>NC_135333.1:91750759-96750759 GCF_023851605.1 Tamandua tetradactyla | reverse complement strand
CCCTGGAAAGTGGGTATTATCCTCATTTTGAAAATGAAATTTCTGAAATTCAGAACTGAATTAAATTTTCTAGGATCTCACAGATATGAAATAGCAGAGCTGTAGGTCAAACCCAAGTTTAGCTGACTCCAAAGTTTATGTTGTGAGCCACTAGGCTCTACTACTTCTAGGCAGTGAATTAAGAAATGATAATTACATAAATCATAACCAGAGCTGTAAGTCTAATAAGTAGTGATTACTCATCATGAAGAACTGTTAAGAATCTAGTTCTATGGAACTAGGTGCATAATCAGCAACTGATTTCTCCTTCAATTAAATCTACCACAAATTCTCCCACCAGGAATGATTTCACTGAACCCCATCATAATAAGCAACTTCTTGAGAAGTATCCTAAATTACACACAGTCCACAGTCATTTTCATCTGGCCACTATCTATACAGCCACTTTAACATGTCACTTTATCATGGTCACTGTAGACAGTTGCACTTTATGAATAAAACAAAACAGGTCACTTTTATCCAAATTAAGTAATTTATTGATTCCTTCAAAAAATATGTACTAAGAATGAACTATGCACAAGGCACTGCTGTAGGCTGTCGAGAATGACAAACAAGAACCATGCTGTCCTGGGTCTTATGAATGAGACTCAGGGGAGGCAAAAATAAATTAATATTATTTCAGACAGTGACGAGAGCTATAAAATATGTGAAGGATCTGGGAATGGTTTGGTTATAGAAAACCAAGGGGACACTAATTTAGAATGAATGATGGGGTCAGGTCTCACTGAGTCTGGCAGGCTGAGAAGTAGCTAGCCATGTAAAAGAAAAGGGGAAAATGTACTTGTCAAAGGAAAAGAAAATGCAGAGGCACCAGAGCAGTAAACAGTTCACTTATTTGAATAACATAAAGAAAGTTTTTCCATCTGCCATCAGAGTAAGCTGGAAAAGAGAAGCAAGGAATGAAGTTAGAGAAAATTAGAAAGGTAGGGGCCAGATCACACCAGATATTATATATAGTGTGACTTTATAATGTATTTTCAAAATAAATGCTCATTTGGGATGGAAAGGAATGCTTTCAATAACTTCACCAGGACAACAGGTATAAATCAGGAATTTCCCAGACCAATTAGGACTTATAGTTACTTCACTTACATGCCTGGGAAAGAAGTTTGAATATTATTCTAGTACAGTTGTGAACCCTTGCATGATTTTAAACAGGAAAGTGATATGGTTTGATTTACATTTCATAATGATCATTTTGCCTACTATGTGAAGCTTAACTTCTGAGATGGGAGATTGGTTTTAGAGGGTATTGGAGTAATCCTGATGAGCGGTAATGGCTTGAGTGATTACAGTGGCGATGCTTAAAATTCTTCATGATGAATTATTAACATTTATTGGACTTACTATTGCAGTGCAGGTTCTGATTTATGTAATTACCATTTCTTTATTCATGGTCAGAAATCATAGAGCCTAGTGGTTAAGGGCAAAACCTTTAGAATGAGTTAAACTTGAGTTTGACTCCTAGCTCTATTACATCATCGCTGCAAGATTTTAGGAAGATTCTATGTCCTTTTTGGGATACATTTTGTAGATAGCATAGACAAGACATGGCTTGGTTATAGTGGTAAGGAAGTGTCAAGAATAAAAATGACCACTAGGTTTTTGGCTTTAATCTCTGGGTGAATGGTGATGATATTTGATTATTTGGGGGAAGAAAAAAACTGGCAGAGGAGTAGATTTTAGAAGATAATGGGACGTGGGTAGAATCAAGTGTCTATTTTTGGTTGTGTTAAGTTTGCGATGCCTGTTAAAAATACAAGTGGATTCTCTTCCGGGTGCCTGCCCATGCAAAAAAAAAAATACATGTGGAGATAACAAATAAATAGCTGTGATATATTCATTTTTTCTGTTCAGAACAGTTTTGTAGCAGTGTTATCTTGTATCCTAGATAAACAATTTTAAACAACATCCAAATATTCTATTAAAATGATTTGTCACTCAGCAACGTTGGTTATATTTTGTTTTCACTCTCTGGTGTTTGAAATCACTAATATTACCATTTGCCTTCCTAGGAAAGTATAGACCTGGGTGAAATCATGTTTTCCCTTTGTTATTTGCCTACTGCTGGGCGCATGACACTGACAGTCATCAAGTGCAGAAATCTGAAGGCTATGGATATCACTGGTTCCTCGGGTATGTATGCAATCAGCTAGCAGATTAGAGCACTTTCCCCAATAAAATATTCCATATCTAAAATTACATATGTCTATTGAATTGTTAAGTCCATTTTTCAATAGAGGCACTATAAAGGGAGAAAAAAAGGATTACAAATTAAGTTGCTCTAATTTCTCTCTTTTCTTTACATAATATTATGAAATTTGCATGTTATTATATAGATTTAAGCTCTTTCTCGTAAAAAATTTAATTTCCTCCACTTCCCCACTTCCAGTTATTTGCTTTTCAAGGAAGATTCTTGGATTTTATGCCATTCACTTCAAACTTGAATTACTCTGTGAGTGAAAACCATATGAATACATGTTTTCATTGAATTTATTTCCCTTACCTAGACTGCAGAGATAAAACCTATGTTTTAAGACCACCATTTTCATTTGCATTCTTGCCTCCTTTCTAATTAAAAATTTAGACATCTGTAGGGAATATGAAGAAACAATAATGTAAATGAATCTTTTTTGATATTTCTTTAAAAAATTCTTGAAGAAATTTTTTATTATGCTAATTTAAATAAAGAGGTAAGCCATATCATGCTGCTTTATCCCTGCATTTAACTCACTGCCATTTGGGGACTTACTTATAGCTTACTATGTGAACTTTAGCACAGCTCTATGGAACAAAAATGATAAGGTCAGAGTAGGGACATGAATAGGCATTTGTTGAATTAAGCAAAAATAAGAAATGAAAATGGAGGTATATTAAAGAAGACATTTGGAGGTAGGGAGTAAGTGACCTATAATTTTGTGTTCCTCAGAATAAAAAAGAACTAAATTCCATTACAAAAACAATGAGAGAACTATGTAAATTTTGATGTGGAAAATGAATTTAATATTTTGCTCCCTTCTGTGTAAGAATGGGGAAGGAATTTCAGTATATATGTATGTATTGCTAATATTTGCATAGACAGTAGATTAATACACAAAAACTAAGAGATTCAGTGGAATGGGAACAAGTACAAATGAGACATGTCAGAGTAAAAATCTGTATAATTTTAAACTCTGAACTATGTCATGAATTATCTATTCATTTTTTTATTTGCAATACATAGCTCATATATAAAGATAGAACAGAAAAAAAAATTCCATACTTATTTTGGTGAAAAAGTCTTGGGTCAGTATCTTGGTTTGTAAGGGCTGCTGTAACAAAGTACCAGAAACTGGATGGCTTAAAACAAGACAATAAGAAATGTATTGTCTTACATTTCTGGAAACTAGAAGCCCAATATCAGCTGCTGGTAGGGCAGGGCTCCCTAATGCACCTCAAGGGAAGCATATGTTCCTCTAGTGCCTTCTGGCTGGAAATCCTCAGGGTTCTATGTCTGCTTCAGTTTTCTGCAGCCATCTTCCCTCTCTCTGTGTTTAACTTGCCTCTTCTTATAAGGACGCCAGTCATGTATTGAAAATTAAGGTCCATCCTAATTCATTTTGTCTTCCTTAACTAATAGCATCTTCAAAGATCCTATTTCTAAATAACGTAGCGCTCATAGGATCAGGGGTTAGGGCTTGAACATGTCTATTTGGGGGACACAATTCAACCCATTATAGTCAGTAAATGTTGAAGAATTTAAGATAAAAGAGTGTACTTGGTAAATTATTGTTTGTCCTACTCATTCTGCCATGTATCAAAAGGGATCAAACTCTGAGACAAGCAAATAGCATCAAAGTTGTAATTAAGGACAAGATTACTTTTTATTCATATGAAGCTTTTCATCAGAAGAATGCGTGCTTTGAGAACATCACCTCATTAATTCTCACAATAGGCTTTTGAATCAACTAAGGAGCCAGTAAATTATCCTTGTCACCAGTAGATAAATGCAGTCAGAGATGAGATGGGGGTAGCAAAAAAAAAAAAATCAACCATGCCTCATTCCCTTTGCTAATGAGAAGGCCTGGGACTGAGGGCTCATACACACACACACACACACACACACACACACACACACACACACAAAATGAATTTCTTCCTTAGAAAATACTGCCTATTATTAAAAAGATGATAAAATAAATGTGAAACAGTCCTTGAGCACTGCCTTTGAACCTTGTTTGCCTCTATAAACCCTATTTCCAGCCACAAAATACCTTCCCCCCCAATTATGGGGATGCTAATAAAATTTACAGTTACTTTTTAAAAATCACCAACCTGCTCAAATAAATTAATATTGCCATCCTATTGGCTTATTTGAAGGGAATAAAATGTACATGGGAAAAACAGAGAAAAAGAGGTGGTGGTGGTACTTTCAGAGCGTGGCCAGAATGAAAAGAAAATTAGTGAAACTAGAGCAGACACTGATTGGTGTATCCCTCTAGCATGCTCACCCCATGCAACATCCCTCTCAAAGCCTTATCTCCTTTTTTTTTCTTTTTTTTTTGCATGGGCAGGCACCAGGAATAGAACCCAGCATGGCAGGTGAGAACTCTGCCTGCTGAGCCACTGTGGCCTGCCCCTTGTCTCTTTTTAATAAAAAGAACAAAGTAAGGCTTTAAAAATGTTGGTAGGCTCCAAACTATATGAACCTTTCTACCTAAAAGTGGCAGGAGTAAGAGCGTAAGGATCAAATAAATTGGGGCAAAACAATTGCTTGATCCTTTTTCATCCATAAAAATAGAGCTCAGCTGAATTTTGTAATAAATCATTGTGATGATAATTTATTCTACCTGAGCTCCTTATCAAGTCCCAACACTATGACTGTACAATAATACCTTCAGGACTACATTCTCTCAAAATCAGTTCTAGCAAAATATATTCTCAAATAGCTGTGACTCAAAGAAGCTTGACAGCTCTGGGCTGGCTCTTCAGAAATGAGTCGTTTTTCTCTCCTATATTGAAAACAGTGAGATCAAATTAATTATTTTCCGGTCTATTCAAGATAATTTACTTACACTTAAAATAAGAAGTCTTCGAGATTCTGTCATTCTAAGTAACTCAGATGAATTTAAATCTGGTGACACTAAAAGACCTAATATATACCTCCTCTTTTCTTAGTAAAAATTGAATTAACTACAGTTTTACTTATGTGCTGTACTAATACTTTCGTTATAATAAAACTACCTTCCCACTTTCAGATCCTTATGTCAAAGTGTCTCTGATGTGTGAGGGGCGAAGATTGAAAAAGAGGAAAACAACCACAAAGAAGAACACTCTGAACCCTGTGTACAACGAGGCCATTATTTTCGATATCCCCCCAGAGAACGTGGACCAGGTCAGCCTCTCCATTGCGGTCATGGATTACGACAGGTAAATTTATCAGTATACTGACTAATAGTCTCATTTAGTCTAACGCAGGCAGAATTTAGTTTTTCATGTTATTTACTGCAAAAATAAATTTTAATTTAAGTTGGAAGAGGGGAAATGATTCAGGCAAAATAATCACTTTTTTATGTTATAGTCTTTTTTTTTAAAAAAAGAAGTTATTCTTAAATTGATGAACAGGACACCTGGAGCCAGTGAATGAATAGACCCAGAAGCAGTATTGAATAAGTTATAGGAAGTACTGTTGTGAAGCTTTTTCACAGTAATAACAAGGATTCAGCAGATTTTGTTTTCCCAATTTGCCTGGAATATGAATATCTTGAATCTTGTCTGAGCTCTGTCATTAACTCTGTATAATGGCAAGTTATGTAATCTCTTTGGGAATCACTTTCCCCCACCCCCACCCCATTGTAAAACATTAGCAGTATATGGAGCCATCAGCAATAAGCATTGAAAGGGAAAGTGAATACTGATGTGATAGGGTTACAGTCTTGATGCCTTCACATTGACCTTAAAATATTGCTTTTTGTATAGGTCTTCCAGCTCACAGACGTTGAGATGCTTCTTTCATAGAATAAATCCCAAACTTCCCCATGCTGCTCTGAAGATTCTTCATGATAGGGGTCCTAACTTGGCTCTCCCACTATTCCCTTGTCTTAAATGCATCCCTGCCCTACCCCCACTTTACATATCTGGTCCCAAGGGCCCGGCAGCCCTGCCCAAGTCAGCACTTTTGTTAACTCTTTCTCAGTTGACCAACTTCTTCTTCTAGACTCTAGCCTCTTGTTCCACTACAACTTCATATCTCTTATTTGGCTCTTACTATATACTTTTTATTGTTTTGCTTTTCGTATTCACAATTTTTTGGAAAGGATTACTGTTACCTTTAACCTACAAAATTATCGGCACCTGGACAGTGACTTACAAATTAGTTTTATTCGAATGATGACACAAGTGGTACAGAACAAACATATACAAATACTCAAAAAAAGTGTCCATTTTATAGTATCATGAAAATGGTTGTAACCAGGACTCTAAAACCTAGGAGCATTACTATTCCATCAATCTGACTCAGAGCTAGGAAAACCAAGCATTGAAATATGAAATTACTCACACCATCTATTCAAAATGAATTTATATCAAAGTACAAAAAAATGAATATTTATGCTTCATGTATGTGTTTGAGGGTGAGTATAGAGAGAGAAAGAAAGCAAACAGAGAGAGGACACTTTAGTTGTAATTTCAAACTCTTAAAAATGTTATGAATGTTTTTATCGGCAGTGCTTACCTTACTTTAGCAATTACCTCTATTGATTTCTCACAGCAACGATTGCAGGTAGGTAAAATTGAGCATTTGTAGCTCTGACAATTTTTTTAATGGCTTCTGGTGATCATTAAAACAAAATGATAAAAAGATTTTGATTTCTAAAAAACTGTTTGAGGAACTTCATAGTGAAGAAAGTGACACTAAACATGTATCTCTAGGTCAGTGACAGATGACAGTATTGAAATGTCCTGAAGTCATCTTCAAAGTCTCCTCAGAAATATGTGTCAAAATAACCCAAAAGAAACTCTTCTAAGTACCATTCGTTCTTGGGAAACAACTTACCACATTCATTCTTGAGTTTCCTGTCCTGATTCAAAACCTACCTCTGCCTCTAACTGTGTGTCTTAAGTCCGGCCAGTTCCTTATCATCTGGTTGTGCAGCTTCCGGATCTGAAAAAGGAGATGGTAATAATAATAATATCCATGGTTATAGGGTGAGGATTAAGTGAGTCAGGCCATTTAAATTACTTAGAACAGTGTCTGGCACACAACAAGCTCTCAAATATATTAATTATTTTGACATTGCTATGAAAACACGACATGCATTGGAAATTGGAAATGGAATCCATTAGGCTCCGTTGCTGTACAATATTAAATCAAATGCCATCTGAACATTGCCCTGCTTGGTTTAATTGTAGTGCAAGTGGGAGCATACACCTGATAGATCATTTAGAGTCAATTAAATGTGGTCACACGCAAGAAACTGGGTGATGTACTCTTGGTGAGAAATCTAAACATCATTAAAAGCATTAAGCATTTGGGGGGTGGGAGTGAATGAGGTGTGAATTATATCATTTAAACTTAATAGGACTGCTTCCAAGAAAGGAACTCATCATATATGGAAGGACAAACAGGCATTCTCATTCTCACTATTTTAATGATCATGAAAATGTAATCAAATTAGAGAGCTCTAAAATGCTTTGGGTGTGCTCCTTATATAGATCCACTTTTGAATTCTGATCCTCAGTAAGATTTTTCATTTAATCTGAAGAAATTAAATCTGTAAAATCATCTAGAACCTGTAGCAAAATCTCATGTTTTAATCATATGTTTAAAATTTTACAAAGATGTGTGAAACTCTCTTTATCTTTGAATGCCTGAAATGAAAGTGTAATATTCTATGACCTGCAGGGTAGGACACAATGAGGTCATAGGTGTGTGTAGAACTGGATTGGATGCTGAGGGTCTTGGGCGAGACCACTGGAATGAAATGCTGGCCTATCACCGAAAACCAATAACACACTGGCACCCCTTGGTGGAGGTAAGCCCTGTGCTTTCCAGACATCTACTCCCTTTATTATCTTTTGCTTAAATGTTATTTTTCTGCTAACATTTATATGAAGATTTATGTAGTCACCTGCATTTTTGTTAACAGACGTTACTCTTGCTTTTGTCCCACAGTTTCTAATATCTAGTATTCAAAGATCTGTATGTCCAGTAGTATTTTAAACACCACTAGACTTTCTGGGTTGATATTCCCCCTGCACAATAAGCCCTTAAAACCCTAATTCTGTTCGCTTTGCAAAGCTTGAGAACTTACATCAAATGAATGGTGGAACAATCTAATAAATGTGTTAGTAACTGGAATTTGAAATTGGTGCTTCTATTTTTTTTTAGAACAACCACTTCACCTAAAGCTCCCCAGTTGCCCTAAATAGATATACTGTCACCAAATGCAACTCTTCTGTTTAAGAGACAGGTATATCTTCCCCAATTGTGGTCAGGAAAAAAAAAAAAACTGCTCACAATTTTTTTAAATATTGAAGAGTCAGCTTGTCTGAGTTCAAAGCTTCACTCTACTGTGTGACTGTGTAATATGGTTTTTGGCAGGTTACTTTAACCTCTCATAATAGTAGTAAACACACAGAGTAAGACTAAACAAAATACTGAACATTAAGTGTTTTATGCCGAGTATGGGGCAATGTACGTTATTATTATAACTATCATTAATAGTTACATTAACCCAAAGTATTTCAACCCCAAGCTGGGTTTTCTGTCAGACTTTTAACCATGAAGTTTGTTGTCAATTTACTCAGTACACGATGTTGCTAGCCTGAATGGTTTTCTCTCCCAAAGACAATTGCTGGAGCTTCTTGAAGAGGCAGCTTGGCACAGGAATGTGTAATAGATAGATGTTATGCAGTTCAATAAAGAGAATCATTATAATGACTACTCAGTGACTAGATACTCAGCAACAGTGACTGTTCTAGTTTGCTAGCTGCTGGAATGCAATATACCAGAACCAGAAGGCTTTCACAAAC
This sequence comes from Tamandua tetradactyla, assembly GCF_023851605.1. Classification (NCBI taxonomy): domain Eukaryota; kingdom Metazoa; phylum Chordata; class Mammalia; order Pilosa; family Myrmecophagidae; genus Tamandua; species Tamandua tetradactyla. Next base: position 96,741,687 of record NC_135333.1, on the reverse strand, counting down.
GGGAATTTAAGAAGTTACAAGTTAATAGTTTTTAGACCATGGAAATGTCTCAATTAAATCAAGTCTATGGAAATGTCCAATCTAAGTCATCCAGGGAAAGATACCTTGATTCAAAAAGGCCCAGGAAGTTCAGAGTTTTTCATCTGGAAACGCACATGGAAAACATGGTCAGGGTTTCTCTTTCAGCTGGAAGGGCACGTGGTGAAGATGGCATCATCTTTGAGTTTCTTCTCCAGCTCCCCAGGTGGTGTTTCCTTTCTTCATCTCCAAAAGTCTCTGGCTTGTAGACTCTCTACTTTGTGGTTCTGTGGCATTCTCTGTTGTGGCTTCCTTGTGGCTCTGTTATTTTCTGCTCTCTCTGAACCTCCAGCTTTCTCCAAAAGGTTTCCTCTTTTCTAGGATTCCAGTAAAGTAATCAAGACCCACCTGGATTGGTTGGAGACACGTCTCTATCTATCCAGTTTAACAACCACTCTTAAGTCACATCTCCAAGGCGATAAGCTAATTAAACTTTCCAACATACAGTACTGAATAGGGATTAGAAGAAACTGCTTTACACATAGGTTTAGGATTAAAACATGGCTTTTCTAGGGTACATACATCCTTTCAAACTGGCACAGTGTCCTTCTCTCGTTCTGGCACCAAGCACTGGTTTGTATGGGAGAGACTACAGTGTAATCAACTGTTAGAAGACCTAGGTTCTAATTTCAGCTTTAGTTACAAGAAAATGACTTTGGTTAGGTGACTCAGGATGTTACAGGGAAAATTGGATGAATATTGTATGAACTTTTCATGCTCAGATGACAGAAGGTGAACTGTCATAGATAAATTACCTGCCTATATGTGAATATTCCAAGTCTTCACCTCCTCTTTTAATTTAAATCATAATAGACACATAAACATTCTCTCTCTGTCTGTCACACACACACACACACACACACAAACACACACATACCAGACACACTTTCATACAGCCTCTTCTCTGTGTGTATTTCCAAAGTATAGACAAGTATATTTTCTGAATAGTCGAAAATGTCTTGGGAAAGTTGCATTTCGTGTCAACAGTGTATATTGTTTAAGGTATATCCTATTGCTTATTGTATAGTTAATACAATTTTCCTGGATCTTATCATTATTTATATTGAAAGTTCAAACAGTAAACACTATTTCTAAGAATCTAGAATGAAGGGATGCCTTCATGGATGGGTAACCACAATGAAGAGAGAGCTAGGTTCTAATCCTTGCTCCTCTAGCTCTCTAAGCCTGGGTAGGTCTCTTAATCTGCTGCAGCTGCATTTCTCTGTATTTAATAAAAACATAAATTCATGTCTCTACCTAATTCACAGGAATGATGTGAGGAGAAAAGAGATAACTGTGAATAATCATTTTAAACTAAGAGGAAAGATTCTGCATGACCCAAGGCATATTATAATTACTTCTAACTCTGTTTAATAAATAAGCTGCATATGTTTAGCCAATGAAAGGGAGTTATGGAACAGATGCATATTTGTGTCAGAGAACATGAAGGCACTTTTCTACCATAATAAGATATGCAAGAAGAATAAATCACAATATGGGCATCAGAAAAGGATACCAACAATTTTTTTAGTAACTGAATAACAACTGGGACTATAAAATTATTAAAATGTGTTTTCTCCCCAAAAAAAAAAAAAAAGGCTCCCTTTTCTAATCCCTGCTCCTGTGTTCATTGGTCAAACAGAAAACATGAACTAGAACATAGAAACCTAAGAACTGGCTGGGTTTTGCATTGTGGGAAAGTGATGACTGTCAAATTATGTATGTTCTTGATAGAAGAGGTAAAATTGAGAAAGGAACAATAACTCAAGAGCTGAGTAAGTTTGGGGGGACAGTGACTGAAACATCATTTAGAAAACCTGGTTATTTCTATCTAGATAATCAAATGATGATTCTGCTGTAATTCGACTTTTTAATACACATAGATATTTAGGGACCTAGACAAATTATTCTTTATCATTTACAGTCCTGTCCGCAAAATCCAGTCTTTCTTCTCACATTAATTGACTTTATAAAAATCACCTCCTGCCTTGGAGCAAATGAAATGCAGTCCATTTCATCCAGAACCTCTTATTGCTCTCATCTAGCAATCACCTCCCTGCTATAGTAAATCATCAATTATTTTACCAAAAGAAATAAAAAGTCATAAAATGCAAACTTAATGTGCAGTTATCCACAGTCTCTGTACAGTGCTGCCTCTGTGTAATATCTATGCATTGTGCTCTGCATGTATCTCTACAAGTTGCTTGTGTCACCTCCTGTACCTGAGAAGGTAAGTTCCGAGGGGCATGAGGAGTTGTGTACATCTTCTCTTTCAGAGATTCACACAGTGTGGGTGAATATGCAGAATGAAAAAGTAGCAAAAGTGACCGACTGCTATTTTTCTGCACTAGATCGTTTATTGTGAAATTAATGTCTTTCAGTTACCTGGCCGGGCAACCAGTTTTGATAGTCAAGGATCCTGCTCATCTCCCAAACCACCATCCACACCATAATGCCTCCAAAACCAGGTCATTCTAACAAGAATGTCGGACTATGTGTGCATCAGATCAGAAATAATGTAGAAGGCTTGATTTCCTCATTTAAAATCTGTCCATGGCAATGAACAAATTTTCTGTGCAGATCTTTCCATTTACTTTTTTTGTCTATTTATTAACTTTGACTATCTTGAAATATTTTACTTGAACACAAATAGTCCCTAGTTACTTAAAACTAATTTAATTTTCATGGCATATATCTATTAATATGAGTGTTTTAATTATTTGCATAAACCAAGGAATAAGTTTAAACCCACACTTATCTAAAATTTAATACAGTTATTCTATTAAATTTTATAAATATTGTATAAAGTAGCACATGTCATATGTATGATCCTGATTGGGTTATAAGTATATTCATTTACAGTTGTGCACATGGTTCTATGTAAGCTTTAATGGAAAATTTGAATTTACACAGCATTAAATTACAGAGCAATCAAATTAATGTCACTTATCTGATGATATAATTTTCCTTCATTCTTAGCAAATTGTTTGTTTGGGGAGGTTTGGCTCTGCCAAACTCCAAAATTTTGCATTTCAAGTTTGTTCTTTAAAACATACAGATAAAACTGTAAATTTAAAGAACTATTTTGAATATGAATTTAAGAAGTCATATTTAGTAGTTGGAAAATGAAGGGTCAGCCACTTTGGCTACTATTTTATACTGTCTCAGTGTTATATTAGCTCAAGCATCTGTTGAACTGTTTAACTGATATTTTAAACATTCTAATAATGATTAATCTCAAATGTAGCATTAGTATTCCTAAGTGAATAGAATCAAAACTTGCTCATTTTTTTGTTATGTTTGTAAGGTTCTCAAGTACTGTGACACGTAATTTTTTGTGACATGAAGGTATAATGTAGATCATATATTCCTGACACACCACACGAACAGACACCAAAGCAACAAAACTGTCTGTGCCCATTGTCGCTTCGCATAGAGTAATAGTGACTTTAACGCAGTCAGAAACTAATCATTGGCATTGAGTATTTTCCTAAAGAGGGTGGACTTATTTTTCAACAAACTATAGAAATGTACCATAAATAATTTAACTTCAACATTTAATAAAAATAAACAAATTAACTCTCAAGGCCGAGACCTACAGTCCTTTCACGAAAGGCGTTTGCTACCGTAAGGATCAAGGATGAGGCTACTAGTCGTAAAAACTATGCAAATGTTTTTACAAGACAGAACTTTTTTTAAAATCAGGTCAGCTTTTTATTGTCTTACTTCTGGGTCCTATTAGGAGGGGGCTATTGAATTGCCCCAACTTTATTTTTGAGATGTGCAGTATGGAAAATGTGTATTTCAGACTTATCGCAAAATAGGAGATTAGGTAAAGGACCAGAAAAAAAGCAAGAAAATCTGTACTTAGAACATAACAAAAAATATATACATTAGAAAGCCTTATCATTGCGGTTACAGTGTTTTTTAGCAAAACCATTTACTTTGAAATGTTAAGAACTAAAAAGTTTTACAAGCCTTGAAATTTTGTTCGTTGGTATCTCTCATGATGGCGTTATTGTTAAGATGTAAATGTTTTATACATTCACATTTTCAAACACAATTCCACCTAAAATTTTTCAAAAATCCTTGCACCATCCTAATGAAAACATATTTTTCTAGTTAATATCTTCCCATTGAAACTACTAGAAAACACCTGTTGTAAAATAGTTGGCTTCTTTTTGAAGGCTAAAAGAACTGCTTGCTATAAGCAGCATTATTGAAGCTGATGCTTCTGTTTTTGAAATTCTTCATTTTATTGAGAAATAAAAATATGTCACATTGTCAAATGGGAAGACAAGTTATTAATAGAGTACCATTTTTGGAAATAACTTTTATTGGTAGATGTAGCTGCAGCTTAAAACAAATCAGCAACTACATTTCCTAAGTGGGCCTAACACTTATTTCCACCCCAAAACATATTTTAAGGACTTATTCATCTTTCAAAGCCCTTGCTTTTCTGTGCTACCTAAATAGAAAAAGCCAATGCTTGTGATGACAAAATGCAAACACCCAGCCATTCAGGAAACATTTATTTGCAAAGTGTAGATTAAAATAAGTTTTTAAAGAAATTAAAAAATATTGTTTTCTGGAGTTTAGAATAAAATTGACATGCTAGAATGTTTTTTAACCTATATGAGAGATTAAAGAGAGGAGAGTCTCCACAATTCATCTTTCATGCAATACATGAGAGAGGCTTATCCCGTTGATAAAACATGGTCAGTTAAAGTAACAGTTTAGATTATAAAAATATAATCCTACTACTTTTGCTACAACAGATGCATGCTCAACACAACCTCGCTTCCATATGCACATAATTTATTCTCTTTCTGTTTGTGATTAAAGATGGATTATTTTTAGTTTCCGTATTTAAATAAGATTAAGTGTTAGGAAGTCCCCACTAATATGTGTGGGATACCACATTTTAATGACAGCACTGACAAATTATGAACTTGTAGCTTAGGTGTAGAATGAATATCTAATTTCAGGGAATTATTCAGGGACTTACCAAATATATATCTAGAAAAAAGGAGTAAGTGTAGATTCATTAGCACAACAACACTGTTTTTGTTTCTGTTTTTGTTTTTATCCACTTCACCAACAAGTAGTCAGGAGAATGAGTAAACTGAACCTGAAAAGAATGTTATTAAATGTTTGTATAGTAACAATCTTCACAAAAATCTGAATTTTTTTTACACTGGGTTTCTAATGTTTTTCTTGACAAATCTAACTTTCTGTGTCAGACCAGCCCTGTGTTTCTACTACATTTTACATGTAAAAAACCATAGAAGTAATACATTCCCAGTCCAATAAAAAATATCAATAGAACAAGTGCCAGGGAAATAGAGATGGAAATGCAAAACCAAGCACCTACTGCTTATGCAGTTTTGGGAAGTGTGTGCTTGCTCTAGCTACTGCAGGGAGATCACAACTGATCAATACTGAACTCAGGTTTTAGATAAAAGCAAACACATTTGAACGTATTTGGTTGTAATAGTTAATTGACATCCCCAACTGTGTTTATTCTCTTATAAGGTTTACTATTTTAAAACTTTGCATACTCAAAGAGATCAGTCTCTCAAAGCTTTTATTTAATGATAGCTTCAAAAATGAAAAAGCTAAATTTACACTCTTGAATCAACTTTTGCTATCCATAAAACAAAATATTACTTGTTTATTTCAAAATCAGTTTCTAAGTGAGCCAAAGATTACGACAAATAAAGAGATACAGAATTTTAACATTGGACATAGGGTAATTTCGTTGCCTCTTTAAAAAGAGCACTTGATATTATTTAAGAATGTATATTTTCATGGACTGGAGTTCCAATGGAGCTAAACATTTAATATTCTACCATCTTAATAGTGATTATTGTTATGCTCTAGAAGAAGGAGACATTTTTCTAATCAACTATGTAATAAAAACCTGGGGGGTTGAAAAGAATTTATGAAAATCATTCTATCTCTACTAAATTTATATAGAATGTAGAGATATGTTTTCTTCATAACTTGTTTTCAAGCAACTCTGGTTGAGCTAAGGTACTTACTTGGTCTAAACTTTTGTAATGTTTAGGCTAAGAATTTATTATCGCCACTGAGAAATTATTTGAAAGCACTAGAAAGTGAAATAATTTAAAATATTAATTAAATCATAGTTAAAGAAAGCTGTTAAAACATATAAAAATAAAGTATTAAGATGCAAAATAACAAACCTCCTTTATATTTTATATTAGAGGAAAATGAATCCACCATTGTCAAAAACCCAAACACACTGCATTTTAATAGTTACTCAGTGACAATTGCTCAGGATATGATTCATCTGAACCTATCATAAGGACTTATTATTTAAAAGAAAGTAATGAGTTTATATTTTACATGTGAAAGAGAGCTAACTTAATGCTATTTCCACTATTATTCAGTAATACTCTTTAAGGCAGGAATTTCCCATTTCATTAAAAGATTTTTCCTATATTTACTTGATCTTATATTAATTAAAGTGAATAGTAATTTAAATAAAAGATATATTGGCAATTCCTTGTTATCTGCCATTAAAGTTAACCAAAATGCTGTGTGTTTGAACACGGACAGTTCATTAGTATTCAGTTCTAGTATTTTCTCATCTAAGTAAAAAATTGCCTTCATTTTCATCTTGTTCATCATAAAGATCAGTAAACAAGGTTTGACTTGGTTGAATGACAATATAATGCTATAGATGCTTAAAAGCAGAACACTAAATTAAGAACTGAGATGGCATTCGACACAGATTTATTGAGTACAAACATTTTGAATAATAGAAATTTTATTGAAAAACTAAGAGAAAGGATAGGTTCTCCCATGCCTAAATGATTTAAATATTCTCCTGCTGGGAGAAATTGACTAGAATAATTCTATTTTTACCTATGCTAAGACACTAGAAATGACTTATTGATAAATAGATGCCGATACTCTTAATATGGAAATGTTTTCATCCTAAACCAATATTAATTTCTTCTAAGCTCATCTGAATCATGAAGACTCTCCAAACAGCAAAACTATGCCTGCTCTTCTCAACAGAGTGGGAAAATAGGCCACTTTTTTCTGAAATTTTGTTTATTGGATATCAAGTTCTATATTATAGAGATGAGCTACAAATTGTTATGAGAAGTGAGTCTCACTGTTGGAAGGCTAATGCATTGCATGTTTGTCTTTGTTATCTTTTACAATTTTTATTTAATTTTTCTAATCTGATCAGCATAGTGTATTATGATTTCACTATGATGTTATGTACAAACTGGCCTCAGAATCGTAAGAGTTGCATAATTTATTCTATTCATATCTACATAGATCATTTTATGAATTTTGTTATAAATTTTTGGTTTTATTTTCTTTTCAAAAACTCTTCAAGCCTCCATATAAAGAACTCAGTTATTCTCAGAGTCAATAACTTCATAAATTTAGTTACTGTATAAGTACAAAGCTCTAGAAAAACTCTAATATACAAAATATTTGCATATATAGTTTGTTTCATAAACAAAAAGTCAACCCCAGTTAACATCATTCACATTAATTTGTTATTGAGCCTTCCAAGTGAGAGAAGTGATTGGGTTCGTGTGCAAAATATGGAGAAATTATAGCACACAGTGAAAGCAAGATCACTTAAAAATAAAAAGCAAAAAGGTCAAAATTAAAAACAACTCCTCACATTTTAAATGTGATAATTCTGTTAATGAATAGTCCAAGATATTTGCCAAATATTCTAAACTGGCAGAAGCCACTAAAGTTCTTCATTTTACACATGACAACAAATAATTTGGATCTATCACATTTGGTCTTTTTTGTGGTAACCTTCAGTCATTGTTCATAAGGTGACTTTTTAACTGCAGTTTATGATTTGGTACTTAGCCATTGTTCAAATTAATATCTTTGACTTCCGTATCATAGAACAGAAATTTTAAAATCTTTTGAAATTCGTGTTTCTGGCTTTTGTACATGGTAACCAGTCATTTGTGAAATTTGACAGCATATAATTGTTTTAGTTAGAACAAATGTTTTTGCAACCACATGTAAAAGATATGACACATTTCAGTATTTTTACAATGTCTTCTTTAGAGTGTGTAAACATATTTGTCAGGTTCAGATGAATTATGTAACAATGAAACCTCAAAGCTATTATGAAGTGTACAGTTTATGATTACTTTTGTAAAAGAAAATGGAAACGTACTTGAAATATAATTTTACTGTTTCATATGTATTTTGAAAAAGAAATAAAGTGATTACAAATTATTTTTGTCTTTGAAGAAAATACATTTTCCAGGTATAATTTTGAGACCTTTATACTGTTAATTTTTTTCTTCATTGATTTTAGCACCCATTGGTGGTACAGAATAATTCCTTTATTCATAGCTTAATAATTCAAACCGTATACAATTTAATAATCTTTAAATAGATATCATTTTTATCACAAAATTATTCATTTAAGCCCCTGGATTATTTCCATTAAGGAATGATGAAAGAATAACAAGTCACTTGTTACAAGAGTCCAATGACATTTATACATATTAGCTAAATTTGTTTCACCTGCAAAAGAAGTTCTAAGTCCCTAACAATATCTTAGCACGTGATCCAGTAGTTTGGCAAAACTGGTTATGTTTATTTGCTTTTCTTTGCTTCTTTGTGTTTTGTCTCAGATTTTCGAAAGTATTTTCTTAAGGAATTAAAGTATAGCAACTAGTTGAGAGCTGTTAGCACAGTACTAACTCAAGACTCAAAAGAACTCATAAATTGTTGACATCAACTATTTATGCTATTCCTAGGGTCATGGTTTTAAAAAAATAGCTCAAAGATGCAAAAGAAAAAGAAAATAGGTCTAAGCCTCTATGTAGGATGCAGGATAAAAATGAGCTGACAGTCTGACTTTTCTGCCCCAGGTTGAACTTTCTACATCCAAAAAGTGTAGAAAGCTACATGAAATCTAAGCTTCCTCCCCAGGAAGCATGTATAGTCACAAAATTAAAATATCCCCACTAACAACACATGACAGTTTCTGTATTAGTCAGGGTTCTCTAGAGAAATAGAACCAACCAGAGAGATGTGTAAATATGAGATTTATAAAGGTGTCTCATGCAACGATGGGAGTGGAAGAGTCCAGAAACCATCAGGCAAGCTGTGAAGCTGGCAGTTCTGATGAGGATCTCAATGAACTTCACAGGACAGGTTTCCTGGCTGAAGAAGTAGTGAAAAAAATCCCTTTTCCTCTTTAATAGTCCTCACCTGATTGGATTATTTTGTTTGCAGGAGACACACCCTTAATTGATCACAGTGGTAATCAACTACAGCTAAAATCAACTGGCTGATAATTTAATAAACCAGCCTTCTGATTTATCAACCAGTCAGGAAATATTGCAGCAACGGTCAGGCCAGTGCTTGCCTGACCAGACAACTGGGCACATTACCTGGCCAAGTTGACACCAGAATCTAGCCATCACAGGCTACCCTTTTCAACTTGGCAACTATACACATCACCATGAAACACGCTTAATTTCCAAATAGATGAAATAGCAGACATACGTTTCGCCAAACAATACTCAACTGTCCTGTGTACAACTTCATCTCTTCAGAATAGGGTGCAAGTCCTTACATGACATTCACTCTTAAACTTTATACCTATATCTTAAATAATATATCATGAACAACACAATTTATGTCATATGATAAGAGGAAAACAAGATATTTGCTTATGTACAAATACAAGCATAACAAAACAGGGAGGAAATATTCATATATCACAGTCCTCATTTCTATAACTGGTCATGCGGTCATAGTTGATATTTATCACTACCTTGTTCTACTACCCATCTCATGTTCCCTTTACCTTTAACAAGCACTTCAGCTGGCCATGGTTCTTTGCCAGGTGGGGTGACACAACATTCTTGAAGTTTCTAGGCCATTGGTGGTCCTGCCTGGTTTAGGTTGTTGCACTTTCCCATTGACTTTAACCACAGGGCATGGTAGGAATAAGAGATTACCTAGGGGATCTCCCGTATTCCAGGAAAACTCTTCTTTATGTGCATTGTGTAGTTGCAATCCTATTTTCCCTTGATAGTCAGGATCAATCACCCCAAACATACAGTAACCCCCTTTCATGCTGTTGATTCAGTGGCATGAGCAGTCCAGCATGGCCATGTCACAGTCTTAACATCCAGTTCAATGGAATCATCACTGTGTCTCCTGGTAGGAGCACTCCTCCTTTTGGAACTAAGACCTGCAGACCAGCAGAGCTTACGGTTTCAGGGCCAGGGAGCAAAATTTTTCTAGTGGACCACTAGGAGTAATAGTGGGTTGTGTCACTCCCATTTCCACCCTTTGATTCCTGGAACTGTGAATCCTGGGTATGGGGAAAAAGCACCATACAGTGAACACTGATTTAGAGCATACACATGTTCTCCTGGAGAACATTGCCGCAGCTCTGCAAGGTATTGTTACCTAGTGGGCATCCTAATTGGGTCATCAAAAGGCCATTTCACCATTCTATCAACCCAGCTGCCTCTGGATGATGGGGGATGTCAGAGAATTCCATGAGTCTATGCCCATTCCTGCACTTTATTTGCTGTGAAGTGGGTTCCTTGATAAGAAGCAATGCTGTGTGGAATACCATCACAGTGGATAAGACATTCTGTAAGACCATGGATGGTGGTTTTTGCAGAAGCATTGTGTACAGGGAAGGCAAACACATATCCAGAGTAGGTATCTTTCCCAGTTAGAACAAATCACTGCCCCTTCCATTATGGAAGTAGCCCAATGTAATCAACCTACCATCAAGTAACAGGCTGATCACCTCAGGGAATGGTGCCATATCAGCAACTGATTGTGGGTCTCTGCTGCTGGCAGATGGGGCACTGAGCATAGGGAGGCCTTGGTGAGTGGAAGTCCATGTTTCTGAGCCCATGCATAACCTCCATCCCTACCACCATAATCACTTCATTATTCATGAGCCCATTGGGCAATGGTAAGAGTGGTTGAAGAAAGAGGATGACTTGTATTCACAGGTTAGGTCATCTTATCCACTTGATTAGTAAAACCCTCCTCTGCTAAAGTCACACTATGATGAGCATTCACATAGGACACCAAAATATTCATGTTCTTTGCCCATACAGAAAGGTCTATCCACATATTTCTTCCCCAGACCTCTTTGTCACCAATTTTCCAATCATGTTCCTTCCCAAGTCCCTAACCATCCAGCCAAACCATTAGCAACAGCCCATGAGTTAGCATACAAATGCACCTCTGGCCAGTTCTCCTTCCAAGCAAAATGAACAACAAGGTGCAGTGCTCAAAGTTCTACCCACTGGGAGGAATTCCCTCATCATTGTCCTTTAAGGACATCCCAGAAAGGTGTTGTAGTACCACAACTGTCCATTTCCAGGTTGTACCTGCATATCATGTAGAACCAGCCGTAAAGCAGGCATGAATTTTCTCTTCCTCCATCAACTGACTGTGAGGGACTCCCCACAAGGCCATAGCTCTGGTCTGGAAAAGAGAACGTAATGTGACAGGAGTGGGCATTGGGGCCACTTCCTCATGTATCTTACTTGTGCTTTCAGGACCTGCTTGAGCCCTATCAGTTATATACCATTTTCATTTTATGATGGAGTACTGCTGTGCAAACCTAACTTTATGACTTGTTGGGTCAGACAACACACAGCTCATGATAGGCAACTCAGGTCTCATGGTAACTTGGTAGCCCATGGTTAAGCATTCAGTCTCTATTAAGGCCCAGTAACAGGCCAAGAGCTGTTTCTCAAAAGGAGAGTAGTTATCTGCAGCAGATGGTAAGGCTTTGTTCCAAAATCCTAAAGGTCTGTGTTTTGGTTCTTCTATAGGGGCCTGCCAAAGTGTCCAGAGAGTATTCCTATTTGCCAATGACACTTCCAACACCACTGGATCTGCTAGATCATATGGATCAAGTGGCAGGCAGCTTGAACATCAACCAGACTTGTCACAGAGTCTCCTCGCTTGAACAGCAACCGGACTTGTCACAGAGTCTCCTCTTTTTCTTGTCCCCACTCAAAACTATCAGCTTTTCTGGTCATTTGGTAAATGGGCCAGAACAGCACACCCAAATAAGGAATAGGTTTTCTCCAATATTCAAAGAGGCCAACAAGGCATTGTGTCTCTTTTTTGGTTGTAGGAGAGGCCAGATGCAAAAGCTTATCTTTCACTTTAGAAGAGATACATCAACATGCCCCACACCACTGAACACCTAGAAATTGCACTGCATTCAAAGGCCCCTGTATTTTTCTTGGGCTTATCTTCCATCCCCTGACACACAAATGCCTTACCAATGAGTCTATAGTAGCTACTACTTCCTGCTCCCTAGGTCCAATCAACATACTATCATCAATATAATGGACCAGTGTGATGTCTTGTGGGAGGGAGAAATGATCAAGGTTTCTGCAGACAAGATTGTGACATAGGGCTGGAAGCCGATATATTCCTGAGCAGGACAGTGAAGGTATACTGCTGGCCTTGCCAGCTGAATGCAAACTGTTTCTGGTGTTCCTTACTGACAGCTATTGAGAAGAAAGCTTTTGCCAGATCAATAGCAGCATACCAAGTACCAGGCAATGTGCTGATTTGCTCAAGCAATCATACCACTTCTGGAACAACAGCTGTTATTGGAGTCACTACCTGGTTAGATTTCTGATAATCCACTATCATCTTCCAAGACTCATCTGTTTTCTGGACAGGCCAAATGGGAGCATTGAATGGGGATGTGGTGGGAATCACTACTCCTGCATCCTTCAAGTCCTTAAGAGTGGCATTAATCTCTGCAATTCCTCCAGGAATCTGGTATTGCTTCTGATTCACTATTTTGTTACATAGGGGCAGTTCTAGTGGCTTCCACTTGGCCTTTACTATCATAATAGCCTGCAGTCCATGAGTCAGAGAACCAATGTCAGGATTCTGCCAGTTACTGAGTAGGTCAATATCAATTATGCATTCTGGAACTGGGGAAATGACCACAAAATGGATCTAGGGACCCACTGAACCAACTTTGAGATAGACTTGAGCTAAAACTCCATCAATCACCTGACCTCCATAAGCCTCTAGTCTGACTTGTTGGAGCAGAATAATGCTTTGGATTTCCTGAAATTAGTGTCACTTTTGAGCCAGTGTCCAATAATCCCTGAAACATCTGATCATTTTCTTTTCCCTAACACACAGTCAACCTGGTAAAAGTCTGTAAGTCTCCTTAGGGAAGGCAGGGAGGAAGGTTAACAGTGTAAATTTGGGGCAGGTAACAGGGTCCTTTCTTAAGGGTACCTGGCCTTCTCCTTCAAGGCACTCTGGGTCTCTAAACTGTCTCAAGTCTGGGAATTGATTAAGGGGCCATAGCTCTCTGTTTTTGTAATTCAAGCTAAGCTTCTGTTTACTTGACCTATAATTCTTCTGCTTATACAGCTCAAACAAGAGTTTAGGATACTGCCCATTTATTTTACTTCTACTTACCCTGTGATCTACTATTCAACACCACCAGTCTCTTTGAGTCAGATTATTTTGACTGCTGCTTTGAGTCTACTGTCCATTATGGTGGCCACACCCACCTTGTTTATGGTAATGAACTGTCACCACTTGGCTTCTGCCAACTTAGAATCTGTGCATCTCCATTGTATCTAAGGATCCCAGCTCAGTGACAGCAGTTCCCACAGTAACATCTGACCTACCGAGAAGGGTGACTATAGAGCTTTTTAGGGATGATGGAGCTAGTCCCACAAATTTATTTTTCCAGGTTCTGCTGAAAGATGTGTCCTTTGAACATTCCTGGGGTGTTTGAACAGGTCTTGCCTGAAAAATCCACTCTAACATTCCCATTTCTCTAAGCCTCTGGATTCCCTCATCCATATTATAACAGGACCATTCTAGCATTTTGACCTCAGGTAATTTCAGCCACCTTTTGATCCATGTTTTAGCCCACCATCCAAACAAACTGCTAATGCCCTTTCTAACCTGTGGAGCCACAACACCAAATGCAGAATCTCTGCTTAATGGGCCCATATCAATAAATTAAGCTTGATTTATATTCCTTCCACCATTAACCCACACTCTTCATACTCATTCCTACACATATTCCCCAATTTCTAGTCTATATAGATTGTAAAACTCATGCAGTTCTATGGGAGTATAGCATATCTCCTCATGGGTCCTCTTTATACCTCACCTTTTGGGGCCTGTTGGGACTTTGGTTATAGGTCTTAAAAGAAAGAGGGGTGGTGGGGGGTGGATCATGAAAAGAAATAGAAGTGTCTTTCACACCAACTACCTCAGGGCATTCCATTGCAGTTTCATCTGGTGAAACATTAGTTGCTCCAGATAGAGGAATAAGGGTTGTTTCCTTATTGGTTACATGTTTAATAGCCACTGAAGGGTTAACCTCTTTAGGTAGAGGTTAGATGGAAGATTCGTCTGGACAGACTGGAGGCCAGAAAGCTGTTTCCTCAAGGCAGGCTGGAGGTTGGAAAGCTCTTTTCTCAGTGCAGTCCATTACAGGTCTATTTAGCAAACGCTCAACAGATTCCAGGAATTCCATCTCCCCATTGCCATCATTATCAAGCCATATTTCACCATCCCAAATTTCAGGATCTTATTATTTTCCAATAAAAGCCCTTATTGTAACAGCAGACACCCTGCAAGGCTGAGATTTTAGTTTATGTTGTAAATCTGTTACTCATGTAATGAGGCCCTGTGTCTGGCTTTCAGAAATCTCAAGTCTGTGACCACAGCAAATAAGATTTTCTTCCAGGGCACACATGGAAACTTTTATATCTTTCATGCGGTGCTTAAGTTGCAAATTTGAAGGCTTCAGCGCATACCTTTCCCACATAACTGTATCCAGCATATCTAACACAACCAGCCAACATCATTACATGCCTTAGTTCCAGAAAGCTCCATCAAGATGTCAAAAACACTATCACCCAGAGTTTTGCTTTGTATAAGCACACAATTAACAGAATCAAATGGTGATATTTTGCATATCTCTCTTGCTAACTTTCCCATGGATTATCAGGCCCATCTTGATTATTGGAAACAGAGTCATTAGTGCCTCTAAGGCTAACCAGAGTAGAAAACCAATTGTAAGAGCCCAGTTTTAAGATTCTGTTTCTCAAGAACATTTCCCAGTACCAAGCTGTATTAGTCAGGGTTCTCTACAGAAACAGAACCAACAGGAGAAATGTACAAATAGGAGATTTATAAAGGTGTTTCATGCAACTGTGGTAATGAAAGAGTCCAAAATCTGTAGAGCAGGCTGTGAAGCTGGCAGTTCTGATGAAGGGTCTCTCCTGTAGGCAAACGCACTGGAGAAGAAGTCTTTAAAAGTGAAGAAGTCTTGGAAAAGTCTTTCTCCTACGTTAATAGTTTTAACAGACTGGATTATCTTGTGGGTGGGAAACATGCTCTTAGTTGAATGCAGATATAATCAGCGATAGCTGCAATCACCTGACTGATGATTTAATTAACCAGCCTTCTGATTTATCAACCAGCCAGGAAATATCCTTGTAGCAACAGTCAGGCCAGTGAGTGCCTGACCAGACAACTGGGCATATCACCTGGGCAAGCTGACACCTCAGTTTAACCATCATAGTTTTCAAGTACTCTAGTCAACACTTGGATTATTTTTTATATCTTTGCTAATTTGAAAGTGACAAAAATGACTTTAATACTTTCATTTCAATTTCTTTTCCTTTAATCTAATAGAATTGATCATTTTTTATATATCGATTGGCAGTTTGGATTTCTTGATTTGTTTATTGTTTGATGTCTTTTTCTTATTTTCAGGTTGGGTTTGCTTCCTTATTGATTTTTTTTAAAGGTTTTTATCCTCTTCTTTTTTATTTAATGCAGATACATTCTTTATAATATATCTCAAACTAATCATCATTCTGTAAAGCACAAGGCACAATATTCTGCCATTCTCTGAAAACTCAATTTATATAAATCAACATATAACCTATCAATTAGTTAATATAATATATAAAAAGTTATCATCACTTGAAAAATATGATTTGCTATCTGGACAAATTTTAAGATTATTTGGGGTTGTTATCACTGGTGTATCTGAGAGAATTTAAAAGAATCTGCTTCAGAAATAAGATATTATTTACACTATTGTTTAGCATTTCTTTTTATACAAGATCTGAACAGCGTAAATTTTATTCATTGTCTTAAATTAATACACAACAAAGAGAAGATATATTCACTAATGTCTACAGAGAATAAAACCAACAATTGAATATTGAATACAATAAGGGCTTTTATTGGAAAATAATAAGATCCTGAAATTTGGGATGGTGAAATATGGCTTGATAATGATGGCATAAATAGCATGCAATACAGTTTCCATTTCATGCTGCAGTTACAGTATTTTTTTCTGAATCTACTTCTGTCTAAATGAAAAATCATCCAACATTCCAAATGTGAGTATGAGTTATGTGAACAGCAATCCAACCCCACTACGAATGCATATAATGAGTCAAACTGGATAGATTGTACACATTTTCATGAACAGCTTTCTGTCAATATATTTCAGGTCATCTATGACTTAAAATTTAACCTTAACTGGAAAGCCAGACTTGAGTGTATGATAGAAATTCAAATCGGAAAGTAAGGTCACCTACAATAAAAAATCATATTGAGAACACAAGATACAAACAAGCAGGCCACCAAGCTGCACAGCTCCTGGAGGCATTGATCACACTGTGGTCTATGTAAATGGCAAACCCAGAAGTACATGAATCAAACCACCTAAAATAGTAAATATCAAGGACTGAGCAGAACTGAAAGCATTTATCTCAATCAGCATCTAACATTAAAAACTAGAGTCAAGAATTGAAGGAGAGAGTTTCTTAGAAATGCACATATTGCTAAAAACAGAAAGAACATGCAATTGTGCACAAAGCACTGTATTCATTACATACCTTCTTATTACCCTAATCTGTACAAAATCCCTGTGATAGATTATCATGACCACTTCACAGACAGAATGTTAAAACTCAGATTGATTAAGTGGATACATAGGTAGATAATAGCAGAGCACAAATTTAAAAACATGGACTAGCTCATTCCAAAGTCTGAGCTTTTTTGTCTACATATTATGAATTATACAAAATAATATTTGCAAATTTTTAAGAATATTTTCACATATCTTGTTCCTTAATTCTTACTACAGGGCACATGAGTTCTATTCCTCCCCTTTTACAGAGATGACAACTGTGGTTAAGAGAGGTTAAATGGAAGTCATATAGGTGATTGTGGAGTTGGGTCTGAAATCTAGATCTTTAACCCTCAAAATGCATGCATATTTTATTACCCCATGCTTTTGTTGTAGGTAAACATGACATAAAACAAAGGCTGCTCAAGCAAATACCCTGCCATGGGTTGGCTTAAACAATGGGAATTTATTAGCTCACAATTTTGAGGCTAGGAGAAAGTCCTGATCAAGGATTAGGATGATACAGAAAGTATAATATATTCACAGATAAAATATTACACAGACGTGGAGAAAACGAACTATTGCTGTTCAAACAATGGAGAAATCTTAGTAACAAAATGTTGACTGAAAATTCCAAGCCCTTGAAAAAAATGTAGCACATACATGTTTTTATATACATGCAGCACAGTTACAAAAAGACAAAAAACCCAATTAAAATATGAGTAAGGATTCTGATTAGACATTCTCAAAAAAAATGCAAATGGTCATAAGCACACGAAAAGATGCTTAACATTATTAATCATCAAGGAAATGAAAATCAAAATAATAATGACATTTCACTTACCTACTAAAATAGTTCTAATAAAAATATGGATAATAAGTGTCAGTGAGGATGTAGAGAAATTGGAAGCCTCATATACTGCTGTAGGAATGTAAAAGGGTGCAGCCACTTTTGAAAGCCTCTAACAGTTCTTCAAAATACTAAACAGAGAGTTACCATATGACTCAACAATTCTACTTCTAGGTTTATACCCAAGAGAAATGAAAACATGGGTCTACACAAAAACTGTACACAAAAACTGTACACAAATATTCATAGTAGAATTATGCATAATAGGCTAAAAAGAAGAACTAACCCAAATATCCACTAGCTGAATGGAAAAATAAAGTCCTATATCCACATGGTAGAATATTATTTAATAATTAAAAAATGAAATAGTGATACATGTTACAACATGGTGAACCTTGAAAGCATTATATTAAGTGAAAGAAGCCAGTCACAAAAGACAACATATATGATCCCGTGTATATGAAGTGTTCAGAAGAGGCAAATTTAGAGGATCAAATGCAGTGCCTTCAGTACGCGTCTGTCTCTGTCTTCATGTGGCCTTTTTCCTGGTGTCTGTTTGCTGTCTCCTCTCCCATTCTCATAAGGACCCCAATCACATTGAATTAGTATCCACTTTCATCCAGCGTGTCCTCATTTTAATTAATCACATACTCAAAGATTCTAGCTCCAAATAAGGTCAGATTCATGGGATCGGAGGTTGGAACTTGGAAATGCCTTTTGGGAGTAGGCACAATTCAACCCACAACACACAATGTCATATAAAAAAGTTTAAAGGTTCAAAGCACTTTGGAATTATTTTACTCCTTACAAAACCTTGCCATTTTTCAATCCAAAAGATGGATTTTCAGTATCATCACTAAAATTCAAACTTATATAGATGTCAAAAATATAACTCAGACTATTTTGAACTCAACTTTGATTTATTGAAGATTTATTACTTTAACCTATTTGTTTCCAGATGTCTCTTCAACAATAACACAATTTAAGAATCTCTTTTTAAAGTAACTTTTCTATTTTATATGAACTGACAGCTGTTATTCACTTGTAACATCACTATTTCCATCAGAAATTACTAAATGAACCAAAGAAATCTAGTTTCCAATGTTCTGCAACATTCTAATCCCTACGATTCTATTTTGAATTTGGACAATTGTGTAGGAATTTTCTTATGAGCTTATACATTGAAATTGTTCTCTTTTCATGGAGTATTCACAAATGAAATAGATTCATCTTTCTGTCTTAAGGACATCGTTGTCTATGTAAATATAGTTAGCTATGAATTTCAGGTGCATCCTATTTTTCACCTGTTATGAATGATTAGGTAATTATCAGCAAATGTTTTACCATGAGATTGGTAAAACTTACTTTGGTCTTTAATTGTATTGATTTCAAATGTATTTAACTTCTCCATTATTTTCTGAAAATTCCAGTGTTTTTGTTATTGTTGTTTTATATAAATTAGGCTTTTTTGAATTTTAAATAGTGTTCATCATGGGTATGTTTTCTATTGTTAGAACAAATGACACTAATTAGAGAAAGCTACCTCCTATATGGAGAATTATGAAACCAAAATATTTTTAAATTTTCAAGTTTTGCTTCAAAGTTTCCTGATCTTAAAGATAAATTTTGATTGATGCTATTTCTCTTTGGTCTCATAACGTCAAACTAAATGCATGATCATAACCTCATATCATAGTCTCAATATATTCTCAATAAACCAGATAGAAACTTCAATAACAATGAATTATTTAGTTGTTTTTCATTCTTGAATTACTAGGTTATTTCATAGAATTACTAGGTCACTAATAGAAATATTAGTACAGCTTTTATTTTGACATTGTTTGACATGAATGATATCACGATATAAA
The DNA here is from genome assembly GCF_023851605.1 of Tamandua tetradactyla. Classification (NCBI taxonomy): domain Eukaryota; kingdom Metazoa; phylum Chordata; class Mammalia; order Pilosa; family Myrmecophagidae; genus Tamandua; species Tamandua tetradactyla. The sequence continues at coordinate 96,721,928 of NC_135333.1, read as the reverse complement.
TTGTATCCAAGCATAGCTGAAATTCAAGATATTTTTGTGTACCTTGTGTGATAATTTTGTGTAACATCATCATAAACATATATGTTTGAGCAGACATGTAGGTAGGACAGAGTTGGTAAGATAAAGCATCAGTTGTATATTATTTTCATTTCTTTATTTACTATGACAAAGAACAGATAGAAACATGTTTAACTTTGACTTTACTGATTACCTGTACTTTTGAAAAATTCACCACATTTTAACAGCCGCACATTCTACCCCTCCAGATTTTAGGGATGGTATGGGACACGGGAACCCCCAAATGTCATTGACACTTTTTAACATTAGAAAGTAGTAAAACAGTATTTACTACATTTTATAGGGAAAATAAAGTCTAAATAAAATAAAGATTAAAGAAGTCTATGCAAGGGTAAATTTACATTCAGTTATGGGGACAAAAAATATATTTTTAGATGTGCTGAGTGTATAGAAAGTATTATACCCACATACACAATAAGAAATACTATTTGAAGAAGTAATTCATCCAAATGAGAAAAGGATCAAAAATTAAAGATCTTTAGAATAGGAAAAAAGTCATAGTATAAAGGAATAGTCTCTAAGAAATAAAACCACTTAAATAAGAAAATTTTCAGTAAAGGTTAATTCATCGCAAAACTTAATATTACCAAAAATAGAGAAGACATGATATAAAAATATGAAATGATAACAGGTTTAAATTTCAGATTTCACCAACCAAAATTAAAGATTTATCAGGGAAGAGAAGGAAGAAAAAAAGGCAGTTGATGTTACCGTCGTATATAGAGGTATTTAATTTAATAGATGCTTAGACACAGACATCAATATTCAAAGAAAGTAAGAGCTATAATATATCTACCAAAAAACTGAATTATAGAATGAAAAAAAAGTATTTGCCTAAGTTACAAGAGAAAAAAACAACAAATTCTATATGGAAAAAGACAGAAAAAACTGACACTATTAAAATTAATAAATTATATAATGAGATATGCTTAAACATTCGTTAAGATAAGCAGAGAAAATAAGAAACATCACATATTTATATAACACATTCTCAAGTTAGGTAAACAGCATAAATGTCCAAAAATAGGCTTTTGGCAAAATGTCACATACTGCATTAAAAATTATATTTAAGAATAATATTTAATGTTATCATAATTTATTTTTATGTAAAGACAAATTTCAAAGTTAAAAATCTGCGTGTAAGACTAGTCACCTTCTGAAGAGAGGGAGCCCTATAATGAGAATGTTTACTGTGGTGCTGATATTTTCCTTGTATTTTGACATATCAGTTTAAATATAAGAAGTGAGGCAGAGCTGAATTATTTTTGCAAAACTAAGGAGTAAGGAATTGGAACTTAACAAGGCTTTTTAGTTTCCTAGGCTGCTTAAGCAAATACTGTACAATGGGTTGGCTTAAACAACAGGAATTTATTAGCTTATGATTTTAAGGCTAAAGGAAAGTCCAAACCAAGACAACATCAAGGCAATGCTTTCTCCCCAAAGACTGGCATTCTGGGACTGCCTGCCTGTGATTCTTGATCCTTGACACATGGCAAGACACATGGCTGCATTTCCTCGTCTCTCCCTTCTCTTCCGGTTTCCATTGATTTCAGCTTCTCTCTCTGCCTTTCTGCCTCTCACTCCACTTAATAAGTACTGAAGTAATAGGATTAAATCCCAGCCTGATTGAGGTGGGCCACCCCTTATAAACTGAAGTAAACCTCATCAAAAGTTCCTACTTACAATTACTTCACACCCACAGGAGTGGATTAGATTAAAACAAAACAAACCAAAATATTTTTTCTGAGGTAGCCTGCAGGCAAGAGGAATTGTGCTGAAGGTAGAAGTTCCAGATAGAAACTTCTGGTCACAATAGAGGCTTGAAGTGGTATAAGAGAACAGGCATTTATGAGGATTTTAAGATTTTGTTGTGATCTGCCTAACATTCTCCCTTAGAAAATCTTCTGTAAAACCTTCATTGCATACACTGTTTGTGTAAATAGATCCTTTAGGGGACTTATAAAGATGCTGAGCTCTGTATCAGGGTGATGACAGGAGGAAGGAGAGAGCACCAGAAGTATAGGAGAGGAGAGAAAAAAGTCCTGACAGCCATGCTCATTATTTTTAGATTCACAGAAAGATGCTTAAAAGTGATAACACTGATTTTTTAGGACAATGTGTTTTGGGGACTTTGTTCTGGAGATGTATAGGGTAGCGGTCAAAAATACAAAAAACAAAGCAAATCAAAAAATAAAATCCATGCTCTTATGGTGATTAAATTCTAGTCAGAGGAGCCAGACAATAAACTGTACATAGTAAATAGTAATACTATACATAGTTTTTGTTAGGCAGTTAACATATAAACAGTACATTATATTTGGTATGATCTGATAAGTGCTTTCTCGAAAGAGAGCAGATTATGAGGAATCACAGATTCTGGAAAAGGTGGTTTGTAATTTTAAATAGGGTGGTAAGGGTAAGCCATTGGGGGGTCACATATAAGCAAAGACTTGAAGCTTATGAGAAAGTTAAACATGAAGCTCTTTGGGAGAAAATGTTCCATGTAGAGGAACAGACCCTTGGAGGGACAAATGAGAGCAAGCGAGCCATTGTGCTACAATGGAGAGAGTGAGGGAATGAAAACACTATTGCAATAATCTACGGAAAGATAATGGCCACTCACACCAGAGTGATAGTACTTGGAGGGTGAGAGAATTGACCAGGGTTGAATATACTTCAAAGTTTAAACCAAGATTTCCTGGCAGATTCAATATGGGGCGTGTAAACAAAAGAGGAATCAAGAATGTTCCCCAATTTGTTGGTCTAAACCACTAGAAGAATTAAGTTTGCCCTCAAGTGATATGGGAAAGTGTATAGGAGGAGTAGATTTGGGGGCAGAAGAACAGAAGGTCAGTTTTAACAGGTTAAGTTTGAAATGTCCTATTAGACATCCGCATGTACCTCTTAAGTGGGCAAATGTATATATGAGAAAAATCCAGACTGGTAATACAAATTTGGGAGTCAGCAACATACAATTGGAATTTAAAGCCACGATATTATCATCAAGGGATTGAACATAGGTATAAAAGAAGAACCTTTAAACCCCAGGTACTCTAGCATTAAAATGTATGGAATAGGAAGCAAGAAAGGAGACTAAAAGGGCTGATAGAAGAAATCAGGAGATTACAGATTTCTGTAAGCCTAATACAAAAAGTATATGAAGGGGAGGATGTCATCAACTGAGTCAAATGCTAGACAAAGATCAGTAAGATACGAACTGAGAATTGACCAATAAATTTAGCAACATGGAGGTAACTTATTGCTATAACAATAACAGTCTAAATGGAAAAGTGGGGTGAAATCCTGGCTGGGGTAATTTAAGAGATAATGAGAGGGGAGAAATTGGAGATAATGAAATTTCTCAAGGAAGTTTTGCTGCAAAGAGCAGAAGAATGGAATTCTAACTGGTGGGGAAAGTCAGATCAAGAGAGGTCATCTTTTTTCATATATATGGGAAAATTAGCATCATTCATTTATGCTGTTGGGAATACATAAATTGAAAAAAAAATGATATGAGAGAGTGTGGGGAGAATTTCTGGAATCATGTCTTCACATGGGTGAGGGGCTGGGATGTAATGAACCAGTGGAAGAACTGGCTTTAGCTAGGAGCACAGGCAGTTGATCTACTCGTGTGTCATTGGAGGTTTTAGGTACAGATATTAGTAGCTTGGTAGTTGTATTGGTGGATCTGGGTGGTCTACTTTGACTGCTTCAGTATTCTCAGTGAAGAAGGAAATAAGGGTGTCAGCTAAAAGGAAAAGTTCCCTTTTTTCCACAGGGAAAAGTTTCCTTGTATGAGAAAGGAAAAGGTATGACAGTCTTCCAGAGGAGTGGAAGAGTTAACAGTCTAGGAAATTGGACTATAATTATTGGACAGAATTAGGGGTCTGTTTGAGGTTTGTGGTTATCAGTGGAAATAGGAACAATCAGCGTAGTTGTATTTTTGCACAGTCATATTAAGTTTCAAGGGTACAGGTACAAGATTTTGATGGAAAAGGAGTAATGGAGGGAATGAGCTGTAAAGATAGAATATAATGATGCAAGAGAAGGGCATGTGAAATTGAGAAAATAGAGGGGTTGCAGTTATTTACATCTATGAGGAAAGCCAAACCATTAAGTCACAATACAGATGCAACAATTATAGTCTGTAAAATATAGTACACAGATTGATTTATTAATGTCATTCATTCATTTGTTCCATAGATGTTGTTGAGAATCTGTATGGATGAACAAAATGCACCCAGATCCTAATATTATAGCGCCTACTTTGAGGCTATGGAAGAGGCATTAAGCAATAGTTCTGACACATGCAGCTATTTATTACACTGTGTAACAGGAAAACCTAACCTATTCTTATGGAGGGCTTAGTCAGTGGAAGCTTCATTGGAAAAAGGGGTATATTAGCTGAGACCTAAAGAACGGTAATGTGCAACCTATTTGGTAGGTGTGATGGAAAATTTAAAAAGCTGCCTGTGGAACAAAAAGTAGAACAAAAAGATTGGGATGGGGGTAGACAAGATGAGCTACAGCGACATGTAGCAGACAGCCCATGCAGGAGCACTGGAACTTTCTAACAAGGGTAACAAGATACCTGCAGATAGGAAAGTGACAGATTTACATTTTGAAAATACTGAGGGACTGGATTGGCTGTGTGCAAGAGTGGAACAGATATGAGAACACTGAAGAAGGGGTGTTTGGGATGGAGGAAGGGGTTCAGAAAAGACTTTTCCACATGCTGCTTTTGACATGACTGAAACATCTAAATGTCTATGTGAAATAGATGGGTAGCTAAATAAAAATGATTTGCTGAGAGTAAGGGAAAAAACAGTGCTTTGAGGAGAGAAGGAAAGATCAGGGATAGTTATTGAAGTGCATGAGAAAGTTAGACGAGTTAATGTTGGTGCTGAAGAGCTGAAACATAAAAATAAAATAATTTTGCCAAAAGGATGTATAAGGTGATAAGAAATATAAGAAGTTGTAGCCTTCAGAGCAATGTCTCAATTGGGGTTTTTAAGGCAGAACAGTCTGGGTGACAAAACACATGGAATGCACCCATGGAAGTGAGAATCTCAGGTAAATGGGCAAGAACCATTTGAAGTAAGGTGTCAAAACATCAATAGCATGAGTATTTCACATGATCTGATCTGGAGATGAGTGGGGGCACATGAGCAACCTATGACTTAGATAAGCCACAGGAGACAGAGATTCAGTTAAATGAAATATGTGGAAGAGGCTGAGTCTATTCAAGAGTTCACTGATCATGTATCAGAAATACCAAGTAGCACAGAGAGCAGTGGGGGCAGTATAAAAGAGGTGGGAGACTGGGTCAGTGCAGAGGGAAGATACCAGGACACCATAAGGATGGGGGTGTCTGGAGGACCAGAGGGTCTGATGATATCAGAAATGCCAAGCAGCAAATTTTATCTTAGTAGTCCCTGGAAGGTGGATTCCTCAGGATCACTGAAGCCCATAGAGAATGTCTAGTGTTTTGTGATGGAGTGGTGGGCAAGAGTTCTTGATTTCCTGAGGTTACAGCCATGAGAAGCTCCTTGGGAGCTATACTTTGATTAAATTGCATTATCCAGCATGCCCAATTATTCTTCAATTCTCTGAAAAATGCTAACACATTTCTCCAAAAGAACAAAGATTAATACTTTTAAGTGAGGGTTGGAAGCATGAATCACTCCATCCCCAAGGACAATCCCATGTCTTTTGGGCCTATCTAGAAGGCAGGCTCTTTCATTTACAGATGATTTATGCATTATGTAAATGAATTTTCATTTACAGCTGATTGATGACACTTATCTTTGGATAAAGCAGTATGGGCCTCTATTATAAATGGGAACTCTTCAGCTGATGTAACATACAATCGTCAATTTGCCGATTCTCTTATTCTAAGTTGTTTTTGATAAAAGTCAATTTATGCAATGTGTTTTGACTAAGTAAATCATCCACACAATCTTATAAATTGTATCTCTACCATGAAAACCATTGCTAAAACCCTTCAAAATCTCTTTGTATAAGGTGACTTGTTCACTTTGGGTAAGAAAAATTTTATGAGTTCAGGCAGGTAGCTGCTATATTGTGTGTGGAGAGTGCCTCCCTCTACCATATACTAGCTATCCTTTGAGTTTTTCAAGGCAAGCAATGCCTTGAAAAAAAAAGCCAAATGTTTATTATGTGATTGAATGCCACCCTGAATTTGTCCCTCATCTGTACCTTAGCAATGGGTTTGGACAATTTTGGAATTAAGAATAAGTTTGCTTTGAGTGGGCCCTCAGGAGACAAATGAACATCCCATTCTACCTCCTCATTCTCCAGAACTCAAGACTAATCTCAAACAGCTTAGATTCCCTCAATTCACTGGGAGGAAGAGAAGTGCAAGAGCCCCCCAAAATCCCAAACTGAAAAGCCACCGCTGTCCAATACTTCAAATGACTTTGAAACTTTCTTTTGCTTTTGGTAATCCCCTGTCTATTCATAGGAATGCTAGCAATACTAGAAATACTATCATTGAGTGCTTACCAAGCACCATTTATCAATGACTGGCTACATTCTTCATGAGGACATTTACAATTCCTAGTTAAGTATCAGATTAAGAAACTGAATCATAGAACCTTTCGATGTCTTCCCATGAATCACACAGTTTATAAATATTAAGGCCAAATTTTTATTCAAGATGCCTAACTTGAAAAACTTACCTTTTAAAAATTGTGCTTAAGAATAAGGTTGAAAGAGAGGATGAGCTGAAGTGACAGTCAGCCACCTTTCTTCCCAGAGTGTAAGATGTTCTCCTATTGCTTCTTGATCTCTTTTTATGTTTAATATAATGATTCTTAATTATAAATAGGCAATACTGCCTATTTATAATACAAATTTTGTACTACTCCCTTTCATATTCTGAAATAATATTCGTAGATGCTATAGTCTCTTGACACATATTTTTAAAACATTCATATAAGGCCTTTATTATACTATAAAAGAGAATATGAAAAGAAAGTTATTTATAATGAAATAGATAGTTAAAAAATAGAATTGCTTGGGAATAAGATAATACATAATGAAATAGTCAGAAGCTTAGAACTGAACTTAAAGTCAACTGACAAATGTAAGCTGCATTTACCATTGGAGGCATGGTTTTCCCTAATGGTTAACAACTCTCAGTAAGTTTCTATGCAAAAAAAAGTATAATTTCCTATCAATATCTCTATTCCTTAGATTATTAAATGTATTCCAACACTATGTGTTCTAGTTTGCTAGCTGCCGGAATGCAACACACCAGAGATGGATTGGTTTTTAATAAAAGGGGATTTATATGTTAGTTCTTCAGAGGAAAGGCAGCCAATTTTCCACTGAGGTTCTTTCTTACATGGGAAGCCACAGGATGGTCTCTGCTGGTCTTCTCTCTAGGCTTCTGGGTTCCAACAACTTTCCCCAGGGTGACTTCTTTCTGTATCTCCAAAGGCCTGGGCTGAGCTGCGAGTGCTGAGATGAGGTATGCTGAGCTGCTTTGGCTGTGCTACAGTGTGCTCTCTCATTTAAGCACCAGCCAATTAAGTCAAACATCATTCATTACAGCAGGCATGCCTCCTAGCCTACTGCAGATGTAATTAGCAACAAACAGATGAGGTCATGTACCATTGGCTCATGTCCACAGCAACAGAACTAGGTACGTTTACCTGGCCAAGTTGACAACTGAATCTAACTACCACACTATGTAAAAGATATTTTGTGTTTAAATGTAAAACAGCTAAGTTCTAAATTTTCATATACATGGATATTCTGGGAAAAAGTGATCAGCATGCTGGTCAATTCCTTTTTTGCATCTAGTGTTCTGATTCTTTCTCACCAAATGGCAGTAGCCCCTCCTCATCATTGTGATTCCTAAAAACACCTCCCTGGGAGCCGTGTCATTCCTGTTGAGAACTGCTAATCTAATTATATTCCTTCTTTCTCCATGGTTTGCTTGAGTGACATTTTAAAAGTTGCTCCTATCATCCACTATTGGATTTGCCTTAATTCCCTAAATTTCTCCTTAAGAAGCTAGAAAATGGGATTTATAGCTAAATTTATATGAGTGCACATATATAACTAATGGCATAAAAAGCATAGCAGGTTGATATTTTTAGATAGTTTTCAATGTTATTGCTTTTTTTTTCTTCCCAGAGTTGACATTTTTCCACCCCTTTGTTCTTCTGCTGTCTATAGTCAAAATAGCCAATGTGCCATGACCACATGTGACAGAAGAATAAAAAGGGTTTCATCCTGGTTTTTTGTTTCAAAAGCCTATACTTATAGGAGGATGGAGATGACTTATTCGAACTGAGGCAGAACTTCTCTCCACCCCAACTCCTAAGAGACCAGAGCAAGTTTCCACAGGCTTAGTGATGGGGAGCTGAGTCCAGGATAAGATGGTCTGACATGAAAGTATCATATGGACAGGAATCAGGGATTTTTAAAGAAAAGGATCACCCTGACAAAGCCTTTTATTCAAAGAGCCAGCAGCTGGGAGGAAGTTGATCTTCTTCACTTCCATTAGCGGTACCTCTGCCCACTACACATGCTCAGAAGGTAAGCTTCCTACTGATTAGAGGGCCTCCCCTATGCCCATAGCCAACTCTTATACCACAGTACTAATCAGAAGAAAGGAATGTCTTCCTATCCTCTGAGGGTGCTGGGTTATCACTGATATATTCCAATTCCTACTGATTCACATGGGTCCCTTTGCAATACCCTACAAGAGAGGAAGGGTGGGAACCACTCATATTTTGGGTGGTAGTGTAATTCAAGTTCTCCTCTGAGCCTATGGATGGTCAAATATATGTCCGTTATGCTAGTAACATTGGTATCAACTCAAGTGTGATGTCACCTCAAACTTACTTAGACACAAATCAATATGCTCTCCTCTTTTTCTTTAGAGTAAAGAGTGTGGCTTAGCGATTCAAGGATGAGGCATGTGTGTGTGTTTGTTTTTGGTGTGTGGAGAAAATGGGTACAGGAAGAAGTAGTGTTTGATTTGGTTTTGATTTTGTGGTTGTTGTCTAACTTGGTTTTGGAAACCAACAAATATTGATGGCAGATGCCTGATCATTTTCATAGTTCTGGGTACTGGTGTAGGGACTTCCTTAAATACCCATGGCTGTTCAAAACTGATGTTTTGTTGGCCAGTGGTCTCTTCTCTTATAAAAGATTCTAGACAAGGGTGTGGGCAGATCTAGCTATTCATTTCACTGATTCCAGATTCCCCCTCATTTCCCTTCACCCTCCCTGTTCTTCCGTTTCTCCTCTTTTCCAACTTTCATCTTTGAGAACTTTCTGAAAAATAAAAGGGAAGAAGTTTCTGCTATGGTTCTTGCCCCAGGTGGAACATGTTTTCTTCAACTTTGTAAGTGGAAACAGATGGAACATGGTAGTGTCACTGCCTTTCAAGGTCTTCAAATCCCTAAGTCAGAACATTAGGCACATATGTTCAGTGAACCATCGCACCGAGTCCACTGCCTAATAATCACATGAAGTGATTGTGAAAGTAACTTGTAAGCATTATACTAGGCAGCTGGTTTAAGCGCATGTAACAGAACAAGATTGAAATGATGCAACATGTATTGGGGGTAACTTTTAATTAATATTATGATTGTGACGTCAACTCTTCTAAGCTTGGCCACATTGATCTGTCAAGTAAAATGATAATGTCATATTAAGGAAATCAAACAAAATTACTGTAGGTGTATCATCACTTGGGAGCCAGTAGTCCTGGCTACTGACCCCCACACTGCCAGTGCCTCATGCCAGTTGGACTTTCATGCTGCCAGATCTCAAGTTAGTACAGTGCTCTCTGTGCTCTTCAGTCATGTGACTCAGATATGGTAGATCTAGGGGATCCAGGATTCATGGTCACATGCGCGTGCTTATACAAAGATTTTTGGTTTGAGTTTTGTTTTGGGAGGGTGAGTGGTGATAGTCTTAGTTTCAGAATTTTATGCTCATCTAGCATATGTAAGCAAAAGTATACAAATTGCCCTAGTTTGCTAGCTGCCGGAATGCAATATACCAGAAATGGAATGACTTTTTAAAAGGGGAATTTAATGAGTTGCTAGTTTACAGTCTAAGGCCGAGAAAATGTCCCAATTAAAGCAAATCTATATAAATGTCCCATCAAGGCATCCAGGGAAAGACACCTTGGTTCAAGAAGGCCAATTAAGTTCAGGCTTTCTCTCTCAAGTGGAAGGGCATGTGGCGAACACAGTCAGGGCTTCGCTCTTGGCTGGAAGGGCACATGGTGAACACCTGCTAGTCTTCTCTCCTGGCTCCCTGTTTCATGAAGCTCCCCGGGAGGCATTTTCCTTCTTCATCTCCAAAGGTCGCTGGCTGGTGGACTCGCTGCTTCGTGGTACTGCAGCATTCTCTGCTCTCTCGAATCTCCCATTCTCTCAAATGTTTCCTCTTTTATAGGACTCCAGTAAACCAACCAAGACCCACCCAAATGGGTGGAGACATGTTGTCCACCCATTCCAGTTTAACAACCACTCTTGACTGAATCATATCATCCAGGGAGATGATCTGATTACAATTTCAAACATACAGTATTGAATAGGGATTATTCTACCTTTATGAAATGGGATTTTGATTAAAACATGGATTTTTTTAGGGGGCATACTTCCTTTCAAACTAGCACACAAGTATAATGGAGGAGGGACCACACAGCTCCTTCTGTATATTATTTCTCAAATTGAAACTCCAGGCACATGCTTGCCAAGTACAGCATAGGGAAAAGTGAAAGAACACAGCAGTCAATCTCCAATCTATACCCCCATTTTCTCTACTTAACTACTTTCTTCTTCTTAAGTTTCTTTCATGGATTTAACCCCCCACTGCAGACACTGGTCCCACTTCTGCTAGGCAAACTGTTTCTCCACTGGCAGCTTCAGCATTGGGTTCAAAGAAGGATTTAATAGCCTATAATCCATCCATTACCCAGTCTCTGGCTTTTCCTTGGTCTCTCTCCCTCTCTCAGTTTCTATCTCTATCTGTATCTTTGTCTCTCTCTATCACCATTCTCTTTGTATTTATACATTTCTATTTTTCAGCTTTTCTTGTATGCGTTAAAACATTGGAAGGCTCTATATCTCCTGAATTTTTGGTAAAAATGGAACAGATTCCAAGTTGAATCTGGAAAAAAAAAATCCCGATTGCCCGGAAGTTACTGAATCTTCAGTATTTCCATTTACTCTTAAAAATTCCCTCCTCTCATCAACCTTGTGGACATCAAGTTGAGTGAAAGAAGCCAGACACAAAAGGATAAATATTGCATGGTCTCATGGATTTGAAACAATTAAAATAAACTCAGAGAGTCAAAATCTAGAATATAGGCTACCAAAGTACGGATAGGGAATGGAAAGTTAAAACCTAAAATGTTCAGGGTTACTATTTAGAATGATGATCATGTTTTGGTAATGGATAGGGGTAATGGTAGCACGACATTGTGAATTCAGTTGACGACACTGAAATATACATCTGAATGTGATTAAAAAGGGAAATGTTAGATTGTGTATATGGTCACAGAATAAAAGAATCCATGGAACTACACTACACAGTAAGCCTTACGTTAAACCATGGAATTTAATGAAAAGTACAGTTGACAAAATTTCTATCATAAATTATAACAAATGATTTACACAAATGCAGAGTGTTGATGGTGGATTGTTGTGTGCAAATCCTGTATTTTATGCATGATTGTTCTTTAAACAAACAACTTCTCTAATTAAAAAAAAAAAGCTCCTCTCTGCAGCTACCTGAAGTCTGATATCCACTATATGCAGACAACATCAACAATAGATGTTATGTCTTGCCTGCAACATATTGCACAAATTATGTTGTTGTTCTTCTCCAACATAAAAATATGTTTCAGATATCAGTACCTGAGAACAATCTTGGTCACATATTCAGCTGAATTTTATTATCTGGCTCAGAACATTTTGTCTCTCTACACTGAATCATGATGTGACCTTACCACTTAAACTGCTATTATTGAAATGAAATCTGAATACCTGCCAGAGCTATGGCTATGTCTACACACATGCAAAAAAAAAATTGAACATCATTGAATGTGGTCTAATTTCGTTGGTGTAATTCATCTCAGCAAGTCCTTCCATTTCTATGAGCAGCAGGAAATCTGAACATCCTGTAGTTCTAAAGAGGATACTATACATATCATAGAGAGTTGATCCAAAGAAATGTGGGGGTTAGACAAAAATTTACAGCCGCAAAGGAGAAGAGTTTACACTCTTTGGTGAAAACTGAGCTCTCCTTTCTTCTACCCTCCTCCTCCCTCTTCTCACATATATTAGTTCAACGGTTACTCTCCCCTTAAGGGTAAACAAAATCTTAGACTCTTTACTATGCCCTCAAGATAACAACACACTAAATTTTTTATCTTCCAGCTTTTATACTAAAATAACTAAAACTTGATGATAGATATGTTTGCTTGTTCTTTCTACTTATTTCCTTGTCAGCATTATAAAATTTGCAGAAACAATTATTGTGGATTCCTTTATAGGATATAATTTAGAACTAGGCACGGGTCAGGGTTATAAAGGAAGTTTTTGCTTTGCTTTGGTATGAGCAATTCCAAATACAATGAAGAACCCCCCTCCAAATTCTTAATTACATGAAACATCCATGGTTTATTTAAACATGAAAGAAAAGAAACCATGCTGGGGAACATGATCATACTGGCAGGATTAATAAGTCACTGAGGGACTGGAAATACCATAGGACTAAAAACTTTTCATAGTTACATTCTTCTTTAATTGTTGCATATTCTATTTGCTCTTAAAAATAAAAAAAAAAAACTTGGATGAAAAACTAATCCTGTATGTTTTGAAGTATTATTTTTTATTAATCTTCTAAATATGATTCTGGCTATGCTTCTTATTACTGTTATTCTCCTTCTCTTGGAAAGAACTAATGCGAGGCAGTATCTAGAATTTGTAATGGTAAATTTCTACAACAACAAAAATTATACTGTACTTCTATTATTCCTCCAGAGAATAGTCAGTGTTCTCTCAAGCAAAAAGACATGAAATTTTAATCACAGAAATAACCATCTCAGCTTGAAAGTCAGCACTATCACAGTGAATACATATTTGTTAGAATGGGAAATCAAAGACAACCAATAATGAAATTGGGGAGATAGACAGTTTGAGATAGTACAGCACTGGTGCTAGGCTAAGTTTAGATCAGATCCTCTATGTAACTGCTATTGAAAAATGCTGTTACTGAGGATAGCAATGATACTACTACGGACCAAAGAAAATTAAAAACTGGAAGAGTAAATCAATGAAAGATGAGATGACAATGCAGTAATTCACCACGAAAACGATAATGGAAATGCAGTTGTCTAAAAACTATGATGTAGATGTCTAAGTCGCCTTCTAAATGGGACTTAAAAATCAGACGAAATCACAAAAATGGGAAGAAACCCTTGCTATTTTTCATTTGGGGTTATTTTTAAGAAAAATTTAAAGCATGGTGTAGGGACTGAAAACTCATAAAACACTATAAAAGAGGACTTATGTGTTTAGAAAACCAATCTTTTTTTATATCTGTGGATGTATATCCCAGAGGAAATGTGTTGGTCTGAGCAGAACTCCAAGGCAACTTGGTATCTCTGTGTGGCACAGCATTCACTGAGGATCCTCCTCTGTCCCCAGGTGAGCACTTTTGTCTGAAGTCACTGTCCCACCTGAGAACTGCCTCCTAGATTACTGTCTATCTGAGTTTGCCTTATCTGTTATCACGAATACCACAATCTGGTTTTGGTTTACCAACAGAAATTTATTGGCTCACAGTTTGGAAGCCAGAAGAAGTCAAAAATCAAGATGTTGGCAAGGTTTGCTTTCTCCCTGAAGACCATAATTTTCTGGGGCTGCCTACTGATGATCTTTGGGTTCCTTGGCTTTCCTGTCAGGTAATGTCCTCTCCTTTCTAGCCTCTGTGACATCTGGGTTCTCTTTGTAAGGCCTCCAGTAGTTAGGAATCTTTAAATCATAAGTCTGTACAACACAAACAGTAAACCCTAACAGAAACCATGGGTTATAGGTAGTAGCACAATGATGAAAACGTTCTTTCATCGGCTGCAATAAATATATGACACCAATGCAATGTGTTAATAATAGGATGGTATACGGAACTCTGTATTTTATTTAAACCTACAACTTTTCTAGTACAAATAGAGAAAAAAATGTGGTAATATGCATGCATATTCTTTCTGTGATAAACATTCTTTGGAAGATTCACAGTTGATAATGATTAAGAAACTAAGAAACTTTAGGGGTGGTGAAGTAAGCAAGAAATATCAATAAGCTATTATACATCACAAATGAGAAGTTAACCTATAAACTTTCACGTAAAAAGATGGCATCTTCCAAATAAAATTGCAGAATTATATTCATACCATTTCCTCATGTTTTCTATTTAATTTTTTCTTCTAAAATAGGTTATATACATATCTTTTTCCTCTCACAACCTCTTTGACTTAAGAAACACCTTTCAACCTTGACAGGAACATGTTCTATTCAAAATCCCATGAAACATATTTAGCTTCTACGTAAAGCTTCATTCCTAAGCTACATATGAGAGGTCTGAAATAATACTATCATTTGTAATACTTTAAGGACTTTAATGAGCTTGGAAGCACGAAGCAAGAGAATAGAAACAAAGAAAATAAATCCATCAGGAATAACGAGGGTTCAAGAAGAAAGTACTACAACTTCTCTTTTAATGGAAAGTGTTTTTATAGTACACTTCTGCAAAATAACCATCTATGTCTGTCATTATGTTTAGGACAAACTGAAGAGAACCTAGCCATTGTTTCAATGCTGCCTACAATCTTTTAAAAAATTCTGGTTTTCGCTGCTTTGGTACACTCAGTATTGTCCAAATATTTCATTCTGAAATCTATAGTCCTTGTCCTAATTTTGCTGAAGAGCCTTTCCTAAATATTCAAAACCCATAATGATCTAATTTTAGATGGTGCCTACTATTCATATGGCACTAATTAATTCATAGTACTATTATATAATGTGAGCTGATATTATTATTTTCCAGAGGTGAAAACTGAAGTCCATAAATGTCAGCAGATTTGCTGAGACAATACCATTCATAATTACATATGATTCCAGGTCTATACTCTTTTCATCTTAATTGTTTTCATCTAAATTCCTCAAATTTCTACCTAT
The DNA here is from genome assembly GCF_023851605.1 of Tamandua tetradactyla. NCBI lineage: Eukaryota > Metazoa > Chordata > Mammalia > Pilosa > Myrmecophagidae > Tamandua > Tamandua tetradactyla. The sequence continues at coordinate 96,706,614 of NC_135333.1, read as the reverse complement.
ATAGAAGCAAAGTTTGGGTGTGGGTTTAAGAATATATTGGATGTGGTTTCTGGAGATGTCATAACCTCAGCATGGGATAGAGGATTAACACAGAGGGGATTGGAAGAAATAAAATACAAAACATAAACCAGAACAGCAGGGGAATATCCTATCACACATGAGTTAGAAGTCATGAAACACTGGATATAGTTCAATAGAAAGTGAGGTGCTCTAGGGCTTACTAGAAGTTTCATGATTGTACATGATTTCTTAAAGGATGTTTATTTAACAAGGATGCTTGTTAGATAAGGAAAACATACCAAAGGATGCCAAAAGGAACAACTTCTTATTGATCATTGCTAACCCAATAACAACCATAATTTGGGTCCTCCTATTAGCAAACTTAGGGTTCTTAAGCAAAAATGAATAAAGTTAAATGTGAGCGTGTTTCCATAATCACAAAGGAATATAATTCTACTTCTTATATAAAAGCTCTGGTGAATAAAAAACAAAAGAAACAAATAAACAAACAAAAAAGCTCTGGTGAAAAGACCAATAAGGAACAGAAATGATTTCAATTTAAGAATTAGTAGATAAGAACAGTGGGTGTTGTGCAGATAATATGAGAAGAATGAATCTAGTCTGAGCTGTCACTTACCAAAAACTAGTTTAGTAGTACCAGCCCTCTTTCTTGCCAAAATGGATGTGACTCAGAAAATAAAAGCACAAATGAATATCTATGTATCATAATCTATCATAGTTATTACCCAAATTATCTAAGGCTTCTGGGTAAATCGTTTGGGACCCAAAGGAAAAATGTGGCTACCTCTTATCTAAGTCAAAGAGAAGCAGATCAGCATAGAAGGACTTTTTGACTTGTCTACTTTATCAGAGCTGAAGAACCTGGAAGTGGGATGGGAGACCTACTAGGCTTGCCAGAGGAGGTTTCTACTGGTTTTCTCACCACCCAAGGACTGGATATTCAAGGCAAGGACACTGCATTCAAGTCCAGGGAGAGAAAAAGAGAGACATTTACAATGCATTCACAGTGTCTATCTAAAATGACCCAATGGATGCTCATCCTTTCCCTGAAACTACCAATCAGATAAGAAATGACTAGAGAGAAGGGCTCCAGCCCCAGTACATCTCCCTTGGTTAGTTTATATGCATGATGAAGATAATTAATATAATGTGCTTCAATAACATAATTTGTTTTAGAAACTATATTCCTGGAGGCAAAAACAACAAACTAGTAGAAAAGATTCAACACACTGTACACATATACTTATTCTACTGCATTCAATGAATGACTGCTATGATCCAAATACTACTTTGTGCTAAGAACTTATCAATAGAAAAGACAAACAAGGTCCCTGTGGTCACAGAGTTTCCATCCATAATTGAGATAGAAAGAGAGACAATTAAAAAATAAATGTAAAAGATAATGTGAGATTGTGATAAATGCAGAGAGGGTGATGTGATAAAGTATGAATAAGTGGGCCTACTTTGAATAAGATTATCAAGAAAGACCTTTTTGAAGATGATACATTTAAGCTGAGACCAAAAGAATAGGAGAACAAGTCGAGAGAAAAGCTAGGGAAAGGGCAGCCAGACAGCAAATATAAATCCCTGTCATCAAAGAGACGTATGTGTTAGAGGAACTTGAAGGAGAACTTGTACTTAAAATAAAGTGAACAGGGGTAGATTAGCATGAGATTATATTGGAGCTATAATGGGGGAAGGCAAGAAGCAGTGGGAGTAGCTGAGAAGGAATTTATAGATACAATCACATGCGATTGGAATCCAAAGAAGTGTTTCAGTCAGGAGTATGGCATAATGTCATTGGAAGCATAAAGCAAGAGAGTAGAGACAAAGGAATAAAGAGGTCTCAAGAAGAAAGTACTACAACTAACTTCTCTTTTAATGGCCTATATGTTACTTCCTTCTTTCTCTAATGACTTCTTCCTCTTAGAAAATGGCCAATCCAATGACAGTGAGAACATAGAAGTATCACCAGTAAAATAAGCAATGTAAGCTCCAAGAGTCTGGCCCTGGACTGGCTTCATGAGAAGAAACTGTCTGCTTATGTGACAGCACTGTCATGTCCATCCAAACAATTAATCCCTAGTGCTGAAAGGTTTGCAGATTCCACACTGGTCCTGCTGAGTTCTTAGAGGTTTATAAAATTAAGGTATATAAGGTATCACAGTGATTCTTGAGAAGTTCAATCAATTTGTCAGTCATTTTTTTTAGCAAAATATTCCCAAGCCTCAGTGAACTCAGTGAAGGAAATGTACAGTAAATATTCTGTGTTGCATGGGTCCTTCAGGGACGATTATCACCTAAAATGACCCTGTTCTCCACCTTCTGCAACAGGCTGGTTCCAGGCCTTCAATAGAGAGGTGAAAAATTCAAATGCCTATAGGAGTCAGGCAGGGAATATAAATGAATGAAATGGGGACTGTGGTAAACGTGAAATTGCATGCCCCATCTGAGGAGGTTGGCAACTATAGTTGCAGCTGATTGTTGCCCTGTAATTATTAGGTCTAAATTGGCCCAATCTTCCGTATTTTCAAAAGAAGCCAAAAATCTCTGTTTTAAAATATTGGCAACTTATTGAAAATTGTTTATATTACTGTGGCACCAGTTCTTTTTTAAAAAAGAAAAGCTTAGATCTGCTCTGTCTATAACAAGTCTGTGAATCCTCCTTTAAGGTAAGTTAGTAGCTCACACCAATTTTAACCTAGCCAGGCCTCCCACTGTTTCCTGAGCCTGCAATAGAGTCCACTAAGATTTAGACAAACTTCTCAGAAGATCTAGTAGACAATACATTGGTGGCCCCTGCAATTTTTAATACTAAGCATTTTCTAAGACTATGGTAAGCCTATTAAAGAGAAGGAAAATCTGTCAGAATTAGAACTGAACTGAAAAACAGGACAAAGTCAGGGAATAAGCGACAAGATCATGAAAGTTAGAAAAGTACAACTCAAAAGCATGAAGGTGAAATGAATACATGAAAATTCAGGGAGAACAGAACCTACACAATATCTAGTAATCCACAAAGGAGAAGAGCAAGAATTGAGTGGAGTATAGGATTTCAACTGATCACAGTGATGGTATATATGAAACTGAAATATTATGAGAATATTGAGAATACAATAGGAGGTGCTGATAGGAAGGGAAACAGTGTGATAAATTGAATAGAGGAGGTAAAGAAACATTGAGAATAGCTAAATGAGAGTTTATGTCTGCCAGAAGGAGTTGAAATCTGACGGGACTCGTTATTGTTGATGTGGGAATACAATTGTATTAGAGAAAAATTTTGTGAACTATTTTCACAAAATAATTGCAATTAGCATTTTGAAAGAATATGATGAAGATCAAGGCTTGTTCTCTTGTGAACTGTATTTCAGGAGAGATAAGGAAGGTGCTCACAGGTGTGTGCCCCATGTATTGTTTTACAGTAGTGGTTCAGGCAAATATCTGTGTAAGAAAAGAGACAAGCCATGATCAAAAAACAGCTTTCAGGAGAACATAGCAACCACCAGATTCTGAGTTTCCCTATTCTCTTGAAAAACCCATAAAATCTAGAGGAAATAAAAATCCCATGATTTTTTATTCTGACCAAATACACACTGAAATATTTAATGATAAAGGATCCATTTTGCATGTATCTTGCCTACATATAGTTCAGGGGAGAAAAACTCTCTGGCCTTCCAAATGTGTTCATTTATTCATGCATTCGGTGTTCATTCACTCAACAAGTCCTTACTTCGCATCATCTGTTATATATGTCTTATTCAACATTACATCCCAAATAGAATGTGCTTACTATGTATAACACAAACGAAATCGTGGTATCTTTTTTTAAAAAAATGATATAAAACTCAAAATCCATAAAACTTTGAGAAATTTATAACCACCCATCTTTATTGCAGTTCACATAAGTAAGTTATTTTGGAATCACTATCCACATATATAAAACAATATTTTCCAAATATGAATGATGCCCCGAAATTTCACTCTATTTCGCAGCTACTCACATCTCTTAAATCTTTCCAGTTTGCAAAATTTAACAGAATCCCTGACTTTCTGCTTATTTGGCCAAGCTTTTCCAATCTCTTCTCTAAATACCTTCTTGCTTTATTTCCTAAACTGATTATCATTACCTCAGCTTATTCCAGTTCTGTCTACTCCTATATTGAGTCAGCACATTAAAGATTGTGGGCACAACAAAGACCTTTACCTGACCAAGCAAGAAGGCAGACCCTTCCTTAAAAACATGGGAAAAGGTATCAGGGAGTTTGGGGAAGGGATGGATGTGAAAAGTAAAGGGAAAGCAATACAAATAATTATATATTTTTCTTTATTCCTGTATCATAAATGTCCATAGAATAAATAAAATAGTGTATTCCTTTATTTCAAAATGAAAATTACTTGAGGAATTCCCCATTGGGTCAGGAAATCTAGACTCCAAACAAGCAAACAAGCCAAAAATAAAAAATAACAAAAGGATTCTTGAGGTTACAGTACCATATATAAGGATTTTTATTGGTGCAATGACTATATATGCCTCAAAGCAGCACTGGCTTATTACTGTGGTCCCTGAGTGTTAACAATGTACAGCCATGTGCCCTTCATTGTCAAGTATCTCAGTTTGGATGGGAAATTATAGGTTCACCATATCCATCAGCAGAGTAAAATGAGATCAATTTCAAAAGTAGAGAATTTGTTTTTCAAAGACAGGGCAAACTTCATATTCTCTCAACTGTTCAAACATCAAAATCTTCCATTTGTGTGAGTTCGGAGCATCAGCTGCTAATAAGGTTCTATGCTGAGACTTTTCTGACACTCAGGAAACCAGCTAGTGTTTGAGTGAGAGAAAATGAAAACAAGATTTTGATCCAGATCCTCTCCAACTTCCAAGTGATAAATTTAATAATTCCACTGATGTCAAATTGTCATCTTCGTAGAATGGTCAAACAAACCAATGATAAGTGCATGGAAAGACAGCATTGCAGATCAGAACATGCAAACTCTATACATGTGAATCTATTTTATGTAATAAGTGGGCATTAGAAGCAAACAAAACTTTTATAGAATTGAATATTGGCACTTTTATTGACATGACGACTGAAGAGCAAAAGATAAGCAAATTTTAGAACTTCCTTCACTGTGCTTCCACCCTTGGCGATGTGTTACCTTCCTCAGACATCAGTTATTGGTAATCAATTAAATGAGTAAACATGTTTCTTTGAGAATGTGAAAAGATCTATTTCATTAGAATGCTTAGTTTAGCTTCTTACCAGCTCTCTTTTGTTGGCCACTACCAGAATTTATGTACAAAGAATGTGGAACCTTTGAAAAAAGATATGGTCATTTCTTAAAGAGCCCCCAAAAGTGGATGACTTACCCCCTCATAGCAAACCTAATGTGAAATGACTAGGTATTCAATAGTATCTATACATTCTGCCATAGTATACTGATCTTATAAAATCTAGATTTCCACTAATACAGACTGAATTCTTAAGGAATACTTAAAGCAAAAGCAAGAGTATAAAATAGTAGCCACCTAACCTGGCTGGCAGAGTCTTCCTTCTGCTCCCTTGCACCTGTGTTTCTTTTTCTAATGCAATTGCACAGGTTGGCTGGGTAACAGTCATAAATGATTATACTGTTGATTCTTTTAACCCATCCTGAAGAAGACAGGAATCAGATTGGTGACCTCAAATATGTCTAGGTCTAAAATTTAATTATTCTATAATTCCTTTGCATAAAGGAAGTTTTATGGCAAATTCTTAGCACTTGACTTTAAATTGCCACACTTTTTTTTCTTTGGCTTATAGGCAATATAAAGCAATTATTACCAAATATATTAAAATACACACCTTTACTAACTGAGGAGAACAAAGAGCAAACAGGAGATATATTTTAGAAACTCTTTTCTCATATTGCTGCAGAATTAGTATTCTCAGAAAAAACAGTTATGAAGAAAATATAGTACTTGAACACTAATGGTTTCTAGTTTTGGCTTATCATTAAGATAGTAACATCTCCTTATAACTATACCATGATAGCCAAAATTCACTATGCCTGTCATATATCCTATGCATTACTTATTTATTCATCTTGTGAACTTTATAGAAGCCCAGTAGAAACAATTTGATTCTCTATGTTTTTTTTCTTTTTTTAATAAATAAAAACTAAGAGAACAATGCTTACATTATATTGATCCCAGATATTTTTCCTCCTACTATTGTCGGTCTACTGTTTAATTTTTTTTACTTCAGAAAACCATGAATGTCACTCTGATGGGTAAATGGACCATGTAATTTAATTCAATTATTGGTAGGTATACATTGTTCTAAGAACAGCTGCCGAAAAATCAAGTCTGACTGTGTAAAATGGTGATGGCAGAATAAAATACAACCAAAAGTTGATCTAGTTCAATGAAAACAAATGAATCATGCATTATATTGCAGCATGCAATCACGCAAATTAAAAGGGATGAATCTGACTGGTAGTATTCAGTTTTCTACATGAAAACTTATCTATAGTCCTCTTAACTTAGCAAATTATCCAGGAAACTTAATTTATCTTTGGGTATCTGAAATAACCATTTTGGTAATATTGATCTTTGCACATTCTGATATCTTGTAGCTTCTTGCTTTTCAGATAATGAAAATGACAGAATGACTTATGTAAAAATGTTGATAGCTATCTTGTTGCTTATACTTCCTCAATTTTTTCAGTTTGTGAAAAATGACTTCTATTGAGAACATATCCATTAGTTTTACTAGATTTGGAAATAATCCTCAGAAACGACCCTCAGTTTTGTTTTGTTTTTTAATTAAAGAAAAAAAAAAGATATTAACCCAACATTTAGAAATCATTCCATTCTACATATGCAATCAGCAATTCTTAACATCATCACATAGATGCATGATCATTTCTTAGTACATTTGCATCGATTTAGGAAAAGAACCGTTCATCAAAAGTAATATTACTATTCATTTTTTAGTTTAAGACATATTTTAAAGAAGAAAATATACTCCACTACAAAAGACTTGTGTCATCAAATTTGTTAGCCCCTAAACTGTTACCATATAATTAAATATAATTATGGCTGTTGTAGATTGAATTATGTATCCAATAAAAGACATGTTCTTAATCTTAATCCACATTCCTGTGGGTGTGAACCCATTTGTAAACAGACCTTTTGAAGATGTTATTTTTACTTAGGGTGTGACCAAACTAAATCAGCATGAGTCTTAATCCATATTATTGGGATCCTTTATAAGCAGAAGGTATTTGGATGCAGTCAGAGAAAAGGCCACAGAGGTAAGTGGTTAATAATCCTCATGTATAAGTACTTTAAGTATCAATGAGAGCAGCACAAATGGTAATAATCAGAATGAATGCCAGAAAGGCTTAAGAAACCTCTTCATGATGGGGGAGGAGATGTCACAGAAATGCTTTATCTCTGGTCCTTTCTGAGTTCTAGGACAGAATGGCTGGTTGGTCTGGTCCTTGGGCTGGTATTTACTGATGTGAGACTGGTCACTCTCAGGCCTTTGGAGCTTATCCGTGTGCCTTCCATGAAAGCCCATAGCCTAAGCCCTTTACCTCAAATCACAAAATTCCTGCATACAATTCTCTCTTTGCCCCAACTCTGATTCTGCCCTGGCACACTTATCTTTATGGCACTTCCCTACCCACACTCAGAGCCTGAAGGAACTTATAGATTTCTTTCAACAATCACCTTTAGTATTCAGTACTGTAAGTGACATCTTTAGTCAACCACCTCTAGTCACCAATGCTGGAAATTACATCGAGCCTAATGCCAGTATTTTCCTAGAACCCTAAAACCCTCCTAAACTCTGCCTTGGCAAGAAAGCAACTGGTCCCAAATGTATTGGGTTTTTTCAAATTCATATGGGTATTTCAGTATCATCAATCCACAAACAGCCAGCAAGAATGCATAAGCATTAGAGAGGGGAGAGCCACTAAGTATGTGGGGGGCATGAGAGAGATGAAGACACTGGATTCTGACTTCTTCCCTACTCCTGTTTCCCTCCCCACATTTCCTTGATATTGTTCAAACTGTCTTTACAATTCCCTTAATAGTTGACTAGAATTCCTCTTACAGCCTGTTCTAAGCATCTAATTCAATTCTTGCCGTTAGATGGTTGGCCATAAATCCTGGCTTACATGTTAATTCCTTTTAGTGTCCCATTTTACTCTCAAAACTGCCCTATTTTGGGTGCTAAGTTATATGGTCATCCTAGTCTTTAGGATAGCCTGTCTCCAGACCTCCAAGCTTGCATTGATATGCAAAAATGTCTTAAGAAACAGTTCGGGTTATGGATTATTTCATTGTCCACATGGGCAAATCATTTCCTGCCATACTTCTAACAAAGCATGAAATGCATTATATGTCTCAATTTTCAGTGTGTGCAGACATTTTTCACTTGAGGAAATGGAAAAGGGATGTATATTGTAGCATTCATACAACCTCAAGTTGAATAATATATACTGTTCAAAATATCTTCAAATCATCACCCTCCTGCAGTACTTTCACTTATGGCTTATTCCATGGAGTTCTCCAATATCACCAATATCACACTATCTTATTTTTCCTCTATTCTATCTATTCTATCTCAAGCCCCCACCTTACCCTTGCTTTCTTGGATCACCTCAGGAGTTCCTACTGCTTCTCATCCTTTCTAGAGAGCAATTCAGTTATTATCAGCCCACTTCCAAACTGCGGGCCCAAATTCATATTTAGTATTTCCAAACTCATCAGGGTGGTCAACACAGAAAAGGACCGTGTATTTAGTATGATACACTTGCCTAAGGATGGGATGGTCATTTCACCCCAGAAGAGACACCTCTTCTTGCTGTTTTGTAGACATTAGCTCTATTTAAAACTCTTCTAGATTTCTATGATGATTTTTTTCTCATAAAAGGTCTGCAAAGATAAGGCGATTAAAAACTCCAATGAATTTAACAAATATTCTTTTTACTAAGTACTTCATCTTTAGTCATCATCTGTGTTATTCTGAGATCCAAAAAAGCATTAATGATCATCCCTTCCATCAAAATAGTAAAAATGTGTTGAATAAACAATATGGAAATATAATCCAATATAATGCCAAGTTTGTAGCACATATAAAATCTTTTGAAGTTAAAAATCACATGTTGGAATTTTTTATCTTGGAAAAACAGTTGCTTTAATGAGTTGAGATTAATTAGTATAAATTTCTTTGAAATTAAATGTCTTTACCATTTCTGGTCTCCAGTCTGTTAGGGCGGGCAAAAAGACCGCTCCAAGGGTTAACCAAAGCCAAATTGTAATAGCTAAAAAGCATGGTAAAAATAAGGAACATGGCTCAACCCAGTGGAAGAAAGTATTTAAGAAAGCAGGTCTCAAATAACGGGTTGGGGATCAGGACAGGTCTCATTTTCACTTTCCAGTCTCTAAATACCTGCTAGGGTAAGTATAAGCCTGAGGATATGGCAGCATGCCAGTTCACAAATTGTTTTGCCTCCACAGTGCCATGGCCACTTGTTTTTTCAGTTTCCCAACCAGCAGGGCAGAAGCCACCTGCCTCGCTTTGGTTTTAAAGAGTTTGCAGGACTGGATCCTAGAAGTCAGAAACTTGTTACAAGCAGATTTTCAAGGCTAGATCCAGAAGAAAGTCTGATAGTACTGGGGGAAAGATTGTGTGTCTAAAAGAGTTGCAACTATTCACTAGTGTTTTGTGGGTTTTTTTTTTTTTGAGGGAAAAAGAAAAGCTGTAGGTTTTATTTAGTTAAAGAAATAAACATTACTGAAGATAATCATCCTAGAACAGCAAAATGAAAGATATTGTGAGGAATATCTGGCTTTTTCTGTTCTGTTGGCATTCAATAATACAAGTTTTGTCTGGTTTCCTGAGGAACAAGTTAATGTTTCATTTACTGAAAATTTTTTGTTTTCCTTTTTTGGATATTCTTCTTTTTCTTTTCCCATTCCTAACAAAAGTAATCTCTTCTTTGCAGGTCTAGAGATTTGTCTAACCCCGCTATTTCTTGTTCTTTTTATTTTCCTCTCTAAAAAGCCAGCTTTACTCACTTATTTATCTTCTTGGTTTTTTCATTGCCAAAATAAAGGAATAGGGAACATTGTCCAACTAGGTTTTTTTTTCTTTTTCATTGAGGTGAATTTTTCACATAATATAAAATTAACTATTTTAAAGTGAGCAATTCAGTGGTATTTAATACAATCACAATGATTTGCGACAAAGACCTCCATCTAGTTCCAAAACTTTTGCATCGCTCCAAAATAAAGCCCTGGATTCATTAAACAATTACTCTCCATTCCCTCTCCTGCCAATAATTCACTTTTGACCAGATGGAGGAAAGGTAGTGAGTTTACATGGTTACTATGGCTTGGTTCATGCTCACGTAGATCATCAAGAACGATTCTGAAACCAAAAATTAAAAAGTAAAAGTGTCTGCCCAGCAAAGTTGCCTTAAGAAAGTTCTTAAATGTTACCTTTAAATTGTAAGATAATCTTTTGTAAAATAAGAGAATCTACATCTTTTAACTGCATTGCTGACACATTGCTAAAATAAGACATTTCACATTATTTATTCAAATTGAATCAATCACAGGCTGCCAAAACAAGGTGAGCAATGGCCTGTCATCTAGAAAAATACAAAAACGTATAAAGCAAACTAAGTTTTATTGAGGACAGATTTTTTTGATAGACTGATTTTATTTCTACTTTTCCATAAAATTTATTTTACCCTCCAAATATCTCAGAGAGGTCAGTCTTAGATTTCCTTAAGTATTATTAATAGCTAACATTTATTGAGCCTTATTGGTGTGCAAAGCATTATGCAAAGGGCTTGTTGGACCACTGAGGAGGGTACTATTATCATGTTTATCGGTTAGAAGAGAAACCAGAGGCTTAGGGAACTTATAAATGAGTTTATAAACTAGTAAATTACAAGTCCAGGACTCAAACCAAGTTTATTAGAATGGAAATTTAGCCTTCTAGACCATCATGCTGTCAAGAAGGACAATTAAGAATTTGCCAAGTTAATTTGGAAAGTCAGATCTTTCCACTCAGCAGGGAAAACACGCATCAAGGCTGAGTTATAAAAAGGCCCTCCATACAGGAACAAACTATAGGTCATGCTACATTGGTACCTAATTATTTATTCATAATGTCTTAACTAATACACCCATAATATGAGAAAACTGTGACCTAAAACCACATGCTCCTAGCCAACCATAAATTTCCTTTTTTCTACTTTGTTGTTATGTGCTAGTTTAAGTTGAGGGGTGGAATTAGAATTTGCTGTGAACAGACAACTATGTTCACCATATGACTACTAAAATATGAAATGAATCATTACAATAAAGTGCCACTTATCTGAATATTTTCCAAGAGTATATGCTTTCAGATCTTTTTTTTCGGGGGAGGTGGGAGGAGGGTTGGTACACGGTCCAGGAATTGAACCCGGGTCTCCCATATGGCAGGTGAGCATTCTATCACTGAACCACCTGTGCACCCTACACTTTCAGATCTTAATGCAAGAAAACATTGAGCATCTCCTAAAATATTAGTGTCCTTCTTTTGTACAGAAAATGTACGTCATAGAACTGATTCTGTTCATTTTCTGCGTCGGCAACTAGAAAGGTCAAAGACACATTTACAACGCTACTGTAATAATGATTCTTATTTCTCCCAGCCCTCCTGTCTTCTCTCTATTCTCCAATGTTAATTTTTATCCATTTATAGCATGTCTATTTTTTATTGATACTCAGGAATCACTTCAAATCCTTTGGGTAGCAAAGCAGGAGATGAATGAACAAGTGAGAGAATAAATAAATGAATGATTAAATAAACGAGCAAACATGTAGTTCTCCTTGGCTCAGCTCTCACTAGAAAACTCAGGGACATTTCCTCTCCAATTCCGCCCTTCGGTTTAAGGGATGACATGTTTCACACAAGTTTATGAAGAACTACGATGACCTTTTCCTACGGTTTTGGAGATCATGCCTCCTCCACAACCACATCCGTAACAATCCAATCGCTGCATTGACTCCTGGTAGCAGCTCCTGCTTCAGTCAAGTCTCTTACATCATCAACATCCTAGGTTCCTTGTGCAAATAAAATCCCACTAGCTCTATTTTATTGCCTCTTTTGACATTTTTTTTTGGTAAATATCTAAAATCTCAGTGGATTCATGACTTAGGTCTTAACTACAGTATCTTTTCCTCTCTCTCTCTCTGTAATGTCATGTTCTTTTCTTTTTCTTGCTGAGTAGGATCCCATTGTACGTATGTACCAAGGTTTATTTAACCATTCACTATTGAAGGACATTTTAGTTACTTCCAGTTGGGATAGTTATGAATAAAGGGGCTACAAATTTTTGGATACAGGTTTTTGGGTTACTATAAAATTTAATTGGGGGGGTGTAAATATCTCAGACTGCAAAACTGTATGGTAAATGAATTATTAACTTTATAAGAACTAGACAAACTGTTTTCGAAACTGGCTGCACTACTTTGCATTTTGACCAGCAATCTATGAGAATTTCAATTCTTCTATATCCTCTCCAACACTGGGTATTGTCAGTTTTATTTTCATTTTTTCAAGTTTCAGACATTATATTAGCTCTGTAGTAATACCTCACTGTGATTTTAATTTTCATTTCCTAATGAATGAGACTGAGCCTCTTTTCCTGTGCTTATTTATTATCTAGTCAAAAATTATAAAAGGTAAAGAGAGCTTAGGCCAGTTACCTCCAAATTTAGGGATAACATTCCTATAACTGTTAGAGTTGTGAGTGAGACAAATTGACAAAACCAGACTAACATGTCCTGCTGTGTTTTCAAAGACACTGCCATGACTCTATTTTCACAGTAGAATCCATCAAACGACTCTTGGGGAAGACTTCAGGAATTACTGCCATGTTCATGGGAGTAATTTTCACTTAGTTAAATTAAGCTGAATGAGTCAAATAAAAATAACTCAAATCATCATGATTACTTTACCTCTCTAACACAAGTTATAAGAATCTCTTGATACCATGACACGCTGATATTATCTATCTTTTGAAAAGGTGGAAAAAATTTATGAAAACACATACTTTGGTCTACATTAAATGTTATTCCTTAGATCATAAAATTTTTTGTTATGAATTCAGTTCTCCCACTAGCATTAAAAGTGATCACACAGAACTGGTCTCTCTCTCCAAACCAATTCTGCAGGTAAACTCATAGCCCTCCCCACTATATGGGACATGACTCCCAGAGGTGTAAATCTCCCTGACAACACTGGACATGACTCCTGGGGTTAAGCCTGGATCTGGAAACATGGGATTGAGACAGCCTTTTAGACCAAAAAGGAGAAGAGAAATTAAGCAATATGAAGTTTCAGTGGCTGAGAGATTTCAAAGAGTTGAGAGGTCATTCTAGGGGTTATGCTCATGCACTATATAGATATCCCTTTTTAATGTATTAGAATAGCTAGAAGGAAATACTTGAAACTATTGAACTGTAAGCCAGAAGCCTTGATTCTTGAAGATGATTATATAACTATATAACTTTTACAATATGGCCAGGTGATTGTGATTGTGACTGATAACCCTCTTATCCAATATATGGAGAAATGAGTAAGAAAATGAAGACAAAGAATAAATAAATAATAGGAGGGATAAAGGATATGGGATGTTTTAGATGTTCTTTTTCATTTATTTTATTTTTTGTTGGAGTAATGAAAGTGTTCAAGTATTGATTGTAGTGATGAACTCACAACTACATAATGACACTGTGATGCACTGATTGTACACTTTGCATGATTACATGGTATGTGAATATATCTCAATAAAATTGCATTAAAAAGTGCACACAAATGCCCATGAAATTTGATATTCATAAGAAGTTTCTTTTTCATAACTTTTATTGAACTCTGAGCCTAAAAAGAAACTAATATGGAAGCATACAAAGCAGTTAACCTGCCAGGAAGATCAGCTACTACAAAAACCCAGAAATGTCAATCGTGATTCGGTCTACTGATGCCCAGCCACACACCATCAAAGTGCATGAAATCCAAACCCTTACATCTTCACTGTCTTTAAAACAAAGTTCATCAGATGATTAACTTATAGAGATGTGTTTATATTTTCATTCTTTTAAAACAGTGGGCCATGGTGGCTCAGCAGGCAGAGTTCTTGCCTGCTATTCTAGAGATCCAGGTTCAATTCCCCATGCATGCCCGTGAGAAAAAAAAAAAGACACAGGTGTCTAAGGCAGTCTGTGTGATGCGAGTGAGTTCTATATTGCAGATGTTTCCAGTGCCAAATATCTCACTGCTCATCACCTTAACTAATATATGTCAGATATGCTAATTGTGTCCCTGAATCTGTCATGCAAAATGTGCTCTGCTTGATCAACCATTCTCCAGTCAAATACAGCATGTGCCTGTGTTCTTTTTCTCCTAGCTTTTGGCAGCTTAATTGCAACACTGTCAAAAAGATCACAGCAAAATATCTATTCATTTCTCATCATTCTCATTCAAATTTGACTTCCAATGGGGTATTTGGATTTGTTAAGTAGGACAAAGATTATGTAAAAAGTTTATCTTTATGTTATGAATGAGCAATCTATGTAATATTTGTTTTTATTAAGGTAAAAAACAACAGCACTGTGTAGACAAAATGGAACATTTAAATTCTCATAAATGCAGAGCATTTTAATGAATAACAAAATATCCATGAAGTCACATGGCAGCACATATCACCCAATGGGTTCTGAGTAAGTAGACATATTTGTTTCCCGTTTCACTCTCAAAAATATTTTTTTCTGTGGACTGTGACTTCTCACAGAAATTCAAAGTTAAATTGTAATTATATTTTATATTCTGTTATTATATTATGAAACATATTGAAAAACAGATGACACAGGGATTCTTTAGACCTCCTTCCACTTAAATTGTTTATTGTCTGCATTTCACATAGGTCACCAGGAAGAAATGGTAATGTCCAAATCAAGTTGTACCATTGTAGCAGCTGTGGGAAGAGATCATAAGTAACCACAAAAATGAGTGATTAAGTGAGTTGCCCTATAAATGTCCTCAAGGCACAGTTAAGTAATGAAATAGTTTTACATTTCCTATATCAAGACCCTATTTGATAGACAATATCTTCTATAAATTCAATCATTTCACACCATTTTATTCAGAGCTTGGAAATAGGATCAAAATAGCAATAGTATATATCAGTGAAAATGAGGTTCAGCCACATGAAACAGAAAATCCAGAAATAATATATATTTAATAGTTTTTCTTTCATATATTTGAGTGTGGTTCTCTTCAGTGAGTATAGATTCATAGTGTCTTCCTTGGAATATTTAACCTCTCAATATTTACTTTTCCTTATCTGTAGAGTACTGATAATACCTATCTCACAGGGATATTGTGCAAAGAATGGGAAAATACATGTGAAATATTTAGCAGAAGACTTGACAAACATTAAGTGCTAAATTAGTTAACCATGATTGCCATCATGAATAAATAATAAACAAATAAAATTGGCACAATTTTCAGCAATTGATAGAATGCAATAAAAATAGATTTGTTAAACCTTCATGTTAGAAACATTATCCTTCAACTAGGCAGGTAGCTGTGAAACTGCGACACGGTGTATAAAATACAAGAATGTAGGCATAACAGCATGTATTTTTGACTATTTTGTTTACTGTGAAATGAATCTCATTTAACCTGACCCTATCTGTTTCTACTCTAACAGCAGGACCATGGATGGTACCTTGGGTCCCAGGTATCAGCATCAATTTGGCTCACCTAATCACCAATTCATCAGCAGGCACTGGCAGGCTAATCAGTCATGATCATCATGACAAAAGGCTGCTACTAAGTAATGGGGTATGTAGGAATATTTTTAGTGATCTGCTCACTAGGTTGTCTTATTTTCCCATTACCAGCTTTAACTGTAAATGGGCAATTTCAGTAACCACAGCCTAATAGGATTATTGTAACTAGGGCTTAGAACCCTATAGCACCAAACAAGGTCAGCCACCAGAAAGACTGGCAGGAGGAAATCCTTTGTCCTGGAGGTTTGATCTTACCTTGCCTGAAAGTGGACCTGGGGTACAAAAGTCTGACCCCAAGCCCCAGGGTGGGGATCAACTCAGTGGTCACTTGTGCTCCAGTTCTCCCCACTGAATCAGGTTGTTCTAGTTTGCTAGCTGCCAGAATGCAATATACCAGAAACGGAATGGCTTTTAAAATTTAATAAGTTGCTTGTTTACAGTTCTAAGGCCAAGAAAATGTCCCAATTGAACAAGTCTATAGAAAGTCCAATCTAAGGCATCCAGGGAAAGATACCTTGGTTCAAGAAAGCTGATGAAGTTCAGGGTTTCTCTCTCAAGTGGAAGGGCACATAGAGAACACAGTCACAGTTTCTCTCTCATCTGGAAGGGCACATGGCGAGCATGGCGTCATCTGCTAGCTTCTTCTCCTGGCTTCCCATTTCATGAAGCTCCCCTGGAGGCATTTTCCTTTTTCATCTCCAAAGGTCACTGGCTGGTGGACTCTGCTTCTCATGGCTATATCATTCTGCTCTGCTGTCTTGAATCGCTCATTCTCCAAAATGTTTCCTCTTGTATAGGACTTCAGAAACTAATCAAGACCCACCGGAATGGGTGGAGACATGTTGTCACCTAATACAGTTTAACAGCCACTCTTGATTAAATCACATATCCAGGGAGATGATCTGATCACAGTTTCAAACATACAGTATTGAATAGCGATTATTCTGCCTTTATGAAATGGGATTTTGATTAAAACATGGATTTTCTAGGGGACATGCATCCTTTCAAACCAGCACACAGGCTAAAGTTAGTCCCCAGCTGAGTTAAACCTTGGTTGGCTCTTTTTCTCCTGCTATAGCTGGCATTCTTCACTGCCTTTCTTCTGCAATAATCACAAGCCTCTGATTCACTCTCTAAGAATCTGTGTCTGAGGAGTCTGATTTTAAACTTGCCTCCTCCTGCTTCTTAATTGGAGATTTTTTCTATTTTCATGAAGAAAATCCAGGATATTACAAGCTAAATGTTGACTGGATTTTTCTCAAAGCTTATCCATATATCTTTTATTAGCACTAGATGTATGAATTTCATTGTTAAGGTTTTGTCTTCTTTGCTTTCCCCATTGTTACTCTGAGAAGTTGGGAGAGACTACTTTAGAAACTGTCAAATGCCATTGTGAATTGAAACTCCAAAGTGTATGTTGTCAGATTTAAAAGTAGAATACATTGAAATTTATAATTAGATAAATTTTGGCACATCTAGATGATGAACTATTGGTTAAATGCTATTTTCTTTATAGAGAGTCTTAATAATATGGGTACTTTTTTTTTTCCCAGATCCTGAATGGAATATTCTAGTGTAAAAATATAAAAAAATGTATAGAATAAAATTCATTAAAATTTTGAGATCAAATTTTAATATCTGAACAGTAAAAACAATGGCTTTTATGGACAATGGAATTATAGATGAGATCTCATCTCTACATTCCATCACAGTATTTATATATTTTTATAATAAATAATTTTTTAAATGGTTTTGCAAATATTTTTGCATGCATTATATAGTCTGTGTGTAGCCCTTCTGTTTAATTTCTTCTGGCAACTTTTTAATGCACAAACATACTTCAGAATTTTTTCTATACATAAGAACATTAAGAAATAAATATATGCTTCTTCTTGCAAAAAAAGATAAAACTTTTAAATATGAGTTCTACTACTTTCACTGCTCTTTTCCCCATTGTCTTTCCCTATTTTAGTTTAATACTTAGAGACCAAGCACTACAACTCCTCTTTCTCCTTGAAATTTTTTTATTCTCTCTCCTTTAAAGTATTGAATACCCACTCATTTTCAATGATTAATCTCAAATGTCGCTTTCTCTAAGAATTTCCTGACCCTCCATCCCCATCATTTACATACTCCATCTTTCATAGCACTACAGCTCTTTGAACAAATTTCTTGTAGCATTTATAAATTACATCATAATTATTTTTTTGTTTCTGGTCCTCTCCTTTGCAATAGCTGCTCCCAAGAGGACCCCTTCTGTTCTTACCTCCTGTTATTCAAGTCCCTGTGTAACTCTCTCCTGCACCGAAAAGAGCTGACCTATGTAACCAAAAGTACATTGCAAAAATGGCAGAATGTGATTTCTAAGGCGAGGTTATATGGTACATTGTAGTTTCCACCTTACATCATGTGTTCTATAGGAAGTCAGCTCCCATTTTATGGAGACACTCAAGCAATTGTACAGAGACGTGGCAATAAACTAAAATTCTCTCGCAAACAATCAGCATGACTTGACCCATGTTGGACGTGAATTATCCAACCCAGCCAAGCCTTCACATGACTTCAGCACTGGCAGATATTTGACTGAAGCCTCATGAGGGATCTCCAGCCAGAACAGCCACTCCCAAATTCCTGACTCACAGGAATGGTCAATTGTCTATTTAAGTATTCAGGTATTTTTTATGCAACAATAGAAAAACTATTTTTGACTTTTTTTATTTACAGAAGTTTCAAGTTCACAGAAAAATCATGCAAAAATACCATGTTCCCTATATATCCCTATTGCTAACATTTTACATTAGTGTGCAATTGTTAATAGGACAATTTCTTCATTCTTTTACATATGAATATTCAGTTCTTCCAGCACCATTTGTTGAAGAGACTATTCTTTCCCAATTGCATGGACTTGGCAGCCTTGCCAAAAATATGTTGGCCATAGAGGTGATGATCTGTTTCTGAACTTTCTATTTGATTCCATTGCTCTATGTAGCTATCCTTGTGACAAGACCATACAGCTTTGACCATTGTAGCTTTGTAATAAGCTTTGAAGTCAGGAAGTGCAAATCTCCACCTTCATTCTTCATTTTCAAGATGTTTTTGGCTACCCTTACACTGCCAAATAAATTTGATAATTGGCTTTTCCATTTTTGCAAAGTAGAAATTTTGATTGGTATTGTGTTGAATCTATAAATCATTTTGGGTTGAAATGATACCTTAGCAATGAGCATGAAATGCCCTTCCATTTATTTAGGTGTTCTTAGATTTCTTTTAGCAAAGTTTTGTAGGTTTCCGTGTATAAGTCCTTTATCTTCTTGGTTAAATTTATTCCTAGAAAATTGATTCTTTTAGTTGATATTTTAAATGGAACTTTTCTTGATTTCCTCCTCATATTGCTCATTACTAATTTAAAGAAACACTACTGATTTTTGTGTGTTGATCCTGTGCCCTACCACATTGCTGAATTTGTTTATTATCCTAAGTAGTTTTGTTGCAGATTTTTGGGGACTTTCCATATATAGGACCACGTCATCTGCAAAGAATGAAAGTTTTAACATTTTTCCTCCCAATTTGGATGACTTTCCTTTATCTTGCTTAACTGTTCCAGCTAAAACTTCCAGAACAATGCTGAATAATGGTGGTGACAGAGGGCATCCTCGTCTTGTGCCAGACCTTAGAGGGAAAGTCACTGAGTATGATGTTAGCTGTGGGTTTTTAATATATTGCCTTTACATTTTGAGGAAGTTTCCTTCTATTCCTATTTTTACTGTGTGCTTATCAAGAAAGGACACTGGATTTTGTCAAATACCTCTTCTGCATCCGTTGAGATAATCCTTTGTTTTTCCCTTTGTTTTGTTAAGGTGGTATATTATATTAATTAATTTCTTTTATTTTGAACCACCCTCCCACACCTGGGGTAAAACTCACTTGATCATGTTGTATAATTATTTTAATGTGTTTTTGTATTCAGTTTGCAAGTATTTTGTTGAGGTTTTGTGAACATTCAACAATATTTTGTGCATATTGTTGAGGTTTTGTGAACATTAGTGAAAGAACATTTGAACATTCAATTTTATTACCGTTTACATTAAAATTATTTTAATACACTTTTTTTTTAACATTTTCTATCTGTCACATTATAGAAGGTGATGGTGTTGCTAAACTTCCTGCCATAGCAAAAATCTCCTTGTCTCCACTTCCCAGTAACATTTTTCTTATATTCCTCCAAGGCTTCACTCAGGTAAAACCTTCAACCCTATGACTGGAAATCTAGTTAGCTACAGTAAAATACGAGAGGAGAGAGAGACAATAAATGAAGGACTGTAAGCAAGAACTTGCTGGTTGTAAAATTTCCCAACCTCTCCAGATGGCAAAAGACGATAACATTTTAAAATGACTTCAAGACAAAGATCAAATCCAAGGAGCAGGAAAATTCAGTCTAAAGATGAAGTTTGACCTTCAGTGAACTGTAATATAAGCAAAGTATAAAACTTTATTGTGTTTAGCCTCTGAAACTTGGGGTTTTAACTGTTACTGCAGAATAACTTAGTTTATTCTGACTAATGCAATGAGCAAAGCCAGCAAAGCAAATTAGAAAAGAATAGATTGTTCTCCAAAAAGGTGGAGCTTTATATTCCAAAAAGGTGAAGAGTTATATTGGAGTGCTTTGTGAAAAAAAATCTCATATCTGCTTCTCCTCCCCACCCCCACTTTTAAGTAATTACTTTTATGTAGATGGTCCACAGTGAAGAGAATAGCAGAAATGGATGACAATAGCTGAAGGGACAAAGAAGTAAGTGGACAAATTGAATTGTAATACATCCTAAAAGACTCTCAAATTCTTCATGAAATATTGCTTTTCAATTCAGAGGCATGTGGCTAAATGGTTTTGAGGAGCTAAAGAAGCATGCTTGTTGTAATCACACACACACCCATTTACCCTATTGGTTAGGGAGGTATTAACCCCTTAGTGTTATGGGGATGGCCAAACACACATCTGACACTAGGCAAATGCAATGACAGCAATTTGCTAGTCACATATACACACAACCCAGGGAAAGAGGACATCACATGCTGTGCAGTGCACTGTGAACAGGGCAAATAAGCACAGGTTGTGGGAAGCAGGTTTTGCAGTCACAAGAGGGTGGGATGCCCCCAGCTTGTGATTGAATAATTCTACAGCTGGCAGGGAGCTAAACGTGTCACTCAGGATAAGCAGGAACACCACAGGCTCCCCTTGATTGGGAGAGCTGTTTGGCCAGGGGACCTTATCTGCAAAAGCAGAGTGGGGAGGGGAGATTTCTATTAGGACAGGTGAGGCCCTCCCAATTTCACTAGATATCAAGGCAGTAGATAATACTGGACCTTAATTTTAGGCCTTATGCCACACTGCTCTGAAGCCAGGCTGCCTCAATTCAAATCCCAGCCTCGCTTTCTATAGCTCCAAAAAATTATATTTACTTCCAGAGCTTGTTGAAAAATTTACTCATTAATACATGAAAAATGCTTAGAGCAGAGCTGTCATATAGTACACTCTATAAATACTGAGGGTGGGTAGGGAAGGGTTAATATAGAGTTAGACTAAGATTTCTCTGCATACAAGGTCTCAAAGACAGTGGAACTTGGTGATTAGAATGCAGACCTGGGAGCCAGATTGTCGGGGTTTGAATCCTGGCTCTCCCACTTGTTTTGTGACCACAGGCCAGTCATTTAATTTCTCTATATACGTAATAGGAGTTCTTACCTCAGGGAGTTGTTAGACTCATTAAATGAGTTTCTGAAGTACTTAGAAGTATCTGACTCATCCTAAGTAGTATAAAATTCACTGTGAAATAAATTTTAAATCAACATGTAAGTCGGGCCTCATATGGACTACAGGTCTTTCATGGTTGACAATAAAGAATATGAATAAATATGTTACTTTTTTACCTGCAATTTCTATTAAGTTATCTAGATTTTTTATTCTTCATTTGAAGTATGTAGCAAAGGAAGTTACACACTTGTTAGTCATTTAGCAGTTTATGGGCACCTGAGTGATATAGTCCTTTATGATACACTAAATCAGTCATTTGAACCAATCTTAGCTTTGAAAAATTCTATGTTCTATTCTGATAGATTTGGCAATTTCTTCTGCCTCTAACTTACTTGGCTTGTGACAGGCAATCTTCTGTACACAATGTAACTTTACATTTCAATGCTACATCACAATGCAGTTTTTTCAAAGATATTTTAGGCAAAATTTAGGAATGGAGAATTAGGTTAAAATTCAATTGCCTGTGCAGTTGTCAATGTAAGTAGCTCTATTGAGGTGACAATCAAATGAACAGAAACTTCTGTAAAAAGTTGAGTTCTCACAAGCAAAGATAGTGAAAATTACTCCTTGGCTTGGTGGTCATCAAGTTTCTTCTTACATTTGTAAGATACATTCCAATTTCAGAAAGAATGTAGAGAAAAGTGCACAATTTGGAAAAGAAGAAAGATCAAATTATTGAATGCCTTCTACAGATTCTGTGCTACTTTTTTATATTTTATCACTACTCCTCATAATATAAAAGATTGTTATTGCCATTTTCCTCTTTTTCTGGATGAAAAAAAAAAGCGTAACCTCAAAAAAGTTTTAGTAACTTATTCAAAGTCACATAGTTACACACATACACATACCTAAAAGATGGCAATTGTGAGAGTTGAACTCATGCGTCAACCATTAAGTTCAAGCTTAATCCATTATCTTACTCTGCCTAGAAAAATAGTAATATTTTATTATGTAGATGGTGATTTTTCATTAAATTGTATCTCATATTCCATTACCTCAACTCTCATACCATATTCTTAAAGAGAAAATAAAAACTCAGTGGAGCAGAAGGATTTTATTGACCCAAACATAACTGTTTCCCACACTCCTCTCCTTTAATTGAGTTTCTCACACTCCCATGGAATACATCTATTTTGGGTCTTTTATATATTGCTATATCTTGGATGCTCATAATTTGGGCTTCTTTTGTCTAGTGCTACAAAAATATCTTTCAATAATATAATCATTTAGTTGTGTTATATCCTTTCTTTCCCATTTTTAAAGTATCATGATTAGTTCTTTTTGCTTCATTTTAGTTTTTGATACAACATTTTTACAGATCCACATTTTCACATTTTAATTGTGGCCAAAAGTTGTCCTAGGCAAAGAGCAGATATTGTGTCTACTTGGAAAGTACATTTAGTCTTCCTTGAGCTGCTGTCCATTTTCATAACCTTAAACCTATCTATAAAATTACTCTTTTGTTCTTTGATTTTGCTATTTTTGCCTTGCTCCCTTCACCTTTAGCTCTTTCAGTCTATTACTTAATTAATTGAGCTCACAGAGGATAAAGTCAGTTATGCTCTTTAAACCTCATGTTTTACCCTTTTCCTTGAGAACTCTTTTCATTTAATGTTTTTTAAGTCTCATAACTTTCTGACCTCTTGAGAAGAAACTAAGACTTCCTTTGCTAATTATTTTCACCTATGTTTCATTTTGCATTGTCCCATAAGAATTAGATAATCTCCCATATCCTATGCATAATTAATGTATTTTAATATTTAAACAATGTTTAAAATATAGTATCTTTCACTTTGTATATCACAATGCACATTAATATGTGTATGTGCATATATAAATGTATATTTTTCTTGATTTCACCACCCTACATTTTATCCTTGTGTTAGTGAACAAAGCTCATTGCCCACTAAGGAAGGAATGCTTATAAATTCAACCCCCGTTTCACATGTTGTTGAGGTTTCTTTCCATGTAAAATCTGTAAGTAAAGTATTGTGGCTAAGACTTTGCCACACTGAACAGATTCATAGCATCTTTCTCTGGCGTGGATACTCACATCCTAAAGGATGAAGCATTGATGAAACACTTACCAAATTTCTTAATTAAAATGGTTTTTCCACAGTGTGAGTTCTTTGGTGCATAGTAATGTAGGAGCTCTGGATGAAGGCTTTGCCTCAATAATTGCAATCATAGCTTCTTTTGGTGTCTTCTAAAGTTGAATTGATGACTGAAGACTTTCCCACAGACCCCACACATATAGAGCTTCTTGCCCTTAGGTGTTCTCTGGTGTGCACTGAGGTAGGAGCTCCAGCTAAATCCCTGTGGTTGGGTCATTGAGTCTCTCCCCAGAATGTACTGTATCATGCACTGTGAGGTAAGAGCTCATGCTCAAGGAATTTCCACAGTGCTGACACTGATAGAAATCACTGGCTGCAGAAGGCATTTTCTCAGTGATGACCTACAACAGGTTGTCCCTAGTGTGTGAGTTTTTGTATATCTCCCAAGGGATGAAAAGTGATTGATGACTTTACTGCACATTCATGGTGCTTCTTTTCTGGATGATTTTACTAATGCCAAATATGGTTAGGGTTGCTCCTAATGACTTCTCCACAGTGATTATACCCCTAGACTATCACTCCAGTTTGAGTTGACTCCATTTTCATGCCATTAAACATTTTTTTTTTATTTCTACATATATCTTGTTTATAAATTGACTCTTTGGTTTTAAGTTGAGTGCTCCAGTCCCCCGACGCACCCTGTAAAATTCTTTTTTCCAATGTCCTCAACACTTATTGTTCTCACTGGGAAGTCTCCAGGGATTTACATGACTGTTATCCTGCTCCAAGGAATGAGAGGCTTTCTGCATAAGTTCTTGGTAGAGGTTCTTCTAAAGAAGCTCCAATGATGCTCACTCCTCCAGGATAAATTCCATAACTACATTCTCAAAAGTCAGTGATTCCTATGACCAAATTATTAGAATCTCAGCAACTATCCCTTTTTCCTCCATGTTCTCCTCTGTGATAGACAGAATAATGCACTTCCCACCTTCGAGAATGTTTACTTCCAAATCCTGAAACCTATGAATATGTTAACAAAGAAAAGAGACTATAGATATGATTAAGGCAGGGACATTGAGATGGGAATATTATCCTGGATTATCTGAGTGGGCCCAGTGTCATCATAATGTTCATTATAAACAGGAGACAGATGGTCAGAGCCAGAAAGGAGATGTGATGATGAAAGGTGAGATCAGAGAGAGGAAGAGATTCCAAGATGTTACTATGCTGGCTGTGAAGAAAGAGGAAGTCACCATGAATCAAGCCATCAAGGAATGTAGGTTGATATCTAGCAGGTGGAAAAAGTAAGGACACAAATTTTCTTCTAGAGCCTCCAAAAAGAATGCAGTCCTGCTAACATCTTGATTTTCAGGATTTTTTTACTTACAGAACTGAAAAATAACACAGTCGTGTCATTTTAAGCCACCGTGTTTGTAGTAATTTGTACTACAGAAATAGGAGACCAATTCTCCTCATTGTGACCTGCAAGGTCCTGTCTAGGCAGAGCACAGTGGCTGTCATCTTAGGAGACTAAAATGTTGTGGCAGGATTTTTCATCAGAAGCTGAGAAAAATCTCTATGGTAAGTAGAATTCTTATTTATAGGACAACAAGTTATATTAGGACCAAAGACTTGCATATACTAAGCTTTTTTTTTCCTTAGGTGTTCTGAAAAAAAGAATTAGAAAGCTTGATTTTCTGTTGTATTCTTAAAATCCTGGAATAAATACATAGATCACAGGAACCACTTTGCAACCTCAATTACATGAGAGTCCATACTGTTGGGTGTCCTAGAATGCTTCCATTATTGCCTCTCGTAGCCCATGGTCCCCAACCACACGCAAAGTAATCATACCTACAGAGAAGGGATTCATCACCCGCTGTCACTGTAGAAGTACTTCCTGACAGTGCTTTGTTTGCTTTGCTGGATCAGGGACAGAGCTTCAGGGTATAAAGCCTCAGATGGGGTAGAGCTAAAATAAGCTTGAAGCCTATAAGGCACCAATCAATTTTAGATTATAGATTACATGAAATATTCACACCATAACTCCTACGTGAATTTCTATTTGTAAAAATAGTAGTGATTTTTAGCAGATTCTTGAAGGTGGACTAAGATACTCCTTTCTTTCACTTGTGTACAATATATTATTATTTTGGAGCCCTCCTTTTTTAGCATTTAATCAAGTGAGGAAGTCAGGAAGTATATATTCCCTATGATTTGACCACTTTTTGTGTTCCCACTGACTGTGTTCTTGGGAATGAGGAGTAGAAATAAGTTGCATCCCCACCATGATAACCACTCTGTCCCCTGAAGCTTCCTGTGTATAAGCAGACTCCTTCAGGCCACTGCACCATACCAAGTGTGCAGTTCTCTCAGGTTTAATGACTTGAAAGAAATGTGAACATTTGGTGCTTGGCTTGCTGTGGTAACAGGCAAAGACATTTCCTGATAAAATGTCAGGTGTCTGAGAATGAAGAAAAATCACTGAGACATTTGGAAGACAGAGCACCATTAAGGAATGTTTTATGCTTACTGCCAAGGTGGGAAGAAAGGAGTCTGGAAAAAGATGTATGTTAGGTAGGAACAAAATGTTCTAAGGGTTTTGTAATGCCAAAGGGAAAAAGAGACATTGATAATTAAGTGGATGATTAAATCACAAGGATAACAAGGTTTAAAAACAAAACAAACCTGGGAAGGAATGAGGATGTCCTTGCTTTCAGTTTCCCAATAAGCCAATTCTGTCTCTCTCTCTGCTGAGACTGACAGCTGACAACTCTCTTGTTGAGTGATGGCCACAGTGTGATGCCTCACCAGGTCACTATTCTTCAGTCCTTTCAACTTCCCCTGCTTTTCAAAACTTAATACAATGACCCTTCTCTCCCATGGCTCAGCTTTCTGATGATTGATATGTACAGGCAGGGCCAATTCTGGGAACTAGATCTACATTTTCTTCTCTACTTTGAGGTATCGTAAGCCCATACTCAAACCTAACATTTTATACTCTGGTGGTCTCAAGAATCACACTTTCCAATAGAGTAGAGCCCCTCCAAAACATCCTCATATTGTAACAGATGGAGCTTCCTGGTACTATTTTGTCTCTGTTTGCATGTCCAATACTTTTGTTCTGAGCTCATCATTAGTATTTGGGTTGCAAAAACTGTTATACATCAACTTCTCTTATCTAAGAAAGGAGGCTCTCCAAAAGGAATCAAATTGATAAGTGAATAAATAATTAGATATGGGCAAAACCTTAAATATGCATTGTCCAAAAAATAATCAAACCATTTAAAAAGAAGAGACACTGAAAAATTTATATGACACTAAAGGATAGAAGAGTGCTTCTGAAAAAAAGAGTAATTTTCTGTTTTCAATATTATAAAATTCTGAACATCCAAAGCAAAATTATAAAAATCTGCAATCTACTTTTCTCTGATTCCCCAGGTAAAAGCAACTTGACTGTTAACTTCTAAACATGGTATTCTCATTCATTTCAAGTTCTTTCAAATGAATTAGATTTTTTAATTATAGAAAAATAAAGTTGGTAGGAAATAGAAATATTATGAATACATTAAGTAAAAACCAAATCTTCTTCCCAATGTAGTTAGTTGCACTCTCAGTCCAACCTCCAGGAGGCAACAATTATCAAATTCCTTGTGTGAACATCTAAAAATATTCTATACAAATATATGGGCCCAGTCCTCTCTTGATCACATGACATCTAATACTCAAAGCAACCAATGAATACATGTTTTTCTCTTTAAATCATACCCAGTTTTGAAACAAAGAAAATGAGGAGCAGAAGATGTGACTTGCCCAAGGTCCCAGGTTATAAGCAATGGAGCCATAATTCTAGCACCAAAAGCCTGGTTCCAGATATCAGGCACTTAACT
Source organism: Tamandua tetradactyla (assembly GCF_023851605.1). NCBI lineage: Eukaryota > Metazoa > Chordata > Mammalia > Pilosa > Myrmecophagidae > Tamandua > Tamandua tetradactyla. The sequence continues at coordinate 96,678,993 of NC_135333.1, read as the reverse complement.
ATTCAGCTTTCGATAGGCACTGTCATCCACTGTATGTTCTCTTCATTTCTCCATGCAGTAAATGCAACAAATAGAGTAGTCAAATTCACTTGCATATTTGTGTGAGAATAGTTACACATGTTTTTCAAACCCTGTTCAGCAAGTCTACAAAAGTTCCTCAAGCAGCCTTTTGTGCATGAGGTTAGAGATTAAGTCTTCTGCAAAGTTACATGTTATACCTTATTTCAGAGAAAGTACATAATATCTGAATTGAATTCCTTTCTCTAGCTCTCAATTATACTTTCATCATAAACCTGCAGGAATGTGTTTAAATGCAACCAAGAATCTTACTAGAAAGCAAGGTGCAGTGATGTTATCTATAAACAGGAAATTTATTATATTTGCTTTGACAGTCAGAAAAAAAGGTACAATAGAAAAAAAGAAAACGTATTACAATGTTACTAAATCAATAATCTCTTATTTTGTAATGACTGTCATTTGATGTGTATTCCCGTCACCTTTTGTATGATTTACTAATATGTGGTCCCCAGGTCTCCAGCATTCAACAGCCTGAGATACAAATGAAATTATGCTAACACCAATCCCCCAGAGCATGTTTTCCCTGAAGCTCCACCTGCCAGCTTAGCAGGAAATTCGCCCAACCTTGGGCATTCGTTCTCCCTTCTGGTATTTCTCAGGAATCTTTGGCATGGTAGTATTTCACAATGATCCTATATACTGGTAATGACAGGAAAGAATGGAGTATCAAAAATATCCAGATATATAAAATGGCAAGAAATGTGCTCAGAACCACAAATAATTTAAAGCGGGAGAAAGTGTATACCATAACACAATGGGTTTATCATGTGAATGATAAGGCACTATGGGTACAAGCAGAGCATATAAAGTAGCTTTAATAGCAAAAATATGGAAATCATAGTGAGGATTAAACATGGTAGAAAAAAGAAAGGATTCTCAGCAGGCGGTGCAGATTTCCCAGGCCCCCAAGTGCTCGCAGGGTGGTAGGGCTTTTAATGGTTACACCTGCCTAGGGTGGCATGGTGATGATTCAGCTAGGTGAGGAGTAGCTGGCGCTTTTCTAATAAGCTGCTTCATACTCTCCAAGCTGCTCCCCATTCCAACTTCCCGACATTCCAAAAACATATCTGCCTATGGCCAAGTACAGTTTCCTGGTGTGAAACAAGCCCTGAACTTTCCTGAATTGTTACTGTTTGAAGTGTGTAAAGTGGCAGTCAGTTTCCAGGCTTAACATCATTCAGCTGACCCAGAATTCAGACTGGGTTCTGAATTCATGAAGTTCATGCCTAATCCTCCCCTAATGTGAAAGTCCACATTCTTTTATTGACAACACAGCAAGTAGAAAGAAATTTATATCTCAAGGGAACTACAAGAAAAACCATACCACCCAAAGAGAGGAAGGGGTTAAGTCAAATAAAACAAAGTAAATCACTTTCCACTAACCAACTGAATATGTTGGCATTTTCCAACTTAAAGGGAAATCACGCACCAAACAACTAACTCACATTTGCTGGTTTGCTTTGTTGGGAGACGATGTTCCACTGTGTTTTTTTGCACATTTTGCACGAGGGTTTGTTCAGAACTATCCTTTAATGACTGTTGAACAAAAGATTTAAAAGATAAAGTTCCTTCTTCTGGGGCAGAGGAAAGACTTGTTCCCTGGTCAAGATAATGAAGATAAATGTCTCCTTCTGGGCAAAAGTTAGACAGGTTTGCTAGGAGTTTCTTTTGAAGATCAGAGTTTCCTAATCTTAGGGTTCCTCACTTATGACACAAACACCTTGTATGTTTAGCATCCACCTCACTACCATGTGAGACTTGGCGAGTGGGGGAGGTCACACCCATGTGAACATGAACTTCATGATGCCTGCGGTACCATGACTAATAAAATCCTTTGTCTCTGTCCCAGGAGTCTGTATCTCTGCCAGTATCTAATGAACTATGGCAGACTGACTTGTTAATTTGCAAACAGGGTAAAATCTCAGATACTTCGCTGTTCTAGAGAGAGTTTTCTCTAACACACTTAACATTTTTCTTTTAGTATCATCATGGACATTTTACAGACAAAAAAAAGGTTTATTTTAATCATTGCTTTATTTTTGGTGTTCAATTTGTTATTTCTTTTCTTCTAGCATTTTCTCTTCAAGCTTGCATCTTTATCCCTTCACAGCCTACCCAAAAGAAATTATGAAAGTATCCTTGTTTTCTCCCTATAAGATGATGTAGGCTTATCTAGAATATTTCTGCCCTAAATATAAAATCATATATCACTAAAGAAATCTAATACTACTTAGAGAAGTGTATGAAAAGTACCTAAGACTAAAATCTGGCCCCAGAGCAGGCATGATGACATTGAGGCATAGCAGAATTTGAATTCATGCTTGCAAAATTTATTTTTATTTTGCTTCATATTAAGAATTTATTAATTCATTTTTCTCTTCTCCCTGGATTTCCTTGGTTATGCTATATATTGTTGTATTGTATGTATTATGTATTCAAATTACAGCAGTCCCCTCTATGTCCTCCACCTGTCTGGAAGTTTCTATTTTCCTTTTCCTTAAGTCTTTGAATTGGCTGCAGAGTGAACAGATTCGGAAGATACCTTGTATTATCACCAAAAGTAAAAGAAACTCCCAACCTCCTGCAGCATCCAGAGTTCTGTCTCGAGCAACAGAAGCCTCCTTGCTGTAGAAAACCAAAAGCAATTAAGTACTTCCAAAATCCTTTTAAGGCATTGAGGAGCAGATTCGAGACTGTGTTTCCAGAAATAACTACTAAAATGACAATACAGAACTGCTCTTTTAAGGGAACTGCTCTTTTAAGAGAGCTGAGGAAATGGGAAACCATAATTTCTAACTGCTACTTACATGAGCACACCACCTTAGCTGTGGTCCAGAGATCAAGCCATTGCCAGTATTGTTTTCTGCTGGAAAACACACTCTTTACTAGAATAAAGAGATCAGGAAGCCACCAGCAGAACTGTTGGCTCCTATAATATGCTGTCTTTGCTTCAATCTGGGAATCAGTAAGCCTTTGCTATAATAAGCATTTTTGAAAGCAGTGTTGGATACCTAAGCAAAACAGACACATAAAATGACACGGCCTCCCTACATGATTCCGTTTCAAATTCAATCTGTGCCTTAGTGCATCTGATCTGCAGAAGCTAAGCCACATCTTACAGGTCCTGCCCTCATGTTATTGCTGTATCTTTCATTAAATTTTACCACTGGAGTACTGGTGTGAGTTCCCAGACGATCCTCTTTGGATTTAGACATATACTTCCATAATCATTGTGTGGTAGATATCCTATTAGCCTTGATAATCAGGATTAATCACCTCACTGATACAGTATCTCAATGTTTTTATATTGTGTCAGTGAAAGAGGAGTGCAAAATAACAGGTGACAGTCTCAGCTTCCTAGTTCAATGAAATACATTGTTTTCTCTAGTGAAAACATTCTTACCTTGGGAACTGTCTTCCTTTCTAGGACTGCTGTAACAGAGTACCACACACTGAGCACTTAAAACAAAAGAAATATATTGTTTCACAGTTCTGGAGACTAGAAGTCTAAAATCAAGGTATCAGCAGGCTCTTGCTTCCTCTGAAGTCCACAGGGAAGAAACTTTTCTATCTGTGTCCAAATTTTCTCTTCTTATAAAAAAAATGGTCATGTTGGATTAAGGGCCAGCCCTACACCAACATGACCTCATTATAACTTGCCTAATTTCGTCTGTAATGAAACTATTTTCAAATAAGGGCACATTCAGATCTTTTTGGGGAAAACAATTCAATCCATAATAGGTACTAAGATCCCTGAGGAAAAGGAGTAGGGAGCAAATATTTTTCAAGCGAGTTATAAGGTGTAATAGTGAGAGGTCCCATTCCCACTTTTACCTTTTGATTCCCAGACTTATCTATTACAATAATAGAAGAATAAATACCATGTAGTGTGTCTTAGTGTAATAAATATCTTATCTCTGGAGAGCAAGATTTTAGCTTTACAAGGTAATTTTTCTATGGACTTCAATAGTGTTCAAACAACTAATTCACCATTTTCTAATGGCTGGTACACGAAAAAATGAGTTGTGACTGGCTCATTATCTGTCTTCATTTTTCCTGTACAATGACTTCTTTAAACAGAAGTGGCACTGTGTGGAATACCATCATGGTGAGTAAAGCATTCAGTGAACTCAACAATGATGTTGCTGGGAGCAATATGTCAGGCAGGGAAAATAAATCTCCATTACAAATAACTGCCTTCATCCATCACCTGCTCTTACAAGATCTTCCCTGGGGTCTCAGATATAATTGCTGAAGAAGGGACAGTGTGAAAGAAATGAGTTTCCTAAAAGTGTAAGCTAGTTGATCATGCAACTCTTTTTATCTCCGGGATCACCTTGAGCCCAATCTCATTTGTACTGCTTCCTCATGATCAAAGAAAGTTGTTAGTATCTTCCATTTACAGCCCTAAAGACCATATAAAATTCAGTTTATTTCAGAAAGTATTAATCAGATGGTCATTTGGTGTTCTCTACCAGGTACTCAAAGCAAGTCAAGATTTATAAATTTATAAAAGCCAAAGAGTTATTTGGCAAGGAGGTTTTACTTCAAAACCTTAGGAAAATATTCAGTGATTCTCCTATACAAGCTTATTAGACGTATCTATATAGCATCCTAAATACTCGCAGACACTTGAACACCACCTGATCTGCTGTTTCACCAGAGCCAAGAGGCTGAGATGATACCTGTACCAACTTGAGAGCTTTTTCTCTTGTTCATGGACTCAGTTAAGCTAAAAGCACTGAAGATTGGAGAAGCAAACCAAATGTTGCATTTGTTATCATTGAATTTCAAAGTCTCAGCTAATATTGTGCTCCTTTCCCCTTGGTAGGTGTGCCAGTTTGAATCTGTTGTGTACCCCAAAAATAGCCATGACCTTTAATCCTCATTCAATATTGCTGGGTGGGAGCTTTTAGATTAATTCCATGGAGATGTGACCCACCCAATTGTGGGTGGTAACTTTTGATTAGATGGGCTCCATGGAGATGTGTCTTTACCCATTCAAGGTGAGGTTGCTTACTGGAGCCCTTAAAGAGGGAACCATTTTGGAAAAAGCTTTAGAGCCCATGCAGCCAGAGACCTTTGGAGATGAAGAAGGAAAATGCCCATGGGGGAGCTTCATGAAACAAGAAGCCTGGAAAGAATGCTAGCAAACTTCACCAAGTGTCCTTCCAGCTGAGAGAGAGAAACCCTGAACTTCATGGGCTTTCTTGAACCAAGGTATCTTTCCCTGGATGCCTTAACTTGGACATTCTTATAGCCTTGCTTTAATTTGGACACTTTATGGCCTTAGAACTGTTTACTAGCATCTTAATAAATTCCACTTTTTAAAAGCCATTCTGTTTCTGGTATATCACATTCTGGCACCTTGCAAACTAGAACAGTAGGTGATGTAAGTTCAGAAATTTTAAAGTGATATCCCAGAATTATCTGAATGGCAACCTCCAGAAATGTCACTGAGATTGGAGGCTTCTGAATTTTTATGTGGTGCATCTCCCATGCTCTGTCATATATGCTTCTTAATAAGCATTTAGGAAGTTACTGCTTCCTATTAAATCCTATAAACATGAGTTTATCAATGTTGTGGACCAGAGTGATACCCCTATTGAATGTGAGATGCTCAAACTCCCTCATGACTGAATTATGGCACAGAGCCAGAGAGTTGATGCAGACCTGAATCAACTCTTTCTATTTTTCTTTAATTGTGAAACCATATATACAGCACAGATCTTCTAATCCCAGCCACTCCTAGAAAGATGCCTTCTCTATAATCTTTATTAGTCAAAATTTGTTCAATAAAAGCTGACTCTAATTTACATTTTTGTAAAAATTATGTTTTTCCTCTATGGAAACACTTAAGGGTTTTTTTGGGTTTTTTTTTATATGTATACATATAATACAGTTTATGTGTCAAAAAAGTTAAAATTGGTGGATTGGGTATGGTGAGGTGGGGTATGTTGGAATTCTCTGCATCAGATCTGTATTATTTTTGCCACTGTCCGGTAAGTTTGAAACTATTTCAAAGTAAAGTTTTTTAAAAAGAGAAACAATATCTGGACCACATTCAATTGGAGTTACCAACCACTAAATTTAAGATAATCCACTGCACAAGCCAAACTGATAAGTTAAATATGCATAGAAATCATAAAGAACACAAATTAGAAAACTATGTGTATTGCGTTGTAAGTTAGGATAAAAATTACCCTTAGGTAAATAGTAACAAGAAGGTAAGGGGGCACTTTTGACCAACATATTTAAAGATTTCAGACTTTTCATTCCCCACATCCCTCCATAGAACTTTCAAACTTATTCTGCTTTACTTACCTCTATTATTATTTATTATCTCCCAATCCCACCTACCTCAATCTAAGTTCCACAAGATGAGGGATCTTAGTGTGTTTGAGCACAAATTATACCAATAACCTAGAAAAATGCCTTCTCCATAATCTTTATTAGTCAAAATTTGTTCAATAAATGCTGACTCTAATTTACATTTTTGTAAAAATTATGTTTTTCCTCTATGGAAACACTTAAGGGTTTTGGGTTTTTTTTGTTTGTTTGTTTGTTTGTTTGTCATTTTTCATGTGTCCAGTAGTGAACTTTTATCTATTCTTCTTCACACTCCAATATCTTATGTCTCTCTTAAGGATTAAAAAATGCTTCAACATTATTCTTACAATATTTCCTCCCCTCTAAATCAGTTTCTTTATTTTTAATCAGCATAATTTACATGTCCTGTGTTTCCTATACATTTCGTATTCTCTTTGCTCTATTTTTTCACAGCATTTCTAAATATCTCACAATTTCATATTAGTTCATATTTCTTTCCTAGAGTTTATTAAATGTCGCTACTTAGGATATGTACGGTTTTACAACAATTTTAGTGTGGCCCTATGTTGATCTGCCTTCTAATGCTTTTTCTTGTAGAGCTCTCAGGATTTAGTATGGGGAAGTGAGCCAGCAACCTGTACTTATTTTATTCCTTTGAAGGAAACTGGAATTGGTCTTTTCCTGTTTCTGGGAATCAACTTGTTTTCTTGTTCCTACATGGTTTTTGTCCATATCTTTTTTTCTGTCTTAATATAGTGCACCTCTCTTTGCCTTACTGATTAATTCATGTACTTCCTTTAAGGCTTGGCATGGGTGTCACATCCTCTATGAATCATTTGTATCAGTTTTCTTCTTATATTCTCTCTGACTACCCCAGTTTGCTCATACGTTAGGATTAGTAACTACCATGACAGTGGACATTTTAAGTTTTTGTTTAGCTCTAACTCCTATGTTTTTTCTATCAACAGCATCTTTATAATAACTTTGTGGGAAGTTATTTCTCTCCACTGAACTTAGATCCATGCACAGCTGCCAATCATAGTACTTGGTCTAGTGGTCAAGAAAAATGGGTGTGACCCAATGGAATTTTCTCTATCTAGAAATTAGGGGAAAGAAGCCTATCCTCTCACTTAGCCAAGTGGTGAGAATGAGAAACCAGAAGCTAAGAGTCTGTTCTGTCAGGAGGAATGGAGACTAATAGGACAAAATAAAGCTAAACATGGGCGAGGAACAGATATGAGAGGAAATTAATCATGAAGTTCTTTGAACTGTTTATTTCAGTAGTCTCTGACTTTAGGACAAGGGGAGGGTTCTAAGAGCTCTAAGGGAAAAACACAGGTTATGTATAATGGAGTCACAATTAGATTGAGTGCCACTTTCTCATCAGAAACCATGAATGCAAAAAGGCAGTACATTAAAATATTTTAAGTGCTGAAAGAAAACAGCTGCCAACTAAGAAATTATATTCAGCAAGACTGTTTTCAAAAGTGAGGAAGAGATTAAGACTTTCCCAGATAAAGAAAAACTAAGAGAGGTCATCACCTTTAGGCATGCTATATAAGCAATGCTAGAGGGAGTTCTTCAGTTTGTAAGGAGGGGACACTAGACAGTGGTTTAAAGTGGCATAAATAAATAAAGATCTCTAATAAAGGTAACTATTTGGATAATTAAAAATACCAGTATTACTGTATTGTTTCGCTTGGCACATAACTCCACTTTTCACTACCTACAGGTGTTAAAATGCAAATGCATAAAATGTAATGATAAATCTATGGTTTTGGACATACAATGTATAAAGATATGAATGGAAAAGGCACAAAAAAAGTGGGTGTGGTGGGATCTAGGAAAAGTATGTATATGCAAATGAAGTCAATTTTGCATAAAACAAAATATGATTGCTATATATCTACTATGTAAAATTTTAACCACATGATGACCACAAAAATAAATAAATGAAAATTATATCCATATAAAAAAGAGAAGTCGTTCAATATGGTACCACAAAAAATAAATAAATAAAATAAAATAAATATAAAAATAGGCATTAACAGAAGAACTAAGGGACAAAAAAAGATAGAAGGTTTAAAAAGGCTGAATGGGAAAATGACAGAATTATCAGTAGTGACTTTACATGTAAGTTGATTATGGTCTCCAGGCAAAAGTGAGAGAGTAGCAGAATAGATAAAAAAGAAACTCAAGGATACCATATCTGCAAAAGACTCACCTTAAAGTCAAAGATGCAAGTTAAAATGTTAATAGTAGAAGGATGGAAAAATATGTACTACACATGTAGTAACAAAATGAGAGTTGGGGTAGCAATACTATTATCAGATAAAATAGAATTTACATCAAAAATGATTATGAGAGACAGTCTTTATATGCTGATAAGGAGAACAATTAAACAAGGAGATATAACAATTATAAATATATAGATACACCTAACACAGAGCCCCAAAATATATGAAGTAATCCTGACAGATTTGAAGAGAGAAATTGATCGTACATTAATAGTAAGATATTTTAATACATCACATTCAATAATGGATAGAACATCTAGTCAGAGGATCACTAAGGAAATACAAGGCTTGAATGATACTTTAAACCTATTAGACCTAACAGACTTCTATAAGACTACACACCAACAACAGAATATACATTCTTCTCAAGCACACACGGATCGTTATTCCTAGAATATATGCTAGATAACCAAACAAGTCTCAATAAATTCAAAAATATTGAAATCATACAATGTATCTTCTCCAGACACAATGGAGTAAAGCTAGAAATCAATCACAGTGGGAGAAATAGAAAATTCATGTACATGTGGAAATAAAATACTTTTAAACAACCAATAGATTGAAGAGTAAATCATAAGAGACCATAGAAAGTATATTGAAGTGAATGAAAATGAAAATACAACATATGAAGACCTGTGGGGTGCAATAAAGGCAGTGTTCATAGGCAAATTTATAGTTCTAAATGCTTAAATTAAAAAAGAAGAAAGGCTTTGAATCAGAAACCTAACCTCAAAACTGGAAGAATTTCAGTACTGCAAGAATTTCAAGGTAGTTCAGAGGCAGAATTCTCGCCTGCCATGCAGGAGAGCGAGGTTTGATTCCCGGTCTATGCACTTCCCAAAAAACAAACAAACAAACGAAAATTCAACAAATGGTACTGCAATAACAGGATACTAACATGGAAAAATAATGAAACATGACCCTGCCACATAGCATACAAAAAATAAGAATTGGAAAGAAACAAGAGCAAAATAAACCCAAAGTGAGCAGAAGGAAAGATAACAAAGATTAGAATAGAGATAGAAGAAATAAAGGGGGAAACACTGATAGAGAGCATCAACAAGGCCAAAATTGGGTCTTTGAAAAGATCAATAAAATTGACAAAACTCGAGCTAGACCAACAAAGAAAAAAAAGAGAAGATACAACTCAAGGAAATCAGAAATAATAAAGTGGAAAATAATATCAACCTGCTGAAATAAAAAGGAAATGATAAACTGTACACTAATAAATTAGCTAATCTGGATGAAATGGACAACTTCTAAAAAAAGCCAAACTACCTACACCTACTCAAGAAGAAGGAGAAAATGTCAAGAAACCAATTACTACTAAAGAGATTCAACAAGTTATCAAAAGCTTTCCAAAAAAAAAAAAAAAAGAAAGAAAGAAAAGCCCAGGACCAGACAGCTTCACGGGGGAATTTTAACAAAAACATCCCCAGAAAACTTAGCTTGTTTTGCTCAAACTCATTCAAATAATCAAAAACAAAAAAGACAGAAAACTTTCTAATTCATTCTATGAGACTATCACCACCCTCATACCAAATTCAGATAAAGATGTCAAAAAAAAAGAAAATTGTCAATAATATCTCATATGACCATAGTTGTAAAAATTCTCAGCAAAAAAAAATAGCAAAGCAAATCAACAGTACATTAAAAGAATTATAAATGATGATCAAGGGAGATTTAGCCCTGGTATGCAAGGGTGACTCAACATAAGAAAATCAATTAATATAATAAAACATTTGTGCTGGTTTGAAAGTGCTGTGCACCCCAGAAAAGCCTTGTCTTTTAAACCTGATTCAATACTGTAGGGTGGAAACCTTGACTAGATTGTTTTCATGGAAACTGACCCATTCAATTGTGGGTATGGGCTTTTTATTAGATTATTTCCATGGAGATGTGCCATGCTCAACATCCTACTTAATGGGGAAAGATTGAAGGATCAAGAAGACAAGGATGCCCAAAGTCACCAATGTTATTAAACATTGTAATAGAAGTTCTTGCCAGAGCAATTAGGCAAGAAAAAGAGAGAAAAGAATCCATATTGGAAAGGTGACATGGTTCTATGTACACAAAATCCTGAAAAAAATTTACACAGAATTCTTCAAGCTAGCAAATGAAATCAGCAAAATGGAAAGGTACTAGAGCAGCACCAAAAATCAGTTGTGGTTCTATATGTAAGAAATGAGCAATTGGAAGAAATCAAGAAAGGCATTCCATTAACAATAGCAACTAAAAGAATCAATTATCTGGAAAAAAAATCTAGCCAAGGATGAAATGGACTTGTACGCAAAAAGACACAAAACATTGTCAAAAGAAATCAAACAAGAGCTAAAGAAATAAAAGGATATCTGTGTTTATGGAATGGAAGACTAAATATCATTAAGATGTCAATTTACTCAAAGACGTTTGCAATAGTCAAAGCAATCACATTCAAAATTCCAACAACCGTCTTTGCAGAAACGGAAAAGCTAATTATTAAATTTATATGGAAGGGTAAGGGCACCAAATAGACAAAACTATCTTGAAAAAGAAGAACAAACTTGGAGGACTCATAGTTCATGATTTTAAAACTTATTCCAAACCACAGTAATCAAAAGATCATGGTACTGGCACAAGGACAGACAAATAGACTAGTGGAATTGAATTGCAAGCTCAGAAACCAATTCTCACATTTATGGCCAACCGACTTTTCACAAGGGGGTAAAGACTACTCAATTGGGAATTAATAGTCTCCTCAACAAATGGTGCTTGGAAAACTGGATCTCCATTTGCAAAGACTAGAAGGCAGACTTCACACCTTTTACAAAAATCAAGCCAAAATGGATCAAAGACCTAAATATAAGAACCAGAACCATAAAACTCCTAGAAGTAAACATAAGGATGCATCTTCAGGACATTATGTTTGGATATGGTTTCTTAGACTTTACACCTAAAGCACAAGCAATAACAGAAAAAATAAATGAGCCCTCATCAAAATTAAATACTTTGTTCCTCAATGTATTTTATCATGAAAGCAAAATGATAACTTAAACAGTGGTAGAAATTATTTTTAAACCTTGTATATGATAAAGGTTTAATATCCAGAATATATTTTTTAAAATCCTTTTTTGTTTGTTTGTTTTATCTAAAAAAAAATAATCCTTTAACTTAACAAAAAGAAAACCTATAAAAAATGGCAAAGACCTGAATAGATATCTCTCCAAAGATATTAAAATAGCCAAAAAGCATATGAGCAGGTGCTCAACATCATTTAGCCTTCAGAAAAATGCACATCAAAGCCACAATGCACAATGAGATCCAGTATACCCATTAGAATGACTGCTACTATGAGAAAAGAAAGTTAAATGTCAGAGAGGATGCAGAAAAGTAGGAACACCGATTCATTTCTGATGGCATAAAATAGTGCAGCCACTATGATGGACAGTTTGGTGGTTCCTCAGTTAAATACGAAAATACCATATGACCCAGCAATCCCACTACTAGATATATACCCAAAAGAATTGAAAGCAGGTACTCCAAGAGATATTTGCACACTGATGTTCATATCAGCATCATTCACAATGACCAGAAGATGGAAGCCACACATGTGTCCATCAACTAATGAATGTATAAATAAAATGTGGTATATACATACAATGGAATATTGTTCAGTCCTAAAAAGAATAAAGCCCCAATACAGGTGACAACATGGATAAATCTTGAAGAAATCATGTTGAATGAAATACGGTGAACACAAAGGGAAATATCACACATGATCTAATATGAAATAATTAGAATAAACATATTCATAGAGTCATAAACTAGCATATAGGTTACTAGGGGATGGGGTGGGATAGGGAATGGGAAGTTAAGGCTGAAAATGTGCAGGTTACCTGTTTGGAGTGATGGAAAATTTTGATAATGAATTGTGGTGACGGTAGCACAACATTGAGAATGTAATTAACAGCACTGATATATACATGTATATTCATATATATGTGAATGTAGTTGAAGAATAAATGTTAAGTTGTGTTTTGGGTAATGTAATAAAAATTTTTTAAACATACATTAAATTGCACTACACAAAGAGTGAACCATAAGTGAAATCATGGACTATAATTAATAGAACAATTATAAAAATGTGCTTTTATCAATTTTAACTATTCCATGTCAATGCATGGTGTTAATGATAGGGTGGTATGTAGAAATCCTATATTTCATGAAAGATCATCCTATAAACCTACAACTTCTTTAATAAAGAAAAATTTTAAATAAAAATTTTTAAAAGTGCATCAAGAAGGAGAAAAATTATCATCTATGTCAATTGTTACTAAGATTTCAAACATGATGATGACTCTATGATAGAAATAAATGGTTGTGCCAACATGGAGGACACAGAGATTCAGATACTAATTTTATTGAATTGGTGAACAAAAACTAAACAACAGATGTTTTAACAAAAAGGGGGATGATGTTAGAGATAGCGAGTAGGTATGGGATATTTTTAAAAGAATGAGGCAGCTGGAAGAGAAATAAGGTCAAGAAAAATACGTTTGTTTATTTTAGTGGAGGAAATAATTATGTTTATGTGTTAGAATGATAAAGTTGTGAGTAAAGTATTGTTGACATGGAAGAGAAGGGGCACATTTGCTGAAAAGATCTCTTTGCTTAGGTAAAAAGGATGACAGTTAATGAGCAAGTGGAAAGACTGACTGTCAATAGGTGCATACACCTGTGGGACAGAAAGACAGAATGTGTGGGGGCAGATGCTTGTAAGTGGGTAGAAATAGAGGTGGGAATTTTGCATGAAGCATTTATTTTAAAAGCCTAGATTGCTGTCCTTTGTTTTCCAATAGGATTGCTGTCTTTTGTTTATAATTTGGAGCTATTTACTTATTGGCTACACAAGTTGCCAATTTTCTCTCCAACTCATGGTTTGTTCTTTTACTTTTAACATTTTTATCTTGAGCTCAACGTTGATTCTTAAATTTTCTATAGACAAATTTGGCTATCTTTTTATGTTACTGATTTTTTTGTGTGTTTAAGAAGTCCTTCCCACCTTTGAAGGTAGGAAGATATTTTCATTGTTATCTTTTATAATACTTTATAATTTTACTTCATGTTAAGATCTTTGATTTAAAATTGATTTTGGATGTGGTGTAGGGAGGAGTTGCATTTTGTCTTTTATATGGCTTTCCGATTTACCAGCATCACTTATTGGAAAAAAATCCTTTTCCCACCATGCTGTTTGGCCAAATTTATCCTGTACAAAGACACCATATATACTTGAATTCAATTCCTAGATTCTTTATTCTGTGGTCTATTTTTCTACCTCTACCCCAATACAGTTATCCCCTCCACAACATGACTTTCCCCATTATAGTTTCAGTGTACCATGGGTTGGCATAAGAAATTAAATGGGAATTGGGGGGAAGTTTTGTGGAATCCACAGATGACAAATAAGGCTAGCAGAGATGTACCATAGGCGAAAGGTGAGTACCAGAAGGGAATTTCAAAGGTTAATTTTTTAAATGTCTTTTGTTATACATGCAGTATGTTCAGTACTGTACTAGTCTACTGAAATTGTTTCTGTTTTTGAATTTTCATATTTATTGTGAATTTTTAATTTCTTTTACATATAGTATTTTTACTTGACATTGATGTACATGTAGACTATTACCAAATATTTAACCTAAAATTTACAATAAGGTACTGCACACTTCCCGTAAAAGAAAAAAAAAATTCAGGTTTCTTTTCTGATAGAAAGGGAGGGCCAAAAAATTTTACACAGATTTTCCAGATCATGGGGGATACCGTGGCTCTAACCTGAGCAATGTGGAAGGGATAACTGTACATGTATTAAGCTGAGAAGGAGTCTTGACATCTTGTAGGGAAGGTCCTACAATGTTCTTCAAGAATATCTTGGCTATTCTTTATCCTTGGTTTTTACATGTAAAATTAAAAATCAGCTTGCTTATCAATTAAACAACAACAAGATAACACTTCAGATACCTTAAGGGCACCAAACTGAAACTACAGTTAACTTGGAGGAATTTTAAATTTTATAATATTGAATCTTCTAATCCATGAACATGGGAAATGATTCTATTTCCATTTATTGAAGTTTGGCTTAAACTGCTCTTCATTTTTAATATTTCTCAATAGAAATCTCACAGAATTTTTGTTAGTTTCTTCATGGATTATTGAGGTAATAGTAAATGCTATTTTTAATTTCATTTTCTAAATTTAATTACCAGTATTTAATAATATAATTGGTAACACTAATAACTTTGCATGCAGCATTCTTACTGAGCACATTTAATAGGTACAATAGTTCTCTTGATTTGGGTTGGACTTTATACCATCTATGAATAATGACAATTATATTTACTTTAAATCCTTATACCTTTTTTCTTTGCTTTGCTTCACTGAGTTGAAGAAATTTAGCATAATGTTGTATGCAAATGATAATAAAAGTGAGCATTCTTGCCTTGTTTTTGATCAGTGAAAGCCTTCACATTTCACCATTCTTAAGATGATTGGATTTGTTTTTAGTTTTTTTTCATAGAGGATTTCTATTAAGTTAAGGAGATCCCCTTCTCATCATGGTCTTTACCATAAAGAAATGTGTAATTTATCAGCATATTTCTTAATTTATTAAGAGATTATAAAATCTTTCTCCTTTAATATGCTAATATAATGAAATACATTAAACGATATTCTTTTGTAAAACATTTTTGGAAATATTACCCACTTAAAGTACATTCAGTAAATTATAAATAAGATAAAATATAACCAGCACTACCAAAATCCTGCTTTTTGGACCCTGCCAGTCACTATTTTTCCTTCTTTTTAATAACAATTGTGACTTCTCAAACCATTTTATTTTTAATATCATATAATTGTACAGTCCTCTTTTTTTAACTGTTGTTGGAAATTCTATATTCTCTCATTCACTTCATAATTCATGTTAAAATATTAGGAAACACTCTCTAGTAACATATAAAGGGCTAACACAGTATAAGCAAATAAGATTAATCTCATTAACATACTATTAAATAGCCATATTCAAAGAGGAAATAACAATTAAAATTAGAAAATATTCTTGAGCTGGATGATAAAACATGCTGCATGCATAAATTTGTGGACTATAACTAAAGCTTGGAGTTAAAATTCATTTGTTGGAAAATTTCAAAACTAGGTTTATACATAAAAGGGGGAATAAAACAAAGAGGCAAATCAAGTATGATTAAGTAAAAGGAAGTAAATAATAAAGAGAAGAAATTAATGAATTAAAGTAAACATACAACAGAGAGGCATTTAAAATGGATTATTCAATTTTCATAAAAAATGATTACTGATATTTTGAAGTTAAATCTATCATTTTACTATTTGTTTTCTATTTTTTCCTACCTGTCCTTTCTTTTTTTTTTGGCATGGGTAGGCTCCGGGAATTGAACATGGATCTCTGGTATGCCAAGCAAGAATTCTACCACTAAGCCACCACTGCACCACCCCCTTGTTTTATGTTATCTCATTTCTGCCTTTATTTTGGATTAATAAAGTATTTATTATTATTGTTATTCAATGTTTCACTTATTTTACCTTGTTCCATAAACATTTTTGTTATTCTTTTTGGGGTTACTCTAAAAACTAGAAGTATATCCTGGATTCATTGAGTTTACTTTAAATCAGTGTTTTCAAAACTTTACGGACCATTGTGCTGAAAGAACGTACAATGTTTTAACTTTGAACCTTCCTTCCACCTTTAGGGCTATTTTTCATGTTTTAATTCTACACATTGTTAAACCTCAGAAGATGCTATTACTGTAATGTCCGCAGCCGTCTCGTTCGGCTTCTGATCCCCGGCCGGCGAAGGGAACAGGAGGGGAGAAAGAGACAGACGCAGGCAAACCAACTTAAGTGACAAACACGGGTTCGAGGCACGCAACGGTTGTGAGCACAGACCTTTACTGGAGTTAAGCTTGCATTCTCTGTTACAGGTTCCACGCGGGACAAGATACCCCGCGGGGGAACAACCTCTATGCGGCCGTCAGGTACGGCTCCCTGTGGGTCGTCTCCACCCACCCTGTCCGGGTAACCTCTTATATACTGTGCCCAAACCCAATAGGTTAGTGCCACGTATACAGAGGTGATTGGAAGATAGGGTTGGTGGGCGCGTGCGTCATACGCGGAAACAGGATGCGGGCGCCATCTTGACTCACTCGATGGGCGGGGGGAACTCTAGAGCAGGCTGCAGCGTGTCCACTAGGCCTGACCCGGGAGGCGGCTCTCCACACTGTAATAGTTGCTTCATTCCTCCACACATCTTCCATATATCACTATCTAGGAATATTTCCTCCTATGAAAAGTTTTCTTTTTTCTTTTAGTGTACACCTCTGGATAAAGAATTCTCTCCAGTTTTGTTTTATCTCAAAACCTCTGCTTCATTTTCTTTTGCATATACTTTCATTAGGTATTAGATTTCTATCTGTGCTGGTTTGAAACTTATGTCCACCAGGAGGGCCACATTCCTTTAATCTTAATCCACTCCTGTGGGGGCAGACCTATTGTAGGGCAGGTTCTTTCCATGGTAGGTTGTTTTCATGGAGATGTGACCCTGCCCATTCGAGGTGGGTCCTAATCAATTTACTGGAGTCCTTAAAAGAACTGACACAGAAAGCACAGAACTGACATGGAGAACGGAGGAATGAAACCAAGATTCAGATATCTGGAGATGCTAAGAGAAGAGAAGAAATCCAGAGTTTACCCTGGATAAGCTAAGTGAGGGCCAACAGATGTTTTGAGTGAAACCACTGGAATCAGAAGCTGAAGCAACAAAATCCAGAAGCAAAGAGCCAGAAGATGTTGCCCGTGACATCCCATATGACAGAGAAACCTTGGACAGGATTGCCCTTTCTTAAGTGAATGTATCCTCTGGTTGATGCCTTAATTGGACATTTTCATGATCTTGGAATTTTAACTTGTATCTTAATAAATTCCTTTTATAAAAGCAATTCCATTTTCAGTATATTGCATTCTGGCAGCTTTAGCAAACCAGAACACTATGTTAATGACTATTTTCTTTCAGTACTTCAAAGATATCATTCAGTTGTTTCAAGTTTTCATTTTTTTATGTAGAAACGTAAGCAGTAATTCATTTGTCCCTATGAAGTTAATGCATTTTTAAGTTGTTTTTAAGACTTTTCTCTTTACTATTGCTTCTCAACAATTTCCTATGACCTAAGTGTATTTTTCTCTGTATTTATTTAACATGGAATTCAAAGAACTTGAATCTATGGTTTGATGTTTTTCATGAATTTTCAAACATGCTCAGTCTAGTGTCTCTTCAAAAATTATTTCTTTCCCATTATCTAGCTCCTCTATTTCTGGAATTCCAATCTAGACTTAAGTTAGACATTTTCACATTTCCCATATGACCCTGACGATCTTTTCTAAATCTTCCACTCCTCATTTCTCTGTGCTTTAATCTGCATATTTCCTATAAACCTCTTTTCCAGTTCACTGATCCTCTCTTCTGCTAGTCCAATAGGCTATCAAAGGGTTTTTTGATTTTTAATTTCTGTCAGTATATTTTTCAAATAAAAGCCTTCCATTTGAGTTCTTTTAAAATATTTTCGGGTCTCTAATTAATTCTTTTTTTCATCTGTTTCTTGAATATGAATCTTAGCTATTTGGTAGTCAGTGTCCAATTCCAAAAATTCCAACAACTGGATCACCTTTAGCTTCACTGCTAATGCTTATCACCTAGTTTTCTGGTCATTTCATTCTATTTCTTGCCATGCCTGGTAAGTTTTAATTGGGCATCAGTTGTGAAAAAGAATGGAAGTTCTTTTTCATAGAGGAATAATTTGTCTTCCTTGTTGTTGAGATAAATTGATTACTGTTTTGTTCTTACTCCCATTGTATAGACTTTCTGTGGTCAGAACTGAGGTTCTGGGGTACTTACTATGGCCTTCCCTCTTTGGAAGGCTCTGAGTACCAATTTTTATCCAGTTGACAAATTCTCTGCTTGGTTTTTTTAGTCATTCAGCTATTTTTGCTGGGGTTATCAGTCTCTCAAACTATATATGCATAACTTAGGAAAGAGCAAATATTGCATTGGAAAACACAAAATTCAGGATACTCTGACCCCAATTAAGTTGCCTACATTATTCACCAAAGTAGCTATTGGTAAATAGAATGTCACTCTAACTTAAAATTAGGTATGTGAATTTATAATCTTGGTATCTTGAATTTTAATAATTCTGAACTTCAGTTTTTATCTCATTAGCTCAGTGAGTCTGTCACAAGTTCTAGGATGCTGCTTTCCAGTGTTTTCTATTCAAATGAAATAGAATAGAAAATTAAAATTTTTCTATTCAAATGAATAGAAAATATGCCCTAGAGAAAAAATAAGTGTCAAATAATTTTGTAAAATGCATATCTCTTTTGTCCAAGATTTGGTCTCTCAAATACTTGGTGACTTAACTAATCTAAGTACCTCCACACAGCTAAGTTTTAGAGAAATTTGCCAGCTTTTATAGTTTTATCAGTGAGAGGGAAAGGCTCAATCTTGCTATTCCAGTCTATATATAAAAAGATTTCAATATTATTTTAATCTTTTAAATACTTTTACTTTACTAGATTGTATATTAAAGTCTCTACTTTTTTTATTATTTGACAGTTGTTAAGGCAAATTTAACATTGTAAGCTGTAAAGTTATTCATTTCCTTGGCAATAAAAGGACTTACATACTTAATCTTTAATTACTCACTTCCTGATTTTTATTAGCATGTTGTATTTCAATTCTTATTCTAACCCTATTAGACATTAATAGAATTTTACTGGTCAAAATGTAATTATATTTATGTACATATTTGCTATTTTCTTTGCTCTTTATTCCTTCATGTATATCGGATCTTTGATTTTGAATTACCCTTTTTATACCTGAAGTACAATAGTCAATATTTTGTATGGCAATGTTCTGCTGGTGACTAATTATCAGTTTTTGGCTTGAAAAGGTCTGTATTTCACTCAAATTCAAGATACATATTTTCTCTGAGCACAGAACTAAATGTTGGCTATTGCTTTCTTTCAGTCTGTGAAGATACCATTATATGACCTTGAGTCCAACATTGTAGATGTGAAGAAATTGCTGCCAATTTTACCTCTTTCCTTCTGAAGGCTATATATATATTTTTAATATCGATCATTTTTAAACTTCTCTTTTGTCTTTGGTTTTCTGCAGTTGCACTGAAATGTGTCCAGATGTAATTTTTTTTTTATTTAATCTGCTTGGAATATATGGTTTAGTTGTATGATCAGTTCTGGAAGTTTCCCAACCACTATCTCTTCAAATGTCACCTTTTATCTTTTTCTTCTCCCTTTCCTTCTGGAAATTTGTAGAAATATACTGAGATTTTTTTTAACTTTACCTTCCATGTCTCCTAATCTTTCATTCTACTGAAGGGAGATACTACTACATGTTCACTATAATGACCAAAATTTAAAATACTGACAAATACAAGGCTAGGTAAGGATGTGGAATAACTGAAACTCATATTTTGCTCATGGGAATATAAAAGGATATATTCATTCTGGAGAACTGTTGGAACAATTACACTCATCCACTCTATTCTTTTCCTGAGAAATAAAAACATATGTCCCCCAAAAGATTTTTACAAACATAGTAAATAATTTAGCCTTGCCCAAAGAGAAATTCAGGCCTATGGTTAAAAACTCTGCATCTTCATTTTCCTTGGGGATTGAGTCAAAGAGGACAGTTTAACTTTTTGATTTAGGGTGGGATTAGCCATACCTAATAGTCTCAGGGTGGGGGCTGCCCATAACAAAAAGGCTAGTCATTTAACTTACAGTGGGAGCTATGGCTTATGCAGTGTAAGTCTACTTTGGAGACTACTTTCAACCACCTAGGCAATCAAACAACCAATCATCACTACATAACAAAGCCCAATAAAATCTCTAGACACTGAAGCTCAGGGGAGCTTCTTTGATCGGCAATACTCCATCAACATTTCACACACAAATTCCAGGAGACTGACGCATATTGGCTCCATGAGAATAGGCCTCAAAAACTTCATATTTAAAATCCTATCTGACTTTGACCTATGGGGTCTCTTCCACTAGGTGATTTTGATCTGTATCTTTTCTCTGCAATAAATCATAACCATAAATATGATAGCTTTTAATGAATCCTGAGTTATACTAGAAAATAATCAAACTTGAGGGTTGTAAGGGAATTTAGAGTTGGTATAAAAAATCAGGGTTGTCTTAGGGACTGTCCCCTCTACACACTGCAATTTGGCTAACTCTGGGCCATGCTTATAAAAGCACTATGCAAAATAGCATGAATAAAAACTATGGTATATTCACACCATGCAATTATATGCAGTAAAAAGTATAAGCAAAATACAAATTCATGAATTAACATTGATCTTTCAAAGGTGTAATATTAAATTTTAGAAACACATTCTAAAGTACATAATGTATTATTCCACTTACATGATGTTCAAAAACATGAAAAGCTAATCTATAATATGAGAAATCAGAAAAACCTCTGCTTTATGTGGGGATGACTATTCAATGGCAAGTAGCACAAGGAACTTTTAGGGTTACACATGTATAACATTTATCAAAACTCATTGAACTATAAACTTAATATGTAAGAATATTTTACATTAAAATATACTTTGATGATATCTAAAATTATTATATATGAACAGATAAAAAAATCTATTGATGCAATTATTCATATTAAAAGACCATGGGGGAAAAATCTCTATGATCATTTTAATATATGTATAAAAATGTTAAAGTTAATTTCCCCTTTGTAATAAAAACAAAAATTTAAGAAAAATAAAAATTAAAAAACTCTCTTACCTGAAATAGGCAAACTACCAAAACCTTGAAGTGAATACTATATTTAATGGAGAAACTATAAATACATCCTTTAAATGAAGATGCCCCCAATTACTACTGTTAACACAAAAACATAATATAACTTCACTAGGAGTTAAATGTAATAGAATACAAGTTCTTATTTAAATTGGCAAAAAAAAATTAGAAAAAAGCATTTAGGAATTATGCAGAAAGTTATTTGAAGAAAAAAACAGACTGAAATAATGAGGTTGGAAAGATATTAACACAGAATCAAGTTTAATAAATTACAATAAAAATTCAGTAGAATTTGAAGGAGAATTGTAAAAGTGAGTCTTAAATTACATAAAAAATCTATGAATATTATATTCATAATATAATAAAGATTCATAAATGAATTGCATATAAATATATAAAATATTTATGAATATTATATAGAAGAAAAGTATACATGTGGGTGGCTAATCAATTCTCGAGAGAAAAGAAAAAAGGTGGGATTCCCACTATCAAATATTATATTTCTATCTGTGCTTGATTGAATTGTATATGTGTAGTTGTAACCTGGAGAAGAATGGAAATATTTAGTGAATTTTAATATATTACTAACCTAAAATCAGGTAACTTCAATCCTGACTAAATATCCTAGAGAAACTCTCATAGAAAAACTGGAAGATTTTCTCAGGCTATTCACTGCAACATGATAAGTAAGAGAAGAGCACTGGAAATAACCTAAATGCTCTATAAACTATTCCTAAATACAGGAACAGGAAAATCTAATATCAGATACAAAAGAGGTGATATGTTGCAACCATTAAATAAATCTGTACATATTCACATAGATTCTAAAAAATATCATTAATGAAAAAAGTTTTGCTTTTTTTTTTTTTTTTTTTTGCTAAAATGAATAAACATATAGGAGGTACTATACTGGAAACGATTATTGCACAGGGAAAATGAAAGGGAAAGTCAACCATTGAGTAAAAGGGTCCATGCATCAGCCAAAGGTAGGAATAGGAACAATGCAATTTGTGTGAAACTTACATCAAGCAAAACAAATTCAGTTTTAAAACATAAGGGAAAGGGCTGGCCTTGCGGTGGGGGGAGTGAATACTCGTCCAAGTGTGGGAATAGCTGGCCCACAGTCCTGGTGTCTGGGAGGCCCGCCAGCACTGCAGATCAGCTGATTGGCTGATCCTCCAAGCACTGGTTAGGCTCCATGGTCCCCAGGCAGAGACCCACTGGCCAGCTTCCCCAGCCGAGCAGACCCCCTGCTGAGCATGTGGACCTGCAGCGCTCCAGCCAGGAGGGGCGGGGCTGAGGGAGAGGGAGACTGAAGTCTGCCATCTGCTGGGAGGACACAGTAAGTGCAGGTCAGCAGCACCAGACGGGGAAGGGAGTGCTTGAGGGAGGAGGAGCCTCATCGTTGTAAACTTCAGGAGAGAAGGGGTTAGGAGTTCAGGTTGAGTCTCCTCCATTAGACATTCTTCCTCTAGAGTACCCATACACCTAGTATAAGGCCTTTTTATAGTAGACCCTTAAGTTGAACTGTACCCCCTACATGAGGTCTGGACTCTTATTTGGCAGAGAATAACTGACAAAGATGAAAGGAAACATTCAGCAAAAACTAAGTGAATACAAAACTTTAGAAGAGTGAAGGAAACCAACTTGCATAATAACCATATCAAGCTAAACAAATGCCCAGAACACAACAGAAAATCACGAAGCACACAAGGATCCAAGCAGAAATGGCCCAGCCAAATGACCAGATCAAAATTCCAGAGGGGACACAGAATATGGAACAACTGCTCAAAGATATTTATAAAGAAATAAAGGATATCAGGAGGACTCTAGAAGAGCATAAAGACGAATTCTGGACATTAAATTTAAAAAATGGTAGATCTCGCATAAATGAA
The DNA here is from genome assembly GCF_023851605.1 of Tamandua tetradactyla. Lineage (NCBI taxonomy): Eukaryota > Metazoa > Chordata > Mammalia > Pilosa > Myrmecophagidae > Tamandua > Tamandua tetradactyla. The sequence goes on along the minus strand of NC_135333.1, from coordinate 96,655,493 downwards.
AGATACAGTAGACCAATTAAAAAGTATACTGGAGGGCAGTACAACAGTGTCTCAGTGGCAGAATTCTCACCTGCCATGTCAGAGACCCGGGTTCAATTTCCAGTGCCTGCCCATGTAAAAAAAAAAAAAAAAAGAACATACTGGAGACACATGATAGCAGATTCAAAGAAGCAGAAGAAAGAATAGGTGAGCTAGATAGAAGAAGAACAATGAACTAGAGCACACAAAAGAACAAACAAGAAAGATGGAAAAAATGCAGCTGGATCTTAGGGAAATGATGGACAACAGGAAGCACAAAAAGATAAGAATTATTGGTGTACCCGAAGGAAAAGAGAAGAGCAAAGGGTTGGGAAAGTTAGTTAAAGATATAATTGGAGAAAACTTCCCAACCTTTATAAAAGACATGACTATGCACATCAGAGAGGCCCAGCAAACTCCAAATAGAAGAATTCCAAACAAGCCCACTCCAATACATATGCTAATCAGATTGCCTGTTGTTGAAGAGAGGCAGAAAGTCCTAAAAGCAGCACAAGAAAAGCAATCTACTACACGCACAGGAAAATACATAAGACCTACTTCAGCCTACTCAACAGGCACCATGGAAGCAAGAAGGCGGTGGTATGGTATTTTTAAGATCCTGAATGAGAAAAGTTTTCAACCAAGAATTTTTTATCCAGCCAAATTATTCTTCAAAATTGAGGGAGAGATTAAATTCTTCTAAGATAAACACTGAAAGAACAAGTCAACAAGAGACCAACCCTACAAGGAATACTAAAGGAAGCACTGTCAGCTAACTAAAAAAAGATAGGAAAGGGAGGTCTGGAGGAGGGCACAGAATTGAAAAATATGAGTAAAGGTAATATAAAAGAAAAGAGAGAGAAAAGGAAAATAATATACATATCTGACAAATAAAAAGTAAAGGACAAGATGGTAGAATCAAAAACTGCTCTTACAGTAATTACTTCAGATGTTAATGGACTAAACTCACCAATTAAAAGATACAGACTGACAGAATGGATTAAAAAAACATAACCCATCTATATATACTGTTTACAAGAGACACATCTTAGAGACAAGGACATAGTTAGATTGAAAGTGAAAGGATGAAAAAGGATCTTCTATGTAAGCTGTAACCAAAAGAAAGCAGAAGCAGCTATACTAATATCAGACAAAAAAAAAAGAGTTTAAATGTAAAGGTATCATAAGAAACAAAGAAGGACATTACACATTAATAAAAAGGACAATTCATCAGGAAGTAATAACAGTCATAGATATATATGCTCCTAATCAAGGAACTCCAAAGTACGTGAGACACATATTGGAAAAACTGAAGGGAGTTATAGACATGAGAGACTTCAATATATCACTCTTTGATATAGATAGAACAACCCCACAGAGGATCAATAAGGAAATAGAGAACCTAAACAATAAGATAAATAAATTAGATCTAATAGACATACATAGATCATTGCATCCCAAAACACTAGGATACACATTTTTCTCTAGTGCACATGGAACATTCTCCAGGATAGATTATATACTGGGACATAAAATGAGTTTCTATAAATTTAATAGATTGAAATTATCCAAAGCACTTTCTCTGATCACAATGGAATAAAGTTTGCAATAATAATTACCAAAGAACCAGAGCTTGCACAAATATATGGAGATTAAACAACACACTCATAAATAATCAGTGGGTCAAGGAAGAAATTGCTAGAGAAATCAGTACATGTCTGGAGACACATGATAATGAGAATACAACATATCAAAACTTATGGGATATGGCAAAGGCAATGCTAAGAGGGAAATTTATTGCCCTAAATGCCTATATTAAAAAACAAAAATAAGCAAAACTTGAGGATTTAACTGCTCACCTGGAGAATTTAGAGAAAGAACAGAAAAAAAAAAACCCAAAGCAAATAAAAGAAGAAAAATAATAAAGGCTAAACCAGAAATAAACAAACTGGAGAACAATAAAACAATAGAAAGAAAAGTTGGTTCTTTGAGAAAATTAATACAATTGACTATCCCCTACCTAGATTAACAAAGAAGAAAAGAGAGAGGACATGCATAAATAAAATCAGAAATGATAGGGAGGTTGTCACCAAAATCATGAAGAAATTTTAAAAATCATAAGAGAATATTATGAACAGCTATGTCCCAACAAGCTAAAAAACTTAGATGAAATGGACAAATTCCCAGAAACACACAAATCATTATCTGACTTAAGAAGAAATGGAAGATTTCAACAAATCAATTATAAGTAAATTGTCATCAGTCGTCAAAAATCTTCCCACAAATAAAAAGCTGAGGACCTGATGGCTTCACAGGAGAATTTTATCAAATTTTTCAAAAGGAACTGACACCAATACTGTTCAAAATCTTCCAAAAAATTGAAGAAAGAGCAACACTACCTAACTCATTTTATAAAGTTAACATCACTCTAAGACCAAAATCATATAAAGATGATACAAGAAAAGAAAACTACAGACCAATCTCCCTAATGAACATAGATGTGAAAATTCTTAACAAAATACTAGCAAATTGTATTCAACTTACATCATGCTCAATGGAATTCATACCAGGAATGCAAGAGTGGGTCAACATAAGAAAAGCAATCAACATAATATAGCACATCAACAAATCAAAAGGGAAAAATTACATGATCATATCAACTGATGCTGAAAAAGCATTTGACAAAATCCAACATCCTTTCCTGATAAAAACACTTCAAAAGTTAGACATCACTCCCCCCTGCATGGGACATGATATCCAGGAGTGAAAGTCTCCCTGGCAACGTGGGAGAGGACTCCCAGCGATGAATCCAGCACCTGGAACCATGGGATTAACAATTTCATCCCTACCAAAAGGGGAAAACAAGTGTAACTAATAAAGTATCAGTGGAAGAGAGAGTTCAAATAGAGTTGAGAGGCTACTCTGGAGGTTGCTCTTAGGTAAACCTCACCTAGACATTGCTGCCTATCATAACTTGCCAAACCCCAACCAAAACCATTCTAGCCAATCATAAAGAAAACCTAGGGCAATATATAAGATTCCACAAGGCTTTCATGCACTACAGAAACTTTCCAGAAACCTACAACCTCCAGAAGTGTCCCTGGTCCAGATAAGTCCTAAAACTGAAAGGCCCAGCTTCTCCAGAATATCAGATAGTTCCATCTCCCTACCCAATATTGGTGACAGGCTTTTCCAACATGAAGAAGTTAGAATGGCCATAGCCCAAACACCCCTAAAGAGAAGGATAGAAAGATCAAAGGTGATGGTGGAGTTATACAGAGAAGATAGGATTTAACAAATGAATATGATTGCTGAACCATTAAATTGATATCTCTTCTGTCTCCAGTATCTTAGAACAGCTAAAAGTAAAAACCTAAAATTGTGGAATTGTAACATATCTCAAACTCTGAAATATGTTCTACAACTAATTGTGTTGCTGTGCTTTGAAATGTGCTGTTTTTGTTTTTGTTTTGTATAAATTATTTTTCACAAAAAAGAAAAAAGTCAATTGTGGTAATAAAAAAAATATTTAAGCCTTCTAGCCACCTATATTCTGGAGCAGCTAGAAGGAAAAATATGAGAGGATCATATGGTACGTCATGACACTCTGGGATCTGTCCTGTAACTACTTGTTGAAGAGAGCTTTGAAAACTACGGCTTTTTTTTATTTCTTTGCTTTGTACATATGTTATGCTATGCAATAAAAAAGTTAAAAAACAAATAGTTAGGCATCAAAGGAAACTTTTCCAATAACATAAAGGGCATATATGGAAAACCCATAGACAGCACCATAATTAATGGTGAGAGACTGAAAGCATTCCCTTTGAGATCAGGGATGAGACAAGGATGTCCATTGTCACCACTGTTATTCAACACTGTATTAGAAATACTAACTGGAGCTATTAGATAGGAGAAAGAAATAAAAGACATCCAAATAGGAAGGGAGGAAGTAAAACTTTTGTTCTTGAAGATGACATGATCCTATACTTAGAAAACCCTGAGAAATCTACAGTAAAACTATTTGAGCTAATAAACAAAGTCAGCAAAGTGACAGGATACAAGATAATGTACAAAAATTAGTAATGTTGTATACACAAGCAATGGCCTCTCTGAGGTGACAACTAAGGAGAAATTCCATTCAGAATAGCAACCAGAAGAATTAGGTATCTAGGAATAGTCCTAACCAGAGATGTCAAAACTTATACACAGAAAATTGCCCAAAAAATGCTAAAAGAAATTAAAAAATGACCTAAATAGTTGGAAAGATATTCCATACTCATGGATAGGAAGGTTGAATATCATCAAGATGGCAATTCTACCCAAACTGATCTACAGATTCAATGCAATACCAATGAAAATCCCAACCTACTTTGAAGACTTGAAAAAATTGGAAATTTATATGGAAGAGAAAGAAACCTTGAATAGCTAAAGATATCCTAGAAAAAGAAGAATGAACTGGGAGGTCTATCACTTCCTGACTTTAAAGCTTGGTATAAAGCCACAGTGGTCAAGACAGCATGGTTCTGGCACAAAGACAGAAGGACTGACCATGGAATAGAATCAAGATTGCAGAGATTGATCACCAAATTTATGAACATTTGCTCTTTGAAAAGGCCCCCAAATCCATTGAATTGGATCAGAATAGTCTATTCAATAAATGGGCATTGGAGAACTGGATTTCAATAGCCAAAAGAGTGAAAGAGGACCCCTATCTTACACCCTATACAAAACTTAATTGAAAATGAACCAAAGGCTTAAGTACTATAAAACTTCTTGAAACAAATGTAGAGAAACATCTTCAAGATACAGTAATAGGAGGTAGCTTCTTAAACTTTACACCTAAAGCACAAGCTGTGAAATTTTAAAAATAGACAAATGGGCACTCCTTAAGATCAGGAGCTTCTGTGCCTCAAAGGACTTTGTTAAAAAGGTGAAGAGGCAGCCAATTCAATGGAAGAAAATATTTGGTAACCATATATTGGATTAATAATTATTTATGTACACAGAATTAATAATTCTGTGTACATAAAGAAATTATACAGCTCACCAACAAAAGAACAACCTAAATATAAAATGGAAAGAGGAAATGAATAGGCAATTTTCTGAAGAGCAAATACAGATGGCTAAAAAAGCATATGAAGAACTGATCATCTTCATTGGCTACAAGAGAAATGCAAATTAAGATGACAATGAGATATCACCTCACACCTGTAATAATGGCTGCTATTAAACAAACAGGAAACTATAAATGTTGGAGAGGATGTAGAGAAATTGGAACACTTATTCACTGTTGGTGGGAATGTAAAATGGTTCAGCCACTGTGGAAATCAGTTTGGCTGTTCCTCAGAAAACTGAATATTGAGTTGCCCTATGATGCAGCAATGCCAATATTTGGTATGTACCCAGAAGAGTTGAGGGCAGTGATACAAACACATCTGCACACCGATGTTCATAGCAGCACTATTCACAGTTGCCAAAAGATGGAAATAATCCAGATGCCTATCAACAGATGAGTGGATAAACGAAACGTGGTATATACATATGATGGAATATTATGCAGCATTTAGACAAAATGATGTCCCAAAGTATGACAACATGGATGTACCTTGAGGACATAATGCTGAGTGAAATAAGTCAGACATAAAAGGACAGATGCTGTATGATTCCATTATTATGACTCTGATAAAGTCATCAATGTTTTGGAGAAGCTAGAAGGAAAAATCTGAGTTGAGGGTATGGTAGCCCATGACAAACTCTGGGAACTATTCTTTAGCTGTTTATTGGCATGTGCTTTTAAAATTATTGCTTTTGGGCCACGGTGGCTCAGCAGGAAAGAATGTTGCCTGCCATGCCAGAGGACCTGGGTTCGATTCCTGGTGCCTGCCCATGTAAAAATAAATAAATAAATAAATAAACTATTAAAATTATTGTTTTTTCTCTTTCTTTTCTTTGTGTATATATACATATATATATATATGTTATATTTTACAACTAACTGGCAGTAATAGGAATATTAGATAAAATAAATTTCTGAAATCAAAAAGTTGAAAATATTTAGTAATATAGCTCACTACTATAGCAAAGTTGATATTTGTAATAACTCTTTACTTGATATTTTGAGAATGCACACAGTTTTGACAGTTAATCAAATGGTATTTAAGATATTGCTGAATAGGACTTCGGGCCAAGATGATTGCTTAACAATGTGTGCATTTAAGTTTGTCCTCCACAACAACTACTAAATAACCAGAAACAATACAGAACAGCTCCTGGGGCCACGTCAGTGACCAGACACACAGTGTACCCCAATCTGGACCAGCTGTGAGCCCCCCCAGAACTGTGAGTTCCCCAAGCCATGGCATCCAGCGCCCCTCCCCCACAAGCTGCTTCCAAGAAGGGAAAGGAAAGAGACTTTACCAACAGCAGGGGCTGAGCCCAACCAAATGCCAACTGTGGAATTAATTAACAAATTCTGACTACCAAAAATAGGCCCCCAGCTCAGCTGAACCTGCTTAAAGCTAAAGTTGCTCATTTTTGCCCCAGCACCAAGGGGGCAGGGCTGATGGAAAAAGGAAAAAAAAAAAGAAGGTAACACAGGTTTTTGTGGCTGTGTTTCTACAAAGGCTTGATTGCCTTTGGATACAGTGGCAGGGTTCCTCAGGCTGCAGCTGCCCCAGGCATAGGCAGAAACAAACTCCTTTGAGGGCTTGTCTGGAACCTGTGCCTTCCCCAGGGGAGGAGTGAAGCACAACTCAGGTGGAATCCCTCTCTCAAGGAATGCAGACACCAGGGTTTGGTAATTTGAAGCCATTAAAACCAGCCTACAACCTCTCCTCTGTCTCCAGCAAGCCCCCAGTCAAAGTTAAAGGTACTGCATCATCTTATGCTGGTGGGACCTGCAAGCAAACAAGCACCACATACTGGGAAGGATAAGAAAAACAGAGTTCAGAGACTTCACAGGAAAGTCTTTCAACCTGCTGGGTCTCACCCTTGGGGAAAACCAATGCAAGTGACTCTTTCCTCCCAATAGGAGGCCAGTTTGGTCTGGGAAAATCCAGCTGGAGTTTATAATACCTAAGCAGACCCTCCTAAGGGTAGGGGGGGAAGGCACCATACAAGCAGGACAAGAGACAAGAAAACAAGAACTGAAAAATTCTCCTCTGTTAAACAAAACTTAAGCTAGAGGTCCAGATAAAGCTGAATTGAATGTCAAAGAACATAGACAAAAAATTCATCCAGCAAGAAAACCCCAGGTAAAAGAAGTGAAAGCAATCTCCAGAATAAACTAATTAAAGTAATTAAATGCCTAGATGCCAGCAAAAAAATAACAGATCACACTAGGAAAACTGAAGATATGGCTCAGTCAAAGGAACAAACTAACAATTCAAATGAGATACAAGAGCTGAAACATTTAATTCAGAATATATGAACAGACATGGAAAACTTCATCAAAAACCAAATCAATGAACTGAGGGAGGATATAAAGAAGACAAGGAATGAACAAAAAGAATAAATTGAAAGTATGAAAAACAAATCACAGAACTTATGGGAATGAAAGGCACAGCAGAAGAGATGAAAAAAAAAAAACAATAGAAACCTACAATGGTAGATTTCAAGAAACAGAACATAGGATTTCTGAACTGGAGGACAGAACATCTGAAATTTGGCAAGAAAAAGAAAATATAGGGAAAAAATGGAAAAATATGAGCAGGGAACTGAAAGACAATATGAAGCACATGAATATACGTGTTGTGGGTGTCCCAGAAGGAGAAGAGAAGGGAAAAGGAGGAAAAAAACTAATGGAGGAAATTATCACTGAAAATTTCCCAACTCTTATGAAAGACTTAAAATTACAGATCCAAGAAGTGCAACGTACCCCAAAGAGAATAGATCCAAGTAGATGTACTGCAAGACACTTCCTAATCAGAATGTCAGAGGTCAAAGAGAAAGAGAGAATCCTGAAAGCAGCAAGAGAAAAACAATCCATCACATACAAGGGGAGCCCGATAAGACTATGCATAGATTTCTCAGCAGAAACCATGGAGGCAAGAAGACAGTGGGATGATATATTTAAATTATTAAAAGAGAAAAACTGCCAACCAAGAATTCTATACCCAGCAAAATTGTCCTTCAAAAATGAGGGAGAAATTAAAACATTTTCAGACAAAATATCACTGAGAGAATTTGTGTCCAAGAGACCAGCTCTGCAAGAAATACTAAAGGGAGCACTAGAGACAGATACGAAGACAGAAGAGAGAGGTGTGGAGAAAAGTGTAGAAAGGAAGACTATGAATAAAGGTAAAAAGAAGGAAAATTAGATATGACAGATAAAATTCAAAAGGCAAAATGGTAGAAGAAAGTACTACCCTTGCAGTAATAACACTAAACGTTAATGGATTAAACTCCCCAATCAAAAGACAGAGACTGGCAGAATGGATTAAAAAACAAGACCCATCTATACGCTATCTCTACTCAAAGGACATGAGAGCAAGGACACAAATGGACATTTGCACACCAATATTTATAGCAGCATTATTTACAATTACCAAGAGATGGAAACAGCCAAAACGTCCATCAATGGAAGGGTGGCTAAACAAACTGTGGCATACACATATCATGGAATATTATGCAGCTGTAAGACAGAATAAAGTTATGAAGTATGTAACAACATGGGTGGACCTGAAGGACATTATGCTGAGTGTGATTAGCCAAAAAAAAGGACAAATACTTTGTGGTCTCACTGATATGAACTGACATTAGTGAATAAACTTGGAATATTTTGTTGGTAACAGAGACCATCAGGACATAGAAATAGGGTAAGATATTGGGTAACTGGAGCTGAAGGGATACAGATTGTGCAACAGGACTGAATATAAAAACTCAGAAATGGACAGCACAACACTACCTAACTGTAATACAATTATGTTAAAACACTGAATGAAGCTGAATGTGAGAATGATAGAGGGAGGAGGGCTGGGGGCATAAATGAAATCACAAAGAAAGACAGACGATAAAGATTGAGATGGTATAATCTAGGAATGCCTAGAGTGTATAATGTTAATGACTAAATGTACAAATTTAAAAATATTTTTGCATGGGGAAGAACAAAGGAATGTCATTACTGCAGTGTGCTGAAAATAGATGGTAATTAATATTTTAAAATTTCACCTTATATGTAGACTAAAGCAAAAAAATGTCTATTTGGTACAAAATTTATATATTGACTGGTGCATCTCCTAATATAATTTATGTAGATAGTTGGTTGAACAACATAAGTTCATGGAACCTTGTGTAGGACATTAGATTTTATTGGTTTGTCCAGAGTGATGCCCCAATGAATCCCAGAGTGATTTTATCAGTGAGTGGAAAAGTATTTGCAAAGTCCCCTTTGGGGAATGGTGAGAACGGGGGAAAATTCAACCTCCCTGAGTTGAATTATTGATATTTTCACAAGCAGTGGAGACAACCAAAGCTATAGGCTGAGCCCCCAGTCTTGGGGTTTGTTCACCTGAAACTTAACCCCACAAAGGATAGGTCAAGCCTACTTAAAATTAGGCCTAAGAGTCACCCCCAAGAGAACCTCTTTTGTTGCTCAGATGTGGCCTCTGTCTCCAGCCAATACAATAAGCAAACTCACCACTCTCCCCCTGTCTATGTGGAACATGACTCCCAAGGGTGTGGACCTTCCTGGCAACGTGGGACAGAAATCCTAGAATAAGCTGAGACCCAGCCTCAAGGGATTGAGAAAACCTACTTGACAAAAGGGGGAAGAGTGAAATGAGACAAAATGTCAATGGCTGTGAGATTCCAAACAGAGTCAAGAGATTATCCTGGAGGTTATTCTTACGCATTAAGTAGATATCACCTTGTTATTCAAGACGGAATGGAGAGACTGGAGGGAACTGCCTGAAAATGTAGAGCTGTGTTCCAGTAGCCATGTTTCTTGAAGATGATTGCTTAATGGTATAGTTTTCACAATGTGACTGTGTGATTGTGAAAACCTTGTGTCTGATGCTCCTTTTATATACCTTGTCAACAGACAAGTAGAACATATGGAATAAAAATAAATAATAGGGGGAACAAATGTTAAAATAAATTCAGTTTGAAATGCTAGCGATCAATGAAAGGGAGGGGTAAGGGGTATGTATGTGTGGTATGTAAAATTCTTTTTTTCTTTTTCTGTTTTTGTTTTATTTTTCTGTTGTCTTTTTATTTCTTTTTCTGAATTGATGCAAATGTTCTAAGAAATTATCATGATGATGAATACGCATCTATGTAATGATATTGCAAATTACTGATATATATGTAGAACAGAATGAGCATATATTAAGGATGTTTGCATTTCTTTCTTGTAATCTTTTAATTAATAAAAAAGATACCATTGAATATTTAGAATTCAAATAACTCTGATATCTGTATTTATAGATTGTTTTCCTCCCCTGCTTTAATATTAAATTGGTTTAGGAAACATATTGTAAAAAAAAAGAAACATAGGGAAAATTATAGTTCTCCAAAGATGGAACAGTTCAATCCTTCCAGTACCTTCCCCTAAACACTTAATGCAACAAAGAAGTTTAGGGAGTCTCTGAAAAGTGGAAAATAGAAGGTAGTCTACCTGGTCTTGCACAAATGACAATGTGTTACTTGTGGCCACTGAATTTATGGGCTTGGATTCATGGACAACATAGACTTCAGTGATAAAAACAGAATTTATTAGGAAAGTAATTAACAGATTATTAGAAATAAGACATAGTTTCATCACCAGATATGACAGCACCAACACCTGAAGAGGAATGCTGGGGAATCTTGAAGACAGCATTTAGAGTTTCATTAGTAAAACTCCACAGAAAAGCATTCTTTTCCCAGATAAGATTCTGATGAGACTGTCTGTCTCTTTCTCATAAGATTCTTCTCTCTCTTCTAACTGCTTGCATGCAACTTTTATGATATCTTTACACAATGGTGGCTGAATTTCAATGAGCTTATGTGGCCGGGCCCAGTTTGGTCCTCTGGGAACTGGCTAGGGACTGAGAGGAGCTTCCTGGGACCTAGATATCTTTATTGAAGTATGTCTCCTTCTAAGAGGATAGCCAGTCCTACCGGTTGGAGTGCACACTTAAATGATTTATTACTATGGTCATGCAATGACAACATCAGTTGAACAGAACAGACTTTACAAATTTATCTTTCCCTTACACCCAGGGAACCTCAGAATTGAGAAAAAACAAGATGTGACTTACCTTAGTTTCCTTATTGCCTCTTATAGCTCCTGCCAGAACTCTAAAGAAACCGCCAACACAGAACCACCAACAAAAGCACCAAGAAAAATCTCTTTCCCTAGCCAAAGGACTGGGTAAAAGATGACCAAACACAGAAAACCGTTTCGGTGATATTGTAATACCTGCTATACTCTAGACACACACTAAAAGAAAAGATGCACCACAGTATCAGCGGACAAGTAGGAAATTTATCCTCCATCCACCCCAACCTCTTACACCAGGAAACAGGCAGCAAACCAATTCCCCAAATAGTATGTTGGGGGAGGGGAAAGTATGAGCAGGGAGATAACCTGCCAAACCACTCCTAGAAGAAGCAGAGATTGGTTCTCCAATTCCTTTATATATCAGCAGTGCCAAGTGGAGAAACTAATTGTAGGCAGCCCTACAACTCACCAGGTTAGTGTCAAAGGAACCAATAAAAAGTTAGACATTCACACATCCCTGTTAATAATGAGACTGAACATGGTGATAAGAAATGCTTAGCACTCCTGTTTCCTCTTCTTCTGGAATTAGCAAGATCCAGAAAGAAGTTGAGCCTCTACCCCACTGGCATCAAAAGTGTGAATGGAGGTGTAAGAGGTGAGGCTGGTTGGTGCTCAACTTCCTCTTCCTTCTCTTTCCATGTGTCAGTGGGGCCCAGTGAGGAAATGAAGTGATGAGTCAGCACTTTGCTTTCCCTCTTCCTGGTGGAAACAGGGCCTAGCAGGGAGATGATCTTATGCACCCATCACTACTGGGAAAGTGTCAGCAGGCTGAAGGAGGGGTAGCTGAACATCCACTATCAATTTGCAATGACAAAATATGAATAAGTACTTCATTTTTGCCAGACTGATGTGTGCAGGGCCCATTTGGAAGCTGAATATACCCATCAATCTAGCCCTCACACTGCACCTCAAGAAAGAGACTTCCGGGTAAATAAAAAGGACTAAATAGAATCCAGAGTCACATACACAAAACGTCCAGGATACATTTGGAAATCACTTATCATATCAAAAGCCAGGGAAATCACAACATGAATGAGAAAAGACAGCCAACAGATGCCAACACCAAGATGAATTATATATTAGAATTATCTGCCAGACATTTTAGAGTAACCATCATAAAAATGCTTCAATATGAAACTATTAATTTACTTGAAGCAAATTAAAGAATGGAAAACCTCAGAAAAGAAATCAAAGTTATAATAAAGAACGAAATGGATAGAGTAGAACTGCTGGATGCATTCAAGAGTGGAGATGACAGAAAGCAGAAACAGTGAAATTGAGGACAAAGTAATTGGATTTTCCCAATATGAACAACAGAGAAAAACAAACTAGCAAAACACCTAACATGTATCATTGGAGTCTAGAGAAGAGGAGGGAGAAAGTGGGCAGGAAAAGTCTTCGCTAAAATAAGGCTGAAAATTTCCCAAATTTGAAAAAGGAAATAAACCTAAAGATTCAAGAAGCTGAGTGAACTCAAAATAAACCTAAAGAAATCCATACCAGGACACATCACAATGAACCTTATAAAAACTGAAAACCAAGAAAAAGCTTAAAAGCAGCCAGAGAGAAATGATGCATCATTTATAGGGGAACAGAAGTTTGAATAACAATAAATTTCTCATCTGAAACCATGGAGACCAAAAGGACCTCTGTGCAAGGTTTTTTAAGACATAGACAAGCCTACTTCAAAATTTATATGAAAAAGTCCTAGAATAGCTATAACTACCTTAGCAAAGATGAATATAGAAGAAATCACTATGCCATTGCTAAGGTCTACTATATAGCTACAGTAATCAAAGCCATGTTTTATTGGCAGAGGGACAGACATGCAGGTCAATGGAACAAAAAAAGAACCCAAATTGACTTACACAATTATTCCCAACTGAACTTTTTAAAAAGCATATAAGAAATGGAGAAGGGATAAGCTATTCAACAAATGGTGCTAGAACAATTGGACATTCTTAGGCAAAAAAAAAAAAAATTCTAAACCTCATAACCATTATATACAAAAATTATTTTGAAATGGATCACAAACTTATATATAAAATGAAAAACTATAAAACTTTTAGAAAAAAGTCAGAACATCTTTGAGATTTGGGGCTAGACAAAGAACTCTTAGACTTGACACCAAAAATATGATTCATAAAAGGAAAATTGATAATTGGACCTTACTGAAATTAGAAACATTTGCTCTGTGAAAAACCTTATCAAAAGTATGAAAAAAAGTCACAAAGTGGGAGAAAATACTGTAAACCACATATCCAACAAATGAAACTAGTATCTAGAATATTGTTTAAGTTTGCTAAGGTTGCTGGGGTCCACTGCACCAGAGATGGGTTGGTTTTTATAGAGGGTATTTATTTAGCTACAAATTTACAGTTCTTCAGAGGAAGGGAAGCTAGCTTTCATCTGGGTGTCTCTGTCATATGGGAAGGTACACAGTAATGTCTGCTGGCCTTCTTTCCCAGCTTCAGGGTTCAAACAGCTTTCTTCAGGGCATTCCTTCTCTCCTTCTCCAAACACCTGATCTATGTCAACTCTGAGTGTTAAACTGAGGTGTGCTGAGCTGCTGAGCTGTGCTGGACTCAGCCAGACTGCATTTGTCTCTTCTCACTCTTCCTTTTAAGCCTCCATCTAATTAAATTAAATGTCATCCATTGCAGAAGGCATTCCCCTTAACTGACCACAGATGTAATCAGCTATAGATGAATTTCACATGCTGATGATTTAAGTCCACAGTAATAGAACAACTGGGCACCATCATCTGGCAAAGTTGACACTTGGCTTTAGCTACTACAGTGTCCACCCCTTGTCAACTTGACAACTATATACATCACTTTAAAACATATTTAATCTCTATATAGAGTTCTGGGAAGATGGCAGAATAGGATAACTCAAGTTCAGCCCTGCTCCAAGGAAAAGTTAGAGAAGGGATGGGAGGGTGACTGAGATGGCGATTCAAGAGTGCAACTGACCTGCACAACATAGAGTGGCCCTGGTTGCAGGGGCTGAAGAGCTGAGAAAACTGGAGCTTAACATGGAAGCATGGAATGCACAGGAGTACACAGACAGGGAGATGGGGACTGAGAAATAAGCTAAGCCATGTTTCTTGAATGCACAACCCTCACCGGTGCAGCCCAATGCCCGTGACTCACCCCATAGCCCATGCATTTGAACCACATCACCTGCCCCCACTCCCCATCCAGGCACTCCACCCCACCAATCCCCAGGGTGTGTGCCCACTCCACACCCCCACCTCAAGTGCAGGCCAACTCACCTTACCTAAACTCCTCCCAAGCACTACCTTCCCTTCCCTGCTCCCTGCAGCCTGTCAACAGCACATAAAGGCTGTGTGTGTAGCCATACCCAGATCTACAGCCATCTCCTGCCCATAGTGTCACACAGCCTCACCCCACCCCTGAGCTCTGTGCATTAGTTTATGGCACAACTAGATTCCCACATGCACTCAGCCCCCAGTCACACCCTCAGCTCTGGGAACATCAGTTTATAGCTTTCTAGATCCACACATGTGCAAAGCCCTCAGCACACTTCCAGCATTGACCTGCACAGCCAGATCACATCCAGCCCCAGCCCAGGAAGGCATAATGCTAACCCACTGCCATGGGTCTGCACATGTGCACAAAGGTCCCTGTGCCCTAGACCAGTGCACACCAGGGTTATGCTCCCCAGATCTATGCACCTACACAGCTACATCCTACCTGGCCACTAGGCACCCACATTCACAAGCACCAGTGTAACATCCCCAACCTGTGCCTATACCTGTGCTGCAATGCATCAATGCACTCTTTGGCTCAGCCCCATACTCTGCATCTAGCTGCATGCCCACCCTGAAAACACAAGGCTTTAGACTACTGAAGGAAATCAACTCCCAAAGTAAATCAATCAAGATATTTACATGTGATAAAAACAACAGAAGATCACTAAGCATATCACAATGCAGACAGATACAGCCCAGCCTAGTGATGAAAATAAAACACCAGAGGAGATACAGATACCGAAACAACTAATCAAAGATATTCATATAACTCTACTTAATAAAATAAGTGGATGGCTAATGACATAAAGGAGATCAAGAAGACAGTACAAGAGCATAAAGAAGAATTTGAAGACTAAATAGAAAAATAGCAGCTATCATAGAGATTAAAGGCTCTGTTGACCAAATAAAAACATAAGAGGCACATGACATCAGATTTGAAGAGAAGGAAGAAAGAATAAGCAATATAGAAGACAGGATGACTGGTTTTGAACACTCAAAACAGGAAATGTCAAAAAAGATGGAAAAATTTCATTTGGATCTCAGGGAAATGCTAGACAAAACAAAGTACACATATATAAGAATCACTGTTGTCTCAGAAGGAGAAGTGAGAAGTACAGGGCTAGAAGAGCAGTTGAGAATATAATGGGTGAAATTTTCCCAACCCTTATTAAAGGACATAAATATTCAAGTCAAAGAATTCCAACGAACTTCAAACAGAATAAATCCAAATACACCTTCCCCAAGACACATACTAATCAGTCTGTCAAATGCTGAAGGGAAGCAGAAAACTCTGAAAGCTTCAAGAAAAAAACAATCTACTACATCCACAGGAAACCACATAAGACTGAGTTCAGACTACTCAACTAGCACCATGGAGGCAAGAAGGCAGTATGTATGATATATTTAAGATCCTAAAAGAGAAAGACTTATAGCCAAGAATTCTGAATACAGTCAAATTGCCCTCCAAAACTGAGGGAAAGATTAAAATTTTCACAAACAAATACTGAAAGGATTTGTCAACAAAAGACTAACCCTACAAGCAATACTAAAGAGAGTACTGCCAGTTGAAAAGAAAAGGACAGGAGAGGGAAGTTCGGAGGAGGGCACAGAATTGAAGAGTACCAGTAAGGGTAACTTAAAGGATAAGCAGAGAAAGAGGGAAAAGAATACATAGCTCTGACAAATAAAATTAAAAAGGTAAGATGCTAGATTCAAGAAATGCCTTTTCTATAATAACTTTGAATGTTAATGGACTTAATATACCAATCAAAAAATACAGATTGACAGAATGGATTAAGAAATATAATCCAGCCACATGATGCTTACAAGAAACTCATCCTAGACACAAGGATACAAATAGATTGGAAGTGAAAGGATGGAAAAAGATTTTCCAAACAAGTTATAACCAGAAGAAAGCAGGAGTAGCTATACTAATATCAGACAAAATGGACTTTAAATGTAAAGACATCATAAGAGACAAAGAAGGCCTCTAAATATTAATAAAAGGGACAATTCACCAAGAAGATATAACTATCATAAATGTATATGCTCCCTATAAAGGACCTCCAAAGTACATAAGACAGACATTGGCAAAACTGAAGGGAGTGATAGATGTTTCAACAATAATAGTAGGTGACTTCAATACATCACTCTCCTTTATAGATAGAACCAGACAGAAGACCAACAAGGAAACAAAAAAGTAAAACAACTTGATAAATGAATTAGACCTATCAGATATATATAGGTCATTGCACCCCAAAAACACAAGGGTATACATTGTTCTCTAGTGCTCATGGAACATTCTCCAGGATAGATCATAAGCTGGGGCACAAAACAGGTATTTATAAATTTGAAAACATTGTAATTATTCAAAGCACTTTCTCCCATCACAGTGGAATGAAGCTGTACCACCAAAGAAGAAGAACATTCACAAATACATGCAGATTACATAACACACTCTTAAACAACCAGTGGGTCAAAGAAGAAATTGCTAGAGAAATCAGTAGCTACCTGGAGGCAAAAGAAAATGAGAATACAACTTATCAAAGCTTATGGGATATGGCAAAGGCTGTGCTGAGGAGGAAATTTACAACCTTAAATGCTTATATTAAAAAACAAGAAAGAACAAAAATTGAGGACTTAACTTCCCACCTGGAGGAACTTGAGAATGAACAGCAAACTAACCCTAAAGCAAATAGAAGATGAGAAATAACAATGATTAAAGCAGAGTTTAATGAATGGGAGAACAAAAGAACAATAGAAGGAATCAATAAAACCAAAAGGTGGTTCTTTGAGAAAATCAATAAAATTGATGGGCCACTAGCAAGACTGACCAAAAAAAAAGAGAGAGAGAGAGAAAGGATGCAAATAAACAAAATCATAAATGAGAAGGGGTGCTTACCACAAACCCTGATTAAATGAAAGAAATCATAAGAGGATACTATGAACAACTATATACCAAAAAAACTAGACAACTTAGATGAAATGGACAAATTCCTGGAAACACACAAACAAGCTACACTGACTCAGGAAAAAACAGAAGATCTCAACAAATCAATCACAAGTAAAGAGATTCAATCAGTCATCAAAAATCTTCCTACAAAGAAAAGCCCAGGGCCAGATGGCTTCATGGGGTAATTTTATCAAACATTCCAAAAAGAATACCAATCCTGCTCAAAATTTTCCAAAAAATTGAGGAAAAGGAAGTCTACCTAACTTATTTTATGGAACTTAAATTTTAAAACCAAAACCAGGTAATGATGCTATAAGAAAGGAAAACTACAAGCCAATCTCCCTAAAGAATATAGATGCAAAAATTATCAAAAAAATTTAGCAAATAAAATCCAACAACACATTAAAAGAAATATACCCCACAACCAACTGGAGTTTATAGTAGGAATGCAAGGATGGTTTCAACACAAGAAAATCAATTAATGTAATGCAGCATATTAACAAATCAATAGGGAAAAATCACATGATCATCTCGCTTGATGATGAAAAAGCATTCAACAAAATACAACATCCTTTTCTGATAAAAAAGACTCCAAAAGATGGAATCAAAGGTAACTACCTCAATACAATAAAGGGACTATATGAAGAACTGGCAGCCAGCATCATACTCAGTGGAGCAAGACTGAAAGTTTTCTCCCTGAGATCAAGAACAAGACAAGGATACCCACTGTCACCACTATTATTCAAAACTGTGCTAGAATTTCTAGCAGGAGCAATCAGTCAGGACAAAGAAACAAAGTCATCCAAATTAGAAAGGAAGAAGTAAAACTTGCATTATTTGCAAATGACATGATACTATACTTGGAAGATCCTGAAAAAATCTACACCAAAGTTACTTGAGTTAAAAAACAAATTCAGCAAGATGGCAGGATATAAAATTAATGTGCAAAAATCAGTAACATTTCTATACACAAGGAGTCCATCTTAACTGAAGAGTCAGTTAAGGAAAAAAATTCCATTCAAAATAGCAACTAAGAGAATCAAGTACTTAGGGGGTGGATTTAACTAGGGACATAAAGGGCTTGTATACAGAAAACTATATAACACTGCTAAAAGAATATCTAAATAGATAGAAAGACATTCCCTGCTCATGAATAGGAAGATTAAATATAGTTAAGATGTCAGTTCTACCCAAACTGATCTACAGATTCAACACAGTATCAATCAAAATTCCAACAACCTACTTTGAAGATTTGGAAAAGCTAACTACCAAATTCATATGGAAGGGAAAGAGACCCTGACTAGCTAAAAGCATCCTAAAAAAGAAGAACAAAGTGGGAAGATTGCCACTCCCTGACTTTAAAACCTATTATAAAGCCACAGTGGTCAAAACAGCATGGCAATGGCACAAAAACAGAAGCATTGACCAATGGAATTGAATCAAGAGTACAGAAATACATTTGCATCAGTTTAGAAGAACTAGCAACACAACAGAAAAAGATATAGAATGTTAATATAGAGAAAAGAAATAAAAGTAATAATAATAGTAAAAAAAAAACCTATAGCTCAGACTAAGAAACGATGATCATGCATCTATGTGATGATGTTAAGAATTACTGATTGCATATGTAGAATGGTATGATTTCTAAATGTTGGGTTAATTTCTTTTTTTCTGTTAATTAATTAAAAAAAAAAAGAGTACAGAAATAGACCACCTAAATCTATGGTCCATTGAGTTTTCACAAGGCCCCCAAATCCTCTGAACTGAAAATAGTCTTTTCAATAAACGGGCATGGGAGAACTGGATAT
This sequence comes from Tamandua tetradactyla, assembly GCF_023851605.1. Classification (NCBI taxonomy): domain Eukaryota; kingdom Metazoa; phylum Chordata; class Mammalia; order Pilosa; family Myrmecophagidae; genus Tamandua; species Tamandua tetradactyla. The sequence goes on along the minus strand of NC_135333.1, from coordinate 96,636,174 downwards.
CAACAACCAAAAGAATGAAAGAGGACTCCCACATTACACCCAATACCAAAATGAACTCAAAATGGTCCAATCACCTAAATATAAGAACTAACACCATAAAGCTTCTAGAAGAATATATAGGGAAACATCTTCAAGACCTAGTAATAAGAGGTAGCTTCCTAAACTTTACACCCAATGCACAAGCAACAAAAGAAAAAATAGATAAATGAGAACTCCTCAAAATCAAATGCTTCTGCACCTCAAAAGATTTTGTCAAAAAGATGAAAAGGCAACCAACTCAATGGGAGGAAATATTTGGAAATCACATATCAGACAAAGGTTTGATATACTGTCCACACAAAGAAATCATACAACTCAATAACAAAAGAACAAATAACCCAATTATAAAATGGGCTAAAGATATGAATAGACATTTTTCTGAAGAGCAAATACAGATGGCTCAAAAGCACATGAAGAGATTTTCATTGGCTATTAAAATGTAGATGAAGACTACAATGAGATACAACCTCATGCCTATAAGAATGGCTGCTATTAAACAAACAGAAAACCATAAATGTTGGAGAGAATGTGGAGAAACTGGAACTTATGCACTGCTGCTGGGAGAATATAATGGTGCAGCCATTGTGGAAGACTCTTTGGTGGTTCCTTAGGAAACTAAATATCTAGTTACCCTATGACCCAGCAATAGCACTACTTGATATATACCGAGAAGAGCTGAAAGCAATGACACAAACAGATATTTGCACACTGATGTTCACAGCAGCATTATTCAAATCACCAAAAGATGGAAACAAACCAAATGCCCATCAACAGATGAGTGGATTTACAAAACGTGATATATGTATGTGTGTGTGTTTGTGTGTGTGTGTGTGTGTGTGTGTGTGTATGTATATATATATGACAGAATATTATGCAACAATAAGACAAAATGACATTCTGAAGCACATGACAAGATGGATGAGCTTTGAGAACATAGTGCTGAGTGAAATAAGCCAGACACAAAATGACAGATACTGTATGATTCCATTTTTATGACCACAGAAAAGGTAAAATCAGTGATTTATAATACAGAATATAGGGGACTTACAGAAACATAGAAGCTAAAGATGGGTGAACAGTTAGCTAACAAGGTTGAACTCCAATGTAAGGGAATATATAGAAGTGAAGGCACTTCTCTAGTGGGCCTATTAGTAGTATTATCATATTGAAGGTGAACAAAATTGAAAGGGGTTGTATAGACCTATGTGTCCCACTATTAACACTAAAATATAAATTAGTTCTTGCAAGAACTACTTCAAAGGTATGCTTCACGCACAAACAGTGTTTAAGTAAAGGGTACAGGGGGATATGTATTGCATACATACTACTATTGCATACTACAGGCTATGTTTAAAAGTAAAACATCAGCACTACCACAGCAACAACAGAGATAAATATTTGGGGAAGGGACAAGAACTAAGAGGAGATTTAGATTTTCTATTTGGCAAGGGCATGTTTATTGGTTTTCTTTCTTTTGGGAACAATAAAATTGAGAGTTGATGGACTGTGGACTTTGGCACTATACATGATCCAGGATGCATGTAGTTGCCTGAAGGATGCACTGACTGAGAAGTAGGTTGGCAAACGATGATGTATACTTATAAATGAATGTTATGCTGCAAAAAAGGAAAGAAGTCGTGAAGCAAGCAATGATGTCAAGGAATGTGTGGGACATTTGATGAGGTAAAATAAGCTAGAAACAAAAGAACAGCAATGGTATGGTCTTCTTTAGAAAATGCTTACCAGAAAACAGGGGCCTAGATTGTAAGCTTCTATAGCAGACACATTTAGTCCAGAGTGGTAATTATTATTTCTGGATTTCGAGAGGCTGTTATATATATATAACCTGACATTTAGAGATAAGAATGAAGCCAATCAGGTTGGGGTTAAAGTGATTCAGAACATAGGGCTAAGAAAGACAATGTCTGTGTTTTAGAACCACACATACTCTTTGAGATGAAAGGAAGAAAGGTTTATTTGCTCTGGACCAAAATTTTCTGTAGCACATAATCTAACTCAACCTAAATGTATAGCTCATTTGAACAATTGAAACAGGGAGCCTAGAATAAGAAAGAGGTCTTTTAATCCTGTATAGCTTAATGTGATGCCTGGATTTATCATAGAGTATATTAAGCAGATAATCAAAAAGTATTAGCAAAGTCCTTTGAGGGATGGGACAAAAATGTGGAACTATAAAACTTTACCATCAGGGTATCCCCTGATACTGTGTCAAACTTTAGGGACACCCAAAACAATAGGCTATTCTTTTGATCATGAGGCTTACTCTTGTAAAGCTTATGTATGTAGCAGAGAAGTTTAGCCTACCTATAGGTATGCCTAAGAGTTACTTCTGGAAGACCTCTTTTGTTGCTCAGATGTAACCTCACTCTCTCTAAGTCCAACTCTGCAAGTGAAATCAGTGCCATCCCCCCTACATGGGTCATGACATCCAAGGGTGAAAGTCTCCCTGGCAACATGGGAGATAATTGTCAGGGATGAGTCTGGCCCTGGAACCATGGGATCAACAATTCCTTCCTAATCAAAAGGGGGAAAAGAAATGTAACTAATAAAATATCAGTGGCTGAGAGAGTTCAAATAGAGTCAAGAGGCTACTCCGGAGGTTGCTCTTATGCAAGCCTCAGTTAGACACTGCTCCCTATCATAACCTGCTAAACCCCAACCAGGACCATTCCAGTCGATCATAAAGAACACCTAGGACAATATATAAGATTCCACAAGGCTTCCAGGCACTAGTGTAACTTTTCAGAAACTTACAACCTCCAGATGGGTTCCTGGACCAGGTAAGTCCTGAAACCTAGAGGGCCCAGCCTCTCCAGAACATCAGATAGTTCCATCTCCCTACCCAATATTAGTGACAGACCATTCCAACATGAAAAAGTTAGAATGGGCATAGCCCAAACAACCCTAAAGAGAGGGACAGAAAGATCAAAGGTGATGGTGGAGTTATACAGAGAAGATAGGATTTAATAAACGAATATGATTGCTGAATCATTAAATTGATATCTCTTTAGTTTCCAGTATCTAAGAGCAGATAGAAGTAAAAGCCTGAAATTGTGGAATTGTAGCCCATATCAAGCTTTGAAATATGTTCTACAACTAACTGTGGTGCTGTACTTTGAAATGTGTTATTTGTTTGTTTGTTTAAATGTTATTTTTTCACCAAAAAGAAAGAAAAAAAGACCACTGTGGTGATAAAAAAAAAACATTTAAGTTGTCTAATATTTATGCCACCTATATTCTGGAGCACCTAGAAGGAAAAATCTGAAAGGATCATCTGGTAGCCCATGACAATTCTGGGATCTCTCCTGTAACTGCTTGTTGAAGAGTGGTTTGAAGGCTATTGCTTTTTTTATTTCTTTACTTTCTATATATGCTATACTATACAATAAAAAGTTTAAAAATCTCTAAATAGAAAATAATAATAGTAATTTTTCACCTAACAATATTCATCTGTCCTGCATACAATGCAATAAATCTTTTCATATACAAAATATGTTCATTTCATCACAATATCACAAAAGCCTTAAATAATTTCAGTAACAATTCAAATACAATACCAACTCTAAAATAGTACATAATCTCATCAAAATCAGTTACAAGCATGGTCTTTCCTAAACCAAAATTCTCCTCTGACTGTGGGCCTGCAAACCTAGAACAAGTTATCTGCTTCCAATATACAAAGAAAGAACAGTCACAGAATAAGCAACCCATTGCCATCGGGAGTAACTGGAAGAAAAACAGGAGTCACCAGACCTAAAAAATTCTGAAAACCTGCAGGGAAAAGCCCACTGGATTTCAAAATCTGAGAGACATTCATCCTTGGGGCTTTATAAAACAGCAGTTTCCACCCTTTCCAAGGGCCTGTGCAGTGGCCCTGTTCTCTCCAAGCACCAGGATGAGGTTTGCAATGCTGGGGAACATTGGAGAGACCACCTTTTTTCAGCCCCACCCTCCTGGTGCATCTGGGTGGCACCCAGATTCTCTACCATTTCCAGGGTACACACTCAACCACTCTCAACACAATGGGTTGGCAGCCAGGGCCCCCCAATACCCAGGGAATGTGCTCTACCTTCTAGGAGGTGGGGCACCAGAACTCTTCCTGAACATCCTGTCAGAAGGCCCGCCCTCTGCTTCCAGGGGCAAAGTCACCTCCTCCACATGCATAGGTGGATCCACTCCCAGGCTGGAGTTTTCTTGGCTTCAGACCTTAGTTTCCATAGTTCTGCCTCCGAGGTTATTTTTCCTTCTATATGCCCATTTTCTGTCCCTTCCAGTCTAGACCAGCAGTGGTTCTGTCTGTACAATTCTCCCCCAAAATTTGTTGACTTGGCATGTAGCATTTGGGGATCCAAGCCACCAGACAATAGGACTGTTTTAGTTTGTTAAAGCTGGTAGAATGCAATACACCAGAAATGGAACAGGTTTTAAAAAGGGAATTGATTAAGTTGCAAGTTTACCATTCTAAGGACATAGAAATGTACAAACTAAGGCATCCAGAGAAAGATACCTTAACAGCAAAGAAAGAGCCAATGACATTTGTGGTTTTTCTCAACTGGGAAGGCACATGGGGATGCCTGTTAGCTTTCTCTCCTGGCTTCTTGTTTCATGAAGCACCCCAGGGGGCATTTGCCTTCTGCATCTCCAAAGTTCTCTGGCTGTGTGGGCTCCATTAGCTGTAAAGCTTTTTCCAAAATGGTTCTCTCTTAAAGGGCTCCAGTAAGCAACTCCACCTTGCATTGGTAGAGACACATCTCCATGGAAACCATCTATGGTTGACTCTTTAGATCCATATTTCTACCAACAATCTCTTCAAAACAATCTAGGCTTTCTTTATCAAGCTCTTCACAATTCTTCCAGAGTCATCCCCCATCCATTTAAAAAGTTATTCCAACATGTTTAATAGTATCTGCATATACAGCAGCATCCCACTCCTCTACTACCAAAATCTGTTTCAGTTTGCTAAGGCTGCTGGAATGCAATACACCAGAGATGGACTGGCTTTTATAAAGGGGGTTTATTTGCTTGAAAATTTATAGTTCTTTGGAGGAAAGGTAGCTAGCTTTCATCTGGGTTCCTCTGTCACATGGGAATGCACATGGCAATATCTGCTGACCTCTTTCCTAGTCTCTGAGTTTAAACGACCTCCTTTGAGGCATTTCCTTTCTGTAGCTCCATACGCCTGGGTCTGTGTTGGCTCTGAGTGCTAAGCTGAGGTGTATGAGGTGCTGTGCTGTACTGGACTCAGCCAGGCTACCTCTCTCTCTTCTGACTCTTCTTTTTAAGCCCCCAGCTAATTAAATTAAATATCTCATTGTGGAAGGCACTCCCCTTACCCAGCAGCACATGTAATCACCCATAGATGAATTGCACATGCTGAGGATTTAAGTCACAGCAACAGATCAACTGGGTGCCATCACCTGGCCAAATTGACACCTGAACCTAACTACTACAAATATATAAAGAACATTCAAAACTCAACAGTAAAAAAAAACTCTAATTGGAAAATGGGCACAGGACATGAACAGCTCTTTGACCAAAGAGGAGATAGATATATATATATGGGAAATAAGCACATGGAAACATGTTTAACATCACTACCACCCATTAGGAAAATGCAAATTAAAACAAAAATGAGATATCCCTACACACCTACCAGAATGGCTAAGATAAAAAAATAGTGCTAACACCTTATGCTAGTAGGAATATTGATCACACATACATTACTGACAGAAATGTAAAATGGTATAGCCACTCTGGGAAACAGTTTGTCAGTTTCTTATAAAATGAGCATACTTATCATATGACTCGACAATCACACTCTTGGGCATTTGTACCAGAGAAATGAAAACTTATGTTTACAAAAAAATCCTGAACGTAAATATTCATAGCAGATATATTCATAATAGCCAAAATATGAAAACAACCCAGATGCTGTTCAACAAGTGAATGGTTAAACATACTATGGTATAGTCACACCACAGAATACCACTCAGCAACAGAAAGAACAAACTGTTGATATGTGCAACAACTTGGATTGATCTCCAAAGAGTTATTATGTTGAAGAAAAACAAATCCTAAAAGATCACATACTAAATGATTCCCTTTATATAACATTCTTGAAATGACAAAATTGTAGAAATTAAAACAGATTAGTGGTTGTCAGGGGTCAAGAAGAGGGTGGGGAAGGTGTATGGAGGGTAGTGAGTATGGCTATAAAAGAGCAACATGAGGGATCCTCGTGATGATGAAACTGTTCTGTATCTTGACTGTGCCAATCTCAATATTCTAGATGTGATATTGCTCTAGGGCTTTACAAGATGCTGTCATTGGGGGAGGCTGGGAAGAGGCAGCATAGGATCTCAATTATTTTTTACAACAGCATGTGACTCTATAATTATTTGAAAACTAAAATTTCATTAAAAGAAAATTGTAAAGGAAATATCTAGAGATAAAGAAAAATTAAAACATAAATGTGCCATTAGCTAGATCATAAAAAAGCAGGGGAAGCAGAGGTAAGGAAGTAAGAGAACTAAAAAGATAGCAAACAGTTATCACAGATGGGGGTTTGGAATTTAATATTACAGAGGTGATGTGGGTCTGTCTGTCAGGGTGATGACAATTCTGACAAGTCCAGGATGTGACCATGGGTAAAAAAGGCCACTAAATTTCAGGAGACCATACAATTTCGGTGTCAGTGTGTTGGATAGTTTATTCACATTATGCTAAAGTTTTCTGGAGTTGATAAAATTTGCTGTTAAAAAGAAAGGAAAACTACAAATCATGTAGGGGAAATGTAAGGAGTATCTAGGAGGTCAGTAAAAAGTTACTGACGGCAACTAAAAGAAATACAGAGGGTAAACAATTCAAAAGAAGGATAAAGTTTTACATAGCATAGAGAAGCTAGGACTCGAAAGTGGAATTGGGAAGCTAGGGGATTGCTAACTCTACCCTCAACACTGAAGCAGATGGACTTGGAAAAATGTGCAGCTCGAAAACTACAAAGAAGCAGTATCCTGAGAAGAAAATCAGGTTTCAGAAAGTAATGGAGACATTTCATGATCAAGTGGGTTTAGGAAATTCTTTTGCCTTAGGCATTCCAGAGTTTAGTGAAAAGTTTTGGGAGTGAGGGCAGTACTGGAAGGTAGGATTTGGAACAAGAAGCATAGAGCATAGGAAAAGACTCAAGGGACTCATATTTTCTTTGACAGCCAATGATTAGTAGGTTCCATGTGCGGTAGGGTAAAATTGCCAGCTTAAAGATTTTATATAAAACCATACTTCTCAGTCCATTTGATAATGTTCAGATAGTGTTTGAGAATCCAGCAGAATAATTTTTGTTGTTCTTGGTCCTGTAAGGCCTCACAAAAAAAGAACTAGAACTTGAAGGTCAAAGAAGTTTGATTCTCCTTTGATTTTGAGGAAAGAATAGGCAGTCAAATACAGAGTAAATCTTCCCATGCAGAGAGAGCCCAATATTGTGTATTGGCAAGACATTTATGGTATCAAGCACACCAATTTAAGGATATAAACTATGACAAGAAAAAACTAGGGCAAGAAATGTGTAATTATAATGAGCTCTGGCATAGTGACTTTAAGGGTCTTTGAGGGATTTCAATTAAAAAAAACATTTCTTTTCCCACCCAAGTGCTGAACAAATTAAGGTGCAAAATAAAAGAATTGCCTATTAAAGAACCCAAATATCGCTTTTATTATTGATAAAAAGGCATTGGAAAATGTGGCCTACATTTGTGGGCAAATGGCCTTGCTAATACTCAATCTCAGAATTATATGGACTTCCCTCCTCAAGGAAAGGAAAAGCTTCTCCACTGAGGGACCTGTAAAATGTAGGGCATGAAAGAAGTAGGGCCAACATGCACAGCCTGAAGGCAGGCTCCATTTCAAAAAGAGGGAAGAGGAAAAGGCTGGCCTACACATGGCCTGCTGCTTTTGCCAAAATCCACCAATCACATTTGTCACTTCAGACCTCAAAATGAAATTACAAGGGGATGGATGGAACCCATGAGTGACATGCTAAGAGATTTGACTTTCCTTAGAAGTTGGTCAAAAAGAAGCATTTCCCCCACCTCATTCATATATCCCAGTTATTTACTCTCTTTCTTCATTGGCCTTAATCATTAAGTCTATAATCTATAAAGCCTATGACTTTTCCCTCAGGAATCAGCAATCAATTCAAGCAGTCTGGCTGCACCTAATCCCATTATATCTGTCAGTACTTTCCTGGGATCACCAGTGGGTAGTATAGGTTTTTCCCCAGAAGCCTTTGAAATGGGCATGAAAATAACTTTAATTACATTCACTTCTAAGCCACTCTGTGCCTGAGACCCAGTTCACTCTATTTTATTTCCCATCTTATTTCAAATTATGTACTACCACATTATCCAGCATACTCTATTCAAGGTTCTGCAATGAAATCAAATGGCAAAATTAAATCCCTCTAAAAGCAAATTACAGTAATACGAAGTTGCCTCAAATTTTCAAATAAACTACCCCTAATAACAAATTCTCAGGAAGTATTTGAAGTTCAAAAATGAAGTCTATTGGCAAGTTCAAGTCCACACGTGCCAAAATTCAAAGGTACCAAATTATAAAGACCTCAAGGCTTATAGTCTTTTAACCATATCAATTAAAAGCCAACTCTGGGACTGTTTGCATGATCTATGTAAGCCTCTCAAAGATAATACCAAAGTTATAACACTTAGCCTATAAATTATAGGTCAAGGTCCTAAGTACATACACTAACCTGAACACATCTTCCCCTCATTCTTTGGTCCCTAAATTCTATTTTTCCTATTTCTCAAAATTCAACCCTGGATTTAAACTCTTAAACAAGGTCAACAAATTTGATTTTGTAAACAGGCAGCAAATATTTTAGGCTTTGTGGACAGGAGGAAAAATCAAGGGTATTATGTAGATATTTACGCAACCATTTAAAATGGCTATACAAAAACAGCCAACAGGATGGATTTGGCCTGTGGAGTATGGTTTTCTAACACATGCCCTAAAACTACGATATTCTAATTATCTAAAACTCTATTGACATACAATTTTAAACCCATTCAAAGCATATATTAAAACTTCCCCTAAAATGTTCTCAATTATCATTTCTCTAGTTTCCCATAACCTATTTATTATTCCTATCACATTTTTCATAGTTTAATTTATTCTCAAATTTAAATTACAAATGAGACCTTTGTAAATTCAAAGTCCTGCTTCTTTCTTTTGTAATACCTTCAACAAAAGCACTTTCTGCAAGAAGTCAGGCAATGTGGGTAGTAAACACTCGATTAGAAAACCAGCAGTGAATAATTGTCCTTAAGTCATAGGAAATTTGTAATGCACAGAAATCACCTTCATTTCAATAATTGGATTTAAAGTGTATTTTTAAAATAGTGAAGTAAAAAAATTAAGAGATAAGTGTACAATAATATGAAACCTTTTTTAACATAGAAAAAGGTATTTGATATTCAAATTTTAACTCTTAAGTGTGAAACACTAAGCCCTCTGCCTTAATTGCTACCATTAAGGTTCTTTCCAGAGTCTATAATCACGCATCTGTTTCCTATTAAATCTGTCAGCAAAGTCAAGGTTACCTTGTCAACAGATCAGTTACTTCACTCTCTTTCCATATGAGAACATGGCATTGTCTTCTGATTTCCAACCAATATCTTTATCTAGTGCAAATGAGTTCTCATGTTTCTTTGGCAGAGAAAAAATAATCTCTTTCAATCTGGTTGAGATTGCATTTTAACCTTGAATGATTTCTGGTTCTCAGGAAATATATACTGTGCTCTATGCTGCCAAAGAACTCCCTCTAATAACTCATTCCCACCATCAACTCTTAGCCTTTATCTAGACACTTGGTTCCTATCTTTTATCCAGAGTCTAAACTTATCCAATATAAATTACACATTACTATAACTATCATGTCTATAAACTGGGTCATTTTGACATGAAGTTTCACCCTGCTTTTCATTTTATATATATATATATATATATATATATATATATATATATATATATATATGGAGTTCTTCATCATCTTCTTTATCATTTCATTTAGCCCCATATATTGTCTTGGAAAATTCATCTCTATACGCATGTATCTGATGACTAGAGAGGCTATTATTTACAACTAACATGTAGGCAGTATTGATCATTCCCATTTACATTGATACTTTGACCTCCTCCCATGAATTGTGATTGTTCTTAATGGCATCTAGAATGGTGAATCCTTTCCACGAGGTTTTCAATTGACTTTGCCCAGATCCATCAGAGGAATCACAATCTATGGCAGCTACAACTTTATGCATTTTTATTTCTTGAATAATAACACTTAAAAATCAAAATTACTCCTTGATCCAGGGGCTGCCAAGTGGATGTTCTATTGGCAGGCATGAAAACAACATTCATCTCATACATCTCCATCAGATCTCTTCAGTGACCAGATGAATTATCACCGAGTAGTCACATTCTGAATCTTTTCTTTTCAGAGCAATGTCTCAACAGTGATAGTTATTGCTCATGCAGTAAACTATATTGTAAAGAGATGTGCTGTCATCCAGGCTTTATTATCCCATTATAGAACACAGGCAGAATAGATGTCACATAATTCTTAAGCGCCCTAGGATTTTAGAATGATAAGTAAGTATTGTCACCAGCTGCAGTGACACCTAACAAGAGAGTCATCCTATCCTTTGAAGCTTTGAAGCCAGGAATTGACTTCTCTCTAGCTAGGAAATTCCTAGATGGTTTCATCTTCCAATAGAAGGCTATTTTATCTACATTGAAAATCTGTTCTTTGATGTAGCCACATTCCTTCATTATCTTAGCTAGATCTTCTAGATAACTTGCTGCAGCTTCTAGATCAGCATTTGCTGCTTCACTTTGCACTTTTATGTTATGAAAATGGCTTCTTTCCTTAAACCTCACGAACCAAACACTGCTAGCTTCAAACTTTTCTTCTACTGCTTCCTCATCTCTCTCAGACTTCATAGAATTGAAGAAAGGTTTTAGGGCATTACTCTGTATTCAGTTTCAGGTTAAAGTAATGTTGTGGCTGGTTTGACCTTCTCTCCATTATCACTAAAACTTTCTCCATTCAATAAGGCTTTTTTTGCTTTCCTATCATTGTGTGTTCACTGGAGTAGCACTTTTATTTTCTTCAAAAACTTTTACTTTGCATTCACAACTTCACAATGTGTTTGACATAAGAGGCCTAGTTTTCAGCCTATCTTGGCTTTTTGTTTGTTTTTTGCATGCTGTACGGTGGGGTCATATTTCATTCTTTTTCCATGTGAGCATCCTGTTATTTTAGCACCATTTGATGAATTTTTTTGTTTGCTTGCTTTTTGTTTGTTTTGCTTGTTTTTTGTTTTTTTGGGAAGTGCGAGAATTCTACCACTGAACTATCTTTGCACCCCTTATCTTGGCTTTTGACATACCTACCTTACTAAGTTTAATCATTTCTAGTCTTTTACTTAAAGTCAGAGAGGTGTGACTCTTCCTTTCACTTGAACATTTTGAGGCAATTGTAGGGCTATGGATTGGTCTCATTTCAATATCACTGTTTCTCAGGAAGCAGGCAGACTCAAGGAAAAGGAGAGAGAGGTGGGGGATTTATTGATTACATTTGCAGTCTTAAATGGAAACTGTTCATGTACTCCAAAACAATAAACATAGTAATATTAAAGATCATTGACCACAGATTACCATAATAGATATAATAATGATGAAAAAGTTTGAAATTTTCAAATATAAGAACAAGTCTATAGAGTCCTTGATAACACAGAAATAGAATCAGGAAAATTCCTGAATAAGTCTTAGCAAGAGACAGAGAAGTGGGTATGCAAAGAGTCCATATTTTTTCAAATACTTTTCTCCCAACAGAGAGAAGAAAGCCCTAAAATGTGAAGGTAATACAGCTACCCTGGTCCATCCATTCCTCTTCATAGGAATCCCCTCCTAATTGTGCTGGAAAACATCTTACTTATCATGGGAAACAAAAAGGGATTACAATTGGACCCCTTACAAATATTTACTTTAAGGAAAAAAGACAAACAAATTGATACTCCAACAGAGGATTAGTACTGAAGAACTATATTAAAAATTTAAATGTTCAGATAGTCCTTATGCTACTTAATTATTAACATTTAACCTCTATGTATTTCAGCCTGAAAACTGGCATCTTATTTAATGGGGATATGTTAGGAGGGCTTCTGTTAAAATCAGAAACAAGATAAGAATGCCCACTAATTCTAACACTATTCAATATTATTAGCCAATGCAATTGGAAAAGAGAAAGTTGTATGTGGTATAATAATTTGGAAAAAAAATAAATAAATAAAATTATTTTGATATCTAGATGATAAAATGCACAACTGGAAAAGCTAAAATAACTGATACAAGAACTCCTTTGAATAATAAAAAATAAGCAAAGTATTAAGATATAAAGCTAACATTTAAGAAGCATCAGTCTTCATGTAGATGAAAAATTACTTAGAAGTGATCATGGAATATTCTATTTCAGTTGCACTAAGTGGTTAAAATATCTAGGCATAAATTTAGAAGAAATGTGTATTATCTTTATCACATAAGATTTTAAAACCCATGAAGACAAAATTAGACTTGGATAAATGCACAGACATATGCTCTTATATTAAAATATTTTTAAAATGTCAATGTATTTATAAGGGCATTGAATTCTCAATACAAACTCCAAACATTTTTATAATGAAGCTAAATGAGCTGATTATGGAGGTAACATGGAAAAGAAAATGAGCAGGAATACCTATAACTACCTTTTAAAAGGAGAGGAGGAGAGATTAATGGTAACAGACTATAAAGCCTCTATAATTGAAAAAGCATGGCATGAGTACATGAATAGAGAAATAGAACAATGGAAAAAAGCAGAAAATTCAAAAAGCAATCTATATGAACATATAAAATTGTTATATGATAAGTTAGTGCTGAAAATATGAATTTTTATTAACTAGTAACAAGTCAACAAACATTTAGAAAAAGATAAAATTAGACTTTTGTTTCACATGGTATCTCAATATATTCAAGTAATTCAAAGAATCATAGATGTTCTGGAAGAATCAGAAGTATTTATTTATTGTTTATTACCTTCTGTATTAGTTTGTTAAATGCTGCCAGAATGCAATATACCAGAAATGGTACAGCTTTTAAAAAGGAAATGTATTAAGTTACAAGTTTTCAGTTCTAAGGCCATAAAAATGTCCAAACTAAGGCATCCAGAGAGAGCTACCTTGATTCAAGGAAGGCCAATGTCTGTCACATGGTAAAGTATATGGCCATCATCTGTTGGTCTTTGTTCCCGCTTCCTTTGTTTCCAGCTTCTGATGCCAGTGGCTTCTTCTCTAAGCATCTGTGAGCCTTCACTTAGCTCCTCTGGCATACAACTCTGGGTTCTGGCTTGCTTAGCACCTCCTGGGAAGACCCATGGTGACGTATACTGGGCTATGTATCTCCAAAGGCCCATATCTAGGTGTCTTCTCTCCCTGTCAGCATTCTAAGTACCTTCAAATGTCTGAATATTTGTTGGCTCTGAAGCAACTATCTAGATTCTGCCAGCTCTCTCAGATCCTGGCGTGTCCTGAGGCTTCTGTATTTCCAAACATCTATGTCTATAGGTGCTAAGCTTTCTCCAAAACGTTTCCTCTTTTAAAGGACTCCATCCAGTAAACTAATCAAGATCCACCTTGAATGGGCAGGATAACATCTCCATCTAATCAAAATACCATACTCCAAATCGAGTGAATCTATCTCTGCGGAAACAATCTAATCAAAAGTTTCCACCCTACAATATTGAATCAGGATTAAAGAAACATGGCTGTCCCCATAAGACTGGATCAGGAAAAAGGACATGGCTTTTCTGGGGTGCATAACAATTTCAAACCAGCACACTGGGGTACATAATTTAAAGCAAGCACACCTGGGAATGAAGAAAATTTCCTACTTATGTCTCAAATTTCAGAAGCAAAAAAATTTTTTTTCTTGCATGGGCAAAAAACAACATAAGCAAAATCTTGACAAAGATGTTCAGAATGGTACAATAAAACTACACTGAGATTCAATTTTTCATTTATGAGACTGGAAAACATCCAAGTGCTAGACAACATGCTCTCTTGGTAAGAATCGGAGAAAATAGTGATCCTAATGCATTTTTAAGTAGAAATGTAAAATGGTAAGACACTTATGGCAGTGGATCTGACAGGATGTAACACCACTTACATTTGCCATTTGACCCAAAAATCTCACTTTGAGTAATATTTTGTTGTAGACTAGAAAAAATAAAGAGTATCATATGCATAAGTAATATTTTTGTGGCTAATTCTCTCAATAAGGAATTAGTTAAGTAAATGGAAGGGCAGCTATGTGAAGGAGCTCTATGATATACAAAGGAGTGAGAAAAACTTCTGTATAAACTGATATGGCATCACCTCCAGAGTGTATTGGATAACTGGAAAAGGTATGTATAGAAAGGAGCTCTTATGCAGTGCAATAAGGGGGAGGGGCGCAGACAGGACAGACATATGTAAAGCTATATTCATTCATAGATGACATGATAATCATTGAGAAAAATAATTTACCAAAAAGCTGCCAGAAGTAAGAAGTGAGAGAACCAAGATAGCATGACAGAAAATCAATGCAAAAGTTATTTTAAATGCTAGTAATAAAAAATAGGCTTTAAAATTAGGTCATGCAAATGTACAATTAATATATATTCAAGGTGTATTAAACATAGTATCATTATGAAATTAATATACTATTTATCTTTAGTATTTCTCTCTAATCTTGTTTTAAATTACCTTTAACTTAATTTATCTTTAAATTAAGTATTTTTAATATTGCTTAAGGTCTATTTTGTCAGATATTATTGTAACAGAAACAGTTTTCTTTCCCTTGGTGTTTGCTTGGTAAATCTTTTTACCTCATTTTACTGTTAACTTTTGTATGCACATATTTTTATTGGCCTTAGAAATGATCATAGTGAGGGGTTTTTTTTTTTTTCTCACTTTGACCATATTTATCTATTAACTGGAACACTTTTCCATTGAAATGGGAAGTATTTGTTGATATATTTGGGTTTAAATCTAA
Organism: Tamandua tetradactyla; assembly: GCF_023851605.1. NCBI lineage: Eukaryota > Metazoa > Chordata > Mammalia > Pilosa > Myrmecophagidae > Tamandua > Tamandua tetradactyla. The sequence goes on along the minus strand of NC_135333.1, from coordinate 96,620,973 downwards.
TATGATACATAGGTTTCTATTTATCTCATCTGTTGTATTTTCTCTCTCCTTTCTTGAATTCTTATGGCTTTGTTATGTACTATTATTCCATTTTTAACTGCTGTTGATTTGGAAATAATACTTTCTTTTATTCTTCTTTTGATATTATCCATAGAAAGTAAAACATTACTGACTTATAGAAGTATAATTACTGATTGTGACATAACCAAGTTGGCAGAATGAGATGTTCTAGATTTCCATTCTGCCACAGAATTTTTAAACAAGCAAAATTGGCAGAACTATCTTTCTCAGAGTCCTGAAAACAGTTAAATTATTGTTACAATTGAGTGAGTGCTGAGTCAAAAAATGCAACTTAAAAATTGTAGGAAAACTTCATGATGCCATTGTTCATCCACCTCCCACCCTTTCTTAGCTTGGTGCAGAGGAGACCCTGGCTTTCAGTGTGGGTCCCCTGTCCTGGATATGAAGGGAGCTGAGTAATACCTATGTGCACACAGGGGTGTGTGTATTGTCTATATAATGTATCTGATGGCAGCCTGAGAGACTTAATCAGAACACCCATCTCTAGCTCACCATTACAGAATCTGCTCTGAATACAAAAGCAGCTCATGGACATCTAAATCAGTATAAGAAACAGCCAAATTGTGGCATCCTGAGGCAAAGGATTACCAAGAAAAAGACACTTTAAAAAAGCATACATTAATAAGAGAAAAGTTTATTTGCCAAGAGGAAGTGGGGGCATTAGGATCCATTCAAAAAGGAATCCCAAGGGCTATAAGCACATATTTGGGAAAAAGACAAATGCTCAAGAGACTGGAGAAAATGCTACATTTACACACTGGGCTGTTCTTGAAGTTCATTGTTAGGACTGCTAATCTCTGAGGGAGAACACCAGCTAATAGAAAGTTAATCTGCAAAGACTGTGAAAAGTGGTTTTCTTGTTGTTGTTATTGATTAAGTTATTTTTCTATTTTATTAGCTACTGGCATTCAAGAATATCTCTGTCATGACAAAAGCTGAATACAAGCTAAGGAACAGACCCTGTAGGGAATAAATTCCAGTTTTAACAATGAAAATAGCAAAATGTCCAGTGTACAACAAAATACTACAAGGCATGCAAAGAAACAGGAAATGATGGCACATCCAAAGGAGCGAGATAAAACATCTAAAGCCATCATGAAGAAGGCCAGATTGCAGATCTAACAAGTAAAGAATCTTTAAAAATGATCTTAAATGTGCTTAAGAGCTAAAGGAAAACAGGGATAAAAATTCAAGGGTGGGAGGGCCACGGTGGCTCAGCATGCAAGAATGCTTGCCTGCCATGCCAGAGGACCCAGGTTCGGTTCCCCGTACCTGCCCATGTAAAAAAAAAATTTTTTTTAATTTAAAAAAATTCAAGGGTATCTGAAAACAATACATGAACAAAACGAAAAAATGTCATATAGAGAAAAAATATTTTAAAAAAATATATACATACATTATGGACCTGAAGACCACAATAAATGAAATATACATTTTTAAAAAATCTCTAGGGAGTTCAACAGCAGATTGGAACTGGCAGGCAGAAGAAAGAATCAGTGAAATAGAAGATAAGGAAATTGAAATGGTTAAATTTGAGAAACAAAAAGAAAAAAGACTACAGAAAAATAAACACAGCTTAAGAGACCTGTGGGACACCCTCAGGTTTACCAAAACAGACATTATGGGAGTGCCAGTAAAGAAAAAAAAAGAGAAAGGGCCAGAGAGAATATCTGAAGAAACAATGACTGAACAGGTCCCAAATTTAATGAAAGAAATTAATGTACACATCCAAGAAGTTCAATGAACTCTGAACAGGATAAAATCAAAGAGATCCATGAACAAACAAACTGAGGAAGCCAAAGAGAAAGAGAACCATAAGAACAAGAGAAAAACAATATGTAATGCACAAGGCAGTCTCAGTAAGATAAAGTGCTAATTTCTCATCAGAGAACATACAGAAAGAAGGCAGTGGGATGACATACTTAAAATTTAGGGGGGTGGGGCAGAACCCTTCCAATCAAGAATTCTATATCCAGTAAAGCTCCATTTTAAAAATGAGGGAGGGCAGACCACAGTGGCTCAGCAGTCAGAGTTCTCACCTGCCATGCCAGAGACCGGGGTTTGATTCCCAGTGCCTGCCCATGCAAAAGAAAAAGTGAGGGAAAGATTAAGGTACTTTCAGATACATAAAAGCTGATACAGTTAGTCAGCCACAAGCCTGGCCCTATAAAAATGGTAACGGGAATTCTTCAGGTTGAAAAGAATAGATGCTATACAGAAGATTGAAGATGGATGAAGAAATAAAATCTCTGGTAAATAGAACTACATGAGTAGATGCCATTACTATTGTATATTAAATTTTGGTTTATTGTAGTTTTTAGTCAGAATTCCCAATTGTTTCTTTTACAAATGTGCAAATTTACTTTTTTATAATTTCCAATTGCTTTTTAATGGCTTTAGTTTGGCTTTTATTTCCACAAACATAGTTATCATTATTGTGTTGTGGTCTATATCTGATAATTACCTTTGATGATTTTGCATTGTATTTGAAAAATTATTCATAAACATATTTTGAAGTCTAGGATAATGTTATCTTTATCCAGAGACTGTATTTGTTTGCCTCTGTCTGGAGCCCGTGGATACAGAAAATTCCACATTCAAATTAATCCACTTTTAGGAACTGAGAGTATCAGGACCACCTGGAAAACTCAAAGATGATCTATAACCCTGTTGTGAGCTAGTTTAATTCTGGTTCACCGTTTCTTGTTGCCATGTAGCCTTTCCGGTTTTAACTCTAACTACTGGTTCTTTACTCTGCCTTTAATCTCTCTAGTCCAGTGTGGTGTCAAAAGCCCTGCTGGGCCTCTGAGCTGTATTTTATGGAATATCAAACCTTTCCAGAGCAAAAGCAACCCCAAATGTTGTACTCCACTCTCTAGATGTCCTTCCTCCCTACATCTTAGACTGTTAATTTCTCATTGTTAGTTTGTTTCTTTTATGAAGACTTTAAAAAATCTATTTTATCAAAACTATTCTGTCTTCAGTAAGAAGTTGGGTTCAAATTTCCCATTCCTTTAATACTAGAAGAACAGCTCCTCCCCTCATATCTATGAGTGATTCACCAAAACAGGAAGGGACACTCTATGTGATCACTGAGGCTTCTCATACTGGAATTCACTGACCTGGCTAGGCCATCCTTTTGAAGAAACTGTGTGTCAGTATATTTAGCTCTTTTCTATTGGGCTGGTAAGAATTCCCAGATAATGGTATTCTTATTTCTTTCTTCGAGAGTTTAAATCTGGCTGCATGGCAGTCTGTAATATGAATTAGGAAAGAAGACTAGGAGGATGGGCAGAGCATGACTCCTGACATTCAATACGCAAACTATTAACTCACCCAACACATACATCTTCCCTTCATCCTTTCAACATGCCTCATGTCTGCTATCCAGAGACCCACAGTCTACACTCCAAAGGAAATACATCAGCAATTTTCTTCAGGATGAGGAGGGGCAGGAGGAGATCAGAGGAGTTCAACTGTGTATTAAAACTATTGAGTTAACAGATAGGGTCAGATTGTCGTAAATCAGTATGTTTTACTGATTTTAATTATTAATAAATGTCATTAATAACTCAAAGGATACAGGTAATTTTGAGACACACACAAGTCATGGACGAGTCTAAGTAATACCATTACTATTCCTACCACTTTAGGGCTGATCGTTTTGATCTTGACTCACATCCAGATTTAACACATGAAGATATTAAGTGAAACATACATGGAATCACTAAAGCAAAGCAAGCTGTTTTGACCTTGAACATCTTCATTTCATAATCCGATAATCATATAGCTTATACTTTTCATTGGCCCATGACCCATAAATCCATAAAGTCTAGGATTATTTACCACAAAAAAGTAGAACTAGCAGATGTATCTATCCTGTTAAAAGTATTTCATAAAGACTCTCAGTTACCTTTCTACTAGTAAATAATCTGATAAATAATATTCTTAACATATTTATAATGAGAATTGACCAGGTCGTTTCCTTCTTTCATTCCTTTCTTTTCTTTCCTCACCTTAGGCATTTTCAAGAAACTGAAGACACATTCCGTAAGTTCCTAACCATTTTCTCCCCACTTCCTCTTTTTAGCTCCACTTTTATTCCCAAATCTAGGAGAACATAGTTTTGCCAAATCCTTAACTTATTTTTCTTTGTTCTGCTCTGCAAATTAAGTTGCTTCTTGGTTCCTCCCATAGGTTGCTCATAATTTAGCTTTTAAAGTTTTGATAAATTGTTCCTTACTTGTTCATCTTTTTCTTAGGATTCATACAGGTTGCTGTTTTTCTCTTTCCATTCTCTCTGTTTTTTTTAATGTTTTATTTTGAAATAATTATAGATTCCCAGGAAGCTTCAAAAATAGTACTAAGAAAAACCATGTACCCTTCACTAAGTTTCTACCAATAGTTACATTTTACATAACCACAGTACAGTATCAAAACCAGAAAATTACCACTGGCACAATGAGTGTGTATAGTTCTGTGCCACTTTGCCACATGTAGTTTAATATAACCATGACTGAAATTAATATACAGAGTCATTTCCCTCATGATGCCCCTTTGTAGTCATTTCCTCTTCCCTCCCCTCGCCATCCCTAATCCCTGGCAAACACTAATCTGTTTTTTAACATTTAATTTTGTTAGATCAAGAATGTTATTTAAATAGAATCCTAACATTTGAATCAGTTTTCACTTAGCAGATTGTCCTTGTTTTGTATCAATATTTTATTCCATTTTATTAAGTACAATCATCACTCCACGATACGCATTTATTTAGCCATTTATCCACTAACGGACATTCTAGCTGTCACCAGTTTGGGGCAATTATAAATAAAGTTTACATGATCTCTTACATATTCTTCTAAAAGTTTTGTAGTTTTTCCATTTATATTTAAATTGATGATTCATTTGGTGTTCATTTTTGTATAAGGTGTGAGGATTCATTAAGATTCATTTTACTGCTTATAGATATCTGATTTCTCCAGCACCATGTGTTGAAAAGACTATCCTTCCTTTATTCAATTGCTATTATACCATTATCAAGACATTTCTGGTTTCTCAATTCAATTACAATATTCTCTGTGACTATCCCTCTGTCAATATTCCACAGCTTTGATAACTGTTGTTATGTAATATATCTTGAAATCTGGTATGGTGATTACTCCCACTTTTTTCTTTTTCATAATTGTTCCAGATATTCTTCTCCTTTACTTTTTCATACAAGTTTTAGAATACTCTTGTCTGTATTTATAAATACTTTCTGGGATTTTCATAAAAATTGCATTAAATCTGTATATCAATTAAGAGAGTATTGATATCTTAACTATGTTGAGTCTTCTAATCCATGAAAATGTCTTTCAATTTATTTATGTATTTTTTAATTAGTTCATCATTGCTCTAGAGCTTTCAGCATACAAGTCTTGTACATGCTTTGCTAGATTTATACCTATTTCTGGTTTTGAGTGATTGTAAACAGTATTTTAATTTCAGTATTCACATGTTCATGAAAAACATACAGAAATACAATTGATTTTTGTATGTTGATCTTGTACCCTCTGAACATGATGAATTCACTTATTAGTTCTAGGAGTTTTTAAAAAATAGGTTCCTTGGGATTTTATACACAGAAAATCATTATCTGTAAATAGAGACAGTTTTATTTCTTCTTTTCAAATCTATATGTTCTTTATTTCCTTTTCTTACCTCATAGGGCTGGCTATAATATCTAGTACTATAGTAAGAGTGGGCATTCTTGCCTTAGTCCTGATTTTAGGGGGAAAGCATTTAGTTTTTCACCATTACCTATGATGCTAGCTATAGATCTTATTTACTAGGTTGATAAAATTATCCCTTATTCATAATTTCTTGAGAGTTTTTCAAAAATGGGAATGAATTTTATCGAATACTTTTCATACATAAATTTATATATTAAATTAAAATTAAATTTATATATTTAGAATTGTTTATTATATTTGTTTATTATCCTTTTCATGCTTGCAGGGTCTATGGTGATATCTCCTATTCCATTCCTAAGGTTGGTAATTTTTGAGTGTATCTTTTGTTCTTTGTCAGTCTTGTTAGAGGTTCTTATGCTTGAGTGTATCTATTGTTCTTATGTTTTCAGTTTAATTTTCTCTGTTCTTATCTTTCTTATTTTCTTCCTCTGCTTGCATTTGGTTTATTTTGCTCTTCTTTCTCTGGTTTCTAAAGCTAACAACTTAGATTATTGAAAATAATGTGTATTCTGTTGTTGGGTAGAGAGTCTATAAATGTTTACTGCATCCTGTTGGTTAATAATGTTGTTGAGTTCTTCCATATATTTGCTGATTTGCTGTCTTGTTCTATCAACTGTTGAGAGGGAGCATTGAAGTATTTCAAGCATGACTGTGGAATAATCTATTTCTCCTTTTAATTCTATCAGGTTTTTTTCCACTTATTTTTGTAGCTCCGCTATATGGTGAATAAACATTTGCTATGTCTTTTTGGTTGGCTGACTGTATTATAATAGTGCAACATCTCTCTCTGTCCCTGGCAATAGTCTTTACTCTGAAGTGTACTTTATCTGGTATGAATCTAGCTACTTCTGCTTTCTTTTTATTACTATTTTCATGTAACAAAAAAATATATTTTTATAATTTCAACTTACCTATATTATCATATGTGAAAGAGTTTTTATGGAAAGCTTATGATTTTATGATGTTTTCTATACATTCTTCCAATAATTGCCTTTTAATTGTGAATATAGACCAAATATTTAGTGTAACTATTGATCTGTTAGGGCTTAAGTCTATTGCTTTATTTTCTGTTTGTTTGTTTTCTGTTTGTTCCCTCATTTACATTTGTTTTTCCCATTCCTTCTTGTAGGTTACTTGAACATTATTTAGAATTCTTTTTTCATTTATCTTTAGTGTTTTTGAGTGAAACACTAAACCTAAACACCTAAAGTGTTTAGGTTTACAATATATATATACATAATCTATCACATTCTACTGGTGTTGACATTTCACCAGTTGAAGTAAAATGTAGAAAACTTGCTTCACTTTCTCTCATTGCTTTCTCCCATTTGTAATATAATTCTCTTAAATATTTCCTCTACATATATTAAGAACCACATCAATCAATGTTATAATTTTTGCTTCAATCATCATACCCACAGTATAAAATTCAGAAGCAAAAAGAATGTCTACTGAATTAAAACAAATTTTCACTTTTTCCATTTGTTCTTCCTTCTGATGTTTTAAGAATCCTTTTTTTTTTGTCATCTCATAGTTTGTTTCAAGTACTTCCTTTAGTGACTCCCTTATGGTAGTTCTGCTTAGTCCTTTCTTTATTCAATGCCTTGAATTCTCCTTCATCCCTAAAGAGTATTCTAATTAGATATAGAATTCTTAGTTGACAGTTTTTGTTTTTTTTTTCCTTTCAGCACTTTAAAAATGTGTCATTTTCTTCTGGCTTTTGTGTTTCTGATAAGAGATCTGCTATCATTTGAATGGTTTTTCCTTAGAAGTAAAGTACTGTTCCCCTCATTCTGTTTTCAAGATATTTTTCTGTCTTTGGTTTTCTGAAGTTTGATTACAATGCGTCTTGGAGGCAATTTCTTTGTATGTATCCTGTTTTGGGTTCAGTCAGCTTCTTAAATCTGTAGGTTTCTGTCTTTGCCAAATTCGGGGAAATTTTAGCCATTGTATTTTTAATGCTTTTTCAACTATCCTTCCAGGACTCTAATTAAAATAAATTTTAGATGTTTTATAATAACATGGCAAGGCCCTGAGACTGTTCATTTTCTTGGTCTATTTTCTCTTTGTTGCTGAGATTAGATAATTTCTATTGTTCTATCATGTTTACTGATTTTTTTTCCTCTGTTACCTCCATGGGCTATCCACTGAGGTTTTATTTTGGTTTCTGTATTTTTCAGTTTTAAAGTGTTCATTTGACTCCACTTTGTGACTTGTATTTCTTTCCTGGGACCTATGTTTTTCATTTGTTTCTAGTTTGTTCATAATTGCTCATTTAAGCATTTTTATAACAGATGCCATAAAAAAAATCCTTGTCATATAATTCTAACATTTATGATGTCATCACAATGTTGACATCTGTTGATTGTCATTTCTCATTTAAGTTGCAATTTTCCTGTTTCTTAGTATAATGTATGATTTCCAATCACATGCTAGCAATTTTGGGCATTGTACTAAAAGGACTGGATCTTATTTAACTCTTCTGTTTTAGCTGACCTACAATGACACCAGTCCAGTAGAGCAAGTAATGCTGCTTTCTTAACTGCCAAGTAGAGGTGAAAATCTTAGTTCCACACTCAGTCTTCATTTTACCAGGGGTGAAAGTGAGGGGCTCCTTGTTACCACTGAGTGAGAGTGGGAGTTTCAGCTCCCACCACACCTTTGCTAACACCATCCTGCCTTGTAGAACTTGTCAGTGCTGCTCACGTAGCCTCCACAGACATTATGCAGGATGGCCTTATTATTACTGGAAGGTAGTAAAAATCACTGCTTCCCACCAAGCCTTCTCAGATACCACTCAGGCGGAGAAATTGAGGCAGTTGGGTGGAAATTGAGGTCCATGTTCCCCTTGTGTTCTCTACTGATAGAGAGGAGCCAGGCTCATTACTGCCAGCCAGGGATAAAAGGCCTAGTTTCCCTCTTGGCCATATGTGACAACCACCCTGTGTGGTGGGGGGAGGGGGAGGTCATCTTATTAGAGTGGTTCCTTTGCTGACAGACTTCAGGAAGGGACCCAGTTTTTTGCATGGTGTTTGGTTACAGTAGGGTGGTTACTGTCTAAAAGTTTTCTGTCTTTCTAGAATATTACTTTGGCTATAGAGAGCAGGCTTTTCTTGTTTTGTTTTGTTTTTTACTCTTTGATTGTTGGCATATCTGGATGCCATCTCTAGCACATAGCACAGGATATATGATGGAAAAGAAAACCCAGAGAACTCATTGCTGTCTTACTCTGAGTCCCTAGGAAGTCTGTCTTCTTCTCTCCACCTTTTAAACTCTTCTTTTGATATTCTCTTCTATAAGGTCCAGGGTTTTTAGCTTTACTTAGCAGAAGAATAGGTAGATATACATCTACTCCATCTAGTTCTGTAAACATGATCTATTTTCTTTTTCCCCTTGTATTTATCAATATTTATTGATTTTCTACTCATTTACTCTGCTTAGGGAGTGTTTCAGGAAGAGGCAAAGCCAAATCTGTGTATTCATTCAATCTGCCAACTTTAACCACAGTCCAGCAATCTCTCAATATCTTCATCTGTCTCACTGAAGACAAGTTTTATCTTTTTCTCTAGTTGTTATGCAAAATGTATGTCCACATAGTTTACCCACTCCGAATGTGGTTAAGGAAAACACATCCTCTTGGTCTCAGATCCCTATTCCTGAATAAGAAACTAATATTTATCCAGCTTAGGATAGTATCTACACCTAAACTGGATAAATACTATACTAAGGTCTACACTAAGGATTCATTGATCAAACATAGCAATCCTTCCCATGGAATCAGCAGAGGAAGTTTTTGTAAAAGTGAACACTGGGCATACATGTCTATAGATGTTATTACAGCTAACATTAACAGTGTTTGCTCTTGTCTGTGTACGTCACTTAGTGCTTGACATTTCATTTGATCCTCAGACAACATTATGAAATAAATATTTTCTCCATTTTCATATTAGGAAGTTAAGATTATAGCAGTAGAGTAATTCAAAGTGGCAGAGTGGGAACTTGGACCCTTCTTTCTTACTCCAGAGCCCAAGATCTTAATCATTCTGTTATATTACCAGCAAGCAGAGAAATAAACCATCATAACAAAGCACTTATCCATTTCCCATATGATACAGACATTTAAATTTTTGTCCTTGAGAAGGCAGTCTAGCATCATAGAGATATATTAACCTGAGTTTGAAATTATTCAACCTTTATAAATAAAATACATCTATTCAAAATAGTAACACACATAAATGGTGACAGGGAAAATTTTAAGCTAACATTCTGTGGCATTTTATGGAGATTCCAACAAACCTCTCCCTTTAGCATCCATCTGCAGAAATCAGAAATTCATTCATTTAATCATTTGATAGATATTTTTAAATTCTTACCAGGTATTACCTATTCTTGGCTTTATAAAAATAAATCAGACATGGATGGCTAAAGGAAAGATATTACAAACCCACAAATATAATAATGGTAGAAGACATCACAATCAGGATAAAAACACTTTCAATGTAGAGAAAAATACAATTCCTTTTAAAAGGAAATATTTTCATAAAGAAGTGGCATTTTAGCTGAGCAATACAGACAGAGGGTATAAATAAACATATAGAAAAATGTCACTATTCTGTTACATCACTTAGCTGGGAAAATCTTAAAACACCAGCTATTAAAGCAGAAACTTTGTTTATTTCCCTGCAACATGTTTGTATGCTCCCAAAGGTGTTTTTGAAAGACTTCTTAAGGATACAAGGCTCTTTCTGAATTCAAAGCATAAGAGCTAGAAAGGAAATTATGAAGGAGTTTGAAGCTATAGGAAGGATTTACCTTAGAAATTGTTTTAATGGGGTAGCAATCCAAGGTTTCATGAACTCTAGTGCCCTTCTTTTTAAAAAAGCTATATGGGTCAGAACTTCAGGGAAGATGGTGGAGAGGAGTGGATTAAATTCATCCCTGCTCTGTGGAACAAAATAGGGGATGGAAAGAGAATGATCAGGACTGTAGTCCCAGGGGTGGGTGAGTGATTGAAGATAGTCTTCAGTGATTCTTGGGGAGGAGAGAGATGGGGGAATTGGGGTGTGGAGAGCAGGGTAGGTTGGATCAGCTGTGACCCGAAATAGGGGTAGGCATCGACATGCAGTGAGGTACAGATTGGAGGGAACTGACCATCCCTCCATTCCAGCCTGTTCTAGCTGCTGGCTGGGGACGCTTCCCAGAGCATCTCCAAAGCTGGCAGTGCCCATGGGTATCCCATTGGTGAACCCAGATGTCCACTGTGAACAGTTGTGCCCCTGGGTACTGGGAGCAATATCCCAGCTGGGCACCACAAATAGCCATCCCATTGGGTACAATGTGTGGTAGATTCACAGGGCACCAGGTGCTGTGCAGAGGCTGATCCCCCAGGCACTTCTGTTCACTCCCCAATCCCATGCCAGGACCAGCTGTCCCATTGCCATGGGCTGGGAGCAGCCCCCCTGTCATGCACATCAGCTTGCCAGCTGCTGCTGTACTCAGAGAGGGGTGGGCCTGATGGGAGGTGGTGCCTCAGTAGTGTCACCTGCTGTTAAGAAGCAGTAAGTGCCAGTTGGCAAAATCCCTATCTACCTAGGTATTTTTTCTATATTTTTTCTGATTTTTAAATATATATTTTCCCTACATATTTTTATTAGTAGTATTATTGTTATTCTTTTATTTTTATTTATATATACTTTATGTTTTTATATTTTTATATTTTTTATTTTGTGTTATTTTTTAAATTTTCTCTCCCTTCTGTGGGCACTAGTCTGAGTTCATTCTCAATATATCTTGGGGTATCTCCTTCTGGTTTGGGTGCCTACTACTTTGAGAAGATTTTTTTCATATTTTTATTTTAATTTATTATTATTATATGTTGGTGGGGGTGCATGGGCCAGGAATCAAGCCCAGGTCTTCCACATGGCAGGCAGGTGTTCTTGCACTGAAATACCCAGGCACCCCTGCCTAGCTTTTAATAGAGCCTCAAGTAGCACTGTACCCCCTACATGAGATCTGGGCATTGATTAGCTGGGGAATTCCTAGCAATTGCACAAGGAAACCTTCAATGCAAAACCAAAAAAATACAAAACTTTAGAAAAGTGAAGGATATCAACCCACAAAGTAACCATATAATTATAATCAAATATTCAGAAAAGAACAGAAAATCACAAAGCATGTGATGTTCTAAGCAAAAATGGCCCAGATAAATGACCAAATCAAACTCTAAACATGACACAGAATGTAGAGCAACTACTTAAGAATGTTCATAAAGAAATAAAGGATATCAGGAAGACACTGGAAGAACATAAAGAAGAATTCAAAAGATTAAATAGGGAAATGGCAGCTCTCACAGAGATGAAAGATACAGTAGAGCAAATTACAAATATACTAGAGACACACAATAGCAGAATCAAAGAAGCATAGGGAAGAACAAGTGAGCCAGAAGACAGAACAATTGAACTAGAGTGCACAAAAGAACAAATGGCAAGTGATGGAACAAAATGGAACTGGATCTTAGAGAAATGATGGACAAGGGGCACACAAATATAAAAGTCATGTCCCAGGAGGAGAAGAGAAGAGTAAAGGACTAGGGAAGTTAGTTGAAGATATAGTCAGGGAAAACTTCCCAACCCTTAAAAAGGACATAAATATGCAAAAGGAAAAAAGAGGCCCAATACATTCCAAACAGTATAAATCCAAATGGGCCTACTCCAAGATACATGCCAATCAAACTGTCAAATGTTGATGAGAAACAGAAAGTCCTGAACGCAGCACAAGAAAAGCGATCTACTCCATACAAGGGAAAATACATAAGACTGAGTTCAGATTACTCATTAGGCACCATGGAAGTAAGAAGGCAGTGGCATGATATATTTAAGATCCTGAACAAGAAAGGTTTCCAGCCACAAATACTTTATATCCAGCCAAGCTGTCCTTCAAAACTCAGGGAGGGAGAGATTGAAATCTTCAAAGACAAACAAGGACTGAGAGAACTAGTAAACAAGAGATGTAGCCTACAAGAAATACTAAAGGGAGTTCTGTCAACTGTAAAAAAGACAGAAGAGGGAGGTCTAGAAAAGGACACAGAATTGAAGAGCATCACTAAAGGTAACTTAAAGGATAAAAAGAGACAGAGAGGGAAAATAATATATAGATCTGACAAATGAAAACTAAAGGATAATTTGGTAGATTCAAAAACTGCTTTTATAGTAATAACTTTGAATGTAAATGGACCAGATTCACCAGTTAAAAGATACAGACTGGTAGAATGGATTAAAAAATATACTCCCTCCATATGCTGTTTAGAAGAGACACATCTTAGACCCAAGGACACAAACAGATTGAAAGTGAAAGAATGGAAAAAGACATTTTATGCAAATTGTAACTAAAAGAAAGCATGAGTAGCTATACTAATATCAGATAAAATAGACTTTAAATATAAAGATATCATAAAATACTAAGAAGGACACTACATATTAATAAAAGGGACAATTCAGCAAGAGGGAATAACAATCATGAAAGTTTAGGTCCCCAATCAGGGAGTTCCAAAGTACGTAAGCAAACATTAGCAAAACTGAAGGGAGATATAGATGTTTCAACAATAACAGTAGGAGACTTCAATACACCACTCTCCACTATAGAAAGAGGATCAACAAGGAAATAGAGAACCTACACAATTAGACAAATGAATTAGGCCTAAAAGACATATATAGATCATTAAACCCCCAAACACCAGGATATACATTCTTCTGTAGTGCACATGGAAGGTTCTCTAGGATAGATCACGTGCTGGGACACAAAATGAGTCTTTACAAATTTAATAATATTGAAATTATCCAAACCACTTTCTCTGACCACAAAAGAATGAGGCTGGAAATTAGTAACCACAAAAGAACCAGTTTTCACAAATATATGGCAATTAAACAAAACACTCTTCAGTAATAAGTTGGAAATTGCTAGATAAATCAGTAAATATCTGGATATGAATGATAATGAGAATACAACATATCAGAACTTATGGGATGTGACAAAGGCAGTGCTGAGAGGGAAGTTTATTGGCTTAAGTGCCTATATTAAAAGCAAAAATGAACAAAAATTAAAGACTTAACTTTAATTCTTTAATTCTTTTAATTCTTAACTGTTCACCAGGAGGAACTAGAGGAAGAAGAGCAAATTAATCCCAAAGCAAAGCAAAGAAAAGAAATAATAAAGATTAAAGTAGAAATAAACAAGCTGGAGAACAATAAAACAATAGAATAAAATCAACAAAACCCAAACCATTGAGATATGATTCAGTCAAATGTGGGTATTAAACTTGATTAGGTGGAGACTTGTCTTTACCCATTCCAGATGGGTCTTGATTAGATTACTGGAATCCTTTAAAAGAGGAAGAATTTTGGAGAAGGCTTCAGAATGCCACAGAACCACAAAACAGAGAATCTACCAGCCAGTGACTTTTGGAGATGAAGAAGGAAAATGCCTCCCAGGGAGCTTCATGAAACAAGAAGTCAGAAGAGAAAGTTAGTAGACTTCACCATGTGCCCTTCCAGCCAAGAGAGAAACCCTGAATATCATAGGCCTTCTTGAACCTAGGTATCTTTCCCTGGATGCCTTAGATTGGACATTTCTATAGATTTGTTTTAATTGGAAAATTTTCTGTCTTAGAACTGTAAACTAGCAACTTATTAAATTACCCTTCTTAAAAGCCATTCTGTTTCTGGTATTGCATTCTGGCAGCTAGCAAACTACAATAGCAAGGGTAGTTCAACACAAGAAAATCAATCAATGTAATACCATTAACAAATTGGGAGGGAAAATCATATGATCATATCAATTGATGCTGAAAGAGCATCAGACAAATTCAGCATTCTTTTCTGAGAAAAATACTTCAAAAGTAGGAATCAAAGGAAATTTTTATATCATAAAGAGCTATATATCAAAAGACCATAGGCAGCATTGTACTTAATGGTGAGAAACTGAATTCCCACTAAGATGAGGAATGAGACAAAGAAGCCCATTGTCACTACTATTATTCAACATTGTATTATAAGTCCTAGCTGGAGCTTTAGACAAGAAAAGAAATAAAAGGCATCCAAAGAGGAAAGAAAGAAGTAAAACTTTCATTATTTGCAGATGACATGATCCTATACTGGAAAACCCTGAGAAATTTATGACAAAGCTACATGAGCTAATAAATAAATTCAGCAAGGTGGTGGGATATAAGATTAATGTACAAAAATCAGTAATGTTTCTATACACGGTCAATTGCCTATTTGAGGAGACAATAAAGGAAAAAAATTCCCATTAAAAACAGTGGCCAAAAGAATCTGGTATCTAGGAATAAGCTTAACAAGGGATGTCAAGGATTTGTACACAGAAAACTACAAAACATTACTGAAAGAAATTTTAAAATGACCTAAATAGATGGAAAGACACTCCACGTTCATGGATATAAAGGTTGAATATCATTAATATGCCAATTCTACCCAAATTGATATACAAATTCAATGCAATACCAATCAAAATCCCAAAACCCTACTTTGAAGACTTAGAAAAGCTAGTTACTGAATTTATTTGGAAGAGAAAGAGACCCTGAATAGCTAGTGATCGAGATTATTTGGAAGGGAGAGAGATCCCTAAAAAAGAAGAAAATAGTGGGAGGACTATCACTTCCTGACTTTAAAACTTACTATAAAACCACAGTAGTCAAAACATTATGATACTTGCACAAAGCTAGAGGTAACAATGAATGGAACTGAATCTAGAGTGTGCAGATAGACCACCAAATCTATGGACAACTGATCTTTAATAAGACCCTCTCATGATCAAGTTCATGTGTCAACTTGGCCAGGTCATGGTACCCAGTTCTCTGGTCAGGCAAGCACTGGCCTGTCTGTTGCTGTGAGGACATTTCATGGATTTAAATCATGACCACATTGGCTGCATCCACACTGATTGCAATGCATGTCTTCTATGATGAGTGACACTTAATCTAATCACTGAGAGGCTCTCAAAGAGGACTCAGAAGAGGCAATCACTTTTCCTGCTTCAGCCAGCCAGCCTCTCCTGAGAGTTCATTGAGGAGTTTCTTGGAGCTGCCAACTTGTGGCCTGCCTAACAGATCTTGGTCTCTTACATCCCCATGGTTGCCCAGTCAGCCTCTTGAGAGATCATTGAGGAACTTCATTGGAGTTGCCAGCTCATGCCTGCCCTACAGACCTTGGACTCTATATCCCCTTGGTTACATGAGACACTTTTATAAATTTTAAATCTATGGATACCTCCTGCTGATTCTGCTTGTCTAGAGAACCCTAGCTAATACAGACTCCTAAACTGAATTGGGACAAAATAGTCTTTTCAATAGATGGACATGGGAGAACTATATATCAATAGCAGAAATAATGAAAGAGGCCCCTACCTTATACCCTACATAAAAATTAATTAAAAATAGATTAAAGATCTAAATGTGGGCAGTGCAACTATGGCTCATTGGCAGAATTCTTGCCTGCCATGCCAGAGACCCAGGTTCCCAGTGCCTGCCCATGCAAAAAAAAAAAGATCTAAATGTAAGACAAGGGTACCACAAAACTTCTAGAAAAAACAGAGAAACATCTTCAAAACCTAGCTATCAGAGGTAGACCCTTAAACTTAGCTATAAAGGAAATGCAAATCAAGATGACAATGAGATATCACCTCACACACATAAGAATGGCTGCTATTAAACTAAACTACAAATGTTGGAGAGGATGTGGAGAAATTGGAACACTTATTCAGTCAGTGAGGATGTATAATGGTGTAGCTGCTATGGAAAACAGATTGTGATTCCTCAGAAAACTAATATTGACTTTCCCTATAACCCAGAAAACCACTACTCAATATATACCCAGAAGATCTCAGAGCAGTGACATATACAGACATTAGCACACTGCTATTCATAACAGCACTATTCACAATTGCCAAAGGATGGAAACAATTCAAGTGCCCATCAACAGACAAGTGGATAAACAAAATGTGGTATATGCATAAAAAGGAATATAATGCAACAGTAAGAGGGAATGAAGTCCTGAAGCATGTGACAACATGGATGAACCTTGAAGAGATAAGGCTGAGGGAAATACGTCAGACACACAAGGACAGCAGCAGTATGATTTTGCATTATGACTCATAAAGGTATTCTCAAAGGTTACACTGTAAAATACAGCAGACTTAGAGTATACAGAAGTCAAAGACAGGGAAGGATACTAAATAAGTTTGAACCTTAATGAAGAGCAAAGATAGAAGTGATGGTAACTATGTAGCAGGGTTTTAAGTAACATTACCATATTGAAGGTGAATATGATTGAAAGAGGTTGGATACTGTCATGTATCCTATCCCACTGACTTAATCTACAACTATAAATAAGTTATTGAATGAGCTATTTCAGAATTTCTATAGTGGAGAAAGAATCAATAGTAAAGGGTATGGGAGGAAACTAAAAATGCATGTATGGCCTATAGTCAACAGGAAGACATCAACAGGACTATAGCAATACCAGGGGCAACTAATTTGGGGAGAGGGACAAGAGATAAGGGGTAGTTTTGATTTGATAGTTGGTGAAACTTATCAGTTCTTTGTCGCTATGGACAATGGAAAATTGTCTAAAATTGAGAGTACTGCTGATTGCACAACCAAGTAAGGATATTGTAAGACATGCTTTGTTTATTTTGAACATTATCCATAATGCCCAATAGATGGAGGGAGCCAAAAGGTACAATGACTGAGAAGTAGAATGGTGAACTGTGACACATTTATATGATGGCATATGGGACAGCTGCAAAAAGGAAGGATGTTGAAAGGCACACAACAAACTGAATAAACCTTGGATACAATGTGTTGTGCAAAAAAAAGCCAGAAAAAATATGCTAAGGTCTCCTTCAGAAAATATAAGAGAATTGGAGCTTAGATTGTAAGCCCTTAGAGGCTCCACACTTTGAAGTTGTAAATATATTTCTAGGCTCTGAGTCACTGAGCTACATGTGTATCAGCTGGTATTTCCTTGGAACTTTGAACAACTCTGTGACACATAAGACCCAGAAGTGGAGTACTGCAGCCCTGAAAGTTAGCAAGCTACATATAATGATAGTTAAAGTAACTGAAATAGAGATCGGGCCTCAATTAGAGTAAGAAAATAAACCAATCCGGCTGGGTCTAAGTCAAATCAGAATACAAGGTAAAAGGTGGTAAGTATATATACTCTAGACCTTTACCTATTTTTGAGACCAAAGGAAAGGAGGGTTATTATATCTAGAACCTAAATTTTCTATAACATGTAATCTAAATCAGCCTGTCTAGATTCCCAGAATGGGAATGAAGCTGTATGGCTTAATATAATACCAGGGTACAATTCAGAGTATAGTGGGCTGATAATTTAAAAGTATCCAGTAGAGCCTCTTGAGGGTTAGAAGAGGAAAATATACATATAAATGAAACTATTAAACTTCCCCATCTGGGAAATCCTGGCTACCCTATCAATCACTGAGGGCTTCCAAGAAAATATGCCAAGCCCCTGATTTGCAGGCTTTCCCTTTTGAAACACCAGGCCTAAGAGTTGTTTCCAGGAAACCTCTTTTGTTGCTTAGATATGGTCGCGCTCTCTCTCTCTCTCTCTCTCTCTCTCTCTCTCTCTCTCTCTCTCTCTCTCTCTCTCTCTCTCTCTCTCTCTCTCTCTCTCTCTCTCTCTCTCTTTCTCTCTCCCCCCTCCCTCTCTCCCTCTCCACCCAACTCTGCAAAAAGAAATCACTACCCTCCCACCTACATGGGACATGCCATTCACCATGACATGTCAGGGGTGAAAATTTCCCTGACAAAATGGAGCATGACTTCCAGGGATGAGTATAGCCCTGACACTGTGGGTATGACAATGCCTTCTGGACTAAAAGGAGGAAATCATTAGTGGCCAAGAGAGATCAAATAGAATCAAGACTATTCTGGAGGCTATTCTTATGCAAACTTCAGTTAGATACTGCTAATTGCCATGGTTTTCTAAACCCAACCAACATCATTCCTGTTGATTCTTAAAAATACCTAGGGCTTGAACTGAGACTCTATAAAGGTTTCATGCACTAAGTTTGCTTTCCAAGAACCTATAATTCCCCAGGGGGTTCCTAGGTAAATTCTGAAACCCAGAGAGATCAGCCTTTCCAAGATTATCTATTGATTACATCCCCCTATCCTTTAATGTTGACACTTTCTCAACATGAGACAGTCAGAAGGTCATTGCCAATTGAGGGTCTGAATAAACTTCACAGGAGAGGCTCACTGGCCTAAGCAGGAAGAGAACCTGTCTCTTCTGAAACCCCCTTAAAAGGCTTCCAGTGATTAGATTAAGCATCACTCATTAAAGAAGACACTCTCCTTGGCTGATTACAATTGGAATCAGCTGTGGATGTAGCCAATATGATCATGATTTAATTCTATGAAATGTCCTCATAGCAAAAGATAGGTCAGCACTTGTCTAACCAGACAAGCAGGTACCATCACCTGGCCAAGTTAATACATGGACCTGACCATGACAGTTCTCACCTAGTTGGCATTATAATTGAGTTTTCAAAAGGCTATTCCACCATACTATCAATCCAGCTGCTTCTGGATGATGGGGAATATGCTAAGACCAGAGAATTCCATGAGCGAGTGCCCCATCGCTGCATTTGCTGTGAAGTGTATTCCCTGATCAGAAGCAATGCTATGAAGAATACCATGGCAATGGATAAGGCATTCTTTAAGCCCATGGATGGTAGTTTTGGCAGAAGCATTGCATGCAGGGAAAGCAAACCCATATCCAGAGTATATGTCTATTCCAGTTAGAACAAATCTCTGTCCCTTCCATGAAGGGAGTGGTCTAATGTAATCAACCTGCCACCATGTAGCTGGCTCATCACCTCAGGGAATGGTGCCATATTGGGGGCTGAGTGTGGGTCTTTGCTGCTGGCAGATTGCGCACTCAGCAGTGACTCTAGCCAGGTCAGCCTTGGTGAGTGGAAGTCCATGATGCTGAGCCCATGCATAACCTCCAACCCTACCACCATGACAACTTTGTTCATGAGCCCATTGGCCAATGACAGGAGTTGCTGGAGAAAGAGGCTGGCTGGTATCCACAGAATGGATCATCTTATCCACTTGATTATTAAAACCTTCTTCTGAAGTTGCCCTCTGGTGCACATTCAGATGAGACACAAATATGTACATGTTTTTAGCCCACTCAGAAAGGTCTATCCACATACCATTTCCCCAGACCTCTTTGTCACCAATTTTCCAATTATGGTCTTTCCGAGTCCCTGACCATCCAACCAAACCATTAGCAATGGCCCATGAGTCAGTATACAAATGCACCTCTGGCCAGTTTTCCTTCCAAGTAAAATGAACAACCAGGTGCACTGCTCAAAGTTCTGCCCACTAAGAGGATTTCCCCTCACCACTGTCCTTCAAGGACACCCCAGGAAGGGGTTGTAGTGCTGCAGCTATTCACTTTCGGGTGGTACTTGCATATAGTGCTGAACCATCTGTAAACCAGGCCCAAATTTTCTCTTCCTCAGTCAATTCACAGTAAGGAACTCCCCAAGAGGCCAGAGCTCTGGTCTGAGAAAGAGAAGGTAAAACGACAGGAATGGAGACAGAGTCAAAATAGTATGACAATGATGTGAATGAAGGTTTACTCAGGAAAACAGAAGACCTTGGTCAAAATTCCAGCTCTGTCATTAGATAATTCTGTTGCTTTGGAAGTCATTCCTCTTTCTATGCCCTTTTTTTTTTTTAACATGCCACATCTGGAACAGCAGCTGTAATTGGAGTTACCACCTAGTTGCGCTTACGATAATCCTTGACCCATCTGTTTTCTGCACAGGCCAAATGGGAGAGTTTAATGGAGATGTGGTGGGAATCACCACTCCTGCATCCTTCAAGTCCTTAAGAGTGGCAGTAATCTCTGCAATCCCTCCAGAAATCTGGTATTGCCTCTGATTTACTATTTTGCTATGTAGTGGCAGTTCTTGTGGCTTCCACTTGGCTTTTCCCACCATAACAGTCTCACTGCATGAGTTAGAGAGCAAATGTGGGGATTCTGCCAGTTTCTCAGTATGTCTATTCCAATTATACATTCTGGAACTGGGGAAATAACTACAGAATGGGTCTGGGGTCCCACTGGACCCACTGTGAGACAGACCTGAGCTAAAACCACATTGATCACCTGACATCAATAAGCCCTGACTCTGACTAGTAGACCAGAGTGATGTTTTAGATGCCCTGGAATTAATGTCACTTCTGAACTAGTGTCTGATAATCCCCAAAATATCTGATCATTTCCTTTTCCCCAGTGCACAGTTACCTGGTAAAAGGCTGTCTGTCTCCTCAGAAGGCTTGGAGTAAGACTAACAGTATAGATCTGTGGCAGTGTAACAGGGTTCTCCCCCAAAGGGACCTGGCCTCCCCTTCATTCAAGGGGCTCTGGGTCTGTAAACTGTCTCAAGTCCAGAAATTGATTAAGGGCCCATGACTTTGCGTTTTTGTAATTCAAGTGAGACTTCTGTTCACTTGACCTAGAACTCTCGCTTACATACCTCAAACAAAAATTTAGTAGACTGCCCATCTATTATATTTCTATGTATCCCACGATCTACTAGCCAATGCCACAAATCTCTGTGAGTCAGATTATTCTGACTCCTGCTTTGAATTTGCTGTCTATTATAATAGCCACGTCTACCTTGTCTTTGGAGATTAAGTGCTGCCACCTGGCTTCTGCCTACTTGGAATCTGGTCATCTCCATTGTGTTTAAGGAGACAGCAGTTTCCACAGTAATATGGACCTACAGAGAAGTGCAACAACAGAATTCTTCAAGGATGATGGCGCTAGTCTCACAAATTTATTTCTCACTGTTCTGGTAAAAGATGCATCCTCTGGACATTTCTGGGGTGTAAGAACAGGCTTTGCATGATGAATCCACTCTAACATTCCAATCTCTCTAAGCCTCTGGATCCCCTCATCTACTTTATACCAGGGCAGTTCTGGCATTTCAACCTCAGGTAATGTTAGCCACCTTTTGATCCATGTTTCAGCCAACCATCCAAACAAACTGTTAATGCCTTTTCTAACTTCTCAAGCTATTCAATGAATGCAGAATCCGCTTAGTGAGCCCATATCAATAAATTCAACCTGATCCAGCCTTATATTCCTTCTACCATTATCCCACACCCTTAAAATCCATTACCACACATATTCCCCTGATTTATGTCTATATAAATTGGAAAACTAACACAGTTCTTTTGGAGTATAATGTACCTCCTCATGTGTGATACTTTGTACCTCACCTTTAGGAGCCTATTGGGACTTTAGTCTAGTTATAGGTCTGGAAGAAATGAGGGTGGTGGGGATGGGTCATGAAAAGAATTAGAAGTATCCTCCAACTCATTTGCTTCAGGGCATCCATTTGCAGTTTCATCTGGTGAAACAGGATTAATCACTCTGAGGCTAATCCCTTCAGGAGGTTGGTGGCCAACTCCTCAAGGCAGGCTGGAGTTGGGGCAGCTATGTCCTCAGGGCAGACTATTACAGGGTTATCTAGAGAAGACCTAGCATGACCTAGGGTTTCAACCTCTCCACTGACATCATTATCAATCCTTATGTCACTGTCCCATTTTTCAGGGTTCCACTCCTTTCCAATCAATGCCCTCACTTTAATGGCAGACACTATGCAAGATTGATATTTCAATACATGTTGTAAAGTTGCTACTCTAACAATAAGATTTTGAGTCTGATTTTCAGAGGTCTCAAGTCTACAGGTAGAGGAAAAAAGATTTTCTTTCAGGACACTCACAGAAACATCTACATCTGTCAGACAGTGCTTACGCTTCTCATTTGAAGTCTTAAACCCAAATCTTTCACTCATTAATGTATACAGTGTATCTAACAACCAACAGCCAACTTCTCTATACTTATTTCCACAAAACTCCATGAAGGTGTCAAAAGCATTATCTCCCAGAGCCTGGCTTCATATAAGCAAAGCATTAGAAGAATTGAATGGTGATATTTTGACTATCTCTTCTGCCAATTCACTTCGTGGATTGGCAATGTCATTCTGATTATGGGAATCAGAGTCCTTAGTGCCTTTGAGTCCAATCAGGGTAGAAAACAATTCATAAAAACCCGTTTATAAGATTCTGTTTCTTAAGAACCACTCTTGGCACCAAGTTGTATTAGTTAGGGTTCTTTAGAGAAACCAAATCAACAGGAAATATTCATAAATATAAAATTTATAAAATTGTCTCACATAACCATGGGAATGTAGAGTCCAAAATCTATAGGGTAGGCTGTGAAGCTGATGATTCCAATGGAGGGTCTGAATGAACTTCACAGGAGAGGCTCACTGGCCTAAGCAGAAGAGAACCTGTCTCTTCTGAAACCTCCTTAAAAGGCTTCCAGTGATTAGATTAAGCATCACTCATTAAAGAAGACACTCCCCTTGGCTGATTACAAATGGAATCAGCTGTGGATGCAGCCAATGTGATCATGATTTAATTCTATAATATGTCCTCATAGCAAAGACAGGCTAGAACTTGCCCAACCAAACAGGTATCATCACCTGACCAAGTTGATTCATGAACCTGACCATGACATTGGTTAAAGAGTTTATCCTAAATCTCACTGTGTGTGTATACACACACACACACATATATATATATGTAATTTTTTCTTTGTCTTGAAGGATGTCTCACCATTTTTTGGTATGGGATGAGTTGACTCTTGAAGAAGAGAAACAAGTGAAATATAACAAAATGTAAGACAAAGTTGTTTGGGGAAGATATCTTCCTACACCACACACATCATTGTTGCAGAATTGTAGTCTGAGAATCAGAACAAAATAAAACTATGTTGTGTTAGTTCTCTATTGCTGCTGAAACAAATTACCACAAACATATGGGCTTAAAACAAAACAAATATATTTTCTTACAGTTCTGTAGTGTGTAGGTCACAAGTGGAACACGGGTCTTCCTGAGCCAAAATGAAGGTGGTCAACAGGGAGGGCTATATTCCTTTCTGCAGGCTGGAGGGGAGTGTCTAGTTTCTTGCATTATTTAGTTCCTAGAGGCCTGGCATGTTCCTTGGCTGTGTATTCCTTCCTCCTTCCTCAAAGCCAGACACTTAGCTCCTCTCTGGCCATTGTTCTGTAGTCACATCTCCCTCCACAGCTGCAAAAGTTTCTCCTCTTTTAAAGACCTATCTGATTAGACTTGACCCATATCATGCAAGGTCCTTAACTTCATCACCTCTGAAAAGTCCCTTTTGCCATGAAAGGTAACATACTTATAAATTCTCAAGATTAGGATGTGGACATCTATTGGGTGGCATTATTCTACCTACCACAGATTCCTAAAATGATTGATATATTGATTTGGTTGGGTTAGAGAACAATATAAAAGAAAGCCAATAAATTTTTTAGTACAATTTACTTAAGTGGGATAATGATTTTCTCTTTAGGGTCATGCTGCCTAGAATTATGATGCTAAGCAAAGCTGATGCCACTGGCATGCATCTTTTTTTCTTTCAATTATTTCTTTTGTATGCTGTATGGTAGGTTCACATTTCATTCTTTTTCCATGTGACTATCCCATTATTGCAGCACCATTTGTTGGGGGAAAATTTGGGGGTGGGAAGAGGTGCTGGAGTGCATGAGCTGGGAATCGAACCCAAGTCTCCGTATGGCAGTTGAGAATTCAAGAATTCTACCACTGAATGACCCTTGCACCCCCTATTGGTATTTATCTTAATATTGCAGTTTCAGAATGTAAATGCCACCCCTGTGATCCCCAAAACACCAACATTAGAGAAATTTCCCACCAGAGATATTTAAATATGAGGAAGACAGTTACTGAGCAGCTAGAAGCAAAAAAAAATTTATTCAACACTACTAATAAAGTGTATTCACAGCACCTCTTATAAATGAAAATCTATCCTTCCCACCCAAATCTTATTATTTTCATAGATTTCTGGGTATGTTTTTAGCAAGGGAAGTATTTAAGGATATGATAATATAGAGATGTGGTATTGGGAGTGGTACTGTCAGTAAAATACTGTTGCATCCAAGAGCCCTGAAATTGGGGATACAAACCAGAGCAATAGTGTTTGAGATCTGTTTGAAAATTCTAAGTGCAGCTTTCGGCCCCTCAATAAATGGCTGGCATGACAGTTGTTTATTATGAGGGAATAAGGGGAAAGGAGCAACAGAACTAAATTGTCTCTATATCTTAAGTAAAAAAAAATTATTATTTTTCTACTTTTCTTGTCCTTCTCAGCCTCAGACTTGATAGTCAACCTCTTCATCAAAACTCACATAAGCAAAAAGGGTTATTTCAAAGATACACATATTTTATGAGGCTGGCAGCATTCATCCCTACAAAAGGAATAATCACTTTGATGCCTGCTTTAGCTTGTTGCTAAGGGTTTTACTGCTGAGAACAACCTGCTATAAAATTCTGCAGAAGGGAAAATCACTGTCTGCCCATCCATCTGACACCCTCCCATCACCATCACTGTGCACATACTACATGCATTTTTTTAGCCTTAGAATCTTAGGGCCAAAAATGGCTTTGAGGAGCCATACTGCCCACCATCAAACTCAGAATCTGCTTTTTAGGCTACACTGTATTTATGAACTCTTGAATAAAGGAGACTCAATCTCACTATTTAATGTGCACAGGCCTCATTTCTTGTGCTTGTTTTTGAGTTTATAGCTGAGCCCAATGGTTGCTCGGTATCCTGAAAGACTATTATCAGTGACTTTCATAAATGTATATTCCCTATTCTGTGTAGTTTTACTGCACTAAGTCCAGAAAAATCATGTTGAATTGTGATTAATTCAAATTACTTCTTAATTATCGATTGCCTCAATTATCAAAAACAAGTAACAAAAAAATCTAAGACCCTTAAATGAAGAAATAACCTTTTTCTTTGGATATGTATTTTCATAACCAAATATATTAAATGGAGTTTAAGCCTTCCTTTATAGTGGCAAAGACCTCATGTTTATTATCAAATTTTATTACCAAAGCAACCTGTGAAATATCTGTTATTATTATTCTCATATTGCAGTAAAGAAAATTGTGACTGAGAGACTAAGAGATTTTATTTTACCACAGGTAATAATGATGAAGCTAGGACATGAAACCAAGTTCTTTAACTTCAGAGCTTGTCATTTTCCACTACAGTTTGGTTGTATGTTTGTACTTGTGTGTGTGTGTGTGTGTGTGTGTGTGTGTGTGTGTGTGTGTGTGTGTGTGTAGTTTTGAGACAAAAACCACACTGAGTCAATAGCAGTAAATAGAAAATACAGCTTATGGCCCTAAAAATGGTAGAAGCAAGAAATCCTTTAAGAAAAAGCCTCAATAACAGAGTCTTTTGCTTAATATTCCATTCCAGAAGAAATAATCGTTATTTTTTCAAAGATATCAGAAGGGAAGAATTATAGCTATCAAAATTAAACAGAGAAAAGCCTATGAATGCATTTCCTTTGATGTTACTTGCCAGAAACTGGTGTAAAGATCGATGCAATTCCTTACATCATCTGTACCAGTATTGTTCCATTTAATACCTGAAAGCTTCTGTCCTAATTACAGAGAAGTAGTAAAAGTGGCATGAAACATAGGAAACAACAGACAGGAACATAGCAATCACTGAACTTTCCTGAGATAATTTATAAACTGGTTATTAGGTAAACCTTATGAAATTATTGATATTTGAAGGAACTTGACTTTGGTTATCCAAAACAGAATTGCTTACTAAAACTAGTGATGGAACAGCTGCATTTCTAAAATATAAAATATAAGTGTTCAGGAAATGAATTTTGCATCCATAACTTGGCACAACTGACCCATAAACCATACCACCCCAGTGTTACAGACTATTTTCTAATAAAGAAAATATGCTTTTAAGTTTGCAAATAGGAGATTTTTCATTTGTGGTATAATCTATAACAATTTCTTTTCCTTTTAAAACTTACCACAAGGAGGTAATGAACTCTAATGAGAGTTACTAGAAAGTTCTTTAGGAAAACAAAGAATCGTTATTTTTATAAACAACAAAAAAATCCCTCTCTTTGAAAACCATTATTTTCTTGAGAATCGGCGCAATTGTATGGAAAAATCAATTGCTTTAAAATATCTTACTTCCCCTTGCTCCACTTCTGAAAAGTAGATTAGCTGTTTCCCTTTGCTATTGAAAATAGTTTTGGTTTATCTTCTAGTCATTATCTTTTTAACGTCAGGATGAAAACACTCCAATATTGGGATGGTTTTCAAACTTGCAGCTATTAATCACCTAGGAAACCAAACATTATTTTTCTTTGCTCATAGAGACCAAGAGGTGGTAGGTTATAGCAAATTCTTGTATACTGATTTTATAATAATTGAATTGTCTAGTCTTCCTTTGCACTGATAGCTTTTTCTTTTCTTTTATTTTCAAGGATTCATTTTCATTCATAGTAAAATTTTTTGTTGATCTTTAAAAAGAAATATTCTATTCAGTTTTGACAGCTGATCAAAAGGTATCTAAGTTAGTGTTTAATATTTAGAGTTAAGAATGTTGCTATCTGAATTTGTAGATTTTTTCCGAGTTGCCTTAATTTTAAGTTGGCTTATGAAACATACTGTGCAAACACAGGCATTACAATGATTATATGGATACTTTATTTAAATATGCCTATGGTTAAGCTAACTAAGATATCAAAAAAATAGTTCTATATCATTAGACTACAGTTTTTACAAGCATTCTGTTTAGGGCACTAGATGATTTGTAAAGTTTTGCTGTTAGTAAACTTTTCCTCAAGTAGCATCATTTCTTCTTTCAGGGAATAGTAAAAATCGCCTGAATATGACTTCATTTGTTGTTAATTCCTGAGTGTAGCACTAATCAGCTGTGTGACTTTAAAAATGTTGTTTAGCCTCTTTGTGCCTATGATTGGGGATAGAAAACAATCCTGGCAACAAAAGACTCCTCTGTACCCATACAGAAGAGAGGCAGGACACAATTAATGGGTAAGCCTTACAGATTTACATGCATGAAAATGTCTATCATGTCTAAACAAATATATACTCAGAAACCAGGAAGAGAGAACAATTAACATTTCTCTTATTTCCCCAAGACATAAGAGGAACAGCTTGTGATTGTCTCTTCTATGCCTTACTAGGGACTTCTAAGTTAATCGTGGAAGGATGTGTTTACAGTTCCAAGAGTCTGAATATCCAGGACCATGCCTTATAAAATCAGAAGTCTGGCCTATTGGGCCTATTATGTTTACAAGTAGATACCCTAAGGAATACAAGGTAGAAGACTCCCCTTCTCTTTACTAGGGAAAGAAAGCTTGACCATATTGCCCATATACTTTTATCTCAATAAAATGGTGCAATTGTGTAAGTATGATAAAGTTGCTGAGGAAACTAATTAAATTAATTCAAGGAAAAGGCTCAAAAAATGCCCACTCATAGAGCATGCTTACTAAATGATAACTATAATTACACCTCTGGTCTACTCTGTACTCTTTATTGCTTGAGTGCTTTTCTGGTCCCTTGACTTAGAAACAAAAATGCCAAATTGATACTATTAACTTTGTGCCTTTAGTATCACTTGGCTAGACTTTTTCAATAGTTTCTTACATGTCTCCCTGCCTTTCATAGTCTTCCTCCACACAGCTACCTGCTTGAGCTTTCTGTAACCTATATGTGGCCCTGCTGCTCATACACCCGTCCCTTAGTCTATCCCACCCACCATTTCCAACAGAACCCTTCAATGGCTTGCCATCAACCAGGATAAATTCCAATTTTCTTAGCAGGGCAAAAAATGCCCTCTCACCCGGATCCTGTCTTCCAGTACAGTCACAACTCCGAGTTGTCCTTGGTTTATCCTTCATGAACCACTAGCACTTAACTCCTTATAAAAGCTTACACCTCCCTCTGCCAGGTCATGCAGTCAAGGCACTTCGCCTAGAATACCCTATCTTTCTGTTTCTCTCCCTGCATGCTCCAGCTCCTATCTTCCTTGCTGACCTCATCTCAGGCTAATCTTGACTCTCAGTCAACACATTCCCCTCACCCTGGTCTTTTTAGTGATCTAGGGCCTCAAGGACTTTATTCACATTATCCCTATTCTAAGACTTTTCTCATTTGCCCCATTCTTTACGCCAAGGGCCTAACTTCTGTTTAAACATCCCCTTTTTAGAAGGCATTTAACCTAATCTAAATTTGATAGCTTTGTAACCATCTTTTAACAACCAACTTCTTTCATCGCATCATGTATCCTAATGTGTAATTGTACATTTATTTTTTGTATTAGTTTTTAATGTATATCTCTCCTATTAACCTTAGTAGCTTCTATTAAATTCTGTGAAGTAAAGGACGATGCCTGGTTTCTTTACCATCTAATCATGCTCAGTACCTAAGAGAATGCTGGGCACACAGAAGACACTTAAATATTTGCTTGCTGAATGAGTAAATAAATATATGAAGATGGAATATTCTCCAAGATAGCTTATATACTAGGGCACAAAACGGTCTTTATAAATTTTAAAAGAGGGAACTATTCAAAGCACTTTCTCTCATCACAATGAGATGAAGCTGAAAATCAATAACCACCAAAGAACCAGAGCTTTTCAAATATATGGAGATTAAACAATATACTCTTAAACAGACAATAAGCCAAAGTAGAAGTTACTAGAGAAATCAGTAACTATCTGGAGACAAATGAAAATGACAACGAAAATATGAGAACTTATGAGATGTGGCAAAGTCAGAGCTGAGAAGGAAATTTATTGCCCTAAATGTCTATATTAAATAACAAGGAAGAACAAAAATTGAGAACTTAACTACTCACCTGGAGGAGCTAGAGGAAAGAACAGCAAACTAACCCCAAAGCAAATGAAAGAAGAGAAATAACAAAGATTAAAGCATTATTAAATGAATTTAAAAACAAAAGAATAATGCTAAGAATCAACAAAATCAAAAGTTGGTTCTTTGAGAAAATCAATAAAATAGGTGGATCCCTAGCTAGGCTGGCAAAGAAAAAAAGAGAGAGGATGCAAATAAACAAAATCAGCAACGGGAGGGTTGTCATCACTACGGATCATGAAGAAATTTTAAAAATCATTAGATGATACTATGAAAAATTTTCAATCAAAAAACTAGACAACTTAGATGAAATGGACAAATTCCTAGGAACACATGAACAACCTACACTGACTTGAGAAGAAACAGAAGCTCTCAACAAGCCCAATCACAAATAAAGAGATTCAATCAGTCAACAAAAATCTTTCTACAAAGAGAAGCGCAGAGCCAGATGGCTTCACAGGGTAATTTTATCAAACACACCAAAAAGAACTAACACCAATCATGCTCAAACTCTTCCAAAAACCTAAGGAAAAAGGAACACAACCACTCATTTTATGAAGCTAACATTACTGTAATACCAACACTGGATAAAGATGCTATAAGAAAGGAAAACTGCAGGCCAATCTCTCTAATAAATATAGATGCAAAAATTCTCAACAAAATACTTGCAAAATACTAGACTCCAACAACACATTAAAAGAATTATACACCATGGCCAAGTGGGGTTTATACTAGGAATGCAGGGATGGTTCAACGTAAGAAAATCAATTAATATAATACAGCATATTAACAAATTGAAGGGAAAAATCACATGATCATCTCGATTGATGCTGAAAAAAAGCATTTGAGAAAATTCAACATCCTTTTCTGAAAAAAACACTTTCAAAAGACAGGAACAAAAGGAAACTTCCTCAATATGATAAAGGGCCTCTATGAAAAGTCCATAGCCAGCTTTGTACCCAATGGTGAGAGACTGGAAGCCTTCCCCCTAAGATCGGAAATGAGAGACAGATGTCTTCTGTCACCACTATTATTCAACATTGTACTAGAAGTTCGAGCTATAGCAATCAGCAGAACAAAGAAAGAAGATATCTAAATCAGAAAGGAAGAAGTAAATTTTTCATTATTTGTACCTGACATGATACTATACTTGGAAAATCTTGAGAAATCTACAACAAAGCCAAATGAGCTAATAAGCAAATTCAAAGTAGCAGGATATAAAATAAATGTACAAAAATCAGTAATGTTTCTGTAAACCAGCAACGACCTAATAAGGGCACAAATAAGGAAAAATTCTATTCAAAATATCAACTAACAGAATCAAGTATTTAGGAATAAACTTAACCAGGGATGTAAAGGACCTGTACACAGAAAACTATATAACATTGCTAAAAGAAATCAAAGAAGATCTAAGCAGGTGGAAAGATATTCTGTGCTCATGGATAAGTTTAAATGTTGTTAAGATGTCAGTTCTCCCCAAATTGATCTACAGATTCAATGCAATACCAGTCAAAACTCCAACAACCTACTTTGAAGACTTGGAAAAACTAGTTATCAATTCATTTAGAAGGGAAAGAAACATTGAATAGCTAAAAAAAATCCTATAAAAGAAGAATGAAGTGGGAGGATTAGCACTTCTTAATTTTAAAGTTTATTATAATGTCACAGTAGCCAAAACAGCATGGTACTAGAACAAAGATAGAAATATTGACCAATGGAATTGAATCAATGGTGCATAAATAGACCACCAAATCTATGGTCAACTGATCTTCAACAAGGCCCCCAAATCCATTGAACTGGGACAAAATAGCTTTTTCAATAAATGGGCATGGGAGAAATGGATATCAAAAGCCAAAAGAATGAAAGAAGTCTCTTACCTTAAACCCTACACAAAAATTAACTCAAAGTGGATCAAAGACCTAAATATAAGAACCAGTAGCATATAATGCCTAGAAGAAAATATAGGGAAACATTTCAAAACCGAGTAATAGGAGGTAGCTTCGTAAACTTTATATCTAAAGCACAAGCAATGAAAGAATAAATAGATAAATGAGGACTCCTTGAAATCAAATGTTTTTGTGCCTCAAAAGACTTTGTCAAAAGGTGAAGATGGAAAAACTCAATGGGAGAAAATATTTGGAACCCACACATCGGATAAAGGTTTAATATCCTACATACATAAAGAAATCAACTCAACAAAAGAGCAAACAACCCAATTATAAAATGGGCTAAAGATATTAACAGACATTTTTTTCTGAAGAGCAAATATAGATGCCTAAAGATCACATGGAGAAAGCTCATTTTTGTTAGCTACAAGTGAAATGCAGGTCAAGACTACAATGAGATACCACCTCACAATTATAAGAATGGCTGCTATTAAACAAACAGGAGACTACAATTGTTTGAGAGGATGTGGAGAAATTGAAACACTCACTGTTGCTAAGAATGTATAATGATACAGTCATTATGGAAGAGAGTTTGGCTGTCTAAATTTCAAGTTGCCCTGTGATCCGTCAATACCACTACTCTGTATATACCCAGGAGAGCTGAAAGTGGTGACAAAAACAGATATTTGCACACCAATGTTCATAGCAGCTTTATTCACAATTGCCAAAAGATGGAAACAATCCAAGTGCCCATTAAGATATGAGTGGATAAACAAAATGTGATATACATAAAATGGAATGTTATGCAATAGTAAGACGAAATGTGGTCCCAAAACATATGATAACATGGATGAGCCTTGAGGACATAATACTGAGTGAAATAAGCCAGACACAAAAGGATAGATACTGTATTACTTCACTTTTATGACCTTGGTAAAGTAAACTCACAGGCTTATAATACAGAATATATGGGGACTTAGGGATGCACAGAAGCTAGAGATAGGTGAACAGTTAGCTAATGAGGTTGAACTTAAATGTATGGGAATAGATAGAAGTAAAGGCAGTTCACTAGTGGGTTTATAAGTAATATTGCCAGAGTGAAGGTGAACATGATTGAAAGGGGCTGTACAAAGCCATGAATCCCGCTAATTAACACTACAAATACAAATAAGTTCTTGCCTAAACTACTTCAAAGGTATGAATTTTGTGCAAAGAGAAAATAATATTGAGTCATAGGGGGAAAACTACTATTGCATGCTATGGCCTATGTTTAACAGGAAGACATCAACAATACAACAGCAATACCAGGAGTAAATAATTGAGGGAGAAGGAGAAGAGTTAAGGGGAGGTTTTGGGAGCAATGAAATTGTCTAAAATTGGGAGTGTTGATTGCACCACTAAGTGAGGATAATGTGAGAATTGGACTGTTGACTTTGGACATTATTCTTCATACCCAATGGAGGAGGTGGTTGAAGGATACACTGACTGAGAAGTAAAATGGCAAACTGTGATGTATACATATGATCGAATAATATATGACTGTTTTGGAAAGGAACGAAGTCATGAGGCATGCAATGATGTGAATGAACCTGGGGACATTATGTGATGCAAAACAAGCCAGAAGAAAAAGAAAAAGAAATTACATGAAGAATGAGATAGCACTATTATTAGCCTCATGTGGTAGGCCTATCCACTCTGTACTTCTTCCTTACAAACAGAATCCCAATTATGTTTGAGGCATCAATGTTGCAAAACCCTTTATTTTCCTGTCTTTACACTTTACCTTCCCTCTTTCCCATTCATCCTACCTGTGGAGACATTAGCAGGTAAAGCTGGAAGGAGACGGGGTTCTTGATGGCATTGTAGAGCTACCACGCCATGTGTACATCATGGGTTAACTAAGGTGAAGCCACACATATTGAAGCACAGGGCCAAGGGAACATAAGATACAGTCCAGTCTAAATCTGCCAGTTACAAGGAAGGAAAGTGAGGTCCAGAGAGGCTTACTTGTTCAAGTACCTACCAGTAGGAAAGGTAGATGTAGGATTATTTATAATTCTGTTCCCTGCCTCTCCAGCCAGGGTTTGGTTATAATGTCTCTCAGAATCTATGGTTTATTGTTTATTTTTCTTATGCAGATGTGTTGAAATTTCTTTTTGGCATTTTCCAGGAAAATGAATACAATAGGGAATCGTCTTGCCAGTAAAGGGAGCAAAAAAATAGAAGACCTAACATGTCAAAAAGGAATAGAGACAAAAGTGAAAATTACCATGTCTTAAGGAGAGGCAGATTTTTATTTTTCATTTTAGAACTCAGAAGATATTAAGCTTTGATTTAATAGCAATTAATGGAATATGTCTTTTGAGGAAAGGGAGTGAGCAGTATTATTGAGTTCTGCTAGTTTTTAAAAGGAATAAAATTTCCTGATGTATTTATAGACTTAAACTACTTCTAATACAAAGCAGCCAGTTTCCAAACATATTACACCACTCCACTGATGCAATAGCAGAGCTTAGAGACCACCATAAAATAGAGTTATTGCAATGACCTATTTGTGAGAAGTGTTGGTAATTTTTTTCTGAAAAAAGTTTGTAATATACCCATTGATTTAGCCAATTTGACATTTTGTCTGGAATTACATCAAAGTCTCATAGTCCATCAGAGAGAATAATAGCATAGATGCAGGTACAATAGTGTAGTTGAACTCAAGAAAAAGAAAGAGAAAATAGCTTCTATTACAAAGAGATCCAAAACATCTCCACATAAGTGAAGTTCACAGTGATCTTACTATTGTAAGGGATAAGAAAGAAAGCTATGTTGAGTGTTTTATTTATGATATATCCAGAACCTCCTGAAAGCAAGCACATACACAAAAAAATCACATATACATTACAGGCTAATAGTATGTCTGATGAAGGATGTCCTTTCAATAAATATTGTTAAATTAATAAGTAAGGTCTCTTGCCCAATCAAGAATGTCTAGGAAAATAAACATACAGTTCCTTCATTAGTAGGAATGAATATACCATATTCAATTAGCTACTTTCTAAAATTCTAAGTAACCTCTAAGTAAGTTCCTGCAATACTTTATTAGTCAGTTTTCAGCTAGTAAAACAAATCCTGCTCTAGGTATTTCAACACAAGAAAGACTTCGTAAAAGGTAATAGGTTACAAAAATTACTAAGGACTGCAGAAGCAAAAATGTGGGTGGGGTGGTGGGAAGAAGGAACAGGTATGTCCTACAGATATCAGAAAGTTCAAGAAGCTACCACCACCAAAGCAAACACCTGTACTAATGTGACCACACATTGCAGCCATGCAGGGGCCTGATTTCATCTTCTCCTGCTGCAAAGACCTGCTCCGAAGGAGCCTGCCCTGATCAACTGCTTCCACAGCTGTTTCCCAAGGAAGCTTCTAACTCCCAAGGAAGTTCTAACCCCTTTCTGCTTGCCAGTCTCAGGCAAGAAGCCTCCCATTTGCAGAGCCTGACCTTGTTAGCAATGGACTTTGGGCTCCAACAACTGTGGAGGTCATTTACCATCTACCCTGTATAAGTTTTAAGTACACATTATTGAGGGAAAAAGACACAGCCCCAAAATTGTTTTCATAAAAACTGCATTCCCTATGGAAAAGAGAGATAATTACAAAGACATAAAATAAAGCTTTATATGGGATGTATATGATAAATACACAAATGCATGCTTACACATATACATTGCATATTATGTGCCAGGCATTGTTTTAAACCCTTTAAATGCACTAATTCAATTTTTAAAAAACACACGTGATAAAGTCCTTTTATCATCTCCATTTCACAGATGAGGAAACTGTACGATAAAGTGTCAGCCAAGGTCACACAGCTACTAATTAGCAAACCTGGGATTTGGATGCAGGCAATCTGTCTCAAGTCCACATTGTTAACATGACCTGTGGCCTGAGCCCTGTCTCTTCTTCCTAGTCCCAGGACAGAAGGAGTAAAATGCCATGAAAGCATATTGAGGAAACATCTTTGCTAGTCTAGAGGATTTGGGCCAAGGCTTCCAGGAGAAAGTGACATTTGAGTGGAGGCCTCGAGCACAAGCAGAAGTTTGTCAGGCAAAGAAGAGGAGGATGGCATTCCTGGAAGGGGAACAATATATTCTGAAGCCAGAAAAGGGACAGCAGACATGCAAACTAAAAGAAAGCTAGTGTGGCTAAAGCTAGGATGTCCAGAGGAAAGTGACGAAAACTGAGCCAGGAGAGAAGCCTGGGCTCCCTTTCCGTGAAAAGGCATCTCAGTGAGCACTTAACATATGTTGAACTCTGACACAAAATTTTGGGGGAGCTAGAGATGATAAGAAAAGGTAGAAAGCTAATACTTGGCCCACCTATATTGGGTAAAAACGCAGCTAACAGAAGAATATTCTAATGCACAGCACCCCCAAAGCATCCCCGTGTTCTAATGTAAACTTCAGCAGTGTGCAGTGTGGGCTGAATGGACAGACTAATAGTCTATGAAGCATTATTAAGGTGATACCCCATATCTTACCATTAGAGATTGATTTCTCAGGATTAACACAGCTACTTTTTAAATTCAAATGGATTAGAGAAAGTTAAATCATTAAATTATTAGTTCACTACTTTATGTGAATTATGGCTTTCTTTTGTTGACAGCTAGCTATTATCACATTATCCAAGGACCATATCCAGGAACCCAAGATGTGAGGAAAACAACGCAAAGCTCTTATGATGAAAAAAGTGATGGACACAACCTCTGCTCTCAAAAAGAGAAATAATTATAGTAAATGCTGAGATTCCATAAGCATGAAGTGCTATGAAAGCTGGCAGGTGCCTCCTCACTCAGCCAGAGGAGAAAGGAAATTGGCAAGGCCATCCCAGTGGCAGTGATACCTGGGCTAAGTTTGGAAAGCTCGGAGAGGAATTATGAAGGAGGACAAAGGTGAGTGGATGAATTCAGAAACCTCTCCACTAAGTATTTCATTCTCTAATAAGGATGCCAAGAGTGAATTTGGAAGTGTGTACTGACTGCTACTGTGACTAGTTGATTCACTTACTATAAAGGGCACACAGAATGAGATCAAATGGTGAGGTTTGGGGATGGCTGCAGAAGACAGAAGCAGATGGTAAACAAGCAATTGCCAAAACACCAGAGAGAAATGAGGATGGCACAAAATTAGTTCCAAACTATAGTGCATCTGGGGAAAAAAACAAAGACAAAATGTTTGACTGGTGACATTTCTAAATGGATGTCAGAAAATAACAATGTTAATTCTGATCTGTTTGCTAATTATGAATCTCAGCAAAATACTTGCTGGGAAATAATGTTACTAAAAATCTTATAGGACTGGCTAGAGATTGACTAATGGAGTAAAAATATTTTTTTCTTTCTATTAATGCCATTAACTGGCCCCTAATGACAGGTTAGAGGACTTTCACAGAATAAAAACGTCTTGAACTTTAAGCATCTTGAACTTGCATTCTGTAATATAACTTTTAAAAATGATGTTTCAATGTTTTTACTCTGACTATATCACTGCAGCCTCTCTTCACCAGTTAAGTACTTCCATTTGTCCTGCACAGAAAGCCGAGTGTCTGTGTCTCCTACTCAAGTGTTTCGTTCATCCAGTCTAATCTATTGACCACAGACCCTGCAGGTAATAGCGAAAGACCTATCCAGCTTTTCACTGGCAGACCCTGAGAGAAAATCCATGAAGACAAATGGCAGAATTGGTTCAGTGGCACCTCTTGCTTGGTTTCTATAAGATTTATTTCTGTGTGCTTTTCCTGTTTCTTTCAGGGGTTTTTTGTTGTTGTTGTTTTTGTTGAGCTTTTGCTATTGCTTGATTTTGTTTTTTGCTAATGGTCAGCAGAAATGCATACCTTTGTTATCAAAGATTCAGCACCATACAGATTTAAACAGCTAAGATGCAATATACCTTTGTGAATCTGATTATGACAATGGAGAGAAGTTAGAAGGAAGAGACAAATGATGATCACTTCAGGCATTGGAAAACTTTCCAAACCACAGGAAGGGCAAATGTGAAAGAACGCAGAGAGGGGAAAGCGAAGAAATGAAAAACAATCCAGGCTAAACACTGATGGCTTTTTAAAAGTCCTGGTCAGGGCCATGACACTTATATTTCCTTGGACATTATTAGGTTGAAACATGAATGCATCTCCACCCCCATGCCCACTTCCATGGCTGCCTTCCTGCAGACATAGAATTAAGTGGTATCACCTTTTCCCAGAGCTAGACTGCCTATCAGAATTCCCCAATAATTCACTTATGTGGTTTTTTCAAGTTATAGTAGTACTTATATTTCTTTCCCTTATATTTCTTACTCTATCTTATATTTCTCCCCATTCCATTGCCAAACCAGTTTTATTCAAGCCTTCAGTCTTTCTTTCCAAACTTAAAACTAAACTCCCAGACTGAACTCTCCCGTGGCAACCAGCAATGTGTTAATATGCAAATCTTCATAAATCATTGCATTAATCATTTACTCTCCTGCTCAAAACCTTTAGCTATTTCTCCTCTGCCTGACAGATTAAATGCCAATTCCTCTGCTCGCATTTAAAGCCTCATATAATGGAGCTCCTACTCACTCTTCAGACTTTATTCTGACTAAGCTTCTCAATGTACTAAATAACCCATCTGTTTTTGCTAGAATGTCCCCACTCCCTTTCCCTAAATCCTCCCCAGCAGACAAAGTTCATAAAGACTTCCCATATTCCCACAACCTCATTCCATCTCTCATGCTGCTTATCCCATTCTATCTTATTTCTATTTTTGTGCCTGTCACTTCCCTGCTAGGTTTTAGTTCCATGAAACAGTGAGGATATGATTAAGAGTAAGGGTTTAGCCTTTTGCCTTTCAATCCCTATTGGTTTGGCAACTACTGGATTTCTTTAAGACTTGGCTTCCTCATCTGTAAAATGGAAGTGATAAATATTTGCCTCATACAATTGTTGGAAAGATTAAATAAATTAATACATGTGAAACATATAGAAGAGCACTTACATAATAATGACTCAAAAGTGGTTACTTTTACTTTTTTAACATTTTTAACTCTCACAACAGCAACAGAGAAACCCTGTATGTAGCAGATATGGAATAAACACTGAAGGAGAAAAAAGAGAGATGTAGCAATTGAATTAATAAAAAAGGGAAGAAAGGAAGGGAGGGAGGTTCCCTCCCTTAATGAGATTAAGGTGAGGAAAAAAATGTCACATTGAAAGTTTAATTAATACTAAAATTGGGGAAATACATTTCTAATTTATTAAAGAGGCTCCCAGTCAATCCAGTTTCATTGTGTCCAAGACCTGAAATAATATTGGTTCACTATAACGCAAAGAAGTAGTGCTTCACAATAATATGATGCGGTATTTATACAAAGGGTATTGACATTCAATATTTCATATAGAGGGAAGGAATTACTTGAGTACAAAATAAGAAGAAGACCATGTGCTGATTTCCTCTGGGGATTCTTCATGATGTCACTGGGGAAGTACACTGAAAACACGCACACACACAAACACACATAGAGATATACACACAAAGTGATTAAAAACACAACCAGCCCTCTTACCCTACAAAACCTACTCTCTACTTCATAACCATGTTCTGAGGATGTGTTAACTGGTGATAGCTGAAAACTCTGCAAACAATAACAACATAGTAATATGTTCTGAGCAGATAAAATTCATCCTAGTTGAAATGCCCTTGAACAATTTAAGATTTGTATAAATAAATAAGCAACATTCTTAAATACAGCTTTTATAACGTGTGTGTCCAGCAGCATGTAACAGTTCTGCTTCCGATCAATTTAAAATGGCAAGAATAGACACGAAGTATCAGAATTGCTGGAGTCAAGTAACAACTGAGAGATTTAACATTGTGTTAAAGAAATTGAACATGACTGTTATGAAAGGGAACAGTAATGCAATCAGAAAAATGAAAAAGGAAAGGAAAGAACCAAAGCAAAAGGAAAAAGCAAAAGAAAATGAACAAAGATTTTTCAAAATTTTTGTTTAAGACTAAATTAATAAATCTAGGGTAAAATTATTTATCTCTTTAGAATTTTTTTTGTATAATATGATTACCTTAAAATGATTGTCATGTAATGCATGAGCTTTGGATTTTGACCAGGTGTAGCTGATCATGCTATTTCTTGCTACAATATGAATGTTTAGGGCTTCACAAAAGACACAGCATACCCAAAGGTAAATTAATTATCCATCCTTTCTCTCACTTCCACACTTGCTGTGTTCCACCTTCTTCCTGAAATATCCTTTCCAATTGTGTCTGTGCCATACCACTCTCTCTGCCAACATGCACCTAGAAATTCCCTCCCCTACCTCAATTCTCCCCTGAAACACTAGCTCCCTTCCCTGCAACCTAGAACTCTTTTCAAAAAATTGAATAGCTCATTAAGTGACTTCTGGGGAAAGTGATGGAATAGGGGGCTCCAGGACTCAGTCCTCCCATCAAAACCACTATTAAATAGACAGGAATTGTCCAAAAAACTATGTTATAACTCCAGAAGCCAGAAGAACACTTTACAACATCCAGGGAAGAACAGAAGGAAGAGGCTGATAATTTATGGTAAAGAACTATCAGCTGCTCTCTTCGCATGGTAGGCTACTGGTGCCTAGTGCCCAACCCCCATTCTCAGGCAGGCCATTGTGGGGTCCAGTCCATGGCTAGCTGCTGGTGACAGAAGGGGACATAAAAATCTTCTTCCCTATGATCAATTGCTCAGCACAGCTTTTGGTTAGCAACTCAGAACCCTGGTTCCTGGGTCTGAAGGCAGCTACTGTTTCAACCCTGTCCCTGAAACCAGGACAGGGGCAGAGGAAATAGAAATTTAAAGACACAGTGCTTCCTCAGGCTACTAGAGACAGTTTGCTGAAGGGCTGCCTTGCTGAGCAGGCCAGAAAAGCTCAGCTTTCGGGAGCTGTTAGAGAAACTTTCAGCACCCTCCCCGAACCCTTCCCCAGGGCACTTTGGAGCTGGTCTGCACCCCCTCATGGGTGCCCGGCCCTGTTTTGACTGGGAATGACCAAATAGATAAAGTCCTCCCCAGGTTGACACTCCTCCAAGAATTTTTCCTTCAGGTGAAAGCAATGTGAGACAATGAAAGGAGTGTAAAACACTACAGAGGTGATAGTCTGGGAAAAAGGCATGCTGCCTTCAGATACCTGGAAGAGAGAGGTTTGTCCTCTGGGAAACAGAGAGGGCAACCAAACTCCTGTAAACAGAGGTACTGTAAAACAATTAACAAGCAAAGCCTAGGACAAGACACAGGCCTAGTAAGACAAGGAAAGCCCTGCACAGTGCATTCACGTTGGCAGATGTTTCTGATAGGAGTACCAAAGCATGAGAAATCCCTGTCTTAATACCAGCCGGTTACAAAACCAGGAAAGAAACAACCCAGGGAGTAAATTTCAGAGTTAACATTTTAAAACCTTAAAATACACAGTGTTCAACAAAATCCAAAGAAACAGGAAATGACGGCCAATCCAAAGGAAAAGGATAAAAATCCAAAAAACACCAATGAAGAAGATAAGAGTGTGAATATACTGAGCAAAGCCTTTAAAGAAAATGATCTTAAAAATGCTCAAGGAGATGAAGGAAAATACAGAGAAAGAGCTAAAGGAGAATAGGAAAACAATGAATGATCAATATGAAAATATAAGTGAAGAGATCAAAATATTTAAAGGGAAACTGTTCAACTTTGCTAGCTGCTGGAATGTAATACACCAGAAATGGAATGGCTTTTATAAAAGGGAATTTAATAAGTTGCTAGTTTATAGTTCTAAGGCCGTGGAAATATCCAAATTAAGGCAAGGCTATAAAAATGTCCAAACTAAAGCACCTACAGGAAGATACCTTGGCTCAAGAAAGTCAATGATGTTCAGGCTTTCCATCTCAGCTAGAAAGGCACGTAGCAACATCTGCTAGCTTTCTCTCCAGGCTTTGTCAATGACTTCCCCAGGGGAGGGTGTGGGGGGTAGTTCTTCATTCATCTCCAAGTATCTCTGGCTGTGTGGGATTTGTTGGTTCTCATGCTGTTTCCAAACTGGATCCGTCTAAAAGGGCTCCAGTAAGCAACCACATCTTGAAAGGTGGAGACACAACTCCGTGGAAACCATCTAATTAAAAATTACCACCTGCAATTGGGTGGGTTACATCTCTGTGGAAACAATCAAAAAGATCCTACCCAACAATATTGAATGAGGATTAAGGAGCATGGCTTTTCTGGAGTACATAATAGCTTTAAACTGGCACAGGCCCCAAATAGCTAAAGCAATCTTGAAGAAGAAGAATGAAGTTGTAGGACTCATACTTTCTGGACTTAAAACTTATTACAAAGCCACAGTAATCAAAACAGCATGGTACTGGCACAAGGACAGACATGTAGACCAATGGAATAGAATTCAGAGCTCAGAAATCAACATGTACATTTATGGCCAATTGATTTTTGACTAGGTAGCAAAGACCACTCAATTGCAAACAAATAGCCTTTTCAATAAATGGTGCTGGGAAAACTTGATCCCCATTTGCAAAACAAAAAAAAGGAAGACCCCACCCCACCTTTTACCATATACATAAATCAACTCAAAATGGATCAAAGACCTTAATGTAAGAGCTAGAACTATCAAATCCCTAGAAAAATACATAAGGAAGCATCTTTGGGGACTCATGATAGGCAATGGTTTCTTAGATTTTACACCTAAAGTACAAGGAAAAAAATAAAAAATAGACAAATGGGAACATCTCCAAATTAAAAACTTCATTCCTCAAAGTACTTTACCATGAAAATGACAACCTAAACAATAAGGGAAAATATTTGGAATCTACATATCTAATAAAGGATTAGTATCCAGAATTTATAAAGAAATTCTTCAAATTAACAACAAAAAGACAAATATCCCAATTAAAAATGGGCCAAAGACTTTAATAGAATCTCTTCAAAGAAGATATACAAATAGCCAAAAAGTACATGAAAAGATGCTCAACATCGTTGATCATTATGGAAATGCAAATCAAAACCACAATGAGATACCATTTCACACCCATAAGAATGGCTACTATCATGAAAACAGAAAATAACTATTGGAGAGGGTGCAGAAAAATAGGAACACTCATTCATTGCCAGTGGTAACATAAAATTGTGCAGCCACTGTGGAAGACAACTTAGCCGTTCCTCAAAAAGGTAGGTATTCAATTATTAATCAGCCAGGCAATCTCAATTCTAGGTATATACCCCACATAATTGAAAACAGAAATGTGAACAGATTTTTTCACACCAATGTTCATAACAGCATTATTCATAATTGCCAAAAGATGGAAAGAACCCAAGTGTTCATCAAGCAATGAATAGACAAACAAAATGTGGTTTGTACATACGATAAAATATTATTCAGCTGTAAAAAGGAATTAAGTTCTGATTAGGCAGCAACATGAATGAACCTTGAAGACATCATACTGAGTGAAATAGGCACAAAAGGACAAATATTGTATGATTTCACCGTTT
Organism: Tamandua tetradactyla; assembly: GCF_023851605.1. Classification (NCBI taxonomy): domain Eukaryota; kingdom Metazoa; phylum Chordata; class Mammalia; order Pilosa; family Myrmecophagidae; genus Tamandua; species Tamandua tetradactyla. Next base: position 96,577,832 of record NC_135333.1, on the reverse strand, counting down.
TGGAACAATTAGAGTAAGCGAACTAATAGAGTCAGAAGCTAGAGTATAGTTTGCCATAGAATGGGTAAGGATAGGAAATGGGAAGTTAAGGCTGAAAATGTGCAGATTTCCTGTTTGAAATGATGGAAATGTTTTGGTAATGGATTATGGTGATGGTAGCACAACATTGTGAATGCAATTAACGGCACTGAATTATATCTATTTTAACAGAATAAAACATATTAAAAATTCATGGAATTACACTACACAAACAGCGAGCCCTAAGTTAAATCATGGACTTTAATTACTAGTACAATTATAAAAATGTGCAGTCACAGTTTGTAACAAATGCTCCAAAATAATGCAAGGTGTTGGTGGTGGGGTGATGTTTTAGTTTGCAAGCTGCCAGAATACAATATACCAGAAACAGAGTGGCTTTTAAAAAGGGGAATTTAATAAGTTACAAGTTTACAGTTCTAAGGCCATGAAAATGTCCCAATTAAAGCAAGTCTATAATGATGTCCAAATTAAGGCACCAACAAAAGGTTACCTTCACTCAAGAAAGGCTAGTGAAGTTCAGGATTTCCCTCTCAACTGGAAAGGCACATGGCAAACAAGGCGCCATCTGCTAGCTTTCTCTCCAGGCTTCTTGTTTCATGAAGCTCCCCAGGGGCATTTTTCTTCTTCATCTGCAATTGTCTCTGGTTGCACGGGCTCTCATGGCTCTTGTGGGCTGCTGCTGTTTCCAAAAAGTTCCTCTTTTCTAGGATTCCTGTAAACTAATCAAGACCCACCTGGAATGGGTAGGTCTAATCAAAGGTTAAAACCCACAATTGGGCGTGTCACATCTCTGTGGAGATGATCTAATCAAGCTTCCAATTTACAGTGCTGAATAGGGATTAAAAGAAATAGCTGTCTCCACAAATGGATCAGGATTAAAACATGGCTTTTTAGGGTACATAATCCTTTCAAACCAGGGCAGGTGGTAGCCTGTATTTTATTCATGATTTTTCTGTAAACCAACAACTTATCAAATTTAAAAAAAAACTTATCAAACAAATAACAATTAACCCACTGAATTTTTTTCACAAGTTTTCTGCAGAACTTACCAGTCAGTGGCAAAAGCTATACAAAAGTTTGCTTATCCTCGTCAGTGCCCATTACCACCAGTTTCCCCTCCCCTTAGCCATCTTCTTGATTTCCCTACTTTTGATTTCAGTTCAAACTGTAAGTCTCCCAAGATATTTTCCCTGAATCCCTGATCTGATTCAGATGCAAATTCTCAAAACTGTACACATCACTATCTAAGCACCTATCATGTTGTACTGAATTGATTGATTGGCTTTCCACCATTGGATTATAGTTATGTTTCTCTGAGTCCAGGACTGGATCATATTTCACTTCTAACATCTAACTTAGTATACAACCTATAGCATGCACCAAAAACTTTATTAAATAAATGACTAAATAAATGCCTTTTTTCTCTACCTTAATTAATTCATTCTACTATCTTTTTTTTTAGAGAGAGGGTGGATAGGGAAAACTGTCAATTTTCAAGGTTATTCTCTATGCAATAACAATTGCCTTTTGTTAATCATCTTTAATGCCTTTATACATGATAATGACAGAAATTATTTTTTTAACTGAAAGAAACTTCAGAAACCATTTAGAATAACCCCTCTGTACAGAAGCACAAAGACAATATGTTATTGAGTCAGAGATACTGAAAACTCTACATGTGCAAAACCAAGATCAACATTTTTCCTTCTAATGCATTTCCATTTTCTTATACAGACAGTGTGCTGTGCATGTTTTGGAGTACCTGCCTATAATGGTTAACTTCATGTGTCAACTTGTCTAGGCTATTATGCCCAATTATTTAATCAAAACTTAATCTAGATGTTGCTATGAAGGTATTTTGTAGATGTGGTTAACATCTACAATGAGTTGACTACAAGTGACATTTATCCTGGATAATATGGGTGGGTTTCATCCAATCAGTTAAAGGCCTTAAGAACAAAAGCGGCATTTCCCAGAAAAAAAAAAGAAATTCTGCCTCAAGATTGTAAGTTTCCATACTGCCCGCCGTCCCTATGGATTTCAGATTTATCAGTCCCAACAATCATGTCAGCCAAACACATTTTATACATATAATAATATCTATATAATAATTATATACAATATACATAATAATTACATGTAATCTCCTACTTGGTTTTTTTTGTGGTTGTTTTTTGTTGTTGTTTTTTGCATGGGTAGACACTGGGAATTGAACCCAGGTCTCCGGCATGGCAGGCGAGAACTCTGCCATTGAACCACCATCGCACTGCCCTCCTATTTGTTTTGTTTCTGTTTTGTTTTATATATAATCTCCATTTTTGTTTTGTTTCTCTGGAGAACTCTGAGGGATACAGCTACCGTCCACAGTTATTTGGTCAAACACTAGTCTAGGTATTTGTGTGAGAGTATTTTGAGGTTATGATCAACATGTATGACCCATTGCCTTTAAGTCTTCTGGTGAATGAGATTATCCTCCATAATCTGGGTGGGCCTCAACCAACCAGTTGAAAACCCTTGAGAACAAAACTTAAGGTTTCACTGAGAGAGAAGTGATCCCACCCGTGGACTGCAGTGTCGGCTCCTGCCGGAGGGCTTCCAGCCTACCGTTCCTGATTACCAGCCCTAAGGACTGCTCACCGGCTCAGTCAGTCCCCAAAATCGCATAAGGCAATTCCTTGCAATATATCGCTTAATGTATATACACCACACTCATTCTGTTTCTCTGATAGAAACCGACTGATAAACTTCCTCACAGGTCCTTATTTCTATCCTCATTTACAAATCCAATTAATTGGACAGTAGACCACATGACCTTCCACCCCCCCATCCAACCCCCCCCATTATTGATTAGACCTAGTCACTCCCCAGCTGTTATTGATTAGACCTAGTCCCTTGGTACAAAAACAGCTATCTGCTTGCTGACAGGCATCCTAATTTACCTTAACTTGCTTCAGAAGGCTGGAAAGGGCCAATCTAATTTTTTTCCTAGACATTTAGAATTATTACATTTAGAGTATAGCTAAGGGTTAGAGTGACTGCTTGGAAACTGAGTATGCAAAAGAAGTCAAGTTACAGAAAAAAAAAAAAAAACAGAATAGAGAGAAGTATAAAGAAAACCAGGGATGAGACATTAGGACAGAGGGGGGAAAGGGATGGAACAGGGGAGGAAAGAAAAGAAAGAGAGAGATTTTTATTGACTTAGTTCTGTGGTTCTTGATGACTTATGTATTATTCTTTGCCATAGGTAGCTTGAGTGATTCTCTCTTCCTTACAGCCAAAATATTCATAGCCAAACCACCCTGGCTCAGAACCATAAAATCTATCAAGTGTTCTCTAACCCCTTACATCTGAAAAGTCACCAATTTCTATAGAAATGTAGTCACATCTAAGTATTTGCCTCCAGTTCCAAAGCTATTACTACAGTTCAAACCTTCCTTGCCTTTAACCTAGACTATAAAATAACCTCTTAATTGGCCTCGCCATGTCAGGGTTTTCTCCTCTCTAATCCATCACACCTACTACCACAGATTTATTATCCCAAAGCATACCTTTGATCATACTACTGCTCAGATCAAAAATTTTCAAAGCCTCTATGTTATCTAACAAATTAAATGGAAACCCTTTCCTTGGCATCTAAAGTCTTACAAAATATTGCTTGATTATATTTAAGATATTCTCTCCCTATTTCTCAATTTTTAATTATATTTTCCAGTTAAAACTGAACCCTTTCTATTCTCTAAACACTCCTCACAGTATAATCTCCATACTGTTTCTCCCTTTCCCTCCTAATCTGATGAATCTATCTTCTTATTCCAATTCAATCTCTAATGCCACTACTAGAGTTCTCCTAATGAATGTAAACATTCCTTCCTTTAAAGTACCCTCCCCCCCCCAGCTTTTTTGACTCAGTGCAATAACCACTGTTCTGTAATTTCTCATTATATCGCATTTACTACTGCACTTAGACTAGTAATTCCTTGAAAGCAAGGATGGCACTGTGATTTGAACATCGTTACTGCTTTAAAAATCTACATTTGCCATGGAGTATCCATGGGAACACAGCTCCTTGGACAGAACTGAAGTCAGGTTTGCACCAGCCATAGATTTTCATCTGAGTACAAACTAATTATTGCTGCTTTAGGTTCTTAAATTTTTATTTATTTCTGTGCCTTCCAGAATCCCTAAATTTGGAAGGATGCAGAAATATCAACACATAATAAGAAAAGTATTATGACCCAAATATTTATTTTATTTATTTTTTTTTTTTTTTAATTTTTTTGCCTGGGCAGGCACCAGGAATCAAACCCGGATCTCTGGTGTGGTAGGCGAGAACTCTGCCTGCTGAGCTACCATGGCTCACCTGACCCAAATATTTTAAAAATAAAAGAAATTCCTTCTCTTCTCAGAGGAAAAGCATACCTACTTATTCTTTCCTTATCCCTTTGCCAACTGAGAAAGGCAACATATTTGTATAACATTTTGCCATTATAAAACACTCTTCAACATGATCTCATTTCTTATAATAATCCAGTGAAAAAAACTGAGTTCCTTATTATCATTTTAAAAACTTGGCAACTGAATCTTAAGGAAGTTAAGTGATTTATCTAAAGTTACATAGATAGAAAATAGAAGAAAGAATTGACGTTCATGTCTTTTGATTTCCAATTAAAATCAAATCTCTGGAAGTGTGAGAACATACACATACAAAATTCATTAAAAATAATTTGGCAATAAGGTCCCTCCAAGAGGGACAGCATAAATTTCCAAAATCTATAATACATCTCTCAAAATAAAGGATCCATGATTGGCAAATAGTTGTGACCCCTGGAAAATGATTACCTGGGTAGATTTCCTACTAGATATCATTAGTTATTAGCATACAAAGCTTTATTCATGGAATGAGAAACATGCAATATATTTTTCTCTAAAATGTTGACTCACTACAATCAAAGAACATATGCAAACTTTATTAAAACTCTCTGAAAATAATCATGGAACTTTAGAAATGCCACTATTTTTTAACTTTACATCAACCAAATGAGTCAGTGAATTAACATCCCTAAATACAACATTGGCACTGTCACCAAGAAATCTGTGTTTAGAATCTGTATGTGCAACTCTGCTGATTTCCATAAATTACATAACAATTAAGGAGAATAAAAATTTCATGAAAATAGAGAACAGCCTCATAGTTTCAGCCATTTATGAATGGCTTTACCCCAAATTCAAATTTTGCACATTTTTGAAAAGAAAGGTTGAATCCCATCTCTCTGGTATGCTGGCTTGTTGCTACTTTTCTATCTATAAATTAAAAGGTATTACATACAGAGAATTCTGTCAAACTGAAGCTGTGAATATCTTTACTCTTTAGCCAATATGTAGTGCATAGAATTTGCCCACTCCTTCACATGATGAAGTAAAACTAGATTGGAAATTAGCCTAATCAGCATCTATTGCATGTCAATGTGCAAGATACTGCACCAGATATGAGCTAATTGATATTACTTCTTCTGTACAGCAACACTGTGGCAAGAGCATCATTAAACATATTTCACAAAAAAGGAAACTGAGGCACAGAGGAGTTATGTAAATTGCCCAGATTAATTCAGATGTTATGCGGCTGACTGTGGTAGATTTGTAATATATCCCACAACTGAATTCCAAGTCTAGTTCCCCTTCCATTAGAACTTGGTAGTTCTGATGGAACAAGATTTAGTCTGACATTATTGATGAATAGTGCAAACAGTGAAAGATTAGAGAAGATAGACTCAGGAAATTTCCATTTTGCCTTCATCTTTGTCTCAAAGATGGAGATATGAGTTGGCCACAACATAGCTGGTCAGCTCTCAGCAAGTTATGCAGACAGATGTTCCAAATCTGTGAAATGGATGGCAAGCTGGCAAACAGTAGTCAACTGGTGGTTTTCAAATGGACTCTGAGTAACTCTTTGGGTTCCTAGGAGCAGCCTCTAGGGTTCCCCGAATATACTTCAACTAGAGAAACTTTGATTTTACTGTTTATCCAGATGGAGCTTCAGAGAGGCATTTTAAACAGAGTATTTCATGAGCAAAACAGCTCTGAAAATCACTAGTATGCATTTAGTGAGAACCTATAGTATGCCAAAAATGGGGATACGAATTCCTGTATACATCATTTTATGTAAGATTTAAACAATACTGTACATGTAAGTACTATATGGTACTGTTTTAGAGATGAGAGAACTGTAATATAAAAGAGCAAATTGCCCAAATCCACACAGTCAATAAATGGAGCTGCAATTAGAACCAGGGATTAAGGCTCAGGAATTCTACATCAAAAGTCAAGTACTACTTTGGTGTATCCCTACTCTATCATCCTTATTTCTATGAGATTGCCTACATTTTGGGGTCATTAGGCAAAGCTGATAAGAGTTATGAGCTGTTAACCTCATGCCACACAAAGCTTCTTGTAGGTAACTTTCCAACTGTTACAGTGACAACTTATTGAAGCCAGAAGCCATACAGATCCATGACATTTTGGTTTAATGGCTCTGATCTGACCATTATAATGGGAGGTTCATGGATTCATGCCTAATTTAGATAAAATATAAACACTCTGACCCAGAAACCCCTGATTGTTTCCTATAATCTTCCCTCTACCTAACCAAGCAATACTGTTGAACTTGGCTGACAAAGCCAGTTGATCTTGTTATCAGTGCCACTACAATACACTGCTCCAGGAGACAGGTTCACAGAATAGTCTATGTGAATGGAACCACTGAAGTTAGGTAACGGCCATCTTGCACTGGGTAGCAGCCCTGGGCTCGCAATATTCTCTGTTTTAATGCTTTATCTATGATAACTATAAAAAATGTATCAAGACATGGCCTTGTCTTGCATAAACTTCATATTTTGCTTAGTGCACACTTATTCAACATGAAGTTACTAGCTGACAATCCCACTCTTTTCACAACTCCTGATGTTTATTCATTCCTAGTCCCAAAATTAGAAAAAGAAATGTGGAAACTCACAGGGAAAACTCCAGATCTCCAAGAAATTAATCCAACTTTGAAGGTGATAACAAACTTTAATTTCTTACTAGACAAACAAATAAACCACAACAACTATATATATATATATAAATTCTCTATCAGTAATATAATTCTAATTCCTCCCTGGTTGTAAACACTGGTAATATTTCCAGAAATAACCTCCTTGCTATTGTTATCATCTCAACTTAGCTGTATAAATTTCATTTACTCTGTTAATATTAACCCAAGTCAATAATATAATCAAATTTAGGAAAATCTCATGCTATATTCTCATACTATATTCAATGCATGTCCTAAATTTAAAACTAAGATCAAAGCAAGACCTTTCTAAAGAGTCTAAATATACTATAATCAACTTATATAGGGTTAGGTATTACAGCAAAGACTTAATATTTCAATCACATAAATGGCATATCAATATTATGTTTCATTTCTCAATATAACAAATAAGGTATCAGTGGCTAAGAGAGTTCAAATAGAGTTGAGAGTCTATTCTGGAGGCTACTCTTATATAAGCTTCAGCTAGATATTGCTAATTACCAGGTTTTACCAAACCTCAACCAAAACCATTCCAGTCAATCTTAAAGAACACCTAGGGCTTTATCTGAGATTCTACAGAAGTTTCAGGCACTAAGATTATTTTCCAGAAAACTACAACCTCCAGATGGGTTCCTAGACCGAAGGGGCCAGCCTTTCTAGAACATCAACTACTTCCATCCTCCATCCCCTATTATCAGTAACCCTTTCCAATGTGAAAAAGTTAGAATGGGTGTACTCCAAATACCCCCAAAGATTGGGAGAAGGATCAAAAGAGAAGGATGAGTTATAACAGAGAAGATTGGATTTAGCAAATGAGTATAACTGCTGAATCATTATATTGATATTGCTTTCATTCTCCAATGTCTTGGAGCAACTAGAAGGAAAAACTTAAAATTGTGGAACTGTAATCCATACCAAACTCTGAAATCTATTCTACAACTATTTGTTACAATACTTTGAAATTTATTACTTTTTTTGTATATATGTTATATTTCACAAAAATGTTTAAAAATATTATATTTCATTTCTCAATTCATTGAAGTAAAAGCTATGTCATGTGAGTCTTTTCACAAATATCTCAGTTGCATATGCCCCAAATTTAATATAAAGGAATGGTTAAAAGCATAGGCTCTGCAGACGAATGACGCTGTTATAAGGAGTCAATAAGAGATGGGTATAGGGGGAAAAAATACATGTATTGTAAACTATGGAGTATAGTTAATGGTAATATTTTAATACTCTTTCATCAACAGTAACAAATGTACCATACCAACACCATGGGTCAATAATATTGGAGGATAAGAAGTATGGGAGGATTAGGGTTTTCTATTTTATTTTTATTTCTCTTATGGAGTGATGAAAATGTTCTAAATTTGACCGTGGGGCTGTATATACGATCATATGATGATATAGTGAATCAGTGGTTGTACATTTCAGATGTTTTCTATCCTGTGTGACTATATCTCAATAAAATTACAATTTAAAAAAGCATAGGCTCTGAATTTAGATTGCTTGAGTTTGAATCCTAACTCTACTACTTATTAGTTTTATATCATGAACAAATTACATAACCTCCCTGTTTGTCCATTCCCTCGCCTGTAAAGAGGAGAAAATAACAATACTTACCTCATAGTTTTATTGTGAGACTAAGATGAATTAAGACATTTAAAGTATCTGGAATTTACTAGCTTATAGTAAGTGCTAAATAAATGCTTTTTTTTTTAATTAGGCCTTATTGCCCTGCTAAATATATATAACTAGAGTGAACTTTCTGGTTCGACATATTGGGGAAAATTGCTTGGCATTAGCATGACCAGTAAATGGAATGAACCAAGTCAGTCTGTAGCTAAACATTAGTTACAATTGGATTAAGGTATCTACACTGAACAAAATCGTGTGCCATGTTACTTTTATAAGAATTTGCATTAAGAGTTTTGAGGAGATACCACTATACAATAGATGTTGTTCTCCAAATAAGGTTCTCAACTGTATGCAGAACTTACAAGAAGTTCCCTGAAGACTTGATATATGACTCCAAACTTTTCACTCTTTTAGAGGATGTCAATTTTAGAGTTGAGTTGCTGGAGATGGCAATTAGGAGATTTTTTTTTTTTAGTGGTCTGGTGATGACTCTGAGTCATATTTCTACTTTCCCCCCAGGGTGAGCAGTGTGAAGTGCCCAAGCTTTACCTGGATCCTAGTGAGTTGGGAATTGGTGTGACATTTAGAGTTAGATACCTGTGCCTAGTAGTTAAGGAGACATTAAGAAGGTTCACTGGTACTTGATCCTCATTCAATAAGGTTGAAAGATCAGAGGAGGGCTGAATAGTTGCTTTTGCAGAGGAATGAAGCAAAGTTGCTGCTATTTGGGAATTGGTCTGCCTGCCAAGAATGGGAAAAATGTTTCTCCTGAGTCAGCTGTGAACCCTGAATGAGAGAAAAGTTCTTAAGTCCTTTCTGAAAGACACAATTAGAAACCTGAGAGAAATGTGGCCTTACCAAAGAAAACGTTGAGATGGAGCAGTAGACTTCCAAAAACTGAAGGATTGGATGACTGAGAGAATATAATTGCCTCTACAAAAGGAATTGCAAAAAAAAAGATCACCAGCAATTGGGGGAGGGTCTCTCTGATATACACATGCAAATGTATGCATGCAAATGCTTCAGAATAGTTATTTTCAAACATAACCAGACCCATGGAATGCCAAGCCAATTATTATAAATTATTATAAAATGCATGGGCATTTTAAACTATTGAATTGAGACAGTATTTGTAACTTAAAATGACTACAGAATTTTCCACACCAGAAAAATCAAGGGCATTGCCTGAATTTTTATCCAATATCATGTGAAGGTCTTTCCCAACTAAAAAAGTTAAAATGGATAGTGGGCAGCAAAGATAAAGCATATATTGTAAAAAGTCAGGAATTGCAAATGGTAGCATAATTTATGCTGTTGAAAATTTTCTCCAAACCACCACCCATGAAGCTGAAGAAGACTGTAATGCAACACTCCAAACTGAATTAAAGATACTCAAACAAATGTTTAGGAATATGAAAATATGCTTTGATTCAGAATTACACAAAACTAATAATAGAAATTGGGGGGGAAATTAGGAGGAAAAGAAATGAGTATTCTTGAGTTCCGCAAAGAAAGAGAAAACAATGACAAAATTATATCAGAAATGAAGAATAAATTGTACCATGCCCGAAAGAACATAGATTCAAATAACAATTTAATAAATAGCTTAAACAAAATTGAAGAAAAGTTGGAAAGCAGTTAAGAGAATGAAAATGAATTTAAAAAAAAAAAAGGAAAAAGAGCCAGAAAAAATGTGGTTGAAGTGGAAGGCAGGCAAAACAAAGTGTGTAGGTGATGTGCAAGAAGAAAACAGTGAAACAGAGGACTAGAACTAAGATAGAATAATTATAATCCAACAAAATTCTTCAGAAATAAGAGAAAGCTAGCCTGAAAGGTTCTATCAGGTCCTGGGGAAAAATGCCCCAAACCATCAATTTCAAGGCATATTCTAATATAAATAGATTTTACAGATAAATAAAAATCCTCAGACCCTCCACGCTAACCAGTGAAACAACTTACAAGGACATGGCTATTAGGTTACCATCTGACATCACGAAAACAATATAGAAAGCAAGATAAATTATAAGAAATTATAAATTATAATTTAAAGCAATTGTAAGAAACTTAAAGAGAAAATGTATAAAGCACAAATATTGTATCCTATCAAACTGTTCTTCAGGTATCAAAAATTAGTTATATATATGCATAAAATAAAATAATATATAATAGTTATTATATATAATAATTATTATTATACATAAACTCAAGATATACTGTACAAATGTATCCTTCCTGAGGACTCTCCTAGAAGTTATGAGGAAAATTGGCAAAAAACTGGAATGAGTATTTCATATAGTCTGGCTATAAGGTTATCTATCATGGTAGGTGGTGGTGGGCTGGCAAGAGACAGGGGAAAATAAGCATATGGGAGGCAAACATACTACTCTGAATATAATTTTATCTATGTTTTATTTTTGGACGCATTCAGTATTGTTGCTCTAGCTCAGAAGTTAGCAAACTTTTTCTGTAAAGGGCCAGAAAATAAATATTTTAGGCGTTTTGAAGACCATAAGTTCTCTGTAGCAATTATTCAATTTAGCTGCTGTAGTGCCAAAACAGTCACATGCTGCCAAAGCAGCAGGCAGTGTATAAATGAGTGGGCTGGCTGTGCCCCAATACAACTGTATTTATAAAAGCAGACAGTGGAGGAGCATAGTTTGTTGATTTCTATTCTAGACATTCAAAAATTTAAATCAGCAGGGATGGGAAAGGAAAAAGTCACCCAAAACAGAAAGCAAACATAAACAAATAAATCCAACTGCATTTCGGAGATCAATACTGTAACAACATCGAAGGGGGTGGGGTGAAGAAACAAAAAACTAATCCAAGTAATTTATAAATACAGTATTTCATGGAATACCCTCAGTCTTGAGTGTGGTTGGGTACATATGTAATTATATGCATACTAAATGTAGGGGAAAATTTGACAAGGAGCAAAATATTTGCCTAATCATAAATCACATCCTACAGATAGACTATCAGTTGTAAGAGAAAAAATAACAACAATACAGTGGAGAAACTGGATACCCTTCTGGGTGAACATAATAAACATTACCAATGAGGAGCAGATGGACAATGTGTACATCCAGACAGGTTACCCTGAGAAGGATTCAACATGCAGTGCTCTGGCCTGGAATGCATGATCCAAATTTATTTGGGAAAGAAATATTGGATGAACCCCAAATCAGAAACATTCTATTAATTAAAACAGTGCATTAAAAAATGCCAATGCATAAAAAACACAGAAGCTGTGAACAAAGGAGAGTAAACAGGCACAGCAATTAAATGCAATTCCTATTCCTATACTGAATTCTGGGTTGGGAGGCAGGGAGTGCCATTAATGGAAAATAAATGGATAAAATTAAAATATAGATAGATTTTATGAAAGTAATATATCAATGATAAATTTATCAAAGGTGCTACCTGTGCTGTGCAATTGGTGACCACTGGGGCTATGTGAGATCCTTAATTTTAGGAAAAATTAATTGAAGAATTTAAGGGTAAAGCACACAATATATGCAACTTAATCTCAAATATTTAAAAATTATCTTATAGATTGATAGAAAGCAAATAATAAAGCAAATGAGCCACAATATTAATAATAAGTGAATCTAGGTAGGATATGTGGGTATTATTTTCATTGTTGCTATCCTCATATTTTCTTTGAAAAATAATTTTTTAAAGGCTTCTTAATTTCATCTTTAGCAGCTCCAGTGAAAGTCCTCAATGAACTCTTAGGAGAGGCTGGCTGAAGTGGGAAGAGTGATTATCTCTTCTGAATCCTCCTTAAAAGCCTTCTGGTGATTAGATTAAATATCACTCATTGCAGAAGACACTCCCCTTAACTGATTGCAAATGCAATCAGCTGTGGATGCAGACAACATGGTCATGATTTAAGTCCATGAAATGTCCTCATAGTAACAGACAGGCCAGCGCTTGCTGGAGCAGACAACTTGGGCACCACCACCTGGCCAAATTGACACACGAACCTGACCATCACAGAAGATATCTTCCCATTTCTGTGTATTTACTCTATCGACAGAAAATATAAGTACAACTGACTTCATGTGGGGACTTTCAAATATAAAAAGCAGTCTAATCCAGAATAACATTAAGATAACTAAACATATGTGTAATTAAGATTAAATGCTATCTCTAAATGATTACCTAGGGAGGCTGTAAAATTCAGCTTACATGCATCAGTGTTCTCATTTGTACAAATAGGGGTTGAAAAGAAATTGCCATTAGGGTCTTTTAAATTAAATGCCTGAAGCAATTTAAGTGAGACGTGTCTGAGAAAGAAGGGGGAGCACAGAGTGAATAAGATCATAGGCATGAAAGGGAAAATGCACCTTGAGAAAATTTAACAATCCCCCAAAGATTGACAATGGACACTGCTTGTGTCTTTTAATCTAGTTTTCTGGGAACTGTGGAATGCAGGAAATATAGGAAGTGATCAGTAACATAGGTAAATATAGAAAGAAACAGCACACATTTCACACAAAGCCCCTCTGTCTAAAAAGTTTGGAAAACTGACTCCAAGTCCTATGATGCAAAATTGATTAATGTGTTTTCTTCTCTCATGGATATGAATGCAGTTATAGTTACCTGTATTATAGAGACACAACAACCAGAGGTCTTATCTGAAGTTTCCATTCCTCTCTTGACAGTGACAACCAGGCATCCTATTATAACATCCACAAACTACCCCAAGAATTCCCAAAGAATTTGATTATTAATAACCACATTTTTTCATATCAACTGAAGAGAATATAGTGAAGCCACAAGGTAGACTTAAAACACTATTTATCTTCATTTACTTTCAATACTCTAATAAAATATTAAGAAAGAAATAAAAATGGATATATCCATAGGAAAAAAAGAACAGGAATAGATGAAAAGCAAAAGATGTCAACAAAATACCAGAAGAATGGAAGGAAGTATGTAAACAAATTCAATGTAGTTGAGAGATTTGAAAACCAATGGCCTGTTGGTTTTCAGAGACATACAAAGACATTCCATTCAAAATAAATAAATAAATAAAACTACAGGCACCAAATATCTCAGAAAGCCAAAGTTCAAGTGGGGCTGACAAGAAAAGGAATACTACATAAAGGACAATTAGACCCATATATCCCCTCTCCTGCCTCAGTGACAGAAGACAAGATTTTATACTCTGGAGAAATTAAATGGGGAAAGTTCTGGAATCAGGGATACCAGTCACAGTTGAATGAGAGATGAAAATGTGCATTTAAATATAAGCATGCATGGTAACAAAGACCCCCTTCTCCCTTCCCTCTAACAGATTTCCATGATACCAACTACACTTATATTCTGCAGGGAAGAGACTGAAAGAATCATTTGGAATGAGTGACCTGCCCCAAAAGAAAGACCTAGAGATACTGACCTGGGCAGGGGACAGGAGCAGGGATAGTAAGGCTCAACAAATTCTCTAGGATCTCACCCAATCACCCTGCAATGAAGGACACCATGGACTATCCCCTCCCATACACACAGAGCTCACAATTGTCTTTTTTTATGTTTATTTTAAATATTAAAGAAAACCTAGGATGACTATGAATAGAAGTTTGAGGAAAGCCTCTTTTATGAAGGACAATGATAAAACAAGCATATTTTTTAGAAAATATGCACTGAGAGAAACTGAAGCAATGCAGAGAACAGAAAAAAATGTTTTGAAAAATGAGAAGGTATTGCATCCCAGAATGAAAACAGGAAAGAAAGGGGAATTCAGAACTCAGACTTTAAAAATATGATAGCCAAACTGAAAAATCCATGGAAGAATTAAAAGACAACATTGAGGAAATCTTCCAGAAAATAGAACAAAGATTTGGAAAATAAGAAAGACAAATAGCAAAGTTAGGAAATCAGTCAATGAGATCTAACATCCCATAAATAAAAGGCCCAGAAAAAGAGACTAACTAGAGACAATTAAGATGGCATGTTACCATAATTAATTCAAGACATGAATTGCAAGGCCCCAAAAGTACCTTGCACAATGAACTTAAAAGACTTGCATCAGGACCTGGGTTTGTTTCCTGGTGCCTGCTCATGCAAAAAAAAAAAAAAAAAATTCTTACATCAAGATAATTTAATGTGAAATTTTAAAATACTGGGAACAAATACAGGCTTTTAAAAACTTTCTGAAAGAGAAAAAAAAACAACTAATACACAATAGAATGAGAATCAGAATAGTGTCAGGGATGATAAAAATGGAAACTGAACAAAATGCAGCCATGCCTTTAAAAATGCTTAGTGAAACAATATCCAAACCGTACTTCTGTACCCAGCCCAATCATCTATTGTGGCTGAGCATAGAATAAAGACAACTCCAGACACATGAGATCTCAAAGAATTTCCCTCCTGTGCTCAGAAAATAGGGAATATAATACACACAATTTCTAGGTTGACAGAGGATGAAGACATCATGATGTCAGGAATATGGCAATTTTTGAGAACATCTAGTCCAGATTAGAGAAGATAATTGATGATGTTGATGGATACTGAAATTAAAGATTATCTGATATTTTAGATATAAATTACAAACTTATATATAGTGGAAAAATTAGAGATGTGTTTTTCTTAGTGGTATGTACAGCATCAACTAAGTGAATGTCAAAAAATTATTAATTCTAGGAGAGTGTTCCAGGAAGATGGCAGAATAAGATATATCAAGTTCAACCCTGCTCCAAGGAACAGTTAGAGAAGGGATGGGAGGGCAACAGAGATGGCTATTTCTGAGTGTACATGACCTGGCAGAGTCTTCAGCATCATATGGGGCAGCTCTGGTTGCAAAAGGTAAGGAACTGAGAAGCAGAGAAGCAGAGACATTCTGTCTGGTGCAAACAGCCTGACATGGAAGCCTGGAGCCCTCAGGAGTGCACAGATAGGGAGACGAGGACTAGAAAGTAAGCCAAATCACATTCCTTGAATGTGCTATCCTCACCAGCACAGACCCATGACCTGTGACTCACCCCACACTTCACACATCTGAACCCCCTCACTCACTCCTTCCCCATGCTCCAAGCACCCCCACTCTGTAACCCCTTGGACATGTACTTGCCCCCACCCCCCCACCCCATGTGTGCAAATGCCTGCCATAGTCCAATCCACCTCTCCTACACAAGAGCAGTCTCACCCCGCCCCTCAAGCCCTACCTCCCAGTCCTTGCACCCTGCAGGCAATTGCCAGTACATAAGAGCTGCTGGCGCTTACCTCCATATCCAGGCTACACCCACCCCCAGCCCATACATTCGGCAGCTCCACCCAGCACCCTCTGAGCTCTGCACATGGGTACATCAGTTTATGGCACTCCCAGATCTGAGCATCCGCATGGCCTCCAGACACACCCCTCCCAACTCTAGGAAAGTGCTGACCTGCACAGCTGGGCCACATCCACACCCAGCCCATGCAGGCAGAAGGCCAACTCACTGCCCTAGCTCTGCACATGCACACAAAGGGCCCTACACCCTCCCCCACCACTGGGCACCCACACTCACAGCATTGTATCCCCAACCTGTGCCTATATCTGCTCTGCAATTCATCACAGTCACAGGCACCAGCATACCATCCTGAACCTGAGCCTATACCTGCACCACGATGCATAACCACATTGTTGTGCCATGCCCCACAACCTGTATCCTTCTCCACATCCACCCTGTAAATATAAGGCTTTAGACTAATGAAGGAATCAACTTCCAAAGAAAGCCAATCAAGATATTTACCTGCCACAAAACAGCAGAAGATCACTAAGCATATCATGATGCAGACAGATACAGCCCAGCCTAAGGACTAAATTTAAATACCTGAAGAGATGCAGATGTTGGAACAACTAAACAAAGCTGTTCATACAACTCTATTAAATAAGATGCATGGCATAACTAACGAAATAAAGGACATCAAGAAGACACCAGAAGAGCATAAAGAAGAATTTAAAAGAATAAATAGAAAAATAGCAGATATCACAGAGATTAAAGATTCTGCATACAAAATAAAAAACATACTAGAGACACACAAACAGCAGATTTGAAGAGGCAGAAGAAAGAATAAGTGAACTAGAGGACAGCATAACTATTTTTGAACACTAAAAACAGCAAATGGCAAAAAAAAGATGGAAAAATTTGAATTGGATCTTAGGGAAATGATGGACAAAATAAACACACAAATATAAGAATCACTGGTGTCCCAGAAGGAGAAGAGATGAGTAAAGGGCTAGGAAAGATATAACGGCGGAAAACTTCCCAACCTTTATAAAGGACAGAAATCTGCAAGTCAAAGAAGCTCAATGAACTCCAGATAGAATAAATCCAAATAGGCCTTCCCCAAGACATGTACTAATCAGTCTGCCAAATGTTGAAGAGAAGCAGAAAATCCTAAAAGCAGCAAGAGGAAAACAATATACTGCATAAAAGGGGGACTACGTAAAACTGAGCTCAGACTACTCAGCTGGCACTATGGAGGGGAGAAGGCAGTGGTATGATATATTTAAGATCTGTAAGAGAGAGACTTCCAGTCAAGAATTCTGTACCCAGCCAAATTGTCCTTCAAAACTGAGACAGAGATTAAAATTTTCACAGACAAACAAATCCAAAAAGAATATATCAAGAAGAGACTGGCACTACAAGAAATACTAAAGGGAATACTGCCAATTGAAAAAAGAAGACAAAAGAGTGAGGTCTGGAGGAGTGCAGAGAATTGAAGAGTATCAGGAAGAGTAACTTAAAGGATAAAAAGATAAAGAAGGAAAACAATACATAGATCTGACAAATAAAATCCAAAAGATAAAATGGTGGATTCAAGAAACACCTTTTCAGTAATAACTTTGAATGTTAATTGACTAAATTTAGCAATTCAAAGATACAGATTGGCAGAATGGATTAAGAAATATAATCCAGCTATATGTTGCTTACAAGAGACTCATCTTAGATACAAGAATACAAATAGATTGAAAGAAAAAGAATGGGGAAAAATGTTTCTCATATGTTGTAACCAAAAGAAAGCAGGAGTAACTATATTAATGTCAGATAAAATAGATTTTAAATGTAAAGACATCATAACAGACAAAGAAGGACACTATATTAATAAAAGGGACAATTCACCAAGAAGAAACAACAATCATAAATATTTATGCTCCTAATCAAGGAGCTCCAAAGTACATGAGGCAGACATTGGCAAAACTAAAGGGAACTCTATAGATAGAACAACCAGACAGAAGATCAACAAGGAAACAAAGAAGTTAAGCAACTTAGTAAATAAATTAGACATAACAGACATATATGGGTCATTACACCCCAAAACACTAGGATGTACCTTCTTCTTAGTGCTCATGGAACATCCTCCAGGATAGAGCACAAAATAGTTCTTTATAAATTTAAAAACATTGAAATTATTCAAAGCACTTTCTCTGATCACAATGGAATAAAGGTAGATATCAATAACCACCAAAGAATGAAAACATACACAAATATGGAGATTAAATAACACATCTTAAACAACCAGTGGGTCAGAGAAGAAATAGCTAGAGAAATCAGTAGCTATCTGGAGACTAATGAAAATGAGAATACAACATATCAGAACTTATGGGATGTGGTAAAGGTTGTGCTGAGAGGGAAATTTATTGCCCTGTGTCTATATTTAAAAACAAGAACAATTCACTTCCTGGTGACTGCCCATGCAAAAAAAGAAAAAAGAAGAAGAAGAAGAAAGAAAGAAAGAAAAAACAAGGACAAGCAAAATCAAGGACTTAACTGCTCACCTGGAGGAACTTGAGAATGAATAGCAAGCTAATTCCAAAGCAAATAGAAGAAGAGAAATAACAAAGACTAAAGCAGAACTGAATGAATGGGAGAATAAAAGAACAATAGAAAGAATCAATAAAACCAAAAGTTGATTCTTTGAGAAAATCAATAAAATTTGTGGGCCACTAGCAAGACTGACAAAGGAAAAAAAAGAGAGAGGATGCAAATCAACAAAATCAGAAATGAAAAGGCTGTGTTACCACAGACCCTGAAGAAATAAAAGAAATCATAAGAGGATGCTATGAACAACTATATGCCAACAAACTAGACAACTTAGATGAAATGGACAAAATCCTGGAAACATAGACAAGGTACACTGATGCAGGAAGAAATAGAAGATCTCAATAAACCAATCACAAGTCAAGAGATTTATTCAGTCATCAAAAATCTTCCTACAAAGTAAAGCCCAGAGCCAGATGGCTTCACAGGGGAATTTTATCAAGCATTCCAAAAGGAACTAATGCCAATCCTGCTCAAATCTTTCCCAAAAAAATTGTGGTAAAAGGAATACTACCTAACTCATTTTATGAAGCTAATACCATTTTAATACCCAAACTGGGTAAAGATATTATAAGAAAGGAAAACTACAGTCCAATCTCCTTAATGAACATAGATGCAACAATTCTCAACAATATGCTAGCAAATGGCCTCCAACAACACATTGAAAGAATTATATACCACGACCAAGTGGTGGTTAATACCAGAAATGCAAGGATGGTTCGACACAAGTGGATCAGTTAATGTAATACAGCACCTTAATAAATTAAAAGGGGGAAATCACATGATCATCTCAATTGATGCTGAAAAAGCACTTGATAAAATTCAACATCCTTTTATGATAAAAACAATTTAAAAGATAGGAACCAAAGGTAACTTCCTGAATATGATAATGGGCATATATGAAAAACCAAAAGCCAGCGTCATACTCAATGAAGACAGACTGAAAGCTTTCCCCCTCAGATCAAGAAAAATAAGATCAGGATGCTCTTGGTCACCACTACTATTCAACATTGTACTAGAAGTTATAGCTAGAGCAATCAGCTGAACAAAGAAATAAAAGGCACCCAAAGTGGAAGGGAAGAAGTAAAACTTTCATTATTTGCAGATGGCATGATACTATACTTGGAAAATCCTGAGAAATCTACAACAAAGTTACTTGACCTAATAAAAAAATTCAGCAAAGTGCTGGGATATAAAATTAATGTGAGAAAAGCAGTAATATTTCTATACATAAGCAGTGGCCTAACTGCGGAGGACTTATACACAGAAAACTATATAACATTGCTAAAAGAAATCAAAGAAGACCTAAATAAGTGTAAAGATATTCCCTGCTCATGGATAGGAAGGTTAAATATAGTTAATATATCAATTCTACCCAAATTGATATATAGATTCAATGCAGTACCAATCAAAATTCCAACAACCTACTTTGAAGGCTTGGAAAAGCTAGTTACCAAATTCATCCAGAAGGAAAAGAGAGCATGAATAGATAAAAGCATCCTAAAAAGAAGAACAAAGTGGGAGGATTAACACTTCCTGGCTTTAAAACCTATTATAAAGCCACAGTGGTCAAAACAGCACGGTACTGGCACAAAAACAGAAGTACTGACCAATGGAACTGAATCAAGAGCACAGAAATAGACCACTAAATCTATGGTCAGCTGATTTTTGACAAGGTCCCCAAATCCACTGAACTGGTACGAAACAGTCCTTTTAATAAATGGGCATGCGAGAACTGGATATCAATAGCCAAAAGAATGAAAGAGGACCCTTACCTTATATGCTATACAAAAATGAACTCAAAGTGAATCAAACACCTAAATATAAGAACTAGCATCATAAAGCTTCTAGAAGACAGTGTAGGGAAACATCTTCAAGACCTAGTAATAGCAGGTAGCTTTCTAAACTTTACACCCAAAGCACAAGCAACAAAAGAAAAAATAGATAAATGGAAACTCCTCAAAATAAAATGCTTCTGCACCTCAAAAGACTTTGCAAAAAGGTGAAAAGATAGCCAATTCAGCAGGAGAAAAAATTTTGAAATCACACATTGGATAAAGGTTTGATAGCCTGTATACATAAAGAAATCATACAACTCAACAACAAAAGAACAAACAATCCAATTATTAAATGGGCTAAAGATATGAGTAGGCATTTTTCTGAAGAGTAAATACAGATGGCTCAGAAGCACATGAAGAGATGCTCATTTTCATTAGCTACAAGGGAAATGCAGATCAAGACTAAAATGAGATACCACCTCACACCTATAAGAATGGCTGCTATTAAACAAGCAGGAAACTATAAATGTTAAGGAGAATGTGAAGAAATTGGGACACTTATGCAATGCTGGTGGGAATGTATATTGGTATAGTTGCTATGGAAGACAGTTTGGCAGTTCTTAAGAAACTAGTTATCGAGTTGTCCTATGACCCAGCAATAGCACTACTTGGTCTATACCCAAAAGAGCTGAAAACAGTGACACAAACGGGCATTTGCACACCAATGTTCATAGCAGCATTATTCATACTTGCCTAAATTTGTTCAAATGCCCATAAACAGACTAGTGGATATAACATCATATATACATATGATGAAATGTTATGCAGCAGTAAGATAAAATAACATCCTGAAGCACATGAAAAGATGGATGAGCCTTGAGGACACAATGCTGAGTGAAATAAGCCAGACACAAAAGGATACTGTATGACTCCACTTTTATGACCCTGGTAATGGTTGCAGTGACTGAGAAGTAGATTGGCAAACAATGGTGTATACATAGGCTCAAATATTTTGCTGCTACAAAAGGGAACGAAGTCATGAGGCATGCCATGATGTGAATTAACCTGTGGGACATTTGGTGAGGCAAAATAAGCCAGAAATGAAAGAACAATTATTGTATGTCTCTTTTATAAAATGCTTATAAAAAAACAGGGGCCTAGATTGTGAGCTGTTATAGCAGACACATTTAGTCTGGCATGGTAATTATTATCTCTGGATTTTGAGAGGCTGTTTTATATATCTATAACCTGGTACTTAGAGATAAGAATGAAGCCAATCAGGTTAGGATTAAGATAATTCAAAACACAGGGGTAAGGAAGACATTGTCTGTATTTTAGAAATGCACTTACTCTTTGAAACTAAAGGAAGAAAGATTTTTTTGTCCGGAACCTAAATTTTCTGTAGTACATAATCTAACTCAACCTGTCTGGATAGTTCATTTGAACAAATGAAACACAGGGAGCCCAGAAAAAGAATGAGGGCCTTTAATTTGGTATAGTTTATTGTAATGTCTGGATACATCTTAGAATATAGTAAGCAGATAATCAAAAGTATTGGCAAAAACAACAACAACAAACGGTATTGGCAAATCTCGACAGATGGGAGAAAAAATATGAAACTATTAAACTTCACCAATAGAGTATCCCCTGATACTGTGTTGAACACTCGGGACACTTAAATCAATAGGCCAAGCCCTTTATCTTGAGGGTTACTCTTATGAAGTTCATGTAAGTAGCAGAGAAGCTTAGCCCACCTCTAGGTATACCTAAGAGTTACTTCTGGAGGACCTCTTTTGTTGCTCAAATGTGGCCTCATTCTGTCTAAGCCCAACTCTGTAAGTGAAATCATTGCCTTCTCCCCACGTGGGACATGACATCCAGAAGTGAAAGTCTCCTTGGCGGCATGGGAGTTGATTCCCAGGGATGAGTCCGGCCCTGGCACCATGGAATCAGCAATTCCATCCTGACCAAAAGGGGGAAAAGGTGTGCAACTAATAAAGTATTAGTGGCTAAGAGAATTCAAATAGAGTCGCGCGGCTACTCTAGAGATCACTCTTATGCAAGCTTCAGTTAGACATTGCTGCCTATCATAGCTTGCCAAAACCTAACCGAAACCATTCCAGTCAATTATAAAGAACACCTAGAGCAATATATAAGATTCTACAAAGGTTCCATGCACTAGGGTAACTTTCCAGAAATCT
Source organism: Tamandua tetradactyla (assembly GCF_023851605.1). NCBI lineage: Eukaryota > Metazoa > Chordata > Mammalia > Pilosa > Myrmecophagidae > Tamandua > Tamandua tetradactyla. Next base: position 96,555,289 of record NC_135333.1, on the reverse strand, counting down.
ACAACCTCCAGACAGGTCTCTGGACCAGATAAGTCCTGAAACCTAGAGGGCCCAGTCTCTCCAGAACATCAGCTAGTTCTACTCTATATTATTAACAACCCCTTCCATCATGAAAACTTTAGAATGGCCATGGCCCAAATACTCCTAAAAGAGAGGGAAAGAAAGATCAAAGGTGATGGTGGAGTTATATAGAGAAGGTAGGATTTAACAAATGAATATGATTACTGAATCATTAAATTGATATTTCTTTAATGTCCAGTATCTTAGAGCAGCTAGAAGTAAAAACCTAAAATTGTGAAATCGTAACCCATACCAAACTCTGAAATCTGTTCTACAATTAATTGTAGTGTTGTGCTTTGACATTTATTGCTTTTTTGTAAATATGTTTCACGCAAAAAAAAAAGTCAATTGCGATGATAAAAAAATATTAATTCCTTCTAGCCTCCTATATTCTGGAGCAGCTAGAAGGAAAAAAATCTGAGATGATGGTATAGTAGCCCATGACAAACTGTGGGATCTGTCCTGTAACTACTTGTTGAAGAGGGCTCTGAAAATTATTGCTTTTTTCTTTCTTTGCTTTGTATATATGTTATATTACACAATAAAAAAGTTTAAAAAATTAAAAAGAGGAAGAATAATTCTGATAAGTTATTTAAAAATTATTAATTCTAGATAAAGGGTAAAACCAAAAAATAGTTCAAAAATGAAAATGTAATCAAATAGTTCTACGTCATTATGTAGCTCAACTAAGATTAATATTTATTTAGTCCTAATAATGTTAAAAATCTTACTATTTTATAATTGTGTAGATGGAAAGAGAGAAACACAGCTGAATTCTCATTTTCCTTACTTTGAATTTAAAAAGTAATGCCTAAAACTAGAAATCAAGATATAATAGCATATACATATTATTTCAAAAGATGACTAGTAGAAGCAATAACTAAAATTTGCAAACTAATTTCCAGCAAAGAGGAAGAACTAGCAATAGCTAAAGCTGCAACAGATCCTTTTTTATTGACATGGGCAGACTCCAGGAATCAAACCCAGGTCTCCAGTATGGCAGGGGAGAATTCTGCCACTGAGCCACCGTTGCACCACCCTAAAACATTACACTTTTTTTAGAGGGTGGAGGGGTGGGGATGCATGGTCTGGGAATTGAACCAGGTCTCCCGCATGCAAGGGAAGCATTCTACCACTGAACCACCCATGCACCCAACAGATCCTTTTGTGTCCAGTATAAGCCCAGTAGAACCACTGATTTTCCAAAATTGTATGTATAAATATAATTAAAACAAAAAATAAAAATTAAAGTTAAATGAAAAATGGATTTAATATATTTAGTAGCATTTTTATATGCAATTTTATTTTATTAAGTATGATTGTCTACTTGCATTTGAACATTATATATATATATATATATATATATATATAATATCTTCAGCCTATAGAAAAATATTTGATGTACATAACATCTCCAATTCTAGCAATAATTCCTCTACCTCCCAAGGATCTACAGCTCACAAGTTTGCAAGCAATGTCTTAAATCTTAAAATTTAACTCAGCGGGGTCTAACTGAAAAGGAGCTATAGTAATTGCTCACAGGAAAACACATTATGAAACAGTTTCATATTGTTTGCAATTAATGAAGTATATTGTAAAAATGGTACTTACTGGGGAGAGGGTAATATAACAAAATCTATAGTACCAAGATGATTATTTTCAAAGTGTTTGTGTGTGAAAAAAAAAAAGCCCTTCAATCAACCCAATCTCTCATTTTCCATCCCACTTTCTGGAATAAGAGAAAGTAAATCTGAAACAAAAAGAAAAAATGCACAAAGTACACTTAGAGATGTGTGGTTTTTTTTCCTTTCTCCATGCTGAGAGCAAACCTAAAGTTTACTGCTCTGTAGATTACCTAATTTTCTGTCATGTTGCTAAGACATTAATTGCTTAGATTATGTAACATAATATTAACTAGTCTCCTAGGGAAAACAGAGTACAATTCAAACAAAGTTTCACCTCCTTTTTTTCAAACTTGCTCTACAAAGATCATCAGTACAGACATATCCATTCAAATTTTGAAAAAAAAACATAATTCTACTATGCCTATCAGAGACTATTCCTAAAGACATTAAGCCTGGAAAGTACAGATTCATTCTATAAGGAGAAAATACATTTTCTGATTTTTCTTCTTTTTGCTCTGAGGACTGCCCTAGATTGGACTAGAGGGATGAATATCTCAGTAACATTTGACAGTCTCAGATCTTTTTCATGCTTTCTACTTCCCTGTTCAAGAGTTTGACATTAAACAAGCATTCATTTAATGCCCTCTATATGACCACTCTATGCTAAGTCTGTGTCAGGTCCACAAAGACAAGACTTTCCTCTACCCTGAAAAAAAGTTCTTAGTGTATAAGGAAGAAAAATGGAAACCAAAAAGTGCAAGGTGTGGTATATTCATATAGTGGAACTCTTGATTGCAATAAAATGAATAAATTATGGCTACACATACCAACATGAATAAACCTCAGGAACATAACATTAAGAGAAAAAGTAAGCTGCAGAAAATTAACACAATATGATTACATTTATGGAAGACTCTAAAATACACAAAACTGAACAACCTACCATTTAGGGATACAAACATAATTGACAAAACTATAAAGAAAAAAAGGGAACAATAAACTCAAATTTCAGAATACTGATTTCCTCTGTACAAAACCATTGTATTTTTCTCCTACTCCACATCTACAACAGCAACCCACTGAATTTGACAGATTTCTACTTCATCCAGAGAAGTCCTCACTGCCCCAATGGGAATAACAATTTTCTTTTTTCTTAAATTGTAAAGTGGGCATAATTTCAGGTTGATGCCAAAAGGCTGACATCCTTCATCAAATTCCCACTGCACACAACCAAAACTCCACTACCATCAAGTTTCTCTCTTACTCTACAATTAACGACGACTCTCCATGGACTCAAACAGATAACTAATTTGGCCAAGAAAACTCCTTACTGTCCCAAATTGCCAGTGCTTACAGCCATCTGCATGGCTCATGCTGTTCCCACCTGAATGTCTTCTCTTCTCTCACCTTATTATCTAAACGCTGTCTTTCAAAACTGTAGTTCAATTTTCCTCCTAAATGATGCTTCTTGAATAGCCTCAACCCAAGCCAACTGTTTCAGAAACCCTATAATAAACGGTAGATTTTTACATAATTAAACTTTAGTCATTTGTCAGCAGTACCCTACTGAGGGAAGAGACCATACTGTGTCCTGTTCTATCAGCAGATGACCTAAAGCACTGCTACTCATAAAAGGTGTTCTTAAGAAACACTTTTTGGAATGCACAAACTCATTAACTGACTGTTGCCTGAGTAGATAATCCTCAAGTTAATTTTCCTCCTAAATTTGGAGTTTCCCACCCAAGACTCTGCTTTTTCAAATATAGGCTGGTTACTGATGACTACTGCTGCTTACAAGCTACCCCAAATTTACTACCTTGAAACAACACTCAATTTATTATGCTCAAGGTTCTGTGGGTCTGAAATCAAGAAAGGGCTCACTTAGGAGGTTCTTACACAATCTCTCTTGTCATTACAGGCAAGTGTTGTTGAGTTTATAGTCATCTGAAGGTTCCACTGGACTAGATGATCAAGTGGGTCACTCATATAGTTGGAAGATGACCCTAGCTGTCATCTGGGGGCTCAACTAGAGCTGATGGCAATGGGAGCATCTCCACATGGCCTGCCAGTGTGGCTTGACTTCACTACAGCATGGCAGCCACAGGGGAGCTGGACTTTGCACATGTTAGCTTGGCTCCAAGTGCAGGTGCTTGAGTGAATTAAATAGTAACTGCATCACCATTTATGACCCAATTTCATAAGTTTTACAGAATCACTTTTGCCACAGCCTATTGGTTATAAGTGAGTCACAAGCTCAAGCAGATTCAGGAGGTGGTGAGTGTGAAACTTCACTTCTTAATGGCAGGAGTGTCAAAAATGTTGCAATCATTTTTTTTGAAGCACTATATAGATTTACTCATTTATATTTGAAATTTAAGAGATTTGATAACCATATTTTTATTAGTAATTCACAAACAAAAGTTGTTTAGCATACATTTTATAGCCTTATGTGGAAAATTGAAGGTATTTAAAATGTGATAACAAAAATGTCATGTTTATTGCAAGCCCCCAGAATTTAGACTTAGAATGAACTAATACCTGATTTCCTGTTCCATGCTGCAAACAACTCAAAAGAATTGCTCCCTTTCAAAATAAATCAGAAGTATCAGTTGTTAATACCTGATTTACTTTAGATACATTCAGGGACCATTTACCCCAAATCTTATTAATAGCAAATTCCAGGCAGTCTGGATCTAAACTAGACAAAAAATATATTAAAATTAGAAACTTTACTAAAACATAACTATCAATTAAGTAGATGATAATTATGAAAATAAGCACATTTAGAATATGTATTCCTTGGTTACTGACAGAATATAAGGATAATTAGATTGCCTAAAATATTATTTAAAATACTACTGTTCAGAGAAGTCACATGTTTACACCAATAAGGAGAGAAAGAGGTTGGCATATATGAGAATCCTATAAATATAAAATCCTGAGTTTCATACATTACATTCATATATTATAGTCAATACTTCATTCTTTTTTACTCTCCTACAACCCCAATATACCAAAACCGGAGTAATCTTTCCTTCTAAAGTGATCCAAATTACTATTGCAAGTGGTGGTGTTATTTTGACTCCCAAATAAAGGGTGGTGGTTTTAGTTGGCTTTGTCTCCCTCCGCATGTTCTCCTTCTCCCCTGGGCTTATGTAGAAAGATTTACAGTGGTCATATGAGAAAGTTGGTTTGATGTGAAGTTCTAAAAAGCTCACTTAATCCCAAGGAAGCACCTAGCCCATGAACAGAAACAGCAGATTCCTATTCGAAAAGGTAAATAAACGCTTTAAAGTCCTCTTAGGTAAAGCAAGTTCACTCTTTCAAGGAAGAGTGTAAGAGTCTCTTCTCTAAAGAGAAGGAATCATTGCCCTTAGAATAAAGGATTTATTAACAGGCATATTATCCCAAATAAGTTTCACTTTATCTCCCTAGAAAATTTATGAGATTTCTGAAACCTTTAGTTGAAATCTAAAGGAAGACTCAGAGTTTCTTAAATGGGAAGATACCAGGAAGTAGTGTAGGGAAACTGACTTGTTAAGAAGAATAAAGGATGATACTGGAATTCAAATAGAATTTCCACCTGAATTCAGATTTAGGGGTCCTAACACTAATTAGCCAAGTGATTTGGAAAAGTTTATGCATCAGTTTTCTTCTCAGTGAAATGGAAATAATAATGCCTATTTCAGGACTAGCGTTAGTGGAAATAAATGAAGATGACCCTAAGGAAACCAAGCAAGGGCCATTTATTCGGGACCTGCTATAGGAAAGGAGAAAGCTATCATCTCTTCTATTTGGCAGAGACTCAAAGGCATGCAAGAAAGTGTGAAAGCTTTATAGTGGGGAAAAAAAGAGAAAGCTTCAGATATTCCCTGATTAGAAGTTATGCCATGGAGAAGCTAGAAGTAGAATAACTAGAAGTGGAACATCCTTTGTGATTGATTAGGGAAATCTAATTGGCTTTCTCTGGTTGGTCTAAAACTGAAAGCTGGGCAAAAATTAGGAATGCTGCAGTTATTGATTATGTCTTGACAGTTTGGGGTCAACCGACACAAAGGTTGTGATTTGGCTCCCTGGACTGTTTGCTGCAAACTATATGTAAGAGTTCTGTTTTTACATATGATCTGGCCATTGCCTATTTGTATATTCCATCTCTCACACTTATAAAGTTATATTGTAGCATGTGTATATCCTAATATCATGGTAGGAGTGGCTTCACACAGTGACTATTATTAAGTACAGACCATATGCCCAGCATTTGTTAAATATTAGAAATACTAATATGCACAGAACACAGACGCTGCTTTCCAGGGCTCCAAAGTCTAGTATGAGAGACAAAAAATTACATCATTTATTTTTAAAAAGCAGTTTTATATTTATTTATCAATTTTCTCTAAAAATACAAAAGAAGAAGCAATTTGCTCTGCTGACAAGGAAAGGGAGCAATTAAGCTTAGTGTCAAAAAAAGGACATTCCAGGCAAAGTACAAGACCACAGTTTAAAAAAAAAAAAAGGCTATACATCTTGCTTTGTCTTTCTGGAGCACATAAGACCGTTTAGCACAATCTTCCAAAGCAAGAATTCTACCCACAATACCTCTGGGAAATGTTCATCCAGCCTTTGATTGATGTTTCCAAAGGCAGGATATTTACTACCTCACAATGCAGTCCATTCCATTTCTTAATAATACTAATTATGAGAAAATCTTTCTCTCATTGAGTCAAAACTTACCTTTCTGTAACTCCCACTCCTATTTTTCCTAGCTGTAGCATCTGGCCTTTCAAAGGATGAATACTTGGAATCTAAGAATCCATAAAAGTGTGATTTTTTTTAATTAAACCTAAATTATCTGGTGTATCACATGAGAGCAAAAACAAAAATAATTTCTCAGTCTTATACATTTGGCCTGTAATGACAGAACTAACTTAGTAACATAACTTTTCCTCTTGATGAGGCTTGGCAATTAAGGTTAATTTAATCGACTTCATTTCTCAATTGGATTTAGGCTTCCTGATGCTTTTATCTGCCTCTTGAGTGTAACATATCTCCATTTACCAGGATTAAAAAATGAAATGATAAATAGCTTCCCGAGAGGGCTGCTGAATGGAATTAACATTCATAAAAAGTTGCTATTAAATGTCAATCTTGTTCTTATCCTTTGATTCCAACACCTGAGAAAGTTCTAGATCTCTCAAAGGCAGGCTCTCTGCAATTAATACTTTCTGGCACTAAAATCATTCTCAAATCAACTCAGAGCAATTTTAGAGAAAAATTATTTCAAGAGAGGTTTTACAGCAATTTAGGCCCCTTAGGGGAGCTCAGTGCAAGTAATCAGTTTCTTACATTGATTTATTGGTTGCCAATTTGACTGTATTAAAATAATAAACTGGTTCCAGGACAAATGGCAGCTTAACAACGTGCGCATTTTAGTTCGTCCTCCAGAACAACTATTAAATAACCAGAAACAGTACAGAACAGCTCCTGGGGCCACGTCAGTGACCAGACACACAGCATATCCCAGTCTGGACCAGCTGGACCGGCTGCAAGCACCCCCAGAACCGTGAGTTCCCAAAGCTGCGGCAACCAGCGCCCCTCCCCCACAGGCCGCTTCCCAGAGGGGAAAGGAAAGGACTTTACCAGCAGCAGGACTGGGCACAATCAGACGCCAATTGTGGAACTAATTAACAAATTCTGACTACTCAAATAGGCGCCCAGCTTAGGTGAACCTGATCAAACCAGAGGTTGCTCATTTTTGCCCCGGCGCCAAGGGGGCCGGACTGACAGAAAAAGGCAGAAAAAAAAAAAAAGGAGGAAACAGAGGTTTTTGTGGCTGTGTATCTACAAAGGCTTGACTGCCTCTGGATACAGTGGCAGGACTTTTTAGGCTGCAACTGCCCCAGGCATAGGCAGAAGTGAGCTCTTTTGAGGGCTTATCTGGAGCCTGTGCCTTCCCCAGGGGAGGGGTGAAGCCCCACCCAGGTGGAATCCCTCCATCAAGGAATTCAGACACCAGGTCTTGGTCATTTGAAGCCATTAAAACCAGCCTACAACCTCTCCTCTGTCTCCACCATGCCCCCAGCAGGGAGAGTCTGCCAAAGTTAAAGGTACTGCATCATGTTATACTGGTGGGACCTGCAGTCAGACAAGCGCCACATACTGGGCAGGATAAGAAAAACAGAGTCCAGAGACTTCACAGGAAAGTCTTTCAACCTGCTGGGTCCCACCCTCAGGGAAAACCAATGCAGGTGACTCTTTCCTCCTGATAGGAGGCAAGTTTGGTCTGGGAAAATCTGGCTGGGGTCTATAATATCTAAGTAGACCCTCCTAAGTGTGTGGGAGGGGAAGGCACCACACAAACAGGGCAAGAAACAAGAAAATAAGAACTAAAAAATTCTCCTCTGTTAAACAAAACTTAAGCTAAAGGTCCAGATAAAGCTGAACGGAGTGTCGAAGAACAGATAAACAACAAATTCATCCAGCAAGAAAACCCTAGATAAAAGAAGTGAAAGCGATCTCCAGAATAAACTAATTAAGGTAATTAAATGCCTAGATGCCAGCAAAAAATAACAAATCACACTAGGAAAATTGAAGATATGGCCCAGTCAAAGAAACAAACCAACAATTCAAATGACATACAGGAGCTGAAGCAATTAATTCAGAATGTACGAACAGACATGGAAAACCTCATCAAAAAACAAATCAATGAATTGAGGGAGGATATAAAGAAGGCAAGGAAAGAACAAAAAGAAGAAATCAAAAGTCTGAAAAAATGAATCACAGAACTCATGGGAATGAAAGACACAGTAGAAGAGATGAAAAAAAACAATGGAAACCTACAATGGTAGATTTCGAGAGAAAGAACATAGGATTTCTGAACTGGAGGACGGAGCATCTGAAATCCAACAAGAAACAGAAACTATAGGGAAAAAAATGGAAAAATATGATCAGGGACTCAGGGAATTGAAAGACAATATGAAGCGCACGAATATACATGTTGTGGGTGTCCCAGAAGGAGAAGAGAAGAGAAAAGGTGGAGAAAAACTAATGGAGGAAATTATCACTGAAAATTTCCCAACTCTTATGAAAGACTGAAAATTACAGATCCAAGAAGTGCAGCGTATCCCAAAGAGAATAGATCCAAATAGACATACTCCAAGATATTTAATAATCAGAATGTCAGAGGTCAATGAGAAAGAGAGGATCTTGAAAGCAGCAAGAGAAAAGCAATCCATCACATACAAGAGAGGCCCAATAAGACTATGTGCAGATCTCTCAGCAGAAACCATGGAGGTGAGAAGACAGTGGGATAATATATTTAAATTATTAAAGAGAAAAACTGCCAACCAAGAATTCTATATCAGCAAAATTGTCCTTCAAAAATGAGGGAGAAATTAAAACATTTTCAGACAAAAAATCACTGAGAGAATTTGTGACCAAGAGACCAGCTCTGCAAGAAATACTAAAGGGAACACTAGAAACAGACATGAAGACAGAAGAGAGAGGTGTGGAGAAGAGTACAGAAAGGAAGACTATGAGTAAAGGTAAAAAGAAGGAAAATCAGATATGACATATAAAATCCAGAAGGCAAAATAGTAGAACAAAGTACTACCCGTGCAGTAATAACACTGCATGTTAATGGATTAAACTCTCCAATCAAAAGACATAGTCTGGCAGAATGGATTAAAAAACAGGACCCATCTATATGCTGTCTCTACTCAAAGGACATGAGGCCAAGGACACAAATGGACATTTACACATCAATGTTTATAGCAGCATTATTAACAATTACCAAGAGATGGAAACAGCCAAAATGTCCATCAACAGACAGTTGGCTAAACAAACTGTGACATTTACATGAGATGGAATATTATGCAGCTGTAAGACAGAATAAAGTTATGAAGTATGTAACAACATGGATGGACCTTAAGGACCTTATGCTGAGTGTGATTAGCCAGAAACAAAAGGACAAATACTATATGGTCTCACTGACAGGAAATGACATTAGTGAATAAACTTGGAATATTTCCTTGGTAACAGAGACCATCAGGAGATAGAAATAGGGTAAGATACTGGGTAATTGGAGCTGAAGGGATACAGATTGTGCAACAGGACTGAATATAAAAACTCAGAAATGGACAGCACAATATTACCTAACTATAATACAATTATGTTAAAACACTGAATGAAGCTGCATAGGAGAATGATAGAGGGAGGAAGGCTGGGGCATAAATGAAATCACAAAGAAAGATAGATGATAAAGATTGAGATGGTGTAATCTAGGAATGCCTAGAGTGTATAATGATAGTGACTAAATGTACAAATTTAAAAAATGTTTTTGCATGAGGAAGAACAAAAGAATGTCATTACTGCAGTGTGCTGAAAATAGACGGTACTTAATATTTTAAAATTCAATTAATGTGTGAAACTAAAGCAAAAAATGTTTATTTGGTACAAATAAACAATGCACTTTGACTAGTGCATTTCCTAATATAATTTATGTAGATAGTTGATTGAACACCTTAAGTACATGGAACTTTGTATAGGACATGAGGTTTTGTTGGTTTGTCCAGGTGATGCCCTGATGAATCCCAGAGTGATCTGATCAGTGAGTGGAAAAGTATTTGCAAAGTCCCCTTCGGGGAATGGTGAGAAGGGAGAAAACTCAACTTCCCCGAGTTGAATTCTTGATATTCTCACAAGCAGTGTGGACAACCAAAGCTATAGGCTGAGCCCCCAGTCTTGGGGTTTGTTCATATGAAACTTAACCCCACAGGGGATAGGTCAAGCCTACTTAAAATTAAGCCTAAGAGTCACCCCCAAGAGAACCTCTTTTGTTGCTCAGATGTGGCCTCTCTCTCCAGCCAACACAGCAAGCAGACTCACCACCCTCCCCCTGTCTGCATGGGACATGACTACCAGGGGTGTGGATCTTCCTGGCAACGTGGGACAGAAATCCCGGAATGAGCTGAGATTCAGCATCAAGAGATTGAGAGGACCTTCTCGACCAAGAGGGGGAAGAGTGAAATGAGACAAAGTGTCAATGGCTGAAAGATTCCAAACAGAGTCGAGAGGTTATCCTGGAGGTTATTCTTATGCATTAAGTAGATATCACCTTGTTATCCAAGATGTAATGGAGAGGCTGGAGGGAACTGCCTGAAGATGTGGAGCTGTGTTCTAGTAGCCATGTTTCTTGATGATGATTGTATAATGATATAGCTTTCACGGTGTGACTGTGTGATTGTGAAAACCTTGTGTCTGATGCTCCTTTTATCCACCTTGTCAACAGATGAGAGGAACATATGGAATAAAAAATGAATAATAGGGGGAACAAATGTTAAAATAGATTTAGTTTGAAATGCTGGTGATCAATGAAAGGGATCAGTAAGGGGTATGGCATGTGTTCTAGTTTGCTAGCTGCCAGAATGCCACACACCAGAGATGGATTGGCTTTTAATAAAAGGGGATTTATTTTGTTGGTTCTTCAGAGGAAAGGCAGCTAACTTTCCACTGAGGTTCTTTCTTACGTGGAAGGCACAAGATGGTCTCTGCTGGTCTTCTATCCAGGCCCTTGGGTTCCAACAACTTTCCCCGGGGTGACTTCTTTCTGCATCTCCAAAGGCCTTGGCTGAGCTGCAAGTGCTGAGATGAGGAATGCCAAGCTGCTTAGGCTGTGCTACCTTGCATTCTCTCATTTAAGCACCAGCCAATTAAGTTAAACGTCACTCATTGCAGCAGACACGCCTCCTAGCCCACTGCAGATGTAATTAGCAACAAATGAGGTTCACGAACCATTGGCTTATGTCCGCAGCAATAAGACTAGGTATGCTCACCTGGCCAAGTTGACAACTGAATCTAACTAACACAGCATGTAAAATTTTTTTTTCTCTGTTTGTTATATTTTTCTGTTGTCTTTTTATTTCTTTTTCTGAATTGATGCTATATTCTGGGAAATGATCATGATGATGAATATGCAACTATGTGATGATATTGTGAATTGCTGAGTGTATGTGTTGGGAATGTTTGTGTTTCTTGTGATTTTTTTTAATTAATAAAAAATTTTTAAAAAACTAATAATAATAATAATAAACTGCAGGAACATATCTGTAACAGAGAAACCAAGGGCCACTACACTGCATGCACACACACACACACACACACATACATATGAGGCTGCAGCTTAAGAATGAAACAAACTTCTTCATGAAGAAAAGTGGGTGGATGTTTAAAGTCTTGAGTACTGAGAGATCAGTAATCACTACATACCATGGATCCTCACACTATGGGAAAGTATCATTCCTTAGGTAAACTTAACTCCTAAAAGTGGATTAAGCTCATTCTGTCCTTTCTATTTCAGTACTCTTCTTCTTCCTACGGCTCATTTACAGGTGTTCATATGAGCACGTGTAAGTTTTTCTCGCCAATTGATGGTCACTAGGATAGTTTGGAGGCTTTTCCTGAAAATATAACAATAGAAGTAATAGATAGCAAAGTAAAATTGTTTGTCTATAAACTTGTATATATTTAGAAGCATGGGAAATGCTTAAGCCATAATCTCCAAAGAAATCTGTGTGAAAATATATCTTTTAAATACAGCTTCAATATATAAAAATGAAAATTATGAAAGACAAGGTACATAGAATATTACTTTGCAATCATGACCAGTTAGAGTTTTCTATTTGAATTTTTAAAAATCAAAATAGAGCTATGGTTACAGCTTTTCAATTCTAATTTCACTAATGGTTAATCTCTGTGTTTTACACAGTTATTTAGTAGGTAATGATTTAATACTGAAAATAAGCCATTTGTAAAACATTTGCAGAGAAACAGAATTAGCTGAAATTTGGGGCAGTCTCTCTTGGTCGGTTGAATGAGCCAGCAGTAAGGAAACAATGAGAGCCCAAGTAAGTGTTCCTGTATTGTAATCATCATAGGTAAAGAGTTTCCTGAGAAAGTGTAGGTAGTTGGGAACCAAAGTTCTGCCCTGGAATGTCATTTAGGTTATTTTGGGTCCAGTAAACAGGAACTCCGTGCCAGGGTAAATAAATGTGCTATTAAATAATGGGCTCTGCAGACAAGGCACAACACGAGCCAGTCCTCTGCATGGCTCAGTTAATAAATATTGTACTTGCATCCAGAGGGGGTGATCCATGAGCCAGCATGCAGAGAGTGAGGGCAAAACAGCACAGACGCTACAAACTTCTTAATTTAGTGTTTCTTAGTGTTTTGCAACATAGCGTGGCATTCAAGGCCCTCAGGTTTGACTGCAACCTCTCTCTTCCATACTGTTACATGCCCTGAATGACCTACGGTCCATCCTTAGTAGATTCTTTGACACTCCCAAATATATCCTGCACCCTCCCTTCTCAGTACAAAAGCAGAATCAAAACAGTATTAGTTCAACTACATCGAACAGACATGTAGGGAGTTAAAAAAAAAAAAAAAGGATACAATAATAAATGTCAAGAAACTTGACTGCCATGCCGGAGGACCTGGGTTCGATTCCCAGTGCCTTCCCATGCTAAAAAAAATAAAGGTGTTAAATGTCAAGAAAACTGGTCACCTCTCAGAGGTAAAATATTTCTCTTTTCGCCAAATATTATTAAATAAGCATGCATTTACTTGCGAGCAGAAAACATTATTCATGTCTTTCTCTGAACATGGAAATATGTTTTTCTCCCTACCCACACAGTCAAGCACTTCATATCTTTTTCTAACAAAGACAGGTACAGTAAAATACAATGCAGAGAGCAAGCAAGGGAAACTTCTATTTTATGATTTTTATATAACCATAATTATCTTAGTTATTTTTGACATATAAAATTATACAGTAAGAATTACATTTCTTCCTTAGTACACGTTGTGGTGATGGTGGCAGGGGATGGGGGGGTGGAATCACCTCTTAATGGAAAAGTTGTTTTTTTAATATTTTGCCTGCTTCACTAAGAATTTAATCAGATCATCTCTAAGGCCCCTTTGGCAGTAAAATTTTATGATTCTATGTTCATTTCTTGTTCAATCTCAGTTACCAATTTCACTTGATACTTTGCATGTATTTGAATATTTCTACCTGCTTATCTGTCCTTGATTGACCCTTTTCATCAACCTTGCCCAAATTCTAATAGAATTAAGTTAGTTCAACTTTTAAAATGTGTTTATAAGTTAGCTAGTGAAACTTTCTGATACTTACTACCCTTATGTTTAGGGGCATGAAATTCTATTAACTTGTCTTCCACTCTGAAACTCTGCTGCTCAATATTTCTTCCATTTCTTTAGAATATCAGTCATCTTGAAATTGTGATTATGACAAATTTTAGAGTTGCAAACCTTCTTATAATCACTCTGTTTTCGACAAATTTATGCAAACATTGCTTTGTTACTGGGACAAAAATACAGAAGTATTATATACAAAGGTTGGATGCTATAAAATCTATGTAACGATATATCTACCCATGACATGTTTAGTTAGAATTCATAAAATGAAGAGAAATGAATATCTGATGCATAGTTTACTTTCTCTACCTAAGAAGACAGGCCAAGGATGCAGGGGCAGCAGAATATAAAATAAGGCAAGAAGTGCAGAAACCAGTGTGTTCCTAGCTGTGCCCCCTGCCTTTCTCTCATACAAAATAAGTGACAACCCCAAAGTACAGTGATATTCCATAATTTTAAGAACACTCTTGTGTTTCACACCCAACTGATAAACTCTCATAAAAAACAACAAGTGTTTCAAAATATGTTCATCTTTTATTTTTTGCTAGGGATGTTGTAGATTCACAATAAAATCAGGCAGAAAATGCAGAGTTCTCATATAACCCTCCTACTATTAGCACCTTGCATTAGTGTGCTGTATTTGTTACAACTGATGAAAGAATATTATTGTAATTGTATCATTAACAATAGTTCATGGTTTACATTAGGGTTCCCAGTTTGTGTTGCACAGTCCTATGGTTTTCTAAAAAATGTTTATTCTGGGCGGGCCGCGGTGGCTCAGCGGGCAAAGTGCTTGCCTGCTATGCCGGAGGACCTCGGTTCGATTCCCGGCCCCAGCCCATGTAACAAAAACGGAGAAACAAAATACAATAAAACAAGAAAATGTTTCCCTTTCTTCCTCCCTTCCTTCCTTCTATCCTTCCTTCCTTCTCTCTGTCTTTCCTTAAAAAAAAAAAAAAAAAAAAAATGTTTATTCTAACAACATATATACAGCCTAAAATGTCTCCTTTTAACCACATTCAAATATATAATTCAGTGCTGTTAATTATGTTCACAATATTATGTTACCATCACATACTATCAATTACCAAAATTTTTCATCACCCCAAATAGATAAATTTTTATTTTTTTTAATGATAAGAAATGAAAGAAACACTAGAATGCAAATTCCACTAAGGCCACGACGTTGGAGGCGTCGTCCTGCCTCGTATCCCTCAAGACAAGCGCAGCGCCTGGGAATGGTCTGAATACAAAAAAAAAAAAAAAAAAACAACAGTAGAAGGAATGAGTCAATCAACCTCAGAATTTTAGAACTAGAAGAGATCTTTAGAGGTAAAAATCTTCACTGAAAGTTTTAAGTAAAGCAAACAAATAATGCTAAAGCCAGAATCAAAGCTGAGTTCACCAAATTCCCAAACCCCCAAAGCCTTTTCTTCTATACAACACTGTTCTCACCTTCCTCTTTTCAATTTCATATTTCATCTCACTTCTTGAGTCTAATTGTAACAGACAAACATGTTTATTTTGAGGTTCATAATACAGAGAAAAGGCATATTGAAGTATCTAGCTGACAAATTCTTTTGTTTAATAAATATTTATTGAGTTTAATTATGTGCTGGGCACAATGCTGTACCCAAAGAGGCCTCTTTAAGAAGGCAACATTTAATCTGAGATGTGAAAGATGAAAAGGGAAAATAGGGAGAGGGAAAAGTAGATTCAAGTCCAAGGAAATAGCAAGTCCTGAAGCTTTGAATCAGGAAAAAGCTTATACGTTGAAGAAGCTGAAAGAAATTGAGCGATATTGGAACATCATGAACCAGAGGGAGAGGGAGATGAGAGGAGGTGGTGAGGTAGCCAGAAGTTAGATTGTGTAGAAACTTGTACCACAATGGGGAGTGTGAAGGAAGTCCTGAGTCAATAGTGTCTAAATGCCTATGTGAAAGAAAGTGTGTCAGACTATTTTCATATTCCAGAAGCTATTCTTTTGTCTGAGCCTTCTATAGTTATAGCTGACATTGTTTGAGTGCTTCTCAGAGCTGGGACAGGAGTGAGGCAAGTGAGAGAAGTAAACCACTTGCCTTGGGTACATTATTTAACTCAGTAGTCAAGAATAAATAATACTTTTAAAACTCCAAAGTATAAAAAAATCTATGGTAAACCAAGTTTGAAAAATGTAAATACTGTGTTATTATATATTAATATGTATTTTATTTATTGTTTGTACATCACAATTCTTCCCTTAATTTGATTTCTATTGGGCTTGTTTTAATGTTTTCCCTAGTCTGAGACAGTATAAATTCATTGGTATGAAAAGATATATTCTGTTAACTCTAGCACAGCTCCTAGCTATAGAAAATGCTCACTGAAATGCATCAGCAGGATCCTTTGGGAATCGGGAACCAAGACAGAGTTAGAGTTGAAAAAAATTTTATTGGTTAAGCGATCCCCATGAGAGATAATGGATTAGGAAAGTAGAAGTAGGCAAAGAAAGCCTTTAGATGACAAAGCAGGTCTGACAACTGCTAAGGAGAAGGGAAACTGAGGATTGGGTAGGAAAAGCCGTAGTTCTGGGAAAGTCTTGGCCAGCCCACTGTGGAGCACAACATAAAGTCGATTGTTAGAGGACACTGTATAGATATGGTGAGCCTTGTACCACCACTGTGCTATCATGGCCTGAGGGTTGCTGGTGAAGGGTATGACCTTGGATCTAAAGCTGAGGCATAGCCTGGAAGGACCAACAGCTGGAGGCTACCAGGCAGCTGTGGTCACAGCCGCAGGTATTCTCTTGAAGGCATGTATGACCCATGCACCTGTATGACCTCCATAATGACCTCTGATGAAATGAACAACTGAAATATGGGGATGAAGCTGAAATGGGTTAGTGTTAAGGGCTTTTGTTTGTGTATGTATTTCCACAAAAAAAATGGGCTTTAGCTGCTGAATAAATGGTTATCATATATATATATATATAATTATATTGAACAAACTCATGCCTATTTATATTAAAAGTCTAAAGGTACCACAATTTTTTATATTGATCTCTGAGAAAAAATCTTTAAAATGTTATTGATTTTTTCAAAATCTTATACAAGGAGAGAAATAAATCTACACATAAGATAATATGTATATTATCTTTACATATAGACATATTCATAACTCTTCAATGCCACTTAAAGTTCATTAGAACAGTTTTGAATGGGGACATGAAAAAAAACACAAGGACAAACCTATTTTTTTCCTGACAATTTTGAATGGTGACATGAAAAAAATACAAGGACAAACCTATTTTTTTCCTGAGATACTTCATTTACATTAAGACATTTTTCCCCAAGAGAATCAAGTGTATAGTCATACAGAAGTAAGTCTGATTTTTCTCTGAAAATACAAGCAGAAACTTATTGACATATTTTGATACATCATTTAAAAATTGTCTAGCTAACTGTGTAGTTCATTAATCTGGTTTGGCTGAAATTATTTTATGAGATTCTAGGTAGAATGCTGGTATAATATGTCTCACTCAAGTGTGGGGTGAAACAAATGACTTTTTACATTTCAGATATATTTTTTAAGTCTATGGGGAATAATGTAATGAAGAAAAAAAATATTTAAAACCCATTGTTATCTCTTTTTTTTTTTTACATGGGCAGACACCGAGAAATCAAACCTGGGTTTCCAGCATAGCAGGTGAGAACTCTGCCACTGAGCCACCATTGCCCACCCACCTTTATCTTTTTTAAATAAAGAAACCTACACATCCTACATGATCCTTTATATGCAAGTTAAAATGTGGGCTGCGTAAAACTAAAATAAAATAGTGAAGAGAACATGGAAAAATGTCCTTATACTAATTAAGTGATAAAACATTTCTAATTACTTAAAAAAAAAAACACAGAGAACATAAATAAAAAATAATTTACTCTATTAAAAGTTGTTACTTTTATAAATATAAACACCATAAACAAAATTAAAATATAAATAAAATCCAGAAAAAGGTTGTCTCATAAATTATAGACCAGTTAATAAGATCCTTAATATTTTAAAAGCTCTTATAAACCATTCTAAAATAAGGAAAAACGTCTCATAGAAAAATGGGATAATAGATATAATCAACTCACAGAAAAAATGTAAATGACAATTGTGTGAATATATAAATAATCTTACAAATAGTTAAAAATGCATATTTAAAACAGTGTGCTGTTTTTCCTACGGAAATAGTCTGAAGGACTAATGAGGATAAAGTGAGTTGATATTCTTATACACATTTGATGAGATAAATTGATACTCCATTCTTGAAGACAATTTGAACATATGTACAAATTTAAGTACGTATATCCTCTAATTCAATTATTTTGTTCCTAGAAAATTTTCCTAAGGAAATAATACATGTAAGCAGATGTGTATGTATAAGGAAATTCATTATAATATTGAAAAAAATTCCATGTCCATCAACAAAGAGCCATTAAATATATTACAGGATATCCTCACACAACCCAAATGCCTAGCTCTACCTTGGCCAGCATACCCTGCAGCTTCAGCTTCCACTACCACACATTGTGAAAGTAGGAATTTTATCTGCTCTCTTCAACACTTGCACCCCTGCCATGGGCAGTCACTCTTTAGCTGCTGCCCATTGCCTGAAACTCCTACTCCCATCTCCTTAACAGCAAGCTTACCTTCCCTTTTCAGGTGCTGGAAAAATGTTTTAGAGGGCAGGCCATACTTCCCTTTACTATTTCAGTCCTTCTATTCTTTGAAACACAGCCACACTGCCTAAAGTGCCTAGTGGGGTGTGATAAAATGAACTATATACAGAAGAAAACATAGAATTCTGCACTATTTAATGTTTCCTTTAATCCTAGGGGTAAAGCAATTCGAAGTTAAAAGTTTCATAAGAGGTTCCTTCATGGTCACAGGCCTATTTCTTACCTGACTCCTCTAAAAAAAAAAAAGTAAAAATATACAACATAATAAAAATAAAAATCCAATTTTTCAAATTTTCACCATTTGGGGGGGAAGCTTCACCCCCCACCTCAGAACAGATCTGACAGGTCCTGTCCCTTTCCCCCAGCAATGCCTTTCCCCAAGTATGGAGTAATGTCCTTAAGTATAAGCATAGAATGATGTCCTCATGGGTCCCAGAGGAGGAAGTCATTCCACATTCTGGTGGAGTACAGTGAGTGTGTCTCTCCACGTCAGACAACAATTAGCCTCCATACTGCCCTCCTTGGAGATCTCGCAATATAGAGACAGGAACAGCTATTGATTCTCCTGCTTAGTAGGGGAGGGAAAGTTGATCAGATACACACACTGCTCACACCTACTCAAGACAAATATTAATTTTCATAAAGCAAAGTAAACTCAAGGAAAAGAGAGGCCTTTCTTAATTAAGCAAATAATTTTTAAGTCTTTAACTCCTACTTTCAAGTTTGGCTACTTCAAAACTTGAATAGGGCTCCATTGCTGAGTCATGCATCTTTTAATGATGACTCCTTTGGATGACGAATACCTGACTGAGGTATTGAAATTATCCCCTTAAAACTTGATTAAAGAGGGGGATATTGAAGGAATTGATTTTATTCTTCCAACTTCATATTCAAGTAAATCATTTCCTACTGTGAAAATAAAGGAATTATCAAGCAAGGTGTCTCCAGTACATCTGTTCACAAAAAAGAGGGAGAGAGGGAAGGAGAGAGGATAAGAAGGGAGGAGGGAAGAAAGAGAAAGGAAGGAAGGGAGGGAGGGAGGGATGGAGTGAAGAACTCATTACAGACTTCATTACGGTACAATCTCTTTTATATGCTAAATATGTAACTTCATACCCACTTGTTAATCATATCAATTTTTATGTAATCAGAAACATAAACATATGTATATATATGCATAAATGAATATAGACTTATTTCTGAAAGAATACAGATCAGTTAATATGGATAAAACCAGGAACCACTCCTACAATTCATCACAGTAATAATTTCAGGCTGAACTTGCTGCACATAACAAGAGCAGTCTAATCACTGACATTCATGAGTCATCAGAAAAATGGTGGGCTGACAGTGTTAGCATCTGAGTCTCTCTATGGGGTCTGAGTTTCTGAAGTCTCCTAAAGAACTAAGGTCAAAACAGAATCCCAAACCAAGATACAGGAGTTTCCAAGAACAGAAGGAAGAAATTAGGAACCTAGTCACTAGACTACACTGAACAAAACAAAATATCTGAGTTACTAGCTTCAAAATCATGCAATTTCCGAACCTAATACAAAGATTGGTGGTCCCAGGACCTTGGACAGTGATGAACCTATACATAATGGGCGAGCACAGCCGTGAAGTTTTATGGACTGAAAAAAGCAGAAAATAACAGTATCTGTAAATCAAGAAGTACAGATACAAAAAATCTATGCATTTTAAAAACATGCATAGCAAGGATATGGGTCACTCTAATCTTTTTGCCACATATTTAGGTTTTAGAAATCATATGAGTCATGCTGCTGCATTCAGTTACATTTCTCATTAAAGTTATTAGTACTATTTTTAATTCTGTCGAGCTTGAAATTTTAGTTTTCTTTAGCTCTAAAGAAAAGATATGGTGATAGTTGCCCAATCCTTCAGGAACCAAGATCAAGGCCCAGGCTGGGATATTATCATCTTTTATAAGGATTATTAAATTTCTATTATTTTATTCTCTCATCTTCAGTTCTGCATAACCCTGCCTAAGGAAGATACTTTCTCAGAAACCCTGAGTTCATTTTCTTATAAATAGAAATCCAAAATATTTTGACCGATATTTCATCCCTTAATAGTGTAGTCTCAAACTAACTCTCCAATTTTAGTCTTGTTATGAAATACTCCCCCTATCAGTTCAGACAAATTTTTCTGTACATCATTCCCTGAATATGACCTGCACATTTCCTTTTCTCTGCCTTGACTCAATGAGCTACCACTTCCTAAAAGGCATATCCTAGTACCCAAACCTTACATAAGCCCCAACTTTAAAAATAAATGCTTGTCTTAGAATCTGCCATCTTTCTTAACTTCCCCTATACTTCTATCATTTCTTTCTCCTGTGAATTTTAGAACAACCTTCTGTGGCCTTTGCATCTTGCATATATACACACATAACTAAACTCTTGAATCTTGCATTTAAGAATGGTATTTTATGGGGATAGTAGCCTAGGTATGGAGAACCTAAATCTCAGCCACAGCAGCTTCTTCTGGAATACTGGGCAAAATGGGATAAAAGATAATAATCAACCAAGACATCTTCCTCAAAATGATACCAGGCAGCCAAGAAATGAAAAACCTCCTTGTTTTCAAAGGGACACTGAAAATTCAAAGTCAATTTTAGAAGGCATGGGATTACCGAGAAACAGACGTTCTGACAGACCAAGTACTTCTTCAGGATCTGAAGTATGGGCTGAAGAGAAAAACAAGTATGATAGACCATATTCTAGATACAATAGAACTAAAGAAGCTTCATATCCTTCAAGTTCTCCTCACAATGATGGTGCTTTTCAAAAAAGAGATAACTCTATGCAAAGCAGACCAGGGGAAGGTCCAACCTATGCAGAGGCAAAAGAAAATCCACTTCCTCAAGAATCCATAGATTATAATTATCAAAAATGTAGGAAAAGAGAAAACCAAACAGCAAATCCTGATCATTTTTATGATAGGAAACCATGAACAATAAATAATGAAACTTTCAGTGGTATAAAATTGGAAAAATATTTTAATGTAAACAGTGATTACCAGAATCCTGTTAGAACTAACAGGTTCATTGGTCTTCCAAATGGAGAGACAGAAATAGCACTGAAGGGGAGGCAAGTAGGACCTATTAAGTCATCCGGACCATTCCAGCTGTACCCTACAATGATAAACTACTTTATAATAGTGGGCCTAAAATAAGATCAGGACCAACTAAACCAGAAAAAATACCAGAATCATCTATTCCTATGAAGTATGCAAAAAATGTGGAGACCTGGAGATGAATATTTTGCACTTTATTGGGAAGACAGCAAGTATTACCGAGCCGAAGTTGAAGCTTTCCATCCTTCAGTTATGACAGCAGTTGTTAAATTCATTAGTTATGGAGACTATGAAGAGGTGCTACTAAGCAACATCAGGCCAGTTCAGACAGAGGTATAGGAAGAAGAAAGAACCTGTGACCAAACTCTTGAATTCTGCAGAGGAGGTGATAGCCAGCTAAGACGATCAACTCGGCCAACCCAGCAGTTTTACCAACCTCCCGGGGCTCGGAACTAACCTGAAAAGCATATGCTCACTTTGTGTCTCTATGTCACATTTTAATGAAGAAGCTTCTGGAAGAAAGGAACTACTGACTGCAACAACCTGGTCAAAACTTGTTGCTTGGCCTCCTGCTTCCCCTTCAGAGCAAGAGCAGCCACAGTGGATACTGTTATTTGAAGAAAGAAAAAGCAGATTTTGAAAGAAAAAAAAGAGATTCAACCCTTACAAAGAATGGGGAAAAGTACCAAGTTCAGTAAAGCAAATGCCTTTTATAAATTAATAAAGTTTTTTTCTTCTGCCATCAATAAAACCGATACGCTATTTAAAAAAATAGTATTTTATGCTGCTTTGCATTCTGGCTACCTAACATAGTGTAGCACATTGTAAGTACTCAGTGTATTATTGTTAATAAAGATAATAAATACAGTAATACTTCTTAATGATTTAAAAAACTATTGCTTAGTAAGCTTATCATTACCATCATAACAATGTGTTAACACAAGGGTTTAAGTGTCCAGATTGGTTGATGCAAACCATAGATCTTATTTAATACCAAATTTGACTAATATTGAAAGGATATAGCAAGTGCCAGGAACAGATAAGACATTCTTTTCCTGGAGGAACTTGAAGCCATCAGTAAGAGATATAACTCACAAAAGTGTCTCTTTTCTCCCATGGAAGGGCATGTTGAGTTTCAGAATAACAATCACAATTTCAGCAATGTATGCAACAATATTGATCACAAAACATTGTGATCAAAACACATTTTGGTTTGAGAACAGCTTACCTAACTACCTCTCTACTATACAGCCACAATACCCCAATAATCTATAAATTCCAGGTCTATTTACAATAACAATCTAGACAACCCATGTCTTTGATACTAAAGACATTGCATTGATAGGGACTCCCTGAGAGCTTTCAGCTAGTAAATATCACTAACTAATCCATAAGGAGATCACAGTTGTTAGCATGTATACAATCCAGTCTGGTAGATGCCCCAGGTGGGGAAGAAATGGGTTGTAGGCCTGGTATTAATCTATTCCTTCTCACCACCTATGTTCAGGTAAGCAAAACAGTAAGTCCTTTCCTGAAGTTTAGCAGAATTTATATAAACAAAGAAGTACCTCCTCATCCAACAAAAATTTACTGGGCGCTTAGTGATGCAGAACCTAAAATTAAAATGCTGTACTACATGCTGCCTTAACCTGTTTGAGCCTCACAGGACCCCAAAGGCCTCACTATGATTTCCCCTGCTCTCACCAGTTATAACCCCCCACCCAGAGGGAAAGTTTTCCCCACCCAGATAATGCCCCTATCAGCCAGACCAGCTGTCCTGCAAGTGATTCCCAACCTAACATGCTTCACCTCCCTACCAGCCCAAGATATTAGTCAAAAAACCAATCACAGCTTCCTAAAGGAACCAGTAGTCACCATACCCTCTTGTTACTATAAAACATGCCTCCCACAGTCTCTGCTTGTTCACTCTGCTCCCAAGTGCAATGCCCATGTGGCCAAACATTGCATACAGTGGCCTTCTCCCCAGAGCTGTGAGCATAAATAACCAACCATCAGCTCTCAGTCTCTTCTGTCCAATATCTCGTATCACCAAAACTCCCTCCCTCACCAGCGGGTAAAAAGGAGGCAAGCAGACACACATGTATAGAAATTCAAAGATGATCAGTTGCAGAATTTTTCCTTGGGAACTTTACAGTGCATTAGGGAAGATAATGTATGCACAGGTAAATAATCAAGGTAAATAGTGGAAAGTAATGTGGCCACTTTTAATCCATACTTAACATGAGAATTATAAAAAGTAACTTTCAATTTAATTGACATGGCACAGTGATAAGGCAAGAAGCATTGACGGTGTATGTTCTAGCTTACAAGCTGGCAGAATATTATATACCAGAAATGGAATGGCTTTTAAAAAAAGGAATTTAATAAGTTGTAAGTTTACTGCTCTAAGGCTGTGAAAATGTCCTAATTAAAGCAAGTCTATAAAGATGTCCAAATTAAGGCACCAACAAGAGGTTACTCTCACTCAAGAAAGGCCAATGAAGTTCAGACACATGGAGAACATGGCCCCACTTGCTAGCTTTCTCTCCAGGGTTCTTGTTTTATGAAGTTCCCCTGGAGGGTATATTTCTTCTTCATCTCCAAAGGTCTCTGGCTGCCTGGGCTCTCATGGTTCTCATGGCTCTCTCTCTCTTTCTCCAAAATGTTTCCTCTTTTAAAGTATTCCAGTAAACTAATCAAGATCCATCTAGAATGAGAGTCACATCTCTCTCTAATCAAAGGTTGATACCTACAATTGGGCATTTCACATCTCCATGGAGGCAATGTAATCAAGTTTCCAACCTACTGTGCTGAATAGGGATTGCCTCCACAAGATGGACCAGGATTAAAACATGGATTTTCTAGGGTACAGAATCCTTTCAAACTGGCACAGTATGGAAAACAAAAGCTTAGGCCTGAAGGATAGGTAAAAATTGAGTATGAAATACAGCTAAAAATATAGACACAATGTGAAAATAACTTTTTGGGCAGAGACTGAGGCTAAGGGGCTTCCGCCTAAGTGGGAAATTATGTGAATTGGATAAAGTAAGATTAAGCAACAAAAATGCAACTATATTACCTTAAAAACATGGTCTAGTGACAGAAAACGAGTACAGGATGAAAACAGTATATGTATATATGGTACTAGATTAAAAACTTAAAAACAAATCCATGTAACTGTAATTAATGCAATTAATGAACCCTAAGTTAAACTATGGGCCATAGTTAACAGTACAATTATAAAGATATACTTTCATCAGTTGTAACAAATGTACTACACCAATGCAAGGTGTTAATAATAGGATGGTTTATGGCAATCCTATATTGTACGCATAATTGTTCTGTAAACCCACAACTTCTCTAATAAACAAAAAAACTCAAAAAATAAATGAATTCTAACCAAAGGTATGGACATCTATAAAACACTCACAATATAATCTATTTCAAATCTATATCATTTCTTGATTAATCTTGCTTTTAGAATCTCAGGAGAAGGGAACATTTCTTCAAATTAACACGGAAATGACAAAGCCCCCAGAACCAATCTAAACCTAGTTCAAAATTTTGTGCTTACTTAGCTATTTCCCTTTGTTTTGTTTTGTTTTTTTCTTAAGAAGTCCGTTGCATTATACTGCAAGATTGATTACTCACCTGATTTATTTTATTCTGTTTTAGAACTGGAAAACAAAACATGCTGGCTCTGCACAATGATGAGGAACTAAGAGGTAATAAAATAACCTAGCCCAAGACAAGCCAAAGAGAATGTGACAAAGTGTAAGTAGAGGTGTCACAGCTACCAAAATTGACTAACAAGAGCAGCTCAATAGACAAAACAGTCAAAAATATAAACAAATTTTGTTTCCAATACCATCATTTTCCGTAGAACTTGTGTCCAGGACCATAAAGGAAAGTTATTTGAATGCGAAAATAAAAGCTGCCATAAATAATTGAAAAGCGTAATTTTTGTACAACTGGATTAACTACTAACAGATTATTTTTAGAAAATATTTTAAGTTCAGTAGTGTTAGAAATTTAGATTTAATGGATTTGATCATAAGGGATGTAATAAACTGTGTTGGGTTCATAGCTTGCAATAATAAAAATTAGAAAAACAAACTCATATTCTGGTTTCTGTGCACCAGACATTCTTGCAAGAACATTACCTATATAACTAATTTAATCCTCACAATAACCCTATGAATTAGGTTCTATTATAATACTTATCTTATAAATGAGGAACCTATAAAAGAAATTGAAGACATTACAAATATTTAAAGAATTTGAAAGATTGTCAGATATTTCAAATAAAATGCATAAAAGTAATTGGCTCCTTCTGAGATTGGATTGTAACATCCAGCCCTAAGTAATAAAGCATTAAATAAGCATCATATACAACAAAGCTTATTAAAAATGGGCTTGGACTGTTTTGCAAGGCTGTGGAGTATTAAGGAAGCCACCTAAATATGATCTTTCTATTTATCCTCCTCTAAAATTATAATTAGCCAAGGGAAATAAATGCGTTTTTTTATTTATAAAAAAAAAACATAACCCATACCTTCACCACTGCTAGGAGACAGAGAATAGCGTGAACTTCAAATTACTTGTAGGTAAAGGAATAAGTCCCAAATTCCAACACAGATACCACTGGATCTCCATCCTACTCTGAACTACAGGAAGTAAGGGAGTTTTAAAAGACCCTTGAAAAACAGGAACGACAAGTCAATTAAGCATCAGATCCCCATTCTCTACACGCATTCTATCTCCTGGTAACCTACACAGAGTTTGCTCATTATAATTAATTCATATTAGTGACACCATCTAATATCTGTCTTTTGTGTCTGGCTTATTTCACTCAAAATAATGTTCTCAAAGTTCATCCATGTTGTCGCATGCATCAGGACTTCATTTCTTCTTACAGCTGAATAATATTCCATCGTAAGTAAATATCATATTGTGTTTATTCATTCATCAGTTGATGGATATTTGGGTTGTTTTCATTTTTTGGAAATTTTTTGGATTGCACAAAAATCAGTGTGCAAATGTGTGTTCACATCCCTGCTTTCGGTTCTGAGTATATATACCTAGTAGCAGGATTCCCGGATCACATGAAATTCTATATATACTTAGTTTCCTGAGGAATTGTCAACGTGTCTTCCACAGTGGCTGCACAATTCTACATTTCTACCAGCAGTGACTGAGTGTTCCTATTTCTCCATACCTTCTACAAAACTGTAGTTTTCTCTTTTTCAACAGAGGCCAGTCTAGTAGATGGGAAATGATACCTCATTGTCATTTTGATTTGCATTTCCCTAACTGCCAGTGATGTTGAACATCTTTTCATGTGTTTTGTAGCCATTTGTAATTCCTCTTTGGAAGAGGAACACATGTTCTTTTATATTTACCAACTTATTTACCTGAATAAAAAGTTCAGGTTCTAACAAGAGTTTATTGGCTCATTTTTGAGGCTCAGAGAAGACTAGAATTGAGGTATGAGCAAAGCAATGCTTTCTTCCCAAAGCCAGCTTTCTGGGCTGGCTGCCAGTCATCCTTGGTCCTTGACTTTTCTGCCACATGTCAATGACCATAGCAATCTCTTCTCCTTTCTTTTCTGGTTCCATCGACTTCCAGCTTCTCTTCCTCCCTCGTGTCCTTCTCTCTATGGCCTTTTCCATAAAGCCTCCAGTAATAGGATTAAGGCCCATCTTAATTCAGTTGACCATGGGTCAAGAAAAAAAATTTCTTCTAAAGGTCCTATTTATAATGGGTTCACACCCACAGGAATGGATTAGGAACATATTTTTCTGGGGTACATAATTCAACCTACCACACTTCCATCCCCCTCCCCCTTTCTTCTTTTCCTTCTTTCAATACATTATTCTGCACTTCAGAATACTGTAGTTTTGAAATGGTTCCATATCAAGACATATAGAACCAACTCATTCTTTCTAAGAGTATTCATAGAATGCAGATAATTTACCTAACATCTGTGCTGGTTTGAAAGGATTTAGGAACCCTAGAAAAGCCATGTTTTAACCCTAATCAATCTTGTGGGAGCAATGGTTTCTTCTACTCCCTATTCAGTAGTATAGGTTGGGAACTTGATTGGGTTATCTCCATGGAGATGTGACTCAATCAGTTGTGGGTATTAAATTTCATTAGATAGAGATGGGTCTCCACCCATTCTACATGGGTCTTGGTTGGTTTACTGGAGTCCTGTGAAGGAAGACACATTTTGGAGAGAGTCCACTTTTGAGAATGACGAGATAGTCATGAAGCAGAGAGCCCACACTGCTAGAGGGCTTTGGAGATGAAGAATGAATACATCCCCAGGTGATGCTTCATGAAGCAAGAGGCCTGGAGAAGATGCTAGTAGACATTGCCATGTTTGCCATGTGCCTTTCCAGTTGAGAGAGAAATGCTGAATGTCATCAGCCTTCGGGACCCAAGGTATCTTTCCCTGGTTGCCTTAACTTGGACATTTTTATAGACTTGCTTTAATTGGGACATTTTCTCAGCCTTAGAAATGTAAACTAACAACTTATTAAAATCCCCCTTTTAAAAGCCGAAAAAAAAAAGTTCAGGTTCTTTTTATTCCTTCAATTAATCTAAATTCTAATCTTTTATCATTTCCCTTTAGCATGAACATTATCATTTAGCAAATATCAATTTTTAAGACAAAATTATTAAAAATCTAAAATATAACCCTCATAGAACAAGTCTTTTATATGAATAGGCCCCAGATACCCAACAATCACCTTGATAGTTAACAGAATGTTCCTACAAGAACTTCTATTGCATTTAAGCACTGCAAACTTTAACATTTTCCACACATTATCTTTCTATTACATAAAAAGAAGGGTATTTGTGAGCAGGTGTTTTTATTTTCTTGTTAGAAGACATTATGTTACAGGTGGTAGAAAAATTGCTAAGAAAAAGAAAACACAGAAGGTAAAAATGGTATCTGAGGCACGCATGCAGAGCACACAGCTTGGGCTGACGGCTATCTTTTTTTGTCTATTGGTCCAATTTTTCTGGCTTTTGTGCATGTGTTGCTGGGTTACAATTGTATACTTTGTGCACTCAACATAAAACCAACTGGCTGAACAGGTTGTTCTCTGTCAGCCTAAAAAGGTTCATGCTATTAGAATTAAAATTTCTAATTAAGGATGCTTGTTAGACTTCTTATTTGAGAGGCTTACCTCAGTCAATACAGGTTTCTATGAAAATTAGGAGATTTAAAACAATTTAACTTTTCTTCTTTGCAATTGCTAATACAAATATTATACATATACAAGAATCGCTAACAAGCAAGTAAAGCTAGTTCTCATTAATTCTGTTTCTATTAGGCCATGTTGTGAAGAAAAGCAGATGTCAAACAGATATAAAGTGCTTTGGCCTGATTCCTCTGATAGTTATGTCCCCAGATTTTACAGAGAGGAAAACTATGCAAAAAATACTTTCTCTTACCAAATGTCATTGCGATGATGGACTAATCTCTATTTCCCTGGTAAATGAAGATCTATCTAACATAAAATACACTTTGGAAATGTTAATGACACCACAAATTAACAGATGGTTACTAAGAACAAGGCCAACTGATTATATGGGCTAGAGTCAAAGCAGAAAAATGGACAGCAGTTTGGAGTACTGATTCTCATTTACAATGCTGAAACCATTTTTTATAATGTTCATCCTTCCAGCCAGCCTTCTTCCTTGTTCAACCCCAAACACAGCTGATATTCTTGCGAGAATGGATATTTACAAACTTTAGCATGAATCATATTCACCTGAAGGAGAGACCCACCTCATCAAGATGGCAGAGTGAGAAGTTTCAGGGCTGCACACACACATACACAGAAGCTTTGAACAAACAGCACAAATTAGCCTAAACACCTTTTTCAATGCTGCAAAAAACAGTTAAAGGATTGCAGTAAAGGGTGAGCCCTGATTCAAGAAAAAGTCTTGGCACCATAGCTGGTCCCTCCCCTCCCACTCACCCAGGAGCCAAATCACACTCCCAGTGCAGATCCTGGGTCCAGGTTCCAGTGGGAACAAAGTAAACTTTGAGCATATCCTGGGAATGTGGCTAGATGTTAGATTCATAGATACACAGATACATAGATGCACAGATGGATGAATGGATGGATGGATGGATGGATAGATGAATGAAGGGAAGGAAGGAACGAACGAATGAATGAAGGAATGAAGGAACAAAGGAAGGATGGATCTGGGTATCTGGGGTCATGGGGGGTGTTGGAATTCTCTATATGGGGTTTGTATTATTTTTGCAACTGTTGTATAGGGTTGAAATTATTTATTTTTTTTGAAATTATTTTAAAGGGAAAAATAGCCTGGGCTCACCCCAAGAGTTTCTTATTCAGTAGGTCTGGGTGAGTCCTGAGAATTTGCATGCTTACAAAATCTCAGATGATTCTGATGCTGCTGATCTAGGAACCACATTTTGAAAATTACTGGTTTGAAGAAATTAGGAATGCAAAAAAGTGATGACATCATCCAAATTTAGAGAGTCTCAGCAAATGACAGAAAAGAGTACATTAAGTGATATAAGATAAAATGGTAAAAAAAAAAAAATCTTGGAATAGAGAAGCATCACTGTAGGGGATGTTTCCATACAAAACAGAAGTGTTTCTGGGAAGGAAACTTAGTAACAAGGTACTTGATTTCCAGTAGAGGCAAATAAAACCACCAGATCTTGGATTCAGGTATCTATAGGCAAAAAAGTTCTGAAATGAAGAAGAATCCCAGAAATAAAGGATAGTATTCCCTTGAGCAATGGAGAAAGTTAGCCAGTATACCTGTGAATTGAATGGAAAGAGTCCAGTAAAAAACTGATTATTGTGTACCCTAATTCCTTCATGGAACAGTGGAAGCCTTTTGCTTGGGTTAACTAGGAAGAAATCAGAAAAGATGAAACCTCATAGCACCATCCAAGGAAAGGAAGTTTATGTTAGGTTACTGCCAACCAGGACTAGGTTAGACAGAGTAGATTTGTAGGCTCTCACCAGCATTTGGAGTATCATCTAAAGACCATGAGCTTCTGCTACTCAATTTCTCCATTCTCCCATTAAATTTTAAGGAGATGTATAATAAAGGGTGAAAACCTGATCAGTCCCTGCAAAACCTGTCTCAGTTGGGATGAAATGGATAGATATTATACTTCTATGGAGTTGTAAGATTGTGAATAAAAATTTTATGCCCAACCCATTTGACTTTGTGATGATCTCATACACAAACAACAGTCTCAATAACACAGGGACTCAGAAAATATACCGTCTATCCTATGGAAAAAATAAGTTATTTCAGTTGACAAAAAAAAAAGAACTGAAAGTAAATACTCTAGAATGAGAGGTCATGGCCTGACAATAAACTAAACATTTTGCATTAAACATTCTGACAGACCATAAGGCATAATGTTGAAAGAACGGTATGATTTATTGCAAAAGTAAAAAACACAGGAGTCAGAAGAACATGGATTGAACTGGAGCTCTACTAATATCCTTAAGCAGATCATTATTTGATCTTTAGTTTCTTTAATTTCACAGAAGTGTTTTTAAAATAATATATATATATTTATATATAATGTGTATTGAGAGTTTATAAGGAATTATTTGATACATAGGAGTTTTTATTACTTATGTGCTCCCAAATTTCCAAGAGAAAAATGCTGGAAATTTCCATTTTTGTTAACATCTGTACTTATATAATGCTTAGATCCTCCCCACTCTACAAATAAAACATAATTGTCTTTGAAACCATAAGTTATTTCCTTGGTGAAAGGATATTACTCAGGAAAACTAAAAATGTAAAGAAAAGGTTTGAAGGAAACAATGTGTGTGGATAAAGCAAATTTTAAATCCACTTATTCTCCAAGCTTTTATTTGTAAATATCAACTCTATTTTTCTACTTGTTCAGGCCAAAACCTTGAGGCATTATTGTCTCTGGCACCTCTCTTAATCTCACATTCCATATCAAATCCTCTGTATACCTTTGACCTCCAATATTAGCAAATATCCAATATCCATTCACTTTTCATCACCTCCACAGCTACAACCCTAGTCAAGAGTCATTAATACTGGGCTCCCTGCCTTCACCCTTCCCTTGCTAAGTTGGACTTTACGGAACAGTCAAAGTGATTCTTGAATCACTTATTAACTCTGAAAGTGAGATGGTTGGGAAACCATTTTCCCAACCTTCTTACTCTCCTGATTTTATCTTCTATTACTCCCTCCATCATTCCTTTTGCCCCAGCGATAATGGCAATCTTGCTATTCCTTGAACAAGACAGAAGCATCTCACCTCAAAGCCTTTGTACTTGGTTCTCTCTCTCTCTCAACTCCTCTCAAATACTACTTTTCAAATGAGGTTTCCCCTACAGCTTTATTTTTAAATGCCATACTTCCCCCATGTACTTCCTTCCTAGTTTTATCTTTTTTTTTTTCCATAGCACTTATTGCATTCTTTAGAACATGTGTGTTACTTTATTTATTTGTTTTGTCGGTACCATTCCACCAGAATGAATATTCCATGAGGGTAGGGATTTTTCTATTTTGTTCATTGCTCTATCCCTAGCATTGAGAGGAGTGCCTGGCACATAACAGGTGCTTCATAAATACCTATTGAATAAATAAATAGTTTCAGGATAGTCTTCATTTTCTTTTTCTCTGTTTTTCCATTTTTGCACAATGGTCATGAACTACTTATTTAATTAAAAAATGTTAAAACAGGCATAAGGACAATCACATCTACACATATGATTATCTACTTCAGAGACATTAGGGATAAAATTGGAAATTCTAGTCAGATATTAGCAGATCCAGAGAATTTAAGTATCCCAAGTTTTAGAAATTTAAAATATTCACTTATCTTGAAATATACAAGTGATTTTCCCTCTTATTTATGAAGCTGATCCTTTTTAGACATACATTTTGCCAAATACCTTTTAAAAGAAAATTGTGTGGTGGTTGAAGAAAAAGAATAAACTTAAGGTCATTTTTCTTGGTAAAAAATGAGATACATATGTTGACAGTGGAAAGTTTTTTATTTATTTTCTCATCTAGTCACTTGCCTTTCTTTAGCAAAGATGACTCAGGGGCTGATATTGCCCTTAAAAGTTAATTCATTTGATTTTTTTTCTGGTCATTAATCATACATTCATGTAGTGAAACAAGCACAACATCGTTGAGTTTTCATATAAGGGAATATAGGAAAATTTATTTTATTGTCAATTGTGTCTGAGGAATAGATGGCCTGATGTAGGTTTGGGCAAATGTTGTATAAGTTGTATACCTTAACTGATAGTCTATGTACTAAATCCTCCAGCAGGAACATACTGCCTAGCCTCTTGGTTCTAGCCTCCAGACCCTGTCCTCCGCTCCTTTCCACCCTCTGGCCAGCTGCTCACCTCAAAGAAGCCCAGAGCAACCAAGTCCATTCCTTTTCATCTGACCTCAACTGGATAACCCTTCTGTCCACTTACCGGATCTGTCCTCCCAATTTATCCTGCTGGTGATGGGTATGTGGATATTTACTAATATTGGGGTTTCATGTGGCCTAATAAATATTAACTCTAAGCTCTCTCTGATTTATAACTAAGAAATAAGAACAAATATACCATGTAAACCATGGACTATAGTTAATAGTAAAATTACAATAATATTCTTTCGTCAATTGTGACAGATGTTCCACACTGATACATGATATTAATAATGGAGTGGGAGTGTGGGAACTCTATTTTCTGCATGATTTTTCTGTAAAATCACAAATTCGCTAATAAAAAATTGAAACCAACAGCCATCTCCTCCCAACACACACACACAAACAAAGTCTGTAAACACAAACTTGTAAGGATTGTTTCCTCCTGAAATGTAGGAAATAACACAGGGCTACTTTAGATTAAAATGAAATTGAACATTTTGGTTAACTTAAAAATTAAGCTGCATTTAAACTTAAAAATTAACACAAATTAAGTAGATAACCAAAAAGTATTGGCAAAGTCCCCTAAGGGAGGGGGGAAAGAATATGGAACCATTAAACCTTACCATCAGGGAATCCCTTGATATAGTGTCGAACTTTAGGGATATCCAAATCAATAGGCCATGCCCTCGATCCTGAGGCTTACTCTTGTGAAGCTTATGTAGGTAATAGAGAAGCTTAGACTATGCTACCTATAGGCATGCCAAAGAGTTACTTCTGGAGGACCTCTCTTGTTGCTCAGATGTGGCCTCAGTCTCTCTAAGCCCAAGTCTGCAAGTGAAATCTTTGCCTTCCCCCCTCCATGGGACATGACATCCAGGGGTGAAAGTCTCCCTGGCAATGTGGAAGATGACTCCCAGGGATGAATCCAGACCTGGCACCATGGGATCAACAATTCCATCCCGACCAAAAGGGGTAAAAGACATGTAACTAATAAAGTATCAGTGGCAGAGAGAGTTCAAATAGAATCGAGAGGTTACTCTGGAGGTTGCTCTTACGCAAGCTTCAGGTAGACCTTGCTACCTAACATAACCTGCCAAACCCCGACCAGTACCATTCCAGTCAATCCTAAAGAATATCTAGGGCAATATATAAGATTCCACAAGTGTTCCAGGCACTAGAGTAACTTTCCAGAAACCTACAG
The DNA here is from genome assembly GCF_023851605.1 of Tamandua tetradactyla. NCBI lineage: Eukaryota > Metazoa > Chordata > Mammalia > Pilosa > Myrmecophagidae > Tamandua > Tamandua tetradactyla. The sequence goes on along the minus strand of NC_135333.1, from coordinate 96,520,957 downwards.
CCTCCAGATGGGTCCCTGATCCAGATAAGTCCTGAAACCTAGCCCAGCCTCTCCAGAACATCAAATAGTTCCATTTCCTTACCCCATATTAGTGACAGACCCTTCCAATATCAAAAATTTAGAATGGCCATATCCCAAACAACCCCAAAGAGAGCTATGGAAAGATCAAAGGTGATGGTGGAATTATACATACAAGATAGGACTTAACAAATGAATATGAATATCGAATCATTAAACTGATATCTCTTTTAGTTTCCAGTATTTTAGAGTAGCTAGAAGTAAAAACCTAAAATTGTGAAATTATAATCCATGTCAAAGCCTGAAATATGTTCTACCACAAAGTGTGCTGCTGTGTTTTGGAATTTATAGTTTTTGTATATATGTCATTGTTCACAAAAAAAGAAGGAAAAAAAATTGATTGTGATGATAAAAAAAGAACTAAATCTCTCTAGACTCCTATATTCTGGAGCAGCTAGCAGGAAAAATATGAGAGGATCATGTGGTAGCCCATAACAGACTCTGGGATCTGTCCTGTAATCACTGGTTGAAGAGTGCTTGGAAAACTATTGCTTCTTTATTTCTTTGCTTTGTATATGTGTTATACTAAACAATAAAAAAAAGTTTAAAAAACTTAATCCAAGCCCTTTGTGTTCTCTCTCCCTCCCCCAATGTGGTGGCCTCAGTAAAAATGAAGAATAAGAAGGGGAAGGCTATTTCCCTAAGCAACTTCTGGCTGAAGGTGGGGCGACTGGTGCAGGAACCACCTACGTCCCTAAACCAGCCAGAGGAGCTGATGAAACAGACACCCTGGAAGAACACAGTAGGCAGCCATGTAGATAGGGCATTCTCTGACTGACAATTCCATCCTTTCCAGTGCTCCATGGACTGTTCAGGAACTCAATATCAATGATAGCCATCTTCCCAAATCTCCACCCTACGTTGTTGTTCTAAGGAAACTGCCCTAAGATGTGACAAAAGACTCCACTAAGGAATTCGTCAGAGGACTGAATGTCAGTGCAGTGCATTTACCATGTGAACCCAGCAATCCAGAGAGATTGAAAGGTTTTGGTTATGCTCAGTTTGAGGACCTGGATTCTCTGTTCAGTGCCCCAAGCCTCAATAAAGACTCTAGGTAACCGGAGAATTTGAGTGAACGTTGTTGAAACCACAGGATAATACAGGGGTGATCGTGGTTTTTGGCCAAGATGGAATTCAGGCTTAAGAAAAAACAGATACAGACTGTAGGGCCCATTGTGCCATAGACAACTTTATTGACTACCCTTCTAGAAAAAGTGATCACAGGTTTGGAGACAAGTATTTTGATCATTATGATTCAGACCAATACAGTGATGGGTTGTGATGGGTATTGTGATGGCCCACTTGGGGATATGGATCGATGTGGGGGCCAGGGTTGCTATGAAGAATGAGGCAGTAGAGACTGTGATAGAGGCTATGACTCCAGGACAAGCTGTGACAGAAGAGCATTTGGTAATGGATACCGCAGGGATGATGACTACAGAGGAGGCGGGAACTGCTATAAAGACTGATCCAGCAGACAGGATGATCAGTCATGGGGCTCCAGAGACGATTACCCTCAAGATGAGTATGAGCATGATGATCAAGGTCTCCTACCAAAGACCCAAACTAAGTCTGAAGCCTAGGAGTACTCCTAAGAAAGAGGATTCCTCTGCTAACACTTCCCAGTCCAACAGAGCAGATTCTAGCTTTAGAGGGGCAAGGCCTGTTGACACAGTTGCTAGAGAATGGGAAGTAGGAAGAATGGCTACAGAAGAAACAGGGAAAATTGCACCATCAGCAGGATAAGCCAAAACTAGAACGACGGTCTCAGGAAAGATATTCAAGTTGGCAAAGTGAAGAAATTCAGGAACCGGAAAGATCTAGGACACGAAGTGAGTCATCAAGGACCCAGACATCTGCCACATCTGGCAGAAGTCAAATTAGGATGCACAGAGGAGAGAGAGTAAGAAGTCTCTGGGAAATGAAACACTCAAGTAAGGAAGAAGACTATTACTCTCTAATTTCAAGGCCTCTCAAATCTGATCAGGCTCTAAAAGTAATGCAAACCCCTCCACCAAAGGAGAAGGCTTAGGGGAAGTGAAGTTGTAACCCTCCTGTCAATCTCAGAGCTCAGACACAGAGCAGCAATCTCCTGCAAGTAGTGGTGAAAAAGTAACTGCAGCTCAACCATTTGAAGAAGGATCAGCAAGGAAAGATAAAAACAAAGTAGACAGGGTGAGTGTCTCAAAAGACTAAAATGAGAATTCCATTCCCAGTCTAGGAGATTGGAGAAAGCAAAGACCACTGGAACCAGGGTGATAGGTAAGATAGGAAAAAGGATCAAGACTCCAGATCTGCATCTGAGCTGAAGAAAATACAGCCTCTAAATTCAGTTCTGCAAGCAAGTACGTGGCTGTCTTAGTTGATAGTGAAGATGAAAATGAGGGGGAAGATTACACCTAATAGACTTCTACATCCTGTGCTTTCTTCTAGTCTCACTTCATCCTGGAACATTAGAGAAAAACCAACACTTTATTCAGATAAGACAAAATGAAATATACCATCTCCTGGAAGACCTTTCTTAGCTTTTTGTAAAAAAAAATGACATGAAATGAAATTGTTTTGCATGCTGCTGCAACTTTTAAAGTATTGAACTATCTAGACTATCATTAGAGTAGACAAAGAGAAAGAGGTGTACAGCTTTTAAAGGAAAGGTTGTGTGTTTTTATGAAACCATGCAGCTGTCTGTGTGATTAGTGCCTAGAGACCTCCATTTAGCAGATGGTAATAACAGTGATTCAGTATCTGGAATCTGATTGGACAATAGGCAGACATAAGGAAGAATATGAGACTTCTACCATTTAATTCTTACTATCCTATTGTGTCATATATGAATTCTTAAACATTATCTAAATAAATTTTCCATCCTTGGAAAGATAGGCTAAATAGTCTCAGAGGTCATTTTACTTTGTAGGAGGCTACCAGCTCCTCCTCTTATTTAATTTTGGGCTTTTGGGACCAACCTAGGGGGATTTCCTTCATTTTTATCTCCCAGGGGGATAGTTGGGAATGAGTGAGTCCCCGGGCCATGAAAAAATAGGACTGCTCTGTGACCAAAATAAGTGGGGAAAATGTGGTTTGAAAGGAAACTTTGGGAGGTGATGAATTCTTTCGCACTAGATAATAGGGAAATGGCATGCCCCACAATAAATACATACATGGTCACTTCCTGAAGCAGAAAGCACACAGTGGTCATCAGAATTCACAGGTCTTTCATGTGTCCTGATTTTGCCCTATCTAAACACTATGCTTTTGAAACGCATTCTTTTGAAACACTGAACCTTTAAAAATGTAGTCTCAATATTATTGTCCTTTGTTCTTCAGACTACTCTTTACTATGACTTCCCACAGAACCAGCTTCTATTTAAGTCATATACCTAAGGTCTTAGATATTTTATATCTCAGTCCACGGGAGCTGTCAACTGAGGAATCACTGCTTTTCTCAAGCAAACTGGCTCCTTGAATTCATGAATCTTCTTCCATCCATTCCTGCTCTTGCTTCTTAGACCCTTTTTACAGGCCAGAAAGCTCCAGAATTAATGGTCTCAGGTGGTGAATAAGGATGGAAAAATAGAAACAGTTCATTTGGAAGCATTTCTTATCCTTTACTGGTTTATTTTTATTTAATTTTTTTAAATTTTCCTCCTTTCTCTACTGAAATTCCATGGTTTGGATTTATAATGTGGCATAGATCAATGTGTATTTTTTTGTTGTTGTTTTTTGTTTTAGCTTCTCTTGAGAGAGTAAATGATGGAGAGAACTATTTAACAAGGACCTGGTTTCTCTTGCAACAAAATAACTTAACTTGCCTGTTTGTATGTGCACATTTTATAGGGGTCAGCTTGGTAGATGGTGTCCTTCCCACCACGGGCAGTATTGGTTTTGGCAGAGATATGGCACCTTGGTTTCTTGTTTGCAAGCCCTTCTCATACCAGTCCTAGGTTAGATTCAGTCCAGCCATGCAGGGTGTTAGTTCGTACGTGCTGCAGCGGCGAGCATAATGAATATTTACCCTGTAGACATAAAATGTATTCCAAGTGAATTAATTTTAAATAATTGGAATGGATTGGCTGGTGGCTAGGAAGTAGGCTTTTAGAGAAAGATGCCCAAGAAGGAAAGGTTTTTGTCTTTGTTTTTAACTATTTGCTGTTGTTAATGAATAAGCAGGGTTTGCCCTCTTCTTTCTCATTCCGCTACACTCCCCGTCCCCTATTAAAACAGAAACAGGAATTGATTTATATCCAGCTCCTTAATATATGTAAACTTTGTACAAAAATATCTTCTATGAAAATGATTTGCCATCTGTGGACTTACTACCTGGAAAATGTCTTGAAATATAAAATTCCCATCTTTTGAGTTGTGCATTTTTTGTTTCTCCAAATTAATCTGATCTTTAAAATTGAAAAAAAAGGGGCGGGCCGCGGTGGCTCAGCGGGCAAGAGTGCTTGCCTGCCGTGCCGGAGGACCCCGGTTCGATTCCCGGCCCCAGCCCATGTAAAAACAAACAAACAAACAAACAAAATATAATAAAACAAGAAAATGTTTAAAAATGTTTCCCTTTCTTCCTTCCATCCTTCCTTCCTTCTCTGTCTTTCCTTCCTTTCCTCCCTCTCTCTTTAAAAAAAAAAAAAAAAAAAAAAAAATTGAAAAAAAAAATAATACAAGGCATCTTTCAAAAATTTTGAAGTAGGCTCTAATTTCTCTTAAATCCATTCGGTACCATGTATTTTACTGCTTACATTTTAATAGATTCCACATTTAGAAGTCTGTCATTTCTTTTTTTAAACATTACTCCAGATATGCCAATGTTCCTTTATGCCTTTCTTTTGTGATAATGCCTAATGCCTGGATCAACACAAAGCATTTCCTAGGTTTCTTCTATTCAATACATCCCATAAACCAGTTCCAAACTTTCTAAAATACAACTTTTATATTAACACCCTTGTTCAAAAGACAGTAATGGTTTTCTACCACCACTTCAATGGGTAATGTGGAGTAATAAAAAGAGAGCTGAATTAAGAATCAGAAGATAGCTCCAGCACCTGTATAACAGTAAGTATTCCCTACTCTAAAAAGAATAAGGGCCATATCTACCCCAAAAGTTGTTAAAGGGATCAAATAAGATAATATATGCCAAGGCAATTTTAAGACTTGAAGCACTATACAAATAGTCATACACTATCGATTACAAGCCTTCTTAGAAATTGACCACCACACACCAATCTTTACGAAGTTATCTTGCACCATCCTACAGGCATAGTCTGTTCCAGGTCGCTGTGCTCCCATTCGAGGTCAGCTCCCTATCCTAACCGTTATGAAGATCCTATCGCTTTCCTGCTTCTTCATCCTTTCCGCACACTCCTCACCTTTAAATCGACTACTCCCTAGTCAACCAAACTCTTTGGTTGTTTTCTTTTTGTACAAATTTTATTTTTAGAGAAGTTTTACGTTTGCAGAAGGGTTGTGCAGGGAGTATGGAAAATTCCCCTGTACCTCTCTCTCCACCCCTTACACATAGTTTCACCCTGTTATTAACATCTTGTATTTGTGTGTGGTGCTTTTGCTACAAATGAGAAACCAACATTGACACCTTATTAGTAGCTAAAGTCTCTGATTTACATTGGGGCTTACTCTCTGTGTACCTAGTTCTCTGGGTTTTGACAAATGCATAATGTCAAATATCCACTACTATGGTATCAGACAGAACAATTCCACTGCCCTACAATGACTGTGTTCTACCTGTACATCCCTTCCTTCCACTCCATCCCCCAACCCATGGCAGCAACTGATATTTTTACTATCTCAATAGTTTTGCCTTCTTCACAATATCATATTGTGGGAATCATACAATATGTAGCTTTTTCAAACTGATTTCTTTCACTTAGCAGTATGTACTTAAGGTTCGTCCATGTTTTCTGTGCCTTGATAGCTCATTTCCCTTTATCACCAAAAAGTAGTTCTATTATGTGGGTTTGCTATAGTTTGTCCTTTTACAGAAAGGATCTTGATTGCTTCCAATTTTTAGCAATTGTGAGTGAAGCTGCTATTTATTTTCATGCCCCCCCCCCAAAAAAAACCCGGTTATACAACAACCCATTCCTTGAATGTGATCTGTGCCCAGAGACTTGTTCCAAAGGTTAGAAATGAAAAAACAGGGTTGGGGTGGGGATGGAAGATAGTGAGTATGTCATCAGACAAACACAAAATGAGGTATATTCTACAAAATACCTAACTACCCCAAAACTGTCAAGGTCTTGAAAAATGAGGAATGTCTGAGAGACACTTAGAGACCAGATGACAATGAAATGTAATGTGTGTCAGTTGGGATATTGGAAACAGAAAAAAGGAAATTAGTGGGAAAACTAGCAAAATCCATTTAAGTAGGGGGATAGTTACAATAGTGTGTCAATATTAGTTTCTTAGTTGTGACAAATTTACCATGGTACTATAACATGTTAACAACAGGAGAAACTGTGTTGAATAAGTAAATAAATAGAGAGGTAGATCTCCCATGCAGAAACCACCAAATAATCTATATTGATACTCTACCCTCTGGACATGGGAACATAACTCCCTATTCCTTAAGTGCGGACTGTGCTCAGTGACTTCCTTTCAAAGAGTATAGTATAGAAAGGAGAGGAAAGAGTAACTTTACAGTGGAGAACCCTGATAAGTACTACCTCAGCCAGGTGATCAAGTCAACATCAACAGTGATAAGTCATGCTGGTAGTATGTACCCTTGATATGATGTTGTGCTGGGTTGAATCTATTATGTACACCAGAAAAGGCATGTTCTTCTATTCCATTCCTGTGAAGGCAGACCTATCATGAATAGGACCTTTTGATTAGGTTGTTTCCATAGAGATGTGACCCACCAATTCAAGGTGGGTCTTAATCCTTTGCTGGGGTCCTTTAAGAGAGCTCACAGAAAGAGAGAGAGGGCCCAGAAAGAAAATGCTCCAGGAGGATCTAAGAGAAAAGGACATACCCAGAGACATTTTGGAGAGATTCATTGAAAACAGAAACCTAGAGAAAGACAAGCAGATATGCCATGTGTCTTCTCATGTGAAAGAGGAACCTGGATGCCAGCAGCCTTTCCCCAGAGAAGGTGTATTCCACCTGATGCCTTAATTTGGACATTTTCATGGCCTTTGAACCATAAATTTGTAACCTAATAAATACCCATTGAAAAAGCCAACCCATTTCTAGCATATTGCATTCCAGCAGCTTTAGCAAGCCAAAACAGATAAGATGCCCTTTACCTCCATGTTCATCCTTTCAAAAGCTGATAAACCCCATCTACTCATGAGAAAAACATCAGAAAAATATTAGTTGAGGGGCATTCTACAATGTCCTGACTGGTACTCCCCAAAACTGTCAAAATCATCAAAAACAAGGAAAGTCTAAGAAACTGTCATAGTCCAGAGTGTTATTGGATGAAAGTGTGGATTCTTTTGCCCGATGTGCTCAAATGACCAATTCCTGAGATACTGGGGTTTCAAAGAGAGAAATAGCTTATTACTATGCAAGTAGCAAGAGAGAAAATGGCCTAGCACCCAAAATCTGTCTCCCTGAACTGCAGTAACTCTGATAATTTTATTAGAGAAAAGGATGGGCAGGGTTTAGGATAATGAGCACAGTGGCCCCAGATGATGTAATTAGAGGTGATTTAATTATTGAGAATGCACAGACTGATTACATGCTTAGGCACAGAACATGTGTAAGAAAATGGCAGCCTTATTATGATGATGGGTGTGATTTTTCATATTATAATGAGGTATAGGTGACTTGTAAGTTAGAGTCTAAGCTACTGTGCATGTCAGGTGAGCCCACTTTGATTTGAACCAGCATCCATTATCAAGATAACTTTGAACTTGGGATGAGTTAGTTCTGGGTTGACCAAGATCCTTCATTAATAAATGTTAGGGGCTGTACAGAACTCTAAAGTTGGAAAACTGGGTACAAATGAAGGTTAAACGGCTTTTACAATCACAGGGGCAGAAGATACAGGCTATACAATCATTATCAGATCAAAGCAGCTGGATTACAATTTAGAGATTTCAGGTATTTCCCTCTGTCTACTCCAATATACCAGAAAGGAAAAAAAGGAATATCTAGTAATGATTCAGTAATCAAAATCATCCCTTACATCCTAATTTCTCAGTTACATGAAAACTAAATATAATGTGGTATCCTGGGTGAGATCCTGGAATAAAGCAAAGACCTTAGGTAAAACTAAGGAAATATGAATAAAGTATGGATTTCAGTTAATAGTAATATAGCAATAGTGGTTCACTAATTTCAACAAATGTACACTACTAAGGGAAGATGTAAATAATAGTATAAACTGAATGTAGGGTATATGTGAACTTTCTATACTCTTTTCCCAATTTTTCTGTAAATCTAAAATAATCTAGAGTAAAAACTTTATTTAACAACAACAAAAGAAAACCTGTTAGAGAGTCTAGAATGCAAAAGATACTCCAATTATAAAATGCAAATAATAAGATTGTCATCTAACATTTGAATATGCAGCCTCTCCCTTTATCCAATTTCCAGGCAGAGATTAAAGTGCAATGTTTAAATCCCTTTGCAAATTAAAGTCCAAAGACTACAGGAATTAAAATTAAAATTAAAATAAATTTTATTGTCTTTGTTAGAAAAAAACTGTTTATCCTGTCAGAATTCCTGCCAGTCTTCCAGATCTCTGGAATGAACTATAAATGTAAATTTAAATGGAAGAAATTTCCACAGAACAGATAATATGTATTTATCATGTCAGGGGCTGGCATTCATCTGTATACATTTTCTGACAGTAACACTGTGACTTGCCTGCCTTCTGAAAAAGTATAGCAGTTTACAGAGGCAGCAATCCTACTTACCTAGTCTTCGGTGAGTTTTGACCTATAGAATTTTGAAAGCCATCACATCTTGAGAGTACTCAGTTTCTGTCCTGTGCCATAGTGGTTTACTGCCAGGATTGCTTGGTATAGAATTACTCACAACTTCTGGGAAAGGCTTGTCCCTCATCTCCACAATTCTTTCAGCTAAAAAATTACTCTCAGAAGATTCCAGAACCAAAGCTGCCCTTGATGCTTCTGAAGACCATAAACACCTCCCCCACGTGCTTTTCAAAATACATGTCTTTCAGTACTTTGCAACATTTCCAATTTTGAGGAGCTTTTCATTCAGATCCATCTTTATCTGTAGACATGCAACATGTCTCTGGTGTTTCATTTCCCTCTGCTCTTCTGTAGCAAGAGGCTCAAATGAGTTTCTAATAATTTAACCTATTTTTGAAATTGTCCCTTTCCTTCTCTACAACATGAAGGATCAGCACTACTTCGTGGAACTGAGTACCTTCCTTCCTTTATCTTTATCTCTGAATTCTAATTGACATTTACTTCTCTATGCTATTCATCTAAATTTTGTTTTGTAAGATTTCCCATAGTGAGAGAGATCATATCAGTCACTTCCGGATCTGTGAAATAAGCACTGCTTGCAAAATTGTGTCTACTTTCCTTCTCCTGAGATGAATACTCTCATCCATAGGGCAGTCTTTTCTCTATTATCTTTCCCCACATCTGCTACACCTGATTATTAAGGCAGAAGCACCTGACCTGAACCTACTGAGATACTCTTCCTGCTCTTATATAAGGACCTAGGTTGTTCAAGGTCAAACTGCAATACCTGCACACTAAGGCCCACTTAATCAGTATATCCTGAGACTTACATCTTTGCTTAAGATGAGCATACTTGATATTGAGGATTCACTCACTTGGACTCCATATTATAGTTCTTCTAATTGGAGAAGTTGAAAAATTACCAGCTACATTTACCAGACTCCTTTGCATTAGTATTCCAGGTGCAAATTAGGTTCCACCAATTAGATGAACTCTTGTGACACTAAGAAAATAAAAATAAGGTAGCAGTCACCTTACTGCAGCTCTTAGTTATTGTTTCTGGCCAACAAGAATATAGAAATATAAGGCTTCCCTGGGCAGAGTTTCAGTGTCCATTCTCCATTTTTCTCAATATGAAGAGTAGTTGTGGTGGTGACATTAACTACTTGCTCATGAGTATGATAAAAGCAGTAATTGTTTTCTTGATGGATAGCACTACATTGCCCTACAAATCTTTCCAGGAGACCCTATAAAGAACCTAATTGTTTTAGCACTTCCAATAATCTTCAGAGTATCTATGTATTCCATCAATTGTGAGATCTATGCTTTTTTTTTTATATTTCTATCATTCTTAATTTGGGATACATCTTACAATTAATGGCATTATTACTCTTGCTGTTAACACTTAATATTCATAATAGCTTTTTAAAATCTTTCCATTGACAACTTCTGTTAAGACCAAGAAAGCACCAGTGTCAAAGCACCTTATTTCTAATAAAATACATAATTTTCTATATAAATCTCATCACATTGAAGATCATAAAGTATTTTCTGTTTTCTGTACTAAACCACCATCAATGAAAGATTGGATGAGACTTCTACACCATTTGCTCAAGATCCCTTGCCTTCTCTCTCTCCAGCCAACACGACAAACAAATTTACCACCCTCACCCTGTCTACATGGGACATGACTCCCAGGGGTGTGAACCTTCCTGGCAATGTGGGACAGAAATCCTGGAATGAGCTGAGACTCAGCATTAAGGGATTGAGAAAACCCTCTCAACCAAAAGGGGGAAGAGTGAAATGAGACAAATTAAGTGTCCATGGCTGAGAGATTCCAAACATAATCGAGAGGTTATCCTGGAGATCATTCTTACACATTAAATAGATATCACCTTGTTAGTCAAGATGTAGTGGAGAGGCTGGAGGGAACTGCCTGAAAATGTGGAGCTGTGTTCCAGTAGCCATGTTTCTTGAAGATGATTGCTTAATGGTATAGCTTTCACAATGTGACTGTGTGATTGTGAAAACCTTGTGTCTGATGCTCCTTTTATCTACCTTATCAACAGGTGAGTAAAACATATGGGATAAAGATGAATAATAGGGGGAACAAATGTTAAAATAAATTTAGAGTGAAATACTGGTGATCAGTGAGGGGGAGGGGGAGGCGGTAATGGTATGTATGAATTTTTTTCTGTTTTCTTTTTGTTTCTTTTTCTGAATAAATGAAAATGTTCCAAGAAATGATCATGATGATGAATATGCAACTATGTGATGGTATTGTGAATTACTGATTATATATGTAAAACGGAGTGATCAAAAGTTATGAATGTTTATGCTGTTTGGTGTTTTTTGGTATTTAAACAAAAAATTTTTAATTAGTAAAAAAAAAAGATCCCTTGCCTTTCTAACAGCCTCTTCCCAGCTAAAAAGCTTTCTTATTTTCAAAGAAAAAAATTTAAGCTATAGTGACTTAGTGTGAAAGTCTAATATGGCTAGGTTTAATCCTAAAGCTGCCTGACTAGGTTATAGCACTTCAATGTGAGCCCCTCAGTGATAAAAACCAAACATACAGAGCAATAAAAATCATGACAGAGTTCAAAGATTCTGTTTGAAAAAGAGACATCAAACTAAATATAGTGTATTTAATAACACTTTTGTCAACAGGAGCCAGATTTTATCTACCTCTCAAAATTCCTTATACATTAGCACATAGTTGGTGTGTGTCTGTGTCTGTGTGTCTGTGTGTTTTTGGGGGGATGGCAATAACTAACACCATTTGATAGATAAGGAAAAAAAAAAAGACAAGTAGATGAAAATCAAGCTGTCAACTTCATTATTAATATAGCTTTGGTCATAGAATATGGCTTCGGCATCTGGCAGAGATGGGCTTCCTAAGACTGAAACCCAGAATTAGACAAACATGCTATTCACCACAGTCAGCAAGGGATAAAATCAACCCTCCACACATGGGGTCCTGCCCCTCAAAGGTACAGCATGAAATGTGTTTCCTGTAGGCAGCAGCCTCCCAACCTTATGTAAGGAAGGTGGAGTGAGACATACATGCTGAATTCCATCCTAAATCTCAACAGCATTCACTAAATATAAAAAGAAAGAAAGAAGTAAATATATGGCAAAAACATAAGCCTAAAATCTCAAAGAGGCTGTATTCTTTATAAGGGCAGACTGTCTCATTTATTTCTATTTTCTTGATACCTAGAACACTTCCTAGCACTTAAAGAGGTTCAATAAATACTAATTGAATGTGTACAACAGGAAAGTAAAAAATGTAGATTCATGATAGCCTTTTACTTTTTTCCCTAGAATTGGATTAAATTCAAAATGAGTAAACAAACTGTTTGTCCACATTATGTCTCCCAAGAAAAATATCTCTAGAAACTGGTATCATTTACCGAGAGGAGGTGACATTCAGTTCAGCTCCCTTTCAACCCCCTACCTCTACTTGCTGCCAATAAGCTTCAACAAGCCAAACAGAGAGCAAAAAGTCTCATAAAAGCTGTGTCTGCTTCAAAATATTCCAAAACTTCTGCCTGATCAATAGTCCCAACTCTCTGGTTTCAAATTATAAATTTAGCCACTTTAAAAACGAAAATTAAACATATTTTTGTCTCTTATCTATCGATCACAAGCAAGTAGACAGAGGCATGTGAAATGAAAAGGACTTGCATTGACTCTAAAAGAACTGAAGAAACTGTAATGAAATACTTATATTTGCATAAGTTATACCATAAATCTCCCATTTTTTGGCCTATCCCAGAAAAAGGATGATAACTTTCCCACCGCCCATAAAGCTGCCAGGTTATAATTAGACATTAGAGATCTTTAAGTGCAAGTCCTGTGTGGGGAAGAGAACTTCTATTGAAAATTCTGAAGCAGTGTGAATTCTTCTTTGTCTTTGAAAGTGTTTTGCTATTTGCCAGTTTGAATTTAAAGTATTGTTCAAGATAACTTAACCAAAAGGCTTCCAATACCATTTGCCCAAGTGGATATGAAAACGACTGAAGACACAATAAAAATAGAAAAACATGATGTTGCGTTTTCTGCTCTGTTTTAGCTTTTTTTTAAGTTTTGCTGCTGTTATTTACTATACACTTATTTAAAATTTTAAATCATATCAAAGTCAAGGGGCATATACATCTTCCATTTGACCATAATTAATAATGGGATTCCTCTTCAAGTAAATTACCTGAGTACATTGGTAATATTTGGTTTCAGGTGGCCAACATCTATCAATTTAGATGAGCATCTAACATCTCCCATCCATATTATTTTATTTGGAATATGCATCTTTATACTTCTGTCTTGCTATACTGGTTTGAAAATGTCACATGCCCCAGAAAAGCCATGTTCTCTCAATCCATATTCAGTATTGTTCAGGGTGGGACCCTTTCATTAGAATGTTTCCATGGAGATATAATTCACTCAGTTGGGTGTATAAGCCTTTGATTAGATGGAGCTGTGAATCCACCCATTTAAATTGTGTATTGACTCATTTACTGGAGTTCTTTGAAAGGGGGAATATTTTGGAGAGAGTTCAGAGCCCACAGAGCCAATACAAGACCCAGATGTTTGAAGATGCAAAAAGTAAGGGCCCCTGGGAAAACTATTTGAAACCAGAAACCAAGGGACTAGCAGATGCTAGCCACATGCCTTCCCTGCTAACCAAGGGGTTCTGGAACCATAGGGCTTTCTTGAGTCAAAGTACCTTTTTTCTGGATGCCTTAGTTTGGACATTTTTATAGCCTTGGAACTATAAACCTGAAACTTATTAACGTCCCTTTTTAAAAGCCAATATACCATTTCTGGTATATTGCATTCTGGCAGCATTAACAACCTAATACATTTGCTCTTCTGTTTTTTTAGGGGGCATGATCCAGGAATTGAACCCAGATCTCCCGCATGTAAGGTGAACATTCTACCACTGGACCACCCATGCACCCACATTTTAAATTTCATGTTAGGTTGTAAAGTTCTGAAAGATTAACCTATGTCTTTTTTGTTTGATTATTTACAGTACATAACAGTACTTGCATATATAAGAGTTTAAATAATTAGCATTCAAACCCTATAAACATTTCAGGGTAATTAAGAGTGTGAAAGATTTGTCTTCTGTACAATCTTCTCAACCAGCAATACGTTTCAGTTAATAAATAAGAAATTCTTTACTGCCAAAATAGCATAAAAATCTAAAATTCCTATTACAGTTTCAAATATGAATGCTTCTTATTTTGAAAGTATTTGAGCTTAAAATAGTAAAGCTTCAGTGGTCTTTCCAAGATAATCTAAGAAGGACTTTATAACATTGTACTGGGCAGATGACTGTCTGTTATTTAAACCACTGAGGAAAAATGCTTCTGAGATCTCCAGAGTCATCAATGTAAGATTCATAAGGCCTACAGAAAAGTCTCCCAGTCCAGACTTCCATTTTGAACTCAAATCTATATTCACAATTGCTCCAGAACCTCTTCCCAAGCCAACATATCTGCAATACCTGAACTCAAAAACAGGACCTTATGATCTGGGAAATCAATCTGGTACGCAGAAACAAAATTAGGATAGGGTCAATGATGAAAATAAAGACAAAATCCTCATATATGGGCTTGTGCTAAGGGTCACAATCCCAGACTTTCTAGGCCATTTGATGCCCAACTCAAAACTGGCATCACAGTCTCTTTCCTATCTTTCTAGAATTAGACAGGCACTTACAGATCTGCCAAGGGATATAAGGCAGCCTTTAATTCCATTAACACTTTAAAACTAAGCCATTTACATCACTCACATAACTAAGGCAGAATTTCCAGTTTGGAAGGTGTATCCATATGCTGCCAGTGAACCGGTCTTAGCATCTTCTTAATTTCTTTTTCTAGCTACTTCCTTAAGCTCACAGGCAGAGTTAAGGCAGCTAAGCAGCAATTGCATAGGAAAAGGAGTCTTCAGGCACATTACATAGAGTTTATACATATTATATTTCTTCTGAATTGTACATGGACTTAATAATCTAAATACATCTATTGCTTTGGTGATTATTAGTTCATGTTTTCCTTTTGTCGTAGCACCTCAATAGATAGAAAACCTAACTACACAATCTGGAGACTTAGGCTGAGTCTTTCAGAAAAGGTCTCTCAAAGAGCTGCCTAACAGGGGGTGCAAGGGTTGTTCAGTGGTTGAATTTTTGCTGGCCATGCGGGAGACCTGGGTTCAATTTCTGGTCCATACACTTCCTGTAGCCCCCTACTAAAAAAAATAATAATAAGCAAAACAAATAAAAATTCAACAAAATTGGTTCTGCAATAACAGGATACTCACATGGAAAAATAATATAATGTATGTCACACATCATACAAAAAAAAAGAGCTTCATAGCAGAACACCCTCTTCCAAAAGTGTTCCTCTCCCTGAGCTCCCTAAATTGGGGAAGGATATTGCCATTCATCCAGTTTCCCAGGCTGGAAAGCTGCAGGGTATCCCAAATCACCGCCTGTCCCTTACACATGTACACAATTAGGAGTAAAAGTCCATTTCCTAACTGTCATCACCAGCAGCACTGCCTCTCTAGCCTGAGTTACCCCAACAGTCTGCTAACAGTCTGGTTGCTCCACAAGGTAATGTATCTAAGATGCAAATCTGATCATGTCACTCCCACTCATTCACCATTGCCAACAGAATAAAGCGCATAGACCTTAGTAGCCTAGCACTTCATGATTTACCCCCATACCCTTTTCTTCAGCCATACTAATATGCTTGCCTTTCCCTCTCACTTAGCCAAAAACTCCTTTAGACTTAAACTAAGATCAAACTTTCTTTGGGAAGACTTTGAAAATTTTCCAATATACCCCCAACCTGGTCCAAGCACAATACCAAATTTACATTGTGTCTCCTTCAGGTGGACCTTCCATCCTGTATTTTCTTCTCTCATAACAGCACTCCATATAACAATTGTTTACTTGAAAGCACAATCTCATTGCTTTTTTCTATTTTCTTGGCCAGCAATAGCCTCTGGTATATAGTAGATACTCGTTAGATATTTGCTGAATGAATAAATAAAAGGAAACAAAACTTGAATTCAAATTCAGAACAAAAGACCCTGATCTTTCCACTACATCACAATCATTCAGCTATATGAGTGGTATAACCCAAAACAGGCACCTGGGGAAGATTTATGGCAGTACTTTTAAGCCCCTTTCTGGAAGAGCCTTTATATTTATCAGAGGAAAGGAAAGTGTTGCCTTCTAAAGGTGCAGGTGGTAACTAATCCTAATCCACTGCTGCAGACAGATGGCCTGAATGCTGCAATAGGCATGAACAAAATGTGCCCAAAATAGGAATAGAAAATTCAACCTTCAAAATCTGCAGAGAGTTGTTTGCCTACTGATGAAAGGATTATAATCACATCAGAGCCTCTTTAGATGAAACAGAATTATAAACGTGAAACACAGCTCGCTGTCTTGAGGTTTATGGGTTTACATATTGACAAATGAATGGGGTTGATTTTGGGGGTACATAAGAATACTAAAATTCTTACGTTAAAATTTAAATTCTAATTTAATTAAAAGGGGAAACATTTTGAAGAAACCGGAAAGTCAATGCAGACACTTGGAGAACAGTTGCTTCAGAGCTGACTGCTCTAAATGCTTTTTAAAAGCTTCACTGCATCATTTAAGAAACATCTATTTAAAGGAAAATTTCTGCATATCTAAAATTTCCCTTGTGATAGTTCTCAGAAAATATATTAATTTTACCTGAAGCAGTTGGGAAGTGTTTTAGTTTGTGTGTGTCTGCCTTTTTTTAAAAACAGATTCCTGAGTCTCACTAAGAGCTATTAAATCAGAATTTCTTCATGGTTTGTCTGGAAGCAATAGTTTTAAAAGTTTCTCAGATGATTCTCATGAACTAGCACTGCTTCTTTGGACTAGTGAATTAGACACAGTTAATTCACAATTGTGAATACAGATTTGGAGTCCAAAATGGAAGTCTGGATTGGATACTTAGGGAGTCTTTTCTGTAGGCCTTGTGAATCTTACATTGACTGCTTTAGAGATCTTGGAAGCATTTTTCCTCAATGTTTTTAATAACAGACTGTCATCTGCCCAGTACAATTTTATAAAGTTCTTCTTAGATAATCTTTGAAAGACCACTGCACCTTTACCATTTTAAGTTTTAATACTCTCAAAATAAGACGCATTCATATTTGGAAATGTACTAGAAATAGGAAAATCCTCCAAGGTATTTTTATAGTTCTGCCAGATTACATAACTGGACAGTTCTGGGTGTGACATAATAGTTATACATCACTTATTTCTTAGGAAATAATTTTTGAACTTTATGATAGGTTGTTAATATCAGCAATTGTTATTTTAACTTGTAAGAATGAAAAATTGAACTGCAAGATTGAAGAAAAATATATCACTACACAAGAGTATATGGCTTCTGAAAGTTCACATGAACATAAATTAATAATAAGTGTAATCCCAAATCTATACTTTAGGGGTTGTCCATTCACCATTGTCTTCATTATTTGAATTTCTCATAAAACTAGACAGGACATCATCAAGAGTGGTGTCATAAGACCATGCCTTCTTCCCACCAGAATGCCCCCCAACTCTCCCGACTCTGCATTGTTTAACCTTCAAACTTTACTGACTAGTCTGCACATGGAGAGAGCCATACCAGCTATGGTTATTTGGCAAATATGCAAATATTGCATGTTCCTGTATTTACCCATAGCTGCAGCTGAAGGATGAACAAGGAGGAAAAGTCTATTTGTGCTTCTTTGAACTCTATTTATACACCTGTGATGTTTTGAAGCTATTATGTACCCCCAGAAAAGCCATGTTTTAATCTTGACCCAATCTTGTGGGCACAGTCATTTTTTAATCCTGATTCAACACTGTAGGGCAGAAACTTTTGATTAGATTACCTCCACAAGGTTGTGACACTCAGCACTGTGCATGTGACCTTTTGATTAGATGGAGATGTGGCCCTTTCAAGGTGGGTCTTGATTGGTTTACTGGAGTCCTTTAAAAGGGGAAACATTTTGAAGAAACCAGAAAGCTGATGCAGACACTTGGAGAACGGTTACTTCAGAGCGGATAAAGCCAACACAAGACCCAGACGTTTGGAGATGCAGGGCCCAGCATCATCACCATGTGCCCTTCCATGAAATGCTAAACAAGCCAGAACCCAGAGTTGGGTCCTGGAGGAGCTAAGTGAAGGCCCACAGATGTCAAGTGACGAACCCCCACAGGAAACAGAGGCTGAAAGCAATAGGACCCAGAAACAATGGACCAGCAGATGTCAGCCACGTGCTTTCCAGCTGAGAGAAGTGTTCTGGAAGGTATCAGCCTTTCTTGAGTGAAGGTAATGTCTTGCTGGTGCCTTAATTTGGACATTTTTCATGGCCTTAGAACTGTAACTGTGTAACTATTAAATCCCCTTTTTAAAATTTGTTCCATTTCTGGTATATTGCATTTCAGCAGCTTAACTAATACAATGTCCTTTTCGTCTTCAGTTATCCCTTTTTTTTTATTTTAAAGAGTATCCAGCGCATGGTAATGCAATCAATCAATATGTTAAGAAAATGAATGAATAGGTGTTTTCGTGTAGTATAATTTTCACAACTATTTGTGACATATTTATACAGGAAAATTAAGGGACAAGAAAGTTGAAGTTTGAGAGACAGGGAGATTGAGAGACAGGAAATTTGAAATTGTCATGGGATTTTAGGAAATGGCAGAGCCAGAATCCAATCCACTATAATATATATCTGAGTCCAGTGTTCTTTTTAAACCATTGCTGCTTCATATCAACAAATTCCATACAGAAAAAGCCTCAGTTATAGGGCTGTTTGACAGATGAGCTCAGATAACTAGAAAGACCCATATAAAAACAGCTTCAGTTTCTTAGAAATAATTCATAGAAGACCAACATCACATACAGAATTCAGATGCTTATTTCTATACTATCTGGACCATAATTTCCAACCTTTTGAAAAATCTGGATCCATCAGGGTTGTTTTAAAGCTGTTGTACCTCAACTTCTAGGGTGATATTGAGGCAATGTCTAAAAGTGAGGGGTCAGGAAACAGTAACATGTCTGTCACACTAGTTTTCTTTCCCCACAACCATAAAAATTTAATAAATTCCTGGGACTTCATGGTTTAGTAAACATCTTATTATTCTTTACCAGTTAAATTAATTGTTTCGCTTCAATATTAATGTCCAAACCCTGACTATGTAAACTTAAGCTGAAGGTTCCATTGCTTATATGGCTTTTTTTTCTCCAATTCACTTTTAGTTTAAATGACGCTCAAGGTTTTCTTGATTCTACCAGATCAGAAGATGGCATGGGGACATAAATGGTTAACCGAACTTATGCTGCTGTATGTTTTAAATTCACCATCTGCTAAATGGAAACATATATATTACAAAATAAAAGGTATCAGCTCTTCTAAAATATTGTTAAAGGTTTCTTTTCAAAATAACAGGAAATTAAATTTAAAAGAATTCATTATTTTAATGCTAAAATTAGCAAAATCTGTTAAACAAATGCTACTGTATATTTCAATTATACAGATTGCTTTTATTGAAAAAATAAAATAAAAATTATTGAAATTTTCAAAAATTATAAAGTATTGAAAAATAACTTATAAGCTTAGAAATCTCTAAGACCACATGATTTCTTAAGTTCTCATTATCTCTCATAGTGATGGTCCAAGGACTGGCAAACTGGACTGAACACATTATTGTAAATGGTCCAAGAGAAATATCCTGCAAGAAAATTAATTTGATGCATTTTTTTCTAAATTTGATGCATTTTTAAGAGAGGGAAAAATATTATTCCATTGTGAGTTTAGTTCAGGCCACTTATTCCAAATGAGGAAATGAATGCTGTGTTCCTGATGCAGATCATAAACTGGGACAGAAACACTACATATTAGAGATGAAAGATTTCAACTACCTGTGCCTTGGCTGAAAGTCTCATTAAGCCAAAAGCAGAGCATCTGACAAATCTCTAAATGTTCCTTCTTGAAAATTGTGTTTATTCTCCCCAACTACTCCCAAAACAAACAAGCAAAACCTACAGTTATTTATCCTACATAAAATAAAATTCCAAAAGTATCACAAAAGCTATTTTATTATATTCAAATGGTATTTGGGGGAACAAAGTTTATACTTATCCTTTATGTGTAAGTGGTTGAAGGAGTCTGTAGTGGAAGGAAGGGGCTATAGGTAAAAATGTTGAGACAATATGTGACTCATATAACTAGTCAGGAATTGACTAATTACTAAGTGTTTTACCATGTGCTCTTTCATTAAAACACACACACATACACACACACACACAAACAATGAGCCATGAATCATCCTCATTTCAGTGAAAGGGAGGCTTAGGCTCATGGAGACTATATAATTCATCCGTAACTGTCCAGTGATAAGTGGCCAATTCCCACTTGGAGAAAAAAGTCCCTCCTCCCCCAGAACATTGGGCATGCCTGGAGACAATGTCACTTGTCTCAGTTAGGTGGTGCTACTGGTAGGGCAAAGTCAGTGATGCTACTCACCATCCTACAATTCTCAGAAAAGATTTCCACAAAAACAAGTAGACAAATAAATAATATGAAGTACTTAGCCCAAAATGTCAGTAGTGCCAAGGCTGAGAAAACCTGCTCTCCACCAAATCTCTATCCCAGTTAAGTATAAGAAAGAAAATTCTGATTTAACGGAGTCTTTTAATTTTAATGTATTTCCACTTATTTAATCCATCTATTTATTCTCAACAGATATATGTGATATTTGTTGAGAATCTATGTACCAGGTACTCTGCCAGTTGATATCAAGGCAGTGGCAAAAAAAAAGAAAAAAAAAAAGATGCATGGAGTAACATCATCAAGATGGCAGTGTAATGGGGAGGAAAAAGTGTAATAAACACAAAGGTCAAAGCCCAGAACCCTGGGAGAAGCAGCTGGAGAGAAGAATTTGTTTATTGCATGGAATACAGTCATACATACTGGGGAATTCTTGAAAATTGTCACACATGCCCAGGGCACACAGTGGGCTCAGAGAGACCTGCGAATAACTGAACAGTTAACTCCAGGCTGTTCTATAGGTTCAGTTAAAACTGGGCTAGGCAGTGAAGAAAAGCCTAAACAGAGAACCTAAAACCTTAGTGTGCTGGTTTGAAACTGTTATGTACCCCAGAGAAGCCATGTTCTTTTAATCCTAATCCAATTTTATCGTTCTAGGTTTACTGTGGATGGAATCTTTTGGTTAGGTTGTTTCCATGGAGATGTGGCCACGCACATTCAAGGTGGGTCTTAATTAGTTTACTGGAGTATTTAAAAATGCTCAGGGAGAAGAGAGAGCTTAGAGCTGACACAAAGAGCAGACACCTAGATACAGGTATTTGGAGACATTTGGAGACTGGCAGAAGCTCAGAGAGGAGGCCACTTGAACCAGGAACTGAAAACAAAGAAACCCAGATGCCAAGGGCCAGCAGATGTCACCACGTGCCTTCCCGTGTGACAGAAACTCCAGATTGGACTGGCCTTTCTTGAGTAAAGGTATCTTCTTACTGATGCCTTAATTTGAACATTTTCAAGGCCTTAGAATAAACTTAATAAATTCCCTTTGTAAAAGCCAATCCATTTCTGGTATACTGCATTCTGGCAACATTAGCAAACTGATACACTTAAGTATGAGGGAGCATCTGCATTCCAGAGTAAATACATCAAAGCAATCAAACACCAAGACCTCAACAACAAAACAATCACAAGACATACAAAGAAACAGGAAAAGATAGCCCAATCAAAGAGCAAAATTCAGTGAGAAAGTTCTAACATTAGAACAGCTATTCACAGACATTAAGTCAACCTCTCTAAATAAGTTCAGTGAGTTAAAGGAAAACATGGACAGAGAAGCAAAGGAAATCAAGAAGATGAATGCTGAACAAAATGAAGAATGAGAATTTTAAAAACTTTGAAGGATAAAAACATAACAACAGAGATTAAAGAGGCACTAAAGGGGTGAGCCACAATGGCTCAGTGGCAGAGTTCTCACCTGCCATGCCAGAGACCTGGGTTCAATTCCCAGTGTCTGCCCGTGAAAAAAAAAAAAAAGAAAAAAAAAATGCACTAAAGGTGTTCAACAGAAGAGTGGAACAGGCAGTAGATTCAATGAACTAAAGAACATAATAATTTAAATCATTCAGTCTGAAGAGCAAATAGAAATGAATGAAAAAGTGAGCAAATAATAAGGGACCAGTGAGTCAACATGCAGCATGTCATTATGGGTATACCAGAAGGAAAAGAGAAAAGCAAAGGGGCAGAAAAAATATTTGAAGAAATAATGGCTGAAAACTTCCTAAACTGGCACAAGATATGAATATAACTCTTCCAAGAAGCCCAAAAAGCTCAAAACAGAATAAACCTAAAGGCCTACTCCAAAGCATGATACAATCAAAATTTCAAAAACAAAGATAAAGAGAGAATTCTGAAAGCAGCAAGCAATAAGAGATTTGTCACACATAAGGTAACCACAAAAATATTAAATACGGATATCTCAGAAAAGCAGGAGAGTGAGAAAGCAGGGAGATGACAGATTTAAAGTGCTGAAAGACAAAAATTTTCAACCAGCGACTCTATATCCAGCAAAAATGAAGGAGAAATTAAGACATTCCAAGATACGCAAAAGCTGAGGAAGTTCCTCACTGTTAGAATGCCCTAAAAAAATACTAAAGGGAATTCTCCAGGTTGAAATGTAAGGATAGTAAGTAATAGCTTTGATCCATAGGAAGAAACAAAGTTTTCCAGAGAAGTTAACTACATGGGTAAATGCAAATGCAAGTATTATTGTAGTCTTGGTATGTAACTCTATTTTTTTTATTTCTTACATGATTTAGAATATAATTGCTGACAATAATCATATCTTTATGTTATGGGTATGCAAAATATAAAGAGGCAGTATGTGACAAAAACAATATAAAGAGGGGGCTGGAAGGTAGGGGGCAGAGATTGTGTATGCTATTGAAGTTAAATTGATATCTTATCAGATTAGTTATAGATTTAGGATGTAAAGCATAAACTCCATAGTAAACACAAAAAAATAGTTAAAATGTTGCAGAAAAGGAAATGAGAAAGTGTTCAACCATTTTCATAACAAAATGTTAACTATACTCAAAACAAGACTGCAGGAAATATGGAACAAAAAGTGTATAAAACATAAAAGAAACAAAGAAAAAATGCCTGAAGTAAGATGTCTTATTAGTAATTACCTTGATTTGAATGGATTAAATACTCCAATAAAAGACAAATATTGGAAGAATGGATTAAAAAAAAGAAACACGATCCAAGTATATGTAATTTATAAGAGATTCACCTTAAACTCAAAGACAGAAGTAAGTTGAAAGTGAAAGCTTGGGAAAAAAAGATTCTATATAAACAGCAACCAAAAGAGAACTGGGGAACTTTCTAACGTTGGACAAAATAGACTCTAAGCCAAAAGCTGAAGAAAATGATCCTATATATTAATAAATGGGTCACTCCACCAAGAAGATATAATAATTATAGACATATATACAGCTAATCAAAAGCACCAAAATAGATGAAGCAGAAAGAAAACTAGAAAGAAAGACAGACAGTTCTATACTAAAAGTTGGGGACTTTAATACATCACTTTTAATAATGAATAGAACATCTGGACAAAAGATTAATAAGGAAATAGAGGATTTGAAAAATACAATAAATGAACTATACCTAACAGACATATACAGAAGATTACACTAAATAATGATATAATACCCATTCTTCTGTAGTGTATAAGAATCATTCTCCAAGAGAGAACACATGTTAGATCACAAAACAACTCTCAATAAATTTAAAAAAGATTGAAATTATATGAATTGTCTTCTCCAACCACAATGGAATCAAGCTAGAAATCAATATCAGAAGGAAAACTGGAAAATTCAAAAATATGTGGAAATTTTTAAAATAGTCAAACAACCAAACAACTAATGGATCAAAGAAGAAATCAAAAGAGAAATTAGAAAATATCTTGAGATAAATGAAAACAAAACACATGGGCCAAAATTTAGGGGATGCTATGAAGTTAGTACACAGAGGAAAATTTACAGCAATAGGACTGCTGTAGCAGGATGGACACCAAATCAAGGAAATGACCATTTAAAAGCAATAGGACTCCTCCCCATTCCTAACCAGATTAGTACTGAGCCCATGCTGTAGATCCCTGGTTTCAGAGAGAGCACAGTAACCCTCATACACATATTGGGACCACGTATGTCTTGCCAGTCTTTCTGATGGTGGCCTGAGGGATTTGTTGTCCCAGCAGTTACCCTGCATGCAGAAGGCAGCTTACTGACCTCTCCTACAAAACTCTATGGGAGAGAAATCAAGGCATGCTGCTTGGAGCAAGGAATCACTGGCTTCAGGACATTTAGTACAGTGTCCCAGATTGTGAAAAAACTGCTTCCTGGGGAACAGGGACATTCATATCCATGTAAATGGGGGAATTCCTAGGTCCACACGTGCATGTCCAAGAGAAGAGGCATACACCTGAAATACCAAGGAAGACCCTATGCTATGGCTTCAACTTATTCTCTGAAGTCACTGTATGGATAAGCACTGAAGGAGAGTTATCACATAGGGCAATACACAAAGACTGGGAAAGGATTTTCTTTTTTTCCTTGTTATTTGTTTGTTTGTTTCACTTTTTTTTAACTCCTGGCATTCAAGAAAAGTTCTGTCATAACGCTAGCTGAATACAAGATTAAGGAACAGAGGTTTTAGAATCTTAATTCCTGTGATAGCACACTAAAATATCAAAATGTTCAAGTACCAACAAGACGTTATAAAACATACAAAGAAACAGGAAAAAATAGTCCAGACAAAGGAGACTACTAAAGCATTAGAAACCATCAATGAGGAAGATTAGATAAGGGACATTCCAGACAATGACTCTAGAATAGTGTCTCCAAATATTCTCAAAGAGCTAAAGGAAAATATGGAAAAAGAACTAAAGGAAATCAGGAAAATGCTAGATGAATGCAAAAAAGAACATCAGTAGAGGGGTGGAAATTATGAAAAAGAGCCAGAGTTGAAGATCACAGTGACAGAAATGAAAGTTCCCTTGAGAGGCTGAACAGCAGATTGGAGCTGGGAGATGAAAGGATCAGTGAACTTGAAAATAAGACAATTGAAACCATCCAGTCTGAGGAGCAAAAAGAAGAAAGAATGAAGTGAACAGAAACTGAGGCCCTATTAGATACTATCAAGCATATACACTGAGAGAGAGAGGAGCAGAGAGAATATTCAAAGAAATAATGGTTAAAACTTCCTAAATTTAACCAAAAAAATGAATATACACATCCAAGATGTTCAATGAACTCCAAACAGAAGAAACCCAAACAGATCCCCACTCTGCCATGTTATAATCAAACTGTCAAATGCTGACAATAAAGCAAGAATTCTGTAAGCTGAAAGAGAAAAGCCATGTGTCAGAAACGAAGGAGCCTCAGTAAGATTAAATACTGATTTTTCAAGGGAAATCATGTAGGCAAGAAAGCAGTGGGAAGGCATCTTCAAAATGCTGAAAGCAAAAAATTGCCAACCAAGAATTTTGTATCTGGAAAAACCTTCTTTGAAAAATGAGGGAGGAATTAGGACATTCTCTGATAAACAAAAGCTGAGGCACTCCATCACCTCTAGATAGGCCCTACAAAAAATTGTAAATGGAGTTCTGAGGGTTGAAAAGAAAGTGCACTGGACAACGTTACTGGACAAAGGCCATGGATTCTTTTGCCCACCATATTCAATAACCAGTTCTTGAGACACAGGGGTTTCAAAAGGAGAAAGAGTTTATTACTAGGCACACAGTAGGAGAAAAGATGGCCTCGACACCCAAAATCTGTACCCCCCAAACTTCAGTAATTCTGATATACTTTATAGAATTAAAAGGTGTGCAGGGTTTAGGATAATGAGCACAGTGGCCCCAGATATGCAATACCTAACAAAATTACAACAGCCTTTATTGCAGAAATGGATAAGCCAATCCTCAAATTCATATGGAATTGCAAGGGACCCCAAATAGCCAAATCAACATTGCAGAACAGAGTTGGAGTTTTCATACTTCCCAATTTCAAAACTAACAAATACACAGTGATCAAAACAGCATAGTACTGACATAAAGATAGACCTATAGCTCATGGAATAGAATTGAGAGTGCAGAAATAAACCCATATGTCTATGGCCAACTGATTTTTTACAAGGGTGTCAAATACATTAACTGGGGAAAGAATGGTCTCTTCAGTAATCGCTGCTGAGAAAACTGGATATACACTTTTAAGGGGAAGAAGTTGGACCTCTACTTCACACTACATTAAAAAAATTAACTCTAAGTGGATCAAAGAACTAAACATAAGAGCTAAAACCATAAAATTCCTAGAAGAAAACATAGGGAGGAAACTGGAACCTTGGATTTCAATTTCTTAGGTTGATACCAAAAGCATGAACTAAAAAAAAAAGGAGAGAAAATAGACTTCATCAAAAGTAACAACTTTTGTGTCAAAAGTTACACTCAAGAAAGTGAAAACACAACCTATTGAATGGGAGAAAATGGTTGCAACTCACATATGATAAGGGTTCGATATCCAGAATACACAAAGAACTGCCACCAACAACAAAAAGACAAATAACCCAATTTTAAAATAGGCAAAGGACTTGAGCAGATATTTCTTCAAAGACTTCCAGAGATATCCAAATGGCAAAAAAAAAAAAAAACATGAAAAGATGTTCAACATCATTAGCCACCAGGGAAATCCAACTCAAGACCACAATGAGATAGCATTTTACACCCACTATTATGTTTATTACACTAAAAAATACACACACACGCAGAAAATAATGTGTTAGCAGCAATGCAGAGAGATTGAAACACTTGTACATTGTTGGTGGTTGTATTAGTCAAGGTTTTCTAGGAAAACAGACCCTAATAATGTAAATATTATGAGATTTATCATAGAAATTGGCTCACACAACTGTGGGGATAGCAAGTCCAAATTCCATTCCATTCCTGTCTCTAGGGCAGACCACAAGGTGGGAACTCCATTGAAAGTTTTAGATGAAACCCCCAGGATAAGCTGGCAGGCTATAGTGGAGGTAGAAATTCTCCCTTCTGACTACTGAAATCATCACTGCTCCTTTGAAGGCCTCCAGCTGATTAGGTAAGACTTCTCTCATTGTTGAAGGCAACCTCTTCAGTTGATTGTAGATGTAATCAGTCATAGATGCAATCAACTAACCGATGGTTAAAATCCATGAAATATCCTCACACTATCAGGCCAGTGCTTGCTTGATCAAAACAACTGGACACCACAATCTAGACAAACTGACACATGAATTTAACCATCACAGAGACACTGTAACATGGTGCAGCCACTGTAGAAAATAGTTTAAGTTTAAAACAGAATTACCATATGACCCAACAATACCAGCTGTTGGTACATACCTCAAAGATATGAAAGTTGAGGGTGGGCCACTGTGGCTCAGTAGGCAGAATTCTCGCCTGCCATGCTGGAGATCTGGATTCAATTCCTGGTTCCTGCTCATGCAAAAATAAATAAAATAAAATTAAAATAAAATAATAAAATAAAATAAAATAAAATAAATAAAAAAAATAAAATAAAATAAAATAAAATATAAAATAAAATAAAATAAAATAAAATAAAAATAGAAATGAATGTCAGAGCTCAAACAGATATCTGTACAGCAGTGTCTACAGCAGCACATTCACAACAACCAAAGGGTGGAAGCAACCCATTTGTGCATGAAGAGATGAATGGATAAACAAAATATGGGATATACATACAGTGGAATATTATTCAGGAGTTAAAAAGAATGGAGTTCTGATACGTGCTACAACATGGATGAACCTTGAAAACATAATATTTTACAAATATCACATGATTTCCCTTATATGAATTTCCTAGAAGAAGCAAATTTCACAGAGACAGTTAGCAGATTATACATTACTAGGGACCAGAGCAGAGGACGGGAAGAGGGAGTTATTGCTTAATGGATGCAGGTATTCTATTCAAGGTAATGAAAAGTTGAGATATTAGATGTTGGTGATGGAAGCACAATATTGAGAACATAATTAAATCACTGTATTGTATGCACGAAGTGGCTAAAATGGGAAATTTTGATACGTATATGTGTTGCTACATTAAAAAGTTGAGAGGAAAAAGAGAGAGAGCACTACAAGGATCATACTTGCATAGCGCATAGGAAGAATCTGTTTCACTGCACTCAGGCGCAAGAAAGGTCACCTTCTTTACTAGATCAAACTAAATACACCTTTTACCCATATAACAGAGTGTGGCAAATTAATCACAGTTATGTTTAGGACAGCCATTCTCTACCTAATGTCTTGCAAGAATTTGGGGTGCTTTTATTTTTATTTTTTATTTTTTAATGCTTTTGGGGTGCTTTTATGGTGACTCTTTCTGTTACCCGTGCTTGGTTGGATCTTACTGTCTGCCCTTTGCATTGTGCAGTGTCCTGTGCCATCCAGTGATCCTCTCTGCTGGCCCAGCCTCCAACAGCACAGCCAAATTGCGCCTGTCCCATCCAGTGCAGAAGATTTGAAATGGAAACATAGCAAATTCCTGGTCCTTTCCATCTCTTGGGGACACTTACACTTTCTCCTTATACCAAAGCCACCTTTGTCTCTTTTTATTTATTTTTTTTTTTTGACATGGGCAGGTACCGGGAAGGGAACCCGGGCCCCTGGGATGGCAGGTGAGAACTCCGTGGCCCACCCATCTTCGTCTCTTTTTTCCCTTGCTCTTTCTCTCCAACCAAAATCTAAGTTGGAGTTATCTTCTGAGTACCTGACAAATACAGGGCAAAGGAAAAATATGCCTGAATCTTTTGATTCTTCTACAGCAGTTAAAACAAATTTAAATTTCTGTATATGATCCTCCATAAGATTGGTGGGTAATAGCCATTGTTGAACATGAACTATGCTCCAAAATAGTATACATTCATCATGAAAAATCTGGAGCTTGTGCATCAGAACACACAAAAAAGGTAATATTGGAGGTTCCCTCTCTTTTCCATACAGTTCTTAGATGATATATCAGAACTACATCAGGATAGCCAGCCTCATCTTAATGAAGAGTTGTTTTGAGTTGTTGTTTTCTTCCAATGAACTTAAATAAGCACGTTTGGGATTCTGAGTTATTGAGAATTAACTTCCTTCAAAGGCATAACAATTACACTTAGTCTTAATGGTTTATATTAAATACTAAACCATCCTCTCTACAGTGAAAGAGCTAAAACTTCTTCAGAGGCACAGCCAATGGAATCTGTCCATCAGAAAGGGGATGATACTTGGGGTCAGCCACAGCAAACAGCCTAAGTAGGTGATGTGTCATCTAGAATTTTACTGTACCTGATTTGGGTACTTTTCCCTTTTTCATAGAAGGCGAGAATACCCATGTCTCCCACCTCAGGCACTCAAGATTCTCTGCTTTATCCACTACTCTCTATTTCCTGTCAAAACTCTCTCAGGTAATGTTCTGATAGATTCATCACACTCAAGTATTAATGATTGATACTGTTTAAACTTCAGCTACTTCAGGACTACCTGCATTGTTACTGACTTTCAGTCCTGACAGATAGGCAGAGAAGGGTTTGGGGCAGAAGGACTCAACAACTCCTTAAAAATCACAGTTTCAACCATGCCCAAACCCCTTCAAGTATATGGTATAAATTGACCTCTACTTGTATGTGTTTTGAAAAAGGTCTAGGATGTCTTACTAGCCAATGAAGAGTCTCCACTAGAAAAAGTACTGTCACAGTCAAATGAGATTACATATTTTTTTAAGCTGATATTAATTGAGTACTATTATATGCCAAAGCCAGTTCGGTGACCTTTATTGGAAAAACTTCATCTATTGCTCACAATAGCCTCAGGAGATAAGAGCTATTATCCCTATTTCATTGAGAAAATAGAAGCACTGGAAAGTTAAGTAGTTTTCCTAAGGTCACACAGCCAGAAAGTGGTGCTCCTTATAAATTATAACCTGCCATTATAATAATAATAATTATTATTATTATTATTATTATTATTACTCTCACAGATGCCCTTGCAGGGTAAGAAGTGGGAAAGGAAAGGAAATGATTAATGCCTACTTTGTATGTGGTGTTACTTACTTTAGAGGCTGCCTAATTATCACAGCTAACACTTAGTAAGCCTTTCCTATGACCTAGGTAGCCTGGTGAGAGAGCTGAATATGCATCATCACCTTTAATGCTCCCAACAGTCCCAGAAGTAGGTACAGTGAGCTCTCTTCATTTAACAGATAAAAAAAAAAGCAAGTCTAAGGGAGGTTTAGCAATTTAACCAAGGCCACACACCTAGCAAGGTGTGCACTAAAGAGTGCATCCCAGGCAGCCAGCCATTTACAGAGTACTCATTATGTCAACACTGTATTAATGGCTTTACACATTTTATCCCATTTAATACTCACAGTAGCCCTATAGGAATACTGTACAGATGGGGGAAACTGAGGGTTGAGAGAGGTTAAATAATTTGCTTATGTCTTCAAAGCAAGTATGTATAAAAGCTGAGATTTGACTCCATACATATGTGATTCTGAGCCCAACTTCTTACTACACTGTTAAAAGAAGCTGAAAACCCCTCTTGGTTTGCTTCCATGCCTCTTTCCCTTTGTGCAGAAGTCACAACTTGTAAGAAAGTTCCAGATTGCTGAAGCAATGGGTTCAAAGGGATGGGAAAGTGGGGAAGCAACCATATTCAAGAGCTCCTCACCATTGCCTCTATGTCTCAATTCATTTACTGCAATTCATGATGAGCATTTTGCAAGGAAATATTCATGATAATGACATTTGAGTCACCAACATGTTTATAAAGCATGCGGTAAAAGAAGATCACTGGCAAATAACTACAGAAGAGGGTCATATATTTTTTTCCACAAAGGAAATAGCTGCCTTTACAAAATGGGATTAGGATTAAAGCATGGCTTTTCTAGGGTACATACATCCTTTCAAACAGGCACAGTCACAATAACTGATTACTTGTTCTAAGGAAGTGGATTTTTTTATACACAGATATTCCACTAATCTGGCACTTACCCTTTTGGAATAAAAAAACTTCGTTTAACATTATAGGAAAGAGAAGAAAATAACATGTCTAATTATCTGTCAATGACATTCTAAAGAATCAATACTTTATATTGTTCCAAATAAAATACTTAAAGGGTTAGATTTCCAAAAATATTAATTAAATTAATCTTAGATAGATTTTAGAAATAGCCTAACCTAGCAAGTTCACAGCCTACAATATTATAGCAATTTATCCTTATAAAATATCCTGGATGAATTTACCTCCTTTCCATCTACTGTTCCTGCTGCAACATGCTTAAGGCACAGACACAGGTATACGTCTTCTCACTCAGACTCATCACCCTGCCTCTCCACACATATCATAATCCAAATCAATTACATCCATTTATCTACATCAATACCTAGACAAAGACTAGACCATCAGAGAAAAAGGGTTTAGAGTTAATCCTGTCAGCAGCATTTGCTACACTTGCCAATTAGCTGGAAGAATTGCAGTAGTTATAAACTTATTTGGCTGGCATGTAAGAATTTCACTCAATACTGGCTAGATATATGCATATACAAACTATTACCTTAATTTATTATTCTGAAAAGTCTGTGTATTGGTTTGCTAAAGCTGCCAGAATGCAATATACCAGAAATGGAATGACTTTAAAAAAGAGAATGTAGGGCGGGCCGCGGTGGCTCAGCGGGCAAGAGTGCTTGCCTGCCATGCCGGAGGACCTCAGTTCGATTCCCGGCCCCAGCCCATGTAAAAAACAAACAAACAAACAAAATATAATAAAAACAAGAAAATGTTTCCCTCACTTCCTTCCTTCCATCCTTCCTTCCTTCTCTCTGTCTTTCCTTCCCTTCCTTCCTCTCTCTTTAAAAAAAAAAAAAAAAAAAAAGAGAATGTATTAATTTTCAAGTTTACTGTTCTAAGGCCATAAAAATGTCCAAACTAAGGCATCCATAAAAAGATACCCTGACACAAAAAAAGGCCAATGTCCGTCACATGGGAAGGCATGTGACTGGCATCTGCTGATCCTTGTTCCTGATTCCATTGTTTTCAGCTTCTGATGTCAGTGATTTCCTCTCTAAGTGTCCATGGGTCATCATTTAGCTCCTCTGGGACACAACTGTGTGCTCTGGCTTGCTTAGCATCTCATGGGAAGGTACAAGCAACATCGGTTGGGCTCTGCATATACAAACTGTTAGCACTCCAAGTATATTCAAATGTCTGCATATCTGTAGGCTCTGAGACAATGTTCTCCCAACATCTACATCTGAGTTTTTCCCAAAATGTTTCCCCTTTTAAAGAACTCTAGTAAGCTAATCAAGAACCACCTGGAATATGCAGGGTCACATCTCCATCTAATCAAAAAGCCACACCCACAATTAGGTATCATATCGCCATGGAAGTAATCTAATCCAAAGGTCACACCTACAATTGAGTGGGTCAGTCTCCATGGAAGCAATCTAATCAAATGTTTCTACCCTACAATGTGGACTTAGGATTAAAGGACATGGCTTTTGGGGGGCACACAATACTTTCAAACCAGCAATCTGATACTTCTAAAACATTTCTGAATATTTTAACACCCAAAACAGATTTATCTAAGTGCAAGCATAATATAGATGCTCAGTAAATATGTGAAATTTTGAATAATGCCAAACACATTAGATTATATAGGACTTTCAAAACTTTGTTTTGTCCTTTAGAAACATCAGTCTTGAGATGTTGAGAGTAAATGATTGGCATCTCCTTGTACTCACAACTAATTTCTGATATTTAGCACCTGAGGATGATAAGATGGCAATTAGGACCCAGTAAATTATATGTTGCTTGGAAATACTTTCTGTGCTTGAGTGCCCTAGCACCATGGGTTTTTTTGTTTGTTTTTGTTTTTGTTTTGTTTTGTTTTTGTTTTTTAAATGGTTTTATTCATACACTATACAATCCAACCTAAGTGTATAGACATGCCTTCGCCACCACACTCTATCTGAAGACATTTCCTTTTCTTCCACAAAGAATCCATACCCCTTTTCCAATCCCCCTGCCTGCTGACATTTAGTTTTGGTGCAATGCCTTTGTTACATTCAGTGGAAGCATATAACAATATTACTGTTGACTATAGACCCTAGCTTACATTGATTGTGCTTTTTCCCATATACAATCTATTTTCAACACCCTGCAATACTGACATTCATTTGTTCTCCTTCACGAAAAAAACATTTTTAATTTGTACATTTAATCACCATGATTGTACACTCTAGGCATTCCTAAATTATATCATTTCAATCTTTATAATTTTTTTTTACTTCTGGCTTCACACGTGCTCAGCCCTTTTCCTTCTATCATACTCATATTCAGCTTCATTTAGTGTATTTATATTATTCATCATAGATTTCTAAATCATTTTATTGTAGGGTAACATAAAATATTGTTCATAAATTTTAAATGTACAGTTCAATAAACATTTGAAGCATAAATGCACAATGTGATCACCATCCTGATCCAAATACAATGGAACCTCACTTTTAGCTTTAGCCGCATTTCTCAGACTGATTCCCAAACATTAGTTACCCACAAAGGAAACCACTGTTTTAACTTCTATCATCAAAGATTACTTTTGCCTTGTTTGAACTTCATATGAATGGAATTATAGAGTATATGCTATTCTGTCTCTGGCCCCTTTTGTTCAACTTTATGCGTGTGGGATTTATGCACATTGTTCTGTGTAGCAATAATGTGTTCTTTTTCACTGCTACATGTATCATTTTGATGTATTTTCATTCATACATAACATTTCAAATTAATGTATCCAATCTGCTATTGATGGACAAAAGGTTTGTGTCAGATTGAGGTTATTATAAATAATGGTATGACCATTCTAGTATATATATCTTGGAAAATATTTTATGTATTTATTTCAAGTAGGAATAGAATGTTCTTTCCTCTTTATTTTTTTTAGGAGTAGAATTGCTGGGTCATAGAGCTTGTAAAAGTTCAATTTTAATACATACTGGCAAGCAGTGGTGTACCAATTTACTCCTTCCAGCTCTGTATGCGAGTTCCAGTTGCTATATGTCCTTACCAATACTTAATAGTGAGTAGACATATTTCATTGTAGTTTCAACTTGCACTTCTATGATAGCTAACAATGTTTGGTACCTTTTCATATGCTAATTAGTCATTTGGATATCTCTTTAGTGATGTACCTATTCAAGTGTTTTGCATAGTGAGTTGTCTGTCATTTTCATATTTATACATGGGAATTCCTTATATATTCTGTATATGAATTATTTGAAAGAATTAGAATTGCAAGTACCTTCTCCCATGCGATTGTTTACCTGTTCAATCCCTAACTGGTGTCTTTTGATAAACAGAAGGCTTTAGTTTCAATAAAATCCAATATATGAATCTTTTCTTTTAGTGTAAGCATTCTGATCCCTGTTTAAAAAATATTTTCCTACCCCATGGTCTTGAAGACATTCACCTACGTTATCCTCTAAAAATGTTATCTTATTTTTATAAGATATATTATAATTCACTTTCAGTTGACCTTGTATACACTTTGAAATGGGATCAGTTAATTTTTCTATACACATATTGTACTGATCCATTGCCATTTATTTAAAAGTCTATTCTTTCCCCTACTGCATTGCATTGGTACCTTTGTCATAAATAAAGAGATCAAGTAGGAATGAGTCTCTTTATGGCTTCTATTCCACTCCATTGATCTATTTATATATTTGTAGGCCAAACCACACTTTTCTAATTAGTGTAGTTTTATGATACATCTTGATATCTATTAGTATAAATATTCACCCTTTGGTCTTCTTCAATATCAATTTTATTCTTCATGGTCCTTTGTAGTTCCATATAAATTTTAGAATCATTCTGGAAATTTTCACTGAAAATTATGCTTATTGGGATTCCATAGAAGATAGAGAGATAGATCAATTTGGGGAAATTTTTATCTTTATGATGATGTCTTCTAGTATAAGAATATGATATTCATATATTCAGTTCTAATTATTTTTTCTGAGTAAGGTTTGTGGGTTTTTTGTATCTCATAGGTATTGCACATCTTGTCATACAAATACCCAGAGTTCCAGAGAACAACCAGAGACAAATAGCTCAGTATTTCAAAATTTAGAAATAACAGTTACAAGTCCAGAACTGATGTGATTGCTGTAAGAGCTTACACTCTACAGACCTTTATAATAGTCCTTAGCCTGGAAACTTATGCTATCAATTTCAATTATCCAAATTTGTATGTTATCATTAGTCCATATGAATGAGGCATGATAATATTTGTCTTTTCATTTCTGAATTATTTCATCCAACAAGTTGTCCTCATGGTTCACTCACCTATTTGCGTGCCTCACAACTTCATTCCTTCTTGCAGCCGCTCAGTAGTCCATTGTATATATACACTACAGTTCCCCCCTTTCATTGCTCAGTCAATGTACCTGTAAGCTACCTCCATTCATTGCAAATCACAAATCACTACTTCCATAAACATCTTTGTGCAAAAGTCCATTCACTTCTCCACTCTCAGTTCCTCTAAATACACACCTAGCAATGGGGTTGCAGGATCATATGGCAAATCCAACCCTGGCCTCCTATGGAGACACTTCTCTGCTTCCCTACCAAAAATGAATAGGTACATCTCTCTCTCCACACTTTCTCAAGCACTTGTACTTCATTGTTTATTTCTAAATAGTTTTATTCACACACCACACAATTCAACCAAAGTAAAAAATCAGGGATTTATAATCACATAGCCATGGCATCACCACAATCTTTATGAACTCATTTCTTTTACTCCTGCAAAGAATCCCATACCCCTCCCCCATATCCCCCACTTATTGCCACTTAGCTTTGACATACTGCCTTTGTTACATTCAATGGAGGCGTATTACAATGTTACTGTTAGCTACAGACCCTAGTTTGCATTTGTTGTCTCTTTTCCTGTATACCATCCCATTTTCAACACCTTGAAATGCTGACATTCATTTGTTCTCCCTGAGGCAAAAGCAGTCTTATATTTGTGCATTTAGTCACCATCATTGTGCACTCTAGGCATTGCTACATTATACTATTCCAGTCATTACTCTCTATTTTTCCTTCTGGTGTCATACCTGCCCCCAGCCCTCTTCCTCAACCACACCCACACCCAGCTTTGTTCAGTAAATTTACAATATTATGTTACCATCAATTAGTATCATGCTATCCATTTATGGATTTTTACAATTAGCCCTGTTGAGTGTTCTGTACTCCTTCAGCATCAAATATCCAATCTCTACACCCTTTCTTTTTCCTGATAACCTGTGTTCCTAACAGTAACTCTCAAAGTTCACTCATGAATGTTAGTTCATATTAGTGAGTCCATACAGTATTTGCCCTTTAATTTCTGGCTAATTTCACTCAGCATAATGTCTTCAAGTTTCATCCACATTATCACATGCTTCATGACTTTATTCTGTCTTATAGCTGTATAATATTCCATCATATGTATATACCACAGCTTATTTAGAAACTCGTCTGTTGATGGGCATTTGGGCTGTTTCCAATTCTTGGCAATGGTAAATAATACCAGTGCAAACATAGCTGTACGAATGTCCATTCATGTCCTTGCCTTCATTTCCTCAAATATATACCTAGTGATGGTATTGCTGGATCATATGGCAAATCTATACATAATTTCCTGAGATACTGCCAAACTGCCTTCCAGAATGGTTGCATTCTACATTTCTACCAACAGTGAATAAGTGTGACTCTTTTTCCACATCCTCTCTAGCTCTTGTCATTTTCTTTTTCTTTTATACTGGCTATTCTAGTGAGTGTGAGATAATATCTCACTGTGGTTTTGATTTGCCTTTCCCTAAAAGGGACTGAAGTTGAGGATCATTTAATATGCCTTTTAGCCATTTGTATTTCCTCTTATGAAAAGTATCCATGTCTTTTGCCCAATTTTTATTGGGTTGTCTTTTTGTTGTTGAGTTGTAGACTCTCTATATATTCTGGATATTATTAAGCCATTATCTGTTATGTGGTTTCCAAATATTGACTTCAGTTGTATAGACTGCCTTTTTACTTTCCTGACAAATTTATTTGATGCCCAAAAATGTTTAATTTGGGGAAGATCCCATTTATTTATTTTTCCATTGCTCACGCTTTGGGTTTAAGGTCTAGAAAGCACTCCTGTCACAGGACTTATATTTCCCTACATATTCTTCTAAAAGTTTTATGGTCTTAGCTCTATTGTTTAAATCTTTGATCCATGTTGAGTTAATTTTTATACAGTGTGGTATATGGGTCCTCTTTAATTCTTTTGCATATGGATATACAGTTCTCCAAGCACTATTTATTGATAAGGCTGCTCTAAGTTGAGATGGTTTGACCACCTTATCAAAGATCAATTCTCTGTAGAAGAGAGGGTCTATTTATAAGCACACAATTTGACTCCATTGATCAAAAAAAAAATCTATTTTTATGCCAGGACTATGCTGTTTTGACAACTGTAGCTTTGTAATATGCTTAAAGTCAGGTAGTATGAGACATCCCAGATCATTTTTCTTTCTCAAGATATATTTAGCTATTTGGGCCACCTTGCCCTTCCATATAAATTTGATTATTGGTTTTCTGATTTCTGCAACATAGGTTGTTGGGATTTTAATTGGTATTGCATTGAATTTATAAATCTATACTTAGTACTCCAATCCATGAACATGATATGCCCTTCAATTTACTTAAGTCTTCCATGATTTCTTTTAGCAATTTCTTTATTTTTCTGTGTATAACTCTTTGGTGTCCTTGGTTAAATTTACTCCTAAATGTTTGATTTTTTTTTTTTTTGGTTGCCATTTTAAATGGAATGTTTTTCTTGATTCCTTTTCAGATTGCTTACTCCTAGTGTATAGAAACACTACTGATTTGGAGGTGTTGATTTTACCATTTTTTCTATACTCTTTTCTTAGCCCTAGTAAGCTTTACTGTAGATTTGGGGGGATTTTTGACATAGTATCATGTCATCTGCAAACAGTGAGAGTTTTGCTTCTTTCTGTCCAATTTGGATACCTTTGATTCCTTTGCTTACCTAATTGCTCTGGCTAGAACTTCCAGTGCGATGTTGAACAACAATGGTGACAGTGAGCATCCTTCTCTTATTCCTGATCTTAGAGGGGAGAATTTCAGTCTTTTACCATTGAATATGGTGTTAGCTGTGTTTTCATTATGTTCCTTCTATCATGTTGAGGAAATTCCCTTCTATTCCTATCCTTTAAAGTGTTTTCATCAAGAAAGGATGTTGAATTGTCAAATCTTTTTGTGCATCAATCGATATGATCATGTAGTTTTTCCACTTTGAGTTATTGATATGGTGAATTACAGTATTTTATTTTCTTGCATTGGACCTGGTTTGCATACCTGGAATAAATCCCCTTTGATACGGTTTATAATTCTCTTAATGTGCTGCTGCATTCAATTTGCAAGTATTTTGTTGAAGGTTCTTGCATCTATGTTCATTAACGAGATATGCTCTTACTTTTCTTTTCTTCTAGTTTTTTTGTCTGGTTTTGGTATTATGGTGATGTTGGCTTCATAAAATGAGTTAGGTAGCTTTCCCTCCCCTTCAATTTTTTTTGAAAAACTTGAGCAGGATTGGTACTATTTCTTGAATTCTTGGTAGAATTCACATGTGAAGCCATGTGGTTCTGGCCTTTTCTTTTTGGGAGGCTTCTTGATTCAATCTCTTTATTTGTGATTGGTTTGCTGAGATCATGTATTTCTTCTTGAGTCAATTTTGGTTGTTCACGTTTTTCTAGGAAGTTTTCCATTTCATCTACATTATCTAGTTTATTAGCATATAGTTGTCATATTGTCCATTCATAACTTCTTTATTTCTGTGGTGTCAGTAGTTATGTCCCCTCTTACATTTCTGATTTTATTTATTTGCATCCCCTCTTTCTCTATTTTGTCAGCCTAAGGGTCTATCTATTGTATCAATTTTAGATATATCTGTTTTATTAATTTTTCTCAAAGAAGCCACATCTGGTTTTGTTGATTTTTTTCTAGTTTTCATAATCTCAATTTCATTTATTTCTGCTCTCATATTTTTTATTTCTTTCCTACTGTTTACTTTGGGGTTAGTCTCCTATTCTATCTCTAGTTCTTCAAAGTGAACAGTTAGTTTCATGATTTTTGCTCTTTCTTGTTTTTTTAATATAGGCATTTAGGACAATTAATTTCTCTCTCAGAACTTCCTTTGCTGCATCCCATAAGTTTTGATATGTTGTGTTATCATTTTCATTTGCCTCAAGTTAATTACTGATTTCTCCTAATTTCTTTCTTGACCCACTGATTGTTTAAGAGTGTATTCTATAGCGTCCATATATTTATGAATTTTCCAGCCCTCTGTCTGTTATTGGTTTTCAACTTCATTTCATCATGATCCATGAAAGAGTTTTGTAAAATTTCAATCTTTTTAAATGTATTGAGACTTCCTGTGTGACCCCACGTCGTCTATGCTTGAAAATGATCCATGAGCACTAGAGAAAAATATGTATCCTGCTGTTATGGGGGTATAATGTTCTGTAAAAGTCTGTTAAGGCTCATTCATTTATTATATTGTCAAAAATCTATGTTCTTTATTGATCCTCTGTCCAAATGTTCTATTCATTGGTAAGAGTAGAGTATTGAAATCTCCAACCATTACTGTAGAGGTGTCTACTCCCTTCGTCGTTGTCAGTGACTGTCGTATGTTTTGGGGCACTCAGGTTCAGGGCATAAATATTTGTGATTGTTATGTCTTCTTGAGGAATTTTTCCTTTAATTAATACATGGTGTCCTTCTTTGTCTTTTTAAATTGTTGTACATTTGAATTCTTATTAGTTGTATATTAGTATAGCTAACCCCACTCTTTTCTGGTAGCAGTTTGCATGAAATATCTTTTTCCAACCTTTCACTTTCAAACTGTTTTTGTCCTTAGGTCCAAAGTGAGTCTCTTGTAGAGAAAGTTTCTCTGTTTTAATCCATCTACCAGTCTATCTTTTGATTGGGGAGTTTAATCCATTAACATTTAATGTTACTACTATAAAAGGAGTACTTTCTTCTACCATTTTGTCTTTTGAATTTTATATCTTCTTTTTTTTTCTTTTTACCTTTACTGATAGTCTTCATTTCTACACTTTTCTTCAGACTTCTCTGCCCTGCCTTTTCCTATCTACCTGTTGTGCTCCTATTAGTATTTCTTGTAGAGTGTTCTCTTAGTCACAAATTTTCTCATTGACTGTTTTTCTGAAAATATTTTAAACTTTCCCACATTTTTGAAGCACAACTTTACCAGGCATATAATTCTTGGTTGACAGTTTTTCTCTTCACAATCTACAATATATCATACCACTGCCTTCTTACCTCCATGGTTTCTGCTAAGAAATCCCCACATTTTTATCAAGTTCCCTAGTATGGAATATGGATTACTATTCTCTCACTGCTTTCAGAATCCTCTCTTTGTCTTTGATATTTGACAGTCTGATTAGTAAGTGTATTGGAGTGCATCTATTCAAATCTTTTCTTTTTGGGGATATGCTATGCTTCTTAGAGCTGCAATTTTATGTCTTTCATAAGAGGTGGGAAATTTTCAATGGTTATTTCTTCCATTAGTCTTTTAGCTCCTTTTTCCTTCTCTTCTCTTTCTGGGACATCCATAACACATGTATATTCATATGCTTTATGTTATCTTTCAATTCCATGAGACCCTGCTCATATTTTTCCATTCTTTTCCCTATCTTTTCTTTTGTGTGTAGGATTTCAGATATTCTGAATCCTTTCTTCTGCTTCTTCAAATCTACTATTGTAACTCCCCATTATATTTTTATCTCTTCTATTGTATCTTTCATTCCCATAAATTCCACCATTTGGTTTTTCAAGCTTTTGATTTCTTCTGTATGTTTGCCCAATATCTTCTTTATATCCTTTATCTCTTTTGCAAGATCTTCCTTCAACTCAGTTTGTTTCTTATGTGATTTTGCATGGCTGTTCACACATCCATAATTAGTTGTTTCAACACCTGTATGTCATTTGAAAGGTTGGTTTGTTCCTTTGACTGGATCATATCTTCGATTTTCCTAATATGACCCATTATTTTTCATTGGTGTCTAGGCATATGATTTTCTTGATTATTTCATTCTAGAGGTCATTTCACTCTTTCATCTAAGGTTTTCTTGTTTGCTGGGTTTGTTCTCTATCTATTATTTGCCATTCAGTTCAATTTATTCTAGACCTCTACCACAAGTTCTGTTTAACTAATCAGAATTTTTCAGCTCTTGTTTTTCTGTTTCTTGCCCTGCCTATATGGAACCTTTTTTTTAAGGGCAGTCTCCTCAGATATTATTGAACCCAGTCAAATTTTCCCAGACCAGATAGGCCCATCTAAGGAGGAGAGAGTAGCCAGTGTCAAGTTACCATAAGTGTGAGATCCAGCAGCCTCTAAACTCTGTGCTTTTCCTATTCTGCCCTCCAAGCTGGCACCTGTCAGCCCACAGCTTCCTACCAGGGTAAGTGGTGCAGTATCTTTAATTCTCAACAGCCTCTCCCTGCCAGGAATGTAATTGAGACAGAGGCTGAGGTAGAAGGGGGCTTAGGTTGCTTCTGTTTTCCAGCCCCTGGGGCCTGAATTCCCTGAAGGAGGGCCATCATTTGAGCTGGGTCCCACTCCCCTTTTCTTGGAAAAGAGACACTCTTTAGGGGATTACCCCCATTCACCTGACTAACTACATTGCCTCTCAGACATACCTTAATTCCATCCTTGCCTAAGGCAGTGATGAAGCCTGAAAATGCCCAGAGTTCTAAAAGCCTTTTCAGAGCCAGACCCCTGCCAATCAAGATCTGGAGTTAGTGCACAGCTCTGTATGTCCCCTTCTCTTGGGGTTCAGCTCTTTTCCAGTATTTTGTGCTTGTCCAACTCAAAAAGCCTCTTTTTTTTCCATCATCCCTGCCCCCTCTCTAATGGGGCAAAAATTTCTGGTTCCTTTAGTGCTTACTCTAGGTTTATGTGTGCTCGGGGCTTTTTTTCAGCATTCCAAATTTGTTAATTACACAATTGGAGCTTGGTTGAGAACTTGCCTTGCTCCTAGAAGAGTCTGCTTCTTTTTCCCTCAGGGAACCAGCCTACCATGCCTACAGAAAGGAGTGCTAGCCTCTATGGCTTGGGAGATTTACAGTTCTTTGTGGGATCTCAGCCATTCCATCTATTCCAAACTGGTGTCTGATGTGTGTCCAGTCACTGTAGTCCCCCAAATAGTTGTTCCATACAGTTTTTGGCTATTTTCTAGCTGCCCTAGAGGACAAATTAGATTCCCCACATTATTACAGCTGCCCCTTTGTTGATATTAATGGTGCAAATTTGACATTTTTTTTCATATTGTAAAATCCATATAGTTATATAATCATCTTGAAGAATCAAGGCTACTAGGACACAACTCAACTGTTTTAGGAATTTCCCTCTAGCCACTCCAATACACCATAAATTCAAAATGGATATCTATATAACGCATAAGAATTATCTCCAGGGTAAGCTCTCAACTCTTGGAAATCTCTCAGCCACTGAAACTTGATTTCATCTCATTTATCTCTTCATCCTTTAGGTCAAGAAAACTTTCTCAGTCCAATAATGCCAGGTCCTGACTTATCCCAGGAGTCCTGTCCCATTTTTCCAGGGAAATTTACCCCCTTGGAGTCAAGTCCCACATAGGAAGGAGGCAATGAGTTTACCTGTCAAGTTAGCTTAGAGAGAGATGCCACATCTGAGCAAAAACAGAGATTCTCTGTGGGTAACTCTTAGGCATAATTATAAATAGGCTTAACTTCACCTTTGCAGGAATAAATTTCATAGGGATGAGCTCCAAGACCAAGAGCTCAGCCTATTGAATTGGCTGCCCCCTCCGCTTACAAGAATATCAGTAATTCCCCAGGTTGGGAAGTTTAATATTTCCTCCTTTCTCCCCAGACCCCAAGAGGACTTTGCAAATACTTTTTGTATTCTATATTCATATTATTCTGGGATATATTGGGGCATCACATTAATCTGTATAAACCAACAAGAACTCTCGCCCTATTCAAGATTCCAGGTAATTATGGTGTTTGAATAAACTGAACATACAAGTTAAATTGGATAACCCAGCACCCAAAATATACATTTTGCACCAAATAATATTTCTTCCTTTGGTCTCACAAGGAGTTGAAGTTTTAAAAAATGAACCATATTATCCTTTAATCTATATTCTGATTTACCTTAGTCCTAGCCAGATCAGCTGCATTCATATCTCTAGTCGAAATTTAATCACTTTTTTACCTTTTTTAACAGTTGCTGTATGGGATAATGCTGACTTTCATAGCTTCAAAATCTAATTCTGAGCCTCAGGTATCACATAAATACCTGAAGTTTAAGGGAATGACCAGGTTATACGCAAATAGCTCAGTATCTAAAAATTTAGAAATAGTTACAACTCTGGAATAAATGCAACTGCTGTAAGAGCTTACAATCTATGATCCTTTACAATAGGCCCCAAACTGAATCCATGCTCATGGCTTCAGTTCTCCATGTCTGTATGTTATAGTTATATCATATGAGTGAGGCATGATAATATTTGTCTTTTTGTTTCTGAGATTCCACTCAACATACTGTCCTCAAGTTTCATTCACCTAGTTGCCTGCCTCACAACTTCATTCCTTCTTGCAGATGCTCAGTAGTCCATTGTATGTATATACCACAGTTCCCCATTCTATTCCTCAGTTGTTGTACCCTTAGACCCTCTCCATCCACTGGGCATCATGAAAACTGCCACCATAAACACCAGTGTGCAAATATCCATGCATGTCTCACTCTCAGTTCCCGCAAGCATATATCTAGCAATGGGGTTGCAGATCACATGGTAACCCCACACCTAGCCCTCTGTGGAACCACCTCACTGCCCTCCAGAGGGGTTGCACCATTTTGTTTCCCTACCAAAAGTGTATATGTACATCTCTTTCTCCTCATTTTCACTAGCAC
This sequence comes from Tamandua tetradactyla, assembly GCF_023851605.1. Lineage (NCBI taxonomy): Eukaryota > Metazoa > Chordata > Mammalia > Pilosa > Myrmecophagidae > Tamandua > Tamandua tetradactyla. The sequence continues at coordinate 96,476,754 of NC_135333.1, read as the reverse complement.
TTGTTTCTCTCTGTTGATTTTTAAACAGTTTTATTCACACATCATACAATCCAACCTAAATGAAAAATCAGTAGTTCATGGTATACTCACATAGCCATGTTTTCACCACCACAAGCTATATGAAGACATTTCCTTTTCTTCTGCCAAGAATTCCATACCCCTCCCCATATCCCCTTCTTGTTGCCATTTAGTTTTGGCATAATGCCTTTGTTACATTCAGTGGAAGCATATTACAATATTACTGTTGACTATAGACCCTAGCTTGCACTGATTGTATTTTTTCCTGTGTATCATCCCATTTTGTAATGTTAACATTCATTTATACCCCTTATGCAAAACAGCATTCTTTTATTTGTACCTTCAATCACCATCACTGTCTACTCTAGGCATTTTTAAGTTATACTGTCTCAATCTTTATCCTCTATCATTCCTTCTGGTGTCGTACGTGCCCCTGGCCCTTCTCCTTCAACCATATTCATATTCAGTTTCATTCAGTGTATGTATATTACTGTGCCACCATCAGATAGTATTGTGCTATTCATTTCTGGATTTTTGCAATCAGACTTGTTGTACATTCTGTACTCCTTCAGCACAAAATGCCCAGGCTCTACCCTCATTCTATCTCCTGATAACCTGTGTTCTTAACTTTAACTCTCAGAGTTCATTCATAAATGTTAGTTCATATTAATGAGACCATACAGTATTTGTCCTTTAATTACTGGCTAATTTCACTAATGTCTTCAAGGTTCATCCACATTGTTACATGCTTCATTACTTGATTCTGACTTACAGCTGTGTAATATTCCATTATGTATATACCACAGCTTGTTTAGCCACTCATCCATTGATGGATACTTGATCTGTTTACATCTCTTGGCAATTGTACGTAATGCTGCTATGAATATGGATACACAAATGTCTGTTTTGTATCCTTGCCTTCTGGCCATCTGAATATACACCTAGTAATAGGATTACTGAACCATATGGCAACTCTATACTTAGCTTCCTGAGGAACCATGAAACTGCCTTCCAAAACTTGTCATTTTCTGTTCTTTTGATAATGGTCATTCTAGTGGGTGTGAGATGATAACTCATTGTGGTTTTCCTTTGCATTTCCCCAATAGCCAGTAAAGTTCAGCATCTTTTCATATGCTTTTTAGCCATTTATATTTCCTCGTCTAAAAAGTGTCTGTTCATGTCTTCAGTCCATTTTTTTAATTGGGTTGTTTGTCTTTTTGTTGTTGAGTTGTAGAATCTGTTTATATATTCTGGATATTAAACCCTGATCTGATATGTGGTTTCTAAATATTGTCTTCCATTGCCTAGGCTGCCTTTTTACTTTAACAAATTTCTTTGATGCACGAAAGTGTTTCATTTTAAGGAGACCCATTTATCTATTTTGTTTTTCATTACTCGCACTTTGAGTGTAAGGTCTAGGGCACCAATTCCTATCAAAAGATTTACAAAATATTTCCCTACATTATCTTCTAAAAGTTTAGATCTTTGATCCATTTTGAGTTAATTTTTGTATAGGATTTGAGATATGGATCCTCTTGCATTCTTTTGCTTTTGGATATCCAGCTCTCCAAATACCATTTATTAAAGAGGCTGCTCTGTTCCCTTTGGGATGGCTTGACTCCCTTATCACAAATCAACTTTCCATATATGAAAAGATGTATTTCTGTACATTCAATTTGATTCCATTGGTCAATGTACCTACCTATCTTTATGCTAGGACCATGCTTGTTTGACCATTGTAACTTTGTAATATGCTTTAAAGTCAGGTAGTGTGAGACCTCCCACTTCATTTTTATTTCTTGAGATATTTTTTGCTATTCAGGAAACCCAACCCTTCATATAAATTTTGTTATTTGTCTTTTTACTTTTCCAAAGTAAGTTGTTGGGATTTTAATTGGTATTGCATTGAATCTATAAGTCAATTTGGGTAGAATTGACATCTTAACTATATTTAGTCTTCCAATCCATGAACAGGATATGCCCTTCCATTTACTTAGGTTTTCCAAGATTTCTTTTAGCAATTTCTTTACTTTCCTGTGTATTACTCTTTGGTGTCCTTGGTAAAATTTACTCTTAAATATTTATTCTTTTGGTTGCAATTTTAATGGAATTTTTTTCCTTGATTTCTTCCTCAGATTGCTCATTACTAATGTAAAAAAAACACTATGTATTTCAGGGTATTGATATTCTATCTTCTACTTTATTTACTCATTTATTAGCTCTAGTATCTTTGCTGCAGATTTTTCAGGATTTTTCACAAATAACATCATGTCGTCTACAAACAGTGAGAGTTTTACATCTTCTTTTCCAATTTGGATGCCTTTTATTTCTTTTATTTGTCTAACTGCTCTAGCTGGAACTTCCACCACAATGTTGAATAATAATGGTGACCATGGGCATCCTTACTTGTTCCTGATCTTAGAAGGAAAGCTTTCAGTCTTTCACCATTGAGTATGATGTTAGCTGTGGGTTTTTCATATATTCCTTTTATCATGTTGAGGAAGTTCCCTGCTATTCCTATCCTTTAAAGTGTTTTCATCAAGAAAGGATATTGAATTTTGTCAAATCCTTTTTCAAATGATCATATGGTTTTTCCATATTGACTTATTGATATGGTGAATTTCCTTATTTGATTGTCTTGTGTTGAACCACCCCTGCATACCTGGAATAAATCCCCCTTGGTCATGGTGTAGAGTTCTTTTAATATGCTGCTAGATTTGATTTGCAACTATTTTGTTGAGGATTTTTACATCTATGTTCATTAAAGAGATTGGTCTGTAATTTTCTTTTCTTGGCTTTATCTGGCTTTGGTATTAGGGTGATGTTGGCTTCATAGAATGAGTTGGGTATTTCTCTCTCCTCTTCAATTTTTTTGAAAAGTTTGAGCAGTATTGGTACCAATTCTTTCTTGAATGCTTGGTAGAAGTCACATGTGAAGCCATGTAGTCCTGGACTTTTCTTTGGGGGGAACTTTTGATGACTGACTCAATCTCTTTACCTATGATGGGTTTGTTAAGGTCATCTTTTTCTTCTCAAATCAATGTTGTTTGTTCACGCCTTTCTAGGAGATTCTCTATTTCATCTACATTGTCTAGTTTATTAGCACACGGTTGCTTATAGTACCCTTTCGTTACTTCCATTATTTCTGTGGGATCAGTGGTTATGTCCCTCTTCCATTTCTGATTTTATTTATTTGCACCTTCTGCTTTTTTGGGTTTTTTGTTTGTTTGTTTGTTTGTTTGTTTTTTGTCAGCTTAGCTAAGGGTCCATCTTTTTCATTAACTTTTCTCAAAGAGCTAGCTTCTGGTTTTGTTGATTTTCTCTATTTTTTCATATCCTCAATTTCACTTACTTCTGCCCTAATCTTAGTTATTTCTTTCCCTTGATTGTTGTGGCATTTGTTTGCTGTTCTTTCTCTAGTTCTTCTAGGTGAACAGTTAATTCCATGATTTTTGGTCTTTCTTCTTTTTTTTAGTATAGGACAATGAACTTCCCTTTCAGCAGGGCATCTGTTGCATCCCATAAATTTTTATATGTTGTGATTTCATTTTCATTTGCCCTGAGTAATTTACTTATTTCTCTTGTAATTTCTTCCTTAACCTACTGGTTGTTTAAGAGTCTGTTGCTTAGCCCCATATATTTGTGAATTTTCTGCCCCTCTGCCTGTTTTTAAATCCCAACTTCATTCCATTTCAATGAAGTCTTTAAAATATATTGAGACTTGTTTTGTGATCTAGTATGTGGTCCATCCTTGAGCATGATCTATGAGCACTTGAAATAAGTGTGTCTCCTGCTGTTGTTGGTGTAATGTTCTATAAATATCTGTTAAGGCTAGTTCATTTATTGTATTATTTTCAAAATCTCTGCTTCCATATTGGTCCTCTTTCTAGATGTTCTATCCATTGATGAAAGTGTGGAATTGAAGTATCCAACTATCATGGTAGAGGTGTCTATTTCATCCTTCAGTGTTGCCAGTGTTTGCCTCACGTATTTTGGAGCACTATGGCTCAGTGCATAAATATTTATAATTGTTATGTCTTCTTGATAAATTGTTCTTTTTATTATACATAATGTCCTTCTTCATCTCTTTTAATCATTATACATTTGAAGTCTAAATTGTTGGATATCAGTATAGCTACCCCCACTCTTTTCTGGTTGTTATTTGCATGAAATATTTTTGTCCAACCTTTCACTTTCAATCTGTTTTTGTCCTTGGGTCTAAAGTAAGTCTCTTGTAGACAGCATATAGATAGGTCGTGTGTTTTAATCCATTCTGCCCATCTATGTCTTTTGATTGAGAGGTTAATCTATTAACATTTAATGTTATTACTGTCAAGGCAGTACTTTCTTCTACCATTTTGTCTTTTGGATTTTATATGCCATATCTAATTATTTTTCTCTTTTTACCTTTAGTGATAGTCTTCATTTCTATATTTTTCTCCAGACCTCTCTCGCCTGCCTTTTTCTATCTACCTATAGTGTTCCCTTTAGTATTTCTGGTAGAGCTGGCCTTTTAGTCACAATTTTCTCAGTGACTGTTTGTTTGAAAATATTTTAATCTCCTTGCTGTTTTTGGAATGATAGTTTTGCTAAGTCTGTAATTCTTGGTTGGCAGTTTTTCCCTTGTAGAATCTTAAATATATTATACCACTGCCTTCTCATGTCCATGGTTTCTGCTGAAAATCCATACCTAGTGGTATCAAGCTTCCCTTATATGTGATGGATTGCTTTTCTCTTGCTGCTTCAAAAGTTCTCTTTCTGTCTTTGACATTTGGCAATCTGATTAATAAATGTCTTGGAGTATGTCTCCTTGGGTCTATTCTGTTTGGTATACATTGCATAGCTTTGATTTGTAATTTTATGTCTTTCATAAGAGATAGGTAATTTTCAGTAATTATTTCCTCCATTAGTCCTCCCGCTCCTTTTCTCTGCTTTTCTCCTTTTGGGGATACCCATTACACATATAATTGTGTGCTTCATGTTATCATTCAATTCCCTGAGACCATGCTCATATGTTTCCACTTTTTTCCTTATCTTTTCTTTTTTGTGTAGGATTTCAGATGTCCTGTTCTCTAGTTCACTAATCCTTACTTCTGCCTCTTCAAATCTTTTGTTGTAGGTCTTCATTGTTTTTTTCATTTCTTCTATTGTACCTTTCATTCCCATAAATTCCACCATTTGGTTTTTCAAACTTTCCTGTTCTTCTTTATGTTCATTCAGTATCTTCTTTATACCCTTCATCTCTTTTGCCATATCTTTCCTCAACTTGTTGATTTGATTTTTTATGTGATTTTGCAAGTGTTTTTGAGCATCACAAATTAGTTGTTTCAGTTCCTGTATCTCATTTGAAATTTTGGTTTGTTCCTTTAACTGGGCCATATCTTTGATTATACTAGCATGATTCATTATTTTTTGCTGGCATCTAGGCATTTGATTTCCTTAATTAGTATATTTTGAAGCTCATTTTCAATCTGTTACCTAGAGTTTTCTTGTTGGGTGACTTTGTTCTCTATCTGTACTTGGGCATTCAGTTCAACTTATTCAGACCTTTAGCCTAGGTTCTGTTTAACTGATCAGAATTTTTCAGCTCTTTTTGTTCCTTTTCTTGCCCTGCCTATTTGGAACCTTATCTTTCTTTCTCTCTCTTTTTTTTCAGGAGGTTATCCTCAGATGTGATCAAACCCAGTCAGATTTTCCCAGACTAGACAGGTCCACATCTTAGGAGGTAAGAATAGCCAGTATCAAGTTACTGTGACAATGAGAACCGGCAGATTGTCAGACTTTCCTATGAAGCCTCTAAACTCTATGCTTTTCCTATTCTGCCCAGCAGTTGGCATTTGTCTTCCTGCAGCTTCCCACCCATATAAACTGATGCAGTGCTTTGAATTTCAGCAGCCTCTCCCTGCTAGTGGTGTGATTGAGACAGAAGCTGAGGTAGTAGGAAGGGCTTAGATTTCTAGTTTTCCAGCACTTGGGGCCTGAATTCCCTGAAGGAGGGCTGCTACTTGAACAGGACTCTACCTCCCTTTTCTTGGCAAGATACACCCTTTAGGAAATTAACCCTATTCATGTGCTTGGTTACTTTGTCTCTCAGACATGCCTTAATTCTGCCCTTGTCTGGGGCAGTGCTAGAGCATGCAAGTGCTGGCATTTCTATCTAATCATCTAATGAGCTATTTAAAAGTTTAAAAAGAAAAAAGGCCTTTTCTGATCTGGACCCCAGCTCCCCAAGTTTGCCAATCATATGCTGGAGTTGGCATGTGGGTTTGTGTGTCCCCATGATCTATGGCCCCCTTATTCTTGGTGCCCCACCCTTTTCCAGTATTTTGTGCTGTCCAACTCAAAAAGCCTGTTTTGTTTTGTTTTTCAATCAGCCCCACCCCCTCCCTGCTGTAGCAAAAACTCCAGCCTCCTTTAGTGCTTACTCCAGGTTTTTCTACTTTCTGAGCCTGTTTTCAGCAGTCAGAATTTGTTAATTAACTTCACAATTGGAGTTTGATTGAGCTAATTCCTTGCTACTTGTAAAATCTGTTACCTTTTCCCTCAAGGAACAAGCCTGCCATGCCCTTGGGGAAGGAATGCTGACCTCCATGGCTTAGGAGACTCAAGGTCTGTGTGGGATCTCAGCCATTCCACCCATTCCAGACTGGTGGAAGCTGCGTGTCCAGTCACTGATGTTCCCCCAACAGTTGCTCCATACATTTCCTGGCTACTCTTCATTAGCTTTCAGGAGGATGAACTAAATTCCACACCTCTCTGTGATGCCAACCTGCCCCAATAGAGTTTTAAATTGTGCTCTCAAGCATCCACTTTCTTAAACTTTTTCTATCCATTCCTTTGTTATAATTAATGAACTACATTATTATGTTGTAAGCAAAACTACTATTTTCCTCTCAAAAATAGAAAAGTAAATAGAATGTAGTAAGAATTCATTTTCAATATCAAAGAAACAAGATATAAAATTAGCTTCTATTAAATTTAAGGTTTGTGATGAAGCTGAAAATATTTGCAATTTATTGAAAAATTATTAAATGTTTAGGTTAATGAACAACAATGATCCTAGATACAAATGGAGAAGGAATTTGAAGGTGTTACCTTCAAAGAACAGGTTGTAAATAAATTCCCTCTATTTCTTATTTAAATCTTTTTATTATTCTAAATCACAGAAACTTGACATCTACTTCCCCATAAGAGAGTGAAGGCATTTATTTTTCAGACAGTTATATTTATATTTTTAGACCACTAATCAAACATCAAATATATAAAAACAAAAAACAGAATAGATTTTTTGAAAGAAGTGTTTTAAAAAGGAAACATTTACCGACAATAGTGTTTTCTTCCTAAGTGGGGCATGGGCAAGATGGAGGGAGGATTCAAAAGCTAGCCCTCTATTATCTCCGATAAGAAATCATTAAAACTAAAACATGTTCATTTTAAAAAAAATTCTACCATGAAATAGTAGAATGCTAACCATTTAATTGGAATATATATATCAATTATTAAGAATTAGAAAAATATTTCTACAGCATTAACCATATACCAAATACTAAATTAAACTCTGTGCATGCATATACATTGCATTCCTAAGGCAATCTTATGAGGGAAGTAATAATAGTGTTCTCATTTTACAAATGAGGAGACTGAGGCACAAAGAGATTAATTATCATGCCCAAGGTAGTGGTGGGTCAAGGATTTAAAGGGTAGACTGGCTCTGATGATTATTCTATTAACTAACATACTATGCAATCTCTGACAGCTTGCAAGCCTTTTGACAAAATTAGTAATAAGACTGCTAAAAGATGTGTATTGTATTTCAAATGCATTTATTCTAATTTATTCTATCTCCTTGTTTCTAATTTGACTGTTAATTGTCTGAAAGTACAGAACTTAAATGCTCAATTTCTTCTACATTGTGCCTGTTTGAATGCACTCATAACAGTGAACAGTATGTCATTATGAGAAGGCATTATTTTTTTCCAAATGATAGGTCACTTCAAGTCTGGCTGGATTCTATTTGAAGAGTTCTAGATTTTCCTTTTATCCAGACGCATGGCACTAGCTTTAGTTGAGAACCACCCCGGAATATTCTTTAGGTTCGCTAGAGTGCTATCACAAATGCCACAAATTGGTTTTGGCTGAACAACTGGAATTTATTGGCTCACAATTTTAGGCAAGAAGAAGTCCAAAATCAAGATACCAGAGCAAGGATTTCTTACTCCCAGAGTCTATAGCATTCGAGTAATGGCTGTAGGCAATCCTTGAGGTTCCTTGACTTGTATCTCTATATTCTGTCACATAGCAACATTCTCTCCTTTCTGGCTTTTGTGACTTCTGGATTCAAGATATGGATTAAGACCCACCCTGATACAGATGGCCACATCTTAACTAAAAACTACATCTTCAAAAGGTCCTATGTACACATGAATTCACATCCACTGGATGTCAGATTAAGATTTAAAAACATATCTACTGAGGAGCACATGATTCAATCTACCAGATATTTCTCCAAACCCAAACCACCTCCTGAATGCAGAAGAGAATTCAGTAATGAAGTCAGTTCCAGTAAGAAGGTGCTTGGGGTCATTGTGCTCTTCCTTTGAAATAGACCCTTAAGGAATATGGGCAATGGTTCAGAATGTGGTTTCTAGAGCCAGAGCACTACATTCAAAGGCCAGCTTCTCCAACTGGGTAAGGCACCTAACTCTCTCCATCTCTGTTTTCTCATCTGTAATATGGAGGTAGTAATACAATAACTACCTTCTAAGGTTGTTATGAAAACTAGGTGAATTAATATATATAGAATACTCTGAAGGGTACATCATCTACACATTTGTTAAAAACTTAAAGCTATTTATGACTTTATAGCAGCACTTAGTGCTGCTGTATCACCAAACCCTCTGTGATATACCTGGTAAATCCCTGGGACAGTACAAGATATTCCTACCCCTCAGGATATCAGAATTTTAGTTAACTCTTCATGATTATGCTTTCAGATTTTATGAAAATAGTGTGGGTATTACAAATATTTTTACTTTCACCAAAAGTATAGTCGCCTCACTGGTATTCCTTTATTTCTTGAACTTTCTAAAATATTATTTTTAATTTTCTAAAATATTATATTTAATATTTTCTAAAATATCAATTATTGTAGTAGATATGAGTGGACACTGTCTATTTTCTACTCATTTTTACACTTCCTCTTTCTTAGTTGAAGCCTTCATTTGTTCAGATACCCACCTTACGCAATCAACCAAAAGTTTCCAGGGAGCTGAACTGTGGCCAGTTCCTAGGTCTGGGCTGATCATGGTTTGTCTAAGTTTATCATCCCAAGGCATTCTCCTAGAAAATATTACTGATCCAGTCATGGGTGTATGACAAACTTTGGTAGATTATACATCTCATAGAGATGGTGCATTTTTCTTACTCTCCCATGCTTAATATGAAAAAGAGAGCATAGTCCCAAATGCCATGGGACCCACCCTACTACTTACAATGGAGGAATTAGCCTTAGGATGAAGCTCATATGAAGAGCAGCTTAGCATATAGAACAAGATCTTGGATTCTTGCTCGTATCATTTAGCCACTAATCTATACCATGCCTGGGAGATTCCTACCTCTGGATTGCCACTATGTAAAATAATACATGCTTTTATTCTTTAAACTAGTTTATTTCAAGATTTTCGGTTATGGTACAGATGAAAACTTCTCACCTAGTGCTCATATAAATTGATAGTCTGGTCATTTGAAGTGAGGTCTGTGTCCATGACTATCCTATAGATTTACACTGCTGTGTGTAACTGCATAGTACCTGCTTTGGGACTTGCATGCATTGCAGGTTTTTTTTCCCAAAACACCCAGTGCCTGCCAAATTTTAAAGATAACTAAAAGAGAATTAAACTTTAATTTCAGAAATTATTTTACTCTCACACTGTAGCATCTCATTGGGTTACAAACTTCCTGAAAATATATATTAAGGGATTAAATTCAATCTTTCCTTAATGACATATAAAAATGCTTTTAAAGTTTTATAGATGAAAAGAATATATCTATTTTAATGCCATTATAAGAGAATATAGAATTTCATTTATTCCACACTCTTCTAATAGTGTATCTAAATATTAAGTTCATTAACAATTAAACTTTGTGTTCTATATGAACTATTTTAAATATTACAAATTGGACTCAAACTCTTTTATATTATCTTTGGCATATTTATAAGGACAAAACTGTTGAAAGAATATGGCCTCTGTGAAAATAAGTATCAGTTATTCACATTATCACTGACTATTCTGTTATACAAGGTAAGGCACATTTTTTGAAAGGTGTTCAAGGGATTATTTAAATCAATTGAAAAGTGATAAGTATAGTTTCCAAAGACACATGAATATAGGAATATTGCTTTTGCAAGAAAATAATCTGTTAAGAATTATAAAGAAAGATGTTGGGGAGAATAAGGATCCTCTAATTTGCACAGCAATATATTTAGACTTCTTTTAATGCCACAGAAGAGTAAATTATTTTCTAGGTGTTATGTGGGCAAAGAGGCATTAACCAGACAAAAATTCTAAAAAATTAAATCTGCGGATCAAAATAGTAATTGACCATATCAACAGTTAATATCTAAAATCATTGATGCTGCCCTGTTATAAAATGGAATCAATTTTAGATGTTGGTTTGTAAGTTGTCTTGATTTGTTCAACTTAGATGGGACAGAGTTCATTAAAAGCTCCATATGGCATATAAATGGCTAAGGATAACTATTCACAATGACCCATCTATAGCTATTAAGATTTCAAACAGATGTAGACACAGTAGAAAAAAACTTTTCCAAATAACTTACAATGGGGAGAAAATCAAAATTGTGTATTATAGCCTGTACTTCACATATATATTTGTATCATTCTGTCATATATACACATGTACAGATTATACAAATTAAGAACCATTTGAAAAACCTAAGTCATTAGACTCTATCTTTGTCCCCTCAAATTAATTTAAATACCTGGAAAAATCCCACAATCAAGCTACAATTCCTTTAAAGTGAAAGGTAGCATGGTTTGGAAAAACAGTACCTTTGTGTTGAAGAGGTTTCTGAATTGTGGGTATAAAGTTCAAGCATCTCTCTAATACGCCATCACCTATAAGTGGATGACTCTATGAAGTGCTCCTAGAAACTAAATTGCAGCCTTAGTGAAAATGAGCACTCACACATAAAACTCATGGAAGTTATAGTATATTTTGTCATAGGCAAAAAAAAAAAAATGTTGCCAAAAAATGACAAATTTTTATAAAAAGTTTAAATGGTTATAAAATTGTCCTTAGTAAGTATATAACCCAGTTCTGAGCTCACGGTAATATAATGCTACCACCATCATTTTAGTATATTGGCCTCTTGTTATACAATAATTTTATTCATTTTATGTTCATGGGCATGTTGCTATTACACAATGAAACCAGTCTGTGCACATGTACAGTCAATTATTTTCAATGTTATAAGAATTAGAGGTATTGTGCATTTCAGACTTGGCCAGATCTCCCACAATATCTTTAGCAATCTTTATCACTAACCTCTGTTAGGAGTTCAATTTTTGCATTCTTTCTAGTCTTCATATCATAAACTCTATTCCTTGGCAGAGTCCTATTATATTTATTTGGTAGACTATGAACTAAGAAACCAAATCTTTCCTAGCACTATCTATCTATATACTTCACTGCCCTTATATTCCTTTCCAAATTTGCCTGAAACTAGTAATAAAATAGTCACCTTCCAACTGAAAGAGGAGTGAAGCTTATGGACAATCCTCATGGTGATGCATAAATGATTCATCATGTAAGTACCATTTTTAACCAAGTTGCTTTCTGTGTATGTAAAGTGTAAAGAGCAATGTTTTAGGCGAGAAACCCTGAAAACAACTAACATCTTGCAGTGAAGTATAAGTTTTCCAGAACAAAACAGAAAATCTAAAATATCAACAGTTACAACCATAAGAGAGTAACCAGCCAACAGGATAGTGGTATTATGAACAGTGTAATTGCAGCTAAAAAAAAGACCAAATGCAAAGCATCTAAATTTAAACAATGACAGAAGTTATAGAGAAGAGAGTAGAAACCAAAACTAGTCATCCCATTAATGACTGGCTAGTTCGAACACAAGCTTAAGAGTAATTGAGACAGAAGGAAATGTCAACAGGCAGGGGGAATAAAACTGTTTAAAAATGAACAGAGAGAAACAAGTGCTAGGGAAAATGTGGAGAAAGAGATATACCTATTCACTGTTGGTAGGGAAAAGGAGAGGAACAGTCCCTTGGAGGACTGTGTGGTGGTTCCACAGGAGGTGAGGAATGGGTTTGCCATATGATCCTGAAATCCCATTGCTCAGAATATACCTGGAGGAATTGAATGTAGGGACGGAATTGAATGTAGGGACAGAATAGACATTTGCACACTGGAGTTTATGGCGGCAGTGTTCCCAACACAATGGATGGAGGTGGCCTAAGGGTACAACAACTGAGGAATGGAAGGGGAAACTATGGTGTATACTTACAGTGGGTCACTGAACGACACAAGAAGGAATGAAGTTGTGAAGCATGCAACAAGGTGAATTAATGTTAAGGACCATATGTTGAATGAAATGTCAGGAACAAACAGACAAATATTATCATGCCACAATCATATGAACTAATTATAATAGAAAAACATGGTGAACTGAATTTGAGAAGTTGGGTTATCAGGTTGAGGCCTATTGCAAAGAGTGATAGATTGCAAGCTCTTATTGCAGTTACATATATTCAGGAGTTGTAACTGTTATTTTTAAATTCTGAGATTTTATATCTGGGTCATCCCCAGAAACTTTGGGTATTTATGTGACACCTGAAACTCAGAGTTAGAGCTCTGAAGCTATGAAAGTCAGCAGTGCCCCATACAAGAAAAAGGGATCAGACTTCGAGTAGAGAAACGAAGGAAGCTAATCTGGATAGGACTAAGCTATATCAGAATAAGGGTAAAGGATGATATCTCCATATTTTAAAACTTCATCTTCTGTGTGAGACTAAAGGAAGAGATAATTATTTGGTGCAAAATTTATATTTTGGGTAGTGCATTTCCTAATTTAACTTGTATGGTCAGTTTAGTTGAACATCATAAGTACATGGAATCTTGAATAGGGAGAGAGATTTTGTTCGTTTGCCCAGGTTAGTGTGATGTCCCAATATATCCCAGAATAATTTGGGCAGTGAATAAAGAAGTATTTGCAAAGTTCCCTTGGGGGGAATGTGGAGAAAGGAGGAAATATTCCACTTCCCCATTTGGAGAATTTCTGATATTTTTGCAAGTAGTGGAGACAAAAAATCAATAGGCCGAACCCTTGATCTTGGAGTTTGCCCCTATGAAACTTACTCCTACAAAGAATAGGTTAAGCCTACTTAAAATTAGGCCTAAACATCATGCCCAGAGAACCTCTTTTGTTACTCAGATGTGGCCTCCCTCGCTAAGGCAACTCAACAGGTGAACTCACTGCCCTCCCTCCTACAATGAATATGACTTCCAGGTGTGTAAATCTCCCTGGCACTTTGAGACAGAAAGCCTGGGATGAGCTAGGACCCAAGCATAATGGGAATGTGATAACCTTCTTGACTGAAAGGAGGAAGAGAGAAATGAGACAAAAAAGTCTCTGTGGCTGAGAGATCTCAAACAGAGTTGAGAGGGTATCCTGAAAGTTATTCTTATGCATTATATAGATATCCCTTTTTAGTTTATGGTGTTTTGGAGTGGCTGGAGGGAAGTACCTGAACTGTTGAGCTATGTTCCAGTAGCCTTGATTCTTGAAGACAGTTGTATAAAGATATAACATTTAACAATGTGATTGTGTGATTGTGAAAACCTTGTGTCTGATGCTCCTTCTATCCAGGGTATGGACAGATGATTTAAAAAATGGATTAAAAAAATCAATAAATAATAGGTGGGACAAACGGCAAAATAAATTGGGTAGATGGAAATACTAGTGGTCAATAAGAGGGAGGGGTAAGATGTATGGTATGTATGAGTTTTTTCTTTTGATTTCTTTTTCTGGAGTGATGCAAACATTCTAAAAATCTATCATGGTGATGACTACACAACTGTGTGATGATATTGTGAGCCATTGAACGTACACCACCTATGAAATGTATGTGTGTGAAGATTTGTCAATTAAAAAAAAATTTTTTTAAGTAATTAAAACATAAGGTAGTGAGTGAAAAAAAAGTAAAAAATGACACATATTGACTAGTGAAGAAGGAAATGATGGTCAAGAAAATACGTAGGATTTAAACTCATTAATAAGTGAATGAGAGGATCCAGAAAATTCAGTAAAAGAGACCAGAAGGAGGAACGAAATCGGCCAGGCCCAGGGTAGTGGTAAACTGAATGCTGGGTGGTGTTTAGGCTTTTGGAGGAGCCAGAAAGTTAGAAAAAATTTACATAAACCTTGGTGAGTGTATACCACAGTGATGAAGGGATAGAGGAAGGTAGTCTGGAGAATATAGTAAAAGGTGAGTGTTCTAAAGCAATAGTCTCCCAAGAACGAGCACTTCGAAAAGTGGAGAAAGACCACCCCAGGGTATGTAAAAGACAATCTATTGGAGTGTAATATTACACTCTAATATTCTATTAATCAATAGAATTAATAGAAATTATATGAATTAATAGAAATTATATGAATTTCTTTTAATTAAGAAGCAAAGTTTTACTGATGTATGCCAAATGAACTGATGGTTCTAGTCATGTTTTATATGTGTCAGATGGTCATGTGTAGCATGCGATTTTCATGTTATTTCAAAGAAGAAAGGGAGTTCACAAAGAGGAAGAGTAAGCAGTAAAACTACCACTTATTTGTTTGGCTTGTCTATATGAAAGTATAGAGCTTTTTTTTTAATTTTATTGTTTTATATGCTGTATGGCAGGGTCACATTTCATTCTTTTTCCATGTGAGTATCCCATTATTGCAGCACCATTTTGTGGAATTTTTTTGTTTGTTTTTGTTGGTTTCTTTGTTTGGAAAGTGCATGGGCCAGGAATCAAACCCAGATCTCCCAAATGGCAGGTGAGAATTCTCCCACTGAACTATCCACACACCCCCTGTAGAGCTTTTTCAGTTGCCCTAGGATGCTATGATTGGTTCCATAAAAGTAAGATATTTGCATAAAAGAACCATTATGATGTTTTGAAATGACATGGAAACCCCCTAAATATCTATTAAAAGATATATAGTTATCTTAGCACAAAATGTGGCACTGGAAAAAACACTCAAATCTTAAAATGAGTTACACATACTTCTTTCACAAAAAGACAAGTGTTTCAAATTTGCTGACCTCTTCAGCAATGATAATCTGCTTTTAGCCTGGCAAATATTTTCACAAAAGCAAACATTCAGTCTTTCTAAGATAAAAGGACATTAAATAATAAGCAAAAAAGAGATGATTTTCTCAAAGAATTCCATGCTAGAGAGAACATTTTGAAAATGTGCTGTCGAAAATATTTCTCTGTTTATATGATTTTTTTGACACAATGTGTTTCCCATAAACTCTCCTGTTGTACAATGTTAAGAACTTAGTAAAACAATTTCCTATTCCAAATTGTCCAACAGAAGAATTTAAGAGAGCTTCAGACATTTATTAAATTATGAAAATGTTAAACATTCCACTTGAAAGAAAAGTTAATAGATATTAGGGAAAATAGAAAATTTCCAGGTGAATTTTAATAAAAAGTGTTCCTTTAATTGGTAGAAGATATCTAAAAGTTATTATCACTAGTTAATGACTAAAGTGACTATTTTCATTTAGCCTTAGCTAAAAATTTGCAAGACAAATCTGTTCCATCTGCAAACCTCTGTGTATTTTAACCTCAAAAGTTAGCCTTTGCTAAGAATTGTCAAGTTGGATCAAAAGCTGAGTTTACAACTTTAAAAAGAGGACATTGGGAGTGAGATTAATTTGGGAGTTGAAAGCACAGCAGATTTTAGAATTGGACCACTTCACTCTGCTCTGCCACCTAGCAGCCTGGTTAACCTTGTTCAGTGCGGCTCATTTAAAACTTCAGTTTCCTCTTCTGTAATATGTGGATAACAACTACCTTATAGAGTTGCCATAGAAGTTTAGATCTTATGAAGAATAGTACCTCATACATAGTCAACAGTGTATTTTTTTCTATTCTTGCATGTGACCTGTAAGATCCAGATTGAAGTTGAGTTCATACAGTTTGCTTTACAAATCCACTTAAAGTATTTTCTCAGGAACTTGAAAACCTACTTGAAGTAATTCCTTTTACCATCAAGAGTAGGTCTTTTAGGGCATACCTCCTATCAACTCACTAGAAACACACACCAAAGAAAATTCACCTACGATTTCTACAACCAGAATGTAACAAGGAAGTGCTAGCAGTAGTTTAAAAAATCCAGAAGAAATGGCAATTACAATTCATGCCAGGATTGCTTTGTACAATAATTCTAGACTTGGAGTCCTTGTGATTGTGCTTGCTACATGTGGTTTAGAGGTAAAAGATAAGGCCAAAACTTCTCAATCATTCTTTTTTTAATGAAAGAAATACACACAATTCTCTAAGAACACAGTTCTATAAAAGAAGTTTCTTTATAGCAGTCACAATTCAACATTCCAAAGCACTATACACATTTAAGCTTAATAAAGAAATTAAAAAAACCTTTATATCCCTAAAAAAAAGGCATTCTGTTTACATTACAGAGATAAATGACAAAAGACACTACCAGGTCCCTCTTTCTTCTCTTCTCTTTCCAAGTGCTTTTCCAAAATTACCTTCATGAAATGGCTGGTGGTAAGACAATTGTTCACACACAGAAAAAAGGAGAAATTACTGTTAAGAACCTGAGAGCATGGAGAGAAAGAGCAAGGAGTCAGTCAGCAGGACCACAGATGGAAGGAGGTGGGAATGACCAGAGGTAGCCAGGGGCCAGATCAAGATGGGAGTAGCCAGCCATGATAAGGACTTTGGATTCCAATCTAAGTGGGACGTGAAATAACTGAGGTGTTTTGTGCAAATAAATTGCATGATCTGCTTGATCTAATTTACATTTTTAAAAAATATTATTCTAGCTGCAACGTTGAGAATTGCAATATCACTAGACATACAGTTCCTAAAAATTCCTCTAAAATGAAGCAAAATAACATTTCAGTGGCTGAGAGATTTCAAATAGAGTTGAGAGGTTATTCTGAAGGTTATTATTATTATTATGCATTATGTAGATATACCTTTTTAGTTTTTAGTGTCTGAGAATAACTAGGAGGAAAAATCTGAAACTGTTGAGCTGTATTCCATTAGCCTTGATTCTTGAAGATGACTATATAGCTATAAAGTTTCTCCAGTGTGACCATGTGACTGTGAAAGCCTGTGACTGACACTCACTTTATCCAGTGAATAGAAAGATGAGTTTAAAAAAAAATGACAATAAATAAATGAATAATGGGGGTGGGATAAAGGATATGGGGTGTTCTGGGTGGTCTTTTTCAATTTTAATTTTTTTGGAGTAATGAAAATATTCAAAAATTGATTGTGGTGATGACGCACAATTACATGATGATGCTGTGAACCACTAATTGTACATTTTGGATGATTAAATGGTATGTGAATACCTCTCAATAAAATTATATTTAAAAAACTCCTCTAGGGTGGGCCACAGTGGCTCAGCAGGCAGAGTTCTCACTTGCCATGCTGGAGACCCAGGTTCAATTCCTTGTGCCTGCCCATGTAAAAAAAAAAAAAAAACAACTCCTCTAAAGTTTAAAAAAAAAGAGAGATTTACCTGTATTTTCACATTTCCCCTGTTCTAGTTTGCTAGCTGCCAGAATGCAATATATCAGAAATGGAACAGCTTTTCTAAAGGGGAATTTAACAAGTTGCAAGTTAACAGATTTTAGGCTGTGGAAATGTCTCAATTAAAGCAAGTCTATAGAAATGTCCAATCTAAGGCATCCAAGGAAAGATACCTTGATTCAAGAAGGCCAACGAAGTTCAGAGTTTCTCTTTCAAGTGGAATGGGACATGGCAAACACAATTAGGGTTTCTCTCTCAGCTGGAAGGGCACATGGTGAACATGGCATCATCTGCTAGCTTCCTCTCTAGCTCCCTAGGAGACATTTTCCTTCTTCATCTCCATAAGTCACTGGACTCTCTGCTTCATGGTTCTGTGGCATTCTGTTGTAGCTTTCTTGTGGCTCTGTCGTTCCTCTCTGCTCTCTCTGAATCTTCCAGCTTTCTCTCTTGTAGTTCTCTCACTTTTTCCAAAGTGCTTCTTCTTTTAAAGGATTTCAGTAAAACCAATCAAGACCCACCTAGAATGGAGATGTGTCTCCACTCAATCCAGTCTAACACCCAGTCCTGAGTGAGTCAAATCTCCATGGAGATAATCTTATTAAAATTTCCAACCTACAGTACTGAATAGGGATTGAAAAAAAGTTGCTGCTCCCACAAGGCTGATTAGGATTAAAACATGGCTTTTCTAGGGTACATAAATTCAAACCAGCACATCCCCATTCCTGCCTGAGTCCTTATTTTGATCTCTCCCTTGAAAGGATTGTGTCATACAGCAACTCACTGTCTTGTTTAGAAGAGTTAATGGTTGCTGTGGTCTATGAATGCTTTCATTCTGTAGAAATGTCTCCCCTTGATTTATAAACCAGCATTTCTAAGGTCTCTTCTGTTCTGCCATTGCTAGTTTATTGCTCTTCCTGATTACTCTCCCCAATGATAATCTTTGGATAAGAGTGTGCAAGAAAGAACTGTTTTTACGAGAACTGAGCAGCTACATTGCCATGAGCCATGGTTCATGCTGCAAGAGATTGAACCTCTGAATAAAACGGAATATTAAATAGTTTAATCTGTATTAATTTGTACCAAGTTTGGCACTGCTTTCTGAAAGTTCTTAATTTTTTGTCTCCAAGTCACTAAGTATGTGACAATATTATATAACAAAATTCTGGAGGGCCATATTTCTGTTCATTTGTATTTCAACAGAATAGATTAAAGTTTGCTGAATCCTGTGAGAACTTCAGTGCACAAAACAAAAATGCACAACTCAGCTATCACAATGTGAACACTCATATAAAAATGTAACATCAAATGGACATAACATGAACATGTAACCAGAACTCATGTCAAGGAAAAGAATATCAGGAGAATTTTTTAAGAATCGCCTCCTCCTCCCCAATGCCAATCCCTCTCTCAACCTGGCAAATGCAACCCAATATGCAGACTCCAGGCCTCACTTCTTCCCTGTTGCTGGCTCATTCATTCTGTAATGTCCTATCTGTTCACCAATGTCTTTAAATAATCTTTTAAGACTTATATGCCCCAGACTTATTTGTTTCTTTTGTGAGAAGATGGGTCTAAATTGTGTAGACTGCCACTACCAAAAGAACATTCATATTCAATCATAAAAACTTTTAGATTTTTAAACTGTAAAAGTATGTGCTCCTCATTATTGCCTTGTAAGAATAAAATGGGTTGAGGGCAGGAGAGAGCAGGGTGTGATGATGTAGTGGTAGTGATGATAGAAGTAGTGATAGAAGGTCAAGGATTATAGATAAGCCAACAAAAACTAGAAAGAAGGATTTTCCCCATAGATTTCTAACCTCCAGAGCTGTGAGAAAATAAATTTCTGCTATTTGAAGCAAAAAAAAGAGAGAGAGAGAGAGAGAGAATAAAATAAGGATGATAAGTGTAGGTATTCAGAACTCCTCAAGAAGTCTACTATATTTCAAATATAGTAATAAATTATTTAGTCTGAAATTACTCATATGTTAAATATAATTTATGGCTGGGATATCTGCATTGCTAAAGCATTAGGTCTCCTTTTCTTACCAAAAACACCAGTCTACTATATGAGTAAAGAGTAATTCTGCTTTACAGATTTTCTGCTGTAATTACTGTTAAGAACTATAATCATTAAGTATAATTAGCATCAAGTGGAACTGTATACAACAGTAAATGGTAACATAATTACAGATTCAGGCTGTCTGCTACTACAAAGTTAAGTTAAAAAATTCAAACAAAATTTGTATTGTAGTTAATACATATTTATAAGCATACAGTGTATCGCACATAAACTCAATTGAGATTGTAAAGTTCACATAGATCTGAATCTATTTTTAAATCCAAATATTTCTTACTACTTCCACAATCTCAAATTCTTTTGAATTTCACTGGCATGAGTCATATTCTGCTTTCCATAATAAGTCATAGACTTTATTAAATTTAAGAGAGATGAAAATATAGAAAATATCCATTTCCCTCTTAAATAACTTTATGTTTACAGTGTTGAAGAAAGGGGTTTTTATTTGTTCTACATTTTTCCTTCGAAACAACAAAAAATTCACCCCCGATAACAAAAAGAATGGAGAATAGAGAAGATAATCCATATTCAATGAACTAAGTTAACACTCAATTTCAAAGTTGGTATAAAGAAGTTCACCTGCCATATATCATGAACCAGGAAGAGGAGGAAAAGTGCTGAAAGTGAGCTCATTCCTCCTGGGACCTTGAGCAAGTACAGCACTTCCCCCACATGAGTTCTTCAATCTAGAAAGGTACTCAATGACTGATTAAAATGTCAAAATCTGGTGTGTAGAGGGGCAGCAGGAGAAGAGGTGATACACCATGACGATTTGATTCCTTTAAATAGTCATGCAATCACAAAATGTCAGAGGTCAAATCATGCTGTCATATTATTTCTATTATTTATGTCCTAAATTCCTAGAAAAGCAAAGATCACCCAAAGTGAATTAGTATAAAAGAGATGAAAGGATGAGCAACTGCCAGATTGCAGGGCAGCAAGCCTGGGCCCTAAGGGGTTCTGAAATGGACCACCCTGGCCTCCTAGAAAATCTCATGTGCCCCAGATAAACCTAGTAACAAAATGATATATTTAATGAAGGACTTTTCAAGGCCACAAATGATTACTACAGATAGTCATAGCTCTCTTCCCTCCCGTATATCCTCTCCTGTCCTCATTCCATTCTTCCAATGGTTAGGACATTCCATTTGAGGACAAATCATAATAAGAAAGGAATCATACAGAATATGCATTAAATCTGGGGAGGGAAAGATGAAAAGAGACAGAACAAGAACACAAATCAAATGGAAAATTACCCATTGAGACACATGAAAGGTCAGACAAATATGGTTTTCTATTATCTCAAAGAAATAACAGCTATGAACTCTTTCTTTTAAAGGAAAGGTCATTGAGCAGGTTCAGCTATTCAAGGAAGAGATAAAGAAAGAGTTGAAAAGGAAGCTTTGGAGTTCAGAATAGAAAAGGAAGAAAAATATTAAAATGTAATAGATTTAAAAATCAGATCAGTAGCCCAAAACAAAAAACAAAAAAAAATTCAACTGAAAATACAGTTAGGAACATAATGAATAGGAGTCTGCAATTCAAAGAAAACAAAATGAAAAGGAACAGTGATTTAAAATTGAATATAGAGATGATAATAGCCATGGAACATTAGTATAACAAATCCATCACTGATATGTTTTCCTGAAGAAAAGAACTGAAAAATGGAAAAGAAAAAATATCCAAGTCTAAAATGGAAGAAAACCATCCTGAAATAATGGTTTTAATCTGCAAATCAACGAAGTATATCATGTTCTAGGAAAAAATATATTCAATAAGATCAGCACTGAGACATACCATCAGAAGATAACAGAAATACAAGGACCAAGAAAGAATCACTCAGACATCCAGAGAGGAAAAGAAAAGTCTGTATGCCAAGTTGGTCTAAGACTATTTATGGAGGCTACCATTGCTTGAAGATAGTGGAATAGTATAATCAAGTTTTGAAAGGAAGAAGGTGTGACCCTAGAATTTTATACCTGTTCAAGTATTATTAAGTATCACATTTTAACTTCAAGACCTTATTCTGATATTTCCAATTGTTACAATAATATTCTTCACAGCAAAAGACAATTGAAGATCAAATGTTGAACTTCACTGTCCTCTCTCTTTAGTCTCCTTTAACCTAAAACACTTCTACCATCATTCTTTGCATTACAGTTTTGAAGAGAAAGTCCCTCAACTTGGGATTTTTGATGTTTCCCCTCAATTAGACTTAAGGTATGTACTTTTCACAGAAATACCACAACCACCATCTTAACCAAGTGACAGAAGTTAAAATCACTAATAATGGGGGGGAGGTAATTGACATCACATGCTTCCTCATACAACAAAGAATATCAACCCAAATTTTGAAGTTTTAAACCATCTGATATGAAATATGAATATATTCCTGGTATGAATTTATCCCTGGTTTTAAACTTTTTTTCTTAATTAAGAAGCAAGCAAAGTAAAAATGAACTTCCTGTCATGCCAACTCCCCAACTCATAAATTCATTTCCTTCCTCAGAGGAAACTACTTTTAATTGTTCAGTGGATATTTGTATACTTCTTTCTTTGATTTTTACATATCTCTAAAATACATAGTTAGGTTACTTTGGGTATAAGGGGTTGTGTAAACATAATCATACCACATATTTCATCCTACAATTTGTTTTATTCATTTAACAGAGTTCATTCATGATAGTTTATTCATAGAAATCTCATCTTTTTATCTGATGATTAATATTCTATGGTTTATATGAAGCATAACTTAACTATCCTTATATTGATGTACATTTTGGTTGCCTCCAACTTTATAGTATTTCAAACAATGCTATAATAAGCATTCTTGCACATGTCTCTTTTTGCACCTATCCAATTATTCTCTTGAATAGATACCTAGGAGAGGAATAACTGGCTTGAATGCTACAACATTTTCATTTTTTTTTATAAATCCTGCAAACTTTCCCTGTAAATCAGTTCACCATTTTATGCTTCTACTAACTGATAAGATGAATCTGTTTCCTCTACCTCTTCACCCAATTAATACTAACAACAATGTTTAATATTTGTTAATCTATTGGCAAAAGATCTTACTAATATTGCCAGAGAGGTTGTGTGCCTTCATGTATTTATTGGCCATTTATATAATTCTTCTATAAATTGTCTCTTTGTATCTTTTGCACATTATATTATGTATATTTTTATTATTTATTTGTAAGACACTCTTTACATATTTTGTATATCAATCATTTTACAACACTTAAATTGTCAATATATGTTCTCCCAAGTATAAATACCTTTTAGTCAAGTGCACTTTATACTAGACAGCTGGAAGAAACATAGAAAATCAAAAGGTCCATCATCTTCATTTTGTTCAAGACAAACCTAAGACCTAGAAAAAGAAGCTATTAATTTATTTTAAATCATATAACTTAAGCCTTAACTTTATGTGAGGATGCCAGAAGTATCAGATAATAGAAATTTAGAATTTTTATTTTGTCAAAACATGGGTTGGAGCTTGTATTAGTTTCGTAGGGCTGCCATAATAAATTACCAAAATTAGTGGCTTAAAACAATAGAAATGTATTCTCTCACAATTCTGGAAGCAAGAAGTCTGAAATCTAGGTGTCAGCAGGGCCATGTTCCCTCTCAAAGCTCTAAGGAAAATTCTTTCTTTGCCTCTTCCTAGCAACTTCTTTCTTTACAACTTCCTCCTGACAGTTGCTAGCAATCCCTGGAATTCCTTGACTTGTAGGTGCATCATTCCAACTGCTGCCTCCAACTTCACAGGGCCACCCTCCCTCTGCAAGTGTCTGTGTCTGTCTCCCTATCTTTCTCTTATAAAGATAATAGTCATTAGTTTTAGGGTCCACCTTAATCTGCTGTGATCTCATCTTAACTAATTGCATCTACAAAAACCCTATTTCCAAATAAGGTCTGAGGTTCAGGTAGACATGAATGGGGGAGGGGGACATTACTCAATCCAATACATGCCTAACCTGGGCTAATAATGGACTGCTCTTGGCACTGCTATTGGACAAGAACTTCAAATTCCCTGAAAGAGAATTGGCCTTAGATTCCAAAAGCATAGGCTTCAGCCTTGGCTCCTCTACACGCTAGCTTGTGTACTTTTTGCAGATCAGGTTCCTCATTTGTAAAATGAAAATACAAACTACTGCCCTATGTATTTCAAATCATTGATGTGAGAACCAAATAGGATAATAAATATGAAAGAGCTTTGTGCCATTTAGTATTGCACAATTAGAGGCAAAACCAGGGTAACTTTTGGTGATACAGGACAGCACTCTTCCCCAAAATAAAACCGCTATCTAGCTCCCAACCACCAATTCTAACTAAATAAACAAAACAATGCTTTAATACTATATTCAAGACAATAGAATGATCCATTGCATACCATTTCTCATCCTTCTCTGTGATAAATCTTCTCAAACCTAAACATTAGTGTTTAGTGTTTCAACAGGCCACAAACCATTCAAACTCCTCTTAATTTCAGTAAGTACTTGCTCTCTCTTACATTTAAACTTTACTTAGTTTAAAACCTAAATTAAAATGCCCAGATTTATTTTTACTACGTGATAGAAAAATGTTAAAGATCACACTACAGCACTGATAATTTATTTATTTATTTATTTTTGCATGGGTAGGCACCGGGAATAGAACCCAGGTCTCCAGCATGGCAGGTGAGAACTCTGCCTGCTGAGTCACCGTGGCCCAGCCCTTTTTTACTTTTTTTTTTTGATAATTTAATTTTGCATCTTCTCACAAAAAGAACTGTTTCAAATTATAGAAGTTAAGCACTACTTTATATAAACTATAACTATGTGGCATATAGCAGTTTTCGTTAAGTCTAACAGCTGACTTAAGAATTTGTTTTTAGGTGATTTGAGTCCTTTTTATAATACTTCTTATGTTAATCATTTCAGCTTCTGGGGGAAAAAATGAAAATTCATTATAACGGAGTGCATGGAAGGTCATCTAGTACCTTTCTGCTGAAAAAAATTACAAAAAGAAATCACTAATAGAGAATCTGTCAATTTGATGAAACTACAGATTGAAATTTATTCTCACATTTATCCTGTTTCTTATGGTTTCAGAACAATGTGCATTGATAGAGTTCTTGCTTTCAAATGATTGCTGTAAACAATTCAAATACAGTAATATTCAGAAGGACTTTTAAATGCAAAGTTTTCTTCTTTCATAAGAAAAATAATTAATTTCTTAAATATTGCGCTTATTTCCATGCTGACAATTTACTGGAAAATATGAATGGTTGAGTGATATCCTGTTAATCGCAACTAGCCAAACATGAATAATATAAATGTTCTCAGTTCTGGTTTGGCAAAATTAAAAAGAGTTAAGAAATTGGTACCATATGAATATCTAGGAAACTGTATCACAGAATAAAGAAGACAAGAACTATGCACTAATTTAAATAAAAGCCCATCTAAAATTTCCCAAGAGAATGAAGAACCTGGTTTCCTTAATAGAGAATCTACTACCTCAAAAAAAAAATTGTAAATAAAACAATGTATAAATTAAAATAAAACATTTACATCCCAGTATAGCTTGTTTTCCTTCATACATATATGCTGTTATTTGCTCTTTGTTAATAACCTTTCCTATAATTTTGCCATATTTATTTTTGTCACATAATTCAGGTTGTATCTTTAGTATCCCTATAATGTATATTTAAAGATTTCCATCTTAAAATTAGGTGCGAGGGTAGTTCAGTGGTAGAATTCTCGCCTGCCATGCAGGAGACCTGGGTTCGATTCCCGGCCCACGCACTTCCCAAACAAACAAAGAAACCAACAAATACAAACAAACCAAAAATTCAGCACATGGTGCTGCAATAATGGAATACTCACATGGAAAAAGAATGAAATGTTACCCCACCATACAGCATACCAAAGAAAAAAATTTGTTTAATTAATGTACATGACCAGGATAAAGGTAACCTTAGCATGATTTACACATGAGGAAAAGTCATCACTGCTTGATTTCCTTCACATAAGTTCTGTCAGGGTGACCTGCGCCCCAACACTCGACTTTCGATGAATGAATAATGCTAATTTAAACATAAGTTTCTTAGAAACCTCTTTCAAAAATGGCCATTGGGTCATTTTGACCATCTTCTTATTTTAAGCTTTTCCACATTTCCTAATCATAGCTTCTAAACTTTTTCATTTAGTAAAAATTCAGAAATATTTTTATAATTAAAGATCCCAGGATGGCAGACAAGTCACAAAATAAAACGTTGGCTAAATCTAGAGATAAGGCAGCAAATACTTTTTAGCTCAGAAACTACCAACTGGCAGCCCATGATCTAGTTTTACTTCACCCAGAGTATTAAAACAAAACAAATCCTTCCAAAATGAGTACTAATAGTATCTGAAAGCAAGGACATCTCCCACAAAATTTGGGGCACATAGCCAAAAACTAGGCACAAAGCTAGGACAAATTCTCCTAAGGAGCACCTAGAAAGGAATTCCTGTATTTCTACTTAGAAGCAAGTGGTGATGAAGAAACCCTATTTTCCCCCCAAGAATGACTTTTATCATAGAGGACCCCAAAAAAAGAATGACCTTTTTTGGGGGGGGAGGTCCTGAATTTGTTTGCCCTAAGCAAAAACTCTATTTGGATCGAACTACACAAAAAGCAAGGTTTTGTAAGATAGTTTTCATTGAATAGCCTTCAATACACATGCCTGAATTCTCTTCACTTTGAATGGCAGGCACCTTCTCAGCCTTCACAGTTTAAACATCACCTCCTCAAAGACATGCCCTTAACTAGTTCCTTACTGTGATTCAGAATCTCAGTATCTTGTTTGGTTTCTTATAGCGCATATCACAAGTTGTAATTACTTTTTGTTTCCTTGCCCCCTTCTCTATTGACTATCTCCCCACCACTCCCCAGTCCAGGACAGCTAGTGCTGGGAAGTAACAGGCCACATTGGTCTAATTCACAGCTGTATTCCCCCAGAACCTGCAAGGGGTCTAACATAATCATCGCTCCATAAATTTTTATTGAATGCATCATCACAGGAGGCCAACGAAAATGATTCCAACCTTAAATGTATTTAACAAACCTCAGTAAAACAAAGTGAAACAGATTTCTTTATGGAACTATTCCTAGTGTGGTTAGTGAAACGCCAAGAAGAGACTGTAGTTTGCTTTTTTCCAGCCTTGCTTCCCTATGAAACTACTTTTTCATGGTCCACTTATTAACATCTGCTAGATACGTGTTCCATGATCCCTCCACTAGAGATATCAACAGACTAATGGACTGTAACAGCTCCTTAGAGAAAAACACCTTTAAAGTGAAAAGAAAAGCAAAAAAAGGGGGGGGGGGGTTGGGGGAGGTGGGTGATCTGCTTGACTGCCCATGGTCCAGATATATAGACCTTCATGAGTGCCCAAAATCATTTTATGGTATTGTTCATTATGCAAACCTCCGACTTGTAATTCATGTGAACCTTGTTCCTCAGAAGGGAAAGCCCATGCCCCCAGTAATTACCACTCCCAGGTTAAATGTATCTATCTTGTAAATCAATAAATTGGCATGTGGATTTACAAATTCATCTCTTGTGAATTCGACCAGCGTGAAACTGAACCTTCTGAGGCAAAATCATGCCAAATAAGTTCCTGATTATAGAAAACTGAGGAACAGGACCTCAGGCAAAATTGAACCCCATTGATCAGCCTGCTACTGGCTAAATCTGACTTTACCCATAAATACGGAAAATTTGACAAGTAGTTGCATACAATCATCACAGAACTCAAAAATACTTAACATGATAATGTTATTTGTATATCTGTAGGTCTCTTCTGAGCCAAATGGTCATTTGTCTGGATGAAAATACCAGTCAGTGGTAAATTAATTAACTTATTCATTCATTCATTTACCAAAAGTTGTGGAGTACTTTCTATTGTCATATCTGTTCTAACTGCTGGAGGTACCCTGTGAATAAGAGACTGCCTGCTCTCAAATCTATTTGACTGGACTAGAGAAGAGAGAACAAAACATGAAATAAAGTTAAAATGTCCTTCATAATAAATCACATAAAATGTATTCATGGTACTGTGGAACGCATAAGGAGGCGTCTTCGAAGACAGAGGAAGCAGTATCTTGGAGTACTGAACCTTCTTGAGCCATAAAGGGTAGAGCAAATATCAAAGCAGCATACAGTGTTGCAGCATGCATGTTAACTATCTATAAAATACAGAATTCCTTCCAAGTAATGGGACAAAGTAAAATTTGAAATCACTACTGTAAACTAAATACTTTCAAGCACATGCCGCAGCTCAGCAGGGAAGAATGAACTTTGAGAGTTGTTCTGTGTGATTTCCATTTATGAAATTACATCCCCTGAAAGATCTGACTTGGATTATGTTAGCATGGTTCATAGCAGAGAGAGGTTTCTAGAGTTATCATTTAACGGCACTAGAAGATTTCCAGCTGTAAAGATTTCCAGCTGTATCTTCTCAAAGTAGAAATACGTTATTTTCCTTATGTAAGAAACCACCCAAAAACTGTCTCCTAGAATATAGTACCAAGAAAAAAGTCTCCTTTCAGATAAATTCACATTTGAAATTCTATCATGCAAAAATGTTTATCCCACCCCATAGTGCTTCATTTTGGGGGGAGGGAGAGGATATAAAAATGTAGTTTGATTGTTGTTGTGACTACCTCACATAGATCCCAGTACAAATATTTTTCTGGCTCTAAATTAATTTTTATCATGCTTATCCTTCTATTTAAACAATTTGTTCTTTTCCATATTCAAACATCATAAAACACTAACAGCCTTTTGAAGCAGAAATATTCTAACTTTAGAAATTAAGAAGTAATTGGACACACTGATGAATGGCTGTGTGGATGAATGGGTAGGTAGAATGTTACTCAGATAAACAGACTGGATAAATGGATAGATGCTCAAACAGCCAATGTTAGGGTGCATTATACTTTTCTACATGCTTTTTATCACCAAAAATGCTAATTATTAATAAAATGATAAATAAGTATATTTTATACCCAAGTATCTGCTTAATTTTTAATGATTCATTCAATTCATCAAGATATACATGTTACTGCCTCCTTAGTGCAGTATGATACATATATTTAAAATTTTAATTACTATGTCAATGAGATAATATTTTTAATGCACTAATTCACTTAGAACAATGCCTGCCAAAGGGAAAATGCTGTGCTATGTAAGTGCTTTTACATATATTTTCTGTAAAATATTACAAATGATTGCTAAAATTTGAGAATCATCAACATCGGTTATAATAGTGCATGGTTGAATGAGGAAATCTAAGTGTTCCAAGAAAATTACAATGGTAAATATTTTTAAAAATACTTCCTAAGATTCTTCAAATAAAATTTCAACAAAGCCTCATTGTTGCTTATGTGTTGTAATATTAACTTTAAAAACAAATGTGCCTTAGGGTAGAACGGACATCAATAATAAAATACTCCCCAAGAGATGTTGCAAAACACCACTTACCGAGTCTACAATATAAATAACTGTCTGTTTTGAGCACCAGATATAGTACAGAGTCAGTACACAATGTCCAAGTGCATATATTGATATTAATAATGCATGAGTAGATTCATGATTTCACCAAATATCAGGGCACTCTTGAACCATTAAATTGAGGTAAATTGGGGACAAATAAAAGAAACAGTCTCTAGACGTGATAACATTTGAATAAAGAAGAGATTGAAGAGGTAGCTTTAAAAAAAAAATGTGAAGCTTGACTTGTCTGAGAATCAACTCCTCCACAGAGGTAGAACTACTCTCAAAGTACAACCAAAAGGAGCTTTCTATAATTCGTTAGAAAAGCAGCAATGGCTGAGGGCTATTTTGGGCAATGAGAACTTCAAGCTTCAAGTTTTTTAACCCAGTAGGACCACAAAGGTATTAGTAATATCTCTGTCTACACAAATAAGCTAGATTCTAACCATGAACCATACAGCTGAGGCAGAATTTTTTATTGTTTTATTATTTTGTTGTTGCTGAGAAGAAAAGAATTTATTAATGATCTAGCAAGAACAGGCACGCAGCCAAAAAATGGTAGCTGGTGCCTGGAGCAACCAAAGGGAATAGGATGTATTTCCCAAGCCTAGCAATCAGGTCCCTCTCCTGTTTCTCCACTTATTGTATACTCCAGAGGGTACAGCCTATCAGATGATCCAACTAATTCAATTTTCCTGCCAAAGGTTCCTGCTTTTGATTACACGTATATTTCAGTGACCCTGACTGTTATTCATTTAAACTTGTTTCTATTTATTTGGCACCAATTTAAGGCTTGCATCAGAAGCTCTCTCTCCATACGTAGAAGACCAGATTGAGCTGTCCTGCAACCCTTTCTAGTGCCATCTTGTATGAAAGCTAAACTGAGTTTTATTCTTACAAATCCCCCCTTTCTTTTTGAACTCGCAGTTTTCACATTTTAGTCTTTCTTCAAACTTGATAAAAGCCTTTTCACACTCCTCATCATAGGGATCTTCCTCTTAAAATGGGTACAAAGTGTTTTGCCTGTACTGAATAGGCATTTGCTTGGTTAAGGCAGCCTCAATGAGTCTCTGAACTAACTCTCAGGCACATGGGATAATGCAACACCCAAGTGCTGTGAAGACCCCAGTTATAATGATTAAAGATGTTAACATGAACAGTGTTGCCTCTTTTTAAATTCTGGGGCAGAATTTAAAGAGGCCCTTCCATTGAATCTCTGCAACATCTTCCAGATCCTGGTACGTTAACTTGGCCTTGTATGTGAACCCAGTCTGATATGCATTTTTTTTGTGGGGTACATCACTCATTTTGGTAGGCTCCATATGTTTGAACAGGGCACTCCTATTTGAGAGGTTCTGTTCCTTTAAAATTGACGATTACAACACAGCAAACTTCAGACGTCTTATATGAAATGAAAAAGTAACTATCAAAGCAAAGAAAGCAGCAAATTCTAAAATGTGTGCTTCTTTGCCTGATGACAGGTTAGATCTGTCTGACAGTCTTCTGTTTAAGATCTTCTGTTTAAGAGAGTGAATAGATTCCATCTCCAGCGCTTTTTAGCTTTGATAGAACCTTAGTTTTCTCATCTATAACATGAGGATGAAAATAATAGCTCCTCCTCAGGGGTTAGGTGCAGAGTTTAAAAGAAAACTATGTGAGGCTTTTAACAGAATGCCCAAAAACGTGCTGTCCAATATAAATATAATACTAATCACAGATGCAACCCACATATGGAATTATAAATGTTCTAGTAGTCCCATTAGCAACTAAAAAAGAACAAGTGAAATTAATTTTAATAATATATTTAATTTAACCCAATATATCCAAAATATTATCATGTTAGCCCACAATCAATATAAAAATCATTGATGCTATAATTTGTATTCTTTTTTTCATATGAAATCTTTGATAACTGGCATGTGTCTTATACTTATGGCAGACCTTAATTTGGTCTAACCCCATTTTAAGTACTAAACAGCCACATGTGACTAGTGGCTACTGTACTGGACAGGACAACACTAGAAAATAATTTACAATTGATAAATATTTACCAGTATTAATTATTGTAGCAGTATTACAATATTCTAGCCACATTTATGACTATTTATAGAATGACAAATTACCTTCAAATCATATACTAATTTTCAAAATATGAATGAATGACTGCTATGAGGCTTAAAGGGCTGATAATAAACAAAAAAGCAGATATGTAACAAGATGTTAAGGAAAATTACAGAAGGATGTGGTCACAAAGTACAGCAAGCATTAGCAAAAACAAACTGGATGGATACAAGGTAAAATTCCAAATAGAGCATATAGTTCAAGAGGAGGTTTTTAAAAAGCCAGGATTTAAGGCTGTAAATCATAGGTTAAGTTTTTGCTTATAGCTAATTTAGTGGGAATTATGAAAAACTCTGTTTTCTTACTACAGGAAAATATAGATAAACTTAAAGACCTTTGCAAAACAATGTAAATGAGCAAAGTTTGCTTAACAAAATTAAGCAACATCAGAGTTGTACAAGACTTCTATAACAGTTACTTTATAAATCAGGGAGCTTCTGTAAGGAAAGCAATGTACTTTTAAGAGATTCATGCCTGAAAGAATGTGTAGGCTTTATTTTAATTTCCAAGACAGGGACCTCCCAGGAGACTGAGGCCTTTGTAGAGAGGCCAGGGGAGGCCACAGGCCTGAATCCACAGTACATTCTACCTCTCACCCAAGTCTCTCTGGAGAATCCCTAATCATGTTTCAGACATCAGTCTCGCCTTCCTAGTCTTTTGGGAAGCTTTGTTTGACCATGAAAGACCAGGATAGATTTCTATTTCTCTGACATCCTGTTTTTTCATGTTCTCTGGAGGCAGCTACTTACAAAGGCAGCTCAGCAGAGTAGCCACTCAGGCACTAGAATCACAACTCTGAGCTCACTGTAGTTCTTTCACTTACTAGCCATGTGGCTTTGGGGAAATTACTAAAACTGACTTCCCTCCTAGGCAAAATGGGATGACAATAACACATAATTCCTAAAGAGTTTAGTTTGAAGGAGTTAATGAATGACATAGAGAAGACATTTAGTAAATATAAACTATTAAAATTATTGCCTTGCTCACTATTGTAATCTTAGAACTCTGCATTGGACACAATACATTGCAAACCTTCAAAAAACATTTGATAAGCAAATGAACTTAAATTTAAAATCCTTTGGTTTGTTTTGTGTCTGCTATTAAGAAGAGTATTTTGAATTTAAAATGGAGACTACTTCAGAATAATAAAGACTAGAGGTCTCTTTTAGGGACAGCCTCAAAGGAACAGTGAAGATCTTCTCAACATAGATACACAATGGCCATGTGCATGTGTACAACCCAGAAATTAAGAAAAGGGACTCCCTCAAAGGAATGTGAATCAGCTGCTCCTCCCTCTAAAATTTCCTTTCCTTGAATCTAAATCTCCTGAAAAACTTGTCTACGTCTGTGGTAGAGTCAGTTATCAACTTGTCCAGACACCTAGTTCTGTTGCTATGGACATGAGCCAGTGGTACTTGAACCTCATCTGTTGCTGATTTACATCTGCAGTCGGCTAGGAGGTGTGCCTGCTGCAATGAATGATGTTTTGTAGCGTGAAAACCAGGAACGAGGCCACAGGCCTCCAGGAACATTCCAAGAAGTTAGAACAGGCTGAGACTAAGGATCCATAGTTTCAGGAAGCAGGTTTTATTTTCTATGGCCATAGGGCTCAGCCGAGTAGCCTCTGAAAGTCTGAGCCCCAAACAAAAGGCAACCTTAGCTTTTATAGACTGTATGACATGTTAAAGACAAGGTAAACAATTGGCTGATTTAAGTTGAGAATGGCCCAGAGCTGAACCGTTGAGGGGCCCCCACCCCAGGTATGTCTTATCTTGCCTACGTGCATCTTCACCAGTTCCTGAAGGCTAGGCGAGGGCATTTCTATCCCAAGAATGTGTCTTACCTCTCTTGCCTGCAAGGAGAGGGGGTTTGTGGATTTTCCACAGAGAGCACAGCTAAACCAGAAAGAGGTGGATGCATGCCTGCTACACTTTGACTTAATTGGCCGGTGCTTAGAGAGAGCTCAATATAGTACTACAGCCAAAGCAGCTCAGCATACCTTAACTCAGCACTTGCAACTTCAGTAAGAAATAAGAACACAAACACAATTTGAAGCTCGATGAAGAGATCTGTGTCTAATTTTAATTAGCATCACCTTGACCGAGACAGCCTTAAATGCCCCTGAGGTTGATCAAGCCATAGACAGGCTTTTTCTGACTCCAGGCCGCCCGCTCTCACTCCCACCCCGGCATGCAAGCACCTGGCCAGCATCTAGCTAGAGAGCTCCTCTCTCTCTCTCTGCCTCTCCCCTGCCGTTTTACAAGCTCCAGGTGAACCAATTAAAGCAATAGAAAATATTCCAAACCAAATGTCTTAATTACAGCCTCCATAAATCACTCACCCAGCCAGTGCTCAATCCCTGCTCCATCTTTCCCACTAACCTACCCCCAACCCTTAAAAAGCTTGCTGTCCTTTGCTTCCACAGAGTTGCGTTCAGACTTGCTTTCTGTTCTCTCCTCCTCTGCTAATTTAGAAGCCCCTGAATAAAGTCATCCTTGCCGTTTTAACACCGTTTTGTGCATTTTCTTTTCTTTGATGACCTTCAATACACCACCTTAGGGGAAAGCAATGAGAATACAAATGGAAGAAGAAAATCTCCCCAGATGATATCCCTGAAAATGTCTTATCTTGAATTAGAAGCAAATTGAAAGATTCTGGGTTTTTTTTTAGGTTATCCCGGTTAGAGTATGTTTCTTGAATTTGTAAAGAGCGTGAAATAATCACAGAGAAAAGTGGTAGGTAGGTAATGGAAAAAGATTTGTACATCAGTTAATTAATCACCATGTGCTTATTAGATGCCTCTAACATCTCCAAAAGATTTAAGTGCAGAAAGAGTCTCCAAAAAAAGGATAAGATACTTATCTGCATTATTCAAACCCTCATTCTAAGTGACTTGTACTGTGAAGAATTTCCTTTGAGAATAAAAGATCAGCAGAACCTTCTTTGCTTGTTTACATGGCTGCCTTCTCATTCAGAAGCTTTCTGGAGTTAAAAAGGTCCTAACTGAAAACCACTGAGCAATTGAACTCAACTCACCTTTGACTATTTTTTTTTTTAGTAGTTTCTCTATTTGCCTTAAGCACATAAAATGCAAACTAGCTCTTGGTAGAAAAGAGCCTCTACATTTGTAAATAAGAAATAAGGAGGTAGATAACAAGAAAAGCAAAATGCAAGTAAAACAGCAAATGAAATTACAAATAAATTTAAAATGTCAACTATAAAAAGAATCATGGCTGAGATCATAACAGATGCAAGAGATTTTAATAATCTAAAAAGCAAGACCAGAGATGGTAGAAAGAAAACCAAAATAACAAGTAGTACCTGAACAAAATATTTAATTATTTGGCTCTTTAGAGTTATAATAAAATCTCTCTAGCCGAATAGAATGTTCTCAGGACACAGAGCTGTATTCTTTCAAGAAAGTAAATATATATCTCAAGTCCTACATGTTGCAAAATTTCTTCTTGAAAATATAGCACAACGATCTCCAAATATTTTATGCAACTTTTTGTCAAGTCACCCAGATTTTGGAAAGCTAAAATAAAATTATATGCACCCAAATAAAAGTTAATTTTTCTTCAAGAGGGCAAATTTTAAGAAAATCATTTGAGTCAAACTATCTCCATAGTATAAACAGGACATTCTGCGTCTTTTATGTTGGTGTCTGGCACACAGCAGGGATGCAACAAATAATTACGATAAAATAAATAAGGGTTAAGCATGATATGGATCCTCCCTATTTTTTCCAACATCAGTGTCTACTACTTCCCCCAAATACCCTTACAGTATAGCAATGTTTAACTGCCCGTCTTCCCATATTATCCCCCAAGTTCTCCTATATCACTGTCTTTGCTTTTGCTAATTTGTTCTTCTAGTATGCTGTTCCCAATTTACCAATACGGCAGGCTGCTACTCATCCTTTATGATTTAATTCAAGCATCATCTTTCCTCTGAAGCCTTTCTTGTCCATTTCCAATCCCACCAGACACTTTA
This sequence comes from Tamandua tetradactyla, assembly GCF_023851605.1. Lineage (NCBI taxonomy): Eukaryota > Metazoa > Chordata > Mammalia > Pilosa > Myrmecophagidae > Tamandua > Tamandua tetradactyla. Next base: position 96,441,202 of record NC_135333.1, on the reverse strand, counting down.
TATGTAACACACTGGCAATCATCATATTACATTAAAATTATTCACAGCTTCTCAAGACCAGAGATCATGTCTTCTTTACCATTGTGAGTTTCAACACATAACTCTGCCAGGCTCCTACCGTATTGTTGGATGAATGTTAAGCAAAAGCCTGTCTCCACCACGAGGCTATGAGTCCCTTTATGTTAGAGGAATTATGCCACTCATCACAATAGCCATTAATCTAATATAATGCCCAATGCAAGATGGTTCTAAATAAAGATTTTTAAAAAGTTATCCTACAATCAAGAAAACAGTTTACAAATAGAGGACAGAGTTTAACCTGTGATTTTGCAGTAGATTTAATGTAGATCCACAAACTGAAGCAGAAAGAAAATTGTAGATTTTATTAGTATAAACTCCTTTTTGCAAATCATTTTGTTATTGTTTCTGCCCTACACAAACTAAGAAATGTGTTTCTTTCTGGAAGAATCTCTCAATAAAAAGAATTTACTCAATATATTTTTTAACCACCATGGATAATGTGTTCATAATGCAAGGTATTTCAGTTTTGCTAAAGCTCCCAGAATGCAATATGCCAGAAATGGATTGGCTTTTATAATCAAGATTTATTAAGTTAGAAGTGACAATTCTAAGGCCATTAAAATTACAAATTAAGACACTCAACAGAGGATACCTTCTCATAGGATATGCAGCCAGCATCTGGAATTTCTCTTTCAGTTGGGAAGGCACATGGCTGGCATCTGAGGTCCTTACTACCAGTTTCTGGTTTCAATCAGCTCTCTCAGGGCCTTCTGGCATCTCCTGGGGCATTTGTCTTCTGCATCTCCAAACATCTGTGTCTTGGTTTCTGTATCAGCTCTCCAAGCAGCTGTGCTCTCTCCAAATGGTCACCCCCCCCCCAAAGGACTCCAGTAAACTAATTAAGACCCATCTTGAATGGGCAGGGCCATACCTCCATGGAAATAATCTAATCAAAAGGTCCCACCCACAACTGGGCAAGTCACATCTCCACAGAAACAACTTACAGAAAAGGTCCTACCCAAACAATAGGACTGCCCCCACAAGATTAGATTACGATTAAAAGAACATGGCTTTTCTGGGGTACATAACAGCTTCGAACCAGCACACAAGGGATAAAGGAACCAAAAAAAATCTGTTATTTTTAAATGTATTCTGATTTTAGGCAATGTAATATTACAGTAAAGTCAGTATAATACAGCAGACTCTAGACCAAAATCGCAAGAGTTGGAATCTCAACTCTACCGTATTCATGGAATGTAAGCTTGAGCAGTTTATTTAAAGTCTCTGTGCTCCATTTCCTCACCTTTAAAATGGAAAGGGTAATAACAGTGCCTTCCTCATAGCATTATTGTAAAGATTAAATTAGTTAAGGCTGTTGTGAAGCACCAGGACTGGCGCCTAGTAAATGCTCAATAAATGTAAGTAATTATGGTCCTAACATACCTGGCTGATCCTTAATTATAGTTGTGAAACTCCTTTCTTACAGTGAGGAAACATCTACGCTCCTCACACACTACCTGGCTAAGCAAAGAAATTCTGAATTGCTGTTGTTCTCATGGCACAAGCATCTCCATGGGTATCAAATGTGTTTATTAGGAAGAAGACCTAGAACCCTTGGGACCCTTCATGGAACAGGAAGCCCTTTGCAGAAAAAAAAATGTATTCATATTTCAAATTCCATCAAATACATCAGGAGAAAATGAACAAGCAGAAAATATTGCTATATTATAGCATGGTCACCACAAAATCATGTACATAGATCAAATTAAGCTATTGAACTAAATACCATCTGTTATTAATTATTCACTTAAATGTGTTTTGTGTATTATCTATTAATACTCACTATTGTGGTTATTTAGTCCCTCCACCTAAAAACAACCTATGTTAATATCTCAAGGTTATTGTCTCTTTATTTTTTCTATAATAAATTTTAGTTAATTGGCTTTTCATAAATGTGATTATTCTGTGAAAACAAATTTGTTATCTGTTTTCCACTCTCTCTTTATGATAGAAACATCTTTTCACCTTAATATAAACTTTAATTATTAATAACAAACTTTTAACTAGCTATATAATACTGTGACAACAGAGTATATTACATGACAAATATTATCCTATTATTGGACATTTAGGCCATTTTATTTTTATAATAAATAATGCTACCATTAATATTTTCATGCATAGTCTTTTTCTTCCTGTCTGTATTCTTTTTGCCAAAATTCCAGAAAAAGTCTAAAGCAGTGAGAAATTTTAAAATGGAAGATAAATCTCCAATGACAGAATTCAATATATTGGTTTACAATATGTTTCCCATAAATTGGGAATAAGCTAACTATCAGCAAAATATCTCAATCTCTCTTCAGGACTACCAATGTTCCATAAGACATATACATAATTGAATTTTTTAAATCTTTGTTCAAGGGAAAAGGAAGAACAACAAAATAGACTGTTCTAGTTTGCTAGCTGCTGGAATGCAACACACCAGAGACGGATTGGCTTTTAATAAAAGGGGATTTATTTTGTTGGTTCTTCAGAGGAAAGGCAGCTAACTTTCCACTGAGGTTCTTTCTTACGTGGAAGGCATAGGATGGTCTCTGCTGGTCTTCTCTCCAGGCCCCTGGGTTCCAACAACTTTCCCCGGGGTGACTTCTTTCTGCATCTCCAAAGGCCTGGGCTGAGCTGCAAGTACTGAGATGAGGAATGCCGAGCTGCTTAGCTGTGCTATGTTGCGATCTCTCATTTAAGCACCAGCCAATTAAATCAAACGTCACTCATTGCAGCAGACACGCCTCCTAGCTGACCGCAAATGTAATTGGCAACAGATGAGGTTCACATACCATTGGCTTATGTCCCCAGCAACAAGACTAGGTATGCTCACCTGGCCAAGTTGACAACTGAATCTAACTAACACATAGACTTACTGATTAGGGAAGATGGTATAGGAGATAATAGAAGAAAAACAATAGTGTTTAATTTATATTTCTAACACTAAGAAGAATTAATAAAAGCAAGTATTATTTGCTTAACATTGAGTGCCAGAAATTGTTATAAGTGGTTAATATGTATTACTTCATTTGATCTTCATAAGAATTATCTGAGTCAAGTACTATTATTATTATTTTCACTTTCCAGATGAATAAATCAAGTTACAGAAAGACTAAATAAAAGCAGGTATTATTTGCTTAACATTGAGTGCCAGAAATTGTTATAAGTGGTTAATATGTATTACTTTATTTGATCTTCTATAGGAATTATCTGAGTCAAATACTATTATTATTTCCATTTTCCAGATGAATAAATCAAGTTACAGAAAGGCTAAATAGCTTGCCAAATGTCACACAGGTTATTGCTGGGGGAACTGGTCTTCAAACCAAGGCAGAAAAACAAAGAGCTGACTCTATTTTTTAATACAATCACTGGTTCACAATATCATCATACAGCTGTGCGTTTATCATCACAATCGACTTTTTTTCCCTTTTCTATCAAAAATAACATATACACAAAAAAGCAATACATTTCAAAATACACTGCAACAAGTAGTTGTACAACAGATTTCAGAGTTTGGTATGGGTTGTACTTACACAATTTTAGGTTTTTACTTCTAGCTACTCCAAGATACTGGAGACTAAAAGAAATATCAACATTTTGATTCAGCAATCATACTCATTTGTTAAACCCTCCCTTCTCTCTATTACTCCACAATCACCTTTGATCTTTCTCCCACTCTTTAAAGGTATTTTGGCTATACCCATTCTAACTTTTTCATGTTAGAAGGAGCTGTCAATAATATGGAATAGGGGATAAGACTAGCTGATATTCTGCAGAAGCTGGTCCCTCTGCATTTCAGGACTTATCTGGTCCAGGGACCCATCTGAAGGTTGTAGGTTTATGGAAAATTACCTTAATGCACAGAAACTTTGTAGAATCTTATGTACTGCCCTAGGTATTCTTTAGGATTGACAGGAATAGTTTTGTTTGGGGTTTGGAAAGTTAGGATAGGTAGCGATGTCTAATTGAAGCCTGCATAAGAGTGACTTCCAGAGTAGTCTCTCGATTCTGTTTGCACTCTCTCAGCCACTGGTACCTTATTTTTTACACTTCTTTTCCCCCTTTTGGTCAGGATAGCATTATTGATCCCACAGTGCCAGGGCGAGGCTCGTCCCAGGCCAGGGAGTCATCTTCCACGCTGCCAGAGAGACATTCACCCATAGAGGTCATGTCCCATGTAAGGGGGAAGACAATGATTTTACTTACAGAATTGGGCTTAGAGAGAGAAAGGCCACATCTGAACAACAAAGGTGGTCCTCCAGAAGTAACACTTAGGCATATCTACAGGTAGGCTAAGCTTCTCCGCTACATATATAAGCTTCACAAGAGCAAGCCTCAAGATCAAGGGCTTGTCTTTGATTTGGGTGTCCCTAATGCAAACAGCTGTGCTATTAACCACATGAAGGGGTCTCCCCTGAAGACAAGGCTTTAGTGAAAGGACTAGAGTTTAAAACAGGTAAGCAAAAAAAGCCACTAATTAAAATAAATTCAAATCTATAGGATAAGAAGATTTGCAGCTGGTTAAAGGAATGTGTCCAAAAAAACGTTTGTGTTAAATCATTGAAGGTAGAGATAAAAGATCTTTAGTGGTTTGATAGTTGTTCTTAAGACTACTTTTTCAACAATCCTTTCAAAAATGTTAGTAATTGCATACAAAACAGATATATCAAATTTGAGGATGACTTAAATATGTAAAGAATATGTCCAAATCAAAATCTAAATAATTTAAAGGATAAATAGAAGGGTTTGATTAATTTTTGCTCTAATGATCCATAATATGGACACCACTTGTAAAAATTTCTCCATGTTTAGTTGACCTCACATTCAATGAAGGATCACATAGCTACTAAAAATTATGACCGTGGACAGCAGTGTTCATTAATTCAGCATCGATAATTAATAAACTATTATTTGCCAGAAAATCTTGATGAAGGGAATTGATAGTTCTACTGTCTCTGTATTAGCTAGATGACATCTCAAAGATTGTATTTATTTCCAAGTGTCCCTCACTTCCAAAGGTGTGATCAGAATGATTAAGATGCGAAGCCACAGAAAGTTGCCCTCAGATACTCAAAGGACCTTCACCTAGGAAAAGAGCAGAGTTTGTTCTGCATTGTTTCAAGTGTGTAACATACAAATAGCTAATAATTTCAAAGAAACCACATCAGGAAGTAAACCATCCTCATTAGTGGACATGTTTAAATACAAAATTGAGGGCCAGCTATCAGAAGTTAAAAAAGGTTTCAAACATTGGGGAGAAAATTGAACTAGAGTGCCTATAAAGTTCCTTTCAGCTGTATCATGATATTCTTAAAATCTAAAGCACCACACACACAAAAAAAATTACTGTAACGGCAGTATCTAATTTCATTAAACTCCTATTATAGTTGGTTGCTTCCACTGAGAGGTATTTTAATGGCATGGCTCATATGCGACTCTCCTGTAAAAATAAAACATGGGTTTAGCTACAGAAGAAAACAATACGTGCAGTCAAAGCTTCCATTGATCCCACTCGGTTCAGAAATCCATGAAGGTAAATCTACTTTGTTGGGAATGTTTTTGAAGTGGTACTTTGTAAACACTGACTGAAATTATGGCAAAATGAAGGGAAAATGGGTCTCTTTATAAGGCCTAATGGAATTTTTATTCATGTACTTATCAATGATATTTTAGAAAACAGTCATTAAGTATAATTTAAATATCTGTGCTGTAGTTAAAGCTGTGATAACATTTCCTCTGTGAAACTTCCTTTTAATTTAGCAACTTCATATCTTCTGATAAAATTAACTTTAATTAATAATTTACTTGAGTCTTCCAATATATTAGTGAATTTTAATATGGAAATTCTTCTTGAAAGCAACCAGAATTACTCTTACAAGGTAACAGGAGTTCGGTAATTCAGAGATATTCTGCCTAGCAAATTTTTCCTTGCCGAGAACAAAACAACTGTTTTTACAAACCCTTACTTATACACATATTAAGTTGTGATGTTGATAATAAATTCAAAATTTTTAAATACCCTACTTGAGCTGTCACTATGGACAAATGCATAGTAAACAAAACATAGGTAAAACTCAGTTGTTTCCTTGCAAGACCTTAAAATTATATAAAAGGCAAGAATATGGATAACCGTGACCAAGAGAAAAGATAACTTACCATTGAAATTGGAGGGGTAAAAATGACACTGTAGGCTTTCAGGAGGATTTCAATAGGAAGGCAATAGGGAAATGGGGAAAGCAGGTGATTCAGAAGGAAAGAAAGAACATAAATTAAGGTGCAAGGCAGGAAAAGACAGAAAATGATTCTGTTTGGCTGAAATATTGGATACCTTGAGGCAAGAAAGGCTGAAAGTTATTTTCAACCTTGTTATGAAGGGATTTAACATAAAATTAATCCAACTATTTGATACATGTTGTGCTGGTTTCAAAGGAAGCATGCCCCCTAAGACACTCACAGGCACCAGCGTAGATCCCCAACCTGCACTACAAAGTATGTGTGCTGGTTTGAAAGGAAGTATGCCCCCTAAGGAAAGCCATGTTTTAATATAAATCCTATTTCATAAAGGTAGAATAATCTCTATTCAATACTGTATGTTTGAAATTGTAATGAGATCATCTCCCTGGATGATGTGATTCAGTCGAGAATGGTTGTTAAACTGGATTAGGGAATGACATGTCTCCACCCATTTGAGTGGGTTTTGATTAGTTTCTGAAGTCCTATAAAAGAGGAAATATTTTGTAGAAGAAAAGATTCAGAGAGAGCAGAGAATGCTGCAGCACCGCAAAGCAGAGAGTCCATCAGCCAGCGACCTTTGGAGATGAAGAAGGAAAATGCCTCCCCGGGAGCTTCATGAAACTGGAAGCCAGGAGAGAAAGCTAGCACATGATGCCGTATTCACCATGTGCCCTTCCAGCTGAGAGAGAAGTCTTGACTGTGTTCACCATGTGCCTTCTCACTTGAGAGAGAAACCCTGAACTTCATCGGCCTTCATGAACCAAGGTATCTTTCCCTGGATGACTTTGATTGGACATTTCTATAGACTTGTTTTAATTGGGACATTTTCTCAGCCTTAGACCTGTAAACTAGCAACTCATTAAATTCCCCATTTTAAAAGCCATTCCGTTTCTGGTATATTGCATTCAGGCAGCTAGCAAACTAGAACACATGTGATTTTTATAAGAAATTTTTCTCAATGAACTGGTAAAAAATAGAGGATTGAAATAGCAAAGCTGGATCGGATTTGAGAATAGAAAAGTTTTGGAAGAACTTTTCCAAAGAATGAGCTAGCGGACCACAAGAGATCAATAAGATAAGCAAGAAAACTTTAGAGCTCATATGAAATCAGAAAGCATCAACCATCATTTGTCTTTTGTTTCTATTTCATGAAAGAATACAGGATGAATTTTTACCAAATTTATTGAGTAACTTTGGAAGAGTATGTGTTAAATATAAGTGCAAGCACCACATTTGTTTTGGGGCCCCAAGCTCCCCTCAATTACTTTTCTTTCATATTGAATAGTGCAATATTATTTTGAAGAGTTCAGTGAGCTGAGTATAGAAAAGTATATTTAAATGTTTACCCAGTGTACATTTTTTATTATTTTCTTTTCTGAACTTTGTGAATGTATTTGTCTCAACTTTAATACAAATATGCAAACTGTATGCAAGATTTTGCTTTTTATGGATTGAGAAAGAAGGGTCTCTAAGTGCTCATCAATTAAGTGGATGGTTTTTGTTTATTGTTTTGAATATATAAGACCTTATGCCAGCAAAGATGTCATTTTGAAAATAAAAAATCTGTGTTGCACATAGTGTTTTACTGGAGCTGGCTCCTACCAGCTCAGGGTAGCCAGTTGTGCACATCTCTTCCAACTCCAAGATCAATCATATCATGTTGATAGCTTGAAATCTGCTCCAACGAGTATTTAACACAGAAATTGGCAAACCAAATGCTACACATCAGAGGGTTTTTTTTCTTTTCAAAAAAGACCAGTTGTTAAATATTTACCAGCACACCACTGGTTCCACATTTTAAAAAAGGAAAATAAAAGAGAGAGAGGGAGAAAGGAGGAATGGAAAAAGGGAGGGAGGGAGGGAGGGAAGGAAATATTCAAGAATAATAACCACCAGTCAACAAAGTAGAAACAATTGAACATACCAGATGAAGAAAGTTTGGCATCTAATCAGGAAAGAGCTGTTCCCTCTAAAACAGCCTAGATTTGCAAAGTCTGAGGAGCAATTGAACACTTGGAGAATTAAGAAATCATCCTCAGAGTGGCTGATGTTCAGATTTGAACCAGATGAGGCCTGCTCCTTAGCAGAATAGTGTAAGCTTAGAAGAAGAGACTTGGCAGCCCAGAAGTGGAAGTGACAGGACATATCAATTATAATAACTTTAAAAAAGACAAAATAAACAATAATTTCAAATATGAATACCAAATCAAGCATGCTAAGAACCTAACCAGTATCATTGTCTGGCATTTACATTATTGCTGATTATTGAGTGGAAGCATGTGCTACTCTGATAGGCAGTTCATGTTGGGACAAATTTCAGAGCTGCAACTCCATTCAAGTTCTAAAATTCTTCTAATAGACCAACTTCCAAAAGCTAGACATTAAAAAATTGACATCAGAGCCTTTAAACATAGAATTCAATAAAGGCAGTAATTATGCCCAAGTAACATGAATTCCCATAAACTACCAATTTTTTTAATCTTTTACAGTTCCTAGCAGTGACATTTTCACCATAACTGACATAGTCACAAAAGCAAACTCTCCATGTTACAGGTGTGATTTGCAATTAAACTGCGTGGTGATCTAGATGGAATTATGCTGGTTCTCCTATGTAAGCACCCATTTTCTTGGAAAATATCATACCACATTGATTCTAGGACTCATTTTTGTTTCTGTATGTGCCAGTTTGAAAATATTGTGCACCCCAGAAAAGATATGTTTTAATCCTGATGAATCTTGTGGGGCCACACCTATCGTTTAGGGTAGGAAATTTTGACTGGATTGTTTCCGTGGAGATGTGACACACCCAGTTGTGGGTGTGACCTTGGGTTGGATGGAGATGCGACTCCACCCACTCAAGCTGGGCCTTGATTAGTTTACTAGAGTCTTTTAAAAGGGAAAACATTATGGAAAAACCTTAAGTGCAGACACTTGAAGAACAGTTGCTTCACAGATGACAAAGACATGTATGCCTGGAGTGCCGACAGAGAGATTAGATGCCTAGATACAGGCAGAGCCCAGCAGACATCACCATGTGCCTTCCCATGAGATGCTAAGCAAGCCAGAATGTGGAGAGAGCCCAGGGAAGCCAAGACATGAAACCTAGACATGGAGAAGCCAAGTAAGGACCTCCACAGGAAACAGAGGCTGAAAGTAACAAAGCCCAGGAGCAAGGGACCAGAAGATGCCAGCTAGGTGCCTTTCCAGCTGACAGAGGTGCCCCAGACAGCATCAGTCTTTCTTGATTAAGAAGGTAATCTTATCGGTGCCTTAATTTGACATTTTCACAGCCTTAGAACTGAAAACTTGTAACATAATAAATTCCCTTTTTAAAAGCCATTCCAGTTTTAGTATATTGTACTCCAGCAGCATTAACAAACCAAACATATTTTAACATCTCTGCAACTGGGATTCTTATTACAATTTTTATTAGAAAGCACTATAATACAATTTATTTTTTTCTTTTTAGGTGACATATAAAATGATGGTGCATTTTGCAACATACCACATCTTAGAGTCAATGAAATATACAGTTCTTAATATATATCTCATATTTCATAATTCTAACACATCAAATGCCTTATCTGCTAAGTTATGTTGATGTGAATCACTCTTTGCTAAAGGCTGCTGTGCCACCCTGCCCTTTGTCATCATTAGCAGAACTGCCTCTGTGAAGAAGCCATCCCAGCATTCACACACCAATGTTAACAGCATTAGCTGGGCTAACAGTGTGAGCTTAAAACACAGAATTCTTTTCCTTTTTCCAATTTTTATCATTAAAATGTTCAAATCTTCATAAACTTTGAAAGCATACTACAATTGACACCCATGCCTGCATCTTCTGGATTTACTATATTTATCTTCTCTTCATGTGTGTAACTTATTTTGCCAAACCACTTGAAAGTAATTTGTAGAATCATGACCCTTCACCCCCAAAGATTTCAAATGTATCTCCTACACAACTACAAGACCACCACACCTATTAAGTTAACAATAACTCTATAGTTTCATCTAATATACCATCCATGATGGTTAAGTTCACGTGCCAACCTGGCTGCGTTTTGATGTTCAGTTGTTTGGTAAAGCAAGCATTGACCTGATTATTGCTGTGAGGGTGTTTTAAGAAATGGATTTGCATCTATAATAAGTTGATTGCATTTATGGTTGATTGCATCTGCTATCAAGAGTAGATACTGCTCTCAGCAACATGGAGAGTCTCCTCATCTAGGTAGAGGTCTTAAAAGCCAGAACTCAGGGTTTCAGAAGTCAAAAAGAAGAATTTCTACATCTAATTCTGCCATCCAGCTTCTCCTGGAGAATTCGATTTTATCTTCATTAGAGTTTTCAGCTTATGGCCTGTGCTATAGACTTTGGACTTGCCACTCCCTACAATCACATGAGCCAATTCATATATATATATCCTGTCAGTTTTTTTCCTCTGAAGAAACCTACCTAACTATAAATTACACAAGTGTCTCAAAAATATTTTATAGATAATAATATTCAACCCAGGATTCAATTGAGTTTCACTGGCTTTTGGATGTTATGGCTCTTCAATCTCTTGGAATACTGAACATTATCCCACCTGTTTATTTGTTGATTTGTTTCTTTTTAAGAACATAGAATTCATTAAATTATCCAGGCAGTTGTCTATAGAATCCCCAAATTCTGGATTTGTCTTTTGCCTCCTAAGTAGATTTAGATTAAACGTTTTGGGCACAAATACCTGAAAAGTAACATAGCACGCCTCTCCTAGTATCACATCAGAAGGCACATAATGTTATGCTGTCCCACTGTTGGCATGTTTAAGTTGTAAGAATTTGAGAATTTTGCCATGCAAAGGAGGACTCCAAGAGACGTTCTCTCATGCAACACGCAAGGGGTTTATTTTCCACACATGTGTGGGGCTTGCTGAACACGCAGGAACAGAGAGCCCCCCGCCTGAGCTTGTAAAAGTTTTTTAAAGGGGGTAAGATGAGGGGGGGTGGGGGTTGAGCATGGGTCACAGGTGCTGTTTTGCAAAAAGCAGATAAGAGCAGTTTTACAACAAGCACTTTTAACAGTTTCACAGCAAGCATTTCTTGAGCATGAGTCATGGGAGTGGCTATTGCAGATAGCTGCAGTTTTACAAGTGATTTAGGCACAAGGAGTCATGGGGGGGAAGGGTGAAAAACAGATAACCGCCCTAGGAAAGTCTCGGATTGTTTACTTTCAACCTGATGGGGCCCATAATTCTTTTCTTTATAATTCTTAACTCACACCAAATGCATAGCCATGAATATAAAATGACACAAATGCTTTTGCTGGATATTTCAGAAGCTAAAATATATGTAAATAGCGAAATTAAGCAGGAAAAATTAGCTACTGTTAAGCTTTATAAAATCCCTTTTTACAAAGTGTGAACTTTTGGTTAAGGTTTTCACCAGGTTTTTTCACTGTGAAGGTACAATTTTCCTTTGTAGTAACTATGAATACATAGAACATTAACAGCCTTGATTATGAAGATTTGAAAGTCCCTAACAAAATGGCATCCCCATTTTGTACCATAGTTCTATGCTAATGGAAAATAGGCTAGGGAGAATCATCTTCAACGGTAGTTCTTCACCTGTTCAAAAACAATCTGAATGATTCAAATCTAAATTCTGGAAAACTGAAATTCCTGGCATGCTAAAGAAATTTGCTAGATATTACCTATTGGCAGTTGTCATACATGGCTACTTCCTTCTATGTCTCCTTCTATTGTGCAGGATCTAGAAAACTAAAAATCACTTTTCCCATACTCTGCTGCATCAAGATTCTGGGGGATTTTATTTTCTACCAGTGAAATGGGTTCCCATGAAATAAAAGCAGAAGGGAGATTGAGACATCTTTTTGTGGCACTGCCAGCTAACAAGCAAGCTTAGGTAGATGAGGCCACTTTGCAAGGTCTATTTATCCACCTGGAGGGTGAGGGACTCCCACGGACAGCAATGGCAGAAGCATTACAACAGCACTAGCGTGACCTTTAGATCACAACTTTGGTGGATTGACCCAGAAGCAAAAACTCCAGTGGCAGCCCACTGAATTCTACTTCTCCAGCCCATCCAAATGATTTTGCAAGCCCATAATCTCCTATGCTTGAAATTATTAAGAGTATTTTCTCTCTTCTTTCGAACTTGTCTGACACAGTTAAAAATATTACAGAAATTGAAAAAAAAAGAATACCAAGCCAAAGTTTGTGCCACAGCAGTCCCACACATTCTATAGAGAACCAAATTATTATGGAAGAGTTTTAGTAAATGGACATTATGCCTAAATGTACAAATTAGAATGCAGATGAGCTACAAAGAGCAGTAATGGAAATGTCCCTAAGCTGACTCTTCTCTCAGTCAGTGGAGGACTCTTTACTGGGAAAAGTAAGCATCCATCCAAATCCTATAAGCTAAATGTCACACTTTTCCTTTAAAAGTAATTTGTAAATTTTTTTGACACTGTACTTCAGAGGCAACCACAAATGGGCAAACATACCCAAGAGTAGAGTTACTCACACTTTCTATAATGTTAGCAAGTTTCTCATGAGGAAAATAATGGATTAGCTTCTCCACAAAACATGGCCCCTCGGGTTAAGCAAAATAATGCAGGACAGATTTCCAATGTAGCCATTTCAGAAACATTCCGCAAAAGTTACAAGAAAATCCTTTCCCATGGTGCTCACTTGCCTAAATGGAAGCACTGGTATGAAAATCAGTGCATCCTAAAAAAAACTCTAGGGAAAATATATCACTTTTCTTCTAGGAAACCCAAGTATTAATCACCTGCAAATTCCCAAGTCCTCCAACATTCTAGTGTCATGCTTTATCCTTTAATATCCAAACATACCAATTTTATCCCCTCTTCGTATAGAGAGAGTCTGCCCCAAACTTTTTCCTTAAGGATTATTGAGGAATTGCCTTGCTCCCATTTACCTTTCACTCTGATTTCTTGCTTTATCTGAAATCTCAATCGCCCTCTCACATTGATTTGACGCTCATGGAGCCTATTCTCTTCCTGCACAGTTTTGCCAAGGCTAGACATTTGCCTTTTCTTTTGCTACCCACAAAGGAACTGAAAATTATACTGAAATTATAGAGTTAATGGAAAGGAACTTTAGCATAGAAAAAGCAATAATGTAAAATTTAATATTAGCCATCTGTTTCTGAAGTTCCACTTCATTTCTCTCAACAGGGATTTTCTTTTTGCTGCCCTCTCCCTCTAGTCTAATGCCCTATCTTGTTGCTTAGGACCCTTCCTTGCACATTTTCTCCATATTTCCTCTTCTTTTTCATTCTCTAGTTGCCCCAAGAATTCTCTTCTCACTCAAAAATTCCTGGCATTTTATAATGTATTATATAAAGCAATTTTATTTTCATTGTTTCAATCCTATCCCATTGCGCTGGTTTGAATCTGTTATGTACCCCCAAAAAAGACCATGTCCTTTTAATCCATCCCTGTAGAGGCAGACCTATTGTGCATGGGGACCTTTTGATTAAGTATTTCAACTGAGATGTGACCCAACACATTCAAGGTGGGTCCTAATCCTTTCCTGGAGTCCTTAGTGAAGAGGATAAAAGACAGTAAAAGCTCAGAGAACTTAGAGAGAAATGCCCAGGAGAAACAAGCAAGGACCCACAGGAGTGAGAGAGAAAGCCAGTACACCAGAACCCAGGAGGAAAGGACCAGCAGACATTGCCATGTGCCTTCCCATGTTACAGAAAGACTCCGGATGTCAACAACTTTCCTCAGAGAAGGTACCTTCCTCTTGGTGCTTTCATTTGGACATTTTCATCACCTTATAACTGTAAATTTATAAACTAACAAATCTCTTTTGAAAAAGCCATCCCACTTCTGATGTAGCCTTCCAGCAGCTTTAGCAAACTGAAACACCCAACAATATGAGACCTCTGGCCTCCCTTTCTATAACCAAGAATTTGAAGCATTGTCCTACACTTAAACTTTTAGATCTTCTCTCTAATAACATTAAAAGTGTGTGTCACTTAGAAATAGGCAATGCTTTATGAATAGCAGTGGCTTAAGCTCATTAAAGAGATGAGTGGTGTTCTAGTTTGCTAGCTGCTGAAATGTGATATACCTACCAGAAACAGAATGGCTTTTATAACAGGGAATTTCTTAGTTGCAAGTTTACAATTCTAAGGCCATGAAAATGTCCCAACTAAAGCAAGTCTATAAAATTGTCCAAATTATGGCACCAACAAGAGGTTACCTTCACTTAGGAAGGGTTAGTGAAGTTCAGAGTTCCTCTCTCTACTGGAAAGACACATGACAAACATGGTGACATCTGCTAGCTTTCTCTCCGGCCTTCTTCTTTCATGATGCTCCCCCGGGGCCATTTTCCTTCTTCTTCTTCGAAAGCCTTTGGCTGCATGGGCTCTGGCAATTCTCCTGGTTGCAAAATATTTCCTCTTTTAAAGGATTCCAGTAAACTAATCAAGACCCACCTGGAATGGGGGGAGTCACATCACCCTCTAATCAAAGGTTAATACCCACAATTGAGCATGTCACATGACTGGGGAGATAATCTAATCAAGTTTCCAACCTACAGTACTGAATAGGGAGTAAATAAAAAGGCTGCTTCCACATGATGGATCAGTATTAAAACATGGCTTTTCTAGGGTACACATTCCTTTAAAAAAAAAAACTGGGACAAGTGGTATTTTTCTCACATAATAGGATGCCTAGGGATGCTAGTATGGCTCAAAAAGCCTGAACTCATTCTAACTTACAGCAACACAACAATTTTAGCATGTGGCCCTTTCCCTCACCCTCATAAGATGGATTCTCTACTTCCAGGCAGGTAAAAGGGCAAATGTTTTAAAAGAGAAAGATGGAAAGAGAGAGAGAAGGGAGGAAATGGAAAAGGAAAAGGAAAGGAAATAGAGAAATGAAAACTAAATTTCAAATCACCTAAAGTTCAAGTCTAGCCCTTTCAAAAGACCTTCCAGGAAGCCCCATGCAGGGACATCTGCATCTACTTCATTGGCCACATCTCTCCCCGACAAGGTGCGAACAAAGTTACAGTTCTGTTAGCAAAGGAGGAGAGGATGAATCATTGATAGGAAACCAGAAATGTCTGTGAGCTAACACAGACCATACAAATCAGAGATCTTACCCATTAACAAATTAACAATATACTGTCAAGGGTTGGAGCAAGCAAAAGGCTCAGAAGAAGACGACAGGTCTGAGATGTCAAGAGAAGATCCCCAGATTTGTTCCCACCAGACTTGCCCTCTGGCACAGAATCCATTCATGTGGATCACCCCACATTGCAGAAGTATTTAAATTAACACCTTTATGACGTTAAGGCATCATCTGCCACCTTTTCTTCCTCTCCAAATTGCTTTAATTTTTTCCTCCCAGTCTGTAACCAGTTTTACCTCTTGAGAGGGCAGTGGGAGACAGGGGGAATTGTATTTTAGTTTTAATTTTCTTAAAATCAGGTAGGATCAAATTCTTAGGCCAGAATCCTTTGTACAAAATAAGACTGATAAATCATGTCTTCACCCCATCTTGAGCATGCCACTCAGAGTCACGCAATTTGTTTTTCTTCCCTTACATCCACAAAATAAGTCAATAAATTAATTGAGCCTACTTACTGACATTTATTGTACAAGTCACTGAGAATCTCAAAATGGATAAGAAATAATTCCTGCTTTGCAGAAGTTCACAGTTTGGAGGGTCAGTGAGACTCATTAACAGGCCATCACAATGCAAAGTGGAGAGTTCAATGATAGAAGGATTCCTAAGGTGGTATGGGAACATGAAATTGGGCAGCTAACACTGACAGAGGGTAAAGGAGAAGGGGGAGTTAGAGATTCTTCACAGAGCAGGCACTACTTTTTTGAATCTAAAAGGTAAAGGTGGATGAAACTATTCCAAGCAAACGGAAAACATGGGCAGAAGCAAAAGTGCAAAGGCAAAAATCTTGGGTATGTGTAGGACCAATAACTCAATATGTGGTTATTAGAACATACCATGTGATGCAGGTAATACTGAGAAATGTAGTGGATATTAAGATAAGATCGTAAATGACCATATATTCTGTCTTTAAAAGCTTTAGCTTGATTCCACAATTTATAGTGAACATTTGAAGAGTTTTAGACTAGAGAATGCCAGGATCGAAGTACACTTGAATCTGGCTCAATACTGAAAGATATGGGACAGAAATGGGACAGGTGACATAGGGAGTAATCGTAGAAAAATAGTGCATTATTCCATAAGTGTTTATTGAGCATGTGCTATGTTAAAGGCACTATCACAACCTTTCTATAATAGTAAGAAAATCAAACAAAAATGCCTCCCCCCATGGAATTTAGAAGATGATGCTAACGTTATTCTAGATTTGTGGATTGATAAATACTTATTTTCTTGTACAACCAAAAGCTGATCTTCACAAGATTTGTGGCACAGGCTTAACATATAGTCTGGGTGAGAAGAGAAAAGGGAAGACAAGACAAGAGCCACAGGTTCTCATTCACATGATGCTCAGCATCTTGAAGGATCTGATCCTCTGACAATATCAAATAAATGAAACCCATATTACCAATTTACCTGATGACTATAAATAACTTGTAAATTTTGATCATGGGTCCTCCCAGTTTGCATCATCTTGGCAGCTTTGATGTGTGGTAATGTCAGGATGTGACATTATTACTTACCCAGCCTGGGCACTGATGATTCCACTTTCTCATAATTAATGAGACCTTAGTAATTTGGGGGACCCACTTTAGAATTCTTGTATGTCCACTCAGACTTTGTGACTTTTAAGACATCTGTTACCCACAGCTTTAAGTTTGAAAGCAACCTCCTCAGAAGATGTTTTTACTGACTCAGAAAGCTTTTTAAATGTGCTTTCTTACTCTCTTTTAAATCAGGTTATAGATTAAAATTAAAGATAAAGTACTTGTAGGAAAAGTCTATCTTGGATTACATATATTAGCAACTTTCCCTTATCCAATGCCTGGCAGAGGCACCTTTTCCTACATTTTCTATTATGAGGAGGAAATCAGTTTTTTTACAGAGTTTGCTCTACCCCTAGTTTGCCTAATGACCCCAATACTGAAAACTGTATCATCTCTAAGGGTACATTTCCTAATTTGGAATAGAGGTAAATTAACAATGAAATTTCCTGCAACATGGTGATTTTCTATCTATATGTTATAATTAATAAAAAAACGATTTTCAAAGCAGATATTGAATCCCATATAGAAGAGGATATTAACCAAAAAAAATAATAATGTTTTAGCCGGTTTTGTCCAGACAAAATATACTATAGAATATTTTGAGAATGTGAAAATATAATCTCAGAGCCACTGGAGGTAAATTTTAAAACATTACAGAAAATAAAATCATTGCCAGAACACTGTAGACCTGGAAAGTCTTTGTTTTAAAAAGTGTAGATGGAGATGAAGTTGGTGGTTCTTTGACAACTTTCTTAATCTCCTCTATGGTTACTGGGTGTTAAGATTTTTCTGTCCCTTTAAATGTTAACTTGGGTAACATATTTCCTGGAAACATACTTCCTTCCATTTCAAGGAGCTTTTCATATTTATTAGTATAGATTTCTGAAAATTATTTTCATGTAATTCTATAGATTATTTCTATATTGGTGAGCCATTTCCTGTTCAAATCATTAAGTCTGTGTTTATTTGCTTTTATCTCTTCCCACCCACCTCCACCTTGACATGGCTAGATAGAAAGTTACCTATTTGAATAGTCTGAAAAAGAAGAACAGAGTTTGAGAAATCATGCTTCCCAATTTTAAAACTTATGACAAAACTATATAACCAAACCAGCATGATCTAGGCAAAAGGACAGATATAAAGACCAATGGAATTGTTTTGATAATTCAGAAATAAATCTTCACATTTGTGGCCAATTGATTTTGACAACAAATGGTATGTGAAAACTGGGTAGCCATATGCAAAATAATGAAGGTGGACCTCTACCTAACACCACCTACAAAAATTAACTCAAAATGGATCAAAGACCTAAATAAAGAACCAAAACTCTAAAATTCCTGGAAGAAAACATAGGGAAACAACTCTAAGACTTTGTGTTAAGTTATGGTTTCATATATATTACACCAAAGGCATGAAAAATAAAATAAAAAATAGATAAATGGGACCTCATCAAAATGTAAAACTTTTGTGCAAAGGACTCTAAATTGAAAGTAAAAAACAATCTACAGAATGGGAGAAAATATTTGGAGACCACATATCTTATAAGGGTTTAAATCAGAATATATAAATAAAGAAATCCTTCAAAGACAACCCAATTCTAAAATTATCAAAAGAATTCCTCCAAAGAAGATATACAAATGGCCAAGAAGCACATGAAAAGATGCTCAACTTCATTATACATTAGGGAAATACAAATCAGAACTTCAAAGAAATACAAATTCACACCCACTAGAAAGGCTACTATTAAAATAACAGAAAATAGTAAATGTTAGAGAGAATGTGGAGAAATAGGAACACGTGTCCAATGATGCGAATGAAAAACAGTTGCAGTTCCTGAGAAAGTTCGGTATAGAATTGCTGTATGACCCAGAAATCCCAATCCTACATATGTACACAAAGGAATTGAAAGCAAGGACTCAAGCAGATATTTGCACACCGACGTTCATGGTGGCATTAATAACAATTGCCAAAAGATGGAAGCAACCCAAGTGTCCATCAACCGAGGAGTGGATAAGCAAAATGTGCTATGTACGTAAAGTGGAATATTATTCAACTGCAAAAAGGAATACTACAACATGGATGAACCTTGAAGATATTATATTACATGAAATAAGCCAGATACAAAAGGACAAATATTGTACTGAAATGAAATAATTAGTATAAGTAAATTCATAGAGTCACAAGCAAGAATACAGGTTAACAGGGTCTGGGATAGGGTAAGGAATAGGGAGTCAATGCTTAATGGGTTACCGAGTTTCTGTTTGGGGTGATGGAAAAGTTTTGGTGATAGATGACAGTGATGGGAACACAACATTGCAAATGCAATTAACACCAATGCATTATATGTTTTGATGTGATTCAAACAGCAAATTTTATGGCGCATTTGTTACTAGAATAAATTTATTTGAAAAATAGGACTGTACAACACAGCAAACCCTAATGTAAACTATGGACCACAGTTCTTACTATAATTTCAATAGTATTGTTTCATCAATTGTAAGAAATATGCCCACTAAGGCAAGGTGTTAATAATAAGGGGGTGCATGGGAACTCTCTATTTTCTACATAATTTTTCTGTAAACCTACAATCTCTAATTACAAAATTACAGTAATAAAATTTAAATCAATGACATTTACCATCAGATTTTCATCCCAGTTCCACTCTGTTAATAGATTATACCTTCAAGACCTTTTGTGTGGGGTACAAAGGAAACATAGTTAAACGATGTTTGCATATTTGAGAATATCCTTCTATTGCCTGCATGTGTTAATGAAAACATCATGTTTGTGTTTCGGTTCACTAAAGCTCCCTGAATGCAATATGTCAGAAATGGATTGGCTTTTACAAGGCGGATTTATTAAGTTACAAGTTAGAATTCTAAGTCCACGGAAATGTCCAAATTAAGGCATCAACAAGAGGACACTTTTACTGAAGAAAGGCTGATGGCGTCCGGTTCCTCTGGCATATGGGAAGGCACATAGTGGCATCTGCTGGTCCTTCACTAAAAATGTCTCTGGGCTTCTGTGGGTCCTTGCTTGTTTCTCCTGGGGCGTTTCTATCTCTGAGCTCTCTCCAAAATATTTCTGCTTTTTATCTTCTCATAAAGGAGGACTGCAGCGAGGGGATTAAGACCCACCTTGAATCGGGTGGGTCACATCTCCATGGAAACAACTTAATCAAATGGTCCCACCCACAATAGGTCTGCACCCACAAGAATGGATTAGAAGGATATGCCTTTTCTGGGGTACATAACAGTTTCAAACCAGCACACTTGGCTAGACATAACCTCTATGGGCCAATCTATCCTCCCGCCTCACTTTGGAGATAATATTCCCTTGTTCTCCAGCATGTAAAGCTGCTGGGATTAAGCTGTTATTCTTAATTTCTCCTTCTGTTTGTTTATTTATAAAATTCCTTTTTTCATACTGAAATACAATAATTTCACTAAGTTTATCTAAGGTCTTCAATAATCTTCATTCTGTTTCATGGACCATACTGATTGTAATGAACATCCCATGTTTGTTTCCCCAGGATCTATTCCTACTTCCTCGGACAAGATAATTCATTCACTTTTTCCTCACTCCGTATATAGTTTACATGGAGTCAACTTTCATGGATCTCTGGATTTTAAAATATTTTTGTCTTTCCTAATTTTAGCATAAATAATGCTTTCTGCTCCTAATGCTTTCTGCTCCATTTTGTTCATTTCTCTGTGTATTTGAGGAGTTCTTACTCATTTTTTTTCATCTTGTTTTATAACCGAAGCACTGGGAAAAGAATATATTTACGGAGAAAAAAATCACTTGTTATTTCTGAAAATCAAAAATGAGATTAACAGGGCCATCTCCCATTATAGCTAGACCTTTATTATTTGTCACTTTTTACATAGTCTAAAATGTTAGGATTACTCAAACTTAAAATAAATGAGAGAGCTGACATCATATTCTCAATTTACCTCTTCTCTTTGTAGGAGGTACTTTGGATGAAGCCACTGCTTTTTCTCTTTTCTTAATAAGGATAATGTTTTTCTCTCCTGTGAATTGAAAATGTAGTCTAATTCTTCCTTATTTTGCCTCTCAAATTATTATCATGTCTTTATTACAAAAATATCTGCTCCGGATAATTTTTCTTCTGAGCTGTATTTTCTTACTGAAATTGCAGTACTGTTTTTTGCCTGGCAAGAATCCATTCACTCTAACGCTGAGAGCAGTGGACAGTTTTCACTGGGGACCCACTCCTCCCTATTTTCAGTCCATATCATTCCCCTGCTGGATCCGTAGGTGAGGAAGAACCTAGACTACGTTCCTGTGACAGTGACTGCATAGGGATTAGTATGTGACCCAAGTTAGCAAGTTAGGCCCATCAGAACCAATAACATTCAATTCTAGAAATGGATGTTTTTCACTGCTGCCATTGAATCTGGATGCTTCAAAGCTAGAGTGCGGCATCCCTCCTGCCACTATAAAGCCGGACCTGTGAGACAACGAAACCAACAAAGAGTAAATGGAGCTGATGGATAGCATAAGGGAAAGAAGTACAGTGCAGTTATTTAAGCTTACCTTAAAGTCATATTTACTTATGGACTTTCCCTTATACAGTCTCGTGTTTTATCTTCTAACTTTCCTTCTAATAACACATACAACCCAAAACTTCCTTCGTCAACCACGTTCACCAACATAATTCAGCACTGTTAATTACACTCCCAATAATATGCTACTACCTTCACTATCCATTTCTAAACATTTATAATCAGCCTAAATAGAATTTCTTCACAAACTAAGCATCAGCTCCCCATTCCATACCCTGGAAACCTATATTCTACATACTAACTCTATGAGTTTGCTTCTTATAATTAGTTCATATCAGTGAGATTATACAATATTTTTGTGTCTGATTATTTTACCCAACATAATATCCTTGAGGTTCATTCATCCTGTCGCATGCATGAAGTTCATTCCTTCTTAAAGCTGAATGATATTCCATCATATGTATATACCACATTTTGTTCATCCATTCATTGGTTGATGGGCACTTGGGTTGCTTCCATCTATTGGCAATTGAGAATAATGCCACTATGAACGAACATTGGTGTGCAAATGTCAGTTCGAATACCTGCTTTCAGTTCTTCTCAGTATATACCTAGCAGCAGGATTGCTGGATTATATAGCAATATATCCACCAAACTGTCTTCCACAGCAGCTATACAATTTTACATTCCCACCAGCAATCAGTGTTCCTATTTCTCCATGTCTTCTCCAACACTAGTAGTTTTCTGTATCTTTTTTTTAATAGTGGCCATTCTAATAGGTGTGAAATGATAATGCATTGTGGTTTTGATTTGCATTTCCCTAATACCTAGTGATGGTAGGCATCTTTTCATGTGCTTCTTGGCCATTTGTATTTCCTCTTTGGAGAAATGTCTATTCATGTCTTTGGCCTGTTTTTTTAATGGGATTATTTGTCTTTTTGTTGTTGAGTTGTATGATTTCTTTATATTTTCTTGATATTAAACAATTATCAGATATATGGCTTCCAAATATTGAGCAGGCTAACTTTTCACTTTCTTTGAAGCACAAAATTTTTAATTTTGAGGAGGTTCCATTTATTTATTTCTCCCTTCATTGCTTTTGCTTCAGGTATAAAGAAACCATTGCCCACCACAAGATCTTGAAGATGCTTCCCTATGGTTTCTTCTAGGAGTTTTATACCTGGTTCTTATATTTAGGTCTTTGATCCATTTTGAGTTAAGTTTTATATAAGGTATGAGATAGGGGTCCTCGTTCATTCTTTTGGATGGGGATATTGAATTCTCCCAGACTTGGCAATCTTGTTAAATATTAATTGGCCATGGATGTGAAAGTCTATTTCTACACACTAAATTCAATTCCAAAAGATTAATAAATCTATCTTTATGCAACTACCTTGCTGTCTTGATTACTGTAGCTTTGTAATAAGCTTTAAAGTAAAGTAGGTTGAATCCTCCAACTTCATTCTTCTTCAAGATGTTTTTGGCAATTGATGGCCCCTTACCCTTACTTATAAATTTGAAATGGGCTTTTCCACTTCTACAAGGTAAGCTGTTGGAACTTTGATTGGGATAGCATTGAATCTGTAAATCAATTTGGGTAGAATTGACATTTTAATGATATTTCGTCATCCAATCCATGAACATGGAACATCCTTTCATTTATTTAGGACTTCTTTGATTTATTTTAGCAATGTTTCATAGTTTTCTGTGTACAAGTCCTTTACATCCTTGGTTAAATTTATTCCTAGATATTTGATTCCTTTAGTTTCTATTGTAAGTGGATTTTTTTTCTTGATGTCCTCCTCAGAATGTTCATTATTGCTATATAGAAACACTACTGAATTTTGCATACTGATCTTGTATCCCATCACTCTGTTGAACTCATTTATTAGCCTTAGTATCTCTGTTGTAGATTTTTCAGAACTTTCAATATATAGGGATCATGTCATTTGCACACAGTGAAAGTTTCACTTTTTCCTTTCCAAATTGGATGTCTTTTATTTCCTTTTCTTGCCTAACTGCTTTGGCTAGAACTCCTAACACAGTGTTGAATAACAGTGGTGACAGTGGCATCCTTGTCTTGTTCCAGATGTTAGAAGGAAAGATTTTAGTCTTTCACCATTGAGTATGATGTTAGATGTGGGTTTTTCAGATATACCTTTTATCATGTTGAGGAAGTTTTGCTTATATTCCTATCTTTCAAAGTGTTTTAATCAAGAAAGTTTACTAGATTTAGTCAAATCCTTTTCTGTGTCAACTGAGATGTTCATGTTGTATTCCTGCCTCAATTTCTTAACATGGTGTATTAACATTAGTTGATTTTCTTGTGTGAACCACTCTTACATACCTGAGATAAAACCCACTTCATCATAGTGTATAATTCTTTTAATGTGCTGTTGGAATCTATTTGCAAGTATTTTGTTGAAGAAATAAATAAGATTGTTATTTCATCTTGGTGGATTTCCCCTTTTATTAATATATAACGTCTTTCTCTGTGTCTTATAATATTTTGCATTTAAAGTCTCTTTTGTCTGATATTAGTATAGCTACCCCACATTTTTGTTACTGTTTGTGAACATCTTTTTATAATCTTTCACTTTCAACCTACTTGTCCTTGGATCTAAGGTGAGTCTCTTGTAGACGACATATGCATGGATCAGACATTTTTATCCATTCTGCCAATCTGTGTTATTTGACTGGGGAGTTGAATCCATTAACATTGAATACTATAAAGGCAGTAATAACCATTTTTATCCTTTGGTTTTTATATGTGATATCTTATTTTTGTCTCTTTTTTCACCTTTTAGTTACCCTTCCTGCTAATGTTCATTTCTATACTCTCCTCCAAGCCCCTCTCTCCTGTCTTTTTCTTCCAGCCTATAGAATTCCCTTCAGTATTTCCTATAAGGTAGGTCTCTCTCAGTTTCTGTTTATCTGTGATACTTTAAGCTCTCCCTCATTCCTGAAGGACAGTTTAACTGGGTAAAGAATTCTTGGCTGGTAGTTTTTCTCTTACAGTACATGTGCCAGTTTGAGTGCTTATGTACCCTAGAAACGCCATGTTTTAATCCTGATCCATCATGTGGAGGCAGCCCTTTCCTTTAATTCCTATTCAGTACTGTAGGTTAGAAACTTGATTAGATTATCTCCATGGAGAGGTGGCATGCCCAGTTATGGGTATTAACCATTGATTAGAGGGAGACGTGACTCTACCCATTCCAAATGGGTTTTGACTAGTTTACTGGAATCTTTTATAAGAGGAAACACTTTTTGGAAAAAGTTTTACACTTACAAGAAAGCCCAGGCAGCCAGAGATCTTTGGAGATGAAGAAGGAAAAAAGTCTTGGAGAAGCTTCATGAAACAAGAAGCCTGGAGAGAAAGCTAGCAGACATAACCATGTTTACCATGTGCCTTTCCAGTTGGGAGAGGAACCCTGAATGTCATCGGCCTTCTTGAACCAAGGTATCTTTCTCTGGATGCCTTAATTTGAACATTTTTAAAGCCTTCCCTTAATTTGGAAATTTTTATAGACTTGCTTTAATTGGGGCATTTTCACGGCCTTAGAACTGTAAACTTGCAAACTTAATAAATCCCCCCTTTTAAAGCCATTCTGTTTCTGGTATATCACATTCCAGCAGTGAAAAGCTAGAACAGTACCTTAAATGTATTTTTATGAAAAATGAGAACTTAATCTTATTGCTGTTCACTTGTATATGAAGAATCACTTTTCTTCTGCTGCTTTCAGGATTATCTCCTTATCTTGGGTATTTGATATTCTGATTGTACATGTCTCAGAATAGATCTATTAAGATTTATTTTGTTTGGAGTATATTGCACTTCTTGGACATGTATATTTATGTCTTTCATTAGAGTTGGGAAATTTTGGGCCATATTCCCTCCAATATTCTTTGTGTCCCTTTTCCCTTCTCTTCTTCTTCTTCTGGGTCACCCATAATGCATATGTTTATGCACTTCATACTGTCATTCAATTTCCCAAGGCCCTGTTCAATTTTTTCCAACTTTTTTCCGTACTTCTGCCTGTTCAAATCTGCTGTTGTATGCCTCTACTGTATTTTTAATCTCTTCTGTTGCTGCTTTAATTCTCACAAGTTTTTTTTTTTCATGCTTTCAAATATTTCTCCGTGCTTACCCAGTGTCTTCTTAATATCCTTTATATCTTTGGCCATGTTTGCTTCATCTCCTTGAATTAATTTAGGAGATTTGCTTGAACATCTTTGATTTCGTTTTCTAAAGTTTTCATTTATTTTTTTAACTGGGTCATGTATTCCTGTTTTTATCATAGCTTATAAGCTTTTTTATATATAGCTGATTATCTTGATGAGTTTACTCTGAAGGTCTCTTTCTCTCTCTCTTTCCTGGGGCTTTATTGTTGATTGGCTTTGTATTGACGCTCTTCTTTGACACTTGGTTCAACTTATTCTAGACCTTTAGTATTGCCCATGTTTAACTGATCAGATATTTTACCTCTTCTTCATCTGATTCTTGCCCTGGGTACACAGTACAATTTTTAAGATTGTACTATCTGTGCAATTTTTTCACCCCAGGGGACATTTATTTCCTCTATTCCTTCTCAGGGAATCTTTTTTGTTTGTTTGTTTGTTTTTATTTATATTATTTTCTTCTCAGGGAATCTTGATCTGTCATCTCTGCTGTTTTGCTTCCATAGGTTGGCTTGTTTTTATTTATTTGGGATTTTTACTCTCCTTTCATTGCTACTTTCATTTCTAGCTACTTTTGCCCAGAGGGGAAATTCTGAGAGGAGAGTTCCCCCAGAGAGGACTTTCCCAAGTCAGAATTTCCCAGCCAGAATAGGGCCAGGTACCCATGAAGGGGATGCAAACTAGTTCTAAAGAGCCCTGGAAGAAGATCAGGAAAAATTACTACAGCTCCTCAAAGCTGTTCCTTCCTGGCCCGCCCAACAAATGGCACTCTTCAGCAAACCTCCCTGCAGCCCTAAGGAGGCTTCTTTATCTCTGAACTTCCATTGCCTTTGCCCCTTTGTGGTGGGGAGGGTAGGAGGCAGGGTTGTAACAATGGCCATGACATTCCCCTGCAATGGACTGAAATCATGGCTCAAAGTTGGGATCCAGCCATCACAATTTACCAGTCAAATACCATTACAGTACTCAGCCATGCTCCCCCATACTTGGGGCAGAGGACTTCCATGTGTCTCTCCATCCACAGCAGACACTGGGAATTGCTGCGAAGTACTTTGCTCACAGTTCTTTCTTGCAGTGTCTTGGACTCTTTATCCTATTCTTCCCTAAATGCTATACAATGCTCTTCTGGCCTCCATAGCTCCGGAAGAGTTGTTTCTGACAGTTTCTGCCTGTCTACTACCTGTTTGGGAGGAAGAGTGACTACTCCAGCTTCCTACTTTGCCATAATCCCCAGAAGTTTTCCTTCTCTATATATTATAGCAAGAGCTCAATATGATGTATACATATTTCTCAGGAACCATATTAAGAACCTTAACATTTTCAGAATGATGTATGGTATTTTTCCATATATTAAAAATTAACATACAACATGTTTTAAAATAGATTAACAGATTATTATAGTATAATTGCTATATTCACAATAATATTTGCAATAATATTTTAAAATAAGTTCCAGCTTTTTAAAAAAGTGAAATACATACCTAAAAATCAACACTCACACTAGGTTTCATAAAAATTATTCTTTTGCTGGCTTTACCCTCAGCATTAGCAAACACCTAGATAATTAAATGTTATTTGAGAAATTCATGCTGCAGATAGATAAATGGATAAATTAGACTAGATTAGATAAGATTAGATGAGAAAGAGAGAGAAGGATCCTTTTTCTCTTTCCATCTCCTCTTGTTTCTGAAAAATAAATATTAGTAGTACTATGGTAGTTATTCCATGTTCCATGTTTTGTTCTTTACAATTGCACTCTCATTATGGGTATATATGGCTGCCACAAAATTTCTCAGAGTGGTTTTATCAGTATGCATATATGAACTTATGTTAACAAATAATACTTTACAGCACTCTCATGCTTCTTATGATGGTTATTATTTTAGCCTCCACCACAAAATAGGAAAAAAATTTTAAAGAAGTCGCATATTATTTAATGAATAAATTCCAAAACCATTGAAATTAAATTGCAGGCACATATCTAAAAGAGGCTCTGGAAGCTTTTATTGTTTTTGTTCCTCACATGGGCAGGCAACGGGAATTGAACCCAGGGCTCCCCTGCACGGCAAGCGAGAATTCTGCCACGGAGCCACCACTGCACCGCCCCCTGGAAGCTTTTATGCTCCAAAAATTAGTAGTAACTCCTCTTTCCCTGACTGTTTCTAGTTACTTACAAACATCAACAAAATGGTAACAAATAAAAAGCAAAGTGTGCTTTACTTGTTGACCTGAGAAATATAGGCAATTGTAAGGCTCCTGTTGATTTCCTCATTGTATTAGCCCACACACCATCCAAAAATCAACAATAAATATCTCCAAAGCCAAAGGAAAGAAGAGTAGGTTTTTACTGGTGATGTACTATCTCAGTTATTTCAAGAAATACCAGCAACTAGATCAACTCTGATGTAATAATCCAACTGCGCAAACAATTGAAGAAACATCTAAAATGGCAAGAAAGCAATCTTGAGTTTTCTGTTTTATAGTTAATCCAGGAATTACCTAATTTGGTTATGATTAGTCAGTCATTTTAACAATTGATAAATATTGATGAATAGCAATGTTTATTCCAAAACAGTTTACAAACAACCAATAATTATTCCATTATTTTTATATACTAGTTATGGTATTAGCTGCTGTGGACCCAACAATGAGCAAATACATCCCCAGTATCAGGCAGGTAAGTAGACAATTAAAAATGTTTCAAGATACTCTTTGATTTATGGGATTGTCTAAGAGACCAATGAAAGAAGCTAATCCTCCTCCTATACAAAGATGAGTTTATTCTTAGAAACATAATTGTCTAATTGTGTTATAAAGAATACCTCATTCAGCAAACTTTCCTATCCTAAAACTAAGATTCTAATGTCCAATCCTTACCTTATGATCACAGTAATTACAGTATCATTAGGCTACCATGATGCCAATTCATTTTTCTTCTACTTATAATATGGACTTTATAAGTATTATTTTAAAGGCACTGCATTAAACATGAATCCATCTACCTCTCCCCTACAGAAACATCCAAATCCTACCCCGTTTTCAAATAATAAATCTGCCCAGTGTCACCTGTGTCACAAAATAGCTCTGCCTCCAGCTCCCCCATCTCACAAAGAAAAGAAAGCCAATCTTTAGGAAAAATTTTAAGAGGACCACAAACATTTTAAAAAGGCAGATTTCAGATGGCTCATCAAGTTACCAAATTAGACATATATATATTTGTGTGTGTGTGTGTGTGTATTAGTCCTCTTAGGTCTGACTGAAAAGAGTGTGGTAAAAGAAGTAAATATTCCTGTAAGAGAATTTAGTAGATATGTTTCTCCTCAGCAATCTGGGCAACAATTCACAATGATAAACATAATTTATGTGCCTACACTTCAGTCATCTGAGAAAAATTATCTAGTCTATTTAATTCTTCAATTGTGTTGGCTAAGGAAACCTGGAAAATGACTGACAATATCTTCTAAAAAGGCTACAAATTTCAAATAAAAGTCAGGTTCTTTTCTTGGAAAAAAATTCTAAACATTTCATTGTTATATTAAATAGAAGAGACAATCTAAAGCAATGTGATTTTTTTTCCCTAATGCTAACATAAACTTGGCAATTATTTTGATTTAAGTTTTCGTTAGATAGTTTTTATATCATTCTAAAAATCTCTGTCATTCTTGGAACCAATAAGGAGATGTGAGAAATTGTTAAACAAAAAGGAAGTTTCAATACCTGCTATTCTGTACTATACAATATTTACATTAATGATTTTTACCTAATCATAAAAATATCTGCTCTATTATATAAATTCTTTTTGTTGACTGATGGTTAGTGCTATTTTTCTAATTCAAACATACATATTTACACTGACCTGAAATATCACTGACATTTTTAAATGAATATTATAATTTGACATTTCAAAAAATTATAGAACAAGTATAAAAAGCATACACAGTGAATCAGCTTATTAGCTGTATATTCTTGACAAGTAACTAACATCATTGTGCTTTATTTTACCCATCTGTATTCCCCATGATTATTATAAGAATTAAATGAAATAGTTTGTATAAAGGACCAAAAAAATTACATGGTATGTTATATATACACACATGCATCTATAAATAAGGAACACATTTCTCTGAGCTAGGTTGATTGGTTTGAGTTAAATTAAATATATAAAGAAACTGTATCTATAGTTTAGTACTAGTAAGATTTTTATGAATATACTTTTAAAAGTTAATATAAAAATCAAATTTACAAAAGAGATAAGTTGGGCTATAATGTGCATTATTCTTAAATGCATTCCTTAAAAGAAGTATTTTACAGTAAGATTTAAATTAGAGTCCTCCCATTCATTTAAAAATAACTGATAGATAAAAACCGCAGCTATGCACGGTACAGGGTAACAGAAAAAGCATTAGCTTTGCTGTCAGAGATCAAGGGTGAACCAGTTTTACCAGCCCGTAATCTTAGATTTGTTATTTAATTCATCTTAGCCTCCATTTTCTTAATTGCAAAGTAATATTATCATCTACTTGCCAGGGCTTGGGGAATAACTGAGGGTCTAGCCAAGGATATGTACTTACAAATACATTAAATTTTAGGAACTTATTTATTTTATAAAGCTGGGTCTGCCAGGTGTATGAGAAGGCAACATCTCTGATTGTCATAAGTGGGGACTAGTTGCTATATGCCCTTTATTTTCAACTTTGTCTTCTAAAATAAGTGACTTGATCAACAAGAGCTACTACCTTCAAGACTTAGAGCTATGTTTCAGAAAAATAATTCATTAATTCTTATTAAGATAAAACAGGTGTGCAACCACCAGGTTTATTTATGGCAGTTGTCCCTTGCCTGACCGCCCTCTAGTTCATCTGAACTACTTCTCCAACATGCTGATCAGAAACAATGTTCATTCTGTTAAAGTACATAGTTCAATAAAACAGGAAATGTTCTACACAAAGCTTCAAGATTAACCTTTTTAAGACAACAGAGAAAACAAAAATGAGATAGGCAGGAAAAAGTAAAAATTCTCCAAGAATGAAATAGGTTTCTTTAGATCTATGCAATCAAACATGTTTGCAGAATTCCATCACAGAAACAAAATGTAATTGTTTTGACAATGAGCACTGTCTTATCTTTCTCTGTAACATGAAAGCTAAAGTGCAATTGTACTTTCAAGAATATGCCTTGACAGCTCAGAAATTTTTTTTAATCAATGTTGGCTATATTCAACTCTCCTGCCTTAGGTGACCAAACTAAAACATTTGGAACACTATGCTCCCTTTGTTATATAATACATATTTTGGATGTCACACTACTTAAACATAAAGGATTTGAACTAAGCAAAAAAGAAAAGAAAAGCATCTGTCCTCTAAACAACATTCATGAGCTTCAGTCTCAGCACGATTTGTACAGCCCATCCAACACTGTTCATCTGGGTCTACAGACCACACCAACGAAGGGAAGGACTTTCAGACACTAGTTTCTCATTCAGACACAAGTTTTTCAAACTCTACTACCACTTCAATAGTGAATGGCCTCAAAACAATTGTCTTAGTTTGATGGGCTACTCAACAAATACCACATAATGAGTTGGCTTAACAAAACAAGAATTCTTTTGACTCACATTTGGAAAGCAAGAAATTCAAAATCAAAGGGTCTGTAAGGCCATGCTTCCTTCCCAAAATTTTTGGCTTCTGCTGGTGGCTTGCCACAACCTTTGGGGTTCCTCGACTTGAATTTCTGCCTCCCCTCCCATGATGATTTCGTGCCTTCTTTCAGCAAATTCAGTTCCTATTGACATCCAGATTCTTTCTGTGTGGACTTCTCCAACTTCTGGTTTCTAGTTTCTTCTTTTTATAAGGCCTCCAATAATACTGATTGAGACCCACCCTCATTCAGCTGAACCATCTCTTAACTAAAAGGTCTACAGGTGGACCACACCTTAACTAAAAACATGTCTTCCAGAGGTCCTATTTACAATGGACTTACAATGTCAAAGAAAAACTGCACTGGACAATGTTAAACAAGGAAGGATGATTTTATTTAGGGGAGAGGGAGTAAAACGCATCTCCAAGGAAGGCAGGGGGTTGGTTAAGCATTAAAGTCAGGGCAAGGGCAACTGCAAAGGAAAAGTACCAGCGAATCATTTGGCGGCAGGCAGGAGGGGGGTGTGGGTGCAAAAATGATAGTTTTGAATACCTAGTATCTGAAGCTGTCTTCCCCGCCCTTCCCCCACCCCGTCAGTGTGAGTTGTTTTTCTCTGCAACCCCACTGCTGCAAGATTAGTTTCAAGGTAGTCAGTGTGGGGGAGGGGCAGGTAGAGGGCCTCAATAGCAAGGCCAGCAGTTTGGTCAAGATGAAGAAAAAATAATCTTGGTCAACACCCACAGTAACGTGGATTTAGATTTAGACCCTGTTTGTTTATTTGTTTTTTCTGGCATATATGACTCAAATCTCCCACAACAATTTTTGCTTACCCACATAACCTCATAACTTCAGGAGCCAGGAAATTATTATTCATTTGATTACTTTATCCAATGTATCATCCCAGCATGAATCTGGGAATCTGGGAAACTTGATTGCAAATCCTGCTTATGCGTTGTGATCACAAACCTTCTCTGGACCTCAATTTTTTTCCTCAGTAAAATCAGTGATAATAAAATCTACCTTATAGCACATTCATGAAGATAAAATCATTTAAAGTCTTGGTACATAACAGACCCTCAAAAAATGGTAGCTCTTATTAATGAGGGAAGGACAGGTCAGATATCATTGCCTACAGGGGAGGGATGACAAAGGGGGGCTTTCCACTCAGAGCATCGGGTCCTCTTGCAGACGGAGATTTGAAGCAATACTGAATTTGTAAGGGTAGAAAGAGGCAAAACCAGAGAAAACTAGGTGTGTATTGCAAAAATACCTGACTTTATCACAAACATTAACATCTCTTGTTTCCCTGAATTTTTAAATTCCATTTTAATATTCGCCTTTCTATTTAGGTTAGGCTGTCAGCTCTACCATCCCTCCAGGGATAACCAGTATCCCTTTAATGATGCATAGCTATCTGGCTGATATGACACTTAATTGTTGCTAAGAAATACCACAAGAATAATTATTACTTTATGTAAATCCCCAAATAGATTCACAAATGACTCTGGTGCTAATGAGAAGATCAAATCACCACTCCACTGTCAGATCATTGATATAGCCCTATACACAGAGAAATAATGAGAATGAAACAAATAGCAAATCAAAATATCACCTTTTGATGAACAGAGGCTATGTCAGAGGGTATAGCTTAATATGAGATGTAAGTTTAGTATGAGATCAGGTAAGGCTTAGGACATGGAGGAGCCAAAGAGAATGTCTCCCTGAAGGCAAATCAATCACTTGATTGCAAGAGAAGAAAATGGAACTAAAGGCATTTGCTCAGCTTATTATTCCAAATTTTAGATGTGATCTCTGGAGCAGAATAGAAGGGATAGAGAGAGGCCAATGTTGCTGCCTTAATTTCGAATGTTCTTAACTGGGAGAAAATTTCATGAATAAAGGAAGATATATTCTCACCTAATATCTACTGACAGAAAGTGTATGAAAGACCTATAAAATATTAATCCCTTGTGAATCAGGAACTTAATTGCAAGAGAAGAAAATGGAGCTGATGGTGTTGCTCAGTTTATTCTTCCAAATTTTACATGTGATTTCTGTAGCAGAATAAAAAGGATAGAGGGTGGGCAACAGTGCCTCAGTGGCAGAGTTCTTGCCTGCTGTGCTGGAGATCTGGGTTCATTTCCAGAGCCTACCCATGCAAAAAAAAAGGTGGGGGGATAGCTAGGAGCCAGTATTGTCACATTAACATTGAATTTTCTTAACTGGGAGAAAATTTCATGAATAAAGGAAGACATACTCTTACCTAATATATACTGACAGTAAGTATATGAAAGACTTAATAAATGTAAGGCCATAAAATATTAATCCCTTGCAAATCAGTAATTTGATTGCAAAAGAAAATGGAGTTGATGGTATTAGTTCAGTTTATTCTTCCCAATTTTAGATGTGACTTCTGGAGCAGAATTAACTGGATGGAGTAAGGTCAAACCCTAAAAGGTGTCATATTTTGCAAAGGTTAAAATTCTGTTAAACAAACCTTCAAGCATAATAAGAGTTCTTGAAGGTATTTGCATCCCAATCAAAACATATCATAAGAACTATCTCCAGTAGGACATCGTTCACTAACGTCATTGTCTCAATTGTTCAGGAAATACCATGGTGGTGCATTAAGATTCTGAACAGTTAGACAAATCCTCCCCACAATGAGTATGAAACAAATTCACAGAAATGCACACAGATAGGAATTAAAATAGCTTCTTTTCTACTAGTAGAAATGGATTAGAGGATGTAAATTGGATCTATGTCCAAAATTAATCTTCCTGTTCATTTTCCAAAAATTGGATTTAGCCCCACAAACCATGTATTCCTTCCACATGAACCAAGCTTGCACAGATAGTTGTCTATATAGAGGCAGGGAATTGGCAGGAGAAGAAAAAAAGAACACAGGGCTCTGACCCAAAGAGAGAAGGAAGGTAGGCCACAATGGTAGAAAGATGTTTACTTCTATACTCCAGCCCCAGAAAGGAACATATGGATGTCTGATCCTTGTCATTTCACCAAGAGATAAACCATTCCTCTTTGCAAGTGGAGGAGTTAGCAAAAAGCCATGAGCACAGAAGCCTGCTGCCCTGTACTTTCAAAAGTGTAGAATGTAGAGAGTGAGAAAAAAATCATTTCCCCTACACATTGCAAAGACAGATCCTACTGCAAGAATCGTCTTTTGAGGTGGGTATGAATTTCAGTCCTTAGATGCACATGTAAGAGAAATATAACTTATTTTTTTACAGTTCACCCTAATTATAAGAAGCAGGTGAACAAGGTCCCAATTTTCCCTAGATAGCCCCACCTTACATGTGCCATCTGTGTGTGGTTATCAGTAGCTCCCCTTTTCACCTTCAGAAGTGTCCCAATTTGGATGAGAAATTTTATGACCTCCTAATCTGAAACCTATTCTGACAGATGGCACCAACTTAACCCTAATCAGTCCAGAGGGTTCCCTTTCCCCCCGTACCATCCCTCAGCTCTGGGTTGGGGTAGGGAAGTGTTGGGACTTCTGTGGCACCAAGACATCCAAGACAGGCCGTCTGTGTGAGCCTCCCTGTTCCAGCCAGTCTTCAGGTATCGGCCCATGCACTCTGCCTTCCTGTCAGAAGGGCCCCAGAGTTGAGCTTTCTCTGTCACTTCAGGTGTAGGGGCGTCACCAGGGGGCCACTTACAACATGCTGGCATAAGGGAAATTAGGAGGCTGTTTGTCTGAAGCTGTGTCACCTCCTCAACTCTCTCCAGTCTACTGAAGGGATCAATATTTACTTTTGGGTCCACCCAGGACCCAGTTTCCTTGCTTGAGGATCATTCCATTCCCATGAGAATGTGTGAAACTCTCCTCAGGGTCTTACTTTTCCTTGGGCTCCAGCAGGAAAGGGCATAATCTGTGTCTCTCTCAGATTCCATCAGAATACGAAGGGTTTGGTAGTCTCTCTCCCTCATCCCCAGCTTAGGCTGGTCCAAGAAGGCAGAGCACATCTCTAGACTCAGGGTCCTGCCTACACCCCCTGCTTCTCCTCTTCCCTCAATCATGGTACAGGGAACATGGTAGCAGGACCCTATTCCCTTATCATTTATTCTCAGATGTATTCAGAACACTGAACAATTTTTTACATCCTCCTTTTTTTAAAAAAACAAAACAGCTTTATTGAAATATAATTTACACATCGTAAAATTTACCCAGTTTCTAAGTGCAGTGGTTTTTAATATGTTTACAGAATTTTGCAACCATCTACATAATCTAATTTTAGAGCATTTTCATCACCTCCAAAAGAATCCTTACACCCATCCCTCCCCATCCTCCCCCACTCCCAGTCATAGGGAACCTCTAATCTACTTTCTATATCCACAGATTTATCTTTTCTGAGAATTTCGTATGAATTGAATAATACGATATGTG
Source organism: Tamandua tetradactyla (assembly GCF_023851605.1). Taxonomy (NCBI): domain Eukaryota; kingdom Metazoa; phylum Chordata; class Mammalia; order Pilosa; family Myrmecophagidae; genus Tamandua; species Tamandua tetradactyla. The sequence continues at coordinate 96,405,431 of NC_135333.1, read as the reverse complement.
GTCTTTTGTGACTAGGAAAGCCTGAACTTTTGAAACAAGAACAAACAAAACAAAAGGCTTTTATTCTTCTGCTGCTGTCACATCCTTTCCTTGAAAGAATAAATGTCCCAGATCTACTGACATAATAGATGTCCCAGATGGGGATAAGGTAGCAAGATATCAACAAAAAAGTGGGTGGAGAAAAAAAGCATCACTTAATAATTCAATTAATGACTTGAAATATAATGTCTTCTACACTTACATTTGCATTCCACCTAGTTTGACTTTGTTTCGCAAGTTTCAGCAAAATATTTGTATAGTGCTATAACCTTTCTGCATATTATCCTGCTGACTATGGACACCTTCCTGAGGCCCCAAACTCATGTCTATATTGAGAGAGAAAAGTAAATAGAGCTATTTCCACACTGTTTTGTAGATACATCCACATCATCTAGAACAAAGGGAATATTTTATCTGTGTGATCTTCTGTTAACATAGCCAGAGTGACTCACACATGCATAAAGAGGTCATAGGTTTTGAATATAATGGCACAGCCTCCACACCTGGCTAGGGATTAAACTAAATACATTAGTGGTATTTGCAGCATTACTTTAGGAAAATAGTTACCTTGCTGCACAAAGATAGTAACAGCACAGCAATTAAGACAGATGATTCTTGTAGGTGGATGTACCAAGAAAGCATTTTGGGGATAATATTTTTATTCATTACATCTGAAACTACATGCCCAATACACAGTAAGAACTTAGGGTCTCAGATAAGTGAAAAAAACAAGAACAAAAAAATGAATCATTTGTAAACTGCTGGAATGCAATATACCAGGAATGGAAGGGGGGATTTAATAAATTGCAAGTTTACAGTTCTAAAGCCATGAAAATGTCCAAATTAAGGCATCAACAAGAGGTCACCTTTACTCAAGAAAGGCTGATGCTGCTCAGAATCCCTCTGTCAGCTGGGAAGTCACCCGACTGGCATTTGCTGGGGTCTCTGGCTTCTGGACACTTTTCTCAGCTGGGAAGACACATGGCAACATGTGCTAACTTTCTGTAATCATTTCATAAGGCTTCCCCAGGGGCTGTTTTTTTTTCTACATCTCCAAAGATATCTGGCTGTGTAGGCTCTGTTGGCTCTTTCAAAATGGTTCCCTCTTAAAGGGCTCCAGTGAGCAACCGCACCTTGAATAGTTGGAGACACATCTCTGTGGAAACAATTTAATCAAAAGTTACCACCCACAATGGGGTAGGTCATATCTCCACGAAAACAATAAAAAAATTCCAATCAACAATATTGAATGAGGATTACATTCTCCTGAATACAGAACAGCCAACTTGCAAGTATGGCTATAAATTACAGAAGGACCCTAGCAAGGTTTATTGGAAAAAAAAAAAATACCATAGAGTTTAACTAGAAGTGGAACGTAGGGGCCTTAGACTACGTCTTTCATTATATCCAGAATTGGCTGGGTTATAATCATACTGATAGGTAACAAGGAGACAGGGAGATTTATTTCTACTTTCTGTACTAAAACACCTAATTCAGTGAAGAACATTGGGTACCCGATGACATGCCCGAACTAGTAAGGTGAAATGGTTCTAATTCCCTCTAGTCCATCCAAGCTTCTGACCACTCTTCTACATAAAAGTGCTATTAATTTATGAAATTTCACAATATTTTTGCTTTGTCCCTTGTTATCCTTTTTAACATTACTTCAATGCATAAAATGATAGTGAATGATAGCAAAATCATGATTTTTCCTTCTCTTCCTCTACAAAGGTCCTAAACCCTCCAGCTCTTTACATATAACCATACCCTCTAAGGAATAATATATTTTTCTGGGCACCAAGTTTAATTAATAATGTGTGAAACTTGGAAATGATTTATGCCTACCTTCAAGAAAATGTTTAAAGAGTAAGAAAGTAATGTCTTTGAAGAAATATTTAAAAACTAGCTTTATTTATGATGGAAATCAAGGTTTAGAAATTAATAATCTTTAAAGATATAAATTGCATCTAATGGGTAAGATGGAAGTGGGGGGAAAGCAAAGACAAATGATCAATCCCCGCTAAGAAACAAGAGACAACATAAACTAGAATAAAAAATTTTTCTACCTAGCAGACAATTCTACATTAATTAGGCACCTGAAGAAATTGTATTATGTCTTTTCTTGGGGAGTGTTAGAAAACAAAGAAATATCATATTTCAGAACAGGATTAGGTGTGGTCCTATCAGTAGACAGGTTAGTAGGATAGACAACCTTTTAAGTTCCCTTCGCATCATAAGATTTCATCTTTTATGATAGCAGCTAGAGACTTTCTGCTGAGAAAAATTGATTTCTGGAAAAGGTTATATCTCTAAAGAGTCATTTTTCATGACTTTGCATATAATTTTTATTGATGCCATAATTTTCAAAGACTGAAAATACGACTCCCATGTAATGAAAATTCTTAGCCTGCTCTAGTTTGTTTTGGGAAAGATTTACATTTCTTTGATGTTTTAACATTTAACTCAGAATGCAATCTAACACGTATACAAGCTGGTTAGCAATAACAATGTGAGACTAAAGGACACTAAAAATATTTGAAAATTTCTCTATGATTTAAGAACTTTGTTGGAGTTTTGTTTTTTTTTTTTCTTTCATATTAGTTTATTTTCACTCATGGGTTTTTTTTAAGGAGCAAGTTGATCAGATAGAGAAACACAACCTGAAAGGGCTGGACTCACTGCTCAGGGAGAAAACTTGCAGGATCATATGTATACTGTGCCACCCTAAAATACAAGTACCAATGGAAGGGTACTAGAATGGGGGAATGTAAGGTTAGAGACATGAGAGAGGCACCAAGTATATAAGTTCTCTCAACTTGAAAATTACCTTGAGCTCTTTTCTGTGTGTCACAACACTGTTGTCCCTTTAAAGCCTAGCTAAAACACTACCTCTTCTGGGAAGCCTTCCACCACCCCCACAGGCTTATGATGGAACTAGCATCAGAGTTTACCCCTAAGTGTAAATCCTAACTTCAACTCACACTCTCTGTATAAACTCGGAAATTTTACTTAATATCTTTTCACCTCAAAATAAAATGGATACATTATATGTTTGTGAAAATATCTAGCACAGTGTCAAACACAGAGTAGTGTCCATCAAAATCAATTACTTCCCCCAGCTGTGAAGTAAATCATTTTTATATTCATGATTGCAATTATTTCATTCTTGGCAAAACCACTTGCTTATATGTCTGTACCCCACGCCTGTTCGATATAATACCCTTAAGACCAAGTACTTTGCCTTAGCCATATTTGCAGATCCTCAGTGGTTAATGTGTTGATTACATATAATAGTTGTCAACATATATACTGAACCCATTTTTCTTTACCTGTCAAGCCCTCAAAATGCTGAATGTCAATCATATTAAAAGATACTAAAAGTGTATTTTAATAACATAAAATGTCCATCATGATCCCATCCTCGGGCATAAATGAAAGTCTAAGAGATATATACATATTATTAGTAAAACCTAAAGACAAAATGTGATTTTCTAAAACTTACTTCTAGTCTATAATCTCAATTGATATCAGGGACTTTGTAGATGAAAGTTAAAGAGTGTTAATACTATATGGGCAGAAAAAAATAATTCTGGCCCTTACACTTGGGTGAAAACAAATATTTTCAAATATTATTTTAATGTTATCCAATATAAATCAATGCATGATCAGAAATTCTAAAATGGGACAATGTAGGGAAAATGAACTGCCACCATCTTCCCATTAGTTAGTATTAAACATTTGAAACGTAATTCTTGAATGTCTATTATGTTGCAGGCTCTGTGCTAGGCCCTAGGGATAGAACGTTAAGCAAGCAAAAAGTGGTCCCTGACCTGTCAAAACTGATACAGTCTAGTAGGGAATAATGAAAAGTAAACAGGCAATTAAAATAAAGTGGAAGCACATAGGTGCTACAGTAGGGCATAGTGCTACCACCTGATGTAAGTTAAGGAAAGGGAGACGCAGAGTGCCGGGAAGAAGGAACAGAAGTAAGAAAGAGTTGAGAGGATATGGTGGTCTCAAAAAGCTGAAGGAAGAGCAATATGACTGAAGCATAATGCAGGCCGTGAAGATGGAAATACAGGCAAGGTCAGTCATCAAGGGCCTCGTAAGCAAGATTAAGATGTTTAGGTAGTCTAAGGTAACTGGAGGTTGTAGAGCAAAGAAGTGTTTTGATCAGAATTGATGCTGATGATGCTGCTCATGCTTATAGCAAAATCCACAAGCAATAGCTTGTTTCCTAATAATTTATTTATTTATACTCTATTTTTACTCTATCTCATTTCCAAAAAAAAATTTGATGTGACTTTAAAACATTTGTTCGCAGTACAGTATACACAAATTAGTTTATTTTCACTTTCAAGGAGGGTTTTGAAAATAAGAAAGTGAAATATCTTGATGCCAAAATCAATGATACATGTAGCCTAGACACATCCTATATCAAAAAAATTCTAGGCACCTAGAAGCATAATAGTTATTATATGATATTCTTGAAACTCATTGGAGTATGTTTTTTAATGTACACAACCTTGGTCTTAGTTCACTTTATGACGATGGTATATTCCATTGTTTGTTTTTTTCTTTTGTCATATTTTTCCACAAACCAAAATACTCATTAAAATACTTTAAGCAAGTGGCATAAAGGTCTATCCATTATATCTAACAAGACTAATCATTTGGGGAAAGAAATACCATAACAAATCATTGAGCCACTCCCAAACACATACTCAATTAACAAAAGATATTTGCCAAAATGATTGTGCAATACAGAACATAAGGAGAAGAGAAGGGATAACAGGAAAATAAGGGGAGAGAATTATGGGAGCGATGAGACAGTCACAAAAGTTGTATGATGAAATGATAAGACTCCATACCATAAGTCATCTTCAGAAAAATAACCAAATTCACAAAATCTTCGTGTGAGTAGATTATTTTGTGATGAAGGAATGAACTGAGCTTTATGCCCAAAATGAAATAAGGCAAAATACAACACAAAAACCAGGGAATAAGAAGGGTTTCTCTGGCATCTAAACTACATATACTTTACAGTTTATTATTATATTCCAAATAAGTCTTCTGGTTCTGGTAATGATAGGTTGAATAGTGCTTTAAAACTATGTATTCTTATGTGTATTGAAGTTTTGCAATATACTTGTCGGAACATCTCAAAAATATAAATTAGAGTAGAACAAGAAATTCTCATTGTGCGCTTTCAGGTAGGTAAATGCAACTATTACAATTGTTTATTCTTTCTGCATGCTGCAATGCCTAAAAGCTTGACAGGCTTTGATGTAGTTAAATGTTTATCTACTGTTACTTTCTTCATCAAGCTGTTTTCAAGCTGTGAAGATTCAAAAATTTCAGGAGAACATATGCCAAACCCTTAGAAAACCAAACTAGCCATGCCAACACTTTCCAAAAAGGATAATGTGGCTCACTGACAAATGGAGATACATAGGAAAAATAACGCCTTTCCTTTTATCCAGCTGCTTGCTCTAAATGGTGTTTCCAACTTAAATGGCAGGCACAGAGCTTGGGGTGTAGTGGAGTCACTATTTTAGTCAGACAACTCAATAAAGAAATATAAAATTCAAATACTAGGACAGGTCACGGTGGCTCAGCAGGCAAGAATGCTCGCCTGCCATGCCAGAGGACCCAGGTTCGATTCCTGGTGCCTGCCCACGTTAAAAAAAAAAAATTCAAATACTATACATACACCATCTCTAGATAGTAGCATTTGAATTTTTAAGCATAAATGAAACTTTACCTTAATCTTAGAAGGGTTATTTCTCTTAATTTACATAAATAAAAGTCTAACTGGGATTTGAGAAAAGTAACTTAACAAAATTTGTATCGTACAAAGATGATTCTGGCAGCAAAATAAAAGATTGTCTGAGAAACAGTAAGTCTGGGAAAGTGGGAGACTATTAAAATAGATCAAGCAGTTCAGCTTCAAGCCAAGATGGAGTAACAGTTAACATATGTACATACTACCTAAAACAATACAAAATATATGAAAAAACAGTTTTCAAGACACTGGATATCAGATAAGAAAAGATAGTGATCCCTAAGAGATAGGAAACAATTTCCCAGCTTTCTGTCCCAAGAGATTCCAATCTTCAGTGCAAGGAAGGGACTCCCCTGAGTTGAAAAGACAGGTGAGAGGCCAGAAGACCAAAGCAGATAATATTTGCGGCATAGAATACCAGAGAGAAAATAGCTGCACAGAGAGAGAACTCCAAAGAAGGTTCCCACATTCGCAGGGTTTTTCTTTCTTTAGCCTCTACCCAGCACCAAGCTTGAGACAATAGCTTTTCTTTGCAAAAGAAAATTTGATCTATTTCTAGTTCACCCTTATACTGAGGGTGTAGTTTGTAGAGTCTCAGGTATATGCAAGGAATATGTCCTATTAAACGCACCAACTAGTTGAGTCCTGGATTTTATCTATTTCAAATAGCTAGTTGAGCCATGGAAAACAGAACACATTTTTACAAATCTCAGCAAATACCTACAAGATAAAAACATGCTTCAGTGCTCTACTTTCCTTTTCAATTTCTACATTTACTAGCTAATTCGCTTTTTTTAAAGACTCACTTCCTTGCAAAATCATCAATCTATTTACAATTATTGAAATTATTTTATCCATAATTTAAAATTTTTGTCAGCAGGAAGATCAATCCATTTAATTAGAGATAGAAATCTTCAGTGATCCCACTTCTTTTTTCATTAGCAGCCTAGCATCAGGAGCACATTAGAGAAGTGCAATGCACATGCATTTCTAAAAGTCCTCAGAGAGTGACTCTGGGATCAAGAGAGACCCATAAAGTCTTTCTAAAAGTTTTAAATTCCCTTACTTCTCCCTGACTTTTCACACTAGAAAAATAATCAGACTCTCTAAAGTTTCACCATTTGGTTCATGGTATCTATAATATATATTGTGCATTTTTACAGAACCTGGTACTTTAAAAACACTTAGATTTAAAAAGCAATTAACACAGAAAAGGCATTTGATAAAATTCAGCACCCTTTCTTGATCACAACACTCAGAAAACTAGGAATAAGAAAGAAACTTTCTCAACAAGATAAAGCATTGATGATAAAACCACAGATAACATCATATTTAATGGTTAAAGACAAACCTTTCCCTCTAGGATCAGAAAGAAGACAGGAATAATATAGTTACCACTGTTATTCAACATTGCGCTGGAAGTTCTAGCCAGAGCAACTAAGCAAGAAAAAGAAATGAAATGCATCCAAACTGGAAAGAAAGAAGTAAAACTTGCACTGTTTTCTGATGACATGACCCTACATATAGAAAATCCTGAAAAAAAAAAAAAATACAACAAAGCTCCTAGACCTAATAAATAAATTCAGCAAAGTGGTGGAATACAAGATAAACACCCAAAAATCAGTACTGTTCCCATACACAAACAATGAACAATCAGAAGAAGAAATCAAGAAAAAAATTCTAATTATAATAGCAAATAAAAGAATCAAATAGCTAGGAATAAATCTAACCAAGGATGTAAAGGACTAATACACTGAAAACTACAAAACATTGCTAAAAGAAATCAAAGAGGCCTACATAAATGGAAGGACAACCATATTCATCTGTTAGAAGACTAAATATTGTTAAGATGTCAATTCTTATTGCAAATTTGCAAAGTGATTTGCGATTCAATGCACTCCCAAACAACATTCCAGCAAACTTCTTTGCTGAAGTGGAAAGGCCAATCATCATATTTACAAGGAAGGTTAAGGAGCCCCAGCTGATCAAACCCGTCCTGAAAATGAAGAATGAAGTTTGAGGAATCACACTTACTGATCTTAAAATTTATTACAAAGCTATAGTAAAATCAAAACAGCATGGTACAAGGACAGACATATAGACAGACAGATTCAAATTGAGAGTTCAGAAATCAATCCTCATGTTTATGGACAAGTGATTTTTAACAAGGGTGCCAAGTCCACCAATCGTGAAAAAAAGAATCTCTTCAACAAATGTTCTGGGAAAATTGGTTCTTCATATTCAAAAGAATGAAGTTAGACCTCTACCTCACATCATATATAAAAATTAACCCAAAATATATCAAAGGCCTAAATATAAGAGCCATAACTATAAAACTCTTAGAAAAAAATGTGGGGAAGCATCTTTGGGACCTTGCATTAGACAACGGTTTCTTAGATCTTACATCAAAAGCACAAGCAATAAAAGGAAAAACAGATAAATGGGACCTTATCAAAATTAAAAATAAAAAATACTTTTATGCATCATAGGATTTTATAATGAAAAAAGTAAAACACCAACTAATAATTGGAGAAAATATTTGGAAACTACATATCCGATAAAAGTTTTATGTCCAGAATATATAAAGAAATATTTCAACTTAACAACAAAAAGATAATCAGCCTAATTAAAGAAATGAGCAAAATACATGAATAGACATTTCCCCAAAGAAGATATACAAATGACCAATAAGCACATGAAAAGAGGCTCAACATCATAAGCCATTAGGGAAATGCAAATCAGAACTACAAAGAGATATCATTTCATACCCATTAGAATGGCTATTATTTAAAAACAGAAAATCGCAAGTTTTGGAGAGATGTGCAGAAACAGGAACACTCATTCATTGCTGGTGGAAATGTAAAATGGTGCAGCTGCTGTGGAAGACAGTTTGGTGGTTCTTCAAATTAAATATAGAATTACCATATGGCCTAGCAATCTCACATCTAGATACGTGCCGAAAAGAAATGAAAGCAAGGACTTAAGCAGATATTTGCACCTAATGTTCATAGAGGCATTATTCACAATTGCCAAAAGATTGAAACAACCCAAGTGTCTATCAGTTGATGAAAGGATAAGCAAAATGTGGTATATATACACTATGGAATATTATTCAGTCATAAAAAGGAATGAAGTTATGATATATACGACAAAATGGACAAACCTTGAAAATAACATTTTGTGTGAAAGGGAAAATATTTCATGCCTTCACTGATATAAATAACTAGAATAAACAAGCTCATAGAACAGAATCTAGAATATAGATTATCAGGGGATGGGGTAGGGATAGGAAATCAGGAGTTAAGGCTTAAAATGCACAGTTTCCATTTGGGATGATGGAAAAGTTTGGGCAATGGATGGCGGTGATGGTAGCATAACATTGTAATGTAATTAACAGCACTCAATTATATATTTCAATGTGGTCAAAAAGGGAAACTTCAGGTTGTATATATGTTACTAGAATAATTTTTTTTTAAATCCATGGAACCCCACAATAGTGAGCCCTAAGTCAAACCATGAACTATAATTAGTTAGTGCTATTATAAAAAATGTGCTTTTCATTATGTGTAACAAATGTACCACACCAATGCAAGGGGTTAATAATAGGTGGTATATGGTGGTATATGTATGTGTTTTGTGCATGATTGTTCTGCAAAGCCACAACTTCTATGATAAAAAAACTAAAGCACTAAGAACATAAAAATATTTCTTCACCTATATCAAAAATAATGTCTTCAAGGGACTGAAAACATTGTTGACCACTTGTGCTGGTTTGAAAGGAAGTATGCCCCCTAGAAAAGCCATGTTTTGATCAAAATCCTATTTCATAAAGGTGGAGTAGTCCCCATTCAATACTGTATGTTTGAAACTGTAATCAAATCATCTCCCTGGATGATGTGATTTAGTCAAGCATGGTTGTTAAACTGGATTAGATGACGACATGTCTTCACCCATTTGGGTGGGTCTTGATTGGTTTATTGGAGTCCTATAAAAGAAGAAACATTTAGGAGATTCAGAGAGAGCAGCACTACAAAGTAGAGAGTCCATGAGCCAGTGAACTTTGGAGATGAAGAAGGAAAACACCTCCCAGGGAGCTTCATGAAACTAGAAGCCAGGAGAGGAAGCTAGCAGATGATGCCGTATTCGCCATGTGCCCTTCCAGCTGAGAGAGAAACTCTGAACTTCATCAGCCTTCTTGAACCAAGGTATCTTTCCCTGGATGACTTAGAATGGACATTTCTATAGACTTGTTTAATTGAGACATTTTCTCAGCCTTAGAACTGTAAACTAGCAACTCATTAAATTCCCCCTTTCAAAAGCCATTCTGTTTCCGGTATATTGCATTCCGGCAGCTAGCAAACTAGAACACCACTACTCTGGAAAACAGAAAGAATTATTGGTCAATGTTGATATGTGAAGAGGATTTTACCTAAAAAAACAAACAAACATATATTCGGGCATGGTTTTCCTACTTATTTACAATGGCTACAAAGCAAATCACAACATTATTCTTTTTGTTTTGTTTTAAAGGAAAACAATTCCATGGATTACAAAGTCTCTTTATTTAGCAGGATTATTGGTTATTTTGTCAAACAGAAATTGAGACTTTCAAATCTTCAGAAAAATTATTTAGCACAGTTGTTATTTCTCAATAACTATCAATCTATGTGGGAATAGTTTTGTTGTTAAAAGACTAGTTAAGATAGTGTTGCATTCACCAAGCTGTAGAAAAGTAAATATATTCTGACAGATCAGTCTAGCAAGCCAAATACGGTTATCGCTTTTTCTCTAATAAGGGTGATTTCATAGCTATCAGAAAATTGTTATTGCAACTTAGAGCTGCTCAGTCTGACCAGCAGGAATAAAATTAAAGGTCAGAGCTAATAAATATCTTTTTCATCCCCCCAAAATAACCAATTTCCTAATTTTATATGACATAAAATTTGAAGCCAGAAACACAGAGACAGCATGCTATACGTCAAAATGTGTGCCCCCACTTCCATTGGCAAGAACTCATCCCATGTGAAGGGCCAGAGTAGCCAGAACGGGGAGAGTGACAGAGAGAGGCAGGAAAAATCATAGAGCAAAGAACACACGGTAATAGCAGGTGGGAAAAGATAGGAAATGACCATAAAATAAAGTAATCCCTAGTACTTGTGGTAAGATGTTGTTCTTTAGTTAATTGATATTTCTTTCTTTCTTTCCTCCTATTTGGGTTTTCCCCACATCCAGTCAGCCAGATTTTGATGTGCTTTATCCTAGTGAATCAAGATAAGCAAAGTAGCCAGAAAGTGTCCATTTGGCACTTTTTGCCAAAACATACACCCTAGAAGAATAAAAAGGGCTCTATGCACTAAAAAAAAAAAAAAAAAAAAAAAAAAGTTTGTGGGAAGCAACCATAGGTCAGAAGAGGGCCCATCAAGTGAAGAAAGTTTTCCCCTGAGCCATGAGGAAGAAAACAGACCAAGAAAGATAACTTTTTAGATATTTATAGATCTAGAGAGAAGGAGCCTGCACCTCTTGCTGGGAAGAGTCCTGGGAGCTGAGACAGTAGAGTCACATCTGGAGAAAGGGGACCTTTGACAGCCTTACAGAGATTCCCAGGACCTCACGTGTGGCACCGATGGACTGGGGAGCACCCGATTCCTGATAGAGCCAGGCAGATAGAAGCAAGGGGTTTCTCAGGGCAACCTGCCAAGACTGATAGCCAAGAACCAGAAGAGAAGATGTGCTGTCTTGTGGGCATCTGATATGGAAAATCACATACAACTCTATTCTCTCATCCCACTCTACCAGTACCAAAAACTTGACACAATAAACATCCCTTTAGTCTGGAACTTATTTGTTGCTTGGTGAAAGGAGAAGAATTCTAAATTTATGGAGATCATTTTTGTTTTCCCAGCTCAAAATGAAAGATGAAGTAAATTAAAATAAACTATATTTTTGGAAAAAAATTATGTATTTTTTTTACATCTGAGTTGAGGATGTGTACCTCCATTGCATTAAAAGTGGATATTAATTATTTTTAGCACAAACATGAGAAGTCATATTATGAAACAACCCATGTCAATAAGAGAAGGTATTTTGTGAAGGGTGCTAAAGAATTTGCCATCATTTTAATTGGCACGCTAACACTTATCGCACCAAAAAAGACAAGAAATAGAATGAGAGCTGAGAAAGTCTTCTTGTGACAGAATTTTGAACAGATGTGAACAGAGACTAATTGCCGAGTTCATGGTCTAAAACAGTACAAAGAAAAAAGTAAGTTTGAGGTGGACAGAAAGAAGGCTATAAAGGGATAAATATCCCTGGTCATATCTAAGACAGACATTTTCCTTGACAGCTCTGCCTATGAGTTTAACTAATATTTTCAAGGTAAGGGATTAGTTGTTATTATTAGAGTAGATGACGTAAGCCTATGATAATACTGAGAATAATCAGAGCTACATTTGTTGTGTGCTTGCCATGGGCTGGGCATTGGTCCACATTAAAAGTGTGTTTCAGCTAGTGTAAATGAAAGTTCTCTGAACCAAGTGGATTCACTTGGCAGGTATAGTACTTACAACTGATCTATGGCCATTATTTGACTTGACCTGTAAGCATCCTCTCTGAAGAACTGGGTCTAAACATACATATGGCATACTTCTAATTTATTTTTTAGAGTTATTGATTTACTAAATGATCATAAAATTTCTCCTTTATAGGCAAAAGACATTTAAAACTCAAAATATGACTTAGAAATGTCATTAGAAATAAACAAATTAGTATTTTTTAAATGAACAATTAAAAAATGAATACCTATTACCAATCTACAAATCACTGAATTTCTGCTTATCTCAATGAGATCCACCTCCATATTCCAAATATTATGGCTTTTAATTTGAATTTTTAAAAGATGATTACTAAAGAAAAATTTCCAATTTCTCTCCAGATTTAAGAACTGATCATTCATTTAAAATATTACTGATTTTTCTTCTATTCTTCTTTCCCTTTATCCTTCCTGCAATATGGACATTGAACATCATATTAATCCCATTAAAAGAGTAAGGTGAGAAGCCATAGGATAAAATTGAAAATAATTACTTAAATGTTTTAATCATTTCTACAAAAATTAGGGCCCTGAAGTGAAGTTCTGCTTTAACAATAATTTTAAATATTTAGCCTTTAGCTAATAGTAGGCTTAGGAAATCTGATAACACAGAAAGGAAATAGGTTACCACAGGCTGAAATGTGAGTGCCCCCTGTGATACAGTGAAAAAAACTGACAGCTTGTCATCAACAAAAATTTAGAAGGTTTGCCTAATGAAGTTGGGCCCTAGAGAAAGTGGCTAAAAAGAGACAGCATAGGGTGGGCCATGGTAGCTCAGCAGGCAGAGCTCTCGCCTGCCATGCCAGAGACTCGGGTTCCATTTCCAGTTCCTGCCCCATGGGAAAAAAAGAAACAGCATGATTTTATCTGCTGATTTTAGCAGGAAGATTATGACTCTTTCATCCTCAAAATAAACTTTGGTGTTCCAAGCTTGGCCCCAGCAAGAAGCCAACTCCATAAAGGATGTACTTCTCAACGTTCCCATTGCTGAAATCAGGAGCGATGGAGAACCATGGACGAGGAAGCGCCCAGAGGGGAGGAGTTGAGTCTGTTTGATGTGTCGCAAACAGTACTTTTCCCAGATATGTGCTGACTGGTGGGGCAAACTGTAGCAGAGAGGGTCACAACAAAATGTATGCTGCTCCTTCCACCATATAGAGTTGTTGCTGGTATGTGGCTGTCCAGCCAGGATACGTTTGCAAACACAGCCACCCTCTCACCCCTCTGCTCCACCAGCATCTAGATGTGGATGTGTGACTAGTTGTTGCCAGTGGAATACTGTAGAAGGTATATGTTTAGTTTTTGAGCCAAGAATTTTTGTGTGTTTAATCATGCCCCTTTGTAATCGTTCCCTCCAGCCTGCACCCAGGCAATCAATGATCTGCTTTCTGTCACTATAGATTAGTTCACACTTTGCAGAATTTTATATAAATGGAATCAAACAATATGGACTTTCTTCTTTTTTTTTCTTTTTGCCTTCTCAGTCCTCTCTGCTCATTCTTCATGTCCTCCATCTTCATATTGGATTATTTTGTAGGAAATTTCAGACATCGTATTATTTCATCCATAAATACTTCAAAATTCCCCACGTTATATGCAATTTTTTAGTTATCTTGTTCAAATAAGGTCCCATGGAAGTTACATACATTGATATGTCTCTTAATTGTACTTTTTATTTTATTTCATTTATTAATTTTATTTTAAAATTTCCAAAATTTGAAGTCAGTCCATACCCACCAAGCAACAATTCTCCTTTCCTCCCTCCCTCACCCCTTATAACCTCTGCTCCACTTTATTTCTTTGCAAATTTGCTATTTCTAGATATTCCATACAAGTAAATTCTGACAGTGTTATCCTTATTGCCTTGCTTATTTTACTCAGCATAATGTTATCAAGGTTAATCTATGTTATAGCATGTTTCAGAACTTCTTTCAGCTGAACAATATTGCATTGTGTATATGTATCATTTTGTTTATCCATTCAATTGTTGATGGACACTGGATTGCTTCCACTTTTCACAATCATGAATAATGTTGCTATGAACATATGAACAAATTTGAGCCCCTGTTTTCGATTTCTTTTGGTATATATTTGGAATTGGAATCGTCAGCTCATATGGCATTTCTATATTTAACATTTTGAGGAACCACCATGCTGCTTTCTACACTGGCTGCGCCATTTTGCATTCCCATCTGCAATGCGCAAGTGTTACAGTGTCTTGGCATCCTCTCTAACACTTATTTTCATCTTTTTTTAATGGTAACCATCTTTGTGCAAATGAAATGATCTCTCATCATGGTTTTGATTTGCATTTCCCTAATGGCTAATGATGCTGAGGATCTTTTCATGTGTTTATCATTCATTTTATATCCTCTTTGGAAAAATGTCTGCTCAAGTTTTTGTACATTTTTCAATTGTGTTGTTGGTCTTTTCATTGTTGAGTTGTAAGAGTTCTTTATATATTCTGGATGTTAATCTTTTGTCTGATATATGATTTGCAGCAATTTTCTCCCATTTTTTTAAATTGGCTTTTCATTTTCTGAACGATGTCCTTTGATTTAATTTGATGAAGCACCATTTATCTGTTGTTTCTATGTTGCCAATGCTCCTGATTTCATATCTAAGAATCCATTGCTGAATACAAGGACATGAATATTTGACCCTATGTTATCTGCTAAGAGTTTTATGGTTTTACCTCTTATATTTAGGTCCTTGATCCATTAATTTTTGTAGATGGTGTGAAGTATCAGTTCAACTTCATTCTTTTGTGAATGGACATCCAGTTCTCCCAGCACCAGTTGTTGAAGAGAATATTATTTCCGCATTGAGTGGACTTGGCAATCTTGTCAAAAATCAGTTGGACATAGATGGGTGGGTCTATTTGTGAACTTTTTATTTTAGTCCATTGGTGTATATTTCAGTCCTTATGCATTACCATACTGTTTTGATTACTGATGTTTTATAATAAGTTCTGAAAATGAAATGTGTCAGCCCTCCAACTTTATTATTCTTTTTCAAAATTGTTTTTTGGCTATTCTGGTCCTTCAAATTCCATATGAATTTGAAGACTGGCTTTTCCATGTGTGCAAAAGAGGCAGCTGGTATTTTGATACAAATTATGTTGAATCAGTAGATAGCTTTGGATGGTATCGATATCCTAACAATATTAAGTTTTCCTATTCATGAACACAGGATCTTTTCACTTATTCAGGTCTTTAATTTCCTTCAATAGTGTTTAGTGTTTCATATCCTAGTTTAAATTTATTCTTAGATTTTTTTAGATGCTATTATAAATGGAATTGTTTTCTAGTTTTTTTTTCAGATTGTTCACTGCTAACGTAGAAACACACAATTTTTGTGCATTGATCTTGTATGTTGCGATTAAGTTTCATTCATCTATTAGCTTAAACAGGTTTCATGTGTATTCTTTAATATTTTCCATATATAGCATCATGCCATCTGTGAATAAAGATAATTTTATTTCTTTGTCTCTAATTTGAATATATTTTAATTCCTTTTTGCCTAATTACTCTGGCTAGGACTTCCAACAAAATGTTGAATAGCAATGGTGAAATATTGCACCATATATCCTGGTCCTAAAATAATGTTCAGGATTAGCCTGAATGCCTATTTAGAAAGTGAAAAAGAGTACTTAATTTTTATGACTCGCTCACTTTTTCTCTCCCTAAAATATCAGCCTAAATTTTTCCATTTCTTATAGACTGCATTAAACAAACATTTTTTGAGTGCCTACAATGAACCAGGCCCAGCCCTAGCTCACAGGGATAAAACAGTGATTAGAACAAAGTTCTGATTCCTTGGAGTTACATACAAGTGCTGTGGACACATGGCAAGTAAATATAAAATCAGGAGGAAAATAAGAACTATAAGGGGGAATCAGGGTTAATAGATAGAGTGTAATGAGGATAGATAGATAGGGCAGACCAATAAGACCTCGATGTGAGAATGACTTTTGAGCAGAAATCTGAATAAACTGAAGGACTAAGCCACATGAACCTGCTAGAAGAAAATTTCCAGCAGAGAGAACAGCAAATCTTCTCTAAACGTTTTCTATTTGGACATTTTGTCTCACCCAAAAAGACTATGATGTTCCTAAAGATATCTTCTACTTATTTTATATCTACCTCAGATAGATATCATCAAATTGAACTCTTGGTTATCTACACATACAGAGGAGACCAGTGGGGCTTTTACACAGGCAGGTCATATGCAGTAAGACTAAAAGTGATTTTATATGTCCTAAGTATAATAAATTGACCAGGCTACGAAAGGAGAACAACTGCAACAGCTCAGAACTCATGCTGAATGAATCCTGGTCAATGAGGAAAGAGATCCCAGGAAGACCAACAAATAGAATTGATCATAAAATAAAAATTTGAGAGCAGGTTTTCTGTGGTATCAGTGTTTTTTCATGTGGCCACTCTATATATCACTGGTTTACATAAATAGTTATTTTCTTGTTAAATACGTTCAAGAAGCAGGATGAGGGGGAAGGCTTAAGGAGAAAAGATGGCAAATATGCATGGATGAAATCTGATTTTGTCGGGAGAACTAAATGTTGAATATAGATCTAACATCCTTTAAAATTATTTCAAAGGCTTATAATTATCATTTACATACTGAACCTGAGAATAAACTGATAGAAGAAGGAAAGTTGGAAAACTTAAATTGCATTGTTTTGAAAGTGGATGTAACAGCTAAAAAGTCATGCATTTAGCAGATTAATCACTCAGAATCAATCCATTATCTCACACTTCAGAAATCAAGAGTTTGAACCCTTAGTAATACTCTACTTCAAAATAGAACTTGTACTGGATTTCAACTAATTTGAAGAGTTAAATTATATTTTTAAGCCCTAAACTGCTCATATTTTATATTTCAACAAAATATTTTTACACACAATTGACTAATTCCCTTCTACAAAAGGCAACCTTCTACAAAAGTATACATCCTGATGCATATGAAACCTAAATACATTAGACCATCTTGATTAATCTGAAAATACTAGTTGAAGAAGATTTAGGAAACGACAAAAGAAGACAATTCTTAAGCAATAGTCACATTAAAGAAGATGATAAGCACATGAATGATTAAGATATGAAACAAGACAGCTTAGATTTAAATCCGAATCTGTTGTGTACCACCTGTGTATCCTTCAGTGAGTAGTTTTCTGTGCTTCAGTTTCCCCATCAATGAAATGGGAAAAAACAATAATCCTCATTATTAAAAGGGATGCTCTGAGAAATGAATGAGTTAATATACTTAAGTATAGTTTGACTAATGCGTAACACATACTATGCACTGTGATACTTTGCTATTATTACTACTAGTATTGCAGAGTTTTTGAGCGAATTAAATGAGATAATTTATTTAATCCATATAAAGGGAGTAGCATAATGCCTAACAAAGATGGTAACATCTAATAGTAGTATTATCACCACCCAAATTTTTTCCCTGGCCAGTTATATGACAAATCTTAATATAAACACTCAGAAAAAAATGTATCTGAATGGATCAATTACAAGCCTGAGAGTTTTCTATATGGAACAACTAACATCCGACACTTTGGCTTAAAATATCATGCTGAAAGAGGTATCATATATTCCATACGCCTATTCTGAGGAGGAGGTTAAGACGATTGTTTAGAGATTATCTTTCTAATGTAAAACCTAAATTCAACGTCTTATCATTTCTATAAATTATGAAGGCAATGAGAGTATTAGATGACAATAATGGAACTTAAATTATGAAATGAAGATGGTAGTTATTAAACGGCAAGAATTCCTGCATGACTATGCTTACAACAACACGTAGATGTGTATAATAAGATTTTACTATTAGTTTTCAAATATACTCACTAAAGAATCAGAAATTCTTTATCAAATGTAAGGAAGGAAAATGTGCCCAACTGGTCTGTCTTGAATTCTCTCCCTTCTTCACGCAGATTCTAATTTTTGGCTAATCTCTTCTGTTCCTGCCTGTTCTGGTCCCATGCTGGTCTGAAACAGGCTACTTGATTGTATGAGAACTTTCAATACTGACTGCAGACAATTCATGCTATTTCCAACTACATCTACCCAAAGTTCAGGCTTTTAAGAAGATCTCAGACTGTATTTCTACATCTCGAGCTAGCGGTGTTCAAAATTGCAAAGAATTAAGTCAGTACAGAGGATGGATCATCCCTCTACTTTTAGCAAAATCTATCACCAAACAGTTTCTCTCCTCTTGCAAAATGCTAGACTTTCTCTCTGTCTTTCTGGCCTGAGAATTCTATCATCTGTATTTCTGACTCACTTGTTAACTCATTGAATAAATATTTACTCAGTGTGTTACTATGTCCCAGGAAATTCTCTAGGCCTGGGGAGATACAACAATGAACAACAAAGAATCTCGCAGCTTCAGAGTTAACTGTATTTATAAGAAGAGTAAATCCTGTCTAATCACTTTAGATGAAAGATAGAAAGTTCACTTTTAGATATATGTAGTTTAAAAAAAAAAAGTCCTGGTCTTTATGTTTTCTGAATATTTCTATCAAAATCCTTTTTAGCAGTCACGACCTCTTCTAAAAAAAACTCAAAGCACATACCGCACTGTATAAACAGAGGGTCATCTTTCCAGATAAATAGGTACCATAAAGTAGACACTACTGGCTACTAAAACTGTGAGATGAACTCTGATAAAGAAAGAAAAGTTTTCAGACTGGAAAAGTCATAGGTTGTCAGACTGATTCCGCATGATTATTTGTAAGGCTCATCCTTTCTGTTTTAATGGGTTTTCAAATAAAGTTTCTCCTCTTTTGATTACATTATCCTTAGAAGTAAATTCAGAGAATAAGTATCTCTTAAGATATTTCCACATTGGCTGAGTTATTTAACAAAATACACAATCAACTAATAAGACAAAAGTAGAATGTAATGCAAAAGGTGAATGACAAAAGGTAGGAGATACTTTAGATTAGGAACTAACACTATCAAAGAGAAGGGACAAATGAGGAAAGATTAAAATAAATCTCATCAATTCACACAACAAATATTTTTCAGCTCCTAATATGGGTGAAGCACTGCTGCAGGTGCTGAAGGTACAATGATGAATAATTCTCAACCAAAAACAAGATTGTAATCATGAGGGTATCAGAGTGATAGTCCTTCTTTAGTTTATTTAATTTGCATTGTTGTTAATGGGATTACTTCCCATTAACTGTTAATTTTTTATTGTAAAATATTTGATGAAATCCTAAATGTTTAATCTCCTATTTCCATTACTATATGTGTATTTGTAACATAAATACACATATATGCTCTATATCATGTTTCATTTATTAATGTAATCACTCAATAGTCTTACCTTATGTTTTATTTTAGGGGAGACCCTTGAGTACATCATATATGAGATTATAGAAGCAATTGAAGTAAAAGATATAGATACTCATGGAATCTACATGCATAGGCAAGTCCAAATTTGGATTTTTTTCAATACACAGGAAAACAATGAAAGTAATATATATTTTAATCCCAAAGAATACTTTTCCCAAAATATCATTAAAAGTGCTATATTCACAATGGTAGACCCTGAGGATAAGTGTTATATTTAAGACAAGTGATTTTAGCCTAGGGCTCAAATGTAAGTCTCCTCTGCTATTTTTCAGTGTAATTCTATTTGACCGTTGTTTTAAGGACAAGGGAAGGCAGCCAGGACACTCAGGAGGAGAAAAAGAAAAATGTGGGTCACAGTCCTAGAAGATCAAAATGATGCCAATTTGGGGCCCAGTAGTGGTGACGGCGCCTACCATGGAATACAAGCCCCCATCCCCACCCCATGATCTGACTCCTGCCTAATCTTTCCAGATCTTTCTTTTTATCATTCCCTATCTCACACTTTGTATTACAACATTACATGATGCGCTGTTTCCTACACATTTTGTTGTTTCTCATATTATTGACTACTCTCCTCTATTTTCTTTTCTTAGCTTGTTCATGCACATTCTTCAAGTCTCAATGCAGACATCTTCAGGATGCTTTCCTTAACCACCACCCACTCTTTCAGACTATTTTCTCCTCGGTACCTTCTGATACCTCCATCAGTATGCAAACCACATTGTATTAGTAGTATTAGTTGAACCAGATGAAATAGCCTATAATAGGTTGATGCTAACGTACAAAAATATGAGTCATTCACTGCCACCAGGATGTAAGCTCCTTTGGGTGAGCCTCATTCATCACTGGGCACCCCTTCCTGCGCAGAAGGGACTCCAATAACTCTTTGCATGAATGAAATAATTAATTTAGAAATAATCAAAGAAATTTCAAAGATGCTCCTCATGCTGTCCTGAGCACTTGTCAGCTTCAGAGTGCACTTATGCCTTCAATGAGAAGAATACACAACTGAATGAAACTTATTTTTGATGATATGCTATATTTTTGGTAATGGAGCAAGGATCCATGCACTGTTTTTTATTGGCTGTTCTCGCAAACCGCATTGCTTCTTTGTGAGTGGATCTTCAATAGGAACCTGGGGAAATCTGTCCCCTAGCAACAGGTCTCTGTAAGCTACACTTATAAATCAATGCACAGAGTGAGAGTCATGCAGTCAGGTGTTCACGTTCCTTGGGTGAGGATAATTTTCACTTGACACAAAATTCAATTGATTCAAACTGATTACGTACTGAACTGTCTCTGTTCCATTTTGGCGTCACTTCACTATAGCTAAGCTTCATCCTAAAAAGACCCTGCTTACACAGAAAGCCTAGTCAAGCTCAAGTACGCTATGCTTTCCTGGAGACATTCAGTTAAGACTGGTAAGTTTATTATGAATAAGAAACAGACATATGATTTACCTCCTATTACTCACAGCTCATCTATCCATGTTTAGTAAGTGCTACTATGTTCCAGGAATTTAGTCAGGATTACAAAGATGAGTAAAAAGTAATAGCCCCTACCCTCAAGGAGCTCAGAATTTAGTGTGAAGAATGAGACATAGAAATAAACAATGGCCAAGCAAAGGGTGAATCCCATACTACATACGTGTATCAGGGATTATGATAGAGGGGGATAGTCTTAACTCTACTGCCAAGAGTTGTGCGATCTTCTGTGAAATATACTTGTAGGATCTGACAATTAGGAGGATGGTGGTGATGTCGGTAAGAGCGATAATAGTATCCAGTGTGATGGTTTGGTTCAGGTGTCAACTTGACCAGGTAATGTGGCCAGTTGTCTGGCCAGGCAAGCACTGGCCTGATCATTGCTGCAAGTATACTTTGTGGCCAGTTGATAAAATACACCAGAAGGCTGGTGCATTAAAGCGTCAGTCAGATGACTGCAGCTGTGGCTGATTATATCTGTGATCAACTAAGGGCGTCTCCTGCAAATGTGATAATTCAATCAGTTGAAGATTATTAAGGAAGAAGACTTTTTCATCTTTTCATCAGCCAGGGAGACTCTCCTGTGGAGTTCATTGAGACCCTTCATCAGAGCTGCCAGTTTCACAGCTTGCCCTATGGATTTTGGACTCTTCCATTCCCATGGTTGTGTGAGATACCTTTATAAATCTCATATTTATAGATATCTCCTATTGGTTCTATTTCTCTAGAGAACCCTGACTAATACATCCAGTGAGAAGGAACCCAGGCACTAGTTGGTTAATGTATGATTTAAAGACGAAGAAGTGGTTGACATTAAGTACAGATTATATCTATGTGTAAACCCAATATAAATTATAATAGTGCTACTGAAATTAAATGTTTGAATCATGGGAAGGTAAAGGGATAAAGTGCCTAGGAATATTTATATGTGTATACTCTCCATGACCCTATTAGTTAAATATTATTTTCTTCCTTTTACAAATGAGAAGAACAATTAAATAAGCTTGATCTACAAGAGCAAAATCCTAATTAGTTGGTCATTTTTATATTAACTCAATTTTCCCAACTTGCATGTAGAGTCTACTTTTCAAAGCACTTTCACATTTGATATTCCAAACAACCATAATGGGCTTTCAAATCAGACAGTAAAAGAAGGAGACAGACAAAAGTTAAGTGGTTCATTCAAGGTCGTACAGTATCAAACATCTTAACTGGTTCTCTTCTACCCTATCAGAGAAAATAACTTACACTCCTCCAAAGCTTTAACTGCCATTTAGTCTACACAGGTAGCACGATAGCCAGAGTCTATAAAAAAGGACAATGTCTTCCCAAAGTCACTCTCTATTGGCCATCCCTTTCTCCTCTAATCCCATCTCTTGACTATTTTGAGGCAGAATAAAGTAGTGATTAAGAGATAAGTTTCTGGAGCCAAAAAATCCTGCTTTCAAACCCAAGCAGTACAATTTACCACTGTCATCCTTGGGTATATAGCTTACATTCCCTGTTGAGACCATTTGTTTCTCTGTAAAATGGAAGTGATAATACTAGCATCTGCCACTTAAGACCATGTTGAAGATTAAATGAAAAAAAGCACTTTGATCTATGCCTTGCCCATAGTAAGCACTATACATGGATTTTTCTGTCATTGGTATTATTCCTTTGTTGTATAGCAGATTCTGCAGGAGGAATAGCCAGATGCATTCCTTCTAATTGCCACCACTCATAAATCCAGCCATGAATTCTGTAATTGGGATATTAAAAAGAGAAAGAGAGAAATTTTGCCATAATCTCTGAGGGAAATTATTGGTTAACAATATGGTGAATATTCTTAACTAAAACAAACAGAATATATGAGAAGCAAATTTTGCAGACTGGCTTCTGTTTTTCACCTGATGCATCCAGTTTGTTTTGTGTCTTTTGAAGAAATTGTGCTATATGTTTAAATGGAAAGTTTGTTCCAAATTATTCCTCAAAAATTTGGACTGGTTCAAGCCTTAAAGCCACATTCAATCTACCCATTCCAAGGAGTAAGTTGTGTTTCTAAGGGAGAAAAGTAGATCACACCCAATTCACCATTATGTTTTCCAACTCAATGAGCCAAATTACCTTAGAAAAATATTTTGAATATTTAAATAGATGAAATTTAAAGTTTGAAGGACTATGACATTTATTAACCATTATCAATATAGCTAAATTCCTTTATTTTATTCCATACCTTTGATGTAAACACCTGCAATACTCCAACCTTAAAGGGCTGCCACACAAAAAAAATGGAAACTTAACAGCCAACCAGAAATAGACACCTTAAGAAGGGGCTTTCCACCAGAAACGTTCCATTTGTCAATGCAGTGGTAGCTACCAATAAGAAGATTTCCTCACTTGCTTTACAAAAGCTTCCTCTTCCCACTTCGTAGGTGGAGCTTTTTTACTACTTATGGTTTGGTGCTGCTTAAGTCGAATCATTTATTCCCCTAATAAATTTTTAACAATTTTTTTAATTGCCTCAGTTTCTCTTTTACAACATGAAACATGATTTTTGTGGGATATATGTTGTTGTTCAAGAAATATACAGCTGTTTATTTTCACTCAAAATCTAAATAACAGCCCCAATTTTTTAAAAAAAATTCTTTCCTTTCATCACTTTGCTCTCCAAAAATCTTCATAAAGCCAGAATACTTTTTGGTTTTGAGTTGATTGGTATGATTCATTATCTCCCTATGTAAAGTTAATATGATAAATTGGGGAGTGGGGAGAACTTTGAAAGAAAACAAAATGTTTTTTAAAAATCTTTTTTGAGGTTTTGCTAGATAATGTATAAAGTTTGTTCTTTGCCTTATTTTAGACTGAAAGGAATAACTGGGAATAAAGCCAAACTTTTCCTCCATACACCAAAAAATTATACACATTTTACATTAATAAGAGAAGAAAAGGAATTTTGTTGTGTTTTGTTTTGCCTTTTAAAGAATTTTCTCTTCATCTTATTTGCTTTATCTTCTGGAGAGGAATCAACCAGTTGCTATTCTATATGTCCCATTGATATCCCTCCTGTTATTGGATTTGAATTCTATTGTAATAGGTTGCTCCAAAAGCCATTATTATTTTACTTAACATAAGTTATTTGGAGCTAAGTTTCTAAAGACAGCAAAATATATTCAATTCAATTCAGAAAGGATTGATTGCACTCTCTCTAGGAATAAAGCAGGGGACTAAGTACTATGTGAATGCTAAAATTAATAAAACACCATGCCTGCTTTCCAGCAGTCCACAGTTCAGCTCATAAATAAATTTAACACAGGACAGCATGTCATAAATTCTAAAAGACAATTCCTAGAGCATCATTTTATGTGTGCTGCCATCAGATTATTTATCCTAATGTGCTTTGTCTGTCTCCTGACATCAGCTTCACATATGAGGGTCAACTCACCATAATACGGAAAGACTGATTCTACCAAAGCCAGATGTTTGTTTTCAATACCCCTAGTCCTTTAGGGATTCATTCGCACCAACAGTCCAGATGTTGGCATTCCTTCTACTGCACCCTCCTCCCAGATGACTTCCAAGCGCCATGCCCAGTGGTCACTCAGGGCTTTTTCAAGCAGTACAATAGCAGGAAAGAATGTGCTAGGTATGCTCTATACTCTTGAAATAATAATAATAATTAACATTCTCTCTTTTGGGTAGGGATGTTCTTCACTACAAGCGAGTCTGCAAATTTAGGAAAGATAGATACAAAGTGGTAAAAGTGGAAGTGGTTACCACTCTCAACCAGATGTTGGATTCACCAAATTAACCCACACAATCAATGTCCTTTTAGCTTCCTCGCCCCTCCTCCTACCAGCCCTGCCCAGGTTTTATCATTCTTCCTCCTAACCTCTTCAGGCACAGAATGGGGAGACCCTTTCATGTCAAGACTTCCCCCCAAATAAATCTGCTTTAAAAAAAAATACATATGCTCATGTATATGTATATATTACCATCTCAGGCTCATTTTCTGCAAATGATTTGCTAAGTAACAATTAGCTAATCCAATAAAGTAATCTGGATGAGATAAATAAGGAAACTATTTCCTTCTACCTCTTACTCCCTTGGCAATTCCTTCCTCTTCCAAATACTACGGATTTATCCTAAAAGCCATCCCTCCTATTTTCTACACCCTCCCCCCACCCCACCCAATTTTAATGGTTGGACTATTTTGAATTAAATTGTGGGATTATGTCACGATAGTAATTAATAAAGGAGATAAATTTAGGGGACATGGAATTTCACAATCATTTATTTTATGTTACGTAAAACAGCATCCAATAAGAATGCACATTGAACATTCAACAAAATGGAGGAATACTAATCAGAAAAAAAATACCATCAGAGAAAAGATAGTAATAAATAAAAAACCTCCATCAATTGCCCTTGCTAAAAGTCCTTTCTTAGTAAATCTAATGCAGTTTTATATAAGCTCTAAAGATTTGAACTTCATCTTCCCCTTAGAGCAATTCTCAAACACATTACCATTGCCTCTGGGTGAAAAATTACTGAACTCTATTTTTTTGGAAAAAATTTTCTGTAATAATATAATTTTCAAGATACATCACAAAAAAAAGAGAAATAATTTTCAAAGGGAACACTGAAAGTTTCTCTTGTAATATGATTGCTTTTCACAGCCAGATATCTCATTGCATGAAAAGTAAAGATACTACTCTACTGACATTGGAAATTTTTTCTTATTTTTATATTTACAGAAAAAATTCAAACCAACTCATCATTTTTCTCTTAAGCAAAATTTGACCTGAGAGTTAAAGTATGGAGACAGTTTGTACCAGATTCTGCTGCAATAAGCCAATAAATATTTGATTTTTGATTTTGCATGCAAATACAGGTGTAGGCATTGCTTTTTTGTAAACAGAAATCAGCAAGACTAAAACTCTTCTTTTCTGTCTTAAGAAAGACTCTAAGCAACTGAAAAGAAATAGCAAGAAAACATCCTCCTAAAAGAAAAGGAAGAAGCTGCCGATGATGGCTGTGGTGGCAGCAGTGGCAGTGATAATTCCATAAACTCGAGGAAAGCAGTTGAGTTGTCAAGATGCAGAAGAAAAGTTTCCTTAATACTGCTAAAATCAGAGGTTGGAAAAGAATCTGGGTAGTTTATTTAACTTACTACTAATACCACATCATTTAAGTGATTTGTTTCAAACGCTGCCAAATTTTTACATCTCCATTTAGGTGGGGAACCAGATGTTATCAAGATAGTGAGTATAAAAGAAGATTATCTTACATCATTTATAAATCATACAGTAATTACCTTAATAGTGATTTAGTTTTGATTCTATATTAGTCTCGAGAGAAACAGAAAAACCAATAGGATATATATATATATATATAATTTATATTTATATACATATATTAAAATATTTCTTATAGGAATTGGTTCATACAACCATGAGGATTGGCAAGTCCAAATTTCACAGGGCAAGATGTAAGTTGGAAACACCAATGAAGGTGATGTTGAATTCCACAAAAGTAGCTTGTTGGCTGAAGTAGAGTCAGAAATTCTTCTTTCTGACTTCTGAAATCCTCAGTTCTCACTTTGAGTCCACCAACTAATTCTATGGAGAAACCCTCCTCATTGCTAAGAGTACTCTCCTTTATTGTTGTCAATCATAGATGAAATCAACTGACAAATCATGTAAATCCACCTATAAAATACTCTCACAGAAACAATCAGTCCAGTGCTTGCTTGACCAAACAACAGGACACCATAACCTAGCCAAGTTGACACAGTAAGTCACCAAGAAGAGGTTACCTTCCATCAAGAAAGGCTGATGAAGTTCAGGGTTTCTCTCTTAGCTGGAAGAGAGAACAAATACCTCTTGTAAATAGTTACAAAGAAAGTTATTTAGACTCTGACTTGATCTGTATGCCACAAAAACAAACATAAAACAAAATTCCATAGTATGTGCTATGATTTTTCATCAATTTATTGATAGCTTAATATAGACATTCTAAAATTCATCATTAGCCTGATGCTCTCTCCCATTATACAAGAGTTCTGGACTAATATGAAAAACAACTGCTTTAATGTACTGGGACAACAGGCAGTATAAGATTATACTTCTAACAGAAAGGAAACAAATGAGTTAAGCCATCTAATTATCTGGGTTTGGGGACTGGAGCCATATTCTGGACTACTGCACAGAAATGGGATATGGAGGTGTCAATATACAGAGGAGACACAGAGCACACTTACAAGAAATGAAGGCAGCTATGATTTGTGAAGTAGAGTGCCTGTGAGGAAAAAGCTATGCATTAAAGAACTCCAGAAATCTGCATAGGGTCCTCTTGAGTCTTTGGGCAGATTACCAAGCTGCACCTGAGTTGAGATGAGACATATCAGGCCAAGAAAAGAACAACCACTGGGAACAAACAACTATCATGGAACTAACCAGAGCTGGGAGAAATTCAAGTGCCAACCAATCATAGGGAAGAAACTTTATTGAACATGTTGGGCATTCAGCAGAAACTCTAGAAAGGCCACATTTTAGTAGAGCTAAACCAGTCCTAGAGTAAAGAACAACTGTAATGAACCTAACAAGATGCAGAAGAAAAAAAAGAGTCAATTTGTTATTCATGATATTAATTACTTCCATAACAAAGATCTCTTAAAGGACAAATTCAAAATCTAAACACTCAACAACCAGACAAATGAAAGAGAAAAAGGTGAACCAAAACTAAGAGAAAAATCAGTCAATAGACACATGATGCAGAAATGATGGAGATTATGGATGAAGAGACGAGGATTTTTAAAACAGCTATTATATATGTTCAAAAATACAGAGGAAAGCGAGCCACAAGAGCCAGAGACCTTTGGAGATGATGAAGAAAAATGCCCCCAGGGGAGCATCATGAAATAAAAAGCTTGGAGAGAAAGCTAACAGACTTTACCATGTGCCCTTCCAGCTAAGAGAGAAACTCTGAACTTCATCAGCCTTTCTTGAGTGAAGGTAACCTCTTGTTGGTGCCTTAATTTGGACATTTTCACAGCCTTAGAACTGTAAACTTGCAATTTAATAAATTTCCTTTTTTAAAAGCCAAAAAAGAAAAAATGTAAAGGAAAACATGAGTATTCCTTTACATTAAGAAAAAAAAAAAAGCAAAACCTGAAATTTAAAATTCACTGGAATGACAACGAAAAATTAAACCTTACTGTGTGGAAACTATGCTTCCATAAACAGGACTCAAAAAAAAAAATTCTGAATAGAATTAACAGAAGATTGGGGACGGCAGAAATAAAGATCAGTGAATTTCAGGACAAAGCAACACAAAATATACAAACTGAAGAAAACAAAGAAAAAAGGTCAAAAAATTAAATGAAAGAAGAAAGAGCTTCAACATTTGTGAGATAACATCAAACAGCTATCAGAATCAAACAACCAAACAAACCTGGACAAAAATAAAAAAGAATAACATATATATAAGAAGAGACCCAAGGATCAAGAGAGAAATAAAATTTGTTGAAATTTTTCCAGATTTGTTGGAAAAAAGTCAGTCCATAGGATCAAGAAGCAAATTGTACCTCAAGCAAATGAGGACAAAGAGAATGGCATCAAGGTTCAACATAAGAAAATTTATGAAAACCAATAATAATGAAGAAATCCTAAAGTAGTGGGAAGGAAAAGAGAAGTAAAAATATAATCAACATCATAAGTCCTCAAATGCAAAGCAAATTAAAACCACTATCCACCCATTAGAAAGGCTGAAACTAAAAGGACTGACAATACCAAATGTTGACAAATAAATAGATCAACAGAAATTCTTATACAAAACCATTTTACCAATTAAAAATAATGCAAACTCTATGTAAATGAGTTTTTTCAATGAAAGGATAGATAAACATACTGTGGCATGGTCATACAATGGAATACTCCTTAACATAAAAACAAATGAACTACTGACACTAAAATCATGAGGGAAAATCCAAATATGCTGAGCAAAAGAAGGCAAAGTGCATATCATTTGATTTCATTCACATGATGTTCTAGAATAGGCAAAACTTATATATAATTACAAAAAATAAATCAGGGGTTGCCCAGGACTCTTGGATGGAAATAGATTAGTTAAAATTTTGGTACCTGAAAGTGGGGTGCTGCTGTAACAAACACCTAAAAATGCAGAAGTTGCCTTAGAATGCACCCTGGAAAGAGGCTGGAAACTTTTGAGGAGCAAAACGTAAGGATAGAAAGGTATGTTACTTTTGTGTTTTGAACCAGAATGTCAGTAACTGCTTTCCTTTGCCTATGACCCTGTTGAGTCTGAGGATTAGACAACTTGTTTTTGACTTTCACAGGTCCCCTGGGAATTGTGCCCCAGTACAATGATACCAACTTTTTCATCTCTACTGCATTTCGATGATATAAATTATGAGATTGATGAGATTATGAGATTTAGATGAGATTTTTGGACTTTGAGTTGATGCTTTAAATGAGTTAAGACTTTTGGGGAGCTTGGTATGGGATGAACGTATCTTGTGTGTAGAATGGATATGAATCATTGGGAGTCCAAGGGCAGTCAGCAGTAGGCAAAATAACGGCAAAAGTGATTTTGTAAATGTAATTAAGTTATGGATCTTAAAATAGAAAGATTATCTTTAATTATCTCTATTGGCCCAATTTTATTATATGGGAATGTAAGAGTGGAGAATCTTTTCCAGCTGCTGAGAGAGGGAAATAACAATGAAAAAATGGTCAGAAAGATGTAACATTGCTAGCTTTGAGGATGCAGAAAGAGCAGCACGAGCCAATGGATATAGAAGGTCTCTATAAGCCGGAAAATGAAAGGAACCAAGTTCTTCCCTAGAGAATACAGAAAGAAACATTCCCTAGTGACACCCTGGTTTTAGGAGATGAGGCATGTTTTGACCTTCTAACCTACAAAACTATAAAATAATAAATGTGTATTGTTTTAGGCCACTAAGTTTGTGATAAATTGTTACAGAACGAAGAAAAAACCAATACAGATTTTGGAACTCTAGTATCAACCAGTACTTCCTATTGATATGCTGCTTTACTTATGTCCTATTAATCTTTGCTTTAAACACAGTTATAACAAGTTTCATTAGTTCCATACCTGGCAAATGGAAATTTTGAAACATCAAAATGGAATGTCAGATGATGTATTATTTGTGTGGTTTATGTAGGAAAGTTAATAAAAATTCCACAATAGAACCCATATACAAGGAGTAAACCTTGGCTCTATGTGAAACTATTGATCAGTAGAAATATATTTATATTTTTATGTTAAGATAAAACATTTATGGTATGCCTGTCACATTTTTACCAGTTCTAATTACACTAAATTTTCAATTAACAATCACATTTTCCCTACTGCTTTGGACAAAAAGGGCTAGCATTGAATAATTAGAGACAGCCTCAATGACAGGAGCAAGAAATAAGATTGAAAATCTGAGTGTGAGTGGAAAGAGTTATGGAAAAAGTGTAAAATAATATACTCAAAGCACAGAAGTATGACAAATGCACATTCAGAGCACCATATTATACTCGTGTACATTCCACATTTCCATGTGATAGAATAACTGACTTTTCTAATGAAAAATGTGGACTCCCTCAGAAAATTAAACTAGGGCTTCCACATAAACTAAAGAAACAAATTTGAAAAATATATAATTAAGAGAATTTCTTTAAAACAGCCTAAGTAAAAAAATGTTGATCCTTCAAAGGATATTTGGTCATTGGATAATTCCCTCAGAATTCTGAAAATAAAAAACTGCTACAAAACATTTTCTTCTACTATTGACAACACCTCAGTGACAAAATGAGACTTCTGCCTTCATCTTTAGAGTCTAAAGATATTTAGAAACAATTTCTGAGCTTAGCATATTTAAAGGATTATGATATTATTTTTCCATTCACCCTCAAAAAAAAGCTTATGTCTACAAGATAATATTTATATACTTAAGGTAACACACTTTTCAAACTCAAATACACTTCTTTTTTTAATATTTTTATTGAAAAATCTTCACATGTATATAGTTCATACATGGTGTACAACTAATGGTTCACAATATCATCACATAGTTATGTATTCCCTACCATGATCATTTTCAGAACATTTGCATCACTCCAGAAAAAGAAATTAAAAAAAAAAGCTCATACATTCCATACCCCTTACCCCTCCCTCTCACTGACCACTAGTATTTCAATCTACCCAATTTATTTTACCCCATATCGCCCGTTATTTATTTTTTATCCATATTTTTTACTCATCTGTCCATATCCTAGATAAAAAGGAGCAACAGACACAAGATTTTCACAATCACACAGTCACACTGTAAAAGTTATATCATTATACAGTCGTCTTCAAGAGTCAAGGCTATGGGAACACAGCTCAACAGTTTCAGGTACTTCCCTCCAACCACTCCAATACACCATAAACTAAAAAGGGATATCTGTATAATACATAAGAATAACCTCCAGGATAACCTCTCGACTCTGTTCGAAATCTCTCAGCCACTGAAACTTTATTTTGCTTCTTTTCTCTTTTCCCCCTTTTGGTCAAGAAGCCTTTCTCAATCCCATGATGCTGGGTCCCGGTAAATCCTTGGCCAAATACACTTCCTATATGTTCATATACATGAAAATGTAGATAAAATATTATATTTTGCACTAAGGAAAAGTTCCATAATACATCAGTGAATATTTATTGGGGAGTATTGTAGAAATCAGTAATTACAACAAAGAACTTTTCTTCATTTCAATTTGAATAAAATTTAATGAAAGCTGTCAACCTCTCTGGAATACCAACCGTACTAAAGCCATTTGTTATTCTGAGTTTTAATGCTATGCTTCTTTCTGTAAAACAATTGTTTTCTCATTTTTTACCTTTATGTCATTCTTTACTGAATCTAGACTGAGAGATCGGGGTCAGCAGGCTGTCCATCAGAGCCAATGAAACAGAAGATTTTCAGAAATGGGATTCACAGATCTTTCAAGGAAGGAAGGCGAGATAGAGAGAGGCAATGGAGAAGGAAGGAAGGAAGGAAAGAAGGAAGTAAGGGAGGGAGGAAGGGAGGATAGAAGGAAGGAAGACAAATAAGTTAAAATACTAACATTGTCAGCTTCTTAGTTTGTGAGGATCTAGTTAACTGCTTCAATACCAATCACACTCCTTTCCAATTCCTTGAATAGATTATAAGTAAAGGGGGTAAAAGTGAAATTAAAATCACAGTTCCTTTTCAAAGAAAAACTCAACCAGAAAACTTAAACAAATTTATTACTATAAATGACATGAAAGCAGAGGGTCATGTCACCGTCAAGAAACTAATTCCCTGACACAGACCTTTAGTCTCCATGTATGCATTCACCCATGTTGCTACTAACTAGAACCTCTCTGGGAATCAGTTTGCCTTTCACTATATCATTGGCAATTTTCTCCTGGCATGGAAATTTACCCCAAACATTGCAAAAGGGTAGATGCAAATTCAATCATAAGGTCTTGTTGTGCAGACATGCCTGGCTTGGATCCCAATCACAATTCCTATTATTTATGTGAAGATTCACCTCTGTGAATCTCATTTTCTTTTTCTGTGAAAGGAATAGAATAATACGTACTGCACATGTAAGAATCATGCTCTTTACAATATAAAAGTTACCATGAAAAAAAAAGCAAACAATCCAAAATTTCTAAAATGTTTGTTATTGTTTAATTTAAATTTTAAATAACATTTATTTTAATATATGTATATTAACAAAGAGTGTATGAATGATTTCAACTTGAATATCAAAAATATAGACCAATAATTCTAAAAGTTCTAAGATACTTTTTACTTAGCAGGATTACTATATTACAATTAGAAAGTAATCATCACTTTATTCTTGATGCTATCAAGATCCTGATTCAAAAGGCATGTTCAGTTTCAGTCTCTCATGTTAAGGTAAAGTAATTGAAGAAAGCTGCAAGAGAAAACAGGAAAATATAAGAATGTAGGAGCAGTGTGGAAAGACAAGAAAATCTGGCATTAAACAACCTAATAAGTAGACAATGGAAAAATAATATATCGCTATTCTTTCACTATATTTCAATTCTAAATTACTGACTTTTGTGGAGTAAATCTATTAAGATTCTTTTCATTAATTTTCTCCTGCAATATCTCTGGAGCAAAAAAAGAAAGTTTTTAAACCAAAGCATTACCTTTCTTCCCCAACTAAGAAAGAAAATTCTTGAGGGAGAAAAATTTACTTTGCATCTCTCACTGAGAGAATGAAGGAAGGGAGAATTCTAGGTCTGAGGTCTACGTGAACAAAATCTCTGCCCCTCTGAGTTGAGCTTTCACAGTGGGACTTCGTATTTTGTTTAATTACAGATTTTGAGATTATCAAACTAAACTTTATCCCAAGGAAATGTGAATTATAGAGCAAGATCAAGAGTTTGGGAGGACTTTCAATTTGGTTGGATTACAGGAGGCACTGGTTCCCACTATTGCATGCACAATTGAAGGCTGACTTGCTAGAATAAAGATATGTTCCTGGAATTTTAAAAATGTACTTTGATGATAGCAAGAAGTATGGAAATTACCTTTACAGAAGATATTTATGACCAGAATTTACCTACCAACCAGAGTTCATTACTTTTCCCTAGATCTCTGTAGGTAAGGGATAGCAAACCATCTTTCTTAATTTCATCCTAAGTCCTGACTGTATTAGTTAGGACAGACAAAACATTCTTGAAGAGAACTATCTAGTTATATACTTTACAGAGCTTAAGATACTCAATTTTTTATTTGATATCTATTTGAGAAGGAAACAATATACTTAGAATTAGTCAGTCTGTAAGATATTTTCATATTAAAGGAACCCCATATTTTTCAATTACATTATAGAAAAAAAGACTGAGGAAGGGAAAAATCAAAGAAAGAGATAAGAAAAGCAGGGAAGGAGTAGAGAAGCAGGAAGGAGGGCAGGCTACAATTGCGAGCTTTCCTTGTTCAACATGCACTTATCTAAACTAATTATTTCATCCTATAATGATAAAAATAAGAGTTGTACCTTCTTGTCTTATTTTAGTAAACCAAGTACCTAGAAAAGCAGCTCCTTTGGTCATGAGTATTATTTCCACCAAACAAAGAAAGATAAAATTCTTTCCAACAGTGAAGAGAGGCAGCCTGGCAAATATCTATTTTCCCAGATTTGGCTCTCAGATCCATTGTTTGCAGTGGTTATTTTAGCCTGATGGGGTCCATCACTAGAAGAGATAAATCTCTTTTCCTATCAAACTAGCAGTGGAACATAAGCTTTGTGAAGGCTATTGGTTTTCCTTCAAAATAACAAATTGTTTGTAAAAAAAAAAAATGCTATTTTTGATTCAGTACAGTCACCTGGGATGTGGTTCTGTCATGTTTTCTATTTGTTGCCAAGAGTTTCATTATATTTTATAATGGCATTGGCATGCCACAGTTATGGCATGACCCAGTTTTGTCTTGAACAAGGCAGCAGAATTTTCAATTGCTTGCTTAACCTTATTTTTCCACATTTCTGTTCTTTATCCACATTCAAAGAAGCCTAAAATAATTGGATTTCAATTGAAGCCACTAAAGCTTTGTCTTTAAGAGAACATGTTACAATGCTCCTATCAAAGCTAAAGCCTTGGCCCACCTTACTCTTCAGTTTTTTCTCTTCTTTTGTTCTTCCCTCTTGTTCCTCATTTTCACAGTAACAATGCCTGTCAGTAATTTGCACCCTTTGTTTTACTTTTTCCCTTTCAGAGCCTAATCAATGGGTTAATTAAGACTTACAGTTGCAAGTAACAAAATGTACTTCAAACAAATAGAAGAAAACAAGGGGGATTTATTGGACTGGGATTTCTTACAGAACACAGGACAGGAGATGAAACCTGAACTCAAAGATCAGGCATAGAAACCAGTAACCCTGATCACTACTCTCTACTTCTGCCTCTATTTGTACATCTGCTTTTTTCATGTTCCCATGAATTTCACTGAATTAGTATGCACATGATCCTTGGCTACCAAGTCTTCAGTTCACAAGATCAACTAGTACTTTTTAAATCAAATTTCAAATTCAAAGAAGCAAAAACCTAATAGGCTCATCTTGGATCAGTTGATCTCCCTGTTCTCTTGATTATGACCAAAACTTCGGAGTCACATGATTTGTGGGGTCCAACCTTGGGGGTAGAAGGGAAAAGTGCTATCAGAGTAAAGGAATATAGACTGCAAAATCCCCTCAAAATGTTGCTGATTCTAGGATATAGTTTCTGCTAAATCAACCCCATTTAAATATATGAAAACTCAAGCACATTTTTATAAAATGAGCTTATTTAAGAAAACTAGCGTTTAGCCTCAGTTCTGGCATTAAGAAGATTTTTAAACTAGAAAAAGTCAAAAACACTTCAGACTACATAATTTTCAAAGTTCCATCCAACATGAAATATAGTAATTCCATGTTCACCTGAGATTTACCTTCTTAAGTCAATGTTCATGTATAGACAATATTTTATACCTTAGAAGTATTAGCTAACTTTCCTTAATAGTTGCTCTGCATCAATCACTTTAATACTAACTCATTTAATTTTCATAGCAATGCTTTGAGGTATGAACAAGCATTTTCACAATTTTACAAAACAGGAAGGTGGTTAAGTAACTGAACCCAAGTCCACATACCTAGTGAATGGACAGAGAATCAGACTTCAGAGCCTATGTTTTTTAGATAATATATACCTTCACCTCTAGTTATTTGACCTTTATTTAGAGACCTACGGAAAGATGACAGAATAGGGAGTTCCAGGACTCACTGTTCCTCCAAAAACAAGTAGTGGACAGGCAGAGGCTACCTGAAACAACTGCTCCGGGGCACTGGAGGGCAGGGGTGCAATGAAGTCAGTGCTGAGATGGAAATGTATAGCCATAAATGCCTACGTTTTTAAAAAAGAAAGAGCTAAAATCAAAGACCTCACTGCACACCTGGAGGGACTAGAGAAAGAATAGAAAATTAATTCCAAAGCAAGCAGAAAGAAAAGCATAATAAACATTATAGCAGAAAAAATAAAATTGAGACTGAAATAACAACATAGAGAATTTAAAAACCAAAAGTTGGTTCTTAGAGAGAACCAAGAAAATTGACAAACCAAAGCTAGACTGACAAAGATAAAAAAGAGAAGACACAAATAAATAAAATCAGATATGAGAGGGGGGACATTACTATTGACCCTGCAGAAATAAAAATGCTCATAAAAGGATACTATGAAGAAGAGTATGCCAGAAAATTCAACAACCTAGATTAAACAGACAAATTCCTAGAAACGCACAAACAACCTACACTGGCTCTAGAAGGAATAGAAGACCTAAACAGACCAATTGTAAGTAAAGAATTCGTCACCAAAAATTTCACAAATCCTTTCAATAAGAATTTATACCAATCTTATTCAAAATTTTCCAAAAAGTTGAAGAGGAGTGACTACTACCTGACTGATTCTATGAAGCCAAACATTGCTCTAATACCAAAGTCAAATAAAGGTACTACAAAAGAAAATTACAGACCAATCTCTGTAATTTGAATATAGATGCAAAATGAATATAGAATCAAATGAATACACATGCAAAAATCCTCAACAAAATACTTGCAAATTGAATCTAACAACACATTAACAGAATTTTACCCCATACTAAAGTGAGATTTCATCCCACATGTGCAAGGATAGTTCAGCACAAGATGATCAATTAATTCAATATACCACATTAACAAATCAAAGGGAGAAAACCACATGATCATCTTGATTGTCACAGAAAGACATTTGACAAAATCTAGCATCTTTTCTTGGTAAAACACCTCAGAAGATAGGAATAGAAGGAAATTTCCTCAACATGATATAGGGCATATTTGAAAAACCCACAGCTAACATTGTACTCAATGATTAAAGATTGAAAGCTTTCCTTCTAAGATCTGGAACAAGACAAGGATGCCACTGTCACCACCATTATTCAACACTGTGCTAGAAGTTGTAGCTAGAGCAGTTAGGCAAGACAAAGAAATAAAAGGCATCCAAATTATAAAGGAAGAAGTATGACTTTCACTCTTCGCAGATGACATGATCCTACATATAGAAAGTCCAAAAAAACTACAAGAAAGCCAGTAGAACTAATAAATACGTTTTGCAAAGTGGCAGGATACAAAATTAACACACCAAAATCAGTGGTGTTTCTAAACACCAGTAATTAACAATCTGAGGAGAAAATCAAGGAAAAAATTCCACTTATAATAGCAACAAAAGAATCAAATAGGAGGTGCAAGGGTAGTTCAGTGGTAGAATTCTAGCCTGCTCTGTGGGAGACCTGGATTTGATATTGGGCCCATGCACTTCCTCCCCACACACACCCCAAAAAAATTCAACACACGGTGCAGCAAAACAGGATAGTCACATGGAAAAAGAATGAAATGTGACCCCATCCCCACCATACAGCAAACGAGAAAAAAAAAGAATCAAATAGTAAGGAATAAATTTAACTAAGGATGTAAAGGACTTGTACACAGCAAACTCAAAAAACATTACTAAAAAAAAATCAAAGAAAACCTAAATAAATGGAAGGGCATTCCATGTTCATGGACTAAAAGATTAAATATCATCAAGATGCCATTCTGCCCAAACTGATTACACATTCAATGCAGTCCCAATCAAAATTCCAACAGCCTACTTTGCAGAAATTGAAAAGCCCATTATCAACATCATTTGAAAGGATAAGCGGCCCTGAATAGCCAAAAACATCTTGAAAAAGAATAAAAGAATGAGGAGACCTATACTTTCTGACTTTAAAACATATTACAAAGCTACAATTGTCAAAACAGCATGGTACTTGCATAAAAATCAATTTATTGACTAATGGAATTAAACTGAGAGTTTAGCAATAGAACCTGACATCTATGGTCAATTGATTTTTGACAAGACTGCCAAGTACATTTGACTAGGACAGAATAGTCTCTTCAATAAATGGTGCTGAGAGAACTTGATATCTATTTGCAAAAGAATGAAAAAAGACTCCTATCTCACACCTTATAGAAAATTAATGCAAAATGGATCAAAGACCTAAATATAAGAAGCAGGACCCAAGAACTCCTAGAAGAAAATACAGAGAAGCATCTTCTAAATCTTATGGCAGGAGATGATTGCTTCAACTTCATACCCAAAGCAGAAAGAATGAAATTAGAAATAGACAAATGGCACCTCCTCAAAGTTTGCATCTAAAAGGACTTTGTCAAGTAAGTAAAAAGGCAAGCTACTGAATTGGAAAAAAATATTCACCCAATAACGTTTTAATCTGGTGTATTCGTTTGTTAAAGCTGTCAGAATGCAATATACCAGATGTCAAAAAGCTTTTATAAAGGGAATTATAGGTTTTCACCCTATAATATTGAATCAGGATTAAAAGGTATGGCTTTTCTGAGATATACAACACTTTCATACTAGCACATCTGGTAAGGGTTTAATACCCAGAATATATAAAGAAGGCATACAACTCAACAATAAAAATACAAACAACCCAATCAAAAAATGGGCAAAAGACTTGAATGGACATTTTTCAAAAGAGGAAATGTAAATAGACAACAAGCACATGAAAAGATGCTCTAAGTCACCAGCTATCTGGGAAATGCGAATCAAAACCACAGTGAGGTATCATTTCACACCTAGTACAATGGACACTATTAGAAAAAAAAAAGAAAAGAAAACTGCCAGTGTTGGACAGAATGTGGAAAAGTAGTAATACTCATTCACATCTGGTGGGAATGTAAAATGGTGCAGCTGCTGCAGAAGACAGTTTGGTGCTTCCTCAGGAAGCTAAGTATAGAATTGCCATGTGATCTGGCAATCCAGCTACTGGGTATATATACCCAGAATAACTGAAAGCACATGAACAGACATTTGCACACTGATGTTCCTAGTGGTATTATTCACAATTGCCAAAAAATGGAAGCAACCCAGTACCCATCAACTGATGAATGGGTAAACAAAATGTGGAATACACATATAATGGAACATCACTCAGCTCTAAGGAGTGAAGTCCTGATGCATGTGACAACATGAATAAACCCCGAGGACATTATGTTGAGTGAAATAATCAGATTCAAAAGAACAAATATTATATGATCTCACAGATATGAACTAATTGTAGTAAGTAAATTCATAGAGTTAGAATCTACAATATAGGTTACCAGGGAATAGAATAGGTATAGAGGAAGGGGAGTTGATGCTTAATTTGTGCAGAATTCCTAATTAGGTTGATTGTAAATGTTTAGAGATGGATAATGGAGATGGTAGCACATTATTGTGAGCATAATTAACAGCACTGGATTATGTTGATGAATGTGGTTAAAGGGGGAAGCTTTGTGCCATGTATATTACTAGCAGGAAAGTTAGAGGATAAAACATGGGACTGTACAACACAACGGACCCTGTTGTCCAGGATGACTGAGGTTAATTATAAAAATATAAGAATATTCTTCATGAACTATAACAAATATATGTCACTATTATGCAGTTTTTACAGTAGGGTGCTACATGAAAAAATGCAACTAATGCAAACTATGAACTGTAGGTAACAGTATATTTTAATAATCTTTCATCAGTTGTAACAAAGGTACCATATCAAAGCAAAGTGTCAACAATGGGTATATGGGAACATGGTATTTTTACATGACATTTATGTAAATGTACAGTTTCTCTAACTGAAAACAAAATAGCAATAATTTTTTCAAAACATTATGCTAAATGAAAGAAACCAGCCACAAAGAAATACAACTGTGTATAAAAGTATTCCATGTGTATTAAACGAGAATATAAATAAATCTATGGTGGCAGAATTAGATTAGTGGTTATGTAGGATTGAGGAAGGATAAAGGGATTGAGAAGTGACTGCTAATGGGTATGCGATTTTTCTTTTTAGGATAATAAAAATGTTCTCAAATTGTGGTTATGCATGCACAACTCTGTGATTATAATAAAAGTCATTCATTGAACACTTTGGAAGGATTATATAGTATGTGAGTATATCAATAAAACTGCTTTAAAAAAAGAGAACTGGAAAGAAACATAAGAAGATAGATTTTCCTAAAGTAAATTTTCACATCAAATACATGCTTTTGACCATCTAAAGTTTTTATTAACTAATCAACAAGTTTTAATAAAGCATCTCATTTGCAAAATTAAATAGAAGAAATGAATCCAAAAACTGAAAAATCAATTAATAGCTAGGCCACAATATTGCCCTTTACAACACTGTTCAATGAATAGCAAATATAGAAATAGCATTAAGTTATTTATAATATTCATGGAATATCTTATTATCCAATTAAGATATTTTGATGTATTATAATGTCTAGTCAAAGAATGTTAGAAAAGGAATCAAGCAATTTTCTGCTTAAGAAGCAGAACAACTGAACAGGAAAACATAGGTTTTGATATCAGATGGTCCTGGGTTCTATTTATACCTTAATTACAGTATAACCCTGGAATTAATCCCCTTAATCCTCAGTCTTCTTTCTTTAAAATGAAACAGTAGTTAATAGCCCACAAAATGGTTTTGCAAACTGCATAGTCTAAGTGGGTATTAACTATTGTCAGAAGAAAAAGAAACTACATACCCAAGAAACAAATAATTCTTCTCTGCCAACATGTCCCACTTTCCAAATTAAAGGTAATGGCATTCTAGTTTTTAGTGTGTTTTCAAAAATAAAAAGCATCTTAAGTTAGTGTCATTTGTGATTTTTTCCCTTTAAAAAAAAAACAAAATAATTCAGTCAAAAGTCTTTGGAAAATGTGAAGACGATGGTTTCACAGTCATTATCTTTGAAATGACCAAGTACAGACAATGTCATAAGCAGCTTTTTCTAACAATCAGTGTCTACTACAATATTGGTCAGAGTAATTATTTCTACTTACTGCAATAAACAGCTCCTAAATCTCAGTGGCTTAACATAAAACAAGTTTATTTTTCACTTACCTAAAGTCCAGTGAGGTCAGGGCAGCACTCCTCCAGCCAAAATTCATGCATCCATATTCCTTCCATCATGTAGTCCAGTCAAGGTTGGGGTCCTTGGGACACAAATGAAAGAGAGAGAGCACCTGGGGAAGGTACACCTGATACTTAACCCCCTTAGCCACAAGTAACACCTGTGACTTCTGATCATAGTCTATTGGCCATAACTAGTGAGTTGAACTATTTAACTGCAAGGAAGGTTAGAAAATGGAGGTGCAACACATGACATCATTCAGCATTACTAGTCCCTGTCACAGGCTGCCAGTTAGTTGCTAAATATCTCTTTGATCCATCCTTCCCACTTACAAAAAAAATACCCTCCCCATAATAGGCAACTCGAAAAACAAGCCACTATCAATCCAGTATCCAGTATCCATTCACTAGATGTATAAACTTTATACATGTTACTTACCCACTCTCTGCTCTGTAAAATTGGGGAATCATTGTTCATGACTCAAAGGGTTGTTATAAGAATCTTGTTTCCAAGCCCGATCCAGCAAACCTCCATATGGTGTTTTCTGGCCTGGCACCCTGTGAAAGAAATGCAGACTAAGTGAGGGTCTGCCATGGCTGTAAATGCATATGCATCCATGGGCCAATCAGATGAAAAAAATGACTGATGCAGGCCAGCTGTAAAACAGTCAAGGCTGGTAGTGCTAGCTGGAAAGCAAAGGCCCCATCTAAAGGCATTCTGCACTCACCAACTGATACTGAATGGAAGACAGGTCCAGAAATGCCAGGTTTTACTATTTTTCCCAAGAGAAGCTAAATATCTGGATATTTGGTGTAAAGCTTCTCTATTTCTAAAGTAATGTGCCATCCAAACAAAGTGCTCTGTTTGTGGTATGGTGGTTTCTAGTATATAGGGTCTAGTAATAGTGGTAATTAATTTGATCAAAGTCACCCAGACCTCCACATTATTAGATAATCTCACTTGCAGGGAGAGGAGCAATTTGGATTTTAAGTTAAACTCCTAGAGTAAGCAAGAAGGGAAGAAATATTCCTTCCACTATGTGTTTAAATGAGAGCCAGCCACTAGGGATGGTGAAGTGTGGCTTGGAAAATTGGGAATACTTGGACCTAAATTACAGAAAAGTGATTTAAGGAACTGAATTTTACTGAGCCTTGGAGGGCTCCATAAATGCTCACTGTTGGTTTAGCTAATGGAGACTAAAACACCTGTGGTACTGAGTAAAGAAGTACTAAGTGAGTGTGACAGGTGCCAACTCAGTTTGAACTTGTACACATTACAGGAAAGATACAGTGACCAGTGCTAAGGTAGTTCATCGATACAGCTATGGTGCTTGGCATCTTCCCTGTCTCTTGAGTTAACACGGGGCTCAGCTTGGAAATAGGACTTCCTGATCTGCTTCTAGTGTGGCAAAATTGCCACAGGCTTTAAGTAGTCAGATATCCATTTATAGCCATTTCCCCAGGGGTGAAGATTGCTGTACACTGGTTCTGGTGGTGGCAGAGAGGCATTTAATGGCAATCTGCATCAAGAGGATTTTAATCCTAATGAAAAGAAGTATAGCCCCTGAATGTGGAGAAATTAAATCTCAATATAGATGTGTTGCTTTCCAGATATCTCAGGAAAAATCATGTAATAGCACAACTAGACTGAGCCTGACAAGTGCCTTTAGATGAAACTGAGAACATCTCATTCATCTCAGAGAAGAAAGAGTAGGGGAGAGGATATTGGATTGAGAATGGGAAAGGCCCCTAGAAAACAAAAATGTAAGTAGTACCTATCTCTATGGAGTACTATGGGAATTTTTCCTCATTAGGTGGAAAACTGTACACACTAGGATTCCAGAGGGTTTGTGGACCCTGGTTTGTTTAAGGAGAACAGGTGATAAACCATGATTGCCAGGAAGCTATGGGATAGAAAATGACAATTTTCAGGAGTGTGGCACATGAACATTGCAAGAAATAAGGAAATGAAGAAGAGAAAGCAGCAAATGGTGAAGAGTCTGCAGAAAGTTTCAGAAGGGAGAGATTTTTAGCAGCTGCCTTGAGTGGGAAACTTTGGATAATGTGTGTGATATCTTAAGATGTTTGTAGGAAGTGCTGAACTATATGAAATGCCTATCTTGCCACTTCAAACAGATCAGCCAAAAATATCTGTGCTGCTCACAACTTTTTAAAAGTAAAATAAGAAATGGGCAGAGAGAGAGAAGATGGGGTAAGATGGAATGTATAAACAGGCAGAGGCCAGCCAAGAGGCCCACCTATAACTGGTATACATTTGTGCAGAGCCACCCAGGATCAATGTTAAAATTTACTGAAACAGAAGATTTCAAAATGAAATCTCCAATTCAGCTATGGTAGCACTGGAATCTAAGATACATATTTTGGAAGGTATATGGGGCAGAAAATCAACATCTCTGAAGACTCAGAGATCTTTCCTGCCAACCCAAAGCAGATGCTCAAGGGTGCATCCTTATGGAAATCTGCCCAGGGTGCCATTGCCCAGAAGCACTGGAAATACTTATCAAGAAGGGACTCGGATGTCTACTCATTTAAAGGGGCACCCATTGTGCAAGAATTCTCAGTCCACAAGTTAACAAAGTTTGACATGTTTGTTCAACACTGTTGGGTGTAATTGATTTTGCATTATCCTGATTAAAATGAGTCTTATTTTCAGACTGTTGTTATGTCAAAAGTCCCTGCTGAAAAGAAACCTTGTGAGGAGCTTCTGACAGTTCTGGCTTAATTACTTTCCATACACTCTCCCTTAAGTAGAAGAAACAACAAAAATAGGCTGTTCAATCTTACAAATGCTTTAAAACTTCAACCCATGTGACATCTGGGAAAGCTTGATAGAGTGAATGATAATTTACCGAATATATTTTCCTCTCTTCTGTTACTAAGTGGTAATAAAATATAGTTTATTACTATTACCTAGGGAAGGGAACTGAACTCTTCAATTTGATTATAGACAACTATCTGGGGAAAAATTCATACTCACGGGCTATATTTGAGGTAGAAAATTACTTTGGAAACAAATACTTCACTATTATTGTTATAGTTGTTGCACCATCCTTCCCAGTAGCTCCCTTTATTTATAGGTTAATTCATTTCTTCATTTCTGAAATCTAACATTAATTATTAATTCCACTGTGACACACTAAATTGAATTATGAAGGCTGAAAGACTTAACACAGCTGCTCCTCAAAGGCCTAAGA
This sequence comes from Tamandua tetradactyla, assembly GCF_023851605.1. Classification (NCBI taxonomy): domain Eukaryota; kingdom Metazoa; phylum Chordata; class Mammalia; order Pilosa; family Myrmecophagidae; genus Tamandua; species Tamandua tetradactyla. The sequence continues at coordinate 96,360,908 of NC_135333.1, read as the reverse complement.
TGCTATCAGAAAACATCTCAGGAACTAAAATTGCTCAACTTTAGCTGCATATTGGAATCAGCTGAAGACCTTTAAACCAAATCACCAAGGCCTGGGCCCTACCTCCAGCGCTTCTGACTGATGTGGGGTTGGGTGGGACACCACATTATTTTAAATAAGCCTTTCCAAGTGATTCTAATGTCAGCCACCTTTGGAAACCACTAAATCAAGAAAATCTGTTAAATAAATATTTTAAAAATTAGTGAACAATCAAAAACTGGCACTTGATATGAAATTTTAACAAATTGAATGCAATTCAAATATTAACTTTTAATGTAAAAGGAGGTTCCCCAAGCAAGAAATGTCCTTGACAAAAGGAATAACAGCAGGATAAGTAAGTCCTATCAGTACCATAATTTAGAATTATGTCTAAAACTGCCCAGATGTCCCAAGATTGAGAATTGTTATTTTTCCTGATGCAAGAACATAAAGGAATGTTTACGTTATTTCAGCTTATCAGTTATTTTTATCAAGCTATGAGAACTATTCTAACTACTATTATGAAACTGTGATGGTTTGAAACTGTATATGCTCCAGAAAAACAGGTTCTTAAAGTTAATCCATGCTTGTGCATGTGAATCCATTAAGTAGGAGCTTTTGATGAGGCTACCTCAGTTAAGGTGTGACCCACCTCAATCAGAATGGGTCCTAATCCTATTACTGAAGACCTTTGAAAGAGAATTAAATTCAGAAAGAGAAAAAAAAAAAAGCCACAGGTGGCAAGAAACTAAAACTGAGTCTGGAAGAGAGTAGGAGATGCCACCATGTGCCTTATCATGTGACAGAGGAACCAAGGGTCACAGGCAGCCAGACCTACAACGCCATGAATTTTGGGGAGAAAGCACTGCTTTGATAATGCCTTGGTTTGGACATTCTCCCAGTCTCAAAAGCATGAGTGAATAAATTCCCATTGTTTAAGCCAAACCATTTCTTGATATTTGCTTGAACAGCATAGGAAACTAAAACAAAAACTATATACTTTTTACTTCTCACATACAGAATGTCACAAGTTTCTAACTCATAGGTTGTTCATTAGGATTGATTGGATTCTAATTTCCTTGAAAAGTTCTGCGAATATTATTGCAGAACCATTTTTAGGGGGAGAATTTTTAAACTTATGGATCACTACCCATATAATCTCTTTTTAGCTCTCTTAATACTCAACTCACCCAGAAGTAGAAAATAATGGAAATGTTCCTAAGACATAGGGTATTGTATATGATTTGTCTCCTATGCCAGGGATTAGCAATTCCTAGAATCATAGTAGAGAAACAGAAGTGAGTCTCCTCAATTCTAGTCTCTAGATGCACGAGGCATCTTACACCTGCCACCTTGGACTCTTTGGATCCATCACTGGGTAGATATTTATGGCTTAGGGAATGTGAGAAAGAAATGTTGCCTTGAACTTAGTATTCATAAATTTAATTATGCATCCAACTGTTTTATCCCTTATCTCTGGTCCACACTAAATATATGGTTCTCAATGTGTTATCCAAGGATACCAGGGGCATGGGGCCCCATTTCAGAGGCTAGGTCAATTCAAATTTTATTTTTATAATGATATTAAAATTAATTTTCCCTCTTCAAAGGTTAAAATGTGAATTAACATTGGCACTGTTGGTGCAAAAGCAATGGCAGGTAAAACTGCTAGTGCTTTGGAATAAAAAAAGGCTGTGGCAAGAACTGTACTAATAGTCATACTATTCTTCATTACCACATACTCAAAAAAATTCAGATTTCACTTAAGAATATCCTTGATGAAGCAGTAATAAAAATAATATTAATTTTACTAAGTTTTAACCTTTGAGTATGTCTTATAATATTCTGCACCAAAACTGCATATAAAGTACTTTTGCTGATTACTGAGGGGTGATGGTTCTCTCAAGAAAAGGCACTTGTATGATTGTTTGAGCTGCAAGCTGAACTAGCCATGTTTTTCATAAAACATTTTGTACTTAAAAGAATGACTGACAAACTGATTCTTCCAACTTGGGTATTTGGCAGATTTTATTATTTTTTTTTTTTGGAAATCAATAAAATGTGCTTATCAATTCAAGGAAAAGTACTGCAAATACTTGCTGTCAATAATAGAATTTGAATTCTCAATCTCAAAATTCTCAAGAATTTTGGAAAACTTATATCCATCAATGGGAACTTGACAGTTTCCCGATATTTAAAGGCTCTTCTAATGATAACAGTGGTTATATTATAAAATAAAATTTTCGAGGGTTATATAAAGAAATATACCAATATTTGGAAGATCTGTATAACCCGGTGAATTCACATTTTGCAAATGACCAAGGCAATATATTAAAAAATCACTCATGGGATTTTTCAAACTACAAGATATTCCAGTAGGATTTTAATTTAACAGAGTACAAAAAGTTCATTAATATAGTCTCAGATTCCACAGTGCAATATTCAAGAAGCCATCACTTGTCCAGCTTTGTTAGAAAAAAGAAGAATGAAAGAAAAATAGTGAAATGTTAAACAATACCATTCTTCTCACCCACTTTTTTTGTTTGTTTTGGCAATCTATGTTCCTTTTCATTTTAAAAGTATGGCTTTTATGTTGACATGTAAGGAGTTTATTATTTTTTTAGTAAAGCAATAGATGCATATTTTATAAATGTCTCAATTCCCATTACTAACCCATTAAATATCATAAATATAGCAACCATAAATAAAACTTTTGGGATCCTCAATAATTTTAAGCATGTAATGGGATCCTGAAACAGATCATTTGCAAACTGCTGCTCTAGGAGAACTTATGACCATTCACATATTTCACCAAGTCATTCTCTTAGTCAGTCAGTTGGTCTGTCTCAGCTGACAAATATTTATTTATCACTTACTGCCAGACAACATACTAGCAAATGGCTATAGGTCAGTAATTAAAAGAGACCCCATCCATGTTCTCCTAGAGTTTATGTTTTAGGGGAGTTAGACAGATAGATACAGATAAACAAGATATAAATAGGTATCTTCTCACTGTAGTAAGTTCCATGAAGAAATAAAACAGAGTGAAATCATTATTGTGAGAATAATTAACAGTGCTGAATGGTGTGGAGTGTGGTGGAAAGGGGACGTTTAGGTTCATGTATGTCACCGGAAGGAAAGTTGGATGTTAAAACATGGAATGTATAACACAGTGAATCTTGTAGTAGATAATGTCTGTGATTAACTGTAAAAACAAAAAAAAAGTTCTTTCATGTACTAGAGCAGATGTCTGACACTATTATAAGGAGTTAACACTAGAGGGGTATATGGGGAAAAATGTACCTATTACAAACTATGAACTATAGTTTACAGCAATATTTTAATACTCTTTCATCAACAGTAACAAATGCACCTCACCAATACTATGGGTCAATATTGTGGGAGGGATAAGGAATATGTTCTAAATTTGATCATAGGGCTGTATGCACAACTGTGTGATGATACTATGAACCAGTGACGATATACTTCAGATGACTTCTATGCTGCATGAATATATCTCAATAAAATTGCATTTAAAAATTCAGAGTGGTATAATAATGACTTGCAGGGCTACTTTAGATCGGACATTGAAGAAAGGTCTTCATGAACAGATGACATTCAAGCTAAGACTGAATAAGGTCAAGCCATGCAAAGACTGGGGAAAGCATGTTCCAAGCAACAAGGAAAGAAAGTACAAAGGCTACAAAGTGCAAAGAAGTGGGCTAGTGCCAAAGCAGGTGCTGTCTTATGGGTGATGGGAAGAAGCATAAATTTTCTCAATGAAGAGACATTTCTTACCTATTTGTTTTTCCTTCAACCAGCACCCTTCTGCCAAAAAAACATTTGTCAACTTCTTTCAATCACGTCCTAAAGGCTCTCACCATCACCCCACAACCTCCAAATCTATACAGACACATGAATCACCCACTGAGGGAAAATCAAACAAAGCCTTCCCCAAGACAGAAAGATCCTCACACATATATGCAGGGTATATTTTTGTGTTCAGAAGGTGGTTAAAAAAAAGAGCAGAAGAGGAGAAAGAGATGGGGGAATAGCCACATAAACAGAAAAGGAAAGAATGGATACACTAGATTCTGAAGTGGACTTGTGGGTGAGCATGGCAGGAATGGGGTTGGGGTGAGATATCCACCAGGAGTATCATAATGTTGTAAGGAAGTTAACTAAGGCTCTTGCTTCTGATCTGGGAGAAACCCAATCAGACTGACTCCTGAAGAAGTGGGGGATGAGGGTGGGATATTTCCCTGTGCCCCAGAATCTGCCTTGTACCCCAGTGGAACACTGACTACTAAGAGGAAAGCCCATTACCTGATCATCCTGGACACTCACAGTCCCCCAGAACAGAGTGGAGGTCTCAGACACCCCATGGCTTGAAAGGTAACTCTTGGGTGGGCAACGGTGGCTCAGTGGCAGAATTCTCACTTGCCATTCCAGAGACCTGGGTTTGATTCCCGGAGACTGCCCATGCCAAAGGCAAAAATGGAAAGTCTTGCTCCTTGATATCATGGGATGAGGCAGCCCCAGTTGAACTCCCCTCTGAGCCAGGAAAGCAGTGGAACACACCACCCTTATTAAAAATTGTGCATGTGATAGAATGTCATTGAAAGGTCTCCACTTGCTTGATTGCTTGCTGCTTGACACCCCAATATCATTCTATTACAACTAAGAACAATATAACTAAGCTTACTCCAGTTTATCAAGTATATACAAAGGAAGTGTCTGAGAGGACGAAACTAAAGTAGAACACAGACACAAAATTGATTAGCATTCCAGTTTCAATTTATTCTCCTCCTGTACATAATACTTTGCCCTCCTTAGTTTCCAACATTTTTCTTAGAACTGGGAATGGAACCTCACTGCAAAAAAATGTTTTGAGTTTTACGTATAAATATAATATTACAATTATCAAGTTCTTCAGTAATTTGTGGCACATCCAAACAAAAGTAAGCCTTGTTAAGTCAGCATCCTGTTAGCATGCTTCTTACATGGATTTTTCCACTCTGGACTCATAAATCTTTAATCTAAAAATCAGGCAGGGCCCCTTCAGACTGCAACTATATTTACTGAGAATGCTTAAATACATATCCTAGAATGAGAACTATATACTCTTATCATCTTTAGTGTAAATATATAAAGTTAAGTGGTTTATAACATATACAGGTAAATAAAAATTTATATACAAAAATAAAAAGTTAAGTGGTTCTGGGAGTGCGAGGATAGTTCAGTAGTAGAATTCTCACCTGCTACGCTGGAGATCCGGGTTCGATTCCTGGCCCATGCACTTCCCACACAAGCAAAGAAACCAACAAAAACAAACAAACAAAAATTCAACAAATGGTGCTGCAATAACAAGATACTCACATGGAAAAATGAATGAATGTATGGCAGATACAGCATACAAAATAAGAAGTTAAGTGGTTCTTTCGCTTTTTTGAGTCGGAGAATCTGACGAGAGTTAAGGAAAGAATTATACACAGAAAAATTTGCATACAATTCCCATTCATGGAGCCATATTAAAAATCCTTGCTACACAGTCAATTTTGATACCTTTCAGTTCCTCATTGGAGAGTTTTTTAGCAAGGCAATGACACGATCTGATACATATTTGTGAAAGGTCAAACTGGTAATTGTTTAGAAGATGAGATTTAGGAAGGCAAGAGTCAAGCAAGAAGTCTAGTTAGAAGGATATTAAAATGGTCCAATGAAATAATGATGCAAAGTGAGCAATGATGTCAGCTTGAATTAGATAAGAGTAACTAGAGCCTAGGTCAAAAGAACTTTAAAAGATATACTTCAGGAAGAGAAAAAACAGAAATAACCTATAAGGTAGTATATTATTATTATCAAATATAATAATGTAAGAAAAAATAAAAAGGATGCATTGAACCATAATTTAAAACAAATTGAATAAATAATTTAAAATCTTCAAGAAATAAATACTAAGCTCAGATGCTGCTAATGGAGAAGTCTACAAAAATGTCTGTAGCAATCAGAGTCCTATCAGAAGACAGAAACCACCCTTGTAATTTGAACAGGAAGGCTTTAATTCAAAAGAATTACTAATTTAAAAAAATATGGATAACTACAAAAAGAAGATTTTGAATACAGGAATAGCAAATGCAAGAAGCAGAAGGATTTCTAGGATTGAAAGTAAGCAAGGAAAGAACGCTAGAATCCATTCCCATGCCTTCTCTCTAAACTCCTGACAAACTGGCATAATGTTAATTCTTTCAGTGTATATGTTACTCCACGTGAAGTAGACCTTGCACGTCTCTACCTGGTCTAGCCAGGAAAAAAAACTCTTATTATAAGCCTCAAGGTAATAAGAGATGGTCAGTGAGGTTCCTGCAGGCAAGGTAACTCTCCCAGATAAAGTCACTGAAGATTATTTATGCAATGAGATCATTATTCCCTCCGGTAAGATGGAGGGGAAAGGAAATTTCAAGATAATATGAGGATTCAAAACTCTCACCTTCCTCTTTGTTTGCCCAAATTCCCAATTCCAAGCAGGGTATTACTACTTCCTAACGAGTTTCCTAGCCATATGGGCTTGGCAGGTAGCAGGCTTTGCAATTCTACAAACTTTACAATGAGATACGGGCTCTGATCCTCACTGTGTGCCCTGTGGCTACATAAAGTAAGGAACTTCTTGAAGGCAATTGCAGGCTCTTTCTGATATTCATGACATCACTTGGAAGTTCAAAGCCTTAATTTAAATTATCTGTAGTTTTTAAATATTTAATTTTGTATTTTTGTTTTCATAAGCTCTCACTCAAAAATGATCAACCTATCCTACAATCTTTGTACTCAGCATTGTCAATGTGGCAACTATAACCAGAGCCATTATCCCCCAAAACTTTTCCTCTCCAGTACTCAATTCCATGCCACCACCAGTGCTAATTTAAATCATGGTGAAGTTGCTATATGCCCAGGAATATTAGTGTCACATTTTCTCCAGCAAGGAGATTATCTATGTGCTTACCAAATATATGAACAACTAAAACTCAGAACCCCATTTTGAAGCTTTACTTCATGACACCAGTCCAATTCTGCTTATTAGTCAGGGCCCCAGTAGAGAGATATGTCACACACCCAAAAAGATTTCACTGAAGAAAGTTTAAGAAGGGGACTATTTACCTATATGTGGAGGTGGTTAAGAGAACCAACAAAAGGCAGTGAGGTACCCCTGCACTAGCAACAATGGGAAGCCGCTAATACCTATAAGTCTTAAGGGGAAAAGAGACAAAAATTGATTACCAGAGGTCAGAGGTCTAAAGAAATAGGAGAAGGGCTTCCCAGCATAATGTGCTGACCCTCAACTGGGGTTTAAAAGAAAGATGGCCTCTTCTGACCCTCAACCAAGTTGGGAGAGAGTGTGAAGAAAAAAATACCCTAATCTCTCACACCACCTTGCCTTTTAATGATCTCCTATCATTGCTCCCCATACTCAAACCCAAATAGAAGGCTGAGCACAGGGGAGCCTGAATGATTTCATTCCTGTCCATCAACCTTTCTGCACATATAAAATGAAAAAGAAGAACAGATAAATGATCCGAGGAAGCAAATGAAGGAAAAAATCATAAGAGCTCCCAAACTGATTTTCTAAGGCCAGCATAACCTTGATAGTAAAACTTGACAAGGACATTTCAGCAAAGAAAAATTACTGACCAACCTCATTCACAAACATGGATGGAAAGATCTTAAACAATTTTTAAGAAACTGAATCCATTAATGCATTAAAAAAGGATATCAAGGAAACTGGACTTATTGCAAGAATACAAAGTTAATTTAACATTTTTAAATCAATCCATGGAATTCACTACATGGACAGAATAAATAAGAAAACTGATAAAATCATCTCAAAAGATACAGAGAAGACTTTTGTTAAATTCAATTAATTAAACTATTTTAAAAGCCTATTAACAAATCAGGAATCAAAGAGAACTTCCTTAATCTGATAAAGTACATCTATAAGAAATCAATACCAAAAACATACTGAATGAGGAGTTGTTAAAACTTTCTCTTAGAGATGAAAAACAACAACAAAGATACCAAGATCCTAACCACTGAAGTAAGGCATTAAAAAGATACAAGGATTATTTGCCATATTATAATTATATATGTTAAAAAATCCAAAAGAATCTAAAAATATGTATTGATTAGTAAGCGAATATAGCATGGTTTCTGGATACTGCATTAACACCAAAATCAATTGCCTTTTTCTTTTAGTTTCCTTGGCTGCTTAAGCAAATACCATGCAATAGGTTGGCTTAAACTGTGAATTTATTAGCGCACAATTCTGAGACTAAGAGAAGGTGCACATCAAGGCACCATCAAGGCAATGCTCTCTTCCCGAAGACTGGCATTCTGGGGCTGGATGCCAGTGATCCTTGCTCTCGGTGCCTCTGTCTCATGGCAATGCACATGGTAGGTCTCCTGGCCTCTCTGTTATCTCCCAGGTTCTTTTGAATTTCAGCTTTTTGCTTCCTGTGGCTTCCTCTGAATCTGTCTGAACTTCATTCTGCTTATGAAGAACTCCAGCAATAGAATTGAAACAAATCCTTATTGGGTTGAGCCACACCTTAACTGAAGTAACCTCATCTAAAGGTCCTACTTACAAAGGGTTCAACCTACAGGAATGGATTGAGTTTAAGAAAATGTTTTCTTAATGATTCCACTTATAACACCTTTAAAATACCAAACCCTAAGAATAAATCTACCATACATAAATAGTGCTATTCAAAATATGATAAAACTTTATAAAGAGAAATTAAAGAAGACCAAAACAAGTAGGAGACAATCACATTTATGGATTAGACTATTCCATACTATAAAGACAGTATTTTTTTCCAGATTTATCTATAGTTTCAGTCCAATATCAATGAAAAATATCCAGAAGTTTCTACTGGAATGTAAAAAGATTATTCTAAAATTTATATTGAAATGCAAAGGACCAAGTATAATGAAGGCACAATTGAACACAAAAGAGAAGAAGGAGGAAGAGAAGAGGAGAAAAAAATGGGAGGAAGGGGAGAAGGAGCAGAGGAAACTAAACTGCAATTTATCAAGCTTATAATAAACATAATAATTTTCATAGAATGTAATTTCTGCAAAGATAGACAAATAAATCAACAAAATAATATAAAGATCGCAGAAGACCTAAGAAAGAGTAAGAGAAAAGACAATCTTTTAAATGAACAGTCCTGAAAAAAATTATATAACCGTACAGAGAGAGTTTTGGAAAAAGGCTGAGTTAACCCCTGCCCCAAGGAACAGCTAGAGAAGTGACGGGAAGGTGACTGGATAGCGATTCCAGGGTGTAAGTGACCTGGGAGAGTCTTCTACACCACATAGGGAGGCCCTGGTTGAAAAAGCTGAGGAACTGAGGTGCAGAGAACTGAAGACCATACAGCTAGTGCAAACAGCCTAATGTGCACGCTTCCAAATGGAGGCCCAAGAGCCCTCAGGAGTGCACGGACTGGGTGGCAGATCAGAAATCCAAGCAGCATTTCTTAAATGTACCATACTCACATGCCCCAACCCACCCCACCACCTGTGAATTCCTGCATACCCCACATGGCCAAGACCGCCCCTGTTCCCTATGACCCATGACTCACTCCCCCCAGTACTCCACATTCTGTCCCCACCCCCTGGCACTCCAAGCACCCTGGCCTCAACTCCAGAACCTGAGCATCCTTCCCCAACCCCCTCCCTGTGTACACGTGGACACTCACCCCAACTCCTCCCCACTACCCACTCAAGTGCACACTCTCACCCTGCACCCTTCTGGGACCTGTGTCCTGCCCTTCATCGACTTTCCATCCATCCCTGCAGGCACTCACCCATGCATATATGCCACACCCTCTCCTCCCACCCCAAGCATGCAAACACCCCCGTCCCAGCCCCCAAGCTCTGTGCACACATACACCCTTGCCCTGGCACCACCCCCAGCTCTGCACATGTACACAAGTGCACCATCCCCACACACATGCACCTACACAGCCCCAGAATCTGCCTCCTGTCACACCCTGCCTCCTTGTCCCTTGCACCACACCCTACCCCTGCACTCTAAGGGCTGCCCAAGCTTCATTCCATACCACCCTCTCCCCACAACTCTGTATCCCACACCCCATGCTCCTGAACACCAGTGTAGCACCCCTGCTCCACACGATCCCTGTGCCATAAGCTGCCACCACAGTGCTGTATCCCGACCCACATCCCACATTCTGCATGCCCTTCCAGCAAATACAAAACTTTAGATGACTGATGGAAATTAACTTTGAAAGTAACCCTATCAAGATAATTACATACCTCGAGGGCAACAGAAAATCACAGAGCTCTATGAAGATGCAGACTGATATAGCCCAGCATAATGACCAAATTAAAGTACCAGAGGAGACAGACTTTGAAACAACTAATCAAAGATGTTCATATAACTCTACAAAATAAAATCAGTGGGTTGGCTAATGTCATAAAGGAGATCAAGAAAAACATGAAGAATTTGAATGAATAAACAGAAAAATGGCAGACATCACAGATGCTGAAGGAAGATTTAAAGATGCTGAAGGAACAATAAGCAAACTAGAGGACAGGAAAATTGATTTCAAATGCACAAAATAGCAAATAGCAAAAAATATGGAAAAAATTGAATTGGATTTCATGGAAATGATGGACACTCCAAAGCACACAAATATAAGAATCACCAGGTCCCAGAAGGAGAAGAGAAGAAAGAACTAGGAAGATTAGTTGAGGAGATAATGAAGGAAAACCTCCCAACCCTTGTAAAAGACATAAATATGCAAATCAAAGAAGTCCAATGAATCCCAAATAGAATATATTCAAATAGGCCAATTCCAAGACACATACTGATCAGCCTGTCAAATGTTAAAGAAAAGCAGAAAGTTCTGAAAGGAGCAAGAGAAAAGCAATCTACTACATATGAGGGAAACCACATAAGACTGAGTTCAGACTACTCAACATGCACCACAGAGGCAAGAAGGCAGTGGTATGATATATTTAAGATCCTGAAAGAAAAAAGACTTCCAGACAAGAATTCTGTACCCCACCAAATTGTCCTTCAAAAGTGAGTAAGAGTTTAAAATTTCCACTGACAGACAATAAATGAGAGAATTTGTCAACAAGAGACTGGCCCTACAAGAAATACTAAGACTCATCTTAGACCCAAGAATACAAATAGATTGAAAGTGAAAGGTTGAAAAAAGATGTTCCATGCAAGCTGTAAGCAAAAGAAAGAAGGAGCAGCTCTACTAATATCAGACAAAACAGACCTTAAATGTAAAGAAGCCAAAAAAGATAAAGAAGGACACTAGATATTAATAAAAGGGACAATTCGCCAAGAAGAAATAACAATCATAACCTTACAGAAATGAATCTTGAATCCAATCTAATGTTATACATGGCTGCCCCTCATAACTTGCATACGCTGCTGCTATCTCAGCTAAAACTGGGTACTCTGGGATAGTCTTGATGGCCAGTCTGGGAGGCCTCAGCCAAGCCTCAGCAAAGAGCACATCCTTGCTCATCCTCAAATAACCTAGTCCAGACTTGTTCACATGGCAGCAGCATTCTGATAGAGCAGTGGTTCTCAAATGGGGGCAATCCCCCACCCCAAGGAGTATACTGTCTGGAGTAGTTTTTAATTATCATAACTGGAACAAGGCATGCTACTGGCATCTAATGGGTAGGGATGCTGGTAAACATCCTACAATACATAGGACAGCTCCCCACAACAAAGAACGCTCTGGTTCCAACTGGCAATAGTGCCACTGTTGAAAAACCCTGCAATAGAGTGAGAAGAGGCTACAAGTCCTATTGAGATCTGGGCTTGGGGCTCAAACAATCTTAGTTTGACTGACCTCTACTAGACCAGGTCACTAACTTCAACAAGTAGGTGGATGTAAATGCCATTTAATGAGACAGGGAAGATTGATGGAGAAGTAGGTTCGAGTTACTTTGAGGGACTTGACACTGTTCTGAGATTATAGTCATGGAGCACTAAAGAGAAAGAGGTAGTAGTTAACTAAAATTAAGAAGGTAAGGGTGCCATGCCTGGCATACCGATTGTGAGATATCCACAGGACATCTAGGAGAGACCTGATATAACTCAATTAAGTCCCATGAATATGGGATATGAAGCAGCACTGTAAGTTAATATAAATGGGTAAACTTGCAGTTTTTCTCCTCATTACCATACAGTAATGTATTTTAAAAATCCAAATTCGACTTTAAAAAGGAGACAAATTGAAAGAATCTAGGTCTTTACTAAGGTCTCATGATGAGTCAGTGAAGGGGGGAATTACATTACACAACAAACACAAGTATTTGTTAAAATCCTCTTTAGATCTGTTCACATTCCATCACAGTTCCACTCCACATTGTCACTACTCAAATCTTTTTCCTTTGTTTCGCTTTGCAACCCCCCAAAACTGCTCTCAGCTTGCCTAATTTTCTCTTTTCATTCTTCCATCCTTTCTTTTTCCCTGCTTGAGACATTCATTGGATCTTATTTTCTTGGTAACTCTATGTAATAGCAATCTACCCCTTATCTCAGCTTTCCTTCTCACCACCCCACTCCACAAAACCAAAGAATCTTCCTCAGTACCCACTTTCCCAAAAACTACATTCAGTGGAGGTGAATGGTTTATTTATATTAAAAAGTTTTTTAGCTCCTTTCCAGTTACATAAGGGAAAAAAAAGTTCTATGGGTTCTTTTCCTCCGCCTGGACTACAGAGTGTCTCAACCCCCATTGTTAAGTGTAACAATGAGCAGAAAGACTTCAAACCCAAAGCATGAGCAAAACTTCCCTCTGTCTGAAAGGGAAATTTATGAAAACACAATTGATGGTAGAGGCAGCAGATAGCCGCAGGACATGGGGCCTCACAGAAACATACCATTCACCCTGCTTTATAATGTTTGATGCATGTCATAACTGAACAGTTTTTTTCCCACCAACTCAATGGTAGGGCTCAGAGGTCCTAGGAATGAAGGAGGAACACAGGGTCGATGTTCACGAGCCAGGCAAGTGCCACAGCAGCAGCAGTGGTGCCTCACAAGCTGCAGGACACCCTGGGCTTCTGCCTCCCTCAGGTTCCCAGGAAGCGAGCCTGCTGCAAGTATGTGAGCTACAGCAGGAGAGGCAGAAGTTCTGGATGGTCTCTCTGCTCCCCCTCTGCCTGATCTGGTGGAGGCCAGGCAGCCTGGTGGCTGGAGGGGGCTCTGCTGCCAGAGCATGGGAATTCTCTTCTACAGGATATGGAGGCTGTTCAGTCACCAGGAACAAAAACGTTATCATTGTTGGGCTGGACAATGCAGGGAAAACTACCATTCTTTAGCAGTCTTCTATGAATGAACTTGTACTTACATTCTCGACAAAAGGAAGTAATGTAGAAGAGAGAATCATTAATCATACATGTTTCCTAATGTGGGATATTGATGACCAGGTATTATTCTTCCTGGAACACTGATTATTCTAACACTGAGTTTGTAATTGTTGTGGACAGTACATACAGAGAAAGGATTTCTGTAACTAGAGAACTGTATATAATGTTAGCAGAACAAAAATCAGTAATGTTTTATACACAAGCAATGACCTAACTGAGGAAACGACTAAAGAAAAAAAATCCATTCAAAATACCAATAAAAGAAGCAAGTATCTATGAATAAACTTCATTAGGGATATAAGGGATCTGTACACAAAAAACTACATAGCATTGCTAAAAGAAATCAAAGAAGATCTAAATAGGTGGAAGGACATTCCCTGCTCATGGATAGGAAGGTTAAATGTACTTAAGATGTCAGTTCTACCCAAATGGATCTACAGATTCAATGCAATACCAATAAAAATTCCAACAACCTACTTTGAAGACTTGGAAAAACTAGTTATCAAATTCATTTGGAAGTGAAAGAGACCTCAAATAGCTAAACAAATATCCTAAAAAAGAAGAAAGAAATGGGAGAACTAACACTTCCTGGTTTTAATGCTTATTATAAAGCCACAATGGGCAAAACAGCATGGTATTGGCACAAAAATAGAAGTATCGACCAATCAAATTGAATCGAGAGTATGGAAATAGTCTGTCAAATCTATGGTCAACTGAATTTCAACCAGATCCCCAAATCCAATGAACAGGAACAGGATAGTATTTCCAATAAAGAAGCATGGGAGAACTGGATATCAACAGCCAAAAGAATGAAAGAGGACATTTACTTTACACCCTATACAAAAATTAACTCAAGGTGGATCAAAGACCTAGAAGAAAATGAAGGAAAATATCTTCAAGACCTAGAAATAGGATGTAGATTTCTAAAGTTTACACCCAAAGCAGAAGCAACAAAAGAAAAAAATAGATAAATGGGAACTCCTCAAAATTAAATGTTTCTGTACCTTAAAAGACTTTGTCAAAAAGATGGAGAAGCAGCCAACTCAATGGGAGAAAATATTTAGAAATCATGTATCGTATTAAGGTTTGATATTCTATATACATAAGAGAAACAACTCAACAACAAAAGAAATAAACCACTCAATTATAAAATGGGCTAAAGATATGAATACTTTTTCCAAGGAGCAAATACAGGTGGCTAAAAAAGCACATTAAGAGAGCCTCATTTTCATTAGCTACAAGGGAAATGCAGGTCAAGACTACAATGAAATATCACCTCACACCTATAAGAATGGCTGCTATTAAACAAACAGGGGGCTACAAATGTTGAAGAGGATGTAGAGAAATCGCAACACTTACGCATTGCTGGTAGAAATGTATAATGGTACAGCTGCTATGGAAGATGGTTTGAAAGTTCCTTAGAAAACTAAATATCAAGTTGCCCTATGACCTGGCAATACCACTACTTGGTATATACTCAGAAGAGCTGAAAGCAGTGATACAAACAGACATTTTCACACTGATGTTCATAGAAGCATTATTCACAATTGCCAAAAGATGGAAACAATCCAAGTGCTCATCAACAGATGAGTGGATAAACAAAATGTGATGGTATATACATACCATGGAATATTATGCAGCAACAAGACAAAATAAGATCCTTCAAAATGATGAACTTTGAAGATATAATGCTGAGTGAAATAAGCCAAACACAAAAGGATAGATACTGTTATGATTTCACTTTCATGGCCTTGATAAAAGTAAATTCACAGGTTTATAATATAGGATATAGGAGACATAAAGATACATGGAAACATGAGATGGATGAACAGTTAGCTAATGAGATTCAACATAAATATAAGGGAATGTATAGAAGTGAAGGCAGTTCATTAGTGGGTCTATAAGTAATATTACCATATTGAAGGTGAACATGATTGAAAGGGGTTTTAAGAGTCATGTATCTCACCAACTAAAGCTACAAATAAAAGTAAGTTCTTACATGAAATACTTCAAAGGTAGAACTCTTGTAAAGAATAAATAATATTGGGGTATAGTAGGAAAACTACTACTGCATGCTGTGGTCTATGTTTAACAGGAAGACATCAACAGTACCAGAGCAATACCAGGGGTAAATAACTGGACAGGGGAAGGACAAGAGTTAAGAGGAGGTTTGGATTTTTTATTTGTTTATCAGTTATTTTTCTCTTGGAATCAATGAAAATTGTCCAAAATTGAAAGTGTTAATGATTGTACAACTAAGTGAGGATAATGTGAGACATAGATTGTTGACTTTGAATATTATACATGATGCCCAATGGATGGAGGTAGCTAAAGGATACACTGACTGAGAAGTAAAATGGAGAACTGTGGTATATACATATGATCAAATATTGTGTGGATACAGAAAAGAATGAAGGCATGAGCCATGCAATGAGGTTAATGAACCTGGGGAACATTACGTGATACAAAATAAGCCAGAAACAAAAGAGCCAATACTGCATGGTCTCTTTTAGAAAATACTTATAAGAAAATTGGGGCCTAAATTGTAAGCTCTTATACCAGTCACATTTAGTCCGGAGCTATAATTTTTATTTCTGGATTTTGAGAGGTTGAGCTATATATGTATAACCTGGTATTTCCCTGAAGCTTTTGGTACCTGTGTGACACCTAAGACTCAGAGTAGGAGTTCTGCAGGTCTAAAAGTCGGCATTTCCACATACAACAACTGTTAAAAACAAAATTGAAAAAGAGATCAGTCTTCAATCAGAGATAAGAACAAATCCAATCAAGTTGGGACTAAGGTAAATCAGAATACAGGAGTAAGAAGAACATTGTATTTCAGAACTTCTCAACCTACTCAATGATACCAAAGGAAGAGAGGTTCACTTTGTTCAAAACCTAAATTTTCTATAACACATAATCTAACTCAACCTGTCTGGCTAGGTCATTTAAACAACCCAAATACTTGGAACCCAGAATGTGAATAAGGGCTTATGATTCTGTATAACTTAATGCAATGCCTGGATACATCCCAGAGTAGGTTGAGCAGATAATAAGTATTGGCAAAGTCCCTTGAGGAACAGAAAAAAAAAAAAAATGGACCTCTTAAGATTTACCACCAGGGTAACCCCTGATACTGTCTCAAACATTAGGGACTCACAAGGCAATAGTCCAAGCTCTTGATTTTGAGCTTGCTCTTGTGAAGCTTATTTATGCAGCAAAGAAGCTGAGCTTACCTTTAGTTGTGCCTGAAAGTTTTTCAGAGGACGTCTTTTGTTGCTCAGATGTGGCCATTATTTCACTCTAAACTCAACTCTGCAAATATAATCATTACCCTCCCCCCTATGTGGGACATGACCTCCAAGGGACAAATTCTCCCTGGCAACAGGGATATGAATCCCAAAAATGAGCCTGGCCCTTGCACTGTGGAATCAACAATGCCTACCTGACTAAATAGGGAAAAAAATTGTAACAAAATAGGGTATTAGTGGCTGGGAGAGTACAAGTAGAGTTGAGGCTACTTGGAGGCTACTCATATGCAAGCTTCAGCTAGATATTGCTATTTATCATGGTTTGCCAAGCTCCAACCAACAACCTCCAGATGGGTTCCTGGGCCAGGTAAGTCCTGAAAGCCAAAGAGGCCTACCTCTCCAGGAACATCAGCTAATTCCATCCTCCTATCCCATCTATCCCATATTATTGACAGCCCCTTCCAACATGAAAAAGTTAGAATGGTCATAGACCAAACACCCCTAAAGATCTGGAGAAAGATCAAAGGAGAAGGAGGAGTTATACAGAGAAGGCAGGATTTAACAAATGAGTAATGACTGCTGAATCATTTTACTGATAGTTTAGTCTCTGGTGTCTTAAAGCAGCTAAAAGGAAAAACCTAAAATTGTGGAACTGTAACCAATACCAAACTCTGAAATCTGTTCTATAACTACTTGTTACAATATATTTTGAAATTTATTGTTTTTTTCTATATATATTTCACACTTTAAAAATGTTAGCATGAGGACCTAAGAAAAACTGGATTGCTGATTTTTGCTAATCAACAAGATGTTAAAGAATGTATGACTTTAGCAAAATTCTCGCAGTTTTTGAAACTAATTTATATTAAAGATCACCAGTGGCATATCTAGACATGGTGTGCTCTCACAGGTGAGGGATTGTGCTAAGAATTTAAATGGATGATGTCACAATTTAAAATGAGATGATCTTTATTGACCTTTTCTCATAGACTTTTGTAAATGAAATGGTGGGCTTTTCCTGAAAGCTGCAGAAATCAATTGTCTAGATATATTTATAAAAAACTGTTTTAAACTTTTACTATAAGAAGAAAAATTAAGAACACTTATTTGAAAACAAAGATGAAGTCACACCTTCCAATTTGCTTTCTCATTAGTTCCTTCCACAGTAAGGTCCTAAATCTGTGACTGGTGTTTTCCTCATAATGAACCCTCTCCAGACATTGTGTAGCCTGTTGTAAGTATAAAGGAAGAGGAAGACCTTGTTAATTTTAAGAACTGTACTATCTGGATAAACCTCCCTAGTTGAATGTTGTTCCCTTCTTGTTCTATTAAGTCAAAATACAAATCAGCACAGATATCAGTGTCCAATAGTTTAATGTGTAGTGTTACTTATGAAAATATCTTGCATAAGGTTGTATATGTATTGTGCATATCCCTCAAGTTCAAGTTAATGACTGATTTATGTTCCAAAGAAAGATGAGTAACACAAAAATTAATTTCTCTTTAGTTGTAACCATACGTGATTAGTGCTATCATTCGTGTTACATGCCATATTGTACATTTCCCTTTAGGTTCTCTGTATTCTACGAATTAAGCCCAAATCAAGCTACTTTAAATAAAAGGCGGGGGGGAAGCTTGATGTTGTGTACATATTTTTTTTGTTGATCAAATCACATGGAAACATGTACTGCAACTAAATGAAGCTTGTATCAAATTCTTGTCTTAAGTATTACTACTGGGAAGAATTACACAGCAAATAATCATTCCTTGTATGGGTCCTTATGCCATCTATATTACTGAATAAATTGTTGATCCACCAAAAACAAAAGAATCAAGGAGAAAAAACTTATAGGATGATATGAAAACCAGTCTTCATATATAATCTTTTCCTGGAGTTGAATTCAAATCATCTCTATGATAAATACAATTTACTACATATCCAGCCTGTGTTTATTGCTCATTTTTAAATATTTTAGTACTTCTGACAAAATCACCCGTCCCTGACTTTACTTGCCTCTAAAAGCAAGCAAGCTCTATTTTATTAAATATTTTATTAATCCTACAATTAAAAACCTTTTCCTTCCTGTCCCTTTTCATGGCAATATCTTCCATTTTCACACATCAATTTTTTTTCTTCCTGAATTGCAGAGGTGGAGAAAAGAAAGTTTGAATAATGTGAACGTAAACATGTCTGTTGCTATGGAAGCAGCCGCAGCTGAGCAATGAGAAACACTTGTGGCTGTAACATTTGCAGGAGACCAGTTACCAAACCTGGAAACTTTAATTCACTAAACAGGAACAACAATGTGTACAGTCAAAGAAAACTGCTTGTTATGCTGGGAAGAAGAAAGGCAAGCTGGGAGACTTTGTGGGCTATGGAAGGTACAGCTAATGTCATAAGCATGTCCACTGCCTAATGAAGTGGTCATTTTTCATAGGGGCTGGTAAAAATGCAATCCGCAGCTACCTGACTGCAACATGGGAGACTAAGATCACCTCCTGTGTTTACTGGTGGTTCCACTACAGGTCTAGCGATGAGGCCAGCATGACTACAGTGCCACACTACAATTTAGCAAACCACTGCCAAATTACTACCTACTGGGTAGCCACAAAATTCTGAGCAACGTGCAACCAGTCCAGCAAGACTTGGCCATTCATTTAAGAAATCCTGCTCAGTAGGATGACAAGAAAGCTGCAACTACATTTTATCATTTCTTCCCCTTCTTAAAAATAGGAAGAGCAAATCAAGCAGCCATTTTGTTTATTTAAAACATCTTTATTAGTCTTCTGGGTCCCGGGAGTTGAGAAGCATTTTATGCATTTTGTTTTCCAGTCACCTTAAGAAAAATGTTAGGGTCAACGATTAGCCACACCTCTATTTCTGAAATTTTTACAAACAATAACTGAAGGGCCTACTCCATGAGGGTTTATATCTAGATAGAGTCTATGGGATGGAAATCATGTGTCATCAAGCCATCATTAGACCTAAGATCATCAGAACTAGGACTGCAGGGCTCCAGTATGTCATAAACACAAAAAAATAATAGAATGAACTCCTCCACAGCTCATCTGGCTAGTCAGGCTTTTTGATCCTTCCCCGTCATACACAAAACAGAGCAGTCTTCTACACACATAACTTAATACAATGTATTAAATTGAATTTAAATAAATACTTCTCAGAAAAACTAAGAAGTTAAAACAATTAATTGTACCAAATTTGAGTAATTGAGTATGACCTAAATGTGGTAAAAGGTTTTAAAAGACTTTAATTTCTGCATTTTGAATTAAAATAGTAGGTTTTATAAACTTACTGTAAAAAATGTTAAACTATTTTTCTATGGACCCCAAAAAGACGGGTTATAGAGGCAGAGTTTCTACAGTGGAAACAACCATGTCCGGACTTTTTTTTTAATTCTAGCTCCAGCTGAGATTTTCACCAACTGTGTGAACTTGAAACTCAATTTCCTCATCAGTAAATATTTGCCCTGGTAAAGACCAAATGACATAAATATGAAAATGATTCAATAACTATAAACTACAAAATGAACTTCTAAGACTAACCTCCTTTGCTTCTTTCTGCTTTGAGTCTTTATACAAATATCAAATTCCCATTAAGACTATCTTTGGGTGCCCCCTAAAATCACACTCCACCACCACTTTCTACTTTATTTATCTCTTTAGCATTTATCACTACATTATGCAATACATATTTTACTTATTTGTTTTGTGTATGAACACTCCACTTGTTAGAACGTAAGCTCCATGAGAGCAGAGGTTTTTGAACATTTTTTCCTAGAAAATAGCCACAGACTCAAATGGTCGCTACATATGAATATTTTTAATTAATGAATACAAAAATAAATGCATAAATAAATCATTGTCCATTTTTTAAAATGGGCTTTCATAATGATAGAAACATAGTGATAGTCGTTACATCAAGGTCTCTGATCATATCTGTTAAAGTCAACAGAGTCCATGAAAGGGCCCAGGATTGTGAGTTAGGAAACCAATAAAGTGGAGGACCTCAGGCAAGCCACTCAACACATCCGTGTCTGTCTCATATACAAACTGGCTGGCAATATAGCTTCAGCCTTCTGATAGGATTATCAGATCAATGATGATTGTGTGAGCATAAGTGCTTTAAAAAATTAAGAGCATCAATAAAGTATTATAATCTGTACTATTATCAAAGAGTGGGGTTTCCAGTGCCTTAATATTTTGGCAGGGGACATGATGCACAGTGGGAAGGAGACCTGACAGTTGCAATACAAGTATTTTTAAAAGGAGTGAAGAGAAGGAAGAAAGTACTTGGTCTCATCCTCTACACACTGAATGCATCTGGAATCTCAGTCAAGGGCTGCTGGAGTAGAACATATGTCTCAGGGCATTGGCCAAAGATTGACATGTCACTGTGTTCTTCAAGAAATTCAAAGGAGCTGAGTTGCAGGGCAAAATCAGATGTGCTACCAAATAAAAATGTGTACATTAATGTTCACTGTTCAGTAAAGTATACAAGACACAATTTTAAATGTTAAATCATATACCTGGAAATAATAAATCATTGCTTCCTTGAAAATGTCATGAAAATGAGAAGTTTCTCCTGACAGATTCCATTGTTGAGTATTATTTCCTTGGTGTGATACCTTTTAGCACCCCTGCATATGATTATTTCAAAAACTACAAAATTTGCTGCCATTAAAACTCAGAATTGCTTTCCATGCTATTTATGTCTCTTTTCCACACAATCATTATATAGCAGATCTTGAGAATTATTTTTGATAGCAAAAGTCTACAGTATGGACACAAGGAATGTTCTAAGCCTGTGTGTTGGGAAGTGGTGTGATCACGGGAGAGCTAAACCCTCTAGAGGCATAGTGCCCTGTGTTTTAATTGCAGTTCAAGGACATTTTAAGCCAGTTTCCTCAGCTAATTCCAAAATGGGCTTTGGTGCCTGGCCAAATGTGTAACAGGTGGACACATGTTCCCTTCAGATATCTACTGCATGAGTTGACATGCATGAGAGGTTTTGATCTTTGAGCTAAAGAAAGAGGAATAGGTAGAGAAGAGAGGCATGTGCTAGGGTGCCTAAAAGAGTGGAGTGGTGGGGAAGGTGAAGAGAGGGAAGGAGAACCATATCTCCATCTCCTCACATGACCTGAAGAGTAGTTTTGAGCCCTAGGGAAAGAGGAGCAAGGAACAGAAGGTGAAGAAGTGATAATGGGGGAGGAGAAATCCAGTAATGGTACAAGCAGTGCAGCTGCAGGCCCAGGTGGACACATACTGCACAGAGACTGGGATAAAGCCATCCTTTACACTTATTCCCCTTACCTCCTCACAAGACCCCATGTCAATTTGGATTTGGTGCAGCTGTCAACCCAGAGTGGCTCTGCTTGGCCACAAAACTCAGAGGGAGCATCCTCAGCAGAAACCATGCTGACTACATCAGTATGGGAATCTCATGCCCCATGTGAGATTTGAAGGGTGGCTCTCACACAGGGAGGCCCCAAATGCCATTGCAATTAGGGCGTTAATGTCAATAGGACCTCATGTGTACCCTCAGAGAGATAAGATTTGGGGAAATTCTGATTATGGAGAGAATAGTTACCTTAAAGGCCTGTTGAAAGGATTAAATAAGATAACATGATGAGGCATTTGGCACATACAAGTTACAGGATAAATGCATCAGTCTGAGGGGTTTTCTCAGGAAAGTGAATGCAAAAGAGCAGAAGAGACCCGTCACTTTGACCAACCATATCTGTCCCCCACCTCACCCCTTAGAAATAACAATAGATCCAGGGCCTGCATGGCTATCCAAGATTGTGTACAGTAACTTTCCATGCCTTCCACAAATAATCTTCCACTGTCCATTCCATGTCAGGGACAGACAAATGGGAATGTCATATCCTTGGTACTCGACCTCACTGGAATCTATTATATATCTTGCAAATTAACAATATCCTTTGAATATAAGGAAGAAATAACTTTTTTTACTTGAAATACTGTCAATATTAAAGGAGCAAGTCTAAATGAAGTTAGTCAAAAGCATGTGTAGCTGAGAGAATTTTTTTGTAGCCAAATTTCCATCCCACAGTGTTTCAGTTTCTCGTGGTTCAGTACACTATATTTAAAGTCCCTGTCATGTGGCCCACTAAAAGGAGTTATAGGAAAAGAAGTCAAAAAAAAAGCCTAATCTAATAAGCAAAATGAGACTGCAAACTAAACGCGACAAAATAAAACATTTACCTCTCCCAGGGGACTGTAACAACCAGTTTTTCCAGCTCATCTACTGCTGGCAAGTTTTATGTTGTCTTGATTACAGCTAAAGAAAAATTGACTAGAATTATTTAATCATATGCATGCGAGGAATGCACCACACCTGATAACTATAAAGTGAAATAAACTGCCTCTATTTTTCCCAGATTTCAATATGCATTTTGAAGACTTTCTGGGTCACACAAATTTATAAAATGGTTATAAATTAAAATATAAAAATTCAAGATTGTTCAGTCAAATGAATGATTCAAAAGACAAACATGGAAACTTCATCACTGTGTACTCAGCCATAAAAAATCCTTGTTAGCCCTGAGTAAATTTGCACTAATGTATGTAGTTTATGTGTGTGGTCATAAATAAATATATATCTTTAAGGCGGGAGCCACATGTTCCTTTTCTTTGAGATGTTTCCACACTCCTTGAACCTACCTCCTAACCCATTTATACTGTAATGTAGAATTCTATAGCTATATGAGATTTTCATCAATAGCAACCAGTCTAGCATTCATTTTAAAGATTAGAAATAAACAAAATCCATGGAAAGTAGTCTTTTTTGCTGCTAATCTTTATGAAAAGACAGTTAAAGTTTCTATAAAAAGAAAATGTTCATAAGAGCTCTTGTTCATTTGGGTCTAAACTTAGAAGCCAAAAAGAGAATGTATTTTTATAACCAAGCAACAGGAAATATGATGCAAAAAATGATTCCATGTTTGTCTCTCCCAGGAGACTGTTTGACTTTTTCAATCAAAACTACTATTACTTTGCATCTTCGACATAGGACACAATTTATATTAAATAAGCATCAAAAGAATCGACTCTCCCATATGTGTGTGATATGCCAAATAATCTTCCTCCTCACCATATTCTGAGAAAAATTTATCAGATTTTCCATGTATTTTCCCAAATAGGTACTGGATTACTAGGAGATGCCAAATATCATATGCAAATTGAATACTGTAGAACTATTTTTGGTAGCACATACCACTACACATAGTCGATGGTCTTGGCTAGCCTCTGGCTTAATTTCTGCCTGTGCATAAAGAGTGAAGATTGAGCATAAGGCTGGAAAATATCCACATTGCCTGACTGAGAGGATCTTAGTTTTCTAGGGCTGCTATGACAAATACCACAAAAGTGGTCGACTTAATGGAAATTTATAGTCTCACAGTTTGGGCAGCTAAAAGTCAAAAATGAAGGTCTCCACAGGCCATGCTTCTCTCCCACTCGCCTACTCAGTGCAGCATTCTGATGGTAAATAGCCAGAAATCTTCAGGGTTCCTTGGCATGCATCCATTTGCCTCCATCATATGGCCATGTGCCTCATTCTCTGGCTTCTTTTGGTTTCTGGCTTCTACTTCCATGTCCAATTACCTTTACTTATATGGACTGGAACCATATTGGATTAAGACCCACCCTCATTCCATTTGGCCACAATGAACTAATAATAGCATCTGTGAAATTCTTATTTACAAATAGGTTCCCACACTCAGGACCAGGGGTTATGAATTGAATATGTCCTTTGTGGGGTACATGATTCATCCCCAACAGTGAGCACTGCAAATAAAGTTATTTTTCTTTCTGAAGGATATTCTCTAAATACACAAAGATCTTAGAATTTAATAATAAAAGTATCTCAGCCCTTATTGCACGAATTATGGAAAAGCATTGTGTAATGGTTTTGTTCAGGTGTCAATTTGGCAGATGATGTGCCCAGTTGTCTGGTCAGGCAAGCACTGGCCTGACCATCTCTGTAAGGATATTTTCTGGCTAGCTGATAAACTGGATGGCTGCTTTATTTAAACATGTCACTTTATTGCAGCTGTGGCTGATTATACCTAGGATCAACTAAGGGTATACCCCCCCCCCCCATGCCCAATGAGATAATCCAATCAGTTGAAGATTAAGGAAGAACAGACTTTTTCACTGCTTCTTCAGCCGGCAAGCCTCTCCTGTGGAGTTCATTGAGACCTGCCATCAGAGCTTCCAGCTTCAAGGTCTGCTCTGTGGATTTTAGACACTTCCATTCCCAGTTTCATGAGATACCCTTATAAATCTCATATTTACAGATATCTCCTGTTGGTTCTGTTTCTCTAGAGAATGCTGACTAATATAGCTTGGTATCAGGAGTGGTTCTTGAGAAACGGAATCTTAAAAATGGGTTTTTATCATTGGTTTTCTACTCTGATTAAACACACTAATGACTGTTTCAAATAATCAAGATGGCACTGGCAGTCCATGAGATGAGTTGGCAAGAGAAATATCTAATGGCAAAATATCACTATTAGATTCTGCTAATTGTATGCTTTTATGAGGCAAGGCTCTGGGGTGAGATGTTTTTGACACCTTTACGGAATTTTGTGGAATTAAAAGGTATAATGATGTTGGCTGGTTGTTGTTTAGATATGCCAGATACAGTGATGAGGGAAAGGGATGAGCTGAAAGCTTCAAATTTGCAACTTTAGTGTCATATGAAAGATGTACAAGTTTCCATGTGTGCCCTGAAAGAATATCTTATTTCCTGTGGTCTCAGACTTGAGATCTGTGAAAGCCAGACCTAGAGCCACATTGTGCTAGTAGTAGATTTACAATGTAAACTAAAATCTCAATCTTGAGGTGTCTGCTGTTAAAAGGCTTTGATTGGAAAATAATGGAATCCTAAAACTTGGGATGGGGATTTATGGGTCGATAATGATGGGGATGGGGAGATGGAATCACCGGAAGCAGCTGAGCCTTTGCTAGATAGACTCTGTAATGGACTGCCCTGAGGAAGGAGCTTCCCAACCTCCAGCCTGCCTTGAGGAAACAGCTTCCCAGCCTCAAGTCTGCCCAGAGGTGTCTGCCATCCAACCTCCACCTAAGGAAATTAACCATTCAGTACCTGCTAAACCTATAACCAACTGGGAAAACAGTCCTCACTGCTCTGTCTGGACAAACTAACCCTGTTTCACTAGATGAAACTGCAACAGAATACCCTAAGGTAACTGATTTGAAAGATACTTCTATTTCTTTTCATGACCCACCCACCCCCACACCCCTTTTTATGTCAAGACCTATAACAAAAGTCCCAACAGGCCCCAAAGGTGAGGTACAAAGTGTGACCCAGAGGAAGTACACTATGCTCCTAAAGACCTGCATGAGTTTTTCCAGTCTACATAGACAGAAATCAGGGGAATACATGAGGGAATGAATATTAAGGATGTGGGATAATGGTGGAAGGAATATAAAGTTGGATCAAGCTATTGGTTCTGTTTCTCTAGAGAACCCTAATACACAGCCTGAACAGTAGGAATTGTCCTTTTGCCTGTAAAGTGCACTTTATAGATACACCCTGTTTGTTGGGTGCACTGTTCACAGCTTACTGCCATTCAGATAGAAAAAACAGCTTTTCTACCCCATTTTCTCAAGAGTGAGTGTTTTTATGTTAAACATGTTTTAAAAGCTACCAATTGAGTGAGTTTTGCATATCTAGGATTTGATTAGAGGTGGATGTAGCATATAATTCTGTAGAAGTTAACAATATGCTTGTGTCAACAAGCAATTTTCAACTGCTTTCTGAAACTGACAAAGAATCATTATGAAACAGTATTTTTTTATTTAGTTCTAATAGGTAAAGAATTCCCTATAAAAATTTCTAAGTAGTTTTACACAAAATAATTCATACTGTAAACTTTACATAATCTCTTAAAAGGAGAGAATCTCTTAATAGGAAGTTCTTAAAGAAGAGACTTACTAGCAGATGGCACTAAGTAGGTATGAAATAAGCTCTGAGACATGAAGGCCTGGTTCTGCTTATAATGTTCATACAGGGAACCTTTTATATTGTCTCTGTAACTGTCCCAATATAGGAAGGCATACTTCACCTAAGATGTACAGTCTTGATACCAGCAAAAAGCAACCACTGAGCAGACTTTGAAGCACCAATCTTAGTCAATCTCAATATAGTTCAACTTCTACCCGGTAAAAATCTAATAATTATAAGGACGATCACAAACGTTAATATCCAATCCTCTCTTGTGCCAGTTTAAATCTGTTGTGTACCCCAGAAAAGCCAAGTCCTTTAATCCCCATTTAATATTGCTGGATGGGCACTTCTTGATAGTTCCCGTGGAGATTTGACCCACCCAACTGAGGGTGGTAACTTTTGATTAAGTAGTTTCCACAGAGATGTCTCTCTACCTATTCAAGGTGGGGTTGCTTTCTGGAGCTCTTTAAGATGGGACCATTTTGGAAAAAATTACAGAACCCACATAGCCACAGATGTTTGGATTTGAAGAAGGAAAATGCCCCTGGGGGAGCTTCATGTAACAAGAATCCTGGAGAGAAAACTAGCAGGCTCACCATGTTCTCCATGTGCCTTTCCAGTTGAAAGAGAAATCCTGAACTTCATCAGCTTTCTTGTACCAAGGTATCTTTCCCTGGATGCCTTAGATTGGACATTTCTGTAGCCTTGCTTTAATTTGGACATTTTCATGGCCTTAGAACTGTAAACTTGCAACTGAATAAATTCCCCTGTTTAAAAGCCATTCCAAGGGTGCATGGGTGGTTCAGTAGTAGAGTGCTTACCTTTCATGTGGAGACCTAGGTTCAATTCCTGGACCATGCACCCAAAAGGAAAAAAAAAAAAAAGCTATTCTGTTTCTGGTTGTTCTAGTTTGCTAGCTGCAGGAATGCAATTTACCAGGAACAGAATGGCTTTTAAAAAGGGGAATTTAATAAGTTGCTAGTTTACAGTTCTAAGGCCGAGACTATGTCCCGATTAAAACAAGTCTATAGAAATGTCCAATCAAAGGCATCCAGGGAAAGATATCTTGGTTCAAGAAGTTACAATGAAGTTCAGGGTTTCTCTCTCAAGTGGAAGGGCACATGGAAAACACAGTCAGAATTTCTCTCTCATCTGAAAGGGCACATGGTGAACACAGGGTTCCTCTCTCATCTGGAAGGCACATGGCAAACACAGCATCATCTGCTAGCTTCTTCTCTTGGCTTCCTGCTTCATGAAGCTCCCTGGAAGGCATTTTCCTTCTTCATCTCCAAAGGTCGCTGGCTGGTGGACTCTGCTTCTCATGGCTATGTTGTTCTACTCTGCTCTCTGAATCTCTTTCATTCTCCAAAATATTTCCTCTTTTATAGGACTTCAGAAACTAATCAAGACCTACCCAAATGGATGGAGACACACCTCCAGCTAATCCAGTTTAACAACCACTCTTGATTAAATCTCATCTCCAGGGAGATGATCTAATTACAGCGGCAAGCATACAGTGCTAAATAGGGATTAGAAGAAGCAGCTGTCTTTACAAAATGGGATTAGGATTAAAACATGGCTTTTCTAGGGTACATACATCATTTCAAACTAGCACACTGGTATATCGAGTTCCGGCAGCTTCCAGACTAGAACACCTCCCATATCCCTTTAGCCTCTGCCTGAGTTCCTATAGCTGTCACAGAAAATTCCCACGTACACTGACAACTTCTTACTTTGAATTCCTTTCTCTATCTGCTTCTCTACCTATGAGAGATTTCAAGGCCACTTGCAAAGAAGCCCAGAAATGCTGGGGATTCAACACAAGGAGCAACCTTCAACCAATGAGGGAAGCGAGAAGGTAGACAAATACTCCAATTTCCATGTCCCTCAGGACAATTCTTTAGTGTTCCCAGCTGGACAGAATTTCAATAGCCTAGAGCAGTTACCCACCTCAATTAGTATACCTTCTAGCAGCTTTTCTCTTTGTCATCCTAGGATCCTCTCAGATAAACTAGCTAAACCCAACTGCTTTTTCAGGTCTGCTTTTTGAGGGCCCTCAACTAAAACAAAAGGTTCCTTCAAGCAAAGTCAGTAGTAACGAACAATCTAAGGTAGCGAAGTCAGTTGGGGGAGAAGGAAGGAGAAATATCACCTTTTACTTTACAGCTGAAGATGTGTTCAGTGGTATGCTGCTGTAGTAAGAAAATCTCATAAAGGGCAAATTACCCACCTTCAAACTATTGCTGTTTTCAGATGCAGTTTCTGGGGCCTTCTCTCTACCAACATATTTCCCTCTATTTATGAGATTTTCAGAGTCACTGACTATGTCTATGGGCATCCTTCTTTGTCCTATTGGGGCAGACTAGAATAAGGCATCAAGGTTGTGGTACCTGATCTTCTATTCCACTTTGGAAGAGTTAATGCAGAGCAGCAAACTTCATGGCACAAAAATTTCCTCTGAAGCCCCCAAACCTCCCCCAAACCATTGAAACGTCCCCAAACCATAAAAACTTGTAAAATCCAGGGCCCACAGTGAACTCTTAGTTAATCACAAAAAGTATAGGGTCATAAAGATTGTTAAACATTTGCCCAAAGACAAATTTTGAGTTTGTAACAGTAAACCACAAACTCCAGTAACTATCTCCTCCTAGAACAAACACACCTAGTGTCCAAAGGTCACTGTAGAAACCTGCACAAGGAAGACACCTGGTGCAGGAAACCCACCACAAACAAAACTTCTTAAATAAATGAGCTAAACCCAATCCACTCAGTGCAGGTCCCTCCCTTGGCACATTAACCTCTTTAATGTGTACTCTCTGTTTCTCTTTAATAAACTTTACTACTTATCCCTATGGGCCCTCTTATTTGTCTAAATTCTTTTAGCAGCAAGACTCCTAAACCTGGAACAGGGCTCAGCTGGCATCATTGCCAGCAGGCAGTGGTTACACTATCTAGGCAAGTTCACCTATCTTCTAGTTATGTTTCCATACTGCAGTCTGACTTATAGTAACTGTTAAATATATGAATGGATAAATTAATGAAAGAAGGAAGGAAAGAATTACAATATAGTGAGAAGATGCATTTGGTGCTAAGTCACA
This sequence comes from Tamandua tetradactyla, assembly GCF_023851605.1. NCBI lineage: Eukaryota > Metazoa > Chordata > Mammalia > Pilosa > Myrmecophagidae > Tamandua > Tamandua tetradactyla. The sequence goes on along the minus strand of NC_135333.1, from coordinate 96,331,107 downwards.
CAGTTCTAAAGAACTGATTCTTGATTCATTCCATATAAATAAATTACAGTATTTGTAGATTCCTGTGTTGTCTGCAATTCTTAATAATAGAACTGAATACTCTTTCAGGGAAAATAAGTATCACATACTAGAAACTCAGGAAAATCACTGAAACCTGAGGAGCATTTTTGAAAAGAAACCATGGTCTGAATACCAAAGCAGAGTTTAGTACAGGGAGTCCAAACAAGTCATGCCATGTTCTCAGCACACTCATTAAGTTCAGAGATTTTTTTTTTAAACACCTGTCTACAGAGGAACAAAGAACTCAGAAATTAAATGTACATAAAGGAAAACAAAAAGCAGGAATTTTCTGGCTCATTAAAAGCATAATACCATTTAATCTACATGAAGATGAAACTAGTAGTGAGAAATCTTAAGAAAATTAAAGTAGCACATGATTTAGTCCTCAGAGATTAACAGACTTAAATTTACTGTTCAAGACAGTGCTTTAGAACTTCTTTCTCCATATCCCTCAAAATGAAATAAAAATAAAGAGAAAAATAATCGATGCATTCTTGTGATTTTTTATTTGTGTTTATGAAAACATTCTCTGTAGATTCTATTCCAACAACTGTGAATGAGTATGACAGTTTAATTCCTACCTCATGAACATAATCACCTTGATTTTCTTTCCAAGACAAACAATTCGGCTGAGGCAATACAAGTAATTCATCCCGACTATAATTTCAAATGGTTGAGTTTCTGGCAACTTGCCCCTCTTCATCAATTCCTTTACCCTTCCTCTCCTCCTCTTTACACTCACAGGACCTATATATCCTCCATGGAAGCAGCATGATTGCAAATTGGAATGATGGAAAGTCTTTGAAGACAGGCAGTAATAATTTACTTTCTATTTTTAAAAATATCTACTGGTAAAACAAGCAAACTGTCTGACATAACCAAATGTTGCATTCTGTGCCTCTTTCTAAGGCACAAATACAGTTTTCCGTTCATAGGATAAGCATTGAGTGGAAGTGACTTACAAGAGATTTGTAATGAACGTCATCTCTATCAAAATTCTTTACCTTGAATTATTGACTGCTTTTCATCAGAAATGCAGACAGGACTGGAGATCTCGAGCAGACCAGTCCCAGTGAGAGTGCCAGGAAGCTTGATCTGACTGCTCAGTCTCAGGGACAGCCCTGCCTCCAGGTCCCTTCACAATGTTGACGTCATAAACTAAGTCTGCAAAGTAGTCACAAGTCGTAATGTTTTCACTTTTCCTTGCTGCTTCTCTCCACCATTGGAGTGGACAGGTAGGAACTGAATGCTATACTTAGGTAAATATTGTTTAAAAATTCAACATAGCACCTAGAAAATAAATGTTTTTGTTATATATTTATAAATGTTCGTCCAAAAGCTGCTCATTGAAGGTACCTGTTGTTCTTGGGGATGGGGTCTTATTGATACTCTTGTAAACATCAAAAAAAAAAAAAAGTTGAATAGTGGAGTCAACCTCTACACAGCATGCTTTATAGGCATTAAATACCATTGCCAAAGTAAGGTTAAGCAAAATACCAAGACTCCTTGCAGGAAACAGAAACCACTCTAGGCATTTCAGACAGAAAGAGATTAAATACAGTCAATTAAGGTACTTACAGAATCATTGGTATGATTTATCGTCCAAACCAGGGGCATTTTTTTAGAATGAAGAGAACTCTATTAATAATCACATTCATACAATGGGCACAAATGAGGACTATTTCAGGCATAAGGACATGTAGTCAGAGCCTAAAGCCAGGCAGCCTCCATCCACTGAGTCAAATCTCACCAGTTAGCTGCTATTCAGAGTTCTGAAGCTTCTGCTCCCAGTGCAGCTGCTGCCTAAAATGCCTCATGCACACAGAGCAAGAGGCTAGGAGGGAAATGGATGAGGCACCTGTAAGGCACTGACCAGGTCAGAGCATGCTTGTCAGGAAGAAGCTTCCTCTGTACTTCTGCCCTGCCTCCCTTCCCCCTCCCATAAGCCCCACCCCCAATTTTCCCTCCCATCTGCCCCCCCCCCTCCCTCCACCACACTGGTGAGGGCTTCCAATCCACAGAACCTAATTCACAGCCAGTCCCCTTGCTGCAACTGAGTCTGGAAACTTCATTGGTAGTTTTCCAGTCTCTCCAGTGCAGAAGGATAAAATGCAAGTTCAGAGAACCAATGGAAACATCAATCATACCAGGCTATTTGGTTTTGATTCCAGACTGGAAAATAGAGCTCTGCCGTGTCAGAGACCTAAAATACAAAATGGTGAGATTTACCGCGACTCTCTGAAAAAGAAACACAAATGGTCTACAAATATAAGGGGGCTACAATTAAAATAACCATAAGAAAATAATTTCTATCCATCAGAAATGAGGAGATTTTAAAACATAGCCTCCAGTACTAGTTGAGTGTTGGGCAACCTGGAATCTCATCCTATAAACTAATATAACTTATGGAAAAGCAATTTGTCCACTGTCTTAGTTTTCCAGGTTGCTATGACTAATACTACAAACTGGTTTTGGCTTAACAGGAATTTATTGGCTCATGGCTTCAGAGACTACAAGATTTGCTTCCTCCTGGGATTAGACGGTATTGGCTGGCAGGCAATCCCGGATTCCTGGCTTTCTTATCACAGGAGATGCCCAGTCCTTGCTCTTCTAATTCAATTGACTTCCAGCTTCTAGCTCTTCCCATGGCTTTCTCTCTATCTCAATTTCATTCTACTTATAAAGGACCCCCAGTAATCTAGTTTAAGGCTAAAAACCACATTCACACAGAGCAATGCAGCTTGAGATCAAGAACATGTCTAAATCAGGTACATAATTCAATCTACCACATCAATGAAATTTAAAAATTTGACTTCCTTTTGTCCTAGCAATCCTTCTAAGATGCTAGCATACAGAAATAACATGATTTGCAAAGCAATTACTATAACCTAAGGCCATTTTTATGAAGACATAGTTTTGTGTGTGTGTGTGTGTGTGTGTGTGTGTGTGTGTGTGTGTGTGTGAGAGACACATCTACCTTTTGCTGGCTTTGTATAAAATTGGGGAAAATAGGTACAAATGGGGACTTTGGAAAATGGAGTTGGATGGTTAAAGAAGATTCTCATTTATTTATATTGATTTATCTTTAGTGAGGTAATTTTTATAATAATTAGAAAAAAATTTTAGATATAACATGAGTTTCATTTATAAACAAAATAGGATATTTCACTTTTATCTCTCTTCTTCCTACAATAAACATGAATGTTTTTCAATTCCCTCACATTATCTTCTTCAGTTTTTAAATCTATGTGACATAATAGTCACTCAAAAATACTTCTTGGATAAATGGATTAATATGACAGACACTCACTACCTTTTTCAGTCTGTGGGCTGTTTTCCTACTTAAGTAAATTACCTTGTCTGGATTTCTATGGAACTTCTATTTGGCACTAATTATTTATCAAATTTTTCAAGATTAGTTTTTTAAAATGCCTTCCTCTTCCTAGGGATATAGTTATGTCTCCATTCCCCATCTCCCTTCTACCTCCAACCTAGCCTTCTCCACCTCCAACCTGGGAAAGCACACATTTGCTGGCAGATGCTATGTGCTCATTTCCAGTCATTGATTTAAATATGATAACAAGAAAAAAACGCTTCTTTAAATTTAAAAGATAATTGTGTGAGACTATTTGAAGAATTTTTTCTTGAATAATTAATTTTGGGGCTCAATATATCACATGTTTTATTACTCATTGTAAAAACGATTCCCACCATGCCCCACGCACGTACCCACACCCCGCCCTCCTTGCCCACAGTCACACATGTACACATCCCTGTCCCCAATGCCCTACCACGCATGCACCTGCCCCCCTCCGCACATGCGCAAATCCACACCCCACCAGGCCCTGAACATACATGTACCCAAGACCCACCCACCCCCAACACACTGCTCACCCACACACCCATGACCTTAGAACCCCTGCAGCCCAGGCACCTAACCCCTGACCCCAGTGCCCCCAACTCCCATACCCCAATCCACTGACACCCACACCCTGTCCCCCAAGACCCCCACATCACATTACCTCTGTGCACTATGCCCACACACCTGCACAACTCCCACGATCAGCCTCCCACGGTTCCCTGCCTCCTTGTCCCACACACCACACCCTGACCCTGCGCTCTAGGCTGGCCCATGCCACACCCTGCCCCCGCCCACCCCGTGCCTCCCACCCTGACACTGCATCCTGCACTCCCTGATCCCAGGCACCAGCCAAGAGCCCCCCACTCCCCACCTAGCCCTACGCCATGACACACCCCACAACCACCCCACAAATACAAAACCTGAGCTAACTGAGGGAAATAAACTTCCAAAGAAACCTTATCAAGATATTTACATGCCTTACAGGCAACAGAAAATTACAAAGCATATGAAGATGCAGGCAGATATAGCCCAGCAAAATGACCGAATTAAAACACTGGAAGAGACACAGACATTGGAACAACTAATCAAAGATGTTCACACAACTCTATTAAATAGATTCAAAGGGTTGCCTAATGACATAAAGGATATCAAAAAAGACACTAGGAGAACATACAGAAGAATTTGAAAGTATAAGAAAAACAATAGATATCACAGAGATAAAAGTTACTCTAAACCAAATAAAAAATATACTAGAGACCCACAACAACAGATTTGAAAAGGCAAAAGAATAAGCAAACTGGAGAACAGGACAATTGAATTTGAACCCACAAAGGAACAAATGACAAAAAAGATAGAGAAACTTGAATTGGATCTCAGAGAAATGATGGACCAGCATGAAGGGCACAAATCTAAGAACATCAGTGTCACAGAAGGAGAAGAGAAAAGTAACAGACTAGAAAAATTAGTTGAGGAGATAATAGGGGAAAACCTCCCAACCCTTATAAAAGACATAAATATGCAAATTAAAGAAGCCCAATGAACTCCTAATAGAATAAATCCAAATAAGCCCACTCCAAGAGACATACTAATCAGTCTGTTAAATTTTGAAAAGCAGCAGAAATTCCTGAAAGCAGCAAGAGAAAAGCAAGTCACCACATACAAGGGAAATCACGTAAGACTGAATTCAGACTACTCAATCATGGAGGCTAGAAGGAAGTGGTATGAAGTATTCAAGATCCTGAAAGAGAAAGACTTCTAGTCAAGAGTACTATATTCAGCCAAACTGTCCTTCAAAAATTGAGTTAGAGTTTAAAATTTTCACAAAGGAAGAGAGAATTTGTCAATAAGAGACTGGCCCTACAAGAAATTCAAAAGGGAGTTCTGTTACCTGAAAAGAAAACAGACAGGAAGTAGAGGTCTAAAAGAGGGCACAGAACCAAAGAGTTCCAATAAGGGTAGCTTAAAGGGTAAAAAGAGAAAGAGGGAAAATAATATATAGATTTGACAAATAAAATCCAAAGGATAAGATGGTAGATTTAAGAAATGGCTTTACTTAATAACTTTGAAAGTTAATGGACCAAACTCACCAACTCAAAGATGCAGATTGGCAGAATGGACCAAGAAATATGATCCATCTATATGGTGCTTGCAAGAGACTCATCTTAAACCCAAGGATACAAACACATTTAAAGTGAAAGGATAGGAAAAGATGTACCATGCACATTGTAACCAAAAGAAAGCAGGAGTAGCTATACTAATATCAGACGAAATAGAATTTAAATGTCAAGATGTGATAAGAGACAAAGAAGGACATGACATGTTAATAAAAGGGACAATTCACCAAGAAGAAATAACAATCATAAATGTTTACACTCCAAATCAAGGGGCTCCAAAGTACACGAGATAAATATTGGCAAACTGAAGGGAATGACAGATTTTTTTGACAATAATTTAGTGGGGGGTTTCAATATGCCACTCTCCTCTATAGAAAGAACAACCAGACAGAGGATCAACAAGGAAATGCAGAACTTAATGTGATAAACGAATCAGGACTAACAGACATATATAGATCATTACATCCCCAAACAGAAGATACACATTCTTCTCTAGTTCTCATGGGACATTCTCCAGGATAGATCATATGTAGGGGCACAAAACAGGTCTTTATAAACTTTAAAACATGGAAATTTTCAAAGCACTTTCTTTGATCACAATGGAATGAAGTTGGAAATCAATAACCACCAAAGAATAGAACTTTCACAAATATATGGAGACTAAATAAAGCATTCAAACAAACAGTGGGTCAAAGAAGAAATCACCAGAGAAACTGGCAAATATCTGGACACAAATGAAAATGAGAATACCACATATCAGAACTGCAAAAGCAGTACTGAGAGGGAAATTTATTACTCTAAATACCTATATTGGAAAAGAAGAAAGAGCAAAAATCGAAGACTTAACTGCTGACCTCAAGGTACTAGAGAAATAATAGCAAACTAACCCCAGAGCAAATAGAAGACAAATAACAAATATTAAAGCAGAATTAAGTGAACTGGAGAACAAAAGAACAATAGAAAGAATCAATAAAACCAAAAATTGGTTCTTTGATCAAATCAATAAAATTGATGGACCCAAAGCTAGGCTGACAAAGAAAAGACATAGGATACAAATAAGCAAAATCAGAAATGAGAGGGTGGTCACTACCTTAGACCCCGAAGAAGTAAAAACAATCATAAGAGGACACCATGAACAATTCTACACCAGCAAACTAGACAACTTAGAGGAAATGGATAAATTCCTAGAAACACAGGAACAAGCTACATGACTTGAGAAGAAACAGAGGCTCTCAATCAACGAATCACAGGTAAAAAGATTTAATCAGTCATCAAAAAATCTTCCTACAAAAGCCCAGGGCCATATGGCTTCACAGGGGAATTTTATCAAACATTCCAAAAAAAACTAACACCAATCCTACTCAAACTCTTTCAAAAAATTGAGGAAAGAGGAACACTATCTAACTCATCTTGTGCTACTAACATCACTTTAATACCAAAACTGGGTAAAGATGCTATAAGAAAGGAAAACTGACTTCCGGAGAAGATGGCGGCTTAGTAAGACGCACGGGTCTTAGTTCCTCCTCCAGAAAAGCAACTAAAGAAACAGAAACAATACGAAACAGCTCCCGGAGTCATGACAGAGACCAAAAAGACAGCGTACCCCATTCTGGAACAGCTGAACGGGCAGGGAGAATCTGCTGCGCTGCGGTGAGATACCCGAGGGGCGCGCGTTTTCCCGGCCGGGGCGGCTGGCAACTGGGGTCCCTTCCACGCACGTGGCTCCCCGGTCTGACTGGGAACGTTGGATAGCGGGGCCGTCCCGTCACGCTTGGCGTCTCGGGCCAGCTGGGCAATTTGGACCGGCACTCCCCCAAGCCGCGGCGGCCAGTGACCCCCGCCTCCATGCGAGGTTTCCCGGGCCGACTGCCCCGCAGACAGACGAGCGCCAGGAGCGCCACCTACTGGGCAGGAAAAGAAAAACAGAGCCCAGAGATTTCACAGAAAAACCTTTCAACCAGCTGGGTCCCACACCCAGGGAAGTCTGATCAAATGCCCAGACACCAGCAGAAAATAATGGATGACGCTCGGAAAATTGAAGATATGGCCCAGTCAAAGGAACAAACCAATAGTTCAAATGAGATACAGGAGCTGAGACAACTAATGCTGAATATACGAACAGAAATGGAAAAACTCTTCAAAAACCAAATCAATAAATTGAGGGAGGACATGAAGAAGACATGGGCTGAACAAAAAGAAGAAATAGAAAATCTGAAAAAACAAATCACAGAACTTATGGGAGTGAAGGACAAAGAAGAAAAAATGGAAAAAACAATGGATACCTACAATGGTAGATCTAAAGAGACAGAAGCTACAATTAGTGAACTGGAGGATGGAACATCTGAATTCCAAAAAGAAACAGAAACTATAGGGAAAAGAATGGAAAAACTTGAGCAGGGGATCAGGGAACTGAATGACAATATGAAGCGCACAAATATACGTGTTGTGGGTGTCCCAGAAGGAGAAGAGAAGGGAAAAGGAGGAGAAAAACTAATGGAAGAAATTATCACTGAAAATTTCCCAACTCTTACGAAAGACCTAAATTTACAGATCCAAGAAGTGCCGCGCACCCCAAAGAGAATAGACCCAAATAGGCGTTCTCCAAGACATTTACTAGTTAGAATGTCAGAGGTCGAAGAGAAAGAGAGGATCTTGAAAGCAGCAAGAGAAAAACAATCTGTCACATACAAGGGAAACCCAATAAGACTATGTATAGATTTCTCAGCAGAAACCATGGAAGCTAGAAGACAGTGGGATGATATATTTAAATTACTAAAAGAGAAAAACTGCCAACCAAAACTCCTATATCTAGCAAAATTGTCCTTCAAAAATGAAGGAGAAATTAAAACATTTATAGACAAAAAGTCACTGAGAGAATTTGTGACCAAGAGACCAGCTCTGCAAGAAATACTAAAGGGAGCACTAGAGTCAGATACGAAAAGACAGAAGAGAGAGGTATGGAGTAAAGTGTAGAAAGAAGGAAAATCAGATATGATATATATAACACAAAAGCCAAAATGGTAGAGGAAAATATTATCCAAACAGTAATAACACTAAAAGTTAATGGACTGAATTTCCCAATCAAAAGGCATAGAATGGCAGAATGGATTACGACCCAGCAATACCACTGCTGGGTATCTACTCAAAGGACTTAAGGGCAAAGACACGGACGGACATTTGCACACCAGTGTTTATAGCAGCATTATCTACAATTGCAAAGAGATGGAAACAGCCAAAATGTCCATCGGCAGACGGGTGGCTAAACAAACTGTGGCGTATGCCTACGATGGAATATTATGCAGCTTTAAGACGGACTAAGCTTGTGAAGCATGTAACAACATGGATGGACCTAGAGAACAATATGCTGAGTGAGTCTAGCCCAAAACTAAAGGACAAATACTGTATGGTCCCACTGATGTGAACCGACATTTGAGAATCAGCTTGGAATATATCATTGGTAACAGAGACCAGCAGGAGTTAGAAACGGGGTAAGATAGTGGGTAATTGGAGCTGAAGGGATACAGACTGTGCAACAGGACTAGATACAAAAACTCAAAAATGGACAGCACAATAATACCTAAGTGTAATGTAACTAGGTTGGAACACTGAATGAAGCTGCACCTGAAATATGGTTTTTTGTTTGTTTGTTTGTGTGTTTGTATCTTTTTTGTTTTTTTCTTTTTCCTTTTTATATATATATATTTTTTATTAGTATTATTATTTTAATTCTCTTCTCTATATTAACATTCTATATCTTTTTCTGCTGTTTTGCTAGTTCTTTTCCTAAATCGATGCAAATGTACTAAGAAATGATGATCATACATCTATGTGATGATACTAAGAATTACTGAGTGCATGTGTAGAATGGGATGATTTCTAAATGTTGTGTTAATTTCTTTTCTTTTTTTGATTAATAAAAAAATTAAAAAAAAAAAAAGAAAGGAAAACTACAGGCCAATCTCCCTAATGAATATAGATATAAAAATTCTCTCAAAATATTAGCAAATATAATCTAATGATGCATTATAAGAATTATATACCACAATCAAGTGGGGTTCATACAAGGAATGCATGAGTGGCTCAAATCAAGAAAATCCATGTAAATCTAGCACATTAACAAATCAAAAGGGAAAAATCACATGATTATCTTGTCCTGGTGAAAAAGCAATCAACACAATTCAGCATCCCTTTCTGATAAAAATATTTCAAAAGGTAGGAATTGAAGGAAACTTCCTCAATATGATATAGGGCGTAAATGAAAAACTGATAGCCAGCATTGTACTCAATGAAGAGATACTGAAAGCATTCCTGTTAAGATCAGGGATGAGACAAAGAAACCCTCTGTCACCACAATTATTCAACATTATACTAGAAGTTCTACCTAGAGCAATCAGGCAAGAAAAAGAAATAAAAGGCATCTAAATCAGAAACGAAGAAGTAAAACTTTCATTATTTGCAAATGACATGATACTATATTTGGAAAATCCTGAGAAATATATGATAAAGCTTCTTGTGCTAATAAACAAATTCAGCAGAGTGGTAGTATATAAGATTAATGTGCAAAAATCAGTAATATTTCTATACACAAGCAATGACCTAACTGAGGAGACAATTAAGGAAAAAATTATATCCAAAATAGCAATTAAAAGAATCAAGTATCTATGAATAAACTCAATTATGGATTTAAAGGACCTATACCCAGAAAACTATATAACATTGCTAAAAGAAATCAAAGAAGATCTAAATAGGTGGAAAAACGTTCCCTGCTCATGGATAGGGAAGGTTAAATGTAGTTAAGATGTCAAATCTACAAATTGATCTACAGATTCAATGCAATACCAAACAAAATTCCAACCTACTTTGAAGATTTGGAAAAAGCTAGTTACCAAATTCATTTGGAAGGAAAAGAAAATTCGAATAGCTAAAAATATCCTTTAAAAAAGAAGAATGAAGTGAGTGGATTAACATTTCTGATTTCAAAGCTTATTATAAAGCCACAGTGGTCAAAATAGCCTGGTACTACCACAAAGATAAAAGTACTGACCAATGGAATTGAATCAGAAGTGTGGAAATAGAACACCAAATCTATGGTCAACTGATCTTCAACAAGGCCCCTAAATCCACAGAAGTGGGACAAAATAGTCTTTTCAATAAATGGGCACGGGAGAACTGGATACTAACAGCCAAAAGAATGAAAGAGGATCCTTACATCACATCCTATACAAAAATTATCTCAAAGTGGATCAAACACTGAAATATCAGAACCAGTACCATGGAACTCCTAGAAGAAAATATAGGGAAATGTTTTCAAGACCTAGTAATAGGAGGTAGCTTCCTAAAATTTACACCCAAAGCACAAGCAAGGAAAGAGAAAAAAAATAGATAAATGGGAACTCCTCAATATCAAAAGCTTCTGAGCCTCAAAAGACTTTGTCAAAAAGGTGAAGAGGCAGCTAATTCTACAGGAGAAAATATTTGGAAATCATGTATCAGATTAAGGTTTGATATCTGGTGTATCAAACGTCTGTTTGAGATCCTATAACTCAGCAACAAAAGAACAAATAACCCAATTATAAAATAGGCTAAAACTATGAATGTTTTTTTCTAAAGAGCAAATGCAGATGGCTACAAATAACATGAAGAGATGCTCATTTTCATTAGCTATAAAGGAAATGCAGATCAAGACTACAATCAGATACCACCTCATACCTATAAGAATGGCTGCTGCTAAACAAACAGGAAATTACAAATGTTGGAGAGGATGTGGAGAAATTGCAACACTTATGCTGTGCTGGTGGGAATGTATAATGGTACAGTCATTATGGAAGACAATTTGGCGGTTCCCTAGAAAACTAGGTATCAAGTTGCCCTATGACCCGGCATTATCAATACTCGGTGTATATACAGAAGAGCTGAAAGTAGTGACACAAACAGGCATTTGCACACTGATGTTCATAGCAGCATTATTCACAATTGCCAAAAGATGAAAACAATCCAAGTGTCAGACAAGTGGATAAACAATGGAATATTATGCAGTAGTGAAATGAAATGAGTTCCTGAATCATGACAACATGGATAAACTTTGAAGACATAATACTGAATGAAATAAGCCAGACACAAAAGTATATACTATATGATTTTTCTTTTATGACCTTGGTAAAGTAGACTTTATAGGCTTATAATACAGAATATAGGAGATCTAAAAATATACAGAAGCTAGAGATGGGTGAACAGTTAGCTACTGAGGTTGAACTTAAATGTTTAGAATGGATAGAAGTGAAGGCAGTTCATTACTGGATCTATAAATAATATTTTCATATTGAAGGTGAACATGATTGAAAGGGGTTATATAGAGTCATGTATCCTATTAATTAACACTCAAATATAAATAAATTCTTGTATGAACTACTTCCAAGGTGTGACTCTTATACAAAGAGTAAATAATAGTGGGGCATAAGGAAAAACAACTATTGCAGGCTATGGTCTATGTTCAACAAGAAGACATCAGCAGTACCCCAGTGATACCAGGAGCAAATAATTGGTGGGGGTGACAAGACTTAAGGGGATGTTTGGATTTTCTATTTGGTGAGGGTGTGTTTATCAGTTATTTTTCTCTTGGAAGAAATGAAAATTGTCTAAAATTGAGAGTGTTGATGACTATGCAACTAAGTGAGGAAAATGAGAGACATGGATTGTCGACTATGAATATTATACATGATGCCTAATGGATGGAGGTAGTTAAAGGATACACTGACTGTGAAGTAGAATGTTGGTGTATACATATGATCAAACATTGTGCAGATACAGGAAGGAATGAAGGCATGAGACATACAACGAGGTTAATTACTTGGGGGACATTACATGATGCAAAATAAGTCAGAGACAAAAGAGCAGATATTGTATGGTCTCTTTTAGAAAATACTTAAGAAAACTGGGGCCTAAATTGTTAGCTCTTATAGCAGTCACATTTAGTCCAGAGTTATAATTGTTATTTCTAGATTTGAGAGGTTGAGTTATGCATGTATAGCCTGGTATTTCCCTGGAACTTTAGGTACCTGTGTGATTCAGAGTAGGAATTTTACAAGTCTGAAAATCAGCATTTCCACATACAACTGCTAAAGAAACTGAAAAAGAGATTAGGCTTCAATTAGAGATAAGAACGAAGCCGATCACGTCTGGATGTAGTTAGATCAGAATATAGGGTTAAGGAGGACATTGTCTTTATTTTAGAACTTCACCTACTCAATGAGACCAAAAGAAGAGACATTTATTTTGTCCAAAACCGAAGTTTTCTGTAGCACATAATCTAACTCAACCTGTCTGGATAGATCATTTCAACAACCGAAACACATGGATCCCAGAATGGGAATGAGGGCTTGTAATTCTGTATAGCTTAATATAATGTCCAGATCATCCCAGAGCATGTGTGCATGTCCCTTGTACAATGGGAGAAAAAAATGTGTAACTGTTAAGATTTACCACAGGGAAAACCCCTGATACTGTCTCAAATATTAGGGACTTCCAAGTCAATAGGTCAAGCCCTTGATCTTGTAGTTTGCACTTGTGAAGCTTATTATATAATGGAGAAGCTAAGTCTACCTATAGTTGTGTTCCTTCCAGAGAACCACTTTTGTTGCTCAGATGTGGCTTCTCTCTCACTCTAAGCCCAACACTGCAAGTAAAATCAACCCTCCCCACTACTTGGGACATGACATCCAGGGGTCAAAGTCTCCCTGGCAACATGGGATGTGAATCCCAGGAATGAGCCTGGTCCTGGCACCATACCCTTGACAATGCCAACCTGACAAAATTGGAAGAAAGAATTGTAACAAAATAGGGTATTAGTGCTGGGAGAGTTCAAATAGAGTGGAGAGGCTATTCTGGAGGGTACTCTTAAGCAAGCTCCAACTAGATATTTCCATTTACCATGGTTTGCTAAACCCCAACTAAAACATTTCCTACCAACCCTAAAGAACACTTAGGGCTCTATCTGAGATTCTGCAAAAGTTCCATACTATGATTACTTACCAGAAACCTACAACCTCCAGATGGTTTCTTAAGCCAGATAAGTCCTGAAACCCAGAGGGGTCAGCTTCTCTAGAACGTCAGCTAGTTCCATCCCCCTATCCCATGTGATTGACAGCTCTTTCCAACATAAAAAAAATGTTAGAGTGTGCATAGTCCAAAAAATCCCTAAAGATTAGGAGAAAGATCAAAGGAGAAGGAGGAGTTATAATAGAGAAGATAAGATTTAACAAATGAGTATGACTGCTGAATCATTATATTGGTTTTTTTTTTTAGTCTCCAGTATCTTGGAGAAGCCAGAAGGAAAAAACTAAAATTGTGGAACTATAACCCATACCAAACTCTGAAATCTGTTTAGCTACTTGTTACAACTTACTTTGAAATTTATTGCTTTTTTGCATATATATATTTCACAATTTAAAAAAAAACACAATTCCCCAATTGGTCCAAGGGTGGCAAGATTAATTTAGTAAAGAAAATAAAGAAATGCATTCCTATAATGCAAAACAAATGTGTGCTCAGATATTCTACACTGATAGTCAAAATGTGCTTTGTTCATAGCCTATCTAAAGCCCATGATTCTTAAATCCACATTAATTTCTTTGGCTTATGGTGAATACCCAAAATCATAAGGAAGATTGTTCATGCTTTTCTCTAGAATGTCTACCGCCTTTGTCTAAGTGACTGTATTAGTCAGAGTTCTTTAGAGAAACAGAACCAACGAGAGATATCAGTATCTGTAAAAATAAGATTTATAAAGGTGTCTCACACAACCATGGGAATGGAAGAGTCCAAAATCCATAGGGCAGGCTGTGAAGCTGGCAACTCTGATGAAGGTACTGGACAAACTCCACAGGAGAGGCTTGCTGGCTGAGGAAACAGTGAAAAAAATCTTTCTCCTTAAATTCTCCAAATTGATTGGATTATATCATTGGTGGGAGACATGCCTTAGTTGATCACAAATGTCATCAACCACAGATGTAATCAACTGACTGACTATTTCATACATCAGCTTTCTGGTTTATCAACCAGCCATGAAATACCCTTGCAACAGTCAGGCCAGTGCTTGCCTGACCAGATAACTAGGCATCATCACTTGGCCAAGTTGACACCAGGACTTAACCATCACAGTGACCTTCAATGATAAACATCTCATAGGTGGAGTTGTTGTTTATTGTTCCTAATTTCTTTCCCTGAATCATTTAAGGAGAAGAAAGACAATAGTATTATAGAGTACCTAATGTGTGTGAACTACTTGGCACATCATCTCAATTCTTAAAGTATTTAGTGGCTATTATATCCATTTTTCATTTTTAATACATACATTTTAGATTTACTGAAAATCATACAAAGTATTAACATTTTGCCTTAGTGTTATACCTTTGTCACAATTGTTGAAACACTTATTATATTTATACTATTAACTATAGCCCATAGTTTACACAAGAGGTCACTGTGCAGTAGAGTCCTATAGTTGTAGTTGTAGTTTTTAAATTTTCATTCCAGTAACATATATACACCCAACATTTCCACTCTTAACAACATTTCAATGAGGTTAGTTACATCTACAATGCATGCTAACAGCACCGCCATGCATTACCAACTCTTTAGCATAATAAAGGAGAGATCTACTAAAAGAGTCAGTTGTCTTCTGGAAATCTTACCTAGAGAATATAAAGATCCTGTCTCCAGTGGAGACAGGGTTAAATTATCAGGCGATATGGAGAAAGAGAATTAGAAGGGTCCTAAAAGAGAATGCACTTTTCCATCCGGAACCTCAGAAATTATTCCCACCAGATGTTTAGCCCTGAGGGCTCCCACTGATGAGGTAAGGCCTTGTGGGATAAAGTAGAAGAGTCTCTCCAAACACCTACATATCTGTGGACCCAAATGGAAGATATATTTCACAATAAAGGATCCCCACATACGAAACACGTGCTTTTGGCCCTCTAACAGTTTCACCTGGTTAATAATGAAATATATAGAGATATGTATAAGGGTGATATATACAATAAAATAATTATTTTTAAATATCCAAATATAGAACCAAAAAAATTAAAAGCTTTTTTTTTATAAAAATCTTACTTTGACCCACTGTTCCTCATACTAATCTGGAGAGTTTTAAAAACTACTAATGCCTAGGTTCCACCAACAGAATTCTTACCCTCTCTGGAATGTAGTTTGAGCATATAGATTTTTTAAAGCTCCCCAGGTGATTCTAATGTGCAGCCAGGGTTGAGAACCACTTCATCTGAAGAGAGGTATCATGTCCCCAGCACTTTTAATCTCTTTCCAAAACTAATTCTTCACTTTTGCTTCTATTATTCTTCATATGATATAATTTCCAAATTTCCTCATCTTTTTTAGCCCCTGAATATGCTCTGTGTAGGCAAAGTCTACCTTTAAATGCAGAACCTAGAAATTCTCCAGTGGTCTGACAAATGCAGAATAAGATTGTCATTGTAATTCCATAGTCTTTGCAGATCTAATTGTATTAGTGTTTTTATAACTATGTGATGTTGGTAGCATATGGTGAGCCTACAGTCAATTAAATTTACTAATGCTTTCATTTGTGAACTGAGGCTAAATCCTAAATTTATGAAGTTAATTTTCCGATTTTTTTTTTTTACTTTTTTCTTTCTTTTTTTGTGTAAAAGGAAATATATACAAAAAAAGCAATACATTTCAAAGCACAGCACCACAATTAGTTGTAGAACATATTTCAGAGTTTGACATGGGTTACAATTCCACAATTTTAGATTTTCACTTCTAGCTGCTCTAAGATACTGGAGACTAAAAGAGATCAATTTAATGATTCAGCAATCATATTCATTTGTTAAATCCTATCTTCTCTGTATAACTCCACCATCACCTTTCATTTTTCTATCCCTCTCTTTAGGGGTATTTGGGTGTTCTAGTTTGCTAGCTGCCAGAATGCAATATACCAGAAATGGAATGGCTTTTAAAAAGGGGGATTTGATAATTTGCTAGTTTACAGTTCTAGGGCTGAGAAAATGTCCCAATTAAAGCAAGTCTATAGAAATGTCCCATCAAAGGCATCCAGGAAAAAATACCTTGGTTCAAGGAGGCCGATGAAGTTCAGGGTTTTTCTCTCAAGTGAGAAGGCACATGGCAAACACAGTCAGGGTTTTTCTGTCATCTGGAAAGGCATATGGCAAACATAGTCACAGTTTCTCTCTTGGCTGGAAAGGCACATGGTGAACATGGCATCACCTGCTAGCTTTCTCTCCTGGCTTCCGGTTTCATGAAGCTCCCCGGGAGGCATTTTCCTTCTTCATCTCCAGAGGTCCCTGGCTGGTGGACTCTGCTTCATGATGCTACAGCATTCTCTGTTCTCTCCAAATCGCTCTCATTCTCCAAAATGTTTCCTCCTTTGTAGGACTTCAGAAACTAATCAAGACCCATCCAAATGGGTGGAGACATGCCTCCACCTAATCCAGTTTAAACAGCCACTCTTGATTAAATCATATTTCCAGGGAGATGATCTAATTACAGTTTCAAACATTCAGTACTGAATAGGGATTAGAAAAAATGGCTGCCTTTACAAATGAGATTAGGATTAAAACATGGCTTTTCTAGGGTACACACATGCTTTCAAACCAGCATGTTGGGCTATGGCCATTCTAACTTTTTCATGTTGGAAGGATCCATCACTAATATGGGGTAGAGAGATGGAATTATCTGACGTTCTGGAGAAGCTGGGCTAGGTTTCAGGATTTAACTGGTCCAGGGACCCATCAGGAGGGTGTAGGTTTCTGGAAAGTTACACTAGTACGTGGAATCTTATATATTGCCCTAGGTGTTCTCTAGGATTGGCTGGAATGGTCCTGGTTGGGGTTTGGCAGGTATGATAGGTAGCAATGTCCAACTGAGGCTCGCATAAGAGCAACCTCCAGAGTAGCCTCTCAACTCTATTTGAACTCTCTCTGCCACTGATACTTTATTAATTACACTTCTTTTCCCCTTCTGATTTACTTTTATCCAAAATAAGTTTCATCTTGTTAGTTTACACTCAATTCTAGCTCACTAATTTTTAAATAAATCTTTACTCAATAACCCAGTAGGGTATTAGGGTGAGGTGAGCAAGTGAAGCAAGCAAGACCCAGATCTGAAGCACAAAATTTCAGGGGCACCAAAACTCTTAGCAACCAAAACAAACAATATTTTGTCACAATATTTTTAAAAATACAAATTAATGAAAAAATAAAACATGATAAACAAAATATCTAAATTTTCAATAAAGACACACTATTCTTGCTTGTTGGTTTGTTTTGTGACCCTGGGTTATTGCATAAGAGAAACAGACATTTCCAAAAAGCTGAAGGTTCCCAGGCCAGCATGGCCATCAAGCCCCTCACCCCAGCCTAGTGTATTCATGAGGTGGGCAATGGTGTGTAAAATGGCTGGCAATGGGACAACACAGAATATATATACATGTACATGTGTGTGCGCATGTGTACGCATATATAGGTATATATATTTATATATATTTACATATAATTTCATGCTTTTTTTGTAGAGCTTTTTTATTAACTTTTTCTACTTGGTTCAAAATATGGGCAGTTATTCTGAAAAGCATATATAAAGACACACATATTCCCTTTCATCTCAGGCTCCAATAGGGCCCCCACGGCCTTTGCCCATCTCTCCATCCTATCCCCCACTAACGTTATCTATAAATCTGATAACTATTCTTTTGTGCATTTTTTCTAAGGCACTGCTAAATATACTGATTAGAAGAAACTCAAGTATAAACCCTGGTTCTCTGATTGAGAAAGAGAGCTCTACTTTGCAAATTGTTAATGCAATTAAACATCTGCTTTAATCTTCCCTCAGCGGGTAACAACGAGGAAATTTTAGGACAAATAGAGTAACTTACAAGATAAGTAGTTGCATTAGCTAAGGTTCTCTGGAGAAAAAGAATCAGCAGGAGATATCTGTAGATATAAAATTCATAAAAGTGTCTCACATGGGAATGTAGAGTCCAAGTTCTGTAGGGCAGGCCACAAGCTGGCGACTCCAATGAAGGTCCTCACAAACTCTCAGGAGAGGCTGGCTGGGCAACTGTGGGAATGGAAGATTAAAGTCATTTCTTTTATTTCATACATCTTTGCATAAGTTGAATTTCAGAGTACTAAAAAATTATTAGTGATAAATCTCACAAAAGTATCTTTATAGTGGCCCAAGATAAGAAAGTTTTTTATTCCAATAGAGCTAAAATATATGGTTGGTTTCTCTACATCTATAGGTCTTAACCTGGCCATTAGAATCACCTGGAAAGTCTTTTAAGTGCCGATGCCCAGATCCCACCTCAAACCAATTAAATCAGAATCTCCTAAAGGAAAAGAAGGCAGGGGAACAATATTTGTTAAAGTTTCCCAGTTGCTTTTAATGTACATCAAGAGTTGAGAACCACTGCTATACTTGTGTATTCTCTCAGTCTCTCTCTCTTCCTCTCTTTGTAGCACAGATGGCATGTAAAAACAAAAACAGTCAGAGGTTCTCTGCATGTGACTGACTTCACCAAAACTGAAATGCAGTGCAATCAGAATGTTTGAAGTTCCCAAGGAAGCCAGACTGACAATCCTTGACTTCCAAACGCAGTTCCCTCCAGATAGAGAAATTAAAGTAAAGAAATATTTCTTTTTCTAAACTAGATTAAACAAAGTATCCTAATTCATAGGTTTGGATTTGTATTCGTTTGCTAGCTGCCGGAATGCAACACACCAGAGACGGATTGGCTTTTAATAAAAGGGGATTTATTTTGTTGGTTCTTCAGAGGAAAGGCAGCTAACTTTCCACTGAGGTTCTTTCTTACGTGGAAGGCACAGGATGGTCTCTGCTGGTCTTCTCTCCAGGCACCTGGGTTCCAACAATTTTCCCCGGGGTGACTTCTTTCTCCAGCTCCAAAGGCCCAGGCTGAGCTGCAAGTGCTGAGATGAGGAATGCCAAGCTGTTAGGCTGTGCTACATTGTGTTCTCTCATTTAAGCACCAGCCAATTAAGTCAAACATCACTCATTGCAGCAGACACGCCTCCTAGCCGACTGCAGATGTAATTGGCAACAGATGAGGTTCACGTACCGTTGGCTTATGTCCGCAGCAACAAGACTAGATATGCTCACCTGGCCAAGTTGACAACTAAATCTAACTAACACAGGATTGTTTTGTTTTGTTTTGACATCAAAGCACAGTTGAGAAACAAGTAAGCCATAATTTGAGAAACTTTCAGTGTATCAATAAAGTTATAATATAGCCTCAATACTAGTGAGTAATAAAAAATAGCAATTATGCTTTTTATATCTTGGGTGGTTTTTATTTTAAAAACTCAGTTTCAGTCAGTGATATGCATCATTAATTTTCAAATCAGTATTTGGTTAAATCTATAGAAGAAACAGTTTAAAAGTCCAACAATAGGGGATTGGGTCAACATAACAGTTTAAAATAGAGATATATTAAAGTGGACCAATAGTGTTGTGTGAAAACATCAGGTTTCAATGTATGATCCCATTTTTGTAATTACGTGTAGTTATAGACCAAATATAGATATATATATAACCTTTTATACATTATGTAGTATATTATATTATACTATATAAATATATAATTATATATCATAAATATTACATATTTTTTTGTGTGTCTTTTATCTTTGAGCTTAGAAGTTTTTAAATTTGTTTCAATGCTTTATTTTTATTTTCTATTTTTTGGGCCATGAACAATTAATTATGTAATAAAGAAACAATAAGTGTTTTATTAATCCATATGGATTGAAATAGCATTGATTCTTATGCTGTGGTTAAGAAACAAAAAACCTGCTGAAATAGATTATTTTTGCTGTTCTTTATTTTTTAGTTAAAATAGATTATTTTTAAAGAGACCTCGAAATGATTTTAAATCAAATAGCCAAGTTTCTCCCATACTGTAGCATTTTTGTCCCCGCCTTTCTCTCATTCTTTTAAGGAATGAGAACATATGCTATCTTTCAGACAAAGCAAATATTTTGTGAATTATAAGAGATGAGGATGTCATATGAAGACATCTAGATTGTTTTTAGGCATACTCTATAATTCTATATGTCATATCGCAAATAATCATAAGATAAGTGGGGAGAAGGGTTTTCAGTGAGATATAAAAGGAATTCTGAGGGGTGCAAGGGTAGTTCAGTAGTAGAATTCTCGCCTGCCATGCAGGAGACCCAGGTTTGATTTCTGATCCATGCCCTTCCCAGACAAGCAAACAAACAACTGAAAAACCAAACAAACAAAAATTCAACAAATGGTGCTGCAATAAGGGGATACTCACATTCACTCAAAAGAATGAAATGTGACCTCCACCATACAGCATACAAAAAAAGAGAAAGGTATACCGAGTTTATAGTCCAACTCAACCTCTCCAAATGTTAGTCATTCTTCAGTTAGCCCAAGTCTTATCTACTACTCAAGATTTACCAACCAATTCATTAATCTCTCCTTCCTCTGAAATCTTACAACAGTTTGCCCTTACAACACATTTAAAGTTTAATTCAGTACGTAATTATATTTTACTTTACTTTTCATATGGGTAAGACTGCCTTTTCCAATAAGAATCTAAGCAAACTGAGGGCATGACTGGATATATCGTGTGTGAGCCCAACATACCGTTGTGCGCGCAGCTGTTCCTCATCTACTTTTCACATGGATGGGAGCGCGGGTTCTTCACATTGGGACTTGCTCAATTGCACTTGAGCAGTCAGAGGTCCAACTTTCTGCTAATCTTCTGGCAGCTGCAGCTATAACTTCCATCAGTCAGTCCTTTCAATGACACAGAAAATCATGGTGTAGCCTATCTGACAATTATTCAGATTATGCCTTCATCTGATCATATATACATTTCTTACTTAAGCACAAAATGCTTAACCTAAATAGCTCATAGGACAGTAAAAGCTTGATTCAAAGGATGAATTTAGGGCAGCACTTCCCAAAATCTGTTCTGGGGAACATGAAACCATTAAAATACTGTGTTAAAAAAAAAAAAACAGTTTCATGGTGATATAAGATTGAAAAATGCTGCATAATTTAGCAAGCTCTTGAAAATTAACATTGTGCATTAATATTCTAAGGTTCTTATGAATTCTTGCAATAAAAGGCTGTTTAATTTGGTTTCTCGCAGCATTTCTCAATGATACCATTTGTTGTTATAATGTTTAATAACATCCTGAAGAACGTGTTTTGAAAATGCTGATCCTGAAGACTCAGAACTCCATTTCCACTTTCTTAAAGGTCATACTAAGATATCACACTTCATCACTGAATTATCACCATAAAGTTTGCTAGAGGGGTTAATTAAGAAGAATCTTATCATAAAGCTTTGTTGTGAAGAAATTCCTCCTTAAATATTTGTCATGCAGAAGATTGTCCTTCAGGATTTGGAGGACCAAGTAAACATCCACATATTTAAGGTTCTTAGAAACAAGGAAGTCATTTGCTTTACCACTTAGCCTCCACAATGCACAGGAAGGCCGACAGCGTTCTTTTAGCTAATGTTGCCCAGAGATTCATTCTTTTACTGTGGCTCAACTGTTAGATTACAATGGTAATAGTTTAAAAATATTCTATCCAGGAATCAATCTATTGACACAAAAGGAACCTTTGGATTTGCTACAGTGAGACAGCTTGACAAAAAAAGAACAATGGAAAAGAGCATCGATCCTGATAGAGAACAAAAGCTCCTAGCTATGCTTAAAATATTAAAATCTGGTTTGCAGCAGCTTCTGTTCCTCTGTGAGAACAGAGAAAGATGGCGAAAGCACAAAGCTGGAATAGGGTTCTGGATGCCATAGTAACGGCATCTTCAGTGATGACATTATGTACCACCTGGTGCCCTCCTGACTAAATTGCAACATTATGCCCCAGTATTCACCAAGGTGGGACAATGCCTAGGCCTAAAAACATAACAATCTCATTAAAGCAGCAATTCACCTACAGGTTGAGACTAGAAAGCATCAATCTTTTTTATTTTTTTCATAATGTCCTTTGTGCTTCCAAATGTCAGCACCATGGCCTGATTTATGAGCATAGCCCAAATTCAAAATACTTTAAAACAGAAAATTACCAATCTGTAAATCTCAAAACTGCACAGAAGGTTCTACTTAAATCTAATTTTTTCAGTAAGATATACTCTTGCCAAACTTTTTGCCTGGTTAATCAACAGAGGTGCTAATGCAGGGACTAAATAGCCATTTTGGGGAAATATGGAGAGAATTTGTGTAAGAACCTGGACAAGATGATCAGGAATGTCCCCACTTTAAAGTGCATTGATACTGTAGTAGGGTGGCAATGTTTCACAGCATTAAAAACTGAAAAGCCTACTAAATAAAGGTAACGACAATTTTCCACCTTTCCATAAAAAAAGAAACCTTTCATGGTTTTATAAATCTATTCAAACAAAGAAGCCTTTATCTAACCATAATATGTAATTTATTCCTAAACACGTCAGTAGTCATTTAACAAGCATCTCTTCATTGGGAATTTATTCCATGTATAGTACTATTAGCACTGTGACGAATTTATCATCACCTAATAATGCTGTTCACCAAATATTTCTAACTCTGCTTTCAGAGTACATGGTGATTATACTTTCCTCCCTTTTTGAAGTTAAGTGTGAACATGACACATTTTTTTTTGGCCAGTGGAATGTGAGCAGAAGGGAAGTGTATTACTTCCAGGCAGAAGTTTTAAGAGCTAATGCGTGATTCAGCATTCCTCTCCCCACTGCTTCTATGATCATGGAGGCACTTGGAAAAATGAAGTTTCCATCTCCCCGGGCCCTTGATCAAGGAACCCCAATGAGCACAGTCTCCCTGCCAACCCACACTGGAGTCCAAGAAATCAACTTCTGTGTTAAAAGACTGAGATTGTTTTCACAACAGTATAATCTAAACTTTTCTATCTGGTACAGGAAAAGTGCTTTATAGAACACTTACAGGAACTATATATATATATGATCTCATTTAGTCACTCCCACACTACCATAGTGAAGAGATTGCTACATTCATTTAACAGTAAAGTGTATCTCAGAGGGATTAAATAAATTGTCCAAGCTGGAAAATGGCAAAGCCACAAACCAAACCAGATTCTGAATCCATGTTCTTCCCGCCACCAGTGCAACATGCTCTTGAAAAAATTAGATTCTAGCCAGACCAAAGTTTTAAAAAGATGAAACCCTATGAATCTGAGACAAATCACATGTGTCATAGGTATACAGACAGTGTATAAAATATTTGCATAGATCCAAAGAGAAAAACATCAACAGACTAAATTTAATTAGGAAAGTAATAGTGAGGTAGACGGGTCTTCAGCTAATTTATAAGATTTAGTGGAATTTGGGTGAGTACAGAAAGTGAGGAGAGAAGTAGAGGCTAAAGGTGCCACACAAATACAGTCAGGAAGAAAACTATCAAAGACAGGCAAAAAGAGGTAATAAGTGAGGCACACATGGTCTTTTTGTGGTTTTATCTATAGAACTTATTTGAAAATATTGGGGTGAACTATAAAATTCCAACAAGCTCTGTGAAGAACACATAGAAACCTACTTTGAGAAATGCATTTGAATGATTTTAAACTCATTTGAAAATATTGCCTTGGGATTAGAATTCACCATGCTGTCACATCTTAAACCCTGTTGTTAATTTTTCTCAATTAAGCATATATTGACCCCTCAAAACCAATAAGGTGGGAAGGAATTACCATAGAGGCAACAAGAGCAGATAAAAACCCCATCCTCAACTGAGGACTGGTGTCACTATTTGAGTCCTCTTCCAGCCATCCTTAATCCAGAAGCTGAAATAGCACAGCTTATGTTCTAGTCATAAAAAAATAACATAAAATTGAATTACTTCAAATGGAAGAAAGATACTTGGAATATTTGAGAAAACAGTGGTGCAGTAGTGTGCCTTAAAGGGTGGTTGGTAGATGTTGAATAAATGAACTTCCAGGCATTTCTGTAGAGAAACTACAGGCAGGGAGGCAGCCATGTATGGAGCATTTTAAATTGCAGAAAAGGCTATGGAATTTAAGAGATGAAGAAAACAAAGGAAAGTACCTGGTAAATACACATTTATGAAAAGAACGAGCCAAATAATTAATCAATGACACGTTAGAATTAGAAACAGATTGTGGATAGGTTTAGAAGATGAAGATGTCCCAAAAGTATGGTAAGACACCAAAGGTCTTTGAACAGAGGAGTGATATGTAATAGCATTCATTTATTTTTATTCATTATATTTGCAGAGTAGTTTCTTTCCTTGTCTCTTCCCTACAGTTAAGGAATAGGTGAAAACAATGAGAAAAAATTGTTTTGAAGCTGTTTAAAAAATATAATGTATCTTTTATTTTAAAAACTCTAAAATGTTTTAAATAGAAAGTTTTTTATTATAAATAATTTACAACATTTCCTATGCTAGATTAGAAAATGTAACTTTTTCAAGGGCCTTTTTACTATAGTAAAAATTAATTACTATGTAATACCTCTGACTAAACCTAACAAAAGATACATAAAAGTAACACAGATGTGTGAATTATATATCAACAAAGCTGATTTTTTAAAAAGTTAAAAAAAAAAGTAAAACAAAATGCATAGACATAAAAACAGCTAGAGTACCTTTTGATATATGTCCTTCAAGATGCATTTCAATAAAATGTATATATTCTGGACTGTGCATTTTCGGTTCAACATTATATTATGATTATTTTTCAATGTCAATAAACATTTTTTAAATCCTAGTAATGGTTACGTAGTATTTCTTTAGATAGACATGCCACAATTTAAGAAATTGTAAAACCAGGGAAGTACAAAACTTCTGACTTTGATATTGAAACTGCACTCTGGTTTCTAGCCTCCAGCTTCAGACCCACAGGGCTAGGATCCTTAACCATTCTGCTCAAGAACACAGATCAAACATGTCCTAGCTTAACCTGTGAATGACTCTCTTATTAACAAGAGATCTGCTAAAGCACTATTGTATACTCCCAAGTTAAAAAAAAAATTTTACATTTGACCTTACCTACAGAATTAATTAACAAAAGTATATGAGGCCCTCCCTCCTTAAAAAAAAAAAAAAAATTTTCTCTATCCTTATATCCAAAGCACATGTACTTTTGTGTGGAGTTTTTCACCTTAGATAAATAATCCATATTAGAGTTCTGGAGAGGGAAAAAAAAATACTCCACCTTTCAAAACACTTAATTCTAAAATTCTTTCTTGATCCATCCAGTTGCAATTTTGTCAATGGGAAGAAGCCTGATCAGCTCTGTATTATGAGAAATTTTCTCCATTTTTACACTCTTACTAAAATCACTATTACCAACAAGGATTTCATAGTGCTTCTTTTAGGGAAGATAATATTAGTCCTCTAATTTGGGCTGGATAACATGTCGGTATCTCATTTAATCTTTGTAATAATCTCACACAATGTACTATTATCCATGCTTAAACCTATTTTTTTTCTTATTATTCTATTTCAGAAATTTGAGAATGAGAAAATCGTAATCTTGTCCTTCAGAATTATTCTGGCTCTGCCTTCAACCATCCTTAAATATTTATTGGTTATGTCTGTGGGAAATAAGACCATACATTTTTAAGAATAATTCTCAATGACTTAGTTTTTCAAACATAAGCAAGATCTACCTATAAGCGTGGATGTGGAAAATATGTAAACTAAACCCAGCTCAGGTGTTACTGTCACCACACTTTTCCTGACACCTTCCATAATTCTCAAGCTTTTACAGAAATAAAACCTAGCTCCTCACAAGTCTGTCAGTTCATATAACATTGAGATTGAATATATTGTTCACTTAACTAAAATCCCTATATTAAATATTAACCATATTTATTAAATATGCTTACCCATTGGTTCCAAAGAAAAAATGAATATATATTATTCTTTCCACCTTAAAAAGTCAGAGAAATAAACAGGTAAATATGTAAACTATAATAAGATTTTTTTAATTTTATCTAAAAGCCATGACAAATGTGATGCCTCAAATCAGTGGAGAAAGGAGAGGTAAATAGTGTCAGAAAATTACCTAAGTGTCTAGTTTGTTAGCTGCCGGAATGCAATATACCAGAAACAGAATGGCTTTTAAAAAGGGGAATTTAATAAGTTGCTAGTTTACAGTTCTAAGGCTGAGAAAATGTCCCAGTTAAAGCAAGTCTGTAGAAACGTCCAATCTAAGGCATCCAGGGAAAGATACCTTGGTTCAAGAAGGCTGATGAAGTTCAGGGTTTCTCCCTCAAGTGAGAAGGCACATGGCAAACAGTCAGGGCTTCTCTCTCTCAGCTGGAAGGGCACATGGCAAACACAGTGTCATCTGCTAGCTTTCTCTCCTGGCTTCCGGTTTCATGAAGCTCCCCAGGAGGCGTTTTCCTTCATCTCCAAAGGCCACTGGCTTGTGGACTCTCTGCTTCATGGTGATGTAGCATTCTCTGCTCTCTCCAAATCTCCCGTTCTCCAAAATGTTTCCTCTTTTATAGGACTCCAGAAACTAATCAAGACCCACCCAAATGGGTGGAGACATGTCATCACCTAATCTAGTTTAACAACCACTCTCAATTACATCACATCTCCAGGGAGATGATTTATTACAGTTTCAAACATATAATGCTGAAAAGGGATTAGAAGAAATGGCTGCTTTTACAAAATGGGATTAAGATTAAAACATGGTTTTTCTATTGAAAATTACTGATTATATATGTAGAAAGGAATAATATGTTAATGTTTTTGTTTGTTCTTAATTTTTTTAATTAATAAATAAATAAATTTTTTAAAAAGCATGGCTTTTCTAGGGGACATACATCCTTTCAAACCAGCACACTAAGTTTATGCAAAAATAAAATCTAGAATAATTAATGATTCAAAAGTCAATATGAAAAAAAGTGATACTAGGTGAAATGCTGGTGAATTACAGAAAATGTCTATAAATTTCAAAGTACAGAAAGAGTTTATAATTATAAAACCATAACACTGAAAACACATGAGATAGGCAAGAAAAGCATCAATGCTGTTTCAAAAAAATATGTTGTTAAAAACAAATGTTAACAAAAATGAAAGGAGAGCTCTGCAAATTTTATCAAATTATTCCCCCTCACTCCCAGTATATTGGCATAGATTACTATAAAGCAACCATCATCTCTGTAACTGTATGGGGATGAGGGGTTGAGTCAGAAAAGATCCATCCATACATATGAGATTACTGACCAGGAGAGAGGGATCATGACAGACTCTGCAGGTACAGAAAGAGTCAATTTTACATTGGGAGAACCAGAGTCTTGGAAACCTCTGTGGATGATACAGGGAGCATAACAGCAACAAGTTATAAATAGGCAGGGGAAATCACAAGGTACCATCCCTTGGGTTGCACTTCAGAGAGATAAACATGCGAAGTCCCTGAAATGGTGAGAGCAAGAATAATGGTCTAAAGACAAACATGCTTACATTTTATCCTGCTCATACATGTTCTAGAGATCATCCTGTGACCGCCTCAATTATAAAATTTATAAAATAAAGGTCTTAACCTAGCTAATCTTTAAGGTCCATCCATTGCAACACTACGTGAGTCCTTCAAGCAGCTTCAAAATCTTATGATTCTGTGAAAGCCCTGCCCTGATCAAGACAGGAGATTGAGAAGCTTCAGGGAGGTGTCACCCACACTGAAACATGAACAACCGGCAAGAACTGACAGAAAAATCTTTCTCAAAGCTCTGGAGGACAAAGGATTGCAGTAAGAAGGGGAGTGCCGAATCAAGAGAAGGCATGTTAAAAATTACAGAATCTTGGGCCGCGGTGGCTCAGCAGGCAGAGTTCTCGCGCACCATACCAGAGACCCAGGTTTGTTTCCAGTGTCTGCCCATGCGAAAAAAAAAAGGTTATACAATCTCATGGCTCCCTGTCTAGACCCTCCTCCACCAGCTCACCAGCTCAAAGTGGAGCTGGCCCATGCCTCCAGGGCCAGTCTTTGCTTCTGGTTCCAAAGGAAGCAAAGTAACCCTTGTGCTCATGCTGGGAGCATGTACATCTGGTCTAATCTGTCTAAATAGCAGCCTGAGGGACTGAACCAGGAATTAGAGTGCAGGTAGCCAGGGCTGAGAATGGGGAATTAATGTAGGATTTCTGTTTAGGGATAAGGGTAAGTTTTAGTAATGGAAGGTGTTGAGGGGGTTGCAATATTGTGAATGTACTTAATCCCACTGAATGTTGTACTTGGGGATGGTTGAGATATGAAGGTTATTTTGTATACGTGTTCCCACAATAAAAAAAAAAAAAAAAAAAAACAGCAACTAAAGAGACAATGACGATTGGTTGGACCACAGTGGCTCAGTTCTCTCCTGTCATGCCAGAGACCTACGTTTGATTCCCAGTGCCTGCTCTTGTGAAAAAAAAAAAGAGAGACAGACAATGACAATTAAATACAATATTGTGATACTGAATGGAATCTATCAAGGGAGGAGAAAAGGCTCAAAGAGATCTTATGAACATAAGAAAAACCTGGAATAAATAGAGGATAAGCTTTATATCAATCTTCAATTTCTTGAACCTGATAACAGCACTTAAGGAGGTGACATAAGTGAATATCCTTGTTCTTAGGAAATGTACATGGTATTTAATGTTTAAAGAGCATGATGTACACAACTTACACTCAAGTGTTCAGGAAATGGATTGATAGACAAATGGATAGATAGATGGGTTGCTAGATGGAAAGGTAGATCAAATTATATGGCAAATGTGAGCAAAATGTTAAAATTGGTAGATCTGGGTCTCTGGGGTGATAATGATGTTTAGAGTTCTCTGTATGGGGTTTGCATTATTTTTGTCGCTATCCTATAATTTTGAAAGTATTTCAGATAAAAAGTTAAAATAAAATCACAGGACACACAACCAGATCATAGATTAAACTATGACCTAGAGTATATTTGTTAATCATTTGTGCTTTAACTGCTTTAGGTCGGTAATCCTTAACTTTGCTGAACTGCAATCACAACTACCACAAATGGGTTGGCTTAAAGAATTGGAATTTGTTGGTTCACAGCTCTGAAGCTCAGAGAGAGTCATCAGGCATCAGCAAGGGAATGCTTTCTGCTGAGCAACTGTGGTATTCTGGGCTGGCTGCCAGCAGTCCTGGGAATCCATGGCTCTCCGGTCACACATCGGTGCACATGGTGATGTCATCTCCTTTCTCTTCCAGGTTCCCACAAACTTCTGCTTTCTGGCTCCTCCCCACAGATCTCTCTGTCTGAATTGCTTCTGCTTATGTATGGCTCTAGTAATCTGGGTAAGCCCTATCTGATTCAGTCGGCCTTATTTTAAATAAAAAGAACACCTTCAAAAGGTCCTGTTTACAATGGATTCACACCCACAGGAATGGGGTTAGGATTAAGAATATTTTTTTTTCTGGGGTACATAACTCAATCTACCATACATACTTGGCTCTGTAAATTTGTCCTAATGCTGATCTGTCTTCAAGAATAAAATCACAGTCACAAGAACACAGTACCTCATGCCTCTCCAGCATCTGGAACTCATGAAAAAACTTCCAGGTTTTACGCCTCTTTTAGGCTCCCACTTTTACCTTCCCATAAAGATTCCTGTCTTCTCATATAAATTCTGCAGAAAACTTTATTTACAAATGCCTAAGTATATAGCTTCTCAAAGACTTGCCTATGAAAACAGAGCAGTTGCTTTCCCAGTGTATATGCTGTGTATAATGGAAAGAGCATTTGGCCTGGGAGGTAAGAGACCTTGATCTTTGTGTCAGCAAAATCACTAGCCTACGTATTATTTGACATGACATCTTACACATAGCAGACACTCAATAAATGCCCATGAAATTGAATTGGAGTTGCTAGACCCATACTGTGCAGTATTTTGATGGTGTAACACTACCACCTAGTGGGAAATCTGATCAGGAAAAAAAAAAAACTTGAGGTGTTCCTAAAAATAATCTTTTGAACACCTTTGAATCAAATGCGGGGGTCTGTTTTTAGACAATACCAAAAGGTAAGCCAGTTGTGTGATCATCACAACATATTATAGGCGATACATGAAAAAAGATATTTTGGGCCAACTAATTAAGGTTAAGTCAGGGTAAAACAGTTTCCTTACCGTGGAATTTCTCAAAGCATTTAATATGCCTGTTTGAATTGTGACTCTCCAAGAAAGAGGCTGTCAACATATTATAAATTCTATGGCACATTTTTAGTCACCATGGCATGTTTTGCAAGCTGGATTTGTCTTATAATTGGTGTGTATATTTAACATAGTAAATGGCTTTTCTTTAGAAATGATTAAACAGATGGCAAAACTTACAATTAGTGTCATCTTAGTACTGAGGATAAATATAGTAGCACGCAGATTTCTCAATCTTTAGTCTCAGGAATCTTTTTTTCTTGAAACATCTCAAAAGAATAGTGTTCCATATAATACATTTCTATAATAGATAAAATTAAATTGTTGACCTAATTGTATTACTAGGGTTATCATGATAAGTTGGTCAATCTCATGTACTTAATATCTAAGTCTTTTAATATCCAAATCAGTTTCACCTTTATGATCCATTCAGTGACTTGACACCCTGCAATTAGAGCAGCAGGAAAAAGTCAAATCTGACTAAAACTACTAAATTTTGTTGTTCCATAAAAATATGTCCTATAGAAGAACCATGAGGATACAGGGACTCAAAGATAACTTTTTCCTCAAATTTTGCACCAAGATACCCCAGGACACTGCAGAAAACTTAAAGGCTACTGCAAGATGTTTGAAATTTTCATAGGAAACATATCTTGACATCTACCAAACACTGCGTGATCTAGCACAAAGTAATTTAGTTTCAACATTAGATCATGCTACATTCCTCTCATTGATGTTATAATTTTTTGAAGCAGAGTTTTCTAGCATC
The DNA here is from genome assembly GCF_023851605.1 of Tamandua tetradactyla. Classification (NCBI taxonomy): domain Eukaryota; kingdom Metazoa; phylum Chordata; class Mammalia; order Pilosa; family Myrmecophagidae; genus Tamandua; species Tamandua tetradactyla. Next base: position 96,299,598 of record NC_135333.1, on the reverse strand, counting down.
GCCATGATAAAATGCAAGTAGACACAAAGATCAGTGAACCGTTTTAGCATGTCTTTTGGCCTAAGGGTGCCATAAAATATTTCAGAGGCACTAAGGGCACTACGAACCAAGGGAGTTGGGAAACACTGCACTAGTTCATTTCAACAGTGAACAAATAATTGAGAAGTTCATGGGAGCTAGGCGTTACTCTGGGCGCTGGCAATAACAGCAATAACCAAAATAAAGACCGTCCTCTTACGGAGCTTACATTTTCGAGAGCAAAGACAGACAACAAGAAATAAATATGCGTATCAAGGTGGTGCGAAGAGAAATTGCATGCTCTTCAATTAGTCTTGATTCCATTAATGACTTTTTAAAACTTCTTCACTGTTATCCCACCACCTACCAAATAGCTTTAAAATCATTAGCCTTGGATAAGCAACAGTGGTTCAGTGGCAGAATTCTCGCCCGCAATGCAGGAGACCTGGGTTTGGTTCCCAGTGTCTGCCCATGCAAAGAAAAAAAAATTCTTAGTCTTACCTTTCAGTTCCTTCACAATATGGCCTAATTAATGGCTATAATTTCTTTACATAAGATTCCTTTAGTTAGAGTTTGTTACATCATGCCTTACAGATGGCCATTTATGTGAGTATATCACCTTCCTCATTAGAATATAAACTACTTAAGGGAAGGGACAGATCTCATTTATCTTTATATTCCTTTCAGGACCTACATAGTTTCTTGTCTGTAGAAAGCACTAAATGAATAATTGCTGGGTAAATTAAAGACACTAGATAATGGTGTTATACAACAAACAGGACTGCTTCAATTCCCAGCTTCACCAGAATATCTATCTTTATAAACTTCTTGAGGATTAAACCAAATATCTCTACTTGCTCAGTGAGTATTCAAAAATGCGTTCTAATATATCCATTCCCTTAGATTTACTTCTTTTGTTAAAATGAGAATATTCCTAGGAAAGATAACATGGAAGCTTCTCAGCGTTTTGTGTCTTTCTATAACTCAACTTTGTTAGATCTAAATGGAGAGCAAATTCAGCCTCAGCACGTATTTGTGATTTGGCTGGTAAATGTGTGGATTAGTAAACAGATGAATAAGAATGAGGATGACTCCATAAATAACACAAAAAAGAGAAATTAGCTAATCCAAGAATTACAATTCTTTGCACCAGTTCTATGATGGTGAAAATAGGAAACTAATTTTGCTCGTTTAATGGGTGAATAAATATAAGAGCAGAGATGTTGACAATTGATCAAGAGAAAAATCATAAGGAAGGAGCATAAAATAAAACTTAGGAGGCAAGCATCAAACATTGTTTAATAATCTTAATATACTCAGCATTTCAAGTTAAACCTGAAGTGTCAATATAGTCCACCATGCTTGAGACTTTGTCTGCAGTTACTCCCAGTTGAGAATCTCAAAGACATTTCTAGCCAGCCTTACTTCAGGCAGCAGAAATGAATCCACGGTAGTCAGCAGGCTTGTGTGAAAATAAATGTACACCATGTTCTCATTATCTGCTTTGGTTCTTTGGGGGCATTTCCTGTGTTACACCATTAAACGCTGACTCACCTTGCCTCAAGGTGTGGTATTCATGCTTACACATTTTACAGTGAGGTTAGCATTAGTTCCAAACAGTAACTTTAAATAAGGTGGAAAAATAGATGAAGGGAGTAGTTTGACATGTTTGTGAAACAACTATTGAAATAAGGAAAATATAAGTACTTTAAAATAACACCTCAGGGAGGGGGGTAACTTTGGATTGGGGAGTCCAGTGGGACTCTTTGCCTGAAAGATGAATGAGCAGCAGTGTGTGAGGACAAGTTTACTGAAGCACCCTCCTGTGATAAAATTCTAATCAATACAGGGTTTAAACAGTAGCTCAGAGGAACAGCCATCCCAGTTTTCTCAGGACTGAGGGGTTTCCTGGGACATGGGACTTTCAGTGCTACAACTAGAACAACCTGAAGCAAACTGGGATGGTTAGTCTCCTAAAATAAAGCCATATACCAGCTTGAGATAAGATAAGAAAAGTCACTAAGAAAGTAGTTTTCTATGTAAGAAAGTTATGTGAACTCTCTGGGCCTCCTTTCCCAAGTCTGTGACACAGGGTTGATAATACTATCTGTCTCCTAGACTGAGTGGTTGTAAAGAGTCAGTGAATTGACATATGCAAGTGCCTAGAAACAGTGCCTGGCACATAGTAAATTACTCAATGAACTCCAGCTCTTGCTATTATACTTTTATTATTTTATGAGGTACTCATGTATGCTTTATGTCAATGTAATGAGACAACTGCTTCTAATTCCATGATTTCTATTCCAAAAAAACATATACAACATGATTTTAACCATCAGAGAATTCACTGCCCATCCTTTTCCCCTGGGCATGTGCTTCCTTTTAAGAAAACATCTGATTTTGATTATTAAATAAAAATAAAATGAAATTTAACAATTGAAAATTAAGTATTTGTGGACATTAGACCATCATTTGATATAAGCCCTAAATGGACTCCATCTGCCAAGCTGCAAATTAAAGTCCCCAGTGATGGTCCCTTTTAAGATTAAAATGAATGGACATGAATTTTCCCCAGAAACAGACTTTCTGTTAGAGGAAAAATAACTGGCCTCATGCATATTAGAAAACATCGTAAGTCTAGAACCCTGCAAGTATTTATGTCTAGAAAATGCCACTTCATTTAAGTGATTCCTACAGAGGGATTCTGTAAATAGTATGATTACTGAATCATTATATTGATAATTCTTTTAGTCTCAGTATCTTAAGAGCAGCTAGAAGTAAAAACCTAAAATTGTGGAATTGTAACCCAAACCAAACTCTGAAATCTGGTCCACAACTAATTGTTGCAATGTACTTTGAAATTTATCACTTTTTTTGTATATATGTAATTTATCACAAAAGAAAAAAAGAGAAGTAGTATAACAAAAAAGATAGGATTTAACAAATGAGTATGACTGCTGAATCATTATATTGATTTTTTTTTTTTTTTTTTTTTTGGTCTCCAATGTCTTGGAGAAGCCAGAAGAATAAATTAAAAATCGTGGATCCATAACACATACCAAACTTTAAAATCTGTACTATAACTACTTGTTAAAATGTACTTGGAAATTTATTGCTTTTTTTGTATATATGTTATATTTCATAATAAAAACAATGTTAAAAAAAAAAAAGATAGGTCTGAGAGACAAAGTAACAAATCAAGTGAAAGAGATAATTCCCTAAAAGGCTTCTTTTCCCCAAGAAAAGGGGAGGTGGGGCCCAGCTCAAGTGGCAGCCCTCATTCAGAGAAAAACAAGTGCTAGTCCAATCCTCTACCTCAGCCTCTATCCCAGCCACACCCCTGGCAGGTAAAGGGTCTCCTTAGAATTAAAGGCACTGCACCACTTTATGCCCATGGGGAGCTGCAGGGCTGACAAGCACCCCTGCTGGGAAGGATAAGATAAGAACGGTGCCTAGAGGCTTCATAGGTATCTCTCACAACCTGCTGGGTCTCAACCTCAGGGAAACTTGATACTGCTTATACCTTCCTCCTGAGACCTGGGCTTGCCTTGTATGGGAAAATCTGACTGGGGTTGATCCTCAACAAGAGCTATGCTAGAGCTCTATAATAAGTTGAACTAAATGTCAAAGAACAGATAGAGAACAAAACAAATCAACAAGGATACCCTAGGTAAAAGAGTGAAAATGACCTCCAGAATAAACTGATCAAGGTAACCAAATGCCAAGATACAAAAAAAAAAATTGAGTCATGCTAGGAAAAATGAAGATGTGGCCAAGTCAAAGAAACAAGCTAATACTTCAAATGAGATATGGGAGTTGAAACAACTAATTATTGTTCAAACAAACCTGCTACATCAATTAAAAAAATCAAATCAATGCGTTGAGGGAAGATATGGCAAAAGATATGAAGGATATAGAGAAGACATTGGGTGAACATGAAGAACTCAAAAGCTTGAAAAGACAAATGGCAGAACTCATGGGAATGAAAGGAACAATAGAAGAGATGAAAAATACAATGGAGATTTGTAACAGCAGATGTGAAGAGCCAGAAGAAAGGATTAGTGAACTGGAGGACAGGACATTTTAAATCCTATACAAGAAAGAACAGATAGGGAAAATAATGGAAAAATATGAACAGATCCTCAGAGAATTGAATGATAGCATGAAGCACAAATATCCATGTTATGGGTGTCCCAGAAGGAGAAGAGAAGGGAAAGAGTACAGAAAGAACAATAAAGGAAATAATCCCTGAAATTTTCCCATCACTTATGAAAGACATGAAATTACAGATCCAAGAAGGGCAGCATGCCCCAAACAGAGTAGATCTGCATGGACCTAGCCAAGATCTTTATCAATCAGATTGTCAAATAGCAAAGACAAAGAGAGAATTCTGAAAGTAGCAAGAAAAAAAGCAATCCATCATATACAATTTGGATTTCTCAGAAGAAACCAGAGGTGAGAAGGGAGTGGCACGATATACTTAAGACACTGAAGAAGAAAAACTGCCTATCAAGGAAAATGGGACTATGAGTACACAATGGAGATGAGAAGAATTTTCCTGGAATTGAAGATCCCCTAGGACATCTCTTAGTACTACCATGCCCTGTGATTAAAGTCAATGGTAAACAGCAACAACCCAATCCAGGCAGGACTGCCAATGGCACAGAAACTCGTGGGTTTGCATCACCCCACGAGGCAAATAGGGAACATGGAATGGGTAGTGGAAGTAGCTAGTGATAAATATGAACTATGACCATGTGACCAGTTGCAAGAATGAGGACTATAACGGTACGAATATTTTCTCTTTGCTTTGTAATAGTATGTTTGTATTTGTACATAAAGCAAATGTCTTCGTTTTCCTTTCTATCTTATCTCTTTTATCATATAACATAAGTTGTGTTGTTCATGCTAAGTATTTAAGTTATAGGAAATCAGGTTTAAGAATGAATATTACCCATGGAGTTGTACCCTATTCTGGAGAGATTTAGTGTGTTTCTGGCTGTATGCAGGACACTTGAGTATTGTTAGGTGAAAAAAAAGAAAGATGTGTCTGTTATTGTCTTCTATTTAGAGATTAAGTATGGTTTAAGGTGATTTTAGAGCTGCCAAGTTGATAAGGGGTGGATTGTGATGATTATGTTCATGTGTTAACTTGGCCAGGTAATGGTGCCCGGTTGTATGGTCAAGCAGGCACTGGCCTATCTGTTGCATGCAGACATTTCATGGACTTAAAACATGAGCACACTGAAGGAGAATTCTCTCTCCTCTCTCCTCTCTCTCCTCTCTCTCTCTCTCTCTCTCTCTCTCTCTCTCTCTCTCTCTCTCTCTCTCTCTCTCTCTCTCTCTCTCTCTCTCTCTCTCTCTCTCTCTCTCTCTCCCCCTCCCTCCCTCCCTCCCTCCCTCTCTCTCTCTCTCTGCACTTCAGCAACCAGCCTCTCCTGGAATGTTTATTAAGGAGTTCCATCAAAACTCCCAGTTTGTGCCCTACCCTACAGATTTTGGACTCTTGCATTCCCATGGTGATGTGAGAGACTTCTATAAATCTCATATTTACAATCTCCTGTTGCTTCTGTTTCCCTGAGATCCCTAACCAATACATAAACTTCTAATGTAGAACAATTAAAAGAGATAAAGAAGGACACTATGTATTAATAAAAGGAACAATTCATGATGAAGACCTAACAATCATATATATTTATGCACTGAACCAGAGTGCCCCAAAATACATGAGGCACTCACTGACAACACTGAAGGAAGATGTAGACAACTCTACAATAATAGTTGAAGGAATTCAATATACCATTCTCATCAATGGATAGAACATCTAGACAGAGAATCAATAAAGAAAAAGAGATTTTGAATAGTATGATAAGTGAACTAGACTTAACAGACATTTTCAGAACATTACACCCCACAACAGCATTTTTCTCAAGTGCTCATGGATCATTCTCTAGGATAGGCCATGTGTTAGGTGACAAAGCAAGTCTCAACAAATTTTAAAAGATTGGAATTATACAAAATTCTTTCTTAGATCAAATTGGAATGAAGTTGAAAATCAGTAACAGCTGGAAGGCCAGAAAATATACAAATATATGGAGGCTAAACAACACACTTTCAACAACTAGTAGGTCAAGGAAGAAATTATGAGAGAAATCAGTAATATCTCTAGGCAAATGAAAATTAAAACAAAACATATCATGACTTATAGGATGCAGCAAAGGCAGTGCTGAGAGGGAAATTTATTGCCCTAATTGCCTCTGTTAAAAAAAAGGAGAAAGAGAGGGAGCACAAGGGCGTTCAGTGGTAGAATTCTCACCTACCATTCAGGAAGTTTCCAGTCCATGCACTTCCCATAAAACATACAAACAAGTAAAACAAACAAACAAAAAGTTCAACAAATGGTGCTGCAACAATGGGATACTCAAATGGAAAAAGAATGAAATGTGACCCTGCCATACAGCATACAAAGAAGAAGAAGAAGAAAAGGAGGAGGAGAAGGAGGTGGAGGAGGAGGATAAAGAGCAAATATCTAGGGATTAACTGTTCACCTAGAGGAACTAGAGAAAGAACAGCAAACTAACCCCAAAGTAAACAGAAGGAAAGAAATAACGATTAGAGCAGAAATAAATTAAATTGAGAACATGAAAGCAATTAAAAAAATCAACAAAATCAGAAGTTGGTTCATTGAGAAAATTAATAAATTGATGGGTCCTTTAGGCTCCTCTAGGAGTGCCATAGGGGCCAGCAGGCTGCTGTGTCCCCTGCCCTCCATGCTCCCTTCTTGTGGTGGTCGAGGCCTGGCAGCTTAGGAGGGCAGCTCAAAGGAAGACCCAGGCTGAGGGGCAAAGGGGCAGAGGTCTCTGCCTTGCCACCCCCCTGCCCCTGCCCCCCGCCACCCCCACAGCCTCCATCACGAAGGGGCCAGGCTTCTTAATGTTGTCCAGAACCATGTTGGGACATACGTGACTCAGCCTGAATGGAACTTATGAATTTGGTGCCAGGAGGGGTGGATGGCAGGGCCCAACCAGAGTCTTCATCTGACATTTCAGATGCGGGGGCGGATGTGTGAACTGTGAAGTTTGAGGCTGCCCAGGGCCCCTTCCCAGGATCCCCCCTTTTTCAGTCACACGGTTTGATTTTCTACCATTTAGTCCTCCCCTACTTCACCAAGCTATTTATTGCTATAATTTGTTGAACTCAGAAGTGCTGCATAACAAACCTCATTTGGGGCAGGGAGGGGTCCCAGGGTTCCCCCACCCCCCACTTAGCAGGGGCCCGTGGGCCCAGGTGCTGAGGGGAGCCTCCCTGTACCCCCTGTTCATCAGAAGTGTGCAATCTTAATGTACAGTGATGACAAACTGTTATTTTATTATCTTTTCATTAAAGGCCTGATTGAAGATTTAAAAAAAGATGGGCCCTTAGCTAGGCTGACAAAAAAAAGAGAGAGACAGAATGCAAATAAATAAAATCAGAAATGGGAGGGAGGAAATAACCACTGACCTGGCAGAAATAAAGGGAATAAAGAAAGACTACTATGAGCAACTATATGCTAATAAATGAGATAACTTAAATGAAATGGACAACTTCCTAGAAAAGCACGAACAAACAACTGTGACTCAATAATAAACAGATGATGTCAACAAACCAATCACAAGTAAAGAGACTGAATCAGTCATCAAGAAACTCCGAAAAAAGAAAAGTCTAGGACCAAATGACTTCACATGTAAAGCATTCAAGGAAGAATTAGTACAATCCTGCTCGAGTTCTTCAAAAAAATTGAAGAGGAAGGCAAGCTACCTAACTCATTCTATGAAGCCAACATCACCCTAATGCCAAAGACAAACAAAGATACTATAAGAAAAGTACAAAGTAATCTCTTTAATGAATACAAATGCAAAATTCCTCAACAAAATACTTGTGAATTAAATATAGAGCATAATTTAAGAATTATAAAATATAATTTTTATTAAACCTATTAAATCCCAAATGGATTTATTAAATAAATTTATTAAACAAATTTATAATTTTTTTTTTTGCATCGGCAGGCATAGGGAATTGAACCCAGGACTCCAGCATGGCAGGCAAGAACTCTGCCTGCTGTCCCACCATGGCCCACCCCTAAAATAAATTTTTAAAATAAATAAAATTATTAAATTAAATAAAATAAATAAATTTATATTGAATTAATAACGTTGATAAATAAATTTATTAAATCCCAAGTGGGATTTATTCCTGGTATGGAAAACTCATTCAAAACAAGAAAATCAATTAATGAAATATACTACATCAATAAATTAAAGCAGAAAACTGTATGATCACCTCATTAGGTGCAGGAAAGGCATTTGACAAAATTCAACATCTTTCTTGATGAATACACTTCAAAGGACAGGAATAGAAAGGAACTTCTTCAATTTGATAAAGGGAATATATGAAAAACCCACAGCTAACATCATCCTCGATGGGGAAAGACTGAAAACTTTCCCTGTAAGATTAGGAACGAGATAGGGATGCCCACTGTCACCATTCTCTTTCAATATTGTCCTTGAGGTACTAGGTAGAGCAATTAGATAAGAAACAGAATAAAAGGCATCCAAATTGGAAAGGAAGAAGGAAAACATTCACTTGTTGCAGATGGCATGATATTATATGTCAAAAATCCCAAAAAAATCTACAGCAAAGCTACTAGAGTGAAAAAATGAGTTAATAGCAAAGTGGCAGGGTACCAGATCAACACCCCCAAATCAGCAGTGTTATCTATACACGATTAAAGAGCAATCTGAGGAAGAAATCAAGAAAACAAATCCATTTACAGTAGCAACTAAAAGCTTAAATATTTAGGAATAAATTTAACCAATGCCACAGTAGACAAATACACAGAAAACTGTAAGAAATTACTAAAAGAAATCAAAGAAAACATAAATAAATGGAAGGATACACAGTGTTAATGGATTGGTAGACTAAATATGGTTAAGATGTCAGTTCTACTCAAATTGATTTATAAATTTAATGCAGTACCAATTAAAATCTCAACTTCTTTTGCAGAAATAGAAAAACCAATAACGAAACTTCTTTGAATGGGCAGGGTGCCTTGAATAGCTAAAAATATCTTAGAGAAAGAGGAGTGAAGTGGGAGGTCTCACACTACCTGACTGTAAAGCATAGTAGAAAGCTACAGTGGTCAAAACAGCATAGAAATACATGTATTATAGTAATATATCATAGATATATACAATGGACTATTGGGCAGCTGTGAACAAAGTTGTGAGGCCTGCAACTAGGTGCATGAAACTTGAGTAGAGTATGTTGAGTGAAATAAGCCAGAAACAAAAAAGACAAATATTATCATTCCTCACTAAATGGACTAACTATAATGTGCAAACTGTGAAAACTGAGTAAGAGCATAAGTTATCAGGGGAAAGCCTATTGTTAAGATTCCTAGATTGTACGCTTTTACAGCACTTGCATCTATTCTGGAGTAGACAGTGCTTTGCTAAATTCTGAGATGCTGAGTTCTTTGTGTATAACCTAGTTGATCCCTGGAACTTCAGGTATCTGTGTGACACCTGAGACTCAGCTGGAGTTCTGCAGCTGTGAAAGTCAGCGTTGCCCCATAGAGAAACTGTTAAAAACACTGAAAAAAGTGATCAGACTTCAATTACAGATATGAATGAAGCTAATCTGGGTAGCCTAAGGTAAATCAGACTAAAGGGTAAAAGATAATATGGACTGTATTTTAAAACTTCAACTTGTGTGTGATGCCAAAGGAAGAGATGCTGATTTGGTGCAAAATTTATATTTTCAGTAGCACACTATCTAATTTAGCTTGTATGGTCAGTTTATTCAAGTACCATGGAACCTTGAATAGGGAGAGAGCTGCTTGGTTTGCACAGGTTAGTGTGAAGCCCCAGTACAGCCTAGAGTAATCTGGGCAAAAGATAGAGAAGTATTTGCAAAGTTCCCTTGAGGGACTTGGGGTAAATGTGGAAATATATACCTGGGGAAGACAGGATAATCTCACAAGCATTGGGGACTACCAGATTGATGAGTCTGGCCCTCACTCTTGAGGCTTGCCCTTATGAAACATATCTGCAAAGGAGAAGCTAAGCCTACTTATGATTATGCCTAAGAGTCACCCCCAAAACACCTCTTTGAGCACCTCAGATGTGGTCTCTCTCTCTAAGCCTATGTGCCAGTTTGAAAGGATGCATGTACCCGAGAAAAGCCATGTTTTAATCCTAATTCCATTTTGTAAAGGCAGCTGTTTCTTCTAATCTCTATTGAGTACTGTATGTTTGAAACTGTAATTAGATCATCTCCCTGGAGATATGACTCAATCCAAGAGTGGTTGTTAAGCTGGATTAAGTGGAGAAATATCTCCACCCACTCTAGGTGGGCCTTAATTAGTTTACTGGAATCCTATAAAAGAGGAAACATTTTGGAGAAAAAGAGATTCCGAGAGGGCAGAATGACATAGCCACGAGAAGCAGAGTGTCTACTAGCCAGCAACCACTGGTGATGTAGAAGTAAAATGTCTCCTGCGGTGCTTCATGAAACAGGAAGCCAGAAGAGAAAGCTAGCAGATGATGCATGTTTGCCAGGTGCCTCTTCAGATGAGAGAGAAACCCTGACCATGTTTGCCATATGCTCTTCCTGATGAAAGAGAAACCCTGACTGTGTTCACCATGTGCCTTTCTACTTGAAAGAGAAACCTTGAACTTCATAGGCCTTCTTGAATCAAGATACCTTTCCCTGGATGCCTTAGATTGGACATTTCTATAGGCTTGCTTTAATTGGGACATTTCCATGGCCTAAAACTGGTTAACTTGCAACTTATTAAACTCCCCTTTTTAGAAACTGTTCTGTTGCTGGTATATTGCATTCTGGCAGCTAGCAAACTAGAACAGCCTACTCCACATGTAAACTCACTGCCCTTTCTCCTATGTGAGGTCAACTTCCAAGGCTGTAAATCTCCCTGGCAATATGGGTCATGACTCCACAGGATGAGCCTGGCCCTGGCATCATGGGATTGGAAAAGACTTCTTGACCAAAAGGGGTTAAGAGAAATGAAACAAAATAAAGTTTCAGTAGCTGAGAGACTTCAAATGATGCTGAGAATTTAGTCTGGAGGTTATTCTTATATAGTATATAGATATCCCTTTTCAGTTTTTGGTGTGTTGAAGTAGCTAGAGGGAAATACCTGAAAGCATTGAACTGTAATCCCAATAGCCTTGATTCTTGAAGATGACTGTACAACTACATAGCTCTATATAGTTACGGAGTTACAGAGTGATGGGAAAACCTTGTGACTGATACTCCCTTTATCCAGTGTATGGATAGATGAGTAAAAAACTAAAGTCAAAAATAAATAAATTATAGGGGAAATGGGGACCATGGGATGTTTTGAGTGTTCTTTTTTACTTCTATTTTTTATTCTTATTTTCATTTTGGGGGGAATTATGAAAATGTTCAATAATCAATTGTGATGATGAATGCATAGCTATATGATGATACCGTGAACCGCTGATTGTATACTTTGGATGATTATATGGTATGTAATATACAATATTTATCAATAAAATTACATTAAAATAAAAGAAAATAATTGCACCAAAGGCAGCCAATACAGTGAGGAAACGTGATCAGCTGGCTTATATACTTGAAATGAAGTACTTAAAATGCTTAATGCAGCCACTTATCATTCTGTCATATAGGCATTTCCATTTCCCAGTGAGTGGCCCAAGTCTCAATTGCCTCTTAAATTTATGCAGTATCTATTACCTATATTATTTGATAAGGCACAACCTTTTCACAAAGTACCTGCTGGGGAGTAATTTCTTCCTGCATAATTTCCACATTTATTTCCAAGATACCAATTGCCTGAATAACAACCAAGGTGCATATTTTGATTCCCTGATCACCAAAATTCTCCTATTCGAGAATTATTTTCATTTATTAAACTTGAACAGTTTTCAGCACCTAACCTGCAAAAGGCAATTACAGGACAGAGCTCACAGGCAGGTTTCAGCCCTCAGTAACTCATTGTCACAATGGAGTCAGTGACTCATTTGTTTCAGCCTTTTTGTGTGATCAAAAGGAAAAAGCATCTGGTGGAGGTATCCAGGTTTTCCCAGATTAGAAATAAGCATTTTCCTTCGATAAAGGAGATAAAACAATCTAGTTATGATTGTTATTTTTAATCTTCTCTCTGTGTGTGATAAATGCAACATTAGGCTTAGAATATGGGTTTAAGGGGAGAAAAAGTCCTGAGAATACTGCTATTCAGTGTCAGAAGTTATAGGCTGCACAAAGAAAGAAACCAAGTCCCTTATATTAGTGGTTTGTATTCTAACATTTTCTATATTATATTGATGGTTCTAAAGTCACATTAAATTACAGCCCTGGTTAATATTGAGGGATTATTATAAACTATAACAGGTGATTTCAAAACCTCACCTAGGTTAGCAGGAGGGAATGAGAATATTTTGAATGTCTGCTATCCTGCATAAACAACTTGGTAGTAATATATTTGGGCTGAAGACCATGAACTAAATGTTGCCACTGTAAGCAGTAATTGCATGCAGAAAACTCTCCAAGCTGCATCCCATTCTGCAGCTGTAGATATTTTCCAACACAATGAAAGGTAATATCATAAATATTGCATGAACATCTTTTTTCATAAGCAAAACACTTTTACCTCCAGGAAAATCCCTTTTCTCAGTGGCATTTGGGAGAGAGCAGAAGGAAAGACTCATGTTTCTCTTTTCAAAATTATATAAACTCTAAAATTTGTATTAAATCTCAAAAACAACATACTTAAATTAATATATAATTGAAATACGAAATATGGCCTTTTTCAATATACATACACACATGCGTCACAGATTCTTGCCTTAATATTCCTGAAGCTTCTAAGGCAGAGCAAAATTTCAGGCTCAGTTTATCAAATGATGATAGATTTATCATGACACCTCTCTTCCACTCCTAGACTGGCAGAAAAGTACTAGTGTTCATACTTCTTACTTTTCTCTGTCTCTATCCCAGGAGGGCCAGTCATGGGCCTTTTAGCTCAGCCCTCCACCCGAGGTCCATGGCCTATAACAGGTCTTACTTCTCTCTTACATTCTACTTATAATCAGGAAGAAGAGGCCAGGAGGTGGCTTCGACACGCCGCCTAGAAATCTTCTTAGCTACATCACCCAGATCATTAGGTATATTTTCTACTTTCCATGTTATCTCAGGTGACAGTATTGCTAAAGTTTTTGCCACTACATAACAAGCATCCTGTGCCATATAGTATCCAAGAACATTTTCTTTGATTTCATTTAAGCCTTCACTGACAGCCTTCCCAAGACCGTCAGGCTTCTACTAAGTCCAATGTCCTGAAATGAAAACCTAGGCTTTCACTAACACTCTCCTCAAAATTCTTCCAACTTCTGCCCATTGCCAGGTTGCAAAACCATCCTCACATTTTTAAGTTTTGTTATGGCAGCACTCCACTTCTAGGCACCAAAATTAGTTATCTATTGCTACATAACAAATTACTACAAAATTTTGCAACTTAAAATAACAATCAATGTTTTATTATCTCACACAGTATCTGAAGGTCATGAAATCGGAAGAGGCTTAGTTAGGTATGTGTTTTAGTTTCCTGGCTGCTAAAGCACATACCATGCAGTGCATTAGCCTAAACACTGGGAATTTATTGGATCATGGTTTTGAGCCTAGAAGTCCAAATTCAAGGTGTCACTAAGGCAATGCTTTATCCCAGATGGTGGTGTTCAGGAGCTGGCTGTTGGCAATCCTTGGTTTTTCTGTCACATGGCAACCCACATGACAGCCTCTTCTGGCTTCTCCCTTCTCTTCCATTCCGCTTCTGGCTACTCCCTCTGGTTTTGTCTTTCTCTGTGACCTTCACTATAAAGCTTTCAATAATAAGATTAAGAGCCATCCTGATTCTGCTTGGCTATACCTTAACTGAAGTAACCTCATCAAAAGGTCCAATTTACAAGAGTTCACATCCACAAAAATGGATTAAGTTTAAGAACATGCTTTCCTGGGATACATAGCCCCAAGCCACAAAAAGTGTGTTTCAGGATCACTCATGAGGCTGCAGTCAAGATGTTAGACAGGGCTGCTGTCATCTGAAATGAAAGCTTTGCTGGCAAGATGACTCGATTACATAGCTGGTAATTTTATACCACTTGTTGGAAGGAAGCCTCAGTTCCTTGCCACATGAACCTCTTCATATATCTGCTTTAGTGTTCTCATGACCAGAGGGGATAAAATCAGAATAAGAAATTATTGTCATAACAAATATTAAAAAGATCTATTATGGTATTAGGGTTAGGGTTATACAAAAATTGACTCAAAATGGATCAAAAATCTAAAAATTGGAGCTAAGACCATAAAGCCTTTAGAAGAAAATGGAGGAAAATATCTTATAAAACTTGTAATAGGAGGCAGTTTCCTAGATCTTACACCCAAGGTATAAGCATTGGAAAAAGAAATAGATAAATGGAAACTCCTAGAATGAAGCACTTTTGTGTATCGAAGAACTTTGTCAAGAAAATAGAAAGGCAGCCTACGCAATAGAAGACTATATTTGAAAACTACATATCAGACAAAGGTTTAATATTCAGAATATATAAAGAGATCATTCAACTCAACAACAAAAAGACAGATAACCCAATTACAAAATGGGCAAAGACATGAACAGACATTTCTCAGAAGAAGAGATACAAATGGCTAAAAGGCACATGAAAAGATACTCACCTCCCCCGGCTATTAAGGAAATGCAAATCAAAACCACAATGAGATATCATCTCACACCCACCAGAATGGCCATTATCAATAAAACAGAAACGTTAAGTGCTGGAGAGGATGTGGAGAAAATGGCATGCTTATCCACTGTTGGTGGGAATGTAAAATGGTGCAACCACTGTGGAAGACAGTTTGGCAGTTCCTCAGGAAGCTAAGTATAGGATTGCCATATGATCCAGCAATACCATTGTTAGGTATCTATTCAGAGGACATGAGGGCCAGGACACAAACAAACATTTGTACACCAATGTTTATAGCAGCATTATTTAAATTTGCCAAGAGATGGAAACAGCCCAAATGTCCATCAACAGAAGAGTGGCTAAACAAGCTGTGGTATATATATATATATATATATATATATATATATATGATGGAATATTATGCAGCTATAAGACAAAATAAAGTTCTGAAGTATGTAACAATATGGATGGACCTTAAGGACATTATGCTGAGTGAGATTAGCCAGAAGCAAAAGGACAAATACTATATGGTCTTACTGATATGAGCTAACATTAATGAATGAACTTGGAGAGTTTCAGTTAAGAACAGAGGTCATCAGGAGACAGGAATAGAGTAGACATTGGGTAACTGGAGCTGAAGGGAGACAGATTGTGCAATAGGACTGATTGTAAAAATTCAGAAATGGATAGCACAATACAACATAATTGTAGCACAACAATGTAAGTACAGTGAATGAAGCTGAATGTGAGAATGATAAAGGGAGGAGAGCTGGGGGCACATATGAAACCAGAAGGAAAGATAGATGATATAGTCTGAGATGGTATAATCTAGGAATGCCTAGAGTGTACAATGATAGTGACTAAATGTACAAATTAAAAAATGTGTTTGCATAAGGAAGAACAAAGGAATGCCAATATTGCAGGGTGTTGAAAATAGATGGTCATTCTTATTTTAAAACTTCAACTTCTTTGTGAGAGTAAAGCAAAAAATGCTTATTTGGTACAAAATTTATATTTTGACTAGTGCATTTCCTGATATAACTTATACAAACAGGTTAATTGAACACCATAAGTACATGGAACCTTGAATAGGGCATGAGAATTTGCAGGTTTTTCCAGGTTAGTGTGATGCGCCAATAAATTCCAGAGTAATTGGGATGTGAATAAAGAAGTATTTGCAAAGTCCCCTTGGGGGAATGGCGAGAAAGAGGGAAAAACTCAACATCCCCATTTGGAGAATTTCTGATATTCTCACAAGCAGTGGGGACAAGAAAATCAATAGGCCAAGCCCTCAATCTTGGGGTTTCTTCATGTGAAACTTATCCCCACAAAGGACAGGCTAAGTATACTTAAAATTAGGCTTAAGAGTCACCCACAGAGAACCTCTTTTGTTGCTCAGATGTGGCCTATCTCTCTCTCAGCCAACATGGCACGCAAACTCACTGCCCCCCCCCCTACATAGGACATGATTCCCAGGGGTGTAAACCTCCCTGTAATGTGGGACAGAAATCCTAGAATGAGCTGGAACTCAGCATCAAGGAATTGAGAAAACCTTCTCAACTGAAAGGGGGAAGAGAGAAATGAGACAAAATAAAGTGTCAGTGGCTGAGAGATTTCAGACAGAGTGGAGAGGATATCCTGGAGGTTATTCTTATGCATTATATAGATATCTCCTTTTTAGTTTAAAGCATATTAGAGAGGCCAGAGGGAAATTACTGAAACTATGGAGCTGTGTTCCAATAGCCATATTTCTTGAAGATGACATATAATGATATAGCTTTCGCAATGTGACTGTGTAATTATGAAAAACTTGTGTCTGATGCTCCTTTTATCTATGATATGGACAGATGATTAAAAAATATGGATTAAAAATAAATAAATAATAGGGGGAACAAATGTTAAAATAAATTGAGTAAATTTAAATACTAGTGATCCATGTGACTTTTGCCCTTTTTTCTACTAATATAGCATATTACAATACTTTTTTTAAAAATCTTAATTGTTTTGTTGTTATTTTATTTTATTTTTTTTGTGAAGTTGTGGGTTTACACAGCAATCGTGCATGAGATGCAAATACTACCCTATTATTAGCACCTGCATTGCTGTGGAACATTTGTTGCAGTTGATGATAGCATATTTTGTGATTGTTCTGTTAACTACAGTCCATGGTTTGACCTAGGGTTCACTGTTTGTGTAATGCCAGTTATGGTTTTTTGTATGTTAAACCAAACTTGCATTCCCAGGATAAATCCCACTTGGTTATGGTGTATATGGTGTCTATCTATATATGTTGCTAGCTTCAGTTTGGTAAATTTCATTGAAGATTTACATCTATTTACATAAAGTTTTATTTCTTGCAATGTTTCTGTCTGGCTTTGGTATCATAGCAGTACTGGCCTCATAGAATGGGTTGAGAAATGTTTTGTCTTCTATTTTCTGGGGGAAAAAAATGTGTGCAATTAGTATTATTTCTTCTTAAAGTAGTTGATAGAATTCACCAGGTATGCCTTTAGACTTTTCTTTGTAGGAAAATTTGAATCACTCACTTAATTTCTGTACTTGTAGTTCTATTTAGCTTTTCTATTTCTTCTTAAGTTGATTTTGGTATTTTGTATCTTTCTAGGAATTTGTCTGTTTCACCTATGTTATACAATTTATTGTCATAAAGTTGTTCATAATATTCCATTGTAAACCTTGAAATTTAGGTAGGATTGGTAATGATGTCCCCTTTTAGTCCTAATTTTGGTTGTTCTGTTTTCTCTCTTTAGCTAATTTATTGATTCTGTTGATCTTTTCAACAACCAAATGTTGGTTTCATTGATATTCTCTATTATATTTTTGTCTTCTATTTTATTGATTTCTATTCTGATCCTTATTTTTTCCTTCTGATTATTTTGACTATAATTTTTTTTCTATTTTACATATGTGGAAACATATTAATTTATTTGAAATATTTTTTCTATCTATCATAGGTATTTAAAATTATAAATTTCCCTCTGAGTATGATTTAGCTGCATTCTATAGGTTTTGATATGTTCCTTTATTTTTCACTTGGTTACAAATATTTTCTTATTTCCCTTGCAATTTCTCCTTTGACCCATGGGTTTTTTAGAAAGTGTGTTGTTTAATTTCCAAATATTTCAGATCCCCCATAATTCTTTGTGTTATTAATTTCCATTCTAATTATGTTTTTTAAAAAATAAGCTTTTTATTTTGAAATTTAAAAAAAAGAAATACTAGTGACCAATGAAAGGGAGTAGTAAAGAGTATAGAAAAAATAGAGGGAACAAAGGCTAAAATATATTGGGTAGATGGAAATATTAATGGTCAATGAGAGGGAAGGGCAAGGGGTATGGTGTATATGGGTTTTTTCTTTTTTCTTTTTATTTCTTTTTCTAGAGTGATGCAAATACCCTAAGAAATATACAACTATGTGATGATACTGTGAGCCATTGACTGTACACCAAATATGGAATATTCATATGTTAAGAATGTTCATATTTGTGTGTTGTTTTGCTTTGTCAATAAAAATCTAAAATAAATCTAAGGGAACACACCTTAAAATATATATCTATATTTTATATATGTATATATATTGGCAGTGAGAGGGCTTGCTTATCACTCATTTGACTTTTCCAAAACTTTCGCTGACCACTCTAAAAGCTCTACATACCTAAATTCCACTTCTTCAAAGTTAGCATCATTATGCTCAAGTTTAAAAGGATAAATGTACAAGTATATTCATTACAGCAAAGTATTGACAACAAACGTAAGTGAGGACTGGTTAAACAAATCAGAGACTATTCATACTGTGAAATACTTCAATATACAGTGAAATACTACAGTGATTAAGACAACTTACAAGGCACTTTAATATGGAGCGATCATCAAAATATATCGTTAAGCGAATAAAGCAAGTTGAAGAAGAACATGTAAGAATTCTACCATCTATACTAAAGGAGGGAAAAGAATATTGCATATTTGCTTATATGTGTATAAAATGTCTACATATACACACATACTCAAAAGACAGGTAACAACTACCATTGGGGAAGAAATGAATGGCAGGGAGAATAGGATATGATGGTGATACTATACTTATGTTTTATTAACTTTGCAATTTTGAATCTCATATTTTTATTACTTATTGAAGACATTTTAATACAATTTTAAAAATAAAGAAAATTCTAAAATAAAATGTAGTAGCCCTACCCTAATCATAATTTTAAGAAGACTCAGTAATCTAACCTTCCACAGAAACTTTGAGTAACTGGGAAGAACTGGCAAAAGCATTTCTGGAACTTTCTCAAAGCTCCAGAAAACGGTTAAAGGACTGCAGTAACAGAGCGAGCCCTGAATCAAGAAAATAAAAAAGCTGTTTAAAAGCAGTTATGATCTCGTGGTGCCCAGTCTGACCCCTCTCCTGTTCCCTCACTGGCATGCAGGTTTCCAGCCCATGCTCCCAGTGCAGATTCCTGGCCCCAGTTCTCGAGGGAGCAGGGCAACCCTCATGTATATACTGAGGAAGGGACTGAAACAGAACACTTGTCACATGCCTGCCATTTCCAGAACAGCTCCCAGGACTCTTTCAAAATGCTGTGGGAAATCAGTCATGGGGCAAGGGACTGTTGCTGGCTACAGAATGTACAGTGCAATGCCTGGACCATGAGGACACTGTTTTCTAGGAAAGGTAATATTCGTATCTGTGTAAACAGGAGAATTCCTAGGGCCATACATGCATAACCAAGACAAGATGCCTGAGCAGAAAGGACCAGTAAGATTCCTACACTTTGGCCTTGAGCTATTCTCTAGTCTCGTGTTGATAGGCTCTGAAGGAGAGCACTCACACAGGTCAATCTACAAAGACTCGGGAAATTGTTGGATTGTGGGGTTTTTCCCCTCCCTCTCCTTCTCCTTCTTCTTGCTAGTTCCTGACATTCAGTGAAAACTCTGCCATAACATAACTGGATACAAACTTAAGGAACAGATGCCTACAGGTCTAAATTTCAGTGATAACATAATCAATCGTATTTGTCTGATGCTGACAAACTAAAACAGAATTCTAGTAATACTGGAAAGTCTTCTGCCTAACACTGGTTTATTGTGCTTTTGCCCACTGGAAATTGTGGGCAAGCTCATTCTGTGTAGGAGCACATCTGGTTATCTTAGCTCAGGGAACATCCATGTAATTTGGGAAGCTTTTTCAAAATTCAGAATCTCAGAACCCATCCCAGTTGTTTTAAATGAAATCTATCCTCTAGTCCCTTAGTGATAATCTAAGATTTAAGTTTCAGAGGGCACTCAATTTCTCTCATTTCCAATTTCTTAGCTAGCACCTCACTATTATCACTGCATGCATGCAAAAATTTTGGGGGATGCCTTTCGTGTGACGTCCAACTGTCTGGTTCTGAGATTAGATGCCTTCATCCCTATGAAGCCCTCAAAGGCCTGTCCAGATGGTCAATCTATTTCCTTCTCTTCTGTGGTGTCCTCCACCCTGTAATTTTTTCCCCTACACTATGCCTGTTATCCTCCATTGTATTGTATGTTCACCTGTTTATCTTTTCCTAGAATGCTACTTCCTTTAGGGTAAATCCTTGATTTTGCCTCTTTATATTCCTAATGCCTTTTAACATGCTTAGTAAAAGATAATTATTCAATAAATTTCTGTTGTTCTTGGTTGTTGACTTGTTTGTTTAAATTGAAGTGAATTGAAATCTACTAATTTGTCTACTTTGGTACATGATATTCTTTCATGCATGACATCCATAAATATTGAGTCCTCTATGCAGTACATACCCCACTTAACTTCACTTGTACTATTGTTATTAGCATGTGTTTTGGTTTGCTAAAGCTACCAGAATGCAGTATTCCAGAAATGGAATGATTTTTAAAAGAGGAATTTATTAATTTGCAAGTTTACTGTTCTAAGGTTATAAAAATGGCCAAACTAAGGGGTCCAGGGAGAGATACCTTGACTCAAGAATGACCAATGGGTCTGGAACACCTGTGTTAACTAGGAAGGCAGGTGGCTGGCATCTACTGGGATCTTTGGCTTCTCATTTCAAACAGCTGCCCAGGAGCATTTTCTTTCTGCACCACCAAACATTTGGGTCTTGTGTTGGCTCTGTCAGCAATGTCAACTCTTCCCAAAATGGTTCCCTCTTAAAGAACTCCAGTAAGCCACACTACCTTAAATGGGTGGACACACAGCTCCATGGAAACCACCTAATCAAATGGTTTCACCCACAACTGGATGGGTCACATCCCCATGGAAACAACTTAATCAAAAGATCCCACCCTACAATAATGAATCAGAACTAAAGAACTAAAGAACATGGCTTTTCTGGGGTACACAACAGTTTCAAACCAGCACAGTGTGTCAGGGTTGTATTGTTATTGTTCCAGCCAATTCAATGGTAGCCAAAATTTGTGTAAGGATATATACAAGAAGATAATGTTAAAAAGACATCCACAGGAAGTAAGCATTCAGAACGCTGGAGTTAGCATGTAAACTAGGTCCCAACCCCCCGGCTTTGCTTATCTGCAGATGGCTATCACTTCCTATAATATATTAGCCATGGCCAAGGACCATTGAAGAGTTAAGAAGAATCCAGTTATCAAAAAGGCAGTATCAAAGATTTAAAATAATAATAATAACAGCTATTTTGCTTATTAACTGTTTACTCCTATACCGAGCACTTTACACATATCACCTCCATGTCTTTGCTCCTCTTATTCTCTTCATTTATCACCTTCCCCATCTCTGCATGTCAATTCCTGTTTTTCCAAATCCATCTCAAATGTCACCACCTCTTGAACTCTTGACTGATCCAAATGAAAATCCTTCTCCTCTCTGAATTTCTACGTTCCTTTACCTGTACCTCTCATTTATCTTCTACAGTGCATTAGACATATACATGCTTTCTCTCCCATAATTGATGGCAGATTCCTTGAATGTCTAACCCTGATTGATTATTTCCATGTCCTATGCCTTTTCCAATCCCTCATACCATAATCCACATAAAACTTGATTCTGATTTACTTATCCTGACCCATTCCTTAAAAATGCATCTCATCCTGCTCTTTAGCCTTCTAGTCCCTGACTTTCTTACCCTCATCACGTATACCAAATTTGATGCTCTGCACCATCTTTTATTCACCATTTAATAAGTATTTGTCATGATCCTGCATTCAGACCTTGGCCAGACTTTTGAGCATGCCCCATGTCCCATTACTCTCAGCCCCCAATAATACTACAGATCATTCCTCTATCTGCACTACTTCAAATTTTCCTTAGCAAACAAACTCCTTGAATTAACTCAGCTTTGGAAATCTTTTCTACACCTGCCCTCATTGATGGAGCTTCTACAAGGGCTTCTGTTATGATGCTTTTAGATACAGTAACAAAAAAATCCTGATTAATGGAGGTTTGAACCACAAGGATGTAATTTATGATTAACAAAAATCTGGAGACAGATGGTCCAAAGAAGCTTGGTGTCCAAGTTGTCACCATTCCTGTTTAGCCTCAGAAATTCTTTTGGCTTTTACAGGTCACAAGATGTTTATCAAGCATTATTTCCTCCCACTGTTGTCTGTAGAGAAAGGAAAGGAAGAGGGGTCAGAAAAAAAAAAAGCCCCACACTCCCCAGTTTTCTCTCTTTTATCAAGGAAGAAAATGTTTCTCATATGCTCCCAGGAGACTTCCTTTATATTCCTTCACCCAGAACTCGTACGAAGCTCACCCTTTCATCGCCGGCAAAGAAGAATGAGATCATTGTGCACTGCTTAATCAGTCATGATCCACCCCTTGCACCAAGAGGTAGGCCTAACTTCCCTGAATCCACTGCTGCTTGTTCAATAACTCAACAAAAGCAAGTCTCACTTAGCAAGAAGGAAGGGAGGCAATGGCTGTTGACTGGCAAACAGCAGCATCTCCAAAGTTATCTGAGGTTCCAGTAGCAAGAATCACCCCATAACAGCCAGAGTAATGTGTGATTCACTTTGCATCCATCATTTCATTGCATGGAGTGCTCAGTAATATTCTGAATAAATGAAAGACTTGAAGAGACTTGAATAAGATGACAAAAACAAGGGCAATATTTTAGTGCCCTTAGTCTGTGTGTGTGTGTTTGGGTATGTGTGTACATAGCAACAAGCATTAGGACTGAATACAGTAAACATAAGTCACACTGATTCTAAAATACTAAAATTAAAAAAATCCTTAACAGATAAGAAAAATGTGGTATCTACATACAATGGAATATTATTCAGCTATTAAAAAGAACAAAGTCCCAATATAAGCAACTACATGGACGAACCTTGAAAACATGCTAAGTGAAATAAACCAGATACAAAACAACAAAGATTGTATGATTCCACCTATATGAAATATCAAGAATAAACCAATTCATAAAAACATAAAGTATATTAGAGATTAATAGGGACATCAGTAATACACCTGAAACACAGGGGTGTCCAATGATGTATATTTGAATTAATGAGAATGAAGAGTGTTGAAGAGTAATCAGAAATGAGATTGTATTAATGGAAGCCTTTATGCTGGACCAATGAATTTGTGTTCAAACTATTAAGCAAATGGGGAGCCGATGAAACTATTTTAAAAGAGCTACTGAAATTTTGATCAGAGCTACGCTTTAGGAAAATCAAACTATTGGTAACATGTGAGAAAGATCAAAGGCAAGATGGAACCTTGTGTTGGCTACAACCATTAGAAAGCCATTGTTGTTGCCTATTAAGAGAACAAAATCTGATGACTGATGGCAGCAGGCAGGGGGAGGAGGGGAGAGGCTCCCAGGACATCAATCACTTGCATTCCCCTACCCCATAATGTCAACATCCCTGTTCAACATGAAGACATTAGAACGGTCATTGCCTAAATATCCCTGAATATTGAGAGAATGATCAAATGAGAGGAAGGAGTGGTAACAGACAAGTTAGGATTTGACAAATGATGATCACAACTGAATCAGTATATAGCTATTCCTCTTTGGTTTCTAGTGTATTAGAACAGCCAGAAGGAAAAACCAGAAATTGTGGGACTGTAACCCATACTATACTTTGACATTTACTCTACAACCACTTGTTAAACTGAACTTTTATGTATCTATATTATATTTCACAACAAATAAATGTTTTTAGAAAATATAATTGCACACACAAAAAAAGAGAGAGGGGGAGAGGAAATGAAGCACTGCATCAAGATTTTGAGTCTAGGAAACTGGGCAAAGACCAGGCAGCAGACAATTTTAGCAAAGTCAAGAAAAAGGCCAATACTGATGGGACTAGAATAAATTCCGTCTTAATCCAGCCATTAGGGCTTGAAACGTTGCTCTCATCTTTGACTTTCCCCCTCTCTCAACAAATAACCAGCATGTATTCAACGAACACGTTTTAAAGCATTCACTCTAATTTAAAACAAAACAGTAATAGTTCACATAAATCCAACTCCATTAATTCTACCATCCTTTCCAGTTCTCCTGGCACTTGCCAGGGTCCCCTCCTTCAGTCTTGTTCTCCATCATGATGTCCGATACCCCACTGCCAGGTCTCCCTTCCTAAAACACAATCCTAATCATGTCTTTTGTTTTCCCAGCAGCTTCCATTTATTGCTGAAGAAAATACAAAATTGGACTAACATCCAAAGCCATTCATGATCTGTCCTTCCATCTTCATCCCATGCTCTGCAGGTGCTCAAACCTACTCACTGGGGGAAAAAACTGCAGAATGACTTGACAAAAGGCAGCTATTATTGGCAACAATATGAACTTTCAGACTATAGTGTGTAGTCCAAGGAAGAACAAATTTATTCCATCCATTTTAGCTTCTGTTTGGGTAAAAGAAAAGTGAAAAATCAATTGTTTTATTTGGGGACTTTAGATGATTTCATAGCTATTTATAAAGTCCCTAGAATTTGGTTCCAGGGACACTCAGTTTGAGGCAAAACAGCACATGTTTTTCCTCATCTCAGAACTATTTCTACACAGAAACTGAAGAAAAATATTCATTAATGCCTCTTGATTATTCCCACATGAATGTGAAATGCAGAGGCATTCTAGATTGATGCCTCATCATTTAGTCATTCTCAAATTTTAGAGCATTTAGCTCAAAAATAGCTAACACACTAAAGTTCTCTCTCTGCTTATTGTTTGTGATCATTGAGTTGTCCACATCGGCAAGTCCACGACCCACAGGTCAGCTGGCTGCCATTTTTAGTTTCTATATGAATTTTCCTCCTGCCTATTTTCTGAATGTGTCTGTCCACAATTGGTGACTCAAAATGAGTGAGCATAAGGAGCTAACCTGAAGACTAGTTCTTACCACTTAGAAGGTGGTAAAACATAATTTTAAATGAAAGGTATTTCCTTTTAAGATTTTCAAATTACAAAATAGACATAATGACTAAAAGACCAGACAAATTAAATTTGAGAAAAATAAGAAGGAAATGCAAACAGCACTTTCTGTGAATTAGTAAATTCATTCAGCAGCTCACAGATTAACATAGGTGCCTGTGATTGGTGGCTAATCTGGCTGCATGCTGATTGCCTTGAACCAAATCTGTTGGTCCCATATACAAAATGATGTTGTCTGGGACCAAGAATAATCCCATTTCCTCTATGCTTTTTCCTTTATAATTGAGTGGTCTTCTTCTGCCAGTGTTTTGAAGTGCCTCACTCCAGAGTAACCAAATATACTTCTCTTGTTTAAATTTCAATTAATTGCCTATTTTCCTCTTCTTTCTTCTGTTTGTAATTTGAGTGTGTCTCACTCAGCAAATGTATTTCTCAACAATGTATATATCAAATTTTCAACTTAGTCCTAAAATGAATGCACTAGTGAGGTCACTATTTAAGGGATATCTTTGATGAATTTTATTATAAGGTAAAGGTCCTGAGAACCATTTCCTAATTTCTCTCCTATAAAATCTGATTTCCACATAGGGGATTGCACAAAATGTATCTCTAAACTTTTTTGTTCTTTGGTGTGAACAAGCTTTCCAGTGCTCCTTTACTTTGATTTTTGAAAATCAGGCCATTTTGAGCACTGTTATTCTTTGGACAGCTGAGTTTTAGTTCACTAAAGATGATTATGAAAGGGATCTTGGCTTCATCATAGTTCCACTGAGTTTTCTTAGTATCAATCAGCAGGATTCTCACTTACTCATGTTCCTAATGTTCTCATTTATGAGCCATATTGTTTAAAATACACTGACAGTTTCATCAGCATTAGCAGATTTTTGTGTGTACAGTTTGTCTGGGCTCTCTTTCACTTCACTGAACCCCTGATTCTAGAAAAAACAAAACAAAGATATTTATACTGTATTGCATTTTAAAAATCACATGAGGGTTGAATTTAGTTTGTTGTTTTCTCATTCTTTTAGCATTCCTGGTAAGAACAGCATGCAAGAACTGAAAATAAATATCCTCAAACTGATGGGGAGGGGGGGAAAGGAAAACAACACCTTAATTTTTTTAAATATCAAAGCCAAAATCCATATTTTAAAGGAAAAGTGCCCTATAACAACCACTTGAGGTCACTGCTGTAGTTACTCTCCAGCTTTCCAGGAGAAAAGAGGTCTGCTTCTTCCTAGGTATGCTATCTGAAAAGAGAAATGAGATGAATACAGCTATACTATTTTTATCGTGGACATTTTTAAAAGGTAATAACCATTTCTTTTTTAAACTGTGCTTTTCCTACCATCTTTCCTTTTGTTGTTGTTCTGCAGAGAGAATAGAATTTTGTGAAGGAGCTGGGTAGATAGCATTGGGCAAAGGGAAATATTTAATCCCTATTTCTGTGGCTCTCAAATATAGTTGTGCATCAAAATTTACCTGGAGCTCTTTTTCTTTAAATATAGATCACTAGACTCTGCTACAGAACTACAGGATCACAATCTCTGGAGTAGGGGACCCACATTAATAGCTTTGTAAGTCTCTAGAAGTGATTCGGAATATCAGTAAGCTTTGGAAATCTTCTTCTACTTTCTCATACATCTTTCCCAATTTATATTATTAGAGGATGTAAGATGACCTGATATTCCATAGAAATGAACAACTTCATATTTTCATATCCTGATATGTTGCTCAAAATTAATTTTTTTTTTTATATGGGCAGGCACCGGAAATCAAACCCGGGTCCTCTGGCATGGCAGGCGAGTATTCTTGCCACTCAAAATTAATTTTGTGGATATACTGTATCCTTCCTCAATCCTTCTTTCTTCCATCTTCTTTCCTTCATGTTGACTCTTTTCCTCTTCTCTAAATATTATTCAGTATATATTCCCTTAACCACAGTAACTTTATTTTGCTTTACTTACATATCTATTTTCCAACAGAAGAAAAGCTGAGCTTTTCCCATCTCACTTTGCAGTTTAGTCTTCCACTTCTATAACAAGTGTTATCCTAGTTCCAGCGTTATTCTTATTAATAAAAGTAAGCCCTTTGTGAGCCAGTTACATGCCTGGTCCTATATAAGACATTTCAAAAACATCTATACATTGTGTCACAAAATCCTGAGAATAGTACATTAACCTACTTTTGCAGCTGAAGAAATTGAAACCAGAATATTGCCTCTTCCTCCCTACCCCCTACCCCCACATTCCTAAAGTCCAAATTCCTCATGCAGAAACCATGGCAAGTTTATTACTCTCCCCCTTAGATGCTCTGCAGTCCTAGAAATAGGACCACATTGCTACTGATCAATTTATTAAGTGCCCAATGTGCAGACTGCAAGGAAAATTGGATTAAAATTTACATATAAAGAGCCCTGCATAAGACAGATGCAGTCTTCTTAGTGAGTAATATTGTTTCTGGTTTCCAGGAAAGAAAGGTAATAGCAAACCACAGAATTGCCAGCAAATTTCTCTGTGACCATCAGACACACTTAGGACATTGCTCTAAATTTTGCCAGGTGAGGCACAGAACGACCTATACGTATACTTTGGACAAAGGAGGCAACTAGTGGCTCCACCTTTGTTTAATAAATTGAAGACGATGACTTCTTGCGTTCTTTCAACAACACTCAGTGCTTTTCAGCTCTTTTGTAGGAAACGTCAACAATCTCAAATTTCTTGCTTGCTTTTAGACCTCAAAGGAGATTTGTGACTAAAAACAGATACACCCAACCAATCATTTATGTAAGAAATACTGATTTTAGTATACTCCCTGATTCTGCCTTCTTCCTGACACAACTGAGAAGAATATCAAAGCAAAACTTGTATTGCTATGTCTTCTAATAGCCAAAATAATTATTATACTAGTACCAGATACCTGAATTGCTGCCAACAGAAAGGAAACAGCTATCATTCATTTTGCTTAGTTGACTACATTGGAAAAGAACATTCTGAATCCATCCTGGGTGTCAGGGCCTGGACCTAGCAGGCATCCAGCTGTGATACTTTTTTAGAACATCTCTTTCCTGTCACCAGCCTCCACTGAGATGGGGGGACTAGAGGAGCAGGTGGAATTGGCTCACTTAAACCAGCAATTCTCAACTCTCAACTTTTTGGTCTCTATAATTCAGATACTCTTATACATATTTAAGGCCTGAGGAGCTTTTGATTGTAAGGTTATGCCTATCAATATTTAATGTATTAGAAATTAAAACAGAATTTTCTAAAACAACGAAGCCATTATATATTAACATGCATAGCATATTTGGGGGGAAATAACTATATTTTCCAAAAGAAAGATATTTAGTGACAAGAGCATAATTTTTAAATATTTGAAGTTAATTGTAAAACAGCTGGACTCTATCCCTATTCTACATCCAGTCTGTTTTGATAAGTGTTTTGGTTGAAGGATAAGAAGAAAATCCAGCCCACTGCAGATATGTAGTCAGAAAAGGGGGGTGTAGTTTAACAGTCTTTTCAGGTAGTTTCGGGTATATTCTTTTTCAACAAGTGGTAGAATCTTAAAGGTTAATTGGAATGTGAAATCTGAAACCGCATTAATGAATTTTTCTTACTTGGTTTTGTTAAAATCCATTTGTCTAGCTTGCATTTCAAATAAATCTTTCATCCATGTGTGATTTTTTAATATTGTAAATATTTGCTCAAGTCGCATCTCCTCCAAATTTTTATGCATTTCGCTATACAATATAAGAAAAATCATATTTATTAATGTCACCATCAATCTCATTAGAAAAATCTTTAAGTATGGGCAGATGTAAAGCTCACAATGGTAGATACACATTTTCAAAAATTCTAATTTTTACTTAAAAGCTTGCATTTTTTCATTTGCACCAAATACTTGTATGTGGTGTCCTTAAATTGGCAGGATTACTTTATTTATTTTTTTAGAAAATACCTGCCAATTATTCAAATCTGTAAAACCATACATTGCCAGTTATTTTTTCAAGCAAAAAAAAAAAAACAGGAAGGTGGGCCACGGTGGCTCAGCAGGCAAAGTTCTCGCCTGCCATGCCAGAGACCTGGATTCGATTCCTGGTACCTGCCCATGCAAAAACACAATAAATAAATAAATGAAAAAGAAAAAGAAAAAAAAAAGGAATTCCATGAAAAAAAAGCAGCTGATTCAGCTTGCAACTCAAACAACTGCACAAATGTTTTCAACTCCAGATAATCATAATTCCATAAGCAGTAGAAGTTCTTTATGTACAGTTCCAAATTCATCATTCAGAATTTTTTTAAATTTTTATTGATACAACATACAAGCATATATTTTTTTATTTATTTTTTATTTTTTTATTAAACATAACATACAAACACAAACTTTCTTACCATATGATCACTCCATTCTTGATATATAATCAATAACTCACAATATCATCACATAGTTGTATATTCATCATCATGATTATTTCTTAGAACATTTGCATCAATTCAGAAAAAAGAAAAAAATTCATGCATACCATACCCCATATGCCTCTCTTTCATTGATCACTAGCATTTCAATCTACCAAATTTATTTTAACATTTGTTTCTCTATTATTTATTTATTTTTAATCCGTATGTTTTACTCATCCGTCAATAAGGTAGATAAGAGGAGCATCAGACACAAGTTTTTCACAATCGCACTGTCACATTGCGAAAGCTGTATCACTATACAGTCATCTTTAAGAAACATGGCTACTGGAACACAGCTCTACATTTTCAGGCAGTTTCCTCCAGCCTCTCCATTACACCTTAACTTACAAGGTGATATCTATATAATGCATAAGAATAACCTCGAGGATAACCTCTTGACTCTGGAATCTCTCAGCCATTGACACTTTGTCTCATTTCACTCTTCCTCCTTTTGGTCGAGAAGGTTTTCTCAATCCCTTGATGCTGAGTCCCAGCTTATTCTAGGATTTCTGTCCCACATTGCCAGGAAGGTCCACACCCCTGGGAGTCATGTCCCACTAGAGAGGGGGAGGGAAGTGAATTTGTCTGATGTGTTGGTTGAGAGAGAGAGGCCACATCTGAGTAACAAAAGAGGGTCTCTTGGGGGTGACTTTTAGGTCTAATTTTAAGTGTTAGCCTATCCTTTGTGGGGTTAAGTTTCATATGAACAAACCCCAAGATTGGGGGCTCAGCCTATTGCTTTGGTTGTCCCCACTGCTTGTGAGAATATCAAGAATTCTCCACTTGGGGAAGTTGAATTTTCCCCCCATGGGGTGGCCCATATATAATCTTGCAACCTCATTGCTAGGGATATACTTGGAGGAACTGAGAGTGGGGAAATGAATCAATATCTGCACACTGCTTATGGGGCAGTGTTCCCAATTTGCAATGGATGGAAGTGACCTAAGGGTACAATGACTGAGAAATGGAAAGGAGAAGTGTGGTGTATACATACAATGAACTACTAAGTGGCTACAAGAAGGAATGAAGTCATGAGGGTGCAACTAGATTAATGAACCTGAAGTACAGTATGTTGAATAAAATGTCAGAAATAAAAAGACAAATATTATCATGCCTTACTCATATGGACTAAGAATAATATAAAAACTCAGAAAATTAAAATTGAGAGCATGGGTTAGGGCCTATTATAAAGGTTCCTAGATTGTAAGCTCTTTCAGAGGTCACATGTATTTAGGAGTTGTAACTAATACTTCTAAATTCTGAGATAGTGACCTGTTTGGATATAACCTGGTCATTCCCTGAAACTTCGGGTATTTATGTGACACCTGAGACTCAGAGTTAGAGCACTGAAGCCATGACAGTCAGTGTTGCTCCATTCAACAACTGTTTAAAAAGCTGAAAAAGTTATTAGACTTCATCTAGAGATGTGAATGAAACTGATCTGGATAGGACTAAGGTAAATCAGAATACTGGGTAGAAAATGATATGGCTCATATTTTCAAACTTTATCCTCTGTGCAAGACCAAAGGGAGAGATGTTTATTTGGTGCAAAATTCATATTTTGTATAGCACATTAGGTAATTTAACTTTTATTGTGCATTTACTTGAACACCATAATTACATGGAATCTTGAATAGGGTATGAGATCGTGTTCATTTGTCCATGTTAGTGTGATACACTGATATATCCCAGAGTAATTTAGACAGAGAATAAAAAAGTATTTGTAAAGTCCCCTTGTGAGAATGGGGAGAAAGGAGGAAACATTCAACTTCCCCATCTGGGGAATTTCTGATATTCTCATAAGCAGTGGGGACAACTGATTCAATAGGCTGAGGTCTCAATCTTGGGGCTTGCTCCTATGAAGCTTATTCCTGCAAAGGAGAAGCTAAGCCTACTTATAATTCTGCCTAAGAGTTACCTCCAGAGAACCCTTTTTTGTTGCTCAGATGTGACCTCTCTCTCTAAGCCAATTTATCAGGTGAACTCACTGCCCTATCCCCTACATGGACATGACTCCTAGGGATATAACTCTCCCTAGCAATATGGGACCTGACTCCCAGGGATGAGCCAGGACCCAGCATCATGGGAATGAGAAAGTCTTCTTGACCAAAACGGGAAAAGAGAAATGAGAGAAAATAAAACCTCAGTGGCTAAGTGATTTCAAACAGAGTTGAGAGGTTATCCTGGAGATATTCTTACATATTATATAGATATTCCTTCTTAGTTTATAGTGTTTTGGGGTAGCTACAAGGAAGTACCTAAACTGTTCAATTGTGTTCCAGTAGCCTTGATTTTTGAAGAACATTGTATAAAGATTTACTTTTTGAAATGTGACTATGTGATTGGGAAAACCTTGTGTCTGATGCTCTTTTTATGCAAGGTATGGATAAATGAATAAAAAAAAAACACTAAGGATAAAAAATAAATAAATACTAGGGGGAGATAAAGGGGAGGTAGATTGAAACACTGTTGGTCAATGAGAGGGAGGGGTAAGGGATATGGGATGCATGAGTGTTTTATTTGTATTTCTTTTTCTGGAGTGAAGCAAATGTTCTAAAATGCTCATAGTGAAGAATACACAATTTTGTGATGATATTGTGAGCCACTGATTGTATAATATGGTTGAACTGTATGTGTGTGGAGATTTCTCGAAAATATTTTTAAAAATAAAAGAAGAAATAGAAGACTTCAACAAACCAATCACAAGTAAAGAGATTGAATCAGTCATCAAAAAATTCCCAAAAAAGAAAAGTTAAGGACCACATGGCTTCACATGTGAATTCTACCAAACATTCAAGAAAGAATTAGTACAAATATTGCTCATAGTCTTCAAGAAAATTGAAAAGGATGGAAAGCTAGTTAACTCATTTTATGAAGCCAATATCACCTTAATAGCTAAGCCAGACAAAGATAGTACAAAAAGAAAATTGCAGACCAATCCCTTTAATGAATATAGATGCAAAAATCCTCAACAAAGTACTTGCAGTTCAAATCCAGGAGCACCTTAAAAGAATTATATACCATGACCAAGTAAGTTTTATTACAGGTATGCAAAGGTGGCTCAACACAAGAAAATTAATGAATGTAATACACCACATCAATAAATCAAAGAGGAAAAACCACATGATCATTTAGATTGATGCAGAAAAGGCACTTGACAAAAATTCAACATCCTTTCCTGATAAAAACAATTCAAAAGATAGGAATAGAAGGGAACTTCCTCAACATGATAAAATGAACATACAAAAAAAAAAACATAGCTAATGTCATATTTCATGGGAAAAGACTAAAAGCTTTCCTTCTAAGATCATGAATAAGGCAAGGATGCCCACTGTCACCACTGTTATTCAACATTGTGCTGGAAGTACAGGCTAGAGCAATTAGGCAAGAAAAAGAAATAAAAGGCATCCAAATTGTAAAGGAAGAAGTAAACTTTCACTATTTGCAGATGACATGATCCTGTATGTATAAAATCCTCAAAAATCTACAGGAAAGCTACTAGATCTAATAAATGAGTGCAGCAAAGTGGCAGGGTACAAGAAACATGCAAAAATCCATTGTATTTTTATACACCAGTGATGAGCAATCAGAGGAGGAAATCGAGAAAAAATTCCCTTTGTGATAGCCACCCAAATAATCAAATATTCAGGAATAAACTTAACAAAGGATATTTAAAAAAAAAAAACTATACACAGAAAAACTACAGAACTTTGCTAAAAGAAATCAAAGAAGTCTTAAATAAATGGAAGGATATGCCATGATCATGGATTGGAAGACTAATTATGGTTAAGATGTTAATTATACCCAAATTGATTTATAGATTCACTGTAATACCAATTAAAATTCTAACAATTTACTTTACAGAAATAGAAAAAACAAATAATCAAACTTACATGGAAGGTCAGGGTGGCCTGAATAGCTAAAAATACCTTGACAAAGAAATATGACGTGGGAGGTCTTGCACTACCTGACTCTGAAGTATATGATAAATCTATAATTGGTCAAAACAGCATGGTTCTGGCATAAAGGTAGGTGTACTGACCAATGGAATCAAGTTGAACATTCAGAGAGGGACTCTCAAATCTATAGCCAATTGATCTTTGATGTGGTATTCAAGTCAATTCAAATTGGTCAGAGCAGCCTCTTAAATGGTGCCTGGAAAACTGGTTAGCCGTAGCCAAAGGAATGAAAGAAGACCCCTATCTCACACCTTATACATAAAATTAACTCAAAATGGATCAAGGACATAAACATTAGCGCTAAGAGCATAAAACATTTAAAAGAAAATGTAGGAAAATATCTTAAGGATCCTGTGATAGGCAGTGGTTTCTTAGACTAACAGCCAAAGCATGAGCAATAGAAGAACTAGATAAATGGGATCGCTTGAAAATTGAACACTTTGTACATCAAAGAATTTTGTTAGGAAAGTAAAAAGGCAGCCTATGTAGTAGAAGACAATATTTGGAAACCACATTTCAGTAAGGGTTTAATAGCCAGAATATATAAAGAGATCC
This sequence comes from Tamandua tetradactyla, assembly GCF_023851605.1. NCBI lineage: Eukaryota > Metazoa > Chordata > Mammalia > Pilosa > Myrmecophagidae > Tamandua > Tamandua tetradactyla. Next base: position 96,265,459 of record NC_135333.1, on the reverse strand, counting down.
TACAATTCAACAATAAAAATACAGACAACCCATTTGAAAAAAAGGCAAAAGACATGGACAGACACTTTTCTGAAGAAGAAATGCAAATAGCTCCAAAACATATAAAAAGATGCTCAACTTCATTGGCTATTAGGGAAATGCAAATCAAAACCACAGTGAGATATCATCTCACAACTACTAGAATGGTCATTATGAAAAAAACATAAAACAAGTGCTGAAGAAGATGTGGAGAAAGAAGCACACTTATTCACTGTTAGTGGGAATGTAGACTGGTGCAACCACACTGGAAGGCAGTTTGGTGGTTCCTCAGAAAGCTAAGCATAGAATTTCCATATAATCCAGCAATCCAATTACTAAGTATATATTTGGAGAAAATGAAGGCAAGGACAAAAACGGATATTTGCACACCAATATTTATAGTGGCATTATTCATGATTGTCAAGAGATGGAAACAGCCCAAATATCCATCAATGGATGAGCAGCTAAACAAACTGTGGTATATATATATGATGGACTATTATGCAGCTGTGAGACTGAATAAAGTCATGAAGTGCATAATAACATGGATAAACCTTGAGGACATTATGCTGAGTGAAATTAGCCAGAAACAAAGGACAAATACTTGATGGTCTCACTAATATGAGTTAACATTAATGAGTGAACTTTGAAAGTTAAAGTTGAGCAAAACAGGTTATCAAGAGATAGAAAGAGGGTAGTAATTGGGCATTTGATGATGAAAGAATACAGAATGTTCAGCAAGATCGATTGTAAAGCTCCTGAAATGGATAGGATGATGCTATCTGATGGTAGCACACTATGATAAGTACACTGAACTAAGTTGAGTGTGAATATGATTGAGAGAATTGGGCTTGGTACATGTATGATATCAACAAGAAAGATAGAAGATAAAGATTGGGACAGAATAACTTAGTGATCGCTAGAGTGAAGAATTATGGTGATTAAATGTATAAACATAAAAATAATTTTGCATGTGGGAGAACAAATGATATCAATATTGCAAGGTGTTGAAAATGGGATGTTATATGGCAAAAAATATAATCAATGCATGCTAAGGTCTTATAACAGTAATACTGCAATATGCTTTCATTGAATGTAATGAGGGCAGTATGACAAAGCTAAATGTCAGTAAATGGAGGATATTAGGGAGGGGTATGGGATTCTTTATGGAAGCATTGGAAATGTCCTTATATAGATTGTAATGGTGAAGGCATGGCTATGTCATTATATCAGAACCGTTGATTTTGTGCATAGGTTGGATTGTATGATGTATGAATAAAACTGTTAAAAAGTGGAGAGAGAAATACAAGTGCTGGAGAAAATGTGGAGTGAAAGGTGTACCTTTTCATGGTTGGTAGGGAAGTAGAACGGTGCAGCCCCTTTGGAGGGCAGTGTGGTGACTCCACAAGACGCTAGGTGTGGGGTTGCTGTATGATCCTGCAACCCCATAGTTAGGTATATTCTTGGAAGAACTGAGAGGGGACATGAATGGACATTTGCACAGGGGAGTTTATGGTGGCGTTGTTTGAGATTTTCAGTGCATGGAAGTGACCTAAGTATACTTTGACTGATCAACAGAAAGGGGAACTGTGGTGTATACATACAATGGAATAACGAGCAACTACAAAAAGGAATGAAGTTGTAAGGCATGCAACTAGGTGAATGAACTTTGAGGACTGTATGTTGAATGAAATGTCAGAAACAAAAAGACAACTACTATCATGCCTCATTAATATGTATTAATCACAATGTGTAAACTCTGGGAATTGAATTTAAAAGTATAGATTATCTGGGAAAGGCTTATTATAAAATTTCCCAGATTATAAGCTTTTCTAGCCATCACATCTTTTCCAGAATTGTATCCATTATTTCTAAATGTTGAGATGCTGAGCTCTTTGTGTATAGCCTGTTGCTCCCGGGAACTTCAAGTATATGAGTGATACCTGCAACTCAGAGCTAGAGCTCTGCAGCTATGAAAGTCAGCATTACCCCACATAGCAACTGTTAAAAAAAAAAAGCTCAAAAAGACCTCAGACTTCAAGTAGAGATATGAATGAAGGTGACTTGTTTAGGATTAAGGTAAATAAGTCTAAAGGGTAAAGGATGATATTGACTATATTTTAAACCTTCAACTTCTCTGTGAGACCAAAGGAAGAGATGTTGATTTGGTGCAAAATTTATATTTTTTGTATCACACTATCTAATCCAACTTGTATGGTCAGTTTTTTCAAACACCATAATTACATGGAAACTTGAATAGGGAGTGATACCTTTTTGGTCTGTATAGGTTAGTGTGATACCCTGACTCTCAGAGTAATCTCAAGAGTAGATAGAAAAATATTTCCAAAGTTCCCTTGAGTGTGTGGGGGAAAAAATGTGGAAATATAAAACTTCCCCATTTGGGGAATTTCTGATATTCTCGCAAACAGTGGAGACTATCAATTTAATAGGCTAAGGCCTTAAACCTGGGGCTTGCCCTTATGAAACATATTCCTGCAAAGAAGAAGCTAAGACTACATATAATTATGCCTAGCAGTCACTCCCAGAACACCTCTTTTGTTGCTCAAATACGGCCTCTCTCTCCAAAGGTAAACTCACTGCACTCCTCCCTACATGGGACATGACTCCCAGGGGTGTAAATGTCCTTGGCAATGTGGGACAGGACTCCTGGGGATAAGCCTGGCCTTGGCTTCCTGGGAGTAAGAAAGCCTTCTTGACCAAAAGAGGAACAGAAATGAAACAAAGTTTTAGAGGCTGAGAGATTTCAAATAGAGTCAAGAGGTCAATCTGCAAGTTATTCTTATGCAGTATATAGATATCCCTTTACAGTTTTTGGTGTATTGGAGTAGCTAGAGGGAAATGCTTGAAACCATTGAGCTGTAATCCAATAGACTTGATTCTTGAAGATGATTGAAGAACTATTTATATACATATACAGCTTTCAAGATAAGATGATGTGATTGTGAAAACCCTCTGACTGACACTCCCTTTATCCAGTGTATGGACAGATGAGTAAGAAAATAAAGACAAAAATAAATAAATAATAAGGGGGATGTGGGTGTGATAATTTAGAAAAAAAAAAAAAGGCAGGGGGTGAGGCTCACTATCAGGACCCACCACTTGACATTTTCAATGTTATCTAATGCTACTAGAACTCCTCCACTGGTCAAAGCCTACTCATTCATCCTCCAAAGCCCAGCTCAAACTCTTACTTCTCTGTGGAGCCACCCTTGAGTCTTCTCAAGGGGTGAGGCCCCTTACTCTTCTGAATTTCCCAGATTTTTTTTTTTAATATCATTCACATGACATGGATATGGCACACAACTGGATCCTCAGTAGGGTTGAAAACGGGTATTGTGGTCTCCAACATCCTAAGACGCAGTTGAACACACCAGCTAAAGAAAGGGCTAGGCAGAACCATATGCATTTGGAGTCAGTATCCACAAATTGATTTGCAGGAAAGTGGGCAGGAAAATCACTCACATAGAGCTGATCCCTGGAATCCCCCCACTAATCCTTGCTCCACTGTGTGAAGTTACTGAACTAACCCTAAGTGTTCTTTACCAGGCAGATCTTCCACATTTCCTTTGTTAAAATAAAAACTTGAGGAAAAAACTGATTTACAAAGGTGGACGAGCTAAAAGCAGCCTATCACAAAGAAGAGCCCCAAATTTGGAAGAATATGAACCAAATACTGTAGCCAGTGTGCTGAAGCAGTATCTGAATGACTTTCCAGAGAACCAGTTCACCAAAGAACTGTTGCCCAGGTCTGATGAGACATATGGAAGGAGCACAGAAGGTGAGAAGATACAGGAGGTCCAGTGCCTACTGAAAGAGCTGCAGAAGGGCAACCATCTCCTCATCTCATAGCTGATCATGGGCATGGACCATTTTATCTTCAAGAAGCTGGAAATGAAAATGAACATACAGAACGTTTCTATAGTGCTCAGCCACACCATGCAGAATAGCAACTGTGTCCCATACGTATTTTTCAGACGCGTGCAAAAGCTCTTTGTAAACATGATTCTAAAGCAGGTGGTGAAGCCTCTTCACTGGTCTAACATGGGTACGATGCCCTCACTGCTGGGCACCCAGGGGAGCATCAAAGAAGAGAGTAAAAGACAGGAGTGTGTTTTGAATTGTTTATAGTGAGATCTGAAGGGTGGACTAAAGGATTTATCTAAAGAAGAACCATTCTGTGAAGTACAAAAAATTTTGACAGCCCTTAAAAGAAAACAGAGAAGCTAAAAGGCAAGACTGTGAAACCAAGTTTGCACAAGAGATAGTCAGTCTTTCAAAAGAGGATGTTTCCAAAGAAGAAATGAGTGACAATGAAAAAGTTTTAAATATTCTCCTTGCCCAGGAGAAGGAGATTCTGACAGAGCAGGAGGAGTCCTCGCCATGGAGCAGCTCCTGCCTGGGCAGATCACTTTCAAGAACATCTGCAAGCCGAGATCGCCAAGATCCAGTGTCCTCAGCAGCATGGTCAAAGTGAAACTGAGGAATATTCCTCTGCAAGTGAAAATAAAAGTGAAGATGAAGAGGAGCTGCAGATCATTCTGGAAGGTTTATGGAGACAGAATGAAGAGCTAGAAATAAAGAACAATAATTTGAATCAAGCAGTTCCTGAGGAGCAAGAAGCCATCATCGAGCTGTATGTGTGGCTCCTGCTGCTCCAGATGCCCCGAACCAAGTCTGAGCCCCAGGTCCAGGAAGAGGAAGAGCCATAGAAACGTGGGGGGTATGTTCTGCCACTACAGGATGGTGTCCTCAAGTAAAATGCAGCTAGAGAGCAGCCAGAGGCAGCTAAGGAGCAAGTCAAGCCATAGCCAAGCAAAGACAGGAAAGGAACACCAATCTAAGCAGCAGTATGGGATCGTCACAGAACCCTCTAGACTTAAAAAGACCTGTGCATCTTACTATAATACTGAGAATCCCCATGCAGTGTACACTATGTAACATGTCTTTTATGCTCAGAGACTTTGCTGTCTCACACTAGGGACTTCAACCTGTCAGGCTCAGGTTATATAGAGTGGGGGTGGGAACAAAGCATTGCAAGTGTTGGTGACATGGAAGGGGCAGATGGGTTTTCCATATAATGTCGGTTTATTTGAAGATTAACTTTCTATAACTTAAACTAACTAGTTTAACCCTCAAGTGACTTCCTTTTAAACCAAAAATCGTCTTTGCTTTTTTTTTTTAAAAAATCACAGCAGAATGAGAATCTTTCATTCAAGGGGGAAAATAAAATTTGAATACCGTATACCAGCCTTGTGGATTGATCCATGGACTCTCTGTCCAGATTTCTGCTTACCTAGTCACTCGTGCTTGTGCCTTTTTACCTTTTTAGTGCAGGTTATATCATGGAAGCCACCTCAGATTTCCAACTGACCAGAAAGGCCCTTACTGGGCATCACTTTGGCTGACCTTAACAGTTCCATTTTACGTTCTCAACTGTGGTCCATATGCCCAAGTCTCCCATGGCCCCACCAGTGGAGGCAGAGACTGTGCAGTGCTCCTGCCCTTCCAGTCCCCAGCTGTTTTCCACTGACTCGGGTGGACCTAATCCATCCACACAAAGGATCCATTCTGTTTCTGACCGACCCTTTAGTGAAAGCAGAATGGCTTGTGCTGCTTGCTAGGGCTGGAGTGTAAATGTCTCTCTGCCTGAGAAAGGCACAGATAGGCACTGATCTGCATCATTTCAGTGAACCCACTGGTGGAGTCCCCAACCTCCAAGATTGAACAAAAGAAATAAATAAATACTACTTTGCCTTTTAATGGTGGCAAGGATCTCCCCACCCTGTTTTCTGGCTTCAGATAATGGGTCTAGAAGATCTGGGGCAAACGGGCCATTGAGACTGTTGTGCCCCCTGCACTGTCAGGATGGAGGCAGCCAGGGGAGCTCAGGAGCTTGTGGCTGTGAAACGAACCCCACCCCCAAGGTGTCCAAAGAGCCCCCCAAGAGTGCTTTGTCCTCACCTCCTCCAAGATAGTATTTATTTTCAGAAACTGTATGATTGTTTTTGTTTATTTGTTTTTTATCTCTACCTATTGTACTGTTGTGACTTGGCCATTTGACTTTTTTATGAACAAAAGCTTTGTTATAGAAATCAGCATACTGGAGAACAGACATGTTGACTGAAAATACGGTCAGGTGTGAAATATAAATGTAGAAAGACTTAAAACAAATCCACTGATTGAAACTTATAGGCTGGCTAGAGACAGCAATATATAGAAATAGCTTTTTTAAGGACAGAACTAGACATTTGGGGTTCTCAAGCAAAAGTGTCCCCTTTCAGTTAATTTGCGTATGTTAAATATATCCCTCCTTCTTCAGTATTGCAAGAGTAGCTTGTGCTAAGAACCAAATGAGAGAGAGAGAGAGGAAAAGAAGCAGTCTTAACCATTTAAACAATCACACTTTTCAAGGATCTTTTGAATGGTGCTCAGATGCCCCCCAGTATAAGAAATGGTTTTGTTACCATCCCTTTTCCTGCATCTGGCTGAGAAAATACATGCTCTTAGAGCTCTGAATTCTTTTTATGATTTCTGTGCCCCACCTTAGGTTGATCCTTTATTATCTTTCCTCTGCACTGCAGCTTTGGCCTTTGCACTGCAGATCGTCCACAAACCACCACTCACTTTTCCCTTCCAAGCTATCCCATAAATCACTGCTACATCTGTAACTCTGAATCACACCTGAAAGCATGTCACTCTTCTGAAACTTTTTATAACTCATCACTGACTTTTATAGTGTTCTTATAGGGTCCTTGGAGACATTTTTCCCCTTAAAAAATATATTACTAAAGTTTGAGAAACAAATTACTAAATATATTATTAAAGTTTGAGAAATTTTCATGTATTGTGTAAAGTCCAAAATCTACTCTCAACATTCAAGGCCTCTGGAGTTTGGATCCCAACCAAATTTCATGCCTTAAAGTTCATTAATCCCTTTTACCTGTGGTTCCCAGGTCTATCTGTTCATCATAATCACTTTGAAAGCTTTTTCAAGTGACAGATCCCTGATCTCGCCCCTCAGAAATTCTTTGATTGAACTGGTCTGCAATGGGGCACAGGAAGCTGTATGATTTTTTCAATTTTCTTTTTTGATTCTTAGTACTCAGCTGGTCTGGGAAATCAAATTGGTTTCCTTATACCAACCTTCCAACCATCATATATTTCCCAACTCCACACTTGCTTTCCATCACCTTATGCCCTCTGCCCACTTTCCACCTAATCGTATCCCAGCTATCCTTAAGGCTCAGCTCAATTAACACTCACCATGGTTTCTACAAATACTCTCCCTGATTGCCCAAACCTGAAAACAATCTCTTACTCCTAGGGCTCCAGGAACACTACTTATCTTTACAATTTATTTGGGACATTATCACGTACCTCCTGTGTTCTCTCCTTTATTATTGCTGTGCATAATCTTTGACATGCTATTGTTATTTAACTTTTGACATATTTTGTTTCCCTATCTATAATGGAGGTTTCATCAGGGCAAGAATGTGCTTTATTCTTTTTGGATGCCAAATCACTAGCCGCTCTTTTACATATTGCTGGCTTTTAAAACAATCTGTCACTTTGATGGCACATGTCTAAAAATATGCAAGATAATTTTAACACTTGCATAGCAGTTTATGATGTATAAAGAATTTTCCTATCTGTTATTTTACCCGTTTGTCGTATTAACCCTATTAAATTTGGTACTCTTCATTACTCTCATCATCAAGCCAGGAAACAAGGCATCAAGAAGTCTAATGACCTGACCAAGGTCAAGCAAGTATTAAGTGGCAGAGCAGAGAAAATAATACAGTTGTATCTAAATCCAGAGGTTAGTGGCTAAGCTCTTAACCATTGTGCGATACTTCTTTGCATGTCATATATTTATTATAAATTTTTCATTTCCCGATTTTTACTTTAAGTACTTTTTATGTACAAGCAAACATAAAGCAATAGTCTCTATTCAATACATTAGGTTGAGCTTTTAACAAATGTCATCTCATTTAATTCTCAGAAGGCAGAAGCAATTGATTCTAAGGAGTCAGGGGAGGGAAGCCAGGGGAAAGGAAAATTCATGAGTACACAAAATTAGACTCCTTAAGGAGAAGAAGAATCTTTTAAGATCTTAAAAGATGGGTAGAAATAACCCAAGTAACCACTGAAAATAAGGGAAAACGAACGCCAGAAATTTCGGGTGCGATAAGAATTTTAGCCAGGCTGCTTCAGAATGTTTGTGCTGGAACGTTCCGTGCTGTGAGATAAAGTTGGCTGGGTAGGGAGAGGCCAGTCCTGGAATGAATAGAATCATTAATGCTGTCTTGATCCCTTAGGCAATGGAGGATTAATGGGATCACTTTTCCATTTAAGTATTTTCCTAATAATATTTTGAAATTTTGTCATTTTGAGTGAATCGTTGTCCTGTTATGCATAGAACAAAAACTTGATTTTCTGTTGAAATCCATAAAATTGATAGATCAACAGGATTAATACTTAGGTAATCACTCTGAATGATTAATCATTTCACAGAAGCACAGTCACAATGCCACAAAGACTTCCCTTCTTATCTCCTCTTCAAATCATAGGGCAACCACTAGGACCCTATCTGACTTTGATTCTATGGCCAGAGTATTTCTTCAAAAAGTTTCCTGTATGAGATGGAACATTTAACTTAAGCTCAAAAAAAGGAGAACTGAACAGGTTCCAAATGTGAACCAGTTGAGTTCAATCCCATGGTGGTGTTGTGAAATTAAAGTTGCTGCAGGAAAACTTTGGCTAAAAGATGAAACAAATGACCTCAGGAATGAAGAAGTACGTGTCCTATCTAGACCTGTCCCTGAAACTATGAAAATCCAGGGCTTCCTGGATTTTCCTGAAAGACCTTTGCCCTTTAAGAGATTGTGACACAGCGCTGACTAAAAGGGGGTGGCTGTGGGAGATTGACCAGAACTCAGCAGTAAACCCTGGGACTCAGGTTTCCAGGATCAAAACAAATTGTGAAAATGGACACTTGCTTTTCTTTACCTTTATTTAACACATTGTTACTTGGAATATTACAGAAATACTTTTAAATAAATTATCAGAATCCCATCTATTATAAACCAACTTTCAGAAAAACTACACAAAAAAGATTTGTCCCCACATTTGAGCTCTATAAGAAAAGAGAAAACTAAAATTAAAATATTTTATCATCTAACAATTTAATTTTTAAAATTAAATCATTTAAATTTAGTATTTATCAAATACTGTGTGACTACTATTTGTTTGAATCCTAAGTACTACAGATAAATGGTGAACAAGATAGCCAGTTTCTGTTCAAGTTGGGGAGACACACACATGAACATGTGTACCTCTCTAAACAAGAAAACTATCAGGTGGTGTAAGCGCTGTGTACAGTGTTGGGTGGCTACTTCAGACTAGTTTGCTAGGAAATTCTCTCTGAAGAGGAGATATTTAAATAAACCTAAATGACAGGAAGAAGTCAACCCTGTGAAGATTTGGGGAAAGCATATTTCAGGAAACAAAGAGAATGAATGCACAGGCTTATTTCATTAAGAACTATAAAAGGATACTATCTCTGCCCCCCAGTCTTACCTGGACAATCCTCAAGAGACCTAAGAAAAGAGAAAAAAACATAATGGAATGATAATGTAAAAGAATGGGGTTGAAACTAACAATTGCCTATCCTTTCTCAGTCACATGGTTCCTTAACAACTGTGCTTCCTCTAGAATATATCAACTATATTCCAAGTCAGTAACATAGTTTCCTTCTTATGACTGGAAAGATATCACATATTCTCCCTTCTAATAAATAAGATTACCACAACAAAATTAAACTATGCTTTCCATCAATTTTGAGGTACAATTATACATTTTAATTAACATTTGTGTTATTGAGTGTACTCAATTCAAGGTGATAATCATCCAAGCATCAGTGACATCACAGAGATTGTGAACAAACTGGAACTTCACCCAGTATCAAACCATAGCAGGACCAGCAAGGGAGTGAATCAGATCCAATCAAACATATCTGAATTAAAGGCACTTGATTTGTAAAGATATTTGAGATTTCTCTGAAAAGAACTTCAGCTCTACTGATCAACAGTTAGAGAACTCAAATTCATGAGATTTGAAGCATAGCCCTACTTCGACCAATAATCTTGGGTAAATGAAAACTGATTTCCTTTGGTTTAGTTCCTTCAACTATAAAAAAGTAATAATAACAGCCTTGCCAACCTCTGAGAGGTATTCCAAATTCTAAATAATAATAATAGCTACCACTTATTGAGAACTAAGGGACCCAACATCTCCTGCCATCCCTGCATGTTTATTCTTTGTTCTTCAAATTTGTAGTTTCTCTTTCAAAAGGTGGAATCCAGCTGCTCTTGTGACTTGCTTTAACCAGTAGAATGTGATTTAAATGACTTTGAGGAAATGCCAGAGCCTAGGCTTATAGTGGCCTATTGCTCCTGCTTTCTCTTTCTTAGAATCCAGCTCTAGACCCTCCTGCAAAGAAGCCTGGGCAAGCTTACAGAATGAGAATGAGAGATCACATGGAAAGGGAGGCTCAGACCTTCCAGGTATTCCAGCCATCCCGGCTGAGGCCCCAGAATAGTTGCCTAAGACTGTAAAGGCTAGTCAAACCATCAGCTTACCTCAGCCACTAGAGTGAACCCAGACCAGACCAACATAAGAACTGTTCGGTCGACCCATGAAGTCATGAGAAGTAAATTAATCATTGTTGTTGTAACTATTAAATTTTGGAATGGTTATTTATGCCACCATATCTGATATACCACGAGCTTTGATGTACAAAGCTCTTCCAAGTGCTTTATATTTAGTATTTAAGTGGATCTTCTAAGCAACTCTCTGTGAAGCCAGTGCTATTGACCTTATTACACAAATAAAAAAACTTAAGACTCTGTGAATTTAAATAACTCGCCCAAGATCACACAGCAGAGCAACAAATCAAACTCAGCCCTTTCTGGTCTCAGGCACAGATTTAAATCAGTCTACCATGCTATGATGATTAAAAATTGTGAAGGAGAAAAAAGGAGGATGGGGCTCTTACAAACCAAGCCAGATTATCAATATTCTTTTTCTATATGAAATAGAATACTTCAGTTTTTTAATTCAAGGAAATATCAATGTGCAAATAAAAAAGAAAAAAAGAGCAAATAATTTATCTATGAATGACTATGCACATATATCAATTAATATCTTATTTTAAAATAATTTCCAAACAAAATTATTTAATGCAATACCCTTTAAACAATGCATGACACTGAGGTGCTAGATACTCTGCAATATTATAAAAATCAATCCTATTGAGTTTCTCTGATACCTTTATTAGATTAGAAGCCACTAAACATTGTGTTCCCATAGGTACTAAATTCACCTGATAATTTTGTTTTAGGCCAGGCAACCTCCTTCAGCACCATTCCTTTTGCTCAACTGTTCCTGGGTCCACTTAGAACGAAATAATTAATCAAAATACCTACAGGTGAGAGAGGTTATATTCAATGAACTATTTATTTAGCACCTGCTAGTTATTTCATTGCTAGAGTCTATGGCAGAGTCAGAGAAGTCTGAAACCCGGTCTCTAATGAAGCCAGGAGTACATGGTAGAAATTGGCCAAGCTGTTTCGTCCCTTCAGTTTCTCTGGCGATCAGGTGAAAGCTCTTGCAATCGGTAATGGAGCAGCTGTGCTCATCCATCCAGAAGACAGTCATTTCAGTTGATGTCCGGTGCTCAGATGTGCCCATGAGCCATGATTAGAGATACTGTCCTGAAAGCCTCAGTGACTATGCACAAACTGCTGATTGCCAGCCCTTGTAGTTGCCCACCTAGTTTCCACCTCCCACACTGCATTTTCAAAGGTTTCAGACCCACACACTCACAATGCACCCAGAATAGCAGGCAAAATGAACATGTGAATTAACATAAACACCTCAATCCGCACTGCTGTTGAAAGACCCTCTCGGCATGAGTTTTTCAGCACTACGTGTTCATAGCTTCCTTTCCCAGCTCACAGCTTCATTACACATGGCTCAGGATAAAACTGCGACCGATTGTCTTGGCAACATATACATTTACTAAAAGAGGAAACAACTCTAAGGTTTACTTTAACTTTTCTATCTGCCAGTTTCCTTGCACTAATTTAGGAAATATTTTTAAAAGCAGTAGCTATTCATAGCCTAGAAATAGTAGCAGTAAAATATTTCATGAGCAAAGACACTCAGGGAAATGTGTTCGAGTTCCTTTTTAATACGAATCAAAGAGTTTGGGTGCCACTAATATTCTCCAATTATCTCCATTAAAATGATTTCTGCTCTAAAAGTTATTCTGTATTTGATCTTCTAGTAATTTACTGAATATTTAGTATATTGAATTACCCACATTGGAATTTGTATATGGCTAAAGAAAATAAAGATTACTCTAAGGAAACCCTAACTATAGATTTGAAAACAAAGAAACATTAATGCTTCAAGGCTATAGTGTGTAAATCAGATAAAAACACAAGTTTAAAATCCAAGAATTTCTGAATCTTTATTATAGGTTAGCAGTAGAAGTATTTGTAGTCTCAATTCAGTTATCTGTTATTTACATTCCACTTCAACATTCCTGTGGTTTTCCTTTTTTTAAATACATTCTGTTGATTAGTGAAAAGCAAAAGAAAGTTTTCAAAGCTGAACCTAAACACCAAAAAATAGATGATATTAGAACAACTGAATACTACAAAAGTATTCACAGCATTTTATTTCCCTGCTTCATTTTGTTGGCTAGGATGTTAGAATGCTTCCTTTAACTGTTATCTCAGGGCTTGCTCACAATTTAGGAAGTCGGCTAGGCAGCATTCCCAGGAAATGCAGAGGACATGACAGGGCCTGCACTCAGTTGGAATAGAAGCATATCTAGATAACTTTTATGGGCACATTGCCAGAAAACTGATACTTCCTCACCCAGTGATTAACAATTGTTACTGCAACGGGATTCCCACTCCAAAGGGCTCTTTTTAATGGTTTATATGTTTATCTTATTTCAAAGAGATCATTCTCCTGAAACTATTGAATTCTGTAGGTATTTGAAAATTTAAAACTTCATTTTGCTTTAGTTTGTTTTTAATTTATGATCTAGAATATGTAATATCTATGTAACTTTTTAAAAGATGGTAAAAAGTTACCAAAAAAGTATAAGTGCTTAAATAATACTAACAGTCGTTGAACATATATTATATACTATACAATGTACTAAGTGATTTTATTCATTAATCATTTATTAATTCATTCATTCAGCAGATATCCATTGTCTACTATGTGTACTATTCTGGGTCCCAGAGGGCAGCAGTGAACAAAACAAAAATCCCTGCTTTCATGGAGCTTTATATTCCAGGAGCAAAACAGTCAACAATTCAATTAGTAAAACATAAAGCAATTGTGATAAGTACTATGGAGAAAAATTAAGCAGAGAAAGGAGATAGTGAGTGACTGTGTGCATGTGAAAGGGTCACACTTAGTTGATGCATTGACATTTAAGCAGAGACCTGAAGGGGTAAGGGAGTCTGAAAGCAGATCTCTGGGAGATGTGTCAAAGATCATTGAACAATTATTTACTGTACACTTATGTGCCACTCGTTGTTTAGTGTTCACAACAGCACTATAGGGTAGACACTTTTATTGCTCCCATTTTACAAATAAGAAAACTTTTACAGCTTAAAAAAATGTAAAGAAACTAGCTTACAGCTCCATTATTTCCAAAAGATAGCTATAATTTGAACCCAGATCCTCCTGGCTTAAAAGCTCTATTTTTAACCATTCTCCTACTGCCAACTCACCTATCTACCTAGTGATAATGTTTCCACATGCTCAGTATCAGTACACACCTCATAGGATAATCCAATACAATATCACACTTAAAAAGAAAAAAATAATTGGGGAGAAAAATATAAATGAAGTCTAACTGATTAAAATAAAGCCCGGTCTGAAAATGTAGAGCTGTGTTCCAGTAGCCATGTTTCTTGAAGATGATTGTATAATGATATAGCTTTCGCAACCTGACTGTGTGATGTGAAAACCTTGTGTCTGATGCTTCTTTTATCTACCTTATGGACAGATGAGTAAAACATATGGATTAAAAATAAATGAATAATAGGGGAACAAATGTCAAAATAAATTTAGTAGATTGCAATACTAGCGATCAATGAATGGGAGGGGTAAGGGGTATGGTATGTATGAATTTTTTTTCAGTTTTATTTTTATTTCTTTTTCTGAATTGATGCAAATGTTTTTAAAAATGATCATGATGATGAATATACAACTGTGTGATAAAAAATAATGTTCATATTGTATGTTGGTTTTATTAATAAAAATAAAAAATAAATGAAATGAAATAAAGCCAGGTAAGAGATCTAGATGGAGACAGAGCTCACAGACAAATGAGAAGTCCCAGCAGACCCTGAAATCACCTTTCAAAGATAAAGAGGCAAGAATAAACGTAAGGAATGCAGAGGAGGACAGGAAACAAGTTTGTTGTTGGAAATCTTTATTAGCACTTTCCCCTTCCCTCTCACCCCTCTCTTCCTAAGCTATATCTCAGCATCAGGGTTGGATGTTTATACCTGGCCAAATAATTGAGCTTTTGAAAAGGTGGCAATTTATCTAAAGATTGGGCTTGCTGGGATGGGAACCATCTTCCAAGACCCACTATCCACATGGCTCCCAGTGAAGCTGTATATTCCACATGGCTAAGGCCATGCTGAGAAAAGGTGACAGAATTGTCACCATTTGGTTGTTCAGGCTTCTAGCCCTTTCCTCCTCACTCTCCGGAAGCTCATGTAAAAACAGAGGCCAGGTACCACCTGCACATTAAGTGTTTGTCTAAGGGTAGAAGGTCTGGGTGGGAAAATGAGGAAGAGGAAAGCTGGGTTCTCCAGCCACTCCAAACTTGAATAAGTGGAGTTTTTCAGCAATTGAGTGATTTTAGGGAAAGTGAACATGCAAAGGATGGTCAATTCTAAGCAATCAAAGGAAGATTGTCCTACTTAGTACTGAGGAAAGATGTTTTTCTTTCTGCCTCTCAAGTCCAAAGAGAAAACTCATGTCGAGTGGCTGAGACTGGTAAACTTTGAGGTCAAGGACCCCTTCTGTTGAGCTTAACTCTGAAGTTCTGAGTCATGCGCTGCGTGTGAAAAATAATTAATAGCATGATAAATATCAGATGTGGAAGATGCAATGAAAATTAGAGGTGCCTTCCATGAGCCCCACCCCTTACAAAAAGCCTGTCATGAACATTGCCTTGATCAACATTAGCAGGGCTATTAAGAAGTATCGCCTAATTAAAAGTCTACTCTTCCGTATTGCCTCTTATTGGAGTTTCTCTGCGTGGGTGTGTTCATAAGAGGAGTGGGTGAGAAAGTGTGTACTGGGTACAATTTGTGTTTCTGCAAGAGAAAACAGAAGCTCTCAATGAAAAGAACATATGTTTCTGGGACTGCAGCTGTGTAAAAAGCACGGCGTCCTTTAAGTTTGTACTAAGAAAAAGAAAAACTTCTGAAAAGTCTTTTATTTCACGCATTTCATCTTCTTGGCAAATTTCCCCTTGTACTGCCCTTTGCACTTGACCAACCAGGTCTTTCTCACCCCCAGGTCCAGAAAACGAAACGTTTCGAACAGTCTGGCAGAGCATGACTAACCAGATAAACCGCTCACTCGGGGATCCCAGAGGCAGCAAACCTCAGTCGAAGAACAGAAGTGACTTTCAGGGCGCACCTGCCCGGAGGCCTCAATCAAACGGAAATCACATCATTTGCAGAGGCTGGGCCAAGGCCGAGTAAATTAATCTGAATGGGGCGCGCCCCTGGCAGGCGGATCCGAGAAGACGCCTAGTGTGTGCTTAGAACCTGGGCAGGCGGCGCCCGGCTCCCCGCCTCCGCGCCTCCGCGCCTCCGCGCCTTTGCGCTGGCGGGCCATCTCGCCAGGTGTCCGCGCGCGCCGCCGACCTCGCTCCTGCTCCCGCTCACGGCCCGAGTGCGCGCATCTGGTCGAAGCTGCACCGTCTCACTCCAGCCTGGGCGCCGGGATCCAGAGGCCGCGCTATCCCCCAGTCCACGCCGCACAGCAGCGCGGGAGGCGGCAACGGGGCGGGACCAGAGGGCGGGACCGGGATCGAGCTGCTCTCGTGGATCCGCCGCGGCTTCGCCCGCAGGTACAACGGCAGGCGAGCGGATCGGTCGCCTCTCCGGCCCCATGGCAGCCCCCGGCTCCCCGGCTGAGTGCGGCTACATCCGGACTGTCTTGGGCCAGCAGATTTTGGGGCAACTGGACAGCTCCAGCCTGGCCCTGCCCTCCGAGGCCAAGCTGAAGCTGGCGGGGAACAGCGGCCTTAGTGGCCAGGCGGTCAAGAGCCTGCGGATCCAGGAGCAGGTGCAGCAGACCCTGGCCCGGAAGGGCCGGAACTCCTTGGGCAACGGTGAGTGCAGCCGGGCCATCCCTCTGCGCGGACCCTGGCCCTCGCCCCTTCCTTCTGTCCCTCCTCACCCTCATCGGCCTGTTGCTTATTGGGGGTGCGGAACCTGGTGGGGGTCCCCACCTGTTGGTCGCGGCTCCTTTGTATGACCCTTGGCGACTCCGGAGTCAGAACAGCGTAGTTGGAGAAAGCACTCTTTTTTTCCCCGTAATCTCTTAGCTTTTTCATGTATGTATCTACACATATTAAATGCACATGTAATGTATCCATTAAAGAATTCAGTCCACTCTCTTCGCCTCTCCCGTGTCCTGCGTTCACTCCCCAATCCCCAGCGGGTACAGGGCGGGGATTTAACCTGAAGGCTTAGGGGGTCTATATAACACTCTGAAAGTCTATACACAATTTTGGTGAGGTCATTTTTCTAGTAGAAAGCGCCCTTAGCTTTTATTGGATTTTTTAAAGAGTTTGTGACCCGTCCCCCGCTCCCCGCCTCCAAAATCCTGAAGAAAAAAAAAAAAAGGCCACGTGAAAGTACATAAGAAGTACTGCTGCTCCTACAACTCAGTTTGATTGTGGTGCGTTGCCCAGGTGCTTGGGGGTTCTCCGCCTAGTGTACGGGGCGAGGGTGAATCTACAAAGGGAACAAATTGGGTAGGAGGCTTTGGCACGGGGAGTGACCACAGCGCCCTGCGGAAGAAAAGGAGGAGGAAGGGGAATTGGGCTGGCCACAGCAGCCTCGTTGCCTCCCTGCGCCTGGCTTGTGAGCACTGCCTCCCCGCCCTCTGCGCACCCTGGGGCTGGGCTGGTCCCTAGGAAAAATTAAACCCGGAGGTGAAAGGGGTTAAAAAAAAATTATTTTAGTGATTGACAAGAGAAGTAGAAGAAGATGACAGGCCATTTGTTTGTGAAGATTAGAGAACATTGTACATCGTTTTCTCCCCTTCCAGAGTAAGGCGGTCAGAGTGATACAGTAACTCTTATCTTAATTGTTTAATATATTTTTATTATGAAAGTACTATAGGCTTATAAAAGAAAATAGAAGAGGAAAGATATTGAACAATTAATTAGATTGGGAAATGAGTGTGTTTCCTGTGATTTTTGTTTCCCTAAGAAGTCATTTGGGCAGTGAAGAACCCAGGACCCATTAGAAGACAGATCACAGGTTTAAAACAGCAGAATCTGGGTGACTGTACTGTTTTCAGTTTATGAAAAGAATCCTGAAGGATCAGGCAGTTAGTATGTAAAAACTTGAGAAATTAAGAAAACGATGTTTAATGTTAATACCTAACATTATTCAGTGCCTGTTTTGTGCCAAGAATTGGGCTATGTGGTTTGCATTCATTTTATTAAAGTTTTCAAAAAAAAAAAACTTGTGGGTATTTGAAATCACCATTTTACAGATGAGGATAGTAAGCACTTACATAACACTTGAATTCCCACAGATAGTAAGTGACAGAGTTCATATTTAAATGCCTGAACCTGAGTTTTTTTTTTAACTATTCATGACTTATGTAGTTAGGTTTTTTATTATTAATATAAAAGTGGGATTTATTAGACCTTAAGTCTCTCTGTGACACCTCTGGTCAGTCCTACCAACCACGCCCTAGTCAGTTTTCTTTTATACCACATTTCCTTTCTGCTGTGCAATTCCAAAGGACCTTACCTGACTCTTTTTTTATTTTTATTTTATCTCAGTGAATATTGTAGCCAAAGATGTAATAGTTAAGGTAAGGTTGAGGGGTAACTCTGCCAAAGTTATTTAATTCTTTACATTTTAGGGCTCTTTAACCCTGAGGAATGACCTTTTAAAATTGGTTTTACCTTTTCCTTAATGGTTTCTTTATTTTTATATATTGATGAATTTTTTATTTTACTAATGAATCAGTCTTCATTGATAACCCTGCATTCCCCTCTTTAACACTCTTCTTTCCCCATCCCACGTACCCTGCCTCTATTTTCCTACATGCCACTTAACACCATCAGTCATATGTGGTCTCTCTAACTTTACTAGGGTTTTATTATAACCTTGAAACAATTATATAAGATAGATATGGGGATCCATTTCACATATGAAGAAACCAAGACACACAGTCATACAATGAACAATTAAAGGTGCTTAGATTTGATCTAGGTATTTCTTTCAACAAACTGGAGCTCAGTCCCAAACCCACGCATAGTCTGTCCTCTTTACAATATAGCACATCAGCCTCTTGGTGAATTCAGCAACTGTCGATTGAGGATATTCATCATATAGGGCACTGTGCAAGCACTGAATTGAACATAGACTGCTGATTTTAAAGCCAGGATTTAAAGTCTGAGGAAGGAAGCCTTCATTTTCAACCCAAATAAATATAACCCACACATAAAGTGGTAAGCGATGAAAAAAGAAGAAATGCTAACGCAGGACGGAGTTTGGGAGTATGAGTTACTTGTAGATGAAGGGAATTTTGGAAAGCTTTGTAGAGGAGATGGTGTTTTAGATCTCAAAAAGTTCAGTAGGTTTGGATCTGGGGAGATGGTTGGAAGAAGAACATTTTAAGAGGGAAACAGCTTGAATATTTCACAGTTCACAGAGTTGGCAGGATAGAACAAATGCTTCTGTCCTAATGCTGAGAGCAACTACTTGAGTGACTCTTTCAAGTAAGGAACAATGTGTTTAAAATATTTTGATTACAGCAGCAGCTCCCCAGCATGCTGAAATATACCTGGCAGCCTACTCAGAAGGGCAAGTCAGACTGAGAGATAAGGTAGCAAACAACACGTACTTATGTTAAAGCCTAAACTTTTCTGAGACTCAAAAAGGAAATCAGTTTCAAAGAAATTTAATATTGACACCCCATGGAAGAATTACTTGGTTTGGTCCCTGTGTGGTGTTTGATTAAATTTCTTTGAAAGGGTCTTGGGGCTCATAATGGTTATGAGTATTGTTTTTAATGTTTCTGTATTGCTTTTGTCTCTAAATTTGAAACAGAAGCAGTGCTGGTCTAGAAAGGCTCCTCTATCAAAACAAATTCTGGGAAGAAAGGACCCTAGTGCTAACTGCTCTTAACTCCAGGGCCCTGGAGAATTCTGAATTGTTGACATAGTTGTAGGTTGAAGCCACAGATAATCTTCTGAAAACAAAAGATGAGATAAATTTGGGTGAAACTGCAAGAGTTTTTAACCCTTCAACTTCTTTTGAATGCATTAGTATAGGTGGGTGATAAACCATGTAATGTTCACAGTAAACCCGGCAAAGACTTGCTGTTATTTTAATCTCTGCAGAGCATTTTGAAGTTGGCTGTAACTCTTGGGGGTTGGGGTTGGTCAGAGGTACATAACAGCATTGTGAAATGAGTCTGTGTTATAGGGATTTTTTTTTTTTCTCACATGGGCAGTCACCGGGAATCGAACCTGGGTCTCCGGCATGGCAGGCGAGAACTCTACCTGCTGAGCCACCGTGGCCTGCACAGTTATAGGGATTTTAAAAAATTGATTCATAAATGTCACAGGGAAGACATTTAAGAATTGCCGGTATTAGCTAAGAGAAAAATTGAAAGTGCCCATATCCTATGTATTACACCTCTTGAAAAAAGTACTGCTTTACTTATTACACATCACCCCTTCCCCCATTATCTAAGTAAGAAGGAAGTCAGATTTTAAATAGTTGTATAAAATACTTGTAAAACACAACGAGCAATATCCTAGTACAATTTACAGTTTCTTTGGAAATCCACCATAAAAGCTTGAAGCATGCTGTTCAGTTGACTTCCCTGGCCAAACCAAACATCTTTGAATATCTGCAAACAGAAGGAATTCTGGAGAAAGGACTGAAATTTGGCTAAAGGTAGCAAAAAGGCAGTATAGGTGCTACTGGAGGAAAACCTTAGATATTGTTCAAATGCAGTTTGAATTCTTTGTTTGCTGAGAAGGAATTCTAGGAATGAAGCAATTCAGGGATTGAGGTGACTAGACATTCATAAAGTAGGAGTGACCAGGAGAAGAAAAAAAAGAATTGGGATGGTGAGCCGCAGGCGTAAGGCCATGCTACTCTGAATATGAGGTGTCTGTAGTGCGGCTGGATTTAATGTACCTCTTATTTGCCTAATACAGCTCATGGACCAGTTTTCATTCAGTCTAGCAGATTGATTGCAGTATGTCTGAAAAAAGCACGTGTCTTTTAAAAGAAATTCTTCTGATTATAATTAGTCAAAGGAAATAAAATGTTAACAAAATGATTACTAAAAGAAAAAAGAAACCTTCATAGCCCTGGAGATGGTGAGAACACATCTTTTACCCAAGGAGGGGGTGGTTGGGGGGTGTTTCAAAATCGCTGGAACTGTATGAAACCACGAAGACCCAGAGTAACAAGTTTTGATTATAAAAGTACCTTGTTCTATGTGCTACCGATTAAGACACGAGAAATTACCTTAAAGGGAAGACTATTCACGTAAGCTTTTTAAAAGACTCCATTAATGTTATCTATGCCTGATGCTTGTGGATCCATTCATAGGAACTGAGAGTGGCTCACTTGAATTAGATATTCTAGGTATCTTGTTCGCATTGGCTCATTCTTGTAGAGTTGTTTTGGACATTATCTTTAAAACTTTTTTCTCTTTTACTAATTTAGGTATTATATACTTTATAACATTATATTCAGATGTACTTTAACATTAAATTATACCGAGATAATTAAGTTTGTGTCTGATCAATAGAAGTTATTAAAGATACTTGATTTCTTTTTTCTTCTCTGAGAAAACATGGATATTATTGTCAATCTATCTATGATATTAATGAAGTATAAAAACGAATATATTTATAAATCAGACTTGACTAATGTGGTCTATAACAGATCATTTGTTCCATCCCAGTTGGTACTCAAGAATTTTTAACTACACGGTACTGAGATAAATGTTGGGCTCCAGTATTTTGCCTATACACACAATGTTATGAAGACATAACTACTAAATCCTTCCTGAGGAAGTAAACAGTAAAAAGCGGTGATGTAAGGAGGAATAGACAATAAATTAAGGGAAAATTTATTTTTCCTATTAGTGTGAGCCACTTTGTTCCCCTAATTTAATAGGGTAAGAACAGTAAAGAGAATTTCAGGTCCTGTTGTATTAGAAATGTTTAAAAGAAAAGAAACCAATTGTGTATCTTTTGTTAAATGCCATTAATGGTGACTGGATATTGAACTTAAAGACAGTTGTAATGTTTATAAAGTAACATGCATAAAGAAGAGCTTGGGAACTCAATATGTAGACCTAGATTAGAATACATGGAAAAAATAACCATGAGTATTTAAAAATACAGCTCACCATTAACAGAACCCACGTCTTGGAAAAATCAACTTTAGGCTAATAGTGTTAATTGGCCAAAGCGATCATAATCAAATTACAAAATTCCTTCTAAAACTCTCCCAATTTATCACCTCCCAATTTAAATTCTTTCAGTTTCTTGCTGTTATCTGCCTGAGTTAAATCCTCATTCATTGTGGCATCTAAAGTTCTTAATGATCCCATGCCTGCAACTTCTCAAACTTCATCCCTATCACCCCCACCCCCAAATCCCCACCACACAGACGCATGCAATTTATCATGTTTGGGATTCCTACCCACCTTCCCCCCTTGTCCCCTCAGTCCTCCCTCCTTTTTCTTTGCCTGGTTAACTCTTACTCTTCCTTCAAAACTCTGGTTCAGTTATGTCCTCTTCTAGGACATTTCCTCCATCCCTCTCCCCTCATGTTGCAGAGGGAGGGCCTGAATGCAAGCAAAAGAACTTGATAATTGTACATCATAGAAGCTGTTTAAGCAGGGGCAAACATGGAGAGTGCAGGGATTTGGGGAAAGTACCTTTGGCAGAGATATAAAGGGTAGATTTAAAGGCAAAGTGCCAGCCACAGGAATGAACTGAGAAGAAAGAGGTTACTTACGCCAAGTGAAAGGCAATGAGAGTTGTTTTAAGGAAAATCTGGAGTGAATTATTTTAAAAGCAAAAAAATTTATTTGTGAGTTTGTAAACTTACCTTTATGATCATTAGTTACATCAAGGTGCTATTTGTCATTGCAGTTCTGAAGACTTACAAGTAAGTCATTATGGTATATCTCAACAAATGAGTTGATAGGAATGCCAGAGTAAGGAGACAAGTCACAGGAATTCACAGATTTAGAAACCCCAGCCTGTAACTACTTATTCTTTCACCTTTATGTTGGTTACCAGTTTAGAATCACAATAACCATATTCTGACTACTCAAACAAAATATATGGTATAGACACCTAAAATGCATTTTTATGTGCATTTTTGTGTTTATCTGTAGCAATCATTTGAGGATTACGCCCTCCCCCCCACCAACCCCACCTCAAAATGCTGTAAACTGGTATGTTAAAAGATAGTTCTCAAACTTCATAAGGGGCTCCTGAGAAATGAAATGTGCTGGAGACTGATAGTTCTGCTGTGTGTTTGATAATGTCCATTGACTTGTCACTTACCAGCATATAGAGCTGCGACCCGTTCTCCCAGGAGAGCTCACGTATTACCCTCACATATTCAAGAGAGTAAGATCTCACATCCACATACAATTTCCAGCCTATACCCTGTACACTGAGTTTTTTCTCATGGTTGATTATGTGAGCTGTTTTAGCTAGTCATAATGAACAGCACCCCGCGACTTTTAAAATTCACTTTAAAACATTACATTTTGATCAGCTCTAAAAAAATTCTTCTTCATAGTTCTTGAAACCAACAAATTCTACTCATTTTCTAGCCTGAGCAAATGCTTACCATGATTGTAGGCAAGGTAGAGAATTGTGGGCTCCATAAATATCTGGTCATTTTCTTGGAGAGTAAGAATAGAAGATGATAAAAGAAGGGTTGTTTTGCTTTAACGTCTGAGTCTGGGTAAAAGTCCTCCATATACACCCACACATTCCAACAAAAAGCTTCATTAACTCAGGGGTACTGGTACTTGAAGGATCCTCATGTGTTTCATGGTTACTTTTTTTTATTATTAGAGAAGTTTTAGGTTTACAGAAAAATCATGCATAAAATACAGAGTTTCCATATACCACCCTATTATTACACCCTGCATTAGTATGATACATTTCTTGCAATTCATGGAAGTATTTTTTTATTATTTGTACTATTAACAAAAATTCATAATTTACAATAGGATTCATTGTGCTATACTGTCCTATACATATCTTTTTTTCAATTCTTTCTCTGGGGGGTGGGGGCATGGGCAGACTTTGGGAATCAAACCTGGGTTTCTAGCACGGCAAGCAAGAATACTGCCACTGAGCCACCATTGCACCACCCCATCCTATATTTTTTAAAGTTTATTCTAGTAACATACATACAACCTAAAATTTCCCCCTTTAACCACATTCAACTATATAATTCAGTGCTATTAATTATGCTCACAATGTTGTGCTACCATCATCACATCTATTAACAAAACTTTATCAATGTGGTTTCTTTTAAGTGCTTAATTCTGTTATCAAAAGACCCTAAGGGGCAGGCCTCGGTGGCTCAGCAGGCACAGTTCTTGCCCATGCCAAAAAAAGAAAGAAAGAAAAGACCCTAAGGAACCATCTAAATGTGAATTGCTATGCAAATTCCTTATAAGTTTCAAGATTCCCTGCTTCAACCTGTAATAACATTCCCTCAATTTTACTTGGAAGAATCTAAGACTGAATCTTTTTAAGATCTGCTGAGAAGGGGAGCTACTGTCACTGAGAGCCTACTATGGAAAGACCAAATACAAGAAGATAGTTTTTAGACGGTCAGGTTCCCTTTTCCACCAAAAAACCCATTGTGAATCACACAGTAGAAAAGCAGCTGCTTGTTAGCACAATTGAGTGTGGCATTTAGACACCTGATTTCGAGGCATATATTTGTACCAGATTTTGTAGGAAATTCTTCCTGTACTTTCCTCCCCAGGTCTCCTTTTAGAACTCACTGTGAACCAAAACACTTCTTAACCACTTCATACAATGCTAGAAGATTGAAAGATGCCCTTCTGAAAGTGAGAGTTACTGTCTTCTCTCTAATAGAAGCAGGTTATGTAAAGACTGTTTGTTGTTCAGCAATTCTCTATCACCTACTCGCATTTAATTGTAAGAGAAGCTGTGGTTGATTTTTATAAAAATATGCCCATAGAGGTAGGTAATAGAATTAGAATAAAGGCTTGTCAGTTTGATTTAATAAATGTATTAAGTTTAATCAACTAGGTAATCAAGCTGTTCATAAAATCTTTAAAAGAAAAACTGATTATGGAAATCAGTTTAATATTTTTAACCATAGTGCTAATTCATTATTTTAGCAGATACTTGCTCAGATGACCAGAAACAAAGATATTTTTCTTCTAACAGCTGCTTAAGAATCATGTCATTCAGATGTAACATTTGGACCAGGAAAGGGAGAAAAATTATATTAGCCTGTAAAAGTTCTGTCTCCACAATCTTCTTAGCAATTGCTTTGACTTGAATTGCTTGTTATTTTAAGGAGAGAGGGTGGAAGGAGGAGTTATGCTGCACCTACCTACTTTATTTCCCCTAAAGTGGGCTCCATAAAATATTCATGGAGTTTTTAAAAGAAAGGGTTTGGATGATGTTGTATGAGTTAACATTACTTTGAACCATTCGATAATAAATTGTCACCTTCTTTAGGAAACTTCAGAAGCACATTATGCACTGGACAAATGAATGGCAGGAATACCCACGATAATTGTCATTGTCATCCTCAGTAGCTAGGTCGATCAGAAACAACCAGGAAGAGTAAAATTCAACACCACTGGTTGAACTTACCTGAATAAAAATTCTGAGGTACCATAAAGTGTAGATTAAAACATGCACACTATATTATCACTCTGTCCAGAACAGATTACTTCATGAAAAAACATGTGAAAAACAATTTTTTGTGACTCAAGTTCTATTTTAAAAACCATATCTCATTTTTTTGCATCTTGCTTTACAATTTTAAGAGCATTTGAATGTTTGCTTTTGCAAGTAAAATTTTCTCAGCAGCCCTATTAATAAATGTAATTATGGAGAAGCTGAGGCCTTTTAAGTATTTGTGCAGACACAGAAAGTAATAGAGACGGGGCTCAAGATCAGGTCTATAGATTTCTTTGACTTAGGGAAGATATAATCTCCTTTTGTGAAATAAACAAATCCTTTGAAATATAAACATACCCAAATTTTCAATGTTAGTAAATCTAGATGTTCATGTTGGATTTATTATACCAGGATACACCTGTTTTATAACAGCTTTTTGTTTACTTCCTTGTTTCTATTTTTGGAGGACAGAGCTGAATTATTTATATATATTCAGTTGTCATATTGTTTATTATATATTTTATTCTCGGTCGAACAGAAAATAAAGACATGCCTTCTAGAGATTAATTTCCATCCTGATTAAAGTTTACCTTTTTTTATTCCACCTAGTCCAAAATTTTTTTAAAATCTTGGAACAACAACTACTAATTTTCCTTTAATCTACCATCCTGATCTCAAACTCATGAATGCCTGGGCAAATCAGTCTGCATTAATGTTGTTTGAGACTGGTCCTTTAACCAGAGAAACCATATATTGTGGCAATCTGCAAGTTGAATATCAAGTATCACATATTTTCTTGCATAAGTATTCCTTGAGCAGAGAATCTGTGGTTTAAATAGCCAATCTTATTTTTTTGTTCCTGTTACTAACTACAGTGTAGTTATTTGGGGAATCATTAAATCAGTCTTAGTTCATTCATCTGAAAACTGAAAGAAAAACTTCCTTATAAGAATTATACAAGCATGCCGGACGCCTGGGTTCAATTCCCGGTGCCTGCCCATGCAAATAAATAAACAAATAAGTAAGAAGAATTATGTAAGTAGATAAAAAATGAACATTTACAGTGTATTTGGAGTTGCCCAGGTAAAGGTTCTAGAAGAAAGAGAAAATGATTGTTTTTGGTTCTCTTATCAAAAAAAAAAAAAAAGATAATATTCCCTCAAGAGCTCTGATAAATGACAGTTTCTGAAAAACCACCATGTAATCAGAGACCAGTGGAAAGCAAGAACCTGGAGTTCAAGCCTGACATTAATCTCTTTGCAATTTAAAGCAAGTAACTTAAGTTTTCCTATTTATAAATGGAGATAATAATAGCTGGTTCTGTGTCAGAGAATATTTTATAAAGAAACGTATAAGATAACTTGAGCTCCTTGAAAGAAAAGTTAGATAGAAATGTCAGGAATTATTAAAATTCCCTAAAAAATCTACCCCAGCAAAACCCTAAGTTAAACATTTTACTTCAACAAGTTAACATTTACATATCACTGATTAACTATTTTGATAGGATACGCTATTTTACTGTTAGTCCTGTCCAAAGATTTTTACACATTTTAAAAGTCCTTGCAGAAGTCTCAGCCTAATCATGGAACTGGTTCCCTATTAACTGTCCTTGAATATCTACCCATTTCTGGAAGTAGGGCAGGAAAATATCGCAGGTGGTGATGGGCTAGAGGGATCCCCACTGGCAGGAATTTTGCTTGGATTCCTAAAATTGCACCCTTTCATCATCTCTCATTTTATTATAACATTTTACCTTCAACCTATTTGCAGTAGAGATTCAAAGAAGCAGGGCCTATATAAGGAGAAGTTTGCTGAAGAGCTGGCATGGAAAACAGAGCTTCAGGGAGCCATCAAAAAGGCTCTGGGGTGTCTTTTGTGGCCCTCTACCCAGGGCTCTTTGGAATTGGCCTGTGCCCCTCTGTTGATTCCTGGTCCTGTTTTGCCTGGGAAATACTGACTTGGGAAAGTCTTCTCTGGGCTATACCTCCTCCCAGACTTTGTCCTCCAGGCAAAATCAGCCAGAGGCAATGAAAGGAGGGTAAAAACAAAACAAAACAAAAACAATTATAGAAGCAAAACAAAAACAGAGAACAGATCAAGATTCCCAGAGAAGGAACGGAGGAGAGGATGCTTTCCCTTGGGGTGAAACAATTGCACAAATAGTGCAATCTTAAAAATTGTACCCAGGGCAAGAATTAAATAAAGAAAAGCTAAAATATCTGATCAGTTAAACTTGGGCAGTACTGTATACTATTAGTTTAGTCTAGAATAAGTTGAAACAAGTGTCAAGGAGGAGCTTCAATCCAAAGCCCAACAAAAAAATCCTAGGCAAGAGAGAGGAACTGAACTTCAAAGTAAACATGTCAAGTCTCCCTACCATTTTATTATAAAGTAACAGAAATAAATGTTCTAGCTATCATCACTAGTGTATTTTCCCGTTTTAGATTGTCTCTAACTTTAATATATTCAGTTTTTATACATTCTAAAATTTTGGACATGGATAGCACTAAATTGCATTTTGAAGACAGTAAATGTCATTTTTTACTTATCAGCTAACTAATAAAACTCTACTCAACCACAGCCTCTGTAGAAAAGGCTTCTTTTGTATTGGGATGAGGGAGGGAGATATGTAAGTAACCCCTGTCTCTCTCCCCTCCCCTTTCCACCCCTCTCCCCACATCCCCAGTGACAAGGGCACCCTGGTCCCCACACGGTTCAAGATCAGAGCCTGGCTGTTCCCTGGACCTGTGCAGCCTAGACTTCTTTCCCACACCAGCGTGGCCCTTGCAGTTGCTTTCCTGGTTGCCTGGGGATTGGGGATGAGGGGGAGAGAAGTGGGTACAGTGTTGAGGGCTAATGGAAGCCTAGATGGAGTCTCAACCAGGCATCAATGTTGAATCCTTAAGTCTTGTCACAACTTATACTTTGGAGTTGAAAAAAAGATTTCTTTACCTCATTCAAGATTCTGATATCAGGCATTTTCTGATACAGAGGTTAAAAGTTAAGGGGCTGGGGGTGGGCCACAGTGGCAGAGTTCTCGCCTGCCATGCCAGAGACCCAGGTTCGATTCCTGGTGCCTGCCCATGAAAAAAAGAAGGTTAAGGGGCTGAACACGGCAAACAGACTCTCCACCTTCCGCCTCTCTACGTGGGACATGACTCCCAGCAGTGTAAACTTCCCTGTGAACGTGGGACAGAAATCCTAGAATGAGCTGGGACTCAGCATCAATGGACTGAGAAAACTCAACCAAAATGGGGAAGAGAGAAATGAGACAAAATTAAGTGTCAGTGTCTGAGAGATTTCAAACAGAATTGAGAGATTATCCTGGAGGTTATTCTTACACATTATATGGATATCCCCTCTTTAGGTTAAGGTGTATTAGGCTAGAGGGAAGTGCCTGAAACTGTATAGCTGTGTTCCAGTAGCCATGTTTCTTGAAGATGATTATATAATGATATAGTTTTCATGATGTGACTGTTTGATTGTGAAAACCTTGTGTCTGATGCTCATTTTATCTATGGTATGGACAGATGAGTAAAATATGGATTAAAAATAAATAATAGGGGGAACGTGTTAAAATTAAAAATATATATAGGGTAAATGAAAATACAAGTGGTCAACGAAAGGGAGGGGTAAGGAGTATGGTATGTATGAGTTTTTTCTTTTTTCTGTTTCTTTTTCTGGAGTGATGCAGATGTTCTAAGAAATGATCATGGTGATGAATGTCAACTATGTGATGATATTGTGAGCCATTGATTATACACCATGTATGAAATATTTGTGTTAAGAATGCTTGTGCTTGTATGTTTTTTTTTTTTTTTACTGTTACAATAATTTTTTTTATTAATTAAAAAAAGAATTAACAAAACAATTAGAAATCATTCCAATCTACATGTACAATCAGTAATTCTTAATAACATCACATAGTTGCATATTCATCATTTCTTAGTACATTTGCATCAATTTAGAAAAAGAAATAAAAAGACAACAGAATAAGAATTAAAACAATAATAGAAAGAAAAAAAAAAACAAAAACAAAAAACCTATACCTCACATGCAGCTTCATTCAGTGTTTTAACATAATTGCATTACAATTGGGTAGTATTGTGCTGTCCATTTCTGAGTTTTTATATCCAGTCCCGTTGTACAGTCTGTATCCCTTCATCTCCAATTATCCCTTCTCTTTTTTTTTTTTTTTTTAATTAACGGAAAAAAAGGAATTAACCCAACATTTAGAGATCATACCATTCTACACATGCAATCATTAATTCTTAACATCATCACATAGATGCACGATCATCATTTCTTAGTACATTTGCATTGGTTTAGAAGAACTAGCAACATAGCCGAAAAAGATATAGAACGTTAATATAGAGAAAAAAATAAAAGTAATAATAGTAAAATCAAAACAAAACAAAACAAAACAAAAACCTATAGCTCAGATGCAGCTTCATTCAGTGTTTTAACATGATTACTTTACAATTAGGTATTATTGTGCTGTCCATTTTTGAGTTTTTGTATCTAGTCCTGTTGCACAGTCTGTATCCCTTCAGCTTCAATTACCCATTGTCTTACCCTGTTTCTAACTCCTGCTGAACTCTGTTACCAATGACATATTTCAAGTTTATTCTCGAATGTCCGTTCACATCAGTGAGACCATACAGTATTTGTCCTTTAGTTTTTGGCTGGATTCACTCAGCATAATATTCTCTAGGTCCATCCATGTTATTACATGGTTCAAAAGTTTATCTTGTCTTAAAGCTGCATAATATTCCATCGTATGTATATACCACAGTTTGTTTAGCCACTCTTCTGTTGATGGAGATTTTGGCTGTTTCCATCTCTTTGCAATTGTAAATAATGCTGCTATAAACATTGGTGTGCAAATGTCCGTTTGTGTCTTTGCCCTTAAGTCCTTTGAGTAGATACCTAGCAATGGTATTGCTGGGTCGTATGGCAATTCTATATTCAGCTTTTTGAGGAACCGCCAAACTGCCTTCCACAGTGGTTGCACCCTTTGACATTCCCACCAACAGTGGATTGTATGTTGTTTTATCAATAAAAATTTTTTTTTTAATTTTAAAAGTTAAGTGGCTGCAAGACCTTTTGCCAGCCCTTGTAGAGAAACCCTAGAAACTCAGGATGTCTGGCTTAACTCAACTTCTCTCTCCCTTAGATGACAGTCACAAGCCTGCCTTTAACTCTTGAGCCCTGAACATTATTTACCAGCCAGTTTGCTTGGCTCCAGAGACAAGGACATGACTTAAGATTGATGCTGCTTTTTAGCTCTCTGGGAACAATAATTCTCACCCCACTGTTAGTCTTTTGAAATTTTGACTACAACAGTTTGTTTGGAAAGCATGTTGGTGTGTTCCAGTTGCGTTGGAAAGGGGCTTCCTGTGTTGTTTTATTTTTGACATCTTTCATGAGATTCTGAATCCTGGAAAAGTTGAATATTTTTTTTAGGATTTCTATAAAAATGCTACATGAAAGAAAAAAATTGGTTAAAACTAGGGAGCTAGAAATTACCTAGGTTTTGCAGATCTTTGATTAGTCTAATTTTTTAAATTTTATGTCAACACTACTAGAAAAGGAGAAAATATTAAAAGCTGAGAGAAGGATAAAGGAGATATAAAATGGACACAGTACTGTCTTCTACTACCCCCTCCTCAAAGATGAATATTTTAAGATGTTGAATCATACATCAATATTGAGAATTCCTATAGTCCCCACAGAGCTGAACAGGAAGGGTTATCTCCTACTGTTTGCGTGAAGAGTGGACTAAATGTTAGACTACCAAACAAAGAATGAGCCACCTGATTCCAAAAATACAAAAAACAATTATTTGTAAAATAAGGTTGATTTTCTCTACTGCCTAAATCTCACATTACTAAATACCTCAAACCTAGCCAAGACCTTTTTTAATTGAACCATCTTTGATCTCTTTGACCCACCATGTTCTGTCAGTAGTGTTGAGTCACTGTTATATTTATTGCCTTCGCCTACTTATTATTAGACGCTTCCAAGTTCCTGTCCTAGGACCACTTACTTAAGAAATTGGACTTTATGTACATACCACCTAAACCAATGAATGATTCCCAAATCTTCAGCACTGTAATAAATGAACATTTTTGGGCTTTTGTTAATCTCCTCTCCCTTCTATAACCTTTTCTGTTCTTTCTCTCTCTTCTTTTCTCTCTCTGTTTCTCTTTTTTCTTTCTCTTGTTCTCTCTCTCTCTTTCTAATAAAAACATCCTGACAGCATTTATGTTTACCTAGTAAGGAAATAGCTGTAATCAAAACAATATGAACAAATGTTTTAGAACTATACTCCCAAAGGTCACCTGAAAAAAATTGCATTGCCTGTTTTACAATGGACCATTTTTATTTGGAGACATACTTTGTAGCAGAGTAATATTATATCCTCTTAGCATGGTCCGACCCAGTTGTTTTCTTGACTTTGTTTTATAATGAATTCTTCTGCGTCATCTAATACGAGGTTCATATACAGTCAGAGCCAATGATCTAGCCCACTATCTGTGTATTCACTTGCTTGTAGAGATCCACACCTGAATCCAGGATCTGTTTGCCGAGGATCTGAAGATGTGGTGGATGGGCTGCACCATCACCTGCTGCACGTTTTGTCCCTGGCCACAGTATACCATGCTGGAAGGTCACAAAGACCCCTTGTACCCATTCACTGTCTCAGAAAGCAACTTCTGGATTCTCCCTACTTTTCTTTTTTTTTTTTTTTACATGGCTGGTACTGGGAAACGAACCCGGGTCTCTGGCATGGCAGGTGAGAATTCTGCCTGCTGAGCCACTGTCACTCCACCCTTCCCTTTTCTTTTAAATTAGATTTTTATTTTGAAAAGTTTATAGAGAATGTTGTAATAACCTTTGATCATTTGCCATGTTGTTGCTAAACCCAAGATTTAAGAATTTTAAGGTGCATGGGTGGCTCAGTGGTAGAATGATCTCCATTCAGGAGATCTGGGTTCAATTCCCAGACCATGTAACCCCTCCCCCCCAAAAACAAACTAAAATAAAATAAATTTAATATATGATATTAGCCTTAATTATTTATATTTAAAAGTTCAATATAGTATTGTTATATAGCGTTTACATATCAATTAGCCCATATTAGCCCATAAAATAATATTCTGAATTATTTTAATATGTGCTTGATTGCAGGAAATCTTCATCGAACTAGTAGTGTTCCTGAGTATGTCTACAATCTACACTTGGTTGAAAATGATTTCGCTGGAGGACCATCCTCTATTACTAAAACTTATGACGTGTTAAAGGTAGGGTGTCAAAGAATGTAACCCAGTTGTCAGACATGAAAACATTTGTAGACTTCCTTAGATTATTGTTTAATGTTCCTCTTTCCCAAGTATTACCATTCCCTAAATGAATTATGAAAAAAAATAGATCTTGTGTGGATGCCACGGAAACTAGGAAACTATAAGCAGTATCAAATCCTAGTGCAAACAAATATGACCCAGATAAACCAAGTCTCGTTAAATAAGTCTTTACCCAGAAGGAGCCGAACTCTCCATCTTGTCAAAGGGAATGTGAAATCTTTTTAATAGTTTGAAGTAGCTAGTCCTCAACAATGACGAAGACTGATGTATGGCTCATGTGGACTTTGTTTCTCCCTTGTGCAGACAGGCTCTTCGGCTACTTATGAAAATCGTTGGGGGAGAGGAACTGCACAGTATAGTTCGCAAAAATCGGTGGAAGAAAGGTCCTTCAGGCAGCCTCTGAGGAGACTAGAGATTTCCCCTGACAGCAGCCCGGAGAGGGTTCATCACGCACTCAGCGATTACCAGTACAGCCAGAGAAGCCAGGCTGGCCACACTTTGCAGCGCCAGGAAAGCCGCCGGTCCGCCTTCCTTATGCCTTCCAGATACGCTCGTTCGGAAATCGTCGGTTTCAACCATCCCAGTGCCGTGAGCAGGCAGCGCCACTATGACACTTTCCGCAGACAGTATCAGTATGGGGCTATGAATGACTCCGTTTTCGACGGTGTCTCTGTCAACCCAGTGGTGTTCACGTACCCCAGGCCTGGCACTAGCCACAGCATGGGCAACCTGTTGGAGAAAGAGAACTACCTGGCTTCAGGGCCTGCTGCCGGGCAAGTCAGGCCCCTGGTACCCCTGCAGCCTGTCACCCAGAACAGGGCTCTCAAGTCCTCCTGGCACCAGAGCTCCTTCCACAGCACCCGCACCCTGAAGGAAGCAGGCCCCAGCGTTGCTGTGGATGCGGGCGGGAGGAGGTCACACCTCACCGTTGGCCAGGTGGCAGCAGGAGGGAGTGGGAATTTGCTCACCGAACGAATCGCTTTCACCGACTCCCAGCTTGGGTAAGTCCCCCCCACCCCTAATCTGCAGTTCAGTCAGTGCCAGCACATTCTGTTCCCACACAGCGTTAGTTGGCACTTCTGGGACTGGAAAGAAAGGCTTCCAGAGATAAGTGATTAAAATAATGACTTTTCAGACAGCTGCCTAATTGATAGATCAGCCTGTTTACCTCAGGGAGAAGGGCCAAACTACCTGCTCAAGTGGCAGCTTTGGGAGGAGATGTGATGTTTTGGATCTGTTCCAGATTAAATGCTGGCAGAAGGAATGGCTACCCCTAGGCTAGGTGAAACTCTGCTCAGAGAGAGAGCAAACCCCTAAGTAGATCAAGAAATGAATTGTTTCAAGCATTTTATCAATCACTTGTCAAAATAAAGAAAAGAAACAGGCAAAAATGCTTGCTCCTGTTGCTAAGAGTGAACCTTAAATGCTGTTTTGATAACTGTCACCATGAAAAGACAATGAGAGCTAAGGAAAAGCTCTGATTTCTACACACCTCATTCCTTTCTTTGATACCTGATGTCTTTACTTTTTGATCCCAGTGTCAGTGACTTAGAGGGTGTTTTTGGAAATTGCTGAATACAGTAATTGAATTTTAAAATCATTCCTCATAATTACATCTCTCCTGTTCACTGTATGGTTTGGCTTTTTTAAAAAAACTGAAGTTTAATTTAGTTTTTGGAAGTATGTCTTTATTCTAATTTAATTCTAGAGCACAAATTTTGCAAACTGAGAATTATTACTAACAGAAAGGTTTTTTAAAAATGGATGATTAAATCAGTAATTCCTGAAAGAATAATCTAGGATAATTATGGTAAAACATTAAATATGTGACTTTTTGTTTGATTTCTAAAGTTGCGTAGGGAAACATATTACCTTTAATTAATTATCCCTTTAGGTGAAATTATGTAGTGTTACCCTTTGCCTCAGCAGGCACTGGTGATAAATTCCTTTCAACAGAAGTGTTAGATCTATTCTAATCTTGAAGCAAGAAACATTTTTTTGTAAAGCAAAATTTACCTTGAGGACTCTTAACATTTCTTTTAGAAAGCAGATCCTTTGTCAGAATGGATACATTTATAAAGAGGAAAAAATGTATGCGGTAATTAAGGAGGCTTTTAAATTGATAATTCAAAATTTATTCAAAGCCTCCTGTATTCTAAGGTTTGTGCTTAGCATAATTTTAACAAAATGATTTTAACAGTAACAAAACTCTATCATCCCACATCCTCCAACAACTGACATCCTTCTCTTCCTCATTCTTAAAGAAGCCCCTGCACTTCTAAAAAAAGGGAAAGACTTTTTGCATCTACCCTACTACTTCCCATTCTCTCATCAACCCATGCAATATGCCTTTAGTCTTCACCACTTCACTGAAACATTCTCCAAACAAGCGTGTTGATGACTGTTTTATTTTTACTTCCTAACACAGAAACATATTCAGTTCTTACATTTCTTAACCTTTCTGTAAAACTTCCTCTTCTGTGGGTTTTCTGGGTGCCACTCTTCTGGTTTTCCATTTTTTCCCTCTTTATCTTTTCCTTCTTAGCCATCTTTGGGTACACCTCTTCTGTCAGGCCCAAACGACTCACCTTTAGTCCCCTTTTCTGATTCTTTCGTGTGCTCTCCCAGGGAGACCCTGTGTACCAGTCCCTATAGTTTTACTCCTTCCTTTGTAATTTGGGTATCTTTTATTTCTTTTTTTGGCCTAATTGCTGTAGCTAGAACATCCAGCACAATGTTGAATAACAGTGGTGACTGTGAGTATATTTGTCTTGTTCTTGATCTTAGAGGGAAAGCTTTCAGTCTTTCCCCGTTGAATAGGATGTTAGCTCTGGGTTTTTCATATATTCCCTCTGTCATGTTGGGAAAGTTTCCTTCTATTCCTATCCTTTGAAGTGTTTTCATGAACAAAATTGTTGAATTTTGTCAGATGCCTTTTCTGCATCAATTGAGATGATCATGTGATTTTTCCGCTTTGATTTATTGATGTGGTGTATTACATTAATTGATTTTCTTCTGTTGAACCAACTTCGCATATCTGTAATAAATCCTACTTGGACATGGTATATAATTCTTTGACTGTTCTGCTAGATTCAGTTTGTGAGTATTTTGTTGAGGATTTTTTGCATCTATATTGCATTGAAGAGATTGGTCTGTGATTTTCTTTCCTTATAGTGTCTTTGTCTGGCTTTGGTATGAGGGTGATTTTGGCTTCGTAGAAGGAGTCCCGCCTTTTGAGCAGGATTGGCACTAATTCTTTCTTGAATGCTTGGTAGAATTCACATATGAAGCCATCTGGTCCTCGACTTTACTTTTTTGGGGAGCATTTGATGACTAAGTCAGTCTCCTTACTTCTGATTGATTTCTTGAGTTCGTCTTGATTCAGTATTGGTTGTTCATGCTTTTCTAGGAAGTTGCCCATTTTATCCATGTTGTCTACTTTTTTAGCATATAGGTGCTCATAGTATGCACTCATTATCTCCTTTTATTTCTGTGGGGCCAGTAGTTATGTCCCCTTTTCCATTTCTGATTTTATTTATTTTCATCCTCTCTTTCTCTCCTTTTTTTTTTCTTGGTCAACCTTAGCCAAAGGTCCATCAATTTTATTGATTTTCTCAACCAGTCAACTTCTGTTTTTTTTGTTGATTTTCACTCCTGTTTTCATGTTCTCAATTTCATTTATTTCTGTTCCAGTTTTTGTTATTTCTTTCCTTCTGTTTGCTTTGGGGTTAGTTTGCTGTTCTTTCTCTAGTTCCTCCAGGTGAACAGTTAATTCCTTAATTTTTGCTCTTCTTTTTATTTTCAAGTTTTTTAAATTATAAAATATAGCATATGTACAAAGTTAATAAAGAAAAAGACAATAGTTTTCAAAGCACTCTTCAACAAGTAGTTACAGGACAGATCCCAGAGTTTGTCATGGGCTACCATACCATCATCTTAGATTTTTCCTTCAAGTTGCTCCGGAATATAGGAGGCTAGAAGAAATAAATATTTTTTTATCATAACAATTGACTTTTTCCCCTTTTTTGTGAAAAATAATGCATATACAAAAAAGCAATAAATTTCAAAGCACAGCACAACAATTAGTTGTAAAATAGATTTCAGAGTTTGGTATGGGTTACATTTCCACAATTTTAGGTTTTTACTTCCAGCTGCGCTAAGACACTGGGAGACTAAAAGAAATATGAATTTAATGATTCAGCACTCACATTTGTTTTTTAAATGCAATCTTCTCTGTCATCTTTCTTAATATAAGCATTTAAGGTAATGAATTTCCCTCTCAGCACTGCCGTAGCTGCATCCTGTAAGTTTTGATATGTTGTGTTTTCATTTATGTCACGATATTTATTGATTTCTCTTGTAATTTCTTCCTTAATGATTGTTTAAGAGTTCATTGCTTAACCTCCACACGTTTGTGAATTTTCTGGCTTTCCGCCTGTTATTGATTCCCAACTTTCTTACATTTTTTTCCAAGAAAGTGTTTTGTATAGTTTCAGTCTTTTCAAAATTTGGAGACTTGCTTTGTGACCTAACATGTGGTCTTTCCTGGAGAGTGATCCATGAGCACTTGAGAAAAAATGTGTATCCTGTTGTTGTGGGGTGTAATAAATAAATGCCTGTTAAGTCCAGTGCTTTTATTGTGCTATTCAATGATTCTTTCCCTCTTGATCCTCTGTCTAGATGTTTGATCCATTGATGAGAACAGTGTATTGAAGTCTCTAATTATTATTGTAGAGTTGTCTACTTCTCCCTTTAGTGTGTCAGTGTGTGCCTCATGTATTTTGGGGCACTATGGCTCAGTGAATAGATATTTATGATGGTTATGTTTTGCTGATGAATTGTTCCTTTTATTAATACATAGTGCTCTTTGTCTCTCTTAATTGTTTTACATTTGAAGTCTAATTTGACTGATATTAATATAGCATCCCCTGCTCTTTTCTGGTTGTTCTTTGCATGAAATATCTTTTTCCAGCCATTTAATTTCAAACATTTTTTGTCCTTGGGTCTAAAGTGAGTCTCTTATAGACAACATTTATTGATGGGTCCTATTTTTTAGTCCCTTCTATGAGTCTATGTCTTTTCTTTTTAACTATAACTTTTATTGACAATACATTTTCTTTTAATTGTAGTGTGAAAATTTCCCAGGTTTTTTTTTTTTTTTAACTTTTTTTTATTGTATAGTATAACATATATACAAAAGCAAAGAAATAAAAAAGCAATAGTTTTCAAAGCACTTTTCAACAAGTGGTTACAGGACAGATCCCAGAGTTTGTCATGGACTACCATACTGTCCTCTCATATTTTTCTTTCTAGCTGCTCCAGAATATAGGAGGCTAGAGGGCTTAAATACTTTTTTATCATGACAGTCGCCTTTATTTCCTTTTTGTGTGTGTGAAAAATAACATATATACAAAAACGCTATAAATTTCCAAGCACAGCACCACAATTTAATTGTAGAACATATTTCAGACTTTGATATGGGTTATAATTTCAAAATTTTAGGTTTTTACTTTTAGCTGCTCTAAAATACTAGAGACTAAAAGGGATATCAATTTAATGATTCAGCATTGATGCTCATTTGTTAAGTCCTATTTTCTATGTATAATTCCACCTTCACCTTTGATCTTTCAGTACCTCTTTTTAGGGTTGTTTGGGCTATGACAATTCTAAATTTTTGATATTGGAAGGGTCCCACTAATATGGGGTGGGGAGATGGAACTATCTGAAGTTCTAGAGAGGCTGGGCTAGGTTTCAGGATTTATCTGGATGAAGGACCCATCTGGAGGTTGTAGGTTTCTGGAAAGCTACTGTAGTACCTGGAACCCTTGTGGAATCTTATATATTCCCCTAGGTGTTCTTTAGAATGGCTGGAATGGTCCTGGTTGGGGTTTGGCAGGTTATGATAGGTAGCAGGGTCTACCTGAAGCTTGCATAAGAGCAACCTCCAGAGTAGCCTCTCGACTCTATTTGAACTCTCTTTGCCACTGATACTTTATTAATTTTACTTTTCTCCCCCTTTTGGTCAGGATGTAATTGTTGATCCCCAGGAGCTAGGTCTGTATTCATCCCTGGGAGTCATCTCCCACGTCACCATGGAGACTTTCACCCCTGAATGTCATGTCCCACGTAGGTGAGAGGTCAATGATTTCTCTTGCAGAGTTGAACTTAGAGAGACTGAGGCCACATCTGAGCAACAACAGAGGTCCTCCAGAAGTAACTCTTAGGCATGCCTATAGATAGTCTAAGTTTCTCTCCTACCTATATAAGCTTCACAAGAGAAAGCCTCACGATCAAGGGCATGGCCAATTGATTTGGGTATCCCTAAAGTTTGATACAGTATCAGGGGATTCCTTGATGGCAAGGTGTAATATTTCCATAGTCTTTCTCCCATACCTCAGGGAACTTTGCCAGTACTTTTTGATTATCTGCCTAATATACTCGAGGATGTTTCCAGGCATTACAATAATCTATACACGATTAAAGGACCTCTTTCTTCTTCTGGGTTTCCTGTGTTTCAGTTGTTCAAATGAGCTATACAGATAGATTGAATTAGATTATGCACTACAGAAAATTTCAGTTCCAGATCAAATAAACCTTTCTTCCATTGGTCTCAAAGAGTATGTGTGGTTCTAAAATATAGACACTGTCTTCCTTACCCCTGTGTTCTGAATTAGTTTAACCCCAACCTGTTCAGCTTCATTCTTATCTCTAAATATCAGGTTATATATATATATAACAGCCTCTCAGAATCTAGAAGTAATAATCACCACTCCGGACTTAATGTGTCTGCTGTAAAAGCTTACAATCTAGGCCCCTGTTTTCTTATAAGCATTTTCTAAAAGTTACCATACCATTGTTGTTTTTTTGTTTCTGGCTTACTTTGTCTCACCAAATGTCATACATGTTCATTCACGTCTTTGCATGCCTCAGGACTTTGTTCTTTTTTGTAGCAGCACAACCTTCGTTCCTAAGTCTACACCATCATTCACCAATCTACTTCTCCATCAGGGCATCCATCAGCCACATGCATTCATCAAGCATCATGTAGAAGGCCCAAAGTCCACAGTCCATCAATATTCTCAATTTTAGATAATTTCATTGTTCCCAAGAGACAGAAAACCAATAAACATACCCTTGCCAAACAGGAAATCTAAACCTTCTCTTAACTCTTGTCTCTCACCCCATTATTTACCTCTGCTGTTACTGTGGTAGTGCTGATGGTTTCCTTTTGAACATAGTTCAAAGCATGCAATTTTCCCCCTGTACGCTGAACTTAAACACTTTTTATACAAGAATCATATCTTTGAAGTAATTCTTATGAGAACTCATTCATATTTCTAGTGTGATTCAGTGGGACACGTAGTCTATACAACCCCTTTCAACCTTTTTCATCTTCAGTATGGTAATATTACTTCTAGACCCACTTGAGAATCACCTTCACTCCTATGTATCTATTCCCTTACATTGGAATTCAGCCTCGTTAGCTAACGATTCACCCATCTCTAGCTTCTATGTATCTCTAAGTCCCCTATATTCTGTATTATAAGCCTCTGATGATACCTTTATACTGGTCAAAAAAGTGGAATCTTATAGTATCTATCCTTTTGTGTCTGGCTAATTTTGCTTAGCATAATGTCCTCAAGGCTCATCTATCTTGTCATGTGCTTCAGGATGTCATTTTGGCTTACTGTTGCATAATATTCCATCATATGTATATACCATATTTTGTTGATCCACTTGTCTGTTGATGGGCATTTGGTTTGTTTCCACCTTTTGGCGATTGTGAATAATGCTGCTGTGAACATTGGTGTGCAAATATATGTTTGTGTCATTGCTTTCAGTTCTTCTGGGTATATACCAAGTGGTACTGTTGCTGGGTCATAGGGCAGCATGATATTTAGTTTTCTAAGGAACCACCAAACAGTCTTCCATAGTGACTGCACCATTCTACATTCCCACCAGCAGTGCTTAAGTGTCCCAGTTTCTCCACATCCACTCCAACATTTATAGTTTCCTGTTTGTTTAATACCAGCCATTCTTATAGGTGTGAGGTGGTATCTCATTGTAGTCTTAATCTGCATTTCCCTTATAGCCAGTGAAAGTGAGCATCTCTTCATGTGCTTTTGAGCCATCTGTATTTGCTCTTCAGAAAAATGCCTATTCATATCTTTAGCCCATTTTATAATTGAGTTGTTTGTTCTTTTGTTATTGAGTTCTATTATTTCTTTGTATATACAAGCAATCAAACTTTTTTCTGAAATGTGATTTCCAAATATTTTCTCCCATTGAGTTGGCTGCCTCTTCACCTTTCTGACAAAGTCTTTTGAGGTGCAGAGGCATTTGATTTTGAGGAGTTCCCATTTATCTATTTTTTCTTTTGTTGCCTGTGCTTTGGGTGTAGAATTTAGGAAGCTACCTCCTATTACTAGGTCTTGAAGATGTTTCCCTACATATTCTTCTAGAAGCTTTGTGGTGCTAGTTCTTATATTTAGGTGTTTGATCCACTTTGAATTAATTTTTCTGTAGGGTGTAAGATAGGGGTCCTCTTTCATTCTCTTGGCTATTGATATCCAGTTCTTCCATGCCAATTATTGAAAAGACTATCTTATCCCAATTTAGAGGATTTGGGGGCCTTGTCAAAAATCAGTTGACCATAGATTTGATGGTCTATATCTGCACTCTCTGTTCAATTCCATTGGTCAGTGCTTCTGTCTTTGTGCTAGTACCCTGCTGTTTTTGACCACTGTGGCTTTATAATAGGTTTTGAAGTCAGGGAGTGTTAATCCTCCCACTTCATTCTTCTCTTTTAGGATGCTTTTCGCTATTTGTGGTTTCCCTTCCAGATGAATTTTGTAGGTTACTCTTCCAAATCTTCAAAGTATTTTGGAGATTGAAAAATCTCCAAAGAATTTTGTAGGTTGCTGTTGGAATTTTGATTGGTAATGCATTGAATCTTTAGATCAATTTAGAGAGAATTGGCATCGTAACTATCCATGAGCAGGGAATGTCTTTCCACCTATTTAGATCTCCTTTGATTTCTTTTAGCAATGTTGCATATTTATCTGTGTACAAGTCCTTTACGTCCCTAGTTAAGTTCATTCCTATGTATTTGATTCTTTTAGTTGCAATTTTGAATGAAATTTTTTCCTTAACTGTCTCCTCAGCTAAGTCATTGCTTATGTATAGAAATGTTACTGATTTTTGCACATTAATTTTATATCCCGCCACCTTGCTGAATTTGTTTATTAGCTCAGGTAACTTTGCTGTAGATTTCTAAGGATCTTCCAAGTATAGTATCATATCATCTGCAAATAATGAGAGTTTTACTTCTTCCTTTCCAATTTGGATGCCTTTTATTTCTTTGTCCTGCCTGTTGCTCTAGCTAGAACTTCTAGCACAATGTTGAATACTATTGGTGACAGTGGGCATCCTTGTCTTGCACCTGACCTTAAGGGGAAGGCTTTTAGTCTTCTCCACTGAGTACAATGCTGGCTATTGCTTTTTCATATATTCCCTTTATCATATTGAGGTAGTTACCTTTCATCCCTGTCTTTCGGAGTGTTTTTATCAGAAAAGGATGCTGAATTTTGTCAAATGCTTTTTCAGCATCAGTCGAGATGATCATGTGATTTTTCCCTTTGGATTTGCTAATTACATTAATTGATTTTCTTGTGTTGAACCATCCTTGCATTCCTGGTATAAACCCCACTTGGTCATGGTGTACAATTCTTTTAATGTGCTTTTGAATTCAATTTGCCGATATTTTATTGAGAATTTTTGCATCTATGTTCCTTAGGGAGATTGGCCTGTAATTTTCCTCTTTTATAGCATCTGTACCTGGTTTTTGTCTTAAAGTGATATTAGCTTCATAAAATGAGTTAGGTAGAATTGCTTTTTCCTTAATTTTTTGGAGAAGTTTGAGCGGAATTGGTGTTAGTTCTTTCTGGAATGGTTGATAAGATTCCCCTGTGAAGTCATCTGGCCCTGGGCTTTTCTTTGTAGGAAGATTTTAGATGGTTGATTGAATCTCTTTACTTGTGGTTGGTTTGTTGAGATCTTCTATTTCTTCCTGAGTCAGCTTGAACAGCTGAGTAGCTTGTTTGTATGTCTCTAGGAATTTGTCCATTTCATCTAAGTTGTCTAGGTTGTTGGCATATAGTTGTTCATAGTACCCTCTTATGATTTCATTTATTTCTTCAGGCTCTGTGGTAACACACCCCTTCTCATTTCTGATTTTGTTTATTTGCATCCTCTCTCTTTTTTTCTTTAACAGTCTTGCTAGTGGCCCATCAATTTTACTGATTTTTTCGAAGAACCAAGTTTTGTTTTTATTGATTCGTTCTTTTGTTCTCCCATTCATTTATCTCTGCTTTAATCTTTGTTATTTCTCTTCTCTTGTTTGCTTTGGGGTTAGTTTGCTCTTCTTTCTCAAATTCCTCCAGGTTTGCTGTTAAGTCCTCATTTTTTGTTCTTTCTTGTTTTTTTAATATAGGCATTTAGGGCAATAAATTTCCCTCTCAGCACAGCCTTTGACACATCCCATAAGTTCTGATAAGTTGTATTCTCATTTTCATTCATCTCCAGATAGCTACTGATTTCTCTAGCAATTTCTTCTTTGACCCACTGGTTATTTAAGAGTGTGTTATTGAGTCTCCATATATTTGTGAATGTTCTCATTCTTTGGTGGTTATTGAGATCCAGCTTCATCCCATTGTGATCAGAGAAAGTGCTTTGAATAATTTCAATATTTTTAAATGTATAAAGACCTGTTTTGTGCCCCAGCATATGATTTATCCTGGAGAATGTTTCATGAGCACTGGAGAAGAATGTATATCCTTGTGCTTTGGGGTGCAGTGACCAGTATATGTCTGTTAGGTCTGATTCATTTATCAAGTTATTTAACTTCTCTATTTTCTTGTTTATCTTCTGTCTGGTTGTTCTATCTATAGAGGAGAGTGGTGTATTGAAGTCTCCTACTATTAGTGTTGAAACATCTATCCCTTCAGTTTTTCCAATGTCTGTCTCATATACTTTGGAGCTCCTTGATTGGGAGCATAAACAGTTATGATTGTTATATCTTCTTGGTGAATTGACCCCTTACTCCATATATAGTGTTCTTCTTTGTCTTTTATGATGTCTTTGTATTTAAAGCCTATTTTGTCTGATATTAGTATAGCTACTCCTACTTTCTTTTGGTTACACCTTGCGTGGAAAATCTTTTTCCATCCTTTCACTTTCAAACTATTTGTATCCTTGTGTCTGAGAAAAGTCTCTTGGAAGTAGCATATAGCTGGATTATATTTCTAAATCCATTCTGCCAATCTGTGTCTTTTAATTGGTAAGTTTAGTCCATTTTCATTCAAAGTTATTACTGAAAAGGCATTTCTTGATTCCACCATCTTATCTTTTTT
The DNA here is from genome assembly GCF_023851605.1 of Tamandua tetradactyla. Taxonomy (NCBI): domain Eukaryota; kingdom Metazoa; phylum Chordata; class Mammalia; order Pilosa; family Myrmecophagidae; genus Tamandua; species Tamandua tetradactyla. The sequence goes on along the minus strand of NC_135333.1, from coordinate 96,221,375 downwards.
AATGTATTTGTCAGATTAAATTCCTGCCCTCCTCCAGACCTCACTCTCCTGTCCTTTTTTTTTTAAGCCTACAGAACTCCTTTTAGTATTTCTTGAAGAGCCAGTCTCTCGTTGACAAATTCTTTTAGGACTTCTTTATCTGTGAAAATTTTAGTCTCTCCCTCAATTTTGAAGGACGGTTTGGCTGGGCACAGAATTCTTGACTGGAAGTCTTTCTCTTTCAGGATCTTGAATATATCGTACCACTGCCTTCTCACCTTTAGGGTGCTAGTTGAGTAGTCTGAACTCAGTCTTATTGATTTCCCTTGAATGTAGTAGATTGCTTTTCTCTTGCCACCTTCAAGATTTTCTGCTTCTCCTCAACATTTGACAGACTGATTAGTATGTGCCTTGGGGAAGGCCTATTTGTATTTATTCTGTTTGGAGTTCTTTGGGCTTCTTTGACTTGTATATTTATGTCCTTTATGAGGGTTGGGAAGTTTTCCCCCATTATATCCTCAACTGCTCTTCCTAGCCCTTTGCTCCTCTCTTCTCCTTCTGGGATACCAATCATTCTTATATCTGTGTGCTTTGTTTTGTCTATCATTTTCCTGAGTTCCTATTCAATATTTTCCATCTATTTTACCATATGCTGTTTTGAGTTTTCCTGTCCTCTATATCACTTATTCTTTCTTCTGTCTCTTCAAATCTGGTGTTGTGTGCCTCTAGTTTGCTTTTATTTTGGTCAACAGGGTCTTTAATCTCCATTATTTCCACTATTTTTCTATTCTTTCAAATTCCTCTTTGTTCACTTCTACTGTCTTCTTGATCATTTATGTCATTTGCTATCCCACTTATTTTATTAAGTAGAGTTGTATGAATGTCTTTGATCATTTGTTCCAATGTCTGTGTCTCCTGTGGTTTTTTAATTTGGTCCTTAGGCAGGGTTATATCTGTCTGCATTGTGGTATGCTTAGTGATCTTCTGCTGTCTTTGTGGCATGTAAATATCTTGATTGATTTACTTTGGGAGTTGATTATTTTCAATAGTCTAAGGCCTTGTGTTTGCAGGATGGTTGTACAGCAGGGAGCAGGGCATGGGGTGGAGCACTCAGTTTGGTGATTTGTGTCGGGCAGGTATGGGCGCAGGTAGGGGATGTTATGCTGATGCTTGTGAACGTGGGTGCCCAATGGCCAGGAAGGATGTGGCTATGTGGGTGTACCAGTCTGGGGGCCATAACCCTGGTATGCACTGGTCTAAGGCACAGGGCCCTTTGGGCACATGCATAGAGCTGTAGCAGTAGGTTGGCGTTATGACTTCATGGATCGGGGGCAGATGTGACTCAGCTGCACAGGTTGGCACTTTCTTAGAGCTGGGAAGTGAGGCTGAGGGCTATGTACATTCATGGTTCTAGGACTGCTGTAAAGTGCAGTTCCCAGAGTTGAATGATGCAGTTGGGGGCTTGTGTGCATGTGTGAGTGAGGCCACTCAGGGAGAGGCCTGGGTGAGGCTGTGTGACACAGTGGGTGGGGGGCAGTGGTAGCCTAGGTATGGAAGTTAGTGCCCACAACCTTTATACTCTGGCAGCAGCCTGCAGGGAACGGGGCGGGGAGGTAGTGCTCAGGAAGTATGCATGAGAGGTGGATTGGGCTGCTCTTGGGGTAGGGGTGTCGGGCAGGTACATTGACTATGGGCTGGTGGGGTGGGGGTGCCTGGAGCATGGGGAATGGAAGCAGATGATGGGGTTCAGGTGCATGGGGTGTGGGTGAGTCTCTGGTCATGGGGCTCCACTGGTGAGGGTAGCACATGCAAGGAACATGGCCTTGCTTACTTCCTAGTCCTGCGTTCCCATCTGTGCACTCCCGTGGGCTCCGCACCTCTGTGCTAGGCTCCAGCTTTCTGCCTCTGAGTTCCTCAGCCTTTGCAACCCAGCTGCCACATGTGGTACAGAAAGTTCTCCCAGGTCATCTGCACTCCTGAATTGCTGCCTCAGTTGCCCTCCTGTCCTTTCTCTAACTTTTCTGTGGAGCAGACCTAATCTCGAGCTACTCTAGTTGGGCATCTTCCTGGAAGTCCCAGTCTATGTCTTTTGATTGGGGAGTTTAATCCATTAAAATTTAATGTTATTACTGTAAAGGGCAGTACTTTCTTCTGCAGTTTTGTCTTTTGGATTTTATATGTCATATCTTATTTTTTTTTCTCTCTTTCTCTTGCTTTTTATCTTCCTGATAGTCTTTATTTGTACATTTTCTCTCCTGTCTTTTCCTATCTGCCTGTAGTATACCCTTTAGTATTTATTCTAGAGCGGGTTTCTTGTTCACAAACTCTCTCAGTGACTGTTGTCTAAAAATATTTTAAGCTCCCCCTCATTTTTGAAAACGTTTTTTATTGTGAAATATAGCATATATTCAAAGAAAAGAAACAAAAGCAATAATTTTCAACATTCACTTTTACAAGTAATTACAGAACAAATTTCAGAGTTTGTTATAGGTCACCATTGTGCTATTTCAGATTTTTCCTTCTAGCTGCTCCAAAACATTAGAGGCTATAAGAAATACCAATATAGTGATTTAGCAGTCATACTTGTTAGTTAAATCCTGTTTTTTCTATTACACCTCCTCCTTCTCCTTTGATCCTTCTCCCAGTCTATAGGGATCTTTAGGCAATGCCCTTCTGACTTTTTCATGTCTAGAAGTAATGTCAACACTAAAGGACAGGGGGATATAATTAGTTAATATTCTTGGGTTTCAGGATTTTTCTGGCCTAGGAACCCTCTGGAAATTATAGTTTTCAGGAAAGCAGAATCAGAGCAAGAAACTTTTATAAAGTCTTACCTCAAGCCCTTGTTGTTCTTAAGAGTCAACAGGAGTGATGTTGGTTGGTGTTTAGCAAACCATGGCAATTAGCGCTATGCAACTGAAGCTAGCATAAGAGTAGCCTCCAGAATAACCTCTGTACTCTATATAATCTCTCTTAGCCACTGATGCCTTATTTTGTTATACTTCTTTTTCACCTTGTTTTATCAGAAAGATGTTGTCCATCCCACAGTGCTGGGCCAGACTCATCCCTGGAGTCATTCCCCCATTATCAGGGAGACTTTCACCCCTGAATGTCATGTCACATGTAGTGGTGAGGGTAATGATTTTCCTTGAAGAATTGGGCTATAAAGACAGAGAGAGGCCACATCTGAGCAACAAGAGAGGTTTCTGGGAACCAACTCTTAGGCCTCATTATAGGTGGTCTTAGCTTTTCCACTACAAAAATAAGTTTCATAGGGCAAGCCTCAAAATCAAGGACTTGAGGGAGGGCCAAGACGGTGGCTTAGCAAGGTGTGGGATTTAGTTCATCCTCCAGAGCAGCTAGTAAATACCAAGGAACAGTACAGAACAACTGCTGGGGCCACATCAGTGACCGGACACACAGCATACCCCAGTCTGGTCTAGCCGGACTGGCTGCAAGCCCACCCAGAACCGTGAATTCCCCAAGCCACAGTGGCTGGCACCCCTCCCCCACAGGCTGCTTCCCAGAGGGGAAAGGAAAGGGGCATTACCAGCAGCAGGGGCAGAGTGCAGCCAAGCTCCAATGGTGGAATTAACTAACAAATTCTAACTACTAAAAATAGCCCCCCAGCTCAGTTAAACCTCAGTAAAAGCAGAGGTTGTGGGTTTTTGCTCTGATGCAGAGGGGGCAGGGCTGATGGAAAAAGAAAAAAGAAAAAAAGAAACAGAGGTTTTTTGGATCAGATAGCACATAATACTTGAAAGGGTCTGGGCCCTGAAGGAAAGGAGGGGGCACATAGGACCTGAAGGTACACAAAGCAACATACCAATTTAAGCTCTTAATTGGCAAATCTGAGGAAGGAGGGTCCTGCTCTGAAAAGGATTTTCCTCTTTCTTTTTTGTGGCTGTGTTTCTATGGCTTGACTGCTCTTTGGATACAGCTGCAAGGCTTCTCAGGCTCCAATTGCCCCAAGCGTAGGCATAATTGAGCTTGTTTGAGTGTCTGTCTGGAGCCTGTTCCTTCCCCAGGAGAGGGGTGGGGCCCAGCTCAGGTGGAATCCCTCCCTCAAGGAAGTCTGTGTCTAGAAGAGTGAAGCAGAGGGGGCGGGCCAAGATGGTGGCTTAGCAATGTGCGCATTTTAGTTCATCCTCCAGAATAACTACTAAATAACCAGAAACAGTACAGAACAGCTCCCGGAGCCACGAGACCCACGATAGAGACCGGACACACAGCGTACCCCAGTCTGGACCAGCTGGACCGGCTGCGAGTCTCCAGAACAGTGGGTTCCCCAAGCCGCGGCGGCCGGCACCCCTCCCCCATGGGCGGCTTCCCTGAGGGAAAGGAAAGACGCTCTGACAGTGGCGGGGACTGAGTCCAACCAAGCACCGATTGTGGCACTAATGGACAAATTCTGACTACTAAAAGTGGGCCTCCGGCTCAGGTGAGGCTGGTCAAGGCAGAGGTCACTTGTTGGGCTAACTGAAGGAGAGGAAGGGGGATGAAACAGGTTTTTGTGGCTGTTTCTATGGAGGCTTGGCTGCCTCTGGATTCAGTGGTGGGACTACTCGGGCTGCAACTGCCCCAGGAATAGGCAGAAGCAGACTGCTTTCAGGCTATCTCCCACATGTGCCTTCCCCAGGGAAGGGGTGAAGCCCAACTTAGGTGGAATCCCTCTCTCAAGGAATTCAGACCCCAGGGCTTGGCAATTTGAAGCCATTACAACCAGCCTACAACCTCTCCTCTGTCTCCACCACGCCCCCAGCAGGGAGAGCCTTCCAAAGTTAAAGGAGCCACAACATCTTTTGCTGGTGGGACCTGCAGACAGACAAGCGCCACATACTGGGAAAGATAAGAAAAACAGAGGCCAGAGACTTTACAGGAAAGTCTTTCAACCTGCTGGGTCTCACCCTCAGGGAAAACTGACGCAGGTGACTCCTTCCCCCTGATAGGAGGCCAGTTTAGTCTGCGAAAACCCGGCTGGAGTCTGTAATACCTATGTAGACCCTCCTAAGGGTGGGGAGGGAAAAGACACCTTACAAGCAGGACAAGAAACAAGAAAATAAGAACTGAAAAATTACCCTCTGTTAAACAAAACTTAAGCTAGAGGCCCAGAAAAAGCTGAACTGAAGGTCAAAGAACAGATAGACAACAAACTTATCTAGCAAGAAAACTCTAGGTAAGATAAGTGAAACCAATCTCCAACATAAACTAATTTAAGGTAACTAAATGTCCAGACGCCAGCAAAAAATAACAAATCATACCAGGAAAATTGAAGATATGGCCCAGTCAAAGGAACAAACCAATAGTTCAAATGAGATACAGGAGCTGAAGCAACTAATTCAGAATATACGAACAGAGATGGAAAACCTCATCAAAAACCAAATCAATAAATTGAGGGAGGACATGAAGAAGGCAAGGAATGAACAAAAAGAAGAAATGGAAAGTCTGAAAAAAACAAATCACAGAACTTATGGGACTGAAAGATACAGTAGAAGAGATGAAAAAAAAATGGAAACCTACAATGGTAGATTTCAAGAGACAGAGGTTAGGATTAGTGAACTGGAGGATGGAACATCTGATAATCCAAAAAGAAACAGAAACTATAGGGAAAAGAATGGAAAAATATGAGCAGGGACTCAGGGAATTTAATGATAATATAAAGCGCACAAATATACATGTTGTGGGTGTCCCAGAAGGAGAAGAGAAGGGAAAAGGAGGAGAAAAACTAATGGAAGAAATTATCACTGAAAATTTCCCAACTCTTATGAAAGACCTAAAATTACAGATCCAAGAAGTGCAGTGCACCCCAAAAAGAATAGATCCAAATAGACGTTCTCCAAGACACTAGTCAGAATGTCAGAGGTCAAAGAGAAAGAGAGGATCTTGAAAGCAGCAAGAGAAAAGCAATCCATCACATTCAAGGGAAACCCAATAAGACTATGTGTAGATTTCTCAGCAGAAACCATGGAGGCGAGAAGACAGTGGGATGATATATTTAAATTACTAAAAGAGAAAAACTGCCAACCAAGACTTCTATACCCAGCAAAATTGTCCTTTAAAAATGAGGGAGAAATTAAAACATTCTCAGACAAAAAGTCACTGAGAGAATTTGTGACCAAGAGACCCGCTCTGCAAGAAATACTAAAGGGAGCACTAGAGGCAGATACAAAAAGACAGAAGAGAGAGGTGTGGAGAAGAGTGTAGAAAGAAGGAAAATTAGATATGACATATAAAATGCAAAAGGCAAAATGGTAGAGGAAAGTACTACCCAAACAGTAATAGCACTAAATGTTAATGGACTGAACTCCCCAATCAAAAAACATAGACTGGCAGGATGGATTAAAAAACAGGATCCTTCTATATGCTGTCTACAGGAAACACATCTTAGACCCAAAGATAAACATAGGTTGAAAGTGAAAGGTTGGAAAAAGATATTTCATGCAAATAACAACCAGAAAAGAGCAGGAGTAGCTATACTAATATCCAACAAATTAGACTTCAAATGTAGAAGAGTGAAGCATTAAAGCTGGCCTGCAACCTCTCCTCTATCTCAACCATGCCCCCAGCAAGGGAGAGTCTGCTGAAGTAAAAGGTACCACATCACCTTATGTTGGTGGGACCTGCAGGCAGAAAAGCGCCACATACTGGGCAGGATAGGAAAAACACAGAGTCCAGAGGCTTCATAGGAAAGCCTTTCCATCTGCTGGGTCTCACCTTCAGGTAAAACTGATGCAGGTGACTCTTTCCTCCTGAGAGGAGGCCAATTTGGTCTAGGAAAATCTGGCTGGGGTCTATAATACCTAAGTAGGCCCTCCTAAGGGAGATTTTAAAAAAGGCAACATACAGGCAGGCAAGAAACAAGAAAACAAGAACTGAAAAATTCTGCTCTGTTAAACAAAACTTAAACTAGAGGTCTGGAATAAGCTGAATTGAATGTCAAAGAACACATAGACAAAAAAGTCATCCAGCAAGAAAATCCTAGATTAAAAGCAGTGAAAACAATCTCCAGAATAAACTAATTAAGGTAATTAAATGCCTAGATGCCAGCAAAAATAACAACTCATACTAGGAAAATTGAAGATATGGCCCAGTCAGAGGAACAAACCAGCAATTCAAATGAGATACAGGAGTTGAAACAGTTAATTCAGAATGTTTGAACAGACATGAAAAACCTCATCAAAAATCAAATCAATGAATTGAGGGAGGATATAAAGAAGACAAGGAATGAACAAAAAGAGGAAATCAAAAGTCTGAAAAAAATCACAGAACTTATGGGAATGAAAGGCACAGTAGAAGAGATGAAAAAAAAACAATGGAAACCTACAATGTCAGGTTTCAAGAGGCAGAAAATAGGATTAGTGAACTGGAGGATGGAATATCTGAAATCTGACAAGCAAAAGAAAATATAGGGAAAAGAATGGGAAAATACAAGCAGGATCTAAGGAATTGAATAACATGAAGTGCACAGATATACATATTGTGGCTGTCCAAGAAGAAGAGAAGGGAAAAGGAGGAGAAAAACTAATGGAGGAAATTATCACTGAAAATTTCCCAACTCTTATGAAAGACTTAAAATTACAGATGCAAGAAGTGCAGCGTACCGCAAACAATATAGATCCAAATAGACATACTCCAAGACACTTACTAATCAGAATGTCAGATGTTAAGGAGCAAGAGCAAATCTTGAAAGCAGCAAGAGAAAAACAATCCATCACATACAAGGAAAGCCCAATGAGACTATGTGTAGATTTCTCAGCAGAGACCATGGAGGCGAGAAGACAATGGGATGGTATATTTAAATTATTAGAAGAGACAAGCTGCCAACCAAAAATTCTATATCCAGTAAAATTGTCCTTCAAAAATCAGGGTGAAATTAAAACATTTTCAGGCAAAAAAATCCCTGATAATTTGTGACCAAGACCAGCTCTGCAAGAAATACTAAAGGGAGCAGTAGAGACAGATAGGAAAAGACAGTTGCGAGAGTTGTGGAGAACAGTGTAGAATTGAAGACTATCAGTAAAGATAAAAAGAAGAAAAGTGAGATATGACATATAAAATCCAAAAGGCAAAATGGTAGAAGAAAGTACTACCCCTACAGTAATAACACTACATGTTTATGGATTAAACTCCCCAACCAAAAGACATAGACTGGCAGATTGGATTAAAAACAACACTCATATATATGCTGTCTACAAGGAACTGCATCTTAGACCCAAGGATAAACATAGGTTGAAAGTGAAAGGCTGGGAAAAGATATTTCATGCAAATAACAATCAGAAAAGAGCAGGAGTAGCTATACTAATATCCAACAAATTAGACTTCAAATGTAAAACAGGTAAAAGAGACAAAGAAGGACACTGTATTAATAAAAGGAACAGTTCAACAAGAAGACATAACAATCATAAATATTGGTGCACTGAGCTAGAATGCTCCAAAATATGTGAGGCAAACACTGAGAACACTGGAAAGAGAAACAGACACATCTATCATAATAGTTGGAGACTTCAATTCCCATCTCTCATCATTGGACAGAACATCTAGACAGAGGCTCAATAAAGAAGCAGAGAATTTGGATAATACAATAAATGAGCTAGACTTAACAGACATTTATAGAACATTACACCCCACAACACCAGGATATACCTTTTTCTCAAGTGCTTGTGGATCATTCTCAAGGATAGACCATATCTGAGTCACACAACAAGTCTTAATAAATATAAAAAGATTGAAATCATACAAAACACTTTCTCAGATCATAAAGGAATGAGGTTGGAAATCAATAATAGGCAGAGTGCCAGAAAATTCACAAATATATGGAGGCTCAGCAACACACTTTTAAACAACCAGAGGGTCAAGGAAGAAATTACAAGAGAAATCAGTAAGTATCTCAAGGCAAATGAAAATGAAAATACAACTTATCAAAATTTATGGGATGCAGCAAAGGCAGTATTAAGAGGCAAATTTATTGCCCTAAAATGCCTATATCAAAAAAGAAGAAAGAGCAAAAGCCAAGGAATTGACTATCCACTTAGAATAACTAGAGGAAGAACAGCAAACTAACCCCAAAGGAAGCAAAAGGAAAGAAATAATAAAGATTACAGCAGAAATAAATGAAGTTGAGAACATGAAAACAATCAAGAAAATCAACAAAACCAAAAGTTGGTTCTATGAGAAAATGAAAATGGACCCTTAGTGAGGCTAACGAAAAGAAGAGAGAGGATGCAAATAAATAAAATCAGAAATGGAAAAGGAGACATAACCACTGACCCCACAGAAATAAAGGAAATAATGAGAGGATCATTGAACGACTTTATGCTAATAAACTTGACAATGCAGATGAAACAACTTCTTGGAAAGGCATGAACAACCAACATTGACTTGAGAAGAGATAGACGACCTCAACAAACAAATCACAAGTAAAAAAATGGAATCAGTTACTAAGAAGCTCCCCAAAAACAAAAGTCCAGGACCAGATGGCTTCACATGTGAATTCTACCAAACATTCAAGAAAGAATTAGTACCAATCCTGCTCAAACTCTTCAAAAAAATTGAAGAGGAGGGAAAGCCACCTAATTCATTCTGCAAAGCCAATATCATCCTCAAACCAAAGCCAGATAAAGATATTACAAAAAAGGAAAACTACAGACCAATCTCTCTGATGAATATAGATGCAAAAATCCTCAGCAAAATTCTTGCAAATTGAATCCAGCAGCACATTAAAAGAATTATATACTCTGACCAAGTAGGATTCATCCCAGGTATGCAAGGATGGCTCAACAAATCCATTAATGTAATACACCATATCAACAAATCAAAGCAGAAAAGCATGTGATCCATCTTGATTGATGCAGAAAAGCATTTGACAAAATTCAACATCCTTTCCTGTTGAAAACACTTCAAAAGATAGAAGTAGAAGGGAACTTCCTCAACATGATAAAGGAAATATATGAAAAACCCACAGTTAACATCATCTTCAATGGAGAAAAACTGAAAACTTTCCCCCTAAGATCAGGAACAAGACAAGGGTGTCCACTGTCACCATTGTTATTCAACATTGTTTTGAAGTTCTAGCCAGAGCAGTTAGACAAGATAAAGATATCCAAGTCATCAGGATTGGAAACGATGAAGTTAAACTCTCGCTGTTTGCAAATGATATGATACTGTATGTCAAAAACCCTGAAAAATCCACAGCAAAACTACTAGACCTAATAAATAAGTATAGCAATGTGGCAGGTTACAAAATCAACACTCAAAATTCTGTAGTGTTTCTGTACACTAGTAGTGAACAATCTGAGGGGGAAGTCAAGAAAAAATTCCATTTATAGTTGCAACCAAAAGAATAAAATACTAAGGAATAAATTCAGCTAAAGAGACAAAAGACCTATACAAAGAAAACGACAAGAAATTGTTAAAAGAAGTCATAGAAGACCTAAATAAATGAAAGGGCATACCATGTTCATGGATTAGAAGACTAAATATAGTTAAGATGTCAATTCTACCTAAATTGATTTACAGATTCAATGCAATACCAATTAAAATCCCAAAAACTTACTTTTCAGAAATAGGAAAACCAATAACCAAATTTATCTGGAAGGGCAGGGTGCCCAGAATATCTAAAAGTATCCTGAGAAAGAAAAATGAAGTCAGAGGTCTTATGCTACCTGACTTTAAAGTGTATTAGAAAGCTACAGTGGTCAAAACAGCATGGTACTGGCATGAAGATAGATATACTGACAATGGAATTGAATAGAGTGTTCAAATATAGATCCTCTCACCTCTGGGCAATTGATCTTTGATGAGGCAGTCAAGCAAACTCACCTGGAACAGGACAGTCTCTTCAATGAATGGTGCCTAGAGAACTGGATATACACGTGCAAAAGAATGAAAGGGGATCCATACCTCACACCCTATACAAAAATTAACTCAAAATGGATCAAAGACCTAAACATTAGATCTAAGAATAAAACTGTTAGAAGAAAATAGGGAAATATCTTGTAAATCTTATAATAGGAGGCAGTTTCCTAGACCTTACACCCAAAGCACAAGCATTGAAGAAATAAATGAATAAATGGGAACTTCTCAAAATTCAACACTTTTGTGATCAAGAAAGTAAAAAGAAAAAAGACATCCTTCACAATGGGAGATGATATTTAGAAACAATATATCACATAAAGGTCTAGTATCCAGAATATATAAAGAGATTGTTCAACTCAACAACAAAAAGACAGACAACCCAATTACAAAATGGGCAAAAGACTTGAGCATACACTTCTCAGAAGAGGAAATACAAATGTCCAAAAGATGCACAAAAAGATGTTCAACTTCCCTGACTATTAGGGAAATGCAAATCAAAACCACAATGAGATACCATCTCACACCCTCCAGAATGGCCATTATCAATAAAGCAGAAAACGACAAGTTCTGAAGAGGATGTGGAGAAAGAGGCAACTTATCCTCTGTTGGTGGGAATGTCAAATGGCACAACCGCTGTGGAAGGCAGTTTGGCAGGTCCTCAGGAAAGTAAGTATAGAATTGCCATATGACCTGGCAAAACCATTGCTAGGTATCTGCTCAGAGGACATGAGGGCAGGGACACAAAGGGACACTTGCACACCAATGTTTATAGCAACATTATTTACAATTGCCAAGAGATAGAAATGGCCAAAATGTCCATCAACAGACAAGTGGCTAAACAAGCTGTGGTATATACATACGGTGTAATATTATGCAGCTATAAAACAGAATAAAGTTATGAAGTAAGTAACAATATGGATGGACCTTAAGGACGTTATGCTGAGTGAGATTAGCCAAAAACAAAAGAACGAATACTGTGTGGTCTCACTGATATGAACCAACATTAATGAATAACTTGAAGAATTTCAGTAAAGAACAGAGACAAACAGGAGCTAGAAATAGGGTAGATATTGGGTAATTGGAACTGAAGGGATACAGATTGTGCAATGGGACTGATTGTAAAAATTCAGAAATGGATAGCACAATGCTACCTAACTGTAATACAATAATGTTAGAACACTGAATGAAGCCAAACGTATCAATGATAGAGGGTAGAAGCCTAGGGGCACAAATGAAATCAGAAGGAAAGATAGACGATAAAGACTGAGATGGTATAATCAAGGAGTGCCTAGAGTGTATAATGATAGTGACTAAATGTACAAATTTAAAAATGTTTTTGCGTGAGGAAGAACAAAGGAATGTCAATCCTGCAGGGTGTTGAAAATAGATGGTAATTAATATTTTAAAATTTTAACTTACATGTAAGACTAAAGCAAAAAATGTTTGGTACAGAATTTATATTTTGACAATGCATTTCCTAATATAACTTATCTGGACAGCTTAATTGAATACCATAAGTACATGGAACCTTGGGTAGGACATGAGATTTTGTAGGTTTGTCCATATTGATGCCCCAATGAATCCCGGAGTGATTTGAACAGTGAATAAAAAGTATTTGCAAAGTCCCCTCCGGAGAATGGTGAAAATGGGGGAGAATTCAAAAAAAAAAGTACTTGCAAAGTCCCCTTGGGGGAATGGTGAGAAAGGGGGAAAATTCAGTCTCCCCAAGTGGAAAATTCTTGATATTCTCACAAGCAGTAGGGACAACCAAAGCAATAGACTAAGCCCCCAATCTTGGGATTTGTTCACATGAAACTTAACCCCACAAAGAATAGGCTAAACCTACTTAAAATTAGGCCTAAGAGTCACCCCCAAGAGAACCTCTTTTGTTGATCAGATGTAGCCTCTCTCTCTCAGCCAACATGACAAGCAAACTCACTGCCCTCCCCCTCTCTACGTGGGACATGACTCCCAGGGGTATAGACCTTCCTGGCAGTGTGGGACAGAAATCCTAGAATGAGCTGGGATTCAGCATCAAGGGATTGAGAAAACCTTCTCCACCAAAACCGGGAAGAGTGAAATGAGACAAAGTGTCAATGGCTGAGAGATTCCAAACAGAGTGGAGAGGTTATCCTGGAATTTATTCTTACACATTAAATGATATCACCTTTTTATTTAAGGTGTAATGGAGAGGCTGGAGGGAACTGCCTGAAAATGTAGAGCTGTGTTCCAGTAGCCATGTTTCTTGAAGATGATTTTATAATGATATAGTTTTCACAGTGTGACTGTGTGATTGTGAAAACCTTGTGTCTGATACTCTTTTTATCTACCTTTTCGACTGGTGAGTAAAACATATAGATTAAAAATAAATAATAGGGGGAACAAATGTTAAAATAAATTTAGTAGATTAAAATGCTAGTGACCAATGAAAGGCAGGGGTAAGGGGTATGGTATGTATGATTTGTTTTCTGTTTTCTTATTTCTTTTTTGCAAATTAATACAAATATTCTAAGAAATGATCATGAAAAGAAATCAGTTTACCAAAAAAAAAAAAGTGTACTTTGAAATTTACTGCTTTTTTGTTTATATGTTCTACTTCATGATAAATAATGTTTAAAAAAAGAAAATCAAGGGCTTGAAAGTTCCCTTTGGGAACTGGGGCATAAGAAGGAAATATTCAACTTCTCCATTTGGAGAATTCCTGATATTCTTGCAAGCAGCGGAGACAACCAAATCAATAGTCTGAGCCCTTGATCTTGGGGTTTGCCCAGATGAAACATTCCTGCAAAGGATAGGCTAAGCCTACATATAATTACATCTAAGAGTCACCCCCAGAGAACCTTTTTGTTGCTCAGAAGTGGCCTCTCTCTCTAAGCCAACTCGGCAGGTGAACACACTGCCTTCCCCCCACTACATGAGACAGACTCCCAGGGGTGTAAATCCCCCTGGCAACATGGGACAGAAGTCCTGGGATTCGCTGGACCCGGCATGATGAGACTGAGAAAGCCTTCTTGACCAAAATGGAGAGAAGAAAGAAATGAGACGATAAAACATTTTAGTAACTGAGAGATCTTAAACAGGTTTGAGAGGTTATTCTTAGGCATCATATAGATATCCCTTTTTAGTTTATGTTGTATTGGAGTAGCTAGAGGGAAGTACCTGAAGCTGTTCAACTATATTTTAGTAGTCTTGATTCTTGGAGACAATTGTATAACAATATAGCTTTTACACTGTGACTGTGTGATTGTGAAAACCTTGTGTCTGATGCTCTTTTTATCCAGGGTATGGGCAGATAAGTAAAAAATATATATGAATAAAAATAAATAAATAATAGGGAGGATTAGGGGTAAAATAAATTGGGTACATGGAAACATCAGTGGTCAGTGATAAGGAGAATAAGGGTATGGGATGTATGATTTTCTTTTTATTTCTTTTTCTGGAGTGATGTAAATGTTTTAAAAATGATCATGATAATAAACACACAACTATGGGATGATATTGTGAGCCATTGATTGTACACCATATATGAATTATATGTGTGTAAATATTTGTAAATAAAAATATATTTTTTTAAAAAGCCTAGTGGTTATCTTCAGATGTTGGTACATTTAATTTTTATTTTTTTAAGTGTTTTTTTTTTTGGTGTATGTTTTCCAAATATTCCATAACGTGTCACATCATCTTTATAAAAGGAAAATATTGGTGGCTTCCATTCTTTAGCTGAAAAGATATACTCAAATCTTAAATTGTGATTAACAGTGAGGGTCTGGGATTCTGGAAACATTTTTCATAGCAAGTAGTATCACTATTGTAATTTTAAAAAACTTACATAATAAAACACTAGGAGATCAATAATTTTTTTTTAAAAATCGAGGGCTTGGGCTTATTTTCTTGGAAGTCTCAATGGTTGAGAAGGTGTCCCGGGGTTCTCACATGGGAAAGTTTAATAGTTTTTTTTTTTTTTTCTTCCCCTTTTTGGACTCTCAAGGGACCCTACCAATACTTTTTAATTATCAGCCCACCATGGTCTGAGATGTACCCTGTAATCATTAAGCTATACAGAATTGAAGGCCTTATTCCCATGCTGAATTGCAGGAGTTTGGGTGTTTAAATGAGCTATCTAGACAGCTTGATTAAGGTTGTGTGTTACAGGAAATTGAGGTTATAGACGTAATAAACTTCTCTGCCTTTGATCTCATACAGGTGAAAGTCTAGAGTACATACACTATCACCTTTTACCCTGTATTCTGATTTACTTTAATCCTAACCAGAATGGCTTGATTTTTATCTCTAATTGAGACCTGATCTCTGTTTTTTGTTGCTTTAACTTTTATTGTACATAGCTATGCTAGTTTTCAGGGCTGCCCTCCACGTCTGGGTCTTAGGTGTCACAGAGTTACTCAGAGTTCCAGGGAAATTCTGTTGATACACATATAACATTCCAGTAACTGAGAGATTTTAAACAGATTTGAGAATCTAGAAATACATTTACAACTTCAGACTAAGTGTGGCTGCTGTAAGGACTTACAGTCTAGGCTCCAATTTTTTATAACTATTTTCTGAAAAAGACCTTTGTGTCTTTCCTCTTTTGTTTCTAGTTTATTTTGCACAGCACATTGTCCCCAAGGTTTATTCAGTTCATTGCATGCCTCTCAACATCCTTTCTTTTTGTAGCCACACCATATCCATCACATAAATGTATCACAGTTCATCATTTGCTTCTCAGTCACTTTACCCTTCAGCTCCTTCCATCTATTGGACATCATAGATAATGTCCAAAATAAACAAAGCATGTATTACAATATCCTCACTGGTTGTACAGTCAGTAGCATTTTTAATTTTAGACTATTTTCATTGGTCCATAAAGATAAAGAACTGAGCAACTGTCAAATCAAAACTATACTATATCGCTTGTCCCTCCCCCAGAGTTAGTTGTCCCTGGTAGTGCTGTGGTATATGGTATTGCCAGGTCATAGAGTAACTCAGTATTTAGATTTCTCAGGAATCGCCTGTTTTCCACAGTGGCTGTACCATTATACATTCCCACCAACAGTGAATAAGTGTTCCAGTTTCTCCATCCTCTCCAACATTTGTAGTTTTCTGTTTATTTTAAAGGAGCCGTTCTCATAAGTGTGAGGTGATACCTTGTTGTCTTGATTAGCATTTCCTTTATAGTTAATGAAATGAGCATCTCTTCATGTGCTTTATAGCCATATGTATTTACTCTTTGGAATAGTATCTGTTCATATCCTCTACCCATTTTTAATTGAATTGTTTGTTTTTGCTGTTGAGCTGTATAATTTCTTTATTTACACAGGTTATTATGCCTTTATCCAATAGATGGTTTCCAAATATTTTCTCCCACTGAAACTTTTTGAAAAAGTCCTTTGAGGCACAGGACTTGATCTTAAGAAGTTATCATTTATCCATATTTTCTTTCACTCCTTGCACTTTAGGTGTAAAGTTTAAGAAGCCACTCCCTCTTATTAGATCTTGAAGATGTTATGCTACATTTTCTTCTAGAAGTTTTATGGTATTGGCTCTTACATTTAGGCCTTTAATACCTTTTGAATTAATAATCTAGAGGGTGTAAGGTAGGAGTCCTCTTTCTTTTGGCTATTGATATCCAATTCTCCCTTGCCCATTCATTGAAAAGACTATTGTGTCCCCCTTCAGTGAATTTGGGGGCCTTATTGAAGATCATTTGTCCATAGATTTGGTGGTGTATCTCTGCATTCTAAATTTGATTCCATTGGTTGATACTTCTATCTTTGTGTCAGTGCCATGCTGTTTTGACCACTGTGGCTTTATAGTAAGCTCTAAAGTCAGGAAGTGTTAGTCCTCCCACTTCACTCTTCTTTTTTATGATATCTTTAGCTATTTGGGGCCTCTTTTTCTTCCAAATAAATTTCTTAACTAGCTTTTCTAAGTCTTCACGTAGGTTATTGGGATTTTGATTGGTATTGCATTGAATCTGTAGATCTGTTTGGGTAGAATTGACATATTAACAATATTCAACCTTCCTATCCATGAGCATGGAATGTCTTTCCATCTATTTAGGTCATTTTAAAATTTATTTTAACAATATTTTATAGTTTTCTGTGTACAAGTCTTTAACATCCCTGTTAGGCTTATTCCTATATACTGGATTCTTTCAGTTGCTATTTTGAATGGAATTTTTTTCCTTAATTGTCTCCTCAAATAGGTCATTACTTGTATATAGAAATACTACTGATTTTTGTACATTAGTCTTGTATCCTGCCACTTGCTGAATTTGTGTATTAGCTCAAGTAACTTCATCATAGACTTCTCAGGGGGTTCTACATATAGGATCATGTCATTACAAATAATGAAAGCTTTACTTCTTCCTTTTCCTTTTTGGACGCATTTTCTTTCTCTTCAAATTGCTCCAGCTAGGATTTCTAATACAATCTTGAGTAATAGTGGTGACAGTAGACATCCTTGTCTCATTCCTAATCTTAGGAGAAATGCTTTCAATCTCTTATTGTTAAGGATGATGCTAGCTATAAGTCTTTCATATTTTGTCCTTTATGATATTGAAAAAGTTTCCTTTGATTCTTACCTTTTGAAGTGTTTTTATCAACTGAAAAAACACTTTGAAACTGAAAAAAACTTTCAGTTTTTTATCAACTGAGAAAAGTGTTTTATGATGGCTGCTGAATTTTGTTGAATTCTTTTTTGACATCAATCGATGTGTTTATGTGATTTTTCCCCTTATGATTTGTTAATATGCTTGTATTACATTGATTGATTTTCTTGTGTTGAACCACCTTGCATTCTTGATATATACTCCACATTGTTTTGATATATTGTTCTTTATAATGTGTCATCGTATTTGATTTGCTAGTAGTTTGTTGAGAATTGTTGCATCTATGTTCATTAGGGAGATTGATGTGTAGTTTTCCTTTTGGGTAGTGTCTGTATCCAGTTTTTGGTATTAGGGTGATATTAGCTTCACAAAAGAGCTAAGTAATATTCCTTTTTCCTCAGTTTTTTGGAAGAGTTTAAGCAGGATTGTTGTTAGTTCTTTTTGGAATATTTGATATAATTTCCCTGTGAAGCCTTCTGCTCCTGGGATTTTTGGGGAGGGAACATTTTTGATGACTGATTGAATCTCTTCAACTATAATTGTTGAAATCTTCTGTTTCTTCTCAAGTCATTATAGGTAGTTTCTATGTTTTTGTTTGTTTTTTTGTTTTATTTGCATGGGCAGGCACCAGGAATTGAACGCAGGACTCCAGCATGGCAGGCGAGAACTCTGTAGGGCAGGCGAGAACAGTTTGTATGTTTTTAGAAATTTGTCCATTTGATCTGCATTACCTAGTTTGTTGGCAGATAGTTGTTCATAGTATGCTCTTAAGATTTTTAAAATTTCCTCAGTATCCATCATAACAACTCCCCCCTCTCATTTCTGATTTTTTTTAAATCAGAATGATTTTAATGCGTCTTCTCTCTTTTTTGTTTGTCAGTCTATCTAGGTGTCCATCAATTTTATTGATTTTCTCAAGAAATCAACTTTGGTTTTGTTGATTATTTTCTATTGTTTTGTTGTTTCTGCTTGAATTGCTGATTCTTTTCCTTTTTTCTTTCTTTTGCTATCCTTTCTCTAATTTTTCCAGGTAAATAGTTAAGTAGTCAGTTTTTACTTATTCTTCTTTTTTAATATAGGTGTTTAAGGCAATTCCCTCTTAGCCTTTGCTGCATCCCCTAAGTCCTGAAGTGTTGTAGTCTCATTATCATTTGTCTCAAAATATTTACCGATTTCTCCAGCAATTTCTTCTTTGACCCACTGATTATTTAAAAGTGTATTGTTCAGTCTACATATATTTGTGAAAGCCCTGGTTTTTTGGTGGTTATTAATTTCTAGCTTCATTCTTTTATGGTCAGAGGAAGTACTTTGGATAATTTCAATCTTATTAAATTTATAAAGTCTTATTTTGTGTCCCAACATATTATCTATTCTGGAGAACATCCATGTGCACTAGGTAAGAATGTATATCCTGGTGTTTTGAGGTATAATGATCTATATATGTCTATTAGATCTAATTTATTTATCACATTGTCTGAGTTCTGTATTTCCTTGTTGATCCTCTGTCTGGTTGTTCTGTCTGTAGTAGAGAGTGGTGTATTGAAGTTTCCCGCTATTGTTGAAATATCTGTAGCTCCCTTCAGTTTTGCCAGTGTTTGCCTCGTGCATTTTGGAGCTCCTTGATTAAGATGATAAACATGAATGATTGTTATTTCCTCTTGGTGATTTGTTCCTTTTATTAATAATATGTTGTGTGTTGCTTTGTCTCTTGTGACATCTTTACACTTAAAGCCTATTTTTTCTGATATTAGTGTAGCTACCTCTGCTTTCTTTTGGTTACAGCTTGCATGAAACATATTTTTCCATCCTTTTACTTTGAGTCTGTTTCCTTGGGTCTAAGATCATCTCTTGTAAACAGCATATAAATGGATTATATCTTTAATCTATTCTGCCAACCTGTATCTTTTAATTGATGAGTTTAGTCCATTAACATTCAAAGTTATTACCGTAAAATCGTTTCTTGAATCTACCATTTTATGCTTTAGTTTTTATTTGTCAGATCTACATATTCTCTCCCCTTTCTCTCTTTTCATTCTTTAAATTACCCTTTCTGGTACTTTTTAATTCTGTGCCCTCCTCCAGACCTCCCTCAACTGTCTTTTTTTTTCAGCTGGCAGGACTCCCTTTAGTATTTTTTATAGGGCAGGTCTCTTGTTGACTAGTTCTCTCAGTCTTTGTTTGTCTTTGAAGATTTTAATCTCTCCCTCAATTTCGAAGAACAACTTGGCTGGATAAAAATTCTTTTCTGGAAACCTTTCTTGTTCTGGATCTTGAATATATCATACCACTGCATTCTTGCCTCCAAGGTGCTTGTTGAGTAATCTGAACTGAGTCTTATGTGCTTTCTCTTTTATGTGGTAGATCGCTTTTCTCCTGCTTCTTCCAGGACTTTCTGCTTCTCTTCAATATTTGACAGACTGATTAGTATGTGTCATGGAGTAGGGCTATTTGGTTTTATTCTATTTGGGTTGATTTGGCTTCGTTGATTTGCATATTTATGTCTTTTATAAGGGTTGGGAAGAGTTCCCCATTAAATCTTCAACTAAACTTCCCATCCCTTTATTCTTCTCTTCTCCTGGGATACCAATGATTCTTACATTTGTGCGCCTTTTGTTGTCCATAATTTCCCTAAGATCCAGTTCCATTTTGTCCATCTTTCTTGCCATTTGTTCTTTGGTGCACTTTGGTTTGGTTGTTCTGAGTTCTAGCTCACTTATTCTTCCTTCTGCTTCTTTGAGTTTGCCACCTTGTGTCTCTAGTATATTTCTGTTTTGGTCTACTGTATCTTTCATCTTTGTGAAAGCTGCCATTTTTCTCTTTAATCTTTTGAATTCTTTGTGATCATCTAGTGTCTTCCAATTATCCTTTATTTCTTTAGAAATATCCTTGAATAGTTATTCCATATTCTGTTTCCTCTGGTGGTTTTGATTTGGTCATTTGGCTGGCCATTTCTGCCTGAATCTTCATGTGCTTTGTGATTTTCTGTTGTGTTTGGGGTATTTGATTATCTTAATAAAGTGGTTTCCTTCACTCATGTAAAATTTTGCATTTACTTGGTTTTATTTTTAATGTTCCCATTTGCACTTGATTTGTCAGTAATTCTCCACCAAACCAAGCCCAGATCTCATATAGGGGTAAATTCTGCTTGAGGGTCTATCAAGAGCCAGGCAGGCCCCAACCAAAACCATTCCTGCCAATTCTGAAGAACACCTAGGGCATTAGATGAGATTCTACAAAAGTTCCAGGCACTAGGGTAACTTTCCAGAAAGCTACAAGCTCCAGGTGGGTCCCTGGACTAGACAAGTTCTGAAATGCAGAGGGGCCAGCCTCTCCAGAACATCAACTAGTTCTATCCCCCCATCCCATATTATCAGTGACCCCTTCCAACATGAAAAAGTTAGAATGAGCATAGCCCAAATACCCCTAAAGAGTGGGAGAAAGATAAAAGATGATGATGGAATTATACAAAAAGGTAGGATTTAACAAATGAGTGCTGAATCAGAATATTGCTATTTTTTTAAATCTCCAGTACCTTAGAGCAGCTAGAAATAAAACCTAAAATTGTGGAATTGTAACCCATACCAAACTCTGAAATCTGTTCTACAGCTAATTGTTGCAATGTGTTTTGACTTCTTGTGAGTGTCTTATTCATCTTTATATTCTCAGCACCTTAAAACAGAGGAAGGTACCTGATAGTCACTGCATAAATGTGTGGTGAAAAAAATGAAGAAACTGAAGAAAAAAGAAGCATGTACTCTACTTCTTTGTCTGCTAGTTTTTACTTTCCTTTTGTTCTTGCTCAGATTCTAGAAGTATTAACCATAATATTTGGAGTTAATTGTTTTAATGGGTAGTGAATTTTATTAGAATATTTTAAAACATTTCAAAGAATAGAGGGACTGCTTGGAGTCAAGAATTTTTAAAATAAAGGGAAGAAATCTGTTGTTGACAATTTACTGAGTTACCAGCCTAGACACCACAAATCATAGAAACCAACTCTTCTCTTTGATTTTAAAAAGGTGAAATTGTCTTCTATAAAAAAAGACAGTAGACCAGAGAGAGGTATTCTCTATAATGAGGAAAATAAATTATCAAAATGGCTTCTATGGGTGATTTCCTCCTTTTGGTGAGCTGGATGGCTCATTTCAGTTATCCAGGCTGCTGGCAGAGAGACCTGCCACCAGAGACCACACACTCTGCTCTCTTTGTCTGCATTGTCTCACATTTCAAACCCTGTCCAGCCCTTATCTTTTGAGTCAGCTTTTCTCCATGTAGTGAAGTTCCTGCATGTCAAAGAGTGTTTTCTCATTTATGTGAAACATTCCTGTAGAGTAGCTAGATAAAACTATAAAGAAATGGACTGGCATAATGTATTAAACAACGAGTTTGTCTTTCCAAAAGAGGAATGACTGATCAGTTACTAATGCAGCTAAAAACCAAGATCAGAGTAAAAGAGACAGTCAACACCTGTTCTAAATCAGACTGATGAAAAAGTTAATCACCAAGTTTAGGTGAATTTTTCTGAAAATATGATTTCTTTACCTTTCAGGACTTGATGGTTCAGCATATGAATATTAAGTTCCTCTTACACTTTAGAAAATTGAGTGGAGTTTATGAAGGTCTAAGAGAGCTTCTGTGGAGAAGGATATATGAGGTATAATCAAGTACTAAGTGGTGTGGTACGAAGCAGTATCTATAGGAATTCAAAGAACAAAAAGAGCAATGCACTCTTGTGCGCATGAGGTAACACTTCTGTGCTTGGACGTGTGTTTCAGAAGCAATATTAGTTTTTAGTCGTGAGACTCATTGTGCCTTATTCTCTCACCTGTGCCACACCCACCCACCCCCAAACAGACTATGCACCTCATTACGCTCACTCTGTACACACAGGCATGTTGGGGGACTACTCTGATACAAGAAAGAGACAGTAGAAAGAGACTGCATCTTCTTTTGTGACATAGAGTGGTAAAGAGCAGCAAACATGTCGTGTTGACTTCCTTACACATTGTGCTGGTTTGAAAGGATGTATGTGCCTAGAAATGCCATGTTTTAATCAAAATCCCTTTTCATAAAGGTAGAATAATCCCTATTCAATACTCTATGTTTGAAACCAAAATAAAATCATCTCCCTGGAGATGTGATTTAATCAAGAGTGGTTGTTAAACTGGATTAGATGGCATGTCTCCACCCATTTGGGTGGGTCTTGATAAGTTTCTGGAGTTCTATAAAGAGGAAACATTTTGGAGAATGAAGGAGATTCAGAGAGAGCAGAGAAGAGCGACACAGCTACGAGAAGCAGAGTCCATCAACCAGCGACCTTTGGAGACGAAGAAGGAAAATGCCTCCCGGAGAGCTTCATGAAACAAGAAGCCAGGAGAAGAAGTTAGCAGATGACGCCTTGCTTGCCATGTGCCCTTCCAGCTGAGAGAGAAACCCTGACTGTGTTCGCCATGTGCCTTCTCACTTGAGAGAGAAACCCTAAACTTCATCGGCCTTCTTAAACCAAGGTATCTTTCCCTGGATGGATGCCTTTGATAGGACATTTCTATAGATTTGTTTTAATAGGGACATTTTCTTGGCCTTAGAACTGTAAACTAGCAACTTATTAAATTCCCCCTTTTCAAAGCTATTCTGTTTCTGGTATATTGCAGTCTGGCAGCTAGCAAACTAGAACATATGTCCTCTTCATTACCAAGCACTTTAGTTACTTGATTATTCAAGTCTCTTGAAACTATATCTTTCTTTCCGTTTCTATTTTTATCAGCCCAACTCAAGTCTTTTTTGTCTCAGCTGAGTCTCTTACAATATCCTCATCACTGTCTCTTCATTTCTAGAAACATATATCTACTCCACAGTCATCTTCCAAAGCAATGCTTTCATCACACTTCAAAGTCTTTGTGAGTAGGGCAATTTGCATTTATTGAGAATCTGACAACATGCAGGAACTTTCCATTCATTATCTCATGTTTGCTTCCCTTCAGAGGAACAGGAGAACTAGCCTGGGGGACAGGGCTGTGTTGTCAGTTAACAGGAATACTGGTTATTGGGGGATTGAGCACATAAAAAGTATGCTTTTGATTCTTTTCCTGTAATGTTTCATATTTTGACTGATGATCTTTTACACTGATTCTTCTTGCATTTTTCATTTGCATTTTCATCACTGTACATATTAGTTGCATGTTGAAAAGACTAACTTCTGGAGAACAAACTTAGGGGACAAGAGGGTTTGGGGAACAATTACTCTTCCTTATCCTCCCCTACCCCCATCCCCATCTCTGAAGCCACATTTTGGCAGACATTAAGTGCTTAAGACTTAATGGAAAGAGATGTAGGAAGGGAGGAAGGGAGGGAGGAAGGAGGAAAGGGAGGGAGGGAGGGAGGAAGGCGGTGGGATGGTAAAGGAGAGAGGGAAGGGCGAAATGCTGTAGGAGAATAGAAGAGGAAAGGAATAGCTCTATTGGGGGTGGCACAGAAAAGTGTTCACAGAAGTGATGGTGTTTGACTTGAATCTTGAGGAACAGGAAAGAATTAGGTAGAAGGATGAGCTTTCCAGAAAAATCAAAGAGGGTGACCTGTGGAGAGGCATGCAGTGTTTGGAGAAGGTCAAGAGAAGTCTGGTGTGATTGGAGGTCAGGGTAGTAGACCAGAAGAGAAGGAAGAAAGAAAATGGAGCCAGACTAGAGTCAAAATGTGTGCTGTGTTGTGGACTTGGACTTTGTAGACGAGAACACAACAGAAAATTGACACAAACAGCTGTAGAAAACCTTGTTGAAGTTTTTTCAGTTTGGCTGGAAGTGAATGCTGAACTTCTTTGTGAATCATGTTCAGGAAAATAAAGGATTAGAGCAATAGAATTATTTTTTGAATGTTAGAGAGATGTGGGAAATCTATACTTTCCTGAGTCATTTGTGGCTTATTTTAATGGCTGAATCTTTGAAGAAAAAAAAAGCAGCTGCATTAAACAGAGGGCAATTTTTATGTTATAAATTATCTTCCATCAATTAAAACACCTATAGTGCTGGATGATAAAGGCTTAAGATTGCCAATAAGATTGAGATTTTTTAGAGTTTAGATTCTTTGTAAGTGCATTGGGATCCATGCATGTGAAATATTTCCATATCTTTTTAAAAATGTGATTATATTAAAGTGACTCAGATTCTATTTTTAATGATAATAGCTTGTATTTTTTACCATGCTCTTAGCACATCTTTGAATATGGGATCATTTTATACTTTTCAATTTAGAGGCCAGATATGTTCTGCTTCACTTTTAATACTCGTCTGTTCATGAGGCAACACTTCTATGCTTGGACATGTGTTTCGGAAGCAGTAGGTATTAGTTTTTAGTCAGAAGGCCCATTGCTCCTTATCCTCTCACCTGTGCCACACCCCCCCACCCCCAAACAGACCATGCACTTCATTCAGTGCACTCACATCCGTAGACACAGGCATATTAGGGGGCTACTCTGATACAAGAGAGAATTTACTCGCTGTGCTTGCTAGGAAATCTAAGGCGTCTCCATTACTCAGAATGAATCTGGTGTAACCCTCTTTGAAGCTGGAGAAGAGCCCTGGACTACCTTTAAGTCATGTGGCCATCCTGGGTTAGGGCTTCCTTGAAGTTGTGCTTACAGAGGTGCTAATGCGCTAGCCCCAAGGTTGATGACAGTCTGCCTCTATTAGTCACCCTTCAGGCAGAAATAAAAGGGAAAAGTAAAGATAGTTCTAGAGGACATTTGGGAATTGTTACTTTAAGAGTAGAAATTTTCTCTGTCTTAACAAATTAAATTGTGGCTTAGCCTCTCTGTGTCAAACTACGTCAGACTTTATCAACACTGTAAATTACCTGAAATTAGTAAAAGACAAAACTATGTTACTAGGTTACAAATGAACTGAATCCTAGTATAACAGTAAAGCCCCTAGCAACGCAGAATGTGTATAAAATAGTTTTCATTAAGAAAAAGCGTTTTTATAATCACATTTAATCATTACTTTTTCTGAAATATTTTCGTCACCTCGGTAGTGCTTATTTCCACAGTACAAACTCATTTTTCCTGGCTTTCACCGTTTACATACTGTTCGTGCATTAAGAACTTGTTGAGAACTTTTTTTTTTTAACTCGTTTTTCAGGTGAAATATATCCTGAACAGCTTCAAGACAAAGATGATTTTAGGGGGGGAGGTATTTCCTCTCCAGGTTTGACATTATCAGGATAGGAATAATTTTTAATTGCTGTAAGCAAATTTCTTTTGAATTCCACCAAAAGTCTTATTGTGCCTTTGAAGTCACTTTTTAAGTTGCAATTACCAGGCAACACATTTTTATCTAAAAGAGTTCAGTTTCTTTCTTTGATTAAGTGTTACAGTTCCACTCTATTCAGTGGTAGCTTCAGAGGTTAGTCTGATCAGAGTTGAAATATTTCTGCTGCTTGCTTCCTATACCTCCTGATCCCTGGGTGCTGATTATCCCTTTGACTGAAGAACAGCCATGGCTCAGATGTTCTAGGTGTTTCCCAGTATTTAGCCAAGTCAGATTGGTAGGCAGGAGGGAGCAGGTTTGGTATTTTGTTGAATTTGTGACTGTTTGTCTAGGAATGCAGACCTCGAGATGACTCTGGAGCGAGCAGTGAGTATGCTCGATGCAGACCACACGCCACTGCCTAGGATTTCTGCTGCAGCTACCTTCATACAGCATGAGTGCTTCCAGAAATCTGAAGCCCGGAAAAGAGTGAGTATCACCTTCATAGTGTGCAAAACCACACGCACTTTCATGTCTAGTATGGCCCTGAAAACTGAGACTGCCACTTTATTTGAAATTTAAAATGTTTATTGAACTTCTCTTTTATTAAGAAGAAAATCCAGAAAAACAATTTCCCTGCAATTAAGAAACCGAAAAAGTAAGTCACTGTACAAGCCGCATTCTTTTTTGCCTTTCTTCCTCACTTCCTCTTTTAGAAACATCCTTTAGAAGCAAGTACTATGAAGTCTGTGTATTTCCAGTTTTCTCTGAGAGAATTTATGTGTGTGTGTGTGTGTGTGTGTGTATGTATAACAGGCTAATTTTTCTTTAATTAAAAGATATGAAATACAAGCGGTGTTTTTGTAACTTTAAAATTCTCAACATATACATTTCATAATTTCTAATTTTTCATTTTGTAATAATTGTTCAATGGGGAGCCTTCCACAAAAATGAAATCAATTAGTCATTTTATATTTGTTTTTTTAGAGTGATATATTTGTGGGAGGAAAAATCACACAGTTCAGAAAAGTATGTTTCTCTCTTATTTCAGTCTCCTTTTCTTGGGGTAGAATCAATTTTGGGGTATCTTTCCAGAGATAGTCTTTGCATGTAGAAATATTTGTTGGATGTGTTGGTGGGATATAATTTTTGTTTAAAAGAAAATCACAATTATATATTATTCACAGTACTCTGTACTTTTTTATTCAATTAACATTCTAACTTTGAAATCTTTAGTATATTTTAGCCCTACCTTGTTCTTTAAAACCACTGCATAGATTCTATCGTGTAAAGGTATGTAATCAGTGGTATGTATAACTGACCAGATATGTTAGTTGATTTTTTAGCAGCTTTATTGAGGTACAGTTTTATAAAGTGGTGACCCCATGAAACCATCACTACAATCAATATAATGAACATATTTGTGTGTGCGTGTGTGTGTGTTACTCCTAATGATTTGCTTTTGCCCATTTGTAATCCACACATCTTGCCCCTGCTCAACCCATCCCTGATCCCCAGGCAACTAATGATCTGCTTTTTGTCACTATAGATTAGTTTGAATTTTCTAGAATTTTATATAAATGAAATCATACAGTGAATACTCTCTTTATGTCTGACTTCTTTTTCTCAACATGTTGTGTGTATCAAAAGTTCTATTTTTCCTCCAATATTTATTGAGTAATATTCCATTGTATGGATATAGCACAATGCATTTATCCATTTACTTCTTTGATGGATATTTGAGTTGTTTCCTGGTTTTGGCTATTACAAATAAAGCTGCTGTGAACATTCATATACAAGTCTTTTTTTGTGGACATATGCTTTTCTTTTGGGTAAATGCCTAGGAGTGAGATGCCTGGATGATATGGTAGGTGTGTGTTTGCTTTTTCTTAACAAGCTGCCAAACTTTTCCAAAGTGGCTATGCAGTTTTACATTCTCAGCAGCACCATACAGAGTTCTAGTTCCTCTACATCCTCACTATAAACACTTGATATCATATCTTCTAAATTCTAGACAATGTATAGGCATATAATTGTGTTTTTAATTTGCATTTCTCTAATGACTAATGATGTTGAACATCTTTTCATGTGCTTATTTTCCATCGGTGTACTTTCAGTGGTGAAATGTCTGTTTGGATCTTTTGTACATTTTTTAATTGGTAATTAGTTTTCTTATTATTGAGTTGAGAGTTTTTTATATATTCTGGATACAAGCCCTTCTGCAGATATATGATTTGCAAATACTTTCTCCTAGTTATGTTTTGTCTTTTCATTGTTTTAACAGCGTTTTTGGTAGAGGAAATTTTAATTTTGATGAAGTCTAATATATCACTTTTTTCCTTTGTGAATGATGCTTTTTGTGGCATTATCTCAAGAATTCTTTCCCTACTAAGATGTCACAAAGATATTCTCCTATGTTTTCTTCTAGACTTTTATAAGATTTAGTTATTACGATTAAATCTATGACCTACTTCGCTAGTTTTTGTATATTTTGTGAGTATGGACCAAAGTTCCTTTTTTACATGTGTATCCTTTCTCCAGTGGACTTTGTATTCTGGTCCATCGATCTGTCTCTCTATCTTTAGGCAAACACCACACTGTCTTGATTACTATGGTTTTATAAGGCTTGAAATGATATAGTGTTAGTCCTAAACCTTTATTCTTTTTTTCAAAATTGTTTTTGTTATCCTAGTTCTTTTGCATTTCCATTTGAATTTTAGAATCAGCTTGTAAATTTCTACAAAAAACATCTTGCTAAGGTTTTGTGTGTTTTTTATCTGTTTATTTTTTTACATGGGCAGGCACCGGGACTTGAACCCGGGTCTACAGCATGGCAGGCGAGAACTCTGCCACTGAGCCACCATTGCCCACCCTAAGGTTTGTTTGAAATTGCATTGTATCTGTAGATCAATATGGGAGAATTAATATCTTTATGATATTGTATCTTCTGAACCATGAACATGAAGATATTTCACTGATTATTTAGTTCTTTAATTTTTCTCTGTAGTGTTTTGTAGTTTTTTTCTCTAGAATTCTTTCACATCATTGTCAATTATCCCTAAACATGTTAAATTTCTTGATTTTATAAACAGTACTGTTCTTTTAATTTCAGATTTTGATTGTTCAATGCCAGCTTATAGAAATACAGTTGAATTTTGTATGTAAATATTATGTCCTCTGATCTTACCAAACTTATTTCTTAGCCTTAGTAGCCGTTTTATAGATTCCATCAGAGTTTCTACATAATAGATTGTGTCATTTGTAGGTAAAGACAGCTTTTGTGACTTCTTTTCAAATCTGGATGCCTTATATTGTTTTTTCTTTTCTTTTTGCACTTGCTAATATCTCCGGTTCAGTTTTCTAAGAGTTGTTCAGAAGTGGTATTTCTTCTTTAAATGGTAGAATTCAGCAGTGAAAACATCCGGGCATGATGTTTCCTTTGTGAGAAGATTTCTTATTAAAAATTCAGTTGCCTTAATTGATAAGTTATACAGGCTGTTTCTCTATGACCAAGATTGGTAGTTTCTGTTTTTAAAGGAATTTGTCCATTCATTCAAATTGCTCCAAAGATGCCTTGTGTAAGGTGTCATCCAATATCATTTTATTTCTGCCTATATAGTGTTCTTTTATTTTAATGCAGTTCTGCCAATGATGAACTGTTTCAGTTTTTGTGTGTGTGAAAGAATTTCCTGTTTACTTTTGAAAGATCTTTTTACCAATTCTAGAATTCTAGGTTGACAGTATTTTAACTTCAGTGCTTCAAAGTTGTTGTTCCCTTGTCTTCTTACTTTCATTCTTTCGGACAAGAAATCTGTCATCTCCCAATTTGTTCTTCTGACATAACATATCTTTTTCACCTCTGACTGCTTTTTAAATTTTCTCTTTATCACTGTTCTTGAGCAATCTCATCATGAGTGCTGTGGTATATTTTCCTTATTTTTCTTGGAATGAGTTCATTGAGCTTCTTGGATTTGTGGATTTCTAATTTTCGTGAAGTTGTAAATTTTTCAGCCATTATTTCTTCAAATATTTTTTCAGTTCACTCCCTCCTTTGGTGGTGCCACTTATATATTTGCTTGATGGTTTTCCACAGCTCATCAAAAGTTTGGAATTTTTTTCTTTTCCTTTTTAGTCCTTTTACTCTGTGTTTTCATTTTAGATTATCTCTAGTTCATGCTTCACGTTCACTAATGTTTCCCTCTGTGCTGTTTAATATGCCACTAACCCCAATTACTGTATTTTTCATTTCAGACATTGAAGTTCTCATCTCTAGTGACTGTTCCCTCAAATACTTATTTCTAATTCTTATTTCTATTGAATCATTTAAATTTTGGCTCATTTTAATTTTTATTAATAACTTCCTGATAAATATACCCCCAAACTACAAATTTGCATTCCACTAACATTGAATCAAAATGACTCTTACCATGCACAAGATATTATTCTTTTGTTTGTTTGTATTAATCTTGTAATCAAAAAATATATATAAGGGTGCACAGGTGGTTCAGTGGTAGACTGCTCACCTTCCATGCGGGAGACCCAGGTGTAATTCCTGGACCATGCACCCAAATAAATAAATAAATATATATATATATATAGTATCTCATAGTCAAATTTTTCATATTTATTGGAGTCAAGACTAATAGTTGATTAATCAAGCAGTTCCAGAATAAGTATTTTTAAATTATATATCTACATTTATAGAGTTCTTCATCATCTCTCTCTTTTTTTTTTATGCTGTATGGCAGGGTCGCATTTCATTCTTTTTCCATGTGAGTATCCCATTATTGCAGCACCATTTGTTGAATTTTTGCTTATTTGGTTGGTTGGTTGTTTCTTTGTTTTTGGGGGAAGTACATGGGCTGGGTCTCCTGCATGGCAGGCAAGAATTCTACCACTGAACTACCCTCACACCCCATCATTTATTTTTATTATTAGAGAAGTTATGTTTACAAAACAATCATGCATAAAATACAGGATTCCCATATACCTCCTTATTATTAACACATTAAAACATTGCATTAGGGTGGTACATTTGTTACAATTGATGAAAGCACATTTTTATAACTGTGCTTTTAACTGTAGTCCATGGTTTAACATTCCCTGTGTAGTTCCATTTCATGGATTATTTTTTAAAATATATTCTATTATCATATACATAACCTAGCATTTCCCCTTTTACCCACATTCGGATACCTATTACAGTGCTGTTAATTATGTTCACAGTGTTGCATCACATTGTCTTCTTTTACATTACATTGTTAGTTTTTACATAAATTATACTCATGAGGTATCATCTGCCATTTTTTTAAATTTTTTTAAGCTGGAATGAGAACTTGATATTTTAAGAAATTGCCTTAATGCAGAACTCTTAGATATTTACATCTTTCCCTAGTCTTTTACTTTAATCTCATCCACAATTAACTGTAGAGCATTTTAGCACTTTACTTTTACCACATTCAGTTCCTCCAGGTTTATGTTGAGCAGTAGGGTTTCAGGACCATGTGGCAAAACCCATACCGGGCCTCCTGTGGAACCAGCACACTGCCCTGCAAAAACCTGCACCTCTCACTTCCCTACCAACATTGAATAGGTAAATCTCTTTCGCCACATTTTCTCTAGCACTTGTTTCTCTCTGACTATTTTAAATAATTTTATCACACATCATATAATCTAGCCTAAGTATATAGACATCATCACCATACTCTATCTGAAGACATTTTCTCCTTTTCTTCCACAAAGAATTCATACCTCATTCCTAATCCCCATGCCTGTTGATACTTAATTTTTGACATAATACCTTAGTTCCATGGATTAAAAAAAAAAAAAGTTATGCTGTTACCATATATGCAACTTAACATTTCCACTTTTAACCATGTTCATTTATATATTTCACAATGTTATGGTACCTATTGTTGTGATACTGTTACCACCATCGTTACCAAACCATTTCCATCATTCCACATAGAAACCCTGTACATTTCAAGCCATAATTTCCCATCCCTTGTCCCCACTGTGTCCCCTAGTAACCTGTATTCTAGATTGTGACTCTGAGTTTGCGTATTCTAATTTTTTCAAATCGGTGAGATCATACAACAATTTTTCCTTTTGTGACTCACTTATTTTACTCAACATGATGTCATCAGGGTTCATCCATGTCACATGTATCAGGACTTCATTCCTTCTGAATAACATCCTGTTGTATGCAAATACCATATGTTCTTTATCCTTTTATTGATTGATGAACACTTGAATTGCTTCCATGTTTTGTCAGTTGGGGATAATGCTATGAACATCTGTGGGCAAATATCTATTTGAGTCTCTACTTTTAATTCTTTGGGTTATATACCTAGTAATGGGATTGCTACGTTATATGCTAATTCTTTACTTACCTTTCTGAGGAACTGCCAAACTGTCTTCACAGCAGCTGTACCATTTTACATTGCCACCAGCAGTGAACGAATGTTCCTGTTTGTCTGCAACTTTTTCAACACTTATTTTCCATTTTTAAAATAGCAGACATTCTAATCGGTGTGAAATGGCATCTCATCGTGATTTTGATGTACATTTTCCTGATGGCTAATGATGATGAGCTTCTTTTTATGTACTTTCAGTCCACTTATATACATTCTTTGGAGGGTTGTCTATTCCAGACTTTTGCCCATTTTTTAATTGGTTGTTTGTCCTTTTGTTGTTAAATTGAAGGATTTCTTTATATATTCTAGACATTAAACCTTTACCACATATGTAGTTTCCAAATATTTTCTCCCATTGTGTAGGTTCTTGTTTTATGTTCATAACAAAGTGCTTTGAGTTCAAAAGCTTTAAATTCTGATGACATAACAATTATGTATTTTTTTCTTTTATTTCTGCTGTGGATGTAAAGTCTCCGAAACCATTGCATAACATGAAATCTTGAAGATGCTTCCCAATGTTTTCTTTTGGGAGTTTGATAGCTCTGATTCTTGCATATTTCTGTATAAGGTATGCAGTAGGGGGGTTTGTTTTTGTTTTTGTTTCTTTGGATATTGATCCCATTGTCCGAACATCAGTTTTTAAAAGGATTATTCTTTCCACAATTGAATCCCCCTTGTCAAAATCAATTGGCTATAAATGTAAGCATTAATTTCTGAATTCCCAATTTCATTCCATTGGTCCTTGTGTCAGTACCATCCTGCTTTGATTAATGTGGCTTTGTAATAAGTTTTAAGATCAGGAAGTGTGAGTCCTCCAGTTATGTTCTTTTTTTGTTTTCCAAGGTGGCTTTGACCATTTGGGGACTTTGTCCTTCTTTATAATTTTGGTGATTGGCTTTTCTATCTCTACAAAGGAGGATTTGGAATTTTATTGGGGGTTCCTTTGAATCTGTAAATCACTTTGGGTAGGATTAGCATCTAAATAGTGTTTAGTCTTCCAATCCATGAGCACAGATAGTCCTTTCATTCACTTAGGTCTCCTTTAATGGCTTTGAGCAATGTTTTCTAGTTTCCTGTGTCCACGTCCCTTGCATCCTTGGTTAAATTTATTCCTAGATATTTGATTCTTTAAGTTGTTTGTAAATTGATTTTTTTCTTGATTTCTTCTTCCAAGTGTTCATTACTTATGTATAAAAACACTGCTGATTTTTGCACTTGATCTTGTACCCCCACTTTGTTGATTTCATTTATTAGCTCTAGGGGCTCTCTTGTGGATTTTTCAGAATTTTCTTTAAAAAGGGAAAGTTTCACTTCCTTTCCAATTTTAATATCTTTTTTTTTTTCTTTTTCTTGCCTAGCTGCTCTGGCAAGAACTTGTAGTACAGTGTTGAATAACAGTGGTTAAATGAGTATCCTTGTTTTGTTCCTGATCTCAGAGGGATGGCTTTCAGAGGTTTTTTTGCCAGTAAGTAGGATATAGGCTGTGGGCTTTTGGTATATGCCGTTTATCATATTGAGGAAGTTTCCTTCTCTTCCTGTCTTTTGAAGTATTTTTATCAAGAAAGGATACTAGATTGTGAAAGATGCCTTTTCTGTATCAATTGAGATGATCATGGTTTTTCTTTTCTTCATTCTCTTTATGTGATGTATTACATTAATTGAATTTCTTATGTTGAACCACCCCTACATACCAGGGATAAATCCCACTTGATCATGGTATATTACTCTTTTAATATGCCATTGTATTCAGTTTGTTAGTATTTTTTCAAGATTTTTGTGTTTATATTCATAAGAAATATTGGTCTAATTTTCTTTCTGGCTTTAGTATGAGGGGGATGCTGCCCTCGGAGAATGAGTTAAGGAGTGTTCCTTCATCTTCAGTTTTTTTGAAGTGTTTGAGCAGAATTGGAGTTGTCTTCTTCAAATGTTTGGTAAAACTCCCCTGTGAAGCCTCCTGCTCCTGCACTTTTCTTTGATGAGAAGTTTTTGATGTCTGAGTCAGTCTCTTTCCTAGTAATCAGTTTGTTGAGAGCCTTTATTTCTTTTTGACTTAGTGTAGCATAGTTTGCATATTTCTAGGAATTTGTCCATTTCATATAGATTGTCTAATTTATTGGTGCACAGTTCTTCATAGAATCATCTTATATCTCTTTTTTATTTCAGTGGGGTCAGTAGTATTGTCTCTCTTTTCATTTCTGATTTTCATTATTTGTATCCTCTCTCTTTTGTTCTTTGTTAGTCTAGCTAAAGTTTAGCCTATTTTATTGATCTTCTCCAAGACACATGTTTTGGCTTTGTTGATTCTCTATTGTTTTTTGTTGTTGCTGTTCTCTATTTCATTTATCTCCATTCTGATCTTTGCTGTTTCCTTCCTTTTGCTTGTTTTGGGTTCAGTTTTATTTTCTTTTTCTAATTCTTTCAGTTTAGAGGTTAGTTCTCTAATTTTAAGCATTTCTTCCTTTTTAATATGTATATAAGCATTTAAAGCTATATATTTGCCTCTCTACACCACCTGTGCTGCTTTCCGTAGGTTTTGGTATGTTATATTTTCATTTTCATTTGCCTCAAGATATTTCCTAACTTCCTTTCTTTTTAATTATTGCTTGATTAAGAGTATGTTGTTTAATTACCACATATTTGTGACTTTTCAATTTCTGTGTTATTGATTTCTAGTTTCATTCCATTGTGGTTGGAAGAGATATATTGTATGATTTCAGTATTTTTGGGTTTATTGAGACTTGTTTTGTGACCTAACATTTTGTCTATCCTGGAGAATGATTCATATGCACTTGAGAAGAATGTGTCCTATATATGTAAGGTAGATCTAGTTGATTTACAGTATTGTTCAAAATTGTATTTACATTTTGATCATCTGACTCAATCTTCTGCCTATTATTGAAAGTCATGTATTAAAGTCTCTGGTGATTAATTTAGAACCACCAATTTTTCTCTTCAAATCTTTCAGTATTTGTTTTATATATTTTGGGGCTCTACTTTTAGGTGCATATATAATTGTGATTGTTACCTCTTCTTGTTGAATTGACCACTTTTTCAGTATATAATGACTGTGTTCGTCACTTTTAACTGTTTTTGACTTAAAGACTAATGGAGCTACCCCGGCTCCCATGGTTACTGCTTGCATGGTAGACTTTCTTTCCATGTTTTCATTTTTAACCTACTTGTATCTTTGAATTTAAGGTGAGGTTCTTGCAGACAGCATGTATTTGGGTCTTGCTCTTTTGTCCATTCTGCCAGGCTCTGCCTTTTGACTGGAGAGTTTAATCCAGTTACACATACAGTCACTACTGGTTATGCAGGACACTTTTCCACCATTTACCTCTTTAACCTTTGTAGCCTTCAGGCATATCTGGGCAATGACAGCTTAGACAGTTTTTGAACCTCAGTGCCTTTAATGCCTACTTTTATATTTATTTGATTTTTTGTGTGTGTTGTACCATAATGAGTGCCTTACCTTTTCCATCTGGGTATATTTTTCATCTGTTTTCCTTGTGATTACTGTGAGAACAAAATTTATAATTGTAAATGTATAACCAATATATTTACTTTGATGCCAACTTCAATGGCATACATATATACTTTTCTTAAATCCCTTCCTATCCTCTGCCTTTCTTGTACCTGTTACTGCTTACATCTTTGTACATTGTATGTACAAAACCATAGATCTATCATTACTCTTTACACATTTGCCTTTTAGCACCTGTGGTAAGTAAAAAATGAAGTTACCTAACAAACAGTGCACCACAATAATACTGCCAGTTATAATTATCCAAATGGTTACCTTTATCACAGTTCTTTATATCTTTATGCTGTTTTGAATCACTGTATAATGTCCTTTCTTCTCAGTCTGAAGAACTCCTTTTCAGCATTGCTTTTAGGTCAGGTCTAGTGGTGATGAACTCCCTCAGCTTTTGTTTATCTGAGAACATTTTATCTCTACTATTTTGAAAACATTTTTTTAATTAAAGAAGTTGTGGGTTTACAGAACAATCATGTATAAAATGCAGAATTCCCATACAATTCCCCACCACTTGCATTG
The DNA here is from genome assembly GCF_023851605.1 of Tamandua tetradactyla. Lineage (NCBI taxonomy): Eukaryota > Metazoa > Chordata > Mammalia > Pilosa > Myrmecophagidae > Tamandua > Tamandua tetradactyla. Next base: position 96,185,222 of record NC_135333.1, on the reverse strand, counting down.
GTGGTGATATAATTAATGATAGCACTTTTTTTGCAATTCTACTGACTTTTTTTAACAGTTAGTTACATTTGTTACAATTGATAAAAGATTATTAAAGCAGTACTGTTAACTACTTCCATAGTGTATTCAGGGATATTTTTCTCCATATTCCCAATGTATTATTTTTTTCCATCCATGTCTTTATTTTATTACTCGTCTACCCATACACTGGATAAAAAGTGGTATCAGTCACAAGGTTTTTACAATCACATAGTCATAAGATGGAAGCTGTAGAGTTATGCAGTCATTATCAAAGATCATGGCTACTGAATTACAGTTCAGCAATTTCAGGTATTTCCTTCTGGCTATTCCAATATATAAGACCTAAAAAGAAATTTCTGTATAATGAGTCAGTAGACATAATCATTTGTTAAATCCTAACTTCTCAGTTACAACTCCTCCCTCTTATTTAATCATTTTCTCAATCTTCAGAGATATCTGGGTAATGGCAACTCTAACTTCTTCATACTGAAAGAGTGTCAGCATTATTGAGTAGAGGAATGAAACTGGTTAAAGTTCTTGGAGAGACAGGTACCTCTGGGTTTCAGGGCATATCTGACACAGGAGCTATCTGGAGGCTTTAAGTTTCTGTAATTAATAGGTGAAACTTTTATGGCATCTTAAATAGAGCCCAGGGTATTTTTTAGGGTTTTCGGAATACTGTTGGTTGGGGTTTGGCATACTATGGTAATTTGCAATACTGACTGAATCTTACATAAGAGTAACCTCCAGAATGCCTCTACTTTAATTGAAATCTCTTAACCACCTAAACTTTATTTTGTTTTGTTTCTCTTCCCCCTTCTGGTCAAGAAGTCATTGTCCTCCCTGCTAACATGGAACAGAATATCCGGGATGAGCCAGAACTCGCATCATGGGATTGAGAAAACCTTCTTGACCAAAAGGGGGAAGAGGGAAATAAGACATAGTAAAGTTTCAGTGGCTGAGAGATTTCAAACAGAGAGGTTATTCTGGAGGTTATTTTTATGCATTATATAGATATCCCTTTTTAGTTTAGTGTGTACTGGAGTGGCTGGAGGGAAGTACCTGAAACTGTTGAGTTGTGTTCCAGTAGCCTTGATTCCTGAAGATGATGGTATAAAGATACAGCTTTTATAATGTGACTCTGTGATTGTGAAAGCCTTGCGTCTTATACTCCTTTCATTCAGGGTATGGACAGTTGAGTAAAAGAATATGGATAAAAAATAAATAAGTAATGGGGGGATAAAGGGTAAGATAAATTGGGTAGATGGAAATACTAGTGGTCAATTAGAGGGAGGGGTAAGGGAATGGGATATATGAATTTTTTCTTTTTCTTTTTTTTTCTGGAGTGATGCAAATGTTCTGAAAAATGATCATGGTGATGAATACACAAGCTATGTGATGATATTGTGAGCCACTGATTGTATACCATATATGGTCTATATGTTTTTGACGATTTGCCAATAAAAATATTAAAAAAAAAAAAACAAGCCAGTTTCAAGCCAGGATGCCAGGGCCAGGCTCGTCCCTTAGAGTCATATCCCACACTGCTAGGGAGACTTATACCCCTGGGAGTCATGTCCCATGTAGGTGGTAAGTTAGTGAGTTTATTTGCAGAGTTTGGCTTAGAGAGAAAGGCCACATCTGAGCCAAAATAATTCTCTGGGGGTGACTCAGGCATAATTATAAGTAGGCTTAACTTTGCCATTACAGAAATAAGTTCTGTAAGGGCAAGCCTCAAGATCGAGCGCTTGGCTTATTAAATTGGAAGTCCCTATAGATTGAGAGAATATCAGGAATTCCCCAGGTGGGGAAGTTTAATAGTTCCACATTTTTTCCCCAGTCCTTCCAGGAACTTTAACAGTTGCTTTTTTTTTTACCCACAGTATTCTGAAATATATCAGAGTATTACAATACCCTGTAGAGAATAACAAGGTTTCCTTTCCTATTGTATATTCCATGTAATTAGGTTGATTAAATAAACTGACCAGAAAGGTTAAATTAAATAGTATACTGTAGAAGATTTAAATTTTGGACAAACTGAACATCTCCTTCCTTTTGTCTTCCAGTTTTTTAAAACATTTTTTATTGTAAAATATAATATATATACAAAAAAGCAACAAATTTCAAAGAACATTGTAACAGTTTTAGAATAGATTTCAGAGTTTGATATGAATTTCAAAAATTTTAGATTTTTCCTTCTAGCTACTCCAAGACACTGGAAATTAAAAGAAATAATCAATATAATGATTCAGCAATCATACTCATTTGTTAAACCTATCTGTGTAACTCCACCATCACCTTTGATCTTTCTCCCACTCTTTAGAGGTATTTAGGCTATGCCCATTCTAACTTTTTCATGTTGGAAAGAGCAGTTAATAATATGGGATGAGGGATGGAACTAGTTGATGTTCTAGAGAGGCTGGCTCCTCTGGGTTTCAGGATTTATCTGGCCTAGGAACCCATCTGGAGTCTGTAGTTTCTGGGAAGTAATCATAGTGCATGAAACTTTTGTAGAATTTCAGATAGAGCCTGAGGTGTTCTTTAGGGCTGGCAAGAATGGTTTTGGTTGGTATCTCCCAGTTTTGAAAGAAAGCCTCATGGGATATAGAATTCTGGTTGGCAGTTGTTTTCTTTAAGTGCTCTAAGTATTTCAACCCACTGCCTTCTTGATAAATGATTCATTTATGGTATCTCCAGCCCATATTTCTCTTCTCTATTATAAACCATTTGTCCTTCTATTTCCTGAACATCTCCATTGAATTCAACATCAGTTTATCAAAAATTGAGTAAATTATCTTCTTTGTTTATCTTTTCTACTCTCCGGTCCACCCCCCTAAACTTGTTCTTCCTTCTGGGTTGGAAGAAGGGACACTGTGATTTGAGCATGGTCTTTCAGAATCACTTACATCTGGAGTATATTCCAGCACCCTCATTACGTGGGTGACATTGGACATGATATTTTACCTCTCTAACTTCAGCAGTCCAGCTTATAAAGTGAAGATAATAGTCATCCTGCATGGGATTGTTTTAAGAATTCAGTCAGTAAATAGTATGAAACCTTCCCTGAAGTAATGACTCCAAGTATATTGTTGCCTCTGTCAGTGAATGGTGCTACCATCCACTCAGTTAGTTTCACCACAAAACATGAACAAAGTCTTAGAAAGTTCTTTTTTCCTTACCTCTCACATCACTTAAGCAATGTTAGTTTTATTAATGTTATTCCTAAGGGTATTTTGAGTCTATCCACATATTTTACTCCCTGCTAGCATAGTATACTATCCTAGACACTCTCATCATCATCTCTGTTAATTTAGCTGCCCCCTAATTAATCTTCTTGTCTCCATTTTATACTCTCCCAGTCCATTCTCTTCACAGCACCCAGAGTGACCTTTCCAGTATCCACATTGCCTGCAGAATAAAGAACAAATTCCTTAATTCTATCTTCCGGGCTCTTCTTGAGTTGGCACTATTTTTAAGTTTCTCAGCTGTTAAAACAAATACCATACAATGGGTTGACTTAACAACAGTAATTTATTGGCTCATAGTTTCAGAGGCTAGAAGGCATGTTTCCTCCCAGGTTGATTATCTTCTGGCCAGCATTCTTTGAGGTTCCTTGGCATTTTTGTCACATGGCAGTGCACCTGGTGGCCTCTTCTTCTTTTTCTTATGGGTTCCATTGACTTCTAGCCTCTTGCTTCCCATGTGGCTTCTCTTTCCATGTCCTATTTCCTTTGTTCATAAGGACTTCAGCCATATTGAATTAAGGGCCATCCTCATTCAGTTTGGGCACATCTTAACTAATAACATCTTCAAAGGTCCTATTTACAGATGGATTCACATCTATAAGACCAGGCATTGGGACATAAACATGCCTTTTGTGGGGGACATGATTCAATCCCCAACACCCTATTTCCATACCAGCTTCAGATCTCATTACTAAATAGCAAGTGCCATAACTGTCTTATAAAACCTTATTATAAAACTAATGCAAAGTCATTAGAAGAAATATGAGAAGTTATTTTTAAAAAGTAAACATGATCCCACCATTTTTTTTTTTAGCTTTTCCCTCCAATTTTTCCTCCTCCGATTTTTTTTACTGTATATATTTATGTTGCTAAAATCAAATTGAATATGTAGCTGCTTGCGGTAATTTTTTTGGCAATAGTTTTAAAGATTATACACAAATATAGGCTAGTAGTTATATAAAAACAAAGGAGCACGTCCCATTCATGATTCCTATCATCATCAATTACATTCCTTTCTTTATCTCTGCGTTTATATGTGGAAATGCAGAGATGTTTTTATTCACTTTTTAAACTAACATTATTTCATAAGCGTTTTCTAATAACATTAGCAGTTTTTGTAAATCTGCTTTTAATGGCTACAAAATATTCGTGGTGATAATAATAGCTACTGTGTGTTAAATAACTACAAGGTGCCCGGCATGTGATTGCTCATTTTCATAACTGTTCCCACTTGAACGGTGAGGGAACTTTTGTATAGCTAATGAAATATCTGTTGGTTCAAATACTGCACTGTATCTTTCATGGATACTTCAACAAATAGATATGTGGTAATCATTAGCCAGTCTTCCCTCCATTGGGAACATACATGGTTTCATATTTTTAACTCTTATGCATATAGTAACTGCATTCCTTATTTGTGAGTATTGGCCTGCATTACTAATTATTTCCTAAGGATACATTACTAGAAATGAATAAACATCTCAAAAAGTTTTTGACAGATATTGCCAGTTCCCTTTCTGAAAGGTTAGACCAGTTTAGAGGAGCAGTTAATTCCAGTGGGAGGAAAAGGGGAAAGGGGGGTGACATTTCTCAAAGGAGCTGACATTTGAGCTGTATCATGCAGAATGAGTCGGGCTTTTCCAGAAGAGAAGCAGTGTGGACACAGCTTTCCAACAGCAGAAGGAGGGGAGAGCAAGGGTGCAGTGGTCACAAGAGAGCCTTTTACCAGGCTCTTTTTCTTCCGACCAAGAGAGTCGGCCTCTTCCCTCTTCTTATTTGCCAACAGAAATCCTCATCATTTTATTATTTATGATTAGAAGTGAAGAGCACCAGAGTAGATTTAAAAAGATTGGTGAAATTCTAACATGTCGTTCTGCCCTTTCATAAGTTTAGAAACCATCCCAAGTGAAAGCTCTTTTGAAGTTCTGGCACGTTCATGTGAGTCTGTTTCTTTTCTTCTTCTTTTTTTTTTTTTTTCTCTTTCCCCATAGTGAGAACTATCTCCCTGGGAATTTAGTATAACAGGAGAGCTCAAATCTCTCCTGGCCCAGATGCTTCCCTGAGTTGAAAGGGTCAAGAACATTAGCCTTTGCTCCTAACGTGTGTCTGACTCATCACAACTGTCCTCTAGTTAAATGCAGAAGAAAATGTCATCAGCTTATTGGCTTTAAAATGATTGGTATCCATTGGCTTGATAAAATGGGTAAAAGTTTCTAAGATCAATTTTCAAACTTGTGATTAGTGCCAGACAGAGAGAGTCAAATGATTACAGGCAGTGGAACTGTAGCAGGATCTCAGCATTTATCTAAGCACTGGTATGTCTGCACTGCCCCACTCCCACCCCTTCCCTTTCATGCCTTTCAGGGCTGGAACCAGTGCTGATAGCCAAGGGGATGAAGGCCTCAGGGCAGGAGCCCGTCTGAGGGTGGTGAGCAGGTCAGAAGGCATTGAGCAGATGTGCCCTGGTCTCTGCTCTCTAGTCAGAGCAGGAGAGGCTTCCACATTGCATTTCTTACTAATTCTTATCATCACAGCTTGAAGTGCAATATGGCAAGTAAGCTATTTCACATATTTTGAAGAAGCAACTTATAAAAATTATAAGTTAGGTAATAAAATATTTCGAAAACTGCCAGAGCACCTCAGGACAAAGAGTATTTTCTTTTTGCATCTGATATGTATGCTGCTATTATGAAAATTTCGTCTAGCTGGCATTTATAAATTTAACTACCTCAATATTACTACCTCACAGTAATTGAAGGAATTAGTGAACCATGTGAATATAGGTTATTTAAAATAAATTGTGACTTTTGCTTTTAAGCAAGTGTAATAATGGGAATGGATGAACTAGTGAAATAGGTGATCTGCTAGACCAGATTTAATCAATAGCTAAGAAGTCTTTATCATTGCCATTGTGATAACAAATGTAATGGCTTTAGACATAGCCCACCAAAATGGCCATGACCATTCTCCCATCTAGCTCTTGTTCTGCAAATGTTTTCTTTTGAATGGTACCAATAAATGGCAGTGGTCTCCTCATAACTTATTGTATAAGTCAGGGTTCTCTAGGCAAACAGAACCTACAGGAGATATATGTAAATATTACGAGATTTTTATAAGAATTATTTCACATGACTATGGGAATGGGCAAGTCCAAATTCTGCAAAACAGACCACAAGCCGAGAATTCTGATAAAGCTTTTAGATGAATTCTCCAGGCAAAGTTGACTGACTGAAGTAGAGATGGAAATTCTGTCTTTCGACTGCTGAAATCATCACTTCTTCTTTTAAGGCCTTCAACTAATTGGATGAGACTTCTCTCATTTTTTGAAAGCAGTCTCCTCAGCTGATTGTAGATGTAAATAGCCATAGATGCAATCATCTTACTAATGATTTAAGTCCATGAGATGTCCTCACAGTAGCAATCAGGTCAATGCTTGCTTGACCAAACAATTGGACACCATAACCTGGCCAAGGAGATGCATGAATTTTAACCATCACACTTATTAAACCATAAAATTATCAAAAGACTATATGCCTCTTAAAATTTTTGCAAGTTTTAATTAGATGATATTTGCAAGATTCTTAAAACTATACCTGACACTTAGTAACCACTCAGTCTATGGTGGTAGTGATAATTGAACTGGGGGTAGGAGGAATTGTTGTAGTTGTTGTTATGGCTATTATTAAGATTATTTTATAACTCAACTTTTATTCTTGCCTTGTCTTCTCAAACTTAACAAAGTAAAACATATGATTGGAAGAGTGTGTCTTAAAAACAATTTATCTGCCTCTGAAAGGGAGACTAGAGTTTTATAGATAGAAAATATTAAAATGAGCCACTGGGCTGGGTGAGCAGCTCTTCTCCTAGAGAGTAAACAGCTGACAGTTAGCACATCTTTGATAAATGATGAACTTCACCTGAAGGGGAAGTTCATGCCAATCATGACAACATATTTCCTAAAAGTTTTGCATTAAGACGGTGAAAAGGTCTGGAATCTAGACCCAAAGCTTTTATCAAATTAAAAATTTGCAACTCGGATGCTAGTGGAAGCCTAGGAGAAAGAATCCTTCAGTCTATAACTCAACATTTCTCTTCACCAATTCCAAGCCCACCTCTTGATTTCTCTAGGTAATATTTACAGACTAAAACACAGAATCACCTTGTTTAGATTTGGCCTCTTCTGAAACAGTCATTGGCTTTAGAATCTTAACTTTCTCTTTTTCTTTTTTCTTCCCTGTTCTGGCTCTTCCTCTAATAACATGCTCTATCTTGTGTATTTGGATAAAAGAAATATTTTTTAAAGAGCACCATAACTTCATAAAGTGTAAAATTGTCATTTGCTTAAATAGAAATTGCTTGCATAATTTATATAAACTTTCTAAATACTCAAAGCAATTGCTTATAAAAACAGCTTGCATTTAGGGTTAGCTTGCTTTGATACTAGGTTGCCATGGTAAATGAATTTTTATTTCTACTACTAATGAAGGTGATTTCCATTCATGTTATACTGACTTTAAAGTTTTATCCAAGAACAAAGTGAACACTCTTGTAATTTGGTATTCTTCCCAAAAACTTTCCTGACTCCCTTGTTCCCAATTCTCTTCCTTCATTCTCTTATGCTCAAAGCATATACCCATTGTCACTTCACCTTCTCCTTCAATCATTTCTTAGGTTTCAGTCTTAACTTTCCAATTTTACTGTAAGCACGTCAATGGCAGATGTTGTCTTATATCAGAGTCAGTTTGTATAATGTGAGTGTAGGTTATATCAATTATAATTGTAATTGTGATTGACATCACTGAACTCCATCTGCTCCTATTACATTGAATATCTTCATGACACAGATACCTGAAATATGCATCCGCTTCTTCCCCAGGTTAATCAACTTCATGGCATTCCCAAGCTTCTGCAGCTCCTGAAAGTTCAGAATGAAGATGTTCAACGTGCTGTGTGTGGGGCCTTGAGAAACTTGGTATTTGAAGACAATGATAACAAGTTGGAGGTGGCTGAACTAAATGGTGTTCCTCGACTGCTGCAGGTGCTAAAGCAAACCAGAGACTTGGAGGCTAAAAAGCAAATAACAGGTAGGCCTCACTGAACATTTAGGGCATGGCACAGTGCGTTCCAGCCGGATGTGTTATGTCATCTGTTTTTCTTACATTTCCTGGAACAAATGATTGATAGGCTTATTGTTATCCAACAGGTGGCTTTAAAGGAACATTGTTACTTGAAGGCATTGACCTCAGATTTGAGCCAAATTTGAATTCCTTTTTACTTAAGGTGGAAATATTCAGAGGCTTTTATTTGATATTTTAAGTTAGAAACTCTATGTACCTTTGAGTAAATGTCTTGAAAACAACTTCTTGACACGATTCAGTGGATGGAAATTGTGCATAAATTTTCTGAAAGGCAACTTTGTACTTTGATGATGTGTGGAGTTTCAGTAGTGTCCTAGGTATCCAACAGGGACCACGCCCAATGGTTTCTGTTATTTATTCACCAGTCATCTTGCTAGATCTGTACAGGAAGGTGAAACGGAAAATCAAATAGTTTCCCAGTATAGAGGATCAGTTTAATGAAATTAATCAAAAAACCCTGGCTGGACAAGTTTTTCAGTTCTCTGTTTCTATTCAAATACTGGTTTGAACAAATAAATATCTCCTTTTTTTGCCTAATGGATTGGAGTAATGCAATAATTAAATCAGATAAAAGCAACAGTTTCTATAGTAGGTCCTCAGAGCATGGAAGAAGGGGTCCTAATTTTATTTAAAAGAATAGTACACATTTGTCCATGGTAAAGGACAAAATGGTTCATGATGTTTCAGCATTTCAGCATCAACCACCTTTCCTGCTGTCAGCTTTTTGGTGTTGCTCCCGGCACACATTACAAAGAGTGTGAGAAGGATTACTGAGTGTAGTTGTCAATCGTATAGCTTGGGGGAACACTGAAGAAACACATGTTTACTAAAGTCTGTTCCTTGTGCACCAGCTGTTATATATATTTATTTTAAATTTAATTATCACAAAACCTGTGAGTTTTAAGTTATTCTTAGGTATTCTTGAGTGTTGGAATCTCTGATTTATAGATGAAGAAACTTAGATTCAAAGAAGTTAACCTTTTTTATAAGAGAGCTTGCAAATGTTGTATGTCTTTTTTTAAATAGTAACCGCAGTAGTCAGTTTTCTGGTAAATACCTATTTAAGAAAAAATTAATAAATACTGTTTGAAATTGAATTGAATATATTTTGCCCTGAACCTATAAAATTTCTTCCTTTCTCAAAATTTGCTATATAATAGTTTTCATTTTCTCCTATAGAAATTTTGTCATTCTGTCGTCTCTGCCTCAGTTATATCCTACTTTAAATATCACTTTTATAGCTTGATATATTTTAATTTTATAAAACTATATGAAGGGTGGCACCACGCTCCCCTCCTGTTAGCATGCAGATCATGCCACATGAGATATGTCCTTTCATATCCATCACTTATGTTAAAATAGCAAAAATTAAGAGTGATCACATTCATTCAACCAATGTTTACATAACAGCGGTCAGAAACCGGGCACTGAAAATCAGTTTAGAGATGTTGTGGTTGTTTTTGTTTTGTTTTGTTTTTTTCATCTGCTAAAACATGGAAGGTCATGGGATAGATGGGATTAAAAGGATCAAACCTCACATTTTACAGTCTGACATTTTCTTCATTAAAATATGATTGCAAGCCACAAGGAAGAATCAAACAGTTGTTCGGGCAGTCCTATTTTATTTTTTTGCATGGCAGGCACAGGGAATCGAACCCGGGTCTCCAGCATGGCAGGCGAGACCTCTGCCTGCTGAGCCACCGTGGCCTGCCCCAGGCCATCCTGTTTTAGAGTCAGAAAAAACTTCCAAAGAAGATGTGTTCCATGCTGAACCTTAAAAAAAAGAATAGGCATTGGATTGGTACTTCGAAGTAGAAGGAAGGTTATTTCTGACAAAGTGAGCATCACTGGCAAGACAAAGAGGCCAAAAGAAACTGCCAATCAGAAACTGCCAATCATTTTGAGGAAATACAGATAATGAATAATAAAGATAAGGGAACATGGTAGCTAGAAAGCTGCAAGAGTATGTGTGTGTATATGTGTGCATATTTCACTTCCTCTTCTTTTGCATAGGCAATAGGAAACTAAGGGCATAGCAACCGTCCGAGGCATCTTTAGATAATCTACAGAGCTGATAATTGAAAGTTGATTATACAATACCCAGGATTTCTAATGCAAGCCAAACACCACAATCAGAGGTTGTTCGTTATATGTTAATTGAATAGAGTTGACACATTTGATATCATTCCTTCCAAATGACCCCCTTTACCTCTATTCACAGAAGAGCTAAATAAGTGCTTTCTGGACCTCAGAAATAAATTATTGGCCTAATATAAATCTTTTTGTTTAGAACTACAAAACAGATAATCATATATGTGAGTCTTTTCTGATTTATCTGTTTCTTAGACATGTTTTTTTATCGAGCCTGTTATGTACTAGTCACTAAGCTAGGTTTTCCATTTTTCGTATCTGTTCCTAACAGTCCCATAAGGGGTGGGAACATCGGTTATTTACATGGATCAGTGTAAGGCTTAGAGGAGTTAAGTAAATCACCCAAATTTGTAAAGGCAATAAAAAGCAAGGCTCAGATTTGAACCTGTTTTCATCTGGGCATTTTTCTTTGTCATCAAGGTAACTCTCACCTACACCTTTTGGGGAAAATAATGACTCAGTTACATTTCTTTGGAAGAGGCTCTTCTGTAAGAATCCCAGACTGGAACTCTCCCTTGCTCCTCTTTGAGCCTTCCCCTCTCACTTCCCGCTACTTCCTTGGTTCGAATCCCCCGTATCTCCTGCTCCACTCCTGCAGTAGTCCCTTAACTGGTCTCTGTGGCTCAGGATTGCCTGTTCTCCATCTGTTTTCCACTCTGCTGCTTGTGATTTCTTCCTAAAGTGAGAATATTGTCCCATTACACTCTCCATACTCTACTGTACCATGTCGCACCAGGATTTTATGATACGATTCTGGTGATTGCCAGTAGTGTCTCTCCTCTTATAGCTCTAGCCCAGGTTCTAAACTCCTGAAGGGCCTGCTGGTCTGTTTCACAACTCTTTTCTGTCTCTGTACCTTTGTCTATGCTGTTGTTTCGGACTGGAATCCTTTACATCTAGACTCCCTGGTGGGCCCCCTCATCCTTCAGGAGCTGACTAAAATATCACTTCTCCTCTAAAGCATGTTCCAGTGCCATCTTTCCATACTTTACTCTCAATGCCTCCTACCCCTCAGCAAAGTGTTGAATGAAGGGGCTTCTCTGAACCACCTTTATGTCCTTTAACAGCAGCTTTTCACTTACTTCACGCCAGTGCATTTACTGCAGTAACCATTGTGGTACTCATGTAAGGTTTTCAACTGTGGGTTTTTGACCTAAGATAATAAAGAGCGTTGTGGTCTGAGAATATCTAGATAATAAAGTTAGGGTGTTTTAATATAGGATCCTTTTTTTTTTTTTGCCAAGATATAAAAAAAGTGAACCGTCTCTTTCTACATATGTATTAGAAGCTCAGCATTGGCACTTAGTTCACTTTCTGACATTTCCAGTCCCAATCTAGGAGGGAAGCTCTTCCTTCTTTGATGATTCAATTTCAGAAGCAAAGACTTTCCCTCCATACATTGTTCCGCTTCTTTTACCAAATATGTGTTGTAGAGTAATTTTAATTGAAATGAGAGGAGCACACCCTAGTCTCAGAAGTTCACCTTCAGTGCCACTGCTTAGTGAGCGCTGCTGGAGGGCTTTGGCTTGGGTTAAAATCGACTGGGAATGACACGGGGTGGGGCTTCTCTTTCTCTTATGCATAATGAGCGCGTAAGGAAATTTCAGGGGCACGGTTGTCCATGGAATTTGTTGGCAATACATATTGACCTCTTTGTGTTTTATAGAAGTATTTTAATTGCAGTGCTGTATTTTAATTAAATATCCAAAATATTGTAAAACATTGATTATATTTATTTAGATAATGGCATATTATTTTATTCTGCAGCCATAATGTGCAAGCAAGGGAGCCTGGGTTTATACATAATTTGGAATAAATGGCCTTTGCGATAATCTGATATTCCATGTAAAATTTAAAATGTGAATGAAAGGATGAATATATCCATACAGAGGACATTGTCAAAAAAAAATTCTTTCTGCTCTATGACCACTTTGAAAAACAAGGTTAAAAATAACCAGTTTTCCCTCCTTCTTCCATCTCTCTCTTCCTCTGTCTCTCCCTCCTCCCCCACTTCTCCTCCTCCTCTCCTATCTCTTCCTCATTTTTTTTATACTCAAGATAAGGATTCATTTAATCTATAAAATTTGAAAACTATACTACCTGTTACACAAATTTAGTTAAAAATATTTCCTGTCCTGGAGGTCAATACTAATAAAATACCAACTCTGACATCTGTAAGATTCCTTTAGCTATTTTTTTGTTCAAACATCACAGTTGGCAATAAATTTTGGATAATGCAAGTATCATCACCTCCCTTATAAGTAATTATTGAAAATAGATCCCTTACCAGAATCAAGTACACTTTCTTTTTGGCTAATATAAGTACATAGTGGTAGAAAATTACAGGCAGACTAGCTGCAACAAAGAAATGTAATAATAGGAATTTAAGACTATGAATAAATTGACTAGAAGTTAAAGGTTCAGCAAATAAAACACAAAACTGAACTCTAAATACTCTATCAAGGATTCTAGAATCTGATCATTGAAAGGGGCTTCAGAATCATCTAGTCCAGTGGTTTCCAGTGCCAGAAATGATTCAGGATTAAATATATTTATGCACACATACATGCCCTCCACATATATTTATATAGCCAATAAATGACCTACTACAACCTGGGAAATTTTTTTAAACCATGAATTCTTTGATTCCTTCTGAGATTCTGATTAAATGAATTCTCGGTGTGGCCAGGAGTATGTGATTCTAATTAGTCTCCAGGCTCAGTTGGGAAGCACTAGTCTAGTCTAACCCTCAAACTGCAGCATAGAACTCCTTGCCAACCTCAATAGTGAGCAGAGTTTTGTCATGGCCGTGGAAATCTGGATCTAAGAAGCAGCTCTCTCTGTTTTCTTCAAGGCTTTCTTAAAAGTTGCCAACATCTCCCCTGGAATGTAAACTCCTTGATTCTGGGTTTGTTTCCTCCTATAGTCACAGAAAATGGTATCTGTGGTTTAAATTTTTATTTCCTTAGTTACTAAAGAACATGTATCCCTGTGTATCTTAATCCTTAATATCTTTTGGGTTTTGTGTTAAGTACTTTCAAAGTTTTTCTGCTGGTGTTTCATTTTTGAAAATAATTTATAGAAATTTTGTATATTAAAGTTATTAACCCTTTGTTTCTCCTACTGAAATACATATTTTCCCAGGTTGTAGTAGGTCATTTATTGGCTATATAAATATATGTGGAGAGCATGTATGTGTGCATAAATATATTTAATCCTGAATCTGTATGGAACATTTTAGCTCTTTCCCAGCTTCATACCATCTAGAAATTAGACAAGAATGATATTTCTGTATGGTATCCTACATCAAAAATTCAAAAATTGTATTAAAATTCCCCTAAATCGTACACCTCTACAGAAATAATGTAGCATGTGGAGCAATAAAGGATAGTAAAGGAGCGATAAAGGACTGCTGAAGGAAAATTCAACTCCCTTTGTTCAAATTAATCCTCTCTGGTTTTTATTGTACGGTGATTTTTTCCTTTGAATACCCTGTGTGGTCCTTTTAAGAAGAGAAAATGTCATTATGCTTGACATTTTTAAGCCTCTGGCAAGGACTGTTAATTTGCTTATTTAGAACTCAGGAAGTTGGGGGGTTTTATTGTTTTCCTCTCTTTTCCATTTATCTTTCCTTTGTAGTTTAGTAACCAGAACTAAATCTCAGACCTGCCTTTAGATTGTTTTCAGCCGCTTTTGGAGTTGTAATCTGCCTCTCCCCCTCCAGGACCTCTTAAAATCAAATGGGAGAAATGAGGTCATTGCTTTGCAGCCCTGAGGGGCGCTGCTCATGCCTAACCTCCAGGGTTAGTTAGATTAGGAAAAGGTTTCCCCATGAGTCTAGTCCTCATTGAACATTAGACCTGCTGTCTTGCTGTCTTCTGGAAGCTATGTATAGTCTGCAAGGGAATTTGGGTTACTATTTATAAATTAGTTACTGGTACACAGCCAAAGCAAATTGTTTTTTGGGGGAAAGTGCACAGCCAGGACGAAGCAAACTGTTTTAAGCCTGACAGATTATATTAGGCCTATTCCAATAGATTAGGCCGAATAGAAGTGTGGTTGAATGATTACCAAATTTTAACCATACTGGCTATTATTTCTGATTTTAAAATAAGGCGAGATGATATCACCACATAATTCAGCCAAGACTGCCATGTTTCTAGCAAGCCATCACTCTACCATCTTATGGTTCTGCTTTTTTCAAAAAGTAGACTACCCTCTATACTTATGCATTCTCTTGCCTATAAACAGATAAGGCAGTAAATTCAAGGAGTAGGAATTACTGACTGGGGAAGGATGGGTTGGGGGTTGGAGGGTGAGGAGAAGGGAGAGTTATCTCTGCTCTTCCTGTCCCTTCTCTCTTTCCCCTTTCCTGAACGATAGTGAGTTAGGGTAACTTACTGGGTCATGAGAGATAGGAAGGCAACATTACACAAACTGGGATTCACAAGTAATAGATGTATAGTCCTTGTTCCACTGAATCTGAAGTGTTTGAGTATCAAATTTGTAATAGAAATAAATCCTAAATTTTTATGCCACTTTATATTCTCTCTCAATCTTTACCTCAAATAACATGATATCTTAATTTATCCCTTGTTGGCTTGTATTGCGTTTGACTTTAATGTGAGGAATTCAAGAGATAGGGGAAAACTAAATGAGTAAATGTAGTATTAGTCTTTACAATGCTTAGATCATACAAGTTGGCAGATGGATAAGATATGTTTGTCTCTCCTTCACTGCCAGACTATAAAATAAACCAACATAAATTCCTGGAGGGCATAAGCTCTGTCGTTGGGTAGGAATCAATAAATATTAATTGGTGGTGTTGATCAGCCTTCTGTTGACAGGCACAGGAAAAAGCTTTCTACAGGCTCTTTCTGCTATTCTTGGTAGGCAAAATGTCAAGGAAAGGTGACAGGTAGTGAGGATCAGGAGGCAGGAAGAGATATTCTCTCCATGTATGTAAGGGAGGAAAGAATAGGATTCTTAAAACCTTGAAGTCTTATGTGCGATTGGGTCGTTTCATGCCTTCTGAACGGTGAGCCCACAATTCGTTATCACAATGAGGGTTACTTGTGTGTTGGGGTCTTTTAAGAGAAACAGCAATAAATGTTTAAGTAGCTTTCATTCACACTCCTGATTAATTTAAACCTGCACAGTTTTATATCATAGATATATATATTTAATTATTCTTATGGATCAGCCTCCATTACCTTCTAATGACCGCTAAGCAGGTCACTTCAGTTGGAAAAGGGGCTGTCACCACCTTTTTTCTTAAAACTAGCCATAACCCTGAAAATGATGACCTGAACTGATCTTTTCAGCAAGCATTTTCACCACTCCCACTTCACTCCATCCCCACACTGGTTTGATGGTACTTTTCTTTTCTAGGATTGCTTTGGAATTTGTCCTCTAATGACAAACTCAAGAATCTCATGATAACAGAAGCCTTACTTACCGTGACTGAAACTATTGTCATCCCCTTCTCGGGGTGGCCAGAAGGAGACTACCCAAAACCAAACGGTCTGCTTGATTTTGATATTTTCTACAACGTCACAGGATGCCTAAGGTAACACCATTCTGCAATTCCCTCTTCTATTCTCTCTGTATTTTAAATACTGAACCAGATCTAGGTAAAACATTACCCTATTACCTGGAGATGCTATAAGAATTATAAAGATCACCGTATATTCTAGAAGCAAAAGGTAGTGACAGTGAGAAGGGTCAGGTATCAATAGCGTATTGGTTCCCAGACACGTCTGCTTCCAAAAGATCCCTTTTGTGGGCTCAGAAGAATGGATATCAGTTTCAGTTGAGAAACCAGAGATCTGGCCTGAACACCTAGAAGGAGTCGATTCAATGTAGTCTTCCCTGTCTCACAGGGTTTATGACCAGCCTGGTGATATTTTTTAATTTACAAAATCTGATATAATGGCATGTTTAAAAATTTAATTTAGAGCCTGGTGTTTTTAAATAGCATAAGCAACAAAATCTAAAAGAATGGACTGTCTGTACAGGTTTGAAAAGGTGTATGTCCCCTAGAAAAGCCATGTTTTAATCAAATCAGCTAGCAAACTAGAACACTGTCTTACATTAAAAACAGCTTACAGAAGAGGTTTTTTTGTTAATATTTCCAAACATCAGGATAAAAAAAAGTTTACTTTGACTATTTTCTCCCCTGGGGTTCATCTCTGCTCTGATGCCAGCTAAAATCAAAAGGAAAATAGGAACATGTGCAAGAGAAAGGAAAACAACTAATCTTAAATTTCTAGGATATGCCTCTCAAACTTTCTTATATTTGAAAATAATTATTGTTCATTACGCTCAAGACTTTGAAGTAATCAGCAGGGAGACATAATCAAAATTAAGCCATCCAAAAGAAGTTAGGCTGTAGTCTACGTTTCAATTTCTGTTGTTTTATGGAATCTATTTGGATAGATATTAACTGAGGGAATTTATTATGGTCAAATGTTTATCTTAACTCCATGTTAATCGCACAGCAATATTTATCAAATACAAACTTTGTGCAAAGTATCATGTTAGCTACTGAGAATTTTACAAGGATGAATATGAAAATCTAGAAGGAACTTGTAATCTAGCAGAGGCTGCAGATGTGCAGACTATCACATAGCTACAGTGAAAGATGTTAGAGCAGCTCTTCTCCAAGTGTGGCCCCTGGGCCAGCAGCATTAGCCTCACCTGCAGCTTGTTTGACCCCCCTGGCTCACTCCAGACTTACTGAAGCATAGCTGTAAAGGTGAGGCCCAGCAATCTTGTTTTTACAAGCCTTCCAGGTCGTTCTGATGTATTCTGAAGTTTGAGAACCAGGGAGTTGGAAGCACAATTAAAGTGTGTAGGATCGCAAAACAAAGAATCATTCATTGTAGCCGAGTAGGATCAAAAAGATACTATAGAAGAGGTGCCAGACAAGCTCGGCCTTGGCAGACTTTATCAGTAGTCAGGGATTAGGTAAGAATGAACCAAATTTTTCAAAGTTGTAAGTGGCACCTAAATGGTATCTCTCCAATCCATCTTTTGTACTGCCCACTAGAAATGTCTTCTAAAACAGTTTTTTTTTTTTTAACTAGAGAAGATGTAAAAAAATCATGGAGAAATAAAGAGTTCTCATAACCCCCAAATCATACATGCAGTTTTCAATATGCAGTTGATATTATTAGCACTATATATTAGTATACCTTTTTTACAATTGATGAAATGATACCAATATAATTCTATTAACTATAGTCCATAGCTTACATTAGGGTTCACTGTTTATGTTGTACAGTCCTGTATTAGTTTGTTAAGCTGCCAGAATGTAATATAGCAGAAATGGAATGGTTTTTAAAAAGGGGATTTAATAGTTACAAGTTTACAGTTCTAGCTCGTGAAAATGTCCAAATTCAGGCACCCAAAAGAGGTTACCTTCACTCAAAAAAGGCTGATGCCATATGGAACACCTATGTCAGCCGGGAAGGCACATGGCTGGCATCTGCTGGTCCATGTTCCTGGTTCCATTGCTTCAAGCTTCTCATGCCAGTGATTTCCTCTCTAAGTGTGTGTGGGCTTTCACTTAATTCCTCCAGAACACAACTCTGGGTTCTGGCTTGCATAGCATCTCATGGAAAGGCACATGGTGACGTCTGCTGGCTTCTGCCCATGTCTAGGCATCTACTTTCTCTGTCGGAACTCCAAGCATCCAAACATCCATGTCTCTCTCAGCTCTGAAGCAATTGTTCTCCAAACATCTGCATCTGAGGTTTCTCAAAAATGTTCCCCTTTTAAAGGACTCTAGTAAACTAATCAAGACCCACCTTGAATGGATAGAGTCACATCTCCATCTAATCAGAAGGTCACACCCACAAGTGGATGTCACATCTCTGTGGAGATAAACCAATAAAAATTTCTGCCTTACAATACCGAATCAAGATTAAAAGAAACAGCTGCCCCCACAAGATTGAATCAGGATTAAAGCATGGTTTTTCTGGAGTGCATAATTGTTTCAAACCAGCACAAGTCCTACTTTCTTTTTTTTTTTAGTTCTAGTAACACATATGCAACTTAAAATGTCCCCTTTTAACAACATTCAGTGGTACGTTCACAAGGTTGTGGTAACATCACCACTACCCATTACTAAAGCTTTTCCATTGCCACAAACATAAAGTCTGTATGAATTAAGCATTAACTCCCCATTTCCTACTTCCACCTTGGCCCTTGGAAATGTAAATTATAGTATCTGACTATGAATTTGCTTACTCCAATTTTTCATAACAGTGAGGCCATACAATATTTGTCCTTTATGTTTGACATATTTCATTCAACATAATGTTCTCAGAGTTCATTCATGTTGTCACATTTGCATCAGGACTTCATTCCTTTTTAAAGCTGAATAATACTCCATTGTATCCATATACCACATTTTGTTTATCCATTCATTGATTGACAGACACTTGGATTGCTCCCATATCTAGGCAAATGTAAATTGTGCTGCTATGAGACTGGTGTGCAAATATCTGTTTGTGTCCCTGCTTTCAATTCTTTTGAGTATATATAAAAAAAATGGGATTACCTGGTCATAGCATAATTCTAAACTTACGTTTCTGAGGAACTGTCAAACTCTTCCACAGTGGCTACATCATTTAATATAAGTAACTGTTGCCTAATACAAATCTTGAAGATGCTTCTCAATGTTATTTTTCTAGGAGTTAGATAGTTCTGATTCATATGCTTAGGCTGTTTATCCATTTTGAGTGGATTTTTTAATAAGGTGTGAGATAGGGGTCCTTTTTCATTTTGCAAATGGAGATCCCATTTTCTCAGCACCATTTGTTGAAGAAACTTTTCTTTCCAAATTGAATGATATTTGCCCCCTTATCAAAAATCAGTTGGCCATAAGTGGGAGGGTTGATTTCTTAATTCTTAATTCAATTCCAGTGGTCTATATGTGTGTCCTTGTGCCATGATCATGCTGTTTTGATTGCCGTGGCATTATAGTAAGTTTTATGTTTGGGAAGTTGAGTGCTCCAACTGCATTCTTCTTTTTCAAGATGATCTTGGCTATTCGGGGACCTTTACCCTTACATATAAAGTTTTTTTTTTTTTTTTTTAACATGGGCAGGCACCGGGAATCGAACCCGGGTCCTCAGGCATGGCAGGCAAGCATTCTTACCTGCTGAGCCACCGTGGCCCACCCAGCTTTTACATATAAATTTGATGATTGGCTTTTCCACTCCTGCAAAGAAGGTTGTTGGAATTTTGGGGGAATTACTTTGAATCTATAAATCACTTTGAGTAGGAGTAACATCTTAACAGTATTTAGTCTTCCAACCATGTCCTTCCATTTATTTAGGTCTTCTTTGATTGTTTTGAGCAATGTTTTGTGGTTTTTTGTGTACAAGTTCTTTGCATCCTTGCTTAAATTTATTCCTAGATATTTGATTGTTTTAGTTGCTATTGTAAATTGAATTTTTTCTTGATTTCTTCTTCCGAGTGTTCATGCTTGTGTATAAAAACGCTACTGATTTTTGCACATTGATCTTGTACCCCACTACTTTGCTGAATTCATTTATTAATTCTAGGAACTCTCTTGTAGATTTTTCAGGATTTTATATATTTATATGTATATGTAGGATCATGTCATCTGTACACAGGGAAAGTCTCACTTCTTCCTTTCCAGTATTAATGCCTCCTATTTATTTTTCTCACCTAACGGCTCTGGCAAGAATTTCCAGTACAATGTTGAAAAATGGTTGTAACGGGGGCATCTTTGCCTTATCCCTGATCTCAAAGGAAAAGATTTCAAGTTTTCACCAGTAATTAGGATGTTAGCTGTGGGCTTTTTGTATATGCTCTTTATCATGTTGAGGACGTTTCCTTCTAATCCTAGCGTTTTAAGTGTTTTTATCAAGAAGGGA
Organism: Tamandua tetradactyla; assembly: GCF_023851605.1. Lineage (NCBI taxonomy): Eukaryota > Metazoa > Chordata > Mammalia > Pilosa > Myrmecophagidae > Tamandua > Tamandua tetradactyla. The sequence goes on along the minus strand of NC_135333.1, from coordinate 96,164,756 downwards.
TGCTGGATTTTGTCAGATGCCTTCTGTATCAGTTGAGATGGTCATGGCTTTTATTTTTCTTTCATTCTATTAATGTGGTTTATTACAGTAATTGAATTTCTTGTGTTGAACTAGTCCTATATACCAGGGATAAATCCCACTTGACCATGGTGTATAACTCTTCTACTATGCTGTTGGATTTGGCTTGCTAGTATTTAATTGAGGATTTTTGCATCTATGTTCATAAGAGATGTTGGTCTATAGATTTCTTTATCTGGCTTCAGGATGAGGGTGATATTGTCTTTGAATAAGGAATTAAAGAGCGTTCCATCCTCTTCAATTTTTTGGAGGTGTTTCAGCAGAATTGGAGTTAAATCTTCTTGGAATGTTTGGTAAAATTCCCCTGTGAGGCATGAAAGTCTCCTTGGTGGCGTGGAAGAGGACTCCCAGGGATGAGCCTGGGATCAGCAATGCCATCCTGGCCAAAAATGGGGAAAAGAAATATAATAAATAGGGTATCAGTGGCTGAGAGAGTTCAGATAGAGTCAAGAGGCTACTCTGGAGGTTGCTGTTATGCAAACTTCAGTTAGACATTCCTACCTATCATAACTTGCCAAACCCCAATCAAAACCATTTCAGCCAATCCTAAAAAACACCTAGGGCAATGTATAATATTCAACAAAGACAATATATACATGTACTAAGGTAGCTTTCCAGAAACCTCCAACCTCCAGCTGGGTTCCTAGACCCACCCAATAAGTCCTGAAATGCAGAGGGGCCAGTACCTTCAGAACATCAGCTAGTTCCATCCCCCATGCCATATTATCAGCAGTCCCTTCCAACATGAAAAAGTTAGAATGGACATAGTCCAGATATCCCTGAAGAGAGGGAGAAAGATCAAGGGTGATGGTAGAATTATATAGAGAAGGTAGATTTAACAAATGAGTATGATTGCTGAATTATATTGATACTTCTTTTAATCTCCAGTGTCTTGGAATAGCTAGGAGTTTCTAAAAATGTGGAATTGTATCCCATACTGAACTCTGAAATCTGTTCTACAACTAATTGTGCTGTGCTTTGAAATCTATTGCTTTTTGTATATATGTTATTTTTCACAAAAAAAGAAAAAAGTTGATTGTGATGATAGATGCAGAGAGGTATATGATAATATTGTCAACCACTGATTGTACACTTTGGGTGATTACATGTTATGTGAATATATAATATATCAATAAAAAATTTTAAAAATTAAACAGCAAAAAAAAAAAAAAGCCCCTGTGAATCCATGTGGACCAGGGGTTTTTTTTGTTTGGGGAGGTTTCTGATTACTCATTCAATCTCTTTACTAGTAATTGGTTTGCTGAGATCTTCTATCTCTTCTTGAGCCAATGCAGGTAGTTTATGTGTTTCTATGATTTTGTCCATTTCATGTAGGTTAACTAATATTTTGACACCAGAGAGTGTCTTGTGCCACGTCTAACTCGATTAGTAGTCTCTAATTCACTTTTTTTTTTTTTTTTTTGCATGGGCAGGCACCAGGAGTTGAACCTAGGTCTCTGGCATGGCAGGCGAGAACTCTGTCTGCTGAGCCACTGTGGCCTGCCCATCTAATTCACTTTTGATTCATCACTCATCTTCTTAAAAACTTGTAGTGTCTTAAAATTTCTCTGTGATTTCCATTGCCTTGCCACATAAAACAGATTTCTTAACATGGCAGATACACTGTTCAGAACTAATTAAGTTGAAAGTGGCAGAAATCCAAGTCAAACTCATGTTAGCCAATTAAGGGTTTATAGCCTCCTGTGGCTGTAAAGATGCTGGCCGTTACTTGTATAAGCGCAAGACATGTACCAGGAACTGTGGCCTCAAAGGTTGGAACAGAAATTCATAATCCTGGGAGTCACTCCTTTTCTATTATCTCATCTCTACTTGCTGTTCATTCATTCATTCATTCATTCATTCATTACCAGTTGGGCTTGTTTCCTACAAATGCAGATGCCTGTGTCAATTCTAGGGATAGTCTCTTCTTGGCCCTGCTTCAGTACAGTGCCTGTCACTTGGGCCACTGTTGCTTGGACTGGGCAGATCTGGATCAGGTATCTGCTTGATGACAAGGATGTTAAGGTGTGTTATTGTTTCAGGAGGGATGGGAATACTTGCTATGAGGGCAAAAAAAATTCAGAAGACACCTTTTCTCATTATAGCATATACATCCTTTCCCAGTCTGTCTGCAACCTTCTTTACAAATTTATTTCCCATTTTCCCACAAATATATTTCATACCCACCACAGTACCTTCTTTTCTTTGGATGTCCTAGAGCCTGGTAAATGTTTTCTGTTATCTATATGTTGAATGCTTCATGTCCTAAGTATTTAACACCAAAGATAAATGTTACCTTTTCTGTGAAACTTTTTCCAGCTTCTCTTCGAAAAATGTGTTTATTCCTATCAGTTAAAATAGGGGATCTCCTCCTTTATAGCTTCCATCACATTACTGTTTTATGGTTAGTTGTTTGTGTATTTTTTCTACAAGATTGTGAACTCCTTAAAAGCTAAGGCTGGGCGGGCCGCGGTGGCTCAGCGGGCAAAGTGCTTGCCTGCTATGCCGGAGGACCTCGGTTCGATTCCCGGCCCCAGCCCATGTAACAAAAACGGAGAAACAGAATACAATAAAACAAGAAAATGTTTAAAAATGTTTCCCTTTCTTCCTTCCTTCCTTCCTTCTATCCTTCCTTCCTTCTCTCTGTCTTTCCTTTAAAAAAAAAAAAAAAAAAAAAAAAAAAAAAAAAAGCTAAGGCTGAGCAGGCCATGGTGTCTCAGCAGACAGAGTTCTTGCCTGCCATGCTGGAGACCCAGGTTTGAATCCCGGTAGCTGCCCATGTTAAAAAAAAAAATCTAAGGTTATGCATTTTTTAAAAGTCTTTACTCCCTAACACCTAGCAAAATTTCTGGTACGTAATAAACATGTATCAAGTATTTGAATGAAAGGGATAAGTGAACAAGTGAGCAAATGAAAAATATGTGATGAATTCAATGAATAACTAAATGTGGCAAGAATATAGAGTTTGTGACAGAAAGAAATTAACAGTTGGCTAAGACCAGATCATGAGGTCTTAAAGACTTGCTAAGGAGTTAATTATTTTCTTTCTGTAAGTGAGATTAGCTAGCATAAGGAGAATAGAAAATGATATGTTCTGTGTGAGGAAGAATAATTCTAGTAGCAACAGGAAAGGTATATTGAGAAGGTGAAATTGTAAATGTTTGTTATAAATCTCTTCTTGTAATTTCCTAATCTGAATGAGAAGAGGAAGACCAGAATGGTTTGGGTAAAATAATGACCTATTTGGCACATATTGTTCAGAACATGTGGTAGCTGTATGTACTCCTACCAGAATCAAATGACACCATTTTAAATAGGGTTTGCAAAGTTAATCCACATTGCCAGTTTGAACTGCTTTCAAAAGCAGAATATATCTGGGAAATTCAATGTCATAATATGTTTATTAAAATATTCTTACTTCATCTGTATATCTAATTTGTAATAATATTGGCTAGTATTTACTGTGTATTATGTCATTAAAAATCTTCATAAAGATTTTCTAAATTTATTCTCACAGAAGCACAGTCTCACAAGTCTACTTATGAAATAGATTTTTCCTATTTATCGGATAAGGACAACTCAGGTTTCGAGAGATTAAGTTATTTTCCAAATGTTCTAAAGCTAATGAGAGACAGAGCTAGAATTCAGCTCCAGAAAGCCTGTCTGCAAAGTCAGAGCTCTTAATCCGTATGTTACATTAATATTTGTCATGTATGCACAGACTACACTGAAATGGATAAAACCTCTATCCTTCACAGTCTTACAACATCACAGAGTCCAACAGGCCAATTTACAGTCATATCCAGTTCTCTTTATGGGCATTGTCTCAGAGTTCCAGTGTTTTTGTTTTAGAAGTTCTTTGCAAGAGGAGCCCTGCACCATACTTCATGTGATTGAGCAGATTTAAAGGATGACACATAGGAAATGGGATCTCTTTCCAAGAGAGGATGGCAAATATAGAAGACTTCAGGGTGGATGTTGGCACAATGAGTATAAAAGCCACTAGGAGAATATTGAGGACATGCATCAGAATTTAAGGAAAGACCTTTACAGAACCTGAAATCAAATAGTCTCAATTACCATAACAGTAGGGATGTTTACTAGGTAGGTACTTATTTATGACCGCAGCTTAGTCTAAAAAGATTTTAAGACCAGTGTTGACTGGCTCTGTTAATAGTAAACCATAGCTGCATAAAGAGGTCATAAATATTAGCAAATGTCTTAAAAGATACAAATACATTTGACACATTCTCTCACCCACTAAGTTCAGAGTAAACAATGAAATGTGATGAATTTGCAGCATGAGTAGTAGTTTTGACATTGTCGGTGACTTTGGTTAGTGGTGCTAAATGCCATCAGTCCACCTTGCAGGAAAACTGCCGCATGGACTGGTGACTTTCTCCCTTTACTCACCTGTCACTGAGAGCAGTTCTGAGTGGGACTTCCCTGACCTACGGGAAACAGTTGTGCCCAGACCAACAGCTAAAGAACAGACCAGTGAGCCTGGTCTACAGGTAAAATGTTTGCTTTGTTAACAAACTTGTGGCAGCTACAGTTCTGCTCACTTGGAACTACTACAGAGAGATAATATTCATACAGGGGACTGTTCACAGCTTATCCTTTAAAAAGACCAGCACTGTCAGGTGCACTGTATTTGTTAAATATCAGATGCTTTATGTACGAGATTAGAATCTGCCCACAGCAACAATTACCGTGGGCTTTGGTGCTTTCAGCAGGTACCTTTGAATTATATACTTTCATGGGGTTTCAGTCACTAAAGGATGATAGAAATTTTGCAACAGGAATAATAATTTGTTCATACAAATTTCCATCTTTTTCCTTGAATAATATTACACTAGCATGAGTGAGGAGTAAAATCCAAGGAAAGAGAGGTAAATAAGATGGTATACTGAGTAGTGTGCTGGTGCCAGCAAATGAGACCAATTATTTAGCATCTTTTTATAGCACTGTATTCAGTGATATCATTTGATAACTTAGTGTCATAGTGGGAATAGTTAAACCAAGGAAATTGGCAAGCACTACAAATAAGGGATTCTTTCTTCCTTTCCCCTGCAAAAGCTGGTTCTTGCATACTTCTGGCACTGAATTTCCATTAGTTGATTACTTTAACATTAAGATGTGGATAATTAGGTTATAGGCACATTTAGCAACGCATTGCCCTTTTCACAGAAGAAATTATTTTTTGTTTTCTTGGAAGATAATGTGAAATTTCAGGATTTTCCTTTGTTTGAAAGCTGTTAAAACATCCCATTCATTTTATCGCAGTCGTTTTTGTATACTTCGGGTAAAAGTGTAACTTGGTCAAAATATTTAATAATTTATTTTAATTATTAAATTAAATAATTTTATAATTATTTTATAATTTATAAATAATTTTATAATAATTTAGCTTACTCTTTCAAATATCTGTAAATTACTGAAAAAATAATAGCTGTCTTCTTTGATTCTACACCTTCCCTCACATTCATCCATTGTGGGCCCCAATTTTTTTATTTAGAACGAGTAGCTGCTTGGAAATTGGTGAGACTTGTTTGTCAAATCTGTATATCACACCTCATTAATTGGCACACTTTTGGAAAATCTTTGGATGTGACATAAATACAACCAATGACTATCATTAGGAATAATTCCAAAATTTATGCCAAAGACTTATTTCTCCATTCCTCCATAAAATTCCCATGACATCTTTCATCCCCTTTCTTTCTTTCCTTCCTCTCCTTCTTGTCGAAGGACAAGAGGTGGAAATAATTTCGAGGCCAGAAATTAAAATAACTTCAGGAGTCAGGCCACAGGCAAGTGGACAGTTGTAAGACTGTTAAGAGGGATGGCAGCTCCATCAGATTAGAGAAAGGAAGAAAATGCTGCTTACCCCAAGAGCAGTGAGATCCCAAGTTTTGGAAAACACTTGAAGCAAAGCACAAATGCATGTAGGCAGCACCTGTTAGCAGTCTTACTTGTCAGTTGGAGAAATTCAGTGCCAGTAACTTCCACAATTATAGAACCAGTTATCAGAAATTTGAGAATGGAAATTTGTCTAGCCTTCTTGGGATTTTATCCTTCAGTCTGTCTTTACACTTGCTCTTGTTCACTCTTCATATGCTTCAAATACTTATTGAGTGCCTGTTATATCCAAAGCACTGTTGAAATTTCTGAAATTTCAGAATAGTACACGTCTTTGCCCTGAAGGAAGTCAAGAGTTTAGAGGGGGAGGCAGACACCTGGTAGATAATGAAAATACATCGATAAAAAACTGTATTAGAGGTGTAAATAGACTCATATGAAGGCATTGAGTTGCTCAACTAAAGGTAACTGGAGGTGGCAAAAGCTTCTGGAGGAGGTCACACTTCAGAAGCTCTTAAAGAATGAGTTGGTGTTTGAATCCCCATTTCAGTCTTTTTGCTCATTTTTCTATCAGTAGTTCATCTCTATCATTTTCAGTCATATTAAAAATATGAATTCCTAAAGCCCTGAAGACTCATTTGCCTGAGTTCCTATTGTTCGGTAACCATATACTTTGAAAAAAGACTTATAAAATTGCTACTTTAATCTTAGCATCACAGTATAACAATGGTTTCTTTATTGTGAAGCCACTGCAGAATTTTTTGTCATCTTGATTATGATGATTGGACAAAATGACAACACAGTACAGCACGTTATAAAACATACTCTTCTTTCTTCATTACGTTTTATGTCTGTATATTCCAGTTAAAGAGGAAAAGCAGACTGTCTGAGCATCACATACTTATACTTGAGTTCTTGAGCATCTTCGTCACCCCCCAGTCTGGCGTCCCAGATATCTTTTCCTTTAGGTGTCAGGAATGCCTACTCAAGTTGCAGCGACTTCCAAGCATGTGTTTTAAATTACAGTTTGCTGTTTGTAATTGTCTTTAAGTGGAATTTGGCAATCTACCATGAACGACCTGCTCCAGCTAAATCCAGGGGAAATGACTGTTGCCTACCAACAGATGGTTACTAGCTGAGTTAACTATTCAGAAGTTTTTCAGAAGACCTGAAAATGCAGGAAGGCAGAGCTAGAAGAATTTAGAGATAGAATTTCTCATTCTCCACCTAGTAGTTTCTTGGCGTGTAATAGATGCTGACATATGTGTGTTTGATTCATTTTCCTTGTCCTGACGGAAACAAGATGTATAGATTGTAGATCCATGTTCTCCCTCCCAAAGTTGCTTCTGTTTGTACACTGAACACTTGACTTAAACTGATGTTTGCCAATACCTTCAGGAACTGATCTTTACTTCCAAATAACAAACAACCCTTTCTTTTGGAATGGAGTTTTGTTCCTCTGCCAGTTCAAATGAGGCTCCCCTTTTGTTCTGTGCAACCACAGGCTGCCTCTGCTGCTTTTTTTTGGTTAATCTCAGACAAGGCCTAACTGTTTGGTAGGTATTAGCTAAGAATAAAACAAAAACCCAGACCTAAATCTCAAATAACAAGAGGAAGAAGGATATCTCCTTATCAGCCAAGGTCATATCAGTGCTTACTAGGTCTTGGATTGGACTCTGACTCCGCCTGACAAGAATTTAGTTGACTAGTACCACTTGGGGCTTCACTGCCCAGTTTACAATACACAGGATTAGGAAGCCTTTCATTGTGGATGAATACCCGGGCACATCCACGGTTTTTAAAACCGTTAAAATGATCACTGTGTCATTATGCCAGTTAGACCATTAAGACTGGTCCTGTAGCTGGCACTTCTTGCATACAATGTATAGGTAAACGGTGGCTTACTAGGAAGCCACACCAGTTATCAGTTAGGGATAACTCTGGTTTTTTTGTTTTCTGTTTTAATCTCTGCCTCTTCGAATTACCTCCTTTGTTGGTGAAGCATTTTAAAAGATGCACTCCAACTGTACATTGACTGCCATTTTCATGGCCTCGTGACTAATGGTAAGCTTTTACTTGAAACATTTCATATCAGCTCATCATTTCCCCAAGGCCTGTTTACCATTCACCAAACTTGGACCTTTTGTGTGGAAACAAACTTCATTTCAATGCTGGTAAATTAGTTTAATTTGATGGAATACATGCATCTAGCCACAGAAATCCTGTTTTAAACTGGGTAATTTCTATTTTAAACGAAAGTTACAAGTCTGAATAGCATTTCAGGGTACCCTGATATTATGAATTTTATGAAAATTACAGATCTCAGTATTTGTAGAGTGCTGCCACAATGTCTAGCACATATACTAGAACGCATACAATTGTAGCTGTTTTTATCATTTGACATTGTCCGTTCTTTGATTTACCATATGAACTTAAGATTTATTCACAGTGTGAATTAATCTTAACCATCCTTCATACCATCTTTTCTTTTTTTAATTCTAGCAAGACTCAGGGTATTTTGTTTTCTTTTCTCTTTTTCACCTTGGCCCTCAGGAACATGGGAGATAAGTGGTCCTGGAAACAGTCAAGAATCACAGATTTGGTTTCAAATAAAATACCTGAATTTTCCTAAATATGTGAAATTTTTTGTGATGATTTCAGAGTCCTGTAGATGTGCGGCGTCTATTCCCTCCCTCCATAGCCCTATACAAGTCAATTTTGCCAGAAAAATTCTTCCTAACGTCAGACAGGAGCTGATGATCTCCCGCTGGAACACAGGGGTGACTGTGTTACGTGGAGAGTAGTTTTTGCCTCTCCACCTCCACCGACCCCTGCCCTGGCCTCCACCCCTCAATCCAAGGATCTGTTTTGAAAATTTCAGTTAACTGACTTGCTCAGCAATGAAAGGAAACTAGGATTTTTAGTTTCCTGAAAGGACCCACGTATTTACTCAAACTTCGGCTTCATCATACCAGAGGGAAAATCCACCATTTAATTTGATTCGACCCATAGGCACCAGATTACACATTCCCAGTGTGTTTTATTGGTAACTCTGAAAATCAGTTTTCGTTGAGTAACTTCGTTCTCCTTTACATGCTTCAAAAAAAAAAAGCTTTAATTGTGGGATAATTTCAAATTTACAAGACAGTTGCAAAGATAATACAAAACCCACACAGAGAGCTCCACTGTACTCGCTTTTACTTTTCAGCAAGGTAACTGTTTTAATATGTTTCACTTATAATTTGGGGATATTTTTTCCATATTAAACCTCCACTGGACTACATATAGGGAGCACTGATAAATAGATACTTCTCAGGCTTCGAGAGAGGCACTGTGAACATCTCAATTCTGCTTAAGATGAGCCATGTAAGTTCTCTGATTCTCACAAATTAAAGTATTATCTATTGAAAAAACAGCTTAGGATGTACATATTTTCTGATTTTTATTGGTTATTTTCAGAGCGCTAATAAAGCAAATTCCTTTCTCTCTATGACTCCTATCCATATCATTCATATTTCTGGGCAGCTGAGTAAGGTGGGAACTATTTTTGATAAGCAAAAACAAATGCTGAAGCAAAGGGATTCCATGTGCTTTCTGTCAGCAAAGGTATCAGCTGCCAAAGAACCCTGATAAGTCCCATTTCAAGCAAGCAGAGTCTGGATAATACCAAACTACAAGACAACAGTGTGTGCACTGGCAGCGCTGCCAATTGAATTACCATTTTGACCAAAAATAAACACAGTGAAATGAAAGAAAGCTTAGTCATCCATCTGCAAGATGTGCAGTGGGTTTAGCTAGTTAGAAAGCAGACCTTTTGATTTACCGAAGCAATTTTAAACTATTGCCTCTTTTCCAAACCAAAGGTTAGAAAGGTCAGTGGGAAGTTTTGAAACATACAGTAATGTTTTAGAGTTAGTGATGTATGGTATTTGCTAACCAAGTGGCAAATGAATGTTAAGTGAGGTTTGTCTTTACCATGGCACACAATGAAGACAGCCCTTTTATCCCGGCTTTACCACTAATTTACCCAGAAAATGTAACTTAAATGCTTTGGATCTCACTTTCTCCACATATAAAGTAAGAAGACTAGTAAAAGATGCTTTTTTATTTTTCTGTTTCTGTCAAGCTTTTTACAATCCTATGATCTTTAAAGGGCTCAGAGAGTAGGTGGAAAATTTGGATTGAATGATCATTTCTTGAGAAAGAAGCTACAGTAAAAACAGGTTTTTTTACAGTGGATGAATTCATTCATTTTCTTTTTTACGAACAGAATGTCAGTTTTTCAGGTACAGTAAAAGTTATATAAGGAAGTGAATTTCTAATTAAAGACTTAAGTGAAAACCAAAATCACAGGAGGTATTTTGTTAAAACCAAAAGTTTCATTGTATCAATTCAGCAACCACTGTTAGTATATCCTTAGTTTTAGATGTTTTAGTCTTATCTCCTCAAGTATTAAATTGAATCATAAAATAGTCAGTTTTGTGAATTAAAAGTCTTTTATCAATTTCCCGTAATTCAGCCTTTAGATGGAACCCCTATAGGAGCAGGGTACATCACTGTGTATTCTCACTTGTTCCCTTTAGTTCTTCATATAATGCTGGGCACATTTGTTCTTTGACAAATATGTACTGAAAGCAGTATTTTGGAGCAGAAAGCCTTTTTGAAATCGAGTACAACTATGTGATTTTAAAGATGATGAAAATGAACCAGAAAATTCTGAGAGTTGTATTTGATTTTGATGTTCAGCGTGGCGAGACATTATAAACAAACATTGAAATACTTTGAGTATTTCAAAGAAACTCATCTGGTAAATTTTTATAGGAACATTCTTAATTAAAATTGACAAAGGGGAGTAGACGTGGTTCTCAAAATTCTAAAAACCAGAAAACAATATTCTGTAGATGTTGTTGTTAATAGATATTTTATCATTTTTAGAAAAAAAAAGTTTAAAATGATGAATGATAAAGAAAGATGGTAACCAGAATACCAAAATATGAGCATGATCTTCAAATGCATTACTTTGCTGTTTTTGATAAGCGTCGGTTCTCTATAAGGACGCATCCTCTACTTGTAGATTTAGTTACTGTTTTTAGAAAGGTGGCACGGCTTAGCAAAATTAGAACTAGACTAAGTGCAAAGATATTTGTAGGTCATGATCTTACACATTGTGAAACTCTGAATTTTTTTTTGACGTTTCTGCCTTTTTAATTATAGAATCATTACTTTTTAGAGCATGTGGTTTAATACTTGTCAATAACAGTTTACATTGAAACCTACAGTACCCCAAAATAACATAGGTCAATGCCCTCTTTTTCAAATAAGAAAAAAAACTGTGGCCCAGAGAAGTTGTTACTTACAGTTAAGAAAGAGCAAGTTGGGACTTTGCCATTGGGTGTATTATATCTAATGTTGCCATTCGTTTTCGTTTAATTTGCAGTGTTTGTCTCACATCAATAATGTGGTGAAGGTTAAGTAGATAATTCTCTGACCTTGAAGCTTGCGGTGAAATGAGTTGAATACTTTTATTGGCATGATTACATGTTGTATGATTATATTTAGAAGTTGGGTCCAAATTTGAGAACCACTAGGCCATTGATGATTTATTGACCCCAGGACCACCCTTTCACAAATTCAGCAGTTTTTCAAACAACTGACGAGAGGCATCAAGTAAAGATTTGAAACAAAGGCTTAGATACAAGGCTAAGCCTTATGGTTTTGTTTTGCTTTGCTTCCTTTTCTGATAGGAACATGAGTTCTGCTGGCCCTGATGGGAGGAAAGTAATGAGAAGATGTGATGGACTGATTGACTCACTGGTCCACTATGTCAGAGGAACCATCGCCGATTACCAGCCAGATGACAAGGTGATTCAAGAGTGAAACATTTCACATACCAAATGACCTATTTTGTTTTACTGAACTTTTCAAAGTATACTTGAAGTACCTGCTCAGGTTTAGATTTATTCATTGACATTTGCTGAGCTTAAGATTTCTCATACATACTAAGAAATGTTAAAATTAAAATCTAGCCCCGTTTCTCTTTCTACTTTCCACAGCCAAATTTCCCACTACCTATTTAACAACTCTGCTTTGGATATTTGAGAGGAGCCCAAGTGCTACATGTTCAGTAATGAACCTAGATTGTTCTCTTCCCCAGTATCCAAACTTGCTCCTCCTCAGTATAATCCTTCTTAGTAATCACCATCCACTAAAGAAAGGTAGAAATCTAAGTAATGTTGGGCTGCCTCCCCACCCTCACTTCCCATGTTCACTGGACAAGAAGTCATGTACATTCATCTTCTGAAATGCATTTGTGTTCATCCAGTCTTTGCTGTTGTTACTTCTGCTGTCCTCATTTGAATATCTTTCATGCTGATCATTGCAAAAGCCTCCTAATTGGTTCCTGTAAACCATGTCTCCTTCTAGTCTCCAGCTCTACATGGCTACAGAGTTAGGTCTCTAAAACATCGAGTCCCTCTGGATACACTCTTTAAAAAGTAAACTAGAGGATCTTTCCACTGTTATAAAAAACTCATCTCCTCCTTAGCATTGTGCTCGTGACCATCTGTGATCACGCCTTGGTCTTTCTAACCATATTGATTCCAGTTCCCCCCAGGCGCCTCACAGTCCAAGCACATCGAACCTCATTAAATAGACCTTATAAGATCCAAACCCAGTGAGTCCTGTGACATCACACCTGCAAGAGTTAGCACCTATCTATCTGTCTATGTATAATTAACACTTATGTCCTGTTTTTCTCAGGCCACAGAGAACTGTGTGTGCATTCTTCATAACCTCTCCTACCAGCTGGAGGTAGAGCTCCCAGAGAAGTACTCCCAAAGTATCTATATTCAAAACCGGAATATCCAGATTGACAACAACAAAAGTATTGGGTGTTTTGGCAATCGAAGCAGGAAAGTAAAAGAGGTATATTGGAGGCCTTTGAAAGAATGTGTATGTGTGTGTTTCTGGGTGCTTAGCATATGTCAGGCACTATTTTAAATTACTTTAATCTTTCCATCAGCCCTATGAGATATGTACTATTAACATCCTCATTATAGATGAGGAAACAGGAAGAAACAAAGATTCATTAATTTTCCCAGAATAATTCATCAAATAAGTGGAAGGAATGGAATTCAATCCCAGGCAACCTGACTCCAGATTTTCGCTTTTAACCATTAAACCATACCACCATATACCCTATAGATTAGAAAATAAGTTTGATGCAATGTGGCCAATAGTATGTAAATTGTTTTAGCATTAAAAGCAGTCTTGATGTTTGGCTTTGGACATTCTAAAAGCAAACTTTGGATACACTGAAAACAAACTCCATTGAAAAGAATACGTATTTATTTTCATAAAGTGATGTGAAAACTGAAAGAATGTGACCTTCTCTCTTACTTCCCCGAGTATCATGGTATTTGTGAACTTGGAGAACAACTGGTAAATTTAGAACCCTGATGCTATCCCAAACAACTTCACAAGACTCTGAGGGAACAGACCTGTTTTTCTTATCTTCAGGGTGACAGTGACTAATTTAGCCTAACAGCAGCCTGAATCATTCTAGAATAGCCTATGGTTAATTCTCTGAGTTCTTTCTACCTATGAAATATAAAGTTAAAGGTAGAGGAGGAAATATTAAGGAAAAATAATCATTGTAGTCCAAAAGTTAAGTGATTGGGAATCATATATATTTGTTCCTTCATTTCTATTTCAAGTGCTTATTATTAGGAATATTAGCATTTCTAGACTAGACAGTATTTCTGGTCTCTTGGTTGGGGTGTGAAATTATAGAGTCACTTGAAGTACATTAATTCTAGATTCCATTGTGTGTGTGATTAGCAATATCAGGACATGCCAATGCCAGAGGAAAAGAGCAACCCCAAGGGCATTGAGTGGCTATGGCACTCCATCGTGATAAGGATGTATTTGTCCTTGATTGCCAAGAGTGTCCGAAACTATACCCAGGAAGCTTCTTTGGGTGCTCTGCAGAATCTCACGGCAGGAAGTGGACCAGTGAGTATCATCCCTGTTTTCCTACTTTTTAAACAATAACTCAGTAGACATACCCACCTTAAGTTTGGAGATGAGATAATAAGGTAAGAGCAAACGTTGTCTAACTGCAGTCAAGACAGTACTCAGAAATTGCCACAGAGTGTTTCAGCTGCCCAGAACTTATGGCCTCAGCTTCTGCAGAGCCAAATCAGACTGTGTGAATGACTGTTACAATATTTGCATTAGTCTGGATTCTGTCCGTTATAAGTCACGGGATCCTTCTTCAAACTGGATTAACATAAAAAGAGGAATTTGTTGGCTTGTGGAACCAGAAGGTCCAGGGTGGGTCTTCCTTTACTCATGGCTGGACCAAGGTGCTGCATGGGTGGTGATTGACTTTTTCCTTCAGTGGGCAGTTTTTCCTCCATTGATTTTATTCTCGCTGGCTCTGCCTTTATGATAGGAAAGATAGCTACCATTTTATATATTTTTTTTAACATGAGCAGCCACTGGGAATTGAACCTGGGTCTCCAGCATGGCAGGTGAGAATTCTGCCACAGAGCCACCATCACACTGCCCAGCTACCATTATTATTAGCCTAAAGTCCCCACACGAAAAGAGAGCAGTATTTTTCCCAGTAGCTCTGGTAAAAACTCTGGAAATGAGCTTCACTGTTCTGGTTTGGGTCTCGTGCCAATTTCTGAACTATTTATGTAGCTAGGGTGCTTAATTCTCTGATTGGCCAGGCCAATGTCTCCCCATGTGAATTTCAGGGGCATGTGTTTTAGGGAGCTAGGGTTATTCTACTTGTGACACATGAATTGAAATGGGAAAAGAGTGGTCCCCTAATAAAAAAAATCAGAATGTTTTTTCCAAAAGAAGGAGGAATGGATGCTGGGCAGGCAAAAATAACAGATGTCTACTGCCAGAATCAAATTAGAAAGGACATCTGTGTTTTCGTGTTCCAGAAATTCAACTACAAACGAAAGAGCTTCTCTTTCCAGATGCGCATACTTTGTACTAGCAAAATGAAACTATATAAAATAGCAGAAACTTATTTCCTCCCTATGTATTTTATAACCATGCTATGTATTTATGGATTCCATAAATATTTAATTACTTTAACTAAGTTTACATTATGTGCAATGACCATAAAATTATCAGAGTAAATTCTAAAAAACGTTGATCTCTGATTGCTCATCCTTACAGAGAAAAACACTCTTGTAGGTAACAAAAATATTATTTATTCTTAACTTGTGAAACTATATTCATCCTCTAATAAAAGTGTGTTTACACAAAACCTTGCTCTTTGTTTTGAATAAAATTGTAAATATTAAAAACCAACATTTCTCTTATCTTAGCCCTGTGGCTAAGAATTTAACCCCGTCCATGTCTTTGATTTATAGCAAAACTTATGATGCAGAAATAGAAGAGAACTACTAGGAAACCCTGAATGGCACATGGGCATTACTTTATCATCTTACTTTCCCGTGTTGGATTTCCCAAATAATTTCTTTTACTTTTCCGAATTGTAGAAACCCTCTTATAGCTCTCAGCCAACTTTAAAAAAAAATTCAGAAATAAAATGGTTATAGGTGTTTTAAAAAAAAAAAAAAACCTCCCTGTGCTCTGCGTAAGGTTCAGTGTGAGCTAATCTTTTGTGCTTAGACTTAAGCCTCTTCTATTCCTAGGCCCTCCCATGGAATCTAGATTAGAAAGGGGTTCCTCCAAGCGTATTTGCATCATTTAAGCTCTGAATATATAGTTTATTTCCTATATTTTAAGTTCCTTCATTAATTTATTAAACAAACACTGTATGAGCAGTTACTACGTAACCAGCACTTACCTCTTGGTAAGGATATAGTGGTAAATATGATTGAATTCTAATTTTGGGAATAGCCTAGCTGGGGCAAAAAACAAACAAAAATTTAATATCCTCAGAGATACTAGGTCCAAATGATCCTTGAGCAAGGGAACAATCTTTTAAATTGTGCAAGGCATTTAAAATTATAAATAACCGTAGACCAATCCAGTCCTCTGAAGGAAGGCACAAACTAAACTGGCATTGATCCATATTCAAGATTCTTAGAGCTGAACTTGCATGGAGAATCATAGGAGAAAATCATTAGCAGCATGGGATAATGATATGAGGACTACTTATTCTTTTAAGTTATGAGATGCTTTTTAGTCAAAGCTTGACTTACATATACGTCTTTTCTGATTATTACTTTTCCTAATTTTGTTATGCTTGGATATATAAGATCTTTGTTTTCATAATTTCTAAAAAGACTTATTGAACAGAAAAAAACATGAAAAGCAATCTATTAAGCATTCTTCCAGATAATATCCCACCACTTACCAAAAGATCATAACTGAGATAATGTATAGTGCTGAGCAGTGGAGTGCCGTGCACCTTAAATGGCAAAGAACCTAAACTGGAATAAATAGCTTCCTTAGGGATAGCCTGTATAATTTACATATAAATTTGTGGCAATTTCTAGTCATAAAGTTATATTAAACTCTTTTAGTGCACATATAATGGTCATTCTAATAATAAATAAGGAAAGGGAGATTGATAAAATTTGCTCTTGTTTTGCAAACTCTATGTGTAGACCGATTAATGCCTCTCCTCCCTCAAGGATTCCACATCCTAATACTTGGAAACTTCTAGTATGCTACTTTCCATGGCAAAGAGACTTTGCAGTTGGGATTAAGTTAAAGATTTTGAGATGGGAAGATCATTCTGTGTTATCTAGGTGGAACCAGTGTAATCACAAGGGTCCTTACAAGGAGAAGGCAGGAAGGTCAGAGTTAGGAGATGTGAGCAATCAGAAGTTGGAGTGATATGCTTTAAAGATGGAGGAAGGGGCCATGAGCCAAATGCAGGTGGGCTCTAAAAGCTAGAATAAGCAAGGAAACAGAATTTTCCCTGGAGCCTTCAAAAGGATTACAGCTTTGCTGACACCTTGATTTTAGCCCATAAGATTCATTTCATGAAATTCTGTCCTCCAGAGCCATAATCTAATAAATATGTATCATTTTTAAGCCACTAGCTTTAGGGTTAATTTGTTACAATGGCAATAAGGAAACTAAATACACTTTCTAAAATCCGTATAATTTAAAAGATTAAACATTATACAGTAAAAGTTAAAAGTAATCTATATAAACAGTTTTCAAATTTCTTGAACACATTAAAACCGCTTAATTTAATATCTAATGGGACAAAAAATGGAACTTAACACCTGTTCTCACCTTACTCCAAAATTAATTCCAACTGCAGTGAGATAAAACTTCTAAAAAGTATCATGTAAGAATATCTTCATGGCCTGGAATAGGGAAAGTTTTTTTTTAAGTGGATCTATGCAAGAAGGAGTGTTTAAAGGCTGCCACATCTTCTATTCCTGGCCTGAAGTTTGCATTGACACTTCTTCACATCTGTAGTATATCACGATCATAATGCAGTCCCTGGAAGATCCTTCTGGGATAGCAAAGTTAAATCAGATCCCTATTAAACTAAACTTTCAGAAGGCAGAACTAGGCCCTATGTGTTTATGTTTACTTGGTGACTTTTGGGACATGATGTCATTCTTTGAGATGTACTAGGTGCCAAATCCACAGTGATATGGTCCTTGTATATAAATGTATTTTAATGAATGTTTATTGAATGAATTAAATTATGGTCAGTGTAAAAAAAAGAAAGTGGACCTAAAAACCACTAGCTGTAAAGTAGTATAGTTAAATAGTTGATAAATTGGACTACATTAAAATAAAAATTTATGCAATCAAAAAACATTATAAGACAGCAAAAAGGCATATCACAGAGTGTGAAAAGGTGTTTGCAACACATATAATAAAAGAAACTGGTAACCAGGAAATATAGAACACTCATTAGCAACAGTAAAAAATAGACAAAAACAGCTCTCCACAAAAGAGAATATAGAAATGACCAATAAACATTTGAAAAGGTGTTCAACCTCATTAGTAATCAGAACAATATGAAATATAAGTACTGTTTGATTAACAGTCATCCTTACATACTCCCTCAAACTGGAATACAAAAGCTCTATTTAGTAAATCTGATTATTTTCCCTATTGAGCAAATTCTAAAGACTGTCCTACTTTAGACTCTACCATTTCTCTCAATGAATCTAAATTAAAAGGCTTTACTGTGCCTTCTCCTAGCTTAGCAAACATCAGTTGAAGACCCAGCCTTCAACCAGAGTTCTGTGTTTTCATTCGTGAAGTATTTGGCTGACCTTAGACTTATGGGAATTGCCTAGGTTGAGAGCATCTTTCTTTCAGAGAGAATATGCATTTACTTCTGGGTTCCCCAATAATTTAATTTCTCAGCTCAGGATTTTTCTAACTGCCCAGGTAGTATAAATTTGAAACCCAAAACCATGTGAAAACAGAATGATGGCTACAGATTGCCAGAGGAGACTAACATTTTGTTTGCTTTTTTGTTTGTTTAAATTTTACCATGCAGCAGCCTAAGATTCCTTGCTGGTAGATTTTTCTGCTAGCCTGCTCTTTTACTAAGGTTACCATGCCTTTAAGGGAACCAGCTTTATGAATTCTCTGTATGAAGTTCTCTTCCTCACCTTTTGAGTTCCAAGGCCTGTTCTGTTCTCCCTACCTTACCACCATAGTGTCTTTAATTCCAGAATATCTAGACTTCTGATACTAGCTTTGTTGCCAGAACATCCCACTCTGGTTTTGGCTCTCTGTTCAGTTTTAATTTTTAGTTGTGTTTTTTTTTTTTTTTTTTTTTTTTGTCTTACCTTTGGGATTTTTCTTGAGAACTCAGCAATGCATTTTAAAGAATGTTATTGGCATTTTTCTAGAAGCTAGGTGATTCATGAGGCTTTCAGAATATCATACTCCTCATACTGTTAAGTAAGGCTCTGGAGGCTATGAAATCCGTTCTGTGGCATTTTAAAAAGACCACATATCAAGCTCATAGTGGAGATGGGAGACAATAAATTTGTAGAAGTACCAGTCTACAAATGCATCATTTAGTCTAGCAGTGTTTGGTAGCCAAGTATAAAATCTGAAATCACAAAAAGTTAACTAAACCCAATATTGCAATTTTGATAGTGGGTACAAAATAAGCTAGAATAACAAGACAGTTTAAGTATTAGGCAGAGAGCTACTGATGTGATGTTTCATGTACCCCATTGGAATAAAAAAGAAAGTTAAAATAAAGGATTAATAACTTAGAGTGTGAAGAATGAAGGTGGGAGCAGAAGCAGAGTTCTGGATGCAGCTGATGAAAAAACACAATTGGAATTAAAAAGAGAGAGAGAGAACAAAGAAGCTGTGTTCAGAGGCTGCCATTGTAGTTTTGTGTTTTCAGAAGTGAGGTATTATACGGACACAGGTTCTTTGTGACTGTGGAAGTGGATGGCTGATGTATAGAAGAGATGAATGTCAGTGACATTTAGGAGGCTTTGGAACTCTGAGGTAACCAGTTCGGTCATCTACATGTCTATTATTGTCATCTGAGATAATACGAGAACTTGAGATAGAGAAAAATTTTCTGAACCAGGCTGCAGGGAATGTCCCAGAAGGACTAAAAGGCCTTGCATGATAAAATGCAATGGGGCTATTAGAGTGGATGGCAGTGACTTAGAGTGAGGCTTTTTCACATAAGAAAAGGCATAATTGTCTAGAAGGGCCATTGGGAAGAGAAAGGAATGTCGACCCTACTCTCTGACCCAGGATACAGGAGTTGAGCAAAATAAACAGCCTCCTCTGTGAATGGCTAACAGAGAGGGAATCTTAGAGGAAGAGGGCAAATCTATGGGAATGTTCTGCTAATTAGTGAAAGGCAAAGTGTAGTTTGTTTACTATAGAACAAGCATTCTAAAATGTTTATTGAACTTCTTTGAGTCATGGGCACTTTGAAAATCTGGTAAAATTTATGGACCCTTTTCCGGTGAAAGCTGATGATAAACAAAGTTTAGTTTTAAGCTCCCTCCTGCCTCCTCCCTGAAGCCTACTGGAACCCTGTTGTAAAAGGTACAGTGAAGAAGTATAAAAAGGGGGGTAATACTGCAGGGGGAAAGAAAAGCAGTGTGGAGAGAAGATAAACAGAGAAACTAGACACCTAAAGAATGGTCAAATTTTTTGGCAAGGTGGCCTTGAATTGGCATCACACAGAAATCTAATATCAAGTGGTAGACACAAGCTTAGCAACTCTACCTCCCACCCTACCCCCACCCCTCAGTATTGTTGGAAGTTTGCTGATGCTAGAAAGTGCCCAGTCAGTTTCCAGACCCCTGGAACAGTAGGTGGCCAGCCTGATTCCAAATAAGATTGGCCTCTGGGGGATCTGGGCCTGGACCAGCAAATTGTACTTGTAGCCTCTGATACAGAGCATAGATTTACAGATACTGTCTATAAATTTCTTTTTTTTTAAAGCCCAATGTCTCTTTCAGAATAAACTTTTTATCCAATAATTGAGTTAAACTTTTTATCCAATAGTTGAGTTAGAAACCCAATAAGAATTTTAAGGAAACATTTTTAGACTGGTTTCACGCGGCTCTAGTCTTAGAAATATCTTACTCAATCTCTAGTAACCTTCAGACAGCGTCATACGACCATGAAATCAAAACAATGGCATTCATAGTCCCTCTTACCAAACAGATGCCGGTTTCCGTAGCCCAGACAGTTGTCCAGAAGGAAAACGGCCTTCAGCATGCCCGAAAGATGTTGCATGTTGGTGATCCGAGTGTGAAAAAGACTGCCGTCTCCCTGTTGAGGAATTTGTCTCGGAATCTTTCTCTGCAGAATGATATCGGTGAGTTGGTAGAAGTGTCTAAATGTAATTTGTGTATACTGAGACTTTATAATGGAAATTGTCCTCCTTGCATTCTCTTCACAATGATGGACTTAAAATGTCAATGAAGAGCCAAAAGTGACGTCAAAGGGAGGCTTTCTCGTCAGATCTCAAATAGAGTTTTTCTTCATATCAAGCTCTTTGTTTATTTGTTGTATTAATTACGGAAGAGAAATTTTGGACCCTACAAATAATTAGCGAAATATGGCGTATTTTTTCATTCCTCATCCATGCCATTGAACAAAGTCTTTTTAATCCACAGAGTTTTTCTGAATGTTCTGTTTGACCTGCATAGGCACCTCTCTTCTAGAGCATTCAAACACACACACACACACACACACACACACACACACACACACACACACAGTTGTTTACTTTGGAAGCTCAGCAATATGTTGGACTAGAAAAAAAAGACAGATAAACACAAGAAAAAGACAAAAAGAAGGAGTCAGATTCAGACATAGCTGGGTTTCTAGAATAAACTCAAGTAAATATGCTTGCTTTTTTTTGAGTATATTTATTGGCAGAGATGACAACTCTGTTAAGACTATCAAATAGCATAATTTTTCATTATATAGCATTATACCTAGCAATATGCAGTAAGTGGTTTTGAATCAAGTTGAAACTGCAAAATTAAATCACAAGAGGATAATGCTAACATTATGCCCATTTCCTAATGCTCCATTTATTATTCATTTCTAACTAACTTGAACTTTAGTTTTTCACAAAATTCCACTAAAATTATAGATAAATTTTGTTTTCTGGTGTTCAATGAAAACACACACAGCACCAGTAATATTGGCATCTGTTGTGATTATGTTTTAGTAATACTGTTTCCAGGGAGAGCCAGCAGTGCAACATTTGCGTGCTGTTCCATACAGTGGTTTCATGTTCATTATAAACAGAGGAAGAGCCTGGAAATTTTTCAGTGAATCTAAAAGAAACCTTGCCAAAGGCATGAAAATTATGAAAGTGTTCACTCCATTGTCTTGTGTGGCCTTTTGTGCTGTACTTCAATACATGTGCATTATCCTTAGACTTTTTTTTTCCCAAATAAATGCTCACTCCACTTTTTAAAACATTGCCAATGAAAATAAGTGTGTTGTGCACATTGTACCTTCAAGGCAGAAATGCTGTCAACCTCAGGTTCCACAGTTCCCTGACCATTGGGAAGTTACAGCTGTAGCTACTTGGTTTATACAAGATGAATCTGCTGTTAAGCCTTCTCTCATTTTAAAGGCAACCTTTATCAGCAAGATAAAATGCAATTTTTGAATTCCACGTTGGCTTTATGTCAAATAAGGACCTGTCTTCATTCAGGAGACTAATAGCCAGAATTAAGTTAAAATCAGTTTGAAATATCTCCTTTATATTTCTCATGTGGGATTTCTAGGTCAGGTTACATTTATAATGTGCTAACCTATGTGTATTGAAGTCATCATGGTGTTTACATTTACAGAATAGACTTGAAACTTACATTTTTTAAAAAACTTGAAGATTGGCAATGATACAGAAGATGTGGGTCTGTATCCCACATGGCCACTTTGCCAACCCAAGGCGTTTAATTGCATTAAGCTCAGTGAGATTCTAGTCACTACCTAACAGTGTTGTTCCAAGGACTGGATAAAATAATGTATGTGCAAGCACTGTGAAACATTGGATGCAACACTAGTATCCTAAATCACATTCATTCATTGCTGCACATGTTTTCAGATATCAAAATAATGTTTTAGCTTTTAAGGCATTAATTGAATTTTAGCATTAAATAAAATCTCCCTCAATAATATCACATTGAACTGTAACCTCAAAAACCATTATAGAGTATTAATTTTATATTTTATTTTTATAGTATAATTTTATAACATAGTATTACAGATCCAAATTATTTGTTCAAAAGTGAATATATTTATTTATTCATGCCCCTTGTACAGTCTAGAATAAAGAAATATATATATATATATGTACATATACATAGTGTTGGTCAATATAAGCAGTTCTCCTTTTCTGAGATAAAATAAACATGTTTTAAAATGTCAAAGACTCAAACTTCTTTAAAACCCACTCCTCCCCAAGCCATGACTCTAGGTTTCTACTTTAAAATTGATATATGATTGTGATGAGGGAGAAGTAGAACTTCTTTCATTAGGAACAGTTCTCAGTGCAGGCAGTCTGGCTCATGGCAGCCGTTACTGCACCCTGCAGACAGGTGGTTCAGGCACTCTGATTGTCTCAGACTTCCCATCTCCGTGTTGTCATCCTAAAATGGGTGAAAGGAAGATTCATGTTCTCAAGACCTTGCAACCAGAAGGAGGAGACCTTCTGACAATAAATATCATCTAGAGAGAGCTTACTGTTTGTAAAATTCTGTGACACAGTTGACATGTGAACTCATTTAATCCCTTGAAGCAACCCTGTGAAGTAGGTACTGCTGTTACCCCATTTTCCACATTATGAAAATGCAGCTCAGAGAGGTTGGATAGCTTGTCAAGATGACAGAGCTATTAAGAGGCAGAGCCAGGGCTGAAATAGAGTCTGGCTTCAGAGGATTGACTCTGAGCTCTTCCCACTACGCTATGATGCTTAAATAGCAGTTTAAAAAAATAATACTAATGTCCATGCCTTTAAGCAGAAAGTGTCTTACCTGTCAGTCAGGTCCAGATATTATCAAAGGATGACTTATCACTCAGTGCCATGTACTGACCATCTCTCTGATTCAGGCATAGCAATAAATGGTGGGAATCCAGAAATGAAGGAAATAATGGTCCTCAAGGAACCCATAACTCCTTTAGAAAAACAGATAGGCACACAATTACTTATAATATTGTATCATAGAGAGAGAAGTGCAGTTCAGGGTGCCACATGAACATAGATAAGGGAATAATGAAAGTAATCACAGGTATTTGTTGTACATTTACAATAAATATAACACTGTGGGACACACACAAGCAATGGAGGCATGGTCTCTGTGTTTTAAGGAGAGTCCAAAGGAGTAAGAGAAAAAGAGGGAAACATATATGAAAAGAAGTGTTTTAGTTTGTTAATGCTGCCTGAAGGCAATATCCCTGAAATGGATTGGCTTTTATAAAGGGAATTTATTAAGTTGCAAGTTTACAATTCTAAGGCCATAAAAATGTCCAAACTAAGGCATCCAGATAAAGATACCTTGACTCAAGAAAGGGCCATTGGGTCCAGAACACTTCTGTCAGCTGTGAAGGGTACATGGCTGGCTTCTGCTGGGGTCTTTGGCATCTGGTTTCAAATGGCTTCCCCAGAGATGTTTTCTTTCTGCATCTCCAACCATCTCTGTATGTGTCATCTCTGAAGTTTTTTCCAAAATGGTCCTCTTTAAAGGACACTAGTAAGAGACCCCGCCATGAATGGAAACCACCATCTCCATGCAAACCACCTAATCAGAAGATCCCACGCACAACTGGGTATGTCACATATCCATGGAAATAAGTTAATCAAATAAATCCGACCCCACAATATTAAATCAGGATTAAAGAACATGGCTTTTCTTGGGTACACAAACGTTTCAAACCAGCACAAGAAATATTACAAAAAATAGAGTACAAATTCATATTGCCCAAAATAAATACAGTAAGACAAGTTACAGTGAAGTCATCAGATACCAATATCTCTTTTGTTATTAACAGAAGAAAAAAAAGAAAAGCCAACTCAAACCCTATCAGCAATAATCAAAAAGTAAATTTAAGGTAGTTTATTGCTCCTTTTCCAATGAAAGTATTGTTTATATAGTGGAGAAACTTTGGGAGGTGTAGATAATTTTTTTTAATGTCTCTAGATCACAGTTTCACTGTAGGAAAAATAGCCCTTATTTAAAATTTTAGTGTATATCTTTTAAGGTTTATTACTTAAATATTACTTGGATATTTAGGCTTTTTTATAATTTTTCACATATAAAATACAATCATAAAAATATCTACACAGAGCTTTGTCTGTACTTAAAGTAATGTATGCAGGTTGAATTCCCATAAGGAGAATTATTAACTCAAAGAGTATGAACTTTTAAAAATTCTTGGCATTTCTAATTGCTTTCTGAAAAGATTTTGCCAATATACTGTACACAGGGTATTATATTTTTAAAAATCAGTATTTTATTTGATTACTAAAGAGATTACTTCCTACCATATGATTGTCACCCAGTTGCATTCCTTTTTAAAAATACTTATCCAAAATGTGTTGGGATCTTGAGATTAAGGAACAATCTTTCTCTTTCATATATTAGCCAAAGAAATCCTTCCAGACTTGGTTTCCATAATTCCTGACACTGTCCCAAGCACTGACCTTCTCATCGAGACTACAGCATCTGCCTGTTATACACTGAACAATGTAATCCAAAATAGTTACCAGAATGCACGGGACCTTCTAAACACTGGGGGCCTCCAGAAAATTATGACCATCAGCTCAGGCGACACGTAAGTTTTTTAGCATCCTTTATCAGCTGCCTCCCCTTTCCTCCCCATCCATGCCTGTGTGTTAATAATCTAGTTGTGAATGTCCAATCATGGAGTGCAAGGAGCAGCATTTTAAAACTGTTGATAAGCTGAGCCGGGTCATCTCATCCTTGATCAGGCAAGTGAAAAATTGAATCTTCCAAGCCAAAGAATTGTCTAGTCTCTTCTAAAACCTCAAAAGAGAGCCAATTCCACAGCTTCTCTTCGTGGTGTGTTCTAGCATTCTGTTGATCTAATGAATTGATTTGTTTCCTGGAACCACAGCTGTGATCTGAGCACAGCAGAATGTGGGCAAGATGGGAGTCCTTATGGGCAGGAAATGCCCTTTTCATCACTTAGATCTTAGGTATCACCCCAGGCAGTGTAAAAGCAGCAGTGACAGCAAAAGGAGGGGAAGATGGAGGTCGCATCCTAAATTCTGGCTTTCTCAGTTTTCTCTATCACATTCCTTTCTACCACTTATTCCCTTTTGAGAACAGAAGGTCTAATGCAAGTCAGTCATTGCATGTCCCTGTTTCTGTGTGGAATTAAATTTTTCCCACTAAAATAAAAAAGGGCAGGGAGAGAATGAAAAATCTTATATAACCAAATTATCAATACTAGTTCATTGAGATGGATGGGATTGAAAGGCACATGGAGAATATTATCTTTTTCTCTTGCTACAACTCTGGATTGTTTGACTTTTTATTAACATGAGTTAATTTTATAAATAGCAAAGAAAGGAAAGAAATGTGATTAAAAAGCTTAGTTCTAATGAGTTGCAAAACAAGTGGATTTCCCCTGTAGTGGACGTGCCTGTGCTTGGCTGTACAGGGATGAGAGTAGGGGTCACTGTTCTTCATCCCATGGACACACATCACCCCCTGTGCTCTGCAGACCACATCTGACAAGTCACATAGGGAAGAAAGACCACAGTCAGCATCAGATGGTTGAAGTGAGTGATGGCTAGAATGTCGCTTTCCTGAGAGCAGGGAGTATTCCCCTGAGCCTGACAGGTGGCAGTCACTCAGTCTTTCTGGAAAGAAAGAATTCGTGCTCCAAAATAGAAATTACCATTCTAAGAAGTCATCCAGACTTCTAGGCAAATCTCTGTGAGACCTTACGATTCTAATTATTTGAATGTCTGTGTATAACAAACATGTGGGAATATGCCATCGCTTCTGCAGACTGCTTGTAGGAACCTAGCAAGGTATGGGATGTGCTGCTCTGTGACTTGTGGGTTGCCCTGAGTGTCCACGGAGAGCCAGTCCACACATGCCTTGGCTAAAAAAAAAAATCAAAATCGACAAGGATAAAGTAATAAAAATCAGTTGGGTCTGCTGCTCCCTCTTTGCTAGCACATTGTATGTCTGACCAGTAATTTACAGGCTAGCCTGGAAGCCAGATACCATATACAGCCTTCTATCTTGGAACAGTGAATTTCTTTTCTTTTTTTCCTTCATTTTTTTTTTAATTTTATTTTTTTAAATACCAAAAAAACACGTAACAAACGTAAACATTCCTATTTTAATCATTCTGTTCTACATATATAATCAGTAATTCACAATATCATCACACAGTTGCATATTCATCATCATGATCATTTCTTGGAACATTTGCATCTATTCAGAAAAAAGAAAGCGAAAACAGAAATGGAACAAGTCAATTTCAAGTGTCAGACAACCAACTGATAAACAAACTTTGTGACTAAAAAACCCTTGAAATTTAAGGACTTTTCCCAATTTTAAATACTATAGACCCTTCGCATCCTTGGATTTATATGCACTTTGGTTTTTAGTAAGTGACTCTGAAAAGTCCCTGAGGTACTGAAACATCTGTGAGGTGCTGATTTGACTCTCCTCGCTGCAAAGCTGGTGTAGAAGAGAAAGACTTTTAGCAAATGAATGAACCCAGCGAACTCCTTGGTGTACACTTTTCCATGTGCTTTGGCAATCTGTTTTTTGTTGCATGTTTACAAACTCCTTTGATATGAAGGGGAAAAATACTTTATTTCTTTGTTTAAAAAAATTATCAACATCAGTCCTGTGCTAGTCAGGTGAGGTAGGAGAAGAGAGCTAAGAAAGCACTGGTCCTTAGCCAGAAAAAAAAAAGGTTTTGGACAAATTTAAAAGCAGAACATCAAAAGCTAAGTGCAATATCACATTCATTGTGACTTGGATTTGTAACAGGCACAAGTTTTCCATGTGCTTTATACAAAACCATGAAATGATTTTGAAACTATTTAACAAATGCTTCAGCAAGAATTTATTTTAATAACTTGAAAAAATGCCTTTATTCCTGTGTTCATAGGATCACTGAGCCTGAGGCATGGATTTTTTCAGTCATACCTCCTGCATTTTTATTCTATAAATATGCAATATATACAAATCTAAATTTAAAATGTAAATATACAAATATAAAATATATTCTATAAATAAATTTGAGTATTTGTAAATGTCTAAGGATGTTTTCATTATACATATCAGGAGTTTCCTCAATAAACTGTTTATTTATTAGCACTGAGCTAGGGGTTTAAAAAGTTGTAAACCATGGTCCCTGCCCTCCGGAGTGCACCATCTAATTCTCTTATCATCATGAACCACTTGACTTAATTGATGGCTCCTGAGCAAAAAAGATTTATGTAATAGCCAATCGCTGTATCCACAACCTCACATGTTCTCCCTGATCTCGGAATGTCCTTTGCTTCTTTCAGCTACACCCACAACAAAGCAAGTAAAGCTGCTTCTGTCCTCCTGTATTCTCTGTGGACACACACTGAACTCCATAATGCCTATAAGAAGGTAAGGAAGCTACAAAGGAATATCTTATTGTGACCAGAGCCAGAAAGTGCCTGCTTGACCTGACTGGTGAGAAATCACTAAAATATGTATTTTCTTGTTTGAAAATTTTACATTTCACATTTCTGTTTGCTTATTCCAAAGGCTCAATTTAAGAAGACAGATTTTGTCAACAGCAGGACTGCCAAAGCCTATCACTCCCTTAAAGACTAAGGAAAATGAAAAAGTACTCTCAGAAATATCAGCCTCACCATTCTCAGCTACAAAAAGCCCCAAAGGAAAACACCTATTTTTCTACTGCTCAGCACAAAAAAACCTCAAAAAGCATGTCCTTTTCTATTTCCATGGTCCCCAGAATTCAGAAAACAAATAACCGGAATAGAATTTTATTAGTTTTCCACAAGACATTTGCAAGTTTGCTGCAAGTAAATACTGGCTACAGGTTTTATTTTACCGTCTACAGATAATGATGTCTGTTATCAAGACTAATGGTGCATGGCCTCTTGAACTGAAATGTGAATTCATGCGGAATGGACCTTAACAGAATAAATAAGGAAAGGAGCTGCGTTCTCCTGGGATTTTAGAATTTTGATTTATATTCCTTTTCTGGTTTCTGTGTTCTGCCTCTCATAGACACAGAGCTTCACCATTGACCCACGAGTGTGTTGTTCTGCAGTGTGGAAATAGAATGGAAATGGCATTTGCAGAATTATCCAGGAGAAAATGTAATGGCAGAATTGTTTGCTTGTTTGTTTACTTTTGCCTGTTCTTCTCCTTTTGAATTTTTTTCCTCAGATTTTAAATGAAATAACACATTTGGATCGCAGAGCATGCATGGCTGCAAGAGAAAGAAATTGAAATGAAGTCATCATAATAAATTTGAAATTTTTTTCCACAGAGAAAGGCAACTGTGGTTATGAAGCTCAGTGTTCCACCTAACTACGGAGAAAATGGTCTTTTCGTTCAAGGGAATAGTTTACTTATAACAATACCATTACAAAGCAAATCTGTTTTAAGCGGTGGCATCAGTGTAATCTACTTCCTGAGCATTTTCAGCCACTGCAATGGGCTGGTGGAAAAATGGGCTCTACTTTGGAAGAGGGCCAAGGTTCTCTCTCAAGACTACTAGACCAGCTCAGCACTCCGGAAACATCTCCTTTTAATGAGCTGTATTATCAACCAGCCCACCTTTGCCCAACATTTAGAAAATTACACAGAGCCACTACACCTCGTGTGATCTTCAAACCATTGTTGTAAGTCAAGCAGATTCTGGAAGAGAAAGGTGAAGAAGAGTCATGTTGAGGAAGAATGCATCTAGGCCATCCAGAAATTGTATAAAAAGTACTGATGTTTAGAAGGCGGCAACATGATCAGTTGAAGCAGATCTCTATTGGGTTATTTTAACTGAGCTGCCATTAAAACTACTCAAAGAGAATTAGTTTACTCAACTAAAATTCTGTTACATTTTGCCCTTTTAAGAAAAAAAAATCTGAGGATGTTTGTCAAAATAAAAAAAATCCTTCAGGTCCTTTTGGCCAGAAAGGAGTGGAATAGAGAATAAAATCCCATTTTCAAATTGAATATCTATTTGAAATAAGTCTTTATTATACTTGAAACTTAACTTTCCTTGATTTTAAAAGCTCAGTGACAAAAACTTAGATTTCTAACCTAGTTCAAAATGAAATTCTTTATAATGTGTTTTAGATACTGATTTTTTAAATACTGAAGAGAGAAATATATCTTTTTCCAGAGTTCTGATGGTTAGAATTTGGAGTATATTTGTTCCTCCAGGTAATTGTTTTATTTCAAGAAGATTCAGTGTTTTTTTCAAGGCAGTAATAGAGGCCTCAATAATATTAAACAAGAAAATGAGGCAAAAATAACGTTGCCTGCTTTGGTTTCTGTATATCTGATTTGTGTATTTAGGGTTATATGTGGCATGATTGACCTGGCATTTGAGAATTTGACCTTGTAAACTTCAACTTCAATTACTGTGGGCTTAATGCTTTGTGATTTCTTTTATTTCTTACTTAATTAAAGTTTTAAATTCTGTACCAAAAAATATTTCCTGGTGGTGGGGGTGGGGGGTGCTGCAAGGGTAGTTTGGTGGTAGAATTCTCACCTGCCATGCGGGAGACCCAGGTTCCATTCCCGGCCCATGTACTCCCCATCCCCACCCCCGCCCCCCCCCAAAAAACCACCAATGGTGCTGCAGTAACAAGGATACTCATGTGGAAAAAAGAATGAAATGTGACCCCCACCATTTAGCATACAAAAAAAAAGAAATATTTCCTGAAAGATGGGCTAAACAAGTAACAATTCGTATAAAAATGGAGACATATCCATTTTTGTGCTAGTGGTGTTAGATTTGAGTAAATTGAGTGGGTCTGTTATCCAAGATGTTGGATCCCCATGTCCTGCTTTGTCAGCTGTTTGCACAAGTGTCACTACTTTACTATTTGTGAATACCTCTGCACAGGAGTCTTCCGTGGATGAATACCAAGTTTTGATCACAGGTCTACATTCAAAATTCTTTTCTTTCTATGTGTTCCAGACTGTCCCCAGGCCATCAAAGGAACTGACAGCCTAGGCCAAGCCTTTTTGTTTGTTTGTGCTAAAAGTTCCTGAGAACTGCTGCCAGATCAAGAAGAATTCTTGTGGATCTGGAATATGAGAGGTTGCTGCCTTAGATTTCCATCACTAGAGGTATTTATTTATACCTGATGGAAATACCCAAAGGGTCTCCTTGTAGTGAGGGGATTAGCATGTCAAGTGGGAAAACTAAGCAGGAAAATTAAATCACTTTAAAACCAATTTAGACACATTTGAAGAAGCAATTCCTTAGAAGACAAGATTGGGGAAAAAAATGGTTATTCATAAAATGTATATATGTAATTATAGTTATAGCTATAACTAAAATTTCCTCTGGACAAAATGTGTTATGCACTCATGTTGGAATGAGGAGGACATCAGTATGTGAATACTTGAACAGATTGGCAGAAGAAACTTCTCACAGAATCTCAGAATCAGGAGGGAATTTAGAGGGCATCTGGTCAGTCCCTCCTTAAACTATTTTTCTTTGTCAGAAAGTGACTGAAGAATATACAATCACTCATTTAATGCCCAACATAACCCTATAAGTCTTCATTTTAGGATTCAGTAACTATTGCATTGAAGTATTTGTTGAGGGAAGGAAAATAAATAGTTCCAACCCAGCTCTTGAAGGACTTGGTTCAGGGCAGCCCGAAGACCAAAGGGCACGTCATGTATGGAGTTAAACATGAATTTTATTAGGACTTAAGAACAGGAGAGGATCTTCCATCATGGCAGCCAGAAGGAGTAAATGAAGATAAGCGCCCCACAAAGGACGGGTTGTGCCAGAGGGCGTTTCTGAGGGTTCGGGACAGAGAAATGCCGTAGGGAGTGACCACAGAGTTTCAGCAGGGCCTCATGACACAGGGTCGAAAGTTTGTTATCAGCAGAGATCAGAGAGGGGAGTTTCAGTGCATTGTTTATGATACCATTTGTACATCCTTCCAAGCCCACCCCCGCCAGGAGGTCTGATGACCTTGAACGTCTGTCCTGGTCACGTAGACGCCTACGTGCAATAACCTGCTCTCAGTATGGAGGGGAATCCCAAGCCCTGGGTCCCTACATAAGTCAAAAGGAAAATATTAAACTTTTAAAAGTAAAATTCTGCATTTACGTTTATAATGGCACTGACAGTTTTATCTCTTATGAAATAAACTTCAGCCTTTTAAGGGCAATACGAAAAAAGCTTCCACTTTTTATGTTATTTCCAGGAAACAGAAATCAAAATACCACCCATTGA
Source organism: Tamandua tetradactyla (assembly GCF_023851605.1). Lineage (NCBI taxonomy): Eukaryota > Metazoa > Chordata > Mammalia > Pilosa > Myrmecophagidae > Tamandua > Tamandua tetradactyla. Next base: position 96,132,896 of record NC_135333.1, on the reverse strand, counting down.
TGGAAGAGCTGTTTAAATATATAAATAGGCTTTTTTTTCCCTTTCCCATTTTCTTTCTCATTTTACATTTTATGCATGGAAAACCTGAAGCAGAGAAGTGACATTCCCAAAGTCACATTAACCAGAAAGTGCGGAGTGGCCATATGGACCCAGGTGGGCTGGTTCCAGATCTGTGCTTCGCCATTACTTCCCCTCACTGGGGGCCCCCCACTAACTAAGGCTTGGTGTGTAGTGGGGTCCTCGCTGGCTTGTCTCTCTGGAGAGTAAGGAGGGCAGTGTGCCATACGGGCTGAGACTTGGACTTGTTCTGGAACCACCCAACCTGGACTCAAATTGTGGTTTCTCTACTTACTAGCTTAGTGGAGTTTCTTATTCTCTCTGAGCCTCAGTTTTCCTTATCTGTAATATGTGAATGATAATAGTTTTTACCTGGCTGGATTGTTTTGAAAATTAAGTGTTATAATAAATATAAAGTGCTTAAAATAGTGCTGGGCACAGAAAGTAATGAGTAAATGCTAACTGTGATTATTTGGCATTTCTAGTCTTTGGGGCCACCTCTTGCTTTGCTTTTCTTTTTTTAATTCACCCACTTTTGAATTTTTCTTCTTTTGGTGTGTCTGGTTTAGTTAAAGGCTCCAACTCCCAGCCTGCAGTTTGACACACACACACACACACACACACACACACACACACACACACATACCACCCCACATCCCTTAGAAGGTCAGGCAGAAAAGAGGAAAACAAGTATCATCCCCACAAGTGATTTTGAATGTCTTCTCCTCATAACATTAGTCCTTTGGGAAAAGGGATGTTGTAAGTGTTAATGAAAAAGAAAAATATTATGGTTAAATAAGTATGAGAAAGGCTGAGTTAAGGTTTGAAAGGTTCTCAACTTCTCAGAGTCCCTAATATGCTTACATGCATTAAGAGTGGCCAAGCAGGGATAGAGGATGCTGCATATCTCAAGCCTTTCTTTGAAGCAGTAACCCTTTTTTACTTAGAGGTCTCTGTAAACTCGCTTCTGCTGTAAGCACTTTGACTGACTGATTTAAACCATTGACAGGAGGGTGAAGGTGTTTATCTGGGTCCCAGTGCAAACTGGTTCCTCAAACTGAGAAACCATGGCTGGAGTTAGTCCTAATCAATCTTTTAATGTAATACGATAATCGGTGATTTCAGTAGGCTGAGGACCGTTTGCTGAACATTTTGTTTCATCCCCACCTGGAGTGCTACTAATCCGCAGACAGATAACCCAGAAGGCGGCAAGTCGTCGCCAGCCCAGACCAGCAGGCTGAGGCAGCTGCAAACATGCCCACATCTGGCTGACCAGAGCCTGCTCATAAACCTCATGCCAAGAGCAGTTAAATCTTTCAGAAGCCTAAATTTCGCCTGTAAATAGATCTGGCTGCTGCCCAGGAGTCCCCAGTCTTCAACTTCTGACCCCAGTTTTATTTCTGTGCCTTTCACAGTGTTCGAGGAATCATCTCATAGCACTAAGCAAATTCTGTGGTGATAAAACAGGAAGTGATGAGAGGGGAGGAAAGACTTCTTTGCTGAAATCTCCTCACCCCCTCCAGGGCTTTTAAGGTTTTGCTCAGTTTCCTTCTGCTGATCTGTAATCCACAACCCACAGCCCCTTGATGGAGGTTTGGTGTGGAAATGGGTTAAAATGTTTTAATCTTTTTTGAGATTAAACTGCTATCAAGAGTGCAGAAGAAGAGAGGCAAGTCCAGTGAGTTAATTTTGAATTTCAGATCCTTTTATTCTGTTGATAATGCTCTTTGAAAAGTAGCCTTCAGCCACATCCTGAAATTAGCTCTACTCAAGAGGAACAAAATTCCAAGAGGAAACTTGGTGGGCGTGGGTTTTGACCTCGTGGCTTCAAATTTCCCTTGGGAAGCATGCTTTGGGGCACATTGTCTAGTAAAGAGAAACTGTACCTGAAATACAACTATGGAACTAGTGAAGCTTGCTGGCATCTGACAGGAGATCTGTTTGACAAAAGGCCTTCCATCTCTGGCATAGTACGTGGATCTGACAGATTCTGAGCATCCTCCTCTCATCAGAATCTTCGTATTTCTGTTCACACAAATCTCTTCCCCCTGAGCGGTGCCTGTGATCCATCATCTGAGGAACTTCTCAGTGTGAGCAAATCTGGGGTTGTAATTATGGACCCACTCTGACCAAGGCTCCCTCAGATTGACGCATAACTCAGATATTCAAAGAAGATGCACCACTAAATTGAAGCTGTATCTAGACTTTGTATCTGAGTTTATTTTGGCAAACAAGTTTTTGTCCTGGAATAAATTGAGAAGGTATTTTATAAAATATCATGGCATTTAAGAATCATTACCAAACTGTAATAAAGTCACACGGATTGTGGAACTTTTGCTGGATCTTGGCTGTTTGGCATTCAACATCCAGTTCTACCTCTTCTCTATAGCCCCTTCTGTAACAAGGGATCAAAGGCTACAGCCCACGTTTTCCCAACTCATACACCAGGGGTTTGGGATACAGCTTAGGTTTTGCCAATGAAATGCAGTTGGGTGAGAAGGTGGAGGCCATTTTGCAGAAGCCATCATGGTTGGCCAGCAAGCCCCGGCAGATGTGTTTGTGTTGATTGTGACAGGCAGACTCCGCGCACCAGTAGTGAGTCACCAGCTTTAGGGGTGCTGGCCGCCATGATAGTGGCAGATGTGGTGGCAATAACAGCAGCAGCCGGCTCCCTGACTTCTGCTCCTCCAGTTCTCTCCACAATTGTATAAGCATTTAAATCCCTGAGTCAAATCCTTTCTGTTCAAATATCTGGGTTAAATTCTGTTTCACCACTGAACCCTGGTAGGCACAGGCTTGACTTAGTGACATTTAGAACGGTATCCCAATCATTTTATTTTCTAGGAATTGCAAATGTAAGCTTCTCAAAAAGGCCTAATTTTATTTGTAATCTGAATTTTTTAATGTTAAAAAGGGACCTTTTTCGTTTCCCAGTGCCTGCCCATGCAAAAAAGGGGGGGGGGGGTACATTTGGGGTGGTGTAACAGTGGATCAGTGGCAGAATTCTAGCCTGCCATGCCAGAGATCCAGGTTTAATTCCTGGTGCCTGCCCATGCCAAAAAAAAGAGAGAGAGAGAGACCTTTGGTATATCATTTAAGTTAAATTCAAATATCTGTTCCTTTTCACTTACAAATCTAGTAATTTTTCCAAAAACCTTTTACTCAGTCTTTGATTATTATTCTAATAATCCATAAATTTAACTTATTAATTTACCCTAAATAATTAACCCCTCAATCAAATTCAGTTAACCATTGTAAACTCTAATCCCAAAATATTTCAGTGTCTTAGGCCTTTAAACACCTAACAGGACACTTAACAAGACATCTAACAAACTAAAACTTCCTAAACTTTTAAACAGTGCTTAAAAGCCTGAGCAAGGGGTTTAATACATCTCATTCCTTTAAGCATCCCAATACTATTTACAAACTGAACAAGTTATCTTATACCTTTTTCATAAGAACCACAAAACTAACATTAAACATCTCAAAGATGCAAGTCCAAAATGTCAGATTCTCTTAACTATGTTAAATAACACATACAGGCAGATTATAATAATAATGATTTAACACAGAAGTTTGAAAATTAGGATTTTGATTTATTTCATTATTTCTGTGTTTCTAATTCTTTGCAGAATTGCAAAGTTACTTATGCAACTAAGGAGAGCAGATCTGCCATCTCAATGTAGCTGAGTCATTTTGGTGTAATCCAGAACCAAAATGCTGTCTCAGACCTGGTTTCAGTCCGAGATTCAGGACCTAGAGAAGGAGCTAGGTAGCTGTAGCGTTTGTTTCTACACAAACCATGCAAGCCACGAATGGCTTCTCTCTTCTGCTGCCCATGAATTATCCAGTTTTTAGAGTACTACGACTTTTGAAGCACTGTTTTTTCTTGCTATCTGGTCCCCTTATCCTCTTCCTTTTAGTATTTTGTTACTTTCAGTAGAGAGAATTCCTTATTCATATATAAACACTCACTGGCCAGGCCAACTGAGATTGCATCTAATCCCTTTGCTGTCTGATTCGAGTTAATTAAATTCTGCAACCACACATGCATGTTATTAATCATTTATATTCTACTTTCTTACCTATCTCATCAGCCATCCACTTTTAAGCATTGTATGGACATTGCTGACTGTTGACCCTGATGCAAAAAGTCTAAAAGGATTAAAAATTAGAGAACATTGTTTCTTAAAAAAATCAAACAGAACAAAACAGTTCTTCCTTTTTTTTTTCCTTTTCCCTGGGGAAAAAAAAACATTGTCCCTGAGACTATAATAGGTGTGAGCTCAAGGGAAATGAGAGGCACTTCCAGATCCTGAATTTACAGCCTACTTCAAAGAAATTTTCCTGGATCAGGACTTCTTAGCAGTTGAGATGTTTTTAAATAATTTTCAATCATTTGAGTCTCTTGCCTTTGGGAATTTTAGTTACATTTTGGTGAGCAGATAATTCAAGCCATTGATTTGTTCTGTCTCTAGCTATTGGAAATTATACTGGACACCAAGGTTTCTTGTAGGATTTTTTTTTCTGCTTTAGAGAAAGACCATTTGAGAAAGCCGTGAGAGAAAGACCACTTCCAGCAGTGCTAAGGTTGGTGAATTAATCTTTTTTGAAAACCTATTCACAGCATTAGTACAATACAGAATCTCAGGCAAGTAGCCGAATTCCTCGTTCTTAGAGTTGTGGGCTGAAGTTCAAGGTTTCTTAACTCACTGCCCATGATTCATTATTTTGAAAAGGTGTGTTCAGGGCTCAGGTTCCACGTTGCTAATCATAGCAGTAAGACTCAAAAATGCTGGTCAGAGTGATTCATGTGGTACTCAAACACAAAAGGTGTTTCTCTATACTAATGATTCTTGTTTATCCTTTCGAACTCATTCTTGTTGTTGTTTTTTAACAAAGCATTCCCTTATCTAATGTCTTTTTACTCTGGAGTCACATTTTATCAAATAATTATAAATCTGTAATTTTTTTATTGTTACATGCTCTGACAAAAACCAGCCATCCTCTGTGAATCATAGAAATGTGATCAAGTGATAAGGAAGATATTTCCTCCCCCCCCCCAAAAAAAGTCCCAGACTGAATAAAATATTTTTATCTGATTTGCTCTAGTACCTGAAATTCAATGAGTAAGAGATTAAGGCTTGGGTTAAATATTAAACCTCCTTTAAAAGATATGTTATCTTAGACAAGTTAGCACCATAAGTGAGACCATATAAATGGCATTATATAGTAAATTATTATATAATGGAATAATATATAGAAAGAAAAAGAGTGAAATAACAGCTAGAAGATAGATGAGAATAAACAGATTAGATCATGGTAGACAGAAAAAGGAAGTCACAGAAGGCTACATAAAGGGTCGTGATTCCATTTATATTAAGTTCAAAATAAAAACACTAAACTAAAAAATAAATTGATTAGGAATAGATTATATAGCTTTAAAGAGATGGAAAGAATAGCAAGTAAATAATTAACACCAAGCTTAGGTCATTGGTTACCTCTGGGGAGGAGGATGCAATTGTGCAGAGATGTGGGAGTTTGCAAGGTGTTGGAAATGGTCTATTTCTCAATACATATGTGAGTTCTCTGGTATGATATATGTCGTGATATAAATGTTTAAAAATAATTTTAAAAATTAAAAATGGCGAGCAATGGTGGCTCAGTGGCAGAATTCTTGCTAGCCATGCTGGAGACCCAGGTTCTGTTCCTGGTGCCTGCCCATGCAAAAATTTAAAAAACAAAAGACAAAAAAAAATGGGCTGCCATGATTAAAAAGGGGACATGGGGTGGACAAGGCTCACTTGCCCCATCCTACACCACGAAGGTCCCCTATTCCAGGTCTGAGGCATGCATGGCAGCTCCTGGGAGAGCTGGCAGCCACTACCTCTCAGCAGAGTCCCTCTCCTGGACTAGCCTTTTTTAGAAGAGATGCACTAGCCCAAGGGGATGCTCCCTCCCTGGGAAAATCACACATCCACAGTCTGGTTGAAGTATGAGTATGAAGATCCTGCCTCCTCACCCCAAATTTCCAAGATTACACAGTATGTGAGAGATCTGCCTTTTGACTCCAGAGTACATCCTCTAAATCTGTATGCTAGATAACTAGCAAAATTCAATGTAAAGCATATGTCACCCAGACCTAGGAAAGGCAAAATTTTGCACACAATGCACAGTCATGCACACACACACTTATATATCACATTTATTGAAAGATTTTAAGTAGAAAGAATGAAAGATGTTAGGAAAAAGTCCAAATATATAGGTTTTGTTATTCTATTAAAATACTAGAATTCTCATATGGATTAAAATTCTTTTTAGAAAGTAAATTTGTGCTCAACAAGTCATTGATCTAAAAGAAGACTGACTCAAAAGTTTAAAAATAATAGGATTGGTATGATATATATTGATATGTGTGTGTATATTTATATCGAACAAATGCAAACAAGAATAAGGTAAGGATTATATATTAAAATCAAACTAAAACTCAAAGCAATAAATATCAAATAGTTCAAAATGGTCATTGTTTCATTGAAGGTAAAATCCACAATGAAGATATAATAGTTTCAAAACTCTGTTTGCCAAAAACTCTATGAATGCATATAGCTAAAACTCTATGAATGCAGGGTGGGCCACAGCAACTCAGCAGGCAGAGTTCTTGCCTGCCATGCCAGAGACCCAGGTTCAAGTCCCAGTGCCTGCCCATGCAAAAAATTAATAATAAAAATTTTAAAAGACTCTGAATGCATATAGTTAAAACTGATAGAAATACAAGAACAAATATTGGAAATATTTGGTGTTAACTGAGAAAAAATAACCAGTTAGATATCACTAAAAGCTGATGCACTATTTTTTATGAAATGGCATGTTCTAAAAATTTCACACTGTCAAGAACTTCTTCAACTTGCTGAAGTGATTTTCATCAGAGACCACTTATTGTAGCAAAGGTGTTTTACTGTTTAGAATATGAAACCCTAAGGTGAACATTCCTGTTTTATGAAGATGTGAGGCACTCTTTCTTAAATGTAATAAAACTAAATGAAAATATACAAGCCTAAATTTTGTCTTTTAAAATATGTTACCAATACAAATGAACTGAACTCAGTACGGCCTGACTGGTATTTAAAGAGTGATGTTTAGGGAAAAGGAATGAAAACAAAGGGACAACATATGTTGGGTATAGGACCAGCATTTGTCTTTCAGTCGTGCTTGAGAATCAGGTGGTCACTTTCAAGCTCTGCCATAACGAGAAAACATCACCCTTTGGGCAGTTCTGCTTAACCACAGAGCATGTCCTGAGGAGGCCTCCTAAACCGTGCAACAAATGGGGAATTTTGAGAGTTCTGAAAAGCATGTATTTTGGCTGAAAATGGAAAAGAGTAAGAAATATCTAAAAGCTCCATGATTTTACCTTAAAAGAGAAGTGTAAAACCTCATTGTGTTTTCTTTCTACAGTCTTTTTATACTAATGTCCATTCAGATGTGAACTCCAGAAACCCACCTACCTAGAATTTCTAAGAATTACATCAACTCAGGGATTCAGCAGTGGAATTTTCTAACTCTGGAAGTGGCATAATGAATATTTAGTGGGATAGTATGATAGTTGTTAGCTCAATGTTAACATAAGGAAGCCAATGGATCCCAAAAATATTTAGCAAATTTCACTTCAAATTTGCTCTGCTGTCTTTGAACAGGTAAATTTTTGAAGCCAATTCTTTCTTTTCTTCATTTATTCAACAAATATTTATTTGCCTACTATGTGTCAGGTTTAGTACTGGGCACTAGGGATATAATGAAAAAGAGAAACATGGCACCCAGCCTTGTGGGGCTTACATTGTATAGGGTCTCTGTCTTACTGAAAATTGGTGGCTCCTATATAATTTTGAATGGTAAACAGGTTCATGTGTTAATCATTCACTCACTGTAGAAAGTAGAATTTCCTTTTCTTTGTTCTAAAACTACTTCAGTAGTAATAAAAAACATTTATTAAACCCTTAAAATGGGTCTAACATGCTTCTAGTTTTAGTTTCTTGGCTGATAAATCAAATACCATGCAATGGGTTGGCTCAAACAATAGAAATTTACTGGCTCACAGTTTTAAGGCTAGGAGAAATCCAAAATCAAGGTCATCAATGTGATGCTTTCTCCCAGCGGATTGTGAGGTCCGGGGGCTGGTGATCTTTGGCCTTGGCTTTTCTGTCACATGGCAGTACACATGGGGGCCGCTCCTGGCTTCTCTGGGTTCCACTGACTTCTGGCTTCTAGCTGCTCCCTGTGACTTGCTCTGCCTGAATTTCACTCTGCTTATAAAGAACTCCAGTAATAGGGTTAAGATCCATCCTGCTTCAGTTCAACCATACCTTAACTCATCAAAAGATCCTATTTACAGGGCCTTTTGAGTTCGCACCCACAGGAATGGGTTAAGATTAAACACACGTTTTCCTGGGGAACACTTCTGCAAGCCACCACAGTTCCTACCTGAAGAAACTGGCATAGCTGGAAACACAGACTGCACGCTATGGACTAATGCGAGAAAGCTACAAAGATGTTTATTTGCTATTTAGCCTAGAGTGCCACAGAAATTAAAAGTGATTACAGAAATTAAAGTTTATCCCTGAAAGAAGGATTTGGACTAGCAAGGAGAGAGGGTACCAGATAGATGGAAAATCACCCACAAAAGTAAAGTGCAAGCAAATGCTTGTAGAGACGTCAGGTCCAAAGCAGTCCCCTTGAGATCACGGAAATGATAACTCTCAACTGTGGAGTGTGGAGCATGTGTCAAGCTCTGTGCTGGGCCTTTCACTGCATTGCCTCTGCTGGAACTTTGTCCAATCTCCATGTTCTGGATGAGCTCACCGGGGCTTCTTGGAGGTTAAATTGTCCAAGACCACATAGCTAGTAAGTGGCAGAGCCAGATTTTGAACCTCAGACTTTTGGTCTCCAAACACCATTCGCTTTTCCCAAGACATGTACTTTAAAACAAAATCCAAGTGTATCACACAAGTTTTTCTGTTCATTCATCCCCTTATCTATGATGGTTTGTTTCTGGTTGCTCCAAGTTTGATCTGGTCTTCAAGAAAGTACTTAACACTACTGTCTCAGGGCTAAATGACCCATTTGCTTTTTGGTGTAGAGGCTTCCTTAAGCTTGTGAAATTATAAGCTTGCTTAATTTTCCATTATTCTGATATGAAACTTCTCTTTATTTGATCTTTAACAGCCTTCTACCATATACAGAAATTTTCTCTCACTCTTTTAAACCCAGATTTTTTTCAACCCATATCAGGATGACATTAGCATAAAGGGAACTAACCTGTTACTTTAACCATTACAATTACCATTATAGCTAGCTAATGTAATAATAGCCACCACCCTGTGTCCTCTAAGTAGAGCCATAACTGTTTACAATTCTCCAGAATGTCCATGACTGTCCCTTCATAATTCTATGCCTTTGCTTATTGATATCCACCTGAATCTCTCCCCGCCACCCAAATCTTCATCGAACAAATTCCGTCTTATCCTTCAAGATATAACCAAAGAAATTTTTATGATGATACCTAAGATACCCCGAGCAGAGTTGATTGTTCAAACTGTTGTTTTAAAATTCTGTGTTCCTATTTCTTTATCAGTTACTTCCCAGCTGTATTGTAGTTTAATTGTCTTTCGTGGAAGGCGGTGAATTCATTGAGGTCAGGGTTGGTGTCTTAGTCATCTGTGGATTTTCAGTTTCGCATCCAGAGTTTGGATGAAATAAGTACTCAATAAATTTTACTTACTGAGTGGGTGAAGCGATAAAAATTTAATACTTATGTTTTTAAATAAATATGTTCCCTGCAGTATGTCTTGAGTAGGACAGCCTACTCTACTCTCTCTTCCTGCCTAGTTGTCATTTAAAAGTACAAGAAATGTTTAAAAAAAAAAACATGATAGTGACTAAATGTACAAATTTTAAAAATGTTTTTGCATGAGGGAATGTCATTACTGCGGGGTGCTGAAAATAGATGGTAATTAATATTTTTAAATTTTGACTTATGTGAGACTAAAGCAAAAACTATATATTTTTTTAAATTTTTTATTAATTAAAAAAAATTACAAGAAACACAAACAGTCCCAACACATACACTCAGCATTTCACAATATCATCACATAGTTGCATATTCATCATCATGATCATTTCCCAGAACATTAGCATCAATTCAGAAAAAGAAATAAAAAGACAACAGAAAAATATGACAAACAGAAAAAAAAAATTTTACAGGCTATACCCCTTACTGATCCCTTTCATTGATCACTAGCATTTCAAACTAAATCTATCCCAACCTTTGTTCCCCCTATTATTTATTTTTATTCCATATGTTCCTCTCATCTGTTGACAAGGTAGATACAAGGAGCATCAGACACAAGGTTTTCACAATCACACAGTCACACCGTGAAAGCTACATCACTATACAATCATCATCAAGAAACATGGTTACTGGAACACATCTCCACACCTTCAGGCAGTTCCCTCCAGCCTCTCTACCACATCTTGGATAACAAGATGATATCTACTTAATGCATAAGAATAACCTCCAGGATAACCTCTCGACTCTGTTTGGAATCTCTCAGCCGTTGAAACTTTGTCTCATTTCACTCTTCCCCCTTTTGGTGGAGAAGGTTTTCTCAATCCCTTGATGCTGGGTCTCAGCTCATTCTGGGATTTCTGTCCCACGCTGCCAGGAAGATCCACACCCCTGGTATTCATGTCCCACGTAGACAGGGGGAGGGTGGTGAGTCTGCTTGCTGTGTTGGCTGGAGAGAGAGGCCACATCTATGCAACAAAGGAGGTTCTCTTGGGGGTGAAAAACTATATATTTGGTACAAAATTTATATTTTGACTAGTGCATTTCCTAATATAACTTATGTAGATAGCTAAATTGAACACCATAAGTACATGAAACCTTGAGATTTTGTTGGTTTGTCCAGAGTGATGCCCCGATAAATCCCAGAGTGATTTGATCAGTGAATAAAAAGTATTTGCAAAGTCCCCATCAGACAATGATGAGAACGGGGGAAAATTCAACCTCCTGAAGTTGAATTCTTGATAATCTCACAAGCAGTGTGGACAACCAAAGCTATAGGCTGAGTCCCCAGTCTTTGTGTTTGTCCATATGAAACTTAACCCCACAAAGGATAGGTCAAGCCTACTTAAAATTAGGCCTAAAAGTCACCCCCAAGAGAACCTCTTTTGTTGCTCAGATGTGGCCTCTCTCTCCAGCCAACGCAACAAGTAAATTCACCATCCTCATGGCGGGACATGACTCCCAGGGGTGTGGACCTTCCTGGCAACGTGGGACAGAAATCCTAGAATGAACTGAGACTCAGCATAAGGGATTAAGAAAAGCCCTAGAGTGAGCTGAGATCCAGCATCAAGGGATTGAGAAAACCTTCTTGACCAAAAAGGGGGAAGAGTGAAATGAGACAAAGTGTCAATGGCTGAGAGGTTCCAAACAGAGTTGAGAGGTTATCCTGGAGGTTATTCTTACATATTAAGTAGATATCACTTTGTTATTCAAGATGTAATGGAGAGGCTGAAGGAAACTGCCTGAAAATGTATAGCTGTGTTCCAGTAGCCATGTTTCTTGAAGATGACTGTATAAGGATAGCACTTTCACAATGTGACTTCGTGATTGTAAAAACCTTGTGTCTGATGCTCCTTTTATCTACTTTGGCAACAAATGAGTAGAACATCCGGAATAAAAATAAATAAGAGGGGGAGCAAATGTTAAAATAAATTTAAAAAAAAAACATGAAAAAGACCTTGGGAAAAACAGCTAAGACATTTGAATTGGGGCCTTTTTTTTTCTTTCGTGGTGCATTTTTTTTTTTTGCCTCAGCTTCTCAATTCGACTTACCCACTTTAACAACATTATTTTCAAATAAAATATCCATTTAAAATTGTGACTAATTTTATTTTCAGTGACTTAATGGGCAAAACAATGGGCAAATGCAGTCACCCATTATGAGCAAACACAACTAAATCAATGCAAAGAAAAACTTCATAGACCATATGTATGAGGGCATAGCAGCTAAAAACCGTATATATGAGAGAGCATAGTAGCTAAAAGTTTAGGTTTTGAGGCCAGCCAAATTTGGGTTCAAATCCCAGCCCTACATTTACTGTCTGAATTACTTCAATTTCTTCAACTGTTAAATAGGTATCATAGTTTTACCTATGTCATAGGGTTATTGTACCTGCCAATTTCTGACATGATCGCTCAACTTCTGAGTGAAACATTTGAACCAGAAGATTGGCAAGTTTTTCCCAACTCTAAAATAATCTGTGATTTTGTTGCCTTATGTATTGTATTTCTTTTCTTGATTATTCCCTTAGAATTATAAGAAAAGGGGAGCTAACATCGTCTGTGACCAACATTTTATGTTTGCCATTGAGCCACATTTTCCTAGCTTCCTAAACTGTACTCCATGTTCCCCCAGCACATATACAAGAACTGCTTACAGCCCTCCCAGAATGCTCAAAGTAGCCGAACTACTTTCATTTGGACAGAAATATTCCTCAATTGAAATTTGTTTTCAGTATATCAAAAATAGTGGTTTCTAATCTCCCAGATGATAAAGCATCAGACAAAATAATTGTGACTATAGTCAGCAATGGTTTAAATCTCACTAGATAACTGATCAATTTTAGGTTATTCTGTTTAAAAATTTGGAGATTTTTGAAGAGAATTAAATGTGGTAACAAATAGTTGAAAAATAGAACATATATTTAAACTTTTAAGAGTTGGAATCAGTTAGCTTGGTAAGAAGCAGCAGAAGGCAGACTTAATATTATTGCAAAAGAACAGTGGATGATGTTCAAACACTTCTGGCATGAACTCTATACAACTGCAGTAACTTCAGTCACCAGGCTACCAGTGGAGGTGACTCTACCCTTAGACATCTCATTAGCTTATGAACTCTCAAGTGTGCTTAGGGGCCCACCATATGTAAAAGTAGACACTCCTATCAGGTAATTCTGAGGATGTTGAAGTTACCTCCAGGGAACATGAGATAAAGATCAGCCAAATATTTTCACTATTTATACTTTTCCCCAGAATGGTACAGATCATTATAAATATCATCTCCTCCATAGTTAACAACAGCTCTGATAGAATTGTGAAAGTTTTGCAGAGCACACATACAGAACCTTGCCTTGCTCTGAAAGCTAAACACACTGATTTTGCCTTATGCACCCACATATCAATTGCAACTTAAAGTCAGGGCTGGGGACAAGAGAGGCCCTGTCCTGAGATAGTCAAGTCCTGCCTAGTGGTTCTGCTCATGAACCCATCCACTTTTAAAGGTTCTATGATGCTGATCCCAATCCAAACGATCTAAACTCAGTTCTCCTGGTTTTTAAATAGTGACTTAAACCTTGAATCCTGCCCAGATCTTGCGCCTATAACCCTGCTTCTCCTTAGCTTAAGCCACTGCCTGCTGACCTCTACTCCACAGTCTTGGTCCTAGAGGCTTTAAATTTCTCACACTGATCTGCCTACCCAGGGTTTGAATTTTGTCAGTGTCCTTAGGAAAGAGGTCGTCCTACACTTGCATTTTAAGCTATACTTTGCTGTCAGAAGTCATGGTAACCACATGCCCCCTTTCTATGAGAGCTGGTCCGTGATGAGGCCTGCAAGCTTTATCTTGCTCTAGCTGCTTTGCTGGCCTGTATGGGTTCTGATTAGAGCCCCTCTAAAACAAGGAAGCCATAACTTAGTTACGGGACAGGATTTGGAGTGAAACAAACATGGTCTTGAATCTCAGCTCCATTTCTTCCTTGCATGACCCTGAGTAAGTTACTTAACTACTTTGAGTTTCAGTTTTCTCATATATAATATGGTAAAAACAGTATCTGCCTCATGATTGTTGACTGGATTGAAAGCGAAAAGGCACAAAATTTTTTGTCAAAGATTGGTGAAGAGGAAGCATCCCTTTTGCTTCTCTTCCTATGTGAAATGCATGTGGCTTTTTCCTCTTCGCAGTCCTCAGTATTGCAGAATGTTCTTTAGTCCCCACTTAGGGATAGGCCCAGTCAATCCTGTGAGAGGAAGGGCTCCTATGGGAGGTCCAGGCCTGAGCTCTCCTCTTTGTGCTAGAAATGGCCTTTTACAAGGACCCTGCTGGCAATGAAAATGCAGGCTTTCAGCAGATAAGTCAGTTTAGAGCTCACACACCCACCACCCTTATAGGAAGCTTTTTTGATTATCTTTGATTTTTCATAATAGTGTAAAAAGAAGCAGATTAGAAATTGCTCTTTCATAATAAACATCCTTACATTAAGAAGGCTAATAAACGTTAATGTTTGGATGGCGAACACTGCAGATAAGGAAATTGGATTATTTTGTACAAAAGGTTATTTTTAAAAGTAACAAGTGTTTTGCTAATGCCAAATAGTCATAAAGGGAGTTTTCTTGTTCTGTGCCTAAGAGAGATTCAAAATTGTTTCTTACTGTTTGTAGTATAATAAGGAACTTGGCTCTCTTTGTTCCTGGATCCTGGGAGGTAACCACTACATCCTTGGAATTTCCCAAGGGAGGAGTGTCTTTTGTTATTCATGGTGAGCCCCTGAGCACACTTGAATAGTCCATGCTAATGAGATATCTCAGGGTGACAGCACACAGCTTCCCTGGTATCTTAGTGTGAAGGGCTGGCCACATCAGAAATACCCACCAAGTAATTAGGGGTTTGGGGCCTTGAACCACACTGAATCAGCCTGATAGCCCCACCTCTAAGAGGGGGCTGGAGATTGAGTTCATGTACATGGGTCTTGATTCCACAAATCATGCTTATGTAAGGAAACTGTTACCAGAAAAAGGCCATGGATTCTTCTGCCCCACATGCTCAGTGACCAATTCCTGAGAAAGCAGGTTTCAAAGAGAGAAAGAATTTATTACTAGGCAAGTAGTGGGAGAGCAGATGGCCTAATGGCCCAAAATCTGTCTCCCCAAACTGCAGTAATTTGGATAGTTTTATTAGAAAAAAAGGTGGGCAGGGTTTACATCAGTGGCCCCACATGATGTAATTACAGGCGATCTAATTACTGAGCACGCGCAGATTGATTACATGCTTAGTCACCAAGTGTATGAAAGAAAATGGCGGAATGGGGCATAGGTGACTTATAGGTTAAAGTCTAAACTGCTGCACATGTCAGGGGGGCTCACTTAGGTTAAATCTGACCTCAGTCATCAAGATAATCTTGGATTTGGGGTGGGTTAGTTCCTGGCTGACTCATGATCCTTCATTAACAAACATTAGGGGCTGTCTTTAGTGATTACAAGATTCTAAAGTTGAAAAACTGGATAGCTAGGGACAGATGAGTGTTAGTCACAAGGTTTTACAATCACAAGGGCATGAGATAAGGGCTATCCAATCATTACCAGAGATCAAGGCAGCTGGATTACAATTCAGAGATTTCAGGTATTTCCCTGTCTATTCCAATATGCTAGAAAGCAGAAAGGAATATTTATATAATGATTCAGTAATCAGAATTATCCCTTAAATCCTAATTTCTCTGTTCAAAACCCCATATAGAGCGGGCCACAGTGGCTCAGCAGGCACAGTTCTCGCCTGCCATGCCAGAGACCCGGGTTCAATTCCCGGTGCCTGCCTGTGCAAAAAAAAAAACTTATTACCATAAATATAGCACTTTCAGTGAGTTCTGTAAGTCATTCCAGCAAATTCTCAAGCCCTAAGGGATGGTGGGAACCCCCAAATTCGTTAGTCAGAAGTGTGTGCCTGAGCCACCAAACTTACAACTGGTGCCTGTAGAGTTTTGCCTTTTGCCTGTGGAGTCTGGCCTTACTCCCATAAGTTACAGTCAGAATTGAATTGTGTTATAGCTGATGACTGAAGTATTAGCAGTTGGCATCAGAAGTTATTGCAGTGTATAAAACCTGAGGGAATATGGAAAGTTGCTGGTTTGTGTAACGTTCATGTGTCCAAATTAATAGGGTTGAACGAGAAGATAAGTACATTCTTAAAATTCCTCTTAAAAAGTAGCTTAACTAGAGAGGTTGCATAAGCTGAGCAATGTACCTGGTAATGGTGACATTTACATAAAATACAATAAAATTGAGAATATGTTGATGCTTCAAATATGTGCTGTTTCAGGAGTCAGTTGAGTTTAATAAGAAATATAAATGAGATTTAAAAATTTAGTTACCTGGATTTCAAAGAATCTGGCTTCTTAATTACTTTGCCATTTGTTACCCCAGGATGTGGAAGAATTTGGATTTGTATTGCCTTTGTAAATGTCAATATATTTTTGATGACATTATAAAACCAGGGTATTAAGTGCTGTCATGAATGGAGAAGGCAATTCTTGGCTTCGAGGAGTTTATATTGTAGTTGAAATATACTTGGACTAGGGCGTAGGATAAGATAGTTGTATTTAAAGTACCTGCCAATTATCTTAATAAGGGAATAAAAATGCTGGAGGAATTCAGGAAAGAAAAAAAAAGGCAGATAATTAAAGAATGCCCTAGGGGAAGACTTCATAGAAGAGATGTCACTTGCAAGATGTTTGAATAAGAGGGTAGCATTTGAATAGGTAGGGCTCTGAACAATAATTTTAGATGCTAAAACTTAATTTGGGGAACTGACTTATTTGTGGTCTTATTTAGTACTTGGGAATAATGTTGAGGAAAAAGCTGAGTTTCTTCTGGATATAAACCCCTTAATTGTTGAGGAGCTGATTATATTTCAAACTTGGGCTCTTTTGACCTTTGAAGGAAGTGCTGGCTAGACTGAGAGATCTTCGGCATATTGTGACATAATCACTTGTGTGTTGTGAGTATGAAGTATATAAATGCCTGGCTGAATTCCAAACCCAAACAGAAATTTTTCTTCTTCCATGTTTTTGTAGTATTTCTGTTTCTTCTCCCCTTCATCAATACTGTTATTGAAGGGTAGTTTGCATGTTCAAATGACTTTGTAAATTTATTATCAAATTTGCTTCTAGTTGCATGTAATCTAAATAAATAAATACTATATAGGTGGGACATTTAGTGTTTTTATTCTCTATGCTAAGATGATCATATTTTCTGATTAAAGTGAATTTCGTTTGTTGTTATAAAAGGTTTATGAAAGTGAATTTTGTTTATTGTCAATAACTGACAGTGCTGACTAAAATTTGGTAAGTTTGTCTGAGGGAATATTTGTTCTAAAGCAAAATGGCTAGTTCCAGTATGTAAGACAAGACCTGAATGGATATGGAAAATTATAGAAGTTTTGTGAAAGTGAACTCTATGTGTCAGAGTCAATGTTGACCAAAATTTGATAGGTATGTTTATTTTTTTTAAAAGCGCTCTATTTTTTTTTAAAAGAGCTTTTGTGTCAAGCTGTGTATTCATACAAAATGAGTTTAGTTTTCTCTCTGTTAAAATAATGTAGATTGTTGGTCTGTTCTTCGTGAGAGATTATCTGAGTACTAGGTCTAGAAAACAAAGATTTTATATCATATCAGAATAATATACTTGTCAATGTTTATACTGACCTTATCATCCTTTATTTTAGAACACAAGTCTTCTTACTTTTAAAGGAAAACTGTTGCAAAGAATTTGTTCTTTCACCTTGTAAAATTGAGATGCTGAAATAGTTTAATGCTTTACATAGGAAGTGCTTGACAAATATTACAATAATTAAAAGGAATTTTCTATCCTTGTTTAGCTAAATGAGTAAAATATTATTCATATATTTAGAGATTGTATAAAATTCCTAAAGACTTGACAGTGTTCTCACTGTCCATGTTATATCCTGATACTCATCTGTATGACATTAGACAATAGTATGATGTTGATAGTCAGGGCTTTAGTTATTCCTAGAAAAAGGTTACAGATCATGGAAGCAATCAAATTTATTTGCCAGTTGTACTTCTTTACACTAATCCTTTTCTAAAAGTATATGTGAAAATAAATAAATAAATAAGTACACGTGGTTAGCTATAAGAACTTCATCTGCAACAAAAAGGGACTTTAAAAAGAAAGACAAGTATATAAACTATGTTTTACCTGTTAATTAACATAACCTTGGTGAACGTTTAAAAGTGAGACAGGACAAAACTTGTGCTATGGTTTGTGGTTGATGACCCTGGTAAAAGTCAACTGTCAATATTTTTATTTCTGAAAATAGATTCATTTAGAAAATGCTTATAAAAAATTAAGGTCTAGATTCTTAGCTCTTACAGCAGTCACCAGTCACATTTACTTATGAGCTTTAACTGTTCTAAATTCTGAGATGCTTTGCTTTTTATGTATAACCCAGGAGTTCCCTGGAACTTTGAGTTTCTATGTGACACCTGAAACACAGAGTTAGAGTTCTCTAGCTCTAAAAGTCAGCATTGCTTTATATAACAACTGTTAAAGAGGATGTAAAATAGATCAGACTTCAATTTAGAGATGTGAATAAAGCCGATCTGCTCAGGATTAAGGTAAATCAGATTACAGGGTCAAGATGATATTGTCTATATTTTAAGACATTAACTTCAGTGCGAGACCAAAAAAAGAGAGATTTATTTTGTTCAAAATTTAAGTTTTCTCTAGCACACCATATAAATAATCTGGGTGGTCAGTTTATTTAAGCAACCTAATTATATGGAACTTAGAATAGAGAATGAAATCTTGATATTCTATACAGGTTGAGTAGAAAATGAAAAAGTATTTGGAAAGTCCCTTGAAGGACTCAAGAAATGCATGAAACAATTCAACTTTCCCACCTGGGGAATTTGTGCTACTCTCTTAAGCAATAGGGGTTCCCAATTTAATAAGCCAGGCCCACAATCTTGAGGCTTGCCCTTTTGAAATTTATTTCAGTAATGGCAAAGTTAAGCCTATTTATAATCAATGTCTAAGAATCACCTTCAGAGAGCCCTTTTTATTATTCAAATATGGTCTTTCTCTCTAAGCCAAACTCTGCAAATAAACTCACTGCCTTCCCCCATATGTGAGACATGACTTCCAGGAGTATAATTTTCCCTGGCAACATGGGGTATGACTCCCAGGAATGAGTCTAGCCCTGGCATCATGCAATTAGTTGACCAAAAGGTGAATGCAAATAAAACAAAATAAAGTTTCAGTGCCAAAGAGACTTCAAATAGAGTCAAGAGGTCATTCTGGAGGTTACTCTTATGCAGTTGTCAGCTACAAATTGACACAGTGTACCTAGCCCCAACCAACAGTGTTCCTGAATACCCTAAACAATATCCTGGGTTCTAAGACTGAATCCAAGTTTCACTTATTAAGTTTATTTTTCAGAGAGTTATAGCCTCTGGATTGTTCCTATGCCAGATAAGCCCTGAAACCCAGGTGTACGACTCTTTCTGAGAACAACCAGTTTTATTTCTCTACCCTGTAATGTCAATGCTCTCTTTCAGCATGAAGTTAGAACAGTTGTTGCTAAGATATCACTCAAGATTGAATGACCAAATGAAATGAGGAGTTGTAACCAGGATGTTAGGATTTAGGGGATGAGTATGACTACTGAATCATTATATAAATATTTCTTTTTATTATCTGGCATATTAGAATGGACAGAGGGAAATGCCTGAAATCTCTGAACTGTAATCCAGCTGCCTTTGATCTCTGATAATGATTGTGTAATTATTTACTCTTTATCTTGTGATGGAAAAACCTTATGACTAACCCTCACTTATACACCTTATTCTGTTTTTCAACATTAGAATCTTATGATCACTAAAGACAGCGCCTAATATTTATTAATGAAAGGTCTTGGGTCATCCCAGAACTAACCCACCCCAATTCAAAATCATCTCTAACCTTGTTATCTCAGTCCATTGTGCTCATTATCCAAAACCTGCCCATCTTTTGGTACTATAAAACTAACAGAGTTACTGCAGCTCAGTATGCCAATAGGCCATCTGTTCTCCTGCCATGTACCTAACAATAAACTCTTTCTCTCTTTGACACCCCAGTGTCTGAACAACTGGTCATGAGAGCACATTGGGCAAAAGAATTCACCACTTTCGATTGGTATCAATTGCATCTGTTTTCACCCTTAACCTTTATATGTTCTTAATTCAGAGTTCTAGATGTCTTCATGCCCTCTTCCCTGCCTATAGTATTTCACTATGTCAAAAGAGCCGCTACTCGAAATAGCAACAAGAGGGCTTTATTAACAGTATAACAATCTGCAAATTGGGCAACACCAAAGCATTCCAGGAAACATTGGGAATGGTCAAAAAAAAGCCAAGGGAAATGGCAGTTATCACTCCAGTTCTATTTTAGTGGCTTATCAGAGCATCAAGGCAGAAGGAAACTTGTCTGAAACTGACTGGCAGAGCTTAGGTCTCTTTTTCTTGTTCTGTTTCCTGTAAGTCTCATTCTCCAAGCTGCACATTCCTGAAGCCTGATTGCATCAGTGTAGTGTATTCACCGTGTGCACCTCCTTTTTTGGGAGCCATTTTGTAACCCAGGGCCTTAAGGTCAATTTAGAGTTCCTTTAGTAACAAAAACTCTAAATACTCTCAACTGGAGATAATACTGAACAATATCCTCTGCTTAGTTGGTTGATCTGAATTGGGGTGTTAATTGGAATATCTTCTTGTCCAAAGAAGCACAGATGGAAGAACAAAGCAAGCTTTGAAATGCATATGAACAGACAGGTCCTGTGAAAATGATTTATTCTTGAATTTCTGGTTTCTAAAATATAACATTATTTTTCTTTTATAAAGCAAAACTGTTTTTGAAGGCAAAACCATTGCAGCTAGTAAAATGCTCAGTTTTTAGGCTTAGGCTAGACTTAAGTGGAAAAGTTTACCTTTGAATGATCTCCCTCTCTTCTCCCTAAGGAAAGGAAGAAATAAATCCAGAAACCCACTTGTCTAACATAATTGATTTTGAATTTATTACTGACAATAATCATAATACTTTAATCTTGAAGATTTTATCATTCCAATTCATTTTATATGCATTGCTGTATTTGATTTTTACAATAATTAATCTGTTCAACAAATAATATGTACTTGATTCTTGGTCCATGCACTTCCCAAACAAACAAGCAAACAAACAAACAAAAAACACAAAAATTCAACAAACGGTGCTGCAATAACGGGATAGTCACATGGAAAAATAATGAGATGTGACCCTGCCATACAGCATAAAAAAATGAAACAAAAGAAAAAATATGTAAGTACTTACTACATACAAAACACTGCACCCAGTATTATAAAGGATGTATTACTCACTCTCATTTATTGTTGGCAATAATCTATAATACCTGTTAAAAATTAAAATCACATACCCTTTGACCAGCCATTGAATTTATAGGCATTCTATTTTAAGTACTGATTAAGTACTGATACATCAGAACTTAAGAAAAATGACACGTACAAGATTATTCATGCAGTAGTATTTGTCATTGCAAAAGATTGGAACCAACCCAAAGATCATAAGTATTAGTTAAGGAAGTTAAGTTACTGTCTTTTTGAGACTATAAAAAAGAATGAGAGGAACAGTGTAGAACAATTTCTGGGGGTACATCAGTTACTGGACACACATCCAGACATACACCAGTCTGGAACAGGTGGAATGGCTGAGATCCCAAACAGAATTTAAGTCCCCCAAGCCACAGAGGTTGGCACCCCTCCCCCACAGGCATGGCAGGCTGGCTCTCCAAGGGGAAAGGAAACAGACTTTACTAGTAGCTAGGGCTTAGTTCACCAAAGCTCCAGTTGTGGAATTAATGAACAAATTCTGGTGACTGAAAGCAGGCCCTCAGCACAGATAAACCTGGAATAAGCACTGAAGGAACTAGAAGTTTTGCCCTGGCAGAGAGGGAGCAGGGCTAATGGTAGAAAAAAAGAGTCTTTTTGAGTTGGCAGCACAAAATAGTGGAAAAGGGCTGGACCCCAAGTAAAGGGGGTACATATGGCCTGGAGATACATATAGTCACATACAAACTGAGGCTCTTGATTGGCAAAGCCAAGGAGCAAGGGTCCAGCTCTGAAAAGGATTTTTCCTTTTTTTTTTTTACTTCTTAACAGCTCATTAGATAATGTTGAAAAGTAGCACTCTTAGGCTCCAGCAGTACTTCAGTCAAGGGCAGAACTAAGGTATGTCTAAGAGACAAAGTAACTAGTCAGGTGTTAATTACCTAAATGGCCTATCATCCCCAAGAAAAAGGAGGCAGAGCCCAGCTCAAGTGGAATCCCTCCTTCAAGGAATTCAGGCCCCAGGGGCTGGAAAACAGAAGCAAGCAAAGCCCATCTACTACTTTACCTCTATTTCAACCACGCCCTTGGCAGGGAGCATCTACTAATAGTAAAGGCCCCATATCATTTAAGATGGGAAGTCATGGGCAGAAAAGCAGCACATGCTGGGAAGGATGGAAAAGCACAGACTCTAGAGGTTTCATATGAAAGTCTGACAGCCTGCTGGCTCTCACCCTCAGGGAAAACTTATGCTGGCTATTCTCTCCTCCTGAGACCAGGACCTGTCTGGTCTGGGAAAATCTGACTGTAGTCTATAATGTCTGAGGAGACCATCCTCAAAAAAAAAAAAAAAAAGACTCCATATAGATAAGGGCAAGAACCAGTAAAACAAGAACTGAAAAATTCTGATCCATTAAACAGAACCTAAGCTAGAGATCTAGAATAAGTTGAACTGATTGTCAAACAACAGATAGAGAATAAAGCCATCCAGCAAGAATCCCCTAGGTAAAAGAGTGAAAACAACCTCCAGAATAAGCTAATTAAGGAAATCAAATGCCTAGACACCAGCAAAAAATAATGAGCCGTACCAGGAAAATCAGAGATATGGCCCAGTCAAAGGAATAGACCAACACTTCAAATGAGATACAGGAGTTAAACAACTAATTCAGGATGTTCAAACAGACATGCAAAATCTCATCAAAAATCAAATCAATGAGTTGAGGGAGGATATAAAGAAGACATTGTGTGAACAGAGAGAATAACTCAAAAGTTTGGGGAAAAAATGCAGAACTTATGTGAATGAAAGGCACAATAGAAGTGATGAAATAATAATGGAAACCTACAACAATAAATTTGAGGAAGCAGAAGAAAGGATTAGTGAACTAGAGGGCTGAACATCTGAAATCTAACAGGCAAAAAAATAAATCTATAGAGAAAGAATGGAAAAATATAAGCAGGGTCTCATGGAATTGAATGACAACCTGAAGCACACAAAATATGTGTTGTGGGTGTCCCAGAAGGAGAAGAGAAGGGAAAAGGAGTAGAAAGACTAATAGAGGAAATAACCACTGAAAATTTCCCATTCTTATGAAAGACATAAAATTAAAGATTTAAGAAGTGCAGCATACACTAAAAGAAAACAAATCCAAATAAACATACACCAAGATACTTACTAATCAGATTGTCAAATGTCAAAGACAAAGAGAATTTTGAAAGCAGCAAGAGAAAAGCAATCCATCACATACAAAGGGAGCTGGATAGGACTATGTGTAGATTTAAGATATAGTTAAGATTCTAAAAGAGAAAAACTTCCAACTAAGAATTCTATACCCAGCAAAACTGTCCTTCAAAAATGAGGGGGAAATTAAAATATTTTTAGACAAACAATATTTCTCAAAACTGAGAGAATGTGTGACTAAGAGACCAGCTCTACAAGAAATACTAATGGGTGCACTACAGGTAGATAGGAAAAGGCAGGAGAGAGAGTCTGTAGAAGAGTGTAGAAATGAAGACTACCACTAAAGGTAAAAAAAGAAAAACAATTAGATATGGCATATAAAATCCAAAAGATGAAATATAGAAGAAAGTACTACCTTTACAGTAATAACATTAAATGTTAATGGATTAAACACCCAAATCCAAAGATTTAGACTGGCTTAGAATGAATTTAAAAAAACGGAGCCATCTATGTGCTGTCTATAGGAGACTAACTTTAGACCCAAGGACCAAAATAGGTCAGAAGTGAAAGGTGGGAAAAGATATTTCATTCAAACAACAACCAGAAAAGAGAAGGGGTAGCCATACAAGTATCTGACAAATTATACTTCAAATGTAAAGCAATTATATTCAAATTATCCAACAAATTATACTTCAAATGTAAAACAATTAAAAGAGACAAAGAACACTGTGTATTAATAAAAGAACAATTCAACAAGAAGACAAAACAGTCATAAATATTTATGCACCAAGTCAGAGTTCTCCAAAATACATGAGGCAAATACTGACAACACTGAAGGGAGAAGTAGACAACTCTACCATAATAGTTGGAGACTTCAGTTCCTCATCAATGAATAGAACATCTAGACAGAGCATCAATGAGGAAGCAGAGATTTTGAAAATAATATGATAAATGAACTAGCCTTAACAGACATTTATAGAACATTACACCCCACAACAGTAGGAGATACATTTTTCTCAAGTTCTCATTGATCATTCTCAAGTATAGACCATATGCTGGGTCACAAAACAAGTGCCAATAAATTTATAAAGATTGAAATAAAAGAAACACTTTCTCAGAACATAATGGAATGAAGTTGGAAATCAATAACAGGCAGAGGGCCAGAAAATTCACACACTTTTAAATAAACAGTGGGTCAAGGAAGAAAACACAAGGGAAATCAGTGAATACCTCGAGCAAATGAAAAGGAAAACAACATATCAAAATTTATGGGATATAGTAAAGGCAGTGCTGAGAGGGAAATTTATTGCCTTAAGTGCCTATATTAAAAAAGGAGAAAGAACAAAAATCAAGGAATTAACTATTTGCTTGAAAGAACTAGAGAAAGAGCAGAAAACTAACCCCAAAGCAAATGAAAGGAAAGAAATTATGAAGATTAGAGCAGAAATAAATGAAATTGAGCACATGAAAACAATCAAGAAAATCAACAAAGCAGAAGTTGGTTCTTTAAGAAAATCAGTGAATTCAATGGACCCTTAGATACGCTGACCAAAAAAAAAAAAAAAAAAGACAGAGAGAGAGAGAGGACGCAAATAAATAAAATAAAAAATGAAAGCAGGGACATAACCACTGAACCCACAGAAATAAAGGAGGTAGTGAGAGAATACTATGAACAACTATAAGCTAATCAACTAGACAACATAGATGAAATGAACAACTTCCCAGAAAGGTATGAACAACCAACAGTGATGTGAGAAGAAATAGATTACCTCAACCAACCAATCACAAGTAAAGAGATTTCATTAGTCATCAAGAAGCTCCCCCCTCCCCCCCCAAAAAAGCCCAGGACTGGATAGCTTCACATGTGAATTCTACCAAGCATTCAACAAAGAATTAGTACCAATTCTGCTCAAACTCTTCTAAAAAGACTGAAAAGGAGGGAAAGCTACCGAGCTCATTTTATGAAGCCAAAATCACTGTAATACTAAAGCCAAAGATACTACAAGAAAAGAAAATTACAGACCAATCTCTTTAATGAATATTGTTGTAAAAATCTTCAAACTACTTGTGAATCAAATCCAGCAGCTCATTAAAAGAATTATACAGGAACTTTCAAGATGATGATGATTGAGTGGCTGAGTGGATGATCAAAGGGTCAAAGTGAAGACCCCTATGAAGTAACAGAGGCCAGGAATCACCCACACCCCACTTCTAGCAGTACTGGGAACTTAGCAGAAGTGTTGCTTTTTTTTTTTTAAATGAACAAGTAAACAGTACAGATTTTAAACATGGGATGAAGATCTACATCATCCATCTAGGGTGGAAAATTTATGAACCAACCCCACAGACCAGGCCAGAAAGGAAGCTTAGAAGAGTGAATTTAAAAAGAACAAAAAACAGTGCATGATGGAATGAGTTGCAGTTTTGAATATGAAGGATCCCAAGCAGATTATCCAGGACATGGGAAAATTGAATGAAATGGGATTTAACCCTGTGCTTTATTAACAGTATAACAATCTGCAAATTGGGCAACACCAAAGCATTCCAGGAAACATTGGGAATGGTCACACACACACACACAAAAAAAAACCAAGGGAGTAAAAGTATTTCATTCAAAATAGATTAATTATTGAAGCAGTTCTGCTAACATCCATTCCCTTTCATATCACCATTTTAATCCCATTTCTTTCCCTTCTCCAATTCTTTTGAAATGCAATCAGGGGTCTCAGTTACTTAATTTGTTTTTACTCTCCTCTTTGTATGCTGTTGGCACTGGAATAGAGATTTCTGAGGATCCAGTTTATTTCACCCCATCTTGACTTTTGTGTTTGAGTTATTTTTAATATTTTCTTGTAAATTTTTCATAATATTTTACTTGTAATGAAATGGATCACAATGTCATTTCCTAATACAAAGCAGGATTCATGGGAAGAAATGTGTAATTCTTTGATTAAAAGTATTCTCCACTGAATTAAACTTTGAATGTTTCATGGAAAAATTAATAAACACCCTAAACCAAATATATATATATTATACACCAGAATCAAGTGGAATTTATTCCAGGCATGCCATGCTAGTTCAACACAAGAAAATCAATCAATGTAATACACCAAATTAATAAGTCAAATCAGAAAAACCATATGACCATCTCAATTGATGCAGAAAAGGCATTTGATAAAATTCAACATCCTTTCTGGATAAAACCACTTCAAAGGATAGGAATGGAAGGGAACTTCCTTAACATGATAAAGGGAATATATGAAAAACCCATATATTCCCTCAATCTCCTAACATCATCCTCAATGGGGAAAGACTGAAAGCTTTCCCTCTAAGATTAGGAAGAAAACAAGTATGCCCACTATCACCATTGTTATTCAACATTGTGCTGGAAGTTCTAGCCAGAGCAATTAGACAAGAAAAAGAAATAAAAGGCACCCAAATTGGAAAGGATGAAGTAAAACTCTTACTGTTTGCAGATGACATGATACTGTATGTTAAAAATCTGAAAAATCTACAGCAAAGCTACTAGAGCTAATAAATAAGTAAAGCAAAGTGGCAGGGTACAAGACAAATACCCCAAAATCAGTAGTGTTGAGCAATCTGAGCAGGAAAACAAGAAAAAAATTCCATTTACAATAGCCACCAAAAGAATCAAATATTTAGGAATAAATTTAACCAAGGGTACAAAAAGCCTATACATAGAAAACTACAAGAAATTGCTAAAAGAATTCCTGGAAGACCTAAATAAATGGAAGGGCATACTGTGTTCATGGATTGGAAGACTAAATATAGTTAAGATGTCAGTTCTACCCAAATTGATTTATAGATTCAATGCAATACCAATTAAGACCCCAACAGCTTACTTTGCAGAAACAGAAAAACCAGTAACCAAATTTATTTGAAAGGGTAGTGTGCCCTGAATAGCTAAAAATATCTTGAGAAATAAAAATGAAATGGGAGGACTACCTGACTTTAAAGCATATTATGAAGCTGCAATGGTCAAAACAGCATGGTTCTACCATAAAAATAAGTATATTGACCAATGGAGTAGAATTGAGCATTCAGAAATAGACTCTTTCATCTGTGGACAATTGATCTTTGATAAGGAGTTCAAGCCAACCACCCTGGGACAGAACAGCCTCTTCAATAAATGGTGTTTGGAGAACTAGATAGCCATATGCAAAACAAAGAAAGAGGATCCATATCTCATACCTTATACAAAACTAACTCAAAATGAGTGGGCCACAGTGGTTCAGCAGATAGAATTCTTGCCTGCCATGCCAGAGACCCAGGTTCTATCCCCAGTGCCTGCCCATGAAAAAATAAATTTAACTCAAAATGGATCAAAGACTTAAACCTTAGAAAAAAGACCATAAAACATTTAGAAGAAAATTTAGGGAAATCTCTTATAAATCTTGTAATAAGAGGTGGTTTCCTAGACCTTACACTCAAAGCATGAACATTGAAAAAAGAAATAGATAAATGGGATCCCTACAAAATTAAGCACTTTTGTGCATCAAAGAATTTTGCAAGGAATGCAAAAAGGGAACCTATGCAATGTGAGACAATATTTGGAAAAGCACATATCAGATAAGAGTTTAGTATCCAGAATATATAAAGAGATTTTTTCAGCTCAACAACAAAAAGACAACAACCCAATTGAAAATTGAGCTGACACTTTTAAGAAGAGGAAATACGAATGGCTAAAATGAACATGAAAAGATGCTCAACTTCACTGGCTATTTGGGAAATGGAAATCAAAACCACAATGAGATAACATCTCACACCCATTTAAATGACCATTATCAAAACAAACAAACCAACAAAAAACAGAAACAACAAGTGCTGAAGAAGATATGGATAAAAAAGCACAGTTATCCACTGTTGGTGGGAATGTAATGGTACAAGTGCTCTGGAAGGCAGTTTGGCAGTTCCTCAGGAGTTGAGTATAGAATTGCCATATGATCCAGCAATCTGATTACCAGATATATATTCAGAGGAACGGAAGGTAAGGGCACAAATGGACATTTATACACCAATGTTTGTAGCAGCATATTTGTGATTGCCAAGAGATGGAAACAGCCAAAATGTCCATCAATAGAAGAATGGCTAAACAAGCTGTGGTATCTATATACAACGGAATACTACAAAGCTGTAAGACAGAATAAAGTCATGAAGCATGTAACAATGTGGATTAGCCTTAAGGACATTATGCTGAGTGAAATTAGCCAGAAATAAAAGGACAAATACTATATGGTCTTACTAATATGAACTAATATTAATTAGTGGTCTTTGAGAGTTAACATTAAGAACACAGGTTATCAGGAGATAGAAAGAGGGTAGAGATTGGGCATTGGATGCTGAAGGAATATAGATTGTGCAACAGGACTGATTGTAAAAATTCAGAAATGGATAGCACAATAGTACCTGTTGATAGCACAATAATGTAAGTACATTGAATGAAGCTGAATGTGAGTATAGTTGAGGAATAAGGGCACATATGAAACCATAGGAAATATAGAGGATAAAGACTGAGACAGTATAATTTAGAAATGCCTAGAGTGGGCAATGATGGTGACTAAATGTACAAATATAAAAATAGTTCTGCATGAGGGAGAACAAATGTCAACATTGCAACGGGTTGAAAATGGATTGTATATAGGAAAAGGTACAATCAATGCAAGCTATGGTCTATGTGAATAGTAACATTATAATATGCTTCCGTTGAATGTAACAAAGTCATTATGTCAAAACTAAATGTCAACAAGCTGGGGGCATAGGGAAGGTGTATGGATTCTATGCAGAAGAAAAAGAAATGTCTTCATATAGAGTATGGTGGTGAAGGCATGTCCTGTCCTACAGAACCCTTCAAATTATACAAAATATGGTGGAGTCATCTGTTTCTGGAGACCACATTGGTGAGTATAGGTCTATTACTGGATCCAGTTCGGGGACTTCTGGAAGGCTGGATGCAGCATTACTCCTGAGGTCAGGTCCCGGAGCAAGATGTTGCCTGGGGCTTCTGGTTAGGAATCAGTTAAGGATAAGGCTTTTGTGTGTCTTGGTTTGGTTTGTCCCTTTTCTCATCTGTTGGTCTCATCGCATTCTGCGTCGTTCTTGTCATAATTGCCGTGGGTCAGTCAAGCGCATCTGTCTGTACTTCCCTTCAGTGTTTTCAGGAATTTCAGTGGAAGAATGGAGACTATGGCGCTCCTGTCAATACCTTCGACTTGGAGAAATTCTGCTTGTGGGTGTGGCCAACTTTTGGTTCTGGGTGGCCTTCCGAGGGAACCACAGACCTGTCTATAGCTTATAGAGTCCAAAGGACGATTTTTAGTGATCCAGGACACTCTGACCAACTCCCCTATATACTAATTTGGATTGAAATTTTAACAGAAAAACCCAAGTGGTTACGGTCTTGCCTGGAGTCCCAAAAAGGAAGACCTCTCCCAAAATCAAACCGGCCCTCATACTGAAAAACACTCAGAAAGAAAAGACTAACAGGGTCCCAGTACTGATGGGACCACCAGAGGATCCGCTCTTAATGGACCCTCCCCCATATCTGATAGCCTCTCTGCCCCATCTGAGACCAGAGGGGAGAAGCAGCCTAGAGGTGGCAATCAGCCCTTCTGATAGCCAGGAGGTGACCTTCGCCCCCCCCATACCAGAAGTGGCTCTGCTTACCACCCTTCTTCTGGTGCATAGTCACTGGATTCTTCCAGGGCCCCAAGTTTACCCTTAAGACAGGTTGGCCCTGCCCTGGGGATGCCCACCTTTCATGGTTTATGTTCCCTTTTCCTCTAGTGACCTGTATAATTGGGAAAACCAAAATCCCTCTTTCTCTGAAAAGCCTCAAGAGCTCATCATCTTGGAGACTGTCTTTTTTATCCACCAGCCTACCTGGGATGACTGCCAATAGCTCCTCCAGGCCCTCTTCACACCTCTGAAGAATGAGACCGGATCAGGAGAGAGGCGAGGAAGTTAATTCTTGGACCTGACAAGCAGCCTACTACTGAGCCAACCCGATTAGAGGCTGTGTTCCCCTCCACACATCCTGGATGGGACTCCAACACTGATAAAGGTAAGGAGGCTCTCGATCAGTATCACCAGACTCTGATCCAGGGAATACGAGCAGTGGCCAAGAAGCCAACCAACTTGTCTTGGGTAAGTGAAACTATACAAAAGCCAGACGAATCTCTGGCCGCTTTCCTTGAATGCCTCCTTGAGACATACAGCTTGTACACCCCTATAGATCCAAAGGCACCCCAAAATAGGTGAGCCATAAATATAGCATTTGTCATCCAGTCAGCCCCATATATAAGAAAAAAGTCACAAAAATTAGAAGGATTTGAGGGTAAGGTGCTGCCCAAACTGATAGAGATTGCCCAACAGACTTTTAATAACAGAGATGACCCCGGGACCACGCAGTCCAAAAAAATAGCCAGAATTTTAGTATCCGCAATGGCTGAACAGGAAAAACAGAAACGTAGATGGGAAACCGTTGAAAAAAGGAAGGGGAACCAAGGAAAAAGGTTGGGCCTAGGTACAAACCAATGTGCCTACTGCAAAGAGAATGGACATTAGAAAAATGAATGCCCTAAAAGAGGACTTAAAGGACTGAAACCATCCCCCGTTCTAGTTGAGGAGGCAAATTGACAGGGCTCCATGGAATGGAGCCCCTGGGAGCCGAGGGTCACCTTAGAAATTGGGGGCAAGCCTATAAAATTTCTTGTGGATACTGGGGCGACCTTCTCCGTCCTCCAGCAGGCAGAAGGGCCCACATCTAAGGGGAAAATCCCCATACAGGGAGCAACGGGAAAGACAGTCTTACCCATTGTCATGGTTAGGGACAGGTGTCAACTTGGCCAAGTTGTGGTACCTGTTCATCTGATTGGGCAAGCGCTGGCCTGTCTGTTGCAATGAGGACATTTCATAGGATTAGGTCATGATCACGTTAGCTACATCCACAGCTGATTCCATTTGTAATCAGCCAAAGGGGAGTGTCTTCTGCAATTGGTGATGCTAAATGCAATCATGGGAAGCCTTTTAAGGAGGACTCAGAGGAGACAGGTTGCATTCCTGCTTTGGCTGGTGAGCCTCTCCTGTGGAGTTCATCCAGGCCATCCATTGGAGTCATCGGCTTCGCAGCCTGCCCTGTGGATTTTGGACTCTGTGTTCCTACGGTCACGTGAGACGCTTTCATAAATTTTATATTTGCAAGTGTTCCCTGTTGATTCTGTTTCTCTAGAGAACCCTAACTAATACACCCATGGACAAAGACTAGGGTCAATAACCTTGGGGAAGGAACTGTCGCCCACTCATTTCTTGTGATGCCAGAGTGTCCATACCCCCTTTTGGGAAGAGACCTTCTCCAAAAATTACAGGCCACCATCTCTTTCAGAAACGATTTGGCCGAGCTCTCCTTTAATACCAATCCCTCCGCAATCCTCCTCACTTGCCCCTTATCAGAAGAATATTTACTTACTGTGGAGGTGACACTGCCGGCCCCAGGCCCGTACCTGCAGGAATTTAAAGAAAAAATACCGGGCATATGGACAGAAACTAACCTACCAGGATTAGCTGGCCTGGAACACCCCCTTCTCCTGGCCCCAAAACCCAGGACTGAGGATTACCAGCCAGTACAGGACCTCGGGGAAGTGAACACAAGAGTTGAAACTATTCACCCCACTGTGCCTAACTCATATACACTCCTGAGCCTGTTACCTCCCAGCCAACAGGTTTATACTGTTCTGGACCTAAAGGATGCCTTCTTTTTGCTTCCTCTGGCTAAGGTAAGTCAACCCATTTTTGCTTTTGAATGGATTGACCCAGAGGGGGGGTTCTCTGGACAATTGACCTGGACCTAGTTGCCAAAGGGTTTCAAAAATTCCACCACCCTGTTTGATGAAGACTTAAGTTAAGATTTGGCCAGTTTTAGACAAAAGCATCCAGAAATAACCCTGCTACAATACGTGGATGACCTCTTACTGGCAGCTAATAACCTGTCAGACTAAAAAAAGCAACTGAAAATTTACTGCAGGGGCTAGCCCAGTTAGGCTATCGGGTCTCAGCTAAAAAAGCCCAACTCTGCACAATTCAGCAACATACTTAGGATACGAACTAAAGGAAGGAAGGAGGTCACTATCCTCGAATAGGGTTGAAGCTATCTTAAGGATACCCCAACCAAAGACAAAGAGGCAGGTACGGGAATTCCTGGGGGCAATTGTATATTTCCGACTCTGGATTCCCAGATTTGCAGAAATAGCCAATCCCTTGTATACTAGTACAGGGGGAAAAGAGGAAACTCTAACCTGGACTGAAACTGAGCAAAGGGCTTTTAAAACACTGAAACAGGCACTTGTAAGCGCTCCTGCCTTAATCTTGCCTGACCTGTCAAAACCCTTTCAACTGCATGTTGCTGAGGCCTGGGGAATAGCAAAAGGGGTCGTAACCCAAATATTAGGACCATGGAAAAGGCCGGTTGCCTACCTGTCTAAGAGGCTAGACTATGTAGCAGCCAGATGGCTAAACTACCTCCGAGCCATTGCCGCCACCACTATTTTGGTTCAAGCATCCAAATTAACTATGGGATAGGACTTACAAATAGTGGCCCCACATTCAGTAGAAACAGTGCTAAAAAGCCCACCCGAGAGATGGCTCTCAAATGCCCAGATAACCCAGTATCAAGTACTGCTACTAGATCCCCCAAGAATCCGCTTCCTGAAAGCGATAGCCCTTAGCCCTGTCACCTTACTCCCAGATGATGACCCATCTGAGCCCATCCACGACTGCTGCAAGGTCCTGGAATCCCTCACAAACCTGAGGGCTGACCTCACCGACAATCCCTGGCCAAATCCTGATGAAGAATTATATACAGACGGGAGCAGTTATGTTTCAGAAGGAATCAGGCATGCAGGTGCAGTGGTGGTAACTGTGGACTGGGTCATCTGGGCTCAGGCCCTAGGACATGGGACTTTGGCACAAAAGGCCAAACTGATAGCTCTGACCCACGCTCTAAGGTGGGGAAAGGAAAAGGTTGTCGACATCTACTTGGACAGCAGATATGCCTTCACAACTGCACATGTCCATGGGGCATTATATCAGGAGCGGGGACTTTTGACCTCGGGAGGAAAAGAAATAAAAAATATACCAGAAATACTCGCCTTCCTAGAGGCTATCTGGTTACCGAAAAGGGCAGCCGTTATACATTGCAAAAGACATCAGACTGCCAAAACTCAAATCACCAGAGGAAATTCCCTGGCTAATAAAACGGCAAAAGAGGTTGCCCAAAAATCAGTGGGGATGCTGCAGATACTTCCTGTCTTACCGAGACAGGTACTGCTGAACCCTCCAGATTGTACCGGGGAAGAAATTAAACTGGGAGAAACTCTGGGCATTAGAACAGATCTGGATGGTTGGAAAATTCTCCCAGATGGGAGAATCCTTGTGCCAGAGCACCTGGGTCACAATTTGGTTGCCCAGGTTCACCAAAGTACACACCTGGGCAGTATAAAACTAACTGAACTCTTACAGAGAAATTACTACATTCCCCGACTGCAACAACAAGCCCAGCAGATATCATCCAGATGCCACATCTGCGCCCAGGTAAATTCTGGCCAAGGGAAGGAGGTGCCCCCAAGGGACTAGGATGAGGGGACAAACCCCAGGAGAGCAGTGGGAAATAGACTTCATGGAAATGTTTCCTGGTCCATTTGGATACAAATATCTGCTGGTTTTCATCGACACCTCCAGATGGACTGAGGCATTCCCTACCAAAACCGAAACAGCACAAATAGTAGTAAAAAAACTAGTTTCTGAAATTGTCCCCCGATTTGGCCTCCCGACTGCAATGGGGTCTGACAATGGGCCAGTGTTCATCGTCCAAATTACCCAATTGTTAGCAAAAATATTAAATATCAAATGGAAATTACATTGTATTTATAGGTCACAGAGTTCAGGGCAAGTTGAGAGAATGAGTAGAACAATAAAAGAAACTTTGAATAAACTAAAGCTCGAGACTGGCAAAAACTGGGTGAGTCTCCTTCCATTTGCCCTCCTAAGGACTAGATGTACTCCCTATGTTAAGGGAATTACCCCATATGAAATCATGTTTGGGTGACCATCCCCACTAATTCCTAAGTTGGGGGAAGAGAAAATAGCTGAATTAAATAACCATTCTCTTCTAAAATCATTACAGGCCTTGCAATCTGCCACCCAGCACACCCAGGAAATGGTGAAGGCAGTCCATCCAGGACCAAAAAATCATGCCCCTAACAAAGATCTATTTCAGGTGCAGCCTGGAGACCTGGTCTGGATTAAAAGGCTTCAGTCAGCCACCTTGGAGGCCCGGTGGCCGGGACCTCTGCCAGTAATCCTCACAACCCCAATGGCAGTAAAAGTTGTGGGAAAACGAAACTGGATTTATCACACCCAGATCAAGAAGGCTGCCCCGGACCAGCTACCCAGAAAATGGACCATCCAGTGAACCCAGGATCCACTAAAGATAAGACTTTCCAGAAATCCCTCTGGGTCCTCCTGATATCCCTGGTGAGGGTCGTGGGAAAAAAACCCTCACCAGGTTATAAACTATACCTGGGAACTCACTAGGACAGTGGATGGAGTAGTGGTGGCTACAACCACCACTCCCTCCCAACCAACCCTCCACTTTGACCTCTGCCAGTTGTTTGGGAACCATTGGAACCCTCAGAAAAAAACAAAGTTTTGGTTACAGGGGGGCAGGGGCAGCCAGAATTCCGGCCCAACAATTTGGGTGCAGTACCCTCCCCTTGGAACAAGGTCTATGGCATACCCAATGCTATGCCTGCCCTGAGGAAGGCAGCCCAGAATGCCAAGGGGAGGGCAATTTTCACTGCACCAAATAGGGTTGCAAAACACTTGCCCTGTGAGCTGATTGGGACCCATTAATCTCTCTTACTAGACTAACATCTCCCGGCCCTGATACCTGTGCCCAGGTCTCTTGCAACCCCGTCACCATCCAAATCTCCTCCTGGCACACTCAAAACTTTTCCAAGTGGGAAAGCTTGGGGCCTTAGATTATATGTCACAGGTTATGACCCCGGCATTAGTTTCACAATTCAAAGATTCCTTCACTGAAAACTGAACAACCTCATAGGGCCAAACAGAGCTCTAAACCCCAGCATAAAACCCATACAACCCCCAAGCAAAAGCCAACGCCGCTGGAGCAGCCGCCGCCATCGTGGCTCCCTCCTGCCAGCCAAGGGATGTGGAGGGCTGGCAGATCGCCACACCCCGGGCTACCCTGAACCCAAACAGTCTCACCCCTTTGAGCCCTCATACAGGCTCTCCCCCTCCCCCAGAAAACCCCTGCTTGACATGTTGGATTCAGTGTTCCAGTTCATGAATCAAACCAATCCCCTTACTACTGAAGACTGTTAGCTTTGCTTAAACCCTGAACCCCCTTATTACATAGGAAGAGAGCTAATATCTCCCTAGGCCTTGCGGCTACCCATATCAGAAACCTCTCAGTCCAAGAAGCACAAGGCCAACACCTATGCAGGTGAGGACAAGAACCAAAACTCACCCTAGGAGATTTCCAAGGGCAGGGAACCTGTATTTATCCTGAGGATTTCAATCTAGCTAAATCCCCCTATAGTGACTCTTGCAGACTCCTCATATTGCTAGAGAACAATTTAACTTCAACCCCAAATGGATGGGACTGCCTCCTTATAGCTCCTGACAGTACTTGGTTTGCTTGCACATCTGGTATCACCCCCTGCATAACTCCCCCAGTAATGGCTGTCGAGGAGGAATTTTGTATCTTAGTTCACATTATCCCCTAAGTATATTATTATTCTGGGGAAGGGGGTAGGGAAACATTTAGAAATCACTTACCAGACCAAGTGAGCCCCAATCTTGGTGCCCCTCCTTGTTGCACTGCGCATCGCAGGATCAACTGCAGTCAGAACTTCAGCCCTTATCACCGGGGACCAAAATTTTAAAACCCTTAGCAAACAGGTTGATCTGGATCTTAGTGAATTAGAAAGATCTGTCAGTCATTTGGAAAACTCCCTAAATTCACTTGCCGAGGTCGTCCTCCAAAACCACAGCGGCTTAGACCTCCTATTTCTAAAACAAGGGGGGTTATGCATGGCCCTCAGAGAGACCTGCTGCTTCTGTGCCAACCATTCTGGAATAATTAGAAATAGTCTATCCCTAGTCCATAGCAGGTTATGAGAGTGGGAGGAACACTGAAAAGCTGAAACCAACTGGTATGAAAATTTGTTTTCCTGGTCCCCATGGCTAACCATACTCTTAATCACCATAGCATGACCCCTAATTCTCATATTATTAGGCTTAATGTTTGGATCCTGTATAATAAACTGTCTGACCTCATATGTGCAAAAAAGAATACAAGCTATTTAATTATTAGTCCTTTGAATTCACTATCAACAGATTTATAATCAAAATACAGAAACAATGATTTGATTCTCTCATAAAACCAGTGGACAATGTGGGGGGTCAGGAGCGATAAATCAGGCCTAGCAAGGAGAAGGTATCCAGAGTCACAGGATCCAGGGTGGAAAGTCCCCAAGGTTAAAAATTGAACAATAATCATTGTTAAGAAACTAAAAGAATGGGATGTATTGTGCAAGGGCTAATGGCATTTTTCTGCTTCTGTAGATAAGCTTGCTTGCTTACAGCTGCAAACCAAGATGTAGCTCTAAAAAGATAATGCCCCTTTCCTGCTTCTATGGATAAGCTTGCGGTTTTTGCTTTTATAAGCCCCCCTTGAGAACCTCTTGGGGCTGCTCTCTAAATCTTCCTTCTTGGGGGTTTCTGAGGCATTTGCCGGCCAGCTAATAAAGACTCCAAATTGGCTTGCAGATTTTTTTGAACTGTGTGGTCTCTCTTTTGGTGCACCCCACAACACTGGTTGCTCCCTAAAACTTCTAGTACTTATGTGACACCTGAGACTCAGAGTTAGAGCTGTGAAGCTATGAATGTCAGCAGTACCCTATTCAGCAACTGTTTAGAAAGCTGAAAAGTGATCAGCTTCACCTAAAGATGTGATTGAAGCTTATCTGGATAGGACTAAGGTAAATCAGAATACTGGGTAAAGGATGATATAGCCCATATTTTTCAACTTCAACCTCTGTGCAAGACCAATGTTTAT
The DNA here is from genome assembly GCF_023851605.1 of Tamandua tetradactyla. Classification (NCBI taxonomy): domain Eukaryota; kingdom Metazoa; phylum Chordata; class Mammalia; order Pilosa; family Myrmecophagidae; genus Tamandua; species Tamandua tetradactyla. Next base: position 96,095,304 of record NC_135333.1, on the reverse strand, counting down.
TTGATGCAAAATTTATATTTTGGGTAGCACATTATCTAACAACTTGTATGGTCAGTTTACTTAAACACCATAATTACATGGAATCTTGAATAGGGCATGAGATTTTGTTGGTTTGTACATGTTAATGTGATGCCCTGATATATCCCAGAGTAATTTGGGCAAAGAATACAAATAAAATATATTTATATATTTTAAAATATATATTAAAATATATTTAATATATAAATAAATAAATATTTTCGAAGTACCCTTGGGGGACTAGAGAGAAAGAGGGATATATTCAACTTCCCCTGGGAAATGCCTGATATTCTCTCAAGCTGTGGGGACAACCAATTGAATAGGCTAAGCTCTTAATCTTGGGGCTTGCCCCTATGAAGCTTATTCCTACAAAGGAGAAGCTGCCTACTTATAATTCTTCCTAAGAGTCACCTCTTTTATTGCTCAAATATGGTCTCTCCCTCTCTAAGTCAACTTGGCAGGCGAACTCACTGCCCCCCCCCCCCACTATGAGAGATATGAATCCCAGGGGTATAAGTATCCCTGGCAACATGGGACCTGACTCCCAAGGATGAGCCAGGATCCAGTATCATGGGAATGAGAAAGCCTTCTTGACCAAAAGAAGGGAGAGAGAGAAATGAGACAAAATAAAGTCTCAGAGGCTGAGAGATTTCAAGCAGAGTTGATAAGTTATCCTGGAGGTTATTCTTATGCATTATATAGATATCCCTTATTCAGTTTATGGTGTATCGGAGTGGCTAGAGGGAAGCTCCTGAAACTATTGAAGTGTGTTCTAGTAGCCTTGATTCTTGGAGAAGACTATATAGCTATATAGCTTTTTTAATGTGACTGTGTGATGGTGAAAACCTTGTGTCTGATGTGCCATTTACTCAGGGAATGGACAGATGAGTTTTAAAAAAAAGGATAAAAATAAATAAATAATAGGGGGAGATAAAGGGTAAAAAGTTGGTAGATTGAAATACTGTGGGTCAATGAGAAGGAGGGGTGAGGGGCATGGGATATATGAGTTCTTTTTTTTTTCTTTTTATTTCTTTTTCAGGAGTGATACAAATATTCTAAAAATGATCTTGGTGAAGAATATGCAGCTATGTGATGATTTGGGGAGCCATTAATTGTATAATGTGGTTGGACTTTATATTATGAATGATTCTCAATAAAAATATTTTTTAAATTAAAAAAAGACTAGAGGTGCTCTTTCTGTACTGATTGGAAAGTTTGCCAAGATTTAATATTTAATGAAAAAGAACAATGCACACAGTCTATATAGCATGCTGTCTTTAGGGCCATGTATGATATATTTGAAAAGATGCAAAAGAAACTGATAACAATAGCTCTCCTCTAGAAGAAAAATAGAACTTTCTTTAAATACCTCATTTGACCCAGCTTTTGACATTAATCCTAGCATGTGATGGTCAACTGGCTGAGCTTACGACTCTTTTTATGTATTAAAATAGAGTTATCTTTCTGATGAAAAGCAATAAAAGATTTATTTCTACTCAAATCTCTTTCATGTATTTTTACATGTGGGAAATCCCAATTTACTTTCCAATTTTCTACCCAATTGGCAAGTTATCCAGTCTTTGAATGGCTTCCAGGTCCTTTCCATCTTGGACAGAATTCAAGAGCACTCCAAATGAAATAACTGCCTCCTTGTTTGCATGTGTATCCTTTCAGTAGGCCAGGAACAATATTATGAAATGTCAGTGCAAATGTATATGTTTTTAAATGTTAAAATATGGGAGAAAATATATTGCCTAAAAGGAAACAAAGGTTGCAGATAAGGAAGCATGATCAAAAGAAAATAAATGATGCAAGTAGAAAAGAACAAGAAAACAAAGGATTAAGTTAGTTAAGGCCCGAAATAGGAAGATTACATATGAGCAATAAGAAACTGAAAAGCTATTAAAAACTAATTTAAAAATATGCCCATAGGAGAGAGTCAAGGGATCTTTACCACTGCAAGGGGTTGACTGGTTTGTACTTTGTTCAGAACTGCAGTGCATTCATCTTAAAATAAGATGTGGGAACCCTATGGAGTGTGAGAATTAATCCATTGGAATAGAGAATGAAAAAGTAGAATTTTATTTTTATATTTTAGTTCAATTTTGTAGGTTTTATGATTTTTATCATATAGTCTTTCAGCACCACATGTTTAAATGCACACACATGTTCACAAATATTTATATATTAAGGGGTAAAAGCTCAAACTTTCTTTACTGACATGGTGCCTGACCAAAAAGATTTAGAGACCTTTAGATCACTCCTCCAGGCTGAGAATTAGAAAAGCCAGATGGAAAGAATTTTGCATCTTTCATGTCAAGGACTATTGTAATGAAGGCAGAGAAGAATTGTATTAGAATAAGACTACAGGCATATTAGGAAGTCAGGTAGAATGCTATGTTTTTTATTATTATTTATAGACTATGCATATTTATACCTTGAAAAATATACATATTGAAGGTTTTTTCCCCCACCTTAAGCAGCTGAGTACCATCCTGGTGGTAGCTTGGAATCTAGGAACTACATAAGAAAGATCAGAAGGGAAGGAGCTATAATCTTAAAAGTTTAGTACCAAAAGAAGAATTTTTGGTTCTTCAGTCCCTGGGAGACCATACAAGAAATCTGGCATAAAAACAGGGATAAAATTCTAAGGATTCCCCTGGCAGTATGTCATTCATTTAATTAAAAATGTTTTTAGGGACTTCTGCTTCCACATGAAGAGTAACTGGTACTAGACTTGTCTTTTCTCTGTAAATAACTGGAAAATTAAAGGAAAAATACAAAGCAACTATTTTTAAACATTAGAAAACAGGCTTGCAGCACTTTACTGAGAGAAGAAAATAAAATGATATTAGCTAAACCATCACCTCAGCTTTCTGGTTGGCAGCATTTTCCAGACCATAGCATAAGAAGAGGAAATCCAGCCAGAAAACAAAGTTGCAATGAAGTGAAAACAGAGATCAGCATTAAGGAAGGCAGAAGGAATTGGAATTTGTTGGATAGAACTCTGCAGAAGAGGGATCTATGTATAAAAGGGCTCCAGAAAACTACAAAGGAGTCCCCTTGAATCTGTTATTGAGTACTAAGCTGTACGACCATAAAGAGAAACTCCTCAAGGCAAGGCAAATAACTACCAGAGCTGAGCACACTCACACAAGGCTGGGAGATGTTTGAGTCTAAACCAGACAAGGAAAAATCATACATTATTTAGAGTGGTGAAAAGATAAGAATGACACCAGATATCTTATTTTAAAAATGCAAGCCAAAATAAAAGACATGATACCTTTGATGTACTGAATGTAAAAACAACTGTCAACCAAGAATTCTATATCTAGTAAAAATATTTTTCAAAAATGAAGGTAAAATAAAGATTTTTTTTCAGACAAAAGCTGGGAAAATTCATCACCAGGGGACTCGCACAACAAGAAATGCTAATGGCAATTCTTCAAGAAATAAAATTATACCAGATGGAAACTTTGATCTCAAAAGGCAATGAAGAGGGTGATCTACGGTGGCTGAGCAGGCAGAGTTCTCGCCTGCCACGCCAGAGACCTGAGTTCGATTCCCAGTGCCTGCCCATGCAAAAAGAAAAAAAAGGCAACAAAGAACTACAGAAATAATAAACATGTGCATATGTAAAAAAAATGTGTACTCCTCATGATTGAACATGTCTGTGCTTCAAAGGGCTTTGTCACAAAAGTGAAGAGGCAGCCAATTGATGGGACAGAATATTTGGGAACCATATATCTGATAAGGGTTTAATATCCACTAAAAGAAATCATACAATACAACAATAAAAGGACAAACAACCCAATTATAAAATGAGCAAAAGATATGAATAGACATTTCTCCAAAAACGAAATACAAATGCCTAGAAAGCACATGAAAAGATGTTCATCTTCATTAGCTATTATGAAAATGCAAATTAAAACCAAGATATCATCTCACACCTATAAGAATAGCTGCTATTAAACAAACAGGAAACTACAAATGTTAGGAAGGATGTAGAGAAATTGAAACACTCATTATTCATTGCAGTGGAAATGTAAAATGGTGCAGCCACTGTGGAAGACATTGTGGTGGTTCCTCAGAAGAGTAAATATTGAGTTGCTCAATGAAAATTCTGCTATTCATTATATACCTGGGAGATCTGGAAGCAGGGACATGAGCAGACATTTATCCACCAATGTTCATAGCAACATTACTCACAAATGCCAAAAAATGGAAACAATCCAAGAGTCCATCAACAGATGAGTGGATAAACAAAATGTGGTGTATACATATGATGGAATATTATGCAGCTGTAGGAAGGAATGAGGTCCTGAAAGATATAACAACATTGATAAACCTTCAGAACACAATGCTGAGTGAAATAAGTCAGACACAAAAGGACAGGTATTATATTATTTCACTAATATGAACATGCAAACTCAGAGTCTTAAAATGTAGAATATAGGATACCTAGAGACAGACAGAAGCTAGAGAGGGGGGAAGGTTATGTAACACACACAGAATTTTTAACATGGTTGAACTAAATGTTTGGGAATGGATAGAGGTGATGGTAGCTCATTATTGGGATTATAAGTAATAGTGACATATTGTAGATAAATGTCATTGAAAGTGCTTGAAGTCAAGTATGTAAATAAGTTCTTGCATGAACTACTACAAATGTAAAAAAATAATGGATATGTGAGAAAAATATTTTAATAATTTTTATCAACAGTAACAAATTTACTACACCAATACTATGGGTCAACAATAGAGAGGTGGATAAGGTATATGAGAGGATTTAGGTTTTATTTTTTACTCTTATTTCTGTTCTGGGGCAATAAAAGTGTTCTAATATTGGTCATGGGGATATATACACGACTATGTGATGATAATTGTGAGCCAGTGATTGCATACTTTGGATTTTTTGTGTGGTGTGAATATATCTCAATAAAATTGGAAAAACAAATTGAAAAATAAAAAAAAAATGGACAAAAGTGTCAGAAAGCACATGAAAAGATATTCAACATCATTAGCCGTCAGGGAAATGCAAATCAAACCACAAAGAGAATGAAATACCACTTCATAGCCATTAGAATGGCCCAGCAATCCCACTACTATGTACATACCCAAAAGAATTGAAAGCAGGGACTTGAACAGATATTTGCATAACAATGGTCATGGTGGCTTTATTCACAATTCCCAAAAGATGGAAGCAGTCCAAGTGTCCATCAGCTGATGAATAAATAAACAAAATGTGATATACACATACAATGAAATGCTATTCAGCTGTAAACAGAAATGAACTTTTATATATGTAACACCATGAATGAACCTTAAATACATCATGTTGAATGAAATAAGCTAGACACAAAAGGACAAATAACGTGCGATCTCACTTATGTGAAATAACTAGACTATACAAAATTTATAGACAGAAGATTATAGATTACTGGGGCAGGGGTGAGACTGGATAAGGGGGTGTTAATGCCAAATGGGTACAGAATTTTTGTTTGAGGTAATGGAAAGTTTTAGTAATGGATGGTGGTGATGTTGGCACAACATTGTAATTGGAATTAACCACACTGAATTGTATAGTTGAAAGTGGTTAAAATGGGAGAAGTTATGTTGTACATGACACCACAATAATTTTTTGTAAAAAGAAGTAAATATTAGACCCTGCATTTAGACTAGTTACTTAATGGTCAAATGATGTAGAACAACAGGCAGTTTACATAAGATATAAGACTTTTAGTTGCCTATAGTTCAGTTGAAGATGATTAGCCTACTTAAACTAAAAAATCCTAGATGGCATGAATAAAAATATTACATACACATAACAAAATGTAATAAGCTTTTTCTTTCCATTGATCAGAACTCTCTGAAATATGTGAGAATTCAGGCTCATACAATTATAAGACTTCCAGATGTGAAGGCGTGGAGTTATATCCACCAGAAAAACATGTTCTCAATCTTAATTCATTCCTTTGGCTGTGAACACACCATAAACTGGACCTTAACTTCAGTTAAGACATGGCCCAATTAAATCAGAATGGTCCTTAATCCTCTTATGGGAATCTGTATAGGGAAAACCACAGAAAGAGTATTCATAAGGAGCAGCACAAAGCTGGAAGTCAACAGAACCCAGAAGAGAAAGGAGAAGTTGTCTCCATAATCATTGCCATGCAACAGAAAAGTCAAGTAACCTCAAGATTGCCAATTAACAGAAGATACCCCAGGAGAAAGCAAGCCTTCTAGCCTAAGAAACCATGCTCCAATTAAAAAAAGAAGCAACAAAGAACTACAGAAATAATAAATCAGTGCATATGTAAAAAATGTACAATTTTTAATTTTGAATAGATACTTATTTAAAGCAAAAAGTAAAATAATGCATTTTGGGTATATAATGTAAAAATAAAATTATTACATATATTTAAGTAAAATTCATGACAATGATAAGTCAAAGGTAGGGTTAGGGAAATGAAAATATACTCTAGAAATTTCTTCCATCATTCACCAAATTGTATAATATTATTTGATACAGTACACTGTATAAGTTAAAGATGCACATTGTATATGCCCTAGAGAAAACATGAAAAATAAAACAAAAGTACTGAGAATAATTCAACTAATAGTGACTTAAAATGGAATATTTACAAAATATTCAACCGAAAGAGGGTAAAAAAGGAGCAGGAAAGGAACCAAAAATATATGGAGTAAATACAAATCAACCAGCAGGAAGGTAGACAATCCAATTTTATTGATAATTATATTAAATGTAAATGGTCTAAATACTCCAGCGAAAAGGTAGAGATTGTAATACTGCATAAAAACAGTGAAACCCAACTATATGTGGTCAACAAGAAACACATTTTAAATATAAAGACACTTTAAATATAAATGGATGAAAAATATATACACTGAAAACATTAATCATCAGAAAACTAGAGTCGCTTTAGAAAGTAAGCTTAGATAAAGTAAGCTTCTAAAAAAGGAATAGTATCAGGGATGAAGAAGAATACTTAATAAGGATAAAAGCACCAACTCATCAATAGACCAGACAATCTTAAGTATATACTTATTTAATAACAAAGCATCAAGAAGTGAAAAAAGAATAGAAATATCCACAATTATAGTTGAAGATTTCAACACTTCTTTCTCAATAACTGATAGAAAAAGTAGACTGAAAATGAGTAAGAAATTAGAGTACACAGCAACTAACAACCAACTTAATTACGAGAAAACTATGTCTAACAATGGAAGAATACAAATTCTTTTCAATTGCACATGGAACATTCACCATTACAGACCATATACTGAGCCATAAAAAAAACCCTCAAATTATCAAGGATTGAAATCATACAGTATATCTTCTCTGAATAAAACATAACAAATTGCAAATAAATAAAAGATACCTGAAATAGTCCCCAAATATTATGAAATGAGACAACACACCTAAATAATGCATTGTCCAAAGAAGAAGTCACAAAGAAAATTTTTAAATATTTTAAACTGAATAAGAATAAAAACAACATATCAAGCTTTGTTACATATAGCTAAAACAATGCATTGAGGGAAATTTCTGCTTCTAAGACTGGCCAGCCCCTCTTCAGATTAGTATCATCAAACCATTTTTCTAAAAATATGTTTTAGATCTTCTAATATCTTTAGATTTGTAAGATTAATTACTGCTGCAGAGAAGCCAGGCAGTCATTTCAAATTCCAAAAAAAATGTATGGGAAAAAACACGGTTTTAATTTGCAGTTTTTTTAACTACTGGTAAGCCTAAATATTTTAAGAAATATTTTATTGATCCCTGGGGGGTGAGTGATTTGCTTGTACATGTTCTGATTGGTGTATTAAGCTTCTTCTCATTAGTAATTAAGTACCCTTTATATATTTAAGATATCTTTAATAAGCTGTTTCTTGTATTCATTAAAGATATTTTTATTTTTCTATATTTAAAAGAACTGAAGTTCTCAATTTCTTCATTTTGTCCTTCATTTTTTCTTTTTATTTCAGAAAATCCTTTCCTACCCAACATAAAATATGTATACTTTTGTTTCTTGACTTTATTTAATATATGATAACCACAATTTTAATGGCTATATAATATACCAGCAGGAGGTTAAACCATAATTTATGTATTAATTCTCTATCTTTGGATATTTATTTTTTCCCAAGAGTTTGCTTTTTAAAATAATATTCTGTTAAGCATTATTGTGCCTGCATTTTTCCATATTTCATATCAAATATGATTTAGATCAAAATATATGAACAATTCATTGCTTTTTATACATGTTGTCTTTCTGGTATTTTGTTAATTTCCATGTCCCAGAATTCATCTACCATTTTGAGTATTAAACCTTATATTACTAAAGATAGCAGATTCTTATTTGAGAATGCTTCATAGAAGTGTTTATTATTAAATAAATGACATAAATGACATAGATGACCACCTAAATTATTGTCAAAACTAGGACATTTTCAAAAGTTAAAGGGTAATATTTAAGTAGTAATATTTAAGCCGAGACATACCACAAGTATAAACCATCACTTATAATTCTGAGAAACCCAGGGCTTATGTTCACCTAATTATAAAGAGCTTTCTTGAGTGCACAGAGTAAAATGATGTTAGCATTCCATAGGGAAAGTATCTCAATGGGTGCTTTGGGTTATGTATTTAGTCACAACCTGACACAAGCAAAAGAGTCCTTGATTCCCACTCTCCTAAATCTTCCTTAAACTTCATGCTTGAAGAGGCGTTAGTTGAGATACCTAAGAAAAAAAGAACATGAATACCTAAGATTTCCTCTGGTTTTAGGAAAAGTTGCTATGAGCATACACAGGAGTCATTTTCATTTGCTATCTGTTAGTGAGACCTTTACAGTTTGGTCTCCTACTTCTTTGAGAAGCTGTGTTTTGAGATCACTGAGGATCAAAACTGCTTGAACCTGAGTGCACAGTTGCTTGGGATTTAATTGAATGTTTCTGCAAATATGATACATATTGCATTGGTTAATTTTCGCTTTCTAAGTCTTCATTTTCCAAAATTGTCGTAAAACAATGTGACACTAATTACAGCCATGTGGACATTTACTTTGGCTTCTACTACTTAAACAAACTTCCATAGAAGGAGAGATGAATCCCTATTTAGTCTCCTCTGGTGTGGTAGCTTAAATAGTGAATGTGATTTTGGCTAATGGAATAGTAAACAGGCATGTCAGAATTTTAGAGCCAGCAGAGATTTTACAGGTAACCTAATCCAACTCCCTCCCTCATTTTTTGGTGTTTTAAAAAATCGTGTTTATATATATATATATAAACATATATATATATATACACACACACGCACACACACATATATACATAGTGCAAAATTTCATATTTAACTGTTTTTTAAATGTACATTTCAGTGGTATTGATTACACATGCCATGTTGTATTACCATCAACACCATCCATTATCAAGACTATTTCATCACCCAACTCTGTATCATTAAGCAATAACTCCCCATTCCTCCTATTCCCTACCTCAGGAAACCTCTAATCTATTTCCTGTATCTATGAATTTGCTTATTCTAGATATGTCATAAAAGTGGGATCATAACAATATTTGTCCTTTTGTGTCTGTTTTATTTCACTCAGCATGTTTCCAAGAATAATTCATGCTATAGTATGTGTAAGAGCTTCATTCCTATTTATAGCTGAATAATATCCATCATATGTATATACCACATTTTGTTTATTCATTCATCTGTTCATGGACACTTGGGTTGGTTCCATGTTTTTGCTATTATGAGTATTGCTACTATGAACATTGGTGTTTAACTGTCTAATCAAGTTTCTTTTTTCAATTCTTTGGGATATATACCTAGAAGTGGAATTGCTGGGTCATATATGTAATTCTGTTTAACTTTTTGAGGACCCACCTGTTTTCCACAGCAGCTGCACCATTTTATAATCTCATCAGTGATATTGGGTAGTTCCAGTTTTTCTACATCCTGGCCAACACATATTTTCCATTTTAAAAATAATAGCCATCTTGATGCCTGTGAAGGAATATCTCATTTTAGTTTTGATTTTCATTTCCCTAATGTTGAATTGAACATCTTTTCATGTGATTATTGTCTATTTGTAGATCTTCTTTGTAGAATTTCTATCCAAGTCCTTTGCCCATTTTTAAATTGGGTTGTTTGTTGAGTTGTAGGAGTTGAGTTGTAGGAGTTTGTTGAGTTGTAGGAGTTCTATTCTATTCTAACTAATAGAATAGTTCTATTCTGGCTATTAAACCCTTATCAGATATATGAGTTGCAACTATTTTCTTCCATTCTGTAGGTTGTCTTTTCACCTTCTTGATAATGTCCTCTGATGTACAAATGTTTTTAATTTTGATGAAGTCCAACTTATATCATTTCTTTTGTTACTTGGGCTTTTGGTATCATATCTAAGAAATCATTGCCAACTCCAAGGTTTGGCCATATATTTTCTTGTAAGAGTTTTATGGTTTTAGATCCTTGATCCATGCTTTTATGTAAATATACATTTTTCAAATGTATATTTGAAACTCATTTATCCAGTAAAAACTTGTATCCAGCATACATAAAAAACTTTTACAACTCAGTAAAATGCAAAAAAAAGAACAATCTATTTTTTGAAATGGGCAAAAGATTTGAATAGACACTTCACTACTTAAAATAAAAGAATGGCAATTAAGCATATAAAAATATGTTCAATTTGATTAGACATTGAGAAAATGTAAAGTAAAATTACAGTGAGATACTGGACAGGCAATGGTGGCTTGGTGGCAGAATTTTTGCCTGCCATGCCAGAGACCTGGGTCCAATTCCCAGAGCCTGCCCATGCCAAAAAAAAATATATATATATACAGTGAGATACCACTTCACATCCTAACCCAAAAAATGGCTAAAATAAAAAAGATGTTCAATACTAAATGCTGGCAAAAATGTGGAACCTTCATACATTGCTGGTGGGAGTATAAAGTGATAGATTCTCTTTGGGAATAGTTTGGCATTTTCTTAAAGTGTCAAACGCAAATTTACTATAGGATAGATAGGATCCAGTAGTTTCACTCTAACATCTACCCAAGAGAAATGAATATATATGCCCACGTGAAGAATTGAATTACAGTACTATTTATAATAGCCAACAATTTAAATGTCCATGAACTGATAGATAATCATAATGTGGGCAATGGAATAAAAAGAAACTCAATGCTGATGATAGATGCTACAAAAATGGATGAATTTCAAAAACATTATTCTGGGTAGAATGCCAGATGCAAAAGACTACATGTTCTAGTTTGCTAGCTACCAGAATGCAATATACCAGAAATGGAATGGCTTTTAAAAGGGGGAATTTAATAGGTTGCTAGTTTATAGTTCTAAGACTGAGAGAACATCCCAGTTAAAGCAAGTCTATAGAAATGTCCAGTGAAAGGTATCCATCCAGGGAAAGATACCTCAGCTCAAGTAGGCCAATGAAGTTTAGGGTTTCTCTCTCATGTGAGAAGGCACACGGCGAACACAGTCAGGGTTTCTCTCTCAGCTGGAAGGGCACATGGCAAACATGGCATCATTTGCTAGCTTTCTCTCCTCACTTCCAGTTACGTGAAGCTTCCTGGGAGCCATTTTCCTTCTTCATCTCCAAAAGTCGCTAGCTCGTGGACTCTCTGCTTCATGGTACTGCAGCATTCTCTGCTATCTCCAAATCTCCTTCATTCTCCACTCTCTCCAAATCTTCTTCCTTCTCCAAAATGTTTCCTCTTTTATAGGACTTCAGGAACTTATCAAGACCCATCCAAATGAGTGGAGACACACCTCTACATAATCCAGTTTAACAAACACTCTTTATTAAATCACATCTCCAGAGAGGTGATCTGATTACAGTTTCAAACATACAGTATTGAATAGGGATTATTCTGCCTTTACAAAATGGGATTTAGATTAAAACATGGTTTTTCTAGGGGACATACATCCTTTCAAACCATCACACTACATATTGTGTGATACTATTTACACGAAGTTGGTACTGGTGGTGGATTTTTCTGCCCAGTTGCTCAAATGACCTATTCCTGAGACACAGCTGTTTCAAACAGAGAGTTTATTGCTAGGCTTGAAGCAGGAGAACAGATAGATGGCCTACTGATCTAAATATCTGACTCCCTGAACTGCAGTAATTCTGATAGTATTATACTATTAAAAGATGGACAAATTTTAGGATGATAAGCATAATGGCTCCAGATGATATAATTAAAGGTGATCTAGTTTTTGAGCATGCACAGATTGATTACCTGTTTAGTCACAGAATATATGTAAGAAAATGGTGGCCTTAAGATGGGTGTGATTTCCAGTATTATAACGAGGTATAGAACATTTATAGGTTAAAATCTAAGTTACTTTGCATGTCAGGTGGGCCCGTTTTGGTTAGATCCAATTTTGGTTATCAAGATTACTTTGGAATTGGGGTGGGTTAGTTCTGGAATTATCCAAAGTCCTTCATTAATATATATTAGGGGCTCACTTTAGTGGTCATAAAACTTTAAAGTAAAACAAACAAACAAACAAACAAAACCAGATAAAATGGGTATAAGTGAAGGTCAATCACAAGGTTTTTACAAGCACAAGGGCACAAGATAAAGGCTATACAATCTTTATCGTAGATCAAGGCAACTGGATTACAGTTCAGAGATTTCAGGTACTTTCATCTATCTATTCTGATGTACCAGAAAGTAAAAAAAAAAAAAAAAAAAAAAAAGGAATATCTAGATAATAATTCAGTTTCATAATCATCCTTAAATCCTAACTTCTTGGTTACAGCTCCTCCCTCTCATTTGCTAATTCTCTCAATCTTGAGGGATATCTGAGAGACAACCATTCTAACTACTTCATACTAAAAAGAGTATCAACATTATGGGGCAGAGAAATGAAATTGGTTGTTGTTCTTGGAGAGCCTGGTACTTCTGGGTTTCAGGGCTTTTCTGGCATAGGAAGAACCTGGAGGCTTTAAGTCTCTGAAAAACAAACTTAATAAGTAAAAGTTTTGTAGAACCCAAGGTATCCTTTGGTTGGATCTTGACATACTGTGGCAGTTTGCAATATCTGACTGAAATTTGCATAAGAGTAACCTCTAGAATGACCTCTTGACTCAATTTGAAACCTCTTAGCCACTGAAACTATATTTCCTTTCCCCCTTTAGGTCAACCAATCCCGTGATACCAGGGCCATGCTCATCCCTGGAAGTCACGTCCCACGTTTCCAGGGAGACTTATACCTATAACCCTTGATCATTTCTGAATTAAGGTTTTTGTATGGTGTGAGGTACGGGGTCCAATTTCATTATTTTTCATGTAAATATCTAGTTTTCTCAGCACCATTTATTTTAGAGACCATTCTTTCCCCATTGAATGCAACTGGCACCCTTGTTGATAATCAGTTGGCCATACATATCAGCCCCTTCATCTTTCAAATGAGGACACCAAGGCCTAGAGTGTTAAGTGATTTGTCTCAGGACACCCAGCTAATTGATGGCTGAACTGAGACCACTACCTAGGTCTGTGACTCCTGGTCCAGTGCTCTTTGTACCACATTTTGTTGTTGTGAGGGTGAGGAAAGTAATGTTTGGCTTTTCTGTTTGGGCAAGTAAGTTTGTTATTTGTTCCCATTATGATGTTATAAAATAGAGAATATGTTTCCATACTTACTTCTTGTTAGATATTTGACCATTCAGTGCTTATAACAGAAGCACATAAAGTCTATATTGTAGACACTTTGAAAAATAAAATCCAAAAAGAGATTTAATCAAACTGGAAATGGTCTACAAAAAGTAGGCTGATTATTTACTGTTTTGTTTCTTCTCAAAGGGAGATATTAGTACAGTTGGCCTTGATAGAAGGACATTGATGAGTTGATTGATTTGCTCATATACTGTCAGAGAGACTGGAAAATTGCTAAAACTTGAGTAATAGGAAAATTCCCAGATTATCTTGGTTGAAGACATTATCCTTTTGAACCACACTTTTCAAAAGATAATCAATCACATCTGGTGTCTTCCAATATTCTGTTTCAAAGAGACAAGCTCTCTTTTCTTATCACTTTGGCAAACAGACAAGCAGCTTCTGTGACTCACCAATCACCCAGGAAGCATCGTCCTGGAAGAAAACAAATGAAATTAAATGCTAGTGGAAACTGCCCTGCCTATCATCAAGCTCAGAACACAAGGTAAGGGTATTGAGTAAAGGGTTACAACAAGGAGAAGATTTCAGGGCAGCAATTGAGAAGGGAGACACACTTGCAGATTGAAAGGGTAAGAATTGTTTATACTCTGTGGCCCAGGTTCCCTTTAATTATGCCTTTATCAGCATCTTTCCTAAAGGGCAGTGCTTCCCTTGCATATTCTCAATAACACTGCTCTCCCCCAGCCATTCTAATCTGCATGCTTTTCAACAATTACCTTGGAATTAATCACTTTCTTCTCTGAGGATTGAGGGTGGAAAAAGACCCCAGATCTCTGAAAGAGGAAGTTGATGAGTAACAGGACTACTCAGAAATATCATTTTATCTTCTTTAAATGAAAATAGCATTTTATCTTCATCTCTGTGAGGGTAAACATCTTGAGTTGACAGACAAGTCCTACGCCCTTAGAACAGTGCCTAACTCATCAAATAATTCTAATAACTTTTTTTTTTGCATGGGCAGGTACTGGAAATCAAACCCAGGTCTCTAGCATGGCATGGGCAGGTACTGGGACTCGAACCCAGGTCTCTGGCATGGCGGTGAGAACTCTGCCACTGAGCCACCATTGCCCACCTCTCTAATAAATATTTTTAAACAAGTAAATGAATGAGCATATTTATGAGTCTTTAACCCAACTGGAAGAGTGGCATGTTGTGTCTTTATTATTATTGGGTTCCTTCCTCAATCTAGAGTGGACCAGAATTTGTTCATTTTCTGTGAGAACCAGAGAATAAGACTTTTAATCTCCATTCTATTATGATCACTCTAGCCCTGCTTGCTGGCCAAGCCCAGAGTGGTTCTCTCAGGTCCCTTTGGCACTCAGGAGCCCCCTGCCTCAAGTGGAATAGAAGAACGTTTGGTGAAGCCAGGAGCCTCACACCTAAAGTTGATCAGGAGGACATCTCTTTGAAGCCGGGGAGCAATGCACAGCTCCTCTCTCAAGCAAGCCAGTAGCCTGTGGTCTCTTGCCCAGGTTGGGGGCCTTCTTTACAAAAAGCTCTTTCTCTTTTGCTTCTTGAAGCGTCTTTGCTTATTTCCTCAAATTTTATCTTACATCTAATTTTTTTTATTTTTTGGAAATAAAAACCATAAAATGTTACAAACCTACTATGCATGATTTACTGGTTTATACCTTCTCCAGAGACTAACATACAGAACTTGCTACCTGATTGAATGGGATTGAATGGATAGAATGGAAAGGGGAATGTTGATATAGAAAGATGGAAGAAAAAACACAAACATCTCAGAATATTAGTGAGCCATATTAGTAAGGGATCAAGTACATATAGTTAGGGCATTCTGAGACCTTCAGCTTATTCCACTGGCTACAAAGGCAGCTTAAAAGGAAAGAAAGGACATGTAGAATACATACATATCTTTCCCTAAATCCTAATACAGAGAGGCAATGCATGTTTAATAACAGTTTTGTTTTCTTTGAATAATATCCTCCTATGACCAATGGCTTAAAATAAACCAGTCTTTTCTATAAAATGTTTTGCTTGTTAAGATGCCCAACAGCTCAAAAAAACTTAAGAGCCACTTCAATCTCAAAGTACATAGACCAGCTTTTTTCAAACTGCTTGACTTACATAAATTTCTATTTTTAACATTTTTAAAATGTTTAAATTTTGAATACAATGTAATGGTTTTTCCTTATTTATGAGAGGGATAAGCATTGTTTAATTTCACTTTTAATAAATTTTAGGGACATGATGAACCTAGATAGTAAAAGAATCTTTCCCTTGTCCCTTATAATATGGAGAAACTTTCTGGAAGAAACTTGTTTCCAATGAAAGGGGAGCAGTTGCCTTGTTAAGGATGGGCAGGGTTGGAAGATCCCTTCAATTTAGGGTATGGTTTTTGTTAGGTCGGGGGAATAAGGGAGGGCTCTATGGCTGGAATCATGAAGTCACTCCGAACAAACATGGGAGGTGAACCATTACAATCAAGGTCTTTGCGCAGCAAACATCTATTCACGGACATCTAACCACCTGCTGCTCAACCCACTAGCATAATAATCCTTTGTTTAATGTGGCCGCCCCTTTCATGTCATCACCTAACCCCTGCCCTTAAAAACTGCACTTGCCAAAGCCCGTGCGCGGACTCACCTCACTCCTTCTTGGGTTCGGTGAGTTCTGCCCAGATGGAAGGACAGACGGACGGATGCAGCCAATAAAGCACGCTCATTTACAATCTTTTCGTCTACTTTCCTTTCTCTCAAATACCTCATATCTTAAAACCTTTCAGTTTTCAAGAATAATAGCAACAGTGAAACTATGAAAGATGGTACAATTATGAAGCAGATCAATTTTTTTTTTTTTTTTTTTTTTTGCATGGGCTGGCACTGGGAATCAAACCTGGGTCTGCAGCATGGCAGGCAAGAAGGCCTCGGTGGCCCACCCCATTTGTTTTTTATATATAAATCAACAAAAGTTGAAGCCAGCTTTGAAAAGTTTTCTTCCCCAGCAAATGGTAGGAAATAAGAATGTCACAGAAATATTTTAATTGTAAGGAAGGTTATTAATAAATCCCTGAAGTGACTTATAATTTCATTCCTTGTTCTCATCCACTCCCTTTGCATCCTAGGTCAATATTTGCATTATAGAAGAAATCGATAACTCCAGTGTCCAAAAGAAAAAAGAAAACACAAGTAAAGATAATTTTTATAGTGAATATAATGATCAGAGTTTCTCAGGCTCCTTCCTGCTATCATTTTGCTGAGACAGGATGGAACAGGGACCTGAGGGGGGAGAGAAAATACCATAAAGAAGGGCTTGAGCAAGGAGGGTTAATCGAGGTCAGGAGGGCCTGTTCTGCACAGGGACATCCTGCCTGGGGTTACCCACCTACACAAACGTCCAGAGGCAGTCAACCCACCCAAAGGCAACATCCTCCAGCAGGCACCACCCTGGAGAGAAGGAAGGGTGGGAGAAAGAGCCCTGAACAAGGAGGGGAGACAGGGAGTAAGTAGAACTGAGCAATAAACAGCACCTGGGGCGATCAACCTCACCTGAGTGAGTCATCTACACTCAAACATCCACAAAGGAGGGAGAAGGGAAGGATAATAAAATAGTTAATCAAAATTATAAAAGGAACAAAAAGCTATAAAAGCATGTTGCCCCATAGTGCCAGGGTTGCTCACCTCTCACCTTCCACCCTATTTCTTGCAAGACTTTCCGCATTTTCTCCGCATGTGTACTTAGCCACCAATATTCTGCCTGCTTTGTGCTCTTGAATTCTCTCTTGTGGCTTGGCCAAGAACTTAGGAACTCAAATCTGGCAACATTTGTACAGCTGTACTTTGAATAGATGCCATTCTACAGATAGACAGACACTTCAGAATTAAATAGGACTGCCCAACTTTAAATTGTCGGACATAACCTTTGAGAAATCAGTTAAAATACTATTGTCTATACTCTTTCTGTGGCTATTTAATGCTGTTATATTTATAATTGCTTGTATTTTGAAGACCAAACCATATAAAAAGAAATTCTTTTAAAATGAACATTTATGTGACATTTTGTTGCAGGAAAAGGTTGTTGAAAAATAAAATGTGCCCCCAATTCAAGTCAACTTGCAACCTCAAGTTACCAGGGTTAAGAAAAAACATATTTTCTAAAATTTTTTTTAACAATTATTGATCCACTTTTCAAGCCAATAAAAATATTGAGAATCAATGTGGGCACCTTTTCTTCTCTTTCCAGGGTGGGACACCTTTTTTAACCCAAGCTCAAGTCATGGGACCAATTCTATAAAATTTTAGCCACATTTAGTTTAAAAGTCACACCTTCTTTTATTGCATCTGAATAGCCTCTGAACAAAGCCTCATTTCTCCTATTACACCAAGACAAATTATAAAAGTAAAATAATGTACTTGTTTTCCAAATTGTTGCTGCCATTAAGCCACTGCAGAGTCTTAAGTAGCATCTGCTTTGATTCTTCTCTCTGAACCAGACTTTGCTCCCTGGTCGTGAAATACAACAGAACTTAAGAAGAGACAAAGCGCAACTCAAATAGAGTTTTTTTTAATTACTTGCAGTGACCAAGCAATTAAACTGCAATATGAAGGCCTGCTTTCTGTTATAAAATTATTAACACACCTTTAAAGGCCACAGATAATTATGTGTCATATTGGCCAAACACTTCAAGAATGAAAGATTCCACTTTAAAAATGTTCAAATCGTCCTGTGTAGTACTTAAAAACAAAGCGCCATCTGCTGTGTGCTTAGAAGAATTTCCTGCTACACCTTCTGGACTGTCCCTGAATTGAGACTACATATCAACATGTTAGAATTCCAGATTTTAAGATATTTTGAATAAAACCTGAGAGTTAGAAAAACAACCTAATTATTTTCTCTAGCATTCAGGGTTCTGTTATATAGTCTGTTGAATGAGTGTTTAAAAATTCTATTTGGCAACTCAACTCCTGTAATTAATTATACTTGTAAAGAAACTAACTTTTAAAATAATATTTCATTTCGTTAAATGGCTTTGTAATGTTAGGAAGTGAAAAGCTCCAATAGGGAATGGTTTGGGGCCTGGCCCACATCCCTGCTTTGGGACGAAGGCACTCAGTCCCCCAGCAGCAGAGTTTTGGCTGCTGATGGCTCTCAGCTGAGTCTCTCTTTGGCTATTGCCCTCTGCCTCACCTAGGTTTACCTCTTCCTTCAGGGCCTTCGACATCTAATCACTGGTCAGAAAGGAGGCCCCCATTCAGGATGACTCTGAAAGGAAATCCCAGCTCCTGAGCTCCTTGTAGAGTGTCTGAAGCCTCTTTGCAAATTGGCCACAATTCAGTTTGTACCTCTGCCCAACCCTACTTCCATCACTTCATTACAGGTGTTGCTCCCAAGAGAATACCCCAATAATCCTTCTGCACACAAATCTCTAACTCAGAGTATATCCCAGGGATCTTGACCTAAGACAGTGAGTATTGAAAGAAGTTTAGAAATCATATTCTAAAATTTTATTTTGGAGCTAGATTACCTGCCAGCCAGCTACCAGTAAGAGCCCTATTCTGGTGAGCAGAATCCATCTAGCATGCTGTAACAGCATGATTGTCAAAGCTTTTAGTATGATGAACTGTCATAGGATTCTGATGGAAGATAATGTTCTGGCCAATGTAATACTCTAGGCATTTGAGAGGTTCAGGGCAATTAGTAATTATAAGAATTATGGGATAGGATGGCTGTTGTTGCATGCACTGGAGAAAGGCAATAAAATAAGATATAAGGCTTAGGGTGATTAATCAACAATATAAAATTAAGTGTGAAAATCAGAAGGCCTCCTTAGTAGCATAGAAAGAGATGCTCATCTCCTAGAAATGAAGTACAGAAAAATATGAGAACAAGGCCCAAGAATTAATAATGAGGATTCAAAGCTCCAAAGGCTGAATTCTCAACTCTAACATATCTGCTTTGCCAAAATCAGGGGCCCTAGCTGCGGCCTTGAGATGCACACATCTGGAATGATGAACCTAAATTAAAACTCAGATCTCCTGAACCATCTGTGTGAGCAGAACTGGCCCACTCCTCCCTGTTGAGGGCTGGCTTGAAGTTACTGTAGAGGCTTCTGTCTTGCAAGACTATATGTCCCCTACTCAGGATCAATTCTCCACTCCACCTCTGGCCACCAGAACAAAAACTAGGGACAAATTACAACATAACCCAGCCAGGAGCATACTGTACCTGAAGAGAAGAAGTTGCTGCAGGACCTAGCAAATATGTACCAACAGGAGCCAGTAGAATATATATGGGACTGAATCCTGATGGCAGTGGATCAAGAGGGTCAGAATTTAAGAGAGGAGAGCTTATCCATGTGGGAACATACTCTTGTGATACAGGATTAACACCAAGGAAAATGGTATAGGAATGCTGCTAGGTTGACTCTCGGATACTTTGAAAAAATGGTAGCCAACACTAGGCAAAGTATAAATGGCAGAAGTGTAGCAAAGAAGTGTGCATGTTAGCATGAATATACTGTATAAGGCCAGAACCCCAAAACCACCACCTGACTGGGTACATTAATGAGCAGGTTACTGAAGCCATAGGAATGTGCTAGTGAGAGGGGTACTAGCACCACTGGAAGCTCACTGATGGCTGTCTTGGGTAAGCCAGAGCTGATGTTGGGAGACATAATGACAACATACTGATGGTACAGAAGTCTCCCTGACAGCAGTGAGGACAGTAGGATCCTAAAATAGAGGTCAGATGGTGACCTTCACCATGAGAAACAAGATGAAAACAATAATCACAATGAATAGCTAGGGCTGTTTTCTAGTTTGCTAGCTGCCAGAATGCAACACACCAGAGATGGATAGGCTTTTAATAAAAGGGGAATAATTAGTTAACATAGAGTTCTTCAGAGGAAAGGCAGCTAACTTTCAACTGAGGTTCTTTCTTATGTGGGAAGGCACGGGGCGATTTCTACTGGCCTTCTCTCCAGGCCTCTGGGTTCCAACAACTTTTCCCAGGGTGATTCCTTTCTGCATCTCCAAAGGCCTGGGCTGAGCTGCGAGTGCTGAGATAAGGTAGGCTACGTTGAGCTCTCTCATTTAAGCACCAGCCAATTAAATCAAACATCATTCGTTGCAGCAGGCATGCCTCCTAGCTGACTGCAGATGTAATCAGAACAGATGAGGTTCACATGCCATTGGCTCAAGTCCACAGCAATAGAACTAGGCACCATCAACTGGCCAAGTTGACATCTGAAAATAACTACCATAGGCAGAGTGACAAAAAGGGAACCTGACTCTTAAAATATATGAAAAGAAGAAGTATGAGGAAGCAAGGCAAGATGGCATTGTAGGGAGGTGTGGGATTTGGTCTGTCCTCTAAGGCAGCTACTAAATAGGCAGGAAGTATCTCAAACAACTGCTAGGGGTCCCCCATGACTGGATACATATCAGTCACCAGTCTGGAATGGGTGGAAGAACTAAGATCACAGCGCAGAACTATGATTCTCTTAAGCTGTGAAAGCTGGCACCCACCCCCACCCCCCACTGGTGAGCTATTTTGCTGTTACTTCCCCATGGGAAAAAGAAGCAGTTTCTACTAGGAGCAAGGGAAGGTAGTTCAACCAAGGTCCAATGGCAGAATTAACAAATTTGGGCTGCTGAATACAAACCATGAGCACAGATAAACCTGGACCAAGCACAAAAGGGACCTGAGGTTTCTTCCAGGCAGAGAGGAAAAATACCAGAGGTATTTGGAGTTGGCCAAGCTCAGAATACTGAAAAAGGGCTGTGCCCCAAGAGAAGGGGCACATAGGGCCAAATACTAACTCCAACTCTTGATTGGGGGCTGGGGTCTGACTCTGAAAGGATTTTTTTATTCCATTTTTTTAAAACTTTTTAGTTGCCCATTAAATTAAGCTACAGGTATCCTCAGGTTTCAGTGCTGCCCTAGGCAAGGGCAGAGTTAAGGAATATCTGAGAGATAAAGTGACTACTCAGGTGAAGGAGACAATTCTCTAAAAAGCTTATCTTCCCCAAGAAAAGTGGGGGGTGGGTGGACAGGGCCCAACCCGTTTGGCAGCTCTTATTTAGAGAATTCAGACCCCCGGCCTGGAAAAACAGAAGCAGCTTAACCCCGCCTTCTACCTCAGCCTCTGTCTCTACCACACCCCTGGCAGGGGCAGGTCTTCTGAGAATTAAAGGCACCACACCACCTTAGGGTGGTGGGAAGTTGCGGGCTGAGAAGCGCTACCTGCTGGACAGGATAGAAAAAACACAGATTCAAGAGGCCTCACAGGAAAGACTGGCAGCCTACTGGATCTCATCCTCAGGGAAACTTGATACTGAATACACCCCCATCCTGAGTCCTAGACCTGTCTTGTCTGAGAAAATCTGATAGGGGTAGATCGTATCTGACAGAACAAGATCCAGAAAAACAAAAGCTGAAAAATTCTGATCAGCTAAACTACAGTTCTAGAATAAGTTGAACTGAATGTCAAAAAAGCAGATAAAGGACAGAGCCAACCAACAAGAAAACCCTAGGTGAAAGAGAGACCATAACCTGCAGAATAAACTAATCAAGGAAATCAGATGCCTAAAAAAATCACAAAAACATGGCCCAGTCAAAGGAACAAACTAACACTTCAAATGAGATACAGAAATTGAAACAACTAATTAACAACGTTCAAACAAATCTTCTAAATCAAATAAAAAAATCAATGAGTTGATGAAAGATATGGCAAAAGAGATGAAGGATATAAAGAAGACATTGGGTGACCCAGAAAGAACTCAAAAGCTTGACAAAGCAAATAGCAGAACTTATGGGAATGAAAGGCACAATAGAAGAAATGAAAAACACAATGGAGACATATAACAGCAGATCTGAAGAGGCAAAAGAAAGAATTAGCAAACTAGAGGACAAGACATCTTAAATCCTACACATGAAAGAAAAGATAGGAAAAGAATGGGGAAATAAGAGCAGGGTCTCAGGGAATTGAATGACAACATGAAGCATTTGAATATACATGTTATGGGTGTCCCAGAAGGAGAAGAAAAGGGAAAGTGGGCAGAAAAAATAATGGAGGAAATAATCTCTAAAAATGTCCTAACTCTTATGAAAGATTTAAAATTACAGTTCCAAGAAGTGCAGAGTACTCCAAACAGAATGGATCTGAATAGACCTACTCCAAGACACTTACCAGTCAGACTATCAAATGTCAAAGAAAAAAATGAGAATTCTGAATGCAGCAAGAGACAAGTGACCCATCACATGCAAGAGAAGCTCAATAAGACTATGTGCAGATTTCTCAACAGAAACCATGGAGGTGAGAAAGCAGTGGTATGATATATTTAAAATACTGAAAGAAAAAAACTGCCAACCAAGAATTCAAGCTGTCCTTCAAAAATGAGGGAGAGTGCTCATTTCAGCAACATATATACTAAAATTGGAACAATACAGAGAATACATGGCCCCTGTGCAAGGTTGACAAGCAAACTCATGAAGCATTCCATATTTTTTTTAAAATGAGAGTTTAAAATATTTTCAGTCAAACAGACACTAAGAGCATTTGTGAACAAGAGACTTGCTCTACAATACTAAAGGGAGCACTTCAGGCAGATAAGGAAAGACAGGAGAGAGAGGTTTGGAGAAGGGTATAGAAATGAAGAGTATAAGCAAGGGTAAAAAGTGAGCACAATATTGTAAGTATAATGAACAAAGCCAAGTGTGAGTGTGGTTGAATGAGGAAGGATAGGGGCATGTATGACACCAGAAGAAAAGGTAGAGGATAAAAATTGGGATTGTATAACTTAGTGGAACCTAGAGTGAATGATGATGTTGCTTAAATCTACAACTATTAGAAAGTTTTTACATGAGGGAGAGCAAATATCAACATTGCAAAGTGTTGAAAATGGGATGGTATATGGAAAAACACAATCAATAACTAGGGTCTGTAATTAACAGTAACATTGAAATATGCTTCCATTAACTGTAACAAAGCAATACACCAAAGCTAAATGTCAATAAGAGGGGGGTATAAGGGAGGGGTATGGGATTCTTGATGTTGTTGTTTCTCCTTTTTTTTTTTTTTATCCTTTTCTATTCTTCTGTCTTCTTTCAGAAGAAATGGAAATGTTTTTATATAGATTGTAGTGGTGGATGCATAACTATGTGATTATACTGGGAGCCATTGATTGTTTACTTAGGATGGATTGCATGGTGTGTGAGTAAAACTGTTTAAAAAAACAGAAAGATTAAAAAGCTGGAGGAAATGAGGAGAGAGAGATGTACCTATTCACTGTTAGGGAAGTAAAATGGTGCAGCCCCTCTGGAAGGCAGTGTGGTGGTTCCACGGGAAGCCAAGTACAAGGTTGCCATATGTTCTGCAGTCCCATTATTAGGTATACACTTGGAGAAACTGAAAGCAGGGTCATGAATGGACATTTGCACACAGGCATTTATGGCAGCAGTATTCATGATTTGTCATGGATGGAGGTTACCTAAGGGTATGTTGATGGATGAACAGTAGTGTGAACCGTGGGGTGCACATACAATGGAATTTTGAGCAGGTGCAAGGAGTAATGAAATTGTGAGGCATGCAATTAGGTAAATGAACTTTGAATACATTATGTTGAGTGAAATAAGCCAGATGACAGATGTTGTAAGGCCTCATTAATATCACTAACTATAATATATGAAGTCTGAAATTGAAATAGGTTGTCTGGCAATAGAACATGGACAGAGATCAGCAATTGACAATTAAAGGGTATAGAATATTCAATAAGGCATATTGTAAAGGTTCCTATATGTAAGTTCTTATAGCACTGACATCTATTCCTGAGTTTTAACTCCTACCTGAGACCCAGAGCTAGGGTTCTGCAGCTCTGAGAGTCAGCATTTTCACATACAGCAACTGTTGGAGAAGCTGGGAAAGAGATCAGACTTCAACTAGGGATGAGAATGAAGCTGAATTGGTTGGGACTGGGGTGAATACAGGGTAAAATATGATACTGACTGTATTTTAAAGTTTCAGCTTCTGTATAAGACCAAAAGAAGAGATGTTGATTTGGTACAAATTTACAATTTCTATAGCACACTAATTTAACCTGAATGGTCAGTTTATTAACACCATTACATGGAACCTAGAATAGGGAATGAGATCTTGTTATTTTGACAGGTTAATTTAATACCCCAATACATCCCAGAGTAATTTGGGCATAAAATTAAGAAGTATTTGGAAAGTATCCTTGAGGGACTGGAGAAAAATGTGGAATTATTATATTTCTCCACCTAGGGAATTCTGGATATTTTCAAAAGCATTAGGGACTACCAACTTAATAAGCCAAGCCCTTGATTGTGGGGCTTGACCTTACAAAACTTATTCCTGCAAAGAAGAAGCTAAGCCTACTTATAAATTATGACTAAGACTCACCCCCACAGAATTTTCCTCTTCAGATATGGCCTCTCTCTCTAAACCTATCTGCAAATAAATTCAATACCCTCCCCTTTACATGTGGGCCAGTTTGAATCTACTATATACCTCAGAAAAGCCATGTTTTAATCCTGATCCAATCTTGTAGGGGCAGGTATTTCTTTTAATCCTGATTCAATATTGTACGTGGAAATATTTTATTAGATTATCTCCACTGAGCTGTCGCGTGCCCAACTGTGGATGTGACTTTACCCATTATAGGTGGGTCCTGATTAATTTACTGAAGTATTTTGAAAGAGGAAACATTTTGGAGAGAGCAAAGTTGACACAAATGCTGACATTTGGAGAACAGAGACATTGATGTTTGTAGATGCTTGGAGCTCAGCAGACATCACCTGAGATGTTAAGCAAGCTGTGCCAGTTTAAAACGATTTATGTACCCTAGAAAAGCAATGATTTAATCCTAATCCCGTTTTGTAAAGACAGCTGTTTCTTCTAATTCCTTTTCAGTACTGTCTGTTGGAAACTTTAATTAGATTATCTCCATGAAGATGTGGCTCAATCAAGTGTGGGTATTAAACTTGATTAGATGGGATGTGTCTCCACCCACATTGGTCTTGCTTACTTTTACTAGAATCCTATAAAAGAGAAACATTTTGGAGAAAGCCAGAGATTCTGAGAGAACAGAGAAGGGCTTCAGAACGACATAGCCACAGCCTTTGGAGATGAAGAAGGAAAATGCCTCATGGGGAGCTTCATTAAACAAGAGGTCCTTAGAGAAAGCCAGCAGATACTGCCATATTTGCCATGTGTCTTTGCAGATAAGAGAGAAACCCTGACCATATTCACTGTGTGCCTTTCCACTTGAGAGAGAAACCCTGAACTTCATCAGCCTTCTTGAATCAAGGTATCTTTCCTTGGATGCCTTAGATTGGACATTTCTATAGTCTTGCTTTAACTGGGACATTTTCATGGCCTTAGAACTGTAAACCTTTAACTTATTAAATTCCCATTTTAACTTATTAAATTCCCATTTTTAAAAGCCATTCATGTCTGGTATATTGTATTCCACCAGCTAGCAAACGAGAATAGATTTTGGTACCAGGAGTGGCATTCTGCTGCAGTTGCAAATACCAAAACATGTTGGAATGACTTATTAAATGGATAAGGGGTAGATTTTTGAGGAGTTGTGAGGAGCTTGATAGAGAAGGCCTGAAATGCTGTGAAGAGACTGTTGGTAGAAATGTGGACTCTAAAGATACTTCTGATAGGGCCTTGGACAGAAATGAGGCACATATTATTGAAAACTGGAAGGAAGGCTATCCTTGTTTTAAAATGGGAGATAATCTGACATTGACTAGTGGATTTGGCTGGAAGACAGATTTTAAAACCCATGAACTTGGATATTTAGCAGAAAAGATTTCCAAATTAAATATGGAAAGCGAAGCCTGGTTTTCCTTCGCAGTTCATAGTGAAATATGACAGGAAAGAGATACACTGAGAACTGAACTCTTGGGTAGAAAGATACCAGAAATTGATGTTCTGCAAAATTCTGGGATTCAAGGAAGGAAGACCCCAGAGAATAGTGCCCCATGTGAGGATTGGGCCAAATGCAAACCAGTCAACCATTTCAGAGAAAGCCAGGATCAGATATGGAGTTATCCAGGGAGGATTTGAGGAAACTCCTTATGTCTGATGGGCATGAACTGAGGCTACTACATAGAAAGCCAGTGAGAGTGTTGTGGGATCTGTATAAAGAGAATCTCAGTTGGGACTGAGAGGGACAGAGAAGGGACACATTGGAGGAAAAGTAACTTCAGAGGCAAAGCCATGGAGGCTGGGGTTTAAAGTCAAGAAGCCTCAGGCCAGGAGAGTGGACCCATCCAAACATGTGCAGAGGGTGAGTTTGCCCCAAAAGCAGAGGATGGGCCTTCCACTTTGTTGCAGTGGAAGAGTTGTGCCACCTCAGGCCTTGGAGAGGGTGAAGCACGTTCCTTGGGGCTTGGGGAGAACCTGGCTGCCACCACATGGAGGGGTTGAATGTGTGACCCAGAAATGGCAGAGAGCCCCGGTGCAGCCCCATCACTTCCAGAGGGTGGAGCTGAGAAAAAGGTGATCTCCCCAATGCCCCCTAAGGTTGCATTCAGAAAAAGACAAGCCACCTTGGAAAGGGTGGGACTGCCACTTTCTAAATCCTTGAAGATAAAGGACTCTCAGACTTTGAAATCCAGGGGACATTGCCCTGCAGGTTTTTGAAACTGCTTGGGTCCAGTGACCCCTGTGTTCCTTCCAATTTCTCCCCATGGAAATGGGTAGATGTATCCTATGACTGTTCCTCCTTTGCATATTGGCAGCAAATAACTTGTTCTGAGTCTTACAGGTCCAGAGCCAGAGGAGCTAATTTTGCCTTAGGACAATTCAACATTGATTCACTATTGTATGTAGAAGTTTTGATTAGATTATCTCCATGGATATCTGACCCACCCAATAGTGGGTGTGACCTTTGAGTAGAAGGAGATATAACTCCATCCATTCCAGGTGGGTCTTGATTAGTTTACTGGAATCTTTAAAAGAGGAAACATCTTGGAGAGAGTCAGAAATGACAGAAACAGAGCCAAAAGAAACTTCAGAGCACAGCTGTTTCAGTTTGCAAGCTGCCAGAATGTGATATACCAGAAACAGAATGGTTTTTAAAAAGGGCAATTTATTAAGTTGCAAATTTACATGTTCTAAGGCTGTGAAAATGACCAAATTAAAGCAAGGCTATAGAAATGTCCAATCTAAGTCATCCAGGGAAAGATACCTAGATTCAAGAAGGCAAATGACAGTCAGGGTTTCTCTTTCAACTGGAAAGGCACATGGCGAACATGACAATGTCTGCTAGCTTTCTCTTTGGGCTTATTATTTCATGAAGCTCCCCCATGGGTGTTTTCCTTCTTCATCTCCAAAGGTCTCTGACTGATGGGTGCTAAAACTTTTTCCAAAATGGTTCCTTCTTAAAGGGCTCCAATAAGGAAACCCCACCTTGAATGGATGGAGACTCATCTCCACAGAAACCATCTACTCAAAAGTTATCACCCACAGTTATGCAGGTCACATCTCCTTGGAAACAATCAAAAAGCCTCCCCCCAACTCCCAGAAACACTGAATGAGGATTAAGGAACTTGGCTTTTCTGGGGTACACCACAGATTCAAACTGGCACAACAGCTGACACAACTGTTGACACATGGTGAACAGAGACACAGATGCTTGGAGATGCATGGAGTCCAGCAGATACTGCCATGAGATATTAAGTAAGCTAGAACCTGGATAGAGCCAAGGGAAGCCAAGAAATGAAAACTAGCCTTGGAGAAGCAAAATGAGGAATCACCACAGGAACAGAGGCTGAAAGAAACAGAGCCATGTGTCTGCTCAGCTGACAGTGTTCCTGACCCATCAGCCTTCCTTAAATTAAGGTATCTTTCCCTGGATGCCTTACTTTGGACATTTTTATAGACTAAGAACTGTAAACCTGTAACTTATTAAATTCTTCTTTTTAAAAGTCGTTCCAATTCTGGTATATCGTCCGGGCCAAGATGGCGGCTTAGTAAGGTGCACGCGTCTTAGTTCCTCCTCCAGAACTACTAAATAACCAGAAACAGTGCAGAACAGCTCCCGGGGCCGCGGCAGGGATCGGACACACAGTGTACCCCAGTCTGGATTGGCTGGTCTGGCTGCGAGAATCTGCTGTGGTGAGCTCCCCGAGCGGCGCACGCTTCCCTGGGCCGCGGCGGCTGGCGGCCAGCGCCCCTCCCTCCCTCCTTCCCAGACAGGCTGGGAGTCTCGGAGAGGCGAGTTTCCCAAGCCACGGTGGCCGGCAGCCGACACCCCTCCCTTGCAGGCAACTTCCCTGACTGGCTACGAGTCTCGGATCGCGAGTTTCCCAAGCTGCGGCCAGCAACCGGTGCCCCTCCCCCACAGGCGGCTACCCGGAGGGAAAGGAAAGAGTCCAAACAGTAGCAGGGACTGAGCCCAACCAAACACCAATAGTGGCGTTAATGGACAAATTCTGACTACCAGAAGTAGGCCCCCAGCTCAGGCGAAACTGATTAAGGCGGAAGTCGCCTATTGGGCTAACTGAAAAAGAGGAAAGGGGGCGAAACAGAGCCTTCTGCAGCTGTTTCTACGGAGGCTCGGTTGCCTCTGGGCTCAGCGCCGGGATTACACAAGGTGCAACTACCCCAAACACAGAAACAGGCTGCTTTCAGGGCTCTCTACCACATGAACCTTCCCCATGGGGGGGGGGGGGGTGAAACGCAACTCAGGTGGAATCCCTCTCTCAGGGAATTCAGATCCCAGGACTTCACAATTTGAAGCCATTAAAACCAGCCTACAACCTTTCCTCTGTCTCCACCGCGCACAGCAGGGAGAGCCTTTCAAAGTTAAAGGAGCCACAACATCTTTTGCTGGTGGGACCCACAGACAGACAAGCACCACATACTGGGCAGGATAAGAAAAACAGAGCCCAGAGACTTCACAGGAAAGTCTTTCAACCTGCTGGGTCTCACACTCAGGGAAATCTGATTAAATGTCCAGACGCCAGCAAAAAATAACAAATCACACCAGGAAAATTGAAGATATGGCCCAGTCAAAGGAACAATTCTGGTATATCACATTCCAGCAGCTTGCTAAAAAATAAAACAGGGTCCCAGTTGACATTAACACCTGTGAATGCAAAGCACTATCATGGTACCCCTGTTAGAGAAAGTGTATCTGGAGCCAGGAAATTAGTGACGTTCTGGCCCAGGTCCAGCACAAAGTAGATCCCTTAGGTTCACAGACCTATCTAATGGTGATTTATCCTTTAGCTGGTTCCTAAACATAATGGTATGGCCATATTTGGTGATTGTCAGGACTCAGATTGATTCCTTGGCTTGTGGGTAAGAAATGTCACAGTGGAGATGATCAAGTAGAAGCCTATGAAACTGCTCCCCTTATCTTCCTCCACCAAGATAGTGAAAAACAGTATTGTACCCCAGTAGTGGTGGTTTGGACCAATTTACCCCAGAAAAACATATTCTTTTTTTTTCAGGAGAATTTAATAAGTTGCAAGTTTAAAGTTCTAAGGCTGATAAAATTAACTAAAATTAAATTAAATTAAAACAAGTCCATAGAAATACCCAATCTAAAGTATCCAGGGAAAGATACTTTGGTTCAAGAAGGCCAATGAAGTTCAGGGTTTCTGTCTCAAGTGAAAAGGCACATGGCAAACACAGTCATGGTTTCTCTTTCATCTAGAAAGTCACGTGGCAAATATGGCATTATCTGCTAGCTTTCTCTCCTGGCTTCCTGTTTCATGAAGCTCCCCAGGAGGCATTTTCCTTCTTTATCTCCTAAGGTTGCTGGCTTGTGGACTCTCTGGTTCTCATGGCTATGTCATTCTCTGCTCTCTCAGAATCTCCAGCTTTCTCCAAAATGAGAAAAACATATTCTTAAACATAATCCATTAAAGTAGATGTGAACCCTTTATAATAGGACCTTAGTAGAGGTTACTTCAGTTAAGGTGTGGCCCAACTGAATCAGAACGGGTCTTAATCCTATTACTGAAGGCCTTATAGGGAAAGTTACAGACAGCTAAAAAGCCAGAGGGAACAGCCAAAAGCTGATCATCGATAGAACACAGAAGCCAGGAGAGTCTTCCATGTACATTGCCATCCAACAGAAAAGTCAAAGACCAAGATCAATGGCAGCCACCCGAGAACGCCACATTCTTCTAGGAGAAAGCATAGTCTTGATGGCATCTTGATTTTGGACTTCTAGCCTCAGAACTCTGAGTCAATAAATTCCTGTTGTTTAAGTCAAACTATTACATGGTATTTGATTTAGCAACCAGGAATCTACAACACCAAAGACAGGGCTGGTACTAGGGTAAGACAAGAGAAGTACCTAATATACTGGCCTTGATATCCCCACCATGATTCAATAAGCATTTGTGAAAGATGGTACTTAATTATATTTTTAATTCCCTCATTAACACTTGTTCTACCAAGAATACTTTGAAATATCTTTGAAGCGAACTCAAAAGTTACTTTCTAAACCACAAATTAGAATTGTAAATACCTTTCCCTCCCCTGTTCTACAAACCTGAATAGAAGTGTTATTTAAAAGAGGCACATGGGCAGGCCACGGAGGCTCACTGGCAGAGTTCTTGCCTGCCAAGCGGAGACCTGGGTTCGATTCCCGGTGCCTGCCCATGTAAAAAAAAAGAGAGAAGCACACCTGGTGGAAGCGCTTTGCAATGAAAATGCAGCCATAAAGACTCAGAAAGAAAACAAGACCAGACTACTTACAATACCACCTTCAAATATTATGAGTGAGGGGAGTGTCATATTTCTTAGTTCCATAACATCATCGCCATCACAATAATGAATTGTTGTCATCATCATCTCAGCATCAATAACATTTTCTGAGCACCTAATATGGGTCAGATTCAATGCATCACATGCATTTCATATTTAATCCTGATAATCCTTAAATTTTAAAAAAGCTGCTATTATCCCTATTATACCAATAAGGAAACTGAAGCTTAGAGCATTTTTCAAGCACATGTAGTAACACTGACATTAAATCTGAATAGTTTTAACTGTGTTATATTCCAGCACACATTACTGAAAATGGTTCAGTGATATCTGGGCTTTCCCTTTCAAATTCTTGTAAGCTTCAAGCTTTTAGGGAAGGAGTTAAGATATACCTCATTCATGAAATCATGCAGGCATTCATTCATTTACAGTTAATAAGAATCCTCTACACGTCAGAGAAGATTAACAAAATCCATTTTTATTCTCAAGACTAGTACAGTAGTCTTAAACTCTTTTTAAGTCTCATGTTCCTATTAGTAGAAAATTTTTGAGCATGCCTCAATATTTGTTTATTTATAAACTGCATACACATATCTCTATATCAATATATAATGCATTTATGAAATGCATAAGTTTTTAAATGATGAGATAAACATTAAGTAAATATTCTAATAACTTGTTAATCATGGTAGCATTATACTATAACAGGCATAATTTCTCAAGTCAAGATATACACTCAGGGTGAGGTTCATTGATAATTATTGTAAATGTAAATTTCATAGATTTCTAGATCATCTCAATTTTTTGGCTCCCCCTTTTTGACTGATCACGGGATACTCTACATTGCATTTATTTCATACTATACACTAAATATGTCTGGTATGCTGTTTCCTTTTTTTATTTATGCTTGCATTATTAAATTATTTTTAATTTACAGTTTCTTGTAGGAATCTTTTTAAACCATCTTTTCATTTTGTAAAGGTTAACTTAGATGAAACTAAATAAGATACAATTCCCTTAAGTGGACATCCAAAACTAGTCAGCAAACAAAGTGAAAAAGAGTGAGGAAATCATTCTGATCCACTGAAATTTCAAACTTCTCCCTCAGGTTACATGATGTACCATGTGTTACACATGACTGTCTAACAGATGAACACAGTGAGGAAGCCAATGTGAATCCATACATTAAGTATCTGTGTAAAATAATTTCTTTTTGTTGTTTTAGATATATATTAGTTTTAATATTTTCTTTCTATATCATGGCTTGTACACCCCCCTTCCCCCACTGAAGACCAATGACTAGTAGATAAATCAGATATGCAAACAAATAATTATAATAAAATGCAGGAAACACTCCCCAAAATAGAAAGCAAGTGTAAGAGATAGGATTAACATAAGACCTGCGGAACTACTTGGGAGCAGATGGCATTAGGGTGGTGGCAGCAGTAAGCTGCTTTATGTTATCTGATTTATGTAAGACAGTTTCGGAGGAAGAGAATGTTTGTTTACCCCAAATGGTTATTTTACGTAGGACTGGGAACACTGAAAGATAAGAACTTTGTTCCCTCAGGAAATGCATGCATGCCTACTGTCATCCTGTGGTATATAACCAGGATCTGGTTAAGAATAAAATTGTCTGAAGTCTGTCTGAAGTAAACTCAAGCTTCAGACCCCCTGAGCCTGTCTGTGTCTTTCTTTCTTCCTTTCTTTTTTTCCTCATCATTCCTTACTATCCTTCGAGCTCCGTTTCAACAGGAAGCAACAAGCAAGTGCTCTGGATTATGAAAGTTTGGCCAAGATCACATTTGAGTGGGGTCTTAAAGTATGAGTATGCGTTTGCCAGGTGAAAAAGTGAGGAAGAGTGACTTTCCAAGCACAGAGGCCAGAATCTTCAAAAGAGTGGAGCTGTGAAAGAACGAGGGAACAGTGAATGAATCCATGAACCAATTTCAGTTATAAAATAATGTGCCTATTCAACCATCTAACTTCCTTCAGCTTTCTTTGATGAGAAAAATTAGACACTACAGGAAAAGTAATTTGGTAGGAAGATTTTAAAGTTCTGGACCTGCCCTATCCAATATGGTAGTCACATGTAGATATTTTGTGGCTAGTCCGAATTAAGAAGTGCTGTAAGTGTGAAATACACACTGGATTTCAAAGACTCAGTATGAAAAGAATGTAAAATATTCATTAATATTAATTACATGTTGAAATGATAATATCCTACATTAGGTTAAATACAATTATTATTAAATTAATCTTACCTTTTTCTTACCTTTTTTTTTAATGAGGTACTAGAATATTTTTATTGGACAGTGCTGCTCTCTATTACCGAAGTTATTTACCAGGTTATGCAAAACAGGGTAGGACAGGAGTTACTACTCAAAGAGCTCACGTTGCTCTAAGTTAACAGTATATTTGTACTTTTGTTAGTGTGCACGCCTAAATCCACTTTTATGATTTAGCTAAATTACACCAAACTAAGTCCCATTCTCAGACTGCAAATGTGGGCCCAGCAAGGCTTTTAAGAATTCTAGAGTAAAAGCTCAATAAATATTTGCTAATTTGAATCCTCTCATGCTGAAACTGCCCCAAACTAGTTGCCTGTAATTAAAAAAAAATCATAGGGCTTTATGCATTTAATATATGTATTGAATTTTCTGTCGTTATCGTTTGAACAAACTACCACATCCTGGAGTAGCTTACGGATACTGGAGACTGAGATGCGCCCATCCACTCGGGGAACCGTACTACGAAACTGTTTACTTTTCAATGCTCACTTCGTGTATCTCTCGAAGTAGTTAAAACAATTTCTAACCCCCTACAAGTGGTCTTTGCATGGATCCAAGATTTCAAAGAATTTAAGAATCGCTAAGTAACCACCTCACGGGTCTGCGCAGGCAGACCCGCAGCAATCCGAGGAGGCGGGGACTGAGGGGTGGGGCCGAGCCTCTAAGATCCCAGTGTTCCTTTCGTGCCGCCACCAAGATGGCGGCGCCCACACTGCAACGTCTTTCCCGGGGCCAGTGGCTCGGTACCGCTGGTTGGTCATCAGTCGTGTCCTTGGGGCTGATGCGCAAAGCTCACTCGGGCACTCAGGGACTGTTGGCAGCGCAGAAAAAACGGGGCCTGTTCAAGGAGTTCTTCCCAGAAACAGGTACGAACATAGAGCTCCCAGAGCTCTTCGACCGTGGCAGGGTAGGTGACTCTCCCCAGACCATCTACTGTGGCTTCGATCCCACAGCCGACTCGCTTCATGTGGGGCATCTTCTGGCGCTGCTGGGTCTGTTTCATTTCCAGCGAGCTGGCCACAACGTGATCGCGCTGGTTGGAGGCGCCACAGCCCGTCTGGGAGACCCGAGCGGCCGCACCAAGGAGCGCGAGGCGCTGGACGCGGAGCGCGTGCGACTCAACGCGTGCGCCTTGCGCGTAACCCTCGAGAACCTGGCAGCTAATCACCAGCAGCTGTTCGCTGATGGGAGAACCTGGGGCAGCTTTTCGGTGCTAGACAACTCGGCTTGGTACCAGAGACAGCCTCTGGTGGACTTCTTGGCAACATTGGGCGGCCACTTCCGCATGGGCACGCTGCTGAGCCGGCTGAGTGTGCAGACCCGGCTCAAGAGCCCTGAGGGCATGAGCTTGGCAGAGTTCTTATACCAGGTGCTCCAAGCCTATGACTTCTACTACCTTTTCCAGCGTTATGGATGCCGGGTACAGCTGGGAGGATCTGATCAGCTGGGCAACATCATGTCTGGATATGAGTTCATCCACAAGTAAGAGTCTTTTAAACCTTGAAGAAATCCTGAGATAAGATAATTTACTCACGAATAGCCTGTGATATAATATTAAGGCAGTAGAATGATGTCCGGCGCCTCTTCTTTGGTTTATATCCAGTGTTGGTAATGGCTTTAATATCACTGGCTAGTGAGAGCTAAGGGCTGAATTAATGGTATTAAGATTCAGGAACGTGGCGGGCCACGGTGGTTGAGTGGCAGAGTTCTCGCCTGCCATGTCGGAGACCGGGTTTGATTCCCCGTGCCTGCCCATGAAAAAAAAATTAGGGACGTATTCTAAAGCTGTTTAGGAAACAGACCACCAGTCAAGATTCAGATGTTAAGAGAGTTGTGGATTTTATTATATGTTCTGCTTCTCCTAAGTAGTTCTCCATGTGTTTCCGATTTGGAGGAACTGCTTTTGCTTGTTTATACTTGAACTTGACTGAGCTTACTTGCATAGCTTGCATAGCCTTTGATTTGGCTCTATCCCTTCCGTAAATCTAGTGTTAAGTCCTTGGTTAGCATCGCAAAAAATTTTTTTCTCTCCCCCTCCAAGTATTTGGCAAGGAATGCAGTTTTTTGTTTCATAATCTACTTCTAAAAAGATGTATTTGGTAACATTCAGGTATTCAGATATATTCAGCGTGAGACTTCCAACTGTTATTTTTTAACATTGATTTGACTATTTGGGGACCCCTTGTCAAATGAATTTGAGGATTGGCTTTTATATTTCTGCAAAAAAAGGCTGCTGGAATTTTGATAACAATTGTTTTGAATCTATAGATCACTTTAGGTACTACTGACTTCTCTTTTAACATTTTTTTCAAGATGATATCAAATTGTTTAGTGATTACACATGATAATGGATGACATAAAAGCTCATTTCCCGTCTATAATTTTAATCTGGTTCCATTATTCAATTTAGATATATTGCATAGGATGTGCCATATCATTTTTATAACCAAAGGAAATTCTGTAAGTTTGATTGGGTGACCCTTTTTAGTGATGAACTCCAGGTAACAACCCCGTAGCTTTCAGATGAACTATGCCAAGGTTTCTGAAGACAAAAAGGCTTCTTTGCCCACAAGCAGTCTTCTAAGATCATAAATGAATTTTGAATGGAACCTGGCATCACCCTGAAGGAAATCTAACATCACACTGTTGGGGCAGTTTATCAGGATGGCTTCTGAGTAGATTAACTTTACACAGCACATTTTTAAAAAGACACATTTACTCAGCATCATGATCAGACTATTACATTTAGCAATCAACTACATGGGTGCAAAAAATAATCCGCATTAAAACCCTTTGTTGGACTGCTTTACACTTACCACAGATAGGAACTAAAATAGCCTCTTATACAATTAGTCACAAATACAATCCTCATGTTTTTCTGCCCATACACCTGAGTATTGTCTAAAACATCTTTTTTATAGCAGTTAAGCCCTGCCACCACTGTGCTTGACCGAGTTCACAACTCTGTTGTAACCTGTAGCTTCTCTGTCACTTCTGTGGCTTTCCTCTCCTGTTAAACTTTGTTTCCTGGAAATAATTAAAACCTTCTGCCACTGCTGTAGCTGCTGCTGCTGCTGGAACCACCATAACCACCTTGGTTTCGTGGTTTGACAAAGTACTGGCCTCCATCACCATAAGGGCTAGAACTTCTGCCTCCAAAGTTTCCTCTCTCCATCCATCCAAATTTGAAGATTGATTGTTGTTATTGCCCAAATCAGTGTAGCTTCCGCCACCTCCAAAATTACTTCCATCATTACCAGATCCATTACAGCCATCCCTGCTGCCACCCCATCCACCACCACCTTGGCTGCCACTAAAGGCACCACAACCTGCTAAGTTTCCTCCACCACCAAAGTTGTCATTCCCACCAAAACCACCTCCACAACCACTATCAGAATTTCAAGAACCACCTCGACTTCTTTGGCTGGATGAAGCACTAGCCATCTCTTGCTTAGACAGGGCTTTCCTTACTTCACAGTTGTGGCCATTCACAGTATGGTATTTCTGAATGACAGTCTTATCCACCAAGTCATAGTCATCAAAGTTACAGATACAAAGCTCTCTTCTTGCCACTGCCTCAGTCAGTCATGATTTCAATCACTTCATTTTTCCCATACTGCTTAAAATAATCTCTTTGGTGATGCTTTTCAGTATCTTCTTTAACACCACCAACAAAGATCTTTTTCACAGTTAAGTGGGCCCCTGGTCTTTGAGAGTCTTCTCTTGAGACAGCCCTCTTTGGTTCCACAACTCTTCCATCCACTTTATGTGGTCTTGCATTCATGGCTACATCTAACTCCTCCACACTGGCATAGGTGACAAACTCAAAGCCTCTGAAGCGTTTGGTGTTTGGATCTCTCGTTACCACATAGTGAGTGTTCCCCATTGCTCAGAATGGCTTTTCAGACTCTCATCAATTGTTTCAAATCTTAACCCTTCAATGAAGAGCTTCCACAGCTTATTCAGGCTCTTTAGGAGACTATGATTTGGACATGACAGCAGTGGGAGGAAAGACTTTAATGAAACTTCCTCAGCAGCATCCATGAGCGGAAAGGAGTAGACTAACAAAACTATCTCTTTTTTTTAGCATTTTTTTGTGAAATATAATATTTATATAGAAAACTAATACATTTCAAAGTACAGTTTAACAAGTAGTTATAGAGCAAAGTATAGTATGGATTACAATTCCACAATTTCACGTATTTCCTTCTGGCTGTTCTAATACACTAGAAACTAAAAAATACCTATATAATGATTCAGTAATCATAATCATTTGTTAAATCCTAATTTCTCTGTTACAGCTCCTCTCTCTCATTTGATCATTCTCACAATCTTCAGGGATATTTAGGCAGTGACCATTCTAACTTCTTCATGTTGAAAAGGGATGTTGACAAGGGATGTTGACATTATGAGGTAGGGGGAATACAACTGGTTGATGTTCTGGAAGGGGTCCCTCTGAGTTTCAAGGCTTATCTGGCATTAGAAGAATCTAGAGGCTTTAAGTTTCTGAAAAATAAACAATAATAAAACTTTTATAGAGTCTCAGATAGAGTCCTTGGTTTTCTTTAAGGTTTTCAGGAATACTATTGGTTAGGTCTTGGCAATTTGTAATATCTGGCTGAAGCTTTTATAAGAGTAATCTCCAGAATGACTTCTTGACTCTATTTGAAATCTCTTAGCCAGTAAAACTTTATTTTGTTACATTTATTTTCCCCCTTTGGCCTAGCAGGCATTCTCTGTTTATATTTAGATTTATTTCCTGTAAACAACACCATTATTTGCACTTTAAAATTCACATGGAATCACGGTCAATATTTAGGATGTTTACATTCCAATTCAGCATCATTCTCTGTAGATTGAAGGTGTAAGTGGTTAAGACTGAGCATTTATTTACTTTTCTGATGTCTTGGCACAATTCCTGATTTCTAAAATATAAAAGCACAGGTTTAAATTGGCTCTTCAGTATTGCAGAATCATGATATTCTGCTCTTGGTGTAAAGTTTACATTAAGCATTATTTATAGGATGAAAGCCAAAGCACAGACTTTAAAAAGCTATCTTCATAAATTAGCAGGAGGATGATAAGCAGTGGATTTTAATGAGCAGAGTCAAGATTATTAGTTTGAACAACCCTCCTTGGAGGAGGAGACAAGTGTTGTATGATGAAGAACTTCCTCTGAACCACCAATATCTCACGTTTAGGGGTTTATTCTGTAAGAATCCAGGATGGGACATCTCTTTTCTGCTCAACCCATGGAATCTAAATTAAAATACAACTTAGTTGGCAGTTTTCCAGTATGATCTGGGCACTGATGGGCACAAAAGCACAAGGACAGTCAAAGACTGGCAGCTTTCATTGGGGCATGACTGACCTCGGAAGAATGAAGACTTTTGGTTGGGTAAAAGCACATCCAAACTTAGATGAGTGACATCTTTGTATATAATATTATAAAGATCTGATAGGGATTCACTTTTCAGCAGCTAGAATCTGGAAATTATACATGAATGGCTATGCCACCTCCGAGTATCACAGTATATCTCTGCTTTGGACCTGATACACATACCTTAAACAATCAAAACAACATGACTTCTCATTCTTGAACCCCTGAAGGAGTTCTGAGAGTTATTATTTAAGTACAAGCAAAGCTCTTTACTTCACATTGACAGTTCAATTCTGATTTGACTGGAAAATTATACGTAAAAAAATAAATACACTAAATACACACACACACACACCCCTCACTCTAAACTGAACACTGGGTTAATAGTTACCAGCATCCCAATATAGTACATGAAAAAAAGAACCTTTCTCCCTTTCCACCAAAGTGCATGCCTATCTTGAAACGTATTGTAGAATTGCTAGCAGGCATTCTTGCTCCCATGATAGCATGGCTAGGCTCATCCCTGGGAATTATGTCCCACATTGCCAGGGAGACTTTCACCCCTGGAAATCATGCCCCCAATAAGGGGGGAGGGTAATGAGTTTATTTGCAGAGTTTGGCTTAGTAAGGCTACATCTGAGCAACAAAAGAGGTTCTTTGGGAGTTTCTATAAGTGTTTTAGGTGTTTCTATAAGTATGCTTAGGTTACCATTATAGAAATAAATTTTATAAAGCCAGCCTCAATATCAAGGGCTTGGTTTCTTAAATTGGGAGTCCTCAGTGCTTGGAGAGAATATTAGGAATTTCCCAGGTGGGGAAATTTAATAGTTCCTTATTTTTCCTCCAGTCTCATGGACTTTGCAAATATATATATTTAAAATTTTTTATTAATAAAACCAATCAACGTACAATATGAACATTCTTTTTTCCATCACATAATTGTATATTCATCATCATGATCTTTTCTTAGAACATTTGCATCAATTCAAAAAAAGAAATAAAAAGAAAACAGAAAAAAAATTCATACATATCATACCCCTTACCCTTCCCTTTCATTGATCACTAGCATTTCAATCTAAATTTATTTTAACATTTGTTCCCCCTATTATTTATTTGTATTCCATATGTTTTACTTGTCTGTTTATAAGGTAGATAAAAGGAGCATCAGACACAAGGTATTCACAATCACACAGTCACATTGTGAAAGCCATATCATTATACAATCATCTTCAAGAAACATGGGCTACTGGAACACAGCTCTAAATTTTCAGGCAGTTCCCTCCAGCCTCTCCATTACCTCTTGACTAACAACATATCTATAATGCGTAAGAATAACCTCCAGGATAACCTCTGGACTCTGTTTGGAATCTCTCAGCCATCAATACTTTATTTTGTTTCATTTTGCTCTTCCCCCTTTTGGTCGAGAAGATTTTCTCAATCCCTTGATGCTGTGAGTATCAACTCATTCTAGTATTTCTCTCCCATGTTACCAGGAAGGTCCACACCCCTGGGAGTCATATCCCACGTAGACAGGGGGAGGGCAGTGAGTTTGTTAGTTGTGTTGGCTGGAGAGAGAGGCCACATCTGAGCAACAAAAGAGGTTCTCTTGGGGGTGACTTAGGCCTAATTTTAAGTAGGCTTGACCTATCCTTTGTGGGGTTAAATTTCATATGAACAAACCCCAAGATTGGGGGCTCAGCCTGTTGCTTTGGTTGTCCACATTGCTTGTGAGAATATCAAGAATTCAACTAGTGAAGTTGAATTTTCCCTCTTTCTCACCATTCCCCAAAGGGGACTTTGCAAATACTTTTTTATTCACTGTTCAAATCACTCTGGGATTTATTGGGGCATCAGAAATCTCATGCCCTACTCAAGCTTCCATGTACTTATGGTGTTCAATTTGTCTACATAAATTATATTAAGAAATGCACTAGTCAAAATATGAATTTTGTACCAAATAAACATTTTTTGCTTTAATCTCACACATAGGTTAAAATTTTAAAATATTAATTACCATCTATTTTCAACATCATGCAGTAATGACATTCCTTTGTTCTTCTTCATACAAAAACATTTTTAAAATTTGTACATTTAACCTTGTCAACAGATGAGAGGAACATATGGAATAAAAATAAATGATAGGGGGAACAAATGTTAAAATACATTTAGTTTGAAATGCTAGTGATCAATGAAAGGGATCAGTAAGGGGTATGGCATGTAAAATTTTTTTTCTTTGTTATATTTTTCTGTTGTCTTTTTATTTCCTTTTCTGAATTGATGCTAATGTTCTGGGAAATGATCATGATGATGAATATGCAACTATGTGATGATATTGTGAATTGCTGAGTGTATGTGTTGGGAATGTTTGTTTCTTGTAATTTTTTTTTAATTAATAAAAAATTTTTAAAAAATTTGTACATTTAGTCACTATCATTATACACTCTAGGCATTCCTAGATTATACCATCTCAGTCTTTATCATCTATCTTTCTTTCTGATTTCATTTGTGCCCCCAGCCCTCCTCCCTCTTATCATTTTCCCATTCAGCTTCATTCAGTGTTTTAACATAATTGTTTAACAGGTAGTATTGTGCTATCCATTTCTGAGTTTTTACAATCTGTCCTGTTGCATAATCTGTATCCCTTCAGCTCCAATTATCCAATATCTTACCCTATTTCTATCTCCTAATGGTTTCTGTTACCAATGAAATTCTCCAAGTTTATTCACTAATGTCAGTTCATATCAGTGAGACCATACGGTATTTGTCCTTTTGTTTTTGGCTAATCTCACTCAACATAATGTCCTTAAGGTCCATCCATGTTGTTGCATACTGTGCTGGTTTGAAAGGATGTATGTCCCCTAGAAAAGCCATGTTTTAATCCTAATCCCATTTTGTAAAGGCAGCCATTTCTTCTAATCCCTATTCAACATTGTATGTTTGAAACTGTAATTAGATCATCTCCCTGGAGATGTGATGTAATCCAGAGTGGTTTAGGTGACAACATGTCTCCACCCATTTGGGTGGGTCTTGATTAGTTTCTGAAGTCCTATAAAAGAAGAAAGATCTTGGGGACTGGAGATTCAGAGACAGCGGAGCAGAACGACATAGCCACAGGAAGCAGAGAGCCCACAAGCCAGCGACCTTTGGAGATGAAGAAGGAAAATGCCTCCCGGGGAGCTTCATGAAACAGGAAGCCAGGAGAGAAAGATAGCAGATTATGCCTTGCTGGCTCTATGCCCTTCCAGCCGAGAGTAACTTGTGACTGCGTTTGCCATGTGCCTTCCACTTGAGAGAGAAACCCTGAACTTCATTGGCCTTGAACCAAGGTATCTTTCCCTGGATGCCTTAGATTGGACTTCTATAGACTTGTTTTAATTGCGACATTTTCTCCGC
Organism: Tamandua tetradactyla; assembly: GCF_023851605.1. Lineage (NCBI taxonomy): Eukaryota > Metazoa > Chordata > Mammalia > Pilosa > Myrmecophagidae > Tamandua > Tamandua tetradactyla. Next base: position 96,052,757 of record NC_135333.1, on the reverse strand, counting down.
CTTAGAACTGTGAACTAGCAATTTATTAAATTCCCCTTTTTAAAAGCCGTTCCATTTCTGGTATATTGCACTCTGGCAGCTAGAAATCTAGAACACATACTTCATAACTTTATTGTCTTACAGCTGCATAATATTCCATTGTATGTATGTACCACATGACTTATCAAAGATCAGTTGTCCATAGATGAGAGGGTCTATATCTGAACACTCTATTCTATTCCATTGATCAGTGCAAATATATTCTTATTGTCTGCCCAAAATACTCTGGACTGAATCATAGTGTTACTTTAAGCCATACAGAAAGAACCTCTGATCTCACTCTGTTCTAGGCTCCATGTGTTCTAGGCCCCACGTATTTAGTTTGTCGAAATAAACAGGTCAGACTGGTTAGGTTATTAGACAGCGTGCTACCGAAAATTAAAATTTTAGACAGAATAATCTTTTCCTTTCATCTTGCAGAACTTGAAGCTTTGAAATATAGACAGTGTCATCCTTTACCCTGTATTCTGATTTACCTTAGACTATTTACTTAACAATCTCAAATCTTCTTATGCATGAACACAGGTGTTTTTCATTTAGGTCTTCTTTAATTTCTTTCAGTGTTGGTTTGTTGTTTTCAGTGTGCAAGTCCTTCACCTCCTTGGTTAAATTTACTCCTAGATATTTTATTCTTTTAGAGGCTATGGTAGGTGGAATAGTTTTTATTTTTAATTTCCATTTCAAATTGTTCATTGTTGGGTTATAGAAATACAGCTGACTTTTTTTGTGTGCTAATCTTGTAGCCTGCAACTTCCTAAATTTATTAGCTCATTAATTTTCTTGTTGATTTTTTTTGGGTTTCTACCTTAAAGGATCACGTCACCTGCAAATTTAGATAATTTTACTTTTCCCTTTCCAGTTGGATGCCTCTTATTTGTTTTTCTTGCTTAATTGCTCTGGCAAGAACTTATAGTACGATATTGAATTAGCAGTGGTGAATGGGGGCTTCCTTGTCTTGTACCTCACCTTAAGGAGAAAGTGTTCAGTCTTTCGCCATTGAGTATGTTAGATGAGTTTTTCAGTTATGTCCATTATGATGTTGAGGAAGTCTTCTATGCCTAGTTTTCTGAGTGTATCTATCATGAAAAGATATTGGATTTTGTCACATGCCTTTTCTGCATCACTTGGGATGTTCATGTGTTTGGGGTTTTTTTCTCCATCATTCTGTTAATGATGTAGTATATTACATTGATTAATTTTTTTATGTTGAACCACCCTTGCAGTAATGTAGATTTTAATTTTCTTGAAAGAGATGGCACACAGGGCTAGGCCATGTGCCACAATGTAAAATGTTTTTTTAATGGTTAAATCCCTTAAGAAAATCTCTTTTTTTTAAGAACATCTCTTTTATTGTCTCTTTTTGGCTCCTCTATTGCCATTTTTCTCTTCCTTCCCACCCAACCTATGTAAGTCTCTAGTCCCTAGTTAAGCAGCACTTCCCTTTGGCTTGCCTATAGCCACTGCAGTTGCAGGGAAGATGACAAATGCTAAAATAGAGCTGAGTAGGGAGTGGTGACAGCACATATGTAGGGCAAATAATCCAGATTTAGGAGGTCAGGTATGTTTTCTGATTTGGGGAACTGCTTTTGTGTATACCTCAAGGTAAATGCCTCAAGAGGCCTTTGCTTTAGCTCTGCATCCTCCATGAGTCTAGTTTCTTTAATGGAGCATAAAACACCTTTCAAAGTTTCTTTTCTAAGAAGCTTATTTTCTCGTTAATTCATATTAACCTCTTGGGAGAATATAAATTAATTAGAAAGCAAGTATACCTGCAACAAAGATAAAGTGAATTTTTCAATAAGATGCCAGACAAATATTAAAGGTGAATAGTGGAATCTACCACTAGTTGTGAGAAACACGTAATGAAAAGTTCTTCTTTATGCATAGGATGACTGGGGAAGATGTATTTGGAATCACTGTCCCTCTAGTTACAAGTACAACCGGAGCAAAGCTGGGAAAGTCTGCTGGCAATGCTGTTTGGCTAAACAGAGATAAGACATCTCCATTTGAATTGTATCAATTCTTTATCAGGCAACAAGATGATTCTGTAGAAAGGTAAGTTCTTAATAATATATTGAGTAAAATGAGCTTTGTAAGCTTATAATTTCAACTTTTGATTCTCTATGTACCTGTATTAGGGTTCTCCAGATAAACCAATAGGATACATGTATGTATGTATGTATGTATATGTGTGTACATTTTAGGATATTTATTATGGGAATTGGCTCACAGAACTTTGGGGATTGGCAAGTCCAAGTTCCATAGGGCAGGCTGCAAGCTGGGCACTCCAAAGGTTTTCACTGAAATCCCCCAGGAGAAGCACATTGATTGAAGTAGAGATAGAAATTCTTCCTTCTTACACTGAAATCATCAGTTCTCCTTTAAAGGCCTTCAACTGATTGGATGAGTCTTCTCTCATTGTTGAAGGGAATCTCAGTTGATTGTAGATGTAATCAGCCATAGATAAAATCAACTTACTGATGATATATATCCATGAAATACCCTTACAATAATAATCAGGCCCTTGCTTCCTTGACCAAACAACAGGACACCATAACCTAGCCAAGTTGACACATGATCTTAATCATCACAGTATTTTTTTATTTTATTTTATTTATTTATTTTTGTGGGGCAGGTACCGGGAATTGAACCCAAGTCTCTGGCATGGCAGGCAAGAACTGTGCCTGCTGAGCCACCGTGGCCCACCCTGTCACAGTATCTTAATAGTTTCTTTTTCTTTACTTAGAGACTAATTAAGGCATTTACCATAAAACATCACAAAACACTGCATTCTAAAGAACAGATAAGAAATTACAAAAAGCAGAAAACCACTTTGTTTGCCAGAAACTTAGAACCAATTTTGTGTCCACATTGTGTCTACCCAGCATTTAGGGCTTTATCACTCATATAACCTCCTGATTTTTTTGCTTTTATCTTAAATTTGACAATGCTTGTTTTCTCTGTGCCTCAGAATTCCTGTTTTGGTAATGGGACATAAAATCCCTTTTATGTTTTTTAAAGTTCCTTTTGAAAAAGGTTTATCGGCAACAAAGAGAAAGTGAGAAGTTTTCAAAGAAGTATCATTTTTGATACTACTGTATCTTTAAAAATCTTCAGGAATAACTGTAAAAAAATTTTTTTTAATGTTTGAGACCTTCCTGAAAATAAAAGACCTACATAAAATGGAAAGTTTTACCATATCCGTGGTATAGAAATATACCAGTCCTACTTAATTGACCCACATTTTCAGTGCGATCCCAACCATATCTAAACAGGTATTTTTTTGTGGGTGTGTGTAACTTGACAAGCTCATTCTAAAATTTACATTTAAAAGGGCTAAGATTGGCTAAGACATTCTTGAAGAACAGAGTAGAAGATGTTTTATTAAAAACCACAGTAATGGGCAGACCACAGTGACTCAGCAGGCACAGTTCTCTCCTGCCATGCCAGAGACCCGGGTTTGATTCCTGGTGCCTGCCCATGCAAAAAAATAAAATAAAATAATAAATAAATAAATAAAAACTACAGTAATTTAGAAGTTTTTTTTTTTAAGTGCAAGGCAAAGTATAAAGCTAAAGAGACCAGTGGTACAGATCAGAGAGTCCGTGATCTCTTATACATATGGTCACTTGATCTCTGACAAAGGTGGCACTGTAGATCAGTGAAGTAAAACAGTCTTTTCAATAAATATTGCTTGGATATTTGGATATCCATGTGGAAAAAAAAAGACTTAACCCGTACCTCACACTGTACCCAAAAATCAGTTCCAGGTTGACTGCAGTTCTAAATGTGAAAGACAAAACAACAAAGTTTTCAGAAGTTAATATAGGAAAATATCTTCATGACTTTGAAACAGGGAAAGCTTGTTAAACAGTACACAAAAGGAAAAAATAAATTAGACTAAATTAAAATTAAGATTTACTGTTCATCAAAAGTCACCACTGGGGGCTGGGCCTCGCAGGTGAGCAGGTATTTGTGGTTCCCTGGAACGATGTTCTGCTGAGAGCCCAGCACAGGCAGCGGCAGTCTGCAGGGCCTGGACTTGGACACAGGCAGCTGTAGTGATTTGGTGGAGCAACTGGATGCACTGGTGAAGGACATGGTAGTGGTTTTCCTCAGGGGGGTGCTGGAGCAAATCCAGTGTGGCTTCAGCAATGCTGTGGTACAGATCTGGTGTCTGAGACTTCGCAGCCTACAACGTGCTGAATGACCCCGAGCTCCGGCAAGGCATTAAAGAGTATTCCATCTGACCCACCATCCTGCAAGTGTACCTCAATGGCGAGTTTGTGGGTGGCTCCTGACATTCTTCTGCAGATGCGTTAGAATGGGGACCTGGTGGAAGAACGGAAAAAGCTGGGGATCCGCTCCGTCCTTTTAGATAAAAAGAAAGACCAAGATTCAAAGTTAGGGTAGCATGGATCCTCCCTGAGCAGAACCTTCCATTTTCAGAATAGGAGGCTGTTAGTTCAAGGACTTACTGCCAGAGGAGCCTTATTGATTTTGGGTTTTGTGAAGATGGCAACAGCTTGCACTAATTCTTCAGGTCTGTGAGCAGTTGGGTGATTTTAGTTTGTCTGGTATTTGGGCTAAGAATATTCTATAGTGAATTACAACCCCTGCACTGTAATAATTCAGTGTTGTACTATGATATTGCTGTAAACGAAATTTGTTTTTATGTCATTCACTCTTTGCCTGATTCAGGAGTAAAACTAGGAGTTTTTGGATCGCCATTGACGGCTCCTCTGCAAGTGAGTTAGTCTGCAAAGATAATATATCTCCCAATTTTATAACGTTTTCTGTTAAGGAAATGATGGATAAGGAAGGAAATGTTATAGTCAGGGTGAGGTTTTTAAAAAATTAATGGCCAACACAGGGATACAATGAGTGAGTTATTCATTCTGAATAGCAAGCAGTAAGGCTGTAAGGATTTTTCTTGCCTGCAACCTTTTGTTTTTCTGAATTGAATGATTGTTATATTCTGTAAACTTGCCCAAAGAATTGCCATAAAAAAAGTTACCATTGAAAGTAGAAGATATTTTCAAACATGTCAGAGACAGAGCTTATGTTCAAATTAATATTAAGAATTTCTGTAAATCAATAAGAAAGAAACAAAAGCTGTGGTGAGAATGTTCCAAGGTAAAGAGAGAGTTAACTGATAGACCACTTTTGGAAAAATGGTTAGCAGTACATATTGAAGCTGAATACATACATGACCCACCAGTTCCTCTTCTGGGTACATGCCCAACAAAAATTAGTACAAGAGCATTATATGCAGGAATATTCAGAGCAGCATTATTAGTAATTGTCCAGAAGCAGAAATAACTTCATTTCCACAGTAAAATAAATACATTATGAAATATTCATATCATGGAATGCAGTACACATTCAGCTGCATGGATGAACTTCTTAAACATAAATTATGTGACAAACCAGATGCAAAAATATATTTATGATTCTATTTATAGAAAGTCTAAAAACAGGCAAAATTAAGTGATATTGTTTAGGGAGGCAAAATGAGATGATAAAAGTATAAAGAAAAACAAAGAAGTGATAACCATAAAAGGGAAACTAGAGGTTAATTTGGAGGGGGGATGTGGGTTTGTGAAACTTTGGGCTTCCTTGGGTGGCAAGGTTGTATTTTTTGTTGAGGTGACAGTTATGTAAGTGTTTACTATATAATTTATTTAGCTACAAATTTATGATTTACACACTTTTCTATGTGTTATTTCACCAAAGAACAGATTTAAAAGAGGATACATAGGGAATATTATTTATGTAAATTTGCAAATCACACTGTTCTTCTTGTCTGTGGATACAACATACACATAGCAGTATGAAAACATGCTTGGCAAAGATGCACACAAATTTATAGTAGTGGTTATCTCAGAGGGCAAAAAGGGGAATGTCATAGAACTACAGCCTCCATGTACATGTACCTATACTGTTTATTTCTTTAAAAATTTAAAAAAAGGAAAGATCTGGTTGGGCATGCATGGGTGTCTGTTATTATTTTCTGTACATTTCTATGTGTTGTATACTTAAGAATAATATTTTTTAAAGAAAGCAGCATGTTCTTTAAAGTGTAAAGGGGCTGGAGATAAAAATTGAGTATATGATATAAATATATTTCATTTTTTGTCCTTAAGGTACCTGAAGCTCTTCACTTTTCTACCCCTTCCAGAGATTGACCACATAATGCAACTGCATCTCAAAGAGCCAGAAAAGCGGGTTCCCCAGAAACGACTGGCCTCAGAAGTAACAAAGCTTGTTCATGGGCGAGAAGGGCTGGAATCTGCTAAAAGGTAAACTTTTAGAATAAGGAATACTTGATAAAGTCATTTAGCTGACAAGGATTGTTGGTGTTTTACTTAAATACTTAAAATAGTTCCTGTTTATTGGAAAGATTGTCCTGAAGTAAGTTTATAAATTATAAAAGATAGATGTAACAGTTTAAAACTTTTCAGTCTGGAACATACCGGGCACTCCATAATTGATTATTGGTATAATAACATGTATTTTAATAAACACTCAGATGATTTGACTCTCAAAATGTGTGTTTTCAGGTGTACACAAGCCCTTTATCATAGTAGCATAGATGCACTGGAAGTCATGTCTGATCAGGAGTTAAAAGAATTGTTTAAAGAAGCTTCATTTTCTGAATTAGTTCTCGACCCTGGAACAAGCATTCTGGATACATGCCGCAAAGCAAATGCCATTCCAGATGGTCCACGAGGGTAAGATTATTTAACATTTAGATTCACAATTCAGCATTAAATGTTAGAGTTTACAGCATGTGTTTTCAGAGAGGGTATCTTCCTGATAATTATTTTTTATTTTTTTAAATTTATTTTATTTATTAAACATACAAACACAAACATTCTTACCATACGATCATTCCATTTTACATATATAACCCGATGATGTTTTAATGACATCTTTCTCCTTACAGAAGTTAGGTTAGTCAGAATAATGTGAAAACTAAGAGTAGTTACTGTTGAAAATACTTTAAATAATGTATTTTCTATAAAATACAGTATTACTGTACTGTCTCTCATTAAGTCTAGCCCAGTCTATTTTTCCCCTGGCACTGGAAGAGGCTTGCGTTTAAGAGACTTCATTTGTCAGTATATATACTGGGATCAGTCAGTTGTGGTCACATTTTTGAGAAGACTGTAGGAACTATTTCATAACCAAACTATTTAAAATATTAGTTGAATTTCTGAAAATGAAGTAAAATAATCATATGATTTCACCTTCAAAAGACTATTATAAACTACATCTTATTTCCCTTGAGAATTGTTTTTCTTATTTAGGCAGTGGGGAAAATATTTTAATCCCTCAATTATGTATTATTAAGGAATAAGGTATTCCACAGAAAATATCTTGCCATATAATTGATGCTTTTCCATTTGTAAGTGAACAGTGTGATATAAAAGGAAAAAGTAATGGTTAAATAGAAGACCTAGGTATCTCATGTACAGGAGTTCAAGCATAAGTCAGTGAGGTATTAGCCCATGGCCTTCATTATGAGTGGCATTTATTACCTTATTGTGGCTGTTTTCTTTCCATTGCTTTGGATTATTTGGTTTATTATCCTAAAGATCCCTAGATTAATTTGTATTTATAGGGCATCCCTTATTACCTCCTTCTCTACTTTACTGATTTTCTAATATACTGGTTTATTTAATATGCACTGAATTTAAGGGTGGTGTCATACACTTACTCTACAGTACGGCCCTGGTTCTAAGAATTTCATCTAGGTGGAAATATTTTTCATTTCCTCCTGAACTTTGCTAGTGGTTTGTTTACTAATACTGAAAGTTTTATGGCTAGCTAAGATAACACCCTATTTAATTGAACCAGTGTTCTAAGTAATACTGACTTTTTTTTAGATTTAAATTGTTATAAGCTAAATAGGATTGGTTTGCACATTGAAACAAAAAGTAGAAGGTGACTGAAACTGTAGCAAACTGCCTAGAAATCAGTCCTAAAAGAAGGAAATCTGTTCTTAAATAGAAAATTTTTTATGAATCATTTTATTAAATTATGTAAAATAGTAGTTTCTTAATTTCATTTGGTAACATAGTCAGGTAAGAGAAACCCAGAATTTGCCTTTCATGAAGACTTCCAGGGCCTTTCATGTTTTAGCTCTCTTTTCGTCAGTCTTATCTCTTTTCTAGTCCTGTTTGTGAAGGCAACTGCTACTCTCTCTCCCTGTCAATGTAGTTGTCACTTTCAGGAAAATTTCTGACACCACCCACCGTGCCTGTACAGCTGCTTTTCCTCTGTCTTTATAGCATTTCACTTTCGAATGTGTTGTAATTGTTCATTTTTATGTCAGGTTATCTCCAACAGTTTCCAATACTATTTATATTTAGCAATGTAAAAACTAAATATGAGAGCTAGTAAAAGCTCTGTAAATATGTATGGAATAAATTGGATAATGTAAATAAATTCAGCAAAACCTATTTTGTTAGTAATCTACAATTTAATAGAGCAGCTACTGATTTTCCATTTCTCAGACTGACCAGCTTCATTTTTAAGAAAAATGTGCTTTTATTTCAACAAACAAAATTTGTTATTTGCATAGGCTTGGGATATAATCTGCAGTGACATACTAGTTTCATAAGCAAGTTTTTTAACGTTTACTGTATTTAACACTATAATTGTGTCTTTATCTCTCACGAGATTACTGATTATAAAAGTATTGTAATCCTCTTTCATTTTTAAAGTTTCTATGATTTTGTTTTTTAAATTTTTTAAGGGGGAAGCAATCTACGTGATCCTCCATTGTCCTATTCAATTCCTTTTTAAGCAACTACCAATGAATAGTTCTAGCCAGAGCTGTGAGATTTTCCAGTTATTCTTCTCCACTAAAAACAAAACCTTACATGTCATGCTTCATATCTACTCCTTTAGAAAACCATAAAGGGAAAAAAGAATCTAGAAGAATTAAACATGAAGGTAACAATCAGTGCTAAATGGTTTCAATTGGAGAGCCTCTAAAGTATAAGTAATATAATGGTGTGTATTTTCTCGGAATAGATAAGCCATGATTGGATTTATCTAGTTACTCATATTTCTATTTTTAGGTATCGGATGATAACAGAAGGCGGAGTCAGTATAAATCACAGACAAGTAACAAATCCCGAGAGTGTTTTAGTTATTGGACAACATATTCTCAAGAATGGACTTTCATTACTTAAAATAGGGAAAAGGAATTTCTACATTATAAAATGGCTTCAACTATGATGAAAAATCCTGGTTGTTTAACCAAATTTTGTCCATCATTCATTCTCAAGACATAAAAGCTTGGCTCCAGAACTTAGACCTTCATGAAGCAAATCAGTAAAACAGAATGGAGTATATTCTAGGCCTCACTGAGTAATTTTTATCATTTATATAGGTTGGTTAATAAATAAGGTGGTCATGTAATGATAGAATATTTTATTTCCAGATCAACAAACATGAAGGCATGAGTAGAAAACCATCATTTTCAGGATTAATCTTTTTATAAAAATTATTCTTCATGAAATAATTAAATGCTGTCTATCCTACCTGACCTAACCTTCTTGTTTTCCTTATTGAAATGATGAGGAGAAACAATAAAAGGAGTAGTATAAAAAATTGTGGGTATTTTTATATCAGATACAGAGTACTGTATGTGTTTGTCATTCTTAAACCAGTAGCACCTCTAGTGTCCACGTTAAAAACAGGAAATCTACTATTGGAAAATAGTAAATTTCCACTGTTTTTGTTCTTTAGGAAGAAGTACAGTTTTGCTTAAAAAGAAAAAAGTTTGATGAAGCCACAGTTGGCATTAGAAATTGCAACAGAGTTTCTTTGCATAGAAAAGAACAAACGTCAGTACTTAACTTTTCCAGAAAGTTCCTAATTCAGTTTTCCATTCCTTGCCTGAATTTTTGCATAATTATATTTATTCACAGATTTATTTTGGTCGATAGATTACTGAAGATGCAATGTTTTAAATTTGGATAATTTCAAATTAGTTTTAAGTTTCAACTTCTGTCCCAAGCAGATTGCCACTTGAGGTAAACTAAAAAGTGACATGACCAAAGCAGTAAAACAGAGGCAAACATACCAAATATCCAGTCATGAGACTATCAAAAGATAAACAGATATTAGAAGTTCTCAGAGCAAACTTTAAAGGATTTGGTATTCTTTAAGACTGAATTCAGCTCTCCAAACATTAGGCAAATTAACTGTCCAGGACTGTTTTCACATGTATAAAATCAAAGTATTTGATTCACTTGATCCTCTTTCCATGAGGATCAAGTGAACATCACATAAAAGGTTCACAACTTCTTATAGAAAACCCTGTTACAGGCAGCAGTGATAGCTTCAGTGTTCAAATTCTAGCCATTTACTATCTGGATTACTTGGAGCAAGTTACTGTGTCCTCATATGCAAAAATGGAGATGTAATAATACACCTCATTGAGTTGTAGGAATTTAATAGGAAAAAACTGCAAAACTTTTGGTGCAGTATATAAGCTGTATTTACATTCCAAAGTAGATTTTATTGCTAAAAAGAAACATAGTTCATCTAAACCTTTCTCTGGGAGTAAACTTAAAACCAATTTAGGAAGTAATCATTTATTGACAAACTTCAATGTCATTTCATCCCAGCAATTTTATTTTCATAGCAACAACATACAAGTTTTCCTTATAAATGTCAGAGATCATCTCTACATTCAGAAGTTCACTATTTTAAGGACCAGCAAAGGAAGTTTAGCTGTTTCTGTAAGTTTCTTGCTTCTGTTTTTTTTTGTACTAGCAAGTGCATTACCACAGCATGGCTTTAAACCTAACATTTTGTAAGATGGAATCTGTTGATATGATGGAGAAAAGTGCATTATAAGATGTTTTCTCCCTCACTAGTTCAATAGCCATGGCATTCCAGAATGGTACTTTGATCTACTATCTGAAGTAAGTAAATTATGGCTATAATTTCAAAACTGATGTTTAATTATGGCAGAGTGATTAAGTATGCTAACATGTATGATTGCATGTATTCATGCAATCAGAAACATGATTGCATGTATTCTGTCAAGATGCTAAGTTACAGATTTTTAAATAGTACCACTGTCATATCAGACCAATTCTAGTTTTTTTTAATGTTTGAGATCAGTGCAGAGTCTGTTTCTTAGTGAATGGGTACCATAAATTTAAGTAAAAGAACATATTCATATTTTACCTGCCAGTAGTCCTTCATTAGTTCTGGTCATAACTTGAAATTTTAGTATCTGCGATATATAATGTATTAAGGTGTTATCTGTTCAAAGAAATGGACCTATATGTTTTAAGGATTTCTACCAAAAACTTAAAATCTATTGCAGATATCAAGAATCACCTGGGGAATTTTATATTCTAAACCTCCATTCCCAACCCCTGAATGCAATTCAGTAGTTGATAAGCCTTTAGTTTTTATGTGTCTATATTTTTGTTTAAATTATAAAGTTTCATCTGTATTTACATACCTCCATTTAATGTATTTTGTGGTACAAAGCAAAAAAAGTAGCTATTACCGACCTTTATAAAGCAGAGAAGATAGAATATTACACTAAATGATCATGGTATTTGGTTTTAAGTCACACCTCAAAGTGAATCTTGGGAATACGGTGTCAGTGCCCAATTTTAAAGATTTATCTTAATATAGTATCTACTACTGTATTTGCAAACCAAAGGGAATTTAGGCCTTCATTGGAACCTCTTTAAATTAAAAGGAACTGGCCATCATAATCAATTTTTTTAATGTAATTCATGCTTCCAGGTTTAATTAAGAGTAAGAGTATGTTTAATGCACTAGGGCAATGAAGAACCAGAAATGGAAGAGCAATGTTAGTTGCACATTTTGCATACCCCATCATTGTTAATGTTATACGTCTTCTGTGTTCAGCTTTCTTACTAACACATCAGAGGTTGCAGAGAAGCTCAAAAAAGCTGTAAATAACAGAGACTATGTGAGTAATTTGCCAACCCACATCTTTCAAAGCCAGATGAGTATATACAGTGCATGCATTATAGTCATAAGAAATATTGGTTTGTTGCTTTCTTCTTGAAGGACTATGGCAGAGGCTTTAACACTACTAATAAAGATTACACAAGTCATCTTACCCACAGGCACACTGCTTGAACTACTAGAACACTAACAGGTCTTTTCAAATTCAAGTGAAACTGTCACAAGACAGACTTAGTGTATATTTGATATATAATGGAAAACTTTACAAACAGCCATTTATTATTTGGATTAAATGTGATTTGTTCTGCAATACAGCATATACTTTTCAGTTTATAGCCAGTCTTTACATGAGCAGATTCATACCACTGCAATACACAGGAGTTCATAAATAAAATTCTACTTAAGTAGGTAGTAACTAGCAAGTTGCAAGTCAACAATGTCTCTCGTATCATGTAATTCTCTTTACCAAAGATGAGTCTCTCGGATTTCAGCAATAATTTGACTGGCTCCTTGTAATGCCTGCATTAAAGGAGATAAAAATTAGAATGGCTTATTAAGATATAATATCAAAGAATCTGTGAATCATGTGGGATAATTCTCTGAGATTACGTATGTTAGGTATATAGTAACCAGTCTCTGCTCTGGAATTTGAATCTAATCAAGTACCAACAAGGAGATAACTAGCTATAATATAAGAACATATATATGCAAGGATCAGAATGCATTTTAGACAATAAATATTTATACCTTCAGCATATCAGCTGCTTCTTTCCTACGCTGTGCCATATCCTCAGATTCAGTCAGAAGATCATCCAATAAGGATGATTTATACAGTTGTCCTACCAACTCACTCTGAAGAGTATCTTTCACATGATTAACCAAAAAATGCATCACTGCCTTTGGCACACTGCAAAAAAAAACCAAAATTTTGGGAAACATTTTTACTCTTAAAAATTTGGTTTTAAATTCTGACCTCATAAAATAATAAAGATAATACATTGTATTACTTCAGACATTTCCTTACTTAATGGCATAACTGCCCTTCAAATTTTCAGTTTATTATAATCAAACATTAAGAAAAGTCACAATTCTTAACCTGTCATTATCATCCCTTATATCACGATAATCTGTTATTATCCCTTTTATCAAAATCCTGGCAAGGGCAAATTCATAATGGCCAAAAAGTGGGGGGAAAACCAAATGTTCATCAACAGGTAAATGAATAAACAAAACAGTACAGTAATACAATGGAATATTTAGTTAAAAAAAGAATGAAGTACTGATACATGCTACAATAGGGATGAACCTTGAAAATGTCATGCTGAGTGAAAGCCAGACACAAAAGGGCCATATATTATTATGATTCCCTTTACAATGTCCAGAATAGAAAAATCTATAAATAGAAAATGTCTTGGAACCACCTGGTGATGTTTGTACAACCCTGTTACCCATCTACAAACTACTAATAGTATACCTCAAAAGCATGAATTTTATGATTTTATGGTGTATGAATTATATCTTTAAAAAAAGAAACTGCACAGGATGGGTGCAATAAGCAAGACAAAAGGGCCTGGAAAATTTTCTTCAGGCCACAGTGTAGAAAACAATTATTTCTACCACACATTATAAGCTAAAATAATTCTGCAGGCAAAATTATCAATTCAACATGAAGTATTAGACTATCTGGCTTTTACTTCTTTCTCTGTGCAATACAATTTCTCTTACTGCTAATAAAATATTACCAGAAGTTTGATATAGAATATTTTCTAATAGAATTACTTTACACAACAAATTTTCTGTTCTCCCTATCTTATTTTTGAAATAGCATCACAGGCAACATGAAGAAGTAGAAACACTAGGCACTGGACTCATGAGAAAACATCCTGAATTGAAAAAAATGAAATCTATTTCCTTATAAAAAACATTTAATATGATACTTTGCAGCATCAAATAATTAAAAAGACAAAGTAGTATAATTGACAAAAACTAATAAAACTAAAAATTGAGAAAAAAGCATCTCATTTCTTAATAGCTTTACTAACTGATATCAAGTCCTAATCATTCCTTATTAACACAATAACTGAGTCTTGCTGCAGTAGTTATTCAGACTACTGGGTAATCCATTTGATTAGGATAAAAATTGAAAATAAATTTATCTTCAATTAAAAAAACAAATGATTCCAACAGTACTTTAGCCTGTAAGTTATATTAAGTAATGCTAACCTGTCTTGAATATTCTTTCTGACAATAAGAAAATATGATTTGATGAGTCGTTCAATAACTTCACAATCTCGCTGTTCACGGGCAGATAGTTTTCGTGCAACAGGAACTGGCTAAATGGGATTAGAGGGAGAGAAAAAAGTAATTTTGTGTCATCTTGAAATGGCAACATTTAGAATTTCAAAAGTTAAAACAGTTTATGAAACTTTAGATTTTTTGATCTTAACTAAGTCTTTTTGTCTTTTTAAATCCTGAACCAAATTCTCATGGCTTACCACATCCAGGAGATTCACAGCATGGCCTTTTTGTGGACTGGCTGGCATAATTGGAATTGGTTTTGATTTTTCTTCAGCTAATAACTCTTCAGCTTTTGAAGTTTTCAACATTCCTCTCCAGTTGCCTGTTGTTGGTTCTTGAATGGCATCTCCGACACCACCACTTCCAGATGCAGCCTGAAAAAAACAGACCAAAACCTATACCAACTGTATCACATCGGACATTAGTGCTATACAGAAGTTCATTTTCTTTGACAGGAGTCAAGGAGAACATATAGTATATACCTATTTGGAGTTTAATCTATTTAGACAAATGACAAATGATGGTGGGTAGTGTATATAATTGGAACCCAGCCAATTTAGATCCTTTTTTTTTTTCTTTCTATTATTATCATTTGCCAGCTTTTCAAAAACTTCCTAGGTACTTTCTTTTTCTGGTTTCTAGGGTATCTGTTAGAATCTTGAAAAATTCTAGAAAATTCTAGAAAAAGTGACTAACGGGATAATGGAAAAAATAGATAATTCGTCAATATTTGAGAGAAGTTTTCTGCTCCTTAGGATATTATATCTAAAATGGGAGATAAAATGACATCTGAAGTTTACAGACAAAAATAAAAAGTTTATGTAAACTTAACAGAGGAGTGTTTACCAGGCAGTTCTTAGAAAAAAAAATTTTTTTTCTATATAATAAACATATATATTTAGTGTGACAACTAAATATGCATACTGAACGTAAGCATAAGAAAGAAGCAATGAAGGATTGTCTGTTAGTACTGGACGGATCACAAAATCTTAGAATAGGAAATGTCCAGAAGTAAAATATTTTTTTAAGTTTTTATACCATTCTGAATCAATATATTGGTTAAAATATGTTTCTAGAATGTTTTTTAGTTAAGGTGAGCTACATCTAAATATAGGCAGTATATCTACATTACATATTAATTTAAAAATAAGTAATCATATTTTTAATGCTTTTGAACTATACACAAATGACATATCAAATGAAATTTTAAGGGAAGACCACATTCAATGTGATGCCATGAATAAAATAAAAGTTGTGCAATAATTTATATGGGATTTTGAGATTTGAGGACAGTGAGCTGAGAAAATATAAGGCATTTATAAAGTTTTATTTGAAGTTCATAACCTTAAATCTGGACAATAAGCAAAGAAAAGAGCTAAATGACAGAAGCACTAGAAATAACAATTTACAGATACGTAATTTTCTAAGAAGCTATCAAAATTCATATGTATATATATATTTACAGTCCTAAATTCACACTCCCCCGTTTTAAATTTGCTTAAGCTGTTGAAGCATCTACTAAGCTATATATTTAGTGTGACAACTGCATACTGAATGTAAGCATAAGAAAGAAGCAATGAATGAATGTCTGTTAGTACTGGACAGATCACAAAACCTTGGAATAGGAAATGTCCAGAAGTAAAATATCCTCTGAAATCTTAATATCTACCAAAATACTAAATTCAAGACTATTGTTGAAGGTAATAGAATATAGTGTTATTAATTAAAACAATGTTAAAACTAGAATTAATGCCATCTTAGGAAAGTTAGTTTAAAGGAACAAAAGAATGTAACACAGACAACAAGAGATAGATGGCACTGTACAAACAGGTTCTTCAATGGTTTTGAAGACAATGTTTCGGTGAGAACCAAAGATACCAACATTTCCATTCTGAAGCAAAAGACTCACATTTTTAGTTTCTCTTCTGCTGTCCTGAATTAACTGTTAAGAGATATGTTAAAACATGCAATTTAACAAGCAAAATTTAAATACCAATGGCTTGAAATTCAAAAAGGATAGGATAATTTCCTCTTTAAACTTCCATATCACAAGCAAAAGCATGTTTACAGTTTATTTTATGAAGTTTCCATTGTTATATAATTTGAAAATTTTCAGAATGAACATTTCAAGAACTTCTATTAAACTAAAATGATCTGACCTTAATACAATATCCCATATTAATATTCTATTTATTGTTTCCAGATGTTTATGTTGCATGCAGGCTTAGATTAATAATCAGAACAGACCTTGCCATCAGCCTCAGCAGAAGCAGCAGGGGAGGGCTCCTGGGAGGCAGGTGCCAAAGCACTTGGAACTTTAGAAGACTAAAGGCAAAAAATGCAGGGAAAAAAATCAAGGATGCCAAAAAAAAAATGCCTTCAGATACATTCAATAAATGTGAATTTTTTTCCCCTCTGTAACAAAATAGTAAAATAACATGAAAAACAAAAGTAACCATGGGAGGTAAAATTAATGTTTATTTTGCCTAATTTCCTATACTGTTGTCACCTTCATTGAAGGCTTTCTTCACGTGAATACCTAAGAAAAATCCTAATCCAAAAACTTCATTTGTATTTCAATTGATAGCTCTGATAAAGAAGGCAAGCTAACAGATTTTTATATACATAAACATTTTAACACGGACAACTATGACAAGTATTACAGGTAACTAAAACTTCAGTTATATGCATTTGTCTCACCTCTCCAAAAACACCCTTCTATTATCAAGTCATTAGTATTTCAACTAATTTCTTTTTTTACAAAGCTAAAGTTACTGTCAATTTTTTTAAAAAGCTTGAAGCTTAAAAACCATCTTTAAGAATTTAACCCATTTATTAAAAATATTATCTTTAAATTACTCAAAGCATATTTAAAATTTGCATACTTTTACTCAATGAAATACTTTCAGTGGGGTATTAGAGGGAGATCAGAAAAAAAAAACAAGTAATATTCTAATGCTCACCAATCCATCCATTGGTATTGGAAATATGCTTAACAAACATTATTTTTACCTTGTCTCGTGATACAGCTGAAGGTAATTCTCTTGCTAGTCTGTTTCTCCTTTGTTCCTATAAAACAAAACCAGTAAAGAAAAGAACAATTACAAGAGCATGGAGATATATGCCAACCAAAAAATATTCAGCTTAACTGAAAAGTGTGCAGTAGTTTACAATTATATCCTCTCTCTCTACTGGGACTCTTGCCATAGTTATAAGTATTTTAAAGCAAATAACTTAACCCAATGCTTCTCAATTTTTTTCTGCCCCAACATGCCTGGGGAATACAATGTCAAGTGACAGTGGCTCCCTATACCAGAGATTTTCAGATGAGGACTAGTGGACATTCCCACGACGTTAAGAAACATTGATATTTAATAAATGTGTTCCTGCATAATGTGGGGTCTAAGCCTTCAGCATGCCAGGTAGCATGAAGTACACAGATCATAGAAAACTTAGGCAGTTTTTAAAAGCCACTCTAATCTGCATACTTTTATAGTTAAGTTCACACAGTCTCCATTATCCAAAACCATTACTTTAAAAAGTATCCTGTAAGAATGTTATATTTTTCTCTACTGTAAACTATCTTAAGGGAATAAATGTAGCACTGAAACTGACAGTTCTTTTGTAACCCATCTAATTAACAGACTGATCAACCGTTCTAATTTGCTAGTAGTAGCAAAGTTACTGTGGTACAGAGCTACAGAAACTGTGTTAAATTCACATCAATATGTACTGAGTACCTGCTAAATGCCAAGAACCATAATAGCTGCAAAATTATGAAGATATACAAGAATATACATGCCTGTCTTTGACAGGCAGCAAAAAATAGAATAGAAAGGCATTTAGGTTAAAGTCAAAACTGCTCCTAAATGGAAAGCATTTCATAAACACTTTCAAACTTGCCAAAATTAATGGATGATGGTGATAGAAGCACAGTATTGTGAATGTAATTAGCAGCACTAAATTATATATTTGAATGTGATTAAAAGGGAAAATTTTAGATTGTGTATGTTACTAGAAACTTTTAAAAGCACTATACAATGGTGAATCCTACTATAAGTGATGGACTATAGTTAATAATACAATTATTATTGTTCTTTCATGAATTGTAACAGTTACCACACTAATGCAAAGTGTTAGTAGGGTGGTATACATGGCAACTGTATTTTAAGCATGATTTTTCTGTAAACCTTCAACTTCTTTGAAGAAGTAACAGTTGCAAGAAAAAAATACATGCAAAAAAAGTAACAAAGCTTTATAGTGATGTTTTATGTATAAGAATTTTTTTTGATAGAAACGACCCATTTTCATTTTTTGCACTGCTAAGTGATCCAGTTAGAAAAAATACAGCAGATAAAAATACACGGATTTTAACAGTCTCCAGAATGTGATAACATATATGTTTAACTGAAGAGGGATACAAAAGGTAAAGCATCTAGAGATCAGGAATTCTTTTTTTTTTTAACATTATTATTATGTTATTTATTTTTACTGCTTAATCTTAACATACAAATATTCCATACATGGTTTACAATCCATGGCTCACAATATCATTACATAGTTGTGCATTCATAACCACGACCATTTTTCTGCATCACTCCAGAAAAAGAAATAACAAAAATGAAAAATTCTTACATACCACATCCCTTACCCCTCCCTCTCACTGACCACTGAGTATTTCCATCTACCCAATTTATTTCAACCTTTGCCCTCCCCCATTACTTATTCATTCTCCATCCATATTTTTTACTCTTCTGTCCATATCCTGGATAAAAAGAGCATCAGACACAAGTTTTTCACAATCACACAGCCACACTGTAAAAGCCGTGTTGTTATACAATTGTCTTCAAGAATCAAGGTTACTGGAACACAGCTCAACAGTTTCAGGTACTTCCCTCTTGCCACTCTAATACACCATAACCCAAGGAGTATCAATATAATGAGTAAGAATAACCTCCAGGGTAACCTCTCAACTCTGTTTGAAATCTCTCAGCCACTGAAACTTTATTTTGCTCATTTCTCTCTTCCCCCTTTTGGTCAAGAAGGCTTTCTCAATCCCTTGAAGCTGGGTCATCCCAGGATTTCTGTCCCATGTTGCCAGGGAGATTTATACCCCTGGGAGTCATGTCCCAAGTGGGGGTGGGGAGGGTGGGAGGACAGTGAGCTCACCTGCCACGTCAGAGACATCTGAGGAGCAAAGGGGGCCCTCTGGGGGTGACTTTAGGCCTAATTTTAAGTAGGCCTAGCCTATCCTTTGCAGGAAAAGGACAAACCCCAAGATGAGGGCTTGGTCTCTTGACTTGGTTGTCTCCTCTGCTTGCAAGAATATGAGAAATTCTCCAAAAGGGGAAGTTGAATTTTTCCTCCTTTCTTCCCAGCCCCCCAAGGGGACTCTGCAAGCAAATACTTCTTTATTCACTATTCGTATCATTCTGGAATTTATTGGGGCATCACACTAACCTGGACAAACCAACAAAATCTCATGCCCAATTCAAAATTCCATGTACTTATGGTGTTCAACTAAACTGACCATACAAGTTAAATTAGGAAATGTACTACCCAAAATATAAATTTTGCACCAAATAAACATCTCTCCTTTTGGTCTCACACAGAAGTTAACATTTTAAAATATGGATGATATCATCCTTTACACTGTATTCTGATTTACTTTAGTCCTTTCCAGATCAGTGCCATTCATATCTCTACTGAAAGTCAGATCCCTTTTTCAACTTTTTAAACAATTCCTGCATGGGATACTGCTGACTTTCATGGCTTCAGAGCTCTAATTCTGAGTCTCAGGTGTCACATAAATACATGAAATTTCTGGGAATGACCAGGTTATAAACAAACAGTTTAGTATCTCAGGATTTAGAAATAACAGTTACAAATTGTGAATATATGTGACTTCTGAAAAAGCTTATAATCTAGGTCCCTTTACAATTGGCCCCAACCTGATAACCCATGCTTTCAACATCAGTTCACCAAGTTTTATATCATAGTCAGTTCATATAAGTGAGGCATGATACTATTTGTCTATTTCTGACACTTCACTCAACATTCAGTACCCAAGGTTCATTCACCTAGTTGCAAGCCTCACAGCTTCATTCTTTCTCGTGGCAGCTCAGGGGTTCCCCCTTCCATTCCTCAGTCATTGTACCCTTAGGTTACCTCCATACATAGTGGACTGCAAACACCCACCAGTGTGCAAATGTACATTCCTGTCCCCACACTCAGTTTCTCCAGGTATGTACTCAGCAATGGGATCTTATGACAAGCCCACCCCTAGCCCTTAGTGGAACCACCACACAACCCTCCAAAGGGCTGCATCTCTGTTTCCCTACCAACAGTGAATAAGTACATCTCTTTCTCTGCATTTTTCTCTAGCACTTATTTCTCTCTTCATTTTTAAACAGTTTGATTCACACATCATACAATCCAACCTAAGTGTATATACATGACTTTGCCACCATAATCTTCCTGAAGATACTTCCTTTTCTTCCACAAAGAATCCATACCCCTTTCTCATGCCCTCCACCTGCTGACATTTAGTTTTGGCATAATGTCTTTGTTGCGTTCAGTAGAAAAAAATAAACAACGTTATTGCTGACTATAGACCCTAGCTTGCATCAACTGTACTTTTTCCCATATACCATCTATTTTAGACATCCTGCATTATTGACTTTCATTTGTTCTCCCTCACATAAAAACACTTTTATTTGTACATTTAATCACCACCATTCACTGTAGGCATTCCTAAATTACACCATCTCAGTCTTTATCCTCTATCTTTCCTTCTGGTTTCATACGTGCCCCCAGCCCTTCTCCCTCTTATCATACTCACATTCAGCTTCATTCAGTACTTATATTATTGTGCTACAATCAGAGAGTATCGTGCTATCCATTTCTGAACTTTTACAGTCAGTCCTATTGCACAATCAGTGTTCCTTGAGCACCAATTGCCCAATCTCTACTATTTCTATATCCTGATACCCTGTATTCTTTTTTTTTTTTTAAATTTTTTTATTAATCAAAAAAAGAAAAGAAATTAACACAACATTTAGAAATCATTCCATTCTACAAATGCACTCAGTAATTCTTAGTATCATCACATAGATGTATGATCATCATTTCTTAGTACATTTGCATCGATTTAGGAAAAGAACTAGCAAAACAGCAGAAAAAGATATAGAATGTTAATATAGAGAAGAGAATTAAAATAATAATACTAATAATATATATATATATAAAAAAGAAAAAGAAAAAAAACAAAAACAAAAGATACAAACACACAAACAAACAAACAAAAAACCATATTTCAGGTGCAGCTTCATTCAGTGTTCCAACCTAGTTACATTACACTTAGGTATTATCGTGCTGTCCATTTTTGAGTTTTTGTATCTAGTCCTGTTGCACAGTCTGTATCCCTTCAGCTCCAATTACCCATTATCTTACCCTATTTCTAACTCCTGCTGGTCTCTGTTACCAATGATATATTCCAAGCTGATTCTCGAATGTCGGTTCACATCAGTGGGACCATACAGTATTTGTCCTTTAGTTTTGGGCTAGACTCACTCAGCATAATGTTCTCTAGGTCCATCCATGTTATTACATGCTTCATAAGTTTAGTCTGTCTTAAAGCTGCATAATATTCCATCGTGGTATACGCCACAGTTTGTTTAGCCACTCGTCTGTTGATGAACATTTTGACTGTTTCCATCTCTTTGCAATTGTAGATAATGCTGCTATAAACACTGGTGTGCAAATGTCCATCTGTGTCTTTGCCCTTAAGTCCCTTGAGTAGATACCTAGCAGTGGTATTGCTGGGTCGTAATCCATTCTGCCATTCTATGTCTTTTGATTGGGAAATTCAGTCCATTAACTTTTAGTATTATTACTGTTTGGATAATATTTTCCTCTACCATTTTGGCTTTTGTATTATATATATCATATCTGATTTTCCTTCTTTCTACACTTTATTCCATACCTCTCTCTTCTGTCTTTTCGTATCTGACTCTAGTGCTCCCTTTAGTATTTCTTGCAGAGCTGGTCTCTTGGTCACAAATTCTCTCAGTGACTTTTTGTCTATAAATGTTTTAATTTCTCCTTCATTTTTGAAGGACAATTTTGCTGGATATAGGAGTCTTGGTTGGCAGTTTTTCTCTTATAGTAATTTAAATATATCATCCCACTGTCTTCTAGCTTCCATGGTTTCTGCTGAGAAATCTACACATAGTCTTATTGGGTTTCCCTTGTATGTGACAGATTGTTTTTCTCTTGCTGCTTTCAAGATCCTCTCTTTCTCTTTGACCTCTGACATTCTAACTAGTAAGTGTCTTGGAGAATGCCTATTTGGGTCTATTCTCTTTGGGGTGCGCTGCACTTCTTGGATCTGCAAATTTAGGTCTTTCATAAGAGTTGGGAAATTTTCAGTGATAATTTCTTCCATTAGTTTTTCTCCTCCTTTTCCCTTCTCTTCTCCTTCTGGGACACCCACAACACGTATATTTGTGCACTTCATATTGTCATTCAGTTCCCTGATCCCCTGCTCAAGTTTTTCCATTCTTTTCCCTATAGTTTCTGTTTCTTTTTGGAATTCAGATGTTCCATCCTCCAGTTCACTAATTGTAGCTTCTGTCTCTTTAGATCTACCATTGTAGGTATCCATTGTTTTTTCCATTTTTTCTTCTTTGTCCTTCACTCCCATAAGTTCTGTGATTTGTTTTTTCAGATTTTCTATTTCTTCTTTTTGTTCAGCCCATGTCTTCTTCATGTCCTCCCTCAATTTATTGATTTGGTTTTTGAAGAGTTTTTCCATTTCTGTTCGTATATTCAGCATTAGTTGTCTCAGCTCCTGTATCTCATTTGAACTATTGGTTTGTTCCTTTGACTGGGCCATATCTTCAATTTTCCGAGCGTCATCCATTATTTTCTGCTGGTGTCTGGGCATTTGATCAGATTTCCCTGGGTGTGGGACCCAGCTGGTTGAAAGCTTTTTCTGTGAAATCTCTGGGCTCTGTTTTTCTTTTCCTGCCCAGTAGGTGGCGCTCGTGGCGCTCGTCTGTCTGCATAGCAGTCGGCTGGGAAACAGCGCGTGGAGGCGGGGGTCGCTGGCCGCTGCGACTTGGGAGAGTGCCGGTCCTAATTGCCCAGCTGGCCCGAAACGCCAAGCGTGATGGGAGGGCCCCGCTATCCAACGTTCCCAGTCAGACCGGGGAGCCACGTGCGTGGAGGGGAGCCCAGTCGCCAGCCGCCCCGGCCGGGAAAACGCGCGCCCCTTGGGTATCTCACCGCAGCAGATTCTCCCTGCCCGTTCAGCTGTTCCAGAATGGGGTACGCTGTCTTTTTGGTCTCTGTCGTGACTCCGGGAGCTGTTTCGTATTGTTTCTGTTTCTTTAGTTGCTTTTCTGGAGGAGGAACTAAGACCCGCGCGTCTTACTAAGCCGCCATCTTCTCCGGAAGTCCGATACCCTGTATTCTTAATGACAATTCTCTCATTAACTTCAGTTCACTCATTAATGTTAGTTCATATCAGTGAGACCATACGGTATTTATCCTTTTATTTCTGGCTAATTTTACTGAGCATAATGTCCTCAAGATTCATCCATGTTGTTACATGCTTCTTGACTTTATTCTGTCTTATAGCTGTACAATATTTCATCATATGTATATACCATAGCTTGTTTAGCCACTCATCCACTGATGGACATTTGAGCTGTTTCCATCTCTTGACAATCATAAATAATGCTACTATAAACACTGGTGTGCAAATGTCCATTTATGTCCTTCCCTCAGGTCCTCTGAATATATACCTAGTGATGGGATTGCTGGATCATATAGCAATTTTATATTTAGCTTCCTCAGGAACCACCAAAATGCCTTCCAGAGCACTTGTACCATTTTACATTCCCACCAACAGTGGATAAGTGTGCCTCTTTCTCTACATCTTCTCCAGCACTTGTTTTTGTTTTTTTGTTAGTGGCCATTCTAGTGGGTGTCCAGTGATATCTCATTGTGGTTTTGATTTGCATTTCCCTAACAGTAGTGAAGTTGAGCATCTTTTTATGTGCCTTTTAACCAATTTGTATTTCTTTTTCTGAGAAGTGTGTGATCATGTCTTCTGCCCATTTTTAAATTGAATTGTAGTAAGTCTTTTTGTTGTTAAGTTGAAGAAGCTCTTTATATATTCTGGATACTAAACCCTTATCTGATATGTGGGTTCTAAATGTTATCTTCCATTGTGTAGGCTACCTTTTTACTTTCTTAAACAAGTTTTTTGATGTACAGAAGTGTTTCATTTTGAGGAGATCCCATTTATCTAGTTCTTTCTTCAATGCTTGTGCTTTGGGTGTAAGGTCTAGGAAACTGCCTTCCATTACAAGTTTTATAAGCTATGTCCCTACATTTTCTTCTAAAAGTTTTATTGTCTTAGCTCTAATGTTTAGGTCTTTGATCCATTTTGAGTTAATTTTTATATAACGTGTAAGATATGGATCCTCTTTCATTTTTCTACATATGGATATCCAGTTCTTCAAGCACCATTTATTGAAGAAGGTGCTCTGTCCCAGGTAGGTTGGCTTGACCACCTTATCAAAGATCAATTGTCTATAGATGAAAGGGTCTATATCTGAACACTGTTCTATTCCACTGGTCAGTATAGCTATCTTTATGCCAGTAACATGCTGTTTTGACCACTGTAGCTTCATAATATGCTTTAAAGTCAGGTAGTGTAAGACCTCCCATTTCATTTTTCTTTCTCGAGATATTTTTAGGTATTTGGGGCACCATTCCCTTCCAAATAAATTTGGTTACTGTTTTTTCTATTCTGCAAAAGTTGTTGGGATTTTAATTGGTATTGCACTGAATCTGAAAATTGGAGACCAGGAATTCTTACCCTAGTCTGTTACCAATCAGGTGTGACCTTATCTGGTTCTGAAGCCAGAAATCTGGCCTACTTGCTTTGTTAACTGGACAGCTTACCAGTTCTTTCTAAACCTTAGTTTCTTAATTGCTTAACAACATGATCTGCCTTATAGGGTTGTTGTAAAGATTAAATGAGAATTCCACATAAAAGTCTTTGTTAAGTGTTTAAAAAAATTTAGAAAGAGGAATTTATTTGTAGAAAAATACTGATGTGAAATCATATCATAAAGGTCTTGTCAATATGATAAAAACTGTTCCAGACACAAGTTTTCTCCAAGGTTGGATTCAATGTTATAATAACTAAATCTTACCCTAAAGTAGTATCTATGTGCCAATTTTAAAAATAACTTGCCTCATCCACCCTCTGGAGTGTTTTAGAAAGTGACTTAGTACTGTGTACAATTTGGAATTTTTTCTGATAATAGGAGATATCAGTTATGGAGCTAAATAAGCATAGAAATTGTTTAGTTAAAGAAAAGGTACTTCTTTCCCATAACAGTGCCAATCAAAACAAGCACTAAAGTAACAACTATTATTATCTGAGGGCCTCAGGTTCCTCACCTGTATAACTAAGGGGTTGAGGATGACAAACCCAGGTCCCTTCAAGTTCCCAAATTCCACGTTTACAATTTTTTCTCTACCTACACATAGAAGAGGAGTTTTGATATAGAAGGGGCCTCTGCCATCTTACTGGATTGTGGAATATATAGAGTATGAATTCCAAGAGCCTCTCTGACTTTCAGTTTCAAAAATGCAGAAAAATTTGAGAATTAAATTTAAGAAAATAATGTTAACAGCCTGCAGCATACTTCATGGCATATAACAAGACACTAATACATACATGTTTTAAAGTTATATTTATCCCATGCTAACTAAGTTTTATATAAGTGAGTTACAATAGATTTTCTGTCTTTGAAAAAGACAATTTTAATTGTATTTACCTCTATATTATTGTTCATTAACCCACAAGCATCAGCGAAGTCTGGATGTTTTGTGTTGATATAAGCCAATTCAATTGCCACTAAGTTATGGACCTAGAAAAAATAAAATTAGGCTATCCATGCAAAAACATTTCATCCTAATTTTGCTCTAAGAAACATATAAAACTTATGCTATAAAGAAGCACAGGAAATTTATGCCTATATAAGTACTCAATAATTATACCACAACTGATAAATCATCTGGTAAGTAACAATTTGCTCTAGCTTTTAAATTATACATTTCAGCATCTCAGATTGCATTTCTAAGGGGGGAAAATTACAACAATTAAAATAGGGCAGCTAGAGTCATTTCACTATCAGATAAAAAAATCTACCTGACACAAATTTCAATTCCAAGGCTTTGGTGCAACTTTGCTATTAAAACTTCACATTATTCACTACTCCATGTCAAAGTTTTAGTTTGGTTTCAACAGTAAGAAAACAGTTCATAACCAGATCTAAATTAAAGATATTGAAACCTTATTTAGGTAAATGACACATTTAAAGACCTGAGATAGTGACTGATTAGGCTTAATTATGAGATAACTAGTTGAAATATATCTGATTCAATATGCTAATGGACAGTAATCAAAAAGGAATGTTGAGATCAATTTTGCCAACACTCCACAGAATTTGTAAGGTTTACACAACAGATTAAACTAATTCCTTTACTGTATCCTCTGCACTGTCCTAATAAAGCTCAGATATTATAAGAGCACTAAAAGATCAAGAACCAGGTGAAAAGGATCTATTCAAATGGAATTCCAATGATTCTGTGATATCAATGGTTAGAGTTTGAGGCAAGGCTAAATACATTCTTAAACATGTGAACCTGTGGATTATTTTTGCTAGAGTAACAACCAAGCAGCAGCACTTAAATGCCATACTTCCAAGGATTCTCTTCTTCCGCTGGGACTCACTATCCTAAGACCCTATGCACTTTTAGTGACCAAAAACAAAACTCCAACCAACAATTTTGAGTTATGTGGGAAATTGCAAATGCTCTAAAAACCATAGCTTACCCCATATTTCTGCCAATTTCAGCAATTTTATTCTTGAGGATAGTAGCAACCATGAAATGGTAGTAAGCAACCATAGTATTCTAGTATTAGGTCATGAAGCAAGAAAACTGTAGAAGTAGCCAAATTACCTTGGTGCACTTCATAGTTAAAACAAGAACTTGCCATAAAGGTGCAGTTTCCTGTCCCTGAAGACAGCTAATTTTCCACTAAATCAGTGGTGCTATATACAACAGAGTAGTCTATTCACAATCCTCAGCAGTAACTCAGTTGTCATGGAAACCTATGACTGCAGGCTAAGAATGATTAAATATGAAGAGAAAAATGTACTCTATACCTGAACTACTGAACCATTTCCTTTGAAATAAGACTGAAATAAGACTTATTTTCTTCCCAATACATTGGGAAATATTAGTGTCTAAACTCAACAGTAATCATAATATTGTACAAAAAAGGAGCCAAACTAAAATTTAAACGTTTACTAGTGGTGATTACTGTGATGCTTTGTAAAATAATACTTCACCATTTCATTTGTGACAGGCAATCTTTTACGAAGAAGACAAGTCACTACTTCAACTATAGCATCATGAAGTTTAGGAAACCGCAACAATTCCTATATATGGTGAAGAAAGAAAAATGTAGCTGTTAATTTATTTCATTTAAAGTAAAATTAAATAATCACTTAAATATTGAATTGGATATGGAAGTTACACTTAAGAATACTATTTCAATCACATATTTTAGCTTTTAGCCTTATACACGTTTTCCACACCTTAAAACCACCACCTCATAACCTTTTCATCTGAAACCATTTATATGACATTCAGTTACCTGTGTACTGTAATTGCTACAATGCTGAATAATCCTTTGCATTTCCTCATGAACTAGTTCCACACAACGGAGGCTAGGCTCTTCGAGACGTTTGATTTGCCGCTTGACCAGTAATTCAAATGAAACTTCAGGCACAAACAAAGCAGGACGGGGACCCTGAAAAAAAAAGTTAGAGCTTTAATTATAGCTACATATAATTTTAGTTCTTTCCAAAGCTTACAAATAAATCACAGTTTTGGTATTTTTTAGGAAAAGTGCTTCTGAATTTCAAGTATGAGAGCAAAATAAATTGTACAATGAACTGAGAAAAAGATAATATATGGGTAAACACACCAAAAGCTTTAACCTCATTTCAAAAAATTACAAAAGCTGAGCATACTCACAGTAGCATTTCTAATGGCAGTCAGAATGTCAATAGTGTTAAGGCCACCTAGTGGGTCAACAGATTCTAAAGTTCGTCCAAAAGTCTCATGGAAAATATAACATATTCTGGCACCACCGCATCTGAAAGGCAATGAAGTATGTAGTTTCTAATATGACTAAAAGGAAAAGAAGCCACAAGCTGGAAATCTTTCTATAAACTTTAAGCTTGTCTCACTTTCTGAGAAAACCTCAGATAAACCATTAGATTTAGACCATTCCCATTTTTGTTTCCTCAACTGTCATTTTGAACAAGTTTCTCTATTTTTTCTAAATGGGGAAAGGAGTCATTCTATGAATAGCCTACATATATACTTATCTATGTACAGTAACTTCTATAAGAAAACATCAATTACCCAAGAACTGCTAAACATCTTTTCTCTGCCCCAGTTTTCTTCAACTAGATTATGAGCTTCTTAAGAACAAGAAATGGTATCTTTTTATTTTTGTTTTATTCACAATTTAGAGCACAAGTCACAAACTTTTTCTGTAAAGGGTCAGATCTTTTCAAACCATAAAAGTCTCTGTTGCAGTTACTAAACTCTGCTATTGAGCTCAAAAACAGCCATAGATAATATAAGCTATAGGTGTGTTCCAATAAAACTTTATTTATACATACTAAAATATGAATTACATATCATTTTCACGTGTCACAAAATATTCTTCATACTTTTTTTAAGCATTCAAAGATGTGAAAATCATTCTTAACTGGTGAGCAGTAGTAGACTCCTGCTCTAAACCAATTAAATCAGATTCTCTGGGTCTACGTCTTTTCCATCATGTTTAATGACTAGACACCCTGGTATTATCTTTTCTTTTTTATTCAAATCTAGCTGAATTCTACAAATACCTTTATTAAAGTGTTTCTCCAAATCATCCTTTCCTTTCAATTTTTACTAAGACCATTCAGGACTTTCTGTGGTAGTCCAGGGAAAAGGCAGTACTCTACTACCAATAATCGGTTCTCTGTGCTTGTCCTGTCTCCAAATAATTTTCCATAATGACCAGAATTCTACTTCTAAAGCAGGTTACTTCTTTGGCCTGCTTTTTTATTTTTTATAGTAGGAAGCTCTCCAAATTCATGAGCTAAATATTCAAGACTTTCCACAATTGTGGTCCAGACACCATTCCTGCTTTTTTCCTGTTATGTCCCATCACTGTATATGCCATTCTCTAAATATACCCTGCATTATACTTTGCTGTTCTCAAGCCTAACACACCTTGCTCCTCTCTGTCTTCAAAGCCCAACTCAAATGCCTTCTTAACTATGGAGCCATCCCAATCCCTGAAACAAATTTAAATGGCCTCTCTTCAGTGTTCTAAAAGCTTGATGAGGTGATTACATAGATACTTGCTTTATTAACTATTTATAAAACTATCTATATAAGTTGTATGTGCTTTTCTGAATATATGATTATATAATTGACAAAAGGAATATTGCAATATTTCTCTTTTTCTGATTATACTTCTTTGTGCCACCTAATCAAGCCTCATATTACCTTGGATTGCCTTATCCACTATACTCCTTAAGGGCCATTAGTAATTCTTATTACCCTCAATATGCTATCCATATAATATCCATTCAGTAATTAGTCTGTTAAATACTCTATGTCTTCATGGAGTTCTATAGTTATACAAGACGTCAACACTAGGAGAGGTGAAGTGAAAGGAGCCCAGCACCTTTTCTGTGTGTGACTTCCTGTGAATCTATAATTATTTCAAAATAAAAAGTTAAAAAAAAAAGGAATGAGGGTGTGGACAAATGGACAGGCCCATCTATTACTAGTTAATTGGTACAAGCTGTTAATAGTATAGCAGAATGTAATAAGACCAAGGATGCTATACTCTTTCATCTAGTAATTCCATTTCCAGGAATTTATCCTAGAGGTTTAATTGTACATGCCCCAAAGATTGGTGCAATGTAATCCATCAAAATATTGCTAATATCTATATGTAATTGAAATCAAACTTTCTAACAGTAGTGGATTAGTTAAACAAATAAGGGTATATCTAAAAAAGTATAACACCACACAAATCTATGAATGACAATATAGATGTACAACTTCTATTAGAAAGATTTTTGTGATATGTTGATTTAAAGAAATTATTTCAAAATAGTATATACAGCAACTGAATTTTAAAGAGGTGTAAAACAGGTATTCATATTCTATCGACGCATAGAAAAATGTCTGGCAGATCAAGGTCAAACTGCTACCAGAGATTATCTGTTCATAGTAGAATTAAAGGTAATTCTGTTTTTATATTTTATTCTTGATACTCATCTGCATTTTCTAGTTTGTTTTATGAACAATTATACTGTGTATATTAAAAAACAAGAAACATTTAAAAACTCAAGAAATTTTAAAAAATGCTTATCAAATAAAATCCCATTATGAAAAAAAATGAAAATTTTACTGTGCTTTATATAGTTTATATAAGCCTTTTTACCCTGATACTGTGTCAAACATTAGGACACCCAAATCAATAGGCCAAGCCCTTGATCTCAAGGCTTGCTCTTGTGAAGTTTATGTATGTAGCGGAAAAGCTTAGCCTACCTTATTGGTGTGCCTAAGACTCACCTCTTTTGTTGCTCAGATGTAGCCTCACTCTCTCTAAGCCCAACTCTGCAAGTGAAATCATTGCCCTCCCCACTACATGGGACATGACATCCAGGGGTGAATGTCTCCCTGGCAGCATGGGAGATGACTCCCAGGGATGAGTCTGGCCCTTGCACCATGGGATCAACAATGCCATTCTGACCAAAAGGGGGAAAAGAAGTGTAACTGATAAGGTCAGTGGCTGAGAGAGTTCAAATAGAGTCAAGAAGCTACTCTGGAGGTCCCTCTTATGCAAGCTTCAGTTAGACATTGCTACCTATCATAACTTGCCAAACCCCAACTAAAACCATTCCAGCCAATCCTAAAGAACACCTAGGGCAATATATAAGATTCCACAAAAGTTCCATGCACTAGGGTAACTTTCCAGAAACCTACAACCTCCAGATGGGTCCTTTGACCAGATAAGTCCTGAAACCTAGAGGGTTCAGCTTTTCCGAAACATCAGCTAGTTCCATCTCCCGACCCCTTATTACTTACAGCCCTTCCAATGTGAAAAAGTTAGAATGGGCATAGCCCAAATACCCCTAAAAAGTGGGAGAAAAATCAAAGGTAATGGTGGAGTTATGCACAGAAGAAGTAGGGCTTAACAAATGAGTATGATTGCTAAATCATTATACTGATATTTCTTAGTCTCCAGTATCTTAGAGCAGCTAGGAATGAAAATCTAAAATTGTAGAATCGTAACCTACATCAAACTCTGAAATTTGTTCTACAACTAATTGTTGGGCTGCACTTTGAAATTTATGGCTTTTTTGTATATATGTTATTTTTCATGAAAAAGAAAAAAAGTGATGATAAAAATATATATATTCCTTCTGGCCGCCAATGTTCTGGAGCAGCTAGAAGGGAAAATCTAAAATGATGGTATAGTAGCCATGACAAACTCTGGGATCTGTCCCGTTATTACTTGTTGAAGAGTGCTTTGAAAACTATTGCTTTTTTCTTTCTTTCCTTGTATATGTTATATTATACAATAAAAAAGTTTAAAAAAAAAGCCTTTTTATACTCAAAGCAGACATCATCCTATTGCTTCTAACAATCATATCCTTTCTTTATAGGCAATCAATTACATTCTGACTTATCAGTTACAAAGGCACTTTAAACAAAAAAAAGTGACCTAGCAATCTTGGCAATCAAATCCACAGAAATATTTCTTACTTACAGCTCTGAAGTTTCAATATATTTTGCAGTTCCTTCAATAGTGTTACAGTATTCTGTGGCAAATTTAGTTATAAGCTGGAGTAAAGTAGCACTTTTATCATCCACAGGTTCACCGTAGCTATTTAGAAGAGACTGATATTGAGCAGCTAGAACATTTATTCTTGTTTTCAACTCTGGTAAGCAATCTCTGATGTGATGCATCAATAACCTAACAAAGGTTAGAAAGGAAGGATTTTAAAGTAAAATTGTGTGTTCTGAACACCAAAACAGGTCAAATTTTAAAAATGTAAATAACTATGAAAATGATGATAAAAATAATTTTTTTTGGTAGGAAATAATGGAATCTTAGACTACAGGTAAAAACTTAGCCTAAAAAAAATGACAAGAAGCAAGCTGTTTGGGTCAATGCTTTTAAGTCTGCCTTAGTCCCATCAAACTGCAGCAATTACTAGGGAATTAAATATAAAATGAAAAATAAATAATTTTCATGATACTACAATGTCCTCAAAGAATATAAGCCACATGATCCAATTCAAATATAAAATTTTGGTTTCAATGATTACTTTTTAAAATTATTATTAAAGAAATTGTGGGTTTACAGAAGATTATCTTTTACAATGAAACTGATTCTTAAAATGCAAATCCATGAGCCTTTAACTTACTTAAAAATAGGAATAAGAGAAAAGGAAGAGAATGGGTTTCACTCTAGTCATTTACACATATGTCTAAAAAATGTTTCCCAGTCCCCTACACCATCAGCGGGTGTTCAAAATTCAAAGAATATAGCTTGCATTTTTTCTATGAATAGGAATGGAAGACATCCTAATTTTTAATTCAGTTCCTAAAATCCAAAGTGGAAATAAAGTCATCTCTTAGCCAGCCTGTCTTCAAAAATAAAATGACTGCCAGAAATTTCACAATTAAAATCTTTTAAAATTGACTTGAACATTCAAGAATACATGATGATGCAAGCCAATTACCCCAATGAAAATAGAGACTCCACAAGAACCAACTACACGAGAAGCCAAAAGCAGAACTGTACACAGGAGAATACTATAAAAATCTAAAGAACAGACAGTAGAAAAGTTTTAGAATTTGCTGGCAAATGAAAAACATTTCATTTCCCAAAAGGTAAAAACCGGTACCTGTTTAGAGTCCTAGCAAGATACTTTGTTCCATTTCTATTGGCCAGAGATGGATATTTCTTTTGAAGAAAACCATATTCATCACGGATTGAATCTGTTACACTCTTCTTATTGTTGATATCTAACTGGCTCCTAAGGTTGGAAAATAACAATTATCCAAATAAAGTCAAATCAATTGTGATCCTCTAGTTACCTTAGATAATGATGCTAGTAATGGGAGGTTGATAGCCTAAAATTCAATTCTTATCATGGTCCAGGCATTGCTCCTAGCATCTGACATGGATATTTTATTTATTTCTCACAATAATT
This sequence comes from Tamandua tetradactyla, assembly GCF_023851605.1. Taxonomy (NCBI): domain Eukaryota; kingdom Metazoa; phylum Chordata; class Mammalia; order Pilosa; family Myrmecophagidae; genus Tamandua; species Tamandua tetradactyla. Next base: position 96,019,035 of record NC_135333.1, on the reverse strand, counting down.
CTATGTTGTCAAATATTTTTAGTCCATTTCATAGCAAAGAAACAGAGTCCTGGAAAAATTAACTAACTTACCCAAGGGTGTACATTAAGTGGCACAGTCAAGATTCAAACCATATGACTTATAAGTAATTAATGCCCGAACAATTTGGCCTTCATTACCATTAACTATAGTTAAAAGCAATATTCTTAATTAACAAGAATGGGCAGGTATAAAAATATCTGTGTCTTAAACAACTGTATAATTTTCCATGAACAGGCAATTAATGTCTACCAAACATAACTAAGTTAATTTGAATGGTAGTCATCTACAAAATACAACAAACAGTTTTATACCACTTCTTTCCTGAAAGAGATGGGATACTGGTTTTTGTTTTTGCTTTTGTTCTGTAGTAGACATTGAGGTGAGATGCAAAAATATATGAATAGAAGCAAACAACTGGAATGGATCTTAAGTATCATTTAGTATAACATTTTTATTTTTAAAAGGTCTGAGACCCAATGATGTTAGGTGTCATTTATTTATTTATTTATTTTTCACATTAAATATAGTTTTTTTTATTAATCAAAAAAAAGAAAAGAAATTAACACAACATTTAGAAATCATTCCATTCTACAAATGCACTCAGTAATTCTTAGTATCATCACATAGATGTATGATCATCATTTCTTAGTACATTTGCATCGATTTAGGAAAAGAACTAGCAAAACAGCAGAAAAAGATATAGAATGTTAATATAGAGAAGAGAATTAAAATAATACTACTACTAATATATATATATATATATATATATAAAGGAAAAAGAAAAAAACAAAAACAAAAGATACAAACACACAAACAAACAAACAAAAAACCGTATTTCAGGTGCAGCTTCATTCAGTGTTCCAACCTAGTTGCATTACACTTAGGTATTATTGTGCTGTCCATTTTTGAGTTTTTGTATCTAGTCCTGTTGCACAGTCTGTATCCCTTCAGCTCCAATTACCCGTTATCTTACCCTGTTTCTAACTCCTGCTGGTCTCTGTTATCAATGATATATTCCAAGCTGATTCTCGAATGTCGGTTCACATCAGTGGGACCTTACAGTATTTGTCCTTTAGTTTTGGGCTAGACTCACTCAGCATAATGTTCTCTAGGTCCATCCATGTTATTACATGCTTCATAAGTTTAGTCTGTCTTAAAGCTGCATAATATTCCATCGTAGGTATACGCCACAGTTTGTTTAGCCACTCGTCTGTTGATGAACATTTTGGCTGTTTCCATCTCTTTGCAATTGTAGATAATGCTGCTATAAACACTGGTGTGCAAATGTCCGTCTGTGTCTTTGCCCTTAAGTCCCTTGAGTAGATACCTAGCAGTGGTATTGCTGGATCGTAATCCATTCTGCCATTCTATGTCTTTTGATTGGGAAATTCAGTCCATTAACTTTTAGTATTATTACTGTTTGGATAATATTTTCCTCTACCATTTTGGCTTTTGTATTACATATATCATATCTGATTTTCCTTCTTTCTACACTCTTCTCCATACCTCTCTCTTCTGTCTTTTCGTATCTGACTCTAGTGCTCCCTTTAGTATTTCTTGCAGAGCTGGTCTCTTGGTCACAAATTCGCTCAATGACTTTTTGTCTATAAATGTTTTAATTTCTCCTTCATTTTTGAAGGACAATTTTGCTGGATATAGGAGTCTTGGTTGGCAGTTTTTCTCTTATAGTAATTTAAATATATCATCCCACTGTCTTCTAGCTTCCATGGTTTCTGCTGAGAAATCTACACATAGTCTTATTGGGTTTCCCTTGTATGTGACAGATTGTTTTTCTCTTGCTGCTTTCAAGATCCTCTCTTTCTCTTTGACCTCTGACATTCTAACTAGTAAGTGTCTTGGAGAATGCCTATTTGGGTCTATTCTCTTTGGGGTGCGCTGCACTTCTTGGATCTGCAAATTTAGGTCTTTCATAAGAGTTGGGAAATTTTCAGTGATAATTTCTTCCATTAGTTTTTCTCCTCCTTTTCCCTTCTCTTCTCCTTCTGGGACACCCACAACACGTATATTTGTGCACTTCATATTGTCATTCAGTTCCCTGATCCTCTGCTTAAGTTTTTCCATTCTTTTTCCTATAGTTTCTGTTTCTTTTTGGATTTCAGATGTTCCATCCTCCAGTTCACTAATTGTAGCTTCTGTCTCTTTAGATCTACCATTGTAGGTATCCATTGTTTTTTCCATTTTTTCTTCTTTGTCCTTCACTCCCATAAGTTCTGTGATTTGTTTTTTCAGATTTTCTATTTCTTCTTTTTGTTCAGCCCATGTCTTCTTCATGTCCTCCCTCAATTTATTGATTTGGTTTTTGAAGAGTTTTTCCATTTCTGTTCGTATATTCAGCATTAGTTGTCTCAGCTCCTGTATCTCATTTGAACTATTGGTTTGTTCCTTTGACTGGGCCATATCTTCAATTTTCCGAGCGTCATCCATTATTTTCTGCTGGTGTCTGGGCATTTGATCAGATTTCCCTGGGTGTGGGACCCAGCTGGTTGAAAGCTTTTTCTGTGAAATCTCTGGGCTCTGTTTTTCTTTTCCTGCCCAGTAGGTGGCGCTCGTGGCGCTCGTCTGTCTGCACGGCAGTCGGCTGGGAAACTGCGCGTGGAGGCGGGGGTCGCTGGCCGCCGCGGCTTGGGAGAGTGCCGGTCCTAATTGCCCAGCTGGCCCGAAACGCCAAGCGTGACGGGAGGGCCCCGCTATCCAACGTTCCCAGTCAGACCGGGGAGCCACGTGCGTGGAGGGGACCCCAGTCGCCAGCCGCCCCGGCCGGGAAAACGCGCACCCCTCGGGTATCTCACCGCAGCAGATTCTCCCTGCCCGTTCAGCTGTTCCAGAATGGGGTACGCTGTCTTTTTGGTCTCTGTCATGACTCCGGGAGCTGTTTCGTATTGTTTCTGTTTCTTTAGTTGCTTTTCTGGAGGAGGAACTAAGACCCGCGCGTCTTACTAAGCCGCCATCTTCTCCGGAAGTCGTTAGGTGTCATTTAAACCCATATTGTATCTAGTCTGTGGAAGAACTTGGACTAGAACTTGGATCTCATGACAAGGTCAGTACTTCCTACTATATAAAGGCTTTGGACTAAGAGGGATCTCCATCTGAATCTGACCCTGGCTTTTACTAGCCATCTGACTTTGGTAAATGTTTAACCTGAGTTTCCTAATTATAAAATAAGCATCAACACCCATCTCACAGGGTTGTTGTGAGAGTTCTAAGAGATATTACTTGCAAACTGCTGACACTCAGTAGAGTGTCTAAAAGATAAGACACCCATTAACAATTTCCCTTCCATAATTTGTAACATTGGCTGTTTACAATTATGATACTTCTAATAAAATTTCTCCAAGCCACATCCTAGCAAGTATGTAGAATCTCTAATGCTAGGCATTAAGCCAATCTACTTTTTCTTAGCCCAAAGTCCCTATTAATACAGGGCTTAATATCATAGGCAAGAATTCTTAAAGCCTGGCCATTAAATTATCTTCCCTTTTGTGGCACCACTTACTTTAGAAATGTTTTCCATTAAAAATATCTATAGGAGGCTTTAGTGAATCTTTTTCCTCCCTTGAGTAATGAATTATTTAGCAATACAAAGATTCTATTAAAATGGAAAGACAGGACACTTTCACATTTCAGACTGATTTTAAAAATTCAAACTGCTTTGTAATAAGCAGGCAGCAGTTCTTATCATATTTTGCTAACCTGTTAACCACTCCAATTATTCCAAGTTTGACTGGTATAACCCTTCCCATCAATACATCCATGGCATCTGTTCCGGCATCCATGAGATCAAGCTTAGTGATTACAGCTAGAGTTCTGCGACCTGGTAAATGCAAAAAAAAAAAAAGAAAAAAATAATCCATTAAGAAAAGCCATGAAATATTATTAAGGGAAAATCCTGATTTATAATCTCACCTAACATTCCCTCTGTCATCACTTTGGTAATGCTTTTCTAACCTTTGCTTACAAATACTTTAAAAAAATAACTTAATCATAGTGTATAATTAAAAAAAAACTTTACATCTAATTTTCATTAGCTCTTAAGGACTAGTTTTTTAATAAGTATTTTAAAAATTTACATTAAAATTTGCTCTGGTATATAGTTCTATGAGTTTTGATAAATGAGTTGATAAAAAGCTGTGTCACTTCCACCTGAGGACATAGAACAGTTCCATTACTCCAAAAAAAAAATCGTTGTGCTACCCAATCAAACACATTTCCATCCCTAGTTTTGCCTTACCCAGAATGTTATATGAATGGAATCATATAGTACATTGCCTTTTGGGATTGGCTTAATGATTTGAAAGTCATCCATGTTGTTGCATATACATTCCTTTATATTGCTGAGTAATGTTCCATTATATGGATGAACTATAGTTTGGTTATTTATTCTTCATTTGAGAGACATGAGTTGTTTCTAGTTTTTGGAGATCAAAGATAGGGTTGCTATAAACATTCACATACAAGTGTTTATATGAGCACAGGTTTTCATTTAACTTGGGTAAATACCTAAGAGTGAGCCTGCCAATTTAACTTATAAGAAATTGGCAAACCATTCTCCAAAGAAGCTGCATCATTTTGCAGTCCCATTGGCAGTGTATGAGAGTTTCAGCTGCTCTGCATAGTGTACAATTTTACATATGGTATTCTTAACTATAAACAGTTTTCCATATTCCTCCATAGCTACAAAATCATCCTCTTTAATGATTTCATATTACTATCAAACACCTTAATTTATTTAATCACTCCTGTTGTTGGCCTTTTAAAGTTGATTCTAATTTTTTAATACTATGAATAATATTAGATTAGATTATTTCCTTATAATATATATCCTAGAATTAAAATTGCTAAACCAAAAGTATGATCATATTTATGGTTCAAGGGCTGGTTTAAAAAAGAAATTGATATATATAAAATGTTTAATGTTTACTTTAAATCAACATGATAAGTCCTTTGATATAGTTTATCTTTTAATCTAACTGAAATGAACATGACTTGCATACAAATTCTTAAAAGCTTAAAATAAGAATTTTTAAAAATGACACTGCTTGTGAAAATTTTAATTGCAGTCTCTGCACTAACATGTTCTATCAAATTTTTCTTTGAAATTCTTCAAAGCAGGATAAAAGAAACATGACAAAGCTCACAGACCAAATACTCAAAGAAAAAAATATATATATTGGCTTCTTTATGGAGCAAAGCATATATTTATCAGCAGCAATAATTATAAACTGGTTTTTATAAATATTAAAAGAGGCACACTAATATAATTAGTCAAGTATCATACACTGACACACAGTATGAACTAATCCTTTGGGTTATGAATGCTTTATAAAAAGGATTTTACCTTTATTTTTAAGAATTTCCTCTGGCTTGAGCATGTCTAAGGTTTTTCTACCTCTGCAGAATACAGACACCATTATTATCTACTATACCATAATAATCTACAATGATTATTTACTATGAGAGTTAGTCATTCTTAGAAGTCAACGATTCAAACCCTAAATCATTTTATTTATACAAAACAAGAAAAAATTTTTGCAAAGCAAAAATCATTAAGTAATCAATACAAATATGGACACTATGTAAGGTAGTTTTCCTAGTGTATACAATTTATTATACTTTATTTATAAAGTACAATTTATCTATTATAATTTATTTTCCATTTCTATTTGAAATTATAAGCAAAGGAGGAAAGCATTATAAAAATCTGTATTAACAAGTAGACACATTTCCTTTTAAAAATAAAAGTTCCTTTCTTGAGGGTAGATTTATTATTGTAAATCAAGCACCTTATTAAATATTAATATCTGTCCTTACCATCTGGATCTACCTCTCTTGAAATTTTAAGAGCCTCTGATGTTGCCATATCTGTATTAGCAGCAGTGACAGCGAGGATAATGGAATTTGGATTACTGATGAACCGAAGAATGAGCTCTCTGATTTGAAGCTCAATATCTTTAGGTTGATCACCTACAGGCACCTAAATCAAAGAGAGTTGAGCAAGGAACTAATAATAAAAAATCAATGCAGCTTTTATTCCATTTAATCCACAGAATAAAGGCATTACTCCATTTACAGATGGTTAAAATGAAGACATTATATACTATTGTGGTACATACGAACTTGGCAAAATGTGAAAGTCTCAAAATATGACCTTTGCAAATATCAAAAAGTTACTTTCATTCACAATACACAATTAGACAAATACATAGCACAATTCCACATTAAGGACTGGTCAGTGTTAACTGCCTAAAGACAAATTCATTCATTTACAAGTATTTAGTTATACAATTAACAAGTCTTGGCAGCCTACTATATTCCAGGCACTGTTCTACATGCTATGTTATATCACAGTAGTGAACAAATTTCTTGCCCTCATATAGTTTCTATGTAATGATGAGAAACCGACAATAAACAGATACATATATATAGTATCCAAATGGTGATAGGGCTACGGAAAAAAATAAAGCAGAAAAGGACACTAGGAAATGATAAAGATGGTTACTCTTTTAAATTATTATTTAAAATTAGATTATGCTTTTAAATTGTCAGGGGAGACCTCATTAAGACAATGATATTTGAAACTGAAAGAAGGGAAAGGTCCATGCTGACATCTGGGGGAAGAACATTTCAGGCAGAGCACACAAAAGGACCAGGAGACTGGAACAGAAGCAGAAAGCAGGAGAATAATATGGAGAGAGATCAAGCAGGGACTTGTGATTTCTCTTAGAAATCTCGCTTTTACTCTGAGTGAAATGCTAAGTTGTTGGAGTGATTTTGAGCCAAGAAATGACACCATTTCCACATTAGTGGTGTCACTCTAGCTATTTAGTTGATATAAGACTTGTTAGGAAGATATCGCAGTAATCCAGGTGAGATGATAGTGGCTAGATGAAGATGATACCTATGAATCATCTTTATAGATGTTAAAAGTCTGGATATGTTTTAAAGCTAAGGAGAGTCAAAAGGATTTGCTATCAGAGGAAGTGGGGCAGAGATTAAGAAGTGGCAAAAAATGTCTCCAAACTTTTTGGCTTAGGCTTTAGGTAGAATGGACTAGCTATTTATTGAGATTGGGAAGACTATAGAAGGACTAAGTCTAGCTGAGCGAAAGGTTAAAAATGTGGTATTTACCATGTCAAGTTTGAAAAGTCTAGTAATATTAAGTGTATATGTCAACTAAGCAGATGGATATACAAGTGTGAAACTATTTGAGTGTCATCAGCATACAGACACTCAATAAACTTTAAGATGTGATGAACACAGCAAGGGGATAAGCGTTCCTAAAGAACACATGAGATCCAAGAGTTGAGATATAGGGCACTCACTGTTTAGACTTGGGAGAAAAGCACAAACCAGCAACAGAGACTGAGAAGGAATGCCAATGAAACTGGACGAAAACCTGTAGAAGTGATATCCTAGAAGCCAAGTACAGAAAGTGTTTGAAGGAGAAAGGAAGGCTCAGCTACATCAAATGCAAGTGTTGTTGCCAAAAAAAGCTGATTATTCTCATGTGGGGTTAAGGAAAAAAAATACATTTGTTCATCTGAAAACAAACATTACCAAATCCACAAGGAGCAAAAACTATTCCTTACCTTGGTCATTCCTGGTAAATCCACAAGTGTCAGATTGACAACATTGGGTGAAAAAATCTTAAGATGAATTGGTTCAGGACTTACTCCCTAAAAATAAGTTTTAAAATATTCTGTTAAAATCACATTAAAACTCAATGAAATATGAAATGTTATAATAAGCCTCATTTCAAGCAGGTAGACATTAAATGTTTTTAAATATGAACTAAACTATGATCCCTAAAACATTTCAACCATCAAAACCTGATGAAACACAGAGAAGTAAGGTAGCCAGGCATATAGCTGGTTATAATCTTATCTAGCCCTATAGCATTAATATAAACAATTTATTTGCCCCGCATTATTTCAAATTCTTTTTTCTTGATTTTAAGAGACACCATTTCTTAAATATATTTAACAGACTTAGCTTAACAATTGAATAATGTATCCCCCATTATCCAAATTTATTAAATACCTGAGTTCAGATCGTGGGTCATCCAAACCAGTTTGGTCCCCAAGGTTTGAATATTAAACAACAAGAGTATGTATAGTAAGGGATTCAATCAGAAAAGTTATCTGAATCTTTAGGTTCCTGAATTCAAATAGTAAGAATTTGGAGAGTGAAAGGATAATTATATTTTCCCTCCAGTAAACTAAGATTATTGCACAGAAATCTTCTTTTCTACTGACCCAACATAAGTATTAGAATTGGGTCAGCTGCATGTAGAAAGACACTTATGTTCACAACTTGTCTTTGTAAGTTGTACTACCCTACTTTATCCATCTTTTATCTCCCTTCATCAACATATTAAAAAATTCTCATTTCCTAGGAAACTTTTTTGGAACATCCTTTATTCTGAGTTCCTTATAACTTACATTTGCTTTATACATTACTGTGAACTACTTCTCTATTTTAAAACTCCAGTGTTTCAAAATCATCATGTCAATATTTGGGTTGAATATTTCTCAGAATCTTTATTGCCTAGCATTCCCCTATAATGTGCAATAAAATGCTCTACCCACATTTGTAAGGAAATTTTTTGTGCTTTTTCCTAACTCAGCACTCTGTCATTTTGTTGTAAATGCATTTACAACTCCAATCTCATAGATATATTAAGTCCTTTACAACTTTATATTAAGTGCATGAAATCACTTACATTTCAGACATAAAATATTTCTTGATTACATATATGACTTAGAAGAAAGATTTTCACAGATTTCAGAGTAGGGGACTCATCTTTGTGACAACAGGATCAAAACTTGCTCAGTAGTAAACCATATCCTCAGCATATACCTGGTAGGTATACAGACTCAATCTTACTTGACAGTCAGTTTAGTGTAACTAAAGTTTCCTTTCTGAATCACCATAGGCTCACATTGACTGTAAATTCTGGTATTGTGTAAAATTACAGGCAATTCTTGAGTTCAATAAATCTATGGAGATCACAGTCACAGAATAGACCATCTCGACTGGCTGTACAATTAAATGTATCCCATAACTGTTCTCAGGTTTTGCTTTTTTTTTGGTGTGGGGAGGCACCAGAAATGGAACCCAGGTCTCTGGCATGGCACACAAGAACTCTGCCTGCTGAGCCACTGTGGCCCGCCCTCTTCTCAGGTTTTGACACCAAACAAAAAACAGGAAGAGGAAGAAGAAAAGAATGATTCCAGAAACGAAAACCCAACCCTGAAAAAACTGCATGTTAATCTAGTTCCCACCACCCTTTATACTTCTATGCAGTATGATTAGAAATTCATTCTTAGGAAAGAATGGCAGCAGTGACAATAACTCAAAGGTTACCAGTCTAAAGTTCAATAATGAACAAAAGTTTACTCTTCAGCAATTACTAAAACAGAGGCAAATTTCCTGAACAGGCATAAAGACTTAACATGGCTCCAGAAATGCTTCTTTGTCAAGAAACTTCACCAGGACAAACAAATATTCAACAAATATCTGCTAAATATTAGTACAAAGCTAGGGCTCACTACGGAATTAAATCTACAGCTGCCAGTGATATTTAAGAATTGAGGTGAAAAACAAAAAAGAAGAGAGAGATAATATAATAGTAATTAAGAAAGAAAAGGGAGCATTTAGGGGAGGCAATAATAGTGTCTGGTATCAAGATAAATGGTATTTTAGATATCTAATTTATTCTAAATTCTCACACTATTAGAAAACAAGAAAGTAATTAACTTACTACTTTTTATATTTCACTAAAAAATTTACCTAATCTCTCTTTCTCTGTTTTTATAAGTAAATCTAGTCTTACTCAGGTAAGAAAAAGAGTTTTTCAAAATACATGTACCTCATAGTATAGTTACAGAATGGTTCTTGAGTTGGAGTATGATTATTCTATCAGGAAAATATAGCTTAATGTAGCAAGCAGTATTAAGTAGAATACTTACAAAATAAAGCAGAATGAACATGATAGGTTCAAAAATAAACATCCAAATGAAATATTTGATAATACATAAAAGCTCTAAGAAACAAATAAAAGGAATTCTAAGCCAAGCTTTTATATGCTTGTGAAAATACTTCATTTTTTCCAATCAGGTCATTTTAAAGACACAGATCATGAATTTATAATGCCCTTCACACAACATTATATATAAACCACCCTCAATAATATGTTTACTGATGATTATATTTTCCAGTGCTAACAAGATGCCTACCTTATTGTTTCCTGAAATCCTTTCTGTTTCATTTTCAATTTCTTGGCGAATTTCATCAAAATCTGTGTAAAGCTAAAAATCATTGAAATACAAACACCATATTCAAAATGGGATCAAAAGTTGAATGGCTACCACTAAACAAACAGAAAACTACAAATGTTGGAAAGGATGTAGAGAAATTGTAACACTTATTCATATTCACTGATGGTGGCAATGTATAATGGTATAACCATGATGGAAGACAGTTTGACAGTTCCTCAGAAAACTAAATATCGAGTTGCCCTATGACCCGACAATTCTATTCAATATATACCCAGATCTGAAAGCAGTGACACCAACAGACATGTTGCACACCGATGTTCATAACAGCATTATTCACAATTGCCAAAAGATGAAAACAATCCAAGTGTCCATCAACAGACGAGTGGATAAGCAAAATACACATACACACATATGATAGAATATTATTCAGCAGTAAAAAGGAATGAGGTCCTTGAAAGATATGACAACATGGATGTAACTTGAGGACATAATGCTGAGTGAAATAAGCCAGACACAAAAAGACAGATACTGTATGATTTCACTAATATGAACCCCCTAGAAAAAGTAAATTCAGAGTCTTAATATGTGGAATATAGGGGACCTAAAGAGAAAGCAGCAACAGAAGGGGGAGTGGTTACCTAATATGCACAGACTTGTTAACAGGGTTGAACTTAAATGTATGGGAATGGATAGATGACGGTAGTTTGCTAATGGGATTATAAGTATTAGTGCCATATTGAACCTGAATATGATTGAAAGGGATTGTTTAAATTCCTGCATCTCACCAATTAGCACTACTAATATAAACAAGTCCTTGCATGAACTACTTAAAAGGTATGACATTTGTATAAAGAGTTATAATAGAGTGGTACATGGGAAAAACTACCTATTGCATGCTATGCATTATATTTAACAGGAATACATCACTACCATAACAATACTAGGGGTAAATAATTGAGGGGTGAGGATAAAAGTTTTGGGATGTTTTGGGTTTTCTCTTTGGTGTGGGTGTGTCTATCCATTATTTTTCTTTTTGGAGCAATAAAAATTGTCTAAAATTGAGAGTCATGAGGATTGTAAAACTAAGTGAGGATATTGTGAGGCACTGATTGTTTATTTTGAATAATATATATGCTATGTGAATATATCTTAACAAAATCTTCAGTTTCAAAATAAACAAACAGAAAGATTCAAGTGCTAGAGAAAAGTGGAGAGGTATACCTATTTAATGTTGGGAGGGTAGCCGAATGGCGCAGCCCCTCTGGAGGGCAATGTAGCAGATACACAAGAGGCTCACATAGGGTGACAATATGATTAGGCAATCCTGTTACTAGTATATACTTGGAAGAAGCACACTGATGTCTATGGCAGCATTATTTAAAACAGACAATGGATAGAGGTGGCCAAATGGTGCATTGACTGAGGAGCAGAAAGGTGATCTGTGGTATACACATAAAATGGAATATTCTACAGGTACAGAAAAGAATGAAGTTGTGAGGCATGTAACAAGGTGGATGAACCTTGAAGACATTATGCTGAGCAAAATAAGCTAGAAACAAAAGGACAAATACTGTATAATCTCAGTTAGAAAATACTTATAAGAAAATTAAGGCCTACATTGTAAGCTCTTTCAGCAGTCACATTTATTTCTGAGTTTTAAGTTTTATTTCTAAATTCTGAGATGCTCTGTTCTATGTATATAACCTTGTATTTTCCTGGAACTTTAGGTACCTGTATGATACCAAGACTCAGAGTTTTGCAGCTCTGAAAGTCAACATTACTCCATATAGCAACTGTTAAAGAAGCTGAAAAGAGATCAGACTGCAGTTAGAGATATAAACAAAGCTGATCTAGTTGGGACCTCAGGTAAATCAGAATACAGGGTAAAGGATGATACTGTCTGCATTTCAAAACTTATGAGAACAAAGGAAGAGATCTTTATTTTGTCCAAAATTTAAATTTTCTGTAGCACACAATCGAAACTAGCCTGTCTGGCTAGTTCAGTTAAACAACCTAAATACATGGAGCCTAAAATAGGAGAATGAGATCTTGTAATTCTGTATAGCTTAATGTAATATGCTGATACATTCCAGAGTATGTTGGGCAGATAATAAAAAAGTATTTGCAAAGATACCTTGAAGGCTGGAAAAAATTTGGAACTAATAAATTTCTCGACCTGGGAAACTCCTGATACTCTCTCAAGCATTAGGGACTCCCAAATTAATAGACTGAGCCCTCGATCTTGAGACTAGCTCTTATGAAACTTACTTCTGTAAAGGGGAAGTTAAGCTCACCTATAATTACGCCTAAAGGTCACTTCTAGGGAACCTCTTCCATTACTCAGATACAACTTCTCTTCTTCTAAGCCCAACTGTGCAAATAAACTCATTACCCACCCCCCCCTACATCAGACATGACCTTCAGGGGTGTAAGTCTCCCTGGCAACGTGAGATGTCACTCCCAGGGATGAGCCAAGCCTTAAGATTGCAGAATTGACAATGCCCTCTTGACCAAAAGGGGGGAAAGAAATGTAACAAAATAAGGAATTAATGGATAAGAGATTTCAAATAGAGTTGAAAGGCTATTCTGGAGGTTACTCTTATGCAAACTTCAGCTACATATTGCAAATTGCCATGGTAGGCCAAGTCCCAACCAACAATATTTCTGAAAACCCTAAAGAATATCCAGGGCTCTATCTGAGACTATATAAAAGTTTCACTCATTAAGTTTATTTTTCAGAAACCTAAAACATCCAGATTGTTCCTATGTCAGATAAGCCCTGAAACCCAGAGGACCAGTCTCCCCAAGAACATCAACCAGTTGCATTCCCCCTACCCCATATAATGTCAACACCCCTTTTCAACATGAAGTTAGAATAGTCATTGCCCAAATATTCCTGAAAACTGAAAGGATCAAATGAGGGAGGAGTTGTAACAGAGAATACAGGATTTAACAAATGATTATGACTACTGAATCAAACTGATACATATTTTTAATCTCTAGTATATTAGAACAGCTAGAAGGAAATACCTGAAATTGTATAGCTGTAACCCATACCATATTTTGAAATTTGCTCTATAACTACTTGTTAAACTGTACTTTGAAATTTATCACTTCCCTGCACATGTATTTCACAATAAAAAATGTTAAAAAAAAAAAAAGTTTAACATGTTGGGTCTGTAAACTTAAAGGTATCAATAGGTTTGCTCGAGAGAATTAATAAGCAAAATCTAATGCATACATTTTTGGAGACAAAGATTTATAATTTTTGTGAACTTTTAAAAACTGCCTTATCTCCCCACAGTTAAGTGTTTCCATTTTACAGTGAATCAGGATCAACTTAGTGTTTTTGAAATAAATTATTGTGGTTAGAAATATTGTTTTACTTGAGACTTATTTTATAAGCAGTAGCTGCTTCAAAATAACATGCAATATGGCCAATGATAAGAAATTAAAAATCAACTGCCTACAAAAAAATCACTTTCAACGTTACTTTTTCATTTTATTATTATGGGATTACCTTATTTTTGGTGTGAAGAAATTTACCCCATTCTTCTGCTTCAACCCCTAGAAAAAGAAAAACTCAATTTATTGGAAACTATGGAAAAATTACTTTACTTAGGGATTCAAAAAGAAACACAAGTTATTTTTTCTTTTCTTGACATTAATTACAAGTTACATGTTTTAAGACCTATTATAAATTATACCTGCCATATTTTACAAATTTTATCATGTATTTCAAACCATGGATAGTTTCAGATAGAGGAGCTTATGGGTCTTCTCTCATCATTTGAAATCTGGATTTTATTAATAAAACTTGTTTACTTCTTTTCATATTTTGCATGTAATTATATTATATCAAAAGGTATATTCTTTTTAAAAAAATATCTTACTCATAAAAGCATTTTACCTGGTAGAAGTACTAAAATTAATGGCTAAATGAAGAAAAACTGAGAATCCTACCGACTAACACAAATCACATATATTAAATAGATTTATACTTACAGGTAAAAAATGTGCAATTGTGAAAGAAAAGCTAATTTTTCAATTTTTAAAAAATTTAGTTTCCTGCTAGTTACCTATGACTTCACAATATGTTGTTCTTTACAGAAAGAGTAGTGTTAGGAATCTGTTAATTTATATGCCTATTCAAGGTGATGTTCTACAGGGTTAAGACTATCTTATCTCTTTGAATTGGAGGTGGGAAAGAAATAAAATGAAGAAAACAAACAAACAAAACCCTGACATATACACTGTATGGAGTTGTCACTCTCCATTAGTTTTCAATCATGTTCCTTCTGAACTTGCTGGGGAAAAAAAAAAAAAAAGGAAAACATATCCACCATAAGCACTATTGTGAAGTGGTTTAAAATATGGACAGCAAATTTTGTTCTGTTCAAGGAAGACAGAAATGTTTAGTTGGAGAAAGGTAATCTGCTTTTTGCTTTTACAAATTCAGTGGTTTTAATTTCTTAATAATTAAGTTGGAGAAAGGTAATCTGCTATTTTGCTTCTACAAATTCAGAGGTTTTAACTTCTTAAAATTCAGTTTGTTGAATAATGAGTATCAACCACCTGAAATCAAAACAAATATGACCATTTATTGAGAAAACAGGTGGCTCTTTCTTTGGTGGAACAAAGGTAAATAATACTGGATTCTTTTGGCAAGTAAAATGGCTCACCTACTTGAAGCTTAGTACCTTCTTCCAAGAAGTTTCATTGGAGGACTGGAGTAATCTAGGTGAACAGAGCTCACAAAGGCAAGTACTACATACCAAAGGAATATTTTAAATTTACTGTATCATATAAAAGAGGCCTGAGTTCACAAGCATATTTTTAAAAATAAAAAAAAGCAAATTACATTCACCACCAAAAAAAGCTTGCATTTTGAAGCAATGCCTAAAGGCAACAAGAACCATTAAAACCTGCAATCAATGTGGATAGGCAAATAAAAATGGAAGAAAAAAAATGTGCACAGCCTGTAAGAGTACATAAGAATACATGCAGGCATAATAGAAAAAGAAGGGCCAAAAACAAACGGATAAAAGAAACCTTTAGAAAGGTGTCTTGAATTTTTCCATGTAGCAGGGTCTGTAGTTAAAGAGAAATAGCACAGGATAAGTTTAGTGCTTATCACTGAAATTTTAAACCTTTTTTAAAAAGCAAGTATGCAAAAACCTGAACACATTTAAAATGCCCATAGCATTCAATTATTCAAAATTTATAACTAGAAGAGATGTATGCAATTTTTTAAAAAATAATGTCAAGCATACTGTGTGCCATAATTTATTTGTTTTTAACATTTAAAGAAAGGGAATTTTCTACTACAATTAATTATGTCATTATTAGTTTCTAATGCTGACACAAATGGATTAAAATTAATCCACTATTCAAAAACTTGCCTTAAATGCTTGATAACTTCCTATGGGAAAAGATAAACCACCTTATAAAATAGAATCTACAAAATACACTAATCACATATTTCAAAACCTTAAAAGATATAAGTATACACAAATATTTATCCTATTAGTTAGGGATTATTTTCTTTGAAATATACTTGAATTTAACAAAACAATGCAGACAATAAGTATTCTCCTTCAGAAAGTCAATCCAAAGGGAGACTACTGCTTGTATCACAGCCCTCTATGCAGAAAATTATGCCAACCTTTTTTTCCTTTAACTCTTACATATGATTTTACTGCCTTTTTGGAGCAAATAATTCCTTTTACACATAGATAGCTTAAATCAATTGGGTAATAATTCAAATTGCACCCAAAGTTTAGACATTATTCTATTAAGCATACACATTTGTATATAAAAAAATCTTTTGCTTTAGCCCTTTTTCTTTACTTCAAAAACTTTTCTCTCTGCAATATCACTCTAGTATAATTTTCAAAATTTCTCTTCTGTTTAGAAATTTAATATATAGTTAAGTATCATTTTGTTCTTTATACAGCATGCCACTTTTGGATTTTGTCTAAAGAGAAATTCTGAGGAGAGCTTGATTTATTTCTTATAAACATATGAAAGATAATCTGGAGTTCAAAGTTCAACCTAAACTACCACCCCACATGAAAACAATGTGATTTTTTTTAGTAGGAACTTAAATGGCAGAAGTAGGAACCAAGTTGAGAAATTGTATACAAAATCTCATAAATCTATATATTGACACTTATCATTCTCCAGGGTTGCGGCAATGAAAGACTTCATGTTAAGTAAATTTTCCTGATAATTAAATTCTAAGTATTTAAACATAAAATATTATCTCATTTCAGTCAATTCTGATGGACCTATACCTAAAATGGATTACACTTCTTCATGCTATGTTAGAACATACTGCTCTTAAATTAAGCAATTATTGGTAACTCAGGCTTCTGTTACATAACAAAGCTGTCAGAAGCTATATAAATCCCTATACAAAATGGTTAGAGACTGATTTTTTCCTTATTTTGAATTTCTTCTGTCTGTTTATGCTTTCTACCTGTCTGGTATTTTCGACCTATCTGTTAATTATAACTTTATTTACTTCACTGTTTCTAATTTACTCGGAGTTAGAATGACTATGACAAGCTGGAATTGTTCATCCCAAGAATAAAGAGGCTCTTATGATAAACCAAGGAAATATCCTAAAAAAAGATACATGAGATTTAGTACTCAAAATCTGTGAAATCTATTTTGCTGTTCTGGTTAGCTGAGTTGTCATTTTAAGTGAGGTTTTTGTTTTTGTTTTCCTTAAATAGAGACATAAGCACTAAGCTTGGAAAAAATATATCTATATACAAAAGATGAAGATTTACTGGCAAACCACCAAGAAGAGACATTGACAAAACAGAATGGACATACAAGCATAGACATATTTAAGAAATACTTCAATATCTGTAATGCATATCCTTTTCTAACAAGGCAAGTTTGACCTAAGGAAACGCGACCCACATCTGCAAAGTTTTCTGAGACAGAATATCATTTGCCTTTTTCAAGTTGACTGATGAAACTGAAATAAGTTAACAGAAATCTAAAACCATATAGTTTCTTAAAGTCTTAGTTTAAGATTTAATTCATTTGATGAAATTAGTTAGAATGAAGTTTAAAAAGTATTCGTCTATGCATTTGAGGCTGAACTACAGTTTAGTCCAAAGTGATTAATTTGAGGTTCAGAATTCCAATAATAAATAATATTGCAGAAATGCAAAGTGATGAATAATATACCAAGAAACTACCTTGTATAATCAAGGTTCTACATATCCTCTGGCAATCTATCCAAAAATATTACTTGTTAACAACTATAATTTTATTAAAATGTTTCAGTGATTAACTTTCTAGAATCATACTGGATGCTCATGACAGGATTTCCCCCCTTTTTTTCTCAACATAGATGTGATTAAAAGAAAAAAATCAAGCCATCACCAGTAACTCCTATAATAAATGAATAAATCAGAAGTAGAATGAAACTGTATTGAAAGCAGATATTTGCAGATGAGAAACAAAACAAACATGGTACTCCATTGCAAATGTAATTTAATAGAGACATATTACAGACTTTTATAAATAAGACAAAGTCTGAGCCAAACACTGAACAAAACAGGAAGATTATACATATTACTACTCAGACATTTCACATCTCATTAATACATACAAGTATGTGTAACACAGAACACATATTTAAAAAGCAACATAAATTCTGCAAATAGATAGCATTTCTTAAAATATTTTCAATTTAACCAAAAGAGAACTGTCTGTAGAAAAAGGCAGTGTATATAGCTCCTTATTTTAATACTCCATTTTTACTATTCAAACAATTAATTTTAAAAGATACCTTAATAGAGTTTAGCTGAAGAGAGAAATCTAAGGATGAGGTAAAATATCTTAAAAATCAAAATAGTGTGTGCCATATTAGGTAAGCCTCAGCAAGAGAATAATAGTTTTGCTTTGTTTTGCATTTTGTCCATATAAAGAATAGATTAGGAGGGAAATAGCATCCTCAACCTTTTACAGCAGACAAGTAAGACCAGAAAAGAAAAAGGGACCCTGCTAAATTGAAAAGTCATTTTAATTTTATTTAAAATAAAATCTTTACTTATTAAATTTATTTTTTTCAGGAACTTAAAACCCCCAGATTGTTCCTATGCCAGATAAGCACTGAAACCTAGAGGTACAAGTCCTCTGAGAACATCAGCCAGTTGCATTCCCCTCCCCCATAATGCTGACATCCCTTTTCAGCATGAAGTTAGCATGGTTATTGCCTTGCTATCCCTGAAGGCTGAGACAATGATCAAATGAGATGGAGAAGTTGTAACTGAGAAGTTAGGATTTAACAAAAGATTAGGACTACTGATTCTTTATATAGATATTTCTTTTTAATTTAGAAAAGCCAGAAGGTAATACCTAAATTGTGGAACTATAACCCATACCATACTTTGAAATTTCTTCTATAGCTACCTGTATTTTGAAATTTATCACTTTTCATGTTATATTTCACCATAAAAAAGTTTTTTACTTTTTTACTATAATTCATTTTAAATATATGAATATATTTAAAAATATATTCATGTAAATTGAGGTAGTTAACTTACATCTTTACTTCTTGAATGAATGTTACTTTTTCATCTTAAATATATTTAACACAATAAACTCACAAAAAAGTAAATTAAATCTTTTCAATTAGAATCTAAATGATTTAAATTCTAAATCTAAGTTTAAAAATTTTTTTGGTGTTTTAACATTAAAAATAAAACACTACAGAAGACACAACTTTTTCTTCAAAATAACTGAATCCTGTTTACTGAGTGTCTAAGATTCTCCATTAAAATTCATATAAACAGCATTAACGACAGTTTCATAAGGAGATAAAATCAATTAACAAAGAGATTATTCTAAATGTGTCAACTAATGACCCTTCAAATCAACAAAAATTATTCTTTAAATGAGAAAAGATGCATACTATTTATTTTCAAAGGATTTCAGAGCTTGCTACAGATTCTAAATTCTAATTATTTAATCAATTCTCTTTTTAGGAAGAGCCCAGAAATGGAGAGAGCTTTCAAATAATTCATATTCCCAATACACTAAAATTTACCATTTTCTTCTCCTGTTGTTTTTCGCTTATCTTCTGGTGAAACATGAACCAGCTGCAGAATGAGAGGTCTCCGGGTGACAATACCAGTACCTCTGGGAAGCAGGTCCCTCCCCACTAGGCTCTCCAGCACAGAGCTCTTTCCACTGCTCTGAAAACAGAATATATATGAACAATATTAGCTTCTTAAAAGATTCTTCTGTAATCCAATAAGACTATGCAAGCAAAGTAGCATAAGAGGAAATTTTAAAGGAAAAATTCAAGCATGGAGACTTTAAAAATAACTATATTTTCTATTTTGTGGTTGTCATTTCTTAAAAAAAATAAAAACGAAATGAGAATATTAATAAAATAATGAGAAAATAAGACCTAAGCTCATACTTTTCCTACCTTCCGGATACCTCAACCAGGTTTTCAAAACCTGTATAACATCATGCCTCAAATATGTAAATATTTTATTTTAAGGGGCAGTACTATATATATTTTTCAATAATCTGCCATTATTTTTAATGCAACAATCAGGGATGGCATATTATCCCATATGAATATGCTAGTTTTTTCTATGTTTAATGGTTAAATAGTATTCTATTGTGTGTAAAACCAACCCACAACTGATGGTCTATTTAGATGGTTTTCAGTTTTTGCTATTAATTAACCATGCTTCAATGAACATGCTTCTACATATAAACATATAACCTTATCCACTTATCAACTCATTAGATTTAGTCCATATAGATGAAACTGCTGTGATTAAATAATATACAGATTTTAAGCATTCACAGATGCTGCCACATTGCTCACCACAACATGGCACCAAACTACACCTCCAATTCAGTACACAGATTTTGTTCAATTTATTGCAAACTCTCCACACCCATCCACCCCAGCACTGGGCAGTACTGCCCTTCTGAATCTTGGACACTTCTGACAAATGAACAATGACAGCTCAATTCAATTTACATTACTTTATTATTGAAGTAAAGCATTCTTTTAAGTGCTTTATGTATTTCTCCTTCAGTAATTTGCTTGTTCAAATATTGGTGCTCTATGCATTTCCAATTATTTCATGAAACTCTATCCAGAATCTAAGTTGTGGTAGTTTGGTTCAGGTGTCAATTTGGCCAGGTGATGGTGACTAGTTCTGTTGCCACAGACTTGAATCATTAGCATATGAAACTCACCTATGTCTGTTTACATTAGCTAAGTGAGTGATGTTTAATTTAATTAGCTGGAGGCTTAACAGAGAGAGGTCAGAAGAAACCTCAATGCAGAACAGCCCAAGCAGCTCAGCATACCTCACCTCAGCACTGGCAGCTCAGCCCAGACGTGTGGAGACTCAGAAAGGAATCTCCCCATGGAAAGCTGTTGGAACACAGAAATTGGGAGAGAAGGCCAGCAGACATCATCTTGTGCCTTCCCATGTAAGGGAACCTCAGATGAAAGTAAGCTGCCCTTCCTCTGAAGAACTATAAGTTTTTAACTAAATAAATCCTCTTTTATTAAAAGCCAATCAATCTCTGCTGTGTTGCATTCTGGCATCTTTGGTAGACTAAAACATTAAGTATTTCTTTCTTTGTTCCTGTTTTTCAAATATTTTCCTGAAAGTTTTCTGAAAATTACAAAGCTACAAAAAAATTTGCAAGAAGAAATACCAGTGAATATCTGCCTACTTTCACATAGATTCTCCAATTTGCCACATTTGCTTTTTATGTCTCTCCTCATACACATATTTTTCTTTTACTGTCCCGCCTGAGGTATTTATAGATATCATAACACTTTACCCAAAATATTGTGGCATCTATCTCCAAAGAACAAGAGCATACTCTATAAAGTCATATATTTCCTGATCACAAGTTGAATGTGAGCAGGAAATTCAACATTGATATACCATGACTATCTAACATACAGTAGATAATTAAATGATACTTAAAACTCTGAAATCTAGTAAACATTTAAAATGTTTCTGAATTTTTTGTATTTCTTAACTTTGCAGTACACTATATTTATCTATAGATTTTTTTTCTTAGTAGTCAAAAGCAGTCTAGCTTTTAATATTTTCTACAGGTTCAAACATCCTAACTATTGTGTCTACAGGAGGCAGATAACACACTCAAATTAGGCTAATTCAAGAAGGGTTTATCTACAGAGAGACTATTTACAAAGCTGTGAGTGAAGTTTAGGAGAATCACAAGGGATAGTGTAGTAACCCAGGCTGGTAACAGCAGAGAAACTATCACACTCATAGGCCCTGAAGGAAGGGCCAGGATTTCCAGAAGAGGAACAAAGACAGCCCAAGGCACCTGCATGCTGCAAGGGAGCCAGGGAAATAAATACCCAGACATTAGTCTCCTCTTTCCTCCAATTCCATGCCAGGTTTACCACTACCAAATCCAATTAGAAGCTAAAGGGCATAGGAGCCCAAATATGCTGCCCAGAATGACCTCCTGGTGAGCAGGAGTACTGAGTGGATCCAGAAGGTCAAATTGAAGACTTCTGTGAAACTGGACTTTTGCTGCTGCTAGGTTTGGGCATCCAGGTTTACTGTTCTCATCAAATTAAGTGGAATGCTTTCTACCTTTTTTTTCCCTGTACTGAAATAATTTAAACAACATGGAAATTTCCTTATATATCAATAAGGATCTTTATATATTTGATAAAAGCATATAGCTGTAACTGCTTTTAATATTCTTAGAAATTATTTTTTCTAATTCTTAGTGTTTTGTCTCTGTGCTTTTTTTTAATTGGTCAAATCTTTCAATTTGCTTTTAAATTTATTTTAATATTGTTAATTTCTTCTTCCTTCCAGGATCCTGGTTCTCAAAGACACAGTTGGTGACAAAATTAGAATAATACATACTTACTTGCTTTTCATTTCACATTACAAGTATCCAAATAATAATAATGATACTGAAAATAGTTTTTAAAGTGTTTTGCATGATCTCTCTATTCTCTTCCCTACCCCATTAATAGTTTCTCCCTTTTAGCCTTCATTAGTCCTACTTCTCTACGTATATGTGTAATGTTCACTACTAATCCTTAATGTCTCTCTAGTCATTCTGGTTCTCTGAAGTTTGTTTTCTAATAGATTCCTCAAGAAGGATCAATGGGAACAATATTCCTTGAGTTCTAGCATACTGATAACAGTTTGCAGCTTTCATGCTTGAAAATTAATTTTTATATATAAAAAATCTTTGGCTCATACTTTCTTTCCTTGAGTATAGAATTCCATTGTATTCTCTTGGTATTGCTATTGAAAAGCATGATTATAATCCGATTTCCCTGCATACCTGAAGGATTTTTTTTCCTTTAAAGTTCATTAATTTTACTAGACTATGTCAGCACTGTTTTCTGTCAGTGTTCTCAAGTATGTGGTGTACGGTCAAAATGTAGTTTCAAATCTGTTTTTGATTCAGTAAACTTGTAAGCTGTAGTTTTTAGCATTTATTCTGTTCCCTTGCTATGGTTTTCTTCTTTGTGAACCCCCCATTATACATACATTGGACCTTCTTTCTCTATTTTCAGTATGTCAGTTTCTGTCAAATTATTTTACCTTCTTTTGTTTTTTTTTTAATGTTTTTCTCCTTTTCAACTTCTTTTCTCTTAAAGCATTATCTGTTTATTTGCTCTTGTTTTCCTTCCAATTTATCTTCATTTCTAAAATATCTCTTACATTTAATACTTTACTGAGTTCTATAATCTTATTTTTTAGTTTTTCTTATACATTTTTAAAACTATACCTTGATACCTTGTATCACCTTCTTAACATCCTTATTTTGTCTTTTGTCTTAATGTCTTATCCATTTATCTTTTTTGTGGGCATGGCATTCCAGTATGCCTTCACTGTCTGTAGTGATGCTATTCTTATGTCTCTCTTTTTTTTTCCTTAAAAAAACTTTGTATGGGATTTGACCACAGTCATTTCATAGTGCTGATTTTTAAATGAAGTGGGTTTTCCTCAACGTTTAAAGGGAGGCTTGGCTTAGAATAGCTATTCTCACTTTACATGCTCAAGCTCCCTCTTGCTGTTTACATGTAACATTCTAAAATATAATTCTTTGTTTTCTGAGATATCACAGTACTTTTATCTGGACATTCTTTTTATTACTTTGTTTCTAGTCTTCTCAGTTGCATTCTCAGCAGTTTCTTCTCATTGTGAGGTTTGGTCTTAGAAGAGAACTTAAGCTGGTTAGTTCTAAGAATTTTAAGAAATTTAAGAATTTCATGAAGGGGACTGAGGCCCTCCAGACTTTACAACAGACTTTTTTCACTCACTCATTATCAGGGTGTGGAAAAGCCCTTTCAGTTTCAGTTGGTATTCTTAAACTGTCACTCCGAGCTTTCCAATGAGTGCCATTTGACTATTTTTGGATTTTCTGATCCATCAGCTATTCCATTGATTCCCTCTGCTTCTTGCTAAGGGGAAGACATGATAAGAAATAAAAATCTTAGAACTACTGGCAGTTGTTCCCAAAATCTGCTGGTATTTGGGAGTCTGTTGTGAAACAACGTAAACTAATTCTGTTGTCAATATTTGCATAGGTTTTTGGCTTCCCAATCCTATCTGCTCTGTCTTTTGTTCATACAGAGATTTAAGAAACTATCTTTCAGCGCTGTCACCTTCCCAGGATCCCTAATGTGGAAATTTTGCCCACTCAAGATATATGGGGAGATTAATGTTTAATCTTAAACAAATGATTTTATATTTCCTTTTTATTGCCTCAATTTTCCTGAATTGAATGAGCCTTTGCCTTTTATTTATCTTCCAGTGATTTCAAAATTCTACATGCAACTCTATTCTCTTGATTTTAAAGTACAAAACACTTAGATTTCTAATAATTGTATTTGAACGTAAATTTCTTTCACATCCATAATTTAAAATAACCAATAACTTCCTCTCATCTCTTTTCCAAGTCTTTAGTATACTGTTACCCCACCCACACTAAAATATTAGATCCACACTGTCATTTCTTATTGTTTTAGCTAACTTAATAAACTTTCCTAACTGCATAAAACTTCAAGTTTTATTAGTTTTGTTGGTCACCTGTACTTCTTATTTACTTCTGGTGATTTGGAGTCATGACCCCCCCAAAAAACATGTCCTTAAACTTAATCTATTCCTGTGGGCGTGAATCTACTGTTAAGTATGACCTTTTAATGAAGTTACTTCTGTTAAGGTGTGGCCCACCTCAATGACTCCACCTAATTACTGCAGTCCTTTATAAGCAGAATGAAATTCAGACAGAGAACACCACAGGAAGCAAGACGCTGAAAGCCAACAAAACCTGGAAGAGGTTCCAATGTACTTGCCAGGTACATTGCTATGTGATGAAGGAGCCAAGGGTCCAGGACCATGGCAACCAGTCCAGGATCACCAGTAGCCAGCCCCAGAATACCAGTCTTCAGAAAGAAACCATCACTTTGATGGCACCCTGATTTGGACTTCTAGCCTCAGAACTGTCAATCAATAAACTCCCATTTTTTAAACCAACCCCCTGCAGGGTATTTGTTTTAGCAATAACTAAAACAATACTGTCACAGGAAACCATTGTTCAAATTCTTTTATTAAGAGCCTAAAGGCTCACTGACATCCACCATGAACTAATGAAGTTTTTAATTAATGAAGCACTGATTTTCCCCTTTCCTCTCAGTAAGAAAAGAAAAATAAACTAAGATTATCAAATTCTATAACTAGTCACTAACCAAAAATAAAGTGCATTTATCGTAACAAGGAAAGAGAACATGTTTTTTATAACTTCTGATAGAAGTCTCTCTTTATCCAGAAGCATCATTTCTTTCTATTTATTTATTCATACTTCAACCAATAATTATTTCACAGGTCTAGTTCAAGGCACTTAAGATATAACAATAAACAAAAAAAAAGGTCCTGGTCTAGTGGAGCTTATGTTCTAGAAGGAAAGGAAACAAACCAATAAGGAAATAAATATAAAACACAACACATATGTACAGTGAAGTTATTCTGGAAAGGTTGCTCATAATGAAGGAATTGAATAGATACTAAAATATAAGCTCTGTGAGAGACAGATGAAGGCGTGTGTTTGGGCGCACACACACACACACACACACATATTAAGGGAGCGGTTATTAGGAAGAAAAGCATTCTGGGAAGAGGAAACAGCAAGTACAAAAATCCTGAGACATAAGAGTGCTTGGTGATTTGAGGAAGAGTAAGTTAGTACAACTGAGGTAGGGTGTTAAAGTACAAAAGAGTAGGAAGAAGTTGCCAGGGGCCCCAAGACACAGAGAATTTATTACAAACATGTTTACAGGCACACCTCAGGCTGACTATACTGTCCTGATTGTTGCTGCTAGTGTTGGCGAATCTGAAGCTGGTATATTCAAGAATGGGCAAAGTATGACCATACCTTTCTGGCTTACACACTGGGTGTGAAACAACTAATAATTGGGGTCAACAAAATGGATTATCCTGAGCCACCATATCTACAGTCAGAAGAGACAGGAGGAAATCATTAAGGAAGTCAGGACCTACATTAAGAAAACTGGCTACAGGGGGTTCCGGAGAAGATGGCGGCTTAGTAAGGCGCGCGGCTCTTAGTTCCTCCTCCAGAACAACTAATAAAGAACTAGAAACAGTACAGAACAGCTCCTGGAGCCACGACAGAGACCAGACACACAGTGTACCCCATTCTGGAATGGCTGGACCGGCTAAGAGACTCCGCTGCGGTGAGGTTCCCGAGAGGCACGTGCTTCCCCGGGCCGCGGCAGCTGGCAGCCGGAGCCCCTCCCTCCCTCCTTCCCCGGCCGGCTGGGAACTTCGGATCGGTGATTCCCCAAGCTGTGGCGGCCGGCGACCCTCCCCCAAGCGCAGCTTCCCGGGCTAGCTGGGAGCCTAGGATCAGCAGTTCCCCAAGCCGCGGCGGCCCTCCCACACGCGGCTTCCTGGGCTGGCTGGGAGCCTCGGATCGGCGGTTCCCCAAGCCGCGGCAGCCGGTGACCGCCTCGGAACAGCATTTCCCCAAGCCGCGGCGGTCGGCGGCCTCGGATCAGCGTTCCCCCAAGCCGCGGCGGCCGGCGCCCCTCCCCAACAGATGACTTCCCGGAGGGAAAGGAAAGAGTCTCCAACAGTAGTAGAGACTGAGCTCAACCTAACACCAATAGTGGCATTAATGAACAACTTCTGACTACTAAAAAATAGGCCCTCAGCTCAGGCGAAACTGATCAAGGCGGAAGTCGCCGATTCGGCTAACAGAAAAAGAAGAAAGGGGGCGAAACAGAGCCTTCTGGGGCTATTTCTACGGAGGCTTCATTGCCTCTGGGCTCAGCGCTGGGATTACATAGGTTGCAACTGCCACGAACACAGAAACAGACTGCTTTCAGGGCTCTCTACCACCTGAACCTTCCCCACGGGAGGGGAGAAACGCAACGTAGGTGGAATCCCTCTCTCAAGGAATTCAGATCCCAGGCCTTCACAATTTGAAGCCATTAAAACCAACCTACAAACTTTCCTCTGTCTCCACCACACACCCAGCAGCGAGAGTCTTCCAAAGTTAAAGGAGCCACATCTTTTGCTGGTGGGACCCGCAGATAGACAAGCACCACATACTGAGCAGGATAAGAAAAACAGAGCCCAGAGACTTCACAGGAAAGTCTTTCAACCTGCTGGGTCCCACACTCAGGGAAATCTGATTAAATGCCCAGACGCCAGCAAAAAATAACAAATCACACCAGGAAAATTGAAGATATGGCCCAGTCAAAGGAACAAACCAAGAGCTCAAATGAGATACAGGAGCTGAGACAACTAATTCTGAAAATACGAACAGAAATGGAAAACCTCTTCAAAAACCAAATCAATAAATTGAGGGAGGACATGAAGAATGCATGGGCTGAACAAAAAGAAGAAATGGAAAGTCTGAAAAAACAAATCACAGAACTTATGGGAATGAAACACACAGTAGAAGAGATGAAGAAACAATGGAAACCTACAATGGTAGATTTAAAGGGACAGAGGTTAGAATTAGTGAACTGGAGGATAGAACATCTGAAATCCAAAAAGAAACAGAAACTGTAGGGAAAAGAATGGAAAAATTTGAGCAGGGGATCAGGGAATTGAATGATAACACGAAGCACACAAATATACATGTTGTGGGTGTTCCAGAAGGAGAAGAGAAGGGAAAAGGAGGAGAAAAACTAATGGAAGAAATTATCACTGAAAATTTCAGAACTCTTATCAAAGACCTAAAATTACAGATCCAAGAAGTGCAGTGCACCCCAAAAGAGATTAGACCCAAATAGGCATTCTCCAAGACACTTACTAGTTAGAATGTCAGAGGTCAAAGAGAAAGAGAGGATCTTGAAAGCAGCAAGAGAAAAACAATCCATCACATACAAGGGAAACCCAATAAGACTATGTGTAGATTTCTCAGCAGAAACCATGGAAGCTAGAAGACAGTGGGATGATATATTTAAATTATTAAAAGAGAAAAACTGCCAACCAAGAGTTCTATATCCAGCAAAATTGTCGTTCAAAAATGAGGGAGAAATTAAAATATTTTCAGACAAAAAGTCACGGAGAGAATTTGTGACCAAGAGACCAGCTCTGCAAGAAATACTAAAGGGAGCACTAGAGTCAGATACGAAAAGACAGAAGAGAGAGGTATGGAGAAGAGTGTAGAAAGAAGGAAAATCAGATATGATATATATAATACAAAAGCCAAAATGGTAGAGGAAAGTATTATCCAAACAGTAATAACACTAAATGTTAATGGACTGAATTCCCCAATCAAAAGACATAGACTAGCAGAATGGATTAAAACGCAGGATCCTTCTATATGCTGTCTACAGGAAACACATCTTAGACCCAAAGATAAACAGGTTGAAAGTGAAAGGTTGGGAAAAGATATTTCATGCAAATAACAACCAGAAAAGAGCAGGAGTAGCTATACTAATATCCAACAAATTAGACTTCAAATGTAAAACAGTTAAAAGAGACAAAGAAGGATATTATCTACTAATAAAAGGAACAATTAAATAAGAAGACCTAACAATCATAAATATTAACGCACCAAATCAGAATGACCCAAAATACATGAGGAATACTGCAATCACTGAAAAGGGAAATAGACACATTTACCATAATAGTTGGAGACTTCAATTCGCCACTCTCATCAATGGACAGAACATCTAGACAGAGGATCAATAAAGAAACAAAGAATTTGAATATTACAATAAATGAGCTAGACTTAACAGACATTTATAGGACATTACACCCCACAACAGCAGGATATACCTTTTTCTCAAGTGCTCATGGATCATTCTCAAAGATAGACCATATGCTGGGTCACAAAGAAAGTTTCAACAAATTTAAAAAGACTGAAATCACACATAACACTTTCTCGGATCATAAAGGAATGAAGTTGGAAATCAATATTAGGCAGAGTGCCAGAAATTCACAAATACTTGGAGGCTCAACAACACACTCTTAAACAACCAGTGGGTTAAGGAAGGAATTACAAGAGAAATTAGTAAATATCTCGAGGCGAATGAAAATGAAAACACAACATATTAAAACCTATGGGACGCAGCAAAGGCAGTGCTAAGAGGGAAATTTATTGTCCTAAATGCCTATATCAGAAAAGAAGAAAAGGTAAAAATTCAGGAATTAACTGTCCACTTGGAAGAACTGGAGAAAGAACAGCAAACTAACCCCAAAGCAAGCAAAAGGAAAGAAATAACAAAGATTAGAGCAGAAATAAATGAAATTGAGAACATGAAAACAATAGAGAAAATCAATAAGACCAGAAGTTGGTTCTATGAGAAAATCAATAAGATTGATGGGCCCTTAGCAAGACTGACAAAAAGAAGAAGAGAGAGGACGCAAATAAATAAGATCAGAAATGGAAGAGGAGACATAACCACTGACCTCACAGAAATAAAGGAGGTAATAACAGGATACTATGAACAACTTTACACTAATAAATACAACAATTTAGATGAAATGGACGGGTTCCTGGAAAGGCATGAACAACCAACTTTGACTCAAGAAGAAATAGATGACCTCAACAAACCAATCACAAGTAAAGAAATTGAATCAGTCATTCAAAAGCTTCCCAAAAAGAAGTCCAGGACCAGACGGCTTCACATGTGAATTCTACCAAACATTCCAGAAAGAATTAGTACCAACTCTGCTCAAACTCTTCAAAAAAATCGAAGTGGAGGGAAAGCTACCTAATTCATTCTATGAAGCCAACATCACCCTCATACCAAAACCAGGCAAAGATATTACAAAAAAAGAAAACTACAGACCATTCTCTCTAATGAATATAGATGCAAAAATCCTCAACAAAATTCTAGCAAATCGAATCCAGCAACACATTAAAAGAATTATACATCATGACCAAGTAGGATTCATCCCAGGTATGCAAGGATGGTTCAACATAAGAAAATCAATTAATGTAATACATACACCATATCAACAAATCAAAGCAGAAAAATCACATGATCATCTCAATTGATGCAGAGAAGACATTTGACAAGATTCAACATCCTTTCCTGTTGAAAACACTTCAAAGGATAGGAATACAAGGGAACTTCCTTAAAATAATAGAGGGAATATATGAAAAACCCACAGCTAATATCATCCTCAATGGGGAAAAACTGAAAACTTTTCCCCTAAGATCAGGAACAAGACAAGGATGTCCATTATCACCACTATTATTCAACATTGTGTTGGAGGTTCTAGCCAGAGCAATTAGACAAGAAAAAGAAATACAAGGCATCAAAATTGGAAAGGAAGAAGTAAAACTATCACTGTTTGCAGACGATATGATACTGTACGTCAAAAACCCAGAAAAATCCACAACAAAACTACTAGAGCTAATAAATGAGTACAGCAAAGTAGCAGGTTACAAGATCAACATTCAAAAATCTGTAGCATTTCTATACACTAGCAATGAACAAGCTGAGGGGGAAATCAAGAAATGAATTCCATTTACAATTGCAACTAAAAGAATAAAATACCTAAGAAAATTTAACTAAAGAGACAAAAAACCTATACAAAGAAAACTACAAAAAACTGTTCAAGGAAATCACAGAAGACCTAAATAGATGGAAGGGCATACCATGTTCATGGATTGGAAGACTAAATATAGTTAAGATGTCAATCCTACCTAAACTGATTTACAGATTCAATGCAATACCAATCAAAATCCCAACAACTTATTTTTCGGAAATAAAAATACCAATAAGCAAATTTATCTGGAAGGGCAGGGTGCCCCGAATTGCTAAAAGTATCTTTGGGAAAAAAACGAAGCTGGAGGTTTCATGCTACCAGACTTTAAGGCATATTATGAAGCCACAGTGGTCAAAATAGCATGGTGTTGGTATAAAGATAGATATATCGACCATGGAATCGAATAGAGTGCTCAGATACAGACCCTCTCATCTATGGACATTTGATCTTTTTTTGTTTGTTTTGTTTTCTTGCCTAGATTTTTTTTAATTAATTAAAGAAAAAAAAGAAATTAACACAACATTTAGAAATCATTCCATTCTACATATGACATTTGATCTTTGATAAGGCAGTCAAGCCAAGTCACCTGGGACAGAACAGTCTCTTCAATAAATGGTGCCTAGAGAACTGGATATCCATATGCAAAAGAATGAAAGAGGACCCGTATCTCACACCCTATACAAAAGTTAACTCAAAATGGATCAAAGATCTAAACATTAGGTCTAAGACCATAAAACAGTTAGAGGAAAATGTAGGGAGATATCTTATGAATCTTACAATTGGAGGTGGTTTTATAGACCTTAAACCTAAAGTAAGAGCACTGAAGAATGAAAGAAAGAAATGGGAGCTCCTTAAAATTAAACACTTTTGTGCATCAAAGAACTTCACCAAGAAAGTAGAAAGACAGCCTACACAATGGGAGACAATATTTGGAAACGACACATCAGATAAAGGTCTAGTATCCAGAATTTATAAAGAGATTGTTCAACTCAACAACAAAAAGACAGCCAACCCAATTACAAAATGGGAAAAAGACTTGAACAGACACCTCTCAGAAGAGGAAATACAAATGGCCAAAAGGCACATGAAGAGATGCTCAATGTCCCTGGCCATTAGAGAAATGCAAATCAAAACCACAATGAGATATCATCTCACACCCACCAGAATGGCCATTATCAACAAAACAGAAAATGACAAGTGCTGGAGAGGATGCGGAGAAAGAGGCACACTTATCCACTGTTGGTGGGAATGTCAAATGGTGCAACCACTGTGGAAGGCAGTTTGGCGGTTCCTCAAAAAACTGAATATAGAATTGCCATATGACCCAGCAATACCATTGCTAGGTATCTACTCAGAGGACTTAAGGGCAAAGACACAAACGGACATTTGCACACCAATGTTTATAGCAGCATTATTTACAATTGCAAAGAGATGGAAACAGCCAAAATGTCCATCAACAGACGAGTGGCTAAACAAACTGTGGTATATACACACGATGGAATATTATGCAGCTTTAAGACAGAATAAAGTTATGAAGCATGTAATAACATGGATGGACCTAGAGAACATTATGCTGAGTGAGTATAGCCAAAAAGTAAAGGACAAATACTGTATGGTCCCACTGATGTGAACCAACATTAGAGAATAAACGTGGAATATGTCATTGGTAACAGAGACCATCAGGAGTTAGAAATAGGGTAAGATAATGGGTAATTGGAGCTGAAGGGATATAGACTGTGCAACAGGACTAGATACAAAAACTCAAAAATGGACAGCACAGTACTACCTAATTGCAATGTAATTATGTTAAAACACTGAATGAAGCTGCATCTGAGCTATAGTTTTTTTGTTTGTTTGTTCTTTTTTTATATATATTTTTTGTATTTTTTATTTTTATTTTTTTCTCTATATATCTTTATTTCTTTTTCTGTTGTCTTGCTATTTCTTTCTAAATCGATGCAAATGTACTAAGAAATGATGATCATACATCTATGTGATGATATTAAGAATTACTGATTGCATATGTAGAATGGAATGATTTCCAAATGTTGTATTTAGTTAATTTTTTATTTGATTAATAAAAAAAAAGAAAACTGGCTACAACCCTAAACAGTAGCATTTGTGCCAATTTCTGATTGGAATGGCGACAACAGGCCGAAGCCAAGTGTTAACATGCTTTGGTTCAAGGGATGGAAAGTTACCTGTAAGGATGGCAATTTCAGTGGAACTGTGTTGCTTGAAGCTCTGGATTGCATTCTGCCACCTACTTATCCAACTGACCTTGCATCTGCCTCTTTACAATGTCTACCAAATTGTGGGTATTGGTACTGTGCCTGTGGGCCGAGTGGAGACTGGTGTTCTCAAACCGGACATGATGGTCACCTTTGCTCTAGTCATCGTTACAATTGAAGTAGTTTGTTGAAATGTACCATGAAGCTTTGAAAGAAGCTCTTCCTGGGGATAATGTGGGCTTCAATGTTAAGAACAGGTCTGTAAACAGGGGGAAATTCAACTTCTTCAGGTTGAATTCTTGATATTCCCACAAGCAGTGCAGACAATCAAAGCTATAGGCTGAGCCCCCAATCTTGGGGTTTGTTCATATGAAACTTAACCCTACAAAGGATAGGTCAAGCCTACTTAAAATTAGGTCTAAGAGTCACCTCTAAGAGAACCTCTTTTGTTGCTCAGATGTGGCCTCTTTCTCCAGCCAACACAACAAGCAAATTCACCACCCTCCCCTTGTCTATGTGGGACATGACCCCCAGGTGTATGGAACTTCCTGGCAACATGGGACAGAAATCCTGGAATGAGCTAAGACTCAGCATCAAGGGATTGAGAAAACCCCTATAATGAGCTGAGACTCAACATCATGGGATTGAGAAAAACTTCTCGACCAAAAGGGGGAAGAGTGAAATGAGACAAATTAAGTGTCAATGGCTAAGAGATTCCAAACAGAGTCGAGAGATTATCCTGGAGGTTATTCTTATGCATTAAATAGATATTACCATGTTAGTCAAGATATAATGGAGAGACTGGAGGGAACTGCCTGAAAATGTGGAGCTGCATTCCAGTAGCCATGTTTCTTTAGGATGATTGTATAATGATATGGCTTTCACAATGTGACTGTGTGATTATGAAAACCTTGTGTCTTATGCTCCTTTTATCTACCTTTTCAACAGATGAGTAAAAACATATGGAATAAAGATGAATAATAGGGGGAACAAATGCTAAAATAAATTTAGAGTGAAATGCTGGTGATCAGTGAGGGGGAGGGGTGGGGTAATGGTATGTATGAATTTTTTTCTGTTTTCTTTTTATTTCTTTTTCTGAATAGATGCAAATGTTCCAAGAAATGATCATGAGGATGAATATGCAAGTAGGTGATGATATTGTGAATTACTGATTATAGATGTAGAACGGAATGATCAAAAGTTACAAATGTTTGTGTCTGGTGTTTCTTGGTATTTAAAAAAAATTAATTAAAAAAAAAAAGAACAGGTTTGTAAAAGATGTTCATTGTGGCAATGTGGCTGGTGACAGCAAAAATGACCCACCAATGGAAGTGGTTGGCGTCACTGCTCAGGTGATTATCCTGAACCATCCTAGGCCAAATCAGTGCTAGCTATGCACCTGTGCTGGATTATCATAAAGCTCACACTGCTTGCAAGTTTGCTGAGCTGAGGAAGATCAAGCACCATTCTGGCAAGAAGGTAGAAGATGGCCCCAAATTCCTGAAATGCGGTGATCATTGATATGGTTCCTGGCAAGCCCTTGTGTGCTGAGAGCTTCCCTAACTATCCTTCTCTGGGTCATTTTGCTGTTCGTGATATGGGACAGACAGTTGCTGTGAGTGTCATCAAGGCAGTGGACAAGAAGGCTGCTTGGAGCTGGCAAGATCATCAAGTCTGCCCAGAAAGTTAAATGAGTATTACCCATAACACCTGCCTCCCCAGTCTTCATCAATGGTGGAAAAAAACGGTCTCAGAACTGTTTGTCTCAACTGGCCATTTAAGTTTAATAGTAAAAGACTGATTAATGATAACAATGCATTGTAAAACTTTCAGGAGGAAAGGCTGTTTTGCGGACCATTTGTTTCTATGGCAGTTTTAAGTTATTTGTTTTTAAAAATCAGTACTTTTTAAATGGAAACAATGACCAAAAATCTGTCACAGAATTTTGAGACCCATTTAAAAAAAAAACAAAGTTTAATGAGGAAAAAAATAATACACTAGAGGTATACAACAGCGAATTTGACCAGTCAGATGAAAGAATCAGTGAACTAAAAGACAAGACAATCAAAATCATACAGTTAGAAAAACATAATAGGGAAAAGAAAAGAAACAATTGAGCAGTGTCTCAAGGATATGAGTGACTGCCTAAAGTACACAAATATACATTATGGGTGTCCCAGAAGGAGAAGACAAGTGAAAGGGGGCAAAGAATATGTGAAAAAAAATAATGGTTGAAAATTTCCCAGCCAAGACATAAATATACATGTCCAAGAAATGCAGTGTACTTCAATACTAATCATAATGGAAAACGCCAAAAATAAAGAGAAAATTCTGAAAGCAGCAAGAGAAAAAACAATTCATCATATACAAGGGATCCTCAATAAAACTAAGTTTCAATTTCTCATTAGAAACTATGTAGGTGAGAAGACAGTGGTATAGTACATTTAAGATACTAAAAGAGAAAAACTGCACACCAAAAACTGTTTATTAGGCAAAACTGTCCTTCAAAAATGAGGGAAAGTTTAAAATATTCACAGACAAACAGAAGGAGAGTTTAAAATAGTCACAGATAAACAGAGTTCGTCAACAAAAGATCTACCTTCCAAGAATTGCTAAAGGAAATTCTGCAGTTTAAAGGAAGACAGGAGAGAGTGGCTTGAGGGAGTGTGAAGAGTGAAGATAATCAGTAAGGGTAAATAAAAAGGTAAATGCAAAACCCTATAATACTGTATCCTCAATATACAACTCTAGTCTTTAATCACTATAAGTGTCAGAATACAATTCAACAAGAAAAAGGCATAGCTCCTGATAATGGGCATGCAAAATCTAAAGCGCTAAACTGGAACAAAAACAACATAAAAGAGGGGAAATAGAGGGATATGAGAGCCAAGAAGCCATATGCTATTGAAGCTAAATTGGTATCTGTGGTGTTAGATTCAGCTGTCAACTTGGCCAGGTGAAGGTACCTAGTTCTGTTGCTGTGGACATGAGCCAATGGTACGTGAACCTCATCTGTTGCTCATTACATCTGCAGTCGGTTAAGAGTAATGAATGATGTTTGTTTTAATTAGCTGGTGCTTAAATGAGAGAGCGCAACACAGCACAACCAAGCAGCCTCAGCACTGTGTGCAGCTCAGCCCGGGCCTTTGGAGATGAAGAAAGAAATCACCCCAGGGAAAGCTGTTGGAACCCAGAGGCCTGGAGAGAAGGCCAGCAGAGATCATTCTGTGCCTTCCCACGTAGGAAAGAAGCTCAGTTCTAGCAAACTAGGACAGTATCTTTTCAAATTAGTAGTTTATAGACGTAGGCCTGTGTAATACATACCCTAGGGTAACCACAAAGAAAGAATTTAAAAATACATACAGAAAAAGAAATGTGAAAGGGATCAGTAATATCATCATAAAGGATTAACTAAACAGAAAAGGAGACTGCACCAAAAGAAAAGTGAAACAAAAAAGATATGACATATAAAAACCAATGGACAAAATAGCTGAAGGAAATACTACCTTTACAGTAAAAACACTGTTCATGGATTAAACTCCCCAATAAAAGACAAAGATTGACAGAATGGATATAAAAGCATGACCCAAATATATGTTTATACGAAGGTTCATCTAAGACCCAAACGCACAAATAGGTTAAAAGTGAAAGGCTGGAAAAATATATTCCACATAAATAACCAAAACAGATCTATACTAATACAGGACACAAAACAGACTTTAACTCATAAAGCTATTGTAAGAGACAAAAAAAAGGGATATTATATATTAATAAAAAGGGCCATCCACCAGGAAGAAATAACGATCATAAATATTTATGCACCTAACCAAGGTGCCCAAAAATACATGAGGCAAACACTGGCAAAACTGAAGAGAGAAATAGACACCTCAATAATAATAGTTGGAGACTCAACACAACACTCTCATCAACAGCTAAAACAACTAGACAGAGGATCAATAAGGAAATAGAGAACTTGAATAATATGAAAAACTAGACCTTACAGACATATACAGAACATTTTGTATCCTAAAAAAGCAGGATACACATTATTCTCAAATGCACATTCTATTCTCCAGGATAGATCACATGCTGGGTCACAAAACAACAAAAGGTTGAAATAATATAAAGCATCTTCTCTGACCATAATGGAATGAAGAGAACTGAAAAATTCACAAATGTATGGAGGCTAAACAACATACTCATTAAAAATCAGTGGGTCAAAGTAGAAATTGGAAGAGAAATCAATAAATATCTCAAGAAGAATAAAAATGAGAACATAACATATCTAAACTTATGGGATGTAGCAAAGGCAGTGCTGAGAGGGAAATTTATAGCCTAAACCTACATGAAAAAAGAATTAAGATTCCTGGAACATGCACCAAAAAAAAAGAAGAGCAACTACTCTGGAGATCACTCTTACACAAGCTTCAGTTAGATCTTGCTACCTACCATAACTTGTCAAACCCCAACCAAAACCATTCCTGCCAATCCTAAAGAACACCTAGGATGAGATATAAGATTCTACAAAGGTTACATGCATTAAGTTAACTTTCCAGAAACCTACAACCTCCAGTTGGGTCCCTGGAACAGATTAAGCCCTTAAATGCAGAGTGGCCAGTCTCTCCAGAACATCAACTAGTTCTATTTCCCTATCCCATATTATCAACAGCCACTTCCAATATGAAAAAGTTAGAATGGACATAGCCCAAATAATCCTAAGAAGTGGGCGAAAGATCAAAGGTGATGGTGGAGTTATACAGAGAAAGTAGAGTTTAACAAATCAGTATGACTGTTGAAACATTATACTGATTATTTCTTTTAGTCTCCTATATCTTAGAGCAGCTAGAAGTAAAGACCTAAGGATGTGGGAGAGGATCCAAGATGGCACCTAAGTGAGGTGTGGAATTTAGTTCATCCTCCAGAGCAGCTAGTAAATAATCAGGAACAATACAGAACAAATGCTGGGGCCACATCAGTGACTGAACACACAGTATACACCAGTCTGGACAAGCTGGACCAGTTGTGATTCAACCCAGACACGTACACTCCCAAGCCCCAGCCACCGGCACCCCTCCCTCACAGGCTGGCTTCCAAAGGGAAAAAGAAAGAGACTTTACTAAAGCAAGGGGATGAGCTCTACCGAGCTCCAATAGTGGAATTAATTAACAAATTCTGACTACTGAAAATAGATCCCCAGCTCAGCTGAACCTCAAGTAAAAGCTGAGGTTGCTGGGTTTTGCCCTGGTGCAGAGGGAGCAGGGCTGACAGAAAAAGAGGAAAAAAAGGAGTTTTTTTTTTCAATTGGACAGCACAAAATACTTGCAAAGATCTGGGTCCTGCAGGAAAGAAGGGGGCACACAGGACCTGGAGATACACAGAGCAATGTACTAATTTAAGCTCTTGATTGGTAAACCCTGGGAACGGTGGTCCTTCCCTGAAAAGGATTTTTTTTTTCTTTTCTTTTTTGTGGTTGTGTTTCTACAGCTTGACTGCTCTTTGGATACAACTGCAAGGCTTCTCAGGCTCCAAAAGCCCCAGACAAGCGCAGAATTAAGCTTCTCTGAGAGACAGAGAGGCTGGTCAGGTGAAAGGAATTAATTCCCTGGAGGCTGTACCTTCCCCAAGAGAGGGATGAGCTCAGCTCAGGTGAAATCTCTCCCTCAAGGAATTCAGACCCCAGGGGCTGGAAAACTGAAAGAATTAAAGCCAGACTACAATCTCTTCCCTGTCTTGACCACCACAATTCCAGCACAGAGAGTCTGCTCAAGTTAAACGTACTGCATCAGTTTATGCTGATGGGATCCGCTGGCAGGCAGGCGCCACATACTGGGCAGGATAGGAAAATCAGAGTCTAGAGGATTCACAGGAAAGTCTTTCAACCTGCTGGTTCTCACCCTCAGGGAAAACTGATGCAGGTGACTCTTTCCTCCTGAGAGGAGGCCAGACTGCTCAGGAAAAATCTGACTGGGGTCTATAGTACCTAAGTAGACCTTCCTAAGGAGAGAGACAAAAAAAAAAGCACCATACAGGCAGGGCAAGAAACAAGAAATGAAAAATTCTGATCTGTTAAACTAAGCTAGAGGTCTAGAATAAGCTGAACTGAATGTCAAAGAACAGATAGACAACAAAGTCATCCAGCAAGAAAATCCTAGGTAAAAAAGTGAAAACAATCTCCACAATGAATTAATTAAGGAAATTAAATGTCTAGACACCAGCAAAACATAACGAATCATAACTGGGAAAATTGAAGAAATGGCTCAGTCAAAGGAACAAACCAAGAATTCAAATGAGATACAGGAGTTGAAACAATTAATCCAGAATGTTCAAAAAGACATGGAAAATCTCATCAAAAATCAAATCAATGAACTGAGGGAGGATATAAAGAAAAAAACGAGGGATGGACAAAAAAGAAGAAATCGAAAGTCTGAAAAAACAAATCACAGAACTTATGGGAATGAAAGGCAAAGTAGAAGAGATGAAAAAACAATGTTAGATTTCAAGAGGCAGAAGATAGGATTAGTGAACTGGAGGATGGGACATCTGCAATCCAACAAGCAAAAGAAAACACAGCAAAAAGAAGGGGAAAATACAACCACGACTCAGGGAATTGAAGAACAACACTAAGCTCATGGATATACGTGTTGTGGCTGACCCAGAAGGAGAAGAGAACAGAAAAGGAGGAGAAAAACTAATGGAGGAAATTATCACTGAAAATTTCCCATCTCTTATGAAAGACTCAAAATTACAGATCTAAGAAGTGCAGAGTACCCCAAACAAAATAGATCGAAATAGACATACTCCAAGACTTACTAATCAGAATGTCAGATCTCAGGGAAAAAGAGAGAATCCTGAAAGCAGCAAGAGATAAAACAATTCATCACATATAAGGGAAGCCCAATAAGACTATGTGTAGATTTAACCTTTACTGATAGTCTTCATTTCTACACTCTTCTCTACACTTCTCTTTCCCGTCTTTTCCAGTCTCTTGGTCACAAATTTTCATACCACTGTCTTCTTGCCTCCAGACATGTCAGACGTCAAAGAGACAGAGATGCTTTCTTTTGAAAGCATCAAGGGAAAAGAAATTTGTCACAAACAAGGGAAGCCCAACAAGACAATATGTAGATTTCTCAGCAGAAACCATGGAGGCAAGAAGACAGTGGTATGATATATTTAAGATACGAAAAGAGAAAAACTGCCAACCAAGAATTCTATAACCAACAAAACTGTCCTTCAAAAATGAGGGGGAAATTAAAACAGTTTCAGACAAAAAAATCACGAAGAAAATTTGTGACCAAGAGACTGGAAAAGACAGGAAAGAGAGGTGTAGAGAAGAGTGTAGAAATGAAGACTATTAGTAAAGTTAAAAAGAAGAAAAATTAGATATAACATATAAAATCCAAAAGGAAAAATGGTAGAAGAAAGTACTGCCCATACAGTAATAACACTAAATGTTAATGGATTAAACTTCCCAATCAAAAGACACAGACTAGCAAAATGGATTAAATAACAGGACCCATCTATATGCTGTTTACAGGAGATGCATCTTAGACCCAAGAAAAAACATAGGTTTAAAGTGAAAGGTTGGGAAAAGATATTTCATGCAAACAACAATCAGAAAAGAGCAGGAGTAGCTATACTAATATCCAACAAATTAGACTTCAAATGTAAAACAATTAAAAGAGACAAAGAAGGACACTATGTATTAATAAAAGGAACATTTCAACAAGAAGACATAACAATCACAAATATTTATGCACCAAAACGGAGTGCTAAAAAATACAGGAGGCAAACACTGAAAAGAGAAATAGACAAATCTACTATAATAGTTGCAGACTTCAATTCCCCACTCTAAACAATGGGCAGAACATCTAGACAGGGGATCAATAAAGAAACAGAGAATTTGAATAATACAATAAATAAGCTAGACTTAACAGACATTTATAGAACATTACACCCCACAACACCAGGATACACCTTTTTCTCAAGTGCTCATGGATCATTTGCAAGGATAGACCATATGCTGGGTCACAGAGCAAGTCTCAATAAATTTAGAAAGACTGAAATCATACAAAACACTTTCTCAGATCATAAAGGAATAAAGTTAGAAATCAATTACAGGCAGAGGGCCAGAAAATTCACAAATATATGGAGGCTAAACAACACACTCTTAAACAACCAATGGGTCAAGGAAGAAATTACAAGAGAAATCAGTAAATATCTCGAAGCAAATGAAAATGAAAATACAACATATCAAAACTTATGGGATGCAGCAAAGGCAGTGCTAAGAGGGAAATTTATTGCCCCAAATGCCTATATCAAAAAAGAAGAAAAGGTAAAAAATGAGGAATTGACTGTGCACTTGGAAGAACTAGAGAAAGATCAGCAAACTAATCCCAAAGGAAGCAAAAGGAAAGAAATAAAGATTTAGAGAAGAAATAAATGAAATTGAGAACATGAAAACAATAGAGAAAAT
This sequence comes from Tamandua tetradactyla, assembly GCF_023851605.1. Classification (NCBI taxonomy): domain Eukaryota; kingdom Metazoa; phylum Chordata; class Mammalia; order Pilosa; family Myrmecophagidae; genus Tamandua; species Tamandua tetradactyla. Next base: position 95,977,952 of record NC_135333.1, on the reverse strand, counting down.
CAACGAAACCAGAAGTTGGTTCTATGAGAAAATCAATAAGATTGATGGAAATTTAGCAAGGTTTACATCGAGAAAAGGAGAGAGGATGCAAATAAATAACAGGAGAAAAGGAAGAGGAACATAACCACTGACCCCACATAAATAAAGGAGGTAATAAACAACTTTATGCTAATAAACTAGGCAATGTAGATGAAATGGACAACTTCCTAGAAAGGCATGAACAACCAATATTGACTTGAGAAGAAATAGATGACCTCAACAAATCAATCACAAGTAAAGAAATTCAATTAGTCATTAAGAAGCTCCCCAAAAATAAAAGACCAGGACCAGATGGCTTCACATGTGAATTCTACCAAACATTCTAGAAAGAATTAGTACCAATCCTGCTCAAACTCTTCAAAAAAATTGAAGAGGAGGGAAGGCTACCTAACTCATTCTATGAAGCCAGCATCACCCTCATACCAAAGTCAGACAAAGATACTATGAGAAAAGAAAACTACAGACCGATCTCTCTAATGAATACAGATGCAAAAATCCTTCACAAAATTCTTGCAAATCGAATCCAGCGCCACATTAAAAGAATTATACACCATGATGAAACAGGATTCGTCCCAGGTATGCAAGGATGGTTCAACATAAGAAAATTAATTAATGTAACACACCGTATCAATAAATCAAAGCAGGAAAACCACATGATCATCTCAATTGATGCAGAAAAGGCATCTGACAACATTCAACATCCCTCGTTGTTGAAAACACTTCAAAGGACAGGAATAACTTCCTCAACATGATAAAGGGAATATATGAAAAACCCACCGTTAACATCATCCTCAATGGGGAAAAACTGAAAGCTTTCCCCCCTAAGATCAGGAATATGACCAAAGATGTTGACTATTACCAATGTTATTCAATACTGTGTTGGAAGTTCTAGCCAGAGCAATTAGACAACAAAAAGAAATACAAGGTATCCGAATTGGAAAGGATAAAGTAAAACTCTCACTGTTTACAGGTGATATGATACTATATGTCAAAAACCCTGAAAAATCTACAGCAAAACTACCAGAGCTAATAAATGAGCACAGCAAAGTGGCAGGCTAAAAGATCAACACTCAAAAATCTGTAGTGTTTCTATACACTACTAATGAACAATCAGAGGAGGAAATCAAGAAAAAAAAATTCATTTACAATTGCAACCCACAGAATAAAATATTTAGGAATAAATTTAACTAAGGATTCAAAAGACCTATACAAAGAAAACTACAAGAAATTGCTAAAAGAAATCACAGAAGACCTAAATACATGGAAGGGCACACTGAGTTCATGGATTGAAAGACTAAATATAGTTAAGATGTCAATTCTACATCAACTGATTTACAGATTCAATGCAATACCAATTAAAATCCCCAAAACTTACTTTAGAAATAGAAAAACCAATAGCCAAATTTATCTGGAAGGGCAAGGTGCCCTGAATAGCAAAAAATATCCAGAGAAAGAAGAATGAAGTCAGAGGTCTCACACTACTAACTTCAAGGTGTATTATGAAGCTACAGAGGTCAAAACAGCATGGTACTGGAATAAAGACAGATATACTGGTCAATGGAATCGAATAGATTGTTCAGATGTCGAACCTCTCATGTATGGACAACTGATCTTTGATAGGCAGTCAAGACAACTCACCTGGTATAGAACAGTCTCTCCAATAAATGGTACCTAAAGAACTGGATAGCCACATGCAAAAGAATGAAAGAGGATCCATATCTCACACCATATACAAAAATTAGATCAAAATGGATAAAAGATCTAAACATTAGATCTAATACCATAAAACTTTTAGAAGAAAATGTAGGGAAATATCTTATAAATCTTATATTAGGAGGCAGTTTCCTAGATCTTACATTCGAAACAGGAGCACTGAACAAAGAAATAGATAAATGGAAACTCCTTAAAAGTAAACACTTTGTGCATCAAAGAACTTCATCAAGAAAGCAAAAAGACAATCTATGCAATGGGAGACAATATTTGGAAACGATATATCAGATAAAGGTCTACTATCCAAAATATATAAACAGAAGGTTCAAATCAACAGCAAAAAGACAAACAACTCAATTATAAAATGGGCAAAAGGCATGAACAGACACCTCTCAGAAGAGGAAATACAAATGACCAAAAGGCACATGAAAAGATGCTCAACTTCCCTGGCTATTAGGGAAATGCAAATCAAAGCCACAATGAGATATATCTCACACCCAGCAGAATGGCCATTATCAATAAACAGAAAATGACAAGTGCTGGAGAGGATGTGGAGAAAGAGGCACACTTATCTACTGTTGGTGGGAATATAAAATGGTACAACTGCTGTGGAAGTTAGTTTGGTGGTTCCTCAGGAAGCTAAGTATAGAATTGCCATACGATCAGGCAATACCACCGCTAGGCATCTATTCAGAGTATATGAGGGCAAGGACACAAACGGACATTTGCACACCAATGTTTATAGCAGCACTATTTACAATTGCCAAGTGATGGAAACAGCTCAAATGTCCATCAATAGATAAGTGGTTAAATAAGCTGTGGTATACAAATGTATATATATATATATATATGATGGAATATAATGCAGCTGAAGACAAAATAAAGTCATAAAGTTTATAACAACATGAATGGATCTTGAGGACATTATGCTGAGAGAGATTAGCCAGAAACAAAAGGACAAATACTATATGGTCTCACTGATATGAACTATCATTAATGAATGACCTTGGAGAATTTCAGTTAAGAACAGAGGCCATCAGGAAATAGAAATAGGTTAGATTTTGGGAAATTGGAGCTGAAAGGATACAGATTGTGCGACAGAACTGACTGCAAAAATTCAGAAATGGATAGCACAATACTACCTAATTGTAGCACAATAATGTTAGTATACTGAATGAAGCTGAACGTGAAAAATGATAGAGGGAGGAGGGCTGGGGCACAAATGAAACCAGAAGGAAAGATAGAGAGAAAGACAGATGGTATAATCTAGGAACGCCTTGAGTATACAATGATAGTGACTAAATGTACAAATTAAAAAATATTTTTGCATGAGAAAGAACAAAGGAATGTCAATATTGCAAGGTGTTGAAAAGAGATGGTAATTCATATTTTAAAACCTTAACTTATGCATGAGACTAAAGCAAAAAAAAAAATTTGGTACAAAATTTATATTTTGACTAATGCATTTCCTAATATTACTTACATGAACCGTTTAATTGAATACTATAAGTACATGGAATCTCGAATATGGCATGAGATTTTGTAGGTTTGTCTGGAGTGATGCCCTGATAACTTCCAGAGTGATTTGGACAGTGAATAAAAATGTATTTGAAAAGTCCCCTTGGGGGAATGGAGAGAAAGGGGGAAAATTCAACTTCCCCATCTGGAAAATTCCTGATAGTCTCACAAGCTGTGGGAAAACCAAATCAATAGACTGAGCCCTCAATCCTGGGGTCTGTTAATATGAAACTTCTCCCTGCAAAGGACAGACTAAGTCTACTTAAAATTAGGCCTAAGGGTTATGATATGGGTGTGATCTGTTTTAACACAGGAGCAAATGATGTCTGGTGCATTATATAGAAGGACCAAAAAGGAGGGCCCTTCGGATCTTTCAAGTCTCAGTTCAAATGCCACTCTCTTTAAATATGTTTGTGAATCTCTGCTCACCCCATATCCTACCCCATCAGAATTACTATAAACCTAACTCCATTGATCTTCTATGGCATTTTATTGGTATTTTAATAGCAACACAACATTCTTCCCTGTATTATAAATATTTGTGAATATGTTTTATTGCCTCTTTTATAAGTTTCCATATATCCCCCAAATTGCTTATAATAATAAAAAAATACTTCAAAAGGAATGATTCTCAAAAAAAAAAAAAATTAGGTCTAAGAGTCACCCCCAGAAACCCTCTTTTGTTGCTAAGATGTAGCCTAGCTCTCTCTCAGCCAATAAGGCAAGCAAACTCATCGTCCTCCCCCTCTCTAGGTGAGACATGACTCCCAGGGATGTAAATCTCCTTGGCAATATGACAGAAATCCTAGAATGAGCTGGGACTCAGCATCAAGGGATTGAGAAAATCTTCTCGACCAAAGTCAGTGGCTGAGAGATTTCAAACAGAGTCGAGAGGTTATCCTGGAGGTTGTTCTTACACATTTTATAGATATCCCCTTTTTAGTTTAAGGTGTATTAGAGAGGCTAGAGGGAAGTGCTGGAAATTGGAGAACTGTGTTACAGTAGCCATGTTTCTTGAAGATTAATGTATAATGAAATAGCTTTTGCAATGTGACTGTAAAAACCTTGTGTCTGATGATCCTTTTATCTATGATATTGACAGATGAGTAAAAAAATAAGGGTTAAAAATAAATAATAGGGGGAACAAATGTTAATATAAATTGAGTAGATTGAAATACTAGTGAACAATGAAAGGGAGTGGCAAGGGATATGGTAGGAATGAGTTTTTCCTTTTTTCTTTTTATTTCTTTTTCTGGAGTGATGTAAATTTTCTAAAAAATGATCATGGTGGCGAATATTCTACTATGTGATGATTGTGAGCCACTGATTGTACATCATGCACAGAATGTATGTTAAGAATGTTCATGCTTGTGTGTTGTTTTGGTCTGATAATAAAAAATAAATTAAAGGAAAAAAAAAAACAAAAACCTAAGTTTGTGGAATTGTGTCCCATACCAAACTCAGAGATTTGTTCTACAACTGACTGTTGCAATGTGCTTTGAAATTTGTTGCTTTTTTGTATATACGTTATTTTTCACACATACAAAAAAATTTTTAAGTCAACTGATAATAAATATACTATATGATATTGTGAATCATTGTACACTTTGGATGATTACATGGTATGTGAATATATAATACATATCAATAAAAAACTCTTTGTGACCTTAATATTAGACAAGTTTCTTAGATATGATACAAAAAGCAAAAGCAACAACAGAAAATGAACTGGACTTCATCAAAATTAAATTTTTGTGTGTTAAAGGGCACTATCAAGAAACCAGAAAGACAACACACAGAATGGGAAAAAGCAGTTGCAAATCATCACTCTGATGGAAGTTTAGTATGCAGAATATATAATGAATCATTACAACAACAAAAAGAGATAACCCAATTTAAAAATGGGCAAATGATTTAAATAGACATTTATCCAAAGAAGACATACAAATGGCCATTTTTAAAGCACATGAAAATATGCTGAACACCATTAGTTTCAGAAAATTCAAATCAAAACCACATGACACCACTTCACACCTGCTAGAATGGCTATAATTATAAAATATATATGAAAATAAGTGTTGGCAAGGATGTGGAGAAATTGGAACGCTCATACTTGCTGGTGGGAATGTAAAATGGTGCAACTGTTGTGGAAAATAGTTCGACATTTCCTCAAAAAAGGTAATCATTCCATTGCTAGGTACAGTGCAAAGAATTTGAAAACATATGTCCACACAAAAACTTACACATGAATGTTCATAACTGCATTATTATAATAGCCAAACGACAGAAACAACCCAAGCGTTCATCAGTGGATGAATGAATAAGCAAAATGTATTGTATTCATATAATAGAATATTATTCCATCATAAAAAGACATTACTAGTAACACTAAACCAGAGCTTCAGATTAATGTCATCTGTATTGGGATTTCTGTATGGGGTTTTGGATTATATACCTGGAGGGTTTCCCCTTCCAATCTTCAACTTAAGAAATAGCGATTACATTTCCCAATTTGAGTCACACAAGTTTAAGTTTTACCTTTCTCCACCTGCAAAGTACATCATGGTCTAAAAGTATCAGCTTTCTTTCTATTCCTACATTCTGTGAATGATTGTTAGCTTCAAACATGACTCTTTCTTCTCAACTCCTCCAATAGCATAGCTCCAAATAAATTTAGACAATCAAAGGAATCAAAATCTAAGACATTTAGAGATCAGCAAAGGATATACGGGGATCAGCCTTAAAGTTGGTATTTTGGAACAAGAATGCCACCAAGGTACTAGAGGGTACATTCCTTTAGAATCAGCTTCCCTGAATTGCTCCTGCTTTTTCCAATGTCATTCCTTTTATTTTATTTTTTAAACGTTTTTTATTGTATAGTATAACATATATACAAAACAAAGAAATAAAAAAGCAATAGTTTTCAAAGCATTCTTCAAAAAGTGGTTAGAGGACAGATTCCAGAGTTTGTCATGGGCTACCATACAATCCTCTCATATTTTTCCTTCTAGCTGCTCCAGAATACAGGAGGCTAGAGGGTTTAAATACATTTTTATCATCACGATCGACTTTTTTTCCTTCTGCTTTTGTGAACGATAATATATATACAAAAAGGCTATAAATTTCCAAGCACAGCACCACAATTAGTTGTAGAACATATTTCAGACTTTGACATGGATTACAATTTCACAATTTTAGGTTTTTACTTCTAGCTGCTCTAAAATACTGGAAACTAAAAGATATCAATTTAATGATTCAGCATTCATGTTCATTTATTAAGTCCTATCTTCTATGTATAATTCCACCATCACCTTTGATCTTTCCATACCTCTCACTGGGGTTATTTGGGCTATGGCAATTCTAAATTTTTGATATTGGAAGGGTCTGTCACTAATATGGGGTAAGGATATGGAACTATCTGATGTTCTGGAGAGGCTGGGCTAAGTTTCAGGACTTATCTGGACCAGGGACCCATCTGGAGGTTATAGGTTTCTGGCAAGTTACTCTATTTCCTGGAAATCTTGCAGAATCTTATAAATTACCCTAGATGTTCTTTAGGATTCAATGCTATGCATTTTAAGGCTCAAAGATTCACTAATATATTTTTCAAATTAGGATCTGTGAACCATTTGTATCAGAATCACCTATGGTGCCTGGCCCACCCCAGTTGTATAAAATAAAAAATTCTGGGAATGGGTCCAGGAAACTCATTCTGAAGATGATTTTTTATATATAACCAAGTTTGAAAAACACTGTAAATAAATGAAATAAGACCTACAGCCATTAAGGTATGGGTAATGAGTAAAGCAGAGACTATATCTTTGTTGTGAAGAGAAGATCACTGCCAGTAAGGATTCTACAAGTCAGAACTAAACAAGAATACATGTTTGGAACTCACTAATGACACAAAATTCCATTAAATATGAACATAAGGGCAGGCCACAGCGGCTCAGCAGGCAAGAATGCTTGCCTGCCATGCCCGAGGACCCGGGTTCGATTCCCAGTGCCTGTCTATGTTAAAAAAAAAAAAATTAACATGAGGCATGTGCTGTATATATCAATGTTACAAAACAATAATGACAAAAATGGCAGACAATAAAAGTAGTGGTGTGCTAGTCTCCAAAGCAACTAGAAACAATTTTTCCCCTAACACACAGAAAATATGAGAAAAAAGACAATGCTTCTATTTCTATTTCTCCTATATCTGAATAATAAAGACAAGAATTTCAGTCTTTAAAGACTTAGCTGGAGATAACACTTATTAAACCTAATCTAAAAAACAAATTTCTCCTGAGTAATTTCAAACACAACTTGCAAATGTGGCATATACTGTCACTACTAGGTTGGCTTTCCTTAGTGCAGATCAATGGCCTTCAGAATGACAGACCTTTACATTTCTACTCTGCCCCTCCCAGTTTTGCCAACAAGATTACTTGCTGAAATAAATTCTATTTTGTGCGAGAAATTCTTGCGTTTAAGCTATTTATGTAGACATATTACAGCTCCGATTCTTTTACTGCTTCATGCTTACTAAGCTCTGAGACTCTCTTAAAGGTATATAGAAAGTTTCTGGTCTAAGGGACCATTTGCAGCTAGAAAGCAGTTCCCAAATTACTACCACAGAACATTTAATTTATATTTTATCCTTTAATTCTATTTACAAACATATATCAGTTTTGATGATAAAAGCACCAATATTTTAAAATAATATGTAGTTACAGTAATCAATATTCATCCATTCAAAATGTTTATGGAGCACCTACTACATGCCTCAAATTGTTCAAGGAGCTAAGAAGACAGCAGTTAAAAATATATACTTAATATAAATACTGCTTATAATTATATTACGTTTGATGATTTAATGTCTCCTCCAATCATCACTATAAATATTAAATGTTACAAATACTACCCTAGAATATGCAGAACTGAGCAAAATCTGTACTAAAAGACTAAGGAAATTCATCTTACAGTAGACCAAGGAATTGCTTCAACTACTTAAAAAAAAAAACTGTGCAGGGATCAAGATGGCAGCACGAAACATTTTAGGGCTCCAAACCCCAACAAAAGCTTTGAACAACCAGCAAGATCTTGCAGAAACAACTTTTTCAAAACTCTAGAAAACAATTAATGGCCTGTAGTTACAGAATAAGCACCAAATCAAGAAAAAGGCTACTTAAAAGTAGTAGCATCTCGTGCCACCCTGGCTGGCCCTGCCTCCATCCCTTACCTGCTCAGCACATGATCTGCCTGTGTTCCCAAAGTAGACCCCTGGTCCTAATTTTGAAGGGTTCCAACTAACCCTCATGCACATACTGGGAGCATTTACTTCTGGACCACTCTATCTGGTGGCGGCCTGAGGTACTCACCATCCCAGAACTTACTGTGCATATAGAAGACAGTTGAGAACTCTCCTACAGAATGCTGTGGGAGCTTCCTGGGTAAGGGATTGCTGGCTGTAGGACTTTCAGTGCAATGCCAGAGGAAACTATTTCCTAGGGAAAATGAAACATTCATATCCATGTAAACGGTGGAATTCCTAGGGCTACACATGTATACCCAAGCAAAGATGCATGCACAGAAAGCATCAGGGAGGCCCCTATGCTTTGGCCTGGAGCTGTTCTCTAAACTTATTATAGATATAAGCTCCAATGGAGACGACTCCTACAGGTCAATCTGCAAAGACTGGGAAAGGTGTTTACTTCTTTTATTTCTTTTTGTTTTTGTTAGTTCCTGGTATCCAAGGGAAGCGCTGCATTATACTAGCTAGATGCAAGCCTGAGGAACTAAATTCTAGTGGTAACACATAATAATATCAAAAAGTTCAGGTTTCAACAAAAGATTACAAAATATACAAATAAATAGGAGGTGGTAGCCCAGGCAAAGGAAAAAAACTGAAGCATTAGAAACCATCAATGAGGAGGAACAGGCATGGGACATACCATACAAAGACTCTTTATAAATGGTGCTACACATAATCAAAGGGCTACAGGAAAGTATAGACAAGGAACTAAAGGAAATCAGAAAAACAACAGATGAACACAAAGGGAATATCAACAGAGAGATGAAAATTATAAAAAAGGCATCAAACAGAACTGAAGACTACATTAACAGAAATTTAAAATTCCTTAGTGGGGCTCAACAGCAGATTGGCGCTAACAGAAGAATCAGTGAACCTGAAGATAAGACAATTGAAATCATCACTCTGAGAATCAGAAAGAAGAAAGAAGAAAGAAAAATGAACAGAGACTAAGGAACATGTGGAACAATATCAAGCATACCAATATATATATTGTGGGAGTCCCAGGAGGAGAAGAAAGAAAAAAAGAAGCAGCGAGACCATTCAAAGAAATGATGGCTGAAAATTCCCCAAATTTAACAAAAGACACGACTATATACATAGAAGATGTTCTATTAAATCCAGACAGGATAAACTGCACCATGTTATAATCAACCTATCAAATGCCACAGATGAAGAGAGAACTCTGAACACCTCGAGAGAAGAGTGCCACATATGAAAGTCAATAAAATATACTGCTGATTTCTCATAAATCATGGAGGCAAGACAGCAATAGAATGACATATTTATAGTGCTGAAAGCAAAAAGCTGCTATCCAAGAATTCTGTATCTAGCAAAAATGTCTTTCAGAAATGAGGGAGAGGGCAGGCCATGGTGGCTCAGCAGGCAGAGTTCTCTCCTGCCATGCTGGAGACCCAGGTTCGATTCCCAGTACCTGTCCATGCAAAAAAAAAAAAACAGAGAGAACTGAATGTACAAAGTCAATATGCTAAAACTCAATTGTCAAAAGTGGGGGATTTGGGGGAGGAGTATGAGATTCTTGCAGAAGAAAGGAAAATGTCTTTATATAGATTGTGGTGGCAAAGGCATAGCTATGTGATTATACCAGCAACTACTGATTTTTTCCTTAGGTTGGATTATACAATGTGCAAATAAAACTGTTTAAAAATGAACAGTGCTGGAGAAAATGTGGAGAAAGAGATGTACCTATTCAATGGTGGTAGAGAAGCTAAGAGGTAAAGCCCCTCTGGAGGGCAGTATAAGTGGTTCCACAGGAGACTAGGGGGTGAGGTTACCACATGATCCTGCAACTCCATTGCTAGGTATATACCTGGAGGAACTGAGAGTGGGGCCACAAATGGACATTTGCACACTGATGTTTATGGCAACAGTGTTCATAAATTGCAATGGATGGAGGTGATCTAAAGGTACAACAACTGAGGGATGGAAGAGGGAACTGCGGTGTGTACATACAGCAGACTACCGAGTGGCTGCAAGAAGGAATGAAGTTTTGAGGTATGCAACTAACTAAGTGAATGAACCTTGAGGACAGTATGTTGAATGAAATGTCAGAAACAAAAAAATATTATTATGCTTCAATCATATGGTCTAACTATAATATACAAACTTAGAAAACTGAAGTAGAGAGCATGGGTTATCAGACTGGGGCCTACCATAAAGGGTCCTAGATTGTACATTCTTACAGCAGTCAAATCTATTTCAGAGTAGTAATGGTTATTTCAAAATTCTGAAATACTGAGCTATTTGTGTATAGCCTGGTTATTTCCTGAAACTTCAGGTATTTTGTGACACCCGAAACTTAAGAGTTAGAGCTCTGAAGCTATGAAAGTCAGTATTATTCCAGCAGCAACTGTTTAAAAAATTGAAAAAGTGATCAGACTTCAAATAGAGATATGAATGAAGCTAATCTGGATAAGACTAAGGTAAATCAGAATATAGGGTAAAGGATAATACGGACTTTATCTTAAAACGTCAATTTCTATGTAAGACCAAAGATAGAGATGTTTATTTGGTGCATAAATTATATTTTTGGTAGTATATTATCTAGTTTAATTTGTATGGTCATTTATTAGAATACTATAATTACATGGAATGTTGAATAGCGTGTAAGATCTCATTGGTTTGTACAGGTTAGTGTGATGCACTGATACATCCCAGAACAGTTAGGGCAGAGAATAAAAAACTATTTGCGAAGTCCCCTTGGGGGTCTAGGAAGAAAGGAGGAAATATTCAATTTTCCCATCTGGGGAATTTCTGATACTCTAACAAGCAGTGGGGACGACCAATTCAAAAAAGGCTGAGCCCTTGATCTTGGGGTCTGCCTCAAGCCACTTCAATACACCATAAGCTAAAAAATGATATCTATATAATGCATAAAAATAACCTCCAGGAAAACCTCTTGATTCTGCTTGAAATCTCTCAGCCACTGAAACTTTATTTTGCTCATTTCTCTCTCCCCTCTTTTGGTCAAGGAGGTTTTGTCAATCCCTTGATGCTAGGTCCTGCTTCATTTTGGGATTTCTGTCCCACATGGCCAGGGAGATTTACACTCCTGGGTGTCTTGTCCCATGTAGGAAGGAGGGCAGTGAATTCACTTGCTGCATCGGCTTAGAGAGAAAGGCCACATCTGAGCAACAAAAAAGGTTCTCTGGGGCTGACTCTTGGGCCTAATTTTAAGTAGGCTTAGCCTATCCTTTGCAGGAATAAATTTCATACGGGCAAACCCCAAGATTAAGGGCTTGGCCTATTGATTTGGTTGTCCCCACAGCTTGTGAGAAGATCAGAAATTCTCCAAATGGGGAAGCTGAATATTTCTTCCTTTCTCCCCATTCCCAAGGGAACTTTGCAAATACTTCTTTATTCATTGTTCAAATTACTCTGGGAAATATTGTTGGACAAATCAACAAAATCTCACACCCCACACAAGACTCCATGTACTTACAGCATTCAACTAAACTGACCAAATAAATTAAATTAGGAAATGCACTGCCCTAAATATAAATTCTGCACCCTTTAGTCTCACACAGAAGTTGAATTATTAAAACATGGACGATATCACCCCTACCCTGCATTCTGATATACCTTAATCCTATCCAGATCAGCTTCATTAATATCTCTACTTAGAGTCTGATCACTTTTTCAACTTTTAAACAGTTCCTCTATGGGGTACTAGCCATGACTCTTGAAGGTGACTGTATAACTAAACAGCTTTTACAATGTGACTGCGAAAACCTAGTAGCTGATGCTCCCTTTATCCAGGGTATGGACAGATGAGTCAAAAAATAAGGACAATAAATAAATAAATAAATGGGGGGAGGGATAAGGGGTTAAAAAAAATTGGGTAGATTGCAGTATTAGTGGTCAGTGAGAGGGAGAGGTATAGGGCATGGGATGTATGGGTTTTTTCTTTTTTCTTTTTCTGTAGTGATGCAAATGTTCTAAAAAGATCATGGTGATGAATACACAACTATGTGATGATGATGCTATTATGAGCCATTGATTGTATACTTTGGATGGACTGTACACATATGAAGATATCTCAATTAAATTTTTTTTTTTAATGAAGGATGGATGAAGACATTCCCAGATAAACAAAAGCTAAGGGAATTAATCACACTTAGACTGATCCTACAAGGGATGCTAAAGAGAGTTTTGCAGGTTGCAAGGAAAGGACAACAGACAATAGATCAAAGTCACATGAAGAAACTAGGCTCTCTGGTAAAGATATGGACATGGGTAAACATAAATGTCACTACTATTGTTTTTTGGTTTGTAACTCCACCGTTTATTTCCTACAGGATCTAAAAGGCAAATGCATAAATTACAATCAGTGGTTTTGGACTTATAATGTATAAACATGTCATTTGCGACAATAACTACATAAGGTGGGGAGACAGAAGAGTATAGGAACACAGTATATGTACACCAGCGAAATTAAGTTGGTATCTAAACCAACAAGTGTGGTATAGAATGAGGATGTTAAATTTAAGCCCAGTGGAAACTATAAAGAAAATATTGGAGAATATGCAAACTCATACAAACATAAATTACAGTACAGATTGCCAGAGGCAGAGAACCAGGGGAATGGGAATTAATGCATAATGGGTAAAACTTTCTTGAAGATGAGAAAGTTTTAGTAATGGCAGGTGGTGAGAGTATTGTAACATTGTAAACATAAATACTACCATTGAATGGTATGCTTGAGAGTGGCTGAGATGGGAAAGTTTATGTTGTATATGTGAATCCACAATTAAAAAAGAGCAACTAAAGAAACAATAAAAATTAAATACAGTACGTGATTCTGGACAGGATCTATCCAGGGAGAAGGCACAAAAGGACATTACTGTGACATACAAAAAGTTGGAATACAGACTGTAGATTTTTTATCAATGTTAAATTTCTTGAACATGGTAACTGCACTTAAGGTGGTTACATAAGTGAATATCCTCGATCTTAGGAAACGAACACCACGTAGCAAGCCAGACTCAAGTGTTCAGAAAAATGGACCATAGATAGAAAAATGGACCATAGACATGGATAGATGAACGGATTGATAGAATGATGGACAGAGAGAATGATACGGCAAGAGACAGCAAAACGTTAAAATTGGTGGATTTGGTATCTAGAGGGAAGGTGTATGTTTAGAGTTCTCTGTACTGGGTTTGTATTATTTTTGTGACTATTCTGTAAATTTGAAAGTATTTTAAAATTAAACGTTTAAAAGAAAAGTGAAGGATGTCTACGGTTCCCAAGGTTTTCAGTGTTTGAATATGCTCTATAGCACTCTGAACATTAACTTCTCTCCCATAATATTTATTATGAGAATGTATTTTAGTTTTGTTGAAATGCGCCTTATGGAAAATGAGGAAACCATCTCAATAGAAAAGATACTGTTAAGAAATGAAAGCACTTAAAATCATATAAGTAATCACTAAAATGCTTTCCCTGAACCCAAATCCTATGATTCTTCTTCAATCTAGAAAAGCAGCGTACTTCTCTGTCACTTTAGAAATAAGTTATTTTTCCAACACTTCAGCATGGAAAAATAAATGTGTTATCTATAAAGAAACCCAACCTGAAGAGACCAGAGACCCTATATGCCCAATTTAGGTCACGATCACAAAACCGTAGAAGATTAACAAAAAACAAACAAACAAACAAAAAACCACAGGCTCCGAAGGAAAACTCCATGTTCCTAACACCCACAGAACTCCAAGTACGGTGGGTGCTTTTGTTTGAACTATTCTGATTTTCTCAGCGAACGGTTTACACTGTAGGAACTCAGATACTACACAAGTGGCGGTCTCTTAGCTCTGACTGCGCGTACAAAACTGACTCCACAGTCCCGGGGCAAGGCAAGGACCGACGGAAGTAAAACACCCCGCGGCTCCGAAACCAACCGAGAGGGGATCGGACAGCCCACCAACAATTCTCTGCCGCCACGCGCACCCGCGCGTCCCCCAGATGCCCTTGGAGGTAGCGGCCCGTGGACCGAGCCGCGCCCGGTCCCCGCGAACTCCAGTTCCGCCCGCCGACCGGTCCCTCCTCCATCCCGCCCCCGGGACTCCTCGGGCCCGCAGCGCCGACTCCGCCCCTGGCCTCCACGCCCGGCCCCTGGTTCTCTGCACAGAAGCCACCAGTCCGGGACAGGCGTGGCGGGGTCTGGCGAGCCCCGGGACCCCGGCTGCACCCTCTTCCCACAGGCCGCAAAGTCCGGCCTGGAGCAGGCACTGCCACAGCCCCAACCAGGGCCGCGCCCCGGGCTCTGGCCTCGGTTAACCCCACCCGCGTTTCTCACCTGCGTTCCCACCACGACGATCTGAGGCAGCTGGATAATGTCGGCGCCCACAGTGTTGAAGACGTCCTGAAGCTTGTTGATGACAGGAATTAGCGCCTCCATGACTCCGAGAACACGGGCCCCCTGCCCGCCTGGCCGCGGCAATGAATGGAGCCAGGGCCTGGAGTCCTCGTTCTTCCTCCTCTCCTCCGCCTTCTCCTCGGGAGCCGGCACCCATTGGACCCGGCCCGCCCGCTACCTGCCCCCTCCCGGCAGGCCATGCGCCAAGAGGGAGGTGGAGAGGAACAAAGGCTGCCGGGATTGGTAGTCCAGCCGCGCAGGACCGCCGGAGCCTACGGCGTCCAGAAGGCTGCGCGATGTGGACGGGCCCGGAGTGGAGCGCGAAGGGTTTCTGGGAGCGGACGCTCACTGGCTGGGGTCAAAAGGTTGGAGAGTGATCCCCGGAGAGTAGAGGAAGGCATACATTTATTCCTGTCCCTGAAGCACACCTGGTGTGAAAAATGCCAGATGTGGGTTTATATTAGATAGAGCGGAGTCTTTCTTGGCTACCCAAAATGTCGTTTCGTTATTAGGGTGATTCCTCAAGAAGAGCGAGGCAGAATGGTTTGAAGAATCGCTCATAAGCATCTTAAGTGTATCTGAGGCAAAAGTATGCCTGTACTCCAATATCAGTCGTGGGTGCTTTTGCAAAAACATAAGACCAGCCCAGGTTAGAACACGAAGGTTCTTCAGGGGTTTTGTGAGAACGTGTACGGGGAGAATTTTACAGTGATCCTTATTCACTATATCCTATATTAGTGTATCCTTGTTTCCTACATTCATTACTTGTTGTGGCGTGATTCTCGTCAAGGTGGAGATTTGATAACTGTCTTACTTGCTTTTTGCTGAGTGTGCCTACAGTTCTATTCCTCAGTGTCCTTTTCCTTTTTAGACATCTTTACGCCTCCGATCTTTTCCCATCGCACTGATGGTGAAAAAAAAAAATGGTGCCATTTTAGTAAAGACCCATAGCAGGTGAGAAAAGAACCCCATCCTTTTTTCTCCTTATTTGTGATGTTTGTTAAACTCTCTTTGTTAAGCTGTCACCCTAGACCATCAGCTCCTTGAGGACAGGGATGTTTGTCTAGTGTAACTAGCCCCTAGAAAGTGACACAGTATATCTATCTGCTATCAGTTTTCAATGAGTTTACAAGCCAGAGGAGACAGATGATGACACCATTATAATTAAATGAGTAAAAGACTATGGCTGGGTGTATTTTGTAACAGTTAACGGGAAAGAACAGAAGTCCAAGCAATGTTTCCTATAAGAAATCACTAGATTTAATCTCCAAACAAAGCCATCAGGCACCACTTACAGTAGTGGAAGTATTCACTAGACAAGTTTAATGGGTGCCATTTACTTGCACAGTCATGTACAGTGATCCTGGGGAGCATACCTGATTTGTTCAGCAGGACACGTGGTAAGCGCCCCATAAATATTTTGAGCAAAAGAATGAAATGTCATCTAAGCCTCTCGCCAAGTGTAGGAAGCATCCTCCTCTCTTTGGTTCTTTTTAAGAACAATGAGTCAAATTTCTGAATTCCTACAGAGCAAACAAAAGAATTTTATCAAGTCCCTTTATTTCTATCAAAAATATTATGTGAGATTCAGTTATTACCAAATTTGCTTCTCAGACCTCTGCTGATGCAGTTTTTCTTCTCTTCTTTTTCTCTGACCAGTCTGTCTCCTTACAAAAAAGAAAAGCAAACATAGAGGAGGTAGGCAGGTGGCCAAGCTGCAGGGACATAACCAGATTACAGCTTCAAAGGGGTAACATGCATGGGGGCAAAAATAATACAACTACATTTTTTTTAAATACAGCTACATTTTATAATGTTTTATCCCTTGTCTGAGGCACCAGTAGACACTGCTTTTTTCCTGTTTGCTAATGCCAAAACTAAAAGAGCAAGCATATATATATTCCAGAAAAATGAATGTTATGAATTTTGCAAGGCATTATACATTTCCATTTAAAGTATAAATTATCTCCTGGGATGGAATAGCTAGGGCCTTTTAAGAACTTGCTTCAGGAACAATAGTGACAGCTTTTTAAAAAAAAAATTTTTAATACCGAAAAACACCTAACAAACGCAAACATTCCTATTTTGATCATTCCGTCCTACATATAATCAGTAATTCACAATTTCATCACATAGTTGCATATTCATCATCATGATCATTTCTTGGAACATTTGCATCTATTCAGAAAAAGAAATAAAACGAAAACAGAAAAAAAATTTATGCATACCATACCCCTTACCACTCCCTTTCATTGATCACTAGCATTTCAAACTAAATTTATTTTAACATTTGTTCTACTATTTATTTTTATTCCATATGTTCTACTTGCCTGTTGACAAGGTTGAAAAGGAGCATCAGACACAAGGTTTTCACAATCACACAGTCACATTGTGAAAGCTCTATCATTATACAATCATCTTCAAGAAACATGGCTACTGGAACACAGCTCTACATTTTCAGGTAGTTTCTACAGCCTTTCCATTACATCTTGAATAACAAGGTGATATCTACTTAATGTGTAAGACTAACCTCCAGGATAACCTCTCAACTCTGTTTGGAATCTCTCAGCCATTGACACTTTGTCTCATTTCACTCTTCCCCCTTTTTTGTCTCATATCACTCTTCCCCATTTTGGTTGAGAAGGTTTTCTCAATCCCTTGATGCTGAGTCTCAACTCATTCTTGGATTTCTGTCCCACGTTGCCAGGAAGTTCCATTCACCTGGGGGTCATGTCCCACATAGACAGAGGGAGGGTGGTGAGCTTGCTTGTTGTGTTGGCTGGAGAGAGAGGCCACATCTGAGCAAGAAAAGAGGTTCCATTGGGGGTGACTCTTAGGCCTAATTTTAAGTAGGCTTGACCTATTCTTTGTGGGGTTAAGTTTCATATGAACAAACCCCAAGACTCGGGGCTCAGCCTATAGCTTTGGTTGTCCACACTGCTTGTGAGAATATCAAGAATTCAACTTGGGGAAGTTGAATTTTCCCCGGTTCTCACCATTCCCCAAAGGGGAATTTGCAAATACTTTTTTATTCATTGTTCAAATCACTCTGGGATTTATTGGGGCATCACTCTGGACAAACCAACAAAATCTCATGCCCTATGCAAGGTTCCATGTACTTTTGGTGTTCTAAGCTATCTACATAAGTTATATTAGGAAATGCACTAGTCAAAATATAAATTTTGTACCAAATGAACATTTTTGCTTTAGTCTCACACATAAGTTAAAATTTTTAAATATTAATTAACATCTATTTCCAGCACCCTGCAGTAATAACATTCCTTTGTTCTTCCTCATGCAGAAGCATTTTTTTAAATTTGTACATGTAGTCACTATCATTATATACTCTAGGCATTCCTAGATTATACCATCTCAGTCTTTATCGTCTATCTTTCTTTCTGATTTCATTTGTGCTCCCAGCCCTCCTCCCTCTATCATTCTCACATTCAGCTTCATTCACTCTTTCAGTGTTTTAACATAATTGTATTATAGTTAGGTAGTATTGTGCTGTCCATTTCTGAGTTTTACATTCAGTCCTGTTGCACAATCTGTATCCCTTCAGCTCCAGTTACCTAATATCTTACCCTATTTCTATCTCCTGATAGTCTCTGTTGCCAACGACATTCTCCAAGTTTATTCACTAATGTCAGTTCATATCAGTGAGACCACACAGTGTTTGTCCTTTTGTTTCTGACTAATCTCACTCAGCGTAATGTCCTTAAGGTCCATCCATGTTGTTACATACTTCATAACTTTATTCTGCCTTACAGCTACATAATAGTCCATCATATGTATATATCACAGTTTGTTTAGCCACCTGTCTTTTGATGGACATTTTGGCTGTTTCCATCTCTTTGCAATTGTAAATAATGCTGCTATAAACATTGGTGTGCAAATGTCCTTTTGTGTCCTTGCCCTCATGTCCTCTGAGTAGATGCCTAGCAATGGTATTGCCGGGTCATAGGGCAATTCTATATTTAGCTTTTTGAGGAATCGCCAAACTGCCTTCCACAGCGGTTGTACCATTTGACCTTCCCACCAATAGTGGATATGTGTGCCTCTTTCTCCACATCCTCTCCAGCACTTTTGGTGTTCAATTAAGCTGTCTACATAAGTTATATTAGGAAATGCACTATTTTCTGTTTTATTGATAATGGCCATTCTGGTGGGTGTCAGATGATATCTCATTGTGGTTTTGATTTGCATTTCTCTAATAGCCAGGGAAGTTGAGCATCTCTTCATGTGCCTTTTGGCCATTTGTATTTCCTCTTCTGAGAAGTGAGTGACAGCTTTTTAATTCTGTCTTTTTCCAGCAGAAGGAAGAATGATCACAAAGGCCAGTGCTTAAAATTCTTCCTGACCATATCACCAGTCAGGCTTGAGTAGGACTGCTTGATTGACCTATTCTTTGTGGGGTTAAGTTTCATATGAACAAACCCCACAATGCAAAAAAGGTCTTGCATTGTGTTAATCAAGCACAGAGGAAAAGAAAAGTATTTAAGCCAGCCAAAAGAGGAAGTAATGAGGACTTAAAAAAAAAAAAGTGTCTCTAATTTCATATTTTCTCCTTTTTTTTTTAACCTCAGTCAGTATATTGTATGTGCAATATGTCTCATTGGAGGGAAAAAAAATCAAATCAATTTGGGTTTCTCCACTCTTTAAGTTCAGAAAACTCTTGCTTGTAGGAAAGCCATTTACCGATAAGTATTTGTTTTGTCTAATGTAGGATGATGTGTTCCTAGGTGGGTTGCTATGAAATCAAATTAAGCCATTATCAGATACCATCTCCAAAGGCTTCTTTAAAAATTATTCTTCAACCATCCCTCTCTCACCATAGATTTATTATTTAAGCAGGACAGTTTGTTGCAAATGACAGAATTTTAACTTAAAGTAAGAAACACAAAAAAGGGGAATTAATTTGTATAACTAAGAGGCCAACATAACCTTGTCCTTAAGATCAGCTGGAACCAGGATCTCAGGCAGTATCAGCACTCTCTCCACCTCTATCTCTGCATCATTTATTTCATTCTGTCAAATCAACTTATTTATCTGGGATAAGTGAATGGGCAATGGTGGAGGCAGCAGGGGATGTCTCAGGGCAGTCAGGCTTAAGAAAATCCAAGGAAGAACAGAAACTTAAGTTTCCACTCCATTTCTCAGGTGTATTATCTTCCTATTACAGACTTAACAAGTCACTACAAATTTTTTGAGGCTTAAAACAGCAGAAACTTGTCAGCTGGAAGGGCATATGGCAAACACGGTGTCATCTGCTAGGTTTCTCTCCTGGCTTCCTGTTTCATGAAGCTCCCCAGGAGGATCTCCAAAGGTCACTGACTGGTGGACTCTGCTTCTCATGGCTGCATTGTTCTGCTCTCTCAGAATCTCTCTCATTCTCCAAAATGTTTCCTCTTTTATAGGACTTCAGAAACTAATCAAGACCCACCCAAATGGGTGGAAACATGTTGTCACCTAATCCAATTTAACAACCACTCTTGATTGAGTCACATCTCCATGGAATGATCTAATTACAGATTCAAACAAAAATTCGTACTGAATACGGATTAAAAGAAACAGCTGCCTTTACAAAATGGGATTAGGATTAAATGGCTTTTCTAGGGTACATACATGATTTCATACCAGCACAGGCACCAACAAGAGGTTACCTTCACTCAAGAAAGGCCAGTGGGGCAGAAACACCTCTGTCAGCCAGGTAGTCTGAGACTAACATCTGTTTGTCTCTTACTCCAGGACTCCACTGATTTCAGCCTTTTTCCTGTGGGTGTTGCTCACTTTACTTCTCCAGGGCTGGCTTTCATCTCTTGGCTACCCTTGGCTGTCTCCAGGTTCTGGCTTGCTTAACATCTCATGGCAATGTCTGCTGGGCTCCAAATATCTCCAAACATCCGTGTGTCTGTTCGCCACATGTCTGCATCTGTGTCAGTTCTGCTGTGAAGTTCATGTCAGCTCTGAGACTTCTGTCGTTTCTGTCAATTCTGAACTTTCTCACTAAAATGTTTCCTCTTTTAAAGAATTCCAGTAAACTAATCAAGCCCCCACCTGGAATGGGTGAAGTCACATCTCCATGTAAGCAAAAGACCACACCCACAATTGGGCGTGTCACATCTCCATGGAGATAATCTAATCAAAGGCTTCCAAACTACAGTATTGAATCAGGATTAAAAGAAATGACTGCTCCCACAAGATTAGATAGGACTAAAACATAGCTTTTCTGGGGTACATAATAATTTCAAACTGGAAAAATCTCCAAACTTCTACATGGGCTCTGAGCTTTCTCCAAAATGTTTTCTCTGTTATAGTACCCCACTAAACCTTAAATGGGTGGAGTCCCATTTCTATCGAATCAAAAGGCCACACCCCCAATTGGGCATGCTACATCTCTGTGGTGATAATCTAATCAAAATTTCTATCCTACAATGTTGAATCAAGATTAAAAGAAATAGCTGCCTCCATAAGGTTGGGCCAAGATTAAAACATGGCTTATCTGGGGTATATAATAGCTTCAAACCAGCCCAGAGAACCTCCCTGAGATTTTTTGAATTTGCGTTTAAAGGAAAATATTTTATCTCTTTGGTTATGGGACTATAAGGATGTGAGTCCCTGTCCCCACAGATCATGTTTCCTACCATATGGAATAACTTAATTTGAGAGAATAAAGTTGACTCCTTTATCATATTTTAAAACTTCCCCAAATTCAATAATTGTCCTGCATTGCTAAATGTACATTTGTAGCCCATTATACAGGAATTCTAATTTCCTTTGTTAATCACACCCTTTTATGTTTCCCTTTCACAGTGAGGCACTGTACAAATCATTTTCTAACAGCCTTGCATATAGGTTTACAGATGTAGAAACTGAGGTTCCAGGATTTGAGTGGGTAAAAATATATAACTAGTATATGACAAAGTTGGAATTAAAATAGGCAATTTGACAAACTCTTAACCACTACACATACCTCCTCATTTCTTCATTCATTCCATCATTTTTTAAGCAACATTTATTAAGCACTAATCAGCCATATTCATCTTAGCCAAGCACTAATTATGCTGGGAGGTCATGGAGAACTGTGGAAGTGACAGAAACATATCTTTCCCCACTGGCTGACAATGAGCTCACTGAAGGCAGAAGTGATATCTTAATTAGATCGTTATCTCCAGCACCTAGTATATAGTAATGGTCTGGTGGACTTGAGATGTTTTTTTCTTTTTTAACTTGGAGAGTCCAAAATAACAGGGGCTTAAGCAGCTCTGAGTTGGTAAAGTTGCAACCCAGGATTTGCAATCAAACCCAACTAAAACAGAGACTGGTTTGGCATAGAACTCCCCACCAGAATAGCTGGCAAGTTACTTTGCTGACATTTTTTTGAACTTTAAATCCCCACTAAGGGAATTTATTTAAAATTAAATTGATAACTGGAAAGTATTTTAACAGTTGTTGTAAGAGTTCATTCATACTATTTTTTTTAGAGCGTAAGTGTCCAATGTCATTTTATGGCAATGTTTTGGTTATCAGTCACAACCAGGCTGCCATAATCCATGCCCTCAAATCAGAGTGGCAAGCACAGAACTAATGTTAATATAAAATACAATACTGATGGGACTTTTTCATGTTTTGAAACTGCCAACATTTTGCAAAGGCGATAAAGAAAACAGCTTTAATCTATTTACACTGTTTGGGCCTCAAGCATGACACTCACACTGTCAGCAGGTGTAAGAAATTATCTGCAGATGGTAGAACAGGCCAGATGGTTCTGGAGCCAGCAATTGAATCTGGCACAAAACTGTCAGCCCAATAGAGGGCAGTGTGACAAAACAAATAAAAGCAGCGAGGGCCAAAGTAATTTAGGAGTTGAAACCCAGTCTTTATCTACTTTGATTATTTCTTCTCTTTGCTCAACACCCAAACACCAATGAAACTTAGACCTTTTTAAACCCCTCCACCCACAAAATGTATTTGCATGTGTGGAATATTTTACTTATTGAGACAATAGAATATTATATCACAACAAGACCAACTCTGAAAATTACATCTTAGGCACTCCAGTACAGAGAATTTAGCTCTTTGTGGTGATTAATTTCATGTATCAACTTGGCTAAGTTAAGAGCTACAGTTGTTTGGTCAAGCACTGGCCAGGTTGTTACTGTAAGGGTACTTCGCAGATGGGGTTTGCATTTACGATCAGTTGATTGCATCTACAGCTGTTTAATCTGCAATCAACAACAGCAGTGTGGGGAGTCTCCTCAGCCAATTAGCTGAAGGTCTTAAAAACCAGAACTGAGAGTTTCAGAGGTCAGCAAGAAGAATTTCTGCTTCATTTTCAGCCAGCTCACCCACCCGCCTGCCAGCCTACCTGCCTGCCTTTATTGGAGTTTCCAGCTTGCAACCTGCCCTATGGAGTTGCGTGCCAGATTTTCCAGCCCCATGGTCAAGTGAGTCAATTCATTATAAAAAAATCTCTCAACATATATATATATAGACAGAGCAAGAGATAGCTATGTATATAGATAAATAGATATGTATGTATATGGTATGTATGTATCTCCTGTCAATTCTCTTTCTCTGGAAAACCTTGACTAATACATCTTTAATCTCTTATTATCTACTTTCATCTCCAAAGGCTCACTAATACACTCTGATAAACAAAGAGGCCATCCTCCCTAGATCACTTGCTTTAGCAATCAGGAAGATTGGTAGAGGCTTTGAAAATCTTTACTTACTAATTCCCCAACTAGTCCACCTAACTAGTAGCAGGCAGTATCAGTTAATTTCAGTTTTTAAAAATCAATTTTCTATGCATTGTGGTGGATGAGGAGATTTACACATCTGTGACACAATCAGTAGATCATAAAGCAGTTTCATTAAATTTGTAGTGTAAATATGAAAGTCTCCTTAACTCTGATCATTCTTTCCATGTGCAACCAGTTAGTAGCGTCTTTGTTTTCTTCCAGGTTTTACTGTTCATACATGAACATATAGTATAAATTAGAACATACTACACATGTAGTTCTGCTTTTTTCCCCCTGACTCTTCACTGTAAGTCTTATCAGTTCATAAAATCCCCGAATGTTCTTTCCAATGGTGGCATAGTCTTTTCTTGAAAGAATTATGGTTTATTTAACAATTTTTTCTTAGCATGTAATGGATCACTTTGAATTTCTTATGGACAATGCTGCAGAAAATCTCCTTGTACATGTATGTTTTCTTATTTAGGAAAATATTTCAGTAGGCTAGATTTGCAAAAGTGGAATTGCTGAGACCAAAGGTGTACATTTTTTAAAATTTGAGTAATATTGCGAAATTGCCCTCCAAAAAAAGTGCCAGCTTATATTTCTATTATCAGTATATGAGAGTATCCATTTTCTCACACTCACCCTAAAGTAGTATCAATATTTTTAATTTTGTTAATCGGTTAAAATGAACTGTTTTTTATTTGTATTTCAATTTTAGTGAATATTTATGTGTACTGATCAATTATATTTCTTTTTCTGTGAATTACCTGCTCATATTCTTTGCCCTTTTATCCACTGCATTAAAAAAGAAATTAATCTGTAAAAGTTCTTTGTATTTCTTACACAGCAAATAAGCTTTATTATGTAAGTTGCAAATGTTTTCTCTCAATAGACCTTTGTTTTTTTAATTTTGTTATTGATCTTCCAAACTCTATGGGAATGAGCTTCCAGTCCCAAATCTGATCTTTAAACTAGTAGGTGGTACAGAGTGTGTGTGTGTGTGTGTGTGTGTGTGTGTGTGTGTGTGTTAAAGGGTTACGAATTAAACTCCTGGCATGGAAATTGGGCCAAGGCAGAATGGCCCTTGCAGATACCTTCGTGGTGCCTAAATACAACATTTAGAATGCCTCATCTGACAATTGGCCCAGCCTACTTGCCTATGTAAAAACTTTGGAACTTGAAGAGTAGCCTAATGCTGAGCCCATCAGCTACTGATTCACTGATGCCCAAGGGCTTTGACTGAGAGATCAGAAACTTTTTGACAAACAGCAGTGGACAAAAAGCATGATGTGCAGTACCATATTAAGGAAGCACTTGAAAAACACTTAAAATAAATAAACTATGAGGATGGGCAACGGTGGCTCAGTGGCAGAGTTCTTACCTGCCATGCCAGAGACCCAGGTTTGAGTCCTGGTGCCTGCCTAGCATATTTATCCATACTTTTAATTCTACTTATATACGATGCCAAAATATAGGCTTTTAAAAAGGTCAGGTGTATCAGGGGAGAACAATGAGTAACAAGTATGAACAATAGGAATCTTACAATATTAGAGCTCAAAGACACATTAGCAATCACTTTCATCATTTTAAACATGAATCCAACTTTAGTATTTTACCAGTATGGAAAACAGGGCTCAGGGAAGTTACATGATATGCTCAGGTTCACAGATCCTGTTATTAGCAGAGAAAGGATTAGAACTCAGTTTCTTGACTCTCCATTTGATAAACTTCCTTGAGTTAGGAAATCCCTAAATCTCTGGGTTAAAAAAAAAAAAAAAGTCATGCATTGTGAGATGTGACTTTAAGCTTTTTTCTTTCTTCTTTTTAAGTGTGTTACATTACTAATCAGGTTTTTATGATTTTTAATGTCCCTGTATGAGACTCAGCTGTAGTCTTTGGTAGAAGGTGAACCCAAGCACCCAAGTCAACCCATAGTCCCAAGAAGTAGCATTCTAAGGTTTGTCTACAAACTTTGGCTTCACTAACCTTCCCCTCAACTAAACAAGCATCAGCTCCTGGGATCAGCAACTGACAACTTCCCTGGTCTGCTTAACCTCATCTACCTGTTTCTTAACAGTTACTTTCTTGCCCTCACCCCCACTGACCAACTGCAAGTATGTTACAGGGTTCTCATTTCACTCTTCGTCCTGTTATAAAACATTAGCATGTTGACTACCAATTACTTTTAGATTATTTTTAGATTACACCCGAACTGAAATATGTCCTCAAGCCAGCTGTTTTTCAAAAGACTGTTTTTAGATTTTTTTTTTACCTCCAAGAAAAGGAGAACTAAAATAGTAATGAGGGATATGAAGGGGAAGATAAATATCACCTGAATTCTGTTGATACCACATAAAATCTTTCTCTAGAGGTAGCTACCATCAAGTGTTTCTTGTATGTGCTTTCAGAAGATTTCCACACATGAATAAATAGGGTTAGTGTTGTTCTACAGCTTATTTTAAACATTTTTCACTTAATATGTTATAGGTATCTTTCCAAATCAATGTATGTACTTTCACCTCATTATTTTTAACACCTGTAAAGGGTCAAACATACTTTGTTGGTGATTTGGTTTGGCTTTTAAAACTACCCTGATGTCTTAAAAGTATGTGTTCTTAATTTAAAACATGTACCCACACTGAGAGCTTAAGGGATAATGTTGGAAAGAGTGAAAATATGCTGCTTACCTAACATAACCATGTGCAGAGGAAGGTGTGTGGCCTAACATAGGTTACTTACCTGATCTGATCCTTAGTTTCCCCATCTGCAAAAAGGGACCACCATTACTTGCCTGCGATGGTGGTGGTAGGGTACGATGAGGGAATATATGTAGGACAGCCTGGTGTGGTGGAAATAGTGTTTTCAGGAGTAGTATACTATATTTTTCAAAGCATGGGTTTTATAGGCAGACAGAACTGTGCTTGACTTCTTTTCTGCCATTTGCTTGTCCTACCTGGGATGATAATTTAGATGCTCTGAGCCCCGGGTTTCCTCATCTATAAAATGAAAGAGCTAATATTTACTTTAAAAAGTCCATTTCATAAGTATGCTCAACAACAGCAGGTATTACTATCGTGTGTGGGCCTTGAAGCTGGATAAACCTTCTTAAAATCTGCCTCTGCCACTCCTTGGTTATATGTTCCTGAGGAATTCACTTAAAGTATCTGAGCTTTAATTTCCTTATCCTACATCATAGGATAAGACATGGTGGAGTCTTACAAATTAGTAGTCATTTTTATCATCTGAAAGCACTTGGCACTGTGTTCTCATCTTTGAATGGTGGTGCAAATCAGCTTCCCAACTCTTCACTGCACAGGTGAGGAGTATTTAAACTCCAGTATAGGCATATTGAAGATAGGTTTTGAAATCAGAAACCAGTGCCCTTTTGTTAAATCTTTTTGAGTCCTTTCTAGCAGCTTTTTTTTTTTTTTTTTTTTTTTAACATGGGCAGGCACCGGGAATCGAACCCGGGTCCTCGGGCATGGCAGGCAAGCATTCTTGCCTGCTGAGCCCCCGTGGCCCGCCCTCTAGCAGCTTATTCTTACCTAACAGCTCCCAAAGAAGAAAATGAGATGTAATGAATAGTGAGAAAACACATTTGGATCAGCATTTTAATTATTTAATCATTTAAACAAAACCCACAAAGGACTTCTTTTATCAAGGTATACATTTACTTGGCAAATTAATTTCTTAAGTTATCAAATGACAACTCATACGAGTTTCCTTCTTGTATTTACAGGTCCAATAGGAGTATAATTGTAATGGCATGTTGTGGGCATGGGGAATGGTTATTGGAGATTCTGAATCAAAGCCTAAAGGAATTGCAAAGCTAAGTAAGTAAGTATTCTAAAAAGATGTCAAAGCAGAGAAATAGAAATGGCTTTTAAAGAGAGAAGTTCAGCAATCTTGGTTGAAGTTTGTGCCAGTTTGAGTCTGTTGTGGACTCCAGAAAAGCCAAGTTCTTTCAACCTCATTCAATATTGCTGGGTGGAATCTTTTTGACTGTTCCTAGGGAGATGTGGCCCACCCAATTGTGGGTGGTAACATTTGATTAGATGGGCTTCATGGAGAAGTGTCTCTACCCATTCCAGGTGGGGTTGCTTACTGGAGCCTTTTAAGAAGAAACCATTTTGGAAAAAGCTGCGGAGCCCACATAGCCAGAGACCTTTGGAGATGAAGAAGGAAAACACCCCTGGGAAACTTCATGAAACAAGAAGCTGAGAGAGAAAACTAGCAGACGTGGCCATGTGCCCTTCCAGCTGAGAGAGAAACCCTGAACTTCATCGGCCTTTCTTGAGTGAAGGTAACCTCTTGTTGGTGCCTTAATTTGGACATTTTCATAGCTTTGCCTTAATTTGGACATTTTCATGGTATTAGAACTGTAAACTTGCAACTTAATACAATTCCCCTTTTCAAAAGCTGTTCCGTTTCTGATATACTGCATTCTGGCAGCTTGTAAGCTAGAACAAAGGTCATTTAAGGACAGAGAGTCTCAAACTCTGTGGGTCACAGACCATGTTCCCAGTCCCCTGGTATTCAGGCTATTCTTGTCTCTCCATGGGTTCCCAGATTTCTTAGAAAAGATAAGTCACTCTTCTTGAGGGATATTACTGCTAAAGATTCATCAAGTATAAGCTGAGGATCTAAGGAAATTACTTTATGCCTATAGAGAAAGCTTCCTAGTTAGAATACCAGCATCTTTCCCACTTGGGCCAAGAGGAGTAGAGCATTAGACAAGGGTGGGGGATGGACGGACGGACGGACGGACGGTAAGTGGTATGGAAAGCACAGCCAACAATCTTGGCTCTGCTTCATCCATTTGAGGAGAGAGGAAAGGGATGGGTAGGCATAGAAGTAAAGGCCCTGGTAGTATTGACATTTTGGTGGTATAATTCTTTGTTGTGGGGGGCTTCTCTGGACTCGGTAGAAAGTTCCACAGCATCCCTGGCCTCTTTGCACTAGCTGCCAGCAGGAACATCACTTCTCTTGGTCGTGACAATCAAAAAAACATCTCTAGACCTTGTCAAATATCCCTAGAAGTGGAAGGTGGAGGAGAGAACCATTGTGATGGAGTCTGAGGAGGGGGAAAATAAGAATATATACTCTTCTTGCTCCTTTATAAACGTTTTTTTGCAGTTTCAGAAATGTTTCTTTGTAGATCTCGTAATTCTTTTTCTTTTTCAGCTAGGTAGTTATCTCTGTTTTCATACTCATACTCTGTTTCAAACTCAGTGCACAACGGACTGAGACTTACCAGAGAGACCCTCTCTGGGCAGCTGGGTAGACAGCAGGAATGTGTAAAGTCACAGAGCAAGTCAAAGCATTGAAGTCCTGTCCAGACAGAGCTTGTGGTACTAGGCCTGAGTGTAACCCCTCAATTTTGACTATCAAAGAAGTTTTTAAAAATGGGGGTGGCAGGTAGATCAGAATCAGTTGGAGAAAAGATACGTCTGTTTACCTACAGCATGTACACACCCCTAGACACATCAAAACCACAGCAGGCCATGGGATAGGTATGCATATTTTCAAAACACTTATCATGATTCTCAGGAGTCATATGATTCCTCCTGCCCTCCCTTCCCAGTTGAACCACTGGTATAAGGGGTTTTCTGTGACAGCTCACCTCAACCACAGATGGAATGCTCAATAACAAGTTTTAAGATGTTCCTTGAATCATTGTTTAAAATGGCAAAAAAAAAAAAAAGGGAAACAGAGAATGTTAAATTATGGAATATAAATTAAATAATTCATCTGAAGTTTCTAAAATAGTGTCTAACACATGGTGAGCCCTCAAACTATTCCTATGAAAAACTGTTTTTGAAGATTGGAATGTGCTTATGATATTATATCAAATGAAACCAATAAGATCTCAGACTACAAATAGTGGATCTATAATTTGTAAGGAAATACCTATATTTTAGGGACCCTGGCTCAAGACTAAGCTGTGACAATGTACCCCTTGGATTCAATAATGACTGGTGGATGTGCTTAGCGAAATCTGCTTTGATGTTTTTAAGAGAAGGAAAATGAGGGAGTAAAGTCAGAGGTTAAGGCAACTGAGAGAACTGTCAGGTATGAGCACTAGTCATTGTGGAAAGCATGGTGATATTGAGCAAGTTGTATTTCACACAACTCCTTTCAGGTAGAATCACTTGCATAGATTGTAACCCTTAGGGGGCACTCTTATGCAACAATACATAGCCCTTAAACAGCCTTGTAGTAAAACCAAGTCCAGCTAATTTAGGCTGTGCCCCTGTGGATGGGCGGAGGGGGAAGAGGGAGCGGTAAATATATACAACTCTCTCACCAGAAGTGAAAAACTTAGAACACTATGGGAGAGATTTCCATCTGCCCCCAGATGTCTTATTTGTCCTTCTGTCTTCTAAATAAATGTTGCTAGTATTTAAATAGTATAAATTTTTGAAGGCACCAAATTATTACCATGCTTGAGAGTGTATGTGTCCCATCCAGCACTGATCCCAGCCTATCTCCATGACCCACACCAGAGTCTCTTAAAGAGCAGGATTGTTGGCAGAATGAAGGAGTTCTTATTTATTGTATTTTGGTTGTTATGTTGGCCAGGGGATATGTTGAATACTAAATCTATGCAGTATGCACGGTGTAATTGAGGCTCAGGTGATGAAGTGTAATGCAAAGTGAAGAAGCTGGGGTTTCTCTTTGTCTATGTGAAGCCCAGCTTAACCAACGTAATAAACTCAACCCTAGAGGAAGTTTGGATCTATCCCTTTGCCACCACTATTGGCAGGTAGCTTGCAGCTGCTAGTTGGCTGGTGGCATTGTTTTCCTAGATGGATGCCAGCAGTTTCTTAATGATGTGTATCATCTTAAAATCTAAATATCATTTTTGGGATTGGGTAAAAAAGGAAAGCACAAAGAAGAAAAACTAAGGAGAAAAAATTTCACCCTGAAGTGAAATTTTATTTTATTTTTAAAACTGGACATTGATCTTTACTTTAGCTGCTTAAAGCTACTCCTACGTGGATTTTGTGCTCTGATTTCACATTGGCTTCATGGTTTCCTTGCTTTGGTTTCTGAATCCTGAAACATATACTTTAACTTGTTCTATTGTACTTTTTCTATTGTCGTTTGGAAAAAACAGATTTAGTACTCTGTTTAATGTTTATTTTATAACATTAAAAAAAATTCCAACTTACAGTAAAGTTTCAAAAATAATGCAAAAACAGTGCAGAGAACTCCAATATGCTCCCTACCCAGAAACCCAGGTTTACAAACTTTTAACTTTTTGTCACATTTGTTGTATCATTCTATTTTCTTAAACATTTGAGAGTAGATTGCATACATCAATCCCCTTTACTATTCAATATTTCCATGTATATTTCCTAAGATTGAGAGCATTCGCTAATAAAACCACGATAAGTACAGTTAACAAGTTCAATAACTTTGATATTAATATAAAGCCTACAGTGTATATTTCAGTTTTGTTCATGGGTCCTAACAGTGTCATTTTCAGCCTTCTCTCCTCCCTTGTAAGAGCAAGTCCTGAATCCTGTATGACATTTAATTATCATTGTCTATTTAGCTTCCTATTTCTTAATTGTGGTAACACATATACAACCTAAAATTTCACATTTTAACTGCATTCAAGCATACAATTCAGTGGCATTAGTTACATTCACAAGGTTGTGCTATCATCACCACCATCCATTACCAAAACTTTTCCATCACCCCAAATAGAAGCTCGGTATCAAGTATTAGCTACCCATGTCCCCTCACCTCATACCTGGTAACCTATAGTCTAGATTCTGAGTTATGAATTTGCTTACTGTAATTATTTCATATCAGTGAGATCACAGAATAGTTGTCTTTTTGTGTCTAGCTTATTTCATTCAACATGATGTCTTCAAAGTTTGTCTATGTTATTACATGTATCAGAACTACATTCCTTTTTACAGCTGAATAATAATCCATTTAATGTTTGTTTATCCATTTGTCCATCAATGGATACTTGGGTTGATTCCATGTTTTGTCTGTTGTGAATAATGCTGCTGTGAACATTGGTGTACAAATACCTGTGTGAGTTCCTGTTTTCAATTCTTTTTGCTATGTACCTAGGAGTGGGATTGCTGAGTCATATAGTAATTCTAAATATAATTTTTTGAGGAACCACCAAACTGTGTTCCATAGTGGCTGCACCATTTTACAATCCCATCAAAAATACCCAAGAGTTCTTTTTGCTTCACATCCTCACCAGCTCTTATTTTTCCATTTTTAAAATAGTAGTTATTCTGGCAGCT
The DNA here is from genome assembly GCF_023851605.1 of Tamandua tetradactyla. Classification (NCBI taxonomy): domain Eukaryota; kingdom Metazoa; phylum Chordata; class Mammalia; order Pilosa; family Myrmecophagidae; genus Tamandua; species Tamandua tetradactyla. The sequence goes on along the minus strand of NC_135333.1, from coordinate 95,945,987 downwards.
GTGAGGTGATATTTCATTGTGGTTTTCATTTGCATTTCCTTAATGTCTAATGACATTGAGCATCTTTACGTGCTTATTGGCCATTTGTATATCTTATTTGGAAAAATGTCTATTCAAAGCCTTGACCATTTTCTTCATTGGGCTATTTGTCTTTTTGAGTTATAGGAGTTCTTTATTTATTCTGGATAGTAAGCCCTTATCAGATACATGGTTTGCAATTATATTCTCCCATTCTGCAGGTTGTCTTTTTACTTTCCTGATAATATCCTTTATGCACATTTTTAAAAAATTTTGATGAAGTCCCATTTATCTATTTTTTTTCTTCTGTTGGTCATATTCTTGATGTAAGTCTAAGAATCCACTGCCTAAATACAAAGTACTGAAGATATTCTACCATGTCTCTTCTAAGAGCTTTATAGTTTATATTTAGGTCACTGATCTATTTTGAACTGATATTTGCATGTGGTGTGAGGTAGGTGTTCACTTGAATTCCTTTACATGTGGATATCCAGTTTTCCCAGTACCATTAGTCAAAGATACTATTCTTTCCTCACTGAATTGACTTGGCAACTAGGTGCCCTTACCTAAAATCATCTGGCCATGAATATGTGGATTTATTTTTGGACTCTTGATTCTATGCCATTGGTCTTTATGACTTTGTGTCATTACCACACTGTTTTGATTACTGTGTCTTTGTAATAAGTTTTGAAATCAGAAAGTATAGTTCTTTCAACTTTATTCTTTTTCATGGCCTTAGGCTATTAGGTCCCTTATCCTTCCATATAAGTAGCTTTTACATTTCTGTGAATAAGGCTGTTGGGAATTTGGTTGGGATTGCATTGAATCTGTACATTGCTTTGGGTAGTATTGACATCTTGATATTAAGCATTTCATCCATGATCATGGGGAGTATCTTTCCATTTATTTAAGTCTTCTTTAATTTCTTTTAACAATGATTTGTTGTTTTTCATGTGCAAGTCCTTTATATCCTTGGTTAAATTTATTTCTAAATATTTTATTGTTTTAGTTGCTATTGTAAGTAGAATTATTTTGATTTCCTTTTTGGATTGTTCATTAATGATGTACAAAGACAACAATGATTTGTGCATGTTGATCTTGTACCCAATTACTTTGCTGAGTTCATTTATTAGCCCTAGTACCTTTCTTATTGATGTTTGAGATTTCTATATATAGGATTATATCATCTACAATTTGGGATAGCTTTACGTCCCTTTCAATCTAGATGTCTTATTTTTTTTTTCCAGTTTGTATTATGTCTAGCACAATTTTGAATAGCAGTAGTGAAAGTGACATTCTTGTCTTGTTCCTGACCTCAAGGGGGAATGCTTTCAGTCTTTCATTGAGTATGAATTTAACTCTGGAGTTTTCATATATGCCCTTCATCATGTTGAGGAAGTTCCTTTCTATTCCTAGTTTTCTGAGAGTCTTTATTAAGAAAGGGTGCTGAAAGTCCCCTTAGGGGACTGGGGAGAAAGGAGGACATATTCAACTTCCCCATTTGGAGAAATTCTGATATTCTCGCAAGCAGTGGAGACAACCAAATCAATAGGCCAAGCCCTCGATCTTTGGATTTGCCCCCTATAAAACTTATTCCTGCAAAGGATAGGCTAAGCCTACTTAAAATTAGACCAAAGGGTCACCCCCAGAGAACCTCTTTTGTTGCTCAGATGTGGCCTCTCTCTCTAAGCCAACTTGACAGGTGAACTCACTGCCCCCCCCCCCCCCACCTGGGACATGATTCCTAGAATGTAAGTCTCCCTGGCAATGTGGAACAGAAATCCCAGGATGAACTGGGACCCAGCATCAAGGGATTGAGAAAGCCTTCTTGACCAAAAGGGCGAAGAGAGAAATGAGACAAAGTAATGTGTCAGTAGCTGAGAGATTTCAAACAGAGTTGAGAGGTTGTTCTTACGTATTATATAGATATCCCTTTTTAGTGTATGATGTATTAGAGTGGCTGGAGGGAAGTACCTGAAACTGTTGAGCTGTGTTCCAGTAGCTTTGATTCTTGAAGACAATTGTATAAAGATATAACTTTTACAGTATGGCTATGTGATTGTAAAAACCTTGTATCTGATGCTCCTTTTCTCCAGGGTATGGACAGATGAGTAAAATATATGGATGAGAAAATAATAGGGGGGAGAAAAGGTAAAATAAATTGAGTAGATGGAAATACTAGTTGTCAATGAGAAGGAGGAGTAAGGAGTATGGTATGTATGAGTTTTTTCTTTTTATTTTTCTGGAAGGGTGCAAATGTTCTAAAACTATCATGGTGATGAATACACAACTATGTGATGATATTGTGAGCCATTGACTACACCATGTATGGAATATGTGTGAAGATTTAGCAACTTTTTTTTTTTAAAAAAAAAAGGGTGTACAGAGTTTCTTTTTAGATACCTTTTCTGCATTGATTGAGATGATCGTGTATTCATTTCCCCTTTGTTTTATTAACATGGTGCTTTATATTGCTTTTTCATTGGACTACACTTACATTTCTGGGATAAATCCCACTTGATTATTGTGTATAATCTTTTTTTTAAGTGTTAATTTTTTTTAATATTTTGGAAAAGGGATTTGGTACATTGTTATACACCTTCTTACTTTACACATTTACCATCACCTGCCTGACCCCTGAAAGATTTTGAATTTCTGAACTTGACCAAGAGTTTGTATGTGTGCCTACTTTTCTAGATAGGATACTCAGAAAATACTTCTTATAGGTTAACAAAATAGACACACATAAGCAAAAGAAAAAGACAGCCTTTTATCTTACAGACCAAACTACTTGTTCTGGCATGGAGCATTTCTGTTACAGAGAACTGAGTCTCTGTTTTAAAAAATATCTTCCCCTACAGCCTTTGAAAGTTCCCATGTTAACTAGTTCTTCTCTAGGAAGAGGGTTGTAGTTCTTACTCATAAATATGATCCTTTCAGTCACTAAGGTATTTAAGCTCAAGTGAATAAAGACTAGTAATGGTTATGACGAGCGTCATGAGAAATCAAAAAGAAAACCTGTCAATATTTTCAATAAAAATTGGAAAGGTGTAAATGTAGCTCTTTCCACTGGAATGCTCCTTGACTTAGGGACTTTTGCTTTATTTAATTTGCCAGGCATTGTTCAAGTTGTTAAATAAGGGCTGATAAAATTGTTGCTCCCAAAATAATAGTCACAGGAACATGTTAATTATTTCAAAGAATACTTCCATTGGCTAATTAGAAAATTTAATTTTAAGGATCAAGCAATGGCTATTGGTCAAACCAGTCCATATTAATAGCTTTGAAATGTGTGGATGCTGATTTTTAAATAAAGGCAACAAATATCAATCAGATTCTCATAACAATGTTCAGGATCTAAATAAATGTGATCAGGACATAAAGCTAAGAGAATGACGGTGCAATTATCAATAATTTTAAAAATGTACTTTTCCAAATCACTCTTAATTAAACAAAGTCTAGCTTAAAAAATCAAAAGTTAAATTGCTTTAAATTTTACTAATCTATTTTTCTACCTAAGATAAAATTATTTCTTTTTTCCTTTCTAAACATAATTCTTTCTTTAGAACCTTGAGGTAAATCTGAATCCACTTGATAAATTTTGTCAAACTTCCCCCCAAAATTTTAAGCCCTACTCAAGAGAGAAATTCTGTTATACCTATATATTTACATATTTTTCTTCAAACACTAATGACAAATTTATGAAGTTGTAAACCTGCAATGGGAACATGATACTACTAATAATATGAAAATAAAAAGCCGTTCGTTTATACAAAGTGATTCTGAATACAATATGAAATGGGATCAAAGAATCTGTGTATATACATGAGTTTGGAAATTAACCTCACTTTAAGAAAACTCATTCTTTTCCTCATTTTGGAGCAGTGGTTGCAAAGTTGTGATGTACAGCAAAAATACTGCATATAAAAGCTCCAAAACCAAACGTTAGCCTAAATTAGCAATAACTGCAACTTGAATTGGAAATTAAACTCATTAAACCTTTCCTGTGACTCCACAACTTTTGCTTCCAGGCCTGCAGTTTTTACTGAGCTAATGATCCCTTAGCTTTGCCTGCCTCTATCACCAATGCCCCCCAACCCCACCAAAAAAACAAAACAAAACAAACTTCCTTCTTCATTAGTCTTTGGCATTGCTTCCATATCTTGGAAGAGAGCCCTCTAAAGTAAATGAGGATCAAAAACAACACTATATGTATGCACGAAAACCAATCTGAGAAGTTAAACTGTGAAAGGAAATACCAGAAGGAAATACCATCTACCCTCAAGAGAAAAAGAGAAACTAAAAAAGTAGGGAGGCTGTTCTGGCCCTTCCTCCTCGTTATCTCCTGATTACAAGAGTGTGGGACCAAAATTTCAAACTCTGAAAAGGTAGTAACTTTGGAGGAGCTAGGGAAATGAATAAATGATGAGGTACCACAGGAGCTTTAGCTGTCAGTGAGTTTCTTTCCTCTGGCATTGGCAACATCAATGCAATCTTTTTTTGGTGTCAGCCTTTCTGTGATACAATGTATTTGTTGATTTTGAGCCTCATTCTCATTGCCCATGTCCAAGGCCATGTTTTTTAGATTTCCAAGAATACTACCCACCTGAGTCAGGTTCTCCTCCATTTCATCTTCTCTGGCATCATTAGTTATAAGTTTATCTGCCCGTGACTTCTTGCTGAGGCTGACCTTTTTTTTTTTTTTTTTTTTTTAACATGGACAGGCACTGGAAATCAAACCCGGGTCCTCTGGCATGGCAGGTGAGCATTCTTGCCTGCTGAGCCGCCATGGCCCGCCCGAGGCTGACCTTTTGTCACCTGACCTGGCTGCTTAGATATTACATAGCTAGATGAGTTGTCTCCGCTATCACCCCATGTTACCTTATAGGCCTTACCAGACTCAAAGTTCTTTGTCCTATTACATGGGCAGACACAATGTCCATGGCACTTGCTAAGTTCTGTTAAATTCTTTTCTGCTTCTCTCATGTCTTTATTTGGTCCATAATCTCTTCATTGTGGTTTAGTTGTTCCCTTTGTTCATCCAGCATAGTGATAGTTCTGATTCCTATATCCTGAGACTCCATGGCTAAGCCTAGGATTCTCCTTGTACTTTCCAGAGACTCATTGGTAACCTGGTGAGCCCTCAGCTGAATTTCTTCTGATGACAGATCATCCATGATGAACCAAAACTTTCAAGAGGCAGATAAACCAAAATATGGATATTCAAACTGCTCTGGCCACGCCTCTTCCAGCCACTGCAGCTCTGCCACCCTCAGACCATACCCAGAGCTGTGCCCTTTTTTGCACCAGTACCTGTGTATAATCTTCTTAATATGCTGCTAGATTTAGTTTTAGTATATTGAGGGTTTTTGCATCTATAAGAGATATTGGTCTTTAATTTTCTTTTCTGTGGTATCTATATTTGGCTTTTGGATGAAGATAATGCTGGCCTCAGACTGAGTTAGGAAATATTTCATCCTTTTCAATATTTTGGAAGAGTTTGCACAAGATGAGTATTAATTCTTCTTTGAATTTTGATAAAATTTACCAGTGAAACCATTTGGTCCTGGACATCTTTGTTGAGAGGTGTTTGAAAATTGATTCAATCTCTTTACTAATTATTAATCTGTTGAGATCTTCTATTTCTTCTCGAGGCAGTTTAGGTAATTTGTGTGTTTCTAGGAATTTGTCCATTTCGTCTAGGTTAATTTGTGGGTATATGATTGTTCATATTATCATCTTTGTGGTGGATTAAATTATATACTCCAAAAAGACAGGTTCTTAGCCTCATTCCCTGTTCCCATGTATGTTAACTCATTTGTAAGTAAGACCCTTTAAAGATGTATTATCAGCTAAGGTTTGGAATCGTTTGTGAATAGCATCTTCTAAAATCCTATTTTGATGTGACCAAACTGAATGATGGCATGCTTTAATCCATGTAACTGTAGGCCTATTAAGAGAAGAAATTTAGACCCAGTCAGAGGAGCCAAAAATCAACAGAAACCAGAGGAGCAGAAAACAAGGAGAGAGGAATTGCCATGTGACTGGAGGTAGAGAGGAAAGCCAAGGAACTCTAAGGAAGACAGCAACCAGGAGCAGAACCCTATAGACTTAGGGGAGAAAACATGGCCTTGTCTTGATTTTGGACTTCTGGTCTCTGAAATTGTGAGAATAAATTCCTGTTGTTAAGTCAACCTGTGTGTGGTTTTTGTTTTAGCAGCCCTGGCAAATGAAGATACTCTTATAATCCTTATTTCTATATGGCTGGTATTAATGTACCCCGCTTTTCCTTCTTTTCTGGTTTTTCTCATAAATTCTCTCTTTTTTCTGTGCAGTCTAGTTAAAGTAATGTCAGGTTTGCTGATCTTTTCAAAGAAACAAGTTTTGGTTTTGCTGATTTCTCTATTGTTTTTCTACTCTCCATTTCATTTTTCTCTACTTGAATTTTTATAATTCCCTGCTTTCTGCTCACTCTGGATAATTTACTCTTCTTTTCCTACTTCTTCTAGGTGTGAGGTTAGTTTACTGATTTGAGATCTTTCTTTCTTTTTTTTTTTTTTTTATAAATGCCACTATTTATATCTATAAATCCCCTCTGAGCTCTGCTTTTGTTGCATCCCATAAGTTTGGGCATGTTGTATTTTCATTTTCATTGACCTTAAGATATTTCCCAATTTCCTTTCAAACAACAAGTGGGTCAAGGAAGAAATCAGAAATATGTTATTTCATTTCCATTTATTTGTGACTTTTCCGGTTGTCCCTTAGTTATTGAATTCTAGCTTCCCTTTATTATGGTCATAGAAGATAATTTGTATGGTTTAAATCTTTGTAAATTTGAGACTTATTTTGAAACTAATATACTGCCTATGCTAGAGAATGACCCATATGCATTTGAGAAGAATGTGTATTTTTCTGCTGCTTGGACAAGTGTTCTACGGAGATCTGTTAGAGTTTGTTTATATCTACCTCATTTTATTGCGTTTCACTTTATTGTGCTTTTTGTAAATATTGTATTCTTTTTACATATTAAAGGTTTGTGGCAGCCTTGCATCAAGCAAGTCTGTCAGTGTTATTTTTCCAATGGCACGTGCTCACTTCATGTTTCTGTGCCACATTTTAGTAATTCTTACAATATTTGAAACTTTTTCTTTATTATATCAGTTATGGTGATCTGTGATGTAGCTACTGTAATTGTTTTGGGGTGCCATGAGCCGCATCCATATCAGATGGCAAATTTAATTGATAAATTATTGTATATGCTCTGGCTGACCAACTCACCAGCTGTTCCTATCTCTCTCCCTCTCCTTGGGCCTCCCTATTTCCTGAGTTACAACAATATCAAAATTAGGGCAAATAATAGCCCTATAATGGCCTCTAAGTGTTTAAGTAAAAGGAGCTGTCATATATGTCTCACTTTAACTTAAAAACTAGAAATGATTAAGCTTACTAAGGAAGGTGGGTTGAAAACAAAGATAGGTCAAAACTAGGTCTGTTGTGCCACACCGAAAGTTGTGTGTGTGTTGTGAATGTGAAAGAAAAGCTCTTGAAGGAAATTAAAAGTGCTACTCCAGTGAAACATAGATGATAAGAAAGCAAAACAGCCTTATTGCTGATACACAGAGGAAGTTTTAGTTGTTGGGATAGAAGATCAAACCAGTCACAACATTCCCTTAAACCAAAGCCTAATCTAGAGCAAGGCCCTAGCTCTATTCGATTCTGTGAAGGCTGAGAGCAGTGAAGAAGTTGTAGAAGAAAAGTGTGAAGCTAGCACAGGTTGGTTCATGAAGTTTAAGGAAAGAAGCCATCTCCATAACATGAAAGGGTAAGGTAAAGCAGCAAGTGCTAATGGAAAACCTTCAGCAAGTTATCCAGCAGATCTTGCTAAGGTAATTGATGAAGGTGGTTACACTGAATAACAGATCTTCAGTGTAGATGCAATAACCTTCTATTGTAAAAAGAAGGTATCTAGGCCTTTCTTACCTAGAGAAGTGAAGTCGGTACCTAGCTTCAAAACTTCTAAGGACAGGGGGTACAAGGGTAGTTCAGTGGTAGAATTCTCTCCTGCTGTGGGGGAGATCTGGTTCAATTCCTGGCCTATGTACTTCCCAAAAAACAAACAAGCAAAAGCAAAGCAAACCAACAAAAACTTCAACAAATGGTGCTGCAATAATGGGATACTCACACGTTAAAAAGAATGAAATCTGACCGTGGCCATACAGCATACAAAAAAGAAAAAACTCCAAAGGAGAGGCTGATTCCCTTGTTAGGGACTGATGCACCTGGTGGCTCTCAGTTGAAGCCAATGCTTATTTACTATTCTGAAAATCCTAGGACCCCCTAAGAACTATGCTAAATCTACTCTGTGCTCTATCAATGAAACATCAAAGCCTGGGTGATAGTGTATCTATAATATTAGCATATGGCTGACTGACTATTTTAAGCCCACTGCTGAGATCTGCTCAGAAAAAAAGATTCTTTTCAAAATGGTGCTGTTCATTGGAAATGCACCTGTCACCCAAGAGCTCTGATGTGGAGAGGTACAATAAGATGAATGTTTTCATGCCTGCTAACACGACATTCATTCTGCAGCCTGTACGATCAAGGAGTCATTTCTACTTTCAAATCTTGTTATTTGAAAAAAAAAAAACTGTTCACAAGGCTCCAGCTGCCATAGATAGTGATTCCCCGGATGGGTCTGGACAAAGCCAGTTGAAAACCTTCTGGAAAGGATTCACCATTCTAGATGCCACTAAGAACATTCATGAATATGGGAGTAGGTCAAAATATAAACATGAATATGAGTTTGCAAAAAGTCGATTACAACTCTCCTGAATTGAGAAAATCAATTCGAATGATGAAAGAAGTTGGACTCCTGGGTAAAATGTTATCAAACAGCATCAAACGCTGTAGAGAAATCTTTCATGAAAGAGTCAAAAAAAAAAAAAAAAGTGGGACACTTTTTATTGTCTTATTTTAAGAAATTGCCACAGGTACCCTTAGTGCTATAAAAAAAAAAAAAAGCCATCATCTGTGCTTTTAGCAAGGTATAGTCTTTTTGCTGGTGGAGGGCTTGCCTCTATGTTGATGGCTCCTAACTGGTTAGTGTAGTGGATACCTTGCTAAAAGCTCAGATGATAGCATTTTTTTTTTTTTAGCACTAAGGAACTTTAAGGTATGCACATTGTTTTCTTAGACATAATGCTGTTGTACACATAATACAAAATAGTGTAAATATAACTTTTATTGGGAATGGAAAACCATAAAATTCATCCAGCTCCTTTTATAACGACACTTTATTGCACTAGTCTTAAACTAAACCTATGTATCTCTGAAGTATGCCTGTAGTATTGTTCAAATCTTCTATTTCTAATTCTTTATTGAACTTTAGTCTAGATGTTCTATCCATTATTGAAAGTGGTGTATTGAAGTCTCCTGCTGTTAAGGTAGAACTGTCTATTCCTTCTTTGAAATCTGCTTTTGAGCACCTCTAGGAAATTTTTAAATTTCAGTTGTCATGTTTTTTACCTTCAGTATTTCTGTTTGGTTCCTTTTTATGATTTCTATCTCTTTACTGAAACTCTTTTTGTTTCTCTATCACTTACCTGATTTCCTTAAGTTCTTTGTCCATGTTTTCCTTCAGCTATTTGAACACATTTAGAACCATTCTTTTAAAGTCTTTTTTGGGTATGTCCAAGGTCAGGTCTTTGCTTTTGATAGCTTCTAATGCTTTTTCTTGCTACTTTGCATGAGTTACTTCCTGTTTCTTCATATGTCATATAGCCTTTTATTACACACTGGACATTTTCATATTTCAACGTGTTATTGTTGGAATTTAGTCCCTGAGACATCTGTTCCCAAAGCCTGTATCTAACAAGTGTTATGACAGAGATCTTGAATGCCAGGAGCTAGCAGCAACAACAAAAAACTCTTTTCAGTCTCTGTAGATTGGCCTGGATGAGTACTCTCCTTTGGATGTTAGCATACCTAACAATGAATTTAAAGAACAACCTGAGATAAAAGTGTATAGTGCTCTCAGATCTTTCCCAAGGATGTGTCTTATCCTGGGAATATAACACGACCCTAAGAATTCCCCCATTTCCATATACAAATGTTCTTTTTCTCCTAAAAAATAGTGTTTCCTCCTGGTATTGAGTTTTATATTATTTTATCCCATAACTAGTAATCCGTTATCCTAGGAAGTTACAATTGGCCTGCTACTCTACAATGTTCTAGCTGCCTAGTGAGCCACCTCTAGCCAAGGCAATTTCTGAGCTAGCAAGCTTGAGATTAGTGTTCTGGTTCAGTCTTCCAGGTGCCACCAGACAAGCTGGCACGGACATAGATGCATCTAGTGAGTATAGAAAGGTTACTCTGGAACTGGGACCCAGGCCTGTGCTGGGAGGATGGGCCAGTTCTGTACCAATCCACAGAGGGAATGGGGGTTGGGCCAGCAAATCACACAAAAAAGTTTTTCTACCATTTTTATATTGTCCTTTTCTTGGTTCAGCACTCACCCTTCTACTACAACCCTTTAACTGTTTTTTGGAGCTCTGAGAAAAATGGTTTGCCGGTTTTTGCTTTGTGGGAAGATGAAACCTTGGAGTGTCTCAGTTTGCTGTAATGGTGATATTACTCTAAATAATTTTTTAACTTCTTTTTTTTTCATTTATTTGTTGGCATTCCACAATGAAGAAGAGTTATTTTTTCCTTTTTTCTATTTATTCATTTCTTTCCATTTGCATTCATAGATTCCTGTTTTATTCAGTAGATTTTAATCCATTGCCACCATTTTAAAATTGGATCTGATTTCTCTAGAGTTTTCCAGTGGGGGGCCCTTCAGGCTGGCTCCTGAATCTTCTGATACAGTCCAATCATTCTTTAAGCATTTTAGTTTATGGCACAACATAATATTTGAGGCTTATCTTGAATTTTCCCTGCTCTTGATTTGGAGAAAACAACCATTTCTCTAAAAGGCACTGGTTCTGTTTAGCAGCAAAAGATATTTAAAAAGCAAAATGTAGGTACTAGGTGTGCTTATTGTTATTAGGTGTCATTGCTTCTAGACGCAGCAGACAAAACTATATATATATATGTATTATACTGTATACATATACCCCCACATATTTATAGGTCTGTATTATATCTGTACCTATAACTACTGTACCTAACTAGTTTACTAACTTTATAAAACCATGAGTTCATACTGATACCCATAATTGCAGTTCAACCACATGGGATTTATTCTAGTCTTCTTCCTTTCCATTTTTGTAACTGCCTTCTCTTATAGTAAGAAACTTAGTTTCCATTTTTCCACAACATAATGTGTGTTCAATTGTAGAACTCAGCAAAAGTAAATTTAGAAATGTTAAGCTATACCACTGGTAAAAACAAAGCAACTAATTGGAGTTCAATATTTGTTTACAATTCTATTTAAGTCTGAGCATAGTCAACATACTGTATTAGAAAGTTTGTTAGTTTTTTTTTTCTCCTCAGTGTAGTTATGCTGCTTATTAGGTATCATTTGATAAAGAAGTTGGTTCATTTTTTTTTGTTTATATTCCATTTTAGCTTTTTTTTCATCAACCTTATTGGTTTTCTTATGTATCTATATGTGTAAAACACTAACATGTTCAAAAGTCAAAATTTTACTAAAAGGTACACTGGGAAAAGCTTCATGGCTTTTTAGCAAATTATTTCTGTATTGAGATTTCCTCCTCCTGTTGGGTTCAGTCTCCCTGTTTTTCTTCTATCGTTAAACATAATATAATTCTGTATGGAAACAATATTAATTTTTTTTTACCATGTATTATCTTCACTCAGTTTATCAGATATATTTAAATGGTCATCTAAACTTTTCTTATAAAAACACTATAATGGGCTATGAGGCCCAATATTATTTATAAAAGCACAGAGTTTCCTTTACTGACACCAAGCTTGGTTTGTTTTTACTTAAATGTAGGATCAAAACAACTCGTGAATCACTTCCTTTATAAGAGATTAACTAGGTGCTTGTTATCCAAACCCTGGGCCGGGTCACGATCTGCCAGCCCCATTTCCTCAGGACATGTGCCTTTTAGAGGCTCTGGCTCCTTCTGGAACACACTGACCAGCTGCCTCCAATTTCCTCACAGTCCAGATGTTGCGGTGATGCTGGTGGCAGTCGGTTGAGACCAATTTCCTTTTTTAAAAGCAAAACTCCACTGTGAAAGGATGCATTGGCTTTTCACTACTATATTTTGAAGTCCTTGACTTATGTTTTGAACACTTGATTAGAAACCTGGCTTTGTTATTAACAAATTTATCTTTATAAAAGATTGAAGATTCCTTTTCCTCTCAGCCTCAATTTCAAGGGTCTGAAGCTATAACAATCTGAAGAAAAGTTCTCTTCATTTCTTACCTTTCTAAAACCTAACTTTCATATTCAGTAAGTATTTGAGTGCCTCCAATGTCCTATACACTGTACTAGGGATTTGGGCCATCAGTGATCAAAACAGATTTTTAAAAAATCTTGCCCTTGTGGCACTTATGTTCTAGTATGTACAGACAATAAATAAAAATAAGTTTATTATTTACTATATTATTGTGTGTAAGGTGCTAAAGGTAAAATTAGATTGGATTAAGGGGGAATGGGAGTGCCAGGTTGGTAGTGGAGGCAGTTTCAAGTTTAAATATCATGGTCAAGCTAAACCTCCTATTGACAAGGTAAGATTTGAGTAAAGACTTTAAATTTAGTGGAAGTGCTAATCCAGTGGAAATCTGGGAAACCGGTATTTCAGGAAGAGGGGATAGCTGGTGTGTGTGTTATAAGGATGGTATGTACCTTGTTTGTTTAAGGAAAAGCAAGGAGGGCTGTGTAAAGGATTGTGGAGATCATCATATAGGGTCATGTAAGGTTACTGTAAGAAGTTTGGCTTTTGTTCTGAGTGAAAGGAGGCACTGAAGGGATTGGGGTAGAGAAGCAACATGATCTGAGTGCTTTAAACAAATTCCTTTGCTGCATATTTGAGAAGGGCAGAGAGGAGTCAGTTTGGCAGGGGGGAAGCAGTAAGATCAATTAAGAAACTTTTGGAATGATACAAGTAAGAGATAATGGTATTTATGACCAAAATGGTAGCAGTGGCATTGGTGAAAGAATCGAACTGTGAATATATTTTGAAGGTTAAGCTGATGGAATTTCCTGATGGGCTTGGATGTGGAGTATAAAAGAAATCAAAGATGAAGGCCTTTTGCCTGAGCAACTTTAAAAACATTACCATTAACTAAGATGAGGAAGACTGTGAGTGAAGTAGGTTGTATGTGGAAAGAAGATGAGTTAAGTTTTTGATATGTTAAATTCAAAATGGCTATTAGACACCCAAGTGGAGACTACAGTAAGAGAGTAAGATAAATGAGTCTGGACATAAAGGAATAAGACATAATTGGGAACATAAAGTGGAGATGTAGGTGGAGGGTGGGAGTCAACAGCATGAAATTATGTGATCAACAATGGGATGAGTGGATATAGAAGAGATCCAAGGATATTCTTAGTCCTGGTATGCCCTTAAATTAAGAGTCTGGGAAGAAGTGGACAAAATAGCGTAGGAGTTTGAGAAAGCATGTCCAGAGGAATAGGAAGGAAACTAAGAACTGGGAACCCTACAAGCCAAGCAAAGAAAGTAAATTAAGGAGGAAGGCATGATCAAGTATGTCAAATGCCACTAATAGGTCAAGTAAGATGATAGCAGCTGAGAATTCACCACTGAATTTATCAACATGGAAATCAATGGTATCTTTGAAAAATGTAGTTTCAGAGAAATGCTGGAGGCAAAGCCTGACTGGAGTAAATCTAGGAAAGAATGGTAGGATGGGGAATGAACTTCTGCATGAGACTAAAGCAAAAGATATTTGTTTGATACAAAATTAAAAAAGAATGAGAAATGAAGACAGCATGTTTAGAAAACTCAAAGAATATTGTCACAAAGAGGGAGGGTAAGTGGTGGCAGTGATAGAAGAAGTAAAGCAAAGAGGTTTAAATTGGGAAATCATGGCAGATATACTTGTGGATAGGTAAGCTCCAATAAAGAGGGAAAACAGGCACTGTATGAAAGAGAGTGAGCGAGCATGGTGGTGAAAAGTCTTGAGAAGGTGAAAGGGGATGGATATGATACACAGTGGTGGGATCTGATATATATATAGAAACATGAATAGGCAAGAAGATAAGAGTATATGGCCTGAAGGGCTATAGTTGGGTTGATGTGATTGTGGAAGGAACTCCTGGAATTGCTCTAATCTTCTCAGTAAGGTACAAAGCAAAGTCATCAGTTGGGACCAAGCATCAGGAAAGAGGTGTGGAGGCTTGAGGAGAAAGGATGTATAAAATAGTGATCTACTAATAAATTTAAATTTAGACCAATCTGTGGAAAAGTTCATTTCATTCAACTGCATGGATGCAGACATGAAGACCAAGTTGAAGAAGCCAAATACAACAACAAAGTTAGATATGGGCAAGGGAATTGAGAGTGACTGCAAGGTATTGATCAGTGATTGAATAGGGAATTTAAACTGGATGGGGAGGCAAAGAAGACATGAAGAGCTTTTTTTAAACTTTTTTATTGTATAGTATAACATATATACAAAGCCAAGAAATAAAAATGCAGTAGTTTTCAAAGCACTCTTCAACAGTAGTTACAGTACAGATCCCAGAGTTTGTCATGGGCTAACATACGATCCTCTCAGATTTTTCCTTCTGTCTGCTCCAGAATATAGGAGGCTAGAAAGCTTAAAAATTGTTTTATCACCACAATTGACTTTTTTTCTTTTTCTTTTTTTTGGTGTGAAAAATAACATATCTACAAAAAACAATAAATGTCAAAGCAGAGCAACACAATTAGTTGTAAAACATATTTCAGTTTGACATGGGTTGCAATTTCACAATTTCAGGTTTTTACTTCTAGCTACTTTAAGATACTGGAGACTAAAAGAGATATCAGTTTAATGATTCAGCATTCATATTCATTTGTTAAATCCTATCCTCACTGTATAAGTCCACTGTGCCAGTCGAAATGATTTATGTACCCTAGAAAAGCCTTTTTTTTTTTTTAACATCTGGGAGGTTTTTTTTGTCTTTTGATTTTAAAAAATATTTTATTATAAACAATGAACAAACATACAAACCTTCTTGACATACAAGCATTCTTGTATACAAATATTATTGTATACTAACATTCTTGACATGGTTGCAATCAATGACTCACAATATCATCACATGGTTGTGTATTCATCATCATGATCATTTTTTTGAACATTTGCATCTCTCCAGCAAAAGAAAGAAAAAAGAAAAACCCATACATGCCATATCCCTTACCACTCCCTTTCAAGCTACTCAATTTATTTTAACCTTTGTTCCCCCATTACTTGTTTATTTCTTATTCATATTTTTTACTCATCTGCATCAGACACAAGGTTTTCACAATCACACAGTCACATTGTGAAAGCTATATCATTATACAATCATCTTCAAGAAAAATAGCTACTGGAGCACAGCTCTACAGTTTCAGGAACTTTCCTCTGGCCACTCTAATATACCATAAACAAGAAAGGGGATATCTATATGATGTGTAAGAATATCCTCCATGGTAACCTCTTGACTCTGTTTGAAGTCTCTCAGCCACTGAAACTTTATTTTGTTTCATTTCTATCTTCCCCCTTTCAGTCAAGTGGGTTTTCTCAATACCTTGAGGCTGAGTTCCAGATCATTCTAGGATTTCTGTTCCACATTGCCAAGGACGTTTACAACCTTGGAGTCGTGTCTCACAAAGAGAGGGGAAAGGCAGTGAGTTTGCTTGCTGTGTTGGCTGAGAAAGAGAGAGGCCACATTTGAGCAACAAAAGAGGTTCTCTGAGGGTGATTTTTAGGCCTAATTTTAAGTAGGCTTAGCCTATCCTTTGCAGGGATAATTTCATAAGGACAAACCTCAAGATAAAGGGGTCGGTTTATTGATTTGGTTGCCCCCACTGCTTGCAAGAATATCAGGAATTCTCCAAATGAGGAAGTTGAATCTTTCTCCCTTTCTCCCAATTCAAAGGGGACTTTGCAAATACTTCTTTATTCACTGTTCAAATCACTCTGTGATTTATCAGGGCATTACACTAACCTGGACAAACCTACAAAGTCTCATGCCCTATTCAAGGTTCCACATACTTATGGTGTTCAATTAAACTGTTCATATAAGTTAAATTAGGAAATGTACTAGTCAAAATATGAATTTTGTACCAAATATTTTTTGCTTCAGTTTCACAAAGAAGTTGAAGTTTTAAAATGTGAATGACCTCTATGTTTAACATCCTGCAATATTGACATTCCTTTGTTCTTCCTCATGCAACATTTTTTAATTTGTACATTTAGTCACTATCATTGTACATTCTAGGCATTCCTAGATTATGCCATCTCTGTCTTTATCATCTATCTTTCCTTCTGGTTTCATATGTGCCCCCAGCCCTCCTCCATCCGACATTTTCACATTCAGCTTCATTCACTGTACTTATATTATTGGTGATACAATCAGGTAGCATTGTGCTATCCATTTCTGAATTTTTACAAACAGTCCTGTTGCACAATCTGTATCCCTTTAGCTCCAATTACCAAATCTCTACCCTACTTCTATTTTCTGCTAACTTCTGTTCTTAACTGAAATTCTCCAAGTTCACTCATTAATGTTAGTTCTTATCAGTGAGACCATACAGTGTTTGTCCTTTTGTTTCTGGCTCATCTCAGCATAATGTCCTCAAGGTCCATCTGTATTGTTACGTGCTTCATGACTTTATTCTGTCTTACAGATGCACAATATTCCATCATATGTATATACCCCAGCTTGTTTAGCCACTCATCTGTTGATGGACATTTGGGCTGTTTCCATCTCTTGGTAATTGTAAATACTGCTGCTATAAACACTGGTGTGCAAATGTCCATTTGTGTCCTTGCCCTCACGTTCTCTGAATAGATACCTAACAATGGTATTACTGGATCATATGACAATTCTATACTTAGCTTCCTGAGGAACTGCCAAACTGCCTTCCACAGCAGTTGTACCATTTTTACATTCCCACCAACAGTGGTTAAGTGTGCCTCTTTCTCCACATCCTCTCCTGCACTTGTCATTTTCTGTTTTATTGATAATGGCCATTCTGGTGAGTGTGAGATGATTTCTCATTGCGTTTTTTGCATTTCTCTAATAGCCAGGGAAGTTGAGCATCTTTTCACATGCCTTTTAGCCTTTTGTATTTCCTCTTCTAAGAAGTGTCTGTTCATGTCTTTTGCCCATTTTTTAATTGGGTTGTTTATCTTTTTGTTGTTGAGTTGAACCATCTTTTATATATACTGGATACTAATATATATATATCCAGTATACTGATATAATACTAGTATATATATGTCCAGTATACTATATACTAGTATCCAGTATATGTATGATATGTTGTTTCCAAATATTGTCTCCCATTGCGTAGATTGTCTTTTTACTTTCTTGACAGAGTTATTTGATGCACAAAAGTTTAATTTTGAGGAGTTCCCATTTATCTATTTCTTCCTTCAATGCTCGTGCTTTGGGTGTGAGACCTAGGAAACTGACTTCTATTAGAAATTTTATAAGACATTTCCCTGTATTTTCTTCTAAAAGTTTTATGGTCTTTGCTCTAATGTTTAGGTCTTTGATCCATTTTGAATTAATTTTTGCAGACAGTGTGAAATAAGGATCCTATTACATTCTTTTGCATATGGATATCCAGTTCTCTAAACACCATTTATTGAAGAGACTGTTCTGTCCCAGGTGAGTTGGCTTGACTGCCTTATCAAAGGACAATTGTCCATAGATGAGAGGGTCTATATGTGAATACTCCATTCAATTCCATTCCAGATATACCAATGACTTTGGTATTTTTTGCTCTAATTTTTTTTTCTTTTGGAAGCACTGGTATGAACAATCTATGCTGCAACAAAAATCATATATATATTCAAGCTTATAAGTTGATCTACTTATAACAGAGATTCATAAGTGGTTTTTTTTTTTTTTTTTTTCATTGGGAAAGCCTTCTGTCCGACGTTCCGTGTTTCCACTTTGTCAACAGGCAGGTAGACCATATGAGATAAAAGAGAATGATAGGGGGAAGAAATGGTAAAATCAGTTTCAGTGAAAAATACTAGTGATCAATGAATGGGAAGTGTATGGGGTATGGTACGTGTAATTTTTTTTCTGTTTTCTTTTTATTTCTTCTTCTAAACAGATGCAAATGTTCCAAGAAATGATCGTGATGAAGAACATGCAACTATGTGATGATATGGTGAACTCCTCATTACATACATAGAACGGAATGATCAAAATAGGAATGTTTGCATTTGTTTCGTGGTTTTTTTTTTCTTTTTGGTATTTAAGAAGAGAAAATAAAACAAGAAAAAAAAAGAGGAAATAACCACAGGGGCCACGGCCCCCACGTCACAAAGTCTGCTGCAGTCAGTCGAGGGGAGGCGCCAAGTCAGTATATCTATCTTTATGCCAGTATCATGCTGTTTTGACCATTGTAGCTTTGTAATATGCCTTAAAGTCAGGTGGTGTGAGACCTCCGACTTCTTTTTGCTTTCTCAGGATATTTTTAGCTATTCAGGGCACCCTGCCCTTCCAGATAAATTTGGTTATTGTTTTTCTATTTCTGCAAAGTAGGTTTTTAGAATTTTTTTTTTTTTTTTTTTTTTTAATACATGGGCAGGCACCAGAAATCGAACCGGAGTCCTCTGGCATGGCAGGCAAGCCTGCTGAGCCACCATGGCCTGCCCAGTTTATGGAATTTCAATTGGTATTGCATTGAATCTATAAAGCAATTTAGGTAGAATTGACATCTTAACTATATTAGTCTTCCAATACATGAACACAATATGCCCTTCTATTTATTTAGGTCTTCTGTGATTTCTTTTAATGATTTCTTGTAGTTTTCTTTGTATGGGTCTTTTGTATTCTTAGTTAAATTTATTCCTAAATATTTTATTTTGTGGGTTGCAGTTGTAAATGGAATTTTTTTCTTGATTTTCCCCTCAGATTGTTCATTACTAGTGAATAGAAACACTGCAGATTTTTGAGTGTTAATCTTGTAAGCTGCCACTTTGCTGTACTCATTTATTAGCTCAAGTAGTTTTGCGGTGGATTTTTTAGGATTTTTTTTTTTTTTTACATATAGTGGTATATCATCTGCAAACAGTGAGAATTTTACTTTTTCCTTTCCAATTTTGATGCCTTGTATTTCTTTTCTTGTCTAATTGTACTGGCTACAACTTCCAGTTACAATGTTCAATAACAATGGTGACAGTGGACATCCTTGTCCTGTTCCTGATCTTAGGGGAAAAGCTTTCAGTCCTTCCCCATTGAGGATGATGTTAGCTGTGTGGTTTTCATATGTTCCCCTTATCAAGTTGAGGAAGTTCCCTTCTATTTCTATCCTTTGAGTTGTTTTCAGCAGGAAAGAATGTTGAATTTTGTCAAATGCCTTTTCTGCATCAATCGAGATGATCATGTGGTTTTTCTGCTTTGAATTGTTGATATGATATATTACATTAATTGATTTTCTTATGTTGAACTTTCGTTGCATACCTGGGATGAATCCTAGTTGGTCATGGTGTATAATTCTTTTAAAGTGCTGCTGGATTTGATTTGCAAGAATTTTGTTGGGGATTTTTGCGTCTATATTCATTAGAGAGATTGGTCTGTAGTTTTCTTTTCTTGTGGTATCTTTGTCTGGCTCTGGTATGTGGGTGAAATTGGCTTCATAGAATGAGTTGGATAGTCTTCCTTCCCCTTCAAATTTTTTGAGGAATTTGAGCAGGATTGGTACTAATTCTTTCTTGAATGCTAGGTAGAATTTGCATGTGAAGCCATCTGGTCCTGGAATTTGCTTTTTGGCGAGCTCCTTGATGACTGATTCAATTTATTTACTTGTGATTGGTTTGTTGAGATCATCTATTTCTTCTCAAGTCAATATTGGCTGTTCAGGCCTTTCTAGAAAGTTGTCTGTTTCATCTGTGTTGTTTAGTTTATCAACATAAAGTTGTTCATAGTATCCTGTCATTACTTCCTTTATTTCTGTGTTGTCAGTGGTTATGTCTCCTCTTCCATTTCTGATTTTATTTATTTGCATCCTCTCTCTTTTTCTTTTTGTCAACTTTGCTAAGGGCCCATCAAATCTTATTGATTTTCTCATAGAACCAACTTCTGGTTTTGTTGATTTTCTCAATTGTTTTCATGTTCTCGATTTCATTTATTTCTGCTCCAATCTTTGTTATTTCTTTCCTTTTGCTTGCTTTGGGGTTAGTTTGCTGTTCTTTCTCTAGTTCTTCCAAGTGGACAGTTAATTCCTCGATTTTTGCTCTTTCTTCTTTTTTGATATAGGCATTTAAGGAAATAGGTTTCCCTCTTGGCACTGCCTTTGCTGTATCCCATAAATTTTGATATGTTTTATTTTCATTTTATTTTGCCTTGAGATATTTACTGATTTCTTGTAATTTCTTCCTTGACCCACTGGTTGTTTAAAAGTGTGTTTTTAGCCTCCATGTATTTGTGAATTTTCTGGCCTTCTGCCTATTATTGATTTCCAACTTTAATCCTTTATGATCTGAGAAAGTGTTTTGTATGATTTCAATCTTTTAAAATTTGTTGAGGCTTGCTTTGTGATCCAGTATATTGTCTATCCTTACGAATAAATCATTAGCACTTAAGAAAAAGGTGTATCCTGTTGTTGTGGGGAGTAATCATCTATACATGTCTGGTAAGTATAGTTCATTTATTGTATTATTCAAATTCTCTGTTTCTTTATTGATCCTCTGTCTAGATGTCTGTTCATTGATGAGAGTGGGGAATTGAATTCTCCAACTATTATGGTAGATGTATCTATTTCTCTTTTCAATGTTTGCCTCATGTATTTTAGAGCCCTCTGGCTTGGCACATAAATATTTATGATTGTTATTTCTTCTTGTTGAATTGTTCCTTTTATTAATACATAATGACCTTTTTTTTCTCTTTTAGTTGTTTCATATTTGAAGTCTAATTTGTTGGATATTAGTACAACTACCCCTGCTGTTTTCTGATTGTTGTTTGCATGAAATATCTTTTCCCAATCTTCACTTTCAACCTATTTTTGCTCTTTGGTCTAAAATGTATCTCCTGTAGACAGCATATAGATGGGTCCTGTTTTTTAATCCATTCTGCCAGTCTATGTCTTTTGATTGGGGAGTTTAATCCATTAACATTTAGTGTTATTACTCTAAGGGCAGTACTTTCTTCTACCATTTTGCCTTTTGGATTTTATGTCATCACTATTTTTTTTCTCTATATTACCTTTATTGATAGTCTTCCTTTTTACACTCTTCTCATCTCTCTCCTGTCTTTTCCTTTCTGCCTCTAGTACCCCCATTACTATTTCTTGCAGAGTCAGTCTCTTGATCACAAATTCTCTCAGTGATTGTTTGTCTGAAAATATTTTAATTTCCCCCTCTTTTTTGAAGGACAATTTTGCTGAATATAGAATTCTTGGTAGGTATTTTTTCTCTTTAAGAATCTTAAATATATCATAGTGCTGTCTTCTTGCCTCCATGGTTTCTGCTGAGAAATCTACACATAGTCTTGTTGGGCTTCCCTTGTTTGTGATATATTTCTTTCAAAAGAAAGCATCTCTGTCTCCTTGACATCTGATATTCTGATTAGGAAGTGTCTTGGAGTATGTCTATTTGGATCTATTCTGTTTGTGGTATGCTGTACTTATTGGATGTGTAATTTTATGTCTTTCACAAGAGATGGGAAATTTTCAGTGATAATTTCCTCCATTACTTTTTCTCCTTCTTTTACCTCCTCTTCTCCTCTGGGGCACTCATAACATGTATATTCATGTGCTTCATGTTGTCATTCAATCCCTGTGTCCCTGCTCATATTTTTCCATTCTTTTACTTATATTTTCTTTTGCTTGTCAGCTTCCAGATGTCCCATCTTCCGGTTCACTAATCCTTTCTTTTGCCTCTTCAAATCTAACATTGTAGGTTTCCATTTTTTTTTATTAATTAAAAAAAAATCAACACAACATTTAGAAATCATTCCATTCTACATATGCAATCAGTAATTCTTAATATCATCACGTAGTTGTATGATCATCATTTCTTAGTACATTTGCATCAATTTGTAAAAAGAAATAAAATGATAATATAGAGAAAAATAAAATAAAAATACAAAAAATATATATAAAAAAACAGAACAAACAAAAAAACTATAGCTCAGATGCAGCTTCATTCAGTGTTTTAACATAATTACATTGCAATTAGGTAGTATTGTACTGTCCATTTTTGAGTTTTTGTATCTAGTCCTGTTGCACAGTCTGTATCCCTTCAGCTCCAATTACCCATTATCTTACCCTATTTCTAACTCCTGATGGTCTCTGTTACCAATGACATATTCCAAGTTTATTCTCTAATGTCGATTCACATCAATGGGACCATACAGTATTTGTCCTTTAGTTTTTGGCTATACTCACTCAGCATAATGTTCTCTAGGTCCATCCATGTTATTACATGCTTCATAACTTTATTCTGTCTTAAAGCTGCATAATATTCCATCGTGTGTATATACCACAGTTTGTTTAGCCACTCGTCTGTTGATGGACATTTTGGCTGTTTCCATCTCTTTGCAATTGTAAATAATGCTGCTATAAACATTGGTGTGCAAATGTCCGTTTGTGTCTTTGCCCTTAAGTCCTCTGAGTAGATACCTAGCAATGGTATTACTGGGTCGTATGGCAATTCTATATTCAGTTTTTTGAGGAACCGCCAAACTGCCTTCCACAATGGTTGCACCATTTGACATTCCCACCAACAGTGGATAAGTGTTCCTCTTTCTCCACATCCTCTCCAGCACTTGTCATTTTTTGTTTTGTTGATAATGGCCATTCTGATGGGTGTGAGATGATATCTCATTGTGGTTTTGATTTGTATTTCTCTAATGGCCAGGGACATTGAGAATCTCTTCATGTGCCTTTTGGCCATTTGTATTTCCTCTTCTGAGAGGTGTCTGTTCAAGTCTTTTTCCCATTTTGTAATTGGGTTGGCTGTCTTTTTGTTGTTGAGTTGAACAATCTCTTTATAAATTCTGGATACTAGACCTCTATCTGATGTGTCGTTTCCAAATATTGTCTCCCATTGTGTAGGCTGTCTTTCTACTTTCTTGATGAAATTCTTTGATGCACAAAAGTGTTTAATTTTGAGGAGCTCCCATTTATTTCCTTCTTCAGTGCTCTTGCTTTAGGTTTAAGGTCCATAAAACCGCCTCCAATTGTAAGATTCATAAGATATTCCCTACATTTTCCTCTAAATGTTTTATGGTCTTAGACCTAATGTTTAGATCTTTGATCCATTTTGAGTTAACTTTTGTATAGGGTGTGAGATACGGGTCCTCTTTCATTCTTTTGCATATGGATATCCAGTTCTCTAGGCACCATTTATTGAAGAGACTGTTCTGTCCCAGGTGAGTTGGCTTGACTGCCTTATCAAAGATCAAATGTCCATAGATGAGAGGGTCTATATCTGAGCACTCTATTCAATTCCATTGGTCGATATATCTATCTTTATGCCAATACCATGCTGTTTTGACCACTGTGGCTTCATAATATGCCTTAAAGTCTGGCAGCGTGAGACCTCCAGTTTCGTTTTTTTTCCTCAAGATACTTTTAGCAATTCGGAGCACCCTGCCCTTCCAGATAAATTTGCTTATTGGTTTTTCTATTTCCGTAAAATAAGTTGTTGGAATTTTGATTGGTATTGCATTGAATCTGTAAATCAATTTAGGTAGGATTGACATCTTAACTATATTTAGTCTTCCAATCCATGAACATGGTATGCCCTGCCAGCTATTTAGGTCTGCTGTGATTTCCTTGAACAGTTTTTTGTAATTTTCTTTGTATAGGTCTTTTTTTCTTTAGTTAAATTTATTCCTAAGTATTTTATTCTTTTAGTTGCAATTGTAAATGGAATTCGTTTCTTGATTTCCCCCTCAGCTTGTTCGTTGCTAGTGTATAGAAACACTACAGATTTTTGAATGTTGATCTTGTAACCTGATACTTTGCTGTACTCATTTATTAGCTCTAGTAGTTTTGTTGTGGATTTTTCCGGGTTTTCGACATACAGTATCATATCTTCTGCAAACAGTGATAGTTTTACTTCTTCCTTTCCAATTTTGATGCCTTGTATTTCTTTTTCTTGTCTAATTGCTCTGGCTAGAACCTCCAACACGATGTTGGATAATAGTGGTGATAATGGACATCCTTGTCTTGTTCCTGATCTTAGGGGGAAAGTTTTCAATTTTTCCCCATTGAGGATGATATTAGCTGTGGGTTTTTCATATATTCCCTCTATCATTTTAAGGAAGTTCCCTTGTATTCCTATCCTTTGAAGTGTTTTCAACAGGAAAGGATGTTGAATCTTGTCAAATGCCTTCTCTGCATCAATTGAGATGATCATGTGATTTTTCTGCTTTGATTTGTTGATATGGTGTATTACATTAATTGATTTTCTTATGTTGAACCATCCTTGCATACCTGGGATGAATCCTACTTGGTCATGATGTATAATTCTTTTACTGTGTTGCTGGATTCGATTTGCTAGAAATTTGTTGAGGATTTTTGCATCTATATTCATTAGAGAGATTGGTCTGTAGTTTTCTTTTTTTGTAATATCTTTGCCTGGTTTTGGTATGAGGGTGATGTTGGCTTCATAGAATGAATTAGGTAGCTTTCCCTCCACTTCAATTTTTTTGAAGAGTTTGAGCAGAGTTGGTACTAATTCTTTCTGGAATGTTTGGTAGAATTCACATGTGAAGCCTTCTGGTCCTGGACTTTTCTTTTTAGGAAGCTTTTGAATGACTGATTCAATTTCTTTACTTGTGATTGGTTTGTTGAGGTCATTTATTTCTTCTTGAGTCAAAGTTGGTTGTTCATGCCTTACTAGGAACTTGTCCATTTCATCTACATTGTTGTATTTATTAGCGTAAAGTTGTTCATAGTATCCTGTTATTACCTACTTTATTTCTGTGAGGTCAGTGGTTATGTCTCCTCTTCCATTTCTGATCTTATTTATTTGCGTCCTCTCTCTTCTTCTTTCTGTCAACTTTGCTAAGGGCCCATCAATCTTATTGATTTTCTCAAAGAACCAACTTCTGGTCTTATTGGTTTTCTCTATTGTTTTCATGTTCTCAATTTCATTTATTTCTGCTCTAATCTTTGTTATTTCTTTCCTTTTGCTTGCTTTGGGGTTAGTTTGCTGTTCTTTCTCCAGTTCTTCCAAGTGGACAGTTAATTCCTGCATTTTTGCCTTTTCTTCTTTTCTCATATAGGCATTTAGGGCAATAAATTTCCCTCTTAGCACTGCCTTTGCTGCGTCCCATAAGTTTTGATATGTTGTGTTTTCATTTTCATTCGCCTCTAGATATTTACTAATTTCTCTTGTAATTTCTTCCTTGACCCACTGGTTGCTTAAGAGTGTGTTGTTGAGCCTCCACGTTTTTGTGAATTTTCTGGCACTCTGCCTAATATTGATATCCAACTTCATTCCTTTATGATCCGAGAAAGTGTTGTGTATGATTTCAATCTTTTTAAATTTGTTGAGACTTGCTTTGTGACCCAGCATATGGTCTATCTTTGAGAATGATCCATGAGCACTTGAGAAAAAGGTGTATGCTGCTGTTGTGGGGTGTAATGTTCTATAAATGTCTGTTAAGTCTAGCTCATTTATTGTAATATTCAAATTCTCTGTTTCTTTATTGATCCTCTGTCTAGATGTTCTGTCCATTGATGAGACAATGTACTTTTTAACTTAAAAGTGTCTTAGAGTTCTTTCTGATCAGTAAATGTGGCTTTCCCCCATTCTTTTTAAAAAAAGGCCCAGTCATGTGAATATTAACATGTAGTGAATCTGAGTAAATGGCATGTGGGAATTCCTTGTACAATTTTTGCAACTTTTTTGTAAGCCTAAAATCATTTCAAAATAAAATTTTTTTTTAAAATGCTTGTCATTCTTATAACACAGGGTCACAATAGTTTTTGTAGTTCTTTTCCCATCAGTTGACATGTAAGTTGACTCCACTCTCTGGCTGTTGAGATGGGATGTAATCCTGACCAGAAAGAAGAAATATTTGTTGGAAGGAGTGCTGGAGGGATGGGGAGTGAAATCCATGGTCATGCAGCCTACAGATATCAGCCTACAGCTGTGGACTTTGGGGTTTAGGGAAGCAAATTTCACACAGCTTGGAGGAAAGTCAGAAAGATAGAGTTTAAGAAGGGGAAACTGGCTCACCAGTAGCAGCAGGAGATTCTCAAAAATAAGATTATGCCTAAAAGAAATTAGGGAGGTGTGTAAAAAAACTTGTGCCACTGCACAGAGCCCTCTAATTTGGCAGGAACAATAAGTGAGAGAAGCAGGGGAGGAGAGGAGAGGGGCTGAAGAGTCCTGAAATCCTGAGCATACCCAGAGGGCAGCTGGAAAATGCTGAGAATCCTAAGTTAGAGGAGGAGGTGGAAGAAGATGGAAGAAAATGGGAAAGTCTTATTACCCCTGACCCTGAGGTGGAATCACTCACTTTGCGTTCTGCCCTTTCCTTAAAAAAAATAAAAAAATAAAAAAATTGGGGGTGGTGGTGCATAGGCCAGGAATTGAACTGCCATCTTCGACATGGCAGATGAGCATTCTACCACTGAACCACCCGTGCACCCTCCTGTCCTCTCTCCTTTATTTTTTTTAATTAATTAATTTTTTAAACTTTTATTGTATAGTATAACGTATATAAAAAGCAATACTTTTCAAATCGCTCTTCAACAAGTGGTTGCAGGGCAGATCCCAGAGTTTGTCATGTGCTACCATGTGATCCTCTCAGATTTTTCCTTCTAGCTGCTCCAGAATATAGGAGGCTAAAGGGCTTAAATATTTTTTTATCATCACAATCGACTTTTTTCCCTTTTTTGTTTTTTGTGAAAAATAACATATATACAAAAAAACTATAAATTTCAAAGCACAGCACCACAATCAGTTGTTGAACATATTTCAGACTTCGATGTGGGTTACATCAATTTTCTTTTTTAATTTATTTTTTATTTATGATACATAACCACATGTAAACACAAACATTCTTATATGATCATTCCGTTTTTGTTATATAATCAATAACTCACACAACCATCACATAGTTGTATATTCATCATCATGATAATTTCTTAGAACATCTGCATTAATTCAGAAAAAGCAATAAAGAAAACAGAAAAAAATTTACACATACTATACCCCTTACCTCTCCCCTTTACCGATCATCAGCATTTGAATCTACTAAATTTATTTTACCATTTGTTCCCCCTATTATTTAATTTTTAATCCATATGTTTTACTTGTCCATCGATAAGGTAGACAAAAGGAGCATCAGATGCAAGGCTCTCACAGCCACACAGTCACATTGCGACAGCCATATCATCATAAGATTATCTTCAGGAAACATGGCCACTGGAGCAGAGCTTCAAATTTTCAGGCAGTTCCCTTCAACCTCTCCATTTTACCTTAACTGAACAGGTGATATCTATTTAATGCATAAGGATAACCTCCAGGATAACCTTTCGACTGTTTGAAATATCAGCCATTGATACTTTATTTTGTCTCATTTCGGTCTTCCCCCTTTTGGTTGAGAAGATTTTCTGAATCCCTTGATGCTGAGTTCTAGCTCATTCTAGTATTTCTGTCCCACATTGCCAGGAAAGTCTACACCTCTGGAAGTCATGTCCCATGTAGAGAGGGGGAGAGCAGTGAGTTTGCTTCTTGTGTTGGCTGAGAGAGAGAGGCCACATCTGAGCAACAGAAGAAGTTTTCTTGGGGTGACTCTTATGCCTAATTTTAAGTAGGCTTAGCCTATCCTTTGAGGAATTAAGTTTCATATGAACTAGTCCCAAGATTGGAGGCTTGGCCTATTGCTTTGACTGTCCCCACTGCCTGTGAGAATATCAAGAATTCTCCACTTGGAGAAGTTGAATTTTCCCCCTTTCTCACCATTTGCTGTACAGGACTCTGCAAATACTTCCCTATTCACTGTTCAAATTGCTCTGGGATTTATCTGGGCATCACTTTGGACAAACCTACAAAATCTCATGCCCTATGCAATGTTCCAAGTACTATGGTGTCTGTCCACATAAGTTATATTAGGAAATGCACTAGTCAAAATATAAATTTTATACCAAATAAACATTTTTTGCTTTAGTCTCACATATAAATTAAATTTTAAAATATTAATTACCATCTATTTTCAACACCCTGCATTATTGACATTCCTTTGTTCTTCCTCATACAGAAACATTTTTAAATTTGTACATTTAGTCACTATCATTATACACTCTAGGTATTCCTAGATTATACCATCTCAGTCTTGTCTATCTTTCCTTCTGATTTCATTTGTGCCCCCAGTCCTCCTCCCTCTATCATTCTCATTCAGCTTCATTCAGTGTTCTGACATTATTGTATTACAGTTAGGTAGTATCATGCTATCCATTTCTGAATTTTTTACAATCAGTCCCATTGCACAATCTGTATCCCTTCAGCTCCAATTACCCAATATCTTACTCTATTTCTATCTCCTGATAGTCTCTGTTACCAACTGAAATTCTCCAAGTTCATTCGCTAATGTCAGTTCATATTAGTGAGACCATGCAGCATTTGTCCTTTTGTTTCTGACTCATCTTACTCAGAATAAGGTCCTTAAGGTCCATCCATGTTGTTACATGCTTCATGACCTTATTCTGTCTTACAGCTACGTAATGTTCCATTGTATGTATATACCACAGCTTGTTTAGCCACTCATCTGTTGATGGACATTTGAGCTATTTCCATCTCTTCACAGTTGTAAATAATGCTGCTGTAAACATTGGTGTGCAAATGTCCATTTGTGTCCTTGCCCTCATGTCCTCTGAGTAAATACCTAGCAATGGTATTGCTGGATCATATGGCCATTCTATATTTAGCTTCCTGAGGAGTTGCCACACTGCCTTCCAAGTAGTTGTACCATTTGACATTCCCACCAACGGTGGATAAGTGTGCCTCTTTCTCCACATCCTATCCAGCACTTGTCGTTTTCTGTTTTATTGATAATGGCCATTCTGGTGGGTGTGAGATGATATCTCATTGTGGTTTTGATTTGCATTTCCCTAATATCCAGGAAGTTGAGCATCTTTTCATATACCTTTTGGCCATTTGTATTTCCTCTTCTTAGCAATGTCTGTTCATGTCTTTTGCCCATTTTGTAATTGGGTTGTTTGTCTTCTTGTTGTTGAGTTGAACAGTTTCTTTATATATTCTGGATACTAGACCTTTATCTGATATATCATTTCCAAATATTGTCTCCCATTGTGTAGGCTGTCTTTTTACTTTCTTCACAAAGAACTTTGATGCACAAAAGTGTTTAATTTTGAGGAGTTCCCAATTATTTATTTATTTCTTCAGTGCTCTTGCTTTGGGTGTAATGTGTAGGAAACTGCCTCCTATTATAAGATTGATAAGATATTTCCATGCATTTTCTTGTAAAAGTTTTATGGTCTTAGATCTAAAGTTTAGATCTTTGATCCAGTTTGAGTTAATTTTTGTATAGGGTGTGAGATATGGATCCTCTTTCATTCTTTCATATGTGGATATCTAGTTCTCTAGGCACCATTTATTGAAGAGACTGTTCTGTCCCAGGTGAATTGGCTTGATTGCCTTATCAAAGAACAATTGTCCATAGATGAGAGGGTCTATACTGAACACTCTATTTGATTCCATTCATCGGTGTAACTATCTTTATGCCAGTACCATGCTGTTTTGACCACTGTAGCGTCACAATATGCCTTAAAGTCAGGTAGCATGAGGCCTCCAACTTCATTTTCTTTCTCAGGATATTTTTAGCTATTTGGGGCACATTGCCCCTCCAGATAAATTTGGTTATTGGGTTTTCTATTTCTGAAAAGTAAGTTTTTGGGATTTTTATTTGTATTGCATTAAATCTGTAAATCAATTTAGGTAGAACTGACATCTTAACCATATTTAGTTTTCCAATCCATGAACATAGTATGCCCTTCCATTTATTTAGGTCTTCTGTGATTTCTTTTGACAGTTTCTTGTTTTCTTTGTACAGGTTTTTTGTAGTCTTAGTTAACTTTATTCCTAGATATTTTATTCTTTTGGTTACAATTGTAAATGGAATTTCTTTTCTTGATTTCCCCCTCAGATTGTTCATTACTAGTGTATAGAAACACTACAGATTTTTGAGTGTTGATCTTGTAACCTGCCACTTTGCAGTACTCATTTATTAGCTCTAATAGTTTTGCTGTGAATTTTTCAGGGTTTTCGACATAT
Organism: Tamandua tetradactyla; assembly: GCF_023851605.1. Classification (NCBI taxonomy): domain Eukaryota; kingdom Metazoa; phylum Chordata; class Mammalia; order Pilosa; family Myrmecophagidae; genus Tamandua; species Tamandua tetradactyla. Next base: position 95,915,564 of record NC_135333.1, on the reverse strand, counting down.
AGTATCATATCACCTGCAAACAGAGTTTTACTTTATCCTTTCCAATGTTGATGCCTTGTATTTCTTTTTCTTGACTAATTGCTTTAGCTAAAACTTCCAACACAATGTTGAATAACAGTGGTGATAGTGGACATCCTTACCTTGTTCCTGATCTTAGGGGGAAAGTTTTCAGTTTTCCCCATTGAGGAGGATGTTAGCTGTGGGCTTTTCATACATTCCCTTTATTATGTTGAGTAAGTTCCCTTCTATTCCTATCCTTTGAAGTGTTTTCGAGAAGAAAGGATGTTGAATTTTGTCAAATGCCTTTTCTGCATCAATCGAGATGATCATGTGGTTTTTCTGCTTTGATTTATTGATATGATGTATTACATTAATTGATTTTCTTATGTTGAACCTTCCTTGCATACCTGGGGTGAATCCTAGTTGGTCATGGTGTATAATTTTTTTAATGTGCTGCGGGATTCGATTTTCAATAATTTTGTTGAGGAGTTTTGTATCCATATTCATTAGAGAGGTTGGCCTGTAGTTTTCTTTTCTTGTAATATCTTTGTCTGGCTTTGGTATGAGGGTGATGTTGACTTCATAGAATGAGTTAGGTAGCTTTCCCTCCTCTTCAATTTTTTTTGAAGAGTTTGAGCAGGATTGGTACTAAATCTTTCCTGAATGTTTGGTAGAATTCACATGTGAAGCCATCTGGAGCCTGGACTTTTCTTTTTGGGGTGCTCCTTGATGACTGATTCCATTTCTTTACTTGTGATTGGTTTGTTGAGGTTGTCTATTTCTTCTCGAGTTAATGTTGGTTGTTCGTGCCTTTCTAGGAAGTTGTCCATTTCATCTACATTGTGTTTATTAGCAAAAGTTGTTCCTAGTATCCTGTAATTACTTCCTTTGTTTCTGTGAGGTCAGTGGTTATATCTCCTCTTCCATTTCTGATTTTATTTATTTGCATCCTCTCTCTTCTTCTTTTTGTCAACATCACTAAAGGTCCATCAATCTTATTGATTTTCTCATAGAACCAAATTCTGGTTTTGTTGATTTTCTCAATTGTTTTCATGTTCTCAGTTTCATTTATTTCTGCTCTAATCTTCATTATTTCTTTCCTTTTGCTTGCTTTGGGGTTAATTTGCTGTTCTTTCTCTAGTTCTTCCAAGTGGAAAGTTAATTCCTCGATTTTTGCCCTTTCTTCTTTTTTGATATAGGCATTTAGGGCAATAAATTTCCCTCTTAGCACTGCCTTTGCTGCATCCCACAAGTTTTGGTATGTTGTGTTTTCATTTGCTTCGAGATTTTTACTGATTTCTCTTGTAATTTCTTCCTTGGCCCAGTGGTGGTTTAAGAGTATGTTCCTGAGCCTCCATATATTTGGGAATTTTCTGGCACTCTGCCCATTATTGATTTCCAGCTTCATTCCTTTATGATTTGAGGAAGTGTTTTGTATGATTTCAATCTTTTTAAATTTACTGAGACTTGCCTTATGACCCAGCATATGGTCTATCCTTGAGAATGATCCATGAGCACTTGAAAAAAAGGTGTTTCCTACTGTTGTGAGGTGTAATGTTCTCTTTATGTCTGTTAAGTCTAGCTCATTTATTGTATTATTCAAATTCTCTGTTTCTTTATTGATCCTCTGTCTAGATGTTCTGTCCATTGATGAAAGTGGTGAATTGAAGTCTCCACCTATTATGGTAGACGTATCTATTTCTCTTTTCAGTATATGCCTCATGTATTTTTGAGCATTCTGGCTCAGTGCATAAATATTTATGATTGTTATTTCTTCTGGTTGAATTATTCCTTTTATTAATAAATATTGTCTTTCTTTGTCTCTTAACTGTTTTACATTTGAAGTCTAATTTGTTGGATATTACTATAGCTACTCCTGCTCTTTTCTGATTGTTATTTGCATGAAATATCTTTTCCCAATCTTTCACTTTAAACCTATGTTTATCCTTGGGTCTAAGATGCGTTTCCTATAGGCAGCATATAGATGGGTCCTGTTTTTTAATTCATTCTGCCAGTCTATGTCTTTTGATTTGGGGAGTTTAATCCATCAACATTTAGTGTTATTACTGTATGGACAGTACTTTCTTCTACCATTTTGTGTTTTGGATTTTATATGTCACATCTAATTTTTCTTCTTTTTACATTTATTGTTAGTCTTCATTTCTATACTCTTCTCCTCACCTCCCTCTCCTGTCTTTTCTTACCTGTCTCTAATGCTCCTTTAGTATTTCCTGCAGAGCTGGTCTCTTGGTCACAAATTATCTCAATGAATTTTTGTGTGAAAATGTTTTAATTTCCCCCTGATTTTTGAAGGACAGTTTTGCTGAATATAGAATACTTCGTTGGCAGTTTTTCTCTTAGTATCTTAAATATGTCATCCAACTATCTTCTCGCCTCCAGGGTTTCTGCTGAGTAATTTATACACAGTCTTATTGGACTTCCCTTGTATGTGATGGATTGGTTTTCTTTTCCTGCTTTCAAGATTCTCTCTTTCTCTTTGACATCTGACATTCTGATTAGTAAGTGTTTTGTAGTATGTCTATTTGGATCTATTCTATTTGGAGTTCACTGCACTTCTTGGGTCTGTAATTTTAAGTCTTTCATAAGAGTTGGGAAATTTTCAGTGATAATTTCCTCCATTACTTTTTCTCCTCCTTTTCCCTTCTCTTCTCCTTCTGGGATACCCACAACATGTATATTCATGTGCTACATGTTGTCATTCAATCCCTGTGTCCCTGCTCATATTTTTCCATTCTTTTCCCTATATTTTCTTTTGCTTGTTGGATTTCAGATGTCCCATCCTCCGGTTCACTAATCCTATTTTCAGCCTCTTGAAATCTGACATTGTAGGTTTCCATTGTTTTTTTCATCTCTTTACTGTGCCTTTCATTCCCATAAGTTATGTGATTTTTTTCAGACCTTCGATTTCTTCTTTTTGTTCATTCCTTGCCTTCTTTATATCCTCCCTCAATTCATTGATTTGATTTTTGATGAGGTTTTCCATGTCTGTTTGAACATTCTGAATTAATTGTTTCAACTCCTGTATCTCATTTGAATTGTTGGTTTGTTCCTTTGACTGGGCCTTATCTTCAATTTTCCTAGTGTGATTTGTTATTTTTGCTGGCATCTAGGCATTTAATTACCTTAATTAGTTTATTCTGAAGATTGTTTTCCCTAGGATTTTCTTGCTGAATGACTGTTGTCTATCTGTTCTTTGACATTCAGTTCAGTTTGTTCTAGTACTGTAGCTTAGGTTTTGTTTAATCAGAATTTTTCAGTTCCTGTTTTTTTGTTTCTTGCCCTGCCTGTATGGTGCCTTTCCCCACCCTTTGGAGGGTCTACTTAGGTATTATAGACCCCAGTCAGATTTCCCAGACCAAACTGGTCTCCTCTCAGGAAGAAAGAGTCACCTGCATCAGTTTTCCCTGAGGGTGAGACCCAGCAGATTAAAAGGCTTTCCTATGAAGTCTCTGGACTTTGCATTTTTCCTCTCCTGCCCAGTATGTGGTGCTTTTCTGCCTGTAAGTCCCACCAGCATAAGGTGATGTAGTACCTTTAACTTTAGCAGACTCTCCCTGCTGGGGGTGTGGTGGAGACAGAAGAGAGGTTGTAGGCTGGCTTTAATCACTTCACTTTTCCAGACCCTGTGGTCTGAATTCCTTGCAGGAGGGATTCCACCAGAACTGGACCCCGCCCCTCTCCTGAGGAAGGCACAGGCTCCAGACAAGTTCTCAAACAAGCTCAATTCTGCCTATGCCTGGGACAGTGGAAACCGAGAAGCTTTGTAGTTATATCCAAAGATTAATCAGTCCATAGAAACACAGCCACAAAAGAGAAAAAGAAAAAGCCTTTTCAGAGCAGGACCCCATTCCTCAGGTTTGCCAATCAAGAGCTTAAGTTGGTACATTGCTCTGCATATCTCCAGGTCCTATGTGCTCCCTCCTTTCCTGAGGAGCCCAGACCTTTTCAGACCCAAAAAAAACCTGTTTTTTTTTTTCCTTTTCTGTCAGCCCTGCCTCCTCTGAGATGGGGCAAAAACCAGTGACCTCAGCTTTTACTAGAGGTTTAGCTGAGCTGGGGGCCTATTTTTAGTAGTCAGAATTTGTGAATTAATTCCACAATTGAAGTTTTGTTGCACTCAGCCCCTGCTGCTGGTAAAGTCCCTTTCCTTTCCCCTCTGGGAAGCATCCTGGGGGGGAGGGGCACCCATCACCATGGCTTGGGGAATTCACCATTCTGGGTGGGCTCACAGCTGGTCCAGACTGGGGTATGCTGTGTGTCTTGTCACTGATGTGGCCCCAGCAGTTGTTATGTACTGTTCCTGACTATTTACTAGCTGCTCTGGAGGACAAACTAAATCCCACAGCTCACTAAGCCGCCATCTTGGCTCTTTCCTCCCTGCCCTCTCTTATCAGCGGCTTTCTTGAACCAAAGTATCTTTCGCTGGATGCCTTAGATTGGACATTTCTATAGACTTGTTTTAATTAGGACATTTTCTCAGCCTTGGAACTATAAAGTAGTTACTTATTAAGTTCCCCTTTTTAAAAGCCATTCCATTTCTAGTATATCGCTTTCTAGCAGCTAGCAAATTAGAACATCCACCATCATCTTTGATCTTTCTATCACTCTCTTTAGGGGTATTTGGGTTATGGCCATTCTGAATTTTTCATATTGGAAGGGTCTGTCACTAATAAGGGGTAGGGAGATGGAACTATCTGATGTTATGGAGAGGTTGGGCCCTCTAGGTTTCGGGACTTATCTGGTCCAGGGACCAATCTGGAGGTTGTAGGTTTCTAGAAAGTTACACTAGTGCATGGAACCCTTGTGGAATCTTATGTATTGCCCTAGGTGTTCTTTAGGATTTTCTGGAATGCTCCTGGTTGGGGTTTGGCAGATTATGATAGGTAGCAGTGTCTAACTGAAGCTTGCATAAGAACAGCCTCCAGAGTAGCCTCTCTACTCTATTTGAACTCTCTCTGCCATTGATACTTTACTAGTTACACTTCCTTTCCCCTTTTGGGCAGGATGGGATTGTTGATCCCATGGTCCCAGGGCTGGATTCTTACCTGGGAGTCATCTCCCACATTGCCAGGGAGACTTCACCCCTGGATGTCATGTCCCATGTAGGGGGAGTGGGTAGGGCAATGATTTCACTTGCTGAGTTGGGCTTAGAGAGAGTGAGACTACATCTGAGCAACAAAAGACATCCTCCAGAAGTAACTCTTAGGCATACCTATAGGTAGGCTGAGCTTCTCTTCTACCTAAAAAAGCTTCACAAGAGTAAGCCTCAAGATCAAGGGCATGGCCTATTGATTTGGGTGTTCCTAATGTTTGACAGAGCATCAGGGGATTTCCTGATGTTAATGTTTAACAGTTCCATATTTTTTCTCCCATCCCTCAAGGGACTTTGCCAATACTTTTTGATTATCTGCTTAATATACTCTAGGATGTATCCAGGCATTACATTAGGCTATACAGGATTAAAGGACCTCTTTCTGGATTCCCTGTGTTTCAGTTGTTCAAATGAGCTATACAGATAGGTTGAGTTAGATTATGTACTACAGAAAATTTCAGTTCCAGACCAAAAAAAAACTTTCTTCCTTTGGTCTCAAAGAGTACATGTGGTTCTAAAATATAGACATTGTCTTCCTTATCCCTGTGTTCTGAATTACTTGAACTCTAACCTGATTGGCTTCATTCTTATCTCTAAATATCAGGCTAAAATAGCCTCTCAAAATCCAGAAATAATAATTACCACTGTGGACTAAATGTGTCTATTATAAAAGCTTATAATCTAGGCCACGGTTTTCTTGTAAGCATTTTCTAAAGGAGACCATACCATTGTTGTCCTTTTGTTTCTGGCTTATTTTCCCTCACCAAAAATGTCCCACACATTCATTCACATGGTTGCTTGCCTCACGATTTCATTCCTTTTTGTAGCAACACAATATTCATTCATAAGTATACACCATCGTTCACCAATCTACTCTTTCAGCCATTCTTCAGCCACCTGCATTCATCAGGGATCATGTATAGTGCCCAAAGTTCACAGTCCATCAACACTCTCAATTTTAGATAATTTCATTGTTCCCAAGAGAAAGAAAACCAATGAACACAGCATTGCCAAATAGGAATCTAAACCTCCTCTTAATTCTTGTCCTTCCCTCCATTATTTACCTCGACTGTTGCTGTGGTTGTGCTGTTGTTTTCCTTTTAAACATAGCCCATAGCATGCAATAGCAGTTCCCCCTGTACCCTGGACTTAGACACTCTTTATATGTGAATCATACCTTTGAAATAGTTCATGCAAGAACTAATTTATATTTCTAGTGTTAATCAGTGGGACACAGAGGTCTTTACAACCCCTTTCAATCTTGTTCATCTTCTCTATGGTAATATTACTTATAGATCCACTAGAGAACCACCTTCACTTCTATCTATTCCCTTACATTGGAGTTTACCTTCATTAGCTAACCATTCACCTATCTCTAGCTTCTATGTATCTCTGAGTGCCCTATATTCTGTATTATAAACCTCTGATTTTACCTTTGCCACGGTCATAAAAGTGAAATCATATAGTATCTATCCTTTCCTGTCTGGCTTACTTCACTCATCATTATGTCCTCAAGGCTCATCCATCTTGTCATGTGCTTCAGGATGTCATTTCATCTTACTGCTGCATAATATTCCATTGTACATATATACTACATTTTGTTAATCCACCAATCTGTTGATGGGCATTTGGTTTGTTTCCATCTTTTGGTGATTGTAAATAATGCTCCTAGAACATCTGTGTGCAAAGGTCTGTCTGTGTTATTTCTTTCAGCTCTTCTTGGCATATACCAAATAGTGCTATTGCTGGGTCATAGGGCAACTCAATATTTAGATTCCTAAGGAACCGCCAAACAGTTTTCCATAGTGGTTGATCCATTATACATTTCCACCAGCGGTGCGTAAGTGTCCCAATTTCTTTACATCCTCCTCCAACGTTTATAGTTTCCCGTTTGTTTAATAGCAGCCATTCTTATAGGTGTGAGGTGATATCTCATTGTGGTCTTCATCTGCATTTCCCTTATAGCCAATGAAAATGAACATCTTTTCATGTTCTTTTGGGCCATCTGTATTTGCCCTTCAGAAAAATGCCTATCCATATCTTTAGCCCATTTTATAATTGGGTTGTTTTGTCTTTTGTTGTTGAGTTGTGTGATTTCTTTGTGTATACAGGATATCAAACCTTTGTCTGATAAATGATTTCCAAATATTTTCTCTCATTGAGCAGGCTGCCTCTTCACCTTTCTGACAAAGTCTTTTGAGGTGCAGAAGCATTTTATTTTGAGGAGTTCCCATTTATCTATTTTTTCTTTTGTTGCTTGTGCTTTGGGTGTAACATTTAGGAAGCTACCTCCTATTACTAGGTCTTGAAGATGTTTCCCTATATTTTCTTCTAGAAGCTTTATAGTTCTATCTTATATTTAGGTGTTTGTACCACTTTGAGTTAATTTTTGTATAGGGTGTAAGATATAGATCCTCTTTCATTCTCAAGTTCTCCTATGTCCATTTATTGAAAAGACTGTTTTGTCTCAGTTCAGAGGATTTGGGGGTCTTGTCAAAAATCAGGTGACCATAGATTTGATCATCTATTTCTGCACTCTCAATTTGTTTCCATTGGTCAATGCTTCTATCTTTGTGACAGTACCATGTTGTTTTGACTACTGTCGCTTTATAATAGGTTTTAAAGTCAGGGCGAGTTAATCCTCCAACTTTGTCTTCTTTTTTAGGATGTTTTTTTTTTTGTTTTTTTTTTTTTTTAGCTCTTTGGGGTTTCTTTCCCTTTCAGATGAATTTGGTAACTAGCTTTTCCAATTCTTTGAAGTAGGTTGTTGGAATTTTGATTGGTACTGTGTTGAATCTGTAAATCAGTTTGGGAGGAATTGACATTCTAACTATGTTTAGCCTTCCTGCCCATGAGTGGGGAAAGTTTTTCCACTGATTTAGATCTTTGATTTCTTTTAGCAATGTTATATAGTTTTTTTTGTGTACAAGTCCTTTATGTCCCTAGTTAATTTCATTCCTAAAAGTACTTTATTCTTTTAGTTGCTATTTGGAATGGAATTTTTTCCTTAACTGACTCCTCAGTTTAGTCATTCTTTATGTTTAGAAGAACATTACTGATTTTTGCCCATTAATTTTATATCCTGCCACCTTGCTGAATTTGTTTATTGGCTCAGGTAACTTTGTGTAGATTTCTCAGGATCTTCCAAGTATAGTATCATATCATCTGCAAATAATGAAAGTTTTACTTCTTCCTTTCCAATCTGGATGTCTTTTATTTCTTTGTTCTGCCTGATTGCTCTAGCTAGAACTTCTAGCACAATCACAATGTTGAATAATAGTGGTGACAGTGGGCATCCTTGTCTCAATCCTGATCTTAGGAGGAGGGCTTTCTGTCTTTCTCCATTGAGTATGATGCTGGCTATTGGTTTTTCATATATTCCCTTGGTCATATTGAGGTAGTTACTATCTTTTGGAGTGTTTTTTTTTTTTCTCATGGGCAGGCACTGTGAATTGAACCTGGGTCTCTGGCATGGCAAGTGATAACTGCCTGCTGAGCCACCATGGCCCACCCTGGAGTGTTTTTATCAGAAAAGGACATTGAATTTTGTTGAATGCTTTTTCAGCATCAATCGAGATGATCATGTGATTTTTCCCTTTGGATTTGTTAAGGTGCTATATTACATTAATTGATTTTCTTGTGCTGAATCATCCTTGCATTCCTGGTATAAACCCCAGTTGATTATGATATATAATTCTTTTAATGTGTTGTTGGATTCAATTTGCTAATATATTTGGCTGAAAATTTTTGCATTTATGTTCATTAGGGAGATTGGCCTGTAGTTTTCCTTTCTTATAGAAGAATCTTTACCTGGTTTCGGCCTTAAAGTGATATTAGCTTCATAAAATGAGTTAGGTAGAGTTCCTTTTTCCTCAATTGTTTGGAAAAGTTTGAGCAGGATTAGTGTTAGTTATTTTTGGAATGTTTGATAAAATTCCCCTGTGAAGCCATCTGGCCCTGGGTTTTTCTTTGTAGGAAGATTTTTTATGACTGACTGAATCTCTTTACTTGTGATTGGTTTGTTGAGACCCTCTATTTCTTCTTGAGTCAGTGTAGCTTGTTTGCGTGTTTCCAGGAATTTGTCCATTTCATGTAAGTTCTCTAGTTTGTTGGCATATAGTTGTTCATAGCATCCTCATGATTTCTTTTATTTCTTTGGGGTCTGTGATAAGCATCCCTTCTCATTTCTGATTTTGTTTATTTGCATCTTCTCTCTTTTTGCTTTGACAGTCTTGCTAATGGCCCATCAATTTTATTGATTTTTCTCAAAGAACCAACTTCTGGTTTTATTGATTCTTTCTATTGTTCTTTTGTTCTCTCATTCATTTATCTCTGCTTTAATCTTTGTTATTTCTCTTCTATTTGCTTTTGTGTTAGTTTGCTGTTCTTTCTTGAGTTCCTCCAGGTAAGCCATTAAGTTCTCAATTTTTGCTCTTTCTTCTTTTTAATATAGTTATTTAGGGCAATAAATTTCCCTTTTAGCACAGCCTTTGCCACATCTTGTAAATTCTGATAAGTTGTATTCTCATTTTCATTTGTCTCCAGATAGCTACTGATTTTTCTAGCAATTTCTTCTTTGACCCACTGGTTGTTTAAGAGTATGTTATTTAATCTCCATATATTTATGAATGTTCTTGTCTTTGGTGGTTATTGAGAACCAGCTTCATTCCATTGTGATAAGAGAAAGTGCTTTGAATAATTTCAATGTTTTAAAATTCATAAAGACCTGTTTTGTGCCCCAGCATATGATCTATCCTGGAATGTTCCATGATCACTAGAGAAGAATGCATATTCTGGTGTTTTGGGGTGCAATGACCTATATATGTCTCTTAGGTCGAATTCATTTATCAAATTGTTTAACTTGTCTGTTTCCATGTTGATCTTCTATCTGGTGGTACTATCTATAGAGGAGATAGATGTATTGAAGTCTCCCACTATTGTTGAAACATCTATCACTCCCTTCAGTTTTGCCAATGTCTGCATCATGTACTTTGGAGCTTCTTGATTGGGAGCATATGCATTTATGATTGTTATATATTCTTGGTGAATTGTCCTTTTAATTAATATATAGTGTCCTTCTTTGTTTCTTATGATGTCTTTACATTTAAAGTCTATTTTACCTGATATTGGTATAGCTACTCCTGCTTTCTTTTGGTTACAACTTGTGTGGAAAATGTTTTTCCATCCTTTCACTTTCAATCTACTTGTATCCTTGTGTTTAAGACGAGTCTCTTGTAAGGAGTATATAACTGAAGTATATTTCTTAATCCATTCCGCCATTCTGTCTTTTAATTGGTAAGCTTAGTCCATTAACAAAGTTATTACTGAAAAGGCGTTTCTTGAATCCACCATCTTATCTCTTTTATGATATTTGTCAGAAATATATATTCCTTTTCTTCTTTCTCATTTTATCTTTTAAGTTACCCTTACTGGTACTCTTCAATTCTGTGCCCTCCTCTAGACCTCCCTCTCCGGTCTCCTGTTTTGTTTTGTTTTGTTTTGTTTTTTTCAACTGGTAAAACTCCCTTTAGCATTTTTTTGTAGGGCTGGTCTCTTGTTGACAAATTCTTTCAGGGTTTGTTTGTCTGTGAATATTTTAATCTCCCCTTCAGTTTTGAAGGACAATTTGGCTGGATACAGAACTCTCAGCTGAAAGTCTTTCTCTTTCAGGATCTTGAACATATCATACCACTGCCTTCTCTCTACCAGGAAGCCAGTTGAGTAGTTTGAACTCAGTCTTATGTGGTTTCCCTTGTATGTAGTAGATTGTTTTTCTCTTGCTGCTTCCAGGATTTTTCTGCTTCTCTTCCGCATTTAACAGATTGATTAGTATGTGCCTTGGGGAAGGCCTAGGTGCATTTATTCTGTTTGGAGTTCATTGGGCTTCTTTGACTTGTATACTTATGTCCTTTATAAGGGTTGGGAAGTTTTCCCCCGTCATATCCTCAACTACTCTTCCTAGACCTTTACTCCTCTCTTCTCCTTCTGAGACACAAATGATTCTTATATTTGTGCTATTTGTTATGTCTGTCATTTCCTTTAGATCCAACTCATATTTCTACCTTTTTTTGCCATTTGTTGTTTTGAGTGTTCAAAAACAGTTATTTTGTCCATTATATCACTTATTCTTTCTTCTGTCTCTTCAAATCTGCTGTTGTGTGCCTCTAGTATGTTTTTTATTTGGTCAACACAATCTTTAATCTCTGTGATATCTGCTATTTTTCTATTTATTCTTTCAAATTCCTCTTTATGCTGTTCTACTGTCTTGATCTCCTTTATGTCATTAGCCATCCCAATAATTTTTTTAAGTAGTTTTATGAACATCTTTGATTAGTTCCAACATCTGTGTCTCTGTTGTTTTAATTTGGTTGTTAGGCTGGGCTATATCTGTCTGCATTGTGATATGCTTAGTGATCTTCTGTTGTTCTTGTCACATGTAAATATCTTGATTGATTTACTTTAGTAGTTGATTTCCTTCAATAATCTAAAGCCTTGTGCTTGCAGGGTAAATATGTAGCAGGATGCAGGTTATGGTGTAGGGCACAACAGTGCAATGATGCGTTGCTGTGCATGTATAGTCTCAGGTTGGGGATGTTATGCAGGTGCGTGTGTATGTGGGCACCTAGCAGCCAGGGAGAATGTAGCTGTGTGGGTGCACAGGTCTGGGGGTGAGAAACCCTGCTGTGCACCGGTCTATGGTATGGGGTCCTTTGTGCTCATGCACAGAGCTATGGTGGCAAATTGGCACTATGCCTTCATGGGCTGAGGGTGATGTGACACAGCTGTGGGAAAATCAGTGCTTTCTTAGAGCTGGGAAGTGTGACTGAGGGATGTGCGCATGTGCAGGACTGGGAGTACTATACACTGATGTGCATACCTCAGGGGCTGTGCAGCCCGATACACAGAAGATGGGAGGGTGGTGTAGCCTGGGTAAGAAGATATGTGCCTGCAGCCTTTATGTGCTGGCAACAGGCTGCAGCGAGCAGATAGGGGGAATTAGTGCTTTTGAGGGGTGCAGGAAAGGTGGACTGGGCTGCACTTGGGGTGAGGGTGTGGGCAGGTATGCGTGCTGGAGTTTGGTGTGGCGAGGACGCTTGGAGCCTGGGGAGTGGGGGTGGGTGACAGGGTTCAGGTGCATGGAGTGTGGGGTGGGTCACCGATCGGCTCTGCTGATGAGGGTAGTGCATTCAAGGAAAGTGATGTGGCTTACTTCCTAGTCCCTGTCTCCCTGTCCATGCACTCCTGTAGGCACCATGCTTCCGAGTTAGATTCCAGTCCTCTGCCTCTCAGTTCCTTAGCCTCTGCAACCAGGGCCACCCTAAATGGTGCAGAAGGCTCTTCCGGGTCAGCTGCACTCTTGAGTCGTGGTCTCAGTCACCTTCCCGTCCTTTCTCTAACTTTTCCTTGGAGCAGAACTGAACTCAATCTACCCTATTCAGCCATCCTCCCAGAGCTCCAACACGTAGAGCTTTATAACAAATTACTTAACCTCTCTAAACCTGTTTCCTCATCTGAAAATCTCAGAGTGCTGTTGTGAGGTTTATGAGATAATGCATGAATAGAGCATACTTAGCACAGGTCAGATCAAAGAAGAAACTTTAAATCCGTGTTTCTCAAATGAGGTTTCCCATCAGAATCATGTAGGGAATTTCTGAAACTGCTTTTATCTAGAGCTGGACCCAGACAGAATTTCTGAGTAGGGCCAGGGTATCACGCAGTTTAACGATTCCCCAGGTGATTCTAATGTGCAGTCAGGGATGCAAACCTTTACAACAAATAAATTATCTCTATTGATTAACATTCATATGCTGAATGTTTCATTTGGACCAGCCAGGCACTGTATTATGATACTGCCTCATTTAAGTCCCACAACTTTTCAAGGAAAACTTTACACCTAGGTCACAGCAGAGTCTGGGATTTCTAGCCAGGTATCCTAAGAATTAAAGGGCTTCCCACTATGAGCTTGTTATTCCGAGGATGGTTGAGTAGCAGCACTACTTGGGACCTTGTTAAAACTGTATCAACACAAACCTGCTAATTTAGAATCTGCCTTACAGCAAGCTCTCCAGGTGACTTGTACACAGATTAGTTTGGGAAAGCCTGAACACTAGATGCCACACTGGCGCTCTCCACCACATTTCTGCTTTGGCATAAGGTGGACCCAAATACATCCTATTGATGAGCCAAGAGCAATCTTTGTTTTAAGGAATTGTTCAGACAATGCCAGTTCTTCAGAAATTGCTAATTAGTTTTTTAAGGCCTGAAAAAAACCTAACTCTTAAAATGGATTAACATTTTACCGATGATATCACATTCTAAGTGACATAGGGCTTCTTTTGAGGTAGTGTTTTGTTTTTATAATAGCCAATAATTTAACTGCGTGAAATCAAAGGAGCCCATGAGGCATTCTATGAAATACTACTTGCGTAGTGAGTCATGTCAAAGTGCTATTCTCATTATTTGAATGACTGTAGGAGTTTGATATTCAAGTAAATTATACAAGGTCACATAATTGGTAATAGCAGGGCTAAGAATTTCTTTGACTTCTGTTTTCATGTTTGTTTCATATATAAGACTAGAGAATGTTCACAAATATGATAATCTATGAAATAAAGCAATATTTCAAAGAATACAGAGCAACACTTTTTATTGGTTCATGAGGATTTAGCCTTGGGGTTATCACAGAAGCACACTCTGCATACTTGGGGAACCTTGGCTTCTTCCACAAGCCTTATTCTTGAATAACTCAGATGGGTTTTTTTGGGGGGTGGACATTTGAAGGAGCATCAATACCTTACTGAAATAAATTTTTTGGACCAAACGACCAAAGTCATTGTCAACTGAACATATATAATCCTAGCTGAAATAACATCAAAGCCTTTAGAATTGATTTAAGGATGTGTTTATTTACAAAATACAAATGTTTAATATTTAATAGGAATTAAAGTGCTTAATATTACAATGTTTCCAATTCTTTGCTTTATGACCAAATATACATATGTTACACAATATATACACTATCTGCAAGTATTTTACATTCATACAGCTGGAAAAGAATTACTTTTCATGTATACTTTTTCACATTTGGGTCAACTATAAAATTCAGATACCATACCTATTCAAACCGATCAGTCAACAAGTCAAAAGAAAAACCCATATAACACCTATTCAAAATATCAGTCAATTGTCTCTCATGAAATGCTAATTTAGTAAAAGTTTTATATACAGATAAAATTGTTTTGCTAATGAAGGACCACCCACCCCCACCCTGTGATACATTCTAATATCCATTTACTGTGTAATACCTAATACAATTCTATTATCATAATGATTCCCACAGACTATTGTTTCTTCCAAAACCTATACATTCTATGTATTTGGTATTCACTTATTAAAATATGCTATAATGAGATTTCTCAATTAAATTTTTCACTAAATCTACCACAATGAATTTTAGAATTGGTTACCATCACGTAACTTTCAGTGACCCACCAAGAGTGAAAAACCATCTCATAAAAGTCATGTGCTATTTAATTTCAAAACAAAAACGATACCACATTCTGCCAAATGCTCAGTCCAGAAATAAGAACATGATTGACTTTGGAGAAACTCTTCCCTTCCCCTCAGGAAACAGCACAGAAAATGGCCCAAGAGAATGAAAAATTTTTTAAGCCCAAAGAGAGGGAAAAAAATGACAAGATAATCACTGGTATAATTTTCTATAAAAAAAGCAGGCTATCTTCTCATGACTACATGATTAATGGGTACATTAAAGATGAATTATACATAAAAATCCACACTGATAATTTATGTTAAAATATTTAAGTTAAAAAGAAAAGTTTCTATAAAAATTAATTTCTGTGAAAATTAACTGTTTTTGCATATATACATACATGTGTAAATTCACAGAAAGTGTTTTTAAAGTAGACCTGTTTTAGTGGCCCATATATATCGCACTCATGTTTTTCTAAGTTTGGAGAATCTAGAGTAAATAGTAGTATGAAAATAAAAAGCAGTTTGAGTCTATTAAAATAGGATAACCATGAATTACAGATGTCAATACATTCCCAAAATAGGAACTGTTTTACCACACTGGCCTTCCTTATGTTAATACATTCCTGAAAAATACAACATTTAATAATGAAAACATTGACTGTCTTGACTTTTGAAATAATTTTAACGTTTAAATACCATGTGCTTAATCTTAGACCTGCTGATATCACATGAACATTAGGTGATGTAAGATATTTTAATCTTCTAGTGATTATGGCAAGGATGCCTGCATAAAAATAAGACCTTAGTTCTCTAGAAGCTTCCCAAGATATCTTCAGTTCAGTAAGGTCATCATTAGAGTTATCACAGAAAATATGCTCAGAATAAGAAATTAAGGCTTTGAGTATAATCAGAAATGAGATTTAAAGTTTGAAGTGAAAAAACACCCTGTTTCCACAGTATAGAGACAAGAAAAGTAAAACAGAAATTGTGGAAGTATTTTTGATAAGATTTTTAGAAGGCATCAGTGATTCTTGAACAATCCTACAGTACCTTGAAGCTTATAGTTTTCCTTATACATTTATGCCTAGTACAGTGTCCTTCATAAAAATGCAAATATGTATCATTTATAAGAAGGATGTATACTTAAAGAATTAATTCCTGTTCAAGTTCAGTAATTTTTTTTAGATTGGTATCTATTTAAGCAATTGGAATAGGTCACCCAATGAAGATAAATACATCCACCTTCATGTTGCATTAAACTTCATGGAAAATGAAAAATAGTTTGATAAAGTAGGGCAGATGTGCTTTGTTTCATGATTCATTTCCTTTGCAAAACTAAAAATGCTTTTTTTTTTCTTTTCACATGGGCAGGCACTGGGAATTGAACCCAGGTCTCTGACATGGCAGGCGAGAAATCTGCCTGCTGAGCCACTGTGGCCTGCCCTGAAAATGCTTTCGATTGTTGCTTTCTATACTCAGCAGTCTGAATTAAAGTATTATTTGTAGGAAGTTAATTTTCTATATCTTCTGTGGATAGGGGTCTTTATATTAAATTTTCCATATAAAAAGCATACCCTGAAGAGATTTATTGCTTGTATACATGATGGCATTGGAGATATCAATTGTTATGAAAGTGGCTGGTGACATTTTCATTATCAAACCCCACTTAAAACCTAGAGATAAAGTCTGCACTACATTTCATAGGTAACATCCTAGTGGTAGACTTTCAACAAAAGTAAGGTTTTAGGTTTAAAAAATTGGAACATTTTATGACATATAGCAAATTAATATTTTCAAATTTGGAGGAAAGACACTAGGAAAGATGACTTGGAAAGCACCAAATTAGAAAAACTAAATAAAGAATTAAAACCCCTTTGGAAAATTAGTTTTAATAGGAAAGCAACCTTTTTTTAAAATGTTCAATTTGTTATGACTACTCAGGTGTCTTGAAGCAAAAGACATAAATTATTATTGTAACCAATCACACTGTGAGGTCTTTGGGTTAGGTGTTAATAAGTGACTAAGATGATTCCTTTGCCTTTCTCCAAGTAAAGATATTAGTGATTCTTTAATAAGAGAGATACAGAGAAGGCTGCTTCGCTGCTTCTCTTTGTGCTTGGTTGAAGAATGTGAAGGATAATTGAAATTTCTCTTCTAGCACTGATGTTTCTAAATTTTTTTAAAAAATAAACTAATGAATGTTAAGGGTATGATGAGCTGTTTACATAAGAATTCTTTCAATAATCAAAATTAAGTAACATTGATATTTTTATTGAGCCAAATTTGAATGTGTCCATGTTATTTTCATTCTAGGAGAAGAACATCTGGCAAGGAAAGTGTTGTCTTTGCTGTTTACAGTATTTTTCAAAAATAATCTGTTCCTTAATTCTTCTAATTAGCCTTTACATATCCACTATTCTATTCACATTTACAACAAAAACAAAACAAAAACAAAACTTCCCCTGATAATCATTCTATATTTTTATTGCTTCTCTTTTCTTGAGATTAAGAGAGCCCTGGGACCATCATAACTATAATTTAACCTTCTCAATAACCACTCCCAACACACACACTGCACACACACACACACACGCACACGCACAGACACAACCAATATTGTCAACTAGAAAAGAGAAGCAATGTAAAATTCCTTTTTAGTCTGTCCCTGATTTAACAGGGCCTAAGAAGCTATCTTTATCTCTTTTTGGCTCCGAGTATTTGGTTTAATGTTAATGATCATGGCTGGTATTCCTTTTATGGAGGAAGGGAACCTAATCATTCCGATCACAATTGGTTCACCTCCTTTTATGTGGAAAGAAAAGGGTGATGTTACAAATATTTCTTAAAGCAAGGGGCCTGAATAAATGTGTGGCAACCTCAAATGCTGCATAAAACTACATTTAAGGTATAATTCTCAAAGGCCAAGGACAGGCCAAGGACAGTGGGCTCATTCTTGTGGGTTTCTAGCAGACTGATGCTTTAAAAAGTGATAATGTTTGGGGCATGAGTGGCTGAAGGAAAAAAATCTAAGGAAAGGAGTACATTAAGCGGTGAATTTAATGTGAGATTTTAATCACAAGTACTATGTAATGAAAAGCAGCCATGCAGACAAGGAATATTTTGTCTATTAAATATCCTCAGAGATAAAAGGCGAAAAATTCTCAGATCCTCTTCAGTCAACTTGCACCTCCTGACATTCTGATACTAAAGTATTTAATATTGTACATCTTTTCCCTCTCTTCTCTGGTAAGGTGGTTTATAAAGTTAAGCATAAACTTCCTTTCATATCACCCCCTCCCCCTATGTGAAAACATGCGTTATCACACAAGTACTGTTTTGTATCTGATAAAGGATAGGCCCACAAAGTTATCTTAAGTGTTCATTATATATAGTCCTCATTTAACCATGCTTGACAGTCTTATGGAAAAGAAAAACATAACAATAAACGTAGAAGTCATATGTCCTGGTTCAGTTTTAAGGTCATGTGTCCTAGATCTTGGTGAAACTTTTTGTACATGCTGATGTTAACAATTCTAAGATTGTAAAAGGTAAATTAACCTTTGTGACCATAACAGTGCCAGTGACCAAAATGCACTATTTCAGAATAATCAAGACTGAAGCATTATTAACTGAACCCCCGTCATATATTTATGTATTATTAGCACCTTCAAAGACAGGCACTGTTTTAAATAGGCACAGAACAAAAAATAGTACTTTAAAAATACTGCTGGAATTCACTGATATAATCCCATGCCACAGAGATTACTGCTTTTCCTTAATATTATAAAAATATCAATACCCTTAGATGTCAATCAGTTCAACTTAAATCACCAGAAACATTTCTGAAGTTCAGAACACTGCTCAATTCCAAGAAAAAATACATGCTTTACATTTAAAAAATAAATTAGAGACAAATATGAACTAAAGCTGAGGAGAAAAAGCATGTATAATATATAGATATATTTATATTTAATATTATATACATTTAACTGTGATATACTTAAAGTATTTTATTTTTATGAGTATTTCTACAAAACAAGTATTATCTTAAGTTGAAAACCTGAACACAATTTATCCTTTTTTTGTTTTGAAAATACATAACATTATTTATGCAGCTTGGGTTTGACAAACTAAATTAAATACGCTCATATAATAATCTAAACGGTCGCTGTATTTTTTTTTTTTTACCATGGATCTATTTTGGCAACATGGAGGTATATCTTTCAAATAGTCACAAGTCATACACACAAAAGAAAAGACATTAAAGAATCTATTTCTTTCCTTTAATGAAAGTGGCCCATTCTAACCTGATAGTGATAGCGTCAAATGATACTATTTTCCTCAAGATGAAACTACATATTCAAGGAATAGCTCATAAAATGCTCCATATTTCACATTATTTCATAACTTTATCAGTGGGAAGGCTCTGCACATCCATTTCACTGAGAGTATATAAATATGGGAAAATGGTCCCCAAAAGATGTACTTATGAGCCTATATTTTTAAACATAAAGTGCTAAGAAATTAATGAGACCTGGGAATGTCTTAAGCTATAAATTTTAAGACCCCCACATAGTGGTTGATCCTGTGGTTCAGCATTCTGATTTCTTCTTAAGTTCAGGATGATCGTCCAAGGGGGCTGGGTGCTCATCTGGACCATCAGGAGTCTCACCTGTGACAGCTAATAGGATGATTTTCAGCCACTTCTGTTTCAGTTCCTCACTGTCTGCGGCAAAGCTGTGCACAGACTTGGACTGAGTCAGTTTGAAACTGTGTGGCAGGTCAGCACTTCTTGGCATATCGTCTACAAAATAGCCCAGGAGTGGAATGGTGGCCTGGGCTCTGACGTCCTGCATAAAAAATATCGTACAGACAAATGTGAGGTGTATGAGCTTGCTGTATGAGGTCCTTTGTGATCTGGCTCCTACAAAACATCTTTCCTCCTACTGCCCTACACAGACCTCACACTGAGCTCTGTATGGACAGAGACTGTGAGCCAATGCTTAGCACAATGCCTGTTCATTATATGAGGCCAAAGATAATGCTGCCTTAATTCATTAAGGAATGAGAGCTGACACCCCAATCAGGCAGGACTCACTGAAACTAGGCCTCCTCTCAGTGATGGAGCCCATTCAAAGCCCCTTCAGCTTTCCATTTGTTGAAAACGGGAAGAAAACAATAGTCACCTTATTGTATAAACCCCAAAAATGTTAATAACAATTTCATTACCAAAGGTAGTTTTATTTGGTGACTCATGCATTCTTTAGTCCATTTATATATGAGTAGGGAAAAGGCTATAAGAAAATCAATGAAGTAGAATAAAATATGTGCCCCCTGACACCTTTAGTCTGTATCAAAAATAAAATAATTTTCCTATCCCTTAATGTAGGATAAAATGTAACAGATACATTTACCACTTTTATATTTACAGGTTAAATGCATAATTGCATTAAGTATGGTTTATTTTTTAAGCACAACATAATCCATATATTTTTCAGGTATGCATCCATTCAACAAAAAGATGGTCTTTTCTTAATATGGTGTCCTATCACTTAAAAGATTCATCTCTTCCTCTTGCATTCTCTCTCTGCCTCCCTCCCTTTTCCTTGGATTTATTCTATTTCAACTCCCTTTTTCTCAAACCTACTAAATAAGAATGAGCAGGAAAGGGGACAAATGATCCATAGGGTAAAGAAAATATTGATCAAAGAATCAGCTTAAATAACAAACTTGAATTTTAGTTATTCATTATTCATCAACTTTAATGAAACATAGTAAAACTTTCCTGAGCTCTCTTGCTTTACAGAGGAGCCACTGAAGGATTTCAAATTCATTACCTACTGGTTACTTCAGGCAGATAGGGTTTAGATACCTGTGGAGCACCATACATGTACAGCACAAGAGGGTCTTGCTTGGGGATCACACACCAAGCCTTCTGCCAAGGTTTTGACTTTTCCATATACTGAAGAAAGCTGCACACCACACTGTTTCCAGATACCTCTGCTGATTCAGTCTAGAAAAATGTAAAGGAGAAAGAGTGCAAGAGAATGAACACAAAACAAACCAGATAGAGAAGTAATTCAACTTAGAAACATAAAAAAATGTTTTTTGTTTTGTTTGGTTTAAAATCTTGAATTATCCAAGTAAGGTCATCTGTAATTAAGAAATACTGATCTAGATCTATCACTAGCATTGAAAAATATGTAAGCAAACCTTTAACTGTTTATATTTCTAGACCTTGAATTTAAACACAGTTAACATTTACTATGTAAATGTTACCATGTAGACACTTCTCTTACCTTGCTACATATTTTCTTAATCTTCATTAATAAACACTGAGAAGTTAGTACTTGTATTATCTGATGCTCAGAGTTTAAAGACTTTCCCAAGATCTACAGATTTAATAATTGACATGTGAAGATCTGAGCTTAGATCGTCTGGTTCCAGAGCCTTAACCCTTTCCACACAATGCTATACTGGCTCCAAGTATGTAAGAGTGTAATAGCAAAAAGACATAAAATGAACAGCAATTCTTGCATAGTACTTCAGATGATTAAAAACTTTTTTTAGTTGCAATAACTTTTTATCTCCCTGGAAAAATAAGCAATCCTGTAGCAACTTTAAAATTGCTTAATACATAGGAGAGAGCATCCTGCTTTTAGTTAAATACAAATAATTATGGAGTAGTTTTGAAGCACAATGACCTATGTGCTTGTGGCCCCCACCATATTGGAAGTGAAGTAACTGGATAGCAAGAGTGCTGGGTTGATGCTGGCTAAACCTAGATTAAACCATCATGGTTTAATAATACCATTCCAAATGTCATGGTGCCTAATGATGGGACTTCTTAGGATTTGAGCTCTGAGCTAGTCTTCATACCAGTTGTCCTCAGGGTCATTTTTTTGTTCTCCCTTATGCAAAAATGTTTTATTTGTCCATGATCGCCATCATTGTCCACTCCTAAGTTATACCATCTCAGTCTTTATCGTCTATCTTTCCTTCTGGTTTCATACTTGCCCCCAGCTTTTGCCCCTCTATCATATTCCCATTCAACTTCATTCAGTGAAAACTTATATTCTTGTGCTACAATCAGGTAGTATTGTGCTATCCATTTCTGAATTTTTAAAATCAGTCCTGTTACATAATCTGTATTCCTTCAGCACCAAATGCCCAATCTCTACCCTATTTCTATCTCCTGATAACCTGTGTTCTTAACTTCAAGTCTCAAAGTTCACTCATTAATGTTAATCCATATTAGTGAGACCATACAGTTTTTATCATTTTCTTTCTGGCTAATTTCACTCAGCATAATGTCCCCAAGGCTCATTCACATTGTTACATGCTTCATGACTTAATTCTGTCTTGCAGCTGTGTAATACTCCATCATATGTATATACCACAGCTTGTTTAGCCACTCATCTACTGATGGACATTTGGGCCGTTTCCATCTCTTGGCAATCATAAATAATGCTGCTTATTAACACTGGTGTGCAAATGTCCTTTTGTGTTCTTGCCTTCAGTTCCTCTGCATATATACCTCATAATGGGATTGCTGGATCATATGGCAATTCTATACTGAGCTTCCTGAGGAACAGTCAAACTGCCTTCCACAATGGTTGCACCACTTTACATTCCCACCATCAGTGGATAAGTGTGCCTCTTTCTCTACATCCTCTCCAGCACTTGTTGTTGTATTGTTTTGTTTTTTACAATGGCCATTCTAGTGGGTGTCAGATGATATCTCACTGTGGTTTGGATTTGCATCTCCCTAATAGCAGTGAAGTTGCTATATCTTTTCATGTGCCTTTTAGTCATTTATACTTCCTCTTCTGAGAAGTGTCTGTTCATGTCTTTTGCCCATTTTTAAATTGGGTTGTCTTTTGTTGTTGAGTTGAAGAATCTCTTCATATATTCTGGATACTAAACCCTTATCTGATATGTGGTTTCCAAATATTGTCTCTCATCATGTAGGCTGCCTTTTTACTTTCCTCGGGTTCATTTCCTACTCTTCCCTCACGTCTCAGTGGTGGAGGCAGAGTACTGAACTCTGTACGTTGCATTTCCAATGCTTTTTTGTTTTTTTAAGAAAAAAAAATTCCAAACAAATATTCCCACTTAGCTCTTCCTTCCCTTCCCCAAATAACCTCTGATATCCTTTGTTTTTGCAAAGTTGATATAGTCTCTTATAAGTGATAGCATACATTTTTTATCTTTATGTGTCTTGCTTATTTCAATGAGCATGATTTCAACGTTCTTCCATGTTGCAGTATGTCTCATAACTTCATTCTTTTTATGCCCTAATGATATTCCATTGTGTGTATGTACCACTTTTTTTTCATTTGTTTGTTGGACACTTGAGTTGTTTCCACTCTTTGGGTATGTACCTAGAAGTGGAATTGCAGGGTCATATGGTAATGCTATGTTTAACTTTTTGAGCAACTGCCATGTGGCTTTCCACAGTGGCTACACAATTTTACATTTCTACCAATGATGCACTTGAGTTCCAATTTCTCCATATCCTCTCCAACACTTAATGTTTAAAATAGTAGCCATTCTTGGTGTGTGAAGTGTTACCTCATGTGGTTTTGGTTTGCATGTCCCCAATGAGTAGTGATGTTGAGCATCTTCTCACATGCTTATTGGCCATTTGTATATCTGCTTTGAAGAAACGTTTTTTCAAGCCTTTTGTCCATTTTTAGTTGGCTTGTCTTCTTTATATATTCTGGATAGTAAGCCTATGTATTGTTTGCAATGAATTTCTCCTATTTTGTAGGTTGTCTTTTCATGTTCTTGATAATTTCCTTCAAGGCACAAAAGTTTTTAATTTTGATGAAGTCAAATTTATCTAATTCTTTTTTTGCTTATGCTTTCAGTGTCACAACAAATAATTTGTTGCTGAATCCAAGTCATGAAGATTTGCCCCTATGTCATCTTCTAAAAGTTTCATATTTAGGCTCTTATTATTTAGGTCTTTGATCCAATCTGAGTTATCTTTTGTATATGGTATGGATATCCAATTTTTCCAACACCATTTATTGAACAGACTATTCTTTCCCCATTGAGTGGATGTGGCACCCTTGTCAAAAATCAACTGACCAGGGTGCATGGGTGGTTCAGTGGTAGAATGTTCGCCTTCCATACAGGAGAACTGGGTTCAATTCCCAGACCATGTACCCACTCCGGCCCTGCCAAAAAAAATCAATCGACCAAAAGAAATAAAGAAAAAAATCAATTGACCATAGGTGTGTGGATCTATTTCTGGTTTGCAATTCTGTTCCATCAATTTATTTGTCTGTCCTTATGCTGCAATTACACTGTTGTGATTACTGGAGCTTTGTAGTACAACGTGAAATTGGATGTGTGAGTCCTTCAACTTTGTTCTTTTTCAAAACTGTTTTGGCTGTTTAGGGCCCTTTGTAGTTCCATGTGAATTTGAAGATAGGTTTTTCCACTTCTGTAAAAAAAAGGGTGCTGAAATTTTGAATCTGTAGATTACTTTGGGTAATACTGATATCTTGATATTCACTCTCCGAATCCATGAGCATAGAATGCCTTCCATTTGTTTAGGCCTTCTTTACTTTCTTTGAGCAAAGATTTTAATTTTTCCATGTATAAGACTTATATCCTTGGTTAAATTTATTTCTAGATATTTAAATTTTTTTAGATGCTGTTGTAAATGGAATTATTTTCTTGATTTCCTCTTTGGGTTGCCCAGTTTAATGTATAGAAACACAATCGATTTGCATGCTGATCTTGTAACTTGCCACTTTGCTGAATTCATTTATTAGCTCTGGGAGCTTTGTAAGACTTTCAGTTTTCTATACATAGGATCTTATCTTCTGAAAACAAGGAAAGTTTTTACTTCTTTCCAATTTGCATGTCTTTGATTGTTTTTTCTTATCTAAACTGTTCTCATTAAAGTTTCTAGCACACACAAAAAACAAAAAATTCTAGCATAATTTTGAATAGGAGTGGTGAAAGCAGTATCCTAATCTCATTCCTAATCTTAGGGGAAAGCTTTCAGTCTTTCACCTTTGAGAAAAACATTAGCTGTGGGTTTTTCATAAATGGCCTTTATCATGTTGAGAAAGTTACCTTCTACTCCTAATTTTGTAAGGGTTTTTATCACAAAAGGGCACTAGATTTTTTTCAAATTCCTTTTCTCTGGCTAATAAGATGAATCATGCTTTTTCTCTTTTGTTCTGTTTTTGTGGTGTATTACACTGAGTTTTTGTTTTGTTTTTTTAATACTGAATGGAGCACCTATGCATCCTAGTCTAAACCCCACTTGGTCATAGTGTATCATCTTTTTAAAGTACAGTTGGATTTGGTTTGCTTGTATTGTGTTGAGGATATTTGCATCAATATTCAAAAGGGAAACTGATCTGTAATTGGTCTTTCCTTATGATGCCTTTATCAGGCTTTGGTATCAGGGTAATACTGAATTAGTTGTTATAACTTTTTGAAAGCCAATTACAGTTTTCTGCTTTTCCTCCTCATATACAAATGATGGTTTTTATTACATACGTTATAGAAAGTAACTGGTTTGCTTTTATTTTCTTTCTCTGAAATCCTTCGGGTAGTGCTACTCAGTTCCTATGAAATAGTGCTGGTTTGTAAACTGTTTTGTTACATTTTGTGATTATCTCATCTTTAACTAGTAAGTGTAAGCATTTAGAAACTTATTGCATTTAACTTTGTAATGATATCCAAGTGCATGATTTTATATTTTACAAAAATATTGCTCTGTGATAAATTGGAAATAAAAATTACAGAGTTTAAGAAGCACTGGTTAGCGTTTTGGCCTGCAGACCAGCTCTAGCCTATATCTGTTTTTGTATGGCCCATGGGCTAAGAATGGTGTTTACAGATGAACATTTGTGAACACTTAGATGATAGAGAACACTAACTTTCAACTCTAAATGAAATGTCCATCTGCCAAAAAATTTCTGTTCTTATCACTAGTAAATCCATTTTACTAAATATTGTGCTAAATTATTATATTTTTAATATTGCCTTTGGTCTGCAAAGACTAAAATATTCCCTTTCTGGTCCTTTACAGAAAAAATTTGCAGGCTGATGGCACCTAACATACTAATTGTTATAGAGTTAGTCTCATGTGCACTTATATGTGTGTGAATACATATACATACCTATCTCCTTCATATGGACATAATACTGCATATTTATCTGGTTAAATGAGAGTTAATCTATTAAGTATTCGAATATAATTCTTTTCCTCAAGTTTAATTTTTTCTAAAAACGAGATGTTTCATAAATACAGCCTGACAAACTTAGAGCAAGCTATCTGATATATTATATTGTGCCATTCTCATTAGTTGCTGCTGTTAAATCATGAGGCTGTATTTCACCCTCCCTGCCTGTAAAAGCCTCACTTTAATCTGCCACGCAGCGAGTCCCTAAAAGAATTTGGCTTTGCTTTCAGCTTGTGGGTCTATACTTTAACCTCAAGTGGACCTTGAAATTTATGATCCTTTTTCAATGAATAGAATGACATTTGTAAGCTTCTACAAATAGGAGCTCAATAAACATGCACTGATTCTTCAGAAAGCCTTAATAAACCAAGCATGTCTCTGACTATAGATACCCAGAATTTTGTTCATGAGACTATTTTCTCCAGACTTTCTAGTCTGTCTTTGAACTTACTGCTACAAAACATTATAATTCAATTTAACCCATCTGTAGTTAATATTTTAGATGTGAGCTCATTTCAGATGCAGGATGTATTATAGTCCCCAGGCTGGAGGGTATGAATTTATACTACAATGTGAGTCAAATTCATTTGGGAGATACTGCAATAATGTTTCAATGCAGTTATCAGGTTAGTGTCACTGGTACATTAGATACTGTTCTTAATGCGATAAGTTGGAAAAGGTTTCTAGGTAATAAAATAAATCTCTAATCTAAATTCGAAATTTTTCATGCAATGGCTTTCAAAGTCACTATGAAGAAATGAGGGAGAAAAGTCTCCCTACAGAGAAAATGTACTGTAAGATTTTGGGTATTAGAAAATTAATACTCTAATGTTTGACTGTAATTCCCTTCATAAAATCAATATATTCCATTATCAAATACATGTTGTCTTAATATAGCCCCCCTTTCTTTATAATCCAGTAGGACCCCAAAAGCCAACAATATAGAAAAGCATGAATTTAGCTTATTTTATCCAAATTATGAAATACAGAGACAAATAATAAAATAGATTATTTATTATTGAGGGTTAACAGAGAATTCCAAGTTCTTTGTATAAAAGTTTAAAAGAGATATCTAGGATGGGCAACAATGGCTCAGTGACAGAGTTCTCACCTGCCATGCTGGAGACCCAGGTTCCGTTCCTGGTGCCTGCCCATGTATAAAAAATAAAAAAAGAGAGAGATATCTAATAGTCAATATTTATTTCATACCTCTAAAATTCCTTTCCTTTTCTTTTCTTCACTTTCTGTAAATCCACTTATTATGAGATAACAGTCTTTACAAACTTTGCTCAATTTACCACCATCATATTCAAGTTGAGCTTTATAATCAGAACACTTCCAACAAACCACCTTAAATTAAAAAGAGGATAATGAAAAGTTACTAAGAAGAAGATGAAGTAATATTTACTTATGAGTATGAGAAAATTAAAGGTGGATTTTTATTAGATTAAGAACACTGGGTAAGTGTCATTGTGAAAACCTTGTGTCTGATGATCCTTTTATCCAGGATATGGACAGATGAGTAAAAAATTAAGAATAAAAAATAAATAATAGAGGGGATAAAGGGTAAAAAATTGGGTAGATTGAAATGCTTGTGGTCAATGAGAGGGAGTGGTGGTAAAGGGTATGGAATGTATGAGTTTTTTCTCGTTTTTCTATTTCTTTTTCTGGAGTGATACAAATGTTGTAAAAATGATCATGGTGACAAAAACACAACTATGTGATGATATTGTGAGCCATTGATTGTATACCAGGTATGGACTGTATATGTGTGAAGATTTCTCAGTAAAAACATTAGAAAGAACAGCACTGAGTAAAAAGTGATTAATAAGAAAATTGAAGTAATACTTGCTTATAGGTAATAATGAGAAAATTAAAGGCAGATTTTTATCAGATTAGGAACACTGGGTAAACATTAGATGTAATGCTGTTACAGGATTGTAATGGGCTCTGTCAGTTCAGCTCATCCTTCTCTTTCTGGCCTCTAAATGTAGATCCTCATTCAGACCTTTACTCTTTATAACCTCTAGATGTTTCATCAACAATCTCCCAAATTGAACTCATGATCTTTCCAGCCCTCAGCCCTCTCCTTATCCTACCCATCTCATGCCTCCCAATCTGGTCCCTCTCACGTGCTCCCTAGGAAATGGCATAGCCATCTAACCAGGCATGGCAAGTCAGAAACCCGGGAGTCATCCTGATACCTCCTCCCTCTACCTCACTTCATAGATTCACAGTATTATGAAGTCCTGCTGATTTTATCTCCTCAATGCTTCTTCAGTCTGTCTACTTTTCTACATCTTCCTTGTAATCATCCACATCCAAGTTATCATTGTCCTAGTTTGTACTATTCTAATAGTCTCAAGACTGGTAGCATTCTTACTGGCCTATAGGACTCAATTCTTGTATCATTCAAAGCTATTTTCTTAAAAGCAGCCAGATGCTACTTAGCAAAAATGCTATCTGATTACAGTCCTGCATAATTTACCTTTCTTATTCTCTTGCTCTCTCATTTTAGTATCACTGGTTTCTTCTTACCCTAAAAGTGCCACATTCTCTTCCTCTCATCTGTGCCTTCAGTGAGTTAACTCGTGCCCACCCTTCAGATGTTAGTTGAAATTTCACTCCCT
Source organism: Tamandua tetradactyla (assembly GCF_023851605.1). Taxonomy (NCBI): domain Eukaryota; kingdom Metazoa; phylum Chordata; class Mammalia; order Pilosa; family Myrmecophagidae; genus Tamandua; species Tamandua tetradactyla. The sequence continues at coordinate 95,887,110 of NC_135333.1, read as the reverse complement.
CAAGGATGATTCTTCTGACTTCCAGAATAGAGTATGTCTCCTGTCACTGTATTACTGAAGCTCCTTGTACCTATTTCATAGCACTGATTACAGTTTTCAATTGTATTCTTGTGCAGTTACTTATCTGCTTTACTAAGCAGTAAGTTCCATGAGAGATTATCCTTGTATATTTTGCTCACTAGCTACACAATAAACATTTATAGAATTTCAGTGAATGAATGACTACAATGTAAATGCATAGTATTTCTAAGTAAATTGTATTTTTTCCTAATTATCATGGAATAATTTAAAAATCATCTGCTAGTTTAAGGAATGATTTTTTCATGTTTCTGAAAGCATTTTTTTTTCTCAATTTGTAGGGCATATTGTATTTAAATTATAATTATCAGTCAAACTTTGGTCTCAGTTAACAGCTTACAATTCATGATAAAAAAAGAGTCCTATGTTTTCTCATAGTTAAAATGAAATTACAGTTTAAAAACATAGAACATTGTATCTTTAAAATCCCATCAACTAATATAATTTATTTTCAAATCTTATAATATTTTGATAATCCACATGCAAACACATTTTTGTTTGCCTAAAGCAAGGATGTTAATACCAGCCGATATTTCAAACAAATGCAGTCATAAGATATTTTTTTCAAACATAGACTTCAAAAAGTCTTACCCTGAGAAAAAATGTTTATCAATTCAATTTTGATTATGAAACTGCCCCCCTGGGTCAAAACTAACTGTTAAGGCAAGAATAGGGAGGATAAATCTTCAATATAAGTGAGAATAATCTAAAAGAACTAGCCATAAAAATTGTTGCATTTACATATACAAATACATTAGACCATGACACTACAATACTTACTCTGATTACTCACTGCTTTTAGGAGAAAGCATATAATCTTCAACTTAGTTCACAAGGTCCTCCAAGACCTGCCCCTACCTATTTCTCCATGTTCATTTCCTGCTTTGTTTCTCCTTACTCTTTTCATATAAAACTCAACTCAGTGATCAGACCATGACCAAATTTTGTTTATATGGCAATCCATAATTTTAACCATTACCAACGTACTTTTAGTTAGTAACTTGCATTCCTAAAAACACACTTTTAGATAAGGAATTTGAAGAAAATCTCATAAATGACAGGGGGATTTACTCTGTAAAGCAGTAAAGCTATACACACAAAAAAACTCCAGAAGATTTCATGATGTGAATAAAGGTATCTAATGCAATGTGAAGGAACTGCAATATATAAAACTGTATAGTGATTAATAACATGAATTTGGAATCAGAACATATTAACTTTTCTAAGACTCAGTTTCTCATTTGTAAAATGGGGAAAACAGAACCTTTCCATAGGGAAATTGAGATTATATACACAAAACATTTCAAACAATGTCTGGCACTGGTACATGATAAATGATAGCTACTATTTTTAATATTCTTGCTCTTCTGTCCTATAAACTTGCTTTATTTTTCTTATATTTCTTTCATTAGTTAATGGCACTATCTTTATTCCAGTCACCCAAACCCAAACTTGACTATTACCTGTCCACCTAAATTCTTCATTGAACCAATTACTATTACTGTCTAATCAAAACTGAGCACAGTGCTTTGCACATGGCTGGTGCCAAAATAAGTTGATTATGCGATTTATTTAATAATTTTGTCTCTTCCAACTTGATGATTTTACATCATTTATATAGTGACTAGCCATTTAATTTCCAAGAATCTCACTTACATGCCCACATGCTCGACAATGATGCCTTCTCCTGGTCAGTGCATTGAAAGACTCTTTGCATTTCATACACATCGTTACCTCATTATCTCGGATCCATCTTGGGGCTCTTTTCCCTAGTTCAGCAGTCTAGGAAGGAATGAGAGATTTAATTTTAATAGGGAAAATAGTCATTCCCTTCTATTAAGAAAAACACCAACAATGATGCTCAAACCATGTTCTGAAATTCAAGGTCCATGCAAAGAAAAGGTTTAGTCAAAGAAGTTTAGCAGTAAAAAAATGTACTCACTGTTGTACTCATCTAAGAAGGAATCAGATTTTGTCTAAATAACCAGTTATGGCATCGCAAAGGAAAGTGTTGGATAATGATTAGATAGACCTCTTGCAACTATAAAGAGATATAAGAACCTGGAGTTAAGAATTTAATTCAACTTACAGAAACCTCTGAGTGAATGTCATTATCCTTTGCAATTGCATTTCTGAAGGTTTCATGCCTTTGATGGAAAGCATCAATAGTCTCTTGAAGGGTCTAAAATATAAATGAAATTCAAAGCACACAATAATGTTTCACATCCAAGTTAATGAAAATACTTTAGTAAACAAATGTCTTAATGTGGGGGCATGTTAAATATTAAAAACAACTTGTTTTGATGACTTGTATATTAACCAAACACAATAATATGTGCATGTTTGCATATACATAGAGAGCCTACCAGAGAACAGAAATGTAAAAATTGGGTTTACCTTGATCCATTCTTCTTTGTCTTGCTCAGAACTAAAAATAAAAAAGAGGAAGAAGGAAAAAGAAATGGTAAACTTTAAAATGAATGTAGAGAACATTAATGGATTACAACCGGGAAACAAAACTAGGCTTTGTCACAGACTTTGATGTTGTTTCAACTTTCCAAAAAATTCAACATCCAGGAAAGAGTTACAATAAAAATTAAACAGAACTTCTGGCAACTGAACAAATAAATTCTTTTTAAAGAGGGTTTCAGACTATCCACTGATTTTGACACAATTTTTGATGAGAGAGTTTAGTTCCATTAATACACTGCCCTGACATTAAGTTTAACAATAATATCAAGTTGTATATATTAGGTGACTCTATTCATCTAGCATTATCCTGGCTATACAACTAGTCTTCTGATTCATCTTTTAAAAAAACACAGATGAAGCCTATTAAAGGCTACTAGTCACAGCCCATTTTAGAAAGATTACAATTATCCTCTAAGAATGTAAAATATCTTTATAAGGCCTTGGGAGCTGTTTAATATTTCCTCTGATAAACAATTTAATTTTATTTTCCTATTGCTAGGAGGCTTCAGGCAATACCATACCTAACTCATTATAGATAAAGCTAAACATAAAAAAAATTAAATGTCCAGAGTAAGGAGATTGATTTCACAGATTAATGGACCCTAGTAGTAAATAATTCTCCTCTGGGAAAGATTTCTTTGACTCTTATCAAGTCCTCTGTTTTCCTGTTGACACAAATTTTATTTATTTCATCTTCCTTGTAAGTACTTATGTAGCTGTTATGTACCTTTCAGAAAAAAATCCCTTTTATTGAACTCTAGTTCGGGTGAGATCATCAAAGATTGGGCTCAGTTTGCCTATGTTTGGTATGATAGGGCTAGGTTTGAGTTTCAGCAAGAATGTCACATGCCTTATTCCTACAGGTGTAAAATATGCATGGAGGTTTGCTCCTCTGATACCAATTAGTTCTCCAATAAATTTATTACTGAATCCTATAATATCAGGAATGTGGCTGGAATCTGCCTGCCAATTGGAAGACTCTGCTTATTGTCCACCTAACAATCCTTGGACCAAGAACCTAGGTACTTCAATCTTGCCCCTTATGAACTTTTCTTCCTGCTGCTTTTTCCTGCCCCCACAGAATCAGTTCTGTTGCCCTGGAAGCAAAGTTATTTACTAGCTACTTTTAAACTCTCAAATGCAGGCAAAGAAATTTGACAAGTCCTGTGTACTTTTTTGTTTTAGCTTTTCAGTTGTGGCAGTTTTTCAAAACTTCACTTAGTACCATGTTTTAATTCCTATTTAGAAATATAAAATGATTGACTAAAGGATAAAAGCAGATTTTTTTTCATTCTTTTGTGTGTGGAAGAAGAATAAGATGTCAGTTTTGTGGCTGATTCACGTCTCAACAAGAAAGCCAGAATTCCTTTTTTCTCAGTTGGCCATAGATTTGAACTCTTTAATTATGTCCAAATATATACCCTGACTTTCTGGGAACTTCATTGTTTGTCTCCATTCTTGAGAGAACTATAACAGATCAGATTAAAAGTAATCACTAATTCAGATTGTTGCTATGATCATGCAATCAAAATATAACTAAAGCAGTAAGATTGGGGAATAAGAAATTTAAGAGAAAATGAACATGCTTCTAATAACTGGACTGTATTCAATACTCTATATTAGAACTGTTCAAAGTGAGGGCTCCTGTAATAAGAAACTTCCTCATTAATCAGTTACATCCTGGAGAGAAAATATCTCAACCTGCAAATGGAGGTCTGGAATCCCCATATAGGCCTCCAGGAAACCTCCCAAGAAACCCTACTGTGCAAACACATCCCTCAGGTTTGAAGATATGGAACTTTGCTGAAATTTCAGAGCCAGCAGTACCTTCATTCTTCTGGGATGACGTCCTATGATGACAGAAGTATTGATGAGGCCTCCCTGTTATCAAGGCCAATAACTCAACAAGTCACCAGTAAAGATTAATCAGAGTGAGGACTCATGTCAGGACCCTCCAGCCCAGCATCCTATAGTCTTCCCTTGAGTTCGTGTGACTGGGGCCCAAATTCCACTATGATGTGAGATAGGAAAACCATGACACTCAAAGACAAGGAAGGCCTTCACCACCTGTAATCAAGCTTGAAACGCCACCTGTTAATCCTCAGTGCTTTCCTTTGGCAGCTGTTTAAGTAACAGGAAGTTTAATTTATATTCTTGTAGTAAATTAAAGAACTGGCTGTTTCTGAAACTTTCCCTTCTTGTAACATTTTCCCTAACTGTTAATTCTACCAATTCCCTGACTCCCTGGGCATAGATTCTTACTAAGATGCTTTTATTCTCTTTATAAATTATTAAGTTTAAGCTGTTAGATAGTTCTTAAGTACAAACATCCAGATTGGATTTTCCTGAGCAATCAGAACCATAGCTTTTGTTGCAAAAGAAAAGGGGCTCTCTGGTTTCCCAAAGATTGTGGGATTCTAAGATCTGGGATTGGTACTTAACCTTCTGATCTCTGACCTTCTGGAATATCTGAATTTTTATCATGATAGGCCTTTATACAATAAGTGGATGGCTGTTTTCTAAAGTGGGTATTTCAAAACCTGGCAGCAATCTAATTGTCTTCCAGAGGTTCATGCTTCAGTAGCTATGATCTACTGCAGTAGTTCTCATCTTTTTTTAATTTTTTTCTCCAAACTGGTTATGCTAGTATAATGTTAGCTGGACCTCTAGCACTTTCTTTCCCTCTCAATAAAACACATATTAAAAAAGCTAACTCTTCCAGGAGTCGTGGTTGCCAGAAGCTGCCTGAGTTCCAAGTTCCTCTTCATGAACCCTCCAACTATGGCAGGAGAATCTTCACTCTTACCAACCAACCTCCTCCAATATTTCCATCACAGTGCCACTAAGTCCCATAAGTGCAGACCCTCTGCAGGACTTAGAGTTGCAGTTCCAACATTTAGCAAGAATAAGAAGCATCAACAAACATTTATGGACAAAAAAGAGGGATTAAGGGAGGAAAGATTAAGGCAGAATCTTTTGCTACAAGTCTCAAAGTTTTGGCTTGATTCCAACAACAGCATTCTCTGAGTACCTTGATTAAATTTAATTTACTGAGTGTGAACTGTCTCAAACCATGTCCTAGGTACTGTGGGAGAATCAACAGAGAAGAAGACATGATTCTTGCCTTTAACAGCTCACATATCTACACCAACCAAAACCAATACTAAAGAATACCTTACATTACATCAGATTCTACAAAGTTTCCATGTACTAGGGTAACTTTCCAGAAACCTACAACCTCCAGATGGGTCCCTGGACCAGATAAGTCCTTAAATGCGGAGGGGCCAGCCCTTCTAGAACATCAACTAACTTCATCCCCCTATTCCATATTATTGACAGACTCTTCCAACATGAAAAAGTTAGAATGAGTATAGCCCAAATATCCCTAAAGAGTGGGAGAAAGCTCAAAGTTGATGGTGGAGTTATACAGAAAAGGTAGGGTTTAACAAATGATTAAGGTTGCTGAATCATTATGTTGATATTTCTTTTAGTCTCCAGTATCTTAGAACAGCTAGATGTAAAACCCTAATATGGTGGAATCGTAACCATACCAAACTCTGAAATCTGTTCTACAACTAATTGCTGTGATGTGCTTTGAAATTTATTTCTTTTTAGTATATATGTTATTTTTCACAAAAAAGAAAAAAATATTTCTTCTAGCCTCCAGTGTTTGGGAGTAGCTAGAAGGAAAAATCTGAAATAATAGAATGGTAAACTATAACAAACTCAGAAATCTGTTCTGTATCTACTTATTGAAGTGTACTTTGAAAATCATTGCTTTTTTTCTTTTCTTTGTATATATGTTATATTTAACATTTAAAAAAAAAAAGCTCCCATATCTCCATTCACATTTAAAAAGATTCTCAGAGGGCCATAGCATTCACTTAGAAAACACCCTTAGAACTACTCTGGCCTCCATTTCATTTTGATGCTTTCAAAAAGCTGTATTATAGGAATGGTTTCCTTACCTGGCCTGCAGTTCCAGCGTTCTCTCTTTCCCAGATATCTGGAAAGTGTGTGGATATTCTTCATTGTGAGTCTCTACAATTTTCATTCCATCAATGCCAACCCTAGTTCGAACTGTGAATTTAGAGCCCACCAAGCTGAATCTTGGCACACAGTACAGCAACATGTTGTTGAACTGCAAGGAGGTAGAGCACACATCAATAAACAAGGAAATAAAGAAAAGAGAGAAGGAAGAAAATATTAAAAGTATCCTTGGACAGAAATTCCAAGGAATTCCCAGGGAATATGGTACTTCCAATGTGAGTAAAAATAATCAACACTACATTACAGATTTTATGATGATCCCATTGTGCTCATATCTACATCATCATAGTCTTAAAATTGTGACAATATAGTTCACTTTATTTAGATAATAGTTTATTGATATTTGGTAAACTAATGACCATTTTGTACCATTGCTTTAAGGAAATTTAGTTCATGTAAATTCAGCAACAATTTATGAAGAATCTTCTATTTACCAGGAACATAGCCAAGATCACTATTTTGTATTCGCTTGCAGTGTTTTTTAAAAGTATTATGAAGCCACTGAATCTTGCTTAAGAATGTACCATGTATGAATTTAAAGAGTTCTTTTGAACCTTTTCTTCTTCTTTGTTAGAACCCATCTAGGATCATGTATTGTCTCTAATTGTCACTGTCTTTTTAGTTGCTCTTTTTTTTTTTATTGTGAGTACGTATACACAACATAAACTTTGCCAACTCAACCACTTCCAAGCCTATTAGTCAGTGGAATCAATCGCATTCATTATGTTGCAGTATCCTCACCATCTTTGCTAAACTGTCCCATCTTACCAAAGAGAAGCCCTATACCCATTTCACATTAACACCCCATTCCTGTTGCCCCATGCCCCTGGCAACCTCTACTCAATTTCTGTCTTGATGAGCTTGTACATTATCTGATCTTTTCTAGTTAAATCTGCAATTTAACACTGTAAATCTATAAAATTTTGTTGGCTTTCATTTGAATTTAAATTCGGAAGTGTACAAAAACTTTTCCTATATCCCTCTGTCCTCACACCATTATGTAGCTCTTGTCACAAACGCATTACTAGTTGGATAGCACATTATTTAATTTAATTTGTATGATCGGTTTATTTGAACATCATAACTACATGGAATCTTGAACAGAGCGTGAGAACTCGCTGATTTCGTATAGGTTAGTGTGATGCCCCCAACACATCCCAGACTAATTTGGGTAGAGAATAAAAAAGTATTTGCAAAGTCCCCTTGGGGGACTTGGGAAAAAGGAGGAAATATTTAATTTCCTCATCTGGGGAAATCCTAATATTCTCACAAGCAGTGGGGACAACCCATTCAAAAGATTGAGCTGTTGGGGTTTACCCATATGAAACTTAGTCCTGCAAAGGAAAGACTAAGCCTACTTATAATTATGCCTAAGAGTGGCCTCAGAGAACCTCTTTTGTTGCTCAGTTATGGCCTCTCTCTTAAAGCCAACCTGGCAGGTGAACCCACTGTCTTCCCCCCTATGTGGGACACGACTTTCAGAGGTGTAAATCTCCCTGGCAATGTGGGATAGGACTCCCGGGATGAGCTGGGACCTGATATCATGGGATTGAGAAAGCCTTCTTGATCAAAAGGGGGAAGAGAGAAATGAGACAAAATAAAGTTTCAGTGGCTGACAGATTTCAAGCAGAGTCAAGAGGTTATCCTGGAGATTATTCTTACACATTATTTAGATATCCCTTTTTAATTTATGGTGTATTGGAATGGCTGGAGAGAAGTACCTAAAACTGTATTCCTGTAGCCTTGATTCTTGGAGATGATTGTATAACTATATAGCTTTTACAATGTGGCTATATAAACCTTGTATCTGATGCTCTTTTTATCCAGGGTATGGACAGATGAGTAAAAAATTAAGGATGAAAAATAAATAATGGGGATAAAGGGGGAAAAACTGGGTAGATTGAAATACTAGTAGTCAATGAAAGTTAGCGGTAAGGTATATGGGATGTATGAATTTTTTCTTTTTATTTCTTTTTCTGGGGTGAAATAATGTTCTAAAAATGATCATGGTGATGAGTGCGCAATTATATGATGATGTGAGTTATGAATTGTATACTACGGATGGACTGTATGCATGTGAAGGTTTCTCAATAAAAATATTTTTTAAAACTATATAGGGACATAGCAGATATTGTCCTATGACCTCCTGTGTAAGAAAGAACCTCGATGAAAGTTAACTGCTTTTCCTAAAAACTTTTAAGTTTTTAACTAAATAAATCCCCTTTTATTTTATTTTTTTCTATCAGGGATTTTTAAGTTATCTGTAAAAGTCAGGTTATTGAGAAGATTAAATGAGGAAACAAACGTGAAGTGCTTGGAATGGTGCTTTGCACATATTAAGTTCTTAAATTCAACCAGGTCTCATTTCACTCTCTTCTGGTATTTGAGTCCAGACCTTCTCCTGCCAGGCCCTCTGTCTGGCTTCACAATGCCACAAAATCAAGATATATCAGTGGATATTTAGTACATTTCAAAATGTTTATGTGTCTGTTGTGCTCATTCTGAAAGCAAATTTTATCAATCGTTTCCTTAAACATCATTTTGTAACTTCCTGTAACTGATACTGTAAATTTCTGTTCTATATTAGATAATGCAAAAAATAAAAGTATGCTACATAGATTTTCAGATAAGCCCCAGTGTCATATTTCACATTTACATTTCTGGAAGAGGACAGTAATGACTTATGTCTTATCATTAACTATTATGTCCTGAGTGTATCAGTTACAGCCTCCTCATAGTACACAGGATTTAGAGATTTTAAAAAAAGCCTGGGGGGGGCCAAGATGGCGGCTTAGTAAGGTACGTGCGTCTTAGTTCCTCCTCCTCCAAAGCAACTACTAGGTGAACTGAAACAGTGCAGAACAGCTCCCGGGGCTACGGCAGGGAATGGACACACAGCGTACCCCAGTCTGGACTGGCTAGTCTGACTGCGAGACTCGGCTGCGGTGAGATCCCCGAGCGGCGCGCGATTTCCCGAAGAGTGGCAGCTGCGGCGGCCGGAGTTACTCCCTCCCTCCTTCCCGGCTGAGAGTCTCGGAGAGGCAAGTTTCCCAAGCCGAGACGGCCGGCGACCCTCGTTTGCGGGCGGCTTCGAGTCTCGGCTTCGAGTCCGCGGCTACGAGTCTCGGAGCAGAGGGCTATCCAAGCCGCAGTGGCCCCCCCACCGCGGGCGGCTTCCTGGTCCGGTGGGGAATTCCCCAGGCCGCGGCGGCCGGTGACCGACGCCCCTCCCCCGCGGGCGACGTCCTGGTCCGGTGGCGAATTCCCCGGGCCTGCTGCGGCCGGTGACCAGCCACAGGGTCCCCTCAAGCCGAGGCGGGTGACGCCCCCACCACACACAGCCCCTGAACCAATGGAGAGAATTGGATCGGAAATCCCCAGGCCGCGGAGATTGGTGACCGGGGGGATCCATTCCAAACACGTGAGACAAATGTGTGCCACGAGCGCCACCTACTGGGCAGGATAAGAAAAACAGAACCCAGAGATTTCACAGAAAAATCTTACAACCTTGTTGGGTCCGACACCCAGGGAAATCTGACTAAATGCCCAGACGCCAGCAGCAGAAGATAACGGTCCACGCTCAGAAGATTGAGAATATGGCCCAGTCAAAGGAACAAACCAATAGTTCAAATGAGATACAGGAGCTGAGACAACTAATGCTGAATATACGAACAGAAATGGAAAACCTCTTCAAAAATGAAATCGATAAATTGAGGGAGGACATGAAGAGGACATGGGCTGAACATAAAGAAGAAATAGAAAAACTGAAAAAACGAATCACAGAACTTATGGAAGTGAAGGATAAAGTAGAAAAGATGGAAAAAACAATGGATACCTACAATGATAGATTTAAAGAGACAGAAGATAGAATTAGTGATTTGGAGGATGGAACATCTGAATTCCAAAAAGAAACAGAAACTATCGGGAAAAGAATGGAAAAATTTGAACAGGGGATCAGGGAACACAGGGACAATATGAACCGCACAAATATACGTGTTGTGGGTGTCCCAGAAGGAGAAGAGAAGGGAAAAGGAGGAGAAAAACTAATGGAAGAAATTATCACTGAAAATTTCCCAACTCTTATGAAAGACCTAAAATTACAGATCCAAGAAGTACAGCGCACCCCAAAGAGATTAGACCCAAATGGGCGTTCTCCAAGACACTTACTAGTTAGAATGTCAGAGCTCAAAGAGAAAGAGAGGATCTTGAAAGCAGCAAGAGAAAAACAATCCATCACATACAAGGGAAACCCAATAAGACTATGTGTAGATTTCTCAGCAGAAACCATGGAAGCTAGAAGACAATGGGATGATATATTTAAATTACTAAAAGAGAAAAACTGCCAACCAAGACTCTTATATCCAGCAAAATTATCCTTCAAAAATGAGGGAGAAATTAAAACATTCTCAGACAAAAAGTCACTGAGAGAATTTGTGACCAAGAGACCAGCTCTGCAAGAAATACTAAAGGGAACACCAGAGTCAGATACAAAAAGACAGAAGAGAGAGGTATGGAGAAGAGTGTAGAAAGAAGGAAAATCAGATATGATATATATAATACAAAAGGCAAAATGGTAGAAAATATTATCCAAACAGTAATAACACTAAATGTCAATGGACTGAATTCCCCAATCAAAAGACATAGATTGGCAGAATGGATTAAAAAACAGGATCCTTCTATATGCTGTCTACAGGAAACACATCTTAGACCCAAAGATAAACATAGGTTGAAAGTGAAAGGTTGGGAAAAGATATTTCATGCAAATAACAACCAGAAAAGAGCAGGAGTGGCTAGACTAATATCCAACAAATTAGACTTCAAATGTAAAACAGTTAAAAGAGACAAAGAAGGACACTATATACTAATAAAAGGAACAATTAAACAAGAAGACATAACAATCATAAATATTTATGCACCGAACCAGAATGCCCCAAAATATGTGAGGAATACACTGCAAACACTGAAAAGGGAAATAGACTCATATACCATAATAGTTGGAGACTTCAATTCACCACTCTCATCAATGGACAGAACATCTAGACAGAGGATCAATAAAGAAATAGAGAATCTGAATATTACTATAAATGAGCTAGACTTAACAGACATTTATAGGACATTACATCCCACAACAGCAGGATACACCTTTTTCTCAAGTGCTCATGGATCATTCTCAAAGATAGACCATATGCTGGGTCACAAAGCAAGCCTTAACAAATTTAAAAAGATTGAAATCATACACAACACTTTCTCGGATCATAAAGGAATGAAGTTGGAAATCAATAATAGGCGGAGTACCAGAAAATTCACAAATACGTGGAGGCTCAACAACACACTCCTAAACAACGAGTGGGTCAAAGAAGAAATTGCTAGAGAAATTAGCAAATACCTCGAGGCGAATGATAATGAAAACACAACATATCAAAACTTATGGGACGCAGCAAAGGCAGTGCTAAGAGGGAAATTTATTGCCCTAAATGCCTATCCTATATCAGAAAAGAAGAAAAGGCAAAAATGCAGGAATTAACTGTCACTTGGAAGAACTGGAGAAAGAACAGCAAACTAATCCCAAAGCAAACAAAAGGAAAGAAATAACAAAGATTAGAGCAGAAATAAATGAAATTGAAAACATGAAAACAATAGAGAAAATCAGTAAGACCAGAAGTTGGTTCTATGAGAAAATCAATAAGATTGATGGGCCCTTAGCAAGATTGACAAAAAGAAGAGAGAGAGGATTCAAATAAGATCAGAAATGGAAGAGGAGACAAAACTACTGACCTCACAGAAATAAAGGAGGTAATAACAGGATACTATGAACAACTTTACGCTAATAAATACAACAATTTAGATGAAATGGACGGGTTCCTGGAAAGACATGAACAACCAACTTTGACTCAAGAAGAAATAGATGACCTCAACAAACCAATCACAAGTAAAGAAATTGAATTAGTCATTCAAAAGCTTCCTAAAAAGACAAGTCCGGGACCAGACGGCTTCACACCTGAATTCTATCAAACATTCCAGAAAGAATTAGTACCAACTCTCCTCAAACTCTTCAAAAAAATCGAAGTGGAGGGAAAACTACCTAATTCATTCTATGAAACCAACATCACCCTCATACCAAAACCAGGCAAAGATATTACAAAAAAAGAAAACTACAGACCAATCTCTCTAATGAATATAGATGCAAAAATCCTTAATAAAATTCTAGCAAATCGTATCCAACAACACATTAAAAGAATTATACATCATGACCAAGTAGGATTCATCCAAGTATGCAAGGATGGTTCAACATAAGAAAATCAATTAATGTAATACACCATATCAACAAATCAAAGCAGAAAAATCACATGAACATCTCAATTGATGCAGAGAAGGCATTTGACAAGATTCGACATCCTTTCCTGTTGAAAACACTTCAAAGGATAGGAATACAAGGGAACTTCCTTAAAATGATGGAATATATGAAAAACCCACAGCTAATATCATCCTCAATGGGGAAAAATTGAAAACTTTCCCCCTAAGATCAGGAACAAGACAAGGATGTCCACTATCACCACTATTATTCAACATTGTGTTGGAGGTTCTAGCCAGAGCAATTAGACAAGAAAAAGAAATACAAGGCATCAAAATTGGAAAGGAAGAAGTAAAACTATCACTGTTTGCAGACGATATGATACTATACATCGAAAACCCGGAAAAATCCACAACAAAACTACTAGAGCTAATAAATGAGTACAGCAAAGTAGCAGGTTACAAGATCAACATTCAAAAATCTGTAGCATTTCTATACACTAGCAATGAACAAGCGGAGGGGGAAATCAAGAAACGAATCCCATTAACAATTGCAACTAAAAGAATAAAATACCTAGGAATAAATTTAACTAAAGAGACAAAAAACCTATATAAAGAAAACTACAAAAAACTGCTAAAAGAAATCACAGAAGACCTAAATAGATGGAAGGGCATACTGTGTTCATGGATTGGAAGACTAAATATAGTTAAGATGTCAATCCTACCTAAATTGATTTACAGATTCAATGCAATACCAATCAAAATCCCAACAACTTATTTTTCAGAAATAGAAAAACCAATAAGCAAATTTATCTGGAAGGGCAGGGTGCCCCAAATTGCTAAAAACATCTTGAGGAAAAAAAACGAAGCTGGAGGTCTTGCGCTGCCTGACTTTAAGGCATATTATGAAGCCACAGTGGTCAAAACAGCATGGTATTGGCATAAAGATAGATATATCGACCAATGGAATCTAATAGAGTGCTCAGATATAAACCCTCTCATCTATGGACATTTGATCTTTGATAAGGCAGTCAAGCCAACTCACCTGGGACAGAACAGTCTCTTCAATAAATGGTGCCTAGAGAACTGGATATCCATATGCAAAAGAATGAAAGAAGACCCATATCTCACACCCTACACAAAAGTTAACTCAAAATGGATCAAAGATCTAAACATTAGGTCTAAGACCATAAAACAGTGGAAAATGTAGGGAGATATCTTATGAATCTTACAATTGGACGCAGTTTTATGGACCTTAAACCTAAAGCAAGAGCACTGAAGAAGGAAATAAATAAATGGGAACTCCTCAAAATTAAACACTTTTGTGCATCAAAGAACTTCATCAAGAAAGTAGAAAGACAGCCTACACAATGGGAATCAATATTTGGAAACGACATATCAGATAAAAGTCTAGTATCCAGAATTTATAATGAGATTGTTCAACTCAACAACAAAAAGACAGCCAACCCAATTACAAAATGGGAAAAAAGCTTGAATAGACACCTCTCAGAGGAGGAAATACAAATGGCCAAAAGGCACATGAAGAGATGCTCAATGTCCCTGGCCATTAGAGAAATGCAAATCAAAACCACAATGAGATATCATCTCACACCCACCAGAATGGCCATTATCAACAAAACAGAAAATGACAAGTGCTGGACAGGATGCGGTGAAAGAGGCACACTTATCCACTGTTGGTGGGAATGTCAAATGGTGCAACCACTGTGGAAGGCAGTTTGGCGGTTCCTCAAAAAGCTGAATATAGAATTGCCATACGATCCAGCAATACCATTGCTGGGAATCTTCTCAAAGGAATTAAGGGCAAAAACTCAAACGGACATTTGCACACCAATGTTTATAGCAGCATTATTTACAATTGCAAAGAGATGGAAACAGCCAAAATGTCATCAACAGACGAGTGGCTAAACAAACTGTGGTATATACATACGATGGAATATGATGCAGCTTTAAGGCAGGATAAACTTATGAAGCATGTAATAACATGGATGGACCTAGAGAACATTATGCTGAGTGAGTCTAGCAAAAAACTAAAAGACAAATACTGTATGGTCCCAATGATGTGAATCGACACTCGAGAATAAACTTGGAATATGTCATTGGTAACAGAGTTCAGCAGGAGTTAGAAACAGGGTAAGATAATGGGTAATTGGAGCTGATGGGATACAGACTGTACAATAGGACTAGATACAAAAACTCAAAAATGGACAGCACAATAATACCTAATTGTAAAGTAATCATGTTAAAACACTGAATGAAGCTGCATCCGAGCTATAGGGTTTTGTTTTGTTTTGTTTTGTTCTTATTATTATTACTTTTATTTTTTTTCTCTATATTAACATTCTATATCTTTTTCGGTTATATTGCTAGTTCTTCTAAACCGATGCAAATGTACTAAGAAACGATGATCATGCATCTATGTGATGATGTTAAGAATTATTGATTGCATATGTAGAATGGTATGATTTCTAAAAAAAAAAAAAAATGGACAGCACAATACTACCTAATTGTAATGTAATTATGTTAAAACACTGAATGAAGCTGCATCTGAGCTATAGTTGTTTTTTTCTTATATATTTTTGTATTTTTTATTTTTATTTTTATTTTTTCTCTATATTATCATTTTATTTCTTTTTCTAAATCGATGCATATGTACTAAGAAATGATGATCATACATCTATGTGATGATATTAAGAATTACTGATTGCATATGTAGAATGGAATGATTTCTAAATGTTCTGTTAGTTAATTTTTTTTAATTAATAAAAAAAAAGTAAAAAAACAAAACAAAACAAAACAAAAAGACAATAGTATATTGCTGGAGAGAATTTCCAATGGCTGGTGTGTGTTTTGGTTTAAATAAGTCAAGAAAAAAATTTGAATCTATCAAGCTACAAGAAAATAAGGAATAGGACAATTCTGCAGCCACACTATGGGAAAATTTGTTGATTTAAAAAATTTTAACTTTCAGATGGTCAGAGGTGGCTATTTACTAAGTCAAAAGAGTATCCTATATTAATATAAAGAAGTGAGGAAGTATAGTGTGGAAGCAAGCAAATATGCAAACAAATGAAAATCAAGTTGAAACTGACAGTTTCTAAGCATAATTTGGCTTTTCAGGCAAATACAGTATCTCCAAAGTAGGAAATAGAAAACTAGTCTTCATTTTCTTCTAGAGATATAGGAAAATAAAAATAATACTTCTGAAGTTTCAAACTATAAAAGAAACAAGATGTTCCATGGAAATAAAAGCCCTTAGGCAAGAAGAGAGATTCTGTAACAAGTAAGGAGAGTGGATTAAAAGAATGTACACCACACAGGAAATGCTTTCAATATGGTCATTAAAAGATGAATGTGGTTTTCCTAAAATTCCTACCATGTGACTCCGTTCTCCTGGAGGGTTAATAGTGTGATATGTTTGATAGCTTATAATAACTAGAACAAGATGGAGCCTTTCCTCAAAGTCTCTACTGCTGTTTTTCCCCAAGGGGCTTTGCAATTTGCCTCCCAAATAGCTCCTTAATTTAGCTCAAGATCAAGATATTCAAACTAAATCTATTTCCTGAGTAATTCTCAATTGTTAAATTAAACCAAGGCAACTGGTTAGATGCAGAGCTAAAAGTATAACTTTAGAGACTGTAACACTGATAAGAGGGGAAAGGAAAATGAACGAAACAGCTAAAGGTAGGGTAAAAAGAAAGTGAAAACATTGACTCCGAGGAATTTTGCCCAGAATAGACCAAAGTTATGAGCCCTGATATGACTGAATGTAGAAAATTCTTGGTGTATAATTAGCTCTCTGTATAACCTGTGAAAGGTGAAGTAAATCTGTTTAGCTCAAATTAGGACTTTTGTAGTTTCTTTGGTTATCTATAAATCTTTGGTCTTACTGAGATATAATTCATATACCATAAGAGTCACTCCTTTAAAGTATTCATTCATGATGTTTAGTATAGTCATAAATTGTGCAACCATCACCACTATCTAATTCCAGAACCTTTTCATCACTCTAAAAAAGAAACCCCATCTCTATTTCCCCTCCCCACCAGTTCTAGGCCACTACAATTTACTTTCTTTATCTATGCGTTTGTCTGTTCTAGACATTTCATGTCAGTGAAATCATACACTATATAGTCTTTCTGATGGGCATCTTTCACTTAGCACAGTATTTTCAGAGTTCATCCATGTTGTAGCATGTATCAGTACATCATTTTTATTGTCATATGATATTCTACTATAGGATACACCACATTGTTTATCCATTTATCCATTTATCATCTGATGGACATTTATGCTGTTTCCATTTTTTAACTATTATGAACAGTGCTGCTATGAACATTTTTGTACACATTTTTGTGTGGATATGTTTTCAGTTTTCTTGGGTTATACAACCTAGGAGTGGAATTGTTGATTCACAAAGTAACTAAAGACTCTTTCAACAAAAATGACAGTTACCGAACTTCCCTCTGCATGACAATTAGTTCCTATAGGTTTGCCTTACAAGGGAGGTTGGAATCATACCACAGAAACCTCTCAGGCCCCAATGACAATCTATGCCATGGCTGGTGAGATGACAATTTTACAGCAGAAAAGTCACACGTGAATAACATCTTGAGACTGTGTCATGTGTCAGTCATTGGGCAGTCTCTTTCCCAATGTGCCTCTGTTTCTTCACCTATATTAATCATAATAATCATAATAATAGTTAACATTTATTGAGCTCTTACTTGAAGTCAGCTTGCTCTTTCTCAAAGTTAGCTATTATTATGACTGTTATTATCATCTCATTAGAACTAGAAAGGAAATGGAAATCATTAGAAAAACAAAGAATAAGGGCTATGTGAACAGACTAAAAAAATAATTGCATGGATGCCCAAGAAAGGGCTCTTTCATATGAAATAAGCCCTGGAGTAATTATAATTTCAAGGAAGGAAGGAATGGTCAGTGAATGACTATAGAGAAAACGATGCATGTAAAGGAACTATGTAGTGAATGCATGTAGTTTCTCATAGATATTTTAGGCATAAGTCTTAAAACTTGCCTATTTATTTCTTCTACCCAAAAGATCAGAAGTAAAGGTTAGAGAGGGTTAGAAGAACTGCTGCCAGGAAATAGTAAGCAGACAGAATATACAGCACATTAGCTTGTCCAAATGAAAGGGAAGAGAAAATCTGAACCAAGCAAAAGGAGGATTTTAGAAAGCATATCATACACCAAAGATACACTGATGGGTACAATCACTGTGGGAGGGTTAAATTGTCTTCAGGATAAGCTAATGAAGGACACTGCTCAAGTAAGTTACAAAGAAAAATTACAGAAAATTAGTATAAACAAAAAGATTTGGGTCTTTGAAAGAACAAAGTTTAGCTACTTAGAACATTCACTTATGTGGAATCCTGACAATATTGATTAAACCAGATTAGGAACAATTGCTTTAGTGAACAAGCAGGCATCTCGCTTTTCTAAGATGTAAATAACATTTATGAAATTTGTTTTATGGAACTTGCTCACACTACAATACTCACTAAGAAAAGGTAACGTTCTTGTGCTGATGTGTTCCGAGCAGCTAGTTTGAGGATCTGTCCTTCTTTTATTAATTCATTTGAAGGATTTACAATGTCTTCTTCTTCTCCCAACATTTCATAAATCTCTAAAAGTTTCTTTAGGTTCTCCTAGGAAATTAAAACAAGATATAACAAGATCAAATATAAAGAGATTTCAGCTTAGTGGCTTTAATAAGACTAAGACCTTAGCAAAATTTTGGATAATTGAGAAGGAATTGGGAATAAGTATAAATCCTGGCATAAAATTTATTACCAGCCAAATGAAATGTAGAAGAGGGGAGAGGAGTATTCCAAATAACAGTAAATACTTTGCAAATACTCTTTTTTGTTGACTTTTATCAATTTATTTGGTCCAATCTTAAGTGAGTATGAAGTTATGGTATTGACAATTATCTAAACAGGTTCCTGTCTCCTCTGAAAACCACTTACCATTTTTCTTATTGCACTATTAGAATGGCTTGCTGCTGTAGAAATAATTTCAAGTGATTCTAAATGGGGGAAAAAAGAGACAAGTAAACAAGTATGTTTTATTCTTGTTTCACTATAAGATAGCTGAATAACATATGCACTCAAATAGGAAGAAATCTAGACCAAAGACATTATAAAGTTCATTTGTAAGTCGATTACTTGGAATTTAAAGTGAATTTCCTCAAAGTTATATATAATGATTAGGCTAATTTAATTCATACCATCCCTTCAAAATCAATAAACGTTTCACCATACACATAACTCACTGCAAGGCACTTTGTCAGGTGCTTTCATATACATTATATCAGTTAATCCTTATGCCACCTTGAATGGCAAATATCTCTTCAGCGGATGAAGGAAAGAGAGATTTGATGTGTTTTGGTTAAGGTCACAAAACTATGATATTGTAAAACTAAGATTTGAACTCAGGTCTTCTGACTCAAATTTCTATGATATTTCAGCAATAGTAAGTGTTTTACTAGTTTCATGGGTACATTTATCACTTAGCATAAAAACTTTCTTTGGGAAAATGTACTCATAGTTCTAGCCTCATTCAAGTGAAAGGAAATATTTTTTTCCTTTTTTTTTTGCATGGGCAGGCACCGGGAACTGAACCCAGGTCTCATGCATGGCAGGCAAGAACTCTGCCACTGAGTCATCATTGCCCACCCTAAAGAAAATCTTTGATGCCAGTATCAATGAAAGGTTTTGTTGCAGGGGCAAGTGGTGGAGAGAGATGGGAATGAACTCTTTGGTAAGAGCAGGGTAGGAGCTCCAGGGATTGCTAGTGAAGAGGGAAGCAGAGGTTTGCTGCTGGATCAACCCCATGGAATACCTCTCAATCCTTAACCATGCCTGTTCTTTTCCTTTATTTTCTGTCTTGTGAATACTGCCTTGCTTAATTCAATTACCACAACAGCTCTATCACTTCTGGTCCAAATTTTCTGTCTTTGCTCCACTGTTGAACAGATTGCACGTTTGTGACTCTCCCCCCTCCCCAATCCCATTACTGCTTTTAGATCTCTAAAAGCTCCTCTTTTTGTAATTTCCTTAGAATAGGTAACAATGGACAACGAAAAAGAATAATACACT
Source organism: Tamandua tetradactyla (assembly GCF_023851605.1). Taxonomy (NCBI): domain Eukaryota; kingdom Metazoa; phylum Chordata; class Mammalia; order Pilosa; family Myrmecophagidae; genus Tamandua; species Tamandua tetradactyla. The sequence goes on along the minus strand of NC_135333.1, from coordinate 95,867,077 downwards.
TCCTTACTATGTCACCAACTTTCTCAATTTTGACATAGGCACTTGAGGGGAAACCAAAGTCTTTGAGAGTAAAAGTAACTGAATTTTTATATGCATTTTGGAGAACTATCCTTGCTTAGTCAATTCTAGGCATTTGACACAGAATTCAGGGTTGTGGGAGTTAAAATGAGCCCAGCTAAGGAGCAGTAGTGGTGATGCTGCCTCCAATGCCACTACTAGAACTAAGTCCTCAGGTCAGACGGGCGCTTCCAAGTTCCTAGGAAGCAGTGGGCTGGGGGACGGTGGCAAGTCAAAATAACTCAACGCTAGAGAAGGGAAAAAGGAGAAGTAAAGTTCCTGTGGTCACTGAGTCATTTGGATGGTAGGGGAAAGCCTGTGTTCAAGTAAAAATACAGGAGCCAAGACTAAAGATAGTGTTTTCTGTTCCTTAATTCTTAACAAGATTCACTTATTTCATAATAGAAGAAATTAGGGAAAGTAGCAAAGTTTTAAGATTGCACACGGTGTTGTTAGTACTTGTTGAATACTGAGCCATTTCTATTTCTTAAATTTTCATTCATCCCTTTATAATTGTAGAAGAGCATAAGAAAGTTAAAGTATAATTGAAATTCCTAGGTTTTGAAAAGCCTTTTCATTATGATCTATTGAAAAATAAAGATAACTAAGAAACGGGAATAAATTTTTTTGTGTGGTGGGGGGGAATGTTACCTAACACTAAAAAGCACCATTTCCCATCTGCCTTGGGGAGATGGGAGGTGGGGTAGAGTAGTTAGAGCCAGTTTTGCTCAGATTATTTTTGCATAGTAAATGTCCTCCTAGGTTGGTGCATATCAAGAAAGCAATCTGAATGGTTGTAGTCTTCCTGCGAGAAGCTAATTATGTACTGCTATTCTAGATGTCTTCAAGGCTATAGTTTTATCTTTCAGAGTTAGCCATTAATGTAAAACCAGCATGAGAAATGTGATTTGTGTTGTTCTAAACTTGTGATTCTGGCTTAAAAGTGTCATATCTAATTGAGGTGTTCATAACAATTTCTGGTAAGATTATTTTCTGGAAGCAATATTTGACTAAAGTAGCTATGAGTCATATCTCACTTCGGAGCCACTAGGCTGTTGGGCTACTTGATCATTCCAAAACAAAAATAAAATAAAAACAAGCCTTTACTTTTAGCATCATTCCACTCCGGGGAATCAGGGGGCAGTTTCCTTAGATAGTCCTTAAGGAGCATCTCATACCGGGGTATCCGTTGAACAGGTTCCAGCATGTGATGCTGCAAAGTCAAATTCCCACAGATCTTCTGTTTCTGTAATGAGGAAGATTTTTAAAGAAATGTGCAAAACTTAGGTTAGCTAGTTTAAAAACTCACCATAATACAGAACTTCCATTAAGGGCATTATTTTTCTGCAAAGTGTGGTATGTGGATCATCTGCATTAGATGTATCTGCACGATGTTAACAAAATGCAGATTTCTGAACACCACCCCAATATATTAAATCAAAAACTTTGGAAACGGGGTCTGAAAATATGCATTTAATAGCACTCCAGATTCTTATAACACTTAAGTTTGAGAACTGCTAATCTAATATAATAATAGAAGGAAAAGCAAGCAGATTTTTAAGAAGAAATTCCAGATTGCTGGCAACTGCTTTAATTAGTCACTACAAGGTTGGGTGAAGGTTACAATACTAAATCATACTCCAGAGAATTTCAAAAAGAAGCATCTATTTAAATGAGGCTCACTAAACATAACTGTTTTAAATGACTTTGGACTGAGCAGAAACTATTTGATAATAAGACTACCAGAAATGCCATTTCCTTTGAACTTAAATAAGACTCCACGTAGAAAAATGACAAGATCTGAGCATCTAATTAGCTGCTGGAAAGTCTTTATTTTTCATTTGGTCAAAGCATTCTTTTTCATTGGAAACCAAACTCTAAATAGATCTCCTTTTCTTCGGGCAAAATTGAGTCTATGGCACTTGGCTTTCAATAAAATGTTAACATAAGAGAAGGAAAAGATTACTTGAAAAAAATGTATTCTTGTTCACATTAAACAAAGGTTATATTCCATTAAAAAATTTACTGAACTCATATCATGAGCAAGGCACTGCAGGGTATAAAAGTTGTATTAAGACATATGTCTGCACTCAAAGCAAACAAGTAACTAAAGGTTTCATAGGGAAGGGAGAGTTTAATGTGACCTTGAGGAGTGCGTGCTGGGATAGATAGGGCAATGACGAAAATCAGGGGGCAGATCCAGGAACTGGGGATTTGAGAACACAACAAAAGGCAACAGGGCATGAGACATATTCATTAAAAGAGAACAGTAGTGTTTTCTTGGCACATAAGATATTTATAGGAGAAGAGGGAAATGAGTAAGGTAATCTGAGATAACAATATCAAAGGCCTTGAGTGCTAGGCTGATTGAGTTTAGACTTTGCTTCGTCTAAGTGTAGGTTTGGGAACAGAGGTGCGATGCCTTTAGAACTGAGGTCTAGTAACATTAACTTACTTCACTATGTTCAGTATGTTCAGTATGGCTTTAGAGGCGTGTGAGGAAACTAGTTTGGAAGCTACTGTAGTCCCAGATAAAAATGTTAAGGACCGGAAATCAGTGTGGAAGCTGAGAGAATAACAGCTTCCTTTAATAAAGTGCAAAATATTAATTTTATAACTTTATTTCTTTTGTTTGATTTTCCCCAACAAACCTTTGATACATATCCAGGAAAATACTACAAATTCCAAAATCTTCACCTGAAGAAACTGGTTCAGAGAAGTTAAGGGAGTTTTCTATAGTAAAGTGGCTCTAAGCAGCAGACTAGAATGCTAAACTAGGTTATTTCATTCCCAATCCACCACTCTTTTCCCAATCTTATGTCATTTTCTCTTAATACAAGGAAGACCAATCTTACAGAGATAAAATTTTAAGATTTGATAAATAATATCTACCCCTATCAACAAAATCAGTAGTGAACTACTACTATGCAATAGGCATAATGCTAAGCACCCTGAATGTATTATCTAACAGGCAAATGAATGCATTTAGAAAATGAGGAAAGTGACAAGGTCAAGTTGTGAAGCTATGATGACTTGGAGAATAATAGCACTATCCAATAAATTCAATCACATGTCAGAATACTTATTATCTATTCTGTGCAAGGCAAAAAATAAGTCGGAAGAAATCTGGGGTGCTAAAAATATGAATGGAGCATGTTGACTTTATTTTGACAGAAGACGTTTATACAGAGTTGTATGGCCAGCATTCAGCAATTTGATTGGAGCTTGGGGTTAGAAAACTAGATTAGAAATATGGATTCTGGAGGCATCTGTATAGCATGATGGTTAAAGGCATGTGGAAATATGATATGCCTGAGGGTGTTAAGAGAAAGAAGACTATGGAGGACAAACCTCGAGCTCTGCTTATATTTCAGTATTAGCAGAAGGGGCTAGTGAAAGAATCAAAGAAGGAGCCAGTGTTCAGAAAGGCAGCTGTTGTGCTTAATTGTGAGAGAGAAGAGATTTTTCAAGAAAGGAGTGAAGGGAAAGAAGCAGAATAGAACTAGACTCCATTCTGGCCATGGAGTGAGGAGACTGGCAAATCATCCCAATAAAAATAGAGCTATTAAATTGGAAAAAATGACAGCGTAATCATATCAGCACTTTGGAAACTGACCAAAGGCATATAGCAATTGGAAAAGCATTTATACTTTAAAAACTTTGGTAAGAACAGTAAGAATCTGTGGCATCCTGGCCTAGGATTGCTCCCCTCTTCTCATAGTATGGTAAACATGAAGGTTCCGCCAGGGTGGGACAGGCTGTGAGGACCGGCAGCTTCTCCACTGAGGCTGAAGAAGGCTCATTCGACTTGGAGTGGTGGGCAATGTTCATAACCAGCAACATTATCAGTGGAGTGAAAATCTCCAAGGTGGACTAGTAGCAAAGGCCAATGGCTCTAGAGGGGTTATGGTTGTATGCATGTGTGTATGCTGGGGGTGGAGGGATGTAAATCACATTCTTGGTTGAGGCTGTGTGAATTCACAGCAGGGACCAGAGATTCAAGTCAGCACACTCACCTCACAACCCTGAGGTGTGAAAAGGTCCAGCAGGCTTGAAAGTAGCCTTAGTTGAATACAACCTCTGTTCAGTTATTGGTTGGCCACTAACTTACATAGATATAGAGACAATCTCTAGAATGTCAGGCTTAAAAACATAAAAAAAGAATATTAAAACTGTTGACCAGAGCCATCAGCAACTGTACACCACACCACATGGGAGAGGAAGATTTAACCCAATCAAGTTAACAAACAAACAAGCAAGAAAAATAATAATGTCCACTTTCATGGGGTGGAAAAGAGAACTCAGAGTTGCTACAATAGACTATCTAAAATGTCTGATATTCAACAAAAAATGAAACATCCAAAGAAATAGGAAAGTTGTGACCTATACTGAAGAAAAGAGGTAGTCAATAGAAATTGATGTTCTCAGATGTTGGATTTAGCAGAGGAAGACTTCAAAGTGGCTATTATAAGTATGTTCAGAGACATAAAGGAAACCATGTTTGAAGAATTAAACACATGATAACAATGAATGGACAAACAGCAGTTTTCAAGAAGACAGAAATTATAAAAAAGTACCAAATGAAAATTTTAGTTGAAAAGCACAGTAATTGAACTGAAAAATTCACTAAGGGGGCTCAACAGATTTGAGATGGCAAAAAAATCAGGGAACTTGGAGATAAATTAATAGAAATTATGCAATTTGAGGAACAGAGTAAAAAGACTGAAGAAAAATGAATAGAGTCTCAGAAACTTGCAGGATAACATCAAGAATAGCAATTTAGGTATAACTGGAGTCTCCAAAGGCAAAGGAGAAAGAGAAAACAGGACAGAAAAAAAATACTGACCATAAAATGGCTGAAAAATTCCCAAATTGCTTAAAAAAAAAACTTAATCTACACAACAAAGAAGCCCGACCAAGCCCAAGTAGCAGAAACACAAAAAATGCACTCCTTAACACATCAAATTTGATCTACTGAAAGACAAATTTAGAGAGAAAATATTGGAAACAGCAAGTGAAAAAACAAATTATCAGGTAGGGGAAAGCATCTACATAACTGATGGCCAACTTATTTGAAACAATGAAAGACAGAAGTCAGTGGAATAATATATTTTAAAAAACTCTTAACCAAGAATTCTATGTCCAGCAAAATCATTCATCAAAAATGAAAAAATAAAATAAAGATGTTCAAAGATGAACAAAGACTGAGAGAATTCATTGCCAGCAGACTTGGCTTATAAGAAATAACAAAGGAAGTTCATGCTGAAAGGAAGACTGTCTTCAAGAAATGAAGAGCACACAAATAGTAAATATATGGGTTAATATATATCTTCAGATAAATTTTCTCACTTCCTGTATTAACTTCTTTTAAAAGACACAAGATTATATAAATTATATTGTACTGTTGTAACTGTGGCACTGTATTGTTGGATTTAAAACAGATATAAATATATCATATTGACAATAATATAGAGCATGAGGGAAGGAATGGAGAAATAGTAAAGTATCTTTGTTTTAGCAGAATTAGGCTAGTATCAATCTTAAGTAGATTGTGAGAAATTAAGATGTATGTTGTAAAGCCTAGAGCAATCACTAGGAAAATAATTTTTAAAACAGTTTAAAAATTGGAGGATTTAAAATGGTACAACAAAAAATATTTAACACAAAAAGGCAGCCAAGGAGCAACAGAACAGAAAAGACAGGAAAAATATTTAAAAAAATAGCAAAATGGCTAATGAAAATGTACTGTATAACACAAATAGTGATTCCTAATGTAAACTATGGCATATAGCTAATAGTTATAATTAAATTGTTTCATCAGAAGAAACAAAAGTACCACACTAACAAAGTATTAATAGGGAAAACTGTGTGTGTGGGATGGGGTGTATATGGGAACTCTATGCATGATTTTTCTGTAAGCCTACAACTTCTTTAATTTAAAATAAATAAATAAATCCAACCATAGCTGTAAATACATTAAATATGTGTGGCCTAAACAACCCAAATGAAAGGAGTCAATTGTCAGACTAGATAAAAAGGCAAGATCCAACTTTATGATGTCGACAAGAGATACACTTTAGATTAAAAAATACAAATGGGTTGAAAGTAAAATGATGAAAAAAGGTTTACTATGCAAACAGTCACCATAAAGGAACTGAAGTAGCTATATTAATATCAGACAAGATATATTTAAATATCATAATGAAATAAAAGGGCAGTTCAAAGCAATAAAAGGGTCAATACTATCAGGGAGATTATAAATGTTATATATATGTATATACATACAATTTTATATAAACATATAAATTAGAAAAATATACACATCTAACAGAGCCTCAAAACAGATGAAGAAAAACTGACAATTTAATAATAATAGACAATTCAATAATAATATTTGGAGAGTTTAATATCCCTCTCTCAATAACTGACAGAACCAGACAGAAAATAAGCAGATACAGAATTATACTACACTATCAAGTAACTTGACCTAATTAACACACACACAGACCCTTAGACAATTACAGAATATACATTCTTTTCACACACTTGTAACATTCTCTAGACCATAAACAAGTCTCAATAAATGTAAAAGGGTTGAAATCATACAAATATGTTCTCCAACCACAACAGAATTAAATTAGAAATCAACAGAAAGAAATCTAGACAATTTCCAAATCTGTGGAAATTAACATACTTCTAAATAACCTATGGGTTGAAGAAGAATTTACAGAGAACATTAGAGAATACTTTGAGCTGAATGAAAATGAAAATAGAAACTATTAAAATTTACAGGAGAAGCCAAGACAGTACTTGTTGTCAGAAGAAACTCACATTTACAGAGTGCCTCACTGGTGCCAAGTGCTATACTAAAGATTTATCTAGTTTCTTTAATCTTTACAAAAATAGAAAGAACCCCAGATTGCAAGACGGAGAAAGGAATGATGGTCAATTTTATACATGCCCCAGTTTTCCCCTTTTTATTAAGGAAAAACATTTTAAAATAATTTTATTTTTTAAAATATGAAGGACTAAAGGCTATGAAAATTAAAATTATCAGTCTCTAGGGAGGTTACTGACTGGAACACAATATTCATTTTAGTTATTTTTTTTTGTCATTTCTATTTAATTAGAATATAAGCTTTATTTCAGAGGAGAAATATAAACCAGTAGATATTATACTCTCTAACTGATCTAAACTGGTTGGTAAGAATTACTCTAAGAATATAAGTAGAGTAGGGGATGGAAATTTGGGAACAGAAATAAAATTTACCCATTGCAGAGATTCACATGGGGAAATATATGGAAAGAGAAGGGAAAAATATCATTGTTATTTTTTAAATTTTTTAAAAATCTGAAGAATTCTTTTTCAACATTTAAACTGTAACAAAAGAGTAAGTTATTAACTATTTTGACTAAAGAATCAATGGAAATTTCTATAGTATTATTAAAATATAGTGTCCAGATTTGGTGAAATAGGAAAAAAGTCAAGGTAAAAGTGACAATTAACTTTTGAATGATGATGTTTCCCAAATGACAGGGTTTATAGTAATCATTCTTTACCACATTAATTCCAAAATTTCAACCTCTCAATAGAAGTAAGGGAGGCAGAGACCTGAATAGTAACGTATTCTGTAAAGTTATGTGGGCCTTATAAAGTCGGGCCTTGTAAAGTCAGCCCTTGCTAGTGTGGTGGTTTGGAGCTATGTACCCCAGAAAAACATGTTCTTAAACTTAATCCATTCCTGTGGATACGAACCTTTGATGAGGTTACTTCAGCTAAGGTATGGCCCGGCTGAATCAGGATGGGTCTTAATTTAATTACTGAAGGCCTTATAGGGAAGGTCACAGAGAGAAAAAAAAGCCAGAGAGAGCAGTCAGAAGCTGAACTTCAATAGAATGGAGAAGCCAGGAGAGTACATCATATTCACTGCCATGTGACAGAAAAGCCAAGAACTAAGGATCACTGGCAGCCAGCCCCAGAACACCAGTCTTCTGGGAGAAAGCATCACCTTAATGACACTTTGATTTTGGCATTCTCCTAGCCTCAAAACTATAAGCCAATAAATTCTTGTTTAAACCAACCCATTGCATCCTATTTGCCTTAGCCATGAGGAAAAGAAGACAGCTGGTCTCAAGAGCAGATGGAGAATTTGCTACTGAGTACATGGCATGTGCTTGTTGAGTATTTATTATACAGAACTCTAACTTTGTAGAGATGATTCTGTCTACTTCAAAGTAGAATGAGATTTGTCTAGATTTCTCAGGCAGCTTTTTAGATCTAAATTTTAGATCTAGAAAATCTTTTGATTTGTACGGAAAAACTAATTTATAGCCTTGAATGAAACAGTCCTATTACCTGAATTTCTTCAACCACTGATTTGAACTGGGGGATACGCTCTGTCATGTTTTTAACCAATTCCATTGCATTATCAAACCCCTTCACATACTCTCCATACATCTTAAGGAAAGGCGCCAATTTCTGAAGGATGTCACCAATTCTAGGGATCGTTTCCCTGCGTAAAATATAGAAACAGATGGGTCATTAAGATTTCTTATAAAATGAGTGAAGTAACAGGAAACCCAGAGAAGTGATAACTTTCTCCACATACCTTGTACTTTTATTAGAAAAACTTTACTGAAGATTGGTATAGAATGAAGAAATACTTTTTCTTTTTTTTTTACTCCCTATTCCCTACCCTAGCCCCAGGTAACCTGTATTATAGTTTCTGACTCTATGAATTTGCTTAATCTAGTTATTTCATACATAATATTTGTCCTTTTGCATCTGGCTTATCTTGTTCAACACATTATCTTCAAGGTTCATCCATGTTGTCACAGGTATCAGAACTTCATTCCTTTTTATGGTTAAATAATATTCCATTGTGTGTACATACCACATTTTGTTTATCTGTTTATCAGCTGATGGGGCACCTTTGTTGCTTCCAGAAACCTCTTTTTTAAGGGAGTCTGGGAATGACATAATAAAGAGAGATGCTATGGGATTCTTTAAGCTCCAAAATACCCCTGTTATCTCCACTAGTCAAAGATAGTTTGGAGAGGAGAAATGAATTCCAAATTAGCTAAAGGTAAAAATGTACCACAACAAGTATCAGTAGGCTTTAACATAAACATTTAGCACAAATGCCTGGTTACAGCCACATGTGGATTTCTGTTGGACTTTGAAAGCTGAAACTTTGAAACACTTTGAAACACAGCACCTCAAAAGACTGCCTCAGGCACATCAGTGCTATCTACTTCTCTTACCATTCTTGCATTCGTTTCTCCAGCTCTGGCAATAGGAATTTACTATGGAAGGCATTTATTGATGAAATATTAGAAAAGATTTTATTCACCACCTCTGCTGGGAATGAGCCTCTGTTTGCTTCTTCCAATAGTTTGCAATAAAAAACCTAAATAAGAGAATTAAGCAAACATTACTTCAATTTTATAGGCTAACTACCTAGCACTATGCTAGGCACATAGAGAGCTCTTAGTAACTTTTTGCTGAATAAATGGAAATATTCATGGCTGAAGAAATCAATCATTATTGAAATGTAGAATTATGTTTTGATTTAGAAGAAAGAACCAGGAATACTAATTTAGGAGACCCTGACTCTAACCTTGGTTATGCCGCTATCTGTGGAATATTAAGGCAAATGATTTACCTTTTCTATGCCAGAGGGTTAACTGAGGTTAACAGGATTTGCCCTTCCTATCCATAGCATAGTTAAGAGATGTTGAAACATTTCTATACACAAAATAATTGTAGTTTTTTTCTTTACTTCTTTTTAGTTATTTGAATGACTCCAATGGCACTTATTAATATTGTCTTTTATTATAGATCACTGACAATCTCATTTTTCCTACTAAGACTGTAAACTCCTTGGGGAGGGGGGAATATCATTATTTAATCCCCATGAGAGAATAGATGCTTAATATCTGGTCAATAAATGAACAAAAGAATAATTCAGTTTTCAGATATTTAATTTGCTTTTTAGGAAATAATAATGCATGTTAACACTGATATGAGGGAAGAAAAAAAAGCTTTTCCTATGCATATTAATATACACCTTAAAGACAAAAAAATTTTTGCACTCTTAGCTATACTCCACTAGGGCTACTATACCTCTCTTTGCCAATTTGCAACTCTTTAAATGTAGGCAGAAGGTGGTCTGTTCCTTCATTATGTCCAGATGGTTGTTAATATTCTAAGTTCACCTCCACTGCATTTTCTTGGGAGGCAAAAAGAACACAAAATTATGTCCTTAGAGACTCCAACAGGTAGAATACTGTAGTAAATCATACTCTAAAATTCTAAAAGGTCAGCAACAGTATCTGACAAGCTAGTATGGCGTAAAACGCACACACCACCAAAAAATCTTAAGAGAAAAAAAAAAACACATCTCCATTATGGGAATACCTAGAAGTTTCAGATCTATAATTCCCACGAGAAGAAATATTGTTTCAAAGGTGCAAACTCCACATGAACTGACTGCCATGGGAAATTCTTTGAAAAGTATTTTAATCACAAACATTATTTTGAAGAACACAAGTTTTAAGCCTCAAGGCTCACCCTGGCAGGGATGTAGTTCACAACAGGAATCAATGAGAGATTCTAGCAAGTGGGCTCAGGATGTCTGTGCCCAGGAAGTTCCAGTTTTCCAGAGGATGAAGGGAGACAATTCTTAAAACTAGTACTTACATAAGGCAGCTTTCCCTTCTAATAGGAGGAGGCTGTGTTAGCAGATGATCTATCATTTTGATCTTGTACTTTATCATCACTGACAGAAGATTAAAATGCCTTGGTTTTCAATAGTCATTCTTACTGAAACATTTTAAAACTTTCCTTCCAAATGTATATTTGAAATGCTACTCAAAGTTACACCAGAATAAAAGCATGCGATAAAGTAGATTTACATATCTGACACATATTCACTGGGAACTTTACATCAGGCACTATATTAAAAGCCTCCTACAAGGTTGAATAAGTGAGGTCTCAGAATCCCTCCTGGTTCTAGAACTGCATCAGTTAAATAAATCACTCATTCAGTGCTGAATAGTAAGACAAGACCAATAGAATCAGTGACGTATTCATATTAGCATTAGAATAGCCAGTCTCTCATTTTCATTATAATGGTAACATGGTCCCTGAGGATTACAAAAAGAGTCAAGAAACAGACAATCTTTAAAGGTAAAGGACACAAATTACAAAGCATTTTGTGACTGGTACAGAGAAAAATTCTCTGCTCTTTATGAATTACAAAACCTTTATACCCAGTGAATTCATTGACAAAACAAAGTGGGAGAAATCTTTGAGGGAGTACTTTTCCTCAGTCCTAAATTGTCAGGCTTTTCTTCCAGTTTCTAAGACAGTTAAACTTACTAAGTTAAAATTATGTACAATATAAAAAAATAAAATAATTCTTTAAACAGAAAATAAATGTATACCTGATATAAAAGGTCAAGTCGGCTGACGTAAGCCCTTTCAGTGAGCAAAAGTTCATTGGCTATTTTGTGAAGTTTCTGCTCATTAGTCTCCTAAAAATAGAACAGATGTTCACATATTAGGAAAGAAAGCTTGAATGATATTTCTCAATCAATAAATACCTCTTCCAATAGTTTGATCAAAATAGTTTTCCAAAGCTTCTCAGGTAACCAATTCCTTTTAGCATCAAGAAATGTCCAACAGGGAATTAAACAAGCAAAATTAGAAATGACATCCAACATGTAATTTCTTTAACCTATACCTTCTTCTTTGTGCAGCAGATAACAAGATCATCCACCTCGTCCTTTAAACACCTTTTCTGTTTCTGGATATTATACTTTTCTCATTTTTCCCCTGCCTCTCTCAGACTACTCTTTGTGTTTGATTTCATAACTCTCTGAGATACTACATCTAATTCTTAGCTCTATGCACATACTTTTTTTTTTCTTTTTTAAAAACATTTTATTATGTAAAATTTCAATCATATATAATAAAGTAGTCAAATGAACTCCCTCATGTGTCCATAACTGAGATTCAACAACCATAAGCTCATTGCTAATCTTGTCCCTCATGTATACCTCCACTCATATCTTAAATTAAATCCCATACATTTTACTATTTCTTTAGCATATATTTATATATCTCTTAAATAAGTTTTTGTAAGCCTGCTACCTCCATAAAGATTGGAACATTTTTTTTGTTGTTATTAACTGCTCTGTCTCCTGTGTTTACTACAATGCCTCAATATCATGGATGAAATAAATGAATGAGTAGCAGTCTCACCTGCTGCTGGACATTTACTACCATTCTGGCACATTACCAACATAAAACCAAAGTCGTCTTTTCCACAAAACTCCTAACCCATGACCATCCCTGGCAATGGTGCTTTCCCATCCTGGCAATGGTACTATCCCATATCAGGATCTGGGTTTAGAATCTCGAATCATTGTAGATTTACTTCCCTACCACAAAATCTAGCCAGCTACCAAGTCCTTTATTTATTGTATTATCTTTCATACCCATCCTTTAAGTTCTCAGCACTGACAACCCTATTTTGCACATGTCATCTCAAGCCTGGACCAATCAATAGTTATACCGAGTGATCACCCTGGCTGAAACCCACCGTGAATGCCACTGCATGAGGAATCATTCTAAAACTCTGCTTTGTATAGATTACCCTACTTCTCCTAGAAATGAAAACCTTCAATAGTCCCACTCTCACCAGATAAAACTCAGTCTCTGGATAGATAGCATTCCTCAACTTCTCTCTCATTATATCTTTATAGTACCTTTCCCTCCACATAAAAGTGATATTCAGTTATCCAAACATGTCCCTGGCCGTGCCCAAACCTTTTTTCCTTTCAACCTCCCTGCCTGATATATATTCTTGCTGCATCAATCTAGCTGTCTAATACCTAATTTCCTTTTGATGGCTTGCTGTATTTCCATTTCTTGTCCATGGAGACTTCTTCAATTATCCAAAGCCCTTGGGCTTGGTGCTCTCAGAAAGCATTTTATATTTTGCATCTAAATATATTTTTAAAAATTTCTATCTAGTGACTATTGTAATGCTCCTTTATTCTAGTAAGATATGAAGTAATAAAGAGGGTTTAATTTAACATAAAATTCTAGAAACAAATAGACCTAAAGTATATTTTAAACTTGTGTCTAATCTGTATAACTGCTACATTTTAAACCATGTATTAAGCTGTATGAATACTCAACATACAGGGGATCTTCTTTATGCTTTACTTGCTTCTATCCATCCAAACATGGAAAATTACTGTGTTGTTCCTAATAACAGCACTGGAATGAGATATTTGTATGTGAAGTCTGTATATAAAGTTAAATACTACTGTTTAAATAATTTGTGGTCTCAAAAATATTGAAAGAACTATGTAGTCATCAAATTCTGCAATTAGTCAAATTCTGTTTAATGTAATAAATTAAGGTTAAAGCACTGGAATTTCTGGCTGCCTACCTGGCATCCTTTCCCCCATTTCTTAATTATGTACTGGGTTTGGCAGAGTGCTTACTCCACCATTATCTAGCCATTTCCTTTAGGAGATCTGACTTCATCCCTAGATCAAAAGTAGGACCCTGAATGGTTTGGTAACCAGAATTTTCATCTCCCTTGCCACAGTTTATTGCCTTAGGAAAGGTGCTGACCCAATATGAGCCAATATACACTGGGGGCATCTGCACGGAGGCTCCCTCTCTTCAGGGAGAGCCACAGGAAACCAGCTGTCTCTCTGCTCCTCACATGAATGAGGGTTTGTCTAGGTTTAAGGGCAATGAGCAGTTATCCCATAACCACAGAAATGAAGCTGAGGCTACAGAGAGTCAAAGAACTTCCTTATTGTTTAAGTCAGGTTGTCAGATTTTGTGTTACAGCCAAAAGCATCCTGAACGATATAAAAACCAGTATGAAATATATGCAGTATATTCCATGAAATGAAGAAACTTAAAACTGATTTTTAGATTTAAAAGTATTACTTATAGGGTGGGCAACAGTGGCACAGTGGCAGAGTTCTCACCTGCCATGGCTGAGATCTGGGTTCGAATCCCAGTGCCTGCCCATGTAAAATAAATAAATAAATAAATAAAATGATAAAAAGTATTACTTGTAGAGCAAAAAGAGGTGAAAGGCAAATACTTTACATACTTAGTGAAATAAAAATATGACTTTCAGCCCATAAAAAATGATCACAAATGCACATTAAACACAAAAGAAACCTATTAACATTTCAGAGGAAAATAACAGTAATATGCCATCCTTCATCCGCACAGGAATTACTGACCTGCAGCAACACTACAAGTCTTTGGCTTTTGTTTTGCTTAAGGCAGATTTATTGAGGTATAATTTACAAACAGTATGATTCTCACATTTTAGTATATTGTTTTAGGAAATTTGACAAATGCATACAATCGTGTAACTCCCACCATAATCAAGACATAGAATGTTTCTATCATGCCCCCAAACTTTCCTCTTTGGAGTCAGTCCCACCCCACTTCCATTGCAAGCTCTTGATAGGTATTGATCTGTTTTCTGTCCTATAGTTTTGCCTTTTCCAAAATATCATGTAAATGGAATCTTATAGTTTGTGCCTTTTGAATCTTACTTCTTTCATTCAACAAAATGCATGTGAGATATATCCATGCTGTAAAACAGAATCAGTAGTGTATTCCCTTCAAGCCCTTAGTTTTATTCTAATAGTTTTTTTTTTAATTCTAGTAGGTCATGTATCTTTCTAACTTACACTCTTTCATATGTTCTGATGAAACAATGCAGCAGAACTTGTGCCATAATGAAATAATACATCTTTTCTGAGTCAGAGAATTTGTTAAACAGGCCATTCTGCCAATTATTGCTATACAACAGTCACCCCTGAGGTATTCTACAGTACTCCACAATATTAAATAGGAAGCTTAAAAGAAACAATCTTTTGCTGACTGCAAGGCAGACTTTGGCTGAACATGGAAAATTGTGCTTATCCTGGTCACATTTTGCAAAATCCAAGGGGGGTGCCAGAAGCTATTAGCAAAAGCTATAGTCCTTCAACACAGATGGTCTTCTGCACGTTAGGTCCCTGACCTTGCCAAAGCCAACACAAAGATAAGCAAAAGTAAGCTTCCTGACATGTAGTTTAAGCACTCACTTACATACAGATTTGCATGTTACTTGGGTTTTGGTGGTGAAGATGAGAAAATCATGGACTCATGTACCTTGTTTTAGATTAATAACGATAACAATAACAACAATATCACCATAATTAGAACAGCTAATACTTATTTACTAATTGCTTATTATGTGCCAGATACTGTTACTAGTATTTCACATAAATTGACTATTTAATCCTTACAACAACTCTAAAAATAGGTCCCATTATTATCCCTATTTTAAAAGCAACACAAAGCTCCTGAGATTCAAAGAGGCCTTAGGTGACACAGAAGGTGACTGAATCAGATCAAATCCTACAGAACTGTACATCATTTGAAGTAGCTATTCAATAAGTAGTATGGCTCTCTTCTGAACCTTCTTTAAAGTAAAAACAAACAAAAAAAGACTGATTAGCTAGAAAGTATTCCTCACTATTTGCCATTTCAAAACTATATAACCTCTGCTGTGTGCTTAGCACTTCACTAAGAAGTGCTTATTTTTGTGAACCTTTGGAAAACAGTAATGCTTACACAGTATTGATTTACATGAAAAATTTAATTTTCTGCTATTGATTTTAATAAACAGGCTTGATTTTTCAAAATAATTATACATATACTATTTTAAAAACACCCTACTTTTGGTACAAATATTCGAAAAGTGATTGTGGTGATGAATACACAAATATATGACAATATGATGAGCTATTGATTGCATACCAAATATGGACTGTATGTGTATGAAGATTAGTCAATTAAAATATTTTAAAAAGTCAAAAAAAAAACCACCCTACTTTTGATACACCTCTCTTTAAAGGGACAGATTTTTTTTTTTAATTTGCAAATACAGGATACAATACTTATTTATTGAAAGCTGATTCTTAAAACAGAAATACATTAGAGGATAATGAAACTATGAGTATTGAAAAAGTAAGGCACTTTTCGTATAATAGATTTTAAAATTTACTTTCTTTTCTGCTCAATATGCTTCCTAGGTTATTACTGTATGTCTTCACATCTCTAATAGCCTTTAATAGGGATTTGCTCCTACCTGTCTACTGTTAGAATCAGCCTGGTTGGTATTCAGTATACCTACTGGATTGTAAATGTACTTCTGTGTGAGAGTTCTGCCTCATTTATAGATGTCACCAACTCCTGCAGTTTCTTTCAGAATTTGTGGCATGACTCTTTCACATGGCAGGAGGCAAGACAAAAAGTCCCTGCTGCAGCTCACAGAATTCAAAACTAAATAGTTAAAAAATGCTTATGTGGAGCCAGCAATTAATTTTTTAGCATCTTAATGTCATATGCCTTGCCACATGTCTTAAAACTACCAAGTAGAGGAGCAGAGATTTGGGGAAGAATTTTGTAAATGCTAACAGACAATTACAATTTCCTGAAAGATGCTTGAAGTGCAAAATCCTCAATTATTTAAAAATGAATCATGTATTTGTATTGTTTCATAAATCTTCAATACATGTTATTAACTGTGACTTCATTTTAAGTAGGAAATTTTTATTCTGAAAGCTTTTACTCCAAACTACTAAACGTGCTTATAGTTTTTCTCAATTATTTGAGGTTATATTTAAAAGCAAAAACAATTGACTATGTAAATCCTCAGGTTTTCATAGGACCAGAAGGAGTGTTTTATGGTGGGAGGAATTAGTACCCAAATCTGATGTCACTTACATTCTTCCCTGGAAGAAGAGGATGTGGCTTTGTATAGGTATACCCCTGCATTCTTTGAAGCCCATTTCCTTATAAGACCAGTCAATTTAGGGAATAAATATTTTTTACCACAGCTCACAAGATGCACTGAAATTTTGATATGTCATATTATATGTACTTCCCAGACATCAAAATCTTAAATGTTGCTGCAGGTAGTAATTTAAAATCACAACACAATGATACATGAATTTCACATCACTTGTCTATCATCTCAAAGAGTATCTTAAGATATTTAACTTGTGTTGGTCTCGTTCATAAAACAGAATTCTCCACATTCTTTCTCACTATACTCAGGAATAGAAAAAATCAAGAGCAGCTATCAAAAGTGGGGGACAACTGACAACCACCGCTATATATTGAGTACTTATTCTGTGCTAGCGACTATTCTAGGTGCTTCAAAAAATTATCTAATGTAAATCTCATAGTAGACTTGTGAAGCAGCTAGCATTATCACCATCATTTAATAGATGAGGAGGTGATCTCTGAGTGAGGCTAGGTAACCTGCCCAAAGTCATACAGTTACTAAGTGACTGAACTAGGTTTCAAGCCCACGTTTGAGAGAACCAAGCTCTTGCTCTGCCTATTGCCTTTTGCACTAAGAAAAATCCCTCTGGATTTGTGGAACAGGAGCTGGAAGGTAGGGGAATAAAATTCAGATTTTATGTTCAAAGAGACATGTAATAATGACATAAAGAGGGACGTGTGGTTTCAGGGAAGATTCGTTATCAGCTGGAAATTTATCAGGTTCACATTGGGAAAGAAAAAGAACACCCACTTCCAACATGCAAATATTTATTTCTTTCCCAGTACTTCATAATATGGTCTCGGAAGCAGGATAATCATTCAAGAAGCTTTGGAAACAAAGTCTAGGACTACTTGAGAGACCCAGCACCAATATTTTTCCAAATTTATGTTCTCTACATTATTAATACAACTGAGAACTTGAAAGGCAGCAGGACAATGTGCAAGTGAGAGTTTTTCATCTGAAGGTTTAAATAGCATCCTTTTGAGGTAGGGTGGTGAGACGGGAGAACAGAGCTTGCATTCAGAAGGAAAGTTCGGTTACTTGCACAAGATCAGATAGGAAGTAAGAGGTAGAAAGAGAGAAGTACTTTAGTCTTATGCCCAAATTAATTTACATTAGACTGAACTGTCTTTGGATTTTGCAGAAACTAAAGAACAGGCATTGAGGAGAATTTAATATATACATATGTGTGTGTGTGCACTCATCTTCAACAACTGAATTAACCTATTTCAAGTCTAGGCAGGGTATCAAAGTAATTAGGTCATTTATAAATATTTGTGATAATTCCCTGGAATAAAAACCTTGCACATATCAAAGAAAATGCCTCATGTGGCAATAACCTCTGGTACCCAAGCAAGAAAGACAAACAATATATAGGAAACTAGGTGAAAAAGAAAGATATGCAAACGTATCTATGCATTCCACAAGGGAGCACATTAGTTTAAAATGGAACCAGACTGCCCCTCACCCCCCCAAATATGGAACCAGAAGAAAGATGCTGGCATATTCACCAGGTAGGATAGGTTGAATTTGGGATCTATTGAGAGGCATGAGTCTATCATCTTATTTTAAAAATGAGGAAACAGTTTTTGATTTAACAAACATATAACTTTTGTTATATGTCAAGGCACACTTCTAAATCCTTTACAAATATTAAATGATTTGCTCCTTGTAAGCACAGGATGAGCTAAGTACTATTATCCTCATTTTATATATGAGGAAACTGAGGCACAGAGAAGTTTAAGAGGCCTACTCAAGGTCACAGGGCTAGTAGGTGGTCAAGACAGGATTTGAACAAAGTAAATCTGGCTCTAGAGTCTGTGCTTCTGACCACCAGGTAATGCCACGTACAGCAACACACAGAAGCTACTGTTTTCAAGATATTTTCATTTCTCTCACCTACTCTAAAGTGGATTTTATGAACATCATGATTTGTAAGCACCTGTTTCCCAATTCTCCTGGTACATTTCAACTTTCTGTTAAACCCCATCCCTGACTTCCTTATTCCCTTGTCCTACTGGCACTGCTGTCCTGGGTAACTTCCACTCCAAGTCTTCTTTTCTCCTTCTTGAATTCCAGGCCACTCAGCAGGGTCGGAGAGATGGCTGATTGGTCCCCATACTTTTGAGCTGAGCTCTCAGAGTCTTGGTCACAAGTTCCCACTATAGCTAATGTCAACCTTTTCCTTTCTCATCAAGCTCCAAGCAGGCCCCTCAAGGGTATCCCACCGGCCTCTATGGAGCATTTCCCAAATTGACACATCAAGCACCAAACCTATAAGCCAAATCTTGAGGTCCCCAACACCTCATTCAGTGAGTCGCAGACTGTCCCACTGACTTCGCCTTTTCTACTAACAGCAGTAAATTCACCCTCTCTTGTAGTCTTTAAACCCAGGCTTTATCTTTGAGTTCCCAGTCACCCTTTATTTCCTGATAGTTTAAATAAGGGTCTTATATTTATCTTAATCCTCCTTTCAACTATACATTTCCTCTTTGTATTCACTGTAGTGCCTTGCACATAGTATAAGTTCAATGTAAATTTATTCGATTTAATTTAATTGCTTAAGTTTACTGAGCTAGTTAGCTATGAACTCCACTAAGGCCTTGCTCTCCCAGTGAACTTCTAGTTTCATATTCAAAATTCTGACCATTCTTTTTTCTTAAAGCTCACCAACTGCCTCTCCCCACCCATAAACCCTGTAGTTCTCATGACACTGCTCTCTCTTCTTCTTTTTCCTCCTTGACACTTTTCCATCGTATCTGTGCTCTCTAGGAACTCTCTTCTTGCTCCTACACCTTCTACTTTGGCAATATTGATCACACCCATATGTACAACCTCTTATATTCTCATGTTCTTTCCTGAGTTCCAATGCTCAATAAATAGATGCTAGATAAAATGCTCCAAATGCTAAGTAAAAATATGCTTAGTAAATATCTTCAAATGGACATCTTACAATGCTGTTATAAACTTAGTAGTATAAAACTAACCTAATTAGCAACTCTATTCCCTTCCCTCATTCCCAAAACCATTATTCACCTGCCTGGCTGCCATATATCTCAGCTATTTCATTAACATGTTCGGAAACCAAGGGTTGGAGAAATTTATGTTAAGTGACATGTCCAAGGTCACCTAGTCCATAATAGATGAAGCCGGGATTTGAACTTGGGTGTTTTAATTCCAAAGCCTTCATCTTTAATCAGTAAATTATAATGTCTCCAGAATATTCCATTTTTGTAGTAAACATCATTACCTGGACTTCTGAGAAGCCCTCTAATTCAGGATGTCAAAATCTAACTTACTCTGCTGCTCTCCAAATATGTTTCACCTATTCTCTTGTAGTCCAGAACATGTTATACCATCTGGCAATTCATCCAGGCTAGGAGGTAAACATGACTCATTCTCTACATCCAAAGAGTCACAGAATCCTCAGAAATCTCTATTCTGTATCTTTAACCCCTGCCTCTTCCAGGGCCCTCATCAACTCACACCCGGTCTACCTCAATTATTTCTTGCCCTGCTCCAACTGTTTTCCCCTTTATCTGACTCATTTTTCTAAAACCCACAGATGTGTAATCATGTCATTTCCATACTTTAATTGTCTCCGAGACTAGTTAAACATAAGGCTTATGGAAATTTTAAAATAACATAGAAAATACCTATGCTTAATCCAACAAAACAGGATACAGAAATGACCATACATTATGTTACTGAATATGTTAAAAAAAAAAAAGAAAGAAAGAAAACAAGCTGGAATGTTCAATATCATTATGTTTCCCATAATACAAAAGCTCTTACTGTTTTGTAATTACTTGCTGGTGGCATTATCCCAATTGTCAAAAGACAGGAGTTGTGAGTCTTGAGTTTCTTGATTTCTATGCTTCTGTTCACCACGAATCAAGCACAGACACTGAAACCCAGCACTGTATCAAGACGTAAAGTGATTTGCTTTGCAGTGTCCTGTTTCTTTAATGTTTCAGACGATGTTACCAAGGATGACTCATTTTCTCCTACCCACTTCCTTATTTAAACTTTCCCTGCTTCAGATGCTTCGATGAATAAGTCAGTATTTAAAATTAATTCACTAACTGAAAGAAAATAAGCTAATTTTTTTTTCTATTTTGAATTGTTTTCAGGGTCAGTGCTTCATAAGGTGGGTTTTCCTTCAGTTAAAGTGCTAAATACATCAATCAATCATTTTCCATGCTACTATTTTAGTATCAGTGCTTTTGATTTTCTGCCTATGTTAATGCCAGTTAGGTCACAGCACCATAAAAAACCCTAAATAAATTTAGGACTTGGATTTCCATGTACAAATTTTCCTATAATGATCAAAAGTTTAATTCCTCTACATAGATTGTCATTTATAATGGATAAGAGAGAGAGCAATGGAAACTTTTTTCCTTATCTCTAGAGCCCTAAACTTTCTATTCTAGGGAACTTTATAACGACACATATTACATTTTGATGCAAGAAATTCCAAGTACTTTTTAAAAGTCATATTTCTTAATATTTCCAAAACACAATACTAAGATGAATATAGAGCATGTAATTGGGGTACATTATGAAATATATTTCACAAGAAAATCAGTTCTTTGTTAGCTGAGATTTTGCACATGGGCAGAAGCATCATGCAAGTGATTCATGGAACTCTTCAAAAAGGATATGAGCTTCCAGTTTGCCACAGTCCTGCCACACACTAATTTATCCCATGGCTGCTGCATTCATTGACATCTGCATTTAGGCATTTAAGTTTGTGCACCAGGGATATATAACTGGCTTAGGAGTCAGGACACAAGAGTTCTGGGCTATGATTGCTTTCAAATAGCAGGGTGACCCTAGAAAATTATCTAACCTTTTTGGGACTGTTTCTCATCTATAAATGCTGCTAAACTAAGATGATCTTTAAAGGGCCTTCTAACTCTGAGATTAGGCCATTCATTATAAAACTGAGAGTTAATTAGACATTTTTTTAAAATTAGAAGCTTGGAAAGAGTTATAGATTTAATCTGTTGAATATTTTGTCCTTAAAAGAAACATCAGTTAGTGCAAGTTAATTCTTCCATAATTACTATTTCTTTTACTAAATTTAGTAACTTCTGATAAAGATTACGTGATTTCCTCTTGTTTAAGCCACGAGTATTAAGAATATAACCGTAACATTCAGAGCATTAAAATACATTTTCTTCCTAGGTAAAAACAACATGTTTGTGGTTTTCCTATATCAAAGTCTCCCCACTCTTCTGACTCTTGAAATCACAATAGAGAGATCAACAAAAACTACACAAGAAGAAAAACTAAAATACCTCTTCAGAGAGTTGGGAAAACACCTATTAGCAGCAAAAGCTAGAAAAAGTATTCATATGATGTGGGTGATCTGACTCATTACTGTTGTTGCTGCTATGAAATAAAGTGTTTGAAAACAGCAATGGAACATGCGGTGTTTCCCCTTTTTATGAGCAGTCTTATACTTTACCTTCATCTCATGGTGTTGATCCAGCTGTCCCAGTTCCAGAGGGCTTTCCCCATTCTCCCTCTCTTCTACAGCTTTGGTGTCTGTTTCTTCCCTTCCTTCTTCCAATGTGAGTAGGTCTATATGTGGAGTCCTGCAGTCACTGTCAGAAGCATTTCCATCACAGTTACTTGTTGTAGGTGAAGCACGGTCTATGGTAGTTTCATCTTTTTTCCCATTTACCAACTTAGCATCAAACAAGGGTTCAGAAGTTTGAATAGGAGTCTCTGGGCTAAGAGTGGCCACTTTATCTTCCTCACATTCCATCTGGTTTTGTGCTGCCGTTACACCATTGGCCACAAATGTCTGTATACCCTGAGTTTGATCTGTATCATTTCCCTGCTCCCGTGGTGGGTCCAGGGAAAGGAGCTTTTGCTGAGGGATGGTTGTCAATCCATGCCTCCCTGGGGTTCTTGGCGCATTTAGGCTCACAGCAGGTTCTTTCTTCAAATCACTATAATTTGATAATGAGCTAAAAGATAAAATACAAAGGATCCATGAGAATATTTGCATGGAAAAGTTTTAGAATAAAGACAAGCTTATTCCAGCTGAAAAGGTATATTTGGTGAAGATGATTTTTTATTTCTCTGATGATTTTGGAAGTATGGATTGTAATATTCCAGTAGAGTTCTCAAGTCTCTTAGAATTCTATCCACATTTAAATAAAGATGGTGGGCCTGAACTTTTCATATGGGGTCTGAAACATTTCTTTGGGTTGAATATCAAGATGTGGCTAGTTATAAACAGCTAAGATGTGAGAAATATATCTATATTTTCTTAATGCCTTCTCTTCCCAAGGTTTTTCATTTAACATTTTAAAAGGATATGTGGTCAGCCTTCAATTTATGAGCACACTATATTCCAAAAGGTTACTTTTGTTTGGAAATCAGGATAATATTCTCAAAAACATAATAATGCATACTCTAATAGTCTCTAACTGGTATTTTTGTTTCTACTCTTGATCCCCTCCAGTCTAGTCTACAGAAGTTACTTGCAGAAAAAACTCTTAGAGGTCTTCCCAACTTAAGACTTTTTTTTTTTGGATATTAGTTTTTTTTAATTAATTAAAAAAAATTAACAACAAACAAAACATTAAGATATCATTCCATTCTACATATACAATCAGTAATTCACAACATCATCACATAGTTGCATATTCATCATTTCTTAGAACATTTGCATCAATTTAGAAAAAGAAATAAAAAGACAACAGAGAAAAAAAAGATTATACATACCATACCTCTTACCCCTTGCTTTCACTTACCACTAGCATTTCAAACTAAATTTATTTTAACATTTGTTCCCCCTATTATTTATTTTTATTCCATATGTTCTATTCTGCTGATATAGTAGCTAAAAGGAGCATAAGACACAGGTTTTCACATTCACAGAGTCTCATTGTGAAAGCTATATCATTGTTCAATCATCAAGAAACACTGCTACTGGAACACAGCTCTACATTTTCAGGCAATTCCCTCCAGCCTCTCCACTACATCTTGAACAATAAGGTGATATCTACTTAATGCATAAGAATAACCTCCAGGATAACCTCTTGACTCTGTTTGGAATCTCTCAGCCATTGACACTTTGTCTCATTTTACTCTTCCCCCTTTTGGTCGGGAAGTTTCTCTCAATCCCTTGATGTTAATTCTCAGCTCATTCTAGAGTTTTTCTCAGTCCCTTGATGCTGAGTCTCAGCTCATTCCAGGATCTCTGTCCCACATTGCCAGGAAGGTCCACACCCCTGGGAGTCATGTCCCATGCAGAGAGGGGGAGGGTGGTGACACTGCTCGCCAACTTAAGATTTTTTAAGTATAAAAGACTTAAAAGGAAATCTGGCATTCTGACCATGACTTACAAGAGCCCACGTGCTCTAATTACCACGTCCTTCCATTCTCCTCTCACCCGTGGTGTTCTAGCCACACTGGTCTCCCATTGAACCAATGTGCCCATCTTAGGGCCTTTGCAGCTGCTGTCCTCTCTAGGCTTTTCTTCCCCACAACAGTGGTATGGATTATTCCTTCCCATCATCCAGCTTTCTGCTCAGGTGTTACCTCCTCAAAGAGGCCCTCTTGCATTATTCTATCTATAATAACAGACTCCACCACTAACTGCATGACTGATTTCTCTTTAAAGTCTTGACAACTTGACATTATATATGGTTCTCATAGTACAATAGGACCTAACTGCCAACATAGAACAATGTTTCTATGGAAATATTTGTATAGCATTTTAATCTGGATGCTAAGTAAAACACAAAAATCTAGGTTGCTGTCTTTAAGAGAGTCCTATGACCTAACAGAAGAAATAAATATAAATTAAAACTTTGTGAAGGCAAGGATTGTGTCTATCTAGTTCTCTGCATTATTTTCCCCTTCCCTTCACACAGTGTTCCCAGCCCATGGGAATTGCTCAACAAATAGCTGATGAACAATGAATAACTATGAATATGATGGTCATGACAATAATACAACAGTCAACTTTTATTAAGCACTAAGTGCCAGAAACTATGTATGGTAGTTAGGTTCAGATGTCAACTTGGCCAGTGATGGTGCCTAGTTCTGTTGCTG
Organism: Tamandua tetradactyla; assembly: GCF_023851605.1. Lineage (NCBI taxonomy): Eukaryota > Metazoa > Chordata > Mammalia > Pilosa > Myrmecophagidae > Tamandua > Tamandua tetradactyla. The sequence continues at coordinate 95,842,046 of NC_135333.1, read as the reverse complement.
TGGACTTCAATCATTAGCATGTGAAATTCACCTATGGCTAATTATATCTGCAGCTGGCTAAGTGAAGTGCCTTTTGAAATGAATGATAATGAATTTAATTAGCTGGAGGCTTAAAAGAGAAAGGTCAGAAGGGAACTCAATGCAGCACAGCCCAAGCAGTTCAGCCCAGATGTTTCGGGATACAGAAAGGAATCACCCTAGGGAAAGTTGTTGGAATACAGAAACCAGGAGAGAAGGCCAGCAGACATTGCCCTGTGCCTTCGCATGTAACAGAGAACCCCAGATGAAAGTTAGCTGCCTTTCCTCTGAAGAGTTATAAGTTTTGAACTAAATAAATCCCCTTTTATTAAAAGCCAATCCATCTCTGGTGTGTTGCATTCTGGCAGCTTTGGCAGACTAAAACACTATGCTAAGTCCTCATACTGATTATCTTGTGTTATCCTCATAAGCCTGCAAATAGAGACCACTTAAATAGAGAAATTGAGGCTTAGAAAAACTACGAACCACGGCCAGTGTCATGTGGCTAACAAACAGTAAAGTCAGAGTTCAAATCAAGAAGTCCAAATCCAAAGACTTTGGTCTTAAGCCCATGTTATAACACAATGGAACATGAAGGATGGAGTCTGGAGCCAGTAAATAGGCTGGGGACAAAATGTGGAAGGAGTCCAGGGCAAGTATCGTTCCCAGAGCACCCGAAATGTAATGGGAGAAAGGAACGGGGGCAGGGAGCAACAAGGTCCTACAAACAATGAAAAGATGTCCGCTACCCGCTCTTTTCAATCCACTCCCCTCAGTCATTGCTGGTCTGAACTGTAGAATGGGAGCAGAGAAACCAACAGAAGTGATAAGGAAGGAAAAAAGATTCAGGCAAAGCCCAGCACCTTAAGAAGAAAAGGAAAAAACTGGTAGAAAAAAATGTCATACATAAAAGTTGGAGGCTGTCAATATAAATTAATGTGACATACTCCTCTACTGATACTTGCCTCCTAGAAGATGATACCCTCGGCCTAATTTTCTAAGTATTCCTTAGAGATCAGAACTAAAGTGTCCTCCTTTTCCTGTCCATACCATAGTCCAGCAACCCAGTGGAAATATCCTCAGCATATCTTCTGAAGCAAGTTTAGGCATTGTTAGGACTTTTGGAAACAACAGTTTTGGATGAAAGCTGGGAATTTCCTGTCATAAGTGATGTTAAAGGCATATGCATGGGAGAGTGGGATAGAGAAAGGAAGGAGGGCTTTGTAATAGTGGTTGGACCAGGACGTAGCAGATTTCTGCAGCTTTGTAGATGCCAGTAGGGAAAAACAGTTGGTCTCACAGTGTCCTTGGGAAAAAAACAATGCTCAGTTCTGTGGGAAAATGTTCTGTATTTCTAAAATCTGGAAATCTTTCATAGGTTAAAAACAGTCTCTCTTATTCTCAAGGAAAAAAAAAAAGAAAAAAGAAACTTCAGTAAAAAATAAATTAAAAAAAATCAACTTGTTCCAAATATATCCACTAAATCACGCACCTTGATAAAACACTATTACTTGGATTCCTTATTGTACAGAACAAAGCTAAAATACATGGGAAAAGTTCTAATAGCAGTGCGGTATGGTTCTCTCTGACCATCCTGACCAAAGCCCATCCAAACAGACTTTGGTTCTTCCTGTCTACTTCCTGTGGTAACTCAGGGCCTGGTGAATCACCGTTTGTTCCACAAGGTTCTAGTTTAAATTGTGATGATCAGAGTTAAAACCGAGAGCTATACTCAGGCACATGGGCATCACTCAACAGGAAACACAAACACCTCTGAGGTCCTCTAGACCTAAGGTAACATTAACCCACCCAGATGCTTTTAAGGTCATTTCCTACCAGTAATACCTCACTAAAAAGCTTGCAATTATTTTTCATAATTGGCAGTGAACTCTCTAGGAGTCCTTTTATCAGGCTTGCCAAAAACACATCCTGCCCTATCTACACTCAGAACACACTTGCTTAAAATAGATAAGAGGATGATACAGTCCATATTTTAAAACTTCAACTTTTGTGTGACATCAAAGGGAGAGATGTTTATTTGGTGCTAAATTTATATTTTTGTTTGTACATTTCCTAATTTAACTTGTGTGGTCAATTTAGTTGAACACCATAAGTACATGGAATATTGAATAGGGCATGGGATTTTGTTGGTTTGTCCAGGTTAGTATGATGCCCCAATATATCCCAGAGTAATTTGGGAAGTAAATAAAGAAGTATTTGCAAGGTCCACTTGGAGCACTGGGAAAAAAGGAGGAAAAATTCAACTCCCCCATTTGGAGAATTCCTGAAATTCTTGCAAGCAGTGGAGAAAACCAAATCAATAGGCCAAGCCCTCGATCTTGGGGTTCACCTGCATGATTATTTCTGCAAAGGACAGGCTAAGCCAACTTAAAATTATACCTAAGAGTCACCACCTGAGAACCTCTTGTTGCTCAGATGTGGCCTCTCTAAGCCGATGCAGCAACTGCACTCACTGCCCTCCCTCCCAATGTGGGATGTGACTCCCAGGTATGTAAATCTCCCTGGCAACATAGAAATCCCAGATGAGCCAGGACCCAGCATCAAGGGATTGAGAAAGCTTCTTGACCAAAAGGGGAAAGAGAGAAATGAGACAGAATAAAGCTTCAGTGGCTGAGAGATTTCAAACAGAGTCGAGAGGTTATCCTGGAGATTATTCTTATGCATTATATAGATATCCCTTTTTAGTTTATGGTGTATTGGAGTGGCTAGAGGGAACTACCTGAAACTGTTGAGCTGTGTTCCAGTAGCCTTGTTTCTTGAAGGTGTTTGTATAATCATACAGCTTTTATAATGTGCTGTGTAATTGTGAAAACTTTGTGTCTGATGCTCCTTTTGTCTAGGCTATAGATAGATAAGAAATATAGATTAAAAAAGAAATAATATGGGGGACAAAGGGTAAAATATATGGGGCGGATGGAGAATACTAGTGGTCAATCAGAGGGAGGGGTACGGTGTATGGTATGTATGAGTTTTTTCTTTTTTCTATTTCTTCTTCTGGAGTTATGCAAATGTTCTAAAAAATGATCATAGTGATGAAGACACACTATTTGATGATATTGTGAGCCACTGATTATACACCATGCATGGAATGTTTATATGTTAAAAATGTTTGTATATTAAGACTTATCGATAAAAATATTTAAAAAAATAAATTATAGCACAGGAACAGAATACTACAACCATTTTTCATCCTCTCCACTCAGATCAGACTCAAGCTTTGCATTAGAAAATGGCTTTGAATCTGTGAAGATTGAAAAATGCTATTAATAAACTGGATTAAATTAGTGCATATAGAGAGGAATCAAAAACAATGCAAAGAGTGGGTTACCAAGATGGTGAATGTTAGAGGATTCAGCCCTTGGAACAATGCCCACTCATAGCTTCATAAGTCCTCTCCCACCCCCAATCTTGGAATCCAGACTCTGGCATACACCTACGATAAGGGTCAGAACTGTTGCCCCTCTCTATAGGAGCCACTGGGCAGGACTCTGGGAATCTGCAAAGATTGGGGTCACTCTATGTTATTGGATCAAATTACCCTGAGAATAAAAAACATTGTTAAATTGATCTCAATCATTCTAGCAAAGGTCACTATAGTTTAAGACAGCAAAAGTATTTTATACATCCTACTTCAGAGAGGTGGATGCTAACGTTTAAATATTTATGACCCATGTTCCCACAATTGATTGACAATGAAATAAAGACAGGCTTCTGAACTATTTTTCTCCAGAACTTGTTACTAAATATAGTTCCATTTTAAATGAGAGACACTGCATTTTTGTACCTGGTCACAATTTCCAGAAAACTAGATTTTTTTTTAAATTCTGAAAATATTTTCAAGAACTGCTCTGAGCCATTACTTAAATAACAATAAATCCTGCACATAAATACTATCACCTAACAGGAAAACATTCCCAAATATTATATTGGAATGAATGAAAATATTTGGCTTCACAGATGAAAGTGAAGTTTTATATATTCTGTATAACGATACATAGACTTTTTAAGACATACAATTAAATCCTTTGGATAAAATTCTTTAAAAATTCTATTTAAATTAGTGATGGGAACTTTTTATATCAAAGAAAAAAAACAATTGGAGATCATATAAATAGAAAACCAACTTATATGGGTTTATTTATAAGTAAGATATATACAATATTTCACCTACCTTCTACTAAAATATTAAAACCAAAGGATATAGAACTATATCTAAGAAATACAAAACTGAAATTTATCATTTAAAAAATCTACCATAGGATAGAGGATCAGGGAGAGAGGAAGCAGGGAGTGAACAGGTGCAGAAATCTCACATACAACAAAATGAGTAAGAAAGAAAAGTATCACAGGAATGGGGCATGCCCAAAGGACTCACATGCATAAATAGATGGAGTGAAAGAAACAGAAAGACAACCTCCCTGCCTCTCCAATACAGGCATCCAGCAACTCACAATGACAAAGAAAGACACAGAGGAAATGAGGGTAAGCACACATATAGAAAAGAACACAATTTGGAGACAAAGAGTGCTGCACACAGACAAAATATAATGGATGACAGTTCATATTAGGGCAAGATTAAGTAATTTATTTTTAAAATTTACTTTTTCTAAAGGCCTAGCAAACCTAATAGATTAAGATACTAAAGTAATTTATTAGAAAATCTATGGCTATCATCTTTTCCAAAAGTCACCTTTCTGCCTCCTTCTGTCTTCTCCCATTGTAAATTAACTCTTACCTGCCTCCTTCAAAGCGACTGATGAGATCTGATACCTTACTGGGTTTTTCTTTTGCGACACAAGAAGCAGAGGCAGGTTTAACTTCCTCCATCCTTGGTTTTGCACTAGATAAAGCTTTATGCCTGGGGGTTTGGTGTATATTGGACGAAGGTGAATTCTGCAGATGTAATGGCTTTGGAGGCACTGTAGGAAAAAAAGTAATAGATTTCAGTATTTCACTGATATTTTCTTCTTTAACAATAAAATTCTGGTGTCCTGAGTGCAAAAATTCTTCAGTATTATTAAACTTGTGTGTGTGTGTGTGTGGGGGGGGGGGATATCTCTCTCAAGTTTATTCTGAACTTTGACCAAAGGAACTTTATATTTATCTTGGATCGTTCCTCTGTGTTGCATGGAAATCCCATGTTCAAGATATAAGTAGTTCATTTAATTTTAATTCATTTTGAATATGGCATTATTAAACATGTAGGCAGTCACATATAGCTATAGCATTCTCACCTCATTTAGAGATAAAAGAGCTGTTAAGAAACTCAACAGGGAAAAGGCAGTACTAAATCTGAAACTAAATCTTAGAAATACACTGCTTGGTAAACAAAAAGATTTTCAAACAACAGAGTGAAAAATGAATATACCAGAATCCAGAGCTGCTAAATTAAACATAAAAGCCAACAAAATAGCAAACAGTAATCTTATGTTGTATTAATATTGTATCTTTTCCATTTAACAAAAGCAACTTATCCCATCTGATTTTAGAAGAAGTTTTATACCTTAGAGTCCACTGAGGTAACTACCATCATTTGCATCTTATGTCTATAGAGGCTTAACAAGGTTAAATGATTGGACTGGGGAAACAAGGCTAATTTGATTTCATGACTGGTACCTAGACTCTGGCTTCTTTCATTATCAGCATTACTCTTCATCATTAACCCAGCAAGGAGGGGATACAGAAGTTCTATTGTTATTGTCTGCTACTGTTTAGGTGGCTTGCATCATATACCACAAATCATTTGCTTATTAAAAAGCTTTTCAGAGCAGTACAATGGTGACTCAGTGGCAGAATTCTCACCTGCCATACCAGAGGCCTGGAGCCTGCCCATGCCAAAAAATAAAAAAAAAGAGCCTTTCACTCATTTAGTAAATAGGAATTGATCACTGCATGGAATAATAAAATCTATAGAATTTCTCTAATCACTCAGACCATAGAAGAGAAAGTATACTATAAGGACAAAATGAATACAAGAATTATTTTCATTTTGAAAACCAATATAGTCTTTATCTAAGATTATTCTGTATATATATATATATAACATGTATTTTTTTTCTATAACCAGTTTTATCATTTCAAATAGAATCCTTTCCCTTTTTTTCTTTCCTTTTCTTTTTTTTAATCCCCTTCTCCTCCTTTCGTTGAAGAGGCATGGGGAATCATGTCTCCTTCGAATTACATGCCCCATTTTTCCCCAACTGGGTATCCTGATTTTCTGTATCTTATCTCTTTTATAAACTCAGCTAGCTGACAGTTGCCCAATGCTCACTGGCCTAGATATCATAATATCTGTGCCAATTGTCAAGTTGTTACAGAGAAAAAAATAATAATCATAAAGAGCTAACAGGTGGAACAATTAATTCACTTAATTCACTTTCCACACAAACAAGAAGAAAATCTCAATGAAAAAACGATGTTTCTTTTTATGAAACTGATAAGTTCCAAGTTATGTTGAGGAGATGGTTAGTATATTCATTAGGAAAGAAGTTTGTATAATATTTGTTAATTTTAAGGGGAATTGTCCTGCCTAGAATAAATATAAGCTAAAGTAGTAAACCAGGAAATGTCCCTCTAATTTTTTTTAAACATTAGGAATAATTTCCATATTCTTAACTAGAATATTTGTTATTTAAATATTCTTAACTAAAAATTGAAATAAGAAAGTGAATATGTTCTTATAAGGCTGTGTGTCTATGATTGTTATAAAATAACTTCTTCATTTACCAAGTTTTACTCAGTGACCATTTACTCCTTGAGCATTATATGCCAAAGTATTAGATATTCCAAAAACTCAAATAAATGATACATCTCAGCTTGTCAACTTCTCACAATGGACTCCACCCACATTCCCAATCCAAAATATGCCCTTCTCAGTTTAAACCTTTTCATAGCACTGTGTGCTGTTCCTTCAAAGAGCAGATAATTTGTTATACAATAAATTTATAATAAAGTAATTATTATAGATTTAAACTTTCTCTCCCATAAGGCTGGAGTTCCTTGAGGATATGGAGCATGTTTGTTTTGATCATAACTATATTTATGGAACTACCAGCACAGAGTCTGGAAGATATGAGCACTTGGTTCATATTTATTGAATACATAAAGGAATTAATTACTTAATGTATCACCAAGGAGCTTATATTCTAGTACTGAGGCAGTTTAATGGTGCTGATTGATATATGTGGGCTTTGGGTACTTCTGTATTTTAGAAGTACAGAGGAGGTATTTAATGCAGCATGGAAATAATCCATATATACTGTAAATCAATAAATATCATACAAATGAAAGTGCAAATGGTACATGGATACAGCAAAAATCTCAAAATGGTTAACAAATGGCTAAAGTTACAGTAGCATTGCCTTAGAGAGAAATTTTGTTCTTTTGTTAATCATTTACTGATTTTTTAAAATGACATACAATTTGTTCAAAAGACATACTAATGAAAATGATTCTTTCAACTCCCAAAGTAAGCAGGAACAAGCTAGGAACATCCAATGCAGAATTCAAAAGGAAATATATCTTGCATCCTCTCACTTACTAATGCTAAAAATCCAGTTCCAAAATAAAACTTAGCTCTCATGTTTAATTTCAAAACTTTGTATCCAAAAGAAATAGCAGCAGCAGTCAAAGAATTAATATCTTAAATTATTGAAATGAAATTTCTCTTCATGGTCACATTTCTAAGCTTCTGGGAAACCAAACAAACTGCATTCATCTTTTATATCTCAGAGGACTCATCTTTTTCCTTTTCTGACCTTTAAATGTTCTCTAGGGATTTGTCTTATCTCCTCTTTTTACATGATCTACCTTATAAACTTCAGCCTGTACCATCGCTTTTAGCTACTAAGGGCAAATCCAATTTCTTTGTCTCGTCATTTCTGATCTTTTACAGTCCTCTGAGTCCTTTGAGGTTGAAATTTCCAAATGCTCTCTGGAGTTCTCCTCCTGTGAGTCCTATTAGCACCTCTAGTTCATTATGTATAAAACTTACTATTTCTTCCCCCTGCAAACCAGCTCCTCCTCTTCTACCTATGTTCCCTATTTATATCAATGGTAGCACCATTCTTCATCCATCTCAGAAGCATTCATTCAACAGATACATAATGAGCATCGCTGTGTTCTGGGTACTGTGAACAGATGTAAAACTCAATGGGGAAACTCCTTCTTCTCTCTAATTTTCTTCCCTTTATATAATTATGTACAAAGTGTGCGTCAAATCCACTGCCCTCCTCTCTTATCCCACAGCTATTTCTCTAATTGAGGCCATATTATCTCTTACATACCCTTGGCTCCCATGTTTCAACTTAAAACTCTATATCCAACTGCCTAAAAATGTAGAGCTGTGTTCCAGTAGCCATGCCTCTTGAAGATGATTGTATAATAATACAGCTTTCAAAATGTGATGTGTAATTGTGAAAACCTTGTGTCTGATGCTCTTTTTATCTACCTTATCAACAGACGAGTAAAACATATGGAATAAAAAACAAACAAAAAACCCCAAGCAAACTCTATATCCAAAATACACAACAAAAATGAAAGACTAATAGTGTGTACATATCTTGTTCATGTATACTTATAAAATGGATTTTTCACTAGCAGGTTGTTATATCAGTTTCATTATTTTTACTAAGAGATGCAAATGCAAACTCTGATCAATTGTTATGGTGTCAAAAATAATTTGAGAGGGTCCAGGCTAAAGAGCAGCATGATCAATTAGCAAGTCCTCTCCTGGATGCAGAATGGGAAACTGCCATTATTGCTTTAAAAGAGTTTAATGGCTATTTATTTTCTCATATATGACGTGTAACTGATGGCATATATGATTATGATTGGAAAGGACCAGTAGAAAAGTAATCTACCTACCTCCCTTCCTTACATATCAATATAATCCAGATTGACATAAACTAAAAAGAAACTTAAATAAATGCTAAAGAAACCCATGATTTTATAAAATAGACATAAATAATGTTTACTAATGTTTCCCCCCCGAATTTGCTTTTACAATAGGGGAAAAAAAGAGATCATACATTATAGGCAATATTCTAAGGCCGCAGTTTTCAGGCTTATATTAGAGACTATGAGAACGGAAAACTCTAAAGCTCTACTTCTTCCTCTTCTTCTTAAAATTTCAATTATTTATTTATTTTTAAATGTTTTCTCTTCAGATACTAAATGCTTCTAGAAATCAATATCTGGACCTTATAGGAAAGATGCAAATCATTTCTAGGTTTAGCCTAACACTCTGACAGCTAGCTTAGCATGTAACTAAAGTCCTTCTGTACTTCATTGTTAAACTATTATAGTGATAAGATTTCCAAGTAAAAGACATTCTGAAGCCAAAATATCTACTACAAATATTTTTCATTGAATAAGAACATGCAAGTACTTACATTCTGCTAGGATATGAACAATTTTAGAATCATGCTAGCAAAAAACTTGTTTTTACATTTGTATTTACATATCTAGATCTAAATGAAAACAGCAGGTCTATTGGAAATCCAGCATAGTAGGATATTTGTTTTCTTTTAAAATAACTTTCTTGAGAATTTGCTAACTCTTTGCCTCATCTCTATCCTCCCATGCCCTGTGAAACCTAGGCTCCAGCCACACTGAATTGCACGCTGCATCTTAAGCACTGTGTTTGAGAAGCCTTACCAAGCTATTCTATCCTTTCTCCCTTTCCTTATTCCCATCCCACCCCGGACCTTCACATACCATTCTCAGTTGAAGTTTTTGCATTGTTCTGTAATATTTTTGAAAAATGGCTGTTTTACTCAATTTTGAGCCCCTTGAGCAAGAAATGAGTTTTACTCATTTTTGTTCCAGCCCACCTCTTCTGATTGTATGGGAAGATTCAGCTCTTAAAGAAAAACCACTATTTCACAAAACTGTTTGGTGACTTAATCTTATTGCTCCAACAAAACAATGAACAGTAACCTATAGCTACTTTTAGAAGCAAATGTTTGAAAAGGAATTTAAAACACACTGCATAGAAGGACTCTATCCATAAAGGCAATTTGCAAACTGTAGATGATTAACATGTATAATACTTATCTATTTATACTTAAAACATCTATTTACCATACAGCTGGAATTTCATGGTAAGATACACATTTTTAAATGCAATAATGTCCTAAATCTGCCCTGCCACTTTGGCTCCCCTTGCCTCTTACATGATACCTTGTGGAGACCTGGAGCTTATAGACCCAAAGAAAATATCTGTACTATCTATAACCAAGAAAGGAATAATGATTAGAATAAAGAGCTATTATACATTATTATCTGAAAGAACTAAAAAACCTAGTATAAAAATTGGATGAAGGATATAAACAGGTGAAAAATAGTGTTCAACTTTACTAATAATCAGGCAAATGCAAATTTAATCCACAGTACACCACCATTAGCTCAACAGACCAAAAAAATTAAAATCTGACAGTATCAAGTGTTGGTGAAGATATGATTTAAAGTGAGCTCTTACAGATTTCGGCTATGAGTATAAATTGATAAAACCACTTGAGAGATTTGTCATTTCCAAAATATACATTCTACAGAAATTCTTGCACATCTACACAAGCACTTTTTTTTATTTTTTTACTTTTTCATTAATTTAACAAATATTTATTGAATACCTATTAAATTCTAGGCACTTGCATATATCAACCAACAAAACGGAAGAAATAAACAAAAAACATAAGTAAATTCTATAATAAGTCATTATTATAAGTGCTAAGAGAAAAAAAGAAGAAAACAAACAAGAGTAAGGTAAAGAGATTGGAGTATAGGGGTGGAGGGTTATAGTATAGTATTAAACAGGGTGCTTTAAATGAGCCTCTTTGAGATGTTGATACTTGAGCAGGACTTGAAGAAGTGGAGGGAGTTATCTGGAAAAGAGCATTCCATCAGGCGAAGAAGGCAAAAGGCCCCAAAGTCTGGACACCATCGTGACTGGAGCAAAATGAGCAAGAAGGCAAGAGAAGAGGGCTGAGGTCAGAGGGAAGGCCTGATGATTTTGAGTCTTGTGGACAATTCTGCAGATTTTGACTTTGAGTGAAATGATAAGCTACAGCAGAATTTTGGGCATACAAATAATATGCTATGACTTAAATTTTAACAGGATCACTCTGGCTGCTGTCTTGAGAACAAAAGGGACAAAGGGAGGAGCAGAAACAACAGACAGGAGGCTATTGTAGAAATCCACATAAGAGAATGTTGCTTGAAGGGAGAAGTGACAAATAGTTGATTCAGATATATTTTAAATGTATATTTCCTGACCGATTAAACACGGGAGATGAAAGAAGACAGCCAAGGATGACTCAGATTTTTGGTCTGAGTCACTAGAAGGATGGAATTGTCATCAACTAATAAAGCGGGTAAAATAAGTTTTGGAGAGATCAGGATTTCCATTTTAGACATGCTAAAGTTGAGATACCTATTTAACTATAAATAAAATGGGATTTTATTACTGCAAATTTTATAGATGGCAAATAGAACAAAACAATTATTCAAAAATTTCCAAGTTATTGAGAATGAAAAGACAAACTAATTGCCAGTTTAAGTTTTGGGAGTATCAGAAGGTTAATTATTCTTATTTCAATCCTATGAAAAAAGCAAAAGCTGGCTACATTATTAATGCCTGTAAATGTATACATAGATGATACTTTTAAAAAGAGTGGCTCATTACACATGGATTACTTTGCTTTGGAAGCAAATGATGTAAGTTTGAGAACCCTTCATTTATAGAAATTGTACAAATAAAAATAATGTGGCCAGGCAGGCAATGGTGGCACAGTGGCAGAGTTCTCGTCTGCCATGCCAGAGACCCAGGTTCGATTCCCAGGACCTGCCATGCAAAAAAAAAATTAAATTGAATTAAAAAATAATGTGGCCTTCCAAGTTCATGAAAACTTTTAAAACATTTAGTTTTAATGACTGAGACATGACAATACATAAGCTTTATCAAAATAATCATGAACTATGGAAACTGTTGCAGATCAAGCTCCAAAGGAAAAAAGAACTATTAGATTTAATTGCTAAGGAGGAGATTTTGAATTATGTCTAGCATGTCAGGAAATAGGTCAATATTAAAAATGGTGAGCAAAAAGAAGAATGTATGCTTGAAGTTGCTCAGTAATTTGTTTGTAGTGACCAGGAGGATTGGTATGAAGTGAATAAATCTTTGTTTTCCGAAGTGCTATGGTATCTTCTGAGGCTGAGGCAAAACAAGTCCTAAGTTTGAATAAAACCATTTCAAAATCCACATACAGCAATTTTGATTCAAATGCAAATTCATCTAATTGCTAATCTAAAATTTAGTTTTTACCCTTTTAAAATCTATAAATGATTCTTCAAAAATATTTACTTGTTAGTAATGAATAAGCATAAATCTTACATTGTTTCAGACACAATACTACATTATCACCACTAATAAAAGCATTCAAATTCAATACTATCTCTTCTTTTAAAATCACCAATGTATAAAGCTATGATCTCATCTGCACTTCATATGAGGAAAATAAGATTTAATTATATGTACTTTTTAGGATCTAGATCAGAGTTTCTCAAACTTGGCACTACTGACATTTTGGGCCAGATGAATCTCTGTTATGGTAGGTTGTTCTGTACCTTACAGGATGCTGAGCAGCACCTCTAACCTCTAATAACCAGATGCCAGAAGCAGTGCTCCCCACACCCCCGCCAGTTATATCAATTAGAAATGTATCCTGACATTGCCAAATGTCTGGCGTGGGAGCATAGGGGAGTAGAGGGGGTATAGAGATGGGGTTGGGGGAGTAAAGTAAGCAGTTGAGAACTACTGACCTATGTACAGCCTTCCCTTCCCTGCCTCAGTCACCTAAATGTTCTTAAAGGTTGGGAGAAATTTAAAAATCTAGTGGCTTCTCTCCACTAGAGGGTGAGGAACTCATTATAGGATGGATAGTCAGTAATAATGCCTATTCGGCAGGTGATATGGCAACACCAAGATGAAGTCTCATTTTCTTGGATGTCATTCTGTTCATGGCACATGTTCAAAGTTTTAAACAAAAAATATCTGAAACAAAATGGAGGAAATTTGGCTGCACGGCATAGACTTACTCAATAAGTATTACTGAAGGCCGGATATGTGCCAGGCACTAAGTATGTAGCAGTGCAAAAGGCAGGGAGAAAAAAAGATAAGTGAGTAAAATTTATAGCAGGTTAGATTGTAAGAAATGAGAAAAAAGCAAGAAGGGAAGGGGAATCTGGTATGCCAAGATTGAGGATAGGGTTGAAATTTTAGCTGGGGGGCCAGGTCTCAGACAAGGGTTAACAATGAGTGAGAGTATTTTGAAAAAGAAGTATAAACTACTGTATGTGATTTATTTAATATCTGAAAATATGTCCTGTAGTTAAAGTCGTATATAATTAACCCAAAACTCAAAACAGCAAATAAATGTGTATTTAAATGGCAATGTATGGACTTTGAAATAACTGTCAAATAGGAAAAGCAAGATTGTTGTCTCCCTACAAAATGAAATTATCTTGGCCCATGGTATCTCCAAAAGGACACTGCTATGATTTATCTCAATATAGTGGCAGTGAAACACAATGAAGTATTACAATGCATTTTTAAAAAAGGCTTTATAAATAATGAAATTCTTGCTTCTGAACTCAGCAATTACATAAACTTTAATTGTATTCCTTTTGTATAGTCTTAACTCATAATTTGATCTTGTCAGCTTAGTTCTAATGATGAAGATCAAATTTTATAGTTTGCAAATAAAATGGCTTAAATTATGCTAAAAATTTTTTCTATGTTTATCTGCACACGAATGCTATACAAAGTAGTAGGGTAAAAAGGAAAGGTTATAAATTCATAATTGGGCTACTCACTTGAATCACAAATTATTTGACCTTGCCTGATAAACCATACTCCATACCAGTACCACCACCACCACCACTCATAAAATCTCCATGTCAGCTAGCATTAAAAAGGAACATTTTAAAGCAACAGTTTATATTCAATCTGTTTCATATCATACTTTGTTTTATTTATCAGGATTTAGGGTATTATTATTGGCCCTCATGAATCCACTAGTATTAATACAACTAAAGACTAAAGTAACTAGGAAATTGAAATGAATATGGAGACAAGAAAAAAAAATTCAAATATTCCATAATCAAGAAGAATCCAATTTAAACCTGTTTTAAAGATCTCTTTCAGAAATCCTTAAGATGTAAGAACTTGAAGGAATAAAAGCAGTTCTTTTATAATATATTCTTTTTTTTAAGTTTTTTTTATTAATCAAAAAAAAAAGAAATTAACACAACATTTAGAAATCATTCCATTCTACACATGCACTCAGTAATTCTTAGTATCATCACATAGATGTATGATCATCATTTCTTAGTACATTTGCATCGATTTAGGAAAAGAACTAGCAAAACAGCAGAAAAAGATATAGAATGTTAATATAGAGAAGAGAATTAAAATAATAATACTAATAAAAAATAAATATATATAAAAAAAGGAAAAAGAAAAAACAAAAACAAAAGATACAAACAAACAAACAAACAAAAAACTATATTTCAGGTGCAGCTTCATTCAGTGTTCCAACATAGTTACATTACATTTAGGTATTATTGTGCTGTCCATTTTTGAGTTTTTGTATCTAGTCCTGTTGCACAGTCTGTATCCCTTCAGCTCCAATTACCCATTATCTTACCCTGTTTCTAACTCCTGCTGGTCTCTGTTACCAATGATATATTCCAAGCTGATTCTCAAATGTCGGTTCACATCAGTGGGACCTTACAGTATTTGTCCTTTAGTTTTGGGCTAGACTCACTCAGCATAATGTTCTCTAGGTCCATCCATGTTATTACATGCTTCATAAGTTTAGTCTGTCTTAAAGCTGCATAATATTCCATCGTAGGTATACGCCAGTTTGTTTAGCCACTTGTCTGTTGATGGACATTTTGGCTGTTTCCATCTCTTTGCAATTGTAGATAATGCTGGTATAAACACTGGTGTGCAAATGTCCGTCTGTGTCTTTGCCCTTAAGTCCTTTGAGTAGATACCTAGCAGTGGTATTGCTGGGTCGTAATCCATTCTGCCATTCTATGTCTTTTGATTGGGAAATTCAGTCCATTAACTTTTAGTGTTATTACTGTTTGGATAATATTTTCCTCTACCATTTTGGCTTTTGTATTATATATATCATAACTGATTTTCCTTCTTTCTACACTTTACTCCATACCTCTCTCTTCTGTCTTTTCGTATCTGACTCTAGTGCTCCCTTTAGTATTTCTTGCAGAGCTGGTCTCTTGGTCACAAATTCTCTCAATGACTTTTTGTGTATAAATGTTTTAATTTCTCCTTCATTTTTGAAGGACAATTTTGCTGGATATAGAAGTCTTGGTTGGCAGTTTTTCTCTTTTAGTAATTTAAATATATCATCCCACTGTCTTCTAGCTTCCATGGTTTCTGCTGAGAAATCTACACATAGTCTTATTGGGTTTCCCTTGTATGTGATGGATTGTTTTTCTCTTGCTGCTTTCAAGATCCTCTCTTTCTCTTTGACCTCTGACATTCTAACTAGTAAGTGTCTTGGAGAACGCCTATTTGGGTCTATTCTCTTTGGGGTGCGCTGCACTTCTTGGATCTGTAATTTTAGGTCTTTCATAAGAGTTGGGAAATTTTCAGTGATAATTTCTTCCATTAGTTTTTCTCCTCCTTTTCCCTTCTCTTCTCCTTCTGGGACACCCACAACATGTATATTTGTGCGCTTCATATTGTCATTCAGTTCCCTGATCCCCTGCTCAAGTTTTTCCATTCTTTTCCCTAAGTTTCTGTTTCTTTTTGGAATTCAGATGTTCCATCCTCCAGTTCACTAATTGTAGCTTCTGTCTCTAGATCTACCATTGTAGGTATCCATTGTTTTTTCCATTTTTTCTTCTTTGTCCTTCACTCCCATAAGTTCTGATTTGTTTTTTCAGATTTTCTATTTCTTCTTTTTGTTCAGCCCATGTCTTCTTCATGTCCTCCCTCAATTTATTGATTTGGTTTTTGAAGAGTTTTTCCATTTCTGTTTGTATATTCAACATTAGTTGTCTCAGCTCCTGTATCTCATTTGAACGATTGGTTTGTTCCTTTGACTGGGCCATATCTTCAATTTTCTGAGCGTCATCCATTATTTTCTGCTGGTGTCTGGGCATTTGATCAGATTTCCCTGGGTGTGGGACCCAGCTGGTTGAAAGGTTTTTCTGTGAAATCTCTGGGCTCTGTTTTTCTTTTCCTGCCCAGTAGGTGGTGCTCGTGGCACTCGTCTGTCTGTGGGGCCCACCAGTAAAAGATGCTGTGCCTCCTTTAACTTGCCAATCCGAATCTCGCAGTCGGCTCGGGAAACCGCGCGTGGAGGGGAGGTCGGAAACCGCACGTGGAGGGGGGGTCGCCGGCCGCCGCAGTTTGGGGGAGTGCCGGTCCAAATTGCCCAGCTGGCCCGAGACGCCAAGCGTGGTGGGAGGGCCCCACTATCCAACGTTCCCAGTCAGACCGGGGAGCCACATGCGTGGAGGGGACCCCAGTCGCCAGCCGCCCCGGCCGGGAAAACGCGCGCCCCTTGGGTATCTCACCGCAGCGCAGCAGATTCTCCCTGCCTGTTCAGCCGTTCCAGAATGGGGTACGCTGTCTTTTTGGTCTCTGTCGTGGCTCCGGGAGCTGTTTCGTATTGTTTCTGTTTCTTTAGTTGCTTTTCTGGAGGAGGAACTAAGACCCGCGCGTCTTACTAAGCCGCCATCTTCTCCGGAAGTCTATAATATATTCTTGTGGTAGTTAGGTTCAGGTGTCAACTTGGCCAGGTGATGGTGCCTAGTTCTATTGCTGTGGACATGAGCCAATAGCATGTGAACCTCATCTGTTGCTGATTACATCTGCAGTTGGCTAGGAGGTGTGCCTGATGCAATGAATGATGTTTGATTTAATTGGCTGGACGCTTAAATGAGAGGACTCAATGTAGCACAGCCCAAGCAGCTCAGCCTAGGCCTTTGGAGATGCAGAAAGGAATCACCCCGGGAGAAAGTTGTTGGAACGCAGAGGCCTGGAGAGAAAGCCAGCAGAGATCACCCTGTGCCTTCCCATGTAAGAAAAGAACCTCAGGTGAAAGTTAGCTGCCTTTCCTCTGAAGAACTATACATTTTTAACTAAATAAATCCCCTTTTATTAAATCCGTCTCTGGTGTGTTGCATTCCAGCAACTAGCAAACTAAAACAAACTAGAACAAAGAAAAAAGCAGTTTTTTTCTTTGCCTACAATAGGAGAGGCCAATTAAATACAAAACAAAATAGAAATTGATTTTTTTCTAATGTGCATTAAATCTGAAAATGCCCACTATTGTTTGTTGGCTGGAATGTTCAGCATTCATTATAGATAAAAATCTATGAAGAAAAAAGTATATATTAAATCATTTATATAATTTAGCTTGTGTATTGTATTTTAACTGGCTTTGCTTTCTACCATCAAAATTATAACTCTGTGCATCTTAAAATTATATGCTAGTCACTGGAAATTTCTGTTTTAAAAGAAAATGGTCACTGAACAACATTGTTCAAAGCTTTCTGTCATTATCTTTTTTTGTTGTTCTCCTCTTTGGTGGCTCAACTCTTGAGAGGAAGAACTATTTACTTTTTTTTTTCTTTAAACAAAAAACCAAACTCAAACAGAATTACTCTAAAACACTTGGAGATTTCATTAAATTCACATAGCCACAAAATTCAAAATATCAGGGACTTCCAGGCCAAGATGGCAGCTTAGCAATGTGCGCATTTTAGATTGTCCTCCAAAACACCACTAAATAACCAGAAACAGTGTAGAACAGCTCCTGGGGCCACGTCAGTGACCGGACACACAGCGTACCCCAGTCTGGACCAGCTGGACCGGCTGTGAGCCCCCCCAGAACCGGGAGTTCCCCAAGCTGTGCGGCTGGCACCTCTCCCCCACAGGCTGCTTCCCAGAGGGAAAAGGAAAGAGACTTTACCAGCAGCAGGGGCTGAGCCCAACCAAATGCCAATTGCAGAATTAAATTCTGACTACTAAAAATTGGCTCCCAACTCAGGTGAACCTGGTCAAAGCAGAGGTCGCTCATTTTTGCCTCGGTGCCAAGGGGACAGGGCTGACGGAAAAAGAAAAAAAAAAAAGAAACAGAGGTTTTTGTGGCTGTGTATCTACAAAGGCTTGATTGCTTTGAAGACAGCGGCAGGGTTTCTCAGGATGCAACTGCCCCAGGCATAGGCAGAAACAAGCTGGTCTTAGGGCCTCTATGGAGCCTGTGCCTTCCCGAGGGGAGGGGTGAAGCCCAACTGAGGAGGAATCCATCCCTCAAGGAATTCAGACCTCAGGGCTTGGTAATTTGAAGCCATTAAAACCAGCCTACAACCTCTCCTCTGTCTCCACAACAACCCCAGCAGGGAGAGTCTGCCAAAGTTAAAGGTACCGCATCATCTTATGCTGGTGGGACCTGCAGGCAGACAAGCACCACATGCTGGGCAGGATAAGAAAAACAGAGCCCAGAGATTTCACAGGAAAGTCTCTCAACATGCTGGGTCTCACCCTCAGGGAAAACTGACGCAGGTGACTCTTTCCTCCTGATAGGAGGCCAGTTTGGTCTGGGAAAATCTAGCTGGGGTCTATAATACCTAAGTAGACCCTCCTAAGTGTAGGGGGGAAAAGGCACCATACAAGCAGGGCAAGAAACAAGAAAATAAGAACTGAAAAATTCTCCTCTGTTAAACAAAACCTAAGCTAGAGGTCCAGAAAATAGCTGAACTGAATGTCAAAGAACAGATAACAAATTCATCCAGCAAGATAACCCTAGGTAAAAGAAGTGAAAGCAATCTCCACAATAAACTAATTAAGGTAATTAAATGCCTAGACATCAGCAAAAAATAATAAATCACACTAAGAAAATTGAAGATATGGCCCAGTCAAAGGAACAAACTAACAATTCAAATGAGATACAGGAGCTGAAACAATTAATTTAGAATATACGAACAGACATGGAAAACATCATCAAAAACCAAATCAATGAATTGAGGGAGGATATAAAGAAAGCAAGGAGGAATGGACAAAAAGAAGAAATCCAAAGTCTGAAAAAACAAATCACAGAACTTATGGGAATGAAAGGCATGGTAGAAGAGATGAAAAAAACAATGGAAACCCACAATGGTAGATTTCGAGAGGCAGAACATAGGATTAGTGAACTGGAGGATGGAACATCTGAAATGTGACAAAAAAAAGAAAATATAGGGAAAATATGAGCAGGAAACTCAGGGAATTGAATGACAATAAGAAGCGCACAAATATACGTGTTGTGGGTGTCCCAGAAGAAGAAGAGAAGGGAAAAGGAGGAGAAAAACTAATGGAGGAAATTATCACTGAAAATTTTCCAACTCTTATTAAAGACTTAAAATTACAGATCCAAGAAGTGCAGCGTACCCCGAAGAGAAAAGATCCAAATAGATGTACTGCAAGACATTTACTAATCAGAATGTCAGAGATCAAAGAGAAAGAGAGAATCATGAAAGCAGCAAGAGAAAAGCAATCCATCATATACAAGGGAAGCCCAATAAGACTATGTGTCGATTTCTCAGCAGAAACCATGGAGGCAAAAAAGACAGTGGGATGATATATTTAAATTATTAAAAGAGAAAAACTGCCAACCAAGAATTCTATATCCAGCAAAAATGTCTTTCAAAAATGGGGGAGAAATTAAAACATTTTCAGACAAAAAGTCACGGAATTTGTGACCAAGAGACCAGCTCTACAAGAAATACTAAAGGGAGCACTAGAGGCAGATACGAAAAGAGAGGAGAGAGAGGTATGGAGAAGAGTGTAGAAAGGAAGACTATGAGTAATGGTAAAAAGGAAAATTAGATATGGCATATAAAATCCAGAAGGCAAAATGGTAGAAGAAAGTACTACCCATGCAGTAATAACACTAAAAGTTAATGGATTAAACTCCCCAATCAAAAGACATAGACTGGTGAATGGATTAAAAAACAGGACCCATCTATATGCTGTCTCTACTCAAAGGACATGAGAGCAAGGACACAAACGGACATTTGCACACCAATGTTTATAGCAGCATTATTTACAATAGCAAAGAGATGGAAATAGCCAAAATGTCCATCAACAGTCGGGTGGCTAAACAAACTGGCAATACATACGATGGAATATTATGCAGCTGTAAGACAGAATAAAGTTATGAAGAATGCAACAACATGGATGGACCTTAAGGACATTATGCTGAGTGAGATTAGCCAAAAACAAAAGGACAAATACTATATGGTCTCACTGATATGAACTGACATTAGTGAATAAACTTGGAATATTTCGTTGGTAACAGAGACCATCAGGAGATAGAAATAGGGTAAGATATTGGGTAACTGGAGCTGAAGGGAAACAGATTGTATGACAGGACTGAATATAAAAACTCAGAAATGGACAGCACAATACTACCTAACTGTAATACAATTATGTTAAAATATTGAATGAAGCTGCATGTGAGAATGATAGAGGGAGGAGTGCTGGGGGCATAAATGCAATCACAAAGAAAGATAGACGATAAAGATTGAGATGGTATAATCCAGGAATGCTTAGAGTGTATAATGATAGTGACTAAATGTACAAATTTAAAAAATGTTTTTGCATGAGGAAGAACAAAGAAATGTCATCATTGCAGGGTGCTGAAAAGAGATGGTAATTAGTATTTTAAAATTTCAACTTATGTGTGAGACTAAAGCAAAAAATGTTTATTTGGTACAAAATTTATATTTTGACTAGTGCATTTCCTAATATAATTATGTAGATAATTGGTTGAACAACATAAGTACATGGAACCTTGAGTAGGACCTGAGATTTTGTTGGTTTGTCCAGAGTGATGCCCCGATGAATCCCAGATTGATTTGATCAGTGAGTGGAAAAGTATTTGCCAAGTCCCCTTTGGGGAATGGTGAGAACAGGGGAAAATTCAACCTCCCCAAGTTGAATTCTTGATATTTTCACAAGCAGTGTGGACAACCAAAGCTATAGGCTGAGCCACCAGTCTTGGGGTTTGTTCATATGAAACTTAACCCCACAAAGGATAGGTCAAGCCTACTTAAAATTAGGCCTAAGAGTCACCCCCAAGAGAACCTCTTTTGTTGGTCAGATGTGGCCTCTGTATCCAGCCAACACAACAAGCAAACTCACCACCCTCTCCCTGTCTACATGGGACATGACTCTCAGGGGTGTGGACCTTCCTGGCAATGTGGGACAGAAATCCTAGAATGAGCTGAGACTCAGTATCAAGGGATTGAGAAAAACCCTAGAATGAGCAGAGACCCAGCATCAAGGGATTGAGAAAACCTTCTCGACCAAAAGGGGAAAGAGTGAAATGAGACAAAGTGTCAATGGCTGAGAGATTCCAAACAGAGTTGAGAGGTTATCCTGGAGGTTATTCTTACGCATTAAGTAGATATCACCTTGTTATCCAAGATGTGATGGAGAGGCTGGAGGGAACTGCCTGAAAATATAGAGCTGTGTTCCAGTAGCCATGTTTCTTGATGATGATTGTATTATGATATAGCTTTCACAATGTGACTGAGTGATTGTGAAAACCTTGTGTCTGATGCTCCTTTTATCTACCTTGTCAACAGATGAGTTGAACGTACGGAATAAAAATAAATAATAGGGGGAACAAATGTTAAAATAAATTTAGTTTGAAATGCTAGTAATCAGTGAAAGCGAAGGGTAAGGGGTATGGTATGTATAATTTTTTTTTCTGTTTTCGTTTTGTTTTTCTGTTGTCTTTTTATTTCTTTTTCTGAATTGATGGAAATGTTCTAAGAAATTATCATGATTATGAATATGCAAAAAAATCAAAATATCTAATAAAAATAGCAATGCATGGTGGTGATGGCAGCACAACACTGTGAATATAATACCACTGAGTCATACACATAAAAATTGGAAATTTTGCATTTTACATATATGTTACTATGATGAAATTTTGTTTTTAAAATGATGGTCAACAATTTAAAAAAAAAGGAAACACATAGAACCAAAGCCCAGTGGAGTGTATCCCCAGGGCCAGCGTATCACACCCTGGTCTAACTCACTTGCCCATGTCCTGGGCCACCCAGAGACACCTGCACATGCTCAGAAACACACGTGAATGAGGGTCCAGCAGCACAGCATCTTCCTCTTCCATTTCTGAAACACAATTCCTTTCAAATCCTGACGTTAATAGGTCCAAGGATGCTACTCACATTTATATGGTGTCAAATTTTTGTTTTCAAAAACCTCTAAATCTACATCTTGGTTTCAAAAATAAACTGCCATTTTCAACACAACACTGTCAAACAGAGTTACTGTAACTCTATTTAGCCTCATTACTGCCAGACAAATGCTTGACAATGTTTCCTAATCCTTTACAGCTGGAAGATACTGCATTTAGAGGTAAACACTTTTTTTGACTATATGCCCATAAACTTTAAACTATTGATGGAGGCCCTGACTTTATTTTGGTGGGTATATGCGCATATTCACATGCTGTTATCTAGAATGATTAAAAACTGAAAGAAATTTAACTTCACTATGCCATGTCAGATGCTAGAAAATCTCAACTATATAATATTTATAGAGGTGGTTAAAAAAAAAGCGTTAAGTTATTTCTCCAGGATGTTTCACACATTTTATTATTTATCTAATTTGTGTATGAATCATTTGTCTTTTTATTTGGAAAAAATACTTTAAAATTTGATTCCTTTGACAAATATGTTTTTGTTTCATCAGGTAAGGAGTAGGTATGCCATCTGGCTATTACCATTCTGAATTTTAAAATAACTCTTCAAATAAATGTTAGGCTCCCAAACTCTCATTACTTTAGTGATAGAATTATAAACTTGGGTTCAAAAAACTTTAAAATCCTAAAATGTCTCTATTTCCAATAGTAACATAAAAAGACACCTAACACTGTGGGGTAAAAGTTATTTTAAGTTCCCCGGCCCCCACTTCCCCCCTACCCCGTAACATTTAGAAACCACTAAAAAAAAAAAATCTGGGGTCTTATTAATAGACTTCCAAAATAAAATTTTATGGAAGTGTTTTCATTAAGGAACAATCCAAGGGAGCAGGATACTTCTTGAATACGACAAACAAACAAACAAACAAAAAAAAACAAAGCCTATTGGCACCAATTCAAACAAACATGCTAATCAGAGTTTTGATCTATATGAAATTCATTTGAAACTTCTTAACAGGATCAAATGCCTAAAACAAAATTTAAGCCCCCATCTTTTTGGCAACAAAATAAGTGAAATCAACATAAGGATATTTTAGGTAGGATTTAAGGGCACATTCCGAATGAAATGGAAAACTTTCAAACTTAGAAAGCAAAGACGGGATCTTTCAATTAGCTACTTGATTCTATCACGCCTAAATAGAAAGTCAGGATAATATCTCAATAGATATTTTCAAAACTTTTATATTCATATATTTATAATTACTTTCAAAACTAATATAAGCTATTTGTCATGAAAACCTATACCTAAATAAGCTGCTTTTCTTCTCTGTTTTGCTATGCTCTAACATGTATGTGATCATGTTTAATGAAAACTATCCTTTTAAACTCCTCTGAAGAACAGAGAAGCAAGAAATGGAGTAACACAAGTAAGCCTACGAAGTCATGAGGCTCTGAAAGTCTTGTCCCTGGCTAGTCATGGCCATTTACATTTCAATACAGAAGGTTAGTGTTTTGGGAAAAAGAATCATCTTGACTAGTAGGTTTTTTGTCAAAGGCCATCAGGTAGACAGCTATTAATCAGAGCATTAGCCTAAAGCTCTTGGGCAATGATTAACAAAAGAATAAAGAAAACTTTAGTTTTCCTATTGAATCCTTCTATTCTGTCATTTTTGGTACTTAAAAAAAAACAACTATGCCCATAGTTCACCTTATCCTGTACTTATAATACCAACTTGAAAGTGGCCAATTAGGAAGATGGGCTAAACTGCATTCTTCTTAGGTTTATCTGGTTGATAAGTGGAACTTAACTAGCTATTTCTTTCATATAATCTTTAATATGAACTCATAATTCACATTGATTATGCCACAAGATATGAGGGGCCAAAGGTAAAATTCAGATGGGCACCTCTCAAATGTTTTCTAGTTTTCTCCTGTTCTAGCCAGATTTTTTTGAAAACCTTGGGGAAAGACTGAAATTTCTCACCAGTCTGAGACTGCATGTAAGTATTTACAACATTAAGTGGAAAAAACAAGAACCCTAACATAGCACCCAATAGCCCTCCACAGATAAATTCAGTAACCAATAAGCACTGTGAGTCCTCGCAGTAGGTAAAGACTCCTTCACAGGACCTTGAAGGCCAAAAAAAAATAACACTGCTGAATCCATTATGGAAAAGAATGGGCAGAAAGCATCAGTAGTACTCTCCAATTCCATGGGACTGCAGCGCCCTGAAAACCTGAGTAGTTGTTTGTAAATTTGTCATAATGCTTGGCCCTCTTGAAGCAATGTTTGAATTCTTTTGAATGGAGTAAAAATTGCTTCTGTTGTCCCAGCAAGTACTGCTGTTACACTACAAGTGATAAACTCTGGGGTTGCTTGACTTGCTTATGGAGAAAGCAAGTAAAATTCTCAGAGACCAAACATAAGGGCCAGGGTAGTTGTCTTCTGCATTAATGAGGGAAGGATTCTGCAATACAAGTTTGATAATCCACCCCTCCTCAACTGAAGTCCTGCATCCTGGGTTTTGATTCCATAGAGCTTTTGCCGAAAGAGGACCCTGAGAATAGGAAAAGTGATTACTATATTGCTGAAAGCTGCACAGCAGCCACACAAGTAATGTGTCATCTCACAAACATCTGTAATATGAGGTTTTACATCTTGTTTCGAAGATGTTAGGATTGTGGCCTTTGAATCTATCATGTTGCTTAAGAACTTTCTTCTTCATAAAGGATTTGTTTTTAAACCTGTAACACCATCTGGGCCTGATGGTGGCTTTTTAATATCTTTCCCAATTTCATCCATTTTTAATATCTGTTAGGTTATCTCTTCTGGAGACAACTGTAACTGAATTTCCCATCACAGTGGCCATCCTGACCTGGTAGCAGCCTACCCCAGGAACAATTTACTTTTAATTTCAGTGGATGACTTTATTAAGAGAACTTTTCAAGCCCCAATTCCTTAATATTATAACATTACTTGCTTGTCAAGTACATTAAGTGCTATTTTAGAATTATCTTTTTCACAGATCCTGTGACAACTAGCAAGCAAGTCATAATGACTTTCAACAGAACTTCCAAACATTCGTTTTTCACATATTTGTGTACATGGTAAAATTAGGGCTTGGGCTAGGTTAAGGATAAAGCATGAGAAGATCACATTCCCCTTAAGAGTTTGCAAAGTGCAAAGAACTGTGACAAAGAAATATACAAAGAGTTTTAGAAGAACAGATAGCAACTCTGCTGAGAAGGGTCACAGATCGGATTTTCTCTGAAAAATAAATGCACCCAATTCCTCCGTTTTATAGCTTAAAATTATTTCTTAATGGTGATCATTCTTCTCAAATTCAAACCCATAATAATCATACCTTGTGGCTTTGGACTTGCAGCTGAGTGTTTCGCTGGCGCTTTTCCATTTATTCCCTGAGCCTCTTCTTCAGATACATTCCGATCAATCAGTGTGGTTGTGCTGCTCGTCACACAAGGAGGAATTATAATGATCTTTGGACAGATGCTGCTGCCTGAGAGAGTTCAAAAAGAAAGGGCAAGTAAATACAGAAATGAGCACAACTTTGTCTTGTGAGTTAAAGTTCTTCTGACTTCATAAAACAAAACCAGTCACATTTACAAGACTGGTTATAGAAATGCTTTTCCCCTATTTGTGGCTTGATAAAGAGTTTTCCTGGGAAAGATTTCATCCCCAGTGCTTTAAAAACCTTATAAAACCACAGGGCATGCTTTCAGAAGACAGCTCTACGCACACTCCTTTCCTTACAGAACTACATACTCTTTTCCTTACAAGGCTACAGAAAGGGCAGAATGCAGCTGCTGTGATGTAGGTGGAGAGGACTAGCGGGCCCCAGCCTAATCCCTTAAAAGCGTTCCTTTCCAGTTTCCAGTCACTGAGTAACCCAAAAGAATAAAGAAGTAAAACACCAAAATGACAGCTGGGCTAGAAAAATCACTGTTAGAAATGAATACAAACACACATGCACACACAAACACACATCTCTCACCCACTGGCTTACTCAGAGTCTCACTTCAGCTTCTATGATAGAAGCTACTATAACCCGTGTTTTTTTAAAGAGTATACAGATAACACTGTCACATTTATTTAGAACTTGAAACCCCCAAATGTTCTTTAAAACAACACTGAAATACATCGTGCACTATAAATAAAGAGGAATAGATCAATTTTCTGTTTAATTTCTGATAAAAAGAAGCCATATCTGAATTACAGCATTTTTTGAAAAGTCAAATATCAGTATTTTCTTCTTTATACACATCTTAAATTTCCATCCCTTATGGTTGACATTGTGATTTAAACAATAGACGGAACTCGGCTGAAGAAGAAAATAGGAGAACATAGAGCTTCTATCAAAAAAAGTATTCCATCTAAGAAACTAACATTTGGCTAAGAAACAAACTGTTTCATTTTTATAGAATCCAAATATCTAAAAAGAGAACTATTAGATAAGATCATAATTATTCTTCAAAGCACAAGAGAAACTAATAAAAATCCAATCAATTTACTGGTGAGTCAAAAAATATTCCCTTCTAATTCAAACTGATTTTTAAATAAGTCAAGTATTAATTTAAGGAACACTATTAATTTATTTTCTGTGCTCCCCTTTAAGTTTGTCTTGGTAAAATAGATTTTTTAAAATAATAAAATTTGTCCATAGATTGTCTCAGAAATTATTAAATGAGGTAGTGCTAAAACAGAAATTAAATGTTTTTTTCATCAGATACCCTTCTGCTAAAAGGGAATATCTGCCAGCTGAAGTAAGTATTGTTGAGCCATATTTAATCAAAATTTTGAATGAAAAAGTTATGGAAGATTATTTGACAGTACATTATTAAAATTTTAAGCAGAAGAAATAAAAGCTCAAAGCTTAAATGTGTGGTTTTATCTACCTTCTTAGAAAAGTTGTCAGCATATATCCCTAAAATCCACAGCATATCATCCAAGCAGTTAGCCTTTCAAGAGGGATTAGGATGCTTTTTCCACAGTGACCACATAAACGAATAGTATCTTAAAGACTACCTCCTCCTGAGGTCCAGTGGGGTCCAGAACCAGTGAAATAAATGCAGAGCCCAACTACAAATCAGAGGAAGATACTGTTAATATGATCCTGCCCACACAGAAATGTAGCATTAAAGTTGATTTGCACAATCAAGTAGCAACAAAACTACAGAAAGGGGGCAGCTAATGGGTTAAATTAGAAAAATTAAGCTCAGCCCTTTAAAAATAGATTGCCACTGTTACATATTAAAATATGAAACTAGTTTAATAAATATAGTCGATTTAGAAACAAAATATTTCTTGCATACATACTAATATGAAATTAAAAACCACTTCGGCAGTTAATACCTGAATAGCAAATTTCAGGTTATGATGGATTTTAGAAATGCCATTATTCATACAGAACATCTCCCACAAATGTGTCAAAATGCCTGGAAAAGATCAACCACACATCTACTTTTAAAATAAAGCCATTAAAGTTATAAAAGTCATGATTACAAATCTTTTACCAGTGACAATAAATCCATGGCCAGAAACTTCTTTTCAGATCATTGTTTAAAACAAGTCACCAAACTTCACCCACCATCACAAAACATTAAAACATGGTAGACACCGAGAACACTGGTTTTTATATTTTTTACAGAAACCACATGTGGCCCATAGGGCCTAAAATATTTACTAACTGGTCCTTTAGAAAAAGTTTGCTGACCACTGCCCTAGGTTAAACACTCACGGTAAAGGAAGTTTGCCTGAAAGAAATACCATTTCATGAAATACTTCATCAGCTAATATCTTGGCTACTAGCAATAAGAAGTAAAACTTCTTTTTGCTCCTTTATGGCCCTGTTGGCTTACTGACACTTGGAGATAATCCGTATTTAGGTGTTAGTTGCATAACAGATATTTGAAAGAAAATTTGTGAGCAGATGGTCCACCAGTTCAAGAATTTTTACATAAACTCTAAGAAATGGGGCTCTTCAATATAATACACCCTTCAATTCCAAATTATCAAGAAGAACCACAAGAAGTGATTTATAATTAAATAGTTATCTTGGGCACACATAAAACTAGATACAATATGTTAGTTAACATGGAGAGTTAACAATTAAATACTATCTTCATTTTCCTGGAGGATTGGTAATCTTTTTAGCCACTGCTCCTAACCCATTTTGCATTGCTCTGTCTTTGGGTGATTGACCCATCCTTGCTGGATTCTTCAATAGATAAGTCTAGACATATGTTAACCTGAGGAGCTCCTTGGATATTCTTCATTACTCAGTAATTACTGGGGTCAGGAAGATAAATAAGACATACTTCTTACCTTCAAATAGTTCATGGTTTAAAGAAAATGGATGGGTACAATACCACAAGTATATGGAACACCCATTCTTCCACACCCTTCCTAACTTTTGTCCACCCTTTCGATCTCAACTTAAATGTTATTTCATGGCAGGGATCTCCTGATCCCCAATTGTGCTGGTTTGAAAGGAAGTATGCCCCCTAAGAAAAGCCATGTTTTAATATAAGTCCCATTTCATAAAGGTAGAATAATCCCTATTCAATACTGTATGTTCGAAACTGCAATCAGATCATCTCCCTGGATGATGTGATTTAGTCAAGAATGGTTGTTAAACTGGATTAAGGGACGACATGTCTCCACCCATTTGGATGGGTCTTGATTGGTTTATTGGAGTCCTATAAAAGAGGAAATATTTTGGAGAATGAGAGATTCAGAGAGAGCAGAGAATGCTGCAGCACCATGAAGCAGAGAGTCCACCAGCCAGTGACCTTTGGAGATGAAGAAGGAAAACGCCTCCCGGGGAGCTTCGTGAAACGGGAAGCCAGGAGAGAAAGCTAGCAGATGACGCAGTGTTCACCATGTGCCCTTTCAGCTGAGAGAGAAGCCCTGACTGTGTTCGCCATGTGCCTTCTCACTTGAGAGAGAAACCCTGAACTTCACTGGCCTTCTAGAACCAAGGTATCTTTCCCTGGATGGATGCTTTTGATTGGACATTTCTGTAGACTTGTTTTAATTGGACATTTTCTCGGCCTTAGAACTGTAAACTAGCAACTCATTAAATTTCTGGTATATTGCATTCCAGCAGCTAGCAAACTAGAACACCAATCTAAAATAGCTCCCTCCTGGCCACTGTGATTCCATCTCAAATTACCTTGACATTTTCATTCATAGCACCCAATCACAATTTATACTTATATATTATTTATATATTACATATTTAATTATATATACATATATAAAATATATATGTACACATGTATATGTATACATGTATATAAGTATACATATACATATATTACATATTTATATATTATTTTGTATATTACATATAACCTTGGGTGATTACATATAACCTTGGGTGATTCTGACCCCCAGACAACAGTTGAAAATTTCTGTAGATATTTTTGATCATCATGGCTGGAGGGGTGGATGCTACTGACAGGCAGTGGATATGATATGAGTAACCAGGAATGATGCTTGACATCTTACAATGCACAGAACAGCCCCCACAACAAAGTGGTATATTGCCCAAAATGTCAATAGTGCCAAGGCCAAGAAAACCCGATTATAGTAAACTTAAACAAATATACTGTAAACTTCTTGAGGGCAGGGTTGGCATTGTTTTGTTTACTGCTCTGTACCCAGAGCTTCATGCATGACTACCAATAATACTCAACCTACAAAATATCTGTTAAATGAAATGAATGACATGCTATACAGAGTTATTACAGTATAAGATGAAGCCCCAAGAGGGAATATCCAAGTAGGTCTAGAAGGATTTCTAAAGGAGGCAACGCTTCTGCCACGTGTTAAAGAATGGAGAGAAACTTATGAGCAGACCAGCACTGAAAGGACATTTCAGGCAAGGAAATAAAAATGTGCAGAGTAAATCTGAGGGAGTATGACATGCTCAGTCACTATCAAGTGGTTGGGAAGACTGGTTAGATAAGGTTGTAGGGACAACAGAAGGATGGGAGAAAGGTCACAGAGAGACCTGCTACCTCAGATAACGAGGTATGCTATGCTATGTAGATGAATATGGACTTTATACTCTGTTATGGTTGAACTGTGTTCCCCCAAAATATATAATCAAGTTCTAACCCCTGGCCCTATGAACATGGCCTTATTTGGAAATAGGGGTCTTTGAAGATATTATTAGTTAAGATGTAGCCAAACTGGATTAAGGTAGACTGTATTTCAATATGACTGTGAGAGAGAAAGCACTGTGACAGCTGAGACACAGAATGCCATGTATTGCCGGCAAGACAACAGCAGCTAAGAGAAGCAAGGAAGGATTATTCCCTGTAGATTTAAAGGAAGCACGGCCCTGCCAACACCATGTTTTCAGACTTGTAGACTCCAGAACTGTAAGATAGTAAATATCTGTTGCTTTAAGCCACCCAGTTTGGGGTACTTTGTTATGGCAGTTCCAGGAAACAAACTAAGACATATTCTAAGTAACTAGGAAGTCAGAAAAAGATTTAAAGCAGAAAATGACACCATCCAATTTACAATTTAGAAATAGAATATTCTGGAGGCAATGGGAAGATGGATGGATGGATGGATGTGTATGTTGTGTGGCGGGGGCATAGGGAGAGGGTGTAGGGAGAAGCAGGAAGAAAAATCAGTTAGGAAGAAACTGCACCAGTCCATGCACATGATGCTAAGACCCTGACTAAGGCAAAGGAAGAGAGTGGAGGAGAGAGCAATGGTTGTGAGAATTATTGAGTAGAAATAATGTACAGGGGATGGCTGGCTGCAGGTGAGGATCTGGGAGGAGTAAAGGATGATGCTTAGGCTCCTGGCCAGGGTGACGGGAAAAATAATGCCTTTTACTTTATATATATGAATCAAGAATACTACAGTCTTGAAGAATTCAAGAATACTCCTGAATTTCAGGAGCCTGCATGAATGTCCAAGATGCACAGCCTGGCTGGTATTCATTAGGTTCCAGCCATCCAACATTCCATTTGCCCTCATTTTTTCAGTCTCATCATTAAACTTTTAAAATAAATTCCCTCTGGTACTTTCTTTTAGAAATCATTTTGTGCACTTTAAGACAGAGAGTGAAAAAAGCTTGTCTGTCTTATTCAGGGCCAATCACATACAGGTCCTAACCCATTCGTTATTTTCTTTCATTTTTGTTTTTAGTAATTATAGATTAAGTCACTTGCCCTTCCTCTAAGAAGGATCAATTTCCTTAATTTTTATTAATAGTAGCCACAAATAACAGTCAAGTGATTCGGCTGGAAGGAGGGGGAAAATGCATTTTATGAGAACATGGAGTACTTTTTCAGGAGCTTGAAATTCCTTCAGAACTCCAAAGAGTTAAGAAAAGTCCATTATAGAGCCCAGGAGGAAAACTCACCAGCAACAGTCACTGCACACACCAAATGTCCGAGGGCCACTTTTCCCAAAGTGTGTTCTATGAAGCCTTACTCTGTCAAGAAGATCCCTAGTCATCCTCTCCTCTCAAAAATAGCCTACTGTTCTATAGGAAATATTTGTGGCTTGCCAATTTTACAGCATCAGCTTGAATACTCAATGACATATTAGGGCATATTAGAGGCTCTGAAAGCTCAACTGGAGAGAAACCTGTTTAACTCTGAGCCCAGTATTTCTCCAGAAAACCCTTTCCCCACATCCTGCAAGTCAATATTCCATGGAACTAATCAGTCTTAGGATTCATGTTGGGAAAATATGCCCTAGCAACTGCTTCACGTGTTCCTGAGAGCCATTACCTTGACTATTTCCCACATGTTCCCATCTCCATTATAACACATCCTCCTGACTTCCCAGTAATCATCTTGGCTGCCTTCATGTCCCTGACTCTCAAATCATGAACCGAAACTCCAGGCTTTGCTGCCTTGGGTCTTGACCCCGTGGGTCCCCAGCTTTGCTCCTGCACAATACCACAATGCACAGACCACAGAAGCATCTCTCAGGGGCAGGGTCCTGGATGCTTGATTTCTGTGCATGGAATCTAAAACCAGAATAGCTCGTGGCTTGAACAATCAAATGAAATTATGTTCCATACTTCTGTCAGTCTGTTTTATCTCCTTTCTTTCCACCACCCTCCTTCACACACCTGAAAAACTCAACAATCTAACAGACTAAGAGGCACACAATTTAGTAAACACGTCTCCAACTTTTTTCTCTTGACATTGTTACAAAATAAATTTGCATACTACTCTAAGTACAGAATATAAAATATTATAATTAACAGTTCAGAGAGTAGTAATATGTAGAAATAGAATAGCGCACATGGTTTTATTTTGTCAAGGCAAGAATCATGAAGATGAATGCAAAACCACATCAATGGTCTTAATTCTGCTGAGTAGGAAACAATATACTGTCCCTTTGCTCTGTTACCTCCCTGTGGATTTAAACTCCATAAACAGCCAAAATACTTTATTTGATAAGAAGCTTGACTTCGTACGAAGACAATATACCAATAAGGTATCAGAATAGATTATGCTCCCTGGAAAAAACAGTTTGTTTTCAAAATGGCCTTTTCTGAACTGATATGTTCTGTGGACATCAAGATTTGTATAAATGCACTGCAATATATAGCTTCAGGTATGGTCACACGGGTGTTAAAAGACATGTCCTTCAGTGGCATATACAAACCAAAAAATCTATACAGAACATTACAAAATATTAACAATCATACTTTAGGCTTCCCCAGTGCTTTAAAATTTACAGTTTATAACTTGCTTTCAAAATCTTCTACTTAGTCTCACGACTACTAGTAGCTACAGTAATAATATCTAACATTATTGAACATTTATTTTGAGTCAGAAATTTTTATGTTCATTTTAAACATGACTAAGCTTCAGTCTTAAATGACTAAGCCGATCCTGGGTTGATGTAGACTTAGTTTTTAAGACCCTCCTGGACTTCAGCTCATAATTCTCTCTCTCACTCAGCAGGTAATCAAGTAATTAGATCGCTATGCTATGCTACAACTACTTGCCTTGACCCTGTGCATTTAATTCAGCCAAGACTGAGCAGTCAGAAGCTTCCAAATATCCAGGGTATCAATCAATCCAATGTAAGAAATACAAGATAAGAAAATGTGAATCTTAATAAGGGAAGCTAAATAAATCAAGATGGGCCTCCAAATAACCTGCTTGTTAGCAGCTTTGAATCTCTTTCTCATCGCTTCTCAGGTCCACAGACTTCTGACCTCCTTTTCGTTCTGCCTCCCATTTCTGACCAGCATTTTCTTCTCAAAATCTGAAAGCCAAAGGCCTTTCCATTAGTCTCTTAGATATTCTCTCTGGAAACCAGAGAGGTTCCTAAGTATTCACTCCATGATTGTCTAGTCCTACTCAGCTCTGGGGACCTGGCTGTTGCTTACACCGCAGTTGCAGAAAGTAAGGTTGGCTCATAATCGCAAAGCCATGAGTCAAATCAGGGCTTTTGATTCTAAGGTCAGTGCTCCTTCTACCACAATGGACAGACCCTTTGTCAGATCAATTTGTAATTTCACTAGAAATGTCTAGGATTTGAAGTGGTATTTCTAATATTTCCAGGACTAGGAGGACCCATTAATTCTTTTTTTATTATTGTATAATATAACATATATACAAAGAAAGAAAGAAAAAAGCAATAGTTTTCAAAGTACACTCAATAAGTAGTTACAGGACCGATACCAGACTTTGTCATGGGCTACCAGATTATCCTCTCAGATTTTTCCTTCTAGTTGCTCCAGAATATAAAAGGCTAGAAGGAATAAATATTTTTATCATTACATTCAAAATCTTTTTCTTTTTTGTGAAAAATAACACATATACAAAAAGCAATAAATTTCAAAGTACAGCACCACAATTAGGTGTAGAACATATTTCAAAGTTCGGCAAGGTTACAATTCCACAATTTTAGGTTTTTACTTCTGGCTGCTCTAAGATACTGGAGATTAAAAGAGATATCAATTTATGATTCAGCAATAATAGTTGTTAATCTTATCTTCTCTGAATAACTCCACCATTACCTTTAATCTACCTATCCCTTTCTTTCAGCATATTTGGTTTATAGGACCCATTAATTCTTTTTCAATTTTGCAAAAGACCTAAAGTACTATAGTTAGCTTAAATACAAATGAATTGAAATACAGTTTTGAGAAATCAACAACATTCTTGGAAATCATTAAAGACATTCTAGAGTGTCACAAAATTAAGTTTCAGAAACATTTTGAGATCTAAAATAACGTTTTAGAATTTGCCAGTAGAAAAACAGGAATAATAATGTCCTCTGAGCAAATTCAGATCTTTTCATTCAAGAAATTTTACCAACATCCAGCTATTATAACCTGCCACAGACTTCAAAGAAACTGCATATCTTTTCCATGGCCGGAAGATGTGCTGTTTACCTACTGGAAGACTGGTTATAAGTGTGGGTCTGGAGGTGGTGGGAAATAGGTTAGGAATTGCATATATGCATTAACATTTATTTAGCATTTAACAATTAGACTCTTGACAGACTCTGTATGGGAAAAGTTAAGGCCCAGAACATGCTTTCAAAGAGTCAACGCACTACTAAGAAGATTAAAATACACCTCAGGGGTGTGAAAATTATAGCCCAAAAGGTAAACCTGGCCCACCACCTACTTTTATCAATACAATTTTACTGGAACACAGTCATGTCCATTTCTCTACATAGTGCCTATGGCTGCTTTTCCCTACAGTGACAGAATGGAGTAGTCAAGACAAAGACTACATGGCCTGCAAGCCCTAAAATATTTAATATCTGTTCCTTGACCTATATAATCAAGGCAACGGCTATGGGCTAGTACTTTAATTTTCTAGTTTAGGTTCTATCCCCTGAGGAGCGAGATTATGGGTAAATAAAAACGTATCAATTTCAGGGAACTCATTGGCACTGTCATGGAAGAGTTGGTTTAACACTTTTGGGCTTACAAACTACTGTGCTGTTTATTTAGTAAATTAACAGGGTTATAGAGAATGATTGTTCTAGTTTGCTAGCTGCTGGAATGCAATATCCAGCAACAGAATGGCTTTTAAAAAGGGAAATTAATTGTTAAGTTGCAAGTTCACAGTTCTAAAGCCATGAAAATGTCCAAATTAAAGCAAGGATATAGAAATGTCCTATCTAAGGCATCCAGGTAAAGACACCTTGGTTCAAGAAGGCCGATGACATTCAGGCTTTCTCTCTCAACTGGAAAGGCACATGGGGAATGTGGCAACATCTGCTAGCTTTCTCTCCAGGTTCCTTGGTTCCTGAAGCTTCCCCAGGGGCATTTTCCTTCTTCATCTCCAAAAGTCTCTGGCTACATGGGTTCTCATGGTCCTGGCTCTCAAGATTTTTCCAAAATAGTTCCTCTTTTAAAGGATTCCAGTAAACTAATCAAGACCCACCTGGAATGGGTGGAGTCACATCTCCCACTAATCAAAAGTCAATACCCACAATCCAGCATGTCACATCTCTGTGGAGATAATCTAATCAAATTTCCAATATACGGTACTGAATAAGGATTAAAAGAAATGGCTGCCTCCACAAGACAGATCAGGATTAAAATATGGCTTTTCTAGGGCACATAATCCTTTCAAACCAGTACAATGATCTTTAACTTCTTATTGATCTAAACCCTGCATGCCTAGCATGCTATTGAGTCAATTGCCTTCTTAGTATTTTTAGCAAAAATTATCTTCCTCAGCTGTCCACTGAATCAGTGGGCCAGCCGGGTTTAGTCACCTCTCTAAATTCACCTCTCTAAAATCACTGTCAGTGATTCTGAACCATGATTACACATTAGAATCACCTGTGGAGCTCTGCCACCGACCCCAGATAACCTCAAACCAATTAAATCAGATCTCTAGGAGGTGAAAGCCCAGCATCAGGATGTCTTTTGTTTGTTTGTTTTTATGTTTCCCAGGTGATTCCAATGTGCAGTCAAAGTTGAGAACCACTATTCTCGGTATTAACAATAAAAGGCTTGGATCAAATTAGTACTTGCAGTGGAAGCTATATGAAATGAATACCGTAATTTTGAGCGGTTATGCTAAACTTCCACCAAAGTTATATCATAAAATGAGGACATCATGAAAAAATACAAATTTTGATAGAAATGATTTAGGTTCACAGTATCCTGTGACATTTGTTTACATTATAGTCAATTAATGTGATAGGTAAAAATTAGATTATCTGATTTTGGAATCCACTACTGAATAAAATGTAGATGTCCCTGGTTTGTATGAAAAGCCACCAGTTAGGAGCCTTTTAAATTCAAAAGGGGAGAGAATTTCTGGTTGATCAACAGCCTGGGGAGTTCCCCTCTGAAAAGAGAGACTTCTGAAGGAAAATTTAAAATTTTATGGACTTCATAAATTTTGAAAGAAATAAAAACAGATGTGAGAAAAGAACTTGAAGGGCAAAAGACAGGTTTTTGCAAAGAACCGTAGCCAACTCATCTATTCAGGATGTCTGGTTGATAAATTAACAAGAATCTTGGCTTTTCCTTTTCCTTCTACCCATTGCCAAACTATTTTCCATTTATCCAAACAAAGTATGGACAGGTCCAGAGAAGAAAATCAAACTGGTCAATGTTTCATAATGTTTGACAAGGATGCAATAAGAACACAGCAGAATCGTCTTTATCTCAATCACAAGTGGAGAACTTCCAGACTTTGCTGACATGCTAACTTTGTATCTTTTCTGTTGTTGTTTTTTTTTAACTTGTTTTCTACAAAGTTGATTTCCACCAGCTAAACAATCCCAGCCTAATACTTTTTCTCTGAACTTCTGCTTACTTCAAACTGCCTATTTAAAATTATCCACTGACTTCCACTTCTCAGCCACTGTCCTCAAATACTTTGCTTTACAGTTACTGACAGTGTTCATTTACTTTCAACCCTAAATTTAACTCATTGGCAGTAATGGGTAAAATGAACTCTACCAGAGAAGAACAGCTCCTTAGGGCCAGCCAGTCCTTCACCCCAAAACTACATCAACCCCATTACTGCAGTCCCCACGGTCAGGATTCGTGAACCTGCTGTGAGAAGCAAGACTATGTCTATCTTTAGTGTTTGATTTTTTTCCTAGAAGAAAACATGGTGGATTATTAAAATTAGAAGTTGGAAACTAAAAAATTTTGACATGATTATTTATTTACCTTTTGACCATGGGAAAGTTACTTAACTTCCTTATAAATTAGAGAAATATTTTACTGGTCTAATTTCATTGTTCACGCTCAAGTCACAAGTAGACTCAAAACCTTTATACATACACACACATATATTTTGGCAATTTTTAAAAACATTTGATAATTGGGTGACTCTCTTAAAAAGCCTTGGAGACAGCCTATAATCTATCCCAATTCTGTATTTTGATCCTATCTTTTTTTTTTTAACTTTTTTTATTGGTATAGTATAACATAAACAAAGCAAAGAAATAAAAAAGCAATTAGCTTTCAAAGCATTCTTCAACAAGTAGTTATAGGAGAGATCCAAGAATTTCTCATGGGCTACCATACGATCCTCTCACATTTTTCCTTCTAGCTGCTCCAGAATATAGGAGGCTAGAGGGCTTCAATATTTTTTTATCAATCCAATAGACTTTTTTCCTTTTTTTGTGAAAAATAGCATATCTACAAAAAAGCTATAAATTTCAAAGCACAGCACCACAATTAGTTGTAGAACATATTTCAGAGTTTGACATGGGTTACAATTTCACATTTTTCGGTTTTTACTTCTAGCTGTTCTAAAATACTAGAGACTAAAAGAGATATCAATTTAATGATTCAGCATTCATATTCATTTCTTAAATTCTATCTTCTCTGTATAACTCCACCATCACCTTTGATCTTTCTGTCTCTCTATTTAGGGGTGTTTGGGCTATGGCAATTCTAAATTTTTCATATTGGAAGAGTCTGTCACTAATATAGGGTGGGGAGATGGAATTATCTGATGATCTGGAGAGACTGGCCCCTCTAGATTTTAGGACTTATCTGGACCAGGGACCCATCTGGAGGTTGTAGGTTTCTGGAAAGTTACTCTAGTGCATGGAACCCTTGTGGACTCATATATTGCCCTAGGTGTTCTTTAGGATTGGCAGAAATGGTCCTGGTTGGGGGTTGGCAGGTTATGATAGGTAGCAAGATCTAACTGAAGCTTGTGTAACAGTAACCCCCAGAGTAGCCTCTCGACTCTATTTGAACTCTCTCTGCCACTGATACTTTGTTACATTTCTTTCCCCCTTTTGGTTAGGATGGAATTTTGATCCCAAGGTGCCAGGTCTGGATTCATCCCTGGGAGCTATCTCCCATGTCAACAGGGAGACTTTCACCCCTGAATGAAAGTCACGTCCCATGTAGGAGGGTGGGCAATGATTTCAGTTACAGAGCTAGGCTTAGAGAAACGGAGACCACATCTGAGCAAGAAAAGAGGTCCCCCAGAAGTAACTTTAGGCATGCCATACGTAAGCTAAGTTTCTCTGCTACCTATATAAGCTTCACAAGAGTAAGCCTCATGATTGAGGGCATGGCGTATTGATTTGGGTGTCCCTAAAGTTTGACACAGTATCAGGGAATTTCCTGATATTAAAGTTTAACAGTTCCATATTTTTTCTCCCATCCCTCAAGGGACTTTGCCAATACTTTTTTATTATCTGCTTACTATACTCTAGGATGTATCCAGGCATTACAGTAATCTATACGCGATTAAAGGACCTCTTTCTTATTCCGTGCTCTCTGTGTTTCAATTGTTCAAATGAGTATACAGTTTGAATTAGATTATGCACTACAGAAAATTTCATTTCCAGATCAAATAAACCTTTTTCTATTGGTCTCAAAGAGTATGTGTGGTTCCAAAATATAGACACTTGTCTTTCTTACCCCTATGTTCTGAATTACTTGAACCCCATTCTGTTTGGCTTCATTCTTATCTCTAAATATCAGGTTATATATATAAAACAGCCTCTCAAAATCCAGAAATAATAATCACCACTCCAGAGTTACTGTGTCTGCTCTAAAAGCTTACAATCTAGGCCTGTTTTCTTATAAGCATTTTCTAAAGGTGACCATACCACTGTTCTTTTGTTTCTGACTTATTTTATCTCACCAAATGTCCCACATGTGATCCTATCTTTTTTAAGACAAAGATTAATATAGATCCCATTTTTCGGAACATCTACCATTAAACAACTTACAAAGTTAAGTATTTGCTTTCCTCGTACTCTGTTATGGAATCACACCAGCCAGCCTCACTTTTTCCCCTGGCTAGATTCTTGACTAAGAGCACAACAGCATTGTGCGTTAAGCTTCTTACAGGGCAGGGGATTGTTTCAATCTTGCAAAATTTAAAAAGCAAATACTTAACTTGCTTATCTATTATTTCCCATATTTTTTCTAACTGATGAGGAGGGAAGTTAGGAAGAAAACATAAGTCAATTCACCAAAGAAAACCACTTTTCTAATTCTGAATTTTAAAACTTAATTACTTACCCCATGTTTGCCTGTGTTTGAAATGATTGTTCCTATGAAGAAAAAGTTTAGCTATTTTGCTCATTCACTGATGAAACCAATCTTATTACTCCCATATTTAAAATCCTTTGATGAAATTGAAAGGCCTGTATGAAAAAAACTCCAGTTTGTGTAAGGGACTCTATACCATCAAACATCAACCGAACTGTCAGGGCTTCTTTTCCATTTACTAACAGCAGTGGTAACAGCTGTTGCTCCAGCCACATGCCCATGCTCACTGTTCTTGGAACACCTTATACTCATTTCCTCTCTCTCTCCTTGTCTTTGCATTTGTTTTCTCTTGATTTCATAATCTTTCTTTCAACACTCCTACTCATTCATCAGCATCTACTTCAAATGTCGCCTTTTTTTGAGGAAATCTCTTTGAATTAACTAAACAAAATTAGTTCTCCCCTTTTTATTCTCTAAACATCTATATGTACCTCTACTATGACATTTGTCATGCAGGAACACTGTTTTTTAGAAGTCTAATGGTGAAGACAGATGAACTGTTTGAGGACAAGAGTATTAAATTTGGGGGGATTTAGTCTAGTGAATAGAGTTATATTTACCATCTTTAAGCATGTATCATTACCATTTTCCTGGATCTAAACTGCCAATGTTAGAATAAAGAGGTACCCAAAATATCTTCTGTGTTCCATATTTTTACTCGCTACTTTATTTTACACTGTAAACTAGAAAATCTAATGGAGACTGAACAAAATATTTTTATTTTGAAATAATAAAGAACACTTATATCCTACAAAGTTGGTAACTACCAGGAAGCATAAATTTACACCAAGAAAACTGCAAAAAGAAGCATTTTAAGTGTTGTATAGTTCTTTTTACTATAGACACAATAGATTTCATATTTCTTCAGTCATGTGACATCATAATGTGTCATACTATTACCTGGATTAAATACATTATCATGTAACAAATAGGAGTTCATAAATTTTACTATTGGCTAGAAATTTTTAAATACAGGGAATTTCCAATCAGATGAATTTGGGAAAAACTGTATGAAGTATAAATATGCAAATAATCCTCCCACTTTAATTCATGCACTAGTTTACTACACTTCTGTGCCAGTTGGAAAGGATGTGTGTACCCTAGAAAAGCCCTGTT
This sequence comes from Tamandua tetradactyla, assembly GCF_023851605.1. Lineage (NCBI taxonomy): Eukaryota > Metazoa > Chordata > Mammalia > Pilosa > Myrmecophagidae > Tamandua > Tamandua tetradactyla. The sequence continues at coordinate 95,801,101 of NC_135333.1, read as the reverse complement.
TTAATCCTAATCCAATTTTGTAAAGGCAGCCATTTCTTCCAACCCCTATTCAGCACTATATATTGGAAACTTTCATTAGATTATCTCCATGTACATGTGACTCAATCAAATGTGGGTATTAAATTGATTAGATGGAGAAGTGACTACATCCATTCGGGTGGGTCTTGATTAGTTTACTGGAATCCTATAAAAGAGGAAACATTTTGGAGAAAGCTGGAGATTCAGAGAGAGCAGAGAAGGATGACAGAAGCCACAGAACCATGAAGCAGAAAGTCCACTGGTCAGTGACTTTTTGGAGATGAAGAAGGAAAATGCCTCCCAGGGAGCTGGAGAGGAAGCTAGCAGATGTTGCTGTGTTTGCCATATGCTCTTCCAGCCCAGAGAGAAACCCTGACAGTGTTCACTATGTACCTTTCCACTTGAGAGAGAAACCTTGAACTTCATCGGCCTGCTTGAATCAAGGTATCTTTCCCTGGATGCCTTAGATTGGACATTTCTATAGACTTGCTTTAATTGAGACATTTCCACAGCCTAAAAAGTGTTAACTTGCAACTTATTAAATACCCCTTTGTAAAAGCCATTGAACTTATGGTATATTGCATTCCAGCAGCTAGCGAACTAGAACAACCTCCAAATCAACTTTGCAAGAATTATTAAGAGAAAACGTTTTTAGATTGTTACATTTTATTTTTTCTTCTTTCCTTGTTTAACTCCTCCAGGCAGAACTATCCCAAAGAATGAAGTGCTTAAATGCAGGAGGACAAAAAGCAAGAGAAGAGAGTTTGGTTAACTCAGAAAAGGGATGACCTTTATTAGAGTTGAACTTGTGACATATGAACATTATCCTTGAGATGGTAATTAATATTTAAATACTTTGTATATAGAATAAGAATATATAATCTTATAATAATTCCTGTGGGTTTTTGTCTGTCATTATTTTTAGTTATGAGCAAAAGAACATAAGTCAATGGGATACAAAGTAAGAAAGTTAATCTAATTACATATTATATTTAAGTATCCATTTATAGTCTGGGCTGTATGTTTATAAAGTCTAATAAAATTGTGAAGTCTAATAAAATTAACAGTGGTCCACAGAAGAGTATAATAAAAAGAAATTTAAATCTATACTCATCTCTCAAGACAATTTCAGTGAAAGGGGAGTATAGCCTTTAATATATAATAAAAATCTTGAAAATTTTCTCTCTCCAACGTACCACAATTACTCTTCTCCATGAAGATGAATTGCTCCCCAAATTTCTTGGTCTTACACCTCAAAGCTTGCCCCATCTCCTTCTCTCCCAACACAACCCTTTATTCAATCATCTAAAACCATTTATAGAGCCATCCATGGGATTTAAGTCTCACTACCCACTTCCCTGACCAATCCCCAACTCCTTCTGTCTCAGTTCTCTACAAAGTAGATCAAGTTAGCCTCTCAAACTTCCAAGAAGCTAATTATTCAGATTTTTAACAAGGAAGAGACAAGAAATTAATAAGCAAGGATATTTATTCCACAAGAGAGAAGTAAGTGCGGGAAATAGAGAGAACTGCAAAAAATGATAGTTTATTAATTTCTCATATATCTCTGTTCATTTGGTTTAAAATTTCCTGGCCGTATAAGGTATAGAATAGGGAATTAGAAATGTATTAATTTAGTCAGCAAATAGTAATGAAGCACCCAGTACACATCAAATACTTTTCTAGGCCTAGAGATATGTAGTGAACAACACAGAAAACCAAAGGCACTTATATAACATCCCAATGGATAAAGTGCTGGGAGGAAAAATAAAGTTGGATAAGGGAAATAGACAGTGCTGCTGGGTAAGGGGCTGCTAGCAGAAGGAGGTCAAGGAAGTCTCCAGTGATAAGCTGGCATTTGAGCAGAAACATGAAGTTAGACATGCAAATATTTGGGAGATCAGGATTCCAGACAGAGAGTAAAATGGTAAAAGTCCTAAAGTAGCAGCGATACTTAATGCCTTCAAAGAAAAATAGGGATGACTCCACGTCTGGAACGGAATGAACTGGTGCATATTGGGCATTGAGGGCAAATAATTAAATGGGTGGGAGTTTGGGGTAGATCAGGTTGAGAGCCTCACATGTCATTGAGGGGACAGAGGTTTGTCCTTTGAGAGAGTTGGGAATCCACTGAAGGTGTGTAAGCAGAGGAGCGACAATGACCTGCTTTTCATCCTAAAAGGACGATTCAGGCTGCTAGAGAGAAAATAACCTTCAGGAGGTTAAGTATAGTCAGGAGGCTACTGGAATAATCCAGGGAAAAGTTGAACAGGGCTTGAACCAAGGTAGCAGCAGAATTTGATATATTTTAAAGCAGGATTTGTCAAGAGATTGGATGTGCCTAAGAGAAAAAGGATTCCAAGAAGTCTCCGGTTTTAGCCTGAACATAAAAAAGAATAGTTGCTATATAATGATATGGTGAAGACTGTCAAAATGTGACAATGTTTTAATTTTCTTAGACATTAAAAAAAAAAAATCCTGTCTGTATTTATCCTCTAAGAGCAGAAATGACTTGTTTTCCCCAAGCCAGTTTTTAATAACTACTGCATAATGTGACCGAGGAGTTAGGACTTAAAGGATGATTATGATTACTGAGTTATTATAGAGATATTCCTCTTTACTTTCTAGTATATTAGAGTAGACAGAGGGAAATACCTGAAATCTTTGAATTGTAATCCATCTGCCTTGATCTCTGATAATGATTGTATAGCCTTTATCTTGTGCCCTTGTGATTGTAAAAATCTTGTGACTAATCTTCACTTGTGCCACTTATCCAGTTTTTCAACTTTAGAGTCTTGTGATCACTAAAGACAGGCCCTGATGTTTATTAATAAAGGTTACTAGGTCAACCTAGAACTAACCCACCCCAAGTCGAAAGTTAGCTTGATAACCAAAACTGAATCTAACCAACCAAAATGATCCTGCCTGACATGCAGTAGTTCAGACCTTAACCTATAAGTCACCCATCCTTCATTATAATACTAAAAATCACGCTCTTCATCATATAGAGGCCACCATTTTCTTACATAAGTTCTGTGACTAAGCATGTAATCAATCTGTGCATGCTCAATAATTAAATCACCTCTAATATCATCTGGAGACATTGTGCTCATTATCCTAAAACCTGACCATCTTTTAATGCTATAAAACTATCAGAATCACTGCAGTTCAGGAAGCCAGATTTTTGGGCCTTTGATCTCCTGCTATAGATGCAGGACTCTTACTCTCTTTGAAATCCCAGTGTCTCAGAAATTGGTCTGAGCGCTTGGGCAATAGAATCCACCGCCTTTGTTCTGTAAGAGTAGAATGAACAATTTCCACGACTAATACCATTTTTCATCTATATGTGTTTTCCTTCTGCCTGCTTCAACATATATTCAACCAACTAAAGACCCCAGGTCTATTAACATGGAGGCACTGAAAAACCTTAGAAGGTCACAGTTTAGTTGGGGCTTAATAGGAACTGTGAACTGTCATAGAACTGGGGATAAGTTAGAGGACATACTTAAACTGGGGGGAGACCTTTGAAAATATTTTTCAGACCAATAAAATTAGCTCCCTATTTTATAGAGAAGAAAGGACAAAAAGAGTAAAGATGAGTACCAGATGATGAATCAGAGAGTGAAGGTGGATAAGTCTACACACAACCAGGAAACAGCCTTTTTATTTTGTGAATGAGCATTCTTCTAATATCTAAGAAGAGTTAGTTAAATCTAAACCTTGATCTTTGATTGAAACTGAAGTTACATACAGGTTTGGATGTGTATTAAATGAGGACGAAATTATCATCCCTCCAAAGAATTGAGTCATTTGCTATACACATTTACATTTAATTTTTCACATAAGAGCATAAATTTAAAAACAAATTTACAAGCATAAATTAAAAAAGGGAAGTTTCCCCAAACCATCAAAACTAAGAGATATGAGTTTTACAAATACCACATACACTAAATCTGCCTATCTAAAATGCTCTTAGATGACCTAATAGCAATAAAACCTTAAAAGGAACTTTCAAAGCCCATGTTGTACTGGCTACTCACAACAGAAAGTTGTCCATTAGAGAAGAAAAAAGAGAGAACAATTTATCAGCTTTGACTTCTTTGAACTTTATCATCTTTCTTTTCTCTCCAATAGAGAGTTGCCTTTCAGGAAGAATGAGATACTCAAGCACTCGTCTCCAATCATCCTAATTGTGTGAAGATGGAATGAGAAGGGACAGAAGTTATTTCAGGAAAAAGGGAACTTCTACTGATAGGGAAATAAAATATTTCCATTTTGCAATATTTCCTTTTTTTAAAATTTCAGAGTGCAATTCTAAATGATGCAGAGACCACAGGACCCCTGAACTTTATGCAAGAATTGTGGAACACCTACAAAGGAACAGGGGCAGGGTATGCAAAGCTGTTCAATCCTCTAGCTACTAGCTTAGCATGGGAACAGAGCCAGCTCTAGCTGTGCAGCTGCAAGAGGGGAACAGGACTTGTCCTCAGCTTCCCCACTGCAGTACTCACGGCATTCCCCCTGAGGCCAACAGAAGGAAAAAGTGACACCACAGGGGAGGAGATCTTAATGCTGTGATGACTTCCAGTTCTAAGTTTCACTTTGTCTTGTTTAGTAAACACTTTTCGGGGATGTTTATATCCATGCAGAAAAAAATGCAAAAATAGCTTAACAAAATGAATCCATTTCAGTTTTTAAAAATATTTTTAGCAGAAATTTCCTGTCACATGAATAGATTTCATGTGCAGAATTTCTTTCCTATTTGAAAGAATAGATTTCTCATTAATATGCTCTCTAGAATAACCCAAGAACATAACTTAAAACTTCTGGCTTACTACTACTACTACTAGCTATATTAACAAACAGATTCAGGCATGTTTCTAGAATGCCTGAATCTTATCTTAAAAAGTTAGTAGTATCCACTCCCTTGAACATCTTTGGCAAAATAAAGTGACGGGGATGGTGGGATGTTTTTTAACAGAACAGTAATCCCTATAGTAGCACTAGGAAAGGATTAGTGGCGGACATGGGATTTCTTAGCTTTGTTCACACCAGAAACAGAAGGAAAAAGAGAAAATCTTTGCTTTCCTTCTCTGCATTCTTCCTGATTGACTGAATTTTCCAACTTTACTAATATTAGTAAAAATGAGTCAGAGAAATAGAACTACCAAGCAATTCCTTACTTTGCTAACCCAGAAGAAGCTTCCTGGAAGAGCCTAAAACATAAATAGTACATATTTTAATGTTAAAGTTGAAAAACAATGTGAAACATATTCTTAACTATAAAACAAAACAAAACTCTGCCACTTTTATGCCCCTCAGTTAGGATAAGAACTGACATATACACACTGGGGGAAAAAAAACACACATGAAAAAGATACACTAGAAAGTGAAACCACTTACCTTTATCAGTGGACATGATTTCACATATACTGATCTACTGAAAATTAGTCTAATCTGGTTTGATAAGAAAATATTTGTTTACTCATTTTGCAGTTCATGTGGTAAAACCTCACTCCTTGCTTTAAAGGAGACTGGAGATCACAGGATCAGCCAGAAGCTCTGACCGGTGCAGTGTTCACTCATCGTGTTCTTAGATCTTACTGCTCAAAGATAACCTCATGCATAACATGCCCCACCTCCCCAGAGGAAGAGTTGCTTCTGGGTTTTCATGAGACCAAATATATGTGGAGGATGGAGAGGCTTCTATTTATTACAGCAAAATAAATAACAGCAGAGGGTCATGGAACTTTCTAATGCACTAGAAATACATTTGGGAATAGGATGGTTTATAAACTGACTAATGCCTTAACTATTAGTAATGCTCTAAAAAAGCGAACTTGAAAATAGTTTGTTTCCATTTTAACCAGGTCCATGCCTTGGATCAAAAGAGGTTATGGATTCAGGATTCACAAGCTTATGATGTTAAAAATCTCATTTTTAATTAACTTAGAATGTTATTTCACTGCTCATAACTTCCGTTTTTTAATCACAGCTCATTGGTTTTGGTGAAAAAATAGTGCAGGGTGAATAAATACTATGGATATATTCCCTAAGGAAACAGCTTGCTGGGTCCCTTCCCCAATTGGATTTAGCCAGTCTGTAGTGGGCCCCCAGAATTTGTATTTCTAATAAGCTCCTGGGTAGTGCTGAGTACTGGTCTAGGAAGGCACCTTGAGGACCAATGGGGCAGAGAACTGCTGAGCTGGAGCTTTGACTAACACACTGACAGCTTAAAGCTCTGGCTCAAATGCACATTTGCTTGGGAAATACTACTGCTCAAAGCTACGGCGGAAGCACAATGCTCAGAATGAATATGAGGGGTCCCTTTATACACTTCAATGAACATGTTCATTAACATGAGATTCTGGGTAATTTCCACCTGTTCATCATGAAATGAGGTCATCAATTTGATAAATTTCAGTAAAAGAAATGTTTGCATATAAGGCATGAATAAATTTTATACCTTATTGTGCTGGTTTGAACCTATGGTGGATCCCAGAAAAGCCATGTCCTTTAATCCTCATTCAATATTGCTGGGTGGGAGCATTTTGATTGTTCCCATGGAGATGTGACCCACACAACTGCGGGTGGTAACTTTTAATTAGATGGTTTCCATGGAGATGTGGCCCACCCAATTGGGGGTGGTAACTTTGGATTAGATGATTTCCATGGAGGTGTGTCTCCACTGAAGGTGGAGTTGCTTACTGGAATTCTTTATTAGAGGAAACATTTTGGAGAGAGTCCGTTTTTGTAGAGCCACGAGAAAGCCAGCAGATGCCCCTACGTTCACCATGTGCCCTTCCAGCTGAGAGAGAAACATTGCATGTCATCGGCCTTCTTGATCTTTCCCTGGATGCATTAAATTGGACATTTCTATAGTTTTGTTTTAATTGGGACATTTTCTCAGCCTTAGAACTGTTGTAATGTAAACTAGCAACTTATTAAATTCCCCTTTTAAAAAACCATTCTGTTTCTGGTATATCGCATTCTGGCAGTTAGCAAACTAGAACACTAATCTAAAAGTAGAGAATCGAAACATGGCAAAAAGAATTTAAAGAGAAAAAATCTGAATTGTCCTTTATTTTCTTACCAAACTCTACCCATATGTGTTTAAATTTCATTGTGGCATGAAAACTGTTTAGATTTAATTCCAAGACCATTTATTTACCCTTGGCAAATTTCAATAATTTAAAAAACAGCCCATGTTCCTGTCATAAAAATGTCCCAACTTCTGTGCTTCCTAAGCTTTGATAGTAATATTTAAATTGTAATCTTGGGTTTCGTTTTCAAAAAATATCTTCTAGGTACTTACCCAAGTGACACAAATTGTTATATTTACATACAGATCTGTATGTAAATATTTACAGAGGTTTTATTCATAATTATAAAAACTGGAAATAACCCAAGTGCCCTTCAACTAGTGAGTGTATAAACAAACTGTGACACATCAATACAATGATATACTACTCAGCAATAAAAAGGAATGAGGGACATTCACATATGTATTAGGAAAAAAATGCTTAAATGGCTCCATATGTATGACTGATTCCATATGACATTTCTGAAAAGACAAACTTAAAAGGACAAATAAAAGATCTGAGGTTACTGGTGGTATGAGGAGGAACTGATTGATTGCAAAAGGCTACAATGGAATTTTGGAAGGTGTGCTGGTTTGACACTACTGTGTACCCCAGAAAAGTCATGTCCTGTAATCCTCATTCAATATTGCTGGGTGGGATCTTTTTTATCACTTCCATGGAGATGTGACCCACCCAATTGTGGGTGGTAACTTTTGATTAGATGGTTTCCATGGAGATGGGTGTCTACCCATTCAAGGTGATGTTGCTTACTGGAGCCCTTTAAGAGGGAACCATTTTGGAAAAAGCTTCAGAGTCCACACAGCCAGAGACCTTTGGAGCATAAGAAAAATGCCCCTGGGGAAGCCTTATGAAATGAGGAGAGAAAGCTAGCAGAGGTCTATATGCATCCTCCCAGCTGAGAGAGAAATCCAGAACTTCATTGGTATCTCTCTCTGGATATCTTAATTTGACATTTTCAGGGCCTTAAAACTGTAAATCTGCAACTTAATGAACTCCCTTTTTAAAAGCCACTCCATTTCTGGTATACTGCATTCCATCAGCTTTAACAAACTAAAACAGAAGGTGATGAAACCATTCTGTATCTTCATGCTAGTGATGGTTACATGTCCATGTGCATTTGTCAAAACTGAAAGAATTGTACAATGAAGAGGATGAATTTTACATACGTAAATTATCCCTTAATTTTTTTTAAGTTAAGGGAGTAATAAAGAATTTTATTCTTTAAAAACACAAGAAGCGCATGATAGTTTGCCTTGGAGTACTGAAACTCAAAAATATGATTTTTTGGTATATCCACTGCCTTTTTTCATCTTCAGTAGTAGAGATAATCACTGGTTAATTGTCCATCTGTTTTCTGTGATTTCTAGAAGTCTTAAATTTTTAAAAGTGAGCTAACTAGCTTCCCACCCCAAATCCATTTCTGAACTTTGAAGGATATGGTAGCATATTGAAAAGAACCTTACATATAAATTTATCTAGATACATTAGTTAATTTATTAAGATTATTTGTTAGACATATCAGCCCTGAAAAATACTAAAATCCATGATAAACAACTCGGTTATTTACAAAGCACACTATGCACTGAAGACTTTAGCAGGCTCCCTATCCTCTTTGTACAGTTGTTATTTCTGTACACAAGTACTGAATAAGGAACTTATTAAGTTCTGCCAAACATTCACATGGTATTTTGTAGCCATTTGTTTTTCATTGTATTAAATTTAGTCCTCTTTTTATGAAAGGCTACCTATATTACTTTCAATAGCTGACCAAAAGACATTTTTAGTGAAAATGATCTCAAATGAAACTATTAGTATGCAATCTGTATTTCCTGAATTAAAATATATTAATCTAATGTTAAAAAAGTGGGAGGGGGGAATTGAGGGTGAAAGACAAAGTTGTAGGCCTCAGCATTTTTATTTAAGGCTAAATAGTACATCATGTGTGTTGATTTAAAGCTAACTGGCACATATATTTGAAAACTACCATGTAGCTTGAGTAAAGTTGGCTTTTATAAATTATTATTTACTAGTAAATATATTTTGGCAATAAAATAACAGGACAATTATATCAAGTGAATGTAAACATTTAACATTGTTCAGATAGAACATGGAGTAGAAAAAAATAAAAGAAATACTTTTTATTCTTAATTATTTACCAAGGAATAAAATTTCAGTAGTTTCCCCCATCATGGTCTACTCCAATTGATTCTCCAGTGTTATTTAACTGGGGGACAATTTCCATTTTCACAGAATTAATCTAATCTGAATCTTAGCCTTTTTGCATTCTTCAGTGTTCTAATAATGGTCAGGAAGATTTGATATTAAAATTTTTCCTTCATTGAATTAAAAAAAGCAACACATTTTTAATTAAAAAAACAAACATTGTTGATGCATATTTCCATTTTGCACATCTGTGAGCCTTAATGAAGTAAGGCCTGGAAATTCTTGAATACATACATGCCAGGTAAATCCTGATGCATGAATATTTTTGTGCCAAACTGGTTTTATACAGATCTTCAAAGAAACCTATTACCCTTCAACATCTATTCTTTTTTTTAAATAAAAATAGTTGTTTCATTTTTTTTCTATTACTTCTTTGGTAATATGTTCAGGTAAAGTCTCAACTACACAATCCTATTAAAATAGTACCCCATCACTACCATCACCCAACAAGGATTTCTGGATAGCTGCAAAGAGAATCCTGTATTAAACTGTTGTCCATTCTGGGTTCTAAGTTAGTTCCACTACTCTTCTACTTTGGAAGCCCAGGGAAAGTTATACATCTTTTAATGGCATATGGATAGGGATATTTTGCATACTGTAGGTATATCATTCAAGATAATAAATGATATTATCTTCAATGATATAAATAAAAAACTCTTAGATTTCTCTTCCAATAAAATATATAATCCTGAAGAATAAAAACACTCTCTTATCTAAGTTACAGAACTGCTTATCATACCCCAATTTATAGGCTGTTTTTACAAATGAGTAGTTTTATCTAAAAGAATTTCCCACATTATGCCACTTACTTCTTACACTCTCATATGGCCCAGCTGTGAACAAACTTTAAGTTGGTGATAATTCTTCTATTTCACAGCAGTTTCCCCCATCATGGTCTACTTACTACATTAATAAGAGAAAAACTACAATCAGACAACTATGAAGCAATGTCCTCCTAGAAGGTATCATGTTAAAGGTTTTCTCTTATTTTACTGGCTTAAGGAGCTATCTGGCTGTCTGGGTGGCCTCTGGGAGGAAATACCCCTCTGGAAGTGATTGGTGCTCAGAGTAGGGTAGAAGCTGACCTGTAAATCTGGCTCACCTCTATAGCTCACTGGTGCCACCTGTTCCTTGTCACTACTCATGGTACAGGTTCCCTGCTAGGAAGCACCAAATAAGTCAGCATACCCATCATCTACAAGATCACTATTTCAAGTATTTACCGTTCAGAGTTTGCCAGGTATCAAAATGCTAATTAACACCTGAGGAGGTGGTGAAGGAATTTTTATTTTATTTTTTGAATCACAATAGTAATACATGCTTTTTAGAAGGAAAAAAAAATCCCAAATAATACTTAAGAGTATAAATAAGTAAGGATACTCATTCCCACTTTACCCCCAGGGAAAGTCACCTTACTTTATCTCCCAGAATAAATACTATTGTTTGGTACATATCCTTTTGACATTTTTTTAACATACAAATTCTCTCACACATCCCCAACCCTTTCTCTTTCTGGCACACACACATTTTGTTTTATTTTACAACAATGGAATTTGTTTCGCATCTTGATTTTGACATTAGATATCTTTCCCTGTATGTATAGATCAGCTTGACATTATTTAAATTCTGCATAATATTCCATAGTCTGACCATGCCATAATTTATTTACATAAATTAATAAACTTAATTCATTTATTGCCTATGTTTTATAAATTATGTAATACTATATATCAATAAAGATGAACAAATTCCAGCTACACATCAACATGGGCCAATCTCACAAACAATATGGAGTGAAAAGTCACAACAGTATATAGAGTATATAGAGTTTCTATTTATGTAAACTTTAAAAGCATTCAAAAAAATCTTGTTTAAGTATATATAGCCATATGTGATAAAACTAAAGGGAAAAGCAAAGGTACAAAAACTACAAAATTCAGGATGTAAAATATTTCTGGTGGGGAGGGAGGAGTGGGATAAGAAAGGACATAAAGGGGCTTTGAATGCATGGTAAAGTCCTAATTCTTAAGCTTGATGGTTGTTCTGCTCTTGTTCTTTAAACCATATTTAGAACTTATACATACAATTTAGTACATACAAAATATTTCATACTAAAAAACAAAATCTTTTTGTGTTAATTTGCATTTCCTGATCAACAATTTGTGTGTTTATAAATATTTCTTACCTGTTTTTTAAACTTCGGTGAATCCCTTACTCATACCCTTTTCTATTGATTTATTTTCCTATTGAGTTGCAGGAATTTTTGAAGGCGCTTTATTGTACTACACAGTATTTTCTCCAGTCTGGTATGTTTTTATCTAATTTTGCTTTTCGACTAATCCCAGGTAATTTATGTTATCTTAATCCAAAGCAGAAATAAAATTATTTGACAAATATGGGTATTACTTATTTAATTATGACCATTATAATGTCTGCAGATAACTTCTTTGGGTTTCACTTGATCAGTGCCAAGTGACTATACTACATTAAAAAGAGCATTTCTTTATTTGTAAGTCACATTCACTTCATCAAGTATTTAATTCCAAGATTTCAAATTCTACAATTCTCATTGTAGTGCCACCTAGATTTCTATCTTTCTGACTCTAAATCCTTTAATGAACCCATTCTGAGCTCTCACCAGTTGCTCATTAAAGAACATATACAAAGCACACCCAGTAAAAGTTCATACCTCGTCTCTGCTCAATTCCTCTCTACCAGTCCTTCTGCCTCACCCACCTCCCAACAGAGGGTCACTCTTTAGTGGAAGTCGAAAGACTTATACAATCTGAAGAGAAACCAGAGTAAGAGGGTCACTCTTTACAAATGCTTTCTCTAGCAGTTTAGAGTACCTTGCTTTCATCTCTTCCATACTTATCATACAATGTCCACTCATAGGGCCCTGGTTCTGAGGTTGTTGTGAATTGTTATGAAAGATTATTCCAAGTAGAAAATTTTTCCATCATAAATGTGTGCTACCCAACTTCAGCCAGACCATCCCTGCTGTTCAACAATCAGTTCATTCATGCTCAGTGAACTTCCTATCAGACTCTCCGCTACCTGCCTTATTCCTTTGCATGCTTTTTCTTAGTACCTACCCTTGATAGCTGGGCTCACTTGAGAGCTGCAACTACTCCATTATGCAGAAGACTCTAAAACACCAATTGCCAGTACCAATCTCCCTTTTCAGCTTCCTTCTCTCATTCCCAAATGTCTGGAAACATCCTTCACTAGAGAAGGGAAGTTTGGATTTTCTCTTGAAGGATAAGTAGGATTTCAATAGAAAGCAAAAAGAGGGAAAGAATATTATTTCAGGCTTTGTAGTGAAGATATAGTGAGGGTTTGCAAACTTCATTGCGGCTTGCAAAACTGTTCTTCAGTCCCTGACTGAAATCAGATGTTGCTCACTGCACTTAGAATCAAACCCAAACTCTGTACAAGGTCTAATGGCTCTGCTCTGCCCCCTGATTACCTATCCAGCCATTTTGCCTTCAAAGTATTATGTTCAAAACATATTGCCTCTATCAATCATCTGATTTTCAGAAGAAAGTAAAAAAAAATGTTTTCTTTTCATAAATTTCCACAGGAACCCAACTATTATTTTTTCCAACTTTGAAATAACCACAGAGCTTCCAGAAAAGGCTCCTCTGAGGCTTTACGAAAATAAAACGTAGGCTTTGCCCTTGCCAGGTCAGACAAAGGACAAAGTACAGTCAGTTACTTGCTACTAACTTGGGAGAGAAAAGGGAGGGCTTTCTTTTCTCTGCTTTAGATCAGCAGCCTGATTCAGATATTTTCTAATTATTGTCTTCCTTTTCCCAAAGACCCTCATGTAGAGCTGGCCAGTATAACAGCATCTGCTTAGGTCTTTTGTGTTGGCTCAGATTCTTAGAGGCAAAACTGAGAATGCCCTAAATATAAACAGCACCTTCCTAGCATTTTGCAGCCACTCTGTGTATTTCTCCCTAAGTCTTTTTTCCCACAGAAAATGATATACTTATATACAGTTTCCTTTTTGAGGCAATCTCAGAAGTACATTGCTGAAAAAAAAGAGAAAATTCCAAAGACAGGAAAACAGAACAAATGTTAGATCTAGATTTCGGTAAGGTTTTTTTTAAACTTTTTTTTATTGTATAATATAACATATAAACAAAGCAAAGAAAGAAAAAAACAATAGTTTTCAAAGTACTCTTCAATAAGTAGTTACAGGACAGATTCCAGAGTTTGTCATAGGTTACCATATCATCATCTCAGATTTTTCCTTCTACCTACTCTAGAATATAGGAGGCTAGAATGAATATATATAAAATATATATATTTTACAAATAAAAGAATGAGATTTATTTATCGCTTACTAGATAATAACAAATGATGTCTAGGGTATGGGGAAATGGACACACATGTTTGTTGTTATAACTTTTTAGGAGAACTTGTCAAATTTATTGAAACAAAATATTTATACCTATTGGCATAATCAATCTTGGCAGCATTGTTTGTGGCATCACAAAGTTGGAAACAACCCAAATATCTATTTTTATGAGATCACCGAAACAAATTAGAGTACTTTTATTAATGCAACAAAATGTTGATTGTGTCCAGTATCTGATAAAGCTCACATTCTCATGCAGAGCAAATAAATAAACAGATAGCCATCCGTGGTTTGTGATAAATGTTTTGAAGAAAATAAATACATTGATTTTTAGAAGAAGGATTAGCAAAATATGGCCCATGGGCTGATTCTCGTCCACTGTGCTTTTGTATGGCCTGTGAGCTAAGGATGGTTTTCGCATTTTTAAATGGTTGGGAAAAAAAAAATTGAGAGAATAATAATATTCTAATATCCATGAAAAATATATGAAAGCCAAATTTCAGTGTCTGTAAAGTCTTACTGGGACACAGTTATGCCCACAGGTTTACATAATATCAGTGGTTGCTTTTGCATAACAATGGCAGAATTGGGTTGTTTCAACAGAAAGCTTCTGATCCACAAAGCTGAAAATATTTACAGTCTGGTCCTTTCCAGGAAAAGACTGCTATCTCGTCTTCTAGAGAGAATTAAGAATGGAGGACCCAAGAGAAATGAAAACATACGACTGCAAAAAAAAAACAATTACACAAATGTTCATAGCAGCAGTATTTATAAGAGCCAAAAAGTGAAAGCAATCCAAATGCCCATCAACTTGGTGAATGGATGATGATATGTGGTATACCCATACAATAGAGTATTATATGGCAATAAAAAAGAAAGCATTTGACAAATGCAACAACATGGCAGAACCTTGAAAACCTTATGCTAAATTGACAAGCATAAACACTTACATTAAGTGAAAGAAGTCAGTTACAGAAGACAACTTTTTGTATGATTCCATTTACATGAAATGACCAGAATAGGCAAATTAATAGAAGCAGAAAGTAGACTGGTGGTTGCCTAGAGCTGGGGGGCTTGGCTGGAACTAGGGACATAGTTTCTCTGGGGGTTATGAAATGTTCTAAAATTGACTGTAGTGATGTTGCACAACTATGTGAGCATATTAAAAACCACTGAACTGTACACTTTGAATGGATGAACTGTATGGTATCTGAATTGTATCTTAATAAAGCAGTTTAAAAGAAAAAAGAATGGGGGTGCAGATGTGGTTAGGAATGACTGTACATAGAGCTTGAGGAAAGGTCTCTTCCAGGAGGCCCTTCTTGAACTAAGATTTCAAAAAAGTGCAAAGCTAGAGAGAAGAATGGTCCAGGTGGAGGAAATATCAAAAGCCAAAGTCCTGAAATAGAAAGAAGTCGGTTAGTTTGAGAAATAGTAACCCAGTGTGGAAGATGAGGTTTTAGTGGTAGAACACAAAGTTGGAGCAGTAGACAGGGCAGTCATGTAGGCTGTGATCTGTCATCAGAACATAGGGTTTTATTTGAAATGCAATAGGGGAAGCCTTGGGCATGTTTTTTTTTTTTTAATTTATTGATTGATTAAAAAATTAACAAACGAACTAAAACATTAACATGAGATCATTTCATTCTACATATATAATTAGTAATTCACAATATCATCACTATGTTGCATATTCATCATTTCTTAGAACATTTGCATCAATTCAGAAAAAGAAATAAAACGAAAACAGAAAAAAAAAGATACGTCATACCCCTTACCCCTCACTTTCACTGATCACTAGCATTTCAAACTAAATTTATTTTAACATTCGTTCCCCCTATTATTTATTTTTATTTCATTTGTTCACTCATCTGTTGACAAGGTAGATAAAAGGAGCATCAGACACAAGGTTTTCACAATCACACAGTCACATTGTGAAAGCTATATCATTATTCAATCATCATCAGGAAACATGGCTACTGGAACACAGCTCTACATTTTCAGGCAGTTCCCTCCAGCCTCTCCATTACATCTTGAATAACAAGGTGATATCTACTTAATGCGTAAGATATCTACTTAATGCGTAAGAATAGCCTCCAGGATAACCTCTAGACTCTTTTTGGAATCTCTCAGCCATTGACACTTTGTCTCATTTCACTCTTCCCCCTTCTGGTCAAGAAGTTTTTCTCAATCCCTTGATGCTGAGTCTCAGTTCATTCTAGGGTTTTTTTCAATTCCTTGATGCTGAGTCTCAACTCATTCTAGGATTTCTGTCCCACGTTGCTAGGAAGGTCCACACTCCTGGGAGTCATGTCCCACGTAGACAGGGGGAGGGTGGTGAGTCTGCTTGTGTTGGTGGAGAGAGAGGCCACATCTGAATAACAAAAGAGGCTCTCTTGGGGGTAACTCTTAGGCCTAAATTTTAAGTAGACTTGACCTATCTTTTGTGGGGTTAAGTTTCATATGAACAACCCCCAAGACTGGGGGCTCAGCCTATAGCTTTGGTTGTCCACACTGCTTGTGAGAACATCAAGAATTCAACTTGGGGGAGTTGAATTTCTCCCCATTCTTGCCATTCCCCGAAGGGGACTCTGCAAATACTTTTCCACTCACTGATCAAATCAATCTGGGATTCATCGGGGCATCACTCTGGACAAACCAACAAAATCTCATGTCCTACCCAAGGTTCCAAGTACTTATGGTGTTCAATCAAGCTCTCTACATAAGTTATATATTAGGAAATGCACTAGTCAAAATATAAATTTTGTCCCAAATAAAATTTTTTGCTTTAGTCTCACACGTAAGGTGAAATTTTAAAATATTAATTACCATCTATTTTCAGCACCCTGCAGTAATGACATTCCTTTGTTCTTCCTCATGCAAAAACATTTTTTAAATTTGTACATTTAGTCTCTATTATTATACACTCTAGGCATTCCTAGATTACACCATCCCAGTCTTTATCGTCTTCCTTTCTTTCTGATTTCATTTGTGCCCCCAGCCCTCCTCCCTCTATCATTCTCACGTTCAGCTTCATTCAGTGTTTTAACATAATTGTATTACAGTTAGGTAGTATGGTGCTGTCCATTTCTGAGTTTTTATATTCAGTCCTGATACACAATCTGTATCCCTTCAGTTCCAATTACCCAATATCTTACCCTATTTCTATCTCCTGATGGTCTCTGTTACCAATGACATATTCCAAATTTATTCACTAATGTCAGTTCATATCAGTGAGACCATGCAGTATTTGTCCTTTTGTTTCTGGCTAATCTCACTCAGCATACTGTCCTCAAGGTTCATCCATGTTGTTACATACTTCATAACTTTATTCTGTCTTACAACTGCATAGTATTCCATCTTATTGTATATACCACAGTTTGTTTAGCCATTCGTCTGTTGATGGATGTTTTGGCTGTTTCCATCTCTTTGCAATTGTAAATAATGCTGCTATAAACATTGGTGTGCAAATGTCCGTTTGTATTTTTGCCTTTATATCCTTTGAGTAGATACCTAGCAATGGTATTGCTGGGTCATATGGCAATTCTATATTCAGCTTTTTGAGGAACCGCCAAACTGCCTTCCACAGTGGTTGCACCATTTGACATTCCCACCAACAGTGAATAAGTGTGTCTCTTTCTCCACATCCTCTCCAGCACTTGTCATTTTCTGTTTTGTTGATAATGGCCATTCTGGTGGGTGTGAGATGATATCTCATTGTGGTTTTGATTTGCATTTCTCTAATGGCCAGGGAAGTTGAGCATCTCTTCATGTGCCTTTTGGCCATTTGTATTTCCTCTTCTGAGAAGTGTTTGTTCAAGTCTTTTTCCCATTTTGTAATTGGGTTGGCTGCCTTTTTGTTGTTGAGTTGAACAATCTCTTTATAAATTCGGGATACTAGACCTTTATCTGATATGTTTTTCCAAATATTGTCTCCCATTGTGTAAGCTGTCTTTTTAGTTTCTTGACGAAGTTCTTTGATGCACAAAAATGTTCAATTTTGAGGAGTTCCCATTTATTTATTTATTTCTTCAGTGCTCTTGCTTTGGGTGTAAGGTCTATAAAACCGGCTCCAAATATAAGATTTATAAGATATTTTCCTACATTTTCTTCTAACAGTTTTATGGTCTTAGATCTAATGTTTAGGTCTTTGATCCATTTTGAGCTAACTTTTGTATAGGGTGTGAGATATGGGTCTTCTTTCATTCTTTTGCATATGGATATCCAGTTCTCTAGGTACCATTTATTGAGGATACAGTTCTGCCCCAGGTGAGTTGGCTTGACTGCCTTATCAAAGATCAATTGTCCATAGACGAGAGGGTCTATATCTGAACACTCTATTCTATTCCATTGGTCAGTATATTTATCTCTATGCCAGTACCATGCTGTTTTGACCACTGTAGCTTCATAATATGCCTTAAAGTCAGGTAGCGTGAGACCTCCGACTTCATTTTTATTCCTCAGGATACTTTTAGCTATTTGGAGCCCCTGCCCTTCCAGATAAATTTGCCTACTGGTTTTTCTATTTCTGAAATGTAAGTTGTTGGGATTTTGATTGGTATTGCATTGAATCTGCAAATCAGTTTAGATAGAATTGACATCTTAACTATATTTAGTTTTCCAATCGATGAACATGGTGTGCCATTCTATCTATTTAGTTCTTCTGTGATTTCTTTTAACAATTTCTTGTAGTTTTCTTTGTATAGGTCTTTTGTCTCTTTAGTTAAGTTTATTCCTAAATACTTTATTCTTTTGGTTGCAATTGTAAATGGAATTCGTTTCTTGATTTCCCTCCTCAGATTCATTACTAGTGTATAGAAACACTACAAATCTTTGAGGGTTGCTCTTGTAACCTGCCACTTTGCTGTACTCCTTATTAGCTCTAGTAGTTTTGTTGTGGATTTTTCAGGGTTTTCGACATATAGTATCATATCATCTGCAAAAAGTGAGAGTTTTGCTTCTTCCTTTCCAATTTTGATGCCTTATATTTCTTTTTCTTCTCTAATTGCTCCGGCTAGAACTTCCAACACAATGTTGAATAACAGTGGTGATAGTGGACATCCTTGTCATGTTCCTGATCTTAGGGGGAAAGTTTTCAGTTTTTCCCCATTGAGGATAATATTAGCTGTGGGTTTTTCATATATTCCCTTTATCATTTTAAGGAAGTTCCCTTCTGGAATAGATATATTTTTATCATCACTTTTTTTGTGTGTGTGAAAAATAACATATATACAAAAAGCAATAAATTTCAGAGCACAGCTCAACAATTTGTTGTAGAAAGATTTCAGAGTTTGACATGAGTTACAATCCACAATTTCAGGTTTTTACTTCTAGCTGTTCTAAGATACTGGAGACTAAAAGAAATATCAATATAATGATTCAGCAATCATAATCATATGTTAAGCCCTACGATCTTTCTCCCACTCTTTAGGGGTATTTTGGGCTATGCCCATTCTAATTTTTCATGTGGGAAGGGCTTCAATAATAAGAGATAGGGAAATGGAACTAGCTG
The DNA here is from genome assembly GCF_023851605.1 of Tamandua tetradactyla. NCBI lineage: Eukaryota > Metazoa > Chordata > Mammalia > Pilosa > Myrmecophagidae > Tamandua > Tamandua tetradactyla. The sequence goes on along the minus strand of NC_135333.1, from coordinate 95,781,879 downwards.
ATATTCTGGAGAGGCTGGCCCCTCAAGGTTTCAGGACTTATCTGGTCCAGGGACCCATCTGGAAATTGTAGCTTTCTGAAAAGTTACTGTAGTGCATGGAACCTTTATAGAATCTTATATATTGCCCTAGGTGTTCTTTAGGATTGGTGGGAATGGTTTTGGTTGGGGTTCGGCATGTTATGATAGGTAGCAATGTCTAACTGAAGTTTGCGTGAGTGACTTCCAGAGTAGCCTCTTGACTGTATTCGAACTCTCTCAGCCACTGATCCTTATTTGTTACACTTCTTTTCCCTTTTTTGATCAGGATGGCATAATTGATCCCACAGCCCCAGGGAGACCTTCACCCCTGGATGTCATGTCCCCTGTAGGCGGGAGGGTAATTATTTCACTTGCGGAGTTGGGCTCAGAGAGAGTGAGGCCACATCTGAGCAATAACAGAGGTCCTCCGGACCTGACTCTTAGACACACCTACTGGTAGGCTAAGCGTTTCTGCTACATACATAAGCTTCACAAGAGCAAGTCTCAAGATCAAAGGCTTGGCCTATTGATTTGGGTGTCCCTAATGTTTGACACAGTATCAGGGGTTTCCCTGTTGGTAAAGTTTAATAGTTCCATATTTTTTCTCCCATCCCTCAAGGAACTTTGCCAATACTTTTTAATGATCTGTTTAATATATTCTGGGGTATATCCGGGCATTAGACTAAGCTATATAGGACTAAAGGCTCTCATTTTTATTCTGGGATCCTTGTGTTTGGATTGTTTAAATAAGCTACCTAGACAGGTAAGTTAGTTTATGTGGTATAGAAAATTTAGGTTCTGGACAAAATAAACCTTTCTTCCTTTGGTCTCAAAGAGTAGGTGAGGTTCTAAAATATAGACAATGTCTTCCTTATCCCTGTGTTTTGAATGACCTTAATCCTGACCTAATTGCCTTCATTCTTATTCCTGAATACCACGTTATACATATATAAAACAGCTCTCAAAATACAGAAATAATAATTAACACTCCAGACAAAAGGTGGCTGCTATAAGAGCTTACAGTCTAGGCCCCTATTTTCTTATTAGCTTCTTCTAAATGAGACCATATAATAATTGCTCTTTGTTTCTGGCTTATTTTGCCTCACCTAATGTCCCACAGGTTCATTCACAATGTTGCACGCCTACAACTTTGTTCCTTTTTCTAGCAGCACAATATTCGATCATATGTATACACCATCGTTTGCGAATCTACTTCTCAGTCAGTACATCCTTCAGCCACATACATTCATTAGGCATCATGTATAATGTCCAAAGTCCACAGACCATCAACACTCTCAATTTTAGATAATCTCATTGTTCCCAAGAGAAGATTTCAGCAAGGTTTTAAACAACTTTTTCTAAATTACCGTTATGCTGGTTTGAAAGGATGTATGCCCCCTAGAAAAGGCATGTTTTAATCAAAATCCCATTTCATAAAAGTAGAATAATCCCTGTTCAAAACTGTATGTTTGAAACTGTGATTGAATCGTCTCCCTGGATGATGTGATTTAATCAAGAGTGGTTGTTAAACTGGATTAGGTGACAACATGTCTCCACCCATTTGGGTGGGTCTTGATTGGTTAACTGGAGTCCTATGAAAGAGGAAACATTTTGGAGATTCAGAGAGAGCAGAGCAGAATGACATAGCCACAAGAAGCAGACTTCACCAGCCAATGACCTCTGGAGATGAAGAAGGAAAATGCCTCCCGGGGAGCTTCATGAAACAGGAAGCCAGGAGAAGAAGCTAGCAGATGATGCTGTGTTTGCCATGTGCCCTTTCAGATGAGAGAGGAACCCTGACCGTGTTCACCATGTGCCTTTCCAGAAGAGAGAAATTCTGACTGTGTTCGCCATGTGCCTTCTCACTTGAGAGAGAAACCCTGAACTTCATCGGCCTTCTTGAACTAAGGTATCTTTCTCTGGATGTCTTTGATTAGACATTTCTATAGACTTGTTTTAATTGGGACATCTTCTCAGCCTTAGAATAGTAAACAAGCAACTTATTAAATTCCCCTTTTTAAAAGCCATTCCGATTCTGGTATATTGCATTCCAGCAGCTAGCAAACTAGAATACCATTCTTTGTGGAAGGATATAAATTTAGGAATAATAACAGAACTGATTTTAAAACAGCTCATTTACATCATTAGAGCCTTAACTGATGAGTGTTTATTTGATGAATTATAAATTTCCTTGTGTGAAATTTTCAAGTTATCCTGGCACTCTCTATATTGTGAACTCTAGCAATAATAGTAAAACAAAAACAGGTTTTCAATATTATTTTAAGGATTAGAAAATATTCATACAGTTTTTAGGATACAACACTTTAGTTTGTACATTAGTCACTAATGGGACTCAAGATAAATAACTGTATATTTGTGAATAACTCATTTTCCATGGGGTGTGGCTTTCTTTATCCTCTATGTAGGGAAGCAAGGGCAAAGTACTCAGCAAAAATGGGTAAGGAGTCAAGTTTAAAACTGTAGGAATTAGAGTTATCAAACAGGATAAAGGTTTTTTTCTTAAATTTATATTTAAAAACTCAAAAACATTGTGTGAGTCAAAGAAAACAACTTTCAGCCATTAACTTGAAATCTTTTCTAAAATTGTTGTATCTGTTTATTTACAAAGACTTTTTGAGTCCCATTCCTGGTGCACTACTAGGCACTAGGGAATTTTTTTTTTTAAAGCCCTGCTTTATCTGATTCTGCCCATTACTTTCATCTCATCTCATTTCCTTCAGCTCCACTACCTTTTCAGGCCCTAGGGCCTGAAGATCTTTATATATGAGTAGATCTTATTGTGCCCTCTGATTTTCCTTTGAACACTTATTTATAATTTTAATTAAATATTTATGCAATGTCCTTGTTTAACATTTATATTCCCCACTATACCCAAAGCTCGTTGAAAGCAAAGATCCTGTCTGTCCTGTTCATATTATGGGCCCTGTGCTCAATGGGCCATACTTTATACACTCTCATTAAATGGTCCGTCCTCTCAAGGAGTCAAAGTGAGAGCTGACACCTAAAATGATGACTGACAGGTTTGGCCGGGAACTGTCACTGTAATAAGCACAGAGAAGAGGGTCAGAGAAGGCTTTCTAGAGCAGTGATCTCCAGTCTGTTTGATGACACCACTCCCAGCATAATATCTGGGCATACACCTCTAGTATGGTAATGCACTAATATATATATTATAAAATGCATATAAATAGGACTGAAAGCAAAGTGAGGTAAAGATAAACACAATTTTGGAGAAAACAATTTTGATTGAAGCTACTTATTTCTTTTTTTTAAATCTGAGTTAAATACTTCATGATACCGCAGTTCAAAAAAGCAGTTTTAAATTTTACTTCCATTTTTGGTTTTGATTACCCTGAGGAAGACTCATAAAAACAAAGGGAATATGGTGGCTTCACTGACTAAATCATGATATATATATTTAAATCCCATCTACCAATTAAACAAATGTTTTCCTTGAAATTCTCCTAGCAAATTTCCATCTGCCTTGATATCTTGGAAGATGCTACTCTTTTCAATATATTTAAAACTTCAGTCAGTTTAAAACCAAGTAAACCTATTTCAAACATTTCCAAAGGTCAAAAAGTTCTGTATTTAAAATTGTGTGTGTGTGTGCAGATATGAGATTTTTAAAAATAGCTAATACTCTTACATCAATTTTGGTGACAAAATGACTTAATAATATAAACATTTCCAAAAAATCATTTCAAAAAAAATTGTCTCCATGGTGCACTTATCTCCTAGCTCCTAATTTCAGTTACTTTCTCATTCATTCAAATGTAGTTTTTACCTCAAAGGGACAGTATTTACTTTTCAAATATATCTGCTAGGTAAGAAGGTGCTAAATAACTACTGACAGACACTTGTCTTCATATGACGGGTTAACAAATGTGGAACATTTGTCTTTTTGTAAAAGAAAAAGATGGAACATCTTTAATCTGACAGCTGTTTAAGTACTTTGCCATTACATAGCATCTTGGCAGTACCTAAGATGTCTATGTTCACTTATTACCAAGTATTGCCAGACTTCTATCTAAGACGACACAGTCTTTGTCTACATAACCACTTAAAGTGCCATGAGCAGAAAGGTGACAAGTGAATCTACTAGTTCTGCCTTCCACTCTCCACTCAGAATTCCTCAAATGTACCTGCTGTACTAGATGGATTTGACGGTGCCAGAATAAGTCCATCAATCCTAGGAATACTTAGGTGGTTTTCCTTTTTCTTTTTAACTCCTTAGGCAAGATATTCCCAGTCCTAATATTTGCTTATCAAATTCCAGTTGTTCATATTTTACACCCCCCCCCACCTAAGGGTATATAGCCATTCCCAAACTGCTGCTCTAGAGAAGGTAACTCTGAAACGACCAACTGTACTTACATTCCTAGATGGTAGCTTTTCACAAGGATCTTGTACATTTCATCTCATAACACTTCAGCATTCAAGTTAATCTTGAGATGCAAATAAGTCATATAGCTGACATAAATGATAAATGGGGAAATTCGAATGACTGTAAGAAGTAGGCAGCATAAATAGTAAATGCTACCTGCAAAAATAACCACTAAAATAACTTGAAAAAAAAATCCGCAAAATGATTTCAAATTGACTTCTTCCAAAACTTTAACCATATTCTCTAGATTAGTCTAGATGATATGGGGATTGCTCAGCCCTATTCCCTATGGTTCGATTCTGAGATATCAATTATGATACTGAACTAATTAAAAACATTTCATGAAATTAAGGGCACCACTAAATTCCAATCTAAAACTAACTGCAAATAATATTGGTAAAGAAAAGTTTGTAAAAGTACTTGTCTCCATAATAGAAGATACAAATCAAAATGATAAGAAACCACTTTTTAGCTCAATGGATTAGAATAAAGTTTTTGAACTTATTAAATCCAATGTGGACTTCGGGGAAGACTAGAGTAGCTCAAAATTAGCCCTGCGCCACAGAAAAGTTAGAGAAGGGACAGGTGGGTGACTAAGGCAGCAATTTGGGAGTATATTTGACCTGGGAGAGCCTTCTGCACCACATGCAGCAGCACTGGTTGCAGAGACTGAGGAACTGACAGGCAGAAAGCTGGAGCCTGGCACAGACGCGCAGTCATGGAGCCCACAGGAGTGCACGGATGGGAGTATGGGACTAGGAAGTAAGCCAGGCCACATTTCTCAGGTGCACTACCCACGCCGGCGTAGCCCCATGACCGGCAACTCACCCCACAGCCCACACACCTGAACCCCATTACTTACTCCCATTCCTGGTGCTCCAAGCGCCGCCACCCAACCAGCCCCCATTGCATGTAACTGACCCCCACCCCAACGCCAAGTGCAGCCCAACCCACCTCTCCTGCAACCCACCCGAGCACTACCTCCCCGTCCCTGTTCCCTGAAGGCTGCTGCCAGCACATAAAGACTGTAGACACTAACCTCCATACCTAGGCTACCCCCATCCCCTGCCCACAGTGTCACACAGCCTCACCTCGCCCTCCCTGAGCTCAGTGCATCCAATTTTATGGCACTCCCTGGCCCATGCACACACACTTGCCCTCAGTCATGTCATTCAACTCTGGGAACTACACTTTACAGCAATCCTAGAACTGCGCATGTGCTCAGCCCTCAGTCTCGCTTCCCAGGGCCAACCTACGCAGCCGGGTCACATCTGACCCCAGTCCACGAAGGCATAACGCCGACCTGCTGCCATAGTTCTACACATAGAAAGGCCTCATGCCTTAGACGAGCGCACACCAGGGTTACACCGCTGAGACCAGTGTACACGCACAGCTACATCTTCCCTAGCTATGGGTGCCCACGTTCACAAACATCAGCATAACATCCCCAACCTGTGCCAATACCTACTCTAAAACAAATCACCGTACTAAGTGCTTCACCCCATGCCCTGCTCGCTGCTGTACAACCATTCTACAAACACAAGGCCTTATAGTACGGAAATAAATCAACTCCCAAAGTAAATCAAACAAAATATCTACATGCCACAAAGACAGCAGAAGATCATAAAGCAAATCACAATGCAGACCGATATAGCCCTGCCTAATGACCAAATTAAAATGCCAGTGGAGACAAAGACGTTGTACCAAATAATCAAAGATTTTCATACAACTCTACTTAATAAAATAAATGAGATAGCAAATGACATAAAGGAGATCAAAAAGACAATAGAAGAGCATAAAGAGGAATTTGAAAGAATAAATAAAAAATAGCAGATATCACAGAGTAAAGGTTCTGTTAACCAAACAAAAAAACATACTAGAGGCACACAACACCAGATTTGAAGAGATAGAAGAAAGAATAAGTGATATAGAGGAAAGGACAACTGACTTTGAAGACTCAAAAGAGCAAATGGCAAAAAAGATGGAAAAAACTGAATTGGAACTCAGGGAAATGATAGACAAAACAAAATACCCAAATATAAGAATCATTGGTGTCCCAGAAGAAAGGAGAGGGATAAAAGGCTAGGAAGAATAGTTGAAAATATAATGAGGGAAAGCTTTCTAACCCACAAAAAGGACATAAATAAACAAGACAAAGAAACCTAACAAACTCCAAACAGAATAAATTCAAACAGGCCTTCCCCAAGACACATACTAATCTGTCTGTCAAATGTTGCAGAGAAGCAGAAAACCCTAAAATAGCAAGAAAAACAGTCCACTACATGCAAGGGAAACCAAATAAGACTGAGTGCAGACTACTCAACTAGTACCCTGGAGGCGAGAAGTCAGTGATATGATACACAAAAGATCCAGAAAGAGAAAGACTTCCAGTCAAGAATTCTGTACCCAGCCAAACTGTCCTTCAAAACTGAGGGAGAGATTAAAGTTTTCACAGACAAAGTAATTCTGAAAGAATGTGTCAACAAGAGACCAGCCCTACAAGAAATACTAAAAGGAGTTCTGCCAGCTGAAAAAAACAGACAGGAGAGGGAAGTCTGGAGGAGGGAATGGAATTGAAAAGTACCACTAAGGGTAATTAAAATAATACAAAGAGAAAAAGGGAAAAGAATATACAGATCTGGCAAATACATTAAAAAAGATAAGATGATGTGCCAAGATGGTGGCTTAGCAAGGTGTAGGATTTAGTTCCTCCTCCAGAACAGTTACTAAATAGCCAGGAACAGTACAGAACAGCTCCTGGAGCATCGTCAGTGACCAGACACTCAGCATACCCCAGTCTGGACCAGTTGGACTGGCTGCAAGCCCACCCCAAACCGAGAGTTCCCCAAGCCACAGTGGCTGGCGCCCCTCCCCCACAGGTTTCTTCCCAGAGGGGAAAGGAAAGAGACTTATCAGCAGCGGGGGCTGAGCACAACTAAACTTCAAGTGTGGAGTTAATTCACAAATTATGACTACTAAAAATAGGCCCCCAGCTCAGGTGAACCTGGTCAAAGCAGAGGTCACTCATTTTTGCCCCAGCACCAAGGGGGCAGGGCTGACAGTAAAAGGAAAAAAAACAACAGAGGTTTTTGTGGCTGTATTTCTAAAAAGGCTTGATTGCGTTTAGTAACAGCATCAGGGCTTCTCAGGCTGCAGTTGCCCCAGGCATAGGCAGAAATAAGCTTGTTTCAGAGCTTGTTTGGAGTCTGTGCCTTACCCAGTAGCGACATGAAGCCCAACTCAGGTTGAATCCCTCCCTCAAGGAATTCAGACCCCAGGGCATGGTAATTTGAAGCCATTAAAACCAGCCTACAACATCTCCTCTATCTCCACCATGCCCCCAGCAGGAAGATTCTGCCAAAGTTAAAGGTACCGGATCATCTTATGCTGGTGAGACTTGCAGGCAGACAATTGCCACATACTGGGTAGGATAAAAAAAAAAAAAAAAAAAAAATAGTCCAGAGACTTCATAGGAAAATCTTTCAACCTGCTCGGTCTCACACTCAGGGAAAACTGATGCAGGTGACTTTTTCCTCCTGACAGGAAGCCAGTTTGGTCTGGGAAAATCCGGCTTGGGTCTATAATACCTAAGTAGACCCTCCTAAGGGTGGGGAGAAAAAGATACCATACAGGCAGGGCAAGAAACAAGAAAACAAGAACTGAAAAATTCTCTAAACAAAACCTAAGCTAGTGGTCCAAAAAGCTGAACTGAATGTCAAAGAACGGACAGACAACAAATTCATCCAGCAAGAAAGCCCTAGGTAAAAGAAGTGAAAACAATCTCCAGAATAAACTAATTAAGGTAATTAAATGCCTAGATGCCAGCAAAAAATAACAAATCACACTAGGAAAATTGAAGATATGACCCAAAGGAACAAATGAAAAATTCCAATGAGATACAGGAGTTGAAATAATTAATTCAGAATGTATGAACAAACATGGAAAACATCATCAAAAACCAAATCTATGAATCGAGGGAGGATATAAAGAAGGCAAGGAATGAACAAAGAGAAGAAAATGAAAGTCTGAAAAAACAAATCACAGAACTTATGGGAATGAAAGGCACAGTAGAAGAGATGAAAAAAACAATGGAAACCTATAAGGGTAGATTTTGAGAGGCAGAGGACAGGATTAGTGAACTGGAGGACAGAACATCTGAAATCCAACAAGCAAAAGAAAATATATGGAAAAAAATGGAAAAATATGAGCAGGGGCTCAGGGAATTGAATGACAATATGAAGTGCATGAATATACGTGTTGTGGGTGACCCAGAAGGAGAAGAGAAGGGAAAAGGAGGAGAAAAACTAATGGAGGAAATTATCACTGAAAGTTTCCCATCTCTTATGAAAGACTTAAAATTACAGATCCAAGAAGTGCAGCGTACCCCAAAGAGAATAGATCCAAATAACGTACTGCAAGACATTTGCTAATCAGAACATCAGAGGTCAAAGAGAAAGAGAGTATCTTGAAAGCAGCAAGAGAAAAGCAATCCATCACATACAAGGGAAGTCCAATAAGACTATGTGTAGATTTCTCAGCAGAAACCATGGAGGCAAAAAGACAGTGGGGTGATATATTTAAATTACTGAAAGAGAAAAACTGCCAACCAAGAATTCTATATCCAGCAAAACTGTCCTTCAAAAATGAGGGAGAAATTAAAATATTTTCAGACAAAAAGTCACTGAGAGAATTTGTGATCAAGAGACCAGCTCTGCAAGAAATACTAAAGGGAGCATTAGAGGCAGATACAAAAAGGGAGAAGAGAGAGGTATGGAGAAGAGTGTAGAAAGGAAAACTATCAGTAAAGCAAAAAAGAAGAAAAATTAGATATGACATATAAAATCCAAAAGGCAAAATGGTAGGAGAAAGTACTACCCATACAGTAATAACACTAAATATTAATTGATTAAACTCCCAAATCAAATGACATAGACTGGCAAAATGGATTAAAAACAACACCCCTCTATATGCTGTCTACAGGAAACACATCTTAGACCCAAGGATAAACATAGGTTGAAAGTGAAAGGTTGGGAAAAGATACCTCATGCAAATAACAACCAGAAAGGAGCAGGAGAAGCTATACTAATATCCAGCAGATTAGACTTCAAATGTAAACAAGTTAAAAGAGACAAGAAGGACACTATGCATTAATAAAAGGAACAATTCAACAAGAAGAAATAACAATCATAAATATTTATGCACAGAGCCAGAATGCTTCAAAATACATGAGGCAAACAATGAAAAGAGAAATAGACAAATCTACCATAATAGTTGGAGACTTCAATTCACCACTCTCATCAATGGACAGAACATCTAGACAGAGGATCAATAAAGAAACAGGGAATTTGAATGATACAATAAATGAGCTAAGCTTAACAGACACTTACAGAACATTACACCCCACAACAGCAGGATACACCTTTTTCTCAAGTGCTCATGGATCATTCTCAAAGATAGATGGTATGCTGGGTCACAAAGCAAGTCTCAATAAATTTAAAAAGGCTGAAATCATGCAAAACACTTTCTCAGACCACAGAGGAATGAAGTTGGAAATCAATAATAGGCAGAGTGCCAGAAAATTCACAAATATGTCGGGGCTCAACAACACACTCTTAAACAACCAGTGGGTCACGGAAGAAATTACAAGAGAAATCAGTAAATATCTTGAGGCAAACGAAAATGAAAACACAACAGATCAAAACTTATGGGACGCAGCAAAGGCAGTGCTAAGAGGGAAATTTAATGCCCTAAATGCCTATATCAGAAAAGAAGAAAAGGCAAAAATTCAGGAATTAACTGTCCACTTGGAAGAACTGGAGAAAGAACAGCAAACTAATCCCAAAGCAAGCAAAAGGAAAGAAATAACAAAGATTAGAGCAGAAATAAATGAAATTGAAAACATGAAAACAATAGAGAAAATCAATAAGACCAGAAGTTGGTTCTAGGAGAAAATCAATAAGATTGATGGGCCCTTAGCAAGATTGACAAAAAGAAGAAGAGAGAGGATGCAAATAAATAAAATCAGAAATGGAAGAGGAGACATAACTATTGACCTCACAGAAATAAAGGAGGTAATAACAGGATACTATGAACAACTTTATGCTAATAAATACAACAATTTAGATGAAATGGACGGGTTCCTGGAAAGACATGAACAACCAACTTTGACTCAAGAAGACATAGATGACTTCAACAAATCAATCACAAGTAAAGAAATTGAATTAGTCATTCAAAAGCTTCCTAAAAAGAAAAGTCCAGGACCAGACGGCTTCACATGTGAATTCTATCAAACATTCCAGAAAGAATTAGTACCAACTCTCCTCAAACTCTTCAAAAAAATCGAAGTGGAGAGAAAACTACCTAATTCATTCTATGAAGCCAACATCACCCTCATACCAAAACCAGGCAAAGATATTACAAAAAAAGAAAACTACAGACCAATCTCTCTAATGAATACAGATGCAAAAATCCTCAATAAAATTCTAGCAAATCGTATCCAACAACACATTAAAAGAATTATACATCATGACCAAGTAGGATTCATCCCAGGTATGCAAGGATGGTTCAACATAAGAAAATCAATTAATGTAATACACCATATCAACAAATCAAAGCAGAAAAATCACATGATCATCTCAATTGATGCAGAGAAGGCATTTGACAAGATTCAACATCCTTTCCTGTTGAAAACACTTCAAAAGATAGGAACACAAGGGAACTTCCTTAAAATGATAAGAGGGAATATATGAAAAACCCACAGCTAATATCATCCTCAATGGGGAAAAATTGAAAACTTTCCCCCTAAGATCAGGAACAAGACAAGGATGTCCACTATCACCACTATTATTCAACATTGTGTTGGCGGTTCTAGCCAGAGCAATTAGACAAGAAAAAGAAACACAAGGCATCAAAATTGGAAAGGAAGAAGTAAAACTATCACTGTTTGCAGACGATATGATACTATACGTCGAAAACCCGGAAAAATCCACAACAAAACTACTAGAGCTAATAAATGAGTACAGCAAAGTAGCAGGTTACAAGATCAACATTCAAAAATCTGTAGCATTTCTATACACTAGCAATGAACAAGCTGAGGGGGAAATCAAGAAACGAATCCCATTTACAATTGCAACTAAAAGAATGAAATACCTAGGAATAAATTTAACTAAAGAGACAAAAAACATACATAAAGAAAACTACAAAAAACTGTTAAAAGAAATCACAGAAGACCTAAATAGATGGAAGGGCATACCATGTTCATGGATTGGAAGACTAAATATAGTTAAGATGTCAATCCTACCTAAATTGATTTACAGATTCAATGCAATACCAATCAAAATCCCCACAACTTATTTTTCAGAAATAGAAAAACCAATAAGCAAATTTATCTGGAAGGGCAGGGTGCCCCGAATTGCTAAAAACATCTTGAGGGAAAAAAACGAAGCTGGAGGTCTTGCACTGCCTGAATTTAAGGCATATTATGAAGCCACAGTGGTCAAAACAGCATGGTATTGGCATAAAGACAGATATATCGACCAATGGAATCGAATAGAGTGCTCAGATATAGACCCTCTCATCTATGGACATTTGATCTTTGATAAGGCAGTCAAGCCAACTCACCTGGGACAGAACATTCTCTTCAATAAATGGTGCCTAGAGAACTGGATATCCATATGCAAAAGAATGAAAGAAGACCCATATCTCACACCCTATACAAAAGTTAACTCAAAATGGATCAAAGATCTAAACATTAGGTCTAAGACCATAAAACAGTTAGAGGAAAATGTAGGGAGATATCTTATGAATCTTACAATTGGAGGCGGTTTTATGGACCTTAAACCTAAAGCAAGAGCACTGAAGAAGGAAATAAATAAATGGGAACTCCTCAAAATTAAACACTTTTGTACATCAAAGAACTTCATCAAGAAAGTAGAAAGACAGCCTACACAATGGGAGACAATATTTGGAAATGACATATCAGATAAAGGTCTAGTATCCAGAATTTATAAAGAGATTGTTCAACTCAACAACAAAAAGACAGCCAACCCAATTACAAAATGGAAAAAGACTTGAACAGACACCTCTCAGAAGAGGAAATACAAATGGCCAAAAGGTACATGAAGAGATGCTCAATGTCCCTGGCCATAGAGAAATGCAAATCAAAACCACAATGAGATATCATCTCACACCCACCAGAATGGCCATTATCAACAAAACAGAAAATGACAAGTGCTGGAGAGGATGCGGTGAAAGAGGCACACTTATCCACTGTTGGTGGGAATGTCAAATGGTGCAACCACTGTGGAAGGCAGTTTGGCGGTTCCTCAAAAAGCTGAATATAGAATTGCCATACGACCCACCGATACCATTGCTGGGAATCTACTCAAAGGAATTAAGGGCAAAAACTCAAACGGACATTTGCACACCAATGTTTATAGCAGAGTTATTTACAATTGCAAAGAGATGGAAACAGCCAAAATGTCCATCAACAGATGAGTGGCTAAACAAACTGTGGTATATACATACGATGGAATATTATGCAGCTTTAAGACAGGATAAACTTATGAAGCATGTAATAACATGGATGGACCTAGAGAACATTATGCTGAGTGAGTCTAGCCAAAAACTAAAAGACAAATACTGTATGGTCCCAATGATGTGAATCAACATTCGAGAATAAACTTGGAATATGTCATTGGTAACAGAGTCCAGCAGGAGTTAGAAACAGGGTAAGATAATGGGTAATTGGAGCTGAAGGGATACAGACTGTGCAACAGGACTAGATACAAAAACTCAAAAATGGACAGCACAATAATACCTAATTGTAAAGTAATCATGTTAAAACACTGAATGAAGCTGCATCCGAGCTATAGGCTTTTGTTCTGTTTTGTTTTGTTTTTACTATTATTACTTTTATTTTTTTCTCTATATTAACATTCTATATCTTTTTCAGTTGTGTTGCTAGTTCTTCTAAACCGATGCAAATGTACTAAGAAACGATGATCATGCATCTATGTGATGATGTTAAGAATTACTGATTGCATATGTAGAATGGTATGATTTCTAAATGTTGGGTTAATTTCTTTTTTTTCCGTTAATTAATAAAAAAAATAAATAAAAGAAAAAAAAAAGAAGAAGAAAGGACAAAAATCTAGGAATTAACTGTCCACTTGGAAGAAGTAGAGAAAGAACAGCAAACTAACCCTAAAGCAAGCAAAAGGAAAGAAATAATGAAGATTAGAGCAGAAATAAATGAAATTGAGAACATGAAAACAGTTGAGAAAATCCACAAAACCAGAAGCTGGTTCTATGAGAAAATCGATAAAATTCATGGACCCTTAGCAAGATTGACAAAAAGAAGAGGAGAGAGAATGCAAATAAATAAGATCAGAAATGGAAGAGGAGACAGAACCACTGACCCCACAGAAACAAAGGAAGTAATGACAGGATACTATGAGCAACTTTATGCTAATAAACTCGGCAATGCAGATGAAATGGACAACTTCCTAGAAAGGCATGAACAGCCAACACTTACTCGAGAAGAAATAGACAACCTCAACAAACCAATCACAAGTAAAGAAATTGAATCAGTCATTAAGAAGCTCTCTAAAAAGAAAATTTCAGGACCAGATGGCTTCACATGTGAATTCTACCAAACATTTCAGAAAGAATTAGTACCACTCCTGCTCAAACTCTTCAAAAAAATTGAAGAGGAGGGAAAGCTACCTAACTCATTCTACGAAGCCAACATCACCTGCATACCAAAGCCAGACAAAGATATTACAAAAAAAAGAAAACTACAGACCAAAATCTCTAATGAATATGATGCAAAAATCCTCAACAAAATTCTAGCAAATCGAATCTAGCAACACATTAAAAGAATTATGCATCATGACCAAGTGGGATTCATCCCAGGTATGCAAGGATGGTTCATCATAAGAAAATCAATTAATGTAATATACCATATCAACGTATCAAAGCAGAAAAATCACATGATCATCTCGATTGAAGCAGAAAAGGCATTTGACAAAATTCAACATCCTTTCTTGGTGAAAACGCTTCAAAGGATAGGAATAGAAGGGAATTCTTGAAATGATAAAGGGAATATATGAAAAACCCACAGCTAACATCCTCCTCAGTGGGGAAAAACTGAGAGATTCCAGAGTTGAGAGGTTATCCTGGAGGTTATTCTTATGCATTAAATAGATATCACCTTGTTAATCAAGATGTAATGGAGAAGCTGGAGGGAACTGTCTGAAAATGTAGAGCTGTGTTCCAGTAGTCATGTTTCTTGAAGATGATTGTATAATGATATAGCTTTCACAATGTGAATGTGTGATTGTGAATACCTTGTGTCTGATGCTCCTTTTATCTACCTTATCAACAGATGAGTAAACCAAATGGAATAAAAATAAATAGGGGGAATAAATGTTAAAATAAATTTAGATTGAAATGCTAGTGATTAATGAAAGGGAGGGGTAAGGGATATGGTATGTATGCATTTTTTTCTGTTGTCTTTTTATTTCTTTCTCTGAATTGATGGAAGTGTTCTAAGAAAGATCATGATTGTGATATGCAACTATGTGATGATATTATGAAGTACTGATTATATATGTAGAATGTAATGATCATAATAATAAAAAAAAAGAAGAACAAAAATCAAGGACTTAGCACACCTCAAAGAAACTGAAAAAGAACAGTAAACTAACCCCAAAGCAAACAGAAGAAGAGAAATAACAAACATTAAAAAAGATGAATGGGAGAACAAAAGAACAACAGAAAGAATCAATAAAACCAAAAATTGGTTCTTTGAGAAAATCAATAAAATTGATGGTGCATTAGTAAGACTGGCAAAGGAAAAAGAAAGAGGATGCAAATAAAATCAGAAATGAGAAAAGGTGCGTTACCTCAGACCATGACGAAATAAAAGAAATTAAAAGAGGATACTACAAACAACTATATGCCAACAAACTAGAAAACTTAGACGAAATGGACAAATTCCTAGAGACAAGTAAACAAGCTACACTGACTCAGGAAGAAAGAGAATATCTCAACAAAACAATCAAGTAAAGAGATTCAATGTCATCTAAAATCTTCCTACAAAGAAAAGTGCAGGATCAGATGGCTTCACAGGGGAATTTTATCAAACATCCCATAAAGAACTAACACCAATCCTGCTCAAACTTATCTAAATCATTGAGGAAAAAGGAACTCTATCTAACTCATTTTATGAAACTAATATCATTTTAATACCAAAACTGGGTAAGGATGCTATAAGAAAGAAAAACTACAGACCAATCTCCCTAATGAACATAGATGCAAAATTCTCAATAAAATATTAGTAAATCGAATCCAAGAGCACATTAAAATAATTATACACCATGACCAAGTGGGGTTTATAACAAGAATGCAAGGATGGTTCAACACAAGAAAATCAATTAATGTAATACAGCAAATTAACAAATCAAAAGGGAAAAATCACACGACCATCTCGATTGATGCTGAAAAAGCATTTGACAAAATGCAGCATCCTTTTCTGGTAAAAACACTCCAAAAGATAGAAATCAAAGTAACCACCTAAATATGATAAAGGGAATATATGAAAAACCTATAGCCAGCCTCATACTCAATGGAGAGAGACTGAAAGCTTCCCTTCTAAGATAAGGAATAAGACAAGGATGCCCACTGTCACCACTATTATTCAACATTGTACTAGAAGTTCTAGCTAGAGCAATGAGGAAGGAAGAAGAAATAAAAAGCATCCAAATTGGAAAGGAAGAAGCAAAACTGTCATTATTTGCAGATGATGTGATACTATACTTGAAAGACCCTGAGAATCTACAGCAAAGTTATCGAGCTAATAAACAAATTCAGCAAGGCTACAGGATACAAAATTAATATGCAACAATCAGTAACATTTCTATACACAAGCAATGACCCAGCTGAGGAGTCAGTTAAGGAAAAAATTCCATTCAAAATAACAACTAAAAGAATCAATTATGTAGGAATGAACCTAACCAGGGATGTAAAGGACTTGTACACATAAAAGTATATAAGATTGCTTAAAGAAATCAAAGGAGATCTTAATAGGTGGAATGATATTTCCTGTTCATTGATAGGAAGGCTAAATATAGTTCAGATGTCAGTTCTCCCCAAATTGATCTACAGATTTAACACAGTACCAATCAACATTCCAACAACCTTTGAAGATTTGGAAAAGCAAACTACCAAATTCATCTGGAAGGGAAAGAGATCCCAAATAGCTAAAAGCATCCTAAAAAACAAGAACGAAGTGGGTGGATTAACACTACCTGACCTTAAAACCTATTATAAAGCCATATTGGTTAAAACAGCATGGTACTGGCACAAAGAGAGAGGCATTGACCAATGGAATTGAATTAAGAATGCAGAAATAGACCACTAAATCTATGGTCAACTAATTTTTGACAAGGCCCCCAAATCCTCTGAACTGGGACAAAATAATCTTTTCAATAATTGGGCATGGAAGACCTGGATATCAATAGCCAAAAGAATGAAAGAGGTCCCTATCTTACACCCTATACAAAAACTAACTCAAAGTGGATCAAGCACCTAAATATAAGACTAGCACCATAAAGTTTCTAGAAGAAAATGAAGGGAAACATCTTCAAGACCTCATAATAGGAGGTAGCTTCCTAAACTTTACACCCAAAGCACAAGCAACAAAAGAAAAAATGATAAATGGGAAAATCATTTGCTCAAAATCAAATGCTTCTGCACTTCAAAAGGCTCTGTCAAAATGGTGAAGAGGCAGCCAACAGAATGTGAGAAAATATTTGGAAATCACAAATCAGTAAAGGTTTGATTTCCCATATACACAAAGAAATCATACAACTCAACAACAAAAGAACAAACAGTCCAATTATAAAATGGGCTAAAGATATGAATAGGAATTTTTCTGAAGAGAAAACACAGGTGGCTCAAAATCACATGAAGAGATGCTCATTTTCACTGGCTATAAGAGAAATGCAGATCAAGACTGCAATGAGATACCACTTCACACCTACAAGAATGGCTGCTATTAAACTAACAGGCAACTATAAATGTCAGAGAGGATATGGAGAAACTGAAACACTCATACAGCGCTCATGGGACTGTATAATGGTGCAGCCACTATGGAAGACTGTTTGATGGTTTCTGAAGAAACAAATTTTGAGTGGCCCATGACCCAGCAACAGCACTATTTGGTATATACCCAGAAGAGGTGAAAGCAACAACACAAACAGATATTTGCACACCGATGCTCATAGCAGTATTATTCACAATCGCTAAAAGATGGAAACAAATCAAATGCCCATCAACAGATAAGTGGATCAACAAAATGTGGTATATACATATGATGGATTATTATGCAGTGGTAAGACAAAATGACATCCTGAAGCACATGACAAGATGGATGAGCCTTGAGGACATAATGATGAGTGAAATTAGCCTGACACAAAAAGATAGATAACTTTATGATTCTACTTTTATGACCCATAAAGGTATAATCAGAGGCTTATAATACAGAATACAGGTGACCTAGAGATACATAGAAGTTAGAGATGGGTGAACCATTAGCTAATGAGGCTGAACTCCAATGTAAGGGAATAGATAGGAGTGAAGGTCATTCTCTAGTGGGTTTGTAAGTAATGTTACCATACTGAAGATGAACAAGATTGAAAGGGGTTGTATAGACCTACACGTTCCACTGATTAACACTAGAAATATGAATTCTCGCAAGAATTACTTCAAAGATATGATTCTTGTATAAAGAGTGTTTAAATCCAGGGTACAGGGGAAAAACTGCTATTGCATTCTTTGAGGTATGTTCAAAAGGAAACCATCAGCACTACCACAGCAAAAGCAGAGGTAAATCATGGAGGGAGAGACAAAAGTTAAGAGGAGGTTTAGATTTTCTATTTGGTGAGGGTGTGTTTATTGGTTTTCTTTCTCTTGGGAACAATGAAATTATCTAACATTGAGAATGTTGATGGACTGTGGACTTTGGGCCCTCTACATGATGCCTGATGAATGCAAGTGGCTAAAGGATGCACTGACAAAAGAAGGAGATCACCAAACAATGGTGTATACTTATGAATGAAAGTTGTGCTGCTACAAAGGAACAAAGTCATGAGGCATGCAACAATGTGAATGAACATGTGGAACATGTGGTGAGACAAAATAAGCCAAAAACAAAAGAACAACAATGGTATGGTCACTTTATAAGAAAACAGGGGCCTAGATTGTAAGCTTTTAGAGCAGACATATTAACTCCAGAGTGGTGATTATTATTTCTGGATTTTGAGAGGCTGTTATATATACGTACAACCTGATATCTGGAGTAAGAACAAAGCTCAGCAGGTTGGGATTAAAGTAATTCATATCATAGGGATAGGAAGACACTGTCTATATTTTAGAACCACATATACTCTTTGAGACCAATGGAAGAAAGGTTTATTTGATCTGGAACTGAAATTTTCTCTAGCGCATAATCTAACTTAAGCTATCTGTATAGCTCATTTGAACAACTGAAACACAGGGAGCACAGAATAACAAAGAGGTTCTTTAATCTCATATGGATTATTGTAATGCCTGGATACATCCTAGAGTATAGTAAGTAGATAATCAAAAAGTACTGGCAAAGCCCACTGAGGAATGGGAGAAAAATATGGAAGTATTAAACCTTACCATCAGGGAATCCCTTGATACTGTGTCAAACGTTAGGGACACCCAAATCAATAGGTCATGCCCTCAATCATAAGGTTCACTCTTGTGAAGCTTATGTAGGTAGTGGAGAAGCTTAGACTACCTATAGGCATGCCTAAGAGTTACTTCTGGAGGACCTCCTTTGTTGCTCACATGTGGCCTCAGTCTCTCTCTAAGCCCAACTCTGCAAATGAAATCATTGCCCTCTGCCCTATGTGGGACATGACAGCCAAGGGTGAAAGTCTCCCTAGAGATGTAGGAGATGACTCCCAAGGAAGAATCCTAACCTGGCACCGTGGGATCAACAGTTCCATCCTGACCAAAAGGGAGAAGGGGAGTGTAATTAATAAAGTATCAGTGGCAGAGAGAGTTCAAATAGGGTTTAGAGGCTACTCTGGAGGTTGCTCTCATGCAAGTTTCAGTTAGACCTTGCTACCTCTCATAACCTGCCAACACCCAATCAGGACCATTCCAGCCAATCCTAAAGAACATCTAGGGCAATATATAAGATTCCACAAGAGTTCCATGCACTTGCGTAACTTTCCAGAAACCTACAATCTCCAGGTGGGTCCCTGGTCCAGCCTCTCCAGAACATCATATAGTTCCATCTCCCTACCCCATATTAATGACAGACCCTTCCAATATGAGAAATCTAGAATTGCCATAGCCCAAACACCCCTAAATAGCGGGACAGAGAGATCAAAGGTGATGGTGGAGTTATACATAGAAGATAGGATTTAAGAAATGAATATGAATGCTGAATCATTAAATTGATATCTCTTTTATTCTCCAGTATTTTAGAGCAACTAGAAGTAAAAACCTAAAAATGTGAAATTGTAACCCATGTCAAAGTCTGAAATATGTCCTACAACTAATTGCGGTGCTATGCTTTGAAATTTATAGCTTTTTTTGTATATATGTTATTGTTCAAAAAAAGTCAACTTGATGATAAAAAAAAAATATTTAAGTTCTCTAGCCTCCTATATTCTGGAGCATCTAGAAGGAAAAATATGAGAGGATCGTATGGTAGCCCATGACAGACTCTGGGAACTGTCCTGTAACTACCTGTTGAAGAGTGCTTTGAAAACTACTGCTTTTTTATTTCTTTGTTTTGTATATATGTTATACTACACAATGAAAAAAAGTTAAAAAACAATTCCAATGTGAAGAAACTGCCATCGTAATGCGAGTGGAAGATAACTTGCCAGAGCCATTGAGAGGGTAATATAAAAACAGGCCATAAAAATATATATCATCTCAGTCTGCCACTTGACAAATTATCCTAAACAAACAAGTGTATCCTAAACAAACATAAAAGTGAATGTAATGTCATTTATTACAGAGATAAATTAGGAGCAACCTAACAATCTAACAAAATTACTTTTACAACCTCTTCAAGACAAGGTGTGTTCAAAGTATCGTAGAAGGCTCTCAAAGATTTGCTAATTTCCTCCTATGAAATATCAAATAAAGAAGCTTTTCTAGGCATCTGGGTATTTTTTCAGGTACCCACTTAAAATACACTAAACCTGAAATTGCCCAACTTAAATTATGATCATTTCCAGATTCACTAGAGTATTATGTAGTAAAATCCCCAATATTATGTCACAGATACGTATTCATTAGAGAAAAATTATCTCAAATTAGTGTCCTAAGTTTCACACTTATAATGAATAAAGTTTTGATACTTCCACAGGTGAGAGATATTTCCCTGAAAAATAATGCTCATGCTTATCATTTATATATACAACCCTCATACTTTCAAGCCTATGGTTTAAAATGAGAGATATTCTAGAAACATAAACTTGATTCTATTTTAGGTACAAGAGCTTGAATGCGTAAAGTATTTATATTTGGTGTATCTTGTAGGTTGTGGTATGCAGTAATATAAACAGACCTGTTAAGAAAAGAAAAATTTTGTTATTTCACCATTATTCTATTAACAAGGATGGTATCTAAAAAGGCCAGGCATACTCTGTGCAAATAGGAAATGCTGATGCTAAAAACTACAACTAAGAAAAGGGAAATTAGTTTAGTTCCAGTTTGTTGCCTAATTTTATCCTACAATTTTTACTGTTTTTTTTCCTGTTTTCTGAGAAGGGTTTTAATTTTACTCTTGACATTTTTAAGTATCTCATCAAATATCAATTTGGGATTATTAGCCCACTATTTATGAAAATCAAGTTACTGGTTGAAGACTATGTTAGCCTCTTTAGTGTAAAGTTTTATGTGCTGAAACTCATTTGTCTTTCCCTTTATACGGGATATTTGATTCAAAACATCAGTCCCAATGTATCCTGTCTTCCTCTATGGGATTTGGGTCCTTACTTGATCCAGCATTATTTTTATGTTCAAAAGACACAAGTATCCACATGTAACTGTAAAAAAAAATACAGTTTCTGTCTTGCCTGTGTCTCTTTTATTCCTTCTGTTAAAGGGGTGTAGGAAGTTAATTATTTAATGCAGGAGGAACTGAATGTTGAAGTAGCACCATATGCAGAATACTGGATGTCAGTACAGACAGTCTGACAAGAGCATTTGGGATAAGCAGGAAAGCAGACTTTCAAATCAAAGCAAATAAATATTAAAAAGGGCCTTTGTTTATTCAAAAAGATTACTGCTCCCTTTAGCTCCTCACCCCTACTGTCCACGATACCCATCAACTTCTCAGTAATTTTCAGTTTGGAGAAGTCTGGGTAAGACTTACTCTTTTCTTCATTCTTTCCCTTAGGTGCTTGATCAGATACCTACTGTTTGCTGGGCTTTGTGCAAGCACCTGGGTACACAAAGATGATCGAGACAAAACCTGTGACCTCAGAGAACACTCAATTTAATCAGGGAAGCTGTACAAGAATGGACCAAGAACTGTCAAGAGTTTTGAGGAAGGAACTGTTTAATTCTCATTGTTGGAGTAGGGTTCTTTCTAGAAACACAGATATTGGAGTCAGGTGTGATAGTCACTGTTCTAATTCCATCTCCCAATTGTTGAAATGGAAATATACAACTGTCTTTGGCAACTGGGGTAATTTCTTTACCTTGAATTTTTCTCTTAGTGTTAGTTCAGATCAACAAGGAAAATGCCTTCTATGGGTATGGCACTAAGTCAAATTCCGGAGATATAAGATGAGCAAAATAGTCCCTGGCCTCAAAGAGCTCAATCTAGCTAGGAAAAGAGAAAAGATAACAGTCAACTGCAAAATATGTGGATGACACGTATAATTTACAGAGTGTTTCAGGAGCTCAGAAGAGAGCAATGTACCTGGGAAGAAAGTCTCAGAAGAAGAGTGCGAGTTGAGCAATGTCAGAAAGGAGCCCAATGAACATTACAATGTTTCTCCTGTCATTTAAAAAAAATCAGGACAAAACTATCACACAACTCTCTCTTCCCTTGACATTTACATGGCTTTGGTATTTTATAACTGAAATACATACATATATATATTATATATATATATAATTTTGTGCTTTCGGTAGTTCTTAGAATTCTTCATGAATATTATGTAAATAATGTTTTTCCAAGTTATACTGTGAACTCAGAAGAACCCTATTTTATATTCTGCTTTTACTGTACAGCAAGGGTTCAGTTATCTACTGACAGACAACAATTTTTTTTGGTCAAAAACAGAATAGAATTTTTTTATTGTGTTAAAATATATATAACATAAAATTTGCCATTTTTACCATGTTAAGTATACAATTCAGTGGCACTAATTACATTCACAGTGTTGTGTAACCATCGCCACTATCTATTCCTTCAAATTTTTATCATCCCAAACAGAAATTCTAACAATCTTAAATGGTAGAAAGTGCTAGAATTTGAAGTGGTCTATACGAAGGCAATCTAGGGACTTGTTTTTAAATCTCTGGTTATTGTATACCTTTTACTGACTTATTTTCCTTTTTGCAAAAGGGAAGTTAATACATTAACACATTTATTGGGTTTATATGGACTTTGTTTCAAAATTGTAAAAAGCATAACTTTTATTCACAAATCTAAACCAATGTGACCTGTGATGTGTGTGATATTTACTACAGTGCTTGAGTCAAACTTAGAACACAAGCCTGCTTGCCCCACTGCATTCCTTATATTAATAATGCGCTATCATTCAGTCAGCTATCCAAGCTGGAAACGTCAGAGCAGTCCTTGACTTCCCTGTACCTCTACCCCTACCCATACATCCATTTCTTTACTAAGTCTTGATGATTCTACTCCTATAGATTAATCAGTTCTTCTCTCTTCTACATCCTTCCATCACTCTCTTATTTTGGGGAACTCAGCATCTCTCACCTGGACCATCTGGGCCCTGTCAAAATTCCAGGTCTCCTGTACCCTGCACGGTGTTGTCAGAGTTATCTTTTCAAAATGTATAGATGACTATGCTGTTTGCCAGATTCAAAATCTTGAAAAGCTTTCTCCACTGTGCATGGGATAAAGTCCAAACTCCAAAGTGTGGCTTAGATGACCTAACAGAATTGTGCCATTTATATGACAAATTCTAACCACTCTACTCCTACACCCAATTCTATTATTCTACTTACACCAGTTTTCTTGTATTCCAAATGTATATTTTTATTTTGTACTTTTCAAGTCTTGATGTATATCAACCCCTTGATATGAAGTGCCCTTTCTTTTCCACCTGCAGATGCCTGCTTGCCCTTAAGATCTTGTGCAGAACATTCCCCAAGGCGACATCTTTTGCGTTCTCTATCCTGGGCATGAGTCACAGCACTTTACACACACCTTTGCATTACACACTTTAGTTATTGAAGTGAACTTTTTAGGTTCAAGACTGTATATTTGCCACTTAAATGTTTATTAAGTGAATTCCCAGGTTAAAATTAAGGGGTGCCTGCACAAAGAGATAAATCCACTTAACTTTGATGAGAGAGATTCCATCTGATATTTCCTCCACTGGAAATTTTATACAAACATCATACCCTTTCCCCTTTCTGCCTGTATTCGCAAACAATAGAAAAGCTTCTGTGGAAAGTTAACATACCCATGGGCAATTAAGGGAAATAGCTCTAGATGGTTGAGGATGCAGGAAAAGCAAACAGCTGGTATGTATGTGTCAAAGCATCTGTCTTCCATCCTGCCTATTTTTCAACCCCA
The DNA here is from genome assembly GCF_023851605.1 of Tamandua tetradactyla. NCBI lineage: Eukaryota > Metazoa > Chordata > Mammalia > Pilosa > Myrmecophagidae > Tamandua > Tamandua tetradactyla. Next base: position 95,757,613 of record NC_135333.1, on the reverse strand, counting down.
CCTGGCCAAAATGACTCAATTTTAACTAATGTTAAAATATATCTGCTCCGTGGGAAGGAAAGATCTGGATCCTGGATCAGGCATTTTCAAAACAACTGCATTTTTAAAGTGGCAGTCAAGTTATTGGATTAGGTAGTTTCTTGACTCTCTGGTATACACCTGATTCCTCTGAAAGAAGAAACTACTACGACAACAACTTTCCATTATAAGAAGGTAATAACAAACCCTAAGAGAAGATGAGGGTGCCAGTCTGAGAAGAAGAGCTCTAAAAGTTGTAGCACCAACCAATACCCAAATGCTGAAATCAAACTATCCAAGAGTCATGCACAGTCCTTAGTGTCCTCAAAGTGGCCATCAGAGTTAGTCTAAAAGTTATTTATCATTACAAAGCAGATTCACTGCACACAATGATAAGAAAGCAGAAATATAATTCAAGGAAGAGGTGCATTGTATGATCATTTTAACAGTAAAAATTTTCTGCTTGTACCATTTTTTAAAGAGGGAAAATAGCTTTACAGAAAATGCTATACTAAGTCCTACTCTTTATGTGACTATGCCTTTTTCTAAAGAGCAGAGAGAGTATGTCTGTAGTAGTACTCTGCTTTGACAAAAAGTGCCCACGCATGAAAAAAATAACGGGGGCAGTAAGATTAAAGCAACTTGGTACCTGCATTTTTCTACGTAAATTCAAAGAATTTGACTGTCAGAGTTAAACAAGTGGGTTAAATTTATAGCATAACCGTTAAGGTGTTACTGCTATAATGTTAACATTCAACACAACTACCGAGACATATCAAAGCTGATTACCCCAAAGCTTTTCCCCAGAACGTAATTAAGCTCGCAAGCAAGCAGCCTGGCTGTGGGGGCTTGCCCTCGTTCTCCCTCTTCCTAGGGTCTTCCACCTTAGGTGCCATCTCACACTCGTCTCCAGAGAATGAAATGAGGAAAAAGCCTCTTTCTCTTGGCAAGCCAATTTGTTTATTATCCCTTATCCCAAAATGACCGAAACCTAATTCTGCTTTGGCAACAGTCATTATTTGGACCTTCCAATGACTTCCTTTACCTAACTCCAGTCTGCCTTCATATTACCTCTTTCAAGATCTGCCTCATATGCATTGTCTCCTAATCCCACAGACTCTGAAGACTCCTTTAAAAGTTCACAACCCTTTCACAAAAGGTATCTGGCTTGTACTGTAATACCAGCCCATAACTATTAATCAAGCAATATTTTTTATAATCATTCCAAACTAAATTCTGTTTTTCTAATAGGACAGAGAGGTTGAAAAGAACTTTAGAAGGCACCTAGTTCTACACATCTGATAGGAAAATCTTTTCTGCAATATCTCTTATGTCTGTCTAATTTCTATTTGGGTACCACCAGAATAGGAAAATACTTCTTGAACAGTCTGTTACACTTATAAAACTAGTCTAATTATTAGGAAATCCATTAAGTTTTTCCAAACAATCCACAACACAAATACATACACTGGCCTGTATTAGTTACTACTACTCAGGACAGGTTCATCTTCTCTACCAGATTATAAACTGCCTAACTGCCTTTTAGTAATGGTTTCTATATTGGTGCACTTCTTTCAGACTGTAAATTCCTATAAGGTCATTGTTAATCACTTAAATTCTATAGAAAAAGTGCAAAAATGAAAACAAAAATAATCCCAAAACATGGTGACAACTTGTGCTTGGTGTAATTTCCTCCAATATTTTTGCTATGAATTTTATAAACTGTAATTTAACATATATAAGGTGTGTGTGTGTATATATTTAACATTTCATTGTAAGCTTTTTTCTGTACTTTTTGAAAACACATTTTTAATAGTTCCATAACATACCATCTCATGATTGTATCATAATTCACTTAGCAATTCCCCTACTGCTGGGCATGTTAGTAGTTTCCCTTTTCTCCCCATTCCCACTGGAGCACCTGATGTGATATGATAAAACATCAGGTGGATCACTCAGCAAATTATAAGTTGCCTGGTTTCAAAAACTGGGATGAAAGAATCAAAACGCATGAACATTTTAACATTACTGATACATGTGGCATGTGTGTTCTTGTATTTGATTGCTTTAACTATTTCCCTTTCAGAGAGCTCCTGATTCATAGGACAAACTAACTAGGCAGCACGCCAGGGAACTCCAGTACTTTATGGGCACAGCTGACAGGGCCAAGAGTAAACACTGATCAAAACTGAATCAATTAATATTTTGTTACAATGCATTGGTAGTTTGAATTCATGTTTACACCGGGACTAAAACCAGGAAGTACATAATTTGAAATGAGGGAAACCCATGTTTTCTGACATCTCACAAAGAAGCAGAAGAGGCCAGTCTGCAGAGAATGAAGCCCGCAGGCAGAAGAGTGGGAATGAGTTTATATGCCCAGAGGGAGAGTAACTGACCTGCTTCCTGATGGCTTTCCGGTTCCTGATTCCAGGATCTTGTGGAGCCTATAGGAATTTATTGTCCCGGGTTCTATGAGATACCCTTTATTGTTTTTATATATCCCTCTATTTTCTCAACTTATAATGAGAGCGTACTCCTCACACAAAACATTCTCTAGTTAAGATAAATATGTATTACCAAATTTTTCCAAAAAGTTATATTAATTTACACTGCCATCTAAGGTATGCAAGGACGCCAATCCAGAATACTATAATTAAGAAAATGTTTGTCAAAACCATAAGCATGAATATTTACTTTGTTTATTTCTTTGACTGCTAGTTATGATACATTTTTTTCATATATTAATCATTTATTTTCCTTCTTTTGTGAAATATCTGTTGATGTCTTTTGAGGATAAGCTACCTAAGAACTTTTAAAGAGAGTATACGTTATTAATTCTCCCCATCTCTAGAATCTTATAATTTCTACATCCCTCTGCTAGTGCAATAGTTCAATTTCCTATCTTTTGCTTAAGTTAATGCAATGGTGTTCTAAATAAAGAAGACTGAATATAAAAACTAGGAGCATAGGACTGAAGCCAGAAGAGAGGAGAGTTTTAATACTAATCCTTCATTTAATAGTTGTGAAATTGGGAATACTATGACTGCCATGGTGATGGTTTTTATTTATTCAATGATAAATCCCACTTATCTCAAATGTTTATTAAAGATTAAATGAGACAGGTTGTAATGTCTAATACATAGAAAATAAAAATTGGCATCTGTTGCAATTACAATATAGATGTATCATAAGTGCACTTAAAATTGCTCAAATTGCACTACACGTGTTTTATAAATACAGAAAACAGATGTACAAGACAGTGAGCACAAACACAAGTGCAACAATTTAAGCTGTCCAGGCAATTGTCCCAATGCTCACGGTGATCCACACAGAGACAGAGGGCATGAGCCTTCTCCTCCTTCACCTGACTCACCACACTGAGTTTGATTCTAGGCCTTCATTTCATACAACATGGCCCCTAAATATATGTTAAGTAATTATTTCATCCTGTGCCCAACAAAAAAAGCAGCAACCTGTTCCAAGCCTGGGGGGGGGAACACTGTGTTGACTTGAGGAGAGAGAACTATTGATTCACAAAGTTATGCCTTCCTAAGGGACTTTTCAAGTGCTTTTGCAACTGCACACGGACTTTACTTTATGTGCTGACTTTAGGATCTAAATACCAAGATTAAGGTCTGACTTCATTGTCTTGTGCGGTGATAAGAATAAAAGTTCCACCTACCATAGTAGAAGATGAAGATGAAGATGAAGAAGAATTCTGCCTCCCTTGGATATTGTCCTCTCCAATGCTTCCATCAAACTGCCACCAGTTATTTTTTCAGACTATAAAACTGAAGACCTATTCCCCAAATGTTTAAAACTAATCAATGGTTTCTCATTCTCTATAGGACACTGTTGAATAAATGAATACAGGAGTTTACTGAATATATGAATGTGAGGGGTTAGAGAATGAAAGGGAGAGAGCAAAAAAAAAAATTTCTCCTATAGAGAAAGGGCTCACAGCCCCTCAAGGCTTTCAGTGCCAAGAGTAGGAAATACATTAATATTTGTAGGATTACTACTGATGACCCTTAAAAAACATCACAACTATCACCATCATCTTTAACCCTAATTGCATATAATATCCATAATAACCCCATGAGGTCTAACAAATGGGGAAAATTTAGAGAGGTTAAATAACTTGCCTAGGGATGTCCAGGTAGCAGGTATAGGAAATGGGACTAAAAGCCAGGTCTGCTTGACATTAATGCCTTCCCATGTTAATTTATTAAACTCTGACTTTGAAAAAAAAAGAGCACATTTCAGTATTAAGTCCAGAAACAAAAGTCCAACATGTGATATGATTTTGGCACTAATTGAACATGGTATGGCCCTAATAATAGACTTTCCTCAATTTCCACCACACAAACTGGGGACAACACACCCCTACTGTACCAAATTACACTGTTAGCTTATCATTCCTGTCTCACCTTAAATGAGACCCTCCTAGAGAAGCATTTTCTGATTACCCAATCAAAAGTTTGCTGTCCCGAAATTTCTCCTTAACATATCACTTTTTTTACAGTTATAATTCTATTTGCTTTCATCTATACAATGGCTGCAGGTATTTGAAAGTGACATCAGGTACTTAGGTAACCAATGTGTAGAGCTTGTTTGGTGAATCTTCATCCTCATTACGTTTTCTGGGCAACCATACATGGATACAGTATGGTACGGGACATTCTTTATTCCTTTGGCCCAAAAAGCTTGAAGCTTGGTGTCAATGTGTACATCTGGCATTCCCATGTCCTTCGGGGCAAATTTGCAGATCTCTTTGGGTGCCCACAGGGCACACTTCTTGGAGCTCACTCCATGAATGCACTTGTGGTTGTTGATGGTATACTCCCTGGGCACCACCTCGATGATAAGAGAACAGTCCTTCCCTCCACCCTTCCTTGTGGGAGCCATTCTCACTGGACAAGTTTGGAAAAGAAGAACTGGTGAAAGACTGTCAATGCAACACAGCTTTGTCTTCACAAACTTTCCACTATTTGAAACTAAGCTGTTCAAACTTATTTGTTTACTTGTATATGCCCATCGCTACTGCCCAAGATGTAAGCGTCATTAAAGATGATGCCCATTGTGTCCAGTGCCATATCCTCCATACCCACTAACAGTGCCCAGCATAAAGTAAACACTCAACAAACAGGTGAATGAATGAATGAAATGTTAATACTAATGATAGCAACATAGCCAAATAAAGAATATTTCTAGTAAGAGGTAGAGTGGTCTGGGTAAGGTGGGAGACAAGTGAGTGGGGTAAGGGGAGCAGAGGAAAAAGAGATTGGGTAAGCAAACCCAAGCTGTATTTCTGCAGCAATGTCCTTAGAAGAGGGTGCACTAACCTACAGTAGGGATATGCTATCCATGTGACAAGTGAAATTATAGTAAGTGTCAAAGTACATGCATGCCTTTAGGCTTTCCCTTCTTGGTGCTCTGTCCCCTGACCCCCACCCCAGCACACACCTGCTCTGGGGCCCACAATCACCTATTCATCATTTTATTTTTCATGTAGCTACGGCTAAGGGAGAGACTATACAGACCAAAAAGCACAAAATCTATTTCACTTGACAGTTATGTTAAAAAAAAAAAGTTCAGACATTTATAATGAGAAATTTATCAGTTTCTCACAACTTTACTTATGGAATCATCTTTCAAAGCTGTTCTGCCTTAGGGATTACTGAAAATTCCATTGGTGGGATTTTAGGGTGATATCTCAAAGTTCGGCTCCTTATTAAGACAACAATGTAGAAAGTTGGCTGACCATCACCCACCCTTTTGCAATCAACATACAACACTCTACATTAGCTGTTTCTACCATCTCACAGGTTTTGTGACTTTGAACAAGTTACTTAATCTTTATGGGCTTCTCCATAAAATGATAGAATTAAAAACCAGATAACCCTAACCAAGCGTCCCAACCTTTAAATTATGTGAAAATAAAGAGTCTAGTACTGTATAGTAAGGATGCAAAAATACAATGGATTCAGTTTATTTGCCTTATGGGCCTATTATCTTGTCTAGTATTTCATTAATCTGGGTTCAGGACCAGGAAAATTGGTAAAAAATAAAAAAAGAACACAGGAATTAAGTATAGGAGGAGGAAGGAAGGAAACAACTACTTACAGAGGAAGTCAGTAATTCAAAACATTTGATACAAAAGAACAATTAGCTCCACAGAAGGAAGGTTGGTTGTAAATACGGAACTTACCTAAGAATAAGGTATTGCTAGACACCCTCATGTAGCCTCTACTAAACTAGTTCCAGGGTAAAAGTGATGCATCTGAATGAGAGAGGATGAGTACAGCATGCAATGTTACGCAAAGGATCAGCTGTAGCCTACATAGAACCATTCATTGCCAACTTATGGAGAGTTTGCCTTTTTATTTTATAGTATCATGGGAACAGTTATAAAAACAGAAGAGGAGGGCATGTCAGCAAAAACAGCTGCTGATACTCAAATATATGGCACACGTACAGAGAAAAAAGTCCTGCCAAGTATAACCAGCAATGAGCCATAGCTTTTCTGAGTTTATGCCACCACGCATACTTTGCAGGATTTCCTTCCTATATTTCTTTATCTAACACAGCAATGGAAGATTTTACTGCTGCACAAAATTAACTCATTCTAAGCATTTCTTGATATGGCCATATGGAATTGTGGAAGAGAGCAAAAGAGGGCAATTTTCAGGACATCCAGTTTTTGAAAGTCATAAAAAATACAAACAGTTTTACCACCAAGGGCCCCAACAGGTTCTCTTCCACTTCACATGCCTCATATCCCACCACCTCAGACAGCTCAAGGGCCAAACAGACCACAATAGGCAGAAATGATTAATTTCAAAAAATGGATTATAAATCTGGACCGCAAAAGTAAAAAGAACGACTCAATTTAGGAATTAGACCAAATGCGTCAATAAAACACGAAGAACAATGTAAGAATTTAACCACCACTTATCAGCTCTGCAGTCTACTTGTTTGAATGTAAGTCAAGTCAGGCAGCATTCCAGCATTATGCATAAAAGGAAAGAACCAGAAAGACTTGACTGTACTGAAGTGGTGGTGGGCTGATCTGCTATCTACTCTGACTGTTATAGATTTGAGTCACTCTAAGTACTTTATTCAGACTCTCATTTTTTGTCATCTGTATAATACTTTTATAAGAAATAACTGAAGAAGTTTAATTTTACATATATACAAATGTAAAAATAAACTTGCTATTTAGTAAAATCTGAAGTTGTATTGAAGGATTGAAAGGCATCAAGCAGTTTGAAAAGTTGGAAGAAGACTCAGAAAACATTGTAATCTAACCCCACTCCTCACCCCTCATTTCACAGATCACGGATGTGAGAACCAGAAAGCAGTGCTTCATAGAAGACCTAAAATTTTGGTACATTCTAAATCTGCATACAAGAAGCCGAGAACAAAGCTGTGAATGGAAGTGAACCTCTCAGCATGGGCAATAAGAAACACCAAGGTCCAGAAACCAAATTCCCTTATCTGAAGTGCACCCTGCGAGGCCCTGTGTATCCTGGTTGGGAATGCAGGGTCCCCAGGGACCATGCCTGCTGCCCACTGCTCTTTACTAATTTCAGTAAAAGGTTATCCTCTCAAGAGCCACTAAGTTTTTCTACAGTAGTTGATATAACAAAGTTTTTCAATACATTTTGAAAAATCCTGTAGTTTTATTACTTATTCTGCAAATTTGGTCAAGGAACATTAATTAATAAGTATGCTTACCAATGAAATTAAGTGATGTAGTAATTTGAAGCTGTATGTAACCCAGAAAAGTAGGCTCTTTAATCCATTCTTGTGGGTGTGCACCCATTGTAAACAGAATCTTTTGGTGAGGCTACTTAAATTAAGGTGTGGCCCACCTAATTCAGGGTAGGTCTTAATTCTTTTACTGGAGTCCTTTATCAGAGAATAAAAGTCAAACAGAGTGAAAGCATGGAAGTAAGAATCTAAAAGCAAGAAAACCCAGAAGAGAAGGGAGAGACCAGCAGATGCTGCCATGTATGTACCTTGCCATGTTACAGGAGAGTCCAGGATCCCGGGCAGCCAGTCTTCAGAGAGAAAGCATCACCTGATGATGCCTCGATTTGAACATCTCTTTCAGCCTCAAAACCCATGAGCTTGTAAGGTAATAAATTCCCAATGTTAAAACTCAACACATTTTGTGGTATCTGCTTTTGGCAGCTTAGCAAACTTGAACAAGTGACTAGGTACCCATACCCATAGAATGCTGGGATAAATTTTGACATAAATGCCCACTTAAAAATATAACTTTAACTCAGCAACAGTAAAATATGTTAAGTAAATTCACAAACACCAGAGAACTTGAGAAGTGTACAGATTAATCCAACCCACCACAATGGTCAACCATATCCCAAGGCTCACAGATGCTCAACACTTCACACCCATCACTCAGGCTTTTTCAGGTCTCTAAGATATAAAATAATTAAAGCAATATGAACACCCTGAATGTACATGATGCTTTTAAATGACCTCATTCCTTCCCAAATTTTACATTGCTTAGGAAGGAATGATTTTTATGCATGAAATTTCCATCTCAATAATATAAAATTAGCTTAAAAATGTTTACAGATGATGTTAAGAGGATTTTCAGGCAGACATATATCTATGACTACTGGGTAAAAAGATTCTTCTTAGACTAATGTATACCTAATTTAATTTTGCATATTAAAAAAATCTTAAAATAATATATGTAGACTAGAAAGTTCAAAAGAGGGTCAGAAGTTCAAAGTCAACTAAAATTGATAGCAAGAAACCACAATTAGCAAGTCAGGCGTCAAAATCTGTTATTGAATTAGGAACATGAGTCCTTGACCAATACAAGGTTATCCACTTTTATATTTCATTAAAAAAATAAATTAAGCAAATAGAGCCTATTAGTGGTGATCTTTTCTAGCTGTCTGGGCAGCCACTGACCCACTGACATAAATGTCCAAATGAAAGCAGAACAGCACAATTAGGAGAAGTAAAACTACCTAAGCAAAGCCTTTTCTTGCACGCTTTCCTATATCAAATGAAAATGGCAGACCTAGCTAGCCTCACAGAGCACTAGCACTATGGTTTAAACGACAGGAAAACTTACACAAAGAAGTATTACAGAGTATAGACAGCACTCTTTGTTTCTCACTTTTATATTTTAGGGCACAGTTTTGGGGAAGGGTATACAATGCTGCTTTACAAAGGACAGAGAAGTCCCTTGTTCAAGCTACCAACCTCTTAAACCACACAGAAAAATGTCAGTCATCCATTTGTTAAAACCCAAATCTCCTGCTACTGCTTACAATATGCAACACACATTTTAAGGGACTGTTGAAATAGAAAAACAAAGGAAGCCCTTGAAATAGAAGGCAATCTTCCTAATTTCCCCCTGCCTTTATCACTGTGCCTGCCTGTCCGCCCTTAAAGCACTGTCACATCGATTCCACATGCTCTGGCCCTTGAAACTTGTGCAAAAGCATTGCAAAATAAAACTGCATAATCATCACATTTCAAAACCTGAGCTCATAATGGCAGGTCAGCATGTAAGCCAAAATAGCTATTAATTAAGCCATAACCTACAAATGTCCCTGACTTAAGACTTTTTTCACATAACAAGAACAGACATTGAACACATTGTAGCCATGGGCGTATTTCAGAAAGAATGCTGGTATAATTTACCATTAAAAATGATTGTTTTTGTTGCCACTTTCAGGGGTCATAAAACAATTTCACAGGTATACCGAAAAAAAAAAAAAAGACTGAAAAATAATTCATTTTCCCACATCAACATGTAATCGTATGGATGTAAATTAACTGCTAAAAATCAGTTTAACAGAAGTGTGTAATGTGGGAGGTGGCTTCCAGAAGAGCTCATAGTTCCCTTTTCCTGGAGCACATGGACATAATACCTTCTCAAACTAGTATAAACTGGATACATAGTATCAAGGCTACTTACCTTAGACAAGCTGAATTTATTCCTCTTGTTTGAAATCACAAACCACTGAGGTAAAAGATCCCTTCATTTGTTCTTCCAGCGAGCCAAATCTAGCCTCCCATTAACCCAGTCCATTGCAGATAATTTCACACAGCACACACTCCCCTGCTTTTTCTCAGTTCCCAGCCCAGCAAGGATAATCACATTCCGGCGGGGAGTGAACAGATGGTGGATTCCATGGTAACCAACCCTCCTAAGGCGATTGGTAGAAGTGTGTGACTCCTGCTTATTGGGTAACAATCGCTGTCTTTGTGCTCCAGCCTTGCAATTCCAAAAGGAAGGAACATATAGCCACTCACATGCACAGGGTTTGCCTAGCAGGTGTTTGGCTCTTTAAACAAGGCAATGCAACACAACTAAAAGCTTTCCGGCGAATTTAAACTTGGTGGTACAAAGTCCTAATATTTCTGATAGCACAGACTGCTCATTCAGGGAGAAAGGTCACAAGAGGCTTAACTTGACAAATAGAAAGCAAAACTTGAATGGTAACTTGAAAATTTAAAGATAAAAGCATTTTAGAAATCTAAACATTATCAGCAAGTAATTTTCTGATTTGCAATTCACACCAAGAGTAAAAATTGATTTTACACTCATCTATGAAAATTTTTAAACAAATTGCAATATTCAAAAGTGAAAAAAACACCTTAGTTTGAAAAACAAAATTAAGCTTTCAAAAGCAATCATTTTATAAATGTAAGTTTTTTTAAAAAAATTGTAAAATTCATTTTTAATGTTTTTTAAAAAAATTTATGGATGAGTGTTGAACTTAAAATTTTTCATCAAGAACCTTGCCAAGTTATAGGACTGAAATCTCTTATTTTATATGCTGTACTAGTCTGAATTTATTTCTGCATCCATGAAGGTTAAATGCTGATTCAGCAGGAAAACAGCTGTCCCCCACCCACTGCTGCTCACTGACTAAGAAATCAGAGAATAAGTCCTTGTAAGAGCAAAATGATTGAAAACCAAATATATCACACCAAAACCAACTGTTAGAGGTCATCCACATTCTAAACCAGGTAAATTGTAAGTATTAGGAAAATCCATCAAAAAAAAATTTTTTAAGAGCCAGGAAAGAAATAATTACAATAAGCCCAAAACAAAACAAAACTAGAAACTGTAACTAGACTTTCAAGTATGACTTAACTCCTTACTCTAAAGTCACTGCTGTATCTTAAATTTAGGAGTTTTTGCTTTGGCAGTAAGACATGAAGTGAAAAAAAGAGACACAAGGGCACAAATATTGAAAGGGAATAGACAAAAGCATTATTTGTAAATGATAGGATTCTATTCTTAGAAATATCAAAGGAATCAAGTAGGATATTACTTATAGCACCAGAAATTTAGTGAAATGGCCAAATATTAATATAACAATCTAATTCCTTTATAAGGAAAAAAAAACTATCAGAATATCAATGATATTGGGTTTACTATCACGGCAACAAAAAAGTACAGGAAACATAAGAATCTTATCAAGAAATGTGTGTGAACTATGTGGGGAATAAAAAATGAACTATTATTGGGAGAAATAAGGGAAAACTTTAAGTGGAGATATGTAATATGTTGTTAGATAGAAATAATTTTAAAAGTATCAAGTCTTCTCAATTTGCTACACACACTTCTAGTAAAATTTCTAACACACATAAAAAAATAAATTTAACGAAGTGACTCTGAAGTTTATTTTATAAAATTTAAAACTGGATAAAACTTTCAAAGAAAATTTTATATGAGCTGAGTAATAATTGGCAAAATAACTAACTGTACCAAATTTTTAAACATGTTACATTGGTATTTCCCAAACTTACAATCCCAGGGCAAATCTCTCCCCCTGAGTTCCATGCTCGTACATCTAACACCTACTGAACATCTCCGCCTAAAAGTTTAATAAGTATCTCAAACTTAACATTCCAAAATCCAATCCTGATTTTCTCCCCAAATGTGCTTCTCCTGAATCCTTCCTCATTGTCGGAAAAGGCAACTCCATCCTTCCAGTTTCAAGCTCAACTCCTGGGGCCATCCCAGATTCTTCTCTCCGTCTGACACCTCACACATCCAACCACTCGGCAAATGCTGTGGGCTGTTTTTTTAAGTCTTGCCACTTCTTACCTCCTGAACCACCCTGACCCTGGCCTGGGTCACACCCTCTTGTAAGTGGATTTCTTAATAACTTCCTAATTTGACTTTCTGCTTCCACCTTGCCCCTACTGTCTATGAAACCTGACCGGATAATGTCACTTCTCTTCTCAAAACCGATTTTTCCATTGGCTAAGAATAAATGGCCCAATATGTCTGATGGCTTGAAAAGCCTGCTCCCCAATTAATTTATTTCCCTCCTACAACCCTCTCCTACCTTCCCTCTTCACACTGTTATTCCTTGAAACCGCCAAGCATATTCCTGCCTTTGGACTTTTGAATGTGCTGTTTCCTCTGCCTTGACCACCACCCTCCCAGGTGACTTCATTGCTTTCCATCACAATGCTATCTAAAATGATTTCCCAGGCCCCCACACTTCCCATCACCCTCTTTCCAGTCTTACTTCTCTTTATCATACGTGATGAACTACATATTATATTTATTTTTGCTCTATAAGTATATTAAGGGGCTGTGCCTGCCTCTGCTTGAAAGTAAACCCCATGAAAGTAGAGACTGCTGTACTATTGCTTTTTGTATTATTTTTTTGTACTATTTCTTCCCAGTTCTGAGAAGTATATGCACACACTGGTCACTCACATATAAATGATAAAATACTTAAACTGATACACCTTGGCATCTATAAGCAGCTAATATGCTAAATAAAAAATATATATACCCAGAAGGCAGGGACATATTTAATAAAAGTATTGAGAAAAGCTAGCAGTGACTTTTTTTTTTTTTTTTTAGTTCTAGGACAGATTTCAGAGTTTGGTATGGGTTACAGTTCTACAATTCCAGGTTTTTATTTCTAGCTGCTCTAAAATACTGGAGACTAAAAGAAATATCAATATAATGATTCAACTTAGAGTCCTAACTTACCCCAAACACCAAAATAAAAATTCCATACACAATAAAGATGCAAATTAAAAAAAAATCAAACTATAGAAAAAAAAGGAAAATCTCTGGAGTAAGGAATAATATTTTAAAAACTATAGAAGAAATCACTGTGAGATGATTTTATATATTGAAGTATAAATATGTTAAGCATTTGTGTCCAAAATAAAATGCAAACAGAGAAGGACAAATATTTACACTAATCAAAACGACAAATTGATAAGTATACTATAAAAAAATGTTTTGCAGATAATTTGAATACTAAAAGGAAAAACAACCAGTAAAAGAATATATAAGAAAATTTTCAATTTCACTGGTAACCAAAAAACACAAATTAATACAAAAATAAGATATCTTTTCTGCTATTAAGCTGATAAGGATAAGATACATGAACCAGTAGGAACTTGGGTAAAGTTCGTGCTATGGTGATGCCTGCCTCTTCAGCAACAGTGGCATTTCTACTCTGTTCTGTTTCTTGTGTTCATGATTTGGGGCAAATATAACCAACACTTGTGTGCTTTTTGTAACAGATTCTCTCTGACTGTCAACTCCATGTCCAGGTCTTGTAAGACCCACCCCAGCAAGGGACACCTGTTTCTGCTGGGAGTGTGTTGAGTTCCTTGCGTAGGTTGGAGGAGGGGTATGTTGGAAGCCAAGGTGCTAGTGCAGATCAGCTGTATTTCCCGAATGAAAGAAACCATTGGAGAACTCTGGGTATTTGCACATTCTTTAGCCTTGTCCAGAGTATATCTCCCCTCCTTACTTGCCTAAACGATGCAAGTTTACTCTTCGAATCTCAGTTTCAGCATTCCTGCTGTGTGAAGCCCTCTCTGAGTCCCCTCACTTAAGTCAGAGTCTGATATTTTGTCCTCTGTGCTTTCTTAATAATTTGGACAGTGATGGTGCTTACCAGAGGCCAGAGTGAAGTGTACATGTCTCCACTGCACACCGTGAACCCCTCCAGGCCAGGGACTTCCTTTCCAAACTCTGCATTCCAATGCCACACAAGGGCCCTGATGCATAGTGACCACTTAAAAATCTCCTGAATGAATAAAAACTGGTTGTGCATGAAGAGTTTGCTGCAGTTTTTAATTCTAGTGCAAATTTAAAGGCAACCTAAGGAATCAATAATAGATAAATAGACAAGTGAATAATAATGAATACAACTTGATAAAATATCATGCAGTTATTCAAAATGTGGTCAAAAGCTATGTGACAAATGAGAAATGTTTATGGTATATTATTAAAAACAAGCCACTAACTTACCGAGCTCCTAGTATGTTCTAGGCACTATGATAAACATATTATAAATATTTTATTTATCCCTCATAACAATTGTGAAGTAGATAATGCTATCCTCATTTTTTTTTTTAGGTGGGAAATTGAGACTCAGAAATGGAGTTTTTGACCTAGGTCTCACTGCTAAGTCTAGAACTTCTTTTACCTGAAGCAAAAGCATGAGCCTAACTAACTAGGCTATACCAACTCCTAGAGGTGGGGAAAAGCAGAATACAAAACTGAATACTCACTCTGAACATATACTACATTTTCAAATATATTAAAAATAAGACACGTTGAAAGGAAAAAAGCCTGGGCTTGCTTACCTACCTAAAAATGGCAAAAGTAGTCCTGAGGGGAAAATGTTGGTGATATTTTACTTTCTTCTCTTTTCAAAAATTTTAATGTAATAAATCATGAGTTCTCTAAAACTGATATGTATGCCTCCTACACACAATATATGTTTCTATGTTCACTATGTTCTTGGGAGAATCTATCAACTAAAGAGACAAGTAAAAAACTAAGAAGAACTTAACCCACAGTTTTTAAAAGACTCCAAGGGAATCCTCTGAAAAGAAAGTAAGGAGCAGGGTCCTCTCCTGTTTCAAGTTCACCTCTGAGTGTTCTGACATTGTCTCCACAATAACATTTCAAGCTACACTGCTCTGAATCTAATAATAGGGCACTGAAACATAGGCAGGAGAGCTCGTGACAGAGAACCAATAAAGGTTCTCAAGATAAGAAGGTTTGGGGAAGCAGAGAAGCCTGATAATTTATCTTCTTCAAATACTGGGTAGGGAACAACTTTGCCTGGAATTTCTGTTGTAGCAACCCTTAAACCAGTTAAGCAGTGAGCAAATACTCTTGGAAGTTCACTCTACCTTGAATATGCCCAGTTTCATTCATCCTTACTCCTCTCTCCTCTTTTTCTTGGTAAGAAACTTTATCTAGGAAGACCCTATAAGCCAGAGGTGTCTAAACATTCTCAGATCACAGAGCCCCCAGCACTTCAGTAGCTTTCTCATAGTACCCCAGGCCAGGAAAAATTCCTAAGGCAATCTATTTGTTAAGTAGATAGATACAAAACCTTGTGTATTTTTGACTGAGAAAACTTAGTACCATGTGAGTATATAATATACAATAATTGCAAGAAAAATCAGTGTTTTCATTTTTAAATCAGTACCATTTCTTACCAATGGGGAGATTCTGCTGGATCCTACACAACTGTCCATACTTCTAACATTACAGCGAATAATGCCATCTTTATTTCCTGTTCCACACTGGTTTTCACCAGGGACTTGCTTTTTATACAGCAACTGCCAAACCCCCAGCTTTGTACAAATATGACATCATCAAAAGAAATATAGCGCAATCTAATATTAAAACTGTGAACTATCTGGAGCTAATAGTTTGAACAGTGTTTGGTAGATGTTGCTGTGTTTTTCCAGAAAATTTTAAATACCCTGTGGTCAACACCCCCTGACATTAGAGCCATTCCTTGGGGGCATTTAGCACAAAATTTGGCAAGATGTTTCTAAGCCTTCACCTTTTGAGAACCCCCTTAGTAAAAATACTCCCCAATTAGAAATGAAGGAACCTGGACTCTAGTCCCTGCTTAGTCATTTGTGTGACATGGGCAAGCTATTGACTCTCCCTAGTCCTGTGCCCTTCAACCACAAAATAAGGGACCTATGTTAGACCATCTCCAAAGTTCATTTCAATTCTAAAAGAAGAATATATGGTAGAGAAAGGAAGAGTCTTTCTCATTCTTATTGCGTTGAGAAGAAAGGGGGAAAAGTGTGAAGCAGGAAGGACAAGAGCAGATAATTTACTTTCCTGAAGGAAATGGCATACTAAAATTTTGAGGGCACAAACCTTTAATGGTGGTGTTACAGAAAAGTCTGAGCTGGACATGTTATAAAGTGCCAGGTAAGATGGCACTTGTACCTGCCCAAAGATCCCTGGGGTAGGGTATATTCTGAGTAACACTGCCACTAGCACCACTACTGCTTCCATTGGTCTTCCCACGTGCTCTTTCCTCTCTAGCTGAAACTCTTTCTCAACCAATGGCTTCTATTTTGAAGTTACTGGATATTGTTACACTGTAGTCTGTAACTGTGAAGCAGTCAAATCACCTATCCTAATATCAAGTAAGCCTAAGAAGTACCAGCTAAACAAAAGAACTAGTCACATAGCAGTTTCACAGATACTGAAACATAAAATGTAGCATTGCAAGGAGGTGACACTAAACATCCTTAGATATTTTCAGTCTATTACCAAGAATTTTATATTTTTTGGTCAACATTCTATATAAGATTTTTTTTATTTGACTGTTTTTCATTTTGTAGTTAATTTTATAAAGATACTCTAGGACAAAAATACATTTGCAAAAATAAAAAAATAACAATATATATATATATATATGTGCAGGGTACGGAGTACTTGATTGACAAAAGAAAATGCAATGAAATAATTGCAGTGGTTAAGATGATAACCTGATTTGATTTGATGGAAACATTAAAAAAAATTCATCCATCACTCCTCTGATGTGGTTAGCATTTCAGAGAAATAATCGTTTTTCCAAAGGCCTATCTAGGTTACATGGTATAAAGACACTGCAAAGAAAATAACAAGAATTGAAGAGGATGTCTATGCCAGGAGGTCTCATACTATTAACGCCTTTTCATCAACATCCAATCCTCAGGACTCTAATCCAGGTCTACCAATGTCCCACGGATATTTTTTAGTAAAATCAGAATAACAATGAGGATAATGGGATTCACTTCCGCACATCATTAGATTATTTGTTCCTGTCTGTTACAGTAATACTCCCTCTCCTTCCACATCACTTAATTTTTACAACAAGGGGAGGAGAAATTTTACAAGCCTCTGGGTCCTAGCCTGTTGCCTTCCACAATCTTCATTTGTATCTGTATTTTCTCTAGACGCAATTCACCCAAAGATGATTGAAATCTAGATATTTTAATTCTTCCTTTGTCTAAGAAAATTTCTGAAACATCTGGAAGTATGAAGTCTTTACAAGAAGTTCATGTGTGAAAAAATATTTATATTAAATATTTGTGTGAGAGTGTGAGAAGCAGAAAAGGGGCTAAGAATAAAGAATATTCTATGAAGAAGATTTACTTGGTTTCTACAATTTGCAAATTTCCAAACTTTTCCAAACTCCATAGACAAAAAAAAAAAAGAACTTGGTCTCTTTGTCTTGATACATTGTTAATATATTTGAGAAAAAAAGACTTTTACCTTGAGTTATGGGTGGGGAAAGATAACAAAATTAAAAAGTAAATCATAAACTAAGAATAAGCAGCATAGGTACACTATATAGACATCAATCCACAAAATCTATCAAAACAACAACATTATGAACCTTTCTTTCCATAAATGAGCTGAGATCAGACCAGAATGAAAATTATGACAATCAAGGTATGTGCTCATTAACTTGACGCTGAACAGTTAATCCTTACAGCTTGAAAATATCCTGAAGGACCAATACATGCAAAAAAAAGTAGCTTTAGATTAAACGTACACAAAAACTGTAGCTTTAAATTAAATGTGCTTGTTAGCTTAAGTGTTACAGGGCTCCATTTGTGAGAAGAGAAATTCAGCAAAAATTTAATGATCAGCTGAGCCCTTGCCTTGACACCCAGAGACTTATTTATGGCCTCTCATCTGGTCTTATAAAATCGATTTTCTCTAAGCTAACTTTACCTTTCTACCTCAAGACCAAACCCCAGAAAGAGGGAAGTTTTGAAAAGAGAGGAAACAAGCTTTTTTTCCCTTGAGACAAGGACAGATTGTATCCAATTGTGAACATTTGAAGGTGTGTGAGTGTGGGATTAAGTGTGGCGAGGTGTGGCAGGGTTTACATACAGGGTGGGTGGGTGGATATGTGTGCAGGGGGCTGATGAGGGAGGCCTCTGAAATGCTTCTTAGTCTTTCCTATAAATCGTATCTCCTTAATGCCTTGGGTTCTTTTCTGGGGTCATCAGAGCATGACCAACTGAATACAGGACAAAATATGGTTCCTTAATGCTGGGAGTACAAATTCACTAACTCTGGGCTGAACAGATATACCAACAAGAATTCTGGTATTCTAATTAGCGGGGTGACTTCCAGGCCACAAACTCTGAGTGTTGAGACCTTCATCTACAAAAAAAGACATTTGGTACCTTCCTCTCAGGAGTTCTAGAGGAGCCAATGAGATCATAGAGGTGAAACCCCCTTGAATTCTGAAAATGTTTAAAAAGAGGACAGAAGTTGTTTACTCTGTAAATCAGATGCATGGCAAATAATGACCAACCATCACCAAAAAGTAACACAGAAAACCTCTTTTTCAAAACCACAAAAAAAAAAAAAAATTCACATATTCCTTTCAAGCTTCCTAATCTCATTCTTCTCCCTATCTCATTCAAACTTCTCAAAAAAGTGGTAATGCTACAGTCACTGCCTCTGCTTCCTCACCTCTTATTAGTCACTCCACAGTCAATCTCTGCCAACCTTAGCACCAACAGTCAGGGCTCCACTGAGACCAGCAGTAACTTCCCAACAAGCCTTCAGATCACAGTTCAGTTTTTGTGTCCCTGGAATTCTCTAGTGCATTTGACCATGCTGACCACATCCTCCATCTAGACAATCTTTCCTCCTTGGCTCCCACAGGACTAACTCTTGCAGCCCACATTTCTCTGAGCACTTCCTTTTTTTTTTCCCCTCTCTTACATCAGCAACTTTTTCCCAGCTTCTCCTTCCTGTATCATATCCAATCAATCAGCTTACCTCATCTAGCTGGAAATCCATACAAAAGAATAAATGTCCACTGAATAAATAAACATTCATAAAAATAGATTATTGACAAGTAAATATGTTTAGATATTATATAGCAATTCATTGGCAAATTAGATTTGTCAGTTCAGACATGGAATCCTATTGTCAGAACAGAAGTTTTTACTCTTTGTAAATAAGAAAACAAAGTTAAGTACTATTGATTATGTGGTCAGGTATAGGTAACATTAAAAGAAACTACCTCCCTGATAAGCTATTCCACTGAATAGTCCTAGACGTATTTAAATACTTTCCTGCTAAATTCTGATTGTCACACACATTCCTACCCCAGGGCCTTTGCACTAGCAGTTCCCTCTACTAGAATATTTTCATTCAGATCTTCCTCTTGCTTCAGTACCACACTTCAGTCAAGTCTGTACTTTGGATGCCACTTCCTCACTCACCCATCTAAAATAGCAGCACTATTTCTACCTGTGTCATTTTTAATTTACCCCATTACCATCTTTGTTTTACAGCCCTTAATACTGCCCCAATATTATACTGAATGTTTCTTTTTCACTCATTTTATCTTCCTATCCTGAAATGTAAAATTCATGAGGACTAGGATTGTATCTTGCTCACCAACAAATTCTTAATGTGTAGCACACAGTCAGTGTTCATTAAATGCTTTTTTCTTAAATATTTTTATTGAAATATCTTCATGCACATACAGTCCATCCAAAGTATACAATCAGTGGCTCACAATATCATCACATAGTGTCTATTCATCACCATGATCATTTTTAGAACATTTACATCACTCCATAAAAAGAAAAAAGAAAAACCTCATACATCCCATACCCCTTACCCTCCCTTTCACCGACCATTAGTATTTTAATCTACCCATCTTTTTTTACCCTTTGTCCCCCCTATTATTTATTTATTTTTTTGTTCATCTGTCCATACCCTGGATAAAGGGAGAGTCAGCCACAAGGATTTCCCAATCACACAGTCCCACTGTAAAAGCTATATAGTTATACAGTCGTCTTCAAGAATCAAGGCTACATTTTATCTACCATATCAACAAAAGAGTAGAACATATGGAATAAAAATAAATAATAGGGGGAACAAATGTTAAAATAAATTTAGTTTGAAATGCTAGTGGTAAATGAAAGTGAGGGGTAAGGGGTATGGTATGTATAACTTTTTTTTCCCTATTATCGTTTTATTTGTTTTTCTGTTGTCTTTTTATTTCTTTTTCTAAATCGATGCAAATGTTCTAAGAAATGATGAATATGCAACTATGTGATGATATTAAGAATTACTGATTATATATGTAGAATGGAATGATATATTATTGTTTTGTTTGCTTGTTGTTAATTTTTTTTATCAATAAAAAAAATGAATCAAGGCTACTGGACTTACAGCTCAACAGTCTCATGTACTTCCCACTAGTCACTCAATACACCATAAACTATAAAGGGATATCTATATAATGTGTAAGAATAACCTCCAGGATAACCTCTTGATTCTGTTTGAAATCTCTCAGCCACTGAAACTTTATTTTGTCTGATTTCTCTCTTCCTCCTTTTGGTCAAGAAGACTTTCTCAATCCCATGATGCTGGGGCCCAGCTCCTCCCCAGGAGTCACATCCCACATTGCCAGAGAGATTTATACCCCTGGGAGTCATGTTCTGTGTAGGGGGGAGGGCAGAGAGTTCACCTGCGAAATTGACTTAAGAGAGAGAAGCCACATCTGAGCAACAAAAGAGGTTCTCTGGGGGTGACTCTTAGGCATAATTATAGTAGGCTTAACTTTTCCTTTGCAGGAATAAGTCTCCTAGGGGCAAGCCCCAAGATTGAGGGCTGGGTGCTCACTAAATCTTTGTAGAAAAAACAAATGAAAACGACAGGGATAAATGAAGACAATACTAAATCTAGGTCACATCACTGTTGCTTTACCAGGAAGTGACAATGAAGCCAGGTCACTGACATATATAACCTATGGGGAGTACAAACGGGTGACAAGTTTCTAAAACAAATGACACAGCATGTCTCAGGGAAAAGTTAAGGCAGGTGTGCACTCCCTAGTCTCCAGAACCAGCAGGCAGGAGGCCTACATCCTAGGACTAATAAACTTGGCTCATCAGGATATCCCACCTTCTCTAGGATAAGAGTTTAGAACTCAAGTCTGGAAGCCTGGAAGATGAGGAAGGATACTCTGCATGCTTTCTGGGTGAAAAGTAAAAAAACAAGACCCACCCTTAGTAAAAGTGTAAATCAGGTGAAATTAAATATCTTGATTTGTTTTTTTAATCTTTTTTCCATACTTTCCTATTTCTTTTTTCTTCTGCAGGGCGACTGAACAGTGACTGCCCGGTGACTGTGATGCCAGATCTCTACTTTCCCTGGCTCTGACCCAGACCTTACCCCAGGACCTACACCTGCCAGTCATCTAAATTCCAATTTTACCCAATGACTCCACACCATGGAATTTTTCTCTCACAAAATGAAGTTGAGTCAGCAAGCATGGGTGCCCAAATAGCCGATTAGTCCATAGGCATCTAACCACATTCTTTCCATATGTGTGCCACCTTCTCTGTCTGTCCCTCAGACAGCAGGGCTGCCTGTCTGGGGGGCAGCATCAATCTCTACCGTTCCTAAAGCTAGAAGGAACCATGACTCCCATGCTTGCTGAAATTACTTAAAAAAAATAATAATAATAAATAAGAAAGAAACTTCATAACTAGTAATTCATGTTCACTGCAAAAAATTATACAAGAAATAATCAAAGAGATTTTAATGGCGTTTCCTCATAATTCCACCAGAGATAATCCCTGTCTTGGCATACTTGTTCCATACTTTTTTTTTTGCATGGGTAGGCACCAGGAATCAACCCGGGTCTATGGCATGGCAGGCGAGAACTCTACCTGCTGAGCCACCATGGCCCACTTGCCATATTCTTTTCTACAGTCACATATCTGTGCACATGTATAAGTCACAAATATTTTGTTTTTGCAGAAATGGTATAGTATACATTTTTCTTTATCATTTTTGATTAAAAACTATAGTAATTTCAGACACACAGTCTGTTGAACATATTTTTAAGTATCTTTAAAACACAAGGTGTGAAGGGTACACGGGTAGCTCAGTAGTTAGAATGCCTGCCTTCCATGTGGGAGACCTGGTTTCGATTACCAGACCATGTACCCCCCAAAAATAAATAAATAAAATAAGGTGTGAAGATGATTATATAATGATATAGCTTTTACAATGTGACTATGTGATTGTGAAAACCTTATGTCTGATGTTCCTTTTATATAGGTTATGGACAGATGAGTAAAAAATATGGATAAAAAATAAATAATGGGGGACAAGGGTAAAATAAATTGGGTAGATAGAAATACTAGTGGTCAATGAGAGAGGCAGGGGTAAGGGCTGTGGTATATATGAGTTTTTTCTTTTTTCTTTCTTTTTCTGGAGTGATGTAAATGTTCAAAGAAATGATCATGGTGATGAACATCCTACTATGTGATGATATTGTGAGCCACTGATTGTACACCATGTATGGAATGTTTGTATGATAAGAATGTTTGTGTGTTAAGTCTTATCAATAAAATATTTTTTAAAAAAAGCAAAAAGAAAAAAACTACAAGGGGCAACTAATTTTAACTGTTATGCTGTTCTTGCAAATACTCCATTAAGCAACATAAGTATCTTGCTGGCTTAAAAAATAACAAACTTTAAAATTACAGAAAATTTAAAAAAATAGATTATCTATAAAATCACCATGTAAACATAATCATGAGGAGCACTTTGAGGTATTTCCTTAAATGCTCTTTGTGTGGTTCATATCAGGATGGGAATTTCTCTGAACATTGGGCTCGGTAAGAAATTGTATGGAATCATTTCTGACAGAGGAGTCTACTTCACTCTTCCTCAGTCATACCAGGGAGTTGGGGTTTTAAGAAACACTTTGATATGTTTTTCTGTCACTTAACTTTTCTTTTATAGGAGTTTGCATCGCTTAGGAACATAATTTCTATAACGGTCCAATAAAGGTTAGTACATTCATTTCAAGTTTCTTTAAATAAACAACACTCTCTCCCCAGGAATACTTGCCACATAATTCAAAGGAGTCCTCTTTACTTTTAGCGATGTACAGTTTTCTCCTGAAGGTTGAGCTAATTCATTGTTCAGAGTCACTATCTGACTTTCTAATAAGGTTCCTAATAGCTTCCAAAATGCTGTTAACTTTAGAAAGATTTTCAACCGTCAGCTGAATAGTAATTCACACAGGATGAAACTCATGAATTTTAACAAGCAATTGGAGTGCTATAGTTTGGTTCTTCCCTTAAAACACATATACACACTTGGACATTTTACCAAACACACACACACACACACACATTACCGTTACTGAAAAAAGGTTCAATCTTACTTTTTACTTAACTCATATAAGACTACAGGATTTTTTATTTTAGGCTAAAGTAGAGTGTCTGATAACAATATAGCCCACACTTAAGAGTCAAAATGATTTATATGTTTAACAAGGAAACCCTGGTGTATTTCCATTTATATATAGTTAAACTATTTTCACAAATGCAAGAAATTATAGCTTTCTCATATCAGTAGCTATAGTCTCTGAAATGAATTACAGTATCAACATTTCTTTAACAAAGAAAGAAAATAAAGAGATGCTTAGGTTTCTCGGGGAAGGAACTTTCTGTTCTATGCATCATGTCATTCAATTTATTCTACTCAACAAATAGTCACCAATACTACTATGCCACGTGCAGATGATAAACAAGGCTGAAAGTAATCCCTCGCCCTCACGGACCTAAGACAAAGGTTCTCAAAGTGTGATTCCTGAGCCAGCAGCATTGTAGCATTCTTTCTTGGATTTTTAATGTCAAATTCAATTTTTTTAGTAAATGTAGGGCTAACATTTACTACTTCTTCTGTATTGTTTTCGTAAGTTTGTCTTTCAAAGGAATATATCTATTTCATCTAAATTGTAGAATTTATTAGCATAAAGTAATTTATATTAATATCTTATTATCCTTTGAATGTCTGTAAGATCCGGATACTGAAATTATTTATTCTCATTCTTGTTCAGTCTAGATAGGGATCTATCAAGTCTATTAAACTTTTCAAAGAACCAATTTTTGTTTCCTTTATTTTCTCTGCTGTCTGTTTTCTTTTGTAGATTTTTCACTTTTATGTTTATTATTTCTTTCCTTCTACTTACTGTGGGTTTAATTTGTTCTTCCTTTCCTAAATTCTTAAGGTGCAAACTTAAGATCATTAATTTTAAAATTTCCTTCCTTTTTAAATTAAGCATATAAAGCTTATATGCCTGAAAGCAGTTGCTGCATATATTTTTCCAACTTTCTAGTTATTTATGGTAAGGGGATATTTCAATATTCTTCACTTCATCACGGCCAGAACCAAAGTCTCTCCTGGGAGTCTTTATCTTAGTGCTGCTTACTTACAATCAAATTAGTTACTGAGGAGGCAAAAAAAAAAAAAAAAAAAAATTAGGGGGAAGTTCCTCACTATGTTGAACTACGTGTAGATGTATTAAAAAGATCGTCTAGAGCACAGATGGAACAATCTCATAGCACAGCTGAAGAACTCAGTTTCAAGTGACTTCCCTGATACTTGTTTTTAACACAATGACAGGGACTGTCATTCAAACTTCCATGACTTTATACCCCACCTGCTGCCGTCCTAGCAATAGAAACCTTTTCAGGACTGGTATATCCTCTCTCTTCTGTAATGTATACAGAGCACTACACCAGGTGAGATGAGATGAAATAGAAAACACAATCCTGCTTAAGACAATTTAAATAAAGCCACAAAAAGAATTTGAGATCATTTAGATTCTGGCAATGCCAAATGTCACCATTCTCAGTCAAAACCAAAGAAGTAACAAAGTTGCCACTGAAATAGGTGGGCACAGGAGGGTCTTTTCAATAAATGTTGCTAGGTCAACTAGCTAGCCACCTGGGACAAAGTTTTTGAAAAATCTTAATCCCTATGTGACTTACTGGTAGAACAATAAATCTACAAATACTATAGGAAAATATCCTTATGAACTTCAGTTAGGCAAAGTGTTTTTAAACAGAACCAGAAATCTAACTGCAAAGAAAAAGACTGAAATAAGACATAAGTGTTCATCAAAAGACACCATTAAGTTTAAAAAAGAGAGAGCCTTGAGGAGATAATGTTTATAACTCATAATTCTGATAAAAGACTAGTATTCACAATATATAAAGAAATCTGACAAATCAATGACAAACTTTTTTTAAAAAAATAGGCAAAAGACTTGATCGAGCACTTCACAAAAGAGGATGTCCAATAAGTATATAAATATTAATTATCAGGGACATGCAAATTAAATCACAGAATGATACCGCTGACACCAGCATCAGACACCTAAAATTTTAAAAACAACATAAAGTACTGACAAGGGTGTGCAGCAACTAGAATATTAATACACTGGAATCACTTTAGAAAGCCTTTAGGCAACATCTCCTAAAGCTGAACATATATAAACCCATGAGTCAATAATTCTACCAAAAGACATGCACAATAATGTTCATAGTATCTTTAGTCATAATAGTCAATTTCTATCAAGAGAAGAATAGAAACAAAATAATATTTACAATGAAAAAGAGCAAAAATTATTGCCACAGTGTTCAATAGACATGCCCCAAGCTTTGGAAGCTTGAACTCTAGTTCTGCTACTTGCCATGTAGTACTAACTATGTAGATATGGGTAAATTAACCTCAGCGAGCCTGCTTTTGCCACCTGAAATACAGAGTCATATCTGTATTTTTTACAAGATTATTTACAATTTACAAGATTATCCTGAGGATTAGAAATAGACACAGCAACCTTCAAGTAGAGCCTTCCTCAACTGAAGTCTTCTTTTAATTTTCCTCAATGTTTTGGCTATTTGCACAAGCTCTATAGATCCAGCTATACTTTATCTCTGTGAAAAAAGCAGTGGTAATATTTGAAAAATGGTTAGCACAATGGTGGTCTGTCATAGAGAAGTAAAAGTTAAAAAAAAAAAAGTGATATCCATAAGTTTAAACAAACAAGTCTACACCGTACTTCCTTAAAATCCCAATTCTAATGTTTCTGCTTAAAATTCTAAGATCAAGTTATTCTAGGTAGCTTAAGTCAAGAATACAAGTACAATGGGTTTTTTTGCCCCAAAGCACGCTGCATGACAGTTCTAAAGATTATTATACAAAGATGTTCTTCTCACAGCCTCTTATGGTCTAAAATCTTGAAAAATTTAAATATCAGACAATAGGGGACATGTTAACTAAATTCAAGTACTACCATGTAACAGATTATCATACAATTATTGAAATGTATATTTATTAAGAATTCTTAGTAGCCCGAAATAATTTAAGGTTAAGTAGAGTGGTGGGAAAGCATGATACAAAAATCCACGTACATTGTGAATTAACTTTTGGTACATTTGGTGAGGTAAAATAAACCAGAAACAAAACAGCAAATATTGTATGGTCTCCTTTAGAAAATACTTATAAGAAAACAGGGGCCTAAACTGTAAGCTCATACAGCAATCACATTTAGTCAGAGTGGTAATTGTTATTTCTAGATTTTGAGAGACTGTGTTATATATGTATAACCTGGTATTTAGAGATAATAATGAAGCCAGTCAGGACAGGATTAAGGTAATTCAGAATACAGCGTTAAGGAAAACATTGTCCATATTTTAGAACTTCATCTACTCTTTAAAACCGAAGGAAAAAAAGGCTTATTTTATCCAGAACCTAGATTTTCTGTAGCACATAATCTAACACAACCTCTCTGAATAGATCATTTAAACGATCCAAATGCAGGGAGCCCAGAATAAGAATGAGGGCCTTTAATCCTACACAGCTGAATGTAATGCCTGGATACGTCCTAGAGTATAGTAAGCAAATAATCAAAAAGTACTGGCAAAGTCCCTTAAGTGATGGGAGAAGAAATATGGAACTATTACTCTTACCCCTGATACTGTGTCAAACAATAGGGACACCCAAATCAGTAGACCAAGCAAGCAAGCCCTTGATCTTGAGGCTTGCTCTTGTGAAGCTTACGTATGTAGCAGAGAGGCTCAGCCTACCTATGGGTAGGCCTAAGAGTTACTTCCAGGGGACCTCTTTTGTTGCTCAGAGTTGATCTCTCTCTCTCCATAAGCCCAAGTGAGAGTAAGTGAAATCATTGCTCTCCCCGCTATATGGAACATAACATCCAGGGATGAGCTTGTCACCATGGGATCAACAATGCCATCCTGACCAAAAGGGAGAAAAAAGTGTAACAAAAAAGGTATCAGTGGCTGAGAGAGTTCAGATAGAGTCAAGCGGCTACTCTGGAGGACCCTCTTATACAAGCTTCAGTTAGACATTGCTATCTATCATAGCCTGCCAAACCCCAATCAAAACCATTCCTTCCAATCCTAAAGAACACTAGGTCATTACGTAAGATTCTACAAGGTTCCATGCACTAGGGTAACTTTACAGAAACCTAAAACCATCAGATGGGTCCTTGGAGCAGATAAATCCTGAAATGCAGAAGGGCCAGCCTCTCCAGAACATCAGTTAGTTCCATTCCCCTCTCCTTTATTATTAACAGCCCTTTCATGTTTTTTCAACATGTCAGAATGGCCATAGCCCAAATACCCCTAAAGAGTGGGAGAAAGATCAAAGATGATGGTGGAGTTACACAGATAAGGTAGGGTTTAACAAATGAGTATGATTGCTGAATCATTATATTGATATTTCTTTTAGTCTCAAGTATATTAGAGCAGCTAGAAGTAAAAACCTAAAATGGTGGAATTGTAACCCATACCAAACTCTGAAGTCTGTTCTACAACTAAATATTGCGATGTGCCTTGAAATTTATTGCTTTTTCGTATATGCCATTTTGCACACACACACACACAAAGTTGGTTGTGATGCTAAATGCATAGTTATATGATGACATTGTGAACCACTGATTGTACACTTTGGATGGTTGCATGGTATGTGAATATATATCAATTAAAAAATTACATTATAAAAAAAAATAATCCACATACTATATTGCCCCAGTTTTCGAAGACAAGAAAATAAAAAGTGAAGAAACACACCAAAATACTAACAGTGGTTGTACCTGGATAGTAAAGTTATTGGTAACTTATTTTCTTAACAACCCCTCCATTCCCAACAGTAAAAATACCTGATCATTCAAATGAATTTCTCTCAAGAAAGGCACTCACCTCCAGTGCTTTTTTTCTTTTTTTAAAAATCAAATATAAAAGAAAATGAGAACATTAAAATCCCAATGACAGGATTTAGTCCAGACAACTGCACTTCAGATTCTGATAAATTATATACTATTTCCAGAAATCCTTAAATTTCTGCATTATTGGTATACTTTGCTAAAGCTTTAAAAGCAGAGGGAATTTTATCTCCCAATAATTGATGACCTAGAAGATACTGTGTACACAGATAAGTTCTAAGAAATTGGCTAAAGTATAGCTCATCTATTTAAAAACAGAAGCAGGAGAAATAGAAATGAGAAATAGAAGGAAGAAGGTTATAATAAAGAGATTCAGATGAGAAGATCAACACTGATTGCATTTAAAGCACAGCTCACTTTCACTATTCTCGGAGAACAGCAGTGTGCTATGAAGCCACAGAGAGAAGTGCCATTACCTGTCATTGTTCTTAGACCACAGAAATAAGAAAAAACACGCCATTTTGCTAAAACTACAATATAAAACTATTCTGCAGTAGATCCACAACAATTTTTCAATAATGATACAAATCATTTTTATCATTCAGTAGTAAACAAAGAAAATACCAATTATTTCATCTGCATATATACTTCATATACTCAAGAATTTTAACCCGAGAAATTTCAGAAATGGAAATTTCAAAAACAATACTCACAGCACCCCATAAAGGATCCCATCCAAATAACATCCAGTGGTGCCTTTTGCTCTTCTAGTTAATTATAATTTTTTCCTACTTGAGGAGGAGTTATTTAGATCCATGATTTGAGGGGGAATAGCTATAGGCATTCTGTATTTAGACACCAATCACACACTCATCTTGTGTTTGACATATTAAAAAACTAACTAAAGGGAAGTGCAGAGCTATGTTTCAAAATGCTTCTAGCAGCGGTGGAGCCTCAAAGAATTACACAAGCAATGTGTTTCACAATTCCATAAAGGGATTTCAAAATGTAGTGAGAACTTCAGAAAACTAAGTGGAGTGCAGACAATGGGCCAACTAGGTGTGATTTCAGTGCAGGTTAAAGTCTTGAGATTTATAATAAACTATCCTTTAAAAATAGTCTTAAAGGACCTTAGGATTATTGTTTTAATGACCATTATAAAGTTATAAGAAATAGTGTAAGAAATCTTGAGTAAATAAAACTGTGTTGTAAGCTCCCATAATCCCGGGAGCAATGCTGCCTTCCATTTGCTTCCCCTAACAGCTGTGCAGATTGCCTGGCAATCCCAACAATCTCTTTGTGAAAGAAAGAAAAGGTACAATGAGCAAATTTCTCTTCCTTGTCATATTATATTACGAGAAAATATTGATTACAATGAATATTTGTGTTATTATATAATATAGACTTCTCAAAATACCTAAAGGTTTGTCATCAAGTAGATTCAATGTTCACAAAATAATCCAAATTCTAATATCCATTTTTCATCTGATATTTTGATGTTGTAGTAAGAATTAAATATAATAACTAGACTCGATTCAACTTCATAACATCACTTCAAATTACTGTGTTTCTGAAAGAACAGTAATATGAAATAATTTTATTAGCTTAAAATACTTGAAAGTACTTAAGGAAGTTTTGATGGGTATAATAAAATAATTGAATGTAACTTATGAACCAACAAGCAGAAGCAAGGAGAA
This sequence comes from Tamandua tetradactyla, assembly GCF_023851605.1. Taxonomy (NCBI): domain Eukaryota; kingdom Metazoa; phylum Chordata; class Mammalia; order Pilosa; family Myrmecophagidae; genus Tamandua; species Tamandua tetradactyla. Next base: position 95,727,552 of record NC_135333.1, on the reverse strand, counting down.
AATTACTTGAAGAAATCCACAACAAATTCATAAAGCCTTAGAAATCCTCCTATTGCATGGACAGAAAACTGAGCCTAAGAATGTGAAGGTGGGACAGATACAGCCATATTGCTATTAGGGGAATAAGCTGTATACACTTGAGATCTTTTGATAGATAATTTTCTTTTAGTGTAATTTTCAAAGTATCATACTTCTAAATAACTAGCTCTTTCTTAAACATGCTAACATGTATTCTTTCATGAGGTGGTGATTTTAAGAGCTAATAAGCTGCCTTCAACAAACACTTGCTGTCAATGAATGCATTATTCTAAGCATTAAAGCTGATCTGCATGAAGGTACATAGTAATGAGACATGGTATGTTCTTGTTGCACAGTGGCGTCCAACTGAAGGCTGATGCTTACCAACCTTCACTAATCCCTTAACTGGTCAGCTGTCCTTGGCAGAGTCAGGGCAGGTTTTGCACAAGGAAATGTTGGTGTGGATGACGAAGTCGGGTGGTAATGTCAGCATTTTTGGTTCCCTCTGTCTTGCTCAGAGGAGCATAGAGGAAACGTCAAACCAACCACATGCTAGTGAACGATTGTCTAAAAGTGGAACTGTCCCACTCTGCTACCGTGTACCAGGGCCAGAAGGGTCCTAATGAATATACTGCACATGGCTCAACATATTTTTCAATGTTTTTGCAGTTTGGTAGGCAAAATAAGAAAAAAGAAAATTGATAAGGAATATTAACTGATGATTTGACTTTGCTCATTGTAGATTTTTATATATCTTTACAACCGACCCTTTTCACTGTTCTTTCAGATGTTATATGGATATAGCTGAATAGATATGATGTAGAGATTACACTGAAATAAAATTTTTCTCATAAATGTGCATTCCCTTTCTGAAGTCACTGCTTATATCTTGGTCTCCTACATTTTATAAAAATAGATTTATTCTCTTGGTTTTATGTCAAATGATATTGATCAATTTAGTCACACATACATACACACATACATACACACACTTACACATACACAGGTTTAGTGAAATTTCAGAGTGGCTTTAGGAAACACAATTTCAACCAATCTGTTATAAAGATAAAACTAGAACCACACACATAAAACATTATTGTACATCTGAAAATAAAGCACCATAAAAAGAAAATAGGGCGGGCCACAGTGGCTCAGCAGGCAAGAATGCTCGTCTGCCATGCCAGAGGACCCGGGTTCAATTCCCGGTGCCTGCCCATGTAAAAAAGAAAAAAAAAAGAAAATAAACAAAATTTTTATCTGCTTATAACACCACCATCCTTCAACTGCATGTCATGATAAAATTATCAATAATTACAATTGTATCTAAGGGACAAATTTCATATTAACCCTAACAAGGTGTTATTAGCCTTGTTATATAGATGGTAAAACTGGAATTCAAATCCTGGATAATTAACTTCAAAACATGATCTCTGAAATGTAAAATGTCTGCTTACACTTTCAAAATTTTACCAGAATTACTAACCTGGGACAGAATAATACAAACCTCTACCCTAGATCTGAGTTTTCTTGTGTTTTCCACCCAAACTCAAAATCTAAAATTGTTTTATGCCTGGTAACTAAACTTCCTCTTTGTATTTCACGTGACTCTTTTCATAACTAAATTTCTCAAAACTTTGTACTTAATCTACTTGTTAGCAAATAGTTTTACAAATAACTCATTTGTGCCCTGGAATAATGGGATCATTGTAGAATAACTTATCCTGTAGCCTTATAATTTATCTTAGCGATAGACGTTTTTATCTTAGTTTGATTATTGGCTGAGAACGAATGAGAAGTGTACATTTGTCACTTCCTGAAGGTCACTTTAAGCTAGAAATAGAATTCTGATCTGACTGGTTTAAGGGCTGCTTACTAAACCACACTTCCTCTGCACTGGTAAGCTACCAGTGGGCTGATCACTAAGGAAACAGAAGATAATAAAAAGTATGGGCTATTCAAAATACTTTCATGCTGACTTCTCTCTCCTCTACCTGACCATCTCCTTCATTTTGCCCATCTCCTCTATTTTTTACATTGTGATGATGGAGAAAACTGTTACTGCCTTGGCAGATAAGGGAAAAATCCTTATTCTTATTTCAAACATGAAGCAAAAGTTTCATTTCCTTTTCTTATTAAGTTGTGTGATGTAGCCTTATAAAAATCATTTGATACCTTAAAAAATGCATGCTGAATCCATTACTCCTATTTAATTTTATTGCTATAGTAAAATTGGTTTACAAATTTGAGACAACTCACTAAGAAATGCATGGGTACCAACACATCTGACAGGTGGCATGGTAGTAAGGTTGCTCTAAAGCTGTGCAGCCCAGCTGAACTTTCTGTACTGATGGAGATGTTCTATATTTGTGGTACACAGCAAGGTAGCCACGTGATTACTTGAAACATGGCTAGTATGACCAAGAACTGAAATTAATCTTATTTAATGTTAATTCATTTAACATTAAAAACCATAATCTTATTTACTTTTAATTCATTAATATTAAAAGCCATATATATTTTTTCTAGAGAAAGTATCAGCATTTCATTAAAAAAAAAACCCCACATATATAGCTAGTGGTCAGTACAGATTTAAACTCTAAGTATATATATTTTTTAAAATTTTTAATTTTGAAATACGTATAGAGTCACAAGAGAGGCCCAGTATATCCTTCACTCAGTTTCCCCGATTATTACATCCTCTATAATTACAGTACAATATCATAACCAGGAAACAAATGTTACAATGTGTGTGCATAGTTCTTTGCAATTTAATCAGCAGAAAGAGCTCCCTTGTGCTAGCCTATATAGTCATATCTATCCAAATCCCTCTCCCCACCACCCCTAACCCCGGCAACCACTACTCTGGTCTCCATCTCTAAACATTTGTCATTTGCAGCTTACTATTTCAATCGAATCATATGGTATGTGGCCTCTTGAGATTTTATTTTTCACTTAGCAATCTCCTTGAGATCCAGACAAATTCTTAGGTATATCAATAGTTTATTCTTTTTTGCTGCTACATAGAAATTCCATAGTATAGGTGTGCCACAGTTTGTTTGGCCATTCATATATTAAAGAACAGCTTCATCCTTTTCAGTTTTGGGTTATTACAAAAAAAAGCTGCTATGAACATTCATGTATAGGTTTTTGCATGGACCTAAGTTTTCATTTCTTTGAAATAAATGCCCAGAGTGCCAGACATTTAAGACACCTCTGAATTTCTCGAAAGGCTTTGAATACCAAGCAGGTAGAGGTTATAGCTGCCCTCTCCTACCTGATTTGGAGTCAGCAAAATCTCTGCCCCAGGAAGTATCTGATCACCAAATACTCTCCACCACTGCAGCAGTAGGTAAGTCAGGACTGACCACGTCATTACAAAGAATTCAACTGGTTTTCAACTTTGTTTTGCCACTTCTCTTCGAAATGGTCCAATTTTACTAACAAAAGTCTCTGTTCTAGTTTGCTAGCTGTGGGAATGCAATATACCAGAAACAGAATGGCTTTTAAAAGGGGAATTTAATAAGTTTCTAGTTTACAGTTCTAAGGCCGAGGAAATGTCCCAATTAAACAAGTCTATAGAAATGTCCAATCAGAGGCATCCAGGGAAAGATACCTTGGTTCAAGAAGGCCTATGAAGTTTAGGATTTCTCTCTCAAGTGAGAAGGCACATGGCAAACACAGGCAGGGCTTCTCTCTCAGCTGGAAGGGCATGTGGCGAACATGGCGTCATCTGCTAGCTTTTTCTCCTGGCTTCTGGTTTCATGAAGCTCCCTGGGAGGCATTTTCCTTCTTCATCTCCAAAGGTCGCTAGCTCGTGGACTCTCTGCTTCATGGTGCTGCAGCATTCTCTGCTCTCTCCGAATCTCCATTCTCCAAAATGTTTCCTCTTTTATAGGACTCCAGAAACTTATCAAGACCCACCCAAATGGGTGGAGATATGTCATCACCTAATCCAGCTTAACAACCACTCTTGACTAAATCACATCATCCAGGGAGATGATATGAAATGGGATTTTGATTAAAACATGCTTTTCTAGGGTTCATACATCCTTTCAAACCAGCATATTCCACCCTCTGGATCCTAAAAAAGACACGTTTTTCCCATATACAAAATACATTAATTCCATTACAATACCAGAAAACTTTAGAGCATTTCAGTAACAATCAAACCCAATACAATTTAAAACCAGTACAAAATCACATCAAAGTTAGATACAAGCATGTTCTGTACTCAGGCAAATTCTCCTCTCTCTCTGGACCTTTGAAAACTTATAACAAGTTATTTGCTGCCAACATACAAAGGAGGAACAGTCATGGGATACATACATGATTTCCACAGGGAGGAAGGAACACAGGGGTCACAGGACCCAAGTGGTTTCGAAAACCTGCAGGGCAAAGTCCATTAGATTTCAAAGTCTGAGAGTCATTTATCTTCGGGGCTTCTGAAAGCCGCAGTACCACCCTTTCCAGGGGCCTACGCAGAGGCCTGCCTCTCTCTGAATGTAACCTTGGGGGACATTGGAGAGACCACCTTTTCTCGGCTCCACCCCCTCCAAGCATTGGGGCTGCACCCAGCCTCTCTGCCAACTCCAGGGCACACGCTCAACCCCTCCATGTGGTGGCAGCCAGGCTCTCCCCAAACCCCAAGGAATGTGCTTCACTCTCTCCAAGGCCTGAGGTGGCATGACTCTTTCACTACAACAAGGTGGAAGGCCCATCCTCTGCCTTTGGGGCAAACTCATCCTCTCCACGGGCTTGGGTGGGTCTGCTCTCCTGATCCGAGGAGTCTTGACTTTAGACCTCAGCCTCCATGATTTTGCCTCTGAAGTTATTTTTCCTCCAATGTGTCCCTTCTCTGCACCTCCCAGTTCAGACTGGCAGCAGCTCTGTTTATACAGGTCCCATAGCACTCTCGTTGGCTTTCTATGCAGTAGCCTTGAATCGTGCCCATAAGACATAAGGAGTTTCCACAAATCCTCTCTGGATAACTCCATGTACAATCCTGGCTTTCTCTGAAATGGCTGACTGGTCCGCATTTGGTCAAGTTCTCATGTGGCACACTGTTCTCTGGGGTCTCCTGTCCAGGAAGCCCAGAATTCTCCAGAACATCAGCTTCTGGTTTGTTTGTACCCAAGAGTTCAATTCTCAGCTCATCTCTTTCCTGTACCATTTCACTATAAGCTGTGAGGAGAAACCAGGCTGCACTTTCCATATTTAATTTGGAGATCTCTTCTGCTAAATATACAAGGCTTTTAAAATCTGCCTTCCAGCCAAAATCACTAGTCAACTTTGCCAGATTATCTGCCATTTTAAAACAAGGATCACCTTCTTTCCAGTTTGTAATGACACATGCTTCATTTCTGTCTAGAGCCTGATGAGAAGTATATTTAGAGTCCACATTTCTACCAAGAGACTCGTCAAGCATTCCAGGCCTTCTCCATCAAGCTTCTCACAACTCCTCCAAAATCTTCCCCTTATCCATTTAAACAGCCATTTCAACATGTTTGGTATTTGCAAACTGCAGCAGCACCCCACTTCTGGTACCAAAATCTGTTCTAATTTGCTAGCTGCACGAATGCAATATACCAGAAACAGAATGGCTTTTAAAAGAGGAATTAAATAAGTTTCTAGTTTATAGTTCTAAGGTCAAGGAAATGTCCCAATTAAACAAGTCTATAGAAATGTCCAATCAGAGGCATCCAGGGAAAGATACCTTGGTTCAAGAAGGCCTATGAAGTTCAGGGTTTCTCTCTCAAGTGAGAAGGCACATGGCAAACACAGGCAGGGCTTCTCTCTCAGCTGGAAGGGCATGTGGTGAACATGGCATCATCTGCTAGCTTTTTCTCCTGGCTTCTGGTTTCATGAAGCTCCCCGGGAGGCATTTTCCTTCTTCATCTCCAAGGGTGGCTGGCTCGCAGACTCTCTGCTTCATGGTGCTGCAGCATTCTCTGCTCTCTCCGAATCTCCATTCTCCAAAATGTTTCCTCTTTTATAGGACTCCAGAAACTAATCAAGACCCACCCAAATGGGTGGAGACATGTCGTCACCTAATCCAGCTTAACAACCACTCTTGACTAAATCACATTATCCTGGGAGATGATCTGATTACAGTTTCAAACATACAGTATTGAATAGGGATTATTCTACCTTTATGAAATGGGATTTTGATTAAAACATACTTTTCTAGGGTCCATACATCCTTTCAAACTAGCACAGCCTCTCAGTATTTTTGAAGACACTTTTTTCTACAAATATACCTCATTATAGAATACTGGAACTAGAAAGGTTTGTGGAAAATTATACATCTAAAGTTTGGACTACAAAAGTTTAGACTGGTTAAGAATTTGACCACGGTCTTTAGCAAAGTAGTATCATGCCAAGATTGAAACCCATATCTTCGGATCCCCTATACAGAACACTGCCCTATGAATGATGTTGCATTTTATGCTACATGGTAGCAAATGTGAAACTTTACTGGACACCTTCCATAGAAGCTGTGCTGGAACTTACACGTAAGCAAGCTTTCATTCATTTTATTCTTTTTCATTCATTTTATTTTTGAAACAGCAAAGGCCCTTATAAAAGGAGAAAGACAATTCCCAGCCTGTACACTCCCTGCCTCAAAAAAAAAAAAAAATTACAAGTGGTGCTGCAAGAAGGGGATAGCACACAGAAAAAGAATGAAATGTGACCCCCACCATACAGCAGACAAAAAAAAATGAAAGACAAATATTCAAACCTTGAGAAGAACTCCGAAATGCAAACATGGATAACAGTGGCACTATTCTAGTTGGAAAGGAGAATAAAAATGCAAACATAATAATCTAGAATTCCTTGAAAAATGAAAGTTCTAAAAATTATTCCTGTATAGAGAATACATGAAGCTAGATGTGACTTTGAAAAGTTAAAAAAAAAAAAATTGTAAACATCCCATTTGTTAATGCATTGGTGTAAAGTGATAAAAATTAAATACAAAATTGCCCCTTTCTCTTTTAGCTAGCAAAATATTGGGATTAGAGTCTGAATTCATTTGCTTCTCTTGGATTAAGGCGACATCAATAGGCACAGACTGAAAAGAGGCTTAACTGAGGGAAAGTGGGGAAATCAAGGACCAATCTATTCTTTCTTTCTTCTAGGCCAAAGCAGCTACACAGACCATCAAGGAGGACCAGTCAGGGAAGGAGCACTCAGCATTCTATGGCATCTCTTGGGGCTTGGAAGGTGCACCAGCGACACAGACAGATAAGTCTGAGAAAAAGCCCTATGCATCAGGCAACTTCATTCAGAATCAGGAAGTCAGCAGGGGTTACACAGATACCAAGCAATCTGTGGTAATACAGCCAGGCCATCTCAAGGGCACTGAGAAGGGTTAAGATGACAGGCCTTCCCAAACCTGTTGTGATGGCCACCAGCATCAATTTTTAATATCAGTAACATCAAACAAGAACTTGTAAGTATTGCCTTCACTTAGGCTGAGGCAACTGCTTGGCTCCTTTGGATTTATGGGGGTCCACACGTGTCAGATCTCGTCATCCCTGTCTTCTTTCTGCACATCCTCTGATGATCGAGATGGCATAGAGGGAACTTGGAGGTTTTCTGAATCGGATGAATTGGGACAAGAATAATAACTCCCTCATAAGACTGTTGTATTCATTCTCCCAATTTTCACATCAGTGTTTAGAAAAATTCCAGACACAAGCAAATTCTCAATATATAAAAGTAGTTTCAATACACTCCTTTTGTAAATGTGTTCAATTTCAAGTGTAAAACCATGACTTTTGAGGGGAAAAAACATCTTTCTTTAATAAAAAGGTATCAACCTGTCCCTACTGACAGATGTCTGTCAACAGGGAAGTGGCTTAAACAAATTATAGTGCAGCTATACAATGAAATACTATGCTGTCTTAAAAAAAATAAAATAAAAATAAAGGAGGATTTTGAAAGAAGTGATGTGGAAAATTCCTAATATATACAAATGGAAAAGTAAGTTGCAAACAGTATAATTCCATTGAGAAATAACTCTATACAGTTTGCATATGCATAGAAAAAAAATCTGGGGGAAACCACCAGACTAAACAGACACCACAATTTGGGTGTGAATTTCACTCCTACATAATACATTGCTACAGCCTTTGTTGTTGTTGTTTTATAGTAAGTACATATGACTTTTATAATCAGAAAACATATGGACCCTTCTTCAAACATAGCATGCTTTTACCTGAATTTGTTCACACAGTTTTCAGTGTTCATTCTTCTTCAGTAATCAAGCAGCTCAGATCTGTTTTTAGAACAGTGTCAGAAGCTGCTACATGAGCTGTTTCCTGTAGCAGGCAGCTATTTTTAATTAATGAATATTTTTTATAAGAGTTCACTGAAAAAGAAAAACACCACCACTGCTGTAAGTTAAACTTAAGAGGAAATGTTTGCTTTCAAATATAAAAGTAATGGGAAATGTTTGTTATAAAAAATGTATTCTACCTGTAAAAGGTATTAAGTGGTACGCAGAATTTTGTCTTAAGAATTAGTCTCAGTTAAAAACTTCTCAAGGAGCAAATCTAACTTCTGTTTAGTTAATTTATCTTAAAAAAATAATACAGCATTCATCATAAAGTTGGTACTCAAACCTGGATGAAAAATCAAAGGTGGGGGAAAAAAAAAGAAGGATCAGAGAAAGGGAAAAAGATTTCTTTTGAATCAAATATGTATTAAGCAACTATGTACAAAACACTGTGCTAAATTGACTTGGGAGATTTAAAATCATGGTTGCTTTATCTGCAAGTATGAATAGCAACATAATCTCCTCTAAACAGCCAAAAACGTGACTAGGTTCTCCCAAGATTCATATAAGGTAATATGGCTTAAAAGATAGCTATGTAAACTTCAGTTATACTTTACATCTATCTAATTCTACAGCCTACAGGGGTATAGACCACCACAAGGAAGTCCTCGGAAGAGGCAGCAGGAGTGAGAGTGGATGGCAGAACCTGCTATGAGGTAGAACCAGAGTTCTTAAAAGTCCTCCCAAGTCACTCTCCCCGAGAAGGAACAAGGGTTTTTCCTTCAAAGATCTAAGAATAGGTACTAAGAAGCCCTCACAGCTTGAGCACGGTAATGGTAATGTGCATTCCAGTCACAAGGAGAAGAAAGGGTTCATTGTTCTCTAGCCAAACCCTAACCCTCCAGACAGGTGGCAACCCTCCCAATTATACTGAATCACCCTCACCCTCTTCACTCGCCACTCTCCTAAATTCCTTGCATGTGTAGAATGCTTCACAATTTATAATGTGCTTTCTTATCTATTTTTCTTATTCAAATAAATTTTAGAATTTCTTCCTAATAAAAGATAGTTGCCTGAAAATGTTGGGGTTTAAGAGAAATTCTTGAGGTGGAGTAGTTTGAGAGGATTTCTGAGGGTTGACACCCCCTGGCATGGTGAGAGTTTATGTCCTCTAAAAAGTCTCGCCTACAGCATCTCTTGTAGATGATGTCCTTTGGGTAGTTACAGCCTGGCTACCAGCAGCTGAATAGCTACAAGGAAAGAGCCAGTCAATGAGGGACAAACATACCATCAGGACTAGGCATAAATTATCTTTCTCAAGCAAATCATGCTTTCTGGGGATGCATGAATATCCTCGGAACAGAATGCAGCTAGGGATACCTTCTCATACCTTAACTTGTTAGATTCCAAAGAAGAGAAATAAGGCCCAAAGCAGTTCATATTCTCCCCTTAAAGCATAAGAACACAAATATAATATAAAAATCTTGTAATAAGTCATTAAGCCTCAACAGTGACCTACTTCTTGATCTCTGGCTCATTGCATCACACATATCACTCTCTGTTACAAATCACTTAATTATTCATGCTTGCCTTGAAATACCTCAATATCATGAAATATCAGCCAAAATCATTAGAGAACTTCTCTACCCAGTTCTCACTGCCTTCTCCAAACATTTGCCTAGATAAACAAATGACTCCCTATAATAACTGTACCTCCTTGTGGCTAATGCTTCATCCTAACTTCCCCCATCATGTCAGCATCATCTCATCTTGCAGCCGGCACAGTGCTTCTGTCAGCATTACTTGCAGGCAGTCCCTTTACTTCCATCTTCTTATGCTTACCTGAAGTGCTATTTCTCCAAGGTCCATCTTCTTGCCCCTTCACACTCATCTTCCTATCATAGCCTATAGCCTACCCTGACAATTTACCAAACTGGCAATTATTCTTCTCTCACCAAACCAACACCCCCCCCCCCCCCCCCCCCCCCCCCCCCCCCCCCCCCCCCCCCCCCCCCCCCCCCCCCCCCCCCCCCCCCCCAATATATCTTTGTACATAAACACTTTCTAAATGTACTTTCTACCACTTTATATTGTCTTTACCTCCCCCTCTTCTTCTTGTTTCCACAACTCTTCTCTGGCTTTAATCTCAATTGCAAACTAGAGCTGTCTGTAGGATAGATATTATCATACACAATTGAGAGATAAAGAGATAGAGGCAAAAAGAGATCAAGTGACCTGTACAAGTTCAGACTGAATTAATGATAAAACTACAACTACGGCCCATTTCCTCTCTTTTTAAAAAATTTTTATTGATGCAACAATGCACAAGCACATACATTCTTAACACACAAACATTCCATACATAGTGTACAATCAATGGCTCACAATATCATCACATAGTTGCATATTTATCACCATGATCATTTTTTAGAACTTTAGCATGCATTATTTTATCAATCTACACTATTGAATCATAGATGAAGGGCCCTAATTACTAGTTTCACTGTTTTTTTAAACTTTTTTTTATTGTATAGTATAACATATATAAAGCAAAGAAATAAAAAAGCAATAGTCTTCAAAGTACTCTTCTACAAGTAGTTACAGGACAGATCCCACAGTTTGTCATGGCCTACCATATGATCCTCTCATATTTTTCCTTCTAGCTGCTCCAGAATATAGGATGCTAGAGGGTTTAAATATTTTTTTATCATCACAATTGACTTTTTTATTCTTTTTTTGTGAAAAATAACATATATACAAAAAAGCTATAAATTTCAAAGCACAGCACCACAATTAGTTGTAGAACATATTTCTGAGTTTGACATGGGTTACAATTTCACAATTTTAGGTTTTTACTTCTAGCTGCTCTAAAATACTGGAGAATAAAAGAGATATCAATTTAATAATTCAGCATTCATATTTATTTCTTAAATCCTATCTTCTCTGTATAACTCCACCACCACCTTTGATTTTTCTGTCCCTCTCTTTAGGGGTATTTGAGACATGGTGATTCTAAATTTTTCATACTGTCACTAATATGGGGTAGGGAGATGGAACTATATGATGTTCTGGAGAGGCTGGGCTAGGTTTCAGGACTTATCTGGACCAGATACCCATCTGAGGGTCTAGGTTTCTGGAAAGTTACTCTAGTGTATGGAACACTTGTGTTCCACACTTGTGGAATCTTATATCTTGCCCTAGGTATTCTTTACCTAGGCTGGAATGGTCCTGATTGGGGGTTGCCAGGTTATAAGAGGTAGCAAGGTCTAACTGAAGCTTGCATAGGAGTAACTACCAGAGTAGCCTCTCAACTCTATTTGAACTCTCTCTGCCACTGATACTTTATTAATTATACTTTTTTTCCCCCTTTTGGTCGGGATGGAATTGTTGATTCCATAGTGCCAGGTCTGGATTCATCCCTGGGAGTCATCTCCCACATCACCAGGGAGACTTTCACCCCTGGATGTCATGTCCCACGTAGGGGAGAGGGCAATGATTTCACTTGCAGAGTTGGGCTAGGAGAGAATGAGGCCACGTCTGAGCAATAAACGAGGTCCTTCAGAAGTAGTAACTCTAAGGCATGCCTATACATAGTCTAAGCTTCTCTTGTGAAGCCTGTGTGTAGTGGAGAAGCTTAGACTACCCATTTTCTTTTGACTCTTAGTTTAGTACTCTATTACACAGAAAGGTACCCTAACATCACGGGTAAAAACACAGGACCTGGAACCAGATTACACTGGCTCTCCCACTTATGAACCATGACCTTTACTATTATGTTACACTCTCGGGCCTTGGTTCTCTCATGTGTAAAAGTTGGGATAATAATAGTATCTTCCTTCATTGGGGGTTTGAGAAGATTTTATTAGATGAAATAGGTAGAACACCTGAAATACTATCTGGCACATGCAAAGTTCTCAATAAGCTTTATTATTATTTTTATTAGTAGTACTACGTAATGAATTTCTTAATGTTTGCTGAATACCAGACTCACATTTGTACTTTTCCATTAATCTCTCATAGAATCATGAAATTTCAGCTAGACTTATTCAACCTTGGTTTATCCAGCATTTCATTTACATAGCATGCTTCAGTGGATTATATGCAAATAAGTGCTTAGCATATACTTAGAAAGAAATTTGAGATAGAAAGGCAGTCAAAACTTAAAGAATATTTCAATCTCATGGGATCACTTTACAGTACACTGACAAAACAGTTTTCATATGGTTACATTCTAAACTTAAGTAGCAAGTATATTGCATGGTCCTTTTCCACTGCCATTTTGACCTGGGGCTTCAACCACAACATCTAATCACTTTTTTCCATTAGACTAAAGTTTCTGAAAATAAGTGGGGAGGTGGTCCAGGGGACAGAGCTTTCATTTAAATGTGTGTACAAGCTTTTCAGATCTCAATGTTGCCAACAACAATACCACCTGATCCCCTATTTCACACTGTTTTTAGAACAAAGACAGTAAAAGGAAGACAGATCATAAAACAGGGACATTTGCCACAGGTTTCCAGGTTTACTGTGGAGGGGAAAATAAATATTTGTGGGGATTTTATCAATGTTCCTCCAAATGAGAGCACCTTAGCTATTTAAAGTTCAAAACCAAGAAGAATGAATTATTTTCCTTCTTTGAACAATATTTGAATGGTACTTTCTTATGCTATACTCTTTAAATTTATTTGTCTCACAAGAAGTTAGTATTTTAACCCACTCCAAAGATGCTCTTGATATTAACATTCTTAATTAAGTGGTGTTCTAATTTGTAAGCTGCTGGAATGCAATATACCAGAAACAGAACGGCTTGTAGAAAGGCGAATTTATTAAGTTGCAAGTTTATAGTTCTATGGCTGTGAAAATATCCAAATCAAAGCAAGGCTATAAAAATGTTCACTCTAAGGTATGCAGGAAAAGATACCTTGGTTCAGGAAGGCTGATGACATTCAGGGTTTCTCTCTCAGCTGGGAAGGTACATGGCGAGATCTGCTAGCTTCCTCTTCAGTGAATTCCCAGAGGCTCTGTCTGTTCAGTTGGCTCTGGTTGCTCTGAGCTTTCTCCAAAATGGTTCCCTCCTAAAGGGCTCCAGTAAGCAGCCCCACCTTGAATGGGTAGAGACACATCTCCATGGAAACCATCCATTAAAACGTTATCACCCACAATTGGGTGGTTCACTCTCCAGGAAAACAATCAGAAAGGTCCCACACAGCAATACTGAATGAGGATTAAAGAACTTGGCTTTTCTGGGGTAAACAACAGATTCAAACTGGCAAAAGCAGAATAAAAGGTTTCTGCATCAAGATTTTTAATATTAAGGCTCCTTTGGTATGAAGGTTGAATTCTTACTCTCTCCTATAGCTCTATGACTTTGAACATGCCATTTAACATCTTGAATCCTTGAGTTTTATTCATTTGATTGCTCTTTTGGTTGTTTTTGTTGTTGTTTTGAATAAAGAAGACAATTCCACCTTTTCCCTAGTTATAAGGAATTAATGAGAGCAAATAAAGTTATTAAAAAGAAGGTACTTATTGATCAGCACTGGCTCCCCAACTCAATCAGCATCTGAGGCATCAGTCTATTTCACTCAATAGCTCACACTTGAATTTCTAAAGTTGCCGCAAGTGTATCTGCTAGGTGATGGTAACCAACACAAACACAGAGATCCAATAATTGCAAGAAATTAAGTAAAAATCTACCCACAAAAGAAATACGGTGTAAGTCTTAGCAAAAAATTTAGCTGTGTTGCTCAGTACGTATGTTGCATTTTCTTTCAGTTCTCACTTCCTTTTATTATAATATGGCACAAGTAAATGTGGGATGAGTTGATGAAAATTTCAATGTTGTTAAAACACTCTGTGTGCCTCTGATCAAGATGGAGTGAGAAGCTTCAGGGCTCCTCATGCAGAAGCTTTGAACAACCAGCAGAAACTGGCAGAAACATCTTTCTCAAAGCTCCAGAAAACAGCTAAAGATTTGCACTAACAGGCCAAGCCCTGGGTGGAAAAAATAAGGCAACTTGGAAAAGGTAGGATGTCCTGGTACACAGGCTGGTCCCTCCACCATACTGCACTGCCAATGTGGTCCGTTTATAGTCCCTGTTTATAGTTTCTCTCTCAGCTGAGAGAGAAACCCTGAACATCACCAGCCTTCTTAAACCAAGGTATCTTTTCCTGCATGACTTAGACTGGACATTTTTATAGCCTTGCTTTGATTTGGACATTTTCACAGCCTTAGAACTATAAACTTGCAACTTAATGTGCGAGTGGAGTAACCCCTGTGCACATACTGGGAACCTGTATATCGGATCCAGTCTTTCTGGTAGAGACTTGAGGGACTAATCAGAACACACAACACAGGCTCACCATCGCTGTGTGTAGAAAGCACCTTACAGAGCTTGCATACAGAACGGCTGTCAGAGAACAGTGAAGACGTGGCTGCCTGGGGCAAGGGACTGCTGGCTGTAAAACAGAGTGCAGTGATTGGGACCATGAAGGTACTATTTCCTAAGGAAGAGAGGCTGTTCATACCCACGTGAACCAGGGAATTTCACGAGCCACACAAGTATGCCCAAGACATATTCACTGAAAGGATAAGAGAGGCCCCTATACTTTGGCCCCAAGCTATGCTCTAAACTCATTGTACACGGATAAGCTCTGATAGAGAATACTCCTACAGGTCAAACTCCAAAGACTGGGAAGAAGTTATCTTTTTCCCTCCATCTTTTTATTGTTGTTGTTGTTGTTAGCTCCTGTATTCAGGGAAAGCTGTGTCACAACACTAGGTAGATACAACCTTAAGGACAGATGTCTCAGTTCTAGCAATAACACATTAAAATATCAAAATGTCCAGGTTTCAGCAAAAGAGTAGAAAACATACAAAGAAACAGGAAACAATGACCTAGGCAAAAGAGAGAATTAAAACATTAGAAACCAATGAGGAAGACCAGACCTGGAATGACCAGACGTTCAAGAAAAAGACTTTAAAAATGGTCCTACTTCTTTGTGGGACATGACTTCCAGGGGTGTAAATCTCCCTGACAATGTGGGACATGACTCCTGGGAATGAGCCAGAATCTGGCATCATGTGATTGAGAAAGCCTTCTTGACCAAAGGGGGAAGAGAGAAATCAGACAAAATAAAGTTTCGGTGGCTAAGAGATTTCAAACAGAATCAAGAGGTTATCCTGGAAATTATTCTTATGTATCATATAGATAACTCATTTTTTGTTTACGGTGCATTGGAGTGGCTAGAGGAAAGTACCTGAAACTGTTGAACTGTATTCAGCAGCCTTGAGTCTTTTTTTTTTTTTGGCACGGGCAGGCTCTGGGAATCGAACCCAGGTCTCTGGCATGGCAGGCAAGAATTCTGCCAGTGAGCCACTGTTGCACTGCCCAACCTTGATCCTTGAAGACAGTTTTATGTAACTATACAGGTTTTACATTGTAACCATATGATTGTGAAAACCCTGTGGCTGATGCTCCATTTATCCAGGGTATGGACAGATGAGTAAAAAAATAAGGATCGAAAATATAAGTAAATAATGGGGTCGGGGGACAAGCAGTTACAAAAACTGAAGTACTAGCAATGAATGAGAGGAAGGGGTAAGCGGTATGGGGTGTATGGATTTTTTCTTGTTATTTCTTTTTCTGGAGTGATGCACATATTCTAAAAATGACTGTGGAGATGAATACACAACTATGCAAAGACACTGGGAGCCAATGATTGTATATTTTAGATGGACTGTATGTGCTTGAAGATATCTCAATAAGAATATATTTTTAAAAATGTTCCTAGATATGCTTAAGGAGCTACAGGAAAACATGGTCAAAGAAGTAAAGGAAATCAGGAAAACAACAGATGAACCTAAAGACCAGAGAGACTGTGGAGAGCAAAGTTTTTTCCCCACTTTAGTACTTTTGTTTCAAGTGATCACTTGGTAAGCCTGATAACTAATGTATTTTCAAGGACAAAGACAAAAGATATGAATATAGTTACCAGGGGGTAGACAGGTATGGTGACAGATTATATGCCAGGCAGATATAGAAATTTTCCTCCTTGAGAATCCTCCCAATCCCGTAAGTATCACGATGTGGTAGCTGCTACAACTTCACAGCTCTGCATTCTAAGCGCTGACCCAGGCTGAGGACCGGCAGGCTGGATCATTTCCACAAGCGGACTGCAGCGCCTGACTCTGATTGGATAGGGCCTACATTCAAGGTAATGGCTAGTCAGACAGTAGAATTCAGAACATCTTCCAGTCTCTAATTTTTCTCATAAATAGATTTTGCTTAAAACAATAGGTTATTTGGTACAGAACTAGAACTCAAAGAGCAGCCCCGGCCAGTAGAAAGCTACAAGATCCTGGGAGAGCCGGCCTCTACGGACTTCTGTTTGTACATTTATAAATAGGGATAACAGTGCCTTACCTCCCTGATGGCAGAGCTTTTGTGAAGTTTCTAATAGCTATGATTTTATGACTCATGCTTTTAAGATGACAAATTCTAAGTAACAAATTTCATTGCCAGAAACATCCTTACCAAGAAGAGAATCAAAATAAATAGCACAGAAATAAACGCTAGGGTACAGTTTTTTTCCCTGTGTCATCTTGGCTAGCCAGGCCCTAGCTCCCATTCCTCCAGGCTCCCTAATCTTATAGGTCTGCATAGAGCAAGTTCTTGCCTCAGTCCAGCCACCCAGTGGCAGCAGGATTCACATGACTGTAGAACAAGTGTTGTCTCCTTATGCTCAAAAGGAAAAAAAAGGCATGGGCCATTCCCTAAACAACCAAGTTCCTTTATTAGCCACCAGCCAGGAGCCAAGAGACTGGGCCCTCTGACTCCAACCTTCGGATCCCTCTGCCTCCTAAAGCTGGCTTCATTAAGAGAAACTTGATTTCCAGAGGAGTCATCAGTTGAGAAGCCACTATATTTGCTATCTTTTTAAAAAAATTTAAATTATAATACAAATGGGCTTTTAAAGAGTTTCAAAGACCCATACAAGTGGAAAATTATCTCTTCTTAGACTTTACTGATCTAGACTCAAACTCACCAAGCTGCACAACTCTGGGGTGCAGGAAGAGGCCCAGCACATGTGGACAGCACTCTACAGGGCTGCACAATGCCAGGAAGACAGGGCATACCCAAGGGCCCTGATTAAATCCATCACCGCTTAAATATCTCTGAGTTTACTGTTTAAAACTTGTCAGAACACCCCCTTAATGATTTCTTGGCATCAGCGGCCTCCTAGCCTTATGTAAAGGCAAGCTCCAGAAATGCGTACTTATGAAAAAAAATATCCCTTGAAACAAACGTTTAACAACCCTTGTGACTAAGAATGTGTCAAATTGTCTCTATCCTTCCAAAGCTCTCTGCTGGCTCCTGCTTACAATCAAAATAGAAAAGTCCTCTATGACTAGTCCCCTCATGGTTAGCCAAAAGGGACAAAGAAATGCAGAGTTACATAATACATTTCATTTCCTCAAGTTGCCCTTTCTCCCAAAGGGGGAAAACACTGCAGCTAATTCCCCTTCAATCTTTTTCTTTTTTTCTTTTAATTAATTGCTCTACTGACAGGCAGAATTGCCCCCCAAAAAAAGAGAGAAAAGGAAAGTGACACTTCCTATGCCTGTGGCAGATGCTGTGCTGGACTTTTTACATACATTTTCTTTCGAGAAAAATGAAAACCAAGGTTTCAGAGTCAGAGATAATAGTGTGGAATCCCTGCTTTCTTAGTTACTTGAGGTACAACTTTGGAGAAGCTCTTCTAATTATCACCCCCCTTTTACTTTCCTGTAATGTATATATTTTTTGCTACATAGGAACTCAAACATTTTTCTGCTAATAAACTACTTTCAGCCTTTTGCCTATTTTAAAGATATTTAGAAGCCTACTCTGGCAAATATTAAGTTTGGTTTTAAATACGATTACATAGTAGCTTCCTCATAGATGAAAAAGAATTAGGTGCAGGCAAATGCTAGTACACAAGGTCAATCTCAATGACACTGGTTAAAAGTTGAGCAAACCCCAGAAAGAAAGTATAAATGAATGACAGTGAAGGATAATGGGTTTGAAATAAGGGAGGGACACAAATATATGAGAAGATAATGAAATGATAGCAATTAATTATTGAGCATTTAACTGTGTGGCAGATATTGGATTAAAAGTTTTGCATGCACCGTTGGATGGTATACTCACCAGAAAGGGTAAACTATGAAACAGCTGTGAAGGCATTTAAAAGCCACCACACAGAAACTGGAAAAGTAATTTTCTTACAATTTTCCTATCACAAATATGCAGAGTTTTCTTGTTATTACCGTCTGATATCAAGCAGAAATAAGGACATAAAACGATTGAAAGAAAGGATAATAGTCACAGAGTAAAGGGCATAAACTCTGGGAACAAAGATGAAGAAAACTTCCATTTTAAAAATGCACATTCCTCCAGGAAGGTTTCTGTTTGCTTTATAGCATCTCTCAGTGCTCTGTGGAAATATGTGGATTCCAATTCCACTTCTGCTAACTGCATAAATTCAAAACAGACTAATAAACCACCTGACAAAAAGATGTCCAAAGAGGTAGAGAAACACATGAATAAATGGAACTATTATATTAAAATCAGAGATAAAGCCAGATATATTGAAAATCATAAGGGGCCATGAAAACCTTCATCTGAAAAGGGCAAAATAAAAAAAGCAACAACAAAAAAACCCAGTGAACAGTAAAATACCATTATGCTTTTCCTTGCATTCTTTTGATCCAAAATATGATAACTGCCAAAGAAAAAAATATTTTTTCCAAACTGAATATTCTATTATCAAACAGAAACTTATTAAAATCAATATTAACTTGAGCATAATGAATAAGTTATGGACTCCAGACAGAGAAATAAATAACATATTTCTTGCATGGATTAGATGTTTCGTGTAGGGCCAATAAAAATTTTCAACTACTAATTAGAGAAAATCAGCTACTTGCATTCTTTGTGTCATCCAACGTCATTTTCAAATGCCCAATGACTCAACAGAAACAGTGTGTAGAAAGAGCATGGGGTTTTAAGTGAGAAATCTAAGTCGAAATACTGAATCTGCAACTCACTGGGATCTTGGGAAGGTCTTTAACTTCTCTGAACCTCAGTTTTGTTATCTGTAAAATGGCAATATACAGCCATAAAAGACGCAGTTTCTTTTTTTCTTTTTCTTTTTTGTAAGAAAGGGGGGAACACCCTTACTTGGTTCCTCCTGTGTCCCCACTCCAGTTCTGTTCTCTATGCTGTTACCCTGTAGTCTAGACTGATTCTTTTTAGCCATGGCTGACACTATATCAATAAACAAACATCAGAACCATCTGCCACCCACCAGGGAAACCCAAGGTCTCCAAGTCTCCTTAGAGCCCTTCCACACAGTGGAAATCTATCACCCACAAAAAAGGATGTCCTTGCTAACTGTGAAACGCTTTGTAAAATTCATATCTACAAAATAATAGTTCAAACCTGGAAAAAAAAAAGGCAATATATTTCACAGGATTACTTGCTAACATCATATCATGTAACATGCAAAGGAAACCACATAGTGACTGGCACCCAAAAGAATCTAAAGAGATCCTCAAATGACAACCCCGCTCATTTCAACGACCTAGAAACCTCAAACCAGCATTTTTCAAAGGTGATATGCATCTGAATCACCTGGGGACAGGGAGAGAGGTGGGGAGCAAAATTTGTTTGGTGTGTGTTTTTTAAAAACAAGTGCTGTAATGGAGAAATTAGGATTTATGGGATGATTTTGATTACTGAATCATCTGCCTTTTTCCTTTCTGGGATACTGTTGTAGACAGAGGGGAATACCTGAAATCCCTAAACTATAAATTAGCTGCCCTGATATTTGAAATGAGTGTAAAATCCCTATCTTGTGCCTTTGTGACTATAAGTGTTGTTACTCGCTTTACCTCGTCATTTTCTTGTACAGCAAAGGCCCTAATGCTAGTGAAGAATTTGAAGTTAGCCATTAACTAGCTTCAGCTCCAGATATTTGTAAATATTAACAGCTAAACTCTACTATTGAAAGATAACTTGCTTCCCTCCCTTTTGGCTTACACCATTAGTATTGAAGTGATAGTTCTGCTTCTCCTTCTTTCAATTAATGTTCTCTTATTGAAATGATAATGATAAAACTATCTCCTTTTCTGTGTTGAACTTGCTATCCGAAATTACCTCCCCTTCCCTTGCTAAAAACCTTGAACCCCCTAAATTCCAGGAGACAGATTTTGGGCCGCTAGGCCATCTGCTCTCCTACTACACACCTAGTAATAAACTCTTTCTCTCTTTGAAACCCCGGTGTCTCAGGAATTGGTTATTAAGTGCATGGAGCAAAAGAACCACGGCCTTTGTCCAGTAATAATGCTGCCTGGTGATTTTTATGAAACTAAAGCTTCAAGTCATACTCAGTTCCTTTTCTCTTACTGTCAATCACCAAGTCCTGGGGCACTTACCTTCTTATAGCTCCTTTGCCTTAGTTTTTCAGCATCTCTTTCTTAATCAGTCATCCCGACACTTTTTTTTAATCCTCTTTTTTTACTTTTTAGTGTAGTGACATCTATACAACTCAACATTTCCCATTTTAGCCACTTTCAAGTTACAATTCAGGAGTACTAGTGTAGCCACAATATTGTGCTACATCACAAATGCGCAACACCCCAACTTTTTCATCACCTTGAACAGAAACTCTGCACCCATTAAGCAATAACTTCTCCCTCCCCACCCCAGAACCTGGGAAACTATAATCTACTGTTGGCTCTCTATGAAAATCTGCTTCTTCTAGATATTTCATATAAACAAGATCATGCAATATTTGTCTTTCTGTGTCAGGCCGATTGCACTCAACATGATGTCTTCAAGGTTCATCCATGTTGTCACACTGTATCAGAACGTTACTTCTTTTTTACAGCTGAGTAATAGTCTATTGGGTGTATGGGCCACATTTTGCTTAGCCATTCATTTGTCAGTGCACACTTGGGTGTTTTCACCTTCTGACTGGTGTGACCAATGCTGTTATAAACATTGGTGTGCAAATATTTGTTCAAGTCCCTGCTTTCAATTCTTTGGGGTATATACCAAGCAGTAGGAATGCTGGGTCACATGGAAATTCTATGTTTAACTTTCTGAGGAGCCGCCAAACCAACTTCCACAGCGGCTGCAGCATCTCACATTCCTGCCGAGAATGAACAATGACTCATATTTCCCGCATCCTCACCAATATTTACTTCTTTTTTTTTTCACAATGACCATCCTAGGGGTGTGAAGTGGTAGCTCACTGTGGTTTTGATTTGCATTGCCTGCACTATTTTTGGTGCAAAAATAATAATGCACAATAATGCAAACATCAGAGCCCTTCAGGCTTCAGCTTACATTTCATTAACTACAATTCAATGTTTGCTTTTGGCTCTTTTTCTTTCTCTGAAGTAAAAATTTCATACCGTGAAATGTACAGCTCTTCTGTGCATGATTCTCTGGACAAATGCGTGCACTGCTGACACTTTTTTATCATGCCAACCCCTTGAAACTTTTTGACTCTGCACCACAGGATTTGTACATTTATAAATTCTAAACATGTAGTACTATAATAAAACATTATAAAATATACAAAAACAGACCTTTTAATAAAATGATACAAACATAAAATGAAAAGCAGTTTAAAATACTAGCTTCAAACATTAGTTAATATCACAAGGCATGATAAAACTTAAGGTATGGTTCATACATAATTAGTGGATGTTACTGCAGATATCAAAGAATATTCATGGTAATTCCGATTTTATATTTTGGCCACCTATTTGGTTAAGACAGTCATTGTTTCTGCATCATAATGTGACTGAGAGAGTTATTGGAAGTGTAAGCTCTTCTGTTTCCTTGTTGATCACCTGTCTTGTATTGTTAGCCTTATCTTCAAATTGTGGTTTCTTTAAAGGAGTATTATACTCACATATCATTTTGTGAGAGTTTAGTTCAAGTTAAGCAGTATATTCCATAGATCCATTAACTCAAGTATAAACTGCAATGTTTAGCAACATCCTACATGCAAAGCCCTATCACTGCCTCTGAGTGGTGGAATTCCCACCACTCAGCCTTAGGTCTATCAGGTAGGATGTGACATGTAACAATATGACATCCAGGCTAAGAATTCACCATCAACATATATAATACATGCCAGTAAGACAATCTTTCAATTTATATAATAAATGTTAGTAAGGCTTAATTTTTGAAATAAGAATAAATAGAAGTTCTAATAATTTCTCCCAACACTTTGTCATATATATGCCCAAGCACACGCATACCCTGCTTGTCCTTTAAATCTTAAAGCAGCCTCCTAACTAATGCCAGCTTTGTCCCCCTCCAGTCTATCTTCTGTACTGCTTATAACTGTTATCTTTACATAAATTATAAATTTAATCATGTTACCCCACTCTCTTCTCAGAAATCCTCAGTGGTACTATACTGTCTACAGGTAAATCCAAACTCTTTAGCAGGACATAAGAATCCAGTGGCATACAAAGTCTAGCCCCAAACTCATACACACCCAGCTTCATCCCTTACCAACGCCCACACTGTGCCTTATTCTGGTGCCCTGCCAGGTTCATAGATGTTTCCCGTACATGGTCTTTTACACCTTTATTCATTCGGCAAACATCTATTGGCTGCCTATTATATGCTAGGATTCAGGGAGGATAAATAAAATACTGTCCTCACTCTTGAAGGCTCATTCTCCCAGAAAGATAGTCATCAAATAAAGTTACAGCATAATGTGAAAAGTACTCTAACAGATTTACAATAAAGTGTTCTTAAAACCTGGCGGAGTGGGGGGTGGGGCAAGGAATTATTCTAAGCACCTTGTATCTTGTAGGTGCTGTTCCCAGAACATTCTTACCTCCCTTAGTCCCTGATATCCTCAGATAAAACTGTGTAAACATTATTGTTTTTAATTCATAAACTACCTTAGGCAGACTTAGTTGCTTCTTCCCGGGGGCTTCTATGTCACTTTGCACATACTGTTATAATACTCACTGCTGCTATTTTATAATGAAATAGACAATATAAATTTTGTATTAAGGTCAACCTTCATATGTTGAAAAGGAAGAGCTACAAAATAATTCTCGTCTAATGCCAATTATCAAACTTTTAAAGTTAAGATTAACCTTTCAATAAATATAGTCACTCCTTAGGTGCTTTATTTTTCCAATTTTTAACTGAAGTATAATATACACAGAGGAAACTGTACATCCCATGATCAATGAATTTTCACACACTGACCAAAATCTAGAAAACTACACCCACCCGTAGTCTTCATAAGTTCCGGTAACTACCTCACTATCTGGATTCTGGACACCAAAAGGAATGATAACCCAGCTTTTAACTATTGTAGCTTCCTTTCATAATAAAAACTCTTTTAAATTATTCAAAATTGAGAATTCAAAGAAAATAAAAATAACAGCAGGTAAATATTTTATGACCAAATAAGATACTTTACTTGAGTCAGCTCTGTATTCAATTTTTTAGTTTCCCCTATTCATCTGAGATAGCTTATTTATTTCAAAACAAACATCTATTTTCCTGTTAAATTTTTTTTATTTTTCAATGTATATGCTTTCTTTTTCAAATCTTTATTTTTGTTAGGTATAAATACAAATGCAAAAACTTGTGACTTTAATTAAGATGCTTAAATTTATCTTTTTAGAATCCTTATAATTTCAGTAGCCAAATACTACCCCCCCAAGAAAACCTACAATATACAAATCGAATTGATAATCTTTTTCAAATAATTTCTCCAGCATCTGCTGACTTAGCTCTTCCTACCTGCTAGATCCTCAAAAAACTCAAATTCTAATGAGTTGATGATATGAGATTTCTGACAGTCTCATCCCTCCTATTGATAATTTCCCTCCTACCAACAGCCAGTTATATGAAGGACCAACAACTCCAATATAAGACCTGGCTGCTTCTCCTACTAGCAGGGACATTCAGGCAAATCAACTGAACTCTGTGAGCCTCAGCATCTTCATCTGTAAAAATGAGGATCATATCACCAACCCAGTTCAATAAATAAAATCGAAAAGCTCCCTCCAAATTCAGCTATCACTGTGAATTCTCAGTTAAATCTAGACCAACAAATGTAAAGTTAGAAGCCATATAACAGAGCCCTGACCCTACTGCTGATTTGTTGGGTGACTTTCACCAAGTCATTCAATCTCTCTGGGTCTCATCAATAAAGTAAGAATACAGATCTTGATCACTAGTTTACTACTCGGGTGATGAAGCACTTAGAATCCATGAGCTCTTTGCAGAACATACTGTGTGGGAGAAAATAAAGTATTGATTTACCAAGTAAATTTAGCTCTATCACTGGCAGTGGGCTCTTATTAGCAGAAAATTTAACCATATTAGACATATTAGAAATAATAAAGCACAGCCACAAGCATATAAGGCTACACACACAAAATGGACTTTTGGAGTTTGTCTGTTATTTTGCATTTATTTGTGCCTCTTATTTAACCCCGAATTTAGTTAGTCCTGTAGTCCCCATCAGGAAGTGCTAAAAGTTTAAAAAATTTTTTGATTGAAAAATTTTTAAATGGAGACATTCTATTCATTACCTAATTAATGGAAAGGAAAATAACTCTGTCTTTATTTAAATGTTAATCATTTTATTATTTAATTTCAGTAATAGAACTTTTCACCCTGGCTCCTGGGAGCAGAGATGAAGGGCTGAGGCATTAGACACTCTCCAAGGTCCCTATCAGCCTTAGGACCCTGCATCTGGTTTCCACCACAATTTGCATTCACTTTATATATGCTACATGCTGTTCTCGGCACACATACACAAAATATAATAAGTTTCAATAGTGCTCTGATAGCTCTGAAGCTGTTCAAAAAGCTGAAAAAGTGATCAGGCTTCAAGTAAGAGATATGAATGAAGCTGAACTAGATAGGAATAAGGTAAATCAGAAAACAGGGTGAAGAATGATATCGTCCATATTTTAAAACTTTGATTTCTGCGTGAGAGTAAAGACAGAAATGTTTATTGGGTGAAAAATTTGTATTTTGGGTAGTACATTTCCTAATTTAACTTGTATGCTCAGTTTTAGATGAACACCTTAAGTATATGGAATCTCAAATAGGGCATGAGACTGTGTTTGTTTGTCCAAGTTAGTGTGATGTCCTGATAAATCCCAGAGTAATTTGGGCAGTGAATAAAGAAGTATTTGCAAAGTCCCCTTGGGGAACTGGGGAGAAAGGAGGCAATATTCACCTTCCTCATAAGGAGAATTTCTGATATTCTCCCAAGCAGTGGGGAAAACCAAATCAACAGGCCAAGCCCTTGATCTTGGGGTTGGCCCCTTTGAAACTTTTTCCTGCAAAGGATAGGCTATGTTAGCCTTTTTAAAAAGAGGCCTGAGAGTCACCCTCAGAGAACCTCTTTTATAGTTCAGATGTGGCCTCACTCTCTAGGCCAACTCGGCAAGTGAACTCACTACTCTCCCTCCTACATGAGACCTGACTCCCAGGGGTGTAAATCTTCCTGGCAACATGGGATAGAAATCCCAGGATGAGCCAGGACCCGACTGAAAAAGCTTTCTTGATCAAAAGGGGGAAGAGAGAAATGAGACAAAATAAAAGTTGCAGTGGCTGAGAGACTTCAAACACAGCTGAGAGGTTATCCTGGAGGTTATTCTTATGCATTATATAGATATCCCTTTTTAGTTTACGGTGTATTAGAGTGGCTGGAGGGAAGTACTGGAAACTATTGAACTGTGTTTCAGTAGCCTTGATTCTTGAAACGACTGTATAAAGATATAACATTTACAGTGTGACTGTGTGATTGTGGAAAACTTGAGTATGATGCTCATTTTATCCAGGGTATGCTAAGATGAGTAAAAATATATGGATAAAAAAATAAGAGGGGGGAACGATGGGTAAAATACATTGGGTAGATGGAAATACTAGTGGTCAATGAGAGGGACGGGTAAGTTGTATGGTATATGTGAATTTTCTCTTCTTTCTTTTTATGTCTTTTTCTGGAGTGATGTAAATGTTCTAAAAAAATGATCATGGTGATGCATACACAACTATGTGATGATATTGTGAGTCACTGATTGTATACCATGTATGGAATGTATGCGTGTGAAGATTTCTCAATAAAAATATTTAAAAAAAAATAATGTTCTGATAAGTTGACCATTTTACTAAACTAGCCCCATACGTACATACTTTTTCACATAACACATACACTCACAATATGCAATTCTTGAGGGCTGAGTTTACTGAAGACATCCTAGAAGCTCAGTGAAACCTCGAACTACATTTTGCTCTTTATTAATTCATCAAATCAAGTATCTTTTCTTCCAAATGCTCCTGGCAATGAGATACTGGAAATTTCCTTTCATACTCTATAATCACTACAGTGTACTTGCGGTGTATATTTGTGGCATGCCTTGGGTAGACAGATTCCAAAACGAGGATGGTTGTAAGCATAAGAAAGAATATCTAGTTGTCCTCTGTCTGAAGGGGATCATAACATCTTTAGCCATTATTACTTCAGTTACAGCTGTTCTGAATGAAGTTAATAGACCAAAATAACCATAGATACATTTCAGCTAAATCAAAAAATGCCTCACAATGCTTTTCCTTCTTGTAACTCTCATTTCAAGTGTTCTTTAAAAAATAAAAATTGTTGGCATAGATTACTTAAAACAACACTGTTTCTCTGGACAGAAATGATATATTTATAATTAACTTTCTAATGCCATAATGTAAAAAGCCTTAAATAGTAGAGGATAGAGCTTTATTTTGCTTTTTAAAATTTAAAACTTTCTAAATAAATTAAATCTTTCATCATGCGCCCTCCTTCTCATTACAGAACTCAGAATAGGTTATACCAGTTTCCAATTTCCTCTTTCCATTTGTCCCAAATATCACCCTGTCAATGCAAAAACAATGCACATTCAAACCACTATTTACTTAAAAAAGCAAAAGAAGCCTAGCTCATTAGTAGATCTTTGTGTCTCAAATATAAATGGGGAAGCGGAACTCTCAGACCACTCAAACCAGAATGTGCCAGATTATTTGTTCACAGAAAGTTCTACTTTAGAGAACGGCATCTTCTGGTCTTCTTTAGAATATATGATGGCTCTAATTTTTCTGAACATTCATCAATTCTTTCAGGACAACTTTTGATTACTATTGTAAATTCTTTCTAGATTAAGTATATGTAAGTGCATAAGAATATAAACTGAAATTATGAGGTTCTGGGTGAACAGACCCCAAATTATATTAATAATAATAGTCATAAAATCGAACTTATTAAAAGTTTATAAATAAATCCTCTCAGTTCCTTTGCCCTCCATACCTACCTCTGGGTTTTGAGCAGAATAAAATCTCCTAAGGATGGCAATTCCAGGAGAACCAAGGGGCACATTATCCTTTTACGGTAATACTCTCACACGCATCACTAAATAGGAATTATTAAGGTGCCAAGAAAATAGGAAACAGGAAGGAAAATGGACTAGAGGATGGCTGCCCACCCAATGTCCCTTCCTTTCCCCTTACAACACATTTCTAATTCCTGTTCTCCTGAAGCCACAGTTACAGCAGTATTTATAGGTTATGGCTATATTTTGATTACCTTGCAAAAATACCCAAAGACAATGAAAAAGCTAGCATACTGTATGTCCTGAATCTCAAGCAAATTTAATAGTTTTTTTTCGGGGGGGAGGGTGCAGGTCCAGGAATCAAACCCAGGTCTCCCACATGAAAGGCAGGCATTCTACCCACCCGTGCACCCTAAATTTAATAGTTTTAAACACAGGAATAGGAGAGCTATAGCATTTGCTAATGACCTTTTTCATATTGCATTTAAATAAGCACTTAACACAGTATCTTAACAAAAATACCAGCTAGAAATAAGAAAGCCCCAAACTGTTCATTCCAGTCATGCTCATGGAGCATGTGCACAGGGCTGAGATGGCCGTGTGCAGAATGGCAGCCCGCAAACTGGAAAAAGAAGCCATCCAGTTAAATCATTAATTCCTTTACTTTCTGAAGTGTTAGGCTACTGCTATGGCAATCAAACAATTCATCTTCTTTTTTAAGTATTCACAAAGAGAGGAACAGGACAGAATCTCCTTCTTCAGGATTTTGTATCTGTGAGTTGTTATTTCATTCATTCCCAGTGCAACTTCAGGATTCTGAAGGCAATTATTTTCACACAGAAAAATTCTGTAAATGACAGAGGACTAAATACCCTAATTCAGAATCCAGCAATTTTACACTAGACGATGCTGCCTCCTAGAGGCTAAAGGTACTTAAAAACACTTCTACATGTAACAAAACTTAGTTTGATTACACATCACATGCTCAAATTCAAGTTTTGATAAAAACCACAGAGAATATACCCTGCTTATTTTATTTTTTTAAGTGAATCTTTTTCTAATTTCTAAGTAGATACCTAATTACATTAAAAAACTGAAATGGTTAGGAAAAAAAATCCGTGAACCATCCCTGAAGAGACAGAAATGACATACATATTGTCAATGACAAAAATAGAATATTAATAAACACAAACATTTCAAACTGTATACTGCAAGTTTAACGTAATTATCTTGAGAGTTTATCTTTAAATATCTAAAAGAACTATACTGATATATTTCATAATTTCTTTTACAAAACTATGTGTAAAGGAAAATGTTTAAATGTTATGTATAATGTCCTAACTAAGCAAAATGCATAGCGGTGCTTCTCAACACAGCAAATATATTGAGAACAAACACACCTGCAAGCAACTGCTGCTGCTAAGTAGGTCTTTGTTCACAATATTATTGTTCAAAAACCTGTAAAAAACACTTAGATGAATAAAACTTCTTAATTCAAGGAAGTCAAGAACAATGCAACCTTCCTTATTTCTTTTTTGGCTGCATGCTGCTTCTTTGTGTTTGTGTAATAAAAGATCTGGCAAGTGGAAAACTTCAATGCATTCACAGGGGGAAATTCTGTAACAGTTACCCTGGGGATAAACATGCTGTCTAGCACAAAGCATTAATCTAAGTAGGTCAAAGCTCCATCAAACAGTATTTAGATCACCAGAATGTTCATAAAAGACTTTAAAACTCAGCCTTTTTACCCAGAAAGGAAAAAAAATCACAAGATGCACTTTCAGAAATAAGAACATGGTAGTTTTTTTTTAAAGCAACTATTAAAAAGAATCCAGCCAATTTCAGATATTTACCAGCAAAACATTTAGTCACAATCATGCTTTTGATCCTATTGAATTATATAAAAGAAAATTAGAGAGACACATAAGTAGAAATCAAAATTTGTTTTAAATGATTTAGTATGAATGACCCTGAGGCAAGTGTCTAACACATGGATACTGTTTTCAAAATATTAGTGACATAAAAGATTTTTTAAAAACCTTCTAAAAGACTACTGATTAATAAAGGGGATAAATCAAAGACTCGAAGTAACAAGAAGCAGAAAAGAGGCGCTTTTTGGAAAGCTGGAAAAGCATGTAATATGTATATAAACAACCCTAAGTTTTGTTGAATTCTTTGAATACGTAAAAAGCCAACACTGAGAGGCCCTGGTCACATTTTTTTCCCTCATTTCTTCAACAATTTCTAGCTACCTGGGCACTACAGATGGTGAGAAGGGGAACTAACTGTTCTCGTTTGCTAGCTGCCGAGATGCAATATGCCAGAAACAGAATGACTTTTAAAAAGAGGAATTTAATAAGTTGCTAGTTCACAGTTCTAAGGCTGAAAAAATGTCCTAATTAAGCAAGTCTATAGAAATGTCCAATCTAAGGCATCCAGAGAAAGATACCTTGATTCAAGAAGGCCAGTGAATTCAGGATTTCTCTCATTTGGAAGGGCACAGGGTGAACATGGCATCATCTGCTAGCTTCCTCTCCAGCTCCCCAGGAGGTGTTTTCCTTTTTCATCTCCAAAGGTCGCTGGACTCTGGGCTTCGTAGCTCTGCAGCATTCGGTTGTGGCTTTCTTGTGACTCTGTCGTTCCTCTCTCCTCTCTCTGAATCTCTCCGGCTTTCTCTCTTGTTGTTCTCTAGCTTCTTCCAAAATGTTTCTCCTTTTAAAGGCTTCCAATAAAACCAATCAAGACCCACTGGTATGGGTGGAGACATGTCTCCACCTAATCAGGTTTACTACCCACACTGATTGAGTCACAGCTCCATGGCGAGAAGCTGATTAAAGTTTCCAACACTGAGTACCGAATAGGAATTAGAAAAAATGGCTGCCTATATAAAATGGGATTAGGATTAAAACATGGTTTTTCTAGGGTACATAAACCTTTTCAAACCGGCACACCAACTTTAAAAGTTTTTGCATATTTTGCTCCACAGCTGAAGAAATTCAAAGTCTTAATGAAAATGTGAGAATCACGAAGATGATGGGCCTAGAAAGTTTAAATACTCCCAATTAACCTTTTTTTTCTTCTGCTCCCATGTCTAGATATAACAACCTCAATTGCATAATTATTTACACTAAATTAAACCAAGAAAAACTTGGAACTGGTGTGTGTGTGTGTGTGTGTGTGTGTGTGTGTGACAGAGTGTGTGTGGGTGACTAGTAACCCAAAGCATCTCAGGCTAGCTTAAAAAGAGGTGAGTTTATTATAAATATGGAATGGTTTCTCACAGAATACAGAAGCAGGGCTGCAATTTAGACTCAGGAAGAATTTAAACTGGGAATAAGAAGATAAAAATCAGCAAGGGGGTTGTATATTTTTCACTTCTATATCTCGTTTCATTGACTTTCTTCTTTCTCTGCTCACAGCTCTGTCATTCTGGAATGGAGAATGGAAGATGACCACCCCACACAGGCTCCAAGGTCACATATCAATACGATGGCCAAGCCAAACAGAGAGACTGAACCTCTCAGTCGAAATCCTACATTCCTAGAAGATTTTGATTGGTTCGGCTTGTGCTTTACCAATTTATGGTCAAATCAACTGTGTACAATCAATTAGGGTACCTGAAAGCCCACCTATTTCATGATGAATACTTTCAGCTTTTGCATTTCTGAAAACATCTTTATTTCCCCACTGTTGTTGAAAGATATTTTCCTTGGGTATAGAATTCTAGGTTTACAGTTTTTTTTTTCTTTCAGTATTTTAAAAATGATTCTCCATTACCTTTACGGCTATTATTCCTTCAAATATTTTTTCTATCTTACATTCTTTCCATCTATCCTCCACGATTACACTATACCAGGTGGTTTGATACTGTCCACAGATCAGTGATGCCCTTTCCATGTTATCTTTTTAATCTTTTAAATTCTTTTTTCATTTCATTCTAAATAATTTCTATTGCTACACCTTCCAGTTTAGAAATCTTTTCTCCTGCAATGTCTAATATTCTGTCAATCCTACACAGTATATGTTTTCAACGGATATTGGAGTCCCCATCTCTCAAAGTTCTATTAGGATCTTTTAAGGTATCTTTTCTTATATCGCTACTTAACTTCTTAAGCAAATGGAATTCAGTTATAACAACTGCTTTAATGGCTTCTCTTCTGATTCTAACACCTGTGTCAGTTCTGTGCTGATTGCCAGTGGACAATTACTCTCCTCAGTATGAGTCATGTTTTCTTGTTTCTTTGAATGTCTGGTAATATTTGATTGGACACCAGACATTGTACTTTTTACTTTATTGGGTGCTGGATATTTTTGCCTTCCTATAAATATTCTTGAGTTTTGTTCTGGGATACAATTGGAAATCACTTGAAAAGAGTTTGAGCCTTTCCAGTCTTACTTCAATGACTGGTTAGGCAGGTCCACAACAGTGTTCAATCTAGGGCTAATTATTCCCCCTGCTGAGGACCATCCTGAGCATATGCTGCCCAATGTCCTTCACTGGCCCAGGCACTATACCTGGTAAGTGCCAGGCACTATTTCTTCTAATCTTTTTTTTAGAGTGGTTTTATTCCCTGCCTTGGGTAGTTTTCTTTGCACATGCATGGATCAGTACCTGCAGGGGAACCCTCTGCAGGCTCTGGGCTCTCCTTCTTTGCAGGTGTCTCCTCTCTGGTACTCTAACCTGTCTACAATAGTCACCACAGTCTCCTCAACTCACAGAGTCTGCCTGGCTCCACCTGGGATCCCCCTCCCTGAGCTGTACCAGGAAACATGCTCAAAGCAGTACAGTGGGAAAAGTGCAGGATTCACCTTGCTTGCTTCCCATCTCTCAGAGACCACTGTATTGTCTTCTGAGATCACAGTTCTTTGCTACGTGATGTCATGGATTTCTTCTGGTTTTCACTGTTGCTTTTGTTTGTTTCTAATAGGAGGGTAACTTTGGCTACTCCTTCTTAGGCAGAAGCTGATGTTCAAACTCATCCATTTGGAAGGAGATGGATAAGAGAAACAATTCATGGATTGGCTGGCAGGGATCCACTCAATTGTGTAGATACCCCAGAAAGTACCTATGACAAGGATTCTATAATAAGGAATATTCAAGAGCACCTGGAATTTATCAGGTCACACTGATCATATTCTACATTTACTGATTTATTCAATTAAACAAATATCTATTTAGTGTCTAGTATATTCCTGACTCTATGGATATAAAAGTGAGAAAAATATGGTTTCTGTCCTCCTGAGACTTATAATTATGTAGAGAAAATAGACTATAATAGTTCATAGGTGACAGGGAATGGAAGAGTGAAAGATGACTACATATTGCAGGTCCTGAAATGAATCATCTCAGTAGGAAAATAAGAAATTAATATAGAATAGGTTGAGGAGGTGGGGAGAAAGTCTTGTCAAAAACAGTAAAAACTCCAAAGTTTAGACTTATAAAAATCCTATTAATTAAAACTGCATATGGAATAACCAAGAACTGCTTTATCATTTAATAAACTGATACAATAGTTCTTAACATGATTTTTCACACTGCTATTTTTAAATGCCTAAAGTTTTTACCCTTTTCACATTTAAGTAGGCTACAATGTCCAATAAATCTTCAAATTATTGATTTATTTCAGGACACCCTTATTTTAAATAAGTAGAGCAAAGTTAAAATTCAGCCCAGAAAATTAATTTAATTACAGATTCTTTTTACTTACTTGCTAAGGAAAGTACACAATTCTCTAAATATATTGACTCTTCTTTTCTTGTCAAAATTTGCCTGTTTGAATATCAGTATCGCAGTTGACCAAAACCTAACTACTCTGTCTTACTATAAATTTCATATTAATGTAATCTAAGTTGATATGTAAAACTCTAACAATATTGCTAACAGCACTCAAACATAATATATGTTAAAAATTTGCTACAATAAAAAATTAATTAGGGAACAGAGTCAATCTGTAGATATCATTATGTATACCCATTGGCTAGTTAGGTACTTTATCATAATGGTTTACCCATACTTACTGAAGAAAGCAAACACGCAAGTGATTATTTTTGGAATGCTAGGATCCAAAATTCAATCCAAAATAGACTGTGCACAAAATCTGGAATGCTGTAATGTTATGATTTTATGACTTGCTATTAGTCATCAAGGGGTGTCTTTGAACAGAAAACTCCCATATCATAGATTTAGGATTCATTCTGCTTCTTCTCTAACAACTGTACATTCAAGACTAGAGTAGTATTTTTGGCAATTTTCCAATCACAGCCATTTTCAGAAATGTTGACTGTTACTGCTCAAACATTAATTTAAAAGATGATAATCAGTTTTGTTTCTATGTCTTAAGTTCAAAATATGCTTTTACATTATAAAACAATGGAATGATTTAAAGACTCTTGGTGATTTAATTCAGAAAACTAAAAATGTTTAAAGACTGCTGATTCAATGTTATGTGTGATGCACTCGGTTTAAATTTAATGATGACTTGAAATTGAAAATAAATGTGCCCCCCAATAATTCTATTTATATATGAAATCAAAAACATTTTAAAATTTTCTAAATAACAAAAAGTTGCTATGAAATCCTGACACACCTCTGAATACAGTACAAAATGACAATTAAAAGAAGGGGCACTTCTCTTAAGGAAGAAAGGAATTATTTTTTTGCTGCTTGCTTTTTGGGCGCTGATGGTCACATTTCAAAGTATGAAAGGCTAATGCTTTAAAGAAGGTGACACAGGAGCGGAAAAAACTTGCATGGGGGTCCCTACACTCCTTCCCACGAGTCACTCCCCTAGTATTCTTTGTGGGGTGAAATATGGTAACAGGAGATAAGAACACAGACAACCCTAGGATGAGCAGATCAGAGTGGAAAGAGGAGAAGCAGATTTTAAACTAGGTCAAGCAGAAAAGACTACTTGTAACATAGAACCCAATTTGTACTCTAGTGGAAAGATCTCATGCTCCTCATATGATTTTCTGTGGATGTACTGAGCTGACAGGGAAGAATATCACCAGATAGGGAGGGGAAGAAATCTAGTTATGCAAAGTCTCCCTGATCTCCTCCTTTCATTCCTTAAGGTAACTAATCCACACTGATTAGTTGTGGGAGGTTTTTTCAGGTGCGTGGTCTGGGAATCAAACCCAGGTCTCCAGCATAGCAGACGAACGTTCTATCACTGAACCACCCCGTGCACTTGGAGATATGTGTGTGTGTGTGTGCGTGCGCATATTTCTTTTTATTTACTGTTGGCTAGGCCTTAGGGGAAGGTTCTTTCCTGTTAGTAATCCTAAGGGAGAAAGGAATAAGTACCTAAGGTAATGATGAAATAGAATCCAAGGGAAATTTCTCTCTAGCCATAAAATTACAGATGGAAAAGTTTACTCATTAATTATTGTTTGAAACAAATTTTAACTCTATGAGAATATGATAGGCAAAACTTAAAAGTCCCATTTCAGTAAAACTATTCTAAAGCCTGTTTTTTAAAAATCTTTATTTCTTAAAATTATTTGGCTGTAAACTGATAATTGTCAAAGTTAGGTGATGGATAGTGGAGGTCATATTCTTTTCTTTACATTGCATATGTTTGGCATTTTCCAGAGTAAAAAGTTAAATTGTTTTATTTAGAAGCCTTCTTTACTATAAGGTGTTAATGCACTTCTGGCTATTAAGAGTCGATAATGAAAAAGTGGACTAGAGTTCAAAACAAGGAGAAATTATTCACCTACTATGTGACTATGAAACTCTACTTTTTGTTTCAGGATCCCAATCTGCAGAGAGTAGAAAATCCAACCAATCCAATCAGGTGTGTTACTGTGAAGTATGATTATACTTCACAAATTGATATATCTACAATTTATTTGACAACTTCTTCAGAAGCTTCCCACTGTTCTCACCAACATTTCATTCTTAGACAAACAAATGCATTAACTTCTTTTGGATAAACAACTATCTGCCTACCCATGGCCCCAACATTGGTCTTTAGATTTATTACCAAGGAAAGATAATATCTGAATATTATCTAGTACCTACTGGCACAGGGAATGCACAAGAGTTGTGCTGTACTGCATACAGAGATAACTCTTATCCTATGACACTGCTCCCCAAATCACTGAAGGATAGCGAAATAGGAGGACTTCCCAGAATAGTTATTTCAGAAAGACAGACTTAACAATAGAAAATAAGAGAGGAAAATAAATAAATAAATAAACATCAAAATCAGCATTCTTTCTCATCAGACAGAAATTTGGAGACCAGGCAACCACTGTTCACAAAATATCCACAGTTCTCATAGCCTTCCTACAAGGTACAAAAGTGCACATAAGAATGGAACATCTAGTGTGGTAGTTAGATTCAGGTGTCAACTTGGTCAGGTGAAGGCGTCTAGATCTATTGTTGTGGACATGAGCCAATGGCGTTTGAACCTCATCTGTTGCTGATTACATCTGCAATCGGCCAGGAGGCGTGCCTGCTGCAATTCATGATGTTTGATTTAATTGGGTGGTGCTTAAATGAGAGAGCTGAATGTAGCACAGCCCAAGCAGCTCAGCATACCTCATCTCAGCACTCGCAGCTCAGCCTAGGCCTTTGGAGATGCAGAAAGCAATCACCCTGGGGAAAGTTGTCGGAACCCAGAGGCCTAGAGAGAAGGCCAGCAGAGATCACCCTGTGCCTTCCCGTATAAGAAAGAACCTCAGTTGAAAGTTAGCTGCCTTTCCTCTGAAGAACTATACATTTTTAACTAAATAAATCCCCTTTTATTAAAAGCCAATCCATCTCTGGTATGTTGCATTCTGACAGCTTTGGTAGACTAGAACATCTAGGAAGCTCTATTTTCCAACACATTGACTTGTGACAAATGAATTCCATAGGAATATAGTTCAGGAAGAAAAGAAACCCAATTATTGCAATCTTTAGAATATTGGCATGGTCTTAATCACCAACTTCCTCCCCATGCATTTTGAAAGGAAAAAAAAAAGATATCTTCCTAAGGAATAACACAAAGACCAAAAAAAAAGACTAATACATCCATGGCAGTTTATTTAATAGTTAAGTAACAGGAATCACAAATTTATGCAATATATCAATTTATATTGAGCATTTTAGTATGATTGCATAGGCTCAATGCAACTCACAATAGTGAAGATTACAGGTAGACATATGAATTTTTAAGCAGGTCCTATTATTGTGTATTTTGAAAATATTATTACTTTAATATCTAGAAATATCATTATATATAACATTTCTGTAACATATCACAGGTGGCCCAATGATGATGTACATAAGCATTGGTATGAGAACCACAGTATCTATAGGAAAAATAGTCACTGCTATTGTAGATGAGGACAAAACAGACCAGAATAAATCTAATCGAATGAAAAGACTGACAAAACAAACAAAAACATGCAATTAAAGAGCCAGGGAATACAGGACAATCTGAATTACCCTTTACCCAAAGTACAAGAGAAATAAATCTAGTCCTTTTAGACATGCCACACTTAAAATTTAGACTGACCCCAAGCCAAGTGAGAAGAGCAACCTCCTACGGGGGTTCACCTGGCAGAGTATCAGAGCCCAAGCGGTGTGAGGAAGACATCTGCACTGAGGGGGAAGAAGCAGCAAAGTGAGACTGATTATATATAGTGGGATTGACCAGGCAGGAAAATAAATTAAGGATAATGGGAGCCAGGTTTCTCTCTGCCAGGAAATAAAGTTACAACCATGGCAAGAGAAAGCTAGAATGAACCCTGTGGTGCTGGATTAGAACTAGATGCATCTGTATGAACAAATGTTTCCATATTTCTATATATACAAATGTACGGTATGTACGGTATTTTATATGTGTGTGTATATATATGTATGAAATGTGTAAATGTGCATATGTAAATATATTCCCTAATCCTGTCCACTGAGAAAGCTTGGGAGCAGTAACATCCAAACAGCAACGAGCATACCTAGCACCAAGATCTTGGTTTCTAAATACCATTCTCTACTAAATGGCTTATTCCAATAATGGGCAATACAAGGTTAAGACAAACATGTATCGTCTTGTGCCAGGCTGCCAGATGTATTTCAAACTATAGGAGCTTGTCAAAAGGGCAAAGAGGGCCTGGAAGACTTTGCCATCTCTACCCAACAGCGCCGGGAGGCGTCTAGGACATGGGGCCAACAGAGTGCTGGGTGTTCTGTCAATGGGGCTGCCAGAGATGTGAAGGCTCATGTCAAAGTTTAATTCATTCATTCTAAAGGACTCATATCATATTGCAGCATTTGCTTTCCATATACTGATAAAGGGAATATCCATCACAGGGTTTTTATAATCATATGGTCACAAGATGAAAGCTATATAGTTAATCATTATCAAAGATCAGGGCTACCGGATTACAGTTCAACAATTTCAGAGAATGACATTTCAGGGAATATCTAATCACACAGATGCAGCAGAAGAGGTACTATTGGAAAGAAAAGGTTGTACAGGGGTGATAACATGGAACAGACCCAAGTTTCTAAATGCACTGACTCTTAATACGATTCAACAAACTTATCAACAGTTAAAGAAGTGGGAACAAGATCCTGAAACTTTCCTGATCATTATAAAGGAAGCTGGAGGAAAAGCATCCTGAGCTGGGGGTGTTATCACAGAGATCTCAGAAGCTGAAAAAGCAAAACAGAAGTTATCTCAAGATTTCTTTAGAGAAGAATATTTGCTGAACAATGACATTGTTGCCCTTATTCGTGGAATTACAATGGTGGGGAGTTGGTTTCTCAGTACATGGGCAACTGCAAGTGGCTACCGAAAAGATTCTGTTTTGCAATGCCAGAAACATCAGTGAGACTATTCCCTGCTGTGGGTGGAGGTTACTTCTTGCCACAGCTGCAAGGAAAGCTTGGTTAATTCCCTGCATTAACAGGATTCAGACTAAAAGGGAGAGATGTACACAGAGCAGGAATTACTGTATACTTTGTAGATTCTGAAAAGCTGGACTCTTTAGAAGAAAATTTGTTGGCCCTGAAATCTCCTTCAAAAAAAATATTGCAGACATCTTAGAAATTTACCATACAAAGTTCCAGACTGATCAAGACAAGTCTTTCATACTTGAGGAATAAACAAATAGTTTGTTTCCAGCCAATACTATGGAACAGATTATTGAGAATCTACAGC
Organism: Tamandua tetradactyla; assembly: GCF_023851605.1. NCBI lineage: Eukaryota > Metazoa > Chordata > Mammalia > Pilosa > Myrmecophagidae > Tamandua > Tamandua tetradactyla. The sequence goes on along the minus strand of NC_135333.1, from coordinate 95,688,689 downwards.
AAAATGGTTCATCTTTTGCCCTAGAGCAGTTGAAGGTAATTTGAAAACTGTCTCCAACCTCCCTAAAAATCACACTAAGGCAACTCATTGAGTCACAAGTTCAAAAACCCTGCAAGTAGTATTAACTATGGAATATCAGCTAAGTCAAGCTTGTATGGGAGGTCATAGCTTTCATGTAGGTGTTAAAGTAGTTTTACTAGATAAAGACTGAGTCCAAAGTGAAAAACAGCTGATTTAAAAGAAGTTACTGATGAAGATTTGAATAATCACTTTAAATCTCTGGGAAGCAATGATATGAAATTTTGAGGTGACTGGACTTTTAAGATGTTACTTTGGAGCAGCAATTGGCAAATTACAGCCTGCTGCCTTTCTTTACACAGCTCAAAAGGGAAGAGTGGTTTCTACATTTTTTTAACGGTTGAAAAAATAATCAAAGACTAATATTTCGTGACATATGAAAATGGTGAAATTCAGATTACAGCATTCATAAAATTTTATTGGAACATAAGAAACATTTTGTTTTTGCTTACACATTACCTATGGCTGCTTTTACACTGTAATAGCAGAGTTAAGTAGTTGCAACAGAAACCACGTGGTCTGCAGAGCCTAAAATATTTACTATCTGACCTTTTTCAGAAAATTTCCCAACCCCTGTTTTAGAAGATGGTAAAACTGGTATGGTTTTAGAATTCTCTTGAGTAAATATGTCTATTTGAAATGAGAACTTTGTTTTGGTCCTGAGTGGTGGTTTATATGTTTGTACAATAACTTCATGTATGAATTACCAAAAATAAAACCTGAAAATGTTAAAAAAAAAAAGGGGGGGGCACAGAAGCAGCTTGAAAGGAGAATAACAGATTATAACTTTTAAAGAAATTATGAGTATACATTGATATAAATTAATTAGTTAAAAGTTTGATGAGAAACTATTTGCATAGTTTCAAAGTACTGTCCCACAAAATGCTGTTTTTTAATTGTGAAATACAACATATATACAGAAAAGCAATAAATTTCAAAGTACATTGTAACAAGTAGCTATAGAACAGATTTCAGAACTTGGTATGGGTTACAGTTCCACAATTTTGGTTTTTTCCTTCTAGCTGCTCCAAGACACTAGAGACTAAAAGAAATACAGTACAATGATTCAGCAGCCATATTCAATTGTTAAATTCTATCTTCTCTATTATAACTCCATCTTATCCTTTGATCTTTCTCCTCATCAAACCGCTTTTTAAATTTAAAGTAGTTTTATACAGTCTCATGTTTCATCCTCTGGCTTTCCTTCTAGTGACATAAATGACACTAAAAGTTTCATTTCAACCATAATTGCACCCACATTACACTGCTATTAGTTACACTCACTACATGGTGCTCCCATCCCCTCCATTCATTTCTAAACATTTACAATCAACCTTATTACATATTCTGCACAAATTAAGCATCAGCTCCCCATTCTCTGCCCTCATTCTATCTTCTGGTTACCTGTGTTCTAGATATTAATATCAGGAACTTGCTAGTTATATTTAGTGAGTTCACACAATGTTTGTCCTTTTGTGTCTGACTTATTTCACTCAACATAATGTTCTCGAGGTTCATTAACGTAGTCACGTGTCATGACTTCATTTCTTTTTACAGATGCATAATATTTCATCATATGTATATACCACATTTTGTTTATCCATTCATCAGTTGATGGACACCTGGGTTGTTCTCATCTTTCGGTAATTGTAAACAACACTGCTGTGAACATCAGTGTGCAAATGTTCACATCTCTGGTTTCAGTTCTTCTGAGTACACACTTAGTAGCAGGTTTGCTGGATCATAGCAGTTCTAAAGTTATCTTCCTGAGGAACTACCAAACTATCTTCCACAGCAGCAACACCATTCTATATTCCCACCAACAGTGAATAAGTGTTCCTATTTCTCTACATCCTTTCCAACACTTTCAGTTTTCTGTTGTTGTTTTTTTTTCAATAGTGACCATTCTAGTAAGGGTGAAATGATATCTCACGTGGTTTTGATTTACATTTCCCTAATAGCTAGTGATGTTGAACATCTTTTCATGTACTTTTTAGTATTTGTGTATCCTTTTTGAAAATTTGTTCATGTCTTTTGCCCCATTATTAAACTGGGTTGTCTTTCTTCTTTTTTTACATGGGTAGGCATGGGGAATCGAACCCAGGTCTCTGGCATGGCAGGCGAGAACTCTGCCACTGAACCACCGTGGCCTGCCCTGGGTTGTCTTTTTATCATTAAGTTGTAGGTGCTCTTTATATGTCCTGGATATAAAATCCTTATTAGATACATGATTTTCAAATATTTTCTCTCTTTGAGAGGTTGTCTTTTCACCCTCTTGACAAAGTCCTTTGAAGCACAAAAGTATTCAATTCTGAGGAGGTCCCGTACAAAATGCTTTTTAATTACAAAGAAGGGTAAGTAATTTAGTAGTGGAAAACCTGGCAGATACCCCTTAAATGATCAAATTAAATACCACCTGGGGAAAAAGAAAAAATGAGTCACCGGATAAGATACAATTAAGAAAAAAGGGCACAGCTTTTGTGACAGTTCTATCAAAGATGCTTGACCTGAATCTAATCACAAGGAGATATCAGACAAATCCATTCTATATAATAGCTGGCCTGTAAACATAAGGTCATGAAAGCGAAGGAAAGACTGAAAATCTGTTCTGAACGTAGAGACTAAATAAATAAGACAACTAAAAGCAAGGTAATTCTGAACTGGATCCTTTTGCCAGAAAGAACATTATTGGGGCAACTGGTAAAACTTGAAAGAGGTCTGAATATTAGATGGCAGTACTGGATCAATTTTAATTTCCTGATATTAATGGCTACATTAAAGGCATGTAGGTGAATCCTTGCTCATAAAAAATATATACTAAATATTCAGAAATGATGGGGCTTCAGGTAGACTACTTTCTCTCAAATAGAGCCAAAAAAATGTCTATGTACTATATTTGCACATTTTCTATACATTTGAGGTTGTTTCCAAAATTAAAAAAAAAGGCATAGGGCCCTGAGAGACCCAGGGCTCAATCACCCCCCTCCACCACGTTGAGAATAAGTTACTACATGTAACCACCTATAATGACCAGGAAAGAAACTAAAGGTCATAGATGTCCTTGGGGGAAGGGGGTGGAATGTGTATGTGGAAATATGTACAGATGCTATCATAAAGAAAGCATTAAGACTCTCTTCTCTTAAGCATTGTTGATAACAAACCTGTAAACTCTGGTGTCACAAGACCCCACTGAAACTCTGCTCTCACACCCTTGTCCTAAAGTCTTATAAGCCCATGCACTCCCCACCCCCTTTGAAGAACTGACTTCCATGTTCTGGATGGCTACTACTGGGAAAGATCATCTCCTGTTTGTAAGTTCCAATAAAATCCATGCCTAACATTCTGCCTAGCATGATCTTTCACCTTGGGGCTGCACCAACCTGACTTCTTCAAGAGCTGTGTTGGAACAACTGGTGAGCCAGTGAGAAGAACAAAGAGCTGCAGGTTGTGGCAGGCATGTTCTGGGAAGGGAGAATCCATGGGGGAAATCCCAAACTGGCCTATTATCATCCATGTGGAGAGGGGTGGCTGCCCTCCTTGATGAATGGGGACCACTGCAAGAATATGGGGATCCCCTGAAAACTCTGGTAGGGTTGCTGTTTTGCAACAGATAGCAAGACAACTGAATTTTAGCAAAAAAAAAATGTAAAAGCCTGTTAGTGGCAGCTATGGCCTGGTCCCTTTTAGGAGCCTTATGCAGGGTCACAGAGACAGAAGAGATGGCAAATGCAACAGACCACCATTCAGAGGAGGAATTAAAACTAGAAAGAGATGTATGCCTTGCCCAGGAAGAAATGAAGGACTCTGACTAATTGCCTGCCTGAAAGTTGCCTCAGACTCGAGTTCAGAGGACTTTCACTACTCTGGGAAGGGACCCCAAAGTGTGGAACCCCATACACTGCTCCTTGTTAGAAGAGGAGGAGGAACATAGGAGAGGGAGGATGAAGAGCCCCAACAGGTGCGTTCCATAATACAAAAGAAATGAAAAGCGTCACAAGATCTACCCCCTGGGGTTCAGCAATTCCAACCTCCTGAACAGAAACTGCATGTTACTATGAGAGATTAAACCATTGGTGAATTGGGTGATTTAGGGCAGTGGTATAGACAAAAAGCTAGGGCGTCCCTACCTAATTAGCTTCTGAGATTATGGAACACTGGAGCAGAAAGGGTAGCACTTTCTGGAGGGGAGACGAGTAAACTGGCATCTATTACCACCCACCCTTTGCTACAACAACACTTGTATGCTACCTCAGCTGATGGAAAAACTGCCTCCTTAGTAATATGACTGATTGATGGGTGTAAGGTTGCATGCCTAATGAAAAGGATATACCACACAATACCACCCATTGGCAAAACATGGAGGAGCTATAAGACATTTTAAGGAGGCTGGAAATGAAACATACCATTTATGCCGCGTCTTTCATAAATCCTGACACTGAAGTTTTTACCACAGGAATGAAAGACACGGTATTGCATACTGCCCCCAACCATTACTATGGGATTCTGGTATATATCCTAAGTCTACTAGTAGGACAACTCATTTCCCTTGCTGCTCAGGCTATAGCGAACCTTGAAGAGTTGGAAAGGCTGTGGAGAAAGGGGGCAGAAGTAAGGGCAATGGGAAAGGCTCCACATGAGCATGATGGCCCTGTTTTAGTTTATTAAGTTGTCAGAACGCAATATAACAGAAATGGAATGGCTTTTAAAAGGGGGGATTTATTAAGTTGCAAGTTTACAGTTCTAAGGCTGTGAAATTGTCCAAATTAAGGAACCAACAAGAGGTACCTGCACTCAAGAAAGGCTGATATCATCTGTAATACCTCTGTCAGCTGAGAAGGCACACAGCTGACATCTTCTGGGGTCTCTGGCTTCTGGACACCTCTCTCAGCTGGAAAAGCACATGACAGTGTCTGCTAGTTTTCTTTCCTCATTCCATAAGACTTCCCTGGGGGCATTTTCCTTCTGAATCTCCAAAGGTCTCTGGCTGTGTGGGCTTTGTTGGTTCTAAGGCTTTTTCTAAAATGGTTCCTGCTAAAAGAGCTCCAGTAAGCAACCCCAACTTGAATGGGTAGAGATACATCTCCATGGAAACTATCTAATCAAAAGTTACCACCAACAATTGGTGGTAACTTTAAAACAATAAAAAAGATCCCACCAAGCAAAACTGAATAAGGATTAAAGAATTTGGCTTTTCTGAGATACATGGCAGTTTCAAACCAGCACCTTCCACCCTCTGGACCCCCAAAAGACATGTTCTTTCTAAACACAAAATACATTCATTCCATCACAATATCAAAAGCCTTAAACCATACCTGCAAAAATACAAATATGATACAAAGTCAGAAAAGTACAAAATCTCATCAAAGTCAGCTACAGGCATGCTCTATCCTAAGGCAAAATTCACTTCTGGCTGTGGACCTATAAAACTCAGAACAAGTTATCTGCTGCAAATATACAAAGGAGGGACAATCATAGGATACATACTCCCATTTCCACAGGGAGAAACTGGAAGAAACACAGGGGTCACTGGACCCAAACAATTCCAAAAACCTGCCGGGAAAATTCCATTAAATTTCAAAGTCTAAGAGTTATTTATTCTCGGGGCTTTAGAAAGTGGCGGTCCCACACTTTCCAAAGGCCATGCAGCAGCTAGGCTCTCTCCCAATGCAATGTTAGGGGACACTGGGGAGACCACCTTTTTTCTCAACTTCACCCTCTCCAAGCATTGGGGTAGCACCTGGGCTCTCTGCTTTCTCTGGGGCACACACTCAAGGCCTTCAGAACAATGTGGTGGTAGCAAGGCTCTCCCCAATCCCCAAGGAATGTGCTCCACCATCTCCAAGGCCTGAGGTGGCACAACTCTTTCAGAACATTGAAGTGGAAAGCCCACCCTCTGCCTTTGGGACAAACTCACCCTTTCCAAGTTCTTGGTTGGGTCCAATCTCCTGGCCTGAGGTTTCTTGGCTTCAGACCTTAGATTCTATGGTTCTGTCTCTGAAGTCATTTTTCCTTCAATTGGTCTTTTTCGTCCAAACTACCAGTGATCCCATTTATACAGATCCCACAACACTCTGTTGGTTTTCTATGTAGTATGCAGGGATCATGTCCATCAGACAAAAGGACTTTCCACAAATCCTTTCTGGATAACTCCATCTCAAACCCTCCCTTGTCCTGTAATGACTGACTGGTTCCATGTTTGGTTAAATCCTAACATGGGGAACTATTCTCTGGGGTCTCATTTCTGGAAGCCCAGAATTTTCCAGACCATCAATTTCTGTTTTCTTTGTACCCAAGAATTCAGTTCTCAGATCATCTCTTTCCTGTCACATTTCACTATAGGCTGCAAGGAGAAACAAGGCCACACTTCTCACATTTAATTTGGAAATCTCTTCTGTTAAATATCCAAGTTCATGGCTTTTAAAACCTGCCTTCTGTCCAAAACTAGTACTCAATTTTGCCAAATTCTTTGCCACTTTAAAATGGGGATCACCTTCCTTCCGGTTTGCAATAACACATGCATCGTTTCTGCCTACGGCCTTACCAGAGGTATCTTTAGAGTCCACATTTCTACCAACAGTCTCTTTAAAGCATTCCAGGCCTTCTCTATCAAGATCCACACAATTCTCCCAGAATCCTCCCCTTATCCATTTAAAAAGCCATTCCAGCATGTTTGGTATTTGCTAACCGTAGCACCCCACTTCTCTGGTACTAAAATCTGTTTTAGTTTTTTAAGCTGCCTGAATGCAATATATGAGAAATGGAATAGCTTTTAATTGGGGAATTTATTAAGTTGCAAGTTTACAATTCTAAGACTGTGAAAATGTCCAAATTGAGGCACCAACAAGAGGTTATCTTCACTCAAGAAAGGCTAATATCATCTGGAACATCTCTGTCAGGAAGACACGTGACTGGCATCTGTTGGGGTCTCTGGCTTCTGGACACCTCACTCAGCTGGAAAAGCACATGACAATGTCTGCTAGTTTTCTTTCCTCATTCCATAAGGCTTTCCTGGGGGTATTTTCCTTCTGAATCTCCAAAGGTCTCTGGCTGTGTGGGCTTTGCTGGTTCTAAGGCTTTTTCTAAAATGGTTCCCTCTTAAAGTGCTCCAGTATGCAACCCCACCTTGAATGAGTGGGGGCCCCTCTCCATGGAAACCATCTACTCTAAAGTTACCACCCACAATTGGGTGGGCCACATCTCCATGGAAAAACAATTAAAAAAGACCCCACCCAGCAATACTTAAAGAGGATTAAAGAACTTGGATTTCTGGGGTACACAACAGTCTCAAACCAGCACAGACCCTAATCAGGTATCTCACAAGCAGAGGTAGGCAGATCTCATTGCTATAGGCACAGAATAGAGGATAAAGTAATGGCACCTCTGTATACAGTGGTTCCAAAGATGCCTCTTTACTACAAGGAATTAGCACTCAATTATGTCATTATCTTTGTTTTAGATTTAACTAATGCTTTCTTTAGCATTCCCTTAAATAAGGCCAGTCAACCTACTTTCACCTTACCTGGGAAGGACAACAAAGGACTTTCAAGGTGCTCCCACAAGGCTATTTATTTACATAGCCTGACCACCTGCCCAGGTCTCATGGCAAAGGATTTGGCTAAGTGGCAAAGTCTATTTCATTATATTCATGATATCATGTTAACCAGTAACTCTTTCTTAGAACTAAAAGAAGCTTCAGGCTCATTGCTATCTCACCTTGAGAGTCTGGGATGGGCAATTAATCATGCAAACTGCAACATCTTGGCCATCCTGTCAAATTCTTAGGTGTTGTACAGTTTGGTAAGACAAAATTATTCCTTCTGCTGAAATTGATAAGGTACAATGTTTTCCTATGCTGCATATGCCAAAACAACTAATGGCTTTCTTGGGGATCAGAAACCCTTTGTTCTTCACTTAATCCAAATGTTAAAACCTTTGTATATGCTAAATTGAAATGGTCATACTTGGAAATGGAAGGACCTCCAAAGGCTGCTTTTGAAAAACCAAACAAGGCAATAGCACAGGCACAATCATAGGAGGGTAGATCCAGACCTATCCTATGAATTGAATGTAGCCAGCACTGATAGGTTTTGGGTGTGGCCTGTGGCAGAAGCCACATTCTAAAAAAGCGCCCCTTGGTTTTTGGTCAGTCCTGGAAAGGGGCAGATACAGCCTTCTGAAAAAGCAATTGTGTGCTGCATAGAATGCCTTATTGCAAGTAGAGGAACTGATGCTAAGATGACCAGTGCAAGTAGAGGAACTGATGCTAAGATGACCAGTCACCTTGAAAATGGCAACCTTGAAAGGAACTTCGAAACCATGCTTCGGCAATGCCCAACTGAGCACACTGAACAAAGCAAAGCATACCTGCTACAGCAGAGCATTTTCAATAATAGCGCTCTAGATGCAAAAGTATACTCAAACCAGTGTCCTATATAGAAGATTCAACAGCTGAAGTTTCTATTCCTGAAACAGCTGTTGAAAATCCCACTATAGAAGGCAGAGGTACCATTTCTGAGTCTGCATGGTACATTGATGGGTCTGCTAGTAGGCAACCTCCCACACGGACAGTCATGGCAGTACAACCCAGTACTGACACTATATGGTGGTAAACTGGTGCTATACAAAGCAGTCAGTGGGCTGATTTAAGAGCAGTATGGATGGTAATAGTGCATGAGCAAGAGGACACACAAACTGTACTGACCGCTGGGCTGTTAACAAAGGCCTTATGACCTGGATGCAACCTGGAAGCAGAAACAATGGAGATTCATTAGTCACCCCCTTTGGGGATAAGAACTGTGGAAAGGTATCTGGGACACCTGCCAATGATATAAGTTGCAATTGCCAATCACATACCAGCAGGAGTGGACATCACTAGAGAGTGTTTCTTGCATTGACCACATGGGCTACCATACCAGACGAAACACGTTGGTCAGCTATAAATCCTGGTAATCCAGTGGCAAGTGGACCACACCAGTCCCCTTCTGCTCTCAGAGACTGTGAGGTATGCTTTTACTGCTGCAGACACGACTACAGGACTGTTGCTAGCTTTCCCAGTGGGGAAGACTAACTAATGGGCCACTGTCCAATGTGAGTGCCCTGTATGGAGTGTCTACACCAACAGCCAGTGACGGGGCACCCCATTCACTGGGCATATAACCCAAACCTGGGCTATGGACTAGAACATGTTGATATTCCATCTGCCCTAAAATCCTACAGGTGTGGGCTTTATTGGGAAAAAATAAATGAACGCCTTGTTAAAGGAACAGCTAAAAGATGATAAGAAGTCCTTGCAACAGCAGACAGAAACTCTATCAGGATTTAACTCACTTGAATGCAACTTGGGGGCTGTAGCCCCTGCTTCTCCTGAAATACTAAAGGCAGGATCAGTGCAGGCTCTAAAAATACAAATTAAACGGTGGTGCCAGTTTGAAGGGTTTTAATCCTGATCCATTATGCGGAGGCAGCTATTTCTTTTAATCCCTATTCAGTACTGTAAATTGGAAACTTGATTAGGTTATCTCCACAGAGACGTGACACACTCAATTGTGGGTATTAACTTTTGATTAGAGGAAGAAGTGACTCCACCCATTTCATGTGGGGCTTGATTAGTTTACTGGAATATTTTAAAAGAGGGAACCATTTTGGAAAAACTAGAAAGCAAGAGAGCCACGAGAACCATGAAAGCCCACACAGCTAGAGGCCTTTGGAGATGAAGCAAAACTTCCTTGGGGGAGCTTCATGAAACAGGATGCCTGGAGAGAAAGCTAGCAGATGTCACCATGTTTGCCATGTGCCTTTCCAGTTGATAGAGAAACCCTGAACGTCATCGGCCTTCTTGAACCAAGGTACCTTTCTGTGGATGCCTTAGATTGGACAGTTCTATATCCTTGCTTCAATTTGGACATTTTCACTGCTTTAGAACTGTAAACTTGAAATTTAATCAATTTCCCTTTCTAAAAGCCACTCCATTTCTGGTATACTGCACTCTGGCAGCTTGTAAACTAGAACAAGGGCCATCCGCTTCACAGGCTAAAAGGGAGAATAATAATAATTTGTTGTTGCTGATGTCTCAGAACACACAAACAGGGAAAATTTGACTTTAGGGCTGGCCTAAGCAATTGCACTGGTTGGAAATCTTAAGCCCATGGGGAACAGGAGTCACCCAAAATATTATAATACAACATAAAAAAAAGTCTGTTAAAATTTTTTATCACTAATCCAGAGCCTCCTATTCCCATGAGAACCTCACGTATAACCACATGGACCCCTTCTTATGCCTAAACTAACAACTGATGTTATGGTGGAGGACTCTCAAGATTTTCAGGAGCAGAATATCTGGTATTTAAAACCTTCCCATAATGTTCCTCTCCCTGGTACCATATTATAACGGTACAAACGGAGACCACGGTACAAATTTGTCCATGGAACAACTGGAACCCTAGATTGTATATTGTTAGATCAGCATAAATTACCCCCTAATTGTTCCCAATAAATACCTTTCTTTCCACCTGCAGTGCCCTAGCAAACACGTTCTGCAATGGGTAACTCATGCCCACAATCAAAACCAACGCTAGGTTTGTACGGACTTGCCATCTTCAGGAGTACTGCCCTGCCTTGGACTGTGACCCCCACAAATCAGACTGTGTGGAATACCCTGCTGGCCTGGCAGAATTCAATGCATAGGAAAATCTGGAAACAAATCTCATTCACAGGATATTGTACATGGGGACAGCCCTGGGTCCCCGCTACCTTACATAACATTTTACCCCATACTCCTAGTAACTAGGAAATGGTTTAACTCCCTTCTTGGCTATGGTGGCATCTCTCTGTGAGGTTTTTATCTCTGTGTGGGGGACTCCTCGTGTCCAGTTGTCTCTTATACTGTTGTGGTGGAATATGGGTGCAATGTCTGTCCTATGGTCAACGTAGTCTGCTGTGTGGGGATGGATCATAGAGACCCAGGCCTGCCCCACCTCCCCCCACCTCGATACTGAGAATAAATTACTGCACAAAGCTTACCTACAATGACTAGGACAGAAGCTGAAAGTCACAGATCTCCTTGGGGGTAGGTTCCAGAACAACTGGAACCCTAGATTGCATACTGTTAGATCAGCATAAATTATCCCCTAATTGTTCTGTGGAAGAATGTACAGATGGTATCGTAAACAAAGCATTAAAACTCCTCTCCTTTGAGCACTGATAAGAAATCTTTAAGTCCCTGTGTCACAAGACCCAGCTGAAACTGTTCTCACACCCTTGTCCTAAACTCTTATAAGCCCTTCCACTCCCTGCCCCTTTCGCAGAGCACGGACTTCCATGTCCTGTATGGTCACCACTGGAAGTTCTTCTGTTCATAGGTCCCAATAAAATCCATGCCTAACTCTCTGTACAGCATGTTCTTTAGTCTTGAGGCTATTCTCACCTAATCACACCAAGAGCTGGGTTGGAACAGGCCCACACTTGAGTATAATTTCCCTTAGAAAATTAACTGACTGATTTCTCTGCTTTAGTTTCTCATTCTTGCAAATAGGAGCAATACCTCCTAGCCCAACAAGAGTATTATGAGAATTAAATTGCATGAAAATATGTTTAGCACAGCTCTTGGAAGAAAGATTTCATTTTAATATAATTATATATTCATTTATAATCCTTTATTAGATATATTCTAATTTGTCTCAGAGATGTCTTACGATTTCAGTTTTTTCCCAGTTTTACCTTGCATCCCTCCCACACCTCTCCTATAATTCACCCCACAGGAGGTAATCAGGATGTTCCCATATCTCCACTGCCCTTCTCTTCCATTCCTGCTCCCTACCAAACACGCACTTATATTTCAAGACCAAGATCAAGCATTCCCTTTTCTATGAGCCCATCTGATCAGACAGAAATTATGGTTCCCTTCTTTGTATTCCCACAGTACTTTCTATATACAGTCACATAATACCTCTAACACCAATATTGCACTGTGATCTGCTTCTATTCATTTCATTCCTAAAATGATGGCCTACTTGATGGCATGGGCCCTAATTCATCTTGGGCACCATCAAGCTTAAACCAGAGCTTGGTACCAAGTAGGTACTCAAATGAGTTCTGAATGAATAAATCAAAGTGAGTGAGTAAACAGGTGAGGGCACCAAAGGGGCCAAGTTTCCAAGCATCAGCATCTAAAGAAGATTAGAAGACAGATTAGGCATTTCTGCTGGACAGTTCTTTATTTTGTACCTATATTCTTTCCTTCTGCAATAAGTAAGTTTATTTTTCACACGTACTTCAAAAAATAAAAAAAAAAATAAAAACACATACCTTCTGCCTCTTCTTATACTTCAGAAAAAAAAACAGGTTTGTTTCCCTTCTACATTAATTCAACCAACAAATATTTGAGTGCATCCTATGTGCAAGACCGCTAGAGCAGGTGCTAAGGTGTCAAAGGTGAACCTTGTCCTATCAAGTATCTGACTAGGTTATACTTCTCTATTGAATCAGTGAACAACAATGTGAGTCATTCCAGGTAGGCACTTCAGCCTGGGTCACTGAACAAGTTAATAGATGACTCAGGACTAGAATGCTAAACTTTTCTATGAGCTTCATAGAAAGTTTCATCTTTAATTCTTAGTTATTTCAGATTTCTCTCATATTTCAAATGGATAAACAGTCTGTAGAATACATTGACATACTGGAAATATCATAACGGTGTTATCTTAAATCATGAATCTGATTTTTCAAGAGAAGGACTACAATAACTTTAACAGCCTTTATTTTCATCACCCAACCACACACCAGGAAACCTTAAATTTCTCCAGTACTATTCTCTTTACATTAAAGCAAAATGTGCAAAGGTTTTATTTTATCCCTGTACTGCCCCAGATAAAAATAGGTAGGATCAACACTCTGGCTGGGCTAGGAGACATATCTTAAAGCTGCTTTTTCATAGGAAGCCCTCTGCATTATTCATTTGGGGAGGGTGGGGCAAAGGACTCCTACTGATTATGGGGAGGGCTTTGCTTATCCTTTCCTTACTTCAAGTATTTCCACAGCTAAGGCTGAGCAACACACTGAACTATCTGCTGCTGCCAATAATCAACCTGCGCTTTCTCACCTCTGTGCAGGAACGTGTGTCCCTCACTGGTACAACTGCAGGTCTTCCACAACTCTAAACTTGCTACACATGATCACATTCTAGCTTGTGAAACAGGTACTTCTGTCTCCTCACTGAAGACGGAATCACACTCCACACTGTCTAGGCTGGAGAATGCACACTGGATACAGCTGTTAGGCATGTTTAGTCTGACCTGCAAAATGAATTAGCATTTTAAAATCAACTGTAAATATTGAGAAACTTTATGTAACTCCAGCCTGTTGGTTTCTTTTGAAAACTGGAAGTCCACAGGCAAGAGGTTCCTACAGGAACTATTCTGAATCTGTGTTTAACAGAGAAATTCGAGTCTTTTGGTAATAACGTGTTTCTACAAGTATCCAAGGTTCAGGCCCCCCCTTCCTCCATTTTGAGAGCAAGTCTGAGAACCGCCTACATGACCCATGACCTGGACTGATGTTAAAGGTCACAGAATGTAAACTTCCTCCTTCCCTAAAAAAATCTCACGAGGGTCTGCGGAAACTCCGTTGTAACCACATCTCGCGAGACTGTTAAACTCTATAACCCGCTCAAGTCTCTGACTTATTTATCTCTTTGCTTTGGTCCAGGTGCAGACTTTCATCTCCCAGTTAACCTGCCAGTGGGGAAGATCTTCCTCTTCTCCTCCCTAATTAAACTCATGGGTAGTCTTCTAGCTAGCGCGTTATTTGATCTCAGGGTTGTGCTGGGCAGGAACAGTATCATCCACAATTCACAGCGTAGCCCCCATGCTTGTCTTAAATTATGCCTCATTCCCAAAATGACTGCTTACGTGACCACATGAAGTGTATAAATTCAGTTCCAAAATAGCCAATAATAAGGACCTATCGATGAAAGGAGATAAATGTTTTCAAACTGTAATTTTTAGTATCCACAGAAATAACAGATTTTATTCAATCCAGTTACAGAGAATTTTCCTTCAGTCTTTATCCATATAAAAAGTCATTGTGCCAGGCGGGCCACGGTGGCTCAGCAGGTAAGAATGCTTGCCTGCCATGCCCGAGGACCCGGGTTCGATTCCCGGTGCCTGACCATGTAAAAAATAATAATAATAAAACAAAGTCACTGTGCCACTTTGCAACCTAGTCATTCCTAAGCAATGGCCCAATGGGTAGACTTCAGTCAAATTCAAATTTCCTAAAAACCTATTTGATTCCACAAAAACAGCAACATAAAAGACAATTTAATACAGGATTTTGCAAATATTAAGCATCAGAAGCTTATCTTTAAAGAGCCATAGTATGAATATTGCATTCCTTTCAGAGGATTCTGTTCTGTAAAGACTAGAGAGACTGAGACATCTCAAAACATAGATCCATTAAAGTTTTTACTGGGCATCTATTTCTCTTTTTTAACAAATCTCACTATGGCAAGTACAGGCTTTCTTATTGAGCTAAGGACCTTTGAACTACTCGCACATTTCATTTCTTTCATCTTCCACGGCCAATTTATGAACACACCCAAAAGTCTCATATTAGAAGAAGGTACATATTTGCATGGTAACTTAATCAGCAATGACCCTTGCTCTTCCATCTCAATTTGCTAAGCTCCCGTAAAAGGTATGCTAATAAATCAAACATGTCTATTTACAACATCATTTCAATCATCATCTCAACTGTTTGTTGTGTAACTTGGTAAAGCATTTAAATAGTTACAAATTTGGGATAGCATGTTTCCTTAAAGGTGTTTGTTGTGTAACTTGGTAAAGCATTTAAATAGTTACAAATTTGGGTTAGCATGTTTCCTTAAAGGTGAAATTCTGAAGGAATATCACCAACTCTTTGATCTTTGCTTTAGGTCTGCCTTGCCATAATTAAGCATTTTGGAGAAAGAAATTTCTCAGTCAAAAATCATTGGTTGTCAGGTGGGCTGCAGTGGCTTAGCAGGTAGCATTCTCACCTGCCATGCCAGAGGCCCGGGTTTGATTCGCAGTGCCTGCCCATGCAAAAAAAAATCATTGGTTGTCTCTCCTGATGGGTCCCTGGACCAGGTAAGTTCTGAAACCTTGATGGCCCAGCCTCTCCAGAACATCACATAGTTCCATCTCCCTACCCCATATTAGTGACAGACCCTTCCAAACTGAAAAAGTTAGAATGGCCATAGCCCGAACACCCCTAAAGAGAGGGATAGAAAGATCAAAGGTGATGGTGGAGTTATACAGAGAAGATAGGATTTAACAAATGAATATGATTGCTGAATCATTAAATTGATATCTCTTTTAGTCTCCAGTATCTTTGAGCAGCTAGAAGTAAAAACCTAAAATTGTGTAACTGTAACCCATGTCAAACTCTGAAATATGTTCTACAACTATTTGTGGTGCTGTGCTTTGAAATTCATAGCTCTTTTGTATATATGTTATTTTTCACAAAAAAGTTGATTGTGGTGACAAAAAAATATTTAAGCCTTCTAGGCTACTATATTCTGGAGCAGCTAGAAGGAAAAATCTGAGAGGATCATATGGTAGCTCATGACAAACTCTGGGATCTGTCCTATAACTACTTGTTGAAGAGTGCTTTGAAAACTATTGCTTTTTTATTTCTGTGCTTTGTATATATGTTACACTACACAATTAAAAAGTTTTTAAAAAATCATAGGTTGTCTTTTGTTGCTCAAATGTGGTCTGTCTCTAAGCCGACATGGCAAGTGAACTCACTGCCCTCCCCATCTACATGGGACATGACTCCCAGGGGAGTGAACCTCCCTGGCAACATGGGATAGAAATCCCGGGATGAGCTGAGGCCTGGCATCAACAGATTGAGAAAACCTTCTCGAACAAAAGGGGGAAGAGAGAAATAAGACAAAAGTGTCAGCAGCTGAGAGATTTTAAGCAGAGTCGAGAGATTATATATAGTCTTACACATTATATAGATATCCCTTTTTGGCTTATGGTGTATTGGAGAGGCTGGAGGAAGTACCTGAAACTGCAGAGCTGTGTTCCAGTCGCCTTGTTTCTTGAAGATGATTGTACAATGATAAAGCTTTTACACTGTGACTGTGTGATTGTGAAAACCTTGTGTTTGACACTTCTTTTATCCAGGGTATAGACAGATGAGTAAAAAATATGGATAAAAATAAACAAATAATAGTGGGGACAAAGGTTAAAATAAATTGAGTAGATTGAAATACTAGTGGCCAATGAGAGGGAAGGGTAAGGGGTATGGCATGTATGAATTTTTTCTTTTTTCTTTCTTTTTCTGGAGAGATGCAAAATGTTCAAAAACATGATCATGGTGATGAATACATGTGCCAGTTTTAAAGGAATTATGTACCTAGAAAAGTCATGTTTTAATCCTAATCAATCTTGTGGGTGCAACATTTTCTTCTAATCCCTATTCAGTACTATAGGCTGGGAACCTGATTAGGTTATCTCCACAGAAATGTGACTCAATCAATTGTGGGTATTAAACTTGATTAGATGGAGACATGTCTGCACCCATTCTAACTGGGTCTTGATTAGTTTACTGGAATCCGATAAGAGAAGAGATATTTTGGAGAAAGCTTCAGAACACCGCAGAACCATGAAGCAGAAAGTCCACCAACCAGCAACTTTTGGAGATAAAGAAGGAAAACACCTCCTGGGGAGCTTCCTGAATCAAGAGGCCTTGGGAAAAAGCCAGCAGATGCTGCCATGTTCGCCATGTGCCCTGCCAGCTGAGAGAGAGACACTGAATGTCATCTGCCTTCTTGAAGCAGATTGGACATTTCTATAGACTTGCTTTAACTGGGACATTTTCTCGGCCTTAGAACTGTAGACTAGTAACTTTTTAAAAGCCATTTAAAAAGTTAAATTCCCCTTTTTAAAAAGCCATTCCATTTCTGGTGTATGGCATTCCAGCAGCTTGAAAACTAGAACAATACACAACTAGGTGATGATATTGTGAGCCAATGTATGGAATGTTTGTATGCCAAGAATGTTTGTATGTTAAGTTTGTACAATAAAAATATTAAAATCAGAAAAAAACAAACAAAAAAAAGCAAGGAAGAGATTAAAATTTCACAGACAAATGCTGAGAGAATTTGTCACAAGAGACCAGCCCTACCAGAAATACTAAAGGGAGTTCTGTTGGCTGAAAAAAAAGACAGGAGAAGGAGGGCTGGAGGAGGGCACAGAACTGAAGAGTAAGGGTAACTTAAAGGATAAAAAGTGAAAAAGCGGGAAGGATATATAGGTCTGAAAACCTTGGGTCTGATGCTCCCCTTTATCCAGGGTATGGACAGACAAGTAAAAAAATAAGTAATAGGGGTGGAGGGGGATAAGGGGTAAAAAGAAATTGGGTAGATTGAAATACTAGTGGTCACTGAAGGGGAGGGGTAAGGATTATGGAATTACGAGGTCTTTCTTTGTTCTTTTTATTTCTTTTTCTTGTGTGATGCAAACATCCTAAAAATGATCATGGTGATGAATATACAACTATGTGATGATATGTGACCCACTGTACACTTTGGATGGACTTTATGTGCATGAACGATATCACAGTTAAGTCTATTTTTAAAAAAGTAACAACAACAAAAAAAATCATTTGTTGATTCAGAGTTCTGTGGAATCGTACTCAAAGAATCCAAAGTTTTACCACCACAAATGGCAGCCTCTTGGGTTGTTTTTTTTTTAATCACATTTTATTATTTAGTTTTAGACCCTTTCAATATTGTTCCTTCTTAAAAATTATCATCATAATTGCATGCCAAAATAAATAAATAAATAAATAGCTGGAAACAAGGAATGAGCTGAACCTCTCTGTGACCAGATCACAGAGCTGATGGCTCAGTGAGCTGTGCTTTCTAAGTAGGAGGGACAGAGGAATTTATTTACAGTAAAACATACCATAAAATAGGAGTCACTAGCCAACTGCTCATAAATTGCAGATCACTCAAAATCACTCTTTAAGAAAAGAACTCCTCTAGAGGCTTCATTTATTGTACAGCAATAGGCAGAAACAGTAGCTTAAGTTATGTCTGGGTGCTTTATACATTTATTTTACCATAAAGTAAGAGCTAATTGCATATAATCTCATCCCTATCCTTAAAAATATCTCCCTTAAAAAAAGGGGGGGGGCAGAGTGAGCTCTCCTGCTTTTGAACAGGATGCTGCCCAATTCATGAATTGCTCAATAAAGCTGTGAGATCCTAAATTGTGTGAAAATTTTTTCTTTTATCAGTTTTGGCAATGAGGATAGGATATGAAGGCAACTGCTGATGGATCTGAAGTCAACTAGAAAGACAGGTGAAGGCACCACAGAACACTTTTAATACTACTCTTCACCATCTCCAAGAGTCATGAACAATTTTTTACCCTGATGCTTCTCTGAAAACACTACCAATCAGCTACAGGCCAGAGTACTTCACCTTCAACGAAAAAGGACCATCTC
The DNA here is from genome assembly GCF_023851605.1 of Tamandua tetradactyla. Taxonomy (NCBI): domain Eukaryota; kingdom Metazoa; phylum Chordata; class Mammalia; order Pilosa; family Myrmecophagidae; genus Tamandua; species Tamandua tetradactyla. The sequence goes on along the minus strand of NC_135333.1, from coordinate 95,670,113 downwards.
AGAGATATACCTATTTCCAGACATGGGTTCTTGGTTTAATGGAATATGGGGACAAACCAGTATGATTTGGACTTACGATGTGAATTGGGATTATCAATCTGTAAATTTTTAGTTCTTGTTGAACAAACTGTATTTCATGATTCTGTTCAAATTCCTAGTCACTCCAAGGACAGTTGGCTGCTCTTAAGATGGCTAATCAAAAGAAAAATGGGATAGAAATATACTGTCTCTAGTAGACAAAATAAAAGTAACAGATACCCCAACACAGAAAGAGGACCATACCATATTCTACTCACCTGGGTAACCCCACTCCAAGGGTTTTGAACGTAATTGAACAGTCATCCAATAAACCTCGGTGCAATTGAAAAAAGAAACAAAGACTTTAAAAGAAAAATGGAACAAAACAACTGCTCGAGCCTACTCAACTGCCTGACAAGAAAAGAAAAGGTAGTGACCAGAGTGCTCTGCTCAAGTTTCCAATGGGATCATTGGAAGAGTGACCAAAGTGGGGGAGACACTGTTAAGTAAAATAAAATGGTCACCCATAATGGGCATTGCTAGGAGAAAACCTTTCTGAGAAGGCATATCCAGAACACAAAAACAACTGACTTGTAGGGGTTTTCTGTGAAAACGGAACACACCACATGGGGTACCTGATAAGCAATACCTCATGTTAAAAGTAGTTTCAGTCAAGTAGATAACTTATCAAAATGGGCACACGTACCAAGCTAATCAATGTATATTTGCTTCCCACTTTGTAAGATGTCCCCTCTGCAATTTAATGTCAGCCAATCAGAACATTTCCTCACTTGGCTTCCATGTTTGCCATATATGAGCTCCCCCTCCCCTCGGAATGGGATGTTCCCCAATTCATGAATCACTCAATAAAGCTGTGAGAGAGATCCAAAAAAGAAAAAATCAATCTAGACTAACAAGCCACCAATCTAAACCAGTAAATCATGTGCACCAGCCCTAAGGGGAAAGTAAAGAGTGGTGTATGACTCCACGTGAAAATCACTTTCTGTGAGTTCTCCACAGGCAAGTAGAGCATGATATTCACAGTGGTCCTTAGTGCTCAAGATGCTTCTTTAGTTGAGAAAAATGGTACGTTTTACCTATTTTATATTCCTAAATCCCACAGACTAGAACTGTAAATTTTTAGCAGCACATTAACAGAATAATGTTGTGGTTAAGATTATGAACTTTAGACTTGGGCCAGATTAGATGTGTCCTGCCTCTACCATATATTAGCCATGAGACAATGGGCAAGTCAGTCTGCCTTCCTAAGCCTTAGTTTCTCCATCTATAGAATGAGTTTAACAATAAATGCCTCACAGTGTTGGCAGGAGGATGAAATGAAGCCAGGTATATAAAGTTCTTTGCACAGTGTCCAGTATGTAGAAAAGACCTCAAACTCTGCAAATAGGATGTCCAGTCCACAACATCACCTCTACTCTGTTCCTTATACCTTGCATTTGTTCCTAGGTCTTTTCAAAACTTCCCCTCAAAGAATCCCCCACTACCTTAGCCCGCTCTTTTCTTCTGCCCATCCCATTTTCCAGTTAATGTGAACCAATACGGAAATGTCATTCCTTGATGGAAGGCAGAGGAAGAAAAGAAAATGAGACGATGGCAGTGTTTCTCTGTCAATCTCTCCACCGTGATCAGGCAGGGCAGCATATCCAGAGAGACTAGTGTTAAGAATACCAGCTATTTGGGAGCATTAGGCAAAAATTAGGCAGGTTACAACCACTCCCTTTCTCCTCAATGAGCACTTAACCTTCTGCTAGGTATTTTATGACCCATCAAAAGGTTCTGGAAGCTCTTATAATATGAAGCTAAAACAATAATGCAAACTTCTCTGCAGTCACAGAAATCATTTTCTGTACTTTTAAACCACACTATGAGCAATGCAAAACAATAAGAAACAAAGCTGAATATAGGCAAATTGTTCCCTCAGTTCAAAAGTGAGAATAAAATTTATCTGAAGTGACCAAGCAGATCGGAGGTGACGGCAACTGGACGTTTTACATAGCTAGAAGGACATTAGCAATGCACTTGATTTATTTGCAGGAAACCAGTGGTTCTTAACCAGGGGCTTTGACCCTCAGGGGATAATTGCCAAGGCCTGGGTACATTTTTTTTCTTTTTCTGTTTTGATGCTCATGCTGGGCTGGTACTACCAGTCTAGTGGGTAGGGACCAAGGATGCTGCTAAACATCTTACAATGCACAGGACAGTCCCCACAACAAGCAATTATCCAGGCCAAAATGCCAATAGCACTAAAGCTGAACAAGTACTTTATTTATGATCATCTTAAAATACTTAGAAACACCTTAATCATTGCCCATGTCAAAGAAAATCCTTTGTTCACAAGACACTTTGTGTGCGTAGAGAATTTTAAGATCATTTATCCACATTATATCTTCTGATCTCCCAAAGACCTAAGAGGCAGGGATAATAGAAACCGAGTGTCTTGCCAAAACCACAAAGGTAGAGATAGAGGGAAAAAAGAACTCAGGTTTTTCATTTAATGTGTAGAATGCTATTTGTATTATGTGGTGATACATAATCTAGTATGATAAAGGAAGAATAAGGTCTTGGTATGTGAAGGTATAACTGAAAAATATTTTGGTTGAAATTTTTAATAAATTACATATTTTCTTGCCTACTCCAATGCTGAATAGTATAAATTATTTTAATAACAAAAAATAATTGCAAATATCCATTATCAAAATATTGGGTGGTATAGTTGCAAATTTTCTTCCATTCTTGATGACAGAATGTTGGCCATAATTTCTGCTATCACATCTGCATCAAAAAGCACCTTCCTATGGCTATTTTCCTCCAGATTCACGGACACGCCTCTCCTAATTGATGGCTTTTCATTTACCATGAGCAAGAGGAAAATAAAAGCAAGCTTTTAAAGAACTAAGTGAGGTCTAACATAAATAAACTACAACTTTCAACATTATTTTAACAGCTTGGGTTTGTGTCCTAGAGGTTACTGTTATCCCAAGTCTAACCTATGGGACTGCAGTGCTACTAACTGCTATATACTTCCAAATCCATATGTATAAAGGAAGAATTTACTGTTTTCTAACATGATCAAACAAGGTGTAATGACTATTCCTGCATATTTCTACTCTCAAAACTGGAAAGCAGTAACACTGTGAAAAAATAAATTTCACAGTGATAAAGAATGCTTCTATGGTATGTAGATTGCACATGTGATATGTAAAGTGATACAGTGAAATACTGTGCAAAATTTAAAACAGGATTTTGTGTCTAGAAAAGACATTTCACATTTAGTCAAAGTGAAGAGACACTGGCCAAATGTTTTTGCAAAGCATTCAAATTTATAAGGAATTCATATTCCATATTACTAGCTTCACTTTCTAAGACCGTAGGAACAAACGAAAACATCCGTTTATGTGAAATCTGCTGATTCTACTGAAATAACTACCATAGGTATCTGTGAAGTTTTGGTTGTTGCTACATAAATGTTTTATCAAACATCTGTGTTTTGTTTCCCAGCTGCTGAAACAAATGCCATACAATGCGTTGGCTTAAACAACAGGAACTTAGTTGCTCACGGTCTTGGGGCTTAGAGAAGGCCCAAATTGAATGTCAGTAAGGCAATGCTTTCTCCCCAAACACAGTGATGTTCTGGGACTGGTTTCTTTGGTCCTTGCTGCTCCATCACATGGCAATGCACATGACAGTGTCTTCTTTCTCTTCCACTCCACTGACGTCCAGCCTCTGGCTGCTCTCTGTGGCTTCCTTCTGAGGCTCCAGAAATAGGATTAAGACCCATCCTCATTCAGTGGGGCTACAACTTAACTGAAGTTACCTCATTATAAGGTCCTATTTACGAAAGGTTCAGGAATTAAGATTAAAAACATGTTTTTCTGGAATATAATTCCAAGTCACCATAATATCTCTAAAATGGCCTGGGTCAATTCCAATTTAGCCACTTAAAAGACATACACACACACCACATGTATTTAATTTGTACTTGCACTTGTTGAGTGCTGGGTGTGTAAATGCAAAAGCTTTACACTTCATTTAGCCCTTTACCTTATGAAACAAGTACTTTCATTATCCTGGTTTGAAATAGCTTCAGGGAAGTTAAGTAACTGATCCAGAGCTAATAAATGGAGCGAGGTTATTTTAACCCAGGCCTGTCCAACCATTGAGCCAGCTCTTTGAACCAGTTCTACCCTCAACACATAAAGCTATACACACCTCTCAGAACAGAAATTTCTATCATTCACCAGATTGATTTGTTCCATCATGCTTACTACCTCATAACTTAAATAAAACACAGATAAAATTCAATCGAAATACCTTCTGGTGCCCCATATTATTTTATGAAGTTTTGCATGAAAATAAATTTGCACCTTATTCACAAGATAATCATATTCTAACTCTCAATATCTACAAAAGTTAAAGGTACATTTGCTATCTTCCTATTGTGAGACCCTGAGAAGGTAATCACATTAATTACATCTACGAGGAAACCACACAGTGAACCCAGGTGCACAGAAATCCTAATTTACATGAAAGAAATGACCTTTCTGAAGAAGACAGTGAAATTAAAGCTTTCTTCTCTGAAAAGGTCAGAGTATTTTTCTAAGGAGCTAGGAAATGAATTTAGCCTAGGAACTTAAAATAATTTTCATGTCCATGAAATTTACACAACTGGAGGGGAGAAAAGAAATTAGTTTCAATATCCAGCTATAAAAAGCTATTGGTATTCAAACTATGACTGCTCATTTGAGCTTCTTTTTAGGTTACAGAATAACCAACTTCTGTGGATAAGAAGTATCTAATGCAAACTAACGCAGAACAAATCACTATTGTTTAAAGCTCTTAAAAGTTTAGAGAGAAAATTTCACAATGTCTTAGTTAAAAGAGAGCTGTTATTCTGGAAGTTCTTGCTGGTGGAATTAGGGAGGAAAAGAAATGGAAGGCACCCAAACTGGAAAGGAAGAAGTAGAACTTCCCCTGTTTGTAGATACTAGTATCCTATATACAGAAAATCCTAGAAAATCCACAACAATGCTCCTAGAGCTAATAAATGAATTCAGCAAAGTGGTGGTGTACATCAACATTCAAAAATCAGTGGTGTTTCTATAAACAAGAAATGAACAATTGGAAGAAGAAATCAAGAAAAAAATTCCAATCACAATAGCAATTAAAAGAATCAAACATCTAGAAATAAATCTAGCCAAGGATGTCAAGAACTTGTACACAGAAAACTACAAAACATTGTTAATGAAATCAAAGAAGACCTAAATAACTGGAAAGACATTCAAGGTTCATGGAAGGAAGATTAAATATCATTAGGATGGCAATACTACCAAAAGCAATTAGTAGATTCAATGAAACCCAAATCAAAATTCCAACAACCTTCTCTGCAGAAATGGAAAAGTCAATCATCAATATTTATATGAAAGGGCAAAGGACTCCAAATAGCTAAAGCTACCTTGAAAAAGAAGACTGTAGTTGAGGACTCATACTTCCTGATCTTAAAACTTATGACAAAACACCAGTAATGCAAACAGCATTGTACTAGCATAAGGACAGACATATGGACCAGTGACACAGAATTGAGAGCTCAGAAACAAATCCTCACATTTACAGTGAAGTGATTTTTTTCACAAGGACACAAAGACCACTCAACTGGGAAAGAACAGGCTCTTTAACAAAAGGTGCTGGGAAAACTGGATGTTGGCAAAAGAAAGGAGGGCCCCTACCGCACACCATATACAAAAATCAGCTCAAAATGAATCAAAGACCCTAATACAGGAGCTAGAACCATCAAACTCATAGAAAAAAGCATGGGAAGCATCTTTAGGGCCTTGTGTTAGGCAATGGTTTTTCAGACTTTACACCCAAAGCACAAGCCACAAAAGAAAAAATAGATAAATGGGATCTCACCAAAATTAAAAAACTTTTGTGTCTCAAAGACTTTATTATAAAAGTAAAATGACAACCTACATGATGGGAGAAAATAGTTGAAAACCACATATCCAATAAAGGATTAATACCCAGTATATATAAAGAAATTCTTCAACAACAACAAAAAGACAAACAATGCACCAATTAAGAAATGGACAAAAGACTTAAACAGACATGTCTCCAAAGAAGATATACAAATGGCCAGAAAGCACATGAGGAGATGCTCAATGTCACTAGCCATTAGGGAAATGCAAATCAAAACCACAATGAGATGCCACTTCATGCTCATTAGAATGGCTTTTATTTAAAAAAAAAGTGGAAAATAACAAGGGGAGGATGCAGAGAAACATTAACACTCATTCATCGCTGGTGGCAACGTAAAATGGTGCAGCTGTTCTGGAAGACAGTCTGATAGAGCCTCAGAAATCTAAGTATAGAACTACTGTATGACACGGCATTCCACTACTAGGAATACAACCAAAAGAACTGAAAGCAGAAACACAAGCTGATGTTCGCACACCGATGTTCACAGCAGCATTATTCACAATTGCCCAAAAGTGGAAACAACTCAAGTGTCCATCAACCAATGAATGCATAAATAAAATATGTTTTATACCCACAATGGAATATTAGTGAGCCATAAAAAGGAATGAAGTTATGATACATGAGATGATATGGATGAATTTTGGAGACATCATGCTGAATGAAATAAGTCAGACACACAAAGACATATTATATAATACCACAGTTTTGAAATAATTAGAAAATGTATACTCATAAAGTCAGAATCTAGAATACAGGATACCAGGGGACAGGGTGAGGAAACAGAATGGGAAACTAAGGCTTAAAATGTATAGGGTTCCTATTTGGAATGATGGAAGTGTTTTGGTAATGGATTATGGTGATGGTAGCACTGCAATATATATCTGAATAAGATTAAAAGGAGAAATGTTAGATTGTATATATACATAACAGAATAAATACATATTTTTTTAATTTCATGAAATTATAGTACACAGTTGTAAAAATTTGTGCTATCCACACCAAAGCAGGATATTGGTGGTGGAGTAGTATGTGGGAATCCTATACTTTATGAATGATTATTCTGTAAACTCACAACTTCTCTAATGAAAAAAATAATAATAAAATACAGCTGGAAAGGGATGGAGTATGTGAAGGGCCTTAGAAAGGAAAAGGCCCATTCTATTGTGTAATTCAAGTTTAAACATATTACGAGATAGCCAGTTTCTCTGATTTTGCCAAAGGGTGCTTTTATTGCACTCCCCCTGCCCAAATCGATGGCAGAGATTCCCGATATGTAACTGTGCCCCCCAAAAGAATTAATACTGATGTAACTACCTTCAATAGCTATAGTTAACGGGCAACCTGTTACATGAAACACATACTTTTGAAGTTTACAGTTAATGCACTTCTAAGTGGGATGATCTCTCAAATGTATCAAGGAAACTTATTTAAATGATTTCTATTTGTAAAAATAAACTGAATAAATAAAAAGTTAAGGAACTAACAAGGTGATGAAGCTTGTGGGTAAAGTAGATTTTTATATATTGGGCTGGCATCACAAAAAGTACTTTGAAAATGTTAGCACTCAACACAGAGAACTTCATTCATGCCACTGATTCACACGTTCAATTAGTTTTTACAGAACTGCCAATGAGACGGGGACTCTTCTGGGGTTGAGAATACTGTGGGGAACAAAATAGGCAAAGTAACTGCTCTGAGGAAGCTAACATGAAGATAAGACTTATCTCCATGTTAGTAACTCATGATGGTAACACAAAGGTTCACCAAGTTACTAGAAGTGATGAAAAAAGCTTCCTGGAGTACACAGCTCTCACCTTTATGAAGTGGAGGCCTGATGCCAACTCCTGTCATTACCTTATTTTTAAATCAGCTTGAGTTCATGTCTCATGTTAAAACAGCAGCCCACTGTAACTCAGTTGCTGTGGTCATCCACGCCAGGTACAAAAGTCCTAGCCCTTGCACCCTAGCTCTAATGTCTGCCTCACACACCAGCCACTGGGAACAAGCTCCCAGACCAAGGCAGAAATCCTGACTGTACCCTGCCTTTGGTGAAGAAAATACAACAGATAAAAGGCCCCGCTCTCAAGGATGTTTGTAAGCCTATTGGGGTAGGGGTAGAGGAAAAAAGATAAATAGAACACAAAGTTTGTTAGGTAACTAACTGGAGAAAAATAAAGGAAAAGATTCTGGAGCAGGGCTTCTGATTTTAAACAAGGTAGTCAGGGAAGGCCTCATTTTTTTAATGGAAAGTAAAGTTTTCAGGTGCCTGTAAATTCACATTAGTGAGGCTTTTCAGGTCTGCAATAAAAGGTTGAATACAACACATGAGCAAAGATAAAAGAGTAAAAGAAAAAAATACAGGGAAATTTTCTCAACATATGGGGATATTATTTGTAGATAAAGGAAAACAAGTAGAAATAAACTATTAAACTTTTCTGTAAGTTTGTAACACAGCCCGTCCTCTGAAAGTCACGATATCATTTGTGGGAACTGACTGTGAGATCAAAAGCAAAGAGTGAGAATAAAAGGGCACTTTTCCAGATGGAAAGTATAAATAGTAGGACTCAGAAATCTCTGCCTGAAATGGACCATCACAAAAGATCTGAAGGAATGAATATGCTCTAAAAATAAGGGCTTTTAAGGTGTCACAGTTATATGTGGTTGCCAATATAATTTTCCTTAAGTTTAGAGACTCGGGCCACCACCAAGAAGTCCAAGGAAAGAAGACCCTAACCCAAGCCCTGAAGCATTAACAACTAAGGCATGTGATAACAACTGCCCACTAACGGTGGAGTTATGTGAATAACTTTAAATTTCTATTCCTTTGTTCCACATTCCAATGTCTACAGTGTTGTTAAAGCAAATCTCTCAGTTTCAAAACTTGGGAAAGGCATCAATTCTTAATGAAAATGAGCTTACAGTGAACACTGAGCTGACTTCAAAACAATGAATGCCATCAATGGCAGTTTCCTCCTTGCTTCCTCCTTTTCACTGAGCCAGCAGCCTATTTTCTACTTTCCATAAAAGGGCTAAAGAGCGTCTCTCATTAGCACCCTAGTCAGTTCCCCATATGGCAGCTAGTTTTACAAGTTCTATCCTCTTGAATAGCATCTCTGGACATTAATGCTCACACTCAATTTTTTTATTACACTAATAAGAAGTACTTACAATTATATCCATGCCTTCCTCATACACGTCTGTACAAAACCACTACACATTATTTATGGGAACGGATGAATGGTAGAGGCAGAGAAGGAAAGTGGCAAACTACAATGTTAGAACACGTGTTTACAATGTGTGGGAAAGGTTAGATCTGCCCTTCAGTCTCCTCTACATACAGCCACACAATCTTCCTAGCTTCTCTGTGTGTATTCTTATTAATAAGGAACTCAGGATGACTTGAGAAACCCAATTCCATTTCCTGACAGTGCTGATTGTCAGAAAATTACTTTCTTACCTTGACCCAAAATGTGCCAAGTTAGTTTGGAGTTCTTCTGCTCACTCGATATTTATTGAGCCCTTGAATGGGCTGTGAGGGGTCCTTGAGGGACCCAATTAGGGGTTAGTAGAATCAGCTATGGAAAAATAATGAGAAATGTAGTGAAAACAATTTAAAATCAGTAGCAGACTCATAAAAAACACATGAAAGAAGGTGAACTTTGTAATGACAGACATGGGAGTCTCAAAACAGAACACAGATTGGCTTAGACCTCTAAATAGAACTTGAGATTGAAACTGTTTTTCCAACCTGGTATATATTTTCAAATAGTGCATGCAGCATGTTGCTCCTAGCAGACATATAAACCAACTGACACAGGCTCTCACGTGACCGTAAAGGTAATTTCTCTTACACCCAAACCTGCCTTATACCCTGGTGACTTATTACATACCTTATTCCATCTTTCAGAATGGAAGTTACTTAATCAAGGAATTTGTCATATTCATCTTTGAATTCCCAACACCCCATGACATATTAGCAAGTTATCAATATGACACCAATAAGAGTAGCATGTTTCAAAGGGAAAAAGTTCATACGCTAATGAACTTTCTGCAGAGGGAATAAAGAACATTATGTTTAAAAGCTTTTATTTTTCCGGACAGAATACTTAGTAATTATTAACAGAATTTGACTATAACATGGAATAACTTCCCATACATTATACTGCATTGCACTTGAAATTAGAAGCAATGACTCCTCAGTGTTCTTCAGCTGGAGCATCTTATTTATTTGCTTGTGTGTGTTGACTTTTCACCTCCTACATATACCCATTGCATATATTTTAAAAATACAATAGGCTTATTGTAAAAATCATTGCTATTTTTTTTTTTTTTTTTTGGCTGCTATTCACATGTGGCCTGATACAGAATCCTGCCAGAGGCTCCAGAACAACTCCAGCCAGTCCACAGCCAGGCTGCATCAGGGCTGGCACTGTCCCCAGAATGGCAGCAGTTCCCTACTTTCCACAGACACTGCTGTTGGTGAAGTCCACAGTTTAATTCCAGGGCCCAGCAGCTGGGTTTGTTTTCACTCTATTCCTACCTAAGTGAAGCAATAATACAAACTCCCAAAACACTTGCTGGTATGAATGTCTACACTGCCGATTGTGATATGGGACAGAAGACTGACTAATTCTAGACAATGTGCTGTCAGTGATGCCAACTTTATTTCTGAAAACAAACACATACACAACACCTGAAGTGTGACCATTGCATGACTAATCCAGCTTTAACCATCCAATCAAGGTGAAATATTTGTATGAATTTTAAATGGACCACCTCAGTAAGGGGTTACTTGTAAAGGTTTAACTGAATAAAATAACCAACAGTCACAAAGGTGATCATTTCTGGAAAAAGAATATCCCACTACCGGTATGTTTTAGTTTGTCGCTGCTGCTGGAAATGCAATATACCAATGGGTTGGCTTTTATAAAGGGAATTTATTAAGCTACAAGTTTACAGTTCTAAGGCCATAAAAATGTCCAAACTAAGGCATACAGAAAAAGATAACTTGATTCAAGGAAGACTGATCTGAGAAGGCATTGTGGCTGACATCTGGCTTCCTTACAAACAGCTTCCCCAGGGGCATTTTCTTTCTGCATCTCTAAATGTCCCTGTCAGTTCTGCAGCATTATCCAAAGTGGTTTCCTCGTAAAGGATTCCAGTAAGCAACCCCTCCTTGAATGGGTAGAGACCTATCTCCATGGAAACAACTTAATCAAAAAAAGATCACACTCAATAATACTGAATGTGGATTAAAGAACATGGCTTTTATGTGTACACAACAGTTTCAAAGTAGCACAAGGTATCAACAATAAGCAGAGCCATGGGAGGTTTTTTTTACTATGGAAATGCACAGACTATGGAAATGCAGCGATTTAAGAAAATTAAAGTGTGGAGTTTTGTTTTTTTTTTTTGAGACTGAAGAGCAATGTGAGAGAAGTGGGCCTGAAACAAGGCAATAGCAGCCAGATTCAGTGAAGGGGAACAGAAGAACTGATGGCTGATTGGGTGGAAGGTTGATACTGGAAAGAAGAGCAAGCTGAAAAGAAAGAAGAATAAATAGAAAATAAACCCTAAAGTTAAAAGCAAGTTTGTTAATACTTCCAAGCAAAGTCAACAGGGGCTGGATTGGAGTTGAAAAAGAAGCTGCAATTTGGTGCCCTTGGGATATTTACATTCATTAAGCAGACCCTAAAAAAGGCAGAGCAGCTGTAACTAAATACTCCCTGAGGGGCGAAGGGACCTCAGCGAACCAGGCGATTAGGGAAATAACCTAGAAGCAGAGAAAAAGGGAACACCGGAGAGAGAAAAGAGGAAGACAACAAAGAAGAAAAATAGGGTAGCCAGAGGCACATGCCCGGAGAACCAGTGGAGTGGGAGAATCAGGAGATATCAGGTAATTAGGATTAAAAATAAAAAGAACTTTAAGAAGGAGCAAATGCCACAGAGAAGTCAAGAAACGATCAAAAATAAGGCTATAAAAAACAATAAGCAAATTTATCTGGAAGGGCAGGTTGCCCCGAATTGCTAAAAACATCTTGAGGAAAAAAAACAAAGCTGGAGGTCTAGCGATGCCGGACTTTAAGGCATATTATGAAGCCACAGTGGTCAAAACAGCATGGTATTGGCATAAAGATAGATATATCGACCAATGGAATCGAATAGAGTGCTCAGATATAGACCCTCTCATCTATGGACATTTGATCTTTGATAAGGCAGTCAAGCCAACTCACCTGGGACAGAACAGTTTCTTCAATAAATGGTGCCTAGAGAACTGGATATCCATAAGTAAAAGAATGAAAGAAGACCCGTATCTCACACCTTATACAAAAGTTAACTCAAAATGGATCAAAGATCTAAACATTAGGTCTAAGACCATAAAACAGTTAGAGGAAAATGTAGGGAGATATCTTACGAATCTTACAACTGGAGGCGGTTTTATGGACCTTAAACCTAAAGCAAGAGCACTGAAGAAATAAATAAATAAATGGGAGCTCCTCAAAATTAAACACTTTTGTGCATCAAAGAACTTCATCAAGAAAGTAGAAAGACAGCCTACACAATGGGAGACAATATTTGGAAACGACATATCAGATAAAGGTCTAGTATCCAGAATTTATAAAGAGATTGTTCAACTCAACAACCAAAAGACAGCCAACCCAATTACAAAATGGGAAAAAGACTTGAACAGACACCTACCAGAAGAAGAAATACGGATGGCCAAGAGGCACATGAAGAGATGCTCAATGTCCCTGGCCATTAGAGAAATGCAAATCAAAACCACAATGAGATATCATCTCACACCCACCAGAATGGCCATTATCAACAAAACAGAAAATGACAAGTGCTGGAGAGGATGTGGAGAAAGAGGCACACTTATCCACTGTTGGTGGGAATGTCAAAGGGTGCAATCACTATGGAAGGCAGTTTGGCGGTTCCTCAAAAAGCTGAATATAGAATTGCCATACGACCCAGCAATACCATTGCTAGGTATCTACTCAAAGGACTTAAGGGCAAAGACACAAATGGACATTTGCACACCAATGTTTATAGCAGCGTTATTTACAATTGCAAAGAGATGGAAACAGCCAAAATGTCCATCAACAGAAGAATGGCTAAACAAACTGTGGTATATACATACGATGGAATATTATGCAGCTTTAAGACAAGATAAACTTATGAACCATGTAATAACATGGATGGACCTAGAGAATATTATGCTAAGTGAATCCAGCCAAAAACTAAAGGACAAATACTGTATGGTCCCACTGATGTGAATGGACATTTGAGAATAAACTTGAAATATGTCATTGGTAACAGAGTTCAGCAGGAGTTAAAAACAGGGTAAGACAATGGGTAATTGAAGCTGAAGGGATACAGACTGTGCAACAGGACTAGATACAAAAACTCAAAAATGGACAGCACAATAATACCTAATTGTAAAGTAATCATGTTAAAACACTGAATGAAGCTGCATCTGAGCTATAGGGTTTTTTTTGTTTTTGTTTGCTTATTTGTTTGTTTGTTTGTTGTTGTTGTTTTTTACTATTACTACTACTTTTATTTCTTTTCTTTATATTAACATTTTATATCTTTTTCTGTTGTGTTGCTAGTTCCTCTAAACCCATGCAAATGTACTAAGAAACGATGATCATGCATCTATGTGATGATGTTAAGAATTACTGAGTGCATATGTAGAACGGTATGATTTCTAAATGTTGTGTTAATTTCTTTTTTTTTCTTTCCATTAATAAAAAAAAAATTAAAAAAAAAATAATAATAAGGCTATGAGATTTAATCCTTGGAGATTCATGGCGGCCGTAGGATGCTGATGCAGTGGTGGGAAGAGAAGTCAGCCTATAAGAAGGAAAGGAACTGGGGAGAAGAACAGGCTGAGGGGACTGAAGTGGAGGCAGAAAATACATATAGTCATTTAAGGAAGAAAACTGTTGGGATGGTAGCTCCAGAGAGTCTCAATATTTAAAGTCTGGGGAGATTTCAGCCGGTGAGGGATGAGAGGGAGGAGGAAGAGAAGAAGCCTATGAAGTGAGAGAATGAAGATGCAAAACAAATGATAACAGACCTCTCCGAGAAGAGGGCTCATCTTCCAGATTAGGAAGGAAAGAGCGCAGCAATGAAGGAGTGTAGAAATCAAGTGTGAGGAGTAAAGGAGGTCAGTTGAGGAAGCTCACACCAGCCTTATGCGAACTGTATATCAGTGTAATTAAAGCCTACTTTAAGAGGGTTGGATTGAGAGATAGGAGAAAGTAGAAAAGACATGGAACAGATGTAAAAAGTACAATCAAGAGTCAACTAGATATGGTCAAAAAGTTTGCAAAAAAAAAAAATACTGAAGGCTCAGATGAAAGTGTTAATTGAAGCACAATCAGTATCATTCCAACTTTGCTCCTGCAAATCTTCCATACCTATGTACAGGACCAAAGGCGGGGCTTACCCAGGTTTGAGAATGCTAGTAGTTCATAAACCTGGTTGCACATCAGGTACTTGTCAAAAATACAGCTTTTCTAACCCTAGCCCTGTAGATTCTGAGTCATTTTGTCTAGGGCGAGGCCTGGGAACTTTTAATTAGCACTCCACATAATTTCAAAGCAGTCAACAGAATTGCATTTGCCAACCAGGCAAATCATCAGAATTATCTGATATACTTTTTCAAAATACAGATTTTAAGTTCTTGTCCAAACCTACTGAATCCCATATCACTTTCCTATCTATAAGTTAAGTGAATCACATGTTTGAATCTTTTTTCAACCAACTTTATAGCAAATACATGAAGAAAAGAATTTCAAAACCACCTTGAGTACCACAGGATTGAATCCAAGTGCAGATACCCTGGAAGTCCACAAGCATTGCCCCAGGTAGGCCCTTGATCACTACCCCCACAGCTCTCTGCTGTTCTTCTCTTCACCAATTAGATCCATGAACCTAGGTTTCTTTCGGTAAGGAAAGGAAGGCAAGCAAGTGGGTAAATGAGGTATAAGGATGTCTCAATGTTCTTAAGTTCACATTCAAAGACATTCATTCAAAGGCAAGATCACATGACTATTTATTAAAAGATCAAACCACTCTTGAATCTCTTCCTGGAATATAAAATTACTTCTTGAAACCTGTTTACTTGAAGGATTTCCCAGTTTCAGAGTACATCTTCAAGCAGCTTCTAAGAAACCCTAAGATTGATGTACATTATAATTTTATACTAAATCTTTAAATTATTCCAATAATATTGAAGACTTCATTATTGCAAATTATACTATATATAATTCATTTATCTTACCAATACTATTAGCCCTAATATATTTAACATATTGCTACTGCATTGCATTTTCCCTTGCAAAGCTCTGGGAAGACTCAAAAGCTGTTGTTCCAAGTGTTCAGGCGCCGAAGCCAGTGAGACCTGGTTCAAATTCTGCTCAACCACTTACTAGTTGTAGGGCATCACAGTTAGACTTTCTAACTTGGTTTTCTTTTCTCTAAAGTGATAATAATAACACCTATTCTGCAGCATTGTTATAAGAACAGAATTGAAAATAATACAAATATAGTCCTGGTTCACAGGCGGCATTCAATAAACAATAAATATTCTTATTTCTCTTACCCAATTCCTCTTGCCTTCTTTCCTTGCAAAGGTGGACTCAGCCCTCTAAAAGTGCTCAGGATATTGGAGTATGTGTTGAAAATGTAAGTATTCCAGCCAAGGTGAAAACTGGGCAAAGAAACTCTATTTGTGGAAATCTTGCAAAGTATATAATGTGAAATGCACTTCGTCACAAAGCACTCAGGTACTGAACAAATTATAGTAAACTCACATTTAAATGTATCACTGAACTCATTTAAAAAATAAGCAAAGTCCCTATGGCCAAATGAAAAAAGAAGTCATATAAATACAAACCCAAGTGACAAGCTAACCTGTAAGCGCCAATTTCCCTGGGGGCAACACAGGAATCTAAAAATCAGAGTATTAACGGCTATGCAGGAGCGTAAGTGACAGGGCCTTGAGCTTATGCAAGGAGAAAGAACTGAACCTGAGGTCCCCTGCAGTAATGTGCCACAATGAAAAGAGCTACATCTCTGACAAAAGGATGATCTGGGGAAAATATGCCCTCTCTAAAAGCAAACTGACAAGAAAACTGATAGACCTATGCCAAGGCTAAGAGGAAAAATTAAGAACAAAAGTTTTCCCTGAGGGCGGGCAACGGTGGCTCAGTGGCAGAGTTTTCACCCCCATGCCACAGACCCGGGTTCGATTCCCAGTGTCTGCCCACGCAAAAAGAAAAAAACAGTCCCTCCTGAGCAAGCCTGGGTTCAAATTTACACTGACTTCAAGTCAGAGAAGTGCATGGATAATAAAATTAAAGTGATCCTATGTTTGAAGCAAACATTGGTGAGCGGCAAAAACAAACATGGATACTTCCTACACAAAGGCATCCTCAATATATGCCCTTCAGAGATTCCCTCAAAACTAAGGAATAATTATAAGGCCATCTTGAATAAACGTCAACAGAACACAATTCAATTGATACTCAGAAAATGGAAAGGAAAAAAGGGAAAGATATGGAAAAAGCTAGACAAATAAAAAGTACAGAATGACACGACAAATAAAAGGATATCAGGAATCATACTTATGAATGGATCGAACTCATCTATTAAATTATACTATTAGATTTAACAACAAAAAATTAATTCTACATTACCCTGTTTACAATAAAACAGATCTAAAGTATAAGAGTGTGGAAAGGTTGAAAATAGAGGCCTGGAAAAAAGATATCCAGACAAATGCTAATTTGAAAAAGAACTGAGATAGTTAAACTAATGTAAAACAAATTAGACTTTAAGTAAAAAATAATTAAGGATACTAAGAACCACTACATAATAATAAAAGGTTTGATCATCAAAAAGCAAAAACAATCCTCAACTTAAATAGACACATAAAATAGCCTCAAAATACAAAGCAGAAGTTGATAGAATTATAGAGGAAAATGGACAAATCCATCTTTTTTTAAAATGTCTTTATTGATAAAACTTAACAAATATACAAACATTCTTACATACAAACATTTCATATATGGTGTACAGTCAACGTCTCACAATATCATCACATAGTTGTGTATTCATCACTGTTCTAGTATGCTGGCTGCTGGAATGCAATATACCAGAATGGCTTTTTTTGGTGCATGGTCCAGGAGTCCAACCTGCAGAACGGCTTTTAAATGGGGGAATTAATTAAGTTGCAAGTTTACAGTTCTAAGGCCATGAAAATGTCCCAATGAAAGCAAGTACATAAAAATGTCCAAAGGAAGGCATCAGCAAGAAGTTATCTTCACTCAAGAAAGGTTGTAGAAGTGAATAAAAAAGTACTTGCAAAGTCCCCTTCAGGGAATGGTGAGAATGGGGGAAAATTCAACTTCCCCAAGTTGAATTCTTGATATTCTCACAAGCAGTGTGGACAACCAAAGCTATAGGCTGAGTCCCCAGTCTTGGGGTTTGTTCATATGAAACTTAACCCCACAAAGGATAGGTCAAGCCTACTTAAAATTAGACCTAAGAGTCACCCCCAAGAGAACCTGTTTTGTTGCTCAGATGTGGCCTCTCTCTCCAGCCATCACAACAAGCAAACTCTTCACCTTCCCCCTGTCTACGTGGGACATGACTCCCAGGGGTGTGGACCTTCCTGGCAATGCGGGACAGAAATCCTAGAATGAGCTGAGACTCAGCATCAAGGGATTGAGAAAACCTTCTCGACCAAAAGGGGGAAGAGTGAAATGAGACAAAGTGTCAATGGCTGAGAGATTCCAAACAGAGTCAAGAGGTTATCCTGGAGGTTATTTTTACACATTAAGTAGATATCACCTTGTTAATCAAGATGTAATGGAGAGGCTGGAGGGAACTGCCTGAAAATGTAGAGCTGTGTTCCAGTAGCCATGTTTCTTGAAGATGACTGTATAATGATATAGCTTTCACAATGTGACTGTGTGATTGTGAAAACCTTGTGTCTGATGCTCCCTTTATCTAGGATATGCAAAGATAAATAAAAAATATAGATAAAAATAAATAATAGGAGGAACAAAGGTTAAAATAAATTGGATAGGTGGAAATACTAGTGCTCAATGAGAGAGGTAAGGGGTATGAGCTTTTCCTTTTTTCTTTCTTATTTCTTTTTCTGGAGTGATGCAAATGTTCTAAGAAATAAACCACTAGTTAATCTTTGCTACGAGAAAAGAGTGGGTCCCAATATCATCACTGGCAAATTTTAACAAACTTAATGAGGTAGATTATATTCCAATCTTACAGGAATTTTTCCAGAGAACAGGAAAAACAAAACAAAACAAAAATCTCCAACTCATTATTTGGGGCAAGTAAAACCTTGATTCCAAAACCAGGCAAAACAGTAAATTTGCAGGCCTCTCTCACTCATAATCATACATGCAACTGAGTAATTTCAGCTTTGTAATGGTTCTAAATTTTGTTGAGTTTCATATGTAAGTACTTTTCTAGGTGCCACAGAATGAATCGGCACCTCTTGGGAATTTAATTTAACCTGGTTTAACTTTTTTTTAATTGTGAAATATAAATATTGTTTATTTAAATATTGTATATGTTATACATACAAAAAAAAAGGCAATAATTTTCAAAGTACACTTCAACAAGGAACAACAGAACTGATTTCATACTTTGGTGTGGGTTACCATTCCACAGTTTCAGGTTTTCCTTCTAACTGCTCCAAAACATTGGAGGCTAAAAGAAGTATCAATACAGTGATTCAACAGTTATTCTCATTTGTTAAATCCTATCTTCTCTGTTATAACTCCTTCTCCCACTCTATAAAGATCTTTGGGCTATGCCCTTTCTAAATTTCTCGTTGATAATACAGGACAGGGGGAAGGAATTAGCTGATATTCTTGGAGAGGCTGGCCCTTCTGGGCTTCAAGGCTTATCTAGCCTAGGAATCCTCAGGAGATAATGGGTTTCAAGAAGGTAAACCATAGAGCATGAAACTTCTATAGTCTCAGAGCCCTAGGTGTTTTTTCAGGGTTAATTGGCATGATGCTAGTTAAACCTGGTTTACTTTTTAATGGGGGAGGAGCCTAATTTAAAATATTAGACTGGTGAAACGTCACTGGGGAGGCAGATTTGGTTAAAAAACGCAAGACTTTCTATTTTTTTTTTTTTTTTTTTACCCAAAACCACGGAACAGGGAGTGGTCACCCAGCAGCTGAACACAACTTGTCAAAACACTAGATCTTCCTACCATCAAGGCTACAGGTCACCAGAAGGGGTCTAATCCAACCCAGTAAGATACAGCAATTTCTTCCTAGCAAGAACTTGGAGTTTCTGACCATCAATAATATTGAAACAATGTAACAGCTGTAGAAAAGTTAACTTAGTTCTCTATCTCGAAAAAAAGTGGTCCGGGTTTTTTTTTTAATTAAAAAAGAAAAGAAAAAAAGGATCTTCCTTCTAAAACCACGACTGCCTTGCAGAAATGATGTATAGACTAGCACAGTTTCACTCCCCCTTACTTCCAGAACACTGCCTCTTTTGTACACCTACTTAAAGGGTTTGAGCCAAGGTGATTTCAAGTGATTTGAAATCAGTTAAGGTGATTTTAAGTGATTTAAAAACAGCTGATGATTTAAAACACCAGACAGTAGATGAAATAATTTTTAAAATAATTAATAAGAAACTTCAAAACATTTTCACTTGATAAGGAAGAAAACACTCTTTGATGAACCAGTATAGTTCTGTACTTGCTTTAAAACGAACCACATCTAAATCTGGAAGATATTTCAGAGATTACTTCACCAGTGTCCTCATTTTGCAGCTGAGAAAATTGAGACCTAAAGCACTGTAATTCGTTTTACTTTTTTTTTTAACACATCAGAATTATTGCCCATTTTTAATGTGACTATAAATTTGTGACGTCCTCATTCATCATGTTTTACTGCCCTACACCGACATCAGGAAAAGGACCAGATGGGAAATTTTTATATCTCCAATATTTATCAGATTTAAATCATAACAGTTTTGCTTACTCACCACAAAACGTTTGAAGGTAAATAAAAGTATTTGGATTTCTGCTGCTTAAATAAGAATTTGGCCCCCAAATGGTCTACCTACGAGACATGTCTGGTTACCGGATAATAGGAGCACAAAAACTGTATTTTCCATACAGCCATGGGAGAACCAAACACATTTACAGTGAACATTATGTGGACTTGAATAGATCTTAAGAATTCCTTCCAGTTCTTAGACTCATGATAATTCAGAACTCAAAATACTGCATTACTGACACCCGAATTTATTAATGTGAAAGCAGCAATACGAATTCAATTTCCTTGTTTTCTCAAGAGTAAACTGCAGCTTTTCGCACTCAGAGTGAAAGTCATGTGTCTAATCAAAAGGAAAGTCTAGGGCACTGAGAATAGCTGGTCCGAGGTCATTCAACAAGGCTGCTGGACCAAGATGCACATCTCCTTACCCTACAGCTCTGTACCAGTATTTCACAAGTTCTGCCGAAAGAGGGACATTTGGCTAAGAAACTAAAAATCTAGTCTCGAGAAAACGCGCCTTATTACCTGCTTAAAAGAGTTATAACTTTACTTCCGGAGTTCTCTGAGAAATGACCTCCGGGACAAGCTCAGGACTAGACGGGTTCTGGCCCAAGGTCCTTTGGGGGAAGGGACAAATGGTTAAGGGGGTGGCTGACCGGGTACGGCCCTGGAGAAGAGTGTCCCTGGCGGGTCCCCGGAGCAACCGACGACGGGGGCGCGCCTACAGAGCGCTCGACGCACCCCTCCCAGCGACGTCGCGGTCCCCCGCGGCCCTCCAAGGCGCTTACCTGTGGCGTCCGTGCGCGCCTGGCTCTTGGGGACGGGCATCTCGACCCGCGACAGGTGAGAGGAGGGCTTGCTCCAGGGCCGGGGAGCCCCTGGCGGCAGATAGGAGGGGTTGGCCTTCCTCCGGATCGCCGCCCGCCTGAAGTCGTAGGTGCCCTCGCCGCTCATCTTGCTCGCCGCGCTCGCGGCTCGGCTTTCTCCCCGGCCCTGGTCTGGCTGCGAGTGGGCGTTCGGCCGGATTCTCAGCGCTGACCCGACCCCGGGGGGCGTCGCCTGCATGCCCAGGCCCGACGCGACTCTGGAGGAGGACTCCGGGGCTGCTCCGGCGTCTCTCTGGCAAACGCCTCGTCGCCCTTCGAGCCCTGGACGCTCCGGGCGCGCCGAGAGTTTGGCAGCGGCTCCTTCTGCGACAGCTGCGACGCCTCGGTGGCTGCGGCTCCCGCATTCACCTGATGCTCTACTGCAGCGGCTGGGCCGAGACTTCTCCACTCCCTCCTCTTCTGGAGCCAATCGCCGAGGCTCCCGAGGGCGGGACGCTGGGAGAGGCGAGAGTTCAGCGTGTTTGCGCCGCCGCCTCTTCCCCGCGGGGAAGCTGCCAAAGACGCGCGGTGCTGAGCCCGGCGCCGCCCCGAGCCGCCCGGAGCCGCCCGGAGCCGCCCCGCCCCACGGGCTCGCCCATTGGCCGAGAGTAGCCGGATGCGGCGCACCTGCGGCAGCGCACCTGGGCTGCGGCGAAGTTATTCGGCACACACCTGCGGGCTGCAAATTGGATTAGGGAAGAGAGAAAAAAGAATTACAACTACGCTGGACTCTGTCCAGGGTCTTGCTATTCTCGCACACCCACACGCTGAGGATCACCTACATGTCTCTAGCCGCTGGACTGAACAATTGAAAATAGTCTTATTGATATCCTAGAACTATTCAGCGAGGTAACTATTTGACATTAGGAAGCCAAGGTGCGAAACCTGTAATCCACGGCGGTGCGGAGGTGGATGCCGTACCCCCGCCTCTCTGCACCAAAGTCTGTCCTGTTCCACTAAACCAAACCATCTTTCCAGGAGCACCAGGCCAGAGAATGGCGAAGGGGTGAGTCAAAATAAAAGAGAAGAGGTGGAGCTAACAATTCATAGGTTCCCAAAAGATACCAGATCCTCCATCACTTTTAAAGAACTTTAGAGTTCTTTAAATCTGTGAAGCCACACACACACACACACACACACACACACACACTCTCTCTCTCTCTCTCTCTCTCTCTCTCTCTCTCTCTCTCTCTCCAGCCAAATACCAAATGAATAAAATACATTTTAAACAGTTTTTTTTTACCTGCATTTTAAAATTCACTACTGCCTTTAATAATGAAATGTCTGTGTTCCAAACATACAGAGGCAAAGGGCAGCATTCCAAGTAGCTCAGATTGAGCTGACAGACGTCCCAGCCATCACTTCCATCTTGGAAGCCATCCACGTTTCTTCAGATGGTCCTTCACCCAGTGACATCTCCTCCAGCTTCCTGTGTAGCTCATAATCCAATACTCCTCAAAAAATCTTAGTGGGTTTGGCTACTACCCCAATACACATAGCCCCCTAATATTTTATTTCATTCAAACCTTGTTAAATGAGTTTTGCTCTCTTAGGAATCATTATCCTTCTATCACCATATTGCACATAATTATTATTTGTCTTTCCATATATTACAGTGTTTCTCTCTACCATGCCATATAAGATCATAAGTAATTTAAACATGTAGTTTTCAAAGAGAAATTAATACAGAAATGGTTTTTACATCTATATACATAATTTTGCTATAATTTGAATGCCAATTTCTAACAATTTATCTGGTTCAGTGCAAAAGGTGACGTTGTGTTGTTGTGTTGATAATACTGTACCTGCAAACTAGTTTAGAGTAGCCTATTTTTAAGTCAGAAGATGCTGGTAATCTTCTCTTTTAGAGAGCTGGTTACTAGTTAATTACTTTAAATGATATCTCTCCACTCTTCACTCCACCACCACCATTCCATACATACACAAAGAAATACTTTCCTCAGTAGATGCTCACTCTTTCCAAGGAGAACTGCAGCATACACAGCTGCATGTAGCAAAAAAGTATTTTACAACTATTTTGGCAGCAGTTTTGTGTTTGAACTTGGACATTTTGAGGTGCTTACGTTATACATAGTTCTGTTACTTTCTTGATCAAGTTGCTTATATTTGCCTAATATAATATTAACTTACATCTGCGGATATCTAATTTTCAGATAGAGTGTTTTTCAATATGTATACCATCTGGCATTACCTCTATCAGTGTTGCTGCTTATTATTTTCTGATAGAAACCATTTCAAAGGGATTTTGCATTCGATGACTACGCTTTGCAACACTAACTGAATGGAGTCAACAGAAATTTGTTTTCAAATATTGTACATATAATCTTACTATACTATTTTGCTTTGTAAAATAGCTAGTAGGAAGTTTTCCAGTAATTCATTAATGCACATTGAACTAGCACTGTGCTAGGTACTGGGAATACAGTGATGAATGCAGTAGACCGTTGCTTGTACTCTCTGTCTCTGTGGCTGGGACAAGGCTGACACTCACCAAATCCCATATCATTTTCTTTGGGCACACAAGGAGACTACACTTAAACCTTCTTGTGCAGGTAGGTGAAGCCATGTAACTGAATTCTAGTCAAAATTTGGTGGACAATAATGATGTTTGCTATCTCAAGGCCTGGCTCCTCAAAATTCATCATGAAACTCTTTAGTCCCTCTTTTTTGACTGCAGCACAGCAGAGGCTGTGGAGGCTCCTGGAAACCCAGGCTGATGGAGACACTATCTGGAAAGCCCAGACACCTATTCCCCCAGTAATTAGCATACTAGTTCAGACAAGGATGCATAGGAAGACTATGGAATGATTCTTGTCCCTTTAATTTTACTTTTTAAATTTATTTTCCTATGTAGCTACAATTATATTGAAATTGATATATACCTTTTCATTCTAGTTAAAATGTGTTAAGCAAACATTCAATTTAATTGTAAAGCCACAACCAGTCTCTGAGATTAATCCAGTGCCTATTAAGCTAAGTTAAACCAAAAGAGAATACTCAGGAGAAAAATTCTAAATACTCAGCATCAAAAATCATGACCAATAATCTATCAACTAGTGACAGAACATCACTTCTGACACTTGAGTTTAAGAGAAAGAAAAACCTTGCTGCAGATTCACTTTTATGTTAATCTTACAGAAAGAGGAGATCTCTCACTTTGTGAAATATTGTGTTATTTTCTCAGTAAAATGAATCGTAAACTTATTAGTTTTTCACTTTGATGTTGTCACTGGGTAGGGATTTATATAAATGTCAGTAAAATAAAGGTCACTAAAAAGGCATGAGTCATGCTGACTTTATGTAGTAGCATTAGGGGGTTGATATACAGAAGATAATTTCATGAGGATCCATTTGAGGAAGATGATATATTTATTTAACAGGAATTTAGTTGATATAAGTTAAGATTTCCAAAAGCTTATATATTGATAGATGATATAATTGTACAATTTCTAACATATTTTAATCCTTTATATGTGTCTCTGCATTGCACATATTAATGGCTTTTTTGAGAAAAATTTATTCATATATATTTTTTCTAAATCTTTTGGCCTCCTCCATTTGGCCAGCATACACACCTCTTAGATTTGCACAAATTTGAGGGGCCACCTTACTGTCATGATACAAGATTTTGGCCTTGCACTTAAATTGACCACTATTGCTCTTAAAAAAGAGGTGATCAATGTTTTGCTAAATGTTGCCTATATAAATACTACAGAACTCTCACTCTGAAGCAAGGACAATTATAGCATAGAATGATGGAAAGCACTTCTATATTCCAATGCCTCTTTCCTGACCAAGACACAGGCAGGTAAAAATGAATATTTGATGATATAGCTTTTACAATGTGACTGTGTGATCATGAAAACTTTGTGTCTGATGCTCCCTTTTTTTTAATTAATTAAAAAAATTAATAACAAACAAAACATTAAGATATCATTTCATTCTACATATACAATCAGTAATTCTTAATATCATCACATAGTTGCATATTCATCATTTCTTAGAACATTTGCATCTGATGCTCCTTTTATCAAAGGTATGGACAGATGAATAAAAAACATGGATACAAAATAAACCAATAATGGGGGGGGCAGAGGTTAAAATAAATTGGGTAAATGGAAATACTAGTGGTCAATAATAAGGAGGGGTAAAAGGTGTGGTATGTATGAGTTTTTTCTTTTTTCTTTATTTTTCTGGAGTGAAGCAAATGTTCTGAAAAATGATCATGGTGATGAATATACAACTATGTGATGATATTGTAAGCCAGTGATTGAACACCATGTATGGAATGTTTCTGTTAAGAATGTTTTTATGTTTGTATGTAAAGATTTATCAATAAAAATATTTTTTAAATGAATATTTGAGGGGTGTGCAAGGGTAGTTCAGTGGTAGACTTCTCGCCTGCTATGCGGGAGACCGGGTTCAATTCCCCGCCCATGCACTTCCCCAAAAACCAAAGAAACCAACAAAACAAACAAACAAACAAAAAATTAAACAAATTGTGCTGCAATAATGGGATAGTCACACGGAAAATAAATGAAATGTGACCCCACCATATAGCATACAAAAAAAGTGAATATTTGAGCATTCCATATATTATATTATATGTTATCATATATTATATTATATTACATTATATTATATGTATTTTGGTTAATTAGCAGTACCGCTAATTGATGTTCTAAGACCACCACATGCTTTACACAGGCCACTTTAGTGCTATAAGATGGTAGGTAATCTGTGAATGAACAGGTCCAGAAAATAAAGTTTATTAGTCCAAGGGGCTGCATGTATGGATTATCTGAATTCTCAGGCATATGCTTCATTTCATCAAGATATACAATTATTTCATCAATTCTAAGAAGCCCCAAGAAAGAAGAAAACTGACAATTCAACCATGACAAAATGTATTAAAGATCATTCAGTGAATCTTGTTTCTATGATTTTTTTTAACCTATTCTGAGGAAGTTGGCAATTTCCCCTGCCTCTGTATTGATTGGTATGTGATAAAAAAAAAATGTTTCACACTTATCTAAAGAAGTAACACAGCTTAATCTATTTATAGGTATCACCTTTTCTTAGGATTCATAAACACTTGTTTTTTCCCAAAGAAATATGGAAATATTCCTTCAATGATAAATATTTGCTTTACTAATATCACATTTTCACCATCTTTCTGTATCTATCTAATATTTTTGTTTTAATTCCAGTTTATAGTGAAATCTCTTTGAAGACATTTTAAATGGCATTTAACCAAATACATGCAACCTACAGTGCATATAATTCAATAAACAAGTTTGCACATGCACAGATAGTGATGTATTTTTATCAGGATCCATCTGGCTTTTGGCAATTACATGATGCTATTGATTATAGGATATATCCCAAATCCAAAGATGTTCATCTCAGAATAGATGAAATATGATATACATATGTATGTGTATATTTTACATATTTTTCATCTCTTAGGCCTTTTAAAAAACTTTCTATATGCCCCTTATTTAAGCAAATATCCCTTTTTTTCTCACATTTTAATTAATTTATTTACTTATTTATCACTGGGACAGGTATATTCTTTGAGATGAAATATTCCAGGATTGGAACTAGTGATCAAGAGTGAACTAGTGGCAGGGTATATAAAGAGCTTAGAAAATTTGTTTTGGAGTTAATAAAAAGCTCCATATCTCATTCAATAAAATGTATCTTTTCCAGTTAGTTCGGTCTTATACATCTTAAATATATTACTTCATAGATTAATTAAATTAAAGATTACTTAAAAATTAAAAGAACACGGCAAGCAAGGTTGTCTACCATCCTTTTCCTTGCTAACAAAACCCGATTTCACTCAAATGTTGGCAGCAATGCGGTCAGACAATGAATTGTGCCCTTTATCAGCTCCAGGGAAGCTGGATGTGGTCAGGTGATCACGGTGTGCCTGTTTTCCTTTGCCAGTTATTGGTTTGGGGGTGGGGGGGGGGGAGAGCATGTGACCTGCTTCTGCTCAAGTCCTCTAGAAGGGAAATCTCCTGTGGGCTTCAGGGAAGGCTTTTCCTCCTCAATAAGAAAAACAAACAAACAAACATTAAAAGGAACCAGTCACTTACCCATCCCCTCTCTTCTCCCCCTCCTTTTCAGCATAGCCTTGTAAAGATATAGATGCAAGTTCTGAGCTGCTATAGCCATCTCATGACCAGGAGGGAAGGCTTTGTCTATCTGTCAGACGGTGGCAGAGCAGACTGAAGGACTGAACCCGGGCCACTGCTGAGTTCAACACGTTATTGAATCATCTCTGAAACACTCTAACTTCTTGAATTCTTAAAAAGCAACAAGATAATTGCCCTTATTAATCAGGATTTTATTCACTATAGCCAAAGGCATAGTCACTGATGCAGGGAAAATAGTCTAACCAAATTTTAAGAAAGCATTGAAGTTGTGAAATTATAAAGTATTTTATGGTGTTTTAAATGTTTTATTATTGCTGTATAGCAAGGTTTTATTTTAGCATGTGTATGTATTGCTTGTTAATGAAAGCATCTATATAAGCGGTGAGCAAAGGATGACCTGGGAATCAAACTGGGCCCACCACCTGTTATATTTGTATGGCCCATGAATGCAAATGGGATTTAATTTTTTTTAATTGTTGAAAGAAATAAAAAGAGAAGAGTCCATGACATATGAAAATTATGTAAAATTTAAATTCCCATGTCCATATGTAACATTTTCTTGAACCCAGATGGCATTCTACAGCTGTTTTCACAGTTCAACAGCAGAATTGAGCAGTTGTGGCTGAGACCATTTGGTCAGCAAATCTGAAAATATATCTGGCCTTTTAAAGGAAAAGTTTGCTGACCCCTGATACAGATGAAAATAAGAAACATATAAAACGTTCATTTTATTTTGAAAAATGATTAAAATATTATTTAAAACTGTGATTTAAATGCTGCTGTATTATGCTTTTGTACATATCATGACAATGGTGACATAGGTGTCACATTGAGGCTAAGGATAAATAGCATTGACCTAAAATTGCAAACTTACATCTTTCTCCAAAGACATATTGCTTAACTAT
Organism: Tamandua tetradactyla; assembly: GCF_023851605.1. NCBI lineage: Eukaryota > Metazoa > Chordata > Mammalia > Pilosa > Myrmecophagidae > Tamandua > Tamandua tetradactyla. The sequence continues at coordinate 95,642,079 of NC_135333.1, read as the reverse complement.
AAGGTTCATACATCTAAAGGGCATTTGCATTAACTCACGTAGGTCTGCATGAATAGAAAACAAAGTAACCATATTCAAAATACTCTGAACTTTCCCCTGAAGAAGAGACAAACTATAAACTGAAGACAAGGATATTATTTGTGAAATATGTTAATAGGATTTTTTCATAGTAGACACAGATATCTGATAAATATTTTAATATGAATATTGACAATCAGAAATATTTTTAACACAAGTTATAAATATTTCCATGCTTCTACCTTTTAATTTGTCATTGTGAGAAAACATTCTCCCAGTATTTGAGTTTCCAAAGCTCAAATAAAAAACTTTAGTTCATGGAATGTATCCCTTTCTATCATTTATTATATACACACATTTGTCTGAGTTTCCTTTCTAGATTGTAGATATATATATTGGCTTTTACACTAGGAATTTATTAGCCTATAAATTTACAGTTCTAAGGCAATGAAAATGTCCCAATTATGGCATCAACAGGATGATACCTTCTCTGAAGACAGGCTACTGGCATCTAGGGTTCCTCTGTCAGATAGCAAGGCACATGGCCACATCTGCTGGTCTTTCCTCCGGGATTTCATTGCTTTTAGTTTCTGGTTCCAGTGGCCTCCTTTCTGAGCTTCTGTGAGTCTTCTCTTAAGTTTCTCCAGGACTTTTTCCTCTAAGCTCTGTTGGCTTTTCCTGTCCTTTATCCCCTCATAAAGGACTCCAGGAAAAGGATTAAGACCCATCTTGAATGGGATGGGTTACATGTCAAATGGAAATAACCTAACCAAAAGTTAGCGCCCACAATAGGTCTACACCCATAGGAACGGATTAAGAGAACATGGCATTTTCTGAGGTACAAAACAGCTTCAAACCAGCACAATGACACATGAGGAAAAGCAGCTACTTAGTTTATCACACATGTCCATAAAAGACAAGATTTTGGGTAAACAAAGTAACTGCTATAATAGAATATTACAGTGGAAATAAAAAGTATAAGAGAATAGATTGTAGACATCTTGATGTCAAAGTTTGTCTAATTCACATTTGTATCCTTTGCAACATCTTACATAGTGACTTGCATGTAGTAAAATACCCAGTTAATTAATTAATTAATTTTTATGGTTAAAAGTCATTTTATTAGATACATACAACTTTAAAAAAAGTACACTATGCAAGAAGTATATTTAGACAAAACATAAGTATTAATGTGCTACCACTGAATAATTTATTTTTTAATAAAAATAACCCAAAGGAAAAATTTTCGTGAATGCTAACAGTAATTCCTCTTCAAAAGATAGACTCTTAATAAATAGGCAGAAAATTAGACAATTTCTTAATAAAGATATTAATGGCAACATTGTAATGGTAAAATTAGTATTTTTAAATAGCCAATAATAAGAGAGTATTTTTTTCAAAGTACACTGTATATGCCTTATAGAATATTATGCCAGCCTTAAAAATTATGTAGTTGAGGGGTGGTGTGATGGTGGCTCAGTGGCAGAATTCTTGCCTGCCATCCTGGAGACCTGGGTTCGATTCCCAGCGCCTGCTCATGTTAAAAAAATAATAATAATAATGATAATGTAGTTGAAAATTTTTAATAACATAAAAATATTCACTATAGAATGTTAAGGGAATAAAAGGCAGATTCAAATTTGTATATTCAATATGATTCAATGCAAGGCACCAAAATGTTAACAGTAGTTTTCATTAAAAGACTATAGAGGGTGGTGCGATGGTGGCTCAGTGGCTGAGTTCTCACCTGTTGTGCTGGAGACCCGGATTCAATTCCCAGTGCCTGCCCATGGGGAAAAAAAAAGACTATGGATAATTGCAGGTTCCGGGAATCAAACCCAGGTCTCCAGCATGGCAGACGAGAATTCTGCTGCTGAGCCACCACTGACCACCCTATGATGACTTTTATTATTTTTCCACATCTTCCAAATTTGCTACAAGGAAGATGTATTTTTTATTATTAAGAAAAAGAAACAAACATTTGAGGAATAAATGAATGGGGTTGTTAGAGCCTCATCTATGGCCAATCTGAAGGAAAAAAATCTGATTTATTCCAAGTGAAATTAATATTTTTATACTGAACTGAGCAGGTGTCTCCCAAATTTCCTAGCTGTGAGGCAGAGATGCAAACTCCTGTCCAAGGACAAAGAGAAGCTGGTCAGGGACAAGTATAATGAGCAAGCTCAGCTGTTCCTAGGATCTTGAACTTGAAAAGCTGACACTGCTTCCACAGTCTCATTGCTGTGATCATCACTTACACAGTCAGTTCTCACCATGTGTCTTTGCTGATCCACAGGATATTTAAGAACATGATCAGTTCCTGAATAAATTGTCCAATACCTCAGGCACAGTTTTCCATCTGAAAACAGACACAGTCATAGACTGTATTTGTTTTCCAATTTTATCAGCATATTCTGGTACACATTTTCATTGGTACATATTTTAACTATATTATATTGTATACATTTTTCCCAAATAAGGGGAATGCTCTAACAGCACTGAAGATATTCAGTATCAGACTGCAAGTACCAGGAGAATGCCATTACTTCAGCCCCTATTCCAGTGTTTTATGTTTGGGTACTGGTATAATTTTGCTCAATTGGTTGATCATCACGGAATTTTTGAGTTTCTATTAGTGCACGTAGTAGGTGGTCAATAAATGGTCATCTACTGACTGCCACAAGAATTTTTAGTAGTAACTAAATTGTTTTTAAAATGAAATTGCAGCTTAAATGGTCACATGCAATATTATTATCAAGAGAGCATAAGAAAGGGATAAATTGATATCCACCCATTGAACTCTTTGTAGCTCATTTGGTTTTTGTTTTATTTTGACAGGGATTTTTTTATTCATTTGCACAGATGTAAGTAAATTATACACCTCTGTTCATGAAACATTGTCATCACATGATGCTTTATATCCCACATTTGGGTTTAGTTCATTTTTCAAAACATTGCTTTGCTTCTCCATCATTCAACAACAATGCAAATTCAGTGAGAATATTTCCTTTTACTCTTACATAATCATTTGACTATATCTTTGAAAAATACTATTATGTCACACAGTTATGATCATTCAGTTTTTTTTTGTCCTGTGTTTTCCTGTATCTCTGCTTGCATCTGAGATCATCGTCTTTTTCATTTTATTTTAAAAGTGTCTTTACTTGATTTTTTTTCTTGTTCAGATTTCACATACTTTGAAGATTGGCTGTGGGTCTGTTCAATACCCCCCTTAATTCCAGAACTTGGATTGAAGAACCTCCCCTGTCTCAGATGTAGAGGTCAATTGGCAGAAGGAAAACAGCAAGAGCAGAATTCTGCAATGGCTCTGAAAATGGAATTGTGTCACTTGTTTCATTTTCTCGTCTTAAGGCACAAGTCTAAGGGAAAAGACTGATGTCAATTTGACAGAGAAGCTGAGGTGAATGCTTGAGGCTGGACAAAGAATCTACCACACACCTTATAGTTAAAACAAGTAAACCCAACTAAGTGGAGAACATCTTAAATGAAGCCAAAAATGGTCAAACATTACCTTCAAAATGTCAACATTTAAACGAACAGCTAACTTTTTAACAGAGACAGTAGATGCCAGAAGCAAGTCTGAAAAAGATAGGAAACATTAACAAGAAATATACATTTGGGTGGTAAGCCGCTAGAAACGTGTAGCTGTTTCTTACAAACAGCATAAACTAGTAGAAGCTGATTGATAAAAGATCACAGGAGGAGATTTATTTTTTATCCATTTGGGGGTATGTAGGGGAAATTCTCAGCAATTATCTGGTCACATATGGTTTCTGCTCCATTTTCTATCGCCTCTCTTTTTAAGACCCTAATTACGTTTCTTTTGCAACTTTTGTTTTCACTATATCCCCTACTATTAAACTTTTTTTTATTGTATAGTATAACATATATACAAAGCAAAGGAAAAAAAGCAATAGTTTTCAAAGCACTCTTCAACAGGTAGTTACAGGACAGATCCCAGAGTCTGTCATGGGCTACCATACGATCCTCTCAGATTTTTCCTTCTAGCTGCTCCAGAACATAGGAGGCTAGAGGTCTTAAATATTTTTTTATCATTGCAATTGACTTTTTTTCCTTCTTTTTTTGTGAAAAATATATACAAAAAAGCTATAAATTCAAAGCACAGCACCACAATTAGTTGTAGAACATATTTCAGAGTTTGACATGGGTTACAATTCCACAATTTTAGGTTTTTACTTCTAGCTGTTCTAAAATACTGGAGAGTAAAAGAGATATCAATTTAATGATTCAGCAGTCATATTCATTTCTTAAATCCTATCTTCTCTGTATAACTCCACCAACACCTTTGATCTTTCCATCACTCACTTTAGGGGTGTTTGGGCTATGGCAATTCTAAATTTTTCATATTGGAAGGGTCTGTCACTAATATGGGGTAGGGAGATGGAACTATCTGATGTTTTGGAGAGGCTGGGTTAGATTTCAGGACTTATCTGGACCAGGGACCCATCTGGAGGTAGTAGGTTTTTGGAAAGTTACTCTAGTGCCTGGAGCACTTGTGGAATCTTATATATTGCCCTCGGTATTCTTTAGGATTGGCTGGAATGGTCCTGGTTGGGGGCTGGCAGGTATGATAGGTAGCAAGGTCTAACCCAAGCTTGCATTAGAGTAACTTCTCAAATCTGTTTGAACTCTCTCTGTCACTGATACTTTATTAATTATACTTCTTTCCCCCAATTTGGTCAGGATGGAACTGTTGATCCCATGGTGCCAGGTCTGGATTCATCCCTGGGAGTCATCTCCCACGCTGCCAGGGAGACTCTCACCCCTGGATGTTTGTCCACGTAGTGGGTAGAGTAATGATTTCACTTGCAGAGTTGGGCTTAGAGAGACTGAGGCCACATCTGAGCAACAAAAGAGGTCCTCCAGAAGTAACTCTTAGGCATGCCTACAGGTAGTCTAAGCTTCTTTGCTACCTATATCAGCTTCATAGGAATGAGCCTCATGATTGAGGACATGGCCTATTGATTTGGGTGTCCCTAAAGTTGACACAGTATCAGGGGATTCCCTGATGGTAAGGTTTATTACTTCCATATTTTTTCCCATCCCTCAGGGAATTTGCCATACTTTTTTTTATATCCCTTACTATTTAATTGCCATACATCTTTGGCTTGTGCTTTATTCTGGATATTTTCTTCTCTCCTATCTTCCTATTTGCTATATTTATGTTTAGATCCATCTAAATTTCTGACAAATCCATCCTTGGAAGTCTTAATTTTGTGGACTATATACATTAATAGTGTGAGGTTTTCCATATGCTTCTTTATAATTTTTTGTTATAGTGTATATAGTATAAAATAACAACTCATTGAGTTTTTATAAACTCAACGTGCCCTGCAAATCAATATCAGATGAGGAATCAGAAAACTATCACCACACTGAAGCTTCATTTCTGCTTCCCTCCAGTCCTTAGCTCCCCCCCAAAATAGCAACATAGATAAATTTCACCTCTTTTATACTCCATATACTTAAAATTACACAACACATACTTCTGGCTTTCTCAGTCAACACTCTGTAAAGGCTCAGTTGCACGCTTTCATTCTCATTCAGTGATTACTGCACAAGACGCTTATCCATTCTGTTATTGATGACCATCTGCTTAGTTGCAGATTTGAAGCTGTTACAAATAGCTATTTCAGTACATGACTTTTTGGTGAAAACATATATGTATTTCTATTTCATATATACATGGGACATAGAGTTGTTCATCTAATCTGGATACTGGTCTTTTTGTCAGATATATGTATTAGAAGAAGTTTTTTCTTCCATATTATGGGCTACTTCATTCTCTGAATGTTGTCTTTGGTTGAATAGCTCTAATTTCAGTACAGACAATTTGTTTATTTATGGCAAGTATTTTTATCTTCTGTTTAAGAAACTTTTGTCTATTCCAAAATAGTGAAGATGATCTCTCATGTTTTCTTCCTAAATTTTTTCAGGTTTCATTTTTATCTGCAGTCCACCTTTTACCCGGATGTGGTCCCTCATCATCTGACAATCTTAAGGTCCCTCACCATCTGACATCTAAAAGGGTGTTGCTGGTCGTTTTGATTTCAAGGAGGTAGCTGGGAAGAATAGCGAATCTGTCTGCATCCGTCAAGACGTCCTTTGCTCTGGTCCCCACAGCCGTCATCACGCCTGCTGCGCCCCCCCACCCCTGGCTGTTGTCACCGCCCCCAAGTGTGTCTGCCCACAGGGAGGGCGGAGGCCTCCTAAACTAGGACCTCCTGTCTCCCAGCAACTGAGAAAGGGACTCTCAATTGCGGGAGCCAAACTGAAATCTGGAGCTTATTTAGTTTTTATTTCAACACAGGACGAACATGAAGTTATTCCATTTCTCTGGTCTGGCCTCACTTTCAAAGTGCTAAAAAAGTTTATTTTAAGGTTGGGTGCGTGGGTGGTTCAGTAGTAGAATGCTCGCCTTCCCTGCGGGAGACCAGGGTTGGATGCCAGGACCATGTACCACCACCACCCACCCCCCAAAAAAAACCCCCAAATCATTAAATTTTAAATATACGTCTTTTAAAAATATAAAAATGAATATTAATGTGCACAATATATTAAATTGTGGTCTTTGGAGTATTCAACATCCAATAAAAATATGTTCCTGATGAGAGTCTCCAAAAATCTTGTTTTTCAGAAATCATTCAATATGGTTTCAAACGATGTTATAGATGACCATTAGCTGCCATCCTCCCGTTTGAAAAACAACCATTTTGAGGTAAAGTACTCTTGTAAAAAATATTTTTTTTATTGAGAAATCTTCACACACATACAGTCTATACATGATGTATAATCAATGGCTCACAATATCATCACATAGCTGTGTGTTCATCACCATTATTGTTTTTAGAACATTTGCATCATTCCAGAAAAGGAAACAAAAAGGAAAAACTCACATATCCCATACCCCTTAACCCCTCCCACTAATATTTCAGTCTACTCAATTTATTTTACCCCTTACTCCTTCTATTATTTATTGATTTATCATCCATAGTTTTTTACTCATCTGTCCATACCCTGGATAACAGTGGCATTGAACAGAAAGAAGGTTTTCACAATCACACAGTCACATTATAAACATTATTTTTTTAATGCAATTGTTTTCAAGAATCTAGGCTCCCGGAACACAGCTCAACATTTTCAAGTACTTCCCTCCAGCCACTCCAGTACAATATAAACTAAAAAAAAATAGATAGATAGATATAATGCATAAGAATAACCTTCAGGATAACCTCTCGAGTCTGTTTGAAATCTCTCAGCCACTGAAGCTTTATTTTGTCTCCTTTCTCTTTTCCCCCTTTTGGTCAAGAAGGTTTTCTCAATCCCAAGATGCTGGGTCCCAGCTCATCACAGGAGTTCTGTCCCACGTTGTAAAAATGTCCCAGGGAGATTTACACTCCTGGCAGTCATGTCCCACAGGGAGACGGGTAGTGAGTTCACTTGCTGAGTTGGCTTTGAGAGAGAGGCCACATCTGAGGAACAAAAGAGGTTCTCTAGGGGGTGACTCTTAGGCATAATTATCAGTAGGCTAAGCTTATCCTTTGGAATAAGTTTCACAGGGGCGAACCCCAAAATCGAGGGCTGAGCCCTGAATTTGGTTGTCCTCACTGCTTGTGAGAATATTAGGAATTCCCCAGATGGGAAAATTGAATATTTCCTCCTTTCTCCCAAGTCCCCCAAGGGGATTTTGCAAATACTTCTTTATTCATTGCCCAAATTACACCGGGATATATCAGGGCATCACAGCAATCTGGACAAACCAACAAGATCTCGCGCCCTACTCAAGATTCCCTGTTCTTATGGTATTCAACTAAACTGACCATACAAGTTAAATTAGGTAATGCACTACCCAAAATATAAATTTTGCACCCAATAAACATTCCTCCCTTTGGTCTCACATAGAAGTGGAAGTTTTAAAATATGGGCCATATCATCCCTTATCCTGTATTCTGATTTACCTTAGTGCTATCCAGATCAGCTTCATTCATATCTCTGGTCAAAATCTGATCCGTTTTTCAACTTTTTGAACAGTTCCGGGGTGGGGTAGTGCTGACTTTCATAGTTTCAGGGTTCTAACTCGGAGTCTCAGGTATCACATAAATACCCAAAGTTTCTGGGACCCACCAGGTTATATACAAACAGCTCAGTATCTCAGAATTTAGAAATAAAAGTTACAACTTCTGTATATACATGAGGTAAAGTACTCTTAAAGGAGAAATTTTGTCTGATGTGTGTAATTAAAATCATAATTATACCTGAATTAAAGTCAGCTTTACTTTTGTACCTACTGGAAATAAGAAGCAACATTAGAGAATCCTTCATAGGAAATTATTAAATAGACTTTACTGGTAAGATTTCCATCAGTTGGGCTTTATTTCAATCTCTTTGACTTTTATAACATTGCATACTTACCTTGGCATATAATTTGATGAGGCTTTTTCCCTATTATACGAATATATTTAGTAACATGGCCTTAATTATCCTGTAAGGTAACCCAGAATTAGGGCAACTATTCATGTTAATAAAGAGAAGGCTTACTTTTAAATATATGTATATATTCTTTTTGTCATTCCTACTGAAATAGCCAAGTTTAAAGTTTGAATCTAAACAAATCTAAGAAAAATGGTAACACGACAGCAAACTAATGAAAAGCTTAAGAGGTAATATCTTTGCTTTCTTTGTATGGGGAAGAATATTTGTGAGAATATATTTTAAAAGCTGTCCTTAATTTTATAGAAAATTTGGTTGAGAAGGTCATATATTCAAGGAGAAGGCATGATACATGATTGTAAAATAAATATTGGAGTTTTTAAGCAACATTTTAATGAAATAAAATCTATACATACATTGTAATGTTATCCAAAATTATTAGGAAATTTCTAAAGACTAGTATTTGAAGATGTCATGGCTTAATCTTCATTGATGTTTTATATTTTGAGATAAATAACTTCTAAGTACTGAAAAATTTGAACAATGTACGTAACAGTATTTTTTTTATACTGAGGTTATCATGCGGAAAAGAATTTTTTTTCTTGAAGTCCATCGTGACTGCCCCATCTAAACTGTAGCATTTCACTCTCTCCCCAATCCAACCTGGCACAATCTTTTCTCTGCTCTTTCTTCTTTTTTCATAAGTTTTACCATCTAACATATTTTGATATTTACAAATTTATTATGTTTACTGTTGTTTGTATGTCTCCTCCATCTATTGCAGAGAGGTGACTTAAGCTTCAAAAAAAGGCATGTGCCTTCTTTGATTTGTTCTCTGAGGCATCCTAAGTCCCCAGAGCAATGTCTGGCACAAAATACGTTCTCGATAAATATTTGCTAAATTACTGTTTATGTGAATGAAGAAATGAATCTCATCCATATTAATGTATAGGACATTAGTAGTCTAGACACTGTGTTATTGAAAATAATACTAGTTTTCACATGTTATTCCCATTTGGAAGACGTCACCTATGTAATTTCATTTAATCTTCACAATCGCTTTGTCAGGTAGGCATTTTATACTAGTTTTTTTAAGTGAAATTGAGGCTTGAATAGGTTGAGTAACTCCCCAAGGTTACAGAGCTGGTGACTATCAGGGCTAGAATTTGAACAAAATCCCGTGCTTCTAAAGACCCTTTTGCTGACATAGCCTCCCTTAGAATAAAAATTTTCTCTATAATTTGTGCTACATTTTCATTTTTATCTTTACTGTGAAGTTTTTGAGAGGCCACACACACACACACACACACACACACATATATATATATATTTATCTTTGAGTGATCTATCTCTATGGTGGAAATATCAAAACAATATAAACAAGCACTTGCCAATTGAGGAGTCTTGCTCCTACACACTTCCCTTCCATCTGTACTCTCTAGTATTTTACAGATAACCATTTCTACAAGTCTACAGTTACTTTATCAAAAACAAGAAAAAATTAATATATATTATTTCTCTCTTATTTACATATAGAGTAGCTTGCTATACAAAAGAGCCCATATTTTCAGTCAATGGATTTCAATTAGGTAAATAATTCTTTCCCCTGTGATTTATTTGGAAGAAAAGTAGATATGAATCACTTATCAATCTTGTGCTAATAGTTCTTTTAACTGAAGCAAATCTTCCTATGACATCTGACTGACTATTAATAATTTATAACTTCAAAGGAAGTCAAATTATGAAAAGAACAGTAGGGTTCTTAAATTAATTTTACTTTAATATGTACACTAATTAAAATGCCTACTGCTGCTATTTTGAAGATTTCTTTTAGAAGTTTGATCTCAGTCCAGTTTGGTTTAGAATTTTTGAATTGACTATTATGACTGCATTGGGATAAGGGAATATTGCAAGAGTCAGCTTTATAACTCTTAAATGATATTGCCATTTAACTTATTTTTTTCCCAGGACATAAGCATATTGCTTCTTTTTCCAAGTACACAAACTGGGAAAACCATTCGGTTAAAAATAAAGCCCAGAGTGGTGGACGGTGGCTCAGTGGCAGAATTCTCTTCTGCCATGCCAGAGACCCGGGTTTGATTTCTGTTGCATGCCCATGCAAAAAAAAAAAAAGGAGAGCCCAACTTTCAGTGTGGAGCTTCTGAATCATTACTATAGCATATTCGGGGCAGGGCTGGCTCATGGGCATGCAATCTCTGCAGTCACAAAGCCCCTTGTTTAAACCACAGGGGTCCCATTATTTCCTTTTTTTTTTTGTATGCTGTATGGCAGGGGTCACATTTCATTATTTTTCATGTGAGTATCCTGTTATTGCTGCATTATTTGTTGAATTTTTGTTTGTTTATTTTCTTTCTTTCTTTGTTTGTTTGTGTTTTGGGGAAGTACGTGGGCCAGGAATTGAGCCCGGGTCTCCTGTATGGCAGGCAAGAATTCTACCACTAAACTGTCCTTGCATGCTCCCTCTCCCCCATACCTTACTTTTAATGCTTTAATTTAATCTTCCATTTGCATTAGGTCTCATAAAATTACATAATCAGTCCTGTTCTTGGGTGTGAAACAGATATCTTCTCTAATATTTATAGATGCTTTCACCTGATTTTAGCGGTAATTGAAAATAATTTACTGAATTATTCTTTTATCTCCCAGAGATAATGAAGAAAATGAGGTATTCTTACATTAGCATCTATTTACTGTTTAACGGGAGGTCACTATAGTTAGGATTTATTTATTTTATGTTGCTTTTTATACTTCGATTATGCTATAAATTATATTTACTTTTGACACAGGCAACATTTTTGCCAGTGAGATTTATCTTCCTTCACAACTATTGTTGTGGATTAATTATCCTGCATTTCTTCTTCCCGTATATTAAGTAATAGTTGGTGCACATTCCATCACAGATATTCCTTATACACATTAAGATTCCTTCTAGGACAATGTTCTAGGTCTAGTTCTTAGATTCGTCAAGAAAGAATGATGGGAATAATCATTCACTTAACTTAAAGGCCATTTATCCCCCCAATTAGTTGGTATTAGTGCCTACCGAAGGTATAGTAGATGACTTTAAGTTCTGTAAATTCAATTGGCGCCTCAATGCAGATGTGCTATAAGAAGTACTAGATGGCCAGGAGCCAAGGAACCCACTACTCAGGAACTTATTACTCTTAACTCAAAACTGATTGAGTTCCTATAATGTACAAGTCAGTGTGTGTATAAGCAAAAGCTAAGGAAATCCTTTCCCCAAGTTCCCAACAGCTGTGGCCTCTTCCTTACCTCCAGTGTGTTGCCCTTCCAGCACTACAGGGTTCTCTAAGCTGCCAGCTAGACACAGGCATGAGAAGAGACTCTGTTGACACTTCCGGAGGCTGTTTCAGTTTTTCAGCTTTTGGATGTGAAAATATCTCAGCTATATCGCACAAGAGAAGGTCAAGGTCAAATGGACTTATAAATCCAATGTTAAAGAAAAGCAATAGCTTTTAAAAGTGAAAAAGGAGAGCTTTTTAGGGAAGTTCACATTGTTATTTCTGATGTTCTATTTGTTCAACAGGTAAGCAAGCAACTTAAGCTGGCATTACTGCAGTGCCCATGGTGGGTTAATTTGATTAATTTTAATGAGGAACATATTAGAGGTTTTGACTCACTCAAAACCCTACATGAGTCTGTATTGTCTGGTTCTCACCCTACCCACCCCACTCACCCCCAGAAATAAAACTGAGTCAAATAAGATGACTCCTTAAGCTCCTGGTTTACTACAGTAAATATATGCAAGAGCTTGTACATCAACCTGTCAAAGTTTTGGGCCTCTGCATCTCCTTCATATGAAGAACAAAGAAAAATCATCTCCCAAAATAAAGCCCACAAACTTCCTTCTTTCGTCATTAAAATAATGTTTCCTATTTTAGAGAGGGCATTTTCTTCAGCAGTGACATGTTGATACATTTCTAATGTGATTCAGCTAAGTGATCCTCCCGGCAAAATATCCTTTGAGAAAAGATTACATGTTAGAGATGATAAATGGATAGAATGGGCAAGTTGATAGTTAATAGGAATGTGCAGAAATGTCAGAGCAAAGCATTTAGTTTTTAGTTCAAATAAGTGCTCCCTTTGAATAAATATATCAATCACATCCAAATTTGCATACCTTTTCATTTTTGTAAGTACATCTGAAAATGAATACAGAAAAACTGGTCACCTGATAGAAAGGTAGCATAGATGAAATGAACAAAAGATAACCAGTTTATTTACTGGAAAGAGTTATGCATTACACCATATTCAGTTGGTAACATAAACCAAGATATAAGAATTCATTCATTGGCTTCTGGTTATTTTCTTAGCACTGGAGTGCCTTTTCCAACCATTGAGTGCATGATCAAATTACACAAATACAAGCACATATCTTATGGATTCTCCCATGAGACATTCACTTAGGTTTGTCTACAACTTAAAAAAATTTTAAAGGAAAGCAATAATAAATTCATAAGAAATTTTTGAATTTAAAACAAGTTCACATCTTTGAAACAAGTTTCCTTTGAAATTTGGATTTTGAAAAATAATTAGCAACAAAAGAATTTCTTAGATCAGTCTTTAGTTATGTTTTCATATGGTATGATCATTAGGTGGAAACACTTTACATCATCTAACCCCAAAAGGTATAATAACAAAATTGCAATTAAATGTAGGAATAGCTGAATCATTACAACAATCATTATACAGTGTACAAATCAGTGTTGGTGACACATTACACAAATGTTAATACTGGAAAGAAATACGGTATCAGAATCATGTATGGTTCATCACATATGCATAATCATGCAAATAAAAACATTGAGTAGATTACAAAAATGCCATAAAAGTTTTCAAAAAATTGTTAATTGACTCTTAACAGTCAAACCATTAAGCGTAAACATTTTGTGGCAATAATTTTTCAATGATTTATTTCCTCTAAGATTTGGTGCACAATCAAAACTATGAACCCAAACAACACAATGATTCATTCTGTATCTCCATTACCTGTATTGAAATAATGATGTCAACTAAACTATGACATTTCCCTTTACTTTATAGTTCTCTGATCTTTGTTTAAAAATGCTTCATACATTCACACTGAGATGCATGAGCCGTCTAATGTTTTCACTAGAGAACCATAATAATCAAAGAATCATTCTGAATAAAAAAAAAATTTAAATAAAAGTATTCTCAACCAGCGTTCGATGGCAATTTAAACTCCAATTACAGAAATAATCGGGCTCAGCATTTTATCCAGGCTTCAGTTTAAATAGGGCAAATTTTAAATAACTCCAGAGGAAAAAGATAAAAATTCACTGAGGATTAGAGCCATGCATTTCAATATGGAAAGGAGACCAGATATAGATAACAATCTCCTTACATTCCTAATAGACAGACAATCACAAGAGAAATAATACTTCTATAGTGTTCTTATTATGAGTATGGGAAAACTTACATGATGTGAAATATCTCATGCAAACTTTTTACACTGCATACTTCTATGCACTCATGTCCTTACACTAAAGGCAGTTAATTGCTCTGCTTTTTCTTAAATAGAATATTATTTCTGGAAAATCTGCAATTGGGGAACATACCTTAATTTAAATATCTCTTTCAGTTATACTTTGAGTAATAAGGATGAAAGAGATGCCTTGATGAAATATTTCAGGTGTTAACATAATAGGATCGGACTACAAATGCAGTACATAAGACTATGGCAGTTAACTTGGAATTTAAATAAAAATGATTTAATTTATAGACACAACTTATCTGGAGCTATTGCTACAGACAATGGAAAAGGTCGCCTGGGAGCTAGATTTGTCTTGTATATCGAGAGAAATTGATTTTAAAGTAAAATATTTCTTGTCAATGTCAGCATTGATCATGCTAACATCACTCCAGTTCAATTGCTTTTTGAAGAATTATGTTCCTTTTATTTTTATTTGCTTGTTTTTGATATGGTAATGTTCCCTTTATTTGAAAACATTTTCTTGTAAATTTTTTGCAATCTTAAATACAAGGGTTATTTTAAATCACTCCAATTTACAAACACACAAAAAATCTTTGTTTTTTAAGAAACAAAACCTTTTGTTTTTTTTAAAACTTTGTTTTAAAATTGTGAATTTTATCCTAAGAGTTTCTTTCCAATCTAGTTTTACTTTAGAGCTACAATATTAATACATTTGCAGCATATTTGGGTTGACTGAGCACAGTTGCCCTTAACTGGAAATCCATCTGTCTTTCATCAGGAAATTCTGATGTCTCTTCAGAGAGACAGACTATGTCTTCTCACTGATTATGAAAATTATCCATTAAATTTGACATTTTTAATCCCAGTAGAATATATATTTAATTCCTTTTTATATTTTATAATTTCCACATGAGAATTGTAGAGGATTTTATTTAATATAGTATACCAGGAAATTTCCACATTCCTATTTATTAGACCAATGTTTCATTTTTGTTTAAAACAGAAGGACTTAATCTGTACAAGAATATTTTCCAAGGCATGGAAAAAGCCAACATTGTAGACTGGAGTTCCTTTTAAGAAAGCTAAATTTTGAGTGGCATTTACCCTCCTGAGGGATTGCATACCTTCCATTTTTAAAGTATTCCTGAGGATGTTTGTTTATTAGACTGATTTTTTATCGTTAAAGTATTACATTCGGAACAACTTTAAAGATATGAAATAAAGCTGGAAGGAAAAGCCCTATTTTCTTTTTATCCAAAATCTTGGAAGAATTAAGATTGCTATCCTATTTTCAAGGGATAAAATATTTTATGGCTAACAAGCACAACTTTAATGTATGTTCAATTTAAAATAAAACAACCACAGGATTATGGACTCTCAGAATTATGATACATCATCATAGGATATCTTGCTGCTTAACTTAATCAGTACTAGACTACCTATAAAATTCAAGTTTTAAAAACAAATCTCCTTATGGATATCAATTTCAATGATCAATTTCTCACACTGAAGACTATTTTACTTACTCTAGTCTTAGTAACGATATCTATAGCTGGTAAGCTATCATTTGTTAAATTCTCTTTACTTAAAGAACACTATTGTATCTCCTCTTCTTTAGTCTAAATATAGTATAATCTTCCTAAATAGGTCTTTTCTTATTATTTAATAACTTTTCTGTCTTCTCAAAGTTCCCCAAATTCCTCTTACTGGAACTCAGAATTGGATACATGAAAGGGATCTGATGAATCATGAGTTAATTAGAAAGACCAACCCATGGGTCCTGCATGTCCCGTGCACTTTAGGCCAAAGGCCATTTATTGCTCCTTTTAATTTTATTTTTTAATTAATAAAAATCCTCAGTTGGAAAACCTTTCTGCATACTGACTATTCCGTTCAGTATCCTTATTGTGCTTACTTTAAAAAAACTACCTGTGTTGCTAACTGCTCTTGCCAGTTATCTTTTATCTTTGCTCATTGTGTTTGCAATTATAGCCATTATTTTAATTGTATTTCTGCAGTTTATTTTTCCAAGTCTGTCTTCAAGTAGTCTTATTGATGTTCATACTAATCCTCCCATTTTCTTTGGAATTCTGATGCTGTCTTTATAGGAATTGATTTGTATCAACCCTACACATATTTTCTCATTCTAAATGTTATAAATAAATATAGATATGGCTCAATTTAAACTGTGCTAAATGATGACAGTGTAAATACATTGTATTCTCTCTTCCTGCTTAGGGTCTATCACCTAATTTTGTGCTGAAAATTAGAAATTTATTTCCAAATTTTTATATCTTCTTGGCAAGCTTTTGCTAAGTTAATATTTTTATAAAATAGTTCAAAAACAAGTACTTCCCCTTCTCTGAAGAACAGTAATAAAACTAGTATGTAGTAGACTTAATAACAAACTTTGTCTTAATTCGAAGAAAGAAACATCTCATACTTATGACTGAATTTTTCACTGGGTCATAGAGTAAGTGGACAAGAATATAATACAGCATTGTCAATAGGCAGTACTGCCCTACAATTACACACACACAATATTTGCTGCCGGATTCCCAGGACCAAGGAGGAAACTGATGAGGCATTATAGGAAAATGTTTTGAGGTACTTTTCAAAAAGGCATTATTTTCCCTCAGGCACAACAGTTTTTATTAAAGATCAACCTAGCAGCTATTTCACTTCTCAGATCCAAACACACAAAGCTTGTCAAAGAAGAAACAAAAAAGGGAAAAAAGAGAAAAATAATAGCTTCCTTTAATTGAATTCAAATAAAATCCACGCCATCTCACTAATGCTGTCACTGGGCAGATACAAAAGCAATAAAATTAAGATGTTTAGGTACAGCAAGGCAAGGCAGGTAGAAAAGAGCAGAATGTTTGGTTGCTGTGATTAAGACTTTATGGGGAAAAAAAATTTATGAGAAAGAAAAAGTGTATTTCCTTGTCTGCACTTACACTATTTTGGTGAAGATTTTCAACTATTTACTCCAAGTTGCATAACAAATGACACTGTCAAAAACAGCACTCAGATAAGGAATTTGAAACTCTGCAGTCGCTTTGGTAGCACTGACCACCGCTTAAGAGGAGTAGGACTGACGAAGCTCCCACACTGCGCTGTCTGAATTACCCTTCTGCCACTCTCCTTGCTGGGCCACTCGCACCAACAAGCCACCCTGTACTCAGCAAGCTGAATGGCTCCTACTTCATCTCCATTGTCAGCTCCCTACACTGTCAATTGTTCTTTAACTGTGAGGATTGTTTTTGTTTGAAGAGAAGTTACAGATGTCATTACCTGAAAGTTCAGAACCTTCTGGTTTTAAATAAGTTAAGGCTACCTGACTAAGACAAGGAAGCAGGGCTAGGAGCAATTATGTGGGCGGCACTTGATAGGGAGGCCAAGAGAGTTAGACCTTTCGGCTCAGTTAGCTGTTTTCCTTGTTTGTCAGATTATGTGCAAAATGTTTTGCTATGAAAGCCCACTGCCTTAAATCAAGCCATAGAAGTTACCCAGCAGAATCTGTAAATCAACTAGGAACGTGCATTATCTCAATATAGGAGAATGATTGTAGGCACCTGAGTGTTTGTCAAAAGTAGACAATGAGCTAAGGTTTATTATCTATTATTTTTGGCAAGGAAGATTCTTTATGACAACAGCAACAACAAAACATACAACTTTAAGAAAAATCTGAACACTTTCTAGGTAAATTAAATAACCAAAGGCTACCTTACATCTTTCTATCTATATATTTCCCCAATTGTACTTGATAGCTTTTAGCAAGAAAGACTCATAGTAGGGCCCTGAATTTGGGAGAAGTTAAAAAAAAATGTTTCTTAAATAAATACATAATTTTTCCTTCAAATTATTTAGCCTTCTTTTATGTTATCACACACACATACGCACACACACAAAGGGGCAGCACCAGTGCATCTGCTTATCTGCAAGTTAAAAACAAAATTAAAGATGCAGTCAAAAGGTCAAAAGTTGAAAACATTACTGAATCATAACTTCATCTCTTTCTTAGATTTACTTATTGTCCAGTGAAGAACTCTAGTTTAAAAAACAAAACAGCAGTTAATGAGCTACTGATTAGAAAGTAAGTGCATAAAACAATGTCAGTGTAGCAGCAAAATACAGTTACTGTTAACATTCCAATGCACCTCATTTATCATTTTGTGCAAGAAAAATGACCTCAGTTTGGCCAATTCTAGATTTTGAACTAAATTAAAACTCATAATTAAGCAACTTATGCTTATTTGAAAAATAAGTGAATTAAATTTACCTCTCACAGAAACGGTTTTTATAGACACTAATCATGTAGCAAATAAAGTACAAAATAAATATCAATGACAAAAAATATTGGAATCAATATTTTTGATTTGGAATTTGGAATCTGAGGAAAGATCATTTCACAATATGTGTATTTTACATTGTCTTAGGTCTCTCTTTTGCTATCGAGGTAAAGCCAGCCATCTGAGATGCGTGTTTCCTGTTTCAGTTTTCTTTTTTATTTAATTGAACCGTAGCCATCTGATTGCAGTTTAGAGAAGCCATAAAATGTTTTATCACACCGGGGTCTGTGCTTTGTGTTGTTCTTCTCAGCTTTCTCTCATCTTCCAAAAGGATGGGCGTTAATCCAGTTGTACATCTAATAACCAAGAAGAAAACACCTGCTGGGTCTTGGGCAGTGTCCTGTGTGTGGCTACACAACTTTCACCCCAGATGCTCGTCCACGGGAGATGAAGAGTAGGGGTAAGGAGGCTTGGGGAGACAGTGGAGAGGGGCACACTGCGAGCTGGGATGTGGCTGCTCATCTGGGACAGCCATGTCAGGACTGAAAATGAGAAACAAATATGTCAGCAAGTAACACATTTACAAGGGGCCAGGCACAGTTGTAAGGATTAGACAACTTATTTTCACATAAGTTTCAAAAACATCAACAGAAATGTTGCATGCCAAGACAGCTTTGGCTTTTCAAAGCAATACACAAAAAAAGAAGTGAAAATGCACCCCTGCAGTCCCTCTTTTCAGCTTTTGCACAGTCTCAGCAGGTGTGGGTCAGCTAGAAGAGTTCCCTAACCTTAATGTGCATACAAATCCCCTGGGATCTTGGAAAAATACAGCTTCTGATTCAGTAGGTCTGGGGTAGGAGCTGAGGTTCTGCATTTCTAACAAGCTCTACTGGTAATGCTGATGTTGCTCGTGGACAGAATAAAGTTGTAGAGGATTCTGCAGTTCTCTGGTGATCTCTGATGCCACAGGATAATTAATTTGCCTGCAGAAGCCTAATTTGAGCTAAGTGTTTCCCCTACTTGTTTTTTAAATTTGTTTTCATTTATTTATTTATTTTTATTTCCTAGGAGGGTAAATTTTCCTAGTTGGTAAAAATGACTGAAGAGTTTTAAAACATTTCCCATTAGTCAAGTGTACATTGCCATCTTCCAAACCACCGCCTTGAGAGCCTTTAGTTCAAATGAACACGGAAATGCTCAGGCTTGTCCATGGGTCCATCTCTAATACCGAAGAACAAGGAAACAAAATCAGTGGATTTCATAAGGTTAAACTTCAAAACTCATTTGGGGTTCAAACCTTTTAAAAAGCATGACTAACAGGAGGGAAATCACACTATGGGGATTTCTTTTATCAGAAAAAGTCACTATTTTTCTAGAAAGGATAAGTTTCTGAAGACTGCATAATTCAAGACTCTTCTTGGTAAAGGAAGTCAGGTATTTTTGCTTGACAAGCTGAAGTGTAAAGAAATAGCTTAAACATGGGTTACAGAGTTTTAGACAAATATTGACCCATGTTATGAACGTCAGTACCATGTAATCCATTTCTGCCAGAGTGATGTTTGAGAAAATCTTCAAGGTTTAAAATTATAGCTGTTATTCCTTATTTATTTAAACATAGTTTCTTTACCTAACATTATCATTGAAGTCATATTAAAAACTGGTATTAAATAATTTTTATCTTTCCCACTGAAATTATCCTCTATGTATATCTCTTGAATTACAATATCAAATCATAATATGCGATCTTAATATCATAATATCTGATCTTCTTAAGGTTACCTTACTTTCCCAACTCTTTGTTTAAATGGTCATAAATTTATTTCAAGAGATCTGCTGCGCTGTATTAGTTAGGACAGCCAGAGATTAAAATGATTTTCCTATCTATTTTTAAAATGTAGGAGAACTGGAACTGCAACAAAATGAGTAGGAAAACAATGCATCGCAAGATACGTCTTTGACCTTCCGAAAAGAATTATATGGACTGAGGAATGCAGCAGAGTTTAGTTTAAGTGGACATATTTTCCCAAGGACCTAGGAGAGATTCCTTCTGGAAATCTGTGCGATTTAGAACAGGTTTCTTTTTAGTAAATAAACATATTAATCAACATAAGTTATGGCAAGTCATATAGGGTATATACAAAAAAAGATATATACATTTTATATATACATTGTATATAAAAAGGATATTTCTATTATATATGCATAATATGAAAAGAATAAGTTTTTAAAGAATGTATAATTCAGATATTTTTGCCTGACAAGATGAAGTGTACAGCAACCGCTTAAACACAGGTTACAGCTCATTTGGCCTGGCACCTTGACACTATGCCTTTATGGTGATTTAAAATGTTTGTCGTTATTCTAGATTTCTTACACAATATGGGTGATTATAAATATTTGATACTACACTGTATCAAATTTGCTTAAAATATAATCTATTCTAAATTTGCTTAAATATAATCAGATTGTATAAATTATGTGATAGAAATATATTCTTGGCTTATAGGTTAAGAAATTACTTTTTGGGTTTTTATCACTTAAAGCATAGGATGAATTCAGTTTCAGTTCTGATTGCTAAACATCTTGAGTAGCCCACTTGTAAATCAATCTTTATCATTTACTTTCCTTAGGTAGATCATGTAAAAAGTATGCCTGGGATGCTATTACTAAGATATAAGAATGGATAATTCTTCAGAAAAGTTTCTGATTTGTTTTCACTTTTCTTTTTCTGCATGGGCAGGCACCAGGAATCGAACCTGAGTCTCTGGCATGGCAGGCAAGAACTCTGCCTGATTTGTTTTCAAGGAATCTGCTATGTGTAGAATGGGAGAAAAATACACACATCTCTGTATATTTAAATATACACGAG
Source organism: Tamandua tetradactyla (assembly GCF_023851605.1). Classification (NCBI taxonomy): domain Eukaryota; kingdom Metazoa; phylum Chordata; class Mammalia; order Pilosa; family Myrmecophagidae; genus Tamandua; species Tamandua tetradactyla. Next base: position 95,620,931 of record NC_135333.1, on the reverse strand, counting down.
GCTTTTTAATTCAAATTATATTCATTACTTAAATTAATAGAGAACCTCTACATTGCCAAATGTGAGAAAATGCTCTTTTGAATGTTTCATTCAAAATCGGTATACCTGAAGAGTTACTCGAATATATGGATGAAATGAAGGAAGAAGTGTAAAACAAGGTTGTAAAACAATTTTTAAGAAACTGAGGGTGGGCCACGGTGGCTCAGCAGGTAAGAATGCTTGTCTGCCAAGCCCAAGGACCCGGGTTCGATTCCCGGTGCCTGCCCATGTAAAAAAAATTAAAAAATAAATAAATAAAGGAAATTGAGAAATAGAGAACACTTGATCAGAAAACCCTAACAGTCTTAGCAAATTTTCTCACGTTTCTCATTCAACGAATGTTCCTTTTCAATTAGGCGATAAAGAGTAATGTAGGGGATTTAAAGTCTCTGCTCCTCACAGCATAACTAAAATTGGGGGGGAAAATCTCTGTAGTGCAGTGGTATATAGTGGGTTTTGGGAGAAAGTATGTTGGAATCACTGGGTTCATTTGCTTTCTAGATACATGGTCCTGCACAAGTTATTTTACCTCCTTAAACCTTGGCTGCTTCATTTTAAAATGGGTGTTTTAACAGAGTTTACCATATGGAGTTGGAAATGGTTATCAAGCTTAAAGAATGTGTTAACATTTCTGCTAGGAAGAAGAGAAAAGGGCAGTGAGAGCGTTAGCGTCAATTCATTTGGGAGTTGAGTGGGTGAGAAAGAAGCCAGTCATCAAGCCAATGACTTGTAAAAAGAGAGGCTTTTCAGCTCTATATTCATCTTATCATTTCTTTGTGTGGACAGCGATGAGCAACAGTGACAGTCTACTCTGCACCAGGCTGTGGGTGTTAACTAGAAACATTTGTAATTCACTGGATTGCTTTTGTTTAAAGTACATCCTCTATGAGGAGACCCAAGCAATTTAAATCCAGTTATCCCAGAAGAGATGGAAATGGGACATGTTACCATTGAGCTAAATTGACTCTGGAAGAAAAGCAAGGCAAAATAAAATTATACTTTAAAATATTCCCTGGGGGGCGGGGAATTCAACTTCCCCATTTGGAGAATTCCTGATATTCTTGCAAGCTGTGAGAACAACTAAATCAACAGGTCAAGCCCTCAATTTTGGGGTTTGCTCAAATGAAACTTACCCTGCAAAGGATAGGCTAAGCCTTCTTAAAATTAGGCCTAAGAATCACCCCCAGAGAACCTCTTTTGTTGCTCAGATGTGGCCTATCTCTCTCTCAGCCAACATGGCAAGCAAACTCACCACCCTCCCCCTCTGTACATGGGACATGACTCCCAGGGGTGTAAACCTCCCTGGCAATGTGGGACAGAAATCCTGGGATGAGCTGGGACTCAGCATCAAGGGACTGTGGAAATCTTCTTGAGACAAAATAAAGTGGCAGTGGCTGAGAGATTTCAAACAGAGTTGAGAGGTTATCCTGGAGGTTATTCTTACGCATTTTAAAGAAATCTCCTTTTTTAGTTTAAGGTGTATTAGAGAGGCTAGAGGGAAGTGCCAGAAACTGTAGAGCTATATTCCAGTAGCCATGTTTCTTGAAGATGATTGTATAATGATATAGCTTTTGCAATGTGACTATGTGATTGTGAAAACCTTGTGCCTGATGCTTTTTTTAAACTTTTTTTATTGTATATTATAACATATATACAAAGCAAAGAAAGAAAAAAGCAATAGTTTTCAAAGCACTCTTCAACCCGTAGTTGCAGGACAGATCCCAGAGTGATGCTTCTTTTATTTATGATATGGACAGATGAGTAAAAAATATGGATTAAAAATAAATAAATAAGGGGAACAAATGTTAAAATAAATTGAGTAGATTGAAATACTAGTGAACAATGAAAGGGAGTGGTAAGGTGTCTAGAAAAAAAAGAGGGACTAAAGGTTAAAATCTATTGAGTAGATGGAAATACTAGTGGCCGATGAGAGGGAGGGGCAAGGGGTATGGTATATGTGAGTTTTTTCTTTTCATTTCTTTTTTCTGGAGGGATGCAAGTGTTCTAAAAAATGATCATGGTGATGAATAAGCTACTATGTGATGATACTCTGAGCCAGCGATTGTACACCATGCATGGAATGTTTGTATGGTAAGAATGTTCATGTTTGGATGTTGTTTTGGTTTGATAATACAAAATAAATAAAAAATATATGTATTCCCTTGGATTTCTCCCCCGCACTTTGCTGCTGGGCCCCTGGGGGTTGGACAACAGCGATGTGGAGGAATTCAACTCCCAAGACTTCTCCACTGGAGGCCCAAGAGTTCGTACTTTCAGGTGAAGAGTACAGTGAAGATGGTGTAAATGAATCAGTGAAGGAAGAGGAAGTGGGCAGTGAAGAGCAGATTGGAGCTGGCAGAATAAAGAATCAGATAAGAAGAAGATAAGAATATTGAAATTAATCAGTCTGAGGAACAGAGAGAAAGAAAAAAGAGGGAAAAAACAAAAAACCAAAGGGCAGAAAAGGAAGTCTCAGAGCATTCTGACCAGGAAGAGAAAGCAAGGTGGCCTCTCATTAGGAGATGAGGAGGAGGAGGATTCCCAAGGCAGAATCTGGTGGAAGCAGGAGCGAGAAGAAAGATAAAGATGCAGAGCAGGAAAAAGGCATTGGGTCAAAGGATGCAAGGACAAAGGAAGGTAAACTCTGGGCCAGCTTCTTCAGTGATGTGGGACCAAAATCAAAAGTGCCTCCAAAGTATACAAGTTAACAAGTTAAGAAGAGACTGAATAGATGAGTTCAGGTAAATTGTTGGTTGCAGTAGAAGAGCTAGAGGAACCTAAAGACATAGAAAAGATTAAAATCACCAAAGTGTTTGATTTTGCTGATGAAGAAGTCAGGGTGACTAAGGAAGTGGATGTGGCATGCAAAGAAGCCAAATCCTTCTTGAAGAAAAACAAGGAGAACGCTCAGGCTAATGTGCCTTCGGGGCTGCCTTCACCCCCGTAGGCTCAGGAATTGTGCAACCATCATCACAATCATTTTTATCATTCCCCAAAGAAACCCTTGATCAGTAAGGCCTGCCCCAGTCAAGATGGCAGTGTGAGATGCTAAAGAGCTCCGCTCCCTCAACAGAAACTCTGAATAGCCAATAAGAACTGGCAGACACATCATTTTAAAAACTCCAGACAGTAATGAAATGATTGTAGGAACAGGGCAAGTGCTGAATCAAGAAAGGGCCACTTAAAACCAACAGAATCTCATACCACTTAGACTGGCCTTTTCCCCCATCCCCCTTACCAACTTGACTCGTGCTTATCCCTGGTCCCAGATCCAGAGGGAGCAGAGTAACCCTCATGCACATACTGGAGCATGTTTATACACTCACTGTCCCAGAATTTACCCCACATATAGAAAACAGCTCTCCTACAGAATGCTGTGGGAAATCATTCAAGTCGTGCTGCCTGGGGCAAGGGATTGCTAGCTCTAAGATTTCACAGTGCAGTGCTGGAGAAAAGTTTCTTAGGAAAGTTTCTTAGGGAAGAGGAGAAATTTGGAACTCTATAAACTATAAATTCCTAGGGCCACACACGCAAGCCCATGAAAGCTTGAGCAGAAAGGAGGCTTTTGTGCTATGGCCTGGAGCTATTCTCTAAACTCACTGTATGGATAAACCCTGAAGGAGAGCATTGGCACAGGTCAATCTGCAAAGACTGGAAAAGGTATTTTGTTTCGTTAGCTCCTGGCATTCCAGGAAAGCTCTGTCTTAACACTTAATTGGATACAATTAAGAACAGCAGCCTCAGAGTCTAAACTCCAGTGATAACACATTAAAATATCAAAATGTCCAGGTTTCAATGAAAGGTTACAAAACGTTCAAAAAACAGGAGTTGATTGCCCAAGCAAAGGAGAAAATTAAAGCATTAGAAACTGTCAATGAGGAAGACCAGATCTGGGACATACCAGACAAAGACTTCTTATAAAATTGTCCTAAATATGTTCAAAGAGTTAAAGGAAAACATGGACAAAAAACTAAAGGAAATCAGGGAAATGACAGGTGAACACAGAGAGAACAGCAATTTTCTAATGGGAATTATGAAAAGGAACCAAACAGAGCTGAAGACCTCAGGGAGAGAAATTAAAATTTCCCCGGCAACAGCAGACTGGGATTGGCAGAATAAAGAACTAGATAATAAGAAGATAAGAATATTGAAATTAGTCAGTCTGAGGAGCAGAGAGGAAAAGAGGAAAAAAATGAACAGAGCTTGAGGACCTTGTCTGATAAAACTCTTTCAAAAATGAAGGTGATGTGAATTTTGTCTCTTTTTTTTTACTCCCTGAGGAATGAAAATGCACTAAAATTGATGTGGTGATGTATGCATAACTATGTAATCACACTGTGAACTACTGATTGCACACTTTGGATGCTTATATGTTATATGAATATATCTCAATAAAATTGATTTAAGAATTCCCCTTGTAGCCTTTCCATTTCTTACCTAATCAGAACACTTAAAACAGAAGACTTCGCTACTCTCTGCCCTAGTACGTCAGAGATGTTGTGAATGAGACCCCAGACCTTAGTCTTGAGGAGCAGGTAGGTGCTAATCGCAGCTAACAGGTACTGAGGGTACACTGCGGGTCATGCCTGGGCCTCATTTAGCCCTCCCAGGACCTATGCTCAACCCCATTTTGCAAGAGAAAAAGCAGAATCTTAGCCAGCAAAAGTAACTTTGCAAAGACTGAATAACTAGTGAGTATTAGAGGTAGGATTTGAACTCAAGCAATCTAACTCCAAAGCTCTTCCCTCATGCAGGTAACCAGTATTGATTAAACACCATGGGGCAGGGGGTGGGGGGGAGGCTGGAGAGGGGCGTGTTCCAGGCTGTGGGTGAGAGTGGGGCTGCCTCGCAGAGAATGCACTGTAGGTTTGGAGCCCATGTTCTCAACCACTGTGCATTTAGAATCTCACTGAAATGGGTTTGGACATTTGTAAGTATAATCATAATTGAAATCACAGTTGTCTGCTGTTATAAAATGGAATTAGTATGTTAGCAAAGAACCTTTGCAGAAGTAAAAAAATCCTGTTGGTGGATGTGATGGGAACAGCAGACTGAGACACGACAAATGGGAGACACTGGCTTGGGCCCATTTAATTGTGCACTTCCTTCTACTACCTTGATGTTGCCCTCACTCAGCTGGCTGCCCGACCGCCTAGGAGACCAAGTCACTGTTGGGGTTTGGCTGTGTTTTGGAACTTGTGGCACTCCAGCCTCCTGGCTCTCGCCCTTGCCCACCTGTGGCCTGTTACTGATTTCTATTCCTCAGATCTACATGGAAATATCTCTGGGTCTCTCCTACTTAAAAGAAGCCTTTCCCTAGAGGAAGAGCAACAGAAACATTAAGTAAGGAAAGAACACAGAGCAGACCAGACTATACAATGTGGCACACCGGAAGCAGTAACGTCTGAGGTCCCAAGGGGATCCTGTGATGCTGTGCAGAGATTCAGCCATGATGGAGGTAAATTTGTGATTGATTTGGAAAGCTGCCCATAATTTGTGTTCATATGGCTGTTGCTTACAGCTCAGGATAATAGGCCTTGTATCACCTCCACTGGAATTCTTGTATCTGATTACTTTGACTTTCAACCTTAAGGATCACTCACATAATATAGTCAGAGAATGCCCTAAGGGAGGGCTAAGCATATCTTTAAAACAACCTATCAATTTCTTTAACATATTTTGGCATTTAAATTTTTAAAAACCTTCAAGAAACAAAATGAGAAAATTTTCATTCTTATTAGCCTTTGTAGAATGTACATTTCAAATTTGCAAATAAACTCATAACAATACATTGCTATTAAAAAAAAAACAATCCGGGCGGGCCACATTGGCTCAGCAGGCAAGGATGCTTGCCTGCCATGCCAGAGGACCCGGGTTCGATTCCCGGTGCCTGCCCATGTAAAAAAAAAAAAACAAAAAACAAAAAACAATCCTCCAAGCTAATTCTCACATAGGAACAGGATTGAGAAATTCCCAGTTACACAATGATTTAATAATTTCCCCGATACTTGAAATTTGATGAATAAAAAAAAATGTGTGCATGGATGTGTGCATGTCCTGTCCCAACCAAGCCTCATAAGAGCAAAGGCTGAAAGGCTAGACCTGGGTTAAAGTTCTGTCTGTACTTGTCATAAGTTTAGGACCCTTGAGCAAGTTGCTTAACTTTCCTGTGTCTTTTTCTCCTTGTGTGGGAATAATCATACTTCATAAATTTCTTGTGTTCGTGTGTGTTATAAATATTATAATTATATTAGAAATATAGCACAATACCTACTGATCAGTAAATGGCAACTATTATAATTTATAATATGAAAGTATGTATAATATACCTCCATCCAAAATGCCTAGGAAGCTCAAATGTTCATATAACATTCTATTTAAATGACATTAAAGCATGTTTTTTAAAATTTGGGTCTGTATTTTCAATTTTATAGGACCAGTTTATATTATAGTATCAGAATTCTAGAGAATTGTATTATACAACTACTTATATTAAGAAATGAAATATGCAATTTTAAATATTGGAAAAGAACTTAGTTTACATTTATTTTATATCTCAGTTCTACCATTTATACACTTTTTATCTCTTTTCTAAATAGGCAGAGGAAAAACAAGTTTACTTTCCCCCTCTGACGTGGAAGGATGTAACAATTCCGTTTCAGAAATTCGGCAAGGGGGAGATAATAATACCAATGCCCATTGATTCAATACTCTCTATATTTAAGATTCTATACTAAATTATCCTCAGTTAGTCCATGACAATGCAATGATGCAGGTGTTATTATTAATATGGTTATTTTACATCTAAGGATACTAGTTCACTCAGGTTAAGCTATTTGCCAAAGGTCATGCAGCTAACAACTGACAAACTAGAATGTGAACCAAGTCATTCCCGATCCAATTCCCTGTTTTGCTACCTGCTCCCTGTCCTGCAGGGACATTGTTTTACGGCTGGCTGATCTCTGGTTCTGGGCTGAGGACTTGAAGTGAAAGCTTATGGATGTTTAAGAGGCTAAATCCATTCATCTATCAAACCATAATTTTTGTTGGTAAGTAGAAAAAGTAGTGATGGGAAAATGTATATAATAAAATACTCAGATTTTGGGCAATAAATATACAGATTCAGGGCAATAAGCAAATTATACAAATTCTCAAGAGAAGGGAAAATTTCAAATAGTTATGCTTTAAAAGGAAATCTGGTGTTGTAAATCCAATAACCGGATTATATTAGGAAATATACTCCTATTTAATCACATTTTCCTCAGAGAGAAGAAAAAGAGTTCTAATTTAGAACTCTACAGGAAAAAATACATGCCTGTCGCAGCAAGAAAAATACAATTACACTTAAGTAAATAAAAATTTAAGGTTATTTTCATCTGGAATAGAAATTGTCAGCAAACTCTTCAGTTAGTGTCAGGGGTCGTGTAAAACTGATTAAAATTTTCAGTTAAATCACACATGACGGTCAATATAATTGCATGTATAATATGATATAATATAATTCCCCCTCTAAATGTCAATTACACGGTTTTCTCCATCTTTCAAATTCAACTTTAATAAGGGTACTGAGTGGACAGGAAATGGAAACACAAAGTTGTCTAGGAACAGATAGCAGGGATGCTTTATATTCTTCCTATTTGCTTATCTGAGAAATACATTCTAAGGACAAAAGGAGAACGGAAGAAAAAGTAGGGCAAATAGTCTAAGAATTCTAGGCTTTATATTTTTGACAGTGATGAAATAATGGACCAATACAATTATTTACTCTCATAGAGCTGGTAAAATAAACTCTAGCTGTCTTGCATTGGGCATGTATTATGTCAGGTATTCTGATATGTTTATATAGTCCATTCTTGAAATAAAACATCTCAAAATAAAATTACATATAAGGACTCATGGTGTTGGAAAGGGTAGCTGGGAGTCAATGGCTCTGACATGCAGTTGTGGGGAAGAGAAATGAGTTCTAAATTTACCTGACAGTCGGGCAGTCTTGCCTCTCGGCTAGTTGTAAGCACTGTGGCGGTACGGAGACAGCAGGCTGCTGACAATCTACAAGAAACTGATAAATTAGACATGTATACAAAGAGACGACAGAGCAAGGTGTTAGTAACAGTATAAAGCCTAAAGCAATGCTTAAGAGATTTAGTGAGGAATGTGCCTTCGTACAGAAACTTCACCATTAAGCGTTTTTTTTTTTTTTTTTAATGAAGGATGCCAATAGAGAAGACAGGATTTTTTTTCCCTCTATTAAATATAGTATTACTAGAATTAGGAACACAAAAATTAGTAGCGGGATTTCTCAAGTACAAGATGACATGCTTGCCCATTCATGCTTAGTAACTGGATACATCTAAAAATAAAGGGTCTATCAGGATAATGAAAGATCTTCAAGTTCTGAACTTTGAACAGGATGGTGGTTATTTAGCTTAGCACTTACATCTGCTATTATGAAATGGAATATATTCAGATAGCTGCTTTATTGTTAGAACACATGGGCATATCATCCATCACATGGGTACATTGAGAAAAGCATGTGATACAACCTTTTCCAGATTAACAGAATGACATTGAACAAGGAAATCATCTTCCTGGTTTTCAGAAAATAGAGTTAATTTATTCCAAACAAGAATCGTTAGCAGAAATCTTAGAATGGTTATTATGCAGTAGTGATTAGTAACTGGGACTGAGAGAGAAAGCCAACCTGAATTAATGGAGAATCCACTTTTGCTTTGTTTTTACCATTTCAAAGTCACATACTATAACTCACTCCAGGTCAGCAAAGTGTCAACTTGTACAAGTCTATGCTTTAATGGATAACTAAGAGTAAAATCTCCTCCAAGAGGGACCATGTGCTGGGTGCTCTAAAATGAGCAAAGGACAGTCTGCTTAGTGGACCCAGACTGACCGTACTAGAAACACCCAGAAAGCTGGTTTGTAATGTATACATTATATTTCTGCAAAAAAAATTTCTGCACAAACATTAAATTAGAGTTAGACTTAAAAATGCAATTATTCTTAAATAATTGAGGTAGTTCCCCTTGCTAACGGTTCAGACTATGTATTTGCATAGCAAATGATTCTCGATGTTACACAAATAATAATTAAGCTAAATTATCACAAATTCTGGATTTACAGTCTTGAATCAATGAGAGTCTACTGAAATTTACATTTAAAAAGCTTGTATCTAAGTATCACATGTTCTAAATCCCGTATATCCTGTTATTACAAAATCTGTCTATATAATTCCAGAGTACTGGAATTCATGAAAACTTAGCTGACGCTTTTTTTTAAGACATTGTAAACAAAATAAAGCTTTTTATAATGCAAAGTAGAATACCATATAAAGCAGGCTTGCTTTGAGGGAAAACATTATTACTGAACTATCCTTTTACAAGGTGGTCTTTGTTGCATATGTCTTATTAATTACTGACTTTTGATAGGAATGATAATTTCTGATTCTTTTGAATAGCTCATGTTCCATATTATGCGTATTCAGCAAAAGTCTTTCAAATGTAATACATTTTCTCAGATTTGGGTAATTTTTTGCCAATTTTGCAGCTTGATTAGCTTGAATGATTCCCTTTTGTAGAAACTCAGAGTCTTAAATGTTGCATTTCTTTGTGCTCCTTTTATCTCTTCCAACAGCTTCCCTATCTAAGTGGTAATTTAGGCATGTCTTGGATTAATTTAGTCAACTATTTTGGTTTGGCCACCAATCAATTATGTTTTACTTGACCAGGGGTGTGCTGCTCTCTTGTGGTGTATCTGGGTCAACGCAATGGATGCAAATGAACATGAACACTTGGAAATCCACTCTAGGACCTGGCCTTAGGTTTTTACATTGTCAAGGAAGAATAAATGTAGCTCTTCTAAAGCACATTGGCCTCTAAAGAATGGCAGCCCTTAGGATTTGGTATTTAAATACTGAAATAGCTTTAATCTTAGAATTTTTCAAATCTCCCTTACATTGGAAAGGGACCTTTGACAATGTAGTCATGAAATTATTATTCAAAATATGCTTTGTGATGAAATTTAAAAAGCAGGTGAATGGGAACACAATGCACTACTTTAATTGTTTAAATGGGGTGTTTATTCTTTCCATTTAATGAATATCATTTTCTCCTCCTTTAGACGTAATGTCACTTCTGGCTAAATTTGTGTGCATGTATTTATTTATAAGCACTTAGGTTAGTGTTGTCCTTAAAGAATAAAAATCAAATTCTATATAAGATGGTGATAGACAAAAAATTAAACTAAAAAAAACATCTAAAGCGCTCTGATTCAATTTTCTTCTAAATCCATCCCTCCATTCATGTCCATTTCTAGCCCAGCTGAGCAGACTATGTGTGTTGGTATGTATCGTGTAAAATGCAGGGAATGTGATGGGAGACTGAGAGAGTCCCTTCCAGCTCTGACAGGCTTTGCGCTGTGGGTTCCATTCCCATCTACATTCTTTCATTGGCTCTGGCCCCTGCACTAACTGTTAGAAACCTGGTTTCATCTCATTGCTTCTGATGACAATTATGTCAGTTCAGTGATGCCAGTTAAGTGACTTAAGCAGGACCCTTCACAGTACCCCATAAGCCACTGCTGTCTTCTGGGCCACTAGGAATACACCTCAACTATTCGACAATCAAATTACTCAACTTCGATTATGTTCCAGAAACTTTGGGCAGTGGGAACAAAAGGTGAACAGAGAAAATATGTTCTCTGCCTCATAGAACTCATGCTTGATTGAAGGAGACTAGCACATTCAACAAGCAATTATAATAAAGTGTCATGATGGTGATAATGACAACAATAGCAACTAGTACTTATCACTTATTCCTTATGATAGGCCAGGGATTGTGTAAACACTTAATATACATGATCTCCTTTAAACGTCTATTGATCTCATTTTCCAGATAAGAAAATAGGGACTTAGGTTAAATAACTTGCCAAAGTCCACAAAGAGACGGAGCAGGGATTTGAAGCAAGGATTGGATGATTCAAAGGCTGACCTTAATCGACAGTCACATCACTGTATTGGCTTCCAAGGACAGTGAAGTGTCTTATAGAGGCTCACAGCAGAAACACAACTAAACCTAAGTGGTGAGTGAATGCTTCTTGGAGTAGGTGATATTTAAGTTGATACCTAAAAAAATGAGTAGATAGCCCAGTAACTCCTTAGCAACTAGAAACTGTTTACGTCCCCTCCTAATACTGGTGAAATATTTTATAAAGTATATAAAGTCAATGTGGTTACATAAAATGTTCCGAACTGAATTAGACAACATTGTAAATCTATATTATGAGGTCATAAGCCTGACAAATGTCGTAGCATACTCAAGAGACTGTTAGTGCCTCAAGGGCAGGGATGATCAGAAGATATTTTGAGCTGAAAGCTTGTATAAGTCTGTCTTGATTTGTAAGACTACCCCTGTATCACATTCCTCTATAAACAAAGGCTGCAAATAGAAGAGAAAGTTTTAAAGACAAGGAGAAAGAAGAAAATACGTGCTGAATCAACATGATGTAGTTTCTCCTGGAACTTTTACATTAGTTTTTTTTGTTTGTTTTGTCTTTGCAATACTTTGGTATTATTTTCACTATTCCTATGATAAGGAAAATAAGAATTTTTGGTATCTGAGACTATATCAAAGTCTCATATATCCTGACACTGTTTTTTTTTTTTTTCTCTTTAACATTTTTCATGACCTCTTCCACCAGAACCAAACACAGAGCTTGAAATCACAGTAGGTGCTCCACAACTTGCATTAATTAAACTAACACGTGATCACCACATGTATTTACTTGCCCAAGGTCACACAGCCAGGAAGTGGCAAAGCACAGATTTAAATTTAGATCTTCTGATGCTAAGGCATATTTTCTAATCACTACCTTGGTTGCCTCTCAGATTGATGCCAGCCACCTCCAGGAAATATCAGGGTCATGGAGTCAAATATGAGAATCCACCAGACAGTTGAGGAACTGACTTAAAGGTATTGATTACCTCAAAAACACAAAGCAAGAAAAAAGGTGCAGGAATGGACATAATATTCAGTTTTAAAAAGAGGTGGCTGATATCATTGGTCAGGAGAGAAAGTCTTGCCATATGGTTTTATCCCAGGCACCAACTATTCTTTACTTTTCTAGGCAGCCCCCACTTGTAGAAAATTAGCCAATTCAGGCTAAGTTTCTAAAATTCAAGCTCAACACCTTACGGAGTCCATGAGTCCACAGGAGGCTGTTTGGGATGGGAAGGAAGGGTAGGGAAAGTTCTGGAGAAGGCACAGTGGGTGATCTCTAAAGGTCATACCCAGCCATGAAGAGTGGTGGAGACCCACAGGTGCTTCCTTGGTGCCCAGATGCTCTGTGGGAGACAGAGGAGCAGCTTTTGGGGGCACATAGTCCCCTCCAGAGTGGGCCCCCACTCCCTTGTTCTCCTGACTTAGAGCCAATGCAGCCTGCCTTCACGTGAGATCTTATTTTCCATACCTCATCTCTTTCCCTCATGACCATAAATAAACTCCTACAGGTGTCACACACTTTTCCATGAAAACTCCTTTCCTTGGGCCAGATAATCCAAATTCTCTCCAGTATTCCTTAAAAGACAAAATTTTAACTTCCTTCACTCTCCTACTCATTCTTTGGACATATTCCAGTTTGTGCAGATGCTTTGTTCACAGAGGAAGTCCATGTGTGAGAAGGTCTGACTGGTGGAGAGTAGAGTGACACAGGCTGTGTCATCCTAGACGTTCCAGTTCTATTAAAACAGCGGAAGCCTCCAAGAGCAGTTTTGGCAGCCACATTACAGTGCTATTTCATAATGAATTTATTACCTTTTTCACAGATACTGCTATCAAGTCACACTTCTTCTTCCATGATGCACTTGGTGTTTGAGATTCCAATGTAAACATTCACACGCTTTTTTCCCTAATAGTTCATATACTTTTTTTTTTTTTTTCACATGGGCAGGCACCGGGAAATGAACCTGGGTCCTCTGGCATGTCAGGCAAGCGTTCTTGCCGCTGAGCCACCGTGGCCCAGTTCATATACCTTTAATTTTACGTTCACCCTTGATAAATTTCATATTTTCCCACCTGATGCATCTTTTGAGTCCCATTCTGTCACCTAGCATATTAACTTCCCATGTCATTTATTTCTTTCCCAAATCAGAAACTGTGGTAAGCATGATCTTCCTATTTGTCTTTATCTAATATTATCAATTAATAATAGGCCCAAGCTATAAGAGACCCTACTGCATACGTGTCAGTCTCCGAATTTGACCCCTTTAAATATCACATTCATCCAGTTATGAATCCAGACAATTACATTATCATTTAGAAATGATAATCTAGAAACAGACTTTCTCTATTTTTCTCAAAAGTATTACAAAATAACTGGGTAGGTTTTATCAAATCATTTTCTGTGATCTTATGAATTAGAGAAGGAGGCTGTAAGTCATTTTTAATTAACTGAAGCTGGCTCTTAGTAATATCTTCAATATACTGCGCAGATGAAACCCATCTGTTTCTAGAATCTTGCCTAGGATCAGCCTTGAGTTTGGAAGAACATCTCTTTTTGAAACAGAAGTTTAGAACAATATCTTTCTTTTCCGATGCATAAAAACTGCTTTTCCAGCTCTCATGCCTTCTGAAACACCTATTTGTTCATATCTCTTATTTCCATATTCCATATTCTGTTTCTCCCTGGGCACTTCTGTCCCCCATCTTCCAAAAACCCGTGATTTTTCAGCATCTTTCCTTCAACAAAGAAACTGAGAAGAATGTGGGCTTTTCTTTTTCCTTTTGAAAAATGGCAATTTATATACTCAAAAACAGGCAGGAGAAATGGAAGTTCATGAGTGAAAGAGCAAACGTGCCTCTTTGTGACACATACAATATATTTGTTAACTTGGTATACTTATTCCAAGAGCATTTTTAAAAAGATAAATTTAATAATTAAATCTGCCCACCTGAACAAATGCTACTGTTATTACAAATTGATACCACTTTGAACCAAAATTCTTACATCCAAGGAGTAAACTATCAATAGTCATTAAAACCCTTCAATAAGGACAGATGATTAACAATTAGCAGAAGAACAAGAATGTTTAATTATGAAAAGTGTTAGGTAAGAGGTTGACAGTTGCGAATTGTCCTAAGTTAATGTTCCCTACTTAATGACCAAACCAGAGAGACCTCCTCTTCTACTCCCTTGTGAGAGGGGAAAGGTATCCCTCTTCTTTCTGCAAACTTGGCTGTGTCCTTCCAAACTATTCACTAACTGGGATTTTGAGAGATGGACAGAAAAGAAAGAGTGGACAGAAGGAGTGGAGGAGATGAGGGAAGGGTGAGAAATAATGGTAGTACATTTATCAAATGCTGTATAGGTGTAGACACTGGGCTAAGCACTTTGCCTGCAGCAGCTCTTTAATCCTTATAAAAGCACAATGGGGGAGATTTTATTTTAATTTTAATTTTAGAAATGAGAAACTGAGAATTATGGAGTTAATATATACATTTATATATGGCCCCTTTTTGTATGACTTTTACAGAGAACAAAAGCTTTTTAATGCTCAGAAAACCCAACAGGTGTCAATTGCCTTAAACCCCATTTTACAGAGGAGAACAGTGAGGATCAGAAGTTAAGTGATTTACTCAAGGCCCCTGGTGACAGTGACCTGAGTTGGAACCTGAACCCAGGTCTGACTGTTTGCTCTTTGCCCTTTCAGTGATTGACTCCCTGGAGCCTTTGTAGCTGCTTCAAAGTGGAAGACGCCACTACCCCTTACTCTGCTAAGGCTACTTCTTTTATCTTAATAAACCAAGAATACCAAAAGTTCTCTTAAATTCTTCTAAACTCTAAGCCATCCAGAATTTGAAAGAAATAAATATGTTTTAATCCAAGGAGACTCAAAGGAATAAGATACGCAAAAGGGCAGAAGCACAAAGAACAAAGAGCCATGTTCAAATTCAGCACAGACTTTTTCTTAGCAAACAATATTTTACAGAGAAATGAAAGTGGTCAAATCAGCAGTTTTGGCCAGAACTAAACTGATGGAATGGGAAGTTTGAGTAATCATATTAGTAGAAAATATAAATTTCTATTTAACTGTACACTAGGGAAGGATAGAAAAATCAATGATTATAAAAAAAAAGTCTCCCAAACGCAGGAATTCTGAATATTCACAGATAACAGCACAAATGTCCTACCCCTGAATTACTTACCCACATACTTATGGATACACTCAGATGTTAAGTGAGGGTTTTACACACCAGCCCCACAACTATGGGAATGTATAACAGGTACACCAGAATAATTTCCTTCCATTTGTCAATGATGCTTCTGCAGCAATTTTCAATGATCTCTTTGCCTTCCTCTGTTTCCTTTGTTCTCTCTCCCCTCTGTTTCTCTCCTCTCCTTTCTCCAGTTCAGCACTGGATACAGAGTCAGTCCAGTGAGAGAAACCTTTGTGTTTGGATCCCAACTCTGCCAACGAGCAGCAGTTTTACTGTTCTGAAGCCTCAGTTTTTCTACCCGCTAAGTGGGGGTAATAAATACCAATCTTGCAGGTTTCATGTCAAGATGGGGAAGAGCATGTTTGTGAAAGCACCTAGCCAGAGTCCACTGACAGGCACTGGTCACTGATTAAACAGGAAAGGGAGGCATTGAGGTGACTGACGTTTTCAGCTTCCAGAAAGGGAGTAAATGCTACTAGCCATGATGAAATAAAGGTCAAAATAGATCATTTGATGAGTTCATTTAACAAGTTTTTGCTCCTATCATTCCATTCATCTGAAATGCTTTTCTCTTCCCTCTATCTCAAAAAAAAACCAAGTTTCCGTTTCCACCCCTGAACACTCCCAAAGGAAATGTCTGCCTCCATTAAACTCCTTTAGCACTTATCTCTCTCAGATTTCTTGTAAATAGCTTTTGACCACTGCTTTCCTTGCAGTATCTAATCTCTCCAGCCATGCCACTGAGTCCCTTGAAAGTGGGGAGGGCCCCACCTTAACCTTGGTTTCCCCATGATAGTTTTCTTAGGGATTTGCATGATATACTGACTCCACCGTTCTTAAAGGATCTTGTGTTTGTTTCTTTATTAGTACTTTATCAATGCCACTGTTTGATCACTCCACTTGATGAAATAACAGTTTATAATTTAGACATTCCTCTCATCATGGCAACATCCTTCTAACAAGAGGAATAATGAAAAGGAAATATTATTTGATCAAAATGTAATGTCAATTTAGTGAAGGCAGATAATCAATTATTATTTGATCAATTATTCAGCTTATACCTCAGTAAAACTGATAAGTAAAGTTATCTTGAAAAATACTTTTTCACTGCCATTCTTTAATGTGTGCCAAATAACATTAATACTAAATTATTCCTCACTAAATCTACAAAATGTATAATAGCGTGTTAGTTAATGAACAGAAAAGTTAATGAAAGGTAGCATCAAAATACATTATCTTTATAGTAACAACTTGAACATTTAAGTAGTCCAATGGGCTCCAATATGCATACATGGAAAAACGAGAGGTATAAAGTAGAGAGTTCAGGAAAAAGCAAGAAAAATTTGAGATAGAAACATTATATAAAGAAAAATAATAAGAGTATGAGACAGAAATATTTACATAAGTATTAACAGTAGTTAAGAAAAACTGAGATATTTAAAAAATCTAACATGAATTTAATGGCACACTGACACTAACAAAAATGGATAGCTGTGAACAACTTTTAGCATTTTATAATCAAACACATAGAGTTGGTTATCTCCTCCCTTTTCACCAAACATATCACATACATTGTTAATATATTGGTTTCTCTGAAACAACCAACAGATAAAATTTATAGCATCATTTCCAACTTCTTGCTAATTTATAATACCGGACTCTTGAGCCTCATCTTTACATCTGTATTTAATGCAGCAAACCCTAGTATATGTTTATACCATTATTAGTCAGAAATGACAATTATTAAAATTTTCCAGAGTACAATAAGGACAGAATTGTTGCAACATAAAATAATTTCAATATAGACAATGCAAAAATAATGCCTCTTCAAAGGCACCTGGCTCTGCATGCGACTTGTCACACTTTGGTGGCAAGCATCAACCTTGTCTTCAACAATGTAGAATCAGAACATGACTTGCTAAGAAGCAGGAGCATTTTCAGACTTCTCAGCAATTACAGATTAGACAAAAACGTTCCCACAGTTTTCCATTTGTTGTCCTGATAAACATCACCTGCCTAGCTGATAAAATAGATCAATATTCATAGAAAAATCTATTTTTATTTCAAATGTTGAAAAAGAGAAATATAAAAAATGCCCTGAAGTATAGCCAATTTTGCTTCTAAACAAGTTACAATTAAACCATGTGCTCAAGAGTCTATCGTAGGAAAGACACGGAGGTAAAAGGCAAGAGGGTAATTAAATACAGTGGCACCAAGAGGTAAAAGTACATTTTGCTGCCAGATATTTACAACCAATGAAACTCCTTTTAGAAAGTAACGCTTTGTTGAGAAAGGTCTTTTCTTTCCCAGATGCCAGCTGGCACAGAATTACCTCCAGGTGGTACGGTGGACTGTTCTCATTAAGCAAAGTCAATCATACCATGCAGTAAATGAAGACCAGCTATGCTTTTGAAACGTCAGAATAATTCATCATCAAAAACAATAAAAAAAGAGAAATAAGTTAAACACATTTTGAAACCAAGAACCCACTAAAGAGATCAATCATAACAATACATTGCAAATGAGAAAAATGAGACACCACTCAGTGAAATGTGTTTGATTTTCTTATGGAGTAATTTTTACTATATTTTATTATCTCAAAAAAAGAATCAACACTAAAAAAATATCCTGTGAAGTTCAGGGCATCCTTTTCTGTAAAGCAATGGATCTGCAAATTATAGATTTTCATCAATGTCAGTTGTTTCTTGGCTTGCCTTTTTTTAAAAAAAAAATTTAAGCATGTAATCCACATCTTGAGGGTGGGAGAGAAATCATTAAAAAAACGCCAAAACTAAACCAAGTGTTTCAAAATGTATTATGTCTGCACAAGGAAATTAAACTATAGTCAGTTAAAGAAAAAACAACATATTTAAATATTTTTAATTTCCAAGTTTACAGAAGATGCTTATTCATTTTTCAAAGAAACAACTAAGGATTTACAATAATAAGCCTCCTAATGTAAAAGCATTTAACTTTTAGAAATGTAATTGAAGCAAAGCTATTCAGGGATAAATCTATTAAGGAAAATAAGGTTTGCCTAAAGGTTTATAGCCAACTTACCTCTTTTTGCTTTTGATGTCAAGTAGTGCATAAAAAGAGAAAAAAAATTATGTTTAACTGATTCTATTTTTATTATATAGTGACTTGTACCATAAATGCATGCCCAGAGTAAACAACTACACTATACATGTTTTTTTAAATGTTCGTTTGAATAAAGGTAGAGCTGGGACTGTCTGGAAAGCCAAAAGTAGGTATTTAAGATGAACTAAACAGCACCTTCATTGGGATGTCTGTGACAGGGACTTGGGTACTATTTGAACAGAAACAAACGGTACCCTTTCTTACTCTAAATTTATAATTTGAGTTTTTATGATGCAAACTAATCATAGACTGATTTTCCATTTGCAGTGAGACAATCTTAAGTGCAATGAAGAATTGGGAGGTGAGGTTCAGTCTAGGGCAAAAATTGGACTACATGATCAGCATCAGAGCAGCAACAAATCTTTACTAGGAGGAAATGAATTTCCTTAACAAAGACTACCAATTATTCTAGTTGCTAAAAGTAAGTTCAATTAAAATGGCACCCTGTTCTAGATCATTATCCTGCAAAATAAATGTTCATATTTTAATATAACTTTTTAAATCCAAGTTTTTTAACTTACAGACTTTTCCTCTTAAATAATTGAGAGGCAATTGATTCTAGCTCAACTCTTGAGAACATTCAATGACTAATGCAGTTATATGAAAGTCCAGTTCCAAAAGCAGTGTCTCAGAGGACCTGATTTGTGGACTGCACACACTGAAGAGACCAAAATAATCAATATGAGAAAAAAAATCTCTGGGGTCCTGTAATGATTAAAGCCAAAAGCATCTTGAGTTTTCCATGTACCATTCATAAAAAACTTCATGTGATAGTGAAGAGTATATCAATAACTTTATTTTTGGCTGAGGGGTGAAAATTAAAGGACAAAGAGTGACATCTTCATAAGCTAACTTGTTTTTTTTTAGTAAACAATAGAAAAGAATGAAGTCACCCATTGCAAGTTGTGCTTTTTCTTTTTTCCTCAAACCATTTCAGGCTTAGCACCCTGGGGAAACAATACATTCAGACACTAAGAAAACTGCACAAGCATCAGTGGATGGGTGATGAAATGGGTCTATGGAAGAAGGAACTACAACTGTACAAGAGGAATACAAGATGGTGCTTTACTGTCATATACTGAACACAGTGCACTGCATATATTTCTAGTCGATTAGATGTGCAAGTTTAATTACTAGGTTACTTTATGTAGCCCAGGTATAATTGCCATGGGACATCTAAAACAATGGAATAGGAACTAGCGAGGACAGGCTTCCCATGACAGGCAGGGCTCAGGAGAGTCCAAGTCAGCTTTAGCAGGTAGAAATGTCCATCCCCAAACTCTCTATTAATACCTCACAGGGGTTTGGGAGGCTGTCATGGTGATGGGCACCAGAGAAGCATTTCTGAATTAAATCACTGACCCCCACATTCAGTGTAATAATATAGGCATGCTTTTAGAAACTGAACACCATGTGTTTTCAGAAGGAAATCGAAGTATTAGCACACTGCAATAATTCAGCATGAACCAGGAAATACTAGTCTTTCGTACTGCACAGTCAGGTCATGACACACATATACTTTAAGTTGTCAAGAAACTTCGTTCTATCTATTAGATAACTGACATTTTCATTTTTCTTGATGGAAACGATACTCCATGGTGATGAGATGTTTTAATATATTTATTTACAAGTCTATTTTAGAAACATGGATTTTATATGTTTTGCTCCATTTCCAATCATGGAACAAATAATTTGTATTCATAGACTCAGAGAGTCCCAGAGCTGGGAAAAGCCCCTTCAGGATTTCTTTATTGTGCTCTCTCTACATTTACACACATATATGGACAGGAGAAATAGCTGGTCAACCTGGGTGCTTAATTGTGGCTTTTTCTTGATATTTTTTCTTAGGCTTCTTGGTAGGAAAATTTTCTATGAAACATACAGTGTGAATATAACATCCCAGGGAATGCCTTATAATCAGAGGATTTTTATAATAGGAGTTATCATGTAATTACAAGGAAAGCAAATGGTTGAATACAGGAGATTGGTGTTAGCAGATTAAATTAAATACTATGAGCATAGCACAAAGATGCTGAGGGCCATTTCCCCTGGAATGCAACCAGGAAAAGTCCCCAGATGCTGACAGGACAGAACACCAAAACTCTTCTTTGTGTGAAGACTTTGGGATATGAAGGCAAGGAAACTGCAAAGGTAGACAGTTGTAGGGCCTGACTCCCTGACTCCCTGGCACAAAGAACACAAAGACCTAAGGACTGGGTGCTGCCAGTAAGTAATCGATCGTAGATTGGTGGAATAAAGGCTGTTCTTTACTGGGGGTAGAAAGTCCACATAGGTAAAAGGTAGTGACTAAAATTCCATATTTGGACTAGTGTGTCATTAGGTGGAGGGCGATCTCCTAAATCAGTTAGAAGTGGGATGTACAATTCTAGGAAACAAGCCCGGAGGTGCTTGTCTCCTTTGGGTTTTGTACCTGCCCACTGAATTTTTTGTGTTTGAGTTAGAAAGCGTCACTGGGCAGATTCGGGAGAGGAAGTTGGCTTCTGGTTGGAATGTCTAGGGTCTTACTTGTGCCTCAGCCCACCTGTTCCTCTCCATTTCCTTTCTGGGTGCACCTACCTTCTGAAGACCTCTACTGCTAGTAAACCTGCGTGAACTTGGGTCCACATGACCTGACCATTTTTACCCTGAATATGGAACAATCAGGAATACAAATAAGTATTTCTTTTGACTTTAATGGAGCTATTAGAGAAAGATTGTAATTTTTTCCCTTTAGGATTTTAGCAAGGAAATTTCTATTTCCATGGGTTCAATAAAATTTTAATATAACTTAAAAAGACTTTAAAAATTAAAATAGTCAATACAGATGGATAAATATGAGCTAATCTAATTGTATGTTTCTACTTCAGTATTGATTTTCAAGAACTAAGTTATTTCATCCCTTTGTCATAGCTTATTTTGCTTACAATGTTTGGGTTTAGCATATGGTATCTTTTAATAAAACATTAATTCTGGAAAAGAATATGTGACAGAAGAGGGGGTAGAGAACCAAAGCAAAAATGAGAACAAGAATAAAACAAAATAAAAATCCTGGCAGAACTGTGGTTAACCAGATATTCCATTAATCATTGCATCATCTGTTGAATGAGTCCAATTTGTAGCATGGAATGGTTTACTCGGCATTGTTTTCATCTTCTCCCTTATTCAGGGCAGAGGGAAAACAATGGAATCCGTCTTGAAAGAAATGAAAAGATGGCACTTTCAAGTCTGATGTGTGTTCATCCTACATAAAATTCTGCCATTTAAAACTGGCAGGATACATTTTACACATTTTCAAGGCAATCTCTGCTTAAAATAAGAAACATGGGCTTTTCAGAACCTTGATTGCACCAATTAAAAAGAGAAACACTAATCCATTTTATTGTTTTAAGGAATATGTTGTGTTAGGATATTTCCGAACAATAGGAATTAAGTTCTATTATTGTCAAGGAGACCTACTAACAAACTAAAAGAGATGTGCAGAAAAAGGGCATACAAACATTAAATGTGTCTATTTAAAAGAGCACTACTACCAATCAGACATAAAAAATGTGGCAGATTCAATTTTCAAAAGCAAACATTTGGCCCAATAGTTCAGGTTAAAAACTAAACAGGCGCCATATTAAATCTCATTTTAAAATTCAATGTTATTTATAACATATATATTATAACCATTATATGTTTATCTAGTTAAAACAACACTAAGGATGAAGGTCTAAAACTGTATTATGCAATAAAGTAGCCAAGCCAAACATGGCAATTAAGTATTTGAGTATTTAAATTGTGGCTAGTTCAGATTGAGGCGTGCTGTAAGGGCAAAACACACATTAAATTTCAAAGACTGAGTAAGAAAAAAGAATGCAAAATATCTCATTAATATTGTTTACATTGATTATGTGTGAAAATGATAAGGTTATGGATAAACTATATTACATAAAATATCTTAATTAATTTCACCTCTTTCTTTTACTTTTTAAAATACAGCTATGAGAAAACTTAAAATGGCATATGTGGCTCACATCATATTTCTATTGGATAACTCTAGTCTCGAAAGTGAAATATTCCTGCAGGTGTCATTTTGTGGTTTGGAAAGAAATATTTCTATGTTGCACAGGGAAACATTTCAAACTTTCATACAGGGCTCGAGGATATTTTCTTCCTCTCCATACATTCTTCCAATTAAAAATAAAAAGATGAACTGATAATACAAAAGGGGCCAATATACATCAAGTGAGGAAAAACACAGCATGCATAACAATGTTTACGGTTGTGCCAACATCATTGTTAATACATATATAAAACACGTATTTAAGATTATATATGTATACGGCTACGTGCATTTGCTTGGATGTATATAGAATGCCTCTAGAAGGATTCACAAGTGACTAACTGCCTGGGGCACAGTGGTACTCACAAGATATACTTCCCACTGTACACCCTTTTGAAACTTTTGAATTTTTAACCATTATTACCTATGGAAAATATATTTAAAACTTCCACAAAGGAATAAAAGAAAAAAATAAGGAAAGCTCAAATACATATATGTAAACTTTTACTCCACGTTTCATGGATTCATAAATTTTCCCCTATAAAATTAATATTTTCTTATAATCGCCTTGCTTTTTAGGTATGTGTATATTAAAACAACCAACAATAAGTAAATAAAATAGAAACCTCAACATTGACATACATGCTGCCTGGATCAAATAATAAGAGAAATGTACAACTGATTTGGACATTTTCCAGCATAACTGTTATGTAGATTTTATTTTATCACCTAATTAAAACACATTCGAAATACACAATAATCCTGTACATCAAAAGAACCACATGTATAGATGATAAATCTATGATAAAGCTAAAATGTTATTTTTGAAAGACTGTAGAAAATTTGGACAGATTATCCAACAAACTGAAGGCTTCTATGTGCCAGGTACTGTGCAAGATCCTAGGACTGGAAGACAAGGGAACAGGGTTCCTGCCCTCAAGGAGTTTACAGACTCAGAGAGGAATCAGATTTTCAAACAAATAAATGTGATTGCACAGTCTCTGGGTGGCTAATTCTATGCGGTGGAGCAAAGGGGAACAGAAAAGACATTTATGTACACATGCTCAAGTGGTGCATATGATACACAGACCTTAGAGTCTTTGCAGGAGAAACTGAGGAGGGGGAAGAATCTTAAGATTCTACAATACTTTTTATATGAAACAAGTTATCCGGATACAAAGCAAAATATTTAGCTGAATTTAAGGAGATCTCATATTTGCCCAAACAAGGAAAATACATAGTTTTTTGGAAAAAAAAAAATTAGATACATCCCTGAATTTTAAAATCGGTGTCTGTCATGACAGAGTCAGGCAGAATCTAGTAAAGAGACTCTATCACGTAGATAACACTCTTAACATTGTAGGTTCCAATTGAAGATCATTCTATACTAAAACATTTCCTGAAAAAATGAAATGGGTACTTGAAGAAAAGCTGTAAGCAATGTGAGAATGCTGTACGTTTCCACTATAAAAATGAACCGTGACTACCCAGAAAAATAAGGAAACATGAAAAATAATAATTCACTAAAATTTGAAAACCTGGATCAATTTCTAAGTATTGAAATGGGACAAGATAGAAAAACATACTTTTTAATACGGAGTTGATCATTTTTGTGAATTAATATTTTTGAAGTGACTTTTGTTTTGGCAGATTCCAAAATATAGACAACATGCTCTAGCATCAGGAAATGCGCAAGTCATCCTCGGCAGGGAACTCTGTATAAGCCATTAAAAGAAAATACAAGCCTAAAATCTTACAAGTTTCAATAGAATACTGTTCATTCCTATTGTTTCAATAACTGAAGTCTGTGGAAAAAGAAAGTATGGAGAATGAGAAAAAGAAAATAGGAACATACAGATAAATGGAAAAGCTTCTCCAGGAAAAAAAATCTCTCAGGCCATAAATTCAGGAGGTAAAGTCATACAGCATTCACTGAGCTCCTTCCACATACAAAGTGTGGGAGGATGAAGGAGTAGAGTAGGTTGCATGTACATAGGGCAGGTTTGACTTCATATATGGTTGGACTTCTCTAACTTCAGACACATTTTACCATTCATTCTTCTCAATTTTGATTCCAGGTCTCTACGACCTCTCATCTCTATATTTCATTCATTTCCTAACCTGTTTCTTTCTTTCAGAAGTTACCCATATCTCATCCATTCTCCACTTGCTGTCATGGTGATCTATAAATGAAAATACGATAGTATCCTTAAACCTGATACCTATGCCCATGGAATAAAGTCTGTTCTCATTAATCTGGCCTTCTGTGTATAGGTCCCTGGTTATCTTGCTAACCTCATTTGCCATCATTTCCACGTCTTGCCACATGATCCAGCCCCAAGATCACGGCCTCCGCACAAGCTGACCTCCTTCCCTATAAGGCTCCTTCACCACTCACACAAGCACTCCTACCTTCTGCCTGTTAAGGTCTAGTCACCTTTAATGAGCTAAATGCATCTCTTCTGTGAGGAGGTTCCTAACCACCCTAACCCTTTGTTCATTCAATAATAGCTATTTAGGTTATTACTTGTTTACCTGTCTCTCTCCCCTACCAGACAAGGAGTTTCTTAAAGAATAGCGTGGTAAATTTGAATACAATTTTTGTCAAGAGCCAAGAAAAGTGCCTGATATGTAATAGGTGCTCAATAAATTGTGTTAAATTTTGATGAAGGAGTGGATAAGTAAATGATTTAATGCAAGAAATGGGATGCTGATACACAGGCTTTGCAATTCAGCAAACAATACATAAATGCCTATTTGAATGTAGTAAAGTGCAAAGGCAAATTTCATTATGCACATCTGTCTACAGCTGAGTTTACATCTGATTGCATATGGATGATTAACACATTTCTATGAGCTGTTTTAAAAAGAGGTAAAATCTAAATGATCAGAGAAAATTTTCAGATTTCAGAACAACACTATGATCTCACACTAGTCCAGCAATGGTATCAGAGAAAGAGGGAGGGAAGGAGGGAATTGGAATGACCTGGGGAAGCAAAGCATCCACGAAGGAAAAAACCCCAATGTGGGCAACACATGGGTATAAAGAGAAAACTGCTTAGGCTATTACTTCAAGAAGGGAGTTCACGTGAAATTTCTTATTTATCCTGCACAAATACTTCATCCAGGTCTTTACTACAGAAATTACCTCTTTTTCCTGTGAATTAATACACAGATTAATTTGCATATTCTTGTAGTTAATTTTTATTCTTTGATTTAATGGAAAAATTGTATTATTATTATTACTTAGGCCTAGGGGGCTAAGGGAGCAAGATAAAACACTCACTACAAAAGAAACATGGTTTTATGAAGAGATAATAATCTGCTGCTCAACTGCGAACTCCTTGAGGACAACAGAGTTCATTTGATTCAGGTTCATCACAGCTGGGAGGCACTTGTCAGATTAGCTGGTAACTGGGGCCGTGAAAACTAAAGTGGATAGACACGTGGGGGGACACTGGAGTTTGCGAGCCAGGACAGAGTCAAGATCAAGAAAGCCCACGTGCCATGGCTAGAAATTCTGGAATTTCAGGGGCTGATGTGGCAGAGGCTGAGCCAACATCAGGCAAGGACCAGAATTTTCCCCGCAAAGGTGCTTGTACTAGTGCTGCACCCTATTTCAAGCAATTCTCTTGAAATTGGACCTTTTTAATAAAAGATGGAATTTTCTGTTCACCATCTCGTGGAACTCAAATCTATTTGAAAGTAACTCATATTTGGTGACTACCAGTTTGTATCTTGTGTTTTAAAATTTTTAATTAGATTATCTTTCTCAATTCCTCATCCAAGGGATCTAAGATAAGTTAAACTAATTTCATTTTGATATAATTACTTCAATGATCCTTACCAGAAAAAAACTGCTTATTAGAATAATTAAAGTTAACTAAAAGGATACATTATAAATATACTTTAGAAAACAATGTTTATAAAAAACATTCAACTAATTCTAGGAAATTTCCTTGAAAAGAATGACTAATACATATTGTTGCCAGTCAGTAAATATTATAACAAACAACTTAATATTAAACTCATGAATAAAAAATATTCATAGAATCTATGATTTCCCATGGGTTTGAAGTTTGTTTTCTTGCATAAAACATTGGACTTGTCATATATGACATATTTATCCTTTCTCAGCTAAATGAAATCGTTTTATATGATCAAAGTATTTAAGTAATGTTTAATATGTTTGATACTATGTGGTTCAGCCTTAGGGAAAAAATGTATTTTGTCTAACAATGCATCTATTTTAGAAATATACAACTCATTTGGTATAGATGGTTTGTACAATAATTCATTTAACCAGAATGTTTTAGAAAATATTCCAGATTGATCTGATACGAGTTCATGATGGACCGACTTGGTGGATTTCATGATATATAATTAAAATTCCTCAGCTATAATGACAGTTTTACTTCCTTCCCTTCTATTATTATTTTAACTACAAATGAATGGCTAGAATTTAAAATATAAAGTTTACCAATAAACTAAATTATTTTTAAAGTGATTTTCTAGCCTACTGATGACTCTGAATTCTGTATTATTCATGGCTTTATTTAGTAATCATTTCTAAGGCCAATGACATTTTCTGGTCATACAAAACTAAAGAATTTAAGACAACCTAATGTCAGTATCATTCATCTATGCTAATCAGCTTTAGTGCTGGAAGATGTGTACAGTGCGCATGAAGTAGAAAGATTCAGAATGTGTGAAAAGGTAAAATGTTTTATGGGGCTTTTAGTACATTGATAGACCCTTTGAGATAGCAATATCAAAATGGAGCAAAAAAATAAAGATGTCCATACTTCCAGCCCAGAAATCTTATTCTTGAGAAGAAATTGAATATACAAGAAGTTGAATGCATGAGACTATTCACAGCAACATTCTAAAATATAACAAATAACAAAAAACTATCTCAGTGGACAAGAGGTGAAACAGTGATAACTGAGATAATATTTTAAATAAAATTTATGACACAACAGACTTTAAAAGTACCTTAAAAGGGGATCTAAAACAATAGGAAATGAGTTCTGAAAATAGGAAGAGCCATCAGAGCTGTTGCTTTTTTTATAAGTGTCCCTTTTGGCAGTTACAACTCATTACCACTATCTAATGCCTCACACATTCTTGGAATGTTGAACCTGTGCGGTAAATTTCCACATCACATCTTTCAACCCCAATCAGTAGGCTGATTACATGAATCAGAAAAGGAAAGTATTAGAGTGCCAAAGGCAGTTTCCCCAAAAGGAATTAGGGTAAAATTGAAATAAATTAGGTAGGAGAACATTTTCTAAAAAAATAAAGATTCTGTGACAAGGGTGGCAAACTCAAATGTTACGACAGCGCCAGAAGATAAGTGAAATGTATAGAGAAGCTGGGATAAGATAATAGAGAATGGTGGGGGCAGTGGACACTACATAGCTGCATGGTTTGCTGACATGCATAAGTCCATGTCCAGGGCTACCAGATATGTAGAATCTTTCCAAAGAGGCCTGACATATAGATGTTCATGTGAAATCTCTGAGCATTTAAATATTGACAATTAATTTGAATTAGTTTAATTTTTTCACTCCCTGTGATAGCCAAATAATAACTTATTTTGTTTCATGCCTGTTTGTCAGTCTGATAAGAATTTCTCAAAATAGAAAATCTTTATTTGCAAGAAATCACAATTTCAATTTGGTTCTTTTCATTGGGAAAGTTAAAAATATATAGAGAGAGAAACGCAAATTATGAGCATGTTGGTTAAAGTAAATTATGAACATGTTGGTAAGCACAAATAAATCAGAGCTTGCAAACTACATGGAGATTATACTAAGACCTAAATGTTCCTGAGGAGCAAAAATTTAAAGGATTTTACTTTTATTTTCTATATAATGCTTGTGGAGATATTCTGAGTCACTACAAAAGGAAATAAGCCTAAAAAGCTTTTCATAATGTTAGCTGGCTCCTTTTTTACTGAAATTACATTTAAAATGATACAAGCAAAACGACAAAATCTGATCAAAATGGAATTGGCATTAGCTACCAAATTGCAAATAGGTTCCAGGTGTGTGTCTTGCATTGCGTCCATTGCTAGTTTCCCTTCACCTATCCCATTCCTTCCAACTCTCATTTTCCATCCTTGGCTATTTAAAAAAAGAAGTCCCATGGGACTCCTAAGGCATGACAGTCTGGCTGCAAGTAAAGAAGGAGACAACAAACTAAATAAAAGAGTTTTTACTTTATTTGTAAGAGTTTACATGTCATCAATGTTCGCCTCTGCAGATGGGTGGGCATAAGTGGATGGAAGGAAGGGGAGAGTTGTTTACTTAACTAATCAACTGCATCACATGCACCCAAGGAAAAAATGTTTACCTGGTGGAGCCACGGTTAACCTTTTTTCCTTGCTGAGCCGGTGCCCTTGGATGAATTCACTCATGGAAGGGGGGCCCTTCAGAAGAAATGATTCTGTGGAGGTGGGATCAGGGGGAACTCTTAATAAATTCTGTAGGTAGGAAGCCCCTGAAGTCCTGGGACGGCTCTGATCACAAAGGGAAGGTGAAAATTGTCTTGCAGGAGATCCAAGAAAAATACATATAGGAAACAAAAAAGTTTTACTTTAATTACCTTTCAACACCTCACCAGTGACATTATTTATATTGTCATTTAATTTTCTTAACAAGTAAATCAAGATTTTTGCTAATTTCTTTAGCTTCCACATAAGGATACAACCCTATTTGGAAACTGTATTGGATACTGGAAAAGGGATTTATTACAGTTACTCAGTTTGGATTGCAAATAGAAAATGTTTGTATTGTTTGATTCTTTACTGAAAGCTCCTAAAATAAAAATGTTACTGCTAACAGAAAATATAAGGTTACTCACTCAACATCCAAGACTCTGGCAAAAGGTCACAAAATCAAGTCACTAAAAACCTTTTAAAAGTGGTTTCTTTGAGCTATATTAACATATCAAATGAAAAAGCACAAAACCTACTTTTAAGTCAAGGACTAAGTATTCCATTTCACTTTACCCAAATATAGACATCCCTTTCTGTTGCTCATCAGTTTTGGTACTATGGATAAACCTTCCCCTAGGAGAACATACTCATATCCTTGCCCCTTTAAAGAGAGGCTGATAAATAACACCATTATCAGAGGTACACTGATTTTAAAATTGTAATTCGTGTAAAACACAGCTTCATTCTTTTTTTTTTTTTTTACAGCACAAAACGCTGAGGCATATCGAAAGCACACGCTCGAAGGGATGAGCGCGGGCGTTCTCCAAAGTAGGAGACGCAGCTTCGTTCACAATATCCATCTTTTATTTACCAATTCCTAGGTTGGAGGGAAAGGGGAGGTACATTTATATACACAATGTGGACAGACACTGGGAAATCATATGATGGTTAATCAAGTGGTGGAGTGGGGAGGTGGAACAGAAAGAAATATACAAACACAATTATCAAAAGGTTTTGATCTGGAAAGACCAACATTAGTAAAGCCCATTTATGCACCCAACCCCCATTTTTCCTCTTCCTTCCCCTCCTCCATCCTCCACAACAACAGCACATTAATTTTTGCAGTTAACTAACATCTGGCCACTGCACCATGCTATGAAAATTGCTGCATGCATACCTTTTCCTCTGAGTGCCACTGCTGACCCGAATGTTGGGTGTCTGGGAGCCCTGCCTATGCAGGAGGTAAGTGTCTATGGTGGGCACGGTGACGGATGCCTCCCCACTTACTTTAGGGCTGCTGAGCTTGCTCTTTCCAAGTTTGCCTTTGCTGCGCCGGGACTGCTCATGGTCAAACTCTAAGTCCTCCAGCCGCTGGGTCAGGGCGAGTTTTTGCTGGATTGCCATTTGTAACAAAGTGTTTAGAGTCTTCTTCTCGTCCTCTGCGGCTGCTAACTGTCTCTGCATCTCATCCAACTGTGTGACATATTCATCACATCTGGAACCCAAAGCGGAAAAAATGCTTAGGAGAATATCTTGGGGACACTGAATTTGAAAGTTAAGTGGAAAGCAATAAACTGCACAGGAATTGAGATATTAGACCAGTGACCTTCCAAGCGGCAGATTAAAGACAACCTATAATAGAAAACTGGAAACAGCAGAGCAGTTCAGTAAATGATGGGTCATCTCTACAATGAAGAATATTTGCAGACAATCTTAATGGACAACATTTTTAACCCTAGGGACAACACTGGAGACTGCTCTGTGGTGCAGAAGAATGAACAGTAAAGTCTCATACAGCATCCACAGTGTCTTAAGTGTGTTACACTGACTCTTTCTACTCTATTCTATGGTGTTCCTTGCAGGAATGTGACAAATTTCTTATAGGCTATCCCTATGGCATCCAAAATAAGAATAATGAAAATAATGTTTATAAAGAGAATATTTATCTCCTTATCTACATTTCTAGGCTTTATTTCAATTTAGTACAGACTGTAGCCACTACTGTTTTCAATATGGCAGATTTGCCTGAATTGGAAACCTGAACATTTTCAATGATTTCTAAACCAGATAAAAGAGCAATGAATTGCCAAAAAACAAAACAAAACCAAAACCAAAACCCAACAAGCTTTGCACAGGGTTTGGATAGAGAAGACTGTCCAGGAACACCTTTACTCAGGTTGATACAGCTGCTGTGACAGGAAGACAAAGTCAGTGATGTTTTTCCCCACCAAAGGTAAAGACTGAGCACATATACATTTGGGAGGGAGAAATGGGGTGGGAGAAAAGCTAATGAGTTCATTCTGAGTTTGTTTACCCACTAAATTATCAATAATGAAGACACTTCATGCACCAGCAGATGTTTTGTGACTTTATGGGATTGTCCAAAATACACTGTACAAACTTAATTAACACAAGCTTTGGCGAGTATAAAGAAAATACATCTTTCAGGAAAAAAACAAGCAAGCTCTGTATAAGAAACAACTTGAGCTCCAGATGGGTTCCCAATGAAATGAATTAGCAAGGGCCTGGAGGCAGCTTGTCTATATGTTTCTAAAGCAAAGGCCAACTTATCTATACATGAATAAAGTACAAACTAACTTGTCTGTACATCTTAAAATGGCCCACACATGCCTGAGCCAAGCTATCTGTAAGACAAGCTAACTGAGACTCTCAACCCTGCATACCTGCTAAGATGTTCAGGCATTCTTTAAACCTGGGTCTTGGATTCTTTGAAACCAGGACTTTTGTTGGGGGTAAATATACTTTGTTAGTTAGCATTCCATCCCCTTATAAGCATTGTTTTTCTTATTGCTTTTATTTAATCATATTTCTCTTTGTGTAACCTCATTGTATTTATTACATATGCTGATCTTTCTTAGGGAAAAGTGGGGCACTTTTATCTCAGAATAGTTGTGCTGGTTTGAAAGGATTATGTACCCTAGAAAAGCCATGCTTTAAATTCTGACCCAGTCTTGTGGGAGCAACCATTTATTTTAATCTCTATTCAGCACTGCAGGTTAGAAACTCAATCAGATTATCTCCATGGAGATGTGACTCCACCAATTGTGGGTATTAACCTTGGATTAGAGGGATATGTGACTCTACCTATTCCAAGTGGGGCTTGATTAGTTTACTGGAATCCTTTAAAAGAGGAAGCGTTTTGGAGAACACTTGAGAATGACAGGAGAGCCATGAGAGAGCCACAAGAACCACGAGAGCCCACATAACCAGAGGCCTTTGGAGAATGCCACTGGGGGAGCTTCATGAAACAAGAAGCTTAGAGAGAAAGCTAGCAATGTTGCCATGTTCACCATGTGCCTTTTCAGTTGAGAGAGAAACCTGGACTTCATCAGCCTTCTTGAACCAAGGTAACTTTCCCTGTTTGCCTTAGATTGGACATGTACTATAGTCTTGCTATAATTTGGACATTTTCACAGGCTTAGAACTGTAAACTAGCAACTTAATTAATTCTCCTTTTCAAAAGTCATTCTATTTCTAGTATAGTGCATTCCAACAACTACCAAACTAGAACAAGAGTCTTGCCCAACTTGCAGTCTCCTTTTGAGAAATAAATGCCCTCTTCTAAATTTTTAAAATTTGCTTTTTATTTAATAGTTTTGGTGACTGGGCTGGTATCCGAAGGTGACCACTGACGGCTCTGGAGACAAGAAAGTTTTCTATTTTCCTTGCCACCTCCAAGGGTTGTGAGTGATTCCCTCTCACATTTGACCCTTCCACTTTCTTTGTGTTTGAGTTCTCCCATATCACTGGCCTTTAGTCCAAAGATTAGCAGGTCAATCTTGTGGCTGAGGAGGCTTAAATTCTTAGCCTGAGTACCTTGCTTTTTGGTGCAGTCAGCAGTTTCATTTTTGCTGGTTTCTTTGTTCTGTGCACAAGATAAGAAGCGAAATGATAAATATGGGATCCTCAAACTCTAAAAACTTTGATTCTCCATCCTCTGACACCCCAGCATATTACATGTTCAACAAGTATGGGCCCGGAAGCTATGTCTACTTAACAAAATAGCAAAATTTCACCAAAGACTACTGAGAGTTGCAGTCACCACCATGGGAACAAATTAGATGAATTTACTCATCTCAGGGGTGAACTTGAGAAAAAAGAGCTCCTGAATTAAATAGGCCAAATGGGGTGCCTAATTTAATTGGTTCTCAGAGTGTGCTATGAAATGCAAAGAGTCTAAAAGCAGCTTATGTAAACTAGTGAGTTTTATGTTTCTATGATTTCTGTGTATAAAGTCTAATTCATGGCTTAAAAATTTTTTAATTAAACCTTTAAGTTCTTTGTGTCTGTGTGTATGTTTGATATATATGTTCCTATCTCCAGGTAGTATTACCAAATTAACTTATAAAACTCCTTAAAAATACTCTTCTAAACTGGCTTGAAGATAAATAATAAGCACTTAAATATATAAGTTAATATTCCTGAAGCCTCTCCCCTCAAATAAGGAAAGCAGATTTCTAAAATTTCCAAATGGAAAAAAAAGCATTTGTAGAATTAAGCCCAAATGTTTTAAAAGTATTCAAGTTCACATAATTCAGATAAACCTTTGATAAATGGGATTAGTGTAATATTGTTAAATAAGAATAGCTATGCCTTCTGAATTATCAATGTTAAGTACAAGCATACAATTTTATTCTATTCAGGTATGTCCTTCCTAAATTTATATGTTTACTGAACAAATAACCTAGTATTCTATCTATTCGATGATTGAAATAATAAAAAAATATGTTTGCATTTAACAAAATTGGGTCATTATCCTGACAAGTTTGATTTTGTCAGTAATTGTGTGTTTTTAAATGCAATTTTATTGAGATAATTGTATTTTGTAGGATGTTTGCTTGAAGACAATTTCCAAAATCATTTTGGTAACTTCAGTATATAAGGTATACCAAAGATATTTTATAAAGGAAAAATAGTATAGATCTGTCCTAAAATAAAATGACTGGTTGTTACAGAATAAGAAAAAGAAAAATGTAGGAAAAACCTGAAAAGATATAGGAAGTTTTAGCTTCAAAGAAAAGGAATTTTATTTCTTTTGTTGAAGTTGGGTAAGATTTGATGGGTCTATCAATAAAACTCTTAAGGGACTTAATATCAAATATTGAATACTCAGGCAAAACTAGAATTTGGCTTTCTCTTTGTTAAAATGATAAACTTTTCTTGACTTATTGGTCTGTTTTAAATAAATAAATAAAGGCGTTTTAAAAAATAATCAGTATAAAAGGCAAACATCTGTGTTTTGTGAGAATAACTTCTTATATTTTACATTGACCTTATCATTGATTGTTTAAAAGAAACAAATCTTGTCACTTTTGAGAAGCAAAAAACAGTTGTTTTTTTTTTAACCATCATGTTCTCTCCTATATTTACTTTAAAACCTTTTATTTACAGATCTCAGGGAACTCTAGTTAAATAGAGAGCCAAGTATTGTTTCACAGGGACCTGTGGTCATATTTATCTGAGTGTTCAAACCTCCTAAAAACTTTTGACATTTTGTCTAATTAAATAAAATACTACATGATATCTTTTTTTAATTTCAAACTATCTTTGGGATTTTCCAGAGGGCTTCCAGAAATCACAAAGGATGTGCCTTTCATCTCATAAAGAGGTATTAGAAATAGTTAATTATGTTATGAATTGCATGAGAAGTGTTGTCAAATGAAAAGGGATACTCTAATTTTCTATTGGTTGGGTTGCATAGGCAAAATGTTAATATATATATATCCCTAAAATTATAAGAAGTTCCTAGAGATTTGTCAAGGACCTTACTGTCCATGAGATGTAGTACTGACCTAATATTAGACAACAATATAATGTTATCAGTCATAATTTCACTTATTATTAAAATTCTGTTACATGCCACAAAAACAACCAAACTTTCTTCTCAATTACATTATTTTATACTGAACTCTCATTAGATCTTTCACTTTTATATAACAGTAATAACTATGGTCATTCTTTGTCTTCTATGTTTTAAGTCTTTTGTAATCCAAAGATAGTTTTTTGTTTCATTCTGAAGTTTTCCTGAAAAACTTGCAATCAGCCATAGGCCAGAGTACTACTTCAACAACAACAAAATGACATTGCTTAAAGAACTCTGAGACCATAGCACAGGACTGAGTCAGAATTTCCAGAAATCTAGCAGGAAGCTGATGGGTTCACAAGTTTATTAAAACAAGATCGAGTGGAACAAAAATTGATTCTTAGGACTGAATCAATTGATAAAGAATGATTATGGATTTTGTTTGGAATATTGCTAATGTTTTATTTTCTAGATACAAGGAATTCCTTTTGCCTTTCTTTAAGCTATGTATAACTCACAAAACATTTATCTTTTCCTCCCTGCCTGATTCCCCCAGAATTCAAAAGCTCTTACTGAATATTCTTATTTTCATGGAAATACAGATATTTGTACAAGTTTAATAAGAAAATGTCTTCTTGTTAAAGGACATAATTGGAGTTGCTAGTTACATACCAAAGCTTTGAATGGAATGTCATAATTGAAAATGATGCTCATTTAATCACATATGACCGGATAAACAACCTACATATCTTAAAGGACCATGTCAAAGTGTTTCATGATATCCATCAGGCTCAAATATTTCTGTTGACAGACCTATTTTCTGACCTAGTTTCTTGGTTTAATAGAATATGGGGACAATAGTATACTTTGATTTTATGGTTTTAACTGTAATTATCAGTCTGTATGGTTTTCAAAATTTCTTATTGTACAGATTGTGTTCAAGATTCTGTTCAAATTCCTTGTCACCTTTAAGACAGACGGGTCGCTTTTAAAATAGGTAATCAAAAGGAAAATGGAATAGAAATGGAAATGTCTCTAGTGGACCAAAAATAAAAATAAAAGTAAGACACACTGACTTGAAGAGAGGGCTGTAACTGTAAGCCATTCAACTTAGTAACCCAATACAAAGGGTCTTAAATATAATTGAACAGCCGCATAGCAAACTTTGCTGCAATTTAAAAAAAAAAAAAGGAATAAAGGGATAAATGACTCATGGAGCCTATTACAACCATGCAACAAACAGGAAATCACTGTCAGTGACTGGAGTGTTTTGATCAAGTTTCCAATGAGATCATTAGAAAAATGACCTAAAGGGAGGACTGTTTAATAAAATAAAATGGCCACCTGCATTGGGTGTTTCTGGGAATAAACCTGTCCAAGAAATGACAGAGACTTTCTAAAAGACAAAACAATTGATCACAGGGATGGAACCTTCCAAGACCCAATAAAATTACAGTTTGAGAAACACTAAGTCGCTTAGTAATAAGCCTGTTTCAACCGAATAGGGACAGCCTATAAAAAATGGATAGGTATAGCAATCAAACCAATATATATCTGTTCCCTATTGTGTAAGACCTTCCTATGTAATAAGAAATTTAAATCCTCCAAGTTTATTTTTAAAAATGGCTGTGACCAGATGGTGATGGAGACTCTCATTCCAACTTGCCTGGTTTGAGATCTCCCTGTTTGAGTTCTTCTTCTGTCAAGTATACTGCAGCCAAGAACACCTGGATCCTGAGTTGTGGCACTATGCAGTGGACACTTCAAGCTGGAATTCTGTTAGGATGTATCCAACTGCTCCTACTACTCTCAAGACAGACCGTGATACAACAAACAATGATTCTCCATCACCTTCAACCATTAATTGAAGATTGTGTAACACTGAGTCCCATTGCTGTTGATTCTTCAAAATTAATAAATATACTTTAGCCCACATGCAAAAACTTTCCTCATGACTTTCTTGCCTAGTTACTTAGTCCCATTCACAGGCAGACAGAAAAGCGATGCTCCAACAACTGTGGGCTGTGAAAAGTTGGTAGTTCTGAATGAATCATCCAAAAGGGAAGAACACAAATACCAAGTATCTCCAAGAGACTAAGAACATCTGAAGATTGTCATGCATGGTGATCACACTCTTTTGGAGAGACAATGATCAAAAGAGGGGTAATTGTTCAGCATGTGAACTCACTGTCTTCCCTCTTTTGTGGGACTGACTCCCAGGGGTGTAAATCTCCCTGGCAACATGGGCCAGAAAGACTGGGATAAGCCAGGACTCAGCATCAGAGATTGAAAAAGCCTCTTGACCAAAACAGGGAAGAGAGAAATGGGACAAAATAAAGTTTCAGTGGCTGAGAGATTTCAAATGGAGTTGAGAGGTTATCCTGGAGGTTATTCTTATGCACTATACAGATATCCCTTCTTGGTTTATGGTGTGTTGCAGTGGCTGGAGGGAAATACCTGACACTGTTGAACTGTGTTCCAGTAGCCTTGATTCTTGAAAAAGACTGCATAAAAGCTTGACAAAATTGGGTAAATTAAAATACTGTGGAAGGGCAGTGCAATGGTGGCTCAGTGGTAGGCTTCTCACCTGCCATACCAGAGACTCGGGTTCAATTCCTGGAGCCTGCCCATGCCAAAAAAGAGAAAGAAAGAAAGAAAAAAAGAATACTGCGGGTCAATGAGAGGGAGAGGTAAAAGGTATGGGAGGTATGAGTTCTTTTTTTCTTTCTTTTTTCTTTTTTATGGAGTGATGCAAATGTTCTGAAAAATAATCATGGTGATGAATACACAACTATGTGATGATATTGTGAGCCACTGATTGTGCACCATGTATAGAAATTAGGTGTGTGAAGATTTTTCTCAATAAAAAAAAAGAGGGGGGATTGTTAAATTAATTAGCAAGGGTCTGGAGGCAACCTGTCCATACATTTCTAAAGCAAAGGCCAACTTATCTATACATGACTAAAGTAAAAACTAACCTGTCTGTACATCCTGAAATGGCCCACACATGCCTGAGCAAGTTATCTGTAAGACAAGTAACTGAGACTTTTGATCTGCACAACTGCTAAGACTTTCAGGCATTCTTTAAACCTGGCTCTTGGTTTCTCTAACACCAGGGCTTTTGTTAGGGTAAATGTGTTCGCTAGTTAGCATTCCATCCACTTATAAGGCTTGGTTTTCTTACTGTTTTTGTTTAACCATTCATATTTTTCTTTGTGTAACCTCATTGTATTTACTATATAAGCTGCCTCTTTCTCAAGGAAAAAATGGAGCACTTTTATCTTGGCATAGAGTGTTGCCCAGTTTGCAAACTGTCCCCTTTTGATAAATAAATGGTCTCTGTCTTGTAAATTCTTAAAATTTGTCTTTTATTTGACAACATTTTCTTTAACCTTGAGTGCCAAGAAGCATGGGGAGTTATGTAGCTCTGAAGAAAAATCGAAGCACAGTAAAATACAATGTGATATTTTAATATAATGTGGATTTAACCTAATTGACTAGATAAAATCCATAGTATTTTTAAAATGCTATGGAGTAAGAGAGTTAACATACATGAAAAAACAAATGTCCATAAAAATGTATTATTTGGGGGTAATAATTCTTATGAAAACCAGATTAAGACATCAATTTTTTAAAAATTTATTTCTCAAAGAGAAATGTGTGCTTTCTTAATTCTACATGAAATCCTGACTGATTTCTTTCATCAAAGAAGTGGACATTGTGCCCTATTCCCATTCTCTATCCTGCCCCCTATAATAACCAGAGGTGTGCATGTTCTCCTGTGCTAAGAGCCAGAAATCAGCTTTGTTCAGTTCCTCCACACCTGTGATCCTGTGGGGACTCAAAACTCCTTTCCACCACCCTTATGAGATTCTATCACAAGGATGAGTGTGAGCCTTTTCTTTACTAATACACAAGGAAAGCTGTCTGGATTCCAGGTGTTTCCTCTAAAGCCCAGCACTTCCATTTTTACATTTACATCAACTACATCTAACTATTTATTTAATCTGCAAATAAAGCCGTATCTATGCTTTGTGAATTTTGCACCCAAGTATGCAACATACAATATAACTGTATTATTATTATTTTGCCATTGAAATATGGCAGCAAAAACGTAATTTCAACACTATATTGAAAATCTGAAACTGTTAAATCAACAAATTCTTAATAATCTCTTCAAGTTTTAAAACAAAATATAATATATAATGAAACTGGTGAGGAGAGGTAATGACATTAATTAGTTCTGCAATGTGAAGATTTTGGTGATATATATATGATATATATAATTATATATCATATATATATATAATTACACCTCAGAAATTATAATTTAATCAACAGACATTGAATTTTGAGTGATTAGCTGATATAATGAATATTTATCTTTATTATGAACATGTCTTTCCTGTACAGTACTAGTGATATCCACTTTTATGTACTTTGGCCACAGAAATATATTTTGGTGGTGATGATAAAGTATTCATCTATTTTTAGGAAGTAGTTTTTTTTTACTTATTGGAGACTTTTTTTTTTAGTCTAATTCTTTTGGGCACATAAGTTCTAGGAAGAACTCTATTATATTAATTTAAACGTATTTCAAGTAAAAGAATTGCTTGATCCTGTCTCTCCAGTAGAGGGTATTGGAAAAACAGCACCAATGTTTTTATCTTCAATTTGTCAGAACAGCATCTCATATATTTTCTTCACCTTTTACCTTTCTAGACAGAAATTAGGTGTGTGAAGATTTTTCTAGACAGCACAACAAACACCCTCAAAATGAAAAAAAGACACACGTGAATTTTAAAGTCTTTTTCCCCATGCAACATACCTAATTTTAGCAAGAAAAAAACTGTTACCTTGTTGCAAACATTGCTCTCAAGGATGAGAATGTTGCTGCATCTTCTTTCAAAGCCTTCAGTTCATTTCTAAGTTTCGTCATAGTTTCAGTCACCATTGCTTTTTCATTTTCATATTTGTTCTTGAGATTAGCTAGTGCCACCTCTGCTGTCTAAAGCAGAAAAACCATAAAACTTACAATTTTTATATCAGGAAAATCTATCATCAGATTTCTTTATGCTGGATCTATCATTCTCTTTCATAAACAGAAAGTAAATTGATTTTATAAACGTATGTAATACTTAGACAGTATTTCTTGAATGTCTAAATGTGTTGGGAATCCATAATGTTGTTAAATTGTTCTAGAAGTCACCTGTGAGCCAAAGTCAGTATCAAGACAAGAGCTAAGAGAATAATAGCTATATAGTCATTAAAGAGTAATTATTAATGCAGATTGTTGAGGTGTTGGATTTTCAGATATGGAGTTGGAAAAATGAAAGGGTTGTAAACTTTATGCAAGAATTTTTTCAGGGAGAAGTTAGTGAAGAAGCACAACTTCCAAATGAAATACATTAGGGCTCAAATAATCTCATGCCATCTGTGTTCTGTGAATTCAGAACATACAGAATTAAACATAAAGACAGTTACAATTTACTACATGAGTGTATGACAAATGACAGATCTCATATTTGTAAGTGGAAAGATTTACAATGATTCAATTATTTCATTAGTCTTTCCATATAAATTCTTCAAAATAATGAATTGTAGTCAGACTCTTTATAAATTCCATGAAAACAGAGATTCCAAGGTATTTAATCATGTTTCAAATCTAGAAACAGCCTAGAACATAGAAGTTAATGGTGGAATGAAGCAATGCAAAAAACTATTGAATGAAGCAAGAAATCATTTAATGAACTAAGAAAACATTAGATGAATCAATGCAAGAAACTTAGGGTATGCCTGTTTGGTGTCATGTTGTATACATTATGAAGCCAAACTGAACAGATCATTTTTACATATTGTAAAACTACAGCTTTTCAGTGCATGTAAAAATATCTAATAACAATGAAAAAGTCTACAACTAATGAAAAAAAAAAAAGGTTCTACTTCTGGGATTCCCCAGGAGGACTATACTAGCTTTTTACATTTATGTGTGTGTGTGTGTGTGTGTGTGTGTGTGCTTGAAATGGGCTGCTTCAACTTTGTTATGGAAAACCTCACTTCTGTAGAGATAGATGGGTTATTTTCTCATTGAAACACTGTTGGAAGAAGGTAGTTTGTTAATGTTTTGATTCCAAAGATGATGTGCTTATTAGTTTTGATTGAATTTAAATTTGGATTAAAATGAGAAGTTATTGATAAAGTATTTTAGCATGTCTTGTAGCATTAATAGTCAGTGAAATCTTAAGAAATACTATAGATTTAGAAAATGATACAGAATTAAGAAAATGACAGTTGTTTAGTTTTTTAAAATTTTAGATACAAATTCCTAATTTAGAACAGATAATGAAGTTTAACTTGTGAAAATGTAGATGTAACAATTTTGTAAGCACACAGAGCCACACAGTTGGCATCTAAGGAGGTGAGAGATGAGAATGGCAGAGCAGCAAGATCTGAAAGAGAAGTACAAATCATTCTATTATTTGTGAAAAATGCCTAAAAGGGTTCAACTTTGTAGAGTTCTTTATCAACAGACTGTGCTCAGTTTTTTCAGAAGTGAATTTTAAGTACCTATAACCCATTAGTAGATTTGCTGACGTTTGCATTCGCCATATTCGTCATCTACTCCCAAAGCTGACTTTCTACATAAAAAAATCTCACCTCCAGCCACAAAAATCTTTGCAACCATTCCTGAATATATCATCCTATGTGTTACCTTTGCTCCTCTCTGCCTCCTTTTCGTGTGGAATTATTTCCTCCTCCTCTACTTAAAGAAATAACTCAAATAAAATTGCTTCTGCGAAGGCTTCTGCTGTTCCTCTAGGAAGCATTCATTGCTTCCTCTGCTTTGTTCTCTTAACATGGATTACAGCATATATAACATGGAACTGCAATTATCTGTTTATAGTCTGATATCCCTAGGAAGCTGTGAGCATCTTTGAATCTTCAGGATCTAGCATGGTTCAGTATATTCTCCAGTACACTGGTCCTTCATAAACATTTCCTTATTTCATTACAAGGTATTACCTATGAAAAAATCCTAAAGTATATTAAAATATTCATTGAGAGTACAGAATGCCTATTTTAATACAAGAAAATTATATTTTTTTCCTATACCACAGAATCCTTACCTTAGCCTTAAAGCATTAACATTTCACAATGAATTTCAATGTACATGTCTCTGTGTGTGTGCATGTATATGTATACACACACACATATATAATGTGTTATTTGTAAATACTTGAAACTATTTATGCACATAAACATTCCACCAATAGGACCAATCATTAATATGTACACCAAATGCATGACCAAAAGTATACTTTCAGGGCCACGGTGGCTCAGCAGGCAAGAA
Organism: Tamandua tetradactyla; assembly: GCF_023851605.1. Taxonomy (NCBI): domain Eukaryota; kingdom Metazoa; phylum Chordata; class Mammalia; order Pilosa; family Myrmecophagidae; genus Tamandua; species Tamandua tetradactyla. Next base: position 95,578,865 of record NC_135333.1, on the reverse strand, counting down.
TGCTCGCCTGCCATGCCAGAGGGCCTGGGTTCGGTTCCCGGTGCCTGCCTACGTAAAAAAAAAAAAAAAAAAAAGTACACTTTCATTTAATTTACTGAGCACATAAAGGATGTGACCATAATGTAAGACAAATGGTGCCATAAACTACTGTGAAAACAAAAGCTCAGTCAGAAATGCTTTGCTCTGTTCTGAATCAGGTAAGGGCAAGAGGAGAAGGAACTTTAAATCTGAGATTAACCTACATTTCCCAAAGAGCAAGAGCCACATGTACTACTATTCACTGGCACTGCCTACATTTGCAAGAAGGTTATTTGAGCTTGGTTGCCTCTCTTTATCAACACATACATTTATTTAATCGGCAACCTTCTCAAATGTGTGTCTATCAAGGTTATGTTTTTAGGTAAACTAAACAGGGGCTAAAAGTATTTTCCTGCCTGTATTCCATAGCACTTCCTCCCCGGTAAAACTTGAGAGTGGAAAACAAATCCGTCATCTAGGAGGTCTAAGAATTAGTCAGGTAGTCCTACATATTCCCAAAGTACAAATGTCTAGGGAAAACTATCAACGGCTTGAGCTCCGACCCAGGTGAATTAATTTCTCAGCTCGAACCCAAATTTCAGATATGTGGCCAGTGACAAAACTTGTATGTACTCTCTTTTATTGCTAATGTGGCCCCAAACATTTAATGTGGTAGTAATCATCTGCCTGGTTTCAATGATGTCACTCAGTTCCCCACAGCTACCTTGTTCTTCATCCCTGAGTCCTGGACTCGATCACTTTTCTACTACTTTGTTTTTCTAGGTCTGAGATGAAGGATAAGGCATCCTTTTCTGTTTTGTTAGCAGCCCTGAAAAGTGAGAGTCTTGAATCTGAACCCCCAGCTTCAAAGACGGGCCTTATTGGCTAACAACCTCCCCGATTCTGCCTGCATAAGACTCTGACCCAGCTACCTGCCAGCAAGTCTGTCTTGCAATATCTTCCTGATATTAGCTGCCCTGCCAGCTTCCACTCATTGACTGCAGGGCTCTAACTAAGCACCTTCTGAACTTCTTTTTTCCCTCTGTTCCTTCTTTATCTTCTTCTAACCTCTAACTCCACCTCATTGGGCATAGCAACTCTTTCATTTCATCCATCATCCATCCACTCACCTAAAAATAATTATGTCCTGATCTAGCACAGTAGATGTGGTTTATTCCTTCACTGATCAAGAATCTGAACTCATTCTGTTCATACTGGAGTCTCAAGAAAATTAAGGAATTAGCTAAGGCAGCTTTGGCTAGCATTCTTTGGCAGTAGAGTGAGATTACCTGTTTGTTGGCTTTTAACACTGCCCTCAACGTGGCGATCTGCTCTCTTTTGGTGCTCAGCAGGGACTTGAGCTTGAGGAACTCTTCCATTAAGGCTTCTTTGTCTTTATCAATCATGGGGGCCAGCTCCCGGGCTGCTGCTCTTTGACGAGACAGTTGCAAGGACCGGTCCACAGCTTTCTGCAGATGTTTAATTTGGTCCCGAATTATGGCATTAAGGTTGTAGATATTCATTGGCTCTTTGCGGATGTCACTTGTATCCAATACTGGAGATGACGGTGGGGCAGTAATGACGGGAGAGATCGTGGGGGTGTTGGTTGGACTTGGTTCTTTGCTGGCCTCTGTGTTTTCTTTTGGAGCTGGTTCAGATGGGGTCCTTGGTTCTACTGGGGATGACACACCCCGCCGGGCTAATCGTGGAGACAAAAGTCCCCTGGGATCATCGGGACCTTTCAAGCTGCCACTGCGGGTGACTCTGCTTTGCCTGTAGTAGTCCAGCATAACCCTGTTGGGAGTTTCATTATTACACAGACATACATGGTGATAAAGCTGAGCAAGCTCCTCGCTAAATGTCACTAACTCATCCTGGGCCGTATTGAGGGTATTGTGGTTTTCATTGGCAATACTGGTCATCTTTTGTAACTCCTTCTCCATGTGGACCATCTTCTCACCACTCTCCTTGGTGGTCTTCTCAAGACTTGTCACCTGCTCATCATACATTTGGATCTTACTCTCATACTTGGCCTTCTCTTCAGTATAGTTTTCTACAGATTTATTATATTTCTCCTTTAAAGCCTTAATTTCAGCTTTCAAATCGATCACCTCAGTTACTGCTACCCTGTACTTGCACTCAAGGATCTCTAAGCCATTAATATCCACCTCATAGTCATGGGCCTCGTCTCCAGAGTCCCGGCCCTTCTCCCTGTCCAGGTCAGCCTTGAGCTCTTTGCTGCTCTGGAGGCCCCTCATGGCATTGACGTGCTCGGTGAGCCGGTGTACCCGCTCGTGCTGCTCGGTCAGCGCCCCCTTGGTGTGCTCCAGCTGTGTCTGGGACTCCTGGAGATTGGCCAGAAGAATGGCCTTTTCCCGCTCCACCTGCAAAGCAAATGAAAGTCTATGAATGACTTCTACTCAAGGCCAGGGATTAATTTATCATCCATGCAGTCAGTCATGCGTCAATGTTCCCTTTCTTTATAATGAAATTGATGTGTATTTTCTTGTTTCAGCAATTCTGGTAAGTCAGCCTAAAAGCATATACTTCTAAAAGAATTACGCTGCATAAATTACCTATCTGCACTCTCATACATGTACAAAATTAGAAAACTTGGATGTTATTTGAACAGATTTATTTTTATGTTTTAGCATCTTGAAGAAAACAGAACATGACTTTAAGAGTTCAACAGAGTACCTAGCATTGTCTTTATTTTGGGGCCTTAGCTCCTTAGTCCATATGGGACAAACGACAGACTTAGGATTCATCCTTTCCTGTCCAGAGCTTGACTCCAAACTAGATTATGCTTTTTTTTTTTTAACTTGGAGCTATTTCTATGAAAAAATTTTAATACAATTTTATTCAGATACCACAGAGTCCATCCAAAGTGCTCTCAGAGCTGTGTTTACATCCAAAGTCTCTCAGAGCTGTGCTTACATAGTGACAATCAATTTTATAACACTTTCCTAGCACCAAAAAGAAAAACCTTATGCCCCATATATTCTCTTATTAACGACACTTAGCTTTGGTGTGTTATCTTTGTTACATCTGATGGAAAAACATTAATATATTATTGTTAACTAGAGTCTATATGTTGCATTAGGTGCATTTCCCCCCATATACCACCCTACTACCAATGCCTTGTCATTACTGAAATATATTTGTTCTAATCCATGGAAGAACATTCCTGTATTCATACTATCAACCACCTCATTATCCACAACAGGGTTGACTTTGCCATACAATCCCTTACTTCATCCTCTAGCTTTTCTTCTACTACTACACACAACCTTAAACTTCCCCTTTCAACCACTATCACACCCAATAGTCAGTGCAGTTATTTATACACATGATAACGTGCTACCATCACCTCTATCCATTTCCAAACATTTACAATCACCCTTATTTGAAAATTTTGCACAAATTAAGCATCAGCTCCCCATTCTCTATTCTTATTCTATCTTCTGATACCTATATATTTAGATATTAACTCGATGTGTTTACTTTATATTTAGTTCTCATTAGTGGGATCATACCATATTTTTCCTTTTCTGTCTGACCTATTTCACTCAACATAATGTCCTCCAGGTTCAGCCATGTTGTGACATTATGTATCAGGACTTCATTTCTTTTTACAGCTGAATAATATTCCACCATATGTATACACTACATTTAATTTATCCATTTTTCATTTGTGGACACTTGGGTTGCTTCCATCTCCTGGCAATTGTGAATAATGCCTCTCTGAGCATCAGTGTGCAAATGTCTATCTGAGTCCCTGCCTTCAGTTTTTCTGGGTTTATACCCAGTAGCAGGATTGCCAGATCATATGGCAGTTTTATACTTAGCTTCCTGATTCTTTCACAGCAGCTTTACCATTTTACAATCCACCAGCAGTGAACAAGTGTTCTTAATTCTCTATAAACTCCTTATCACTCATAGTTTTTTTTTGTTTGTTTAATAGTGGCAATTCTAGCAAATGTGAAATGCTATTATTGTGGTTTTGATTTGCATTTCCCTAATAGGTAGTGAAGTTGAGCATCTCTTCATGTGCTTTTTAATCATTTGTAATTCCTCTTTGGAAAAATGTCTATCATGTCTTTTGCCCATTTTAAAATTGGGTTGTTTGTCTTTTTATTATCGAGCTGTAGGATTTCTTTATATTCTGGATATCAAAACAGAATGTCCTTCCATTTATTTAGATCTTCTGTGATTTCTTTTAGCAATGTTCTGTCGTTTTCTGAAAACAGGTCCTTTACATCCCTAGTTATGTTTATTCATAGATATTTGATTCTCTTAGTTGCTGTTGGAAGTAGAATTTTTTTCTTGATTTCCCTCTCAGATAGCTCTCTATTAGCATACAGAAACACTACGGATTTTTGTGTGTTGATCTTGTATCCTGTCACTTTGCCAAACTGGTTTATTAGCTCTAGTAGCTTTGTCACAGATTTTTTTGGGGGCTTTTCTAACTATAGGATCATGCCATCCACAGACAGTGAATTTTTTTTACTTCTTCCTTTCCAATTTGGATGACTTTTATTTATTTTCCTTGCCTATTTTATCTAGCTTGAATTTCTAGCAAAATGGAGAATAACACTGGTGAAAGTGAGCATCCTTGTGTTGTTCCTGATCTTAGAGGGAATGCTTTCAGTCCCTCACTGTTGAGTACAATGTTGGCGCTGGGTTTTTCACACTTGCCCTTTATCATGTTGAGGAAGTTTCCTTCTATTCCTATTCTTTAACTGTTTTTATCAAGAAAGGATGCTAGATTTTGTCAAATGCCTTTTCAGGATCGATCAAGATGATCATGTAGTTTTCTCCTTTTGATTTGTTAATGTGGTGTATTACATTAATTGTTTTTCTTGTGTTGAACCACCCTTGCATACCTGGAATAAAAGCGACTTGATCATCAAAACCCATTCCTTTGATGCGCTGTTAGATTTTATTTGCAAATATTTTGTTGAGGGTTTTTGCATCAATCTTCATAACAGTGATTGGTCTCTAATTTTCTTTTCTTGTAGCATCTTTGTCAGGCTTTGGTATTAGGATGATGTTGGTTTCATAAACTGAAGTAGGTAGTGTTCCACTTCAATTTTTGGGAAGAGTTTGAACAGGATTGGTATTAATTTTTCTTGGAATGATTAGTAGAATTCACTTGTCCTGGGTATTTCTTTGCTAGGAGGTTTTTAGTGACTGAGTCAATTTCTTTTTTTGTAATTAGTTTGTTGAGGTCTCCTATTTCTTCTTGGGTCAGTTAGGTTGTTCACGGCTTTCTAGGATATTGTCCATTTCATCTAAGTTGTCTAATTTCTTGGCATGCAGTAGTTCATAGTATCCTCTTTTGCACTTTTTTATTTCTTTGGGGTCAGTGGCAATGTCCCCCTTCTCATTTCTGATTTTATTTATTTGCATCTTCTCTCTTTTTGTTTTTGTCAGTCTAGATAAAGGCTTACCAATTTTATTGATCTTATCAAAGGGTCAACTTTCGGCTTTATTAGTCCTCTCTATTATTTTTTGTTGTGGTTCTCATTTTCATATATTTCTGCTCTAATCTTTGTTATTTCTTTTCTTCTGCTTGCTTTAGGATTGATTTTCTGTTCTTTCTCTGGATTCTCCAAGTGTTCAGTTAGGTCTTTAACTCTTTTTTATTTTCTAATGTAGGCATTTAGGGCTATAAATGTCCCTCTCAGCAGTGCCTTCACTGCTTCCCATAAGCTTTATGTTTGTGTTCTCATTTTCATTCTTCTTGAGATATTTATTGATTTCTCTTGCAATTTCTTCTTTGATCCACTGATTGTTTCAGAGTGTGTTATCCTCCACATATTTATGAATTTTCCAGTTCTCCAGCTATTATTTATTTCCAGTTTCATTCCATATGATCAGAGAAAGTATGTTGTATAATTTCAATCTTATAAAATTTACTAAGACCTGTTTTGTGCCCCAGCATATGGTCTATTCTGGAGAAGGATCCATGAACACTTCAGAAGAATGTATATCCTGCTGTTTCAGGGTGCAATGATCCATATAAGTCTGTTAGATCTAGTTCATTTATCATATTATTTAGGTCTATTTCCTTCTTGATCCTCCATTTAGGTTTTTCATCTATTGAAGAGAGTGTATGCTGAAGTCTCCAACTATTATTGTAGAAATGGCTATTACTCCTTTCAATTTTGCCAGCAGTCGCCTCATGTACTTTAGGGCACCTTGGTTAGCTGCACAGATATTTGTGATTGCTATTTCTTCTTGGTGAATTGCCCCTTCTAATATAGAAGACAATGAAGAGACAACCTTCATTGTCTCTTATAACATTTTTTTTTTTGCATGGGCAGGCACTGGGAATCGAACATGGGAATCTCCAGCATGGCAGGCGAGAAGTCTGCCTGCTGAGCCACTGTGGCCTGCCCTCTTATAACATTTTTGCATTTAAAGTCTATTTTGTCTGATATTAATATAGCTACCCCAGATTTTTTTTTAAGTTATTGCTTATGTGGAATATTTTTTCCCCACTCTTTCATTTTCAGTCTATTTGTATCTTTGGGTCTAAAATGAGTTTTTTGTAAATAGCATATAGATGGATCATATTTTTTATCCATTCTGTCAATTTGTATCTTTTGAATGGGGAGTTTAATCCATTAACAGTCTATGTTATTACTGTAAAGGAAGTATTTACTTCAATGATTTTATTTTTTGGCTTTTATTTGTCAGATCTTTTTTTCTCTCTCTCTTAAATTTTAGTTTTAGTTACCCTTACTGATAATCTTCAGTTTTACACTATCTTCCAAGCCTCCCTCTTTCTCCTATCTTTTGTTTTCAGGTGGCAGAATTCCCTTATTATTTCTTGTAGGGTAGGTCTCTTGTTACACTCTTCTGCTTTTCTGTGAAGATTTTAAACTCTCATTCATTTGGAAAGTCACCTTTGCTATATAAACAATTCTTGGCTGTCAATTTCTCTTTCAGTATCTTAAGTGTATCATACCACTGCCTTCTTGCCTCCAGGTTTCTGATGAGAAAGTGGAACTTGTCTTATTTGACTTCCCTTATATGTGGTGAGTTGCTTTTCTCTTGCTGCTTTCAGAATACTATCTTTCTTTTTGGCATCTGACATCTGATTAGATATGTTTTAGAGAGGCTCTATTTGTATATATTCTCTTTGGAGTATGCTGTGCTTCATGGATATGCATATATATGTCTTTTTAAGAGTTGGGAAATTTTTTACCATATTTCCTCAAATATTCTTTCTGCCCCTTTTCCCTTTTCTTCTCTTTCTTGGATACCCATGATATATAAGTTTTGCACTTTGTGTTGTCTTTCTTGGATACCCATGATATATAAGTTTTGCACTTTGTGTTGTCAATCATTTCCCAGAGATCCTGCTCAAATTTTCCCATTTTTTTTTCTCTATCGGATCTTTTGTCTGAATTCGGATGCTCTGTCTTCTAGCTTGTTGCTTCTTTCTTTTGCCTCTTAAAATCTGCTGTGTATGCCTCTAGTGTATTTTAAATTTCATCTATTGTGTCTTTCATTCCCATTGGCTCTGTTATTTTTCTATACGTGCTTTCAAATTCTTCTTTGGGCTCACCTAGTGTCTCCTTCTTTTTCTTTCTTTTTTTTTACTTTTTTATTGTATAATATAACATATATACAAAGCAAAGAAAGAAAAAGCAATAGTTTTCAAAGCACTCTTCAACAAGTAGTTGGAGGACAGATTCCAGAGTATGTCACGGGCTACCATATGATCCTCTCAGTTTTTCCTTCTAGCTGTTCCAGAATATAGGAGGCTAGAAGGCATAAATATTTTTTATCATCACAATCAACTTTCTTTTCTTTTTTGTGAAAAAATAACATATATACAGAAAAGCTATAAATTTCAAAGCACAGCACCATAATTAGGTGAAGAATAGATTTCAGAGTTTGGTATGAGTTACAATACCACAATTTTAGGTTTTTACTTCTAGCTGCTCTAAGATACTGGAGACTAAAAGAGATATCAATTTAATGATTCAGCATTCATATTCATTTGTCAAATTCTATCTCTTCTGTATAACTCCACCATCACCTTTTCACCCAGTGTCTTCTTGATACCGTTTTTCTCTCTAGCTATCTCCTTGAATTGATTTAGAAAATTTGTTTTTAACATCTTTATTAGTTGTTCTAAATTCTGTATCTCTTCTGAGTGTTTAAATTTTTATTTGACTGGAGCATATGTTCTTAAGTCTTAATATGGCTTGTTTTTTTTTTACAGATATCTGGGCATCTGATTATCTTGATGGGTTTATTCTAAAGGTCAGTTTCTCTTTCATCTGGGATTTTGTTGTTGATTGGGTTGTGTTAAGGCTCTTCTTCGATATCTGGTTGATCAGTATTTCTCATCCCAGATACCCATACAGGATGTGCAGACCAGATCCAAAGGGCCCTGCGGAAAGGGTCAGGAAGACTCCAAGAAGCCTTGTTTTACCCTTCCACTTCACAAGGCTGCACTTCCCAACCAGACCAGCAGATGACGCCCTTTTGGCAGCCCATTACCATCAGACCTAGAAAAGCAGGCTAATATGGCCCTTTGCCAGGACCATCTCTGATCAGCTGAAAGGGTGGTACCCAGCATCATCTGAGTGGGATGGGTTGGAACAGTGGGATCCAGCATTCTAAATTCACTGGCCAATATCTGGCTCATGACTGGGCTGGACTCCCCACGGTACCTGAGGTAGAGAACTCCCATGGCCATCCCAGTCCACAGCAGCCCCCCAGGCAAGGGTTGGATTGTCCACCGCTGCTTCCATCTAGGGTCGGGGCTGGGCACCAGGAGCCCTGGATGGAATTACTCACAGTCCATAGCTTCACACCCTCTTCATCCTGCATTTCCCTGAGTGCTGTACTGAACTCCCCTGGCTTCCGGAGCCCCCAAACAGTTGATTTGGATAGCTTTTGTCTGTCTACTTGCTGTTTTTGGGAGAGGACTAGGTTCTGTAGCTCCTTTCCTGTTTTCCTGGAGATCTCCAAACTAGTTTTAAAACCTAAGGTTTTAACTTACTAAATAATGCAAGTACCTTAACCATCCCCTTAACAATAAACACTTAATCCCCCAAATAGACATGCACTCAATTTGCTAGTTTTTAATATAAAAGTCATATAATGTAGAGTTTCAGGATTAAAAGAACAATTTTCAAATCATTTCAATTCTTTCATTCCAAACTAGAGATTTAAAAATTATCAATTACTTTGAAAAAAGAAAGATTTATTATTGTATAGATGGTAAACATTATTGTGTGTTGACAAATATTCAGGCCTGTACATAAAATATTGTATCATTAAACATAGTTATAAAATAATTTGTAATCTGAGAAATTTTAAAAGCATTATCTCTCCCTCTATATGGATAATCAATATTATGACTGATGGATTTTTACATTTTTATAATGTAAATTCATTTTTTCCATAAACAAATTCTATGGTATATATATTTTAAGTATTACATAAAAGGCATCATGAAGTACATAATGCTTTTGTACTTGCTTTTCCTTTTCTTTTCTTTTTTAAATAAACATCATGGGACCTGCTTTAAGAACAACGGAAGATATCAATTCAAACTTTCAAACTTCCCTGGATCATATATTAAGTCCGTCCAAACTCTTCCAAATTCCTAGAAGGTAAGTAAAATAATGATGTTTAATTGATACTTATTTTAAATAGCATTTTATTTGGACTATCTACCTATATGTCTATCTATCTATTTATTTTAGTAATACATACTGTATTAGTTTGCAAGCTGCCAGACTGCAATATACCAGAACTGGAACGGCTTTTAAAAAGGGGAATTTAATAAGTTATGTTTACAGTTTTAAGTAAGTACCCAAATTAAGGCACCAACAAGAGGTTAACTTCACTCAAGAAAGGCCGATGGGTCAGGAACACCTCTGTCAGCTGGGAAGTCACGTGGCTTCATCTGCTGGTCCCTTGCTCCTGGGCTCCACTGCTTTCAGCCTCTGTTCCTGTGGGGGTTCCTCACTTTGCTTCTCCAGAGCTGGCTTTCATCTCTTGGCTTAATATCTCATGTGACATCTGCTGGGCTCCAAGCATCTCCAAACATCCATGTCTCTGTTCTCTGAAGCAACTTATCTCCATCCGTCTATATCTCTGCTCTCTCTGCTGGCTCTGAGTCTTCTGTCATTTCTGGCTTGCTCCAAAATGTTTCCTTTTTTTAAAAGACTCAAGAAAATCAATCAAGACCCACTTGGAGTGGGTGGAGTTACATCTCCACCTAATCAAAAGTCACATCGCCAACTGGGTATGTCACATCTCCATGGAGATATCTAATCAAAAGATTCCAGCCTGCATTAATGAATAAGGATTAAAATAAATGGCCACCTCCACAAGACTGAATCAGGATTAAAGCATGGTTTTTCTGGTGTACATAATAGATTCAAACTGGCACATATATTACTTGAAATGTATATGTATATATATGCAAATTCATAGTGTAGTAGACGAGTATTTTTATGATCCTTTGTGCTATTTTATGTACTACATATAATTATCATATATAGACAGTTCTTGCTTTACAAAGTTCTGATATGCATGAATTTCAGTTACATTGGTTTGCTTCAAACACCATCTCCGAAAACCACGGTTCAAATTTCAATTAGCAGGTATATTACTGTGAGTAATGACAGAAATTTTACTCCTTGCTCTTTGGTCTAAAAAGTTACTATGTAATAAGTTTATAGTAAATAATCACATCACTTTTGAAAGTCTGTAAGCTATTGGTCACTGTATTTCTGTTATTTAGTTCACACACAGCGAAGTGTGTAGTTGTGTTGCCTTCCTCTCTCCCAGTGACAAATACTCATGAAAATTTACAAGAACTGAAAGAGGGAATTGGCCAATAAAGACAAAAGTACAGCAGAGTAACAAAGAGTACTAGGTCTCCTCTGAAGTTTAAATTTGTTCCCTTGACTTAGTCATATCTTTCTGTTTCTGTATGGCTTGTAAGTTTTTGCTGATGTCTAGGCATCTGTTCTAGTTTGAAAGTTGTAAGAACGCAAAATACCAGAAATGGAATGGCTTTTATAAAGGGGAATTTATTAAGTTGTTAGTTTACAGTTCTAAGACTGTGAAAATGTCCAAATTAAAGCAAGGCTATGGAAATGTCCAATCTAAGGCATCGGCGAAAGATACTTCAGTTCAAAAAGGCCAATGATGTTCAGGGTTTCTCTCTCAACTGGAAAGGCACATGGGGAACATGGTGACGTCTGCTAGCTTTCTCTCTAGGCTTTTTGTTTCATGAAGCTCCCTCAGGGGTGTATTCTTGCTTCATCTCCAAAAGTCTCTGGCTGTGTGGGCTCTTGTGGTTCTCATGGCTCTGTTGTGGCTCTCTCATCCTCCTCAAGCTTTCTCCAAAATGTTTCCTCTTTTAAAAGATTCCAGTCGACTAATCAAGAGTCACCTGGAACGGGTGGAGTCACATCTCCCTCTCATCCAAAGTTAATACCCACAATTGGGTGTGTGACATCTTTGCGGAGATAATCTAATCAAGTTTCCACCCTATAGTATTGAATAGGGATTAAAAGAAGCGCCTCCACGAGATGGACCAGGATTAAACCATGGCTTTTCTAAGGCACAGAATCCTTTTAAACTGGCACAGCATCTGATTATCTTGATGAGCTAATTCTGCAGGTCTGGTTCTCCTTCTTGTCTAGGGTCCTATTGTTGATTGGCTTTGTTTTAAGACTCTCCTTTGATGCTGGTCAACCTATTCTAGACTTTTAGCACAGCCCATGTTTAAGTGTTCAGATTCTCTCAGCTTTTCTTCATCTGATTCCTGCCCTGGAATTTTCAGTGCAATTTTTAAGATTGCACTTTTATGCAATTTTTTTCACTTCCAGAAGAAATCTTCTTTCCTCTGTTCCTTCTCAAGGAATCCTGATCTATTCTGTTTTGTGCAGACTTTTCCACCCAGTTCTTATACTTTGCTTAAATTCTCTCCTTCACTCAGTGCCCCTTTTTCCTTACACATTTCAGTTCTGGGACCCATCCTCTGTGTGACTGCTAAGCTGCATGGGAACATATGATTGGTAGCGGAATGGGGACCAACTGGTGGTCCCAGACGTAATTTTCATATCTGATTTTATTTTTTTCTTGGACTCAACATTTGTGGAGTCCTTTTCCAGTCTCTACTGTCCTCAAGAGTTCTAAGCATATCTTCACTATGCTTAGAACTTCATATTTGTCCATAACTTCACTAAATCTCTAGGGAGACTCTTTTTTAGGGGATGTCTACATCACCATGTTGATGACATCCTCTGGGTTGTTCGTCTTTTTGCCATTGCCTTGTAGGTGTTCTTTATATATTCTGAATATTAAATCATTATCAGATATATGATGTTCAAGTATTTTCCCCCAGTCTATAGGTTGTCTTTTCATTTTCTTGATAAGGTCCTTTGATGTACAAAGTTTCCATTTTGATGAAGTCTAATTTATTTTTTCTTTTGTCACTCATGCTTTTGATGTTATATCTAAGACATCATTGCCAATTCCAAGACTCTAAAGATTTTCTCCTATGTCCCATATGGCTTTATCTCTTATAATTAGGCCTTTGACACATTGTGAGGTAACTTTTGTATATGTTGTGAGGTATGGGGCTCTCTTTTCTTTTAATCCATAGAACAATCAGGGTCCAGAAAAATTGGGCTGGTTCTGAAAGAGTGACTAGCCCAACGTTACATATTCAGGGCCTCAAAATTGGAGACTGTTCAGCTACTGTTTCAAGCAACAGTCTTAGATTCTAAATGTCACCCTAAATCTGTGATATTAGGAAGAACCTATGTGACTATTTGTCCCCCCAAACTTAAAAGAACACTTTTACTCTCTGAGGATGGTAAACAGTACCTTCATTAAATCAAAATGGCTTGAGAAATTCACAGCAGAAATGACCAGTAATATTTTCTAAATAAAACGGCTTAATAGTATCATGGACTCGAAAAATAATCCTTGTTTCAAACTCACTGATTTCAATTTTATTACATACTTTGGCTGCAGAAGCCAAAACATTCAAAAATAAAAGTATAACAGGTAACAAAGTGGGGCTGTGGCATTCAGGAACTTACGAGTCAAATCCCACTACCAACACTTAGCTTTGTGACTCTGTACAAGCTTCAGTATTTACCTATTGTTCTAGTTTGCTAGCTGCCAGGAATGCAACACACCAGAGACGGATTGGTTCTTAATAAAAGGGGATTTATTTTGTTGGTTCTTCAGAGGAAAGGCAGCTAACTTTCCACTGAGGTTCTTTCTTACGTGGAAGGTACAGGATGGTCTCTGCTGGTCTTCTCTCCAGGCCCCTGGGTTCCAACAACTTTCCCCGGGGTGATTTCTTTCTCCATCTCCAAGGGCCCGGGCTGAGCTGCAAGTGCTGAGATGAGGAATGCCAAGGTGCTAGACTGTGCTACATTGCGTTCTCTCATTTAAGCACAAGCCAATTAAGTTAAACGTCACTCATTGCAGCAGACACGCCTCCTAGCCGACTGCGGATGTAATTAGCAACAGATGAGATTCACCTACCATTGGCTCATGTCCACAGCAACAGAACTAGGTGCTTTCACCTGGCCAAGTTGACAACTGAATCTAACTACCACATGTCCACCCCTTGTCAACTTGGCAGCTACTCACATCACCTTAAACAGGTGCAAAATATTCTCTTCTGGCTGTGGACCTGTGAATCTCAAAATAAGTCCGGTGCCAATATGCAAAGGAGGATAGTCAAAGGATACAGATTTTCATTTCCATAGGGAGAAATTGGAAGGAAGATCTGCAGGCAAACACCATTGGATTTCCAAGTCTGAAAGTCATTTATCCTTCGGCTGTAGAAAGCGGCAGTCCCACCCCTTCCAAGGGCCTATGCAGTGGCCGGCCTCTTTCCAAATCAACCTCGGGGAACATCGAGGAGACCACCTCTGGGCTCCACTCTCTCCAGGCATCAGGGCCACCCCTGGGCTCTCTGCCATTTCTGGGGCGCACGCTCAACCCCTCCACATGGTGGCAGCCAGGCTCTCCCAGTCCCCCAAGGAGCGTGCTACGCCTTTTCCAAGGCCCGAGGCTGCACAACTATTCCACTGCAATGAGAGGGGAGACTCATCCTCGCCCTTCAGGGTAAACTCACCCTCTCCACACATACAGGTGGGTCCACTCTCCTGGCCGAGGTTTCTTGGCTTCAGACCCGAACTTCCACGGTTCTCACTCTGCAAACTCCAATCTTTCCCTTTTGTGTCCTCCTTTGTCAAGATTGGCGGTGGTTCCATTTACACCAACAGTCTCTTCAAGCCCTCCAGGACTTCTCCATCAATCTCTTCACAGTTCCTCCAAAGTCTTCCCCTTAGCCATCCAAAACACAGTTCCAACAGATCTGGCATTTGCAAACCGCAGCAGCACCCCACTCTCCGGTACCAACTCTGTTCTAGTTTGCTAGCTGCCGGAATGCAACACACCAGAGACGGATTGGCTTTTAATAAAAGGGGATTTATTTTGTTGGTTCTTCAGAGGAAAGGCAGCTAACTTTCCACTGAGGTTCTTTCTTACGTGGAAGGCACAGGATGGTCTCTGCTGGTCTTCTCTCCAGGCCCCTGGGTTCCAACAACTTTCCCCGGGGTGATTTCTTTCTCCATCTCCAAGGGCCCGGGCTGAGCTGCAAGTGCTGAGATGAGGAATGCCAAGCTGCTAGACTGTGCTACATTGCGTTCTCTCATTTAAGCACAAGCCAATTAAGTTAAACGTCACTCATTGCAGCAGACATGCCTCCTAGCCGACTGCGGATGTAATTAGCAGCAGATGAGATTCACCTACCATTGGCTCATGTCCACAGCAACAGAACTAGGTGCTTTCACCTGGCCAAGTTGACAACTGAATCTAACTACCACACCTATGAAATGGAATGATAAATAGGGACATTTTGATGATTAAATTGGGTATTTAAAATTGGGATAAAATAAAAATAGGATTAAAGTGCACAGAAATTTTCTCAACCTTGTTTTAGAGGCAACAGTTAAGATAAATATGGTAAAGCTTTTGGATTAGTTTTCAATATGCACTCTAACTGCTAATTCTTATTTAACAAATATGGTTTCTAAGCCTACCAGTTTCATTATGACAGCATATTTGGCAAACATCAATTAATGCATTGGCTCTTTCATGTATGTATGCTCCACAAAATATATGGCTTGATGCATTCAATAAATGTTTAGTAAAATAATTTTAATAGAGAATGGTAGCCAAATTACACACACACACACATATATATATATTTCCCCCATATAATGTAGGTTGATTTGTTTGATCTGTCAAAATACCAGAAAGAAAGAGAGAGAGAGAGAGAGAAAGAGAGAGAGAGGGAGAGAGAGAGAGAAAGAGATTACATTTTTTAATTTAGAAATTACTAAATTGTAGATAGTTTTGTAAAACCGCAGTATTATATTTTTACTCAGGTACTGAGGTCTAGAGTTCCTTAATTGTATTCAGACTTCAGAGAGCAGGTGCTTAAACTATCTAAGGTTCATTGTGCTTTAGTTTAATATATGAAAAGCATTTTAATAATGAAAATTTTAAGTGTTACTACTTTAATCTCCATTTGCAAAGAACTTATCAAAGAGACTTGCTGAACTAACTATAATATTCTGTACTGCCTGAGAATCCTCATTCTCCCCTACAGGGCTCATCTTCTAGCTAGATTTGAGGACTTGATTTTTTAGTTAGGTTGGTTGGTTTGCCAGAAAACCTGAAAGCAGAATTTGTAAATGATTTAGTTCAGAGCCAGGTTCAGTGTAAGTGGACAATATGGGTTGACGAGTATTATTGTTATTATGTGCCACAGGAATATTTTTAATTTGATTGGGCTTTCACATTTTATATAAAATCATTTAAATATCTTGAGTACTGATAGATTCTTTTGTGAAGAAACAAAAGATCATCAGAATTTCTTTTCTTTGAAAATAACTTATAATTGTTGTATAAGCTATCCCATAACATCTTCATTTTGTCTCTCAGTCAGATGCTTGAATGAATGGTGGGGTTCCTGAAACTGTGAGCATAGTTTCAGTATGTACAACTAGAATTTAGGAATAAATAATTTATTATTCTCTGTTTGTGCTGGTTTGAAATGATGTATGTCCCCTAGAAAAGCCATGTTTTAATCAAAATCTCATTTCATAAAGGTAGAATAATGCCTATTCAATACTATAGGCTTGAAACTGTAATCAGATCATCTCCCTGGATGATGTGATTTAGTCAAGAGTGGCTATTAAGCTGGATTAGGTGACAACATGTCTCCACCCATTTGGGTGGGTCTTGAGAAGTTTCTGAAGTCCTATAAAAGAGGAAACCTTTTGGAGAATGAGAGATTCAGAGAGAGCAGAGCAGAACGACATAGCCACAAGAAGCAGAGTCCTCCAGCCAGCAACCTTTGGAGATGAAGAAGGAAAACACCTTCCGGGGAGCTTCATGAAACAGGAAACCAGGAGAGAAAGCTAGCAGATGATGCCATGTTCGTCATATGCCCTTCCAGCTGAGAGAGAAGCCCTGACTGTGTTCGCCATGTGCCTTCTCACTTGAGAGAGAAACCCTGAACTACATCAGCTTTCTTGAACCAAGGTATCTTTCCCTGGATGCCTTTGATTGGACATTTCTATTGACTTGTTTTAACTGGGACATTTTCTCAGCCTTAGAACTGCAAACTAGCAATTTATTAAATTCCTCCTTTTTAAAAGCCATCCCGTCTCTGGTATATTGCATTCTGGCAGCTAGCAAACTAGAACACTGTTTGAAGTGAAGCAATCTGCCACTGAATGCCTGTGCCCTGACAGTTGGAAAAGATGGGCATATGTTTTGGAGAATGAGATGAAAAGAAACCTCTCTCTCTCTTCCATATACATACAAACATACACACACACATTAATTAGCTGAATAAAACTAAAAAAAAAAAAATAGGAGAGAACACTTCCCATTTCAAACCATGAGGTAAGTATTACTTGCCCAAAACTGGACAAAGTCAAGACAAGAAAAGAGAACTACAGACCCATTATCTGTTATGTATAGACACAAAAATCCTCAACAGAACATAAACAAATTGAAACTAGAAATGTGTAAAAAGAAGACAACATGACCAAGTATGATTTGTCCTAGGAATCCAATGTTGAAAGCTGCAAGAGAGAAGCAATGCATCATGTACAAGGGAGCCTCAATAAAATTAAATACTGATTTCTTATCAGAAACCAGAGCAGCAGGATGACATATTTACAGTGCTGAAATCAAAATATTGCCAACCAAAAATTCTATATCTGAAAAAAATAAGTCAGAGGGCGGGCCATGGTGGCTCAGCAGGCAAGAATGCTTGCCAGCCATGCCAGAGGACCTGGGTTCGATTCCTGGTGCCTGCCCACGTTAAAAAAAAAAAAATAAGTGAGAGGGAGATGCAACAGTGGCTCAGTGGCAGAATTTTCACTTGCCTATGCCAAAATAATAATAATAATAATAAGGGAGAGGTTAAGGCATTCCAAGATAAACAAAAGCTGTGAGTGTGTCACCACTAGACTAACCCTACAAGAGATGCTAAAAAGAGTTCTGCAGGTTGAAAGGAAAAGACACTAGACAATAGATCAAAGCCACATAAATAAAGACCTCAGTAAAGGCAATGACAACAGTATACAAAAATGCTGGTACAACTGTATCTTTGTTTTGTAACTCAACTTTTACTTTGTACTGTATCTAAAAGGCAAATGCACAAAATGTAATGAAAAATCAGGGGGGTTTGACTCATAATGCATAAACACGTAATCCGTGACAAGAACTACATAAAGGTGGGGGGGAACGGAGGGGTATAGGAACATACTCTGTGTATACAATTGAAGGTAAGTTGGTATCTAAGCAAATGAGAGTATTGTAGAGTCAGAATGCTAAATTTAAGCCCCATAGTAACTCCAAAGAAAATGTCAGAGAATATGAAAGCTCAGAGACAGAAATTAGAGTACAGGCAGCAAGGGGCAGGAGGGCAAGGGGAACGAGGAGTCAGTGTATAATGGGTTTAGGGGTTCTGTTTGGGGAGATAGGAGTGTTTTAGTAAAGGAAGGTAATGAGGGTCCCATGACAATATAAATATAAGTATTTCCACTGACTGGTATGCTTGGGAGTGGTGAAGATGGAAAGTTTATGTTATACATATATTCCCACAATTAAAGAAAAAGAATGAGCAACTAAGGAGACAATAATAATTAAAATGCATACGTGGTCCTGGATAAGATTTAATAAGGGAGAGGAAAAGACCCAAAAGGACATATGTGGGACATATACAAATAGCTGGACCATAGCCTGTAAGCTTTATATCAATGTTAAATTTCTTAAGCTTTATAAATGCACTTAAGGAGATTAGAATTGTGTATATTCTTTTTCTTAGAAGTGTTCAAGGAACATGATGTACGCAACCTACATTCAAATGCTCAGAAAATAGATTGATAGATGGATGGGTAATAGGTAGAATGATACAGCAGAGGTGGCAAATGTTATTTGTGGACCTGGGTGTCTGCGGGTGGGATGGGCGTATGTTGGATTTCATACTGTCATGGTCAGGTTCGTGTGTCAACTTGGCCAGGAGGTGGTGCCTGGCCATCTGGTTGGGCAAGTGCTGGCCCTTCTGTTGCTATGAGGACATTCCATGGACTTCAACCATGGTTATGTCAGCTGCACCCACAGCTGATTGCATTTGCAATCGGCTAAAGGGAGTGTCTTCTGCAATGAGGGACACTTAATCTAATCACCAGAAACAGCCAGTTCTCTTCCTGTTTCAGCCAGCGAGCCTCTCCTGCGGAGTCATCCAGACCCTTCACTGGAGCTGCCAGCTTCACAGGCTGCCCCGTGGATTTTGGACTTCCCTATTCCCATGTTGTCCAGGCAGCCTCTCCTGACCATTCACTGGCGCTTCCTGGGAGTTATCAGCTTGCAGCCTGCCCTGCGGACCTTGGACTCTACCTTCCTACGGTTACGTGAGACGCTTTCATAAATTCTATATCTATGGATATCTCCTGTTGATTCTGTTTTTCTAGAGAACCCTAGCTAATGATAAAAATATGCCAACATATTTTTGAAAGTGTCCTGCAAGTTTGAAAGTATTTCAAAATAAAAAGTAAAAAAAAATCCCAATGGTTTCTTCGAAGAAATTACCAAGCTGATCCTAAAGTTCATATGGAAGAGTAAGGGACTTAGAATAGCCAAAATACTCTTGAAAAAAGATGAGCAAAGTTGGAGGACTCCCACTTCCTGATTTAAAAATGTACTATTAAGCAAGAATAATCAGTACAGTGTGTGGTTCTGTATAACCATATAGATCAATGAAATAGAACTGAGATTCTAGAAATAAACCCTCATATTCGTGGTAAACTGATTTTTGACAAGGGTGCCAAGACAACTTAATGGGAAAAGAATAGTCTTTTCAATGAATGGAGCTTGGACAACTGCCATATATAAAAATTAGCTCAAAATTGGTTAAAGACATAAGTATAAGAGTTAAAATTATAAAACTCTTAGAAGAAAACTTACATAGAAATCTTCATGGCCTTAGATTAAGCAATGGTTTCTTAGATATAACATCAAAAGCACAAATAAGCAAAGAAAGAATAGATAAACTGGATATTATCAAAATTAAAAACTTTTGTGTTTCAAAAGATACCATCAGGAAAGTGAACAGACAACCCACAGAATGGAAAAAAATATTTGCAAAACATATGTCTGATAATATACACTTATACCTAGCATATATAAAGTACTTTTACAACTTAATAATAATAAATAGACAAATAACTCAATGGGCAAAAGATCTGAATTGACATTTCTTCATAGAAGATAGACAAATGGCCAATAAGCATATGAAAATATGCTCAACATTATTAGCCATCAAGGAAACACCAATCAAAACTATAATGAGATACCATGTAACATTCACTACCAAGGCTAAGATTAAAAAAAAAAAAAAGATAGATGGGGGTGCAACGGTAGTTTAGTGGTAGAATTCTTGCCTGCCATGTGTGAGACCCAGGTTCGATTCCCCCTCCCTTCCCAGCCACCCCCCCCAAAAAAATCAACAAATGGTGCTGTAATAATGGGACACTTACATGAAAAAAGAATGAACTGTGACCCCCATAATAAGCATATCAAAAAAAAGAGAAAAAAAAAAGGATAGATACTAAGTGTTGACAAGGATAGGGAGAAATTGGAACTCTCATAAACTGCTGGTGGGAAGTGTCTAAGACCCAGTCTAACAGTATCTCAAAGGTCAAACATAGCATTACCATATAAGCCAGCAATTCCACTTCTAGGTATATATCCAAGAGAGATAAATACATATATACTTGCAAAAACTTGAGTACGAATGTCCATAGCAGCATTATTCATAATAGCTCCAATGTGGAAATACTTCAAATGTCCATTAACTGATGAATGGACAAAGTGTGGTACATCCATACAATTAAATACTATTCGGCAATAAAAAGGAATGAAGTATTGATACATACTATAACATGGATGCATCTTGGAAACATTATCCAAGGTGAAAAAAGGCAGTCACAAGATACCACATATTATGATTCCATTTATATGAAATATCCAGAATAGGCATGTCTATAGAGATAGAAAGTACATTAGTGGTTGTCTAGTGCTGGGGCTGGGGGGAAAGAGAGAGTGACCACTAAACAGGAATGGGGCTTCTTTTTGGCATGATACAAATGGTCTAAAATTGTGATGATAGTTGTATAATTTTATGAATATACTAAAAACCAAATGTAACTTTATAATGGTGACTTGTATGGTATATGAACTGTGCTTTAATAAAACTGTTTTAAAATGACATACACTTTCCCCCTGGTTACTGTGTCTACAGATGCTTTCCCTGTGATTCCTTACAGACAGGAGAAACAGTAAAACTTTATTATGTAACAGTTTGCCTATAAATATGATTTCTAACAATAAAACTTGTAATAGCTTAATCATTTAAACTGTCAATTTTTTACTAGGTGGTTGTACTTGTCACCCTAAGTTTTAAAAATCAGGAAATCCCCAACCTTATTTTAGCTCATTTCAGCCCATAAATATTCTATTAGTCTTTGTAAAGCAAAGACACTACGTGACCTGTCTGACTCTGTATACAGCAACTCCATTTGCTAGATTTTCACTTTGAGTAAATGAGATAACATTTTTGTGCCTTGGTTTTCTTATCTGTAAAATGGAGAAAATAATAAATATCTTCCACGTGCAGTTGTTGTAAGTACCAACTAAGCAAATATAAACATTTGTATTCTTACGGGACACTTAGCAAATTGACCACTTGCACTCATTAAAGTTAGAGTTATCTTTGATAGGGTGGATTCAAACACAGTATAAATCCTTATTTCATCCACATCCGTGAAGATACAGAAAGTACATTAATTTCCGTTTTACAAAAACATTACTGTTTTCTCAGACTAGATGTGAAATTATAATCTAGTCTGATACCAGGGAAAAATAATCCAGAGTTTTCTCCTGCTTAGACTTTACATGGATGTGAAGTTAAAAAGAAGTTATTTAAGAAAGGCAGAAATTCTAGCACAAGCATTGAATGCTCATTTAAACATATTAAGTAATATAGTCAGTTTTTCCAGACAGAATCTACTTATTCTCATTCTAATAAATATGATTAAGGAACTTGACTGTCACTGGAAAATGTCAATTATATATTTGAAATAACTAAGTCATGACGGCACCAAAAAGCCAAAAATACTCTGAGAAATTTCTCTTAGTGAATAAAAGATGACACTAATTGCATTGTTTACTGTCAAGGTCTATTGTCAAGTTTAAATGGATTCGTAGATGAATAAAATACATTTTATTACTTCATTTTTTTAGTATATGCTTCTATGTTATGTAAAATCTAGAATGACCATCTAAATTTAAAATATTTCTGTGATTTATTCTATAATCAAGGAAGAAAGATAGTTCAATAAACTATTCTCTCCAATTTGCTCTAGGGAAAAAAAATCACTGATTTATGTACAGGATTGTCATCACTTGCCTTTTGCCATACTTCCTATTGTTTCCATATTAACTGTTTATATAAAGTGGAAGTGGTGACCTGCTTGGCATATCAGAAACTGACGGCAGTTTCCAGTACCAATAATGACTGGAATTGGCAAGGTTTTATAATTTATACATAGTTTCATATTCACCGTTCCATTTGGTCTTTATACCATAAAAGAGGCAGGCAATGTATGACTGTGTGTGTGGCACACTGCACAACTCCAGGGAACATTACTTAAATTGTAGTAGTTGCAGATTTTTATAGTTATTATTACAATTCCTCAGCAAAAAGCAGTTTAATATCTTGAGGAAGGGGGCTTTTTATTTGTAATTTCAAGGCATCAGAGACTAATGGAGGGCTAATTTATTACTTTTCCTGTTATGAATGAGTCTCACAGAAGTGAAGGAAGTCAACCAAGCTTCCTAATACCCAAGGCAGAAACATAGGTTGTTGTTTTTCTTTTTCTCCTAAATCAGGTTAGGTAAATTCTCCAAATGGGAAAACACAAACAGTTAAATGCAGTTTTGCTGCCAAATGAGTTTAGGACTGTCTGAATATTACCACTGAGTGATTTATGATAAAACTTTTCTTTGGAACCTTTTAGATTTTGAAATTATGGCTGTCATAGATAGACATAGCAATTGCCCTACTGTTGGGTAATTCTCAGTTTTACATACTGTAACTTATAGCATCAGCTTTCTTAAGATATGATGGTTTATGTTTTCTTAGTCCCCTTGCCTATTTGGATTTCTTTTGGCCAGCTTCCAAAACACTGCTGTGTTCTCAGAGAAAGCTGTGTGTCTTCATATTCACTTCCTACACTTAATGTTGACAGTTATTGAAAATGGTGAGGGGCACAGACAAGGGCATGATACCTTGTTCCAGGGAATATGCAGCTTTTAAGATTTTCTTCTCTGTGATTAGGAAACTCATTGAAAACAGCATACCTAGGCCATGTAGTCTGCTGAGCTTTTCAAGGGTCCATTTATGCACAGGAATCGACATAAATAGGTCATGAGACCTATTGTTTTCAAGCCCATTAACATCAAAATCAATTGCAATAACTTCTAGACAATACATCCTGTAATGTTTTTATCATTTGTTCATTTATATCAATTAAACCCAAGGGAAGTATGCCTGAGGAAAAACTGTCTGAATTTAAAGAAATAATGCATATGAAGATATATTCTGCTCTACTTGCACTCAACAGTTTGAACGCAATATATCCTTAGAAAGAGTTGTGTTACATCCAGCTGAACCAGCAGAAGGACTCACCCTGAAAGAACAAATAAGGGCAGACCCAGCTTGGATGGTCCCAAACTGCTCTTTAGATTATACAGGGCTGGGGGACAAAAGTAGCTGAATGCCAGAAGCTTGCATGCAAATTTTGGGAAAATATCTTGGTATGTGCTCTTTTCTTGAAACGAGATGACTTGGAGTGAGCAGTGTTCAAGGTTACAGCAGCCAAGGCTCAACATGCTTCCAGGGAGCTATGGGGAGTGACGCCTGAGAGGGGGCGCAGGGGTGAGGTCAATCCTCGGTCAGGTAGGAGATGCTATATGTATCATACACGTGGATAAGCTTTTCTAAAAATTCTGATGAGAAGATAAAGGTTACTTTGCAAAAAAAAAAAAAAATTAAGAATTAATGTTGGTGTGAGGCTAAAACTACAAGCGATTCCAGTGATGAGCTTGACTTCCACAACTAAATTTGAAGCCAACTTATATACAAGGCACTACCTATGGTCCTCTACACCTTTACAAACAGCCAACATTAATTAGACACTAATGTTAGATTTGAAGGAACATAGTTTTTGGTTTACATTGAGAGATTTATCCAGCAAACTTTTCCCTCATGCTAACTTTTTTGTGAAACGACCATCACTTTTCAGACATCCTCATACTGTAAAACAACTGTTATGTTTCTGCATTCCTATCAGTGCCCACATTAGGTCCTCCTGAAATTACTATTCTCCCGCTAAATAGTCCAAAAATAGCAGATGATGATAATAATGGTAATATAATAATAATAATAGCTTAATAAAGTTGATTGCTTAACAAACTAAAGGCACTAGGGAGTTATAATAATGATGACAGTTCACAATTATTAAGCATTTACTATGTCAGGCCCTGTTCCAAGAACTCTACATGTATCAAATCCTAATCCTTAATGGCATTCTAATGAGGGAGGTGCTGTCTCTTCCAATTTACAGAGCCCAGCACTATCCCCCCAAGAATTATCCTTTGGTTGTTAACCCTTTGAGCATTTGAAATGTGTGGAGCATTTTTGGCCACCACACTGAGATGTAACTAGTATTTAATGAGTTGGGACCAGAGACGTCAAACCTCCAATCTCACTGGATACTCTAAGACAATTAGGAATTATCCCACACCAGATACAAATGATGCTCCAAAGCAAATCCTTATTTTGTTGAGAACTTACTTGTTCATCACCATTCTCTTTTAGATCTGTATTGCCCAGTTGAGAATATACTTAGGATTAAATTTTAGCTTTCAAGCAATAAGCGACCTGGTTGAAAATCCCCTCTTCCAATATCTTCTGCATAGCCACGAAAACAAAAAGAAGAAAGAAAAAGCCTCAACCCACTAATTTTTTATCATGAAGTCACCAATATGATACTAAAGGAAAAAATTATTCTGTTTATTGCTATTTAATTTGGGGACACAAATTCTTATTAATATGGCTGTTATAAAAAATTTTTCCAGATGGCAATATATGTTTTCCTTGTTGTATCAGTATAAAATAAGCAAGCAGGCATAGAAAACTATTTCTTACAAAGAACTGGACTTCAGTCAGGTAAATATCTGTGTGAAATTCATTTTCTTCTAGTGGTCAAATCCTATTGCCTCAGTTCAAATTATAAACTGTGAAAACTAAGTCATTTTTAGTGGCCAAAAGCCCTGGGCAGATAAAGTAAAGGATATGTTAATGCTCGATGTAGTACTAAAAAGAAACCTATTCATAAATTAACTTCATTGTCACTTCAATCTCATTTATTTCCACTAATTTCACTTTTCAGTCACCACGGCTGTGAAGGCAGAAAAATTTAAGCCCTGTTTGCTATAAAATTAAGGGATTGCCAGGGTCTCTAATTAACAGGGCCTCTAATGATAAGCAAAGAACCTTGGAGGGAAAAGACATTCCTGATTCAGCAGGTCTGGGGTAGAGCCCAGGAATCTGTAGTACTAATAAACCCCCAGGTAGTGGTGAAGGAGAGGCTGCTGATCTTCAGATAACATTTTCATTACCACTGGGTTAAGGGTTAAGCTGGATAGCCATTTCACAATGAAGTGAAATTGAAAGCTGGGGCTCTTGACAAGACTTTGATTTAAAGAAGCTAGAAATTTAAGCCTAGCTCACACGGGGTAAGAACTCCTTGCTTTCAGACGTATATGAGTTCTATATTTTCAATCATAGTTGTGTCCTGGCTAGTCTGTATGTAGGAGGTCCCTATGATTTTTAAAACCTAAAGTATTTCTGTTAAATGTAGCCATAAATCTTGAAGTAATACATACAGTTGCTTGTGATGGAAAACTGCATTTCCTGTCATTTCACTTATATATATATATATAGCTTTTGCATTCTTTTGTTAGCCAGAAGAGCATCATCACTCTGACTTTTCTGCAGACTTGACTGCAATCCAATCTGTGACGCTAAGAGATTCATTTCTTAAAGTGGTACAAATAAGACATTTCTTTCCAAGACCCGTTTCATAATGTCTTTCTAAAACATGGTACTTTCAAAGTTGCCAGATGAAGAAGCAATATTTTCTAAAACAATATGGAACAAAAATATGAGAATAAGAAATTCCCACAGCAAGCTACATGCTATCTATAGGAAATTCATTCTAACAGCCCTCAACAAATTTCTTACCTGCATAAGTTGCTGCTTCAATTTCTGTATTTCTGAAATGTTGAGCTCACTGAATAAGTCAGAGACCGGGTGCAGAGACTCTCCTTTCCTTAAGGTGGGAGTCCGATAGTCTCCATTCAGTTTCACAAGAGGCCCATGGATATGCCCATTCATTTTGTCATCGTTGTTCGGCTCACTCCCATCCTCGGCAAACTTGATTCCATCCACTGAGATGCTGATGTGGTTATCATTGAGGGTGATGTACTGGGAGAGCTCCTTCCGCAGGCTGTTCTTTTGCTCCCTTTCATTTTTTAAGGTCTCAAGGGCTTCTTCCAGTTGGTGCTCAGCGATCTCCTTCAACCGGATGGCATCTTCCAGCTGGCTGTTCAACAGCACTGTGTCTTCCTCAAATCGCTTAATCTCGTGCTTTAAGCCTTCATATTCAACCTGAATCAGACAGGATAAAGAAGATGCATAAAACTAAAATTTGGGTCTTTTAAAACTGTCGTTAGACACTCTAGTGAAGCAAACTTTTAAAAAAATGGTAACATTAGTCTACAAAATAAATAATAAAAAAACATACAGTACAGCCTCATCAAAGGATGATTTCTTTTGGGGAGAAAAATACATATACCACATAAGTAACAGAATACTGGAAATCACTTTTTCTCAGCTCATAAGTAATTCAATGATATTAGTAAATAAAATTCAATTTTGCGTTAGTGGAGATGAAAAAGATTATCTACTATATTAGGATTTCTCTTATGGTCAAAAGAGGGCACTGTTCGCCTAATAAATCAGGAATAGTTTGGAAGTAATTTATTCAGAATATTCACATCCAAGAAAAGATTTTTATCTCTATTATTTTTGTTTCATTTCATTAAGAATAATAAGAGAATTTTTATACCCAGAGATAAATTAGTTAAAAGATTGTAATAAGAACAGAATCTCAATAAAGTATGTTTGAGAGTAAGAGTAGAAAGCAAGGAAAATTTGTATGTGCTTAATGATAGAATTTGGAAGAACACAGAAATTATCTAATAACAAGGTTTACATATATATATATTGCTAAAAATAAAATATTCTTTTGAATTACAATCTACTAAGAGTCTGCTCAAGCACCTTCTTGGTCATAAAAGCCTACAGGAGAAAGGGCTCTCTCTCCTCTGAATTGGCATGCTTTCCTACAGACTCTACAAACGGAGTAACAGGTATTATGCAAACAATTGTTATTTATCAATAATTAACAAATAGTCAAAAAGTAAAGAAACTCCAGAAGGGAAAAATCAAATTCTTTGAACTGAGCAGATCATAATGCTATTTATGTTTTGCTGTCTTCAGAAACCTCAAACCAGGCTGGAACAGTATAATACCATGGACAGCAAACTTCAATACAAAGCAATATTCAGACTGAATGTCAACCATTTTCATATCTTCACCAAAATTTGTAGCATTTCTGCATAAAACACTGCACTGATATTTCATTAATTAGAAAGACAGCTTATAACTCCTATAAATAACGGTCAACAGTAGAAAATGCAGCATTGCCTTAACTGGGAGAGAAAGACCTGTGGCTCTACACTGCACTTAACTGTCAGGGAATACGTCAGAACAGCATAAATAGAAAATGATTTCAAAGTAATTCACTAGACACTTATATGTGAAATTATCAAATTATACCTAGAAAACAAAACTAAAGCACTGCAGAAATTTTCCCATTTTTAAAAAACTGCTGAATTAACCATTTGTTTCCTATGTTTCAATGACTGGTTGAGGGGAACAGGTAAACCGTAAACAGTAATCAGCCAGGCTAGTAGTACAAATTCCCCAAGAAACAGCATCTTGGTTAATGCGTACTCACAGGATGCCTTGGCAATCTTTCAAGAATACTCAATTCTGGCCTTAATTAACCCCTAGAGCAAATTGGTCTACCCACACTGTTATGGAATTCTTTACCTGGAGGCTGTTTGGCCCCCTCTGGCCTGACCAAGGAGCAGTGAGGATTTATATGATTTATACGAATCAGGAAGTAGCGGCACTTTAAATATCTGCACTTCAAATAAATTTGTTTCAAGCCCTCTGTATTCCTCGGCAGGGAGAAAAAAGCAAACAAACAAAACCAAGACAGCACCACTGAAAAAATCTTAAAGAACAACAAGTTTCTAAGAAACATGCTAAACAACAACAATAAAAGTAAACATTGTTCTCAATTTGATTTTTCCTACCCAAGAGCTCCAATTTACCTCCAGTCAATTCAAGGCCCAGGATGCTTAGTACTGCCAGCACTCTGTGACTCAGTGCTTAAGAGGGAAGGAATGAGGGAAAAACACATGGGGATATCCCTTTTTAATGGTTGGAAACCATTCTCTATACTCCTTAGCAGACATCTTGTCCCCTTAACACTCCAAAGCTGGGAAAAACTGCCAGTGATCAGAAATCAAATTTCAATTGCGTCAAAACATGGATTTGTTTTTTTCTTTACTCTACTGGAATTTTCCTTTAACACTTATATCCATCCATACAGTAATGGTTCTGGGGACAGATGCCTACTTGGGAGGGTAGCAGGAGTACAGTCACGTGTCTAAGCTGGCATCCGAGTATCCATCCATACAGTAATGGTTCTGGGGACAGATGCCTACTTGGGAGGGTAGCAGAAGTACAGTCACGTGTCTAAGCTGGCATCCGAGTATCCATCCATACAGTAATGGTTCTGGGGACAGATGCCTACTTGGGAGGGCAGCAGAAGTACAGTCACGTGTCTAAGCTGGCATCCGAGTATCCATCCATACAGTAATGGTTCTGGGGACAGATGCCTACTTGGGAGGGTAGCAGAAGTACAGTCATGTGTCTAAGCTGGCATCCGAGTATCCATCCATACAGTAATGGTTCTGGGGACAGATGCCTACTTGGGAGGGTAGCAGAAGTACAGTCATGTGTCTAAGCTGGCATCCGAGTATCCATCCATACAGTAATGGTTCTGGGGACAGATGCCTACTTGGGAGGGCAGCAGAAGTACAGTCATGTGTCTAAGCTGGCATCCGAGTATCCATCCATATAGTAATGGTTCTGGGGACAGATGCCTACTTGGGAGGGCAGCAGAAGTACAGTCATGTGTCTAAGCTGGCATCCAGGGTCACTGAGGGCGAGAATCATGCCCCACTATAAGCCCAGCCCAGGGCTTACAGGCCCCAATTTTTAAATGCAAATCTGTAGATTAAATTTGTTATAATACATTTTAATTATTCCCGAAATAAATTAATACCAAACTAGAATATAAACTAAAATTATTCTTCTTATCCATTAAAGCTTTATTGTAAACTATACTATTCACAGGTATGGTTTTCCCTTTTAAATTTTGACTGAAATAGGAGGGCTGTGAAATTTCGTCACATAAATTTTGGAGGGAAAAATGACAGTTGGATGGTTGGAAAGATGCTCAGTAGAATCCTTTAGCTGGAAAATGCTTAGTATAGCCTTTGGTAGCTAGACAATGTTCACTATAACCTCTTCGCTCAAGCAGCTTTGATTCAAAGCCCTTTGGTGGAATGCCTTGCTATTGGTCTAATCTCAGAAGTTTACTCTCTGCTCCTAGTTATATTAAGCAGACCCTCTCAGCTTTACTTGCAGGAATGAGATAACACCCTAAAACGAGATAAACAGCACCAGAAACACCATACAGATGCATAAATCAGCATTTTCCTATTACCTTAAAGGACAAAGATCTGAAATGCCTGGATGGTCAACAAAGAGAGGAGGACCTATAAGAAAAGAGGGTGTGCTGACCACACAAGAATGAATCAGGTAACCATTACTTAATTTTAAAGAATCCTGTGACTACTACTCAGGTTTTTTTTCCCCCGCTCTCTTATTTTCTGTTTTCCTCTGGACTCCTGCCATTTCTTTGTCTCCTTGGGCTATAAAAGCCCAACCCCTCTTTTCTCATTTTGAACTAGTCTTGGAAAGATTTCCTCCAGTTCCTTACAGGTACACCTGTAATAAAACTCACCTTCTCACAAAGAGACTCATTTCTCTGTTTAGCACAAGATAGAGTGTACCCAAATATTAAAAGCCTTGATTTTATGGTATCAGAAGATTAAGGGGTTACAGCAAAATTCAAAAAATTCTTTCCTAAGATGTAAAAGAACTTTTTATTAAAAAAAATTTTTTTATTGTGAAAAATAGCATGTATACAAAAAAGCAATAAATTTCAAAGCACTCCATAACAATTAGCCATAGAACAGATTTCAGTGTTTGGTATGGGTTACAATTCCATAATTCTAGGTTTTTACCTAAAACACTGGAGACTAAAAGAAATATCAGTACAATGATTAACAATCATACTCATTTGTTAAATCCTATCTTCTCTGTTACAACTCTACCTTTTCCTTTGATCGTTCTCCCAGTCTTTCAGGGTACATGAACTATGCCCACTCTAACTTTTTCATGCTGGAAAGGCTGTTGATAATATGGGATGAGGATGGAACTAGTTAATGATCTGGAGAGGCTGGCCCCTCTGGGCTTTTTTTTTTTTTTATCTGGCCTAGGAACCCATCTAGAGACTGTAGGTTTCTGGAAAGAAATTATAGTGCATGGAAACTTTGTAGAATCTTTAAAGCCCTAGGTGTTCTTTAGGATTGACAGGAATGGTTTTGGTTGGGGATTGGCAAACCATGATAACTAGCAATATCTAGCTGAAGCTTACATAAGAGTAGCCTCAAGAGTAGCCTCTTGACTGTATTTGAACTCTCAGCCACTGACACCTTATTTGTTGCAATGCTTTTCCCCTTTTTGGTCAGGAAGGCATTGTTGATCCCATGATGTCAGGGCTAAGCTTATCCCTGGGAGTCATATCCCATGTTGCCAGGGATACTTTCATTCCAGGATATCATGTCCCACGCAGTAGGGAAGATAATGATTTTACTGGCAGGGTTGGGCTTAGAGAGAGAGAAAGGCCACATCTGAGCAGTAAAAGAGGTCCACTGGAAGCAACTCTTACACATAACTATAACTCTTACACATAACTATATAACTATAGATAGATTAAGTTTCTCTGCTACATAAATAAGCTTCACAAGAACAAGCCTCAAGATCAAGGGCTTGGCCTATTATTGACTTGGGAGTCCCTAATTTTTTATTACAATATCAGGGGCTTTCTTGGTGGTAACAGTTAATAGTTCCATATTTCTTCTCCTGTTGCTCAAGGGACTTTGCCAATACTTTTTAAACGATCTTTTCAACATACTCTGGGACATATCCAGGCATTATTAAGCTATACAGAATGTCGAGCCCTTATTCCCATTCTGGGCTCCTGTATTTGTGCTATTTAAATGATCTACACATACAGGCTGAATTAAGATTATATGCCACAGAAAATTTAGGTTCTGGGCAAAATAAACCTTTTTTCCTTTGGTCCCATATAGCAGGTGAAGTTCTAAAATACAGACAATGTTTTCCTTACCCTATATTCTGATTTATTTTGGTCCAGACCCAATCAGCTTTATTATTATTTCTAATTGAAGCCTAATCTCTTTTTCTTTTACATGGGCAGGCACTGGGAATTGAACCCGGGTCTCCGGCATGGCAGGTGAGAATTCTGCCACTGAATCACTATCACTCCACTTAATCTCTTTTTCGATTTCTTCAACTGCCATTGTATGTGGCAATGCTGACCTTCAGAACTGCAAAACTCCTACAAGGTGTCACACAGGTACCAAAGTTCCAGGGAAATACCAGGTTACACACATATAGCACAGCTTCTCAAAATCTAGAAATAACAATTACTGCTGGAGACTAAATGTGACTGCTATAAGAACTTACAATCTAGGTCCCAAGTTTTTTTAATATTTTCTAAATAAAACCATACACTATTTGCTTATTTGTTTCTGGCTTATTTTGCATCACATAATGTCTCACAAGTTCGTTCACAATGTTGCATGCCTCATGACTTTGTTCCTTTCTGTAGCAGCACAATATTCAAGCAATGTATACACCATATTTCGCCATTCTACTTCCTAGTCAGTGTATCCTTAAAAATAAGACTTAATCCTAGTGGTCAGAAAATGCAGATCCATCTGGAGTGTAACTCAAAAAACTTCTTAAACCTTACCTGATTCTGCTTTAATGTGGATACTAGTTTCTGTAACGTGATATTTTCTTCTTCCAGCTCAGTATAGTCCTGAAGGAGTCGGGCCTCCCGGAATTTATATTCCCGGATTTCATCCTTCATGCGTATTCTCTGCAGCTCCACCATCTCATTGTTCTGAAACCACAGAACAAGCAGTTGATACAAATTTTTCTTATTCTAGATTTTATGAACTATAGATAAAATCTTGGTGGTTATAAAATAAAAATGGTAAAACACTTCATAGACTATAAATCACTACAAACTTACATGAATGGCAATTTGGTGTTACCTGTCAAAAATTTAAACACACTCAGCAATGTAAACAAAAAGGGAAACATATCCATGAATACTTACACAAAGAAATGGAAACTGTCTAAACATTCACTATTAGGGAATGATTAAAGGAATTTTCATACTTTCCAAAGAATGGAGCATTACAAATTATTTTTTTTTAAATGAGAAAAATAAGAATGAGGTGGAGCTTTCTATTCCAAAATGGAAAGATATCCATAATGTATTATTAAACGTAAAAAGTTATAGATTAGTATGCATTTGTGCTAAAATTAAAACTAGTGTATGTGGGAGACTCGGGTTCAATTCCCAGACTATGCACTGCCCTCCCCACCCCAAAAAAACTTATATAATAAGTATAAGCAACATTTTAGATGCAAATATATAATGGCCTAATTATATGTGTATATATATACACATTTACACAGCTAATACATTTGCCGTCATGGAAAGAAGGGTTATAAAAGTTTATATTTTAATTCAAGACTCATTAGATTTTTTTCCTTTTTTTATTTTTAAGATTCATTAGATTTTTATTTCATGTACAAACAAAGACAAATGTGAAGGAAAAGTACTCCAAAAACCAAAGAGCATAAAAAAATAGAGCACATATGTTTTTTTCTTTTGTAATATTGGATATCCATTTGGAAAAAAATGAATCATGATGGCATTTGGCCCACGGGTCACAGCTTGCTGACCCTTGATATAACATCAAGGGTATTAACAATGAATAAACAAATGCTATTTGCAATATGGCTGAATCTCACTAATATAACATTCAGTTAGTGAAAGAAGTCAGGTGCAAAAGACTACGTGTTGTAGGACTCTATATGAATAAAGCTCAAAAGCATACAAAACTCATTTATGGTGACAGAAGTCAGAACAATATTTATCTTTGAGAGGTGGGAGGAACATCTAGAAGCAAGAGAACAATTTAACAGAGGATCATTCCTAAGACAACACCTGACTTGAGTATGCTTTCAAAATACCCCTTTATCTTGTTTCACTTTCTGCAGATCCTGACCTCAAATAACCCCCTTGGACTCTGGTTTTCATACTCACACTGGTTAAACATGGTGACTTTTCCCTATTGACTAGTTCTCTAAGTGTAAGTCTCCCCTGGTTCTCCTTAGGTTTATGTAGAAACAGAAAATTATAAGCCCATGCTCTTTCGTTTAAAAAAGAAAAAAAAAAGAGAGCGACTATATGCTCCATACTCATTGATTCAGTTTGGCTAATAAAAAAATGCCATTCTAAGTCAGAGACTGTCATCTCCAAATAGCAGTTGTTACCTCAGAACCTTGGGAGGCTAAGGGGCTTCCCACTGGTAGGAAGACCAAGTTCCATAAATATGATTGGATTTATGGAACATTAAATGTTGGTATATAACCCTGTCAAAAGGGATTTCGCAGCTCTGGAAAGCTCCCATGTAAGCATCCTTTACAAGCAATAGAACCCAATATCTCAAGTTAAGAATTGCAGTTAAACAAGCACGAAGGCTGAGAATGTTTGTAAGACATTTGACCTGGTGATAATATGAATATAAATCTTAACTTGTGTAGGAGGAAGGCTCTTTTTGGCATCAAATTTATACCTATTCTGCATCTTGTTATCATTAAATCTATTTAGTTAGATCATAAGGAGTTCCCTGGAAATGCCGACTCCCTATGCTCAATGTGATCTCCTGTGGGATATAATAATCAGTCCTGAAGCTATACAAACTAGTTGACTGCCCTGGAAACTCACATTCAGCCTACCTACTACATGAAACATCACTTGCACATAAGGGGTTTGAATTTCTTTGTAACAATGCATCCAGACCATCTGGCTTGTCTCTCTTTGGCTCTAATTATACAGACTGATGACTCCAACAGAGTCACTTCTTCAACACCTTAATAATTCACCCATGCTTGCTCCATTAATTGACTTTAGCCTTTTTCCCCCTTTTAAGCTTCATTCGATTCATATCAAATGGACCTCTTAAAGGGATTCTGTTCTACCACGGGTCATAAGTTACAATAATACAGAAGTTTTCTGAAATTTTAGTTTAGTAACTTAAAAGAACCTTATCAATGGCTTCTATGACTTTCCCAAAAACTAAGAAAAAATGGGCTTCGGCTGCTTGTCTCTCCAAAGGAAATTAAGTATATATGATTGGATTTATGGAACATTAAATGTTGGTATATAACCCTGTCAAAAGGGATTTCGCAGCTCTGGAAAGCTCCCATGTAAGCATCCTTTACAAGCAATAGAACCTAATATCTCAAGAGACATATGGAACAGCAAAAAGAGTTTCATTAACTCAGTCATGATAACTGGAAAAAGTTAGCAATGGGCAAAGATAAAACAGTAAGAACTTTACTTATAATACCCACTCTCCATGTTGTGGGGGAGTCCCTCTGCAAGTTTCAAATCTTCCAAATAAGCCACACAATCCAGCCTCTTTTACAATCCAGCCTCTTTAACAATCTGGTGAAGTCTATGAATGTCTTCTCAGAATAACGTTTGAAAGTGTATAAAGTGAAAGCCAAGATTACAAAGGAAACTGATAACATTAAAACTAAGTTATCAAAATATTTTCAAATTATGATATGGTAACTGGATTAGATTATTATAGTAATGGACCCTGATTTGAATCAGACTTTCCTATAGCTACACCTTATGGAGGCTCTTCTCTAGTTGACTCTAAAATGGCCTTGTGACTGGATTTCACAGGACTTCTGGAGCCTAGGCTTTAAGTGACCTTGCAGCTCACACCCTTGGAACACTGTGACAAGGTGAAGAGGCCATGTGGTCCAGCCCACAGTTAGCACCAGTGGACAGGCATGTGAGGAGGACATCCTACACTATTTGAGCTGCCAGATGACTGCAACCATCAGAACCGTCCAGCTAATCCCAGTCCAAACTGCTGATCCACATAATCATGGATTGTGGTTTTTAAGCCCCTGAATTTTGGGGTAATTTGTACACAGCAATGTATAACCTACAGTAATACACATTTGTTTATTAACACAGTTTGTAATCAGATCTAGTGGCAGATCTATGAAATATCGTAATTTCAAAGCAATCATGGCATTCTGAGATAGCTGCAAGAAGTGTGACATATGATATAAAAATATCTGTGCATTCCACTGGTCACAAAGCAACCAGAATTGCTAATACTATTAGAGTTTGTTTTCTGCATTCATATAGAAGAAAACGCTAAACTTGAGTCAGAGTTTAGGGAAAATAAAGATGCAATTATTTTTCCCAATCAAGTTTAAAGGCTTCCTGATTTCTGTTCATGGACCCCAATTCATGGGTCCAGGTTGAGAAATTCCTCTGCTTCTAGTTGGTTAGGTTGTCCGCAGCCGTCTCGTTCGGCTTCTGATCCCTGGCCGGCGAAGGGAACAGGAGGGGAGAAAGAGACAGACGCAGGCAAACCAACTTAAGTGACAAACACGGGTTCGAGGCACGCAGCGGTTGTGAGCACAGACCTTTACTGGAGTTAAGCTTGCATTCTCTGTTACAGGTTCCACGCGGGACAGAATACCCCGCGGGGGAACAACC
Source organism: Tamandua tetradactyla (assembly GCF_023851605.1). Classification (NCBI taxonomy): domain Eukaryota; kingdom Metazoa; phylum Chordata; class Mammalia; order Pilosa; family Myrmecophagidae; genus Tamandua; species Tamandua tetradactyla. The sequence continues at coordinate 95,542,932 of NC_135333.1, read as the reverse complement.
TCTATGCGGCCGTCAGGTACGGCTCCCTGTGGGTCGTCTCCACCCACCCTGTCCGGGTAACCTCTTATATACTGTGCCCAAACCCAATAGGTTAGTGCCACGTATACAGAGGTGATTGGAAGATAGGGTTGGTGGGCGCGTGCGTCATACGCGGAAACAGGATGCGGGCGCCATCTTGGCTCACTCGATGGGCGGGGGGAACTCTAGAGCAGGCTGCGGCGTGTCCACTAGGCCTGACCCGGGAGGCGGCTCTCCACATTAGGTGTCAGTTCAAATGTCATCTCCTCCAAGAACAACTAATTTAAGACAGCGTCCTTCCCACTTCATGATGCCATCACTGTATGATTTTACTTTTTAGGTTTACATTTAGCATAGAGGAGGTACTTGGAAAATAACTTTTGAGTGAATAGCAGTAATTGTTACTTGAAATTAGTTATTCACTTACTTTTTACATTTATTACATTCCCTCTCTCATCTGCATATTATGAACCTTTTCTTTCTTGTTCATCCCTATGTCCTAAAACCTGGCACATTTTGGGTCTTTATAACCACAGGATAAACAATAAAACAGGAATACAAATGGCTAAAACCAAAATAAAAAGAATATTATTGCATGAATGATGGATTTCACTTTCTGTTGTTTTAGAGGAGAGAAGAAAGGTTGAACAGCACATTTTGAACTAAAATATAAATAAGTCTCTGAAATAACTAAACTGGCTATAATTCTTCTTCAATATACCATGAAGCTACTTGGAGGCAGAAATGTTACTTTATTCCTTGCTCTTTGGATGATACTTTGAGCATGTGTACTCAATAGAATGAAAAATATTACAGTTCCCTTAATTTGGCTATAAAGCAAAATTTTTTAATTTCGCCAAATTATTTTATTTTACAAAAACATGAAATCTTTTTTTGCATTTTTAATTTATTAATTAAAAAATTAACAACAAACAAACAAAACATTAAGATATCATTCCATTCTACATATATAATCAGTAATTCTTAATATCATCACATAGTTGGATATTCATCATTTTTTAGAACATTTGTATCAATTTAGAAAAAGAAATAAAAAGACAATTGAAAAAGAAATAAAATCATAACAGAGAAAAAAAAGATTATACATACCATACCCCTTACCCCTCACTTTCATTTATCACTAGCATTTCAAACTAAATTTATTTTAACATTTGTTCTCCCTATTATTTATTTTTATTCCATAAAAACATGAAATCTTAATATAATATCATTTTTCTATCTCTTGAAAGATCTATTATTAACTGAGTGAGAGATATTTACTTAGTTTTCCTATTCAATTTGCATAATGATATGAGGAAGCTCAATCCATTGTATGTTAGTCATTTATATAAAATCATAAAGAAAAATGTTGATACAAGAGATTCTGTAAAATATGAATATATACAATATAATAACATAATGACTAGAAACCTGGCACATAATCACTGGAAATTAACCATAAAATCTTTATACAGTAAAACAGTAAACTTCAAGACAAATTTAAGACCATGGCAAAGTGAATGATAATCACTAAACAAATAACTCATAAAATAGCTTGTAAAAATACCTGATGCTAATTAAGGAAAAGAGAAGGAAAAAGAAGAGCTTGGGTTGTGAGACTGGTCAAGGTGAAAGAGTCACTAGCAATAAAACATAAGGTCCAGAGAGGAAGAAAATTGGTCTTACTTATTTGCTAGAAATCTTCATGCTTTGAACAGCCAAAGATTAAATTCTATGGGCAAAATTCTTAGCTCCCATAAGATATTTAAAACATTGACACTTGTTTCTATACCACTCATCAGACTTCATCTCCTACAATTTTTTTCTCCCTGGGGTAAGAGGGTGCTGAGTTCTAGTAAAATCTCCAATCAAGAATAATGAGAGTAAGAAAAATAAAGACAGGAAAGAAAGAGAGGTTGATACAACCTAGAAATGTTTAAGCCTTTCACCCTCTGGAGCCCTTGCTTTTTGGTAGGGGAGAGATTAACTTGCAATGTTTGGGGTATCTTCATTATATGCACTGCACTTCAGCATAGTAGCATTCTTAAATTTTATTAAAATAAAATTTTATTTTATTTTATATACTAAAAGATATAAATAATATAATAATATGAATAATATGTAATAATTTATAATAATGTTATAAATATTAAATAAAATTCCTCTGCTATTGGCAAGAAACATATGGCATATGAACTTGAACACTTGTTACTACAAAAAGAGTAATGTACTAAAACTAATAATGTCTTCTAATTATATAACTCCTAGTCTTTTATAAATTAATTATATTCATAGTCATATTGGATTCTAATGATAGTCTTGTGAAGTAGGTGATGTACCTTTAGTTTTCTCATCTCTAAAAGGGAGATGATAACAGCTTAGATGGTAATTATGAGGGTTTCATAACATAAAATGAGAAAATAACATGGAAAAGGGATGCCAGACAGACAGATAATTTACCATAATACAATGGAGAAAGTGCTGTTACAGAGTGCTGAGTAATTAAATTCCTGGGTGAGTCAAGGAAAGCTTTATTAAGGTGCTACATTTGAGTGAACCTTGAAGGACAAGTAAAGTCAAGCAGGCTGATAAAGAGGAGGACAGACTCTCCAGCTGAGGTAAACCTCAGGCCAAGAGCAGAGTCATAGTTGTGTCAAGCTCAGTGCTAAAATACCCAGTAGAATTTCCTTAGGGTACTAATAAAGCCCAGGCACTGAAAGAAAGAGGAAAAAGGAAAATTCAGAGAACTCTAGAAAATAGGTAATTATTTTCAGCATATATCTAAGTTAGGTGGTTACTACATAAAATAAAATGGTAAATTAAAATCTAGTGGGCAGGTCACGGTGGCTCAATGGAAGCGTTCTTGCCTGCCACGCTGGAGACCCAGGTTTGATTCCCAGGGCCTGCCCATGTAAATAAAAAAAATTTTAAATCTAGTATTGTTAATCTGTGGGTAGCAGGGAGGAACCAAAATATTTTCTGTGCTTGGAACAGACTAGGCTATGGTTCAAGAAATCATGTCACTTGATGTGGGTGGAGCAAAGTAAATTGAGACAGGTTTAGTAGAAAATCCTATGTTAAATTGAAGAATTTGGGGTGCCATTCAAGGCTTTTAAGCAAAGCAGCTACATCATCAAATCTGTTTTGAGTCACTCTTTTTACAGTAGGGAGGATAAAGTAGGCACAGAAAGTCAAAAAGAACAAGTGAAGCAGCTACCCAGTAGCCCCAAGTGAAAAAAGACGAAGAGGAAAGTTGAAGAGGGGACAGACCAAGAAATAGCTCACGTTAGAATGAACAGGATTTGATCATTGACTGATGTGATAGCAAGGGGGGGTGGGTAGTTTGAAGTAAAGAACAAAAGCTTGATAAGAAGAACGGGTTCTAAATAGAGTTGTAAGAAAAAAAGAAATTTTACAACAATGTTAATGTGAGAGTTGATGTGTCCTACAAATAACTGTAAGCAGTATTAATATGGATAGTCAAGCTAGGAATTTCTGGATCTGTGAGGGCAGTAAAGGAAGACAATTGCTTTGGTACAGCTGGCAGCTGGAGCAAGCAGGAAAGGGGGAAGGATGGAGCTTATGTTATAGGCATTCTCACTTTTCTCTGGCAGTTCAACACCATAACGTTTCTTTTTGTTTCTCTGGCTAAAAAAAAGCAATTATTTTCCTGTTGGAGAGAGGAAGGGTAATGATTTTCCTGTCCCATCCCCACTCCCTCATCCCCATCTCCTACCCCCCAGGAGTTCATCCTCTCGTGCCAAAACTGCTTAACCTTCAGTAGTCAAGGAAATGCAACTATGGGAATAGAAGAGTTCAAAATCCCTGTAGGAGAGTCTATGAAGCTGGTGGCTACGATGAAGAGTATGGATGAACTCTGTAGGAGAAGCTGGCTCACTGGCTAAAGAAGCAGGGAAAGAGTCTTTCGCCTTCCTTAAAAGCCTCCAACTGACTGAATTATCTCATTGTGGGAGAAGAAGCCAGCCACCAAATATCCTTGCAGCAACAGTCAGGCCAGTACTTGCCTGACCAGACAACTGGCCAAGTTGACACCAAAATCTAACTATCACACTTACCTACCCTAAGGATCTCATCACATACCTTTCTTTCACACACCCACTATATTCCCCTCTCTGGTTTTCTTGTGGTCTTTAAAGACCTCAGTTGCATCCTAATTTAGAGATTTTGCACCAACTACCTCCTCTGCTTGACCTTCTTTTCCTTGTTCACAATGCTTGGTATTTTATTACGCTCTCAGCTTGTCATCTCTTTAAGAAGCATTCCCCTACTGTACAATCTAAAATAGCCACCCAGTCATACCTAACACATAACCCTATTTTAATGATCTGAAAAAAATTTATCTCTATCAATTTATTTGCTTGTTTGTTTATTGGTTTCCCACATTTAGAATATAAAGCCATGAGAACAGGGACCTTGTCAGTAATTGTTCACCACTACATCCCCAGACTTCACAGGAACATCCCCCTCCTCGTAATTGTATACCACAGCTCACTTTCATCATTTCCAGCCTTGCTTAGATGGATAATGACATGAAAAAGGCAGGGAAGTCTGGAGGAATGATCTTAGCTTGACATAGCCAAAGGAAGAAGAGCATAGGTATATTTCATATATTCGAATTCACAGATTAAAAGAAAGTATACCTATAAAGCAAGACCAAGTCAAAATTCTTCAGTGTTCAAAAACCCCTCTTGATAGCACCCTTCCTATGCATATTTACACTTTCCTCCTTCTCTGTAGAGATTTGCACTAGGAAAGGATTTATTAAATTCATCCATTAGCAGGTACACATGACTGATAGGAAATAATACTTCATCTTTCTTAAGAATGAGTACAATTAAACAGGGACAGAGGGACACACAATGTGTAATGTCATACATTTGTTCTACTTCAGGTAAGAACTTTCTTATATTTTTATAATTGACCATGGTCATAGTCCACAACAGGTTTCACTGTTATAGAGTCCCATGTTTTATCCTCTAGCTTTCTTTTTAGTGATATACAAGACCCTAGACTTTCTCCTTCCACCATACTCACACTGTTAATTACCCTTCAGTATTGTGCTACCATCACCTCCATCCATTTGCAAACATTTATAATCAACATTATTAAAAATTCTATACAGATTCTTTTGTTTTCTAATGTCTCAGAGTAGATTTCCAAGATTTGGTCTGTGAACTGTTTGAAATGTTCATTTTAAAAGGCCAAGGTTTTGTGATCAAATAAATTTAGCAAACACTATATACCCTATCTTGCTCTTATATAGTTTCAGTGCCCACTAGCATATTAAAGGCTCCAAAAATTCCAGCAGTGAAAAAATTAAGTTTATTTAACTTAATATCTCCCAAATTTATATCTGAGTGATCTCTAGGAATATTCCACAGAAATAGCCTATGCAGAACATTCTATGGGAAATGCTGTCCTAAAATCAAAATTCTTTCCTTTATTACTGTTTTCCAGCAACGATATAAATCTGCATTTCTTTTTTTCTCGCTGAACTTCTTTATTTTAAGACACATTTTTAACTTGTCCTATTTGGTTTTCCTAGTTATTTCCCAGGGTGAGACAAGATGAGCAGGACCTGACTGGCAGTCAGTAAATAAGAGTTGTAAATGTATAATGAATCCAAGACTCCATACTTTGAGGTATACGCAAACTTTGCTCTGCAAAAGGTGGAACTGTGAAGTGTTAGCTATCTGAGATCAAATTTAAGGCACTACAGGATTCTGTCCCAAGGGATATATGCCTCCATTAGAAGCCAAGGACCAGCCCATTTCACAACCGATTCATATTTCAAGGCATCATTTCAGATATTTATGGCAAGCAAAATCTTGAAAGCAACATAATATCTGCCCTTTTATTTTAAACAATTGAAGTAAATGACACAAAATAAATAATATGTGACTGATTGATTTTCTTATACTTTATAGTTTTTTCTTCTATTTACATAAAAGGATATTAAAAGAAGACAGATAATATTCTAATATAATAACAATAAATATTTACACTGCATCTTAGTTGGGGAGAACTTGTACTTTACAGGAAAGATCCGCATATGTGTATGTTTTATGTTGGCTTTACTGAGAAAATTCACACATCATGCAATTCACCCTTTTAATATATAAACGCCAATGGTTTTCAATGTACTAACAGAGTTGTGACCACCACCACAATCAATTTTAGAATATTTTCACCACCCCGCTAAAGAACATCCATATTCATTTGCAGTGATACCTCATTTTCCCCATAAGCTAGGCAAGCTCTAATACACTTTGTATAAATCTGTCTATTCTGAACAGTTCATAAAAACAGAATCATACAATATGTGTTCTTTTGTGGTTGTGTAAGATTTAAACAGTATAGTTACTGCTGATAAAATATATTTGTTTTTTGAGGTCTATCCACAGCTTTACCAAAATGTGCATTTCATATTGTATCAGCAAAGTACTGCACTGTGCTGGCATTTATCCAGCATAAAGCAGATTCAGTAATTGTGATATTATTATGTTTTACAAGGTAGCACGATCAATTAAGGTTTATTCAATGAGCTTCAGGTTATTTTTTATTAATAAAAACGTGCCTTTGGGATCTGTGCATTGTAACCTAAGTATACTGCTTTGTTTCAGAACGAGCTTTTGCAAATATAAAATACCACAGTCTTTTCTTTTGTCTATAATCAACCTTGACATCAGCAAACCATTGATCATTTCCCAAAGAAATCTGGTTACTCTCTCATTTTTTATGTAAAACACCATGGTGAATGAAGATATAATTTTTTATCTGATAGTATAATAGTTTTCTTATCATTATGAATATACATGCTGCCTTGATTACACAATTACTGCAACAAAATAAATCATTAAATAGAAAAGGGAAATTAGGTAATCCACTAAATAGATTTACATCTAGATTGTGCAATAATGGTGAAGGCTGGGTTCACAAATACTCCAAAAATAGGTCAATCTGTAGCAAATCCTTTAACCTCGGCTTCACAGATTTTATTGTGACCCCTCTTTAAAGAATGATCTAACCCAAGAGCTAGCATAAACAGTCTAAAAATCATTGATTGCAGTAATTTTAGTTCCCATCACCATGGAAACATGCTATATATAGACTTTTACTATGGGAAGAGATGCTGTAAAAGAGACAGGAGTGAACAAAAGTAGAAGTAAATTATGCATTAAAGTGATTTTTAAATGGAATTAAAAATTGAAATGAATAAGGAAAAAAATTAGGGGGGGGCATAAGAAAAGAGAAGGTATTGAAGATGAGTGTATACCAGGAAGAAAAGGCTGAGCATAAAAGAGGTATAAATATAATCTGATTTGAAAGGTCTAAATTAATCCCTTAAGGGACTGAAGGTTACTTACTAGCTACACTATCACTGTTATTCTGTGTGTTATGTGGGGTAGAGACTGACTAGGAAAGTTGAGATCAACTGATCCGGATAGTCTCTGAAGCTTTAACAAGATATCTGGCTGGTCTGACTTCATCAGCTATTTATTTAAGTTGCTACATAAACACCTTCACCCAGGAAACAAAATTTAGCTCAAATACTGGAACTGAAGGAGAAAGCTTCTTAAATGATTCTTTCCAGTATTATTCAGCTATAATAGCAAAAATAACTACCAAAAGTCTTCCATGTATGGACCAATACCGAAAATAATATTTTCAGAAAGTAAATTGTTTCCTAAAGAGGTGAATGAATGGTAGAGTAAAAACAGCTCTGTCCTCAACATAATACTAGCAAACCAAATTCAACAGCACATTAAAAGAATCACACACCATGATCAAGTGAAATTTACCCCTGACATGTAACAGTGGTCCAAGATAAGAAAATCAATTAATGCATTACACCACATTAATAGAATAACAGGGGCAGGAGGTGGGGGACAGAAAAAAAAAACCTATGATCATCTTAATTAATATAGAAAAGGCATTTGACAAAATCCATCACCCCTCCTTGATAAAAACACTTAAAACGTTAAAAAAATAGAAGGAAATCTCCTCAACATGATAAAGGACATAAACGAAATCTCATAGCTAACATCCTACTTAAGGGTGAAATACTAAAAACTTTCCCTCTAAAAATTTTCTCCAGAGCAATTAGGTAAGAAAAAGAAATAAAAGGCATCAAAATTGGAAAGGAGAAAGTAAAACTTATCTAATAGGAAGAAGTAAAACTTTCCCTATTTACATAAATGATTTTATATACATAGAATCCTGAAAAATCCACAACAAAGCTCCTAGAACTAATAAATGAATTCTGCAAAGTGGCAGAGTATAAGATCAACACTGCAAAATCAGCAGTGTTTCTATACACAAGAAATTAACAATCTGAGGAAGAAATCAAGAATAAATTTCCATTCAAAATAGCAATTAAAAGATTCAAGTATTTAGGAATGATCTTTTTTTATATAGATTTTACTGAGGTATCTTCATGCACATACAATCCGTCCAAGGTATACAATCAATGGCTCACAATATAATCACAAAGTTGTGTATTCATCACCATGATCATTTTTAGAACATTTGCATCACAACAGAAAAAGAAATAAAAAGAAAAAAGGAGAAACTCATACAGCCCATACTCCTTATCCCTCCCTCTACTTGACCACTAGTATTACAATCTCCCTACTTTTTTTTACCCTTTATTTCCCCCACACCATTATTTATTTATATTTTGTCTGTATTTTTTTATTCTGTCCATACCCTGGATAAAGGAAGCATCAGTCACAAGGTTTTCACAATCACATGGTCTACTGTAAAAGCTATATAATTAAATGATCATTTTCAAGACTCAAGGTTACTGGAATACAACTCAACAGCTTCAGATACTTCCCTCTAGCCACTCCAAAACAGCACAAACTAAAAAGGGATATCTCTATAATGCATAAGGATAACCTCCAGGATAACCTCTCAATTGTTTGAAATCTCCCAGCCACTGAAACTTTATTTCGCCTCATTTCTCTCTTCTCCTTTTTGTTCAAGAGGGCTTTCTCAATCCCATGATACCAAGTCCCAGCTCATCCTTGGAAGTTATGCCCCATGTTGTCAGGGAGATTTACACCCCTGGGAGTCATGTTCCATGTAGAGGTGAGGGCAGTGAGTTAACCTGTCGAGTTGGTTTAGAGGGAAAGGCCCCAACTAAGCAACAAAAAAGGTTCTCTGGGGGTGGCTCCTAGGCATAATTATAAGTAAGCTTAGTTTCCCGTTTGTAGGAATATGTTTCATTGGGGCGAACCCTGAGATTGAGGGCCCAGCCTATTGATTTGGTTCCCCACTGATCTATGACAATGGGCAAAGACCAATCAATTGGGAAAGAACAGTCTCTTCAACAAACGGTGCTGGGGAAACTGGATCTCAATTTGCAAAAAAAAAAAAAAAGATATTTTATACAAAAATCAACGACTCAAAATGAGTCAAAGACCTAAATTTAAGAGTCAGAACGATCACATTCCAAGAAAAAAAATTAGGAAAGCATCTTTAGGACGTTGTGTTAGACAATAGTTTCTTAGTCTTTACACTCAAAACCCAAACAATATAAGAAAAATTAGATAAATAGGACCTCATCAAAATTAAAAAGCTTTTGTGCATCAAAGTACTTTATTATGAAAGTAAAATGACAGCGTATATAACGGGAGAAAATATTTGGAAACCACATATCCTTTAAAGGTTTGATATCCACAAGAAAGCCTTCAACTTAACAACAAAAAGATAAATAGCCCAATTAAAAAATGAGCACAGGACTTTAACAGACATTTCTCCAGAGAAGGTATACAAAAGGCCAAAAAGCATTTTATAAGGTACTCAATATCAGTACCCATAAGGATAATGCAATACAATTAAAAAAAAAAATCCATGGAACTACACTACACAAACCATGGATTTACAATTAATAATAATTATAAAAATGTGTTGTCAGCAATTGTAACAAATGTTCCAAACCAATGTAAGGTTTTATTAATAGGGTGGAATATGGGAATCCTGTATTTTAGGCATGATTGTTCTATAAACCTACAACTCCTCTGATAAAAAAATAATTAACAACAACAACAACAATAAAACCTTAGCTCTGAACTTGGACCTGGCTTCAAATACAGGCTTACTAAAAAAAATTTCTTAGACTGCCAGTTTACTTATCTCGAAAAGTAGAAATAATAGCTTTTCTACTCAACTACAGAGTTGTCAGAAATAAATGAGAAAATATGTCTGAAAGCACTTTATAAACAGTGTGTTAGTTAGAAACTGTTGTATACCCCCAGAAAAGCTATGTTTTTAACCTTCATTCAATATTGCTAGGTGGGACCTTTTGAATAGGTGGTTTCCATGGAGGTGTGTCTCCACCCATTCAAGGTGGGATTGTTTACCAGAGTCCTTTAAGAGGAAACCATTTTGGAAAAAAACTTTAGAGCATACACAGCTAGAGATCTTTGAAGATGCAGAAAGAAAATGCCCCCAAGGAAGCCACTGAAGAAACCAGGAGAGAAAGCTAATATATATCATCATGGGCATTACCAGCTGAGAGAAAACACTGAATATCATCAATCCTTTCTTGAGTTAAGATATCTTTACCTGGATACCTAAGTTTGGACGTTTTCATAGCCTTAGAACTGTAACTTGCCACTTAATAAATTTCCTTTTTAAAAGCTGTTCCGTTTCTAACATATTGCATTTTGGCAGCTTTAGCAAACTAAAACAAATAGCAATGAGCTATTCTATAACTTTATTAAGAGATAGTTTTACAGGGCCACGGTGGATCAGCAGGCAAGCATGCTTGCCTGCCATGCCAGAGGACTCGGGTTGGATTCCCGGTGCCTGCCTATGTAAAAAAAAAAAAAGAAGAGAGTTTTACAAAAGTCAATTAAAAGCTTTTGTAAGAAATAACTGTGCTGAAGATCCTTTAGAATATTCTTTAACCTCACCCTTGAAAATTCTTTGAAAATGCCATCATTAGATAAATATATATGACTAGCTCATCACATGCAAAATTTAGATGAGGAGATTTGGATTACAGACCAAGAAAATATAAAAATAAACAAAATAAGTAAAGAATTTCATCCTATCTTTCTCTCATCGGCTCAGTTTCTACCTCCAACCCCAACTGGAAACCACTGTTCTCAATATCTTATGTATCTTTTCAGGCTTCCTTTATATCTTGCTTATGGTCAAACTTTATAGAGCCAACTTGTTTCCATATGAAAACAAACATGGTTAACATCATTTTACAATGGACATAATCATCACAAAGGTATTGTATACATATACATAAATATATCACTCACTAAAATATGTAACTTGTAGTATTCTTCAATTACCAGTCAGAAATTTTATTAATTAATTTATTCAATAAAGACATAATTTTTACAATATGCCAAGACTGTTCTAAGCCCTTCATAAACACAAAACTTTTAAGCTTTTTACTTGCATAACAACTGTATGAGTTGTACACTGTTAATAAAACCCCATTTTAGCTCTTTGTCCGCCGGCCCGGCGTGCGGTGCCCACACCCCGCCAGCCAGCCAGCCCGCCCGCCCTCCTCTCCCTCTTGGTCCGCTTGCCCGGCGCGCGGCACCCACGCCCCGCCAGCCAGCCAGGCAGCCAGCCCGCCCGCCCTCCTCTCCCTCTTCCCCCTTCTGCTCCGGTGGCGCTCCATCCACCATCTTATCCTTCCCTTTCTCCTCCTGCTCCGGCGGCTCTCCAACCACCACCGTGCCCTCTTCCGCCTTCACCGGCTCCTCCACCACCGGCCTCGACAGCCTTGCCACCCTCACGTTTCCTCCTCCAGAACAGCTATTGGGGGAGTGGAGACAATACAGAGCAGCTCCCGGAGCCACGACAGAGATCAAAGGGACGGCGTACCCCATTCTGGAACGGCTGACTGTCTGGGAGAACCAGCTCTGGTGAGATCGTCGAGGGGCGCGGGCTTTTCCGGGCGGGACGGCAAGCGGCCAGAGTCCCTTCCTTCCTCCTTCCCAGGCCAGCTGGCAGAATTGGGAAGGCGGTCCCCTTGGGCCACGGCGGCTGGCGCCCCCACCAAGCGAGGCCCCCCGGACCAACTGAGAGAGTTGGGTCGGAAATCCCCAGACTGCGGAGAACGGTGACCGGGGGTCCCTTCCAAACACGTGACTCCCCGGTTCGGCTGGGAACGTGTACTCTTCCGGGCTGCGGCAGCTGGCGCCCTCCCGCCATGCTTAGCGCCCCGGGCTGACTAGGAAATTCGGTCGGGCGCTCTCCCGTGCTGTGGTGGCCGGCGACCCTCCCCGCGTTCGGAACCCCGGGCCGGCTGGCACTCTTCCAAGACACTTCGGCTGCCGAACCTCCCCTACGGTGAGAGTTTTCCAAAGTTAAAGGACCCACAGCAACTTTCACTGGTGGAACCCGTAGACAAACGTGTGCCACGAGCGCCACCTACTGGGCAGGATAAGAAAAACGGAACCCAGAGATTTTACAGAAAAATCTTTCAACCTGCGGGGTCCAACACCCAGGGAAATCTGACTAAATGCCCAGATGCCAGCAGAGGATAATGGATCACGCTCAGAAAATGGAAAATATGGCCCAGTCAAAGGAACAAACCAATAGTTCAAATGAGATACAGGAGCTGAAATAACTAATGCTGAATATACGAACAGAAATGGAAAACCTCTTCAAAAACGAAATCGATAAATTGAGGGAGGACATGAAGAAGACATGGACTGAACAAAAAAAAGAAATATAAAAACTGAAAAAACAAATCACAGAGCTTATGGAAGTGAAGGATAAAGTAGAAAAGATGGAAAAAACAATGGATACCTACAATGATAGGTTTAAAGAGACAGAAGATAGAATTAGTGATTTGGAGGATGGAACATCTGAATTCCAAAAACAAACAGAAACTATCTAGAAAAGAATGGAAAAATTTGAACAGGGTATCAGGGAACTCAAGGATAATATGAACCGCACAAATATACGTGTTGTGGGTGTCCCAGAAGGAGAAGAGAAGGGAAAAGGAGGAGAAAAACTAATGGAAGAAATTATCACTGAAAATTTCCCAACTCTTATGAAAGACCTAAAATTACAGATCCAAGAAGTGCAGCGTACCCCAAAGAGATTAGACCCAAATAGGTGTTCCCGAAGACACTTACCAGTTAGAATGTCAGAGGTCAAAGAGAAAGAGAGGATCTTGAAAGTAGCGAGAGAGAAGCAATCCATCACATACAAGGGAAACCCAATAAGACTATGTGTAGATTTCTCAGCAGAAACCATGGAAGCTAGAAGACAGTGGGATGATATATTTAAGTTACTAAAAGAGAAAAACTGCCAACCAAGACTCCTATATCCAGCAAAATTGTCCTTCAAAAATGAGGGAGAAATTAAAACATTCTCAGACAAAAAGTCACTGAGAGAATTTGTGACCAAGAGATCAGCTCTGCAAGAAATACTAAAGGGAGCACTAGAGTCAGATATGAAAAGACAGAAGAGAGAGGTATGGAGAAGAGTGTAGAAAGAAGGAAAGTCAGATATGATATATATAATACAAAAGGCAAAATGGTAGAGGAAAATATTATCCAAACAGTAATAACTCTAAATGTTAATGGACTGAATTCCCCAATCAAAAGACACAGACTGGCAGAATGGATTAAAAAACAGGATCCTTCTATATGCTGTCTACAGGAAACACATCTTAGACCCAAAGATAAATATAGGTTGAAAGTGAAAGGTTGGGAAAAGATATTTCATGCAAATAACAACCAGAAAAGAGCAGGAGTGGCTATACTAATATCCAACAAGTTAGACTTCAAATGTAAAACAGTTAAAAGAGACAAAGAAGGACACTATATACTAATAAAAGGAACAATTAAACAAGAAGACATAACAATCATAAATATTTATGCACTGAACCAGAATGCCCCAAAATACGTGAGGAATACACTGCAAACACTGAAAAGGGAAATAGACACATATACCATAATAGTTGGAGACTTCAATTCACCACTCTCATCAATGGACAGAACATCTAGACAGAGGATCAATAAAGAAATAGAGAATCTGAATATTACTATAAATGAGCTAGACTTAACAGACATTTATAGGACATTACACCCCACAACAGCAGGATACACCTTTTTCTCAAGTGCTCATGGATCATTCTCAAAGATAGACCATATGCTGGGTCACAAAGCAAGTCTTAACAAATTTAAAAAGATTGAAATCATACACAACACTTTCTCGGATCATAAAAGAATGAAGTTGGAAATCAATAATAGGCGGAGTGCCAGAAAATTCACAAATACGTGGAGGCTCAACAACACACTCTTAAACAACCAGTGGGTCAAAGAAGAAATTGCAAGAGAAATTAGTAAATACCTAGAGGCGAATGAAAATGAAAACACAACATATCAAAACTTATGGGACGCAGCAAAGGCAGTGCTAAGAGGGAAATTTATTGCTCTAAATGCCTTTATCAGAAAAGAAGAAAAGGCAAAAATGCAGGAATTAACTGTCCACTTGGAAGAACTGGAGAAAGAACAGCAAACTAATCCCAAAGCAAGCAAAAGGAAAGAAATAACAAAGATTAGAGCAGAAATAAATGAAATTGAAAACATGAAAACAACAGAGAAAATCAATAAGACCAGAAGTTGGTTCTATGAGAAAATCAATAAGATTGATGGGCCCTTAGCAAGATTGACAAAAAGAAGAAGAGAGAGGATGCAAATAAATAAGATCAGAAACGGAAGAGGAGACATAACTACTGACCTCACAGAAATAAAGGAGGTAATAACAGGATACTATGAACAACTTTACGCTAATAAATACAACAATTTAGATGAAATGGACGGGTTCCTGGAAAGACATGAACAACCAACTTTGACTCAAGAAGACATAGATGACCTCAACAAACCAATCACAAGTAAAGAGATTGAATTAGTCATTCAAAAGCTCCCTAAAAAGAAAAGTCCAGGACCAGACGGCTTCACATGTGAATTCTATCAAACATTCCAGAAAGAATTAGTACCAACTCTCCTCAAACTCTTCAAAATAATCGAAGTGGAGGGAAAACTACCTAATTCATTCTATGAAGCCAACATCACCCTCATACCAAAACCAGGCAAAGATATTACAAAAAAGAAAACTACAGACCAATCTCTCTAATGAATATAGATGCAAAAATTCTCAATAAAATTCTAGCAAATCGTATCCAACAACATATTAAAAGAATTATACATCATGACCAAGTAGGATTCATCCCAGGTATGCAAGGATGGTTCAACATAAGAAAATCAATTAATGTTATACACCATATCAACAAATCAAAGCAGAAAAATCACATGATCATCTCAATTGATGCAGAGAAGGCATTTGACAAGATTCAACATCCTTTCCTGTTGAAAACACTTCAAAAGATAGGAATACAAGGGAACTTCCTTAAAATGATAGAGGGAATATATGAAAAACCCACAGCTAATATCATCCTCAATGGGGAAAAATTGAAAACTTTCCCCCTAAGATCAGGAACAAGACAAGGATGTCCACTATCACCACTATTATTCAACATTGTGTTGGAAGTTCTAGCCAAAGCAATTAGACAAGAAAAAGAAATACAAGGCATCAAAATTGGAAAGGAAGAAGTAAAACTATCACTGTTTGCAGACGATATGATACTATACGTCGAAAACCCGGAAAAATCCACAACAAAATTACTAGAGCTAATAAATGAGTACAGCAAAGTAGCAGGTTACAAGATCAACATTCAAATATCTGTAGCATTTCTATACACTAGTAATGAACAAGCGGAGGGGGAAATCAAGAAACGAATCCCATTTACAACTGCAACTAAAAGAATAAAATACCTAGGAATAAATTTAACTAAAGAGACAAAAAACCTATATAAAGAAAACTGCAAAAAACTGCTAAAAGAAATCACAGAAGACCTAAATAGATGGACGGGCATACCGTGTTCATGGATTGGAAGACTAAATATAGTTAAGATGTCAATCCTACCTAAACTGATCTACAGATTCAATGCAATACCAATCAAAATCCCAACAACTTATTTTTCAGAATTAGAAAAACCAATAAGCAAATTTATCTGGAAGGGCAGGGTGCCCCAAATTGCTAAAAACATCTTGAGGAAAAAAAACGAAGCTGGAGGTCTCACGCTGCTGGACTTTAAGGCATATTATGAAGCCACAGTGGTCAAAACAGCATGGTATTGGCATAAAGATAGATATATCGACCAATGGAATCGAATAGAGTGCTCAGATATAGACCCTCTCATCTATGGACATTTGATCTTTGATAAGGCAGTCAAGCCAACTCACCTGGGACAGAACAGTCTCTTCAATAAATGGTGCCTAGAGAGCTGATATCCATATGCAAAAGAATGAAAGAGGACCCGTATCTCACACCCTATACAAAAGTTAACTCAAAATGGATCAAAGATCTAAACATTAGGTCCAAGACCATAAAACATTTAGAGGAAAATGTAGGAAAATATCTTATGAATCTTACAATTGGAGGCGGTTTTATGGACCTTAAACCTAAATCAAGAGCACTGAAGAAAGAAAGAAATAAATGGGAGCTCCTCAAAATTAAACACTTTTGTGCATCAAAGAACTTCATCAAGAAAGTAGAGAGACAGCCTACACAATGGGAGACAATATTTGGAAATGACATATCAGATAAAGGTCTAGTATCCAGAATTTATAAAGAGATTGTTCATCTCAACAACAAAAAGACAGCCAACCCAATTACAAAATGGGAAAAAGACTTGAACAGACACCTACCAGAAGAGGAAATACGGATGGCCAAGAGGCACATGAAGATGCTCAATGTCCCTGGCAATTAGAGAAATGCAAATCAAAACCACAATGAGATATCATCTCACACCCACCAGAATGGCCATTATCAACAAAACAGAAAATGACAAGTGCTGGAGAGGATGCGGAGAAAGAGGCACACTTATCCACTGTTGGTGGGAATGTCAAATGGTGGGTGCAACCACTGTGGAAGGCAGTTTGGCGGTTCCTCAAAAAGCTGAATATAGAATTGCCATACGACCCAGCAATACCATTGCTGGGAATATACTCAAAGGACTTAAGGGCAAAGACACAAACGGACATTTGCACACCAATGTTTATAGCAGTGTTATTTACAATTGCAAAGAGATGGAAACAGCCAAAATGTCCATCAACAGAAGAATGGCTAAACAAACTGTGGTATATACATATGATGGAATATTATGCAGCTTTAAGACAAGATAAACTTATGAAGCATGTAATAACATGGATGGACCTAGAGAATATTATGCTGAGTGAGTCCAGTCAAAAGCTAAAGGGCAAATACTGTATGGTCCCACTGATGTGAAGGACATTCAAGAATAAACTTGAAATATGTCATTGGTAACAGAGTCCAGCAGGAGTTAGAAACAGGGTAAGATAATGGGTAATTGGAGCTGAAGGGATACAGACTGTGCAACAGGACTAGATACAAAAACTCAAAAATGGACAGCACAATAATACCTAATTGTAAACTAATCATGTTAAAACACTGAATGAAGCTGCATCTGAGCTATAGGGTTTTTTTTTTGTTTTTTTTTTTTACTATTATTACTACTTTTATTTCTTTTCTCTATATTAACATTCTATATCTTTTTCTGTTGTGTTGCTAGTTCCTCTAAACCGATGCAAATGTACTAAGAAACGATGATCATACATCTATGTGATGATGTTAAGAATTACTGATTGCATATGTAGAATGGTATGATTTCTAAAAAAAAAATAAATAAATAAAACCCCATTTTATAGATAGGCTAGCTGAAGCATGGGTAGGTTATGTGGTAATTTACCCAAAGTTCAAGAACAAGAAAGTAGCAGAGTCAGAAGTAAACCAAGGCTGTCAAGTTCTAGAACACATTCTTAACCACTATGCTTTGATACCTCTAAAAATAACCTATTATAGTGATTTATTACATGAATGGTATGGTTAATGCTAACCAGATTACTATTACCTCTCACTTTGTTTACAGTTTCTTTTGCTGCATGATATAGTGACTGAATGTAAATATAAACGCCTCAGTACATTTGCCAGATTATAATGCTTTATAAACTTTGAATGTTAATCTATTGTGTTTTGACATTCCATTTTCAATAATAATATTTGAAGTCTAAGAAACTTAAGGGTGTATTATTTTTGTACAATTATTAAGTCGAATACTAAAGATAAAGATAGAATTCTGAAAGCTGCAAGAGAGAAGCAATGTATCACCTACAAAGGAGCCTCAATAAGATTAAGTGCTGATTTCTCGTTGGAGACCATGGAGGCAAGAAGGCAATGGGATGACATATTTAAAGGGCTGAGAGCAAAAAATTGCCAATCAAGAATTCTATATCTGGAAAAACTGTCTTTTAAAAAGGAGGGAGAGATTAAGAGATTATTTTGTTAAGATAAACTAAAGTTGAGAGGGTTCATTACCACTAGACTGGCCCTATAAGAGATGCCAAAGAGAATTCTGCAGATTGAAAGGAAAATACAGTAGACAATAGGTCAAAGCTATAGAAATGAAGCTCTCCAGTAAGGTTAATAACAAGGGTAACTATAAATGTCAATACTATGGTATCTGTTTAGCAACTCCACTTGTTACTATCTGCAGTATCTAAAAGGCAAGTACTTAAAGTGTAATGAGAAATAAGGGGGGTGCAAGGGTAGTTCAATGGTAGAATTCTCACCTGCCATGTGGGAGAACTGGGTTTGAATTTCAGTCCATGCACTTCCCCCTCCCCCAAAATACAAACAAACAAGCAAAACAAACAAAAATTCAACAAATGGTGCTGTGATAATGGGATACTCACATGGAAAAATAATTAAATGTGACCCCATCACACGGCATACAAAAAAAAAGCATAATGAGAAATAATAGTTTGAGATACATAATGTATAAACACGCTATTTGTGAGAAGAATTATATAAAGGTAGGGAAAGAAAGGATACAGGAACATAGTTTGTGTATAATACTGAAGTCAAGTTGGTATCAAAGTTAATGAGATTGTTACAGATTTTGAATGTTAAATGTAAATCCCATGGTAATTACAAAGAAACTATTGGAGAATAGGCAAGCTCAACACAGAAAATACAGATTTCTAGGGGGTGGTAGTCGGGGGAATGAGAGTTAATGCATAAAGGGTGTAGAGTTACTGTTTGAGGAAGATGGGAAGTTTTAATAAGGAATTTAATAAGAGAGGAAAGAAAGAGCTCAAAAGGATATTACTGGGACATACGGAAAAATTGGAAGAGGGACTTTATATAAATGTTAAATTTCTTGAACTTGACAAGTACACTAAGATGAATACATAAGTGAATATCCTTGTTCTTAGGAAATGTACAAGGCAGTATTAAATGTTAAAGGAGCATAATGTATACAACCTACACACAAGAATTCAAAGAATGGATTGATAGATAAATGGGTGGATAGATGGCTTGATGTATTAGATAGATAGAAAAAATGATACAGCAAAAGTAGCAAAATGCTAAAATTGATGAAAGTATGTATCTGGGGGCATAGGGCTATGTTGGCTTTCTCCATATAGCGTTTGTATTATCTTTCAAAGGTTCTTGTAAGTTTGAAAGTAGTTCAAAATAAAAGGTTCAAAATTATTAACAAATTAAAATAAACTGTGCCTTGGCTTCTCTGAAATCAAGGTATTTTCAATGAATCTTAGTGGCTTACAGTCTGAAGAGACGGCCCTAAATCTGTAAGTCTCAGGCTTCTCTCTACATACCTGTGTTTTATTTTTCCTGCTATGCTTAGATTTATTAAAAGTCTATGTGTCTAGTCTGTAGAGTCTTGTGAGTCCCTTCAATTACCCAATGCTGTGTAATTGCAAGCACCACAAAAGCAAATGAAACAGAAATTGAGAAGAGGAACTTTAATCCACTTATGAATTCCAGCAACCATCTAGGAAAACACTACACAAAAGATGAGAATGCTTAGTCCCCTCATATTCTTGCACACTCAAATGAGGCTGAGCCCCTCAGTTACTGGAAGTCAGACTATACAAGTCACCCCTACAGCTAAACAGAGGAGTTGACAGCTAGATAGTTAAAAAATACTCAATATAATCCTTCAGCTAGAAAATGCTGAATTTAGTCTTTGGTAGTTAGAAATGCTTACTAGAATCACGAAGCTGCTTTAATTCACTTCAAGCCTGAAAGCCCTTACTACCATAGTTTGCTAGGACCTAATCTCAAAAATGTATACTCTGTTCCTGGTTACACTAATGAGCTCTGCTCCCAGCTCTGCTCGTAGGGATAAGATATCATCCAGAGTAGGATGAAACCCATATGGACTAATATCACCACCTTCCTTCCTTTAAAGGGCAAGATCAAAGACCTGAATGGTCAACAAAGGGAGAAGGGTCCGCCAGATAACAGGATGTGCCGGCCAAACAAAATTGTAATGAATCTGTAACTTTACTTAGTTTTTTTCTTTTCTTTTTTTTCTGTTTCCTTTGCCATTCCTTTGTCTGTTTGGACTATAAAAACTAAAGTCACCCTCAAACTGGTCTTGCAAAGATTTTTTTCCCCTCCAATTCCTTGTTGATGAATCTTCAATAAACTTACCTTCTCACCAGAACAAAGATACTTGTTTCTCTGTTTGATGCCCAATCAAGCAGGCCTAGCTATATAGGACCAAGTTTTTATGACAGTAACAGTGTTATACATATGAAGTATATTTGAAATTTTTTCCCTTCCAAAGAGGCTATTCTTAGGCATTTTCTTTGCACACTCCAGAGCAGTAGAAACATTTAGATACATTTTTCTATATACTATTCCTTTGCACTGACAAACTTCTAAACCAAATAAAGTGCTAAGGCAGAATGCACAGAAAACAACATTTGACCATGGCTCTCTTGACAGAGAAATTCAGTTTATATTTGAAAGCTATAACATATATGTATGTACAAATGTGTGTATATATGTATATTCAACAAGATTTCTCTTTCTTGGCAGATAAAGGAAATAGATTATAAGTCTTGTGTTTTTCTCTTTTGTTTATATCCAAAAAACTGCTGAACTATCATTAATTGTTTTACAATCACTCACAGTGACCTTTGGAACGAATTACAATGGTATCAAACTGGGAAGTTTTGATTTTTTAATGTTTTTTAACATTACCTATGGCTTACCAGATAAAGAAGATAAAATTCTCAGGCATAAAAAAAAGATAACTTTAAGATTCAACCATATATAATCAATGTGCAATATGAGCAGATGGTAATTAAATACAGTATATACTATTATATAAAAAATAACTTGTAATATGTTTTTTACAATAATGAGCAAACTGTGGCCCAGAGAAATTAAGGAAATAGGGGAAGGCTCCAGAGCTAGGAAATGATAAGTTTAGGTTTTTAACCCAGAACCCTCTCACACTTTGGTCTGGGCTGCTTTCATTAAGATATCCTGACTTTAGATCCTGGCTTTAGGTACAGGACCAAAGAAAAACAAACTGACAGGAAACAGTATAAAATATGGAGGGGGAAATGGAAGAGCTGTCTATAAATCAAAGAGATGAATTCCTCATTTTCAGGGCCTCCAAACTGAGGAAGAAGCTGGCAGCACTGTGAGAGCAGAGAATTGAGGTGCCTTAGACTTAAGCTTTGAGTAAAACCTTATTTGGCTCCAAGAAAGGACACAAATTCAGGGCGTGTGCTTTACTTCTTTGGAGACTGAGAGTTCAATGTTGGGGCTCAAAGGATGGCTCCTGTCCCCTAATCCAGGAAAAGAATTTTGGAATGCCTGAGCGTGTGCGTGTGCGTGTGTGTGCACGCATGCATGCATGTGTCTAATCATCTGCATCTCACACAGCGTAGGAGCTGCACAGTTGAGGAAAGAGAGTGTGATGGCTTCTGGCTGGTGTGCAACTGGTCTCTGAGTTGTTGCTTGAAGTCCTCACTGGACACATTTCACACATAAGGTCGCTCTCAGTTTGCAGAGAAGAGAAGCCTTTATACTGAGCAGGGTCCAATAAGAAGGCCTTTCATCAAAAGACAAAGGCCAGTGATGCATTTTTCTCTGCCCTGAATTTCAATTAGTATCTTAGGCATTGAATTTGAAAATGATGAATTGAGAAATGTCTGCATTTAATTTGTAGGCCAAGGCCAAAGAAATATTACAAAAATTACATTGAGAATAAATATTAGCGAAATGAATTCTCAGCAGAGGAAAGGGAATATTTCATAAGAGTATTATGCTGAAAGTACCTCACTTTTTAAATGCCATTTGGCTCAATAAGACTTCTGTACTTTCAGTAAAGCTCATGTTGTAAAAAACAGAGAAACTTCATGGTCTTTTAAAATATGAATTTCCCAATAAGCCAGGCACTACATTTTGTAAATAATCAGCTGTAACACAAATACAATCCCAATGATATTCATATTTTGAATATATACTATATTATTTGATTTTTCATGTATTAAAATGTTTTATTCATAATTACTTTAATATCTTTAGTTAATAAATTGAGACTATAAAACTAAATAATGGTATTTTGGATCATAAGTATAAATTAACATATGCCTGGGGCCCAAGAAAACATGACTAGCCCAAAACAAATCCATTTTAAGCAAACATAAAATCAAATACCATTCTAAAAGTTAAAACCAAGAATGTTAGTATATATTGCCACTGGTTTCCGACCAGCATCTCTGCCATCAGTCAAATGGTGATATATGTAGAACAAGAGTGTTGTAAACCCAGAGAATTTAAAATTGCATCTATAAAACTACTAGAAATACCAAAATGATTCACTAAATATTTATGATTTTACCTTAAATTTTCCCTCTATAATTATTTTCTTTTAGTATGAAACTAAATTAAAAAATGATGCATAAAGACTAGTAAAAAAAATGCTTTTTTTTTTGCATAAGAAGAAAAACCTGTTAAACTACTTGTCTTATAGTAAGTACCTATCCAGTACTCAGGTTTGAAGAGGAGTTTGCTTTTAGTTTTCAGAGTCTAAGGAAATAATTTACATTAAAAAAAATAACTAAACTTAGTATTATCAAAGTCTGAGAGGACAGCATTTTAAGGAATGTAAACATTCCTTAAAAAAAAAAATCACAGCAACTCTGTTTTAAATCCAAAATATTATACATTTATATATGTGACAATTTCCAAATTTATGTTTTGAATAAATCTGTCTTTCTAATATAATTTTTAGTATTAATATATTTTACAATTTAAATCTGATCACATTTTAATCCTGGTGGAAATGGAACAAATAATGATGATTTGGAGTCATGGACATATTATCAATATCAGATGTTCTCAAAAGTGTGGTCCCAAAGACCAGCGGTATCAATATCATATAGGAACTTGTTAAAAATGCCTCACCCCAGATCTACTGAATCAAAAACTCTAGCAATCTGTTTCAACAAGCCCTTCCGATGCACACTCAAGTTGGACAACCACTGGTCCAGAACAAGAAAAACCAACTTATAATAACTTAAGTCCATCCAAAAAACAGGTGTTCATAGTAGGATGGTGTCTGGGTTTGCTAAAGCTGCCAAAATGTGATATACCAGAAATGGATTCACTTTTACAAAGGGGATTTATTAAGTTACAATTCTAAGGCCATGAAAATGTCCAAATTAAGGCACTACCAAGAGGATACTTCTCAGAACAAAGGGAGCTGACTTCTGGGATTTCTCTGTCACATGGGAAGACACATGGCAATGTCTGCTGTCCTCTCTCAGCTTCTCATTTCAAATAGCTCTCTCAACTCCTGTGGGTCCTTCTTGCTTCTCCTCAGGGCGTTTTCTTCCTTAGCTTTTCTCCCATAAAGGACTCGAGGAAGGACTAAGACCCACCTGGAATTGGGTGGGCCACATCTCCATGGAAACAACCTAATCGAAAGGTCCTGCTCATAACAGGTCTGCCCCTACAAGAACGGATTAGAAGAACATGGCTTTCCTGGGGTACATAACAGCTCCAATAGGCCAATGGCTGAATGACCTATTAGCTATTCAGCGACATCAACTGCCCAGATGTTAAAAAATGGGATATAAAGACAATAGAACAAAACAAGGAGCCTAGAAAAAGACTCATATTTATATTAAAACTTAGTAAAAACAGATGTCATTACAGGTCAGAGAATAAAAGATGGGCAAAAAGAAAATATAGGAGAACATCTTCAGGACTCAAATCCTGAAGGGGGAAAAACGCTGCTTATTACATAGGAAAAGATCGATAAATTTGACTACATTAAAATTCTATACTTCCATTCATCAAAACATCATTTTTAATTAAGTAAATGAAAAGGTAACCCTCTGACTATGAATAGATTTTTCTCACACATATAATTGACAAAGATTTGTATTTAGTATTTATTCACTCAACTATTTATTTAATGCTGATATGTACCAGACACTAAGTACTAGAGACAGAGTAATGATAAGTAACTGAAGATCTCTGCTTTCTTTAGGTTACATGCCTAGCTCATAATAGACTTAAGAAGTAAATTGTGTAGTTTGTTTACTTAAATTATGGGTAAATTATTTATACTATGTTCATGGCTATTTAGTCAAGGACCCAGTTGATACTAACACCTATGGAAGGCATGCATCTTGGAAGATGCACTAACCAACTAAGTAAACAGAATGACTTATGTTACGGACCAAAAGCAAGTTCTTGCCTGACGTGCACTAAGTCAATTGAGCGACACCAAGAGAAAAGTTTCTTCAGCAAAGGCAGCCTTGCAGAAACAGGAGAACTTGTCTCAGATCTGTCTGCTTGAGTTAGATGTGTAACAGCCTTATACTGGCTTTTCAGTGGTCAGAGAGGTAGGTGACATGGGCTGAGGAGTCTCAAGGGTGGGACTTTCCTAGGCAGACACAGTCACAAATCATGCCAAAGCATGCTTCTACATACATTGCATATTCAGAAAATGGGATGTAAATTCTGCCCAGAGGCAGGAAATTTACGACTATAATGAGGTAAGTGGATTCTAGGTCAAAATTTTATTTAATTGCATATGCCCTTAGAGCCAGTTTGAATCAGCTATCTTGGCTAAGGGAAAAAAACAGGATCTTGGTGGTTAGCTATAGAACTTTTGCTTAGCTTCTGACTGGGTATAGGGTCTAAAGATTAGGGTCTAGCATGTACGTGAGCTAGCAGTTGCTTAACGGGGCTTCGAGATGCTGAGCTAGGGGATGGTAAACACCAATTGGGAGGGGGTGACAGCTCCTAGGTGGTTACGCTTAGTTGATATCTACCAGCCTCTGTCATCAGCCACTCCATGGCCCAATGGATCCATGAATGATACTGGGGGCTTCAGTCAGTACGGAACAGAGTTCAAACCTTAGGGCCAGTACTCCAGGGCAGAGCTCTAACTCCCTTGAGGAGGAATGGTTTCTAACCAGTAAGAGATTGAGGTATTATTCGCTAACTTCATGCTCATTCTAAATTCATTATCTTGGACTTTAGACCATCTGAAACATCTTTTAGGCAATGTGGTTCAACCCTGTTCTGAAAGCTCACATGAAGGAGCTTTTAAAAGTCAGGTCATATCAATGAGATAATGAGTTTTAGAATGTGGCCCGGTTGTTACCACAATTATAGCGCTATTATTGTAAGTCACCAAACTGAGAAGGAAGCTACCCACTATAAAACTGACAATTACCAGGGCAGGCCATGGTGGCTCAGCAGGCAGAGTTCTCACTGGCAATGCCAGAGATCTGGGTTCGATTCCTGGTGCTTGCTCATGCAAAAAAAATTAAAAATAAAATTGACAATTACCACATTTTAGTAAAATTTCATTTTTTTTTTAAATATAATTTCAGGAATGTTTCTAGGACAATAAAATTCTCTGGTAGCTGTAATGCACTCCCCTGATGAAAGATTCCTTTCTCCTTCCTTCTGTCCCCACCAACACTACAGGTTTCTGTTAAAATAGATTGTTTACATATGATGGAACTATAGGGCTATGACTTTGGAGGGGCAACAACTGATTCCACAGAAATGACCTAAATAGAAACGATTTCTGTGCTGAACTATATATAATGTTATATAAATATTATATATAATGTATATAATCATTAAAACTTTAAACCAATTTTTGAAATGCAACATAGTAGGATCCTAATAGATCCTATAAGAATGGATGCAAGCCTCTACTTCTGAAGGAAAACTGCTGGAATTCTTGTTTTAATCACTCTTGGTGTGGCTCACTAACATCACTTCTCAAGCTCCAGCTCAACTCTTGAGCCACACAACCTCCCTGCGCTCTGCTTTTTAGGAAATCTTCTCAATTATTCAATTTCCTCACTCTGAGAGATTCCGCAATCCTGGCCCTTCAACGTGAAATCTTAGCTCTGCACCCACCGAGCTGGGTTTCTGCTGAGCTGGCAAAGAGCCTGTTTCATTATGGAGTTCAATTAATCATAGTTTTCCATTCTACTAGTCTAATATTACAGTGACTTCTATAAGAGAATGGTGGGTGTATTTTGGCTGTGGTGCTATTGCGGTGGCCCACATTACCATGTGGAGGACAGAAGCCTGTTTAACCCAGGTCTAAGCAATTGAGGTGAATTTAGGTGACATCATTTTTTTTTTAAATCCAGGACATCATTTGGTTGTAACTCTTCTTGGTAAACTGATGACTAGAATTTGTATCCTGCCATAATCATAAACTATCAGCTATCTCTCTGCATTGTCCAAGTTTATACATGAGGAATCCAGGTTTAACTGTATCATCTTCGCTAAAACTTTGTCAGTAATTAAATGCATTAATAATGGACAAATCAAAATAATGTATATAAACTGAAAAAAAAAAGAATGGATGCACAAATAAATGTAGGCAGATGACACATTTATTCACCATTCTGCCTAATAAGCTATGAGATATATGTTCTGGGGCAGATAACAGCACACATTTTTTTATACTTTAGAATTTTCCTTCTCCATTCTAATTCACTTAACCCAGAAGTAAAGATGGAAAAGTCAGTTCATGAAGCAAACTGCTGACAGAGACAGAAAATTTGCCAAGCAGAACCTTTTAAAAATGAGGAAATTCACTATAATTCTTTTTTTTTTTTTTTGGCTAGTTTTTTTTTTTTTTTGCATTATTATTTTTTTAATTTTCTTTTAATTAAAAAAAATTACAAGAAACAAACGTTCCCAACACATACACTCAGCAATTCACAATATCATCACATAGTTGCATATTCATCATCATGATCATTTCCCAGAACATTAGCATCAATTCAGAAAAAGAAATAAAAAGACAACAGAAAAATATAACAAACATAAAAAAAAAAAATTTACAGGCCATACCCCTTACTGATCCCTTTCATTGATCACTAGCATTTCAAATTAAATCTATTTTAACACTTGTTCCCCCTATTATCTGTTTTTATTCCATATGTTCCTCTCGTCTGTTGACAAGGTAGACAAAAGGAGCATCAGACACAAGGTTTTCACAATCACACAGTCACATTGTGAAAGCTATATCATTATACAATCATCTTAAAGAAACATGGCTACTGGAATGCAGCTCTACATTTTCAGGAAGTTCCCTCCAGCCTCTCCATTACATCTTGGATAATAAGGTGATATCTACTTAATGCATAAGAATAACCTCCAGGATAACCTCTCGACTCTGTTTGGAATCTCTCAGCCATTGACACTTTGTCTCATTTCACTCTTGCCCCTTTTGGTCTAGAAGGTTTTCTCAATCCCTTGATGCTGGGTCTCAGCTCATTCTAGGATTTCTGTCCCACGCTGCCAGGAAGATCCACACCCCTGGTAGTCATGTCCCACATAGACAGGGGGAGGGTGGTGAGTCTGCTTGCTGTGTTGGCTGGAGAGAGAGGCCATATCTGAGCAACAAAAGAGGTTCTCTTGGGGGTGACTCTTAGGCTTAATTTTAAGTAGACTTGACCTATCCTTTGTGGGGTTAAGTTTCATATGAACAAACACCAAGACTGGGGGCTCAGCCTATAGCTTTGGTTGTCCACCCTGCTTGTGAGAATATCAAGAATTCAACTTGGGGAAGTTGAGTTTTCCCCCGTTCTCACCATTCCCCCGAAGGGGACTTTGCAAATACTTTTCCACTCACTGATCAAATCACTCTGGGATTCATCAGGGCATCACCTGGACAAACCAATAAAATCTCATGTCCTATACAAAGTTCTATGTACTTAAGGTGTTCAATCAACTATCTACGTAAGTTATATTAGGAGATGCACTAGTCAAAGTATAGATTTGTACCAAATAAATATTTTTTGCTTTAGTCTCACACATTAGTTGAAATTTTAAAATATTAAGTACCATCTATTTTCAGCACACTGCAGTAATGACATTCTTTGTTCTTCCTCATGCAAAAACATTTTTTAAATTTGTACATTTAGTCACTATCATTATACACTCTAGGCATTCCTAGATTACACCATCTCAATCTTTATCATCTATCTTTCTTTGTGATTTCATTTATGCCCCATCCCTCCCCCCCCTATCATTCTCGTATACAGCTTCATTCAGTGTTTTAACATAATTGTATTACAGTTAGGTAACATTGTGCTGTCCATTTCTGAGTTTTTATATTCAGTCCTGTTGCACAATCTGTATCCCTTCAGCTCCAATTACCTAATATCTTACCCTATTTCTATCTCCTGATGGTCTCTGTTACCAAGGAAATATTCCAGGATTATTCACTAACGTCAGTTCATATCAGTGAGACCATACAGTATTTGTCCTTTTGTTTCTGGATAATCACACTCAGCATAATGTCCTTAAGGTCCATTCATGTTGTTACATACTTCATAACTTTATTCTGTCTTACAGCTGCATAATATTCCATCTCATGTAAATGTCACAGTTTGTTTAGCCAACTGTTGATGGACATTTTGGCTGTTTCCATCTCTTGGAAATTGTTAATAATGCTGCTATAAACATTGGTGTGTAAATGTCCATTTGTGTCTTTGGCCTCGTGTCCTTTGAGTAGAGACAGCATATAGATGGGTCCTGTTTTTAATCCATTCTGCCAGACTATGTCTTTTGATTGGAGAGTTTAATCCATTACCATTCAGTGTTATTACTGCATGGGTAGTACTTTCTTCTACTATTTTGCCTTCTGGATTTTATATGTCATATCTAATTTTCCTTCTTTTTACCTTTACTCATAGTCTTCCTTTCTACACTCTTCTCCACACCTCTTTCTTCTGTCTTCGTATCTGTCTCTAGTGTTCCCTTTAGTATTTCTTGCAGAGCTGGTCACAAATTCTCTCAGTGATTTTTTTGTCTGAAAATATTTTAATTTCTCCCTCATTTTTGAAGGGCAAATTTTGCTGGATATAGAATTCTTGGTTGGCAGTTTTTCTCTTTTAATAATTTAAATATATCATCCCACTGTCTTCTTGCCTCCATGGTTTCTGCTGAGAGATCTACACATAGTCTTATTGGGTTTCCCTTGTGTGTGATGGATTGCTTTTCTCTTGCTGCTTTCAAGATCCTCTCTTTCTCTTTGACCTCTGGCATTCTGATTATTAAATGTCTTGGAGTATGTCTATTTGGATCTATTCTCTTTGGGGTACGCTGCACTTCTTGGATCTGTAATTTTAAGTCTTTCATAAGAGTTGGGAAACTTTCAGTGATAATTTCCTCTATTAGTTTTTCTCCTCCTTTTCCCTTCTCTTTTCCTTCTGGGACACCCACAACACGTATATTCATGTGCTTCATATTGTCTTTCAATTCCCTGAGTCCCTGTTCATATTTTTCCATTTTTTTCCCTATAGTTTCTGTTTCTTGTTGGATTTCAGATGTTCCGTCCTCCAGGTTAGAAATCCTATGTTCTGTCTCTCGAAATCTACCATTGTAGGTTTCCATTGTTTTTTTCATCTCTTCTACTGTGTCTTTCATTCCCATAAGTTCTGTGATTTGTTTTTTCAGACTTTCAGCTTCTTCTTTTTGTTCTTTCCTTGCCTTCTTTATATCCTCCTTCAATTCATTGATTTGATTTTTGATGAGGTTTTCCATGTCTGTTCGTACATTCTGAATAAATTGTTTCAGCTCCTGTATGTCATTTGAATTGTTGGTTTGTTCCTTTGACTGGGCCATATCTTCAATTTTCCTAGTGTGATTTGTTATTTTTTGCTGGCGTCTAAGCATTTAATTACCTTTATCAGTTTATTCTGGAGATTGCTTTTACTTCTTTTATCTAGGGTTTTCTTGTTGGATGAATTTGTTGTCTATCTGTTCTTTGACATTCCGTTCAGCTTTATCTGGACCTTCAGCTTAAGTTTTGTTTAATAGAGGAGAATTTTTCAGTTCTTGTTTTCTTGTTTCTTGCCCTGCTTCTGTGGTGCCTTTCCCCCACCCCCACACTTAGGAGGGTCTACTTAGATATTATAGACCCCAGCCAGATTTTCCCAGACCAAACTGGCCTCCTATCAAGAGGAAAGAGTCACCTGCGTTGGTTTTCCCTGAGGGTGAGACCCAGCAGGTTAAAAGCCTTTCCTGTGAAGTCTCTGGACTCTGTTTTTCTTATCCTGCCCTGTGTGTGGTGCTTGTCTGACTGCAGGTCCCACCAGCATAAGATGATGCGGTACCTTTAACTTTGGCAGACTCTCCCTGCTGGGGGCATGGTGGAGACAGAGGAGAGGTTGTAGGCTGGTTTTAATGGCTTCAAATTACCAAGCCCTGGCGTCTGAATTCCTTTATGGAGGGATTCCACCTGAGTTGGGCTTCACCCCTCCCCTGGGGAAGGCACAGGCTCCAAACAAGCCCCCAAAAGACCTCACTTCTGCCTATGCCTGAGGCAGTTGCAGCCTGAAAAGTCCTGCCACTGTATTCAGAGGCAGTCAAGCCTTTGTAGATACACAGCCACACAAACCTCTGTTTCCTTCTTTTTTTCCCCTCCTTTTTCTGTCAGTCCTGCCCCCTTGGCGCCGGGGCAAAAATGAGCAACCTCAGCTTTGATCAGGTTCACCTAACCTGGGGGCCTATTTTTAGTACTCAGAATTTGTTAATTAGTTCCACAATTGGCGTTTGATTATTCCCAATCCCCACTGCTGGTAAAGTCCTTTCCTTTCCCCTCTGGGAAGCGGCCTGTGGGGGAGGGGCACTGGCCGCCGCAGCTTTGGGAACTCACGGTTCTAGGGGGTGCTCGCAGCCAGTCCAGCTGGTCCAGACTGGGGTACGCTGTGTGTCTGGTCACTATGGTGGCTCCGGGAGCTGTTCTGTACTGTTTCTGGTTATTTAGTAGTTGTTCTGGAGGACGAACTAAAATGCGCACATTGTTAAACTTAAAATGCGCACATTGTTATACTGCCATCTTGACCCGGAAGTTCTCTTCACTATAATTCTTAATCAAAGAAAGAACAAGCTGAAGAAATTCAAAAGACATAGTTATAGTTGTATGAGGACTTCTGCTTCCACCATGATGGAGTAACAAAGATAGGGCTTAATCTCTGTAAGCAATTTGAAAACCAAACAAAATATATGAAACAGCCTCTTTTAGACATTAAACAGGCCTACAAGACTGTGATCTCTGAAAGAAGGGAAATATCTGAGGTGAACTCCAACTTGCTGCCTGGAAGCTATTTAGGAGCTTCGGAAACTCAAATAAAATCCAGAGGCTTAGCTGAGGTGAGGAGATGGACTTCAGTGTGTTGAAGTGGTTGGAAGTTACAGAGTAGGATTCAGGAATTAAGGGAGCTAGTCAGAAAAAGAACTCCAAAAATCTGCACGAGAGATTTCCTGATTCTTTCATGTGTACTAGGGTACCATAAGCAGGCAGACACCTCAAGAAATTGAATAAAGAACAACCTGGGAGTAGTTCACTGAATAATTTCTGCAGCTCTTAAAGGGTGGAGGAGACATTTACACTTCAAACACCTAGAGAGGAAAGTCTTCTTTGATGATCTCAGGCATTCAGTGGGATTAAATAATAGTAACAGGGGAATCATGCCTACTCTATATGCTTTTTAGAAAAACTTAAAAATAGGTCTCAAAGTTACTAAACTGTGCTACTAGAAATTTAACTGCTTGTCAAAGTAAAGCCTAAAACTCCTTTAAGGAAAACATCAAAATCTAGATGCTCAGTGTGCTGGTTTGAAAGGAAGTATGCCCCCTAGAAAAGCCCTGTTTTAATCAAAATCCCATTTCATAAAGGTAGAATAATCCCTATTCAATACTGTATGCTTGAAACTGTATTCAGATCATCTCCCTGGATGATGTGATTTAGTCAAGTGTGGTTGTTAAACTGGATTAGGTGACGACATGTCTCCACCCATTTGGGTGGGTCTTGATTGGTTTATTGCAATTCTATAAAAGAGATTCAGAGAGAGCAGAGCAGAATGACAAAGCCAGTGATCTTTGGAGATGAAGAAGAAACATGCCTCTGGGGGAGCTTCATAAAACAGGAAGCCAGGAGAAGAAGCTAGCAGATGATGCCATGCTCGCCATGTGCCCTTCCAGATGAGAGAGGAACCCTGACTGTGTTCACAATGAACCTTTCCAGATGAGAGTGAAACTCTGACTGTGTTCACCGTTTGTGCCCTTCCACTTGAGAGAGAAGGAACTTCATCGGCCTCCTTGAACCAAGGTATCTTTCCCTGGATGCCTTAGATTGGACATTTCTATAGACTTGTTTTAACTGGAAAATTTTCTCAGCCTTAGAACTGTAAACTAGCAACTTCTTAAATTCCCCCTTTTAAAAGCCTTTCTGTTTCTGGTATATTGCATTCCTGCAGCTAGCAAACTAAAACAGATTTTGATACTGGAGAGTGGGGTGCTGTTACTGTGGTTTGCAAATACCAAACACGTTAGAACAGCTTTTTAAATGGATAAGGGGAAAGTTTTGGAGGAGTTGTGAGGAGCTTGATAGAGAAGGCCTAAAATGCTTTGAAGAGACTGTTGGTAGATGTGTGGACTCTAAAGATACCTCTGAAGAGCCCTTAGACAGAAAAGAGGCATGTGTTTTGGCAAACTGGATGGAAGGCGATTCTTGTTTTAAAATGGCAGATACTCTGGCAAAATTGACTAGTAGCTTCAGCTGGAAGGCAGATTTTAAATGCCATGAACTTGGATATTTAGCAGAAGAGCTTTCCAAATTAAATGTAGAAAGTGCAGCCTGGTTTCTCTCACAGTTTATAGTGAAATGTGACAGGAAAGAGATAAGCAAAACTGAACTGTTGAGTACAAAGAAGTGAGAAATTGATATCCTGGAAAATTCTGGGCCTCCAGAAATGGACACCCCAGAGAATAGTGCTCCATGTGAAGATTTGATCAGTTGTGGAACCCGTCAGCCATCTCAGAGAAAGCCAGGTTTGGAAATGGAGTTATCCAGGAAGGATTTGTGGAAACTCCTTATGTCTTATGGGCATGATCCAAGGTTACTGCATAGAAAGTCAACGAGAGTGCTGTGGGACCTGTATAAACAGAGCTGCTGCCAGTCTGTACTGGGGGGTTCAGAGAAGGGACACATTGGAGGAAAAATAACTTCAGAGGCAAAACCATGGAGGCCGAGGTCTGAAGTCAAGAAGCCTCGGGCCAGGAGAGCAGACCCACCCAAGCTTGTGGAGAGGGTGAGTTTGCCCCAGCGGCAGAGGATGGGCCTTCCACCTCATTGCAGTGGAAGAGTCATGCTGCCCCAGGCCTTGGAGAAGGTGAAGCACATTCCTTGGGATTTGGGGAGAGCCTGGTTGCCACCAGATGGAGGGGTTGAGTGTGTGCCCCGGAGATGGCAGAGAATCCAGGTGCAGCCCCAATGCTTGGAGAGGGTGGAGCCTAGATAAAGGTGGTCTCCCAAGTGTCCTCCAAGGTTGCATTTGGAGAGAGGCAGGGCTCTGTGTAGGCCCTTGGAAAGGGTCAGACTGCCGCTTTCAGAAAGCCCCAAGGATAAATGATTCTCAGACTTTGAAATCTGATGGACGTTGCCCTGCGGGTTTTTGAAACTGTGTGGGTCCAGTGACCCCTGTGTTCTTTCCTCCCTATGGAAACATGTATATGTCTCCTATGATTGTTCCACCTTTTTATGTTGGCAGCAAATAACTTGTTGTAAGTTTTCAAAGGTCCAGAGCCAGAGAACTTTGCCTTAGAACAGACCATGCCTGTAACTAACTTTGATAGGAGTTTGTACTGTTTCTAACTTTGTATTTCATTTGTATTGCTACTGAAATGGTTTAAGGATTTCTGATATTGTTATGAAATTAATATATTTTATATACGGGGAAAACATGTCTTTTTTAAGGACCAGAGGGTGGAATGTGCTGGTTTGAAAGGAAGTATGCCCCCTAGAAAAGCCATGTTTTAATCAAAATCCCATTCCATAAAGGTAGAATAATCCCTATTCAATACCGTATGCTTGAAATTGTATTCAGATCATCTCCCTGGATGATGTGATTTAGTCAAAAGTGGTTATTAAACTGGATTAGGTGAGACATGTCTCCACCCATTTGGGTGGGTCTTGATTGGTTTATTGGAGTCCTATAAAAAAGGTCCAGAGAGAGCAGAGAATGCTGCAGCACCAGGAAGCAGAGTCCACAAGCCAGCAACCTTTGGAGATGAGGAAGGAAAATGCCTCCTGGGGAGCTTCATAAAACCAGAAGCCAGGATAGAAAGCTAGCAGATGACGCTGTGTTCACCATGTGACCCTCCAGCTGAGAGAGAAGCCCTGACTGTGTTTGCCATGTGCCTTCTCACTTGAGAGAGAAACCCTGAACTTCATCGGCCTTCTTGAACCAAGGTATCTTTCTCTGGATGGATGCCTTTGATTGGACATTTCTATAGACTTGTTTTAATTGGAATATTTTCTCGGCCTTGGAACTAGCAACTGATTAAATTCCCCCCTTTAAAAGCCATTTTGTTTCTGATATATTGCATCCCGGCAGCTAGCAAACTAGAACACTCAGTGAGGCACTATACACATTATTTAACATCTAGCCAAAAACTACTAGCTATACCAAGAAGCAGGAAAATGTGACCTACAAGCAGGGGGAAAAAGTAAGCTAGAAGATAAAGATCCAGAAATGACAGAAGTTGGTAGAACTAGCAGGGAAAGATATTAACACAGTTATTACAATGAAATACCATAATTTAAAGTAGAATATGAATACAATGAGGAGAGAAATGACAATATAAAAAAAAGAACTGGAACTTCTAGATATGAAAAGTAGAATACCTGAAACGAAAATCTTACTGGTTAGGGAAAACAGCAGATTAGAAACTGCAGAAGAAAATATCAGTGAACTTGAAGACCTAGTTAAGAAATCTATCCAAAATGAAGCACAAAGAAAAAATAAGACAAAATAAAAGAAGAGCATCGCTGACCTACAGGACAATACCAAGTGATCCAGCATACATGTAATTAGAGATCCAGAAAATTTCCAACTTTGAGGAAAACTATAAGCCCACAGGTTCAAGAAAAGTTCAATGAATTTCAAGCAAAATAAACACAGACAGAATAGACATGCACACACACATACATACACATACAAACAATACCATCCAAGACACATCATGATCAAATTGATGAAAACTGATGATAAAAAAGGAATCTTAACAGAAATTAGAGAAAAATAAAGCATAATTTGTATAAAGAAACAAAGAAAGGAATGATCACAGACTTCTCAGAAACCATAAAAGCCAGTAGACAATGGGATGCCATCTCTAAAGTACTGAAAAACTTCATAAACTTTTAACAAAGCTGTGTCCTGATACTACAACTAACAAGGAAGTGTAAAATTAAAATGAGATCATCCACAGTAATGGATTATAAATCTTAGCATTGGGGGCAGGCCTCAGTGGCTCAGCAGGCAGAGTTCTCACCTGCCATGTGGGAGACTTGGGCTCGATTCCTAGTGCCTAACCACGAAAGAAAAAAAAAAAGTAGAATCTTAGCATTGGGAGTTTATTAGTTTTCTAAGGCTGCCATTAAGAAGTACCAAAAACTATGTGGTAGACACAGGTTTGTTTCCCTGTCCATGCACATCCCCCCTCACCATCACCCCCCCCGCAAAAAAAAAACGAGTGAGAGAGAGAGACAGAGAGAGAAAGTACCAAAAACTGAGCAACTTAAAGCAACAGAATTTTATTGTCTCACAGGACTGGAGGCTAGACATTTAATTATAACTTGTCAGCAGGACCATGCTCTCTGTGAACACTCAAAGGGAAAAATCCTTTATCTCATCTTAGCTTCTGATGGTGGCCAGCAAACTTTGGTTTTCCTTGGCTTATAGACATTTCACTCCAATCTCTGCCTCTTTCATCACATGGCAATCTCCTTGTGTTTCTGTCTCTGTGTCTCTTCTCTTTCCATAAGGACACCATCCATATTGGATTAAGGGCACACCCTACTCCAATATGACCTCATTTTAATTTAACTAATTACATCTGCAATGACCCTATTTCCAAATAAGATCACAATATGCATTGCTTGGAGTTGAGATTTCAACATATCTTTTGGGGTGACATAATTCAACTCATAACCAAAGATCTAATATAGAAGTCCCTAAAATCTTTCAAAAGTTTCCCAGTGGCCCTAGCATTAAGTTCAAACTTTCCTTTCCCACTGCTTAGAATTCTTTTGACCCATTTTTAACCTGAATAATTTCAACTCTTTTTCATATTATAGCTTAGATGTAATTTTTTCTAACAGTCCTTCCTGATTCTCCTAAACTAGATCAGATGCCTCATGTCATTTCTTCAACTGTAGCCCATACCCCATTGTATTGAAAACTGCTTGTCTGTAAATTAAAACATATGTAAGATGAAGGAGGATGGAAATCAAATTTCTCTTAGTCATTTTTCCTCAGGGTCTAGCATACTTTCAAGCCTAAGTTAGATATTCAATATAATTTTTTCCAAATAGACTACAAAATATTCAAGTCAGAAAACAAAACTATAATTTCAATTCCTAGACTTAGAGTTGGGCATTGGAAAATTTAAGTTTTAAGCTGGACTTCCACTTTAGGTCAAGTGAGAGTAACTGAGACTGAATTTACCCTCCTGCCTAAAACATAAAAAACATAAAACAAAATATATGAAATAAATAATTTTTAAAACACTGAATACTAGGCAATGAAAAACACTGATTTCTGAGACAGAAAAAAAAAAAACAAGTTGTGGTAGTTAGATTCAGTTGTCAGCTTGGCCAGGTGAAGGTGCCTAGATCTATTGCTGGGGACATGAGCCAATGGCACATGAACCTAATCTGTTGCTGATTACATCTGCAGTTGGCTAGGAGGCGTGCCTGCTGCAATGAATGATGGTTGATTTAATTGGCTGGTGCTTAAATGAGAGAACTCAATGTAGCACAGCCCAAGAAGCTCAGCATACCTCATCTCAGCACTCGCAGTTCAGCCCAGGCCTTTGGAGATGTAGAAAGAAATCACCCTGGGGAAAGTTGTTGAAACCCAGAGGCCTGGAGAGAAGGCCAGCAGAGATCACCCTGTGCCTTCCTGCATAAGAAAGAACATCAGTTGAAAGTTAGCTGCCTTTCCTCTGAAGAAATAACGAAATAAATCCCCTTTTATTAAAAGCCAATCCATCTCTGGTGTGTTGCATTCTGGCAGCTAGCAAACTAGAACACAAGGTTAATAATATTATCATTCTAGTATACCACCATGAGAAGGTTTCTAGACCACAGCACAGGAAGGGGGAACTGAGGCAGAGCCTGACAAACTCCCTCAGATCAGAAGACAGAACTAAGAGTCTACAAACACCAAACCAGTGAGTGTTCACAGGGCAGGGTATTCAAAGAGGTGTTGCAAAGAGAGAGAAACCTGGAGATCTATAAAGTACTGACCAGTAGAGATACTGATCAGTGCATGCATATGAGAAAACTATCCTAGGCTTGGGAAAGAATCATCCAAAAAGACTAGAGGGAGCCATGTTTGGGGCTTACAGAAAGCCAGAACAATGCTATTTCCACCACTCAGACTGGAAAAACCCATAATTCGTGGGACATTTGATAGTGTACTCAAAAGGTCTTGCCGCTGTGGTGGGAAAAATTAGCCCTAGACTAAGTATTTCTCAGTACACATAAAAATAATAAAACCAATATTTGAAAGATCAGATTTTCTCTAAATAAATTGCATCCCAGAGCATAGCTCAAGGATACAAGTAGGAAGACAAAAATATCCAATACCTAATCCAGGCATGCACTGAAACAGGAAAAACTTGACCAATAATAAGAATAATCATCGATTGAAACCAAATTAGAACTAAATAGATGTTAGATTTAGCAGAAAATGACATTACACAGTTACTATAACTATATCCCATATGTTCAAAACATTATGTACAGACATCATATCAAAAAGGTAATAAGTATCTTAAAGACCCAAATTGAACTTACAGAGCACATTAAACCATCTTCACTAGTCTCACTGCTTCCACCCCACATGCCCCACCAATGTTCCTTCCATTTAACTATAAGAATTCACAGTTAAAATATGACCAGGAGCTCTGTGAATTTCTGTGATAGGTGGGCATTTTTAAAAATAATATAACTAACAGATAAAAATGTCTGCCCCCATCTCACGTCTATATTTTCAATGACCAAGTGTACATTTCCATTAGAGCAGCACTCATTCCCTCAAATAAGCATGTTTAAAATCTAATTCACCCTCTTTCTGAAAAATTATCTCTTCCAAATGTACTTATTCCATCAATGGTGACATTAATTGTATTGCCCATTCATTAAAAAATACTTACTGAACCTCTACTAATTACTACTTCTTACGAAGTTCTAAACTCAGTGCTATAGGGAAGACAAAGATGAGAAACAGACCCCAACCTTGAGATTATAATATGCTGAAAGAGACAGACACACAAATAACAATCCATTCATTCAACAAATACTTACTAGGTACCCACTCTATGTAAGCCATGCAAGATGCTGGGAAACAGGATAAAATCTCTGTCTTCCAGAGGCTAAAATATAATTAAGAGTTCATATTGCTAGGAATTCCCTTTTCTTTTCTCCTCTTAACTATTTTATTAATTCTTTGAAATTCTTTAACTTTAATTTCTGAAAACATTTCTACCATAACAAATGTTCAAATTTCAATTTTCAATCCATATTTGATTTTTTATTTTAAAACATATAACCATTCATAGGCTTGAGGATTATACACAGTTTGTAATTAACTTGAGAAATAGGCTTAAGAGCTGATAATTATAGTTAATTATAGATTCAATAGTCATTTATTGAATCCTTATACACAACACTGTTCTAAATACCTGATATGTAATAATAATTCATTTACTCCTCACCACCACATTATGAGGTAGGTATTATTATTATTATCCCAATTTTATAAGCAAGTAAATTGAGGCACATTCACAATCCATCTCCTCTGAGTATTCTCTCTTCTGTAACTACAATTTAGAACTTGCTTACACTTGTCCTTTATTCTCCAACTCAGTCAGGAAATTATGATTTTTTTAAATTAGAGGGCTTTTTGCCTACAAGCCTCTTTGGTTGAAACAGAAAGTCAAATAACAGAAAAGTATGCAGGGAAACTGCCAGGTACTCAAGCAGTTTAAATTTTATTTAAGACAATCCAGCACATCTACAATTGCATAGATTTAAATCAGTGAGGAAAAGCATATACTTCTCACTCATACAACATATTATCCTAGGAATTGTAAAGGGTTTAGAAAATCAGCAAGAAAACTAACCAGTAGCCTTCAGAGGAACAGCAGACATGTAAACACAATTGAGCACAATGTTTTCACATAAGTACTCTGTGTCCTATCAATGGTTTCAGATGTTAATTTAGTGGGTTGATTCCAGACCTATAGTGAGTGATACAAGTAACGTAAAAAAATTACCAAATAATTCTTTTTTTTTTTTTTTACATGGGCAGGCACTGGGAATCGAACCCAGGTCCTCTGGCATTGCAGGCAAGCATTCCTGCCTGCTGAGCCACCGTGGCCCTTACCAAATGATTTAATTTTACCTGCATATAATTGTATATATTTCCACTTCCCTAATAAAATGTTTGATCTTTTCTCCATAGCTTTGAAAGAAAAGGTTTTAAATCATTAAAAAGAAATTGTTAATGCGTATTTGCACTTGATACTAAACTACACAAAGTAATTAGATACGTGAATTGCTAACATTATTCAGATAAAGCAAACTAGCATTGTACCAGTGCTTCTTTTCTCATATAATCCTAATAACTTCATTTTATAGATCAGAAACAAAATATTAGTGATCAATCCATGGTGGCAAAGCCAATTCATAGGTAAGAATTCAAATCCAAATCTGTCTGATTACAAAATGCCTTTATTTTCATAACAAATCCCCTGTCTCTTTTTGCAACTTTTCTTCTGATCTATTATTCCTTCAATTTTTTTCCAAAATAAAAGATATTCTATCCTATTAATTTTTCTTAATAGCTTGGCCAAAGAGAAATCTTACTGGGTTTGAAATCTGAAGCCTGTGAAAAACAGGTAAATCTCAGCTCTACCACTTTCTCATGCATGGCCTTTGGCAAGTAAATTGA
The DNA here is from genome assembly GCF_023851605.1 of Tamandua tetradactyla. Classification (NCBI taxonomy): domain Eukaryota; kingdom Metazoa; phylum Chordata; class Mammalia; order Pilosa; family Myrmecophagidae; genus Tamandua; species Tamandua tetradactyla. The sequence continues at coordinate 95,502,403 of NC_135333.1, read as the reverse complement.
CCTCCTTAAGCTGCGGTTTTCTTTTCTTTTTTTTTTCCTAACACCTCTGAAATTGCATCTTATTTATTCATTTCTACAAACGCTCCCCTATCACCTCTCCCCTTTTCCCATGGTAACTTTTAATCTGCTATCTACCTCTGTGAATTTGCTATTTCTAGTCATTGCTTATAAGTGATATCATACTAGTTTTGTCCTTCCATATCTTGCATATTTCACTGAGGATAATGTTTTGGAGGTTTTTACACATTGGAGGGTGTCCCATAACTTTATTTTTCCTTATGGTCAAATAGCATCCCGTTATGTTTTTATACCACTTTTTATTTGTCCATTCATTTGTTGATGGACACTTTGGTTGTTTTCAGCTTTTGGCTATTACGAATAATACTGCTATAAACACTGGTGTACAAGTATCTGTCTGTGACCCTGTTTTCACTCTCCTTAGGTATTTAGTTAGAAGTGGGGCACCAGATCAAATGGTAATTCTATATTTAACTTCCTGAGGAATTGCCATATTGCTTTCACAGGAGCTGCACTATTTTACATTCCAAAGGCTGTGGTTTTCTGATCTGACATACAGTGGGGATAATACTAATATGTATTTCTGAGAACCGCTGTGAGGATTAAATGAGAAATGTTAGCTATTATTAGTAACATAGTCATATGTGTTAACATTTTTTAAGAGCCACACTTCAATAAGCCTGGTTTTACTATTGATATTTGTCTTCTTCATATCCAGCACGGCACATGGCAAATACCAGCTGGCCCCGCGGTAATTTTGTTTGGAGTCAAAGAAATCCTTGTAGAAATGACATTTAGCTAAGACCTGAATGATGAGAACCAAGCAGCATCTGGGGCAAAGCATCTCAATGAAAAGGCCCTTCGGGAGAAATCAGCAGCAGGGAGGCCAGTGTGGCTGGAGTGGTGTGCATCTTACTTAATGTTTGTGCTCCCAGGAGCTCAAAGAGAAGAAAACAGGCTAATTTAACAAGGAGAACAGTAAAGGAAATTGCTTTTTAAGCAATGTTATCTATTGGTTCATTACTTCTTTCTAATTGCACCAGAGGAAAATTAGGTAATAGTATGCAATGAATTCCAGAAGATCGGGCCCAAATTTCATTTATCTGATTCAAAGGCCAATTCAGGAAGAGGCAGATGATGTGGCTGTCCCCAATTGAATGAGACAATGATACACAGCAAATGCATTTCTCGTGATAGCATGCTGGACAGAGGAGGACACAGGGGAGATCACTGTTTTATTTATTTGCTCATGTCATTTATGGATTTCCAAATAGATGTTACAAAATGAGCATGTCAAAATATGGTATCTGTAAACGAGGCTTAAGTTTCTTATTTTGTTTATTCAACACATATTTCACTCAGCAAATATTCACTGAGCATCTGTGAGTTTCAGATACTATTCTGACAGCTTGGGATAGAGCAGCAAATAAGACAGGTGTAGTCCCTGTCCCCAAACTCATATTACAGTTGGAGGGAAACAGAAAATAAACAAAACAAACCCAGAAAATCTCACAGAGTGAAACTGCTAAGAAGAAAATAAAAGAGAAATGCGCTACAGAGTGACTAGGAGCTATTTCTGTCATTTATTCATCTACTGCTTATAACTAATAAATATCAATTGAAAAAGCTCAGGGTTCATTTCTGGTTTTTTTGTTTGTTGTTCGTGAAAGAAAGAACATCTAGTCACTTTTGGTCTGAGAACAATAAATAATCCTTGAGCCCTCTTGGGTTATTATCATTCAATTAACTTCCTATATACTGAGTTATTTCCAAAGGAAAAATGGCAAATGCTACTGGATAACTACAACAGGGCATTTAAGTCAATCAAGTAAGTTCAGATTTAGAACATAAGCCATTTGAAATAATAGACCAGACTTTCCTCATCTCTATATTTTGCAGAACAACTAACATACTTCCTGCCATTACTAGGAAATGTGTTAAACAGAAAAAATAGGCAAATATATTAAGAAGTAATTCAAAGAAAAAGAAACCCAAATGACCAATAAACATGGTATGTTGCTAAAACCAATTCGTAATGAAAGAAAAACAAAGTAAAAGAAGTATTTTTCAACCTATCAAAATTGTAAGGGTTAAAAGCTTTTGTGAAAACAAAGCCCCAAAAAACCCACACACACAAAAAAATCACTGTTAGCCACTGTGTGTGGAAATAGGAATTCATTATTGGAGGGAAGGTTAATTAATGCAGCCTGTTGGAAAGGCAATTTGGAAAGAAATATCAGAAGTATAAATCTATTTCCTTTTTTACCTAGCAATTATACCATGAACTTATCACATTGATGCATTTGCCAAAAGGCATAAATATAAAATTCAAAGATATTTCTCATAGTACAGTTTATCAAAATAAAAACTGAAAATAAATCAGGAATTCAACATAGGAATTGGTCAAATAATTTACGAAAATTCATACAGAATAGGGTACAGCTGTTAAAAAAAAAGAAGAGAGTTCTAAAATATATATAAAGACCAAAAAAAAAGCATAAACCTTTTTCTATTACTGCAAGCAATTTTAATACAAAAGTGTCTTGTTTTTAAATAGTTCATTGGTAGAGCTTCAATTTCTACCTCAATTAAAACCAGTTGAGATAATCACACAGCAACATGGTTGGAGTTAAAGAGGAACAGCAGCTAAAAATCAGGAGCCCCAGATAGTCCGGCCTCATCATCACTTGGTCAGGTGACTTTATTATGCACAAGAAAAGACGGAAGCAAATGGGAATTGGTAACAAATCTGCTGGTGAATTTCTTTAAAGGGCAAGCAAATATTTGTCTTATGTCCACATTTTCAGAATAGACTTGTGGAATTCATTCCTCAGTTTGTGAGAAGTTGATCCACCACTGAAATAAATAGTTAAAAAAAAAAGCATTAAACATTTCTGAAGCAATATATATATATATGTTAATGGTGGGGTGGTGGACAGAATAATGGCCTCAAAAATATCCACATCCTAATCCCTGGAAACTAAATAGGTTACACAGTGTGATGGGGTGAAGTTGTATGTTGCCCAGAAAAGCATGCTCTTAAAGCTAATCCATTCCTGTGGGTGAGGACCCATTGCAAGTAGGATCTTTTGGTGAGTAGGATCTCAATTTAACTTGATATATAACTCACCTCATTTGGGATGGGTCTTAACGCTTTTACTGGGGTCCTTTATAAAAGGATGAAATTCAGAGAAAGACACACAGGGAGAAAGACATAGAGTCAGAGAGGATGCCACTGAAGCCAGAAACAACGAAACCTGGAACAGAAGGGAGAGACCAGCAGATGCCACCAGGTGCCTTGCCATCTGACGAGAAGACTCTAGGATTGCAGGCAGCCTTTCTTTAGGAGAAGGTATCGTCTTGATGATGCCTTGACGTGGACATTTTCATGGCCTCAGAACTGTAAGCCTGTAAACTAATAAACTTCTATTGTTAAAAGGCAGCCCATTTTTCGTATATTGCACTTTGACAGCTTTAGCAAACAGAAACACATAGTGAGGGGAAATTAAGGTACAAATGGAATTAAGATTGCTAACCAACTGATTTTACTAATTAGATAATAGATTATCTGGGTGGGCCCAATGTAATCACAAGGGTCCTTAAAAGTGGAAAAGGGAGGCAGAAAAGAGACAGCAGTGTGACAAGTACGAGGCCTGACATTATTGGCTTTGACCATGGAGGTAGGGGGCCACAACCAAAGAATGTGGAGAAGCTTACAGAAGCTGGAAAGGGAAAGGAAATGCATTCTTCCCTACAGATTCCAGAAAGGAACAGTCTTGTCAACAAGTTCACCTTATCTCAATGAGTCCATTTGGGCTTCTGAACTATTGAAATGTAAGAAAATAAATGCATTTCAGCCAAATTTGTGGTGATTTCATGCAGCAGCAACAGGATCTAATACAGTTGTTGTTACTTTTGTAAAATGGAGCTGGGAATTGGGGCAAGGTGGAAGATTTCCTTTTCATGTCATTTCACTAAGTTTAAATATTTTAAGTATGTATATATATAAAACTTTAAAAATGTGTAACAAATTGTTCTAGTTTGCTAGCTACCAGAATGCAATATACCAGAAATAGAATGGCTTTTAAAAAGGGGAATTTAATAAGTTGCTAGTTTACAATTCTAAGGCCGAGAAAATGTCCCAGTTAAAACAAGTCTATGGAAATGTCCAATCAAAGGCATCATCCAGGGAAAGATATCTTGGTTCAAGAAGGCCGATGAAGTTCAGGGTTTCTCTCTCAAGTGAGAAGGCACATGGTGAACACAGTCAGAGTTTCTCTCTCAGCTGGAAGGGCACATGGCGAGCATGGCATCATCTGCTAGCTTTCTCTCCTGGCTTCCTGTTTCATGAAGCTCCCTGGGAGGTGTTTTCCTTCTTCATCTCCGAAGCGCTGGCTAGTGGACTCTGCTTTGTGGTACTGCAGCATTCTCTGCTCTCTCTGAATCTCTCATTCTCCAAAATGTTTCCTCTTTTATAAGACTCCAGTAACTAATCAAGACCCACTCGAATGGATGGAGACATGTCACCTAATCCAGCTTAACAACCACTCTTGATTAAATCACACCTCCAGGGAGATGATCTAATTACTATTGAATAGGGATTATTCTGCCTTTACGAAATGAAATTTAGACTAAAACACGGCTTTTCTAGGGAACATACATCCTTTCAAACCAGCACACAAATATAACATTATGGAATGTCTTTAATTGGCATCCTAAGAAGTATAATTCACTTTGTAATGGCAATAACTTTAAGGATATTTTTCTATTACAACCAAAAAATAAAGAGATAAACATAAGAAAAATAAAATTTAAAGAAGAGAAATAAATTCCTAGTCTACATGACTAGAAATAATGCTGGAAATTTCATCCTTACAATTACATATAGTGGCCTAGATTTACTAAGAATGTGTTTACATGTAAAAAATACTAAAACAGCACAATTTTGAAAAGTAGTGAATACCTAGAAATTCTCATTAAAAGAGTGAAAGGCATAGAACAAAACAAAGTGAGACAAAACTTGAGTTTTATGTCTTATCTTTGAATATTCAATAACCTATCATTTTTCTATTTTTTCATCATACTTTAAATTAATTAAATAATAAATATGCATAGCAAGTTTCACAATATTTTTAGATAGTCATATGATTATATCTCAAGGCAATAATAATAAATATATCTAATATTTAATGAACACTATCCACGTCCCAGGCATTGTTAAAATTGGTTTTTTATGTATTAGATTTTTTTAAAACATTTTTTATTGTGAAATATAAGATATATACCGAAAAGTTATAAATTTAAAAGTTCAGTTTAACAAGAAGTTATAGAGAAAATTTCAAAGTATAGAATAGGTAACAGTTTTCAGGAATTTCCTTCTGACTGTTCTAATACACTAGACTCTAAAAAGAATTATCTATATAATGATTCAGTAGTGATAATCATTTGTTAAATTCTAACTTCTGTGTTACAACTCCTTCCTCTCATTTGATAATTCTCTCAATCTTCAAGGGATATCTGGGCAAAGACCAATTGAACTTTTTCATGTTGAAAAGGGGTGTCAACATTATGGGATAGGGTAATGCAAGTGGTTGATGTTCTGCAAGAGACTGGTACCTTAAGTTTCAGGGCTTACCTGGTATAGGAACAATCTGGAGGCTTTAAGTTTCTGAAAAAATAAACTTAAAAAGTAAAATTTATTATAGAGTCCTGGGTTTTCTTTGGAATTTTCAGGAATACGTTGGTTGAAGCTTGACATACCATAGCAATTTTAAATATCTGGTTGAAGCTTGTATAACAGTACCCTCCAGAATGACCTCTCAACTCTATTTTAAATCTCTTAGCTACTGAAACCTTATTTTGTTACATTTCCTTTTCCCCTTATGGTCAAGAAGGTGTTCTCAATCTCAGAGTGCCAGGGCCAGGCTCATCCCTGGGAGTCATGTCCCACATTGCCAGGAGACTTACACTCCTGGGAGTCATGTCCCATGTAGAGGGGAGGGTAATGATTTTATTTGCAGAGTTTTGCTGAGAGAGAGAGAAACCACATCTGAGCAACAAAAGAGGTTCTCTGGAGGTGACCTTTAGTATGTTTATACATAGCCTAGCTTTACCATTATAGAAATAAGTTTCATAAGGTCCAAACCCAAAAGCAGGCTTGGCTTTTTAAGTCAGGAGTCCCCAATGATTGAGAGAATATCAGAAATTATGTACTGGATTTTATTCTCACAATAATCCCACTGAGGCAGATACTAGCATCATCACCTTCTTTGAGGCACAAAGGTCCACATATCTAATAAGTCATGAAACAGAGAAATCGAGAAGTACACAATCTTAACCATTTAATCCAGTACTCAATATATTCAAGAAAGTTCAATTCAATGTCTAAACAGGATTTATCTGTAATTAATGTAGTATAGGACAACCTTCAGTTTAAGCACTCCTTTTAGCATCACAGATCTAGAACTGTGGAATTAACAATTATAAATTAATAATTTGTTTCTTAGTTTTATTCATTTCTAATAATTCAACCTCTCTGCAATATGGATCTTCTAACATTCTTTCTTGTACCTTCTATTTGATCCCAAGGAGTGGGTCACTAACCAAAATGGTCTGATATACCAACTTCAACAGCATTTATTATTAAATCCCTTTTATTTCTTTTCAAATCCCTGTTCCAGTACTCATGCTACAGCATTCCTGGGAACCAGAGCCTCTGTAGCAATAAAATTACTTGCAACTTATTGGTATTACCACATGATATAAGAGGATATTTCTGCATAAAAATTAACAAAATACAATAATGGAACAATATCGATACAATGCTGCCAATTAACCAAATAAATAAAAAAATACTATAAAAAATATTCAGGTGGAGCCTTGAAGCACTTAGTGATCTCTAGGAAAACATTCCCAAATCCCCAACATTTTAGGTAAGATTATGAATTTGTCAGAACACCGAGAAACCTAGGAATCCTTCCTCCCCAGCCAGAGTAATTTGTACTACTTTCCTCTATGAAACTGAAATCAGAAACTCTCTTCTCTCATTTAAACTTGAGGTAAGAATGAAGGAGAGAAGAGGAAAGACACACTCACAAACCAACATGTTATTGTAAAGCAGATTTATAGTACTATAACTGAAGTATACTGCTTATTAATCAAACTATATCAAAGATCCCATATAAAAGATTTTTTCTTGGGTGGGCCACGGTGGCTCAGCAGGCAGGAATGCTTGCCTGCCATGCCAGAGGACCCAGGTTCGATTCCCAGTGCCTGCCCATGTAAAAAAAAAGATTTTTTTCTTAAAATCCCTACACATATCAGGCTTCTTATCATTTAAGGCCCAGGTTCACTTTCCCATCCCAGGTCTGATCACCACCAGCCTGCTGTGACTTACAGGCTCTCTTCATAAGGTCTCCAATAATCTGATTCAAGACCCACCCTGTTCAGTATGCCACACTTTAAAAATAACACCATCAAAGGTCCTATCTGGGTTCCACCCAGAGGGATGCAGATTAAGATTAAAAACACGCACTTTTTGGTACTGAAAGTAATTTTCAAAAAGTTCGCTTGTTTGAATAATAATAATAATAATAACATTTTTGCCAGTTGTTACCATGCTTTACCCTACTCACCTGGGGTTCCTTTCCCCAAAGCCTAGTAGTAAATAATATAAAGGCTGTCCCTTTATATTCTTAGCTGTCCCCAATATCCATCCACACACCATGCCCCCCCATCCTAACTTAGAATTTGTAAAACCAACACCAGAGTTCTTTTCATTTTAAGATTCTCATCTTCATTTTTACAAGACAGCAGATTTTAATTTTACAATTATCCGCCCTACCTCTCTCTTGCATCATCAATTTCTCCCTCTCTAATGGGTCATCTCCTATTAAAATAAACCATAGCAGAAACAAAAATAATGATACCCCTATCCCTCTGATCCCTAGGCTCAGGCTTTAAATGGCATCTATTCACTGATGGCTCCCAAATTTCTATCTCCAGACTTAACCTTTACCATAAGCTTCAGACTTATGTATTCAATTATCTACCTTTCTTTCCACTTGGATTTCTAAATATGCAACTCAAACCAAATAGAACCAAAATAGAACTCTTGACTTCCACCTACACACACACACACACACACACACACACACACAATTTTCTTAGTTTGTCAGGTTGCTATGACAAAAACCACACAATGCGTTGGCTTAACAAACATTTATCAGTGCAAGGTTTTGAGGCTAGAAGAAGTTCAAAATCAATATATCAGCAAGACTTCTTTCTCCCAGAGTCTATAGCCTTTGATAGTGGCTGCCAACAATTCTTGAGGTTCCATAGCTTGTGTCTCTACCTCCAACCGATGGCAATGTCCTTTCCTTTCTCACTGCTGTGACTTACAAGCTCTCTTCATAAAGTCTCCAATAATCTGAATTAAGGCCCACCCTGTATGCCACACTTTAAAAATAACATCGTCAAAGGTCCTATTTATAATAGGGATGCAGACTAAGATTAAAAACATGCACTTTTTGGTGCTGTAATTTTCACAAGGGCAAGGATTTTGTCATTTTTTTCTCTATCTTCAGTGCCTAGGCCAGCATCTTACACAGAGAAGGTGATCAATAAATACGAGGTAACATGGAATAGTGGGAGAAGGAAAGTAAAGTAATAAATGCTGGAAAAGCTATAAATAAAAGTACGTTTTCTTAATAGTTCTTCCTGTCTGTAGAAAAGTGCAAATGGGCTATTTTGGTATGGTTTGGTAGAAATCCACCACGTTACAGTGTTATTTCCTGAGGTAAAGATAATCAATTTGGTGACCGTCCCCACCATCATTCTCTAGTGGTCAGGGGATCCTGATAAGGAGGAGAAAACATCTACCTGCTAATAGGCCATTCAAGTGACCCTGGACTCAAAGGAATTATTGACATCTCTGGAAACCTCCAGGGAGTTGTTTCTCAATGTAAACAATGCTACGTGTTTAACACTGAAAAGCCAACTCAGGAAGTACCTCACCATTTTCCTTTATGACCTAAAAAATAGAGTCAAACCACTGTGTATTTTTACTATTCCTTCTTCACACTTGTCAGAGGGAATTGGAACCAATGTTCCTGATTCTAAAATTGGAGTCCGGTGATTGCTGTGTCCTTCGCCATTTCTGGAATTGGGAATTAGACCTTAGAAAACACAACCAGATCATGGTTTTGTGATGTCCTTTAAAGAAAGCTTAAACTTAACAGTAGCAAAATGAAAATGAGGCACTTTTTAATCTATTGTGCATGATATTTCTTGATAAGAAAATTGAGGAATGCCTTCTCTTTCCAGACCTCAATCTTGATTCGACCCAATACTCAAATCCATTAAAATACCTAATGCTACTACTAGTTGTGATTTCTTCATTTTTTTCTTAAGTTACTGTTCAATGAGCACTTATCCTATCAGCTATTCCAAGAGCTTCACAATATCTCATTTAACCCACAAAGCAAGGCTATATGGCAATACTATGTTCATCTTACAGATGAAAAAACTGAGGCAGCAAGAGAGAAGTACCTGGCTCAGGGCTATGATTCAAACCCAAGTCAATTTGACTCCGGATCCTGTGCTTAACAGACTCCTGCAATCACTTTTATAGCTTATGCTATACAGCTTCCTTTGTTCTCTTTGCTTATGTTTGTGTAATATCATTATTGATATTTTATTATCATCATTTATGCCCTATTCGCTTAAATTGGCTTAAAGTCATTTATAATAAAATATGTACACCAAGTAAAGAAGTTAAAATAAAAACAGCAAATTTAAAACAATGAATAAAAATAAGGAAGCAAATATCCTTGAGAAGTATGACCACGACCATTGTCATGACATAGCTATTATGACTATGAACTGAGACCCCCCCTCTTTCAACATACCCAAAATATTCTTCACTCTAGGGAAATTTTCTCAAGGCAGATAAAAACCTTAAACAAGTATTCCAGTTCATTGTTTGCTTTAGGAAAATCAATTTATCTTTAACAACAGAATATTCATTTGTGCAAATAGCTCACTTACCAAACAGCAAATATCCTGACCAGGTCTCAAGTAGTTATTTTAACTGATATTTATCTAATATTAAAATGGCATTAGGTAGTCAAGAGAAAATCTTTTTTTTTCATTATTATTTTCATCCTTATTTTATAGGTGAAGAAATTTAAGTATGAAAGATTATAAGACTTAGACAAGATTCTATTGCAAGTTCATGGTAGGACCTGAATTTGAATCCAGGTTTTATTTGATTTTAGAGTCTATAATTTTTAAATATCCCACTATACTGCTGATAGGAGTGTACAGCTTTTGAATATTTGAAAGGTCTACCGCAAGAGAAGGTTGAAACTTAAGAATCAAGGGAGAAGTTGGTGAATTGTCCCTCAAATACCTCTCAACTGGGTTTTTAACAGGAATAGAATAACAAGTAGGCAATTAAAGGCAATACTCTCTAATGACAGCTTTGTGTATTCTGTGTTGCAGATTGAAGTGAGATGCATAGGTTTTGGGAGGGCAGGTACCAAGGCTGACATTCAATTTAAAATAATGAAAAGCTGGCATTCCATTAAGAAGTTATGATTTGATTGGAGGTAAGGGTCATCTTATTTTAATAAGAGGAAAGGGCAAAGAAAGCCCCTCACACAAGGTCAAATAATGGTCCTTAAGAGCGCTGTCATACTGAGCAGTTATTAGCAGAGAACATTTGGACTGGAAAATTTTAGGAGTAGAGATTTTTAGCTCTCTATTTCAAATACAAAAGAATCATAGTATCGATTTTTTTCTCTATGTGATTGTGAATATACAGTAAAAAAAAAAAAAGGAAACCTATCCTCCTAACTGCTCTATCAGGAATACAGGCATATTTATATCTAAAAACTGTATCAGACCATTCTAATATGAATGAAAAGTGAAAGGACCAACAAAATAATTGAAACAGGAGAAAAATAGTACTTGCAAATATTGAATCATATTATATGACAATACTTAAATAGCGTGTCCTTGGCATAAGACTAGTCAGAGAGAATAACAGAATAGGCTGTATGGTCTCAACTATAGAAGTGAGATCAGGAACGGCACTGTTTTCAACTTTAGAGTCTTGTAATCACTAAAGACAGCCCCTAATGATGAAGGATCTTGGGTCCGCCAGGAATTAACCCACCCCAAGCCCCATATTGTCTTGATGACTGAGACTGGATCTAACCGAAGTGGGACCACCTGACCATGCACAGTAGCTTAGACTTAACCTAGACCTCATTCTGCCTTTTTCATTCATACGTTCAGTGACTAAACATATAATCAGTCTGCGCATGCTTAATAATCAGAACATCTAATTACATCATCTGGGGCCACAGTGCTCATTATCCTAAACCCTGCCCACCTTTTCTTTAATAAAAGTACCCGAATTACTGCAGTTCGGGAAACAGATTCAGGGCTGCTAGGCCATCTGCTCTCTACTACATGCTTACTAATAAACTCTTTCTCTCTTTGAAACTCCGGTGTCTTAGGAATTGGTTATTGAGCGCATCAGGCCAAAGAATCCATGGCCTTTGTCTGGTAACAGTGCAACAAATGCTCTGTTTTTTGTTCTTTGTTTTTTAAAGAACAGAAATAAGACAAAATTGAACAGAAATAGAACAGACTAGGACATAAAACCCAATAAAGTCAAGACAGAATAATGCTTCCCTTTGGAAAGAAAACATGGGTATCTTTAAGGAGGGAAATTCAATTAAAAAGAAATTATGAAGAAATCTACTCAGGCCAAAAAAAAAAAATGCTTCATTCAGATACTATGTAGATAATTAAATACTTGGGCTGATAAGAAAGCTGAAGACCACTGAACATTTAGGCTACAGGGAGCTAGTCAAAAGCCTAGTGGTGAATAATAATGCAAAATGTTAATAATAAGGAAAATAGTGTGTGTGATGTGAGAATATATGGGAATGCTGTATTTCTGCATAATTTTTCTGTAAATCTAAAACTTCTCCAATAAAAAAACTGAAAAACAAAAAACTACTGCTGACTAATCAAACAAGGAGAAATAAAGGAAATTTCACTATTTTCTATTGTGCTTGTTTTGATATTCAAATTTAAAATACTGAGACTCTCATCAAAAATAAAAACGCTTTAGTGAATTTAGTAAACCCTTAACCATGGTACTTATGTTGACTCTAAAAGTTTGTAAATCATGTTTCAAAGAACTATGTCAAATCGCAAAAGTTGTATGTTGTAGGAAATAGTAATTTATTAAATATGCTTGATCTTCACTTGAATTTTTCTCTTCACTTTTTTTCTTTTCATTTCTTTTGTTCTTCAACATTATAAAAACATTTTGGATTTTTCTGAGATAATAATTTACTGTGATTCTCCAGGTTTAAACTATTTCTGATAAGTTTGTATAAAAGAAATTGCTTCCAGCATTTTGAAAACCTAAAACACAGGATGGAGCTTTACCTTTGATACTAGTATAGACAGTAATTTAATATTCTTACTAAAAGGGGGACAATGTGATAAATTGTGTCAGGATACTTAGTAGCCAATTAAAGGAAGACTTTAAATTTAAACCTTCACCACTGTTCCACACATCAAACAAAAACTCACATCGATTAAAGAATTAAAAGTAAAAAATTAAACCATAACAACTGGAAGAAACTAAAATTAAAATTTCTAAGTTTTAAGAAGGGTGCAAGGAAGAAGAAGGTGAGGGGAAATTCTAAGCTTAAATTCACTAAAAGGAATCTCAATGAAAATAGTCAATAGATTTAAAATCAGAAATGCTAAAACTTCAATGCAGCAAAAGTAAAATAAAATCAAAAGGCAAATAATGAACTGGGGCAATAATCATAGTATATGATTAAGGAAAATCAGTAATTTTTTGAAGCTCACATGAATATTAAAAACACTAAAACCTAAATTATAATTGTGGAATGAATTAAGAAATATTCATTATTCCTTAGTTGAACAATTAATTTGCTCATTATTTACTACAAAAATTAAAGAAAGTGGCCAATTTCTCATTCATCCTTTTGTTCTTGTTCAGGTATCGGTATGTCAAAATCTGTGGTAGGATATAGTGATGAATAAGGTAAACCATGTCCTTATCCTCAATGACTTTACAAATTAATACTGAAATACCACTATTTACCTACCAAATAAGCAACCTAAAAAGAATTACAATACTTAGGGCTGGCCAGAGCTCAGTGAAATGGGTGCCGCGTCCTTTTTCCTCTCCGGTTTGACACGGTTCCCTGGAAGGAAGGGCGGTAGGCAAGGCCTTCAACACCCCAAAAGAGGACGAGGCATAAAATGGTGTAATAGAAAAATACTGGGATTAATCTCAATGAAAATAGTCAATAGATTTAAAATCAGAAATGCTAAAACTTCAATGCAGCAAAAGTAAAATAAAATCAAAAGGCAAATAATGAACTGGGGCAATAATCATAGTATATGATTAAGGAAAATCAGTAATTGTGTGTTTCTTGTTGCTGGTTGTGCTCCAAGCATTATATCAAAACGAATCAGAAAGCAAAAGAATTGGAAAAAATGATACAAATTGTACAAATTGCAAAACCTTGTTAATAACTGTTTGGAAAAAATTAGGTTGGGACGCCCCCATTAAGCAAGTCATGCTACAGATACAGCAGGCAGAAGTGCTTTTAGAACAAGTCACAGAAAAGTACCCCATAGAGAGTAAACACTTACAATTAAAAAACCCTGCATTGAGCCATCCTGGAAATTTACTCCCCCACCACGGCACCGGTCCATTGCTATAAAACAATAAAAAATCTAAGTAAACAATGTAACCTTTTAATCAAAACAAGCTAACCTTTAACCAGATTAAAATAGGTCTTAACATATTGCCTCACCTGTAGAATAATAGGAAAAGAAAGTCTAAACTCAGAAAACTGCAAACACAATGTCTGCGGTTTAAGCCAATATCTTGCTGCTATTGAAATCTTGTGTAAATTTTCCTAAGAAAATCAGAACGTGTACTTTCGTTTTGCTTCCCTGAACCTGTAACTTTACCTAAAACGTAAGCCATGACACAACCATGATCCTGTGATACCTGTTTCCTTGCCAAGAATAAGGGTATAAAATCAGTTAAGCAAAAATAAATCTAAGCAACTCTTCTCAGAAAAGAATTCTCTAAGCTGTCTCTTGGTGTTCTTCTCGCGCCGACGACCCTCCACACCTTCAAGCCCGTTCCCTCTGCTGCGGCTGGACCGCGGCAAATGGGCATCCTTTTCTTTTATAAGGGAAGCACAAATTGGCTCAATCTTTCAGAAAAGCAATTTAGATATATGTATCAAAATCTTTTCCTTTTGTTTAATATCATGTCATTTTGATTCAGTCATTTCACTTCTGGAATGCTATCCTTGAGAAATAATTCTAAATATATTTTTGAAAATATATGCACATAACAATGAAATGATAATAAAATCTCTAACACTGACTCAGCACTTACTAGTGCATCACATGTAATGTTTCATTTAGTCCTCACAACAGCCCCATGAGGTAAGGACTGCCATCATTCACATTTAGTAGATAGCAACACTGAAGCCCAGAGAGGATGAGTCATTTGTCTAAGGTTACTCAAATAATACATGCAGTGTTAGATCCTGGCAATATGAAGATAGATCACTTGCAAAATCTGCACTTGGCTCTAAAAACTAAATCCAAAGCTTCTAACTTTAATTTTTTGCATAGTTTTAGGGTCATAAACTTGTAAGGGATTTCATGTAATACAATTTTTCTTTCATGCATCTTCTTCATCACCTAATGTGAAATGTTATATTGCTAGGTTTTAACAAAATATCCTGGCAATTCAGTTTAAAAAAGAGAGAGAGAGAGAAAGACCAAAGTTGCTAGGTTCTATTTACCCGACAACAAGTACAAATACAATTAGTCTGTGATCTGGTAGAATCTGTTGGGCACTAGAGAGAGCTAAGAATCTAGCTAGATTTCACAAGAATTCTTGCTGAAATCAACCTCTATAATTCCAACTGCTCCTCATTCGAGGTAGGAGTACAGACTCACAGATTGCCAGCAGAGAACTGATCAATTTCAAGGCCATCTAAGATATCCGTTATAACAACAAAGAAGAACCAAAGTCATAAGTCTTTAATTAATAATATGGCTCTTAGGCTGGAGAGCGAAGTGGTGACCACCTGGAAGTGTTCCCAAGGGCACTATATCAGGCTGCATGCAAGAAGGATGCCAGGTAATTATGCTAGGAGGATCAGCCTTCTAGTACTAGAATTAACTGTATATTCATTGTATTCCCTTGACCAGTCGAATAAGCTTCATAAAGGCAGACACTGCCTTGTGCATGCCGGTATTTCCAGCAGTGATTGACATAGCATTTGCATAGTGTAGGTGCTTTAGATGAATGGTCATTCCTGAAGAGAAATTTTGCAACAAGTTAAAATGCAGCACAGAATTTCCATTTTCTTTTGCCACAGATTGGAAAACTGTGGTTACATAGGACTATCTGCAAGTACACATCAAAAGCATTTGCCAACTCAATGGTATTTCTCTCAATCTGAAGCTTAATGGTGGATTTGTCCATCACAATAAGAGAGCAGTAACACTGTCTGACCTTGGAGTGACTCTCCTCTCCTCTGCTGACTGGCCCCAAGCAGAAAGGACACTGCCAAATAAACAGATGGGTGAGCACACTACAATGAGATGGGCGTCACCAACCCCACGCTTCCGAGGCCTCTTCATTTTAAACATTCCTTCTCTCTCTGTTCTAATGCCAAGTGCCCCAAATGGCTGAAGATATGGTAAAGAATTTCTTTCCACCAAAGTAATATATTTATATTATTTTTCTTACTCCCCTTTCTCTCTCTCCCTCTCTACCTCTTTTTCCAACCACCTCCCCCCTTCCTTCTCTTTTTGTGTACACAATACAATCCCAATGGGGGTGATTTGGATGCCAAGGGAGTAAAAATTGGTCGTTTTGGGAGGAAAAAAAAAAATCTTACATATTACAGTGGTTTTTGGCCTTTCCAAGCTCAAACTTAATCAACACAACCTTATTCCTTAGAATTTAATCTTCTGATGACTGGTGGGAGGAGAATGTCTAAAAAAGACTCCTAAAGGAAAAGAAGCTTCAGAAATAACACTTCATTGGCAAGAACTTCCAATGAAAGACTATGTCAAATAATGACTTAATATGAAAAGATGCTCAACTTCCTTGGTTATTAGGGAATTGCAAATCAAAACCATAATATTATCTCACATTCACCAGCATGGCTATTATCAATAAAACAGAAAACAACAAGTGCTGGAGAGGATGTGGAGAAAGAGGCACACTTATCCATTGCTGGTGGGAGTGTAAAATGGTGCAATCACTCTGGAAGGCAGTTTGGCGGTTCCTCAGGAAGCTAAGTATAGAATTGCCATATGATCTGGCAACACCATTGCTAGCTATCTATTCAGAGGACCTAAGGGCAAGGACACAAATGGACAGCCCAAATGTCCATTCATTAATGTTAGTTCATATCAGTGAGACCAGACAGTTTTTGTCTTTTTGTTTCTGGCTAATCTCATTCAGCATAATGTCCTCAAGGTCCATCCACATTGTTACATGCTTCATGACTTTATTCTGTTTTACAGCTGCGCAACATTTTATCATATGTGTAAACCAAGGCTTGTTTGGCTACTCATCCGTTGATGGACATTTGGGCTGTTTCCATCTCTTGGCAATTGTAAATAATGCTTCTATAAACATTGGTGTGAAAATGTCCGTTTGTGTTCTTGCCCTCAGGCCCTCTGAATAGATAGCTAGCAATGGTATTGCCAGATCATATGGCAATTCTATACTTAGCTTCCTGAGGAACCACCAAACTGCCTTCCAGAGTGGTTGTACCACTTTACATTCCCACCAGCAGTGGATAAGTGTGCCTCTTTCTCCACATCCTCTCCAGCACGTGTTGCTTTTTGCTTTTTTGATAATGACCATTCTAGTGAGTGTCAGATGATATCTCATTGTGGTTTTGATTTGCAATTCCCTAATAGCCAAGGAAGTTGAGCATCTTTTCATGTGCCTTTTAGTCATTTGTATTTCTTCTTCTGAGAAGTGATTGTTCATGCCTTTTGCCCATTTTTAAATTGGGTTGTCTTTTTATTATTGAATTAAAGAATCTCTATATATTCAGGATACTAAACCCTTACCTTATATGAGGTTTCCAAATAATGTCTCCCATTGTGTAGGCTGCCTTTTTACTTTCTTGACAAAGTTCTTTGATACACAAAAGTGTTTAATTTTGAGGAGTTCCCATTTATCTATTCCTTTTTTTCAAAACTCATGCTTTGGGTGTAAGGTCTAGGAAACTGCCCCCTATTATGAGATTTATAACATATTTCCCCATATTTTCTTGTAAAAATTTCATGGTCTTAGCTCTAATGTTTAAGTCTTTGATTCATTTTGAGTTAATTTTTGTATAAGGTGTGAGATATAGATCCTTTTTCATTCTTTTGCATAAGGATATCCAATACTCCAAGCATCATTTACTGAAGAAGCTGCTCTGTCCTAGGTGGGTTGGCTTGACCATTTTAGCAAAGATCAATCGTCCATTAAAATCGAAGGACTTATAATATTACAAAGCAGGTGACGATGTGGAGGCTAGTTAAGTAGGTATGTGATTTGAAGCTGTATGTACCCCAGAAAAACAGGTTCTTAAAGTTAATCCATTCCTGTGGGTGTAAACTCATTGTAGATAGGGTCTTTAATATTTTTAATTAAAAATATTTTTTTATTAGAGAAGTTGTGGGTTTATAGAACAATCATAAATAAAATACAAGATTCCCCTATACCACCCCACCACCAACACTTGCATTGGTATGAAAATGCTACTATTGATAACACTTTTTTTGTAATTCTACTAATTTTTAACAGCAGTTACATTTGTTACAACTGATGAAAGATTATTAAAGTGGTACTATAACTACTGTCCATAGCTTAGGTAGTTTTTCATCATGTTCCCGACTTCTTTTTTTTTCATGCATGTCTTTATTATTCATCTACTCATACACTGGGGAAAGGAGATGTCAATCACAAAATTTTTATGGTCACATGATAAAAGCTATATAGTTATACAGTCATCAAATATCAAGGCTACTAGATTACAGTTCAACAATTTCAGATATTTCTTTCTGGCTATTCTAATACACTAGAAACTAAACAGAGGTATCTACATAATGAGTCAGTAGTCATAATCATTTGTTAAATCCTAATTTCTCAATTACACCTCCTCCCTCTCATTTGATCATTCTCTCAATCTTTAGGGATATTTGGACAATGACCATTTTAACTTCTTTGTGCTGGAAAGAGGTGTCAACTTTATGGGTAGAGGAATGAAACTGGTTTATGTTCTCAAGAGAGGCAGGTACCTCTGAGTTTCAGGGCTTATCTGGCATAGGAACAATCTGGAAGCCTCACTTTTCAGCAAAAAGAAACTTACTAAGTAAGATTTATAAGCATGA
The DNA here is from genome assembly GCF_023851605.1 of Tamandua tetradactyla. Taxonomy (NCBI): domain Eukaryota; kingdom Metazoa; phylum Chordata; class Mammalia; order Pilosa; family Myrmecophagidae; genus Tamandua; species Tamandua tetradactyla. The sequence continues at coordinate 95,483,878 of NC_135333.1, read as the reverse complement.
TCTTTTGATGAGGATTCTTCAGTTAAGGTATGACCCAACCCATTCAGGATGGGACTTAATCCTATTACTGGAGCCCTTTATAAACAGAATGAATAGAGAGAGAAAGAAAGCCATGGAAGCAAGTAGCTGGAATCAATGAAACCTGGAGAAGAAGGGAGAGACCAGCAGATTCTGCCGATTCCACCGTGTTCCTTGTCATGTGGCAGAGGAGCCAAAGTATCAGTTTGGGGAAAAAAGTATCACTGTGATGGTGTCTTGATTTGGACATTTTCTCAGCCTCAAACTTGTAAGCTAATAAATTCCCACTGTTCAAGCCTAACTTCTCATGCTATTTGCTTTAAGCAGCCTAGGAAACTAAAACAGTAGATAAGCAAGGTGTAGCTTTCTTAAGGAATGCTTAGTGTTCTACTTTAAACCAACTGAAAGTTAAAGTTTGAGTCTGTTAATATGATTTAATGTACAATAGTTACTTTAAAAAATATCTTTGTTGACTAAGCATTAGAAAGTATGATTCATTATGATTTCACTAACCTCACTCTTTGAGTTACCCACTCTTTAAGTTCTCTGTAACCTTCAGGAAATTAAGTCCTGAGTAGATTTAGGTATCCTTGATTGTTAGATTAAGCTGTAAATTCCCACAGGAGAATTAAATGCCTGAATAGAATCTTAATCAGGCTAGATCTGCCAACTAGGGTGTTCTTTGGAAATAGAGGTCAAGATGAAAAAAAAAAAGATTAAAATTGTCCTCCAAGCATTCAAGCTGAAATGCTGACTATACATTACTACTGAACAGTCTGCACAGGGAACAAAACCTGAGACCTGGATGGGAGAAAACAGAATTTGAAGCTGTATCAAGCCATTTTTGCCCAAGAATCAATATGTATAAAATAGAATGTAAACAGATGTTTATTCCTCTGTTACAAGAGGTAGAAATACTGGTGTTTGACCCTACTCACAAAAAGGAAGGGAGAGAGGGAGCAGGTGAGGGAAGGAAGAGATCTATTATAGATATATATGGCTGGTATACACCAGACCAGTTCTATATTTTTCAAAGTAGACTGCCATTCACTAGTTGTTACTTTAAATGATGAACGATAACTGATAAAAACTTAATTGCTCCTTAAGAGATTAAAAGACTATGAAAGATTACATTAAAAATGATATTTTTACCTATGCCAGCTCCAGAGTAGTCATTTACACAATATGTTCTGAGCAATGCTTCCTCACCATTTCTAACTTTAGTTTGACCTCTGCAGTTTCCCATTTAATTCTCCATTTGGCACTGGCTTAATGACTGGCTAGGACATAGAAAGGTGATGTAACTGTCATATCAGGTCATATTTTTATGCCCCTTCTTGTTGTCTAATGCAGAAATAAAAGTCATAAAAATGAATTACGATCATGCAATTTTAGTACTATTTGAAGCTATGGCCAAATGAGGCCCCCAACATCTGGATGTTGGAAATATTTAAATAGGTTTAAATTTTGAAGTTTCCTCCCAGATGTTTAGGATTTTGTGGATGAAGACCCTTACTACTTCTCCAAAATAACCTCAAAAGAGCTAAAGGGGTTCTGAATAAAGATCATTACTGTCAATTTGCGAACTGCGATACTGTTATACTGTTTCTCATTGATACAAAATACAACTTCCCAAATCACGGAAACCCTATTTGCAGTTCTTAAAAAGTGAAATCAAATGTATATGTTACTTGCAACAATGCACGCCTTTTATGATGGATCAGTGTTAACTGCCTCTCTGAGCATATAGGATTACAAGAGGTATCATGATGACTTCACACAATGTGCAGACCGTGCTCCTCACTTAGTGCTATAATGGAAACCTGACTCTCCCATTGAGACATTGCTTCCCCGGCAACCCTCTCAGGGGCTGTCTACAGTTACTCCCACAGTCCCTTACCATTGGGCCCTGAAGTGGGATGTGCCCTTTTTGCTCTACATGGCTGATTTAGACCACTGCCTTTCCCTCCCCACTAAAACTCTTCTGCTTTAAATCTCATGTCTTCAGATTGTTACTGTTAGTTACTATTATAACTATCAAATAATTTTGTAAGCTGCCTCAGAATCCACCTTACTTTGGCTAAGCCGCTTGTCTCCTCACTGACCTTTGGCCTAGTTAATAAGCAGCTTTCCGGCCAATGGGCATAAACTTCTCCAGGGCTCAAACCTCATCTGCAACCACCACCCACACCACTCAAACACCTCATCCAAAACCCATAGCTGGTACCAAATGATAAGCTCACCATCTCCACTGTCCTCAGACCCCAGTCCCTTCACCTTTCTGCATACATTTGCTTTAAAGTAACCAATCCTTGACTCCGGAAGGAAATCAACTAACCTCCACCCCTTTTCAACAATAAAGGTACAAGCCCATTAGTCCCTCTTGCTCTGTCTGTTTGCTCCCACTTGCTGGTTGAGCCACCAAAGCCAATCGCCTTCGCACTGACCCCTCGTGGTAGCCTCCTCTCTCTCTAGGATCTGTGAAGAACACACTATCATTCCTGGTGCATAATGGCCTCTATTTCCCACTGTGTCACACTTAACCTGCACCCAGACTAGATTTTAAATTCAGCTTAAGTAATTTGAAACACCTACCAAACACCAACTTATATTCCTTCATTTCTCCAACACTTTTCTTCCTGGCTCACTGTCATTATTTCCCGGACTTGTGACCTTAATTCTTGACATCTCTCAATATGCACACATATGATCTCAAGTCCTCAAATTGTTCATAAGGGATCTTATCCTCTTCCTATTTCAGTCACTCTCTCCCATTCTTATATCTTAGTGGCTCACTCTCCTGGTTGACTGTCTCATCACTTCTCTCCTCAAATCCCCAACACCTCTTCCATCTTCCCTCTCAGCTGCTGACCTTACTTTCTACTTCAGTGAGGAAAATGAAGTAATTTCAAAATGACTTGCAAAGACTACCTTCATCAAAACCGCTCTCATACAAGTACCTGCATCCATGTACTCTGCTTTTAAAGGTGTTACATTACATGAACTCTCTTTGCTCCTTTCTAAGAGGAGTACTTCCATTTTTGTACCAGATGTCAACACCTTCTCCTTCACTCAGGGAAATCAACTGTTTTAGACATTCCGCCCTTTTCTTCCTACAGCATTATATTTTCCCTCTAGCCCCATCAGCATTCTAACATATTATTATTTCTCTCATCTTTATTAAAAAAAAAAAAAACTCTTCCTTGAGTCCATTTCCTCTAGTTACATTTCTTTGGCCATCTTTAGGGTAAAAACAACAACAAAAAAAACCTCCATGAAAAAGTTGCTTCTATTCTGTTTCCAATTCCTCTCCTTTATTCTCTCTTGAACCAATACTATTCAGCTTTTGTTCCAATCATTTAACAGAAACTTATGACTCTAAATCCAATGATCAATTCCAACTTTTTATCTTGTTTGACATAAGAGAGCGTTTGCACTGATCACTTCTTAGAAACTAATTTCTTCACTTAGTTCCTAGGAAACCATTCTCTATTTTCTTTCTACCTCACTAATATTCTGTGCTGTTTTGAAACTGTTATGTACCCCCAGAAAAGCCATGTCTTTTTAATCCTAACCCGATTTTATGGGGGCAGCCCTACTGTACAGCGGGGCCTCTTGATTAGATTGTTTCCATGAAGATGTGATCCACCCAATTGTGGGTGAGACCCTTTGATGAGATTATTTCCATAAGAGACATTTTGAAACCAACTCAGGAGAGAAGGGACAGCAGACGTCATCATTTGCCTCCCTGTGTGACAAAGGAACCCAGATGCTGTCTTTCCTCTGAGAAAGAATCTTCCTTTTGGTACTTTAATTTGGACATTTTCATGGCCTTAGAATTGCAATTTGTAACTTAATAAATCCCCTTTATAAAAACCAACTGATTTCTGGTATATTGAATTTCAGCAGCTTTAGCAAACAAATAACTTCCTTTGATAGTTTCTAGGGCTGCCTAGGACATGGTGCTTGGGACCCTTCTCTTTTCTATCTGCATTCCCTTGCTTGATCTCACCAATACTGACCTTAAAAGGCTTCCATCTGCTGATGGATCTCAGGTTTATATGTCTATCACTAGATCTCTCTTCCAAACACTGGGCCCTTATCTCCCACTACTCACTCTATCTCTCCAACTGGAAATCTAATAAAAATTTAAAACTTAGACCCAAGACTGAACTTCTGCTCTTCCCTACCAAAACTTGTTCTACCTGAACCCTTCCTCATCTCAATTGACAATAATTCCATTTTTCAGTTTGGTCAATTAAAAGCCTTGGAATAGAATCATCTTTTCTCCTTCCTATCTCTCATTCTCTACATGTACCCCAAGAGAAAGAAACTCTCGATCTACTTTCAAAATATGTGCAGAATATGACTACTTTTCACCACCTCCACCTGTCATCCTGGTCCAAACAACCATCTTCTCACAACTGGATGACAGCAACTACTTTCTAATCCTATCCTTGCTCCCCATAGCTGCTTTCCATAGCTCCCCATTTCACTTAAAGTAAAATCTAAAGCGTCCTTTCAATGGTCTATAAGTTTCTTCATGATTTGGTTTCCTGTTACCTGTTTGACTTCATCAAGATGGTATGCTATTGATGAAAAGATAGCTATACAGGGCAGGCCACAGTGGCTCTGCCAAGCCGGAGACCCGGGTTCATTTCCCTACCCATGGAGGGGAAAAAAAGGATAGCTATACAAATCAGTGGAAAAGAACAAAGAGTCCAGAAATAGACCCAAAATACAAATATGTCCAACTTATTATTATTATTATTTTTTGCATGGGCAGGGACCAGGAATCGAACCCGGGTCTCTGGCATGGCAGGCGAGAACTCTGCCACTGAGCCACCATGGCCCGCCTGTTCAACTTATTCTTACAAAGGTGAAAAGGAGAACCTTTTCAACAAATGGTCCATCAGAGAAGTCACAGGCAAGAAAATGAACCTTATGCTTTACACAAGAGTTAACTCAAAATGGATCATAGATTTAAATATAAAACTTTTAGATGAAACTATAAGTGAAAACCTTCATGACTAGGGTAAGGAAAATTTTCTTAATTAAAAAAACCATAATCCATAAAAAAACATCAAAAGCATAATCCATAAAAAAAATCTGACACATTAGACTTTATCAAAATGAAAAACTTTAGCTCTGCAAAAAGTACACATAAGATGATGAAAAGACAAATTAAATACTGGGAAGAAATATTTAAAGATAACTAATCTGATGATTCAATGAAGGACTTGTACTAGAATATACAAAGAATTCTCAAAACTTAACTAAGAAAATAAAAAACCCAACTGAAAAAAAAATGGGCAAGACATTCCAACAAAAACTTCACCAAAGACAATATACAGAAGGCAAATAAATGCATGAAAAGATGTTCAACGCTATTAACCATTAGGGAAAGTCAAATTAAAACAAGGATGAGATACTACTAAACACCTCTTAGACTGGCTAAAATAAAATATAACTCTACCAAGTGCTAGAGAGGATGCAGAGCAACTGAATTCTTTATATATTATTTTTGGGAATGAAAAACGGCACTGCTAAAGTTATTAAAAAATAGTTTGACAGTTTCTCATAAAAGTAAACACATACTTACCATATCACCCAGCACTCCCTACCTGCTAGGTATTTATGCTAGAGAGGTGAAAATTTATGATCACACATAAACAACTTTTACAGCCGCTGTGCCAGTTTGAAACTGTTGCAGACCCCAGAAAAGACATGTTCTTTAATCCTCATTCAATATTGCTGGGTGGGATCTCTTTAACTGTTTCCATGGAGATTTGATCCACCTAATTGTGGGTGGTCACTTTTGATTAGATGGTGTCCATGTAGATGTGTCTCTACCCATTCAAGCTGGGGTGGCTTACTGGAACTCTTTAAGAAGGAATCATTTTGGAAAAAGCTTGAGAGCCAACAGAGCCCACACAGATGCAGAAGGAAAATGCCCCAGGGAAGCCTTATGAAATGAGGAAAGAAAACTAGCAGATGCTGCCATGCCCCTTCCCAGTTGAGAGAGAAACCCCAAACTTCACCAGTCTTTTCTTTGGAGTTAAGGAATCTTTCCCTGGATGCCTTAGTTTGGACATTTCTATGGCCTCAAAACTGTAAACTTGCAGCTTAATAAATTCTCCTTTTAAAAGCCATTACATTTCTGGTATATTGCATTCCAACAGCTTACAAACTAAAACATATTTAAAATTGCCAACATTGGATATAACTCAAATCTTGTGGATCAAAAAATATATGATATAGCTATACAGTAGAATACTAATCAGCAATAAAATGGAATAAACTATTGATACATGCAACAATTTAGGTGAGTCTGAAAGGCATTATGGTGAGAGAAAGGAGCCAATCTCAAGAAGTTATAGATTGTATGATTCCATTTATATGACTTTCTTGAAAAGACAAAGTCATAATGATGGAGAACAGATTCATGGTTGTCAGGGACTAGGGATAGGGAAGGGTGTGAATATAAAATAGTAGCACAACGTAAGTGAGGTTTTGGGGATGATGAAACATTTATATTCTGATCATGGTTGTGGCTATATGAATGCATATGCATTAAAATTCATAAAACTGTATACCCCACAAATTCTATGAGGCTATAATTGAAAACTAATCCTTACAAACAACCTCATTTATAGATCTTATTTTCCCCACAATCAAATCACAACTACTCAAAAGTGAACTGTCTGTATTTTGTTAAACTTTGCTTTCAAATTCCTGTTGACATTGACAAAAATATTTGTTTACTGTAGCTCAGCAAGTGCTAGAGAAGAACATCTAAACCAAAAGAAACACAGCTCTGTCCCGCAGAGTCAAAAAATGAAGTAGGGGCTAATGTGGTTAAGAATAGGGGATCTAAGGTCAGATTGCTTGGTTTTGGATTCCATCTTGACTACTTGCTGGACAAGGTGCTTAGCCTCTGGTGTTTCATCCATAAGAGAGAACAGAAACAGTGCATGCCTTGAGAGTTTACTGAGACAATTAAATGAGATAATGGATGCCAAGTGCTGAGTATCAGACTTAGTGCATGACAAACTCTCAATAAATGTTAGCTATCATATTACTATTAGCTAAATAGTTAAGAACAGAGTCAATTCTTCAATGTTTGGTGCTTTATATTATTTCAGAGAAGTGTGGGGTTCATCCTAATGAGTATAAAAAGATATAAGCAAGGACATGTCAGGGAAAGAGACATCTTTCCAGCCATTTCTAATTTCTTTATCAAGTTGTAAAATCCTCATTCAGTTGGAAGTGCCAATTTCATTCAGCTATGTGTAAGCACAGCACCCAACGATATATTATTTAGTCGGAACCTCAGAGACTATAAGTAAGCATTGTGATTTACTGGGTGAATTAATGAAATATTTTAATCTTTCTCTATGACTCAGGTCATCAGTAAGCTCATTAGATGTTCTGTAATGTCTAATACTGAGTAACAGTGCAGTGACTTTTATAAGGCTTAGCCAGGTACAAAAGGCTGTTTGCACTGATAGTAAGGGTACTCGGACGGCTCTCCTCTTTCAAACTGTTAACTCAAATATGCATTGAGTTTTCTCTTTGGTTTCAGGGTGTCAGCCATTCTTTCTTGCTGTTGCCAGATGGTGCTGGGGCCTATTCCTCTACTCTAATACATCCTTCTAATGTATTAGAAATCAGATAACCAGATTTTGAAATAACAAATAACATTTACACAGTTCTTTAATGCTTATAAAGCACTTGCATGAACTATATTTCATGTTCTCCTCAATAAAACTATGTAAGTAAATAGGATAGGTGGTCATTATGATAATGTTCATACGGAAAATAAATTTAATCACACAACTGATAATATGTTGAGCTAGGGCCTGAATTCAGATTTCCTGGATTGAAACCCCACATTATTAACAACCTCCAGCCTTTGTATCAAATAGAAGGAAATATATTTTTTATATACTTTCTAAGTAGCTCAGGAAGCTCTCCAGTGAAGAAATGAATGTGCGCTGGTTCCTTGAGATCATGGCATTAATCTCGCTGTGTTTAGAGTTTATGGCTTACTTATTCACAGCAGGTACCGCTATTTATAATTTCTAATGAGAGACTTCTAGATGAGTATAACAATACTGTACAAAATGGTATATGTTGTCTGAAACATGGCTAATGCTCCATTTTCGTAGACATTAAAGAGTAGAAGGAAATTGTTTCTGAACATATTTAGTTGTTTTAACATTGGAAAAAAACACTCTCCATTGCAATTTTCTTCATTGATGTTTCCCAAGCCCCAAAAGCATCAGCTCACAGTAAGAATGGAAGAGATCTGTACTGAATGAATGAATTCATGACTCCAAAGCAGAAGATCTAAAAAAGTTTAAAGCCATAAGCTGAATGCCTGATGATAAACCAAGATCCAATGGTCTAAATTTTCAAACATTTCAAATAAAAGTAAAGACATCCAATAGTGCCATGTTTTCAAAAAGCAGACACATCTTTAAGAGACATGGGAGTTCAGGCTAAAGTAAGGTAACTAGGAAGCTGAGGCATCATGAAACCATGTCATATGAGGACATCTTAAAGGGTCTATACAGGTTTATCTAAAAAAGGAGAAGATGGAATGGGTCTTTGTGCTGGTTAAAAGGATGTATGGACCCTAGAAAGGCCATTTTTAAATCAAAATCCCATTTCGTAAAGGTAGAATAATCCTTATTCAATACTGCATGTTTCAAACTGTAATCAGATCATCTCCCTGGAGATGTGATTTATTCAAGAGTAGTTATTAAACTGGATTAGGTGATGACATGTCTCCACCCATTTGGGTGGATCTGAATAAGTTTCTGGACTATAAAAGAGGAAACATTTTGGAGAATGGAGATATGGGGAGAGCAGAGAATGCTGCAGCACCACGAAGCAGAGAGTCCACGAGCCAGCGACCTTGGAGATGAAGAAGGAAAATGCCTCCTTGGGAGCTTCATGAAACCAGAAGCCAGGAGAGAAAGCTAGCAGATGACACTGTGTTTGCCATGTGCCCTTTCAGCTGAGAGAGAAGCCCTGACTATGTTCGCCATGTGCCTTCTCACTTGAGAGAGAAACCCCGAACTTCATCGGCCTTCTTGAACCAAGGTATCTTTCCCTGGATGCCTTTGATTGGACATTTCTATAGACTTGTTTTAATTGGGACATTTTCTCGGCCTTAGAACTGTAAACTAGAAACTTATTAAATTCCCCTTTTTAAAAGCCATTCTGTTTCTGGTATATTGCATTCCAGCAGCTAGCAAACTAGAACAATCTTCCAAATATTTGAAGCTGTAGCCAAAAGCTAAAATTGTCAAGTGGAAAAAGAAACTGAAAAGATTTATTCTCCTTAGATCCAGAGACCAGAAATATGGGTAATGGGTAAAAATGACAAAGAATCAACTTTTAACTTAATAAAAAAAAGCAGTCTGACAAAACTGCCAAGCACTTGGATGGGAGGGAGTTGTAAGAAAGGAAAGGAATACTAATCTAATAACTTCATTATACCAGGCATTTTATATAAGACTTATAAATCCATATTGAAAGAAAAGACATTGAGGCTCAGAGAGCAGAAGTAATGTATCTGATATCACATAGTTGTTAAGTAGCACAGCTGGAATTCAAACCCAGGTGTTGCTAAATCCCAAAGAATGTTCTTTCAGTCCAGCTCAAATGAATTCAATTCAATTCAGTTCAAGTCAAAGCATATATATATATATATATATGCTTTTTTTTCACACAGGTAGGCACTGGGAATAGAAGCTGGGTCTCCAGCATGGCAGGTGTGAATTCTGCCACTGAGCCACCATCAAACTGCCCCAAGCACATTTTTAATATCTGCTTTGGGTCAGGCACTGGACACCGGGGATATAAAGATAAATGAGAAAGCACAGCCCTTTTCGCAAAGGAACTCACATTTTTGTCTTTCCCCATAATGCTCGAAGTGTCTGAACAAGGCTGCATGTCTATATAAGGACATTGTACAAGGAATTATTTATCTGTGAGAAGTCTACACCAAATATTTACTGAAGTGACTTCCACCCCTAAAATTGTATGAACATGGATTTTCCTGTGGTGGAATAGATGTATCCCTAAAATGTTAACACAATAATAGATTTCTGGAAGCTAAGTTACTGGTATTTTATGAAATTTGGTTTTATATTCCAATAAGGGAAAAGTTGAAGCTTCAAATGTAGTAAGAATCATATGGATTCAGCAGCTTTTAAAATGTATGAGGATCATATTCTAACAACATAACATTCCAATAAATTACAAATTTAGCTGTTGTAGTACAACTTCAAATATTTTGCCAGAAATTTCATTAGCTTGTGGCAAGATTCAGAAGAGGGAAGCTTGTCCTCTTGGTGGCTACAGTGACATGGCTAAGAGCATGGGCATCAGAGTCAGATGTCCTGAGTTCATAAGCTCCTCACTTATGACCATGTTTTCTGGACAAATCATTTGATCTCTCTGTGTGATTCAGGTGCCCCGTCAGTAAAGCAGAATAGTATAGCATCACCTACCTCAATAGGGTTGCTACAAGGATTAAACAAACTAATCCATGGAAAGATTTTTAGAACCACGCCTGGCATACTGTCTGGTACTCAGTAAATATTAACCATAAACTTATTCTCTGTAATTTATTTTATAACTATCTACAAGTAGTTGGCTATTTACCTAATAGTAATTTCTTTATACACTCTAATATAAAAATAATATAAAGCCATTTACCATTATAGATATACATATAATAAGACTGATAAAAATGTTTTAAAGTGAGAAGAATAATATGAAAAGTCTAGGTTCATTTTTCACTTAAATATAGCGCTGGTACTTCTTAACAACCAAAGCAAAAATAACAATGTACTGTAATTCTACTACCTGATTCATTGCTCAACAAAAGGGTGGTTTTTAAAAAATATTTTTATTGAGAAATCTTCACACACATACATTTCATACATGGTGTACAATCGATGGCTTAAAATATCATTGCCATCACGCCAGAAAAGGAAATAAAAAGAAAAAAAGAACCTCATACATACTACACAATTTATCCTTCCCTCTCATTGACCACTAGTATTTCCATTTACTCAATTTAAAAAAGAGTTTTTGAGGAGATAAATTTAAAGTTGTATTTATCTAATACTTCAACTTTAGAATACAGATGAATGGTATCTTCAACAATATTTTTATAGAGGATGCAGAAAATTAATAACAGCTTATTTTCATGATCATTTACTATATACTATTACTAACCTTAAAATAAAATTTTGTACCATGAAAATAATACTAAAACTAGAATACTGATTTCCTAATAATTCAGTACTTTTTCTACTATACTATCTTATAACTATCCTAAATGGAAGAAAATTTGACCTTGGGAATTGCAGAAACATATAACATATGAATGTGTAAAGCTTCCCTAATGTCACAATATACACAATACACACACACATACCTCTATCAGTACCAACAATCCTACTGAAAAAGAGATGAGTTCTTTTAGCAAATAAAAAATTATTCCATTAATCATATTATTAAATTTATACAGCATCTTCCAAGCCAATAATTTACTAAATGGAGGGTCGGTTATTCTGCATATTTCTCACAGAACATCATGTCATGATATTTTAAAGTGTCATATGTTTTCCAACCACTCTGCATCAGTCAATCACAGAACACAAAAACTTAAATAAAATTGGGCCTACAATAAAAAAGGATTTCAATTTAACATAAGCCATCAAATCTGTGTTAATATACAATAAAATAAAATTCATTTCTATTCTCTTTTTACAGCAAGTATTCAGCTCTAAATGCTAGGAATAACTCTATTAGGGACATCAAAATATGAAGCCTAGGTGAGAAACAGCATCCCTCAGTAATGACTAGCTTTCAGTCAGACAGAACAACAAACACATTGTTGGCACACTTAGAAGACCAGGAAGCTGATGATCTTTTTTGTACTTTTAGTTACCTGAAAATGTGAATGAATAAGCTAAATTGCCTTGAGTTGTTGTAGATAGAAATTACATATATTTAATGTACCAAGTTATTCTCCTACTGCAAATCAATTACTTAAAACTCATAGAAATCAATGAATTATAACCAAGTGAATAATCCAGGTGATTATGGTGGGATTACAGCATTTCCTCAAATTGTTAGCCTTATGATACTATCTTCCCCAGCCTTGAACCAGCTGAAAATCTTAACCAGTAGTTCTTAAACCAAGTTCTCCAGACCAGCAGCATCAACATCACCAGGAACTTGTCAGAAATGCAAATTCCTGAGAACCACCCAGTCCTGTTGAATAGGAATTTCTTGGAAAGGAGGCCATGATTTGCGTTTTGACAACTTATTCAGGGGATCTGACACACTAAAATTTGAGAACTGACTTAAATGTAGGGCTGTCCAAAAAAATATTTCCTTTGCTGCCTCATTTCATTCCTAACCTACATTCTCATTCTTAATTACCCAACTCCTGCTGTTTCTCATAAATCCTCTCCTTGGCAACTGCATGCAAGCAACTGCAAGTAAGGGAGGATGTGCTGGCAATCACCACAGCCTTGGCTCCCACAGAAAAAAAGGCCTGTGGATTCCCCTGCTCTTTCCTCACTCTTTAACGCTCTTTCCCCTGCTGAGCTGCCACACGCAGTAGGGATGTACAGCCCTAGAGGATTAGTTCAACTGACAACCAAGACTACTTAACCTATGGTTTACTCACTGCATGCAGCTCCTCTCTGCCAGCCACCTGCATCTGCGTGCACTCCGCCCTCACTCTGTCCGAGTCAAGTCCTCCGCCCAACTTGCCATGTGAGCCAGCTCCTCAAGACTACTGAGGTTGCCCCCTGTGGATGTTCTGTGCTTTGCTTAATACAGAATGGTGGGCCATGGAACTCACTTCCAGTCCACTTCTGCAGTGGACACCTGACTCATGGGGAGGCCTGACGTTGGAAGGATGAAAGACTATTCCCTAGAAAGAGCGTCTAGGATACCCAAGGGTTAACAAATGATGGCTAAAAATCCAGCACATAAAGATGAAGAACTGGAAAGCAGCTTTGTTTTTTAAAACTGTCTGGGTTGAAGGGAGATGAGGCTGGGTGTCCTGAAAGTTTGTATGTTCTTTTTAGTACCAAACACTAACTTCTACTCGGTTGATTCCTTTCTCTATCTGCAGAAGTCATACTTTGATACTTGGCATTTCCAAAGGTAATGAGAGAAAGAAAAGAAAAACTTATTCTGTATTCATTTAGTTCATTGTATCATGAACATATATCAAGGCAAATGGTTTCTTAAATTTCAGCAATTCTGGACAAATTATATAATAATGAAACTTATTTATAATATGCCATACCCTCAAGATACTCTCAAGAAAAGATATTGGTGCATTACTTTTCTTACATTTCACAATTTTTTCATCCTATCTTGTTCGATTACTAAAATGCTTGATTAATAAGCCCCCTTGGTAGTGGACCCTGGACCTATTTATCAATCACTGCTGTGTTGGTGTAGGAATTAGAGGACATCTGTACCTCTCCTACAGCTCTAATGTCCAAAAATCGAATGAATGATTTAATTGGAAGTTACCAAGAATGTTCTTCAAGGAGCTGAGTGGGTGAAACTGCTTTTGACAATTTCTGTTCCCAAGATCTCTCTTCCACTAAAGAACTCTACAGGTGATGGGCCATAGACAAGTTGAAGTGAACTAGTGAGTTCAGGGGCTGAAGGGGACTTCCTAACCTAATTTATAGCATCTATAATTTGGTAGAACCAGAAAAAGTTTAGGGTTCTGCACTGCCAGACTCTACGACTCCTTCAAACACTCCCTTGGACTCTCCTTCCCCAGTTAGAAGAATCCTGAGCCAACAATGCTGTCATTTGAATTAGTGGTGATGTAGAGCATTTCTGTCCACATAGTATTAAAAACAGTTAATGAGAGAGGGAATGTTAAATCAATCTTTTTTTTAATACCTTTGCAGAAACACTAAGGCCAATTCCCAAGAACAGAATGAATAAAAACTTTAGTTCTTAGAAAAATAATAATTAATCTCAGAAAAAGTTGTCATTTTACTAGAAAAGGATAAAAAAATGCTAGCATCAGAATTGTGTGCTTCTTGCTTAACACAGCTCCTCCAATGAAAGAAACATTATTCCTTTCTTCAATAGAGAGACCTTTCTCTCTCCCACAGATCTCTCCCAGGGAATTTGTTTGTTTACCTCCTTTAGATCCTGCACGACGGCTGTGAGCCTCTCGTTTTCTGCCTGGACATTAGTGACCACCGCCCGGCTCTGTTTCAGTTCATTCTGCATCTCCAAGATCTTCCCAAGGTAGTAAGCTTCTTTAGATGCTGACTCCTGCAGAAGCGTTTCCTCTCGAGTCTCTCCATCTTCAGCAACTTTACGGTGGATGGAAAAGGACTGCCCAAATGCCTGCAGAATATATGAAAAGAAAAAGAGTGTACAATGAAATGCACCCTAGCACTATTGAACAGATTTGGGGGAAATGTTTTATTTTGCTTTATTTGTAAGAAAAGTTATTCTGTAAGACCACCAGAAGCAACAATGTATATTTTATGTAACAAAACAGTAGTTCCAATTGATGCTTGAAATAACTCAAATTTAATAAAGAGAAAGAAATTAAGACATCTTGCTATAAAAAACATATAATGAGTTAAAGGAAACCTAATAAACATTACTGCTTGCTTGAGGTCAACATTTCTTTAGACAAATCCTATTAAGAAGTAATAGTGAAATGCTAACAAGCCCATCCAAATTCGCATTGTCATCTTTGTCCTAGAAAAAAATCCCAAAAATATTCTTAAGAAAGAAAAAAATATTTTCCTTTAGCTCTCTAAACCAGTAGCATTAAGGGCAAATCAATTATAAATTGGACCCTCAGAGAGAAAATCACCAAACAGCATTCAAATTGGCTGCTACCTCAAAAAGATATTTAAATGCAGTCTCCATAATAAAAAACATATATGTGTCTGCTCTTTTGTACAAAGAGAAACACAGGAAGAATAAGCTAGAAATTAAAGAAAGTGGTTACCTTTAGGAGTCAGTGGGAATGGGGTTGAGTGAGTTTAACACTGTACCTCCAAAATTCATTTCCATCCAGAGCCTTGAAATGTGACAATATTTGGAAATAAGGACTTTGCAAAGTAATTTGCTCATTTAAAATTAGGTCATAATGGATTAGGGTGGGCTCTTAATCCAGTGACTGGTGTCCTGAGACGAAGAGAAGGAACACTGAGACACAGTGAAGAAATCTCTGTGTAGATGGAGGTGGAGATTGGAGTGAAACAGTTTATAAGGCAGGGAATGCCAAGGATAGATGGCTGGGGGTCACCAGAAGTTAGAAGAAGCAAGGAAGGCTCCTCCTCTGGAGACTTCCGAGACAGCATGGCCCTGCTGACACCCTGAGTTTGGACCCTTGCCTCCAGAACTCTGAGAGAATAACATTTTGGTGTTTTAAGCCACCCAGTTTGTGGTAATTAGTTACAGCTGTCCTAGGAAATTAATACTGGGGTGGAAAGAATGGAGGAATGAAAATAAGACAGAAGGGATGAGGAAGGAGTGACCCTTCTGAGCATGACTTTTTGTATAGTTCTGACTCTTAGAACCATAGTCATGGTTCAGATACACTCCCATATACATAATTTAAAACAACCACAATGGTCGGGGAAAGGAGAGAGAAATCCAAAATGGAATACGAACAGTAACAGATGGACCTAACTATACTACAAATGAACAACATGGCCACACTGAAAGGAATAGGAAAGAAAAAAGCTAACAAATAATTTTGGAAAACAGGGTTTTTACTATATACTGTAAGGCTAAAGACAGAAAGAACTGTGCTCAAACACTACACTCTTGGTAAATTTGTTTCTCACAGGGATTTGGAGGATCACAATTCTAAAATTACTTCATATGCATACTAGGATCAAGCCAATAAGTAAATATATTATGGATAATGAGAGCCAGGTTTCTCATTGTCAGAGAAAGGAGTTCTACACGTAAGGAAATGGGAAGCTTAGAAGAAAACAATGGTGCTGGAATGTAATTATAATTATCAGTATGAATGTAGTTTTTTTCATAGATGAGAAAGAAGTGGAGATACGTAGATGTGTGTATACACATACACACATTTCCTAGCTTTGTCTGCTGAGAGGGCCTAGAAGCAATGACATATCAGTAGCAGTGAGCACACCTAGCTGACAGGTTTTGGTTCAATCCCCAATAAATGGAACTAGGGCTCTTTGAAGAAATAGCTCATTCTAGGGCTAGAAAAGAGAAGGCTGGAATTAATCTGTGCAGGGAAAGCACACGATGAGTTTGGTATATCTTGTGGGGCAAAAAATTAAGAAAATGCTCAAAAAATCATGGAGATATGTCAAAAGGACAGAAAAGCCTACCTAAAGGGACACCCCATGGCCAAATCTGGGACAATTTAGCAAGAAAATAACTGGCAATGGTAATGTATTATAATCCACAGAATAAAATAAATATTCATGAGTCCACACTAATATAAATAATTGAATAAATAAATAAATGGGGGAAGAAAGAACAGCTGTTCCTTACAGTAGAATTCCAATTAATAAACATAGAAGAAATAATGGAAATAAAATATATTTGTGAAGAACAATTGTTGAGGAAAGAATCACTGACTCTATAATGAATGGGTGACAGTACGAGCAGCAGTTTAATTTACATAGTCTCAAAGCATTTCCTCACAAGTTAACACTAATTCCAAAGAGAAAAATAGTAACTTTGCAGTAAAGAAACCTGGCAGATAGCACCTCCAACAAAGTGAAAAAGCAGTTCCACTTGGTTGCTGTTCAATCAACAGCAATGCAATAAATCAACACCATGTACCCCCAAAATAATGAATGGAGAATGAGGCAGCATCATTTCTGTGGTATTCTTACTAAAAACATTTACATGAACTCTGTCCACAAAAAAAAAAAAAAAAAAAAGACAACCCAAACTCAGGACATTCTACAAAATTACTGACTGGGACTCTCCAAAAGTATTAAGGTCATGAAAGATTACAACAAAAAGATTGAGAAACTGTCCCAGACTGGAGGAGACTAAGAAACATGACAATCAAATGCTACTATGTGAGATCCTGGATCAGATTCAGGACCAGCAAAAAGAGATTAGTGGGACAATTAGCAAAATTGATTAGGTGCTTTGAACTGGTTAATAGTATTATCTCAATGACAAGTTCATTCCCGTAATTGTATTCTGATTATATAAAATGTTAACATTTGGCAAAGTTGACTGAAGGGTGTATGGAACTCAGCATATTATTTTTGCAACTCTTTGTAAGTCTTAAATTATTTCAAAATAAAAAGTTTAATAAATGTAGTCTCTGTCTTAAAGGTGTTGAGAGATCTGATAAAATTTGAGAGATCTGATAAAATACTGGCATATAGAGTTATGGAAGAACATACAGGCACAAAATTAAAGAGGTACCATAATCAATTAGAAGAATGGTGGCTTTATTATCTAACTTCTATTATTTTATTACATTTTTCTATTTAAAATGTCATAACATGATGCTTCAGTAATACAGTCCATGAAAAGATAAAGCTGGAATTAATCTGTGAAACAGCTTTATGTCAATTACAAACGTGAAGGCAGAGAAGAAGTGTTCATCTCTGAATAAGATACAATAATGTTAGGAGGACACCGCATGATTTAGTGATTTTAAAGACCATCAGGTGCTCCTTCCAAATTATACTTAATAGAAATAAACACTAGAAAATAATGATCCTAAAAATCCAGGGTGAAATATGTTCCTCAGTGAAATACCTCTCTCATAATCTTGACATGCATCGAAATCAAAAGATGGTTTCTAAGTATTAATTGAGAAATAACTATTAGGGCAAAGATGTTCACCTGTACAGAGTAGAATGCTCCTCTGGTTTAGATTTCTCTATTCCCGGACAGGAAGCAAGTCTTATTTGAGTAGTGAGATACCCATATGTGCTAATACTCATGAATAGATGAAAAATCATCTTTAGAGGTGACATCTACTTTGCTTTTCCCTCAGGAAGAACCAGATTCTGAGAGATCAATTGTGAATTCATCATCTAATTAATAAGCCTTTTGAGGGGTCTGCTAGCACAGTCTCCCTGCAGTGGCCTGGTACAGGCTTCAGTAGGCTCTCACATTGGCAAAGGGACCCCAACTATATAGTCAAGTACTGATAAAACTTAAAATTAGTGTGAATTGGGTGTCAACCACCTCCGCTACCTTCTTTTTCACAACTACTTCCTCTCTTTGATGCATAGAAAATTGAAAATATCTGCCTATGGGGCCATTTTCTTCATTCTGCCTGAGAAAAATCAATGGACTCAGGCATTCTAGGGCTCTTCATACTATTTTCAGCACACGTGCAATGTTATCAAAACAATAGCAAGTGAATTTATCTTTTCCACCCTTGGCATGAAGTTCTCAAAAACTGCACTCTGAATCTAGCACCCCAGGAAGTAAAAAATTTCAGATATATACTGTGATGGTATAGTTCATGTGTTACCTTGGCCATATTGTTTGGTCAAATGGGCACTGGCCTGATTGTTACTGTGAAGATATTTTGTGGACTTCAATCATGAGTAAGTTGATGGCATCTATTGCTGATTACATCTACAATCATCTGAGGAGATTGCCTTCAACAATGAGAGGAGTCTTATCCTATCAGTTGAGGCTTTAAAAGGAGAAATGATGATTTCAGCAGTCAGAAGAGATCATTTCCATGAAGTTTTCAGAAATTGCATTCTGAATCCAGCACCCAAAGAAATAAAAAATTTCAGATATAGACATACAATAGTTTTTTTAAAAGGCATCAAGAATTGAAATTACAAATATAAAAATTTTGATGAACCCTAATTAATATTTATTACAGTTCAGACACCACAACTGAGTATATGGGTTTCTAAGATTAGTTACTGTTTTTATGAAGAGCTTGGCTCTGCACTGAACCTGACTTGAAAAACAAGGAAAAGTATGTGAGGTTAACCAAGGACATTGACCGTAACTTTTTTTCCTGAAATAGCAAAATAACACCAATTCTGCAAGGCTAGAGATGCCCCATGATCTGCATTTGCAAATCCATTGAGAACTAACACTACTCAGAATAAATCATTTTTAGATGGGGAGAGTGAAGGAGACAGCATTTCTATTGTTCCTAATTCCAATTATCAGTAACTGAAATTGGATATTAATAACCAACAGACATTTATCATCTGACTAATTGTTAAAGATGACTCAGCAGACCTGTCTGGCTCTGCCAGCTACCTCTCCCCTCCATCACCATTCCAAGTGTATGCCAACAGTGCTGGGCCCAATAAGAGAAAATATCTTTTTTAAGGCTATTTATTAAAGCTGCATCTTAGCTGGAATCACAGAACTACCTTCAATGTTTATTTATAAACAAATGCAGAGTAGTCATGCATCTAGTAATATTTTGTTCAGATAGAAAATTCCTTTTAGGTACTGCAATCATTTCATGGATGATTTTTATTTTAAGTTAACTGAGGTTAATTGACATTTCTATACATTTTTTAATTTGAAATTAAAGGAGGTAAATTTACATTTCTATACAAATTTATAATTTATTATGATTTCTCACCCTTCACGTAGCTATAATTACCCAATCTTACTTTTAATATATTCCATCTCAAGTACCACTGCTGCTTTAAGTTATATACCAGAGTGGGCCCATTTAGCCAATCAGTTCCTTGCTTAATATTTGTCCTTCTACTCCATGACTTAGTCCAAAGAGAATACTAGGTTTGATATTTTACACTTCCAAACTCAGGACACTTGTTAGCTCTTAAGCAGAATTCTCATTCTCATTATCCTTCAGAATATGAAAAATAAAAGAAATAAAAGTTTGGCTAACATATCTAATAATATCACTATATCTTAAAAGTAAATGTACTTGGTTGTAAAATATTCATTCTTTTGTCTTAAAAACTGTGATAGCAAAATGTATACGGTCACCCAAGGACATTAGATGTGGTTCTTTTTTTGAAACGAAAAATACTAAAATTCATTCATTCATCCACTTTTACCTCCTGTCAGAAAGTATTTACAGAGTATCTGTTCTACATCAGCCACTGCTCCATACACTAAGGATTCAACAATGTTTTAGGAAAAAAAAATATTCCTGCCCTCCAGAAGCACACTTTCTAGTGGAATGTACAAATAAGTCAGTGTGGCATAATTTTGGAAACATTCTACAAAGAAAATAAAAGCCAGGGTAAGAACATAGAAAAGCACTGCCCAATATAACTTTCTGTGATGATGTATCTATGTCATCCAATACATTAGCTACATGTGGCTACTGGGCACTTGAAATGTGGCCAGTGTGACCAAGGGATTTTTTTCCTTTAGGTAACTTAATTCATTTTAAGTGTCACATATGGCTAGTGGCTACTGTGTTGGGCAGCACAGGGATAGAGAATAACACAGAGGTGGAGAGGGCCTCATTGGCGAGGGTGACCTTTGGGCAGAGACCTGAATAAAGTAAGGCTATGAACTAGAACCTGGCCTTTCCCCAGAGATGTAAGTCTAAATTTAAGCAAGAATTAATGGCATCGCTGTTGGGGACCAGAGGCTAACCTAAGATGGCGATTAAGCCAACATGGCCGCCCCAGCTGATGCAATAGCATCTACATATTACAACAAGGTTCTTCACGGATATAGGTTCCCGCCAAGACCTTCCCGCCGGCGCGAACTCCCCACCAATCATCTTATCAACCCTTCCCGCCGGCGCAAACTCCCTCCTATCATAATGCTCCATATACCCTACTTCCCTCCCCAAGTCGGTATATATACACCCGGCTTGCTTAATAAAATTTGCAGCTTGATCAGAATCCTGTCTTGCTGTCCTTCTTGCGTCTCTCTGTCCCATAGCCATTCTTCCCTCAGCAGGTGGCGGACCCCGTTGACTGTCCTGCGGGTCGGGACACATCCCCATGGTACCTTACTTAAAGACTATCAGCGGCAGTTCTTTTAAAGTCTCTACCACAGTACTTTAAGACCTGTGTGCTCCAGGAATATTTAGATATGACTTAACCTGAAGGAAGGAAAGGTGTGGCTACTGGTCTGTCCCTGTAACCCATCCTCCCCAAGGAACTAGTTTTACCTTCTTTAAACATATAAATAAAACTTATTTGATAAATTATGTTTCCATGTTGCCTTAGCTGCCAGGAAATTCAGCATTAAAAAGTAATAGCAAAAGCTAATAAAATACCTTTAAGTTTTGGTATAACTATCTCCTGTTCTCTCCATACAATTTTGAGTTTTTATTGTATTTATTCTACTGTACTGGTTTCTTCTAACATACTTCAAATATTCTGAGTAGAAAGAATATGAATTATAATCCTATAAAATAGTTAAAATGATATTTAATTATTTTTTGTTTTAAATTAAGTCTTAACGAAAACCCATGTTAAAGAACGGAGTTTGAGAATTTAAGAACAAAAGCACTTCTAAGGATTTTTCTCATTCCATGGAAAACAATAAATCCAAAAAGCTCAAAAAGCTCATAAAGCTTTTTTTCATGAAGTGTAAAATATAGGAAGAACCTAACTAAACTTGTTAGAAGTGCCTAAGAACTGTTTACCAAAACACTGTATTTTAGTAGCAAAGTTTCTTGGAGGGTATGATCCAATCAGAAGCAAAGGCTCATTAGAGGTAAGGCAAGGAACGTGCCCAGGGGGAGAAAATAGTTCCCAGGAGACATGTAGTTCAAAGGTTATTAGCAACCATAACATTATCTTGACAGCATCAAGCCTGGTCCTTGAAAGGACAGATGCACTCATGACAGGGAGAGAGACTGAATCGGCTTCTAAGCTGAACAATTTACTAACTGTTTGACATTTGGCAAGATACCCATTTTCTCATCTGTAAAATGGCGATATTAGTTTCTATCTCACAGTATTGTTGTAAGGATTAAAAGTGAAATTCTATCACTTAGACCAGTTCTCGGTACAATTAGAATAAATGCTCAACAATTTATTCTTAGCTATTTAACAATTTATTGTTAGCTATTATTAACAGGAAGATGTGCTTTGTAATCAAATACATGTGGGTTTAAATCTGCCTTCTGAAATCCCTGGCCAGGTTTTCAGCTTCCAGGTCTCAACCACCTAATGTGTAAAATGAGAACAGCAACATCTACCTTAAAGGAAGAATAAGCCAGCCCAAGAGGTAAGGATGTCAGATAAGAGGTATAGAATCCACAGCAGAATGACTTGGGCAAAGTACATGCTTATTAAATAACACTCCCATCCTCGTCTCTCCTGCCCTTTGTAAGTTTCAGATCTGACACTGGGAAGCAGTGCTTCAACTGGTGTAAAGGTCTTCCTGGATTCGTGCATGAAGCCATTCACTCTTCTCTGGAAAGTAGCTCCCCACACATTTTGGAAACACTAAACCTCCTATGAGAAAAGGAGTGCTGATGCCTTCTTCTTTCCCATGGATTTAAGCCATTGAAAATGTAAAAATACAGAGAAATTTCTCAAGGCCCAAGTTCTGAAGTTTTATTTTAGCAAAGAATTCAGTTTTAACTTCTTTTAGGAAGAATTTCCAACATTTTCTTAACTTCCCCGATCTTTTTTGGCTTTTAACCTCAGTCTTACCCAATTATAAATCTCATTTATCTAGGAAGCATGGGATATCAAAACACCAATTTTTGATCCTCATTTTATATTCTATAAACCATTTTTCAACTACCAGAAACATGAAATATATGTATTTTAACTTGATGAGGCTAAATATAGTTTTTTTTAACACTCTATATCATATTCTATACTGATTCAGTCATCATGTTATATGGTTACAAGACATCATTCTAATGAATAATATATGTTGTATACTTTTGAACTAAATATACTATGATCATCTGGTTTAATGTCCATGATTTTTCCAAAGGTGATGCCTAATAGCCTATTATTTAAATACATATTTACTGAGAGCCTGGATTTTTTTTTCTATCCTTGAAGTTTGCAGTTACTACCTTTTGTCTTGTTTTTCAAGTTCTCTTTTCACCTGTTCTGATATTTTTAATAAATTTTGTTGTTACATATTCAATACACAAAAAAGGAAACATCTTTATACACAAAAAAATAACATCTAAATGGATTTCCATAATTTAAGGAATAGAAAGGAACCAATTAGCCTCAAAAGTCCCTCTCTTGGGGGTGCACGGGTAGTTCAGGTGTAGGATTCTTGCCTGCCATGAAGGCGACCCAGGTTTGATATCCAGCCTATGCACTTTAAAAAAAAGAAGAAGAAGAAAACACAACACATTCAACAAATGGTGCTGTGATAACAGAATATTCACACGGAAAAAGAATGAAATGTGACCTCCACCACACAGTACACAGGAAAAAAATAAGTCTCTCTCTGTTCTTCCATTGTCTTATCTGCCTCACAGCACCCTACACTTTCCCAGATAAACATTCTTCTAAATTATGCATTTACCATTTCCTTGCTTTCTTTCAAAGTTTACCATAAATGTATGTATCCCTAAACAATAGATTTTTTTGAATGTTTAAAAATTTTATATAATGAAATTATTCCATATGTATTCTTCTGCAATTTGCTTTTTTTTTTTTTTTTTTTGCATGGGCAGGCACTGGGAATCGAACCCATATCTCCGGCATGGCAGGTGAGAACTTGCAATTTGCTTTTTTAACTCAATTTTAAATTGTTGTAATTTATCCATTTTGACTGGCACAGCTATAGTTCATCCATTTTATTGTTAATAATTATTCTACTGAATAAATATATACCTCATTTTAATGATCCAATCTCCTGAAAATGATGCTTGGATTGTTTCCAGTCTTTTTCTACCATATACAACGCAGCTATGAACATTACTGTACATGTCCCTAGATTAGTACTTCTCAAGATACATTCAGGGAAGGAACAGTTTTATATATTTCCACATGCTAGTGGTATTGTAAGATACAATAAAAATAAATTACTGTAAACATACACCTACATATGACCCAACTACTCCACCCAAGATATTTATTTGCCCAAGAGAAATGAAAGCATGTGTCCATACAAAGATTTGTGCACAAATGTTCACAGCAGCTTTATCTGTAATAGCCAAATACTGGAAATAAGCCAAATGTCCATCAGCAGGTGAATAAACAAATTGTGGCATTACCTAAACAATGGAATACCACACAGCAATAAAAAGGAGTGAACACAGGCAAAAAAAATAAAAGGAGTGAACAGCATATATGCAACATGACTCAATTGCAAAAAAAGAATTATGCTGAATACAAGAGGTAAGATAAAACAAGATTACATACTGCAAGGCTCCCATTCATATGAAATTCTACGATCGATATGCAAACTGATTTATGACAGAAAGCAGATCAGTGGTTGCCCTGGAGAAGTGGCAAAGGTGTCATGAAAGGACATGGGACAAAAGAAAGGGATTACAAAGGCACAAAAATATTTTGGGGGGGTGATAGATATGCTCATTATGTCAGTTGTGGTGGTGAATTCATGCACATATAAGTCAGTTAAATTCATCAAGTTATATATTACTATGTACAATTTAGTCAATGCCAATTATACGTCAATAAAGCTATAAAAATTACTAGAAAAACATAATGACCAAAAACATACCAAATACAAGCACTTATTTATTTATTTATTTGACATGGGCAGGCACCGGGAAACAAACCTGGGTCTGTGGCATGGCAGGCGAGAACTCTGCCTGCTGAGCCACTGTGGCCCACCCAGCACCAATTTATTCTTAAATTCAATGAACATAACATCATATGTCAGTAAATTTAATCAGAACAAACATAAAAGAAAAGAGAAAAGATTAATAAAACTGTACCATTTTCACTGAAATATTAGTATAGGTGACTGTGCCGGTTTGAAACCATTATACACCCCAGGAAAATCATGTTTTAGTCCTGATCCAATCTTGTGGGGCCAGACCTATTGCTTAGGATGGAAATTTTTGATTAGATTACTTCCATGGAGATGTTTCGCACCCGATTGCAGGTGTGACTTTTTGATTAGATGGAGATATGAACCCACCCATTCAACGTGAGTCCTGATTAGTTTACTGGAGTCTGTTAAAAGGGGAAATATTTTGGAGAGGGCTTAGAGCCAATAGGAGACCCAGACATTTCACGATGCAGAAAGAAAATGCCACTTGAAACCAGAAGCCAAAGGACCAGCAGATGCCAGCCACATGCCTTCCTAACTGACAGAGGTGTTCTGTATCTGCTGGTCTTTCTTGAGTAAAGGTATCTTTTCCTAGATGCCTTAGTGTGGACACTTTAAAGGCCTTAGAACTGTAAACCTGTAATGTAATAAATTCCCTTTACAAAAGCCGTTTCATTTCTGGTATACTGCATTCTGGCAGTATTAACAAACCAAAAGACAGTGATTAATATAGATTATATTTTATCTTGATGCAGACCCCATAGCAAATCATTTGCAAGTCTGCACTGGTCCATGAATACATTTCTTTTCCCCCACAGGCAGGGGACCAGGAATTAAACCTGGGTCTGTGGCATGGCAGGCGAGAACTCTGCCTGCTGAGCCACTGTGGCCCACCCCATGAATACATTTTGATTAGCATTACTCTAAATTACATGTGAAAGAGTTTCTCTATCAGTGGTTCACTACTTTTATAAGCATGTTAGGATCATGTGAGAGCTTTTTATAAACACTGGCACATACTTCAGCTCCAGAAGTTCTGAGTTAAGTGGTCTGGGACAAAGATTCCTGAAGATTCTCAGTTCAAAGCACACTTGATATCTCAATAATTTTTTCAGGGTGCCCCCTAGGAGAAAAGAAACCCCTAAGAGTTCCACTTATTACATAGTTAGGTCCAAATAACTTAATTCTTTACATCCTAGCAACATGGTTACATTTTGAAAATAAATAATGCACATAAATTGAAAGAAAAACAATATATATTTATAGCATTCTTAAATAACTACAATTTCTTACTAATAGGATGGGATATGTGTACCTGCCAGGTATCATGCAACTTCTCAAATGTTGGAATCAGATGGGACCCTGCCACCATCCTTTTCTGTTCCACATTGATATTCATGTGTTATTTGCTTTTTATTATAGCAATCCTGAAAACCAAACTTGCAAAATATTGCATAACAGAAAGGAAGGTAGCAGTGTGCTATCAAAACTAACTGAATTATCACGAGTTAGTGGTTCACACCTATCCAACAAACGCCAAGCACCACTGTTTCCCTCAAAATTTAAAATGTCCCACAATGCTCTGTGGGTTTGCAGTAGTGCCCGAGAGCCTTTCAGCATACAATTTGGGAGCCACAACTCTGGGTTAAATCCCATGGAAAGTACTTCTGCTGTGTTTGCTTTGAGATTCTACTGTATGGAAGGCTTGAGAACATTGCTCCAGGGTGCGAGCCAGGAGCTGAAGGTCTGAGTTTATTAGATGCTGACCCCTCATCTTGTGTGTGTGAACCCATTTGTAAGCAGGGCCTGGAAGATATTATTAGTTAAGATGTCAACCCATTTGTGATACAGCAAGGGAGTGCCCTTCCACTCTCCTTGATAATGCTGCAGTTATCCAAAGTGGCTGCACTCATTCACGCTGCTACTTAGAAGTATCTAAGACATGCTGTTGGTCCACATCCTAACTGTTGATTTTTAGACTTAAAAATTTTTGCCACCTGAGGAGTGTGAAGCACTTTCACCTGGCTTTAATTTGCATTTCTTTGAGTACTATTGAGGTTGAGCAACTTTTTATATTTTTATTGGCCATCCACAATTCCACTTCTTTAAAGTTTCTGTTCAAGGCTTTCACGCCTTTTTCACAAGGGAAAAAAATATGACAGTTATGCATATGAGAAGTAATCTTCCTTCAGTTTATGGCTTATTAATTCATTTATTTTCCAGGTATTTTAATGAAGTCCCTTTTTCTAAAGGAATGTTTCCTTAATTTTTGCCAGTTATATGTACAACAAACATCTTCTCTCTGTTTGCGGCTTTTTCCTCCACTGTTTTAATGGTATCTTTTGATGAAGTAATGTCCTGAAATTTAAGGGAGTCAATTATCAATCCTTTGTCTTATGGCTAAAACTCTTTACTCTCATTTAAGAAATCCTTTCCTTTTCTAAGATCATAAAGCTGTTCTTCTACATTTTCTTCCAAAAGTTTGTAAAGTTTCGCCTTTTATAAAGTCCTTTAATCCACCTTGTGGTGGTCTATGTACCCAAGAAAAACATGTTTTTTACAATGAGTGAAGCAGGACGTTTTGATAAGGTTGTTTCGTGGCTCAACTCACTCAGTATGGGATCCTGTAATTGGAGTTCTTTATTAACAGGGTGGAAATCAGACATAGAAAGCCACCAGAAACGAGCAGCTGAAGGTCAGTGAATCTGGGAAGAGAAGGGAGAGGCCAGCAGAGGACATCATGTGCATTGCTATGTGAGAGAGGAGCCAACAACCAAGGATCACTGGCAGTCAGCCCCAGAATTCCAGTTTTCGGGAAGATTACACCTTGATTTGGACTTTTCCTAGCCTCAATCATCGTGCGCCAGTAAAGTCCCATTGTTTAAAACAACCCATTGCCTGGCATTTGCTTTAGCAATGAGGAAACTAAAACACACCTGAAGTTGATTTCTGTGTGTGGAATCAAGTACAGGTCTATTTAAATTATTTTCCATATGAATAATTCATTTTCCTAGTACCATTTAATCAATTGCCTTCCTTTCCCCATTGATATTGTGTACCAACTCTGTCATAATCATATTGATATATGTGTGCCTGTTTTAGCCTACCTCATAATGCCCCACTGGAGTCCATAAGTAAGGAGCAGTTCCCCTGAGAAAGAAAAAGTACCTTTTTCATTAGTTATTTAAACTTTGACATATTTGCATTAAAGTAGATGTCATGGTACATGTTTCCTCAAAGACACATCTGGTACTGTCTTGTTTTTCAGATGTCCCTTTCTTAACAAAATAGGACACCAGAATGTGCAGCTTCAGGCTTCCTAAGTTCCATCCTTTCTCTAAGTATGTTCTTGTCTTTAGTATGTTTAATGGCAATATTATTTATACAAAACCCTTTGTAAAAAATTTATGTTATACTAGATTAGAATAAATATAACTATCCAACTCTGCCTTTTAATATTTTCTGTAACAATATAACTATTACTTATTGAACACTAACTATGTTGGGCATTTTAAAAGGTGCCTAGTAACTTTATCATCAAATCCTACAGGCAGTTATTATCCCCACTTAATAACTGAGGAAACACAACCCCAATGAGATTAAGCAAGTAAGTTGCAGAGCCAGGATTTTAAATAGGTCTGTCTACCAAGCCTTTAGTGCTGTTATGATCTACACTAATGTATGATTTTAACAGCTCACTGCTTTTATAGGGGCTCATCACTCTTCCTAATATTAGATCCCTTATAAAGCAATATTTTAAAATTGCATTAATTAATTCATTTAGCACATCTTTATTAAATGCCTGGTATGTACAAAGCTCAATAGCAGTCATTCAGCATACAAATAGGACATGATCCCTGGCCTCATATGATTCATCCATTTATTTCATTTATTCATTTATTTGCATTTACATTTATTTAATAGATGTGTGAGGCACTGTATCGGGTGTAGGGGAAACAATCAAGGGATTAGGAAATCTCAAGGAAAGGACAGACATGTATGTGAAGTAATAGGTTTAAGTATCAGGAAGGTGGAAGCAAAAAGAACCAAGTGATAAATTCTCCAGAGTATACTCAAAATACTTCAGCAGTGATGGGACAGTTTATTTGAGTCTTACAAGGTAACTGTATCGATGTTACAGAAAGGTGGGAGGGAAATGTGTGGAACAGGGGAGGGGGGCATGCTGGGCAGAGGAATGTTTGCCTGGTAGGCTGTGGGAATGACAAGCCCCATGCATAGGGCATGCGTGGTGGCGAAACAAGGGACAAGGGTGCGGCAGTGGTGAAAACAGGCAAAGGCTATGAACTTCCATTGTATGGTGTTTCAGTTTGCTAGCTGCTGGAATGCCATACACCAGAAACAGAATGCCTTTTAAAAGGGGGAATTTAATAAGTTGGTACTTTACAGTTCTAAGGCTAATAAAATGTCCCAATTAAAACAACTCTATAGAAATGTCCAATCAAAGGCATCCAGGGAAACACACCCTGATTCAAGAAGGCCGATGAAGTTCAGGGTTTCTCTCTCAAGGGAGAAGGCACACGGTGAACACAGTCAGAGTTTCTCTCTCATCTGGAAAGGCACATGGTGAATGCAGTTTCTCCCAACTTTAAAAGATAATTTTTTTCCTTTCATGTCAGGAATATATAAAACCTAGGTTGTTTTCTTTCTGTAAGTAATATATGTAATTATTAAAGAAAATGTAGGTAATACCAAAAAAAGCAGGAAAAGATAAAGAAATTACCCATTGTTTCAGTTCTTCTCCTTCATCCCCACAAAGCAGACAAGTTCAGGACCTCCAAACCTTTGCCTACTGTTGCCTACTGCACTCTTTGAGGTCCTGAATACGGTTCTTTCTCACCAAAGTTAGGACTTCAAAGTAAGATCTTGTCTTCTACTGTGGTGAAATTAGTTTAACCAAACCCATTCCTCCACGTAGACCACCTCTCCATTCATTCACACACTCTCATGGTTATGAATTCTTCTTTTATTGGCAGAATGATATTTGTCATAAGAATCCTTGGGATCAAAATGCTGGAGAGCTACCATCTCATAGTCTCATAATTAAGTATGGTCAATCTTATTTCTGATGGTCTGCTTCTGTTCCCTCTGGCTGCATTAGACGCTGGTCTCTTATTACCTACAGCCACCAAGAAAATGCAGACACTTTAAGAATCAGCACTGGGAAAAACACAAGTGCTCAGCACGAAAAACAGACCTTGATGCAGTTCAAAGCACTAAAGAGGAAGTGTGAAATAAGTAGGCAGAGAGCAGCCTCTCCATCAGCAGTTTAAAAGAAGCAGGTACCCAGCTGCTGCTGCTGCTGCTGCTGCGACTGCTGCTGCTGCTACTACTACTACTACTACTACTGTTACCCAGCTCTATCAGAATACATTGTTGCTTTTTGTTACCAAGTAACCTATTCAACATTCATCCCTGACTCCTAGTCTGACTATGGAGGAATTTCAGGCTCCTTGTTACTTTTCCCTGTTATTTGGAGCATTAATTAACATATATTACTTTTTAATTACATACAAGAAAAGATATATTAAAAAGTCTATAAGAAGGGTGGGCAATGGTGGTTCAGTGGCAGAGCTCTTGACTGCCATGGCAGAGACCCGGGTTCGATTCCCGGTGCCTGCCCTTGCAAAAAAAAAAAAGAAGTCTATGAGAACATTAAGGATACTGGTTCTCACCCAAAGTCATCATTATAGAGGTCTTTTTTTTAAAAAAATGAAATATGATGCAGGATTGAAACTCAGATCTCTCTGTTAAGGAAACACTAAAACCTAGTGGATAAAGATGGAGGCTAATAATATTCACAGCAGAGGAGATACTATGACTCTAAATCCTAACCCATGCTGGGCAAAGGTGCCTTCTTGTCTCTCTTATTCTGCATCTATATCTTGTCATCATTAAAGTATCCTAGCTCATTTGTAACAAGTTACCTAGGACACCCAGTCTGTAAAAGTTTAACCTGGACTTCCAGGGAAAACGGCAAAGCAGGAAGCTCTGAGTCTCAACCCTTCCACCAAAACAACAATTAAACAGGCATGAACTGTTTGAAACAACTATTTTGAGATTCCAGAGGCCAGAAAGAGCAGGAGGAAGACACTGATTAACTACAGTCAAGAACAGTAAATTGCTCCCTCCTCTGTAGTGGTGACTGGGCCCCACTCTCACGGCAGGACAGCTTGGAGTCTAGCCCCTGGCTAGCTTGCTCATGACAGAAAGGGACATAAAATCCTCTTCCCCAATAGCAGGGATGGGCATGGCTGATCAGACCACGACTTTTGATTAGGGAATTTGAATTGCTGGGTCCCGGTCCTGAGGCAGCTATTGCTTCAACAAAAGCAGCAGCAACTACTACTTCAGCCTTCAGATAGGGGCAGAGGAGGTGAAGATTTAAGGACACAACACTTCCTTAAGCTACAGGGAACAGTTAGTTGAAAGGCTGCATTTGCTGGGTAGGCCAGGAAAGCTCAGCTTTAGGTAGCCATCAGAGAAGATACTTGCTACCATTGCAGATCCCCTTGCCCAGGCACTATGGAGCTGGTCTGTGTCCCCTTCGTTGGTACTGGATCACGTTCTGGTTTGAAAAGACTGATTTAGGAAAAGTCCTGTCTGGGGAGACACACAGCTAGAATTTGCCCTCCAGGCAAAAGCAGGTTGAGATGATGAAAGGACTGAAAAAAAAAAAAAAACTATAGAGGGAGACAGTCTGGGACAAAGCCTGTTGGCTTCAAACAACTGGGAGAGGGAGGCCTGTCCCCTGGGAAACAGAGGGGACACCAAACTCTTGTTAACAGGGGACCTCCAAAACATATAACAAGAAAAGGCTCATAAAAGACAAGGCACAGGTTCAGCTACTTGGGAAAACAGCTTGGCAGTTACTCAAAATGCTAAACAAAGTTACCATACGATCTAGCAAGTCCACTCCTACGTGTATACCCAAGAGAAATAAAAACCTGTGTCCACATAAAATTTATTCATAAAAGTTCACAGTTTACTCATAATAGCCAAAAAGTGGAAACAACCCAAATGACCAAAATATGGAAACCCATCCATCAACTGATAAATGGATAAATACAATTTGGTATTGGGACATAAAAAATAATGAGGTACTGATACATGCTACAACATGGAAGAACTCTGAAAACATTATGCTTAGTAAAAGAAGACAGACAAAAAAAAGACCACATATTGTATAATTTCATTTATGTGAAATGTCCACAAAGGAAAATCTATGGAGAGAGAAAGCAGATCAGTGGCTAGGGCTAAAGGGAAAAAGAAATAGGAAGTGACTGCTAATGATCACAAGGTTTCTTTTTGGGGTGATGACAATGTTCTAAAACTGATTGTGGTCATGACTGCATAACTCTGTGAGCACACTAAAATCACTGAATTGTACACTTTACAGGGGTAAATTGTATGGTATGTGAAATGCATCTCAATAAAAGGTTCTATAAAAAGAAAAAAGAAAAGGCACAGAGGGACAGGAAAAACCCTGCACACTACTTTTGCCTTGAGCAGACCCTCCTGATAGGAAGACTGAAGGTCAAGGAAATCTCTTCTTTTAGCAAGAACTAGACATCTCAGGAATAAATCCCAGAGTTAACATTTTAAAATATTAACATGTACAGTGCTCAAGAAAAGAGTAGAAGATAAACAGGAAATAATGGCCCAACCAATGTAAGAGGAAAAAAATACAGAAAACATCTGCAAAGAAGATGAGAATATAGACACACCATTTTAAAAAAACGATCTCAAAAATGCTTAAGGAGCGTGGGCCATGGGGCTCAGCAGGCAGAGTTCTCACCTGCCATGCTGGAGACCAGGGTTCAATTCCTGGTGCCTGCCCATGTTAAAAAAAAATAAATGTTTAAGGAGATGAAGGAAAGTACTGAGAAAGAACTAAAGGATAACAGGAAAACAACGAATGAAGAATATGACAGTATCAGGAAAACAATGAATGAACAACATGACAGTCTAAGTAAGGATACAGAAATATTAAAAAGGACCAAACAGAACTAATGGAAGTGAAGACCACCATAAACGGGAACTAATGGAAGCGAAGACCACCATAACTGAAATGAAAAGTGCACAGGAGGGATTCAAGAGCAGAAGTGAACTTAAGGGAAAGACACTGGAAACGAGTCAGACTGAGGAGAGGAAAGAAAAAAGGAAAAACAGCCTAAGACAGCTATGGAATTCCATCAAGTGCACCAATACATACACTATGGGGTGTCCCAGAAGAAGAAAGAGAGAAAGGGGCAGAAAGAACAGTCATAAAAATAATGACAGAGAACTTCCCAATCTTAGCAAAAGTGAATATGCACATCCCAGAAGCTCAAAGAACACCGAAGAGAATAAACCTGAAGAAAAATACACCCATCCCATGTTGATTGCACTATCAAATGCAAAGGACAAGGAGAGCATTCTGAAACCAAGAGAAAAGCACCATGTTTCATACAAGGAAGTCCCAAATATTTTGAGTACGAATTTTACAATAGAAACCATGGAGGCAAGAAGGCAGAGAAATACTTTAAGTGCTGAAGGAAAACAACTGCCAGTCTGAATTTTATATCTGGTAAGATTCATTTTCAAAAAATGAGGGTGAGATTAAGACATTTTCAGATAAACAAATTTAAATTTAAATTTTAAAAAGCTGAGGGTGTCCATTACTGCTAGATCTACCCTACAAGCAATGCCAAAAGGAATTGTTCAGACTGAAAATGAAAAGACAGTGATTCAATGCAGTAAAAAGAAACAAAGACCTGCAATAACGATGCCTATTTTGGTAATTATAAATGTCAGTATTATTGTATTGTACTGTTCAGTATGTAACTCCACTTCTTACTTCCTACAAGGGCCAAAATGCAAATGCATAAAAAGTAGTGATAAATCTAGGCTTTTGGATATAATATATACAAAAATATAAGTTGTCACAGGTACAAAAAATGGTGGGGAGGGCAGAAGGGTATAGGAAAAGTATATATACCTGCTTTTGAAGTTAAGCTAATAGCAAACCAAATATGACTGTTACATATATAGGATGCTAAATTTTAACTCCATGGTAACCACAAGGAAAAGAGATGAAGAATACATTCAGATAGAAATGAGGAGGCACTCCATATGGTACAACATAAAAAGGCAAATAAATATAAGCAGGCTTTAACAGAAGTGACCAAAAAGAAAGGTTTAACGTCTTCATCTGGAGAATTCCTGATATTCTAGCAAGCAGTGGGAACAACCAAATCAGTAGGTTGAGTTCTCAATCTTGGGGCTCACCCCTATGAAGTTTATTCCCACAATAATAATACCAGCTAAGCCGACTGATAATTATGCCCCAGAGTCACCCCTGGAAAGCCTCTTTTTTTGCTCAGATGTGGCCTCTCTCTCTAAACCAACATGGCAGGTGAACTCACTGCCCTCCCCTCTATGTGGGACATGACTTCTAGGGGTGCAAATCTCTCTGGCAACACAGAACCTGACTCCTGGGGATGAGCCAGGACCCGGCACCATGGGATTGAGAAAGCCTTCTTGATCAAACAGGGAAGAGAGAAATGAGACAAAATAAAGTCTCAATGGCTGAGAGATTGCAAACCGAATTGGGAGGTTATTATCCTGGAGGTTATTCTTATGCATTATATAGATATTCCTTTTCAGTTCATGGTGCATTAGAGTAGCTAGAGGGAAGTATCTGAAACTGTTGAGCCGTGTCCCAGTAGCCTTGATTCTTGAAGACGACCATATAACTACATAACTTTTACTTAATGACTATGTGATTGTGAAAACCTTGTGTCTGATGCTCCTTTTATCAAGGGTATGGACAGAGGAGTAAAAAGTAAATAAATAAGGATAAACAAACAAACAAATAAATAAATAAATTGGGGGAGATAAAGGGTAAAAATTGGGTAGACTGAAATATTGTGGGTCAATGAGAGGGAGGGGTATGGGTATGAGATGCATGAGTTTTTTTTTCTCTTTTTCTAGAGTGATGCAAATGTTCTAAAAGTGATCATGGTGATGAATATACAACTATGTGATGACATTGTGAGACACTGATTGTATAATATGGTTGGATTGTAGGTGTTTGGAGCCTCAAAAATATTTTTTAAAAAGGTTTAAGACTTACAAAAGGAATGGGAACAGACTGGCAGTCTGGGGTGGAATTTTCCTACCTTATATCTTTCTGTTTCTTCGATTCAGCTTTTGTGGAGTCCTTCTCCAGTCTCTACCATCCTCCAGAGTTCTAAGCAACTGTGATTTGTCCTTTTAGTCCCTAAATCTCTGGGGAGGCATTTATAGGGATGTCTTATGGAACCATGTTGATGACATCACTCCTGGGTGGTAAATTTTTGGTGTCTAGTTACATGTGGTATGTCTGTCAGATGTTATTTAACCATCAACCCATCTCACAATCTGAAGGAGCTCATCTTAGCCTCACCATATGTCTGAACCGTCAATTACATCCAATCTCCTCGGGGCAGGGGTGGGGAGTAGAGGAAAAGAGGAGAGAAGGAAGGTAAAGAATATAGCAGGCTGGTCATCAGTAGAATGAGAGAAAGTGAGGTGGTTTGCTTTACACATTATTTGGTAAATTCTTTTTAACTGAAAATTGAAGTATCCTATTCAGTCTACAACAAATGTCTCCCCACATCAAAATGACTACATCAAAGAAGTAGAATTTAAACATCATTGGACTCCTTCTCAGGGTTATTCCTCCTTAATAAAAGCACATTCTATATTCTAATTCCATAGCTTCAACAAGTTGCTTTCAGATTCGTGGTTGTATTTCTAAGGTAAACTGTGAGCCCAAGACACAAACCTGAGGCTTTTCCTGCCAGGTTGCAGGAGGACATAAAAACTATAAACTTTTTACTCTAATTAAGTCTTGGTTAAAGTTAAAGAAAAAAATTTTGAGTGGTAAAGTTATTTAGTGAGAAATGTCAAGGAAAATAACTGATAAAGGCTTTTAAGAATTCACAGTGTAGCTTAAGAAGTGTTTTCATTTAGTGGTCTTAAGAAGAGTACAGTAAACAAAGAACACTCCAGCAACAGTCAGAAAATTCTGCTTCAAGTTTAAATTTGCATACATTCTGTCTCTTGCTAAACTAATTAAAGTAGCTTTTAAGCATATGCTTAAGTCATGTCAGGGGACCTCTGTTGCATGCAACTTCAAACTACAACGGTTCTAACCTATAACCTTAAAACTATATATGTTTGTTACAGAAAACCGAATATCTTAGGAGGCATAATATAGAAATGTTTATTTACATAAGTTGTAAACTATGTTTGGCATAGAAAATTGATTTTGCTCATCCAGCTTGTTATAATTAACCTAATGTCTAAAGTTCACCAGTCTAGTTACAATTAACCTCATCAATATATAAACCATGTCAAGTCTCATGCTAGATTTTGGATACTGAGATAATGTTCACACAGCTCAATAAAATAGCATTAATGCAGATTCATTTTCAAAACCACAATGGATAATATTCTTCCAATATTTGTTGAGCAGTTTGCCCAGGTGAACAATATAGTGTTCTAATGAATGCTGTTTGCCCACAAAAGCAAACTGTTTGTCCTGATAAATTGATTTGCAAGAATTTCCTAAAGCAAATAACGAAGTTTTTTTTTAATAATTTACATCTTATCTTTTTTGGGCAAGAATTTCCTGCAACAAAGAAATTAAATCATCCTGACTCAGGTGGGCTTGGTTCTCACACCTCAGCTTCTACGTAAGAATAACAAACAGTTAAGGAGAAAAAATCTAACTGAAATAGAAGGATTTCAACCATAGTATTTTAGAGCTGGGTGAAAAATTAAATATTATTATATAGGTCCCTCAGGTTACTGTAGAAGAAATTGAGACTCAAAGAGTTTAAACAACCTGCTCAAATTCACACAGCAATTTAGTGACAGAGTGAACAAAACATTCTAGATGTTTTGGCTCCTAATGAAATATTATTTGTTTTACATGACTGAGCTCCTGCTTTGAAATACTCCTTCAAACAGAGAAACATAGATAATTATTTCTTTATAATGCTAGTAAATTGTTCGCAGAGTTCGAAGCATTTCTACATATACTGTACGGAGATTTAAGCAAAGGCACAGCACTTACAAAGCTGTCAACTCTAACATATCCCATACACTTCATATTGAAGAATCTAAGAAAAGAAGGTAAAGTTGTGTTCATTTTAATTTATTTTACATCATTAAATAAATATGTTCACTTTGGGAAAAATTTCCATTCCACCATTCTTTTTTTTTTATCCTCTCTATTTTGGAAGCTTTTAATATGAACCCTCAAGACAACTTGTACTAATAAAGAACTCTGAATTGTACTCCAATGTCACATTGACATCAGTGAAACACTATATAAAGATGCAATTACTTTCTGCTTATTTTTATGATAATCATCCAGAAAGTACCAAATTTAGATATATATGCTGTTTTTTTGTTTATACTGCTGTGTTAGAGGGAAATTTTATAATATATCACATAGCCTAAAGCTTCCTCCTGTCTAAAGCTGTGAGGCCCACTACAGTAGCCACTATCTACATGTGGCTATTTAAATTTAAACTAATTAAAATTAAATTTAAAAATCAGTTCTTGGGCGGTGTCATGGTGGCTTAGTGGCAGAATTCTAGCCTGCCATGTCGGAGACCCAGGTTCAAGTCCTGATGCCTGCCCATGTTAAAAAAATATATATATATCAGTTCTTTAGTCACATTAACCACTCAAATGTTCAACAGCCATACGCAGCTTATGGCTACTTGTGCCAGTTTAAACTATTGTGTACCCCAGAAAAGGCCATGTTTTAATCCTGATCCAATCTTGGACCAGACCTATTGTTTAGGGTAGGAAACTTTGATTGGATTGTATCCATGGAGATGTGACACACCCAGTTGTGGTTGTGACTTTATTAGATTACTTTCAAGCAGGTGGGCATGCCCAATTGTGGGTGTGGCCTTTTGATTAGATGGAGACGTGACTGTACCCATTCAAGGTGGGCTTTGATTAGTTTACTGTGTTTACTGATTAGTTTATTTTAAAAAAGGAAACATTGTGGAGAAACCTCAAAGCCAATACAAGACCCAGACATTTGGAGATATAGAAAGAAAATGCCCCCAGGGAAGCTGTTTGAAACCAGAATCAAAAGACCCCAGCATATGTCAGCCACATGCCTCCCCAGCTGACAGAGGTGTTCTGGACCCACTGGACTTTCTTGAATCAAGGTATCTTTATCTGGATGCCTTACTTTGGACATGTTTATGGCCTTAGAACTGTACACTTATAACTTAATAAATTCCCTTTATAAAAGCCATTCCATTGCTGGTATATTGCATTCCAGAAGCTTTAGCAAACCAAAACAAATCTTAGTACCAGAGAAGTGATGTGCTGTGGTCTACAAATACCAAACATGTTGGAACAACTCTTTTAATGGATAAGGGGAAGATTCTGGAAGAGTTATGAACAGCTTGATAGAAAAGGCCTGAACTGCTTGTAACAGATTGCTGATAGAAATGTGGACTCTAAAGATACCTCTGATAAGGCTTTAGACAGAAATGATGAACATGTCATTGCAAACTGGACAGAAGGTGACCCTTGTTTTAAAGTGGGAGAGAATTTAGCAAAATTGACTACTGGTGTCGGATGGAAGGAAGGATTTAAAAGTGGTGAGCCGATGTACTTCACTAAAGAGGTTTCCAAACTAAAGGTGGAAAATTCAGTCTGGCTGCGCCTTGCAGTTTATAGCAAAATGCAACAGGAAAAACAAAAGTTGAGAACTGAACTCGGGTACAAAGAAAACAGAAATTGATGGTCTGGAAAATAAGAAAGTAAGACCCAAGAAGCTACTGACCCAAATAAGCATCTAACCAAACACGTTAAGTGTTAGGCCAGGAAAAGCCAGGATTGGAGATAGAGTTATCCAGAAAGGATTTATGGAAGATCCAATTGTCTGATAGTTATGATCCCTGTGTACTGCATAGAAAACTGACAAGAGTGTTGTGAGATTTACATAAAAAGAACTATGGCAGGTCTGTACTAAAAGGGACAAAAAGGAGATGAATGAAAAATGACTTCAGAGACAGAACCATGGAAGCTAAGGTCTGTAGTTAGGAAATCTCAGGCCAAGAGAGTAGACCCACCCATACACATGGACAGGGTGAGCTTGCCCCGGAGCAGAGGGTGGGCTTTCTGCTTCATTGCTCAGGAAATTTTGCTGCCCCAGAACTCAGAGATGGTGGAGAACTAAACCGGGGATTGGGGGGAGCTTGGCAATCGCTCCACTGTTTGTGGGGGTTGAGCATTGCTCTGCAGATGACAGAGAGCCTGGGTGCTGCCCCAATGCTTGGAAATGGTACAGCCAAGAAAACAGTGGTTTCCTCAATATGCCCCAGTGTTGCAACTCTCACCCCAGCATTTGCAGAGAGCAGAGCCACTGCTTAAGGCCTCGGAAAGGGAGGAACTGCTGCTTTCTAAAGACCTGAGGATGATAAATGACTTTCAGATGCTGAAATCTAATGGAGTTTGCCCTGGAGGTTTTTGGAACTGTCTGGGTCCAGCAAGCCCTGTTTTCCATTTGATCCAATCAATGAAGACATTCAAGGGAGAAGAGAGAACTTTCACTGTTTTCTTCAACCAGGGATCCTCTTCTGTAGAAGTCACTGAGAACTTTCATCAGAATTGCCAGTCTCGGGGTGGGCCACGGTGGCTCAGCAGGCAAGAATGCTTGCCTGCCATGCCAGAGGACCCGGGTTCAATTCCCGGTGCCTGCCCATGTAGGAAAAAAAAAAAATTGCCAGTCTCACAGCCTGCCCAACAGATTTTGGACTCTTGAATTCCCACAGTTGCATGAGATACTTTTATAAATCTTATATTTACAGATATCTCTTGTTGGTTCTGTTTCTCTAAAGAACCCTAACATACTACTGAACTGGACAGTAAAGAGAACCTATCTGTCTTCTCAGAAAGTTCTACTGGACAGTAGTAATTTTAGTAAACAGACACCTGAATACCTTTGACTAACAAAATGTTTCCTAACCACGGCTGTTTCCTGTGAAGAGATAAGAACATTATTTAGCAATTCCAGACATTTGGGGTTCAAATGCAGAGTAGCTCTCTTCTAAGGAAATCACATCCTACAGCAAAATAGTTTGAAAAATCTTCTTAAACCCACCTGGAAATATACATACATACTACACAGTATCAAATTGTGGCTAAGTTTCTGCCATATGAATAATATTTCTAAGTGCTATGATCTATTCTGAATATGGTGGATGCTCAATAGCTACCGGTGTAGATGTGTGTGGTTCTAAAATATGGCAACTCCTTCTTCAAGAAGTGTTTAATTCACCTCCACTTGGACATTACTGGTCGTAGTGACTCACTTCTAATGAATAGCATGCAGTAGAAATGATGTGGCATGACTTTCAAGGCAAAATTACAAAAGGCAATGGCACCTTCCTCTTGGTTCTTGCTCAAGATGCTCCCTTGGAACCCAGTCACCAAACACTGAATAAGCCTAGGCTGCATGGAGAGGCCATTTAAAAAAACTGACACCTCCATTAAGGTTGCAGCCAACAACCTACATTGACCACAAGACAGGTAAATGAAGAAGCTTTCAAGGTAGCTCCAGCCTCAGTCATTGTATGACTGCAACTTATTTTCCAGATGAGAATAACCTAGTGGAATCCAGTCAATACCCATGGCCATTGTGCACTTATTTTCCAAAAGAATAACTTCTCCTCCTCCTCCCCTTCCTCCAAAGACAACCCACAGCAACTATTACGAAATGCCCAAAACAGTCATTACAAACACATATCCTTCAATATCAAATCAAGTTGTGGTCAGGTATAGAGTGCAAGTATTCATCCATGTGCCTATTATCTTGGCCTGGAGAGTTTAACTGAAATAAGATATGACAAAAGATATTCTCCTCTGTGCAGAAAGACAGACCTGGGTATACCAGCAATGAAAATATTTATATTTCTACAGAACAATATTTACATGGACATGTACTTTCAGCAAATTTTAAATATGTATTTGGTAAATTCACTATAGAATGTGCATGACTCTAGTAATTGTGTATCACTAAATAAACCACAAAGCAATGTTAAATTAGGATAACGTGGTAGCAAAGAACCACTTAACCTCAGTGTCTTAATCCAAGAAAGATTCATTTGTTCTAACTGATGGTTCGAAGCAGATGTTTCCAGTCAGGTAGGTTTCCTGGATATATCTCCTCCAAGTAGGGATTTCAGGAGACAGGCTCCTTCCATTTTGTGGTACCATTACTGTCCTCTGGGACCCCTCAGAGCCCTTCATCAAATCCTCTGAATTCACCCCACTAATGAACGCAAAGGGGAAGAGAGAAGGAGAGGGGAAGCAGTGAGGGGAAGTGATAGAGACAGAGAAACTTGCCAGATGTTTAGCGGCTAGGTCTGGAAGTGCCACACAACACATCTCTCCATTATCCTCTGGCTGTAAGTAGTCTCCTAACCCCACCTAGATGCTAAGGGGTTGAGAAGGACTATATTCCTGTAAACCCAAAAAGCAAATGAAATAGTGTGGTGAATACCACATGACAAAAAGGACTCTGCCACAGAAGTCAGCCAACATCCAGACTTCATCACATAAACAGATCAATCTCAAGGTTTCCTAACTGTGTTAGATTGCACATTTAGTAAAACAATATTCACCATCCCCCGTCAGGGGATTATTCTTCCCTATCATGTTGGCATCACACTTGGCTGAGTGACTTGTGTGGTACTCTCTGCAGAGTGGCATTGGACCCTATTTGGCCAGTGATATGTTGTTGGCACAATGTGTGCCACTTTCAAGCAGAAGCATTAAAAGCCACTGTGTATTTCCAATGTGTTCTTTTTCCGTCAGCTACAAAACTAGCACAGCCCCAAAGAAGGGCTGCTCCTTCAGCCCAAGTCTCAGAACAATGACATGGAAGAGATCCATAGTTACCCGCAGTGGGTGTGCAGCATGAAAGATAAATAAAACTTTGTTTTAACCCCTGAAATTTGGGGGTCTGTTTGTTATTGCAGCAAACCACAGCCTGAGCTGACTCATTAGGTAACAAAACCACA
Source organism: Tamandua tetradactyla (assembly GCF_023851605.1). Taxonomy (NCBI): domain Eukaryota; kingdom Metazoa; phylum Chordata; class Mammalia; order Pilosa; family Myrmecophagidae; genus Tamandua; species Tamandua tetradactyla. Next base: position 95,442,035 of record NC_135333.1, on the reverse strand, counting down.
GCAGTGAATGCAGCTCTTTAGAAGTATTATAAATCAAGAAAGAGATTTGTGATTTATTATAGAACGTGCCAATAAGTGTAGTAGAGAACATGACAAAAGCAATAATTTAAATTAGGTACAGCCTTTACCTAGGACTTCTTTACCAATTAAATTCTCTCTAAGGTTAGGGGGAAAGGCCTCAACAGTGGTTCGGGTAGCAGAATCCCTGCTCCCCACTACGAGATATGAAAGCTGAAGGAGGAGTGGAGTTCCTGGGGGCTGATTATGCTCCTCTCTTCTCTGACACTAACAGTCCAGATGCATAAAAAGATAAAGAGACTTCTTTCTGGTCAGAACTTACATACAAAACATGTGCCTAACCACTGATTTAAAAAACAAGCCATTAGAATTCAAGAAGTCACAAGGAAAACCAGCAAGTTAGTTTTGCAGAAATGCAGCTAATAGGAATTTATTTGACAGATGCTTATAGCTTTTCTGTTAAAACATAAACACATTTGTGCTGGTTTGAAAGGAAGTATGCCCCCTATAAAAGCCATGTTTTAATCAAAATCCTATTTCACAAAGGTAGAATAATCTCTATTCAATACTGTAAATTTGAAACTGTAATCAGATCATCTCCCTGGATGATGTGATTTAGTCAAGAGTGGTTGTTAAGCTGGATTAGGTAATGACATGTCTCCACCCATTTGGGTGGGTCTTGATTGGTTTATTGGAGTTCTATAAAAGAGGAAACATTATGGAGAATGGGAGATTTGGAGAGAGCAGAGAATGCTTCAGCACCACGAAGTAGAGAGTCCACCAACCAGCAACCTTTGGAGATGAAGAAGAAAAATGCCTCCTGGGGATTTTCATGAAACCAGAAGCCAGAAGAGAAAGCTAGCAGATGACACCATGTTTGCCATGTGCCCTTCCAGCTGAGAGAGAAGCCCTGACCGTGTTCACCATGTGCCTTTCTAGATGAGAGAGAAACTCTGTGTTCACCATGTGCCTTCTCACTTGAGAGAGAAACCCTGAACTTCACCGGCCTTCTTGAACTGAGGTATCTTTCCCTGGATGCCTTAGATTGGACATTTCTATAGATTTGTAATTGGGACATTTTCTTGGGCTTAGAACTGTAAATTAGAAACTTATTAAATTCCCTGCTTTAAAAGCCATTCCATTTCTGGTATATTGCATTCTAGCAGTTAGCAAACTAGAACAACATTTTATGAATTAAAGAAAAACTAGATTTTGTAAACTCTGAATAATAATAAACTTTGAAAATCAAGAGTTGAAAGAGAACTTAGCCATCTAATTCTGAAAATTATTTTCAAAGTTTCAGTTGAAAAGAATTATGATCATTCTCATGTTATCACCAAGTAGATTTTCTGAAGTTTTGAGTTCCCCTGCTGTTTTTTACAGCAATTTCTTCTCACTAGGTCTTTACTAAGGAAGGAAAACAACCATCTTTCATGTAATATCCTATAAAAAGTCAATTCCTGACTAAGGCCATATAATAGCAAGATATCAGTATAGCATGAAATCAAATCAATAAATATGTTTTCTCTTTTCAAGGCCAGTAAGATATGGGTACATTAAGATTTCATCACAGACCATTTAAACACATTAAATGTTTAAATGTGGTTTTTCACATCAACCTAAAATGTCGGCTTTCTTCAACAGTACTATGAACATCAGCTTAAAACTGATGGCAAAATGGCCTGAATGCATGTGGAAACACACAGAAATAAAATTAAGAAGCAGAGATTTTCTAACCCAACAGACAAATAAAGTTCTTTACAGGATATTCAAAATCCTTTATGATATATTGTAGCAACTCCTTCAACTCTCCTTTATTTCCAACACTTTGGTTTTCTTTAGGTAATTTCTGAACCTTTTTTTTATGACTAGAAATTCTACAAAACTCCTCATGTCAATAAATATTTATTATGCACAGGGCCAGACAGTAGTGTGTACAAAATACCTTTTCCTTGGAAGTGAATAATTTGCCCAGAACAGAAACTCACATACAAGAAAAAAATGAGAAAGCTATAATATAAGACAGAATGTAATGGTATGTGGCATAGGAAATAGATTTTTCTTCTTTCCATAAATTACATGGATAAACTCCAATATTACTACCACCTTTGTGAACTTGATTTATACTGAACAGTTTCTTGTTTTACATTGATGTTCTTTAATTTATCCTTTATTTCAAATAAAACAAATGTAAGTCGATCCAACCAGCAGACACTGGCAGTTTTCCCTTTGTAGCAGCTAATTAAAAGCAGCTGCAACATTAGTCTTTGTAAATAGAATGCACTTTAGAATAATTACCATCCAAATTTCATGAGACATCAGGGTCCTACGGTGCAGACAGATGGGCACATTACTTCTTCCCCTGCAAATCTGCTGCAGAGGGACTTCTAGATCAGGTTTTGCTTTTGCTGAATTAATGAGGTACACATAGACACAAAAAGAAAAATTTAATTACACTAAAATTACACAGGTCGGTGTTTTTCTATTTAGAATCACAACAACTAAATTCCAATTATAAGCACCATTTCCTAAAAAAATCTAATTATGTTTTAAACGCCAGTCAGTAATAAATGATATTTTCTAACAGAATCATTAGCTGGCTAAATCTGAAAATATATTTAAAATACAATTCTTCATATAGGACATAAGCTGACTAGCTGTCTCACTGCATTCGTATGCACAAAATGAAGGCCTCCGAATGTTAACTTTTAATGATTTCAAATGGTAATTAGAAAAGAAAAACATTGTTTCATTTTATAGTCTGAATTTTTATATACCATGGCATTGAATACGATAAATAAGGGGTGAAATGTTTTATAAACACCTTTTTAGTACTTTTATGCATGTTTCCAATGCCAAATAATATTCTTAAATTCATTTCTGACTCCACTCAAAAATGTAATATTCCAACTTCTGGGTAAAGATGGAGTAAGACATTTATTTTACTCCCTCCTGAAACTCCTCTAAAGCTACAGTGAAAATATTTACATATAGACGTAAATGCCAGCAAAAAAAGGAGATAAGAGACAACAGCAACAAACTGCTGAGGCCTGAGATACAGATGGATGAGGGGTGACTGATGACATAGACCGGAAAACAGTCAGCAGCTCAGAAGCAAACATTTTCACACGGCAAGCTTCTAATAGTTCAGGTACCTCTGTTGGTGAGTTTGAAGGTGGGTTTTAAAGGAAACTGGTTGGAAGCCTATTTAAGAAGCTGTTAGCCCCGGTTCCCCTCCCCACTCTGCTCCACCTCCACTCTGGTAGAAGACTAGAAGAGAATCTTCATTTAGATGATAGCCTCATTAGTGAAAGAGTTGTATTCAGTTCTAGGTTTGAAGAAGATACTTAAAGGAAAACTAATGAAAGTGAGTCCTGAGGTTACCCTTTGATAACTTGAGGGTAACTGGTTGCTCAGTTAAGATTTAACTGAATTTTCCTGTAAGGTTTCAAGAGGTTCTCAGCCATCAGGCGATGATGATGGTGGTGGTGGTGGAGGTGGTGGTGATGATGCTGATGATATGAAATGGAATTTTATTATAAATATTACAATTTAAAATATTAGATACATATTATATTTCATGCAATTCTGCAAGTTGCTTAGCACACATTTTGTCAACTCCTTACAACCACAGCATACAGGTTTATATTTCAGTGGTGGGCTGGCACATAATCTGCAGCACTTGCTGATTTCCCTGGAGTAAATATTCCCAGGAGGGTTGCTTTCAGTCTACCAAAGTGATGTCACTGGACTGAAGTTGAGAATAGATGCTCAGAATAGGCTTGTGAGAATTTGTAATCTGGCTCCAGTATTCCTTACCTATTCCAAAATACATCTGAGATCTGAGGTCATTTATTATAGTGTACACATGCATATCTCTTTCTCACATATACACACACACACATAATTACAAAAATAAGCAAGAAATTTTATTGCTTGAAATCAGGGAAAAGGGAGAACAAAGGTAGAAAAAATGATTTGAGGTTAGGGATAGAGTTGGTACAAAAAAATGTTGTCATAGATGCTATACACTTGACGGGAGACATGGCAAATTTAGCATAAGCTTATGATTAGCCAAGGCAAAAAAAGGGAACACAATTAATTACAACATTGATAGTGTCCTTTTAAAGGTGAGAGGGGATAGGGAAAGGTACTTCACAGAAGCAGAGCTAATGCTGGCACTGCAATCAGCAAATGCCTTTCTTAAAGCTTCATAAAGAAAATCCCACAAGATGAAATGCGGTGACTCTGAAATAGGGCATATCCTCAGAATCACCCAAGAAGCTTTGTCATGGATGGATTCCAAAATTTTGCAAACACACGCCAACTCTTTAATCCTTATCTTAGGGGGTAGGATGCTGGAATTCCTACTCTTAAAAAGCTCTTCAGGTGATCTAATGCCCAACCACGTTTGGGAAGCACTGATTCACTGAGCAATGTCACCAATATCAATACGCTGTTGCAATACAATTCTTGAAGTCATTAAGCTTAAGCATGGTTCATCAGAACATTTCAATGAAGGGCAAAATCTATGCATATGGTTAATCCAGGAATTACATTTACATCTAGATACTTCGTACCAATGGGGAAATCATCTATGAATAATATTTTTCTTGAGCATTTTTCTTAGTTTGCCAGAGCTACAATGACAAATGCCAAACAATGGATAGGCTCCAACAACAAATATTTACTATCTCATGGTTTTGAAGTCTACAAGTTCAAAATTAAGAGTCAGCAAGGCCATGATTTTTCCCAGAATCAATAGCATTCTGGTTATAGCAGTCTTCTATTACATGCCAATATCCTTGGTCTCCTCCTGTGACTTTCTGACTTCTGTCTTCTTCCAGTTTTTTATTTCTACTGATTATCTGATGCCAAATTTCTCCTCTTTTTAAGGCTTCCAGTCATATGGATTAGGGCCCACCCCAACTCAACTTGGCCACACCTTAACCAATAATAACAACTTCAAAAAGTACTATTTATAAATGGGTTCACGTCTACAGGAACATGGATTAAGACTTGAACAAGTTCTTTGTGTGGTACATGATATAATCCCCAACACATGCTTTCAAAATAAACATTCAAAGCTATTTTCCAGGGAAAAACCACCACCACCACCCCATCATCCCAGAGCAGACGGCCTGAGGTGCTGATCCATATACTTGACAGTAGACCAAGAAGGAGATAGAGATGTGGCAATAATGATTTTCATTTAACAGGTACAGAAACTGAGCTTCAGAAAAGTCAAGGGCCTTGCCCAAGTTCATGTCTCTAGTGAGTGATAGGCTAGATTGGAACTCAGGGACCTCTGACTTCATCACACTGGGTAGTTTTCACTGTATCATGCTGTCTGGGGGTAAAAAAATCTGGTTTTTTTTAATAAGTAAAAAGGGTGGAAAAGATGTTCATTTCTATTGTCCTCTATTAGTCTAAAAACCTAGCAATACTAAATAACATACAACAGAACAAAGACTCATTTTAGTATAAGACAAAATCTTATATGTGCTGTTCAAATTCTTTTGTTGCATTATTAGCTGTAACTAGTTTTATACAGCATACAAATCTTTATTTCTGGCATAATTTTCACTACGGCAATAAGAATCCAGCAATGTTCTTTCAATATGAAAATTATAGTCAGCCAGAAGTTACCTGGTATCAAGATATTAACTCTGAACGTAAGCACCGGATTTACTTCAAATAGGCAACTTTAATTTAAAAATCAAAAGGCCCACACTAATGGACTTCTGTAGTCTCCTATTGCAAAACTCCAACTGTACCTCAGGATTCTGTAAGGATGGACTTTAAGCCCATAGTTGGGAGCCTCAGATGCAGCATGTGCTTTGTGATAAGATATTCTGGGTTTACCCTCTGTTATTTCTTAGCAGTGTGATGTTGGATGATTTACTTAATACCTACAATTTTTAGTTTTCTCTTTTTGCAAAATGGAGCTCATGTTCTTTACTTATTAACATTACTGCATGGATTAAATGAGATAATATATATTACATCAGTAATATCCAATAAATGCTAGACTTTATTATCAATATTTTCTGGTAAAAGAAAGGTGAGCTTATAATTTTTCTCCATCTTAAAAAAATGTATATAAAATATGTGACTTGAAACAAAATGCAAGATTTCTTTATCTTACAAAGAATTTCTAAGTTCATTTCATATGTTGAAAGGTATCAGTAGGCTTTGACTAATATACCCCAATATTTCTTCTGAAAGCAAGGGAAGTGAGGGAAAGAACATTTCGTCTAACGGACCTAGTGAACCCCGCTGTCCTTAGAAGGAAGTTCAGGACTCAATAAGTTTGAGTTTGAACGTTTACAAAGGTTGATCTTTTGGAAGACTGCATAACATTCTGAATTAGTAAGCCAGGACCTAGGACAGCATAATGCTAGGAAGAAAATACAACCTACAGCCACCAGACCTGTGAATTACTAAAGGAAAAAGATCAATTTTAGGATTTTCAAGGAAGCATATACTTCTGGTAGGACTAGGGTAACCTTGCCTCTGAAACCTTTCGCAGACGACAATGAAGAGACCCAAGGGAGTATATTGGAGAATCTGGTAAAGAAATCAGAAATCTGACCACAGGAAACCCCCAACAGAAAGGCCTAACTCCAGAGTCATAATTAGAATGTACACTGGAGCCTGTTTTCAGGTACCTGAATTTCCCCTTTAGATGGAAGGTTAAATGCAGCTGGAACTCTTCCAGAAGACATTAGAGAAGATGACATCCTCTTCCTGAGAAAGGTAGAAAAGCAGAACCAGGGAACACAGATGGATGAAGGTAAGGTACAGGTAGGAAATCCTCTGGGTTTTTTGAGCCAGGCACTGGAGCTGATTATCAGACCCAGGAGCTAAGGGGCACTGAAGTCTACATTTAGCTTTGCTACTTCATAAATGGAAAGACTGCCTAAAAAATAAATAAGTCTGGGGTAATAATAAGTGGGGGTCTTTGCTTCTTTGCCTAGTGTGGGGAAAATCTTCCACTTTAAATCCTCTTTAATCCCACCACAAAGTTATCAACTACTCAACCCTAATATACAGTCATCACATAATTTCTTAAAAATCAGCATCACAGCTATAGAAAATATCTTGCTTATTCTCACAGTTTAAATAAAGTTAGTACACTGGGAGTCGAGAAAGTAGAAAATTAGATTCCTTTACTATTCAACTTATCATATCATTAGATTTTAAGCACTGGCTAGCACAAATACGAAGAAAAACAATTTACCTCAAAATGTGTTGTACCTATTTTAAGATGGGATCAATATTTTTCTATCAAGTTCAACTTCAGTTTTGGCACTGTGAATAAGGATTCACAATAATAATAACACAAAGTTTTGACATTTTAATGTACACTTGATCTAGAAATTGATTTTATTACTTATTTAATAATATAAGTATATTCCTGGAAATGTTTTCTGATGGGAATGGCATCCGGAATCTGGTGTAAATGGGTTTCTCCACAGAACTGCTTCATCACTTAAGGTGTGGCCTGCTGTTTCTAAAGAGGGGCAAGCAGATCGCTTTAACTCCACAGAAAAAGGCCAAGTAGGGTCCTTCTGAAGATATCTTATTGCAGATTTATTTACATGTCAGTGGCCTTTCAAGAACTATGAAATATATTGTTTTAATATTTTATATACCCCAAAACCTATCCCTAACGTTTTTGGGGAAAAGTGGCTAATTTCTATTAAAAGTGGAGCCCTGATTTAACTAAAGAACAGTTATTTTCCCGGAAATGAAATGTGATCCCCTTAAACGTAGAATGCGTGGTCACAGGCTCCACTCATCATAGTCAGAAGGCTCTGGATTGAGTGATGCTTCTCCCCCGACCCCCGCATTCTCCACCACCACCCCCCAGAAATAATACTCAGCCTTCCAGTGCCAAGACAGCCTGCAGCAGCGACAGAAAGTCCCGTTACACCAGCACAGGAAAGAGCTGCTATTTTACCTACCCAGTCAGTCGCCAGGCTTCTGTCCAAATTTAGAAACTACTAAGAACCTCTTTTTAGCATTGCTATGTCATCAGATTCCTACTTCTAAGGCTCACCCATCAGCTGGGATACCCTGGAATAGAAGCTCTAACTTGAAATCTTTTAACTCTGTAAATTAGAGTGGGTTGGCAGACTTCTCATCACTGAGGGGATGACCTAGCAAACAAGTTCGTTCCCTTTAACCCTGGTTCCACCAATGAAGTTTTGGAGGAAATGGTTTAAATGATATGAGTACAAATCTTTAAAGATAAAAATCTGGGAATAACCAAGGAAGTCCTGAAAAACAATAAAGGGATCTTCATTATTTTACAATTTCCTTTAAAGACAAGATTTTCAAACATGATATTGGGTTAGCTAGATCAGTGGAGGAAAACAAAAAATCCGGGAAAAAACTTGTGACTATAAACAGAGACAGCAGCTCATTTCAGTGGGGCAGCATAGTTTGATTGGGCTGACTCAATTAGATATCCAACTGGAAGAAAATAAATATAAGACAGTTTCAGGCTGCGGGTTGTTACAACCGCTGGAGCAGCAGCGGCCCTGCCATCATCCCCAGTACCTCCTTCTCGGGGCCCTCGACCTCCAGATTCACTAGGACAGTGGCCGATGCAGGGCCACCGTGGGCATGGGGGCAAGGTAACCCCAAAGCACAGGTGATGAACAGCCACGCTGTCTGCCTCTCCTACGCGTTGGCCAGCGGGCTTCTCCACATGGTGCTGCTCTGCATTCCTTTCCTGAGCACCCATGTCCCCATCATCTGAACTCTCACCAGCCTCAGCCACCACATAGGAATGAACATTTTCCTGCACATGGTGAGGGGACACCCTTGGAGACCCCGGCCCAGGGCAAGGCAAGGTTGCTGACTCACTGCACGATGCGGTCCAGCTCACTGCCTCCTGCAAGTTGACTGTACTTCCTCACAGGCTTCCACCACACGTATAACCTGATCCATTTCATCCTCAATACTCTGTCCTTGATGAGCACGCTCATCCCCAAGCTGCCTGAGCTCCACGGAGTCTGGATTTTGGAATCGGTAAGTACTGAGGGTGCTGTCCCTCTCCCAGGGGCAGAAGGCCTGTGCTGGGTGCTAAGACAAAGGAGCCTCCGGACACACTCTGAGACGGACTGGGTGGGGATGGTAAGGTAAGGAGAGGAGTGGTAAGGCTGGGGATGGATGCCTGTTCCCAGAGGTTTGTGGACCAGCCTGCTGCCATCTTGGCTCTGATGGTGGAGGTGGAGCAGTTGAGGTTTAAAAGAATGGGGCCTCATAGCAGCAGAGATTGATGTAACGGAGGGAGGTATGGGGACAGACGCCACACCCAACCTCATCATTCGGGATATGGGCAGGGAAGGGGCAGGCAGAGAAGGTTAACTAACTGGCAGAATGGCAGTGGTAATGGGGAAGGGAGGCTGCTGTGAGTTGGAAGCTGCTGGGCTGGATTGAGGGGGCGGAGCTGAATGAAAGAGGCCTGTGAATTGTACTTAAACAGGTTCAGTTTGACACCACAGTGGTATGGGGGCTCAGGGAAACTGGGACAGAAATGGCGGGTCATGGGGTCGCTTCTGCAACCCCTCTCCTCTAACCGTGCATTCTAGCATTGGGGCAGGACCTCTCGTGTGGGGCATGCACCTGCGAAAAGATGAAGCCACCCCTCATGGGGCTGGAGGGCTGGAGAGTCCCCAGGATCCCTATTCAAGCAGGGCAATGGCAGGAGCAAGGACTGGCCTGCTGGGGCTGTCTCCTCAGCCTGTGAGAAGTGGGGCCGACTGCCTGAGCACAGGCCTGGAGAGGAGCATTCTGCTCCCCTACCCAGTCCAACTAGGATTTCTATGTTACTTTTGAAAAGGTATGGGTTCCCTTGGCTTCTCTCAGGGGCCTGAAGGAGGAAGAGAGGAAGTTACTGGACCAGTTTTCTGCTTCCTGACCCCTCACCCTCTCAACCTTGCATCACAGGGAACTTATATCTCCAAATCTTTCTAAGCAAAATGTGAATAGGATATTTATTCTCTCAGTACAGTATTCTGAGAGATGCAAATAAAGGGCAATGTGTTCCTTTTTCAAAACAAAGCAAAACAAAAAACAATTTCAGTAGACTAAAGCTTTAATTGGAAAATATAATTTTAAAATTTCTGAAGAAAAATATAAGACTATTTCTAAAACTTAAGATCTGGTAGACTTTTTTTTGTAAAAAAGAAAATAAAGACACTAGAAAGGAAAAAATATATATATATATATGATTGTGTGGACATCTTAAATTTCTGTAAGGGAAAAGATGCATAAATGAAGTCAGTGGGAAAACAAGTACATAATGAAAAGCTATTTTCAAGACAGAGTGGTAAGATCTATAATAGACAAAGAACTCCTACAAATACATGGGGAAAACAATGAATCACCCAAAAGAAAAATGTGATGATGCCTTTTTATTTCTGTCATAAACAAGTTTAAGTCTATGTTCAAGATCATTATGGAAAAACTGTTTTAAAATTCTGTGGGAAGGGACAGACTGGATTTTTGTTTTGTTTTTTTAGCACAAAAATAGTTTCTGGAAGTCCTTTGGTAAGAGAGCATTTGTGGAACAAGCCATTCCGAAGGAGTTCACATTCACTCATCCAGCCAGTATACACTGAATCTCAATTAAGTGAAGGTGTCTTAGGGAAGTATTTGGTGAAGGCATTTGGCTACTGTACGTAAGTTTGAGTATATCCAATGATTTGTTTATTACTCATAAACACTTGCTTCTACAGTTCAATTCTTAGATTAAATAAAAGCACACAGCTATAATTGCCACGACCATCCACTGTGAGGATAAGGGTTGAGGAAATGAGTTTAGGTCACAGGAAAACAGAGGTGCCCATGATGAACCCTCTGAGGATCCTAACAGGTGGCCTAATGCCCAAGGCAAGTTTGAATAATTGTTCAGAAAGGAAATCACAGCAAGGTAAGCAGCTAATGCTTTCTAAAGTATTGAAGAGAATGAGGTTTGGAGAGAGTGACTGCTATCTTTGTAGATTACATGGGTGTTTGCTTGTCCTTGGGCTACTGAACCTTTAAGGGAAAAGGCAAAACTCAAAGGGAGTTAAAACTAGATGAGCATGACTCTATCAGTTACTTTCTTTTTTAGAAGAATAATTACAAGAATGATTACTTAAGCTAACGTCTTCACAGATAGCTGCTAAGATAAGTGGACACCAAGCTCATCTTAAACTACTCAACAGTTAGTATTGGGGTATTCAATCAGTTGAGCAGGGCACAGCATTAAGGAACCCAAGTGGGAATTAGTATTTAGAAGTCAGGCAACTGACGGTCAATTAAAGCTAACTGAACAAAGCGATACTCCAGGCCAGGCAACTGGGAGCAGAGGGAAGTGGTAAAACTCCATACAAAACTCTTTAATATTGCTGGTTTTAGTTGGACTATGCTGTCAACCGGTTTAACAATGGAAAAATGCATAATTAAAGATGAGAGCTAGAATAGAGGATATCTTGGCCTAGGAAACAGTTTGAAATGGAAAGTAATATAATTAGTGTCTAGAATTTAAGCACCATAAGAGCGAAGACCTTATTTGTCTTATTTAGCACTGGACCCGCATTCCTGGAACTGTGCCTGGCTTATAGTTAGTACATGGCAGACAAGGGAATGAATGAACATGCTATTCTGCCACATCAGAATCTTTTGGGAGTAACATCAACCATTCACAAAAGCCCTGATGTACTGAACACAATGGATGTCCTTACACATAACAGAACTAAGAAGCCTGAGTCTCAGGAATTCTCCACACCTTTAAAAGACCTGTAATGGGGGGGGGGGGTGGGGGCAACAGGAGGGGTTTGAACTGGGAAGAGGAATGTGAATTTAGCCAGGTCTACTCTAAGCTTCTAGAAGAAAGCCCCGGACTCCGGACCTCTGGTTTTTCTCTGGGCTTTGTCTTCACCACTAATTTATTATTAGTTAAGATCAGAGACTCAAGTATGAGTTTAAGGGTAGGGAAATGTATTAGTTAGATTAAGTTGTCAACTTGGCCAGGTGAGCATACCTAGTCTTGTTGCTGCGGACATAAGCCAATGGTACGTGAACTTCATCTGTTGCTAATTACATCTGCAGTCAGCTAGGAGGCGTGTCTGCTGCAATGAGTGATGTTTGACTTAATTGGCTGGTGCTTAAATGGGAGATTGCAATGTAGCACTGCTAAGCAGCTCAGCATTCCTCATCTCAGCACTAGCACCTCAGCCCAGGCCTTTGGAGATGCAGAAAGAAGTCACCCCGGGGCAAGTTGTTGGAACCCAGGGGCCTGGAGAGAAGACCAGCAGAGACCATCTTGTGCCTTCCACGTAAGAAAGAACCTCAGTGGAAAGTTAGCTGCCTTTCCTCTGAAGGACCAACAAAATAAATCCCCTTTTATTAAAAGCCAATCCGTCTCTGGTGTGCTGCATTCCGGCAGCTAGCAAACTAGAACAGGAAACAAAGTCTTGCTATTTCCCTGCCAGACTCTAAGGTTTGCGAGTAAAGGAACTTTGTCTTTCCCATCTCTGTATAACCAGTACCCTGTACACAACCTAACCAGACCATGATTCCCATTTGGTGAAACATAAGCAGTATGCCTCACTAGCCACTGCCTCCTTCCTGCTTGGGTAACTGATCACTCTAGACTTACCACACAGAGGAGATAAATACCAGTTGGGAATGTGCACATTAGTACTTGGTCCTGAGTAAAGACAAATGTAAAAGGAAGGGAAAGAAAATTTAGCAGAGAAGCAAGATAGAAAGAAAAACCATCTTACTGTTGTTTAGTGCTCAATTTCAATCAGTACTATAATTTTAAAAACAAAAATACACAAATGACCAAAGAAAATCATTCATATTGTTATCTCAGTTATAACAGGACTATGGCATAAGCCTTACTGTTTAGTCCAGATGGCAGTGAACAAAGGGGGCCCTGATTGAAATACTATTTTAAAAAAAACAAAAAAAAGTGAATGCTGTGTGTGCAAACCGGAAGTTATAAAGAGAGAGAAGGCATCAAAACCCTGTTCTACTTGGGAACATGGGGATCTCGTCTTTAATGTGATTACATTTTCAAAACAACAGTAAAGTTTTATTTCTAGCTCCCACCATATCTCCATCAGGGGTTGGCTATATAGCTCAACCCATATGGCCTTCATTCTGAGACCCAGCCTGACAAACCTGCCTCTCCCTGGAGCTCTGTCAGTCAAAGTGGCAGAGGAAAAAGTGAAGAGGGGACACCATGAAAGCACTCCAAGGTTTGCACTTGAAAGTGACTTATGCCACTTCTGCTCACATTTCATAGGCCAAACCGAGTTAAGTAGCCACAACTAAGTTCAACAGGATGGAAATACAGAAGCTTCCTATAGAGGGGGCATTACGTTTTTTAGAACAGCCTACCATAGCAGACATCTTTGTCTTGTTCTCAGTCTCAAAGGGGAATTTATCATTTCACTTTTTAGGAAAACATTTGATTAATTGTATTTTAAATCTTATGATTGAAGGACAAGTCACCTAAATACTCTCTGGGCCTCTGTGTGTCTGAGAAATGTTGGAACTGGACTACATCAGCATTTTTTACATTTTGTGCCAGACAATTCTCTGTTGTTTAGGGGCTGTCCTGTGCATTATGGGATGTTTAGTAGCATCCCTGGTCTCTCTACTCAAGGGATGCCAATGGCCCTCCCCCAGGAATAACAACTAAAAATGTCTCCAGACGTGGCCAAATGTCTGTCTGGTTGAGAATCACTGGGCTTGATCTTTAACATCACTTCAAATTCTAAAATTCAATGTTCCACTATTCTATATTCAAACTGTTTAAGACCCTTTGCCAAATTTTTGTCACACAAAATTATACCAGTCTATGCTGGTTTAAAACTGTTATGTATCCCAGAAAAGCCATGTTCTTCTAATCCAATCTTGTGAGTCAGACGAGTTTTGGATGGAACCTTTTGATTAGACTGTTTCCATGGAAAATCTGACCCACCCAGATCTTCATGAATCTTTTAATATGCTAACTAAAATTCTGCAAACTTTTCAGAGTAAAAATATAGGGAAATGAATAAATAATATTGGTATAGAAGGTAGAGAACCAAATATTTTTATATTAATGTTTAGGCTCTGTCCCAGGGTGGTTTTTTCTGCAAGTGGTTTAGATGTATTTATTGAATTTATTGAAATGCTTCATTCCAAAAAGCATTTCAGGTAGCTTACATAAAGGCATATGTAGTAAAATTGAGAAAAAAATAAAAACAGGAGATAAGAGGTAGGGATAAAGAGAAAATAAATATTCCAATCTTAAATATCAACACCATTTCCATAATTAAACATAAAACTTAGCTCAGAATTTCAGGATATTTAAGGAAAAGTTGAAAATATGATAATTACCTAATTTTCATTGTCAGTGAAGAGGTATTACACTCATTCTCTAGTGAAACAAGATTTTTCTTAAGATATCAGAGATATGTTCCATGTGAGATCTTCTATCAGGAACAATTGCTAAAAGGACCCATATCCTAAACAGTTTCAGAGGAAAAACTGGTTCTTAAATATCATTTTAAAACATAACTTTGAAATACAATTCAGTGGAATGTGTCTTTGGGAAGCTAAAGTAGCATGGGTAGATTTCCAACTAAAGCTTTCCAATGACCTAGGTGACCCAAGGGTGAGATGCAAATTACCAACAGAAGTGCTTTTCAAAATATGGTCAGCAGAGAAACCTTTTCTTCAAAGGAAATCTTCCAGAGAAGTCTAGATCTAAACAGAGCAAAGCAAAGCTGCTCCCTTTCCTTCTTCCATTCTCTCCCCTCCTCAGAAGGCCTCAAGGGCTCCTGTGGCAGACTTCAAAAGCCACTCACCTAGAGAAGAAAACTTGAAATAACGAGAGTAGACTCAAGAATTCAACAAATATTTATTGTGCTCCTAAGTATCAAAATAAATACTGTTTTATACATTATTTACCTTAAAAATCATTTTTTCATTTGAACTTTTTATGGAAAATTGACAGTTCCATATATAATGCCCTGTCAGAGCTTGGAAGGATGATTAAACTTGGCAGGATTAATCAGTCAGCCCATATCTATTATGGAAATGAATGGCTCTGACTAGGATTCACTTCCAGGTCAAAGACTGTTCCATTTCACAGCAGATAAGTGCAAAGTCAGGATTCTTCTCAAGAATCCATTCTTATCCACTCAGAACCTGACCCAGAGCTTGGTTGAAATCCAAAACTAAAGCACTGCTGAGGCAGTTTGGATCTGAAAGATATTCAGGGCAAATGTTACCAGTCATTGACCACTATTACGATTTTTTGGCTCCTGTCAGCTGAATGCCAGATAACTGATCTCCTCTCCTCAATCTCATCCCACACCCCTGGGCAGTCCACTTCCATCCTCTGCCCCTGGGCCCTCATCTGATCTTGCTCCTTAGTCCTCAACTGAGGTTCTTTGGAGAAGAGGCTCACCTAGGCCAAGTCTTATCATTTGAGTAGAAAACAGAGAACAAAGAAATTGCACCAGGAGAAAGGGAACTTTGAATCCTTCACCTTTCCACCACGAACTCCACAACAGTGTACTTTCTTAGATTTTATCTCATGATTCAAATATAAATGAGAGCCCCTCCTTGAAAAAGAATGGGCAGCAAGGAAGGTGCTTGACCAAGAACTTGGAAAAAGACTAGTAACTAATCCTAAAGAACATGGTCTTCTGGTATAAAATAAACCATAGAATACAATCCTATAATCGAACAAATTAATAAAGAATAAAACAGAAGTCTGATATTTCCCTGTCTAATATCTTCCCAGACATGGAGAAGGTATACCAAAATTACCTGTTTTATTAAAGTTAGTGTTTTGTTTTTCTTGTTTGCAATAGGTTAAAAATAGAAATTTAAAATTAAGTCCAACTTTCAATAATAATAGCAGGCCCTTATAAAAGACGACTTACAAGCCAAGCATTGGTTGAGGATGATTTTATACATATATATATACATCCTTTTAACTTTCATATTATCTTTGAGGATATTATTATCTCTTTTTTTAAATGCACAAATTAAGGCTCGAGTAGTTAAGTTACTTACCCAAGGCCAAACTTGGTATGGTTGAAAGGTATGGTTGGAATTCAAGACAAAAAAGTCTGGCTCCAAAATTTGCTCTCTTAACCACTACACAAGACTCTTACTGGGGATTTGTCCTGATCCCACAGGAAAATTAGAATAAGGAAATAAGAATGATCCTGAGCCACTTTCCTACAATCGCTATGTGACCAGAGAAGGAGAAATCATTTTAAAGTCTAAGGAAAACACAAATATGTATGAATGACTTCTGTAGAACTAAATCATATAATCCATTTTCCAGTCTATCATAAATGTGCCATTGCTTTTCCTATCTCAGAATACTGAAAACCATTTACTTCTCATTTTCTTTACATTCCAATACAGAGAACCACGGTTTACCATCCACTCACAAATTAAGTAGTAGATGAAAATTTGTTTATTTCGTGATGTAGACAGTCTAAACATAACTAACATGACAAAGCAAACATTTTTAATTTACCATACAAGAATTGAAGCTTTCTTTTGAGTGGATCTAAAGCAAATGGATTTTTTTATTATCATAAAAGGAATAAATGTTATGGGAGAAAATTAAAAAATACAATCTAGGAAATGGAAAGTTGGAACCCACTGCCGGCTGATGATGATGCAGACATCGCGGTATACGTCTTTTCCATTTTGTCTCTATGTAGATATCAGCTACCATTTATTGGGCATTTAAAGATGGTCAGGCACTATGCCAAGCACTTACTTATGTTTTCTAATTTAGTTTTCACAAAAACCTGCAAGGTAAGTACGACTGTTATTCCCACTTTACAAATTTGGTCACTGAGACTTAGAGGTTAAGAAACTTGCCCAAGGTCAAGGGCTCTGAAGCAGGGCTACTGTGACAGCTGCTGCTGTGGCCTAAGAAGACAGGCACGCAGTCTTCAATCCATCTCAAGCTGTGTCTGGCAGAGGCTTAACAAATGTGGTTAGCTGTAATTCCTTCAGTCAGTTTTATTCCTTTTTTCATTGAAATACGAGTTCCCAGATTTATTTTAACTCAATTTCAGCAGAATTGACAGTTGGGGCCAGGTAATTCTTCTTTGTGGGAGTTCACCTTGTAGGATGGTTAGCAGCATCCATGGCCTCTATCCACAAGGTGCCAGCAGCTCTACCCTAGTTGTGACAATCACAATGTCTCTCCGCATTGCCAACTATCCCCAGGGGAAGGGGAGGGTGGCGGCGGGCAGTGCAGGGGATGATAAAATGGCCCTGGTTGGGAACTGCCGCAGTTTAACAGTATCTGTGATAATTTTGGAAGCTCATAGTATGAGCAGTTGGGCATGGAACTTTTGGGGCAAAAATAAGTACATTTTCCAATAGGATTATACCTTTGAAAGCTAAAACCTTCCTTCATTTATCAGGGCCCAACTTTTTGTGCACTTCTTTTTCTAGTGTTTGTGTGTATTGAGAACAAAAGCCTCAGATGTTTTCAATCCCAGTCTTACTTTAAAAAAATTCACATCTCTGAGTTTTAGAGTTTTTCTCAAGGATAACACACATGATTAGAACTGATGATCCCCGGGCTCCTTTTGCACTTTATAATTTGGTTTCATTTACAAATTAGTTTAGAGTGGCAAAGATAATTATTATGTATATTTTTAAATGAGTGAAAATGTACATCATTCTTAAATGAATGTACATATTATCATAAAATAAGCTTTATCTTACTAAGAAAGTATAGATAATTCTATTTTATTTGAAAGCTCAATTTAAAATCTACAAACCACTATATATATATATAAACTAATAATATATAATTTCTAAAGGTTCTCACCTCAAAAGGCAATAACAATTTTATTAGTAATAATAAGAACCCGAGGGAATATAGGAAATGTTAATTTTTTATTCAAAATTTAAATCCTATCTAGCTAACTGAGACAGGTCTTTTCGTCATGCACGGAAACAACTCAATAAAGATTATCTACAACTTCCCCTCTACTAAAAACCCCTTCAGCACTCCTGAACGGGTACACATGTTTGCTTTGCTATTCTACTGTGTTTTGGTTTTGAATAGATGAACCTCTGCAAATCTTCAAATCAGTTGAAATGTAAATTATTTTGAGGCAGAGCTTGGCCATCTATCTGCAACCTAATCCTCTTGACAAATTAATTTTGGCAGAACATCTATTCAAATACTTTTATACACATCTGAACACTCAATCCCAGAATATCTTTTCAAATATCTCTTCCAAGAATTCTAGTTTTTCTTCTCATAATTTCCTATTTTATACTCATGAATTTAATTCATCTTTATTGCAACTCCTCTGCACACTGATTTAAACTTCAGTTTCTCAAGAATGCTTTGTCCATCGTACTGTGGTCTACCCTGGATTTTCTCAAGAGGAGACCTCCCTGGTGTTTTTTGGTGTTCAAAAAAAAAGAGGAGACCTCCCTCTGGTTCAGCAAAAACAGGGCAGTGACAGTTAATTACTCCCCTCTGATACCAGATTTCCAGTGTCCCCCATGATGTCAGGATGCACAGTTATCAAAGAGCTCATTAAAAATAATTCTGATGAAGAGCACAAATACTGAAAATTGGCTCCTGCAACCTCTGATTTTTTCCTGGTAGTCAGAGTGTTTCCCACAGTATTAATGGATTCACTTTTGTCCTTTGAGACCACTGAAAAACAATCTGTCTTTCTCTTTTAGCTATCAGTGTGCTATTGAAAGGGATTTCGAATCTAGGATGCAATGGTCCCCTTCAACCTCATAACTAAGGAAAAGATACAGAGGGACGGGTCGTATTTAATTTTCTCTAATTTTCCTAATCACTTCTAAAACATATACAATGACATTTCATTTGAAGCAGGGAATTATCCCAATCCATTTACCTACCTTCACAAAGGTAAATTTGTATGGTTGAAAATACTGACAAGTTCAATATCAATAAATAAGAGAAAAAAGATAAAAATAGATTTTGTGGTAGTAAACTTTCTAGTCTTTTACTTTTGAACACATATTCAGCTAATATGGCAGGAAAACTTATTGTTAAGTGTACTAACGAGAATTGGTGCATAAATATGGCCATAAAAACTGAAAAACAAACAAAAAAAGCAATAGTAAATCAATATAGTGGTAAAACAAGATAACTATTATAAATTATCAAGATGATTAACACAAGCTGCTAAAAGAGACAAATCCCCTAATCTCAATAGTTTAGCCAACAAATGTTTATTTCTCACTCAGACAAAGCCAAAAATAGGTTCATTAGCCTTCCTTCACCTTATAATGGTGCCATCTTGAATATACCATCTCCAAGTTCATCTTGGCTGGGGAAGAGCTGGACAGAGGACAACATTGGTTTTTAACTGCTTTGGTCTGAAAATTACACTTGTCAAATCTAATCATAGTCTATTGGCTAAAATTAGTTTCATGATGTTAATGGAACTAAGAGGGAAGCTGGGAAATGTGGTAGGACAGATGGACTACTTGCTGAGCACTAGAATTCAAGTTCAAAAGACATAACACTGATGAGAGATTATGGAAAGATAGAAAAGTAGGAAGTTCCAGGAAACAGTCCCTCACAAAGACAACTACTGAATTGGCAAGAATGATCAGAATAAACTATTGTGAAATGCTGGAGTCTTAGAAGAACACAGTGCAGCAACTAAGGAAGAGCTGGAGGAAGAGTCTGGCAATTTTTTTTACTTTTGCTATTGATATATATTATATATTCACATAACATGTAATCATCTGAAGTATACAATCAATGGTTCAAAATATCACCATACAGCTGTGCATTTATCATCACAATAGACTTTTTTCTTTTTCGTGAAAAATAACATATATAAAAAAACAATAAATTTCAAAGCACATCACAACAATTAGTTGTAGAACAAATTTCAGAGTTTGATACAGGTTACAATTCCACAATTCTAGGTTTTTATTGCCAGCTGTTCTAAAATACTGGAGACCAAAAGAAAAATTAATATAATGATTCAGCAATCATAATCATTTGTTAAACCCCACCTTCTCTGTGTAACTCCACCATCACCTTTGATCTTTCTCCCACTCTTTAGGGATATTTGGGCTATGCCCATGCTAACTTTTCATGTTGGAAGGGGCTGTTGATAATATGGGATAGGGGGATGGAACTAGCTGATGTTCTAGAGAGGCAAACCCCTCTGCATTCCAGGACTTATCTGGTCCAGGTACTCATCTGGAGGTTGTAGGTTTCTGGGAAGTTACCCTAGTGCATGGCACCTTTGTAGAATCTTATATATTGCCTTAGTTGTTCTTCAGAATTGGCAGAAATGGTTTTTGTCAGGGGTTGGCAAGCTATGATAGGTAGCAACGTCTAACTGAAGCTTGCATAAGAGTGACCTCCAAAGTAGCCTCTCAACTCTATTTGAACTTTCTCAGCCACTGATACCTTATTTGTTACACTTCTTTTCCCCCTTTTGGTCAGGATGGCATTGTTGAACCCACACTGCAGGGCCAGACTCATCCCTGGGAGTCCTCTCCCACATTGCTAGTGACTTTCACCCCTGGCTGTCATGTCCCACGTAGTGGAGAGGGCAATGATTTCACTTGCAGAGTTGGGCTTAGAGAGAGAAAGGCCACATTTAAGCAACAAAAGAGGTCCTCTGGAAGTAATTCTTAAGGTATACCGATAGGTAAGCTAAGCTTCTCTGCTACATACATAAGCTTCACAAGAGCAAGCTTCAAGATCATGGGCTTGACCTATTGATTTGGGTGTGCCTAATGTTTGACACAGTAGCAGAGGTTTCCCCATTAGTAAAGCTTAATAGTTCCAAAATTTTTTCTCCCATCCCTCAAGGGATTTTGCCAATACTTTCTGATTATTTGCTTATATACTCTGGGATTCATCAGGGTATTACGTTAAGTAATACAGGATTAAAGGCCCTCATGCATATTCTGGGCTCCCTGTGTTTCAATTGTTTAAATGATCTATCCAGACAGGTTGAATTAGATTGCGTGCTACAGAAAATTTAGGTTCTGGACAAAATAAACCTTTCTTCCTTTGGTTTCAAAGAGTAGATAATGTTCTAAAATAAAGACAATGTCTTCCTTACCCCTGGTATTCTGAATTACCTCAATCCTGACCTGAATGGCTTCATTCTTATCTTTAAATACCAGGTTATACATACATAAAACAGCCTCTCAAAATCCAGAAAGAACAATTACCACTCCAGACTAAATGTGACTAAATTGCAGTAAATTTTATCCTCCATGCAACAGCTACCTTCTCCCATATCTCAACTCTGTGGCAAGCAGCAGTGGGATTGCAGTCCAGGATCCTGGCATAGCTATGGTGCCAGGGTGGATACAAAGACATAGTTCTTCAAATTCCAGTGGTATATGGCATGATGGCTGATCAGTGCTGTAATCTTTACTGCAGATCACTGGAGGCCAGCTCTGAAGGCAGCCATTACTCAATCACACACAAGTGGCAAAGGGGTCTTAAAAAACCTAAACCTATTTTTTTCTCTTTCTCATTTCTCTTTACACTCCTCATCTGGGAGCAAAAATAGTTTGGAAAACTCTCAGATTGACAGCTCCAGCTCCTAACAATAATAAATACCTAGCAATCCTAGAAGTTGGGAGAGCTAGATTTCCAGAGTTATAACAAATAATATTCAGAATGTCTAGTTCTCAACAAAAAAAAATTGAAAAACACAAAAAGAAACAGGCAACTATGGCTCAGTCATTCTCAGGAAAAAAAAAAAAGACTTGCCAGAAACCATCTCTGAACTCCTATAACTCAACAACAAAGACAACACAATTTTTTAAAAATGGATCAAGGATTTGGATAGACATTTTTCCCAACATATTCAAGTAGCCAATATGTGCATATAAACATGCTCAAAATCATTTGCCATTAAAGAAATGCACATTAAAACTACAATGATGGACCAGATAAGTCTTGAAACTTACAGGGCCCATCCTCTCCAGAACATCAGCTTGTTCCATCTCACTACCCTATAGTACTGACAGCCCCTTCCAAAATGAAAAAGTTAGAATGGCCATAGTCCACATACCCCTAAAGAGTGGAATAGAAATAGCAAAGGTGATAGTGGAATTATACAGCAAAGGTAGGGTTTAACAAATGAATATGATTGCTGAATCATTAAACTGATATTTCTTTTAGTCTCCGGTATCTTAGAGCAATTAGAAGTAAAAACCTAAAATTGTGGAATTGTAACCCATACCAAACTCTAAAATCTGTTCTACAACTAATTGTTGTGCTATGCTTTGAAATTTATTGCTTTTTTGTATGTTATTTTTCACAAAAAATAAAAAAAACAGAAAGTGGAGTGTAACAGAGAAGACAAGTCAAATGAGTATGTCTGCTGAATCATAATATTGATATTTATTTTGGTCTCGAGGTCCTGAAGCAGTAGAAGAAAAATGAAAAAACGTGGAACTGTAACCCATACCAAACTTTAAAATCTGTTCTAATATTACTTTTTAAAGCGTACTTGAACTTTTATTGCTTTTTTGTACATATGCTATATTTCACAATAAAAAAAATTTTTAAAGTAAAAAAAAAAAACCAAAACCAACTACAATGAGATACCACTTCACACCAATGGGATGACTATTATTTTAAAAAATGGAAATAACAAGTGTTAGGGAGGATAAGTAGGAACAGGAACCTTCATGTATTGTTGGTGGGAAAGTAAAATGGTACAGCCACCGTAGATATCAGTTTGGCAATTCCTGAGAAAGTCAAACACAGAATTTCCATATAACCTGGCAATTCCTCTACTAAGCCCAAAAGAACAGGAAGCAGGGAGCCAAATAGATATTTATATACCAATGTTCATCAAAGCATTATTCACAACTTCCAAATGATAGAAGCAACTGAGTGTGCATCAGTCGATGAATGGATAAACAAAATGTGTTATATCTATACAATGGAATATTATTCAGCCTTAAAAAGAAGTGAAGTGCTGGCAAATGCTACAACATGGATGAAGCATGAAGACATCAGTTTGAGTAAAATAAGCCAGACACAACAAGACAGATACTATATCATTTCTCTTATGTGAAATATTCAGAATAAGCAAATCCGTAGAGACAGAAAGCAGAATTGTGGTTACCACGTGTGTGGGGAGGAAGGGATGGGAATTATTTAAAAAGTATGAGTTTTTGTTGGGATGATAAAAATAGTCTGGAAATAAATAGTGCTAAAAGTTATTCAGTATTGTCAATGTACTTAATGTCAAAGAATTATCCACTTAAAATGATTATGATTTTTGTTTATTTAACCCCAATTTAGAATAATCATTAAACAGATACAACACTGAAAAACTGGAAAAGCTATTTCTATATTTCATATAACGAAACATTAACAAGCCATTAAAATATTTCCAAGGATATTTAATGACATGGGAACTTACTCATAATATAAGCTTGAATGAACAGCAGGATACTGTACTGAATAAATATTATCTTTTCAAAAAGTATAAATATGCAGGAAAAAAACTAGAGGAAACTATCACTTTGTTGCCAACAATTATCTCTGCCTAATATACTTATAAAATATTTTAATTTTAGTCTCTATATACTTCTTTACCATCAAATCCTCCACAATAAAAATGCATTAATCATATAATAAAAATATTATTAAATAAATTATACCATTCAAATAAAACAGGAATGCCTATGTACCTTACTCCCTTGTACATAATAAACCCTCAACTGATGCATGAATGAATGAAAGGGACACAAGAAGAATTCAAAAATAAGATTTGTTACGCTTTTATCTGAAAATATATTTTAATGGAAATCAATTTCGATTTTGAGTTGCTTAGGTATGGCGCTAACAAAAAGAAGGTAGATATGCTGGAACAAGTCTCAAGATCCAAGACTCTTGCCTGCTTTATACAAGAAATGTCCATAAAGCTTCAAACCACTCTTTTCCAACTAAATGCTAAAATTAGAAACTAGGAAATTCAAATTTTATTTTGTAATTTTAGAACCACCATTTTCTATTAGAAAACAAACATTTGAAGAATAAGAGTTAGAATTACAACTACCAGTTATTGATCAGTTACTATGAGCCAGCACTGTGCTAAACATATCACATTCTTTTTCTCATTTATTCCTTAAAT
Source organism: Tamandua tetradactyla (assembly GCF_023851605.1). Classification (NCBI taxonomy): domain Eukaryota; kingdom Metazoa; phylum Chordata; class Mammalia; order Pilosa; family Myrmecophagidae; genus Tamandua; species Tamandua tetradactyla. Next base: position 95,417,829 of record NC_135333.1, on the reverse strand, counting down.
TAATATTTTGAAGAAAGATTAACCCATCTAACAGATTTGAAAACTGGGACACATAGACATGAAAGAGGATTTGACTTGGAGTAGCTTGACTGTAGAGCCCAGAATCTAACCATCACTCTACTCTATACATGTCTATTATTTTTTTTGGCATTATAAATCTTGGTCTACATTAAGCTTTTCCAAAGATTGTTTACTGGAATGTAAATTTTTCAGGAGGGGGAGTGGATGTAATAGATTGGTGCCCAACATCCTTTCCAACTTCCTTCTAAAGAGCCTTCTTTCCAGCAGAGCTGAAATATTAGAAATTGCATTTTCCAGACTTCTTTGCAGCTTGGTTTCTGAGTGTGATTTTGGGTCTGCCAATCAGACTCACTCATGTGGGATTTCAAAGGGGGAAGTAAAGCTGAGGTTTTGCCTGTTTCTGCCAACAAGTGTGGTCACAGAGGTATTTTCCTTTTCTGTGACAGTGTTAGCAGAGGTTGCAGTGTCCATCTTCTCACTTGGGTGTTGAAAGATATGACAAAGGACATCTGTTTTGCTGGTGCATATTGCAGCAGGCATGGTGTGGCTCTGGAATGAACAACAGCAACTGCAGTTTCTGATTGTGGGGGCTTTTTACTGTAGTAGTGTGCTGTTAACTCTGAAGCTAGCATCTGTTGTGACAGCCTTCCATATGGGAAAATTGAACAAAAATTTATGAAAACAAATTAATTAAAAAATATTTATCCAGTGACCTCTGTGTGCCAGTGATTATATAGTACTATGTGATTAGAATACAATGACAAGCAAAAATTCACATCCCTGCATTTTGAGAGCTTTCTGTCTAGTTAAGGGATCAGAAATTAACAAAATACTTATTACCAATAAATATATATTTACAAAATCAGATTACTGTTAAAAATCTGCCTTAAGCTTTGGGGAATATCATCAGGAATTTCTAGAATTCACAATAACTTCCTAATCGTTCAGTTCAGTTTTTTATCTTAACCTTCAAACAAAGGTAAGTTACAATCAAGAGTTTAGATATATCAAATAAAGACAAGTTAAAACTAGGAATGATGACAATGCAAAAGTTCCAAAAAGTTGTTCTTCTGGCAATGGCTAGAACCAACGATTACGGTAAGCAAAATTATTCTACCCTAAAGACAGAGAAAAAAATAAGATCATGATGTCAGTGCTGTGGAAAATAATTGGTCATATTGACATACTGTTAATGGAGTCTGTATCTCTGGTTGAATAATATTGATTTCACTAATGTTCTCTCTAGTGTCAGCTCCCTTTCATTTGTTATACAGCAAGCTATCTTTCAGCTTAGAAGGATTACCACTCAGCATTTTGATGGGTAATGATTTGGCAGTGGGTGTTTTCAGGCTCAGATCTTTTACCATGGTAGGGGGGAGGGAGAGGCTCAGTAAGTCATGTGAAAGGCTGGAAATAGATGTGTCTGAAGACAAAGTGTCATTCAAACAATTTTTCTCTCTGGATCTGAACAGATTATGGACAATATTCAGTATTATCATGTCGTTAAGGATTCCAGACAGAAGATAAATATACTACCCTTAAAGTCTTAGAACTTTTTCTTTAAAAATGTTGTTTAAATTGTAGATGATGTTAGTTTTTTATAAAGATACTGTATAGATTTGCAAATAAAACAAATTTAGATACAGATTAAGTACAACTGAAATGTTATTTACCTTCATTTGTTTTAATGTTTAACTTTATAAGGAAAAAATGGGGAATTAATGTATGATACCTGAAAATTATACAAAGATTTTCACTATAAGCACATAGAAATGACATCTTAGTACCTTGTACATAATAAGCCTTCAATTGTTGTATAAATGAATGAAAATGAAAGAGAAAAGCAATTTAAATGGTACCACTGTATTTCAAGATGATTCAGATTTTCATACGAGACTATCAAAATGAAAACTAATTTGAATCAGCTACCTTATACAACCCAGACTTGATATAAAAGACTCACACTTCCCACCTGATTTACTAGAGTGAACCAATCCAGTAGGTGGGAATGCAGTGAGAATGAGAGCGGTTACAATTTGTTGAATACTAGATATGTGCCAGATAAACCACATGATAAGTACAAGCCTTACATACAGGTTATCTTACCTCCTAAGAACCCTGCAAGGTGGACATTATTATCCCATTTTGTGGGTGAGAAATCTGAGGTTCAGAGAGTTAAATAGTTAGTTGTCCAGAGCGGCACACTAGGAAGTGGTGGGGCCTGGATTCAAACCTCAGCCTGTCAGGCCCCAAGTCTTTACTTGTCATGGAAAGCTCGGTGTCCAGAGTGGGTCGTGTTGTGACTTGTCCAGAAGGAGAACCCAAACCACAACGAGAAATTTAATTTCTCTATTCCTTCTCCAGGAAGGGGGATGGCAAGGTAAGCTGGGAAGCATGTCAAAGCACCAGGTGAATACACTGGGTTCAAGCACAGCCCCAGTCTCAAGGGAGCTGTTAACATGGGGACTTTGGCTTGGGGACACACATACTCAGTATTGGTTTAGATGCACTAAATACTGGGAAATACTGAGTCTTTCACAGCAAGACAATCCCAGAATCCCACCTGCTGGTGAGCGGATTTGCCCTGAACACTCCCTGCCGGAATTGGCTTTTGGGATCAAGTGGTTAGTACTGCATTAACAGGTGAAGGACAGTCTTGTAATGGCTGAAGCTGACCAAGTCAGGGAGGACAAGGCTGGCCCACCGTTTTTGTACCGGTGATTGTACACTGATGCTAATGAGGGTTCTTGGAATGTGTAGTGGATTGTGTCTACATTAAATAGCCCCATACCACTATTCTTTTTATAGTTTTTCTCTCTTCCTTCCCTGACAGCTTACCAGTAGTCACTTAGTAAAAAACTCAGTATGCCTGACTAGGAACTTCTATATCCTTTACTCTCCCTAGCCAACCTCTCAAAATATGTATATATAACCAACTAGTCTATGTGCTAGAAAACTGGGAAGCCAAACATACGTGATGACATAAAAATTATTGATCCCATTCATTCATTCATTCACTCAACAAATATTTCTTAAACATTTTTAATCAAGAGGGGCAAACATTATGCAAGGCACTAGGAAAACAAAGCCCAAGCACACAGTTCCTGCCTTTGAAGGGCTCAAACATCAGTGGGGATGGAGAAATGGGAATAAAACGACAACACTGCAGTGACACAGAAAGGCTACGACAGAGCTCAGCATCAGTGCAAAGGATGCATAAGGAAGGAAACAGCCATTCATGAGAGGCACTGAAGACTGCCCATAAATAAAGGGCGTGGACTTCTCTACATGCATTGGGCCATGAGCTCTGAGACGCAGGAACCAAGTCTGATTCCTTCAGAGCTTGAAGAATAATAACTAGTATTTATTGAGTGCTTGCTATGTGCCAAAGGTGTTCTTTCCACATGTTATTTGGTTCTTAAAACAACTTTTTATTCATTTTATTTTACTTTTTTAAATACTCTCTGGACAAAGAGCAATAGGCTTTTATTTTTAAATTATTTTTAATGTAATCTTTTTTTTTTTTTTTTGGTAAGGGCGCAAGGACGGCGACTGCGCAGCCACCGCCCCCAGGGGCCACAGGCCACCCCCCTGACACCCGGGGGCCTCAGCCTCCGCCCGCTCTTCTCTCCCCGACCCTGTCCCAGACCGGGAAGAAGGAAATCCCCCCGGAGGGGTGCGGAGAGGAAGGCAAGCCGAGGAGGCGCGGGCTCGGGCACAGGAGGGGCGCACGCGGCTCGGCTCGGTCCTCCACGGGAGAAGCCCCCGGAGCGGGGGGTGGGGGGAGGGGTGCGCGCGGAGGCCGAGCCGAGCCGAGAGAAGCAAAGCGAAACGGAACCGAACGCCTGCCCCGGCGGCTTGGGACAAACCCTTGTGTCCTTTAACGCAATCTTATTGAGATATATTCACACACCATATTATCCACCCTAACAATCAGTGGCTCACAGTATCATCATACAGTTGTGCATTCATCAGCACAATCAATTCTTGAATATTTTCATTATTCCAGAAGAAATAAAAAGAAAAAGGAAAACCCAAAACATTCCATACCTCTTTTCCCCCATTATTTATTTATTTTGGGGGGCGGCAGGGGGTGCATGGTCTGGGAATCGAACCAGGGTCTCTTGCATGGAAAGTGAGCATTCTACCACTGAACCACCTGTACACCGCACCACTACCCCCATTATTTTTTAAGATTTATTCACACACCATACAATCCATCCTACATCTTAGACCTAACTTTTACACATTGATATTATTTTCATTTTCATTTTGCCTCTGGAAACAGAATCAAAAGGAAGTTAAGTAACTTACCCATTGTTACACAGCTAATAAGGGGGGTTGCCAGATCTAAACATAGGCATTTGATTCCAAAGCCCTCAACCTCTTAAGTATATTAGCACCCCCAACCCTTAGCACATAGCAAGGTGCTCAATAATTAATGGTTGGACCTCCAGGGAAGATGATGGAGTTGGTAGGAACTGTCTGAAACAACTATATTGAAACTCCAAAGGCCAGAAGAACACTGTACAGTATCCAGGGAAGACCATAAGAGGTTGACCAATTATGGTAAAAAACAAAACAAAACAACTGTAAATTGCATTCTTCATGGCAGCTTACAGTGCCAAAAACCCAGTTTCACAGCAGGCCACCACAGGGTCCAGCCTCTAGCTAGCTACTGGTTACACAGTAAGGGACAGACAAAAAAAATCATCCCCAAGAAGAGCTCATGGCTTCTGACTAGCAAATTCGGATCCCTGGATCCCCACTCTGAGGGCAGCTATTGTGCTTACACAGTCCAGACAAAAGCAGCAGGCGGCATTGCTTCAACCCTCCAGAGGCAGAGGTTGAGGCAGTGGAAATACAGGGTGCAGCACTTCCTCAGGGCTATGGGAAACGGTTAGCCGAAGCCAGTCTGTGCCCCGAGTCTGCACCCCTGGCCTTGTTTTGGCTGGGAAAAACTATGTAAAGTCCACCCCCAGCATGACCCTCCTCCTAGAATTTGCCGTCCAGGCAAAAGTAGTGTGGAAACACTGAAAGGAGTGTAAAAAAACTACAGAGACAGACAGATAACACCAGGGCCTACCACCTTAAAACATCCGGGAGAGGAAGGGTTGTCCCCTGGGAAGCAAGGGACAATCAAATTCCTATAAACAGAATAACTCTGAAACAACTAAGGAGCAAAAGCCCAGGACAAGACAAAGGTCCAGAAAGACAGGATAGGCCGGGTACAGGGCATTGGCCTTGGGCAGACCTTCCTGATAGAAGGGCTGAAGCTCGAGAAAATCTCCATCTTAGCACCAGCTGGTTACCAAACCAGAAAATAGACGTCCCAGGGTTAACATTTTTAAATATTAAAATCTATGGTGTACAAAAGAGTAAAAGACAAAGAAACAGGAAATAATAGACTATCCGAAGAAAGAGGATAAAAACACAGAAAAGACCAACAAAGAACACAAGAATGTGAAAATACTGAAAAGGTCTTTTTAAAAATGACCTTAAAAATGCTTAAGGAGATGAAGGGAAGTACAGAGAAAAAATTATAGGATATCAGGAAAACAATGAATGAACAATATGAGAACCTAAATAAAGAGATAGAAATTTTAAAAAGGAACCAAACAGAACTACTGGAGTTGACCACAATAACTGAAATAAAAAATGCCCAGGGAAGATTCAAGGGAAGAATGGAGCCAGCAGAAGAAAGAATCAGTGACCCTGAAGACAAGACATTTGAAGTGAGTCAGGCTGAGAAACAGAAAAAAGGAAGAAAAAAAAAGAAATACTAAAGCTGAAAGTAGCCTAAGACAGCGACGGGACACCATCTACTACACCATACATACACATTGTGGGAGTCCCAGAAGTAGAGGAATGAGAGAAAGGGGCAGAAGGAATAATCAAAGAAATGATGACAGAACTCCCCAAACTTAGCAAAAGACATAAATATGCATATCCAAGAAGCTCAGAGAACACCAAACAGGATAAACTTGAAGAAAACACACCCCACCATATATACATACATTGACTGCACTATAAGGAGAGAGTTCTCAAAACTGCAAGAGAGAAGCACCATATTCCATACAAGAAAAACCCAACAAGACTGAGTCCTGTTTTCCCTTCAGAAATCTAGAAAACAAGAAGGCAGCAGGTTGAAATATTTAAAATACTGAAGGAAAACAACACCAGCCAACACTTTTATATCTGGCTAGTGTCGTATATATGAAGTTACATACCAAAAAATAAAATACAACAATACGGCATTTATTGAGAGTTTTGGTTAATTATAAATGCCGTATTGTTGTATTTTATTTTTTGGTATGTAACTTCACTTCTTCCCACAGGGGCTAAAATGCAAATGCATAAAAGTAGTTATAAATCTATGTTTTTTGCATATACAACATACAAAGATATTAGTGGTAAAAAGTATAAAATAAAAATGATGGGAGGACAGAAGGATATAGGAAGAGTGTATGAACATGCTTTTGACATTAAGCTGGTAGCAAACCAAACATAATTGCTATATATCTAGGGGGATAAATTTTAGCCCTATGGTAACCACAAGGAAAATACATGAAAAATACATCTAGATAGAAATGAGACGGTACTCAACAAGGTATAAAACAAAAAAGCAAATAAATATAAACATTGGCTTTAATGGAAATAACGGACCAAAAAAGGTGTAAGACCTACAAGGCTAAAGAGCAAAATGGCAGAAGAAACACCTGCATTATCAGTAGTGACTTTAAATGTAAATAGGTTAAACTCTCCAGTCAAAAGCCAGAGACTGACAGAAGGATAAAAAAAGCATACCCCAACTATATGCTATCTGCAGGAGACTCACACTTAAGGTCAAAGATACAAGTAGGTTGATGGTAAAAGGATGGAAAAATATATACCATGCAAATAATAACTGAAAGAGACTGGGATAGCTATACTATCAAGATAAAATAGACTAAGTAAAAAACAGTTTATATATATATATATATATAAATGCATATTTATGTCTTGTATATGTGTATATATATATATATATATATATATATAAACAGAGAGAGAGAAAGAAATGTATACATGGATAAATTAGATAGAGAAAACCCTATGAGGTAGGAACTATTTATTAACATCCACATTTTACAGATTAGAAGATTGAGGCACAAAAATATTACGTAACTTGCCCAAGTTCACACATCTTTGCAAATAACAGATCCAGAACACAAACCCACAGATTTCTGCTCTAGAAAAGACATGTGTTCAAGCACTGAACTACACTACATATAGTACAAACTATCTAAGGAATAAATAATTTTAAAAGACTCAATTTGAGTTCACCCATTTGCCTCTCCTCTGAGAACATATTATGAAAGAACTAGTAATTGATGCCTGATAATGTGGATATGAGTCCTACTTTCCACTTCTTCCCTTAGGCAAGTTACTTAACAATTTTGCTGTTAGCTTATCAGATAACAAGTGACATCTTGTCAGATACCACAAGAAAGTTATAGGATTCACTGATTGTAAACACGTCTCAAATGTTAGTTATTTTTATTAAAGATACTGTGAAGCACTCTTCCACACATTTGATTTTTCTACATAGAATGTTATAAATTGCAATACAATGAAATGAATTTTTAAAATATACATATTTTGAGATTTAAAAGAACTCATCTATCAAAATAGAAAAATCTAAAATTTGTAAATGAAGACATAGCAGGACAAACATATTATTTAGAGATGTGGATATAACTACTAAAACAGAATCACCTAAAAGGATTAAAAGTAATTGCCTCTGGACAGCAAGCCTGGGTGGAAGGAGTGAATAAGGCACAGGAAAAATGTTTTTCATAAAACCTTTTTGGTACCTCAATATTTTATTTTATTTTATGACTATGACTATGTGCATCAATAAAAATTTTTAAAGTCATTATAAACCACATTTCTCATTCTCAAATTGAAAACTGTTTAATCATCATCTTTCATTTTAATTGTACATAAAATATGGGAAAATCAGCAAAAGAATTAAGAAATTTATCCTTTTTGTGGACATTCATCTCTAACAAACCACCTCCCATGAAAATTTCCATTGCTTTCCTGCAGAATTTAAGCCTTTAAAAAGCTCTGTTTCCAATACACAATACATTATTTTTCCCTTTCAGTTGTGCACCGTGCAGATTTTAAAAGGCAAAATTTATTCTCTGTCATTTTTGTCTAAGCAGAAAATAGAAGAGGAATTTTCCTGCCCTCTGAATAAATCTGTAAAATGAGTTCCTGCTTCAGATTTGAGACATCTGAATCATCAAAAAATTAGCATTACTACAAAAATATTATTTGGGTTATAAAAGTTAAAATTGTTTTTATAATAGAAAGGAATATTTATTCAGTAAAAAATAATGCCAGCATATTTGAAACTTAAAATTTAAGGATTTATTGAGATTTATTCTTAAGTCACAATGTTTAAATATTGCCAAATGGGTACTATATATAGATACATAGATCACAAATTTTGCAGATTTTCCCTGTTTGGAAAGAAGAGCTCAAATAGTTGAAGATTTTCTTGAATACAAGTAACTTTCAAATGATTTATTAAAAATATAAAAAGCAGCCTTGTTTAAATCAATAATACAGGCCCCTTCTAGATCTGTGCCACAAGCAATTTTACTAGTTGATCTAAACATAAGTGCTTTGAAATACATACTGTATTAGTTTGCCAAAGCTGCCAGAATGCAATATACCAGAAATGAATGCCTTTTAAAAAGGGAATTTAATAGGTTACAAGTTTACAGTTCTAAGGTCATAAATATGTCCAAACTAAGACATCCAGAGAAAGCCAACTTGATTCAAGGAAGGCTGATCTGGGAAGACATGTGGCATTCACTGGTCCTTGCTCCTTGTTCATTGCTTCTAGATTCTGATGCCCGTGGTTTCCTCCGTAAGCATCTGTGGGCCTTCACTTGGTTCCTCCAGGACGCAACTCTGGGCTCTGGCTTGCTAAGCATCTCACGGGAAGGCACATGGTGACGTCTACTTGGCTCTGCCTGTGTCTAAGCATCTGCATGCCAAGCATCTCCAAACACCTGTCTCTGTCAGCTCTGAAGCAACTGTTATCCAAGCATCTGCATATGAGGTTTCTCAAAAATGTTTCCCCTTCTAAAGGACTCTAGTAAACTAATCAAGACCCACCAGGAATGGGCAGAGTCACATCTCCAACTAATCAAAAGGTCAGACCCACAACTGATTGTGTCACATCTCCATGGAAATAATTCAAGTTTAAGCCCTAAATAATAGGTCTGGCCCCACAAGCCTGGATCAGGATTAGACCAGCATACACACCTCTCCTGCTAGTGGTAAATAATATCAAGATAAGCTTAGGGAGGTTATCACACTGAAGCAGGATAAAATAGGACAACTGTAAGTCCCTGGTTTCCTATTCAGTTCTGAAAAAGTTAACAAACAACTCCAAGCCCCCTGTTTTCTTATCTAGCTCCAAAGGAACTATTGCAAACTGCAAACTTCAGCTGCAAACTTCCTTGGATAAAAATTTCTCCTAAAGCCCTGAAACTTCCCAAAACCACTGAAACCTCCCCAAACCACAAAAGCTTACAAAACCCTGGGCCCAAAGCAAATTCCTAGTTAAGACAGGAAGAATAAGGTCACAAAGATTGTTAAATATCTGCCCAAACACACATCTTAGGTACCTGACAACAAACTACAAATTCTAATAGCTATCTCCTCCTAGAACAAAGAAGACACTTGGCTTCCAAAGGTTACGATGGAAACCTGCCACCAGTAAAACTTCCCTATAAAACAAGCTAACCCACTCAACTTGTGTAAGGGAGAAATCAGGATTTAAGGGGCAATTTTGATTACTGAATTGTTAAATAAATATTCCTTTTTGCTTTCTGGAATATTGGGGTAAACAGGGAAACACCTGAAATCTCTGAATTGTAATCCAGCTGCCTTGATCTCTGATAATGATTGCATAGCCCTTATCTTCTGCCCTTGTGATTGTAAAAACCTCGCGACTAACCTTCATCTATACCTCGATATCCAGTTTTTCAACTTTGGAGTCTTGTCATCACTGAAGATAGCCCCAAATGGCTATTAATGGGATCAGGAAATAACCCACCCCAAGACCCAAATTATCTTGATGACCCAGACTGGATTTAACCTAAGTGGGCCCACCTGACATGCACAGTAGCTTAAACTTTAACCTACAAGTCACTTATACACCATTCCGCCATTTTCGTTCATACATTGGGTGACTAAGCATGTAATCAATCTGCACGTGCTCAATAATCAGAGTAACCACATCATGTGGAGCCACTGTGCTCATTATCCTAACCCCCGCTCTTCTTTTCTCTAATAAAACTACCTGAATTACTGCAGTTTGGGGAGACAGATTTGGGGCCCTTAGGCTGTCGACTCTCCTACTGTGCACATAGTAATAAACTCTTTCTCTCTTTAAAACCCCAGTGTCTCAGGAATTGGTTACTGAGCACTTCAGGCAAAAGAATCCACAGCCCTTATCTGATACCAAACTCAGGGCATGCCCCTCCCTTGGGCACGTCTATGTTAGCCTGTTTAACATGTACTCTCTTTTACTCTTTATTAGATTTTACTACTTATTCCTACTGGCCCCCTTGTCTCTAAATTCTTTTAGTGGCAGGAATCCCCATCCCCCAAACCTGGAACAGGGCTCTGCTGGAACCATTGCCAGCCAGACACCAATTACAACACGATTATTTCAAAATGTAAAACCGACAAGCAATTAATAGCTCTTTAGAAAAGAATAAGTATCCAAACTCCACACCATGAAAAAAAAAATATATATATATATATATAAAATCTGAAAGATGTTCTAGGTTTCTAGTGCCAGACAGTTCTCAAAATGATGTTAATCGTGATGGCTCCACATGCTCAATCTCAACTAGAAATAAACTTGCTGGACTTTCCTTCAATTACTTTTTAAGAACATCCTTAGATTCAGCAGTGCAATAGCTGGGAACCTGAGCCCCAGCTAAAGCTGTCCTGGCCTATAACCCTTTATTAATTCATCCCAGGAACTGGGACTGAGTCCTGCTTAGGAGCAGAGAGGGTGGCATTGTCTTTCCCAGCAAAAGAAGGCTAAGTGCAGGCACTTCACACACAGATATGCTTGTCCAGCTATTCAAAGAAGAGCTGTTTGCCTGCTGCCCAAACAGCAATGTGCCTTTAATTCTGCATACAAAAACCCTAGAGGAGCAATCATTTTTAAGTGCAATTTTACTGCAGAAAGGCCTGAGCCTGCTCTTGTCTGTTTACCAATGTCTGATGGTCCGCAGCATTAGACTGACAGGAGCTGCTATTTCACTCTGGCAGCTGGGGTAGATCTCAGGAGAATAGTTCTCTCTCAATGGGCAACAATAGCAGGGCTATTTCAAGACCTCACTATAGGTTTAAAACTGCTTTTTAACCACACAGATTTATCAATCACTGTTACCAGACAAAGGCCATGGATTCTTTTGCCTGTGCTCAATAACCAATTTCTGAGACACTGGGGTTTCAGAGAGTTTAGTACTAGGTACATAGTAGGAGAGCAGAAGGTCTAGTGGCCCAAATCTGTCTCCCCAAGTTTAGGGGGTTCAATGTTTTAAAGATTTAAGCAAGGGGATGAGGTCATTTCAAACAGCAAGTTCAAAGCAGAAAAGGAGACACTATCATTATCATTTCAATAGAACATAAGTTGAAAAGAGGGGAGGCAGAACTATCACTTCAGTACGAAGGTATAAGCCAAAAGGAAGGGAGACAAGTTATATTTCAATAATACAGTCTAGCTGATAGGATATACAGCTAGTTAAGGGTTGACTTCAAATTCTTCATTAGCATCAGGGCTTTTGCCCTATAAGAAAATGACCAAAAGGGAGTAACAGCTCTTTCAGTCACAAAGGCACAAGACAAGAATTTTATAATCATTTCAGGTATCAGGGCAGCTGAACTATAGTTTAGGGATTACAGGTTTTCCCTTCTGTCTACTCCAACATACCAGAAAGCAAAAAGGAATATGATTAGTAATAAAAATCATTCCTTAAATTCTGATTTCTCAGTTATATCACCATGGAATATCTTCTCTTAAGTATGTGCTGGTCTGTAGAATCCCTAGACATTTACAAGTAGGCTGGCTCATTGGAAAGGTTAGTACTTCTTGCCAGACAGCTAACTGAAGTGATTCATTCAGGGTTACATTTCACAATAAAGGTGGAGACAACTCTCAAAGATTTTAGGTCATTTTACAAAACCCATTATAAATAAGTGAATATATCTCAATATCTTAATGAATTTTGTTCAAAATGGTTCCTTTGGTTTACATGCAATTTCAAAATTATTAAAATACTTTTTTTCTCTCTCTTTGAGATGTTGATGTACAATCACGTATACAAGCAGAGGAAATATAATATTACCGCTTTGGTATTCCATAGAAACATTAGCAAATTCTTTGTATTTTATAAGAACTTTCATTTCTCTATAGAGTTGAATTTTTTCCAATAAGCATGTATTACAGAAGATACCTTCACTTTGTGATATTTTTATCTCCAATCGAAGAAACTGCTGTATTTTCGGAGAATCCTAGAGTCTATGATAAAAAATTAGCCGGAACCTTCAGCCTAGTAAAGGTTGAATTTTAATCTCCATAGCTGGACAGCTGAAGCTCTCGTTTTTGCATATCAATTAGGTTTAGCCTCTCATCGTTCTACCTTATGGTGTTACCATTCACAGATGGTTACTCCAGGGATGGGTGCATTTAGGTAACAGTTTGAAATGCCCCTGGGTAATAAAGATTGTAAATGATTGCTTGTGCCTTTGAAATAATGTAATGAGACTGTTAGTGGCCTATGGGGTACAGCTGTAGACCAAATCCACATTTGTTTTAAGAACCCTGTCTATGCTACGGATTAAAGTAATTTTAAAAACTATGTTGATTATCTGAGAAAAAAATAAATTGCATTCAAGATTCTGGATTTCTTAAAATTTACGTTCTGGATTTTTTAAAACACCGTTTATAAAGAAATGGCAGCATTTCAGATTAGAAAAGCAAAAGGGCTGACTACGAGATGCTCACTATCTTCCTGACTGCAGAAACAAAATGAGGCGAAATGTCTGAATTAGAGAAAAAACTGAAGTGGGATCGTTTTAATGCATCAAGTAAGAGGTTTATCAACTACCCATCAGTACAGACATTATTTAATGTCATTATTAACATAGTATAATTAAGTTGTATTTGGAGTACCAGGCTATATTAAATTGTAGGCAGGGTACTGAGGACTGTCTCTATCTTAAGAAACTAAAATTTAACTCTGGTGGAGAAGATTTCATGCAGAGAGTGTTACGGACAAAGGCCGTGGATTCTTTTGCCCAACGTGCACAATACCCAATTCTTGAGACACCAGGGTTTCAAAGAGAGCAATAATTTATTACTAGGTGCATAGTAGAAGAGCAGATGGCCCACTGGCCCAAAATCTGTCTCCTGGAGTTTAGAGGGTTCAAGGTTTTAAGGGTTTTAGCAAGGGGAGATGAGGTCATTACAATTTCAAATAACAAGTTCTAAGCAGAAAAGGAGACAGGTTATCATTATCATTTCAACAGCAGAACATAATCAGAAGAGAGGGGAGGAAGGGCTATCACTTCAGTACTAAAGGTGTAAGCCAAAAGGAAGGGGGACAAGTAATCTTTCAAGAACAGAGTCTAGCCAAAGGTTTACAAATGTCAGGGGCTGCAACTAGTTAAAGGCCGGCTTCAAATTCTTATTTAGTCATAGGGCCTTTGCCTTACAAGAAAACGACCAGATAAAGGGAGTAACAGCTCTTACAGTCACAAAGCCACAAGATAGGGGCTTTTACAATCATTTCAGGTATCAGGGTAGCTGAATTACAGTTAAGGAATTTTGGGTATTCCCCTCTGTCTACTCCAATATACCAGAAAACCAAAAGGAAGATGATTCAGTAATCAAAATCATCCCTTAAATCCTAACTTCTCAGTTATAACAAGGCAGTATATAATCAAGCATCAGATTATAAGCAGTAAAGACTACACGAACATGGGAACTTGGGGGGAAACAAGAACATGAGCTACGTTCATTGGTTACGGATGGTGAGAAGGTGACTGTTGAGGGAAGTCAAGGAAGAACTATGATGATGAGACCAGCAAAGTCACAGAAGTGAAAATGAATATGGTAGCTAAAGGAGACCCTGATCTGCCTGGAGTTCAGGGCTCTCACAGGGGAAGGTGAGCCTCGAATGCCAGGCTGAGGAGCTTGACTTGAACTTGATGAGCTTGAGGAAGTAGCTGGCAAAAGGAGGGATTTAAGCGGCATTTAAGGGACTAATCCAACAGCAGTGAGCACCATGGACTGCAAGGAAGACAAGTCCTTAGCCAAGTGCACATACTGGAATCGCCTGGGAAACTTTTTTACTCTAGAATTTATTTTTCAATTTTTTTTTAAATTCAAGAAATTCTGGCTGTAATGGAGATCAAGAGTTGTACATTTGGAGTATTCTCAAATAATTCTGGTGTGATTCCTGGTTGCGAACCACTGAACCAGAGGTTAAAAAAAAAAGAAAAAAAGAAAAAAGAAGCAAATCCTCTTAGAATTCCTTACAAGAACATTGAAGAAGGCATTCCAGCAAGAATCTGGTCATCTCGGTAGGAAAGGAGTGGGAGGAATTATTCCCAAAGTCACTGAAAAGGAAAATTCAGCTGGACTTGGTAATGGTACTCAATGAGAGAAATGTATCACAATGAGTTGACCTTACTGAGGTAATTATGCTGGCACTGATAAAATTACGGGTAAGCTACTAATTGTGGGATATGCAGCACTGAGTTGTCACTCAAATTCCAACTGTGTCTAAAAAGAAAAGATTATATGGGAGGTTAGGGCTGGAAGTGTGCTTCATCAGCTCCAAGGCATTGGATAAACTTGTGAAAAAGGAAAAGGGCAGAGGCCAATGACTGGACCTGGGCCCTATTCATAGGGTAAGGAGATAAGGACGGTTCAGGGAACTCTGAGGCAAAGAGGTAAGAGGAGAATGAGGGGAAGAGAATGTTGTGGAAGCACAGAGGAGGGGGAAATAATAGAAAATCATTAAATTTTTTGCAGAATATTATTGCCTTTGTATAAAATAAGGTCCACAGTGAATGTGGAGAAGCCAAACAAAGAAACTTAGAGTATAGTGAGTCTTGAATTCTCCACTAACTTCAAGCTTTAGGGATCTGATAAACGTCATAACTGATTTAATGTTCTTGGATGTCCTCTTCTGTCAGGTGCGCCCTGCTGACCCAGCAGTTTTGCTAAAGCCCTTGGAATGTAACTGAGCAATCCTCACTCAGATCAGGTTTTAGGTAAGAAATAAATCTAACAAGATGTTACTATGCTTTCTTTCACTAGATTACTGCTAAAGTAAGCTTATTCATCCCACAGAAAAAAAAAATTTAGAATATTTACCTACAAAAATAACTGCACAAACAGAAAAATGTTTCTGAATGTTGCTCAAATGTCTGTTTTCTCATGATTGGACCCCAGCAGTCACGTTTACACTAGATGAAGCTGTCTCCTTGGTGATAGCAGAATGAATTAGTCTGTGAACACCTGATCCCAGCTGTGTCAATACAATTATCTGTCCCTGGCTGATGGAATTGGAACTTAAAAACACTAGTCTCCACTGAACTACTTAAACTGAAGACAGGTACTTTCAGGAACTGCAGAGTTTCCATCTTCTTCCATGGTCAAAGGGAAGTGGAAAAAGGCATATGGAGAAAAGGAAGAAAAAAACAAATGTGCAGACAAAGGCAGAGATGCCATTTGACCTCAGGAGTGCAAACTCGACTATTTCTCCCTCTGTGATCAGTGCCCTCTGTCTCAGTTCTGTCACCACTCGATATGAAGTAACCATATGGTACAGTTAGAAGCCTAGAGATACCTAGAAAAATGACTTTCAATTCATCTCATCTTGCACTAAATACTGTGCAGTTCCTAAATACATGCAGTACTTGGTATGTATGTGCATGTCTCCAAATTAACAGCAATGAAAAATGTAAGTGATTTAGACAATGCCATTTCATAATCCAATAAAAATATTGTATATTGCATCTGAGTAATTATAAGATACACCTGGTGAGCAGACAGGCACAGAGCCAGAGTGTCAAGAACAGTGAGAAGGTTCTCCAGCCAACACAACAAGCAAACTCACCACCTTCCCCCTGTCTATGTGGGACATGACTCCCAGGGGTGTGGACCTAACTGGCAACGTGGGACAGAAATCCTAGAATGAGCTGAGACTCAACATCAAGGGATTGAGAAAACCCCTAGAATGAGCTGAGATTCAGCATCAAGGGATTGAGAAAACCTTCTCGACAAAAAGCGGGAAGAGTGAAATGAGACAAAATAAAGTGTCAATGTCAGAGTCAAGAGGTTATCCTGGAGGTTATTCTTAAGCATTAAGTAGATATCACCTTGTTAGTCCAGATGTCATGGAGAGGCTGGAGGGAACTGCCTGAAAACGTAGGGCTGTGTTCCAGTAGCCACGTTTCTTAAAGATGATTGTATAATGATATAGCTTTCACAATGTGACTGTGTGATTGTGAAAACCTTGTGTCTGATGCTCCTTTTATCTATCTACCTTGTCAACAGATGAGTAGAACATATGGAATAAAAATAAACAATAGGGGGAATAATGTTAAAATAAATTTAGTTTGAAATGCTAGTGATCAATGAAAAGGAGGGGTAAGGGGTATGGTATGTATAAATTTTTTTCTGTTTTCTTTTTATTTCTTTTTCTGAATAGATGCAAATGTTCCAAGAAATGATCATGATGATGAATATGCAACTATGTGATGATATTGTGAATGACTGATTATATATGTAGAACAGAATGATCAAAAGGTAAGAATGTTCGCATTTGTTTGGTGTTTTTTGGTATTTAAAAAAATAAATAAAAGAACAGTGAGAAGGATTGTAAGGGTACAGAGACCACCCAAGAAAGAAGTACATGATTCTCCACTGGTAAAATCTGTTAAAGCTCCATTACACAGCTGCACCTTCATATGAGGAAATCTGAAGAAGCTGGGAACCTGTATTTTTATCTGAGAGCATGCTATATTGCCTTTTGCTTTGTACAGAAATTTCTGGCATAAATTCATAAATCTCTGTATTCTTTAACCTCAAAGAAATCATATATCTTTAAGCAACTGTATGTGTTCTCACACAAAAGACTTTGCAAAACTCCCATAACCATCTTTTTTGATGCCCACATAGAAGACATAAGCCAGTACATCCTACTTTTTTTTTTTTTTTTTTTTTTTGGCCCATGGAGTATTTGCTGAAATGCAAAGATTTCCAAGAATTGCTGAGAAGCTCAGCAGTTTATATTAAGATTTCAACAGGGAAATGTTCAGACAAAAGAATCAAGGAATTCATCATGCGTCTTGTCTGCCTTCTTTTACCCACAGAAGAGGGTTTTCTCTTTAAATTAGTGTCTCTGAGTAACAGCCTGTACATTCTCATGTATTTCATAAGATACTGGAGTATCATACAACTACAATTAGTTGTCCATGGATGAACCCAAAGCCCTTGTATCAAGGTGGGCAAATCTGCACTGCATAACTTCACAGGTGCCATTTCCATCACTGCACTGTGTAACACAGCAGCCTTGGAAATTACTTATCTACATGTAGGGTGGGAAAAGCAAGGCCATGAATTCAAAGAGTATGTTAACAAGCAATATATTTGTTCAGCTACAGAGAAGCATCTTACCTGGGCATCCTCTCAGATGGTCATTCTCTCTGCCCAACCCCCAAGCCCAGTTCTTTTAAATCCCTGTCTTCATTCCAGTTGTCCATGTAAAATTGATGGGGCTTTTCCTAAAAGCTTCCAGCTTCCTGTCTCTACAAAGCAAGCTCAGGTTAAATTCTCACAGTCAAGAAGAAAGCATGTACTTTCTTTCTTATATCCCTAAATAAAAATGACTTAGCAGCACCATTAGGAAATCCCAAACTGGTTACTCTCTCTTCTAAGGACCACTGATAAGAATTCTCCCAAATCAGATAGGGTCAAGTTTTTTGTTAAGTCTTGTTCCACATCCTTTTAACTCTGACACTGATGTTCTTTTCCTTAGTTCAACTAAGTCCTCTAAAGCTCCACCATCTCCTCAGATCATCTTTTGGCGATCCTTTGTCCAGAGAAAATCTTTATCACTGAACAACACTGAATCCAAAATTACCCAATATCTTGAGGTAGTTCATAAGTTTAACCTCAGTATTGTTGCTGTATAACTTCATGAATTTATGTATATCACTTTATGAATTTATGCATATCATTTTATGAATTTATATGCATCATTTTATGAATTTATGTACTCTCAAAAATATGAAAGGTAGTGAAATAAAATGTCTGCTGCATCTGCTTCAGTCATGTCCAGGCATGCCCAGGTATGTCTTTTGTTTGAAATGCAGGCATTTCAAACAAAAGGAATCAGATAAGGGCCAGTGTTTACAGCCCGTTCCCATAGTAATTCCCACCCTGCTTGCTAGCCTATATAATCTGGATACAAAGACTATTCAGGGTTCAGACTTTGGACAGGAGTCCTCTGAGTCTGCCATGGCAATAAGTTTCATCCACTTCTCAAGGCTCCAGTGCTTTCTTGCGCAGTGTTCAGAATTTTCCCTACTTTAATCTACGTTTCCTGCATGTTAGGAGCATTATGGTTTCTTTTTCAGAATACTTGGCTGCATAGAAATGACCTCTCCCATGTATTTCAGCACAAAGAGACACAATACGTTGTGGGAACAACCCATGAAATGTTTACAAATGACCACTTACTCATTTCACATTAGCTAATACTTGCTTCACAGCTTTACAATTACAAAATTAAGTCTTATCACATTAAATTTTGCCATTTTTAGAAAAATAACAGCAATTTGTGAAAGTTCCCAATGGAAGTCCTGATGGTCATATAGAGGTATTCGCAAGGTCTCTGCCTGCCTGCCAAGAGACCTTACTAGAGAGCATAAGTTGGGTGAATTTGGCATGATGCAGGTCATGATTCAAGGCTTTGGAAACTATCCCTTTCCAGGTTCATTCAGGCTCAAGGATGCTCTTACAATGTGAATTAACCCCACAGAAGACTAATGCACAAAACCAAGATACACATATATTTCACAGTAAGAATAATATACTGCCAAGAGGTCAGAAGAAGATATCAGTAGAAGGTCACTTTCTCTCCACAAAGGGAAGCTCTGCAGCCAGCCCATTTGCCAGGCGCCTGTTGGAGGAATATGGAATCAGAATCCATATGAGGTTTGCCTGGGTAGAATACAACTGCATCGAGCCTTGAAAACCTACTACATCTGTCTCCACATTTTAATCTTGTCAGGAAAAGTAACCACCACAGAGGCCAGGCAGGGTACCCACCCCTGCTAAGTGCTTGGATGGACACATCCAACATCTGTGTCTCAGATTCTCTTATTCTCTGCTTCCCTCTTTAAGCAATCCCCTTCTGATTGCTGTAGTCCTGATATACAGGTAGTAACGTTTTTCTTAAGATTATCGTCACTTACGCTGATCTGGAGCCATTCTGTCTCTTTGAGATTCTCCTTTTCTACTCTAAACCTTTAAGTATTTATTATTCCTTACTTCAACACATGTAGCAGGCACTTCATTTTCGCATGCATTTACTTACTGCCCACACTAGCTAAATACTGGGTACTTATTCACATTTTTAGAAAACATGAAAAAAATTAAATTCATCCCCATAAAGACTGAAGAGACAGTATTCCTAAAGCAGATGTTAAAGAACAAAAAACAGAATGAGCAGTCAGATGAATAATGAACTTGGATGATTCTAGTCACAAATCATTTACACTCAAATGGTAAATCTTAAATAACAATAAGTAAGAATTTTAATGGTTCAATAACGAATCAGATATATAAAATGGTAGCCAAGGGAAAGCAAAACAAAATGAAACTACCACCCAAATATCCTTTCAATGAAATGAGATCTGTGGATTTTAGAATTCAGAATTTTCTGCTTTTGTTCCTGTGAACCTCTCAATCCAGCAGCTCCTTTACAGCCCTGATGTTACTTGGCCTCTGGACAATATTTGTCTCTTTTATTCTTTTTTAAAATTATAATTATAATTATAGCATTTATTTTATGTACTTTATTTTTTAGAGCAGTTGTTGGTATATAGAAACTTACACAGAAAGTACAGAGTTCCCTTGGACCCCCATGCACACCGCACTAAAATAATTTTACCATTATTAACATTTTGCATTAGTGTGGTACCTTTGACACAATTGATGAACTAATATTATGTTAATGGAAGCCCCTAGTTCACATTAGGATTCACTCTGAGTTGGACAGTTTTTACTTTTATGGTATCATATACAAAACAAAAATTTCTCATTTTAACTACTTTCAAGTATACAATTCAGTGGTGTTAAATGCATTCACATGTTGTACTACCAACACCACTATCCATCACCAAAATTTTTCCATCACCCCAAAAGAAACTTTGCACCAATTAAGCAATAACTCTTCAAACCCCACCCCTACTCCTGGTAGCCTGTAATGTACTGCGTAGTCCGTGAAGTTACATATTCTAGTTATTTCAGATAAATGGGATCATATACCATTTGACCTTTTGGATCTGACTTATTTCATTCAATTTGATGTCCTCAAAGTTAATCCAAGTTGTAGTATGCATCAAAACTTATGCCTTTTTACAGTTGAATGATATCCCATTGTATGTACATACCATATTGTGTATATCCATTCATCCATTCTCCACTGAAGGACACTTGAGTTGCTTCTACCCTTCGGCTATTATGAATAATGCTACTATAAACATTGGTTGGTATACAAATATTTGTCAAGTCTCTGCTTTTAATTCTCCTGCTTATAAACCTAAGAAAGGGTTTGTCAGGTCATGTGGTAATTCAATACTTAACTTTCTGAGGAATCACCAAACTATTTTCCACAACAGCAGCACCACTTCACACTCCCACCAAGAATGAATAAGGGTTCCTATTTCTCTGCATTCTTGTCAGTATATTCTTTTATTTTCTTTTTTTTAGTAATAGCTATTCTTGTATGAAGTGGTATCTCATTTTGGTCTTGATTTGCATTTCCCTAACAGGTAATGATGCTAAGCATCTTTTCACATGCTTTTTGGCCATCTGTATATCTTCTTTGGAGAAATGTCTATTCAAGTCTCTGGTTTTTTGTTTTGTTTTGTTTTGTTTTGTTTTTGCTTGAAACTTCTTTATTCTAGGATGATGTTTCTGGGGGCAATTTGCCATGTACTACAGAAGCCCTGATTTATGGTTTCATGAAGAATATTTTCCTTCATATAAATTTTTAAGGATTAAGCCAGTGGAAAGACGTCACAACAGGTGAGAACTCAGTCACTGTAGAGACAATGGCAGACCAGCAGGGACAAGGTATATGTAGGGGCTGCCAGCCATGCACCCAATGAGAAAGAATACCTTTCCCAAGCACACCTTGGGAAACTGTGTCTCTGACACAGCATGGTCATATATAAAGTTCTAACGGGTTCTTTCCCTTTGTGAAATGCAGCACTTGCCCCAACTCCAGGGAAGAGTATTCCAGATTGCTCACCAACTACAGTTGGGATCATATCTCTGCACCCACTCTGCCCCATAGACAGAGACTTCTCACATGTTCCTCCTGGCACACAGGAAACTACTCCATTTGTAGAAATCAAGGCTAAGTTCCCTTATAGTCGGATAAGCACCTCAGTCCTAGAGATAAGAATCTGGACCAGAGGCAAATAATGATCAGAACTTTAGGGATAAAGAGAAAAGGTCTCCGAGCTGGAGAGTGGGTACAGAGCTGTGTGGTGGGTGGGCCAATCCTTCCCCAGGCTGTGGTTCCAAGGACATCTCTGAAAGCAGGCTGTTCTAGTTTGCTAGCTGTTGAAATGCAACACACCAGAGACAGATTTGCTTTTAATAAAAGGGGATTTATTTCATTCGTTCTTGAGAGGAAAGCAGCTAACTTTGACTGAGGTACTTTCTTATGTGGGAAGGCACAGGGTGATCTCTGCTGACCTTCTCCACAGGCCTCTGGGTTCCAACAACTTTCCCAGGGGTGATTTCTTTCTGCATCTCCAAGGCCCTGGACTGCGCTGCAAGTGCGGAGATGAGGTATACTGAGCTGCGTTACATTTTGCTTTCTCATTTAAGCACTAGCCAATTAAGTCAAACATCATTCATTGCAGCAGGCACGCCTCCTAGTCGACTCCAGATGTAAATCAGCAACAGATGAGGTTCATGTACCACTGGCTCATGGCCACAGCAACAGAACTAGGTGCCTTCACCTGGACAAGTTGACGACTGAATCTAACTACCACACAGCCCCAGTTCTGACAGGAGGGCACAGTCCCAGTTTGGGTCTAAGGAGAGCTAACCCTCCATGGTCTGCACTGGGGCTCCTGTAGAGACTTGAAGTGACCCTGGGGTACTCATGCCCGTAGGCTGGTTTGACTCGGTACCTGGAGAGCTTGTCAAACATGTTTTCTAGCTTCAATGCCACATGTTCCTTCTGCTCTTTGGACATGCCCTCCACGGGGTTGGGCAGACTCTTCCACCCAACTGGCCACCAGGTTTATGCTGGTCCTGGCTTTCTTGTACTTCTGTGTCCTTGGCCTTGCCTTCTGAGTACTATCCTCATCCAGCCCCCTCCACGAGACCTCACGTAGCCAGCAGGCCAGAAGAGTTCCCACAGTCCATGTACCTAATGAGGCAGGCACTATCTGAGCACAGAACGAACAGGAACCAGGTACTCAGCCACTACCCTCTTGATAGTCTTGTCCAGGTGAGTCATGAGGCAGACCACCTTGCTCAGTAAAGGGTCCCCACCTCCAGCCAGGTTCTCACATTCCACAGTGGGGACAGCACCTGGGCCTTCAGGCACTTCCTGGAGGGGAGGAGGGGAGCACACTCTCAATATGCTTAGCACGGGCACCATGCTGTCCTTCAGCTTGAGCGTCTATCTGGTCAGGAAACTGAGGTACACATGGACCACATCCACACATTCACTACCAAGAACTCGAGGGAATCCACCTGTGGCTCCAGGATGAACAGAACATCCGGACACTTGAGGGCAAGTTCCCCAGGAGGTGCACCATGTGGTTGTGGAATGCCTAAGTAGGGTCTCTGGCAGCAGTGACCATCACACAGTGCTACAGAAGGTTCCCTAGGTGCCGGTAAAGGGAAGCATCCTCTTGGTCCACGACCTTCTTGATAGAGCATACTGAGGATGTTCAGATTTCTGAGGAGGAAGGAGATTGGGGACTCTCTCTTGGGGGCCATCCTCAACATCAGCTCCAGTGTGTCAGTCAGCAGACACATCCCCTGCAGCCTCTCAAACAGTTGCTGGCCCATGAAGAGGAGCCATCCCTCAAACAACTAGAGGTCACACCAGGAGCGCCATGTGCGCTCCGCATGCCTCACCACCAGGCCAAATCACTGGCACAAAGCTGCACAGGCACATGAGGAAAACTTGAGCACAATGCCCATTCCCAAGTCCAGGGGCTTGGGAGCACCCCTCGGAGGCAAAGATGCCAGAATGGCAGCCCATGGCCTGCAGGTTCTGGTGGCTGGTGAACAGGTCCAGGCAGCTGCAGTCCCTGGACAGGCTGTGGACACTCTGCAGCCAGGTGACAAAGTGGGAGGGTGGCAACCTCAGTCCTAGGAGAGAGGAAGATCTACTAGTCTCTTCCTGTCTTCCTGTCGGGCATCATTGAGCATGAAGTTCTGGAAATTTTCCCAATTGTACACCTGCAAAGCCTACACAGTCATATCCTCCTCCTCTGTCTTCATGTCATCCACGACTGCCCAGGACTCCCTGGCACCCAGGGACACTCCAGAGGCTCTGACCACTGGGCAGGAGGAACCTCACTAGTGGTGTCACCTGAGTCCAGCCTGAATCTGGCTCCACACTGGCTGGGGCTGGCACATATTTTACTGTTGAGTTGTGGTCTCTCTTGTTCATGAAATGTTTCCCAGTTTGCTTCCCAGGCGCCACGCTCCTGGCTCTCTTACTACAACTTTTCACTTTCTTCATGGTACCTGTTCTACTTTGCTAGCTGCCAAAATGCAATATATCAGAAACAGAGTGGCTTTTAGAAAGATGACTCTATTAAGTTACAAGTTTATAACTTTAAGGCCATGAAAATGTCCCAATTAAAGCAAGGCTATAAAAATGTCCAATCTCAGGCATCCAGGGAAGGATACCTTGATTCAAGAAGGCCAATGAAGTTCTGGGTTTCTTTCTCAGGTGAAAAGGCACACGGCAAACAGGGCATCATCTGGTAGCTTCCTCTCCAGGCCTCCTGCTCCACAAAGTTCCCTGGAGGCGTCTTCCTTTTCCAACTCCAAAGGTCACTTGCTGGTGGACTCGGCTTCTCATGGCTATATCATTCTCTGCTCTCTCAGAATCTCCCACTTTCTCTAAAATGTTTCCTCTTTTATAGGATTCCAGTAAACCAATCAAGACCCACTCCAAAGGGTGGAGTCACATCTCCATCTAATCAAGTTTAATACCTACTCTTGATTGAGTCACACTTCCATGGACTATATCTAATTATGGACTCCATAATCTAATTAAAGTTCCCAACATACAGTACCGAATAGGGATTAGAAGAAACCATTGCTCTCACAAGACTTCTTAGGATTAAAAATTGCTTTTTTTAGGGTACATAAATCCTTTCAAACCAGCACAGCAACCTTTTCTTCTGCTGTCCCAAAATGCTGATACCGCAGATATCCGTAGCCCTTCTCCTTTCTTCCTATACTTTAATCTCATTTACTCATCCAACTTCAAGAACTACCTACATAAAATTATTTGAAACCAAAGAAAACACACAACCAGACCCAGACCCATATTAATGGTTCTTTGTTGCAAATTTGCTTGCTTTTTTTCACTAGTTAGTCCTAAGATTCAGAACTGTATTTGCACCTGACTACTCAGTGTCTCCATCCCAACCTCTTACAAGTCCCTTAAACTCCACCTGTTCAAAACACAATTGAGAAAAATCTCAAACCTTTTCTCCGCATTCTCTATTTTGGATAACAACAACTGATCAGCCTTTCCCAAATGAAAATCAGGAAACCATCATGGATGGGAGGCACCAATGTAAAATAGTGACTGATGTAACAGTAATTAAGAATAATGTGTAAGGGATACAAGGGTAGTTCAGTGGTAGAATTCTCACCTACTATGTGGGAGACCCAGGTTTGATCCCGGGTCCATGTACTTCCCAAAAACCAAACAAACAAGCAAAACAAACAAACAAAAATTCAATAAATGGCGCTGCAATAATGGGATACTCACATGGAAAAATTATGAAATGTTACCCCGCCGTACAGCATACAAAAAAAAAAAAAAGAATAACGTGCAAAAGAAAACTGTGAGGTTGGCTGCTAAACAAACTTTGGAAATAACTGTTAATATATGCTGATGGTATAAGGAAGAAAAGTGAGAGAATAAATCAGTTATGAGAGAGCCGCTATATGTATGTATATATTTTATAATTATCAACATGGAAATTTGATTAATTCCATTTTCCACACTAAATTCTAAGTTCTCTGAGTTCAGGACCCATGCCTATTTCACTCATTTTTGTATCCCTAGCACCTAAGAATAGCGCCTCACATGTATAGTAGATACTCAATAAACATTAGCTGGATCATGGTTACTAATACCTAATTGGCCAATAACACAAGTGAATTCTAATATGATTTGTCTATTAAGATCAAAATAGACCTACAGAATGCCAACAGACAATACTAGTCTCCACCACCACACAAACAAAAAAAAATGTCAGTAGAACGGTTAAAACTTTCTCAGCTTATCTGTTGAGTCTTCAGCTTATCATTTGGCCAGAAATTTCTCTACCTCACTAGGTGAAAGTCCCTGAATATGACAGTGATTTTCACCTCAGCAAAGTTAAACTGGCTTTGAGGGCCATTTATTATTTTTAAAGTCCCCTTCCAAAGATTAAACCAGCCTAAAAGTGCCTCTGATATCAAATTTCTGGACATCAATTGATCAGGAAGGTATGGGACAGGGAAGTAAGTCTAATCAAGATCTTTGGACTTGAAAAGAAGAACCAAGGGAAAGGAACTTCTTTAAAAGCATTCTACCCTCTGAAGGAGACGTTGACTCACAAATCTCTATCACTAAAAGCTGGCAACTCAAACGAGATTAAGGCAAATATTAATATGAATTATTTACGTACAAGGATGCTTGTTTGTGTTGGTAAATGAACTGTCATGACATATATAGGGAAAACAGAAATCTGCTTCTTCTGGTGCTTTGTCCTAAGCCTTTCTCCTTAAGACCCTACAGTTACAGAAATAATATTCACTCCAGCCTTTAAAACAAAAGGTTCTTTTTCTAACCCCTGAAATCCAACGGATCAACAAATTTTGTCAACCTGATCCTCTAAAATTCAGCACAAAAACTGCTTTCTCTGTGTAAAGTCAAAACTGGCTCTCTATGTTGCCAATACATTCTGTATATTACCACGTATTATAAAAATGTATTATAATTATTTCCTCCATTCCTCTTCCAAGACCAGAAGCTACTTAAGATTTTCAGGATTTTCTTTGTAATAAATTGGACTTAATCCCGAAACTGATCCTTAAGTGGCACTCAATAAATCACTGTCAAAAGAAAAATGAGATTTGGGATAGCAAAGTTAAAGCCTTTCGTCCCTCCTACTTTGCACTTCTATGTGGCCTCTTCCACTTCCATTCTTCGTCAGATCCATGATTATCATCTTGTGTCCATTGTGCGCCTCATGATTTCAGTGGTGCTTCCCCGGGTGTACAGAATGCGCAAATGTAGCATTATGGCTCTTTTACTTTGTTTCTCCCTTCCTCAGAAGCAAAAACCATGAATCTGTATGAATCCAGTACTAAGTGCTAAAATATGCAGAAATAATATGGCAGAGTGGTAATGATTAAAACACTGACAAAAACTGAAAAGAGTATTGCATTCAAGAAAACAGGTCTTCCAAGATAACAGCTAGTGGCACTTGCTTCCACTCATACTAATGTCCATCAAGGTAAATGGATGATCTGACATTTGAATATAAAAGAAGAGAACTCTGAGCTCTGAGGCAACTGCTAATGCAGGGGAGGGGGTTAAGGGGTGAGGGAGGAAAGGTAATTCTGAGAAGTGTGGATTAATATTTGAACCTTGGTCTTTATAAAGGGAACAAGAGCTTAACTTGCTATATAAAAGGTTTCAGTAGAGAATAGATTTTTTTTTGGCATCATCATGCACGTGGATAGTAAAATAACCTGTCTTGATTTATGAAAGCAATTACCAAGTGCTGTTAACATAAGTGAATTCATTTCACCTGTAATGTCTTCTGGCAATTTTTCATTTAGCCTGGATGAAGTCAGGGGATTTGACAAAATATTTCTTATTTCTAAGAAGGTGTATTTTGCTGGTTTAAACCAGAGTCTTTAGCATTTCTACCCACTATAGATTTACACCTCTTATACTTTTCTTAATACTTTAGAGGTAACATTTTCAAGAGTAGGAAAGGAGAAATATCAGATTTTGTTATTATCAAAAAAATATCAATTTTTGCTTTTTTTGTGTGTTTTTTTTTATTGTGTTTTACTGACATTTATTTACCTTGGAAAGAATAACTTACAAACTCAAGCCTCGATAAATGAACTACATAAGATTCAAAGATGGTCACAACAATGCATTTATATTTAAAGTTATGCCAGATTAAATTACTAATTGTGAAAGACAAAAATTATATATAAGACCTCAGAGCAGGGAAAATTTTCTTAAGACGACATGGAAATACATGAACAACAAAGAAAAAAACTGATAAATTCAATAACTTAATTACACTAAAATTGGGAATTTTAGCAAAGGACACCACAAAAAGAGTGAAAAGACAAGCCACTGGGTAAGAAAAGATGTTTGCAACAGGTAAAAAATAATAAAGAACTAGGATCTATACTCTCTATATAGAACTCCTATACACCAATTTAAAAGAGACAGCATAATATTTTAAATAGCTAAAGTTTTAAACCATCAGAGAACACAAGTTAAATTATATCTATAGTTAATAGTACAATTATAAAAATGTGCTTTCATCACTTGTAACAAATGTACCACACCAATGCAAGGTGTTAATAACAGGTAGTTGTATGGGAATCCTTAATTTTATGCATAATTGTTCCATAAACCCACACCTCTCTAAAATTAAAAAAAAAGATATGAATTTCATAAAATAGAAAATCCAAACAAATATTTTAAAAGTTATTCAACCTCATTAGTAATCAGGGAAATGCAAATTCTAACACAATGAAGACACCCCTGTACACTCACCAAATTAGCACAATGCTTAATCTGATGATTCCCAGCGATGTGAGGATAGAGGAATGAGAATTCTCATACACTGCTAGTAGGTATATAAATTGGTATGATTACTTTGGAAAACACACTGAGATCATAGGCACAGCCTGCTGCCCAGCAATTCCACTCCAAAATTCATGAGCATGTGCACCAAGTTTAAGCACAAAATATTCACAGCAGCACTACTCATAGCAGCCCAAGCAGTGAAAGCAATACCAAAGTCCATCCACTGAAGAGTGGATAATAAGTTGTGGCATAGTCATACAATGGAGCCATACATTAACAAATGAAAGATCTGCTGCATGCAAGGACATGAAGAATCTCACCAAAAAATGTTAAGCAAAAGAAGTAAGGCACGAAAAAAACATATACAACATAATTCCATTCATGTAAAACAGATAAAACTAAACCACATGTAGCAAAACTATAAAGAAAATCAAGAAAGTGATTATGACAAATTTAAGAATAATGATATCAGTGACTGAGAGAGTTAAAACAGGGTCAAAGGCTACTCTGGAGACTACTTTTGTGCAAGCTTCAGCTAGATATTGCCATTTACCATAGTTTGCCAAACCCCAACCAAAACCATTTCCATGAAAGCTAAAGAACACCTAAGGCTTCATCTGAGATTCTACAAAGTTCCATGCACTGTGATTACTTTCCAGAAAACTACAACCTCCAAATGGGTTCCTAGACCAGATAAGTCTGACACCCAGGGCCTAGCCTCTCCAGAACATCAGAAAGTTCTATCCCCAATCCCATGTTATCAACAGCCCCTTACAACATGAAAAAGTTAGAATGGGCAGGGCCCAAACACCCCTAAAGATAGGGAGAAGGATCAAAGGAGAAAGAGGAGTCATAACAGAGAAGAGAAGATTTAACAAATGAGTATGATTGCTGGATAGTTGTATTGATATTTCTTTTAAGTCTCCAGATTCTTGAAACAGCTACAAGGGAAAACCCAAAACTGTAGAACTATAAGCCATATCAAACTCAGAAATCTGTTCTATAACTACTTGTTATAATGTACTTTGAAATATATTGGGGTTTTTTGTATATATGTTATATTTTACAATTTTAAAATGGTCTTTTTTATAAAGAATAATGATGACTTGGCAGGAGAAGGGGCAGGTGCAAAAATAAAGGGGCACTCAGGGAGTTCTGGGGTGTTCACGATATTCTATTCTCTTCACTTCGGTGTGGCTACATGGGTGGTTGCTTTATAGTATTTCTTAGACTGTACATTCATGTGTGTGAACTTTTCCATATACATAATATATTTCACAATTTTAGATGTTACGAAAAGATTATGCAGGCAAATAAGCATAAATGTTATAGAAATAGAATGATGTAACCTGGAAATGAATGCTATGAAAAGTGAATCATAGGCTTCTTTGGTTAGTGGCCTTTCTTCAAACCTAAAAACAAAGTCTATTCTTTGTTACCATGAACAAGAATGGCACTACTACAATGGCAATAAATGCTTTAAGAGGATTTGATTTGTGGATGTTTGTACCTCTTTGCATATTTTTAGCTCCTCATAGTTTTAAATGCTTTTAGTTCATTCTTCCCAATCTTATTAGGCACACACGACAAATGCTATCTCTGTTTTACAAGCGAGGAACTGCAGCCAGATCTCAAGGTCCCTGTGGAGCACTGGCAGGGTCACTATACACAGTGTGCAAGGTGTGTGGTTCTGGGAACATAGGGCCACATGGGCCAGACCTGGCACAGGCTACTAGATGCAACTGTTAATTCACTTGACAAAATAGATCCTGGAGTGCCACTCTGTGCCCAACACTGCACTCGCTACTGGAGTTGGAACAGCAAACAAAGTAGACAGGGTCTTTCTGTATCCAAAGGGGTAGGCTTGAACAGATGATTTTACAATCACTAAATCACACTTGCATTAAGCACTACAAAATGTTCAAAGTCCTCGAAACTTCATGAATGATTAATGAGGGAGTGTGGCAAATAAAAGATCAGGGAAGACTCCTCTGAGGAGGAATATCTGAACTGAACTCTAATGCATGGGGCTCTGCCCTGCAACTACTTGTTGAAGAATGCTCTCAAAATTATTGCTTTTTTCTTTGCTTTGTATATATGTTATATCATACAATTAAAAAAATATTTAAAGAATGTATGGGGGTGCACAGGTGGTTCAGCGGTAGAATGTTCGTCCTCCATGGGGAAAACCAAGGTTTGATTCCCAGACCATGCACCCTGCCCCCCCAAAATGCATGGAAATTAGCCAAGGGAGAACGTTTTGGCATAGCAATATTTTTATAACTGAGCAGCCCATTATCAGCCTGTACCCCAACCTAGACTCACCCCTTCCATAATGGACCCCACCTCACTCACGGCTGACTCTCGCCCCATCCGTGACTCACCGTAAGTGCTTTTATATTTACTTGTACTTTCTCTAAATGTCCCCTTCAAAACATTCTGCTGCAAGTGACCAAATCAAAGCTTGAACTTGGATCTCAATCCAATGTTCCTCTTGCTATATTTTGCTGAGAGGAATATTTTTAGTGCTTGCTATCTGAATGAATTATTCTTCTTTCTGAACTTTTCAACTGTGATACTCATTATCCAAGCATTCAATTATCTGAGTCCTTCTAGTTATAAGGATTACACAAAAAAGAAAAATCATACCATGAAAATATTTGTTCCTGAACTGCCCACTTATGGAATAAATCTTCATTCCTAGCATTTTTCTAGAGTCTTTCTTTCTCATTCAATTATTCCGCAAATATTTACTGTCTCCTCTGTGCCAGGCACCATTCTGATGTTGGGGAAACAGCCATGGACAAAACAAATTCCCTTCTCTTTTGTAACTTTTATTTTACTGAAAGGAGACAGAAAAAAAGACAAAAAAAAAAAGTAATCAGGAGGTAACAAGTGTCATGAAGAAAAATAAAGTGGAATAAGGTTGTGGATTGAGCAGGGAAAACTATTTAACAGCCTATAGAATTAGTATCTCCCTATTTAAGTCTCATGGAGTGCTACCCGTGTACTCAGTAAACACCATGTAAATCAAATGCACAGTGAAATTTCAAATCATGCCACTTGCAAGATTTCATAAAACCCTGTGCTGGTTTGAAAGGATGTATGTCCCCTAGAAAAGGCATGTTTTAATCAAAATCCCATTTCATAAAGGTAGAATAATCCCTATTCCATACTGTATGTTTGGAAATGTAATCAGATCATCTCCCTGGAAGTGTGATTTAATCAAGAGTGGTTGTTAAACTGGATTAGGCAACAACATGTCTCCACCCATTCGGGTGAGTCTTGATTAGTTTCTGAAGTCCCATAAAAGAGGAAACATTTTGGAGATTGGAGATTCGGACAGAGCAGAAAATGGTGCAGCACCACGAAGCAGAGTCCACGAGCCAGCGCCCTTTGGAGATAAAGAAGGAAAATGCCTCAGGGGGAGCTTCATGAAACAGGAAGCCAGGAGAAGAAGCTAGCAGATGATGCTGTGTTCGCCACATGCCCTTCCAGAGAGAGGAACCCTGACCGTGTTCACCATGTGCTCTTCCAGATGAAAGAAAAACTCTGACTGTTCGTCATGTGCCCTTCCACTTGAGACAGAAACCCTGAAGTTCACTGGCCTTTTTGAACCAAGGTATCTTTCCCTGGATGCCTTTGATTGGACATTTCTATAGACTTGCTTTAATTGGGACATTTTCTTGGCCTTAGAACTGTAAACTAGCAACTCATTAAATTCCCCTGTTTAAAAGCCATTCCATTTCTGGTATATTGCATTCTGGCAGCTGGCAATCTAGAACAGGCCCACAAAAGAAGTCTTTCAATAACCAAGTCACAAAGAAATAAGAATCTGGCAGCATTAAACTGTTAACAATTGAATAAAAGAAATAAGAAAGCTTGTTTGTATTTCAGATGCTTAACAAGAGAATAATTTTTATTACAAAGTACTTTTTAAAGCTTTGGAAAAATTAATGAAGCCTTCAAATAAGGCTTAGGTTCTCTTCATAGAAATGTTGCAAGAGTTCAGATGTGAAGCAAAATCTCGTAAGGTGCCTTTTGTAGAGAAAAAATATATATGTCATAGGTAACAACAACTACTTACCGTTAATTTAAAGAATATGTTTTTATATGTTTACTTATTTCAGTAAAGAGTTCTAACCGATCCTCTTTTTTCTCACTATTTACTATGAAGTTTTGGTCCCCATTTTAAATCATTTTGCTTTCATTTTTTTTGTATGTCAATTATTCTAAAATAATAAAGGTTCTCAAATTGGATAAGATTTTAAGTCCTCACACTTAACACCTTCTTTTTGCTTATTATATTAGGTTAAACCACGTGGGACTGCAATATTCTATCATTTCTAACCTACAAAAATTGCATTTTTATATGATTCATCCCAATATGTAATCTCGAAGTCTAAGCTGTTCATTCTTGCCCACAGCCGTGTTCCTGACCTTGGTGGCCCTGAGAAAGAATTGATGGTCAGGCTGAACAAAATGAAAAGTCTTCTGCTTCTCGTTATAATTTTTCTTCCCCATTTAAAAGGAATTCACTGTCATCTTTTTTGTTAAGTCAAATGAAGAGGATTGGTGAGATTTATACCTATTTTTCTTTTAATTAAACTATGATTAAACTTAGACACTTAACAAGCATTTTTTGATCACCTACCATGTGTTAGGAAGGCCCCAGGAGCGAGAAAGACAAGTAAGACAAGTAAGACAAGGGTAGCTGACTGGTGAATCTTAACAAAAAATGGGAAGC
Organism: Tamandua tetradactyla; assembly: GCF_023851605.1. NCBI lineage: Eukaryota > Metazoa > Chordata > Mammalia > Pilosa > Myrmecophagidae > Tamandua > Tamandua tetradactyla. The sequence continues at coordinate 95,384,619 of NC_135333.1, read as the reverse complement.
AAAGGCAGGAAAACCAGTATTCATAGGATCCTATGGTAAGTGCTATTAAACAGTCTGTCTGCTCCATGTAGCAACTGTTAAGCCGAAAAGGGGATCAGACTTCAATGAGAGATATGAACAAAGCTGATCTGGTAAATAAATCAGAATACAGGGTATAGACAGATAAGATAAATCAGAATACAAGGTAAAGAATGATAGTGTCTTTCTAAATGTTTTGTTTGTTAATTTTTTTTAATTAATAAAAAAAACTGTAAAAAAAAAAAAAAAAAGAATGATAGTGTCTATATTCCAAAATTTCACCTTCTGCATGAGACCAAAGGAAGAGAAGTTTATTTTATTGAAAATTTAATTTTTCTCTAGCACTTAGAGAATCTAACTTAGCCTGTCTGGCCAGTCCATGTAAACAACCTAAATATATAGATCTAAAATAGGGAATGAGATCTTGAAATTCTGCATGGCTTAATGTAATACCCTGATACATTTCAGATAAAAAAAGGATTTGCAAAGTCCCTTAAGGATTGGAGTAAAAAATGGAAGAATTAAAACTTCCCTACCTAGGAAATTCCTCTCAAACATTAGGGACTATCAAGTTAATAGGCTAAGGCCTCAGTGTTGAGGCTTGCTCTTAAGAAAGTCATTTGTGAAACAGGGAAGCTAAGCCTACCTATAATTATGCCCAAGAGTCACTTCCAAAGAACCTCTTTTGTTGCTCAGATGTGGCATCTCTCTCTAAGCCAATTCTGCACATAAACTCATTACCCTCCTGCCTACATGGGACATGACTCCCAGGAATGAGCCTGGCCTTTGGCATCTTGGGATTGACAATGCCTTCTTGACCAAAAGTGGTAAAAGAAATGTAATAAAATAAGGTTTCAATGGCTGAGAAATTTCAAATGGAGTCAAGAAGTCATTCTGGAGATTACACTTATGTAAGCTTCAGCTAAATATTATAAATTGCCATGGTAGGCCAAGGCCCAACCAACAGTATTCCTAAAGACCCTAAATACCCAGGGCTTTATCTAAGATTCTATAATAGTTTCACTCAGTTTATTTTTCAGATACCTAAAATCTCCAGATTGTTCCTATGCCAGATAAGCCCTGAAACCTAGAGAGTCACCAGTCCTCCAAGATATCAACAAGTTGCATCCCCCTACCCCATAATGTCAACACCCCTTCTCAACATGAAGAAGTTAGACTGGGCATTGCTCAAATATCTCCAAAGACTAAGGGAAAGATCAAGTGAGATGGAGGAGCTGTAAGAGAGAAGACTGGATTTAACAAATGAGTATGACTTGAATCATTACACTGATATTTCTCTCTAGTCTCCACTGTATTAGAGTAGCTAAAAGGAAATACCTGAAATTGTGGAACTGTAACCAATACTATACCTTGAAGCTTGTTCTATAACTTCTTAGTAAGAAGTACTTTGAAATTTATCACTTTTCTGCATATGTTATATTTCACAATTTTAAAAATGTTTAAAAAAAAAAAAGTTTGTCTGAAGGAAGGGCCTCTACATCAGATTTCTTATTGAACATTACAAATAGTGGATTTAGTTTTTACTGTATTTTTTCATACATTTTAGCTTAATAAAAAAATTGCAACAAATTGGTCAAAGGCAAATATTAGGACAAAAATAAATTAGAAATATGAATTCTGAATAAGTTACAAACAAGGTAGTACGATCCTGAATAATTTCATTTTCATAATTCTTATAAAACAGGAGCATGACATGGGAATGATTTCTTGTCTGAATGATAAGTCCTCACTTCAAAGTGGCAGATGGAGCACCTTATGTTCACAGAAGGAAAGCCAAAGGCCCAGACAAGATGACCACTTGGCCAAAGGAACTGAAGCAAAACAAAGACATGGTTCTAAACTTTTATCTCCCTGAAAGGTAACAAAGGCTTTTAATTTGAGAGATTTTTTACAGAATTAGAGAAAACCAGTGTGAAGTTCAACAACCTGTTTTCCTTTATGGGTCAAGGCAACACATACATTATAAAGCACATTTCAATACACTGAAAAATTATGAGTTCCCAATCACTGAGTTTAAGGTGTCATATTTCCTCTGGTATATACCATGTTGTTCATGCAATTATTAGTGCTCTTTTTTTTTTACTTTTAATTTTTCTGCTTCCTTATATGCCAAAATTATACACATCTAAGTATGTAATGTGAACACAAGAACAAGAAATTTAGGGATAAAATCATTTTCACCCACAAAACTAACACCCAATAATTTGTTTTTTATTTGTAGTTACACTTCTTATAAATATATAATCAAGTAAGTAGTCTGGTCAGCAAATAAAAGATCCTCTTAAACAATGGCATTTTTCTTTCTTTTTTTTTTTGCATGGGCAGGTACTGGGAACCGAACCTGGATCTCCAGCATGGCAGGAGAGAATTCTGCCACTGAGCCACCATCGCACCAACCGGCACTCTTAATGGAGGCATTGTTGTGCAATTGGATAAGAAGGCAAGGACACGCAGACCAAAAACAATCTGCAGAAGGGGAATTTTAAATAGTTAAACAGCATGAACAAAAATGTTTTAATGTTATTAATAATTTAACTTTTAAAAATAATATAGTATGTCATGTCTTACCTACCCAATAAGCAAGAATTTTTGAAAAAAAAAAAAAACAGCAGTTTTTCATCTCCTTTGTATACATGAGATCACAAAAAAATTGTGACATTTTAAAAAATTTACATGTCTAATTCATATATTGTTCCCTACAATACATTCTGGGAGCGATAACATATTTCAAAAGACCTGAGCTGATTTCAAGTAAGAAATGAGAGTGTCATGAAATACTTATTGGAAAACTCCTAAGGCCCATTTTGACTTGATTTATCAGAAATTTCACAGTGAAATTACACATCTTAGAAATGGAATGATATTATTTCTGAACACACAAAAAATTTTTTTAATTATAATTAAATTAAAAAAAAACTTACATTATCATTCTTGAAGCTGCCTTATACTCAGCCAAATAGTCAGAATTGAGAGCTTACGAATACAGTTACAAGGTTGTTTAAAGATGTGAAATCATTACACCACATAAATATTTGCTGACAAAACTGCCCAGTGAAGAAGTACCCCCCACCTTAGTTTTTTCCTAGAGTCTGCTCATTCTCACTGAATTATTCAGTTGTGTACAGCAAAGTACAGACAATGCATGACAGAAGGAAAAACAAGAATATGCCACTGTTTCTGGGTTCTTAGATTCATGCAGCATGGAAGAGAGAGAATGAACAGTTATCATCTACAGACGGTTGCAGAGTAAATTAAGTCAAAGAAAAAATATTCTTGGAAGAGATTAAGATGCAGGAAAATTTGTTTACTATGGAGAATGATGGTACCAGACAGATAGGTACAATGTTTGGCAAAGGCAGGGGGGTGAATTGATGAGAAGAGGAAGATTTGACTAGAGAAAGAAACACAAGGCTTTCTGAAGGTAAGAATAAGAGAAAGAATGAATAAACGATCTTCAAATCCTATTATAACAATCTTATTTATACTTTTTTGTTCTGGTTTGCTAATGCTGCCAGAATGCAATATACTAGAAATGGATCAACTTTTATAAAGGGGATTTATTCAGTTACAAGTCTATAGTTCTAAGGTCATATAAATGTCCAAACTAAGACATACAGAGACAGATACCTTGACTCTGAAGAAAGGTTGAATGGTGTCCAGGGTTTCTCTCAGTTGGGAAGACATGTGGCTAGCATCTGAGGTCCTTGCTCCTGGTACGTTGCTTTATGCTTCTGATTCTAGTGGCTTCCTCTCCAAGTATCTGGGTACCCTCACTTAGCTTCTCTGTATCAACTCTCTCCAGGTTCTGGCTTGCTTAGCATGTCATGGGAAGGCATATGGTGATGTCTGTTGGGCTCTGGTTTCTAATGGCTGTCCAAGCATCTGTGTCGCCATGCCAAGTAACCCCAAATGTCTGTGGCGGGCTTTCTCTAAGATGTTTCCTTATGTTGGCTCTTCTAGGACTCCAGTAAATTAATTAAGACCCATCTTGACTGGGCAGAGTTACTTCTCCATCTACTCAAAGGGTCATACCCACAACTGGGTGTGTCAGATCCCCATGAAACAACCTAATCAAGAAGTCCTACCCTACAGTATTGGATCTGGACTAAAAGAATTTGACTGCTCCTACAAGGTTGGATTAGGATTAAAAGAACATGGCTTTTCTGGGGTACATAACTGTTTCAAACCAGCATATCTTTCTTTCCTTGGATCACAATGCAAACCTCATAAAGATGTTGTATAAGAAAGAGCATTTTTCATTTTTTAATTTACAATTTCATAAAATTTTACTTCCATGGGAAATAAAATCATCTTTGCCAGAGCAAAGGAGGCCAGTTAAACAAGGAATTCACTGGGAATATAATTATAAATATTTAGTATTGTTTCAAACATAAAAAAAAGAAAAGCTTTTATTTAATAGGTTTTCATCACCTTGAAAAAGAATTCATTCACCATTTATTTTTAGAGAAATGTGGTGTTTCTTGGAAGAAGCCCAGAGTTCCCTGCTGTTAAATCAAGACCCACACAGGATAAAAAATTATCCACTCCACAATAATATGGCATGTAACACAAAGGCAGTGGTACTTATCCAGCAGGGACAGGACCCCTTCAATACAGGGACTCCCACGGGCCAACTTAATTACAGCTCAGCAAGGGAGACCACTGCAAAGACAGGAGCATTCAAATGGCGGGGTGCTGAGATCTGTCCAAGGTACCAGGGACAGATGGTCCTGCTGTATTTTGTTTGGTATAAGACCTTCAAGAAAAATATGAAAACTGATACACGCCAACAAGTTTTCCATTACCAGTATTTTTTTTAATCCTGTGTAATAGCCCACCATATGCTATTCCAAAAGTTATCCTTAATTTGTGATTCAATCAGCAAGTATTTATTGAGCATTGACTACACGTAAGGCTTAGGAAAAATTTCAGAAGGCATTTATCACCTAGTTTAGATACATAGATTAAATTCTGATTTAATTTAAGGGCTTTGGATTTTTTTAAATCATGCTGCATGCACATACACACACACACCAAAAGGGTTGGGGTGGGGTTCATAAAACCACTTCCTTGAATATTCTCAGAGAAAATAAAAAACACACATTTACAGAAACAGAGTGAGTCCATGTACGAAAACATGACCTAAAACAAAGGGATAACACACTGAAACTTAATTCAGCAGCAAAGGTGGGTGAAAGTTTTTAAAGTTATCATCATAGCAACCAGATGGACTAAGGCACAAAACAGATAATTAGCCCTTCAAATTATGAAGTCTTACACAGCTGGTAAATAATAACACAGTAAAGTCTATACTGTCAGAGTTTAAGAGAAAATTGAAACTTAAACTTACTAAAGAAGGACCAAGCTATTACTATCAAGGTGATTTATGAAATTAATACACATGAAGTTTTTTCTACATGCTGCAAACGCTACCGTCCTGGTCATTTTAAAAGAATATGAATTAATCAAAGTGACAAAATCCTCCACTTGTGTTGGTCGTCCAATAATGATATCTAATAACTGATTAGTAATTTAGAGATAATTTACAATTTCTAGTAAAGTTTTAACGTATATATTAAAAAGTACACACACATATTCTCATTTAATACTCATAATAACTTTATGAACTAAGAGATTGCAGCTCAGGGAGTCTGAATGAGTTAATAATATATGTAAAGCACTTGAAGAACTGCTTGGAACATAACCAGCATGATGTAAATCCACACTATTACTTTGTCCATTACAGGACTCTTGTTACTACATTAAAAATAAAAGTTTTGAAGCAATACTGCCTGATTTCAATCTTAGTTCTACCACTAATTAGATAAGTCATCTAAACTATCTGTGCCTGTTTTCTCAACTACAAGTTGGAAATAATAATAAAAATACTTCATAGGCTCCTAAAAATTTTAAAAGAGATAAGGCACAATAAATTTTTAGCACAGTAACCATCATGAGGTAGGTAGTGTAGACACATTACCTATTTTTACAGGTTAAAAGTTTTGGTCTTGGTTAATAGCCAGCAAATAGGAAATCTGAATTAAAAACAAGTCTCCTGATTAGGTTTGGGCACTTTCTAAAAGCATACTGCTAGGAAACATACAAAAGAGACCATTTCATCAAATAGACCAAATAAATATTGTAATAGGAGCAAAAAGTAACATTGGCTGTATATGCTGACATTAAGCACCACAGGTTTAAAGATGTCAGATAATCAGGTCAGAAGCTCCAGGTAGAACAGGTACCACCAAATACATTACCTTGTTCTCTTTTTTTCGGCTAGGACTTTTTCTTTCTTAGAAAATCTGGAAAAAATGTATATCTGAGCAATGAATTACTACAATAAACATTCAGGTCACAAAAGAGGAAAAATGTATTAATAAAATGAATAACTTTTTAAGAAACCAAATATTCGGTGAAAACCAGAGACATAATAAATCAAAACAGTCCTTGAACTCTAGGCATTAATATCTATTTCTTGGGCCATGAGCAAACCTGAATAAAGCTCCTATATAATGAACTGGGATATGTTTAGCAAAGAACTAACTTCTTTCTTATGAATACTTAACCTGGCTGGACACAGAGTGGTTCAGGTGAGTCTGGATGGACACCCCTCCAGAGAAGTGAAAGTTCACAATGAGATCAGACTGAAGATCAGAGGAAAGGAAGGAAATGAACAGTCAACTTCCTTTTCTCTTAACCCACTCTCAAATCTACTCACTCATCCATATAATCATCAAAATGACAAGTTAGGATTTGATATTATAAGGCTGAATAAGACTTTATATCCTTGAAGGATCTGGTGGGGAATAGAGACTCAAGTCAACAGTCACAGAACTGTGAATAATACGGTTCCCTCCGGTTTCACAGAAGAACATAGAGAATACCAGCTAATCAAACTAAACATGTACTTCAGGCAACGTTAAATGCCAGGTGCTCCTGAATATGTGGCCTCATTGAAAAATAAACACCAGTCTTACTTTCTATTTCTATTCAGTTAATGAATAAATTGAGGCTTCAGGACATAAAAGCTAGAACTAAGAACAGAATTTAGCTCCCCTTCTTCCAAGTCCAGGGCTCTCTGCACTGCTCTACACCATCCTCCAGCCCTTATATTCACTGTTCTCTTTCCTTTCTTCTTTATATTTCTTCCCGAGGAAGGCAAGAAAATGTAAGCATCTAGATCAGGGGTCAAAAATCAAATGTCAACAAGGAAGAGAGGGGTGACGTAAATGATGGAAATGGATAGAAGATAAAGATGATATGGCTGAGATAGAGAGGTGAGGACTGGGATAAATTAGAGATTCATGTCATTTCAAGAAGAAAGGCTCACTCTGACGCTACTCAAAAATGTCAGCCAAGGACTTTGAAAGATCTTGAAATTTTTAGAAAGACGCCCAAATCCAGATTTTTATGTGGCTCACTCTATTTAAAAAAAGAATCTACACGGGCAGTGCGATGGTGGATCAGCAGCAGAATTCTCGCCTGCCATTCCAAAGACCCGGGTTCAATTCCCGGTGCCTGACCACGCGAAAAATAATAGCATGCACAAAAAAGAATCTACTTAAATCAAGTGTTTCTGAAACACTGGGCTGGATTCTATACAGAGGGCAGAGTTTACAATCTCTGCTCCAGAGGAGAGGGGGCCAATCTTGCTGGCATTGCCATCCATCACTATGGGGTTATTTCACCTATAAAAGTTAACAACTAAGCAGCCACTAGAAAATAAACCACAGGAGTTGCATAAATGTTATTTATTATCAGGACTTTATTTTGATTGCAAGGTATTATTAAGACAGGCACATTTAATGTCAGGGTCACGATGCTAAAAGCAATTTAGATATTAGCTAATCCAAAGTCCATCAAGTACATGACTCATTTCTCGACATTCCTACCAAGTAGCTTTTTGGCTTCTACTTGAAAATCTCCATTAACCAAAAGGAATGTCTTCTCAGAAGGCCTGCTAATTTTCACACAGTTCCTAGTCTTTATGAAAGGTCCATCTTCAAATTATCCTAAACCCTGAATCTGCCACCAATTTGTCCCTGGGTGTTGCCACGTGTTATACTTAGAACACAATATTCCAGGAGTCGACAAACCAATAATTATCATCTCATTCTGGACACTCTTTCTGTTAATGCAGACTAAAATCACAACAGCTCTTTGATCAATCTAGCACACTTGCCTCCAGGGACCTCAGGGACTACTATACCCTCTAGTAATACAAGTGAGTCAACACACACTTGCCAAGCTCCACCATAGAGGGGAGAGAGTTGTTATTTCTACCAGTCCCATTTTTAACTTTAATTCCAACTGAAAGATACATTTATGCTCTGGTTTACATGTCTCTAGTCTAGAACACACACATTGCTTTCTATAAATTAGTTAACTCTCAGGCTAAAAAGAAGTACTGCCATCCATTTTAGTAACTGCATGGGGTAGATTTCACAGCTTGTTAACAGAGTATTTAGCTAGGTTGCTTGAGGTTATAAGAAGAAAAATGACAACATTTTACTTTGCAATGGAAACTAATAAATATGACTACACACTCGTATGATAAAAGTATTGCCAATTTAAGTCCAGTAACTTACATTACAGAGCATAATAATAAAAAATGATGTTTGTTTTACTTACAAATTCATGAATCCATTCCATATGTTAAATGTTTTGGCAGACTCGTTTTTTAAATCCTTTTTTTAAACAAAGTATCAAAATTAGGATTCCTAAGAATTTTTAAGTCCAAATGAGTGTGTTATCTTTGCTCAATTTTTCATCTCCTAAACTTAATTCTGAAATACTGTTTTATCCTTCACTTTTATATCTCTATCATATAATTTCTTTATATAGTTCTTAACTTCTCATAAACCTACAAGCCATCTGATTTCTCCCTCTCCTTTGTCTCTCACTTCTAATTAATTAGCAAATCCTTCAACAAACATTCTGAATCAAGCGATTTTTCACTACCAAATAAAATCTTCCCCAGTCCTAGCCACCATCATCTGTTACAAATATACTAAGGCAACAGCCTCCTAATTTAGCTCACTCCTTCAAAATCTGCATGGAGTAGCCTAAGTGATCTTTTTAAAATATTCATCAGATCACATCACTTCAGTGACTTCTTGCCAGAGCTTAAGGACCAGGTTGCTGCCCACCTGTTCATCCTCCTCTCTCACATCTCCCCTCACTCACTCCATTCCCACCACACTGGCCATCTCAAAGTTCTTGACTAAGCGCAATAGCTCCCCCTGGGTTGCAGTGGGTATTTGGAATGTGTGGAAGCGGTTATCTTTTTTTCTGTTTTGTTTTGTTTTGTTTGCATTCACAATGACCTGGAAGGGAAGATACCACTGGCATTTAGCGAGTGTCATGGTCAGGTTCATGTGTCAACTTGGCCAAGTGGTGGTACCTGTTTATCTGGTTGGACAAGTGCTGGCCTGTCTGTTACGATAAGGATATTTCACAGAATTAAATCATGATCATGTCAGCTTCATCCACAGCTGATTCCATTTGTAATCAGTCAAGGGGAGTGTCTTCTGCAATGAGTAATGCTTAATCTGATCACTGGAAATCTTTTATGGAGGACTCAGAAGAGACAGGCTCTTCCTGCTTTGGCTGGTGAGTCTCTCCTGTGGAGTCTGTCCAGACCTTCCATAGGAATCGTCGGCTTCACAGCCTGCCCTGCGGATTTTGGACTCTGCGTTCCCATGGTCACATGAGACACTTTTATAAATTTTATATTTGCCAGTGTTCCCTGTTGATCTGTTTCTCTAGAGAACCCTAACTAATACATGTAACATGTGATAGATTCAGTTGTCAACTTGGCCAGGTGAAGGCACCTAGTTCTGTTGCTGTGGACATGAGCCAATGGTACGTGAACCTCATCTGTTGCTGATTACATCTTCAGTCAGCTAGGAGGCGTGCTTGCTGTAATGAATGACATTTGACTTAACTGGCTGGTGCGTAAATGAGAGAGTGTGACACAGCACAACCCAAGCAGCTCGGCATACCTCATCTCAGCACTCACAGCTCAGCCCAGGCATTTGGAGATGCAGAAAGGAATCACCCCTGGGAAAGTTGCTGGAACCCAGAGGCCTGGAGAGAAGGCCAGCAGAGATTACCCTGAGCCTTCCCACATAAGAAAGAACCTCAGTGGAAAGTTAGCTGCCTTTCCTCTGAAAAGCTAACAAAATAAATCCCCTTTTATTAAACGCTAATCCGTCTCTGGTTTGTTGCATTCCAGCAGCTAGGAAACTAAAACAGCGAGCAATGCCAGAGCTGGCAGTAACCCTGCAATGAGAAGCACAGTCCCACAATGTACAGCACAGCTCTATACTATAAAAGGGTCATAGTACCTGTATTAATTTTCTAGGGCTACCATAACAAATCACCACAAATTTGGTTGGCTCACAACAACAGAAATTTATTCTCTCACTGTTCCAAAGGTTGGCAGTGTCAACAGGGCCATGCTCCCTCTAAAGTGTCCAGGGAAGAATACCCCCTTGCTTTTTCCAGCTTGTGATGGCACCCAGCAATTGATACATGCCTTGGCTTTTCTGCATCAGTCTAATCTCTGTCATCATGTAATGTTGTTCATGTGTGTGTCTCTGTGTGCCACCTCCTCTCCTTATAAAGACACCAGATATTGTCCACCCTAATCTAGTGTGAACTCATTATAGGTTGACTAACTGCATCTGCAAATTCCCCACTTCCAAATAAGGTCACATTCTGAAGCCTTAGGCGGACATGAGTTTCAGGGGGGCACTATTCAACATAAAATGCCATTCAAAATGCCAGCGATACCAGTGCCATTTTCACAAATATCAAACTCATTCCTACTCCGAGGTCTTAACATTTCCTCTTACTTTCAACATGGGAAAACATTAAATCTTTTTAGGATCTGCTCCTTATCACCTTGGGATTCAGCTCTAATATGACCTCTTCTCAAAGGCCAAGTTTGCCCCCCACCACCATTTCTAAAATAGCCACCCCACAGGCATTCCTGCCAATTTTATTATTCCTTTACACTGTTTTATTTACTTTTTAGCACATATCACTATGCAAAATTATTCTCTTACTCTTTTATTGCTTTTCTCCCTCATTATTATGTCAATTGTTTTAGGATAGGGGCTTTTTTCCACTAGCACCTAACAATATCTGGCACATAACAAATGTTCAATACTCAAAATGTTCATAATAATTTTTCTTATATAGAATCAGGAATGGGAAACTCTTCAAATGGGAGGGTAGCATCATCTAACCATTTCTAGTTACTTTTACTGTCTATTGTTTTTCCTTTCTGCAATGGATACTCAATCATTTTTACATTCCACAGCTTTTTTTTATATATAACACAGAAAACTAAAAGCAAGTTTAAAGTATCCTAAGTCAACATCTAATGCTTTCACAGAGTACAAATGAGGATTTTTTTTAGGAACACAGTACTTTACAAGGCTCATAGTAAATGTGTCACTTCTTCTGGCTGATATGGTCAGGAAACAGGAAAGCAAAAAAACAGGATTGTTTCTGAGTCAACAAGGAACATATGCGATAGAGGTCAATTTTGTTTTGAGAGGAGCAACTCCTAAATTCATTAGAATAGAGAATAAACATTACCTTTTGTAAAATGCCCATAAACCTATTTTCAAGACCAAGAAGGGCTGACAAATAGTGCAATTTTGAAAACAGTGAATTTTGAAAAAAAATTACATGAGAACACAAAATCAAAATTCAAAAAAGGTCTAGGAAATGGGCTGAAGGAGAAGTGATGAGTAGAAATACACAAGATTGACTTCCGGAGAAGATGGCGGCTTAGTAAGATGCACGGGTCTTAGTTCCTCCTCCAGAAAAGCAACTAAAGAAACAGAAACAATACGAAACAGCTCCCGGAGTCACGACAGAGACCAAAAAGACAGCATACCCCATTCTGGAACAGCTGAACGGGCAGGGAGAATCTGCTGCGGTGAGATACCCGAGGGGCGCACGTTTTCCCGGCCGGGGCGGCTGGCGACTGGGGTCCCCTCCACGCACGTGGCTCCCCGGTCTGACTGGGAACGTTGGATAGCGGGGCCCTCCCGTCACGCTTGGCGTTTCGGGCCAGCTGGGCAATTAGGACCGGCACTCTCCCAAGCCGCGGCGGCCAGCGACCCCCACCTCCACGCGCGGTTACCCGGGCCGACTGCCGTGCAGACAGACGAGCGCCACGAGCGCCACCTACTGGGCAGGAAAAGAAAAACAGAGCCCAGAGATTTCACAGAAAAACCTTTCAACCAGCTGTGTCCCACACCCAGGGAAATCTGATCAAATGCCCAGACACCAGCAGAAAATAATGGATGACGCTTGGAAAATTGAAGATATGGCCCAGTCAAAGGAACAAACCAATAGTTCAAATGAGATACAGGAGCTGAGACAACTAATGCCGAATATACGAACAGAAATGGAAAAACTCTTCAAAAACCAAATCAATAAATTGAGGGAGGACATGAAGAAGACATGGGCTGAACAAAAAGAAGAAATAGAAAATCTGAAAAAACAAATCACAGAACTTATGGGAGTGAAGGACAAAGAAGAAAAAATGGAAAAAACAATGGATACCTACAATGGTAGATCTAAAGAGACAGAAGCTACAATTAGTGAACTGGAGGATGGAACATCTGAATTCCAAAAAGAAACAGAAACTATAGGGAAAAGAATGGAAAAACTTGAGCAGGGGATCAGGGAACTGAATGACAATATGAAGCGCACAAATATACGTGTTGTGGGTGTCCCAGAAGGAGAAGAGAAGGGAAAAGGAGGAGAAAAACTAATGGAAGAAATTATCACTGAAAATTTCCCAACTCTTATGAAAGACCTAAATTTGCAGATCCAAGAAGTGCAGCGCACCCCAAAGAGAATAGACCCAAATAGGCGTTCTCCAAGACACTTACTAGTTAGAATGTCAGAGGTCAAAGAGAAAGAGAGGATCTTGAAAGCAGCAAGAGAAAAACAATCTGTCACATACAAGGGAAACCCAATAAGACTATGTGTAGATTTCTCAGCAGAAACCATGGAAGCTAGAAGACAGTGGGATGATATATTTAAATTACTAAAAGAGAAAAACTGCCAACCAAGACTCCTATATCCAGCAAAACTGTCCTTCAAAAATGAAGGAGAAATTAAAACATTTATAGACAAAAAGTCACTGAGAGAATTTGTGACCAAGAGACCAGCTCTGCAAGAAATACTAAAGGGAGCACTAGAGTCAGATACGAAAAGACAGAAGAGAGAGGTATGGAGTAAAGTGTAGAAAGAAGGAAAATCAGATATGATATATATAATACAAAAGCCAAAATGGTAGAGGAAAATATTATCCAAACAGTAATAATACTAAAAGTTAATGGACTGAATTTCCCAATCAAAAGACATACAATGGCAGAATGGATTACGACCCAGCAATACCACTGCTAGGTATCTACTCAAGGGACTTAAGGGCAAAGACACAGACGGACATTTGCACACCAGTGTTTATAACAGCATTATCTACAATTGCAAAGAGATGGAAACAGCCAAAATGTTCATCAACAGACGAGTGGCTAAACAAACTGTGGCGTATACCTACGATGGAATATTATGCAGCTTTAAGACAGACTAAACTTATGAAGCATGTAATAACATGGATGGACCTAGAGAACATTATGCTGAGTGAGTCTAGCCCAAAACTAAAGGACAAATACTGTAAGGTCCCACTGATGTGAACCGACATTCGAGAATCAGCTTGGAATATATCATTGGTAACAGAGACCAGCAGGAGTTAGAAACAGGGTAAGATAATGGGTAATTGGAGCTGAAGGGATACAGACTGTGCAACAGGACTAGATACAAAAACTCAAAAATGGACAGCACAATAATACCTAAGTGTAATGTAACTAGGTTGGAACACTGAATGAAGTTGCACCTGAAATATGGTTTTTTGTTTGTTTGTTTGTGTGTTTGTATCTTTTGTTTTTGTTTTTTTCTTTTTCCTTTTTATATATATATATATTATTAGTATTATTATTTTAATTCTCTTCTCTATATTAACATTCTATATCTTTTTCTGCTGTTTTGCTAGTTCTTTTCCTAATTCGATGCAAATGTACTAAGAAATGATGATCATGCATCTATGTGATGATACTAAGAATTACTGAGTGCATTTGTAGAATGGAATGATTTCTAAATGTTGTGTTAATTTCTTTTCTTTTTTTTGATTAATAAAAAAATTAAAAAAAAATACACAAAATTACACCTAGATTTTAAAATATGATTTTATTAAAATGAATAGAAGAATATACTGATTCATTTTATTATCCACACAAATGTGGTATATGTTTAGATGAGACCTAAATTACATACTAAATGATAAAGAGTGCTTCCGTTTGAGTAGTGGTTTTGGGGGACTGGTGTACAATTACCCACAGTCAACGTAAGGCTGTTGGGCCCAAGTACCATGTGCATGAAATTCCTCAATAGACTGCCAGACTCATCACAAGTCTGAGAAAGCCTTTTTGACCAAAAGGGGGAAGAGAGAAATGAGAAAAAAATAAAGTGTCAGTGGCTGAGAGATTTCAAACAGAGTCGAGAGGTTATCCTGAAGGTTATTTTTATGCATTATAGAGATATAATATAGTTTATGATATATTGGAATGACTAGAAGGAAGTATCTGAAATTGCTGAGCTGTGTTCCAATAGCCTCGAATCTTGAGGACGATTTTATAAAGATATAACTCTTACACGACTGTATAAAGATGACTCCGATGCTCCTTTTATTCAGGGTATGGACAGATGAGTAAAAGAATATGGGTAAAAAACAAATAAATAATAGGGGAGATAAGGGGTAAAATAAATTGGGTAGATGGAAATACTAATAGTCAATGAGAAGGAGGGGTAAGGGATATGGGATGTATGAATTTTTTTCTTTTTTCTTTTTATTCCTTTTTCTGGAGTGATGCAAATGTTTTAAAAAATGATCATGGTGATGAAATACACAACTATGTGATGATATTGTGAGCCACTGATGTACACCAAGTATGGCCTGTATGTGTGTGAAGATTTTGAAACAATATATTGAATATATTGAAACAATATATTTCAATAAAAATATATTGTTTAAAAAAGTCTACCATTCTCGAAGCTCACAGCAATCAAATTCCCACCAGAAATGTATGACAATACTCACATTTCCACACACTTTCCTTAAATGCGTAACACATGTATTTCCTAAAACTTCAAATGTGCTGGTTTGAAGTTGTTACATACCCTAGAAAAGTCATATTCTTTTAATTCAGTCTTGTGGGGGCAGACCCATTGTTGGGAGGTACCTTTCGATTAGGTTGCTTCTACGGAGCTGTAACCCAGCCCATTCAAGGTAGGTCTTAATCTGCTTACTGAAGTCGTTTAAGATGGAAACATTTTGGAGAAAGCATTGACACTTGGAGAGCCAACACAGAGAGCAGACGCTTGGAGACAAAGATACCCCAGGATGCTATACAAGGACCCACAGAAGCTCAGAGAGAAAGCCACTGGAAACAAGGCCAACCGAGCCCAGGAGAAGAGCCAGCAGGCATTGCCGTGTGACAGAGAAACCCCGGAAGAGAACAGCCTTTCTTGAGTAAAGGTATCCTCTTGTTGATGCCTTCATTTGGACATTTTCATGGACTTAGAACTGTAAATTTGAAACCCAGTAAATCCCCTTTGTAAAAGCTGATCCATATTGCATTTTTGGCAGCTTTAACAAATCAAAACACTGACTATTAAGATTGATCATCTTCTCATACAGTTATTGACTATGCAAATCCTCCTCTGTGGGTTGGCTAGTTATAGTCTTTGCCTCCTTCTTTTTAAATTCTATTGTTACTGTTTTTAATCAACTCGTAGCCACAGTATATTAGGAAGAATAATGTTTTGTGAGTCATTCATGTTGTATTATTTATTACAACCTATTTTTTTTTAATTATTCCACTTTTGTTCATGGTGTCTATCACATCATTTTTAAAATTTCTATGAAGCCAAATGTGTCAGTGCTGGGGTTTTTTTGCATAGCCAGGCACTAGGAATCAAACCCAGGCCTCCAGCATGGCAGGTGAAAACTCCACCTGCTGAGCCACCATGGCCCACCCACAGTGCTGCCTTTTGATTTTAAGTTTTATATCTTGCTTAGGAAGATTTTTTTCCACACTGACATTTATTCAGCATTTGCTCTATCTTAATTAGAGTCCATTCTTTAATGATCTATTAAATCCTTGATATTTTTGTGTAAAGCTAATGGAGGGAGGGGACAAAAGACGATTGGGGGAAAATTACACAGGGAGATTTTTTTTTAATGTTAAAGAGGGAGGTGTTGTAGGGATGCAAAAAGAGGCCAATTAGGAGGCTACTGCAGTGATTCAAGCAAGAGGTGGCTAACAGCACTGGAGATAGTGAAAAGGAGACATATTTGGGATTAAGGGTTTGATATGGATTGTAAGGGCAAGAGAGACTTCAAGAATGTCTCAGAAAAACTACAAGAATGGTAATGCCACTGACAGAGATGGAGAAAGTGATATTTTTCAATTTGTTCAAGAAAGGGCTTTGCACCAAAGCTTATCACTTTAAACAGAAATTAGTTGATCTGGTGCTTTGTGATAGTTTAAGGAGATCACCATTCTGCACAAAGTGGTGGGGGGGACTAAAGGACATTATTCCCACTGTGTTCTGTAATTGTACTCCAGGAGTTGCCATTTATACAAACTACAAAGTGAATGGTGTCCTGGTCAGTTATACAAGCTTTAGTCCTAGGGAAGGGCAACTGAATGGGTGTGGTAAAGAGCCAGAAAATGATGCCCTGCCTATGGAGACCTATGGCCTCTACCAGGGCAATCATGGATCAGTCAATTCCTTAAGGGAAAGATAGAGCAAAGGGCATAGTTACCTTCATGAAGCTGAGGGAGGTAGCTAGTGTAGAGGTCAGAAGCCATAGAAGACAGTTTGGTCTAGGATAGGATGTGAGTTTGGAAACAGATGCTAAAACCTAACAGCACAGGAGACAAGAATTCCAAGGCCCTTCTAAAGCACATAAAATTTCCTTAATGCTTTGTATTTCTTGATTTGTTGGCTTTAAAGCTTTAGCTTGTTAATCACTGAGTCTAACAAGGGCCTGGCATACAGTAGGAGCTCAATAAATAAATGCTAAAAGGGTGAAAAAATAGGGGGTTTCAAACATAATGCTAGTTGCTGGATTTTTTCATCACCATATTGTTGATATTATGAAAAAAACAAATATATTTTAAAATAAATTATAAATGTAAGGAGAAAAGTATTACTTTAAAAGTCCCTGAACATAAATTACACTGAATTTTTTAATAGTAAGAAGAGGAACCATGACATTTTTCACAATATCAAAAATGGGATTAATGTAAAGTGATTAAAAAAAGATTAATTCCTACTTAGGCAATTATTTAACCTAAGCTATGAAGGTTTTAAATTTTGTGATATAATAATATTTATAAATAAATAACCCAGGGGAATTAAGTTGGAAATGTATTTTTACGACTGTGATAAAAGTAAAACAATCAGGCAAGAAATTTTCCAGAGCAACAGGTAACAAGATACTTGAGACACCTTGTTTCAGTAAGAAATACGCATGTTCTTGCTCAAAAAGCCATAAAAGGAACTTTTAGGCTTATAGCTTGTAATTTTTCAAATTTTATCACAAGTATTTAAATTATACTTTTTTCCAAAGTGATCTCTTAAGAATCAGACACAGATCCCAATAACATATCTAGCAACATCTAATTAGACAACTGAGTTTCCCTGAGGGAACTTCCCTGCTCTGCTTACAAAAAACATGCTCAAAGTCTAGGACAGCAGCCACCAGACACCCAACATCTCTTTCCATAACGCTTACTGGGGAGACAGAAACAGATGCTGTGATCTGCCTTCATTCACATATGCTGTTCCTATTTCACTGTGACTATTCAAGATCTAGATGGCAAATCCAGGCAGGTACAGCACTGATCCTTATAAAGGTAGCCTGAGGGCAAACTAGATGAAAAGGGTCCACAAAAACCTCATTTCTCTAATGTAGAACAATTATCAGGGTGCATATGAACACTATAAAAAGCCAATCCCTCAATCATTAAAGCCATCTTTATAAAAATTAGGTTATGCCATTACCTCTTTCCAAAAAAAAGGAGGGAGATGTTTATTTTCCTTTGACCCGCAAACTCACCAGATCTATTATCTCCATAGAAGAAGAATCTGCAACCAAGTTATGAAACAGAACTTATTATGTGTAATAATTATTTGGAGACTTCTAGGGTGAGAATTTCTTGAGGTCTTTGCCACAAGCCAGTTGTGACCTATTGGACTTATGACAAGACACCATCTCTAGATCTCAGTTCTAAAAAGTCTAGAACTCAAGAGCCTTCACTATCATTCATATTCCAATGACAGCACACATCTTAAAATTGTGTTTTTCTTTGATTCCTGGAATTCCTGATAGTCTATAATTCCCTCAGTTCTTGGTAATGTATTCTTTCTTAAAACATGTCCATGAGGTAAGCCAAAGTTACTTCTGTTTTACAGATAAATTATTGAGTCATCATAAAAATATCCCAGCAAGAGTACTAATAAGAATAGTGACAAAGTAAAGTCAGTGGCAAGTTTATTCCATCATTTACATCATTTATAGCTTGGTAGACAGCCTCAAAATATTAGTCACAAGATCTTTAACCCCTTCCATAAAAATGGGGTGATTACAGCTATGACAACTGAAGTTACATACTTGAAAAACTATTGTAAATTACGGCTCTCTTAATTTATGTACCTCCTTTGTTAATGACGTTGAAAGCATTCAAACCACAACATCAAGTTAATGAGACAAAAATACCAACTACGAGAAACCACAGCAAGAGAGAGACCATGGTTGGTACATACCAACCCCAAATGAAGTAGCATAGCTGGATTAGGGGGAACAGATCTCTGTGGGTCAAAGGTGCAATATTAACCAGCCAACAAACATCAGTCATTTAACAAACCTTAGCCGGAAGGACAGAAATACCTTCCAGGATACAGTACCTAAGGCTTTATAATTTAAAAGCATTTTCATTAAGATTAACACATACCCATCCTATCAATTTTTTCTAATCAGAAATTTACAATTACCCTCAACTACTTCTGATCAATTAATCTCTTAGTAATTCTAAAAATCTTAGTCATGCAGCCGAGTATTGAACTAATATCCAAAATCAAGTTTCCATTTGTAAAACATGAAAATACTATATCACAGGGTTGTGTAAAAAATCAAATCACAAGAAGGTCATTAACATGTTAGAAATTTTAAAGAGCTTAAACATACAGTATTAAAACTTGCCTGAGCTTACTATATTCCTTTCTATTCTTATGAGTTCAAATTCATAGTAACTAATGATTGCTTGTTAAATGCCAATAAACTGGAAAACTAAGAAATGGATAAATTCTTAGATAAATACAACTCACAAGAAAAGAAGTAGAAAACCTGAATGATCCTAAAGAAATTGAACCAGTAATTAAAAAATCATTGCCCGAAGAAAATACCAGGCCTAGAGAGGTTTACAAGCCAATTATAACAAAGTATAATTCTACCTTATACAAATTCTTCCAAAAAACGGAAAGGGAAAAATACAAACTCATTTTATGAGGCTAGAATAATTTTAACACCAAAATCAGACGAGGATAAAGAGAAAAGTTAAAAAAGAAAAGAAAAATTGCAGACCAGTTTCATTCATGAACATAGCTATAAAGTTATCAAACAGATTCCAGTAATACATAAAAAAAAAAATACAACATGATCAAGCTGAGTTTATTCCAGGAATGCATGATTGTTTTAACATGGAAAATCAGTTAATATAATCCCAACATTAACACTAAAGAAGAAAATCCATATGGACCACCCCAACAGATGCACAAAAAATATCTAATAAGACTAATCATTCACTCATGATAAAAACTCTTAGCAATATAGGAATAGAAGGGAAATTTCTTAACCTGATAAGTGATAGTCATAAAATCCTACCAACAAATAAAATATTTAATGCTGAAATTTTAAATATACTCCTTCCACAATCAAGAACAAGCTCAAAAATGTCTCTATCACCATTTCTATTCAACACTGTAATAGAACTAATGCACTCAATAGGAAAAAATAGAAAATAAAATAAATATAACATACAAGGATTATAAAAGAAGTAAACTATTTTTTTGCATATAATACAATTAAGTAGAAAATCCAGAAGAATTCACAGATAAATTATTAGAACAGACAAGAGAGTTCATGGCTACAAAATAAGTACACAAAAATCAAATGTATCTCCATGCAAAAGTCAGTAAGAAAATATAATGGGAAAGAAAACATACAATTAGAAAAAAAAAAGACGCAATTATGAAAAAAATAATATATGCAATAAAATATAAACTTTTCCTGAAAGATATTAAAGAAGTTCTAAACAAATGGAGAACTAGACCATATTCATGGATGTGAAGGCTCTGACTATAAAATTGTCATCACTAGGTTATATAAATAATAATAAATAACAGTGTATTTATTATTAACCAGTTACATGTATAAACTGTTAAAGTGCTCTACACGTATTAATTCATGTAATATGCACAACTCTATGAGAAAATGTTATTCTCACTGTACTAAAGAAAAACTGAGACAGAGAAATTTCACAAAACAGGGAGAATTATTCCAACAGATATCAAGGACTTATTATAAAAGGTATTAAAAATAAGACAGTATGGTATTTGCACAGGTAGACCAACAAACCAATGGATCAGAATAGTACTGAATTAAACCTATGCATATGTAGAAACTTCACGTATGATGAAGCAGACATGGAAGATTAGTGGAGGAAGAAACACTGTTCAATAAATGATCATGCCAAAATAACTGGCTATCCAATGTCATGAGGGAAAAAAAATGAAATCAGATGTTTACATTACACCAAACACAGAAACCAATTCCAAGACAAGTAAAGATTTAAATATAACTGGTAAATTATAAAACATTCAGAAAACAATATTGTGAATATTTTTATGACCTCATCATAAGAAAGGGTTCCTTAAACAAGAATCAAAAAGCACAAAAGTGTAATATATCAACTAAATAAAAATTATGAACTTCTCTTTAAAAGATAAGCCACATCATATTGATGAATAATTAAAAACTTTTTCAATAAAGAGAAAAACAGAGAAGCCACAAACTAGGAAAAGATATTTGCAATATACGTAACTGAGGAAGGTTTAGTATACAGAGTATAGACATAGACTGCTGCAAACCAATAAGAAAAATATAAATAACCCAACAGAAAACAAGGCAAAGGACATGAAATGGATTTCACTGAAGGGGAAACACAAGTGTCCATAAACATTTGAGAATATTCTCATTAGTAGTTACAAAACTGCAAACTAAAGCAACAATCAGATACCATCACATATCTAACAGAGACAAAAATTCGAAAATTGAACAATATTAAGTAATAACAAAGATGCGAACCCCGTGGTGCCTTGTTCCTTGCACATGTTGCAGGATTTTTTACTGTTGGCTCATATTTTTTAGAATATTATCTTTAGTGATGACTTTCCAGCCTGCAATAATATGCTTCTAACAGGTATCTGTAGGTATGACCAACTGGGGATCACACTAAACTAAATTGTGACATAGAATTTTGTAGATTTCATTATTCCTGCCACACGCGCACACGCGCGCACACACACACACACACACACACACACACACTACGTGAACAGTTTGCAAATGGTAAACGTCAACTGAGGGTGTGATTCTGAGGAGAGACATGCAATGTTCCATGCAATCTCTTGTTGGAGACAGGGGAACATAGTATATCCAATTCTTTCGTACACTGAGAGTAGTTTTTTGGAGCCTAAACTTGGAAGGATTGTCTCCTATTTCCCCTCACCCCATGCGATCCAAAAGACCAAAGTTCACTTTTACCTGATTCAGCAAATGCCCTAAAGGCAAAAGTTGACTTCATTGTACTTACTTCTCTGGGTTCCATTTAGTTTCAGCATCTGAGAATCCTTCCTAAGTAAGGAATTCATGGACTCCTGTTCAAGGCTGGTTTTTACATTTCATCCACCATTTTTAGCTTTCTAATAGGTGGGTTTGTCAGATGTCTTAGGCAACTGCGCTACCAGAATCAAAAGTCAAATTTCAGTTTTAAAACACTAAATCTGACTATATCACTCCCCAACTTTGAAACTTTCTGTGTTTTCCCATGTTTATACTCCTTAGAACTCCCAAAAGTAGATGACTTTTCAAGAGGCACATTGTAAACTCCCGCAAAGCAGAATCAAAATGAAAGTTCCATTTGAATCAGCAGCAACTGAGAGAAAAGAGAGGAGAAAAGAGAAATCTAATACCAGATAACTGATCCAATGGGAAGGGAATGTTCAAGTTCCAACAGTCTTATCTATGAAGAACAAGTAGAGCCTATGTCAAAATTGCAGGGCATCAATATTCACAATACCCGAAAGGTGGAAATAACCCAAGTGTCCATCCACAGAGGAACAGATAAACAAAATAGATATATAGATACAATAGGATGTTATTATTCACCCATAAAAAGCACTGAACTCCTGACATGTTTACAATATAAACCTTGAAAACATCATGTTGTGTTAAAGAAGTTAGACGCAAAAGGACAAATATTATATTCACTTACATGACATATAGGCAAATTCATAGATAGAAAGTAAACTAAGGCGGGCAACGGTGGCTCAGTGGCAGAGTTCTCGCCTGCCATGCCAGAGACCCTGGTTCGATTTCTGGAGCCTGCCCATGCCAAAAAAGAAAGAAAGAAAATAAATTAGAACCAGCAGGAGCTGGGAGGAGGGAAAAATAGGCAATTATTGCTAATGGGCTCAGAGTTTCTGTTTGTGGTCATGAAAGAGTTTTGGTAATGAATGTGGTGGTAGTAGCACAACATTGTATAGTGAATCATACAGTTTAAATGGCAATTTTAGCATTGTATGTGTTAGCAAAATAAAAATTTAAAAACCTGTGGAACATCAGTGATTCTCAGAGCCAGGAGTGTCAAGAATCAGAGAGGTCGGTGAAAGATCACGGTCATCAGGAATGGCACCAACCTGACCCACGTGGAAGGATGGTGGGCACTGGGCACCCAAAATGAGTGGCCACAAAGGTAACCTGGTTAAAACAGGGCCAAGATCAGGAATCTGTCACCCTAGAATTCATAGGAGGCTATGAGGTCTAAATAAACTCTAAAACACTACAAACAGAGGGCACAGGAGCAGCTAATAGATTCAGACTACTTACTGCAACAACACAGAGGCTGTGATTCCCTGACAAACAACAATCTCTCCAATCTTCCCTCCCTTGCAGGCTATTTCCTCTTCCTCATACGAGTTTACCCCTTTTTCACTTGCTGGAAAATCCCTACTCATTCTTTAAGGACCCCCTTAAATAGGCCCACGATCAGGAAGTTTTCTCTGATTCCTTTAAGTTGAGCTTGCTGCCTTTCACTTAAGTCTCCTATCACGCAAGCCAACACATTAATATCTTTAATTATTTTATTATCACCATCATCCATCACTTATCAGAAGTTCACCATGTGTCAGGCATAGTATTAAATGCTTTATATAGATTTTTCTTTAACACACAGTTATTATTCTCTCCATTTTACAGAAAAGGAAACGAGTTTACAGAGTTTTAAGCATTTCTCTAAGATCAACTAGCTGCTAAAGGGATTCAAACAATTTTTCTGACTTTGAAGCCCATGAATCTTTCCAGTAAGATATCATTATCACATCTGTCTTTCTGTTGCCTCCAACGGTAAATAATCTATTGAAAAGTAAAGACTGTCTTTCTCTAATGCTTGGCATATCATTGACGCTTTCTAAATACTTAATACATAAACGACTGAATGAACAAATGAACACATTGCTAAAACTGTCCTTATGGCACCTAGGATGAAGGTGACTAAACAGTTCACGGAGTCTGGAATATGGGATAGAAAGCAAAAGAAAGTAGATAAAGATATAGTTATAGGGAACCAGACAGGTCAGCAAAATCTCCTTTTTAGGGTTTAATATAGTCAAACAAAAGGGTATTTTTAAAACAAGTGGTCTATTCCAACCCATTTTCAAAATAATTGGCTGTTTTAATAGCTTCATCTTTATTTTTTTATAACCCAAATCAATGCAAAAGTATAAATATCTATTAAACATTTGCTACAAGAATCCTATTATGTGCCAGTTTGAACTTGCTGTGTATCCCAGAAAAGCCATGTCCTTTAATCCTCATTCAGTATTGCTGTATGGTATCTTTTTTACTGTTTCCGTGGAAATACGACCCACCCAATTGAGGGTAGCAACTTTTGATTAGATGGTTTCCATGGGAGGTGTATCTCTAACCATTCAAAGTAGGGTTGCTTACTAGAGCCCTTTAAGAGGGAACCATTTTGGAATAAGCTTTAGGGCCGCCAGAACCAACAGAACAGACAGAGCCCCAAGAAAGCTGTTAAAGATTCCTGGAGAGAGAGCTAGCAGATGTTGCCATGTACCTTTCCAGCTAAGAGAGAAAACCTGAACATCACTGGCTTTCTTGAACCATTCCCTGAATGACTTAATTTGGACATTTTCACAGTCTTGACTTAATTTTGACATTTTCACAGCCTTAGAACTGTAAACTTGCAACTTAATTTATTCTCCTTTTTTAAAAGCCACTCAGTTTCAGGTATATCGCATTTCAGTAGCCTGCAATCTAAAACACTATAAACTTCACAGAGGCTACCAGGTTAATTAAAACTCCTCCTTTTCCCTTATGGAGTTAAGTCTAGCTTGAATGTATGAACAAAGGTTATTTCAATGGGGAAAATATTTAAAATACAGAACATTGTGACTTCCTTGCTCAAAACCCTCCAAAAACTTTCTATCTCATTTAGAGAAAAATGCAGAGTCCAGATAACACCTATAAACTGCTACATAATTTGACCTCCTCTTTGACCTCCTCTACTACTCACTCCCTTTCTTAATCCCTCCAGCCACATGCCTTCCTTCTATTCCTTCTCTGAGGCTTTCTCTGACCACGTAGAGAAAATGGTAATCTTTCGTACTTTACATGCCTTCTCCCTTTCCTCTTCTATTCCCACAGCATTTTGAACCATCTAATATTCTTATTATTTCACTTGTCTCTCTTCCCAGGCAGAATGTAAACTCCATGAACACGGAGTCTCTGTTGGATGTGTTCTCTGTTGTATCACCAGTACCCAGATCTCTGTCTAACACATAGCAGCACTAAACATATTAGTGCTGTAGGAAAGAATGAATGAACCATTATTTATCTTTAAGCAATGACCTATCTGCTCACAGCAATTCTTTGGTTTCTATTTTCCGAATTTCTGAATCACACTGGCACCACAAACTAAAACGCAATTTAATAATTTTTCTCTTGAATTGACCAATGCAACTAAAATCTCACTGGTGTGGAGTTATTTTCCTTGTCTGCTCCTGACCTATCTTACTGTGATTATTACCTAAAAAGGTAATTGTGATTTTCAGATCCTGACCTCAATTTTAGGGGAAAAAAATAGCTTTATTATCCCAAAACATAAATATGATTTGCAAAGATACATTATTTATTTTGCTAAGATGATAAAGGTATGGAAAACTTTATTGCAAATAATAGTCTTGATTCTTAAGGAAGACTATAAAAATATATAGCTCTTACAATGTGACTTTGAGATTGTGAAAACTTTGCATCTCATACTCCTTTTATCCAGGGTATGGAAAGATGAATAAAAATAATAATAATAAGGATAAAACATACATAAATAGAATAAGGGAGATAAAGAGTAAAAATTGGGTAGATTAAAATATTGCGGGTAAATGAGAGGGGGAATAAGGGCTATGGGAGATATGAATTCCTTTTTTTTCTTTTTATTTCTTTTTCTGGAATGATGAAAATGTTCTAAAAATGATTACAGTGAAGAAGACGCAATTATGTGATGATATTGTGAGTCACTGATGTATAATATGGTTGGACTGTATGTGTATGGATATTTCTCAATAAAAATATTTTTTAAGAAAAAAACTAGACATTTTGGTGTAAAAAAAAGCTCAACTGGAAATATCTACAGTAAGTCAGGAGGAGAATCTGATTAATTCTCTTAAGAAAGCTATCCTAAGTTCTAAAATATTTTAAAATTCTGACAAAAAAGGGGCATCTTGTTGTTCAGATAATTAGAACTAGATCATTAAATAATAGTTAATTCCCAATTACCAACATTAATCAAGAAACTATCAATTTTTAAAAAGAAAAGAAAGAGCAAATAATTTAAAAGCTATTTATAATTGGTTTGGGAGTGAATTACATTATTCCTTTTTTCTCTAATGATTGATTTTCCTTCCTAATTAAATTTTCTTGAGATTTTAAACAAAATCTCTGGACCTACATAAGATTCAGCTTGTGATTTAAAGAGAAAAACAACCAAACAAAAAGGCTGTGCATGCCAAAGAAAATAATTTGCAAGAAGACAGAATCTCAAGCTCAACAAAAGAAGTCATGTACAAGATTAAACTTATCCTGTCTCCATCTACTTACTTCACACTGCGGTCAACTTAGAAAAACATCTCCTAAAACCATCTAGAAAATGGCAGTAAGGCTTATCAACAGGACACACACGTTACATAAAATAAACCTCTTTCAGCTTCAAAAAGTGATGACTAAGGATTCTTCAGAAGTGACATTTGATTCCACATTAGTCTGCAGTATAGAAGGAAAAAACAAAGACCTATCATTCTGAACCTTCTATTTCAGACCCACGCCAAACTGGACAAAAAAACATTTCTAAGGAAATTGCAACTGGTATTGTGTTTTTCCCATAGATGTAAACAGGTTTCTCATTTTCAATTCTAAATTTAAATATAGAAAGATAACAGTTAAATATTACATCTTAGAGTAGTTTTTTTAAATAATTTTTGAAAACAATGAGCATGTATAACCAAAAGAACAATTAAAAATAACCCCCCAAATTAAAGATTAATTCATTAAAGCAATTTTCTAAAAAATCTATTCTAATCATGGAAAGTTGATATAAACTACAATCAGAATAAAGCAAATAGACTTAGAGAAGATAACTTTTAAAAGAAACTTTTAAGTAAAACTCTCAAAAATTGAAAATTAAGTGCCATTAATTTAACACACATGTCTAAATTTGTGAAGTTTGTTGATTTCCTGAAAGCTTTTTACAGAGTCATTTCCAGAAAATAAAGGTAAGGCAAAAAAATAAAAATAAAAACAAAACAAAACTGTGCAATTAAAATTTATATATTAGTTAAAAATACCCAGCTTTTCTTACCAAAGACACCTGTTTCTCCTAGAATCATGTAATCCTAGAGTTGGGAAGTATTGAGGAAAGAGGATCTCGGCCCCTGGCTGAAGGAAAGGAATTAAAATACTGGAGCCGGGGCACTGCCTCCAATGACTCTGATTCAATTGTACTGGTGAAGGGTTTGGGAAGAAGGAACTTTTTTATAGAACCAGGTGATTCTAATATGTTGTCAGTATTGGGAATCTCTGATTCCAAACCATCTCTTCTGAATGACCCAGCGGGGATCACCTAGGCTCAGATCAAACACTTCCAATATTGAAAACGCAATATCTCATTAGAAAAATCTAAAGGAAATACACTATAGAATAGTTATTTTTCAAATATAAATGGTTATTTTTACAATATTTTACATCATTTCCCCTAACTGCCATAGAGTCCAAGACCTTTACACTTATTCTTCCTCATAAAAAGCAGTTCCTCACTCTCCACGTGACTGCTTCCCATTCTTAGGATCTGGGCTCAAATGTCATCTTCCTGCAGAGGCCCTTCCTGATTATGCTGTTCCTAGCCAGTTTCTGTCTCCACTCAGGACACTTCTTACATCAGAATTAATCTTCTTTGTTTCTATGTTTACTGACTATCTCCCCCTACTGATACATTGCTTCATTCAGGCAATTCCATCCTGTCTGTCCTGTTACAGCAAGTGGCACAGTGCCCATTATAGTAGGAATGCAATAAAATTTTTGAATTAATAAATGAAATACAAAAAGAGATCATGGGAAATCTAGAGCAAAAACAAAATGTATTGGTAATGCAAATAGCTCACAATGCAAATTGAAAAATACTGAACGGTATTAATAACAAAACATATAATAATGGTACGTGTGTGTTTGTAAAAAATTAAATTTCTAGAGCCTAGGGACCTCTCTCAATGCAACCATATGACTCAAACGTATAAAGTTTCACTGAAACTTCCCAAAATTTGCAGACACACTCATCCTAAACTTTTTATTACTTATTAGTTTTCTGAACATCAAGCCAAATGTAAATCAAAATTAAGATAAACTTTTTATACACATTGAAAACATTCCCTAAAATTCAAAGATCAAATACTGTGAAATGAACAATAAAACAGAAAATTCTAACCATGTTGAAAATACTGCAATCTAGTGGTGGGGATAGAAGCTCAAAATAGGAGATCACTTTAATAAAAGAAGCTCAAAATAGGAGATCACTTTAATAAAACCCCTTTTCAAGCATGCACCCACTGTACTCCCAGCAAGTAGATGGCTAGCCTCTTCTTAACTTCTTTAGCAAAAACGCACTACTTCTTAAGGAAATCCACCTCATTCCGTTATTGAACAAAATATACTTGTTAGAAAGTTTTTTATTTTGACGCAAATTATGGCACGTGACCCACCGGGTCTCCTTCTGTTCTGTTTAGCCAAGTACACATACGTCAATGAAAACAATGTCAGCGAATCAGTTTCATAACAGTAACAGAGAAGTAAAGTGAATCCAGACAGGAAATGGGTTTAGGTCAGGTGTTCAAAGGAGGGGGAAACTATGAATTGATTTGTTTTTTTAAAGTGAACTGAACACAACGGTTAAAACAGACTATCCTGGCTGAACTGAGTGAGCATGGTAAGAATGGTTAGGAGGAAAAATTTGGAAAAGAGTTGACCTTGAAGGCTGGGGAGAAATTATTCCAATTAAGCAAGATTATACTGCACTTTGTAAAAACAAAACAGGATGAATCTGAAAAGCAAAGGAAAGGACAGGCATCACAGATATTTTGAGTTGGTAAAAATCATAAAGATTGCCTATTCCAACCTCATAATTACTACAGAAGGGGAATTAAACCCCAGGAGGAAGAAGTATTGTCATGCTTATACTGCCATCCCTGTGACTCTCCATCATAAGAAAAAAACACTTGCTGAACATTTTCCTATACTCTCTTCTCCCCACCTCCTGCACAAGATGCCAAATCTGAGATTCTGTACAAGATCCTAATCAACTATCTCAATATTAAGAATCAGAGGACAAAGATGGGCTAAAGTGATAAGATAATAAGGCCTAAATGCCTGAATCATCCTGGTTGCTAACCAAGGTCCTGCATGGTCAGGATGTGGTCACACTGCAGGACCGGTTCTTGCCGGCCATGGAAATCAGCCTCATCACCAGCCAAAAGGACAAGGAATCAAAATCACTGCTAATTCACCCACAAAATCTCCATCTTTCCCCTTGGTATCATCACACAGGCCAGCCATGGGGCAACCAAATTCCTTCCGTTTCTCTTAAGAACCCCTAAACTTCCCCCTTTCCTCATGGGCAGTCTCAGAGCAGAACCTCAGCCAAGCTTCAGATCCCTCCTTTTCCCTGTGATGCTACCCACACTCCCAGAGATTCCTAGTTCTCTTCCCTAATCAGACCCATTTTCTTCATATTTGAGGCATGAGTGCCTTAAAAATGCAGCCTTTTCCTATAAATTCCTATATTTAAAAGGACATATAATTAAATGAGAAAAGCCAGGTGGCAAAGCAAGATGTAGCAGATGCTTCTATTTTTATAAAAACAATGGAACAAGAAAAACCCTGAATTCATGTTTATAGGTAGTTAAAACAAGTATAAACGAATACTTACCATAGGGTTAACAATAGGTCTGGGAGGAGAGAACGGGGAAACTTTAAATTTGTATATGCTGATGTCTAATTTGGATTGTTTGACAAATTATCCAAATTGGATCACTTGGACTGTAATTTTTTAAGGGCAAAGGCTTATGCTCACCCCCAAAAAAACAAAGAAAAAAAAACATGAATGCGTGAACTAAGGAACGAATTTAAAAGCTCTAGTGGAATTTCAAGCATCAGCCAGTGAGGGGAGAAATCAGCTTCCCCAGCCCCCACAACCCCAAGAGAGCTGTGTGGGAAAGTTTTCCACTTAGGCTGTTCCTTTCTGTCCTCACTGTGCCCAGCCTGGGTTCTTTGTCTATTGTTAATTAATCAGCATATCTCCAAATTAAGAACGCAATCTGTCAAAAACAAAAAATTGCAAAAATTCATTTGTTTCATTAAAAGGTCTCATATAACCTGGACAGAAACTTTACCCTCTAAAACTGCTCTTCCCCCACTGTACCTTTCTTTATGAATGGAATTAACTTCTACTTTTCCTGAGAAAGATTTTTGACTCCACTCTCTCATTTTCCACATCTAGTCACATCCAACACATGTGGCAGCTCCATTCCTACTGCAACTGTCTGCTCCACTGGTCAGATCCAATTCACCCTCTATGACCATCAGTGGTTTTCTAAATTGCACTTGTGGTCTTGGCTGAGACGTTTCACCTTCTGAGGTAGTAAAAATGCAATGAGAAGAGAATGTGGGCTTCTTCCTAAAACAGTTTTTAGCTCTGTGAAAAGGGTCCTTAAGCCACCTAAGATGCAGTTTCTTCTACCGTACAATACAAAGACTATCTACCTTATTTGAATAAGGACTGTTTAAGAATTAGAAACAAAGCATGCAATGCATCTAGTTATAACTACAGCCATGTACAGAGATCAATGTTTTATTACCCTTTTATTTTTATTGGTAATAATGGGCAGTAATCCTCTGACTTACTATGAAGATTAAACGAGATAACACGCAAGCCATCAATTATTATTCATTTCCTTTTGATGGTTCCCCCATCCCCAAGACAAAATGTGGCCACTTCATCTTCTGCCACTGACTTCACATACCTTCTCTTTTGGCATAAAGAATTATTTAAGAGTAAGCCTATGGATCTCTTTATACCCTCCTCTCCATCAAAACCACAAAAATAAACATAACCTTACCAGTAAGAATGTCCTTTACCCTATATTTCAAGATGTAAGCAATGATTATATTTTCAAATTTTGGAACACAGTACAAGTATAGTCATAAAGTATAAGTACACTTTCAGACAAGAGGGCAGAATATCTGTAAGCAATAATTCTGAAAACTCCTCAAATCATAGCGGCTACACATGTACATGCAAGCACTGTGAATGGAATGAAATACTACTAAATAATATTTAAGAAACAATCTTGCCAGAGACAAAATCTTGAGTTGAAATAAAGTGATTATTTGTTGCTGTTCCTTGCAAAGTTTCTGAAAGCATAGATTGATATATTTGAGATATTTTAATTAATTTGGTCATAAATATGAACTGTTTCTTCTTTAAAAACAGTAAAGCAGAAGTTAAAATACTGGTTTAGGTAGCTAAATTAAGTATTGACTTTCTTTTCCTGTTTATTAATAGATTGGGAAATAAATCTGGGATTTTTTTTCCCTCATATGATTTCATAATGTGAGTTTACAGATACAAAATATGCTAAAAAAAAAAAGTAATTCTGTTTAATGATGAATACAGGTAATTATACAGTTTTTATCAGATTCCTCATATGACAATCTCCAGAATGGTATTAGTAAATGTTTATTTCTTGATTTAACTATGTATTGTCCTGAAAAAGACTAAAACTGGCTCCACAAGGAAAAACCAATAAAAGCCCATCAAGGTTTCTTAAACAGCTGGTGATCCTCCTTGGTGTCAGGGTTGAGAAAATGAGCAAGAAAATGAGTTAAAGACTCTTAGTACATAGTTTACTGTAACCTAGCTGCAAATTTTTTTAAAGCCATCCAATAATGCTGAATCATTCCATTCTAGGCGGATCTTTTTAAACTTCACTACATTTTAAATTCCAAAAGTACAATGAAAATTTAAATTTGAAATCTAGGGTATTTTCTTAAATGTATGTATATTCTTAATTTTCAAATTATTTTAGAACCATGACTCTCCTTCAAACACTATTTTGGCCCAAGTGACAGCCATGTAGTACTAATTTTACACACATCCCAAACATACAATCAGCCAGAACCCTGAATTAACTGGTCACAAAACCATGGTCCAGGATTCTAGTGGACAGGTTGCTTTGTCCAATTGTCCAAAGTATTATGAAAAGGAGAATATTATGATGATGTAAGAGATCCTTTTTTCAGGTCCTTAGTTCTTTTCTTTCCAGCTGTGGACAGATTTATAGCAGTCATGCAACTAGGCACCGGCAAGAGCCCTAGTTGCTACCAAACCAGGTTAAAAAGCAATCTAGGTTGAGGAAAGAAATATCTATAAAAACAAATCAACAAATTCATTGCACTGATTTTTACACATCCTCAAGCGATGTTGCATGCATGCATTATTGTCATAGAAAAGTTGGCCAGGGAAGTAGAGTAGCTACACTGCTGAAGGCTGATACCAGGAAACAAAATGACCTGTAAAAACTAAACCATGATCGCTACACTGTAAATTACTAATGTTCAACTTGGACTAAGTACAGTTCCGCTGACACACCCACAAACTGGTCCAATTATGTAAAATGGAATCATTTGTTGAAAGGACCTAAAACTAAGACTAAGATTTGTTTTACACTTCGCTATAGACATAACATTACAACATCATTTACTATATATACTCAAAAATGAACACAACTTCCTTTTGAGAAACCAGAGCACTCAAAAATATGTTTTTCAAAAATGGCTTCTACATGATATCATCATTGTCATACCTCAATTTGCCTGATAACTTTGAATTTACTTTTCAAACAGGAAATATTACTTCAGACTACTTTAGCTCATTTAAATAATATTCTCAACTAAAGTCTACATCATGTGTAAATGATAAAACTAACAGGTCTCACTAAATAATAAAGTATAATGATTATTTTATGGTCCCTAAAATTTATTTTTATATCATTGTTTGAGGCACTTCATTAGGAAACTTAATCTGAACTACTATATTAACACAAAATACAACTAAAAATACATGTGGGTATCATTTGGTAAAAATAACCCTGGTAAATTTTTATTAACCTCCTACTATAAAGACCAAGATATGCTTTACAATTTTATAGAAAAAAAACTGTTATATCATTCCCACAAAACATTTTCTTGCATTTTTCTCATTACTGCTGATGAAATTAATTCAGGTCATTTTAAAAATATTCACCACTTCCTAATTTTCTTAGTCTCTCTATAACAGTAATATTGGCTAGTGAGTGCCAGAGAAGCATACATCTTCTTCCAGCACAAATTTATTCTTCCATAAAATATTCATAAAATATTTACAGCATGCCCACTAGATGTTAGGCTTTGTGCTAGACTTTGGATGCAAAATAAATTAAGACCTAATCCTTGCCTAAAGATCTCATGGTATACTAAGGCAAAAGACAACTGTATCAAGTTTATTATGTAGGGTAAATGCAATGACACAGGGTTATTCCTGGAAGAATTTTTTAAATCAAGCAAAATGGTCAGGTAACTGTTACACTCCATTTTATTACGTCTGTCCCCTTAATCAAGGAGGCGATGACTTCACACTGGCTGGTTTGCACTTCTCTGACTTGGCAAAGCAATGATGACAGGTGTAGACTCTGAGAATTACAATCATCATGCTGTTTCCTGACTTCAAAAGTTTTAGCATCACTAAATTTAAACATGGCAGCCTAAAATCTTCTCTATTTTGGAAAATATAAACATATAGATGTTTTGTTAAGAATATACATAGATGGTAAGAAAAATCATAAAATTTACAGCCTGATGCACAAGAACGGGATTTCTAATTGGGGTATTTACTGTATGTACCATATTTCTTTTTTGGCATTTAGGCATCAGAATTAAAAAACATAAATGTTTACCATATTGTGTAAATATGCTAAGAAAGCAAGTTGATTAGATATGTCATAAATCATGTCTTTTAACTGTAACAACACAAAAGAAGACCTAGCTTTTCTGCTAAGGAAAAAAATAGTTTGAGTACATTACTAAAGAAAGGTTTTTGATATTTTTTTATATCAAATGAGAAATAACATTTGAAACACCAATAAGTGCCTAAAAATAAAGACTTGCCTCACAGAAAAGCAGAGTGTACATTTAAATTTATAACCGGTTACTTGCCTCAGAATCAGATAAAACAGCCTGAGTTCCTTAAATAATATGTGTATTGTATTGACAAGAAATTAAAGCATAATGACTAATTTCTTAGACGGTCTTCAAAAGAAGCCAAACGCACAAAGACTAAAGAAGGCAAGTGTTAATACACGGCCTATTTGTGATACTATGTTTTTATAAATACAATTGTTTCAACCCAAGAGCCTCATGTGAAAGCAAGGCTACCCATGTAAGCAGGTGTTTTGATATATAACACTCTTTCAGACCATTTGTAGGTGAGCTATATTTTCTCTGGTCAGGGTGACCTCATAACTCTTGGGCATGGCCCGGCCTCACTCCTAGGTGAATACAAGGCAGCAAGCATCACCCTAGGAAAACTGTTGTGTGTTTTCTCCCCTGCAGCCTGATGACAAGAATGACTAAAGCCAAGAGGAATGAAGATTGCCCAGCCTTTGCAAAATAGGATTGCTAAGGAGTTCTCCTAAAAACAGTACCCTCTCTCCCCAAGGAGGAGTTACATTCAGCAGAAAGCTAAGGTACCATAAATCCTACATGCTGAAATTGTGGTTCCTCACACAAACCCACTCACCACCTTTGTGGACTATGGGATTGCCACTGAAACCTGGGCTGGATATAACAGCAGTTTTGAGAAGTTGGATTGATACATTCCAACCCAGCTGAATGTGGCTTTAGTCCTGGTACTTGAAGGCTCTTATGAATCTTCCTCCCCCACAGCCCAAACAACCACTGCCTCCCAAATTCCAGTTTATACATTCATTTCCTAGGCAATTTTTCTCTTGGTGGTAAGACAATGGACCCTTTCAGTTTTCTCTCATCAACAAAGGGCTCTAAGATGAAGAAACAAGTCTTTTCAATCACATCCTTTCCGACTTCAAAAAATGATGAGCGGGGACTGGGGGCGGGGAAGCGGGGGCCGAGGAGGGGAGAGGTGACAGACAACTCACCTCTTTCAACTGCTCGAGCTCCTGTTTGAGACTGTCGTACTCAGCCTCCAGCTCATCATACTGCTGTTTGAGGGTCAGCTTCTCTTCCAGCACCACCAGCCCGTACTCGGCAGCCTGGATCTTCTCGTGGGTCGTCTCCGTGAGCTCCTTAGTCAGCCTCTCTATCTCAGTCTTATAATGGTCCACCGTCTGCACTACCTCTTCTGCGGCCATAGCCCTGGTCGATGGAGGCAGGAGGGCAAGTAAAAGCAAGCGGGGGATGGAAATGGGGGAGGGGGTAAAAATGGAAAAGAAAAAGTGTGGCCCGATGAATGGGTGCCCTGACTGCTCCTCGGGCAGCAGCAGCTACACTGCCCGAGAAACTGACAAGAAATGCAACATGGAGAACGCAGGGGAAGAATCGGGGGCGAGCAGGCAGCCGCTGCCGCCGGCGTCCTCTGGGCCGGCACCGGCGTGCGGTCAGTAGCCGTGCGGCATGGCCTGGGCTGCGGCGGCCGGGGGCAGCGAGGGGCTCCGGATTCTGCTTATTCAGAGGCGCCGGGCCGCCATGTCTCCCGGGTAGCGTCACTGCAGTCTCCCCTCTCGGTCTGGCGCGCTCCGGCTGGTCGCTCGCTTGCTCGCTCTTCCCACCTGCTCCCTGTAGCCCTGCTGCAGCCTGTGCGGAATGATGCAGTCTTGGGGCCCGCTCCCTCCCTTCCCGCCTGGCCCCGGCTCCAAGCAGGGGGCGGGGAGGCGGATGGAGTCAGCGCGGGGGGAGGAGGGAAGGACCAGACGGAAACATCCCGAGGCACCTCCCGCCGGGCACACGGGGCCGCGGGGCGGCACCAAGGGGCGCGCAGCGCGGAGGCGGCGGGATGGAGCCCGGGAAGCGGCGCGGCCTCCGCTCGGCCCGCCCGGGGCTGGAGTTCCTCCCCAGGGCTTTGATCCCGCGGAAGTCGGTCCTCACAAGACTGGCACGGGCGCCCCAGCTCTCTCGCTGCGACGTGCCCCGAAGCTCAGGACACTGCCTGGAATCCGCGCCTTCAGCAAAGAAAAGCAGTAATTAGCGCAGTCCCGGCCCGCGCTTTCTTCTTACCTCCAGGGCTCGCAGCATCCTTTCCCGGCCTCCTACAGCAAAACGAACACTGCTTCCAAAGCCTTCCAGACGCGCCCCAGGGCGCCCGCGCCCGCCCCTTGCCGCTTTCCTCTCCCTATCTTCCTCCGTTCCCTCTCGGCCTCTCCTGGTCCACCCCACACTCTCGCCAAACAACTTTATTATCCTTCAGGGCAGTCTTCGCTAAAGATTGATTTTCCTGGCCAAAGCTTTTCTATGCCCAGTTTATCCAACAAGATAACTATCAACCAGAAATATATTCCCATGCACTGGTTAACTTGTCGGTGCCCTTATTTCTTGCCCTGATAGATCTTAATTCGAAGTACCGTACTCCGTGGATTCTTCAATAAGGGAAAAATGCATGAAGGTGAAGAGAGTACTGAAATCCCCTATACATAAGGTATCAACAGTACTCTAGAATAAACATTATTATAATAATAAGAGCTAATAATTACTGAGGCTTACCATGTGACAGGCGTTCTTCTGAGTGATTCTCTCTAATCCTAACAACCCATTAAGGTAGTAACCATTATCCCCAATCTACAAATTTTTGGTGAAAGGAAGGGACTGGGAGATTCGGTGATTTGCCCGAAGTCAGGCAACTGCTAAGTAGAAACGCCACAATTTTAATCATAACTCCACAGCCCTAAACTGAACCTTAATAATGTGTAGTTCATCTTCACTCATAACTAATAGAAGCCCAGTAACTAAATATTGTAGGCTTTTAAGGAAACCGCATTACAAGTTAATCAACATGTAGAATGATGAGGGAGAGTCACAAAAGGAGGTAAAGGGGAAGTCAGAGCAGAAGAGAAGGAGTTGAGAAGAGATAATAGAGAACAACCAAGAGGGAAGGAAGTAATAGAGTGAAACGGGGAGGAAAGGAGGGATTTCTGAGTAACCGGAAGGCTATGGAATCCACAGAAGATGATTCTGACCAGTTCCCTTCAGCCCCACTAAGGAATAACAGTTATCGGAGGGCTATTTCTCAATGGCCAGGAGATGCCTCAAAACACACATGGGAGCTTTCTGAATCAGAAAGCAGTACTCAACTCTTCCATTATAAATATAAAGAAAAAGTAGTGGCTGATGGCTGGCGCAGGAGGAAGAGCAAATGTCAATGCCCTTTCAAAGTCTTCACTGACAGGCTTTCTAGATGTGATTTTCATTGCCTCAAAAAACAGACAAAAAGTTTCATTCTAAATACTAACAATCAGCAGAATATGTCCCTTGTGACTATGTGCTCTAAAAAAATAATTAAATAAAATGGAGAAAACACATGAAACATGTAACCACCATGAATTCCAAGCTCTCAGAGAAGCAGTAATGCCATTCACCACAACATTCCCCCAATATTTCTTTGATCTCACACTCCATTTGAAAAGCTCCTCCTGTAGCACCTGTCGACTGTCGCGCTGAAGAATATCATAAACTGCTGAAGAGATGAATCCTGTCATTGCAGGTAGCTAACCTGTCTTCTTCACAGTATGCCCGTGGCTATTCTTCACTCCACACAGATCTGAGAGGATCATAATACTCAGAATATTATGATTGTGTCTTCCTCTTCTTTGGATAGAATTAGGAATGCAGTTTCACTGTGACTTTCCTTTTTTTGAGTGTTCATTGCTGCCCATTCCCTGTGCTCTATCCTACCCCGATTTTCTTATATTTTGTTAATACATTCAGTCTGACTTTATTCAGACATCTACACTATTCTAACACTTTAAATTCTTGCTTTTTACAGCTTTGATACTTTATATGCTGATATTTAACTCAAAAAAGGCAAACTTATTTCCTTATATACCCCATTCTTCCAGTAGTACATAGTTAGGAGTTACATTTTCTCTCTTTCCTCATATTTTATATATATATAATATATATATATATATGTATGTATGTATGTATGTATTATGTGCCGGTTTGAAGCTCCAGAAAAGCCATGTCCTTTAATCCTCATTTGGTATTGCTGGGTGGAATCTTTTTTATTGTTTTCATGGTGATATGACCCACCCAATTGTGGGTGGTAACTTTTGATTAGATGGTTTCCATGGAGCTGTGTCTCCATCCATTCAAGAAGGGGTTACTCACTGGAGTCCTTTAAGAGGGAACCATTTTGGAAAAAGCTTGAGAGCCACCAGAACCAACAGAGCCCATGCAGCCAGAGACCTTTGGAGTAAAAGAAAAATACCCCCAGGAAAGCCTTAAGAAATGAGGAGAGAAAGTTAGCAGATGTCATCATGTGTTTTTCTAGCTGAGAGAGAAATCCAAAACGTCATCAGCCTTCTCAAGCCAAGTATCGTTCCCTGGATGCCTTAGATTGGACATTTTTATAGCCTTGCCTTAATTTGGACATTTTCACAGCCTTCAAACTGTAAACTGGCAACTTAATAAATTTCCTTTTTTAAAACCTGTTCCATTTCTGGTATATCGCATTCTGGCAGCTCTTTCAAACTGAAACTTATTATATATATAACAATTCAGTGACAGATATCTAGAAAACAATCTCTAAACCATTCCTAGAAGCAGGGTTCCATCATTTTTCTCTATTCTAATAGCCTCCAATTACTTACAGAATGTTCTTACTTGCAAATGTTTATTTAAACAAAATTGTATTTTGTGGCCTAGTACCTTAAGTCAATCTCTCACCATTTTAGTCTGCATAGATTCTTCTTTATCTTGCTGTCATTTATTCATTCATTAAACAGATGTTTATTATGTATCTATTATGTAGTAGGCATTATAGTAGGCATTTTGAAATCAATAACCAATAAGATGTTACTGGTTAATGGTCCCTGATCTCATGGAACTTATGTTCTGGGAGGGACACACAAAAAACAAGCAAAAAGACAACAAACAAACAAACCCAAACAGACAAATACATAAAATAATTACAAATTATAACATTAAAAGGCATGTTAGCATAGTGGTTACAAGTACAAGCCAGTCTTCTTGGGTGAAACTTACTTTGCCACCTAGCTCTTTGACCATAGTCAAGTTACTTAACGACTCTATGCCTCAGTTACCTCATTCTTCAAAAGGAGATAATCAGATAATCTACTAATGAGGTTGTTGTGAAGATTAAATGAGTTCACAGAATACTGCTATAACGGAAAAATAAGGATTTAAGGGATGATTTTGATTACTGAATCATATCCCTTTTTGCTTTCTGGAATATTGGAGTAGACAGGGGAATACCTGAAATTCCTAAACTGTAAGTCAGCTGCCCTGATATCTGAAATAGTGTAATAGCATTTGTCTCATGCCTTTGTAGCTTTGAGAGTTGTTACACCCTTTATTTGATCATTTTCTTGGAGGGCAAAGGCCCTAATGCTACTGAAGTCAGCCATTAACGAGCCTCAGCCCTGAACATTTGTAAATCATATCAGCTAGATTCTGCTTTTGAAAGATAACTTGTCTCCCTTCCTTTTGGCTTACACTTTTAGTACTAAAATAGTAGCTCTGCCTCCCCTCCTTTTAGTTTATCTTCTCCTATTGAAACGATAATAACATTGTCTCCTCTTCTGCTTTGAACTTACTGTTCGGAAAAAAACCTTGAACCTCCTAAACTCAGGGTGACAGATTTCGTGCTGCTAGGCCATCTGCTGTCCTACTACACACCTAGTAATAAAATCTTTCTCTCTTTGAAACCCCGATATCTCAGCAATTAGTTATTGAATGTATCGGACAAAAAAGTCCACTGCCTTTGTCCAGTAACACTGCCTGATACCCAATAAGCAGTATACATGTGTCTGTTTAAAAAACATTTCTGAAGATGAACAAGAATATGTTGAGATAGGTGAAATAAGATGATCAGTACAGACTTCTCTGAAGAAATGGTATTTATACTATTAACTAAGCACAAGAAGGAATTGGATATACAAAATATAGGGGAAGAGCTTTCCAGGAAAGGAGAAGAGAGTGTGTAAAAGACAATGACACGGTGCAAGGGTAGTTCAGAGATAGAATTCTTGCCTGCCACGCAGGAGACCTGGGTTTGATTCCTGGTCCATCCACTTCCCAAACAAACAAAAAACAAACAAACAAACAAAACTCAACAAATGGTGCTGCAATAACAGGATACTCATATGGAAAAATAATTAAATGTGACCCTGCTGTACAGCATACCAAAAAAAAAAAAAAAAGACGAAGACTTGGCAAATACAAAGATTGAAAGATCAGAGAGGCTACCACTTACTGAGCAAAGGGGAGATGCCTAAGGATATACTGCAGAGATAGATGAAGATCATGCTTGCCTTTCAGGTCAGATTAGGAATTTGGGTTTTATTCTCAGCTCATTGAGAGGACTTTGAATGTTCTTTAGTTAGGAGAGGAAATGATTTGATTTGAATTTTAAAATCACTATTGTGTGTATGATAGGTTGGAGATGTGAAAAAATTGAAGTGGGGTCACCAGTTAGGAAGCCATCATAGTTATCCAGAAGGAAAATGGGGGCCTGGGCTGAGGTGGTGAGAGTGATGTAAGAAGTGGATGGATTCAGGATATATTTGGGGAAGTAGAACTGTTGAGACTTGGGTGCAAATTAGATTTGTGAAAGGGAAGAAAGAAGGAATCATGAATAAATTCTAATTTTAGACTTGTGGCAGTTGAAAAGATGGTTTGTCAATTAGATGGAAAAGACTGGGAGGGGGACAATTCCAAGAGATCAAGAGTTCTATTTTGGATATATTAAATTTAAGACACTTTCGAGACATTTG
This sequence comes from Tamandua tetradactyla, assembly GCF_023851605.1. Lineage (NCBI taxonomy): Eukaryota > Metazoa > Chordata > Mammalia > Pilosa > Myrmecophagidae > Tamandua > Tamandua tetradactyla. Next base: position 95,343,504 of record NC_135333.1, on the reverse strand, counting down.
AATAGAAATATTAAGTAGACAATTGGATGTATGGTTTTCAGAATTAAGAAGAGACTTCTTGGGAGGTATAACAATTCTCCTTAGGAAATCATTAACAGAAGATGGTGCTTAAAGGCATGGAAATAGATGAGATTATCTAGGGAACGTGTGCTAAGAGCAGAGAAGGGGATCCAGGATTACTCCTGAGGCACCTGCTATTAAAGGTTAATTTGAAGAGGAAATGCAGCAAAGAAAGCAGAGAGGGACCAGTCAGTGTGGTAGGAGGAAACATTTGAAGGGAAACAAAGAAAAACATGAAGAATGAGAGGATAAGGACCAAGTCAGTGTCACCGAGAGGTCAAGACCAATTAAGATGAGGACTCAGAAATGTCCCTGAATCTGGCAGTGGAGTTATGTACTTTGACAAAAATCATTTTTTTGTAGAACAGAGAGTAGTAGTCAGATTGTAGTGGACTGAAATATGATTAGAAGTTTAAGAAGTGGAGACAACCAGAGCAGACAACTTCAGGCCCCCAGATATGATTGAGGGGACATCTCTGGTGCATTGGGGGTGTTCTGCCATGAGCTGCTGCTGGGAGAGCTGCCTCTGGAGTGCACTTAACTCACTGAGACCCCCAAATGCATCCTCAAGGGTGATGTGACATTTTCCCCAACAATGCCTTCAGGGGGAGCAGGCACCTGATTTCCACCAGTTGTATTTGGCCCAGATCTGGAGCACCAAAGTCCAGATCTGCTTCCAAAGGGTTCTGCCTCCCCATGCTCAGACGGCTTCCTGAACTCTGTCTACCCTATTCCACTGTGTGTTCAGAGACCACTCCTGGTTCTGCTAGTCTCACCTGTCTTTTGTTTCTTCTAGGATGCAAAGTGCTAATTAATAAAAGCTAATGTATTTCATACCCCCCCAAAAAATCCAAAACACTCAGTTATCTATTCTCTCTCCAGTTTACATCTTTAAAACAAGTAGCCATCTGATTCTCTGTGACTGCTGGGATTGTTCCTTATCCAAAGCCAGCATCCCTGTCAGCTCGCACCAGGAAGGCACTGGCATCCTCTGAGTACTCGATTAGAGTTGTGATTGCACTTTTCCTATCCCTTTTTTGTTGTTGTTTCACTTCTAAATGATGTTTCTTCAAAATTCTTAATTTTACCATTTTTGTTACCAAGTATTTGCTTACTTGTGGGCAATCTCATATCACTAATTCTTTCTTCAATATTTTCCATCTATTTTGAAGGAAATGACCAGGAGAATTTGTAGACGCTACAGTATATATTTGTTCTTTTTTTTTTTTTAACTTAGTCTTTAAAAGAGCACTCAAAAATTCTGACTTCTGGGGACTATTTCTTTAGAATTCGTGCACAGAGCAGGTTTGAAATTCTTGATCTGAAGCTATGTTCTGAGTCACCTAGTCCAGATATACCAATTCTTCTTCCTTGAATATGTTTATTTTGAGAAAGACTTTAGTGAGCAGCATTACATGCTAACTGACAGTAATAAATGCATCCAAGGGCTTATGAAATATTATGGGTCAAAGAATATAAAGTCTGTTTTGAATAAATTTTCATGACCCAGCTGAGTCAAGAGCCCAGTTGAAGTTAAAAATCATGAATTTATAGTGGAGCTGTTGTGGGTTTCACTGTGTCTCCAAAAAAAGATATGTTGAAGTCCTAACTGCTAGTACTCATGGATGTGACCTTATTTGGAAATAGAGTCTTTACAGTTTAAATCAAGTTGAAATAAGGTCATACTAGATTAGGATGAGCTCTAAATTCAGGGACTGGTGCTTTATAAGAAGGCCATGTGGAGACATAAAGAGTCAGACACAGAGTGGGGAATGCCATGTGAAGATGGAGGCAGAGATTGGCATGCTACATCTACCAGCCAAGGAATGCCAAGGACTGATGGTAACCACCAGAAGCTAAGATAGGAAAGAAAGGATTCTCCACTATGAGTTTCAGAGGAAGTGTGGCCTTACCAACACCTTGATTTCAGACCTATGACCTCCAGAACTATTCGGGGATAAATGTCTGTTGCCTTATGACACTCAGTTGTGGTACTTTGACGGTAGCCCTAAGAAACTAATGTAGGCACTAAAAGCCACATAGTTCTGTGACTTTTTCCAGAGGACTAAGTGAAAGACTGGAGATTGTAGATAGGTGCAGTAATCCAGAATTGGAGTTTTGTCAGTGAATGTGCAAGAGGTCTAGAAGACAAGAAAATTGAGGATGTTGATGAAAAAGTAGGTGATGAGTCAAATCATAAAATACGTCAGACTGCTAGGTATCTCTCAACATCCATTGCTCTCTTTTTCCATAGAAATAGCAATTCCAAATTCTTGTTAAACACTTGGTCATGTAATAAACATCACATTTCTCAGCCTCCCTTACAACTGGGATACCATGTGACTAGGAACTGATTACTTGGGTTTAAGCAGAAGTGGTATAGAAACCCCCGGAGAAGTGTCCTTAATCTAAGGAGGTATGCCCTCCTCCCCCTGATTCCTTTTCACTGGCTGAAATACAAACAGAATGGCTATTGCTCCCAGAGGCATCCTGGCTGGTAAAATAACTTTGATAATGAAAGTCACATAGGTGGAGTAACAAAATAGAAGGAGCCCGGGTCCTTAAGCGTTGTGGAAGGACTAATAGGAGAACCAGCCTGAAGGTTCCAAATGTAACATGCATGTAACATGACTTTTTGCCAAGCAGGCTGAGCCCTTAGATCATATCAGAGGGTAGATGAAGCTAGATGGTCACAGCCTTTGGTCAGGTTTCTAAATTAAAACATGAGCCAAATGATTATGGTGACTTTGAAAACATCCCACACTAATATGTCCTGGAGATGGGATTAGTTAACTTCCTGGTTAGCACAGTATTCCCATTACCTTGGGAAAAGGAAGTTTGATTCCCCAACCTTAAAATATCAACCTTCTTTTTTAGGTAAACAGATAGACATGACTCATACAGGAGATTGGAGATTGAATAATCATCAGAATTTGAGTGGAAATTGAAATAGCTCAAGAAGTGGATATAGAATGAAGAGAAAGGAGGGCTGAAGAATGCCTCTTGGGCCATTCTCACATTTAAGGAAGTGGGTGGGGTGGGGGGCAGTCCTTAAAAAATAGGTTGAGAGAAGAGAACAGTTTTGAAAGTCAAGAGGTATGACTTTGAAGCAAAAAGAATCTTGGATTGTCAAACTTTGCTGAGAGGTAAGTTAAAATAAATGACGTATATGTGTAAGTGTGTGTGTTTTAAGAGAGAGGTAAGTGCTTCAACTAGAAGATCAGTGATAGTGCAGAACATAAAACTGTTAGTTTCAGTGGATTGTGTGAGTAACTGGGGAGCAAATTACTGTGGACTGAGAAGTCTATGGGAGATGAATATACTGAAAAGTGCTTCTTTTCAAAGAGGCAGCACGATAAAGGGAAGTGGGAGATGACAGCAGTAGCTACAGGACAATTGGGGCTCAAGACAGGAATTTATACTTTTTACTGTGACTCTTGTTACTTTTGATAGAGGAGAATCCTTTAAAACATAATTATTTCCTGATATTAAAGACCTAAAATATGGGGTGTGTTAGGAGGGAGAAGAAATGGGGTGAGGAGTACTTCATGGATTATTGAGAGTAAGGTTCCTGAGTAAGTGGAAAGGATGAGATTCAGAGAACAGGAGGACCAATTAGACCTGCTCAAATGAAGGAACACATCTTCCTCTGAAAGGAGAAGGGAAATAAGCTGAGAAATGGAAAAAATCGCGCATGATTGCTCCTAGTTCCAAAAAGTTCCGGGTTTTCCCCTGATGATTTATACCCAAGTGTGAACTTCTGATCTTCCCTCACAATCTTACTCCACCTATTGTCATCCCCAACTTAATTAATAGCAACTCCATTCTTCCAGTTGCTCAGGCAATAACACTTGGGATCATCCTTACCTCCTCTCTTTCACTTCTCACACCCATTTGATCAGCAGTTCCTGTTGACTCTTTTTCTCACCACCCTCATTTTCCTTGGCCACCATCTCACCAAGATTATTGTTATGGCCTCTCTCAGAACTGGTGTTTCTGCTTCCATCCATATCCCCCATCAGCTATTCTTACCCCATAGCCACAGTGATCCTTTTGAAATGGAAGGTGAACATGTCACTTCTCTGCTCCAGGGCTCGCATGTCACTCAAAGTAAAAGCCAAGTCCTCACTACCTAGCATACCCTCCCCCATTATCTCTCTAGATTTGTCTCCCACTGCCCTTTCCCTGCCTAAATCCACTCCAGCCGTGCCAGCCTCCTTGCTCTTCCCTGAACATCCCAAGCCTCTTCCTGTCTTTAGGCTTTTGCGCTTGTTCTTCCCTATGGCTGGTTCATCCCTTCCCCAGACACTCATGTGGCTCACTCCCTAACCTCCTTCACGTCTTTGCTCAAACATCACAACTTATTTAAAATGGAAAAAAGGAAGTTTTTTCCCTGTGCATTTCTCCTCTTTTTTGTTTCTCCATGGACTTTATCCCCTTTTAAAATTTACCTACTTGTGAATTATCTCTTTCCCTACCTAGAATGTAAAATACATTCTGTCTTTCCCTACCTAGAATGTAAATTACATTCTAAATTTTTTTTATTTTGTTCACTGGTATTTCCTCAGGGCTGAGCACAGTGCCTGACACATAACAGTCATTTGGTACACATTTACTGAATAATGAGTAAAATTAATATATATACTTAACAAAGAAAATTTGGAAAATTCTGAAAAATATAAAGAAGATAGCAATATCATTCACAATCTTATTACTCATAAATAACTATGTATTTGGGGGTAGGTTCTTCCCATACTGTGTGCGTGCATGTGTGTGTGTGTGTGTGTGTGTGTGTGTGTGTGTGTGTGTGTGTGCTATTAAAATAATCTCAACCTTGGGTAGTTCAACCCTCTATGTATAAAGAGCTTTCCCCATCACCACTCATCCCTTTGTTATACCAGTGTCCTAGTGCATGGTTGCAGAGAAAACTCATACAGGGGAATGGATGGGGAGCCAACGAAGCTTACAGATGGGGCAATCACCGAGTGAAGGACAGAAGTAGGTCAGAGCTAGGCCCTCCCTATAAGTCTGCAAGAAGAAACTGGTATAGACTCTGGGGTGCTGGTGGAGACAGGTATCACTCAAGTAGAGGTGCATCTGATGGATATGAGGACCCAGCTCCCAAGCTGCTCCTGGGCGCAGGAATCTCCTAATACTGGATCTTCTCCCTAAGAAGAAACTTCAGGGATCAGCTTTTGATTTCTGAGGGCCCCTCTGGCCTTCTCACAACCTGAATCCCCCACATTGTCCTTAACCTCCTGCCCACCAAACAAAATCAAATCTGTTTTCTTCTTCTTTCACCCTGATTTGATGGTTGATCAAATCTAGTTACAAATAACATATAACTGAAAACTGATGCCTCTGTGATATCCCAACCCATCCAGGAAGTGTCTTCCATCCTTCTATTATAGTAAATAAAAGAAAAATAATAAAGTTTTCATAATAAGAAAAACTGAACATTCATGTCTATCTATATATTTTTAAACATTGTTGAGATCGTATGATATATATAGTTTTATATCTTCCTTTATTTGCTGTTGTAGTCTGAGGTTTACGTATCATCAAAATAACAGCTGCATAACTAATCAAGTCATGTTATAGTATTTTTTAACCATTCCTACCTCCAATTCAGTGGTCCTTAATTTGTGAGACTATCTGACAAAAAAAGAAAAACGGAATTCTAGTACTTGGTGAAAAACACAATTTTAATCTCATCCCCCACAACATTTGTGAAAGGAAGGATTGTTTAAAGGAAATCCAGCTCATTCACTTTTCAGGTTCTCTGCAGTCCTCAGATCAGAACTAGGTGCTTGGGCCACATCTGGCTGGACACTCAGGACATATGAGGACACCTGGAAGATTCAGCCCAACCACAGTGGTCACTTTGTCTGCTCAAGGATGTTGTCGAAACCATTATTGATTACCTCAGTTTCCTCATCTGTAAAAAGGAATAATAGCATCTGCCTCATACAGTTCTGATGAGAATTATCTGACGAAGTAGATATAAAGACGTCAAACTTGTACATGGCTTGCAGATAAATACTTAAAAGAAATTTGAAAATAGTTGAGAATAAATATTTGTAATCATTCCTCTATTGTTGGAGCTTCACTAGACTATCTCCAAATGGAATTACTGGGTCAAAGGGTATGAATGTTTTGAAAAGTGTGTACTAATTTACTCAGCAACTGGAGTGGAAATGAGCTCCTGTCTTACCATGCCTTTATCAGTGCTGAATTCTATTACTTCTTAAAATCCTTGCTTACTTGACAGGTAGAAAAGGAATATCATTTTAATTGTCACATCAATGTGTATTTTGTTGATTTTTTAATGGACTGAACTTTCCCACCAAAGCTACTATATTTATCACTTATAGTTCATTTGTCTCTGTCCATCTTTTGCAATTTTCCTACTGCGGTTTTGTATTTTCCTTCTCTATATCTAAATACGATGATGGGCTCTAGTTTCTCTGTCTCCAGTCATCTGCAGGTAGAGGGAAAGTCATGGTAGTACAGGGACTTGAAGAAAGTAATATTAAGGGAAAGGGGGTGACCAAGAACACATAAATAGATTGTCAAGCCAGCATGCAGGTCCTGCAGAGAGCAGACTGCTATCTTACTAATGGAGAAGAAATGAACAGTCCTAAATGCAAAAACAAACCAGCACAGTTAATAGGACATCTCCATAATCTGACTCTCTCCTCTTGTCCTTTTAAAATATGGCCAATTCCAGAAAAATAGTTAAACATTAAGTTTCTTTCCTTAAGTTCAGATAACATTCCTTGAGTTATATAGTAACTTTAAGATCATAATCAAATACTTTTCTCTTGCAAAGGCTGTTTGAAGAACAGTAATTATTCTTGAAGCCATGGAAACCCCCTGATGCTAGGGCTACATAACCAGCTGGCACACATAATTTTTAGTAAACTAAGTCAAATCAGTCACTACATCTACTACAATCATTTCATTTTTACGATGCTTCCTCTCATTGCCAGTGGAGGGAATTTAAATGATTTGGCACTGTATTATACATCCAGTCAACTCCTTAGCTTCTCTTTTTTGACATTTTAGGTCTTCTGTTCTGTTTTTAAATTTTTAATTAGTGCAAAGCATATGCCATAATAGTTCTCTAATTTCTCCTTTATGAGTACACTAGACCCAAAGTTGCTATGCCTAACCCAAGATCACATGCTAGATAGAGCTACACAAACCACAACTTATTTTATGTGCAACTAGAGTCTTTGGGAGATTAAAGAAAACCCGGGTACAAATTCTTTTTTTTGTTTGTTTTTTGTTTTTCGTTTTTCGCTTTTTTATTTTTCTACCAGGTACAAATTCTTGATATTCAGTTTGGTTAACAAAGTTAAAGGTTGATTCCAACCTAACCCATTGTCCTTTTCTTTAATTTCTTTTTGTAAGATAACATTCCTGGAGTATTCCTGGAGTACTCCTATGTGTCAAACCCTATTCTAATATATATATATATAATGAACTAACATATTATATATAAACTAAAGTATATAATTGTGTCATTTTGAATCTTTTGTGTACCCCAGAAAAGCCAAGTTCTTTCATCCTCATTCAATATTGCTGAGTGGGAGCTTTTGGATTGTTTCCATGGAGATGTGACCCACCCCATTGTGAGTGCTAACTTTTTTTTTGAGGTTTTACAATAGTTTAGTTTTTTTTTAACTTTTTAAACTTATGATATAATATATATATACAAAGTAATGGAAGAGAAAAACAGTAGTTTTCAAAGTAGTCTTCAACAAGTAGTTGCAAGACAGATCCCAGAGTTTGTCATGGACTACCATACCATCCTCTCAGATTTTTCCTTCTATACAATGCTAGAAGGAATAAATATTTTTTATCATCACAATCAACTTTTGTTTTCTTTTTGTGAAAAATAACATATACAAAAAAAAGCAATAAATTTGAAAGCATTGCACAACAATTAGTTGTAAAACAGAGTTCAGAGTTTGGTATGGGTTACAATTCCACAATTTTAGGTTTTTACTTCTAGCTGCTCAAAGATACTGGAGACTAAAAGAAATATAAACGTAATGATTCAGCAATCATATTCATTTGTTAAACCCTTCCTTCTTTGTATAGCTCCTCCATCACCTTTGATCTTTCTATCCCATTCTTTAGGGGTATTTGGGCTATGGCCATTCTAACTTTTTTACGTTGGAATGGGCTATCAATAATATGGGGTAGGGAGATGGAACTAGCTGATGTTCTGGAGAGGCTGGGCCCTCTAGGTTTCAGAGCTCATCTGGTCCAGGGACCCACCTGGAGGTTGTAGGTTTCTGGAAAGTCACCCTAGTGCATAGGAGCCTTTTTAGAATCCTGTATACTGCCCTAGGTGTTCTTTAGCATTGGCTGGAATGGTTTTGCTTGGGGGTTGTCAAGTTATGATACATAATAACTAGCTGAAGCTTCTGTATGAGTGACCTCCAGAGTAGCCTCTCGACACTATTTGAACTCTCTCAAACACTAATACTTTATTAGTTACACTTCTTTTCACCCTTTCAGTCAGGATGGAATTGTTGATCCCATGGTGCCAGGGCTGGACTCATCCCTAGGAGTCATATTCCACACCACCAGGGAGACTTTCACCTATGGATATCATGTTCCATGTAGGTGAAGGGCAATGACTTCACTTGTAGAGTTGGGCTTAGAGAGAGCGAAGTGTTCGTTTTTGTATGCAGCATGGCAGGGTCACATTTCATTCTTTTTCCATGTGAGTATCCTGTTATTGCAGCACCATTTGTTGAATTTTTGTTTTCTTGTTTGCTCATTTGTTTTGTCTTTTGGGAAGTGCATGGGCCAGGAATCAAACCCAGGTCTCCCTCATGGCTGAGGGAATTCACTGAGAATTCTTCAGTGAGAATTTTCCCACTGAACTACCCTTACACACCCAAGTGGTAACTTTTAACTGGATGGTTTCATGGAGGTAGGTCTCCACCCACTCAAGATGGAGTTACTTATTGGAGCCCTTAAAGAGGGAACCATTTTGAAAAGAGCCATCAGAGCCCACCCAGCCACAGACCTTTTGGAGATGAAAAAGGAAAATGCCCTTAGGGGCGCTTCATGAAAGAAGAAGCTGGGAGGGAAAGCCAGCAGACCTCACCCTGACCCCTTCCAGCTGAGAGAGAACCCTGAATTTCATTGGCCTTTCTTGAGTGAGAGTAACCACTTGTTGGTGCCTTAATTTGGACATTTTCATTGCCTTGCCTTAATATGGACATTTTCATGGCCTTAGGACTGTAAACTTGCAACTTAATAAATTCCCCTTTTAAAAGCTGCTCTGTTTCTAGTATATCACATTCTGACAGCTTGCAAACTAGAATAATAAATTAATATATAAGTATCTATAATATATTTCATATATTTTTTATATTTATATCACATATTTATATAAATAATATAATTTATGTATTTATTTTATATATATAAACTAATTTAATCCTTACAACTCTGTATTAGTACTCTAGAGAAGCAGAATCAACAGGGAACACTCGCAAATACAAAATTCATAAAAGTGTCTCACATGATGGCAGGAACACAGAGTCCAAAATCTGCAGGGCAGGCTGTGAAGCTGACAATTTCAATGGAGGGTCTGGATGAACTCCACAGGAGAGGCTTGCCAGCTGAAGCAGGAAGAGAGCCTGTCTCTTCTGAATCCTCCTTAAAAGGCTTCCAATGTAGAGTGGGCCATGGTGGCTCAGTAGGCAGAGTTCTTGCCTGCCACACTGGAGACCCAGGTTCGATTGCTGGTGCCTGCCCATGCAAAAAAGAGAAAAGAAAAGAAAAATCCTGTTTGGGCAGGCCACAGGGCTCAGCAGGCAAGAATGCTTACCTGCTATGTCAGAGGACCTGGGTTCGATTCCTGGTGCCTGCCCATGCATAAAAAAAAAAAAAAAAAAAAAGGGCTTCCAGTGATTAGATTAAGCATCACTCATTGCAGAAGACATGCCCCTTGGCTGATTACAAATGGAATCAGCTGTGGATGCAGCTGACATGATCATGATTTAATTCTATGAAATGTCCTCATTGCAACAGACAGGCCAGCACTTGCCCAACCAGACAAACAGGTACCACCACTTGACCAAGTTGACACATGAACCTGACCATGACAGTCCACCCCTTGTCAACTTGGCAGCTATATATATCACCTTACACCATCCCTAATTTCTAAAAACATTAAACACACATTTTTTTTCTTTCACCTAACAACACTCAGCTGTCCTGCATATAACTGGAAACACATTAACTCTCTCCAGAATAGAGTGTAAGTCCCCGGGTAATATTCATTCTTAAACTTGATATCTTACAACTTAAATAGCATAACAGGAACAAAACAGCATGACAGTCCTCGTTTCTGTAACTGATCATGTGGCCATAGTTCATATTTATCGATACCTTCTTCCACTACCTACTCCATGTTCCCTTTACCCTCAACAAGCACTTCAGCTGGCCATGGTTCTTTGCCTGGTAGGGTGACCCAAACCACCATTCCTGAAGTTTCAGACCCATAGTCCTTCCTGGATAGGGCTGTTGCAGTTTTCCATTGATTTTAATCACAGGGCATGGTAGTGCTAAAAGATGCCCTAGGGGATGTCCTATATTCCAAGAAAACTCTTCTTTACCTACATTGTGTAGTTGCAGTCCTATTTTCCCCTGATAATCAGGGTCAATGACCCCAGACAATAATGCAATCCCCTTCTTGGCTTGTTGATCCAGGGGCATGAGTAGCCCAAAGTGACCAGGTGGCAGTCTTAGATTCCAATTCAATGGGATCATTGTTGTTTCTCCTGGTGGAAGCACTCCCCCTTTTGGAACTAAAACCTGTAGACCAGCAGAGCTCAGGATTGCAGGGACAGGAAGCAAAAATTTTCCTAGTGGATTACTAGGGGTAATAGTGAGTGGTCCTTCTCCCATTTTCACCCCTTGGTTCCTGGACCCATGGATCCCGGCTATGGGAGAAACAGCACCATACAACGGACACTGATTCAGAGTATATACAGCTTCCTGGAGAACATTACCCCACTCTTTCAAGGTATTGCCACCTAGTCTGCACCATAATTGAGTTTTCAAAAGGCCATCCCACCGTTCTATCAATTCAGCTGCTTCTGGATGATGGGGAACATGATAAGACCAAAGAATTCCATGAGCATGTGCCCATTCCCGCTCTTCATTTGCTGTGAAGTATGTTCCTTCATCAAAAGTAATGTTATGTGAAATACCACGACAGTGGATAAGGCATTGTGTAAGCCCACAGATGGTAGTTTTGGCAGAAGCATTGCATGCAGGGAAAGCAAATCCATATCCAAAGTATGTGTCTATTCCAGTTAGAACAAATTGCTGCCCCTTCCTTGAAGGGAATGGTCCAATGTAATCAAACTGCCATGATGTAGCTAGCTGGTCACCTCGGGGAATAGTGCCATACCAGGGGCTGAGTGTGGGTTTCTGCTGCTGGCAGATTGGGCACTCAGCAATGGCTGTAGCCAAGTCAGCCTTGGTGAGTGGAAGTCCATGTTGCTGAGCCCATGCATAACCTCCATCCCTACCATCATGACCAGTTTGTTCATGAGCCCATTGGGCAATGACAGGAGTTGCTGGGGAAAGATTCTGACTGGTATTCACAGAATGGGTCATCTTATCCACTTGATTATTAAAACCTTCCTCTGCTGAGATCACCCTCTGTGCACATTCACATGGGACACAAATATCTTCATGGTTTTAGCCCATCAGAAAGGTCTATCCACATACTTCTTCCCCAGACCTCTTTGTCACCAATTTTACAAATATTTTCTTTCCAAATCTCTGACCATCCAGCCAAACCACTAGAAACAGCCCATGAGTCAGTATGCAAATGCATCTCTGGCCAGCTTTCCTTCCAAGCAAAATGAACAACCAGGTGCACTGTTCGAATTTCTGCCCACTGGGAGGATTCCCCCTTACCACTGTCCTTCAAGGATACCCCAGAAAGGGGTTGTAGCCCTGCAGCTGTCCACTTTTGGGTGGTACCTGCATATCGTGCTGAACGATCTGTAAACCAGGCTTGAGTTTTTTCTTCCTCAGTCAATTCACTGTAAGGAACTCCCCAAGAGGCCATAGCTCTGGTCTGGGAAAGAGAAGGAAGGTAATGTGGGAGGAGTAGAGACCACGGGCATCGGGCCATTTTTTCACTTAACTTACTTGTGCCTTCAGGACCTGCTCTGGCCCTATCTTGTATATACCATTGCCATTTTACAATAGAGTGCTCCTGTGCATGCCCAACTTTATGGCTTGGTGGGTCAGACAACACTCAGCTCATGATAGGCAACTCAGGTGTCATGATAACTTGATGGCCCATGGTTAAGCGTTCAGTCTCTACTAAGGTCCAGTAGCAGACCAAAAGTTGTTTCTCAAAAGGAGAGCAGTTATCTGCAGCAGATGGTAAGGCTTTGCTCCAAAATCCTAAGGGTCTGCATTGTGATTCTCCTATAGGGGCCTGCCAAAGGCTCCAGACAGCATCTCTATTTGCCACTGACACTTCCAGCACCATTGGATCTGCTGGATCATACGGCCCAAGTGGCAGAGCAGGTTGTACAGCAGCCTGGCCCTGTCACAGAACCTCCTCTTATTCAGGTCCCCACTCAAAATTAGCAGCTTTTATGGTCACTCAATAAATGCGCTGGAGTAGCACACCCAAATGGGGAATATGTTGTCGCCAAAATCCAAAGAGACCAACTAAGTGTTGTGCCTCTTTTTTGGTCATAGGAGGGGCCAGATGTAGCAACTTATCCTTCACCTTAGAAGGGATATCTCAACATGCCCCACACCAATGGACACCTAGAAATTTCATTGAGGTGGAAGTTCCCTGTATTTTTGTTGGATTTGTCTCCCATCCTCTGACATGCAAATGCCTTACCAGTAGGTCTAGAGTAGTTGCTACTTCTTGCTTACTAGGTCCAATCAACATGATATCATCAGTATAATAGACCAGTGTGATGTCTTGTGGGAAGGAGAAACGATCAAAGTCCCTGCGGACAAGATTATGACATAGGACTGGAGAGTTTATATATCTTTGAGATAGGACAGTGAAAGTATCTTGCTGACCTTGCCAGCTGAAAGCAAACTGTTTCTGGTGGTCCTTACTAATAGCTATTGAGAAAAAAGCATTTGCCAGATCAATAGCTGCATACCAAGTATCAGGGGATGTATTGATTTGCTCAAGCAATGATACCACATCTGGAACAGCAGCTGCAATTGGAGTCACCACCTGGTTGAGCTTACAATAATCCCCTGTCATCCTCCAAGACCCATTTGTTTTCTGCACAGGCCAAATAGGGAGTTGACTCACCACCCCTGCATCCTTCAAGTCCTTAAGAGTGGCAGTAATCTCTGCAATCCCTCCAGGAATCTGGTATTGCTTCTGATTTACTATTCTGCTAGGTAGGGGCAGTTCTAGTGGCTTCCACTTGGCCTTTCCCACCATAATAGCCCTCACTGCACGAGTTAGAGAGCCAATGTGGGGATTCTGCCAGCTGGTCAGTATGTTTATTCCAATTATACATTCTGGAACTGGGGAAATAACTATAGAATGGGTTCGGGGGCCCACTGGACCCACTGTGAGACAGACCTGAGCTAACACTCCATTGATCACCTGGCTTCCATAAGCCCCCACTCTGACTGCTGGACCAGAGTGTTGTTTTGGGTCCCCTGGAATTAATGTCATTTCTGAACCAGTGTCTAATAATCCCTGAAATATCTGATCATTTCCTTTTCCCCAATGCACTGTTACCCTGGTAAAAGGCCATCAGTCTCCTTAGGAAAGGCTTGGAGGATGATTAACAGTATAAATTTGTGGCGGTGTAACAGGGCTCTTCCCTGAAGGAACCTGGCCTCCCCTTCATTCAAGGGACTCTGGGTCTGTAAACTGTCTCAAGTCTGGAAACTAATTAAGAGGCCATGACTCTGTGTTTTTGTAATTCAGGTTAGACTTCTGTTCACTTGACCTAGAACATTTTTGTTTATACAGCTCGAAGAAGAATTTAGTAGACTGCCCTTCTATCGTATTTCTAGGTACCCCATGATTTACTAGCTGTCATGGTTAGGGACAGGTGTCAACTTGGCCAAGTTGTGGTACCTGTTTATCTGATTGGGCAAGCGCTGGCCTGTCTGTTGCAATGAGGACATTTCATAGGATTAGGTCATGATCACGTCAGCTACATCCACAGCTGATTCCATCCTTAATCAGCCAAAGGGGAGTGTCTTCTGTAATTAGTGATGCTAAATCTAATCATGGGAAGCCTTTTAAGGAGGACTCAGAGGAGACAGGTTCCACTCCTGCTTTGGCTGGTGAGCCTCTCCTGTGGAGTTCATCCAGGCCATCCATCAGAGTCATCGGCTTCGCAGCCTGCCCTGTGGATTTTGGACTCTGCATTCCTACGGTCACGTGAGAAACTTTTATAAATTTTATATTTGCAAGTGTTCCCTGTTGATTCTGTCTCTCTAGAGAATGCTAACTAATACACTAGCTAATGCCATAAATCTCTGCGTGTCATATAATTTTGATGCCTGCTTTGAGTTTGCTGTCTATTCTAATAGCCATGTCTACCCTATCTTTGGCGATTAAGTGCTGCCACCTGGCTTCTGCCAACTCGGAATCCGATCATCCCCATTGTGTTTGAGGATTCCAGCTCAGTGACAGCAATTCCTACAGTAATATCTGACCTACAGAGAAGTGCAACTACAGAGCTCTCAGGGATGATGGTGATAGTCTCACAAATTTATTTCTCACTGTTCTGGTAAAAGGTGCATCCTCTGGACATTCCTGGGGTATAAGAGCAGGCTTTGCATGATAAATCCACTCTAACATTCCAATCTCTAAACCTCTGGATCCCCTCATCTACATTACACCAGGGCAGTTCTGGTATTTCATCCTCAGATAATGTCAGCTGCCTCTTGATCCATGTTTAAACCAACCATCCAAGCAAACTATTAATACCTTTTCTAACTGCTTGAGCTATAACATTGAATGCAGAATCTCTGCTTAGTGGGCCCATATCAATAAATTCAGCTGGATCCAGCCTTATATTCCTCCCACCATTATCCCACACCCTTAAAATCCATTGCCAAACATATTCCCCTGATTTTTGCCTATATAAATTGGAAAACTCACACAATAATGTACCTCCTCATGTGTGATACTTTGTACCTCACCTTCCTAGGGGCCTGTTGGGACTTTAGTCTAGTTATAGATCTGGAAGAAATGAGGGGTGGTGGGGGTAGGTCATGGAAAGAATTAGAAATATCTTCCAAGCCATTTGCTTCAGGGCCTTCATTTGCAGTTTCATCTGGTGAAACAGGATTAACCACTCTAGGGTTAATCCCTTCAGGAGGAGGTTGGGTGGCTAATTCCTCAAGACAGGCTGGAGGTGGGACTGCTATGTCCTCAGGACAGACTATTACAGGGTTATCTAGAGAAGACTCAGGATGACCTAGGGTTTCAACCTCACCCCAACATCATTATCAATCCATATGTCACCATCCCATTTTTCAGGGTCCCACTTCTTTCCAATCAATGCCCTCACTTTAATGGCAGACACCATGCAACATCGAGATTTCAGTTTACATTGTAAAGTCGCTACTCTAACAATAAGATTTTGAGTCTGATTTTCAGAGATCTCAAGTCTATGGCTACAGGAAATAAGATTTTACTTCAGGATACTTATAGAAACTTCTACATCTGTCAGATGGTACTTAAGCTCTCATTTGAAGCCTTAAGCCCATCCCTGTCATTCCTTAATGTAGCCAGTGTATCTAACAACAACCAGCCAACATCTCTATACCTCTTATTTCCACAAAACTCTGTAAAGATGTCAAAAGCATTATCCCCCTGAGTCTGGCTTCATACAATTGAAGCATTAGGAGAATCAAATGGTGATATTTTGACTATCTCTTTTGTCAACTCACTCCATGGATTGGGAGTGTCATTCTGATTATGGGAATCAGAATCCTAGTACCTTTGAGTCCAGTCAGAATAGAAAACCATTCATAAAAACCCATTTTTAAGATTCTGTTTCTTAAGAACTACTCCTGGTACCAAGATGTATTAGTTAGAGTTCTCTAGAGAAACAGAATCAACAGGAAACACTTGCAAATATAAAATTCATAAAAATATCTCATGTGCTTGTGGAGCACAGAGTCCAACATCTGCAGGGCAGGCTGTGAAGCCGACGATTCCAATGGTGGGTCTGGATGAACTCCATAGGAGAGGCTCACCTGCCAAAGCAGGAGGAGAGCTTGTCTCCTCTGAATTCTCCTTAAAAGGCTTCCAGTGATTAGACTGAGCATCACTCATTGCAGAAGACACTCCCCTTGGCTGATTACAAATGGAATCAGCTGTGGATACTGCTGACATTATCATGATTTAATTATATGGAATGTCCTCACTGCAGCAGGCCAGCACTTGCCCAACCAGACAAACAGATACCACCACTTGACCAAGTTGACACATGAACCTGACCATGACAAACTCCATAAGATACAAGAAAATAATAATCATAATAATAATATTCTCATTTTACAAATGAGGAAACAAGTCAGAGAGATAGTACATACCCTGCCCATGGTCTCACTACTGATAAATAGTCATCAGCTGTTCTTATATCTTTTTCCTCTACCACAGATTGATAACCCAACCCCCTTTTCTTTCAATTCTCCCCTCCATCCTAAATGAGCATCTAAGATTACAGTATAGGTCATATTGTCTACCAAAATGCTGTAGAGATGAAAACAGTGAAATAGTCACAAGACTTGGATTCATGTCCCATGTGGTCTTGGTAAAGTCACAATACCACTGGGCTTCAGTTTTATCATCTGTCAGATGGGAATGTTAATAATAATATGTATATGGCCTCAAAAGTCAGAAATAAAAATCAAATGAGATAATGGAGATGAAAGGTCTCTGTATGGTGCAAAAGTGTTGAGCAAATCCAGTGACTTGATATCTGTGGTCATAGGATTTGTCAGAGGCTTCATTAAAGAGGCGACATTAAAGCTGAGTTTTGAAGGGTATATAATATCCTAACATAATCACAGACAACACTTTCCAAGCAGCTCCTGTATTTCAGGTTCTGTGCTAAGATTTTGCATGTATTATCTCGTTTAATCCTTATAACAACTCTCTGTTCCACAGATAGACTCTGTCCATCTTGTTCATGTTACAGTCTGTTAGCATGAGTCAAGAATGAGTTTATCATACTGATGTCCACCAATCACAGCCTGTTCTGGTTTGCTAGCTGCCGGAATGCAACACACCAGAGACGGATTGGCTTTTAATAAAAGGGGATTTATTTTGTTAGTTCTTCAGAGGAAAGGCAGCTAACTTTCCACTGAGGTTCTTTCTTACGTGGGGAGGCACAAGATGGTCTCTGCTGGTCTTCTCTCCAGGCCCCTGGGTTCCAACAACTTGCCCCGGGTGGTCTTCTTTCTGCATCTCCAAAGGCCTGGGCTGAGCTGCGAGTGGTGAAATGAGGAATGCCGAGCTGCTTATGCTGTGCTACATTGAATTCTCTCATTTAAGCAACAGCCAATTAAGTCAAATGTCACTCATTGCAGCAGACACTCCTCCCAGCCAACTGCAGATGTAATTAGCGACAGATGAGGTTCACGTACCATTGACTTATGTCCGCGGCAACAAAACTAGGTATGCTCACCTGGCCAAGTTGACAACTGAATCTAACTAACACACAGCCCAAAGAAGGGAGTGTTGATGGTTGGAACAAAAAATTTGGCACAGGAAACCCATGTCCCCAAAATGAATGGATCTAGAGAAGCCCAAGCCATATGCTGGTGAACTTGATGTAGCTATAATGTGAATCTTTTAATCAGGGGATACATCCTGAGGAAATATCTTGTGATATAACTACCATGTCTATTAGACCAGACTTTTCCTTTTCTATGGCATTAAGGGACTAAGGAGGTTTTAATAATTTTAAACAATAGTTCTGGCTTAGCCTTAGTCTGTTCTTTGCCAGACTGAGGGCATAGCAAAGGCCCTACTAAAAGGACTGGAAACCTGAATTGTCTGCAAAAGAACCCCAGCTTATATAGCAACAGATCAGAGAATGCATTTTAAATCATACAGAATGAGCCAAGTAAAACATAACTGGTGATTTTCTTTTCACGTTCCCAAATATCACTCCTGAAGCAGTAGAACAACTAAAAATTGGAATGGACAACTGAAGCATTTGCTACCTAAAACAGGAGGTGGCAAGGACATGAGGGGAAGACTTTCCAGACTATGGAAACATGGAATGAATCTAAATATGTCAGATTACAAGTTGGAAAACCGGTTGAGTGGTTTCCAAGAGACATGGATAGGAACAGAGTTGGGGATGGAGGATGTAACTCATATCACAATGCACCCAACTAATTTTTTAAAATAAATAAAAATATTTATTTCACATTATTAATAAATAGTTAAAAATCATGTTTTTGTATTTTCTCTTTTTAATTTTTTGTGGTCAGGTTTGGTGTTTATGTGCCATTAAATGTGTCTCTAAGTATAGAACTCCAATTACAGCATTGTACCTATAGAAAATAAGTCTTAACTTGTGACCCCCTTAGCAAGAAATTAGTTGAGCTCAGAGCAGAAATTGCACATATTTCAATCTGAGAGTTGCCTATTAATTTTTAAAATACATATACTTTTTTTTTTAAATAAATGAAAGTACTTTATTTTACATTATTATAATTTTTCATTTCAAGATCACAGTTTCTATTACTCATCCCCAAAACTAAGGAAACCCTAAACCCTTGTGATTTGTTACCTGAATGTGAGAGAATTCTAATTAGATAAATGAGCAGGACTGGCTCCATCTCACTTGGGGCTAAGGCAAGATTGATGCTTGGATCCACCATTTTCAATGGAAAATATTCTCCGTAATTATATGCTCATTGCACCCCTCAAGCATGGCTTGAGAATGGATAGGGGAAGGGCAGCACTCAAAGACACTTCCTTCCAAAGGATAAAGCTAAGAAGGATTCCTGGTGGAGAACAAAGGAGGTAGGCAGAAAACTTCAAGTCACCAGGAAGATGTATGTATCTCAGAAAAACATGTTCTTAAATCTAATCCATCCCTCTGGCTGTGGACCCATTGTAAGTAGGACTTTTTGAAGAGGCTACTTCAGTTAAGGTGTGACCCACCTCATTTAGGATGGGTCTTAATCCTAATACTGGAGTCCTTTATAAAGGAAATGAATACAGAGAGAGAAAGCCATAGGAAACAAGAAGCTGAACACAGAAACACTGCCATGTGCTTTACCATGTGGCAGAGGAGCCAAGGATTGCCAACAACCTGGGAAGAAAGCATCACCTTGATGATGTCTTGATTTTAACATTTTCACAGCCTCAAAACTACAAGCTAATAAATTCCCATTGTTTAATCCAATCCATTTCATGGCATTTGCTTGGAGCAGCCTCAAAAATTAAAGAACCACCTAAAAGATGATGCCCAGATCTTGATTCTTAAACATCCTTGTACCCAGCCATTGATTCAGAGGATTCAATTGCCTGAAGGCAGAAATGGAGTTAACTGCATCCTGTTAGAAAGAAAGCCATACCTAAAAGAGAAGAGCTGTTCATCCAATTGTGGAGAAGAAAAGAATTTATTCACAATCTTGCAGGAGCAGGCTCTCAACCGAAAAAATGATGGCTGGCACCCCAGCAATAGAATGCAATAGTTTTTATACCCTAAGCTTAGCAAACAGGTCCCTCCCTGTTTCTCCACTGATTGGATACTCCAGAGGTTACAGCCTATCCAGATAGCCAAACTAATTCAAATATCCCCCCGAAGGTTCCCGCTTTTGATTAAGACTTACATTTCAGTGACCTTGGCCATTACTTATTTAAATTTGTTGTTACCTATATAAGGATTTGGGGCCAATTCTAGGCTTTCATCAGAGGCCCTCCCCTTTCCCTGCCTGCAAAACCAGTTCGAGCTATTTTGCAGCATTTTGTTTAATGAGTTCCGTTTCTCTCATCCTGTGCCATCTTGTGTGAATGCTAAACTCAATTTTATTCTTACAATCCTGCCTATGGAATACTGATACCTCTGCCTCAGAATGAAACTTTTATGCAAGGTAGTGGACTCCAGCACCTCAAGTGACACAGACTTAATCTAACTGAACAGGCTAAGTTCTCTGAAGTGTTTTGTGCCTTATGCATACTCAATAAGCTTCTGCATAGTGGCCAAATTTGGTCTGAAACTTGTTTTCAAAATTACCTGGTAATGAGGAGTGACAGTAACTAACCCTCATCTACATCTAACTATAACCATGAAATTAGGATTTAAGGGATGATTTTGATTGCTGAATCATTATGTAAATTCTCCTCTTCACTTTCTGGTATACTGGAGTAGACAGAGGGAAATAACTGAAGTTTTTTAATATCCAGCTGCCTTGATCTTTGATGATTTCACAGCCTTTAACTTGTGACCTTGTGATTGTAAAAACCTTCTGGCTAACCTTCACTTGTACCCATTTATCTAGTTTTTGACTTTAGAGTTTGTGATCACCAAAGACAGCCCCTAATGTTTGTTAGTGACGGGTCCTGGGTCAGTCCAGAGCTAACCTGCCCTAAGTCCAAAGTTACCTTGATAACTGAGACTGGATCTATCCAAAATGCACTTGCCTGACATGTGCAATAGTTTAGGCTTTAATCTATAAGTCACCTATACCTCACTGTAATACCAAAAATCACACTCATCATCAATTAAGGCCACCATTTTCTTATAAACATTCTTTGACTAAGCATGTTATCTGGGCATGCTCAATAAATTAAATTGCATCTGATTACCTCATCTTGGCCCATCATACTCATTATCCTAAAAACTGCCCATCTTTTGATGCTATCAGAATTGCTGCAGTTTGAAGAGAGATTTTGGGCCTATAGGCCATCTGCTCTGCTGCTATGTGCCTAGCAATAAACTCTTTCTCTCTTTGAAACATCAATGTCTCAAGAATTGGTCACCTGAGCCACAGAGCAGAGAATTTACAGCCTTTGTCCAGTATCAAATATTTTGGCATTTAAACTCAATCTGCAGCCCCATCCTCTCCCAGAGGTCAGGGAGGTGAGCTGATATAATGTCATCCAGAGCCCTAACCCCTAATCACTAATCACCTGGTTGGTCTTCCTACTTGATCAGGCCCCACCCTAAGACTGCAGGTGTGGCTGCTCTCATCATCCCCCCAACCTCCCCTCACTCTGCCACACCCACCACAACCATCTACCCCCACTCTGCCCCCTCTTATCTCATTAGCATATGAACTATCAGGTGTGGTCCTGGGCACACCATGAATAGTGAAAGACACTTCTATCACAGGAAATTCCAAAGATTCAGAGGTTGCTTCTCCAGGAACTAGGGACAAAGACCAGCCAAGTTTTATATCGTACCTCAGCCCCAATGGCTGTCACTCACCATTCAGGTAATATACTCAATCACTGTAAAGAATAGTAAGAGGTAAGAAAAGTGGCTTATCTTAATAAACCTAGTATCAAGAAAAAAAAATACATCAATGAATACCCTACATGATATTCCACATAAGATCACCATCAGTGGTCCTTAGCCCTCTGCCAGGAAAAAAGCCAAACATTGCTGCTTTCCAGGATTCCCGCTGACTGGGCTCAGTCTCCCACCAGCCACATCTGTGGGGCAGGGGATCATGGATATCCCAGGTGTTCCTGTGAGTGGGGGACCTCCCCACCCTCCCACACCATGGCACGCAGGGTACAGTGCCCAGGTACCCACAGCCAGCCTCATCAGCAACCCTGCCACCTCCAGAGTATTTGGAGGAAAAGCTCATGTAAGAACCCTCACTCTCTGTTCTTTCCAAAATTGAAGAGCCCCTTCTTTCTGATCTTAGCTCTCCCCATGTGCAAACATAAACCCAGGATTAAGAACCATGAAATGAAAGTCATTCCCATTTTAGAGATAAAGAAAAAGCAAACTTCATCTTACTTATCAAGGCTTATATTTGAAACCAGGTCTGGGGCTATATGGCAAAACTTCTAAACTCTTCGAAAACTTAATATTCACCTCTAGACAGAAAGTTAAAACACAAAACAAAAAAATATAAAAATCATACAGTTCTTGCTTTAGATATATGTGAAAGGAAATTGTATTTTAAGTGAATTTCCTTCTAAAAAAATCAGATTTATGATGTTTTTTATACACTATTAATTCATTAAATTATGACATGAATATGGGTCAGCTGTTCTCTATTTTAACAAAGGAGACTTAAGGCTCCTAAAATGAACTGAGTCATCTCTGTGGCTTTTATCCAGACCCCAAACAAAGCTGGGATGTAATAATCATGGAAGCATTTTAAGTACAAGAACTTTTATGAATACCTACATTTTGTATAGAAAAAAGTAACACTTTAAAAGAAGACTAATTGTTTAGTGTTTGTGGTGTATGTCTAAACACATAAAATATTTGCTCAGAAGAATTAAGGTATCATCCAAGATCTTGTTTTAGGACGCGCCACAAGAAAAAAAATACAATGGGATGAGAGCCATTATAATTGTATATCTAGATATACATTTTAATAAAAAAAAGAAAAAGCTGAGTGGAAATGAAAATAAAGTTGATAAACTTCAATAAAGCAAGGAAGGTCATATATAAGCAAGGACTTCAGGATATAATACCTACAGTACTACTTATGCAAGGTAGCCCTCCATATTCCCCAGGCTAAAGCTGCCTTAGTGGAACCAGTGCCCTGCTGGCAATGATGTCAGCTGAGCCTTGTTCCAAGTTTGGGAGTCCTGCCATGTGATAATTTATAAGCTGCTGGAATGCAATATATCAGAACAGGAACAGCTTTTTAAAAGGCGAGTTTAATAAGTTACAAGTTTACAGTTCTTAGCCTATAAAAATGTCCAAACTAAGGCACCAAAAAGAGGTTATCTTTACTCAAGAAAGGCTGATGGGTCAGTGTTCCAGTTTGCTAACTGCCGGAATGCAATATACCAGAAATGGAATGGCTTTTAAAAGGGGGAATTTAATGAATTACTACTTTACAGTTCTAAGGCTGAGAAAATATCCCAATTAAAACAAGTCTATAGAAATGTCCAATCTAAGACATCCATCCAGGGAAAGATACCTTGGTTCAAGAAGGCTGATGAAGTTCAGGGTTTCTCTCTCAAGTGGTAAGGCACATGGCAAACACAGTCAGGGCTCTCTCTCAGCTGGAAGGGCACATGGTAAACATGGCATCGTCTGCTAACTTTCTCTCTTGGCTTCTGGTTTCATGAAGCTCCCCAGGAGGCATTTTCCATCTTCATCTCTAAAGGTCTGGCTGATGGACTCTCTGCTTCATGGTGCTGCAGCATTCTCTGCTCTCTCTGAATCTTACATTCTCCAAAATATTTCCTCTTTTATAGGACTCCAATAAACCAATCAAGACCCACCCAAATGGGTGGAGACATGTCGTTCCCTAACCCAGTTTAACAACCATTCTTGACTAAATCACATCATCCAGGGAGATGATCTGATTACAGTTTCAAACATACAGTATTGAATAGAGATTATTCTACCTTTAAGAAATGATATTTTGATTAAAACATGGCTTTTCTAGGGGGCATACTTCCTTTCAAACCAGCACAGTCAGGAACACCTCTTCCAGCTGGGAAAGCATGTGGCTGGCATCTGCTGATCCCTTGTTTCTGGGCTCCATTGCTTTCAACCTCTGTTCCTGTGAGGGTTCCTCATTTTGCTTCTCTGGGGATGGCTTTCATCTCTTGGCTTCCCTTGGGTCTCTCCAGGTTCTGGCTTGCTTAATGTCTAATGGTGATGTCTGCTGGGCTTCAAGTATCTCCAAATACCCTTGTCTCTGTTCTCTGAAGCAAATGTTCTCCAAGGCTCTACATCTGTCCTCTCTGTTGACTCTGAAGCTTCTGTCATTTCTGACTCTCTTCAAAATGTTCCCTCCTTTAAAGGGTTCCAGTACACTAAACAAGGCCCACATGGAACACATGGAGTCACATCTCCCTCTAATCAATGGTTACACCCACAATTGGGTAAGTCACATCTCCATGAAGATATTCTAATCAAAAGTTTCCAACCTACAGTATTGAATCAGGATTAAGAGAAATAGTGCTCCCACAAGATTGGATCAGGATTAAAGTATGGCTTTTCTAGGGTACATAATACTTTCAAATCAGTACATTCCACCCTCTGGACCCCTAAAAAGACTTGTTTTTTCCATATGCAATATACATTCACTCCGTTACAATATCACAAAAGCCTTAAACCATTTCAGTAACAATACAAATGTAATACCAGGTTAAAACCAGTACAAAGTCTCATCAAAGTCTGTTACATTCATGGTCTGTTCTAAGGTAAAGATATTCTTCTGGCTCTGGACCTGTAAAACTCAGAACAAGTTACCTGCTGCCAATATACAAAGGAGGGACAGTCATAGGATACATGTTTCCATTTCCATAGGAAGGAATTGGAAAGAACTCTGGGGTTACCAGACCCATACAGTTCCTAAAACCTGCAAGACAAACTCCATTATATTTCAAAGTCATTTATCCTCAGGACTTTAGAAAGCAGCAGTCCCATACTTACCAAGGGCCTATGCAATGGCTTTGCTCTCTCCACACACTGGGGTGTTTGCAATTTAGGGGGACATTGGGGAGGTCACCCTCTCTAGGCTCCATACTCTTCAGGCTTTGGGAAAGCATCCAAGATCTTTGCCATCTTCAGGGCACATGCTCAACCCCTCTGGAACAATGGGGTGGCAGCCAGGCTGCTCCCAATCCCTGGTTTATGTGTTCTACCCTCTGCAGTGCCTGGGTGGCACAATTCTTCCTGAGCAAGGAAGCAGAAGACCCATCCTCTGCTTTGGGGATAAACTCACCTTTTCTACATGTATGGGTGGGTCCACTTTCCTGGCCCAAGATTTCCTGGCTCCAGACCTTAGCTTCCATGGTTCTGTGTCTCAAGTTATTTTTCCTTCACTGCTCCCCTTTTCTGCCTCTTTTATCCAGACTGACAGTAGTTCTGTTTATACAGATCCCACAACACTGTTGCTGGTTTTCTATGCAATACTCTGTGATCATACCCATTAGACAAAAGGACTTTCCATAAATCCTTTCTGGATAACTCAATCTCCAATCCTTACTTGTGCTATAATGGCTGACTACATCTTTGCTTGGATAATCCCTCATGTGGGGCCCTATTCACTGGGGTCTTATTTTTTGGATGCCTAGAATTTTCCAAAAGACCAATTTCTGTTATCTTTGTATTCAAGAGTTCAGTTTTCATCTTATCTCTTTCCTCCTGTATTTTACTACAAGCTTCAAGGAGCAGCCAGAGTGCTTTTTCCACATTTAGCTCGTAAATGTCTTCTGCTAAATATCCAAGTTTATCACTCTCAAATTGTGCATTCCATCTACAAAGAATGCCTTCCTTCCAGTTTGGAATGACATGTTCATAATTTCTGTCTAAAGCTTCATCAGAGGTATATTTCGAATCTACATTTCTACCAACAGTCTCTAAAGTTTTCTAGGCTTTCTCAATCAAGGATATCACAATTCTTCCAGAATCTTCTTTTTATCCATTTAAAAAGCTGTTCCAACATGTTTGGTATTTGTAAACTGCAGCAGCACCCCACTACTCTGGTACCAAATCAGTGGGATGTCAGAATGTGATATACCAGAACTGGAACAGCTTTTAAAAAGGGGAATTATTAAGTTACAAATTTAAAGTTCTAAGAAAGTGAAAGTATCCAGATTAAAGGCACCAATAAGAGGTTACCTTCACTCAAAAAAAGACAATGGGTCAGGAACACTCTGTCAGCTGGGAAGTCACATGGCTGGTATTGGCTGGTCTCTTGCTCCTGATCTCCACAGCTTTCAGCCTCTGTTCCTGTGAGGGTTCCCCACTTTACTTCTCTGGAACTGGCTTTCACCTCTTGAATTCCCTTGGATCTCTCCATGTTCTGGCTTGGTTAACATTTCATGGTGATGTCTGCTGGGCTCCAAACATCTCTGTTCTCTAAAGCAACTGTTCTCCAAGCATCTACATCTGCTCTCTCTTGGTTCTGAGGCTTCTGTCAAGTTCTATTGTTTCTCTCTCCAAAATTTAAGGGATTCCAGTAAACTAATCAAGGCCCACTTGGAATGGGTGGAGTCACAGCTCCCTCTAATCAAAGGTCACACCCACAATTGGGTGAATCACATCTCCATGGAGATATTCTAATCAAAATTTCCAACCAGGGTGCATGGATGGTGTTCTAATTTGCTAGCTGCTGGAATGCAATATATCAAAAACGGAATGGCTTTTAAAAAGGGGAATTTAATGAGTTGCTACTTTACAGTTCTAAGGCCGAGAAAATGTCTTGATTAAAACAAGCCTATAGAAATGTCCAATCAAAGGCATCCAGGGAAAGATACCTTGGTTCAAAAAGGCCGATGAAGTTCAGGGTTTCTCTCTCAAGTGAGAAGGCACATGGCGAACACAGTCAGGGCTTCTCTCTCAGCTGGAACGGCACATGGCGAATACAGCATCATGTGCTAGCTTTCTCTCCTGGCTTCTGGTTTCATGAAGCTCCCTGGGAGACATTTTCCTTCTTTATCTCCAAAGGTCGCTGGCTGGTGGACTCTCTGCTTTGTTGTGCTGCAGCATTCTCTGCTCTCTCTGAATCCCTTATTCCCCTTTTATAGGACTCCAATGAACCAATCAGGACCCACCCAAATGGGTGGAGACATGTCATCACTTAATCCCATTTAACAACCACTCTTGGCTAAATCACATCATCCAGGGAGATGATCTGATTACAGCTACACACATACAGTATTGAATAGGGATTATTCTACCTTTATGAAATGGGATTTATATTAAAACATGGCTTTTCTTAGGGGGCATACTTCCTTTCAAACCAGCACAGATGGTTCAATGGAAGAATTCTCATCTGCCATGCAGGAGACTTGGTTTCAGTTCCCTGTCCATGCACTTCCCTAAAAACAAACAAGTAAAACAAACAAACAAAGTACAACAAACAAACAAAAATTTAACAAATGGTGCTGCAATAACAGGGTATTCATATGAAAAAATAATGAAATGTGACCCCACCATATAGCACACACAAAAAGTTTCCAACAAAGTATTGAATTGGGGATTAAAAGAATGGCTGCTCCCACAAGATTGAATCCAGATTAAAACATGGCTTTTCTAGGGTACATAATACTTTCAAACTGGCCCACACCACTATAAGAATTTAGAGTTGAGAGGGCCAATAGGGATAGTGGTAAAGTTTATTAAAGAGAAAAAGGGAGAGAACGCATTAAAGAGGTTAATGGGGACATGCCCAAGGGAGGGACATGAACCAAGTGGATTGAGTTTCACTCGTGTTCCAGTTTGGAATTGTCATGTACTGCAGAAAAATCAAGTTCTTTAATCCTCATTCAATATTGCTGATTGTTTCCACGGAGAAGTAACCCACCCAATTGTGGGTAACTTTTGATTAGATGGTTTCCATGGGGACGTGTCTCCTCCCATTCAAGGTGAGGTTGCTTACTGCAGCCCTTTAAGAGGTAACTATTTTGGAAAAAGCTTAGTGCTGACAGAGCTGACAGAGCCCAGAGATCTTTGAAGATGCAGAAGGAAAACTCCCCTAAAGAAGCCTTATGAAATGAGAAGAGAAAGCTAGCAGATGTTACCATGTGCCTTCCCAGCTGAGAGAGATGTCCAGAAGCCAGAGACCTGAGCAGATGCTAGTTATGCATCTTCCCAGATGACAGAAATGTTGCAGATGGCATTAGCCTTTCTTGAGTGAAGGTAACCTCTCATTGAGCCTTAATTTGGACATTTTCACAGGCTTAGAACTGTGAACTTTCAATTTAGTAAATCCCCTTTTTAAAAGCCATTCTGGGGCAGTGCACCAGAGGCTCAGTCACAGAATTCTCATCTGCTGTGCTGGAGACCTGGGTTTGATTCCTGGAGCCTGTCCATGTAAAAAAAAAAAAAGCCATCTGTTTCTTGCATACTGCATTCTGGCAGCATTAGCAAACTGAAACAGATTTTGGTACTGGAGAATTGGGATGCTGCTGTGGTTTGTAAATACTAAACATGTTGGAAAGGGTTTTTAAACAGATAAGGGGAAGATTCTGGAAGAATAGTGATATACTTGATAGAGAAGGCCTAGAATGCTTTGAAGAGACTGTTGTAGAAATTGGACTCAAAAGATACCTGTGATAAGGCCTTAGACAGAAATGATGCACATGCTATTGCAAACTGAGAGGAAGGTGATCCTTGTTTTAAAGTGGCAAAGAATCTGGCAAAACTGACTAGTGCTGGAAAATCTGCTGGAAGGCAGATTTTAAAAGTCACAAGTTGGGATATTTAGCAAAAGAGATTTCCAAATTAAATGTGGAAAGTACAGCCTGGTTTCCCCTTTTAGCTTATAGTGAAATGTGACAGGAAAGAGATAAGCTAAGAACTGAACTCTTGGGCACAAAGAAACCAGAAATTGATAGTCTGGAAAATTCTAGGCTTTCAGAAAGGCAGATCCCAGAGAATAGTGCCCCATGTGAGAATTTAACCAAACATGGAACCAATCAGCTCATTTTATAGGAAGTTTTGTTGGTGGTAGGTTTCCATAGGAACCTTTGAGCACCAGACGTCTCCTTTTTTCTAGGTTCCCATTTGACACCAGGTGTCTTCTTTGTTCTAGGAAGAGACAGCTATCAGAACTTCTGGTTTGCTGTCACATACCCAAAATATTTCTTTGGGCAGATGTTTAACAATCATTATGACCCTATGTTTTCTATCATTAATTAAGAATTTTCTTTGGGCCCAGGATTTTACAAGCTTTTATGATCTGGGGAGGTTTGGGAAGGTTTCAGGGCTTTAGGGGAAATTTTTGTCCCATGAAATTTGCAGCCAAAGTTTGCAGATAGAGTTTGCAGCTCTGCATTTCTGCATTAACTCTTCCAGAGCTGAATAGAAGACTACAGACCATAAACCTTGATGCTTACTCTATTCTGCCTCATTAATGCATTCTTGAGAGGAATCCCACCTAAGCTAGGGAAGGTCAATTTAAGTCATTCCATCAGGAGAGGAACCAGGGAAGAAAACTACTCCATGTTCGTTGTCCCCAAACCATTCATGCTGGTTTGAAAGGATTATGCACCCTAGAAAAGCCATGTTTTAATCCTAATCCATCTTGTGGAAGCAGCCATTTATTTGAAACCTTATTCAGTACTATAGGTTGGAAATTTGATTAGATTATATCTGCAGAGATGTGACTCACCCAGTTGTGGGTATTAACCAGAAGGAGATGTAACTCCTTCATTAGAGGGAGATGTAACTCCACCCATTCCAGGTGGGTCTTGATTCATTTACCAGAATCTGTTAAAAAGGAAGCATTTTGGAAAAAGCTTCAGAATTACAGGAGAGCCACAAGAACCATGAGAGCCCACGCAGTTAGAGACCTTTGGAGGTGAAGAAAGAAAACACCCCTGGGGGAGCTTCATGAAATAAGAAGCCTGGAAAGAAAGCTAGCAGATGTCACCATGTTCACCATGTGCCTTTTCAGTTAAGAGAAATACCCTAAACTTCATCAGCCTTTCTTGAGTGAAGGTGCCTTAATTTGGACATTTTTATAGACTTGCTTTAATTGGAACATTTTCACAGCCTTAAAACTGCAAACGTGCAACTTAATTAATTCCCCTCTTTAAAAGCCATCCCATTTCTGGTATATTGCATTCTGGCAGCAAGCAAACTAGAACACCTTCCCTATGCATTTGGACAAATAACCCAAGAAAAAGGCACTGTTCCTTAGGGAACAGGAAAGAAAGTTAGCATTTTGTTCAGTTTCCTGGGCTGCTCAAGCAAATATCATGAAATGGATTGGCTTAGACAATAGGACTTGTTTAACTTATGGTTTTTAGGCTAATGAAAGTTCAAATCAATGCATTCAGGTGATGCTTTCTCCCCAAAGACTGGTGTTATAGGCTGGCCATCTGTGACCCTTGGCTCCTCTGGTACATGGCAAGGCACAGAGTGGGGTCTCCTGGTCTCTCCCTTCATTTACAGGTTCCATTTAATTTCAGTTTCTTGCTTCCATGGCTTTTTCTCTCTGAATTTCATCCTGCTTATAAAGGACTCCAGTAATAGTGTTAAGACCCATCTTGATGGAAGTGGGCTATACCTTAACTGAAGTAACCTCATCAAAAGACCCTACTTACAATGGGTTCACACCCACAGTAATGGATTAGCTTTAAGAACCTGTCTTTCTTAAAGTATACTTTCTTGGTACATACAGTTCCAAACCATCACAGTATTTAATCAGATAGATACTATAGATGAGGCAAATGTATATACAATTGAAAAATTGTGTATAATCAATTTTTTCAGCTCCGTACCACACATCTATGAAGTATTATCCCTGTTTCACAAATGACAAAACTGCTGCCCATTAAGTTAATATATACAATCGTAAAGTGGCAGAGCCAAAAACAAAACATAAGTTTGTTTTTTATCAAGTTCTCTGCCCTTTGGGGGCCTCTTTTACCTCAGTTAAGTATAAATCAAGACCCTCACTCCAACCAGATGCCACTTCTGAACTCAGACTGGGACTTCCCCAGGAGTATGCAGGGAGGGAACAAGAAGTGAGGAAGAGAGACGTGTCAAACTTTAAATTTAGAAATCTAAACCAGGAGTGAACAGACTTTTTCTATAAAAGAACAAATAGTAAATATTTTAGACTTTGTAGGCAACCTGATGTCTGCTGTCTCAATTACTCAAATCTGTAATTACAGCTGGAAATAGCCACTGACAGTATGTAAACAAATTAGTGTGGCTGTGTTACAATAAATCTTTATTTATGTACACTGAAATTTTCATTCCATATGATTTTCATGTCACAAAATATCCTTCATTTGACTTTTTTTTCAGCCATTTAAATATGTGAATCTCACTCTTGACTTATGGGCCATATAAAAACAGATAATGGGCCAGACAGAGCCCCTGGTTTTTAGTTTACAGACTCCTGCTTTTGGCCAAACCAACCCTCAACTAGTAACTGTTGAATTTGTTTAAAACATTATTGTTATCCAGTCTTCAATGAGTTCTTTACTCTCAATGGTCTGCTTTCTTCTTTTTCCTTACTTTTATTATGAAATACCACATAGTACCCCCCATCTGAATAAAAATCCCTGTGCTGAACTACAAACTTTTGAAAGTTTTTTAAAAATGAGAGAAGTCATTATTTTCATTGTGTGGGTTTTAGAGATTCGTTCATTCAGTCAATGAAAATGTAGTAAGGACCATGTCCTGGTCTGGTTTTGGAGATAAAATTTAATTTCAGGCTCATTAAAGCAGCATAAAATGCCTATGAAAGATACCAAGTGAGCATTTAATATATCAGAAATTATGAAAGCACTAAGATGTCTAGTACACACAGAAATCTTTAACAAATTTCACAAAAATTTTAACAAATTTAACCAAAAAAACAAAAACCCAAACTCATTTACAACAAACAGCTGAAAGCTATGGAACCAAGATTTAAGCATGGTTACTACTATGGGTTGAATTGTGTTCACCAAAAAATACGTGCGCTGAGGTCCTAAGCCCCAGTCCCAGAGAACATGACCTTATTTAGCAATAAGGTCTTTTCAGATGGAATTAGCCAAGTGAAAAGAAGGCTGGACTGGATTAGAGCGGACCCTAATGCAATATGAATGGTGCCTTTGTAAGAAGGGGAGAAGACTCAGAGAACAAGGCCACATGATGACTGAGGCAGGGGTCGAAACCCCCATCTGGCAAATGACCAGAAGCTGCGAGTCGGCAAGGAGGGATTCTCTCCCACAGATTTTAGACTTCTTTCTAGCCTCCAGAACTGTGAGACAACAAATTTCCGTTGTTATAAGCCATTCAGTTTCCAGTACTTTGTTACATAACCCTAGAAAACCTAGTTACCTGGCCTGATAACCCAGATATCAATTTCCAAATAAACATCATTTTAGTCCATAACAAACACTGAATCTGATATATGTGCTCAATATGCTGAAATTGTTATTGCTGATGTTCCCTTTTCCTTAATTTTTAAAAATTTGCTGCATTATGAGTGTTTTTACTTACATATTGACCTTAATTTTTATAAGCATAACCTTCCTATTTTGTAAGAGTATGTTAACAAGAGAATCATGAATCAGTTTAAAGTAATTCAATAGTCAACTTAATCAGAGCCTTACAATCCTGCAAAGAGAGACAAGACCTGCTTCTTCTTTTGGTACATTCTCTAAAGAAAATTTGATTCAATAACTCCCAGTATAACTACCATAATTAATATATCAAAAGAATGGATTAGAAGCTGCTATGTTTAAAGAGTGAAGACAGTAGACATGTCGTTGCACTGCAAAGCAGGGATAGACAGTTCATTTGTACACTTGTCACAGTGTTGTCAAGGAAAAATAGGCTCTGAAAATGAATTAACTGGAGGGGTGCTGAATGCAAAGAGGAGCCTCACACTGTGGTACTTGGTTTCTGGCAGCAGCAAGACACGTTCAATCTGCCAGTCAGAGGCTCTCCAACAGAGTATTGACATCCTCTTGCTGTCAATACCCTGTGACAGGGGGTGAAAAGACCCCCCAGAATCCTTCAGAAAAGCAAAATTATTGTCACTTGTCAATACCCTTGATAACCTATAGGACAATCTGGCAGCTGTCAAGTGATATTAAATTAATGAATATTGCCCTTTAAAGGAAAACAAAACAAAAGAAAACTAATAGTTTAGCACCAAATAATCAGTGACAAGAAGTTTTTGTTGTCATTGTTTTTAAAGATGTTAAAATGGTGCCCTTTGTTAAGGTGTTAAGTATGGGAGCAGTTAGAAAGCATGCTCCACACCTTACACTTAACATGACTTTTCATTATGAGCTAGAAGGGCTTTGATAAACATCATTTATAAGTTCATAGCAATACAAAAGGGATATCCCACAGACTGGCTTTTCCTCATACTCATTTAGAAGCAGAAGGAAGACTTCATTTGGCCATATTCCTCCAGAACTAAACCTAAAGCAAGTTTTTTCTAAGTGTTTAATTTCTGTGAAGCAGATCAGTATTTTATTTAAAAGCTACAGGTAAATATTTTAATAAATTTGTGTGCAGAAATACCTAGACGAAATTTCAGAATTTTTTTGCTCCACCTGTAGCAAAAAACCCTTCTCAGGCTCCAGAGGCATCTATCACACATCTATGGTGGCCCTCTTTCCCAAAATTTGGCCTCAAAATCATTCTAGCACAGTATTTTATATGGCCATTGTCAGCTTAATGGAATTGACACTGACCTGAAATCCATTTGCACTCTCTGCCTAATGGTAAGAGCCAAACAAGTAGCTCTTCTGTAAGGAAAGCTGTTTCTTCAAGGAAGCCCTTGGCAGATCCTCCTATTGGCTCCTTAGATGCCAGTTCCAATGCTTTGAGTTCACCATCCTGCACTCTTGATGCTAGAGATCTAAGAGCTCTGTTTTCCAGATTCCCCTTGCAGCCACAGTTACATTTATGACCTGGGTTTCCCAAGCAAGTCTACTTTTTCTACTTGGAAGGTAGAAAAAGCCCCATGGGGAAGAAGCCACTCAAAGACCAAGTGGCTCTTGTGGCAGAAACATTTGACTCTTCTGGGGCTGTTTAGCAGAGGTTTTACTGACCATACCTTTGTGTCATATACAGCCAGCACCTACGTACACAATAAGTGTTGGAGTTTCGGTGTTGACAGTCCCTGGTATGGCTGAGTGTCTCTTCAGGCTGTACAACATTCAAACTGGGTCCCTGGCACTCTTGGACATTCTGTAAGCTACTCTATACCCTGAAATAAATCCCTTTATGCTTAAATTAGCTAGAATGGATTACTTTGCAACTAAGCATCAAGACAAATACAAGTCTGCTTCCTGAAATGCAAGGGCATTTTTGTATATTGAAAAGATCCTGGGTTTTGCAATCTGATAGAACTGGAAGAGAAACTGGCTCTACCAATTGCTGGCAGAGACACTTTGTGCTTAAGTTTCTTCTGCCATAAAGAGATGGGTGTTACACTAATATCTACCACATCAGGCCAGGCTGTTGTGAAGATTCGGTGAGGTCATGTTTGTAAAGTACCTGGTTTAGTGCTTGGACACATAGTTGTTCCTTCATACAACATCATTCCCTTCTGTTGTTGATGGTAGAATACAAGACCTCTTAGAGAAAGGCACAGATGGACATCCAGTAGTGGGCAGAGAAAATTATACAACTCAAAGCTAGGACATAAGGAAAAATAAAAGTCCAAGAGATGGGCCAGTCATGCATGAATGTGAGGTCCCAATTAATGCTAGAGAGATAGTACCTAGAAATAAGACCACATTGATGTGCTAAAGAGAAAATTAATGGCAAATGAGGAATTCATGGTTTTGCAAGAAAAAGAAAGCCCAACTTCAATTAATAGATAATTTTTCTCATAAAACATCAAGTCCAGAAGTAAGTTGTTGCTGACATCAGTTCAGCTGCAAAATTATGCCATCAGGGATTCAGCTGTCTTACCACTCTGCTGTGCTTAGCATGTTGGCTTTTGTCTTCATACCTGTCATCTCAAGGTGGCAAGATGGCTGCTCCTGCTGCTGCAGGCATTGCCCCAATTCAAGCCAGTAAAAGGCTGGGGCTGTGAGGGGGAAGGGGACAAGAGCTCTCCCCTTGTGCTTTTCTCTTATTTTTCAAGAAAGTAAGCCATCCCTGCTCAGCTCCCCCCTCACATCTCATTTGCCAGATTTGGACACTTAAAATAAATGATTAGCCAAGGGAAAGAGATCATGGAAACATTATCATCTTTTAACTATCATGTTCATTTTGTGTTTTAAGAAGATGGTAAGACTCCCTCCATTCCAAAGACGTGGATGGACAGGGGTAAATTGAAGCCATACTTCTTGCTTTTCAGCTCTGAAAGCTCTTGTGCAATGCCAAGTGGAGTAGCCTTTCTCCTGACCATACATAGCCCTGGCCTTGAGTCATGCTAGGAATTCAACAGTGATGGAAATAAGCTCCAGGAACAAATGAGCTGTGATTAAGGAAGCATTTGGTAATTACTTAAGTAAAGATAATATCTTAAATTAAAAAGTCCAAAGTCTTATGTGTGTGTGCTGGTATGGATGTGTGAATTCTATCTGATCCATGTTGGAATCAGTAGGTAAGGAGTCTATTCTGATAGACAAGGACCTCAGTACGTAAGTCAATAGGTACCAGCAAAACTTGCTGTCAGAATCATGGTACCGTTGTAGGTCAGGGACAGACAGGCCCTGGGCCAAAGCCTATCAGGGAACTGGGGCCAACCCATCAGGGAAGGCTTATGGCAGCTACACAGAAGATTGGCCCATCACAAATTGGGCTGAGTTAATGACAGGACCAAATCCCAGTAGGCACTTCAAGAAAAATCTCATTTGATCAAAGTTGACATACAAAACATGGAGTAAGTAAAGGAGAAGAAGGAAAGATACCTCTGAACTTGACCCTGGGTTCAGTTAGGCAGACAAATTCCAGATCCCACCCATGTGACAGCCTGGGGATCCTAATTGTTCAGTTTGCTAGTTACCAGAATGCAATACGCCAGAAACGGAATGGCCTTTAAAGAAGGAAATTTAATTAGTTGCTAGTTTACAGCTCTAAGGCCAAGAAAATGTCCCAATTACACCAATCAGAGGCATCCAGGGAAAGATACTTTGGTTCAAGAAGGCCGATGAAGTTCAGGGTTTCTCTCTCAAGTGAGAAGGCACATGGTGAACACAGTTTCTCTCTCATCTGGAAAGGCACATGGTGAACACAGTCAGGGTTCCTCTCTCATCTGGAAGGACACATGGTGAACACGGCATCATCTGCTAGCTTCTTCTCCTGGCTTCCTGTTTCATGAAGCTCCCCAGAAGGCATTTTTCTTCTTCATCTCCAAAGCGCTGGCTGATGGACTCTCTGCTTCATGGTGCTGCAGCATTCTCTGCTCTCTTTGACTCTCTCATTCCCCAAAATGTTTCCTCTTTTATAGGACTCCAGTAAACCAATCAAGACCCACCCAAATGGGTGGAGACATGTCGTCTCCTAATCCAGTTTAGCAACCACTCTTGATTAAATCACATCTCCAGGGAGATGATCTGATTACAGTTTCAAGTGTACAGTATTGAATAGGGATTTAGAGTAAAACATGGCTTTTTTAGGGGACATACATCCTTTCAAACCAGCACACTAATCCATTCAGATTTATTTTTCATTGACCTGGAGGCTGAAAAGGCCTAGAGCAAGGCTGTGATTCAAGTTGTTGAAGGAGAGAAAGATAGTTCCTTCAACTAACACAGCATCCATTCTGTGCACTACACAAAACAGCTATAACATCTGTCAGTTCACTGGTCTTCCCTGAATAACTGTAGGAGAAAAAAGTAATGTCTGGCGAATGCTACAACTTATCCAAGGCTTCAGCATCCCCTGATCTGGGAGAAGCCGTGAGTCTTACACAGGAATTAAGAGTGTGCAAGTCATAGTCCCTGTCTTCAAGGAACTGACAGTATACACAGAAAGCTTCAAAGAGGAGACTCTTCTAACAGATTTTTAAAGCAGCATAACTGCTAATGCTTAGACCATGAGAGCTTCAGGAAGCCATCACCCTGCCTCTCAGGAAGTTTCCCCACCCTTTGTCCTAGAGCAGAGGCTACATCTACAGCTATTCTTACTCTAGTAACAGAGAAAGTCAGCCGAAGCATTCTAAACATACATCCATGGTTTTGGTTTGCTAAAGCTGATGAAATGCAATATACCAGAAATGGTTGGCTTTTACAATAGGGATTTATTAACTTACAATTTACAATTCTTAGGCCATGAAAATGTCCAACTCAAGGCATTAACAAGGATGATACTTGGACTCTGAAGATAAGCTGCTGGCATCTGAGACACCTTTGTCACATGGGAAGGCACTTGGCTGGTGTCTGCTCATCCTTCTCTCCTAGGTTTCATTGCTTTCAGCTTCTAGTTCTAGTGGCTTCCTCTCTGAGCTTCTGCAGCTCCTCTGTTAGCTTCTCTGGGGCTTTTCTCTGAGCAGTCTGGGCTTCATCTCTTAGTTTTGGTATGTGTTTTATCCTCTTATAAAGGACTCCAATAAGCAGATTAAGACCCACCTTGAATGGGGAGGGTCACATCTTAATTGAAATAACCTAATCAAAAGGTCTGCACCCACAGGAATGGGTTAAAAGAGCATGGACTTTTCTGGGTAGATAACCACAGCCACCCTTCTTGGCCTCTTACAAGTTAGTTAGGTTTTCATATTCTGACATTCTTCTGGCAAAGAGTGGCATTTTCTGGATAATTGATGATGGATATACACTGAGGACATGAG
This sequence comes from Tamandua tetradactyla, assembly GCF_023851605.1. NCBI lineage: Eukaryota > Metazoa > Chordata > Mammalia > Pilosa > Myrmecophagidae > Tamandua > Tamandua tetradactyla. The sequence continues at coordinate 95,306,040 of NC_135333.1, read as the reverse complement.
AGCTGCTGATACATTTCATTAACTATAGAAGTGTTGTGCATCTGTACACACTTCCAATTGTAATCAGTGCTTTATTATTTGCCTACATGACATGCATGCCATGTGCCTGACAATGCTTTCCCGTCAATGATGGCGTACCTTATAATAACCTCAATTACAAATATGAATAAAGGCATGAAAAACAGTTCATAAATGCAAATTCACTCATGCAAGTAATCAGACTCTCATTCCACTCACCAGATAGTCTATTAAATCATGTTATCAGAGCACATATAACTTCAAACAACACTATTTTCCAATGTTCTAGAGAACTGACATGCATTATTAAAATCAACAATCCAAGGGGAAATATTATTAAACTAGTTATAAATTGAATGACCAGCAAATAAGCAAATTGACAGATTTAGTTAAATATTCTTATATGTTTTTTTGCTGACAGCCTGGTCAGCTACTGAGGAAAGCATTAATGATTGGTAAAATAGTCATATATCATGTGACAGAAGAAGGAAGAAAGGAAACAAGGGTTTCATTAATTCATGGTATAGATAGCCAATCCCTGAATTTACATTAATTAATATATGATTCAGATGTAACTAATTAGTTATTGATTAATAACTCAACCCAGGGGATAATTAATGTCAAAATCATGTAATAAAATCCATACCCCTTTCCAGGATTAGCAGTACTTGCTAAAAGTCAAAATTTGTAGCACTAGCAATATTCCAGAAAAAAAATTGAAAATATAGTACAAAACGCAAATTAAAATAAACTGAAATACTATTTCTCACCTCTCATTGGCAAAACTCAAAATTCGACAATATTTTCTGTTGGCAAGATTTTGGAAAAATTAAGTGCTCTTATACATTCTTGGTAGCAGTGCAAAATAATTCAGGCTTTCTAAAGAGAAATTTGCCAATGTCTAGCAAAGTTACAAAAGCATTTACCCTTTGCTACAGTATTCCCATTTCTTGCAGTCTATCCCAAAAATAAACTTGCAAAAATATTAAATTACATACATACATGCTACATGATAAAATAATATACAGCTATAAAAAGAGTTCAAGAATATCTCTATATACTAAAAGTTTTCAAATGTAAAAAGTTAACTATTGGTGAAAAAAGGAAATATATATATACACATATATATTTGCTTATATTTGAAAAAGGAAACAATGGAAGTTAAAAATATTGATGAAAATAGATACCCATGAGGGAATAGGGTGAAAGGGTCAGAGATGGAAATGAGATATGGTTGTATAATTTTAACTTTAGAATAATAAAATTTTCATATAATAAAAAACTAAATTAAATTAAAAATAATAATGCTTAAAAATTGAAAATAAATGGAAATAAATGAACCTAAATACATTACACTGTATCTTGACTGAACAACCCTCTTAGGGATAAACTCTAAGGATAAAAAGAATGGTAAAAAATGTTTTCAATTTCATACAGTATTCTTATTGTTACTGCTGATATTAACATTGATATTTTTATACATACATATGTATATAAATTGAAGCAAATAAGTAATATACTAATGTTGTTAAGAATCAAGATTTTCAACGAGAGAGATGAGATATAAGATTTTAAGTAAAACTTCCGGAGAAGATGGCGGCTTAGTAAGATGCACGGGTCTTAGTTCCTCCTCCAGAACAGCTACTAGAGAAGTAGAAACGATACAGAACAGCTCCTGGAGCCACGACAGAGACCAAGAAGACAGCGTACCCCATTCTGGAATGGCTGACTGGCTGGGAGAACCCACTCCGGTGAGATTGTTGAGGGGCGTGGGCTTCCCTGGGCTGGGGCGGCAGGCGGCCGGAGTCCCTCCCTCCCTCCTTTCCAGGCCGGCTGGGAGAATTGGACAGGTGGTCCCCTCAAGCCACGGCGGCTGGCTCCACCCCCATGCATGCCCCCCGGACCAGCTGGGAGAATTGGATCGGAGATCCCCAAGCGGCGGAGAATGGCGACCGGGGTCCCTTCCAAACACGTGGCTTCCCGGTCAGGCTGGGAATGATGGATAGGCACTCCTCCAAGCCGTGGTGGCTGGTGCCCCCCCGCCACGGTTGGTTCCCCGGGCTGGCTGGGAGAATCGGATTGGCACTCCTCCAAGCTGCTTCGGCTGGCGACCCCCCCCCCCACAGCGAGAGTTCTCCAAAGTTAAAGGAACCACAGCATCTTTTACTGGTGGGACCCGCAGACAGATGAGTGCCACGAGCGCCACCTACTGGGCAGGATAAGAAAAACAGAGCCCAGAGATTTCACAGAAAAATCTTTCAACCTGAGGGGTCTTACACCCAGGGAAATCTGATTAAATGCCCAGATGCCAGCAGAAGATAATGGATCACGCTCAGAAAATTGAAAATATGGCCCAGTCAAAGGAACAAACCAATAGTTCAAATGAGATACAGGAGCTGAGACAACTAATGCTGAATATATGAACAGAAATGGAAAACCTATTCAAAAACCAAATCAATAAATTGAGGGAGGACATGAAGAAGACATGGGCTGAACAAAAAGAAGAAATAGAAAAACTGAAAAAATATATCACAGAACTTATGGGAGTGAAGGACAAAGTAGAAAAGCTGGAAAAAACAATGGATACCTACAATGGTAGATTTAAAGAGAAAGAAGATAGAATTAGTGAATTGGAGGATGGAACATCTTAATTCTAAAAAGAAACAGAAACTATAGGGAAAAGAATGGAAAAATTTGAATAGGGGATCAGGGAACTGAATGACAATATGAAGCGCACAAATGTACGTGTTGTGGGTGTCCCAGAAGGAGAAGAGAAGGGAAAAGGAGGAGAAAACCTAATGGAAGAAATTATCACTGAAAATTTCCCAACTCTTATGAAAGACCTAACATTACAGATCCAAGAAGTGCAGCGCACCCCAAAGAGAATAGACCCAAATAAGCGTTCTCCAAGACACTTACTAGTTAGAATGTCAGAGGTCAAAGAGAAAGAGAGGATCTTGAAAGCAGCAAGAGAAAAACAATCCGTCACATACAAGGGAAACCCAATAAGACTATGTGTAGATTTCTCAGCAGAAACCATGGAAGCTAGAAGACAGTGGGATGATATATTTAAATTAATAAAAGAGAAAAACTGCCAACCAAGACTCCTATATCCAGCAAAATTGTCCCTCAAAAATGAGGGAGAAATTAAAAAATTCTCAGACAAAAAGTCACTGAGAGAATTTGTGACCAAGAGACCAGCTCTGCAAGAAATACTAAAGGGAGCACTAGAGTCAGATACGAAAAGACAGAAGAGAGAGGTATGGAGAAGAGGGTAGAAAGAAGGAAAATCAGATATGATATATATAATACAAAAGGCAAAATGGTAGAGGAAAATATTATCCAAACAGTAATAACACTAAATGTTAGTGTACTGAATTCCCCAATCAAAAGACATAGACTGGCAGAATGGATTGAAAAACAGGATCCTTCCATATGCTGTCTACAGGAAACACATCTTGGACCCAAAGATAAACATAGGTTGAAAGGGAAAGGTTGGAAAAAGATATTTCATGCAAATAACAGCCAGAAAAGAGCAGGAGTAGCTATACTAATATCCAACAAATTAGACTTCAAATGTAAAACAGTTAAAAGAGACAAAGAAGGACACTATATACTAATAAAAGGAACAATTAAACAAGAAGACATAACAATCATAAATATTTATGCACCGAACCAGAATGCCCCAAAATACATGAGGAATACACAGCAAACACTGAAAAGGGAAATAGACACATATACCATAATAGTTGGAAACTTCAATTCACCACTCTCATCAATGGACAGAACATCTAGACAGAGGATCAATAAAGAAATAGAGAATTTGAATATTACAATAAATGAGCTAGACTTAACAGACATTTATAGGACATTACATCCCACAACAGCAGGATACACCTTTTTCTCAAGTGCTCATGGATCATTCTCAAAGATAGACCATATGCTGGGTCACAAAGCAAGTCTTAACAAATTTAAAAAGATTGAAATCATACACAACACTTTCTCGGATCATAAAGGAATGAAGTTGGAAATCAATAATAGACGGAGTCCCAGAAAATTCACAAATACGTGGAGGCTCAACAACACACTCTTAAACAACGAGTGGGTCAAAGAAGAAATTGCAAGAGAAATTAGCAAATACCTCGAGGCGAATGAAAATGAAAAAACACAACATATCAAAACCTATGGGACGCAGCAAAGGCAGTGCTAAGAGGGAAATTTATTGCCCTAAATGCCTATATCAGAAAAGAAGAAAAGGCAAAAATTCAGGAATTAACTGTCCACTTGGAAGAACTGGAGAAAGAACAGCAAACTAACCCCAAAGCAAGCAAAAGGAAAGAAATAACAAAGATTAGAGCAAAAATAAATGAAATTGACAACATGAAAACAATAGAGAAAATCAATAAGACCAGAAGTTGGTTCTATGAGAAAATCAATAAGATTGATGGGCCCTTAGCAAGATTGACAAACAGAAGAAGAGAGAGGATGCAAATAAATAAGATCAGAAATGGAAGAGGAGACATAACCACTGACCTCACACAAATAAAGGAGGTAATAACAGGATACTATGAACAACTTTACACTAATAAATACAACAATTTAGATGAAATGGACGGGTTCCTGGAAAGACATGAACAACCAACTTTGACTCAAGAAGAAATAGATGACCTCAACAAACCAATCACAAGTAAAGAAATTGAATCAGTCATTCAAAAGCTTCCTAAAAAGAGAAGTCCAGGACCAGACGGCTTCACATGTGAATTTTATCAAACACTCCAGAAAGAATTAGTACCAACTCTCCTCAAACTCTTCAAAAAAATCGAAGTGGAGGGAAAGCTACCTAATTCATTCTATGAAGCCAACATCACCCTCATACCAAAACCAGGCAAAGATATTACAAAAAAAGAAAACTACAGGCCAATCTCTCTAATGAATATAGATGCAAAAATCCTCAACAAAATTCTAGCAAATCGAATCCAACAACACATTAAAAGAATTATACATCATGACCAAGTAGGATTCATCCCAGGTATGCAAGGATGGTTCAACATAAGAAAATCAATTAATGTAATACACCATATCAACAAATCAAAGCAGAAAAATCACATGATCATCTCAATTGATGCAGAGAAGGCATTTGACAAGATTCAACATCCTTTCCTGTTGAAAACACTTCAAAAGATAGGAACACAAGGGAACTTCCTTAAAATGATAGAGGGAGTATATAAAAAAACCAAAGCTAATATCATCCTCAATGGGGAAAAATTGAACACTTTCCCCCTAAGATCAGGAACAAGACAAGGATGTCCACTATCACCACTATTATTCAACATCGTGTTGGAGGTTCTAGCCAGAGCTATTAGACAAGAAAAATAAATACAAGGCATCAAAATTGGAAAGGAAGAAGTAAAACTATCACTGTTAGCAGAGGATATGATACTATAAGTCAAAAACCCGGAAAAATCCACAACAAAACTACTAGAACTAATAAATGAGTACAGCAAAGTAGCAGGTTACAAGATCAACATTCAAAAATCTGTAGCATTTCTATACACTAGTAATGAAGAAGCTGAGGGGGAAATCAAGAAACGAATCCCATTTACAATTGCAACTAAAAGAATAAAATACCTAGGAATAAATTTAACTAAAGAGACAAAAAACCTATACAAACAAAACTACAAAAAACTGTTAAAAGAAATCACAGAAGACCTAAATAGATGGAAGGGCATACCGTGTTCATGGATTGGAAGACTAAATATAGTTAAGATGTCAATCCTACCTAAATTGATTTACAGATTCAATGCAATACCAATCAAAATCCCAACAACTTATTTTTCAGAAATAGAAAAACCAATAAGCAAATTTATCTGGAAGGGCAGGGTGCCCCGAATTGCTAAAAGTATCTTGAGGAAACAAACAAAGCTGGAGGTCTCACACTGCCGGACTTTAAGGCATATTATGAAGCCACAGTGGTCAAAACAGCATGGTATTGGCATAAAGAGAGATATATCGACCAATGGAATCGAATAGAATGCTCAGATATAGACCCTCTAATCTATGGACATTGATCTTTGATAAGGCAGTCAAGCCAACTCACCTGGGACAGAACAGTCTCTTCAATAAATGGTGCCTAGAGAACTGGATATCCATATGCAAAAGAATGAAAGAAGACCCGTATCTCACACCCTTCACAAAAGTTAACTCAAAATGGATCAAAGATCTAAACATTAGGTCTAAGACCATAAAACAGCTAGAGGAAAATGCAGGGAGATATCTTATGAAACTTACAATTGGAGGCAGTTTTATGGACCTTAAACCTAAAGCAAGAGCACTGAAGAAATAAATAAATAAATGGGAGCTCCTCAAAATTAAACACTTTTGTGCATCAAAGAACTTCATCAAGAAAGTAGAAAGACAGCCTACACAATGGGAGACAATTTTTGGAAATGACATATCAGATAAAGGTCTAGTATCCAGAATTTATAAAGAGATTGTCCAACTCAACAACAAAAAGACAGCCAACCCAATTAGAAAATGGGAAAAAGACTTGAACAGACACCTCTCAGAAGAGGAAATACAAATGGCCAAAAGGCACATGAAGAGATGCTCAATGTCCCTGGCCATTAGAGAAATGCAAATCAAAACCACAATGAGATATCATCTCACACCCACAGAATGGCCATTATCAACAAAACAGAAAATGACAAGTGCTGGAGAGGATGTGGAGAAAGAGGCACACTTATCCACTGTTGGTGGGAATATCAAATGGTGCAACCACTGTGGGAGGCAGTTTGGCGGTTCCTCAAAAAGCTGAATATAGAATTGCCATACGATCCAGCAATACCATTGCTAGGTATCTACTCAAAGGACTTAAGGGCAAAGACACAAATGGACATTTGCACACCAATGTTTATAGCAGCGTTATTTACAATTGCAAAGAGATGGAAACAGCCAAAATGTCCATCAACAGATGAGTGGCTAAACAAACTGTGGTATATACATATGATGGAATATTATGCAGCTTTAATACAGGATAAACTTATGAAGCATGTAATAACATGGATGGACTTAGAGAACATTATGCTGAGTGAGACTAGCCAAAAACTAAAGGACAAATACTGTATGGTCCCACTGATGTGAACCGACATTCGAGAATAAACTTGGAATATGTCATTGGTAACAGAGTCCAGCAGGAGTTAAAAACAGGGTAAGATAATGGGTAATTGGAGCTGAAGGGATACAGACTGTGCAACAGGACTAGATACAAAAACTCAAAAATGGACAGCACAATAATACCTAATTGTAAAGTAATCATGTTAAAACACTGAATGATTATGGATCTTACAACTGGAGGCGGTTTTATGGACCATAAACCTAAAGCAAGAGCACTGAAGAAGGAAATAAATAAATGGGAACTCCTCAAAATTAAACACTTTTGTGCATCAAAGAACTTCATCAAGAAAGTAGAAAGACAGCCTTCACAATGGGAGACAATATTTGGAAATGATATATCAGATAAAGGTCTAGTATCCAGAATTTATAAAGAGATTGTTCATCTCAACAACAAAAAGACAGCCAACCCAATTACAAAATGGGAAAAAGACTTGAACAGACACCTCTCAGAAGAGGAAATACGGATGGCCAAGAGGCACATGAAGAGATGCTCAATGTCCCTGGCCATTAGAGAAATGCAAATCAAAACCACAATGAGATATCATCTCACACCCACCAGAATGGCCATTATCAACAAAACAGAAAATGACAAGTGCTGGAGAGGATGCGGAGAAAGAGGCACACTTATCCACTGTTGGTGGGAATGTCAAAGGGTGCAACCACTGTGGAAGGCAGTTTGGCGGTTCCTCAAAAAGCTGAATATAGAATTGCCATACGACCCAGCAATACCATTGCTAGGTATCTACTCAAAGGACTTAAGGGCAAAGACACAAACGGACATTTGCACACCAATGTTTATAGCAGCATTATTTACAATTGCAAAGAGATGGAAACAGCCAAAATCTCCATCAACAGAAGAGTGGCTAAACAAACTGTGGTATATACATACGATGGAATATTATGCAGCTTTAAGACAAGATAAACTTATGAACCATGTAATAACATGGATGGACCTAGAGAATATTATGCTGAGTGAATCCAGCCAAAAACTAAAGGACAAATACTGTATGGTCCCACTGATGTGAACGGACATTCGAGAATAAACTTGAAATATGTCATTGGTAACAGAGTTCAGCAGGAGTTAGAAACAGGGTAAGACAATGGGTAATTGAAGCTGAAGGGATACAGACTGTGCAACAGGACTAGATACAAAAACTCAAAAATGGACAGCACAATAATGCCTAATTGTAAAGTAATCATGTTAAAACACTGAATGAAGCTGCATCTGAGCTATAAGTTTTTGTCTTGTTTTGTTTTGTTTTGTTTTGATTTTACTATTATTACTTTTATTTTTTTCTCTATATTAACATTCTATATCTTTTTCAGTTATGTTGCTAGTTCTTCTAAACCAATGCAAATGTACTAAGAAATGATGATCATGCATCTATGTGATGATGTTAAGAATTAATGATTGCATGTGTAGAATGGTATGATCTCTAAATGTTGGGTTAATTTCTTTTTTTCCGTTAATTAAAAAAAAAAAAAGAGAAGGGATAATTGGAGATGAAGGGATACAGACTGTACAACGGGACTGGATATAAAAACTCAGAAATGGACAGCACAATACTACCCAATTGTAATGCAATTATGTGAAAACACTGAATGAAGCTGCATGTGAGGTATAGGTTTTTTGTTTTTGTTTTTTTTGTTTTTTTTCTTTCTATTATTGTTTTAATTCTTATTCTGTTGTCTTTTTATTTCTTTTTCTAAATCGATGCAAATGTACTAAGAAATGATGAATATGCAACTATGTGATGTTATTAAGAATTACTGATTGTACATGTAGATTGGAATGATTTCTAATTGTTTTGTTAAATCTTTTTTTAATTTTTTAAAAAAAAAATAACCTCCAGGATAATCTCTGGATTCTGCTTGAAATGCTCAGCCACTGAAAAAAAAAAAAAACACTGAACGAAGCTGCATCTGAGCTATAGATCTTTTTTTTTACTATTATTATTACTTTTATTTTTTTCTCTATATTAACATTCTATATCTTTTTCTGTTGTGTTGCTAGTTCTTCTAAACCAATGCAAATGTACTAAGAAACAATGATCATGCAGCTATGTGATGATGTTAAGAATTACTGATTGCATATGTAGAATGGTATGATTTCTAAATGTTGGGTTAATTTCTTTTTTTTCCATTAATTAATAAAAAAAATGTAAAAAAAAAAAAAGAAAGAAACCACTCATTAGTAATGAGATTGAATCAGTCATCAAAAAACTTCCCAAGAAAGAGAAATCCAGGACCACATAGCTTCACAGATGAATTCTACCAAACATTCCAGAAAGAATTAATACCAGTCATGCTCAAACTCTTCAAAAAAATTGAAGGGGAAAGAAAGTTACATAATTCATTCTATGATGCCAACATCACCCTAATACCAAAGCCAAACAAAGATACTACAAGAAAAGAAAATTACAGACCAATCTCTCTAGTGAATATAGATGCAAAAATCTCCAAAAAAAATACTTGCAAATCAAAACCAGCAGCATATTCAAAGGATTATACACCATGACCAAGTCGGTTTTATTCCAGGTATGCAGGGCTGGCTCAACACAAGAAAATCAATTAATGTAATACACTATGTCAACAAATTAAAGGGGAAAACCCACATGATCATCTCAATTGATGCAGAACAGACATTTGACAAAATTCAACATCCTTTCTTAATAAAAACACTTCAAAAGATAGGAATAGAGGGAAACTTCCTCAACATGATAAAGGGAATATATGAAAAAACCCACAGCTAACATTATACTCAATGGTGAAAGACTGAAAGCTCTCCTACTAAGATCTGGAACAAGACAAGAATGTCCACTGTCACCATTTGTTCAACATTGTGCTGGAAGTTCTAGCTACAGAAATTAGGCAAGAAAGAAATAAAACACATCCAGATTGGAAAAGAAGTAAAACTTTCACTGTTGCAGATAATATGATTCTACATAGAAAGTCCCAAAAAACTACAACAAAACCACTAGAACTAATAAACAAGTTCAGCAAAGTGGCAAGATACATGGTCAACAATGAAAAATCAGTAGTGTTTCTATACACTACTAATGAGCAATCTGGATCAAGAAAAATATTCCATTTATAATATTCTAATCAAGTAATGAACAATCTCAAAAAAAATATTTCATTTACAATAGCAACCAAATGAATCAAATATCCAGGGATAAAATTAACTGACAACATAAAGGATCTATACAGAGAAAACTGCAACACAGTGCTAAAAAGGAAATCTAAATAAACAGGACATACCATGTTCATGGACTGGAAGGCTAAATATGGGTAAGGTGTCAAATCTACCCAAAATAATTAATCAATTCAATGCAATAATAATCAAAATACCAACAACTTACTTTGTGGAAATAAAAAAACCCAATAATCAAATTTATTTGGAAGGACAGGGTGTCCTGAATAGTTAAAAACATCTTGAAAAAGAAAAATAAAGTTAATGGTCTCACACAATCTGACTTTAAAGCATATTACAAAGCTATGGTGGTTAAAATAGCATGCTACTGGCATAAAGACAGGTATACCAACCAATAGAAAAAAATTGAGAGGTCAGAAATACACCCTCTCCTCTATGGAAGATTGATTTTTTACAAGGTAGCTAAGTCCATTCAACTAGCAAAGAACAGCTTCTTCAACAAATGGTGCTTGGAGAGCTGGATATCCATTTTTAAAAGAATGAAAGAGGACCCTTATCTCATACATTTTACAAAAATTAACTCAAAATGAACCAAAGAATAGGCATTTTTCTGAAGAGCAAATACAGATGGCTCAAAAGCACATGAAGAGGAAGGTGCCAAGATGGTGGCTTAGTAAGGTGCAAGATTTAGTTCATCCTTCGGAACAGCTACTAAATAATCAGGAACAGTACAGAACAGCTCCTGGGGCCACGTCAGTGACCAGACACACAGCATACCCCAGTCTGGACCAGCTGGACCAGCTGCAAGCCCTCCCAGAACCATGAGTTCCCCAAACCACGGTATCCAGGGCCCCTCTCCCACAGGCTGCTTCCCAGAGGGGAAAGGAAAGGGACTTTACTAGCAGCAGGGGCTGAGCACAACCAAACGCCAATTGTGGAATTAATTAACAAATTCTGACAACTAAAATTCAGCCCTCAGCCAGGGGAGCATGGTCAAAGTGGAGGTCACTCATTTTTGTCCTGGCACCAAGGGGGCAGGGCTGACAGGGAAAAAAAAAAAGAAACGGAGTTTTTTTTCATGGCTGTGTTTCTATGAAGGCTTGACTGCCTTTGGATACAGCAGCAGGACTTCTCAGGCTGCAACTGCCCCAGGCATAGGCAGAAACAAGCTTGTTTGGGGGCTTGTCTGGAGCCTGTGCCTTCCCCAGAGAAGGGGTAAAGCTCAACTCAGGTGGAATCCCTCCCTTAAGGAATTCAGACCTCAGGGCTTGTAATTTAAAGCCATTAAAACCAGTCTACAGCCTCTCCTCTGTCTCCACCATGACCCCAGCAGGGAGAGTCTACCAAAGTTAAAGGTACCACATTGTCTTATGCTGGTGGGACCTGCAGGCAGACAAGTGCCACATACTGGCAGGATAAGAAAAACAAAGTCCAGAGACTTCACAGGAAAGTCTTTCAACCTGCTGGGTCTCACCCTCAGGGAAAATCGACACAGGTGACTCTTTCCTCCTGATAGGAGACCAGTTTGGTCTGGGAAAATCTGGCTGGGGTCTATAATACCTACGTAGACTCTCCTAAGGGTGGGGGAAAAAGGGACTTTACAAGCAGGGCAAGAAACAAGAAAATAAAAACTGAAAAATTCTCCTCTGTTAAACAAAACCTAAGCTAGAGGTCCAGAAAAAGCAGAACTGAATGTCAAAGAACAGACAGACAACAAATTCATCCAGCAAGAAAACCCTAGTAAAAACAGTCTCCAGAATAAACTAATTAAGGTAATTAAATGCTTAGACACCAGCAAAATAACAAATCACACTAGGAAAATCGAAGATATGGCCCAGTCAAAGGAACAAACCAACAATTCAAATGAGATACAGGAGTTAAAACAGTTAACTCAGAATATATGAAGAGACATGAAAAACCTCATCAAAAACCAAATCAATGAATTGAGGGAGAATATAAAGAAGGCAAGGAATGTACAAAAAGAAGAAATTGAAAGTCTGAAAAAACAAATCACAGAACTTTGGGGAATGAAAGACATGGTAGAAGAGATTAAAAAAACAATGGAAACCTACAATGTTAGATTTCGAGAGGCAGAAGACTGGATTAGTGAACTGGAGGACAGAACATCTGAAATCCAACAAGCAAAAGAAAATATAAGGAAAAAATGGAAAAATATGAGCAGGGACTTGGGGAATTGAATAACAATATGAAGCACACGAATATATGTGTTGTGGGTGTCCAGAAAGAGAAGATAAGGGAAAAGGAGGAGAAAACTAATAGAGGTAATTATCACTGAAAATTTCCCAACTCTTATGAAAGACTTAAAATTACAGATCCAAGAAGTGCAGCGTGCCCCAAAGAGAACAGATCCAAATAGACGTACTCCAAGACACTTACTAATTAGAATGTCAGAAGTCAGAGAGAAAGAGAGAATCTTGAAAGCAGCAAGAGAAAAGCAATCCATCACATACAAGGGAAGCCCAATAAGACTATGCGTAGATTTCTCAGCAGAAACCATGGAGACAGCGGGATGATATATTTAAATTACTAAAAGAGAAAAACTGCCAACCAAGAATTATATATCCAGCAAAATTGTCCTGAAAAATGAAGGAGAAATTAAAACATTTTCAGGCAAAAAAATCACTAAGAGAAATTGTGACCAAGAGGCCAGCTATGCAAGAAATACTAAAGGGAGCACTAAAGACAGATACAAAAAGACAGGAGAGAGAGGTGTGGAGAAGAGTGTAGAAATGAAGACTATGAGTAAAGGTAAAAGAAGGAAAATTGGATATGACATATAAAATCCAAGAGGAAAAATGGGAGAAAAAAGTACTACCTGTACAGTAATAATACTAAATGTTAATGGATTAAACTCCCCAATCAAAAAGACATACACTGGCAGAATGGATTAAAAATCAGGACCCATCTATATGCTGTCTACAGGAAACACATCTTAGACACAAAGATGAAAGGTTGGGAAAAGATATTTCATGCAAATAACAATCAGAAAAAGAGCAGTAGTAGCTATACTAATATCCAACAAATTAGACTTCAAGTGTAAAACAGTTAAAAGAGATAAAGAAGGATATTATGTATTAACAAACGGAACGATTCAACAAGAAGACATAACAATCTTAAATATTTATGCACCGAGCCAAAATGCTCCAAAATACGTGTGGCAAACACTGAAAGGAGAAATAGACACATTTACCATAATAGTTGGGGACTTCAATCCCCCAATCTCATCAATGGACAGAACATCTAGACAGAGGATCAATAAAGAAACAGAGAATTTCAACAATACAATAAATGAGCTAGACTTAACAGACATTTATAGAGCATTACACCCCACAACAGCAGGATACACATTTTTCTCAAGTGGTCATGGATCATTCTCAAGGATAGACCATATGCTGGGTCACAAAGCAAGTCTCAATAAATTTAAAAAGATTGAAATCATACAAAATACTTTGAGATCATAAAGGAATGAAGCTGGAAATCAATAATAGGCAGAGTGCCAGAAAATTCACAAATATGTGGAGGCTCAACAACACACTCTTAAACAACCAGTGGGTCAGGGAAGAAACTACAAGAGAAATCAGTAAATATCTCGAGGCAAATGAAAATGAAAACACAACATATCAAAATTTATAGGACCCAACAAAGGCAGTGCTAAGAGGGAAATTTATTGCCCTAAATGCCTATATCAAAAAAGAACAAAGGGCAAAAATTGAGGAATTAACTGTCTACTTGGAAGAACTAGAGAAAGAATAGCAAACTAACCCCAAAGCAAGCAAAGGAAAGAAATAATGAAGATTAGAGCAGAAATAAATGAAATTGAGAACATGAAAACAATTGAGAAAATTAACAAAATTGGAAGCTGGTTTTATGAGAAAATCAATAAGATTGATGGACCGTTAGCAAGGTTGACAAAAAGAAGAAGAGAGAGGATGCAAATGAATAAAATCAGAAATGGAAGAGGAGACATGACCACTGATACCACAGAAATAAAGGAAGTAATGACAAGATTCTATCAAGAACTTTATGCTAATAAATACAACAATGTAGATGAAATGGACAACTTTCTAGAAAGGCATGAACAACCAACTTCGACTTGAGAAGAAATAGACAACTTCTACAAACCAATCACGAGTAAAGAAATTGATACAGTCATTAAGAAGCTCCCCAAAAGAAAAGTCCAGGACCAGATAGCTTCACACGTGAATTCTACCAAACATTCCAGAAAGAATTAGTACCAATCCTGATCAAATTCTTCAAAAAAATTGAAGCCAGAGGAGTTAGACAAGAAAAGACATACAAGGCATCAAAATTGGAAAGGAAGAAGTAAAACTCTCACTGTTTGCAGATGATAAGTGTTTCTATACACTAGTAATGAACAATCTGAGGGGAAAATCAAGAAAAGAATTCCATTTGCAATTGCAACCAAAAGAATAAAATATTTAGGAATAAATTTAACTAGAGAGACAAAAGACCTGTACAAAGAAAACTACAAGAAATTGTTAAGAGAAATTACAGAGGGCCTAAACACATGGAAGGGCATACTGTGTTCATGCATTGGAGGACTAAATATAGTTAGGCTGTCAATTCTACCTAAATTGATTTATACATTCAATGCAATATCAATTAAAATCACAAAACCTTTCTTTTCAGAAATAGTAAAACCAATAACCGAATTTATCTGGAAGGACAGTGTGCCCCCAATAGCTAAAAGTATCCTGAGGAAAAAAAAACGAAGCTGGTGGTCTCGCGCTACCTGACTTTAAGGCACATTATGAAGCTACAGTGGTCAAAACAGCATGGTATTGGCATAAAGATAGATATATTGACCAATGGAATTGAATAGAGTGTTCAGATATAGACCCTCTCATCTATGTACAGTTGATCTTTGATAAGGCAGTCAAGCCAACTCACCTGGGACAGAACAGTCTCTTCAATAAATGGTGCCTAGAGAACTGGATATCCATATGCAAAAGAATGAAAGAGGACCCATATCTTACACCCTATCCAAAGTTAACTCAAAATGGATCAAAGACCTAAACATTAGATCTAAGACCACAAAACTGTTAGGAGAAACTGTAGGGAAATATCTTATAAATCTTATACTTGGAGGTGGTTTTATTGACCTTACACCCAAAGCAAGAGCACTGAAGAAAGAAAGAAAGAAAGAAAGAAAGAAAGAAAGAAATGGAACTCCTCAAAATTAAACACTTCTGGGCATCAAAGAACTTCATCAAGAAAGTAAAAAGACAGCCTACCCAATGGGAGACAATATTTGGAAATGACATATCAGATAAAGGTCTAGTATCCAGAATTTATAAAGAAATCGTTCAACTCAGCAACAAAAAGACAGCCAACTCAATTACAAAATGGACAAAAGACTTGAACAGACACTTCTCAGAAGAGTAAATACAAATGGCTAAAAGTCACATGAAGAGATGCTCAACTTTCCTGGCTGTTAGAGAAATGCAAATCATAACCACAATGAGATATCATCTCACACCCACCAGAATGACCATTATCAATAAAACAGAAAATGACAATTGCTGGAGACATGTGGAGAAAGAGGCACACTTATCCACTGTTCGTGGGAATGTCTAATGGTACAACCACTGTGGAAGGCAGTTTAGCAGTTCTCAAAAAGCCAAGTATAGAATTGCCATATGACCTGGCAATACCATTGCTAGGCATCTACTCAGAGGACATGAGGGAAAGGACACAAACAGACATTTGCACACCAATGTTTATAGCAGCATTATTTACAATTGCCAAAGAGATGGAAACAGCCAAAATGTCCATCAACAGATGAGTGGCTAAACAAACCGAGGTATATACATATGGTGGAATATTATGCAGCTATAAGACAGAATAAAGTTATGAAATATGTAACAATCTGGATGGACCTTGAGGACATTATGCTGAGTGAGATTAGCCAGAAACAAAAGGACAAATACTGTATGGTCCCACTGATATGAACTGACATTAGTGAATAAACTTGGAGAGTTTCGTTGGTAACAGAGACCATCAGGAGGCAGAAATAGGGTAAGATATTGGGTTATTGGAGCTAAAGGGTTACAGATTGTGCAACAGGACTGAATGTAAAAACCCAGAAATGTATGGCACAATACTACCTAAATGTAATAAAATTATGTTAAAACACTGAATGAAGTTGAATGTGAGAATGATAGAGGGAGGAGGGTTGGGGGCACAAATGAAATCAGAAGAAAAGATAGATGATAAAGATTGAGATGGTATAATCCAGGAATGCCTAGTGTGTATAATGATGGTGACTAAAGGTACAAATTTTAAAAATATTTTGCATGAGGAAGAACAAAGAAATATCATTACTGCAGGGTGCTGAAAATAGATGGTAATTAATATTTTAAAATTTCAACTTATGTGTGAGACGAGCAAAAAAATGTTTATTTGGTACAAAATTTATATTTTGACTAGAGCATTTCCCAACATAACTTATGTAGACAGCTTAATTGAAGACCATAAGTACATGGAACTTGAGTAGGACATGAGATTTTGTGGTTTTGTCCAGAGTGATGCCCTGATAAATCCCAGAGTGATTAGAAACAGTGAATAAAAAAATATTTACAAAGTCCTCTTGGGGAATGGTGAGAATGGGGGAAAATTCAGCCTCCCCAAGGTGAATCCTTGATATTCTCACAAGCAGTGTGGACAACCATGGCTGTGGGCTGAGCCCCCAGTCTTGGGATTTTTCATATGAAACTTAACCCCACAAAGGATAGGTTGAGCCTACTTAAAATTAGGCCTAAGAGTCACCTCCAAGAGAATCTCTTTTGTTGCTCAGATGTGGTCTCTCTCTCTCTCTAGCCAATACAACAAGCAAACTCAACACCCTCCCCCTGTCTACATGGGACATGACTACCAGGGGTGTGAACCTTCCTGGCAATATGGGACAGAGATCCTTGAATGAGCTGAGACTCAGCATCAAGGGATTGAGAAAACCTTCTCGACCAACAGGGCAAGAATGATATGAGACAACGTATCAATGGCTGAGAGGTTCCAAACAGAGTCAAGAGGTTATCCTGGAGGTTATTCTTACACATTAAGTAGATATCATCTTGTTAGTCCAGATGTCATGGAGAGGCTGGAGGGAACTGCCTGAAAATGTGGCGCTGTTTTCCAGTAGCCACGTTTCTTAAAGATAATTGTATAAGGATATAGCTTTCACAATGTGACTGTGTGATTGTGAAAACCTTGTGTCTGATGCTCCTTTTATCTACCTTGTCAATAGATGAGTAGCACATTTGGAATAAAAATAAATAATAGGGGGAACAAATGTTAAAACAAATTTAGTTTGAAATGCTAGTGATCAAGGGGTATGGGTTATGGTATGTATAATATTTTTTTTCTCTTTTCATTTTATTTCTTTTTCTGAATAGATGCAAATGTTCCAAGAAATGATCATGATGATGAATATGCAACTATGTGATGATATGGTGAATTACTGATTATATATGTAGAACAGAATGATCAAACTAGAAATGTTTGAGTTTGGTGTTTTTTGGCATTTGAAAAAATAAAATTAAAAAATTTTAAAAAATGCACATGAAGAGATGCTCATTTTCACTAGCTATAAGGAAAATGCATATCAAGACTACAATGAGGTATGACCTCACACCTCTAAAAATGGCTGCTATTAAACAAAGGGGAAACTACACATGTGGAAGAGAATGTGGAAAATTTTGGGATACTTAATCACTGCTGGTGGGAATATATGATGTTACAACCATTATGGAAGATAGTGTGTTGGTTCCTTAGGAAACTAAATATGAAGTTGCCCTATGATCCGGCAATAGCACTACTTGGTATTTACCCAGAAGAGCTAAAAGCAGTGTCACAAGCAGGCATTTGTACACCGATGTTCATAGCAACATTATTCACAATTGCCAAAAGATGAAAACAGTCCAAGTGCCCATCAACAGATGAGTGAATTAACAAAATGTGGTATATACATAAGATGCAATATTATGCAGCAGTAAGACAAAATGACATTCTGAAGCACATGACAAGATGGATGTGCCTTGAGGACATAATGCTGAGTGAAATAAGCCAGACACAAAAGGATTGATACTGTATAATTTCACTTTTATGACCATGGTGAGGGTAAAATTGGAGGTTTATAATACAGAATATAGGAGACGTAGAGATATATAGTAACTAACGATGAGTGAATGGTTAACTAATGATGTTGAACTCAAATGTAAGGGAATAGTTGGAAGTGAAGGTAGTTCACTAGTGAGTCTATAAGTAATATTACTGTATTGAAGGTGAACATGATTGAAACAGGTTTTACAGACCTATATGTCCCACTG
This sequence comes from Tamandua tetradactyla, assembly GCF_023851605.1. NCBI lineage: Eukaryota > Metazoa > Chordata > Mammalia > Pilosa > Myrmecophagidae > Tamandua > Tamandua tetradactyla. Next base: position 95,287,329 of record NC_135333.1, on the reverse strand, counting down.
ATTAACTCTACAAATATAAACAATTTCTTCCATGAACTACTTCAAAGGTATGATTCTTGTACAAAGAGTGTTAAGTTCAGGGTATAGGGGGAAAACTGCTATTGCATGCTATGGGCTATGTTTAACAGGAAAACAGCAATACCACAGCAAGAGCAAGGGTAAATAATGGGGGGAGGGAAAAGACTTAAGGGGAGGTTTAGACTTCCTGTTTGGTGATGGTGTGTTTATTGGTTATCATTCTTTTGGGAACAATGAAGTTATCTAACAGTGAGAGTGTTGCTCTCGGTATGGACTTTGGACATTATCCATGATGTCTAATGAGTACAGGTGGTTTAAGGATGCATTGACTGAGAAGTAGATTAGCAAGCAATGGTGTATACATATGATTGAATATAGTTCTGCAACAAAAAGGAACAAAGTTGTGAGGCATGCGACAAGAATGAACCTGTGGGACTATTTGGTGAGGCAAAATAAGCCAGAAACAAAAGAAAAATCACTGTATGGTCTCCTTCAGAAAATGCTTATAAGAAAATAGGGGCCTACACTGTAAGCTCTTAAAGCAGCCACATTTAGTCTAAAGTGGTAATTATTATTTCTGGATTTTGAGACACTGCATAATCTGGTATTTAAAGATAATACCAATCAGGTTGAGATTAAGGTAATTCAGAACACAGGTGTAAGGGAGACATTTCCTGTATTTTAGAAACTCACCTACTCTTTGTGACCAAAGGAAGAAAGGTTTATTTTGTCTGGAATCTAAATTTTCTATAGCACATAATCTAACTCAACCTATCTGGATAGCTTTAAACAATCAAATCATAGGGAGCCCAGAATAAAAATGAGGGCCGTTAATCCTGTTAAGCTTAATGTAATGCCTGGATACATCCTATAATATATTGAGCAGATAATCAAAGAGTATTGGCAAAGTCCCTTGAAGGATGGGGGAAAAAATATGTAACTGACAAACTTTACCATTGGGAAGCCCCCAATACTGTGTCAAACATTAGACACACCCAAATCAATAGGCCAAGCCCTTGATCTTGAGGCTTACTCTTAGAAGCTTATGTATGTAGCTGAGGAGCTTAATCTACCTATAGTTATGCCTAAGAGTTACTCCTGGAGGACCTCTTTTGTTGCTCAGATCTGGCCTCCCTCTCTCTAAGCCCAATCTACAGGTGAAATCATTGTCCTTCCCTCTATGTGGGATATGACAACAAGGGTGAAATTCTCCCTCATGGCATGGGAGATGACTCCCAGGGATGAGTCTGGCCCTGGCACTGTGGGATCAACAACGCCATCCTGACCAAATGGGGGAAAAGAAGTGTAGCAAATAAGCTTTCAGTGGCTGAGAGAGTTCATATAGAATTGAGAGGCTACTCTAGAGGTCACTCTTTTGCAAGCTTCAGTTAGACATTGCTATGTATCATAAATTGCCAAACCCCAACCAAAACCATTCCAGCCAATCCTAAAGAACACATAGGGCAATATATAAGATTCTACAAAGGTTCCATGCACTAGGGTAACTTCCCAGAAACCTACAACCTCCAGACAGGTCCTAGACCAAATAAGCCCTGAAAGCTAGAGGGGCCAGCCTCTTCAGAACATCAGCTAGTTCCATCTCCCTACCCCATATTATTGACAGCCTCTTCCAACATGAAAAAGTTAGAATGGGCATATCTCAGATACCCCTAAAGAGTGGGAGAAAGATCAAAGGTGATGGTGGAGTTCTACAGAGAAGGTAGGGTTTTACAAGCGAGTATGATTGCTGAATCATGCTGATGTTTCTTTTAATCTCCAGTATCTTAGAACAGCTAGAAGTAAAAACCTAAAATTGTAGAATTGTAACCCACATCAAACTCTGAAATCTGTTCTACAACTAATAGTTGTGATGTGCTCTGAAATTTATTGCCTTTTGTATATATGCTATTTTTCATAAACAAGAAAAAAAAGTTAATTGTGATGATAAAAAATATTTATTTCTTCTGGTCTCCAATGTTCTGGAGCAGCTAAAGGAAAAAATCTTGGATGATAGTATGGTAGCCCATGATAAACTCTGAGATCTGTCCTGTAACCACTTGTTGAAGAGTGCTTTGAATATTCCTGCTTTTTTTCCTTTTCTTTGTATATTTGTTATATTATACAATAAAAAAGCTAAAAAAAAAAAAAAAAAAGGACCAAAGCTGTAAACATTAGGGCTAAGACCACAAAGCTTTTAGCAGAAAATTAAGGGAAGTATCTTAAAGATCTTGTGATAGGAAGTATTTTCCTAGACCTTACATCTAAAATGCAAGCAATGAAAGAAGAAATAAGCCTCAAAATTGAATAGTTTTATAACTCAAAGGACTCTGTCAAGAAAGTAAAAAGGCAGCCTACTCGATGGGAGACAATATTTGGAAACCACATGTCTGATAAGGGGTTAATATTCAGACTATATAAAGAGATCCTACAATTCAACAACAAACAAACAACCCAATTAAAAAGTGGATGGAAAGACATGGATAGACACTTTCATAAAGATGAAATACAAATTGTTCATAAACATATGAAAAGATGTTCAATTCCCTAGCTATCAGGGAAATGCAAATCAAAATCACAATGAGATACCACCTCATGCCTATAAGAATGGCCATTATCAGAAAACTAGAAGTGCTAGAAAAGATGTGGCAAAATAGGTACACTTATTTACTGTTGATGGGGATGTAGAATGCTGCAACCACTCTGGAAGGCAATTTGGTGGTTCCTCAGGAAGCTGAGTATAGAATTGCCATATGATTCAGCAATTTCTAGATATATACTAGAAAAAACTGAAAGCAGGGCACAAACAGACTTTTGCACACTGATGTTTACAGCAGCATTATTCACATTGCCAATACAAGGAAATGGCCCAAATGTCCATCAACTCACAAGTTGATAAGCAAATTGTGGTATATACATACGATGAAATATTATGTATCTGTAAGACAGAATAAAGTCATGATGCATGTAATAACACGGATGAACCTTGAGGACATTACACTAAGCAAAATAAGCCAGACAAATACTCTATGGTTTCACTAGTATGAGCTAACCATAATGAGTGAACTCTGAGAGTGAAAGTTGAGAACACAGGGTATCAGGAGATAGAAAAACGTAGTTTTGGCATTAGAAGCTTAAGGAGTACAGAATGTTTAACAAGATTGATTGTAGAGATTCAGAAATGGACAGCACAATTATGTGCAAAAGTAGCACAATAGTTTAAGTATAATGAACCAAACTGAGTGTGAGTATGGTTGAAAGATGAAGGCTAGGGTTGTGTATGGTACCAGAAGGGAAGATGGAGGATAAAAACTGGGGCTGTATAACTTAGTGAAACCTAAAGTGAACAATGACAGTGATTAATTGTGCAATATAAGAAAGTTTTTACATGAGCAAGAACAAATGTATGTCACCATGGAGAAGTGTTAAAAATGAGATGGCATACAGAAAAAATACAATTAATGCATCTAGTGTCTATAGTTAACAGTAACATTGTGATATTCATTCATTAACTGTAACAAGCACAATATACCAAAGCTAAATGCCCATAAGAAGGGACATAAGGGTGAATGGAACTTTTTCCTCTCTTTCATTTTTTTTCTTTCCTTTATTGTTTTTTTTCTTCTTATTCTTCTTTCTTCATGGAAGAAACAGAAATGTTCTTACATAGCTTGTGTTGGTGAATGCATAAATACATGATCATACAAGGAACCATAGATTGTATACTTAGGATAGATTGCATTGTATGTGAGTAAAAAAAACCAGAGAGATACAAGTGCTTGAGAATATGTGGAGAGAGAGATACATATGTACAATGGTACAGCCTCTCTGGAGGAAAGCTTGGAAGTTCCTCAGGAGGCTAACTATAGGGTTGCCATAAGATCTTGTAATCCCAATACTAGGTATGCACTCAGAAGAACTGTAAGCAGGGACATGACTAAACTTTGGCAGACTGCTCTTGATGGTGGGTATTATTTATGATTGCCAGTGGAGGAGGTGACCCAAGGCTCCATCAACTGACAAGTGGAAGAGCGAACTGTGGTGTATACATATGATGGAATATTGCGTGACTGCAGAAAGGAATGAAGCAAGGCATACAACTAAGTGAATTAGCCTTGAAGACATTATGTTGAGTGAAATAAGCCAGAAGCAAAAGGACAAATACTGTATGGTCCCACTGATATGAATTAACTACAATAAGCAAACTCTAAGAATTAAATTTGAAAGCATAAGTCACAGAAAGTGGGCAGTGATTGGACAATAGATAGTTAAGGAGTAGAGAATGTTGAATAAGGCTCATTGTAAAGGTTAATAGAAATTAATAACATGAAACAAGAAAATTAGGGCCTAGATTGCAAGCTCTTACAGCAGTCACATTTATTCTTGAGTTTTAACTGTTATTTCTAAATTCTGAGATGTCAAACTCTTTGTGTATAACCTGGTAACTCCTAGAATTTCAGTATATGTGTAACATCTGAGACTCTAAGTTAAAGTTCTGCAGTTTTGAAAGTCAGCATTACTTCATATGGTAACTGAAAAAGAGATCAGACTTCAATTGGAGACGTGAATGAACCTGATCTGGTTAGGAAAAAGGCAAATCAGAAAGCAGCGTAAAGGAAAATATTTTATGGATCTTAAACCTTCAACTTCTGTATGAGACCAAAAGAAGAGATGTTTATTTTATGCAAAATTTTAATTTTCTGTAGCACACTATCTAATTTAACCTGTCAGTTTAGTATATTTAAACACCCTAATTACATGGAACCTAGAGCAGGGAATGAGACCTTGCTATTTTGTACAGATTAATATAATACCCTAATACATTCCAGAATATTTTGGGCAGAAAATAATATATATATATATATTTACAAATTGTGTTGAGGGGCTGGAGAAAAAAATATGGAACTTTTCAACTTTCCCATCTGGGGAATTCCTGATAGTCTCTCAATCATTATGGACTTCCAATTTAATAAGCTAAGCCTTCAATCTTAAGGCTTGCCTTTATGAAACTTATTTCTGTAATGGCAAAGCTAAGCCTATTTATAATTATGCCTAAAGAGAACCTCTTTTGTTGCTCAGATGTGGCGTCTCTCTCACTAAGCCAAACTCTGCAAATCAACTCACTACTCTCCCTCTGCATGGGTCATGACTTTCAGGGTATAATCCTCCCTGGCATCTTGGGATTGACAATGACTTCTTGAAAAAAAAGGAGGGAAGAAATGAAATAAAATAAAGTTTCAGTGGCTAAGAGATTTCAAATAGAGTCAAGAGGTCATCCTGGAGGTTACTCTTATGCAAGCTTCAGCTAGATATTGCAAATTGCCAACTATTAATAGTATAATACTATTATAGTAATAGTATTATACTATTAATAGTATTCCTGAAAACTCTAAAGAACACTCTGGTCTCTATCTAAGACTCTATAAGAATTTTACCTATTAAGCTTATTTTTTCAGAAATTTAAAGCCCCCAGATTGTTCCTATGCCAGATATACCTTGAAACCCAGAGGTACAAGTCTCTCCAAGAACATCAGGATATTTCACTCCTCTACTCCATAAAGTCAACACTCCTTCCCAGCACAAAGAAGTTAGAATGGTCATTTCCCAGCTATTCCTGAAGATAGAGAGATGATCAAGTGAGAGGGAAGAGGTGTAACTGAGAAGTTAAAATGCAGGAATATAACAATCAGTCCTGTGTTGGACAATGACAGTAATTAAGCATACAAATATTAAAAAGTTCTTTCCTGAACTAGAACAAATGCATGATATTGTCACAAGGATTTAATAATAGAGTAGTATATGGGAGAAAATATACCTATTACAAACTATGGACTATAGTGGACAGTAATATCTTCATATTCTTTCATTAACAGTGACAAATGGACCACACCAATACTAGGGTTCAATAATGGAGAGGGCTGTAAGGATTTGGGGATGTACTGGATTTTCTTTTTAATTTTTTATTTCTTTTTCTGGAGTATTGAAAATATTCTAATATGTTAGAATCTGGGTGATTGTGGAGACCCACGGCCCAGCTCCCCCCTCCATATTGAGAGGAAGTTAGTGCACATAGCTGCCTATGTAACCTGGATAGAAGTTAAAGGTCAACAGCTAAAGACCTCCTCAGGGAGGAAAAGAATATACTGATGGTATCATAAAGCACTTATCTTGTAAAGCTTTAAAAGTCCTCTCCCCTGAATATGATAATCTCTGAACCATTGTGTCATGGGAACTTGTTGAAACTCTGTTCTCATACCCTATTGAATTTCCTGGTCCTAAACCCTTACAAGCTGCCCCCTTGCCTTTGCAGAGTGCTAACTTCTGAATGGGGGCCATTGGAACAATTTTCTTCTGTTTGTAAGTCTTAATAGAGCTCATGTCTGATTCTGTGTCTAGCATGTTCTTTAGTCTTGGGGCTGCACTGACCTGAGCCCTTCAAGAGGTTGGCTGAAACAATGATGAATGCACAACTATGTAATGACATTTTGAGCTACTGATTTTATACTTCAGATGCATTATATGATGTGTGACTATATTTCAATAAAATTTCAAAAAAAAAAAAAAGAAATGTGGTGGAACAACAGCATATCCATACAGGAAAAAATGAACCTCAACCCTTACCTCACACCATATACACAAATTAACACAAAATATATCTATAGACCTAAAGATAATAGCTCAAGGCATAAAACTTCTAGAATACATATGGGAAAAATCTTTACAAAGTTGGGATAGGCAGAGATATCTTAGAACACAAAAAAGCAAAAACTATGAAAGAAATAATTGATAAATTGGACTTCACAGTGTAAAGCTTGTGCTCTTTGAAAGAGATACTTAAGGAAATGAAAAAACAAGCCACACATTTAGAGAAATATTCACAATGCATATATCTGACAAATTTCTTATATTCAGAATATATGAAAAATCCTTACAACATAATATAAAGACAACCCAGTTTTTCAAAATGGATGAAAGATTTGAGCAGATACTCTCAGCAAAGAAGATACATGAATGGTCAGTCAGCACATATAAAGATTCTCAGATTCATTAGTTATTATAGAAATATAAATTAAAACCACATGAAATGCCACTGTATATCCAGTAGAATAGCTAAAATTAAATACCATTCCTCACTAAAAGGCACGAAGTCTAATTCAGGTCTAGGGTAGAAAATGTACAAGATGAACTTGAAATAACTTGTGCCAGAAAGCAAGAAAGCTATCAAAGGCTAATCATGGAGTCCTATCAAACATAAACTCACACACACACTGGGACATGCACATTCACACACTCAAATAAAAAACACATGAGCCAGCTTGAAGAGGATCCTGTTGGTCAAATGTGAAATGATTTTAGTATCAAAAAAGAATTGTGATCCCAGGTGATTAAAATAAATTTAAACTACAGTAAGACAATATATTTTTTTAAAAGAAGAGGAAATGATACAAAACAAGACTCAGTGGATACAATTGAAGGTTACTAGGCAGTACTTTAACAATTGATGATTAAAGGAAAAGAACTGAAAAATTATATTGTTTTTCCAGTATGCACTACATTTCATGGAAATCAAATAGTCCTAGTAGATAACAGTTCTTCAGTGTAGAAGAATCCCAGATAATTAATGCAGAATTAGAAAACTCAACATTTTTGCAAATCATAATGAAATGACTCATACGATGGTTACCAACAGATAATAAAACTATTAGGTGAAAGAGTAATGTGAAATTTTAATAAAGGGATCAGGTTGTTACCACTTGATCCCACTGATCAATTTTAGCATTGTTACTGGACAAAGTCAGTGGATTTTTTTGTTCAATGTGCTCAAATGACCAATTTCTGAGACATTGGGATTTCAAAGAAAGAAAAAGTTTATTACTAGGTACATAGCAGGAGAATAGATGGCTTATCAGCCCAAAATATGTCTCCCTGAGTTTAATGGGTTCAAAGTTTTTACAGATTTTAGCAAGGGGACATGTGGTCATTACAATTTCAAATAGCAAGTTCTTAGCAGAAAAGGAGACCGGGTTATCATTTCAATAGCAAAACTTGAAAGCAGAAAGGAGTGGAAGCAGAGTTACCATTTGAATACTAAAGGTGTAAATGGAAAGAAAGGAGACAGTTATCTTTTCAATAGCAGAATTTAGGTAACACAATTGACAAATGTAAGGAGCTGAAACTAGTTAATCCCATTGGTCTGACTTTAAATTCTTCATTAGCTAGTGCCTTTGCCCTACAAGTTACTTTAAGAAAATGACTGGATAAAGGGAGTAACAGCATATACAATCACAAATTTTACAATTATTTCAGATATCAGGGTGGCTGAATTATAGTTTAGGGATTTCAGGTATTCTTCTCCATCTACTCCAATATACCAGAAAGCAAAAAGGAATCTCTATATAATGATTCAGTAACCAAAATCATCCCTTAAATACTAATTTCTTGGTTACAGCATTACCTAAAAGTAAAACAACCGGATATTATATGCTTTCAATATGATACAGTATGAAGTATTCAGCAGCACCTATGAAGAAGCCTTTAAAAAAACAAACAAACAAACTTGGGCATTAGCCTTGTATGAAATTCTCTTTTCACCTCCTTGATGGAACTCCCTTCTACTTCCTAAATGGGATGCTGCCTGATTCATCAATCACTCAATAAAGCTGTGAGATCCTAAATTTTATGAAAAGTTTTTATTTTATCAGTTTTGGTGACCACAAAAAGACTGATACCAATTGCTGGCAGCTCTGAATACAAAGGGAAAGACGGGTGAAGGAGCCACTGAACTTTTTTGAGTTATCTGTCCTTCTTGCCAAGGGTCATAGATAAAATCTGGTGTCAAGTTTTTGGCTTGGTTTCCTAGACTAAAGAGGCTTTTAAAAGTCTGATTTGACCTCAGTTGCCCAAAGCATCATTGTCCACAAACAGAAAAACTGCAATAGAGAACCTGCAGTGAGTGACTCAACTCCACAGTGGCTCCCAGCCCACATCACCCATCCTCAAGGCTGGAAGCTTCTGGTTGGCCTGGCTCTTTCCATGCTGGCTGCAGTGGACTGGGAGAGTCAGAGAAGCCCACCCCTGGGAACAGAAAAGGGCTTGGCCCATCTGTGATCCATTGTTGGCCAGCAAAATTGATCTTCTGGGTCTTAGTCTTGGCCCTTTCCAGACAGCAGACTGGAGAGCTATTAATTCTAAAGGTGGAAGAGCTGTGATGGGGAAACTGCAATGAGTAACTTGCTTGACTACACCTTCAAGGCTGGCAGCTTCTTGTTGGCCCAGTTCTGAACTAGCTGGCTACTGCTGCACAGTTCTGATCCAACTGTTGGCTGGCAAAATAGCACCTCTGGGTCTTGCAGCTTTGGCCCATCCCACAGGTACCCAAGGCACCAATGACTCTAAATATGGAGAAACTCCTGAAAGGGAATCACTTAGCACCATTCGCCAAACTTGAGGCCAGCGGAGTCTGGTTGGCCCAACTTCTGTCCAATGGATACTGTGGACTGGGAGAGTGAGGGAAGCCCTCCCACCCAGGAAGAGAGAGGATGAAGTACAGTTCTGATCCAACTGTTGGTTGTCAAAATTGCAGGAACTTGGGGCCCTGCAGCCTTGGTCTTAATCATTCTAGGAAGAATTAATATCAATTCTGCTCAAACTCTTCCAAAAAACTGAAGAGGAATGAACATTACATAACTCATTCTATGAAGCTAATGTCACCCTAATAATATAAAGCCACAGTGGTCAAAACAGCATGGTACTGGCATAAAGATAGACATATTGATCAATGAAACCAAATTGAGAGTTCAGAATTAGACCCATACATTTATAGTCAATTGATTTTCAACAAGGTGGCCAAGTCCACTGAAATGGGACAGAGCAGTCTCTTCAACCAAAGGTGCTGTAAGAACTAAATATCCAGATGCAAAAGAATGAAAGAAGATGCCTATCTCACACCTTACACAAAAATTAACACAAAATGAATCAAAGACCTAAATATAAGAACCAGACTCATAAAACTCCTAGGAGAAAATGTAAGGAAGCATCTTCAAGATCTTGCAGTATGTTCCCTAGACTTGACAGCCAGAGCACAAGCAATGAAAGAAAAAATACATAAATGGAACCTTCTCAAAATTGAATACTTTTGCACATCAAAAGATTTTGCCAAACACCAATGCCTATTGCAGCATTATTCATAATTGCCAAGAGATGGAAAAAGCCCAAAAGTCTATCAAAATGGAAGAGTGACTACACAAGCTGTAATATATACATACAATAGAATATCATGCAGCTGTAAGGCAGAATAAAGTCATGAAGCATGTAACAAGATGGATAAAACATGAGGACATTATACTGAATGAAATTAGCCAGAAACCAAAGGATAAATATTATATGGTCTCACTAATAGGAATTAACATTAATCAGTGAACTTTGAGAGTTGAAGTTAAAAACACAGGTTATCAGGAGATACAAAGAGGGTAATGATTGGGCATTTGGTGCTGAAGGAGTACAGAATGTTCAGTAGAATTGACTGCAAAGATCCAGAATTGGATAGCACAATACTACTGATGGTAGCACAATATTGTAAGTACACTGAATGAAACTGAATGTGGGTATGAGGGAGGAGGGCTGGGGGCATATATGATACCAGAAAGAAAGATAGAGGAGAAAGACTGGAATGGTATAATATAGCAATGCCCTAGAGTAGACAATGATGGTGATTAAATATACAAATATTAGAATGTTTTTGCATGAGGGAGAACAAATGAATGTCAACATTGCTTTGAGAATGGGATGGTATACAGGAAAACATATAATCAATGCAAACTAGGGCTAGTAGCATTGTAAAATGCTTCCATTGAATGCAACAAAGGCAATATGCCAAAAGTAAATGTCAATAAACAGGGAAATTGGGGGTGGAGTATGGGATTCTTTGCAGAAGAAATGGAAATGTCCTCATATACATTGTGGTGGTGAAGGGATGGTTATGTGATTATACTGGGAATCATTGATTTTTTACTTCAGTTAGGGTTTTAGCTTGCAAAAGCTCCCAGAATGTCATATACCAGAAATGGAATGGCTTTTAAGTAGGGAATTTATTAAGTTGCAAGCTTACAGTTCTAAGGCTATGAAAATGTCCAAATTAAGGCATCAAGGAAAAGATATCTTAACTCCAAAGAAATGGCAGATGAAGTTCAGAGTTTCTCTCTCAGCTGGAGGGAACATGGTGATGTCTGCTAGCTTTCTCTCCTCATTTCATAAGGCTTTATCATCGGCTTCTCTGGGGCTCTGTCTGTTCTGTTGGCTCTGTCAGTTCTGGTGGATCTCAAGCTTTTCCCAAAATGGTTCTCTTTTAAAAGGCTCCAGTAAGCAATCACACCTGGAATGGGTGGACACATGTCTCCATGGAAACCATCTAATCAAAGGTTACTATCCACAATTAGGTGGGTTACATCTCCATGGAAACAACAAAAAAGATCCCTTCTGCAATATTGAATGAGGATTAAAGGACATGGCTTTTCTGGGGCACATAATAGCTTCAAACTGGCACACTTAGACTACATGATGTATGAATAAAACTGTTTAAAAATGAACAGAGAGATACAAGTTCTGGAGAAAATGTGGAGAGAGAGCTGTACCTATTCATTGTTGGTAGGAAAGTAGAGTGGTGCAGCCCCTCTGGATGGGCAGTGTGATGTCTCCACAGGAGGCCAGGGGTGGGGTTGTCATATGATCCTGCAACCCTGTTGCTAGGAGTATACTTGGAGGACCTGACAGTGGGGAAACAAATGGACATTTGCACACTGGTGTTTATGGCATCAGTGTTTATAATTTGCAATGGATGGAAAAGGGTACATCAACTGAGGAGACAGTATAATACGGTGAATCCTGTGGTGGACAATGACTGTGGTTAATAGTATAAATATTAAAATGTTTTTTCATGAACTAGAACAAATGTATGTCACTATTGTAAAGAGTTAATAAAAGAACAGTATTTCAAAAAAAAAATACACCTGATGCCAACTATGGACAGTAGTATTTTAATATTCTTTCATCAACAGTAACAGTTGTACCACACCAATGCTAAGGGTCAGTAAGTGGGGTGGGGGTGTTGGTGGCTGGATAAAGCATATGCAGTGTGCTTTTGTTTTTTATTCTTTCAGTAATGAAAATGTCCCAAAATTGACTGTGGTGAGGAATGCACAGCTATGTGATGATACTGTGAACCACTGATTGTACACTCTAGATGGACTGTATGATATGTGAATATATGTCAATAAAACAAACAAATAAAAAGAAAACTTAAACCTGAATCTAATCAAACCTATAGTCCACAGAAAACAAGGAGGCTAGAGGAAAAAGGCAGGTATCATTAAGAGGAAGTGTTCAGTCAAAAGCAGAATTTGGGATTTGGGACATTCTACCAGGTAACTAACCCGACTCCCTGTGCTGGTTTGAAAGGAAGTATGTCCCCTAGAAAAGCCATGTTTTGATCAAAATCCCATTTCATAAAGGCAGAATAATCCCTATTCAATACTGTATGTTTGAAAGTGTAATCAGATCATCTCCCTGGAGATGTGATTTAATCAAGGGTGGTTGTTAAGCTGGATTAGGTGATGACATGCCTCCACCCATTTGGGTGGGTCTTGATAAGTTTCTGGAGTCCTATAAAAGAGGAAACATTTTGAAGAATAAAAAAGAGATTCAGAGAGAGCAGAGAATGCTGCAGCACTGTGAGGCAGAGAGTCCATCAGCCAGCGCTTTGAAGATGATGAATGAAAATGCCTCCCAGGGAGCTTCATGAAACAGGAAGCCAGGAGAAGAAGCTAGCAGATGATGCCATGTTTGCCATGTGCCTTTCCAGATGAGAGAGGAACCCTGACTGTGTTCACCATGTGCCTTTCCAGATGAGAGAGAAACTCTGACTGTGTTTGCCATGTGCCTTTTCACTTAAGAGAGAAACCTTGAACTTTATCGGCCTTCTTGAACCAAAGTATCTTTCCCTGGATGCCTTTGCTTGGACATTTCTATAGACTTGTTTTAATTGGCACATTTTCTCAGCCTCAGAACTGTAAACTAGCAATTTATTAAATTCCCCTTCTTAAAAGCCATTCTGTTTCTGGTATATTGCATTCTGGCAACTGGCAAATTAGAGCACTCCCTTATCAAGTCAATTGCATTTTTAAAAAAGTGGTTAGCTACAATTGATTAAAAGAGTCTGTGGGAAACTGAACATAACCTAACTTTACAGAAGAATGCTGAATAATGTAACTAATGGTGGGGCTTGGAGTTATACACCTCAGAAAAACATTCTTAATACATTCCTGTGGGTATGAGCCCATTGTAAATAGGACCTTCTGATGGGGTTACTTCAATTGAAGTGTGGTTCAATTCAGTCAGGAAGGGACTCAATACTATTACTGGAGACCTTATAGAGAGAAAGCCAGGGAGGAACAGGAAGCCGGAAGTCAACAGAGCCCAGAAGAGAAAGGAGAAGACATTGTCATATGATGGAAAAGACAAGGAGCCCAAAGATTGACGCTAAGGAACCCAATGGTTGCAGACCAGCCAGAACACCAGCAACCCTGGGACAAAGCAAGCCTTCTAGCCTTTGAATTCCTGTTGTTAAGCCAACCCATTGAATAGAATTTGTTTTTAAAACGTTAACCATATTTACTGTCAAGTAAGCACTATCAATGGCAACCGTAGTAAATACTGATAAAAAATTATAAAAATAGAATATCAAAATAAACGTAATATAGCAATATAAAGTGAACATTTATTGAGTGTTTCCTAAAAGTAATGTGCTCTATAACAATTACAGCCTTAATTCCAAATAAATACAACTGAAAATCCACTATAGCTTTGTAATCACTTGCAGATTTTCCCCTCCATGATAAACTTAGCTAATTCTATATTTTTGAACTGGTATGTTTCCATGGGACTTGATTTCTTGTTTCCACCAAAAGACTCAAAAGATATTTAAGTGACAGTAATAAGTAGATGTTATTTTTTGTACCCTGATTCAAAGAAATCAATTGTATAAAAATATTTTTAGGCCCTTGGAAAAATTTAACTAAGGAGTAAAGTATTAGAAATTTGATTATGGGTATTAGATGTAGTGCCAGTTTGAAACTTTTATGTACCCCAAAAAAGCCAAGTTCTTTAATCCTCATTCAATATTGCTAGATGGGAACTTTTTATTGTTTCCATGTAGATGCGACCCACCCAGTTGTGGGTAGTACCCTTTAATTAGGTGGTTTCCAAAGAGATGTGTCTACACCCATTCAAGGTGGTATTGCTTATTGGAACCTTTTAAGAAGGAACAATTTTGGAAAAAGCTTGAGTGCTGACAGAACCCATGCAACCAGAGACCTCTGGAGATGCAGAAGGAAAATGCTGCTGGGAAAGTTTTATGAAATGAGAAGAGAAAGTTATCAGATGTCACCATGTGCCCTTCCAGCTGACCTATCCCATGAGAGGCTACCCCATCAGCCTCTCTTGAATCAAGGCATCTTTTCCTGGATTCCTTATTTGGACATTTTCATGGCCTTAGAACTGTAAACTTGCAACTTAATAAATTCTCCTTTTTAAAAGCCATTTCATTTCTGGTATGTTACATTCTGACAGTGTTAACAAACTAAAACAAATGTTATTAACAAATTACTGTTAATTTTGTTAAGTGTGATAATAGAATTGTGGTTTTATGAAGAATTATCATTTTAATATTTTTAGGTGCATACTGAATTGCATAGGCATGAAATGAGATGAAGAGTGAAATTTGTTTTAAAATACCTTCTACCCAGAGAAAAGGAAAGCAGGAGAGGGATTAAGTGAAACAAGTAAATAAAATACTGACAGTTATTGAAACTAGGCGAAGGTATGTGGAACTCTATTGCCCTCTATACTTTCGCATTTATCTTGAAATTTTAATAATAACAAGTTTTTTTTAACAGAATAAAGTATATGTTCTCAAAAGCATTTTAATTTATCTGTATTTGTGCTGTATTTGTCATTTTGCTCTAACTATAAGTTAAAGCTTATATTTAAAAAATAGTTTTGTCTTTCTTACCCTCATGTTGGTGGCTATGGGAAGCAGAGTTCTTTGAATCAGTGAGCCAACCTTGCTCTAGAGCTTTCTCATCTCTGCAAGTTATCTCCACTCACCTGCCCTCTAAGAAAGTGGAAGAAAGCAAGAAGGAAGGGTTAAGGGGACTAAGGGAGAGAGGTGAAGAAACCATGTAGTTACTACTTGTTTAATGATGATAGTATTACATGCTTATTGTATAACAAATTCAGGTATTTGAACTGTGTCAGGGTCCCCAGGACCATTCCCAGGTTCAATGGCACACTCAGTGCATTTGCAGGACCCAGAAAAACTATTGCACTCACAGGTAAGGTATTTTATAGCAAAGGGATATGGATTCAAATCAGCAAGAGGAAAAGGCACATGGGTGAAGTCTAGAAGAAACCAGGTACAAGCTTCGAGGTGTCCCCATGCAATGGAGTTGCATGGCAATGTGCTTAATTCTCCCAGCAATGATGTGTGACACTATGTGTGAGGTACTGTCAACCATGGGAGCTCATCTGAGCCTGCAAGTCAAGGGTGCTTACTGGGCATTAGTCACATCTAATGTGACACCCACCTGATTAACTTAGCTACTCATTCTTCACCCCTTCCCCCCACCCTGAGGGTCAAACTGATACAGTATGGTCCAAGGCCTTGGGTAAACAAAAACATTCATCAAGCAAGATATACTGAGGGTTCAGAGGTTATCTTCCAGGAAGCATCTGGAACCAGACCTCCTGAAGACAGGCCTTCCTTTGGAATATAAAGGGTTTGAGTAGCCCAGGCCTCTTGCTGAGTTAACTCTTTACTGCACAGAAGAGCTAAGGCTTAACAACTGTTAAGGAAGAGTTGAAGACATAATTTAATTTTTTTCTTTTTAAATCACAAAGTTAGTACATGTTTGTTATAGCACATTTAGGTATTTGCATAAAGCAAAAAATGAAAAATCTCTTTTTCCCTTCTGTCTAATCCCACTCCCCAGAGATAAGGGCTGTTAACAAAAATTGTTTTAGACTTCTATTTTAAAAACAATTGCATTTTTCTGCAGTAAAATATTTTATTATTTCTATTTTGTAAAGGAAGTTTTGAGAAATTCTTTATAACTGAAGGCAAGTTGTAAAAAATAAAGTGTTGATATGATGTTAAGCATACAAATGTGGTCTTTGAATCTTAGTCTAAAATTCAAACCTTAGGGTTTTTCATTTTTGTTTTTGTTTTGTTGCCTGTGAGAGACAGAGAGAAAGAATATGAAAGGACTTTTTAGAAAGTGAAGTCCTGGACATATGGCTTCAATATTATTTCTGTTTGCCAATGTTGCTGCAGCAAGCAGAGCTAATGTCTCTCAGCCAGAACCTCTGTGAGTCAAAGGAGCCAAAGATGGGCTGAGGGACACAGAACTGGAGAAGTAGCTCCCCAGCCACCCTCAGGAATTTACAATGATTGAAGTTGCCTTTTTGTACCTCATCTGCCATCCACTGGTTGCCCAAATATACTGCAATAGAGGCACTTAAGGCAATCACCCATCATTCCTGGACAGACCTGTGCACTAAATGGCTAGCTCTTTTCTTCTCTAAATGTCCTGGGTGAGTATGTAAGCCAAGCAAGTAACAGAGAAGTGAAGGGGCTGGATAGTAAAACAACAGAAGCTATACTGCCTAGAAGAGTGATGTCTAGCTAGTTACATAGTTTTTTTGAAAACCACCTTGTATGGATTGACTTGATCAAGATGGCATTGAAAGAAGATGCTAAATAGCAAAATAAAATGGCAGAAGCAACTATCTCAAAACTCTGGACGATGATCGAGACTAGAGAAGCACTCAGCAAACACTGAATCTGGAAGGAAAGAAAACCACCTAATAACTGGCCTGGGTCCCTCCCCCATGTTTGTATCCATGGGGCAGTTTGTGTGACTGATGGCAGTGGCTTCACAGCCTGGGAACACTTTAGCATGGGTCCCAGAGGACTATCCACCCACAGTGGTACACTGGCAGCCCACGTGCAAATGTGGGTCCCTTGGGCCTGACTGACCTACAGCAGCAGTTCAGTGGTTCACGCACACTCAATTGCTTGTCCCGAAAGCCCCAGATTGACTGCAGTGGTGGTTTGGCACTCCACATGCATCCCCAGGACAGGTCCCTAGGGCATGAGTACTAGGGCACCTAAATGAAAATAAGGGTGTCTCTGAACACAGACCCTGTCTGACTGAGAGATGGACTCAGGGCACAGGCCTTGGTCCCTCAACTGGAGGTTTCTAGTGGCAAAAAGCTGACATGGAAAGGGGGAGCTGAACCACTGACCAGGAGTGTGGACCCGGTACTGAAAACTAGAATGAAAAGGGACCAGAGTACTGGAGTGGAGTTTAGTTGACCACAGCTATTAGGGAAGAAAATTGTATGAAAACAAAGAACACAGAAGAGGGAGCTTGGAGAAGGAGCTGGACAGAGGAAATCTTCTCTTGGAGGGAAAACAGTCACACATATTAGGTCACAATATAGACTTAGAGACACAGGGAAGAATCAAACTGTTAACCACAGACTGTTTTGAAGGTTTGGTGAATGGGCTAAGCATCGAAGAAGAACTTTTAATATACAGCCAATCTATACTAAAACCTTAGGTTAAAAAAAAAAAGAAGAAGAAGAATCTGAGTTCCAGAGTTAACATATCAAAATAATCACAAAGGAGGTGTATGGGAGGTGTTCTAGTTTGCTAGCTGCTGGGATGCAAAATACCAGAAACAGAATGGTTCTTTATTTTTTTGCATGGGCAGGCACCAGGAATTGAACCTGGACCTCTGGCACGGCAGACAAGAATTCTACCACTGAGCCACCATCGCACCACCCCAGAATGGCTTTTTTAAAAAGGGAAATTTAATAAGTTGCTAGTTTACAGTTCTAAGGCCAAGAAAATGTCCCTATTAAAACAAGTCTACAGAAATGTCCAATCTAAGGCAGCCGGGGAAAGATACCTTGGTTCAATAAGACCAATGATGTTCAGGGTTTCTCTCTCAGCTGGAAAGGCGCACCATGAAGTCTGCTAGCTTTGTCTTCTGGCTTCTTGTTTTGTGAAGCTTCCTGGGAGGCGTTTTCCTTCTTCATCTCCAAAAGTCACTGGCTGGTGGACTCTATGCTTCGTGGTTCTGCAGCCTTCTCTGCTCTCTCAGAATCTCCTCGTTCTCCCATCATTCTCAAAAGGAACTCTCTACTTCGTGGTTCTGTGGCCTTCTATCATCCTTCTCTGCTCTCTCTGAATCTCCAAAGGTCACTGGCTGGTGGACTCCCAGCTTCTCATGGCTATGTAGTTCTGAAGCTTTCTCCACAATACTTCTTTTATAGGATTCCAGTAAACTGGTCAAGACTCACATAGAATGGGTGGACACACATCTCCGTCTAATCAAGTTTAATACCCACCCTTGATCGAGTCACATCACTGTGGAGATAATCTAATCAAGTTTCCAACCTACAGTACTGAATAGGGATTAGAAGAAATGGCTGCCTTTACGAAATGGGATTAGGATTAAAACTTGTCTTTTCTAGGGTGCAAAAATCCTTTCAAACTGGCACAGGAGGCTTCCAGGGAAATGGTAGAGCAGGGAGCTCTGGGACTCAGTCCTCACACCAAAACAACTATTAAATAGACAAGAACTGCTGGAATCACCTACTTTGTAATTCCAGAGGCCAGAAGAATACTATGCAGCAACCAGGGAAGAGCATGAGGAAGAGGTACGTAAATTACAGTAAGTAACCATACATTGTTCTGTCTACACAGTGGCTACCAGAGGCCATCCTCCACTCTCAGACAAGTACCATAAGATCCAATCCCTGGCTACCTGCTAGTGACAGAAAAGAATGTAAAAATCCTTTTCCCAAGAACAGGGTGGACATGGCTGATTGCTAATGATCACATTTGATTAATGAATTCAGATCACTGATTTTTGGTTCTGAGGGCAGTGATTGTTTCATCTCTTCCTGGACAAAATTGGCAGCCATAGAGGTTGAAGCTATTGTTTCAATCTCTCTGGACAAGGGCAGAGGTGGTGGAAATTTGACGACACTGCACTACCTCAGAGGTCCAGGGGATGGCTAACTAAAGGTCTGCATTTGCTAGGTCAGGAAATTTCAGCTTTGGGAAGCCATCAGAAAAGCATTTGGATCCCTTCCTGATCTCCTCCCAAGGGCAAACCTCAAAACTGGAAGACCTTAGGAAAAGAAGATCAAATTAAACCCCAAGTAAGCAGAAGAAAAGAAATAATGAAATTAGAGCAGAGATAAGTGAAATAGAAAACAAAAACCAATATAGAGGGCAACGCAATGGTGGCTCAGGGGCAGAATTCTCACCTGCCATGCCAGAGACCTGGACTCAATTCCCAGAGTCTGCCCATGCCAAAACAAAACAAAACAAAACAAAGAACCAATAGAGATAATTAACTAAACCAAATGTTGAGTCTTTGAAACATCAATAAAATTAACAAAATTATAGCTAGACTACAAAGAAAAAAGAGAGAGGAATCAAATAACAAAAATCAGGAATGAAAACGGGGGCTGTATTAGTTAGCAAACTGTCAGAATGTGATATACCAGAACTAGAATGGCTTTTAAAAAGGAGAATTTACTAAGTTGCAAGTTTACAGTTCTAAAGCCATGAAATTAAGGCACCTACAAGAGGTTACCTTCACTCAAGAAAAGCCAATAAAGTTCAGGGAGAGAACACATGGCAATGTCTGCTAGCTTTTTCTCACACTTTCTTGTTTCATAAAGCTCCTCTGAGGACATTTTCCTTGCTTCATATCCAAGGTCTCTGTCTGTGTGGACTCTATTGGTTCTGTGGACTCTATTGGTTCTGGAAAAGCTTTTTCCAAAATGGTTCTCTCTTAAGGAAATCCAGTAAGCAAACTCACCTTGAATGCGTGGAGACACATCTCCATGGAAACCATCTATCAAAAGTTACCACCCACAATTGGGTGGGTCACATATATTCAGGAGTTGTAACTGCTTTTTCTAAATTCTGAGATACTCAGCTGTTTGTTTATAACCTGGTCATTCCCAGAAATTTGGGGTATTTATGTGACACCTGAGACTCAGAGTTAGAGCTCTGAAGCTTTGAAAGTCAGCAGTACTCCATACAGGAAGTGTTTAAAAATATGAAAAAGTAATCAGACTTCATGTAGAGATATGAATGAAGCTGATCTGGATAGAACTAAGATAAATCAAAATACAAGGTAAAGAATGATATCACCCATATTTTAAAACTTCAACTTCTGTAGTTAGACCAAAGAGAGAGATGTATATTTGGTGCAAAATGTATAGTTTGGGTAGTGTGTTTCCTAATTTAACTTGTATAGTCAGTTCAGTTGAACACACTATAAGTACATGGAATCTTGAATAGGGCATGAGATCTTGTTGGTTTATCCAGGCTAGTGTGATGTCCTGATATATCCCAGAGTAATTTGGGCAGTGAATAAGGAAGCATTTGCAAAGTCCCCTTGGGGGACTGGAAAAAAAGGAGGAAATTTTCAACTTCCCATTTGGAGAATTTTTGATATTCTCACAAGCAGCAGGGATGACCAAATCAGTAGGTCAAATCCTTGATCTTGGCTAAGCCTACTTAGAATTATCCCTAAGAGTCAACCCCAGGGAACCTCTTTTGTGGCTCAGATGAGACCTCTCTCTCTAAGCCAACATAGTAGGTGAACTCACTGCCCTCCCTCCTATGTGGGACATGACTCCCAGGGGTATAAATTTCTCTGGCAGCATGGAACAGAAATTCTGGGATGATCTGGGACATGGGATCAAGGGATTGAGAAAGCCTTCTTGACCAAAAGGGGGAAGAGAGAGATGAGACAAATTAAAACTTCAGTGGCTGAGAGATTTCAAACAGAGTCAAAAAATTATCCTAGAGGTAATTCTCATGCATTATATAGATATTCCTTTTTAGTTTATGGTATATTGGAGTGGTTGGAAGTTCCCGAAATTGTGGAGTCGTGTTCCAGTAGCCTTGATTCTTTTTTTTTTTTCAATTTTATTTATATTGAAATTTTTTTTTTTTTTTTTTTTTTTTTTTTTAAAGGAAAGACAGAGAGAAGGAAGGAAGGATAGAAGGAAGGAAGGAAGGAAGGAAGAAAGGGAAACATTTTGAAACATTTTCTTGTTTTATTGTGTTCTGTTTCTCTGTTTTTGTTACATGGGCTGGGGCCGGGAATCGAACCGAGGTCCTCCGGCATAGCAGGCAAGCACCTTGCCCGCTGAGCCACCGCGGCCCACCCTATATTGAAATTTTTATTTAGTGAAATATGTTATGTTATCATTTGAAGTCTAATTAATAGTTACCCAAAACGAAATTTATTCATTAAATATTTCAAAGTATATTTAAAAAAAATCCTCAGAACATCTCTACACATTTGGTAGGGGATAGATAATTATGTAAAATTTAAAAATTGGCATTACTTGAATTGTTGAAGTATTTTATGTACCTTCTCTAAAATTGGAATTTTTATCTTTTGTAATATGATTTTCTTAATTATGCATATTTTGATATATTCATTATAGTGGTTCTTTTTCATTTTGATAAATTGAAAACTTTTCATAGTATAGTTTTCCTTTTAATTTATTGATTGCATGTGTAACTTCTCTAATAATTTTTCTTATGTTTTCTTATTGTGCAATCTTTTCCTTTATGGATTATGATTTTATCTATATAATTTGGAGGTATTCAATTCTATGAATATTTTATTTTTTTATTTTTATTTTTTTACTAGCATTCGATCTACTAAATTTATTTTGACATTTGTTCCTCCTATTATTTCTTTTTTTTAATTAAAAAAAATCAACTAACACAACATTTAGAAATCATTCCATTCTACATATGCAATCAGTGATTCTTACTATCATCACGTAGATGTATGATCATCATTTCTTAGTACATTTTCATCGATTTAGAAAAAGAAATAGCAAGACAACAGAAAAAGAAATGAAATGATAATATAGACAAAAAATAAAAAAAATATATATATAAAAACAAAAAACAAAAACAAACAAAAAAACTATAGCTCAGATGCAGCTTCATTCAGTGTTTTAACATAATTACATTGCAATTAGGTAGTATTGTCCTGTCCATTTTGGAGTTTTTGTATTCAGTCCTGTTGCACAGTCTGTATCCCTTCAGCTCCAATTACCCATTATCTTACCCTATTTCTAACTCCTGATGGTCTCTGTTACCAATGACATATTCCAAGTTTATTCTCTAATGTTGGTTCACATCAGTGGGACCATACAGTATGTGTCCTTTAGTTTTTGGCTAGTCTCACTCAGTATAATGTTCTCTAGGTCCATCGATGTTATTACATGCTTCATAAGTTTATTCTGTCTTAAAGCTGCATAATATTCCATCGTATGTATATACCACAGTTTGTTTAGCCACTCATCTGTTGATGGACATTTTGGCTGTTTCCATCTCTTTGCAATTGTAAATACTGCTGCTATAAATATTGGTGTGCAAATGTCCGTTTGTGTCTTTGCCCTTAAGTCCTTTGAGTAGATTCCCAGCAATGGTATTGCTGGGTCGTATGGCAATTCTATATTCAGCTTTTTGAGGAACCGCCAAACTGCCTTCCACAGTGGTTGCACCATTTGACATTCCCACCAAGGTGGATAAGTGTGCCTCTTTCTCCACATCCTCTCCAGCACTTGACATTTTTTATTTTGTTGATAATGGCCATTCTGGTGGGTGTGAGATGATATCTCATTGTGGTTTTGATTTGCATTTCTCTAATGGCCAGGGACATTGAGCATCTCTTCATGTGCCTTTTGGCCATTTGTATTTCCTCTTCTGAGAGGTGTCTGTTCAAGTCTTTTTCCCATTTTGTAATTGGGTTGGCTGTCTTTTTGTTGTTGAGATGAACAATCTCTTTATAAATTCTGGATACTAGACCTTTATCTGATATGTCATTTCCAAATATTGTCTCTCATTGTGTAGGCTGTCTTTCTACTTTCTTGATGAAGTTCTTTG
This sequence comes from Tamandua tetradactyla, assembly GCF_023851605.1. NCBI lineage: Eukaryota > Metazoa > Chordata > Mammalia > Pilosa > Myrmecophagidae > Tamandua > Tamandua tetradactyla. Next base: position 95,264,252 of record NC_135333.1, on the reverse strand, counting down.
ATGCACAAAAGTGTTTAATTTTGAGGAGTTCCCATTTATTTCTTTCTTTCTTCAGTGCTCTTGCTTTAGGTTTAAGGTCCATAAAACCGCCTCCAGTTGTAAGATTCATAAGATAACTCCCTACATTTTCCTCTAACTGTTTTATGGTCTTAGACCTAATGTTTAGATCTTTGATCCATTTTGAGTTAACTTTTGTATAGGGTGTGAGATATGGGTCTTCTTTCATTCTTTTGCATATGGATATCCAGTTCTCTAGGCACCATTTATTGAAGAGACTGTTCTGTCCCAGGTGAGTTGGCTTGACTGCCTTATCAAAGATCAAATGTCCATAGATGAGCGGGTCTATATCTGAACACTCTATTCGATTCCATTGGTCGATACATCTATCTTTATGCCAGTACCATGCTGTTTTGACCACTGTGGCTTCATAATATGCCTTAAAGTCCAGCAGCGTGAGACCTCCAGCTTCGTTTTTTTTCCTCAAGATACTTTTAGCAATTCGGGGCACCCTGCCCTTCCAGATAAATTTGCTTATTGGTTTTTCTATTTCTGAAAAATAAGTTGTTGGGATTTTGATTGATATTGTGTTGAATCTGTAAATCAATTTAGGTAGAATTGACATCTTAACTATATTTAGTCTTCCAATCCATGAACACGGTATGCCCTTCCATCTATTTAGGTCTTCTGTGATTTCTTTTAACAGTTTTTTGTAGTTTTCTTTGTATAGGCCTTTTTGTCTCTTTAGTTAAATTTATTCCTAAGTATTTTATTCTTTTAGTTGCAATTGTAGATGGAATTTGTTTCTTGATTTTCCCCTCAGCTTGTTCATTGCTAGTGTATAGAAACACTACAGATTTTTGAATGTTGATCTTGTAACCTGCTACTTTGCTGTACTCATTTATTAGCTCTAGTAGTTTTGTTGTGGATTTTTACAGGTTTTCGACGTATAGTATCATATCGTCTGCAAACAGTGATAGTTTTACTTCTTCCTTTCCAATTTTGATGCCTTGTATTTCTTTTTCTTGTCTAATTGCTCTGGCTAGAACCTCCAACATGATGTTGAATAATAGTGGTGATAATGGACATCCTTGTCTTGTTCCTGATCTTAGGGGGATAGCCTTGATTCTTGAAGATGATTGTACAAAGGTATAACTTTTACAATATGACTATGTGATTGTGAAAACCTTGCATCTGATGCTCCTTTTATCTAGGGTATAGACAGATAAGTAAGAAAATATAGATAAAATAAGCAATAGGGGGGACAGAGGGTAAAATCAAATGGGTAGGCAGAAACACTAGTAGTCAATGAGAGGAGGGGTAAGGGGTATGGTATGTATGAGTTTTTTTCTTTTTTCCTTTTATCTCTTTTTCTGGAGTGATGCAAATTTTCTAAAAAATGATCATGGTGATAAATACAAAACTATGTGATGATACGATGAGCCATTGATTGTATACCATGTATGGAATACTGTGTGTGTGAATACTCTCAATAAAAATATTTTTTAAAAAAGAAAAGGACATGGCTTTCTAGGTTAATAGCTTCAAACTGGCACAGGGACATTACTACTGACACAGTTGAAATAAAGAAGTCTATAAGAGGATATTATTATGCCAAAAGATTAGATAACCTAGATTAAATGGCCAAATTCTTAGAAACAAACAAATTGCAAATTCTCTCACTGTATTAAGAAGAAATAGAAGATCTCAGAAAACCAATTACTAGTAAAAAGAGTGAATCAATAATCAAAATTGAGGCGGGGCCAAGATGGCGGCTTAGTAAGGTACATGCATCTTAGTTCCTCCTCCAAAGCAACTACTAGGTAAACTGAAACAGTGCAGAACAGCTCCCGGGGCTATGGCAGGGAATGGACTCACAGTGTACCCCAGTCTGGACTGGCTAGTCTGACTGCGAGACTCGGCTGCGGTGAGATCCCCGAGCGGCGCGCGATTTCCCGAGCAGTGGCAGCTGCAGCAGCCGGAGCTACTCCCTCCCTCCTTCCTGGGCCGGCTGAGAGTCTTGGAGAGGCAAGTTTCCCAAGCTGAGGCGGCCTGCGCCCCTCTTTTGCGGGCGGCTTCGAGTCTCGGCTTCGAGTCCGCGGCTACGAGTCTCGGATCAGAGGGCTATCCAAGCCGCGGTGGCCTTCCCCCGCGGGCAGCCTCCTGGTCCGGTGGGGAATTCCCCAGGCCGCGGCGGCCGGTGACTGATGCCCCTCTCCCACGGGCGACTTCCTGGTCCGGTGGCGAATTCCCCGGGCCCGCTGCGGCCAGCGACCAGCCACAAGGTCCCCTCAAGCTGCGGCGGCTGACGCCCCCACCACGCGCGGCCCCCTGAACCAGCGGAGAGAATTGGATGGGAAATCCCCAGGCCGCGGAGATCAGTGACTGGGGCGATCCATTCCAAACACGTGAGACAAACGTGTGCCATGAGCGCCACCTACTGGGCAGGATAAGAAAAACAGAACCCAGAGATTTCACAGAAAAATCTTACAACCTTGTTGGGTCTGACACCCAGGGAAATCTGACTAAATGCCCAGATGCCAGCAGCAGAAGATAACGGTCCACGCTCAGAAGATTGAGAATATGGCCCAGTCAAAGGAACAAACCAATAGTTCAAATGAGATACAAGAGCTGAGACAACTAATGCTGAATATACGAACAGAAATGGAAAACCTCTTCAAAAATGAAATCGATAAATTGAGGGAGGACATGAAGAGGACATGGGCTGCAAGCAAAAGGAAAGAAATAACAAAGATTAGAGCAGAAATAAATGAAATTGAAAACATGAAAACAATAGAGAAAATCAATAGGGCCAGAAGTTGGTTCTATGAGAAAATCAATAAGATTGATGGGCCCTTAGCAAGATTGACAAAAAGAAGAAGAGAGAGGATGCAAATAAATAACATCAGAAATGGAAGAGGAGACATAACTACTGACCTCATAGAAATAAAGGAGGTAATAACAGGATACTATGAACAACTTTACGCTAATAAATACAACAATTTAGAGGAAATGGACGGGTTCCTGGAAAGACATGAACAACCAACTTTGACTCAAGAAGACATAGATGACCTCAACAAACCAATCACAAGTAAAGAAATTGAATAAGTCATTCAAAAGCTTCCTAAAAAGAAAAGTCCAGGACCAGACGGCTTCACATGTGAATTCTATCAAACATTCCAGAAAGAATTAGTACCAACTCTCCTCAAACTCTTCAAAAAAATCGAAGAAGAGGGAAAACTACCTAATTCATTCTATGAAGCAAACATCACCCTCATACCAAAACCAGGTAAAGATATTACAAAAAAAGAAAACTACAGGCCAATCTCTCTAATGAATATAGATGCAAAAATCCTCAATAAAATTCTAGCAAATCGTATCCAACAACATATTAAAAGAATTATACATCATGACCAAGTAGGATTCATCCCAGGTATGCAAGGATGGTTCAACATAAGAAAATCAATTAATGTAATACACCATATCAACAAATCAAAGCAGAAAAATCACATGATCATCTCAATTGATGCAGAGAAGGCATTTGACAAGATTCAACATCCTTTCCTGTTGAAAACACTTCAAACGATAGGAATACAAGGGAATTTCCTTAAAATGATAGAGGGAATATATGAAAAACCCACAGCTGATATCATCCTCAATGGGGAAAAGTTGAAAACTTTCCCCCTAAGATCAGGAACAAGACAAGGATGTCCACTATCACCACTATTATTCAACAGTGTGTTGGAGGTTCTAGCCAGAGCAATTAGACAAGAAAAAGAAATACAAGGCATCAAAATTGGAAAGGAAGAAGTAAAATTATCACTGTTTGCAGACGATATACTATACGTCGAAAACCCGGAAAAATCCACAACAAAATTACTAGAGCTAATAAATGAGTACGGCAAAGTAGCAGGTTACAAGATCAACATTCAAAAATCTGTAGCATTTCTATACACTAGCAATAATCAAAATCTTTCTAAGAAAGAAAACCCCCAGACCAGATGGCTTCACAGGGGAATTCTACCAAATATTCTAAGAAGACTTAATGCCAACTTTGTTCAAACTCTTCCAAAATAATTGAAGAGGAGGGAACATTCCCTAACTCATTCTTTGAGGTCAACTTCACTCTCATACCAAAGCTGGATAAAGATACTGCAAGAAAACTACAGGTCAATATCTTTTATGAAAATAGATGCAAAAATCCTCAATATTAGCAAATTATATCCAATAGCATATTAAAAGAATTATACCCCATGATCAATAGGATTTATCCCTGATATGCAATATTGGTTCAAAATAAGAAAATCAATTACTGTAAGACACCACATTAACAGAATTAAGGGGAAAAAACAAACGATCTTCTGAATCAATGCAGAAAAAGCATTTGGTAAAATATATTTGATAAAAACACTTAGAACAGGAGGAATAGAAGGAAACTCCCCCAATGTGATGAAAGGCATATATGAACAGTCCACAGCTAACAAATTACTTGATGGTGAAAGACTGAAAGCTTTCTCTCTGAGATCAGGAACAAGGAAATGTTGCACACTGTCACCACTGTTATTCAACATTGTACTGGAAGTTCTTTCCAAAGTAATTTAAGGAAGTAAAAGAGATAAAAGGCAAACAAATTGGAGAGGAAGAAGTAAAACATGCCCTATTTGCAGATGATATGAGCCTATTTACTGAAAATCCTGAAAAGATTCACAAAAAGCTCCTAGAATTAATAAATGAATTCAGCAAAGTGGTAGGGTACAAGATCAACATCCAAAAAATCAGTAGTGTTTCTGAGCAATAACAATCAGAAGAATAAATCAAGGAAAAAATTTCATTCACAATAGCAAGTAAAAGAATCAAATATCTAGGAATAGATTTAACCAAGGTTGCAAATGATTTATACACAGAAAACTACAAAGCATTGTGTCATGGTCAGGTTCATGTGCCAACTTGGCCAGGTGGTGGTACCTGTTTGTCTGATTGGGCAAGTGCTGGCCTGTCTGTTGTTATGAGGACATTTCATAAAATTAGATCATGATTACGTTGGCTGCATCCACAGCTGATTCCATTTGCAATCAGCCAAGGGGAGTGTCTTCTGCAATGAGTGATGTTTATTCTAAACAATGGAAGGCTTTTAAGGAGGATTCAGAAGAGACAGTCTCTCTTCTTACTTCAGCTGGTGAGCCTCTCCTGAGGAGTTTGTCAAGACCCTCCATTGGAGCCATCAGCTTCACAGTCCACCCTATGGATGTTGGACTCTATGTTCCCATGGTTACATGAGACACTTTTATAAATTTTATATTTACAGATATTTCCTGTTGATTCTGTTTCTCTAGAGAATGCTAACTAATACACAGTGCTAAAAGAAATTAAAGATGACCTGAACAAATAGAAGGACATTCCATGTTCATGGATTAGAAGACTAAATATTGTTAAGGTGTCAATACAACCCAAAGCAATTTATAGAGAGCTCAATAAAAATTCCAACAACTTTCTTTGCAGAAATAGAAAACCTAATCATCAAACTTAAATGGAATGGTAAGGGACCACAAATAGCTAAAGCCATTGGAAAATATGAAGTTGGAGGACTCATACTTTCTTTTCTTAAAACTTATTACAAAGCCACAGTGATCAGAATGTGTCGTACTGGCACAAGGAGATACATATAGTCCAATGAAATTAAATTGAAATAAATACTCACATTTATGGCCATCTGATTTTTAACAAGAGGGCAAATCCACTTAATTGGGAAAGAATAGTCTCCTTAACAAATTGTGCTGGGAAAACGGAATCTCCATTTGCAAAAAAAAAAAAGACTTCCCTGAACTCATACCATATACAAAAATCAGCTCAAAATGGATCAAAGACAACAATATAAAAGTTAGAGCTATCAAACTCCTAGAAGAAAACATAGGGAAGCATCTTTAGACATGTGTTAGGAATGGATTCTTAGACTTTACCCTCAAAGCACAAGCAACATAAGAAAAAATAGATAAATGGGAACTCAACAAAATTAAAGTCAATTGTTCCTCAAAAGATTTTATCATTAAAGTAAAATGACAACCTATACAATGGGAGAAAATATTTGGAAACTGCATATTGAATAAAGAATTAATATCCAAAAAACTTAAAGAAATCCTTCAACTTGACACAAGAGAAACAACCCAATTTCAAAGTGGGCAAAAGACTTGAATAAAAATCTCTCCAAAGAAGATCTATAAAGGCCATAAAGCTCACGAAAAGATGCTCAACATCATTAGCCATCAGGGAAATGTAAATCAAAATTGCAATGAGATACCATTTCACACCCTTTAGAATGGCTACTGTTAAAAAAGGGAAAACAAGTTTTAGAAAGGATGCAGAGCAATAGAACTCTCATTCATTGCCATTGGCAATGTAAAATGGTGCAGTCACTGTGGAAGATAGTTTGGCAGTTCTCCAGAAAGCTAAATATAGAACTACCATATGACCTACAACTAGATGTATACCCAAAAGGATTGAAAACAGAGACTTGAATAGATATTTCCACACTGATGTTCATGGTGGAATTATTCACAATTACCAAAAGACAGAAGCAACCCAAGTGTCTATCAACTGATAAATGGATCAACAAATGTAGTAAATCCATTCAATGCAATATTATTCAGCATTAAAAAAGAATGTGTTGAGGGGGCGGTGATTGGCCAAGATGATGGCTTAGCGAGATGTGGGATTTAGTTCATCCTACAGAGAAGCTAATAAATAGCCAGGAACAGTACAGAACAACTGCTGGGGCCACGTCAGTGACCAGACACACAGCATACCCCAGTCTGGACCAGCTGGACTGGCTGTGAGCCCACCCAGAACCATAAGTCCCCTAAGCTGCAGGGGCTGGTGCCCCTTCCCCACAGGCTGCTTCCCAGAGGGGAAAGGAAAGAGAGCTTAACAGCAGCAGGGGCTGAGTGCAACCAAACTCCAATTGTGGAATTAACAAATTCTGACTACTAAAACTAGGCCCCCAGCTCAGCTGAACCTTGAGTAAAAGCAGAGGTCACTGGTTTTGCCCCAGCACAGAGGGGGCGAGGCTGATGGAAGAAGAAAAAAAAAAAAAAAAAAAAAAGAGGTTTTTTTTGGATTTGAAATGGTCTGGGCCCTGAGGGAAAGGAGGGGGCATATAGGACCTAGAGATACACAGAGCAATGTACCAACTAGAGGTCTTTTTTATATTTTAATTAATTTATTTATTAATTAAAAAAATTAACAACAAATGAACAAAAACATTAACATATCCTTCCGTTCTACATACATAATCAGTAATTCACAATATCATCACATAGTTGCATCTTTATCATTTCTTAGAACACTTGCATCAATTCAGAAAAAGAAATAAAAAGACAACAGAAAAAGAAATAAAACAAAAACAGAAAAAAAAAGATTATACATACCATACACCATACCCCTCGCTTTCATTGATCACTAGCATTTCAAACTAAATTTATTTTAACATTTGTTCCCCCTATTATTTGTTTTTATTCCATATGTTCTACTCTTCTGTTGACAAGGTAGATAAAAGGAGCATCAGACACAAGGTTTTTCACAATCACACAGTCACATTGTGAAAGCTATATCATTATTTAAGCATAACCAAGAAACATGGCTACTGGAACACAGCTCTACATTTTCAGGCAGTTCCCTCCAGCCTCTCTGTTACATCGTGAATAACAAGGTGATAGCTACTTAATGAGTAAGAATAACCTCCAGGATAACCTCTCAACTCTCTTTGGAATCTCTCAGCATTGATACTTTGTCTCATTTCACTCTTTCCCCTTTTGGTCAAGAAGGTTTTCTCAATCCCTTGATGCTGAGTCTCAGCTCATTCCAGGATTTCTGTCTCGCGTTGCCAGGAAGGTCCACACCCCTGGGAGTCATGTCCCACGTAGACAGGGGGAGGGTGGTGAGTTTGCTTGTTGTGTTGGCTGGAGAGAGAGGCCACATCTGAGCAACAAAAGAGGCCCTCTTGGGGGTGACTCTTAGGCCTAAATTTTAAGGAGGCTTGACCTATCCTTTGTGGGGTTAAGTTTCATATGAACAAACCCCAAGAATAGGGGCTCAGCCTATAGCTTTGGTTGTCCACATTGGTTGTAAGAATATCAAGAATTCAACTTGGGGAAGTTGAATTTTCCCCTGTTCTCACCATTCCCCAAAGGGGGCTTTGCAAATACTTTTCCACTCACTGATCAAATCAGTCTGGGATTCATCGGGGCACCACTCTGAACAAATTAACAAAATCTGATGTCCTACCCAAGATTCCAAGTACTTATGGTGTTCAATCAAGCTATCTACATAAGATATATTAGGAAATGCACTAGTCAAAATAAAATTCTGTACCAAATAAACATTTTTTGCTTTAGTCTACATATAAGGTGAAATTTTAAAATATTAATTACCATCTATTTTCAGCACCCTGCAGTAATGACATTCCTTTGTTCTTCCTCATGCAAAAACATTTTTAACATTTGTACCTTTAATCACTATTATAATACACTCTAGGCATTCCTAGATTATACCATCTCAATTTTTATCATCTATCTTTCTTTCTGATTTCATTTATGCCCCCAGCCTTCCTCCCTCTATCATTCTCACATGCAGCTTCATTCAGTGTTTTAACATAATTGTACCACAGTTAGGTAGTATTGAGTTGTCCATTTCTGAGTTTTTATATTCAGTCCTGTTGCACAATCTGTATCCCTTTAGCTCCAGTTACCCAATATCTTACCCTATTTCTATCTCCTGATGGTCTCTGTTACCAACAAAATTCTCCAAGTTTATTCACTAATGTCAGTTCATATCAGTGAGACCATACAGTTTTGTTCTTTCATTTTTGACTAATCTCACTCATCATAATGTCCTCAAGGTCCATCCATGTTGTTACATACTTCATAACTTTATTCTGTCTTACTGCTGCATAATATTCCATCATATGTATATACCATGGTTTGTTTAGCCACTCTTCTGTTGATGGATATTTTGGCTGTTTCCACCTCTTTGCAATTGTAAATAATGCTGCTATAACTTTGGTATGCAAATATCCATTTGTGTCTTTGCCCTTATGTCCTTTGAGTAGATACCTGGCAATGGTAATACTAGGTCATATGGCAATTCTATATTCAGCATTTTGAGGAACTGCCAAACTAACTTCCACAGCGGTTGCACCATCTGACATTCCCACCAACAGTGGATAAGTGTGCCTCTTTCTCCACATTCTCTCCAGCACTTGTCATTTTCTGTTTTGTTGATAATGGCCATTCTGGTGGGTGTGAGATAATATTTCATTGTGGTTTTGACTTGCATTTCTCTAATGGCCAGGGAAGTTGAGCATCTCTTCATGTGACTTTTGGCCATTTGTATTTACTCTTCTGAGAAGTGTCTGTTTAAGTCTTTTCCCCATTTTGAAATAAGATTGGCTGTCTTTTTGTTGTTGAGTTGAACAATCTCTTTATAAATTCTGTATACTAGACCTTTATCTGGTATGTCGTTTCCAAATATTGTCTCCCATTGTGTAGGCTGTCTTTTTACTTTCTTGATGAAGGTCTTTGATGCGCAAAAGTGTTTAATTTTGAGGAGTTCCCATTTATTTATTTATTTCTTCAGTGCACTTGCTTTGAGTGTAAGGTCTGGAAAACCACCTCCAAGTATAAGATTTATAAGATAATTCCCTACATTTTCTTCTAACACTTTTGTGTTCTTAGACCTAATGTTTAGGTCTTGGATCCATTTTGAGTTCATTTTTGTATAGGGTGTGAGATATGGGTCCTCTTCCATTCTTTTGCATATGGATATCCAGTTCTCTAAGCACCATGTATTGAAGAGACTGTTCTGTCCCAAGTGAGTTGGCTTGACTGTTTTATCAAAGATCAATTGTACATAGATGAGAGGGTCTATATCTGAACACTCTATTCGATTCCATTGGTCAATATAGCTATCTTTATGCCAGTACCATGCTGTTTTGACCACTGTAGCTTCATAATATGCCTTAAAATCAGATAGCATGAGACCTCTGACTTCATTTTTTTTTTCCTCAGGATACTTTTAGGTATTCAGGGCACCCTGCCATTACAGATAAATTTGGTTATTGGTTTTTCTATTTCTGAAAAGTAAGTTTTTGGGATTTTGATTGGTATTGTGTTGAATGTGTAAATCAATTTAGGTAGAATTGACATCTTAACTATATTTAGTCTTCCAATCCATGAACACGGTATGCCCTTCCATCTATTTAGGTCTTCTGTGATTTCTTTTAACAATTTCTTGTAGTTTTCTTTGTATAGATCTTTTGTCTCTTTAGTTAAATTTCTTCCTAGATATTTTATTCTTTTGGTTGCAGTTGTAAATGGAATTCGTTTCTTGATTTCCCCCTCAGATTATTCATTGCTAGTGTATAGAAACACTACAGGTATTTGAGTGTTGATCTTGTAACCTGCCACTTTGTTGCACTCATTTATTAGCTCTAGTAGTTTTGCTGTGGAGTTTTCAGGGTTTTCAACATATAGTATCATATCATCTGCAAACAATGAGAGTTTTACTTCTTCCTTTCCAATTTTGATGCCTTGTATTTCTTTTTCCCATCTAATTGTTCTGGCTAGAACTTCCAACACAATGTTGAATAGCAGTGGTGATAGTGGACATCCTTGTCTTGTTCCTGATCTTAGGGGTAGAGTTTTCAGTTTTTCCCCATTGAGGATGATGTTAGCTGTGGGTTTTTCATATATTCCCTTTATCATATTGAGGCAGTTCCCTTCTATTCCTATCCTTTGAAGTGTTTTCAACAGGAAAGGATGTTGAATTTTGTCAAATGTCCTTTTTTGCGTCAATGGGATGATGATGATGTGGTTTTTCTGCTTTGATTTGTTGATATGATGTATTACATTAATTGATATTCTTATGTTGAGCCATCCTTGCATATCTGGGATGAATCCTACTTGGTCATGACACATAATTCTTTTAATGTGTTGCTGGATTCGATCTGCCAGAATTTCATTGAGGAATTTTGCATCTATATTCATTAGAGAGATTGGTCCATAGTTTTCTTCTTTTGTAATATCTTTGTCTAGCTTTGGTATGAGGGTGATGTTGGCTTCATAGAATGAATTAGGTAGCTTTCCCTCCTCTTCAGTTTTTTTGAAGAATATGAGTAAGATTGGTACTAATTCTTTCCAGAATGTTTGGTAGAATTCACATGTGAAGCCATCTGGTCCTGAAGTTTTCTTTTTGGGGAGCTTCTTAATGACTGATTCAATTTATTTACTTGTGATTGGTTTGTTGAGGTCATCTATTTCTTCTCGAGTCAAAGTTTGTTGCTCATGCCTTTCTAGGAAATTGTCCATTTCGTCTACATTGTTGTATTTATTAGCATAAAGTTGTTCATAGTATCCTGCCATTACTTCCTTTATTTCTGTGGGGTTAGTGTTATGTCTCGTCTTCCATTTCTGATCTTATTTATTTGCATCCTCTTTCTTCTTTTTGTCAATCTTGCTAAGGGTCCATCAATCTTATTGATTTTCTGATAGAACCAGCTTCTTGTTCTATTGATTTTCTCAATTGTTTTCATGTTCTCAAATTCATTTATTTCTGCTCTAATCTTCATCATTTCTTTCCTTTTGCTTGCCTTGGGGTTAGTTTGTTGTTCTTTCTCTAGTTCTTCCAAGTGGACTGTTAATTCCTTGATTTTTTGCTCTTTATTCTTTTTTGATATAAGCATTTATGGCAATAAATTTCCCCCTTATGACTGCTTATGCTACATCCCATAAATTTTGATATGTCATGCTTTCATTTTCATTTGCCTCAAGACATTTACTGATTTCTCTTGTAATTTCTTCCTTGACCTACTGGTTGTTTAATAGTGTGTTGTTGAGCCTCCACATATTTGGGAATTTCCTGGCACTCTGCCTATTATCAATTTCTAACTTCATTCCTTTATGATCTGAGAAATTTTTTTGCATGATTTCAATCTTTTTAAATTTATTGAGACTTACTTTGTGACCCAGCATATAGTCTATCTTTGAGAATTATCCATGAGCACTTGAGAAAAAGGTGTATCCTGCTGTTGTGGGGTGTAATATTCTATAAATGTCTGTTAAGTCTAGCTCATTTATTGTATTATTCAAATTCTCTATTTCTTTATTGATCCTCTGTCTAGATGATCTCTCCATTGATGAGAGTGGGGAATTGAAGTCTCCGACTATTATGGTAGATGTGTCTATTTCTCTTTTCACTGTTTTCAGTGTTTGCCACATGTATTTTGGAGCATTCTGGTTTGGTTCATAAATATTTATGATTGTTATGTCTTGTTGAATTGTTCCTTTTATTAATACATAGTATCCTTTTTTGTCTCTTTTAACTGTTTTACATTTGAAGTCTCATTTGTTGAATATTAGTATAGCTATTCCTGCTCTTTTCTGATTGTTGCTTGCATGGAATATCTTTTCCCAACCTCTCATTTTCAACCTATGTTTATCTTTGGGTCTAAGATGCATTTCCTCTAGACAACATATAGATGGGTCCTGTTTTTTAATCCATTCTGCCAGTCTATGTCTTTTGATTGGGGATTTTAATCCATTAACATTTATTGTTATTACTGTATGTGTAGTACTTTCTTCTACCATTTTGCCTTCTGGATTTTATATGTCATATCTAATTTTTGTTCTTGATGAAAGCACTTCAAAGGTTAGGAATAGAGGGGAACCTCCTCAACATAATAAAGGGAATATATGAAAAACCCACAGCTAACATCATCCTCAATGGGTAAAAACTGAAAACTTTCCCCCTAAGATCAGGAACAAGACAAAGATGTCCACTATCATCATTGTTACCCAACATTGTGCTGAAAGTTCTGGCCAGAGCAATTAAACAAGAGGAAAAAATCCAAGGCATCAAAATTGGAAAGGAAGAAGTAAAACTCTCACTGCTTGCAGATTATATGACACTATATGTTGAAAGCCCCAAAAAATCCACAGCAAAACTACTAGAGCTAATAAGTGAGTACAGCAAACTGGCAGGTTACAAGGTCAACACTCAAAATCTGTAGTGTTTCTATACACTAGTAATGAACAATTTGAGGGGAAAATCATGAAAAAAATTCCATTTACAACCAAAATTGTAACCAAATGAATAAAATACTTAGGAATAAATTTAACTAAAGAGACAAAGACCCATACAGAGAAAACAATAAGAAAATTTTAAAAGAAATCCAGAAGACCTAAATAAATGGAAGAGCATACCATGTCCATGGATTGGAAAACTAAATAGAGTTAAGATGTCAATTCTACCTAAATTGATTTATAAATTCAATGCAATACCAATTAAAATCCAATAAACTTACTTTTCTGAAATAGAAGAACCAATAACCAAATTTATCTGAAAGGGCAGGTTGCTCCAAATAGCTAAAAATATCTTGAGAAAGAAAAATGAAGTCAGAGGTCTCATACTACCTGACTTTAAGGCATACTACAAAGCTACAGTGGTCAAAATGGTATGGTGCTAGCATAAAGATAGATATATTAACTAATGGAATTGAATAGAGTGTTCAGATATGGACCTTCTCATTTATGGATAACTGATCTTTGATAAGGCAGTCAAGCCAATTCACCTGGGACAGAAGAGTCTCTTCAATAAATGGTGCCTGGAGAACTGGATATCCACATGCAAAAGAATGAAAAAGGATCCATATCTCACACCTTGTACAAAAATTAACTCCAAATGGATCAAAGACCTAAACATTAGATCTAAGGCCATAAAACTGTTAGAAGAAAATGTAGGGAGATAACATAAATAATATAATAGGAGGCAGTTTCCTAGACCTCACGCCCAAAGCACAAGCATTGTAGAAGGAAATAAATAAATGGGAATGCCTCACAATTAAACATTTTTGTGCATCAAAGAATTTCATCAAGAAGTAAAAAGATAGCCTACACAATGGGAGACAATATTTGGAAACAATATATCAGATAAAGGTCTAGTATTGAGAATTTATAAAGAGATTGTTCAACTCAACAACAAAAAGACAGTCAATCCAATTACAAAATAGGCAAAAGACTTGAACAGATACTTCTCAGAAAAGGAAATACAAATGGACAAAAGCACATGAAAAGATGCTTAAGTTCCCTGGCTATTAGGGAAATGTAAATAAAAACCACAATGAGATATCATCTCATACCCACCATAATGGCCATTATCAATCAAACAGAAAACGACAAATGCTGGAGAGGGTGTGGGGAAAGAGACACACTTATCCACTGTTGATGGGAAGGTCAGATGGTACAACTGCTGTGGAAGGCAGTTTGGTGGTTCCTCAGGAAGCTAAGTATAGAATTGCCATATGACCCAGCAATACCATTGTTAGGTATCAACTCAGAGGACATGAGGGGAAGGACACAAATGGACATTTTCACACCAATGTTTATAGCAGCATTATTTGCAACTGAGAAGAGATGGAAATAGCCCGAATGTCCATCAACAGATGAGTGGCTAAACAAGCTGTGGTATATACATATGATAGAATATTTTGCAACTCTAAGACAGAATAAAGTTATGAAGTATGTAACAACATGGATGGACCTTGAGGACATTATGCTGAGTAAGATTAGCCAGAAAGAAAAGGACAAATACTGTATGTTTCACTGATATGAACTAACATTAATGAATGAACTTGGATAATTTCAGTTAAGAACAGAAGTCATCAGGAGATAGAAATAGGGTAGATATCAGGTAATTGGAATTGAAGGGATACAGATTGTACAATGGGACTGATTGTGAAAATCCAGAAATAGATAGCACAATACTACCTAACTGTAATACAATCATGATAGAACACCGAATGAAGCTGAATGTGAGAATGATAGAGGGAGGAGGCCTGGAAGCACAAATGAAATCAGAAGGAAAGGTATACAATCTTTATTGAGATGGTATAATCTAGGAATGCCGAGAGTGTATAATGATAGTGACCAGATGTACAAATTTAAAAATGTTTTGCATGAAGAACAAAGGAATGTCAATAATGCAGGGTGTTGAAAATAGATGGTAATTAATGTTTTAAAATTTTAACTTATGCATGAGACTAAAGCAAAAAATGTTTATTTGGTACAAAACTTATATTTTGACTAGTGCATTTCCTAATATAACTTACATGAACAGCTTAATTGAACACCGTAAGTACATGAAAACTTGAGTAGGGCACGAGATTTTCTAGGTTTGTCCAGAGTGATGTCCCAATAAATCCCAGAAGGATTTTAACAGTGAATAAAAAAGTATTTGCAAAGTCCCCTTGGGGGAATAATGAGAAAGGGGGAAATTCAACTTCTCCAAGTGGAGAATTCTTGATATTCTCACAAGCAGTGGGGACAACCAAAACCATAGGCTGAGCCCCCAATCTTGGGGTTTGTTCATATGAAACTTAACCCCACAAAGGATAGGCTAAGCCTACTTAAAATTAGGCCTAAGTGTCTCCCCAAGATAACCTCTTTTATTGCTCAGATGTAGCCTCTCTCTCTCAGTCAACACAACAAGCGAGCTCACCGTCCTCCCCCTCTCTACATGGGACATGACTCCCAAGGGTGTGGACCTTCCTGGAAACATGACACAGAAATCCTAGAATGAGGTAGGACTCAGCACCAAGGGATTAAGAAAACTTTCTCAACTGAAAAGGGGAAGAGAGAAATGAGACAAAATAAAGTGTCAATGGCTGAGAGATTCCAAATAGAGTTGAGATATTATCCTGGAGTTTATTCTTACACATTAAATAGATATCACCTTCTTAGTTAAGGTGTAACAGAGAGGCTGAAGAGAACTGCCTGAAAATGTAGAGCTCTGTTCCAATAACCATGTCTCTCGAAGATGATTGTATAATGATATAGCTTTCACAATGTGACTGTGTGATTGTGAAAACTTTGTGTCTGATCTTCTTTTATCTACCTTATGGACAGATGATTAAAACATAAGCGTTAAAAATAAATAAATAATAGGGGGAACAAATGTTAAAATAAATTTAGTAGATTGAAATGCTAGTGATCAATAAAGGGAGGGTAAAAAAAGGAAAAATAAAAAGATTAAAGGTGTTTAAATATAGTACTTAGAAAAACAATATTGTAAGGAAAGAGCACTACAAATAATACCTTTACACCTTTTTCAAACATAAAAAAAACTTAGTCCCATGCAAAATAGCTTCCAAAAGAATAGAATATCTGGAAATAAATTTAACCAAGGAAGTGAAGGACATGTATACTGAAAACTACTAAATTTGACCAAGGAAGTGAAGAGTATGTATACTGAAAACTAAAATAAAAGATGACCTAAATAAATGGCAAGACATCCCATGTTGATGGATAGGAAGACTTACTGTTATTAAGATGGCAACACTTTCCAAAGTGACATACAGATTCAAATGCAATACCTATTCTAGCAGCCTTTTACAGAAATGGAAAGGCCAGTCCTCAAGTTCATATGAAATCATAAGGGACCCTGAAAATCCAAATTAATATTGCAAAAGAAGAACAAATTTGAAGTTCTCACAATTCTAAATTCAAAACTTACTACAAAGCTACAGTAACCAAAACAGTATGTTACTAGCATTAAAATAGACATATAGACCAATGGATTAGAATTGAGAATTGTGAAATAAACCCATACATTTATGGCCAGCTGATTTCTGACAAGTGTGACAAATACTTTAATGGGGTACTTAATGGTTTCTTCAACAAATGGTGTTTAGAAAACTGGATATCTTCTTGCAAAAGAATGAAGTTGGATCCCTACCTTACACCAACACAAATGTTAACGCTAAATGGATCAATGAGCTAAGTATAAAAGCTGAAAATATAAAAACCCTAGAAGAAAACATAGAGGGAACCTTCATAAAGTTGGGCTTGGTAGTGATTTTATAGATGTGACATTGAAAACATGGACTATAGAAAACAAAATGGACTTCATCAAAAAATTAAAATTAGTGTCAAAGGCTACTATAAAGAAAGTGAAAAGATAGCTATATGTTTTAGTTTCCTGGCCGCTGAAAGCAGATACCATGAAATGCACTGACTTTAACAACGGGAATTTATTAGCTTACAAGCTTACAGTTTTGAGGTTAAGAAAAATATCAAAATCAAGGTATCATCAGGGTAATGCTTTCATCCCAAAGACTGGTTGCTGGAAATTTTTGACTCCTCTGCCATATGGCAAAGCAATCATGGTGTCAGCTGGCCTCTTCCTTCTGGATTTTGCTGCTTTCACTTTCTTAGCTTCTGTGGCTTTCTCTCTCTTTTTTTCTGAATTTTATTCTCTTATAAAGGAATCCAGTAAGAGGATTAATACCCACTCTGGGCCACAGCTTAACTGAGATAACCTCATCAAAATATCATACTTACAATGGGTCTACACCCCCAGGAGTGTATTAATTTAAAGAACATGCTTTTCTGGTCTATATAGTTTCAAACCATCACACTCTACCCTCTGGACCCCCGACCTGTTCTTTCTATATTCAAAATACATTAATTCTATCATAATATCCCAAAAGCCTTAAATCACTTCAGAAACAATGTTTACTACAAAGTCTCATCAAAATCAGTTATAGGTGTGGTCTACCCAGTCTGTAGATCTGTGAGACCTAGAGGACAAATTATCTCCTTCCAATATACAACAGAGGGAAAGTTATAAGATCAACATTCCCATTCCTGTAAGGAGATATTGGAAGGCAAACAGGGGTTACAGGTACAAAACAATTCCAAAACTCTGCAGGGTATACCTCATTAGATTTCAAGGTCTGAGAGTCATCACTAGAAAAGTATTTTGTCCTCTGGGCCTGATGGAGGAAGCTCTCCATTTCCAAGTGCTTGCACTGCAGCCATGCTCTCCCCAAATACTGAGATACTGCTGTCCCCAGACATGAGGGTGAAGGTTTCATCATCATGCATCAGGACGGCGACACAGCTCTATGTTCCACTCCTGTCAAAGCCAAGTATCAGGATGGTGGCCATTGAGGGGTGGCTAGACTCTCCGCAATCCCCCAGGCATCTGAGAAAACTGAAGTGGTAATACTGTTCCTGAAAAATGGGGCAAAAGGCCCAACCCCACAAAGAATCAGGGCATACATGTTCGTTCCAACACATTGGTAGGTTTGCTCTCTTGGCCTAAGAAGATGTCTTCAGTCCAGACCTCAGTTTTCATGGTTCTTCCTTTGAAGTCATTTTTCTTTCAATTTGTCCCTTTTCTATTCTTTTCAGTCCAGGCTGACAGTGGTTCAATTCATACAGATCTTGCAAAAAACTTGTCAGTTTTGCATGGAGTACACAGGGGTACAAAGCATCAGACAAAAGAACTTTTCACAAATCCTTTCAGGATAACTATATTTCCAATCATGATGCACTGAAAAGGCTGACTGGTTCCATGAACAAATACAGAGCATTCTTCTCTGGGGACTCACCTTCCAGGGGCTCAGACTTTTCCAACCATTGATTTCTGGTTTCTTTGTGCCCAGGAGTTCAGTTGCCCAGCTTATCCCATTCCTCTTGCATTTTACTATAAATTGCAAGAAGAAACCAGGCTGCCCTTTATACATTTAGTTTGGAAATCTCCTCAGCTAAATAAGCAAACCTATCACTTCCAAATTCTGCCTCTCATCTGACACCAGAACTCAATTTTGCCAAGTTATCTGCCACTTTAAAACAAGGGTCACCTTTCGTCCAGTTTTCAATGTCATATTCATCATTTCTAAGTCCTCATTGGAAGTATCTTTACCAACAGTCCATTCAAAGAAATCTTTGCCTTTTCTACCAAGCACCTCACAATTCTTCCAGCCTCTACCCATTACTCAATTACAAAGCTGGTTCTAAACTTTTGGTGTTTGCAATAGTAGCACCCCAATCTGCCAGTACCAAAATCTGTTTTAGTTTACAAGGCTGTTGAAAGCAGATACCATGAAGCATGCTGGCTTTAACAATGGGAATTTATTAGCTTGTAAGCTGACAGTTTTGAGGCTGAGAAAAATGTTTAAATCAAGGCATCATCCAGGTGATGCCTTCTTCCTGAAGACTGGCTGCTGGCAATCGTTGACTCTTTTGCCACACAGCAAGGCACATGGCAGCATCTGTGGTCTCTCCCTTCTCTTCCAAGTTTTGTTTCTTTCAACTTCTTGGTTCATTGTTCATGAGCAGATAAATGGATGAGCAAAATGTGGTATAAACAATGGAATATTAGTATTCAGTCATAAAAGTAATGAAGCTGTGATATATGTAACAACATGGATGAACTTTGAAAACATCATGCTGTGTTAAATTAGCCAGATAATAAAAGACAAATATTGAATCATCTTGCTTATATGAAATACCTAGAAAAAGCAAACTTCATAGAGACAGGTAGTAGTTTCTAGGTTATAGGTTTCATTTATAGGTTATAATGGTGGGGGTGGTAGGGTGAGAGGGTGTCATATCTTAATGGATAAGTAGTTTCTGTTTGAGGTGATGAAAAAGTAGGAGTAATAGATATCAGTGATGGTAGCAAACACGTTGAGACTTTTGTGTACCCCAGATAAGCCATGTTCTTTTTCCTAGTCCAATCTTGTGGGGGCAAACTTATTGTTTGGGCAGGATCTTTTTTTATTAAATTGTTTCCATGGAGATGTTACCCACCCAGTGGTGGGTGGAACCTTTTGATTAGGTGGTTTCCATGGGAAGTTGTCTTAATCTGTTTACTGGAGTCCTTTAAGAGGGAAGGTAATTAATACTACTGAATTGTGCACTTGAATATGGTTAAAATGAGAAATTTTTAGTGTATATTTGTTACCACAGTAAATTTTTTTAAAAATACATCCTGTGCACTAAACAAAATAACAACAACAAAAACGTATCTGAGGGCTACCAGGTTTTGACCCTTGCATCAGAGACAATGACAATAGCAATGAAATCAAAAGGGCCTCTTTGCAATAGTTTTAGGAGTATCTGTTGCTTTAGAGTCTAGCTTCTAAGATACTTTTTTAAATTGGAACAGTTATAGATTTACAGAATCATCATGCAGAAAGTAAAAAGGTTCTATATAGCTCCTTCTCACACACACAGTTTTTCCTATTGGTAACATTTCTTTCAATCTGTCCCTTTTCCATCCCTTTTAGTCCAGGCTGGCAGTGGTTCAATTAGTGGTACTTAATGCAAAATGTTAGTGTGATAGAATTTATGACACAATATAAGTATAGAGGTTATTAAGTTTAGCTTGCTGTTTATATTAGAAGTAAAACATATGGAATAAAAATAAATAATGGGAACAAATGTTAAAATAAATTTAGTTTGAAATGCTAGTGGTAAATGAAAATGAGGGGTAAGGGGTGTCTTTTTTTTTCTTTTTCTAAATCAATGCAAATGTTCTAAGAAATGATGAATATGCAACTACATGATGATATTAAGAATTACTGATTGTATATGTAGAATGGAATGATATCTTAATGTTTTGTTTGTTGTTAATTTTTTTTAATTAATAAAAAAAAAGGATTCACTTTTTATGTTGTATAGTTCTTTGGGTTTACAACCTAAAGTTTCCTTCAAGATTTCTAAACCATAATGAGGAATGGGTGAAATTATTCTCCCTTGCTTACTGTAATGTTGTCCTTTCAGAGTATACCCCACTCAGATTCTGAATTCACCTTCCCCACCTCACTTCACCCCTTTCCTCTTCCCCGTGCTTGAGGATAACTGATAGTAATTGGAGATTCTGCTCAACTCTCTATGTGCACTATAGTCCAGCTGCACTGGCCAAAAGGGAAAAGAAAATCATTGCCACTGTGGGAAGGGATGGTAATAACTAACATTTGTTTAGCACACATTATCGCATTATTGCCAGGCATTTCTCTAAGGGTTTCATAAGTATGAATTCATTCAATCCTCTAGTAGCCCCATGAGACATTTACTATTATTCTCTTTATTTCACCAACGATAAAACTGAGAATTTTAGTTTACTAAAGCTGCCAGAATGCAATATACCAGAAATGGGCAGGCTTTTATAAAGGAGATTTATTAAGTTACAAGTTTATAATTTTAAGGTCATAAAAAAGTCCAAATTAAGGCATCAAGAGAAATACCTTGATTCAAGAAAGGCTGATGGCATCTGGAATACCTCAGTCAGCTGGGAAGCCATGTGGCTGGCATCTGCTGGTCCTTTGGCTTCTGGTTTCAAACAGCTTCCCTGGGCATTTTTTTCTGCATCTCCAAACATCTCTGTCAGTTCTGAGCTTTTTCCAGAATGGTTCCCTCTTAAAGGACTCCAATAAGCAGATTAAGGCAACTTTCCATGGAAACTGCCTAATCGAAAAGTTCCACCCACCACTGGGTGGGTAACATCTCCACGGAAACAATTTAATAAAAAAAGATCCTGCCCAAACAATAAGTTTGCCCCCACAAGATTGGACTAGGAAAAAGAACATGGCTTATCTAGGGTACACAAAAGTCTCAAACCAGCACATTGAGTTAAGAGTAGTTACACAGATAATAAATAACAGAGCTGGGATTTAAATCTAAGCACTTTGGCTTCACTGTACATCTCCTCCCTCCCTCCCTTTCTTTCTCTCTAAAGGCCCTAAATGCCCTCCACTGTGTGTGTGGAGCACTGTTTAAATTCTTTGCATCAACTACTTCACCTAATGTTAATCAGAATCCTGTAGGGCTGACTCTATTATCAATCCCATTTTATGGATGAGGAAACTGATGTATAGAAAGGCCAAATATTTTTTGTATTTCCTCATTCCTGTGCCAGCTGTCCCAAGGTACTTTGCAGTCCTTCTATTACAGAGAGTTAAATGAAATAGACTGAGACCCAGCTGCTGTGCTGTGAAATCCATCACAATGCTTGCATGGCTCCCTGCTTGTCATTCTAATGCAGATCCATTCCCAGAAGACATAGGAATGCTTTATCAGCTGACTTTGACTCAAGAACTCAACAGAGGATTTGCAGAGCCTTCCTTAGGCTGCAAGCAGTCTAAGATGCTTCTATCCACCTTCTCTTCATACCTCTCACCTTCACTCTGGGTCAGAGTTGCATGGATCTGATGACACTCTCAGTCTTCCCCAACTCCCTCCCTATCTCCTTTCATGCTAGCATTTCTTCTAATAAAATACTTGACTGTTTAACCCTGTCTTAACCTCTGCTTCTCAAGAAACTAGACTAACAGTCTTCATGTGCTCAAACTCTTCCATACACTGATGTTGCCCTCTTTCTATCCTTTTCTTATCTCCTTCCATTTATGTCTTCCTAACAGAGCTCCTTCTGGAGAAGACTGTGGTGAGTAGATTTAGGGCAGGAAGCAGAAAGTAAATTTGCAAACATTACATGATATGCATGTGAAGTGACCCAGCATCTGTTGGCATGGTTCTTTGAGTATCAATGGAAAAGATTAAGGCTGGAGCAAATTCAAATAATGGAATGGATTTATTCAAAGACTTTGTATATGCCAAAATCTTATCCCTGGTGTCCCCAGGAGAGCCAGGTATTAGGCAGCCAAGAAATGGATCCGACTTTAGCTGTGGACCTTCCCATTCAAATAATTCGCTTATTCTTTATTCAGCCAACCCTCTCTAGAATAGAAAGGCACCTTAAGCCAGTGCTGATCACACAACTTTTAAGCAGAGCAGAGTATAGTAAAGTGCAGGAAGATTACTTCTGAAGCACAACAAACTACATCCATATATAGTCTGTGTTAGTTTGCAAGCCGCTGGAATGAGATATACCAGAACTGGAATGGCTTTTAAAAAGGGGAATTTAATGAATTACAAGTTCATAGTTTTAAGGAAGTAAAAGTGTCTAAATTAACCAAGAAGAGGTTACCTTCACTCAAAAAAGGACAATGGATCAGGAACATCTCTGTCAGCTGGGAAGTCACATGGCTGGCATCTGCTGGTCCCTTGCTCCTGGGCTCCATTGCTTCTAGCCTCTGTTTCTATAGGTGTTCTTCACTTTGCATCTCTGGGCCTGGCTTTCATCTCCTGGCTTCCCTTGTTTCTTTCCAGGTTCTGGCTTGCTTTGCATCTCATGGTGATGTCTGCTGAGCTCCAAGCATCTCCAAACATCATGTTCTCTGTTCTCTGAAGCAGCTGTTCTCCAAGTGTCTACATTTGCTCTGCCAGCTTTGAGGCTTCTATTATTTCTAACTCTCTCCAAAATGTTTCCTCTTTTAAAGGATTCCAATAAACTAATCAAGATGCACCTGGAATGGATGTTGTGACATCTCCATCTAAAAAGCTAATACCCATGGGTGCAAGGATACTTCAGTAGTTGAATTCTTACCTGCCATGCAGGAGACCCAGGTTCAATTCCTGGTCCATGCACTGTCCCCCCACCAAAATTCAGCAAATGGTGCTGCAATAACAGGATACTCACATGAAAAAAATAATGAAATATGACCCCCACCATACAGCACACACAGACACACACACATACACACAGAAAGTTAATACCCACAGTTAGGTATGTTACATCTTCATGAAGGCAATCTAATCAAAAGATTCCAACCTATATTACTGAATCAGGATTACAAGAAATGGCTGCTCACACAAGATTGGATCAGGATTAAAACACGGTTTTTCTAAGGTACATAATACTTTCAAACTGGCACATAGTCTTACTGTTCTTGCGCCCAAACTCTGACACAGCATAGCAAGTGAACTCAGCACAGCCTATCTTCTAGGTACAGTTTCTCTTCTCACATCAACCTGATAAAAAAAAAAAAAACATAGGCCACTATGTTTAGCAGGAAAGCATCAACAGTACCACAGCAATACCAGGGGTACATAATGGGGAGAGGGACAAGAGTTAAGGGGAGGTTTGGATTTTCTATTTGGTGTTGGCCACACCTATGACCCTAAGGAATGTTAAAGTAAAATGAGAGAAAAAGGGACCGGGGATCTGAAGACATCAGTCTTCAGACAAGTTTATTTTCGGGCAAGTGCACAATTTATATACCGGTAAGAACTATGATAAATGTTTGCGAGCAAAAGCTAAGGAGCATGCAGTGCAAAAACAAGTTGAAGTAAATACTTCTAAGGTTAGAATGTTCTTTTCCTTTAAGCAAGTCTTTTCCGCACTTCATTGTGCTTTATCTGCACATCTAAGTTTCTATTGAAGTTTCAGATCCTTAAAGCTCAAGTCTGCACTCCCTCATAGTTTATGACTTGTATTTGCAAGCTTTAGGTTAAACATCAACATTTTAACTCCCACAATTTGGTGAGGATATGTTTATTGGTTATTTTTCACTTGCTCCCCTTATTATTTTTTTTTATTTCTTATCCATATTTTTTACCCATATTACTAACCTGGACAAACCAACAAAATATCATGCCCTATTCAAGGTTCTATTTATTCATGGTGTTCAATTAAACTGTCTATATAAGTTAAATTAGGAAATGCACTAGTCACAATATAAATTTTGCACCATATAAACATTTCATGCTTTAGTCTCACAGAAGCTGAAGTATCAAAATATGAATGACCATCTATTTTCAACACCCAGAAATATTGACATCTCTTTGTTCTTCCTCATGCAAAAACATTTTTTAATTTGTACATTTAGTCACTACCATTGCACAGTCTAGGCCTTCCTAAATTATACCACCTCAGTCTTTATTGTTTATCTTTCCTTCTGGTTTTATATGCAAACATTTGATCATGAGGCTTGCTCTTGTGAAACTTATTTATGTAGTAGAGAAGCTTAGTCTACCTAAAGGTATGCCTAAAGTTACTTCTAGAGGACCTCTTTTGTTGCTCAGATGTGGCCTCTCTCTCTCTCTCTCTAAGCCCAACTCTGCAAGTGAAATCATTGCCTTTCCCACTAAGTGGGACATGACAAATAAAGTATTTCAAAAATACTCCTTAGGGTGCATGGGTAGTTCAGCTGTTTGAGTGCTCGCCTTCCATGCAGGAGACCCGGGTTCAATTCCCAGACCATGCACCACCCCCCAAAAAATACTCCTTTCCACCCACCATACCTGCCTCAGTTCTGCTCCCTAAACAGTAGTCATAGCTTGATGGCAGATGGCCCTGCTTCCCCTCTTGTTCTCCTTCAGCCCCTCTGCTATCAGAGGGACTACCTAAACAACTATCAGACTGGACTACCTAAAGCTGAAATTTCATTGTATTACTTCTTTGCTTAAACCCTTCAGACACTCACCTACTGTCTATCAATTCATATTCACACTGCTCAGTTGGCCTGCAAAAGCTTGCAATGCTTCCAAGTTTCACCTCCCTATTCACCCTACACTTAACCTTACTGTCAGGTAGTACTTTGCTGGTGGTCCTCTGCCCACAACTTCCCATTCTCCGAACATTCAATCTCAAACTTGAGATTCATGCTTCTGCTTGCCATTGTCCTCATCTTGCAATACCTTCCCAACTTTCTTTGCTCAGCCAACTCTTGCTTTTATGAGTCCAGCTCATTCATTAAAGAGCAGCTCAGGCCTCATCTACCCTAGAAAAGTTTCCCTGATCACCCAGGGTGGTTTAGTACCTTTCTCACTGCTCCTATGGCACCCCATACATACCTTCATCCTAGCACTTCATAAATTTGGTTGAAATTTTTATTCATGTCTCCTGTCTTTCTCCAATTCTTCAGAGGCAACATAGAGCACAGAGTCTGGCATACAACAGGGATTCAACAAATGTTGCTGAACAGAACTGAAGTTATTATAGCAAATTCTACTGGAAGATGTATGAATATATCAGTGGTTAGTTAATACATGTTGATATAGGCATGATACAATTTTTTAAAGATTTGCCCTTCAAATAAAAAGAATTTGAGAATCAAAAGGTTTAGGCAGCATGTTTTCCATTTGTGACGGTTAGGTTCTAGTGTCAACATGGCAAGTAACAATGCCCAGTTATCTGGTCAGGCAAGCCTACCCACTGCTGCAAGGATATTTCACGGCTGGTTGATAAACCGGAAGCCTCCCACAATGAGATAATCCAATCAGTTGAAGGCTTTTAAGGAAGGAGAGGCTTTCACTGCTTCTTCAGCCCATAAGCCTCTCCTGTGGAATTTTTCCATAACCTTCATTGTAGCCACCAGCTTCACAGCCTGTCCTGTGGATTTTGGACTCTTCCATTCCCATGGTTGCATTAGACACCTTCATTAACCTCATATACTTACAGAGCTCTTCTGTTCATTCTGTTTGTCTAGAAAACCTTGACTAACACAATAATCTATTTAGTTACTTTCCTACTTAAGAACTGGAAAAACATATATATTCTTTTCTTCTTAAGTGGTTGATACGTATGGAAATCTCATGTAATTTCAAGAGTAGTTATAAAATTTTAAATGCAAATCAGCGCCTGATGATCTGGCTAGCAAATTCAAGATTCAGAGCATTTACAGATTCTGATAAAATCTAAAATAGATGTAATGGTGAACAAAGTGAACAAATATTCTTTGCTAGGTAGCTGCTAGCAGAGAATTTTAAATGGAATATTTTTCCCACTGCTGCCATCTTTTGGCTGAACAGTGGCAGATCTTAAGAAGAAAGGAAAGAGAGAAACACTTAACTAATACATATCTCATCCTATACAATGGCTTAGGGGATTTCATATATATGAAAAACTTAATTTCACAGCAGCATTACATAGTAACTATCATCTTTTTTTTTATGAGGCTACCGAATGGAACAGACACTGTTGGTCACCGTTAGCCAAACCTGATTTTGTTAATTATCCAGACAAATCATTCAATGGATCCTGAACCCCTCTCCAGACGAGGTGACAAACCTTAACTGTCCAAAGTAATCGTGGAGCTGGCATCACCTTCTCCAAGAGGCTAGTTTGGAACATGTGATGAAATTTTAGCCAATGAAGCCAACTGGGGGATTTTTGTGGGAAGTTTTTCCTTGTTCTTAAAAAGAAAGCCAAGCAGAGAAATAACCTTTTCCTTGCCTCTGAACATTGTCATCCACTCGTGATCATCAAAATGTGACAGCCACCTTGGAACCACAAGGGTAGCCCATCTAAGCCAACAAGGCAGCATGCTAAAAATGGCACAACAGAATGATTGAAAAAAACCTGGTTTCTTGATGATGCCCCTGGGCATTTTCTCTAATTCCAGGCTTCTTTTTTTTTTAATGTGTATTTTTAAACATTTTTCATTGTGAAATATATATGTATACAAAAAAAGCAATCAATTTCAAAGTGCATTGTAACAAGTGATTATAGACTAGATTTCAGAGTTTGGTATGCGCTACAGTTCCACAATTTTAGGTTTTTTCCCTCTAGCTGCTCCAAGACATTAGGGACCAAAAGAAATATCAATATAATGATTCAGTAGTCATATCATTTTGTTAAATCCTATCTCCTCTGTCATAACTCTTCCTTTTTCTTTGATTCATCTCCCAATCATTGAGGGTATTTAAGCTGTGCCCAGTCTACCTTTCTCACACTGAAATGTCTGCCAGGAATATGGGATAGGGGGATGGAACTAGTTGATGTTTTGGAGAGAATGGCCATCTGGGTTGCAGGACTTATCTGGCCTAGGTATTTATCTGGAGGTTATAGCTTTTTGGAAAGTAATCTTAGTGCATGAACCTTTTGTAGAATCTCAGATAGAGCCCTAGTTGTTCTTTGGGGTTAACATGTATGGTTTTGGTTAGGTGTTGGCAAACTGTGGTAATTAGCAATATCTAGCTAAAGCTTGCATAAGAGTAGCCTCCAGAATGAGCTCTCAAATCTACTTGAACTCTTTTACCCATTGATACCTTATTTTGTAACATTTTTCCCCTTTTTGGTCTAGAAGGCATTGTCAATCTTATGTTGTAAGCCCAGGCTCATGCCTAGGAGCCATGTCCCATATTGCCAGGGAGACTTACACCCTTAAATGTCATGTCCCATATTAGGGGGAGGGTAATGATTTCCCTTACAGATTTGGGCTTAGGGAGAGAGAGGCCACATCTGAGTAACAAAAGAGTTCCTCTGAAAGAAACTCTTAGGCATACTAAGGTAGGTTGAGCTTCTTTACTATATACATAAGCTTCACAAGAGCAAGCCTCAAGATAAATGGTTTGGGTCACCCCCAGACAACCTCTTTTGTTGCTCAGATGTAGCCTCTCTCTCTAAGCCAACTCTGCAAATAAACCCATGATCTACCCCACCTCCCAACATGGGTCATGACTTCCAGGAGCATAAGCTTCCCTGGCAACATGGCACATGATACCAGGGTAGAGCCTGGCCCTAGCATCATCCAATTGAAAATGACTTCTTGACCAAAGGGAAAAATAAAAGAAACAAAACAAAGTTTCAGTGTCTATGAAATTTCAAATAGAGTCTAGAGGTTATTCTGACGGTTATTCTTTTGCATCGTGTAGATATTCCTTTTTAGTTTATAGTGTATTAGAATAGCCAGAAGGAAATATCTGAAACTGTTGATCAGAAATCCATTAAATTGGGTTCTTGATGATTGTGTAACTATACAGCTTTTATTATGTGACTATGTGATAGTGAAAACCCTGTGACTGACACTACCTTTATCCAGTGTATAGGTAGATGAGTAATGAAACAAAGACATATAAGTAAATAAATATTAGGGGGAATAAGGGGCATGGGATGTTTGAGTGTCCTTATTTATTTATCTATTTTTCTTGGGGTAAAGAAAATGTTCCAAAATCAACAATGGTGATGAATGCACAACTATATGATAATACTGTGAGCCGTTGTTTGTATACTTTGAATGGATTATTTGGTGTGTGAATATATCTCAATAAAATTACATTTTAAAAAGAGCATTTATAACAACAACAACAAAAAATAAGTGGCTTGACCTATTGACTTGGGAGTCCCTAATATTTGAGACAGCATCAGGTTTCTCTCTGGTGGTAAAGTTTAATATTTCCATATTTTTTCTCCCATCCCTCAAGGGACTTTGCCAATACTTTTTAACTATCTATCTGACATACTCTGGGATGTACCCAGTTATTCCCTTAACCTATACACAGTTACAAACCCTCTTTCCCATTCTGAGCTCCCTGTGTTTGGGTTGATTAAATGATCTGTTCAGTCAGGTTGAATTAGATTATGTGCTACAGAAAATTTAAATTTTGGACAAAACAAACTTCTCTTCCTTTGGTCCTATATAGTAGGTATAGTTCTAAAATACAGACAATGCCATCTTTACTCCTATATTCTGATTTACCTTAGTCACTACTCAATAGGCTTCATTCCCATCTGTAATTGAAGTCTAGGCTTCTTTTTAAGTGAGATGTTAAAAGTCATAATTACTTAATTCATTTTATTTAGATTTTGTTACTTGCAACCAAAAGAATCTTAACTGATTTACTGGGGTTTAGAGAAATTAAACAATGCTCAAGTGTAAGAATTTGAATTTAATACATCAGTGTATGACCTACCTATTTCTTTCTTACATATAGAAAAAAAGCAGAAACTTTGGATGAGGAAAGATTAAAAAATAAGTTCTTACCTAACCAATGGCTTGTTCAAATGCCTAAGGAAAAAATGTGTAATTCTTTTTTATTTTTTGGAATGCATATTTCTTCTCTTTTGTATGCTGTGTGGTAGGGGTCACATTCCATTCTTTTTCCATGTGAATATCCCATTATTGCAGCACCATCTGTTGAATCTTTTTTTTTTTTTTTTTTTTGAGCATATGGGCCAGGAATTGAACCTGGGTCTCCAGCCTGAAGATTCTACCACTGAACTAGCCATGTACCCTAGAATGTGCAATTCTTGATTGAATTTTGAAGCAAGAAAAAAAAGAGAAAATCCATAAAGGACACTATTGGAACAGTTGGGTAAATTGGAATATGAACTATATATTAGATAATAAGATAACCTACCATGTGATACATAGAACATCTCTTACCTAACCAAGGATGCCCCCCTCCTCCTCAGACATCCTTTCCCATAACAGCCTGGAATCATGTCAAGCTTTGGCTGCTATCCCTTTAAGTACAGCCTGTCCTGAGCACATCTTGTTTTGAGAAAAGAGCACATACCGAAATGTTTTTCTAATACTTTTATGCAAACCCCTGGCACATAGCCACTCTTTTCCTTGATCATATACAATTTGTAGAGCAGATGCCATAGGTGTAGACATACTCAAGTTAATTTCTTGCCACCTCACTGTCCATCGCAAGGTAGCTGTAGCTCTCTATATGTAAATTCCCGCATTAAATGCCTTTGGATTGATCACCCAAACATTTAGTGCCTTTTTCTTTGGAATCTCAACTGGCTTCATGGTAGGGAAATTTGGTACAGTCCCAGCGGGGTCTTCCTCTATTTCTTCTTTTGGGGCAAGTCCTGCTCCTGGTTCAGTGGGACACAATAATTCCTGTGTAAATTCTAGATTTTCTGAGTGAGATCATATTTGGTTGTGAGGAGAATGCCTTTGCATTTTGCATCTAAAATAAAAGGTTTACTTTTAAATAAAAGGTTAGAGAAAGGATTCACAACTACTAAGTTTCTCACAGAAATGCTCTAAGAAGGGAAGGAGAAAAAGATCTTTTTCCTTCTTGGTAACTGAGAAAATTATTTTTTTTAAAAAATTGATCCTTACAACAGATAGATGGGTGGATAGTATGATATTTGATGCTTTATTTATTCCAGAAAATATCATGTAATTTTAATCCATTCCTGAGGGTATGGATCTATTGTGGGTTAGAATATTTGATTAGGTTATTTCAGTTGATGCATGTCCCAGGGTGGGTCTTAATCCTCTTACTAGAGTCCTTTATAAGAGGGTAAAAGATAGAATACACAGCAAAAAGCACCTGAGAAGCTAAGAGAAGCTGAGAGGCAAGGACACACACAGAAGCTCAGAAAGGAAGCCACTGAAGCCAGAAGCTGGAAGCAACAAAATCTGGGAAAGAAGAGAGAGACCAGCAGATGTCACCATGTGCCTGGCCATGTGACAAAAAAGTTGACGATCACCAGTAGCCAGTTTTCTGGGAGAAGGTATCATCTTGTTAATGCCTTAATTTGGACATTTCCCATAGCCTCAGAGACATAACTTAAAAGTTAATAAATTCCAATTGTAAAAGCCAACCCATTTCTGGTATATTGCATTTTGTTGACTTTAGCAAACTAAAGCATACAAGTAGGAAGGAAGGTTGGAAGGTAGATAGGTCAATAGAGAGATAGTTAAAGTAAACATGGCAAAAATTTTAATTATTTATCTAGGTGAATGCATAAGGGTGTTCTTTGTAATATTCTTGCAACTTTTTAAAATGTTTGAAATTTTTCAAGGTAAAAAGTGAAAAATATCAAAATATGACTTTCAAATACTTATAAACATGATTCTTGTGTCAAAGAAAGTGTCAAAGGTGAATCTACATTCAATGATTACTTAACCCATTCAAAGAGGAAACCAACTGGATGGAAAAATTGATTCAAAGGAGAATTCAAGAGACCAGGTATACATGCTCACTGTTAAAAAGAAAAAATGCTGAATATAATTGCTAAATTAGATACAAAACTGTTTCAGTTAAAGCTAAAACTGTAACCTTTAGAAGTATATTTTCTACTGGGAAAAAATAATTTACATTGGAAAAAAATATGAAATAAACTATCAGCCTTGTATAAGTTAACATCTAACTTCACAGGGCCTGCATTCTGATCAATTGTATCACTCTACAGTAGTGGCTGCAAAGTGTGGTCTGAAGATTCCTGGGGGTTTCCAAGACCACTTCAAAGGCTCTGCAAGGTCAAAATTATTTTCATAATAATATTAAGAGAATGTTTTTCCTTTTCATTCTCATTCTTTCATGAGTATACAGTGGATTTTTCCAGAGCGTATAGTTGATGATGCAGTAGATTGAATACAAAAGCAAATATGAGAATTCACCTGTCTTCTGTGAAGCCAGACATTGAAGAGATGTGAAAAATGTAAAACAGTGTAGGCTGTTACTCACTAATTGTTTTTGTTTTGGAAAATATAGTTATTTTTCATAAAAACATGCGATTTATGATAACATCTAGGTTTATTTTTAATGCGTTACTACATGTTTTACATTTTTTGGTATAATTTCTAATACGTTAAATATTGATTGACAAATTCATATAAACAAATGCCGCGTCCTCTTTTTCCTCCCCGGTTTGACACGGTTCCCTGGAAGGAAGGGCGGTGGCAAGGCCTTCAATGCCCCAAAAGAGGACGAGGCATAAAATGGTGTAATAGAAAAATACTGGGATTAACAACACTAATTGTGTGTTTCTTGTTGCTGGTTGTTCTCCAAGCATTATATCAAAATGAATCAGAAAGCAAAAAATTTTGTATTAAGAACTGGAAAAAATGATACAAATTGCAAAACTTTGTTAATGACTGTTTGGCAAAAATTAGGTTGGGACGTCCCCATTAAGCAAGTCATGCTGCAGATGCAGCAGGCAGAAGTGCTTTTAGAACAAGTCACAGAAAAGTACCCCATAGAGAGTAAACAATTACAATTAAAAAACCCTGCATTGAGCCATCCTAGAAATTTACTCCCCCACCACGGCACCAGTCCATTGCTATGAAACAATAAAAAATCTAAGTAGACAATGTAACCTTTTAATCAAAACAAGCTAACCTTTAACCAGATTAAAATAGGTCTTGACATATAGCCTCACCTGTAGAATAATAGGAACAGAAAGTCTAAACTCAGAAAAACTGCAAACACAATGTCTGCGGCTTAAGCCAATATCTTGCTGCTATCGAAATCTTATGTACATGTTCCTAAGAAAATCAGAACGTGTACTTTCGCTTTGCTTCCCTGAACCTGTAACCTTACCTAAAATGTAAGCCATGACACAACCATGATCCTGTGATACCTGTTTTTTTGCCAAGAATAAGGGTATAAAATCTGTTAAGCAAAAATAAATCTAAGCGACTCTTCTCAGAGCACTCTAAGCTGTCTCTTGGTGTTCTTCTCGCGCCGATGACCCTCCACACCTTCAAGCCCGTTCCCTCTGCTGCGGCTGGACTGCAGCAAACAAAAGTCTATTAAGGTCCCCCAAAGTTTTAAGCAGTATAGAGAGCTCGAGATAAAAAAGTTTGAGAAGGATTGTCATCAAGAATTACATAACCCTTGGCAGAGCTTCTTCCAGCATGACTTTGATAATTTTGCATTATTTCAGAGTTGTAGATAACATTTTTTTTTTTTTTTACACGGGCAGGCACCAGGAATCGAACCCGGGTCCTCTGGCATGGCAGGCGAGCATTCTTGCCTGCTGAGCCACGGTGGCCCGCCCTGTAGATAACATTTTTAATAGAAAAAAATTGTTAATTAAAATAGAAGAAATACATTGAATTTGTTTCCACTTTAAAAAAATAAAATGCTGATTGAATTTTGGATATCACACGTGACTTTCTCTGATTTACTCTCATAAAATAAGAAGTCAATCTACTGTAAAATCCCCAAAACTCCTTTCAATTTTCAAATTCCAGAATAACCACTAATAATTCTTTTGTTTATATCCTTTCAATCTTATTTCTATGCACATCAAATTTATAGCTTTGTTGCTGTTGAAACATTCTTCAATGCTGGTGAACTGATCTACCTTTATTTTTCTTTTAATGGATAAAATTATATCCTATTTTACGGATGTGTCATAGGGTTGTATGCTTCTGCTTTTTAAAAAAAAATCCGTAGGTTTGTTTTTTCTTTTTAAACTTTATTCCACTGATCATGGACATTTTGACAGCCTCTACTTTTCCTACATTACAAACAACAACATGACGAACATGTGTTTATATGAGTGTATAGGTATATACACTCACACATACATACATACATACATGCATGCATTTACATATAGATGTGGTGTTATGGATTGAATTGTGCCCTCCAAAAAGGTATGTTGAAGTCTCACTCCTCAGTACCTCAGAATGTGACCTTATTTAGAAATAGGTTATTTACAGATGGAATTAGGCAAGTTTAAATGAGGTCATATTGGAGTAGAATGAGCCCTTAAACCCAATATGATTGTTGCCCTTATAAGAGGAAATTTGGACACAGACAGAAGGGAGAATGCTATGTGACGACTGAGACAGGGAATGCATGGATTGCCAGCCAGCCATTGTCAGAGGCCAGGAGAGAGGCATGGGAACAGATTCTTTCCTACACACTGAGAACTTAGAAATTTCAGTTGTTTTAAGCCACCCAGCTTGTGGTACTTTGCTACAGCAATCTTAGGTAACTAATACAGATAGCTATAGAAAAATATCCCTGCATTTATTCTATTTTTTTATAGACGCAACTTTAAAAGTCGGGTGTTTTGATCAAGAAAAACTTTAAATGCCTGAGAAAGGTGTCAAATGTTACCATAGCCATCTGTTTTTGTAAAAGGCCATACTCCAGCCTTCCCTGGAGGCTAGCAAGAGAAAAAAGTATTCCTTTCTCCCCACCAACCAACCTCCACCCCAAGCCAGCCTCCCAAGAAACAGAATATCACTGACTTTTCCAATCCTCACAGGGTAGCAGCAGGTGTAGATGGCAGCAGATCTTTTCAGCTCAGTTATTCTCCACAAGGATATACTGCCTTCTAGAGAATGATTTGCAAGTTTTGTGAAGTCTTTTTGATGGTCCCTCCCTGTGCTGGTTTGAAACTATTATGCACCCCAGAAAAGCCATGCTCCTTTAATACTAAGCCAATCTTGTGGGGCAGACCTAATGTGGGGTGGGACCTTTTGATTGGGTTGTTTCCATGGAGCTGTGACCCACTCCATTGTGGGTGGCCCCTTTTGATTAGATGGAGATGTGACCCTGCTCATTCAAGGTGGGTCTTAATTAGTTTACTGGAGTCCTTAAAAGAGCTGACATAAGGAAAAATCTCAGGCACAGACATTTGGAGATGCAGAGGAAAATGCAAGGACCCACCAGATCTGTGAGAACCATTTGAAACCGGAAGCCAGGAGTGGAGTCCAGCAGATGGCACCATGTGCTTTCCTATGAGATGCTAAGCAAGCAGAATCTGGAGAGAGAGCCGATACAGAGAAGCTAAGTGAGGGTCCACAGATATTTGGAGAGGAAGCCTCTGGAATCAGAAGCACAAAGCAATGAATTGGGAACAAGTACCTCAGATGCCAGCCATGTGCCTTCCCAGTTGACAGAAAGATCCCATGTCATTTGACTTTTCTTCAGAGTCAAGATGTCTTTATCTGGATGCCTCAGTTTGGACATTTTTAAGGCTATAGAACTGTACACTTGTAACATTAAATTTCCTTTGTAAAAGTCCGCCCATTTCTGGCATATTGCGTTCTGGCAGCTTTAGCAAACTGGAACAGTTGAGACTTGGAGGTTGAGTGGACACACCCTGAATGGACACCGCGGTCATTTAGTGGGTGGGGGTCAGGGATGCCAGGACAATGTGTAGAACATTCTCTTAATACAAAGTCATCCTTCAACCTGCAGGAGCTCCCAGAGTCCCTCCACACACGGCCTTGAAAATTAAAAAACCTGTTTATCTGAGCCTAAACCTAACTTTGTTTTACATATAAACAAAATATTTTTGCATAGTTTTACTAGACACTGAGCTTTCCAGGAATGCACGAATCTAGGGAAGATTTTGCTTTCCTTAACCCAGGATTTTATTGCTACTCACTATTTTGGAAAGCCACATCTCTGAAGGAAACTCCATTCATGGTATTTGAGTCAGGGGTATAGTATACCACTGTTTCTGCATGCCTTAGTATCTGTCACATTCTCATTCTTCTAGAAAGAGGCCCAAGCATCTCACTACTCATTATACTTTTTAGTGTATTCATACCTAAGCATTTACATGTTAAAGATATATAATTTATCATAGATTATTTTTTCCTTCTACCTCTCTGTATGTTTCAATGTGAGCATTATATCATTTTCAAAAGTTGCGTGTATCAGTAGGTATAGATTTAAAAGGGTGTTACAAAATATTTATTACTAAAAAGAGACATATGAGAAGACAGCATTTTATAATACTGAGCAAAACAGCATAGCTTCTTTGCTGCTTTGAAGCTGTTATGTACCCCAGAAAAGGCCATGTTCTTTTAATCCATTCCTGTGGGTGCAGACCTGTTGTGGGCGGGACATTTTGGTTAGGTTATTTCAATTTGAGATGTGACCCATCCCATTCAAGGTGGGTTTTAACCCTTCAACTGCAGTCCTTTAAGAGAAATGAGTTTAAGATTGTTCAGGGAAAAAGCCCCAGGAAGAGCTGAGAGAGAAAGCCGCTGAAGTCAGAAACTAACAGCAATGAAACCCAGGAGAGAAGGACGGAAATATGCTAATTGTGTGCATTCCCATGTCCCCAGTGCCAGTGGCCTTCTCAGAGAGCGTATCATCTTGTTGTTGCCCTAATTTGGACATTTCCACAGCCTTAAGACTGTAAATTTGTAAGTTAATAAATTCTCTTTGTAAAAGCCAACCCATTTCTGGCATATTGTATTCCAGTAGCTTCCATCCTCTGAGACATCTCTATTCCAAAGTAGGATAATGGCTTTACTTTCCCATAATCAAAAGAGCCAAAGAAGTGGTTTTCTTAAAAGGAAAGAGGTCTTATAACTAATTCAAATTTCCCCCTCTAGCAACTATTAGCATGTCTCATTTCCCTCTCTCCCCCAGCCTCCAGTTTTCAAATCTCCTAGGATAACTTTCTCAGAATGGACT
Source organism: Tamandua tetradactyla (assembly GCF_023851605.1). Lineage (NCBI taxonomy): Eukaryota > Metazoa > Chordata > Mammalia > Pilosa > Myrmecophagidae > Tamandua > Tamandua tetradactyla. Next base: position 95,227,656 of record NC_135333.1, on the reverse strand, counting down.
CTGTCCGCCTCTAAGAGAAAATCCCTTTGTTACACATTTGACTTCCTCACTAAACTGTGAAAAGGACAGACTAGGTTCTGTTGATCACAGTATCTGGCACACAGTATGTGTTCAATAAATGTTGAATTAAAGAAAGGGAATTTGAACTAAGGGGCCTAACTGGAAATAATGGAAATGGATAAATTATTTATTAAGGGTTCTCAATTCAGGGTGCAAGGGTAGTTTAGTGGTAGAATCTCGCCTGCCATGCAGGAGACCTGAGGTCGATTTCCAGTCCATGTACTTTCTAAAAAATAGACAAACAAGCAAAACAAACAAATAAAAATCCAACCAAGCAAAAATTCAACAAATGGTGCTGCAATAACAGGACAGTCACATGGAAAAATAATGAAATGTGACCCCACCATACACCATACAAAAAAAAAGTTCTCAATGATCTGTCAGAAAAATTAACCAAAACTTGGAAATAAATCTAAAAAGGTGAGTAGCACATCCTTTCAATATCATGTAGGGGAAAAGACCAGTAAAGAATTGTCTAGAGCCAGGGTTCACAACTTTTTCTTTACAGGTGCAGATAGTAAATATTTTAGGATTTGTGGGCTTTACGGTCTCTGCTGTGAGCGCCCAGCTTTGCCATTGTAGGGCAAAAGCACACACAGGCAATAAGTAAAGGAAAGGGCATGCTAAGTTTCAATAAAACTTGACTTACCAAAAATGTAAGCTGGTTTTGGCCAGAAGGCCATAGTAATGTAAAGCTCATACCATTGTTTACTATCGATAAAAAAACCCATAATTAGTGAGGTTTTATGTCTGGAAGAGATACAAATAACCTTTGTCGTGAAAGAGATAAGGCCAAAGATTTGTGTCTAGTTGAACATTAATCAGATTTACACATAACCCAGCAACTTTATCTTATAAATATCATTGCTTCTCAGATGCTTATCACATCTTATTGGTTTCCTCATTAACCAATAAACTCACTGAAACTCTAGCCAGAGGCCTCTCACTTATATATGTAAAGGCATCGTGATTCTAAATGCTTCATTTCACTACTTTTGAAAAGTCTGATTTAATACTGTGAAATACTGATTTAAAGAACTGATAATGAATTCAGTTTCTTTCAAAACATGGTGTAAGTGGCTGTAATAACCAAAATAGATACCTCCCAAAGCTTCTTCCTAGTCAACAATTAGAGTGAGGCTCATATTAATAATAACAGAGAAAAATGTATATGTTTAACATATGTTTTGACCAACTTCTTGTAAAATATGATTAGATTTTTTAAATATTTTTCCTTGTCAGGTTTTTAGTAAAAAGCTTCCTGCATTGGGCATTGCTGAGAGAGAACCTATTTTTCAAGAACAAATTTTCCAAAAGGCAAAAACAATTGCCCTGAAGGGGCTTTCTGATTAAATGGAATAATGGAATGCACCCTACAGAACTGCAGCTAAGCAACACCTGGTGACAAACCAGTTTCAGTCCAGTAGAAACAGATTATAAGAATGGATAAGCAAGTCATAGTAATGAATGGCTATCTGCTCCCCACTTTGTAAGCACACCCCCATGTAAAATGAAAACATCAGACAATCAGAACATTTCCTTGCTTGCTTCCATGCTAACCCAATATAAGCTTCCCCTTACCATCCTTTTAATGAAGCTACCCTCTACTTTCCAAATGGGATGCTGCCCTATTTATGAACTGTTCAATAAAGCTGTGAGATCTTATATTTAATGCTGTTGCAAAGCTTTTATTTTAACACAAGTAATTGATAAAAAGCTTGTACTCCGAAAGGATTATGTATCAGTGCAGCCATATCTTACTGTTTGCTTGTACATATACTATTAATATTATCTTTTAAATCAGCTGTTTCTACATACTAATTTTTTACAGCTGCTTGTCCACTATGTAAGGGTAGGCTTAGCTGCATTAGATAACATTACAGTGCATTTAACCAGGCACTCAGAAGCTGCAATATTGTTGCTACACTCTGAAGGGGTTCAAGAGGAAAATAACTATATGAAGTGTCTATTTCCCCCCTCCCCAAGAAGGTGAAACATAGCAGTGATATAAATCCAAAAGAGGGATCCTGTGTAAACTGGTATATTAAATATCACTTAGGTTTAAATTTTTTCTTATTTTCAATAAAAATAAATTGATCAACATGAGAAAATCAATTAATGTAATAAACCACAGTAACAGAATGAAGGGGGGAAAAATCACGATCTTCTCAATTGATGCACAAAAGACATACAACAACATACAGCACCCCTTCTTGATAAAAAAAATTTAGAAAACTGGGAAGAGAAGAAAAGTTCCTCAACATTATAAAGGGCATATAATGAAAAACCCAACTAACAGCCTACTTATTGGTGAAAGACAGAAAGCTTTCCCTCTAAAATCTGGAACAAACCAAGGATGTCTACTGTCACCCCAGTTAATCAACATCATACGGAAGTGTTGCACAAAAGGCAACGTGATATTTGTAGCCACTTAATTTAGAGGCTTAGACTCGTGGACAATACATATTTCAGTGATATAAAAACAGAACTTTTTAGGAAAGTAATCAAAAGATTGTTAGAAATGAGACATAATTGTATCACCAGGCAGGACAGCACCAACACCTGAAGAGAAGCACAGAGAAATCCCAGAGACAGCATTTGGAATCCAACTGGGAAAGTCCTGAGTGAAGCACCCTTCTCTCAGATGGGATTCCCAAGTCTAACTGGGATTTATATGGTGTTTTCACCCAATAGTGGCCAGATTCTAATCAGCTTGCATGACTTGGCCCAGGTGGTCCTCTGGGAGCTGTCTAGGGACCAAGAGGAGTTTCCTGGGACCTAGATAACTATATCAGAGTACGGTTCCTTCTGGGAGGATAGCCAGTCCTCCCAGCTGGAGCACACATTTCAACAATTTATCACCAAGGTCACACAATGGCAACATCAGTCCAACAGAGCAAACTCTACAAACTTAAGTTTCCTTTCTTCTTTATGTTTCATTCCACCCTAGAGTTTGGTCTGCTCATGATATAGGCTATAGACATTTGGGGAATAAATTTAGTATATGCACACACACACACACATACATTTTTCATTTGAATATAAATATAGATATTATATAAAAATATTAATAAAGAATTTAAAGGAAATCATACCAATGATGCCATGCTTATACATATATATATTAGGAATAGGTAAAGATGAAAGAATCCAGGATAAAGAGACATCATCCTCATGGTCTGGGGATGAAGAAAATACATCATCCTGCCAGTAAATATCTCCAGATAACTACAGACATCCAGAGAAAGAGGCAGCTAGTTCCATCATGGCCAATTCAGTCACATGATTACTTACAATACATACATGCTGTGCTTCAATCTCATAGAGAACTGAAAGGTTTGCTGGTAGAAACAAGTTACGAGCACAGAGATTAGAAGAATGTTGCAACATACACAGTTTCATCTGTCGAGTTAACCCAGCACATGCTAATTATTTATCAGTGGTACACAATCAGTTAAATTATAGGTAATATTTTCATTATTAATGAATTTCCCACATATTTTGGGAACAGCATAATATTTAGAAGATAAGATGAGAGGCAATATATGAAATGTACATATTGTGTATACAGAAGCTTTAGGGAAATAAGTAACTGTTCTATACAAGCAATAGTTGTACAGCTTATTTTAGGGTTGTCTAATTGTACCCAAGTAGTATTGGTTATATATTTTGAAAACATAGATTTCCACACACCATAAGAATCAGTAGTTAGTAATCATTGAGCATTTTCTTTTTGTATTAGAGTACATAAATTTTGCAGAGAACAAATGGTCCAGTTAAATAGCCTAGTTACATTGGTATCAATTTTCTAACCTGCTAAAACAGATTTATTAAATAATTTCATGAATTGTGTATCAAAATTTAATTCATTTTAGTGGGGATGTGGGTTAAGGTTTTTTTAGTAAAGGAAAGGGGGTAAGGGTCAAAAACTAAGTAATGTTAATATGATTTATTTTTGTCAAGATCAGCAATGATGTTGGGTCTTCATGAGGAAAGCACTGGCAAATGTTTCATCCTGTCATGTCTCAAGTATGCCTTGTTGTTCCAGCATCAGTGGTTAGCTTAAGATGTTGATATACAAGGTCTTGCATGCAAGGTCTTCATGAATCTTTTTAAACTTTTGTCTTTTGAGGAGGAAGTCACTAATTTACTGGGCTACAAAATACTCTTGATGCTGTTCTGTTATCTTATTTCTGTAAGCAGAACTGAGAAGGTCTGGTTAAACAAAAAATTATGACTATCAACATTATATTGTCATCTAATATTATGCAGATCTGTTATCGACAGAAGGTTAAAAAATGTCTTAACTTCTATAACATTTTCTAAACATTTTTTATGCAACCTAAAACATATCAAATGAACTTAATGATTTTTAGCACTTTCTTTTTACAAAGTTAAAGAACACATTTTTTTTTTGCAACTGTTTGGAATAAAATTGTATTCTTTTGGGGTTTGGTTTTGAGAAAGCAAAATGTTGAAAGTTGTCAAGTTTGAATCAATTTCTGATTTTTTATTTAACTAAAGCTAAGGAAAAGACTTACCCTTTTCAAAAATGAGAAGGTTTGTTTTTATTAACCAAGGACATGATAATGTTGACCTAAAGTAGAAGAAATTATTCTGATAAAAAACAGACTTTTTCCTTTTTTTTAATCCTGGTTGCTTAAAATAAAAACCTTTATAGCTTTTTATTTAAAGCAGTTCAATAATCTAAGAAAACTTTATTTTAACAGAGAGAAAATTTAATTTTAGTCTTGCATCAGTATATTATTTGTTACTAAAGCTTTCAAAAATTTTATAGATAGACCCATCAAATATTTTCTTAACTTTGACCATAAGTTCCTTTTCCATAAACCTTTGGCAACTTACTATATCTATTCAGGCTTATTATATCTATTCAGGCTTTTTTCCTCACTCTGTAACAACCATTTATTTTATTTTATGACAAAACTACCCTCTTTTGCCTTTTAATAAAAACTTAAAAATATATATTCTTCATATTTAAGTTACCAAAATGATTTTGGAAACTCTTCAAGCAAACACCTTACCACATGCAATTATCATTAAAATTAAGCTTGTCAGAATAATCCTAAATATTTAACACACTTTAGTCAATGCATATTTGAAACACTGATATATAATTTTTAACAAGAATTAATGACACATAGATATTACATTTGTTTTCTAAAAAACTGTACTTCTTCAAAGCTTCATGATCACTATATCATTTTTTGAAAAGCTTGAATATAAGGTACCTCATCTCATTTGTGATTTTTCTTACAAAATGAATCTAATTATGAGATGCAACTGAAATTTAAAGTTTCATTCTTAAGCTACTTCTCACCAATGTTCAATTTATAGCCAGGCAGCATTACAAGAGAAAATAAATTTCTTTTATTTTTAAGGAGGTGCCCTCCAAATTTAGACCAATTGTTCAAAACATAACCCAAAGAAGGCATAGCTAGCACATCCTGGGAGTTTCCCATGGCTAGGAGACACTAATAAAAATTATGAAGACAAAATATCAAGACTGTGTTTTTCACAAAGTCAACAGATTTTCCGACTTAAAGTAAAGAAAAACCATGAAGACAAAGCCTTCAAACAAGGAGATTCTCAGTATCAAATGGCTTCCCCAATTCAAAAATACGAAATACAAAACCAAAGGGAAGCCACAAATCTGGGGTCATGGATAGTGTGGCTCAAACCCACGTTGTCTGCATTAGTGAGGCCAGGCCAATTCAAGTCTCCTCCTCATGAGCAGACTGCCAAAGTGAAAGCAAACACAGAGCAGACCAGCAATATCATTCACCTACCTAGCACTGGGAAAGTCTTAATTTTTAAAAACTACAATTATATGAATGTGCCTAGTGTCTACCCACAGCAGAAGCCTCCCCAGAACCTCCACCCTCAGTCCTCTAGGGAAATCCCCAGGTAGCTGCTAGGCATGGAACTGAAGGATCCAGGAAAACTATATGGCAGACGAGACATGGATTAAGGTCACATCTCTGAGTATCCTGGGGGGGGGGGGGGGAGGTGTCCTGGCAGAGTCTCCAAATTGTTATCACAAGCATGGCATCTTTCATAGAAAGGCCCACCTGACTCAGGGTTACAAAGAGAAACATTCTCTCAGTGTGAAGGTGACTTATTGCAAGTGCACTTTATAAGGAACTTGAGGAATCTTCCCCAAAACCAGTTCAATATAGGATGTGGGTTTTTGATATTTAACAATTTGAGTAAATCCTGGAAAGGGGTTACTGAATCACAAATTCTTATAGCATTAGAAAGTACAAACCAGGGAGATAAAATGTTCAAATCCAAAACAACATTCTGCACACAAAAAGGACATGAAACCAGCAACTTTAAGTCTATTAAGGATGGTCCTAACAAAGCATTACAATATTCAGAAAAGCACAGTCCATACTCTCTACACAGATTTTCTAAAGCTAGTCTAATTGACATTCACCACTATGAAGCTGTGTTGAAATGTGAATCCTGCCAACTACACCAAATTTGTTGCATGAAAGGCAACGTGCTATTTGTGGCCACTTAATTTAGAAGCTCAGATTTGCAGATAATACAGACTTAAGTGATACAAAAAACAGAATTTATTAGGAAAGTAATTAAAAGATTGTTAGAAATGAGACATAATTACATTAGCATCAACATCCAAAGAGGCGTGTTGGAGAATCCTGGAGACAGCATTCAGGGTCCGACCGGGAAAGTCCTGAGCGACACGTCCTTCTCTCAGATGGAATACCAATTTTATTTCATGCTCAGGGGCTTAAATATTATTTTGGAACAAGGGTGGACCATTGCCAGTGTCCTGTGTGGCTATCCTTCAGTTCTCAATCCCAGGAAGGTGGCTTTGCTCCCAAGGATATTTCTTGGAGTCTCAACACCTTTATCAAGTACACACCCTTCTAGGAGAGGAGCTGATTCTTCAAGAAGGAATGTGCATAAACAACCTCTGATTACATAGTTACAAAAGTCACTGCAGGGACATTGAAGATTCCTTTCTTTTAACCCTTCAGGAAGTTCTAGCCTGAGAAATTAGGCAAGAGAAAGAAATAAAAGGCATTGAAGTTGGAAAGGAAGAAGTGAAACTTTCCCTATTTGCAGATGACATTATCCTATACAAAGAAAATCATGAAAAATTCACAAAAAAAGCCCCTAGAATGAATTAATGAATTCAGCAAAGTGGCAGGGTACAAGATCAATACCCCAAAACCAGGAATGTTTCTGTACAATAGTAATGACCAATTGGAAAAAAAAATCAAGAAAAGAATTCCATTCAAAGTAGCAACTAAAAGAATCAACTACCTAGGAATAAATCTACCTAAGGATGTAAAGGACTTGTACCCAGAATTCTACAAACATTGCTAAAAGAAATAAAAGATGACCTAAATAAATTGAAAGATGTTCCATGTTCGTGGACTGGAAGACTAAATATTAAGATACCAATTTTACTCAAAGTGATTTACAGAGTCAATGCAATCCCAATAACCTTATTTGGAGAAATGGAAAAGTCAATGATCAAATTTCTATGGAAAGGTAAGAGTCCCCGAATAGCCAAAGCTATCTTGAAAAAAAAGAACAAAATTGGACTCACACTTCCTGATCTTAAGACTTATTACAAAGCTACAGTAATCAAAACAGCATGGTATTGACACAAGAACAGACAAATAGACTAATAGAGCCAAGTTGAGAGCTCAGAAATCAATCCTCATATTTATGGTCAACTGATTTTTGAGGTGGTGGCAAAGACCACTCAATTGGGAAGAATAGTCTCTTCAACAAATGGTGCTGGGAAAACTGGATCTCTATCTGCAAAAAAAAAGAAGCATCCCTACCTTATACCACATAGAGAAATCAATTCAAAATGGATAAAAAATCTAAACACAGGAGCCAGAATTATAAAATTCCTAGAAGAAAAGATAGAAAAGCACTTCATAACTTTGTGTTAGACTATAGTTTCTTAGATTTTACACCCAAAGCACAAGGCACAAAAGAAATGGGACCTCATCAAAATTAAAAACTTTTGCACTTTAAACGACCTCTTCATGAAAGTAAAATAATAACCTATATAACAGGAGAAAATATTTGAAACCATATACCCAGTAAGAGTTTAGTAGCCAGAATATATAAAGAAATCCATAAACTCAACAAAAAGACAACCCAATTTAAAAACGGGCAAAAGACTTGTATAGACATTTTTTCAAGAGAAGATATAGAATTGGCCAATAAGCACTGAAGAATGCTCAACATTATTAGTGATTAGAGAAATGCAAATCAATGCCCCCATGAGAAACCATTTTACATGCACTGGAATGACTACTATTTTTAAAAAATGAAAAAGTAAAAGTGTTAGAGAGGATATGGAGAAATAGGAACACTCATTCATTGCCAGTGGGAATGCAAAATGGTGTAGCTGCTATGAAAGAGTGCTTGGCAGTTCCACAGAATGTTAAGTATAGAAGTATCATGTGAACTGCCTGTCCCACTTCTATATACTCAAAAGAATTGAAAGCAGGGGCTTGAACAGATATTTGCACATTGATGTTCATAGTGACAACACAAGTGTCCATCAACTGATGAATGACTAAAAAAGAATAGTATATCCATACAACATAATATTATTCAGCTATAAAAGAAATGAAGTTCTGATACATGTCAAAACATGGATGAACCTTGAGGACATCATGTTGAGTGAAATAAGACAGACACAAAAGGACAAATATTGTATGATCTCACTGACAGGAAATAATCAGAATAATAAACTCATAGAGTCAGAATAGCATACAGATCACAAGGGAACAGGGTGAGGGTAGGGAATAGGGGGTTAAGGCTTAAAATGTATTTGGGATGATGGAAAAGTTTTGGTAATGGATGATGGTGAATGTAAGTGACAACATTGTGAATGCATTTAACAGCACTGAATTATATACTTGAATGTGGTTAAAAAGGAAATTTTAGATTGCATATATGGCACTAGAATAACATTAAAAAATCCACAGAACTGCACAACACAGTGAACCCTAAGTTAAAACATGGACTAGAGTTAATAATACAATTATAAAAATGTGCTTTCATCAATTGTAACAAACATTCCACACCAATACAAGGTGTTAATAGTAGGGTGATGTATTAATTAGGGTTCTCTAGATAAACAGAATCAATAGGGAACACTCGCAAATATAAAATTTATAAAATTGTCTCATGTGACCGTGGGAATGCAGAGTCCAAAATCCGCAGTGGAAGCTGTGAAGCTGACGACTCCAATGGAGGGTCTGGATGAACTCCACAAGAGAGGCTCACCAGCCGAAGCAGGAATGGAACCTGTCTCTTCTGAATCCTCCTTAAAAGGCTTCCTGTGGTTAGATTAAGCATCACTCATTGCAGAAGACACTCCCCCCTGGCTAACTACAAATGGAATCAGCTGTGGATGCAGCTGACGTGATCATGATCTAATTCTATGAAATGTCCTCATTGCAAGAGACAGGCCAGCACTTGCCCAATCAGATGAACAGGTACCACAACTTGGCCAAGTTTACACATGCCCCTGACCATGACAGGTGGTATGTGGGAATTTTGCATTTTATGCATGATTGTTCTATAACCCACAACTTCTCTAATAAAAACAATAAATGGATAAACTGGAGTAAAAGTTCTGGTGTTTTGTTCCTGCCTCCTAATGGGTTTTCTCATACACTCCTGGGATGCTCACTTGGAGTATGTAAAAAGGACCACAGTTCTTTTCTTTTTATTTCTTTTTTCTGTCTCTATAGATTTATATATCTTTTACATCAACAGAATCACACAGTATAAGATACTTTGTGTCTGGTTTCTTTCAGTTGGCATAGTTTTTTTTTTTTTTTAGTTATAATTATTTTTTAATTAGAGGAGTTGAAGGAATATAGAAAAGTCATGTAAAATACACAATGTTCCCACATATCCCGCATTGTTGACACTTTGCATTAATGTGGTACCTTTGTTACAAATGATGAAAGAATATTAAAATATGACTAATTATAGTCCATAGTTTACATTACATAGTTTACATTTTCCCATATACCACCCTATTATTAACACCTTGTAATGGTGTTATACGTTTGTTATAATTGATAAAAGAATATTCTTATACTTGTACTATTAACCACAGTCCATCATCCACAACAGGGTTCACCCAGTTGGGTACCAGCACCGGGTGGCGGTGGTGTCCCACAGCTGCGGGTATACATAAACCACTTCTATAAAGAGTGACTGAAAACCATTGAAGGCAGGAAATGACAAAACGCAAGAGTTTCACACAGGTTCTTCTTCCTCCTCACCATTGATAATGCTAACTTTACCTAAACTCATTGCTTTTGGAAAATGAAGTTTAAGCAATCCCTCTGACCTTTTGTTTTCTGAAATCCCCCCAATCTTTTGTGTTTCAGGAAATGGCTTACCATCTTTCCCCATATATGATGTAGATAAGACTTACTGTCCACTCTTTGTCAAGACCCTTAAAAGACTAGTGGATGAATCCCTTGTACCGATGAGGAGACCAAATGCAAGTTCCCCCTTTTGCCTGAACCTACTAACAAGGAGAGACACAGACCCTCCACTTCCTGTTTTTTGTTATGATTGATTAGCTAAGATTACAACTATCTGCCCCCCTGAAACTACCTAACCACAGAGAAAAGCATTTTCTGTTCAGATGACTGTGGGAGCCCAGGGGCCAAGCCGTTCCCTGAGTCTTTGTGAAATTTGAAAGCACCAGCCGCTCACATGACCAGGGTCAGTTAATGTTTACGCTAACCTCTTCACAAAGGAAAAATGCCCAGATGATCAATGTACGCAAGAAACCAGATCTTTCTTTGCGTAAAATGTTAATCTATACCCTACTCCCCCTTCCCAGAATTATGTATTGTTAACCTGTAATCTTTTTCATGAGACCCCTCTATTATCTTTGTCTTGGGCCTCTATAACTGGCCCTGCTGATTCCTGTCTAATTGCAGAACACTTTCACACTGAGCTCTGAATCGGCCGTCATCACAGCAACTTGACTCCTAGATTAATTTCTGTCTTCACTCCTGTAAGTAAGCCCTTATATTAAAGGTTCATATCTCAGTGCATGCCTGGTATTTTCTTTGGTCTCTTGGCTGGAAAAGCCCCTTTGGGCTGGAACAGATAGCTGACTGAGACTTCCCCTGCTTTCAAAATAACCCCAACTATTAATCACCCAACCTATAATTTTTTATCCCTACCTAGAAAAGTCTAAGATGAAAGCACCCTGCTGAGACACCAGGGATCTGGGGCACTTGGCCAATTGCAACAGCCTGAATAAAAGCAATCCCTCTACTTGTCTGTTTTTTGCCTTTGATACCATACCCCGATTCCTCTTTGAAGAAGCTCCCTCACCAAACTAAAGGGTACCACCCATCCAGAGAGATGACTATCCATCCTGCACAATGTCTCCCAGGTAAACCTCCTGAAAGAAACACCTATTGTTTTCTTTTTTGCATGGGCAGTCACTGGGAATCAAACCCAGCATGGCAGGTTAGAACTTTGCCTGATGAGCCACTATGGCCCACCCCACCTATTTCTTTTTAATACTCAAACTTCAGAAAACATATATATATGTTCTCTGAGAATATATATATATATATATATGAAGAAACACATACTACTGGTGTTTCTTCAGTGCCTCTTGTGAAAAGAATTAGAAAATTGTGGAGCTGAGTGTCAAGAAAAGGGACAGAGTACAAGGCCTTGTACAATGAAAATATTTTTTAAATTGTCCATTAAAAAAAAAACCTGAATCATTAGACTCAATCTTCTTTTTCTGTTTTTTAAATATTTTAATTTACATATCTTCACACACAGTCCGAACATGGTGTACAATAAATGGCTCACAATATCATCACACAGTGCTGCATTCATCATGATGATCATTTTTTAGAACATCTACATCTCTCCAGAAAAAGGAATAAAAAGAAAAACCCATACATCCCATATCCCTTACTCCTCACTCTCATTGACCACTAGTATTTCTATCTACCCGATTTATTTCACCCCTTATCCCCCTATTATTTACTTATTTTTTATCCACGCTTTTTTACTCCTTTGTCCATACGTTGGATAAAAGGGACATCAGATACAAGGTTTTCACAATCACACAATCACATTGTAAAACTTATATCATTATATAATCATCTTCAAGAATCAAGGCTACTGGAACATAGCTCAACAGTTTCAGGTACTTCCCTTCAGTCACTACAATATATCACAACTAAAAAGGGATATTTATATAATGCATAAGAATAGCCTCCAGGATAAACTCTCAACTCTGAAATCTCTCAGTCACAGAAACTTTATCTCATTTCTCTTCCCCCTTTTGGTCAAGAAGATTTTCTCAATCCCAGATGCCTGGAGTTACATCCGATGTTGCCAGGGAGATTTACACCCCTGGGATTCATGTCCCACGTAGGGGGGAGGGCAGTGAGTTCACCTGCCATGTTGGCTTAGAAAGAGAGGCCGCATCTGAACAACAAAAGAGGTTCTCTGGGGGTGACCCTTAGGCTTAATTTTAAATAGGTTTAGCCTATCCTTTGCAGGAATAAGTTTCATAGGGGCAAACCCCAAGGTCAAAGGCACTGCCTATTGATTTGGTTGTCCCCACTGCTTGCAAGAATATCAGAAATTTTCCAAACAGGGAAGGTGAATAGTTCCTCCTTTCTCTCCAGCCCCTCAAGATAACTTTGCAAATACTTCTTTATTCACTACCTAAATTACGCTGGGATTTATTGGGGTATCACACTAACCTGGACAAACCAACAGAATCTCACTCCCTGTTCAAGATGCCATGTACTTATGGTTCAACTAAACTGACCATACAAGTTAAGTTAGGAGATGCACTACCCAAAATATAAATTTTTCATGAAATATACATCTTTCCCTTTGTTGTCATACAGAAGTTGAAGTTTTAAAATATGAATGATATCATCCTTTACCCTATAATTTTGATCTACCTTAGTCCCATGCAGATCAACTTCATTCATATCTCTACTTGAAGTCTGCTCCCTTTTTCAATCTTTTTAAACAGTTGTTGTATGGGGTACAGCTGATTTTCATAGCTTCAGTGCTCTAACTCTAAGTCTCAGGTGTCACATAAATACCTGGAGTTTCTGGGAATGACCAAGTTATTTATCAATCTTCTTTTAAAGAACTATCTCTCTGACATGGTGACTCAATGCAGACCCACCACATTCTGTATCTTAGGACAAGGCCACATCTACTGAAATGTCTCCTTGCATCCCCCACCTCTATCTCTATTCTTACCAAGCTCCAGGACTGATGGGCCATCAACTCAAAGACCAAGAGCAGGACAATCCCACTGGCAGATGGTTTAAGAAGGCTGGGAGTGAATAACAAATATCTGGGTTTACAATTCATGATCCAAATGCAAGGAGACAGCTGCTAGCCATACTCTCTCCCCCAAGACAGTGTGACGTTCTTTGAAATGTATTGCTTTTATGTTTATATGTGTACATACATGTTATACATTATGTATATATGTTATTTAAAGAGAAAGAGGAGTATAATAGACAAGATAGAATTTAACAAATGAGTGTGACTGCTGAATCATTATATTGATATTTCTGCTGGTCTCCAGTGTCTTGGAGCAGCTAGACAAAAAAATGAAAAATCGTGGAACTATAACCCAAACTTTAAAATCTGTTCTATAACTACTAGTGAAAATAGACTTGGAACTTTCTTTCTTTCTTTATATATATTATATTTCACAATTAAAAAAAAAGAATAGAGTAGAAATGAAAATAGAGTGCATTATATGTTGCAAGGGTGAGTATTGATTCACTGTTCTAGTTTGCTAGAATTGCTGGAATACAATATACCAGAAATGGAATGGCTTTTAAAAGGGAGAATTTAATGAGTTGCAAATTTACAGATCTAAGGCCAAGAAAATGTCCCAATTAAAACAAGTCTATAGAAATGTCCAATCAAAGGCATCCAGGGAAAGATACCTTGGTTCAAGAAGGCCAATGAAGTTCAGGGTCTCTCTCTCAAGTGAGACGGCACATGGCGAACACAGTCAGGGCCTCTCTCTTGGCTGGAAGGACACATGGCGAATATGGTGTCATCTGCTAGCTTTGTCTCCTGGCTTCCTATTTCATGAAGCTCCCCGGGAGGCGTTTTCCTTCTTCATCTCCAAGGGTCGCTAGCTGGTGGACTCTCTGCTTTGTAGTGTTGCTCTCTCTGAATCTCTCTGAATCTCTCATTCTCCAAAATGTTTTCGCTTTTATAGGACTTCAGAAACTAATCAAGGCCCACTCAAATGGGTGGAGACATGTCATCCCCTAATCCAGTTTAACAACCATTCTTAACTAAATCACATCAGCCAAGGAGATGATCTCATTACAGTTTCAAATATACAGTATTGAATAGGGATTATTCTACCTTTAAGAAATGGGATTTATATTAAAACATGGCTTTTCTTAGGGGGCATACTTCCTTTCAAACCAGTGCATTCCACCCTCTGGCCCCTAAAAAAGACATGTTTTTCCCATATACAAAATATGTTAATTTCATAACAATATCAGAAACCTTAAACCTTTCAGCAGCAATACAATGAAGTACAAAATTAGAGACAGTATAAAATCTCATCAAGTCAGTTACAGGCATTGTCTGTCCTAAGGCAAAATTCTCTCCATTTGCTCTGAACCTTTGAAAACTCATAACAAGTTATTTGCTGCCAACATATAAACGAGGAACATTCGTAGGATACATATACACATTTCCATAGGGAGGAAGGAACACAGGGGTAACCGGATCTATACAGTTTCGAAAACCTGCAGGGCAAAGTCCATTAGTTTTCAAAGTCTGAGAGTCATTTATCCTCAGGGCTTTAGAAAGTGGCAGTCCCACCCTATCCAAATACCTATGCCTGCCTCTCTCTGAATGCAACCTTGGGGGACATTGGGGAGACCATCTTTTTCTTGACTCCATCCTCTCCAAGCGTTGGGGCTGCACCCAGGCTCTCTGCCATCTCTGGGGCACATGCTCAACCCCTCCATGTGGTGGCAGCCAGGCTCTCCCAAACCCCAAAGAACGTGCTTCACTCTCTCCAAGGCATGAGGCGGCATGATTCTTGCAATGCAATGAGGTGGGAGGCCCATTCTCTGCCTTTGGGGCAAACTCACCCTCTCCACGGGCTTGGGTGGGTCCACTCTCCTGGCCCAAGGCTTCTTGACTTTAGACCTCAGCCTCCATGGTTTTGCCTCTGAAGTTATTTTTCCTCCAATGTGTCCCTTCTCTGAATCTCCCAGTCCAGAATGGCAGCGGCTCTGTTCATACAGGTCCCACAGCACTCTCGTCGGCTTTCTATGCAGTAGTGTTGGATCATGCCCATCACACATTAGGAGTTTCCACAACTCTTTCCTGGGTAACTCCATGCCTGATCCTGGCTTTCTCTGAAATGGCTGATTGGTTTCACATTTGGTTAAATTCTCACATGGAGCACTATTCTCTGGGGTCTCCATTTCTGGAGGCCCAGAATTTTCCAGGACATCAATTTCTGGTTTCTTTGTGCTCAAGAGTTCAATTTTCAGCTTATCTCTTTCTTGTCGCATTTCACTATAAGCTGCAAGGAGAAACCAGGCTGCACTTTCCACATTTAATTTGGAGATCTCCTCTGCTAAACATCCAAGTTCATGGCTTTTACAATCTGCCTTCCAGCCAAAGCCATTCGTCAACTTTGCCAGATTATCTGCCATTTAAAAACAAGGATTGCCTTCCTTCCAGTCTGTAATGACATGTGCCTCATTTCTGTCTAAGGCCTCATCAGAAGTATCTTCAGAGTCTACATTTTTACCAACAGTCTCTTCAAAGCGTTCTAGGCCTTCTCTATCAAGCTTCTCACAACTCCAGATTCTTCCCTTTATCCATTTAAAAAGCTGTTCCAACATATTCGGTATTTGCAAACTACAGCAGCACTCCACTCCCAGTACCAAAATCTGTTCTAGTTTGCTAGCTGCTGGAATGCAATATACCAGAAACCGAGTGGTTTTTAAAAAGGGGAATTTAATGAGTTGCAAGTTTACAGATCTAAGGCCGAGAAAATGTCCCAAATAAAACAAGTCTATAGAAATGTCCAATCAAAGGCATCCAGGGAAAGATACCTTGGTTCAAGAAGGCCGATGAAGTTCAGGGTCTCTCTCTCAAGTGAGACGGCACATGGCAAACACGATATGCATGTGGGTATGTGTGTGAGTGTCCTAGGTCATGATACAGGTGCATTTCTTTGATAATTGTCCTAGAGAATCCCCAATAGTTACTTTAAGGGAGGGGAAAGGAGTCTGTTAATATTACAAGTCTTAGATATCTTAGGCTAGGCTTTGTGATCAAGGGGCCAAGTCATCCCCTAAGTCTTTGTAAAACTGCAAAGCATGAGGCCGCTTGCATGACCTGGGTCAGTTAGTGTTTAACCTCCTTATGGAAGGAGGAACGTGCAGATGGTCAAGGTATGTATGAGACCAGACCCTTCTCTGCATAGGATGTTACTCTATTCCCTACCTCCTTCCTGGGGTCCTTGTGATGTTATCATGTTATCTACAATGCAACCTATAATCCTTCTCCCGTGCACACAAACTGTAATTAATCCCACCCTTGTGTCATGAGACCCCTCTGCTGTACCCATGTTTCCATACTCAATGGAATGTCTTTGTCTTGAGCCCCTATAACTGGCCTTGTTGAGTCCCACCATAGTGCAGAGTGCTCTCACCTGAACTCTGAATCAACAACATTCAGAGCAGCATGCTTCCCTGATCAACTTCCTTCTTTACTCCTGTAAGTAAATTCCTATAATAAAGCTCATGTCAGTCCATATCTGGCACTTTCTTTGATCTTTTGGCTGGAAAGGGTCCTGTGGGCCCAGACAAAGTCTAATCCCATTCCCTCAATTCACCTAACAATTAGCATTTCAAGCAAGTTTTGGCTGACCCAAGGTTGGCATTTGAAACCTGAAAGTCATTACATTACCACCTCCTTTGGTTTTTCTTGCCTCCCAGCCAGTAAGCAGCCACCTTCACTCACTTCTGGTATGCCAGGAAATAATCAAGAGGACTGGTGTGAATAAAGAATAAAACAAGGCTACTTTGGTTCTGCAACTAATAGATAGACACATCAGGACAAATAAAAACAACCTCAAGGAACTGTAGAGAATATCTTAAAGCAAACTCCATCATTTTTACAAATGAGAAAAAAATTAGTGCTAAATTGATGTTTAATGGTTTACTTGAGGTCATATAAGTTAATGATAGATTTAGAGATAAACCTCAGTCCTCCTATTTTCTGCCTGCTAACTCCATGTCCCCAATGGAGAGCTGTCTAAATAAGATTTAGAGAGGTATGTTTTCTTTAAATTTCACACACCAATCTCACATGGTCCTTCTTGGGTGGCTGCATTGGTGCTATGGGGACTCTGGCCAGCATTCCTTTCCATTCTTTCTGAATCTAACTTGAAGGAAGTTTCCTTCGGCAGAGGGATCTCGTGACAGTCCAATCTGACTTCATGAATCATTTAGCAGTTTCCTAAATATGCTGGAGGGGTGGAGACTACAGAGGTGGCCTGAACGAGGTAATTCCTAAAGATCTCAAAATGATACACCGATTCTAAATCAACCAAGAAACACTTGTAGATGAAACAAATCTGTAATTTCCTGACACACGATGAAATTTTATCTACATTTTATCAAAATCCCCAACGTGAGGAGGAGGGCAGGGGGGAGCACTATAAGTAGTTTGACACTTGAGAATTTTCTTTCAAATTTCAACACAAAATTCTATGGGGTATAGGAACTAGAAAGGTCTACTAAAAGTATGGGGATGTGTCTACCTTTTCTTTTCATAATGAAGGTTCTTCATTGTTTGGTGGAAACAATCTTAATTCATTTAAAATGAGTCAAACACATCATTTCCAACCCTCCTTGGAAGGGAGGTACTCAAATGAAAGTATCTCTAAATTTCTGCTTGCAATGAGTGTTTGATGCAGTGTTCCAATGCCTGTGGCTAGCAGGTGGCCCTTATTCTTCTCATCCACTCAAGAAGTCAAAATAAACACTTCCCTTTACATGTTGAATAATGAAGGCAAGATACAAAGTGCCTGCCCACAAGGAGCATATGCTCTGAAGTACAAGTAGACAAGTTTCAGTTTAAAAGTTAATTTTGAATTATATGATTTTTAAAGCAGAAATCATCTCACAAAGCATCTTGTTCAACCTTCATTCAAATTTGAAACTCTTATAGTTGATGAGAGAGCCTGAGTGAAAATTCCAGTCGCTTCATCATAATTCTCACGCTGTCCTAGATGCTGGGCAGACAAAGTGAACACGACAGAGAAGGCGGTGGCCTTCACCGGGCCTACAGTCTAGTGGGGAAACAGAGCACAAAACTGAACAAACAAGTAAAATATATGATACATTGTATTAAATGCATAAAGAAAGATTAGAATGCTTTGAGAGCGAAAAAAAAGGAAAGGGCTGCCTAAATTAGGCTGGGTGGTTAAAAAAGGCTTCTGACAAAAGGTGACATTCATGTAGAAAACTGAAAGATGAGAAAGAGCTTGCCATGGTAGGATGGTGTAGGGAGAAGCTTCAGGAAGATGGAAGAGCACTTGAAAGTCTAGAATAGGAAAGAAGCCTGGGTGCTTGGAACTTAGTGGGTGAAGAGTGCAGCTTGTTTGTTTAACATTTTTTTTTTATTATGAAATATAACATGTTCAAAAAAGCAATAAATTTCAAAGTTCATTTTAATAAGCGGTTTTACAACAAATTTCAAAGTATGGTTTGGGTTACAGTTCTATCATACCAGGTGTTTCCTTCTCGTGGGTGAAATTTGGTTTGCATTTAGCTTTTTTTTCTTTATGGGGTGAGGGGCGTGTGCGTGTGTGCGCGCACACATGGGCTGGGAATCAAACCTGGGTCTTGCACATGGCAGTGGAATTCTAACTATCCTTGCATTTACCATTAAGTCCCTTTGCTAAAAGGAAAGTTTATGCTGTCCTCCAGTAAACAAAACAGGTGAAAGTCCAATCGCTTTGATGAGGAAGTGAGTAAGACACCACCTAAATGAGGACTTTACATGTAAAGTGCTCAGAACTGCCCCTGGCTCTTATAGGTGCTCAAAGAATCTTAGCTTTTAAAAAAAGAGGCAAGGGTTTCTTCCTCAAACTTTCACCTTCCAGGTGTCACTTTAGGAAACTCAGAGGAGTGCTTAGTCTTCCAAGGACACAGCACTTGATTGCACATTGCACTATCTCCGCTCCTCACTGAGGAATGTGAATTTCTGAAACACACTGTTTGTAAAATGTGCTAAATATAAGAGTCTTTACAGAGAAGACTGGATTAGTAAGCATAGTGGATTGAATAAATGACCCCCAAAATTCAAGTTTACCTGGAACCTCAGAATATGACCTTATTTGGAAACAGGGTCTTCGCAGATGTAATTAGTTATTGCAGATGTTATTAATAATTAGTTATTGCAGATGTAATTAGATGAGGCTATATCTGATTAATATGGACCTTAAATTCCATGACTTGTGTCCTTATAAGGAAAGGAGATGACTCAGAGAGATACACAAAGAAAAGAAGGCCACTTGAGTCTCAGGCCTGGAGAATAGGACCCCTTCCCCCATGATGTGACCTACCCTTGGCAAATATTTCAAAAGCTTCCCCCACCCCAGCCCACACCTTGTTACCCTCCAGCTGCTGCATTCTTGTGATAACTCTCATTACTCAACCTCTACCCTCTGGCAGCTGCACTCATGTGATAAACTCCCCTTACTCAATATCCGCCCTCCGGCAGTTACAACCCTGTAGAACTAAGCCAGTGTTTAAATTCTAAACTTCACCAATGGAAAGCTGCCAACTCCCAACTTATTCCCCGTCTTCTGAAGACCAACCAATGAAGACCTGCCTGATCCCTGTCGGAACTCCCTAGCCCCAAGCTATAAAAACCCTATTCCCCACCACTTCAAGACAGTAGCTCCTCTTTTGATCATTGCTTGAGTGGTTCTGCTTCTTCTTGAAATAAAACCTTTGCCCGAACTCCTTTGTTCTCACCTCATTCCTGGTGAGTTTGCCTTTCAGTGAGGACTAAGGCTGAACTTGGGAGTTAATAGCTACTGTAATCAAGAAATCAGGATTTATGGAATGATTTTGATTAATGAATCATGTTCCTTTTTGCTTTCTGGGATATTGAAGTAGACAGGGGAATACCTGAATCCCTAAACTGTAAATCAGCTGCCCTGATATTTGAAAGAGTGTAAAAGCCCTTATCTTGTGCCTTTGTGACAGTAAGAGCTGTTACGCCCTTTATCCGGTCGTTTTCTTATAGGGCAAAGGCCCTAATGCTAAAGAAGTCAGCCATTAACTAGCCTCAACCCCGGACATTTGTAAATCATATCAACTAGACCCTGCTATTGAAAGATAACTTGTCTTCCTTCCTTTCAGTTTACACCTTTAGTACTGAAGAGATAGCTCTGCCTCCCCTCCTTTCAGCTTTTGTTCTCCTATTAAAATGGTAATGATACACTGTCTCCTTTTCTATTTCCAACATGCTATTTGAAATGACCTCATCTCCCCTTGCTAAAATCCTTAAAAACCTTAAACCCCCGAAAATTGGGGAGATGGTTTTGGGGCCGCTAAGCCATCTGCTCTCCTATTATGTGCCTAGTAATAAACTCTTTCTCTCTTTATAACTGTGTTGTCTCAGGAATTGGTTATTGAGCATATTGGACAAAAGAATCCACGGCCATTGCCCAGCAACAATACAAGCCAAGGAACACCAGGGGTGGCCGAGAAGCACCAAAAGCTAGGAAGAGGCATGGAAGGATCCTCTCCTAGAAGCTTTCAAGGAAGCAAGGCCCTGCCCACATTTTCATTTCTGATTTCTGGCCTCCAGAGCTATGAGAGAATAAATTTCTGTTCCTTTAAGCCCTAGGTAATGTGTTATTGCAGCCTTAGAGAACTAACACAGTGAGGAATTCTGATTGAAAGTTACATGTGGATACTGGTTTATGGAGATATCTTTTTAAAAAAATATGCTAAGAGCAATGTAGAGTCTCAGACGATGCACAACTGACAGGAGTAAATGAGGTAGAAAAGGAGGACCACTGAGCTTCCAGGAAGATGGCGACCAGAGTAGAGTGAGCTCACTCCTGCTCCGTGAAACAAGATAGAAGACAGGGAGAAGATGTCCAGGACTGCAGGACCCAGCGTGTGAGTAGTCTAGGAGGGTCTTTAGGAAGTTTTTTGGGGGAGAAGGACCAGGGGAGAGCGACTGGGACGGGTGAACGGGATCCCCACCGGGCGGGCTGTGGTGCAACGGAGAGGTGCGATAGAAGGGAACTGACCCTCCTCGGCTCCAGCCTGCACAACTGCCAGCTGGGGAAACCTCCCCACGTGGCTGTGGTGGGCAGTGCCTGCAGGGAGCCGGGAGACTCGTAATTGTCCATCGCAGGGCGGGCCTCAGGGTGGGGGGTGATGATCACCCCGTCAGGTGCGGAAAAAACTATCTGTAGGACTGCTAGCCCTGAGGATGAACTGATCAGCTGATCCCCCACACGCTGGTTGACTCCCTAGTCCCCCCGCAGACACCTACTTGTCAGCTGCGCCTGGCAGAGCAGCCCCCTGCCAGAGCGGCCCCCTTGGTGGAGCACCTACCCTGGCAGAATAGCTCCCCTGTGGAGCGCGCAGACCTCCAGTCTCCAGCCAGGAGGGGCGGAGCTGAGGCGGAGGAGACCTGAGCGCCATCTGCTGGGTAGAAGGAGTAAGTGCAGACAAGCCAGTTCCCTATCTGCCTAGATCTTTATTTCTACTTTTTTCTATTTAATATTCTTTTTATTTCCCCCTTTTTAAAACACATTCTTTCTATACATTTTTATCAGTAGTATAATGGTCCCTTTTATGATTTTTTTTAATTTTTAAAAATATATTATTTTATTTTATTCATTTGCTATTTTTATTTCACATATTATTTTTTATTATTCCATTTCATTTATTTTTATTATTACTATTATTATTTTTCTCTTAAATTTTTCTCTCCCTCTGTTCGGCACCAGCCTGACATCACTCCCAGTATGTCCTGGGGTGTCTCCTTTTGATTCTGGTGCCTACTACTATTGAGGTGTATTTTGTTGTGACTCTTGTTTTTGTGTTTCATATTTTTATTATACCATTTTAAAAATTTTATTACTATTATTGTTGTTATTATTTTTTGTGTGTGCATAGGCTAGGAGTTCAGGTTGGGTCTCCTACGTGGTAGTCAGCCGTGCTGCCTCTGAAGTACCCGTGCACCCTGGCTTACCTTACAATAGATCCTTTAAGTTGAAGTGTATCCTCTACATGAGATCAGGACCTTGATTTGGCAGAGAATAACTGACAAACAAAGTGTAAAAGGAAACAATGAGCACAAACCAAGTAAATACAAAAGTTTAGAAGAGTGAAGGAAACCAGCTTGCATAATAGCCATGCCAAAATAAACATATGCCCAGAACACAACAGAAAATCACAAAGCACACTGTTCTAGTTTGTTAGCTGCCAGAATGCAATATATCAGATATAGAATGGCTTTTAAAAAGGGGAATTTAATAAGTTACAAGTGTACAGTTCTAAGGCCATGACAATGTACCAATTAAGGCAAGTCTATAGAAATGCACAATTAAGGCATCCAGGGAAAGATACTTGATTCAAGAAAGCCAATGAAGCTTAGGGTTTCTCTCTCAAGTGGAAAGGGACATGGTGAGCATGACATCTGCTAGCTTCCTTTCCAGGCCTCTTGTTTCATGAAGCTCCCCCAGGGGCATACTCCTTCATCTCCAAAGGTCACTGACTGGTGGAATTTGTCTCTCTCAGTATGTCTTGGCTTTCTCTCTTGTCATTCTGTCATCATTCTCTGCTCTCTCAAAATCTCTAGCCTTTTCCAAAAATGCTTACTCTTTTAAAAGATTCCAAAAATGCTTACTCTTTTTAAAAAATTCACCTCCACCTGGAATGGGTGGAAGCATGTCTCCACCTGATCAAGTGTAATACCCTCACTGGATTGAGTCACATCTCCATGGAGATAATCTAATTAAAGTTTCCAACATACAGTATTGAATAGAGATTAGAAGAATGGCTGTCTTTACAAAATAGGATTAGGATCAAAACATGGCTTTTCTAGGGTGCATAAATCCTTTCAAACCAACACACACATGAAGATCCAAGCAGAAATGGCCCAACCGAATGGCCAAATCAAAATTCCAGAGGGGACACAGAATATGGAACAACTACCCAAGGCTATTTATAAAGAAATAAAGAATACCGGGAAGACACTAGAAGAACATAAAGAAGAATTCAGGAGGTTAAATAGAAAAATGGCAGATCTCACAGAAATGAAAGATACAGTAGACCAAATAAAAAATATACTGGAGACACATGATAACTGATTCAAAGAAGCAGAAGTAAAAATAAGTGAGCTGGGAGATAGAAGAATAGAACTAGAGTGCACAAAAGAATAAATGACAAGGAATATGGAAAAAATGCAACTGTATCTTAAGGTAATGATGGACAACAAGAGGCACAAAAATATAGGAAGTATTGGTGTCCCAGAAGGAGAAGAGAAGAGCAAAGGGTTGGGAAAGTTAGTTGGAGATATAATTGGAGAAAAGTGCCAACCCTTATGAAAAACACAAATATGCACATCAAAGAGGCAGCATGACTGCAAATAGAATAAATCTGAACAAGCCTACTCCAAGACACATACTAATCAGACTGTCAGGTGTTGAAGAGAAACAGAAAATCCTGAAAGCAGCCTGAGAAAAGCAATCTGTTACATATAAAGGAAAACACATAAAACTGACTTCAGAGTGCACAACAGGCATCATGGAAGTAAGAGGGTAGTGGTATAATATTTTTAAGATCCTGAATGAGAAAGGCTTTCAACCAAGAATTCTTTATCTAACCAAGTTTTCCTTTAAATTAAGGGAGAGATTAAAATCTTCAAAGATAAAGAAAGATTTAAAGTACTAGTCAACAAGAGACCAGCCCTACAAGAAATACTAAAGAGAGCTCTGTCAGCTGATAAAAAAAGAGAGGGAGGTCTGAAGGAGGGCACAGAATTGAAGAATACGAATAAAGGTAATTGTTCTCGTTTGCTAGCTGCCAGAATGCAATATACCAGAAAGAGAACGGCTTTTAAAAAGGGGAATTTAATAAGTTGCTAGTTTACAGTTCTAAGGCTGAGAAAATGTCCCAATTAAAACAAGTCTATAGAAATGTCCGATAAGAGGCATCAATCTAAGGAAAGATACCTTGGTTCAAGAAGGCCGATGAAGTTCAGGGTTTCTCTCTCAAGTGAGAAGGCACATGGTGATCACAGTCGGGGCTTCTCTCTCAGCTGGAAGGGCACATGGTGAACATGGTGTCATCTGCTAGCTTTCTCTCCTGGCTTCCTGTTTCATGAAGCTCCCAAGGAGGTGTTTTTCCTTCTTCATCTCCAAAGACCCCTGGCTCGTGGACTCTCTGCTTCATGGTGCTGCAGCATTCTCTGCTCTCTCTGAATCGCCTTCATTCCCCAAAATGTTTCCTCTTTTATAGGACTCAAGAAACTTATCAAGACCCACCCAAATGGGTGGAGACATGTCATCATCTAATCCAGTTTAACAACCACTCTTGAATAAATCACATCATCCAGGGAGATGATCTGATTACAGTTTCAAACATACAGTATGAATAGGGATTATTCTACCTTTATGAAATGGGATTTTGATTAAAACATGGCTTTTCTAGGGAACATACATCCTGTCAAACCATACAGTAATTTATTTATACTTTTTTATTTTATTTTTTTAAGTGCCAAAAACACCGAACAAACGCAAACATTCCTATTTTGATCATCCATTCTACATATATAATCAGTAATTCACAATATCGTCACATAGGTGCATATTCATCATCATGATAATTTCTTGGAACATTTGCATCTGTTCAGAAAAAGAAATAAAATGAAAACAGAAAAAAAAAATCATACATACCATACCCCTTACCCCTCTCTTTCATTGATTACTAGCATTTCAAACTAAATTTATTTTACCATTTGTTCCCTCTATTATTTATTTTTAATCCATATGTTCTACTCGTCTTTTTAAAAATTTATTTATTAATAAAAAATTTAACAAACCAAATAAAACATTAACATATATAATCAGTAATTCACAATATCATCACTTAGTTGCATATTCATTATTTCTTAGAACATTTGCATCAATTCAGAAAAAAAATGAAAAGACATTAGAAAAAGAGAAAACAAAAACAGAAAAGAAAAAAAAAAAGATTATACCTACCATACCCCTTACCCCTCACTTTCATTGATCACTAGCATTTCAAACTAAATTTATTTTAGCATTTGTTCCCCCTTTCGTTTATTTTTATTTCATATGTTCTACTCATTTGTTGACAAGGTAGATAAAAGGAGTATCAGACACAAGGTTTTCACAATTGCACAGTCACATTGTGAAAGCTATATCATTATTCAATCATCCTCAAGAAACATGGCTCCTGGAACACAGCTTTACATTTTCAGGCAGTTCCCTCCAGCCTCTCCATCACATCTTGGATAACAAGGTGATATCTACTTAATGCGTAAGAATAACCTCCAGGATAACCTCTCAACTCTCTTTGGAATCTCTCAGCCATTGCCACTTTGTCTCATTTCACTCTTCCCCCTTTTGGTCGAGAAGATTTTCTCAATCCCTTGATGCTAAGTCTCAGCTCATTCTAGGATTTTTCTCAATCCCTTGATGCTGAGTCTCAGCTCATTCTAGGATTTCTCTCCCACGTTGCCAGGAAGGTCCACACCCATGGGAGTCATGTCCCAAGTAGACAGGGGAAGGGTGGTGAGATTGCTTGTTGTGTTGACTGGAGAGAGAGGCCACATCTGAGCAACAAAAGAGGCTCTCTTGGGGGTGACTCTTAGGCCTAAATTTTACGTAGACTTGACCTATCCTTTGTGGGGTTAAGTTTCATATGAACAAACCCCAAGACTGGGGGCTCAGCCTATAGCTTTGGTTGTCCACACTGTTTGTGAGAATATCAAGAATTCAACTTGGGGAAGTTGAACTTCCCTGCATTCTCACCATTTCCCGAAGGGGGCTTTGCAAATACATTTCCACTCACTGATCGAATCACTCTGGGATTCATCGGGACATCACTCTGGACAAAGTAACAAAATCTCATGTCCTACCTGAGATTCCAAGTACTTATGACATTCAATCAAACTACCTACATAAGTTATATTAGGAAATGTACTAGTCAAAATATAAATTTTGTATCAAATAAACATTTTTTGCTTTAGTCTCACACATAAGGTGACATTTTAAAATATTAATTGCCATCTATTTTCAGCACCCTGCAATAATGACATTCCTTTGTTCTTCCTCATGCAAAAACATTTTTAAAATTTGTAAGTTTAGTCACTATTATTATACACTCTAAGCATTCCTAGATTATACCATCTCAATCTTTAACATCTATCTTTCATTCTGATTTCATTTATGCCCCCAGCCCTCCTCCCTCTATTATTCTCACATGCAGCTTTATTCCGTGTTTTAACATAATTGTATTACAGTTAGGTAGTATTGTGCTGTCCGTTTCTGAGTTTTTGTTTTCAGTCCTGTTGCATAGTCTGTATCCTTTCAGCTCCAATTACCCAATATCTTACCCTATTTCTATCTCCTGATGGTCTCTGTTACCAACAAAATATTCCAAATTTATTCACTAATGTCAGTTCATATTTGTGAGACCATACAATGTTTGTCCTTTAGTTTTTGGCTAGTCTCACTAGCATAATGTTCTCAAGGTCCATCCATGTTACATACTTCATAACTTTATTCATCATATGTATGTACCACAGTTTGTTTAGCCACTCATCTGTTGATGGACATTTTGGCTGTTTCCATCTCTTTGCAATTGTAAATAATGCTGCTATAAACATTGGCGTGCAAGTGTCTGTTTGTGTCTTTGCACTTATGTCCTTTGATCTACTTGGCTTTTGACAAGGTAGATAAAAGGAGCATCAGACACAAGGTCAAACCAGCACAGCAATTTAAAGGAAAAGAGAGAAAGAGAGAAGAGAAATTATATACAGATTATATACAAATAAAAACTAAAGTACAGGGTGGACCATGGTGGCTCAGCAGGCAGAGTTCTTGCCTGCCATGCCAGAGACCCAGGTTTGATTCCCAGTGCCTGCCCATGTAAAAAAAAAAACAACTAAAGGACAAGATGGTAGAATCAAGAACTGCTCTTACAGTAATTACTTTGAATGTTAATGGACTAAACTCACCGATTAAAAGATACAGACTGACAGAATGGGTCAGAAAACATAATCCATCTAGGTACTGTTTACAAAAGACACATCTTAGGATGTGTCAAGGACACACTTAGGTTGAAAATGAAAGGATGGATAAAGATCTTCCATGCAAGCTGCAACCAAAAGAAAGCAGGAATAGCTATACTAATATCAGACAAAATAGACTTTAAATGTATAGCTGCCATAAGAGACAAAGAAGAACACTACATATTAATAAAAGGGATAATTCACCAGGATTAAATAATAATCATAAATGTCTATTCTCCCAATCAAGGAGCTCCAAAGTACCTGAGGCACATACTGGAAAAACTGAAGGGAGCTATAAACATATCAGCAGTAATAGTGGGAGACTTCAATACACCACTCTCCACTATAGATAAAACAACAACACAGAGGATCAACAAGGAAATAGAGAGCCTACACAATAAGATCAATGAATTAGACCTAACAGACATATATCAATCATTATATCCCAAAACACCAGGATACACATTCTTCTCTAGTGCACCTGGAATGTTCTCCAGAATAGATCATATACTGGGACATAAACTGAGTCTCTATAAATTTAATAAGATTGAAATTATCCAAAGCACTTTCTCTGATCACAAAGGAATAAAGTTGGCAATGAATAATCACCAATGAACCAGAGCTTGCACAAATATATGAAGATTAAAAAACACACTCTTAAATAATCAGTGGGTCAAGGAAGAAATTTCTAGAGAAATCAGTAAATATCTGGAGATAAATGATAATGAGAATAGAATATATCAAAACTTATGGGATGTGGCAAATGCAGTGCTGAGAGGGAAATTTATTGCCCTAAATACCTATATTAAAAAACAAGAATGGAGCATTGTGATGGTGGCTCAGTGGCAGAATTCTCACCTGCCATGCCAGAGACCACCTGGGTTCAATTTCTGGTGCCTGCCCATGCAAGCAAAACAAAACCAAAAACAAACAACCAAAAAAAACCCAAGAATGAGCAAAACATGAGGATTTAACTGCTCACCTGGAGAATTTAGAACAAGAACAGCAAACTAACTCCAAAGCAAATAAGAAAAGAGAAATTAGAAAAATTAAAGCAGAAATAAACAAACTGGAGAACAATAAAAACAATAGTAAAAATCAACAAAACTAAAAGTTGATTCTTTGAGAAAATTAATAAAATTGATGGTCCCCTAACTAGAGTAACAAAGAAGAAAGAGAGAGGACACAAATAAACAAAATCAGAAATGAGAGGGTTGTTATTTCCACAGATCATGAAAAAATTTTAAAAATCATAAGAGAATATTATGAACAACTATATGCCAAAACATTAGATAACTTAGATGAAATAGACAAATTCCTAGAAACACATGAATTACCTATACTGACTCAAGAAGAAATAGAAGATCTCAGCAAACCAATTACAAGTAAAGAGATCCAATCAGTCATCAAAAATCTTCCCACAAAAAAAAAAGCCCAGGACCTGATGGCTTCACAGGAGAATTTTATCAAACTTTTCAAAAAGAAATGGCACCAATTCTGCTCAAATGCTTCCAAAAAATTGAAGAGAAAGGAATGCTACCCAACTCATTTTATGAAGCTAATATCACTCTAATACCAAAATTGGATAAAGTTACAAGAAAAGAAAATTACAGACCAATCTCCCTAATGAACATAGATGTGAAAATTCTTAACAAAATCCTACAAAATCATATCCAAAACCATATTAAAATAATTATACAACATGATCATGTGAGATTCATACCAGGAATGCAAGCGTGGTTCGACATTAGAAAATCAGTCAACATAATACAGCACATTAACAATCAAAAAGGAAAAATCACACAATCATATCATTCGTGCTAAAAAAGTGTTTGACAAAATATAGCATTCTTTTCTGATAAAAAAACACTTCAAAAGTTAAGCATTGACTTCCTGGAAGATGGCGGCTTAGTAAGACGCGCGGATCTTAGTTTCTTCTCCAGGACACCTACTAGGGGAGTAGAAACGATACAGAAAGCGCCCAAAGCCACAACAGAGATAAAAAAGACAGCGTACCCCATCCTGGAACGGCTGGCTGACTGAGAGAAGCAGCTCGGGTGAGATCGCCGAGGCGCGCGGGCCTTACCGGGCGGGGTGGCAAGCGGCCGGAGTTACTCCCTTCCCCCTTCCCGGGCCGGCTGGGAGAATGGGAGAGGTGGTCCCCTGAAACCAAGGCGACTGGTGCCCACACCACGCGCAGCCCCCGGACCAACTGAGAGAATTGGATCGGAAACCCCCAGGCCGCGGAGAACGGTGACCCCGTGACTCCCGGGGAACGTGCACTCTCTCAGGCGGGCCGCTGCCGCTGGCGCCCTCCCGCCACGCTTGTTGCCCAGGGCCGACTAGGAAATTCGGACGGGCTCTTTCCCTGGCTGCGGCGACCAGCAACCCTCCCTGCGTTCGGACACCCTCCCTGCGTTCGAACCCCGGGCCGGCTCAAGCCGCTTCGGCTAGCGAACCCCCAGGACGGCGAGAGTTTTCCAAAGTTTAAGGTCCCACAGCACCTTTTACTGGTGGGACCCGCAGACAAACGTGTGCCACGAGCGCCACCTACTGGGCAGGATAAGAAAAACAGAACCCAGAGATTTCACAGAAAAATATTACAACCTTGCTGGGTCCAACACCAAGAGAAATCTGAATAAATGCCCAGACGCCAGCAGCAGAAGATAACTGTCCACGCTCAAAAGATTGAGAATATGGCTCAGTCAAAGGAACAAACCAATAGCTCAAATGAGACACAAGAGCTGAGACAACTAATGCTGAATATACGAACAGAAATGGAAAACCTCTTCAAAAATGAAATCGATAAATTGAGGGAGGACATGAAGAGGACATGGGCTGAATATAAAGAAGAAATAGAAAAACTGAAAAAACAAATCGCAGAACTTATGGAAGTGAAGGATAAAGTAGCAAACATAGAAAAAATAATGGATAGCTACAATGATAGATTTAAAGAGACAGAAGATAGAATTAGTGATTTGGAGGATGGAACATCTGAATTCCAAAAAGAAACAGAAACTATAGGGAAAAGAATGGAGAAATTTGAACAGGGTATCAGGGAACTCAAGGACAATATGAACCGCACAAATATACGTGTTGTGGGTGTCCCAGAAGGAGAAGAGAAGGGAAAAGGAGGAGAAAAACTAATGGAAGAAATTATCACTGAAAATTTCCCAACTCTTATGAAAGACCTAAAATTACAGATCCAAGAAGTGCAGCGCACCCCAAAGAGATTAGACCCAAATAGGCGTTCTCCAAGACACTTACTAGTTAGAATGTCAGAGGTCAAAGAGAAAGAGAAGATCTTGAAAGCAGCAAGAGAAAAACAATCCATTACATACAAGGGAAACCCAATAAGACTTTGTGTAGATTTCTCAGCAGAAACCATGGAAGCTAGAAGACAGTGGGATGATATATTTAAAATACTAAAAGAGAAAAACTGCCAACCAAGACTCCTATATCCAGCAAAATTATCCTTCAAAAATGAGGGAGAAATTAAAACATTCTCAGACAAAAAGTCACTGAAAGAATTTGTGACCAAGAGACCAGCTCTGCAAGAAATACTAAAGGGAGCACTAGAGTCAGATACAAAAAGACAGAAGAGAGAGATATGGAAAAGAGTGTAGAAAGAAGGAAAATCAGATATGATATATATAATACAAAAGGCAAAATGGTAGAGGAAAATATTATCCAAAGAGTAATAACACTAAATGTCAATGGACTGAATTCCCCAATCAAAAGACATAGATTGGCAGAATGGATTAAAAAACAGGATCCTTCTATATGCTGTCTACAGGAAACACATCTTAGACCCAAAGATAAACATAGGTTGAAAGTGAAAGGTTGGGAAAAGATATTTCATGCAAATAACAACCAGAAAAGAGCAGGAGTGGCTATACTAATATCCAACAAATTAGACTTCAAATGTAAAACAGTTAAAAGAGACAAAGAAGGACACTATATACTAATAAAAGGAACAATTAAACAAGAAGACATAACAATCATAAATATTTACGCACCGAATCAGAATGCCCCAAAATACGTGAGGAATATACTGCAAACATTGAAAAGGGAAATAGACTCATATACCATAATAGTTGGAGACTTCAACTCACCACTCTCATCAATGGACAGAACATCTAGACAGAGGATCAACAAAGAAATAGAGAATCTGAATATTACTATAAATGAACTAGACTTAATAGACATTTATAGGACATTACATCCCACAACAGCAGGATACACCTTTTTCTCAAGTGCTCATGGATCATTCTCAAAGATAGACCATATGCTGGGTCACAAAGCAAGTCTTAACAAATTTAAAAAGATTGAAATCTTACACAACACTTTCTCGGACCATAAAGGAATGATGTTGGAAATCAATAATAGGCAGAGTGCCAGAAAATTCACAAATACGTGGAGGCTCAACAACACACTCCTAAACAACGACTGGGTCAAAGAAGAAATTACAAGAGAAATTAGCAAATACCTCGAGGCGAATGAAAATGAAAACACAACATATCAAAACTTATGGGACGCAGCAAAGGCAGTGCTAAGAGGGAAATTTATTGCTCTAAATGCCTATATCAGAAAAGAAGAAAAGGCAAAAATTCAGGAATTAACTATCCATTTGGAAGAACTGGAGAAAGAACAGCAAGCTAACCCCAAAGCAAGCAAAAGGAAAGAAATAACAAAGATTAGAGCAGAAATAAATGAAATTGACAACATGAAAACAATAGAGAAAATCAATAAGACCAGAAGTTGGTTCTATGAGAAAATCAATAAGATTGATGGGCCCTTAGCAAGATTGACAAAAAGAAGAAGAGAGAGGATGCAAATAAATAAGATCAGAAATGGAAGAGGAGACATAACTACTGACCTCACAGAAATAAAGGAGGTAATAACAGGATACTATGAACAACTTTACGCTAATAAATACAACAATTTAGAGGAAATGGACGGGTTCCTGGAAAGACATGAACAACCAACTTTGACTCAAGAAGACATAGATGACCTCAACAAACCAATCACAAGTAAAGAAATTGAATTAGTCATTCAAAAGCTTCCTAAAAAGAAAAGTCCAGAACCAGATGGCTTCACATGTGAATTCTACCAAACGTTCCAGAAAGAATTAGTACCAATTCTCTTCAAACTCTTCAAAAAAATCGAAGTGGAGGGAAAACTACCTAATTCATTCTATGAAGCCAACATCACCCTCATACCAAAACCAGGCAAAGATATTACAAAAAAAGAAAACTACAGACCAATCTCTCTAATGAATACAGATGCAAAAATCCTCAATAAAATTCTAGCAAATCGTACCCAACAACACATTAAAAGAATTATACATCATGACCAAGTAGGATTCATCCCAGGTATGCAAGGATGGTTCAACATAAGAAAATCAATTAATGTAATACACCATATCAACAAATCAAAGCAGAAAAATCACATGATCATCTCAATTGATGCAGAGAAGGCATTCGACAAGATTCAACATCCTTTCCTGTTGAAAACACTTCAAAAGATAGGAATACAAGGGAACTTCCTTAAAATGATAGAGGGAATATATGAAAAACCCACAGCTAATATCATCCTCAATGGGGAAAAATTGAAAACTTTCCCCCTAAGATCAGGAACAAGACAAGGATGTCCACTATCACCACTATTATTCAACATTGTGTTGGAGGTTCTAGCCAGAGCAATTAGACAAGAAAAAGAAATACAAGGCATCAAAATTGGAAAGGAAGAAGTAAAACTATCACTGTTTGCAGACGATATGATACTATACGTCGAAAACCCGGAAAAATCCACAACAAAACTACTAGAGCTAATAAATGAGTACAGCAAAGTAGCAGGTTACAAGATCAACATTCAAAAATCTGTAGCATTTCTATACACTAGTAATGAACAAGCTGAGGGGGAAATGAAGAAACGAATCCCATTTACAATTGCAACTAAAAGAATAAAATACCTAGGAATAAATTTAACTAAAGAGACAAAAAACCTATATAAAGAAAACTACAAAAAACTGCTAAAAGAAATCACAGAAGACCTAAATAGATGGAAGGGCATACCGTGTTCATGGATTGGAAGACTAAATATAGTTAAGATGTCAATCCTACCTAAACTGATTTACAGATTCAATGCAATACCAATCAAAATCCCAACAACTTATTTTTCAGAAATAGAAAAACCAATAAGCAAATTTATCTGGAAGGGCAGGGTGCCCCGAATTGCTAAAAACATCTTGAGGAAAAAAAACGAAGCTGGAGGTCTCGCGCTGCCTGACTTTAAGGCATATTATGAAGCCACAGTGGTCAAAACAGCATGGTATTGGCATAAAGATAGATATATCGACCAATGGAATCGAATAGAGTGCTCAGATATAGACCCTCTCATCTATGGACATTTGATCTTTGATAAGGCAGTCAAGCCAACTCACCTGGGACAGAGCAGTCTCTTCAATAAATGGTGCCTAGAGAACTGGATATCCATATGCAAAAGAATGAAAGAAGACCCATCTCTCACACCCTATACAAAAGTTAACTCAAAATGGATCAAAGATCTAAACATTAGGTCTAAGACCATAAAACAGTTAGAGGAAAATGTAGGGAGATATCTTATGGATCTTACAACTGGAGGCGGTTTTATGGACCTTAAACCTAAAGCAAGAGCACTGAAGAAAGAAATAAATAAATGGGAACTCCTCAAAATTAAACACTTTTGTGCATCAAAGAACTTCATCAAGAAAGTAGAAAGACAGCCTTCACAATGGGAGACAATATTTGGAAATGATATATCAGATAAAGGTCTAGTATCCAGAATTTATAAAGAGATTGTTCATCTCAACAACAAAAAGACAGCCAACCCAATTACAAAATGGGAAAAAGACTTGAACAGACACCTCTCAGAAGAGGAAATATGGATGGCCAAGAGGTACATGAAGAGATGCTCAATGTCCCTGGCCATTAGAGAAATGCAAATCAAAACCACAATGAGATATCATCTCACACCCACCAGAATGGCCATTATCAACAAAACAGAAAATGACAAGTGCTGGAGAGGATGCGGAGAAAGAGGCACACTTATCCACTGTTGGTGGGAATGTCAAAGGGTGCAACCACTGTGGAAGGCAGTTTGGCGGTTCCTCAAAAAGCTGAATATAGAATTGCCATATGACCCAGCAATACCATTGCTAGGTATCTACTCAAAGGACTTAAGGGCAAAGACACAAACGGACATTTGCACACCAATGTTTATAGCAGCATTATTTACAATTGCAAAGAGATGGAAACAGCCAAAATCTCCATCAACAGAAGAGTGGCTAAACAAACTGTGGTATATACATACGATGGAATATTATGCAGCTTTAAGACAAGATAAACTTATGAACCATGTAATAACATGGATGGACCTAGAGAATATTATGCTGAGTGAATCCAGCCAAAAACTAAAGGACAAATACTGTATGGTCCCACTGATGTGAACGGACATTCGAGAATAAACTTGAAATATGTCATTGGTAACAGAGTTCAGCAGGAGTTAGAAACAGGGTAAGACAATGGGTAATTGAAGCTGAAGGGATACAGACTGTGCAACAGGACTAGATACAAAAACTCAAAAATGGACAGCACAATAATACCTAATTGTAAAGTAATCATGTTAAAACACTGAATGAAGCTGCATCTGAGCTATAGGTTTTTGTTTTGTTTTGTTTTGTTTTGTTTTGATTTTACTATTATTACTTTTATTTTTTTCTCTATATTAACATTCTATATCTTTTTCGGTTATGTTGCTAGTTCTTCTAAACCAATGCAAATGTACTAAGAAATGATGATCATGCATCTATGTGATGATGTTAAGAATTAATGATTGCATGTGTAGAATGGTATGATCTCTAAATGTTGGGTTAATTTCTTTTTTTCCGTTAATTAAAAAAAAAAAAAAAGAGAAGGGATAATTGGAGGTGAAGGGATACAGACTGTACAACGGGACTGGATATAAAAACTCAGAAATGGACAGCACAATACTACCCAATTGTAATGCAATTATGTTAAAACACTGAATGAAGCTGCATGTTAGGTATAGGTTTTTTGTTTTTGTTTTTTTTGTTTTTTTTTCTTTCTATTATTGTTTTAATTCTTATTCTGTTGTCTTTTTATTTCTTTTTCTAAATCGATGCAAATGTACTAAGAAATGATGAATATGCAACTATGTGATGTTATTAAGAATTACTGATTGTACATGTAGATTGGAATGATTTCTAATTGTTTTGTTAATTCTTTTTTTAATTAATAAAAAAAAAAAGTAAAAAAAAAAGTTAAGCATTGAAGGAAACTTTCTAAATATCATAAAGGGTATATATGAAAACCATAGCCAGTATCATACTTAATGGTAAGAAATTGAAAGCATTCCCCTTGAGATTGGAGACAGGACAAGGATATCCATTGTCACCACTATTATTCAACATTGTAGTAGAAGTACTAACTGGAGCAATTAGACAGGAGAAAGAAATAAAAACTATCCAAATAGGAAGGGAAGAAGTAAAACTTTCATTATTTGCATATGACATGATTCTATACTTAGAAAACCCTGAGAAATCTACAATAAAACTACTTGAGCTAGTAAATTCAGCAAAGTGGCAAGATACAAGATTAAAGTACAAAAATCAGTAATGTTTCTATATACAAGCAATGACCTATCTAAGGTGACAACTAAAGAAAAAGATTCATTCAGAATAGCAACTAGAAGAATTAAGTATCTAGGAATAAGCCTAACTAGGGATGTCAAGGACTTATATGCAGAAAATTAAAAAAAAAATGCTAAAAGAAATTAAAAATGACTTAAATAGATGGAAAGATATTCCATGCTCATGGATAGGAAGGTTGAATAGCATCAAGATGTCAATTCTACCCAAACTGATCTACAGATTCAATGTAATACCAATAAAAACCCCAACAACCTACTTTGAAGACTTGGGAAAATTGGTTATCAAATTTACATGGAAGGGGGAAGGTCCAAGATGGTGACTTAGTGCAGTGGGGGATTTAGTTCATCCTCCAGAGCAGCTAGTAAATAGCCAGGAACAGTACACAACTGCTGGGGTGACATCAGTGACTGGACACAAAACATACACAAATCTGGACAAGCTGGACCAGCTGTGAGCCCACCCAGAACTGTGAATCCCCTAAGCTGTGGAAGCCAGCACCCCTCCCCCACAGGCTGGTTCCCACAGGTGAAAGGAAAGTGACTTTACTAGCAGCAAGGGTCTGAGCCAACCAAGCTCCAATTATCGAATTAACTAACAAATTCTAACTACTAAAAATAGGCCCCCAGCTCAGCTGAACCTTGAGTAAAAGCTGAGGTTACTGGGTTTTGCCCCAGCACAGAGGGGACAGGACTGATGGGGAAAAAAAAGAGGTTTTTTTTGGATTGGGCAGCACAAAATACTTGAAAGTGTCTTGGCCCTGAAGGAAAGAGGGGGCACATAGGTCCTGGAGATACATAGAGCACTGTACCAACTTAAGCTCTTGATTGGCAAACCTGAGGAATGGGGGTCCTGCTCTGAAAAGGATTTTTTTTCTTTTCTTTTTTGTGGCTGTGTTCTACAGCTTGACTGCTCTTTGGATACATCCAAGGCTTCTCGGGCTCCAACTGCCCCAGACAAGAGAGGCATTAAGCTTGTCTGAGAGCTTGTCTGGAGGCTGTGCCTTCCCCAGGAGAGGGAATTCCTCCCTTGAGAATTCAGGTGGAATTCCTCCCTTGAGAAATTCAGACCTCAGGGTCTGGAAAACTGAAGCGATTAAAACTAGACTATAACCTCTCCTCTTTCTCAACCACACCCCTAGCAGAGAGAGTCTGTTGAAGTTAAAGGTACTGCATCACTTTATGCTGGTGGGACCCGCAGGCAGACCACATACTGGGCAGGATAGGAAAAACACAGAATCTAGAGGCTTTGTAAGAAAGTCTTTCTTTTTTTTTTTTTTTCTGTGCCTCACTTTTTTTTTATTAATTAAAAAAATTAACAAAACATTTAGAAATCATTCCATTCTACATGTACAATCAGTAATTCTTAATATCATCACAAAGTTGCATATTCATCATTTCTTAGTACATTTGCATCGATTTAGAAAAAGAAATAAAAAGACAATAGAATAAGAATTAAAACGATAATAGAGAGAAAAAAAAACCTATACCTCACATGCAGCTTCGTTCAATGTTTTAACATAATTGCATTACAATTAGTGTAAAGAAGGATTTTATAAAACTTAACAGTAGCTAACTTTTCTTATGTAAAGAAGGATTTTATAAAGAAAAGAGTTATGGGCCCCATCAGGCTAAAACAACCCGGGACTTCCCAGGGGCGGTTATCTGCTGCCTTTGTTATGCAAGGTTTTCTGCTGCCTTGGTTATGCAAGGTTGTAACTGCCGGAGAAAGTTTATCTAAGAATGCAACTGAGAAGGTTGAGTAAGGGAGTTTTGCACGAGACAGCTGCTTCTTGCAAGAAGCAGCTCCCATGACTCATGCGCGAAAAATGTTTGTTATCTGCTTCTTGCAAAATGTTCGTTATCTACTTCCTGCATAAAGCAGAACCTGTAACTAATGTTCAACCCTCAAACCCCACACCCTTATCCTGGCCCTCAAAAGGCTTCCCAAAACCCAGGTTCGGGGCTCTCTGTTCCTGCGTGTTCAGTGAGCCCCACGCATGTGTGGTAAATAAACCCCTTGCGTGTTGCATGAGAGAACGTCTCTTGGAGTCCTCCTTTGCGCGGCAAAACTCTCAAATTCTTACATTAGGAAGTATTGTGCTGTCCATTTCTGAGTTTTTATATCCAGTCCTGTTGCACAGTTTGTATCCCTTCAGCTCCAATTACCCCTTCTCTTTTTTTTTTTTTTAATTAATGGAAAAAAAGAAATTAACCCAACATGTAAGAAAGTCTTTCAACCTGATATGTCTCACCCTCAGGGAAAACTAATACAGGTGACCCTTTACTCCTGAGAGAAGGCCAGTTTGGTCTGAGAAAATCTTACTGGGATCTATAACACCTGAGCAGACCCTCCTAAGGGGGAAAAAAAAAAAGGCACCACACAGACAGGGCAAGAAAAAAGAAAACAAGAACTAAAAAATTCTGATCTGTTAAACAAAACCTAAGCTAGAGGTCTAGAATAAGCTGAACTGACTATCAAAGAACAGATAGACAACAAAGTCATCCAGCAGGAAAACATTAAAAAGATCTCCAGAACAAATTAATTAAGGAAATTAAATGTCTAGACACCAGGAAAAAATAACGAATGATACCAGGAAAATTGAAGATATGGCCTAGTCAAAGAAACAAACCAACAATTCAAATGAGATACATGAGTTGAAATAATTAATTCAGTATGTTCAAACAGACATGGAAAACCTCATCAAAAATCAAATCAGTGAATTGAGGGAGGATATAAAGAAGGCAAGGGATGAACAAAAAAAAGAAATAAAAATCTGAAAAACAAATCACAGAACTTATGGGAATGAAAGACACAATAGAAGAGATGAAAAAACAACAGAAACCTACAATGTTAGATTTCAAGAGGCAGAAGATATGATTAGTGAACTGGAGGATGGGACATCTGAAATCCAAAAAACAAAATAAAATATAGGGAAAAGAATGGAAAAATATGAGCAGGGACTCAGGGAATTGAATGACAACATGAAGCACAGGAATATATGTGTTGCGGGTGTCCCAGAAGGAGAAGAGAAGGGAAAAGGAGGAGAAAAACTAATGGAGGAAATTATCACTGAAAATTTCCCAACTCTTATGAAAGACTTAAAATTACAGATTCAAAAAGTACAGCATACCCCAAACAGAACAGATCCAAATAGGCATATGCCAAGACACTTTCTAATCAGAATTTCAGATGTCAAAGGAAAAGAGAGAATCTTGAAAGCAGCAAAAAGTCCATCACATACAAGGGAAGGTGAATAAGACTATGTGTAAATTTCTCAGTAGAAACCATGGAGGCGAGAAAAGAGTAGTATGATATATCTAGAAAAACTGCCAACCAAGAATTCTATATTCAGCAAAATTGGCTTTCAAAAAAAGGGGGTGGGGTGGAAATTAAAACATTTTCAGACAAAAAAATCACTGAGAGAATTTGTAACCGAGAGACTAGCTCTGCAAGTAATACTAAAGGGAGCAGTAGAGACAGATAGGGAAAGACAGGAGAGAGAGGTGTGGAGAAGAGTGTAGAAATGAAGACTATCAGTAAAGGTAAAAAGAAGAAAAATTTGATGTGACATATAAAACCCAAAAGGCAAAATGGTAGAAGAAGGTATTGCCCTCACAGTAATAGCACTAAATGTTAATGGATTAAACTCCCCAATCAAAAGACATAGCCTGGCACAATGGATTAAAAAACAGGACCGATCTATATGTTGTTTACAGGACATGCATTTTAGACCCAAGGATAAACATAGGTTGAAAGTGAAAGGCTGGTGTCATGGTCAGGTTCATGTGTCAACTTGGCCAAGTGGTGGTACCTGTTTGTCTGGTTGGGCAAGTGCTGGCCTATCTGTTGCAATAAGGATATTTCATAGAATTAGATCATGATCATGTCAGCTGCATCCACAGCTGATTCCATTTGTAATCAGCCAAGGGGAGAGTCTTCTACAATGAGTGATGCTCAATCTAATCACTGAAAGCCTTTTAAGGAGGATTCAGAAGAGACAGTCTCTCTTCCTGCTTTGGCTGGCAGGCCTCTCCTGTGGAGTTCAACCATTGGAATCGTAGCTTCACAGCCTGCCCTGCTGATTTGGGAATCTGCATTCCCACAGGCACATGAGACACTTTTATGAATTTTATATTTGTGAGTGTTCTCTGTTGATTCTGTTTCTCTAGAGAACTCTAACTAATCCATCTTGGTACCAGGAGTGGTTCTTAAGAGACAGAATCTTAAAAATGGGTTTTTATGAATGGTTTTCTATTCTGACTGGACTCAGAGGCACTAAGGACTCTGATTCCAATAATCAGAATGACACTCCCAATCCATGGAGTGAGTTGGCAAAAGAGATAGTCAAAATATCACTGTTTGATTCTCATAATGCTTTGCTTCTACAAAGCCAAGCTCAGAGGGATAATGTTTTTGACACCTTTACAGAGTTCTGTGGAAATAAGAGGTATAGAGAGGTTGGCTGGTTGTTGTTAGATACACTGGCTACATTAAGAAATGAAAGGGATGTACTTAAGGCTTAAAACAGGAAGCTTAAGCACCGCCTGACAGATGTAGACATTTCTATGAGTATCCTGAAGTAAAATCTTATTTCCTGTAGCCATAGACTTGAGATCTCTGAAAATCGGACTCAGAATCTCATTGTTAAGTAGCAACTTTACAACATAAACTGAAATCTCAATGTTGCATGGTGTCTGCCGTTAAAGTGAGGGCACTGATTGGAAAGGAGTGGGACCCTTAAAAATGGGATGGTGACATGGATTGATAATGATGTCAGTGGAGAGGTTGAAACCCTAGGTCATGCTGAGTCTTCTCTAGGTAACCTTGTAATAGTTTGCCCTGAGGACATAGCCGCCCCACCTCCAGCCTGCCTTGAAGAGTTGGCCACCCAACCTCCTCCTGA
This sequence comes from Tamandua tetradactyla, assembly GCF_023851605.1. Taxonomy (NCBI): domain Eukaryota; kingdom Metazoa; phylum Chordata; class Mammalia; order Pilosa; family Myrmecophagidae; genus Tamandua; species Tamandua tetradactyla. The sequence continues at coordinate 95,186,548 of NC_135333.1, read as the reverse complement.
AGGGATTAGCCCTAGAGTGATTAATCCTGTTTCACCAGATGAAACTGCAAATGAAGGCCCAGAAGCAAGTGGCTTGGAAGATATTTCTAATTCTTTTCATGACCCACCCCCACCACCCCTCATTTCTTCCAGAGCTATAATTAGACTGAAGTCCCAACGGGCCCCTAGAGGTGAGGTACAAAGTATGACACATGAGGAAGAATGTTACACTCCAAAAAACTGTGAGTTTTCCATTTCATATAGACAGAAATCAGGGGAATATGTGTGGCAATGGATTTTAAGAGTGTGGGATAATGGTGGGAGGAATATAAGGCTGGATTAGGCTGAATTTATTGATATGGGCCCACTAAGCAGAGATTCTGCATTCAATGTTATAGCTCAAGGGGTTAGAAAAGGTATTAACAGTTTGTTTGGATGGTTGGTTGAAACATGGATCAAAAGGTGGCCAACATTACCTGAGGTTGAAATGCCAGAACTTCCTGGTATAATGTAGATGAGGGGATTCAGAGGCTTAGAGAGATTGGAATGTTAGAATGGATTTATCATGCAAAGCCTGCTCTTACACCCCAGGAATGTCTGGAGGATGCACCTTTTACCAGAACAATGAGAAATAAATTTGTGAGACTAGCACCATCATCCCTAAAGAGCTCTGTAGTTGCACTTTTCTGTAGGAACTGCTGTCACTGAGCTGGAATCCTTAAACAGAATGGGGATGATGGCATTCTGTGTTGGCAGAAGCCAGATGGCAGCACTTAATCGCCAAAGTCAGGGTAAATGTGCCTATTATAATAGACAGCAAACTCAAAGCAGGTGTCAAAATTATATGACTCACAGAGATTTGTGGCATTGGGTAGTAAATCATGGGGTACCTAGAAATACAATAGAAGGGCGGTCTACTAAATTCTTCTTCGAGCTGTATAAACAAAAGAGTTCTAGGTCAAGTGAACAGAAGTCTAACCTGCATTACAAAAACACAGAGTCATGGCCCCTTAATCAATTTCCACACTTGAGATAGTTTACAGACCCAGAGTGCCTTGAATGAAGGGGAGGCCAGGTTACTTTGGGGGAGAACCCTGTTACACTGCCACAAATTTATGCTGTTAATCTTCCTCCAAGTCTTCTCCACAGAGACCGATGACCTTTTACCAGGGTAACAGTGCATTGGGGAAAAGGAAATGATCAGATATTTCAGGGATTATTAGATACTGGTTCAGAAATGACATTAATTCCAGGGGACCCAAAACATCACTCTGGTCCAGCAGTCAGAGTAGGGGCTTGTGGAGGCCAGGTGATCAATGGAGTGTTAGCTCAGGTCTGTCTCACAGTGGGTTCAGTGGGCCCCCGGACCCATTCTGTAGTTATTTCCCTAGTTCCAGAATGTATAATTGGAATAAACATACTGAGCAGCTTGGCAGAATCCCCACATTGGCTCTCTAACTCGTGCAGTGAGGGCTATTATGGTGGGAAAGGCCAAGTGGAAGCCACTAGAACTGCCCCTACCTAGCAGAATAGTAAATCAGAAGCAATACCAGATTCCTGGAGGAATTGCAGAGATTACTGCCACTCTTAAGGACTTGAAGGATGCAAGGGTGGTGAGTCAACTCCCTATTTGCCTGTGCAGAAAACAGATGGGTCTTGGAGGATGATAGGGGATTATCGTAAACTCAACCAGGTGGTGACTCCAATTGCAGCTGCTGTTTCAGATGTGATATCATTGCTTGAGCAAATCAATACATCCCCTGATACTTGGTATGCACCTATTGATCTGGCAAATGCTTTTTTTCTCAATAGCTATTAGTAAGGACCACCGGAAACAGTTTTCTTTCAGCTGGCAAGGTCAGCAATAATCTTTCACTGTCCTACCTCAGGGGTATATCAACTCTCCAGCCCTATGTCATAATCTTGTCTGCAGGGACCTTGATCGTTTCTCCTTCCCACAAGACATCACACTCATCTATTATATTGATGATATCATGTTGATTGGACCTAGTGAGCAAGAAGTAGCAACTACTCTAGACTTACTGGTAAGGCATTTGTGTGTCAGAGGATGGGAGGTGAATCCAGCAAAAACAGAGGGGCCTTCCACCTCAGTGAAATTTCTAGGTATCCACTGGTGTGAGGCATGTCAAGATATCCCTTCTAAGGTGAAGGATAAGTTGCTGCATCTGGCTCCTCCATGACCAAAAAAGAGGCACAATACCTAGTTGGTCTATGGGTTTTGTGACAACATATTTCTCATTTGGGTGTGCTACTCCAGCCCATTTATTGAGTGACTGGAAAAACTGATAATTTTGAGTGGGGACCTGAACAAGAGGAGGCTCTCAATAGGTCCAGGCTGCTGTACAAGCTGCTCTGCCACTTGGGCCATATAATCCAGCAGATCCAATGGTGCTGGAAGTGTCATTGGCAAATAGAGATGCTGTTTGGAGACTTTGGCAGGCCCCTATAGGAGAATCACAATGCAGACCCTTAGGATTTTGGAGCAAAGCCTTACCATCTGCTGCAGATAACTGCTCTCCTTTTGAGAAACAGCTTTTGACCTGCCTCTGGGCCTTAGTAGAGACTGAACACTTAACCGTGGGCCACCAAGTTACCATGAGACCTGAGTTGCCTATCATGAGCTGAGTGTTGTCTGACCCATCAAACCATAAAGTTGGGTGTGTGCAGCAGCACTCTATTGTAAAATGGAAATGGTATATACAAAATAGGGTCAGAACAGGTCCTGAAGTCACAAGCAAGTTACATGAAGAAGTGGCCCAAATGCCCATCGTCTCCATTCCTGGCACATTATCGTCTCTTTCCCAGACCAGAACTGTGGCCTCATGGGGAGTTATTTACAGTGAATTGACTGAGGAAGAGAAAACTCAAGCCTGGTTTACAGATGGTTCAGCACAATATGAAGGTACCACCCAAAAGTGGACAGCTGTAGCACTACAACCCTTTCTGGGGTGTCCTCGAAGGGCAGTGATGAGAGGAAATCCTCCCAGTGGGCAGAACTTCGAGCAGTGCACCTGGTTGTTCATTTTGCTTGGAAGGAAAACTGGCTAGAGGTATGTTTGTATACTGACTCATGGGCTGTTGCTAATGGTTTGGCTGGATGGTCAGGGACTTGGAAAGACCATAATTGGAAAATTGGTTTTTACAAAGGAGTCTGGGGAAGAAGTATGTGGATAGACCTTCCTGATGGGCTAAAACCATGAAGATATTTGTGTCCCATGTGAATGCACACCAGAGGGTGACCTCAGCAGTGGAAGGTTTTAATAATCAAGTGGATAAGATGACCTGTCTGTGGATACCAATCAGCCTCTTTCCTCAGCAACTCCTGTCATTGCCCAATGGCTCATGAGTAAAGTGGTCATGGTGGTAGGGATGGAGGTCATGCATGGGCTCAGCAACATGGACTTCCACTCACCAAGGCTGACTTGGCTACAGCCACTGCTGAGTGCCCAATCTGCCAGCAGCAGAGACCCACACTCAGCCCCTGATATGGCACCATTCCCCGAGGTGACCAGCCAGCTACATCATGGCAGGTTGATTACATTGGACCACTTCCTTCATGGAAGGGGCAGCAATTTGCTCTAGCTGGAATAGACACTTACTCTGGATATGGGTTTGCTTTCCCTGCATGCAATGCTTCTGCCAAAACTACCATCCATGGGCTTACAGAATGCCTTATCCATTGTCATGGTATTTCACATAACATTGCTTCTGATCAAGGAACACACTTCACAGCAAATGAAGAGCAGGAATGGGCACATGCTCATGGAATTCTTTGGTCTTACCATGTTCTCCATCATCCAGAAGCAGCTGGATTGATAGAACGTTGGAGTTGCCTTTTGAAAACTCAATTATGGTGCCAAATTGGTGGCAATATTTTGAAAGAGTGGGGTAATGTCCTCCAGGAAGCTGTGTATGCTCTGAATCAGCATCTGCTGTATGGTGCTATTTCTCCCATAGCCAGGATACATGGGTCCAGGAACCAAGGGGTGGAAATGGGAGAGGTACCACTCACTATTACCCCTAGTGATCCACTAGGAAAATTTTTGCTTCCTGTTCCTGCCACCCTGAGCTCTGCTGGTCTACAGGTTTTAGTTTCAAAAGGGGGAGTGCTTTCACCAGCAGAAACAACAATGATTCAATTGAACTGGAATCTAAGACTGCCACCTGGTCACTTTGGGCTACTCATGCCCCTGGATCAACAGGCCAAGAAGGGGCTTGCATTATTGTCTGGGGTGATTGATCCTGACTATCAGGGGGAAATAGGACTGCAACTACACAACGGAGGTAAAGAACAGTTTTCTTGGAATATAGGAGATCCCCTAGGGCATCTTTTAGTGATACCAAGTGCTGTGATTAAAATCAATGGAAAACTGCAACAGCCCAATCCAGGCAGGACTATCAGTGGGTCTGAAACTTCAGGAATGAAGGTTTGGGTCACCCCACCAGGCAAAGAACTACAGCCAGCTGTAGTGCTTGCTGAGGGTAAAGGGAACATGGAATGGATAGTGGAAGAAGGTAGTGACAAATATGAACTACGACCACATGATCAGTCACAGAAATGAGGACTGTGATGCTGTTTTGCTCCTATTATATTATTTTAGTTGTAAGATATCAAGTTTAAGAATGAATATTACCCCAGGACTTGCACCCTATTCTGGAGAGTGTTACTGTGTTTCCAGTCATAAGCAGGACAATTGAGTATTGTTAGGTGTTAGGTGAAAGAAAAAAATGTGTGCTTTAATATTTTTTATTTAGAAATTAGGTATGGTTTAATGTCATATATATAGCTTCCAAGTTGACGAGGGGTGGACTGTCATGATCAGGTTCATGTGTCAACTTGACCAAGTGATTGTACCTGTTTGTCTGGTTGGACAAGTGCTGGCCTGTTTGTTGCAATGAGGACATTTCAGAGAATTAGATCATGATCACGTCAGCTGCATCCACAGATGATTCCATTTGTAATCAGCCAAGGGGAGTGTCTTCTGCATGAATGATGCTCAATCTAATCACTGGAAGCCTTTTCAGGAGGATTCAGAAGAGACAGGCTTTCTTCCTGCTTCAACCAGCAAGCTTCTCCTGTGGAGTTAGTCCAGACTCTCCACCAGAATTGTCAGCTTCACAGCCTGCCCTGCAGATTTTGGACTCTGCATTCCCGTGGTTACGTGAGACACTTTTAGAAATTTTATATTTGCGAGTGTTCCCTGTTGATTCTGTTTCTCTAGAGAATTCTAACTAATACAGTTGGCAAAAGATATTTCATGCAAACAACAATCAGAAAAGAGCAGGAGTAGCTATACTAATATCCAACAAATGAAACTTCAAATGTAAAACAGTTAAATGAGACCAAGAAGGACACTATGTATTAATAAAAGGAACAATTCAAAAAGAAGACATAATAATCATAAATATTATGCACTGAACCAGAGTACTCCAAAATACGTGAGGCAAACACTGAAAAGAGAAATAGGCACATCTACCATAATAGTTGGAGACTTCAATCCCCCAATTTCATCAATGGACAGAACATCTAGACAGAAGATCAAAAGAAACAGAGAATTTGAAAATACAATAAATGAGCTAGACTTAACAGACATTTATAGAACATTACACCCCACAGAGCAGGATACAACTTTTTCTCAAGTGCTCATGGATTATTCTCAAGGATAGACCATATGCTGGGTCAGAAAGCAAATCTCAATAAATTTAAAAAGATTGAAATCATACAAAACACTTTCTCAGATCATAAATGAATGACATTGGAAATCAATAATAGGCAGAATGCCAGAAAATTCACAAATATATAGAGGCTCAAAAACACGCTCTTAGCAAACAGTGGGTCAAGGAAGAAATTACAAGAGAAATCAGCAATATCTCAAGGCAAATGAAAATGAAAACATAACACCAAGATTTATGAGATGCATCAAAAAGCAGTGCTAAGAGGGAAATTTATTGCCCTAAATGCCTGTATCAAAAAGGAAAAAAGAGCAAAAATTGAGGACTTAACTGTTCATTTGGAATAACTAGAGAAAGGATAGCAAACTAACCCAAAGCAAGCAAAAGGAAAGAAGTAATGAAGATTAGAGCAAAAATAAATGAAATTGAGAACATGAAAACAATCAAGAAAATCAACAAAACCAGAAGTTGGTTCTATGAGAAAATCGATAAGATTGATGGACCCTTAGCAAGGTTGACAAAAACAAGAAGAGAGTGGATGCAAATAAATAAAATCAGAAATGGAAGAGGAGACATAACCACTGACCTTGCAAAAATAAAGTAGGTAATGAGAGGATACTATGAACAACTTTATGCTAATAAACTGGACAGCATAGATGAAACGGACAACTTCCTAGAAAGGTGTTCTAGTTTACTAGCTGCCAGAATGCAACACACCAGAAATGGATTGGCTTTTAATAAAAGGGGATTTATTTTGTTAGTTCTTCAGAGGAAAGGCAGCTAACTTTCCACTGAGGTTCTTTCTTACGTTGGTCTCTGATGGTCTTCTCTCCAGGCCCCTGGGTTACAACAACTTTCCCAAGGGTGACTTCTCTCTGCATCTCCAAAGGCCTGGGCCGAGCTGCGAGTGCTGAGATAAGGAATGCTGAGCTGCTTAGGCTGTGCTACATTGCGCTCCCTCATTTAAGCACCAGCCAATTAAATGAAACATCATTCATTGCAGCAGGCACACCTCCTAGCCGACTGCAGATGTATTTAGCAACAGATGAGGTTCACATACCATTGGCTCATGTCCGCAGCAACAAAACTAGGTGCCTTCACCTGGCCAAGTTGACAACTGAATCTAACTACCACAAAAGGCATGAACAACCAACATTGACTTGAGAAGTAATAGATGACCTCAACAAACCAATCACAAGTAACGAGATTGAATTAGTCATTATCAAGCTCCTCAAAAAGAAAGTCCAGGACAAGATGGTTTCAGATGTGAATTCTACCAGACATTCAAGAAAGAATTAGTACCAGTCCTGCTCAAACTTTTAAAAAAAATTGAAGAAGAGGGAAGGCTATCTAGCTCATTCTATGAAGCCAACATTACCCTCATACCAAAGCCAGACAAAGATAATACAAGAAAAGAAAATTACAGACCAATCTCTCTAATGAATATAGATGCAAAAATCCCCAGCAAAATTATTGAAAATCTAATCCAGCAGCACATTAAAAGAATTATGCACCATGACCAAATAGAATTCATCCCAGGTATGCAAGGATGGTTCAACATAAGAAAATCAATTAATGTAATGCACCATATCAACAAATCAAAGCAGAAAAACCACATGTTCATCTTGACTGACACAGAAAAGGCATTTGACAAAATTCAACATCCTTTCTTATTGAAGATACTTTAAAAGATAGGAATAGAAGGAACTTCCTCAACATGATAAAGGGAATATATGGAAAACCCACATTTAACATCATCTCCAATGGGGAAAAATTGAAAACTTTCTCCCTAAGATCAGGGACAAGACAAGGATATCCACTATCACCATTGTTATTCAACATTGTGTTGGAAGTTCTATCCAGAGCAATTAGATGAGAAAAAGAAATACAAAGCATCAGAATTGGAAAGGAAGAAGTAAAACTCTCACTGTTTGCAGATGATATGATACTATATGTCAAAACCCCCAGAAAATCCACAGCAAAACTATGAGCTAATAAATGAGTACAGTAAAGTGGCAGATTACAAGATCAACACTCAAAAATCTGTAGTGTTTTTATACACTAGTAATGAGAAATCTCAGGGGGAAATCAAGAAAAAAAATTCCCTTTACAATTGCAATCAGAAGAATAAAATATTTAGGAATGAATTTAACTAAGGGTTCAAAAGACTTATACAAAGAAAACTACAAGAAATTGCTGAAAGAAATCACAGAAGACCTAAATAAATGAAAGGGCATTCCGTGTTCATGGATTGGAAGACTAAATATGGTTAAGATATCAATTATATGCAAATTAATTTGTAGATTCAATGCAATACAAATTAAAATTCAAAAAATTTACTTTGCAGAAATAGAAAAACCAATAACCAAATTTATCTGGAAACTCAGGGTGTCCTGAATAGCTAAAAATATCCTGAGAAAGAAAAAGGAAGTCAAAGGTCTCACACTACCTGACTTTAAGGTGTATTATGAAGCTATAGTGATCAAAATAGCATGGTACTGGCATAAAGATAGATATACCAACTATTGATTCAAATAGAGTGTTCAGAAATGGACCCTCTCATGTATGGACAATTGATCTTTGATAAGGCAGTCAAGCCAACTCACCTGGGACAGAACAGTCTCTTCAATAAATGGTACCTAGATAACTGGGTATCCACATGCAAAAGAATGAAAGAAGATCCATATCTCACACCCTATACAAAAACTAACTCAAAATGGATCAAAGACCTAAACATTAGATCTAAGACTATAAAACTTATAGAAGAAAATGTAGGAAAATACCTTATTAATCTTATAATAGGGGGTGGTTTCCTAGACCTTACACCCAAAACACGAGCAATGAAGCAAGAAATAGATAAATGGGAACTCCTCAAGAACTTTGTCAAGAAAGTAAAAAGACAGCCTACACTATGGGAGGCAATATTTGGAAATGATATATCAGATAAGGGTCTAGATTCCAGAATATATAAAGAAATTGTTCAACTCACCAACAAAAAGACAAATAACCCAATAACAAAATGGGCAAAAGACATGAACGGACACTTCTCAGAAGAGGAAATACAAATGACTAAAAGGCACATGAAAAGATGCTCAACTTACCTGACTATTAGTGAAATGCAAATCAAAACTACAATGAGATATCATGACCTTGAGGACATTATGCTGAGTGAAATTAGCCAGAAACAAAAGGACAAATACTGTATGTCTCACTAATATGAACTATCATTAATGAATGATCTTGGGGAATTTCAGTTATGAACAGAGACCATCAAGAAATAGAAATGGGGTAGTTATTGGGTAATTGGAGCTAAAGGGATACAGATCATGTATCAGAACTGATTGTAAAAATTTAGAAATGTATAGCACAATACTACCTAACTGTAACACAATAAGGTCAGTACACTGAATGAAGCTGAATGTGAGAATGATAGAGGCAGGAGAGGTGGGGGTACAAATGAAATCAGAAAGAAGATCGATGTTAAAGACTGAGATGGTATAATCTAGGAATGCCTAGAGTGTACAATGATAGTGACTAAGTGTACAAATTAAAAAATGTTTTTGCATGAGGAAGAACAAAGGAATGTCAATATTGCAGCGTGTTGAAAATAGATGGTAATTAATATTTTAAAACTTTAGCTTATGTGTGAGACTAAAGCAAAAAATGTTTGTTTGGTACAAAATTTAATTTTGACTAATGCATCTCCTAATATAACTTATATGGACAGTTTAGTTGAACACTATAAGTACATGGAACCTTGAATAGGGCTTGAGATTTTGTAGGTTTGTCCAGAGTGATGCCCCAAACAAATCTCAGAGTGATTTGAACAGTGAATAAAAAAGTATTTGTAAAGGCCCCTTGGGGGAATGGTGAGAAAGAGGGAAAATTCAACTTCCCCACTTGGAGAAGGTTTGATATTATCACAAGCAGCAAGGACAACAAAACTAAAAGGCTGAACCTTCAATCTTGGGGTTTCTTCAAATGAAACTTATCCCCACAAAGGATAGGCTAAGCCTACTTAAAATTAGGGCTAAGAGTCACCCAAGAGAACCTCTTTTGTTGTCCAGATGTGGCCTATCTCTCTCTCAGACAGCATGGCAAGCAAATTCACTGCTCTCCCCCTCTCTACATGTGACATGACTCCCAAGGGTGTAAACTTCCCTGGCAACATGAGACAGAAATCCTAGGATAAGCTGGGACTCAGCATCAAAGGATTGAGAAAACCTTCTCGACTGAAAGGCAGAAGAGAGAAATGAGACTAAATAAAGTGTTAGTGGCTGGGAGATTTCAAATAGAGTCAAGAGGTTATCCTGGAAGTTATTCTTATGCATTATAGAGATATCCTCTTTTTAGCCTGAGGTGTGTTAGAGAGGCTAGAGGGAAGTGCTTGAAACTGTAGAACTGTGTTCCAGTAGCCAGTTTCTTTTTTTTTTTTTTTTGTGATTGTATAATGATATAGCTTTTGCAAAGTGACTGTGTGATTGTGAAAACCTAGCTCTGATGCTCAATTTATCTACAATATGGACAGATGAGTAAAAAATATGGATGAAAAATAAATAATTAATAGGGGGAACAAATGTTAAATTAAATTGGGTTGAGGGAAATACTAGTGGTCAATGGGGGGGTAAAGGGTATGATATGTATGAAGTTTTCTTTTTATTTCTTTTTCTGGAGTGATGTAAATGTTCTGAGAAATGATCATGGTGATGAATATACAACTATGTGATGATACGGTGAGCCATTGATGATATTGTGAGCCATCCAAGTATGGAATGTTCATATGTTAAGAATGTGTTCATATGTTGATTGGTTTTATTCACAAAAATTTTAAAAATTTATATGGAAGGGGGAAGTGCAATCATGGTTCAGTGGCAGACTTCTTGCCTGCCATACTGGGGACCTGGGTTCGATTCCCAGAGCCTGCCCATACCAAAAAAAAAAAAAAATTATATGGAAGGGAAAGAGACCTCGAGTAGCTAAAGATATCCTAAAAAAAGAAGAGCAAACTGGGACATCTATCACTTCCTGACTTTTAAGCTTATTATAAAGCCACAGTGGTCTAATCAGCATGTACTGGCACAAAGACAAAAGGACTGACCTTCTGTGGGATATTCAGTGGAATAGAATTGAGAGTGCAGAGATTGACCACCATATTTATGGACATTTGATCTTTGATAAGGCCCCTATATCCACTGAATTGGGACAAATAGTCTTTTCAATAAATGGGCATGGGTGAACTGGATTTCAATAGCCAAAAGCATGAAAGAGGTCCCCTACCTCACACCCTATACAAAAATTAATTAAAAAATGGATCAAAGACCTAAATGTAAAAGCCAGTACCATGAAACTTCTTGAAAAAAATGTAGGGAAACATCTTCAAGATATAGTAATAGCAGGTAGCTTCTTAAACTTTACACCTAAATCTCAAGCTATGAGACAAAAAATAGACAAATGGGAATTCCTTAAGACCAAAAGCTTCTGTGCCTCAAAGGGCTTTGTTAAAAATGTGAAGAGGCAGGCAACTCAATGGGAGAAAATATTTGGAAACCCATATCAGATAAAGGCTTGATATTTGTACATAAAGAAAATGTTCAGCTCACCAACAAAAGAACAAACAACCCAATTACAAAATGGGAAGAGGAAATGAATAGACACTTTTCTGAAGAGTAAATACAGATGGCTAAAAGGAATATGAAGAGCTGCTCATCTTCACTGGCTATAAGGGGAATGGAAATTAAGATAACAATGAGATACCCCCTCACAGCTATAAGAATGATTGCTATTAAACAAACAGGAAACTATAAATGTTGGAGAGGATGCAGAGAAACTGGAATACTTGTACACTGTTGGTAGGAATGTAAAATGTTTCAGCTGCTGTGGAAATCACTTTGCGAATTCCTCAGAAAACTAAATATTGAGTTGCCCTATGACTCGGCAATACCAATACTCAGTATATACCCAGAAGAGTTGAGGGCAGTGATACGGACAGACTTTTGCACACTGATGTTCATAGCAGCACTATGCACAATTGCCAGGAGATGGAAACAGTCTAGGTGCCCATCAACAGATGAGTAGATAAACAAAATGTGGTATATACATACGATGGAATATTATGCAGCACTAAAATGAAATGAGGTTCTGAAGCGTATTATAACATGGATGAACATCAAGGACATAATGCCGAGTGAAATGTCAGACACAAAAGGACAGATACTATATGATTCCATTATTATGATTCTGATAAAGAAAAATCTGAGTTGAGGGCATAGTAGCCCATGACAAACTCTGAGAACTGTCCTGTTGCTGCTTGTTGAAGTGTGCTTTGAAAATTTTTGCTTTCTTCTTTCTTTTCTTTGTATATATATAATATTTTAAAACTAAAAAATGGTTAAAACAAACTATACACAGTTATAGTAATGTTAGAGAAAATAAATTCCTGAAATAAAAAATTTGAAAATGTCTAGTAACATAGCTCACCACTATAGCAAAGGTGATCTTTGTAATAATTTTTGCTTGATATTTTGAGAATGCGCACAGCTTTTATAGTTAATCAAATGTTTTCCTGTTTGTTTTTTTAGGTGCATGGTCCAGGAATCAAATCTGGGTCTCCTACATGGAAGTTGAACATTCTACCACTGAACCACCTGTGCACCCTCAAATGGTATTTAAAATGCTGTTTAATATTTAGAGTTCAAGTAACTCTGATGTCTGCGTTTACAGATTTTTTTTCCTTCCTTGCTGTGTTAGTTAGATTCAGTTGTCAACTTGGCCAGGTGAGCATACCTAGTTCTGTTGCTGCGGACACAAGCCAATGGTTTGTGAACCTCATCTGTTGCTAATTACATCTGCAGTCAGCTAGGACATGTGTCTGCTGCAATGAGTGACGTTTGACTTAATTGGCTGGTGCTTAAATGAGAGAACGCAATGTAGCACAGCCTAGCAGCTTGGCATTCCTCATCTCAGCACTCGCAGCTCAGCCCAGTCCTTTGGAGATGCAGAAAGAAGTCACCCTGGGGAAAGTTTTTGGAACCCAGAGGCCTGAGAGAAGACCAGCAGAGACCATCCTGTGCCTTCCAACGTAAGAAAGAACCTCAGTGGGAAGTTAGTTGCCTTTCCTCTGAAGAACCAACAAAATAAATCCCCTTTTATTAAAACCAATCCATCTCTGTGTGTTGCATTCCAGCAGCTAGCAAACTAGAACACTTGCTTTAATTTTAAATTGGTTTATGAAACATATTGTACAAACAGGCTTTACAGTGATTACTTAGATTTTTTTAAAATATGCCTATGGATAAGCTAACTAATACATCTATTTTAGGTGGTTAAGATTTCCATATGTTAATGGGAAAAATATTTGTATCTTCATATTTTCCTGAAATAAGGAAAATATTTAGTAACATAGGTCATTATTATAGCAATGCAGGTATTTGTAAGAACTTTCTACTTGATATTTTGAGAACACTCAGTTTTGACAATGGTATCTAAGTTAGTTTTCAATACTGTAACCAAGAAATCAAGATTTAAAGGATGATTTTAATTACTGAACATTATATAAATGTTCCTTTTGCTTTTTTTGGATTTTGGAATGGACAAGGGAGAGTACCTGGAAGCCCTGAACTGTAATTAAGCTGTTTTGACATCTGGAAGGATTGTAAAAGACTTTACCTTTTATCTGGTGCCTGTGTGGCTGTGAAAGTTGTAATGTCCTTTATCTGGTTATTTTCTTTATAGGCATAAACTAGCCTCAGTTCCTTACATTTATAAATTATATCTGCTGGACCCTGCCATTAACAGATAGATAGCTCTGCCTTCTTATGTTAAATTGTGCTAACAATGTTTTCTTTTCAGATCCACTAGGCTCTGCCATTGAAGGATAGAGTTCCTTTCAATTATGTTAACTTATGTGAACAATGTTTTCTTTTCTGCTTTGCTACTTTGAATTTGCTATCTGAAATGACCTCATCTCCTCTTGCTAGAATCCTTAAAAATAGTGAATCCCCTTTGTTCAGGGAGATGGATTTGGGGCCATTAGGCTATCTGCTCTCCTACTATCTTGTAATAATAAACTCTTTCTCTCTTTGAAACCCTGGTGTCTCAGGAATTGGTTATTGAGTGCATCGGGCAGAAGAATCCATGGTCTTTGTCTGGTAACAATACTTAGAATTTAAGGACTTTGCTATCTGAATAAGTAGATTTTTTCCTTATTGCCTTAATTTTAAATTGGTTTATAACCGTACTGTGCAAACACAGGTTTTATAATGATTATATGGATACTTTATTTAAATATGCCTATGGGTAAGCTAACTAAGATATCCATTTTGTGGGTTCTAAATGTATTGTTTGCTTTCTTAAAAAAAAAGTAAACAGGAAGGCAACCAAGTAAAGATAGAAAGGAGGCAAAATGTGGCTTAATCTAGTGTTTCTCAAACTTTCATGCATAAGGATCCCCTAAAGAACTTTTTCAAACAACCCCAGTACTTTTGATTCAGCAGGTCTAGGTTGGAGAGTGACAAGTTCCCACACAATGCTGAAGCTGCTAGTCTGGAAACCACACGTTGAGAACCACTGTCCAGATCCAAGAAACCAGGCCAAAAATCAAGTGGGAAGAGTTGGGAACTATGAAGCATTTTTGGCAGATTAGTCATCTCTAATGGTTAGAGCTGGGTGAGAGTCAGTTACTCTCCTGCAACCTCCCTACCAGGCCACAGTGAAAGCCAGCCTGCAACATGCAGATATTTATTTTCAAACAAACACTAAACAATACAGAAAGCCCACTCTAAATTGAACAAAGTTCTGCTACCTGTCCCTTTAAGTGCTCTAACACACTTAGCATATAAATGTCCCTCTGAAGCAAAGTTAACAATGTTCATTTAATCAGGATGAGAGTCAGCCTCAGACACACCAGGTCCCTTGAACCAATGGCTGGGTGAAAGAGGTTTAGCAATCAAGATTTATATGCTATCCTTAGGGCTCTTAGCTTCCATAACTCTGAATTCTTATACCTTGTTCATGCAAAAATGGAACTAATAAATATTTCAGCCAATCCACATTTCTTAAATTTCACTAACTTTATCAATAAAAAACCATTTCTAATATTCATTTTGATAATTAACAAAGCCTCTGGGTTTGTTCAGAAGCAAAAATAATTCAAGTTTATAGTGGCCTCCCCTGGATGATAGTCTTCCTGATTAGAAAGTCAGATAAGCATCTCTGGTATCAGCATTTTAAATGTAACCTTAAAAACTGTAAGCAAGCTGTGTATTTGAGTTTTGGTCTCACAGAGGGAAAATTTGTAAATGTAAAGTCTGCACCTAGATGTAAATAGGCTTTCATCTTTTGCCCCAGACTTGGAGGCACCAGGCTCCAGGTATCTCAGAGGATGTAAATCCTAAAGGAAGTTGTAAAAAACCAAGATAAGGAACTAATGAAGTTCCCCAGATCCCATGTAATTTACCCAAGATGATTATCTTTCTTTGGCTTTAACTTCTATAAAAGCCATGTGAAAAATCCCTACAGGGAGGCCTGTATTTGGAAGTCTTCCCTGCCCTTCCACAGGCATAAATCAGCCAGTTGGGTATGTCTGTGCATTTAGCTGTGCAGAGCAATGAATCCAGATTTGTAGGGGCCTCAGTAACCCCACACTACCCAGAGGATACCTACTTGAGATCATCCTGCTTTGGCTAATGTGTTTTAACAACAATTGCATTTTAAAAGTCACCCACTATAGTAAAATTTAAAAAGCAGAAAGTGGTTTTTAATGAAAGTGAAGAAAGCCCTAATATTCATGGATTTACTAGGAGGTGGGATATACATGATCTGATTTAACTTAGCGCATTGTTGGTGGCCTAAGGATGACCTGGGGTATGAAAGACAAAGACCAAGGAATTGTCCCAGATTGGAGGAGACCAAGGTGACATGACAACCAAGGAAATACAATGTGTGATACTGGACTAGGAAAGGGACTTTAGCGGAACTACTGCCAAAATTTGAATAAAGTCCATAGATAATCAACAATATCATATCAATGTTAATTTCCTAGTTTTCCTCCTCATCCTGTGGTGAAGCAAGATGATGATGATCTTTGAGAAAACTGGATGAAGGGTACATGGGAATTCTGATCTATGGTTATAACTTCTGTGAGTCTGAAATTACTTCAAAATGGAAACTTCAAAAGTAAAATAATAAAAAAGATCTGGAAAAGGGGGACCTCTTAAAACACTTCCATTGAATTTGCTCTGTAGTAGGTGTGTACTCCTGCTCTTCCTCCTGTGTATTCCTGCTCTTCCTCCCACTTTCTTCTCCCTGACTCAACTCTCTCTTGTCTCCTTTCAATAGCCTGTGAAGGGGTGTGTTTGCTTGTGCCTTCTTTCCATGATTCATCTTGAGCGAGATAATGTGAGAGGCCAGTGAGGCAGCTGCCTAGAGCGTGGATCTATGAAAAGGGAGCGTTATCCTACTATAACAAAAAAAAAATCAGGATTTAAGGGATGATTTTGATTACTGAATCATTATATAAATATTCCTTTTTGCTCTCTGGCATATTGGAGTAGACAAGGAAATACCTGAAATCTCGGAATTGTAATCTGGCTGCCTAGTTCTCTACTAATGGTGGTATAGCCTTTATCTTCTGCCCCTGTGATTCCAAAAATCTCGTGACTAACCTTCCCCTGTACCTAGTTATCCAGTTTTTCACTTTAGAGTCTTGTAATCACTAAAGACAGTGCCTAATGTTGGTGAGTGAAGGGTCTTGAGTCCACCTGGAATGAAACCATCCCAAGTCCAAAATTATCTTGATGATGGAGACAGGATTTAACCTAAATGGGCCCACCTAACATGCACAGTAGCTTAGATTTTAACCTAAAAGTCACCTTTATCTCATTCTGCCATTTTCTTTCATACATTCTCTAAGCATGTAATCAATCTGCACATGCTCAATAATTAGATCACCTCGAATTACATCATCTGGGACCACTGTAGTCATTATCCTAAACTCTGCCCACCTTTTCTGTAATAAAATTATGTGAAGTTTTACTTATTTATTGCAGTTTGGGGAGACAGATTTGGGGCCATCTGCTCTCCTACTGCGTGCCTGGTAATAAACTCTGTCTTTGAAACCCTGGTGTCTCAGGAATTGATTATTGAACACATGAGGCAAAAGAATCTACAGCCTTTGTATGGTGACAATATCATTTATCTTCCAAATTATTACAAACTTGAGATTAAAAGGGTGCCCAAAGTAATAATAATTCTATAATTTTTAAAATATTTTTCTCTTGACCAAGAAATTGGTTTTTATTATTTTGGTGGATCTAAAAATAATTTAATTCCAAACCCATTTTCAAAATAATACTCCTCTTAAGAAAATAAAAAATAGCATATGTGTGTGTGTGGGTGTGTTAAAGTACAACTTGAAACACTTATGTTCATTAGATGAACATTAAAAAATAACATAGGCAGAATAATTATTTTAAATATGTGTTTGCCGTGGTCCAGCCGCAGCAGAGCGAACGGGCTTGAAGGTGTGGAGGATCGTCGGCGCGAGAAGAACACCAAGAGACAGCTTAGAGTGTTCTGAGAAGAGTTGCTTAGATTTATTTTTGCTTAACTGATTTTATACCCTTATTCTTGGCAAAAAAAACAGGTATCACAGGATCATGGTTGTGTCATGGCTTACATTTTAGGTAAAGTTACAGGTTCAGGGAAGCAAAGTGAAAGTACACGTTCTGATTTTCTTAGGAATATTTACACAAGATTTCAATAGCAGCAAGGTATTGGCTTAAACCGCAGACGTTGTGTTTGCAGTTTTCTGAGTTTAGACTTTCTGTTCCTATTATTCTACAGGTGAGGCTATATGTCAAGACCTATTTTAATCTGGTTAAAGGTTAGCTTGTTTTGATTAAAAGGTTACATTGTCTACTTAGATTTTTTATTGTTTCATAGCAATGGACCGGCGCCGTGGTGGGGGAAATTGGGTGGTGATAGGTATCAGTTTTTCTAATTCTTTTATTTCCTCTTGAAGTTTTAGGACAGGTTCCCTGAACCAGGGGCAGCATGTTAAACTCCATCTTAACTGTGATTTCACTAACTGTTGTAAAAGATCTCGTTTCATTTTAGGCCCCAAAAAGACACCAAGGGGGGCTTGCTTTTCTAAGTTTTTCTATAAATGATAAAGAGTTAAATCTAACGTGCCTACCGTTGACATTTACAATTCTATGGCCATCTTCATTGTAAACTCCTGTGTATGGTAATGGAGGGTCAGGGAATCTTTTCCCATTGACATTAGCTCCTTTAGGGGGTTCTCACCATCTGTCTCCAATTTTATATTTCACATTAGGTGGTCCTTGCGCGGTGGGAAGTAAATTTCTAGGATGGTTCAATGCAGGGTTTTTAAATTGTAAGTGTTTACTCTCTATGGGGTACTTTTCTGTGACTTGTTCTAAAAGCGCTTCTGCCTGCTGCATCTGCAGCATGACTTGCTTAATGGGGGTATCCCAACCTAATTTTTGCCAAACAGTCATTAACAAAGTTTTGTAATTTGTACAATTTGTATCATTTTTTCCAGTTCTTAATACAAAATTTTTGCTTTCTGATTCGTTTTGATATAATGCTTGGAGCACAACCAGCAACAAGAAACACACAATTAGTGTCGTTAATCCCAGTATTTTTCTATTACACCATTTTATGCCTCGTCCTCTTTTGGGGCGTTGAAGGCCTTGCCACCGCCCTTCCTTCCAGGGAACCATGTCAAACCGGGGAGGAAAAAGAGGACGCGGCATGTGTTGAGATACCTTAATCAGTTTCTTAACCTCATCTGAATCAATGTTTTTTCAGTATAACATTATTAATGTTTTGTTTTCAGTATAGCATTATTATTTTTAAAACTTTCTCATCGAGTTAACTGCAATTGTCTTCAAGGTTGTATTTCAGGGTTAATAAATTTGAAATCATAGACAATCAATTTACTGCTCTTTCCAGTCCACGTGCTGAGACACTGGGTAAACTCAGAGCAAATTCTGCTAATGGAGGATGTACTTGATTCTAATTGTTTTATATATTGAAATGTGTTTTTTAATATCATTGTGGCAACATATATATTACCATTTCAACCATTTTTAAGTGTACAACTCAGTGACATTAACTACACTTACAGCACTGTGCTACCCATCAACTGTATATTACTGAAACTTTGAAATATGTTAAGTTTTTTAGCCCAAAATTTGTACAGGTCAGTTCTTTTTGCTTCCACTTAGACTTCCTTTGTTTGGCAAATATTTTTTACAGAGTAAAGCATATCAAATAAGTGTTCTCTGTTTATAATTGCTTCGATTGTTTTGGATTTTATTGCTTCACCAAATATAGGCGTTATAAAACTATACACCTTCTCAACTTCATTCATTTTGGTCCAGAATATAATATCAGTTAAAAATAGGAGCTCCATTAAAAGATTTTTCTCAGAAGTCAAGGTATTTTAAACCCAAATCATAGAATTTCAAAGTTAAGCTGTTAAAATTGTTCAGCTTGCAAGTTTTATATTCAATAATTGCAATTTGCTAAAGCTGTGCAAGCTGAATTTTTTGGCACTCTATTTCAGAAATGCTTTGATTAAATGTTTCTTTCTCATTTTAAACAAAATGTACTCAAAGTGGATTCACAAAAAGGTTCAGTATCATTATAGGACACTTGGTCTTACTTACAAATTAGTTCTTGCAAGGCTTTATATTTCTCATGGTGTATGGTAGGGTCACATTTCATTCTTTTTCCATCTAAGTATCCTGTTATTGCAGCACCATTTGTTGAATTTTTTGTTTGTTTTTGTTGGTTTTTTTGTTTGTTTTTGTTGTTTTTTTTGTTTGTTTTTGTTGTTTTTTTTGTTTGTTTGGGAAGTGTATGGATTAGGAATTGAACCCAGGTTCCCCTCATGGCAGGTGAGAATTCTACCACTGAATTGCCATCACACTCCCCAAGGCTCAGATATTTTACATTTTTAATTAATAACAATTTTTATTTGAATTCAAATAAGGTTCATCAACATTTTGTAATTAGTATATGTATAAAATATGTATACATTTGTATAATTATAGCTTCTATTTCTGTTGGTAGATGGTTTCCGCTTTTTTTTGAACAATTATGAATTATGTGTACACTTCAACCAATTCCAAAACCATTTCTGATATACTGGTTTCTAAATTTAATAAGAACATTGTTTCACCATGAAACTATACTGCATTTAAATGTACACTTATATTATCATTGAAAAACTAATCATATTATCATCAGTGCTGAATTTTTTAACTGAACCTATGCTCTACATCATTGTAAATACCATTATATACCATTGTATACTAAACTGCTAAGAGAGCCAATATGTCAGCTGATATAATTTCACTTTTCATAGGAGTACAAGAAAACTTACAACTGAAAAGGAGCAATATTGATTTAAAAGAGCCATCACTTAAACAGATGGTAATTAATATTTTAAAACTTTAACTTATGTGTGAGACTACAGCAAAAGTGTTTATTTGGTACAAAATTTATATTTTGACTAGCGCGTTTCCTAATATAACTTATGTGGACTGCTTAATTGAACATCATGAGTGCATGGAAACTTGGGTAGGGCATGAGAGTTTGTAGGTTTGTCCAGAATGATGCCTCAATAAATCCCAGAAGGATCTGAACAGTGAATAAAAAAATATTTGCAAATTTCCCTTGGGGGGAATGGTGAATAAGAGGGAAAATTCAACTTCCCTAAGTGGAGAATTCTTGGTAGTCTCACAAGCAGTGGGGACAACCAAACCAATAGGCTGAGCCCACAATCTTGGGATTTGTTCGTATGAAATGTAACCCCGCAAAGGATAGGCTAAGCCTACTTAAAATTAGGCCTCAGAGTCAACCCCAAGAGAACCTCTTTTGTTGCTCAGATGTAACCTCTCTCTCTCTCAGCCAATACAACAAACTCACTGCCCTCCCCTCTCTACATGGGACATGACTCCCAGGAGTGTGGACCTTCCTGGCAATGTGAAACAGAAATCCTAGAATGAGCTGGGACTCAGCACCAAGGGTTTGAGAAAACCTTCTCAACTGAAAGGGGGAAGAGAGAAATGAGGCAAAATAAAGTGTCAATGGCTGAGAGATTCTAAACAGAGTCAAGAAGTTATCCTGGAGTTTATACTTATGCATTAAATAGATATCACCTTTTTTAGTTAAGGCATAATAGAGAGGCTGGAGGGAACTGCCTGAAAATGTAGAGCCATGTTCCAGTAGCCATGTTTCTTGAAGATAATTGTATAATGAAATAGCTTTCACATTGTGACTGTGTGATTGAGAAAACCTTGTGTCTGATGCTTCTTTTATCTACCTTATGGACAGATGAGTAAAACATATGGATTAAAAATGAATAAATAATAGGGGGAACAAATGTTAAAATAAATTTAGTAGATTGAAATGCTAGTGATCAATGAAAGGCTAGATTTAGAGCTATGGTATATATGAATTTTTTTGTTTTCTTTTTATTTCTTTTTCTGAATTGATGCAAATGTTCTAAGACATGATCATGATAATGAATATACAACCATGTGATGAAAAAGAAAAGAATGTTCATATTGCATGTTGATTGGTCTTATTAATAAAAATTTAAACAAGAAAAAAGAGCCATCATTTGATCTAAATGAAAAGTCATACTTCCCAGAGTGAGAGGTAATACAATTTCTGCATCTATATGTTATATTGTGATCTTCAGATAGTCTTAAAATAACTACTAATATTAGAAGTAGATGCTGATTCTTCTTCAGAAAATGGTGTCTTCTACTTTTTATGTAGTCAGTAATATTATAATAGCATCCATGGAGGATGGTTAATATTGATAAATATTTTATGCAATTAAAAAATTCATCATGAACTTTCTTGAGAAACCAAAATTCAAATTTAATTTTTCATTCAATAAAAACTATTTTAAAGTTCATTTCTGCTGATAGAGTTTATGGGGAAAAATTAACATGCAATATAACAAATAAGTGATTATAGATTTATATCATACAATACATAATAAAACCACTAAAGCAAGAGTGTCCAGGACCATTTAGCCTATTTTCTCTACTAAACAATCATATACACTATAACATCCTGGTCTGTGGATGTGAACTCATTTGTAAATAGGATCTTTGAAAATGGTATTAGTTAAGTTGAGGCCAAGTTGAATCCAATATGACTTGAGTCCTTATAAGCAGGGGAAATTTGGGCACAGTAATGTAACTGATATATTAGGATTTAAGGGATGATTTTGTTTACTGAATCAGTATATAGATGTTCCTTTTTGCTTTCTGGAATATTGGAATAGACAGAGGAAATATCTGAAATCCCTAAACTATAATTCAGCTGCCCTGATATCTGAAATAATTGTAAAAGCCCTTATCTTGTGGCTTTGTGACTGTAAGAGCTGCTACTCCTTTATCTGGTCATTTTCTTGTAGGGCAAATGCCCTATAACTAAAGAAGAATTTGAAGCCAGCCATTAACTAGTTCCAGCCCCTGACATTTGTAAATAATTTTGGCTAGACTCTGCTCTTGAAAGATAACTTGTCTCCCTTCCTTTTGGCTTATACCTTTAGTACTGAAGTGATAGCCCAGTCTCCCCTCCCTTCTTATTATGTTCTCCTGGTGAAATGATGACTATAACACTGTCTCCTTTTCTGCTTAGAACTTGCTATTTGAAATTGTAATGACCTCATCTCCCCTTGCTAAAATCCATAAAAACTTTGAACCCCCTAAACTCAGGGAGACAGATTTTGGGCCCATAGGCCATCTGTTCTCCTACTATGTACCTAGTAATAAATCCTTTCTCTCTTTGAAACTCCGGTGTCTCAGGAATTGGTTATTAAGCATGTCGGGGAAAAAGAATCCACAGCCTTTGTCCTGTAACTGTGATAGGAGATAGATAGGGAGAGCAACAGCTACATGACAGAGCCAAAAATGGACTACTGATAAGTCAGAATGTTATTGACTTAGGAGAACAAATGAGCCTGTCATCACCCTGATTTTGAACTTTTAGCCTTGAAGACTGTGAAGCAACAAATTCTTGTTGTTTAAGCCATCTAGTCTGTGGTGTTTTGTTACAGCAGTTCTGCAAACTAAGATATAGGCCCAATCTATAATTAGGTGACCTGGAGGCTTTGTGTGACTCTTACACCAAAGCATGGGCCGGGGCCCAGCTAGCAGATGCACCAAGTGGTCAGCAGCAGCAGCATCCAATATTTCTCCCAATAATGCCTGATACCTGTATGAATTCATTGTTCCTAGCCACCAGTGTTGGAGGCTATACTTTATTTAGGGCAAGCACTCTGTTTCTGTCCTTGAAAAGGGTGCTATTAATTAGATAATGTCTGGCAATGGTTGGGAAAAGAAAGACAAGTTTTTGTTCTTTTTAAAATGAATATTCTTATCATGGCACATGTACCTCATGCACTACTAAGTGAGACTATAATAGAGGCTAGAAATGCAAAATGTGCATCTAATAAGCCAAACACAGATGTTTAAATAAAATTTATTAAGATCAATATTTTGTTAAAATATATTTTCAAGAAAAAGTATGAGAGTAAACCATAACTGTCCAAAGCAAACTTCCAGGGACCTAGCAATGTAAGCCATCATGGAGACCTCTTAGGAATGTCCTCTTTGTGGATGGAAGGGATCCTTCCATGAACTGCTTTAGATGGTGGGGTGAAGAGATCTCCCAAAGGTCATATTCAAATAACCAAAACCAGTCTCTGAGGAGCAAAGATCTGGTAACTGTGAGCCATCTGTTTCACTGAGTATCTGCTCTCCAAGTAATGCTTAGCATCTCCTGTAAGAATATGTTGAACATATATTTAAACATTGTTTTGAAAGGGAACCAAATTGACAGTGTGTTGCTTTCCTGACTCCAGCCCCCATATTAATACTGAATGATTTTCACAATATTTTCAAAATATTTCTGTCTCCCCTTGGCATCTCTAGTAATTTGTTCCTATTATAACTTGTCATGGTCAGGTTCATGTGTCAACTTAGCCAAGTGGTGGTACCTGTTTGTCTGGTTGGGCAAGTGCTGGCCTGTCTATTGCGATGAGGACATTTCATAGAATTAAATCATGATCATGTCAGCTGCATCCACAGTTGATTGTGTTTGTAATCAGCCAAGGGGTGTGTCTTCTGCAATGAGTGATGCTTAATCTAATCACTGGAAGCCTTTCAAGGAGGATTCGAAGAGACAGGCTCTCTTCCTGCTTCAGCGGGCAAGCTTCTCCTGTGGAGTTCATCCAGACCCTCCATCAGAATCATCAGCTTCACAGCCTGCCCTGTAGATTTTGGACTCTGCATTCCCACGGTTACGTGAGACACTTTTATAAATTTTATATTTGCAAGTGTTTCCTGTTGATTCTGTTTCTCTAGAGAACCCTAACTAATACATAACTCAATCATGAAAAGAAAGGGAGCTGATTTTCAGAAGTATTCTTTTTAAATGAAAAAGGACCTGGAAAGAAGGGATGATGCCATTGACAAGTGTATTGAGCTTGTATATGCTTTAAAATGAGATAGACTCAAAAAAAAAAAAAAAAAACACACGTAATTTGGGGCTCAAAATAACTTTATAGCCAGTTAAATTTGTTGGACAATAACCAATCCTGCCCTTTACCTTTGATTGTATAAAATATAGTAAAAAAAGAAAATGAGGTTTAAGAGAAAGAATATCATTCAAATTTATTTCACAAACATTCATTGAGCATTTTCTGAGTGCCAGGAGGAATAAACTGTGCACCCTACCTAAAAAGACTTCACACTCCCTCAGAGGATATAGACATTGCCTGAAAAACTATAATAGGGTTTAAAAGGTTATGCTAACAGCATGAGTAACATAATAGAATCTCAGAAATGAGGCTCAATTAATTCCCCCTTGAAGGGTTATGAAATGCTTCACAGATGTGATTTTTGAGCTGGGCTGTAGAGTAGAATGAGTAGGATTTGTTCCATCAGCTGGAGAAATAATAATTGGGCTTTCTTAGCAAAAACAACACCCAACATAAGCAAAGACAGGCAGCCCATACATGCCAGGAGCTGGTTTGCTGTCTTTGGAAAAGTGAAAAGTTTAGTATGGCTGGCACAAAGAGGATGTAAGAAGAAGATCAAGGGCATGAGACTAAAATAATTTTTCCTACATTGGGAATGTAAATAAATTAATACCACTAAATTTGCTAAAACAGGAAATATTATGTTGTATATATGCTTCCATAATAAAATTAAAAAAAAAAAGTTAGTCCTGAATTTTCAATAGCCCTCACTGTCATGATTGAGTATTAGACTTGAGGTGGTTGCTTCCAATCTTATCTTCAATGGGACCCATAAGAAGTGACAAAATATTTTCCAGATCCTGCAAGGTAAGCTGGAATTCCCACCCTTACTCTAGACCAGCTCTGACCAAAAGAATATAATGCAAGCCAGACATGAGAACCACATATCTAATATTGAATTTTCTAGTAACAACATTTAAAAAGATAAAAAGAAATAGGTGAAATAAATTTTAATAGTATATTTAACTGAAGATATAAAATATTATCATTTCAACATGTAATCAAGATAAAAATTAAACTCCTTTTTCCTGATTCCACACTCAATCTATCCCTGAATTCTTAAAAATGCATCTCAAATCCTTTCACCAAAGTCTAAGTTTCTACCTGGACCACTTCAAGTCTCCTAAATGGTCTCTGTGATGGTTAGGTTCTGGTGTCAACTTAGCCAAATGATTATGCCCAGTTGTCTGGTCAGGCAAGCCTGGCCTGGCCATTGCTGCAAGGATATCTCATGGTTGGCTGATAATCTGGAGGGCTGGTATATTAAATCATCAGTCTGTTGATTGCATCTGTGACTGATTACATCTGTGAGCAATGAAGGCATGCCTCCCATGATGAGATAATCCACTCAGTTGAAGGCTTTAAAAGAAGAAAAGAGACTTTTTCATTGCTTCTTCAGCCAGCAAGCCTCTCCTGTGGAGTTCACCCAGACTCTTCATCAGAGCTGCCAGCTTCACAACCTGCCCTATGTATTTTGGACTCTTCCATTCCCACAGCTTTGTTAGACACCTTTATAAATCTAATATTTACAGATCTCTCCTGTTGATTCTGTTTCTCTAGAGAACCCTGAGTAACATAGTCTCCCTCTTCAACTCTTGTCTGCTTCAATATTACAAATGTCTGCCCTGAGTTAAATGCCTGGCTAATTTCCAACTGCCTGAAGGTTTTCTGTGTTGTGGCCTGAATTTAAACTATCCCCCATCTCCAAGTCTTCCATGACCAATGTCTGCAGCTTACGGTATATAAATACCCCAGCTTCCTCACTCCTCTGGTAGGATGCTCTAAGGAACTCTTTCTACACTGAATCCCAGTTCCCTAGCAGGATTAAGCTCCCTTGTTTACAGCAGTAGCTAGCTTGGTCTCTCACTCTTTTCTTAACTGCCTTCTCTTTTCTTCTTTGTCTCCCTTTCTCATACTCTTATCAGTGTTTCTAGTTATCACCTTCCAAACCAATTACTTGCTCTCTATTCCTTTCTTCAGGGTCAGGTTCTGTGGAATCCCCAGGTGATAAATAAAGTGTTAGAATTAGAAATGACCTGTGCCATCTTTATTCTAACAACTAGCAACTACAGAGGGAAAAGAAGACTAAATTCCCCACTCCCCATAGGTTTTGACTGATATATGTGTTTGGGGAAAAAAAAAAGAACAGAGAGAAAAAGGGGAGAAATTGGTAATTCTATTTACATATAAATAATAACAGGTATCTTGATCATTAACATTATTTTCCAAAAGTTAGTTAGTTTTATTACTGGCAGACTCAGAGGAATTCTGCCCAGAGTTTGAGCTCTGAATTTCCTTTACTCCAGATTATATAGGCTTGCAGGATAGGAGTTGCCATGGGAACAGACAGGGGTGGTGCTATAAGCTCTGGCTCAGGGCTAGTTTCTTTTGTCTGGAAAATAGACATTTCATCTTGCTATGCAGGCAGGCCTGAGCATGCCTGGGCATGACTAGGCAGATGTAGCAGGAATTTTGTTTTACTACCTGTTCTAGTTTGCTAGCTGCTGGAATGCAACACACCAGAGATGGATTGACTTTCAATAAAAGGAGATTTATTTAGTTAATGTATAGGTTCCTCAGAGTAAAGGCAGCTAACTTTCAACTGAGGGTCTTTCTTACATGGGAAGGCACAGGGCAATCTCTGCTGGCCTTCTCTCCAGGCATCTGTTGGAAAAGTTCTAACAACTTTTCCTGGGGTGATTCCTTTCTGCATGTCCAAAGACCTAGGCTGAGCTGAGAGCGCTGAGATGAAGTATGCTGAGCTGCTTGGGCTGTGCTACGTTGAGTTTTCTCATTTAAGCACTGGCTGATTAAATCAAACATCATTCATTACAGCAGGCATGCCTCCTAGCCAACTGCAGATGTACTCAGGAACAGATGAGGTTCACATGCCATTGGCTTATGTCCACAGCAATAGAACTAGGCACCTTCACCCAGCCAACTTGACACCTGAATCTAACTACCCCTCTACCTTTTTCAGAAAGCATGTTTTCGCACATTCTTGAGAGTACACAAATTCAAAAAGTCATTTTAGTAAGGAAATACAGCAGTAATACTGGGGCCACTCTTATGAACTACCTCAGGATGAGGGAGCATGGGGGGTTATTATTTAATGGGATCAGGGTTTCTGTTTTGGGTAATGAAATAGTTCTATTAATGGATGGTGGTGATGATACCACATTTTAATGTAATTAAAACCAATTCATTGTACCCTTAAAAATGGTTAAAATGACAAATTTATATATATATATCTCCACATGTTTTTAAAATCCTAACACAGGGCTGCTGAAAAATATTAAAGAAGAACCTGAATAAATGAAAGACATCACTTGTTCATGATTAGAAGACAATATTATCAAGATGTTGTCTCTGTTTGCTAAAACTGCCAGAATGTAATATACCAGAAATGGATTGGCTTTTACAAAGAGGACTTTTAAAGTCACAAGTTACAAGTCTAAAGCCATGGAAATGTCCAAATTAAGGCATCAATGTGATGATGTGTTCACTCAAGAAAGGCTGATTGTGTTGGAATTCTCTGTCACATGGGAAGGCACAGGGTGATGTCTGCTGTCCCTTCTCTCCTGGGTTGGTTTTAAAATGGCTACCTCAGCTCCTTTGGGTCTTTCTGGCTTCTGAGCTTCTCTGGGACAAACACTGGATTTCATTTCTTAGTTTAGCATCTCCTGGGAGCATTTTCTGTCTCCAAGCACCTGTACTTTCTCCAAAATATCTCACTCTTAAAGGACTTTTGTAAATGGATTAAGATTGTGGTATATACATCAGACTACTGAGTGGCTGCAAGAAAGAATGAAGTTGTGAAGCATGTAACTACGTGACTGACCTTGAGGACAGTATGTTGAATGAAATGGAACAAATGAAAAAACAAATATTATCATACCTCACTCATATGGACTAACTATAATGCACAAATTTGGAGAATTAAAGTCAAGAGCACAGGTTATCAGGTTGGGGCCTATTGTAAAGGCTCCTAGATTGTAAGCTCTTATAGCAGTCACATCTAATTCAGAGTTGCAACTATATTTTCTAAATTCTGAAATGCTAAGCTCTTTGTGTATAACCTGGTCATTCACTGGAACTTTGGGTATTTGTATGACACCTAAGACTCAGAGTTAGAGCTCTGAAGCTATGAGAGTCAATATTACCCCATACAGCAACTGTTAAAAACACTGAAAAAGTGATGAGACTTCAAGTAGAGATACAAATGAAGCTGATTTGGATAAGACTAAGGTAAATCAGAATACAGGGTAA
The DNA here is from genome assembly GCF_023851605.1 of Tamandua tetradactyla. Lineage (NCBI taxonomy): Eukaryota > Metazoa > Chordata > Mammalia > Pilosa > Myrmecophagidae > Tamandua > Tamandua tetradactyla. The sequence continues at coordinate 95,158,011 of NC_135333.1, read as the reverse complement.
AGGATGATATGGTCTATATTTTAAAACTTCAATTTCTATGTATGACCAAAGCAGGAGACATTTATTTGGTGCAAAATTTATATTTTTGGTAGTGCATTATCTAATTTAACATGTATGGTCCATTTATTTGGACACCATAATTATATGGAATCTTGAATAGGGCATAGGATCTTGTTGGTTTATACAGGTTAGTGTGATGTCCTGAAATGTCCCAGAGGAATCTGAGCAGAAAATGTAAAAGTATTTGCAAAGTTCCCTTAAGGGACTAGGGAGAAAGGAAGAATGATTATACTTCCCCACCTGGAGAATTCCTGATAGTCTCACCAGCAGCAGGAACAACAAATTTAAACAGTTGAGCCCTCGATCTTGGGGTTTGCCCCTATGAAATTTATTCCTGCAAAGGAGAAACTAAGCCTAATGATAATTATGCCTAAGAGTCACTCCCAGAGAACCTCTTTTGTTGCTCAGATATGGCCTCTCTCTCTAAGCCAAAACAGCAAGTGAATTCACTGCCCTCCCCCCTACATGGGACATGACTCTCAGGGATGTAAATCTCCCTGCCAACATGGGACATGACTCCCAGGAATGAGCTGGGACCTGGCATCATGGAATTGAGAAAGCCTTCTTAACCAAAAAGAGATAAATGAGACAAAATAAAGTTTCAATGGCTGAGAGATCTCAAACTAAGTCGAGAGATTACCCTGAAGGTTATTCTTATGCATTATATAGATATCCCTTTTTAGTTTGTGGTGTGTTGAAGTGGCTAAAGGGAAGTACCTGAAACCATTGAACTGTGTTCTAGTAGCCTTGATTCTTGAAGATGATTGTATAATGATCTAGCTTTTACAATGTGACTGTGATTGTGAAAACATTGTGTCTGATGTTTCCTTTATACAGGGTATGGACAGATGAGTGAAAAAAATAAGGACAAAAAATAATAGGGGTAATAAGAGATTGAAAAAATGGATAAATTGCAATGCTAGTGGTCAATGAGATGAAGGGGTATGGGGTATGGGATTGTAGGGGTTTTTACTTTTGTCTTTTTATTTCCTTTTCTGGAGTGATGCAAATGTTCTGAAAATGATCATGATGATGAATACACAACTATATGATGATATTGTGAACCATTGATTGTATACATTGGATCGACTGTATGGTGCATGGAAAGGTCTTAATGAAAATATTTTTTTATAAAAAGACTCACCTTGAATGGGCATAATCATATCTCCATGGGGCCAACCTAATCAAAAGGTCCCACTCAATAATAGGTCTGCCCCCACGAGAATGGATTAAAAGAACATGGCTTTTCTGGTGTACATAGCAGTTTCAAATCAGCATATTTCACCCTCTGGCCCCTGAAAAGACATGTTCTTACCATATACAAAATACATTCATTCGATCACAGCATCACAAAAGCCTTAAACCATTTCAGTAACAATACAAATAAACCCAAAGCCTAAAATAGTACAAAATCTCATTAAAGTCAGCAACAGGCATGGTCTGTCTGTGCTGGTTTGAATCTGTGGTTGACTCCAGAAAAGCCATGTCCTTTAATCCTCATTCAACATTGCTGGCTGGGAACATTTTGATTGTTCCCATGGAGATGTGACCCACCCAATTACGGGTGGTAATTTTTGATCAGATAGCTTCCATGGAGATGTGACTCAACCCATTAATCCTTTAAAAGAGGAAACATTTTGGAGAGAGTCCCTTATAAGAGCCATGAGAAAGCCACAGTAGAGCCTTGAGGCTGAGAGAACCACAGAGTCCACCAGCCAGTGAGCTTTGGAGATAAAGAAGGAGAATACCCCGAGGGGAGCTTCATGAAAGAAGAAGCCAGGAGAGAAAGCTAGCAGACTGTCACCATGTTCACTATGTGCCTTCCCAGTTGAGAAAGAAACACTGAACCCATTGGCTTTACACAGTGTGCCCTTCTCTCTCCAAACATAGGGGCAACCATTCCAATATTGAGGAGCACTGGGGAGACATCTTGTTATTGACCCCACCCTCCTCAAGCATCTGGGAAGACTGTACTCTTGGAGCCCTGCTCTCTCCAAACATTGGGGCAGCCATTCCAACATTGGGGAGCATTGGGGAGACCATCTTTTCTTGGATGCAACCCTCTTCAAGCATCTGGGAAAACTGTTTAGCTACACACAAAACAACAAAAGTGAATTCCTACCTTATACAAAGCTACACACAAAACAATAAAAGTTGACCCTTACCTTATACAATATACTACAATTAACTCAAAATTCATCAAAAACCTAAATATAAAGCTAAAGCCATAAAACTGTTGGAGGAAAACAGGGGGAAATCCTTAGGACCCTGTACTTGGCAATGGATTCTTATTTATTACCAACCTCTTCATGGTGTCTTAATTTGGACTCTTTTATAGTCTTTCTTTAATTGGGACATTTTCTCAGCCTTAGAGCTGTAAACTAGAAATTTATTAAATTACTCTTTTTAAAAGCCATTCCATTTCTGGTATATTGCATTCCAGCAGCTAGAAAACGAGAACACTTTCCTAAGGCAAAATTCTCCTTTGGCTGTGGGCCTGTGAAACTCAGAACAGGCTATCTGCTTTCAATATACAAGGGAGGAACAGTCATAGAATAAATATTCCCATTTCTATAGGGAGAAAATGAAAGGAAAATAAGAGTCACTGCACCCAAACAGTTCTGAAAACCTGTAGGGCACACTTCATTTGATTTTAAGGTCTGAGCATCATTTATAGAATGACATTTTATCCTTGGGGGTTGAAAGCACGGCAGTACCACTCTCCAATGGCTTACACAGTGTGCCCTGCTCTCTCCAAACATTGGGGCAGCCATTCCAACATTGGGGAGCACTGGGGAGACCATCTTTTCTTGGATCCAACCTTCTTCAAGCATCTGGGAAAACTGTATAGCTACACACAAAACAATAAAAGTGAATTCCTACCTTCTACAATATATCACAATTAACTCAAAATTCATCAAAAACCTAAATATAAAGCTGAAACCATAAAACTCTAAGAAGAAAACAGGGTAAATTTTCAGGACCTTGAACTTGGCAATGGATTTTTATTTATGACACCAAAAACATGAGCAACAAAAGAAAAATAGATAAATTGGACTTCATCAATATTAAAAACTTACATGCCTCAAAGGACATTATCAAGAAAATGAAAAGACAACTTCCAGAACGGGGTGGGAGTGGGGCGGGGAATACCTGGAAATGAAATATCTGATGAAGGTTAACATCCAGAATATACAAAGAGCTGTTATAACTTGATAGTGAGAAGACAAATGTCCCAACAAAAAAATGAGCAAAGAGTTTGATTAGACATTTCTCCAAAGAAAATACACAAATGGCAAATAAACACATGATAAAATGCTCTACATCATTAGCCATCAGGGACATGCGAATCAAAACCACAATGAAATACTGCCATACACCCACTAGGCTGGCTATTAATAAAAAAAAAAGTAACAAATGTTAGTGACGATGTGGAGTAATAGGAATCCTAGTACATTGTTGGTGGGAATGCAAAATAGTGCAGCCACTGTGGAAAACAGTTTTGTAGTTCTTTCAGAAAGTTAAACATGGAATTATGACATGACCCAGCAATTCTGCTTCCCTATATGTACCTCAAAGAACTGAAAGCAGGAACTCAAACAGATACTTGTACACCAATGTTCATAGCAGCATTATTCACAATAGCCCAAAGATGGAAATAACCATGTCCACCAAAAGATGAATGGATAGGCAAAATGATGTATATACATACAATGGAATATTTTTCATCTCTGAGAGATGAAGTTCTGTTATATGCAACAACATTGATGAACTTTGAAAACAATATGCTGAATGGAGTGAACCAGACACAAAAGAACAAATATTATATGAATTCTACCTATAAGAAATGTTAGAATAAATAAATTCATAAGGATAGAATGTAGATTAGAGAGTGTTAATTTGTCAAGCTGCTGAAAAGCAATATACCAGAAATGGAACTGCTTTTAAAAAGGGAATTGAATAATTTATGTCAGCTGGGAAGACATGTCATGGCTGGTGCCTCCTGGGGTGTTTGGCTTCTGGACACTTCTGTCAGCTCAGAAGGCACATGGTGATGTCTGCTAGCTTTCTTTTCTCAATTCATAAGGCTTCCCTAGAGGTGTTTTCCTTCGGCATCACCAAAGGTCTCTGGAAATGTGAGCTCTGAAGCTTTTTCCAAAATGTTTCACTTTTTTAAAGAACTCCAGTAAACGAATCAAGACCCACCTTGAATGGGCAGAGTCAGAACTCCATCTAACCAAAAGATCACCCCCACAACTAGGCATGCAACGTCTGGGTACAGATAATCTCATCAAAAGATCAGGCCCACAACCAGGAGTGACACACCGCTGTGGAGATAATCTAATCAGATGGGTTTCCTCCCTACAATATTGAGTCAGGATTACAGGGCATGGCTTTTCTGGAGTACACAACAATTTCAAACCAGCACAAGAGGTTACCATAGGCTCAGGGCAGGAATGAGGGAAGGGAAAGGGGGAATTATTGCTTAATGGATACAGAAGTTCTGTTTCAAGTGATGAAAAGGTTTTGGTAATGAATGGTGGTGATGGTAGCACAACGTTGTGTATGATTAATGTGACCATATTGTATAGTTTAAAATGGCAAATTTTATTTTATATTCATATGTATATGCTACCATGATAAAGCACATGCACACATACACACACACAACAATGCCTGTCTGTCCTGCCAGATCTTAAATTTTTAAAGACTTATTTACTCCTAGGTACCCAGATCTTAACACAGTGATGAATAGAAGATGTGTCATAATCATTTTTTATTTTTTTAAGCAAAGGTTTTATTTCAGGAAGATGGGGGAAACTTTTTGAAATATTTGCTAGGGGTTGGTCACATCATAGGGAGAGGGTCCTGTCCTCCAGGCCTAATATTCCAGTCTATTTGGTGATGGGAGAGAATAAGGATGATGGTCAGTTTTCTGTAGCTGCTTTCTGCTGAAATGGGGTGCAGGAAGAAACAGGACCACCTAGGCAGTGCTCAAGAGAGGAGCAACCACTCTGAAGTGGTGGGGAATAGGGTTTTTATGGTTTGGGGGTAGGGAGTTCAGAGCAGATGTTAGGTAGGTTTTCATTGGTTGGTTTTAGAAGCAGGGGGCTAAATTGGGAGTTGGCAGTCCTGCATTGGTGAAGTTTAAAATTTAAGTGCTGTGTTAGTCATGCAGGGTTGTTACTGCCAGAGGGCAGATATTTGAATAAGGAGAGTTTATCACATGAGTGCAGCTGCTGGAGGTTAGAGGTTGAGTAATGGAAGTAATCACAAGAATGCAGCTGCTGGGGGTTAAAAGGTGTGGGCTGGGATGGGGAAAACTTTTTGAAATATTTGCTAGGGGTTGGTCACATCATGGGGAAAGGGTCCTGTCCTCCAGGCCTAATATTCCAGTCTATTTGGTGATGGGAGAGAATAAGGATGATGGTCAGTTTTCTGTAGCTGCTTTCTGCTGAAATGGGGTGCAGTTGTCTTTGGGGTGGGGGCGTGGAAATTGGGAGCTTGGCAAGAGGGGCTGTGGGATAAGAGTAAAAGTTGCTTCTGCTCCTTCTTATATTGGGAGACATGATTCACATATTCTTGCATTGTTGATCATACACAGATGACTCAGTGTATGAACTGGGAGAGGAGTTGTAAGAGACAATGGCCAAAGAGAAGAATTGATAATAATAACAGTAATGGTCTTATAAGGGGTAGAAGGATTGATTTTAGAGGTTGTTCTAGTTTGCTAGCTGCTGGAATACAATATACCATAAACAGATTGGCTTTTAAAAGGGGGAATTTAATAAGTTGCTGGTTTACAGTTCTAACGCCAAGAAAATGTCCCAACTAAAACAAGTGTATAGAAATGTCCAATCTAAGGCATCCAGGGAAAGATACCTTGGCTCACTGAAGTTCAGGGTTTCTCTCTCTTTTTTTTTTTTTTTCCATTCTACGAATGCACTCAGTAATTCTTAGTATCATCACATAGATGTATGATCATCATTTCTTAGTACATTTGCATCGATTTAGGAAAAGAACTAGCAAAACAGCAGAAAAAAATATAGAATGTTAATATAGAGAAGAGAATTAAAATAATAATACTAATAATATATATATATATAAAAAGGAAAAAGAAAAAAAACAAAAACAAAAGATACAAACACACAAACAAACAAACAAAAACCATATTTCAGGTGCAGCTTCATTCAGTGTTCCAACATAGTTACATTACACTTAGGTATTATTGTGCTGTCCATTTTTGAGTTTTTGTATCTAGTCCTGTTGCGCAGTCTGTATCCCTTCAGCTCCAATTACCCATTATCTTACCCTGTTTCTAACTCCTGCTGGTCTCTGTTACCAATGATATATTCCAAGCTGATTCTCGAATGTCGGTTCACATCAGTGGGACCATACAGTATTTGTCCTTTAGTTTTGGGCTAGACTCACTCAGCATAATGTTCTCTAGGTCCATCCATGTTATTACATGCTTCATAAGTTTAGTCTGTCTTAAAGCTGCATAATATTCCATCGTAGGTATATGCCACAGTTTGTTTAGCCACTCGTCTGTTGATGAACATTTAGGCTGTTTCCATCTCTTTGCAATTGTAGATAATGCTGCTATAAACACTGGTGTGCAAATGTCCGTCTGTGTCTTTGCCCTTAAGTCCCTTGAGTAGATACCTAGCAGTGGTATTGCTGGGTCGTAATCCATTCTGCCATTCTATGTCTTTTGATTGGGAAATTCAGTCCATTAACTTTTAGTATTATTACTGTTTGGATAATATTTTCCTCTACCATTTTGGCTTTTGTATTATATATATCATATCTGATTTTCCTTCTTTCTACACTTTACTCCATACCTCTCTCTTCTGCTCTAATGCTCCCTTTAGTATTTCTTGCAGAGTTGGTCTCTTGGTCACAAATTCTCTCAGTGACTTTTTGTCTATAAATGTTTTAATTTCTCCTTCATTTTTGAAGGACAATTTTGCTGGATATAGGAGTCTTGGTTGGCAGTTTTTCTCTTTTAGTAATTTAAATATATCATCCCACTGTCTTCTAGCTTCCATGGTTTCTGCTGAGAAATCTACACATAGTCTTATTGGGTTTCCCTTGTATGTGACAGATTGTTTTTCTCTTGCTGCTTTCAAGATCCTCTCTTTCTCTTTGACCTCTGACATTCTAACTAGTAAGTGTCTTGGAGAACGCCTATTTGGGTCTATTCTCTTTGGGGTGCGCTGCACTTCTTGGATCTGTAAATTTAGGTCTTTCATAAGAGTTGGGAAATTTTCAGTGATAATTTCTTCCATTAGTTTTTCTCCTCCTTTTCCCTTCTCTTCTCCTTCTGGGACACCCACAACACGTATATTTGTGCGCTTCATATTGTCATTCAGTTCCCTGATCCCCTGCTCAAGTTTTTCCATTCTTTTCCCTATGGTTTCTGTTTCTTTTTGGAATTCAGATGTTCCATCCTCCAGTTCACTAATTGTAGCTTCTGTCTCTTTAGATCTACCATTGTAGGTATCCATTGTTTTTTTCCATTTTTTCTTCTTTGTCTTTCACTCCCATACGTTCTGTGATTTGTTTTTTCAGATTTTCTATTTCTTCTTTTTGTTCAGCCCATGTCTTCTTCATGTCCTCCCTCAATTTATTGATTTGGTTTTTGAAGAATTTTTCCATTTCTGTTCGTATATTCAGCATTAGTTGTCTCAGCTCCTGTATCTCATTTGAACTATTGGTTTGTTCCTTTGACTGGGCCATATCTTCAATTTTCCGAGCATCATCCATTATTTTCTGCTGGTGTCTGGGCATTTGATCAGATTTCCCTGGGTGTGGGACCCAGCTGGTTGAAAGGTTTTTCTGTGAAATCTCTGGGCTCTGTTTTTCTTTTCCTGCCCAGTAGGTGGAGCTCGTGGCGCTCGTCTGTCTGCACGGCAGTCGGCCCGGGAAACCGCGTGTGGAGGGCGGGGGGGTGTCGCCGGCCGCCCTGGCTTGGGGGAGTGCCGGTCCTAATTGCCCAGCTGGCCCGAAACGCCAAGCGTGACAGGAGGGCCCCGCTATCCAACATTCCCAGTCAGACCGGGGAGCCACGTGCGTGGAGGGGACCCCAGTCGCCAGCCGCCCCGGCCGGGAAAACGCGCACCCCTCGGGTATCTCACCGCAGCAGATTCTCCCTGCCCGTTCAGCTGTTCCAGAATGGGGTACGCTGTCTTTTTGGTCTCTGTCGTGACTCCGGGAGCTGTTTCGTATTGTTTCTGTTTCTTTAGTTGCTTTTCTGGAGGAGGAACTAAGACCCGCACGTTTTACTAAGCCGCCATCTTCTCCGGAAGTATCCCAGGGTTTCTCTCTTAAGTGGAAGGGCACATGGTGAGCACCGTCAGAGTTTCTCTCTCATCTGGAAAGGCACATGGCAAACATGGTCAGGGTTCTTCTCTCATCTGGAAGGGCACATGGCAAACATGGCAGCATCTGCTAAGTTCTTCTCCTGGCTTCCTGTTTCATAAAGCTCCCTGGGAGGCATTTTCCTTCTTCATCTCCAAAGGTTGCTGGCTGGTGGACTCTGCTTCTCGTGGCTGTGTCGTTCTGCTCTCTCTGAATCTCTTTCTCCAAAATGTTTTCTCTTTTATAGGACTCCAGTAAACCAATCAAGACCCAACCAAATGGGTGGAGACATGTTGTCACCTAATCCGGTTTAACAACCACTCTTGACTAAATCACATCATCCAGGGAGATGATCCAATCACAGTTTCAAACATGCAGTATTGAACAGGGATTATTCTACCTTTATGAAATGGGACTTTGGTTAAAACATGTATTTTCTAGGAGGCATACTTCTTTTCAGACCAGCACAGAGGTGAAATAGGAAAAGAATGAAGATAGCCATGACTGGCTCCTGTAATTATTATTTCAGGCTTTTTGAATGATTTCTATGTTTTCTTTTTAAATTTTAAGGTTTTCTTCTACCTGTCCAGTTAAGGTTTCATTTATGATTGCACAGGTACCTCCTGTGATGGCTGTGAGAACATCTAATACTCTCCTGTTTCATATAACAACTGAAGCTAGGCTATTTATTTCCTGTTGTTGATTATAAATGCTTGTATGGCTGAATTCCAGAATAGTTTTAATGTGAGGGAGATGTTTAAGATTGATCGTTCCAATAGTAGGATTCCTGTAAACCAAAACAGGCTGCAGAAAATGGTGTGCCCTATGCCAGGTTTTTCTAAGATAGGATTGTAATGTCTTTTTTCCATTTGTAGTTGTGTTAAAGAGTTCTGATTTAGTTGCATAAGGTCATGAGGATAGGTGTTTAAAGAACTTTCTATAGGTTGAGAGTTTTCCATTTTGTTTATAGTTTTAATGTGAGGAAAAGTGAGAGGGTAAGATATAGATTGTTCACTGTTAAATGTTAATCAGTAAAGAAAAGAAAGAGGATGGCAAAACAGAAGAAAAGGATGGTTTAGATAGAGGTAGAGGGACAAAATAAGGACTGAATCTGTTGCTGCTGGAAGTTCTGGAAGGTGCCTTAAAGGAATTAGTCCAACAGGAATGTTAGGAATTGTTGTTTTAAGGGCTCTGGAAAGTGAGGAAGTAGAGAGATGATTTCTGTGAGGAAATAAGAGAGTGAAGGCTGGATAAAATGTCACGGCCTGGGAGTAGGGAGGGACAAGTAAGGATTATAGGGAACTGATGGGAGAACATGAGATCTATTGAGCATATGATTGGCTCAGTAATTAAAGGGAAAAAGAATGCCATCAACCCCTTTATTGATGAGATAATGCCATCTCATCAATACAGATTGAGGAAGTGAATAGAGGTCCTGTGTATTCAAGGAGAACTGAATATATGGCCCCCATATCAATTAAAAAGGAGATCGACTTACCTCCACCCTTGATAATAACCCTGGTTCAGACTTACTGATGGAAAGGTGGGGCCACTTCAAACCAGAGACCCATCAGTGTTCTGTCGTCAATCTGAGGAAGTCTGGAAAGGAAGATCCTGGCTCTAGGTCCATAGGGTGTGCTAGAGAAACTTTCTTGAAGACAGGGTTTTCAGGACGGCTTGATTTCCAATGATCCCTATGGTGACACACCGTTCCGGTAGGGGACTAAGATCTCTGTCAGTGTGGGGAGTCAGAAACAGGAACTATAAATCAGGTCCTATCACAATGACAAGTCCCCAAAACAACTAGGGTGGAAAGTTCCCAAGAGCTAAAACTGACTCAGCTTACCAAAACAATAAAACAAAGGGTAGGAAATGGAAGGAACAGGATGTAGTTTGGCATGAGCTAACAGTATTTTCCTGCTTCTGTGGTCAAGCTTGCTTGCTCTCAGCTATGAACCAAGATGTGGTTTTGGACTTTATAAGCTAACTCTGAGAATCTATCGGGGCTGCTCTCTGAATCTCTTCTCGGAGGTTTCTGAGGCAGTTGCTGGTTGGCTAATAAAGACTCCCAACTGGCTTGCAATTTAAATTGTGTGGTCTCTCTTTCAGTGCACCCCACAACATTTGGAGGCCCCAGTGAGATCTTCCCTAATGGGACATCTGGTGACCACAGGTCCTGGGAACCGCCCCCCGGACTGGGGTTTGGCCTAGGGGAAGATGTTACTCCACCCCAGGCAAGGACCAGAGACCAGGCCGGTGCCACAGGACCCTCCAAATTGTACAAATGTCTGGTGGAGTCATCTGTTTCTGGAAATCTCACCGGTGAGTGTGGGTTTGTTACTGGATCCAGTTGGGGACCTCTGGAAGGCTGGATGCAGCACTACTTCTGAAGTCAGGTCCCAGAGTTAGACGTTGCCCAGGACTTCTGGTTAGGAATCATTTAAAGATTGGGTTTTGTGTGTCTTGGTTTAGTCTGTCCCTTCTTTCAAGTGTTGGTCTTGTCACATTCTGTGTTGTCCTTGTTGTTGTCGCTAGGGGTCAATCAAGCTCGTTTATCTGTACTCCCCTACAATGCTTTTTAAAAATTTTTCAGGAATTTCAGTGGAAGGCCAGAGGCTATGGAGCCCCTGTAAACATCTTTGATTTGGAAAAATTCTGCTCATGAGAATGGCCAACTTTTGGTTCTGGGTGGCCTCCTGAGGGAACCACAGACCTACCTATTGCTTATAATGTCCAAAGGGTAATTTTTGGTAATCCAGGCCACCCTGACCAAATCCCCTATATCTCAATTTGGATCGAAATTTTAACAGAAAAACCCAAGTGGTTACAGTCCTGCCTGGACCCCCAAAAAGAAAGACCCCCCAGAGCCAAAACAGCCCTTTTAATAAAAACCTCTCAAAATAAAAAACTAATGGGATCCCAATACTGAAAGAGCCATCAGAGGACCCACTCTTGATAGATCCTCCCCCATATCCAACAGCCCCTCTGCCCCACCTGAGACCAGAAGGGAGAGATGGCCAGGAAATGGCAGGTAGTCCCTCTAATACCTGGGAGGTGACCTTCAGCCCCACCCCCCCATACCAGGAGTGGCTCTGCTTACCACCCTTCTTCTGGTGCACAATCACTAGATTCTTCCGGAGCTCCAATATTACCCTTAAGGCAGGTTGGTTCTGCCCTGGGGGACCACCACCCACCTTTCATGGTCTATGTCCCCTTTTCCTCCAGTGACCTGTATAACTGGAAAAACCAGAATCCCTCTTTCTGTGAAAAGCCCCAAGGGCTCATCTCCCTCTTGGAGACTGTCTATGACTGCCAACAGCTCCTCCAGGTCCTCTTTACTTCCAAGGAATAAGACTGAGTCAGGAAAGAAGCGAGGAAGTTAATTCTTGGACCTGATGGACAACCGACCTCTGAACCAACCCAATAGGAGGCTGTGTTCCCCTCCACCCATCCTGGATGGAACCCCAACACTGATAGGGGTAAGGAAGCTCTCGATCGGTATTGCCAGACTCTGCTCTGGGGAATACAAATGGCAGCCAAGAAACTGACCAACTTGTCTCAGGTAAGTGAAACCATACAAAAGCCAGATGAATCTGTGGCCACTTTCCTTGAGTGCCTCCTTGAGGCATACCACTTCGTACACCCCTATAGATTCAGAGGCACCCCAAAATAAGTGGGCCTTGTCACCCAGTTGGCCCCAGATGTAAGAAAAAAATTATAGAAAATAGAAGGATTTGAGGGTAAAGTGCTGTCTGAACTGGTAGAGATTGCCCAAAGAACTTTTAATAATAGAGATGACCCCGGAACTACGCAGTCCAAAAACATAGCCAAAATTTTGGTATCTGCAATGGCTGAACAGGAGAAACAAAAAGGTAGGTGGGGAACCTTGAAAGAAGGAAGGGAGACCAAGAAAAAAGGTTGGGCCTATGTGCGAATCAATGCGCCTACTGCAAAGAGACCGGACATTGGAAAAATAAGACTAGGATCACTAACCTTGGGGAAGGAACTGTCACCCACTCATTTCTTGTAATGCCAGAGTGTCCATATCCCCTCTTGGGAAGAGATCTTCTCCAGAAATTACAAGCCACCATCTCTTTCAAAAACAATTTTGCTTTCAAAAACAATACAAATCCCTCGGCAATTCTCCTCACTTGTCCCTTATCGGAAGAGTATTTACTTACTACAGAGGTGGCACTGCTGGCCCCAAGCCCATATTTGCAGGAATTTAAAGAAAAAATACCAGCAGTATGGGCAGAAACTAACCCACAAGGATTAGCCACCCACAGGCCCCCCATTGTTATCCAGCTAACTAGCACTGCCACACCAATCAGAGTCTGACAATACCCAATAAGCTTTAAGGCTAAGAAAGGCATTGCAGTCCATATCAAAAGGCTCCCAGAGGCAGGTATTCTAGTTCTCTGCCATTCGGCCTGGAACACCTCCCTTCTCCTGGTCCAAAAACCCGGGACCAATGATTTCCGGCTGGTGCAAGATCTCTGAGAAGTAAATAAAAGAATTGAAACCATCCACCCTACCGTGCCTAATCCATATATGCTCTTGAGCCTGTTACCTCCCAGCCAGCAGGTCTACACCATTTTGGACTTAAAGGATGCCTTCTCTTCGCTTCCCCTGGCCGCGGTAAGTCAACCCATCTTTGCTTTTGAATGGACTGACCCAGAAGGGGGTTTCTCTGGACAATTAATCTGGACTCAGTTGCCACAGGGTTTCAAAAATTCCCCCACCCTGTTCGATGAAGCCTTAAGTCAGGATCTGGCTCATTATAGACAAAAGCATCCAGAGATAACCCTCTTACTATATGTAGATGATCTCCTACTGGCATCTAGTAACCTGTCAGATTGCAAAAAGGCAACTGAAAATTTGTTACAGGAATTAGCTCAGCTGGGCTATCGGGTCTTGGCCAAAAAGGCCCAACTCTGCACTAATTCAGCAACATGCTTAGGGTATGAATTAGAAGGGGGAAAAAAGCCCTGTCTTCTAATCGGATTGAAGCTATCCTAAAAATACCACAACCAAAAACAAAAAGGCAGGTGTGGGAGTTCTTAGGAGCAGTTGGATATTGCCAGCTCTGAATTCCCAGGTTTGCAGAAATAGCCAAACCCCTTTACATTAGCACAGGGGGAAAAGAGGAAGCCCTAACCTGGACTGAGACTGAGCACAAAGCCTTCAAAATGCTAAAACAAGCGCTTGTGTGGGTTCCTGCCTTAACCTTGCCAGACCTGTCCAAACCTTTTCAGCCACACATTGCTGAAACCCGAGGAATAGCAAAAGGAGTCCTCAGACACTAGGACCATGGAAAAGGCTGGTTGCCTACCTGTCTAAAAGACTAAACTATGTGGTGGCCGGGTGGCCAAGCTGTGTCCGAGCCACTGCTGCCACGGCCATTTTAGTGAAAGAAGCATCTAAATTAACTCTGGGACAGGACTTACACATAATAGCTCCACATTCAGTAGAAACATTACTAAGGAGCCCACCCAAGAGATGGCTCTCAAATGCCTGTCTGGATAACCCAATATCAGATACTGCTACTGGATCCCCCAAGAATCCGCTTCTTAAAAACAGCGGCTCTTAGCCCCATCACCTTGCTTCTGGATGATGACCCGTCCGAGCCCATCCATGACTGTTGTGAGATTTTGGAATCTCTCATGAACCTGAGAACTGATCTCACCAACAACCCCTTGCCAGATCCTGATGAAGAATTATATACAGACGGAAGCAGTTATGTCTTGGAGGGTATCAGGTATGAGGGGGCAGTGGTGGTAACTGTGGACCGGGTCATCTGGGCTCAGGCTCTAGGACATGGGACTTCAGCCCAGAAGGCTTAACTAATAACTCTGACCCAAGCCCTAAGGTGGGGAATAGGGAAGGTTGTTAATATCTACACGGACAGCAGGTACGCCTTCACAACTGTGCATGTTCATGGGGCACTATATCAGGAACGGGGCCTTTTGACATCGGGAGGAAAGGAAATAAAAAATGTACCAGAAATACTCGCCTTGCTAGAGGCTATCTGGTTGCCAAAAAGGGCAGCCATTATACATTGCAAAGGACATCAGACTGTTGAAACTCAAATCGCCAGAAGAAATGCCCTGGCTAATAAAATGGTGAAAGAGGTTGCCCAAAAACCAGTGGGAACATTTCAGATACTTTCTGTTCTACCAGGGCGAGTATTGCTGAGCCCTCCAAAATATACCAGGGAAGAGATTAGACGGGGCGAGACCCTGGGCACTAAAACAGACCTGGATGGTTGGAAAATTCTCTCGGACGGGAGAATCCTAGTGCCAGAGCAGCTGGGGAAAAATTTAGTTACCCAGGTTCACCAAAGTACACACCTGGGCAGTATGAAACTAACTGAACTCTTACAGAGAGATTATTATATTCCCTGATCGCAACAACAAGCCCGGCAGGTGTCATCCAGATGCCACATCTGTGCCCAGGTAAATTCCAGCTGAGGGAAAGAAATACCTCAAGGAACCAGGCTGAGGGGACAAGCTCCAGAACAGTGGGAAGTAGACTTCATGAAAATATTACCTGGTCTATATGGACACAAATACCTGTTAGTCTTCATCGACACCTTCTCTGGATGGACTGAGGCATTTCCTATCAGAACCCAGACAGCACTAATAGTAGTAAGAAAACTAGTTTCTGAAATTGTCCCCCAATTTGGCCTCCTGACTGCAATGGGGTCCGACAATGGGCTGGTGTTCATAGCCTAGATTACTCAATTATTAGCAAAGGTATTAAATATCAAATGGAGGTTACATTGTATTTTTAGGCCACAGAGTTTAGGGCAGGTTGAGCGAATGAATAGAACAATCAAAGAAACTTTGAATAAACTAAAGTTCAAGACTGGCATAAACTGGGCGAGTCTCCTTCCATTTGCCCTCCTAAGGACTAGATGTACTCCCTATGTTAAGAGAATTACCCCATATGAAATCATGTTTGGGTGACCACCCCTGCTAATTCCTAAGTTGGGGGAGGAAAAGATGGCTGAATTAAATAACCATTCTCTTCTAAAATCATTACAGGCCTTTGCAGTCTGCCACTCAGCAAACTCGAAAGCTGGTAAAGGCTGCCCATCCAGGACCAACAAATTCTGTCCCTAAAAAAGATCTATTTCAGGTGCAGCACGGAGACCTAGTCTGGATAAAGAAACTTCAGCCAGCCACCTTGGAGGCCCAGTGGACAGGACCCCTGCCAGTGATCCTCTCAACCCTGACGGCAGTAAAAGTTGTGGGAAAACGACACTGGATTCATCAAATCCCAGATCAAAAAAACAGCCCCAGACCAGTCCCCTGAAAAATGGACCATCCAGTGAACCGAAATCCACTAAAGATAAGACTCTCCAAAAATCCCTCTGGGTCCTTCTGATAACCCTGATGGGGGTCACAAGTAAGAGCCCTCACCAGGTTATGAACTATACCTGGGAACTCACTAGAATTGTAGATGGGATCATGGTTGCTAAGACTACCAGTCTGTCCCAGCCGATTCTCCAATTTGACCTTTGTCGGTTGTTTGGGAATCAATGAAACTCTTATCAGGGAAGTCAGAGGATGGGGGTGCATCTCCAGGCGGAGGGCCAACTGTTATTCAAAAATACAGGTGTGGCATTCTCCCCCAAGAAAGGAGTTTACAGCATATGGACCATTATGCCTGTCCCGAAGAGGGAAGTCCGGAGTGTCGGGGGAAGACAAGTACTATTGCACCAAATGGGATTATGAAACACTCACAAGATGGACTACCCGAGACCCATTTATAGCCTTGACAAGGGCCCCGACTCCCAATCCCAACAGCTGCACCCAAGGTGCTTGTAATCCAGTTGTTATTACAGTCCATTCTTGGCATACCCAAGTCCAGGACAGTGGAAGAACTTGGGGGTTTAGATTGTATGTCACAGGTTATGACCCCAGTGTCAATTTTACAATCCCGAGATTCCTTCCCCGTATGCCAGAAAACCCCCATAGGACCTAATCGGGCTCTCAACCCTGGCATAAAACCGGTACAACCCCCCAGATCCAAGGCCCCATCTCTGGCAGACCCTAGCACAGAGGCTACCCCAAATCCCCAAATAAACTCCTCTCCCCCTGCCAGAAAACCCCTGCTAGACATGTTGAACTCTGTCTTTCAGTTCATAAATCAAACCAATTCATTTATTACTGAAGATTGTTGGATTTGCCTAAATCCTGAACCCCCTTATTATATTGGGATAGGAGCTAATGTTTCCCTAGGTCTCGCAGAAACTCATATTAGAAACCTCTCAGCACAGGAAGCACAAAACCAGCATCTATGTAAATGGGGACAGGAACAAAAATTCACTCTAGGAGATCTCCAAGGCCAGGGAACCTGCATCTATTCCAAAGATTTTAATCTAGCAAAATCCCCCTGCAGTAGCTCTTGTGGACTCCTTATATCTCTAGAGGACATTTTGACATCAACCCCAGAAGAATGGGACTGCTTCCTTGTAGCCCCCGACAGTACTTGGTTTGCCTGTACATCTGGCATAACCCCCTGTATAACTCCCCCCAGTTATAGCCGTTGAGAGGGAGTTCTGTGTTTTAATTCATATTATCCCCCAAGTATATTATTATTCTGGGGAAGGAGGTAAGGAACATTTAAAAATCACTCACCAAGCTAAGCAAGCCCCAATCTTGGTGCCCCTCCTTATTGGGCTGGGCATTGCAGGATCAACTGCAATAGGAACTTCAGCCCTCATCACTGGGGACCCAAATTTTAAAACCCTTAGCAAACAAGTTGATCTAAATCTTAGTGAATTAGAAAAGTCCATTAGTTGATTAGAAAATTCCTTGGATTCGCTAGCTGAGGTTGTCCTCCAAACTGTAGGGGTTTAGATCTCCTATTTCTAAAGCAAGGGGAATTAGGCATGGCTCTCGGGGAAGCCTGCAGCTTCTACGCTAACCACTTGGGAATAATTAGAAATAGTCTATCTCTAGTCCATAGCAGGTTACGAGAGCGGGAAGAACACCAAAAAAGTGAAACCAGCTGGTAAGAAAACTTATTTTCCTGGTCCCCATGGTTAACCACGCTCTTGTCTGCCATAGCAGGGCCCCTAATTCTTATATCGCTAGGCCTAATATTTGGATGCTGTGTGGTCAACTGTATAACCTCATTGGTACAAAAAAAGATACAAGCTGTCAAACTATTAGTCCTCAGAACCCAATATCACCAGATTTATAATCAAAATGAAGAAACCATGATTTGAATCTCTCAAAAAAGCAGTGGGGAATGTGGGGGTCAGAAACAGGAGCTATAAATCAGGCCTCACCACAACGACAAGTTCCCAAAAAACTAGGGCGGAAAGTTCCCAAGAGCTACAACTGACTCAACTTACCAAAACAATAAAACAAAGGGTAGGAAACAGAAGGAACAGGATGTAGTTTGGCATGAACTAACAGCATTTTTCTGCTTCTGTGGTCAAGCTTGCTTGCTCTCAGCTATGAAACAGGATGTGGTTTTAGCCTTTTTAGCTGACTCTGAGAATCTATCGGGGTTGCTCTCTGAATCTCTTCTCGGAGGCTTCTGAGGCAGTCGCCGGTTGGCTAATAAAGACTCCCGACTGGCTTGCAATTTAAATTGTGTGGTCTCTCTTTTGGTGCACCCCACAACAGCCAGGACAGTCCAATTATCAATGACCATCATGATGATACACCGGCAAGGTCCTGGTGGGTGTTTAGGATCAGGGCAGGAATGTGCCTGATGCCTGTCCTTTCCACATTTGAAACAGGGTCTGGGGAGCAGCTGAAGAACCTGAAGGCAGCAGCTAGGAAGGAGGCTTTGGCCTAATCTCATTTGTGTTTTTCTAATTTGACTTCCTCCTCCCTATTATTAAAGATCTTAAATGCTATTTTAATTAAGTCTTTTTGAGGGGTTTGAGGGCCATCCTCTAGTTTTTATCACTTTTTTCCTGATACTGGGATAAGATTGTGTGATGAAGTGAGTGGATAGGTACAGTTGGCTAGAGTCTGATTCAGGGTTTAAGTTAGTATTTTTGAGGAGAGACACCACCAATCCATTACATTTCTTTACATTTATCATAATCAACTGCCTTAAGGGCAGCTTTTCTCATGCCTTCTATTATGCAGGTTAAAAAGTGGGCCATGCAGGTAAGGTTGGGGAGTCTGGTTGGTAATTTCAGGGTGAGCAGTGGTTAGAACCACTGCTGGGTGCCTATTGGGACCTTGGGTATGCATGGAATCTGTGAAAGAGGTAGGAGCAGCCTAAATGCAGCTTGTTTCTTCTGGAGTAGTAGAGGAGGTAATGATGATATATGTGTCCTGATAGGTAAGGTCATAAGAGTGGGTGAGGTTGGAATTTTTTTAATGTATGTGGTAGGGTTTTCAGAGAACAACCCTAGTCAGTTTTCTATTTGACTTAAATCAGAATCAAAAAAGAACATGTACTTTAACTATTCCTTCAGATCCCACTACTTTCTGGAGGGGTACAAGAGGAGCCAGCATCCATGCAGAGTTAAGAAGTGGGGGATTGGGATCTGCCTTTGTGTGGATGCAGGGGTGGTGGTGATGAGGAAGGGGGAGGGCACAGTCCTCACAAGCAGGTATGAGGAGGGGAGAAAGGTGAGGCAGAAAGCTGAGTTGGGGATGGGGAGGAGGAAGTGGGGGTGGAAGGAGAGTCTGCAGGTGACAGTGGAGGTGTGTAGGGAGGAGGTGCAGGAGGAGCACAATCCAGTGGGTTAAAGATGAGATTTCCACAGGATTTAGGGAAGGGGAGAGAGGAAGAGGAAGGTTTTTGAAAGGTTTTGATGTAACAGAAGAAGTTGGTAAGAGGAACAGAACTGGCAAAGAGAGGGATGGTTAAGGTAAAAGCTTGAACATAAGGAATTTCAGACCACTTGCCACTGTGCTGGATGAAGTTCTCGAAGTCTTGGAGAATTTGAAAATTGAAAGTGCTGTTTTCTGGCCTATGCTGGTTTGAATGGATGTATGTCCCCTAGAAAAGCCATGTTTTAATCTAAATCCCATTTCATAAAGGCAGAATAATCCCTATTCAATACTGTATGTTTGAAACAGAAATCTGATCATCTCCCTGGAGGTGTGATTTAATCAAGACTGGTTGTTAAACTGGATTAGGTGATGACATGTCTCCACCCATTTGGGTGGGTCTTGATTGGTTTCTGAAGTCCTATAAAAGAGGAAACATTTTAGAGAATGAGGAGATTCAGAGAGAGCAAAGCAGAACAATATAGCCTTGAGAAGCAGAGTCCACCAGCCAGTGACCTTTGGAGATGAAGAAGGAAAATGCCTCCCAGGGAGCTTCATGAAACAGGAAGCCAGAAGAAGAAGCTAGCCGAAGATGCCGTGTTTGTCATGTGCCCTTCCAGATGAGAGAGGAACACTGACCATGTTCACCATGTGCCTTTTCAGATGACAGAGAAACTCTGACTGTGTTTCCCATGTACCCTTCCAATTGAGAGAGAAACCCTTAACTTCATCAGCCTTCTTGAACCAAGGTATCTTTCCCTGGATGCCTTTGATTGGACATTTCTATAGCCTTGTTTTAATTGGGACATTTTCTTGGCCTTAGAACAGTAAACTAGAAAGTTATTAAATTCCCCTTTTAAAAGCTATTCTGTTTCTGGTATATTGCATTCTGGCAGCTAGCAAACTAGAACATGGCCATTGACTTTCATTATCCAATTTGTATTGTGGACACACAGAGGTTGAATAGAAAATGAGCTGTTTGAGTCTGATGTCTTCCTCTGGGGACAGATTTTTAAGGTGATGGAAGAGACAACTTAAAGGTGTGAGTTTTTTGGGGGGGGGTGTCTGAAATCGAGTTCCCCATTTTTGGTGGCATGGGTGAGACTAAGGAATCTCAAGCTGGGGGAGATTCTGAGTGAGACAGGTGTCCCCAAATCAGTCAGAAATTTCCCAAGAAATGGGAGAACACGTTTGGAACTGGACATCTCCAGAGCCAAGGGGTCTTTCCGACAAGGACACAGGTGTCCTGCTCACTGTGGTCCTCAGGGATGGTGACGATCACTGACCTAGTGTTAGGATTTTGGGTGGGTTGTCCTGGACAATGGAGAAAGGAGAGAAAGAGCAGGGTCCTCTGGCAGAAGAATCCTTAAGAATCCTTAATCCCTTGCCTCATGGACTGCCAGGAGAGATCCAGAGGTGGACTGCACCCAGGACAAAGGCATTCTGGCAAAAGTTTTATTTCAGGAAGTAACAGAACTGCCCAGGCAGTGCTCAAAAGAGGAGCAACTGCCCTCATAATATTTTTAGTTGAATAAATGAGAAGATAGAAACATGAACTCTTATGTTTCAGTTTGTAAAAGCTGCTAGAATGCAATCTACCATATTGTCTCAGAAAGAGGTGGCTTTCTGAAAGGGAATTTAAGTTGCAAGTTTATAGTTCTAAGGCTGTGAAAATGTCCAAATTAAGGCAAGTCTATAAAAATGTCCAAACTAAGGCATCCAGTGAAAGATACCTTAGCTCAAGAAGGCTGATGACATTTGGGGTTTCTCTCTCATCTGGTAAGGCACATGGTGACATCTGCTAGCTTTCTCTCCAAGCTTGCCTGGGCACATTTTCTTTATGCATCTCCAAAGGTCTCTGCCTGTGTGGGCTCTGTTGCTTCTGGTGGCTCTCAAGCTCTTTTCAAAATGGTTCCCTCTTAAAGTGGTCCAATAAACAACCCCACCTTGAATGGGTAGAGATATTTCTCATGGAAACCATCTAATCAAAAGTTACCACCCACAAATGGGTGGGTCACATATCCATGGAAACTATGAAAAATATCCAGCAAAACTGAATGAGGATTAAAGAAAGATGATTTTCTGGGGTACACAAAACAGATTCAAACCAGCACATCTTATAACAAAGCAAAACATCAGCTATTACTTCAAAGATAAAGAGGACTTGGGTAGGTGATGCTGCAGTCTATCGCTCTTGCCCCCTTGCATACATGCTGCTTAAGCTTCTGGGCTCCAGCTTGTGTTTAGACATGTGTAAGTGGGATTCAGTGTTTATCCCTGTCTCCTCTGGGTGGTTTTTAGTTTTTATTCTTTCTTGGTCTATCTGTCTCTGCTTTTCTCTATCACTTTTTATTTTTCCCTCTGGTTGTTTTCTCTTTGACGTATATTTTTCTTTGAGTTGTTTGTTGAATAGAACCATATACTCCTTACTTCTAATATCAAAGCGAGTGAGCAAACTAGCACATGAAATTGTACAATACTTTGCTTAACCCTTGTATCAATAAAGAGACCTCTTTTGCTGAAAGGCAAATTCTCCATAACTCTTTGTTCAATGAAAGAATAGTAAACACCTTCCTAGCTCAGTAACTTTCCCTTTATCTACACTGTGTTAAAAGTTAAGGAATTTTTTTTCTTAGTAGGGTTAGAGAAATAATTATCAGTGATAATACAGAGATAAAAAGACACGAAAATAATCTTAGTTCTATGTCTGGCAGATAATGAGTCTTTTTGATATACTCAGGCAAGATTATGGATGATTTTAGATAGCATTAAACTTAAAAATTTAAGGATTAATACTTTTATTGGGTTACACACTGACTCACTGAAAATATAAAGTTTTCAAAGTATAAAATTAACAATATATTCATTCTTTAAATTATTTTATATAAAAGAATTAGAGTTTTTCTGAACCTGCATGTCTACAGACAAAAATAAGATTTTGGCAGTGCAAGTATAATTCAGTAATAGAATTCTTGCCTCCCATGTGGGAGACCGGGTTCAATTCCTGGTCCATGCACTTCCCCTCCTAAAAAAAAAATTCAACAAATGGTGCTACAATAATGGGATAGTCACATGGAAAAAGAATGAAATGTGACCCCCACAATAACAATAATAATAATAATAATAATACTTTGACCTTTAATCAGGGTGTGGATTTTTATTCTTGAGCTGAACTGACTTCCAAAACTAAACCTATATATATATATTTATTTAGAAACCAGAATTGAATCCTAGCTCTGACATTTACCAGCTGTGTGACCTTGGACAATATACTTTACCTTGCCATGCCTCAGTTTATTCATCTGTAAAAGGAGATTAATCAGTACCTCAGAGGGTTACTATGAGGACAAAATGAGTTCCTATTTGTAAAGCATTTAAGATATGCCTAGCAAATAGGAAGTGGCATATATGTGCTCATTACATAAATTAAAATAAGCACTGGAAAACAAAGCAAAGTTCCTGTTCTCATAAATTTAAATTCAAGTAGGGAGGGAAACAATAAGCTAATAGATATATTATATAATGGAGAGTTGTGATAAGCACTATGAAGAAAATGAAGCAGTCCCAAGGATGAGGGTGTGGCTTGGATAGGGTGACCAGGAAAGCCATCTCTGAAAAGTGACATTTGAGTGCCCCAATGAAGGGAGGGAGTGCCCCATGTAGCTATTGGACAGCGTTCCAGACAGCGAGAACAGTAAGTGCAAAGGCCCTGTGTTGGAATGTGTTTGGAACATTTGAGGGGCTGTGAAGACTTCAGTGGAACTGAAGTAAGCTTATGTAGATATCCAACGAATCCAAAGTCAGGATTTTAGGAACCTGGAAGGGAACCAAGATATAAGCTATTTGAAATATACCCAGGTATTAATAATTGCTATTCCATTTGGTGGGATTCTTGAGTGCTTTTAAAAATTTCTTTTGAACTTTCCAAATCTACTGGGGTCTAACTCCCTTGGAATTAGAGGACAAAATGAACCTAAAATTATGGAGTCAAATACAGTGTTGTTTTTGTTTTTTACAGGTGAAGAAAGTGAAGGAAGAGCACACACATCTCTTGACCTTGCAGAAGCTTAAATACGCGTTGGTTTATTCCTACTCCACAAAGCCCTGGCACCAGCATGAAGAGACTGATAAGCTTCAACTGCTTCAGGAAGGTGCTAACTGGTCAAATACAGGACTCTTTTATCAATAACAGGCAGGCAGGAACTAGAAGACATCAGTTAGGAGAGCAGTTCATTAAAATTGACAAACCAAGAAAGCAAAACACTGGAGAATCTCCTTGCCCATAGTGGACTTTAGAGTTAGATTTTGTAATAATAAAAAAAAAGGTCCAGAAAAGTGAAACTCCCTAGAGTCATTCTACCTAAATGTAGTTGTCGCTGGGCCTTCCAAGAGAACTGTCTTAAATTTACGTCTCAAGACTCCAGGATGGAAAAGAAATAAATTATTTTGTTTAACCCACTTTCCTATATTGAGGAAATTATGAGGAAAAGCACTAGATTAAAAATGAGTAGTAGAAATGCATACATCTACACCACAGATTTCTATGGGTGTCTATGAGAAAGGCAATATGCTGTGCAGTCAATAAAGCACCTTGTAAAACTGAGAACCCAATGGGAAAGAACACGGATTTCAAACAAATCATTATATATGTATAATTGAAGGAAAAAGCAGAGTGCTAAAGAAGCCATAAAAGTTGACTGAGACTGGTATTCTGGGGATGAGTCCTAGGAAGTGGTATTTAAGTTGAAATCTAAAGGATGAGGCTTAGAAGTATAGAAAGGAATGTAGAAGGAAGGGTGAGGTAGGATGTTCCAGGAAAGGAAACTACAAAGATAAAGATTTGGAATCTCAAAGGACTTTGGGATGTTCAAGGAAGAAAGGAGGCCTGTTTGTTGAAAAACTGAGAGATGTGAGTAGTGCTGAGAGAGAAAAATTGATACAGGTAAGGACCAAGGGATGCAGTGCCTTTTGACAGCATTAAGGATATTGAAATTCATCTGCAGATCAACAGAAAGCCATTAAAGATCTTACACAAAGGGCTGCCATAATCACATTTGTACAAATCATATTTGCAAAGACCTCATGCTGAACTGCCATATGAAGAATCACTGGAAAATCCAACTATATTTTAAGATTACCATATGAAGTTAGTAATGAGGAATCTGTAGCTGCAAAAGCCCAGGTACAAATAATTATCTAGTTTCTTCATTAAAAGCAAGTTTTAATCTTAATTGAACATATTTACTTTTTATGTTAAGAGAACTCTAATAATTATAAGGTAAAATAAAGATGTGACCTTGAATGGAGGTGGCTGAAAGATACACTGACTGAGAAGTAGAATGGTGAACTGTGGTGTATACATATGATTAAATATTGTGCTGCTACAGAAAGGAAAAAAGTCCTATGACATGCAACAATGTGAATGAACCTGGGGGGAATATTACCTAATGCAAAATAAGCAAGAAACACAAGAAAAAATATTGTATGATCTCATTTAGGGAATACTTATAAGAAAATTGGAGCCAAGATTGTAAGCTCTTATAGGGGTCACATTAGTCCAGAGCTGTAATTGTTATTTCTAGATTTTGAGAGAGTAACCAATATATTATATATATATATATATATAAAACCTGTTATTTCCCTGGAACCCTGGGGACCTGTGTGATGCTTAAGATTCAGAGTAGGAGTTATGCAGGTCTGAAAGTGAGCATTGCCACAGGCAACAATTGTTAAAGAAGTTGGAAAAGAGGTCAGGCTTTAATTAGAGGTAAGAATAAAGCCAACTGGTTCAGGACTAAGGTAAATCAGAATACAGGGGTAAGGAAGACATTGTCTGTATTTTAGAACTTCACCTACTCTATGAGTCCATGTGAAGAGAGGTATATATTGTCCAAAACCTAAATTTTCTGTAGCATATAAACTAACTTAATCTGTCAGTATAGATCATTTAAACAACCAAAGTAGCATGGAGCCCAGAATGGGAATGAGGGCTGGTAATTCTGTATAGCTTAATGTAATATCTGGATGCATCCCAGAGTATGTTAAGCAGATAATTAAAAAGTATTGGTAAAGTCCCTTGAGGAATGGGAGAGAAAATATGAAACTATTAAGCTTTACCACGGGGGAACCCCCTGATACTGTCTCAAACATTTAGGGACTCCCAAGTCAATACGCCAAGCCCTTGATCTTGAGGCTTGCTTTTGTGAAGCTTATTTATGTTAGCAGAGAATCTAAACCTACCTATAAAGAGGCTTAAGAGTGGCCTCTCTCTCTAAGCCCAACCCTGCAAGTAAATCATTACCCTCCCCCCAACATGGAACTTAATACCCAGGGGTGAAAATCTCCTTGGCAATACAGGTTATGCGTCAGAGGGATAAGATTGGCCCTGACACTGTGGGATCGACAGTGCCTTCCTGACCAAAAGGGGGAAAAATTATAACAAATAAGGTATCATTGGCTGAGAGAGTTCAAATACAGTCTAGAGGCTACTGTGGAGGCTACTCTTACACAGCTTCAGCTGGGTATTGTTATTTGTCATGGTTTGCAAAACCCCAACAAAAACTACTCCTGCCAACCCTAAAGAACACCTATGGCTCTATCTAAGATTCTACAAAGGTCCCATGTACTATGATTACTCTCCAGAAAGCTACAACCTCCAGTTCCTAGGCCAGATAAGTCATGAAACTCAGAGGGGTTAGCCTCTCCAGTACATCAACTAGTCCTATTCCCCATCCCATATTACTGACAGCCCTTTCCAAAATGAAAATTTTAGAATAGGCATAGCCCAAATACCTCTAAAGATTGGGAGAAAGATTAAAGGAGAATGTGGAGTTACAACTGAGTTATAACAAATCAGAATGACTGCTGAATCATTTTATTGTTATTTCTTTTAATCTCCAGTGTCTTGGAGCAGCTAGAAGGAAAAACTCAAAATTGTGGAACTGTAACCCATACCAAACTTTGAAATCTGTTCTATAGCTAATTGTTGTGGTGTGCTTTGAGATTTATTGCTTTTTTGCATATGTTATTTTTCACAATAAAGAAAATTTAATCTTTAGAATGTTTACCAATTTTTATTATTTTTAGTTGGCTCAGAATGCTAAATAAACACTGTCTTTCTAATCTTAGAAAAGTCAGTAGGGAAAAAAATGAAAGTAGGATATAAAAGTAAGATTAGATTGTATGTTCTGTATTTGACAGAGAATTTTGCCTGAAAGTTGTGATAAAATGCCAGTTTGCTTTCAAAATTTTATCAACCTCACCATAACATCACCAGTGAAATCTGCTGCTCAAAGTTGAGTTTATTAAATTTATAGCAGTAGAGGAGAGTACAACCTTGAGAAATTTGCAGTTGAATCTCAAAATGGGGGGGGGGGCATTAAAGAAGGATTAAGGATTCAAGGTTTGAGGGTCTAAATTCTGCTCGTTTAAGGAAGGTCCCTTTTTTTTGGGGTGCATGGTCTGGGAATCAAACCTGGGTCTCCCACATGAAAGGCAGGCATTCTAACCACTAAACTACCCATGCACCCTAGGGAAGGTCCTTTAAGGCAGAACCTGGCTGGAAATAAGAAAAACTTAGGACATAATAGTTTAGGATTCATGGACACAGCAAAGTGAAGCATTTGAAATTTTGATAAACAAACTGCTGTCAGATAAGCAAGTTTTTTGTTGAGATGCTATTTTGTAGGAGTGCTGTTTGTGCAGATGACCTGCCAATATACATTGATTTTTAAGAATATCCTGAGGCAAATAATGAATGTATTTATTCTTTTCAGCTTTACCTTACTGAGCATGAATTTCCTGGGACAATGAATTAAGAGTGGTCTGAATTCCACTTCACTTCCAAAATTCTCCTTTTTAAATCCATTAACCAAGAGAACAATGGAATGAATTTCAGAAAAATAATTGCAGCAAATATAACAAAGGATTAATATTCTTAGTATGTAAAGAAAAATATTAATGTCATTCATGAAAGATCAAAGGAACAAAATCTTTGCAGAAAAATGTAAAATAAAAAAATGTAATAAACATAAAAAATATTCAATCTTACTAGAAATTTTAGAAAGAGAAACTGAATTTAGAAAACATTTTCAACTATAAAATTTACCAAATTTAAAACAAATTATAACAACAAGTATTGGAGTGGTTTCCAGGAAATGAGATTTAAATGAGCATGTAAATCCATACCATCTATTGACACAATGTTTTGGAATTTAAATTGTTTATAATTTTGACCAGTAATTACATTTCAAGTCATTTAGCCCAAGGGCTTTTGAATAAAAATGTTAATTACCATTGCTCATAATAGCAAAAAGTTGGAAAGAATCATAATGTCCAAAAATAAAGAAGTAAATATATTAGGCACAAACTTTTGATGGATGTGACTCAGAATCACGGCTTTTAAAGAACTTTCAATGAAGTCAGGAAATATCCATAATGAAACTGAAGCATCAGGTAATTAGGACAAGTTTGTAATCCTCATGGTCACCATTAAGAAAATAAATTAATATATATAATTATATATGTATATGGAAATTAAGAGAAAATCAAAATAGTACATGAGAAAAACACAAAAGAAGGCAGTACTGGAAGAACTGAGGAACATATAAGATATAAGACATAGAAAACAAGCAGTACAATAGCAGGAGGTTTTCATTATCAGTGACCACATTTAATATAAATGGATTAAAATCACCAATGAAAGAAATTGGAAAAATGAATTTTAAAAACATGATCCAACCAAATGTTCTTTACAAGACACTCACCTTAGACTCAAAGACACAAATAGGTTGAAAGAAAGATATATCATTCAAGTAGCCAGGAGAGCTATACAAATATCAGACAAAATAGATGTTAAATAAAAAATTTTTACATGAGACAAAGGACAATTTGTATTGATAAAAGGTTCAATTCATCAAGAAAATACAATCATTAGAAACATATATGCACCAAACAATAAATCCGCAAAATATATGAAGGAAACTTTGACAAAATTCAATGGAGAAATACACAGTTCTACAATACTAGTTGAGACTTTATTTTTTTTTAACTTTTTTTAATTAATTAAAAAAATTAACAAACAAAACATTAAGATATCATTCCATTCTACATATATAATCAGTAATTCTTAATATCACATAGTTGCATATTCATCATTTCTTAGTACATTTGCATCGATTTAGAAAAAGAAATAAAAAGACAACAGAAAAAGAAATAAAATGATAATAGAGAAAGAAAAGACTATACATACCATACCCCTTACCCCTCACTTTCATTTACCACTAGCATTTCAAACTGAATTTATTTTAACATTTGTTCCCCCTATTATTTATTTTTATTCCATATGTTCTACTCTTCTGTTGATATAGTAGCTAAAAGGAGCATCAGACATAAGGTTTTCACATTCACAGAGTCTCATTGTGAAAGCTATATCATTCTTTCACCATCAAGAAACATGGCTACTGGAACACAGCACTACATTTTCAGGCAGTTCCCTCCAGCCTCTCCACTACATCTTGAACAACAAGGTGATATCTACTTAATGTGTAAAAATAACTTCCAGGATAACCTCTCAACTCTCTTTGGAATCTCTAAGCCATTGCCACTTTGTCTCATTTCACTCTTCCCCCTTTTGGTTGAGAAGTTTCTCTCAATCCCTTGATGTTAATTCTCAGCTCATTCTAGGGTTTTTCTCAGTCCTTTGATGCTGAGTCTCAGCTCATTCCAGGATCTTTGTCCCACGTTGCCAGGAAGGTCCACACCCCTGGGAGTCATGTCCCCGGCAGAGAGGAGGAGGGTGGTGAGACTGCTCCTCACGTTGGCTGGAGAGAGAGGCCACAGCTGAGCAACAAAAGAGGCTCTCTTGGGGGTGACTCTTAGGCCTAAATTTTAAGTAGACTTGACCTATCCTTTGTGGGGTTAAGTTTCATGTGAACAAACCCCAAGACTGGGGGCTCAGCCTATAGCTTTGGTTGTCCACACTGCTTGTGAGAATATCAAGAATTCAACTTGGGGAAGTTGAATTTCTCCCCACTCTCACCATTCCCCGAAGGGGGATGCAAATACTTTTCCAGTCACTGATCAAATCATTCTGGGATTCATCGGGGGATCACTCTGGACAAACCAACAAAATCTCATGTGCTACCTGAGATTCCAAGTACTTACGACATTCAATCAAACTATCTACATGAGTTATATTAGGAAATGCTCTGGTCAAAATAGAAATTTTGTAACAAATAAACATTTTTTGCTTTAGTCTCACACATAAGGTGACATTTTAAAGTATTAATTATCATCTATTTTCAGCACCCTGCAATAATGACATTCCTTTGTTCTTCCTCATGCAAAAACATTTTTAAAATTTGTACACTGTACATTTCACTATTATTATACACTCTAGGCATTCCTAGATTATACCATCTTGATCTTTACCATCTTTCTTTCTGATTTCATTTATGTCCCCAGCCCTCCTCCCTCTATCATTCTCACATGCAGCTTCATTCAGTGTTTTAACATAATTACATTACAGTTAGGTAGTATTGTGCTGTCCATTTCTGAGTTTTTGTATTCAGTCCTGTTGCACAGTCTGTATCCTTCAGCTCCAATTACCCACTATCTTACCCTATTTCTATCTCCTGATGGTCCCTGTTACCAACGACATATTCCAAGTTTATTCACTAATGTCAGTTCATATCAGTGAGACCATACAGTATTTGTCCTTTAGTTTTTGGCTAGTCTCACTCAGCATAATGTTCTCAAGGTTCATCCATGTTGCTACATCATAAGTTTATTCTGTATTAGAGTTGCATAATATTCCATCGTATGTATATACCACAGTTTGTTTAGTCACTCGTCTGTTGATGGACATTTTGGCTGTTTCTGAGACTTTATTAATGTATAGATCATATAGACAGAAGATTACTAAGGAAAGGAAGACTCGAACACTATAAACCAACTAGACCTAACAGATATATATAGAACATTGCACCCAACAAAAGCAGAACATACATTCTTTTCAAGTGCACAAGGAACATTCTCAAGATAGACTATTTTTTAGGCCATAAAAACATTTCTCAATAAACTTAAAAGATCAAAATAACACAAAGTATCTTCAACTACAATGGAATGAAACTAGAAATTAATAACAGAAGGAAAACTGGAAAATCTGCAAATACATGGAAATTAAACAACACACTTTTAAACAATAGGTCAAAAAGAATATACTAGGGAAATTGAAGATACTTTGTGACAAATAAAAATGAAACACAACATATACATAAGGTGAAGTAAATGCAGGGTTGAAAGGGAAATTTATAGAAGTAAATACCACTGGAAAAAAGGTCTCAAATCAATAACCTGATTTTACACTTTAAGAAGCTAGAAAAAGAAGATCAAATTAAACCCAAAGCAAGAAGGAATAAAATAAAAATAATTATAGCAGGGATAAATGAAATAGAGAATAGGAAAAAACAACAGAGAATCAATGAAACCAAAAGTTGGTTCTTCGAATAGATCAACAAAATTTACAAACCTTAGCTAGTCTGACAAAAAAAGAAATGAAATCTAAAATCAGAAATGAAAGCAGGGAATTTACTAACTTACAGAAATTAAAAGGATCATAAAAAGATACTAGAACAATTGTACACCAACAAACTGAATAATACAGATGAAATGGAGAAATTTCTAGAAACACACAATCACTAAAAGTTACTCAAGAAGAAATAGAAAATCTCAGCAGACCAATAACAAAACAATGAATCAGTCACCAAAAACTTCTCAACAAAGAAAAGTCAAGGACCGGGTTCACTTGCAAATTTTATCAATCATTTAAAGAAATAACACCAATTCTTCTCAAACTCTTCCAAATAATGAAAAGGAAGGAACACTTTCTAACAAAGTCTGTGAGGTCAGCATTACCCTGATACCAAGGTGAGACAAAAATATAGACTAACATCCCTAGTGAAAATAAATGCAAAAACCCTCAACGAAGTATTAACCAAGAGTCTAGCAGAACATTAAAAGGATTATATGCTACAACCAAATGGAATTTATCACAGGAATGCAAAGGTGGTTCAACCTATGAAAAACAATCAACACACCATATTAACACAACAAAAGGAAAAAAACCACATGATCATCTCAATATGCACAGAAAAAGCATTTGACAAAATTCAACCTTTCATGATATAAACACTCAGAATACAAGGAATAGAACTTCCGCAATAGAACAAAGAACATCCATGAACAAAACACCCCCCACCGCAACTAATATCATAGTCTAATATGTAAGACTGAAGACTTTTCCCCATTAGAACAAGAAATAGATGCCTGCTTTCAGCACTGCTATTCAACAGACTTAGACCAATTGGGGAAGAAAAAGAAATAAAGCATTCAAATTGAAAAGAAAAACTATTTGCAGATTACAAAAAAAAATCAGAACTAATAAAGGAATACAGCAAAGTTGCAGGGTATAAAATCAACAACCAAGAGAAATGAAGACTATGTCACATACAAACTTGTGCACAGTTTATAGCAACATTATTTGTAATAGCCCAAGGGTGGGAACAACTCAATGGCCATTAATGGATGAATGAATCAACAAATTGTGGTATACGCATACAATGGAATATTAAGCAATAAAAAGGAACACAGTATTGATCATACTACAACTTGGATGAACCACAAAAAACATTGTATTAAGAAGCCAGACATAAAAGGTCATACATTGTGTGACTCCTTTTACATGATCCATCCGGTACAGGCATATCCTTAGAGACAGAGAAGAGACTCATGTTACCGTTGGGTAGAGGACAAGAAAATAGGAGTGAATGCTTAATGGGAACAGGGTCTTTGCATGGAATGATGAAAAGGTTTTGAAACTAGAGAAACTGTGGTTGCACAACATTGTAAACACACTAAATGCCACTGGAACTGAGTACATTTAAAAATGGTTAGTCATGTTATATTAATTTCACCTTAAGGACAAACTGATGATTTCTCTCCTAACCCTCTCCCCACTCAGTATATTCCAGTGACTGCCCGTTCCCCACTTTGGCAGATGACTAGAGGTTAGTCCATGTGTTTCACAAAGCAGGAACAGGCAGTAAGAGATGCCATTTGGCTAATTATTTATTATTATTTTATGATCAGATTAGTAACTCACAGGTAATAGTCAAATTAATCAATTAACATGCATTAACATACAGTACTAATATTGTTAAAAACTGCTGATAGCTTCTTTATATGCCAACCTGAAAATTACAAAGTGAAAGTAAAAAATTTAGAAAGAATTCTCACCAAACTGGGGAAAGTCCCCACATCTGATGATACTTCTGGCTGAGGAAGTCCCGAACTTCAGCCAATCACACGGTCCCAGACAGAGCATCCCCTCCTGAGTGAGACTCCCAAAATTCTGCGTGGGCTAGGAACAGTATTTATAGGGTTTATTTCAGAAGTTTAAGTGTCTCTCTGCATGTATCCAGGAAGGGCTAGTTCCTTGACATGGGCACATGACCTTCTTATCACAATGTTCTTTCACAAGGTATTTCAAAAGAGGGAGCCACTCTCCCCGTGAAGGTGCCATGCTATCTGTAATTTAACTTCATTGTAACAAGGAGTCGGATCAGCATGTTCAGAGTTCAAAAATGGTGTCATCCGGAGATGTGCAACCCACAGTCTGGGTTACGAATCAGTCTTACTTCCCTATTCAACTTTCCTGAAACCATGGAAATGTTAAAAGAGAGGATCTCTGAGCTGGGGGAGATATAAGAAATAAAAAATGAGTATATATACTATACTACTAGGAGCTACTGTACAAATTCAGGGGCCTGTACATGAATCCATGCATACTGGAAACCAAGGATGTCCCGAGCACTTTTCCCTGACTTAGCAACTAAACACTGTCAGCAAAGCCTTGACCCCAAAGGCTGGCAATTGGAAGCCTGGGGAATTTGATATAACTGTTACGGGTTAACCAACAAAAGAACAGTCAGACCACCTTTCTTTGAAGCCTAGAGAGGCCAATTCCCATTTACAGATTCAGAGATTCCAATGCATTTTAAATTTATTCATTCTTAAGTATGATCAACAACTGAGGAACACCAGATATCTAAGAAAAACTTCTAATATGAAGGGTTGATGTATAACCAAATGTATTGAAAAAGAAACTGCATAGGAAACACAAACTTAAATCATTAAAATCTCAGAAATAAGGCACTGCAAACAATGAATTAAACAATGAATGCTATGGACATAGAAGAGGGCTCTAAGATATTATAATGTGGCAGCAGACATGAAAAACCACAATATATTTGAAAAATAAAATTAAGGACATCTCCCAGAAAGTAGTGTGAAACATGCAAAGGTTGGAAAAGCGAATGAAGAGAAAAATTCAAAGAATACAAATTTTTGGTCTGAGAATAACCTTAAATCTTAAAAAATTGAGAAACCCCAAGAGATGTTTATATGGGCTGTATGTCAGTATTTACCCCATTATAAATTAAAACTGAGAAATTTTTAAAATCTTTAATTCACTTAAAAATAAATACATCAGAGAGACACAAATAACATTTTTTTAACTTTTCCAAAACCAAAAATCTTGAGAACAGTAGTATGTTACATTTATGCAAACCTGGCTTAACAGTGGATTGCTAAATTCTCTTATCGGCTTGTGCAAATCAGTCTGTTGTGCTATGCTGTTCTGGTTGAAAGTTTGTGAAGAAAACTCGACTGAACATCTATACATACTTTTTTACCTGGATAATCATGCATGTCTTCTATGATACTATGGCAAAAGCTGGTAAGTAGTTTCCTAAAGGTAGGATGCAATGTGGAAGCTGAAAACACAGCAAACCTTTTGCACTGTTACATTAAAATCCTTCAGTCTATCTTTCATTTTGAATGGGTCTTTTATCACTTTGCATTCATTACTGGAAAATACTTGTTTAGAGTTATGCAGATCTTTCAAATGTTGACACATTTCAGTATATGATATTAAAAAAAATTAATACCCCCATACTGATCTCATCAGAAAAATCTTTAAGCATTTCTGGGACGCTATCAAAGTTTCAGTGTCAGATAAAATTTGTCCCCAAATTTTAGTTTTTGTTGGGAAACTCCAATTTTATTGACAAGAATTTTTTTTTAATTTAAAAGTTTTAATTATCCTTCAAGTAGCAAGCATATTTAGGTTTACCTGAGAAAATGTCTGCCAAATATCCAAGACTGAATAACCAATTTGTCAATTTTTCTTTTAGGTAAAAATGACATGCCATGATAAAGTGACTGGTTCAGTTTGTAACTCAAGCAATTATACAAAAGCTTTCCAAGCTCACCATCACACCAAAATAGTTCTGCATCTTTCTGCTTCAAGTTCTTCTCATATATACTTCCTATTTCTTCATCATCCAGAATATTTAAAAGATGTATACTGAAGGGCTGAGATTTAAAAAGTGTCACTGCATCATTAAGGATACTGAGACAAAAAAAAAATTCTGGAGTTCTTGGCAGTGAAGAATACAATGACTATTAATACACTATGGGGGCATAACTTTGATTTGGGCTAAGGCACCAACAATTTTACCCACCACGGCTATTCTGACTGAATTTTTTATTGCTATTGAGCCATCAAACATTCAAGATGAGCACAGCAAAATTTTACCATGGAAATATGCTGCTTAACATTTTGTGAGCATAAAAACTATTTCTGAAGTCCTATTATCCTTAGAAATGTAGTTTTTAAATGAGTGTTAAATAATGTGTCCTGCAGTGAGTATAAAACCAAGAATAAACCAAATCATCAATCAAATTTAATTTCTTAAAAAAATCAATGTTTATTTCAAGTATGAAAAGTAATGCTTAAACATTATCAATATTATCCAAAAATCATGTTCGGTTTAACAAGTAAAAAAAACAAGACTTCTGAAAAAAAGTTAACAATTAGGTATAAAATACTTGAGAATATACTTTGACATTCACAGTGCATATTTTAAAAAATAAATTTTGCTAACGTTGCTCAAAAATATATATATATATACACATGTATCTACAGTTCCAGGTAAAATAAACAAGTCCTTACTGAGGAAGTCTGTCCTCCCTCAAGATGGATAGTTAGCACTTCAAAATAATAAAAAACGGTAAACTTAGTTCAAAAATGTAGAAGTTCAAATACCTTATGGTCTCCCTGACAAATATTAATCCATTTTTTAGATCTGCTGATCCAAACAAGGTTGTTCAAGACATTTTAATGAAATTTAAATCAAGCACATAACCTAAGCAGCTCCTCTGTTCTGGCAGAGAAAAGCTTCATCATGGCAACTCTGAGTCCAACAAAAAAACTTCTGAACAGAAAATGAAATTTTCCAGAAGCAATTACACAACCATGTTTTATAATCACTTTAAAGGACTGTTATCAACGCTTCTGCTTTTCTTCATGTACATCTTTTTGTAGGTTTGAAACACTGCTTTTGAATCTTTTTCTGGGTTTTGTAGAGCCTCAAATCCATCTGCACTGATGCTTCTTTTGGGGGGTCTTGGATTAGGCAAAACACTGTTATCTAAGGAAACAAAATATCTTCTATTAACCTTCAAGTTAGATGTGGTCAAATAAAATCAAGAAGGAAAATATGTATCAAACATTGCTGACCGACTTTTGAGAGAGAAAACTATGGCAAGGAGTTAAACAAAACTTTGACAAATGATAGCTCTTGTACTCACGAACTGTAAGTCATACAAACATGACATCTCGCCTCTCTTCAGGGGATGTTTTTTTACCACCCAGGGTTGCTCTGATCTACCTTTACTGTAGTTCAGTAAAATTCTGTATCACTTGCACGCTTTATTTGAAGACACTTTCAGCACCGCCGTGGCGTCACTGTCCTTGTTTGGATGGGCCTGGTGTTTCCTACTTCACTGCACAGCACAGTCCCCATACTTTCCATTCCTGCTCTAGTCCCTCCTTTCTTGATAGTGCAGTAAAGTAAAAGTAAACCTAAGTGTGCCATAGGTTACAATTCAGTCAAGTATTCCATCCTCACTTCTGAAGGTCTCTGCTTCAAAGTCTTTTTCGATTTCTACTTTCTCACATATTTTCAACTTTGGGGTAATGCTGATCCCTAAAGGTGAGTCTCTAAGTTGCTTTCCAATGGATTTTATCACTCCTTTCTGATCTCTCTTTATTTGCCCTGATTATTTCACAATTTGCTCCAGTCAGATTTCAGCTTTACTATCAAATTTAGATATACTATCTGAAATGTTCCTTTACAGCTGTTTTTTAATGTGACATGTTTCTGTCTTACTTTTTGCTGGTTCACTGTTCTCTAGCCTTTCATCTTAAAATATGTTGTCTTTCACCCTTTCCCAGAGCCAATTTAATTTGCCCCAGAATGTCTTTTTTTAAACCATCGACTTTTTTCTCTTTTGTGGAAAATAACATACATACAAAAAAGCAATAAATTTCAAAGCACAGCAACACAATCAGTTATAGAACAGATTTCAGAGTTTGATATGGGTTACAATTCCACAATTTTAGGTTTTTACTTCTAGCTGCTCTAAAATACTTGACTAAAAGAAATAATCAATTTAATGATGCAGTAATCATTTGTTAAACCCTACCTTCTCTGTATAACTCCACCATCATCTCTGATGATTCTTCCACTCTTTGGGAAGAATCTTTGGGCTATGCCCATTCTAACTTTTCCATGTTACAAAGCGGGGTGGAACTACTTGATGTTCTGGAAAAGCTGGCCCCTCTGCTTTTTAGGACTTATCTGGTCCAGGGATCCATTTGGAGGCTGTAAGTTTCTGGAAAGTTATCCTAGTGCATTGGACATTTGTAGGATCTTATATAATATCCTAGGTGTTCTTTAGGATTGGCTGGAATGGTTTTGATTGGGGTTTGGCAAGTTATGATAGGTAGCAATGTCTAACTGAAGCGTAGGTAAGGGTGACCTCCAGAGCAGCCTCTCAATTCTATCTGGACTCTCTCAGCCACTGATTGCTTATCTGTTACACTTCTTTCCTCCCTTTTGGTCAGGATGGTACTGTTGATCCTACAGTGCTAGGACCAAGTTCCTCCCTGGGAGTCATCTCCCACACCGCCAGGGAGTCTTTATCCCTGGGTGTCATGTCCCACATAGAGGGGGAGGGCAATGGTTCCACTTGCAGAGTTGGGCTTAGAGACAGGACACATCTGAGCAAAAGAAGAGGTCCTCTGGAAGTAACTCTCAGAAATACCCATTGGTAGGCTAAGCTTCTCTGCTACCTAAACTTCACAAAAGCAAGGCTCAAGATCAAGTGCTTGGCCTATTGATTTGGGTGTCCCTAATGTTTGACACAATATCAGGGGATTCCCTGATGGTAAAGTTTAATATTTCAATAGTTTCTCTCCCACCCCTCAAGGGGCTTTGCCAATACTTTTTGATTATCTGCTTAATATATTCTAGGATATATACAGGCATTACATTAAGCTATACAGGATTAAAGGCCCTCATTCTTATTCTGGGCACCCTGTGTTTCAACTGTTCAAATGAGCTATATAGACAGGTCCAGTATGCCTTTTAATAGCCACACTGATGGCCCATTTGAACCATCTCATTTCTTTCTTCATCTTTGAGTCTTATCATATTTTTACATACTCTATGACTAGCTCTTGGTTTTCTTTTCTCTCAAACAGCCTCAAATCATACTGTGCTTGTGCCTTGGTACGTTTCATCATGATTCTGAATACCTGCAACCCATCTTGATTGTGTACTGCTCATCCTATTTGTGGCTATCTTTATGACTGACATTTAGCTCATTCTTATTTCTGAGCTTCTTTGCCAATCTGTGCTTCCGTGTTTTTGAGTATTATTGGGTTCATTTTCCAAATACACTTCACTTTCTCACTGATGTAATATTTTTGTCTCCCCTGTTTCCAGAAACAGGGCTTGCCCCAATCTCATGTCTATTTCCATCTCTTTATTTTGGGTTTCACAGGTCCCAACTTTAGAAGTGCTTTTATTTTTTTTACTTTCATATTTCCCACTGTTTCAGTTTTCCTTCCTTCAGTTGTTTTCCTATTCCGATTAATAGTACCTCTTCTCTTTGATGCATCTTTTTTTTTCCTACATGCATGCTTCAATGAGTACATCATTCAATTTCTACAAAACTATTTACATGCATTTGTTTTAAACTCTTCCCTCTTTGCTACATCTTTGCTTTTTTTTAAAAATGTGCTTGAAATTTTGCTTGTCTCCAGTTTCAACTGACACTGAACCCATGTCTTTGTCTATTCAATTAACCAAAACAAAGGTGAAACTCCCAAGCCTTAGCTTATACTTCTCAGTGCAAAACAAAATGCATTCATACTACTTATTACATTGAATACCCTAAAAGCTGTTTGTTCTGACTGACCCCCATCCAAAACCTTTCTTTGCAAAAGGAATCAGTCTTTTATTAATCACCAAAATAACTCCCAAATCCTACATCTAATTCAAAGAGAGGGACTGCATTCACATCTATACTCATTTACTAGCAATGTTAATACAGGGAAATTATACTGATAAATTAAGAATTAACAAATGATTATGATTACTGAATCATTGTAGAGATATTTTTGAGGCAGAGGTTAATACTGAAATTGCTGAAACTCAAATAGTCAGTTTCACCCATGTTTATACTTACTGTTATAATTATACTATAGGTATAATTACTACTATAATTCCAGACTGGTCTCAGTCTTATGTATACTTACTATTGTAATGGATATGCTAGCCTGGTCTCAGTCCTGTTCACATTTTTGTAATGGTCATTCTAGCCTTGTCTGAGCCCTATTTGTACTTGATATTATAATAGTAACAACTCCATCTCTCTCCCCTTGCTTCAATCCATAAAACCCTGAAGTCCTTAGACTTGGAGAGACAGATTTTTGGGCCATGTGATCTCTGGCTCTGGGTATAGTACTAAATTCTTTCTCTCTTTGAAAACCGAGTGTCATGGATTGGCTGTTACGTGCATTGGGCAGAGAACCCACCACTTTTGATCAGTATCAAAATGAGTCAACCTCTCATCTATAAAATGAGGATAATTTCTCCAAACCTGTTTTGAGGATTAAATGAGATATCATGTAAATACTCTAACCCCAAGGTTGGCCAACTATGACTTGCAGACCAAATCTAGCCTGCAGTTTGTTTTGGTAAATAAAATTATATGGGAAAACAGGGTGGGCCACGGTGGCTCAGCAGGCAGACTTCTCGCCTGCCATGTCCAAGACCCGGGTTCAATTCCCAGTGTCTGCCCATGTTAAAAAAAAAAAATTACATGGGAAAACAGCCACAATCCCTTTCATTTAGGTTTTATTCTCCATGCCCATTTTCCTACTACAATTATCAGTCAAGTACCTGCAAAGCTTAAAATACGTACTGTCTAGACACTTGCAGAAAAAGTTTGCAAGGTCATCTAATCAGTTGTTTTGAGCTTTATTTTCTTGATAAAAGGAAACAGATCATAGCTTTCCCCTGGAGAGGCATGAAAACAGATGTCCTCCCACTAATATATACAAACAATGAAAACAAAGAACACGGATGAAAACCATATCTAATAATACTTTCATGATCACAATCTCCCTTATATGACAATGAGTGGTAGTATAAGTAAAATAAATGTTAAGTAAATGAACATCTTAAATAAATGAACATCTTACCTATTTCTTGCTTGGTTTCCTGTATCCTTTTCTCCAGATCAACAGATTTTAGCCAGGCTTCTTTTGTACTTTTTATTCCTGAAACTATTTAAATATTCATTTTCAGATCTCTAGATATTGTTAGTCATCCCTTTTAGTACTACAACGAAAGAAAATCACATAAGCCTAAAAAGATTTTAGGGGGCTAGATACATTCATATATAA
Organism: Tamandua tetradactyla; assembly: GCF_023851605.1. Classification (NCBI taxonomy): domain Eukaryota; kingdom Metazoa; phylum Chordata; class Mammalia; order Pilosa; family Myrmecophagidae; genus Tamandua; species Tamandua tetradactyla. The sequence continues at coordinate 95,117,952 of NC_135333.1, read as the reverse complement.
CATAATCTCAAAGTAGGACCTGGAAAAATGATTTTTACCACTGAAAGGGCTTGAGTATCTCACATTCGAAAAATGAGTTGCTTTAAAAGTTTATCTTCTCTCTGTATTATGTTTCCCCCACCCAAGCTGAATACTGACACATCAAAGTATTTAAGGATACATAAGATAAGGTCTTATCTGCCCCACCCACCTCCAATATTCTCTTAATACCCCTGCCTCAGATTCTAAGGATCCAGTTGAAAAGACCTAGTCATTATCATTGATTTTTTAAAACATGAATTTTGTAATCAAATGTCCGCATTACTTTCCAAGATAATGCACACTGCTTATATTGTAGCTTATGCACCCTAATAGAAAGTATAAAAAGCAAGGCACTAAGATTTCCATTGAAATCCTTTTTTGCAGTGTTTCTCAATACAATGCTTTTTTACATATAACAGCCACAACAAATGAATACCATGAATGACTGGTCATCTGTTTTCTTCTTCCTTCCTACACAATTTGAGAATTCTATCATAATACTCCCTAATACTAGTTTACCATTACAGCTTTAGGGATACAATTTAACACTGGACAATACTGCTTCCACAATCCTCACATTTCATGAGTAGACTAGACATGACGATTTTACCTTCAGCAATAAAAAGATCAGTATTTCCCACATGGAAATTAGCCAGAAACAAAAGGACAAATAGTGTACGATCTCACTGATATGAGCTAACATTAATGAGTGAACTTGGAGAATTTATTTTTACGCATTATAGATATCCCCTTTTTAATTTATGGTGTATTAGAATGGCTAGAGGGACGTACCTGAAACCGTAAAGCTGTGTTCCAGTAGCCATGTTTTTTGAAGATGACTGTATAATGAAATAGCTTTCACGATGGGAAAAAAAATGCAGCAAAATGCTAAAATTGGGGGACTTTGGTATCTTGGGGGCAGGAAGGGGTATACTGGAATCTCTATATGGGATTTGTATTATTGCTGCAATTGTCCTGGAAATTTGAAATTATTTCAAAGTAAAAACTTCAAAAAAAAAAAAACATAAAAAATGTATTTTCCACATGAACTTAAAGAGATTTTCACTAATAATCATTACATGCTTCAATAATTTAGACAAAATTTTGAAATTACAAAGTCCAAAGGAGAATCAACAAAAGCCAGGCTCTTGGTGCAATAAATATTTGATTGACACTATGCAGAATCTTTTACACAATATAAGCTTCTCGGTATAAAGTGAAGTATGTGTATTTGGCAACCTTACTACTTTATATACATCTTGTAATACTACTTTTTTGTGTATTACTACTAATTTATTACAATTTAAACAAATAATGCCCAATGAAGCAACGATTTACTGAGAAAAACAAATACTAAGTAAAGGCAAAACACAAATTTTTTTGCACCTAGCCAGGTAACACGAGAGGTGCTAACCTACTTACACTGACCTACAGGTAACCCTTTACAATTTTGTAGACACCATCAAGAAAATTATACTGGACCTTGCACAGGTGCTTGTTCCTTCCTAGGACAGGGCTTCAGATCCTTCTGCTCTTCAACTCCATCTGTACCATTAAGCAACCCTTCTGGGCACAGCTTAAACTGCAGAATTCCTGTTCTTTCAGTGGTACCTTCTGGAAGTAAAACACTCTTCAACTGATGTTTCTGGCTCTTTTCCTTATCTTCATTAAGCTTCCTCGGAGAACTGTCTAATTTTGTGAGATAAAGGCTTTGACGTTCAGTGCATTTAAATGCAACTCTATTCAGATATAGCTTCCCTTGATTCTTTGTTTGGTGAGATGTTTGGCTGAATTTGACTTCATTATTTATATTAATTAAATTATTGTCTAATTTGGTTTTATCAGTATGCATTTTATCAGGCTGCTTTTCAACCACTTTTCCTTTAATATTCTGAGAAGTGTTGTGTATTTTTGAGCCCTCAGAAAGATGGGTTTTAAGGTTTTTAGCATGGCTTAAGTTTAATGATTCCTTATCAGTTTGCACACTGCTGTATCTTTCATTCGGTTTCCCACAACTCTCTGTTTGCCTGGAAAGTTTACTGGGCTTCATGCACTCAGATTCAATTGACATGTTTTTCACTTTCTCAATTACACAGCCATTCTTTCGTGCTTTGTTACCTACCACTTCTTTACGCTTCTGCCTTTGTAAACAGTCCTTCGATATTAAAACTCGATTAATTTTGCAGGAAATATCCTTCAAGTCTGAGGACTTAATATTTGCATTGGAAGATTTTATTACATTTTTATGCATATTAATTTCCAGGTTTGTGAACTCTACTTCTAGTGATACTGTCTTTTCTTTAATATTGGCTCTTTCATTCGGATTTGAAGTGTTACATAATTTAGACGTGCTCCCCACATTTTTATTCTGTTTCTGTTCGTCCAATTTCTTTCTCTTTATTTCCCTATCAACTGTGGCTCCTAGGTTCAGCCTCCTTTTTTCCAAAAGTTTGTATCCAGAGACACCTACTTTAAATTTAATCTTTTCTGGTAATATTGATTGTTTCAAAGAATCATTCTTATTCTTCCTATGAAGATTATTACTTGTCATTAAAGCAGTCTTTGGTTTTATTGGTCTTAAGTTTTGTGCTGTGTATTTCTTCTGCAGGCTCTCTTGAGAATTTTGGTCATAAAAGTTTATCATATTACTAGAGTGAAAGGTCACCTCATGGAACTTCAGTTTTCGTTTCCTTTTGTGACTGTAGAAGGAGGAGTCTAGTTTTTTATCATTCTTAGATAAAGACTGACCAGATAATTCTTGTTCTCTTCTTTCTGAGATATGTTTCCTTTTGGATTTATCTTTTGTATTTTTGCCTTGTTCTCTTTCAGGAAAATGATTTTTCTTATCTGCAAGCCCAGGAGGAATCTTCAAATTGCTATCTGAAGCACTCTTAAATTCAACAATAGGGACACCTCTATCAGAGGTTATCTTTCCTTTATGACTGCTGATCTCCAAAGAGAAACACTGATCTTTCTTTTTTTCTTTCTCTGAAGGTGAAGTGTCAATGGCATTGCACTGACACTGGGGTACTCCTTCATAAACCATAGAGAGCCAACCCAGTGCACAGCAGCGCACATCATCTTTGTCCGAGTCTGATAGAAAAGAATCCCGGCTTTCTTCTGTCTGCACTTGTGGATCATTCTGACTCCCTACTTTTGTGACAGGTTTCTCCACCTGAGGTCCTGCTGAATTCTCTATGTCACAGGGTTGATCATCCTGTTCAGGAAATAATTCTTTCATTTGCTCTGAGCTTAATATCGTAATTTGTATTTGGTCAGTTGAGTCTTTAGAGTCACAACTGGTTTTATCATTAGTTTCAGCTGTTTTTGATTTTTCATCTGCTATCTGCTGGCCCACAGAGCCATCTTGTATGTTTACAGGTTCAATGCCATAAGGAAACTCTTTTAAAAGTTCCGACAGTTGATCATGCAGGTATAAGTCAGATGTCTTATCACTGGAAATCTCACTGCTTGTAGGATCTTGGGGAATATAATTAGAGGATGCATCAATTTTTTGAAGACAAATTTCCTTCTGCAAAGGAAGTAATGAACATGAATCAGTAGTTGTGCTCTCCTCTTTAATGATACACTCCAAATTGTGTTCTGCTTGAACGCCAGTATCTACATTGACATACTTTAAAGCTGATGATTCTGAAGGTAGCTGTGACTTTGAAAGATCGGCAATTTTAGGTGAAACATCTGTGAACTGTACAATTTTCTCTTTTTGAAAATCAAAGTTTTTATCTTCAGTGATTTCATCTAATTGTTCTTTTTCTTGCCCACTATATACCACTTGGTGATCAGATAGAGAAAGTTTCTGTGGCTCAACCCTTTTCAAAGGAGGAGAGCTGAACATCTTTGCTATTTGGGAATTATAGGATGCATCACCTTCAACAAGAGAACAGATACTGGCAATCTGTAAAACGTCACCACTACTCACAGAAATACTGTCCTCTAATTTATACAAGACTTTCTGATTATCACTCACACCCAGGCAGCCTGAGGTATCTGTATTTGGAACAGAGTGGATATCTGGTTCTGAATTGATGTCCTCTTCCTGGCTGGCATTAGGTACTCCTTCTGAATTGTCATTTGTTGACTCCTTCTTGGTTGATGATGTAGTACTTTCTACAAGTCCATCAACATCAGCTTTCAAAGAACCAGTTAATGTTGTATTTTCTGCTGGTTGATCTTGTAAGCTACAAACACTGCCTTCTTTAATAACTGGATACACTGTTTCAGGTAAAGCCTCAGGTGTTATTCCTTTGACAGATAATGTTTTGACATCTAAAAGAATTAAGGGTGGCACTACAGCAATCTGGAGTTCTGTTCCCTTTGCTGTATTTGTACCTGAAGACTCATAATTCTGCACTATTGATGATAAAGCTGTTTCTTGTGACTTTTTTACCATTTTATTCTGAGAATTCTCCTCAACTGCGTAAGGACTTGTACCATCGATGACCTCTACGGGTTTTGGTTTTCCAACTGCTGCTGTGTTTATTCCTGATTCATTACACTGTTTTTTTTCAGAAGGTTCTGAAGGTTGCTTTTTCCACAGGGAAAGACACGTTGCTAGCAATTCCATGGAACAGTGATCATTTCTTTTATAAGGCATTGCATCTATTGAGGACTGAGGCTCAAGGCAAACAGAGCTGTCTGAAACTGTGTCACTTCTATTAGAAGGACTAACAATTTTCAAAGTTTTCAAATTTGGTTGGTTACCGGTGGTTTGGGTATTCTGATTCATTTCAGAACTGTCTGGTTTAGAATCCTGAATAGTTTCACTAACGTCTTTTAACAAATTCTTCTCAGTTTTATCTTCAGATTCAAGGAGGCTGAGAAGTAGTGGATTTTTTTCTGGATGTTTTAAAGCATATTCCTTAAAAGGTGCCGAATGGGGATGAGAAATCGTTTCAGAATTTGTTGGTAGATTTTGTGCATCTCTGACAAAGTTTTCTGATGAGAATTGGGTATTATTCAATGCTGTCTGAGTTATGTCAACTGGTGCCTTCAAAAAAGGTGAAACTTTCAAATCATTGAACCAGTCTAGCATTGGCAATTTTTCTGAACAGACAGAATTGGGTAGAACAGAATTGACTTGGTTAAATTTTCTGTAATTCATTTCCTGAATGTTGGAAGTCAATGTACAAGGTGTTTTATTTGTTTTTTCTGCAGATTCCATTACTCTTTGTACTTTATTCTCTGAAATCTCTTGAGTTACTGGGGTTGTCTGTGGCCTGGACTGGATTTGGGCATTTTGCTTCAGAGACAATTCAGAATTCTGAGCTGATTCACTACAAGAGGTATTATTTGTTTTATTACAACCAGCTGCTACTAAAAGATTCTTATTTATCTTAATTTTCATCGCAAGTTCTGAAAACTTCCTTTTCATTTCTACTAATGCTTTAATATCCTTCACTAAATTCTCTTTTGTAGCATTTGTGTCCAGTACTTGATTTGAAGTTGGATTACAAGAATCTATTCTTTTATCTTGATTATTTTGAGCCAGAGTCTGGACACTATCAACAAAAGGTCTAACGCTGGCATTTTCTTTCAAATTACATGAATTTCCAACCATGCTAACTTTTTCATTAGGAGCTTGCCACTGCTGTTGAAAGCCTCTACAAAAGTCTTTTCTTTTTTTTGATAAATGTGTTTCCTGATTCCAGGGAACTTCTGCAGACGGATGTTTGACAACATGCTGAGTGCTCTGAAAGGGCTGGCTTGCACAGTGATAATCATAACTAGGAGGAGGAGGTCTACTGTCAGCCTGTATAACCACATACTGATGTGACTGTATAGCTGCATTTTGATGCGACTGTAAAGACAGTGCAGGATTTGGAAACTGATTATTTTTGACTCGTAACGATGTAGATGACATGGGGTTTTGTTTCTGAATAGGAGGATCTTGCAAATAACTTTGCTGTGAAAAAGAATACTGATTTGGAAATGGTCTGGGCAAAATCAGTCCATTTGATATCTTATGAACTGACTGTTGTGGCCAGTCAACCTGTCGCTCTGAAAAAGATGGGTTAAGTTTTTTATTTCCTTGATAAGGAACTCTTACAGAATTAGAAGGGGGCATTTGTAGCTCCATAGAATAGGTACCTGATGTTACAAATTGATTCGGTAGTCCATGTAAATTGGATGTATTAGCTCCAAAACCAGCCTGATTTGATATAGTTGTCCTTGTATGGGAAAGCATAGGATTCCTTGTTGTTGAGTTCATCCATACACTTTGTGTAACTCCTGAAGACGTTTGCAAATTATGATTTAGCTGTTTGTGGCCTTTAACGTTTGTATATGTTATTCTTTCTACTGAAGTTTGTGAGGCCGCAATTGTCCCATTATGCTCTTCAGAAATAGGGATTTGTTGAGTTTTATGTCTGATGCTGTGCAGTGGCTGCGACATTGGATTTGAATTACTGGGAAACATGCATGCTTCTTGGTTATTTCCAGCATAGTGAAAAGAACTTTGAGATGCTGAGGTAAGTGGGTTTATTAATGCCTGCTGCAAAAAAGATGCTTGGCTTTTAGGATACAGTGGTGGTAAGGGAGCACTTTCTGGTTTTGCATTCCAATTCATCATTCACTTGGTATAGTTGCAAGATATTAAAAACCAGTTGTTCTGAATGTCAATAATCTGTAAGAAATTAAAAACCTTTTATTAAAAACCTGCTTTGCCCAGACAGAACTTATAAGAAAATTAGTTTACTGCAACATCAATGCTGACTACATCTATCATACTTCCTGAAACCTTAGACTAGACAAAACCACATCTTTAATCTGGGAAAGAGTAACCAACAATAGAAGAAATGCAACAATAAAGAACACAAATGTCAATAATAGGAATTCACTGTAACAGCACAGCTAGCATTCTCGTTTTGTGTGTTGGCAATTACGTTTTGCTTTTCCTTATTTAACTATTTATTTATTCGAAGTGAAAAAAAAGTTCAAGAACAACAAAGCAGTATGTAGTAAAAGTGCTTTTTGTCTACCCCCAATATCTCCCTCTCCGGGGGAACCCATTGTTACCTTACACTTCAGAAAACTTCCATACATAAATGCAAATTTATAAATAAAAACTCATCTTTTCTAAAAAAGTGGAATTCCACTTCTATAGAATATACCCATACCCCACAAAACTAAAACAGGGCTCCAGATCCTGTTTTATGAACAGCAACGTTCATGGCAGCACTATTCACAATAGTAAAAGCTGGAAGCAACCCAAGTATTCACCAATAGATGAATGGATAAACTGAACGTGGTGTATCCATACAATGGAGTATTACTCAGTAATACTCAGTATTACTCAGTATCCATAAAAAAGAATGATTTGGATAAATGTGATAACATGGGTGATCCTTGAAGACATCATGTTAAACGAAAAAAAAAAAAAAATTTGTCCAGTCACAAAAAGACAAATATTGTATGACAGGTATAGAGTTTCTGTTTGGGATTGGGATAATGATGGTAGCACACTGCTGTAAATGTAATACAACTGAATTGTACACTGAGAAATGGTTAAAATAGGAAATTCTGCTGTAGTATACACTACTACAATAAAACTTAAATTAAGTTACCTAAATAATAAAATTAAACAATTTCATAAACATATTAATAGTATACCCAACAACTGCAGAATACACAACCTTCCCAAACGCATATGGAATTTCTGGCAATATTTACCATATGGCTGGGCTATAAAGCAAATTTCACCTTTAAAAGGATTAAAATAATTAATTCACAGTGAGATTAATCTACAAATTATAGAAAAAAGATAACTGGAAAACTACTAAATAATTGGTAAATAAGCAATGCACTTCCACATAACTTGAGCACGATTTTTAACATTAAATGCACGTTAAAAAAAAAAAAAAGAGGGAAGGCTGGAAAACAATCTCTATATTTATCTCAAGAAGCAAGAGTATGAATAGCAAATTAACCCCAAAAAAGGAAATGAAAAGCAGAAATTTAAAATAAACATTAAAATCCAGAAAACATCACAAGATGATTAAGAGTAGTAATAAAAATTCATAATGACAATAATGATCATGGAAAAAAACACAGAATAGTATCAAGAAAAGCAGCTATCACAGGTATTAAAATAGTAAGTATTATCTTATAGTGAATAACTTTACTGCCCTGATCATGGCTCAGTGTTGGGACTGAAGGGAGGCAAGGGGGAACTGAGAAAGAAACACAAGAGACAAAGATACAGTTAAAGTTGGGGCCAGGTGGGACTCTGAGCTGGGATGGAGACTCAAAGACTCCAAGAGGTTCAGCACTGTTTATTTTATACGGCTGCTGAGATAAAGAAAGTCAAAATGTAACTAAAGAATGGGGAAGGAAGAAACTGGTGCTGGAGATAAATGGTCTGCTTCCTTGTAGTGGGATGAGTCAAAAGTTACCTTTTCCAAGGCCTCTTCCTGCCCCAGACTCAAGCAGCTTTGCAAGCTTTAAAGTCTCTTTAGGACATCAGGTGTCTATTCCCACAGAGACAGCTTTGCTATATCTCTGCTGTGAGCAAGGGACCTCTGTCTCACCCACACCTGACACTTTACATCAATGTACTTGAAATGGGCAACTTCCTTGAAAAATACAACAACCAGGAATGAGACAAGAAAATAAAACTGTAATTAAAAACCTTTTTCACAAAGAACTCCCAGGCTGGGACTTTATTGGGGAATTCTGCCAATCACTCAAGAAAGAAAGAATGCATTATTTAGCCTCTTACAAAGGTTAAAAGAAAGGACACTTCACAACTCAATAATTAAGAGGCTGCCACACTTTTGATACCAAAAATTGAAATGAAGGAAACGAGGTCAATCTCCACAAGAACATACATGCAAAAATCCTAAACAAACGTTAGCAAACCAAATCAAGTGATATATGAAAAGGATAATATGTTACATGACCAAACTGAATTTATTTCAAGAATAAAAGGTTTGTCATTTGAAAACTTATCAAGATAATTCACATAACCAAAATAAAGAAACATCAGATGATCATCTCAATAGATGTCCAATAAGAACAGTTGATAAAATCCAACATCTATTAAGAAAAAGTTTATATCAAATTAAGAATAGGAACTTCCTTCATTTTGATAGTGACAACAAGATAAGGATGCTACTACTAATCCCTCTATTCTTAACTATACTGGAGATCCTACCTAGCAAAATAAGAAAAAGGACTAGGAAGTATAAGAATTGAAAAGGAAAACATAAAATGGTGATTTTCAGTAGAAAACCTAAAAGTGATCTATTACAAGTAAATTTATTAAAATCACTGAAAAAAAAAAGGTCAGTAAAATATATCAGCAATAATTAGGGAAAAAATATTTTCAATACCATGATAAAAATCAAATACTTGGGAAACCTAATGAAAGATGTGTAGGACCTCCAACTAAACTGGAAGGCTATGTTTCAAATTCCTATATTTAAAGACAATATTAAAGATGTCAATTATCTCAAAATTTACCTACTAATTTAGTGCAATCCCAACAAAAATCCTAGCGGGTGTTTTTTTTTCCCCCCAGAAATTAGCATCCTGATTAGAAAACTTACATGAAAATGCAAAAAGGAAAAAATGGCAAAGACAACTTGTTATCAAAACTCTGGTATTGGGTGGACCACGGTGACTCAGCCAGTCGAGTTCTCGCCTGCCATGACAGAAACCCGGGTTCATTTCCTGGTGCCTGCCCGTGCCAAAAAAAAAAAAAAAAAAGCCTCTGGTACCGGCAGAATGACAAACATAGCAACAGAACAAAACATTTCAGAAACAAACTCATATACACACACACACACACACACACACACACACACACACACACACACACACACACACATGACTTATGACAAAGACAGGGAAAAGATGATCTTTTGATAAATAATGCTGGGTCAGTTGAATCTTTATATGCCAAGAAATAACACATTTGTGTACTTAGGTATGGTTTGCTTTCATAAAGTTTTTATTAAAAAAAAAATCTGCTAACATCATGTGACCACTCTTGCCCATGTTAGAATTATGTTCCTCACATTATAGTTTTTTCGAGATTACAAAGTCAGAGGTAGAACAGATCACAGAGAACACAGAAGAAAAACAAAGCTGAAGGCATATGCTCTGCTAGATTAAAAAGAAGGTCCTAAAGTAAAAGATGTATTTCTCACATGCCTTCTCCTTCTCCCAGGAAAGGTCCTTAATAAGACAGCTGATTGTTCAGGTAGAATTATAATGTATCAGGCAGCAATGCTAAAGAGAATGAACCTCAACTCCCCATAGCTCTTAAATGAACTTGTGGGTTGGGACCTATGGGTAGGAATAGAAAGGATCTTTATGCGCCTTTTGGGTTATTTACAATTTCTCTCTCCCCTCTTCTTTGCTGGCAACAGAATAAAACAGAGGCCCAAAAAAGTATCCCTGAACTGTCTGAATTGGAGGAAAGGAGAAAATGTAATGGGGGTCAAAAGCTTTCTTTAGACTGACTAACAGGAGTACAAGTGCAGGTTTAAAAGATTTGGGAATAATATGTTCAGAGAACATATTTGGGAATATACCATGTGCTGATTTGAAACTGCTGTGTACCCCAGAAACGCCATGTTCTTTAAACCTCATTCAATATTCCTGGGTGGGATCTTTTTGAATAAGCTGTTTCCTTGGAGATGTGACCCACTCAATTGTGGGTGAGACCTTCTGATTAGATGATTTCCATGAAGATGTTATCGCTACTCATTCAAGTTAGGGTTGCTTACTGGAACCCCTTATGAGGGAACCATTTTGGAGAAAGCTTTAGAGCCCACATAGTCCGAGACCTTTGGAAATAAAGAGAGAAAACGTTCCAGGGGAAGCCTTATGAACTGAAAAGCCAAAGACCCCAGGAGACGCCAGCCATGTGCCTTTCCAGCTGACAGAGGTGTTCCACACCCATCAGCCTTTCTTGAACCAAGATATTTCTTACTGAATGCCTTAATTTGGACATTTTTATAGCTTTAGAACAGTAAACTTGCAATATAATAAATTCCCTTTTTGGGCGGGGCCGCGGTGGCTCAGCGGGCAAGAGTGCTTGCCTGCCATGCCGGAGGACCCCGGTTCGATTCCCGGCCCCAGCCCATGTAAAAAACAAACAAACAAACAAAATATAATAAAACAAGAAAATGTTTAAAGATGTTTCCCTTTCTTCCTTCCATCCTTCCTTCCTTCTCTCTGTCTTTCCTTCCCTTCCTCCCTCTCTCTTTAAAAAAAAAAAAATAAAAAAATAAAAAAAATAAATTCCCTTTTTAAAAGCCGTTCCAATTCTGGTATACTGCATTTTAGTACTTTAGCAAACCAACACACACTGTAATGTAGATTACCACAGAAAATTTCCAGGGTCTATCACTATAATTTCTCCCTGGAAAAATTAACTTTTTTGTTTCAAAACCTTTTGCAAAACCCTTCCCCTACCCCCACCCCCGCCCGATTATCATCACCCCACTCCTGTGGAATCAGGAGCACTCACCTGAGAAAACCCCAATTGTAGTTTCTTCGCACAGGACTCACTGAAGTTTCCTGGAGAAAAAAAAATCAGAAGACTGTAGGCTGATTTTACTTCATGAAGAAAAAATAATTATATCAAACTAAACAGTATGAAACAATTCTATTTTATTTAAGTAATTCCTTCTGCATTCTCCAAAGCAGTTCTCCCTCCCTGATCTCCAGCTGCCATCCAACGACCCTAACCTGAGCAGTTGTGCCCCCTCACCCCACGAGACCTTTCCCTGCTCTTTTAGAACATTTGCTGAAAAGTTTCTGATGTGCCAGAGCCTACTAAACAAACTACACATTGTTTCTACAATGTACTATATAGCAACTCCCTCCTCATACTCTTATTTCAAACTATCCCTATTAGATTAGATCACACACACACACACACACACACACACACACACACACACACACACGCGACTCTAGAGTGGCCAACATTAAAAAATACAACCACTTGTCTAGGCCCTACATTTTTCACCTCTCTTCTCCCACCAGTGAGTCTGACTCAGAATTCTATGTCCCTTCACAGAAATTATCTTTAGAGGAGAATCAACATTTGCTGCTTGAACTGCCTCTTATCCTGGTCCTTTTGTCTTTTTAAAATCTCAATTTTAAAAAGAAAACACAAGAAGTTATATCGGCATAATGCTTGCACGCTCTCTGTCTTGGCAGGTACTATGGATTATTAGAGTCCACAGCCTAAGGACTCTTTGTCAAGCGGTAGAAGAGTAAAGGGCTTAGCAAGCACCTCTGCAAGGGGAGCATGTGGCACCACGTCACCAAAGCACAGGGTTCTTACACTCTGTTGAGGGGAATCTCTCTAGGAACATCTTTGTCATGACTGGCTACAAGTAAACAAGCAAATCCTAAACTTTTATCCTTGTTACAGTTAGCACACAATTTGGCTCTACAAACACCACCCATCTGGGTACAGGCTTTACAGAACCATAAAATAGGCAATTCTAATATGCTGATGCTGATAGGGTGTGGTGCTCCCCACTGTGAAGCAAGCAGTCCTTGTGTACTGATGTTGCTAAGAACCCACAGCCAAAACTGGGGGACTTAAGAATCATAATTCACACATACATAATTTTCTGACAGAATCCACGGAGGTTTCCTGTTGGTCATCTTGAAAATGTTATCGAAAACTCTTTTTACCTGGGACTGTGACGAACAATTGTCTCGTAAAATAAAAGTTTAAAAAAAGTAAACAGCTGATAGGAAGAGAGTCAAATCTAAGACTGAATTTCACTAAAAATTTTTTTGTTTTATTTATTTATTGTTTACTTAAAAATTTTATTAAAAAATTTGATAACCTAGATTTATCTTTACATGTCAGTTTTGGGATTTAAATTTCACATATTATTATTACTCCCTGTGAGAATACTGGGAAGAAAGCAAGCCACTAATTAATGAATAAGAAATCATAAATAGCAAGTTGTGAAATGCTAAATTTGTGAAGCAGAAAAAAAAGTGAAAGTATTAAACTATGTATGTGGATTTTCACATAATGATTTTATTAACTAAGGTTAAGAAAAGATTAGTGAAAAACACTTTTCATTTTAAATATTCTATATCCAAACAATACAAACAATGTTGATTTAAATGAAAAAACTATCAGCCCAGCAACTTCCTTTACATAGAAATCAGATTATATTACAGAATATTAGAGAGCCAAAAATAATATGGAATAACACCTTAAAGGAATAACCAATATTAATATCTACTGTACACACACACACATACACAAATTAACAGAAGTAACTTTATAAAAATGAACCTATTATATCAGTATGTAAAACAGTACCAGCTCTAATTAGAAAACAGAGAAGGAATTATTCCACTGATGAAAACATTTCTAAAATATTAATTAATACAGCCATGTCAATCTCTGATTATACCCTAATGTTGACAGCATGGAAGCCAGGCACTCTGAATGAATACAGGTTTGTACAAGATCATTTAATGGACAACATTTTTATTTACACCAAAGCACCTAGTATGGAAGAGAGGCCATGCACCAATGGGTGAAAGATTATATTATAGGACCTAAAATGCAGAAGTCCATCCAGAAGGTAACTCAAAGTTGTTTAACTTGTGCCAAGAACAATCCAAAGACTTGACATCCTTTTACTATCATGAGAGTTCAAACAAGAAAGACAACTCCAGGCGAAGACTGGCAAGTATACTTTACTGTTATGCTTATGGAAATTATAAATCTCTTATTTTTGTAGATAAAACACAGCATGGTGGAAGCCTTTCCCTGAAGAGCAAAACAAACTTCAAACGAGACCAAAGCATTCTGCCAAGAGATGCTTCCAAATTCTGCAGTTTGGAATGCCATTCTCAAAACAAAGCGACAGTGATGGGCTTTTTTCTTTTTTGCATGGGCAGGCACTGAGAACTGAATGTGGATTTCAGGCATGGCAGGCTACAACTCTGCCTGCTGAGCCACCGTGGCCTGCCCAACGGTGGGTTTTTATATCAAAAATTTCACAGGAGCCATCAGGAGCTTTAAACATACACAGGAAGCTACATGCATCGTGGAGACCTCAATCTACAGGAAAAGTAGAGAAAATGAACCAAACTTTGAAGGAAACAGCTAAACTCTGTCAAGAAACTAATATCACATGGGACAACTATGGGTAAGAGTTAGCACCCAGAAGCAGTATCCTTTAAAGACTCTTCAAAATGGTATATGGAAGACTGTTTCTAAAGCAAGGGGGGTATGTATTCCTGGACAACTAGTCCAAGAATTAGAAAAGTCTAATCATTGTGAGCTCTGTTAGATGAAGTTCACCAGTATGCTTCAGGTCAGCTCCCCTTTCCTACAGATGTTCCTTTTTAATTTTCTTTTTTAACTTTTTAGTGTATCATATAACACATATACAAAGCAAAGAAAGAAAAAGTTTTCAAAGCACTCTTCAACAATTAGTTATAGGACAGATTCCAGAGCATGTCACGGGCTACCATACGATCCTCTCAGACTTTTCCTTCTAGCTGCTCTAGAATATAGGAGGCTAAAAGGCATAACTATGTTTTTATCAACACAATTGTCAGAAGGTCCGTCTTTGTTGGGAAATAAGAAACTATTCCCGGCATAATCCTTATACAAGGAGAATGGGATGGTTACTTTCAGAACAATGTCTCCAAATCACAGTATTACAGGAAAGTGAGTGTTCTGGGACAGGGGTTAAAAGACCTTAAATTTACTGGGTTGCTCCAAGTAGGACCCAATGGATATGTGGTTCAAATTTATTGCCTAGCTATCTTCAGGCTGGATTGGCCAGTGTACTTTAGGTCTACCTTGGACTCAAAGAAGTATTCATCAGCAGCAAATTTACCTTTATTAAAAACTCAATGAGCTGAGCTGAGACTCAGCATCAAGGGACTGAGAAAAACCCTAGAATGAGCTGAAACTCAGCATCACGGGATTGAGAAAACCTTCTAGACCAAAAGGGGGGAAGAGTGAAATGAGACAAAGTGCCAATGGCTGAGAGATTCCAAACAGAGCAGAGAGGTTATCCTGGAGGTTATTCTTACGCATTGAGTAGATATCACCTTGTTATTCAAGACGTAAGGGAGAGGCTGAAGGGAACTGCCTGAAAATGTAAAGCTGTGTTCCAGGAGCCATGTTTCTTGACGATGATTGAATAATGATATAGCTTTCACAATGTGACTGTGTGATTGTGAAAACCTTGTCCCTGATGATCCTTTTATCTACCTTGTCAACTAAGGAGTAGAACATATGGAATAAAAATCAATAATAGGGGGAACAAATGTTAAAATAAATTTAGTTTGAAATGCTAGTGATCGGTGAGAGCGAAGGGTAAGAGGTATGGTAGGTATAATTTTTTTTTCTCTTTTCATTTTCTTTCTTTTTCTATTGTCTTTTTATTTCTTTTTCTGAATGGATGCAAATGTTCTAAGAAATGATGAATATGCAACTAAGTGATGATATTGTGAATTACTGATTATCTATGTTAATATTTTATTTCATTTGTTAAATTTTTTTAATAAATACATTTTTTAAAAAACTCAATGAGCTAGATCAGTATTCTATTGGTATGATCATCTCTAGTTGCTATACTTCTACACTCTTAGATATAGAAGACATTATCTTGAGGACAGATGCCTTAAACAGTTTTACACAGCATGATTTTAACAGTATGAATGTTGTACTTATATGCCTGATAAATCTGATAACATAAGTATTAAACCACATGAGAAATCAAGTTCATGCAATAGACACTAGTCCAACCTCCTTTAATATGTATGATTTATTCAGCTGGATCCCTATTGGGATAGGCTCACAGTTCCATTCTATATTGAAAGTAAGACTAATAATCATTTTAAGCACTCTCATTTTTAAAACTTGTCTTTGCCTCCTATCCCAGCCTTATCAAAACAGACCGGCAGAGAAAGAGCTAGTACTCCAGCTAAAACCTGAAGTCAGAGAACATGCACAACTATAGTCTAAGAAGTTCCATTCTCCCTTAGGATCAACGCTCCTTTTCAGCATGAGGAAACCAGAACAGGTGCTGCCCAAATCTTTTAAAATTAAGGCACAGACAAAAGGGGGGGAATTTTAACCGAGAACATATAACTATAATTATGACTCACTCAACGAGGCCCCAGCTGCTTATTGGCCTCATGTATTTTAACACAGCCAGAAGCAAATACTTGTAACTACTGTAGCTCACTGAACTGTAACCCAGATGCCTTGATGCTTGCTCTGTAACTGTAACTGAACAACCTCATAATAATCTTGTGACCCTGTATTTACCCTCTTATCTTATTTTGTAACTTACAAGTCTTGTGATTCAGCTAATAGCCCCTTAATATTTATTAATGAAGAAACGTGAGTCAACCCAGCCTAACTCCTGGTTTATTCTCACTATATAAAGCCAGTTCAAGTTTTAGCAATGGAAGGTTGTGAGGATACCACCACCTGATAAACGTGACTAATTCTACTGAGTGGTATGCTTAGGAGTGGTTGGGATGGGCAAGTTAATGTTGTATAGATGCTCTCAAAATAAAAAAAAAGAAAAAAGCAAGTGATGAGACAATGACAATTAAAGCCATATATGATTCTGCACAGGATCTAACAAGGTGGTGAGGGAAGGCTCAAAAGGACATTGTTGGGACATATGAAAAAACTGGAACATACATTGTAAGCTTAATATCTATTTGAATTTCTTGAGCTGGATAGCTGCACTTAAGGTGGATATATAAGTGAATACCCTTTTTCTTAGGAAAGATACATGGCTGTATTAAGTGTTCAAAGAACATGATTCATACAACTTATATTCAAATGTTCAGCAAATGATTGATAAAGATAGATGGACAGGTTGATAAATTGGTGGACTGACAGAATGAAATGGCAAAAGAGGCAAAGCATTAATATTGGTTTATCTGGGTATGAGAGGGAACAGGTGTGTGCTGCAGTTCTCAGTATGGGATTTGTATTATTTTTGTAACTGTTCTGTAAGTTAAAAGTATTTAAAAATAAAATGTTTAAAACTATTAAAAAAATTACTATAAAGCCACAGCAACCCATACCATGACATACCAATCTAAGAATAAACACATAGATCAATGGAACAGAATTGAGAGTCCAGAAATAAACCGTGACGTTTGTGTTCAATTGATTTTCAACAAGGTTATCCAGACAACTCAATGGGAAAAGAAAAGTCTTTTCCACAAAGGGTGCTGGAAAACTGGATATCCAAATGCAAACAAATCATATTGCATCCCTTCTTCATGCAATGTACACAAATTAACTCAAACTGGACCAGATGGAGGAGATAAGATCGTAAGATTCTTAAAAGAAAAAAAAGGTGTAAATCTTTAAGACCTTCATTCAATTTGGCAATGGTTTCTTGAGTACATCAAAAGCACAAGCGACAAAACAAAACAGATGACTTGGACTTCACTGATATCAAAACCTTTTGAGTGGCATAGGATATTGCTAAAACGAAAAGGCAACTCATGGAATGAGAGAAAATATTTACAAAGGGTATATCTAGCAAGGAACTAGTATTCAAAATACATAAAGACTCACACTCAACAATATAAAGCAACTCAGTTAAAAATGGGCAAAACATTTGAATACACTTCCTCAAAGACAAATAATGGGCCAATAAGCACATGAAAAGAAAATCACTGGTCATTAAGGAAACTCAAAACCACAATGCAATACCACTTCACACTCATTTACGGCTATAATTAAAAAGAAAGACTAGTGTTGGTAAGGAAATGAACAAAGTAGAACTCTTCATACATTGCTGTTTGAGAATATAAAATCATATAGCTCCTTTCTTTAACCATTTCAGCAGGTCCTCACGTATTTTTGTTGTTGTTCCATTCTGGGTTTATACTCTAAAGAACCGAAAATATCCACATAAAAACTTGTATATGACCACAGCAGCATTATTCAGACTAACCAAAAAGTAGAACCAAATCCAATGTCCACTACCTTACGAATGGATTAACAAAATAATTTGCAATAAAAGTGAAGTACACACATTATTCAACATGAATTACTCTTGAAAATATCATGCTATCATGCTATTTAGGTGTGGCCAAACTGAATCAGGGTGGGTCTTAATCCAAATTACTGAAAACCTTATAAAGGGGGGAAACTCAGAGGCATGAGTCAGACATCATGCCTCTGAAGATAACAGAACAGAGGCAGAAATATAAGCCAAGGAACCCCAAGGACTAGAACACTAATAAACCTGAGACAAAGCAGAAGCCTTACCAACATCCTGACTTTGGACTGCTCGCCTTCAAAATCACGACAATAAATGCTCCTTGCTTAAGGCAATCCATTGTGTGGTATGTGTCATAGCAGCTCTGGTAAACTAAGACCGGGAGAATGGGGAGTGACTGGAAATGAATATGGAGATTCTTTAGGGGGTGAAGAAAACGTTCTAAAATTGATTGTGGTGATGGGTGCACAAATCTGAGAATATACTAAAAAATCACTGAATTGCATATTGTAAATGGGTAAATTGTACTGTTTGAATTATCTCAAAAACTGTAGTTTAAAAAATTTGTTTCTGAGTTTTGACAACAACAACAAAAAAAAGAAAACAGGTGATGAGCACAAGGATGCACACAGGACCCAACCCGAGCCAATGAAATTTAATGATAGGATTCTGGTAGAGCAATCAGAGAAGCAGCATATGCTTTATGCAACTTGAAGCTAGATGGACTTGAACCTAGATATGCCAGGGCCACCAAGAGGAGGCGAGTGGAGTGGGGCTCCGCCTGAGAATGAAGCTAATGCAGACAACAGCAGAGCTCAAAGATACAGTGTTCAAGTCTTCTAAAACATTCCCTCAGACCCTGGATCCAGCTAAACCTGCAGGTCATGCAACCTGAACTTACAAATTATTTAGTCCAATAAACTCCCTTTTGAGGCTTAAAAAAATAATCTGCATATGGTTGGTTTCTTAAAACTTAAGTGCCGGATGTAATATCAGCCTCATCTCAAAAACCCTCTGCCTAGCAACTCCTGACATCACTGCCGGATGTAAAAACTCGTCTTCTTCTTGCTAGCCCTCTACCCAGTAACTCATTACCTCACATCGCACCACTCTCTTCTCACTCTCTGACTGGCACAGCCCTTATTTCGACACCCTCCTGACCCATATTATTCACCAATCACAGCATCCCCCGTACCCCCCTCCCTATTTCCGCCACCCCGCTATATAAACCCCCGCACTTCCCCTAATAAACGTTCGATGTGTGCATCTCCACTCGTTCCCGCGACTGTTCCCGCGACTGTTTCTTTACCGTGGCGCGCCCTCCAGACCTTCGAGCCCCCAGGGCTGCAAGGTGGATCGCGACCACCCCAGCCCCCCCACTCGCCGGGAGGAAGACCCCAAGTGGGAAAGCAAGAAAGCTGCCCCGCACTTAAGCAGACAATAAATACAATTCCTTAATGCATTTTATAATTTCAACTACAAGTTAACGATTTCATTTACAAACGAAGCCCTGTAATTTGTTACATGTCAAGAGAATCTCAGTTCTTGTCATTAAATCTTCCCAAAACATTATCATTATAAGTAGAAAATGTATAGTTCTAATCACCCTTGAGGCTTGTACCTCAACTGGTCTGCCTTCAACTTTGCCCTTCATTAACAAGTACATTAGGATCACAACAATGTAAGCAATGCATAGCTACCTCTTCCTTATCCTGATAAGGAAAACCTCAATAAAGCATTCAGATTTCTTCAAGATCTACAAGATTACTTCTTTCTTTACAAGATTTCTTACGAAGTAAATTTTAACTTACATTTCTAAAAGCAGAGTTCATTAAATAATTAATCTCAATCTCACAATCCATTCTCTTTATCTCAAACTGAATGCTTTCCATGAATGTTTTACACAATGGAGTATGCTTCCAACTTTCTTATCCTTTTGGGAGGGGGATCTGGTTAATATAACTTTAAAAAGCAAACTCTTCGATATTCAACTTCCATAAATACCTTTTTAAACCATAATATTAATTCCTTAAACATATGAAATTCTATTGTGCACAAAACACTGATAATCTAGAAGGCAAAACAGATTCTTATATGAATATGTTACAGTGCTATCTAAATAAGTACAATGCAGAAGTAGTGTGGAAGGATAAAGATTTGGGGCAAGTTTGCCTTAGCCAGAGAACATTTAATGGAAGCACTGTTGATTTCAAATAAGAAAGCCAGAGTAGTATCTGGTATTTCCTAACCAAAAACAGATTCTGCAACAGGGACACAAAGCTAATGAAACAGATTTGGTGCCTATATGAGCAAAATGAATTTCCTATAGGACAGTGTTAATTGTCTGAGGCTATAACATATATTTTCTCTAACAAATATAATAGTTAAAACTTAGCACACACAATGTGCCAGAAGCCATTCTAAGTTCATCATATATATGTATGTATATGTGTGTGTGTGTGTGTAGCTACCACAACAATCCTACGAGGTAGTGAGCACAGATATTCCTATTTTACAGAAAGCTGGGGTAGAGAGAATTTAAGAGACTTTCCCAAGGCTATTTAACTAGTGAGTGGTAGAGCCAAGATCTGAACCTCAGTCATCTGATTGCAGGGGCCATGGTGTTCAGCATTACAGGTTTCCTTAACACTAGCTTTGTTGTTACTGAATGGAAGCCCAGGAGACCACGATCAGAACACCTTGGCTGCCTGCAACCATTCTCCCAGAGTAGTGCTCTGTGCTATGTTCCGCCCACTCCGTGTACTTGACAAAATAATATAAGAAGTAAAAACAATAAAATAAGAAACAGAGCATGTAGAGAATAATCTTAATAGAACCCTATTTCCTTCAACAGTAGGCACCTCACTGTACACTCCTCTTTTTATGGTGCTACAACAGACAACTGAATTCTCAGAACCATGTCATCAATATTATTTCCTCTCAAGTTTTGTCATCAAATCCACTGTGTCTTGTAGTTTCTTTAATTTTTAACCAAGTGCCAATTTATTTTGAATTCAAAATTTTCTTCCACAAAAGGTAAACTATCCCATAGCATAGTGTGAATAATCATTGGTTAAATCAGTAATGGCTTCACAAAGGTGGCATGCTTACCTTTAAATACGATTTTATGATTCAATTATTTTGTTTCCATCTCCCTCCAAACGTCAATCTCAGTTCTCCTCCACACATTCACTGTTTACTTCTTTAGTCCTAGGGACAGCAAGAAACATTTTATAATTAATAAAAAGCACATGCTAATCTGATTATTTGGTATGATACTGCCGCTGTACAAGGTTATATGGATAACTGCATTATTTAAAGTTGCACCTACAGTAGACTGAGTCTGAGTTATTATGTGTGCCAAGTATCAGAAACTGAAAGTAGGTCTGGCCTCAAAATACCACTCAGTTTTTAAGTTAGAAGAATTCATGGGTGCTCCAGGTTCACTATTAAGTACTTAATTTTATCAGTGGGATTCATAAGAGAATCGAACTATACAGGAAACAAATCTGTAACTCAAACCTTAACATGCACGCATGTTAATACTTAATGAGTAATATTTAAATATAATTTACAACTAACATATTTAGCAAAAACATGTAATTTCAAAAACAAGCTCTGCAGCCCGCCTATAAAATTCACCTCAAGCTCATACATATCACCTGCTTTCTATTTTGAAGGTAGGCACTGAAAGTATTACAAATAAATTGTTTTCACTAAAACAATTCCCCGAAAGCTTGCTGCTAAACTCAAGACCCTAAGGACATTTGTTTGGGGAATCCTCGTCCCTCGAGAACACCTAAACTCGGGACGCATTTGTGCATTCAAAAATGTCTCGAGGAACTAACTATTGCTGAGTAACAGCAAGCATCTTCGGCACAGGAGCATCCGCAGGCCACTTGGAGATGCGAGCAGAGCAACTCTGCTACTGGAGGTTTCAGCATAATGGAGTCGGGGGAGGCGGGGAACACTCAGGAAATGGTAAATGCCAAACAAAGATTTTCTTTTCTTTCCCCCTTCACTCCAGCGAAATACAAAATTAAAAACATAAGCAACTCTCACATGCACTCAATTAACCAACCGCTTCGCAGTATCACAAAATGCGTAACGCCCGCTCGCCACGGCGACCTCTACGGTGAAGACTAAGACAATTTAAGAAAAGCGGCCAGAGAGGCACCGCCCTCCGCGTGGAAGGGTGCAACGCCTGTCGCGGGCTAGGGCCGGCCGCAAAGGGCCGTGAGAGCCGCGGGGGGACCGAGCTCCGGGTAGCGGCCGCAGAGACGTGCGAACCTGCGGGACTGAGGCCCGGGGCCGCTCGCCCGCCGGCGCGCAACCCGCGATACGCTCCTTGCAGCAGAACAAAAGCGCCCGGCCGCCGCGGCCCCAGACCTTCCCCGAGGGCACGCCGGGGTCTTCGCGCCCCACTCCCGCCGCCAACCCCAGAAAACAAACAAGGGGCCGAGGATACCCGTGCCCACACTCACCGACCAGCATGAACCCAGGCCTGGCAGGCGAACGGCGCAGCCGACCTCCCGAGCCCCAGAGTTTAAGTCAACTCGGATCCGCCTCCAGGGGCGGGTCGAGGCGCGAGGCCCCGGCTCCTAGAACAACTGGCCCCGCCCCGGGTCCGCAGCGGCAGCAGAAATGTCTGCGCCGCTGCGGTCCTAGTGCCGCCTGGGAGAGTTGGGGCGCCCCCGACCGACAGCATTCGGGGTTGCAAACAACGTTCACACGTTCACACATAGGCCCTTTTGTCCTGTGTAAGTAATACAGTATCACTTGCTGAAAATCTGTCTTGAGCTTGAGCCTGTATTTCCATGGTGCACCGTGTGGCAACTCGCTTTACACCCACTTCTAGATGTAGACTCAAATGAATTGGAAAATGTTGATAGAGGAAAATGTTTCCAGTGCTGGGCCGGAGAAGTCACGGACACTCTCAGCAGCCATCCTCCAGCCCTCGCCTACCCGCTCCTTTTCCCCTCTTGTTTGTTAAGCATGAAGAGGTCTTGACACATTTCCATTTGGCAGTTGGGGGAGACATGAGGCCTCAACAGTGAAATAACAATCTACCCAGAAATGGAATGGCCTGACTATACATTGAACCGGAACAGGTGGCAACTATGCACAAAAGTTGCTTGATAGATGTTTTTTTCTGAACACCAGGGCCTCCTCCCCCTGGGATGTATAAAAACCCAACACTTGCCCATCATGGCGTCCCTCATCTCTGACATGAAGCAAGACAGACATATGGAGTCAGCATCTCCTTACCCTGACTAGAGTAGTTGGTCTTTCTAGGGCACTAGCCATATGGGACCTCTTCCCCTGCTCTTTTGGCCCTTTTGTCCTATGTAAGTAATATAGTATCACTTGCTGAAAATCTGTCTTGAGCTTGAGCCTGTATTTCCATGGTGCACCGTGTGGCAACTCGCTTTACACCCACTTCTAGATGTAGACTCAAATGAATTGGAAGCAGGGTCTCAAAAGATATTTACACAACTATATTCAAAGGCACATTATTCACAATAGCCAAAAGGTATATGCAAGCTAAGTATCCATTAACAGGTGAGTAGATAAACAAAATGTAGTATATACATCCAGTGGAAGGTTATTAAGCATACATATTACAATATGGATGAACCTTGAATCATAATGTTGAGTGAAAAAAGTCTGACAAAGGGACAGATAATGTCTGACTCCACTTATGTGAAATAACTAGATTATGCAAATTCATAGAGACAGAAAGTAGTGTACAGGTTACTATGGGTGAGGGAGAAGAGGAATGGGGACTTAATTGCATAATGGAGTCAGGGTTTCTGTTTGGGGTGATGGAAAGGTTTGGGTAATAGATGGTGGTAAGGGTTGCACAATACTGCAAATGTGATTAAGCCCACTGAATGATATCCTTGGGAGTGGGTGAGATGGGAATGTTTGTGTTATGTGTATGTTTCCATGACTTATTTTTAGGTTGATTAGAGATCTGCAGGATGAGCCATACAGCTGGCTTCAGGGCTTGTTTGTCACATGAGAAAGTCAGGAAATCCCTTGTTTTTGTTGCACAGCACTGAGGTCAGGAATGTGCTCCAACTGGAATATACTAGATTTCTGAGAGTGATTGATGATGGGGAAGTGTTCATGCCTGAATATTTTATAGCCACATTGTATATTATAAAACTTCTAGATTGATGTGGGACACTTGGCTCAGGTTAGAGTTTTCCAGTACCTAGTCACACAGGTTGCTATGCAAAAATGAACCCAGGGTACAATGAATCTTATTGCCAAAAGTCTGCTAAGGGGCCAATTCCAGCACAGCCTAAAGAAGGCTTAATGTCCAGCAAGGCTAAATTCCCAGAATGCTACATCTTTCTCCTTTCTCTGCACTTCTCCCGTACCTTTGAATAAGTAAACCTTGTTTGATTTTCAAAGAATGTTAGGTATTTTCACTAATCCTAACCCACAACTGACATACATTAATAAAGTAGTCCCTAAAGGTTAAAAGTAAGGAGATTTGCAAAGAGAGGCCCCAATCTCAGGAACCTGTTACTTGAGGATTGGGCTTTACTTTATCTTTCTCTTTAAGATATTTACAACCCAGTGTGCTGATCAGAGTCCCTTATTATCTAACTGGTGAGGCTAGAAAAAGATGCCCTTAAAAGATTATGTTGTTCTATACTATGTTAGTTAGATTCAGTTGTCAGCTTGGCCAGGTGAGCATACCTAGTCTTGTTGCTGCAGACATAAGCCAACGGTAGGTGAACCTCATCTGTTGCCAATTACATCTGCAGTCAGCTAGGAGGCGTGTCTGCTGCAATGAATGACGTTTGACTTAATTGGCTGGTGCTTAAATGAGAGAACGCAATGTAGCACTGCTAAGCAGCTCGGCATTCCTCATCTCAGCACTCGCAGCTCAGCCCAGGCCTTTGGAGATGCAGAAAGAAGTCACCCCAGGGAAAGTTGTTGGAACCCAGAGGCCTGGAGAGAAGACCAGCAGAGACCATCTTGTGCCTTCCACGTAAGAAAGAACCTCAGCGGAAAGTTAGCTGCCTTTCCTCTGACGAACCAACAAAATAAATTGGCTTTTTATTAAAAGCCAATCTGTCTCTGGTGTGTTGCATTCTGGCAGCTAGCAAAATAGAACATATGCTATGTACCCTATCATAAATTATGGATCCTCTCCTTATATTTCCCTACAGTCAAAAGCAAAGAGTCTCTGAGATGGGTCAAATTACTTGGATTACAGATGCTATATTAAATTTTCAGGAGCATAATATGTAGCCTCAAGGTTTCTGTTAACCCTGAAGTGTGCAAAACATGCTTTTGGAAATTTCATGACACCATAAGTATGTCTTTAATAAGAAATCATGTTGGTTTATAAAAGATGCCTTATTATTCATTTAAATTGAAAATTAGGTCATTGGCTTGTTTCTTTATTGGTTGTACGCTATAATCTGTTCCCCTTCCTAGTAATACTTAGCTGGCTAGAAGTCATTCAACTTGAGTCTTTACTCCCAGCCTCTCTTGCCACTACGTATTGCCCTGTCAGATGAAATATGAGCAGGAACATTGTATGCAACTTCTCCCTAAGGGGATGGTTTGCCCTGAAATTTGCTTATCTTTCTCCGGTCACTTGGATTAGAATATAGTAATGATGGTAACCTGATTTCAACCACACAAAGAAAACTCTGAGGGCAGGAATTCTTAAAGCTTTTGTGCCCAAGGACCTCTTCAGCAGTTTGGTAGAGCCGATAGACCCATCTTAGAATGTTGTTGAACGCATAAAATAAAACATACAAGATTGGAAAGGTAATTAATTCAATATGAAAGTTGTCAAAATATTGAAAAACAAGTGTGTGATATGGTAATATGCATTTCTTTACTAATACAATAAAAAGATTAAGTTACAGATCTAATAACTGTGATATTTGATATTTATATATAAATGGTATTTGAATATTATATGCTTAACTATAATATTGAGGCAGACTAGAACAGGTCATTATTGGCTGAGCTCCTGTAACAGATTTTGGCAACTCTACTGGGATAGAGTATATTTTTGCTGACATCAAGTGAGAAGACATCCTGACGTAGGCCTCTCTCCTTCCAGACCACAGGCAGTACATCCAGCATCCCAAATGACAGTGCTCTAGGATGCCTCTTGAAAAACTGAAGTGACTTACCCACCAATGAACAAAAAAGAAAAAAGCTTATCTTCTACTGTAATGTAGTTTGGCCTCAACGTAAGTTAGAATGTGGAGAAAAGTGGCCCCAAAATGGCACTCCTGGTCTTAATACATACTTCAACTAGACCTCTTCTGTAAGAGAGAGGGGATATACTCTGAGATCCCATATATACAACTCTTCATGGGCCCTTTACCAAGATGAGGTGATGATGAGAGGAACTTGTAAAGTTTGCTATTTGAAAGGAGGATTTAGGAAGAATACTTTTTGGGAGGCGGACAGAGAGAAGTATGTATATTATATGACTCGTTGCTGGCTTGTTCCCCTAAGGGAGACCCAATCCCAAACCTTGAACCAGGACCCATCTGACAGATAGACCTTCTTTAGAGGGGGATGAGGAGCCCTGAAACTCACTGCGCCTGCACCAGCACCCCCTTACTCAAGCTCAGCAGGACATACTCACAATTGCACTTACTATCACCCTCCAGAGAGGAAAGAAAAGCCTGGAAGCACTGGATTTTACCCCCTTAGAGAAGGGGCTAATGGGGAAAGGGGAAAATAAGAGTCCATGTTCCCTTCAATGACAGATCTAGCCTAGTGTAAGGGACAATTAGGAAAGTTCTCAGAGGACCAGAGGACACCTCCAAGTTCATGCAAGATTCAGAAATTTAGTCATCACCCATGAGCTCACTTGGGGAAACATACTAGTCATATTTTCCTCCTGTTGCTCTTCAGAAGAGAAGTAGAGGATTTGGACTGAAGCCCACAGCATGCAAATAGGCTGTAAGGAAGAGCTGAGGCAGTCCCAAAACACCCACTCCAGGTGGAATTACCAAAGAGGTGCGAGACCTCGAAGCTTGGAATCACATGATCACTTGCCTGATCAAGGGCCTGAAGAAATGCATCCTCAAGCCTGTAAATTACAATATGCTAAAAAGTATAACAAGGATGTCAAAGAAAACCCAGCTCAGTTTCAAGGGATTAGAAGTCATGAAAAAGTACATCAATGTAGATCCTGACTTGGAGGAGGGGCAAATCATGTTAGATACCTATTTGATAGGGCAATCAGTTTCAGATATAAGAAGAAAATTGCAGAAAATGTCACTAGGAACCCAGACACCAATGAATGAGCTCATGAATGTTGCCTTTTCTGTCTTTAACAATCGAAACAAGGCAATGAGGAGGAGAGAACTAGGAGAGATTAGAACAAAGCGTGACTCCTTGTTTGGCTGTACACAGTAAACAGTCACCTCAGGGCCACCCTGGCCAGAAGTTGGACAAACCCTGTTACCAACATGGACACACAGGACATTGGAGACATGAATGTCCCCAAGGACAAAGAGACCCCAGATGCAGGTGTGTGTGTGGGGGGTGGGGGGTTGGCCACTGGGCTGGAGCGTCAAGCCCGGAAGGGGGAAAGAAGCCTCTCCACTGGCCATGTTGACTACCCCCAACCTTGCCTGATGAGTTGATGATGGCTCCCTGGACATAACCAATGGACATCACTCTTGATGAGCCCTAGGTGACTCCAGATATGGAGGGTAAGACCATTGAATTTTTCATTGGTATGGAAGCTGGTTTTTCAGTCTTAACCACTCAGTCTGGACCTCTTTTCTCTGAAACTCATCCCATAGTTGTAGTGGAGGGAAAACCTCAGGATTGAGAACTACCCCTCCTCTCCCCTGTCAAAACGGCAACACTCTTCTCACTCATCAGTTTGTAATTGTATCAGAGTGCCCAACCCTGATTCTGGTAAGAGATCTACTTGAAGTAACAGGTGCCCAAATTCCATTAACTGGTTGTCTCTCAAGTCAGGACCCTGAAAACATCGTAGCCCTGACTCTAGCTCTAACTAGAACTGAAGATTCTTTAGAGTCCATCCCAGCTGAGCTGACAAAAAAAAAAAAAAAACAAATTAACCCCAGACTGGGAGAAGGACCTACCCTGGAAAGCAATTCACATCCCTCCTATTGTAATCCAATACAGAAGAGACCTGTCCTTTCCCAGAAAAAGACAGTATCCTCTCAAACCAGAGTATTGAAGGTTTATGGCCTCTCATCCAGAAATTTCTAAAGGCAGGACTTCTCGTTCCTTGCAAGTCTCCCTGTATTACTCCCATAATGCCTGTTAAAAAACCAAATGGAACCTATCAGCTAGTACAGGATCTAAAGGCAGTAAACCAATTTATTATTCCTCTCCATCCCATCATGCCTAACCCATACCCTCTCCTTAACAAAATCCCAAATTTCACCAAATGGTATTCAGTCCTTGATTTAAAAGATGCTTTCATTTGTATATCCTTACACCCAGAATCTCAATTTTTATTTGCCTTTGAGTAGCAAGGACCAGATGATGTGGTCCCAACCCAGCTTACTTGGACTGTTCTGCCCCAGGGATTTAGGGAGAGTGCCCATCTTTTTGGAAATGCACCAGCACAAGACCTAGCCCTCTCACATTTAGGAGTTCTCTTCTTCAGTATGTAGATGATTTGCTAATATGTAGTCCTACCAGGAAAGCCTCTCTTAAGGACACCATTATCACCCTTAATTTCTTGGCCAAATGAGGATATTGAGTTTCAGCCTCAAAAGCTCAGGTTGCCTCACAGAAGGTTCTTTACCTTGGGTTTGTCCTCACCCCAGGGGAGCTCTTGTTATCATCCTGCAAACTCCAAGCTATACTCTCAAAAATGGGATATAGCAGAATCTGGATACCCCAATTTAGGGAAATTGCATGGCCTCTCTATGAGGCTGTTGGGGGACTAGATAGCACCCCCTTAGAATAGGGAACAAAGCAGTTTATTGCCTTTACCACTCTTAAGGGTGCTTTTACCAGCCTATCTGCCCTAGCCCTGTCAAATTTAGATAAGCCCTATATGTAACTGAAAAGAAAGGAGTAACGTTGGGAGTCCTAACCCAAAAGCTTGGAAGAAATCCCCCAGCTGATGACATACTTTTCCAAACCATTAGATGCCATGTCCCAAAGAGAGCAACTCTGCCTCAGGGCAGTTGGGGGCCACAGTATTGTTTATAGACCAAGCCTCCAAGCTGATGCAGGGACATACCTTAACCATGTATACTCCCCGCCACATTAGAGATGTTTTGGAAGCAAATGGACATCAATGGCTTTCTAACAGCAGGCTCCTAAAATATCAGGCCCAACTCCTAGGCATGCTAGAGGTTCAAATTCAAGTCTGTTTTTACTTTAAACACTTTAAACCTAGCTACTCTGCTGCCTTAGACTAGGGGATGTCCTCCTTGAGCACTCTGGTTCTCACTCAAAATTACTCTAGTAGAACAGACTTACAAGATCAGTTCCTGAGTAACCCAGAGCTAGAATGGGTTACTGAGAGAAGCAGCTTTGTTAAAAAAGGGGTTAGAAAGGCAGGACATGCTATTGTTTCACTGCAAGAAGTCACAGAGACAAAACCTTTGCCCCCAGGGACCATTGCCTTCACTCAAGGACTAACTTTAGCAGCTGGGAAGAAAGTTAATCTCTATACTGATTCCAAATATGCTTCTCTTGTGATGCATGCTCCTTTGCCATCTGGAAAGGAGGAATATTTACAAATGATAAATCTCCTATGAAGCATAGACAGGAAATTTCCAGCCTACTTGAGGCTGTCCTGCTTCCCCAAGAGGTCACAGTGATTTACTGCCAGGGGCACCAAAAATCCAATACTGTAGTAGTCCAGGGAAATGACAAGGCTGCTGGTAGATAAGGCTGCTAAGATAGGGCTGCTAAGGTGGCTGCCCAAAGCTCAATTTCAGTGTTAGCATTAGTTTCTGATATCTCTCTCATGCCTACCACTACTACTTACACCAAGGAGGAAAGAGAGCTAGCAACCAAATGGTTGTTTCACTAAAGGAGGAAAAATCTTCCTGCTTAGTGAAGTCCAATGGAAAGCCCTTCGTGGCCTCCATCAAGCCATCACTTGGGCAGTGAGGCTCTTACTTCCCTGACACAGGAAAATTTTGAAGGAAAAGGCTTAGCCTTACTCAAAGCTGTGCCCTCTGTGCTATTAACAACCCCAATTCCAGCAACCTAACCTGGATTCCAGCCTTAACGGCCCCATCCAGAAATGGCAAATGTACCCTGGAGAAGACTGACAAGCCAACTTACATGTCACTGTGCCTGGGATACGAATACCTATTAGTATTTGTAGACACCCTTACTGGGGGGATAGAAGATTTTCCTACCCGGACAGAAACTGCTAACTTTGTCTCCAAACTGCTTCTCAAATAAATAATCCCTCAATTTGGATTGCCTGTTTCTATTCAAAGTGACAATGATCCAGCCTTTGCCAGTCGTATAACTCAGGAAGTGGCCAAAGCTCTTGGCATAAACTATCACCTCCATTATGCCTGGAGAAGAGAATCCTCTGGAAAGGTCGAGAGAGCCAATAGAGATTTAAAACAGACATTGGCCAAGTTCTATCAGGAGACACATATACCTTGATTGCTTAATCCGTGCTTAGCACTTCTTAGAACATGCTTAGTGCAAAAGAGCCCCTTCAGCTGAACTCCTTTGAGATGATGTAAGGAAGACCTTTTCTGACTCAGGACTTTTATACTGGAACCAGAAACACACAATCTAACCAGATATTTCACTTCTCTGGCAACTCAAAAGCTCTTTCCCTCACCAGAGCCACAATCCTCTTTTCCAAAAGTAAAATCATAGGGCTCACTCAGTCTTAGTTAAATCCTGGCAGGAAAACTGGCCCAGTATTCAGCTGAAACCAAAATGAGAAGGACCTTACATTGTAATTCTTGTTATTCCCACAGTAGTTATAAGTTAGTGGGGTTCCTAGTTGGATTCACCTGTTCAGAGTCAAATTTCCTTCCCAGGAACCAGCTGAACCCTTAGAAGGGCTGAAACTCTTGTTTAAAAGGCAAAGATAAATATGCACTTCCTTACTATCCCTTCCAGTTTCCTGTTGATTAGCTACCTGCTCTCTGCCCCAATCCCTATCCACCCATTTTAATGTAGTCAAGTATGTCTCCCTACAATTAAACATATCTCACTTCTGGATACGCTCATGGCTGCACTCTTCTACTTTGGCATGGCCAGCCACTATAACTTACTGGAGAACCGGTGAACTCTCAACATATTTATATCTCAGCACCACAGGGTCCTCGAAAAGCAAGCACTTAGTAAATTTTCCCTACATCATGCCTGCTGCTTTTTCTCAAACCACCAAAAAGCCGGTCACCCCCATCTATGGGCCCATTTATTCTAGGGTAACGATGGCTGACAATCTCACTTTCCCCATCTGTCTCCAAGCAGAAATGACAGGAAAATTAGTAGATAAACTTTCCCCATCCCAGTATCAGACCACCATCATAATATCTATTCCCCAAGGCAAAGGACAGGCCATTGACCTTAAGCCATTCTTCTAAAGGGTCAAGCTACCTTGGCCTTCTTCTTCCAAAGTTGGGGTAGGTGTGTGTGTGGGGGGGGGGGAGGGGACAAATACCAGCTATCCCAGGACTCATACTTTTAGTATGATTCTTACCCCTAAAGATGGTATTTTCTTCCTCTTTGGGAATAATACCTATCTATCACTTCCCCCTTCATGGATTGGTCTGTGTACTTTGACTTATGTTAGCCCCCACTCCTGCCCCTTACCTGAATGGCTCTATACCATAAAAATCCAAAAGTTCTCCACTTTCACAATGAAAAAGCAATCCCCATGTGGGTTGGTTTGAAGCTGTTATGTACTCCAGAAAAGCCATGTTCTTTTTCCTAATCCAATCTTGCGGAGGCAGACCTATTGTTTAGAGTGGGACCTTTTGATTAGGTTGTTTCCATGGAAATACGACCCATCCAATAGTGGGTGGGACCTTTTTGACCAGGTGGTTTCCATAGAGGGCAAGCACTCTGTCCATTCAAAGTGGGTCTTAATTCGCTTACTGGAGTACTTTAAGAGGGAACCATTTTGGAAAAAGCCAACACAGATGGATGTTTGAAGATGCAGAAAGAAAACACCCCCAGTAAAGCTATTTGAAACTAGAAACCAAAGGACTGGCAGACACCAATCATGTGCCTTCTCAGCTGACCAAGGTGTTCCGGACGTCATTGAACTTTCTTAAGTCAAGGTCTCTTTCTCTAAGAGCCTTAGTTTGGACATTTTTATGGCCTTAGAACCATAAACCTATAACTTAATAAATCCCTTTTATAAAAGTCAGTCCATTTCTGGTATGTTACATTCCAACAGCATTAGCAAACTGAAATACCATCCTAATATATACCTCTTATTGGATCTCTCATCGGTACTGGCCTGGAAGTGGGAGGAATTATAGCAAGTAATCAATTCTTCCATAACCTCTTGCTTCAGTTAACCCACAGATCAACCACACTGTTCGATTCATAGAACAATTGTATGATCAAGTTGAATCCTTAGCCACAGTTGTCCTCCAATACAGGTGAGCTATAGATGTGATCACTGCAGCCCAAGGAGGGACATGCCTCTTCCTGGTAGAAGAGTGCTGTTTTTACATAAACCAATCTGGAACAAATACAAGAAAGCACTTGCAATCTTAGGGACCTTTCTCAAAATATCTGGGAAAATGCTGGATCACACAGGTGGCCTAACTTTTCTCTTCCCAGCCCAACCTCTTGGATCCTCCCACTCCTCAGTCCCCTCATACTCCTACTTGCTATTCTTATGTTTGACCCCTGCCTGTTTGACCTTCTTGTTAAATTTATATCCAACAGGCTGAAAACTTTTTGAACTAAATTGATAGTCAATGTGTTCCTGGACCAGAACCAACCCCTCTCAGTAGACTTGAGAAGGAAATTTACACCTGGGCAGACAGGGTCAATTGCCTGCAAACCAGTTGGAAGTAGTTCCAGAAGACAGACCATTACCCTTTGGCTTCTCTGTGAGAATAAAGGGTGTAAAATGCTTTCAGAGGGAAGTTGAGGCAGGCTAGAACAGATCAGTTCAGGCCAATGGTGTCTGTTGACCCTGCAAGGGAGCCATGGGTTAAAATCAAATTCTAAGCCACAGCATACAAGTTAAACAAAGAGGGAAGAGAGGAGGTGTCATACTGAGAATTAAAACAAGGTCTATAGGAAACTGGTTAACGACAAGGCTAGTGCACGAGATGTAATAATGTTTTTGCATCCAAGTTCTCAAAAGCAGTGGAGAAAACAAACAGAGGAAGAGAGGGCTTACCAAGGAGGGTGAATTGGAAATTTCCACTGCTAGCGTGAGACTTTTGACACCTAGCTTTAAGCCCATCAGCATGGTAGCAAGGCACATATATAAACCCAACCCTAAATTCATTGGGAGTGTTTTTCATCTCAGAGGACACCCGTGGTATACCCTTTCACTGTGTACTTTGTTTTCAATAACTTTGCTGTTTGATACTATCTGCTTTGCTTGTCTTCAAATTATTTTAAACCATGAGAGACCAGACCTGGAATGGAGGTTGGCCCTGGTGCCAGCCAGTGTTGGCCAAGCTCTGGTAACAATATGAAAATACCTGTGAATTTTATGATTATAAGGCTACTATTAAAACTAATATTACTACTGTGGTCTTGTTGCCAATGCTCATAATTGAAGGAAATGATAACATTTGAGTAAAACGTTAGTGAAAATAAAGAGGTAATTGTTTTGCTATTCAAATTCTTAGTACTCCTGAATTCTGTCGATGGAAGCGGTAGGCAGAATTTGGCCCCATAACTTGTGCATCCTGTCATTACTCCATGGTTATGTGGCTTACATACAAAAACGATGTTGCAGATTAAGATCATTAATCAGTTGACCTTAAAATAGGGAGATTATCCTGGATTATCTGTGTGGGCCCAGTATGCCTCTAAGAGGGAGGCAAGAAGGTCATAGAGATGTGGCAGATGGGGAAGTCTGAGAGATTCAAAACATGAGAAGAACTCAATCTGCTGTTCCTGGCTTGAATACAGTTGGGCCCACATAGAAAGCATGAGAAGGAGATTAAAAAGTGGGTGTTCACTGTTCATAGCAGCATTGTTCACAATTGCAAAAAAATGGAAGCAACTCAGATGTGTCCATCATTATAAATAAAGTGTGGCAAATACATACAAGTATTCAGTATTATTCAGTATGAAG
Source organism: Tamandua tetradactyla (assembly GCF_023851605.1). Classification (NCBI taxonomy): domain Eukaryota; kingdom Metazoa; phylum Chordata; class Mammalia; order Pilosa; family Myrmecophagidae; genus Tamandua; species Tamandua tetradactyla. The sequence continues at coordinate 95,083,650 of NC_135333.1, read as the reverse complement.
AGGGATAAAGTTTTGATGCTTGTAACAGAATGGATGAACCTTGAGTTCACATTCAGTGAAATAAGCCAAACACAGAGGGATATAGTGTATGATCTCATTGTGAAATGAAGCAATTAGAATAAGCAAATTCATAAAGTCAGAAGTAGGAATGCAGGTTGCCAAGGGCCAGAGTGGGGTTGGGGGATGGGAAGTTTATGCTTAGTTGTACAGAATTTTTGTTTGGTGTGATGGAAAGGTTTCGGTAATAGATGGTGGTGATGGTGGCACAACATGGTAAATGTAATTAACACCACTGAATTATATATTTGAATGTAGTTAAAGGGGGAAATTTTAGGTGGTATATATATTATCAGAATAAAAATTATTTAAAAAACAAAAACAAAAACATGAGAATGTACAACATTAACAGTGACCCCTGATGTAAACTATGGTAGTTCTCCCCAAATTGATCTAGGTTCAACTCATTTCTAACCAAAACTCTGGCAGGACTTTTTTGTAGAACTTGTTAAGCTGCTTCTAAAATTTGTATGGAAATACAGAGGACCAAGAATAACCAAAACAATCTTGAAGAAGAACAAAGTAGAAGGACTGTACCTGATAATTCAAGATTTACTATGTAAAGCTATAGTAATCAAAAAGTATGGTGTTAGTATAAGAATAAATAAATAGGTCAATGGAATATAATCCATAAATAGACCTATAAATAAATGGTCAACTGATTTTCAGAGTTACCAAAGCAATTCCATAGGGAAACAAAGTCATTTCAACAAATGGAGATGAGACAACTAGCTAGTCATTTATGAGAAAAGATGAATCAATATCTAACTCACACCATGCCCAATATCAATGAAATGGGTGATTACTTCCCATTTACCTTTATTTTTCCCAGTACCACTGAACCACCAACTTCACCTAAACCATGTATTATTTCAGTATTTCCCCATGCTCATTTAATCATGTATAAATAAATATATTTATAGAGGAGTTTTAGTCATTATTTTATTAACTAGCATATGGTACACACTTCTCTGGCCCTTGCCTTATTCAACAAGTCACTGAAATCCCTCTGTTCTAGTTTGCTACCAGTAATGGAATGGCTTTTAAAAATGGGATTTAATAAGTTGCTAGTTTACAGTTGTCAGGCTGAGAAAATATCCCAATTAAAACAAGTCTTTAGAAATGTCCAACCTAAGCCTTCCAAGGAAAGATACCTTGGTTCAAGAAGGCCGATGATGCTCAACATTTCTCTCTCAGCTGGAAGGGCACATGGTGAACATGGCAGCATCTGTTGGCTTTCTCATGGCTCTACACAAGGAACTCTCTCCAAAATGTTTCCTCTTTTAAAGGATTAATGGGTGGAGTCACAACTCCATGGAAGCTATCTGATCAAAAGTTACCACCCACAATTGGGTGGGTCATATCTCCACGGGAACAATCAAAATGCTCCTAACCAGCAATATTGAATTAGAATTAAAGGACCTGGCTTTTCTGGGATCCACCAGATTCAAACCAGTACACCCTCAAAGTCAATGGGAATAGTTCTAAGTCAATTTTAATAGTTACTTAAAATTCATCATTATCCTATTGAGAATCATAAACTTTGTTTCCCAATTTTTGCCTCTGTGAACAATTCGTCAGCCTTGCAGAGATTCCCAGAAGGGGTAATGCTATTATGGTAATTTTACCATAAATAGAAATTGCCAGGTTACTTTTCTTTTATGACTGTAACAGTTCTCATTAACAACCAGAAAGAAATCCCTTCCCATCCCTGTCAATAATAGATTTTAACTTTTCAATCTATACAAAGTTACATTTATTTGAACAGTCAAAAAGTTCCCATAAGTTAAATTACCAACTGGAAAACAAAGTTCATGACCAATTTGAAAACAGAGTGAAAGGTGGAGAAGATAGTAAAAGAGTTCAGCAGTCAAAATGGAACATGATCCACTAAGTCAGGTGCTAAAAGCTTTGGGTTTAGGAAACTGAATTTGAGATGCTACTCAGGTAATCAGTTCAACCTTTGTTGAAACTACTATTTTGTTCAGATTCAGTACAGGGAGCTGAGATCTTTAATATTCTTTTATACAGTCCTGTTATGTTATGTCTGTCCATTCTCAGTGGGGATATTCCAGGTGATATTTAATGTTGTGAGAGACACTGAAGGACTGAGCATTTTCCACAATGGCTCTTCCATATCCTTGTCCCCCAAGGCTGATCCTCCTCACCCTTTTTTAGCCTTTACCTTTTGGTTCCTTACCCCTCTAGATCAGACAATGGCTGCAATCCACAGGAACAATCCCTCCCTTTCTTAAGGACCCATCTTTGACCAATTATTCCCCCAACAAGCTAAACTTCACCTGACTCCTCCTGCTAAGCTACTATCCTTTCACAAGTTAGACTGCTCATTTGGAGTCTTTTCATAACTGATATTCTCCAATAAAGATTTATGCTAACAGTGTTCTGACTTATTTTTTCTAAAGTTGTGGTATCTTGACTCAAAAGACTGTATCATCTAGGCATCCAAATTGAAAAGGAAGAAGTAAAACTGTCATTGTTTGCAGATAATATTATACTATATGTCAAACCCCCCCAAAAATCCACAGCAAAGCTACTAGAGCTAACAAATGAGTACAGGAAAGTGGTAGGGTACGCCACTTTGTACACACAAACTTTGTACATACAAAAAATACAACATTCAAAAATCAGTAGTATTTCTATACACTAGTAATGAGTAACCTGAGGAGGAAATCAAGAAAATAATTCCATTTACAATTGCAACCAGAAGAATAAAATATTTAGGAATAAATTTAACCAAGGATACAAAAAAACCTATACACAGAAAACTATAAGAGATTGCTAAAGGAAATCAAAGAAGTCCTAAATAAATGGAAGGGCATACCATGTTCATGGGTTGGAAGACTAACTATAGTTAAGATGTCAATTCTACCTAAATTGATTTATAGATTCAATGCAATTCCAATTAAAATCTCCAAAACTTACTTTGCAGAAATAGAAAAAACAATAACCAAATCTATTTCAAAGGGCAGGGTGCCCCGAATAGCTAAAAATATCTTGAGAAAGAAAATGAAGTGGAAGGTCTCATATTACCTGACTTTAAGGCATATTATAAAGCTACAGTGGTCAGAACAGCAAAAGACCTGGCATGAAGATAAATCTACTGACCAATGGATATAGATCCTCTCATCTATGGACAATTGATCTTTGATAAGGCAGTCAAGCCAACTCACCTGGGACAGAGCAGCCTTTTCAATAAATGGTACTTAGAAAACTGGATATCCATATGCAAAAGAATGAAAGAGGATGCATATCTCACACCTTATACAAAATTAACTCAAAATGGATCAGACCTAAACATAAAACTTTTAGAAGAAAATGTAAGGAAATACCTTATAAATCTTGTAAGAGGAGGCAGTTTCCTGGATCTTATACCCAAAGCATGACCATTGAAGAAAGAATAGATAAATGGGAACTCCTCAAAATTAAATACTTTTGTGTATCAAAGAACTTTGTCAAGAAAGTAAAAAGGCAGTCTACACAAAGGGAGGCAATATTTGGAAATCACATATCAGATAATGGTCTAGTATCCAGAATATATAAAGAAATTCTTTAACTCAGCAGCAAAAAGACAAACAACCCAATTAAAAAAATGAGCAAAAGGCATGAACACTCAATTCTCAGAAGAAGAAATACAAATGGCTAAAAGGCACATGAAAAGATGCTCACCTTCCCTGGCTATTAGGGGAATGCAAATCAAAACCACAATGAGATATCATCTCACACCCACCAGAATAGCCATTATCAATAAAACAGAAATAGCAAGTGCTGGAGAGGATGTGGAGAAAGATGCACACTTACCCACTGTTGATGGGAATGTAAAATGGTATAACAACTGTGGTAAGCAATTTGGCAGTTCCTCAGGAAGCTAAGTATAGAATTGCCATATGATCCAGCAATCCCACTGCTAGAGGACATGAGGGCAAAGACACAAATGGACATTTGCATACCTATGTTTATAGCAACATTTTTTACAATTGCCAAGAGATGGAAATAGCCCAAAGGCCCATCAATGGAGGAGTAGCTAAAAAGTTGTGGTATATGCATATGATGGAATATTACACATCTGTAAGTAAGAATAAAGTCATGAAGCATGTAATAATAAGGATGTATCTTGAAGACATTATGCTGAGTGAAATTAGTCAGAAACAAAAGGACAAATGCTATATGGTCTCATTGATATGAACTAATATTAATGAGTGAACTTGGAGAATTGAAGTTAATAACACAGGTTATCAGGTGATAGAAATAGGGTAGAGATTTGGTAATTGGTTCTGAAGGGATAAAATTATGCAAGAGGACTGATGGTAAAAATTCAGAAATGAATAGCACAATACTACCTGATTGTAGCACAATAATGTAAGTACCCTGAATGAAGCTGAATATGAAAATGAGGGAGGGAGGAGGGCTGGGGACACATATGAAACCAGAATGAAAGATAGATGATAAAGACTGAGATGGTATAATTTAGGAATGCCTAGAGTTTACAATGATGGTGATTAAATGCACAGATTAAAAAATGTTTCTGCACGAGGAAGAGCAAGGGATGTCAGTATTGCAGGATGTTAAAAATAGATGGTCTTCCATATTTTAAAACTTCAACTTCTGTGTGAGACTAAAGGGAGAAATGCTTATTTGGTGCAAAATTTATATTTTGACTAGTGCATTTCCTAATTTAACTTGCATGGTTAGATTAATTCAATGCCATAAGTACATGGAACCTTGAATAGGGCATGAGATTTTGTTTGTTTGTCCAGGTTAGTGTGATGCCCTCATAAATCCCAGGGTGATTTGAACAGTAAATAAAGAAGTATTTGCAAAGTGCCCTTGGGGGAATGGGGAGAAAGGAGAAAATATTCAACTTCCCCATTTGGAGAATTCCTGATATTCTTGCAAACAGTGAGGACAACCAAATCAATAGATTGAGCCCTCAATCTTGGGGTTCACCCCTATGAAACTTATCCCCACAAAAGGATAGGCTAAGCCTACTTAAAATTAGGCCTAAGAGTCATCCACAGAGAACCTCTTTTGTTGCTTAGATGTGGCCTCTCTCTGTCTAAGTCAACATGGCAAGTGAACTCACTGCCCTCCCCGTCTGCATGGGACCTGACTCCCAGGGGTGTAAACCTCCCTGGCAACATGGGACAGAAATCGTGGGATGAGCTGGAACTCAGCATCAAGGGATTGAGAAAACCTTGAGGGAAAGGGGGAAGAGAGAAATCAAAATAAAGTGTCAGTGGCTGAGAGGTTTCAAACAAAGTTGAGAGGTTGTTCTTACATGTTATATAGATATCCTCTTTTTAATTTATGCTGTATTAGAGTGGCTAGAGGGAAGCACCTGATCATTGTATATGGATATAGCTTTACAATGTGACTGTGTGATTGTGAAACCTTGTGTCTGATGTTCCTTTTATCTATGATATGGGCAGATAAGTAAAAAATATGGATAACAGACAAATAATAGGGGGAACAAAGAAAAAGAAAAAAGATGACCATCTGCTGCTTGAGCCTGGGTCACACTGACCAGAACTGAATGCACCTGAGACACCTTGACATTTGCTCTCCTCAGTTGCAGTGACCTGCTGGCTGATGGAGACCTGCTCCTGACTCCCTCTCTAAGTTGAAATGCCACTTAAATATTAATTCTTCTCTTTATTGTCCTTGGTATAAGCTTTTGATTTGTTTCATGACTCAGAGTTCTCATGGATGAGGTGAATTCATAGTCCCGAGTAATTCTTGGGGCCTACTTAATTTTTCTTGTTTGTTCTTTTCATTTGAAAATAGGCTCAAAGCTGTGGGGCAGATAGCACTGAACATTTGAAGCTCTAGTAGGATCTTACTAACAACAGATTAGAACTTCATTAACCACTCTAGGGAAATTGGAATATGGATGACATTCCATTTTCCCAGCACATTGGAAGAGTCAAAGCGTTCAAAGATTCCTAATATTCAATGGTCAGCATTTCTTAAAACGGGAAGAGTCTTGTAAGAGGAAAATTCTAAAACGGCTTCCATAAAGGACGACTTTATGGAAAGGCTAGTAAAAACATGGAGGTTCTAAAACTTAAAGCTCTCCTCTCCTCCTGAACCAACCCTGGAACGACCTCTTTCCTTGACTCCTTACTTTGACTTCCACCTCCCCCTTGCTCTACTCCTCTTCCTCCTGTACCTTCCACAGGTCCTCTTCACTTTCCTCTATTGATCCTTCCTAGATATAACCTTCTCACTGGGCAATACCCCTTCATAATATCTTACAACATCGTTAGAGATGATGACCAACTTCAAAGACCTTAGACCTTTAAACCTTGGTCAAAATCAGGTTTGCAAAATCTAGTTAAGGCCTTTCTAAATTCTAAAAAGGAAAGAGAAATTCACTGAGGAATTTTGAACCATCTTAGCAGCTTGTATGACTCCTCTAACCTCTATCAATTAGTTCATCTTTTTATGGCACCCAGAGATGCTAAAACTCTTATACAATGTGTGGAGCCTCCATTATGCTCTCCAGATAGAATGCCTTGAAGGATAAATTTCCTCCACAAATTGGCAGCATTATCTCCAAAGAACATAATGTCTCTCTGTCAAACCAAAGTGCAGTATGACATCATCCTACAAAATGGAAAGCCACTTTTCCTTCAAGAATGGAAGCTCTTCATGACTTTATGTGGCTAATTATCAATAATTTAGAGGATTTCTTGGATTCATGGAATACAGTAGAAATGGATGCCTAATTTTTCCATATTGGCTGCTCCTTTATTTATCTAGTTGACACACCTGATCCCTTGCCCTGGAGAGATACACTACGCTTGGACTCTATAATTGTCATAAGCTTTTCTTTTTATGGACATGAGGACATAATCCAGAGAAGCTATAAATTCCTAGATAAGACAATTAAAAAAAAAAACCCTCTGTAAGTGTATTATAAAGTGCAAGTGCACATTCCTAAGCATAATAGCTAGCTGTACTTAAACTACTCCTGCTATATATATCAGTAACTTCAAAGAGACATATTGACCATCTTGCAAAACTTGAAATGGCTCTGTCCTTCTTTGTCCTTGCCCTATAGGACTCTCTGTTACCCATTGGTGGTGCAGCTCACTACTCTGAATGTCCTGCAGCCACCCAGGACAAGCTTCCCACTCCGTAAGTTCCCTAATAAACTGTTACTATTATACTATATGGAGTGGCCTGCTTTGTTTTTCAGTCTTAAGTGCCCATTTAACTTTGATGGGACCTATCCTGTAGGTTCACAGGCAGACAAGGCATATATAAAGAACTCAGGACAAACTCTAGGGGCTTTAACAACAGCACAATGGATGTCAGAGACTCATTGCTTATTATAGCTTCTCACTTGACCTCTTGGCAAAAGACTGCCTTTCTTGTTTGAGTGCAATGACAAGAGATTCAAAGTTACTTGATGGTCCCTTATGCTGTTTAGACCTTATTCTTTATTGGAAATACTCAGCATTTTTCTGCCTCTAGATTGGCTCCCCGAAAAATCTTCCTCCCTGTTCCTCTTCTTTCTTCTCCTGATTATCATGGACATTTTCAGAAATTTACCTGTCCCTGACTTCCTTGAGACTCCTTTGGATAATCCATATTTAAAACTTTATGTGAATGGTGAAGAAAGATGTTTGTGGAGTGATCGGTACCTGCAGGTGATAATAATAATAATAATAATAATAAAATTTATGTGAATGGGATCTATATGATGACCAAACGAGGAGAATATCAAGCTGGATATGGTATCCTAACCCTCTTAAGGCTTTCTCAGATCCAATTCTCTCCCAGAAGCCAAATCTGTACACTTGCTGAGACTGTGATCCTTACAAGAGCCTGAAAGTGAGATTGCAAATGTATACACAAAAAAGAAGATACGGTTTTGGAGTGGTTCATAATTTTGGTATGCTTTGGGAGCATGTGGCTTCTCAACTGCAGCTGGTACTCCATTAAAAAATGGCAGCAACATAAAAGTCCTATCAGATGCCTTGTCTCTTCCAAAAGTATCACCCATGATTAAGGTTGAGGGCCATGCTAAAAAAAGACTTAAACTCAAGAAGCAAAGAGTAATGCTCTTGTACAATAAGATGCTAAGATGTTCAAGAGCTGCTTTAACACACCTCCAGACCGTCCTACAAGTACAACAATCAAAGCCCAAACTGATCCCTGTTGGTATTGGGTCTTTAGTTAACTCCACCATCATACTAGAAAATATCATATTGTCTTCTCTACCCAGGTGGTCTCTGAAAACATTAAAATGGTTGTTTGTTCTGCCCTCAGACATTGAGAGAGAGCCTCTCATAAATGATACGTATTATATATGTATGCTATATATAACCCACCATAGAGAGGAAATTTTAAAACCACCTTCAATAAGCATTCATAAGGAAACTTCAGTAAGATTACAGAGGATGACTGGTGGGAATCCCAACAATCCTGGGAAAACAGTGGCAGGGCCCGGAGCAGGTCCAGCACCTCAGTCCCAGTACCCCACGCAGGAGTACAAGCACATGATGTCCAAGTGCAATGGGCCGGCCGGAGGCTCATGGTCTTCCCCCCACTACTTTACCAATGTTCTATAGTTGTTACCTTATGTTAACTAAGCAATTAGTCCCAGATGCCTTCTTTGGCCTTCACTTATATCCATTTGTTTAGCTTATTTCCTTTACTTTCACTGTACTTTATGTTAACTGAGGGGATTATAACATTGCTATAACCAGATGCCTGGCCCATATTTATAGCCAATTTGTGTTTTCGTCAGGCTTTTGTCAGTTTTCAAGAGTTTTTTTGGCCCTCACCTGCACACCTTCTGTGAAATATAATTGAAACATAACCAATCAATATATGCCAATTTAAATAATGTCACTATCTCTATCCCCATCCTCCCTTGTTTAAATCCCAAAAAAATCCTAAGCTCTTTAGATTCAAGGAGCTAGTTTTGAGCTTTTTTTTTTCTGTCTCCTTGCTTGGCTGCCATGATGATTTGAAACTGTTGTGTATCCTCGAAAAGTCATCTTCTTTAACCCAGATTCAGTATTGCTGAGTGGGATAGTTTTGTTTCCATGGAGCTGTGACCCACCCAGTTGTGTGTGGGACCTTTTGATTAGGTGGTTCCATGGAAATGTGTCTCCACCCATTTAAAGTGGGGTTGATTACTGGAGTTGGTTAAGAGGCAACCATTTGGGAAAAAAGCTTTAGAGCACACACAGGCAATGCAGAAAGAAAATACTCCTGGGGAAGCCATTTGAAGAAGCTGATAAAGATAGCTAGCAGATATCACCATGTGCCTTCCCAGCTAAGAGAGAAAACCTATACATCATCCATCCTTTCTTTGGAGTTAAGGTATCTTTCTCTGAATGCCTTAGTTTAGACATTTCTATGGCCTTAGAACTGTAAACTCGCAACTTAATAAATTTCCTTTTTAAAAGCCATTCCACTTCTGGTATATTGCATTCTGGCAGCTTTAGCAAACTAAAATAGCTGCCTTATAATAAAACTCTTTCATTTTTCAAAAGCCTGCTATCACAGCATCAACTTCTGTGTACATTTACACAATGAGCTCTTTCTCAGTAGCAAAACTTGGAAAACTAGGGATCTTCACATGCCACAGTCCAAACATTTTCCTTCAGCTCTCAACAACAAGTTGGAATTCATGGGTCACTCTAATAGGAACTCAGAAACAACCCCAATGAACCGATCACAGAACATCTCACGCCATTGAGGGATCTCATCCCCATCTTTTTTACAGGCCAATTTGGCCAAATTTTTGTAGTATTAATCAAGTGTGTCCAAACATAGGATCAGCAGGCTAACCTTTTCCAAGAATAAACCCAGGAACTCTTGCTTGACTGGTTCATACTAAACAACACACAACTAGGACTGGTCTTGAACCTCACTGAAAGGGACCCTACCTGGTACTGCTAACCACAACCTTAAGTAAGATTCCAGGGACTTGGCCCTTAGATTCATGTCTCCAATTAAAAATATATCACTCATGTACCTCCTGAAACTTCATGCCAATGGGGAATCTAGAACAGAGAATCTCTTGAGATTCTTCAGAAGTAAATGACACCACAAAGGTAATAGGATTCCCAAGAAACTTAACCCAAGTAGAAGACTGCTATAGGAGGGTAGCTTCTACCCAAGACTTTCTAATCAAGACCTCCACCTGCACAGACCAGGAGTGACAGATTTAAGGTCTTGATTTAAGGCCTTAGGTTATGAAAATTAAATCCTTAAGATTTCTTCCCCTAATTTTGCTACTTCAAGACCTAGGGTTTCAATCAAGATGTTGAATAAAGTATTAAACAAACTTGTTGAAATACAACTCCCGTCTCTACAGACACAATGTAGGGATGGAATCTCTTCTCTTGGCTAATGCCAGCTCGGGCAAGGTAGTAGCTAAGAGACATTGTCCAGAGCCTGATAATTCTCATGTTAATACTTAATGTGCCCACAGTCTTTCACTGTCTTTCCACTAGGCCTGAATGCTTCTGTATATCCACTCACTGAACAAATGATTAAAATTCAACTACAGAGGCAAAAGTGGCTAAAATTCCTGATGGCAATCATCACCTGAAGTAGCCAGAAGCTGCAACCAACAGTAGTGGTGTGGATTCAGAGAACTGACAAACCAAGATATGGTCAAATGATGAGACTCATTTGTCTCATCTGTGAGACTGTGAGAGACCCTGAAAAACTGTATTCTCACATATATTTGTCCCACACAGCTGTAGCCCCTCTACCATCTCTTGGACATGAACTTACTTTTAAACTGTTCCTGGTTACCCCTTGATAAAATCCAAATCAGTCCAACAATGGCCACTAATCTACAAGAAAAATTCCTCCCTTTCTGAGAACCATCCTTAAACAGCTATTCTGAAAACTAGCTGAATTTAGGCTGATAGTTCTTGCTAAAGTTCTATACAAACTTTCTCCCTCTTCTCTAAATTAGAATGCTCTTTTGGAGCCTTCTCATGCCTACCATTTAAAAAAAAAAATCTTAAACTAAAACAATGCTTTGATTGATTTGCTTCTACAATTATTCTCATCATAATTACTGCTAAGAGGAAGCTGGAAACCAGCCTACCGGCTTTGAACCTGAGCTACACTGCCTCCTCATACTGAGCCTTACAGAGTGTTTGACAATCCTTTTCAAACCAATCTTCTGTATGTTGTGACACAAAATTTACTCAAAGTTACATGTTTTTAGGAAAATGATAGGTTTTTTCCTTAACTACAAATTCATTGAATAGAACAGCGATAGCCGTTTTGCTACAAGAAAGCCCAAATTCCGAAAGAAAAGAGGTAAACTTTAAAAATCTTTGAATGCTAATACTTCTTCCTTCAGGTTTCCAGTTTCGGACTAAAGCAGACAGAATCATAAGCAATACAAGACAGTGATTGCTTTGTACTTTGTCAGCTTAGCTAAATTCAAAATAGGCGTGCCCCCCCAATAGATAAATGAATAAGCATCCCAGAATTCCTTTCCCTGTATGAGTCCAAGTTATAGTTGGCCACAAGAAAAAAAATGTTTTGGAAGGCATAAGGGAAGCAGCTGTCATTTTTTACATATGAAAAGTCCATATACGGTGCCAGGCATTATGGCATTTGTGTGTATGTCATCCACAAATCTATTAGCCCACCTTGTTGGGCTGGGACAATTCTCAGCCCACAGTTCCTCAAGTTCCCAAAAGAACTCCTCCTAGTCCTCAGCCAGACACATGTGCAGGGCGCCCTGGTGAAGGGCACTCACTTCTCCTACAGATCACCCAATATTACTGTTTGCTCTTTCAGATTCTAATTTGGCTTTCTGGATTTCAGCTCTTGCACCTTCTCTGCTTTGCATCCAATTTTCCTGATTGCCAGCCTAGGTGACCTCTATCGGCTTCAGACTCCACACAACACCAAAGAGACTGTCCTTGTTTTAGGTTCTCAAGTATCCACTACATTGTCTAAGATCTAATCCCCATAGTAAACTCCATATTCTTTATTCCCCACAGTGTTTCTGCTTCTCTGATCAACCCCTGATTGATACAAAGAGTCGATACATCCATGAAATAAATACCTTCTAAAGAAGGACATAACGTTATATTGGTAGCATTTATTGCTTGCTATGTGCCTGACACTTTGCTAAGAGTGCCTTATCTCATTTAATCTGGACAACCACTCTGTTTTACAGATGAAAAAACTGAACTCAGATTAATAAATTTGACAAAGGGTACACTGCTAGAACACGAAAAGCCAGCACAATGTGAGTTTCTGCTCATAACTGCTTTATCATCCTGCCTCCCCAAAGAGCTTAAGCTCTGCAGAGTTTTCAGAATGAATTTTCCCCCATAGGTGTTTTGACTTTATTTGTTTCTGTTTAGGCTGAAAAAGAATGTTTCCCAAGTAGATAAACCATGTGAAACAATTCCTTTGATTAACAACGCAGCGTAGAAATACGTTGTCTTCATACTTACAAGTTCTGATGAAGAGACCAACTCTCTAATATAATCAGTTTAAAGTGCTTTCCCTCCTTTTAAAAAGCAAACAATCAAATATTCATGATGTGAGGTAAAATTCTTAAATGTGGAAGAGAACAAAAATGGCAACTTTTTGTAAAATCCACAAGAGGCCAACCTATTGCATCACGCATCCTTGAAGTAAAGAGTCCGGGCATGCTATATTTTGTTTTACTAACATTTCCTTATTATAAAAATAATACATGCTCATCAGACAATGAGAAAAATACTGAAAAAATAGCATAAAATTTTATCAATAGGCCATTACCATTACCCAGAAAATGCTATCACCAATAATACATTGATTGATTTTCCTCCCATGATTTCTCTTCTTAGTTTTTGTTTCCTTTTAAAAAAAGTTGTGCATGTTATAATACAACCTTCATAAACATAATTTTAATGATTGAGTATTTTTCCAAAGGAAAGTGGTAACATAATTTACTAAACCATTTCTTTAAGTGGTGGACACAGAGTTTACAGAGATATTGTTTCCTTTGCTTTTACTTAAGCACATAGTATTTTTAAACCAGGACTTTTTAAAGATACAAAAGTAATGCAAAAGTGATGTAAAATTCAGTTTCCCACTCCCAGCCCCAGAAATAACCACTGTCCAATTTTCTTCTGTTCATACCCTTCTGAGTCTTGTCTGTGAAGATACAACTAAAAGGCAAAATTCCTAGATAAGTTTATTTATTAGCACATCTAAAGGTTTTATTGAATTATGAGGAAACCGGCAGGCAAGGGAAGGGTTTGAGAAGTATTTGAGGAGCAGAGATTTACGTATGCAGTCAGAAGGGAAAGAAATGCCAGATTGCTAAATTAACTATTAGACTGGTCAGCTTTCCTTAGGGCAATAAAGCTCTATCACATTTGAGGTTAGCTTCTCAACCAGATAAGCATCTGGTTAGCCTCTAATCTTCTAGAGCTGCAGTATTTCTGCACCTTTATCAGATGTGGGTTGTACCACATTAGGGAAAGAGAGTTATTAGTATAAATGTTTAGGGATGATATAAAAATTAATTAAACATCATTTTGCCTCTTTCTAAGTTTAGGATGACTTTCTTTAAATACAACTATGAAATGTATATGTGCGCTTATACACCTTTTCACTTCAAAATTTCACTTGAAAACTTTCCTACAATTTTCCAGATATTTATTTATTTATTCCAGGTACTTTTACATTTCTATTTAACTTTAAATTTTTAAGTGCCCCTTTCCTGAAAATATTTTTTTTATTTTTATCTGATGTAAGATCTTTTTATTCCAATATAGATAAAACACCACATGTTGAATCATTCATCTACTCGTTATTTACTAGATAGTGCACACACACACATACGTACTTGAGTCTATTTCTGGATTCTATTCTCTTTCAGTGGCCAATTTTTCTATAACTGCTTTAATACGACAATGGTTTTTTTTTTTTTTTGCTTGTTTTCTAATTAAAAAAACTTTATTGTGGGAATGTAATAGAACATGGAATTCCTCATTTTAACCTCCATCACCTATACTATTAAGTGGTATTAACTAGACATAATGATCTTCTTTTTTTTCTATTTTATACGAACATTCTTTTTTTCATCACATAGTTGTATATTCATCATCATGATCATTTCTTAGAACATTTGCATCAATTCAGAAAAGGAAAACAGAAAAAAAATTCATACATACCATACCCCTTACCCTTCCCTTTCATTGATCACTAGCATTTCAATCTACTAAATTTATTTTAACATTTGTTCCCCCTACAATTTATGTAGTTTTAATCCACATGTTTTACTCATCTGTCCATAAGGTAAATAAGAGAAGTATCAGACACAAGGTTTTCACAATCACATAGCCACATTGCGAAAGCTATTTCATTATATAATTATCTTCAAGAAACATGGCTACTGAAACATAGTTCTACATTTTCAGACAGTTTCCTCCAGCCTCTCCGTTACGCCTTAACTAAAAAGGTGATACCTATTTAATGCATAAGAATAACTTCCAGGATAACCTCTCGACTCTGTTTGGAATCTCTCAGCCATTGACACTTTATTTTGCCTCATTTCTCCCTTCCCCCTTTCAGCTGAGAAGGTTTTCTCAATCCCTTGGTGCTGAGTCCCAGCTCATTATAGGATTTCTGTCCCACATTGCCAGGAAGGTCCACACCCCTGGGAGTCATGTCCCATGTAGAGAGGGGAGGGCGGTGAGTTCGCTTGTCATGTTGGCTGAGAGAGAGACCCCACATCTGAGCAACAAAAGAGGTTCTTTTGGGGGTGACTCTTAGGCCTAATTTTAAGCAGGCTTAGCCTATCCTTGGGGGATTAAGTTTCATTTGAACATACCCCAAGATTGGGGGCTCAGCCTATTGCCTTGGTTGTCCCCACTGCTTGTGAGAATATCCAGAATTCTCCATTTGGGGAAGTTGAATTTTCCCCCTTTCTTACCATTCCCCGAAGGGGACTTTGCAAATAGTTTTTTATTCACTGTTCAAATCCTTCTGGGATTTATTGAGGCATCACTCTGGACAAACCTACAAAATCTCATGCCGCACTCAAGGCTCCATGTATGTATGGTGTTGAATTAAGCTGTCCACATAAGTTATACTAGGAAATGCACTAGTCAAAATATAAATTTTGTACCAAATAAATATTTTTTGTTTTAGTCTCACACATAAGTTTTAAAGTTTTAAAAAATGAATTACCATCTATTTTCAACACCCTGCAGTATTGACATTCCTTTGTTCTTCCTCATGCAAAACATTTTTAAATTTGTACTTTTAGTCACTATCATTATACACTGTAGGCATTCCCGGATTATACCATCTCAGTCTTTATTGTGTATCTTTCCATCTGATTTCATTTGTGCCCCCAGGCCTGCCTCTATCATTCTGACATTCAGCTTCATTCAGTGTTCTAACATTATTGTGCTACAATCAAGTAGTATTGTACTATCTGTTTCTGAATTTTTACAATCAGTCCTGTGGCACAATCCGTATCCCTTCAGTTCCAATTGCCCAATATCCACCCTATTTCTATCTCCTGATAATCTCTGTTCTTAACTGAAATTATCCAAGTTCATTCATTAATGTTAGTTCATATCAATGAGACCATAGAGTATTTGTTCTTTTGTTTCTGGCTAATCTCACTTAGCATAATGCCCCTAAGGTCCATCCATGTTGTTACATATTTCATGACTTTATTCTGTCTTACAACGGCATAATATTCCATTGTCTGTATATACCACAGCTTGTTTAGCCATTTGTCTGTTGATGGACATTTGGGCTGTTTCCATCTCTTGGCAATTGTAAATAATGCTGCTATAGACATTGGTGTGCAAATGTCTGTTTGTGTCTTTGCCCTCATGTTCTCTGAGTCGATAATTAGCAATGGTGTTGCTGGGTCATATGGTAATTCTGTACTTAGCTTCCTGAGGAACTGAGGAACCACCAAACTGCCTTCCAAAGCAGTTGCACCAACATTGGATAAGTGTGCCTTTTTCTCCACATCCTCTCCAGCACTTGATATGACAATGTTTTAATAGCTTTATATTTTTAGCTTAAGGAGAATTCCTCCATGTTTACTTCTCCACTCAAATATGTTATTTGCCTGAATCTACTCTTTTGTTTATTAATAATGTATATTTTTTGCATTGGTAGAAGGCATGATCAAAAAGGTAAAGGGAACTTTCCCACCTAGTCAGGCAGAATGGCTCCCACAAAGAAGGGTAGTGGGATGAAGGGCCATTCTGCCATCAATGAGGTTGGTGATGACCAAGGAGTACATCATCAACATTCACAAGTGAATCCATGGCGTGGGCGCCACAAAGCATCCTCAGGCACTCAGAGAGACCTGGAAATTTGCCATGAAGGAGATGGAAACTCTACATGTGCACATCAGCAACAGGTTCTAACAAGAAGATTCATCAAGCAAACTCTATGTGTTGGTTATCTATGTGCCTGTCACCATTATCAAAACTCTAGTCAATGTGGATGAAAATGAACAGCTGATTATCAAATAAAATTATAAATTTTAAAGGGAAAAATAAATCATCCTTCTAATTCTGTCCCCCAAGCCATCCAGTTCCTGTCTACAAAGGAAACTAATATTTCTAGTCTCTTGGGTATCATGCCATAGACATTCTATAGAGGAGTATTTGTGTTGTTTTCATCTTTTGGCTTTCATAATGCTAATAGGAACATTCTTGAATATAGTGTGGTATACATATACATGCGTTTCTTATGGCATATTACTAAGGTTGGAATTTTGGGGTCACTGAGTTTGTTCAATGACAAACTCTTCTTCAAAAAAGTTGTACCAATTTATACTCCCAAGAAGAGGGCTGGAAGGGTCCTGTTTCACATTCTCATCAACACTTGGTTTTATTAGCCTTTCTAAATCTTAGTCATTCTGGTGGCTATATAGCAATAATATGTGGTTTTCCTGAAACTATGGAGATTAACATCTTTACATGCTTATATGCCATTTGGAACTTATTTTATGTAATGCCTGCTTTAAGTCTTCAACATATTTGGGGGAGAGGGAGAGGAGAAGTGGGGCTATCTATCTTTGCCCTTATTTTCATTGTGGTTTTGTTCACATTTTTGGTCCATTTGGAATTAATTTTTGTGTAAGGTAAGTGGTAGGAGTTGGGCTATCACTTTCCAGATGGCTACTCAGCTGTCACAATACTACTTATAGGTAGCAGGCAGCCCCTGTTTGCCCAAGGCATTTCCCCTTGCAGCAGGCTGGCCCCTCAACCCTCCTTGCACATTTAAACTACCTCCTCTTTAAAAATTCCCCAAATTCCTCTGTGCAGTCAGAACTACACGTAAACAGGATGCTTGCCTCAAGAATGGGTAAGACTGCACGTAAGTAAGCAAGATAAGACAAATTCCTGTAAAGAAACCCCTCCCCTAACCGCTCATCCACTTCTGTAAACTCAGCTTCGTGCCCTTCCCAATTTAAATCAGCCAATCATTTCCTTCCAACACCACCAGTTCATCCCTTGTATTTAACACATCATCCTGACTTTAAAACCTTTTGTCACCTTTTGTCCAGGGCTCAGACTTTCAAGGTGACTTGGCTGGGTCCTGTGCACATGGACAAATGAAATCTTGCTTCCTGAAGCTCCAGAGCCTCCGTCCCAACTCCATTGGTGTCCCACATAATCTTCCTGGAAGCTCTTGCAGAGCTTCCCTCCTGGTTTCGCACAACATTTCTGGGGGCTCATCTGAGATTGAGAGCCAATGACATTATCACCTCCCTCACCTGCAGCAGCGATGTCACCCAGACTGGAGACCTGATGGAATCCAGTGCTGGCATCGGGGACTTCCCCGTCTTTCAGAATCCCAACCTACCTGGCTGGGACGCTCATCACCACTGGAGCTTCGGGAACCAGATCTCGGGGAGTGCTGCCCGTCTGTCTGGTAAGCACTTATATGTGTTCAGGTTATTAGCCTACTCGTAGAAGGCCAGGGCCCTGAGTGGAAGGGAGTACTGATCAACCTCCAAGACTCCATGCACTGGTCTCTGTCCAGATAACAGAAGTCTTCATGTTCAGTTTTGGGAAGGGTGGTAAGGGTGGTGCAGGAGGAATGTTGATTGACTGTGTGAGGAAAAGGAAGTCCTAGGCCACAGGAGCCAAGCACCAGGCCGCGAGTGAGTTCGGATTCTGCAAGTCTGTGGTGATCCTTATACAGTTAAGGGTGGGAAACCCCCTAAGGGGGGCTGGCCAGAGGTTATACTAGACCACCAAAGCCAAGAGGCACCCAATGTCCCCACTAGGGGAGTGGCCAGGCAGAACAAAGTGCTCGATTATCTAAAATCCCTCTGTTGTTTGTCTGTAAACCCTTACCCTAACCACTGGCTCCACTGATATGGAGGGGTGGAGTGGGAAATCTAGTAAGACAGCATTGCGGTGATGATGTCCAACTTTAACAAGGCTTTTACTGATGACTGGAGAGTCAAGCTGACCCCCAGTCAACTCAGGAAATTCTGTATGCTAGAATGGCCCACCTTTGGGGTAGATTGGCCATCTGAGGGAAATTTTGAGTTAGAAAAGGTAAAGGCAGTTTATAGTATAGTGTCAGGGATGCCTGGACACCCAGATCAGTTTTTCTACATTGCCACCTGGCTGGAGGTCACAAAGAAGAAGCCAGGGTGGATAAAGACTTGCCCTAATGGACAATGCCAGGTGTTTCTCACCCAAGTGGTGGAGAAGTCCTGCAAGGAACCAGGTGGCAAGCCCAAGGTCCCGGTTTTACCCAGTGCACCAGAAGAAGGAGAAAACCCCCACCTTACTTCATGCCACCAACACCTGTGGCCCTACTGAGCTCCTCCACAGCAACCCCTGACCCCCCAGCAGCCCAGAACTATCACATGAGGCTCTGCTGAGCCCAGCCATCCCTGGACTCCCTGAGTCATGGCAGCTGCAGCCCCAGCCAGGTGCAGCTGCTCTACCCGTTGCCACACCCTTAATGCCTTTGAGAGAAACCTGAGGGCCTCCCTATGTCGATGCCCAAGGAGACTTTCAGGAAGGGAGAAGAAACTTCTTATATATTCCTTTCACTTCTATTGACCTGCTAAACTGGAAAAATTATATGCTATCCTACACCGAGAGGCCTCAGGTGATGATCGACTTGTTCTAGTCCATTATACAGACTCACCAGCCCACCTGGCCTGACTGCAACCAGCTGCTTGTAACTCTCCTCAGCACTGAGGAATGTCAGCGCATGGTAGCAGTGGCATGGAAGCACCTGGAGGAAGGTGCTCCCGATGGCACCTTAGACCCTCCCCAATATGCCATCTGCATATTTTCCAGGAGACAACCCAGAGTGGGACCCAAACACTGACGTGGGGTTACAGTCCCTCCACTGGTTCTGTGATGCCCTGCTCCAGGGTCTCCGGAAAGGCAGCTGAAAAGCCTACCAACATGGCCAAGGTCAAAGAGGTCTTGCAGAAGCTAGATGAAACCCTGAGCAAATTCCTTGAGTGGTTGATGGAAACCTTCCGCCAATACACATGATTAGATCCTGAAGCCCCAGAGAGCCAAATATTGGTAAACACTGCCTTCATGGGACAAGCAGCCCCTGACAGTCAGCATAAGCTCCAGAAACTAGATAGATTTGCAGGTGTGAACATGAGCCAGCTGACAGAGGTGGCCACGAAGGTGTTTGTCAACGTCAATTGGGACCAAGTAGGGGCCAAGGAAAAGAAATGGGAATTCAGGGAAAAGGCTCAGATGATTGCTACCACCTTTGAGAAGCAAGACCAAGAGCTCTGGCCAAAAACAACCCGACCAGCCCGAACACCCTTGGGGCAAAATCACTGTGCTTTCTGAAAGGAGGAGGAGCATTGGAAGAATGAGTGCCCCAATAAAGCCATCCTGTTAAAAGGCAGAGGAAGGTGGGACACTGGCCCCAGGCCTCATCCAGATCCCAACACCATTGCCTTGGCTGTTAATGAGCTCTCTGACTAGGACAGACCAGGTTCCATGTTTTTAGGCCCTTGGAAACCCATGGTCAGAGTAAAATTAGGGGGTCTAACAATGGACTTCATGGGGGATACCAGTGTCAAACACAGTAATAACCCAGCCCCTGGGAGATGCTCGCCCCACTGGTATAGTGCAGAAGAAGCCATTCCTGAAGACCAAAGAGTGAAGCACTGGGGGTCATTTGGTGTCACACCAGCTCCTGTACATGCCCAAGTGCCCACTGCCACTACTGGGACAGGACCTCCTCAGAAAACTGCATGCCCAAACTACTTTTGGTCCTGAAGGAGAAGCTTTTTAAAAAACTGATGGCCCACAAAAGAGCCTACTCCCAACCACACCAGCTGGTGAAGAGTGGTGGCTGCACGAGGAGTCTAAAGTAGAAGAGGAGGTCTGCCCTAGCCTGCCATTCGAAGACATTCCAAGTGTCTGGCTGAGCACAACCTGCCAGGCCTAGACAAACACTGCCCCCAGTGGTAACTGCCCTGAAGCCTTTGGCATGCCCCATGACAGTGCAACAGTACCTGATCCCTCAGAAGGCCCTGAAGGGGATTCAAGGCCATTTGGCATGACTGGAATCCCACTAGATTATCAGGCCCTGCAACTTCCTGTGGAACACCCCCCTGTTACCCGTGAAGAAACCTCAAATAGGAATTTCACCCAGTCCAAGATCTGCAAGCAGTCAATGCAATTGCGAAAGCCATTTACTGTGTGGTTCCTAACCTGTATACCCTCCTCAGGCTGGTCCCAGAGAAAGTCAAATAGTTCTCAGGCTTAGACTTGAAGGACGCCTTCTTCTGCATCCCAGTAGCCCCAGTCAGCTAAGAAATACTCACCTTTGAATGGGAAAGGCCCTCCGTGGGAACCAGAAGTCAATATAGTTGGACTTGGTTGCCTCAGGGGTTCAAAAACTCCCTGTTCTAGTTTGCTAGGTGCCAGAATGTGATATACCAGAAACAGAATGGCTTTTAAAAAGGGGAATTTAACAAGTTGGTAGTTTACAGTTCTAAGGCAGAAAAAATGTCCCAATTAAAGCAAGTCTATAGAAATGTCCAATCTAAGGCATCCAGGGAAAGATACCTTGGTTCATGAAGGCTGATGAAGTTCAGGGTTTCTTTCTCAAGTGAGAAGGCACACGGCAAACACAGTCAGAGTTTCTCTCTCGTCTGGAAAGGCACATGCTGAACACGATCAGGGTTCCTCTCTCATTTGGAAGGGCATGTGGTCAGCACGGCATCATCTGCTAGCTTCTTATTCTGGCTTCCTGATTCATAAAACTCCCCGGGAGGCATGTTCTTTCTTCATCTCCAAAGGTTGCTGGCTGGTGGACTCTGCTGCTCGTGGCTATGTTGTTCTGCTCTGCTCTCTCTGAATCTCTCATTCTCCAAAATGTTTCCTCTTTTATAGGACTTCAGAAACTAATCAAGACCCACCCAAATGGGTGGAGACATGCCTCTAACTAATCCAGCTTAACAACCACTCTTGATTGAATCACATCTCCAGGGAGATGATCTAATTACAGTTTCAAACATACAGTACTGAATGGGTATTAGAAGAAACAGCTGCCTTTACAAAATGGGATTAGGATTAAAACATGGCTTTTCTAGGGTACATCCATCCTTTCAAAACAGCACACTCCCCCACTATTTTTGGGCAAGTGCTAGGGAAGGACTTGCAATTTTCCCAGCCAAAAATTATAACTGCACTGTCCTAAAATATGTAGATGACCTCCTGCTTGCCACAGAATCCTTCATGACTGTGAGTGATGGCGAAGCGCCATCACTGGACCAGATAGGGTACCATGTGTACCAGAAAAAGGCCTAAATCTGCCAACAGCAAGTCAAATATCTGGGTTTTTACCTACAGCAAGGGACCCAAAGCCAAGGGCCAGAGTGTAAGCAGGTAGTCTGTGCCATCCCCACACCAACTTCCAGGAAACAGGTCAGGGAGTTTCTAGGGGCAACCAGGTTCTGCAAAGTCTGGATCCCGAACTATGCATTCTTAGTGAGACCCCTCTATGAAGTCACAAAGGGGGGTGACATGGACCTATTCCAGTGGGGAAGTGAACAAGAGCACACTTTCCAGAATCTACAGGTGGTACTCATGCAGGCCCATGTCTAGGTCTCCCAGACTTGGAAAAACCCTTTACCCTGTTCACCCATGAGCAGGAAGGGATGGCCATTGGGGTCTTAACCCAGACCCTTGGATCATGGAAAAGGCCTGTGGCCTACCTCTCCAGGCATTGGACAATGTAGCACTAGGATGGCCTTCCTGCTTAAGAGCTGTCAACACCACTGCCCTCCTAGTCCATGAGGTCAGAAAGCTCACATTTGGGCAAGAATTGACTGTGCTGGTTCCCCATTCAGTCAACAATTTTATGGAGCAAAAGGGGCACCTCTGGTTATCAAATGTAAGACTCACCAAGTACCAGGCCACTCAGTGTGAAATTCCAAACTTTCACCTTGGCATCTGCCAAACCCTGAACCCCTACCGCCTGTTGAATTCAACTGGACTGACTGTTGCCTCCAAATAGACAAACAGGGAAAAGCTATTAGAGAAATAGCCAATGAAATGAGAAAACTAGCCCATGTCCCCATACAAACATGGAAAGGGTGGAACCCAAGTGATCTGTTTGGAGCATGGTTCTCCATGTTCAGGTAGGTTCAAAACCCTAATTGCTAGTGTCCTAGGCTTGCTAGGCACATGCCTCCTTGTCCCATGCCTCCTGCCACTCTTAATAAGTAGCTTATGATGTTCAGTTGAAGCCTTAATAGAAAAGCATTACTCGGCAAAAATCTTGGCAATATGGAAGCACCAATACTGGCCCCTGCAACTAGAAGAAAATGAAGTATAAATGATGCAATTATCCACTAGCGTGGACAAGCATCAAAGAGGGGAATGTAACAGGCAAGCCCCTTTGCCCAAGCCATTTCCCCTTGCAGCAGGCTGGCCCCTCAACCCTCCTTGCACATTTAAACTACCTCCTCTTTAAAAATTCCCCAAATTCCTCTGAGCAGTCAGAAATACACAGAAACAGGATGCTTGCCCCAAGAATGGGTAAGACTGCACGTAGGCAAGATAAGACAAATTCCTGTAAAGAAACCTCTCCCCTAACTGCTCATCTGCTTCTGTAAACCTAGCTTCATGCCTTTCCTAATTCCTTCCAACACCACCAGTTCATATCTTGTCTTTAAGGCATCATCTTGACTATAAAAGTTCTTGTAACTTTTTGTTTGGGGCTCAGGAGTGACCCGGCTGGGCCCTGTGCACATGGACGAATGAAATCTTGCTTCCTGAAGCTCCAGAGCCTTGGTCCCAATTCCGTTGGTGTTCCATGTAATATTCCTAGAAGCTCTTGCAGAGACAGCTTCACTCCTCATTTCACACAATAGAATACCACATTCTAGATAAATGTGGAATCAATTTGTACATGTGTATGTAAATTCTACTGAAGCTTATTTTGACCTACATGACTACATGTAGGTCAGTGCGGGAGAATTTCCATCTTTTTAATATTGAGCCATCCATCCAGGAACATAGTATACCTCTCTATGTATACAGGTGTTCTTTAATATCTTTTTTGTTTGTATGCTGTATGATGGAGTCACATTTCATTATTTTTCCTTGTGAATGTCCCATTACGGCAGCACCATTTGTTGAATTTTTGTTTGTTTGTTTGTTTGTTTTGCTTGTTTGTTTTTGGGGGGAAGTGCATGTCCGTGCGAACGAACCTGGGTCTCCTGCATGGCAGGCAAGAATTCTACCACTAAACCATTCTTGCATCCCCCTTTTGTCTTTTTATATGGTTTTATAACTTTCTTCCAAGATAGTCTATAGTTTTTCTTGCTGTTACAAGGAAGATTTTCTGCATTAAGTTTTCTGATTAATATCATTGCATTTATATCTGTATTTATCTTATACCTGGCCACCTTACTGAAGTCTACCAGTTCTAATACTGCTTTTAACAAAAGTTTGAAAGCATCATAGCAAATTTATGTTTTTCTATAAATTATTTTGTAGCTGAGTGCTTTCCATCAAGTTCAGCACAAGGCAATGGAGGCTTTGGTTATTTGTGGGGCCTAGTTTAATCAGCAAATAACGAACAATTCAATAATCTCTAGTTGGAACAAGGCTCTAACAAGTCAAATTACAGACCCTGAAGCTGATAATGCCAGATATGGACTCTTCCCTTTTGCCTGAACCAGCATTGTCCCTAGCCAACTTCCTTTTCTTTGTCTCATGACTGTTAGCTAAGATTAGAACTATTTGGCACCCTGGAACTAGCTAACCACAGAGAAAAACATTTCCTGTTCAGATATCCCCCTGCTTACAAAACAACCCCAAGCATAAATCATTTCACCCATAACTTCAGTAAAAGTCTAAGGCAAAACCACCTTGTTGAGATACTCTTATCTTACAATCTTTGGTGCTCTCTGTATTTGTCCAGTTTTATCTTTTGCAACTGCAATGAATAGTATATCCTAAAAGGAAAAGTCTTCATGCTTAACCAACACAAATCCATCCTTTCTTAAAATTTTTGTTAGCCCTTCTTATTCACTATTTTAGCAAGAAGTATAAATACAAATATAAGCAAAGGGTATATTTATAAGAGCCATCCATAAATGATTTACCTTCTTTCTAGTGCCTAGCAAACCCCAATCAAGTGAGGTAACTAAGGAATTGAAAATTTTACTTTTAGAACTCCAGGGAAATATTAATTGCATACTCAAGAATTCATCCAGAGAGATAATTTTATCTAGAATCAAGATGTAGCTAACATCTTTTGTCTCAGTTTGTGCCCTCTTACCTAGTGACTATTGAACTAAGTGACTTGAAAGGCAGCGGTTCAGCTGTCTATTGAGGCATATTGGACAGCATATGCCATGAGTTTATGAATCAGAAGACCTGAATCATAATTCTAGCTCTGGTTGGAACTAACTTGAGCAAGTAATTTCACCTTTATTAACCTTTAATTTTTTTTTCTTTAAAAAACCAGGGAGTTGAACTAAGTAGCTTCCAGATATTTTTAATTCCAAAATGATTGCATTATATAATTAGCCCATAACTGACAGAGCACTTTCCTCAAGTAAACCCAGACTTTCTCCTTCCTACACAACATTCAGTTCACTGAATGTTTCTAGGATACTTGCTTTCTCTCATTTCTTTTTTCGTCCCTCCCTTCCTTCCCTCCTTCCTCCCTCCCTCCCCTTCTTTCTTGTCTTTTCATCATAATGAGGAAATTTATTATCTTACATAATGAGAAGTCCAGATGTAGCTTATGCTGCCTTTTAATATAGCATGCACAAAATCTTTTGGGGAAAGGAAAACACCTTATGACTTTGATTACCCTTAGGATGTCCTAGGTATGGCTTGGGATTTATGCCCCGCTAGGGACCAAACCAAAATAAGCACATTAATTATGGTTACTTTAGTTTGCTAAGTTCAAAAGTAACCATTTAAATAAAGTTGCCACCTGAGTCCTCAGTATTCTAATCTTCCTTAGGGATTTATTAAGTAAGTTCAGTTGTTAGGGGCTCTTACATGACCAATCTTTATGTTTCAACCATCTCACCTTACTAAGATCCCATAAGAGAACTCTATACTATTTGTAATCCTCTGAAGAATTAGTTCCAAATAAGTGGGCAGAACTATTCAAATTAAATATGACTAAAATTTGTGTTGCTCAAGAGAATTAGTTTTTTCAAGTTAAGTTCTATCAAATTTGGTTCTTCAATTAGTTTTTCTTAAATATTTTCTAACATTTTCATCCAGGTCATCCTTGGTTTAGATTACCCCACCAGCTAATTTCTATCATCTCTCACCCTTAGCTATTACTGTTCCAATTGAGGCTTCAACTCATAAATGCACATCACCATGTTATCTGCCATGGAGGTGAACATGATATAAACCCTGGCCTCATGGAGCTTGGAATCTTTGGTGAAAGCAAGATATACAAACATGAAGCTATCACGGATCTATAGAAAGGCCTAAGGTTGCTTTGAAAATGAAAATTAATGATAAAGAACAGAAAGATCCTCATCATAGACCATGCGTGGTGAGAGATTTTTAAGCTAAAATGATAGGAGACATGAAGTCAAGGAGATTTGAACTACAGATTTTTACGTCTAAAGAATCCTTAAGTCAGAAGACAACTGATAACAAAAATTTAAACATGACGAAGTTTAATATCCCTAACATAGAGAGCTGAGTATTAAAAAGGCCCCACATTTCTAGGAAAAACCAACAGTTCTCTAGCCATGCTAACAAGTAAGTACCAGAAGTTTCACCCTCTAATTGATGGCAACTTGCTTTAGTGAAAACACCTTTAAAAGCCAACCAAATGCCAAGCCCCAACCAACAGTATTCCTGTAAACCCTAAAGAATATCCAGGGCTCAATCTGAGATTCTATAAAAGTTTCACTCACTGTGTTAATCAGGAAGCTGCCAGAATGTGATATACCAGAACTGGAATGGCTTTTTAAAAGGGGAATTTAACAAGTTACAAGTTTATAGTTCCAAGCTTATAAAAAATGTCCAAACTGAGACACCAAGAGGCTACCTTCATTCAAGAAAGACCGATGGGTCAGGAGCATCTCTGTCATCTGTGTAGTCATGTGACAGGCATCTGCTGGTCCCTTGCTCCTGGACTCCATTGCTTTCAGCCTCTGTTCCCGTGGGAGTTCCCCACTTTGCTTCTCTGGGGCTGGCTTTCATCTCTTGGCTTCCCTTGGCTTCTCCGGGTTCTGGCTTGCTTAAAATCTCATGGTGATCTCTGCTGAGCTCCA
The DNA here is from genome assembly GCF_023851605.1 of Tamandua tetradactyla. Taxonomy (NCBI): domain Eukaryota; kingdom Metazoa; phylum Chordata; class Mammalia; order Pilosa; family Myrmecophagidae; genus Tamandua; species Tamandua tetradactyla. The sequence continues at coordinate 95,056,811 of NC_135333.1, read as the reverse complement.
AATATCTGTGTCTCTGTTCTCCAACTGTCACCATCTGTGTCAACTCTGCTCTGAAATTTCTGTCAGCTGTCTATTGATTCTGAGGTTTCTGTCATTTCTGACTCTCCAAAATGTTTCCTCTTTTAAAGGATTCCAGTAAACTATTCAAGACCTACCTGGAATGCCTGGAGTCACATCTCTACCTAATCAAAAGGTTACACCCACAATTGGGCACACCACATCTCTGTGGAAATACTATAATCAAAAGTTTCACACTACAGCACTGTATCAGGATTAAGAGAAACAGCTGTTCTCATAAAATTGAATTAGGATTAAGATACAGCTTTTCTGGGGTAAATAATACTTTTAAACCACTACATTCCACCCTCTGGACCCCCTAATAGACATGTTTTTTCCATATACAACATACATCCACTCCATTACAATATCATAAAAGCCTTTAACCATATCAGTAACAACACAAGATTAAAACCAGTACAAAACCTCATCAAAGTATATTAGACACATGGTCTGTTATAAGGCAAAAATTCTCTTCTGGTTCTGGACCTACAAAACTCAGAATAAGTTACCTGCTGCCAACATGCAAAGGAGGGACAGTCAGCATGCATGTTACATTGCTATAGGGAAAAACTGAAAGGTAAACAGGGGTCATTGGACCCATACAGTTCTGAAAACCTGCAGGGCAAACTAATTGGATTTCAAAGTCTGAGAGTCATTTATCCTTGGGGCTTTAGAAAGTTTCATTCCCACCCTTTCCAAGGGCCTATGCAGCAGCCTTGCTCTTTCTCCAAATGCTGGAGTGAGTTGTAATACTGGGGCTTGTTGGGGGGGACCACCTTTTTCTTGGGTCCATCCTCTCCATACATTGCGGCCACACCTGGGCTCTCTGTCATCTCTGGGACACACACCCAACCCCTTCAGAACAATAGCATGGCAGCCATGCTTCCCCAATCAAGTTTATGCACTCCACCCTCTCCGAGTCTGAGGTGGCACAACCCTTCCTGAGCACTGAGGTGGAAAACCCACCTTCTGCTTCTGGGTCAAACTCACCCTCTCCACATGTATGGGTCTGTCTGCTCTCCTGGTCCAAGGTTTCTTGACTTCAGACCCTAGCTTCCAAGGTTCTGCCTCTGAAGCTATTTTTTCCTTCAATTTGTCTCTTTTCTCTCCCTTTCATTCCAGACTGGCAGTGGTTCCATTTATACAGATCCCACAACAGTCTTGTGGCTTCCTGTGCAATACACTGGGATCATGCTCATCAGACAAAAGGACTTTCCACAAATCCTTCCTGGATAACTCCATCTCAAATCCTCCCTTGTCCTGTAATTGCTGACTGATCCCATGTTTGGTTAAATCCTCATGTGAAGCACTATTCTCTCGGGTCTTCCTTGCTGGTAGCCCAGAGTTTTTCAGACCATCAATTTCTGGTTTCTTTATACCTAAGAGTTCAGTTCTCAACTTATCTCTTTCCTCTCACATTTTATTATAAGCTGCAAAGAGCAGCCCGGCTGCATTTTCCACATTAATTTGGAAATTTTCTCAGCTAGGTATCACGGGTTGTTGCCTTTAAATTCTAACTTCCATTCAACAGCGGTACACAATTTTGCAAGATTCTGTGCCACTTTAACACAAGGATCACCCTCCTTCCAGGTTGCAATAACACCTGCATCATTTCTGTCTAAACCCTTGTCAGAGGTATCTTTAGAGTCTACATTTCTACGAACAGTCTCTTCAAGGCATTCAAGGCCTTTTCTATCAAACTCCTTACAACTCTTCCAGAATCTTCCCCTTACCGTTTTAAAAAAAAAACATTCCAACATGTTTAGTATTTGCAAACCACAGCAGCGCCCCACTTCTCTGGTACGAAAATCTGTGTTAGCTTGTAGGCTGCCAGAAGCAATATACTAGAAACAGAACAGTTTTCTAAAAGGGGAATTAAGTTGCAAATTTGCAGTTCTAAAGCCATGAAAATGTCTAAATTAAAGCTAGGCTATAAAAGTTTCCAAATTAAGGCATTCAGGGAAAGATACCTTGGTTCAAGAAAGCTAACAATGTTCAGGGTTTCTCTCTCAGCTGGAAAGACACATGGTGATGTCTGCTAGCTTTCTCTCCATGCTGCTTCAATGGCTTCCCCGGGGCTCGGGGGTGCGTGTGTGTGTGTGTGTGTGTGTGTGTGTGTGTGTGGTATCTTTCCATTCTGTTGGCTCTGTGGGTTCTGGTGGCTCTAAAGCTTTTTCAAAATGGTTTCCTCTTAAAGGGTGCTAGTAAGTGACCCCACCTTGAATGGGGAGAGACACATCTCCATGGAAACCATCTAATCAAAAGTTATCACCCACATAAAGAAGGGTATTGTCAATATTCTAAAACTTTAACTTCTGTGTGATACTAAAAGGAGAGAAGTTTATTTGGTGCAAAATTTATATTTTGGGCAGTGCACTTCCTAAATTAATTTGCAAGGTCAGTTTAGTTGAACACCATAAGTACATGGAATTTTGAATGGGGTATGAGATTGTATTGGTTTTTTATGGGTTAGTGTGGTGCCACAATATATCCCAGAGTAATTTGGGCAGTTGCACCATTTTGAAAGGATTTATGTACCCTAGAAAAGCCACGTTTTAATCCTAACCAATCTTGTGAAAGCAAAAGTTTCTTCTAATCCCTATTCAGCACTATAGGCTGGAAACTTGATTAGGTTATCTCCATGGAGATATGACTCAATCAACTGTGGGTATTAAATTGATTAGATGGAGACATCCATTATTAAATTTCTCTTTTTAAAAGCCATTCTGTTTCTGGTATATTGCCTCCCAGCAGCTAGCAAACTAGAACAGCAGTGAATAAAGAAATATTCGCAAAGTCCCCTTGGGAGACTGAGGAGAAAGGAGGAAATATTCAACTTCCCCTTTGGAAAATTTGGAGAATTTCTGATATTCTCATAAGCAGTGGGGACAACCAAATCAAAAGGTGAAGACTTCAATGTTGGGGTTCACCCCTGTGCCAATTTGAGGGGATTGTGTACCCTAGAAAAGCCATATTTTAATCCTGATCCATCTTGTGGAGGCAGCTGTTTCTTTTTTATAGTTTTTTGGGGGTTTTTTTGTATGCTGTATGGCAGGGTCACATTTCATTCTTTTTCCATGTGAGTATCCCATTACTGCAACACCATTTGTTGAATTTTGTTTGTTTTTATTGGTTTGTTTACTTGGGAAGTGCATGGCCCAGGAATCAAACCCAGGTCTCCTGCATGGCAGGCAAGAATTCTATCACTGAACTACCCTTGCATTCCCCTGGCAGCCATTTCTTTTAATCCCTATTCAGCAGTGTAGGTTGGAAACTTGACTGGATTATCTCCACAGAGCTATGACTTGCCCAGTTGTGGGTATTAGTTTTTGATTAGAGGGAGATGTGACTCCACACATTCCGGGTGGGTCTTGATTAATTTACTGGAATCCTTTAAAAGAAGAAGCATTTTCGAGAAAGCAACAGAGCCATAAGAGCCACAGAGCCCATGCCATTAGAGACCTTTGGAGATAAAGAAGAAATACATCCCTGGGGGAGCTTCATAAAATAAGAAGCCTGGAGAGATAGTTAGCAGATGTCGCCATGTTTGTCGTGTGCCTTTCCAGTTGAGAGAGAAACTCTGAATGTCTTCAGCCTTCTTGAACTAAGGTATTTTTCCTGGAGACCTTAAATTGGATATTTCTATAGCTCTTCTTTAAAAATTTGGACATTTTTACAGTCTTAACTGTAAACTTTCAACTTAATAAATTCCCCCTTTAAAAAAACCATTCCATTTCTGGTATATTGTATTCTGGCAGCTTACAAACTGAACAGCCCCTGTGAAACATTCCTGCAAAGGATAGGCTAAGCCTACTTAAAATTGGGCCTGGGTGGGCCACGGTGGCTCAGAAGAGGACCCGGGTTCGATTCCCAGTGCCTGTCCATGTTAAAAAAAAAAAATTGGGCCTAAGAGTCACCCCCAGAGAACCTCTTTTGTTGCTCAGATGTGGCCTCTCTCTCTAAGCCAACTCGGTAGGTGAACTCACTATCTTCCCTCCTATGTGGGACATGACTCCCAAGAGTTTAAATCTCCCTGGCAATGTGGGACAGAAATCCCAGGATGAGCTGGGACCTGGCATCAAGGGATTGAGAAAGTGCTCTTGACCAAAAAGGGGAAGAGAGAAATGAGACAAAATAAAGTTTCAGTGGCTGAGAGATTTCAAACAGAGTTAAGAGGTTATCCTGGAGGTTATTCTTATGCATTAAATAGATATCCCATTTTAGTTTATAATGTACTGGAGTGGCTGGAGGGGAGTACCTGAAACTGCTGAGCTGTGTTCCAGTAGCCTTGATTCTTGAAGATGATTGTATAAAATATAACTTTTACAGTGTGAATGTGTGGTTGTGAAAACCTTGTGTCTGATGCTCCTTTCATAGTGGGTATGGACAGATGAGTAAAAAATATGGATAAATAAATAATAGGGGGGACAAAGGGTAAAATAAATTGGATAGATGGAAACACTAGTGGTCAATGAGAGAGGGGGTAAAGGGTATGATATATATGAGTTTTTCCTTTTCAATTTTTTCTGAAGTGATGCAAATGTTCAAAAAAAATGATCATGGTAATGAATACACAACTATGTGAAGATATTGTTGAGCCATTGATTGTATACTATGTGTGGGATGTATGTGTGTGAAGATTCCTCAATAAAAATATTAAAATTAAAAACAAGAAAGTTACCACCCAGAACTGGGTGGGTCACATCTCCATGTAAACAATAAAAAAGATACCACCCAGCAATATTGAATGAAGATGAAAGGACATGGTTTTTCAGGGGGTACTTAATAGCTTCAAACTGGCACACTCAGTTTATTTTTCAGAAACCTTAAAAATCTCCAGATGGTTCCTAGGTCAGATAAGCCCTGAAACCCAGACTTACCAGACTCTCCAAGAACATCAACTAGTTGCATCCCCCTACCACATAATGTCGACACCCCTTCTCAATATGAAGAAGTTAGGATGGTCATTGCCCAAATATCCCTAAAGACTGGAAGAAAGCTCAAAGGAGAAGGAGGTGTTATAAAAAAGAAGATAGGATTTAACAAATGAGTATGACTACTGAATCATTATATTGTTATTTCTTTTTAGGCTCCAGTGTCTTAGAGAAGCTAGAAGGAAATACCTGAAACTGTGGAACTATAACCCATACCCTACTTTGAAATCTGTTTTATAACTACTTGTTAAAATGTACTTTAAAATTTATTGCTTTTCTGTATATATGTTATATTTCACACAAAAAATGTAAAAAAAAGCCAACTAATCAGTGATAAGCCAATGTTCTTGAAAGTCAACTAGTCAGCAACAGTCTTGCCAGAATAACCCACTCTCGTCTCTGTAGCTCTCACAAGCCACTCTTCTAAGATTAATGTAAACCCACTTTTGCCTCTAATATAAACACAACCACAAAACAGAGTTCCCAAGAACCTCATAAGAACAGCATTTTGCTTTCCTTGAGGAGGCTGTACCTGATGAGTATGGTTCTCCCTTACTTAAGTCAGTTTTAAATTCACCTCTTTAGTGTCAGATATTGAGTGGTAGTTCCTCCTTGGACAGAGCCAATACAAATATGCAAAGATACCATTAGATAAATGTGCAAAGGATGTGAGACAATAATTCACATGGAGGAAGCACAAATGCCAGAAATATTGGGGAAATGTTCAACATCATAATTAATCACAGAAATGCAAACTAAAACATGAAGATACTATTTTTTCCCCATAAAGTCTAACGCTGATAAGGGCTTGCTGAAATATTGTAAAATTTAAGCCTTGAAAAATCTTTATTTACTTTTTCCCAGTAATTTTATTTTCATCCTCCCACTTCCCCACCTCCACCACCAGAGAAAGAGAAGAAAAAGGGTCAGAGAGTGTGGGAGTGGGGAGAGAGGAACAGGAGGAAGAAAAAAAGAAAGAAGCTCAAATCTTTGCTATGACGATGAATGATAGTCAAAAGAATAGAACTGACAATTTCCATAAAAAATTTAAAAGTCTAATAAATAAAATATTCAAACTCATTATTATCACATACGAATTAAAATTAGATATACCATGTTTTGATGACAAGAGTAAGTGAAGCAGTAAAAGATGTTCTTATCTTGCTGTCACCCCAGGCCCTCTATTTCCAATAACAGTGTTAGTATTGAACCCCCCTTTCTTTTTCTGATTTTAATATAGCCATCTGGCTCTTTTGATTAGAAGTTGCTTAGCATACCTTTCTCACCTCTTTACTTTCAGCATTTTCGGACTTGTAGACAACTGAGATTGATTTTTAAATCCAATCTTTGTCTTTACTAAGGCATTAAGTTTTTACATTTAATGAAATTAGTTACATTAAAAAAAAAACTACCATCCTGGTTAATGCCATTTCTTCTTATTCCTTTCTTGCCTTCCTTTGCATTAATCGGAAAGGTTTTCTAGAAAAAGAAAACCAAAAAGAAAATTTTGGTGATTCCTCAACAGCTATCTCCTCTAGAACATGGACCTGCATATATTTTAATGTCGTCTTCAGTTTTTTCTTTCTTTCTTTTTTTTGGGGGCATGTTTTTTTGGCATGGGCAGGCTCTGGGAATTAAATCCAGTCTCCAGCCTGGCAAGCAAGAATTCTGTCACTTAGCTACCATTCCACTGCTCGGTTTTTTCTTTTAAATACCACTAAAATTATCTTGATTTATCATATTTGTTTAGATTTACCAAAACATTTACTCTTTTTCTCTTTTTGTATCTTAGACTTTCCATCTGGGATCATTATTCCTTCTGCCTTAAGTATATTCTTTAGATTTCCCTTTAGAGGGTTTGCTCGTGGGAGACTCAGTTTCTGGCATGAAATCATTTCATTTTCCCCTAATTTTTGAAAGATATTTTCATTGGGTTTAGAATTCCAGGTTGCCAGCTGTTTTCTCTCAGCTTTTAAGATAACATTTCACTGTCTTATAGATTACACTGTCCCTAAGACAGCTATCACCAATTTTGCTTTTTTGAAGATTACCTCCTTTCTGTCTTGCTGTTTTATAATAGTTTCTTTGTGACTATTTTTATGCAATTTCACTACACTGTGTCTTGGTATGGATTTATTTTATACGATTTAAAATTTCTCGAATAACATGACTTAAAGCAAAGACTGACAGAATCACAAGGAGAAATAGACAAATTTATAATCAATCATAGTGAAGGATTTTAACATAACTCTCTAGCAACTGATAGAAAATGTTCAGCAAGAACATAGAATATTTGATCTATATAATTTGACACAATAGAAATATAGAACACTGCATAAACAACTGCAGAAAACATTCTCTTGAAGCATAGTGAAACATTTATTAGCTGAACATATATCTGACATCTGGTCATGAGACAAATCTCAACAAAATTCAATTATTTTACACCTAACACTCTTCAACTATAATGCTATTAAGCCATATACAAATAAAAAGAAAACCAGAAAATCTGGTGTGTGCTAGTAATCAAGACACAAATTAAGAACTCAAAATGGAAATTATGTCAAACCAAATTATTACAAATTACATATGACAACTTCTGAGATACAGCTAAGCAGTATGTAGAGGGAAATGTATAAACTTAAAGGCCTGTATTAAAAAAAGAAAAACTGAAGAACTGATAAGGAAGTATCTACAATAAGAAAGAAAAACTGCAAAATAAATCCAAACTGGAAAAAACAAGACAGTAAATACCTATGTGCAGGTTTGAAAGTATTATGTACCCCAGAAAAAACATGTTTTAATCTTGATCCAATCTTGTCAGGGCAACCCTTTTGGTCAAGAACACCTTCTCATTCCCACGATACAGGGCTAGATTCATCCTCAACCATCATGTCCCATGTTGCCAGGGAGATTTACATCCCTGGAAGAGCAGTGAGTTCACCTACAGAGTTGGCTAAGAGAGAGAGGGAGGCCACATCTGAGCAACAAAGGAGGTTTTCTAGGAGTGACTCAGGTATAATCATAAGTGGACATAGCTTCTCCTTTGCGGAGATAAGTTTCATAAGGACAATCCCCAAGATCAAGGACCTGTTCCATCACATTGGCAGTCCCCAAATGTTTGTGAGAATATTAGGTATTCCTCCCCCAGGAGAGGAAGTTTAATATCCCCACAACCCCACCAGTCCCTCAAGGAGACTTTGCAAACATTTTAATCTTCTGCCCAGTTTAATCTGGACTATATTGGAGCATCACACTAACCTGTACAAACCAACAAGATTTCACTTCCTATTTATAATTCCATGTAATTATAGTGTTTGAATAAGCTGACCATACAAGTTAACTTAGTGTGCTACCAAAAATATAAACTTGCACCAAATAAACATTCCTTCCTTTGGTCTCACATAGTAGTTGAAGTTTTAAAATACATTCAATATCATCCTTTACCCTTTAGTCTGATTTACCTTAATCCTAACCAGATCAGCTTCATTCATATCTCTGAAGTCTGATTTCTTTTTCAGCTTTTAAACAGTTGCTTTATGGGGCAATGCTGATGTTTATAGCTGTAGAACTCTAGATGTGGTTAACTAGCACAGGTTAGTGTGATGCCCCAATACATTCCAAATTAAGCTGGGCAGAAGATTAAAAAGTATTTGCAAAGTCCCCTTCAGGGACCGGGGTGTGTGTGTGTGGGGGGGGGGGTAGTGGTGGGGGTAATATTAAACTTCCTCCCCTGGGGAAGATCTGATATTCTCACAAGCATTGGGAACTGCCAATCTGATGTCACCCAGATGACTGAAGTTCCAGAGAACCACCAGGTTGTACATAAAGAGCTCAGCATCTCAGAATTTAGAAATAAAATAGTTACAACTCAGGAATAGATGTGACTGCTGTATGAGTTTATAATCTAGGAATCTTTACAATAGGTAAAAAAAAAAAAAACCTAGGCTCTAGAATTCAATTGGCCAGCATATCTTTAAGAAAAAAAAAAAAGATTTATTATCCCATAGTTTATGTGGCTTAAGAATCCAAGCAACTTAAGTGGGTGGTTCTGGTTCAGGGTCTTTCAAAAGGTTGCAGGTAAGACCTTTCTGTGGATGCTGTCACTTGAAGGCGTGTCTGGGACTGGAACAGCTGCTTCTAAGATGGTTCCCTCCCATGGCTGTTGGCAGTTGCTCATCACGTGGACCTTTCCATAGGGTTGCTTGAGTGTCCTCACGACATGGTGGCTGGCTTTCCCCAAAATGAGTGATCCAAGAGAGAATAAAGTTGGAAGCCAAGATATCTTCTATGACCTATTGTGGGTCCCAGGGTATTTGAAAATGTAAACAGCCTGCTGCAAAAAATGGCTGCCTAAAGAGCTTCCGGATCTGAAGTTCCAGGAGAGAATGATTCAGCAATGTTAGATAACCGCGATTCAGCAATGTTAGATAACCGCGATTCAGCACGTTATATACTCTTTTGGCATTTTGCCATCTTTGTGTAACTTGGTATAAAAACCCGTTGCGGTGCAGCTGAGGCCAGGAAGGAAATGATTAAAGTATGGCCACTCTACCTGCAGCTCCGCCTGCTTTCTTTGAATTCGCTGCCGGGCCGGAAAGAAGGATCCTTGAGCTGGGACCGGACACCTATCCTCAGAAGCCATGCTCGGTCATCTGATACACAAGGCTACCTTCAAGCCGTAAGGCGAAGGCTGCTCAAGGTTTCCGGCTCCGGCGGCATCCACCGGCGGTCTCCCCTCGGCAGCTGCGCGGCTGTCCCCGGCAGATCCCTGACGCCCGGCCCCGCCCCCGTTCAGAGCCGGGGCGGACAGCCGCTCCACCCGCTCCGCCCGCCGGGAGCAGTGGACTGCTGGGCCGGGCGGCTGCGGGAAGCGACCTGTTCAGCACTGGCCGCGAGCGCTGAGAGCGCTTCCAGGATGTCTTTTGAAAGAACCAATTTACTCCATAATATCCTTCAAGACTCGTTTAAATCTGTCTTCTCCTGGAAGCCTACCCTAAATCCGTAAGTTAGAGTAAGGGCAGAGGTGACTGAAATTCTGTCTAGAAGGATCTTAGGGATGACAATCTGTTTGGATGGTTTTGAGTGCCTAAGAGACTTGTTTTGAAATCCTCCTTGCAAAGGATGGACACCTCTTTTCCTTAGAAGGAAGGGTATACTTCTCAAAAGAGGGAACAATGATTGTTGTTTCAAAATGAGAATACTCTTGTGTGCCTTATTTGAGTTCTGCGGTTCCCAAAACACAGCCCGGGTAGGAGGCCCATCTCTCATCATCCACACCCCACCAACACATTTGCTATTTTTTTTCCAGCTTCAAAATCAATTTATTAAAAACTCAGTACAAGACAGTAATTCAATAATAGTTGCTTAAAAATAAAACAGATACGACCCCAGTAGCTCTATATGAGGAATTTACAATAGCTAATAAACAAAGTCACACAAAAAGAAACACAAAAGCATCAATGGAACCAGTGAAGTGATCATATAAAGCTCAAGTGACAATCTAAGCATCTGAATACAAAAATGTAAAAAGGAGCATCAGATTAATATTGTAAAACTTCTAGATGAATGGGAAGTATTTCTTCATCACCTAATTGATTTTATCTCCTAAGGAGTCACACAACGCAATGTGAATGATAAAAATAAGCAAAAGGTACAGTACGCATATCAACAAAAATAGCTTCTAAGGAAGTTTCAATTGACATTTAACATTGATTATCTATATTAAGGATATTTGAAGAGGCTTTAGGGAGCCTGATAGAGTTTTGCCAATTTATTCCTTTGCAAAGTTATTTGCAATCACTTACTAGTTACATGAAGAATATCTGTCCTCTGCTGAGACTGAGAGTTCTTTAAGGGCAAGGATGCTTGCTGTTTTCTTCTGACTCCACAGCTGGTATCCAGTAAATATTGGCTTGAACTATCACTTATTTGGAGAGTAGCAGGATAGTAGCATTGTGTCAACCCAGAAGGAGAACGATCAGTGTTATATCCTGAAGGATGTTGAAGCCAAAAGCTTGAGTGCGCTGGCTGCTGTGGAAATTTTATAAGAGGAACCAAAATGAGGGAAGACCAGAGCACTGAGATCCTTAGCAGTCTGATCCAGAAGATGGCAGGACAACTAGGCAACTGGAATTATAAAGAGGCTCTATGATGAGATTATGTAGGCCTATAATGGGAATTAACCAGGTGTTCCCCCCGGGATTAATCAGGGCACTCACCTCTGGCATTTCCCTTAAAGCATCACTTAGGGAAATGCCTTCGGCAACTCCCTTTTTCTGTTGTTAATCAATTCTAGGTTACACCTCCTAGCATGTTTCAGCAGATCAGAATGACTTTACATTTTTAAATGGTTAGTGAAAAGAAGAAAAATTACAGAATTTAGTGAAAATTACGTGAAATTCAAATGCCGATTATTATAAACAAAGTTTTACTGAAACATAGCAATGCTCATTAATTTATGTTTTGTCTATGTATATTTTTGTGTTATAATGGCAGAGGTAATTATTTGCAGCAGAGGTAGTATGGTCCATAAAGCCTAAAATATTAACTATTTAGCCCTTTAGAGGAAAAGTTTCCCAACTCCTGAACCAGATTAACCCAGATGGAAGGTTAGCTAGATAAATATTATAAAAGATAAAAATTCACAAGTTTTCTTCGCACTCTTGTTGAAAGAAGGACGCCTAAACCACAGATTTTGAATACCCAGTTCCGTTTCAGCTTGATAGCAAGAAATATTTGATCACCAAGCTCCTTTTAGTCTGCTTGAGTTTCCTAGGAAAGTCAGTCTGTGGAGACAATACTCATGTCATGATGTCCCTGTTTAGTTCTCATTCCTTGTCACATTACTTTGCCTTGTAAATTAATGATAGGGTCTCTGGTTGGCTTCCTATATAGTCTGACTACAGGAAAAGAATGTGCTGTTTACACAGAATTGAGCATTTTGAACTTGATGCGATTGTAAACTAATACATTTACTTTCCGAAGTTTTAGGACAATCTTATTAGCTTACTTAACATTGGTCCATTCTAAACAGATGGGCTAGCTTTTGGTGAGCTCAGGGAAATATCTGAAAGATCCCAAATTCTTGATCAATTATATTGACTTACTAAAGGTTTTCCTCTTCCTATTTAGATTTTGCCTTCCCTATGACAAGCCCCACCCCAAAATCGTCCCTTCCTTAAATACCATCAAGCTCTGATGACTTTATAAGAGAAAGGAGATAGAATAATGGATGTGTTGAGTGGCTTAAAAGGATAATTTGAGTCCAGAAGAACTGGATAGCTCTTTCACTTTGCTAGCTGTTAATTACTCTCTTAGGATTCTGTCTGAGAAGGTATTTATTTAATGTACTACAGATCCTTGAAATTTCTGGAATAAGTCTTGATTTGAAAAACTCATTAGCAATATCCTTTTAGGCCATTTGGAATTTTTCTGAGTTACAAATTGGTTTCTTTAAAGGATCAAGCAAGTCTCGAAATTCAGAGTTAAATTTAGATCAAAAGACACACGTCAGGAAAATTTTTTCTATTAAATTAAGACCCTCCTTCATCCTCAACTTTCCATGAGGCAGGCATGGTCGCTATCAGGCGGGAGCCCCGCGGCAGTTTACAGACTTCCGCCCAAACCGCGGCCCGACCCTCCTCTTTGCCTTCCCGGTCCACGCTGGGCTCACATTGGGCCCAGGGGCCCCACTCATGCTTGGGCTTAACGTCGCACTCTTCCCGGGAGGGGTCGCCAGAGTCGTGAGTGACCCTGTTCTCTCTACCTCCGGGGCCACCTTCGCACCAAAATTGAATAAGGCAGCCCCGGGTCCCCACTGAGCAGTAGTACCCGTGTTTAGGCAGCGACTTCTACACCACCAAGCGTGTGGGCAGGGAGACCCTTTTATTCTCAGCAAGAAGCTCTACGACAAGAAAGCAGGCTATGTCACAGCATAGAAGAAGCAGATTCAGAGAGGCCCAATGAGAGGTAGTAGGAGACCCTCATTTTGGTCCCTCTTACCAGGTTTCCATAGCAGGAGAAAGACAGAGAGTTATGTTCCTGAGTATCACCCGTGGATCTGGAGACCACTGAAGTGGATTCTGACACTAAGGAAATGCTGAAGCTCTTAGAGTTTGGCAACCTCTCCACCTTGATTTCTGACATACCTACATGCTAACTAACAAATAAAGCTTTCTCTTACCTCATCACTATATTTGTGATCTTACTTTAAGATGCTGGGCAAACTGTTTATCATTGGGTGTTGACTATTCAGATCAAGGAGAGGCTTGGTTGAATTGGAATTGATACTGTTAGAGAAGATAACATAATTTGTTCAGGTGATCATCTAGAAAAATATTTGTAAATGTTTCCAACTCTGAGTTAGACTCAAGATGAGTATGTTCTCCCATGACACCAATGGGACTTGTAAATTCGGTGAAAATACCCTTAAATTCTTCAGTCTCTAGCTTCTTTGGATCTTAATAGATAAGGGTTACTGAAACTAACACACTTCCCTGACTCCATGCTAATGTTACCCAACAAAGGCCGTGGATTCTTCTGCAGGATGCACTCAATAACCAATTCCTGAGACACCAGGGTTTCAAAGAGAGAAAGAGTTTATTATTACACATGTATCAGGAGAGCTGACAGCCTAACGGCCAAAATTCTGTCTCCCAGAGTTTAAGGGTTTCAAGATTTTTAAGGATTTTAGCAAGGGGAGATGAGGTCATTTTTGATAGTAATTTCAAAGCAGAAAAGGAGACAAGTGCTATCATTTCAAAAAGAGAACATAAATTGAAAGGAGGGGAGGCAGAGCTATCACTTCAGTACTAAAGGTGTAAAGCAAAAGGAAGTAGTTAATGACCGACTTCATTAGCATTAGGGCCTTTGCTCTACAAGAAAATGACCAGCTCTTACAATCACAAAGGTACAGGATAAGGGCTTTTTACACTCATTTCGGCTATTAAGGCAACTAGACTACAATGCAAAGATCTCAGGTATTTCCCTGTCTACTCCAATATTCCAGAAAGCAAAAAGGAATATTTCTATAACGATGTGCTAATTAAAATCATCCCTTAAATCCTGATTTCTCCGTTACACTAATTTATTCTGGAATGAAGCAGTCTTTCCTATTTTTATGCTAAACAATACTAGTAAAAAAGCAAAAATAACTTACCTACCGTCTCTCCAGAAAATACTTTTTCATAGAAAATAAATGTATGAACTCACTAAAAGAGCTTATTCATCAAGCTTACTCATGAACACTACCTCAAAAACCTTTATCTGGCTCTCCCGAACAATTCAAAGATATTGTGTCTGATCCCATTCAGTTTCCCACCTTGCAAGATCACCTTGCTTGATCAGTGGGTCTTTTCTGGTGGTCTTTTAGGAAGTGGACAACATTTACCAAGTGAAGAAGAAAGTTTTGATATTACAAAAACAATTTGCCTACAGTATCTCCTTCTTTTCCCTGCAAAGGAAGCACTCTCCCGGCTCTTCTTCTGATCTTCATGTTAATTCCTTTGCCTTTCTTTATAATGTTTACAACTTATGTACTTATCTCTAAACAATATCAGGAAAAAAACCTTTTAATAAGAATTTCGGTATAAAGTAACTGGCGCTTTTGGTTCCCTGATCCCAGAATTCCCAGCAGGCTGACTGTGCAGGCTCGCCTTGTCATTTCATTATTCTGGCAATAATAAGACCTAATATCCTTTGTGACTTGATTTTATGGGCCACTGGTCATGCGTTCAGGAAGAATTTATAGTAGTTTTTAGTTCTGAAACATTGATAGCAAGAACAAAATTATCTGGATGAGAAAAATGCAGTGCTGCTACTGTTTGGAGAAAACTCCCAAGAAGAAACTGTGTTTTTCAGAATTTACAAAAACTTCATCTGGGTAAGCTTGAAGACGAGGCCATGAGTACCGAGAAATACAGACAGTGCTGTAGTGTAGGCCCTGTAATGGGTATTCAGTAGGAATATGATCAGGGAGTATAAGATGTTCTGCATTTTCTATTTCTAGCCAATTGTAGTCTACATCTAGGTCTCAGAAATAGATCATACAGAACCCTTCTATGGGTGTCATGGAAGATAAATGAGGATCCAGGCAGCTAAAAAGAAGGCACTAGCAGTACAGAATAGCTGAATCCACACAAGAATCTATCCTCAGGCTAAAAATCTGGTAGACATCCAAAGTGATTCTGTTTCCTGTTCCTCCTTTTTTCCCTCCCTCTCTGGAAGAATGAGAACCTTTTCTTTGACCTAAATGTTTCAGATTTCGCAACGACATGCCTGGGGTAGAATAAGTATCTATTATGATGGAATCTTTCATCTGTAAATTTTTGTGCGTCAATTCTGGGAATTTTTCTTGAATTATTTCATTGGATTCCCTTACCTCTATTCTTCAGATAATGGATTCCCATTATTTGGTTGCTGAACTTCATAGGGAGGAATAGGGAGACAATGCATGATGGGTGGAGAGTTTCTGTTTGGACAATTGGGAAAGTGGAAATTTACATAAGAGGCAGGTCCTTAATTGTGTGCTAAAAAGAATCTACCATTCTGTGACATGAATGTATCTTACTAAGGCACAGAGGATACTTGTAACTCTGATTCATCAGCTCTGATTAAAAATCATGTCATCAATGTAGTGGACTGGTATCATGTTCTCTGGGATAAAAAGAAGAATAAAGTCCTTCTGGCCCATATTATGATAGGGAGAAGGAAACCTGTAGATGATGACTTTCAATGGCCAAACTCTACTGGAAGCCAGAAGGCAAAGGAGTGTAAGAATTCGAGAATTCGAGAGTTTTGCCACGCAAAGGAAGACTCCAAGAGACGTTCTCTCATGCAACACGCAAGGGGTTTATTTACCACACATGCGTGGGGCTCACTGAACACACAGGAACAGAGAGCCCCGAACCTGGGTTTTGGGAAGCCTTTTGAGGGCCAGGATAAGGGTGTGGGGTTTGAGGGTTGAACATTAGTTACAGGTTCTGCTTTATGCAGGAAGTAGATAACGAACATTTTGCAAGAAGCAGATAACAAACATTTTTCGCGCATGAGTCATGGGAGCTGCTTCTTGCAAGAAGCAGCTGTCTCGTGCAAAACTCCCTTACTCAACCTTCTCAGTTGCATTCTTAGATAAACTTTCTCCGGCAGTTACAACCTTGCATAACCAAGGCAGCAGAAAACCTTGCATAACAAAGGCAGCAGATAACCGCCCCTGGGAAGTCCCGGGTTGTTTTAGCCTGATGGGGCCCATAACTCTTTTCTTTATAAAATCCTTCTTTACATAAGAAAAGTTAGCTACTGTTAAGTTTTATAAAATCCTTCTTTACATTCCCCACTCCTTTTTGTACATATCTCTAATCTTAGAGATTTTCTGGGTTATTTAATACTGAGTACTGTTGTCTGATGAGCATTAATTTGACATTTCCAATCTGCCTCTGTAAAAACTGTATAATTCTATTTAGAATATATGGTCCTATAGTTATTATTATTAAAAGTAACACAATTAAAGGCCCAGCGAGAGCAGATAATAGCGTTGTTAACCAGGGGGACTTAGTAAACCAAGATTCAAACCACCCCTGTTGCACCTCTCGTTCTTTTTGTCTTTCATGAAGGCGCTCTCTGAGTTTTGTCATGGACTTTTTAACAACACCAGAGTGATCCGCATAGAAACAGCACTGTTCTTTTAAAGCTGCACATAGTCCCCCCTCTTTAAGGAAAAGTAAGTTAAGTCCTTGCCTATTTTGCAGAACTACTTCTGAAAGGGAGGTTAGAGAGTTCTGAAGGGCTGAGACAGATCGCTCTATTTCGTTTAAGTATTTCCAAGGCTTATGCGGGTTGGAATTGGGTTCCCCTAGGGGAAGGAGGAGAAGGAGTAGTAACCCTACGAACCCGCAGCTTGAGAGGATTGTCAGTCCTTTCCAGTTTCCATTGGGACCCAGAGGGCGAAGGCGCAGGTTTGAGATGAGACGCATGGATCCAGGATGCGATGCCATCGACCTTGACTGCGGTGGGGGTGGTCAAGAGTACCTGATACGGTCTTTTCCAGCGAGGTTCAAGAGTCTGTACCTGGTGGCGGCGGACATAGACGAAGTCTCCCACCTGATATTGATGTGGAATTCTGTTATCTCCTGGCTGGAAGGAGGTGGAGAGCTGCTGCCACAGGAACCGCTGGGCTTTTTTCAAGGCTCGCAGCCTGTCAAGCAAGGGGGTATGAAGGGAACTATTAATCTCTAGAATGGAGGACATGTCTTTGACTGGAGGTGGCGCTCCATACAAGATTTCATAAGGGGTTAGATTACACATGAGAGCAGAGGGGGTATTCCGGGCCCTGAACAGGGCATAAGGCAGGAGCATGGTCCAATCTTTCAAGCCAGTCTCTATAGCTAATTTGGTTAGGGTCTCTTTAATTGTCCTGTTCATTCTTTCTACCTGTCCTGAGCTTTGGGGTCTGTATGCGCAATGCAATTTCCAATCAATCCCCAATATCTTGGCCACACCCTGACTTACCTGGGCTACAAATGCGGGTCCGTTATCTGACCCTATTAACTTTGGTAGACCGAACCGGGGAAAAATTTTTCCATAATTTTCTTGACTACGACCTGGGCCGTTTCTCTCTTAGTTGGGTAGGCTTTAACCCATCCTGAAAAGGTGTCTATAAAAACTAGTAAGTATTTAAGTCCATATTTTGCAGGTTTAATTTCAGTAAAGTCGACTTCCCAGAACTGCCCAGGTCGAGTTCCCCTTAGTCTTTTTTTTTTTTTTTTTTTTTAGGAGCTTTGGTGGGGTAGGCATTTACGATTTGACACTCCTGACACTCTCTGGCTACGTGATCTGCCAGTTCTTTCCTTTTCGAGGCTGCCAGAGGGTACAATTCCCTCTGGTCTTGCAGGAGCTGCTGTAGTTTCCCTGTCCCCAGGTGAGTGAGCTGGTGGACCTGCTGTATGTAAGCTAGGGCTTCCGACTCTCCTTGGGGTGTAACCTCAGATAGTGTCTCAGGGGGTTGCTGGTTTCCTTTGGTTATTAGGACCAAGTTTATAGGGTCCCTTAATGCTACCGCTTTTGCTTCTTTATCTGCTCGCCTATTACCCATGGTTACTGGTTCTGAGCCTCTTTGGTGGCTAGCACAGTGGACAATGGCTAGTTCTTTGTTTCAGCCCTGGCGGCCATGTTGCATGTTTCCGGCATCGCTGAGGGTGGATTTTATACATGCTATTTTAATTATCCCCAACATTTCCTCCCTTTGTTTTGTTTTTTTTTAAAGGATGGAGGAAGAATGCTGATCCAGCATTCTTTTGGCATTAACCTTTGCTGGGGGAAGTAGAGGCCTCATCCCCCAGGTTGTTTGTGGCTGTTTTTCTGGGGAGAGGAATTTTTGCAGAGTGAACCTCTATGCAAGATGAGGCATACTTCTCAAGGAGTTCGAAAATGGCCTTTAATTGTTTTGGCCCTCCTTTGCAGTGCTTTTCCTTGCACCCAGCGGTACCAATCATAGCATAAGCTAGAAGCATATTTTCGAGTCGTATGCTGCTCCCGTAGGAGTGGGGATTCTTACCCGAGAGGGTGGGTAGCAGTCAGATATTTTGGTTTCATACCTTGGTTAGCGAGATGAAGCCGGTGATAATGCACTTGAATGGGCCTGCTTAGGGCAGAATTAATTTGGTCCTTAATTAGCTGTATTATTCTTTTTTCTCTTACTATTTTTTTTTCTCTATCTCTCTTTCTCTCCTTTGTTCTTTTTCCTCCTCTGTTTCTCTCTTATAAAACACTTTTTTAGCTTCTTTGACTAAATCTCACAAGGCTAGGTCCTGCAACCCGTCTAAATGCTGCAGCTTGCGTCTAATGTCTGGAGCTGATTGGCCGATAAAGGCCATGGCCACTGAGGCTCTTTGATCCTCTGATTGAGGGTCAAAGGGAGTATACCTACGGTATGCTTCCATTAGTTTTTTTTTTTTAAAAAGACTGAGGGCGATTTGTCCACTCCCTGAATAACCTCTCTTACCTTGGCCAAATTGGTGGGCCGGCGTGCAGCTGCTCGGAGACCCGCTACTAGAGTCTGGCGATAGATGGACAGATGCTCCCTACCTTCAGAGGTGTTCGGGTCCCAATTAGGGCGGCGCAGTGGGAACCGATCATCGATGACATGCTGGAGTTGGGTGGGTCTCCCGTCTTGTCCAGGAATTTGCTTCCTGGCTTCCAGTAGGATCCGATCTCACTCCTCCGTGGTGAGGAGAGTCCCCAGGAGTTGTTGACAGTCATCCCAAGTGGGCTGGTGAGAGAACATAAGGGACTCCACCAATCCAGTCAGCCTAGTGGGAGCCTCGGAAAAAGGAGGGTTATTATTTTTCCAGTTATATAAGTCAGAGGAGGAAAAAGGGCCAGTATTGCAGAGAGGGCATTTCTCCTCCATGTCTATCATCCATTGGAGGCCCGTACGGTCTGAGGGGGAGAGTGACCGCCACATCAAATGGGCTTTGTGCTCGTCTGCTTCGTGTAATATGTGCCGGTCCTGGTTCATCTGGGATCATCTGTTGGTGAATCTGAATGTAAGAGGGCGGAGAGAGAGAACTAGAGGAGGGAGAAGGTGAGCTAAGAGAAGGGGGGTCCTGTTCCAGAGCTGAAGGGTAGGGAGGAGGGGAAGAAGGACCTGTGTCGAAGAGGAGTAGATCCGATTGGGATTCTGGTAAGACTGCAGGAGGCAAAGAAGGATAGAGTTTTGGAGCTTGAGAAGGACCCGGCTCCTTAATTGGAAGTACAGAGGGAGAGTCATGTTGACCAAGAGGAGTAAGAAATGGCTTTACCCATGGAGGTGGGTTTTCACACAGGTCCTACCACACCATGATGTAGGGCTGCTGGTCCGGGTGGCCATACGGGTCAGGGCAGAAGACGACTGACTTGACGGCCCAAATCAAGGGTAGATGAAAAGCTCCTTCACGAGGCCATTCCATGTTAAAAGAGGGCCACTCAGCCGAGCAGAAGGTCTGCCATTTGCCTTTTTTACAATAAGAGATAGATTCTGACCTCTTTCCCTGACCTCAGACCAGTGTCTTAAGGTCAGAGAAAGTGGAGTCGACGTTCCCTGACCCATCTTTGGTAAAACAAAAACAATTCCTAACACACGAATACAGACAGACACACACAGAGCCGGCACACCATGTTTACACAGTTTCAGACACAGCTCAGACTGGCCTGATGACTTTGATCGAGTCTCCCCCCGTCAGAAGGGAAACAGAATCAGAGTCGGCCCTGTAGGAAGCCTCCAGGCATCCCCGGAGGTCCCCCAATCCCGAGGCGTCCCTCGGGAGAGTGACCTGCAACCCCTGGACACGTCTGCCGGTTGCGGTCGGGGAGTGCTCACGCGACTCTCCGACAGTCACTGCCAGTCTGACAGACTAAGCGATCGCACCTCAGACAAAAAGGCCTCACTTACCCCGAGAGAAAGAGCTGTTGGAGCCTCCCCTTACGAAGAGCCGATCTCGGTGGGACCTCCAAATGTAAGAATTCGAGAATTCGAGAGTTTTGCCACGCAAAGGAAGACTCCAAGAGACGTTCTCTCATGCAACACGCAAGGGGTTTATTTACCACACATACGTGGGGCCCACTGAACACACAGGAACAGAGAGCCCCGAACCTGGGTTTTGGGAAGCCTTTTGAGGGCCAGGATAAGGGTGTGGGGTTTGAGGGTTGAACATTAGTTACAGGTTCTGCTTTATGCAGGAAGTAGATAACGAACATTTTGCAAGAAGCAGATAACAAACATTTTTCGCGCATGAGTCATGGGAGCTGCTTCTTGCAAGAAGCAGCTGTCTCGTGCAAAACTCCCTTACTCAACCTTCTCAGTTGCATTCTTAGATAAACTTTCTCCGGCAGTTACAACCTTGCATAACCAAGGCAGCAGAAAACCTTGCATAACAAAGGCAGCAGATAACCGCCCCTGGGAAGTCCCGGGTTGTTTTAGCCTGATGGGGCCCATAACTCTTTTCTTTATAAAATCCTTCTTTACATAAGAAAAGTTAGCTACTGTTAAGTTTTATAAAATCCTTCTTTACAGGAGTCCATTATGTAGTCCATAAAGATCAACTTTCTGGAGATAGAGCTAGATGGAGAAGAATAACAGACATAGTCTAAAGTAAGATGGTGAAGGTTTATTGCTATTCCTAATAGATGAGAGCAACCTACTTCTGATTATTTTTGCTAAAAAGAATTGAGGAGAGGATAATTTTCTGTCATCAGCTCATTCTACTATGTTGATTTCCTCTATAAAAATATAACACCTATGTGCTGGTTTGAAAGGAAGTATGCCCCCTAAGAAAAGCCATGTTTTAATATAAATCCCATTTCATAAAGGTAGAATAATCTCTATTCAATGCTGTATGTTTGAAACTGTAATGAGATCATCTCCCTGGATGATGTGATCTAGTCGAGAGTGGTTGTTAAACTGGATTAGGGGATGACATGTGTCCACCCATTTGGGTGGATCTTGATTGGTTTATTGGAGTCCTATAAAAGAGGAAATATTTTGGAGAATGAGAGATTCAGAGAGAGCAGCACCACAAAGCAGAGTCCACCAGCTAATGACCTTTGGAGATGAAGAAGAAAAACGCCTACTGGGGATCTTCATGAAACCGGAAGCCAGGAGAGAAAGCTAGCAGATGACGCCGTATTCGCCATGTTCCCTTCCAGCTGAGAGAGAAGCCCTGACTGTGTTTGCCATGTGCCTTCTCACTTGAGAGAGAAATCCTGAACTTCGTCGGCTTTCTTGAACCAAGGTATCTTTCCCTGGATGCCTTTGATTGGACATTTCTATAGACTTGTTTTAATTGGGACATTTTCTCAGCCTTAGAACTGTAAACTAGCAACTCATTAAATTCCCCTTGTTAAAAGCCATTCCGTTTCTGGTATATTGCATTCCAGTAGCTAGCAAACTAGAACAACCTAGAATCCAGTTTCATTGCTGTCACTCCCTGTTTAAGCTTACCATAATTTAAAGTCACTTTCTAAAACCCATATGGCTTTTGCACAAGGAAGAGAGCTAAATAAGGTTGTAGTAGTATCACAGTTCTATACCTTTCAAGTCTTTGTTGGAACCAAAAACCTCTAGAATTTCCCCCAAGAATACAGTATTACTTTTGGATTACTATCTTGGTGGGATGGGGAGAGAGTTACATTAGCTTCCACTTGAACCTTCTTAGTATAATAGCCCTGACTCCATTGTCACCACAGCAACTAAAGACCATAGTCGTTTCCTCTCTCATTGCCTTGCCTTCTACCTGTACTTCATCCCATGACACTAGTGCTCATAATTTAGCTAATCATGATGTTACTACCTGCTGTGGATTATCAGTATTCCATTTTCTCCTAGCAAGGGGGCTATCCATTTGCTCCTTAAATATGGGGCAACTTAATTCCAGAATTCCATTTTGAGGAAGTATTTCCTGGGGCTACACCTGGGGCCAATTACTTTCTCAGTCAAGTTCCACCTGGAAGCACTGCATACTTAAATGGAGAAATTGCAAAGATTTAAAAAAAGAAATGTCAACTGATTTTTGACAAGAGTGAAGACAATTCAATGGGAGCAGAAAAGTCTTTTCAACAAACGGTACCAGGACAATTGGAAAGCTACACGCCAGACAGTGAAATTGATATTTCATATCAAACACAAAAATTAACCTTGGGTGCATAAATATCTAAATGTAAGAGCTAAAACTATAAAATCTTAGAAGTAAACTTAGGTATGACTCTTCATGACCTTAGATTTGGCAATGGTTTCTTAATATGATACTAAAAGGACACACAACTAAATAAAAATAGATAAACGACTTCATTAAAAGTAAAAACTCATGAGCATCAAGGTACATATCAAAGAAAGTGAAAAGCTAACAGAATGGGAAAAATAATTGCAAATCACTTATTGTGCTGGTTTGAAAGGAAAAATGCCCCCTAAGAAAAGCCATGTTTTAATAGAAATTCCATTTCATAAAGGTAGAATAATCTCTATTCAATGCTGTATGTTTGAAACTGTAATGAGATCATCTCCCTGGATGATGTGATTTAGTCAAGAGTGGTTTTTAAATGGGATTAGGTGATGACATGTGTCCACCCATTTGGGTGGGTCTTGATTGGTTTATTGGAGTCCTATAAAAGAGGAAACATTTTGGAGAAAGAGATTCAGAGAGAGCAGCACCACCAAGCAGAGTCCACCAGCCAGCGACCTTTGGAGATGAAGAAGGAAAACACCTCCAGGGGAGCTTCATGAAACAGGAAGCCAGGAGACAAAGCTCACAGATGACAGCGTGTTCGTCATGTGCCCTTCCAGCCAAGAGAGAAGCCCTGATTGTGTTCACCATGTGCCTTCTCACTTGAGAGAGAAATCCTGAACTTTGTTGGCCTTCTTGAACCAAGGTATCTTTCCCTGGATGGATATCTTAGATTGGACATTTCTATAGACTTGTTTTAATTGGGACATATTCTCGGCCTTAGAACTATAAACTAACAACTCATTAAATTTCCCCTTTTAAAGGCCATTCCGTTTCTGGTATATTGCATTTTGGCAGCTAGCAAACTAGAATACTTATCTAGTATGGATTTAATATCCAGAATATATAAAGAACTTCTACAACTCAACATTAGAAAGATAACCCATTTAAAAATTGTGCAAAAGATTTCAACAGGCATTTATCTGAAAAAAGTCATAAAAATAGCCAATAAGCACATGCCAAAATACTCATCATCTTTAATAATTAGGAACATGTAAATCAAACCCATTGTGTCAGTGTGCTTATACTGCCAGAATGCAATATACCAGAAATAAGTGCCCAAATTAAGGCATCAATAAGAAGATACCTTCACTCAAAAAGGCAAATATGTCTCGGGGTTCTCTGTCACATGGGATGGAACGTGGTGATATCTGCTGGCTCTATTCTCCTGTGTTGGTTTCAAAATGGCTCTCTCAGCTCCTATGAGTGTTTCTTAGCATCTCCCAGGGCATTTCTGTCTCAGCTTTCTGTGTCCTTTCTTGGTTTCATCTCTCTTTAAAGGACTCCAGTAGGCAGATAAGACCCACCTTGAATGGGTGGGGACACATCTGTATGGAAACAACCTAATCAAAAGTTTCCATCCACAATAGGTCTGCCCCCACAGGAGTGGATTAAAAGAACATGGCTTTTCTGTGGCTCATAACAGTTTCTAATCAGCACAGCCAGAATGAGATACTAATTCATATCCATTACAATGGCTAAAATTTTAAAAAGATGGACAATAGCAAGTGTCAGTAAGGATGTGGAGAAATCAGAAACATACACTGCTGTTGGGAATGCAAAATGGTATAGCATCTGTGAGAAAAAAATTTGACAGTTCTTCAAAAAATTCAGCATAGAGTTACCCATATGACCCAGCAATCCCCACTCTTAGGTATATACCCAAAAGAAATGAAAACACACATCTGTGCAAAAACTAGTATGTGAACATTCATTGTAGCATTATTCATAATAGCCAAAAAGTGGGGAAAAAAAACAAATTCATTAACTGAGAAGTGAATAAACTAATGTAGTATATTCATACAATAGAATATTATTGTATTGTTTGAATACAATTGTATGTATAAAAGGAATGAAGTACTGATACCTGCTACAACATGGATGAACCTCAAAAACATTATGCTAAGGGTAAGAACTCTCATAAAAGGCCACATATTATTTGATTCCATGGATATGAAATATTAGAACAAGCAAATAAAGACAAGTCGGCAGATTAAGGGTTTCCCAAGGTTGGAGGTGGGGAAGAATGGGACATGCCTGTTAATGGGTACAAGGTTTCTTTTTGAGGTGCTGAAATGTTCTATAATAATGTAATAGTGGTTTGCGCAATTAGGTGAATTAAGACTGCTGAATTGAACTCTCTAAAAGGATGAATTTTAGAGTATGTAAATTATATCTTTTTATTCTAAAGACTACCTTGGGCATATTCTTCTCAAAAGCAAATGGCAGGAGCACATGATAGAGAATGGAAAGAAGTAATGTTATTTAAGTCTCTGTATACATCACGCTCACTAACATTCCATTGGCTATAGAAAGTCACTCAGCTCAAGCAGAGAAGTATAATCTGCCCCAGGAGGAAGGAAAAGGGAGTGAATAGTTACTCAACAATAATGCAGTCTATCACAATTTGCCCTCTTGTTTATAAATATTGTCCTTCTGCAGCTCAAAGTATACTCACCATCCCCCAAAACACTGCAAAAGTGCCACCTAACCACATTAGGCTCAACATCTAGCACCTGATGATCTATATTAGGTCTAGATTCAGGTCCTCTCGATCAGAGATCTAGAAACTAAAAGGGTAAAATATCTGCCCACATATACGCAGTATGCAACGGTAGAAAGAGACAGGATCACCGCAGCAAATATCGCAATTCAAAGCTGAGTAGAAACCGAAGTACAGAGTGACTGTTGTCCTCTATGGACCTGAAATTCCACCTGACAATGTTGTCAGGTATCCTGGAAGGCAGGGAATGGTCCCTGATCAGTTCTGCTCCCTGAAAGTAGCTCCCCAATCAGTTGTTCTCCCTGGCTTTTAGCCACACTCTGGCTTTCATTTTTCTCCTCCTTCTTTTTTTAATCACAACTGAGAATGGCATTGGAAAGTATGTCCTCCCAGGAATGGAGAGAATGTGAGGGTGGGATTGAGTAGATTTCTGTCTGTTCCTGCCCATAGAAAGTTGGGAGCCCTGAGATAATTTCCACAGTTTTTTTTATTCCAGGTTGGGAATGCTTCTGCTAATGCAGCTACCACAGAAATTTTGTGGGTTTTCTAAATATTTAATCCAGTCACTAGCAAGTGCCAAAAACCATACTCACACTTAAAAAAAAAAAAGGCAGGCTTCCTTCTTTATAGACTTAATTGCATGTACACTGGGCATGTCTGGCTTCTGTGGGATTATGTCCTAATCTTTTTAGGAGCCATTTTATGAAAGATTCTACCAGACTCCTCCTTAATCTGTTCAGGGCTTTAACAAAAGGGGTGACAGCCACACTCTTGAATTCCCCATTGTTGTGCTTTATTGACTATATCCTTTTTCTACTAAGAAACAATTGACTTTGAACCCTGCAATTCCTGGACTCTCTAAATTCTACTGGAAAACTGGCCTGGTCTTTTCTTAGCCCATCTCTTTCTTGTGGTACCTCAGCAAATGCATTCATTGGCATAAGCTCATGCCACCAGTATTCTGCCTTTTATTAATTTATTCTGAATTTTATTAATCCAATGACAAAAATTTATTAGGTACATTTTGTCTTTCAAGTTACTGCCAATGATAGTTTTTCTAATATTTCAAAGCTACAAAACATAGATTACAACCCAGTCCTCTATAACTTGTTTTGCCACCCACAAAGCAGTCCAAAGTCAATACCACATATTTTGGTGCTCTATTTATAGTAAAAATGTTTACATTTCTTGCTGCAATAATACTGTGTAGCAAGCCACCCCAAATCCAGTAGCTTAAAAAAATAAGATTTTGTTTCTTGATCTCAAGTCCTTGGTTTGATGCAGTTTGGCTGATTTAGGCTCGCCTTGACTGAGAGTCTCCTCTTTAGGCTGTGGGTTGTCCTGCCTTGGCTCCAAGATGTGGGTTGAATTCAGGGAAGCAACATGTGTCTCTCATCCTTTTTCACCGTAGCTAACCAAGGCACCTTCTTCCTAGGGTGAATGACAAGAGAGGAAGAGGACACATAAAACAGAAAATGTCCCTTTGGGTCTCTGTTTGGATCGAGTCCACTTATATCCTTTTGGCCAAAGTGAGATAACCAAGGACAAAGACAGTGAGGCAGAGTATATTCTGCTTCCAAGAAATGGAGGTAGGGAATATTTGGTGAAAAATAATCCAATCCATTGAAGAACTCCTTCTCAAACTTTCCTGCCCTCAAGTCTCCTGCAGTGTCTTACATTGGCCAAATCCTAGTAGAAGCCAGGGATAGCAAAGAGTAAAGTTCATAAACGCCAGCTTTCTGGAGCACAGGGCAAGATGAAGATGGAGTGTGGCTCTGAAAGGTCAAATGAAAATTCCCAACATGTAATCATAGGGAAAGTCCTAATTCTTTCTGTTCGGTTAACCTTTATTCAGGGGGATGAGGTTTTCCTTACACATGCATTAGCCTGACCAAAGCATTGAAGTCCCCCTCAGGACAACCCACTGAGGCAAAGTGGGTTGTCCTCAGGTTCTATATCTGTTTGGTGTGGGTGGGGGAAAATTTTCCCTTATTCTCCCTGGTCCACAAGATGGAAGGTCCTTTTCTCTTTCCTCCTTCCAGGACTCCATTTCCTTTGACCAAGATGGCCTTCACTTCCCTTTAGCTTGACTAAGCTTTAAACAACTTCTCCCTATGCCAGGCCCCTGAACTCCCTCTTATCTTGGCCCTTACACTATACAGGCGCTTGAGAAGTTCCTAACTTGGTAGTTCCTTTATCTCCTTCTTCCTCCCTTCTAGCCCTTTTAGACTCCAGATGCCCTAATCACCACAAAGGAAAACATTCCAAACCAAGTGTCCTAATTGCAATTTCAGTAAATCACTCACTTGTCCCATGATCAAACCTTCCCCCCACCACATTGGTGATGGGTGCTGTTGATGATAGCAGACATTGCAAATGTAATTAACACTACGGAATGGTATACTTGAAAGGGTTAAAATGGGAAATATAATATTGTATGTGTTACCCAATAATATTTTTAAGAAACAACAAAAAGTACCCCACCACCCTCCACCCCACTCCCAGCCCTTAAAATGTTTGCTGTCCAACAGAGTTGAATTCTACTTTCTCTCTCTTACGGTAGTCATCCTTACCTATTTCACGATGTCTGGTGTATTTTTTTCTTGATGCCTTTCCCTTTCTCCCACAAGCAAGCTGTGTATCTCTTGCCTTTTCTCTGTTCCTTGCCTGAAATTACCTCCTGTCTTTGTGAAGTCAAAAAGTGGTTTTATAAATGTGCATCTTGATTGTTTAGACTTATATTAAAGTTAGCAATTTCTTGGAGTACCTTTTTCTGCTCCATTTGCCCTGGGAAAGGGAAGAAGAAGCCCTTAGGGTATTATTAAGAGAACAGAGGAAAAAAGTATACATTGAAAGTTAAAATTTTGATATTTCACAACCTAACCATGCCACATTGTTATAATAGAAGTACCTTCTCTAGGAACCCTGTATAATAGAAGTTCTTTCTCCAGGAACTTCTTAGGGTCCTGGTATTATACAGTCAACAAATGATCGATGCAGAATACCAGGTATTCGAATTCAAAGAACATTCAATCAGTAAATATTTATTGAGGATCTTTGCTGTATCATGTATCATGCAAAATATTAGGGATATATCAGTTAAAACACACATGGTCTCTGGTTCTGTGAAGAATATTTTTATTAACCTCATGGGCTAGCTAAAAATCATGGAATCAGTGTAGTCACCAACTCTAGACTTTTGTAGAGAAAATGTTTGCATAAATTGAATAGCTGAGCCTGTACCCATATTACAATACTGTCTCCTATTCCTTTTTAACACATGGCTATCTTTATTACAATGCATATCCCACAATCAAAACTTTGACTCAGTAGTAGACAAGGCAGAAAAGGGGCCTAGATTTGTCTGTTAGAGATTCCAAGTTAATTACATTTTATATCTCAGATGGTATATATGATGGTTTGAAGCTGTATGTACCCCAGAAAAGATCACGTTCTCTAATCTATTCTTTTAATTCATTTAGGTATAGACCCATTGTGGGTGGGACCTGCTGATTAAGTTATTTCAGTTGAGGTATGGGTCTTAATCCTCTTACTGGAGTCCTTTATAAAAGGATAAAAGAGAGAGAGAAACTAAGAATACCAGAGAAACTGAGAGACAAGGACACACACAGAAGCTCAAAGAGGAAGCTACTGAAGCCAGAAGCTGGAAACAATGAAACCCCAGAGAGAAGAAAGAAGGACCAGCAGATGTGCCGTGTGCCTTCCATGTGACAGAGTTGTCCCTCTGTCTTCAGAGTCCAGGTATCATCCTGCTAATGCGTTGATTTGGACATTTTCATGGCTTAAGAACTGTAACCTTGTAAGTTAAATCCCCATCATAAAAGCCAACCCTTTTCTGTTATTGTGCATTTCATCAGGTTTAGCAAACCAAAACAGTATGAAAAGGGTTTTGCTCATTAATTAACACAGTCCTTTGGAGATTAATGAGTGGAGGATGTAGGTTGTAGAAAAGAATAGTCTTAATTCTAAGAGTTCTTAGCTTGGAAGAATAAAGGCATTCTAAGTGGTGCTCATCATGCCAGTATCTGGCTAGGGCAGAAAAATAAATAAGAAAAAGGGAAGGAAGGGAGTGAGAATTTTTTTTTAATTGCTTATTGTAATAGCATATTGATATAGCATAGAATTTGTCTTTTTAAACCATTTTTAAGTGTACATTTCACTGGCATTATTTGCATTTCAATGTTCTGTTATCACCACCATCCATTACCAAAATTTTTCATTGCTCACTTAAAACAGAAATTCTGTACCCATTAGCAATAACTTTTACTTCCTCCTCCCCTGGTAAATTCTGATATACTTTCTGTCTTAAATGAATTTGCTTATTCTAGATATTTCATGTAAGTGGAATTATACAGTATTTGTTCTTTTGTGTCTGACATTTCACTTAGCATAATGTTTTCAAAGTTCATTCATGTTGTAGCATAGTATCTGTTCTAGTTTGCTATCTGCTGGAATGCAACACACAAGAGACAGATTGGCTTTTAATAAAAGGGGAATTTATTTCATTAGTTCTTCAGAGGAAAGGCAGCTAACTTTCAACTAAGGTTCTTTCCTACCAGGGAAGGCAAAGGGTGATCTCTGTTAGCCTTCTCTCCAGGCCTCTGGGTTCCAACAGTTTCCCCTGGGGTGATTCCTTTCTGCATCTCCAAAGGCCTGGGGTGAGCTGCAAGTGCTGAGATGAGGTATGCTGAGCTGCTTTGGCTATGCTACGTTGAGTCTCTCTTTTAAGCACCAGCCAATTAAATCAAGCATCATTCATTGCAGCAGACACGCCTCCTAGCTGACTGCGGATGTAATCAACAGATGAGGTTCTTATGCCATTGGCTCATGTCCGCAGCAATAGAAGTAAGCACCTTCACCTAGCCAAGTTGACAACTGAATCTAACTATCACAGTATCAGTACTTCTTTTATTTTATGGCTGCATGATATTCCATCATGTATATATACCACATTTTGCTTATCTGCTCTTCTGTTGATAGACACTTAGGTTGTTTAGCCAACAGGCTTTTATTTATTTATTTTAAATACCAAAAAACACCAAACAAATGCAAACATTCCTATTTTGATCATTCTGTTCTACATATATAATCAATAATTCACAATATCATCACATAGTTGCACATTCATCATCATGATCATTTCTCGGAACATTTGCATCTATTCAGAAAAAGAAATAAAATGAAAATAGAAAAGAAATTATACATACCATACCCCTCACCCCTCACCCTCACTGATCACCAGCATTTCAAATTAAATTTATTTTAACATTTGTTCCCTCATTATTTATTTTTATTCCATATGTTCTACTCATCTGTTGACAAAGTAAATAAAAGGAGCATCAGACACAAGGTCTTCACAATCACACAGTCACACTGTGAAAGCCATACCACCACACAATCATCTTCAAGAAACATGGCTACTGGAACACAGCTCCACACCCTCAGGCAGTTCCCTCTAGCCTCTCCATTACACCATGAATAACATGGTGATACCTGCTCAATGTGTAAGAATAACCTCCAGGACAACCTCTCAACTCTGTTTGGAATCTCTCAGCCATTGACACTTTATTTTGCCTCATCTCACTCTTCCCCTTTCTGGTTGAGAAGGTTTTCTCAATCCCGCAATGCTGAGTCCCAGCTCATTCCAGGATCTCTGTTCCACGCCGTCAGGAAGGTCCACACCCCTGGGAGTCATGTCCCATGTAGACAGGGGGAGGGTGGTGAATTTGCTTGTCATGTTGGCTGGAGAGAGAGGCCACATCTGAGCAACAAAAGAGGTTCTCTTGGGGTGACTCTTAGGCCTAATTTTAAGTAGGCTTAACCTATCCTTTGTGGGGTTAAGTTTCATATGAATAAACCCCAAGACTGGGGGCTCAGCCTATAGCTTTGGTTGTCCACACTGCTCGTGAGAATATCAAGAATTCAACTTGGGGAAGTTGAATTTTCCCCCATTCTCATCATTCCCCGAAGGGGACTTTGCAAATACTTTTTTATTCACTGATCAAATCACTCTGGGATTTATCAGGGCATCGCTACCGGCAGGCTTTTTTGATGGATGATGATAGTGATTATTTTTCACAGAAAAGCACTCCAGAAGTACCTGAGGTGTCTAGAAAATAGTTTGTGATCTGAGGCATTTAATGTGCTCCTTCTCTTTTTTATAAACTTCTTGTTTGCTATTGATTTGTACATGGAAGAAAGTATTAAGAAAGGTAAATGAATTTTTGTCAGAATTATCCCAAGTTCCAAATCACTGTTAAGAATGGAAACATATTTTAGTGAAATTAACTGCAAGTAATTGCTTTTGGAGGGTGTGCCAGTTTGAATCTGTTATACATCCCAGAAAAGCCATGTTTTAACCCTGATTCAATCTAGTGGGGGGGGCAGCCATTTTTTTAAATCCTGATACAAAATTGCAAGTGATAATCTTTGGTTATATTATATTTATGGAGATGTAACACACCCAGTTGTGGATGTGACCTTTTGATTAAATGGAGATGTGACTGCACTCATTACAGGTAGGTCTTGATTAATTTATTGGAATCCTTTAAAAGTGGAAACATTTTGGAGAGAATCAGAGCTGACAGAGCCAGATGCCAATGCTTGGAGAACAAAGACACGGATATTTGGAGATGTTTGGAGGCCAGCAGATGTAGCCATATAGCTTTGCATGAGATGTTAAGTGAGCCAGAATCTGAAAAGCACCAAGGGAAGCCAAGAGATGAAAACTATCCCTGGAGAAGCAAAGTGAGGAAGCCCCACAGGAACAGAGGCTCAGAGCAATGGAGCCCAGGAGAAAGGGACCAGCAGATGCCAGTTACACGCCTTTTCAGCTGCCTGATGTGTTCCAGACCCATCAGCCTTTCTTGAATTAAGGTATCTTTCTCTGGGGGCCTTAGTTTGTGTAAGAAAATTAAGTTCAGCTTTCATACAAGATGGTGCAGGAAAGGGTTGCAGAACGACTTAAACCAGTTTTGCAGGCAAGGAAGGAGAGCACCTCTGACGTAAGCCTAGAATTGCTATCAAAACAGGCAGAAACAAGTTTAAATAAGAAACAGCCAGGGTCATTGAAATATAAAGCATAATTAAAAGTGGGAACCTTCCACCAGAAATTTGAATTAGTTGGACTATCCGGAAAGGCAGTGACCTGTCAAGTATCCAGTCAGTGGAGAAACAGGCTAGGGTCTGTGAGCTAGGCACAGGTATAACCGTTTTGATGTTCTATTGTTTGGCACACCAGCCACAGTGTTGTGTTCGGCTGGATGCCCATTCTTGCAAGATCATGAATACATTTTTTTCTTCTCCACAATCGGGTGAGCATTTATTCACTTTCAAGTATGGCATTTTTTCTAACAGTTTGGAGATTTTCTCAGCACTAGAACTGTAAACTTATGACTTATTAGATTCCCTTTTTAAAAGCTGTTCCATTTCTGGTATGTGGCATTCTGGCAGCTTACAAACTGAGAGGGTGAACACTATTTTATAAAATGATAAAAATTATGGAGATGATTTTAAATATGACCCATTGAAATGACTCTAAGTATCTAAGTTTTAAAAGTTACTGCTTCTTACAATTTTTTAAAATCAGTTTTATTGAGATATATTCACACCATACAATCCATCCAAAATGTACAACCGATGGCTTTTAATATATTCAGAGTTGTGCATTCATCACCACAATCAGTTTTAGAACATTTTCATTAATCTCAAAAGAAAAACCCCATACCCCTTAGGAGTCATTTCCCAATCCTTCAGTCTTTCCCCATCACTACATAACCACTAATTAATTTCTGTTTCTGTAGATTTATTTATATTTACATTTTAAGTAAATGGGATCATATCATATCTAGTACTTTATGTCTGGTTTATTTTGCTTAGCATAATACTTTTAAAAAAATTATTATATTTATTATTATTATTTAAATTATGGAAGGAGGCTTACAGAAAAGTCATGTAAAAAATACAATGTTCTTGTATTAGTTAGGGTTCTCTAGAGAAACAGAATCAGCAGGAAATATTCATAAATATAAAATTTATAAAAGTGTCTCACTAACCCTGGGAACGTAGAGTCCAAAATCTGTAAGGCCGGCTGTGAAGCTGACAATTCTGATGGAGGGTCTGGATGAACTCCACAGAAGAGGCTCGCAGGCCGAAGCAGGAAGAGAATGTGTCTCTTCTGAATCCTCTTTAAAAGGCTTCCAGTGTTTAGATTAAGCTTTCCTCACTGAAGAAGACAATCCCCTTGGATGATTACAACTGGAATCAGCTGTGGATGTAGCGGATATGATCATGATTTAATTCTATGAAATGTCCTCATAGCAAAAGACAGGCCAGCACTTGTCCAACCAGACAAGCAGGTACCACCACCTGGCCAAGTTGATACATGAACCTGACCATGACAGTTCTCATATGCCACCCTATTGTTGACACTTGGCATTAGTGTGGTACATTTGTTACAAGCAATGAAAAACTATTAAAATAATACTGTTAACGATACTCCATAGTTTACATTAGGTGTATTTTTTCCCATGTACCACCCCATAATTAACACCTTATATGAATATAGTACATTTATTATAATTCGTGAAAGAACGTTCTTATATTTGTACTATTAACTCTTAGTCCATAGTCTACAATAGGGTTCACTGTGTTATACAGTCCCATGCTTTATTGTAACCAAGAGCTTACAGGTATAATTACAACTTACTGAACTAGGACCCAGCTGCTTATTAGCCTTAGGATCTATTGTAATGTAGCAAAAAACAAATACTTATAACTATTGTGACTCACTGAACTGTAACCCAGATGCATTGATGTTTGTTTTGTAACCGTAACTGAATAGGCTTATAATAATCTTGTGACCCTGTACTTACCCTCTTATCTTGTTTGTAATTTAAAATTCTTGTGATTTAGCTACTAGCCCCTTAATGTTTATTAAAGAAGAAACCTGAGTCAACCCACCCTAATTCCTACCTTATCATGCTAGATAAAACCAGTTTCAACTAGAATTAGTCTGCCTGACATGCACAACAGCATTAAACTTAACCCTATAGTTCCTGTACCTCACTGGAATAATAAAATCATACCCATCATCATGTTGAGGCCGTCATTTTCTTATATGTAACTTATGGCTAAGATGTAATCAATCTTCACATGCTCAATTAGAATGCCACTTCTTACCTTATCACCTCAAATCACCATACTTATTATAAGCCTGATTTTGCCTCGATGCTATAAAACTCTCAGAAGTCCTCCAGTTCAGGCAGACACATCTGAAACCTACAAGCTTCCTGTTCTCTTTACACTTTGCTTTGTAATAAAAGCTCTTTCTGTCTTTGAAATCCCAGTGTCACAGGGTGGTCATTGTGCACATTGGGCAGCATAACCACATTTTGTTCAGTAACATTATGTTCTAACTTTCATTCTTGTAACATACATGACCCCAAACTTCTCCTTTCAGCCACATTCAAAAACATAATTCAGCACTATTAATTACATTCAAAATAAAGTGCTACCATCACCATCAACCATTTCCAAACCTTTACGATCAATCTAAATAGAAATTCTGTACAAATTAAGCATCAGCGCCCCCCCCCCCCACCGCCCACACCATTCTCTACCTCAATATATCCCCTGGTAACCTTTATTCTAAATTCTAACTTGATGAATTTGCTTATTATAATTAGCTCATATCAGTGAGATCATACAATATTTGTCCTTTTGTGTCTGGCTTATTTCACTCAACATAATAATCTCAAGGTTCAACCATCTTGTTGCATGCATTACGACTTCATTCCTTTTTACAGCTGAATAATATTCCATTGTATGCATATGCCACATTATGTTTATCCATTCATCAGTTGATGGACACTTGGTTGATTCAAAATTTTGGCAGGTGTCAATAATGTTGCCACAACTATCAGTATTCAAATGTCTGTATCCCTACTTTCAATTCGTTTCGGTATATATTTAGAAATGGATTGCCAGATCTTTTGATAATTCTATATATAACGTCTGAAGAATCACTATACTGTTTTTCAAAGTGGCTGCACTATATTACATTCCCACCAACAATGAATAAATATTCCTATTTCTCCACATTCTCTCCAGCACTTCTGATTTTCTGTTTTTTTTTAACAGCAGTCATTGTAGTGGGTGTGAAATGGAATCTCATTGTGGTTTTGATTTGCATTTCCCTAATGGCTAATGACTTTCAGCATCTTTTTGTGTGCTTTTTGACCATTTGTATATCTTATTTGGAGAAATGCCTATTCAAGTTTTTTTCCCATTTTTTAATTGGCTCATGTATCTTTTTTTTACTTTTTTTATTAATTTTTAAATTTAAAAAATATATGTAACAACAACAAACAAACATTCTTAGCTTATGATCATTCTTTTCTACATATATAATCAGTAATTCACAAGATCAAAATTCACAATATTATCACATAGTTGCATATTCATCATCATGATAATTTCTTAGAACATTCAGAAGAAGAAATAAAAAGACAACAGAAAAAAATTCATACATATCATACCCCTACCCCTCCCTTTCATTGATCACTAACATTTCAATCTAAATTTATTTTAACATTTGTTCCCCCTATGATTTATTTTTATTCCATATGTTTTACTCATCTGTTGATAAGGTAGATAAAACAGCATCAGACACAAGGTTTTCACAATCACACAGTAACATTGTGAAAGCTATATCATTATACAGTGGTCATGTATCTTTTTGTTTTTGAATTGTAGATGTTCTTTATAAATTCTGTATAAACATTTTTCAGATATATGGTTTCCAAGAATTTTCCCCCATTCTATCAGTTTCTTTTAATTTCTTGATAAAGTCCTTTGACTTTATCACAAAAAAACACAAAAGGTTTTAATTTTGATGAAGTTGCATTTATCTTCTTTCTTTTGTTGCGCATGCTTTTGTTGTAAATCTAAGAAACCACTGCATAATATGAGGTACTGAAAATGTTTCCCTATGTTTTCTTCTAGGAGTATTATAGTTTTAATTCTTATATTTAGGTCTTTGATCCATTTTGAGTTGATTTTTGTATATGGTTTAAAGTAAGGGTCCACCTTCAGTCTTTGGCATATGGCTATCTAGTTTTCCTATGACCATTTGTTGAAGAAACTATTTTTTCCCCACTAAGTGGACTGGTATCTTCGTCAAAGATTAGTTGGTCAAAGGGATGAAGGCTTGTTTCTGAACTCTCAATTCTATGCCATTGGTCTATTAGTCTGTTCTGTGCCTGTACCATACTGTTATGATTAGTGTAGCTTTGTGGGTGGGACCTTTCGGTTAGGTTATTTCAATTGAGAGGTGACCTAGCCCATTCAGGTGGATCTTAATCCTTTCTTGGAGTCCTTTGTGAGAGGATAAAAGAGAGAAATACCTAAAGAGAGCTCAGAGAGAGAAGTGCCCCAGAGATGCTAAGAGAGGACCCACAGACACTCAGAGAGAAAGTCATTGAAACCAGGAGTTGAAAGCAACAAATCTTGGGAGTGAAGGACTAGCAGATGCCAGTCATGTACCTGAAGAACCCCAGATGCCATGGGCCATTTTTCAGTGTTGATGCCTTAATTGGGACATTTTCATGGTCTTAGAATTGTAAATTTGTAAACTAACAAATCCCCATTGTAAAAGCCAACCCATTTCTGATATATTGCATTCTGGCAGCGTTAGCAAACTGAAACACTATTGTAAATGGAGTTTTTTCTTAATTTTCTATTTGGATTGCTTGGGTGTATAGAAACACCACTAATTTTTAAGGTTTGATCTTGTACTCTGCCACCTTCCACATGTTTTTGTACATTGCTGCTAGGGATTGATTAATGTACCCCACAAAAGATAAGCTCAAGATTTAATCCCTTTTATAACGAGGTCACATTGAATCAGGATGGGCCTTAATCCCTATTATGGAGTCTTTATAAACAAAGGAAATTGGACACAGAGGTAGAAACCAGAAGTCAGAAGAAGACAGAGAATGAAGCTGCTCTCCATTTGATGGAGGCAGATCTGCAAGCCAAGGTGCCCCAAGGATTGCAGCATCCCAGCGCCAGAATGCATGATCTGTTGAGACCTTGATTTTGAACTTCTCACCTCCAAAACCATGAGATAATTTATTCTTGTTCCTAAAGCCAACCAAGATATGGTGTTTGTCATAGCAGGTCTGGAAAACTAAGACAATTAATTGCCTTCTGAAAATATATCTCTTACCTCCTTCTCTCCTGCTAACAGACCATCATTTTGTTCACATCCCTGATCTCAAAAAGACGAACTCCAGCCCTGGGGGTGAAATATGGTTGTTTGCACTAGTACTACTGTACTAGTTATTAAATTAGGTACATGCTTCCATAACAGTTGGTAAATAGCTACTTCCCTAATCCTCTCAACTGCCACCCTACCACTGTGTCACTAGCCATTCCAGATATATCATAATGAAGCCAAGACTCACCTGGCTTCCTTGTTCTTGTCAGTGAATCAAGTTGTTTATTGTTGCATATAGGGTGTTATGGTGATGGAAACACTGCAGCAGAAGTGGGAGAGACCAGGGAAAAATGGGCAAAATTTATGTACAAAATCTTTTTGAAATTTTGGTAGGTATTTGCTGTATTATTTTAAAACACTGAATTCTGCTATAGAAAACTTGAGAAATAAACAAGAGACTAAATTGAATTAATTTTAGAAGCAAGTAATTTGCGAGACTCAGAAAAAAGTCATAAGATGTTTTAACAATAGGTATGTTAGTAGCCCCTGAGACATGTCCTGAACATAAATAAACAGTAATGGAAGGATCAAAAAGAGCTAAATATTCATAATACCCTGGTATACATGAACACTAAATATGCATAAGGCACATGAAGAAAAAAAAATTCATGGTGCATTAAATACACAAGAGACATAGAAGTGCTCAAGTTTTATGAGGTCATAGACGGACCACCTGTGCTTGTTTGAAATAATGTATATACCCTAGAAAAGCCATGTTTTAATCCTAATCCCATTTTGTAACGGCAGTCATTTCTTCTAATCTTTTTTCAGTATTGAATGTTTGAAACTGTAATTAGGTCATCTCCCTGGAGATGTGATTTAATCAAGAGTGGTTGCTAAACTGGATTAGCTGGAAGCATGTCTCCACCCATTTGGGTGGGTCTTGATTAGTTTCTGGAGTCCTATAAAAGAAGAAACATTTTTGAGAAAGAAAGAGATTCAGAGAGAGCAGAGCAGAACGACATAGCCATGAGAAGCAGTGTCCACCAGCCAGCGACCTTTGGAGATGAAGAAGGAAAATGCCTCCCGGGGAGCTTCATGAAACAGGAAGCCAGGAGAAGAAGCTAGCAGATGACACTGTGTTCACCATGTGCCCTTCCAGATGAGAGAGGAACCTGACTGTGTTCACCATGAACCTTTCCAGCTGAGAGAGAAACCCTGACTGTGTTTGCCATGTGCCCTTCCACTTGAGAGAGAAACCCTGAACTTCATTGGCCTTCTTGAACCAAGGTATCTTTCCCTGGATGGATGCTTTTGATCGGACATTTCTATAGATTTGCTTTAATTGGGATATTTTCTCGGCCTTAGAACTGTAAACTAGCAACTTATTAAATCCCCCTTTTGAAAGTCATTCTGTTTCTGGTATATCACATTCTGGCAGCTAGCAAACTAGAACACCACCCATATGTAGATAACAAGCATGTTTGTTCAGCAGACTAATTGGCAATATATAACTGTGGCCAGGTGTACATATTTCTGGGTCTCTCCAATATGGAAAGTGTGTATCATTGGCCCTAGGCATCTTTCATTTGATTGAAACTCCAACTTCAAGTAACTCTGATCCTTGAAACCACATTATTAGCCAGAAAGGCACTACAGCAAAAAGAGAAAGACAGAACATAGGAACATCAAGTAACCCAGAATTAAGATGATAAGTCCTTGCATCCTGTCCTAATTGTGTTCAACTTACCTTTTCTCTTCCACTTTACTTCTTGTTGTTTGTTTCCAATTTATTTATTAAACTCTGTGATTTGTGGCTCTTAATTTTCCTGTGAGCATTTGTACCATATCGTTTGAGATAACTTGTCTGATGGTACACTTGGCAATCACAAGGCAATTACCCATGTAACAGAGAATTCCCTAAATTTGGACTGAGATGTGTTATCATTTCCCTGATCTTAGTATGGTGGTAAGTAAAATAAAATGGTCACATGTATTGGGCGTTGCCAAGGGTAACCCCTTCCTGAGAAATGATAAGACAAAAACAATTGACCTCAGGGCCTTTCAGAGAAAACATAGCATACCCTATAGTTTGCAGATAAGCAATACATTATGATAAGATAGGTTCAGTCCTGTAGAGATATCCTATCACAAATGAACAAACATACCATACTAACAAATGTACATCTGCTTCCTGTTTTGTAAGACCCTCCTATGTAATTTTTTGTTGTTGTTCTCTGGCAGAAAATACATCCCAGTGTAACCAAGAAAGTAAGAATTAACAAATAACTATGATTACTGAACCATTATATAGATACTTTTCTTTCTTCCTAGTACATTAGACTAGCTAGAAGGAAATACCTGAAATTACTGAGCTGCAACCCAGCTGCCTCAATCTTTGATAATAATTGTATGACCATATGACCTTTATCTTGTGATTGTAAAATCCTTGTTCCTGGCCCTATTTGTCCTCCCTAATCTTGTTTTACAACTTAGAGTCTAATGATCACTAAAGACAGCTCTTAATGTTTACTAATGAAACAACTTGAGTCATCTCAGAACTAAACCACCTGGATTCCTAAACTATCTTGCTAGATGATGCCAGACCTAACCAAAATTGGCCCACTTGGCATGTACGGTATCTTAAACTTTAACCTAAAAGTAGACCTATATATAAGGACCCAGGGTCCAAGCCCCACCCCCTTCTGCATTTTGAGAACAAGTCACATAGCCACCTACATGACAGGGACAGACATTAAAGGTCAGAGAATGTAAAACTCTCCTCCCCTAATAACCAAATCATGAGAGTCTGCTGAAAATCCATTGTAACCAATTCTTGCCAGACTGTTAGATTTTATAAGCCCTTCTCTGGACATGTCTTTCTCTCTTTTCCTCCCTTGGCTTGGGCAGAGTGCAGACTTTCATCTCCCAGCTGGCCGCCATTGGAGAAAATATTCCTCCTCTCCATAAGCCCCTAATTAAAGTAATGAGCAATCTTCTGTCTAACGTGTTCTTTGGTGTTAGGTTGTACTGGGCTGGAACACTAAACCTCATTGTAATACTAAAAATCACGCCCATCATCATATTAAGGAAGTCATTTTCTTAAATATGCTCTGTGACTAAGCATGTAATCAACCTGTGCATGCTTAATAATTAGATCATATCTAAATTTGTCTTCTGGTGCCATTGTTACCAGACAAAGACTGTGGATTCTTTTACCCAACGCACTCAATAACCAACTCCTGAGACCCTGGGGTTTCAAACAGAGAAGGATTTTATTACTACACACAGAATAGGAGAGCAGACAGCCTGAAGGCCCCAAATCTGTCTCCCTGAGTTTAGGGGGTTCAGGGTTTTTAAGGATTTTAGCAAGGGAAGATGAAGTCATTTTAAATACCAATTTCAAAGCAGAGAAGGAGACAGTGTTATCATTATCATTTCAATAGGAGAACATAACCTGAGGGGAGGGAAGGTAGAGCTATCACTTCAGTACTAAAGGTGTTGCCCAAAAGGAAGGAAGTAGTTAATGACTGGCTTCATTAGCATTAGGGCCTCTGCTCTACAAGAGAATGACCACATAAACCGCATAATAGGTCTTACAATGATAAAGGTACAACATTTGGGCTTTTACACTCATTTCAAGTATCAGGGCAGCTGAATTACAGTTTAGGCATTTCAGGTATTCCCTTCCATCTATGCCAATATCCCAGAAAGTAAAAAAAGAATATCTGTATAATGATTCAGCAATCAAAATCATCCCTTAAATCCTGATTTCTTGGTTTCACTGTTGAACTCATAATTCCAAAACCTGCCCATCTTTTGATACTATAAAAATATCAGCATCACTGTAGTTCAAGGGAGACTGATTTTTAGGCCAAAAGGCCATCTGATCTCCTGCTTCATGCTTAACAGCAAACTCTTTCTCTCTTTGAAAATTTGTTTTCCCAAGAATTGGTCATTTGAACACATCAGGCAAAGAACCCCCTGCTTTTGTTTGGTATCACCAATGTATGTGCATATGTGTAGTGATATTGTAGTAAACAGCCGCCTCCCCTCCCCCCCCCCCACTTCTTTTTCTTATTTGGCTGCCTTCTCTGTCGAAATCCCCAGACCCCCTCTCCTGACCTCTAGGAACGGGTGAAACTGCAGGCAAGTGAGATAAGACATTCCTGGAACAGGGACCCCCTCCCCTAGCCTCCAGAAATGGGTGAAACTGCAGGCAAATGAGATTAGATGCATTCCTGGGGTTGTAAGAATTTGAGAGTTTTGCCGCGCAAAGGAGGACTCCAAGAGACGTTCTCTCATGCAACACGCAAGGGGTTTATTTACCACACATGCATGGGGCTCACTGAACACGCAGGAACAGAGAGCCCCGAACCTGGGTTTTGGGAAGCCTTTTGAGGGCCAGGATAAGGGTGTGGGGTTTGAGGGTTGAACATTAGTTACAGGTTCTGCTTTATGCAGGAAGTAGATAACGAACATTTTGCAAGAAGCAGATAACAAACATTTTTCGCGCATGAGTCATGGGAGCTGCTTCTTGCAAGAAGCAGCTGTCTCGTGCAAAACTCCCTTACTCAACCTTCTCAGTTGCATTCTTAGATAAACTTTCTCCGGCAGTTACAACCTTGCATAACCAAGGCAGCAGAAAACCTTGCATAACAAAGGCAGCAGATAACCGCCCCTGGGAAGTCCCGGGTTGTTTTAGCCTGATGGGGCCCATAACTCTTTTCTTTATAAAATCCTTCTTTACATAAGAAAAGTTAGCTACTGTTAAGTTTTATAAAATCCTTCTTTACAGGGTGGGGACCCTCCCCTAACAGCTGCTTCTGTAACCAGTTTCATGCCTTAAACTGACCAATTGTCTTTCCTTTAATATTGCTAGTTGCCATATTAAGTTTACCTTATCTCTAGCATGTAATACAGTCTATAAAAGCTAAGGTTGCCTTTTGTTCAGGGCTTAGACTTTTGAGGTGACTCGGCTGAACCCCATGCACACAAGCCAATAAATCACTTGCTTCCCGAAACTACGGACCCTTAGTCTTGGCCTGTTCTAATTTCGCAGAACATTCCTGGAGGCCTGTGGCCTTGTTCCTGGTTTTCACACTACAATATGAGACATATTGCAAAGACCTATGACTATAGAAAGCACGCTCCCAAAAAGGCATGCTACCCCACACACTCCCACAGACAGGTCTAAGAAACTGGGCTGTGATAGGGTGGTCAATATAGCAAGGTCTATGTTTTGGAGAGGATTGATAATCTTATGTGAAGAAGATATGGAATAATGGGATCAAAGACAATAACCTGAGAGCAGAAGTCTGAATTCTGGATTACAGCTAAGATTTATTACTGCTACCAGCTCTTTCTGGGCAAATGTCCAAACTGATGTGCCAGGGACCCATCTGACTGTGACCTTGGCAGTATGTGTGTGTCTGTGTGTGTGTTTGTGTGTGTACATCTAAACCACTAGGGTACCCAGGAGATAGCTGCCCCCAAATAACACAAAAGCGAAGAGAACAAAACCATAATCAGTCTGTTCTGCTGGCTGCTATCAGAATATGTATAGATGTATATATTCATATGTATACATGTATGATGTTAAATCTAAAGGTTTTATTTAATGTATTAATAAATGAGAAAGCAAGGTAGATGTTATAACCTGTTCGAAGAAGAAGTCAAAGAACAAATTTACAAGAGCCAAAAAAATGCTGAAATTAATATGGAAATGAAAGTATCAGTGGCTTGGGGTGGGGCAGATAGGTTGTTCCTTCACTAGATTAGAATATTTGCAAATCTATAGACACTTATTTTGTCTGGAAATCAGTTATCTACAACTTAAAGAGTTGTAAAATAGCCCTCTTAGACTCAGAATCAAATAATCAGAACGGGATCTGTAGTTTTCCATTGAAAGACAATTTTTTCCCTTACAATGAATAGAAAAATACATAACACTGTTAGTTCCTGCAGAAGGGCAGGTAGGGGAAGACCTCCAAGTTTTCCTTTAAATATTCAAGCAAAATTTGACACTTTTACAAGAATATATGCTCATAAAGTTTGTTCTAAAAAGAGAAGAGAACTTATAAAAGTTGACTGGAGTTGAGTGTCACACAGTCTCAAGGATATGCACCCAGGCTCTGTAACCAGAGTGACTGGCTTTGAATCCCACATTCACCATTTGTAGCTGTTTAATCTTGAACAAATTACCAGGTCTTTCTAAATCAGATGCTTCAGCTGTGAAATGGAAATAACATTAATACCACCCCTCATGGGTGGTATTAATTAAGATTAAATGTTATTTAATGTTGTGAATAGTAAATGAGAAAATGCATGTAAGGCATCTAACATGATGTCTGGTCCATAGTAAACACGAATAATATTAGCTACTATTAATAATATTATTACTAATTTCCAGGAAACTGGAAGGGAAGGACCTGAGGAAGGGTCTGTGAAGCCAAAAACCATTACAGTCACTCCTCTGAGGAGGGCATTGATTTCAGACAGTGTAAGAATTCAAGAGTTTTGCCACGCAAAGGAGGACTCCAAGAGATGTTCTCTCATGCAACACGCAAGGGGGTTATTTACCACACATGCGTGGGGCTCACTGAACACACAGGAACAGAGAGCCCCGAGCCTGGGTCTGGGGAAGCTTTTAAGGGGTAGGATGAGGGGGGGTAAGGGTTGAGCAAGGGGCACAGGTGCTGCTTCATGCAGGAAGCAGTGAACGAACATTTTTACAATAAGCATTCCTCGTGCATGAGTCATGGGAGTTGCTTCATGCAAGAAGCAGATAACCGCCCCTGGGGGTTGCTTCATGCAAGAAGCAGATAATCGCCCCTGGGAAGTCCCGAGTTGTTTTTCTTAGCCTGATGGGGCCCATAACTCTTTTCTTTACAATTCTTATTTCACACCAAATGCATAGCAGTGAATATAAAATGACACAAATGCTTTTTCTGGATATTTCTATAATTCAGAAGCTAAGATATATGTAAATAGCTAAATTAAGCAAGAAAAATTAGCTACTGTTAAGCTTTATAAAATCCCTTTTTACAACAGCACAAGTTTAAGTATAGTTTGGAAAGTTGAAAAGTTGAGACTGAAACAGCTAAAAGTGACTTGTAATCACTGGTTTGTAGAAGAATAGAAATTTATATCTAGAATGAATCTTAACCCAAACTTCTTCTTTTCAGGCTAAGAAACAATCATAGACATGTTACTTGCTTTAATGACATGGAGAAAGGAAAGGGATAAACTGGGAGGGCCCAAGAAATGAACTGTCAAGAAGACTG
Organism: Tamandua tetradactyla; assembly: GCF_023851605.1. Taxonomy (NCBI): domain Eukaryota; kingdom Metazoa; phylum Chordata; class Mammalia; order Pilosa; family Myrmecophagidae; genus Tamandua; species Tamandua tetradactyla. The sequence goes on along the minus strand of NC_135333.1, from coordinate 95,012,034 downwards.
GGACACACAGTAGTTCCAAAGGACCAGGAATCTCCAAAAGGTAGCTGATTGTGAAAAGAGACTAAGTTTCTAGCTGCCCTACAAGATAAGAAAGTTTTTTTCCACCTCATCCCTCCATTTCTCCACCCCCATCCCTCCATCTGATAATCCATTTCCTATCTCTCTTCTAGCTCCTTTCTTTTTTTTCTTGTACCTCACTTGGGAACAGACTGAAAATCAACCAATGTTTCATGTGCTTTTAACATAGACACTGCTTTTATATACTTTTACCTCTTTGTCTTCTATGTAGCCCAAACAGAACCTCTCCCTTCAAGACCAAGCTGGGAAACAAAAACAGCTGCTGGCTTTAATGAATCTTGAAGAACTTTCTGATGTGAAAGTAAAGAATAGCACTTCAAAGAAACTAAAGAGGGTGGGCCATGGTGGCTCAGCAGGCAAGGACGCTTGCCTGACATGTCAGAGGACCTGGGTTCATTTCCCGGTGCCTGCCCATGTGAAAAAAAGGAAAGAAACTAAAGGAATTTGTTTGTATATATTATTTCAGAAACATTAAAGCTTATTTTTCAGAAAATAGTAATTATACAAAAAAATTATGTCAATTATACTGAAAATTACTGTGAAAGAGATAGCTGACTTCTTTGAATATTGCAAGAATACTGAAAGACTCAAGTGTCTGAAGAGCATAGAATATATTTAATAATTACATTATTCCATACATTTTAATTTCCTATTTCAGGGTATATGGCAGAGAATTCACAAGGGAACAAAATGCTTGTCTTTCAAATTTTCCACCAGCCAATTTCCCTGAAACTTGGGATTTAGATTACACTGATGACTTCATTAAAGATGTGTCTTCTGTCTTGTCTTGCCCTGTACTCTCAAATTCACAGTAGTTTTCCAAGAACTCTTTTCAGTAGATCCAAGTCTTTATTATTCCTTATGTCTTATGGAAATTGATGGAACTAACAGGAAACTGACCTGACCTGTTGAAACTGACCTAACCTTTCATGGCTGATTGAACTTCACCTACCCTGGTGAATTAGAGAGCCCCACCTGCCTTTTCCAAACAATTTCCAAAACATACCAAACGTTTAACCACAGACATTTAACCACAAAGACATTGTTCATTTGTTGATTTCAGCAAACCCTGTTCTATAAATATGTCACTCTCTCTCTCCTTAGTGCGGCTCTTGGTTCAGCCAGTCCTACAGTCTTGACTGCTCCTAGGGCCGGCCCTCTCAAGCTCTCTAATAAAGCTTGCCTTGATCTGCTGAGGTCTATCCATTCTTTCTTTTCAAGCATTCTCCTCCTCTACACTCCTTCACTTTCCTTTCATTTTGGTGCTGAAACCTAGGAGGAGGCTAAGGCAGGGACCCCCAATCCCTAGCTCTTTCCCCCTTTATTCAAACCCTTCCCCTTTAAGCCCTCCCTTCCTTTTCTATCATTTTCGACTCCTGGCTTCATAGAACCCAAGTGACCCTCCAAGCTCATGATAGGCTAAACAGCTTCCAGAAAGTGACCCAAAGCTAACTGCTCTTAGGAGAGCATGGCTTTTGCAGCCTTATTACCACATGAGTGCTGCAAGGACCCCCATGGGTTCTTTACTGGTCCTCTCGGCACACCCTGAGCCTGAGCAATCTTCAGCCCTCTGCTCTCTCGTTAAAACCTCTGGATCAGCTTGCCATTACAGCCACTGCATCTACCACCAACTGATTAAAATTGTCTTTGGACTTCGCTGGTGGGTAAGTCTCCCTCCTTCACTCTCTCCCCACAGAGGCACCCTGTGGTTCTTCTCTCTCTCTCTCTCTCTCACTCTTCCAACACAGACCCCAAGGGTCCCCCTCAGCTGGCTGGAGTAGGAGACACCATCTCCATCCTACAAGGTTTCCATTCCAGCTTCTCACTTTATAGGGGACCCCCTGCCTGGTGTTGAAGGCCCTGGCTTTTTTGGCCTCTCAGAATTAGCTTCCCTCCTCATCTCTCCCTCAAAATGGGGACTGGGATGTCTGTCCCTGGCAGGCTCACCTCTAGCCTGTCTTATAAAAAAATCTAAAAACATTAGGCTTAACACCTGATTTAAAGGCCGCTAAACTCCTCTGACTCTCAACCCAGATCTGGCCACAATACAATTTAGACAAACCACACAATGGCCAGAGTTTGGAACTTTTGACCCTGTAATTCTAAAGAAATTAGACTCCTTCCTCCATCGAAGTGGCAAGTGGTCTGAGGTACCATATCTCCAGGCCTTTTTCTATCTCCACTCCAGACCTTCCCTATGCAAATCGTGCTGTCTACTCCAACTACTCCTGGCCAATAGCCCCACCACCACACTGAGAAAACCCTCCCCAACCCCACCCTACCTTCACCAACCCAGACCCTGCTGATGACCCCTCCATATTGACCCCACAAAACCCTACCCCCCCCCTTTCTATTCCCCTGCTGGCTACCCCCATTGAACCCTCAGCTTCAACACCCCAGGCAGCCTTGCCCTCCCCTCCTTACACACACTCCAAATCTACTTCTGGCCAAAACCAACTTCACCATGTTTCCCCTCCCAGAGGTGACAGGATTGGAGGGACCAGTTTGGGTTCATGTTCCCTTTTCAGTGGCAGATATGTCCCAAATTGAGGAAAAATTAGGCTCCTTCTCTGAGAATCCTATCAAATGTCACAAAGAATTCATCCACCTTACTCAAGCTTACCTCTTTCCATGGTCAGATCCTTATTACATCCTCATGTCCACCTTAACCCCGGATGAACGGAGCCACATTTGGCAATCCGCCCGAGAATATGCAGACCACTTTCATGGTGAAAATAAAAACCTTAACTTAGTTACAGATCTGGCACTCCCCACCAGTGAGCCAAATTGGACATACCAACCCAGGGACCCCAGAATTTGGAATAGGACCACACGATAGCCTGCTTACTTGAAGGGATGCTGAAGAATACCCATACCCAGGTAAGTTATGAAAAAATACAGGAAATTACCCAAAAGCCTGAAGAAAACCCTTCCCCTTTATGGCCAGACTAAAACTGAGGCTGTGACAAAATAAACCGATCTGGACCTCAACACACCAGAAGGCACCCTCTTCTTACATATACAATTTATCAGCCAATCTGCCCCTGACATCCGAAGAAAGCTTCAGAGGCTTGAACAAGGCCCACAAACTCCACAACAGGAACTCCTCAATGTAGCCTTCCAGGTGTGTTTAACCACCAGGATGAGGAGACAAGGAGGGAGAGAAAGAAAAACCTCAAGACCAAATACCAGCTCTTAGCTACAGCCCTACAATGGTCCTCAACATGGCCCGCACCCTGATCTCCTATTTCCCTGGGACAAAAAACCACAGACCCACCTGGGGCCTGCTTCCACTGCAGCAACCAGGGGCACTGAGTAAAAGTTTGCCCAAACCCTAAACCTCCCTCCAAGCCATGCCCCAGTTGTTGACAATGGGGATATTAGAAAATGGGTCACCCTCAGGGGTAGACACCCAGCCTCTTGGGTCTCCCACTTACAGAACCAAAATACCCCTTTCTTCAGTTACTGGAATGAGAAAGCCTGGACCCCACTGCCCTTGCCACTGAGGGTGATAATCCTGGGGAGCCCAGGTTAGTAGGGATGGTGGATGGCCATCTCGTTTCCTTCATGGTTGACATTGGGGCAACTCTCTGCCTCCTGAATATTGGGAAGGGACCCACAATAAAAGGAACCCAGCCCATAGCAGTAGTATCAGGAACTATTACTTATCCCCACAAAACCACTTCCCTCCTCTGCTCTTTTGGAAACCTCACTTTCACTCACTTATTTATTATCATCTCCACTTGCCCAGTCCCCCTTTTAGGAAGAGATATCCTCCATAAGCTTTGAGTTTCCTTTCACATCCTCCCCACCCCCATGCAAAACTGCCATCTTTTCATTCCAAACAACAGAACCAGGACAACAATTCTGGGCTGACTCCCCACCCCCCAAGCCTCTGGGCCCCATGAACCCCCTCAACCCATCTGACTCCCATATCAATCCCACCGTATGGGACACAGGCCATCCTCAAATTGCTTCTCATCATTCCCCTATCCTTATTAAGCTTCAAAACACAAATTCTATTTTCACAGTGTCCCAATACCCCCTCTATCCTTCTACCCTTAAGGGCCTCCAGCCTCTAATCTCCTGCCTTCTCATATTTCACCTTCTCACCCCCGTCCATTCCCCCCACAACACAACCATTCTGGGAATATGAAAACCCTCAGGTCAGTACTGCTTAGTTCAAGACCTTCGAAAAATTAATTCTGCTATCATTCTCACCCATCCAGTTGTTTCCAACCCTTCCACCCTTCTGTCCACCATCCCCTCTGACACTACTCATTTCACAGTCCTAGATCTTAAAGATGCCTTCTTCAAAATCCCTCTTGACCCCTGCTCTCAGCCCCTCTTTACATTTACATGGACTGATCCAGACTTATATGTCTCACAACAGCTAACCAGGACTGTCCTTCCCCAAGGCTTCAGGATAGCCCACATTATTCTTGGCAGGTGTCACAATGTGAGCTTACCTCTCTCAACCTTCACCCCAGTCACCCATTCAATGCATTGATGATCTTCTACTTTGTAGCCCCTCATTAAACATAAGCAAGGCCCTCACCACTGCCTTCTTCAATGCTCTTGCTAATTGGGGTTACTGCATTTCCCACTCCAAGGATCGGCTCACCACCACCTCAGTCTCCTACCAACCCCTACAACATGACTCATCCCCCCGGATCATCTAACCACCCTCATAGTTACCCCCTTCACATCAATGAAATGGGACCACCTCTCTCTACTAGGACTCTTCAATTTCTTTTGTATTTGGATTCCAAATTTCTCCCTTATCACACAGCTTCTATATTCAGCCACCAAAGGAAATCTGGAAGAACCTCTTGCTTCTCCAAAATCTCTTCTCTTGGCCATCTCCAGTCTAAAAAACTCCCTTCAAAAAGTTGCCACCCTATATCTACCAAACTCCTCTAAGCATTTCCTTCTCTATGTCCATTTAAGCATAGGACAAGACGTTGGACTTCTCTGTCAAAAAGCTGGAGATACCCTATACCCTGTAGCATATCTATCCAAACAACTTGAGTCAGTCTATAAAGGATGGCCCCTTTGCCTTCAGGTCCTCACCTCAGCAGCCCTCCTCCTTCCGGAGGCAAATAAGCTTATCTTACACAGCATGATCATCCTACTTTCCTCTCATTCCCTCTCTGACCTAATGAGCCACCAAGCTTCCCCCCCCCCCCATATTCAACTCTTTCATGCTCATTTATCATATCCAAAAGTTAAATTCCAAAGATGTGAAAACATAAACCCGGCCACTCTCTTCCTGGACACCCCCCCATCCACTCCTAGCAACATACCTCACATTTGCTCTTAAATCCTCAACCTCATCCAGAAGCCCTTCTCCCACATCTCAGAAACACACACATTGAGGGACCCCCATATTGATTCACTGATGGAAGTTCCCACAAGCAATGCCCCCATCAAGCTGGCTATGCCATCATTCAGGGATATCATGATAATGAACAATGTTTCCCACCCTGCAAGGTAATCAAAGTCTCTCCCCTTCCCTCTAAAATGACTTTCCAGCAGGCAGAGCTGATCACCCTAACCAGAACCCTAACCCTGACCTCAGGCCTAAACTACTAACATCTACACTGACTTCAAATATGCATATAACATCATACATTCAAACATCCTGATCTGGAGGGAAAGAGGCTTGCTCACCCAAAAGGATATTCTCATCTCCAAGGGAAACCTCATAAGTCAGCTCCTTGAAGCTGCCTTAGCCCTGGTCCAAGCAGCTATTATCAGCAAAAAAGTACAACATACATATCAGATGCCAACAACACAGTAGACCAACTAGCTAAGCAGGCAGCCCTAGGTAATCCCATCCCACAATACCTTTTTCTGGCTACCCCCTGGTTCCCTACAACAAAAATCACCCTCCCTTTGGACCAAACCACCTCTATTCTCCAATACCTGCCCACCCTCTTCCACCTGGATAAAGATCTTTCCAAATCTTTCTCCAGACTTACCTTAACCTAAGCCCATCTGACTATTCCTTCCTTTGTAGTCTATCTGCCGTGTGCTCCACCTGCTTACAGGCTAACTTAAATTCTAACCTCTGACCACAACAAAGCTAGAGGATTCCTTCCTACTTCTGATTGGCAACTTGACTTCACACAAATACCTCCTATTCTAGTTCTACTAGACACCTTCACAGGATGGGTTGTAGCCTTCCCAACAGCTAACAGAAAGGCCTCCACTGTATCTTCCATTCTAAACTGAGAAATAATCCCGTGACTTGGTCTCCCCACATCCTTCCAATCTGACAATGGTCCTGAATTCATCTCCACAGTCACTTAAAGTCTAGCCTCCTATCTTAATATCCCTTGGAAATTATATATCCCGTATCACCCCCAATCCTCTGAGAAGGTAGAAAGAATCAACCACACCTTAAAAAACACCCTAACCAAACTAGCTCCTGAAACCCAGGAAACTTGGGTTAACCTACTCCCCGTTGCGCTCTTAAAAATTCACTCTCTCCCCAAAAGACCCCTACTCATACTTCCATTCAAACTTCTGTTCAGAAGGCCGCCATTACCTCCTGGAATTCCCATGCCTTCACCTTCCCTCCCCGCTCCTTTATTTCCCCCTCTTCTTTCTCACTTCAGGACAACTCTTTGGAAATATAATGACTCACATAGCCCACAGCCCACCACAAATAAACCCTGTCTGCTAACACCGGGGAATCTTGTATATCTAGCCCAGCCAAACTCTTCTTCTTCCTTAACCCCAAAATGGTCTGGTCCATACAAAGTAGCCCTGACCACTCCTACAGCCACAAAACTGGAAGGAAAGCCTTCTTGGATCCATAACTACAATCTGAAAAAACATCTAAAACCTCCCTACCACTCTACGCCCACAGGGCCAAGCTCCCTGAGGATTACCCAGTTGCCTACAATCACCAAACCCACCATCTCCACATGTCCCTAACCCCCACCACCTTTAACTATTTCCTTTCCACCCCTGAAAGCAACCTAAACTGGTATCCACATTCCATTAGAACTCCTTTGGATCTTTTAAACCTCATTGAAAAATTGTGACTCCAAGGTGCGCTCCTGGAGTTTACTCCAACCCAGATCTCTTTCTTTTCACTCAACTTTCTCATTCTTACACATGAAAGGCCAGCCTCTCCTCCTCTCCTTGGTACTTTTTACCTTTTCACATTCTTTAACCCCAGACTCGACTAAGACCTCTCTCCTTCCCCCCATCCTGCCTGAATACTTGAAAAAAAACCATTAACATTGCTACCACCCTCCTCAAAGAATCAAACTCCTCTGCCTATACTTTGCCCAAACAATGAACCAAGCTTTCCCTTCCCCTCTACCCACCTGGCTCTCAACACCTGTAGGATTTCACTTTTCAGTCACCCATCCACCTGAATACAATCTCATGCAACGAAACTGGTGGAGTGACAGTGAAGATTGGTGCAAATGAGCCAAAATCAACAAGTTCCTAGAGAAACTCATTGAGCTGAAACCTCCCCAATGCCCTATCCAAACCCACGTATTTCTTACCTATCAGGCTCCACTATGTTTGTCCCATCCCTTTTCCCCAGAGTCAACCCCAGCAGAAAATTTAGCTTCCTCCAAGTGTAATATTACCCTATACATACCTCTCCTTCCCCACATCCCACATCTAACTCCTGCTACAGATCAAAGGAATTCCTGGAAACCCATACCTCTGGATCATGCCCCCCACCCCTCCATACTCAATGAAACTACCAAACCTGGAAGCTATTACTGTCAGGGCAGAGGACGTTGCCCCGATATACCAGGCTTAAAGACCACCTTTGGCCAAACTCAAATACGCACACATACACCCAGATTCCCCCCAGACTTGCTGGAGACTCCTGACTCATGAAAACCTTTGATACTCTGTCGACCTTAATACCTTAACATTACAACAAGAACCCGCACTACCACCACCACCAAATGTTATGGTCCTAACAAAGTTTCAGCCCCTTATGGCCATGGCTCTTGGACACTCCAGCTCCTTCTGGCACATCAGGGAAAACATGAAATGCCAAGGAGCAGGTAAATTCTTCCCAGTTTCCAGTATTAGTTTGTTCCCCTGCTTGGCCTACACGTCTGGACTCTTCTGGGTATGTGGCTCAAATGCCTTCCTCTGTCTCCCCACCAACTGGATGGGGACATGCACACTAGCCTTTCTATCACCCCAAATAAACCTAATTCTCCCCTCTACCCTTATTCTCACAAGCCTGGGCTTAAACACCCCCCCAAAAATCCAAAGAGCCTTCCAGTTAATCCCCCTGCTAGCCACAGTTGGGGTCCTCTTTGGGGTAAGTATGGAACAAAGGGACTAGGTGTGTTGTTACACAGCTTTATCATCCTGTCACAACTGGCTTCAAGCCTCCAGGAAATCTCAAAACAGCCTATAGCTCTATAGGATCAAGTAGACTCCTTAGCTGCAGTAGTCTTACAAAACAGGTGTGGGCTAAACCTCTTAACAGCTGCATATGGAGGCATCTATGCAGTATTCCAAGAACAGTGTAGTTTTTATACTAACCAATCCCACTTAGTCCGAAATGGAGCCCAACACCTTAGAGACCTAGCTACTAGAATCAGGGATCAAGCCTTGCCTACCTCCTTATGGACCCTGGATAATCTCCCCTCTTGGCTCATATCCCTTATAACTCCTCTCATACATCTTATATTAATGCTCTCTTTCTTTCCCTGTTTTATTAATCTCCTGCAAAAGTTTTTTGCCAGATGAATCACCACGATCTCCCAAGCCGCAACTCAAGATCATGTGAAAGCAATGTTCCCCCTCCAGGCTTGGCAAGGACCTCCCGCCACAATGCCCACCAATCAGCAGGAAGTAGCCAGATACAATGAGATCACCTCACTCCCTTCTTATACTCCTGCAGAGTCTGGAATGATGGAACTAACAGAAAACAGGAAACTGACCTGACCTGCCAAAACTGACCTAACCTTTCATGGCTGATTAAACTTCACCCACCCTGAAGAACTAGAGACCCCCACCTGCCTATTCCAAACAATTTCCAAAACAAACTATACAGTTAATCATAGACATTTAACCACAAAGACATTGTTCTTTTGTTGATTTCAGCAAGCCCTGTTCTATAAATATGCCACTCTCCCTCCCCTTAGCGCAGCTCTTGGTTCAGTCAGTCCTCCAGGCTTGACTGCTCTTTGAACCATCCTTCTCAAGCTCTCTAATAAATCTTGCCTTGATCCATTGAGGTCTATCTGTTCCTTCTTTTCGAGCATTCTCCTCCTCTACACTCCTTCACTTTCCTTTCAGAAATAAATAGAGAATAACCAAATAATAACAACTGAAGTCTCTTTATTCAGAGCAAGAGAATCAGCCATCATCACATGTGTTTGGCAGAGAGTCAAAGGTGGCAGAGGAGTGGGAAAGCTTTATAGTGAAAAAAGGGAAGACTTCAGATACAGCCTGACTGGAGGCTGTTGGCATGGGGAAGCTGGAGGTAGGTTGACTAGAAGAGGGACATCCTAAGCAATTGGTTAGGGGAACATAGTAGGCTTTCTCTGGTTGTTCCCAAGTTGGAAGTGGAAGCAAATTTTAGGGAAGCTGTCTTTTATCAGTCCAGTCTTCGCTGTTTGGGATCAACTGCTACAGGTTTAGCTTCCTGGATTGATTGTTATAGATGGTTGCCAGCTTCTTGGACTGATTGCTGTAGGTAGCAGGCCAGAGTTTACTAATCTGACTACTGTTATTAGCAGCCAAGAATTTCCTGGGCGTTGTCCATTTGTATATTCAATCACTCAGTATTCATTCAACAAATATATCTATTAGTTGCCAGGCATTTTCCAGTCCTCTGGAAATATAGAAAAGAATAAAATACATTATTGGCTTTCATGAATCTCTATCTAGTAAAGAAAAAAAACATGTAAATAAATTACTGAAATATAATGTGGTATATTATATTTATATACTCTACTATATGTAATACAGGTGAGTACATTAGAAGCTTCCTTAAATGACCTCTTTTTAGCCAAATCACTGTATTAACAAATATTCTCTGTACCTTCAATAAAACACCCTGGCTGATATCCATAGTATGCTGAACGTTTTTAGCTAGTAGGCTCCTATCTACATATCAATCACTTGTTCCCAACAGTCAAATATAATTTTTACTAATAATCAGGTGTTCAAGAAGAATAAAGAGGGGAAACTTGCTTGACCAGATTTCAAGATTTATTAAATAGCTATATTAACTAAAGCAATGTAATGTTGGTTCAGTCAAATACATACATATGTGTGTGTGTATGTATACATACATACATATATAGGGAATTTTAATGTATGAAAATGATAGCATGGTAGATGAGGAGAAAAAAAAGACTATTCAATAATTTGAACTAGAGAAAATAGTTTTCCATATGGGGGAAAAATAGAATTGAATCCCTAACTCAAACCATAATAAAAATCAACTCCAGATAGATTAACAACTTAATTGTCAATAACAAAATTAAAAGTTTTTTATAGCAACTACTGATTAATATTCTTTTGATTTGGGGTTAGGGAAGGAATTCTTCATCTAGCACAAGCACTAGTTCTAAAAGAATATTAAAATTCTATTCATATTAAAATTAAGAATATCCATTCATAAAAATGTTTTGTATTGAAATAATATTAATGATTTTGGATCCCCAGAACTTGTAAGCATGTTGACTACAATTATAATGTAAACAAATTGGAAAAACCCCAAATACTGCAAACATGTTGACTACAAATAGAATGCAAACAAACTGAGAAAAATTTATTTTTTAATAAGAGATAACCAAAAAAAATAAATAAATAAGAGATAACCATGTATTTGTGTTAAGAAATTATATGTACTGGCTTAATGCCAGCCGGATTGGTATTTCTTAGAAAAACTCAGTGCAGGTGCTGTTTCAGCAAGAATTAGGTTGAGGCAGATTGATATCTGGTCTTTGACTCCAGACTTCAATCCCATGGTGCAAGATTTATTGCTATTTTTGCTAACACACTGCTGTCAATACAGTGCCTACCACCATCAGCTTTAGCTCCTCCACTAGATGCTGCATAGGACCTGCTCCAGAGTCTGATCATTAAAAGGTACTGGATTACCTGTAGTAATCCAGCAGCTATTGGGCTGAGGGATGTCGAAGACTCTGCTCTCCTCCACCTTTAAATGCATTGTGTGCATTTGGTTAGTGTACATTGGTCACTTGGTTACCTATGAATAATAAATTGCTTTGAGCATTCAAACTGTAGTCATGTCAATCCTGATTTCAAGTGCTAAGTTTACTTTTCATTTTGACCTGGTTTCTGTTTGCTGCAATAGTTATATTTACACAATGCAAAAATACTGTAAAGAAAATGAAAGGTCAAGCTATAAACTAGGAGAGCTGACGAAGAATTAGTACCAAGACTATAAAAAGAAGCTCCATAAATCAATAAGAGCAGGACAAATAACCCACTGAGAAAAAAATGGCCAAAGATCATGAACAGGTACTGTACCAATGAAGAAATACTAAGTTCAATAAATATAAAGAGATGTTCAACTTCATCATTAATCAGATCACAAATCAAGGCTGTAATACCATCTTCTGTTCGTTTGATTGGCAAACAGTCCTGCCTCCCCAATGTTCTGTGTTCCAGTGATTGTGGAAAGTCAGGCTGCCACCTCAATATTTGGAGGAGGTGGATTCCTTAACCCTGTGTTCAGGGAGAGTATGGCCATTGCACAAGCACTTGGAAAAGGGTGTAGCTGCCCCTTCTTCAGGCCCAGAGGAAAAACATAATTTTATAGGTGATTCTCAGAAGTTGAACTCTAAAGGAGTATGCCCTGCCGGGTTTCAGAATTGTTTTAGACCCATGACCCCTGTTTTCTTTCCAATCTCTCCCTACTGAAATGGGAATGTTTATCCTATGCCTGTCCCTCCATTTGTACATAAGAAGTAGGTAACTTGCTCTCTAGGTTTCAGAATCCACAGATGACAGAGAATTGTGCCCCAGGACAGACCATACCCATAACCAATTTTGTTGAGATTTTGTACCAAGTATTGTTTCTGAAATGACTTAAAGCTTTTGGAGCACTGTGATGGAATGAATGTATTTTGCGTGTGGAAAGAACATGTCTTATTCAGGTCCAGAGGAGGGAGTGTAGTGGTTTGAAGCTGTATGTACTACAGGAAAATATATTCTTAGACTTAATCCATTCATGTGGATATGAATCCATTTTAAGTAGAACCTTTTATTGAGGTAACATCAGTTAAGGTGTGACCCATTTAATTCAGTATGGGTCCTAATCCTACTACTGGAGTGTTTGATAAAAAGAATGAATAGCCAGAAAGGGAGAAAGTCTCTGAAACAAGAAGCTGAAATCAATGAAACCAAAAAGAGAATAATAGAGAGAATAGCAGACACCACCATGTGCCTTGCCATATGACAGAGGAGCTGAGGATTGCCCACAGCTGGTCTTTGGGAAGAAAGCAACCACTTGATGATTGCCTTGATTGATGATGCATTTATTGGGCCATATTTCTGGCCTCAAAACTGTGAGTGAATAAATTTCTATTGTTTAAGCCAATCCATTTCATGGTATTTGCTTAGGCAGCAGGGAAACAAAAACAGGGTTGCATTGTATCCGTAGATCAATTGTCTATCTTAATAATATTGTCTCCTAATCTATGAATATGGGATATGTGCCGGTTTGAAACTATCATATACCCCAGAAAAGCCATATTCTTTAATCCTCATTCAATATTTCTCAGTGGGATCTTTTTTGTTATATCCATGGAGATGTGATCCACCCAATTGTGAATGGTAATTTTTGATTAGGTGGTTTCCATGGGGATGTGTCTCCATCCACTCAAGGTAGGATTGTTTACTGGAGTCCTTTAAGAGGGAACCATTTTGGAAAAAGCTTTAGTGCCAACAGAGCCCATGCAGCCAAGATTTTTGGAGATACAGAAGGAAAATGCCCCAGGAAGGCTATATGAAATGAGGAGAGAGAACTAGCAGACATCACCATGTGCCTTCCTAGCTGAGAGAGGTTTCTAGAAACAAGAGACCCCAGAAGATGCCAGCCACATGCCTTTCCAGCAGACAGAGGAGTTCCAGGTGGTATCAGCTTTTCTTGAGTTAAGGTAACCTCTTGTTGGTGCCTTAATTTGGGCATTTTAATGGCCTTAGAATTATAAATTTGCAACTTAATAAATTCCCTTTTTAAAAGCTATTCTGTTTTTTGGTATATTGTATTTTGACAGCTTTAACAAACTAAAACAGAATATTTTTCTATTTATTTATGGCTTCAGTTTCTTTCAGCAATGTTTTGTTGTTTTCAGAATATATTTCATTTGCTTTGCTAAATTTATTTCTTAGTATTTTATTCTTTTTGATGTTGTTGTAAATAGAGCTCTGAGTTTTCTTTTCAGATTGTTCATTGCAAGTACATAGAAATACATTTAATTTTTATATATTGGCCTTGAATCCTGCAAAATTACTTAACTCATTTATCATTTCTAATCTCCCCTCTTGAGGCTTAAACTTTGGACAGGGATCAAGGCTGGGTGAGGGATAGGGCCAAGGTCTCATACATCTTGTTCACTCTACAGTACTTTTTGACATTTAAAAGCATGTGCATGTATTGCTTCATAGAGATAAAAGTGACATAAAAGAATGCTGGCACAGTTCCCAGGATGACTCATTACAGCTGCCACTCTTCAGCTCTTAATGCCTTGACAGTTTAAACTAACCAGGGCCCCACTATGACCTCTTTTCTCCCTTTGGAGCTTTTCATACTGAAGGAAATAAAAGAAAGATAAACATGTTAACATCTAAAAGCATTTTAGGATAATATTTTAAAGGACTAGCCAGTAAAGTAAGAATTTCTCTTCATTAGATATCTGACAAAGATTGCCTCTCAAATCAATGAGGTAAAGATGGATATTTATTATTATTTTTCTTTATTAGAGAAATTTAAGGTTTATAGAACCAGTATACACAAAATACAGAATTCCCATATACCATTCCATATGCTATTGTGAATGGAATTTTTTTCTTGATTTCTTGTTTGGATTGCTCATTGCTTATATATAGAATACTACTAATTTGGGGGTGTTGATCTTGTACCCCATCACTATCCTGAATTCATACATTAGCTCTAGGGGCTTTGTTGTGGATTTTTTAGGATATTCTGCATATAGGATCATATCATCCAGAAATAGAAAAAGTTTTATTTTTCCTTTCCAATTTGGGTGCCTTTTCTTTTTCTTGCCTAATTGCTCTGGCAAAAATGTTCAATAAATGTTTAATAGCAGTGGTGACCTTGGGCATCCTTGTCCTTTTCCTGGTCTCTAGAGGAAATTTCCTTTTATTACTATCTTTCAAAGTGTTTTTATCAAGAAGGGGTGCTGTATCTTATTAAATTCCTTTTATGCATCAATTGAGATGATCATATTTTTAAATGTATTGTCCTATTGTGAAAAATATTTAAAACAATGTCAATACCACTTATTATCATGTATTTTCTCTTCCCTCGAAGTCCTCCCAGCTGTCATTCTATGTGAAAGCTTTGGTGAGGGGAAAAACAAATTCAATACCCAGAGATCTGATGCCTTTCACCAGACAAAGAAGATCACCAATATTTAAGCACCTAAAACCTTAAGTACAAATATCATACATATGAAAAGCCAGAAGTTATGTAAAATATTGTTAACTTAGTTTAATGATCAGTTGCATCTCTGAGCATGTTTAGGAGGGATTTATACCACTCAAGAATCTTGAAAGAAGAGACTAACAGGTGAGTGTGGAAATTTGTATATTACATTCATTTATCTCAAGGGGAAGAAATTTTTTCCTTTATTCTTAAACTGAAAAAGCACGTTTCCTAACAGAAATGTAATAAATATATACATTTTATGTAATAAATATATACATTTTATAAAATATATAATACATATATAATATGTGTACATATATTTAAATATCTAAAACAGCAGACAGTTCTTTGCAAATTTTGTAAATTGCTCTATGGATTTGGTTCACAATATAACAAATAGAACAAATATCCTGATGATCATGCCACATTTCAAAAAGCACACTGATCATTCACAAAACCCTAAATTACAAACTTAGAGACATCTTTAAATGTCACAGTAAATCTGCAGAGGCATGATACAATTGCTGAACATATCCCAACAAAGAACATTCTAATGTAGTTGGTTCATTTTTGTCAGTTAAACTTTTACATTTGAAAATAAACTTTTCTCAAATTTCATTTTGCTGTAAGGTTTTATAGGATAAGGCACTCTCTCTGTCCTCATGATCCTGCTCCCAACACCAGAGTGTACTGTGTACAGACTAAATTAGTTAGCATCAGCATGTCCCTGCAACAAATGAAAAGAGTAACCTCAAAAGAGAGTGCAAGTTATTGCTCTTCATTTTTTCATTAAAGAGAAAAATGAAGGGAAAAAAGCAATATATTTGTACAAATTAGAATGGATAGCCATACATCTTTGAAATCATGCAAAGATATAGCACTGAGCAGAATTTTGATGTCAGACTTGGATAGTAGTAGACTCACTATAGCACTGACATTAAAAGTCTGCTTCTGTAAGAAATTAAAGAGGGAGGTCATTAATGACTATTTTATCCTAGTAAGAGTAACTGATCTTTCACTAGTTAAAACACTAAACTATATGAGCTTTACAAAACTATTTCAAGTATTCATTATCACAGTGAAAATGTGAGACCAATGCTAGGGTAAATGAAAATTTATTTGATGAAAAAGGCAAGAGTACTAACTCAAAACATATACAAAATGCTTCAATGCACTTCTTTGTGATATGAATAGAAAGATTACCCATAAAAAGTTATAAAAATTAAGATAAATTATATATTAGTATATTTTCCTAATCACACTTTATGGAAAAATTTAGAATAATATACTGTTATTTCAATCTGTGCAATAAAATGCCTGAACTTGGCAGGTGTCTTCTATCTCTGAATGTATTTTATCAGTAGAAGGTTTATTTGTTGCAGTCACTTTTTAAAAGTTTTATTTTAATTGTCAACCTGATTATCAGTAAACCCAGCTTATTGGGATTGACCGTGGTTCCATTCTCAGTTTCTCAATGGCAGTTTGTAGTTTCTCAAAGGCTTTGTCTGGATTGTCATTTATAATGATCAAATCAAAATAGTGGTTGTATGCTCTCTGAATCCATGTACTTTCATCAACTGTTTTCTTCAAGTCAGAGTCCATCAAAAGCTTGGTAGTGATTCCAGCATCTATGACAGCTTTGTACTTGACACTTAATGGGCAGCAATAAATACAATGTAGGGCATGAACTCTGCTTTCCTCAACACTTTCAGTGCTTATGAGTTGACATCCAAAATACAAGCTCTTCCAGTTTGGAAAACTTCAAGAATGGAATCCATCTCGGTTTCATAGAGATTTCTTTCATATTCCCCATGTTCCAAATACTTTCCAGCTTTAATATCTGCTTCCATTTCAAATTGTGATGCGTATTTACATGCCTGCCCATCTTTTTCATCCTCTCTTAGTTTCTGTGAAATAAGTGGCACTGTGGTTCCAAATCTAGTGGGATTCAATACTATGAACATGTTCTTCAAGCTTCTTCGGCCCACCCCTTGGGGTGGAATCACTACCAAGCTTTTGATGGACTCTGACTTGAAGAAAACAGTTGATGAAAGTACATGGATTCAGAGAGCATAAAATCACTATTTTGATTTGATCATTGTAAGACTATCAGTGCTAATGTCTTCTCTGAAATGGGGGCATTTGGGCTACCTTTTCATATATCTGAATTTCATGATGATTAAACGCTGCATTTCTGTTTGTGAGATACATCATCCTTTTCTTTTCTTTTTTTTTTTTACTGTTAAGTGTTCCACAAAAAGTTCCTGAATTGTCTCAGTCTCTTCTAACAAATACTTTTCTCTTCCAGGAGTTGGCCTGGAATGAGACCAGCACTCCCTCTATCTTTTACATGGGTAGCCCAACAAATTTGGATCTTCTCTGTTTACAATCTGAAGAACTTCTCCTTTTGGAAACTTCAATCCTGCTTCCTTGCAGGGTACCAGGTTATCATTGTATGGATCATAATCAAAATGATAGTTTACAAATACCTGTTGAGGAGTAACGGTATCTCTATAGCTTGGTAAGATTTTTAGGGTGACATTTCCATTAATATTTTTGAATAACTCTTGTAACTCCTTTAAATTGTCTCCAACCTCATGGCCATTGACTACTTAATGATAATTCCCACATGAAGGAGACCTTGCCAATCTATCATTTCTCCATGAAGGATTCAGGTAATTACCAGATCCTTATTTTCAACTCTAAATGTTATTTTCAATAACTCCGCAACTTTTTTGTGAATACCGAGGATACAAATAGCATCTACTGGTAATAACTGATAATTGACGGAATTATTAATTTTTATGTTTGATGGAGGTGAATTTTATAACACTTTGATGCCACAATATCATGAACCTCCAAAAGTAACTGTGAGTGAGCCTCTTTAAATATACCAGTCAATTTTGCCACATTTCCATCCACATTTACTAGAGGAGTGATATCTTCAAGAATTTCATTGACTAATTCCAAGTTATTGTCATTGACAGCTTCTAGTTTTGAATCTTCTAGCCTCTTATGACTCTTAGCAAATGATTTCACAATAAGATTCTTCATAATCCCCTTGAGGAAAACTAGATCTATTTCTTCTGCTCCCGTAGATGAAGGCAGCTCCATAAAGTTATCTAACACCTGCTGTATTGCTGCTTCTGTGTTTAGGAACTTTCTTTTCTTCCAGGAAACTCTCTGAATTGAGGATGCTTTCTTGTTTCTTTGGCTCCACTCCCAATTTTTCAAGGTTCTTGTGTCATAATTCCCTATTCTAGTTCCCTATCACCAGTTTGCACCTCAACCACCTCTGCGCCACTGCCACCACTCCCTGCACCCGTTGCTGCTCTTCTCCCTCAAATACTCAGGGCTCACCAGTGGGAATTGGAAATGTGTCTCTTCACCCCTTCACTTGCTTCCCACTCTGCCCTGGCTCCAGTGGCTGCCACCAACACTCATACAGCTGATCATTTGATTTTATTCCTTCATTTTGTTAATGTGGTGTATTACATTAATTGATTTCTTATATTGAACCAACATTGCAACCAGGAATAACTCCCATTTGATCACGGTATATACTTCTTTAAATATGCTGTTGGATTCAGATTGCTAGTATTTTGTTGAGGATTTTCACATCCATATTTATAAGAGAGATTTGTGTGTAATTTTGTTTTCTTATCGTATCTTTATCTGGCATTGGTGTAGTGGTGATGTTTCCCTTACAGAACGATTTTTGGAGTATTCCTTCCTCTTCAATTTTTAGGAAGAGTTCGAGTAGAATTGGAGTTAATGTTTGGTAGAATTACCCTTTAAAGCCTTCTGATCCTGGACTTTTCTTTGTTGGGAGGTTTTTCTAGACTTTTGAAAATTGTAAAATATAACATATATACAAAGTGAAGAAATAAAGAAAACAATAATTTTCAAAGCACACTTCAACAAGTAAATACAGAACAGACTCCAGAGTTTGCCATGGGCTACCATTCCACCATCTTGGATCTCTCCTTCTAACTGCTCCAAAACAGTGGAGACTAGAAGGAATATAAATATAGGGATTCAGCAGCTGTATTCATTTCTTAAATCCATTTTCTCTTTTATACCTCCTCATTCTGCTTTAAGCCTTCTCCCAATCTGTAGGGATCATTGGGTAAAGCCCATTCTTAGCTTTTCATATTGAGAAGGGGTGTCCATATAAAGAATAGGGAGATGAAATTATAATCTTGGAGAGGCTGGTCCCACTGAGATTCAAGATTCATCTGACTTAGGAACCCTCTGGGTATTATATGTTCCAGGAAGGCAACCCTAGTGCATGAAATTTTTATAGAGTCTCAGTTTTAGTCCTAAGTGTTCTTAAGGGTCAAAAGGAGTGATATTGATTGTAGTTTAGCAAACCATGGCAATTAGCACTATCTAACTGAAGCTAGCATAAGAGTAGCCTCCAGAATAGCCTCTCGACTCTATTTGATCTCTCTTAGCTACTGAGGTATTATTTTATAACACATCTTTCCCCCCTATTGTTGGGAAGTTTTTGATGAAGAGTCAATCTCTACTAATTGGCTTATTTATATCTTCTCTTTTTGTCTTTGTCAATTTAGCTAACAGTGTTAATTTTGTTGGTCTTTTCAAAGAACTAACCTTTTTTTTTTTCAATTCTATTTTTCATTTTATTTCATTTATCTCTGCTCTAATGTTTATTATTTCCTTCCTTTTGCTTGCTTTGGGTTTCGTTTGCTTTTCTTTTTCTAGTTCTTCTAATTTGAGGCCAGATTTCTGATTTGAAGTCTTTCTTCTTTTTTAGTGTAAGAATTTAGACTTAATAAAGTTTGCTTTCAGCACTGCCTTTGCTGCATCCTGTAAGTTTGGGTGTGTTATAGTTTCATTTTCATTCACCTCTAGATATTTCTTAATTTAGCTTGATTTTCTCCTTAACCTACTGGTTGTTTACTAGTGTGTTCTTTAATTTCCACCTATTTGAGAGTTTTCCATTTCTTCCTCTATTATCGATTTCTAGCTTCATTCCATTGTGGTCAGAGAAATTTGTTTTGTGCTTTATCCTAGGAATGATCCACGTGTACACAAGAAGAATGTGTATTCTGTTTTCATTGAGTGGAGTGTTCCATATATGTCGATTATATCTGTTGGTTTAGTGTGTTATTCAAGTCTTGTACTTCCTTATTGACCTTCTGACTGGATGTTCTGTCCATTTTTGAGAGTGGTATATTAAAATCTCCTATTAATGTAGAATCCTTGATTTTTTCCTTCATGTCTGTTAGCATTTGCTTCATATAGGTCCGTATATATTTAGAATAGTTATATCTTCCTGTTAGTTTGTCTCCTTTATCAGTGTATAATGACCATCTTTGTCCCTCATAACTGTTTTTACTATTACTTTGTCCCTCATAACTGTTTTACTAAGTCTTTCCTATTTTTTTATTCTTGCATAAGTAGGAATCAAACCCAGGTCTCCAGCATGGCAGGTGAAAACTCTGCCTGCTGATCCACCATGGCCTGCACTTTTTAAAATATTATTTATTTATGTTTTTTTACTTCAAGTCTTTTTTATCTGTTATAGTACAACTACCCCAGCTCTCTTTTGTTTATTACTTGCACGGTATACTTTTTCCCCATCTTTTCACCCTTAGACTACTTGCATCTTTGACTTTATCTTGCAGAATAGCATATAGCTGTGCCATGCTTTTTTTATCCCTTCAGATAATCTCTGTTTTTTGGCTGGGGAGTTTACTCCAGTTATATCTAAAGTCACTACTGATAATATAGGAAGTTCTTCTGCCATTTTGCTATTTAACCTTTGTAAATCTTGCACTGTTTTTGTCCCTCACTTCTATTAATGCCTACCTTTACATTTATTTGCTTTTTTGCATTGTACCATATCAAATGCCTTCTTATTTATATATGGATTTTTTTCATCTGTTTTACCTATGGTTACCATGGGTTAAAAGTTCACATCCTAAATATATAACAATCGTATTGGTTTGATGGCAACCTCAGCAGTGCGCACATATGATTTTTCTTCTACCCCTCTGTTCCCCCACTTTTTTTTTTTGCATTTGTTGCCACTTATATATCTGTACATTGAATGTCCAAAATCACATATTTATCTTTAATTTTTATGCATTTGTACTGTATTTTAGCACCTGTAGGAAGTAAAAAGAGGAGTTACACACCAAATAATATAATGCAATAATATGGCATTTGTGTTACCGAAATGGTTACCTTTATCACAGGTCTTTATTTCTTTATGTTTTGAGCACTGTCTAGTGACTTTTCCTTTCAGTCTGAAGAACTCCCTTTAGCATTGCTTGTAGGGTAAGTTTAGTGGTGCTGAACTCCATCAGCTTTTGCTTACCTGAGAATGTTTTCATCTCCCCCTAATTTTTTTTTTCTTTTTAAATCTTTTTTATTCTATCCCCCTCATTTTTGAAGGAGAGTCTTGCAAGATATCAAATTCTTGGCAGGCAATGGTTTTCTTTTAGCACTGTAAGTATTTCAACACACAGCCTTCTTCCCTCCATGGTTTCCAGTGATAAACCAGCACTCAATCTAATCGGGACTCCCATGTACGTAGCACATTGCTTTTCTCTTGCAGCTTTCAGAACTCTCTCTTTGTCTTTTGCATTCTATAGTGTAATCAATATATGACCAGGAGTTAATTTTTCTTCATTTTCATCTTGTTTGGTGGTTCTCTGAGCTTCTTGGATGTGCATGCTCACATCTTTTGCTAAGTGTGGGAGTTCTCTATCTTTTAAAAAATATATATATTTAAAAATATATTATTTAAAATATATAAATACACACACACATATATACTATTCCTTCTGCCCCTTTTTCTCTTTCTTCTTTTCTGGGACCTCGATAATGCACATATTGATGTGCTTGATGGTGTTCCATAGCTATCTTAGGCTATTTTTTCTTTCAATATTTCTTTTTTCTATCTGCTCCTCAGCTTTACTCATTTCAAGTGTCTTATCTTCAAATTCATTGATTCTTCTGTCAGCTCCAAATCTACCCTTGAAACTCTCCTGGATACTTTTTGTTTCAGTTATTGTAGTAACTGAACTACAATACTCTAGTAGTTTCTTTTTGGTTCCTCTTAAATTTTTCTATCTCTTTGCTAAAATTATCATATTGCTTATTCATTGTTTTCCAGATATCTTTTAGTTATTTCTTCATTCTTTCCTTCATCTCCTCAAGCATTCTTTTTTTTTCACCTTCCAGACAGGTTTATTCATGCCATGAAGCCACAATGCTTACATGAATATACAATAACGTCCCGGGCCCCATGTAACAGGGCTGCCGTCCATGTACAGCTTGACTGCCGTCGCATCTGACATGCTCTCCAGGTACAGCTGGTTAATGGTGACCGTGAGCAGGTGTCGGGCTCAAAGCTTTCAAAGCTTTACTTCTTTTATCAGCACTCCTGATTTTTAAACGATGAAGGCCATCAAACCCATTCCTGCCCAAATCTCCTGGTAGACTTGGGTGTAGTAGGGTTTCACGGGGACCCAGACATTTTTCATAATGCTCTGAAGCATCTTGGCATTAGACTAGCGGCTCCGGCTGGATGACAAACCCACCGCCCACGGCTCCGAAAGGTCCTCCTCAAGCATTCTTAAGATCATTTTTTAAAGGGCTTTGTTCAGTATGTCCACATTCTTTTTTTCTTCATTGGCTTTTCTGGGTTTTTATCCTCTTTCTTTGGATGGGCCATCATTTCCATTTTGGAAAAAGCTTGGAGTCAACACAGCAGAGATGTTTGGAGGTGCAGAAGGAGAATGCCCCTAGGTAGCTGTTTGAAGCCAGAAGCCAAAGGATCAGCAGATGCCAGTCACATGCCTTCCCACACTGGTCTTTCTTGTGTGTAGGTATCTTTCTCTGGACACTTTATTTGAACATTTTATGGTCTTAGAATCGTAAACTTGTAACTTAATAAATTCTCTTTATAATAGCCAACCCACTTCTGGTATATTGCATTTCTAGCAGCATTAACAAACTAAAACATAGGGTGTGGCAAATATTATCCTAAATGGAAACCCTAAATTTTACTTAAAATGTATCACTTTAAAGATAGCTGGTCTTCTCCTTATGTTTTTTTAAAAAAACATTTTTATTGTGAAATAACCATCAAGTTACAAAAATAGTGAAGTTCACCTATCGTTCAATCAGCTTCCTCTAATATTAAGATCTTATGTAACAATAGTACATTATCAAAACCAGGAAACTGACACCGATACCATACTATAAACTAGAGACCTTATTCAAATTTCACCCGTTTTGCCACTAATGTCCTGTTATAGGTTCAGGATCCAATCTAGCATCTCACATTTCATTTAGCTGCCATGTTTTGGCAGCTAAGTGTATTCCAATCTGTAACAGTGTCTCAGTCTTTCTTGCCTTTCATAACATGGACATTTTGAATGTACTGGGCAGTTACTTAGCAGAGTCCCTAAAATTGGCTTTGTCTGATATTTTCTCATGATTAAATAGAGGATATACATTTTTGGCAGGAATACCAGGAAAGTGATGTTGTGCCCTCCTAAGTACATTATTTCAGGGAGTACCTGATGTCAATACGTCTCATTACTGGTGATATTAACTCTGATTACTTGATTAAGAAGGTGCCTGCCAGTTCATCATGTTTTTCCTAATTTCAACTCAATGGGAAAATTCAGAAATTATGAAGGATTTTTTATTGTGATTCTAATGCACCAGTGAAGCAATGCTGGATTTAAATATATGAACATACAGACTGACATGCACACACACACACACACACACACACACACACACACACACACACACACAAATTTAAGAGAAGATATTTAAATTCCATTGTATTAGTCAGTTATTGCCACAGTAATGCTGTATAACACACTACTCTGAAACTCTGAGACTTAAAATATCAAGCATTTATTTTCCTGCTTCATGGATCATTGTGTGGGCTGGGGAAATTTTGCCTAAGACTGTAGGTTGCCTGAGCTTGTCCCCAAGCTTCTACTTGGGTTCAGGAATGTTCTACATGTTTGTCCAGTCTCTTTATATCAGCAGCTAGGGGAGTCAGGTAGTGGGGGTGATGGTCTTCTTTTAAAGGATCACAGACATAAAGCTCAAGTACTGCTTTTGAAGCAAGAACTGTCACAGTGTTCCTTCAACCCATATTTTACTAGCCAGAGTAATTCAGGAAATGTAAACACTCTCAGGTAGAAAGAACTTTAAAATCACATGGCAAAAAAAAATGTAAAGACAGAGTATGAAGAACTAAGAATAATGATTCCATCTGCCTCAACCATCTTATGTCTTAAAAAAAAAAGTGACATGATGTTAAACATACAATATTAGCCCCTAAAGTAATTAGAGAAAAATGAATGTGATATACAGTGAGAATGTCATGAGGGACTAAGGCTGGATTGAAAGATTACCAAGTGAACCTTTAGATGGTGAAATGATGTTTATCGTACCCACCCTCCTTGTGTCTGACTCTGGAAACAGGTCTCCTGTTGGGTGTCCCACGCACCAATACAACCAAACCAGATCTGGTGAAGCAAGATAGAACTTTATTCTTTAGCTAAAGAATATACCCTTAGCAAAAGGGCACACTTGTGTCTAAAAGGCGCTTCCTCTCTGAAGGGATGTGCTCATGATTCTTTTATAGGGGGTCAAGAATGTGAGTTCAGGTTGCTGATGCAAGCGGGCAGTGGGGTTTCATCATTGGTTCTGACCATGCTGGGGTTCAGTCCTTGATCATGCTAGAACATACTTTTACATACATCACATATTCAGAAAATGGCATCTGAATCCCTCCCTGAAACAGAGAATTTATTATTATAATGAGTAAAGGTAAAGAAAGGTCAGTGTTGGGGGTTTAATGCACATGCTCTGGGAAGGGGACTTTCCAGGATGAGTCAAGGCAGGAAATTGTGGCTGCATCAAGATGGGCTCTTGCTATTTCACTGGCTGGGGACTTCGTGGTTCAGCAAAGAGCGATGTGGGCAACGGCTACAGTTCTCAACCACTTGTTACAAGTGTTTGAGCATGCTCTGTCTTTCGGGAAATAACACAGTTGAGCAGAGATAAAAGTTAGGTTTCATCCTGGTCACGTTTCATCTTGGTGACATTTATATAATTCAACCATCCCTTCTCTTATCTCCATTGCTCCAAGATGATTAATTTTAATCTGAGGGTCTTCTTATTTTTTCTTATGCATACCTAAAATAATTTTTGAAAAGTTATGTACTTTGTCACCCACTTCTAACCTGTTTTAAAAACACGTAGTTTTGGGCATTGTGTAAATACCTACATTTAAAAACAAAACTGTATATCAGCTTTTAAAATATATCTGATGGAATCTAAATAACATACTTGTTTTAGTTTCCTCATTGCTAAAACAAATACCTTGCAATTGGTTGGCTTGGTTGGAGCAGTCCAAACCAAGGCATTATCAAGGTGAAGCTTTCTTCCCAAATACTGGAATTCTGGGACTGACTGCCAATGATCCCTGATTCCTGACTTTTCTATCACATGGAAATGCATATGGTGGTCTCTCCTAGCCTCTTCCTTCTGAGTTCTATTGACTTTTGGTTTCTGGCACCTTCCTCCGGTTCCTTCATCCATGCCTTTTTCTTCTTTTTGTGACCTTCCCTATAAGGCTTTCAGTAATAAGATTAAGGCCCATCCTGGGCCACATCTTATCGGAACTAACCTGATTAAAATGGCTGATATACAGGGAGGGCCATGGTGGCTCAGCAAGCAGAGTTCTCACCTGCCATGCCAGAAACCCAGATTTGATTCCTGGTGACTGCCCAAGCAAAAAAAAGAAAGACAAAAGAAAGGAAGGAAGGAAGGAAGGAAGGAAGGAAGGAAGGAAGGAAGGAAGGAAGGAAGGGAGGGAGAAAGAGAGAGAGAGAAAGAAAGAAAAAAAGAGAGAGAGAGAAAGAGAGAGAGAAAGAGAGAGAGAAAGAAAGAAAGAAAGAAAGAAAGAAAGAAAGAAAGAAAGAAAGAAAGAAAGAAAGAAAGAAAGAAAGAAAGAAAGAAAGAAAGAAAGAAAAATAAATAAAGAAAAAGGGTCTTTATACAAGAATTCACAACCAGAGGAATGGATTGAGTTTAAAAACATGTTTTTTCTGGGGTACATAGCTCCACATCACCACAATAGGGTTTTAATTGATACATGTCATTATCCATTAAAAGCAAAAAATGAAGAAACCCTTCTTAAATAGTTGAACATTTTATATAATTTCTCTTTTCTTCTTGAACATAGATTCTCATTCCTTTTTCTTCACAAAATATTATTTTAATTATATTTGTATATGTTTAAAAGGCTTTTATTTATCATCCTATCATACTTCTTCAAACAGAAATAGGTATATATATAAAGAGAGAGATATAAAGACTGAAATTATTTTAAACTGCTTTTATTTCTTATTATCTTAAAGGTCTAATTGCTACACATTTCTTCTGCATTAAATCATCACTGCAGTTATTAGTACTAAGCAGTTGGTCTAAACAAATAAATATATTAAATTTTTAATGGTTAATTATTAAACATTGTAAGAAAAGAGCTCACAGTGAAATTAAATTCTTGCCCAAGCCAGAGACACCTGGATAGCTGACCCTGAATTTACCTTCTTGCAACATTAATCTCTAGAATGTTCTAAGTTAAAATAATTGTGGAATCTTGCGTAGACTGTGCTTTTCTGTGTGAGGTATATCTTGTTGTCCAGATTATTTATTGTGTAACGTTTTGTTGATGTGATACAGCTATCCTCAAGAATGTTAGTAAGTTACACACATACCCTAAGGGATAATATGACCAACAAGGTATACAAAAATTGAGGAGCTGATAGTGTAGTAGCTTCCCAGAGCTAAAGTGGCCCACCCTTGCTTCATCCCTGGCAACTGAATCTCATACATGAAAGGAGAGGTCTTGGAAGCTGTGCCTGGGATATTGCAAGATCTTTGCTAGAAGTGGGATTTGTTTGCATGCTGAATACCTGTCCTGTATTGTTTGAATAAGATATGTGAACTGGTATTGGGAACAAATCATGTTTTGTTAGTCTTTGCATCAGTCCAGTTTTGTAACAGAAGTTGTGATTGATCTGAAGACCTTGGCTAAATATGACAAAACCCTTATGGGGAAAGAAAGTGAATGAGAATGAAGAATTCTGATGCCTGAGTGGTTGCTACCCATCATATGTGCTTCGACTTGGTTAACTTTTTATGAACCCTGTCCAAAAATGATCTTATCAGTTGGAACTTAAAAGAACATTGATCTGATTCACTATGAACTGATGAGATGAATTGCAAAAGAGAGGCAAGCTGAGGGGGAAAAGTCTAAAAATACCATTACATGGCTACTGCCTAAGGCATTGCTGGAAATGAAACCACTGATAGAGGGCAAAGGAGGAGCCAAGAGCTCTAAGGCTAGTGCTTGAAACAAAGACCAATTCTCACAACCACAATAATGCTCTGTTGGGAATTTGGAGAAAAAATTTAAAATAATAAATAAATAAATGGACATCACAGTTATTTATGCTGCTACCCCATTGAGATCCCTCAGTAAGCTATCGAAGGTCTCAATGGAACTGGGCAAATCCTTACAGAAGCCCAGCAATGTAGTATAAAGAAACAGGGTCATTTTGTGGAATAATTCCAGCAGCTGCTTGAGAAATCCTTGCTGAACTCAGAATAAACCATCAGGATGCCAATAACTTAATTGTGGGTACTGTAGAGTGGAACAATTTACATGGACTACACATCTGTAATATGGGAAAAATTGTATTTAGTGAGTCTTTCTATCAATCCCAAACTCAGGACTCACTAATAGCCAAGTTAGTGATCATTCCAATACAGAAATAAAATTATATTGGAAATACATAACTTAGTGAGATGGATGTTCTTCTGTCTTTTAGTTCCTATATCCATGGACAATATGACATTAATAGAATGAGAAAGGGTTCAGCATCAAATCCTGTGAACCTTAGTCAACATTGAATTTTTCCTTGGCTTGGGAAACAGCAGTGGTTTGGAAGTATCTCCATCCTTTTGTGTTCTGGGAAATAGCATACTGCAAAAAAAAAAAAAAAAAAAAAAAATCACCTTTCCTCAGATGACACATTTGTTGACTTAGGGCAAGGCTAAATATAAGGCCTTCAAAATTCTCATCCTTTGTCTCATAAGTAATTAGCTGAACTGTTTGCATTGACCAATGTGAACCAAATGCCCACTAATCTGATTTAACTAAACTTTAGTTAGAAGTCTTATTCCCAGGCCTCTGAACTTTGACCACCATTGAGCTTATAAAAAAACATTGGAAGTGGAAACAAATTCCTTATTGGCCCCTTCTGAGAACTGGCTCATCACAAAGAAAAACTGTCCCATTCTGACCCCTGCTCATCCCACTCTTCCAAGCCAGGTTCTTTCTAGCCTTGTTTTCTCCAGTTAATATTCTGATAGCGTTTTTTAAAAAAGTCTCTCCTTACCCTGTCTGGAGTTGTTTTTATTTTCACCTTGTTTCTTAGATAAGTAAAGGGAATGGGGGGATTTATCATGGAAGTAAGACTCAATTATTTGGACTCATTCTGAAATATATACCAAAGTTACACAGTTACAGATTATCAAAAAATGATAGTTAATGCAATTTCAGCTATTGACTTTTAGCTGTTAACTTTTTCAAGTCCCCCTTCAGTTGGGTAGAAAGCAAAGAATTCAGAAACATTAGACTTGCCAAAATTTGTTATCCTATTTTTAGAGTCATTCACTTCCTCAATTGCCACAGTTATGTTATGGAAATGAAACCTGCCTGGATTCCTGCAAGTTCCTCTCCCCAGGCAATGTACCATTTTTAAAATTCAGGGCAGGGTAGGGCTTATGCATTACTTTCGTAAATGGAAGAAAAGATTTGGAAACCTATTTTCTTAAAACTAATTCTGCTAATTGCTTCCTTTCTCTGCCTTCACCAAAGCAGTCATTTTGTTGTTATTAAATGCAAATGTTCAAAGAGCTTCCTGCTTCCAGTTTACCAACAACATGAATCAAGGAAATGTAGCAAGATTCAGGTTCAGTTGCGAAATGGAGACAAGGGTACACTTGAAGAAAGAAGGTGGTATATAGAATATTACTGTTAAAGACAAAAAAAACCTGGAAGTTCTCTTTCTAAAAGTAGCCATGGATAATATTACTGGAATGGAAGGGATCAAACATGATTATGGTGAAGAGGTTAGCCTCAGGATATAGGATTTCCTCTCTAACACCTTGGCAATTAACCATCATGCAGTGACCGAACCAGTTTCAGAAATGCTCCCTGAAATATCAAGGCAACTGGACATCTCAGTGATACAAGTTCTAGGAAGTTAGACAGTGTTTCCCATGGCAAGTGTTGAATAGCAGAACATTAAAACTATAAGATGCTGATGATGAAGATAATAATGGTGTAGATATTTTATAAATTTCTATGTGACATCATCAAAGAATGACAGTAAAATATTTTGTGGTTCTTGTGTTATTGACCCTCTTTAGGTCAGAAGCTCAAAACAGTTCTCCTATTCCATGTCACTCTTGCCAATAGAATGGAACCAGATCCAGTGAAGCAAAGCAGAACTCTGTTCTTTGACCAAAGAATGGAGAAGGGTGGTGTGTTGGTTTGCTAATGCTGCTGGAAGGCAATATACCAGAAATGGGTTGGCTTTTACAAAGGGGATTTATTAAGCTACAAGTTCTAAGGCCATGAATATGTCCAAATTGTTGTATCAACAAGAGGATACTTCACTCCCAACTTCTCCTTTCAAATGGCCTTCTCAGCTCCTGTGATCCTTCTGGTATTTTGGGGGGCAGTTTCCTTTTCCATCTTCAAACATCTGTGTCTAGGTGCCTGCTCTTAGTATCAGCTCTGACCTCTTTCTTTCTGTGAACTTTTTTATGGACTCCAGTAAACAAATTAAGACCCACATTGAATGGGTGGGGGTCACATCTACATCTAACCAAAACTTCCCACCCACAGATAGGTGGGTCACATCTCCATGAAAACAACCTAATCAAAAGTTCCCACCCAAACACTAAGTCTGCCCCCACAAGATTGGATTAGAATTAAAATGCCATTTTTGGGGGGGAAACATAATAGTTTCAAACCAGCACAGGTAGACTCATGCACAAAAAACACCTTCTCCCAAAAATGAGGAGAACGTATTTCTTTTATAGGAGATCAGGGAATGCACAGGCAGGTGGCTGATGCAAGTGGGCAGTGGGGTTTCATCACTGGTTCTGACCATGTCCAATTTTCAGTCATGCAAGAACAATACTTTTACATAAATTGCATGTTCAGAAAATGGTGTCAAAATCCTGCCCAGACGGAGAGTTTACTATTATAATGAGCAAAGGTAAAGAATGGTCAAGGTTAGGAGCTTAGTACCATGCACCAGGAAGGGGACTTTCCCGGCTGAGACACGGCAGGAACTTGTGGCCGTATCAAGAGGGGTTCTTGATAGTTCGTTGGCTGGGGACTTTGTGGTTCAGCACAGAGCAATGGGGCAATGGCTACAGTTCTCCAACCACTTATTGCAGGTGTTTGCACATGCTCTGTCTTTCTGGAAGTAAGCCTAGTCAAGCAGAGACAGAAGTTAGATGGAATGTCCTTTTGGTCAGACTTCATCCTGGTGACACTTGGGGCTCAGATGTACTGGATTTAATAAATGGGCTCTGTGGTTCCAAATTCCAGAGCAACATAGCAAATCATTTATTTGTATTTAAACAACATAAACATTTTCTATATTAATAATATTGCTTTCTTTTTTTTTCTCCATTTTTCCTTCAGTTAATTTTACACTATGCACTTACTCCCAGGGTCTAGTTTTTGTTTGTTTCTTTAAGATATGAAGTGCAGATGTTGCTTGAGAGATTATTTTTGCTATCATTGTGGAAATTTATATGGGGAGGTTAGGAGTATTTTTTGGTGAATGTGAGTTTGTGTCAATGGGTATGAAGGGACAGATAAATTAGAAATTTTTTAAATTTATAGTTCTGATGGTTAACTTCATGTGTCAACATAACTAGGCTATAGTGCCCAATTGTTTAGTCTCGATGTTTCTGAGAAGGTATTTTGTAGACACGATTCACATTTACAATCACTTGATCTTGAGTAAAGGAGATTACCCTCAATAATGTGGATGGGCCTCATTCAAACAAGTGAAGACCTTTAGAGGAAAAACTGAGATTTCCTGGGATTGAAGAAATTCTGCTTTAAGGCTGCAAAGTCAAGTCCTGGCAAATTTCCAGCCTGCTCTGCATGTGTTGTACTTGCCAGTCCTCACAATCATGTGGGCCAATTCCTTAAAATAAATTTCTTTTCATAAAAAAAATCTCATAATTTTCTATGGATTCTCTTTCTCCAGAGTGTTCCTGACTGATACCAGTATACCTCCTCCTTCCTGGGTAGAAACAAATCTTTACATTTGTTACATTTTTGTAAAATACAGAAAATAATTGAAAATTGAGTGCCTTGTATTTCAAATATGAAGCCATTCAAGACTTTCTGTGTATTAAATTTCTTTGTTTAGTTAGGGACATTTTTGAAACCTAATTTATCCAGGTAAGCAGTTTGCTGATCTGGGCAAATAGCTCTTCTATTAAGACAATAGATCACTCACATGGTAGCAAGCTTATGAAGTCATAGTTACTTATCATGACTTGCCTCAATAGCCTCATCTAACAGTATTCACCAATTCAAAATAGTATGACACAGATTGGTCTAATCTTAACTATTTCCTGTTCTTAAGAGACCCACCTTGAACTACTTGAACTCTTACTCCCAATCTCTATAAATATCTTCTCCTGACTTTGCTTTTCTGAACCATTACTAAGATATTGTCAAGGTGCTGTTCTTCACTGCAGTAAGTCTAACAAAAGACACTTTGCTTGATCAGTGGGTTTTTCTGGTGACCTTGTGGTGAAGTCTATAATTGACTTGAGGAAAAACAGTCCCATCCACAATTTTTAGTCCTGTGTTTCTTTTATTGTTTCTTGAATTTCAAGATGGAAAAATCCTATATGTGCTTACAAAATAATTCTATGTCAACCTTTTTACTGTGTCTTAGCCATTCTTACCAGTAGAAGCACAATTGCCCCTTTTCAGAAGGTTAGAATTGAGACACTCCATTTGAATCAGGAAAAAAAAGCTTTAAACTCATCCTGTAGCACTAACAGGGGCAATGGATAAAACTGCACTGGACCCAGAAAAGATTTCTTTGAATGCCATTTGACCATTAGACTAGAATTATTTCTTGGCTGATCCTATTAGAGTTGTTCACACGGCCTCCTTCATGCCTAGATTAATTCTTATAAGCAAACAGTGATAAATTATATTATTTTTATCTCCTTTCAGAAGACTTGGAGTTTTTTGTTACATTCATATCCAGTGTTTGTATTTGACTCTATAAAGAATGTTGCCTACTGAGACAAGAAGTATATTATGAATGTTTTCTTACTGAAACAATGTTGGGGTTTTCCTCTAGTTGAAAATGCCATGTTTGTTTACTTAGCTTAATTTTCTATATTGCTGGCTCCAATTATTCTCAAATACCTCAACACATCTCAATACAATAAAATCCCTCTCATTACCAATTGTGCAGTAATCTCTCAGTGCCATATTTTCATGGTGACTTTCCTCCTGCAAGCCTCTGTCTTCTTGTTCCCCTACCCAGATAGTTTCCACTCTATTGCTGCTGCATACCTTGCATCTCGGGGATTCCTTTCATTACATTCATTTTTTAAAAAGCTTTTTTATTGTATAGTATAATATATATACAAATCTAAGAAATGAAAAAGCAATAGCTTTCAAAGCACATTCTCAACAAGTACTTACAGGACAGATCCCCGAGTTTGTGATGGGATCCTCTCATATTTTTCCTTCTAGCTGCTCCAGAATATAGTAGGCTAGAAGACTTAAATATTTTTTTATCATCACAATCAAATTTTTTCCCTTCTTTTTTGTGAAAAATAACATATATATGAAAAAGCAATAACTCTCAAAAGCACAGAACCACAATTAGTTGTAAAACATATTTCAGAGTTTGACATGGGTTACATTTCCATAAATTTAGGTTTTTACTTCTAGTGCTCTAAGATGCTGAAGACTAAAAGAGATGTCAATTTAATGATTCAGCGTTCATATTCACTTGTTAAATCCTATCTTCACTGTAAAACTCCATCATCACCTTGATCTTTCCATACCTCTCTTTAGGAGTTTTTGGGCTATGGCCATTCTAAATTTTCTGTATTGTAAGAGTCTGTCACTAATATGGGGTAGGGAGATGGAACTATCTGATATTCTGGAGAGCTGGACCCTCTAGTACACCCCCTTTTTATCTCCTGTTTTCTGCAGCCCCAGTCTTCATTTTTTAAAGGTTAACCTCTTATTTTGTGGAACTTATCCACCAGTTGCTTTCTGGATAAGGATACGAGGATGGTAAATTATTTGGCTGTTTGTTTGACCAAAAATAACTTTGTTCTATCTTTACACTTGATTGATTGTTTAGCTAGGAACAGAAATCTATGTGGAAATGAATTTCCCTTAGAATTTTGAAAATATTGACAGGATACTTTTTTTTATTTAAATTTTTATTGTGTGGCAGTGCAGCAGTGGCTCAGTAGCATAATTCCCACCTGCCATGCCAGAGACCTGAGTTCAATTCCCGGAGCCTGCCCATACCAAATACCAAATATATATATATATTGTAATAACATACATATAAAACAAAATATCTCAGTTTTACAATTTTTAAGTATACAATTCAGTGTTATGAATTATATTCACAATGTTGTGCAGGATACTCTAAAAATATCCTTTTCAGCACACCACCACCAATACTGACTGCCCATAAGGGGAGAAACTCTCATTTCAAGTGAACAGGAAAAGCAGCTGAGTTCCCTACAGATTTACACTGGTTCAACCTAGGAGATCTGGAAGTGAGCAAAGATTAAACAGTGTATCTTTAAAAAAAATTATTTTCACACTTGTTCTTTCACTTGGGTTCAAGATATGGAAGTAGTAAGACATGGGCGCAAAAGAGCCATTCAATAATATGATGGTTACCTTTTTCTATAGCTTGAATCATTTTGGCCTATGTGTTTGCAAGTGCCATGTCAGGATACATTAAAACATTTTTTTTTAATAAATTATGCTTTCACATGATTCAAAATACAGAAATTGTAAAAGGATGTTGAATGAAAAGTGCTCTTTTCAGTTCTATTAGTCAACCAGTACTGCATTAATGTTGCATTAAAAAAACAAAATTCAGCGGCTTACAACAATAAGCATTTATTTTTCTTACTTGTAGGCCTATGGTCCAATTGATAAATCTGCTTTAGATTGCAGCTTGGTTGCCTTAGCTTCAGGTTTCAGATTGGGTTTAGGACTGTCCTCATGTGTATCTTATTCTGGAGCCCAGTCTGAAGGAATGATGCTATTGGGGCATGTTTTCCCTATGGCAAATGGCTGGACTACAATAGCCAAACCAAACCAAGTAAATTAAAGGCTGTTCTGTCCCTCTTGTGTCCCCTTATTTTATCATACATGCCACAAATAGACTTTGTTGGTTCTTCATTGCCCTTAATGACCCATTTTGTTTAGCTTAGTCTCTTTACTTGTCATCTTATGTTAATTAAGCAATTTACAACCTGGTTGTCATCCCCAAGAGCAGTCACTAGGGCATGCTTACACACTTCCAATTGAACATATCAGTCAGTATATCCCAACCTCCCAAGATCACTCTCTCTACCTTCCTTTGTTTGAATTTCATAAAAACCCAAAGTTTATCCAATACCAGTTGAGGTTTTAACCTCCTGTTCTCCCTGCCTTGTGCAACTGCAATAAAGGCTCTTTCTCTCTTTGAAGTCTGGCGTGTCAGGATTGGTCATTGAATGCATTCGGTGGCTTACCCACGTCTTGTCCAGCAACACTCTTGTATTGCATCCTGACAACAAGTATAGGGACCATGTGGTTTGGATCCAATAGAACAAGAGTTATGATAATACTTCGGCTGCTGCTTTTGATGTGTGTATTCTGTCTTTGTCTCTGACGCAGAGGTCTCCTCTTTGCTGCCAATGTATATATATATAAAAACTGTCAGAGCAACTTGTTAGCTTGCAAGTAAATTAAAATCTCAAATTCTTCACAGTCTCTGATGCCACAAGAAGTTAGTAAAAGAAGAGTCAGAAAAAAAAGGTTACCTGAATGTCATTTGAATAAAATGGGGCATCTGCTCCTCCTAGAGTGACAAGGTGGTTCTCTTGATTTAAGAATAATAGGATTCATGGATGTGAAAGTGGAAATGTGTGATGAGGAGGGTATTCTGCGTGTCCCCATATGGTGGTATATAAGACAAGTGTGATATTTTGAAGCTGTATGTACCCCAGAAAATTATGTTCTTAAAGCTAATCCATTCCTGGAGGTATAGACCTATTGTGGGTGGGGTCTTTTGATTAGGTAATTTCAATAGAAATACTCCAAGTAGATCTTAATCCTCTTACTGGAGAACTTGATAAGAGGATGAAATACAGAGAAAAAATAGAAGCTGAGAGAAAAGAACACAGAGAAGCTGAGAGAGAAAACCACAGAAATAGAGAGGAAGCCACTAAAGCCTTCATAAGCTGGAAACAAAAACACTAGGAAAAGAAAGGAGAGACCAGCGGACACCGTATGCTTTGCCATCTGACAGAGGAGTCCAGATATCATCTGATGAGACCTTGATTTGCACATTTTCATGGTCCCAGCGCTGTAAACTTGTAAGCTAATAAATATCCATTGCTAAAAACCAGCTCATTTCTGGTATATTGCATTTTGGTAACTTGAGTAAACTAAAACAAGTAAGAAGCATGGTCCACTGCTCTAAAAGGAAAAGAACAAAAGCAAGCCCCTGCCCACATGGTAGTTTTATTGGATCAATACAAAGCTTAAACAATTATAGAAGAAAAATCATGCTTTTTGAATACCCAGAGGAATATAATAACTACAGTCTCAAGTTGGTGCTGGGAGAAGGAAACAAGGAGATGACAGCTAGCTGGCACCAAAAATACACTGAGAAAAACCACAGACATTCAACCTACCAAAACCACTCCTGTGTGTGGCGTCTTTTTTTTTTTTTCCTTTTTCAAGTTAGCTCTTGATGTTTGTTTCAACTACTATACCAATATATGGCTGTCGTTGTTGGAGTTTAGGAGAAGGTAAAGAGAGGAGGTGTTCATGCCACACAGTGTGGTTTGTCCTATCCAGGTATTCTTAGGAGCATCCTGCACAGAGGCAGCTCCTTCAAAAGAATTGTGTATGCTTGGAATCCTTAGAAAGGCAGAATTTCCATAATTCATTTGAGAAGGATTCATTGGAGGACAGATTCATACTAAAACTGAAGGGCAAGGAAACTTGACAGAGACCCTGGAGCAGGGGTCTTTCTTGAGGGTGGCGGTGGAAGGAAGAAATAAGGGACAAGTTGCAGTGAGGAGTAGGGAAAGGGAGAAAGAGAGTCATGATTCCAAGATGGTAGAAACTTTTATTTTTTAATTTCTTAATTAAAAAATTATTCATCGATGTGCCAGGCACATGCTAAGTACTGGGTGGTCAAGAGTTTTTATAATTTAAATAGTAGGGCAGTTTAAATTTAACATTGTATGCAGCTTTTAATCTTCTGCTCAGCATATCCTAACATGTGGTATCCAGGAGAAGATGAAATAAATGCATTTCCTTCTCAATGCCTAGAAGAACTCCAGATACAACATTAGGCTCTCTTAAATCTAATGTCAAATCTGATGGATAGCCCCAGGTTGGTGAACTCTCTTCATTAAGAATTCTTTGCTGAAGAGTTAGGTTAATGTTTTTCAGTTCAACTCTAAGCTATTAAAACCACTCGAGTTCTTGCCTGATGAGCACAGAAGCCAATTCAGTGACACCAGGATTTCAAGAGAAAAAAAAAAGACAGGAGGAAGTCCTCATATCCCTCTCCTTGTGTTGGAAAGGTGAGGAACTTTTCTTTTTTTGTTTTTTCTACGTGGGCAGGCACCAAGAATGGAAACCAGGTCTCCGGCATGGCAGGTGAGAACTCTGCCACAGAGCCACAGTGGCCTGCCCTATTAAGGAGTTTTATTAGATTAGACAAAGGGGGGTAAAGATAAAGATATTAGGGAAGTTGGCACATGGTGATCGGCAAGCAAACATTTAAATTAAGAACTGCAAGTTTGCTATTGCCATTGGCCGTTATAACATTCAAATTAGGGATTGCAGTTTGCCTGTTATTGTTGATTGGTCCTCTATTTTGACAAGTGGGCTTGTTACGTTGCCGGAACTTGTAATACTTAGACCTCTCGCTTCCTTTTTGCGACTGGTTTCTCTTTCCTTTTGTTCCTGTGTCCTGATTCACTCGCCTGGGTGACTTTAAGTTCAGGCTTCTTCTTTCCGCGCATGTTTCTTTAGTTTCAACCAGTTCTGCAGGGAAAGAAGAAAACGGGAACTTGTTGTGAGATAGATAAGTCCCTCATTAATCTTAAAAAAGGGAAGTGAAAGCTTTAATAAGTTAGTAAGGAAGAGGCTATTCTAGTGAGTTAGTACAGAGCAGTTTGACTACTAAGATGATATTAATATGTTTTGGGATGTTTTTTAAGGATTTGTACTTAAAGTAAGAGGAGAATGATGAATCTCTAGCTCAGGCACACTGATAGCTATTTGCTTTGCAGTTAGCCTACCTAACATACTTTTTAGAGACAACTTGGGATTTCAAGAAAAAGAAGCTTTCATGTGCAGAACCACATTTTCTTATCATTGAAATGTATTATGTTTAATAATTTCCACTTGATAAAGGGTCAATCTTGCGAGGTAGAAAATTTCTTGCTACAAGAAAATTAAGTGGATCATAATTTATTGGTTTTCCAAGGAATGAAAAGGTAGGTGTTGAGTGGACCCAAAGTTAATTTTCAAAATTTTAGTGTGAATTTTAATATTTTTTAAAACTTAATTTAATGGTGATTTAGTTATATAGAGTATACTGTATGATCTTTAATTTGGGGGGAGAGGGAAAGCCACTGAAAATATTTAAATATGATAGGCATTTTAGTCACATGTATAAACAGATAAGACTGTCCTCTGAAGCTGTTCAAGCCTTCTACATGCCAGAGGTAACATAAGCTTTTCTCCTTGAACCTCTGTATGATAAGACAAGAGGATATTTGTTCCAAAACATTAGGCCAGTAAACACATCAGTTTTCTGCAAAATTATCCACGTTGCTCTTACTGATAGACAGACATATATGTGCAAATTTGAACCTTTATGTTTTGCTCAGTACTTTACAAGTTCTGAATGTATATTGCTAAAACCATTCGAGCCCACTTCGAAAAACTTCCCATATGGTAAATGTGGAGGGCCAGGAGCAGTCAATCGGGCCCAAGCAGGAGCAATCAATCAGGCCCAACCAGGGAAAGTCTCCACAACATTGGAGCGGAATGTCCCCAAGAGTTAAACAATAACCAGCGTTAGGAAACTGAGAGAACAGGATGTGTTTTGGCAACAGCTAACAGCGTTTTTCTGCTTCTATGATACGCTTGCTTGCTAGCAACTGCAAAACCACAACATGATTTTAGCCTTTATAAGCACACCTTGAAAACCTCTGAGAGCTGCTCTCTGAATCTTCCTTCTTGGAAGTTTCTGAGACAGTAGCCAGCCGGCTAACAAAGACTCCAAATTGGCTTGCAGTTTTGAATTATGTGGTCTCTCTTTTGGTGTGCCCCATAACAATAAATGAATCTGGGATGCTTTCAATTGCAAATGATAGAATCCAAGTCTAACTAGTTTAGTTATAAGGGAATTTTATTGGTTGATTACACTGAAAGTTTCAGGGATAGATTTGGTTATTCTAATATCAGGTCTCCAAAGGTAGGAGACAGATTTCCATGGCCTTTGTTCTGGCTCTCAAGCTTGGCGAGAGGAAGGGACTGTAAATCTTTGCAATTTCTCATGATTTTCCCAGAACAGGAGGGGAGGTGGGTAGGGCTGGAGGTTTACTTCAACCATTTGAACATTGAATCCATCAGTCATACCTATGTACTGAAACCTCCGTCGAAACTCGGACACTGAAGCTCCGGAAAGCTTGATGATAATATATATGGTTGATAACACACATCAATGTGCCGGGGAAGGTGATGATTTATAACTCTTCCCGGCAGGGACACAGAAGCTTTGCATTTGAAATCTTTCCAAATCTTGCCCTATGTATCTCTTCTTGTTTGCATCCTTTTTGCTATTATTTCTGTATGAAGTTCTAGCAGTTATCCAACTTGAGGGGATGATAAAACCCCTCAATTTGTAGCCATTTGGTCAGAAGTGCGGTTGGTCCTGGAAACCTCCAAGCTGACTGCTGGTGTCTGAAGGCCGTCTTATAGAGGACTGACCAACATCTGCAGAGACTGACCTAACTCCCAGTAGTTAGTGTCAGAATTGAACTGTGGTTGGTCATGGAAGTGACAGAAGTGTATGAAATTACCTGTGGTTGGTGTTAGAAAAAGTGGAATTCTTTAGAACAACCCTGACTTTCTGAAGCATGTGGTTGGGAAGAGAAAGTATGAGTGGGCAGGAGATGAAGGACCTTTGATTCCTGGATGACTATCTAGTCACCCAGGGTCTGAAATAGCAGCTCTGCATCTATCAGTTACACAAGGGAAAAAGGTTCCAATGGAATTTAGAAACGCTTGAACAGTTGGTTCACTGGATACATGAGGAAATGCAAAATAATAAGAAACATGCTAAATATACAATTCCTTGGTGGTTATGTATAATGGCTTAAATGAAATAAATGTGCCGAGGCATATCAATCCTGGTCCAATTCAGATTTTAGTTATTTGAATCACAACCACTAGCTTCAGGGCCAATCCCAATGGAAAAAATTGTCCATGGACAACAGATAGCACCTCAAAAGACACACTGAAGGCCCCCAAGAAGTTAGTTGAGGTACAGGAAGGGTGAAACCAAGAAACTACCAAAACTGGGGAGTATAATGTGAAAAGAGTTATGTCATTTTGTGGATCAGTATTATCAGCTTCCTGCAGAACCTTTACTAAAGTGAATTGTGAAAGTAAGCAATTTAGGGGCAGTATTGTTGGATTTGAATGCTGCAGAATGAAAGAGCATATTTTGGTTATGCAAGACCGTCAGCTTACTACTGAACAAGTATAGATGGCTATACATGTTCCAGACACAAAGCAGAATATTCCTGAGGGAACAGCTATTTTGGTGGACTGGATATAAAAAGCTGTTGTAAAGTAATGTCCTCTTCATCCTATAAATGCCAAATGGAAGACCCCCACTGAAGCATCTGATATACTTCGATGCAAGGCATGCTGGATTGGTTTTACTATGATTTGGATGTGCCTCTTGCCTAGGTCATGGTGAATGCTGTGATTGAGGACCTCCTTTGGCATCAGTACCTCATGTAACTTTATTACTGCAAAATTGAGTAATGGTCCTAGAAGCCATATTGGATTTGTTGCCTTAGCTTTCCCTTAAGAGCCTTACAGATGCTAGGAAAATTAGAATAATTCACAAGAAAATGGTAAAAGAGAAGTGAGAGTCCAAAGAAATCTTTAGATGGTGTGCCAGTTTGAATCTGTGGTGGACCCCAGAAAATCCATATCCTTTAATCCTCATTCAGTATTGCTGGCTGGGAGCTTTTTGATTGTTCCCATGGAGATGTGAGCCACCCAATTGTGGGTGGTAACTTTTGATTAGATAGCTTCCATGGAGTTGTGACTCTACCCATTCCAGGTGGGTCTTTATTAGTTTACTGGAATCCTTTAAAAAAGAAACATTTTGGAGAGAGTCTCTTTTTAGAGCCATGAGAACCACAAGAGCCCACACAACCAGACACCTTTGGAGATGAAGAAGGAATACGTCTCCAGGGGAGCATCATGAAACAAGAAGCTTGGAGAGAAAGCCAGCAGATGTCACCATGTTCACCATGTGCCTTTCTAGTTGAGAAAGAAACCCTGAACTTCATTGGCCTTTTTTTTTAGTGAAGGTAACCTGTTGCTGTCTTAATTTGGACATTTTTTGTAGACTTCCTTCAATTGAGACATTTTTATGGCCTTAGAACTGCAAACTAACAACTTAATAAATTCCCCTTTTTAAAACCCATTCTGTTTCTGGCATATTGCATCCCAGCAGCTAGCAAAGTAGAACAGATGGTTATTAAGAATTGGAATGAATAAAACGACCAATGATGGGTTGAAACAGATGTCTTAATGCAACACTATTGTAGGTTGATGGGGCCATTGGGAGCCCCGCCTGTCCCCCAACATTAAACAGCCCTAGTCTGCTCTATTTATCTACACTTGATGAAATTTAAAAAGCCAAAAGGCAAAAGTCATAATAAGGAACCTCACTTGAAGTCACCCAGGGTAATGGTCAGGCATGTCCCTTGACCCACCTCTTAGGGAGATCCAAAGCTAAAGTGGTCAGGAGGTGGAGAAGTGACATTTCTCGTCCCCTTGATGTAGAAGTCCTGTGTACTGGGATTCCAAAGCCTATTGGTTAAGTCCTAATGGGGTTTGTGATTAGATTGGGAAGATATAGAGATGACATTGTTGATGGCATTATGAAAACTGGTATGTTTGAAAAGACTTTATATTAAGAGGTTGTGTCTCCTTCGCTTGAATATTTTGTGGGATTAGATAGTATGTCTGACTTAAAAACACTTCTCCACCTAGTATCATAAAGGAAAAATCTATTGTTAAAGTCCTAACAGGGGCTACCCAATTAGGGTAGGAATCCAACAATTGGTATGCTTAAAGTGAAAATCAGAATGTTCGAAAGAATTTATGTGAAGCAGTAGTGCCTTCCTTACCTGAATGTATATGGGAGTCAATATTGTATTTGACCTGGGAGCATTTCCCCTACCTAGAATTGTAAAACAGGGGGTATGTAAATTCACCCATTAGCCAATATTAATTAGACATGCAAATGGAAACTGTAAGATTGCTCAAGCCCATATAGGTTGTCAATTCCAAGTAGTATAGAAGCTTGAGTATTGGTATGAACAAATTCTCCATAAAATAGTGCCATGTTTATGTAATGTAGACTGCGGTTTACTGCAAGAGACTGTGAGCACTACCTAGTAACGAACTCTGGGATTTTGGACTAGAAAATTTTCATTTGAGAGACAATTCTAGCTGGATATTGGACTTTGACTGAGACTATCCTTATGACTGAAGGACATAAAACCTGAAATACCCATAATATCTTGGGGGATGTCAGAAAAATGCTCTAATAGGGGGGGCAGTGACCAGCAAAGTTCCATAATAACATGAAAATGATTTATATAGAAATATGCTGTAGGAGCAAGGGTTAAAACAAGACCTTCGGAATTTGTTGAGAACAGTTGGCTTCAGAGTGGCAGCAGCAGTAAACTGAGGAGATTGTTATCTGCATAATGGAGAACAGTCTGGGAGGAAGAGAATGTTTGTTAACCCCAGGTTCCTTAAGGTTATCTTAAGTATGTAGGAAGAGAGCACTGAAAAATAAATACTCTATTCCCTCATGAAATGCATGCATGCTTTTTGTCACGTACACCCTGCAGTATATAAGCAGGAACTGGCTAAGAATAAAGTTGTCTGTTGTCACTAATCTTCAGACTCCCTGATCCCATCTCT
The DNA here is from genome assembly GCF_023851605.1 of Tamandua tetradactyla. Classification (NCBI taxonomy): domain Eukaryota; kingdom Metazoa; phylum Chordata; class Mammalia; order Pilosa; family Myrmecophagidae; genus Tamandua; species Tamandua tetradactyla. The sequence goes on along the minus strand of NC_135333.1, from coordinate 94,969,633 downwards.
CTCTTTCGTCATTCCTTAATATCCTTCAAGCTCCGATCCGTTGTAAGCAACAATATGCTACTGAGGAAGTGCAAGGAAGGGACTCATAAGCATGGCTTTTGTCCTAGGGTTGATTTTGGAACCATCGGAGTAGCTGCCAGACTCTATTGCCATTTAGACAGTGCCCTATAAACAGCTCTTAACTGACCAACAAAGAGCTTCTTGCTTTATGGATGGCAGTTCCAAGGTAAAATGGTATAAGGCTGCCACTCTGATCAAAAAAGGTAAAAACAAATCAGCTCAGTGGGCTGAATTTCATACTGTTTACCCCTAGGTTTGTGTTTCTATGAACCCATGAGTGGTGACCAATGGTTTGACCATCTAGTCAGGCTGAAGGGCACTGGAAAACTGACCAATTAAAGGGATGCTCATGTGGGGCATGGACCTATGGAAATCAACTGTGGAAATTTAAGGGGTGTATTAAAGTAGGACATGACAGTGCTTATCAGATGAATCTCCTTCCAGGTTTCTTGGTGTGCTCACTTGAGCTGACCTCCTGATTTGTGAAATGAGCGGATATTGAGGGGCTGCAGTAGTGCAGAGATGGACTGAATCTAGATGTGTTCCCCTTGTACCATCTGAGGGACAAAATGCCAATAAAACCTTGCTGACTGCCAACCAGAGAGACAGAGACTGCAGATAGCTATAGGGCAGATCCCAGGGAAAGGTTCTGCATGTTGTTAGTAAGTCAGACTTGTGCTAGTGCCTCTGGAAAGCTACAAATGGGTCTTAATAGGAATTAGATACCTACCCTGGACTGGGCTTTGCTGACCCAGTGGTAGATGCAAGTGCTCAGAGTACTACAAAAGAGCTGAAACAGAAGATATTGCAACAATTTGGGCTGCTGAGTCACATTTCTTCAGACCGAAGAATACGCATACATCCTCAGAGTAATGGTTTGTTATAGAATTGAAATGGGCAATTGAAACATTAGCTAAGTGGGGGTGGGGGTGGGAGCAGGGAGACACTGGCATGAAGGACTGGCTTACATGCCTTCATGAGTTTATGCTCATACTCACATTAGGTGGTGGTGGTTGAGTGGATGGGGGAGGCAAAGGAAAGACACCACTAGATAGAGTCTTCCATTTTTATGGTGTACTTGGGGAAAGGAGATGAGAGAGTATGCTTGTATGACTAAACAATTCTTCTACACATCATCTCAACTTTTTTCTTTTTTCTGCACATCACTTCAACTGTCCTGTTTCAGACCTAATGCAGTGGTCCCAGAAACAGGGCTACAACTGCAAGTGCAGGAAACAATGATGATTCCTAACCAAGAAACTGTAACTGTATTTTTTAAACTTTACCCCTGAACTCCTAGGGGCCTGATATATGTGTGTGTGTGTGTTGGGGCAGAGAGGTTGTGTTTTCAGCTCATCTGGCAAAATTGGAGTTGACAGTAAATGCAACTGTATCGCCTAGTGGTAGAAAGAGTCTACCAGTTCCGTATCTGTGTAACCTACTCTATGCTAATGGGAGTGGACAAAAGGATAGGCACTTACTAGACTAGAATTGATGCCTGCAATCTGGACTAGCACAGTGGTCAAACCTAAATGCCCTTCCAAGGGTGAAAAAGTTTGAGTGAAAATAAATGACAAATGGCGATAAGGAGAAATAATAACTGAGGGTAAAGGGATAAATGAACAAATTATGCAACAAGAAAAATCCAATATTACATTGGCAAGCAAGGCTCAGAGCAAGAGAATAATATAGTCTCTTAGCTAAATCATAACAGATGCCTGAAAGGGTACAACCACAAATTACAGAGACCATGCCTGTTTTGGAACCTGACAAGATCAAAAGGAAACCAGCAAATTTGGGTGACCTTACCCTGGGAGACATTTTGGTCATATGATAGGATAACGGGCTGGACTAATTACTAAGGACTAGCCGAGATTCTGGTAATGTACTAGTATCTTCTGAGTCTTATTTTTTTATGGGATAACATTGGAATTATTGGTCAACTGTATTAGGAAATTGAGCTAAAAGCCATCTATTGGCCTGTGCAGTAATGTCTTTGGTATCAAAATAGAGGACTGTCCCTTATCAGGGCTGTTGGGGGATAACCTCTATGTCTTTGAAATGTCCTACAATTAAGAGTGTTTTTTGTTACTCATAGTGGGCTCCAGAGTACACCTGAATATTTATGCTAAAGTAAGGCTTTAGGCCTTACTTTATCAGCCCCACCTCACTGACCTCCCCAGGAAGGGAGAGGTTGGGGCTGGAGATTGACTTCAACTACATGGACATTACTTCCGTCAATCATGCCTATGAAATGAAACCTCAATAGAAACTCTTGGGCACTGTATCTTCAGAAAACTTGAAGCTAAAATACATGATTGATAAAATACACTGATGAGCCAGGAAGATGATGCATTCTGACTCCACCTAGAGGGAACACAGAAGCTTTGATTTTGAGGCCTCCCCAGATTTCACTCCTTTTGTATCTCTTTGTATGCATAACCTTTTTGTCATTTAAAAACTGTAATAATAAGTAGAGTGCTTTCCTGAGTTATGTGAGACGTTCTAGTGAATTTTCAAGGGACTGGTGAAACTCATGAATTTGTAGCAGTTGGTCAGAAGTGAGGGTGGTCCTGGAAACCATCAAGTTGGCTGCTGGTATCTGAAGGCCATCTTGTAGATTAACCTGTGGAGACTGATCTAACTCTCAGGTTAGTGTCAGAATGAATTGTATTTTAGTTAATGTCTGAAATCACTTAAGTCATTTGCAGTTGTGTACCATACAATGATATTAGTTGGTACTCATGTAAATGTTGGCTAGAAACATTCTGCTTTATTTACAAATTGTCTCTAGAAGAAGTGACTATGAGGAAACAATTCTTACAGGCTAAATTATCTTCATTTGGAGTTTTGGTAATGTCATTTTTGAATAAAATAATTATGTATTCAACAAATGTTGACTACTAGGTGCTTTGGTACTGGAGACAGAGTGGTCAAAAGCCAGATATGATTACTCCCCTCCTGGGGTGTACATTGCAGTGAAGGTGATGTGGTGGGCATTAAACAATGAATGATACAAGTAAGTGTTAATGTTGTGATAATGTTGGTGTTGTTGATTAGTACAGCTTACAGATTTCTGATTCACTTCTTCCAGACACATAGTAGGATTAGATTGGGGTTGGGTCTAGTTAATATTTCTGGCCAATAAGTTATGAGCAAAAGTGGTAAGTGTCATATCCAACCTAGACATTTATTTTCCAATGTGACTACCCTCAGAGCTCTTCTCCCCAGTCTGGCCATTGGTAAAGTTCAAGACAGTGAATGCTCTTGTCAGTCTGGATGATGAGTGACTAAGTGTCAAACAGACCTCCCTGTGGTCCTTAGTGGACATTGTTAGGGATGGATTCCTTAAGAATTCCACATGAGACAGTGAGTTAAAGCTTAATAGGTTTATTGCTAGAAAGAAAGAAAACAAGAGGGACAGCAAGGAGAGAATAGGCAGGTAGGAGCCAGCAAAACCTGCCAGCAAAAGGAAAGGAAGAATGGCTCCAATTCTCTTTCTGATGCTTGTGGTTTTGAAGAAAAAAAATGTGCCAAGTCTGGGGGGAGAACATATGGCTGCGGGCATCGCCAAGAGATATCAGGCTGGTGCAGATCATGATGTCACACTCATGGTTATCTGGTCTGGCCTCTGGTGGGTGGGGTTTTGGCACGTTTGTGCTCACTAACTTACCAGCACATCAGGTCCTGTCAGAGAAGCTGCTGAGGGAGAGAAATTGAAGGGGCCCCCATGCCACAGAATCCATTTTGTATGTAAAGTTTATTTTCTGAGACCTGACAGGTATGTGAGCAGAGTCTATTGTGACTGGTGCAGTGCTACTAAAAAGTACAGAGTGATATGGGGGTTAAATAACAGGGGGGCTGGTCTGAGTGGCTTCATTAAGGAAGTTGCATTTGAGTTGAATTCTGAAGGACCAATCACAGAGACAGGCCACAACATTTCAGGAAGAAAGAGAGCTAGTGACAAGCCCTAAAATGGAGGAGAACATGGCACATTCGTGTGTGTGGTTAAAATTTGAGAGCAAAGGGAAGAATAGTGTAAGACCATAAACCAGAGAAGCCATAAATTCCTAGCTAAGACCCAAAAGTCCTCTGTGTGTGCGTCATAAAACACACGTGCACATTCCTTAGCATGATAGCTATCTGTACTAAAACTATGACTGCCATGCATCATAGTAACTTCAAAGAGACATATTTACCATCTTGGAAGCCCTGATTTGGCTCTGTGCCTTCTTTATTCTTGCCCTATATAAATTTCTGTAACCCGCTGGGCAGCACGGTGTCCTACTCTGAACATTCTGAAGATCCAGCTTCCTGATCTGTAAATGCCCAAATAAACTGTTAGTATTTTACTATATGGAGAGGCCTGCTTTGTTTTCAGTCTTAAGTGGTGATCAAACTTTGGTGGGGCCTATTCTGTAGGTTTATGGCCAGACAATTGGTATATAGTAAATCCAATGTGGATAAAAAGAGGAAGTTCATGCAGGGAATTGCAAGCCTTATGAAAGATGTCAGTTTTTATGTTAAAAGCCGTAGAAAGTCTAAATGATGATATATTACCAAAATCCTTTTAAGCACTTATGTTCTGGGTACTATTCTATGTACTTTACAATACTCTCATTTAACCCTCTACAGAACCTCTATGAACTAAGTATTACTAATGTAATACTTCTCTTTTATAGATAAGGACATTGAGGCACAGAGAGATCAACTAATTTGTACATTTTCATACAATTTTTAAGTGGTGGAGTCATGACTTAAAACTAGGAAATCTAATTTCCAGGACACATGAAGACATTCCATGCTCACCTAATATTTTCCCTGCCTCAGACCTGGAATCAGCCATTTTTGCAATTAAAAGGATATGATCCTTTTAGAGGGTCGTGGTATTTGGATATCAAGATTTGGACTGTAGATGCACTCAGTGCTATTTTAATTTGAGTATGGGTTGTGGGGGAAAGGGCAGAGGAATGTGAAGTTAATGCATAATAGATATAGGGTTTCTGTTAGGGGATGTATTCATTTCTTCAAGCTGCTACAATGCAATGTACTAGAAATGGAATGGCTTTTATAAAGGGAATTTATTACAAGGTACAATTCTAAGGCCATGAAAATGTCCAAATTAAAGCATCAACAAGAGGTTACCTTCACTCAAGAAGGGCTTATGCTGTTAAAAACACCTGTCAGCTGGAAAGGCACATGGCTGTCATCTGCTGGTCCCTTGCTCCTGGGCCTCGTTGCTTTCAGACTCTGTTTCCTGTAGTTTCCACTCTAAGCATATGTGGACCTTCACTTCTCCTGCAGAACACAACTCTGGGTTCTGGCTTGCATAGCATCTCATGGGAAGGCACAAGACGATTTTGCTGGGCTCTGCTGTATCTAGGCATCTGCTCTCTCTGTCGGCGCTCCAAAACATCTTCAAATATCCAGGTCTCTGTCAGCTCTAAAGCAACTGTTCTCCAAGTGTCTGTATTTGAGGTTTCTTTTTTCAAAGTGTTTCCCCTTTTAAAGGACTCTAGTAAACTAATCAAGACCCACTTTGAATGGGTAGAATCACATCTCTATCTAACCAGAAGGCCACACCCAGAACCGGGCAGCCCACATCTCCATGGAGATAGTCTAATCAAAAAGGGTTTCCACCTACAATATTGAATCAGGATTATAGGACATGGCTTTTCTGTGGTTCACAGCACTTTCAAACTAGTTTAGGGGAGATGGAAAAGTTTAGTAGTGGAAGGTAGTGATAATACCACAATGTTGTGAATGTGATTAAGGTAGGCTTCAGAGTGTATGAGATGGGAAAGTTTTATGATATAAATATGCTTCCACAATTAAAAATAAAAAAGGAAAGTAAGAGCTACTAAAGACAATGACAATTAAATGAACATATGATCCTGGGTAGGGTCTAACAAGGGAAAAGAAAGGATTCAAAAGGTCATTATTAAGACATATCAAATAATTGGAATATAATCTGTAAATTTTATATCAATGTTAAATTTCTTGAACTTCATTGTAACTTAAGATGGTTACAAAAGTGAATATAGAGCCATGGTGGCTCAGCAGGCATAGTTCTTGCCTGCCATACCAGAGACCCGGGTTCAATTCCTGGTGCCTGCCCATGGTGGGGGAAAAAGTGAATACAATTGCTTTTAGAAATGTGTCAATATTGTGCGCAAAGATCATGATGCACACAGCTTACTCTCAGGTGTTGAGAAAATGGATAGATAGATGATAGATATATAGAATAGTATGGCAAATGTGTATCTGGTGGAATAGGGGCATGTTGGAATTCTCAGTAAAGGGTTTGCATTATCTTTTTAACTGTCTTTTATGTTTGAAAGTATTTCAAAATATAAAGTTTTTTTTTAGAAGTTAGTGTTGTGACAAACAAGTAAACAAACAAAAAAGGTGGGGAGATATTCTAGATTAAAAGTGATGGAATATTCTAGATTAAAGTGATGGAAAAGACAAGGCAACCAAATATAATGCATGAATATTGATTGGGTCCTCATCAGAAGAGGTATAAAAACAGCTGTAAAAGACTCAGACAAAAAAAAAAACAAACAGGAAATTTGAATATGGACTACAATTTTATAGAATTGTTCACTTTTGTGGAAGGTCTAATGGATTATGGTTTTGTAGAACACTCACCCTTTAGGAGATATGTGCTAAAGTATTGAGGGGTGGCGCATCATGATATCTATAACTTACTTTCAAATGATTCAGACAAGACAAATAGACAAAACAAATAATAGTGGTTGAAATTACACAGAGAGCATATGGTATTCATTGTATTATTCTTTCAGTTTTTCTGTGTGTTCAAAAGTTTTTCATAAGAAAATGGAGAAAATATGCATAAAAGGACGCATTTTACAAGAAAATTAACATGTGCTTCAGAATAAATCTAATGAAAGTACATACACTCTTTTTGGTGAAAATTATCAAAGCTTATTTGGATAATTTAAAGAAAAGCTGAATAAATAGGCATACTTTGTTTTTGGATAGGAAGGATCACTATTTTTGAAAATTCTCAAATTTACTTATAACTTGGCAAGCTGATCCTAAAAGTTTTATGGAAGAATACATGGCCAAGAATAGTCAAACACTCTTTTATTATTAGCTGTGATATTAGCTATGGGATAGAGAAATGGATCAATTGAACAGAAAGTAGGTCTCAGAAAAAAATTCTATGCATATATGAAAATAGACTATGATAGAACAGTGCTGTAGATCCGTGGAGAAAGGATGACTATTGAATGAATGGTGCTTGGACAATTATAAGCTTTCTGTGCATGAGTTGAGGACCTGACTGAGACCACTTTAGGCAAAATGCAAGAAAGGAGATTCTGTATGAGGAATGATATTTGAGATTTTGTAGATAAAGAAATTTCAGGTAGATAACAAATCTGAGCAGCACTGTCCAGCAGAAATAGAAGGCAAGGCACATATTTATTTAAAATGTTCCAGTAGCCACATTAAAATAGTAAACAGAAAAAAAAAGTAAACAGGAACAGGTGAAATTAATTTTCATAATATATTTTATTTTCTATATATATCCAAAATAGTATCATTTCAACATGTAATCAGTAAAACAAATAATGAGTTCACCTCGTTATTGAGATAATAAAATGAGATAATCATTTCGTTGATTGCAGGGATTCTGGAATCAAATGAAATTGGGTTCAGATCCTTGCTCTACCATTTGCTATACCCTATGACATGCCAGTCACTTTAAAGAATTTATTCCTTGCAACGATGCTATGAGGAATATATGATTGTCCACATTTTACTAATAAAGAAACTGAAGCACAGAGAAAATAAGTAACTTGCAAGAAGTTTCAGAGCTCATTAAAGGTAGGGTCAGGAATGAATCCAGACAGACTCCTGAGCCAGCACTCCTGTGTAGATTCCCTTGTGGTAGCTCAGTAGAGATGCCTGGGAAGCTACTGAGGTGGAGCTAGAGATGTTAATTTTGGAGTCATCTGCTGGCAACCAGCTTGAAGTTACTAGCACAAATCTCAACCCAGTAGGATGCAAATACGAAGCAAATTTTTTTCTTCACATCAGGGCTTTCAACCACAATCTTTCCAGTTCCTGTCTTTTAACCATATGGACAGATTCCATGATATTCCATTTGGATTTGTTGCTTTCCCAGTTATTAAAATTTAGTGTAGTCCAGTTGAAAACTACAATATCCAGTTCAAAAATTCCCTATCTTTCACATCTTATTAGAGTTGTAGCTTGAGAAACTGAAAATGATAGCAGTGAGGAAGAGGGAATATAATCTGTTTAGTTATTTCCTCTACTTCACTGATGTGAGATCTAGCTTTGATTTGACTTCTCACTCCACCCCTCCCCACACCTGTCCTTCAGAATATTACTGCTGGGGACTCTTTACCTGACGTGGTGTCTTGGGGCCAACTAAGACCCAAGGAAACACACATTTCCCTGCCACAACATCAGCGAGAGTTCTCACTGCTCCGGTCTGTCCCTCTCTCTTTGTCCTGCCATCTCTCAGCAGAAGTTCAACTGGGAGAGGAAATACCAGCCTCTCCTTCTTTCAGGTACCCCATATCTCTCTAAATATTCTTATTGGAGCCTTCTTCCTCAGTTTTGTGAAGAAGGGAACACCACAAGGTCAAGGGCAGCTCTGATTCCCTCTCCTCATCCCCACCCTTCCTCAGCTCTCTTTTCTAGAGACAGGAATTGGGGTCAGGATGAAGGCTGGTATAAGTGAGGCTCATTCTGCTGCGTGTTAGTAAGCCCAGGGGTGGAATCCAGCCCCAGTGATGGGTGGTTCTCTTTATAATGGCTCTCTTTTTAATGTACTTTGTTCTTTGGCTTAGCTTTTGACACTAGTCCCCAGTTCTGATTCAACAGGAAAAGTCATTTTCAGTATCCTATTATAGATTTATAGATGATAACTAAAGTCATCAAAAAAAGTATAGCTTTGACCTGGAGTTGATCAAAACCTAGAGAACATGCAAAGAAAATTGTGAAGTAGCTCTATTTGTATCCTTTGTTAAGAGTCTGTTATTAACTAATTTTTAAATTTTTTTATTTTGAAATACTCCTCAGGTACCCATATCCATCAATTCTAATATTTTGCAAGATTTGCCATATCATTTTATCTGTCTATCTATCTACTTACCTACCTACCTATCCATCAATCCATTTTCTGAACACTTGAATGTAAGTTAATGCATGTCATATTCCTTGAACACTTAATACTGACATGTATACTTCCTAAGAACAAGGATATTGATTATGTAACATATTAAATACAGTTATCAACTTCAAGAAATTTAACATTGATAAAAAGTTTACAGTCTATGTTTCAAAATTTTTATGTATCCCAATCATGTCCTTTTGAGCCATTTCTCCTCCTTTGATATATCCCATTGAGGATCATGTATTGCATTTAATTCATTGTCAAATTTAGTTGCACTTTCTTGTTTTTTTTTTTAATTTGGGAACATATATATACAACATAAACTTTTCCCATTTCAACCACTCTCAGGCACAACCTCAGTGGTATAAATCACATTCACAACCCTGTGTATACTCACCACATTATATTATGAAAAATTTCCCATTCCCCCAAATAGAAACCCTATATCCTTATGGATTAACTCCCCACTTTCCTTGCCTCCTGTTCCCCACAACCTGTACTATAATTTATATCTCTATAAGCTTGAATATTCTCTGATATTTTCTTTGTTGTTACTATGGGGCTTAAATGTAACATCCTAAATCTGTAACAATTTCATTTGCTTTGATACCATTTTAACTTTGATGGTATACACATAATATGTTTTTATGCTCCTCCATCTTTATGTAATTCTTGTCACAGATTACTTGCTTATAGATTATGAGACCCAAACCATTGATTTAGTATTACAATTTATACATTGGCCTCTTAGATCGTGTAAAAATTAAAAAGTGGAGTTACAAACCAAAGATACAAGATTACTGGCATTTATATTTACCCATGTTGTTGCCCTCACTGGAGATCTTTATTAATTATGGTGGCTTCAATCTACTAAGTCTCTTCCTTTCAGCCTACAGAACCCTCTTTAACATCTCATGTACAGTCTGCATAGTGGTAATGAATTCCCTCCACTTTTATCTGGAAATGTCTTAATCTTGCTTTTATTTTTGAAGGACTGTTTTGCTGGATATAGAATTTTTGTTGACATTTTTTTGTGTGTGTGTTCAGCACTTTAAATACATTGGCTTCTTGCCTCCATTGTTTTTGATGAGAAATCAGCACTTAATTTTAATGAGGCTCCCTTGTATGTGACATTGCTTCTCTTTTGCATTTTTATCTTTGGCATTTGACAGTTTGATTATAATATGCCACAGCGTGGGTCTGTTTGGGCTCATCCTGTTTGGAATTTGTTGAACACCTTGGATGTCTATATTCATTTCTTTAATTAAATTTGGGAAGCCATCAGCCACTATTTCTTTGAATAGTCTCTCTGCCCATTTCTCTCTCTTTCTGGGACTCCCGTAATGTGTATATTGGTATGTTTGATGATGTCCCACAGGTTCCTAAGGTTCTATTCTGTTTTCTTCATTTTTTTTCTTTCTGCTTTTCAGACCAAATGATTTAACATATCTTATCTTCAAGTTCTTTGATTCTTTTTTGCTGTAGCTCTAATCTCTGTTGAACACCTCTAGGGAATTTTTAATTTCTATTACTGGACTCCTCATCTCTGTTTGGTTCTTTCTGATAATTCTATAGGAAAGCTCAGTGAGCTTTTACATGCATGGTAAGTCTGGGTTGGCAAGTCCCTCAGGCTACCACCAGACAGACTGAGCCAAACATATATGTTCCCATTATGTGCATGAGAGTTTCTCTGCTTCCTCCAGAAATGGGACCAGGGGTCTGCTCTGTTAACATGAGCCAGGTCCATGCTGAGCAGTAAAGGATGGGTGAGGGGCCAGCCAAATTTCCATGAGATCTTACTGCTTTTAAGTGGCCTTGCCCTGGATTCAGCACTTGCCCTGTTACTACAATCCTTTGATTGTTTTCTGGAGCTTTTGAGAAAAAGTTTTCTGCCTGTTCTTGCCAGTTGTTGAAAGCCTCCATTTGTACTCTTGTAAAAGCAATTTGCCTGTGGCTAAAGGATGCACTGAGAAGTAGATTGGCGAATGATGGTGTATACATATGATTGAACATTGTGCTGCTATAAAAGGAATGAAGTCTTGAGGCATGCAACTTTGTGAATGAATCTTTGGTACATTTAGGGAGGCAAAATAAGCCAGAAACAAAAGAGCAATTATTGTATGGTCTCCTTTAGAAAATGCTGATAAGAAAACAGGGGCCTAGCTCTTAAAGCAGTCACATTTAGTCCAGAGTGGTAATTGGTAATTATTATTTCTAGATTTTGAGAGGCTCTTTTATATATGTATCACCTGATATTCAAAGCTAAGAAAGAAGCCAACCAGGTCAGAATTAAGCTAATTCAGAACACAGGAGTAAGGAAGACATTGTCTATATTTTAAAACCTCACCTACCCTTTGAGACCAAAGGAAGAAAGGTTTGTTTTGTCTAGAACCTAAATTTTCTGTACCACATAACCTAATTCAGTCTGTCTGGATAGCTCATTTAAACATTTGAAACACAGGAAGCGGAATAAGAATGAGGTCCATTAATCCTGTATAGCTTAATGTAATGCCTGGATACATCCTAGAATATATTAAGCAGATAATCAAAAAGTATTGGCAAAGTTCCTTGAGGGATGGGAGAAAAAATATGGAACTATTAAACTTTACCACCAGGGAAATCCCTTATACTATAAAGGACACGCAAATCAACAAGCCAAGCCCTTGATCTTGAGGCTTGCTTTTGTGAAGCTTGTGTATGTAGCGGAGGAGCTTAACCTACCTATAGGTATACCTAAGAGTTACTTCTGGAGGACCCCTTTTGTGGTTCAGATGTGGCCCCACTCTCTCTAGGCCAAATTTGCAAGTAAAATCATTGCCTTCTCCCCTATGTGGGACATGACATCCAGGCATGAAAGTCTCCCTGGTGGCATGGGATGTGACCCCCAGGGATGAGTCTGGCCTGGGCATGGTAGGATCAACAACGCCATCCTGACCAAAAGTGGGGAAAGAAGTGTAACAAATAAGGTGTCAGTGGCTGAAAGAGTTCAAATAGAGTACAGAGCCTACCCTGGGGGACACTCTTATGAATTTCAGTTAGACATTGCTACCTATCATAATTTGCCAAACCCCAACAAAAACCATTCTAGCCAATCCTAAAAAACACTTATGGCAATATATAAGATTCTACAAAGATTCCATGCACTACTTAACTTTCCAGAAACCTATAGCGTTCAGATGGGTCCCTGGACCAGATAAGTCCTGAAACCTAGAGAGGCCAGCCTCTCCAGAACATCAGCTAGATCCATCTCCCCACCCCATATTATTGGCAGCCCCTTCCAATATGAAAAAGTTAGGATGGGCATAGCCCAAATAACCTTAAAGAATGGGAGAAAGATCAAAGGTGATGGTGGAGTTATACAGAGAAAATAGAGTTTAACAAACGAGTATGATTGCTGAGCATGAGGTTTATATTTTTTTTAGTCTCCAGTATCTTAGAGCAGCTAGAAGTAAAAACCTAAAATGGTGAAATTGTAATCCATATCAAATTCTGAAATCTGTTCTACAACTAATTATTGTGATGTGCTTTGAAATTTATTGCTTTTTTGTATATGAAATTTTTCATGAAAAAAGGTAAATTGTGATGATAAAAAAAAATTTATTCCTTCTAGCCTCCAAAGTTCTGGAACAGCTAGAAGGAAAAGTTTGAGATAATGGTATGTAGCCCCCAAAGTTCTGGAACAGCTAGAAGGAAAAGTTTGAGATAATGGTATATAGCCCCCAATAAACTCTGAGCTCTGCTCTGTAACTGCTTATTGAGTGTGCTTTGAAAACTATTGCTTTTTTCTTTCTTTGCTTTGTATATATGTTATATTACACAATAAAAAAAAGTTAACAACAAAAAAAATGATATGCCTGTAATGAATCGATGGTCTGTAAGTTTTCAACTTACTCTTTTCATAACATAAGCCATAAGGTACACCTTTCACCCATCCCAAAGCTCATATGCTATGGGGAAGGTAAGGAGGAGGGGCCAGTAAAAACCGTCTGGTAAGACCAAACTAAAGGGGCTATACAGCCTTATTTCCTTTGGATACCCAGACAATCTACTCATGCCTTGGTTAATTTGCTATCCATTGAAGTTGTCTATTGCAAATTGCAAATTGCCCCCAAAATTAGTGATTTAAAACAACATTTTGGGCGGGCCACAGTGGTTCAGTGGCAGAGTTCTCACCCATCATGCTGGAGACCCGGGTTTGTTTCCCAGTACCTGTCCAAGTTAAAAAACAAAACAAAACAAAACATTTATCTTTATGTTTCTGTGGGTAGAATTTGGGAACAACTTAGCCAAGTGGTTCTGGCTTAGGGTCTCTCATGAAGTTGCAGTCAAGACATCAGTTGGGGGTGTAGTCAAATGAAGGCTGAATGGGAGCTGAAGGAAATGTTTCAAGGTGGCCAACTCACACAGCTAGCAAGTTGGCAATGTCTGTTGGAGGGTAGTCTCAGTTCTTCTTGTAAGCCTTTCTACATAGGGCTTCTTGAAGTTTTCATGACATGATATTTTGGAAATGGTCCAAGAAACTAGAAACAACAGAAACTTCAATGTCTTCTATGACCCAGCTTCAGAAGTCACACACCATCACCTTTGCCATGTTCTGTGGTCACATGGGCAAGTTCTGATTCAATATGGGAGGAGACTATATAAAGGCATGTACAACAGGCGGTGAAGGATCACTGGGGCCGTCTGAGAAGACTGGTTCAAATGAGTGTATTAATATGTTTATTTGGATTAAAAAAGTGAATTAGACTTTCTAGGAAAGTGAGTTTGGTTTGGCTGAATAGTTTGACAATCATGACTGGACATTTTTGGTGGACATTTTTCATAAACTGAAAGAGCTAATCTGCAGCTCTAAGGTTTTAATGGTAATATTCTAAAAGTACATTTATATTTTAAAATACATTGGAAAATATGTATTTTGCAACTATTTAAACTTCTGATAAAAATTTCAGATGTCTACTTTAAAACATGCATGGGGCATGTAGCTTTTCAAAAATTATTTTAGAGGATATAAAAGCAAAAAATGAAAATTGAAGGTCATCTTCCTGCTTCGTAATAGAATAAGAATAGTGATGGGAGAGCTATAGTAATTTTTTCCTTTTTGACTATGGCATATAGCAAAAATTTCCAAAGTTTGGATATTTGAAAGGAATCACTAAATCCCACAGAGCATAATTGCATAATTGCAGCAAGAGAAATAGAATGAAGGGAAGCATTAGGTTCCCAGGAGGCAGGGCTGAGACTAATGCCTTATTTGCCTAAAGAATACAATTTAAGAGGATGCCAAGAAGCTTAGTAATCAAGATAATTTTTTTTTTGCATGGGCAGGCACCAGGAATTGAACCTGGGTTTCCAGCATGGCAGGCAAGAACTTTGCCTGCTGAGGCACCATGGCCTGCCCAAGATAAATAATTTAATGCAATATTTTAAAAAATAAAAATTAGTACAAAAATATCCATGATAAACAACATATCAAAATGTTAAATAAAGACAGTGTGCTGGTTTGAAACTGTTAAATACCCCCAGAAAAGACATGTTCTCTTAATGCAGTCTTGTGGATGCAGACCTATTGTGGGTGGGATCTTTTGATTAAATTGTTTCCTTGGAGATGTGACCCACCCAATTCAAAGTGAGTCTTATTTCTTTTACTGGAGCCCTTCATGAAGAAAATAAAAGGCAGAAAACATGGAGAGAGCCAACACAGAGAGCAGAAAGATGAAACCAAGACATTTGTAGATGCTGAGCCAACAGATGAAATCCAGATTTTGCCCCAGAGAAGCTAAGTGAGAACACACAGATGCTTAAAGTTACTGGAATCAGAAGCTGAAAGCAATGAACCAGGAGCAAAGACCAGTAGACACCAGCCATGTGCCTTTACAGCTGACAGGGGTATTCCAGATACTTGTGGCCTTTCTTCAAAGTCAAGGCATTTTTCTATGAATGCCTTAATTTGGACATTTTCATGGTTTTAGAATTGTAACTTGTAACTTAATAAATCACTTTGATAAAAGCCAACCCATTTCTTTTTTTTTTTTTTTTTTTTTTCTTTTTTTCCCCCTGGCTTTTTTTTATTTTTTTATTTTTTTATTTTTTTATTTTTATTAATTAAAAAAAGAATTAACAAAACAATTAGAAATCATTCCAATCTACATGTACAATCAGTAATTCTTAATAACATCACATAGTTGCATATTCATCATTTCTTAGTACATTTGCATCGATTTAGAAAAAGAAATAAAAAGACAACAGAATAAGAATTAAAACAATAATAGAAAGAAAAAAAAACAAAAAAAAAAAAACAAAAAATCTATACCTCACATGCAGCTTCATTCAGTGTTTCAACATAATTGCATTACAATTGGGTAGTATTGTGCTGTCCATTTCTGAGTTTTTATATCCAGTCCCGTTGTACAGTCTGTATCCCTTCATCTCCAATTATCCCTTCTCTTTTTTTTTTTTTTTTAATTAATGGAAAAAAAGAAATTAACCCAACATTTAGAGATCATACCATTCTACACATGCAATCATTAATTCTTAACATCATCACATAGATGCATGATCATCATTTCTTAGTACATTTGCATTGGTTTAGAAGAACTAGCAACATAACCGAAAAAGATATAGAATGTTAATATAGAGAAAAAAATAAAAGTAATAATAGTAAAATCAAAACAAAACAAAACAAAACAAAACAAAAACCTATAGCTCAGATGCAGCTTCATTCAGTGTTTTAACATGATTACTTTACAATTAGGTATTATTGTGCTGTCCATTTTTGAGTTTTTGTATCTAGTCCTGTTGCACAGTCTGTATCCCTTCAGCTTCAATTACCCATTGTCTTACCCTGTTTCTGACTCCTGCTGAACTCTGTTACCTATGACATATTTCAAGTTTATTCTCGAATGTCCGTTCACATCAGTGGGACCATACAGTATTTGTCCTTTAGTTTTTGGCTGGATTCACTCAGCATAATATTCTCTAGGTCCATCCATGTTATTACATGGTTCATAAGTTTATCTTGTCTTAAAGCTGCATAATATTCCATCATATGTATATACCACAGTTTGTTTAGCCACTCTTCTGTTGATGGAGATTTTGGCTGTTTCCATCTCTTTGCAATTGTAAATAATGCTGCTATAAACATTGGTGTGCAAATATCCGTTTGTGTCTTTGCCCTTAAGTCCTTTGAGTAGATACCTAGCAATGGTATTGCTGGGTCGTATGGCAATTCTATATTCAGCTTTTTGAGGAACCGCCAAACTGCCTTCCACAGTGGTTGCACCCTTTGACATTCCCACCAACAGTGGATAAGTGTGCCTCTTTCTCCGCATCCTCTCCAGCACTTGTCATTTTCTGTTTTGTTGATAATGGCCATTCTGGTGGGTGTGAGATGATATCTCATTGTGGTTTTGATTTGCATTTCTCTAATGGCCAGGGACATTGAGCATCTCTTCATGTGCCTCTTGGCCATCTGTATTTCCTCTTCTGAGAGGTGTCTGTTCAAGTCTTTTTCCCATTTTGTAATTGGGTTGGCTGTCTTTTTGTTGTTGAGATGAACAATCTCTTTATAAATTCTGGATACTAGACCTTTATCTGATATATCATTTCCAAATCTTGTCTCCCATAGTGAAGGCTGTCTTTCTACTTTCTTGATGAAGTTCTTTGATGCACAAAAGTGTTTAATTTTGAGGAGTTCCCATTTATTTATTTCCTTCTTCAGTGCTCTTGCTTTAGGTTTAAGGTCCATAAAACCGCCTCCAGTTGTAAGATCCATAAGATATCTCCCAACATTTTCCTCTAACTGTTTTATGGTCTTAGACCTAATGTTTAGATCTTTGATCCATTTTGAGTTAACTTTTGTATAGGGTGTGAGAGATGGGTCTTCTTTCATTCTTTTGCATATGGATATCCAGTTCTCTAGGCACCATTTATTAAAGAGACTGTTCTGTCCCAGGTGAGTTGGCTTGACTGCCTTATCAAAGATCAAATGTCCATAGATGAGAGGGTCTATATCTGAGCACTCTATTCGATTCCATTGGTCGATATATCTATCTTTATGCCAATACCATGCTGTTTTGACCACTGTGGCTTCATAATATGCCTTAAAGTCAGGCAGCGCGAGACCTCCAGCTTCGTTTTTTTTTCCTCAAGATGTTTTTAGCAATTCGGGGCACCCTGCCCTTCCAGATAAATTTGCTTATTGGTTTTTCTATTTCTGAAAAATAAGTTGTTGGGATTTTGATTGGTATTGCATTGAATCTGTAAATCAATTTAGGTAGGATTGACATCTTAACTATATTTAGTCTTCCAATCCATGAACACGGTATGCCCTTCCATCTATTTAGGTCTTCTGTGATTTCTTTTAGCAGTTTTTTGTAGTTTTCTTTATATAGGTTTTTTGTCTCTTTAGTTAAATTTATTCCTAGGTATTTTATTCTTTTAGTTGCAATTGTAAATGGGATTCGTTTCTTGATTTCCCCCTCAGCTTGTTCATTACTAGTGTATAGAAATGCTACAGATTTTTGAATGTTGATCTTGTAACCTGCTACTTTGCTGTACTCATTTATTAGCTCTAGTAGTTTAGTTGTGGATTTTTCCGGGTTTTCGACGTATAGTATCATATCGTCTGCAAACAGTGATAGTTTTACTTCTTCCTTTCCAATTTTGATGCCTTGTATTTCTTCTTCTTGTCTAATTGCTCTGGCTAGAACCTCCAACACAATGTTGAATAATAGTGGTGATAGTGGACATCCTTGTCTTGTTCCTGATCTTAGGGGGAAAGTTTTCAATTTTTCCCCATTGAGGATGATATTAGCTGTGGGTTTTTCATATATTCCCTCTATCATTTTAAGGAAGTTCCCTTGTATTCCTATCTTTTGAAGTGTTTTCAACAGGAAAGGATGTTGAATCTTGTCGAATGCCTTCTCTGCATCAATTGAGATGATCATGTGATTTTTCTGCTTTGATTTGTTGATATGGTGTATTACATTAATTGATTTTCTTATGTTGAACCATCCTTGCATACCTGGGATGAATCCTACTTGGTCATGATGTATAATTCTTTTAATGTGTTGTTGGATACGATTTGCTAGAATTTTATTGAGGATTTTTGCATCTGTATTCATTAGAGAGATTGGTCTGTAGTTTTCTTTTTTTGTAATATCTTTGCCTGGTTTTGGTATGAGGGTGATGTTGGCTTCATAGAATGAATTAGGTAGTTTTCCCTCCACTTCGATTTTTTTGAAGAGTTTGAAGAGAATTGGTACTAATTCTTTCTGGAACTTTTGGTAGAATTCACATGTGAAGCCATCTGGTCCTGGACTTTTCTTTTTAGGAAGCTTTTGAATGACTAATTCAATTTCTTTACTTGTGATTGGTTTGTTGAGGTCATCTATGTCTTCTTGAGTCAAAGTTGGTTGTTCATGTCTTTCCAGGAACCCGTCCATTTCCTCTAAATTGTTGTATTTATTAGCGTAAAGTTGTTCATAGTATCCTGTTATTACCTCCTTTATTTCTGTGAGGTCAGTAGTTATGTCTCCTCTTCCATTTCTGATCTTATTTATTTGCATCCTCTCTCTTCTTCTTTTTGTCAATCTTGCTAAGGGCCCATCAATCTTATTGATTTTCTCATAGAACCAACTTCTGGCCTTATTGATTTTCTCTATTGTTTTCATGTTTTCAATTTCATTTATTTGTGCTCTAATCTTTGTTATTTCTTTCCTTTTGCTTGCTTTGGGGTTAGCTTGCTGTTCTTTCTCCAGTTCTTCCAAATGGATAGTTAATTCCTGAATTTTTGCCTTTTCTTCTTTTCTGATATAGGCATTTAGAGCAATAAATTTCCCTCTTAGCACTGCCTTTGCTGCGTCCCATAAGTTTTGATATGTTGTGTTTTCATTTTCATTCGCCTCGAGGTATTTACTAATTTCTCTTGCAATTTCTTCTTTGACCCAGTCGTTGTTTAGGAGTGTGTTGTTGAGCCTCCACGTATTTGTGAATTTTCTGGCACTCTGCCTATTATTGATTTCCAACATCATTCCTTTATGGTCCGAGAAAGTGTTGTGTAAGATTTCAATCTTTTTAAATTTGTTAAGACTTGCTTTGTGACCCAGCATATGGTCTATCTTTGAGAATGATCCATGAGCACTTGAGAAAAAGGTGTATCCTGCTGTTGTGGGATGTAATGTCCTATAAATGTCTATTAAGTCTAGTTCATTTATAGTAATATTCAGATTCTCTATTTCTTTGTTGATCCTCTGACTAGATGTTCTGTCCCTTGATGAGAGTGGTGAGTTGAAGTCTCCAACTATTATGGTATATGAGTCTATTTCCCTTTTCAGTGTTTGCAGTATATTCCTCACGTATTTTGGGGCATTCTGATTCGGTGCGTAAATATTTATGATTGTTATGTCTTCTTGTTTAATTGTTCCTTTTATTAGTATGTAGTGTCCTTCTTTGTCTCTTTTAACTGTTTTACATTTGAAGTCTAATTTGTTGGATATTAGTATAGCCACTCCTGCTCTTTTCTGGTTGTTATTTGCATGAAATATCTTTTCCCAACCTTTCACTTTCAACCTATGTTTATCTTTGGGTCTAAGATGTGTTTCCTGTAGACAGCATATAGAAGGATCCTGTTTTTTAATCCATTCTGCCAATCTATGTCTTTTGATTGGGGAATTCAGTCCATTGACATTCAGTGTTATTACTGTTTGGATAATATTTTCCTCTAACATTTTGCCTTTTGTATTATATACATCATATCTGATTTTCCTTCTTTCTACACTCTTTTCCATATCTCTCTCTTCTGTCTTTTTGTATCTGACTGTAGTGCTCCCTTTAGTATTTCTTGCAGAGCTGGTCTCTTGGTCACAAATTCTTTCAGTGACTTTTTGTCTGAGAATGTTTTAATTTCTCCCTCATTTTTGAAGGATAATTTTGCTGGATATAGGAGTCTTGGTTGGCAGTTTTTCTCTTTTAGTATTTTAAATATATCATCCCACTGTCTTCTAGCTTCCATGGTTTCTGCTGAGAAATCTACACAAAGTCTTATTGGGTTTCCCTTGTATGTGATGGATTGTTTTTCTCTTGCTGCTTTCAAGATCTTCTCTTTCTCTTTGACCTCTGACATTCTAACTAGTAAGTGTCTTGGAGAACGCCTATTTGGGTCTAATCTCTTTGGGGTGCGCTGCACTTCTTGGATCTGTAATTTTAGGTCTTTCATAAGAGTTGGGAAATTTTCAGTGAAAATTTCTTCCATTAGTTTTTCTCCTCCTTTTCCCTTCTCTTCTCCTTCTGGGACACCCACAACACGTATATTTGTGCGGTTCATATTGTCCTTGAGTTCCCTGATACCCTGTTCAAATTTTTCCATTCTTTTCCCTATAGTTTCTGTTTCTTTTTGGAATTCAGATGTTCCATCCTCCAAATCACTAATTCTATCTTCTGTCTCTTTAAATCTATCATTGTAGCTATCCATTATTTTTTCTATGTTTGCTACTTTATCCTTCACTTCCATAAGTTCTGCGATTTGTTTTTTCAGTTTTTCTATTTCTTCTTTATGTTCAGCCCATGTCCTCTTCATGTCCTCCCTCAATTTATCGATTTCATTTTTGAAGAGGTTTTCCATTTCTGTTCGTATATTCAGCATTAGTTGTCTCAGCTCTTGTGTCTCATTTGAGCTATTGGTTTGTTCCTTTGACTGAGCCATATTCTCAATCTTTTGAGCGTGGACAGTTATCTTCTGCTGCTGGCGTCTGGGCATTTATTCAGATTTCTCTTGGTGTTGGACCCAGCAAGGTTGTAATATTTTTCTGTGAAATCTCTGGGTTCTGTTTTTCTTATCCTGCCCAGTAGGTGGCGCTCGTGGCACACGTTTGTCTGCGGGTCCCACCAGTAAAAGGTGCTGTGGGACCTTAAACTTTGGAAAACTCTCGCCGTCCTGGGGGTTCGCTAGCCGAAGCGGCTTGAGCCGGCCCGGGGTCCGAACGCAGGGAGGGTTGCTGGTCGCCGCAGCCAGGGAAAGAGCCCGTCCGAATTTCCTAGTCGGCCCTGGGCAACAAGCGTGGCGGGAGGGCGCCAGCGGCAGCGGCCCGCCCGAGAGAGTGCACATTCCCCGGGAGTCACAGGTTTGGAAGGGGCCTCCCCCACCCGTCACCGTTCTCCGCGGCCTGGGGGTTTCCGATCCAATTCTCTCAGTTGGTCCGGGGGCTGCGCGTGGTGTGGGCGCCAGCCGTCTTTGTTTCAGGGGACCGCCTCTCCAATTCTCCCAGCCGGCCCGGGAAGGGGGAAGGGAGTAACTCCGGCCGCTTGCCACCCCGCCCAGTAAGGCCCGCGCGCCTCGGCGATCTCACCCGAGCTGCTTCTCTCAGCCAGCCAGCCGTTCCAGGATGGGGTACGCTTCTTTTTTATCTCTGTTGTGGCTTTGGGCGCTTTCTGTATCGTTTCTACTCCCCTAGCAGGTGTCCTGGAGAAGAAACTAAGATCCGCGCGTCTTACTAAGCCGCCATCTTCCAGGAAGTCCACCAACCCATTTCTTGTATATTGCATTCCAGCCTCTTTAGCAAACCGAAACTGACAGGATCCCACTCTGCATTGGTTTGGGCCTTACCTCATCCTAAGCACACCCATGGTTCTAATGAAACTTTATTTATAGAAATGGATTTGTAGATGATAATAATTTAAAAAAAAAGGAAAGAAATTCTACAACTCAACAATAAAAAGACAACCCAATTTAAAAATGGGCAAAAGAAATGAATAGACATTTTTCCAAAGGGGAAATAAAAATGGGTAAAAAGCACATGAAAAGGTGCTCATCTTCACTAGCTATTAGGGAAATGCAAATCAAAGCCACAATGATCATTATCATTTCACACCTACTAGAATGGCTGCTATTAAGCAAACAGGAAACAACAAATGTGAGAGAGGAAGTAGAGAAACAGGAACACTTAGTCACTGCTGGTGTGAATGTAAAATAGCACAGCCATTGTGTAAGACAGTTAAGCAGTTTCTCAGAAAGCTAAGTATAAAGTTGGCTTACAATCCAGCAAACTGCTACCTGGTATATACCCAGAAGATCTGAAAGCATGGACACAAACAGACACTTGCACACCAGTTTTCATAATGGCATTGTTCACAAACACGAAAGATGGAAACAAGCCAAGTATCCATCAGCTGCTGAACGGGTAAACAAACTGTGGTATATACATACAATGGAATATTATTCAGTACTAAGGAATAAAGTCTTGAAGCATGCAACAACAACCTTGAGGACATGCCGAGTGAAATAAAAAAAGGACTAATATTGTATGATCTCATTAACATGAACTAATTATAACAGGTAAACTCAAAGACATAAAATCTAGAATATAGGTTTCCCACATGAAAGGTGGACATTCTAACCCCTTAACTACCCATGCACCCCTTCACTCTACTTTTGATCCCTGCCAAGAGACATCCAATGCATAAGCTTCCTAAGGTCCTTATTTGCACAAAGATGTATGGAGATTCCTTACCAGGTTGAACCAACAAAATCTGTGCAAGGAATCCTGGCTTAAGGAGAGGCTAAAGCAGAAGTTTCTGTCAGGGTTTTTATTTCCTTCAGTTCACACAGTCAAGTCAGGTGATCTAACGGTAAGACTAGTTAAAAACCTTCAGTAAAGTAACTGACCCTGAGGTTCATCAGGGGATATTCAGACTTTAAACAACACATCATAAATTTCACTGCCTTTATCTTGGTCAAGAGTCAAACCCAAACATCTTAGCACCCCCAGAGATAAAGACAGAACTTTTCCAATCCAGTTGAAAATCAACGGCATCATCCACACATTCCCAATTAAATGGCTTTTTCTTTAAGAGCCCTCAGTGCCAAATGTGACAAACTAAGTTGTAGACAGATTAGGAAAACATCATAGACACATGTGACATGCCTACTGTAGATCACTCATTACAGTAAGTGTCCTTAGTGTAGTGCATGTTATAGTTCATGATACATTGTAGGTATTCAATAAGTATTTGCTGAGAGAAAGAGACCGAGAAGAAGAAAGAAGAAAAAGTAGAAAGCAATTTCTGTGGATCCCGTTTCCCCTTGAGTCTCTGTTCATTTCCTGTACAAAACATTTGTACTTCCTCATCTACATTTTAGTTCCCCTTTCAGCTGTTCACACTTCCCATCCCTGAATGGGCCAATGTGACCTTGATGACTAGTTCATATTTAACCTTTTAATATCTATGGTCCCTGTTCTCCCTCTCCACAAGTTATTACACGCTCATTTTACTTATTCCTGCATGCTTAGTTGCTAAACACTTATTAACTTATCCTCTCAGTTCATCCCAAGTTAGAAGTTAGACTTTCAGCTCTAAGCAATAGAATGGACATGATATCTCACCCCAATTTAAAAATAAATACAATACCAAAGTTCAATTTACCACCTTTTTTCCTAAACTAATGTTCTAAAACTGCTTTTTAACTTCTTATTTTTACAAAGTCCTCTTCATGATTGAGTCCATTCATTTCTTTACAATTTTCTTTGCAATCTAAGTTCTCTGTAAATAAATTTTTCTCAATTCTTTGGGTAGATTAACTTTCAGAGCATAAATCCTGTTAACAAATAAGACTATAGAATGGTGAAAACTCTCCCTGAGAAGCCATATGAGAAATGTCAACACAGCAGTTCCAGTTGCTCAGTTCTTATGTCTCCAAGAGAGCTTGGAACTGTGACTGATCCTTGGCCAACTTGATGGACTATGATACTCAGAATGTTCTTTATGTCATCAACTGATTGACGACTTTCTTGTGTTCACATGGAACAATGGAACATGCTGTGCCAGCATATCAGTTTGCTTTACACAAGCATTAAGATGGATGATATACATGGTTTCATTATTGGGATCCTGAGTTTCAGTTGCCATGGCTGGCAGCACAACAATATCCCCATGACCAGCCTACCATAACATTTTCAGACTTTGAGTCTTGAATAGGCTTCCTTGGTTAGAAGCATTCTACGTATGTCCTTGCAGTTCACTACTCAAGAGAAGGCATGTCTTGTGTAGCCTCAGTGAGGAAGGACCTGTAATATGTACTGGGTTTCTCTGGAATCTACCTGATACATGTCTTTTTCTATTGCAATGTCTCTGCTAGCTGGTCATCTTATTTCTACTTAATATATCCATCACTATTTCTTGATGGCACAGGAATATAATCAGCTAGAGGATACAATACTTCCATCAGAAAGGTGAGCAATAAGCAAGAAACTGTCCTCTCAGGTAGAGAATTATCCTATTTTCAGAATTTAGAAGACTCTTAAGTTAAAAATGATAATTTTTCATCAAGGATTGCATGCAGAAGTATGAAAGAAAAAGCCCACTTCAAATGGCAACTATGAAAAGACAGATAAGTAATGGTGAGAATGTGGAGGAATAGGAATTCTTATAACTAACTGGTAGGAATGTAAAATGGTATAGCCATTGTGGAAAATAGTTTGGTTTTCTTCAAAATATTCCTGAAAATGTTAAACAAGGAGTTACCATATGACCCAGCAATTCTACTTCTAGGTATATAGCCAAGAAATATGAAAACATATGTCCCCACAAAACATTCACTAATGTTCACAGTAGCATTAATAATTATACCCCAAAAGTGGGAATACCCAAATATCCATCAACTGATGAATGGATGAACAAAATGCTGTATGTCCATACAATGGACTATTATATGGCAATAAAAAATTGAAATATTGATACATGATACAACATGGGTGAACCTTGAAAGCATTATGCTAAGTGAAAAAATCTAGTAATGAAAGATACATATAGTATGATCCAATATTGTATGATTTCATTTATATGAGACATCCAGAATAGGCAAACCCATAAGAACAAAAAAGTAGATTGGTGATTGACTAGTGCTGGAAAGTTTGGGGGGAGATGGCTAATGGGTATGGAATTTCTTTTGGGGGGTGATGAAAATATTCTAAAATTAACTGCTGATGGTGGCACAACTTTACACATATACTAAAAATCATTGAGTTGTACACTTAAAATAGATGAATTGTACGATATGTGAATTATATTTTAATAAAGGTGCTAATTTTTAAAAGGCAACCACTGAAACTTTCAGTTCATTATTTCTTAAAAACATGCATTAGTAATATACTGAACTATGTTTTATGGATTGTTTCCAAGCCTGAATTACTCTTATAATAAAATGTTTTTCATTATATGCTGTTAGAATCCCTTGCTAGTTATTCATTTTAATGAGATAAGACTCTTTCCTAAAAAAAAAAATCTATCAAAGTCATGAGATGTTTTTCCTATCGTGCATAAAAGAGAAGAGAAACATAATCTTCTTTTGATTTGAAGAGTAATCTTATAAGAACTTATACTATTCACACATGCAAAGACGTAAATTACTTTACTAACAAGGCAAAAATTATCAAGTAAAGCAATCACCCAGAATTCCAAGCTGTAAAGAAGAGGTTAATGCAGCAGGTCTGGTTTACTCAATTTCCCTCTATTTCCAGGAAAGCCTGGAGTCATGCTACCAACACTTGGCTGAACTCTGGAAACTAAACCCTTGGAATGTTCATACAGTCACTGGTTAATGAGGTGGTTTCGTGCTCACAAGTCACTGAAGCATGTTGTACCAGATTATTAGTATTGCTTGACATAAATAGCAAGATTTATCATGTGCATCTGCCGCCTGGTTTGGGGTCTGCACAGTGGCAGGAGGAATGTGCCTACGTAACCAGATCCCTATAAGAACGCTGGACTCTGAGACCTGGGCAGGCTTCCCCAGGCAGAGATATATCATACGTGTTTTTAGTTCACAGTTGGACAGAAAGCACTTCAGCGTGACCTGCATAGAGGGAGGAACTGGAAATCTGTATCCAATCTTTCTGGACTTTACCTAGACATATCTTTTTCTTCTGCTCATCCTGTATTGTATCCTAATAAGCTTCCACCATGAGTATAACCTGTTAGAATTCTTCTAAGAAACCAAACTACCAAGTATTCTCAGGACCCTCAAAGCAAAAACATTTCTCTGAAGGTTACTTTGAAGAACATAGAAACAATTTCTAAGTCTTAGTACAAGACTCTTTTTCTGAATTTATACTTCCAAGGGCAAATTTATAAGTGAAGAAATGGAACAATTGAAAACAGTCATGAATATACACACCAGTCCCCATATTGCACATGAAAAAGAAAGATTAATATTTTTGTCAGTATCCACCATTTTTAACATTTTGAAAAATCAGATACTTTGAGCAAATTTTATGGCACAAAAAATCATCTCTCCCTCTGTGTTAAAAGGGGAAATGGGTCTATCCATTGTGTCTTTCTGAGACTTCTTTTGTTAATAATAAAGGCTTGCTTGATAAAGACAAGTTCCAGAATTTCATTAGTTAGCATTATAAGCAAAAAGCAGGCCAGTAGAGATCAATTTTGCGGTATAACTGGAATAAAGAATGAATAAGATCTTATAAAATCAGTGAAATGAGGAGCATACAGAATTACTTTTATACTTTCTATGATCACATACTTTTAAATATGATAATAAATGAAATATTATTAGAATGTCACTCTGCACAAATATATGGCGATATGCACAAATATACCTTAAAGCAGCTCTGTTCTTTCTTATACAATTTTAATTTACCTCTGCTTTTCAGTAAAGTCAGACAAATTTTAACCTAAATTGATCTATGTGCAATCATAACATCAGGCTGAAATTTTGAGGTTGCTTTAAATTAATCTAAATTCTCCCTGAGATATAAATAATTTACTTTCACAAAAAGGCTTCTTTCCCATGCAAGTATAAATTTAAAATAACAAAAATAAATGGCAGAGAAGTTAAGAAAAAGAAGATGCCTTTCTAATATTCTTTTGCTCTGTGTATAAAAATAAATCTGCTATTAGATACAATAATCTCTGTAAATATACCAAGTTATATACCTTTATCCTTACTAACAGAACAGAGCACAACAGTCTAACCCTGTCAAAATTAAACAAAACAAAAACTGGTGAAATAATCCTGTATTATGAACCAGCATATCGTTTCACAATGAGGAAGATTGTTTTCCTTCAAGTTCAAGTTCTTGCCTCTTACTGTCTCCAGGAGTTATATTTACTTATTAATAATGTCATGCATTTTGTTACCATGTCAACTAGCCTACTCCTGCAGTAATGATCTTGGCATGAAACTTTTTCTCTGAAAGTCTACTTCCAATAGCCAGAGGGGTATCTCTGAGGTCTTGGGCCTTTTAAATATGATACAAAACCCAAAAGATGTATATTTTTTAAATGATACATTTGACTACTAAAAATATTATGCATTGCATAATCACCATTAACAAAAGTTAAAAGACAAATGACAAACCTCTATAAAATAAGAATACCTAGAAACACTCAAAATCCATTATGGTGATTGGAGTGTAATATCAGGGAGATAGTACTAGAATGTAAACCCAGTTTAACTAAAATATTGCTCTTACACTGTCCAAAGAAATTTAACATTAAAAAGAATGTTATAGAAGATAAAGGACAACAAAAGAGCAAGGTTTTGGCATAGAGACTGCTCAATTCTGGATTCATTAACAATATTACATTTCCTCATCTTCAGGCTGAGGACAGACTCTATAGTTTGGTGACTCTGAGAAGCAATTTCACCTTGTGAACCCTTACCTGAGGAGCCAGCTGATCTTGTTATGGACCAAAGGAAAGTCCTTGCCAGATACACACAAGAGCCAAATCAGTGACACCAGGATTTCGAGAAAAAAAAAGAGTTTATTAGCAAAGGCCAGCCTCACCAGACTGAGAGCAGTTCCTCAGATCTGTCTCTCAGAGAAGTAGCAGTATTCTATTGGCTTTTCTGGTGGGTGGAGGGGTAGGTGGTGTTAGGCTCAGGTAGATAAGGGGTTGTATGAGGGAGTGATTATTTTGCACATGTGTAGCTTCTAATCATGCCAAAACATGCTTCTACGTACATCCTGTGTTCAAACAATGGTGTCTGAATCCTGCTCAGAGGCAGGGAATTTACTATTACAATAAGCTAACGGTGACTCTAGGTCAGGATTTTATCTAACTGCAAGTTCCTAAAGCTGGCTTGGGTTGGTTTTCGTGGTTAAGGGAAAAAAACAAGATCTTGTGGCTAGCTGAAGAAGATTGCTTTAGCTTATGGTTGTGTATAGAGTCTTGTGGTTAGGGCTTAGCAGGTGCTGAGCTAGAGGTTGACAAATGGAGATTGAGAGGGGGTGATGGCTCCTAAGTGGTTATAAACTTCTGATGGCCTTTGTTGCATAACAAACCACCCCCAAAATTAGTAACTTAAAACAGGAACCATGATCCTGTGAATTAAAATTAGATATAGAATCAGCTGGGAGGTTCTTCTGCTGGCTCTTGACAAAATCACCCACATGGTTACCATCATCCTTCTAAGACAGTCTCATTCACACACCTGGCAGTTGGTGCTGACTGTCAACTGGGACATCTTAGTTCATGGCTTCCATCCTTAACTAGGCTAGACTGAGCTTCTTTACACAGTAGTCTCAGGGCAGCATTCTCAAAGAGTAACAGCAGAAGTTATAAGAGATTTTGAGGATGAAATTCAGAAATCACATAATGTCACTTGTGCAGTTCATTCGTTAAAACAAGTCACAAGACCAGCCAAGAGTCAAGAGATAGGAAAATAGACTCCATTACTTTTCAGCAGGAACTAAAAATGACTTCACCAAATTCACAAAATTTCACCAATCATCCCAATAATGTCATTTATAGAAAAAAAAAAAGATCTCCTGGTTTAGAATCCAACATAGGATCGCATTTTAACCTTTCTAAGGCTGGAACACTTCCTTCTCTGTACCTTTTCTTTGAGTACATTGACATTTTTGAAGAGTTATTTTACAGAAAGTCCCTCAGTTGGGGTTTGTCTGATATTTCCTTGTGATTAGATTCAGATTATGCATATTTGGTATGTACACTGTATAAGAGATTTTATGACCTCCTCATTGCATCACACCAGGAAAAAATGATGTCAGTTTATCCCATTATTGGTGATGCTACTTTTGATCAGTTGGTGGTTCCACTGTAAAGTTACACTTTTCTTTTGTAATTAATTAGCAATTTGCATGATAATATGCTGTTTCAAAACTTTTTTCATCATCCCAAACAACAACTCTGCACCCTTTAAGCAATAACTCTGCACTCCCCACTTCCCCCAGCCCTGGTAACCTTCAATTCGATATATTTTGGGAAGGAACACAGAATAACAGGAGGTGGTTATAGTTGATTCAAGACTTGAACACTAAGAAAAAGGCAAACACATGAGAACAGGAAGAAGAAAGTTAAAAACTGAAACAGTCAAAGCAGGTGCCCCAAGACAATAAAGAGCCACTCTTGAGGAAGAAGCCTAGAGGGAGTCAAAGGAAGAGTGCCATAAAACACAGTTGGAGAGATAAGCAAAATCCAGATCCAGCCTTGGGGTCTTTGATGAAAGAAAAAGAAAATCCAAAAAGAAAATTTGGATTTTCTTTTCACGCATTGAAAATCCATTGCAAGTTTTTATTGAGAGGGGTGACATTACATTTCCATTTTGAAAAGGTTATTACGAGTGTAGGATGATGAATCGATAGAGGAAACCAAGAAGCAGAAAGGCAAGTTAAGACGCTTTTACCAATCCAGGTAAGAAACTGAGGGTAGTTTAGAGAAAGGTGGCAACAATAGAGACTCAGGGAAAGAAATTTAAAAGTTAGAATGGATTCGATTTGGTGAGTGATTGGATGTGAACACTAAAGGAGAATGAGGATCACCCTCACCCCCATCCCCACCTCCCAGGCTTCCAAGAGGAGAAATGGGGAGAATGTCACTGCCATTCAGCAGGACATCCAAATGGAAATTAAATGTGTTGTGGAAAATAGGAGTTCAAAGGGGATTTTACAAACTTGGGCATGTATTTGCCTGTAATCGAAGCTGTGGCTGTGGCCAACAGGGTTTAAGAAGAGAGCATGAAGTAAGAAGATAAGCCAGCCTAAGTCTGAGACCTGAGAAACAGGCATTTAAAGACTGACAGAAGGGGATAAACTGGTAAAAGAGATTTTTTTTAAATGAGCATAGACGTAAACAGAAAACCAGGAGAACATAATGTTCTACAACACTATTGAGAAAACAAGGAAAACGATACTCCAAAAACATCCACTGAATTTAAAGACAAGGTCATTGATAGCCTTGGAGTGGTAGTTTGAGACTTTATGTACCTCAGAAAAGTATGTTCTTAAAGTTAATCCATTCTTGTGAGTTTGGACACATTGTACGTAGGAACTTTTGGTGAATAGGATCTTTTTTTAATGCAATTTTATTGAGATATATTCATATACTATACAGTCTGTCTTAAGTGTACAATCAATGGTTCTTGGTACAATCACATAGTTTTGCATTCACCATCACTATCAATATGAGAACATTCTCATTTGTTCTGAAAAAAATTCCATACCCCTTTTATCTCTCTAATACTGACATTTAGCTTTGGTATAGTGCCTTTGTTACAATTAAAGAAATAATATCACAATGTTACCTTTAGAGCTTAGTTTGTGTTAATTGTATTTTTCCCATACACCATCTCATTTTTAACAATTTGTAATTGTAACATACATTTCTTCTAGTGCATGTAAAACTTTCTTACTATTTGCACAATTAGGCAGCGTCAGCACCCATGCTAGCTGTCACTAAGGTATACAGTCCCAATTTTTATCCTCTAGCTTTCCTTGTTATCTTTCAAGGTGTTTTTATCAAGAAAGAATGCTGAATTTTGTCAAAAGCCTTTTTTGCATCAATCAAGATGATCATGCATTTTTTTCACCTTTGATTTGTTGATATGGTATACTACATTAATTGATTTTCTTGTGTTGAACCACCCTCATATACCTAGAATAAAACCCACTTGGTCATGGTGTATAATTCTTTTAATGTGTGGTTGGATTTGATTTGCAAGTATTTTGTTGAGCGTTTTGCATCTATATTCATCAGAGAGATTGGTCATTATCTTTTTTTTCTTGTAGTATCTTTGGCTTTTGTATTAGGGTGATGTTGGCTTCATAGAATGAGTTAGGTAACTTTCCCTCCTTTGGTGAACAGGATCTAAAGTTAAGATGTGACCCATCTCATTCAGGGTGGGTCTTAATTCTCCTACTGGAGACCTTTATAAGAGAATGAAATTCGGACAGAGAGACAGGGCCATGGAAGAAGCCAAACGCAACAAAATCCAGAAGAGAACAGCAGATGCCACCATGTGCTTTCCATGTGACAAAGGAGTCCAGGATTGTTAGTAGTCGGTCTTCAGGAAGAAGGTATTGTCTTGATGACACCTTGATTTGGACATCTTCATGGCCTCAGAACTTTAAGCTTGCAACTGAATAAATCGCCATTGTAAAAGCAATTTATGGTACATTGCTTTCCACAGCCTAGCAGACTAGAAAATTTGGTAAGAGTTAGCTTGAGAATTTTGGGGAAGAACAAAGCCAGATTACACTTGTTGAGGAATTAGTGTGAGGTGACAGTGACTTTCAGTGTAAATGACTTTAAGAAATACAGATATTAATGATAGGAGAGACAGACCATAAATAATGTCTCAATGAATACTAGCTTTTAATATTATTTTATAGTCATTTTATAGTTTTTGTATGTACTTATGAATTTTCATGTATCAAAATTATTTGCTTAGAATATAGTCCACATTCATTTTTAATGTTGATTTTATTTTTTAAAGTAAATTTAATACATCCAAATTATTCAAAACTCAAAGGGAACAAAAGTGAAACGTCCACTTCCAACCCTGTCCTCAGTGCACAGTTTCATCCCCAGAAGAGCAAATATTGTGAGTTTAACTACTTCATTCTTTTTAACAGCTACTGGTAAGTATTCTATTAGATGTATTTACTTAATCAATACCCCAGTGATGGACATTTAGCTTAACAGGTTTTTCTTATTGTAAATAAGGAAGCGATTATCACTAGGATGAAAGTCTGATCAGAATGGTTGTTTCATCTAAAGTTTGTCTCTGCTTGAGTTGTGTTTATCTCAAGAAAAATGAAGGATGCAAACACCAGTAAGAAGCAGCTGAGAGCGGCAGCTCCTGCAGCCATTGCAGCGTTGCTCTGTGCTGAACCACGAAGTCTCCAACCAATGAAATAGCAAGAACCCAGCCTTGATGTGGCCACAATTTCCTGCCTTGCATCAGCCGGGAAAGTCCCTTTCCCGGAACAGGCGCACTGCCACCTGCGCACGCATCTTCTGACCACCTGTAAAAGAACCAAGTTTGCCTTCCTTCAGGGAGAAGGTGCTTTTAGCACACCAGTTCTCCCTTCCCCATTCTTTAGCCAAAGAATGAAAGTTCTGCTTTGCTTCACCAAACTGGTTTAATTCTATTGAATTAACCAGGAGATCCGTTTAGAGGATCCGGCCCAAAGAGGACCGGTAATACAATGAATAATCTCATATGTGGCATCTTTCTCACCTGTGAGTGTCTGTCTTAAGTTGGTTCGTCTAGAAGCAGAGACCGCGATGGAGATTCTGGCACCAGCAATTTTTTAGGAGAGGGCTCTCAGGAGAAACCTGAGAGAGTGAGAGAAAGGAAGAATTAAAGTAAGAAGTGATGTCAGGTAAGTCTAGACTCAGGCTGTTCCTACAGGGAGCTCTGAAGCATGAACTGCAAGCAGTCTACCCTTAGGCAAGGGAGCAGAGCTCTTGTATCCCCACATAGACTGTCACTGGCTATGGTTCTCCCTGGGGAGATGGAGGGGCAGCACTTAACTACCAGGATTTCAGGTCCAGATGGCTCCTGTCATCTAAAAGACAATCCTCTGGAGAAGGTTCTGGGTATGAGCAGCCCCCATAGCTGCTGGGGGAATGGGTACATCATAATGGTAGCAGTTATCTTATGGATCTAGATGGGGCACCAACAAGTTATGTAACAGTGAGTGCAACTGTAAAATAACTTCCTAGAAGTAAAATTGCTGAATGAGGCTTATACCACCGAGCAATATCAGATGATATCCACATTCACCCCACCCAATCTTTCTTCTTACTAAAAATCTTATTTTAATGGAATTTAGGTGACAATTTAAAAACTCACTTCTCCAGCCTCTTTTGCAGCTGGGACTGGTTATGTGACCCAACTCTGCCCAATGAGATGATGGTAGAACTCTCTGGTATAGTATCCTTCTGAGAATAAAGAGAAAAAACGTTTTACTCTCTTCACCCGTCATTTAAATATAAACCTGAGTCTGGAGTTGCAGCAGCCATCTTGTGGCTATGCAACAAAAAGCAGAAAAGGAGAAGGCCTTTAAGTGGAGGAAGTCAACATGAATCAGGTGTTAAAATACACTGTGGTCTCCTTTTATCTACCTTGTCAACAGACGAGTAGAACATACGGAATAAAAATAAATAATAGGGGGAACAAATGTTAAAATAAATTTAGTTTGAAATGCTAGTGATCAATGAAAGCGAGGGGTAAGGGGTATGGTATGTATAATCTTTTTTTTTCTGTTTTAATTTTTTTCTTTTTCTATGGTCTTTTTATTTCTTTTTCTGAATTGATGCAGATGTTCTAAGAAATGATGAATATGCAACCAAGTGATGATATTGTGAATTACTGATTATATACGTAGAACGGAATGGTCACATGTTAATGTTTTAGTTCATTTGTTAAAATTTTTTAAATTAATAAATAAATAAAATTTTAAAAAAATGCACTGTGGTGTCTTCCTCTACCCAGACCTCAGTGAAGTAGTATTAGTAATAATTATTTTACAAATCTATTTATACGGTACTTCATAAGTTATAGGTGTGCTTTCACAAATTTCACCTCAATTTGTTCTTACAATCCCTTTCCCCTCCATTAGGTAGGTATTGGTACCCTTGAAGTCTCCTGTAGGATAAAAGCATCTAATTAATTTATGGCTAATTTTGAATTCATTTGCTTTCCTGCTAACTAGCTGAGATGAGCTACACTAAAATATGGGACTTTTAAATTTGATGACATGGCACAAAAGTAGTCTTGTGGCAGAAAGCATTTTGGAAAATGGGCCCATACCACTGTTAACCTAGAAATAACAAACTAAGCTGCAAGGCAATAAAAGCATTTTATTTGGGGGTCTTAGAATTGCAACTCCGGGACTACAGAGTTAGGTAGCAATGCAAGTCTTGTCTAGCCTTGGCATTTCCAGGCAAGGATTTTTTAAAAGGAAAAGAAGATTACACAAATTGTTTGTGGTTGGTGGATATTTGCAGTACTCCAATTGTCTTTCAGATTGAGAGTTAACTGGGTTCTTTATCTCGTGGTTTGTTAATGGGTCTGCACATCCTTAGGGTTTTCAGGAACATTGCTGTATGAGGCTTTGCACACTGTGCAGTTTGTGATACTCGCTGAGATAGAATAACGTCTAGATTGACTTTCAGACTCCATTTGAAATCTCTTAGTCATAGAAATCCTATTTTATTTCTTTTGACACCCTAAAATAGAAGTGGTAAGATGGAGTCCCATAAGAAAACCAGAGGTCAAAGAAAAGACATACCAAATGGGAGAAAGAACAAGAAAGGATGTCTATGTGCCACCAAAGACAAATTTCACCCATTCTGAAAATTTGCTTTGTAGTCTGTGGGAAAATAGTTTTCCTTGATTTCTCAGTGTTCCTGCAAAGTCCCAGCCTCTTCAGCCACTGATACTGATCTATTATGAGGAGAAAGAATCTTTGTTTTATTTCCCCTAGAAATACATAAAATATTTCTAGGGGAAATAAAATAGATCAAATATTGATTGTGGAGCCATTTGCTTTCATTTAGAGGATAATAAAACTTCTCTTATCTTACCTGGCACCAAAGCTTTAAATTTGAGGGCAGGATCTTCCTCCTCCTTCCTCGACAGAGCTTGGGAGAGATTTAGAGAATCATTTTAGAAGGGAAGGAAAAACTTTAGTCTGCAGACTAACTCAGAGGAATGGTCTTATCTTCCCCCCCGAGATTTACATTTATTTAGATTCCAAAGGGTAAGAATCCAAGATACTCCCCCTTCTGTTCCCAAGGAGAATTTGTTTACATTAGGGAGCAAAGATTTTTCTCCCTCCTTTTTGGAGGGGAGAGGCGATGGTTGTCCTTCTCCTATAATAAACTCCCAGACCGACATTTCCTGGCCCCTCTCCTGCAGTGTGATTACACCACACTCCAAAGCTTGTCCATCTAGCTCTCAGTGCATGGCTTGCCAGGCATGGGGGACAAAAACTGCAGTGTTACTCTGGTCACTGATTCCTAGGAGTAAATAAAACTCTAATGTCGGTTGTAGAGACCTAGTGTTTCTGCCAGTATCTATCTATGCATCTATGTGTCTCTCTCTCTACCTATCTGTCATCTCTCTGGTCTATCTCTGGGGGTAACATCTGAGACTACATCACAATTTCTAACTTGACACTGTCTTCCTTGAAGAACCTGGTGAATTACTCTCTTACACAGTGATTCAACCAACACTGAGTTTCTAATATATGCACAATGTCATTTATGTATTTTCCTGCCAAAAATTGAGGAGACCTAATAATGAGGAAATTAAGGAATACTCTAAAAGTGTATTGGTCTGTGTACTCCAAAAATATCTTCTTTGTCATAGAAGACAAAGAAAGTCTGAGGAACTGTTCAAGATTAAAAGAGACTAAACAGACATGGGAACTAAGTGAAATGTGTGAAGAGGGAACAATTGCTACAGAAGATGTTTTCGGGACTATTGACAAAATGTGCACATGGATTGTATATGGAAAACAGTGCAACAGTGTTAAATTTCTGAATTTGGTAAGTAACTATTGCTTGTAAGAGAATGTTCTTTTTCTTTAGGATAGATATGAAATTATCTAGGCTGATGGGTCATGATATCTACAACTTAGTGTCAAAGAAAGAGAAAGGGAAAAAAACAAATGTGGCCAAGTCTTTACTGATAATTGGTGATCTAGATGAAAAGGGTTCTGGAATCATTGTACTATTTTTGTAACTTTTCTCTGGTTTAAAATTCTGTTCAAAATAAGAAACTTTTTGTAAAAAAGCGAACATATTCCCATTAAAGAAAGTCTAATATATGCGGGGCATGGAGCTAAGCATAGGCCCTAGAGATGGAACAATGGGCAAGATATATTATTAGGCTTCAACAAACTCACCGTCTGCTGGAGGAGACAAACAAAATAATATCATTTGACAACATGAAAAAGAAAGAATAGTTTTATAGATTAGGATTATGAACATTTTTTTCACTTGGATTCTAGGACATCATTGTCTCTCGATTTTTCTTCTATCTCACTAGCTGCTATTTCTCAGTATCCTTTGCTAATCCCTCTACTTCTCTTCAAACTCTAAATTCTAGTATGCCCTAGTGCCCACTTCTTGGACTTCTTCCCTTCTCTGTCTACTTTTTCTTGCTCCTTAAGTGGACTTAACTAGTTGCCTGTCTTTAAATACATCTACAAGCTAGTGATTCCCAAATTTATATCTCCAGCCTGGACTTGTCTTTTGAACTCCTGCTTCTTCAACATGTCTATTTGGATTTTGGATGGGCATCTCAAAAACAACTGATTTTGTTTGCCAGACCTACTCTTTCCATAGCATTCACTATGTCAGCAAATACAGACTTTTCTTTCAGATGTTAAGGTCAATAACCTTAGAGTCATCTTTTACTTTTCTCTTTCTCTTATACCCCATATAAATTTTAACTTCAAAATATAAGTTGTGAGGCATGCAGCTAAGTGAATGAACCTTGAGGACAGTATGTTGAATGAAATGTCAGGGACAAAAAGACAAATATTATCATGCCTCAATCATATGGACTAACCATAATACAAAGCTCAGTGAACTAGAGTCGAGAGCATGGGTTATCAGATTGGGGCCTATTTTAAAGACTCCTAGATTGTAAGCTCTTACAGCAGTCACATATATTCAGGAATTATAACTTATTATTTCTAAATTCTGAGATACTGAGCTGTTTGTGTATAACCTGGTTGTTCCCAAAAACTTCGGGTATTTATGTGACACCCCAGGGCAACCTCCCTGGCAACATGGGACAGAAATCCTGGGATGAATCGGGACTTGGCATCACAGGATTGAGAAAACCTTCTTGACCAAAAGAGTGAAGAGAGAAATGAGACAAAATCAAGTTTCAGCAACTGAGAGTTTTCAAACAGAGTCCAGAGGTTATCCTGGGGGTTATTCTTATGTGTTATAGAGATCCCTTTTTAGTTTATGGTATATTGGAGTGGGTGGAGGGAAGTACCTGAAACTGCTTTGATTCTGAAAAATGATTGTATAATGATAAAGCTTGTACAATGTGACTGTGTGATTGTGAGAACATTGTATCTGATGCTCCTTTATATCCAGGGTATACAGATGAGTAAAAGAAAAATATGGGTAAAAATAAATAAATAATAGGGGGATAAGGGGTAAAATAAAT
The DNA here is from genome assembly GCF_023851605.1 of Tamandua tetradactyla. Taxonomy (NCBI): domain Eukaryota; kingdom Metazoa; phylum Chordata; class Mammalia; order Pilosa; family Myrmecophagidae; genus Tamandua; species Tamandua tetradactyla. Next base: position 94,931,945 of record NC_135333.1, on the reverse strand, counting down.
TGGGTAGATCGAAATACTAGTGGTCAATGAGAGGGAGAGGTAAAAGGTATATAGGATGTATGAGTTTTTTCTTTTTTCTTTTTATTCATTTTTCTGGAATGATACAAATGCTTTAAAAATGATTATGGTGATGAATACACAATTATGTGATGTTATTGTTAGCCACATGTATGGACTGTATGTGTGTGAAGATTTCTCAATAAAAATAATAAACAAAAAAATATATAATGTATCCATAATTTGACCACTTCTTATCAGTTCACTGTTATTACTCTGGTCAAACCATCATCATTTGTTGCCTGATTGTTCTAAGAGCCTGGCCTCTATGCTTCCCCATATCTATTCTTCATACAGTATCCCAGTGATCCTATTAAAATTGCAAGTCATTCACTTGTGACCTAAATCTAGAGTGAACATATGTCCTGGTGTGTGGGTTTACAGAATAATCATGCATTAAATACAGAATTCTCATATATCACTCTATTATTAACACTTTCTATTGGTGTGGTATATTTGTCACAATTGATGAAGGTGCATTTTTATAATTTCACTATTAATTATATTGTCCATGGTTTAACTTAGGGTTCACTGTTGTATAGTGCAGTTTCATGGATTTTTTAAAAAACTTTTTCTTCTATTACCACATATACAACTAGCATTTCCTTTTTTACCCACATTCAGATATATATTTCAGTGCTGTTAATTACATTCACAATGTTGTGCTACCATCAACACCATCCATTACTGAAACATTTCCATCAATTCAAATAGAACTCCATACATTTCTAATCTTAACTTCTCATTCTCCATCCCTACCCCACCCCTTGGTAACCTATATTCTAAACTCTGACTCTATGGACTTGCTTGTTCTAATTGTTTCAGATCAGTGAGAGAATGTAATATCTGTCCTTTTGTTTCTAGCTTATTTCACTCAACATGATGAACTCAGGTTCATCCGAGGTGTCACATATATCAGAACTTCAGTACTTTTTATGGCTGAAGGCATAATATATACCACACCTTATTTATCTATTCTACAGTTAATTGACACTAGGTTGATTCCATATCTTAGCAATTTTGAATAATGCCACTATGAATATCAGTGTGAAAATACCTGTTCGAGTCCCTGACCTCAATCTTCTGGGTATATACCTAGTAGCGGGATTTCCAGGTCATATGCTAATTTTATACTTAGGAACTGCCAAACTGTCTTACACAGCAGCTGCACATTTTACAGTCCCACCAGTAATGAAGAAGTGTTCCCATTTCTCCACATCCTTTCCAACATTTGTAGTTTTTTTATCATAACCATTCTAGTGGGCATGAAGTATCTCATTGTGATTTTGATTTGCACTTCTTCAATAACTAGTGATGCTGAGCATCTTTTCATGTGGGTTTTTTTTTTTTTGCCATTTGTATATCTTCTTTGTGAGATGTCTTTTCAAGTCTTTTGTCCATTTTAAAATTGGGTTGTTTATCTTTTTGTTGTTTAGTTCAAGGATTTCTGTATATATTCTGGCTATTAAACCTTTATCAGATATATGGATTTCCAAAAATTTTCTTCCACTGTGTAGATTATCATTTTACTTTTATGTTAAAGTCCTTTGATGCACAAACGTTTTTGATTTGGTGAGCTCTTATTTTTTTCTTTCGTTGCTTGTGCTTTGGGTGTAAAGTCTGAGAAAACATTGCCTAGCACAGAGTCCTGAAGATATTTCCCTATATTTTTAATTCGGTGAGCTCTTATTTTTTTCTTTTGTTGCTTGTGCTTTGGGTGTAAAGTCTGAGAAAACATTGCCTAGCACAGAGTCCTGAAGATATTTCCCTATATTTTCTTTTAGGGAAACACTTGCATGTAGGTTTCAGGGTTTTTGGGGGGTGGGGAGGGATTGTGTGCATAGGATAGGAATCAAACCTGGGTCTCCTGCATGGCAGGTGAGCATTCTACCACTGAACCACCCCTATACACCCCTGTATTTAGGTTTTTGATACATTTTAAGTTGATTTTGTTTATGATGTGAGGAAGGGAGTCTCCATTCTTCTGCAAATGGAGACCCAGTTTTCCCAGCATCATTTGTTGAAGAAACTATTTTTCCCACTTGAATGGCCTTTGACCCCTTGGCAAGAATCATTTGGCCATAAATAAAAGGGTTGATATCTGAGCTCTCAATTTTATTCCATTGGTATGTATGCCCAATGTAATTATTAATAGCTCCTCTTTCACTGTCAGAAGTTTGGACAATAAACTATCTCATCACTCTACCCAAAACTGTTTTTTTAATCACTCACTCAAGTCCAATCTTTTATTTTATTTTTGCTTTGTTTCCACTACTTATGGCAGCTTCAGAATGGTTACAGCAGCCTAAATGGCTGCCATCAGCCCATGAAATCACTACGATGAGAAAGAGCCTTTCAAGATATAAGCAAACAACTCACCCAGTATCTTTTAGTTTGAAAATTACCAGTATGCTACAACAGTTAAAAAATGAGGATCTGAATCCCAGCTCTACTACCTCCTAGTTTTGTGGACTAGGGAAATTGATGTGTACACAAATCAACCAGAGCACCATTAGGATAAGGCTTTATTCAGAAATGCTAGCAGGAGAAAGCTGCTGAAGAAGTGAAGGAGCAGTCTATTTTAAGGATGGAAGGGACAATATAATAGATAATATATGCTTAGCAATTGGGGAGGAGGAGTCAGCCAAAGTTTAGTTACTGGATGATTCGATCAGAAAAGCTTCTCGGAAGGGAAAAGAATTGTCCTTGGCTATGAGCCACTATTGTTTAGGCAATTTTGATTTCTCAAGATGGGTGTGGTTCAGTTAAGGGCTAAGATACTGTGCCAGGAGGAGTGGAACAGCTGCCAGAAAACACAGGACATACAGGGACCATGTGGAAAATTCTCAGGCTTTCAGTATCTCTTTCTTAATTAACCTCTTCAAGCCCCAATTTCCTCATCTGTGAAATGAGAATGCTAGTAGTTATAAAGGATCTGAGGATTGAATGTACTTGGTACATCAATGTTCCATAATCAGTCACAATTATTATTACTTCAAGACTCTCCCTACCCACTTATTCCTCTTTCCTGTCCCTTTTTAAACCATATAGTATAGTCGCTAAGGGCATGGACTCTGAAAGCCGATTGCATGGGATAGAATCTTAGCTCTACTACTTCTTAGCTTTATGACCTTCAGCAGGTTATTTAGTCTCTATCTGCTTCTGTTTTCTCATCTGCCAAAAGGGGCCCATAATAGAGCATACCTCCTAAATTGCTGAGTGGATTAAATGTTATTAAATATAAAGCATATAGAATAGAACCTAGCATATAGTAAGTGCTTAATAAATCAGTTAATATTATTTTCTTTTTTTCATTTATGTCTTCCTTCTGAAGGAGGATGGAATTGAAATGACATTAAAGATAATTGGCCAGAAAGGTGTACAGCAGTGGTTAGCTCCAGAATTTCCCTGTAGTTGGGCTAAGGAGGGACAACCTGTCTGGAAGAGAAGCAGTGACAAAAGGGGGCTTGGGTCAGCTTTAGCATCTCTGTAATTTTAATCAGCTCTTTCACATACATCCTTTCATGTAAACAAATAATTTTGTTCCCAATCTCTCCTAAAAAAAACCCAAACCTAACAATAAATCCCTATTAAAAAATATCAGGGAATGCAAGGGTAGTTCAATGGTAGAATTCTTATCTGCCATATAGGAGACCTGGGTTTGATTTCTGGCCCATGTACTGCATCCCACCCCAACCCCCCAAAAATCAGCAAATAGTGCTATGATAACAGGATACTCACATGGAAAAAGAATGAAATGTGATCACGACTATACAGCATACAAAAAGAATCAATTGTTTATAATAAAAAATGAGAAGTTCAAGGGATGGCATCTGGGGTGAGAAGTAGAGGGTGGACATAGAGATTATAGAGTAAGGGAACCTCCTAAACCATGCTTCAATCACACCCACCCCATAGATTGGAATTTATAGAGTGATGAATCATGGTAGTTTGAAGGTACTTTATTTATTGTGCATTACTCAGAGATTTTACTATTTTTACCCTGGGGGGGAAACCTTCCTTTTCTTCAGATGTCAAAAGTATTAAAGACCAGTCCAACAGCATTTCTTTAGCCCTAAAGACTAAAAGAAAAGTGATGAAGTCCCACCTACTGTTTAGTAGTTTCATTCTAAGCCTTCACAATTGTTCCATTATTTTCTTGCCCAGAACTGGCCTACTATTTTCTCTAGAATCAAAGGCCTTGGGAATACTCAGAGGTTCTATCCCAAGTGTCAACCTCTTACCTATTTTTACTCTCTTTACAACAGGAAAAAGTACTTTATAGAAATATGTACTGTTACTAGTCAAGGCCTGCAGAGGCTGGCCTTTTTTTTGTACACTATTGATAAGGATGTCAGCCCCTCCAAAATCAACAGAACTTAATGGCATATTTCTAAAAGTTAAAAGTTCACCTAAAAATAAAAGATACTTAATATTTTCCTCAATGGAACAATTATCATGAGCCCTTTACTGGATCTTCAATATTATACCTGCTGCCTTTGTGCTTCTGAACAAATACTTTGCTTCCCATCATTTTCATGTCTATTTAACCTCTTTTCAGGATGTTATCAGTATTTCTTTCAACTGGCCTCATCATGTCTGCTAAATGATGATGAGAACTGCCTCTCACTTTTTGAGCACCATCAATGTCTCTTATTCCTTACCTGAAAGTCTCAAGGCCCTTCTGCCATGCAGAGTAAGTCCCAGAGAGTGGTAGTGCTCATGTATAATGTATGAAAGTGAACGAATAAAATTGATGTTTCAAGAAATTGAGGTGTGGTAGTTCCCAGCTCCTGATTGGGGGGCAATCTCCTTCTTCCCTGCAACTTAGTTCTTAGTAGATACAGGAATTGTTTATAAATTCTGAGTGTATGGTCTTATCTTTTTCCTCAAATCTATAAAAGGTGAAGATGTCTTATCATTTGAATACCCCACTTCTAAGGAGTTCTTGTCCTGAGTACAATTCCTACTCTGTTTCAATTTTGCTTTTTTAAAAATAGGTCTGGTCCAAAATTATGACCTGTTTTGATAGACTGAAAATGAAATAGGGATATAATAATTAAGGTTTGGCAACAAGAGGATGGAGATAAGAAAATATTTTAAATGCTGGACAAAGATACTTAACATGTATCATTGTATGTTTAATGACACAAAAAAATTGTTCTTCACTGTTAGATTTCAGAATACCAAAACTGTATAGGCTTGCCAATTTAAAGAAAATGGTTATGTTAGTTTCTCTAAACTTTTACATTGTAGTATATGGAACAAATTAATAAATAAAGTTATAGAGACCAGTTACATAAAATATGCAAATAAATACCAGGTACAACTCATGAAATGTGAAGAGTCAGGAAGCCCTTTTAAAACTAAAGGCCCTATACAAATATAAGTTGGCATTTACCTCTTAGTGTAAGGGTAAAAACAAATCAAAAAGAAAAATAATTAATTTTCCCTTGTGCAGAAAGGGAGAGAGACTTCCCTTCCCCCTCACTCTTCTTAGAGCATTTTCTTTAGAAAATATAATTTTTTTCTCTGCCCCTTTGGGATATAGGTAAATCTTTTCTAAAAGATAAATAATCCTTTTGCCAGCTTTACAACCCAGGAATGTCTTTCTCAAGGACCTGGGGGCCATCTCTCTGAAATGTAAACACCAAGGAAGATAGCACTTCTAATTCCACAGGCATTTTATTTAGATACCAGGCTCCAAATTGTTACTACCTACCATCATAGAAATATGAGAAGCTTTATTTATTTATTTATTTTGGATAAAAGCAATTAGTAAACACAAAGACCACGTCAATTATCAGATGAATTTAGGATGAACTATGTGTGAGACAGATGGTGCTATCAAGTCTTCTTACTTGAGGACAACATGCATGTAAAAAAATTAACTGCTCGGCTATATAAAAGGGTGAGATTTTTTTCCTTCATTGCAATCTCTTTAAAGGATTCCCTCTTTGCAATCTCTTTAAAGGATTGCCATTACACTCTGGTTTAATGCTTATTCAAGAATAAAATGTCCTTAGAAAGGGTGGGACTGCTGCTGTCTACAGCCGAGAGGATAAATGACTCCCAGACTTTGAATCTAATGGACTTTGCCCTGCAGGTTTTGGAAACTCCTTGGGTCCAGTGATCCCTGTGTTCCTTCCAATTTCTCCCTATGGAAATGGGGGCATTTATCCTGTGAAGGCACCCCCCCTCTTTTGTATGTTAGCAGCAAATAACTTGTTCTGAGTTTTACAGGTGCAGAACCAGAGGAGAATTTTGCCTTAGGGAAGACCATGCCTGTAACTGACTTTGATGAGACTTTGTATTGGTTTTAACCTTGTATTGTATTTGCATTGTTACTAAAATGGTTTAAGGATTTCTGATATTGTAATGGGATGAATGTATTTTGTATATGGGAAAATTTGTCTTTTTTAGGGTCCAGAGGGTATAATGTGTTCTTTCTCTTCTACGTTTGTGGAGAGATTTTCTGGATTGGGAACAGATTTTGTTGTTAATATTTCCCCAACATGAGCAAGGAAAAATTCTCCTATGCTAATTTCCAAAGTCATTGTCTCTTATTAATATATATGAATAATTTATATGAAGGACAAATTTTATTCTTGATATACAGTTGTTAGTACATCTCTAATAGTGTTTTGGCTACTCAAATATTAAAACACGATGATCAGCCAAAAAAAAGTGAAGGATACTTTAAGAAACAAGGTTATAGATTCATTACTAATGTCAAGAAGTGCTCTCAATTTCTTGCATGTTTCAAATAATAAGCTATGTTTGTTAGATAAAAAATATTTGATCAAATAGAGGGTGTTGAGAATGATTTGCATAAGCAATTTCTTAGGAAATATTATTAAAATATCACCTTAGTAAAAGGATATTGTGACTTTTAAACTTGTTTAATATATTTATCTTTAGAATGTAGTATTTGAGTAAAGGGAGTATATAAAAACTTTGTACTTATTCTAGTGTTATTAAACTTTGGTTCACTAAGCAACCAGTAAGAAGTAGATTCCTCACTTTTAGTGATATAGCCCTAACTGTAAGTAAATAAGCTAGTAAAAAAAGCTTCTGGGTTGAGAGTTTTCATTCAGTACTTGAAAAACATGCTACTTCCATAATTTCTAATGAGAAATCTGCTATAATTGGGATTGTTTTTTCCATCACTTTTCTCTGGCTGCTTTTATAAATTTTTCCTTGTCTTTTGCTAAAAAAGTGTACACAGGAATCAATTCAGGGACACCAGCGTTTTAAAGAGAGACAGAAATTTATTACATGGCTACCTGGGACGGGAAGACAGGAACCAAAGCATGCTCAGATCTGTCTCCTGGTGTCAAAAAGGGTTTAGAATTTTTATGGGATTTAGACAAACAGAGGTGAAAATGGTATATTGGAAAACACTGAATGATTGGTTATGGTTATTTGGAAGTGTCTAAATGTGGGTCTGAGAACTGACAAGAGCTGGGGTAAGCATTAGGCTACAGTTTACTGCAGTGTTGTAAGAAGTAAAATTAATATGAGATAACAAGCAAAGAGAGTAGGGTAAACAAATGGACTATAAATTCTGACAAAAAGCCTGCTGAGGCAAACAGATTCTTACCGGTTATAGCAGTGTTGTAAAAACATAATATAACAAGTAAGAGAGTGGAAGTAAACTAAAATCACATTTAAAATCAGTATCCTGAAGTCAGTATAGTTATGATCAAAAAACTGAGGTTTTGCCCAAGGACTGAATGGAGGGGTCCCAAAGGGAAATGGGCAAACTGGTGACAATTGTGGCGACATGGTTTTGTGTAGTTTTCAGAAGCTTGACTACGATGTGTTTTGGCATGAGTTTCTTTGGCTTCATCCTGGTTGTTTATCAGCTTCCTGAATTTGTAGGTTTAAGTCTTCAGCCAAATGTGGGAAATGTTCAGCCATTCTTTTTTGGATACTTTTTCAGCTGCACCCTCTTTTTGCTCTAATTCTGGAACTGTAATGACACAAATATTAGAGTTTTGTTTTGTTTTGTTTTGTTTTGTTTTTGTCCCATGAGTCCTTGAAGCTCTATTTTTTTCCTAGTGGTTATTGTCTAAATGTTTTCTCTTGCTAGGCTGCCTCTTTTCTGGTCCTTTGGCTAGAGAGAATAGTCTTTTTTTCTTTGAAGTTGCTTTTTCATTGTGTTTCTGGTTTGTCGCTTAACACTCAATCTGGTGAATATAAGAGAAAAAGAACACTCAGGGATCTTACCACTGTGAGGTTCTTGATATCTCAAGTATTCTAGCCAGTCTGCTTTCCCTCCACCTTTCAGAGTTTCCATATTTTTGTTTTATGTATGATGTCCTTGATCTTTAACTTACTTAGAAGGAGGAATAAAATCCCTCTTTCCAGAAGTGAGAATCTCTGTGGTGTTTTTTTTTTCTTAATGCAGCAGGTAAGAGTGCTTGCCTGCCATGCCCGAGGACCCAGGTTCGATTCCCGGTGCCTGCCCATGTTAAAAAAAAAAAAAAAGAAACAATTTTATTGCGATATATTCACATGCCATATAATCACCCAAAGTGTACAATCGCTGACTCACAGTATCATCATATAGTTGTGCATTCAATATCACAATAAATTTTTGATCATTTTCATTACCCTGAGAAAAAGTAAAATAAAAAAACAGGTGGTAGGTTTTCGACATATGGAAACACAACATTTTTACCAAGTGAGAGTATCATTTCTAAATTTAAGCTTTATATCTTTTGTCATCAGACTTCATGGTTTTACCCCCACCACAAGATTATATAAATATTCAACTAACTTTTTTCTTTCATGCTTATTGTTTTTTTATTGTACATAAACTCAATCTTTTTTTTTTATTTTGAAAACTAACATACATACAAAAAAGCAAGAATTTCAAAGTATACTGTGACAATTAGTTGTAGAACAGATTTCAGAGCTTGGTATGGATTGCAGGTCCACAACTTTAGCTTTTTACTTCTAGCTGCTCCAAGACATTGGTGACTAAAAGAAATATCAATACAATGATTCGGCAGTCATACTCATTTGTTAAATCCTATCTTCTCTGTTATAACTCCACCTTTTCCTTTGATCTTTCTCCTATCTTTAGGAGTATCATGTTTATTATTTTACTACAAGTGATCCAACATTTAGTTTTGTTCCTATATATTTTCTGTATTATAAATTGAACTTTCATATAAGAAAAAAATTGCTAAGAATAATAAGTAAGAAAATTTATATACATGTAGAATTTGCAGTGTCAAATAAATGATAAAGTAGACCAGAAAGGCAAAAAGTTTAGAGCAGAAAGGATGAACAATAAGGTGACTAAAGAATGCGTCTTGAAGGAGGTGGGATTGAAATGGGCCTTGAAAAGTGGGTATGAACTACAATAAGAGAAAAGGGTAAAGGAGAACAGAAGGATCAGTGGAAGGAGGCCTGCAGCAAGGAGTTGTGAATTCTATATTAAGGTGGAAATGTTTGTCTCAAGTGTAATATTTACGCAGAGGACAAAATGTGGGGGGATGTAAGTTCCACATTGAAAAGAGCCTGGAATTATGATTCAAGGAATTTCATGCTTCATTCAGCAAAACTCAAATTTAATAAATGATTAGAGTTTTAATTTGGATTTGCAAGGGAGACAAATTAGTATAGAATTGGCTCACCTAATCAAGAAAATAAATATTTGAAGTATAAAATTACAAGGTCAGGAGATATCTCAAATTGTTATATGTAGCTGACAATTCTGACTGGATAACTTTTGGGTCTGTTTTGATGAAAAGAAAAACAAGATGTTTCTATCTTTGGAATAAAAGAAAACACTATTGCTTATCTTGGAATTCAAAGCCTTCATGGTTTATTTTGGAGTTCAAAGCATTTAGGTTACAGTACATTCAGCCTTTGCTAGGTTACAGTACAGGATGGTCTTCATTAATCATTATGGTGGACAGGGTAAAATAAAATATCAGTTTTCTTTCTCATATTGTATAGACAAAAGTGCAAAACTTCAAACACCCATAGTCCTCAGCAGGGCCACCAGGTAGAGTTGTGCTGTTTGTACAGGTTGTACACTGTGCAACTGTAGGGGATATTATATGCACAATGCCCCCTGGAGTTATAAAATGCAAAATCTAGTCTGTTATATTGAAAGTCTCTAGGTCAGGCAAGTTAGAAAAGTAAGCAAAGCATATGCTCTATCTAAAGATCTCTAACTAATTATAAAACAATGTGCAGAACATTGTGAAGTTCTAATAAAACAAATTTTGTAGGCTATATCCATCCTCAGAGCTCCAGTTTGGGACCTCTGCAATAGAATGTAGAGTCAGTCAATATTTCTGAGTAGGGTGAAAATGCACTAAAGTGGTATGGAAAAAAGGTAGAGGAATAGACTAGAAAGAAGGAGGAGAACAATCAGAAAACTACTTCAATAATCTAGAGTTGAGGAAATAGAGGCCTGGTAATAGGAATAAATCTCTTATAAGAAAAATAGAGTCCAGAGCAATCAAAGGTTTTGACTTTTTGATCATTAGGAAAATACCTGAAGGAAAAATAGTTATCTGACATGAAGCAAATTCAGGGATTTTTTAAAAGAACTTTTTTTGAAATCATAATAGTAAAAGTCATATTTTGAAAGATTATGTATTGCTGAGGTACTGCTCATAATAAAAAATATGTGGAAAAAGAGAAGAGGGAGAAAGAAATTAGAAAAACTCTACAAACATGTTAACAGTGGTTACCTATGTAAAAGTGATTATGAGTTACAATAATCCTTATGTTTATATGGAGTTTCCAAAATTTCTACAATGAATATGTTTTATTTATAATCAGAGAAGATAATTTTAAAGATCTTTAGGAACTTACCTTTTGTATAATCAATAAAATAAATCTCAATTATGTTGTTTCTGTGGCAATCATTAGCAATTATAAATGCTAACAGTCTTGGCTTTTTGGTGTTGGGAAAACAGGTCCTGTTCTTAGGTGTGAGATGCAAAGTCCTTGAAATTTTAAGGAGCTAAAAATTTAATAGTTTTGAGTAGTGGCAATTTGCTTTAGACATTATTTTGTGATTCAAAAATCATTTCAAATGAGGTAATGACTTAAAAAAAGATACAGTTATTTTTTGGCATTAACTATAAACCTTCTCAAGTTGCATTTAAGCATTAAGGTCTAGCTGAGCTTTCGTCAAGAACAAGGCAATTAGGAATAATAATAGTATCAACAACAAAAATGACAATATATTTATAGTACCTTAAAGTTAAAAATGGTTTCACATATATAATGCCAGACTCATTTGACCTTTAAGGAAAAGACAGTGTGCTGGTTTGAAAGGAAGTATGCCCCCTAGAAAAGCCATGTTTAATCAAAATCCCATTTCATTAAGGTAGAATAATCCCTATTCAATACTGTATGTTTGAAACTGTAATCAGATCATCTCCCTGGATGATGTGATTTAGTCAAGAGTGGTTGTTAAGCTGGATTAGGTAATGACATGTGTCCACCCATTTGAGTGGGTCTTGATTGGTTTACTAGAGTCCTACAAAAGAGGAAATATTTTGGAGAATGGGAGATTCAGAGAGATCAGAGAATGCTGCAGCACCACGAAGCAGAGAGTCTACCAGCCAGTGACCTTTGGAAATGAAGAAGGAAAATGCCTCCCAGGGAGCTTCATGAAACCAGAAGCCAGGTGAAGAAGCTAGCAGATGATGCCGTGTCTGCCATGTGCCCTTCTGGCCGAGAGAGAAACTCTGACTGTGTTCACCATGTGCCTTCTCACTTGAGAGAGAAACCCTGAACTTCATCAGCCTTGTTGAACCAAGGTATCTTTCCCTGGATGCCTTTGATTGGACATTTCTATAGACTTGTTTTAATCGGGACATTTTCTTGGCCTTAGAACTGTAAACTAGCAACTCATTAAATTCCCCCTTTTAAAAGCCATTCCGTTTCAGGTATATTGCATTAGGACAGCTAGCAAACTAGAACAGACAGTACGTAATTACAGTAGGTATTTTTAGTTCAATATTATGGACAAGGCACTGAAGCTTAGAGAGGTAAAGTCTCCAGCTTAGTATTACACAGTTACTAAGTGGTAAAACCAGAGTTCATATAGAGGTCTTCCATCCAAGTATTGTGATTTTTCTTACAGATTATTAATTAGAAACCATGAAAACTATGCACTGCCCACTGGGTTAGACTTTCTCTCTGTACTGACAGCTGAGACTGTTAATAACCTTGCTATCTTTGCCTAGTCCCATGACATGGTCAGCCTCCAGGCTCTTACTGAATCCAGTCTGCTCAGACCTAATGAAATCCAAAATACAGCAAAGGAGAACAGAAAGTGGTTAAAAACCTTAATTTATTTGAGGCATATTTAGTATTTTAAATTTTGCACAATGGCTTGCATGTAAGTAGTTCCTAAAAAGAATGCAAGTGTAAAGGAACGAGTTAAATAATGGGCATTATTGAAACCTTTCCAAATGTATTACTTTGATAAGTCCACATCCACCAGCAGGATAATTTTCTATGTGTGGATCTTACACATCACAAAAAGTTAAATTAGGAAACAACTTTCTTGGATAATCTGAAGCAGAAATTCAAGAATCAGTTCCCCCGGTCATATCCTCAAAAATTATTTTATCTTCCTTCTTTTATATCATCCCTTTTGGCAGTTCCACTTCTTGCAGGAATTTCTCTTTGCTCTGTGATCCAGGGTATTCATTTGTCTTAACTAATGCTCTACTGTTCATCATGTCAACATGATTTTTGCTTTGAACACACTTTTGATTTAATAAGTGCTCAGATGGTTTTTCATATTAAACGTTTCTTTCTATCAGGTTTATTAGCTTCTCACATGAAATATAAAAGCATAAACAAATGCTTAAATGGTAACATCCCTAATTCTTTGTCCAGTAAACCATTATTGTGGATAAATGGGATTAACCAGCAAATAGCTCACTTATTACCCTACCAGTCATTTAAAAAGCACTGTTGCTTTCTGTTCTAGTTTGCTAGCTGCCGGAATGCAATACACCAGAAACGGAATGGCTTTTAAAAGGGGAAATTTAATGCATTGCTAGTTTACAGTTCTATGGCCGAGAAACTGTCCCAATTAAAACAAGTCTATAGAAATGTCCAATCTAAGTCATCCATCTGGGGAAAGATACCTTGGTTCAAGAAGGCTGATGAAGTTCAGGGTTTCTCTCTCAAGTGAGAAGGCACATGGTAAACACAGTCAGTGCTTCTCTCTCAGCTGGAAGGGCACATGGCGAATATGGCTTCATCTGCTAGCTTTCTTTCCTGGCTCCCGGTTTCATGAAGCTCCCTGGGAGGCGTTTTCCTTCTTCATTTCCAAAGGTCTCTGGCTGGTGGACTCTCTGCTTCATGGTGCTACAGTATTCTCTGCTCTCTCTGAATCTCCCATTCTCCAAAATGTTTCCTCTTTTACAGGACTCTAGTAAACCAGTCAAGACCCACCCAAATGGGTGGAAACATGTCATTACCTAATCCAATTTAACAAGCACTCTTGACTAAATCACATAATCCAGGGAGATGATCTGATTACAGTTTCAAACATACAATATTGAATAAGGATTATTCTACCTTAATGAAATGGGATTTTGATTAAACATGGCTTTTCTAGGGGGCATACTTCCTTTCAAACCAGCACAAATGTGAACACAACAAGGGTGTCTCTCCCTAGAAGAAGCCACCAATATTTCTACCAAGCCATTATTTGTAGTTTTGAGTCAACATAAAGAAAGGCAGATAGTTTACCCTAATAACCAGGTGTATAGTGAGTGGTAAAAGTAGTATCTGCCCTCAGCTTCGTAATTAATTCCTACCTGTTAGGATTCCCTCAGGCACTTCATGGTGGCTGTCCCAAGACTGCATAAGTCACAGACACATCTAGCGGTCATCTCCCAGCCCTCAACCTAGTCCTTCCCCTCCTTTTCCTTTCTTTCTTGTTTGCCTAAAGATATTCAGCATGTTTCCAATTTGCAAGAAACTGCAAGCAGCCTGGGGAAGACCTTAGATTTCAACCTCAAGAAAATAAGCTACCCAGAAATAGGACAGCATAACCAATCCTTGAACTGGAAACCTAGATCAGGCAACCCCAGCTGTTTTCCAGGGCAGAAACTCTGCACAAAAGTTGCTTAATGCATGCTTTTTGCTCAGAAATGTTTGAAAACCCAACAATTGGGTAGCACAGGTATCCCTCATCTCTTATGCACAGCAGGGCGTGCAGAACCACTATCCACCAACCTTGACCTAAGCAGTTGGTGTCTTCACAGGAGCAGTCATGATGGGACCTCTTCGCTTGCTCTTTTGGACCCTTTGTGTGTGTGAGTAATAGAGTGATCATTTGTTGACAATCTCTCTTGTGCCTAAGTATGTGTTCCCACTGTAAAGCAGCTCACTCCACACCCATAACTCAGTTCTGGCTAATGAAATGTAAACTGAATTTTGTGATGCTGTTTCTTCAATTTTTGTCTTTCTGCTTGGGACACATGCATGATAGCTATGGTCCAGCAGTTATTTCCAAGTATCACAGAGAGCTAGACAGAAGGAATTTGTTTCTTCGGTGGCTTTGGAGAGATATCATACCATTCTTGCACTTCCCATCCCTAGACTTCCTGGTGCATGAGACAGAGATCCCTTACTTTTTCAATCAGCCAAATGCGATTCTAACTGATATATTTATAAATTCTATTTCCAAACATGGTAGGCAGAATAATGACTCCCTATATTGTCCATGTCCTGATCCCTGAAGCCTGTGAATTGGTTACCTTCCATGACAAATGGACTTTGGTTATGTGATTAATTTAAGGAGCTTCATGTGGAGAGTTATCCTGGGTTATACTGGTGGGCCCAATGTAATCAATGTAATCTTCCTTAAAAGTGGAAGAGGAAGGCAAAAGGGGGTCAGAGAAAGAATTGTGGTGACAGAAGCAGGGGCAGAGAAATGGAACATTTCTGGGCTTTGGCAATGGAGGAAGGACTACATGCTAAAGAATGCAAGTGGTCTCTAGAAGCTGGAAAAGGCAAGGAAACAAATTCTCTCATAGAGCCTTCAAAAAGAATGCAGTACTACAATACCTTGATTTTATCCCAGTGAAATACCTATAAGACTTCTAATTTGCAGAACTGTAAGATAATAAATTTGAGTTGTTTTAACCACTAAATTTATGGTAATTTGTTACAATAGCAATAGACAACTAATGCACTACATTAAGACTTTTTAATGTCAAATTACTTTAGGCCAAGGAAATTGCTTCCTCTTGATGCAAGACCCCTTTCTTAGCTTGCCAGAGCTGCTGTGGCAAATACCACACAATTTATTGGCTCATAGTTATGAAACGGCAACTGTGTCTTAACTATCACAACTAAATTACTTTAAACTAGCTTTTATTCATAACTGAAACACTTTATAAAACTAGCTTTTATTCTGATTATATTCTCGATGTATAGTAGAATAATCAAACTTTAGATAAACTGTAACCCAAATGTGTGCTAATGAAGCAAAACCCTGCAGCTACTGTAAGGCACTGAACTGTAGCCCAGACACCTGGATGCTTTCATAATAATGCTTCGTTGCGTGGCTGAAAAAACTTATCTGCAAATGTACTATTTCTTAAGACTCATGACTGGATTGGTCAGTAAACCCCTGTCTTGTGTTAATGTCTGTTAAGCTTTGGAGTAGCAAATACTTGTTACTGTGTATGGCACTGAACTGTAACCCAGTTGCCTGAATGTTTGAACAATGATATCTTGTAATGAAACTCATGACTAGCTCAACCAGTACTTCCCTATCTCAATTTATGTAACTAGACAGTAACAACTTGTGATTGGCCCCACTTGTATCTGCCTTATCTTATTTTACAACCCTGAAGCCTGGGGCTGCTTGCACGTAGCCCCATTAGTAATTATTAATGAAGTGCTATAAATCAGCCCAGAATTAACCACCTTGCTCATTTGCTACCCTAAGCCTGCCAGCCTTTGTTTAAATACTATAAAACTCTCCAAAGTTTCTTCAGTTCAGAGAGACAGAGCTGAGGTTTTAACCTTGTGTTCTCATTGGGTTGCATACCACAATTAAATTCTCTTTCTCTCTTTGAAATCCCAGTGTCTCAGCATTATTCATTGAATGCATTGGTGACAAATCTGCATTTTTGACCAGTATTCGTTTGGAAGTCTGGAAGTCCAAAATCAGCAAGACCATGATTTCTACTGGAAGTCTGTAGAATTCTGGTTGGTTTGCCGCAAATCCTTTGGTTTCCTTGGCTCCTATCGTTACCTCCTATCACATGTTGATCTTTCTCCTTGTGTCTGCTCTTCTGGTTTCTGCCGATTTCTGGCTTCTTCCTGACTCTTTTCTATGGCTTCCAGTAATACAGATTAATGTTACCCTAATTCAATTTGGCTTCATTTAAATAGGATCTTCAAAGATCCTTTTCACTAATGAGTCCATATCTTTAATAATAACATCTTCAAAAGTCCTGTTTGCCAATGGGTTCACAGCTACAGGGATGTGGATAGATACTTGAACATGTCTTTTGTAGGGGATGTGTTCAGTCCTCAACAAATCCTTCTCTAGTTTTTTAATCAAGAATCTTGATTAAAGGTTCTTGCTTGATTAAAGATTTTTATTTCAGAATCTTAAAAAAAGTGTCCACAAACCTGAGAAAAGACTGACATTTGTAGAGCCATAGTAACAAACACACAAACCTGTTCAATCTATCTATGACAACTTGTTTCAGTAAACATGTCTCAGTAAATGAATATTAGTTTCTGTAAAAAAGAAAAACTTGCTTTTAAGACTGATTTTCAACCCAAATCAGCCTCAGAACTAATTTTACCTAAAACAAACGCTTGCCATAAGCTCTATATTTGCTTTGCTCAATGGGAGTGTATCTAATCAGTACAGCTTATCTGAAATAAGCAGTAAATTCAGTTTCTACGTTTCATTACTTGATATACTGTACATTTTTTCTTAAGAAAGGGAGACTTAAACTTCATTATTCAACAAGTGTCATGGATAACACAGAATATCTAATGATGGAAAAACCAGAGACAGGTTTTGGTACTAACAATTTATGAAGGGAAGAGGGGATGGGATGTATGCTAATTTGTTTTAATTACATGAAGAAATAACTTTATGTGTTGTTTGCTTAAGGCTTTTGAATTCTTTCTGCATTTTTATTTGAAAAACACTGAAAAGCTGAAAGTAAATATAATCACCCACAATCCAACTGCTTTTGTTTCTTAAATATTTAAAGAAGTACACATCTTCCCTCGAGCGCCTTCCTACCAATCCCATCTAACAGAGGTAATCACTGTTAACAGTTTTTAAGTGGGTTGTGGGTTGAATTTTGACCCCCAAAGATATGTTGATAGGGTGCGTAGGTGGTTCAGTGGTAGAAAGCTTGCCTGCTATACCAGGGACCCAGGTTCAATTTCTGGTCCATGTACCACAACTGCCCCACAAACCCCAACCCCCCCCCCCCCAAAAAAAAGATATACTGATGTTCCTCTGTCCTGGAAATATGACCTGATTTAGAAGTGAGGTCATTGACGGTGTTGTTAGTTAAGATGAGGCCAAACTGGACTAAAATGGGCACTCTAATTTAATATAACTGGTGTCCTTATAAGGAGAGGGAATTTGAACAAAGACATTGACAGATACTGGGAAGAATGCCATAAGAAGATGGAGGAAGCAGAGATTGGACAGATGCATTAACAAGCCAAGTATTGTCAAGGATTGCTAGCAAACACAAGAACTTAGAAGAAGCAAGGAAGGATTGTCCCCCACAGGTTTCAGATGGATCATGGCTCTGCAGACACCTGGATTTCAGACTTCTGACCTCCAGAACTGAGACGATAAATTTCTGGTTTTTAGCTCTATCCACATGTATCTATCCATTTGTAAATCTATTCATTTGTAAGGCTTTCTTAGGAGAAAGACCACGTATATCCTTTCATATTTATACTTAGGCACTGGGTTGTATAAATAAAAGTCTATTTTAACCAATTGACATGGCATTTCTGGGATCCTGGGGACATATTTTATATAATTGGTTATCGTATAGTAATTTATTAGTATGATTGTGAGTTTCTTGAGCACAGTAGCCATGATTTAGCCATCTTTGAATAATAGATTATGTTACAGAATAGCTTTTCAATAAATATTTATTAAATTGAATTAAGGACCAAGGATTTTTCTAATAAGATTGCATTCAATCTGTTATAAGAATATAATACTCATAAAGGGATATAGATATTGGGTCCAGCTTTGGGATCTGAATGTTTAAAGTTCTAGGGTAGTATTGCTTAAAGAGTGGTCAAATGGTGGTCTACTAAGCAGTCAAGAAAATTTGGCCATTTCAGAGGAAAAAGAAAAGTAATTTTGTTCACATACATTTCAGAAATTCAAAATATAAGATTAATCACTTTTTTTTACCAAAATCCAGGTATATTCTTAATTTATTGTTTATTTTTAAAACAGATAAGACTCTTACATGATTCAAAATTGAGAAAGGTCAAAGGATAAACAGTATAAGAGCTCCTTTCAACCACATCATCTAGCTACCAGTTCTCCTAAGAGGTAACCATTTGGATCAGCTCTTACATATCTTTTCAAAGATATTTTACAATATAAAACAAAATGCAAACACACACATGCACACTTTCCTCCCTTTTACACAAGTGATTTAGGCTATGCACTCTTTTGCATCTTGCTTTTTACATTGAACAGTTTATGTTGGACAGGCTTCTATATGAGTACACAAAAAGCTGCCCCATGTTTTTTAGAGCTGCATGAAGCTCTTTTTGCTCTTATCTTTTTAAAAATAAAACAATTTTATTCACATACTATACAATCAATCCTAAATGTACAATCAGTGGCTCTTAATGTAATCATAGTTATGCATTCACCACTACAGTCAATATGAGAACATTCTTATTTCTTCAGAAGAAAAAAACCTCATATCCTCCTGTTATTGACATTTAGCTTTGGTATAGCGCCTTTGTTACAATTAATGAGAGAATATTACAGTGTTACTGTTAACTATAGACCTTAGTTTATATATTAATTGTATTTTTCCCATATAATACCCTATTATTAACACCTTGTAACAGTGATGTATGTTTGTTCTAGTTCATGTAAGGAGTCTCTTACATACAATTAACCACCATCATTGTCCACTCTGAGTTTTGCTAAGTTATACAGTGCCAATTTTTATCCTCTAGCTTACCTTCTGGTGACATATTAGCCTTCTTTTTTCAACCACACTCACACTCTGCTTTGTTAATTACACTTAGAGTAATGTGCAACCATCACACAATATTGTGTTATTCATTTCTGAACCTTTACGATGAATTTTATTAAACATTCTGTATTCCTCAATCATCAATTAATAAATAAATAATAAAATAGGTTTTAGTCTTGTTGAATAAGTTTTCTGTCTTGTCTCTTCTTTATTAGACATGTTCTAGCTTTCCTTTTTTATTGTTCTGTATTAGCTTTAGAATCAGCCTGTCTGTTAAAAAAAAAATCCTTATTAATTGTTAGGAGGCGGGATTATTTTACAGTTTAATTTAGGAAGATTTTAAGTTTTTGATGTTGAGTCATTCTATCCTAGGTGAAGTTCTATCTTTCCATTTGTTCAAGCATTTCTTTTGTTTCCCTTACCAGTTATTTCAAGTTTTCTGTATTTAGATTTTGCAATTTCTTGTTCCATTACTCCCAGGAATTTTTCCTTTTTTTTTTTCGCTGCTGTTGTAAGTGGGTCTTTTCTAACTATGTGTTGTTGTATGTATGAAAATGACTGATTTCGTTTATTATTATTATTATTATTATTATTATTATTATTAAACTGGCCATAGTAGTGTAGGTCTCTTTCTGGACTCTCCATTCTATTCTATAGAATCTAATCTATAGATAGATTAGTGTCTATCCTTAAGCCAGTCACTACTTTTTTTCAATCTACTAAATTTATTTTAACATTTGTTCCCCCTATTATTTATTTTTAATCCATATGTTTTATTCGTCTGTTTGAAAAGGTAGCTAAAAGGACATCAGACACAAGGTTTTCACAATCACATAGTCACATTGCAAAAGCTATATAAATGACTGATTTCTGAATATTAATTTCATACTAATCCACTTAACTGAATTCTCTGATGATCTGTAAAATTTTGTATTTTTCTCCCAGGTTTTCAGGTATATAATCATGTCATCTTCAAATACTTTACAATTTACCACTCCCTTTCCAAAATTTAAAAATTATTTTTTCTTTTTTTGAAAAGTTTACCCTCTGTATAATATATTGATATATTTAATTTCAATGTAGTATTACACAATACTTAGCAATAGTTATAATTTGAGATACAATTCACATGCCATTAAATTCACCATTTTAAAGTGTACACTTCGGTGGCTTTTAGTATATTCACAAGTTTGAGCAACCATCAACACTACCCAATTCCAGAACATTTTCATTATCCTGAAAAGTTCCTCATTAGCAGTCATTTCCCAGTCCTCTCTCCCCCATCCTCTAGCAACCATTAATCTACTTTTCATCTATATGGATTTGCCTTTTCAAAACATTTCATATAAATGGAACCATACAATATGTGGCCTTTTGTATCTGGCTTAATTTACTTTGGGTAACATTCTCAAGATTTATCATGAAAGTTGTAGCATCTATCAGTACTTCATTTTTTTTTAAAAGCTAAAAATATTCCTTTTCATGGATAGATATACCACACTTTGTTATCCATTCATCAGTTGATGGATATTTGGGTTGTTTCTATTTTGGGCTATTTTGCTGTGATGAACATTTAAGTATAAGTTTATGATGAACATGTTTCAATTCTCTTGTATATACACCTATGAATGTTGAGTTGTATGGTAACTAACTCTTTAAGAAACAGCCAAGCTGTTTTCTGTCATTTTATATTCCTAACAGCGATGTATAAGAGGTTTCCCTTTCGTCCATATTTTTGCTGACAATTGCTATTGTCCTTTCTTTTTATTTAGGTCTTTAATTTCTTTTAACAGTGATTTGTAGCTTTCACTGTGTGAGTCTTGCAGATCGTTTGTTAAATTTGTTCCTAGGTATTTATTAATTTTGATGCTGTAATAATAATAATTCTATAATAAGTGAAATTGTTCTCTTAATTTCATTTTTGAATTGTTTGTTGCTAGTATAGAGAAATAAAACTGATTTTTGTATATTGATCTTGTATCCTGAACCCTTGCTGAACTAATTTTTAGCTCTAGTGGATTTTTTGTGGATTCTTTAGGGTTACCTGTATATAAAGTGTGTCATCTGCAAATAGAGGCAGTTTTACTTCTTGTTTTCTGACATGGATGCCTTTTATTTCATTTCCTTGCCTTAGTTCCCTAGGTAGAACCCCTAGGAAAATGTTGAATAAAATGTTTCTTAGATTTATTTTGCTGATCTTTGTTTAATTTTATTTGGATGTTTACTTCATTTGATTTCATTTTTTCTTATTTGTAAAATTTTATAGATAAATTATATATACAAAAGAATTATACAGTGAAATTTTCCTGATGCTCTTTATGTTTACCTTGAATAAGACTTAGTGTGGAGTATTTGTAGACTCAGTTTCTAGGATGTGTTTTGTCAGCTGACCTAGAAAATATGTGGTTTGTTCCACTTAAAGATCAAAGTTATTTAAGTGGATGCTGATAAGCCAGTGACAAGACTGGTCAAACTGAATAGGGCCTGAACTTTTTTTTTTTGTCTGCAAAGGTTTTATTACACGTATGGAAGGGGCTCAGTCTTTCTTGGGGCTGTTTTCCTCAGGGTGGCCAGAACGCTGCTCAGCCCTTCACTCCTCCCCTTGACACGGATGTGCGTCCTCACCCTCTTCTTAATGAACTTAAGGGTCCGCTTGACCTGGGAGACCGGAGCAGCTCCATGGTGCGCCGCTCTTAGGAGGCGAAGCCACACATCTCCCGGATCATGTCCCGCACGAGCATGCTGTGCTCGATGAGACGCCGTGGCGGCGACTGTGCCCCGGCTTGCTCACGTTCTTGGTCACGTTATGGCCCTTGTTGAAGCCCATAGCCATGGAGAGCGCAGAGCCAGGGTTGCTCCCTTGCAATGGCTGCCGCGGCGGAAGCATAGCCCTGAGCTGTACGAAAGCTTCCTGCTCCATAACTTGTTTGCTCTATCTCAAAACCAAACCCCACCCCATGCACCTAACCACCAACTAACACTTCCTTCCTTGGCCCCCTGTTGTAATATTTGATAAGTTCCTTAAATTCAAAACTCCTAGTAGTTTTGGTAGCTCCACTTCCTCTTTCCACAGCCAGGTGACTGGTGCTTTCTGCATGCAAGAGCTGTGCTGGTCTACTCCTTCCACAAGATGATTCTGGTTTAGGCTTTCAGTGTTTCCCTCTATAGCTAACTTTAATAAAGTCTTCCTTTGCTAATATCCAGATTCACATTTTTGCTTTGATACCAGAAACGTTTGAAAGACACTCTCATTGCTAAAACTCCATTGACTTTGGATTGTAATTTTGCTGCTAGTGCTGTTTGCTTATTAAATGGTATAAATGGTTTACCTATGTAGTAGTTTTTGGAATCTTATTCCCAGCACAATCCCTAGCTATTCTGAATAAATCCAGGTCTACATACCTGCTATTCTGGTTTATTAGAAAAATACATAAAATATAATGTTTCCTCAGAACACTGTTTTTGCAGTCTCACATAGATTCTGATATGTAATGTCTTTATAATCAGCATTTTTTACATAGTCCCCAATTCCATTTGTATTTTTCTCTTGGACCTGAGAACTGTTAGTCCAGTATATTTTATTTCCAAGTAGGTTAGGGCTTTTGTTTCCTATTATGTAATTGCCTTCTAGTTTTATTGCATTGCTCCTAGGGAAATTTGTCTGTACTCTTTCAACCTTTTGGAATTTATTGAAGTTTCCTTTTTTGTTTGGGACTATAAAAAGACGGTGTATTCTCTGCTTTTAGAATCACAGAATTTAGCATATATTATTTAGCTCTACCTTAAGTTATTTAAATCTACTATATCTTTTTTTTTTTTTTTTTTTTGGTATGCTTATACCTGTCATGGACTGAGAGGTGAGTTCAAGTATCTAAAGTATCCTACTGCTAATGTGTTTCTGTCTATTTCTCTATGTTGCCCTTAAGTTTTTGTTTCAAGAGCTATGTTTATGCTATGTTATTTGCACATAGATATTCATAAAGATTTCTGAATTGCATCCCTTAGCATTAGGAAGTAACAAACATTCTTTGTTTTAATGTTTTGATTTTGGACAGAACTCAATCATATTGGAAACTGTTGTGGGCCGCACCGAAAGAGAGAAACCACTCAACTCAAAACTGCAAGCCAATTTGGAGTCTTTATTAGCCAGCCGGTGACTGCCTCAGAAACCTCCAAGAAGGAAGATCCAGAGAGCATCCCCCAGAGGTTTTCAAGGTGAGCTTATAAAGGCTAAAACCACATTCTGGTTTGCAGTTAATAGCAAGCAAGCTTAATCACAGAACAGAAAAATGCCATTAGCTGTTGCCAAAACACATCCCGTTCCCTCAGTTTCCTAACACTGGTCATTGTTTAACTCTTGGGGACATTCCGCCCCAGGTCTTTGGGGACTTTCCCTGCTTGGGCCTGATTTATTGCTCCTGGCCCTCCACAGAAATTAATATCATAACCACTTTTGTTTGCATTAGCCTGTTGCAGGAATGCCCATTGTTTCTGTTCATTGTTTCTTTTCTATTCTTTGGAATCTCTTAGTTTTAGGTTTCTTTTTTTTTGAAGAGTGTAGAGTTGATTTATTGTTCCGTAACCCGATCTGATTCAGTTTTTTTCTTTCACTGGACTAGTGCAAAATTAAGTAATTATTTTGCTAAAGCCAGAAAGAAGCCAAAACTATATCTATTTCATCACAGTTGCACTCCTTATATGCTAAAATAGGTACGGTTTTCACTGATGTCAAAAGGCCCATAAAAAGCTTTTGCAGATTTGCTGAAACTATACTCAGAGAGAAAGTAAAGTAAGTTACCAACAAAATCCTGTTGTCAAATAATATATCTAACATTGTGTAATATCAATGGCATTCAACATGAAAGAGAAATTACCCTGTCCTGTGTACATGCTAGTAGATTTTCTGATTAAAGCTGGAGGAAGCCACTAATCACTAATATGCAGAAAATGTATTAGCTCTTAGCATATGTATGATATACATGAAGATGTGCTAAAGGAGTTTTTGTTCTGTTCTGTACTAAAACCCAGTGCTTCACGAGAAAAGATTTTTCTGTTTAGATAATCACTATTTTGTGAACCTTAACATAGACTGGAAAAGGTGCACTAGATTCAGCACTGATGGCCCACCAGCTAATCATGTATAGCAATAAACAGCGTGTCTTACTGTCAATCTATTCATTGCTTCATTCTGAGAGGAGTGGGTAGTCATGTATATGTCTCCTGATCTTATTTCAGTGTTGAAGGAAGCCATGAAAATATGTGAATAAAATAAATGGTGGCCACCACTTGTTCAGCTTCTCAGCATGTTGTATAAAGACTCTGAATTAATCTGATCAGGCTTTTGTCTGTCTCCTCCACAAAACATCTCCAAGTTGCCAACTGTTTTATTTTATAAAAGCTGCCAGAATGCAGCATACCAGAAACGGAACAGCTTTTAAAAAGAGAATTTATTAAGTTGTAAGTTTACAGTTGTAAGGCTATAAAAATGTCCAAACTATGGTATCCAGAAAAGATACTTTGGTTCAAGAAAGACTGATTGGTGCAGAACTCCTCTGTCAGCTGGGAAGGCATGAGGCTGGCATCTGCTGGGATCTCTGGCTTCTCATTTCAAAAATCTTCCCCAGGGGCATTTTTTCTTTCTTTGTCTCTCAAGGTTTCTGGCAGTGTGGACTCTGTCACCACTGAAACTTTTTCCAAAATGGTTCGCTCTTAAAGGGCTCCAGTAAGCAACCCCACCTTGAATGGATGGAGACAACAGAAGTCTAATTTAACTTGTATAGTCAGTTTAGTTGAACACCATAAGTACCTGGAATCTTGACTAGGCCATGAAATCTTTTTGGTTTGTACAGGTTAGTGAGATGCCCTGATATATCCCTGAGTAATTTGGGCAGTTATACCAGTTTGACTCTGTTGTGTGCCCCAGAAAAGCCATGTCCTTTAATCCTCATTCAATATTGCTGGGTGGAATCTTTTTTATTATTCCCATGGAGATATGGCCCACCCAATTGTGGATGGTAACTTTTAATTAGATGGTTTCTATGAAGATGTGTCCACCCATTCAAGTATGGGGTTACTCACTGGAGCCTTTAAGAAGGGATCATTTTGAAAGAAGCTAGAGAGCCACCAGAACCAACAGAGCCAAGAGAACAGATAGAGCCCTGCGGAAGCCCTTGAGGAGAAAGCTAGCAGGTCTTGCCATGCGCCTTTCCAACTGAAAGAGAAACCCTGAACATCATTGGGATCTTGAATCAAGGTATCTTTTCTTGGATGTCTTAGACTGGACATTTCTATAGCCTTACTTTAATTTGGACATTTTCACAGCCTTAGAACTAAACATGCAACTTAATAAATTCCCCTTTTTAAAAGCTGTTCCATTTCTGGTATATTACATTCTGGAAGCTTTTGCAAATTACAACAGCAATGAATAAAAAGTATTTGCAAAGTCCCCTTGGGGCACTGGGGAGAAAGGAGAAAATATTCAACTTCCCCATTAGGGAAATTCCTAATATTCTCGCAAGCATTAGAGACTTTAAGTCAATAGTCTGAGCCCTCAATCTTGGGATTTTTCCCAATGAAACTTATTCCTGCAAAAGAGAAGCCAAGCCTACTTAAAAATATGCCTAATGCAAGGGTCTGCCTTGTTACCCATCCAGGTCCAGTACCAGGCAACAGTAAGCCCTCAAAAAGTGATCTTTGGACAAGATATGAAAATACATAGTTCACTAAGGTATGTTAGGAAAAAGGAAACAAAGAATTCAGGGGTAGTCTCAAAAATAAAAACTCAGACACTGACTTAATTATGGGAATAATTTGATTTAAAGGTATCTTTTTTTGCTAAAATGTGTGTACCTGTGCCTCAAATGTTCCATTTATTTCTTGGAATTCCTTTCCAGACTGATGCCTTTCTAAGGCACACCAAAAAAGGACACAGTTTGGAGAACTATATTTCAAACCTTTATCAATAGAGCATATCTATATACTCCTATGAAATTATCTGTCAAGAGAAGTGATGAATATTTTTGCATTAAAAAATTCTTAATTGAAAAAAAAATTATGCCTAAGAGTTACCCCCCAGAGAACCTTTTCCGTTGTTCAAATGTGGCTTCTCTAAACCAACTCTGCAGGTGAACTCACTGCCCTCCCTACTACATGGGACATGATTCCCAAGGGTGTAAATCTCCCTGGCAACATGGGACAGTATTCCCAGGATGAACTGGGACCTGTTTCATAGGATTGAGAAAGCCTTCTAGACCAAAGAGGGGAAGAAAGAAATGAGACATTCTACATTCCACATGGTGACATAGAATCCCATATCTGTTGATCTTCTAACAATTTTGTATTGCTAATCCTCAATCTCAACTTCTTCTTGTGTGTTTTAAACATCCTGTGACATGTGCCCAAGGTCTTGGTAATAAGACTCTTCACATCAACATTAAGGTGACAAATACCAAAAATAAAATAAGTTCTTAAATATTACCTGAGGCAGAATTATAGTAAGTGTTAAGTATCCTGCAAAAACAGTATTGCAAGATCAAATAATTTGGAGAAATATTTGGTTAAGTAAGATTTATAAATTTTTTATAGTCCAATGTCTTAGAGCTGTTAAATATACTCACAGGTATTATATCTTTAAGAAGATATAGCTGAAAAAGTTTCTCAAATTTATTTGACTCCAGGAGTCTCAGGGAAACATTCATTTTTATGATCTCAAATAATCACATCACAACCTCCCATGATGTCTGGGTATTCTGGCTTGGCAAGAGAGGTTTCACCCCCAAGAAAAGGCATACTTTATTTTGTCTGATTCGTTATTTCATTCTGTTCATTGACAATAGAAATCATTCACCTGCACTTGAAGCATACCCCAGCATTTGTCCATAAGTTGGTTCTACACAGGGCTGCCTGCTGCCCAGGGGAAAAAAAATAAAAAATAGATAAATAAATAAAGTTTAAATGGCTGAGAGATTTCAGAGTTGAAAAGTTATTCTAGAGGTTATTCTTATGTATTATATAGATATCCCTTTTTAGTTTGTGGTGTATTGGAGTGGCTAGAGGGAAGTACCTGAAACTGTTGAGCTGTGTTCCAGTAGCCTTGATTCTTGAAGATGACTATATAAAAATATAGCTCTTACGATGTGACCTTGTGATTGTGAAAACCTTGTGTCTGATGCTCTTTTAGTCCAAGGTATAGACAGATGAGTATAAATAAATAAATAAATAAATAATATGGGGGGAATAAAGGGTAAAAAATTGAAATAGGTGATCAATGAGAGGGCTATGGGATGTTTGTCTTTTTTCCTTTTATTTATTTTTTTTCTGGAGTGATGCAAATATTCTAAAAAATGGTCATTGTGATGAATACACAACTATGTGTTGATATTGCAAGCCATTGATTGTATACTATGTATGAACTGTATGTGTGAGGAGATTTCTCAATAAAAAAATATTTTTAAAAAAGCTTATGAGAGACTTCCGGAGAAGATGGCGGCTTAGTAAGACGCGCGGGTCTTAGTTCCTCCTCCAGAAAAGCAACTAAAGCAACAGAAACAATACAAAACAGCTCCCGGAGTCACGACAGAGACCAAAAAAGACAGCGTACCCCATTCTGGAACGGCTGAACGGGTAGGGAGAATCCACTGCTGTGAGATACCCGAGGGGTGCACGTTTTCCCCGCTGGGGGGGCTGGCGTCTGGGGTCCCCTCCACGCACGTGGCTCCCCGGTCTGACTGGGAACATTGGATAGCGGGGCCCTCCCGTCACGCTTGGCGTCTCGGGCCAGCTGGGCAATTTGGACCGGCACTCCCCCAAGCCACGGCCAGCGACCCCCGCCTCCACGCGCGGTTTCCCGGGCCGACTGCCCCGCAGACAAACGACCGCCACGAGCGCCACCTACTGGGCAGGAAAAGAAAAACAGAGCCCAGAGATTCCACAGAAAAACCTTTCAACCAGCTGGGTCCCACACCCAGGGAGATCTGATCAAATGCCCAGACACCAGCAGAAAATAATGGATGACGCTCGGAAAATTGAAGATATGGCCCAATCAAAGGAACAAACCAATAGTTCAAATGAGATACAGGAGCTGAGACAACTAATGCTGAATATACGAACAGAAATGGAAAAACTCTTCAAAAACCAAATCAATAAATTGAGGGAGGACATGAAGAAGATATGGGCTGAACAAAAAGAAGAAATAGAAAATCTGAAAAAACAAATCACAGAACTTGTGGGAGTGAAGGACAAAGAAGAAAAAATGGAAAAAACAATGGATACCTACAATGGTAGATCTAAAGAGACAGAAGCTACAATTAGTGAACTGGAGGATGGAACAACTGAATTCCAAAAAGAAACAGAAACTATAGGGAAAAGAATGGAAAAACTTGAGCAGGGAATCAGGGAACTGAATGACAATATGAAGCGCACAAATATACGTGTTGTGGGTGTCCCAGAAGGAGAAGAGAAGGGAAAAGGAGGAGAAAAACTAATGGAAGAAATTATCACTGAAAATTTCCCAACTCTTATGAAAGACCTAAATATACAGATCCAAGAAGTGCAGCGCACCCCAAAGAGAATAGACCCAAATAGGCGTTCTCCAAGACATTTACTAGTTAGAATGTCAGAGGTCAAAGAGAAAGAGAGGATCTTGAAAGCAGCAAGAGAAAAACAATCTGTCACATACAAGGGAAACCCAATAAGACTATGTGTAGATTTCTCAGCAGAAACCATGGAAGCTAGAAGACAGTGGGATGATATATTTAAATCACTAAAAGAGAAAAACTGCCAACCAAGACTCCTATATCCAGCAAAATTGTCCTTCAAAAATGAAGGAGAAATTAAAACATTTATAGACAAAAAGTCACTGAGAGAATTTGTGACCAAGAGACCAGCTCTGCAAGAAATACTAAAGGGAGCACTAGAGTCAGATACGAAAAGACAGAAGAGAGAGGTATGGAGTAAAGTGTAGAAAGAAGGAAAATCAGATATGATATATATAATACAAAAGCCAAAATGGTAGAGGAAAATATTATCCAAACAGTAATAACACTAAAAGTTAATGGACTGAATTTCCCAATCAAAAGACATAGAATGGCAGAATGGATTACAACCCAGCAATACCACTGCTAGGTATCTACTCAAAGGACTTAAGGGCAAAGACACAGACGGACATTTGCACACCAGTGTTTATAGCAGCATTATCTACAACTTCAAAGAGATGGAAACAGCCAAAATGCCCATCAACAGACGAGTGGCTAAACAAACTGTGGCGTATACCTACGATGGAATATTATGCAGCTTTAAGACAGACTAAACTTATGAAGCATGTAATAACATAGATGGACCTAGAGAACATTATGCTGAGTGAGTCTAGCCAAAAACTAAAGGACAAATACTGTATGGTCCCACTGATGTGAACCGACATTCGAGAATCAGCTTGGACTATATCATTGGTAACAGAGACCAGCAGGAGTTAGAAACAGGGTAAGATAATGGGTAATTGGAGCTGAAGGGATACAGACTGTGCAACAGGACTAGATACAAAAACTCAAAAATGGACAGCACAATAATACCTAAGTGTAATGTAACTAGGTTGGAACACTGAATGAAGCTGCACCTGAAATATGAAAAAAAAAAAAAAAAAAAAAAAAGCTTATGAGATGTCCCAACTCATCATCCTGATTTGACTTTTGCTTCACTATAACTTATTCTCCATAGATAGGGCATGTCACACTGAAATGAAAGGGATTTCTTCCTCTATATACTTTGAAATTTATGAGATATATACAGAAGATTATATAAACTATAGTACAAAGTAAATATCTATGGCAATAATTTCTGATTCTAACTACCCAGAGTTACATCAGACTCCAAGATTAAGAGCTTAGTTCCCATGAGACTGTTCTCCCTTCAGTCACTATCAACAAGTGTCAAGGTTCCCAACGGGCTACAAATTTGGAAATTTCCACTACCCCCTCAGTTTCAATAATTTACTAGAATGACTCATGGAACTCAAGTAAGCACTATACCTATGATTGGTTTAATTATAGTGGAAAGGATACAAATAAGAAGAGATACATAAGATGAGGTCTAGGAAGGTCCCCAAATATGAAGCTCCAGTGTCTTCTCCATATGAAGTCAGGATATGTTACTCTCCCAGCACATAGATGTATATTATTCACTAGGGAAACACTCCAGAGCTTTGATGTCTTGAATTTTTATTGGGGTCTTATATTTAGGCATGATTGAGTGAATCAATGCCCACATGGGTGAGCTCAGTCTCCAGACTCCCTTCTCTGCCTGGAGGAACATATATTGCATGGATCAAAGTCACAATGCCCTAATCAGTGGCTGGTCAATAAATTAGTTGTGGCCAGCCCCTGATGCTAAGACTACTAGTGTGGCTGGCCCCATCTTGAATCATCTCCTTTCAGAAACTAACAGATATGGTCTGCGACGCACCATGATAACAAAAGACACTCCTATTACAGGAAATTCCAAAGATTTAGAGCATATTTCCAGAAACAGGAAATAAAGTCCTGCCAAGTTTAAGAATTATACAGCACTGTGTATTCATACAAAGGTTTAGAAAAGGACCACTTATGCAAAAAAAAAAAAGGAGTTGGTTTTCCTACCTCACACCGTATACAAAATTAACTCAAAATGGCTCAAAGACCTAAATGCAAGAGCTAAAACTCTAAAACTCTTAGACAAAACAAAGGTAAGTCTTTCTGAGCTTGGATTTGGCAATGATTTATTCAAGATGACACCAAAGCACAAGCAATCAAATTAAAAATGGATAATTTGAAGGGAGGGGTCAAGATGGCGGCTTAGCAATGTGCGCATTTTAGTTCGACCTTCAGAACAACTACTAAATAACCAGAAACAGTACAGAACAGCTCCCGGAGCCACAATAGTGACCGAACACACAGAGTACCCCAGTCTGGACCAGCTGGACTGGCTGTGAGTCTCCGGAACCATGAGTTCGCCAAGCCGCGGCAGCCAGCGCCCAGCACCCCTCCCCCACAGGCGGCTTCCCGGAGGGAAAGGAAAGAGACTTTAACAGTAGCAGGGACTGAGTCCAACCAAACACCAATTGTGGCATTAATAAACAAATTCTGACTACTAAAAATAGGCCCCCAGCTCAGGAGAACCTGGTCAAGGTGGAGGTCGCTTATTGGGCTAACCAAAAAAGAGGAAAGGGGATGAAACAGAGGTTTTTTTTGGCTGTTTATATGGAGGCTTGGCTGCCTCTGGATTCAGCAGTGGGACTACTCAGGCTGCAACCGCCCCAGGCATAGGCAGAAACAGATGGCTTTCAAGGCTGTCTCCCACCTGTGCCTTCCCCAGGGGAAGGGTGAAGCCCACTTAGGTGGAACCCCCCTCTAAAGGAATTCAGACACCAGGACTTGGCAATTTGAAGCCATTAAAATCAGCCTACAACCTGTCCTCTGTCTCCACCATGCCCCCAGCAGGGAGAGCCTTCCAAAGTTAAAGGAGCCACAACATCTTTTGCTGGTGGGACCCATAGGCAGACAAGTGCCACATACTGTGTAGGATAAGAAAAACAGAGCCCAGAGACTTCACAGGAAAGTCTTTCAACCTGCTGGGTCTCACCCTCAGGGAAAACTGATGCAGGGGACTCCTTCCCCCTGATAGGAGGCCAGTTTAGTCTGGGAAAACCCGGCTGGATTCTGTAATACCTATGTAGACCCTCCTAAGGGTGGGGAGGGAAAAGGCACCTTACAAGCAGGACAAGAAACAAGAAAAAAAGAACTGAAAAATTACCCTCTGTTAAACAAAACTTAAGCTAGAGACCCAGAAAAAGTGAACTGTAGGTCAAAGAAGAGATAGACAACGAACTCAACTAGAAAGAAAACCCTAGGTAAGATAAGTGAAAGCAATCTCCAGAATAAACTAATTAAGGTAATTAAATGTCTAGATGCCAGCAAAAAATAACAAATCACACCAGGAAAATTGAAGACATGACCCAGTCAAAGGAACAAACCAATAGTTCAAATGAGATACAGGAGCTGAAACAACTAATTCAGAATATACGAACAGAAATGGAAAACCTCATCAAAAACCAAATCAATGAATTGAGGGAGGACATGAAGAAGGCAAGGAATGAACAAAAAGAAGAAATGGAAAGTCTGAAAAAATGAATCACAGAACTTATGGGAATGAAAGTTATAGTAGAAGAGATGAAAAAAACAATGGCAACCTACAATGGTAGATTTAAAGAGACAGAGGTTAGGATTAGTGAACTGGAGGATGGAACATCTGAAATCCAAAAAGAAACAGAAACTAGAGGGAAAAGAATGGAAAAATATGAGCAGGGGCTCAGGGAATTGAATGATAATATGAAGCGCACAAATATACGTGTTGTGGGTGTCCTGGAAGGAGAAGAGAAGGGCAAAGGAGGAGAAAAACTAATGGAAGAAATTATCACTGAAAATTTCCCAACTCTTATGAAAGAGCTAAAATTACAGATCCAAGAAGTACCCCAAAGAGAATAGGTCCCAATAGACGTTCTCTAAGACACTTACTAGTCAGAATGTCAGAGGTCAAAGAGAAAGAGAGGATCTTGAAAGCAGCAAGACAAAAGCAATCCATCACATGCAAAGGAAACCCAATAAGAGTATGTGTAGATTTCTCAGCAGAAACCATGGAGGTGAGAAGACAGTGGGATGATATATTTAAATTACTAAAAGTGAAAAACTGCCAACCAAGAATTCTATACCCAGAAAAATCGTCCTCAAAATGAGGGAGAAATTAAAATATTTTCAGACAAAAAGTCACTGAGAGAACTTGTGACCATGAGACCAGCTCTGCAAGAAATACTAAAGGGAGCACAAGAGTCAGATACGAAAAGACAGAAGAGAGAGGTGTGAGAAGAGTGTAGAAAGAAGGAAAATTAGATATGACATACAAAATACAAAAGGCAAAATGGTAGAGGAAAATATTATCCAAACAGTAATAACACTAAATGTTAATGGATTAAACTCCCCAATCAAAAGACATAGACTGGCAGAATGGGTTAAAAAAACAGGATCCTTCTATATGCTGTCTGCAGGAAACACATCTTGGACCCAAAGATAAACATAGGTTGAAAGTGAAAGGTTGGGAAAAGATATTTCATGCAAATAACAATTTTTTTGTTAGCAAGACTGACAAAAAGAAGAAGAGAGAGGATGCAAATAAATCAGAGAAGAGCAGGAGTTGCTATACTGATATCCAACAAATTAGACTTCAAATATAAAACAGTTAAAAGAGACAAAGAAGGACACTATCTACTAATAAAAGGAACAATTAAACAAGAAGACATAACAATCATAAATATTTATGCACCGAACCAGAATGCCCCAAAATACGTGAGGCAAACACTGCAAATACTGAAAAGGAAAATAGACACATCTACCATAATAGTTGGAGACTTCAATTCCCCACTCTCATCAATGGACAGAACATCTAGAGGATCAATAAAGAAACAGGGAATTTGAATATTAGAATAAATGAGCTAGACTTAACAGACATTTATAGGACATTACACCCCACAACAGCAGTATACACCTTTTCCTCAAGTGTTCATGGATCATTCTCAAAGATAGACCATATGCTGGATCACAAAGCAAGTCTCAACAAATTTAAAAAGATTTAAATCATACACAACACTTTCTCAGATCATAAAGGAATGAAATTGGAAATCAATAATAGGCAGAGCGCCAGAAAATTCATAAATACGTAGAGGCTCAACAACACACTCTTAAACAACCAGTGGGTCAAGGAAGAAATTGCGAGAGAAATCAGTAAATATCTCGAGGCAAATGAAAATGAAAACACACCATATCAAAACTTATGGGATGCAGCAAAGGCAGTGTTAAGAGGGAAATTTATTGCCCTAAATGCCTATATCAGAAAAGAAGAAAAGGCAAAAATTCAGGAATTAACTGTCCACTTGGAAGAACTGGAGAAAGAACAGCAAACTAACCCCAAAGCAAGCAAAAGGAAGGAAATAACAAAGATTAGAGCAGAAATAAATGAAATTGAGAACATGAAAACAGTAGAGAAAATCAATAAAACCGGAAGTTGGTTCTATGAGAAAATCAATAAGATTGATGGGCCCTTAGGAAGACTGACAAAAAGAAGAAGAGAGAGGATGCAAATAAATAACATCAGAAATGGAAGAGGAGACATAACCACTGACCTCACAGAAATAAAGGAGGTAATAACAGGATACTATGAACAACTTCATGCTAATAAATACAACAATGTAGATGAAATGGAAAACTTCCTAGAAAGGCATGAACAACCAACTTTGACTCAAGAAGAAATAGATGACCTCAACAAACCAATCACAAGCAAAGAAATTGAATCAGTCATTAAAAAGCTTCCCAGAAAGAAAAGTCCAGGACCAGACGGCTTCACATGTGAATTCTACCAAACATTCCAGAAAGAATTAGTACCAACTCTCCTCAAACTCTTCAAAAAAACTGAAGTGGATGGAAAGCTACCTAATTCATTCTATGAAGCCAACATCACCCTCATACCAAAACCAGGCAAAGATATTACAAAAAAAGAAAACTACAGACCAATCTCTCTAATGAATATAGATGCAAAAATCCTCAACAAAATTCTAGCAAATTGAATCCAGCAACACATTAAAAGAATTATATATCATGACCAAGTAGGATTCATCCCAGGTATGCAAGGATGGTTCAACATAAGAAAATCAATTAATGTAATACACCATATCAACAAATGAAAGCAGAAAAATCACATGATCATCTCAATTGATGCAGAGAAGGCATTTGACAAGATTCAACATCCTTTCCTGTTGAAAACACTTCAAAGGATAGGAATACAAGGGAACTTCCTTAAAATGATAAAGGGAATATATGAAAAACCCACAGCTAATATCATCCTCAATGGGGAAAAATTGAAAACGTTCCCCCTAAGATCAGGAACAAGACAAGGCTGTCCACCATCACCACTGTTATTCAACATCATGTTGGAGGTTCTAGCCAGAGCAATTAGACAAGAAAAAAAAAAATACAAGGCATCGAAATTGGAAAGGAATAAGTAAAACTATCACTGTTTGCAGATGATATGATTCTATACGTCAAAAACCCTGAAAAATCCACAGCAAAACTACTAGAGCTAATAAATGAGTACAGCAAAGTAGCAGGTTACAAGATCAACATTCAAACATCGGTAGTGTTTCTATACACTAGTAATGAACAATTTGAGGGGGAAATCAAGAAACGAATTCCATTTACAATTGCAACTAAAATAATAAAATACTTAGGAATAAATTTAACTAAAGAGACAAAAGACCTATACAAAGAAAACTACAAAAAACTTAAAAGAAATCACAGAAGACCTAAATTGATGGAAAGGCATACCGTGTTCATGGATTGGAAGATTAAATATAGTTAAGATGTCAATTCTACTTAAATTGATTTACAGATTCAATGCAATACCAATCAAAATCCCAACAACTTACTTTTCAGAAATAGAAAAACCAATAAGCAAATTTATCTGGAAGGGCAGGGTGCCCCAAATTGCTAAAAGTATCTTGAGGAAAAAAAAAAACAAAGCTGGAGGGCTCACGCTGCCTGACTTTAAGGCATATTATGAAGCCACAGTGGTCAAAACAGCATGGTACTGGCATAAAGATAGATATATTGACCAATGGAATCGAATAGAGTGCTCAGATATAGACCCTCTCATCTATGGACATTTGATCTTTGATAAGGCAGTCAAGGCAACTCACCTGGGACAGAACAGTCTCTTCAATAAATGGTGCCTAGAGAACTGAATATCCATATGCAAAAGAATGAAAGAGGACCCATATCTCACACCCTATACAAAAGTTAACTCAAAATGGATCAAAGATCTAAACATTAGGTCTAAGACCATAAAACAGTTAGAGGAAAATGTGCGGAGATATCTTATAAATCTTATAATTGGAGGCGGTTTTATGGACCTTACACCTAAAGCAAGAGCACTGAAGAAAGAAAGAAAGAAATGGGAACTCCTCAAAATTAAACACTTTTGTGCATCAAAGAACTTCATCAAGAAAGTAAAAAGACAGTCTACACAATGGGAGACAATATTTGGAAATGACATATCAGATAAAGGTCTAGTATCCAGAATTTATAAAGAGATTATTCAACTCAACAACAAAAAGACAGCCAATCCAATTACAAAATGGGAAAAAGACTTGAACAGACACTTCTCAGAAGAGGAAATACAAATGGCCAAAAGGCACATGAAGAGATGATCAACATCCCTGGCCATTAGAGAAATGCAAATCAAAACCACAATGAGATATCATCTCACACCCACCAGAATGGCCATTATCAACAAAACAGAAAATGACAAGTGCTGGAGAGGATGTGGAGAAAGAGGCACACTTATCCACTGTTGGTGGGAATGTCAAATGGTGCAACCACTGTGGAAGGCAGTTTGATGGTTCCTCAAAAAGCTGAATATAGAATTACCATATGACCTGGCAATACCATTGCTAGGTATCTACTCAGAGGACATAAGGGCAAAGACACAAACAGACATTTGCACACCAATGTTTATAGCAGCATTATTTACAATTGCAAGGAGATGGAAACAGTCAAAATGTCCATCAACAGACGAGTGGCTAAACAAAATGTGGTATATGCATACGATGGAATATTATGCAGCTTTAAGACAGAATAAAGTTATGAAGTATGTAACAACATGGATGGACTTTGAGAACATTATGCTGAGTGAGACTAGCCAAAAACTAAAGGACAGATACTGTATGGTCTCACTGATATGAACTGACATTAGTGAATAAACTTGGAATATGTCATTGGTAACAGAGACCATCAGGAGATAGAAATAGGGTAAGATATTAGGTAATTGGAGCTGAAGGGATACAGACTGTGCAACAGGACTGGATACAAAAACTCAGAAATGAACAGCACAATATTACCTAACTGTAACGTAATTATGTTAAAACACTGAATGAAGCTGCATGTGAGAATGATAGAGGGAGGAGGGCTGGGGACATAAATGAAATCAGAAACAAAGATAGATGTTAAAGATCGAGATGGTATAATCTAGGAATGCCTAGAGTGTATACTAATAGTGAAATATACAATGTACAAACTTTAAAAATGTTTTTGCATGAGGAAGAACAAAGGAATGTCATTATTGCAGGGTGCTGAAAATAGATGATAATTAATACTTTAAAATGTCACCTTATGTGTGAGACTAAAGCAAAAAATGTTTATTTGTTACAAAATTTACATTTTGACTAAAGCATTTTCTAATATAACTCATGTAAATAGTTTGATTGAATGTCATAAGAACTTGGAATCTCAGGTAGGACATGAGATTTTGTTGGTTTGTCCAGAGTGATGCCCCGATGAATCCCAGAGTGATTTGATCAGTTACTGGAAAAGTATTTGCAAGCCCCCTTCAGGGAATGGTGAGAATGGGGGAAAACTCAACTTCCCCAAGTTGAATTCTTGATATTCTCACAAGCAGTGTGGACAACCAAAGCTATAGGCTGAGTCCCCAGTCTTGGGGGTTGTTCATATGAAACTTAACCCCACAAAGGATAGGTCAAGTCTACTTAAAATTTAGGCCTAAGAGTCACCACCAAGAGAGCCTCTTTTGTTGCTCAGATGTGGCCTCTCTCTCCAGCCAACATGAGGAGCAGTCTCACCACCCTACCCCTCTCTGCATGGGACATGACTCCCAGGAATGTGGACCTTCTTGGCAATGTGGGACAGGGATCCTGGAATGAGCTGAGACTCAGCATCAAGGGACTGAGAAAAACCCTAGAATGAGCTGAGAATTAACATCAAGGGATTAAGAGAACCTTCTTGACCAAAGTGGGAAGAGTGAAATGAGACTAAGTGTCAATGGCTGAGAGATTCCAAACAGAGTCGAGAGGTTATTCTTATGCATTAAGTAGATATCACCTTGTTGTTCAAGATGTAGTGGAGAGACTGGAGGGAACCACCTGAAAATGTAGAGCTGTGTTCCAGTAGCCATGTTTCTTGATGATGATTGAACAGTGATATACCTTTCACAATGAGACTCTGTGAATGTGAAAACCTTGTGTGTGATGCTCCTTTTAGCTACTTTATCAACAGAAGAGTAGAACATATGGAATAAAAATAAATAATAGGGGGAACAAATGTTAAAATA
Organism: Tamandua tetradactyla; assembly: GCF_023851605.1. NCBI lineage: Eukaryota > Metazoa > Chordata > Mammalia > Pilosa > Myrmecophagidae > Tamandua > Tamandua tetradactyla. Next base: position 94,893,447 of record NC_135333.1, on the reverse strand, counting down.
AATTTAGTTTGAAATGCTAGTGGTAAATGAAAGTGAGGGGTAAGGGGTATGGTATGTATAATCTTTTTTTCTCTATTATCATTTTATTTCTTTTTCTGTTGTCTTATTATTTTTTTCCAAATCGATGCAAATGCTCTAAGAAATTATGAATATGCAACTATGTGATGATATTAAGAATTACTGATTGTATATGTAGAATGGAATGATATCTTAATGTTTTGTTTGTTAATTTTTTTTAATTAATAAAAAAAAGTTAAAAAAATAAGTACTTGAAAAATTAAAAAAAAATGGATAATTTGGACTCCATTAAATTTATAAACTTGTTGCATCCTAGAAATGGAATGCTTCCAGGACCTTATAAGGCCTCTTACTTCTCACATCTCCTTCCTTCCTACAGAGATAACCAGTCTGTGTGTGTGATAATCATTCCCATACCTTAGTTTTATCTTATATGCATATGTCCCTAAACAATATAGTTTTGTTTTTCCCATTTTGAAGTTAAATAAATAGAATCCCACTCAATGCATTCTTCGTCACTTGCCTTTTTTGCTCAGTATTGTTTTTGTGAGCTTCATTCATGCATATAGAATGCAGTGTATAGAATTTCATTATGTAATAGCCCATAATTAATACCATTATTCTTTTTGGTATTTATAGACTTTGGATTATTTTAGGCATGACTACTGCTTCAATGACCTATATGTCTCCTAATACTGTGTGCAAGAGTGTGCTAGTTTGAAACTGTTATGTGCCTCAAAAAAGGCCATGTTATTTTAATCCATCCCTGGTGGGGGGCAGATGTTTTGTGGGTGGAACCTTTTGATTAAGCTGTTTCAATTGAGATATGACTTAGCCCATTTGTGATAGTCAGGTTCATGTGTCAACTTGGCCAAATGGTGGTGCCCAGTTGTCTAGTTAGGCATGCGCTGGCCTGTTTGTTGCTATGAGGACATTTCATGGACTTAAATCATCACCACGTTTATGGCATCCACAGCTGATTGCATTTACAATCAGCTGAGGGGAGTGTCTTCTTCAATGAGTGACACTTAATCTAATCACTGGAAGGCTTTTAGGGAGGATTCAGAAGAAATAATCATTCTTCCTGCTTCAGCCAGCCAGCCTCTCCTGAGAGTTCATTAAGGACCTTCATTGGTGTGCCAGCTTCCATTCTGCCCTACAAATCTTGGACTGTTACATCTTCATGGTTGACCAGCCAGCCTCTCCTGAGAGTTCATTGAGGATCTTCATTGGTGCTACCAGCTTGCAGCCTGCCTTACAGTCTTTGAACTCTTACATCCCCACAGTTATGTGAGACACTTTTATAAATTTTATATTTACAGGTATCTCCTGCTCTTTCCTTTTCTCTAGAGAACCCTAGCTAATACACCATTCAAGGTGGGTCTTAATCATTTACTGGAGCCCTTTATGAGAGGATAAAAGACAGAAAAGCCAAGAGAGCTTGGAGAGAGAGAAACAAGAAGTACCCACAGGAGCTGAGAGAAAGAAACACTGACACCAGAACTTGAAGGCAAGGAAACTGAGGAGAGAAAAAACAGCAGATCCTGGCCATGTGCTTTCCCATGTGACAGAGGAACCCAGATGCCAGTAGCCTTTCTTCACAGAAGATTTCTTCTTGATGCCTTAATATAGGCATTTTCATGGTCTTACAACTGTAAATTTGTAAACTAAAAAATACCCAGTGTAAAAGCCAACCCATTTCAGGCATATTGCATTCCAGCAGCTTTAGCAAACTGAAACAAAGAGTTTCTCTAAGTTTTATGTCTAGGAGAATATAGTTTGGACTGTCTTGTAAAGGCAAAGGTGTGCACTCTCAATTTTTCAAAATGGTTATATCAATTTAATAATCTTACCACCAGAGGATGAGAGTTTTCATTGCTATTGTCAATGTTTCTCATTATATTTTCAGATGTTTATACATGTTTGTCAATGTAGTGGCTTGTAGGGGTAGCTTATTGTGGTTTTAGGGTGTCTCTAATTGATGCATGAGGTTGAACATTTTTCATATGCTTATTGACCATTTGGATTTCCTCTTTGGGGAGGTGCCTGCTCAAGTATTTGGCAATTTTCCAATTGTATTTGTCTTTTATCATATTGACTTGTAAGAGTGTTTTTTATACTTAAGATACTAATCCTTTTCATTTATCTGTGTTGCAAATATTTTTCCTAAGTTTATGGCTCCCAATTGATCTGTTAAAAATGCCTATCATGTGGGATATGACTTCCAGGGATGAGCTTGGCCCTGGCACCATGGGATCAACAATGCCATCCTGATCAAAAGGAGAGAAAGAAGTGTAACAAATAAGGTATCAGTGGCTGAGAGAGTTCAAATAGAATCGAGAGGTCACTCTTACACAAGCTTCAGTTTGTCATTACTACCTATCATAGCTTGCCAAACCCCAACCAAAACCATTCCTACCAATCCTAAAAAACACCTTCGGTATTATATAAGATTCTACAAAGGTTCCATGCACTAGGGTAACTTTCCAGAAACCCACAACCTTGAGATTGGCCCCTGGACAAAGTCCTGAAATGCAGAGGGGCCAGCCTTTCCAGAACATCGACTAGTTCCATCCCCCATCCCATATTATTGACAGCCCCTTACAATATGAAAAAGTTAGAATGGGAGTAGCCCAAATACCCCTAAAGAGTGGGAGAAAGTTGTTGTTGGTGGAGTTATACAGAGAAGATAGAGTTTAACAAATGAGCATGATTGCTGAATCATTATATTGATATTTCTTTTAATCCCGTGTCTGGGAGCAGCAAGAAGTAGAAACCTAAAATTGTGGGATAGTAACCCATCTCACACTCTGAAATCTGTTCTACAACTAATTGTTGTGATGTGCTTTGAAATTTATTGCTTTTTATATATGTGTTATTTTTACAAAAGAAAAGTCAATCGTGATAAAAAATTCTTTTTAATATTTTAAAAAGCCTATCAGATCCTGTTATGTTCTTGTTTAAAGCTTTTCTATGGCTCCCTACTTCAGTTAGCTGTAAAATCTAAATTTGCCATAATCCCCAGTCCTTATTCCTTCTTTCCTAAGTTCCAACAACACTGGCTGCCTTTTTGTTTCTTAGTCATGTGCATGAGAGACTTGAGCTTCCTCTCTTGCACAGCTTTGGACAAGGGTGAATTCTTGGCAAATGCTTGCTGGCACTGTGGTAGTTTGAAACTGAATAGACACAAGACGAACATGTTCTTAAAACTAATCCATTACATTGTGGATGGGAAATTTTGATTATGTTATTTCAGTTGAAGCATGCCCCAGGTGGGTCTTAATCCTCTTACTGAGCCTATACATGGTGTACAATCAATGGCTCACAATATCATCACATGGTTGTGTATACATCACAAGGATCATTTTTAGAACATTTGAATCACTCCAGAAAAAGAAATAAAAAATAAAAAATAAAAACTCATATATCCCTTACTCCTTACCCCTTCTCTCATTTGCCACCACTGTTTCAATCTACCCAACTTTTTACCCTTTTTCCTCCTCATGTTATTTAATTTTTATCCATATTTTTTGACTCATCTGTCCATACCCTGGATAGAAGATTTATCAGACACAAGGTTGGGTTTTTTAAAAATATTTTTATTGATAAAACATAACAACATACAAGCATGACACTCAACATATGAGCATTCCATTCTTGTTATATAATCAGTGACTTACAATATCATCACATAGTTGTGTATGTGATGTCTTAGATGCCTTAAATGTCTTAGAACATTTGCATCACTCCAGAAAAAGAAAGAACTCATACATACCATAACCCTTACCCCATGGACCTCTAGTATTTCCATCTACCCAATACATTTTAACCTTTGTTCCCCCTATTTTTTCTATACCCCTTACCACTCCCTTTCATTGATCGCTAGCATTTCAATCTACTCAATTTCATTTCAACATTTGTTCCCCCTATTATTTATTTATTTTTAATCCATATGTATTACTGATCTGTTCGTACTATAGATATGGTATCTTCTTGAGTCAAGAAGGTTTTCTCAATCCCTTGATGCTGAGTCCAAGTTCATTCTAGGATTTCTCAGACACAAGATTTTCACAATCACATGGTGTTCTAGTTTGCTAGCTGCTAGAATGAAATATACCAGAAACAGAATGCTTTTAAAAAGAGAAATTTGATAAGTTGCTGGTTTATAGTTCTAAGGCTGAGAAAATGTCTCAATTAAAACAAGTCTATAAAAATGTCCAATCTAAGGCATCCATGTGGGGAAAGATATCTTGGTTCAAGAAGGCCAAAGAAGTTCAGGGTTTCTCTCTCAAGTGAGAAGGCACATGGTGAACACAGTCAGGGCTTCTCTTTCAGCTGGAAGGGCACATGGTGAACACGGTGTTATCTGCTAACTTTTTCTCCTGGCTTCCAGTTTCATGAAGCTCCCTGGGAGGCATTTTCCTTCTTCATCTCCAAAGGTCGCTGGTTGGTGGACTTTCTGCTTCGTGGTGCTGCAGCCTTCTCTGCTCTCTGTGAATCTCCCATTCTCCAAAATGTTTCCTCTTTTGTAGGACTCCAGCAAACCAATCAATCACCTAATCCATTTTAACAACCACTCTTGACTAAATTACACCATCCAAGGAGATGATCTGATTACAGTTTCAAACATACAGTATTAAATATGGATTATTCTACCTTTATGAAATGGGATTTTGATTAAAACAGGGGCTTTTCTAGGGGGCATACATCTTTTCAGACCAGCACACACAGTCACATTGCAAAATCCGTATTATTATACAATTACATTCAAGAATCAAGGCTACTGAAACACAGCTCAACAGTTTCACGTACTTCCCTCCAGCCCCTCCAAAACACCATAAACCAAAAAAGGATATCTATATAATGCATAAGAATAACCTCCAGGATAATCTCTCAACTCTAGAAAGGGGCTTTACAAATACTTTTTATTCAATGCCGAAATTACTCTGGGATATATTGAGGCATGGCACTAATCTGTACAAACCAACAAGATCTCATGGTCTATTCGAGATTCCATGCACTTACAGTGTTCAACTAAACCAATCATACAAATTAAATTAGGTAATGAGTTACCCAAAGTATAAATTTTGCACTAAATAAACATCTCACTTTGTCTCACATAGAATTTGAGGTTTTAAAATATGGAACATATCATCCTTTACCCTGTATTCTGATTTACCTTAGTCCCAAACAGATTGGCTTCATTCTTATCTCTAATTGAAGGCTGATCTCTTTTTCAGTTTCTTTAACAGCTGTTGTATGTAGCAATGCTGACTTTCAGACCTGAAAAACTCCTACTCTGGATCTCAGGTGTCACACAGGTATCCAAAGTTACAGGGAAATATCAGGGTATACATATACAGTACAGCATCTCAATATCTAGAAACAACATTTACAACCCTAGATTAAATATAACTGTTATAAGAGCTTACAATCTAGTCCTCAATTTCTTATAAGTATTTTCTAGAAGAGACCATAAAGTATTTGTTCTTTTGTTTCTGCTTATTTTGTACCGCATAGTGTACCCAAGGTTCATTCACTTCATTGCATTCCTAATGACTTTATTCCTTCTGTAGCCACACAATATTCCGTCATATGTATACACCACAGTTCACCATTCTAATTCTCAGTCAATGTATACTTCAGCCGTATCCATCCATGTCTCACATTATCTTAACTTAGTTGTACAACTCATAAAATGAGTTACGTAGCATTCCTTTATCCTCATTTTTTGGGAAGAGTTTGAGCAGGCTTGATGTTAGTTCTTCTGGAACATTTCATAAAATACTGCTGTGAAGCTATCTGGCCCTGGGCTTTCCTTTCTGATGAAGACTTATCAAATCACTACTTGTGAATTTGTCCATTTCATCTATGTTGTCTAATTTTTTGGTATATAGTTGTTTATAGTATCCTCTTATGATTCTTTTTTTTTAACATGGGCAGGCACCAGGAAAGCGAACCTGGGTCTCCAGCATGGCAGGCAGGAACTCTGCCACTGTGTCACCATTGCCTGCCCCTCTTTTTAAAAGTTATACAGGGTCCATGGTAACAATTCCCCTCTCACGTGATTTTGTTCATTTGTATCTTCTCTCTTTTTTTCTTTGTCAGACTAGCTAAGGGTCTATGGGTTTTACTGATTTTCTCAAAGAAGCAACTCTTGGTTTTATTGATCCATTCTATTGTGGTTTTTTCCTCCAATTCATTTATTTCTGCTTTAATATTTGCTATTTCTCTTCTTCTATTTGCTTTTGAGTTAGTTTGCTGTTCTTTCTCTAGTTCCTCCTGGTGAGGAATTAAGTCCTTGATTTTTGCTCATTTCTTTTTTTTTTTTTTAACTTTTTTATTGTATAATATAAAGGGAAAATGCAATTAATTTTCAAAGCACTCTTCAACAAGTACTTACAGAACATATCCCAGAGTTTGTCATGGGCTACCATTTCATCATCTCAGATTTTTCCTTCTAGCTGGTCCAGAACACTAGTGGCTAGAAGTAATATATATATATATATATATATATATATATATATATATATATATATATATATATATATATTAATCATCACAGTCAACTTTTTTTGGGGGGGGAATAACATATATACAAAAAAGCAATACATTTCAAAGCACATAGCAACAGTTAATTGTAGAACAGATTTCAGAGTTTGGTACAGGTTACAATTCCACAATTTTAGATTTTTACTTTAAACTGCTCTATGATACTGGAGACTAAAATAAATATCAATGTAATGATTCAGCAATAATACTCATTTGTTAAACCCTACCTTCTCGATATAACTCCACTATCACCTTTCATCTTTATCTCACTCTGTATAGGTATTTGGCCTATGTCCATTCTAACTTTTTCATGTTGGAAGGGGCTGTCAATATTATGGAATGGGGGATGGAACTAGTTGGTGTTCTGGAGTGGCTGGCCCCTCTGCATTTCAGAATTTATCCAGTTGTAGGATAAGTTGTAGGTTTCTGGAAAGTTGCCCTAATGCATGGAACCTTTGTAGGATCTTATATAATGCCCTAGGCGTCCTTTAGCATTGGTTGGAATGGTTTTGCTTGGGGTTTGACAAGTTATGATAGGTAACAATGTCTAACTGAAGCTTGTGTTAAGAGTGACCTCCAGAGTAGCCTCTCAACTCCATTTGAACTCTCTCAGTCACTGATACCTTATTTGTTACACTTCTTTTTCCCCTTTTGGTCAGGATGGCATTGTTGACCCCATGGTGCCAGGGTCAGACTCCCTGGGAGTCATCTCCCATGTCCTCAGGTAGACTTTCACCCCTAGATGCCATGTCCTACATAGTGGGGAGGGTAATGATTTCACCTACAGAGTTGCACTTAGAGAGAGTGAGGCCACATCTGAGCAACAGAAGAGGTCCTCCAGAAGTAGCTCTTAGGCATACCTATAGGTAGGCTAAGCTTCTCTGTTACCTACATAAGCTTCACAAGAGTAAGCCTCAAGATAAAGGGCTTGTCCTATTGATTTGGGTGTCCCTAATGTTTGACACAGTATCAGGGGATTCCCTAATGGAAAAGTTTAATAGTTCCATATTTTTTCTCCCATCCCTCAAAGGACTTTGCCAATACTTTTAAAATTATCTCATAATATATTCTAGGATGTATCCAAGCATTGTATTAAGCTATACAGAATTAAAAGTCCTCATTCTTCTGGGATCCCTGTGTTTGGATTGTTTAAATGATCTATCCAAACAGGTTGATTTAGATTGTGTGCTACAGAAAATTTAGGTTCTGGACAAAATAAACCTTTCTTCCTTTGATATCAAAGGAAGATGAGGTTCTAAAATATACACAATGTCTTCCTTACCCCTGAATTTTGAATTTCCTTAATCTCAACCTGATCAGCTTCATTCTTATTTCTAAATGCCAGGTTATATATATATATAAAACAGCCTCTCGAAATTCAGAAATAAAAATTATTATTACTCCAGACTATATGTGACTACTATAAGAGCTTAGAATCTATGTCTCTATATTCTTATAAGCACTTTCTAAATGAGACCAAACAATAATTGGTCTTTTGTTTCTGGCTTATTTTGCCTCACCAAATGTCCCACAGCTTCATTCACAATGTTGCAGGCCTCAGAACTTTGTTACTTATTGTAGAAGCACAAAATTCAATCATATGTATATTCCGTCATTCACCAATCTACTTCTCAGTCAGTGCATCCTTCAGCCACCTCCATTCATTGGGCAGCATGCATAATGTCCAAAGTCAACAGTCCATCAACACTCTCAATTTTAGATAATTTCATTATTCCCAAAAGAAAGATAACCAATAAACATACCCTTGACAAATAGAAAATCTAAACCTCCCCTTAACTCTCATCCTTTCCCCCATTATTTACCACTGGTGTTGCTGTGATACTGTAGCTGTTTTCCTGTTAAACAGAGCCCATAGCATGCAATAGCAGTTTCCCCACTATAGCCTGAACTTATACACTCTTTGTACCTGATTCGTACCTTTGAAGTACTTCATGCAATATTTCTCGTGTTTGTCAGCAGGACACATGTTCACCTTCAATATAGTAACATTACATATAGACCCAATAATGAACTGCCTTCACTTCTATCCATTCTCTTACATTTAAGTTCAACCTCATTAGCTGCCCGTTCAACCATCTCTAGCTTCCACGTCTCTCTAGGTCTCCTATATTCTATACTATAAGCCTCAGATTTTACCTTTTACCATGGTCATAAAAGTGTAATCATACAGTATCTATCCTTTTGTGAATGGCTTATTTCATTCAGCATAAAGTCCTCAAGGCTCATCCATCTTGTCATGTGCTTCAGGACATTATTTCATCTTACTGCTGCATAATATTCCATCATATGTATAGACTATATTTTGTTAATCCCATTCAGCTGTTGAAGGGCACTTGGATTGTTTCCATCTCTTGGTGATTGTGAATAGTAGCATTATGAACATTGGTGTGCAAATTTGTTTGTGTCCACTGCTTTCAGCTATTCCGGGAATACTGTGAGTAGTGCTATTGCCAGGTCATGGGGCAACTCGATATTTCATTTCCTAAAGAACTGCCAAACTGTCTTCCATAGTGGCTGCACCATTATACCTTCCCACAAGCAGTGCATAAGTGTCCCAATTTCTCCACATCCTCTTCAACATTTATATTTCCTCTTTTGTTTAATAGCAGCAATTCTTATAGGTGTGAGGTAGTATCTCATTGTAGTCTTGATCTGCATTTCCCTTATAGTCAGTGAAAATGAGCATCATTTCTTCATGTGCTTTTGAGCCATCTGTATTTGTTCTTCAGAAAAATGCCTGTTCATATATTTAGCCCATTTTATCATTGGGTTGTTTCTTCTTTTGTTGTTGAGTTGTATGATTTCTTTATGTATACAGGATATCAAACCTCTATATGATGTGTGATTTCCAAATATTATCTCCCATTGAGTTGGCTGCCTTTTTACCTTTTTGAGAAAGTTTTTTGAGGCACAAAAGCATATGATCTGAGGAGGTCCCATTTATCTATTTTTTCTTTTGTAGCTTGTGCTTTAGGTGTAAAGTTTAGGAAGCTATGTCCTATCACTAGGTCTTGGAAATATTTCCCTACATTTTTTTCTAGGAACTTTATAGTACTAGTTCTTATATTTAGGTGTTTGATCCAAGTTGAGTAACTTTTGTATAGGGTGTAAGGTAAGCGTCCTCATTCATTCTTTTGGCTATTGATATTCAGTTTTCCCATGTCCATTTATTGAAAAGACTATTCTGACCCAGTTCAGTGGATTTGGGCACATTGTTGAAGATAAACTGACCATAGATTTGGTGTCTATTTCTGCTCTTTTAATTCAATTCCATCGGTCACTTCTGCCTTTGTGCCAATACCATGCTGTTTGACCACTTTGGCTTTATAACTTTTAAATTCAGCAAGTGTTAATCCTCCCACTTTGTCCTTCTTTTCTAAGATACTTTTAGCTATTTAGGATCCCTTTCTCTTCCAGCTGAATTTAGTAACTAGCTTTTCCAAGTCTTCAAGGTAGGTTATTGGAATTTTGATTCATATTGCATTGAATCTGTAGATCAATTTGGGCAAAACTGACATCTTAACTAAATATAACCTTCCTATCCATGAGCAGGGAATGTTTTTCTTCCTATTTAGATCTTCTTTGATTTCTTTTAGCATCGTTATGTAGTTTTCTGTGTACAAGTCCTTTATGTCCCTAGTGAAGTTCATTTCTAAGTATTTGATTCTTTTAGTTGCTATTTTGAATGAAATTTTTTCCTTAACTGAATCCTCAGTTAGGTCATTGCTTGTGTATAGAAATGTTACTGATTTTTGCACATTAATTTTATATCCCACCACCTTGCTGAATTTGTTTATTAGCTCAGTAACTCTGTTGTAGATTTTTCAGGATTTCCCTAGTATCATGTCATCTGCAAATAATGAAAGTTCTACTTCTTCCTTTCCAATTTGGATGCCTTTTATTTCTTTTTCCTACCTGATAGCTCTAGCTCTAGCTAGATTTCTAGTACAATGTTGAATAATGGTGGTGACAGAGGGTATCCTTTTCTCATTCCTGATCTTAAGGGGAAAGCTTTAAGTCTCTTTCCATTGAGAATGATGCTAGCTATCTGTTTGTCATATCTGCCCTTTATTATATTGAGGAAGTTACCTTTGATTCCTACCTTTTGAAGTGTATTTATCAGAGAAGGATGTTGAATTTTGTTGAATGCTTTTTCAGTATCAATTGAGATGATCATGTTATTTTTCCTTTTCGATTTGTTAATGTGCTGTATTACATTAATTGATTTTCTTGTGTTAAGCCATCCTTGCATTCCTGGTATATGCCCCATTTGGTCATGGTGTATAATTCTTTTAATGCATTGTTGGATTTGATTTGCTGGTCTTTTGTTGAGAATTTTTGTATATATGTTCATTGGTGGAGATTGGCCTGTAGTTTTTCTTCTTTATAGCATCTTTACATAGTTTTGGTATTAAAGTGATGTTAGCTTCATAAAATGAGTTAGGTAGTTTTCCTCTTTCCTCAATTCTTTTTGGAATATTTGATAAAACACCCCCATGAAGCCATCTAGCCCTGGGCTTTTTTTTTTTGCAAGAAGGTTTTTGATGAGTTATTGAATCCCTTTTCTTGTGATTGGCTTGTTGCGATCTTCTGTTTCTTCTCAAGTCAGTGTAGCTTGTTCATGTGTTTCCAGGAATTTGTCCATTTCATCTAAGTTGTCTAGTTGGTTTGCATATAGTTTTTCATAGTATCCTCTTATGATTTTTTTTATTTCTTCAGGATCTGTGGTAATGATCCCCCTCTCATTTCTGATTTTGTTTATTTGCATCCTCTCTCTTTTTGTATTTGTCAGCCTTGCTAGTGGTCCATCAATATTATTGATTTTCTCAAATAACCAACTTTTGGTTTCATTGATTCTTTCTATTGTTCTTTTGTTCTCTTATTCATTTAATTCTGCTTTAATATTCGTTCTATCTCTTCTTCTATTTACTCTGAGGTTAGTTTACTGTTCTCTCTCTAGTTCTTCCAGGTGAGCAGTTAAGTCCTCAATTTTTGCTCTTTTTTCTTTTTTAATATAAGCATTTTGGGGCAATAAATTTCCCTCCCAGCACACTCTTTGCAACATCTCATAAGTTCTGATATGTTACAGTCTCATTTTCATTCATCTCCAGATAGCTATCAATTTTTCTAGCAGTTTCTGCTTTGACTTACTGGTTGTTTAAAGGTGCATTATTTAAACTCCATATATTTGTGAAAGTTCTTGATCTTTGGTGGTTATTGAGAACTAGCTTCATCCCATTGTGATCAGAGAAAGTGCTTTGAATAATGTCAATATTTTAAAATTTATAAAGACCAGTTTGTGTGCAGCATATGCTCTATCCTTGAGAATGTTCCATGAGCACTAGATAAAAATGTATACCATGGTGTTTTAGGATGTAAATGACCTATATGTGCCTGTTAGGTCTAATTCATTTACCAAATTGTTTAACTTCTTTATTTCCTCACTGATCCCCTGTCTGGTTGTTCCATCTATAGATGGAATGGTGTATTGAAGTCTCCTACTATTATTGTTGAAATGTCTGTTTCTTCCTTCAGTTTTGCCAACATTTATCTCATGTACTTTATGCTCCATGATTGGGAGCATAAATATTTATGAATGTTATTTCCTCTTGGTGAATTGTGCCTTCTATTAATATATAGTGTCTTTCTTTTTTCTTATGATGTCTTTACATTTAAAGTCTGTTTTGTCTGATATTAGTATAGCTACTCCTGCTTTCTTTTGATCAAACTTTCAATCTCTTTGTTTCCTTGTGTCTAAGATGAGTCTCTTGTAAGAACCGTATATAGCTGGATTATATTTCTGAACCCATTCTGCCAATCTGTATCTTTTCTTTTAATTGGTAAGTTTAGTCTGTAATGTTCAAAGTTTTTACCATAAAGTTGTTTCTTTTTTTTTTTTTTTTTTTTTTAAAGGAAAGACAGAGAGAAGGAAGGAAGGATAGAAGGAAGGAAGGAAGAAAGGGAAACATCTTTAAACATTTTCTTGTTTTATTGTATTTTGTTTTTCCGTTTTTTGTTACATGGGCTGGGGCCGGGAATCGAACCGAGGTCCTCCGGCATAGCAGGCAAGCACTTTGCCCGCTGAGCCACCGCGGCCCGCCCATAAAGTTGTTTCTTGAACCCACCATCCTATCATTTGGATTTTATTTGTGAGATATATATATATTCTCTTCCCTTTCTCTTTTTATCCTTTAAGTTACCCCTACTGATATTCTTCACTTCTGTGCCCTCCTCAAGACCTCCCTCTCCTGTTTTTTGTTTTTTGTTTTTTTCAGCCATCAGAACACCCTTAAGTATTGTGTGTAGGACTGGTCTCATTGACAGATGCTTTCAGCATTTGTTTGTCTGTGAAAATGTTAATCTTTCCCTCAATTTTGTTTGTTGTTGTTGCTACTGTTTTTCACATGGGTCTCCAGCACAGCAGGTGAGAATTCTGCCACTGAGCCACTGTCGCACCACCCATCTTCCTCAGTTTTGAAGGACTATTTGTTTGGGTACAGAATTCTTCCCTTGAAGTCTTTCTCTTTCTGGATCTTGAATAAGTCATCCCATTGCTTTCTCACCTCCATAGTGCCAGTTGAGTAGTCCAAACTCAATCTTATATGGTTTCCCTTATGTGTAGTAGATTATTTTTCTCTTGCTGTTTTCAGGATTTTCTACTTCTCTTCAACATTTAACAGACTGATTAGCATGTGTATTGCAAAATGCCTACTTAGATTTATTCTATTTGGAGTCTGTTGGGCTTCTTTGATTTGCACATTTATGTCCTTTATAAAGGTTGGCCCTATATGCTGGTTTGAAAGGGTGTATGTCCCCTAGAAAAACCATGTTTTAATCTAAATCCCATTTCGTAAAGGCAGAATAATCCCTATTCAATACTGTATGTTTGAATCTGTAATTAGATCATCTCCCTGGAGATATAACCCAATCAAGAGTGGTTGTTAAGCTGGATTGGGGGAAATGTGTCTCCATCCATTTGGGTGGGTCTTGATTAGCTTCTGAAGTCCTATAAAAGAGGAAACATTTTGTAGAATGAAGAAGATTTGGACAGAGTAGAGAATGCTGTTGCAGCATGAGGCAGAGTCCACCAGCCAGCGACCTTTGGAGATGAAGAAGGAAAATGCCTCCCAAGGAGCTTCATGAAACAGGAAACCAGGAGAAGAAGCTAGCAGGTAATGCTGTGTTTGCCATGTGTCCTTCCAGCCAAGAGAGAAACCCTGACCATTTCCACTGTGTGTCTTCTTTCTTGAGAGAGAAACCCTGAACTTCATCAGCCTTCTTGAATCAAGGTATCTTTCCCAGGATGCCTGTGATTAGACATTTCTATAGACTTGTTTAATTGGGACATTTTCTCAGCCTTAGAACTGTACACTAACAACATTAAATTCCTCTTTTTAAAAAGCCATTCCATTTCTGGTATATTGCATTCCAGCAGCTAGTTAAACTAGAACACACTGTTATATCTCAACAAATCTTCTTAGCCTTTTACTCTTCACTTCTCCTTCTGGGATACTGATGATTCTTATATTTGTACATTTTGCATTGTCCATCATTTCCATGAGATCAAATTCAATTTTTTTCCATCTTTTTTGCCATTTTCTCTTTTGTGTGTTTGAAATCAGTTGCCCTGTCCTCTAGTTCACTTAGTCTTTCTTCTGCCTCTTCAAATCTGCTTTGTGTGTCTCTAATATATTTTTGATGTGGTCTACAGCATCTTTAATTTCTGTGATAACTGCTATTTTTTTTTATTCTTTCAAATTCCTCAATACTCTTCTAGTGTCTTCTTGGTCTCTTTTATGTCATTAGCCATCCCAGTGATTTTGTTTGGTAGAGTTATATGAATATCTTTGATTAGTTGTTCAAAGGTCTGGGTCTCCTCTAGTGTTTTAATTTGGCCGTTAGGCTGGGTTTTATCTGTCTGCACCTTGGTATGTTTAGTGATCTTCTGTTGCCTTAGAGGCATGTAAATATCTTGGTAGGGTTACTTGGGAAGTTGATTTCCTTCAGTAGCCTAAAGCTTTGTATCTGTGGGATGGATTTGGAGATGGATGTGGAGCAGGACCACATTGTAGTGATGGGTTGCAGCACAGGTATAACAACATGTTGGGGACACTATGCTAGTGACTGTGAGCATGGGGAAGGGGGCATAGGGTTTTGGAGGTGTGTTGTGGGGGGAATGGGGGCAGGGTGCAGCTCAGGCAGGACTTGGAGTATAGGAGTAGCATGTGGTGTGGGGGACACAGAGGGAGAGCATGGTGGGAGGCAGATGGGAGGAGCTGTGTGGATGCATGGGTGCTGATGTGCAGGCAGGAGGGGGGTGGGCATGGGGAGCGTGGGGTTGTGAGTATCAGGGTGTATGGTAGATAGCGCAGAAGTTGGGGCTCAGGGAGGGCAGTGTTTGGGTGTGTCCTTGCACAAGGGGAGGGGTCCAGGAGGCCTGGGATGTGGATGTGGGAGTTTGTAGGGGCAGGTCACAGGTCACAGGGGTTGCACTATGTGGGTCAGAGGTGGGTAATCTTAGGTGGGCAGGGGCCCTGGCTTGAGTGTGCAAGTGTGGGGGTGTTGAAGCAGCAGTGCATGTGTGTGCAGGGCAGGGGGCTATGTAGCACAGATGTGCAAGTAAGCACCTCCCAGGTTTGAGAGCAAGGTGCCCACAGCAGGGGGTGGGGCAATGGTGCACATTCGTGGGGCATGGGGTTGGTGTGCAGAGGTCAAGAGGTGGGTACGTGAATGCATGGACACTGGGTGGTGGTGAGGGCGTGGATGTGGAAGTGAATATGCATGGGCCTTGGACGCGGGACCCTAGTGTGCACTGGTCTAGGGGGCAGGGCCTGAGTGTGGGTGCTCAGAGCTCAAGGGCATGGGCCAGGGTTGTGCTTGCCTGGGATGGGGGCAGTTGTGGCCAGAATGCGCAGGTCAGCACTTACCCAGAGCTGGCAGGCATGACGGGGTACACACGTGCTTGTACATGGATTTGTAGGACCCGTAAACTGATGTACATGTGCGCAGAGCTCAGGAGAGGTGGGGTGGGGCTGCACAATTGTATGAACTGGGGGCGGGTGTAGACTGGATGTGAAGATGGAGACATGTCATCACTTAATCCAGTTTAACAACCACTCTTGATTAAATCACATCTCCAGGGAGATGATCTGATTACAGTTTCAAATGTACAGTACTGAATAGGGATTATTCTGCCTTTATGAAATGGGATTGAGATTAAAACATGGCTTTTCTAGGGGACATACATCCCTTCAAACCAGCACAGTTTATGATTGTTATTTCTTCTTAGAGAATTGTCCCTTTTATTAATATGTAGTGTCCTTCCTTGTCTCTTATGACATCTTTACATTTAAAGTCTATTTTGAATATTAGTGTAGCTACTTCTGGTTTCTTTTGATTACAGCTTGCTTGAAACATCTTTTTCCATCCTTTACTTTCAAACTATTTGTGTTCTTGGGTCTAAGATGAGTCTCTTGTAAGCAGCATTTAGATGGATCGTATTTCTTAATCCACTCTGCCAATCTGTATCTTTTAATTGTTGAGTTTTGTCCATTAACATTCAAAGCTATTACTGTAAAGGTATTTCTTGAATCTACTATCTAATCCTTTGTTTTTTATTTGTCAGATCTACACATTTTCTTCCCTCTCTCTCTTTTTATCCTTTAAGTTTCCTTTACTGGTACTCTTCAATTCCGTGTGCTCCTCCAGACCTCCCTCTCCCATCTTTTTTCTTTCTTTTCCAGCCAACAGAATTCCCTTTATTATTTCTTTGCAGGGCAGTTCTCTTGTTGACTAATTGTCTCTGCTTTTGTCTGTCTGTGAAAGTTTTAATCTCTTCCCCACTTTTGAAGAACTTGGCTGGATAAAGAATTCTTGGCTTGGAGCCTTTCTCTTTCAGTATCTTAAATATATCATACCACTGCCTTCTTATCTCTGTGATGCCTGTTGAGTAGTCCAAATTCAGTTTTATGTGGTTCTCTTTGTATGTGGTGAGCCATTTTTCTCTTGCCACTTTCAGAACTTTCTGCTTCTCTTCAACATTTAACAGACTGATTTGTATGTGTCTTGGAGGAGGACTATTTGGATTTATACTATTTAGGGTTTATTGGACCTCTTTGATTTGCATTTTTATGTCTTTTAAAAGAATTGGGCAGCGGGCAATGTTGGCAGAGTGGCAGAGTTCTTGCCTGACATGCCTGAGACCCAGGTTCATTTCCCAGTGCCTGCTCATGCCAAAAAACGATGTGTAAATGCATCAAGAAAACTAGTATTATAGCTAATATATTGATGAGATAAAAGAATTGGAATGTTTTCTCCCATTATCGCCTCAACTAACTTTTCTAGTCTTTACTCTTCTCTTCTCCTGCTGGGATATCAGTGAATCTCATATTTGTACACTTCATTTTGTCCATCTTTTCCCTGAGGTCCAATTCAAAATTTTCCATCTTTTTTTGCCATTTGTTCTTTTGTGTGTTTGAAATCAATTGTCCTTTCTTGTAATGTGCTTATTTTTTCTTCTGTCTCTTCAGATCTGCTGTTGTGTATCACTTGTATGCTTTTAACTTGATCTAAAGATTCTTTCATCTCTGTGCTATCTGCTATTTATTTTTTATTTCTTTACTTTTCTATTTATTCTTTCAAATTTTTCTTTATGCTCTTCTAGTGTCTTCTTGATATCCTTTATGTCACTAACTAACCCATTGAATTTATTTAGGAGATTTGATGAACATCTTTGATTAGTTGTTCCAAAGTCTGTGTCTCCTCCAATGTTTTAATTTGGTCATTTGACTGGACCATATTTGCCTACATTTCATATGCTTGTGATTTTGTTGGCTTTAGGCATTTGATTATCTTGATGAGATTGTGTGGAGAGTTGATTTCCCTCAGCTGTCTAAGGTTTTGTATTTCCCTGGGTTTGCATTGAAAGTCTCTTTTGCACTGGGTTTGGCAGTAATTTACCACCATTTCTCATGCAGGGGATGCACTGCTACTTGAGGATCTGTTTGAAGCTAGACAGATAGGCAGTTTGCCAGTCTACATTTTCTGTTTCTTCCCAGCAGGTGGCCCCCTTGAACCTCCTCATCACTTCAAGCCCATATCTCCCTGGCTGTGGCAGCTAAGTGAGCTGGATGGAGACCTGGTGCAGTTTCAGAAAGTCTTCTAGTCCTAGGGCATGCTGAAAGTCACCCACCCTGGGAATGGGGGGGGTGGAGTGGGCAGTGTGCACCTCAGTGGAGATTCTGTTTGTGGGCCTGATGGGTCTGGTGGCCCCCAGGCTCCTGCTTAGAATGACCTTGGGCTGTAGAACTGGGTTTTTCAGCTGTCCTTGTCCACACCAACTGGAAATGCCTGCTGCCTAAGTGTGGCATGGGAATGCATGGGTGTGAGGAGCAGCAAGGCTTGCTTCCTCATCACTGCCTGACTGTCTGTGCACTCCTGAAGGCACCAAGCCTCCATGTGAACAGGAGAGCTATAAGCGCTGTATACTAGCTTTATGCTCTCTATAAGCATGGAAACCATGTTTACTGGTTTCTGGGTTCTCCAAGGGAGCAACAGCCTGTGGAGCTGAGGTCTCCCAAGCTTGCTGTATGGGCAGACATGTTTCTGGGCATGGTTTCTTGTGCCTGATGGAGTCATGACCTAGACCACTCACCTTGTTGTCTGTATCCCAATTCCACAGCTTTTTTATCCAGGACTGCGGGGATAGCTTCAGCCGGTTGCGCAGCCGGGCTGTTTCGGCTCCAGACTTCGGGTGGTTCGGGGGGCGAGCTCGCTGGGATATAACCTATGGTAAGCCGGGCCTGCTCGCCTAGTGTGGCGAGGGGTCTAAAGGACTTGAGCCAGAGGCCAATTAATCAGCACAAAGCTTCTTTATTGTTACATGGTATGAGCTATAAGTACTGAGGGGGCTCAAGTGCACCAAAGACCCTGAGGCTCCAGGGAGCTCAGGTTATATACAGTTGCACAGGGGGAGGAGTAGGGGAGAGGGTAGGGGGTTCGGAGAGCCAATTGCACAAGCTAAAAGGTAGTTGCTAGGCAAGGGTGGCAGAAGATAGCTAGAGGCAAGGACAGAATAACAGGAAGGCTTGTAGTTTTGAGATAAGCTACTGAGATGGGAGGTTTCCGACAAGAGGGGGAAGGGAGAACAGTGAGTTAGGCTACAGACATGAGAGACAGGGAGAGAATACGGAAATGATTAAAAAGATTTTTAAAGTATGGCTAGGCTCCAATCCCTGAGAAATATGCCACAATTCCTCTCCTCTTTCTTTTAAAGGCTCACCTGTGTGACAGGTGGTGGGCATTAACCTTTGCTGGGAGGGGTAGGGATGAGATTCCCCTTGTGCGTGGGGCTCAGAGTTTCAGGGGAAGGGTATGTGCTGAGCCGACCCTTATGCAAATCTCATGTGCCCCAGAAGAGCCAGAGGAGGCCTGTTTGAGTGGCCCGTCTTCTGCAGTGCTTCGCCTTGCACCCAGCGGTACCCATCTGGTAGCTACTTGGCCCCAGATGCACGTACTCTGACTACGTGCAGCCCCCGTAGGGGAATGGAGGGAGTATGGAAGTGGCAGAGGCACACGGTAGGCATGGCCAGAGCGGCAGCAGCGTGGTGCAGGCTCCACGAGAGGACCAGTCTCGGGAACTGCACTGAGACCTCAGGGTGGTCAGTCCTGAGGGTGAGTTGACTTAGCCAGCCAAACCTGCGCTTACCGACGGTTATTTGCATTGGCGAATGGGCTTTGGAGCTTAAGAGTAGCTAGGGCTAGGAGTTGAGTTTGTCGTTTATGGTGAGGTATTTTTGAGAAAAAGCACTAGAATAGGAAGAAGATGCAGATGAGGATTATTAGCATAATGCTGTAGAAGATGAGATTAGAGGGTTGGCAGAAGGAGGAAACTTGTGGAGGAGATCTGTAAGGATAGAGCTAGAGAGTTTGGGTACAGACAAGCCTTTTATGTTTAGAAGTTGAGTTAGTAGGCTGTGCACCTAGTTCCAGAGAGATTTATTATAGGCAGAGAATGTCCACTCACGCAGGGTGAGACGGGGCCAGGAGGTATTGACAAGGACAGGTGTGATACAGAGGCGGGAGAAGGGGTAACGTCCATCAAAAGTAGAGGCGGCTGCCTCATACAGTGCTTTGACATATAAAGCTAGTAAGTCTATTTATTGCCGCAGGGCAGATATGGCTTGGGGAGTAAGGGTGTTGAGTCCGGTCTGCACGGCACTTCAGCGGTGGTAGATGTTTGGGTGAGGGTGATGGCTGCGGTGACGGCTGCTGCTACAGAGGCAATGATGGCTGCAGAGCTGGTGGCGGTGATTTTGAAGTTTCGCTTCGCGTGTGGGCTGAGCTGAGTGACGGAGCTGTCCATGGGCAGTGCAGGAGCGACCCACGTGGTCGCGTTGAGCGGGATCTACAGGAGTCTAGGTTGAAGTACTATGAAAACTACTGAGAAAGAGGCATTAAGGTAGTTAAGTAGGTGACATGTGTCCGGGCGACTATAGTTTGAGCAGGTAAAGAAATAGAATGGAGGACTTAAAAAGACCGTGGAAGTGAGGTTTTTGCCACCTAAAACATTAAATGCATAGTAGTCCGGACCGGTAACCCTGTTACCCTCAGTTGGGGGCTGCTGGGTGCTGTTGAAGGTGACCAGGCGTCATTGGGATTCGGTTGCTCCGAGGAAGGGGCGTAGGTCTAGGCAGCTGAGGTTTCTACAGAGAGAGAGGTGGGTGAAACTGCTGGTACCATTAAGAAAGGGGGGGTTATAGGGAACGAAGAAGTTATATTTGGAGGAGTTGTGAGTTCGAGGGGGAGAATGACACGGGAGCCACGGGATTTCTGTAAAGGAAGTCGAGGGTGTAAAGCTGCCAGGTGAGCAGAGGGGAACTGGGGGCCGCACCGGCGGGTGCGGGCGAGTTCGGTTATATCCGGGTGCAGTTTCTCTAGTTGGCTAAGGTTCTGTGAAAAGGAGGGCTTTTGGCTTGTTCTCGCGGAGTATACCGGCGCTTATGGTTCGGGAGTAGATAAGGTGGATGCAATTAGGCTATTGAGGAGAACACGGGAGCCCGTTTTCTGCTTGCCCTGAAAGATTAGCTAATATGAGGTTTAGTAGTTTGTTGTTTGGCTGGGAGACTTCGGGGATGGCTTGCATTGACGAATTCTGTAAAAAGGTAAGGTTAATCGCTAGGGTTTTAGGAGGGGGGTAGAAATTGGGGAATGATGATAGGTTGAGAGACGCACTAGCGGGGAGGACTTTGGGATTGCATGGGAGATTTAGTAAGCAATCATTAACAAAAGGTTGTGGAAATGTGGAGGAATTAGGAGTGAGAAACAGTAATCCTGGGGGATATTAAATTGCGGCCCACACTTCGCTTTCAGGAGGTTTTGCAGAAGTGGCTGTGGAGAAAGTAGAAGTGTTACAGGGAGGAGTCGCCAGGTGAAAATTCCGGAGGAGTGTGCTAGAAAAAACATTTTTACTGAAAATAATAAGCAGGTTAGCACCTAGAGGAAGAAAATGAGCAGGTTAAAACGCGATGATGCACAGGAAAATTATGGCAAGTAGGATTCTTTTGAAGAGGCTCCAATCCTTTGGAGCAACTGTTGCTGGGTAGCATAGGGACCGGTAAGCCCATCCTCTTTGCCTGCTTTGAGCAGTCGCTTTATATCTTCCTCACTGTGGGGAACTCACGGGAATGGGCGCTGCGGGGATGGGGTGAGATCAATGGGGAAGAGCACTGCCTGTGTCGGCGGCAGCGGCCGGACCGAGGGCTAGAGCTGCCCTGGACCCGAGGGGGGGTTGCCGCCTGTGGGATTGTAACAGGGCGGCCGGGGTGAACGAGATGGCGATAGTTTTGTGCACGGCCCTGCGTAAGGTGGTGGCGGGGGTGCGTAAAACTGCGGCTGCGCTTTCGGGAAGAAGGGGTTGGTGTTGCTAAGGGGAGGATGATAGGCAGCCGGGGGAGGGCTGGAGGGTAGGGAGGAGGGGACAGGACGTCCTGCCTCCACTTCCTCCGGGAGGGCGGGATAAAGGCTACGGCCCTTTTCCGGTTTGGATGATGGGGAAGAAGGCGGAAGGGTGGAGTTAGTTTATCTGCCCTGAGGCTCTCCGCCATAGTCCTGTAGGGGCGGGTGCCTTTCGAGGTGTTCCTCAAGCTGTTCGAGGAGGGACTCAGCGTCGGAGTCGGACTCCGACTTAGAGCCGGACGGCGTCTCTGCAGCGGCTGCTGTAGTGACGCTTTTAGTTGGTTTCGGCCGGCCATCAGTGGGGGGCAAGGAGCCTTGAAGGCAAGAGCGGATGGTGATGAGCGTGGGGAGAAGCCCCGGAGGAAAACGCTTGCTTTCATGCTCCATTTTGTCGGTGACCCTGGCAATCAATTGATCATAGGTAGCTGGGGCCCAAAGTGGACTCGTCAACAGCCAGGGGTTAAACGGCAGCAAAAGGTCCCAATAAACTTGTAGCTGCCGGGCTGAAACTTTGCACCTATGGGTATCTAGCAGAGCGGCTAGCGCTCGCACTTGAGGGACCTGACTTTTAGACAACGATTGTCCCATGCTAAATTTAGGAGGACTGCTCCGCGTTCTCAAAGAGAGAGGGACTAAACCCTGGGCTTTCTGAGAGAAGGACTAGGACGGCTTTATTTCGCGAGAGAGTCTGGTGCTTACCTTGGTTCGGATAGTCCTAGTGTGTCTCCGAAGGTCTGGAGGGTGCAAACGAGATGGCGGCTGCTCCTCGGTCCCTGTTCGGGCGCCAATTGCGGGGATAGCTTCAGCCGGTTGCGCAGCCGGGCTGTTTCGGCTCCAGACTTCGGGTGGTTCGGGGGGCGAGCTCGCTGGGATATAACCTATGGTAAGCCGGGCCTGCTCGCCTAGTGTGGCGAGGGGTCTAAAGGACTTGAGCCAGAGGCCAATTAATCAGCACAAAGCTTCTTTATTGTTACATGGTATGAGCTATAAGTACTGAGGGGGCTCAAGTGCACCAAAGACCCTGAGGCTCCAGGGAGCTCAGGTTATATACAGTTGCACAGGGGGAGGAGTAGGGGAGAGGGTAGGGGGTTCGGAGAGCCAATTGCACAAGCTAAAAGGTAGTTGCTAGGCAAGGGTGGCAGAAGATAGCTAGAGGCAAGGACAGAATAACAGGAAGGCTTGTAGTTTTGAGATAAGCTACTGAGATGGGAGGTTTCCGACAAGAGGGGGAAGGGAGAACAGTGAGTTAGGCTACAGACATGAGAGACAGGGAGAGAATACGGAAATGATTAAAAAGATTTTTAAAGTATGGCTAGGCTCCAATCCCTGAGAAATATGCCACACAGGACCTCCTTATATAGTGTGGAAGACCCTCTAAGGTCATTTGCACCCTGGAACTGCTGTCCCAGTCATTTTTCTGTCACTTCTCTAGAAAGTGATATTTAAGATAAGAAATATCTTAAAGCGGGATTGAACTCAGCCTATCTTATTCTGCTGTCTTCCCAGAAGTCCTCTTTCTTTTAAATGGAATATTGATTTTGGTCAGGTATCAGGTGATCTCGGGCTTCAGGGGATTCTAGGCCCATCCTCAACCTTCAGTAATAAATCATGATTGATCTAAGCCAAAGCTGATAGTGTAATTCCCCTTGGTAATGATTGGGTTAGTCATGGGCTTGTGATATAAAATAGAAGGTGCTGCTACGGGGATTTCTTTTGTGCTTTAAAAGAGAGAGATATGGAAGAAGAAAACATGTTATGTTTTTCCTTCATCCTAACACCTTAGGGCAAGATATTCTGCCTTGACCCTCTGAGCCATCTCACCATTGTGAGGAAGAAATCAAGATAATCACAGAGATGCTGAACTGGAGCTATGATGGTATTGAGCTGCGTTAGTCAGGGTTCTCTAGAGAAACAGAATCAACTGGAGAGATCTGTAAATGTGAGACTTATAAAGCTGTCTCATGCAACCATGGGAATGGAAGAGTCCAAAGTCCATATGGATGGTTGTGAAGCTGGTGGCTCTGATGAAGGGTCTGGATGAACTCGATAGGAGAGGCTCACTGCCTGAAGAAGCAGTGAGAGCCTTCCTTAAAAGCTTTTAACCAAATAGATTATCTCATTGTGAGAGACAGACCTTAGTTGATCACAGAAATGATCAGCCACTGGTGCAATCAACTGACTGATGATTTAATACACCAGTATCCCAGTTTATCAACTAGCTGTGAAATATACTTGCAGCAATGATCAATTGCTTAATTTTTAGACATTTTTCCATGCAATCTAAAATATAGCAAATTATCCGTCCCTAGCATATAAATACTAATGGTTTTGAGAGACTGCCAATGAGAATTTAAAAAGGAAGAAATAAGAAGTCTCTCAGGATGGCAAAAAGTAGCACTTTACAGAGATTTAAGTCGACCTAAACAAGCCTCTAAAGAAATCTGCTCTATGATTAACCATTGACTGCCTCCTTTGTAATGAGTGTTTCACATGCATTCTTGGGATCCTCATACTTTATGGTTGAGGAGATGGATTCAGTACTTCACCTATATAATTAACTAGCAAAGATAGGACATAAACTTGTCTGAAGTTAAAGCCTTTACTCTTGTCATTAAGCTTCTCTTGTCCTTTGAGATCCTCAGAATAAGCTTCAGGTTAGGTGCTAGGAGCCAAAGCTCCTGAGGCTTGGCACGCTGGTGTCATTTCATTATAAATAAATAAACGCACATGCTTATGTCAACACTGATGAAAACCAATGACTAAAGGTTCTAGTTCTTGAAAAAAAAAAACTGTCAGATTGTGCTTGTTGACTAGACAACTGAGCATAATCACTTGACCAATTGACACCAGAACCTAACCATCACAGTCCACCCTTTCTACGTGGCAGCTAATTACAACACCTTGAAACATGCTTAATTTCCAAATAGAACACATTAACAGACATACATTTCACCTAACAATACTTGATTGTCCTGCATACAACTGGAAACACACTACATCTCTCTAGAATAAGGTGCAAGTCGTTACGTAACATTCACTCTTAAACTCCATATCCTATGACTTAAATACTATAACAAGAACAATACAACTTCTCATATGAGAAGAGGAAAACAAGATATTTGCTTATGTACAAATGCAAACATACTCATAGCAAAACAGGGAGAAAATATTCATACAATCACGGCCTCATTTTTGTAAATGGTCACGTAATCATAGCTCATATTTATCACCACCTTCCTCTACTACCCGTTCCATGTTCCCTTTACCCTCAGCAAGTACTTCAACTGGCCATGGTGGGGTGACCCAGACCTTCATTCTTGAAGTTTCTGGGCCACTGGTTGTCCTGCCCTAATTGAATAGCTGTATTTTACCATTGACTTTAATCACAGGGCATGGTAGTACCAAGAGATACTCTAGGGGATCTCCTATATTCCAGGAAAACTCTTCTTTTCCTCCATTGTGTAGTTGCAGTCCTAGTTTCCCTTGATAATCAGGATCAGTCACCCCAGAGAGAACAATAATCCCCTTTGGTGCCTGTTGGTTCAGTGGCATGAGAAGCTCAAAGTGACCAGGTGGCAGTCATAATTTCCAGTTCAATGGAATCACTGTTGTGTCTCCTGGAAGGAGCATTTCTGCTTTTGGAAACAAGACCTATAGACCAGCAGAGCTTAAGGTTTCAGGGTCAGGAAGCAAACATTTTCTAGTGAATCACTAAAGGTGATAGTGAGTGGTGTTTCCACCCCTTGATTCCTGGATCCGTTAATCCTGGCTATGAGAGAAGCAGCACCATAGAGTGGATGCTGATTCAGAGCATACATAGCCTCCTGGAGAACATTGCCCCAGCCTTGCGAGATATTGCCACCTACTTGACACTGTAATTGTGTCTTCAAAAGGCCATTCTATCAATCCATCATCTGCCTCTAGATGATGGAGAATATGATAAGAATATGGTAAGAACAGAGAATTCCATGAGCATGTGCCCATTTCCACACTTCATTTGTGGTGATGTGGGTTTCTTGATCAGAAGCAATGCTGTTTGGAATACCATGATGTGGTAAAGCATTCTATAAGTCCATGTTATACTTTCATAGTTTTTGCAGAAGCATTGCATGCAGGAGTGCAAACCCTTATCCTGAGTAAGTGTCTATTCCAATTAGAATAAATCGCTGCCCTTTCATGATGGAATTGGTCCAATGTAATCAACCTGCCATCAGGTAACAGGCTGATCACCTCAGTGAATAGTGCCATATCAGGGACTGAGGTGGGTCTCTGCTACTGGAAGATTGGGCCCTCAGTAGTGGCCATAACCAGGTCACTCTTGGTGAGTGGAAGTCCATATGCTGAGCCCATACATAACCTCTATCCCTACCAACATGCCCAGTTTTTTCATGAGCCCATTGGGCAATGGCAGGAATGGCTGAGGAGAGAGGATGACTTGTATCCACAAGATGGGTCAATTATCCACTTGATTATTAAAACCTTCCTTTGCTGAATTCACCCTCTGGTGAGCATTCACATAGGACACAATTATCTTCGAGTTCTTTGCCCACTCAGAAAGATCTATCTATGAACCTTTTCCCCAGATTTGTCACTAATTTTCCAATCATGTTCCTTCCAAGTCCCTGACCATCCAGCCAAGCCATTAACAACAGTCTATGAGTCAGTATACAAATGCACTTCTGGCCAGTTCTCCTTCCAAGCACAATAAACAACCAGGTGCACTGCTTGAAGTTCTGCCCTCTGGAAGGACTTCTCCTCACCATTGTCCTATAAGAACATCCCAGAATGGGGTTGTAGTACTGCAGCTATCCACTTCCATGTGGTCCCTGCATATTGTGCAGAAACGTCTGTAAACCAAGCCTGAGTTTTCTCTTCCTCAGTCAACTGACTGTAAAGAACTCCCCAAAAAGCCATAGCTCTGGTGTGGGAAAAAGAAGGCCATGTGGCAAGAATGGGACCATGGGCATTTGGGCCACTCTCACATGTAATTTGCTTGTTCCTCCAGGAGCTACTCAGGCCCTATCTCTAGTATACCATTTCCATCTTATGATGGAGAGCTGCTGTGCACACCCAACTTTATGGCTTGTTGGGTCAAACAATACCCAGCTCATGATAGGCAACTCAGGTCTTATGGTAAATTGGTGGCCCATGGTTAAGTGTTCAGTCTTTATTGAGGCCCAGTAGCAGGCTAAAAGAAGTTTCTCAAAAGGAGAGTAGTTATCTGCAGCAAATGGTAAGGCTTTACTCCAAAATCCTAAGGGTCTGCATTATGATTATCCTATAGGGGCAAGCCAAAGGCTACAGACAGCATCCCTACTTTCCACTGACACTTTCAACACCATTGGATCTGCTGGATCATATGGTCCAAGTGGCAGAGTAGCTTTCACAGCAGTCTGGACCTATTGCAGAACCTCCTCTTGTTCTGGACCCCATTCAAAACTACCAGCATTTCTGGCCACCCGGTAAATGGGGGGGTGGGGGTGGTAGCACACCCAAATGAGGAATATGTTGTCTCCAAAATCCTAAGAGGCCAACATTTTTTTGGTCATAGGAGGGACCAGATGCAACTGCGTATTCTTCACATTAGAAGGGATATCTTGACATGCACTACACCATTGGATACCTAGAAATTTCTCTGAGGAGGAAGGCCCAAGTATATTTGCTGGATTTATCTCCCATCCGCTTACCCACAAGTGCCTTAGAAATAAATCTAGAGTACTTGCTACTTCTTGCTCACTAGGTCCAATCAGCATGATATCATAAATATGATGGACCAGTGTGTTGCCTTGTGGGAGAGAGAAACAATAAAAGTCTCTGTGGACAAGATTTTGACACAGGGCTGGAGAGTTAGTATACCCCTGAGGCAGGACAGTGAATATATACTGCTGGCCTTGCCAGCTGAGTGCAAACTGTTTCTGGTGGTCTTTACTGACAGTTATTGAGAAAAAAGCACTAGCCAGATCAATAGCTGCATACCAGGTACCAGGCGATGTGTTGATTTGCTCAAGCAATGATACCACATCTGGAACAGAAGGGGCAATTTGAGTCACCACCTGGTTAAGTTCATGATAATCCACTGTCATCCTCCAAGTCCCATTTGTTTCTTGCACAGGTCAGATAGGAAAGTTGAATGGGTGTGTGGTGGGGATCACCACTCCTGCATCCTTCAAGTCCTTAAGAGTGGCAGTAATCTCTGCAATTCCTCCAGGAATATGGTACTGCTTCTGATTCACTATTTTGCTAGGTAGGAACAGTTCTAGTGGCTTCCACTTGGCCTTCCCTACCATAATAGCCCTTACTCCATGACTCAGAGAACCAACATGGGGATTCTGCCAGTTTCTGAGTATGTGGATTCCAATTATGCATTATTGAACTGGGAAAATGACCATAAAATGGGTCCATGGACTCACTGGACCCACCATGAGATGGACCTGAGCTAAAACTTCATCAATTACCAGAGTTTCATAAGCACCTACTCTAACTAGTGGACCAGAGCGATGTTTTGGCTCTCCTGGAATTAGTGTCACTTCTGAGCCAGTGTCTAATAATCCCCCAAATATCTGATAATTTCCTTTTCCCTAGTACACAGTCATCCTAGTAAGAGACAGTAGGTCTCCTTGGAGAAGGTTGGGAGGAAGGTTAACAGTCTAAATTTTGGGCAATATAAAAGGGTTCTTACCCAAAGACACAATCCTCCCCTCATTTGAGGGACTCTGGGTCTCTAAACTGTCTCAAATCTCAGAATTGATGAAGGGCCATGACTCTGTTTTGTAATTCAAGTCAGACTTCTGTTCACTTGATCTAGAATTTTCTGCTTATGCAGCACAGACAAGAATTTAGTAGACAGCCCATCTATTTTACTTCTAGGTACTTCATAATCTACTAGTCAATGCCAAAGTCTCTGTGTCAGTTTATTTTGACTACTGCTTTGAGTCTGCTCTCCATTATGATGGCCATGCTCGCCTTGTCTATGGTGATTAACTATCACCACATGGCTTCTGCCAACTTAGGATCTGATCATCCCCACTGTTTTTAAGGATTCCAGCTCAGTAACAGCAGTTCCAACAATAATATCTGACCTACAGAGAAGGGTGACTACAGAGCTCTGCAGTGATGATGGAGCTAGTCTCACAAATTTATTTCTCAAGGTTCTGGTGAAAGATGTATCCTCTGGACATTCCTGGGGTGTATGAGCAGATCTTTCATGATAAATCCACTCTAACATTCCCATCTCTCTAAGGCTCTGGATCCCCACATCTACATTATACCATTGCAGTTCTGCCATTTTTACCTCAGGTAATATCAGTTGCCTTTTAATCCATGCTTCAGCCAACCATCCAAACAAACAGTTAATGCCCTTTCTCACCTCTCAAGCTATAACAGTGAATGCAGAATCTCTGCTTAGTGGGCCCATATCAATAAATTCACCTTGATCCAACTTTATATTCTTTCCACCTTTATGCCATTTATATCCATTCCCACACATATTCCTCTGATTTCCATCTATATAGACTGGAAAACTCATGCAGTTATTTTGGAGTTCAGCAAACTTCTTCATGGGTCACACTTCGTACCTCACCTTTCAGGGCCTGTGGAGACTTTAGTCTAGTCATAGGCTTTGAAGAAAAGAGGGGTGGTGGGGGTGGGTAATGGAAGGAAATAGAAGTGTCTTTCAAGCCAATTATCTCAGGGCATTCTGTTGCAGTTTCATCTGGTGAAACAGGATTAGTGACTCCAGACAGAGGAGTGAGGGTTGTTTCCCCAAGGGAGGTGGCTAGAGGGTTAGTGAGGATTGTTTCCCCAAGGGAGGTGGCTAGAGGGTTAGCAGGCAGTGAAGGATTAACCGTGGTAGGTGGAGGTTGGATGGCAGACTCCTCTGAGGACACTGGAGGCCAAGAAGCTGTTTTCTCAAAGCAGGTTGGAGGTCAGGAAGCTCTTTCCTCAGGGCAGTCCATTACAAGTCTATCTAACAAAGGCTCAGCAGATTCCAGGGATCCTTTCTCCCTATGACCATCATTATCAAGCCATTTATCACCATCCACATTTCAGGATCCCATTATTTCCCAATCAAAGTCCTTACTTTCACAGTAGACATCCTGCAAGGTTGAGATTTTGGTTTACATTGTAAATTTGCTATTCACATAATAAGGCTTTGTGTATGATTTTCAGAGATCTCAAGTCTGTGACTACTATATTTTCTTTCAGGGTATGCATGGAAACTTTTACATCATTCATACAGCCTTAGGATGCAAATTTGAAGCCTTCAGCTCATTGCTTTCCCTCATCACAATATTCAGAGTATCTAACAACAACCAGCCAACATCATTATAATTCCACAAAACTCCCTAACAGTGTCCAAAACATTCTCACCCAGACCCTTGCCTCATATAAGCATACAGTTAACAGAATCTAATGGTGAAAATTTGAGTATTTCTTTTACCAACTCACCCATGGACTGTCAGTGCCTTCTTGGTTATTGGAAACAGAGTTATTAGTGCCTCTGAGTCTAATCAGAGTAGGAAACCAATGTTAAAAACCCATTTTAAAAGCCTTTAACTGATTGGATTATCTCTCTGTGGGAGATGCACCTTAGTCGATCGAAGATGTAACCAGCCACATATGCAATCAACTGACTGGTGATTTAATACAATAGCCTTCCAGTATATCAACCAGCCACAAAATATCCTTGCAGCAATGGACAGGCCAGTGCTTGCCTAACCAGACAATTGGCCATAATCATTTGGCCAAGTTAACACCAGAACCTAACCATCACATGAACCAGTAAGGAATCAACCCCAGAACCATCCTACTGTGAAATTTTATTGTGAAATGAAACCCTTTATGTTAAAACCATTTTGAATTGAGTCTTCAGCCAAATGCATCCTACCTAGTAATCAATTACATCACATTGTTTTATTTTCCTCTCAACTCATACCGCTCTCTGAAATATCTTATTTGTTTATTGCTTATCTCCACCAATTGGAATGCAAACTTTAAGAACAGGGACCTTGTCTTGTTTTCCTTGTACCCAAACAGCTTAAACAATACCTGGCACCTAGTTGAAAAGTGAATAAACAAAGCCTTGATTCATCCTTTTTACTTTTCCCCACCCCCATACAATCCTTCAGCAAGTGTCTTGGCTCAATCTTCACAATCTTTTTCAAATATGAACACTTTTGACCATCTCTGGGGCTATTATCCTAGTAAATGTCTGTGCTGGTTTTAAACTATTAAGTGCCCCAGAAAAGCCTGTGTTCTTTAAATCCAATTATGTGGAGCAGACCTATTGCAGGGTGGGCCCTTTAAAAAAAAACACATGTTTTTTAATCATGAAATTTAACATATATATCTTTAAAAAGCAATAATTTTCAAAGTACATTTTAAAAAGTAGTTACAGAACAGATTTCAAAGTTTGGTATGGGTTACAATTCCACATTTTCAAGTTTCTCCTTCTAGCTGCCAAACACTGGAGACTAAAAGAAAAATCATTACAGCGATTCAGGAGTCATACTCATTTGTGAAAGCCTATCTTCTCTGCTATAACTCCCCCTTCTCCTCTGATCCTAATTCCAGTATATAGGGGTCTATAGGCTATACCCATTGTAACTTTCATATTGAAAAGGAGTGTCAACAATATAGAACAGGGGGATGGAATCAGTTCATATTCTTGAAGAGGCTGGACCCTCAGGGTTTCAGGATTTATCTGGCCTCTGGAGGGTATAAGTTTCTGGAAAGCAATCTTAGCATATGAAACTTTTGTAGCATTTCAGATAGAGCCCCAGGTGTTCTTTAGGGTTAACAGGAATGGTTTTTATTAGGGTTTGGCAAACCATGGTAATAAGCAATATCTAGCTGAAGCTTATATAAGAGTAGCCTCCAGAATAGCCTCTTGACACTATTTGAACTCTTAACCACTGATACGTTATTTTGTTACATGTCTTTTCCCCCTTTTGGTCAGGAAGGCATCAATCCCACAGTGCAGGGCCAGGCTCAACCCTAGGAGTTACGTCTCTGTTGTCAGAATGCTTTCACCTCTGAATGTCATGTCCCACAGGGGAGGGTAATAATTTTCTTGCAGAGATGGGTTCTCTTTAAGTTGGGCTCAGAGAGAGAGAGGCCATATCTAAGCAAACAAAGAGGTTTTCTGGAAGCACCTCTTAGGGATTAGGTACTATTAGCTTCTCCCCAATAGAAATATGTTTCATAAGGGCAAGGCTCAAAATCAAGGGCTTGTCTATTTTCTTAGGAGACCCTAATGTTTGAGAGAATATGTGAGAGAGTACCAGGGTTTCCCAGATGGAAAAATTTATTATTTCCATATTTTTCTCCAGTCCTTAAAGGGACTCCACCAATGCTTTTTAATGATTAGTCCACCATAATCTGCAATATCTTTGGGTATTACATTAAACTATACAGAATTACAAGGTCTCTTTCCCATTCTGTGCTCCATGTGTTTAGGTTGTTTAAATGATCTATCTATACAGGTTGATTAAGGTTGTGTAACAGAAAATTTAGGTTTTGAATTCAATAAACCTCCCTGCCTTTGGTCTCAATCAGTAGGTAAAGGTCTGAGTACATCCACTATCTATCATCTTTTGCTCTGTATTCTGATTTACTGAACCAGATTGGCTTCTTTTTTATCTCATTGCAGCTTGATCTCTTTTTTGGTTACTTTAACGTTATTGTATGTAGCAATGCTGACTTTCAGAGCTGTAGAACTCCAGCTCTGAATCTTAGGTGTCACAGAGGTACTCAAAGTTCCAGGGAAATACCAGCTTAAACATATATAGCTTAGTGTGTTAGAATCTAGAAAGACACTTACAACCTCAGACTAAGTATGGCTGCTGTTCTAGTTTGCTAGCTGCTGGAATGCAGTATACCAGAAACAGAATGGCTTTTAAAAAGGGAAATTTAATAAGTTGCTAGTTTACAGTTCTAAGGCTGAGAAAATGTCCCAATTAAAGCAAGTCTATAAAAATGTCCAAACTAAAGCATCCAGGGAAAGATACCTTGGTTCCAGAAGGCCAATGATATTCAGCATTTCTCTCTCAACTGGGAAAGCATATGACAAACACAGTGATGTCTACTAGCTTCCTCTCCAGGCCTCTTGCTTCATGAAGCTCCCCAGGGGCGTTCTCCTTCTTCAACTCCAATGGTAGCTGGCTGATGGACTCTGTGGTTTTTTTTGTTTTTTTTTTTTATCATTTTGTCATGGTTCTGTGGCTCTCTCCTCATTCTCAAAAGGAACTCTCTTCAAAATGTCTCCTCTTTAAATGATTATTTGGTACAAAATTTATATTTTGATTAGTGCATTTCCTAATATAAATTATGCAGATAGCTTGATTGAACACCATAAGTACTTGGAATCTTGGGTAGGACATGAGATTTTGTTTGTTTGTCCAGAGTGATGCCCCAATGAATCCCAGAGTGATTCGATCAGTGAGTGGAAAAGTATTTGCAAAGTCCCCTCTGGGGAATGGTGAGAATGGGGAGAAATTCAACTTTCCCAAGTTGAATTGTTGATATTCTCACAAGTAGTGTGGACAACCAAAGCTATAGGCTGAGCCCTAGTCTTGGGGTTTGTTCATATGAAACTTAACTCCACAAAGGATAGGTCAAGTCTACTTACAATTTAGGCCTAAGAGTCACCCCCAAGAGAGCCCCTTTTGTTGCTCAGATGTGGCCTCTCTCTCCAGCCAACACAACAAGCAGACTCACCACCCTCCCCTTGTCTACGTGGGACATGACTCCCAGGGGTGTAGACCTTCCTAGCAACGTGGGACAGAAATCCTAGAATGAGCTGAGACTCAGCATCAAGGGATTGAGGAAAACCCTAGAATGAGCTGAGACCCAGCATCAAGGGATTGAGAAAATCTTCTCGACCAAAAGGGGGAAGAGTGTAATGAGACAAAGTGTCAATGGCTGAGAGATTCCAAACAGAGTTGAGAGGTTATCCTGGAGGTTATTCTTACGCATTAAGTAGATATCACCTTGTTATTCAAGATGTAATGGAGAGGCTAGAGGGAACTGCCTGAAAATGTAGAGCTGTGTGCCAGTAGCCATGTTTCTTGAGGATGATTGAATAATGATATAGCTTTCACAATGTGACTGTGTGGTTGTGAAAACCTTGTGTCTGATGCTCCTTTTATCTATCTTGTCAACAGACAAGTAGAACATATGGAATAAAATAAATAATTGGGGGAACAAATGTTAAAATAAATTGTTTGAAATGCTAGTAACCAATGAAAGCAAGGGGTAAGGGGTATGGTAGGTATAATCTTTTTTTTCTGTTTTCATTTTATTTCTTTTTCTGTTGTCTTTTTATTTCTTTTTCTGAATTGATGCAAATGTTCTAAGAAATTATGAATATGCAACTATGTGATGACATTGAGAATTACTAATTATATATGTAGAATGGAATTATCATATGTTAATGTTTTTGTTTGTTGTTAATTTTTTTAATTAAAAATAAATAAATTAAAAAAAAATTTTTAAATGCCTCCTCTTTAATAGGATTCCAGTAAACTAATTAAGACCCATGTAGAATGAGTGGAGATATATCTCCATCTAATCAAGTTTCAAACCCACAATTGGTTGAGTCACATCTCCGTGAAGATAATCTAACCAAGCATCCAACCTATAGTACTGAATAGGGATTAGAAGAAACAGCTGCTCCCACAAGATTGATTAGGATTAAAACAAGGCTTTTCTAGGATACATAAATCCTTTCAAACTGGCACAGCTACTATAAGACCTTACAATCTAGGCTTCAATTTTCTTACAAGTATTTTCTGAAAGAGACCATATTTTATATGTTCTTTTGTTTCTGGCTTATTTTGCATGAGTACATTGTCCCTAAGGTTCACTCCATGTTGTTACATGCCTCATGATGCCATTCCTTTTTGGAGCCACACAGTATTCCTTCATATACACATATATCACAGTTTGCCTTTTGGCTTCTCAGCTGTTGTACTCTTCAGCCCCTTTCATCTATTGAACACCATGGATAATTTACAAAATAAACAAACCGTATCTTACAGTGTCCTCACTTGGTTGTACAATCAGCAAAACTCTCAATTTTATACAATTTTCATTGGTCCAAAGAGACAAGGAACCAATAAACATAGCCTCACCAAATATCAAATAAAAACCTCCCCTAATCCCTTCTCCCTTCCCTGCAATTGTTTACCCCTGGTATTGCTGTAGTACTGTTGCTGTCTTCCTGTTAACTACTGGCCATAGCTTGCATTTTTAATTTTCCCCCATACCCCTCTACTGTTGACTCTTTGTCCACTCTCAAACTTTTGAAATAGCTCATGCAAGAACTTACTTATAATTGCAGATTTGATTAGTGGGATGCATGACATGATACATTCCCTTTCAGTAACACCACCTTCAATATGGTAATCTTACTTATAATTCTACTAATTACTTAACGTGACTTCTATCCATTCCCCTGCATAAAGGTTCAACCTCATTGGGTAGTCTTTCCTCCATCTCTAGCTTTTGTGTACCTCTAGGTCTGCTATATTCTACAATGTTACCTCTGAGATTAACTTTACCAGAGTCATAATAGCAAAATGATACAGTATCTGTTCTTCCATGTCTGCCTTATTTCACTCGACATTATGTCTTCAAGGTTCATCAGTGTTGTCAAACACTTTGGGACCTCATTTCATCTTACTGATGCATAATAATCCATCTTATGTATATATCACAATTTTGTTTATTCACTCATCTGTTAACAGGTACTTGGATTGTTTCTGTCTTTTGGCAAATATGAATAGTGCTGCTATGAACATCAGTGTACAAATCTCTGTTCATGTCACTGCTTTCGGCTTTTATGGGTATATACCAAGTAGTGGTATTGCTGGGTCATAGGGCAATTTGATATTTAGTTTTCTCAGGAATCCACCACACTGTCTTCTGAAGCAGTTCTACCACTATATATTCCCACCAGCAGTGAACAATGTCCACATATGCTCCAACATTTGCAATTTTTCTGTTTGCTTAATAGTAGCCATTCTTATAGATGTGAGATGATGTCTCATTGTAGTCTTGATCTGCATTTCCCTTGTAGCTGATGAAAATGAACATTTCTTTATGTGCTTTTTAGCCACCCAAGTGTGGGTGGGATCCTTTGATTAGGTTGTTTCCATGGAGATGTTAAGACCCATTCAAGCTGGTTCTTAATCTACTGGAATCCTTCCATTAACAAGGAGACATTTTGAAGAAAGCACAGATGTTTGGAAAGCAGAGAGATGAAACCAAGACACTGATTGGAGATGCTAACTAAAAGATGAAACCCAGAGTTTTTCCACTAGAACCTAAGTGAGTGCACTGGTTTGAAGCTGTTGTGTACCCCTAGAAAGCCATGTTCTTTTCCAAAACAATTTTGTGGAGCAGATCTATTGTTTGAGGTGGACCTTTTGATTAGGTGTTTCCATGGAAATGTGACCCACCAATTGTGGGTGGGACCTTTTGATTGGGTGGTTTCCATGGAGATGTATTTCCACCCATTCAAGCAAAAAAAGTGAGTTTTAATCCACTAGCTGGAATCCCTTAAGTGGGAACCACTTTGGAAAAAGCTTGAATGACAGCACATAGATGTTTGGAAATGCAGATAGAAAACATCTCCAGGAAAACTGTTTGAAACCAGAAGCAGAGGCCCACAAAGAATAGCCACATGCTTTCCTAGCTGGCAGAGGTGTTCTGGATGCCATCGGCCTTTCCTGAGTCAAGGTATCTTTTTCTGGATGCCTTAGTTTGGACATTTTTATGTCCTTAGAACTATAATCTTGTAACTTAATAAATCCCCATTATAAAAGCCAATCAATTTCTGGTTTATTGCATTCCAGCAGCATTAACAAACCAAAACAGTGAGGAAACACAGATGCTTAGAAAGAAAGGCATTGGAAACAGAGAGAGGGAGCCATTTGAAACCAGAAGCTGGGAGAGAAGGACATCAGACCTTATCATGTACCTTTCCATGTGACAGAGAAATCCCAGACATGATTGGCCTTTAAAAATTTTTTTTGGAGTTCTGGGTCAAGATGGCAGCTTAACAACGTGTGCGTTTTAGTTCGTCCTCCAGAACAACTGCTAGATAACCAGAAACAGTACAGAACAGCTCCTGGGGCCACATCAGTGACCAGACACACAGCGTACCCCAGTCTGGACCAGCTGGACCGGCTGCGAGCACCCCCCAAAACCGTGAGTTCCCAAAGCTGCGACGACCAGCGCCCCTCCCCCACAGGCTGCTTCCCAGAGGGGAAAGGAAAGGATTTTACCAGCAGCAGTGACTGGGCACAATCAAACGTCAATTGTGGAACTAATTAACAAATTCTGACTACTAAAAATAGGCCCCCAGCTTAGGTGAACCTGATCAAAGTGGAGGTTGCTGATTTTTGCCCCGGCACCAAGGGGGCAGGACTGACAGAAAAAGGGGGAAAAAAGAAGGAAACAGGTTTTTGTGGCTGTGTATCTACAAATGCTTGACTGCCTCTGGATACAGCGGCAGGACTTTTCAGGCTGCAACTGCCCCAGGCATAGGCAGAAGTGAGCTCGTTTGGGGGCTTATCTGGAGCCTGTGCCTTCCCCAGGGGAGGGGTGAAGGCCCACCCAGGTGGAATCCCTCCATCAAGGAATTCAGACACCAGGGCTTGGTCATTTGAAGCCATTAAAACCAGCCTACAACCTCTCCTCTGTCTCCAACAAACCCCCAGCCAAAGTTAAAGGTACCGCATCATCTTATGCTGGTGGGACCTGCAGTCAGACAAGCGCCACACTGGGCAGGATAAGAAAAACAGAGTCCAGAGACTTCACAGGAAAGTCTTTCAACTTGCTGGGTCTCACCCTCAGGGAAAACCGACGCAGGTGACTCTTTCCTCCTGATAGGAGGCCAGTTTGGTCTGGGAAAATCTGGCTGGGGTCTATAATATCTAAGCAGACCCTCCTAAGTGTGTGTGGGGGAAAGGTACCACACAAGCAAGGCAAGAAACAGGAAAACAAGAACTGAAAAATTCTCCTCTGTTAAACAAAACTTAAGCTAAAGGTTCAGATAAAGCTGAACAGAATGTCAAAGAACAGATAGACAACGAATTCATCCAGCAAGAAAACCCTAGATAAAAGAAGTGAAAGCAATCTCCAGAATAAACTAATTAAGGTAATTAAATGCCTAAACACCAGCAAAAAATAACAAATCACACTAAGGAAATTGAAGATATGGCCCAGTCAAAGGAACAAACCAACAATTCAAATGACATACAGGAGTTGAAACAACTAATTCAGAATATACGAACAGACATGGAAAATCTCATCAAAAACCAAATCAATGAATTGAGGGAGGATATAAAAAGGCAAGAAAGGAACAAAAAGAAGAAACTGAAAGTCTGAAAAAACAAATCACAGAACTTATGGGAATGAAAGACACAGTAGAAGAGATGAAAAAAACAATGGAAACCTACAATGGTAGATTTTGAGAGGCAGAACATAGGATTAATGAACCGGAGGACAGAACATCTGAAATCCAACAAGAAACAGAAACTATAGGAAAAAAATGGAAAAATATGAGCAGGGACTCAGGGAATTGAAAGACAATATGAAGCGCATGAATATACGTGTTGTGGGTGTCCCAGAAAGAGAAGAGAATGGAAAAGGAGGAGAAAAACTAATGGAGAAAATTATCACTGAAAATTTCCCAACTCTTATGAAAGACTTAAAATTACAGATCCAAGAAGTGCAGCGTACCCCAAAGAGAACAGATCCAAATAGACATACTCCAAGACATTTAATAATCAGAATGTCCAAGGTCAAAGAGAAAGAGAGGATCTTGAAAGCAGCAAGAGAAAAGCAATCCATCACATACAAGGGAAGCCCAATAAGACCATGTGCAGATCTCTCAGCAGAAACCATGGAGGTGAGAAGACAGTGGGATAATATATTTAAATTATTAAAAGAGAAAAACTGCCAACCAAGAATTCTATATCCAGCAAAATTGTCCTTCAAAAACGAGGGAGAAATGAAAACATTTTCAGACAAAAAATCACTGAGAGAATTTGTGACCAAGAGATAAGCTCTGTAAGAAATACTAAAGGGAATACTAGCGACAGATACGAAGACAGAAGAGAGAGGTGGGGAGAAGAGTGTAGAAAGGAAGACTATGAGTAAAGGTAAAAGGAAGGAAAATTAGATATGACATATAAAATCCAGAAGGCAAAATAGTAGAAGAAAGTACTACCCATACAGTAATAACACTGAATGTTAATGGATTAAACTCTCCAATCAAGACATAGTCTGGCAGAATGGTTTAAAAAACAGGACCCATGTATATGCTGTCTCTACTCAAAGGTCACGAGGCCAAGGACACAAATGGACATTTACATGTTTATAGCAGCATTGTGAACAATTACCAAGTGATGGAAACAGCCAAAATGTCCATCAACAGACAGTTGACTAAACAGTGACATTTACATAAGATGGAATATTAAGCATAAGGACATTATGCTTAGTGTGATTA
The DNA here is from genome assembly GCF_023851605.1 of Tamandua tetradactyla. Taxonomy (NCBI): domain Eukaryota; kingdom Metazoa; phylum Chordata; class Mammalia; order Pilosa; family Myrmecophagidae; genus Tamandua; species Tamandua tetradactyla. The sequence goes on along the minus strand of NC_135333.1, from coordinate 94,854,383 downwards.
GCCAGAAACAAAAGGACAAATACTGTATGGTCTCACTGACATGAACTGACGTTAGTGAATAAACTTAGAATATTTCCTTGGTAACAGAGACCATCAGGAGATAGAAACAGAGTGAGATATTGGGTGATTGGAGCTGAAGGGATACAGATTGTGCAACAGGACTGAATATAAAATCTCAGATATGGACAGCACAATAACTACCTAACAGTAATGTAATTATGTTAAAACACTGAATGAACCTGCATGTGAGAATGATAGCGGGAGGAGGACTGGGGACATAAATGAAATCAGAAAGAAAGATAGATGGTAAAGATCGAGATGGTATAATCTAGGAATGCCTAGAGTGTATAATAGTAGTGAAATGTACAATGTACAAATTTAAGAAATGTTTTTGCCTGAGGAAGAACAAAGGAATGTCATTATTGCAGGGTGTTGAAAATAGATGATAATTAATACTTTAAAATGTCTCCTTATGTGTGAGACTAAAGCAAAAAATGTTTATTTGTTACAAAATTTATATTTTGACTAGAGCATTTCCTAATATAACTCATGTAGATAGTTTGATTGAATGTCATAAGTACTTGGAATCTCAGGTAGCACATGAGATTTTGTTGGTTTGTCCAGAGTGATGCCCCGATGAATCCCAGAGTGATTTGATCAGTGACTGGAAAAGTATTTGCAAGCCCCATTCAGGGAATGGTGAGAGTGGGGAGAAATTCAACTTCCCCAAGTTGAATTCTTGATATTCTCACAAGCAGTGTGGACAACCAAAGCTATAGGCTGAGCCCCCAGTCTTGGGGTTTGTTCACATGAAACTTAACCCCACACAGGATAGGTCAAGTCTACTTAAAATTTAGGCCTAAGAGTCACCCCCAAGAGAGCCTCTTTTGTTGCTCAGATGTGGCCTCTCTCTCCAGCCAACATGACGAGCAGTCTCACCACCCTCCCCCTCTCTGCATGGGACATGACTCCCACGGGTGTGGACCTTCCTGGCAACGTGGGACGGGGATCCTGGAATGAGCTGAGACTCAGCGTCAAGGGACTGAGAAAAAACCTAGAATGAGCTGAGAATTAACATCAGGGGATTGAGAGAACCTTCTCGACTAAAGGGGGAAGAGTGAAATGAGACTAAGTGTCAATGGCTGAGAGATTCCAAACATAGTTGAGAGGTTATCCTGGAGGTTATTCTTATGCATCAAGTAGATATCACCTTGTTGTTCAAGATGTAGTGGAGAGGCTGGAGGGAACTGCCTGAAAATGTAGAGCTGTGTTCCAGCAGCCATGTTTCTTGATGATGATTGAACAATGATATAGCTTTCACAATGAGACTCTGCGAATGTGAAAACCTTGTGTCTGATGCTCCTTTTAGCTACTCTATCAGCAGAAGAGTAGAACATATGGAATAAAAATAAATAATAGGGGGAACAAATGTTAAAATAAATTTAGTTTGAAATGCTAGTGGTAAATGAAAGTGAGGGGTAAGGGGTATGGTATGTATAATCTTTTTATTCTGTTATCATTTTATTTCTTTTTCTGTTGTCTTTTTATTTCTTTTTCTAAATCGATGCAAATGTTCTAAGAAATGATGAATATGCAACTATGTGATGATATTAAGAATTACCGATTGTATATGTAGAATGGAATGATCTCTTAATGTTTTGTTTGTTAATTTTTTTAATTAATAAAAAAAGTTAAAAAAAATTTTTTTAAATTTTTTTATTGTAAATGTAACATATATACAAAAAAAACACAATAAATTCTAAATTACACTGTAACAAGCAGTTATAGAACAGATTTCAGATTTTGGTATGGGTTGCAGTTCCACAACTTCAGGTTTTCCTTCTAGTGTTCAAAAACACTGGAGACTAAAAGAAATATCAATATAATGATTCAGCAGTCCTACTCATTTGTCAAATCCTTTCTTTTCTATTATTCTTCCTCCTTCTCCTTTGACCCTTCTCCCAATCTTTAGTAGTATTTAGACTATACCCATCCTAACTTTTTTCTGTTGGAAAGAGGTGTCAATAATATGGGATAGGGGGATGGAACTAGTTGATGTTCTTGGAGAGGCTGGCCCCTCTGGGTTTCAAGACTTACCTGGCCTAGGAACCCACCTGGAGGTTCTAGGTTTCTGGAAAGTAATCTTAGTGCATAAAACTTTTATATACTTCCAGATAGAGCCGTAGATGTTCTTTATGATTAACAGGAATGGTTTTGGTTTTAGTTTGGTAAAACCATGGTAATTAGCACTATCTAGCTGAAGCTTGTGTAAGGGTAGCCTCCAGAATAGCCTCTCAACTCTACTTCATTTCTCGTAGCCACTGATACCTTATTTTGTTACATTTCCCTTCCCCCTTTTTGTCAGGGAGGCATTGTCAATACCATGGTGCTGGGGGCAGGCTTATCCCTGGGTGTTATGTCTCATGTTGCCAGGGAGACTTTTACCCCTGGATGCCATGTCCCATGTAGGAGGAAGAATAATGATTTTACTTGCAGAGTTAAACTTAGAGAGAAAGACCCCATCTTAGCAACAAAAGAGGTTTTCTAGAAGTAACTCATGAATAATTATAGGTAGGCTTAGCTTCTCTAGTACAGAAATAAGTTTCACAAGAGCAAGCCTCAAGATCAAAGGGATGGCCTATTGACTTGGGTGTCCCTAATATTTGAGACAGTATCAGGGGTTTCCTCAGTGGTGAAGCTTAATGGTTCCATATTTTTCTCCTGTCCTTCAAGGGACTTTGCCATAACTTTTAAATTATCAGCCCAACATACTCTGTGGTGTATCCAGGTATTACCTTAAGCCAGACAGTTTACAAACCCTCAACCCCATTCTGGGATCCATATGTCTGGGTTGTTTAAATGATCTATCCAGACAGGTTGAGTTAGATTCGATTATGTGCTATGGAAAATTTAGGCTTTGGACAAAATAAATCTCCTGGTCTTTGAGTGAAAGTATCCTCTTGTTGATACCTTAATTTGGACATTTTTCTGGCCTTAGAACTATAAATTTGTAAACTAATAAATCCCTTTTATAAAAGCGAATCCATTTCTGATATATTACATTCCAGCAGCTCTAGCAAATCAAAACAATGTCCAAGCTTAGAAGTGTTGTCTCACTGTCTACTAGACAAACTCCTCCTCGCTTTTCTTTTCCATTTGTTCATTGATTCCACATTTGCTGAAGTTTGTGCGGGGTGCTGGGCCTGTCTTTATGAATTCACAGTATAATGAAGGAAGTGGGGGAGGGCCACTGACACAGATGATTACTGCACAAAAAATGGGGAATGCAAAGGTGGATACGTGGTTGTGAGGGTTAGAGATCCTCAGCCTCCACCCTAGTTGTTCAGAAACTAGGCTAGAAACAAGGAACTTCTTTAAGCTCTATTCTGGGATGCGAATTGAGGTTAAGATTAGTATTGAGAGCATTTCTTTTGGGAATAGGAGGAGGGGCCAGGCAAACTCTTGCACCTGCTCCCCTCAAATGATTTAAAAAACAAGTCTCCCAGTCCAGAGTGAGTTCATCCTGTCATACCTCTCCTTTCATGTAGTTGGGTGGGAGTGGTCAGCCAGCCCTATATGACAGAGGAACAAAGAGAAGCCATCTCTCCAGGATCGCACACCTCTTCAGCAATAAGACCACAAGCAGACCCAAGGCCTTTGTGTTCAGGAGCAATTCACAGTACAGCCCCTTGAACACCCATCCCAGAGCCTCCCACAGAATAGAGACTCAATAAATAGGATTTTTTAAATCCAATCCCTCTCCTGAAGGCTCTCTAAGAGGTCCTCCTGTCAGAGATGGGAAAATTGAGGCCCACAAAAGAGAAGTTACTTGCACAGAATAGCAGAGCAGTCAGGCAGACCTGACAAGAAGCTCTGACGCTAATCATAATTGCCACTGTTCATTGAGTACTCCCTATATGTCAAATCTTGTTCCAAGTCTTTTGCACAGTGTCTCATTCGATGCCCCCCAGCTACCCTGTAAGGTTATGCACTACAAGCTCATAATTCCTTATCTATAATTCAGAAGTCCCCAAAACTCTGAAGACCAAAAGACTTTTTCTATTATATTTGTTGTCCAAGTTCTTCAAGTGATAAATATGTCCTGAACAGATTAAGGTTATTTGTTTATTTTTTACTTATTTATTTTTACTGATAAAACAACATACAAACATAAACATTCTCAACATATGAACATTCCATACTTGGTGTACAATCAATGGCTCACAATACCATCATATAGTTGTATATTCATCACCATGATCATTTCTTAGAACATTTGTATCACTCCAGAAAAAGAAATAAAAAGAAAAAACTCATACATACACCTCCCTCTCATTGACCACTAGTAATAGGTTGTTTTTTTAAATTAAATTTATAATTTAAAGAAATCACTCAGTATGAATAGCCATACTTTATTGGTTTTCTATTGCTATGTAACAATATTACCACAAACTCGGTGGCTTAAAACAACACACATTTACTATCCCTCAATTTCCTTTGATCAGGAGTCCAGGCATGACTTAGATGGGTCCTCTGCTTGGGATTTCACAAAACTTCAATCAAGATGCCAGTCAGGGGAGAGTCTCCTCTGAGGACTGAAGGGGAAAGGATCTGCATCCAAGCTTACTCATTTTTACTGGTGGAATTCAAATGTACTGAGGGCTTCAGTTTCTTGCTACATGTTGGACAGAAGCTGCCTTCAGAATCTAGAGTCTCTCCACATTTCTTGCCATGTGGAATTCCCTAACATGGCCACTTGCTTCCTCAAAGCCACTAAGGCAGAGAGAGTGCTACTCTGAAGAGACAACTGAAGGAAAAGAGGGTTCATTTATACCAACAGAAGAGCAGGGGAAACGTCCCAAATCTGCTTCCCCACAGTGATTTTTCCCATGGCTTTTATACACAGTAGAAACAAGGGAAGATAATCATCTTGGGTAACAAGTAACAGGGGTTTGGAGAACTTCATTAGTTCCTTATCTCGGTTATTTACCACTTCCTTTAGGATTTACATTCTCTGAGATACCTGGTACATGGTGCCTCACAAGTCTGGATGTATACTTTACATACTGCTTTTTTGTGAGATTAAAATTAAATATACAGTTTGCTTACAACTTTAAGGTTACATTTAAAATGCTAACATTATGATACAATCTTAAGTCATCATATACAGATAATGATACATCCTGAATCTTTACTGTATCCTGAATCTTTACTGTATTCTTTCGGTTAGAAGCAAGTCACAGGCCCTGTCAACACTTAAGGGGAAGAGATAACACAAGGTAAGGATTTTAAGAGTCTGCCTATTTCCCCCTATATGAGCCATGATTCCCAGGGATGAGCCTGGCCCTGGAATGGGAGGACAGAGAATGCCTTCCTGACCAAAAGGGAGAAAAGAAATGAAATAATTAAGTTTCAGTGGCTAATAAATTTCTAATAGAGTCAAAGGTCATTTATGGAGGTTACTTTTATGCAAGTTTCGGCCAGATATTGCAAATCGCCACAGTATGCCAAGCTCCAACCAACAGTACTCCTGAAAGCCCTAAAGAATACCCTGGGCTCTAAGAATTCTATAAATGTTTTACTTAGGAGTTTGTTTTCCAGAAACTTAAGGCCTCCCTCCAGATTGTTCCCAGGCCAGACATGCCCTGAAACCTCTCCAAGAACATCAACCAGTTTTATTCCTATACCCTATAAGGTTGACACCCCTTTCCAGTATGAAGCTAAAATGGTCATTGCCCAGATATACCTGAAGATTGAGAGAATGATCAAATGAGAGGGAGGAAGCATAACTGAGAAGTTAGGATTTAGTAAATGATTATGACTACTAACTCATTATACAAACATTTCTTTTCAGTTTCTATCAGAATCGTGTAACAGAATAGGCAGAAGTGTTGCATTCATAACAATATCTGAGATTGTTGAAGGCTACTGGTAGCCTTGATCTTTAATAATGATTGCATAACTATAAAGCTTTTAGCATGTGAGCATATGTTTGTAAAGACCTTGTGACTGATAGCTCCTTTTATCCAGTGTAATGGTAGATACGTAATAAAATAAAATGCATGGGAAAAAAAAGAGTCTGTTTACCACATGCTTTTCAATACAGAAATTTTAATATGTATGAGTATGCTCCAGACTCCATGGGAATGGCACAAAATATCTGGTATACGCACTGTGATTGTTTTCTAAATCCTGAATATTTTGAATTCAGAAACACATATGTCCTCACTGGCATTAGATTTTACTACTACCATTTTACAAGTGAGGCACTGAGGAGTTAATCTCTCCCCTCAATCTAAAATAAGCATTCAAATTCTGAGGTTGGGAACCCATCCTCTCAACCATACACAGTCTCCAAATTTCTAAGATTTAAGAGCTTACTATGCTAAGATTCCAAGGACTATCACTCCTGAGACAGCAACCCAAGACTGAGAAAGACTCAGAGCCCCAGATAGGGAGGTTCTATAAATGTACATGCTGCTTACCACCCTTATGATCTACCATCCCTCTCCCTCACTGAGGATTCTAGGGAGGGTAGGGAGGGTTGTAGTATCAGGGGAAGCTGCCACTAGGCCCATCCCTGTACAAGGCGTCTGATTCACTCCCCATAGCCTCCTCCATTCTTTATGCCACAGCCATAAAGAATCAATCAATCCCCCTTTTTAAAACTTCAGTGTTTTATATTTCATTTTGAATAACATTAAAATTCAGTCCTTGATCATCAAGGTTCTACCTGATTTGGCCCCTGGCTTTTCCAATCCTATTTTCTGCTTTTCCTACCTCCATTCGGCCACACCAAACTATAATTTGTCCTTCAAATTACACCAAGCACATTTCTGCCTCAGGGTCTTTCTCTTCCCTCTGACTCCAGCTCTCTGCATGGCTAGCTCCTTTTTAATCCCTCAGGTCTCAGCAAAAATGTCATAATCTCAGGGAGCTCTTTCCTGACCACCTTAGCAAAATGAAACCTTACCAGGTCCCTCTCTTTCTCTCTCTCATAATATCTTTATTTCCATATTATGAAACTGTTTCATTTGTTTTTATGCTTATTTTCTATTTCTAGCACTAGAATGCAAACTCCTAGGGGACAAGTTTGTTTACTGATATATCCTGCCTGGTTCAGAGTACACATTAAAATATTTGTTTGAATTAATGGGTTTTTAAAGGGAAACTTTCTCTTGAATTTTTCAAATGGGAAGTCTCTATGACAGAAATGTGAAACATCTGATCTCATTGCAGATGACAATAATTGTGAATTAGGAATTCTATACCTTTGTAAATATAAAGAATAACAAGCGAATCTTATTAGAAAAGACAGTGGCTTAAGCTGTCATTGGACTGGTTACATCTTAACGACAGACCATGTCATTCCTCTCACTGTTACAATGCTATAATTGTTATTTCGACTTATATTAAGCTGTTATTCTGATTAATTTTTAAAATGTTTTACTCTTTGTATTTTGGAAATTTGTGATATTTAAATAATTTGTCTAAAGATCAGTGATCTGAGTTGGTGATTTTCCGTTCTATCCTTCTCTGCTCACTCTGGGGGATTACAATTGGGATGGAGAATGAGGCTGGAGTATTTTTTCTCTCAGTTCCCTCCCTGCTGAGTTGCCACAGTCTGGCTATATCCCTTTACCAAAGGACACGGCTCTTTTTAGGTGTTCTCGTCTATGGCCACTCTCTCCAGATTTTGGTAATTGCTCGCTATACTTGTTCTTTTGGAACTAGAAGAGGTAAAGACTTCCTGTTCTTGCCAGCTCTAAGGTATAGAACCACCTGTACCCTTGCTTTCCCTTAACTCTTCCCATGCCTTTATAAACAGCCTCTTTATTACTCTAGCTTTGCTTATCCTATTTAAACTTGCTCATCTGTTTCCTGTTAGATTCTGATTCACACAGTGTATACCTCTGTGTTCTATAACCTAGAAACAAATTACATGAAGACAGTGTTTTATAACCTAGAAACAAATTACATGAAGGGTTTCTAGCCAATGGAAAAAAAAGCAGCGCACAGGAATTCATGGGCATGGGCACCATTGTTTCCAAACTGGAGTATGATACGAGAAAGAAAATTGTTAAGTAAAACAAAATAGCTGCATGCATTAGGCATTTCCCAGAGGGACCTGTTTCTGAGAAGAGTTTCTCTAGAAGACAAAAGCAGTTGATCCGCAGGGGCTTTCTAAGAAAATGAAACAATGGAATGTACCTCACGGGATTGCAGGATAAACAACAACTGCTGAAAAACAAGCATGCATATCTGCTCCCCACTTTATATGATACCCTTAAATAAAATGGAAACTGGTCAGCCAACCAAAACACTTCCTCACTTGCTTCTGTTCATCCTATATGAGCTTCCCTTGATGTAATGACACACTAAATTGAAAATTTATATTAGAAAAGCAATTGCAATTTTGAATAAAAAAAATAAACAGTATGACTTAAGAGTGAAGAACACAACTCATAGCCTATTCTTATATCCTAGAGACATGTAAAGATGATTTGAACAACTTATTACCATTTGCTTGTGGTGTATTCAACAGTTCTCATTATCCTCTCAAGATTCATATATGTATGTGTACGTTAGATTTTGAATCACAAATTGCACGCCTCAAACTTCTGAGAATGTGAAAGACAGTGTTCTATAACCTAGAAGCAAATTACACGAAGGGTTTCTAGCCAATGGAAAATTTTAATAGTACACAGGAAGTCATGGGCATGGGCACCATTGTGTCCGATCTGGAATATGATATGAGATATAAGAGCTCATTTTTATCTATATACATTTGTTATGTATTTTTATATACATCTAAGCATTATACATACACAATAGGAATCAGTAACATGATTTAAGGAAAGTAATATTGCATATTATTCTTATATAACCTATCCAAGCAAAAAAATAATGTTTTATTTATATGGTACTTAGGACAGAAAGTGAAGTTCTGAGCTAGAGAAAACCACAGTAAAGTGGGCACAGTAAGTAAAGAAGGTAGAATGGGAAAATGATATTCTGTCCACAAATCACTTACTATACTATGCATTCCTAAAAGCCTGTGTTCAAAAATAAACCATGAATAACAGGAAACTCCTAAAAGCCATGCCTCCTGAGATAAGCCACAAAAACAAGAACATCCTGTTTTCCTTAATTGAGAGAGGGAACATTGTGTCCTTATCCAATCTGAATTGTTAACTCCATATAATGATCTGAGCTATAAATTCCTCTTATTTTTATTAGCCACTAATCCTAAAAGCCTGATTGCATTACTAGTAAAAATATTTCTCTGTGCTCACATCTGAATTTTTCTTTGACAAAGAGTTCTGGATGGAATTGATTTTCTTGGGAAGTCCTGAGGTTGAATGCACCCAGAGCAAGCTTCATGGGCAGGTGACAGTGCAGACATACAGGGATCCACCCTTAGAAGGGACCCACACTTGGTTTCATGCCCTGCTGTTACTATCTTGTAATTCTTAATAATTTAAAAAGGGACCCCACAATCTGTTGCTGGTCCTGGATGCACCATCAATCTCTGTTCTAGGCACCCAAATATTAACTCAGTTGTTTCAGACTTCATTGTGTACCCTACTAAGGAGGCTATTTAAGTGCACTATAATGAATAAAAAGTCCCTCCTCCCCACTTTTCATAAACTATAAACAGAGTAGAAAGAGCATTGACTTTTGGGTCTGACAGGCCATTTTTACTAGGAAAGTTCTCACTTTCATTTATAAAATAGCATGTTATATCAGCCTTGTTTGATGATTACGAGATTATGTATGTATTAGCATGTTTGATATCTAGATGCTGAATAAATCAGTTCTGAACAAATCATTTTAACTTTTTGAAGTAGAGCCATATCCTAATGCAATCTACTTCTCTTCTTGACATGTGTCTAAATAGAAGCAGCAATTCATTACAACAAATATTTATTGTGAGTGAGAACCGGGATCCTTGCATTTACTTCCTTGCTTCTCATTCACTAATTCCACATGATCAGGCTCTCACTGGCCCTCCAATGACTTTCTTGTTGCTAAATCACTTCCAAATTTTTATCTCACTTGACCACACTGTAGCATGTAACAAGTTTGATCACATCTCTCTTCTGCAACACTCCACTTTCTGGTTTCTGCCTTACCTCTACGGCTGCTCCTTCTCAGAGTCAAACTGATAGTTTCTCTTTTTCTTAAAAATTGCTTTTCTCCAGCTATCTCTACAAGGACTTTTTGCTATTATTCTCATTCTACATATTGTTGCTCGTTGAACTCATCCATTCTCATAGCTTCAATTACTACCTATATGCTATTTATTCCTGCTAAGAATATGCAACTTGTTAGGAATGCCTTTGACAGCAAGAACAGAAAATTCAGCTAAACCGATTTTCTTTACCAAAAAAAAAAAAAAAAGATTTAATGAATTATGAAACAAAAAGTAGAGAGGTGCTATGGTGCTCAGGCATGATTCAATCAGTACCCCAGCTGTTCTCCTCTGATTCTTTTACTCTGACTTCCTGTTTGTTAACTTCATTCAACTTGACAATGTTGAAAAGAGAAAGTGTTTAGTGAAGACTTGTCCTAAGTTTGAGGAAATGTCTTTCCTAGAAGTCTCCAGTAAAACTTTTCTTGCTCCTTACTGATCCCAAACAAGTCCCAGGTCAAGGTGCTCATTTTTTAATCAATTCCTGTGACTGAGGGAATGTAATGATTTGTTGATTGGCCTAGGCCTGCTAATGCCTGAATCAATCACTATAGTAATCACTGATTAGCCTTGATCTAAACAGTTTTAGGAGGCTCAAGAAAATACCATGAAATATTTCAGCCTAAGCAGTGGGAATTTATTTGCTCAAAGTTTTGAGTCTTGGAAAATGTTCAAATTAAGGCATCACCAGGCAATGCTCTCTCCTCAAAAATAATGACATTCTGGGGCTGGCTGCCAGTGATCCTTGGTTCCTCTGTCACATGGAAAGGCACATGGTGGTGTTCCTTGGTTTCTTCCTTCTCGTCCAGGTTCCATTTCAGCTTCTTGCTTCCTGTGGCTTTCTCTCTCTGTGCCTGAGTTTTGTTTCTCTTATTTAAAAAACTCTAGTAATAGTATTAAGACCGATTCTTACTGAGGTGAGCTATATTTTAACTGAAGTAACCTCAAAAAAGGTCCTACCTATAGTGGGTTCACACCCAGAGGAATGGATTAAATTTAAGAACATGTTTTTCTGGAGTACATACAATTTCAAACCACCATATGGACCACCTCTTGAACATGGGAGTCAGTTTCCCAAACCACATTGCTGCTATGAAATAAGAGAAAGATGTAACGATGGTGTCAAGGTAAACACAATGTTCTTCAGATCTACTTATTCAGTGGTGAGAGACTCAAGATGAGGATTCCTGATTTAGTTGTTCTAAGCATTTGGGGGCCAGCCTTGCAGATACTACAGGCCCTAAAATCTGGGGGAAATAATTGTAAAATCAGTTATAAAAAGCATTATTATCATGATTGCTTATACATCTTTGACCTTGAAAATAATTGGCTAACAATAACAAGGACTTTGTTATCTGACCTTGTTATGCACTTAATAGTTGTTTAAAAACAAACAAACAAAAAAGGAACATGACAGGTCCTTTTGACGATTTAGAACTTCAGTGTCCATAAATAAAGTTTTGGAATACAGCCATACCCCTTTCTATTATCTATGTTTGCTTTCCAGCTACAAGTTGACTAGTGGTAACAAGACAGTAAGGCTCACAAAACTTTTAATATTTATAATCTGGCCCTTTCCAGAAAACGTTTGCCAGTTCCTCCTCTAGACTCATCTCTCATCACTCTTCAGTCTAACCTTTCTGACCCTAATAGACCACCTCTTACTTTTCAGCCTGCTCTCCTCACCAAGCCTCCTATGGGTGCTTTCATACAACTAACCCCATCTTAGCATTTAAACTGATATTCTAATTGTCTTTTTACTTGTCTCTATCCCCCATTAAATTGCAAGTGTTCACCACTGAACCCTCAGCACCCAACACAAACCCAGTCCTTCACTGAATGCTTTAATAAATGTATGTTGATTGAAAAAGCAGTATTCTGAAGGTGTTAAAGAGATGAACAAGACTGAGTCCACTGTATTAGCTAGGGTTTTCTAGAGAAACAGAATCAGCAGGAGATATCTGTTAATATAAAATTTACTAAGATATCTCACATAACTGTGGGAATGTAGAGTCAAGCTCCAATGATGGTCCTCAACAAACTCTTAGGAGAGGCTGGCTGGGCAACCATGAGGATGGAAGAGTCCAAGATCTATAGGTCAGGCCACAAGCTGGCAGCTCCAATGAAGGTCCTCAATGAACTCTCAGGAGACACTGGCTGGCTGAAGCAGGAGGACTGATGATCTCTTCTGAATCCTCCTTAAAAGCCTTCCAGTGATTAGATTAAGCATCATTCATTGCAGAAGATACTCCCCTTAGCTGATTGTAAATGTAATTAGCTGTGGATGCCACAAGGTGGTCATGATTTAAGTCCATGAAATGCCCTCATAGCAACAGACAGGCCAGCGCTTGCCTGACCAGACAACTAGGCACCATCACCTGGTCAAGTTGATGCATGAACCTGACTATGACACCCACCTTTCAAGGAGCTTATAAAGGGAAGACAGAGATAAATCAACCTACAAGGAGGAATGAAAAAATAGGAAGCATCTGCAGTACAACCACAGAGAGAGACTTCTACTTGGGAAAGGTACACATTGATTTGAAAGTAAATCAACTCTCCACATGAGGAGATTTTTACTGTGTTTGTCAGCATGTATGTTCTCATCTGTAAAATAAGGATAAATAATCCAACTTCACAGGATCATAGTCGCAGGGTAAATAGTCTTCTGGTGCAAACTTTGCCTCCCTTGCTTGTTACTTGTTTCTTCCTCTGAAATACCTAACCCATCATAACTCTTCCAAGAATAGGGAGTTTTGGCGACACTGAGCATGGCCAGTACACAAGATTGAAAGCGCTGGTTGGAACTCATTCTGGTCACCGCTGAAGGTCTTTGCGCACAGACCATGAGAGAACTTCAGAAAGAATGAATATGTTCCTTAGGATACCTCCCAAGTATTATGATTTACTTTCCCTCTGCCTATGTACCTACTTTGTTCTTTGTTTATATAAACTGCTGTTAAACCTTCCTTGTTAGTTGAGCTCTAACTTGGTTCAACTGCCACTTTGGACCGAGTTTGTCAGTAACCTTCCTGTAACAGACGACTGTATGAACCGCCTATTAGGAAGCATTCTTCAGGCACCCTAGGACCAGACGCGGTGGCCTTGAAGCTACAGCGCAACAACAGTGAATATGGTTAATTGCTGAAATAAAGCTTGGAAAACACGTAGTCCAGCGTTTGCTCCGTGGAATGCGCTCAGTGAACGGCAATCCTCTCTGATCCTGTAAAACGTTCCGTTTGATGTTAATGGAGTGGGTATCCAAGGTCGCTGGAATGCATCGCCTAGGGCCTGGCACACCGTGAAACGAATCCCTTTCATGAGAACAGCTACCTCTCAATGCTCTCTGCAGTCGAAGGGAGTTCTGCGCTCGCGAAATCTCGGCCATGGCGGCTGACGCCCTGGAAACGACTGTGCACAGAGCTGGGACTCTGACGCCCGCGGGAAACGGACTACAACTCCCGATATGCTTCACCGGCGCTTAGGGATGCTCTACACTTTATCATACTGAGCCCCTTCAGCGCATTCTTCAGTGGCTCTGCGGCTGGAAGTTGTGGTCTCTTCCTCTGTGGTCCCGAGCGTGACCACGCCCTCGTCACCGGAAGAATCCATATGACATCACGAGTGTTTACGCGTCGCGCGGGAGGCAGGAGTTAGCGGACGCTCCCTGGCTGGGTTCTGGCCGTTCCAGGGCTGCTGAAGAGGCGCCAGACAGTAGTCACGATGCCTCGCCCCCGGCGGGTCAGTCAGCTGCTGGATCTGTGAGTCCACTCAGCCCCACCTCCCTTTCGCGCGCCCGTGTCCTCCCATGTAGGGCTGGACCTTGCACTCTCATCCTCCCTGCTCTATTCGCTTCTTCGGATCTAGGAAGAGGCTCTCCTGATGCTGTTGTTCCTGGGCCCCTCGTTTGGCGTCTCACCACTGAGGACAGTTCAAAATGGGATGAGGCAGGCTTGCGCCTGCATTCCTTGCCTTTTCCGCTTCCAGATGTGTGTCCAAACTCCTCACTCAGGCCCCGGTAGTTAGGGCAGTGGCTGTTTCTGACAGGAGTTGAAAGCCCTTGTAGAACAAAACGAAACACTAGATGGGGGTTCTCAAAAGCCTTCAGCAAAATTTCACTCGAGTCTTTCTTGTTAGGCTGACTGGGATAAATATTCATTCTTTGAGGTAATGAGTAGCACAGAGGTTAAGAACAGAGATCCTTGATTTAGATTGCGGGGTTCAGCTCCCTGCTTTGCCATTCACCAGCTCTGTGACCATGGAAAAATTACTTAACCTCTTGCTGTGCCTAAATTCTTTATCTATAAAACTAGATTAATAATAGTACCTTTCTCATTGCATTGTAGTGAATAAATTTAACATGTAAAACTCTTAGACCGAGGGTGCATGGGTAATTCAGTGGTTAGAATGCCCACCTTCCATACGGGATTCCCAGACCGTGCACCTTCGCCCCAACCAAAAAAGAAAAAAAACAGGTAACCATTTAAGTGTTAGCTATTGTTATCAGTAACTATTTCACATCAGAAATTGTATTAGTACAGTTGCAGTAACAATGCCAATCTCTTTTTTCTCAAGAACTTTCAGTCCAGTCATATTACCATGTGAAAAATAGACAACTAAAGGCTAAGGAGAACAACTGCCCAATCTACTGAAGGCTTTCTGAAACTGGAAAATTGATATTTACTTATATAATAAATATTGGGCCTTTCAGTCCATAGTCACTTTTAGTAAAAGGAAAATTGATGGGCTTTCCTTTGTGTAGACTGAAGCTACTGTAGAATCCTGAGAAAAAGATCTTGTTTCAGTTCTTGGCATAAATTTTATACCTGGTCCAGATGGGTTTTATTTCTGATAGTAAAGGCAGTTTAGAGTAATGGCTGAAGTGCAAGCTAGGAAGATGGGCTACATGGGTTTATTGCTGCCCTAATGGGCTCTTCTGGCCCAGTGTGCACAAAAACCACTATGTGAACTGTAACTGAGAAATTAAGAACTAACAGATGATTATGATTACTGAATCATTATATAGATGGGTTTTTTTCTTTCCGAAGTGTAGAGTAGGCAGAAGTTAATACCTGAAATTACTGAAACTCAACTAATCTTAGCCCCATGTGTACTTACCATTGTAATGGTATTCTAGCCTGGTCTCAGCCCTTTGTATACTTGTATTTTAATGATTATTCAAGCCTAGTCTCAGCCCTGTTTATACTTGATATTGTAATAGTAACAACTCCATCTTTCCTTGTTTGAATCCATAAAAACCCAGGCCTCCTTAGACTGAGGATGGCTTGACAGATTTTTGGACCAATAGGCCATCTGGTTTCCTGCTTTGCGCTTAGCAATAAACTCTTTCTCTCTTTGAAATCTGTATGTCATAGATTGGCTGTTATGTGCATTGGGCACAGAACCCTTCATTTGTTCAGTGTCAATTTGATGACCCAGATGGAACAAAGGTTCCTAAGAAGCAAGGAATCTGAGTACCTGAAGTTCTAGAGCCCCAGCAGGATAGGTAAACATAGTAATCCAGCCTTTTGCAGCCTCTAAGCTAAAAAAGTCTAGCTTGGCAACTGAGCTTTTCTCTATTCTGCGGACACTCCAGACACTTGGAGCCTTAAACAACTTCAGAGAGAGATGTAGTTTCCAGTTCTAAGTCCAGACGCCTGACTGGGTGAGTGGATCATCAAGTTAGCAGTGGATTGCGAAGTTAATACTGCTGATCGACTCCTCAGACCTGCACTTGAGGCCCTGGGTCGCACTTCCAGAATAATCCCCTTGCTTTGTCCTCTACATCTTTCTGTTTTCTGGGTACCATTCTGTACAGGGTTGGAGTCCCTGCCCTGAGTTTGTTGCGTATACTCCTAGAGAATCGTTACTACAACAATTAATTAGCATTTAATGAAATCAAATAAGTGTATGTGGTCTGTTTAACTAATTGGTATGTTACTTAGACATGGTTGGTGTTTAATGCCTATTTAATTGTTAATTGGTATGTATAGTCTAGTTATTAATTGGTATATTACTTAAATATATAATAAGTGTTACGTGTTTGAATTTGTTAGTTGGTGTGTGACTGCATTTGTATTGTTCAAGTGTTCCTAATTGGTTACTGATTATGGAAATTCTTTAAAATTGGATATTTTAGTTTTAGTACCATTCCTGAATATAGACCTTTAGGTTGTGTTTTGAAAAAGTGTAAAGATTTTAGTTATGAGCCTATGAAATAAGCAAAAAATAGTTTATTTCTGTAACACAGTCTGGCCTCAACATGATTTAGAATCAGGAGAAAAATGGCCTGAGAATGGCTATAGAAAAGAGAGAATGGCTCTGTAGAAAAGAACACTGTATTAAAGTTAGAGTTGTTCTGCCAGAGACGGCAGAAATGGGATGAGATGATATATGTTCAATCCTTTATTTGTTTCTTCCAGCAATCAGTGTTAATGAGAAAATGTAAAATTATACTGTAGAGATTAGTAGAGGAAAGAAAAGTATCCTCCTTGATTCAAATCCTGAGGATCTATTAGATCCTTTATTAACTCTCTTGTCTGCTCTGCCTACACATTGTAACTGAGGGGCCAATAGATCAGGAAAAGAGGAAATTCCCCTACCTCCCACTCCTCCTCTGTATTCCTCTTTATCAGAGGTAAAAGAGCCCAAGATGAAAATGGTCTTCCCCTCCCCTATTTGCCTGGGTACTCTGTTTGTCTAGTGCTTCTCTCTAAAACCAGCAGCAGAGCCACTGACAAAACTTCTACCCCTCCAGCAAGCCTATCGGAGTAGATGAACAGGGACACCTGAAAGAATTTGTATATGTGCATACCCCATTCTCCACATTGGATTTACGTAATTGGGAAAATAATACCCCACTCTATAGAGAGAGCCCAAGGAAAATAGAAAGCTTAGTTCAACCTATAATCCAAATTGGGTAACAGTCAAGCATACCAAAAAGGATGGAAAAGTAGAGTTCAAATTAGTGAGTTTTATATTTCTGTTTCTGATATTTTTGTGTGTCTAACTTTCTATTTGTGTCTGTCTGTGTATTTTCCTACCTCTGGATAGAAATACAAAAATTCTTAAAAGAGCCCTTAAAAGAGAAAAATAAGTATATCTCTATTAGTATAAATAAATAAGCATAAGTAAGTATATATAAATTAGTACTCCTGTACAACCAGAAAGAAAGAAACCCTCTAGGCATCAGGGTTCAAAGCCTTAGTTTTTGTAATGACTGTAAACAAACCTGGACATTGAAAATAAACCACCTTCTGAAATTTCCCAAAGGTCCACTGCCTCAGGAAATGCCAGAGACACAGCTTTAGGCAAAAAAGATTTAATAATTGGAAATAATTAAAAGAAGGGTATGGGATATGGATTAAAAATAAATAAATAATAGGGGGAACAAATGTTAAAATAAATTTAGTAGATTGAAATGCTAGTGGTCAGTGAAGGGGAGAGGTAAGGGTTATGATATGTATGAATTTTTTTCTGTTTTCTTTTTATTTCTTTTTCTGAATTGATGCAAATGTTCTAAGAAATGATCATGATGATGAATATACAACTATGTGATGAAAAAAAGAATGTTCATATTGTATGTTGATTGGTTTTATTAATAAAAATTAAAAAAAATAAAAGGGGTGCTCGCTTCGGCAGCACATATACTAAAATTGGAACGTTACAGAGAAGATTAGCATGGCCCCTGCACAAGGATGACATGCAAATTCGTGAAGTAGTCCATATTTTTATGGATTGGAAGACTAAATATAGTAAAGATGTCAATTCTACCTAAATTGATTTACAGATTCAACACAATACCAATCAAAATCCCAACAACTTACTTTTCAGAAATAGAAAAACCAATAAGAAATTTATCTGGAAGGGCAGGGTGCCCCAAATTGCTAAAAGTATCTTGAGGAAAAAAATGAAGCTGGAGGTCTCACGCTGCCTGACTTTAAGGCATATTATGAAGCCACAGTGGTCAAAACAGCATGGTACTGGCATAAAGATAGATAGATAGACCAATGGAATCGAATAGAGTGCTCAGATATAGACCCTCTCATCTATGGACATTTGATCTTTGATAAGGTAGTCAAGCCAACTCACCTGGGACAGAACAGTCTCTTCAATAAATGATACCTAGAGAACTGGATATCCATATGCAAAAGAATGAAAGAGGACCCATATCTCACACCCTATAGAAAAGTTAACTCAAAATGGATCAAAGATCTAAATATTAGGTCTAAGACCATAAAACAGAGGAAAATATAGGGAAATATCTTATAAATCTTATAATTGGAGGCGGTTTTATAGACCTTACACCCAAAGCAAGAGCACTGAAGAAATAAATAAATAAATGGTAACTCCTCAAAATTAAACACTTTTGCACATCAAAGGACTTCATCAAGAAAGTAAAAAGACAGCCTACACAATGAAAGACAATATTTGGGAATGACAAATCAGATAAAGGTCTAGTATCCAGAATTTAAAAGAGATTATTCAACTCAACAACAAAAAGACAGCCAATCCAATTACAAAATGGGAAAAAGACTTGAACAGACACTTCTCAGAAGAGGAAATACAAATGGCCAAAAGGCACATGAAGAGATGATCAACATCCCTGGCCATTAGAGAAATGCAAATCAAAACCACAATGAGATATCATCTCACACCCACCAGAATGGCCATTATCAACAAAACAGAAAATGACAAGTGCAGGAGAGGATGTGGAGAAAGAGGCACACTTATTCATTGTTGGTGGGAATGTCAAATGGTGCAACCGCTGTGGAAGGCAGTTTGGCGCTTCCTCAAAAAGCTGAATATAGAATTGCCATATGACCCGGCAATACCATTGCTAGGTATCTACTCAGAGGACATAAGGGCAAAGACACAAACAGACATTTGCACACCAGTGTTTATAGCAGCATTATTTACAATTGCAAAGAGATGGAAACAGCCAAAATGTCCATCACCAGATGAGTGGCTAAACAAAATGTGGTATATACATACGATGGAATATTATGCAGCTTTAAGACAGAATAAAGTTATGAAGTATGTAACAACATGGATGGACCTTGAGAACATTATGCTGAGTGAGACTAGCCAAAAACAAAAGGACAAATACTGTATGGTCTCACTGATATGAACTGACATTAGTGAACAAACTTGGAATATTTTGGTTTGTAACAGAGACCATCAGGATATAGAAATAGGGTAAGATATTGGGTAATTGGAGCTGAAGGGATACAGACTGTGCAACAGGACTGGATACAAAAACTCAAAAATGGACAGCACAATACTACCTAACTGTAATGTAATTATGTTAAAACACTGAATGAAGCTGCATGTGAGAATGATAGAGGGAGGAGGGCTGTGGACATAAATGAAATCAGAAAGAAAGATAGAGGTTAAAGATTGAGATGGTATAATCTAGGAATGCCTAGAGTGTATAATAATAATAGTGACTAAATGTACAAATTTTAAAAATGTTTTTGCATGAGGAAGAACAAAGGAATGTCATTATTGCAGCTGCTGAAAATAGATGGTAATTAATATTTTAAAATGTCACCTTATGTGTGAGCCTAAAGCAAAAAATGTTTGTTACAAAATTTATATTTTGACTAGTGCATTTCCTAATATAACTTATGTAGATAGTTTGATTGAACACCATAAGTACTTGGAATCTCAGGTAGGACATGAAATTTTGTTGGTTTGTCCAGAGTGATGTCCCTATGAATCCCAGAGTGATTCGATCAGTGAGTGGAAAAGTATTTGCAAAGTCCCCTTCGGGGAATGATGAGAACGGGGAGAAATTCAACTTCCCCAAGTTCAATTCTTGATATTCTCACAAGCAGTGTGGACAACCAAAGCTATAGGCTGAGACCCCAGTCTTGGGGTTTGTTCATATGAAACTTAACCCCACAAAGGATAGGTCAAGTCTACTTAAAATTTAGGCCTAAGAGTCACCCCCAAGAGTGCCTCTTTTATTGCTCAGATGTGGCCTCTCTCTCCAGCCAACCAACAGGCAATCTTAGCACCCTCCCCCGGTCTATGTGGGACATGACTCCCAGGGTTGTGAACCTTTCTGGCAATGTGGGACAGAGATCCTAGAGTGAGCAGAGACTCAGCATCAAGGGATTGAGAAAAACCCTAGAATGAGCTGTGACTTAGCATCAAGGGATTGAGAAAACCTTCTCGACCAAAAGGGGGAAGAGTGAAATGAGACAGAGTGTCAATGGCTGAGAGATTCCAAACATAGTTGAGAGGTTATCCTGGAGGTTATTCTTATGCATTAAGTAGATATCACCTTGTTATTCAAGATGTAATGGAGAGGCTGGAGGGAACTGCCTGAAAATGTAGAGCTGTGTTCCAGTAGCCATGTTTCTTGAGGATGATTGAATAATGATATAGCTTTCACAATGAGACTCTGTGAATGTGAAAACCTTGTGTCTGATGCTCCTTTTATCTACCTTGTGGACAGATGAGTAGAACATATGGAATAAAAATAAATAATAGGGGGAACAAATGCTGAAATAAATTTAGTTTGAAATGCTAGTGATCAATGAAAGCGAGGGGTAAGGGGTATGGTAGGTATAATCTTTTTTTTCTTTTCTGTGTTCGTTTTCTTTTTCTATTGTCTTTTTATTTCTTTTTCTAAATCGATGCAAATGTTCTAAGAAATGATGAATATGCAACTAAGTGATGATATTGTGAATTACTGATTATATGTGTTGATGTTTCATTTGGTTTGTTAATTTTTTTAATTAATAAATTTAAAAAGAAATGAAATAAAAAATAAAAGGGTATAGGAATTCTCATCAACACTAAGGCCACCTTAGGGATCTTAAATCCCGCTGCCTTCATTTAAAACTTAAAACCAGGCCTCATTCTTTCTGTCTCACTTATCCCTTCTCCCCGGAGCCCCTTAAATTTTGGCAGAATATAACTAAAATCAGCTAAGACAGCTGTGGGAAAAGATTTGGGTACAGAAAGATGGGGGAGAATAGGCTTGGTTTAGAATTCTTTCTACTGGGCCTGGAGATTAGAAATGGTGGCACAGAGGAAATATTGTGGAATAGGCTGTATTTTTTCTGAATGAATCCCCAGTTAAAATTTTCTTTCCAGTCATATCCTTGCAACGGTAAACACAACAAACAAATCATTATTAAAATATAAATAACCTTGGGTTAGGGGTAATTGAATAAGATCTAATTGCCAAATTTCAGTAAGTAAAAAAAATGACCTTGAGAGCTATGGAATAGTTTCCTAGATGTATGCCTGGGAAATTCAACAGTTGTACATTTGGATTCCAGAGTTTGATTCTTTTGAAGTTGTTCATACTTTTAGGCTATTCAGAAAACAAAAAGATTTTCTTTTAACCTCTAATAAAAAAAGGTAAATACAGCTGCAAAAATGCAGTGACAGGGCAGGCCACAGTGGCTCAGCAGGTAGAGTTCTCACCTGCTGTGCTAGTTTGAAAGGATGTATGGACCCTAGAAAAGCCATGTTTTAATCAAAGTCTCCTTCAGAATAATCCTTATTGTGTTTGAAACTGTAATTAGATATGTGATTTAATCAAGTGGTTGTTAAGCTGGATTACGTGACGACATGTCTCCACCCGTTTGTGTGGGTCTTGATAAATTTCTAGAGTCCTATAAAAGAGGAAACATTCTGGAGCATGAAGGAGACTCAGAGAGAGCAGAAAAGAATGACATAGCCATGAGAAGCAGAGAACCCACAAGCCGGTGACCTTTGGAGATGAAAAAGGAAAAGCCCTCCTGGGGAGCTTCATGAAATAAGAAGCCAGGAGAGAAAGCTAACAGATGATGCCTTGCTTGCCATGTGCCCTTCCAGCCATGAGAGAAACTGTGACTGTGTTCACCATGTGCCTTCTCACTTGAGAGAGAAACCCTGAACTTCATCAGTCTTCTTGAACCAAGGTGTCTTTCCCTGGATGCCTTTGTTTGGACATTTCTATAGACTTGTTTTTATTGGGGCACTTTCTCAGCCTTAGAATTGTAAACTAGTGACTTATTACATTCCCCGTTTTTAAAAGCCATTCCGTTTCTGGTATATTGCATTCCAGCAGCTAGCAAACTAGAACACCTGCCATGCCAGAAACCTGGGTTCAATTACCAGTGCCTGCCCATGCGAAAAAAAAAAGCAGCAACAAAGTCCAGTTCTATTCCTGTTTTAATAACTTTTGAACCAAACAAACACAGATTTATTCTATGTGAGTAAATTTGGTTCTCCCTAAATTTGTACATGTTTATTGATAAAATTATATTTATTAGGTCTTTAAGATGGTGAGAAATGTAAGTTTGTGTTTAATGAAATCAAATTAATAGTTTGACAAGCTGTTTTTTTTTTTTTTATTGGTATTCACAGGTCCTAGAACAGAGAAGGGTGGTATGTCTTATAGGGTAACACAGGGAAACACATCAAGGGTGCAGCTCAATCAATCAGACGGAGAGTAAAGCCTGCAGTGGGCCTGGACTCTGCCTTTATAACGTTACATGGAGGGGGATGTGGCAGTTGGTCAAGCAAGAGGAGAACTGGGGAATTTGTATTTGACTTTCATGAAGGTACAATCTCAGGTAGGACACAGGGAGAAGAGAGAAGCTGTTTACCTTGTATAAGCAGGTATGGCGTGGTCACTAAGGGGCCTGACAACAACAGGGTCTAAGATGTTGAGACATCGTGACAGTGTAAAAGCTCCCATGTTATTTATTTTTTTTAAACTTTTTTTTATTAATTAAAAAAATTAACAAACAAAACATTTAGATATCATTCCATTCTACATATACAATCAGTAATTCTTAATATCATCACGTAGTTGCCTATTCATCATTTCTTAGTACATTTGCATCAATTTAGAAAAAGAAATAAAAAGACAACAGAAAAAGAAATAAAATGATAATAGAGAAAAGACTATACATACCATACCCCTTACCCCTCGCTTTCATTTACCACTATTTCAAACTGAATTTATTTTAACATTTGTTCCCCCTATTATTTATTTTTATTCCATATGTTCTACTCTTCTGTTGATATAGTAGCTAAAAGGAGCATCAGACATAAGGTTTTCACATTTACAGAGTCTCATTGTGAAAGCTATATCATTGTTCAATCATCATCAAGAAACATGGCTACTGGAACATGTTACCTTCATCTTTGACAAACTGTTTTAAGAGTATGTTTTGTATGATGTTTAAAGACAGTATCAGATCTTTTTGGAAACTTAAGGTACAGGTGTGTAAAATTATGCAGAATGTGCTTAAAAAAAGGTGTGTAGTTTTTACCTTGAGAATATGTAGGACAAAGCCTGGGTGAATATGGAGATTTGTGAAAGTTTGTGGAAATAAGTTTTGTTTTTGTAGTCAATGCTGCTAAAATTTGATGAGCTTGTCTAAGAAAGTGTAGTTGTGTCCTAAAGTAAAATGACTAGTTTTAATGTGTAAGACAAGACCTGAATGGATATGGAAGTTGTAGAAGGGTTGTAAAAGTGAATTCTGTTTGTAGTGGTCAATGCTGACCAAAATTTTATAGGCTTGTTTATAATATTTTGTAAGAGCTTTTTGTGTCAGACCGTATTCATACAAAATTGGGATTTAGTTTTCTCTTTGTTAATGCATATTGTTGGTTTGCTCTTAATGAAAGGTTATAAAAAGTTTTTCTTGACCATCTGAGTATTCTGTCTACAAGACAAAGATTCCTTGGTATATCAGAATATCCTTTATGTTTATGCTGTCTTTATCATCCTTTATTTTAGAAGACAAGTCTTCTCACTTTTAAAGGAACTAAATCTTTTCCTTAGCAATCATATTAACTCCTATTTTACTTTTTATCGTCACTTTGGTTAAATAAGGAGCAAATATTGTTTCACAGTAACCTGTTTTCCTGTTTAACATAGTGCTCAAACCTGACAACTTTTGACATTTTGACCTCCCAAAATTGAACCCTAAATATGTCTTTTATTTCAAAATGTTGCAAAGAATTTGTTATCCCACCTTGTAAAAGCAAAGATGCTAAAAATAGTTGAATATATTACATGAGAAGTATTTAGAAAATGTTGTCAAAATTAAAGAGGATCTTCTAACCTTCTGTTGGTTAAATTTATATGGGTGAAATGTTATTTATATATATAAAGATTGTATAAAATTCCTAAAGACTTGACAGTTTTCTCACTGCCCATGTTATATCCTGATACTGAGCTGCATGATGTTCTTAGAAAAATGTTTCAGATCATGGAAATGACCATGTTTCCTTGCCAGTTACACTGCTTTGCTCTAAGGTGTCTCTTAAAAAGTACCTGTTGTCACCTATAAGTCAGAACTTCATCTTCAACAAAAGAAACCTTAAAAGAGAAGCAAGAGCAAAGGAGTGAACACCATGACAAAGGCGGAGAATAAGAGCAGAGGCTGTGGAAAGAAAGGCCTGAAATGGAAAGCCACTTCCAAAGAACCTCATGAGACTACATGAGGATAGGGTGGCAGAAAGTGAGGTTCTCCCCTGAAAATGGCTTCCTTTCCCCCAAGCTTCAACATTTTAGAGGTTAAGAATAAGCAGTGGTGACATTTAATATTACACGGTAGAAACATCAGCAATGGAAGGTGAAGTTGGCAGCTAAGAAAATACTTAAAAAGGACAGAGAGGCTCTTGGTGATAAGGCGTCACCAAAACCTATACAGACCATTGACAACCAGTGAGTGCATGATGAAACTGTAGTAGACCCTAATGACAAAGAGGTTGCTTATGATGAAGCTACAGATGAATATGTTTCTTACTTCAACAGAAAAACTTCTCCCAAGATTCTCAGTACAACATCAGACTGACCTCATGGAAGAACAGTATGACTCAATGAACAGCTCTCTACAGTTATACCAAACTCACATGTTTATTACAGAAGGGGACTGGCTCTGAAAAAAATTATTCCACAGTGCATCTCTAGAGACTTCACTAATCTGATCATTATTAATGAAGATTGTAAAACACCAAATAGATTTATTTTGAGTCACTTGCCACATGGTCCAGTGGCTCACACACACACACACACACACACACACACACACACACACACACAAATGAGTAGTGTTCGTCTGAGTAAAGACATTGAGAAGAGGCAAGGATTCCACAGAGCAATTCCTGAAATAATTCTAAATAATTTTACAGCACAGCTGGGCCATCCCATAGGACATATGTTTGCATCTCTATTTCTACATAATCCTCAGTTTAGCGGAAGGCAGGTTGCCATATTCCACAATAAGTGGGAGTATATCTTCTTCAGATTTCATAAGTACATATTCAAGAGTGAAAAGAAGGTAGGAATTCAGGAACTTGGACCATGTTTTACCTTACAATTAATATTTCTTCAGAAAGGAATCTTAAGATTCTAAATATGAAGAATATGAATGGGTTCATAAGCCCTGGGAAATGGATACAAGTAAAGAAAATTTCTTTTATAAAAGTACTGAGGAAATAGTATTGGATTTTGCTAAAAGGACTGTCTTGAATTTGGTAAATTATTTCTGATAGAAGACCCTTCTCAAAATGACATATACTGATTTCATAAACCTTCCTTGTCTAGACAAATTATAAAAGTGCCATGAATTGTCACTGTTTATTGATAGCACATATGATTAAAAGTCATTTTGGTAAGGTTTTAGAAGTTTCAGTTTAGCTTTCTTAATACTTAATTCTCTATTTTGGGGTATGAGAAAGTTGGAATCAAGAGTCAAACCAACTTTCTCATGCATGTATTTATGGAACATGTGGACTGCAGAGAATTAAAATACTTGGTGTATATACTGCGTAACTCGCTGATTCTATACCAGACTGATCTTGGAGCCCAAGGGCAAATAGTTTCTATTCAGTATTTCTTGAATAAATGAATACTAGAGACTAAGCTTTTGGAAGTTTTAAAATATCTTAAGCTTTTCAGATGGGCAAAAATTTGAAAGTAACATGGTTTACCAAGTTCTTGAATTTGCAGTTTTTGTCACTTTGTACCTAACCATATGATACAGTAGTACTCTATTCAGGCATTGTCTCAAGTTCTCAATATTTGTTTATACCTTCTAGAGGAATTCTTAGATCCAATCTTTTCTCTCTACTGCTATCTTTGTTAAGAGAGTCAGCTATAATGAAATAACTGACTTTAAGATGTAACTTAATAATATTCCTAACAAAGGAGTTATTAAACCAATTATTAAAACAGAGCTAACCCTGTAAATAACTCATAGATAGAAACTAGAACTTAGCAGACTTCTGACTTTGAATAAAAATACTATTTTTATTGAAGTTTATTAAGGTTTGCAACCTTAATTTCCTAGTACTTTTACATATGTATGACATAAGGTTATGTGACAAGAGTTTTAGAAACACCCACACTAGAAACTTACCACTTTAATGACAGTGATAAAACGTCTATTTATCATAGTGTTCAAAACACGTATATGCATAAGTGTATTTAATACCAATAAATAAGCAAAAAAACCACAACAACAACAAAGAAGAGAAGCAAGGCAAGTATTCAAATTATGTTCTACCTGTTAATTATCATAACCCTGTAAATGTGTAAAGGTGAGACAGGACAAAATTTCTGCTATGGTTTGTGGTTGATGGTCCTAATATAAGTAAGTCAGTTGTTAGATGTCTTTATTTCTGGAAATAGCTTCATTTAGAAAATGGCTTTTAAGAAAATCAGGGCCTAAATTGTAGGCTCTTATTACAGTCACATTTATTCCCAAGCTTTAACTATTATTTCTCAACTCTGAGGTGTTTTTCTCTTTGTGTATAACCTGGTGGTTGCCTGGAACTTTGGATATCTGTGTGACACCTGAAACTCAGAGTTAGAGTTCATCGATTCTGAAAGTCAGCATTATTTCATAAAGCAACAGTTAAAGAAACTGAAAAGAAATCAGACTTCTGAAGCTCATCTGGTTAGGACTAGGGCGAATCAGAATACAGGGTAAAAGATGATATTGTCTGTATTTTGAAACTTTAACTTCTGTATGAGACCAAAGAAAGAGATATTTATTTTGCCCAAAATTTAACTTTTCTATAGTGTTTTGGCCATAAAATGAAAAAGTGTTTGCTAGGCCCTTTGAGGAACTGAGGAAAGAAAGTGTGGAACTATTAAACTTCCCCACCTCAGGAATTTCTACTGCTCTCTCAACAATTGGATTTCCCAATTTACTCCAAAATGCATGAGACCTGTCTAATAAAATGAAAACTTATTTCTGAAATGACATAATGTCTAAGAGTCACCCCCTGAAAGTCTCTATGTTGCTGAAATGTGTTCTCTCTATGACAAACTCTGCAAATAAACTCACTACCTTCCCCCAATGTGAGACCTGACATTCAGGGGTAAATTTCCCTGATGTATTGAGATATGACTTCCAGGGGTAACTTCTGATACTGTGAGATTGGAAATTCATTTATGATCTAAAGAATGAAAATAAGTCAAGTTTCAGTGGCTAAGAGATTTCAAATAGAGTTGGGAGAGCATTCTGGAGATTACTCTTAAGCAGGTTTCAGCCATATATTGCCAACACTATTCCTGAAAACCTTAAGGAACTCCCCAGGTTCTGTTTAAATCTATAAAAAACTATTTTCCCCATATAACAGATATAAATCACCTCTTCTACTCCTTTTTTATTTAAACCTCTTACTTTCAATTTATTAAGTTATTTTTCAGAGACTTAAAGTCTCTGGATTGTTTCTATGAATGAAATTGCTTGTCTTTCCAAGAATGTCTTGTCTCTCCAAGAATGATAACCAATTTCATTTCTGAACTCCATAATATTTGCCTCTTTTCATCAAGAAGTTAGAATGGTTATCATCCAGATATCCCTCAAGATTAAGGAATGATTTAGAAATGCCTAGAGTGTACAATGAAGGTGATTAAATATACAAATTAAAAAAATGTTTTTGCATGAGGAAGAACAAAAGAATGTCATTATTGCAAGGTGTTGAAAATAGATGGCATATGGAAAAAAGTACAATCAATGTAAGCTAGGGTCTGTAGTCAACAATAACATTGTTATATGCTTCCACTGAATGTAACAAAGGCATTATGCCTAAACTCAGAAGTTAGGGGGATTGGGAAAGGGGTATGGATTCTTTGTGGAAGAAAAGGAAATGTCTTCAGATACAGTATGGTGGTGAACGCATGTCTGTACATTTAGGCTGGATTGTATGATGTGTGAATAAAACTACTTAAAAATGAACAGAGAGAGGGCGGGCCATGGTGGCTCAGCAGGTAAGAGTGCTTGCCTGCCATGCCCGAGGACCTGGGTTCGATTCCCGGTGCCTGCCCATGTAAAAAAAAAAAAAAAAAAAAGAACAGAGAGAAACAAATGCTAGAGAAAATGCAGAGAAAGAGATGTACCAATGGGACCCGGCCCTGGCCTTGGCATTGGCATTGTGAAATTGAAAATGCCCTCTTTACCAAAAGGGGGGAAAAGAAATGTAACAAAATAAAGTTTCAATGGCTAAGAGATTTCAAATAGAGTCAAGAGACTATTCTGGAGGTTATTCTTAGTTAGATATTGAAAAATTGCCACAGTATGCCAAGCCTCAACCATCAGTGTCCCTGCAAACCCTGGAGAATACCAGAGCTCTGTCTGGGACTCTTTTATGTTCCATTCACTAAGTTTATTTTTCAGAAACTGTTCCTATACCAGATAAGGTCTGAAAATCAGAGGTACCAGTCTCTCCAAGAATATCAATCAGGGCGGGCCACGGTGGCTCAGCAGGTAAGAGTGCTTGCCTGCCATGCCCGAGGACCCGGGTTTGATTCCCGGTGCCTGCCCATGTTAAAAAAAAAAAATCAATCAGTTGCATCCCCCTACCCCATGATGGTTTAAGTTGGAAGGTGCCTCTGGGCCTCACATCCTTGACGGCTTTTATTCCCTTCTAACTGAGGCATTTGGTACATGGTTTTTCAGGGTGCTGGAGTCTCTCCTCTCTAGGGGCAATTCAGGCATTCCCACTACTGGTGACTTTCTTCTTTGCATTAGACACATTGCTGTGGCCTTAGGGGTGGGTGGTCAGTTTTAGATTTAGTTGGGGATCCTTGGGTTCTTTGCTTTCGTTGCTCCTCCTGGTTCTATCTGGTTTGTCTCATTATATTAGTGCTCTGGGTGGTGGTTGTGCCTGGTAGTATTACCAGACAAAGGCAGTGGATTCTTTTGCCCAACACACTCAGTAACCAATTCCTGAGACACTGAGGTTTCAAAGAGAGAAAGAGTTTATTACTAGGTGTGTAGTAGGAGAGCAGATGCCTAGCGGCCCAAAATCTTTCTCTCTTAAACTGCAGTAATTCTGAGAGTTTTATTAGAGAAAATATGGGCAGGGTTTAGGATAATGAGCACAGTGCCCTAAATGTGTAATTAGAGGTGATCTAATTATTGAGCCTGCACAGAATCATTACATGTTTAGTCACAGAACATGTGTAAGAAAATGGCAGAATGAGATATAGGTGAATTGCACGGTAAAGTCTAAGCTACTGCGTGTGTCCAGTGGGGCCATTTTGGTTATCAAGTCTGTTATCAAGATTACTTTGGACTTGGGGTGGGTTTGTTCTGGGCTGACCCAGGACCATTCATTAATAAACATTAGGACTTCCGGAGAAGATGGCGGCTTAGTAAGACGCGCGGGTCTTAGTTCCTCCTCCAGAAAAGCAACTAAAGAAACAGAAACAATATGAAACAGCTCCCGGAGTCACGACAGAGACCAAAAAGACAGCGTACCCCATTCTGGAACAGCTGAACGGGCAGGGAGAATCTGCTGTGGTGAGATACCCGAGGGGCGCGCGTTTTCCCGGCCGGGGCGGCTGGTGACTGGGGTCCCCTCCACGCACGTGGCTCCCTGCTCTGACTGGGAACGTTGGATAGCGGGGCCCTCCCGTCATGCTTGGCGTTTCGGGCCAGCTGGGCAATTAGGACCGGCACTCTCCCAAGCCGCAGCGGCCAGCGACCCCCGCCTCCACGCGCGGTTTCCCGGGCCGACTGCTGTGCAGACAGACGAGCGCCACGAGCGCCACCTACTGGGCAGGAAAAGAAAAACAGAGCCCAGAGATTTCACAGAAAAAGCTTTCAACCAGCTGGGTCCCACACCCAGGGAAATCTGATCAAATGCCCAGACACCAGCAGAAAATAATGGATGACACTCGGAAAATTGAAGATATGGCCCAGTCAAAGGAACAAACCAATAGTTCAAATGAGATACAGGAGCTGAGACAACTAATGCTGAATATACGAACAGAAATGGAAAAACTCTTCAAAAACCAAATCAATAAATTGAGGGAGGACATGAAGAAGACATGGGCTGAACAAAAAGAAGAAATAGAAAATCTGAAAAAAACAAATCACAGAACTTATGGGAGTGAAGGACAACGAAGAAAAAATGGAAAAAACAATGGATACCTACAATGGTAGATCTAAAGAGACAGAAGCTATAATTAGTGAACTGGAGGATGGAACATCTGAATTCCAAAAAGAAACAGAAACTATAGGGAAAAGAATGGAAAAACTTGAGCAGGGGATCAGGGAACTGAATGACAATATGAAGCGCACAAATATACGTGTTGTGGGTGTCCCAGAAGGAGAAGAGAAGGGAAAAGGAGGAGAAAAACTAATGGAAGAAATTATCACTGAAAATTTCCCAACTCTTATGAAAGACCTAAAATTACAGATCCAAGAAGTGCAGCGCACCCCAAAGAGAATAGACCCAAATAGGCGTTCTCCAAGACACTTACTAGTTAGAATGTCAGAGGTCAAAGAGAAAGAGAGGATCTTGAAAGCAGCAAGAGAAAAACAATCTGTCACATACAAGGGAAACCCAATAAGACTATGTGTAGATTTCTCAGCAGAAACCATGGAAGCTAGAAGACAGTGGGATGATATATTTAAATTATTAAAAGAGAAAAACTGCCAACCAAGACTCCTATATCCAGCAAAATTGTCCTTCAAAAATGAAGGAGAAATTAAAACATTTATAGACAAAAAGTCACTGAGAGAATTTGTGACCAAGAGACCAGCTCTGCAAGAAATACTAAAGGGAGCACTAGAGTCAGATACGAAAAGACAGAGGAGAGAGGTATGGAGAAGAGTGTAGAAAGAAGGAAAATCAGATATGATATATATAATACAAAAGGCAAAACGGTAGAGGAAAATATTATCCAAACAGTAATAACACTAAATGTTAATGGACTGAATTCCCCAATCAAAAGACATAGACTGGCAGAATGAATTAAAAAACAGGATCCTTCTATATGCTGTCTACAGGAAACACATCTTAGACCCAAAGATAAACATAGGTTGAGAGTGAAAGGTTGGGAAAAAATATTTCACGCAAATAACAACCAGAAAAGAGCAGGAGTAGCTATACGAATATCCCACAGATTAGACTTCAAATGTAAAACAGTTAAAAGAGACAAAGAAGGACACTATCTACTAATAAAAGGAACAATTAAACAAGAAGACATATCAATCATAAATATTTATGCACCGAACCGGAATGCCCCAAAATACATGAGGAATACACTAAATCACTGAAAAGGGAAATAGACACATCTACCATAATAGTTGGAGACTTCAATTCGCCACTGTCATCAATGGACAGAACATCTAGACAGAGGATCAGTAAAGAAATAGAGAATTTGAATATTAGAATAAATGAGCTAGACTTAACAGACATTTATAGGACATTACACCCCACAACAGCAGGATACACCTTTTTCTCAAGTGCTCATGGATCATTCTCAAAGATAAACCATATGCTGGGTCACAAAGCAAGTCTTAACAAATTTAAAAAGATTGAAATCATACACAACACTTTCTTGGATCATAAAGGAATGAAGTTGGAAATCAATAATAGATGGAATGCCAGAAAATTCACAAATACGTGGAGGCTCAACAACACACTCTTAAACAACGAGTGGGTCAAGGAAGAAATTGCAAGAAAAATTAGTAAATACCTCGAGGCGAATGAAAACGAAAACACAACATATCAAAACCTATGGGACGCAGCAAAGGCAGTGCGAAGAGGGAAATTTATTGCCCTAAATGCCTATATCAGAAAAGAAGAAAAGGCAAAAATTCAGGAATTACTGTCCACTTGGAAGAACTGGAGAAAGAACAGCAAACTAACCCCAAAGCAAGCAAAAGCAAAGAAATAACAAAGATTAGAGCAGAAATAAATGAAATTGAAAACATGAAAACAATAGAGAAAATCAATAAGACCAGAAGTTGGTTCTATGAGAAAATCAATAAGATTGATGGGCCCTTAGCAAGATTGACAAAAAGAAGAAGAGAGAGGATGCAAATAAATAAAATCAGAAATGGAAGAGGAGACATAACCACTGACCTCACAGAAATAAAGGAGGTAATAACAGGATACTATGAACAACTTTACGCTAATAAATACATCAATTTAGATGAAATGGACGGGTTCCTAGAAAGGCATGAACAACCAACTTTGACTCAAGAAGAAATAGATGACCTCAACAAACCAATCACAAGTAAAGAAATTGAATCAGTCATTCAAAAGCTTCCCAAAAAGAAAAGTCCAGGACCGGACGGCTTCACATGTGAATTCTACCAAAAATTCCAGAAAGAATTAGTACCAACTCTGCTCAAACTCTTCAAAAAAATCGAAGCGGAGGGAAAGCTACCTAATTCATTCTATGAAGCCAACATCACCCTCATACCAAAACCAGGCAAAGATATTACAAAAAAAGAAAACTACAGGCCAATCTCTCTAATGAATATAGATGCAAAAATCCTCAACAAAATTCTAGCAAATTGAATCCAACAACACATTAAAAGAATTATACATCATGACCAAGTAGGATTCATCCCAGGTATGCAAGGATGGTTCAACATAAGAAAATCAATTAATGTAATACACCATATCAACAAATCAAAGCAGAAATATCACATGATCATCTCAATTGATGCAGAGAAGGCATTTGACAAGATTCAACATCCTTTCCTGTTGAAAACACTTCAAAAGATAGGAATACAAGGGAACTTCCTTAAAATGATAGAGGGAATATATGAAAAACCCACAGCTAATATCATCCTCAATGGGGAAAAATTGAAAACTTTCCCCCTAAGATCAGGAACAAGACAAGGATGCCCATTATCACCACTATTATTCAACATTGTGTTGGAGGTTCTAGCCAGAGCAATTAGACAAGAAAAAGAAATACAAGGCATCAAAATTGGAAAGGAAGAAGTAAAACTATCACTGTTTGCAGATGATATGATACTATACATCGAAAACCCGGAAAAATCCACAACAAAACTACTAGAGCTAATAAATGAGTACAGCAAAGTAGCAGGTTACAAGATCAACATTCAAAAATCTGTAGTATTTCTATACACTAGCAATGAACAAGCTGAGGGGGAAATCAAGAAACGAATCCCATTTACAATTGCAACTAAAAGAATAAAATACCTAGGAATAAATTTAACTAAAGAGACAAAAAACCTATACAAAGAAAACTACAAAAAACTGTTAAAAGAAATCACAGAAGACCTAAATAGATGAAAGGGCATACCATGTTCATGGATTGGAAGACTAAATATAGTTAAGATGTCAGTCCTACCTAAATTGATTTACAGATTCAGTGCAATACCAATCAAAATCCCAACAACTTATTTTTCGGAAATAGAAAAACCAATAAGCAAATTTATCTGGAAGGGCAGGGTGCCCCAAATTGCTAAAAGTATCTTGAGGGAAAAAAACGAAGCTGGAGGTCTCATGCTGCCGGACTTTAAGGCATATTATGAAGCCACAGTGGTCAAAACAGCATGGTATTTGGCATAAAGATAGATATATCGACCTATTGAATTGAGCAGAGTGCTCAGATATAGACCCTCTCATCTATGGACATTTGATCTTTGATAAGGCAGTCAAGCCAAGTCACCTGGGACATAACAGTCTCTTCAATAAATGGTGCCTAGAGAACTGGATATCCATATGCAAAAGAATGAAAGAAGACCCATATCTCACACCCTATACAAAAGTTAACTCAAAATGGATCAAAGATCTAAACATTAGGTCTAAGACCATAAAACAGTTAGAGGAAAATGTAGGGAGATACCTTACGAAACTTACAATTGGAGGTGGTTTTATGGACCTTAAACCTAAAGCAAGAGCACTGAAGAAAGAAATAAATAAATGGGAGCTCCTCAAAATTAAACACTTTTGTGCATCAAAGAACTTCATCAAGAAAGTAGAAAGACAGCCTACACAATGGGAGACAATATTTGGAAACGACATATCGGATAAAGGTCTTGTATGCAGAATTTATAAAGAGATTGTTCAACTCAACAACAAAAAGACAGCCAACCCAATTACAAAATGGGAAAAAGACTTGAACAGACACCTCTCAGAAGAGGAAATACAAATGGCCAAAAGGCACATGAAGAGATGCTCAATGTCCCTGGCCACTAGAGAAATGCAAATCAAAACCACAATGAGATATCATCTCACACCCACCAGAATGGCCATTATCAACAAAACAGAAAATGACAGGTGCTGGAGAGGATGTGGAGAAAGAGGCACACTTATCCACTGTTGGTGGGAATGTCAAATGGTGCAACCACTGTGGAAGGCAGTTTGGTGCTTCCTCAAAAAACTGAATATAGAATTGCCATACGACCCAGCAATACCATTGCTAGGTATCTACTCAAAGGACTTAAGGGCAAAGACACAAACGGACATTTGCACACCAATGTTTATAGCACCATTATTTACAATTGCAAAGAGATGGAAACAGCCAAAATGTCCATCAACAGATGAGTGGCTAAAGAAACTGTGGTATATACATACAATGGAATATTATGCAGCTTTAAGACAGAATAAACTTATGAAGCATGTAATAACATGGATGGACCTAGAGAACATTATGCTGAGTGAGTCCAGCCAAAAACTAAAGGACAAATACTGTATGGTCCCACTGATGTGAACCGACATTCGAGAATAAACTTGGAATATGTCATTGGTAACAGAGACCATCAAGAGTTAGAAACAGGGTAAGACAATGGGTAATTGGAGCTGAAGGGTTACAGACTGTGCAACAGAACTAGATACAAAAACTCAAAAATGGACAGCACAATACTATCTAATGTAATGTAATTGTTAAAACACTGAATGGAAAAAAAAAGTTTTCCAAGTAAATACGAAGCCATACATCTCCGTATGAGGGAATATTATTTTTCCCGTTACACCAGTCTGAAGCAGAAAAAGGGGTATGCACAAAAATGAATCCTCTCAAATGCCCATGGTCATCTAATCCAATAGAGACCTGTTTGAGTGGAAATTTTCCTGCCTTGGTTTGGGGAGATCATTACATCTTTGGCTGGGAGAAGAAGAACCTGATGATGATTCAGACTGGGGCTAGGAGGTCTTACCTCCCCCTTCTTCCCCCACAGAAGAAAGTGGGGATGCAGAGTGACATTCAAATGCATAAGACATAAATCTCCATTGGAGTAAGAATCTTTCTTTTGAGGAGGACATTCTTGAAGTTTTACCCTGATCTTTCCCTATTTTCTGTCCCTGTTCTTCATCCTATTTTTGTGACATAATACGACACCTTTTCTGAAACTTCTTACTTAGACATAATGTCATAAGTGATTGGATATAGGAGATGTCATCCCATTTTTCTTCTCTTTTGCTGAATAACTCTAGTTGTAAAATGGTTTTAAAATTAAGAGTTCCTACTATTGACCTTCTCCCCCCAGAATCTAATTTATATTGTGCCTATGAAGGGTTACAGAAAAAAAAAATCATTCTTTTTCATAGACTCACTGGTAAACAATGATCAGTTATTTAGAGATAATTTAGTGGGTTTTTACCTTCAATACTGTTACTATTTCTCAAAGTTACCTGTTACAAGATTTCACCATACTTTCAGATGGTCTCAGCCTAGGCAAATGGTTTGAAATAGCAGCTTTGTAACAGCACAAGCATACTCTGGGAAAAGGGATTGGAAATATACAGGAACCAAAATTCAGAGTCAGGTGGACTAGATCTCATGGCCAACTGAACCAACAGGACAGTCTATGCCCTTAAGCAGACTGTCAAACAAGACTAAGGTGAGCCTCAAACCTATGATCCTAATTATTGTCTAACAAGTTAGAAAGGGTCACTGTAGTGAAAAGCAGCCACAGACAGTAAATAAATGGATGGTTATTGCTGTATTTTAATAAAGCTTTATTTACAAAAGCAGGTGACCAGTGGGACTTGGCCCAAGAGTTTCTCAACCCTTGGTCTAAGACAAGGGTAACAGCTTTCAATCACCCATTGTTCTGATCAGCCTATAATGCAGTCAGTCTTCTAAAGTTGTAATTTTGAGCTGAAAATCTGCTTTTACAAAGTGGATACCAACTGCTTTTTTTTCTTTTTAATGCAGTTTTATTGAGATATAGTCATATACCATGTAATCTCCAGATTATACAATCAGTGGCTCACATTATCATCATATAGTTTTGCATTTGTCACCATAGTCAATTTTTGAACATTTTCATTATTCAGAAAAATAAAAATAAAAAAGAACACCCAATATATCCTACACCCCTTATCGCCCCCATTTGTTTATTTAGTCATTCATTTATTTATTGAGTCTTTATTTTCTTACTCATATGCCCATACACTGGATGAAAGGAGTGTCAGTCACAAGGTTTTCACAATCACATGGTCACACCATAAAAACTATACAGTTATACAGTTATCTAGAGAATCAAGGCTACTGGATTACAGTTCAACAGTTTCAGTATTTCCTTCTACCTATTCTAATGCACTATAAACTAAAAAGATACATATATATATAATGCATAAGGATAATCTCCAGAATGACCTCTCAACTCTATTGAAATCTCTCAATCAGTATCATCCTTTACCCTGTATTCCGATTTACCTTGGTCCTAACCAAGTCAGTTTTATTCATTTCTTTAATTGAAGTCTAATCTCTTTTTCAGCTTCTTTAACAGTTGTTGTAAGGAGAAATGCTGACTGTCAGAGCTGCAGAACTCTAACTCTGAGTCTCAGGTGTCACACAGATAACCAAAGTTTGAGGGAACTACCAGTTCTACGCAAAGAGCTCAGCATCTCAGAATTTAGAAATAACTGTGTATTAGTTTGTTTAGCTAACCAGATTGCAATATACCAGAAATGGAACGACTTTTATAAAGGGAATTTAATAAGTTGCATGGTTACAGTTCTAAGCCTATAAGAATGTCTAAACTAAGGCATTCAGGAAAATATACCTTAATTCAATGAAAGCCAATGGGTCTGGAACACCTCTGTCAGCTGGAAAGGCCCATGTCTGACATTGACTGGTCCCTTGCTCCTGGGCTTTTTTGCTTTCAACCTCTTTTCCTGTGGGGGTTCCTAACTTTGCTTCTCTGGGGCTGACTTTCATCTCTTGGCTTCCCTTAGCTCTCACCGGGTTCTAGCTTGCTTAACAAGTTGTGGGAAGGCACACAGCAACATCTGCT
Organism: Tamandua tetradactyla; assembly: GCF_023851605.1. Taxonomy (NCBI): domain Eukaryota; kingdom Metazoa; phylum Chordata; class Mammalia; order Pilosa; family Myrmecophagidae; genus Tamandua; species Tamandua tetradactyla. The sequence continues at coordinate 94,816,691 of NC_135333.1, read as the reverse complement.
GGGCTTGAAGCATCCCCATACATCTGTGTCTCTGTTCTGAGCTCTCTACAAAATGGTTTCTCTTTTAAAGGACTCCAGTAAACTATTCAAGCCCCACGTTGTATGGGTGAAGTCACATCTTCATCTAATCAAAAGGTCACAATCACAATTGACCACATTACAGCTCTGTGGAGATAATCTAATCAAAGTAACAGCCCTACAATATTAAATCAGGATTAAAAGAAAGGGCCAGTAGCACAAGATTGGATCAGGATTAAAACATGACTTTTCTGGGGAACATAATAGAATCAAACCAGCACAAACCATTACAACTCCGAAATAAATGTGGCTGCCTGAAGAGCTTACAAAGTATGAACCTTTACAATAAGCATTGTTAAACATTCTGCACTCTTTGTCAATTGCCCAATCTCTACCCATATTCTCTCCCTATAATCTATGCTCTTTAATTCAATTCTGAGTTTGCTCATTGTAGCTGGTGCATATTTGTGAGGCCTTACAGTATTTGTCCTTTCGTTTCTGGCTTATTTCACTCAACATAGTGTCCTCAAGGTTCATTCACCTGGTTACTTGCCTCACAACTGCATTCTTTCTTGCATCCGTCCAGTATTCCATTGTATGTGTACACCACAGTTTGCCCTTCTTTTTATCAGTAGGCTATCAGTCAGTTTATTAGGCCACCTCCATCCATTGCAAACTGTGACTGATAGCACCATAAAAACCAGTGTGCAAATGTCCATTCATTTCCCTGCTTTCAGTTCTTCCCAGTATATACCTAATAACGGGGTTGCAGGATCATGCGGTAATCCTATACTTATCCTCTTGTGCCCTCCAGAGGGGCTGCACCTGTCTACTTCCCTACCAACCATGAATAGGTATATCTGTCTCTTCATGTCTTCTACAGCACTTGTATCTTTCTCTTTATTTTAAAATCAGTTTTATTCATGCACCATACAATTCATCCTAAGTAAAAAATCAGTGGTTCCTGGATTGATCACATAGTTATGTATTCACCACCTCAATCTTTATGAGACCATTGCCATTGCTTCCACAAAGAATGAAGAAAAGGAAAAAAATGATATAAAAAATAAAAAAGAGAGACAGTAACAACAAGAATCCCATACCCCCTCCCTTAAATCCTCCTCTTATTGACATTTAGCTCTGGTATATTGCCTTTGTTACCATTATGAAAGAATATTATAATGTTACTGTTAATTGTAGACCCTAATTTGCACTGATTGTAATTTTTTCATTTCAATTTGAAATGAACCCTTGGGTCCAAGTTGACCAAGTTGGCCCACGGCAAAATGAGGATATCAGGGTGTAGAGTCACAGGCCTCCATCACTGAGGTATTCAGTTTCAACAGAAGTTTTGTAGTGGGTTTATAGATTTCTTTTTTTAATGTATATGATGGTAGTAAATAGTGTAATTGAAAATGGCTTGTCTGAGTACTCTGGCAGCCATTAAGCCCTTGAATCTATGATGTCCCTTTCTTCTTTTGACATTCTATATTGTTTTTGGACTCTTTGGGAGAGGACAGAGCGGCAGGTTGGGGAGCAAGCTGCATGTTCACTATTACCTCTCTCTGCATATGGCAATCCTAGAACAGGAGAATCTGTTCTGACATGGGCAGGGGAAACATAAGCATGTAACACAAATATACCAATTATATATTCATTCTTTTTTCAAAAGAATACCAATTATATATTCAGTCATATCTGAAAGATCTGGGACAATAGATGAAAGCTTATTCATATCTGGGTGCAGACTTTACATTTATATATTGCTTCTCTGTGAGACTAAGAGCTCAACCTCACAGCTTGCTTACAGTTATAAGGTTCCATTTGAAAGGCTCCTACTATAATTCAGTTCATTAGCAGCTTGCTTACAGTTTTAAGGTTACATTTGAATGGTTTCTACTACACTATGAAAATTAATACATTCCTAATTAGAATTTCAACAAGATTTTTCTTAGAATTGGATAAAATGGGCTTAAAACTTGTATAAAAGAAAAAAAATCTGCAAATTGCCAAGAAAAGCATTACAAAATAAGGCATGTGTTAACTTCTAATATATAATATACTGTTTAATAAATTTGTGTAGTGCAACTGGATATTCAACTGAAAGAAAATGTGAATGGAACCCTGTTTTATATCACTTAAATGTGAACTCAGAAAATCATTGATACTGTGTTATCTAGACTGGAAGCCCTTTTTAATCAAAACTAGAATCTTAGGAGCTTTAAAAGTAAAGATTAAATATATTTGATTATTGTGCTAGTTTGAAAGGATTATGTACACCAGAAATGCCATATTTTAATCCTGATCCAGTTTGTGGAGGCAGCTGTTTCTTTTAATCCCTATTCAGCACTGTAGGTTGGACACTCGATTAGATTATCTCCATGGAGATGTGACACACCCAATTGTGGATATTAACCTTTGATTAGAGGGAGATGTATCTCCACCCATTCCAGGTGATTAGTTTACTGGAATTCTTTAAAAGAGGAAACATTTTGGAAAAAGCTTCAGAGCCACAAGTGCCCACACATCCAGAGATCTTTGGAGATGAAAAAGGAAAACGCCCCAGGGGAGCTTCATGAAACAAGAAGCCTGGAGGAAAAGCTAGCAGACTTCGCCATGTTCCCCACGTGCCTTTCCAGTTGAGAGAGAAACCCATCATCGGAGTACTTGAACCACGGTATCTGTCCCTGGATGCCTTAGATTGGACATTTCTATAGCCTTGCTTTAATCTGGACATTTTCACATCCTTTGACCATGTAAACTTGCAACTTAATAAATTCCCCTTTTTAAAAGCTGTTCCATTTCTGGTATATTGCATTCCAGCAGCTTGCAAACTAGAACAATTATATAAAAGTTGTTAAATTTTGAATTGCAAAATAGAACCTGAGGAAAGCAAATAAATAAATGATAAATCTGGGGAAAATATTTGTAGTTCTAATGGCAAAAAAAAAAAAAGGCTAATATTACCAATAGCATACAAATAGCTCTTATAAATTGTCAGAAAATGACAAAATGAGCAATGAAAATGAACAATGTATAGTAAAGCATATCCAGATAGCCAAATTCATAAAAAGATGAAATTAAATCTACAGTGATTGGAGAAAAGCAAATTAAAATATTAATCAGATACCACTGTTCATCTATCAGAACTTCCAAAATTCCAAAGAATAGGTAGATCTTAAGAACAGTGTTGAGTGAAATACTAAACAGAATTAAATCTACAACAAAACACCATAAACATAAATTAGAAATACATGCATACAACACGCATGTTAAAAGGATATATAAAAAAGAATATACATTAAGCATTAGAATGGTTTCCTGGAGAGGTTGATGATAGGACTAGGGAATGGAGGTAAATAAAAAAAATTAGAAAATAATATATATATAAATAAGAATTATTGTACCTACTGTTGGAAAGATGTGGGGGCAAAATTACCCTCCAATGTTACTGAAAGAAATGTGAAGATTAGATTTTCTGGAAAACAATCTGTTAACACATATTAATGTATCCTACAAACAGTAGTAATACTCATCATTAGAAGGAATAACTAAACAAATCGTGTACTGTATGACATATCATGTAGCCATTAAAGAAAAATTAGAACTATACTTGATGCCTTAGAGGGATTTCCACCAGGAAATCCTTAGGTATAACTCTAAGGTATTACTGAGTGAAAGAAGATGCAGGAAAGTGTATACTATGATTCCATTTTCTTAAACAATCACCTCCCCCCAACCCTGTAAATGTGAGTGTGACTATATGTGTGTGTGTGTAAAAGGAGGAAAAATAGGAAAGAATATACACTAGTTTAGAGTGGAGGAAGAAGGGTTTAGGAGAGGAAAAGGGGAAGACAACCAGAAGAGGAAAAGAAAAAAATTAAGATTTCACCAAAAAATTCAAGAATATGATAACATGTATTCATTAATATTTTGTATATGTAAGGGATTTTGTATACAGAAATTAAATAAGATATATTTTTGTTTCTTTGTCTAAAGTATGAGTTTCTCAGATGGTTGGAATTCAGGTCCCATATGAAAAATGTTATTCAGATGAGTCTTAACAATTCCTAAATCACTTCTTTTTGGTTATTGTCTGCTCTGCCTTCTCTCCTTATTGCATATAAAACGCTGAGTTCGGGGGTGGGGGTGGAGTGCAAGGGTAGTTCAGTGGTAGAATTCTTGTCTGCCATGTGGGAAACCTGGGTTCGATTCCCATGCTTTCCTCCCCAAAAGTAAAATTCAACAAATGGTTCTGCAGTCATAGAATAGTCTCATGGAAAAAGAATGAAATTGTGACCCCCACCATATAGCATACCAAAAAAAATAATAATAAACCCTGAGCTTGATCTAACTGGTTTGTACTATATGAGGAATTTTTATGGTTATAATTCTTTCTCTAGCAATTTAATTACTGGCTGTAGAGGGTATATGTCCACCTGGAACCTGTGAATACAGTCTTATTTGGAAAATGGTCTTTGCAGATGTAATTAAGTTAAGGATCTGGAAATAAGAACATCCTGCATTAAGGTGGGCTCTAAATCCAATGACAAATATCCTTAGAAGAGATGAGAAGAAGAGAAGCCACAGCAGAAGACCAGGTGAAGGGAAGATTGAAGCAAAGATTAGAATTATGCTGCCACAAACCAAAGAACACCTCAAGCCACTGGAAACAACAAGAGTCAAGAAATGATCCTACTCCTAGAGCTTTCCATAGAAGGGTAGCCCTGCTAAGATCTAGGCCTTTGGTGTGGCCTCCAGAACTATCAGAGAATAAATTTCTGTTGTTTTAAGCCGCCAAGTTTGTGGTCATTTGTTATAGCAGTCCCAAGAAGCTAATACACCAACAATATTTTGAAGAAAGATAGTGAAAATAAGCTGGCAGGACTAACAAATAAAATTTTTTTTAATTTGAGGGCCACAATTTTATGTTTACTTAGGAATATATGAGAAGTCCTGGTGGTCTGTGTATCATAGGAGTTGGAGAGATTGACTTAGAAAACACTTTTTTTTTTGTCATTAAAATGCACTTTAATAAGGTATGTTGAGGTAAAATGTAAAATGTAGAGAAAGAGCATCTGAATTATGTACATAATGTTACCCTTTATGAAAGGGCTAAGTGCTAACAAATAATGTTAAACGTGTTAGGAATCAGTAAAGTGTAATTTACTATATTATATTTGTATTTCAGGTGCCTTTGGTGCTTTATGAAGAATATTTCCAGATATTTTGCAGACATTAAGCCTTTGCCTCCCAACATAAAAGATAGACTGATAAAAATAATGAGCATGCAGGGACGGATAACAGATTCAAATATAAGTGAGGTAAGAGAATGTATAACCTTAATCAAGCATTTTAGATTTTACTATTTAGATATGGTTTCAGGTTTTTAGAGCAATCCAAATGTAGTGTGATTAGTATATAGTAGAATTAGTAATCATTTTTAAATATAATAGGGGGTGTGCAAAGGTAGTTCAGTGGTAGAATTCTTGCCTGCCATGTGGGAGACCCAGGTTTGATTCCCAGTCCATGCACTTCCCAAAAAACAAACAAACAAAAATTCAACAAATGGTACTGCAGTAATGGGATACTCACATGGAAAAAATAATGAAATGTGACCCCACCACACAGCATACAAAAAATATATAAATATTTTAATTATATATATAAATATATTTTTCTACTGTATATACATATATTATATATATATATAGTAGAGATTCAGGGATTTGTTTTTCTTCCATATAAGCCAAAATGTCCATAAGTAATAATTCCTAAAATACCTTCTCCTGCCATTCTTCAGGTACTGCCCTTGTCTCCAGGACACCAGCACTCTTGATTTCCATCTCTTCAAAAATGTTTAAAACGTTTTGATCAGTAAAAAATACCTATTAATCATGACCCCAGTGCACAAACAGACAAGTGTAATACTGTGCAGTATGGTTTAATACTTTCTATTAAACCTATACTGTCTTAATTCATTAAAGGATGAATTTTTGCATCTGTATTCACTAGGGAGATTGGCCTGTAGTTTTCCTTTCTTATAGCATCTTTACCCAGTTTTGGTATTAGAGTGGTGTTAATTTCATAAAATGAGTTGGGTTGTGTTCTGTTTCCTCAATTTTTTTTGAAGAGTTTGATCAAGATTGGCGTTAGTTCTTTTTTTTGAATGTTTGATTAAATTCCCCTATGAAGTCATCTGGCCCTTGGCTTTTCCTTGTAGGAAGATTTTTGATGACTCATTGAATCTCTTTACTTATGATTGGTTTGTGGAGATCTTCTGTTGCTTCTTAAATCAGTGTAGCTTGTTCACGTGCTTCTAGGAATTTATCCATTTCCTTTAAGTTGTCTAATTTATTGGTGTATAGTTGTTCATATTATCCTCTTATGATTGTTTTTATTTCTTCACAGTGCATGATATTGACCCCTTCTCATTTCTGATTTTGTTTATTTGCAGCCTCTCTTTCTTTATTTATCAGCCTGGTTAAGGATCCATCAATTTTATTGATTTTCTCAAAGAACCAACTTTTAGTTTGATTCTTTCTATTCTTTTGTTTGCCAGTTTGTTTAATTCTGCTTTAATCTTTGTTATTTCTCTTCTTCTATTTAGGGTTAGTTTGCTCTTCTTTCTCAAGTTCCTCCAGATGAGCAGTTAAGTCCTTGATTTTTGCATTTTCTTCTTTTTTATTATAGACATTTAGGGCAATTAATTTGCCTCTCAGCACTGCCTTTGCCATATTGCGTAAGTTCTGATATTTTGTATTCTCATTTTCATTTGTCTCCAGATACTTACCAATTTCTCCAGCAATTTCTTTTTTGACCCACTGCTTGTTTAAGAGTACGTTATTTAATCTCCATATATTTGTGAAATTTATGGTTCTTTGGTGGTTATTGATTTCCAGCTTCATCTCATTGTGATCAGAGAAAGTGCTTTGAATAATTTCAGTGTTTTTAAATGTATAAAGACCTTTTTGTGCCCCAGCATATGATGAGCACTAGAAAAGAACATATATCCTGCTCTTTGGGGGTATAATGAACTGTATATGTCTTTTAGGTCTAATTCATTTAATAATTTAAGTTTTCTGTTTCCTTGTTGATCATCTCTCTGGTTGTTCTATCTACAGAGGAGAATGGTGTATTGAAGTCTCCCAGTATTATTGTTGAAACATGTTTTTTTCCCTTCAGTTTTGCCAATCTTTGCCTCGTACTTTGGAACTCCTTGAGTGGGAACATAAACATTTATGATTGTTATTTCTTCTTGGCAAATTGTCCCTTTTGTTAATTTGTAGTGTCCTTCTTTGTCTCTTATGGCATCTTTACATTTAAAGTCTATTTTGTCTTGTATTAGTACAGCTACTCCTGGTTTCTTTTAGTTACAGCTTGCGTGGAACATCTGTTTCCATCCTTTCACTTACAATCTATTTGTATCCTTGGTCTAAGATGAGTCTCATGTAAGCAGCATATAGATGGATCATGTTTCTTGATCCATTCTGCCAATCTGTATCTTTTAATTGGTGAGTTTAGTCCATTAGCATTCAAAATGATTACTGTAAAAAGTAGATATTGAATCTACCATCTTATCCTTTGATTTTTATATGTCATATCTACATATTCTTTTCCCTCTTTCTCTTTTTATCCTTTAAGTTACCCTTACTAGTACTCTTCAATTCTGTGCTGTCTTCCAGACTTCCCTCTCCTTTCTTTTTTTTTTTAGCTGATAGAACTCCTTTAATATTTCTTGTCGGGCTGGTCTCCTGTTGAAAAATTGTCTCAGCCTTTGTCTGTCCATGGACATTTTAATCTCTCCCTCAGTTTTGAAGAACAACTTGGCTAGATACAGAATTCTTCGTTGGAAATCTTTCTCTTTCAGTATCTTAAATATATCATAGCACTGCCTTCTTGCCTCCATGGTCCGTGTTGAGTAGTCCAAATTCAGTCTTTTATGTGTTTTCCCATGTGTGTGATGAGTCGCTTTTCTCTTGTTGCTTTTAAGATTTTCTGCTTCTCTTCAAAATTTTATAGAATGATTAGTATGTGTCTTGGAGTAGGCCTATTTGGATTTATTCCATTTGGGGTTCATTGGGCTTCTCTGATTTGTATATTTATGTCTTTTATACAGGCTGGGATGTTTTCCCCTACTAGATCCTCAGCTAATCTTCCAAGCCCTTAACTATGCTTTTCTCCTTCTGGGACACTGATGATTCTTTTATTTGTGTGCTTCATTGTTCTAGTTTGCTAGCTGCTGGAATGCAACACACCAGAGATGGATTGGCATTCAGTAAACGGGGATTTATTTAGTTAACATATAGTTCTTCAGAGGAAAGGTAGCTACCTTTCAACTGAGGTTCTTTCTTATGTGGGATGGCACAGGGCGATCTCTGCTGGCCTTCTCTCCGGGCCTCTGGGTTCCAACAACTTTCCCCGGGGTGATTCATTTCTGCATCTCCAAAGACCTGGACTGAGCTGCAAGTGCTGAGATAAGGAATGCTGAGCTGCTTGGGCTGTGCTACGTTGAACTTTCTCATTTAAGCACCAGCCAGTTAAATCAAACATCATTCATTACAGCAGGCACGCCTCCTAGCCAACTGCAGGTGTAATCAGGAACAGATGAGGTTCACGTGCTATTGGCTCATGTCCACAGCAGTAGAACTAGGCACCTTCACCTAGCCTAGTTGACACCTAAATCTTAACTACCACATTCATGTTGTCCATCATTTCTCTGAGATCCAATTCAAATTTTTCCATCATTTTTCCCATTCATTCTCTTGTACATTCTAATTCAATTGTCCTGTTCTCTAGTTCATTTATTCTTTCTTTTGCCTCTTTGAACCTTCTGTTGTGTGCCTCTAGTATATTTTTTATTTTTTCGACAGTATCTTTCATCTCTGTCATATCTGCTATTTTTCTACTTATCCTTTCAAATTCTTCTTTTATGCTCTCCACTGTCTTCTTCATGTCATTAGCCAACCCAGTGAATTTATTTAGTAGAGTTGTAGAAACATCTTTGATTTGTTGTTCCAAAGTCTGTATCTCCTCCAGTGTTTTAATTTGGTCATTAGACTTGGCTACATCTGTCTGAATCTTCAAGTACTTTGTGATTTTCTTTTGACTTTGAGGCATTTAATTATCTTAATAAGGTTACTTTGAAAGTTGATTTCCCTCTATCATCTAAGGTTTTGTATTTGCAGAATGTGTGTGGAGTAGGGTGTGAACATGGAGTGGCAAGTGGTGACTTGGTGGTGGGGTATGGCACTGGTCTAGGTGCAAGGTGGGGGTGCTACACTGGTCTCGGGTGTGGGATATAAGGTGTGGGGTCATGGGAGGAGGTGCTGGGGGCATGGTGCAGGGTGCAGCACAGGCAGACTTCAATCACAGGGGCATGGTGCAGAATGGGGGGCATAGAAGCAGGGTGGCAGGTTGGGATGGGGAAGGAGTGTAGAGGTGCCAAGGGATGTGTGTGCATATGTACATGGTGTGGTGCCAGGAGGTGGGGCGGGAAAAAGGTCGCTAGAGGGTAAGGCACAGGTGCAGGATGTACAGAACAGGGGTGTGCACACATGCCAGGTCAGTGGGGTACTGGGGGGAGTGCAGGTGTTTACGCACAGGGATGGGGTGGGTCTTGGGTGTGTGGGGCACAAGTGCTTAGAGCGTGGGGGTTGGAGCTCAGGTGTGTAGAGTGCGGGTGGGTTTACAGGGGTGGCACATATGGGCGTGGGGCAGTCAAAGGGTATGGCTTGACTTGTTTCCTCATCCCCACCTCACTGTCTGTGCACTCCTGAGGGCTCTAAGACTTCATTTAGAAAGGTGCACTGTCTGTGCACTCCTGAGGGCTCTGAGACTTCATTTAGAAAGGTGCACAGTAGTCTCAGTGCACTGGTTAGATGGTCTCTATGAGCAGAGGAAGGTTGTTTACTGGCTTCCAGGCTCCCCATGGGAGCTCTGTTTTATGGATCTGAGGAGACTGTTACCCCAAGTTAGCTGTAGTGGCAGCCACTTTCCTGGGCACAAACTCTTGTTCCTGGTGGAACCCAATGGAGCCTACTCACCTAGTTCTGTGCATTTCAATTTCTCAGCTTTTTCATCGACCTGCCTGTATAGTGTAGAAGACCTTCTCAGGTCATACATACCCTGGAACCACTGTCCCAGTCATTTTTCTGTCACTTCTCTAGATGTTCCTTGGAGCAGGGGTGAACTCACTCTATTCTATTCTGCCATGTTCCTGTAAGTCCTACAATAAATTGTTTTTGTAAAGAAAAAAGTACTCATCTAATACTAAATAGATCTGATATCGTTTTTCTTCAAAGGGTTTTTTTTAACTCAAAAACATCAAAACTAGAGTCCTAGGCGGACAGCCCTTGTCATGGTCATGCCGTCCTTCAGTGCCCCACATCCCATTTAGGGAGCAGGCCTAACATACTTGCTTTGCCCCTCTGTGGGCCAGGCTTCTGGGCCCACCTGAGAAGAGTCACTGGCCGTGGTCACTGCCAGGGATATTTCTACATCTTGAAGATAAAACAAAAATCTTCTGTTTTGGAATAGATGAATTTTTGTCACTTTCTAAAGTAATTCAGTGATTTTTTGTGATTGTTTCTACACTTCACGAACACAAGTTGAATCACTCAGACCTGAAAAGCAGTCAGATGCCAGTATCCATCAATACTTGGTTGATGAGCCAACCCTTTCATGGTTTCCTCCTCCTTCTACTAGAGCCAGTGACATGATATGCTCTACCACCATTTCTCACTATGAACTTCAAGTGGAAATAGGAAGAGGATTTGACAACTTGACTTCTATCCACCTCACACAGCATACTCATACAGGAACATTGGTGACTTTAAAAATTACAGACCTGGAAAACTGCACTGAAGAATGCCTGAAAGCTTTACAGAAAGCAGTGATACTATTCCTCTTTTTCCGGTACCCCAATATCATAATTTATTGGACAGTGTTCACTTTTGGCAGCTTGTTTTGGATTATTTCTCCATTTGTGGCCTATGGTTCAGCAAGTCAGCTCTTGAAGACTATTTCCTGAAGGAATGAGTGAAACTTTAATAAGAAACATTCTTTTTGGAGCAGTGAGAGGGTTGAACTATCTGTGCCAAAATGGCTATATTTGCACGATCTACATGGATATAATGTTAAGTCAGATAATTAGTGTTGGGATTACAGCCAGTGAATCAGCCAATTGGCAAGTACCTTTTCTAGGACATGCACAGGACTCAGGTGCTGTTACAGAAACTAGAAGGTCCTCCTTATAGCCCATTGGATATCAGTATTTTTCTTCAATCACATTCCAGAATGGAAAATCCCCAATCAGGTGTAGACTCTGGAATTGGAGAAAGTGTACTTGTGTCCAGTGGAATGTGCACAGTAAATAGTGACAGACTGCAAACACTATCCTCAAAAACTCTCTCTCCTGCCTTCTTCAGCATAGTACAACTCTGCAACAAGGTCCTGAGAAAAGGCCACCAGCCAGCAGTTTATTGTACCATGTATTCTTCAAACAGATGAAAGAGCAGAGCCAGGATTCAATACTGTCACTGTTGTCTCCTGTTTACAACAAGCCATCAACAGCAGTGCCTCCAGTGCTACCTTGGACTGAGCCGGAATTTGCCTTTCCTAATGAAAAAACTTAAACTGAGAGTTCTAAGCCTGCCAAATCATTTTATGTCCTATACTCGACACTTTTTCTTTACTGCTTTCTATTCTGTATTACTCAGTACAAATACCAGAATTATACTTGAAAATACAGTTGGTGCACTGGAGAATCTATCATTTTAAACCACTTTATTCAAAGGGGCATGTTATAGCCCCCCTTATTTAGTTCAGAGTGCTATCATAACTCCAGATATTTGAACCTAGGTTCAAATCCCAGATTTATTAATCTAGCATCTAGCTACATTTAGTGTCTTCTGTTCTTGAGTTTTTTTTCCCGCAAGCTGTGACTAATTCCTTTCTTGATCTCTCAGTATAGTTTTTGAGCCAGTTATTTTCTGTAACATTTTGTTGCCATTAGTGGCTTGAGTCTTCTGAGGACAGTGCTTCCAAGCACATCTTTTTCCCAGATTCTGTAGTCTTTTTGATCAGCTATTTTTAGACAAGCAGGCTAAGTTTATACTGACACCAAACGCTTTTTGGTAGAAAGGAAAATGTTTATACTTTCCCATTTACTACTGTTGGTATTTATGGTAACATCAAATTGAGCCTCAGTCACATTAAATGATTAGCTTGAAAAACATAGAGAAATTGTAATTGGCTTTTTTAACATGGGCTAAAGTGACACTTTTCTACCTATATAAAAAACAGATCAGAAATTAACGCACCCTGTGGGAGCTTAATAAAGATTTATTAAATTGGAAAAAAACCATCAAAATTAATATAATGATCATCTCTGGGTGTTGATATTATGAGTAAGTTTAATTGTAGTATTTAAAAGCAAAGGTTTGGGCATAAAAAGGAATGAAGTTCAGATACATGCTACAACATGGGTGAACCTTGAAAACACTATGCTAAGTAAAGTAAGCAAGACACAAAAGGACAAATATGAATTGTTCCAATTTTATGAAATATCTAAAATAGCAAATTCATAGAGATATAAAGTAGATCAGAGGTTATCAGTGGTTGGGGAAAGGGAAAATGGGGAGTTAAATTGCTTACTAGGTAAAGAGTTTCTATTGGGGTATTGAAAAAATTTTGGAAGAAAATAGTGGTGATGATTGCACGACATTTGGAATATAATCAATGCCTCTGAATTATACATTTAAAAATGGTTAATATGATAGATGTTATATATATTTTCACCACAATAAAATTTATTTAAAAAGACATGCCAGGGGCGGGCCATGGTGGCTCGGTAGCAGAGTTCTTGCCTGCTAGCCAGAAACCGGGTTCGATTCCCAGTACCTGCCCATGTTAAAAATAAATAAATAAAAATAAAAAGACATGTCAGGATGGAAGAGTCTAAAAACCACAGACTTGCCATCACCCCCACAACAACAATAAGCATGGGCCTTTGCAATTAGAAAGACCTAGCTTCAAATCCCAGCTCTGTTACTTTTTGACTATTTAAGGCTATGTTGACAACTTAAGGTCTTGGTGTCTCAGGTCCCTTATTTATAAAATGGCAGTGACCAATCTCTCAGGGTTATGTGTATGTTTTCCATGTTCATTAAATGTATAATGTATATAATGCAGAATACCTTTTTGGCATAGGTCCTCAAGATAGAAATAGTTATTCTTATCACTATTTTAGTTATTTTACTCCTTACTTTTTTCTATATTATCTGAATATTTTACTATAATAATATATAACTTTTATATTCAGAAAAGTAAAACCAGTTCTATTTTGGAAGAAATAAAGTAAAAGAAAGGAAAGGTAGCCCAGGAATGGTTAAAGCTGGGATACTTGGAAATTGATCTATTTGTTGGTCTCAGGTAAACCCTCAGAAGTACTGGATTTGTTTGTATTAACTCCCAAAAACAGGAATGAAAAATGTAATTGTTCTAAATAAGCAATACAAGTATCCTATAAGCATCTGATATATAAGTGATTAAGACTCAGACCTGCTTAGGGAAGAAGAGCTTAGCTAGGGTCTGTAATAACAGTCAGGAAATCCTGGAAGAGAATAAGCACCCATAGCCTCCTTGTTTCTGCTTCTCAAGTCTGATGGGTCCTTACTCTGCACCAGCCGTCTCATCAGTGGTGTGTGTGTGTGTGTGTTCCAATAAGGACTTTGGGAGCACCAGAATGTGTACCTCAAGCTGGAGGTAGGTTTGGTTTTTTTTCTTGCTTTATTTATCTGTCTCCACACAGTTGTGTTTCTATACCCTTTGCTGTACTTTCCATTAGGCCCTTGTCTGTTATGCTCACCAAAACACTGAATTTTGGGAACCATATATTTATAAAAGAACTGAATTTTTCAAAATCCTGTTCATATTACAGATTTTGCATCCTGGAGTACAAACTTTAGATCTACGGAGCTGTGATATTTCAGATACTGCTCTACTGCATCTGCAGAACTGCAGGAAACTAAAGAAATTAAATTTAAGTTCCTCAAAAGAAAACAGAATGTCCATAACTTCAGAAGGTATGTTTACCTAACACTGAATAAATTTGTAGATTGCTGTTCACCCACTTGGTATAATTTTGGAACAAAAAAGGAGAAAAAAATGTGAAAAGATAGTATGAATATGTCAAAGAAATATAAATTATATTTATCAGTAAAAATATTTAGACTATGATAAAGAATCTAAATTAGAATTTCTGTTTCATTTTTACCATCAGTGCTGAAAGTTAAGAAATACATTAGGTAAGTCGCTATCTTGCATTTTAATCATATTTAAAATATATAATTTTCCATCCATGTTTATTTTTCCTGGTATATTGAAACAAGCAATGACCAGTTCACATTTTAAGTAAAGGCTTTTTTTTTTATTAATTAAAAAAAATTAACAACAAACAAACAAAACATTAAGATATCATTCCATTCTACATATATAATCAGTAATTCTTAATATCATCACATAGTTGCATATTCATCATTTCTTAGAACATTTGCATCAATTTAGAAAAAGCAATAAAAAGACAACAAAAAAAGAAATAAAACGATAACAGAGAAAAAAAAGATTATACATACCATACCCCTTACCCCTCGCTTTCATTTATCACTAGCATTTCAATAAGTTAAAGCTTTTTTGATGCAATGTGACAACGGAGAGTAAATCATCAGATTAAATTTACCAGGCACTTTCCTATCAATCTGTGCAGTGCATAGGTTTACCAAATAAACTATAATTTTCATTATCACTATTACCTGAATTAGTGGACTTTTACCAGTTTTTTTTCGGTATGTATACCATTCTTTCAGTTAAATTAAGAGAGGGAACTTAAGCTGTCTAACTTGTTTCTAGAAAGCTTTGTTAATAGTTGGCTAAACTTTGTGGTCATCTTGGTTGGCAAATTAGGATAATTCATAATATTGCAGAAAGTATAAGTTTCTAAGTGTTTACAAAAGTAATGAGTCACTAAAAAGAATTTCTAGGCTGGACTCTTATGAATAAAATAACAGCTCTTTCTTAAGATATAAAAACCATAAAAATGACTTATTCATGAATTTACCATCTTCCCTTTTGTGTATTTTTGCCTGTAAAAGTGTCTTTTAGTAGTGCTGCAATTTCTGTTCACGATTGAAGGGCTCAGGAACCCTTAAGTACTCTCTTATGTATGGGGCACAGTGTCATATGGCAGTTTTCCACCTGTATTTTTATCAGTTTAGTTAGATTTAAGGACATCCCTTTTCTTGGCCCTCAGTAAAATATAAGATTGGTCCAGGCTAACAGAGAAGAAGCATGGTGATAGGAAAGAAATCTAGGTTTTAGGACAGAGTCAAAAGGGAAAAAAGGAATGAATAGGCATAAGTATGATTCCTAGGGATAAATAAGTAAACCATTACTTTAAACGTTGGACGAACTTAACTTTCAGTTTCCCTTCAGAATCCACAAGAAAATTAATTTTATTACTTTAAAACTTTTGTTTTAACAAGGAGAATCATCCATGATTTAGTTACCTAATTGAATGGGAACAATTTTTGGCTATTTCCTAAAAGCAAATCTAATCTTAAACAATAAAGGCTTGCCATCAATGCACATATTCTAAAGTACATATCACAGCATCACTGGAAAATAAGTATATCCTCATAGATGGACTATTTTGAGAAAGGCTAACATACAGTTTAGAGGAATTATTAGTATTAGTGATTGTTAAAAAGAAAATCAGTCACATTTCTCATATATATATATATATATATATATATATATATATACACATATGTTTCTCATTGATATATACCTATATGTCTCCCTAGGAATAAAAGCTGTGGCTTCATCTTGTTCATACCTGCATGAAGCTTCTTTGAAAAGATGCTGCAATCTCACTGATGAAGGAGTCCTTGCTCTTGCCCTCAATTGCCGGCTGCTAAAGATCATTGATTTGGGTGGCTGCTTAGGTATTACAGATGTGTCTTTACATGCCTTAGGAGAAAACTGCCCATTTTTGCAGTGTGTTGACTTTTCAGCTACTCAGGTAAATGCAAAAATAGGCTTCAAACAGATAGACTGTATGTGTTTGTCCAGTGTATTTCCATGAGTAATCACAAGAACTTGAACTCTTTTTGTTGTTGAAATTGTTGACCACTTCATGCTTTGGTGGTTAAATAATTACAATATAGTTTGCCACATTCTCCTCAATTTTTTTAGTATCAAGGGTAGAAAGTATGTATGGCTAAAACATATTTACAGAAGGGGAGGTATTAAACTATATTCTAAATGATTTTTAAATTTTAAAAAATTTTACTTCCATCATCTTCATTTATGCTCTATTTATTTTTCCCTTTGCTTAGGTGTCTGACAATGGTGTGGTCGCACTTGTTGGTGGACCTTGTGCCAAGAAATTAGAGGTAATTAAAGAATATTTATAAAGATAGTGCTAACTATATTTTTATATTACCCTCAGGAATTATTTTTCAGAACTAGTCATCAAAACTGCTTAATTATCAGGTATTTCTGTGGGCTCTTTTATTTTTCTTCCACCTCTTTATTTCCACAGTAAAGAAAAGCTGGTAAAATTGGAGGAATAATGAGTACTTTAAAATAAAATCCCATTTTACTTTCATTGAGAGTCCTTATTTTCAGAAGTATTAGCTTCTAACAAATTTAAAGATAGTCATAATATGGATGAAGAGTGTGCAAGTTTATAAATGCACAGTGATGTTCTTTAGGATTTCCATGCTTGACTGATATTTCTATCAGAAATACTTATTTTCTTACCATCACATTTTTCTAGATAGCCACACTGAGTAACCAGTTTTAAAAAATCATAAACTAGTGTTCATCCCTTGAATTCAATGACTGATGAAGTGCCTATAACCTGTATCTGAATCTATTAAGAAGTCTTTTACCCCAGAATTTTAGTTTTGTTTTTTCCCAACTGACAGTTTTTTTCTTATTTAATACAACTGTGCTTTTTAACAATAAGCCACATCAAATCCTTTTTGGAAGTAAGGGGCTATAAATTAATTATAAATGTTCATAATAATAAGTGCTATAAATGGCAATGCTATATTTTTTGATAGAATATTTCTCTTTGAATTATTGCCCAAAGAGATTATTTTTTGGTATTCCTGTATCTGAGTCCTGCTTGTATTGCTCACATATATTTTATTAAAAATCTTTTTATTAAGAAATTACCGTATTTCTCTTATACCAATGTCAACATTCCAAATTGTATCCTATATGTAGGTACAATAAACTCTACCATAATTTTTACTATTTTAAAATATGTTAACATTTGATGAGTACTTGCTATGTTCTAGGCAATGGTATAGCAGAAGACACAATCTATCCAGTTGATATATCGTACTTTATTTTTCTATTGTTGGCAATTCAGACTATTTCCATTTTCTAACTATTAGAAATGATCATGTTTGGGCATATCATTTTCCTTCTGTCGTTGTGATGAACTCCAAAAAAAAAAAAAAATGGAGCAAATGGACCAATAGAAATAAAAAATTAAAAAAAAACAAGTTTATATTACTTGTTTTCCGTAAGGGTTATGTTGTCAATTCACAGTTTTGCTGGTTCCCCAACTTGCCAGAATTTGGTATTTTCTTTTTTTAAAATGCCTAAACTTAAAATACTTTAAATGGTACCTGAGTTGAACACTTTTCCATGAGTTTTTCTCAAATTGTAGTTCTTCTTGGGGCAATTGTCTGCTGTAGCCTTTGCCAATTTGTTTCATAGAAAGCTTTTCCTTCAATTTTTGTGGACTTCCAATACATCCAGATTTCCTTTATTTCTAAGATGTCATTGAATATAATGTGTACACCACTAATGTCAACTTTCAGAAAAAAAGAAACTTTATCACCATAAATTTATACAGCAGTCATTACATGAATCTTAATTCCAGATGTGTTAAAATGTTTTAAAAGTGCATCAAGGATAAATAACAGATATTAATAATTTTCTGCCATATTTTCAGCAAATCTTTTCTCTATTGTTTCCATATTTTTTGTCACATCAAATTTTAAAATTTTATGCAGGTGAATATATCAGTATTTCCTTTTGTGATTTTTTTTTCTGTAACTTCCAAATTTTGAAAATTAATTCTTCTGAAGATTTGATCAATTATATTTTCAGCTAGTCTTTCTCATAGTTCTAAAATAGCTTTTATTCTCTTGAAATATATTTTGGTGGCAAAAAAAGGTGATGCAAATTATTTTTCTCCAGATTCTTTATCTGATATTCCAAAACCATGTATTTAATAATCTTTGTTTCTACTGTTTAAATATCTGTGAGCTCTTAATTTATCATCTGTCAACTCTTCATACATAATTTGAGTTTTCTATTTTTCTGCATTGTCTATGGCATTTCTTCCTTGAAAATTCCCATGATATGAGGTCATGGTTGAGAAAATACCTTATAGAAAAATAGGGTTTGAGGGCACTATGATTCCTTGAACTTATGGAATTCTTTATAAATATATTTATATTGACTAAAATAAAATATATAAGGGTGCATGGGTGGTTCAGTGGTAGAATGCTTGCCTGCCATGCAGGAGACTCAGGTTTGATTCATGGCCCATGAACCCAAAAATAAAATAAAATAAAATAAAATAAAATGTATCAAAGCATAATAATTAAAAATATCATGTTTAACATTTTATACTTCTTAAATTAGAAATAATGGATAGTGCATAGTTTTAATTCTACTTTAATTATAGAAGGTTTTCAGAATCTATTGCTCCGTAGTTGTGAGATACTTCTAACTTATTTCATTGAAACTTTTTTATTTGTTTCAATAGTGGTCTAAAGTACTGAAGATTTACCTTTACCTTAGTTTTGGCTATGCCTTCCTTTTATTATCTTTAATGTTTTTAATTACATGTTGAGTAATATCTCAGTTACCTTAAATGCTGATGATGGAGAAAAACCTATGATGATGATTGATAGGCATGTGTTGATAAGACTTTAAATATAGAGTCCTTTGCTCAAGATTGGCTCCAAAGATCTGTCTCCTATTGTGATTAGGTTATGTTTACATTTGAAATTCTTTACCTTTCCCATAACTGCTATATTGACTATGTAATTTCAGTACTTATCTTCTCTTTATGCATTGACATTGGATTTTGGAAAGCACATATATGGATTTGATCTTCCAGTACAGAGGTTACTATGTTACTGTAGGCTGTTAATTGCCAATCTAAAAGCATGGATTATTTCAGATTTTCAGCTGAAACATCATTTTACCTAATTTTGGTATGCTGCATTTGTCACACAGTCAATAAAAACACCTGAAAGTCTACAGACCTAATTTGCTTTAGTCTTTGCTGTTTGATATAATTCTTAAGACATTACCAGGAACATGGATTCTGACTTGTTTGACTCACCCTTACTAAGGAATGCATATGGAGTCAGAGACAAGCTGTGTGACTACTGCTCCTGAAATGATTTTACCAAATATTGTTTATGCTGTTTCAAAAGTCAATCAACTTAATTCAGTAAAACATTTGTTGAATATTTACTATGTACCATATAATTTTGTGGGAGCTGAGCTACAAAGATTTGTAAAACCTAGTTATTGTTCCTCAAAATTTTGTGTAGACAATATAAGGAAACAAGCAATTATAATTATTTAGCTATAATATACTTCAGTAAGTATCCAAGTTGGGGTGAGTATGTAGTCTGAGAATCTAGATACAACAAGAAACATGTTCTTGCATATGACCAGTAGTTCACAAATCTATCTGATCATTAGAATAGCCTGAGAGGGATAGTAGATTACACAAGATAATTGAAAAACACTTTTCTGAACTCTGAACCCTGCTTGAATACAAGATAGCTGTTGTCTGACAATGGAGAAGGGGTGGGAAACCCTTCCATTCTCTATTCCCTGCAATGAGTACAAGGCAATAGGGAGTTCTGTTAGTAAGAGGAGGGTAGGAGAGCTGGAAGAGCTCCTCTCCTGCCTGCCTAATTCTTTCACTCTCATGAAGTGTCCTCATTTCTGGGCATAAATATTATTTACCTCAGTTTCTGCTATTCTTTTACACTTAATATCTGTCATTCAATAAAAAATTATAGGACACACAAAAAAGCAAGAAATTATGACCCAAAATAAGAGATAAAATATTCGATAGAACCAGATCCAGAGATGGCCAGATCTTAGAATTATCCCAGCAAGGACATTAAAATAACCATGATAATACATTAAAAGATCTAAGGGGGAAGATGGAAAACATGCATGAACAGATAACGAATTTCTCCAGAGAGAGAAAAACCATGTATATTAGTCCCCCTCAGTTACAAATAGTGTTGTACAAAATTGTACATCTCTTAATTAAAATAATTTTCGTTAGTTTCATCAATGGAAAATAGCTAGAGCAAAGGTCACATTTTAAAGAAAATCAGTGCAACTATTCACGAGTAAAATTATTAATGAACATATGTAGAGAAAGAAAGATTGCAAAGAAATATTTCAAAGTGATTGTCTCTCAGTGGTAGTATTATTAGTAATGTTTATTTTTATCTTTATGATTGTAATGGTTTGTTAATGCTTCTGGGATGCAATATTCCAGAAATAGGTTAGCTTTTATAAAGAGAATTTATTAAGTTGCAAGTTTAAAGTTCTAAAACCATAAAAATGTCCAAACTAAGGCATCCATTGAAAGCTGCCTTGACTCAAGAAAGGCTGATGGGTCCCCAACACCTCTCTAAGCTGGAAGGCACATGACTGACATCTGCTGGGGTCTTTGACTTCTGGTTCCAAACAGCTTCCCTGGAGGCCTTTACTTACTGTATCTCCAAATATCTAGGTCTTGTGTTGACTCTCTCTGTGGGCACCCAAAGCGTCTAAGCTTTCTCTAAAATGTTTCCGCTTTTAAAGGACTCCAGTAAACTAATCAAGGCTCACCTTGAATGGGACAAGTTACATCTCCATCCCATCAAAAGGCCACACCCACAATTGAATGTGTCACATCTCCATGAAAACAATTCTATTAAAGGGTTTCCACCCTATAATGTTGAATCAGGATTAAAAGAAACATAGCTACCCTCCCCCCCCAAGATTAGATCATGAAAAAAGACATGGCTTTTCTGGGGTACATAACAGCTTCAAACCAGCACAGTGATTTTTGGTAATTGCTAAATTTACACAATTCCAATTATTACTTTTCTAATTAGGGAAAGAGGTCAATAAACTTTCTGTTTTATCATGTTAGAGAATTAAATGTGTTGCTTAGGGAAATAGGTCAACCACAACAATACTCATGATTATCTCCTGTTGTTTTTTTACTTCTTTTTTTTAATTAAAATATGTATTCACATACCAGGTAATTCATCCAAAGTGTGCAATCAGTGGTTCACAAAGTCCTCACATAGCTATGCATTTATCATCACAGTCAACTTTTTTTCTTTTTTGTGAATAATAACATAAATACAAAAAAGCAATAAATTTCAAAGCACATCTATCACAACAATTAGTGTAGAACAGATTTCAGAGTTTGGTATGGTTACAATTCCACAATTTTAGGTTTTTACTTCTAGCTGCTCTTAGGTGCTGGAGACTAAAAGAAATATCAATATAATGATTCAGCAATCATACTCATTTTTTAAACCCTACCTTTTCTGTATAATTCCACCATTACCTTTGATCTTTCTCCCCCTCTTTAGGGGTATTTGGACTATGCCCATTCTAACTTTTTAGTGTTTGAAGGGGCTGTTGATAATATGGGATAAGGGGATGGAATTAGTTAATGTTCTGGAGAGGCTGGCCCCTCTGCATTTCAGAATTTATCTGGTTCAAGGACTCATCTGGAGGTTGTAGGTTTCTGGAAAGTTACCCTAGTGCATGGAACCTTTGTAGAGTCTTATATAACACCCTGTGTGTTCTTTAGGTTTGGCAGGAATGGTTTTGGTTGGGGTTTGGCAAGCTATGACAGGTAGCAATGTCTAACTAAAGCTTGTATAAGAGTGACCTCCAGAGTAGTCACTCAACTCTATTTGAACTCTCTCAGCCACTGATACCTTATTTGTTCCACTTTTTTTTTGCCCCTTTTAGTCAGGATGGCATTGTTGATCCCACAGTACTAGGGCCAGACTCATCCCTGGAAGTCATATCCCATGCCACCATGGAGACTTTCATCCCTGGATGTCATATCCCACATAGGGGGGAGGGCAATGATTTCACTTGCCAAGTTGGGCTTAGAGAGAGAGAGAGAGAGGCCACATCTGGCAACAAAAGAGGTCCACCAGAAGTAACTCTTAGGCATAACTATAGGTAGGTGTGTAAGTTTGCAAGCTGTCAGAATGTGATATACCAGAACTGGAACAGCTTTTAAAAAGAGGAATTTAATAAGTTACAAGTTTACAGTTCTAAGCCTATGGAAATGTCCAAACTAAGGCATCCAGGAACAGGTACCTTAATTCAAAAAAGGCTGATGCATCTTGAACACCTCTGTCATCTGGGAAGGCGCACTCATTCCTTGCTAGTCCCTTGCTCCTGGCCTCCATGCTTTCAGCCTCTGTTCCTATGGGAATTCCTCACTTTGTTTCTCCAGGGTTGGCGTTCATCTTTTGACTTTCCTTGGCACTTTCCTTGGCTTGCTTAACATCTCATGGCAATGTCTGCTGGACTCCAAGCACCTCCAAACATCTGTGTCTCTGTTCTCCAAATGTCAGCCTCTGTGTCAGCTCTGCTCTGAAATTTCAGTCAGCTTTCTGTTGACTGAGGTTTCTTTCATTTCTGGCTCTCTCCCAAATGTTTCCTCTTTTATAGGATTCCAGTAAATTAATCAAGACCCACCTGGAATGAGTGGCATCAAATCTTCATCTAATCAAAGGTCATACCCACAATTGGATGTGTCATATCACCATGGAGATAATCTGATTAGAAGTTTCCACCTATAATATTGATTTAGGGTTAAAAGAAATGGCTGCCTCCACAAGATTGAATCAGGATTAAAATATGGCTTTTTTGGGGTACATAATACTTTCAAACTGGCACATTAGGCTAAGCTTATCCACTTAGAGCAAGCCTCAAGATCAAGGGCTTGGCCTATTGGTTTGGGTGTCTCTAATGTTTGATACAGTATTAGGAGTTTCCCCAGTGGTAAAGTTTAATAGTTCCATATATTTTCTCCCATCCCTCAAGGGACTTTGCCTATACTTTTTGATTATCTGCATTATGTACTCTGGGATGTATCCAGACATTACATTAAGCTATACTCCTATGATTTTTATTTAACCTGAAAATGACAATCTCAAAAGGGAAATAATTTATTTCCTGTTGGGTAGCTGATGGCTGGTTAGCTGATGGCTGGGGGTAAGTGGCTGTACTGAGTCAGTCACACAGACACAGAGCACACAGCACACGACTCAGGAGACAACCCTCAGGGGTGAGTGGAAGGCATCCGAACAGGGACTTGAACCCTACCGTTGTTGCTAGGGCGGAGGGCAGATTTACGGTCAGCCATTTAGTGTTGCCTTGCATCAATTTCCTATATGTAAAAGAAAGTTGGGGCTTCCGGAGAAGATGGCGGCTTAGTAAGACGCGCGGGTCTTAGTTCCTCCTCCAGAACAGCTACTAGAGAAGTAGAAACGATTCAGAACAGCTCCCGGAGCCACGACAGAGACCAAGAAGACAGCGTACCCCATTCTGGAACGGCTGACTGGCTGGGAGAACCCACTCCGGTGAGATCGCCGAGGGACGCGGGCTTCCCCGGGCTGGGGCGGCAGACGGCCGGAGTCCCTCCCTCCCTCCTTCCCAGGCCGGCTGGGAGAATTGGACAAGCGGTCCCCTCAAGCCGCGGCGACTGGCGCCTCCCCCACGCACAGCCCCCCGGACCAGCTGGGAGAATTGGATCGGAGATCCCCAAGCCGTGGAGAATGGCGACCAGGGTCCCTTCCAAACACGTGGCTTCCTGGTCCGGCTGGGAAAGGTGGATAGACAATTCCCCAAGCTGCGGCGGCTGGCGCCCCCCCGCCACACTTGGCACTCCGGGCTGGCTGGGAAATTTTGGACAGGCGTTCCCCCAAGCCACGGAGGCCAGCGACCCTCCCTGAGCGCAGATCCCCAGGCTGGCTGGGAGATTCAGATTGGCTCCCCCAAGCCGCTTCAGCTGGTGACACCCCCCCTACAGCGAGAGTGTTCCAGTTAAAGGAGCCACAGCATCTTTTACTGGTGGGACCCGCAGACAGATGAGCGCCACCTACTGGGCAGGATAAGAAAAACAGAGCCCAGAGATTTCACAGAAAAATCTTTCAACCGGCGGGGTCTTACACCCAGGGAAATCTGATTAAATGCCCAGACGCCAGCAGAAGATAACGGATCATGCTCAGAAAATTGAAAATATGGCCCAGTCAAAGGAACAAACCAATAGTTCAAATGAGATACAGAAGCTGAGAAAACTAATGCTGAATATACGAACAGAAATGGAAAACCTCTTCAAAAACCAAATCGATAAATTGAGGGAGGACATGAAGAAGACATGGGCTGAACAAAAAGAAGAAATAGAAAAACTGAAAAAACAAATCACAGAACTTATGGGAGTGAAGGACAAAGTAGAAAAGCTGGAAAAAACAACGGATACCTACAATGGTAGATTTAAAGAGACAGAAGCTAGAATTAGTGAATTGGAGGATGGAACATCTGAATTCCAAAAAGAAACAGAAACTATAGGGAAAAGAATGGAAAAATTTGAACAGGGGATCAGGGAATTGAATGATAACATGAAGCGCACAAATATACGTGTTGTGGGTGTCCCAGAAGGAGAAGAGAACGGAAAAGGAGGAGAAAAACTAATGGAAGAAATTATCGCTGAAAATTTCCCAACTCTTATGAAAGACCTAAAATTACAGATCCAAGAAGTGCAGCACACCCCAAAGAGAATAGACCCAAATAGGCGTTCTCCAAGATACTTACTAGTAAGAATGTCAGAGGTCAAAGAGAAAGAGAGGATCTTGTAAGCAGCAAGAGAAAAACAATCCATCACATACAAGGGAAACCCAATAAGACTATGTGTAGATTTCTCAGCAGAAACCATGGAAGCTAGAAGACAGTGGGATGACATATTTAAATTACTAAAAGAGAAAAACTGCCAACCAAGACTCCTATATCCAGCAAAATTGCCCTTCAAAAATAAGGGAGAAATTAAAACATTCTCAGACAAAAAGTCACTGAGAGAATTTGTGACCAAGAGACCAGCTCTGCAAGAAATACTAAAGGGAGCACT
Source organism: Tamandua tetradactyla (assembly GCF_023851605.1). NCBI lineage: Eukaryota > Metazoa > Chordata > Mammalia > Pilosa > Myrmecophagidae > Tamandua > Tamandua tetradactyla. Next base: position 94,791,391 of record NC_135333.1, on the reverse strand, counting down.
AGAGTCAGATACGAAAAGACAGAAGAGAGAGGTATGGAGAAGAGTGTAGAAAGAAGGAAAATCAGATATGATATATATAATACAAAAGGCAAAATGGTAGAGGAAAATATTATCCAAACAGTAATAACACTAAATGTCAATGGACTGAATTCCCCAATCAAAAGACATAGATTGGCAGAATGGATTAAAAAACAGGATCCTTCTATATGCTGTCTACAGGAAGCACATCTTAGACCCAAAGATAAACATAGGTTGAAAGTGAAAGGTTGGGAAAAAATATTTCACGCAAATAACAACCAGAAAAGAGCAGGAGTAGCTATACTAATATCCAACAAATTAGACTTCAAATGTAAAACAGTTAAAAGAGACAAAGAAGGACACTATCTACTAATAAAAGGAACAATTAAACAAGAAGACATAACAATCATAAATATTTATGCACCGAACCAGAATGCCCCAAAATACGTGAGGAATATACTGCAAACACTGAAAAGGGAAATAGACGCATATACCATAATAGTTGGAGACTTCAATTCGCCACTCTCATCAATGGACAGAACACCTAGAACAGAGGATCAATAAAGAAATAGAGAATCTGAATATTATTATAAATGAGCTAGACTTAACAGACATTTATAGGACATTACATCCCACAACAGCAGGATACACCTTTTTCTCAAGTGCTCATGGATCATTCTCAAAGATAGACCATATACTGGGTCACAAAGCAAGTCTTAACAAATTTAAACAGATTGAAATCATACACAACACTTTCTCGGATCATAAAGGAATGAAGTTGGAAATCAATAATAGATGGAATGCCAGAAAATTCACAAATACATGGAGGCTCAACAACACACTCTTAAACAACGAGTGGGTCAAGGAAGAAATTGCAAGAGAAATTAGTAAATACCTCGAGGCGAATGAAAACGAAAACACAACATATCAAAACCTATGGGACGCAGCAAAGGCAGTGCTAAGAGGGAAATTTATTGCCCTAAATGCCTATATCAGAAAAGAAGAAAAGGCAAAAATTCAGGAATTAACTGTCCACTTGGAAGAACTGGAGAAAGAACAGCAAACTAACCCCAAAGCAAGCAAAAGGAAAGAAATAACAAAGATTAGAGCAGAAATAAATGAAATTGAGAACATGAAAACAATAGAGAAAATCAATAAGACCAGAAGTTGGTTCTATGAGAAAATCAATAAGATTGATGGGCCCTTAGCAAGACTGACAAAAAGAAGAAGAGAGAGGATGCAAATAAATAAGATCAGAAATGGAAGAGGAGACATAACCACTGACCTCACAGAAATAGGAGGTAATAACAGGATACGATGAACAACTTTACGCTAATAAATACAATTTAGATGAAATGGATGGGTTCCTGGAAAGATATGAACAACCAACTTTGACTCAAGAAGAAATAGATGACCTCAACAAACCAATCACAAGTAAAGAAATTGAATCAGTCATTCAAAAGCTTCCTAAAAAGAAAAGTCCAGGACCAGACGGCTTCACATGTGAATTCTACCAAAAATTCCAGAAAAAATTAGTACCAACTCTCCTCAAACTCTTCAAAAATATTGAAGCGGAGGGAAAGCTACCTAATTCATTCTATGAAGCCAACATCACCCTCATACCAAAACCAGGCAAAGATATTACAAAAAAAGAAAACTACAGACCAATCTCTCTAATGAATATAGATGCAAAAATCCTCAACAAAATTCTAGCAAATTGAATCCAACAACACATTAAAAGAATTATACATCATGACCAAGTAGGATTCATCCCAGGTATGCAAGGATGGTTCAACATAAGAAAATCAATTAATGTAATACACCACATCAACAAATCAAAGCAGAAAAATCACATGATCATCTCAATTGATGCAGAGAAGGCATTTGACAAGATTCAACATCCTTTCCTGTTGAAAACACTTCAAAAGATAGGAATACAAGGGAACTCCCTTAAAATGATAGAGGGAATATATGAAAAACCCACAGCTAATATCATCCTCAATGGGGAAAAATTGAAAACTTTCCCCCTAAGATCAGGAACAAGACAAGGATGTCCATTATCACCACTATTATTCAACATCATGTTGGAGGTTCTAGCCAGAGCAATTAGACAAGAAAAAGAAATACAAGGCATCAAAATTGGAAAGGAAGAAGTAAAACTATCACTGTTTGCAGACGATATGATACTATACGTCGAAAACCCGGAAAATTCCACAACAAAACTACTGGAGCTAATAAATGAGTACAGCAAAGTAGCAGGTTACAAGATCAACATTCAAAAATCTGTAGCATTTCTATACACCAGCAATGAACAAGCTGAGGGGGAAATCAAGAAACGAATCCCATTTACAATTGCAACTAAAAGAATAAAATACCTAGGAATAAATTTAACTAAAGAGACAAAAAACCTATACAAAGAAAACTACAAAAAACTGTTAAAAGAAATCACAGAAGACCTAAATAGTTGGAAGGGCATACCATGTTCATGGATTGGAAGACTAAATATAGTTAAGATGTCAATCCTACCTAAATTGATTTACAGATTCAATGCAATACCAATCAAAATCCCAACAACTTATTTTTCAGAAATAGAAAAACCAATAAGCAAATTTATCTGGAAGGGCAGGGTGCCCCAAATTGCTAATAGTATCTTGAGGGAAAAAAATGAAGCTGGAGGTCTCACGCTGCCGGACTTTAAGGCATATTATGAAGCCACAGTGGTCAAAACAGCATGGTATTTGGCATAAAGATAGATATATCGACCAATGGAATTGAATAGAGTGCTCAGATATAGACCCTCTCATCTATGGACATTTGATCTTTGATAAGGCAGTCAAGCCAAGTCACCTGGGACAGAACAGTCTCTTCAATAAATGGTGCCTAGAGAACTGGATATCCATATGCAAAAGAATGAAAGAAGACCCGTATCTCACACCCTATACAAAAGTTAACTCAAAATGGATCAAAGATCTAAACTTAGGTCTAAGACCATAAAACAGTTAGAGGAAAATGTAGGGAGATACCTTATGAAACTTACAATTGGAGGCGGTTTTATGGACCTTAAACCTAAAGCAAGAGCACTGAAGAAAGAAATAAATAAATGGGAGCTCCTCAAAATTAAATACTTTTGTGCATCAAAGAACTTCATCAAGAAAGTAGAAAGACAGCCTACACAATGGGAGACAATATTTGGAAACGACATATCAGATAAAGGTCTAGTATCCAGAATTTATAAAGAGATTGTCCAACTCAACAACAAAAAGACAGCCAACCCAATTACAAAATGGGAAAAAGACTTGAACAGACACCTCTCAGAAGAGGAAATACAAATGGCCAAAAGGCACATGAAAAGATGCTCAATGTCCCTGGCCACTAGAGAAATGCAAATCAAAACCACAATGAGATATCATCTCACACCCACCAGAATGGCCATTATCAACAAAACAGAAAATGACAAGTGCTGGAGAGGATGCGGAGAAAGAGGCACACTTATCCACTGTTGGTGGGAATGTCAAATGTTGCAACCACTGTGGAAGGCAGTTTGGCGGTTCCTCAAAAAACTGAATATAGAATTGCCATACGACCCAGCAATACCATTGCTAGGTATCTACTCAAAGGATTTAAGGGCAAAGACACAAATGGACATTTGCACACCGATGTTTATAGCAGCGTTATTTACAATTGCAAAGAGATGGAAACAGCCAAAATGTCCATCAACAGACTAGTGGCTAAACAAACTGTGGTATATACATATGATGGAATATTATGCAGCTTTAAGACAGAATAAACTTATGAAGCATGTAATAACATGGATGGACCTAGAGAACATTATACTGAGTGAGTCTAGCCAAAAACTAAAGGACAAATACTGTATGGTCCCACTGATGTAAACCGACATTTGAGAATAAACTTGGAATATGTCATTGGTAACAGAGACCAACAGGACTTAGAAACAGGGTAAGATAATGGGTAATTGGAGCTGAAGGGATACAGACTGTGCAACAGGACTAGATACAAAAACTCAAAAATGGAGAGCACAATAATACGTAATTGTAAAGTAATCATGGTAAAACACTGAATGAAGCTGCATCTGGAAAAAAAAAAAGAAAGTTGGACTGTTTTCAAGAATTTATTGCAAGATAAGGAAAGAAAGGTTTCTCTTTATTAGGTAATATGCAACCATCAAGAAAATGTCTTTGAGTGGTTAAGCAAGAGTGGGATTTTTTGGTAGCAATTTTGTAAAATTTGGGGGGATGAAGCAACTTTGAGAAAAAAATAGTAGAGGTTCTGAGAACTGCATAGTTTTGGTTAAGCACTCTGGCATGCAGATTTCAGTGAAACAGGATATCCATGGGGATGAGCAGGAACCATAGGGCCTCTTAACAGTTTTCTTGAAATAGGGCAGGTAGTTATTTCTTCGTAACTTAGCTCTAATTTAAGGCTAACTGGAGTACTTTAGTTAGCATGAATAAGGCCTGGGGAAAACCTTATGAGAAAAGGGGTCCAAAGTAGTTTTTTAGAAAATATCATCTTTGAACTTTTGTTAAATGTATTTTTATTGAGATACTGTCACACACCATACAATACATCTAAAGTAAACAATCAGTGGTTCACATTATCATCACTTAGTTGTGTGCTCATCACCAAGATCATTTTTAGAACATCTGCATTACTCCAGGTAAAGAAATAAAAGGAAAAAAGGAAAACCCCATACATCCCATACCCCTTACCCCTCCCTATTATTGAGTGCAAGTGTTTCAATCTACCCAATTTTAAGACTTACAGTAGAGGTAGGGTAACTAATTCAGTGTGCTATTTTCAGATATATATAAATCTATATATCAGTGGAACAAAACAAAACATTCAGATGTAGATCCAAACAAACATGGGCAACTGAGTTTTTTTTTGCAACACTATATAGTGATTATCAAAGATCAGTGCTACAGGATTATAATTCAACAACTTCAGTTATTTCCTTCTGGCTATTCTAAAACCCTAGACCCTAAAAAGAAATAGCCGTATAATGAGTCAGTAATCGTAGTCATTTGTTAAATCATAATTTCTCAGTTATACCTCTTTCTTCTCATTTACTCTTTCCCTCTTCAGGTATACCTGGGCAATAACCATTTTAACTTCCTTCTGCTGTAAAGGGATGTTGACTTTCTAGGGTCGAAAAATGAACCTGGGGGACATTCTTGAAGAGACTGGTAACTCTGGGTTTCAGGACTTACCTGGCCTAGGCTCAATCTGGAAACCTTAAGTTTCTTAGAAAATAAACTTACTAAGTTAAACTTTTATAGAGATTTAGATAGAGCCCAGAGTACTCCCTAGGTTTTCAGGACTTCTGTTGGTTAGGGTATGGCATACTGTGATTTGAAATATCTGGCTAAAGCTTGCATTAAAGTAACCTCAAGAATGACCTCTTGGCTCTATTTGAAATCTGTTAGCCACTGAAACTTTTTTGTTCCATTTCTTTTCTGCCTTTTGGTCATTCACAATCCCACAGTGCCAGGGCCAGGCTCATCCCTAGGATCATGTCCCACTTTTCCAGGGAGACTTATACCCCTGGGAGTCATGTCCCATGTAGGGGGAAGGATAGTGAGTTTATTTGAAGAGTTGGCTGAGAGAGGCCACATCTGAGCAACAAAAGAAGTTTTCTGGGGGTGACTCTTAAGCATAATTATAAATAGGCTTAGTTTCTCCTTTGCAGAAATAAATGTCACAAAGGCAGTCCCCAAAGTCAAGGTCTTGACTTATTAAATTGAGAGTCCCTAATACTAGAGAGAATATCAGGGATTTCCAAGGTGTAGAGGTATAATATTTCCACATATTTCCCCAGTCCCTCAAGCGGCCTATGCAAGTACTTTTATATTTTCTGCCCAAAATACTCTGGAATGTATCCAGGTTATTAACCTATACAGACTAACAAGGTTCCATTCCCTATTCTAGGTTCCATGTAATTATGTTGTTTGAATAAACTGACCATACCGGTTAAATTAGATAGTGTGCTACAGGACATATAAATTTTGTACCAAAGAAACCTTTCTTCCTTTGATCTCACACAGAAGTTGAAGTTTTAAACTATAGCCAATATCCTCTTTTACCCTGTATTCTGATTTACCTACTCTTAACCAAGACTATTTCATTCATATCTCTAAAGTCTGATCTTTTTTTCAGCTTCTTTGACAGTTGCTGTATAGAGTAATGCTGACTTTCAGAGCTACAGAACTCTTATTCTGAGTCTCAGGTGTCACACAGATATCTAGAGTTCCTAGAATCTTACCAGGTTATACACAAAGATCTCAGCATCTCAGAATTAAGAAATGACAGTTAAAACTCAGGAATACATATATCTGCTATAAGATTTTACATACTAGAAACATTTACAATAAACCATATTGAACATTCTATATTCGTCAATTTCCCAATCTCTGCCTATATTCTATCCCCTGATAATCTATGCTCTCTAATTCAATTCTCAGTTTGCTTGTTATGTTAGTTTATATTGATGAGGCCTTACAATATTTGTCCTTTTGTTTCTGTTTTTTTTTTCACTGAACATAATATCCTCAAGTCCCATTTACCTAGTTACATGCTTCACAACTGCATTCCTTCTTGCAAATGCTCAACATTCCGTTCTGTGTGTACACCACAGTTTGCCTTTCTGTTCATCTGACGATGCACCCTTAGGCCACTTCCATTCACTGGAAATCATAAATAATGCTGCCATAAACACCAGTGTGCAAATGCCTATTTGTGTCCATGCTTTCAGTTCTTCCAGGTGTATACCAAATAACTGGCTTGAGGATCATATAGCAACCTGATACTTAGCCTCCTATGGAGCCACCACACTGCCCTCCAGAGGGGCTGCACCATTCGACTTCCCAACCAACAGTGAATAGCCATATATCTTTTTCCACATCTTCTCCAATACTTGTATCTTTCTGTTAACTTTTTAAACAGTTTTATTCACACACCATCCAATCTGTCCTAAGTGAACAATCAATGGCTCCTGATATAATCACATAGCTACGCATTCACCACATGAGAACATTTCCATTTCTTCCGCATAGAAAGTAGAAGAGGAAAAAATCAAAAATAATTTTAAAAAATTAAAAAGAATACAGAATTAAAAAATAAAAAGGAGAGACAACAACAAGAATCCCATGCCCCTCCCTTATATCCCGCTCTTATTGATAACTTAGCTTTGGTAAATGCCTTTGTTGCAATTAATAGAAGAATATTACAGTGTTACTGTTAACTATAGACCCTAGTTTGCACTGATTGTATTTTTTTCCATTTAGCATCTGGGCTGGTTTGAAAATGTTGTGTACCCCAGAAAAGACATGTCTTTTAATCCTCATTCAATATTGTGGGGTGGGGTCTTTTTTATTATGTTGTCTCCATGGAGATGTGTCTCCACCCATTCAAGGTGGTTGCTTATTGGAATCCTTTAATAGAGAACCATTTTGGAAAAAACTTCAGAGCCAACACAGAGAGAGACGCTCCCAGGGAAGCTTTCTAAAAGCTTTAAGCCAAAGGACCAGCAGATACAAGCCACATGCCTTCTTAGCTGACAGAGAAATTCTGAATGTCATTGGTCCTTTCTTGAGTCAAGGTATCTTTCTCTGGATGCCTTAGTTTGTACATTTTTTGTGGCCTTAGAACTATAAACTTGCAACTTAATAAATTCCCTTTTTAAAAGCTGTTCAAATTTTGGTATATTCCATTACAGCAACTTTAGCAAAGCATAACACGATTCCATTTTCAACACCTTGCATGTAAAAACTTTCTTGTATTTGTGCATTTAATCACCATTATTGTCTGCTCTAGGTTTTTCCAAGCTATACATTCCATTTTTATCCTGTATCTTTACTTCTGGTGTCATATATACTCCTAACCTTCCTCTATCACACATACTTATATTCAGCTTTGCCTGTTATACTTACAGTATTGTGTTACCATCCGATAGTAATGTGCACTCCATTTCTGGATCCTTACAGTCAATTGTGTTGAACATTTTGTACTCCTTCATATCAAATGCCCTATCTCTACCCTCTTTTTTTTTTTTTTTTTTGGCTTTTCAAAAGGGGAATTTAATAAGCTGCTCGTTTACAGTTCTAAGGCTGAGAAAATGTCCCAATTAAAACAAGTCTGTAGAAATGTTTAATCAAAGGCATCCAGGGAAAGATACCTTGGTTCAAGAAGGCCGATGAAGTTCAGGGTTTCTCTCTCAAGTGAGAAGGCACATGGCGAACACACTCAGGGCTTCTCTCTCGGCTGGACAGGCACATGGCGAATACAGTGTCATCTGCTAGCTTCGTCTTCTGGTTTCCTGTTTCATGAAGCTCCCTGGGAGGCATTTTCCTTCTTCATCTCCAAAGGTCGCTGGCTGGTGGACTCTGCTTCATGGTGCTGCAGCATTCTCTGCTCTCTCTCTGAGTCTCTCTGAATCTCCAAAATGTTTCCTCTTTTACAGGACTTCAGAAACTAATCAAGACCCACTCAAATGGGTGGAGACATGTCATCCCCTAATCCAGTTTAACAACTGTTCTTAACTAAATCACATCAACCAGGGAGATGATCTCATTACAGTTTCAAATATACAGTATTGAATAGGGATTATTCTACCTTTAAGAAATGAGATTTATATTAAAACATAGTTTTTCTTAGGGGGCATACTTCCTTTCAAACCAGCACATTCCACCCTCTGGCCCCTAAAAAAGACATGTTTTCAACATATACAAAATACATTAATTTCATAACAACATCAGAAATCCTTAAACCTATCAGTAGCAATACAATGAAGTACAAAATTAGAGACAGTATAAAATCTCATCAAGTCAGTTACAGACATGATCTGTCCTAAGGCAAAATTTTCTCCATTTGCTCTGGACCTTTGAAAACTCATAGCAAGTTATTTGCTGCCAACATATAAAGGAGGAACATTCACAGGATACATAGACACATTTCCATAGGGAGGAAGGAAAACAGGGGTCACCGGACCCATACAGTTTCAAAAACCCGCAGGGCAAAGTCCATTAGATTTCAAAGTCTGAGACTCATTTATCCTCAAGGCTTTAGAAAGTGGCAGTCCCACCCTTTCCAAATGCCTATGCCTGCCTCTCTCTGAATGCAACCTTGGGGGATATTGGGGAGACCGCCTTTCTCTCGGCTACACCCTCTCCAAGCATTGGGGCCGCCCAGGCTCTCTGCCATCTCCGGGGCACACGCTCAGCCCCTCCATGTGGTGGCAGCCAGGCTCTCCCCCAACCCCAAGAAACGTGCTTCACCCTCTCCAAGGCCTGAGGCGGCATGACTCTTCCACTGCAATGAGGTGGAAGGCCCATTCTCTGCCTTTGGGGCAAAGTCACCCTCTCCATGGGCTTGGGTCGGTCCACTCGCCTGGCCCGAGGCTTCCTGACTTCAGACCTCAGCCTCCACGGTTTTGCCTCTGAAGTTATTTTTCCTCCAATGTGTCCCTTCTCTGAACCCCTCAGTCCAGACTGGCAGCAGCTCTGTTTATACAGGTCCCACAGCACTCTCGTTGGCTTTCTATGCAGTAGTGTTGAATCATGCCCATCAGACATAAGGAGTTTCCACATATCTTTCCTGGATAACGCCATGTCCGATCCTGACTTTCTCTGAAATGGCTGGCTGGTTCCACATTTGGTTAAATCCACACTATACTCTGGAGTCTCCCTTTCTGTAGGCCCAGAATTTTCCAGGACCTCAGTTTCTGGTTTCTTTTTACTCAAGAGTTCAGTTCCCAGCTTATCTCTTTCCTTTCGCATTTCACTATAAGCTGTGAGGAGAAACCAGGCTGCACTTTCGACACTTAATTTGGAAATCTCTTCTGCTAAATATCCAAGTTCATGGCTTTTAAAATCTACCTTCCAGCCAAAGCCACTAGTCAATTTTGCCAGATTATCTGCCATTTTAAAACAAGGCTCACTTTCCTTCCAGTCTACAATAACACGGACCTCATTTCTGTCTAAGGCCCCATCAGAAGTATCTTCAGAGTCTACATTTCTACCAACAGTCTTTCCAAAGCATTCTAGGCCTTCTCTATCAAGCTTCTCACAACTCTTCCAGAATCTTCCCTTTATCCATTTAAAAAGCCATTCCAACATGTTTGGTGTTTGCAAACGGCAGCAGCAGCACCCCACTCTCTGGTACCAAAATCTGTTCTAGTTTGCTAGCTGCCAGAATGCAATATACCAAAAATGGAATGGCTTTTAACAAGGGGAATTTAATAAGTTGCTCGTTTATAGTTCTAAGGCTGAGAAAATGTCCCAATCAAAGCAAGTCTATAGAAATGTCCAATCAAAGGCATCCAGGGAGATACCTTGGTTCAAGAAGGCCGATGAAGTTCAGGGTCTCTCTCTCAAGTGAAATGGCACATGACGAACACAGTCAGGGCTTCCCTCTTGGCTGGACAGGCACATGGTGAATATGGTGTCATCTGCTAGCTTGGTCTCCTGGCTTCCTGTTTCATGAAGCTCCCCGGGAGGCGTTTTCCTTCTTCATCTCCAAAGGTCGCTGGCTGGTGGACTCTCTGCTTCATGGTGCTACAGCATTCTCTGCTCTCTCTCTGAGTCTCTCTGAATCTCCAAAATGTTTCCTCTTTTATAGGACTTCAGAAACTAATCAAGACCCACTCAAATGGGTGGAGACATGTCATCCCCTAATCCAGTTTAACAACCGTTCTTAACTAAATCACATCAACCAGGGAGATGATCTCATTACAGTTTCAAATATACAGTATTGAATAGGGATTATTCTACCTTTATGAAATGGGACTTATATTAAAACATGGCTTTTCTTAGGGGACATGCTTCCTTTCAAACCAGCACAAAGACCTATACACAGAAAACTACAAAACACTGCTAAAAGAAATCAAGGAAGATCTAAATAAATGGAAGGACATAACCATGTTCATGGACTGGACAACTAAATATAGTTAAGATGTCAATTCTACCCAAATTCATTTATAGATTCAATGCAATACCAACTAAAATCCCAACAATTTACTTTGCTGAAATAGAAAAACCAGTAATAAAATTTATTTGGAAGGGCAGGGTGTCCCAAATACCTAAAAATATCTTGAGAAAGAAAAATGAAGTTGGAGGTCTTTTGTTACCTGACTTTGAAGCATATTATAAAGTCACTGTGGTCAAAACAGCATGGTACTGGAATAAAGACAAATGTACTGACCAGTGGAGTAGAACTGAGTGTCAGAGATGGACCCTTATCTATGGCCAAATGATCTTTGATAAAGTGGCCAAGTCAACTCAAATGGGACAGAGAAGCCCCTTCAAAAAATGGTCCTTGGAGAACTAGATATCCATATCCAAAAGAATGAAAGAGGACCTCTATCCCACACCTTATACAAAAAATAACTCAAAATGGATCAAAGACCTAAACATTAGAATTAAAACCATAAAACATTTAGAAAAAAATGTAGGGAAATCCTAAGGATCTTGTGATAGGAGATGGTTTCCTAGACTTTACATTTCATTACAGGAGCAATGAAAGAAACAGATAAATGGGACCTCCTCAAAACTGAACACTTTTGCACATCAAAGGACTTTGCTAGGAAAGTAAAAAGGCAGTCTATGCAATGGGAGACAATACTTGGTAACCACATATCAGATAAGGGTTTAATACCCACAATATATAAACAAAAAAAAAAAGACAAATGAACCAATTAAAAAATGGACAAAAGACATGGACAGACACTTTTCCAAATGAAAAGATGCTCAACTTCACTAGCAATTAGGCAAACCTAAATCAAAACCATAATGAGGTATCATCTCACACTAGAATGGCCATTATTAAAAAAAAACACAGACAGGAGAAGATGGCGTCTTAGTAAGGTACATGCGTCTTAGTTCCTCCGACTCCAAATCAACTAATAGGTGAACAGAAACAGTACAAAACAACTCCCGGGGCTACAGCAGGGAATGGACACACAGCGTAACCAAGTCTGGGCTGGCTAGTCTGACTGCGAAACTCAGCTGCGGTGAGTGAGATCCCCGAGCGGCGGGCGATTTCCCGAGCAGCCGCAGCTGCGGCGGTCCGAGCTAATCCCTCCCTCCTTCCGGGGCTGGTTGAGAGACTCGGAGAGACAAGCTTCCCAGCCAAGGCGGCCGGCGCCACACTTTTGCGGGCGGCTCCGAGTCCGCGACTACAAGTCTCGGATCAGAGGGCTATCCAAAGTCTGGGCTGGCAAGTCTGATTCCGAGTCTTGGCTGCGGCGAGACCCCCGAGCGGCCGCAGCTGCGGCGGTCCGAGCTAATCCCTCCCTCCTTCCCGGGCCGGCTGAGAGTATCGGAGAAGTAAGTTCCCCAAGCCGAGGCAGGCGGCGCCCTTCTTTTGCGGGTGGCTTCGAGTCTTGGCTTTAAGTCCGCGGCTACGAGTCCCGGATCAGAGGGCTATCCAAAGTCTGGGCTGGCTAGACTGACTGCGAGACTAGAGACTCGGCTGCAGTGAGACCCCCGAGCGGCGTGCGATCTCCCGATCAGCGGCAGCTGCGGTGGTCCGAGCTACTCCCTCCCCCCTTTCTGGGCCGGCTGAGAGTATTGGAGAAGCAAGTTTTCCAAGCCAAGGCAGGTGGCACCCCTCTTTTGCGGGCGGCTTCGAGTCTCTGCTTCGAGTCCGCGGATACGAGTCTCAGATAGGAGGGCTATCCAAGCCGCGGAAGCCCCCCCCCCACGGGAGGCTTCCTGGTCCGGTGGGGAATCCCCCAGGCCCGCTGCGGCCCGCAACCAGCCACAGGGTTCCCTCAAGCCGCGGCAGCTGACGCCCCCACCACGCGCGGCCCCTGAACCAACGGAGAGATTTGGATCCGAAAGCCCCAGGCCACGGAGATCGGTGACTGGGGGAGACCCATTCCAAACACTTGAGACAAACGTGTGCCACGTGCGCCACGTACTGGGCAAGATAAGAAAAACAGATCCCAGAGCTTTCACAGAAAAATCTTACAACCTTGCTGGGTCCAACACCCAGAGAAATCTGAATAAATGCCCAGACGCCAGCAGCAGAAGATAACTGTCCACGCTCAAAAGATTGAGAATATGGCCCAGTCAAAGGAACAAACCAATAGCTCAACTGAGACACAAGAGCTGAGACAACTAATCCTGAATATACGAACAGAAATGGAAAACCTCTTCAAAAATGAAATCGATAAATTGAGGGAGGACATGAAGAGGACATGGGCTGAACATAAAGAAGAAATAGAAAAACTGAAAAAACAAATCGCAGAACTTATGGAAGTGAAGGATAAAGTAGCAAACATAGAAAAAATAATGGATAGCTACAATGATAGATTTAAAGAGACAGAAGATAGAATTAGTGATTTGGAGGATGGAACATCTGAATTCCAAAAAGAAACAGAAACTATAGGGAAAAGAATGGAGAAATTTGAACAGGGTATCAGGGAACTCAAGGACAATATGAACCGCACAAATATACGTGTTGTGGGTGTCCCAGAAGGAGAAGAGAAGGGAAAAGGAGGAGAAAAACTAATGGAAGAAATTTTCACTGAAAATTTCCCAACTCTTATGAAAGACCTAAAATTACAGATCCAAGAAGTGCAGCGCACCCCAAAGAGATTAGACCCAAATAGGCGTTCTCCAAGACACTTACTAGTTAGAATGTCAGAGGTCAATGAGAAAGAGAGGATCTTGAAAGCAGCAAGAGAAAAACAATCCATCACATACAAGGGAAACCCAATAAGACTATGTGTAGATTTCTCAGCAGAAACCATGGAAGCTAGAAGACAGTGGGATGATATATTTAAAATACTAAAAGAGAAAAACTGCCAACCAAGACTCCTATATCCAGCAAAATTGCCCTTCAAAAATAAGGGAGAAATTAAAACATTCTCAGACAAAAAGTCACTGAGAGAATTTGTGACCAAGAGACCAGCTCTGCAAGAAATACTAAAGGGAGCACTAGAGTCAGATACGAAAAGACAGAAGAGAGAGGTATGGAGAAGAGTGTAGAAAGAAGGAAAATCAGATATGATATATATAATACAAAAGGCAAAATGGTAGAGGAAAATATTATCCAAACAGTAATAACACTAAATGTCAATGGACTGAATTCCCCAATCAAAAGACATAGATTGGCAGAATGGATTAAAAAACAGGATCCTTCTATATGCTGTCTACAGGAAACACATCTTAGACCCAAAGATAAACATAGGTTGAAAGTGAAAGGTTGGGAAAAGATATTTCATGCAAATAACAACCAGAAAAGAGCAGGAGTGGCTATACTAATATCCGACAAATTAGACTTCAAATGTAAAGCAGTTAAAAGAGACAAAGAAGGACACTATATACTAATAAAAGGAACAATTAAACAAGAAGACATAACAATCATAAATATTTACGCACCGAACCAGAATGCCCCAAAATACGTGAGGAATACACTGCAAACACTGAAAAGGGAAATAGACTCATATACTATAATAGTTGGAGACTTCAACTCACCACTCTCATCAAGGGACAGAACATCTAGACAGAAGATCAACAAAGAAATAGAGAATCTGAATATTACTATAAATGAACTAGACTTAATAGACATTTATAGAACATTACATCCCACAACAGCAGGATACACCTTTTTCTCAAGTGCTCATGGATCATTCTCAAAAATAGACCATATGCTGGGTCACAAAGCAAGTCTTAACAAATTTAAAAAGATTGAAATCTTACACAACACTTTCTCGGACCATAAAGGAATGATGTTGGAAATCAATAATAGGCAGAGTGCCAGAAATTCACAAATACATGGAGGCTCAACAACACACTCCTAAACAACGAGTGGGTCAAAGAAGAAATTACTAGAGAAATTAGCAAATACCTCGAGGCGAATGAAAATGAAAACACAACATATCAAAACTTATGGGACGCAGCAAAGGCAGTGCTAAGAGGGAAATTTATTGCTCTAAATGCCTATATCAGAAAAGAAGAAAAGGCAAAAATTCAGGAATTAACTATCCATTTGGAAGAACTGGAGAAAGAACAGCAAGCTAACCCCAAAGCAAGCAAAAGGAAAGAAATAACAAAGATTAGAGCACAAATAAATGAAATTGAAAACATGAAAACAATAGAGAAAATCAATAAGGCCAGAAGTTGGTTCTATGAGAAAATCAATAAGATTGATGGGCCCTTAGCAAGATTGACAAAAAGAAGAAGAGAGAGGATGCAAATAAATAAGATCAGAAATGGAAGAGGAGACATAACTACTGACCTCACAGAAATAAAGGAGGTAATAACAGGATACTATGAACAACTTTACGCTAATAAATACAACAATTTAGAGGAAATGGACGGGTTCCTGGAAAGACATGAACAACCAGCTTTGACTCAAGAAGAGATAGATGATCTCAACAAACCAATCACAAGTAAAGAAATCGAAGCAGTCATTCAAAAGCTTCCTAAAAAGAAAAGTCCAGGACCAGACGGCTTCACATGTGAATTCTATCAAACATTCCAGAAAGAATTAGTACCAACTCTCCTCAAACTCTTCAAAAAAATCGAAGTGGAGGGAAAACTACCTAACTCATTCTATGAAGCCAACATTACCCTCATACCAAAACCAGGCAAAGATATTGCAAGAAAAGAAAACTACAGGCCGATCTCTCTAATGAATATTGATGCAAAAATCCTCAATAAAATTCTAGCAAATCGTATCCAACAACACATTAAAAGAATTATTCATCATGACCAAGTAGGATTCATCCCAGGTATGCAAGGATGGTTCAACATAAGAAAATCAATTAATGTAATACACCATATCAACAAATTAAAGCAGAAAAATCACATGATCATCTCAATTGATGCAGAGAAGGCATTTGACAAGATTCAACATCCTTTCCTGTTGAAAACACTTCAAAGGATAGGAATACAAGGGAACTTCCTTAAAATGATAGAGGGAATATATGAAAAACCCACAGCTAATATCATCCTTAATGGGGAAAAATTGAAAACGTTCCCCCTAAGATCAGGAACAAGACAAGGATGTCCACTATCACCACTATTATTCAACATTGTGTTGGAGGTTCTAGCCAGAGCAATTAGACAAGAAAAAGAAATACAAGGCATCAAAATTGGAAAGGAAGAAGTAAAACTATCACTGTTTGCAGACGATATGATACTATACGTCGAAAACCCGGAAAAATCCACAACAAAACTACTAGAGCTAATAAATGAGTACAGCAAAGTAGCAGGTTACAAGATCAACATTCAAAAATCTGTAGCATTTCTATACACTAGCAATGAACAAGCTGAGGGGGAAATCAAGAAACGAATCCCATTTACAATTGCAACTAAAAGAATAAAATACCTAGGAATAAATTTAACTAAAGAGACAAAAGACCTATACAAAGAAAACTACAAAAAACTGCTAAAAGAAATCACAGAAGACCTAAACAGATGGAAGGGCATACCGTGTTCATGGATTGGAAGACTAAATATAGTTAAGATGTCAATCCTACCTAAATTGATTTACAGATTCAATGCAATACCAATCAAAATCCCAACAACTTATTTTTCAGAAATAGAAAAACCAATAAGCAAATTTATCTGGAAGGGCAGGGTGCCCCGAATTGCTAAAAACATCTTGAGGAAAAAAAACGAAGCTGGAGGTCTTGCGCTGCCAGACTTTAAGGCATATTATGAAGCCACAGTGGTCAAAACAGCATGGTATTGGCATAAAGATAGATATATCGACCAATGGAATCGAATAGAGTGCTCAGATATAGACCCTCTCATCTATGGTCATTTGATCTTTGATAAGGGAGTCAAGCCAACTCACCTGGGACAGAACAGTCTCCTCAATAAATGGTGCCTAGAGAACTGGATATCCATATGCAAAAGAATGAAAGAAGACCCATATCTCACACCCTATACAAAAGTTAACTCAAAATGGATCAAAGATCTAAACCTTAGGTCTAAGACCATAGAACAGTTAGAGGAAAATGTAGGGAGATATCTTATGAATCTTACAATTGGAGGCGGTTTTATGGACCTTACACCTAAAGCAAGAGCACTGAAGAAGGAAATAAATAAATGGGAACTCCTCAAAATTAAACACTTTTGTGCATCAAAGAACTTCATCAAGAAAGTAGAAAGACAGCCTACACAATGGGAATCAATATTTGGAAATGACATATCAGATAAAGGTCTAGTATCCAGAATTTATAATGAGATTGTTCAACTCAACAACAAAAAGATAGCCAACCCAATTACAAAATGGGAAAAAGACTTGAATAGACACCTCTCAGAGAAGGAAATACAAATGGCCAAAAGACACATGAAGAGATGCTCAATGTCCCTGGCCATTAGAGAAATGCAAATCAAAACCACAATGAGATATCATCTCACACCCACCAGAATGTCCATTATCAACAAAACAGAAAATGACAAGTGCTGGAGAGGATGCGGAGAAAGAGGCACACTTAACCACTGTTGGTGGGAATGTCAAATGGTGCAACCACTGTGGAAAGCAGTTTGGCGGTTCCTCAAAAAGCTGAATATAGAATTGCCATACGATCCAGCAATACCATTGCTGGGAATCTACTCAAAGGAATTAAGGGCAAAAACTCAAACAGACATATGCACACCAATGTTTATAGCAGCGTTATTTACAATTGCAAAGAGATGGAAACAGCCAAAATGCCCATCAACAGACGAGTGGCTAAACAAACTGTGGTATATACGTACGATGGAATATTATGCAGCGTTAAGACAGGATAAACTTATGAAGCATGTAATAACATGGATGGACCTAGAAAACATTATGCTGAGTGAGTCTAGCCAAAAGCTAAAAGACAAATACTGTATGGTCCCAATGATGTGAATCGACACTCGAGAATAAACTTGGAATATGTCATTGGTAACAGAGTTCAGCAGGAGTTAGAAACAGGGTAAGATAATGGGTAATCGGAGCTGATGGAATACAGACGGTGCAATAGGACTAGATACAAAAACTCAAAAATGGACAGTACAATAATACCTAATTGTAAAGTAATCATGTTAAAATACTGAACGAAGCTGCATCCGAGCTATAGGTTTTTGTTTTGTTTTGTTTTGTTTGTTTTGTTCTTATTATTATTACTTTTATTTTTTTTCTCTATATTAACATTCTATATCTTTTTCTGTTATTATGCTAGTTCTTTTAAACCGATTCAAATGTACTAAGAAACGATGATCATGCATCTATGTGATGATGTTAAGAATTACTGATTGCATATGTAGAATGGTATGACGTCTAAAAAAAAAAAAAATGGTCAGCACAATACTGCCTAATTGTAATGTAATTATCTTGGAACGCTGAATGAAGCTGCATCTGATCTATAGTTTTTTTTTTGTTTGTTTGTTTTTTTCTCTTATATATTTTTGTACTTTTTATTTTTATTTGTGTTTTCTCTCTGTGTTATCACTTTATTTCTTTTTCTGTTGTAGTGCTATTTCTTTCTCTAAATCGATGCATATGTACTGAGAAATGATGACCATACACCTATGTGATGATATTAAGAATTACTGATTGCATATGTAGAATGGATTGATTTCTATTGTTGTGTTAGTTAATTTTTTTAATTAATAAAAAAAAAAAAAAGATCACCACAGGAGCACTGTTGCTGAAGTTTTCATTGGTGTTAGTTGTCTGTCTCTGGGCTTCTTTGGAAGAGAAAACTGTTTAACTGCAGATCTCACACTTTGTGTTAAGTTCCTGAGGAGCACATCCAGTCACTCAGTCAGCCCCTTGAGTCACATTGGACTGTTTGCTGGGGCCCAGGGTTTCAGGTCTGAAACAAAAGTTTGTGGAAACTCGTAAGCTGAAAAGTTTCCATGCTGGTATGTATCATAAGGATATCAAGTGTTTTACTCTTTCACAGAAAATAAAAAAAAAATTAGTCTCTCTCAGTACTGTGAGATTGGTAAAGTCTAGAAAGGTTTTTGGTTTTCATTTTAATAGGTGATATTTCAAAATCCCGTTACAGATCATAAGCTGTCAAAATGATGGCTTTAAAGTATATTCTTTTAAAAATCTGCTGTGTGGTGATTTACAAAGAGCCTAAGTTTTGGACATAGTAGGGTGACCAACTTTTCCCTGCTTTCTCAGGGCATACTTTATTTTTTATTTTTATTGACAAACCAAAACAACATACAAACTGGAGTATTCTTAATATACAAACATTCCATATATGATATACAATCAGTGGCTCACAATATCATCACATAGTAGTATATTCACCATGATCATTTTTATGAATGTTTACATCACTCCCGAAAAAGAAATAAAAAGAAAAAACTCATACATACCAAAAAAAAAAAAAAAAAAAAAACCCACAAAACCACAAGTGTGGAGAGGATGTGGAAAATGAAACACACTTATACATTGGTGGTGGGAATACAGAATGGTGCAACTGCTCTGGAAGGCAGTTTGGCAGTTCCTCAGGAAGCTAAGTATAGAATTGCCGTATGATCCAGCAATTCCATTACTAGGTATATACGTGGAGAACACAAATGGACACTTCTACACCAATGTTTATAGTGGCATTGTTCATGATTGCCAAGAGATGGAAACAGTCCAGATGTTCATCAATGGATGAGCGAATGAACAAATTGTAGCATCTGCATATGATGGAATATTACACAGTGGTAAGATGGAATAAAGTCATGACGCATGCAACAACGTGAATGAACCTTGAGGACATTATGATCAGTAAAATTAGCCAGAAACAAAAGGACAAATACTGTACAGTCTAACATGTACTAATGACAATGACCAAACTCAGACAGTTAAAGTTAAGAACACAGGTTATCAGGAGACAAAAAGAGGGTAGAGAGACTCAGAGAGCAGAGAATGCTGCAGCACCATGAAGCAGAGAGTCCACCAGCCAGCGACCTTTGGAGATGAAGAAGGAAGACGCCTCCCAGGGAGCTTCATGAAACAGGAAGCCAGGAGACCAAGCTAGCAGATGACACCGTATTCGCCATGCGCCTGTCCAGCCGAGAGGGAAGCCCTGACTGTGTTCGCCATGTGCCTTCTCACTTGAGAGAGAAACCCAGAACTTCATCGGCCTTCTTGAACCAAGGTATCTTTCCCTGGATGCCTTTGATTAGACATTTCTATAGACTTGTTTTAATTGGGACATTTTCTCAGCCTTAGAACTGTAAACGAGCAACTTATTAAATTTCCCTTTTGAAAAGCCATTCCATTTCTGGTATATTGCATTCTGGCAGCTAGCAAACTAGAACAGATTTTGGTACCAGAGAGTGGGGTGCTGCTGCTGCCGTTTGCAAACACCAAACATGTTGGAATGGCTTTTTAAATGGATAAAGGGAAGATTCTGGAAGAGTTGTGAGAAGCTTGATAGAGAAGGCCTAGAATGCTTTGGAAAGACTGTTGGTAGAAATGTAGACTCTGAAGATACTTCTGATGGGGCCTTAGACAGAAATGAGGTCCGTGTTATTGTAGACTGGAAGGAAAGTGAGCCTTGTTTTAAAATGGCAGATAATCTGGCAAAATTGACTAGTGGCTTTGGCTGGAAGGTAGATTTTAAAAGCCATGAACTTGGATATTTAGCAGAAGAGATTTCCAAATTAAGTGTCGAAAGTGCAGCCTGGTTTCTCCTCACAGCTTATAGTGAAATGCGAAAGGAAAGAGATAAGCTGGGAACTGAACTCTTGAGTAAAAAGAAACCAGAAACTGAGGTCCTGGAAAATTCTGGGCCTACAGAAAGGGAGACTCCAGAGTATAGTGTGGATTTAACCAAATGTGGAACCAGCCAGCCATTTCAGAGAAAGTCAGGATCGGACATGGCGTTATCCAGGAAAGATATGTGGAAACTCCTTATGTCTGATGGGCATGATTCAACACTACTGCATAGAAAGCCAACGAGAGTGCTGTGGGACCTGTATAAACAGAGCTGCTGCCAGTCTGGACTGAGGGGTTCAGAGAAGGGACACATTGGAGGAAAAATAACTTCAGAGGCAAAACCGTGGAGGCTGAGGTCTGAAGTCAGGAAGCCTCGGGCCAGGCGAGTGGACCGACCCAAGCCCATGGAGAGGGTGACTTTGCCCCAAAGGCAGAGAATGGGCCTTCCACCTCATTGCAGTGGAAGAGTCATGCCGCCTCAGGCCTTGGAGAGGGTGAAGCACGTTTCTTGGGGTTGGGGGAGAGCCTGGCTGCCACCACATGGAGGGGCTGAGCGTGTGCCCCGGAGATGGCAGAGAGCCTGGGTGCGGCCCCAATGCTTGGAGAGGGTGTAGCCGAGAGAAAGGTGGTCTCCCCAATATCCCCCAAGGTTGCATTCAGAGAGAGGCAGGCATAGGCATTTGGAAAGGGTGGGACTGCCACTTTCTAAAGCCTTGAGGATAAATGAGTCGCAGACTTTGAAATCTAATGGACTTTGCCCTGCGGGTTTTTGAAACTGTATGGGTCCGGTGACCCCTGTTTTCCTTCCTCCCTATGGAAATGTGTCTATGTATCCTGTGAATGTTCCTCCTTTATATGTTGGCAGCAAATAACTTGCTATGAGTTTTCAAAGGTCCAGAGCAAGTGGAGAAAATTTTGCCTTAGGACAGATCATGTCTGTAACTGACTTGATGAGATTTTATACTGTCTCTAATTTTGTACTTCATTGTATTGCTACTGATAGGTTTAAGGATTTCTGATGTTGTTATGAAATTAATGTATTTTGTATATGTTGAAAACATGTCTTTTTTAGGGGCCAGAGGGTGGAATGTGCTGGTTTGAAAGGAAGCATGTCCCCTAAGAAAAGCCATGTTTTAATATAAGTCCCATTTCATAAAGGTAGAATAATCTCTATTCAATACTGTATATTTGAAGCTGTAATGAGATCATCTCCCTGGTTGATGTGATTTAGTTAAGAATGGTTGTTAAACTGGATTAGGGGATGACATGTCTCCACCCATTTGAGTGGGTCTTGATTAGTTTCCGAAGTCCTATAAAAGAGGAAACATTTTGGAGATTCAGAGAGACTCAGAGAGAGAGCAGAGAATGCTGTAGCACCATGAAGCAGAGAGTCCACCAGCCAGTGACCTTTGGAGATGAAGAAGGAAAACGCCTCCCGGGGAGCTTCATGAAACAGGAAGCCAGGAGACCAAGCTAGCAGATGACACCGTATTCACCATGTGCCTGTCCAGCCGAGAGAGAAGCCCTGACTGTGTTCGCCATGTGCCATCTCACTTGAGAGAGAGACCCTGAACTTCATCGGCCTTCTTGAACCAAGGTATCTTTCCCTGGATGCCTTTGATTGGACATTTCTATAGACTTGTTTTGATTGGGACATTTTCTCGCCCTTAGAACTGTAAATGAGCAACTTATTAAATTCCCCTTGTTAAAAGCCATTCCGTTTTTGGTATATTGCATTCCGGCAGCTAGCAAACTAGAACAGTCATTTATAATTGTTATATAATATATAAATTTATATATTGTTAAATTTATTTCTGAATAGTTTATTATTTTGGTTGGTATTGTAAATGGAATTCTTTTTCTTGATTTCTTCCTCAGATTGTTCATTGCTGGTGTATAGAAACACAACTGATTTTTGCATGTTGATCCTGTATCCTTCCTTTACTGGACTTGTTTATTAATTCTAGTAGCTTTGCTGTATATTTTTTCAGGATTTTCTACATATCGGAGTATGCCATCTGCAAACGGTGGAAGTTTCACTTCTTCCTTTCCAATTTGGGTGCCTTTTATCTGTTTTTCTTCCCAAATATTAGCTAGAACTTCCAGCACAGTGTTGAATAACAGTATAACACTGGTGACAGTGGCATCATTGTCTTGTTCCTGATCTTAGAGGGAAAGCTTTCAGTCTTTTTTCCACTGAGGATTAGGTTAGCTGTGGATTTTTCATATGTTCCCTTTATCATGATGAGGAAGTTCCTTCCATTCCTAGTCTTTGAAACGTTTTCCTCAGGAAAGGATGCTGAATTTTGTCAAATGCCTTTCCTGCATCAATCAACATGAGTTTTTCCTTTTTAACTTATTGATGTGATGCATTACATTAATTGATTTTCTTGTGTTGCATACCTGGGATAAAATCCACTTGATCATGGTGTATAGTTCTTTTAATGTGCCTACTGGATTCGATTTACAGGTATTTTGTTGAGGATTTTTGCATCTATATTCATTAAAAAGATTGATCTATAATTTCTTTTCTTGTAGTATCTTTCCTGGCTTTGCTATTAGGGTGATGGTAGTTTCATAGAATGAGTTAGGTAGGTTTCCTTCTCTTCAGTTTTTTTTGAAGAGTTTGAACAGCATTGGTACTATTTCTTTCTGAACTTTTCATAGAATTCATATGTGAAGCCATATGGTCCTGGACTTCTCTTTTTGGGGAAGTTTTCTGATGACTGATTCAAATTCTTTACTTGAGATTGGTCTGTTGTATTCTGTTTCTTCTCAAGTCAGTGCTGGTTGTTCATGCATTTCTGTGAAGTCCATTTCATCTAAATTGTCTAGTCTTTTAGCATATAATTGTTCATCTCCTTTATTTCTGCAAATTTATTTATTTTCTCCATTTTTCCTTTACTTCAGTAGTTAGGCCCCCCCTCCCATTTCTGATTGTGTTTATTTGTATCTTCTCTTTTTTCTTTCTTTGTCAGCCTAGCTAAGGGTCCCTTGATTTTATTGATTTTCTCAAAAAATCAATTTCTGGTTTCATTTATTCTCTCTATTGTTTTCATATTCTCAATTTCATTTATTTCTGCTCTAATCTTTGTTGTTTATTTCCTTCTATTTGCTTTGGTGTTAGCTTCTTATCCTCTCTCTGGTTCCTCCAGGTGAGCAGTTAAGGCCTTGATTTTTGCTTTCTTTTTTAACATAGGCATTTAGAGCAATAAATTTCCCTTTCACCACTGCCTTTGCTGCATCCTATAAGTTTTGCTATATTGTGTTCTCATTTTCATTTGCCTCTATATATATACTGATTTCTCTTGCAATTTCTTCCTTAACCCAATGGTTGTTTAAGAGTGTGTTGTTTAGCCTTCATCTATTTGTGAATTTTCCAGTCTTCTACCTGTTATTGATTTCCAATTTCATTCCATTGTGATCCAAGAAAGTGTTTTATATAATTTCGATGTTTTAAAATTTGTTGAAACCTGCTTTGTACCCCAACATGTGGTCTATCCTGAAGAATGATCCCTGTACACTTGAGAAGAATGTGTATCATCCTGTTGTGGGTTGTAATGCTCTGTAAATGTCTGTTAAGTCTAGTTCATTTATTATATTTTTCAAGATTTCTGATCAAGATCTTTATTCATCCTCTGTCTAAATGTTCTATCTATTGATGAAAGTGGTGTATTAAAGTTTCCAACTATTATTGTAGAAGTGTCTACTTCTCCCTTTAGTGTTGTCATTGTTTGCCAATGTAATTTGAGGCACTCTGGGTTGGTGTATAGATATTTATGATTTTTATGTCTTCCTAATGAATTGTCCCTTTTATTAATACACAATGTCCTTCTTTGTCTCTTTTGTTTTACATCTGAAGTCTAATATGTCTGATATTAATAAAGCTACCCCCACTCTTTTCTGGTTATTGTTTGCATGAAATATCTTTTTCCAACCTTTTACTTTCAACCTGCTTTTATCCTTGGGTCTTAAGTGAGTGTCTTAAACATATAAATGAATCCTATGTTTTAATCCATTCTGCAAATCTTTGTCTTTTGATTGGGGAATTTAATCAATTAACATTTAATGTTATTACTGTTAACCTGTACTCTCTTCAATGATTTTGTCTTTTGGATTTTACCTGTCGTATTTTTTTCTCTTTCTGTTTTTAACCTATTAGTTTCCCTTGCTGCTAATCTTTATTTCTACACTCTTTTACAGATATCTTTCTCCTGTCTTTTCCAAACTGCCTGTAGCATTCCCTTTAGTATTTCTTGTAGAACAGGTCTCTTGTTCACAAACTTGCTCTGTAAATATTTTAAACTCTCCCTTACTTTTGAAGGACAGTTTTGCTGGATATAGGATTCTTTGTTGGCAGTTTTTCTCTTTCAGTATCTTAAATATATCATACCACTGTCTTCTTGCCTCCATGGTTTTTGCTGAAAGATAACACACTTAGTCTTCTCAAGCTTCCCTTGTATGTGGTGGATTGCTTTTCTCTTGCTGCTTTCAGAGTTCTCTCTTTGACATTTGACAATCCAGTTAGTAAGTGTCTTGGAGTAGGTCTGCTTGGATCTATTCTGTTCCAGGTATGCTGAGCTTCTTGGATCAGTAATTTTTGTCTTTCATAAGAGTTTGGAAATTTTCAGTGATTATATTCTCCATTATCCTTTCTGCCCCTTTCCCCTTCTCCTGGGACACCTGTAATACGAATATTCATGCACTTCATGTTGTTACTCACTTCCCTATAATGCTGCTCATATTTTTCCATTCTTTTCCATATCTGTTTTTTTTGTACATAGGATTTCAGATGTCCTGTCCTCTCATTTACTAATCCCCTCATCAAATCTGTTGTAGCATGTCTCCATTGTGTTTTTCCTCTCTTTTATTGTGCCTTTCATTCCCATAAGTTCTGCCACTTGTTTTTTCAAGCTTTCAAGTTCTTCTGTATTATCCCCCAGTGTCTTCTTTACATCCTTCATCTCTTTTACCATACTTTACTTCACCTCCTTGATTTGATTTTTCATTTAATTTAGAAGATATATCAGAACATCTTTAATTTGTTGTTTCAATTCCTGTATCTCAGTTGAGGTGTTAGTTTGTTCTTTTTATTCAGTCATATCCTCAAACTTCCTGGTAGTATGAGTTGTGATTTTCTGCTAATGTGTAGGCTTCGATTTTCTTGCTTAGTTTATTCTGAAGGTTGTTTTCTCTCTTTTGCCTAGGGCTTCTTCTTGGTTGGTTTGTTCTTTGTCTCTCTTGCCAGCCAGCTGTCTTATTAGGTCTGCCCCCAGTCCCCCTTACAAACCAGATGCACATAGTGGCCTCCGTCAGGGATAGGTGGTAAGCCCTAAGGACCACAGCAGAGTCTCTGGGTAAAACAGGTCTGCTGGCTTCGAGTTGTGCTCTGTTTTTTTGTTGGCTTGTAAATTCTGTTGTTTTAACATTTGTGTTGTCCGTATTTCTCAGCCCAAACAGGGACATGTTCCCATGCAGTGGGTAAAGACCAGCTCCAATGGTACTTAAATATTTTTCGGGAGCATCTCTGAAAAACACCTTCAATTCTGTTGCACTTTTCTGATATACCCAGCAGATGGTGCTGTTTGATAACTTAATTACCCTCAGATATTGATTGTCTCATAACCCAGGTTACATCTGATGGAGGGCTGAAACTGCAGGGTTCCTATGCCCTCACTTCACCAAAGTCTGGCTTATTGTGGGGCCATGCCCCCCACTTTATTTGTTGCAGAGTACTCCCCCCAGCTGACTCCTAAGCAGGGGGTTCAACCACTGCTATTTCCCTCAGGGATGAGGAAAGGAGTTTTGGACCCAGGGCTGGAAATACAAATCTTTTCTCAGACTCTTTATCCTTCACTGACCTGGGCCTTGAAATGCCCACTCCTGTCCCCTGGGTCTCCAAATGGGGTCTTTCTCACTGGTGTGTAAAGTTTAGACTGTGTACCTGATGAAAGGGTTCCCGGCGGGTTTTTGTGTCCCTCCTGCATTGTGTGCAAGACCCAGTGGGGGAGAGGGGCGGAGGGCAGCTGGTCTGGTATGGAGGTTTCCTACCTGATATTCTCTGTTCAACTCAGCATTTGTAGGGTTCTTCTTCAGTCTGTAAGAGTTCTGGAAAATTCAGAACTGTCTTTTTTTTTCATTGACTGCTTGGGAAGATAGTTTCAGTAGCTGTGTACATTACCATGTTGATCTGCTGGCTCACCTTTGAGGTTTTAATGTTAATTGATAAAGGCCACTTTCATTTTTTGTCTGAGTTTATTGATTAGTTCTAGTTTTCTGCTTCATATCATTGTAGTTACTTAAACTAGAAAATGACATTTCCCCAGTTTTAAACTAATTAAAAATTTAGTTTATCGAGAAAAGGATATATAATATTTCAAACATACAGAAAAGTACAGAGACCTGTGGAACCACCACTTCAGTTTTAACATTTTCTATTTTTACTTCAATTCTTTTTCTAAAATAAAATGTTACTGTATTAATCAGGGCTCCCTAGAGAAAAAGAACCAATGGGAAATATCTGTAAATATGGGATCTATAAAAGTATCTCACACAACTGTGGGAATGCAAGAGTCCAGAATCCTTAGAGCAGACTGTGAAGTTGGCAGCTCTGATGAAAAGTCTCGGTGAACTCCACAGGAGAGGCTTGCTGGCTGAAGAAGCAGTGAAAATTCTCTCTTCTACCTGAAAAGTCATCAACTGATTGGGCCAAATCCAAACTGATTGGATTATCTTGTTTGGGAAAGGTGTGCATTTAATTGATTGTAGATGTGATCAGCCACAGCTGCAATCAGATATCTGATAATTTAATAAACCAGCCTTCTGGTTTATCAAACAGCCATGAAATATCCTTGCAGTAATGGTTATACCAGTGTTTGCCTAACCAGACAACTGGGCACCATCACCTGGCCAAGTTGACACCAGAACCTAACCATCACAGTTAAATTTACAGCTTCCCACCCCATTTATTCCCCTTTCCTTCAGATAGTAGCGGTAACTACTATCATAAATATGTGTGTGTTTTTTTTACTGTTTGATATTTTCTTTATGTATGTATAGATTCATAAACAAGATATGATATTGTTTTATGTTTTTTAATTTTACATAATAGTTTCATAATGTATATGTCCTTTTACAGTTTGCTTTTTTATTCAAAACTATGTTTTTAAAATTTTTTCAATCTTTACTGAGGTATAATTTACATACAGTGAAATCTAGCCATTCTACGTGTACACATAAATGACTTTTTATAAATGACTTGTAGTAATTAACAGTCATATAATCATCACCACAATCAAAATATAGAACATTTCCATCACTCTGAAAAGCTTTTCCCTGTACCTTTATAGCTATTCCCACCTCCGTCCTGCTTAACCTCATCTGAGGAAATCACTGATTTTCTTTCTGTCATTGCAGTTTTTCCTTGTCTAGAATTTCATGCAAATGGAGTCATAGAGTAATAGTCTTTTGTTTTTTGTTTCTTTATTTTACTTTACTTCATTCACTTTGCATAGTATTTTTGATATTCATCAGTGTTGTGCATGTTAATATTTAATTCCTTTTTATTGTTGATTAGTATTCCATACTATGATTATGCTGCAATTTGTTTATATAGTTACCATTTGATAGGCATTAAGTTGTCCCAGTTTTGGACTATGATAATACTGCTATGGACATTTGCATACAAATCTTTGTTTAAACATATGTTTGCATTTTTCTTGGGTAAACACCTAGAAGTGGCATTTCTCAGTTATGTAGTAAGTGCATGTTCAGCTTTAAAAGATACTACCATATGGTTTTCCAAAATGGCTGAACTAACATCTTTAAGATTTATGTCTTTTTATACAAGTAGATCTTGTTCATTTTAATTGTTTCTTTTTATTTCATTATATTAATAACTATTACTAATAATATTACAATGGATATATTTATAAATAGTTTCTTTGTGCATATGTCCAAGAGTTTCTCTATAGTGGACATATATACCATTAAGATTTCTGGGTTTTGGAGTATGCTTATCTTCAGTTTTAATAGATATTGCCAAATTGCTTTATAAAATGGTTGGGCATTTAACTTTTAAAGTTACTATACCTTCCGAATTACTGTAAACTAATATTGATCCTTATTATATAGTTTTCTTGTGAGGAAACATTTGGTTCCTTATATATCAGTATTTCTCAAACTTTTTCATACATTTTTTTTTCTTTTTCTTTTCTTTTAAATAAAGGAGATTCATATGGGACATTGTGTGAATCTCACTGATGAGGCTGTGGAAGCTGTACTTACTTACTGTCCTCAGATACATATTTTACTCTTCCATGGATGCCCTCGGATAACAGGTTAGTCTGACAGAATGCTTGGGTTGAAGTCCTGGCTTCATCTTTTATTGGATGACCTCAAATAAATTACTTAATCCATTCCATTACTCAGTTTTCTCATCTATAAAATGGGTGTAATGGTAATGCTACCTCATAGGCTTCATCAGCATGATTATAAAATAACTCTTATATGATACCTAGTGCATAGTTAGGGCTCAATAAAATTTAGTTATGATGATGATGGTGATGGTGTGATGCTAAGTGTTCATCAGAACCTATGATGAGGAAGATGATGGTGGTAGTGACAGTTATGATATTAAATATACTCTTTTATGAAGATGATAGGAAATTTAAAGTTTATAATATGACATATATCAGATATGTTGAATGACCTCTTAACTGTTATTTCATCAAGCTTTAGCCACTGACAAAGTAATTTGGACTCTTAGGCTAATGTGATGCTTCATTGATGAAGATCAAAATAATCACAGCTCATTTGGCTTATAGAGGAACCATAATACCATATATTATTACCTTGGCCCCAAAACCACCACAATCCATCCCTTTTATATTGCCCTTATAATGGTTCCCATACCATAATGTAATCTGGATCTCACTTGTAAATCAGAATTTATGCCAAGTCCATTCAGCCCATCTCTCTAATTGCAGTCTAGCAGTTATTTTCTAGGTTGAGTTACCATCGTGGAAGTCCTTTGGACAGTTACTCTGTCTTGATTCCTTTTCTTATGTTTGGACTGCCAGTTCAAATCAAGTCTCTAACCTTGGACTATATTTAGATATCAGTGACAATTTCACTAAATCTTATTTTAGGCAAAGATATTGCTCAAGAAACTAGAGCCAACAGGGATACATAAACTGATAACAGTGTTTACCTCTAGGGAAAGTTGTAGTGGAACAAGAGTGGGAAAAAGACTTTTCAACATTTTAGTTAGGGAGCCCATATCAAATTAGCTCAAACTGGTGGCTTAAAACAATAGAAATTTATTCTTACAGTTCTAGAGGTTACAAGTCCAAAATCAAGATACTATCAGGGTTGGTTCCTTCTGGAGGCTCTGAGGAAGAAACTGTTCTATGCCTCTTCCCTAGCTTTGGGTGGTGCTTACAATCCTTGGTGCTCTTTGACTTGTAGCTCCATCACTCCAATTTCTTCAACTAGTCATCTTCTCTTTGAGTGTCTCTGTGTTCACATGGTCTTTTTCACTTTAAATATTTCTCTGTATCATCATCATCTCTTCTAATATAGATCCAGTCTTTGGATTTAGAGCCCAGCCTAATCTAATATGACCTCAACTTAACTAATTACATCTGAAAAATCCTATTTGCAAATAAGGTTACATTCTGAAGTTCCAGGTGGACATGAATTTGGGGGGGGGGGACAGGTCAACCCAGTGCAACTCTATACCCGTTTATACCAGTTTGTTTTGTTTTGTTTTCATTAGAACAGTTAATGGGTTTACAGAAAAATCATGCACAAAACACAGAGTTCCTATATATACCCCCCTCACATATATACAGTTTTCCCTATAATTAACATTTTGCATTAGTGTGGTACCCTCTTATACTTTTTGAATTTTGCATCATGTTCATGATTTTTCCAATTAAAAATTAATAATAATTTTTAGAAGATAATCTAGAACCAGAAAAATTCATGGGACTGAAACTTAGCACACATGTACACTATGGAGGGATTGTGAGAAGTCAGGCAAACTGTCTCTGATCATCAAACAAGGCAGAAAATTGTATTCAAATAGGTAGGCGATTTTTTTTGTTTGTGAGGGAAGAGATCACAATATATAAAATGTATTAACAACAACATTTGATGATAGATCATCAGGACATCTGCTAAAAATATATGTATCTCCCCTAGAGCCATATGTGTGTTTAACCAATACACTAAACAAGCAAGGATAACAAAAAAAAAAGCCTATTTTCCTCCCATTATTCTAACTACAGACCTCTAGTTTCTTCATAAAATGACCATTTAAAGGGAATCACATTTAAGGGGAATCTTCACATAAGGGTCTCATTTTTTCTCTACTGTTAGATGAATTCTGAGATAGGTGATATTACCTTTTCTTATTATTCTTAGGTAGTTAAAATGTCATTTCAGGTCACTGAAACCTTCTCATTTGAGTAATTAAAATGTCTTAGATGCATGTAATACTCCAAATGATTTCAAGCTAAAGTTTTTTTGCTCCTCCAGCTCAGGTTTGCTTTAGGTGGAAAGCCTGCAATAGGTAAAGAATATCCTGAGTTTCTCTCTTTTATCACATTGTGTTTCTTCCCTTCCTCACCCAAATTTCCCACCATTTTTTCTGACTCCACTGTGCCAATGCAGGGTGGGAATGAGGTGGGCAGGAGGAGATGTAGGGGAAAAAGTCCTACATGACTATTATTATGATCTAGTGTCTGTACTCTGGGCTCTGTAGGCTGTGTTCTGGAGCACTTTTTTTTAACTTGATAGTTTGAAATAATTTCAAACTTACAAAATGTTGCAAAAATAATACAAAACTCACTCAGAGAATTCCATCATACCCCCCACCCAAATACTCATATCCACCAACTTTTAACATTTTGCCATACCATTCTATCTTTCCATCCATTCATCCACTTATCTATCTACTTATCTATTTTCTAAAACACTTGAAAGTAGTTTGTATGTATCATCTTAATAATTGTATATATATTTGTACATATAATGCATATATATAAGTATATGTACTGCTTAAATGTATATGTACATCCTAAGAACAACGATATTCACTTATATAACCACCTTAAGTACAGTTATCAAGTTTAAGAAACTTAACATTGATATAAAGCTTATGGTCTATATACTCATAGAGAAGTTTGGATGTTTTTCAAATCCCACTTCTAGTCACATCCCCCTCATCATTTCATGTATCTCCCAGCTGCAGTTCCCTTGATTCAAGCAAATGCATCTCTTCTGGATAGTGACCCATGTTTCTTTCTGTTGGAGATTGAATCATGTCCCCCACAAAACACATATTCATGTCGCAATCCCTAGTCCTATGGGTATGAACCCATTTGTAAATAGAACCTTTGAAGGTGTTATTAATTAAGGTGTACCCAAATTAAATGAGGGTGAGGCCTTAGTCTAGTATGGCTGCAGTCTTTATAAGCAAAGGAAATTGGACACAGAAAGAAAAACCGTGAGAGAAGCAATAAGCTAGAAGTCAACAGAACTCAGAAGAGAAAGAAGACACTGCCATGTGCTTTGCCATATGTTGAAAAGCCAAGATACTCCCCAAATTGCCCGCCAGCCAGAAGGTATCTATCCTGGGAGTAAGGAAGCCTTCTAGCCTCTGAAACCTTGAGCCAATAAATGGCGGGTTGTTAAACAAACCCATTGTATAGTATTTATTTTAGCAGCTGAGAAACTAAAACACCATCCCCTGACCGTAGGCATCTGGCAATATACCTTTATCCATAAAGGCTTCCTAGCTTATACTTGTTACTTTCAAGAGCAAAATATAGAGGTGGGTCCAAGATGGCAGCTTAGTGAGGTGTGGAATTTAGTTCATCCTCTAGAGCAGCTAGTAAATAGCCAGGAGCAGTATGGAACAACTGCTGGGGCCACATAAGTGACCAGACAAACAGCATACTTGAGTCTGGACAAGCTGGACCAGATGTAATCCCACCCAAAACCATGAGTCCCTCAAGTCATGGAGGCTGGCACCTCTCCTCCACAGGCTGCTTCCAGAGGGGAAAGGAAAGAGGCTTTATTAATAGCAAGGGGCTGAGCTCAACCTAGCTCCAATTGTGGAATTAATTAACAAATTCTGACTACTGAAAATAGACCCCAAGCTCACCTGAACCTTGAGTAAAAGCTGAACTTGCTGGGTTTTGCCCTGGTGCAGAGGGGGCAGGGCTGAGGGAAAAAGGACAGATCGGACAGCACAAAATACTTGAAAAGGTCTGGGCCCTGAAAGAAAGGAAGGGGCAGCAGGACCTGGGGGTACATAGAGCAGTGTACCAACGTAAGCTCTTATTGGCAAACCTGAAGAATGGAGGCCCTGCTCTGAAAAGGATTATTTTTCTTTTCTCTTTTGTGGCTGTGTGTCTATGGCTTGACTGCTCTTTGCATACAACTGCAAGGCTTCTCAGGTTCCAACTGCCCCAGGCAAGGGTGAAATTAAGGTTATCTGAGATGCAAAGAGGCTGGTCAGGGGAAGTAATTCCTGGGAGGCTGTGCCTTCTCCAGGAGAGGGGTGGGGCCCAGCTCAGGTGGAATCCCTCCCTCATGGAATTCAGACCCCAGGGCCTGGAAAAACTGAAGCAATTAGAGCTAGCGTATAACCCCTCCTCTGTCTCAATGATGCCCCAGCAGGAACAGTTTGCTGAAGTTAAAGGTACTGCATCACTTTATGCTGGTGGGACCCACAGGCAGACAAATGCCACATAGTGGGCAGGATAGGAAAAGCACAGAGTCTAGAGGCTTCATAGGAAAATCTCAACCTGCTGGGTCTCATCCTCAGGGAAAACTGATGTAGGTGACTCTTCCCTCCTAAGAGGAGACCAGTCTGGTCTGGGAAAATCAGACTGGGGTCTATAATACCTTAGTAGACTCTCCTAAGGGAATAAAAATAAAAGGCACCATACAGGCAGGGCAAGAAACAAAGAAAAAAAGAACTGAAAAATTCTGATCTGTTGAATAAAACCTAAACTACAGGTCTAGAATATGCTGAACTGAATGTCAAAGAACAGATAGACAACAAAGTCATTCAGCAAGAAAATCCTAGGTAAAAAAAGTGAAAACAAGCTCCAGAATGAACTAATTAAGGAAATTAAATGTCTAGACACCAGCAGAAAATAATGAATCATACCATGAAAATTGAAGATATGGCCCAGTCAAAGGAAGGAACTAACAATTCAAGTGACATACAGGACTTGAAACAGTTAATTCAGGATGTTTGAACAGACATGGAAAATCTCATCAAAAATCAAATCAGTGAATTGAGGGAGGATATAAAGAATGCAAGGGATGAACAAAAAGAAGAAATTGAAAGTCTGAAAAAACAAATCGCAGAACTTATGGGAATGAAAGGCACAGTACAAGAGATGAGAAAACAATAGAAACCTACAATGTTAGATTTCAAGAGGCAGAATATAGGATTAATGAACTGGAGGATGGGACATCTGAAATCTGACAAGCAAAAGAAAACACAGGGAAGAGAATGGAAAAATATGAATAGGGACTCAGGAAATTGAATGACAACATGAAGTGCACAAATACACATGTTGTGGGTGTCCCAGAAAGAAGAGAAGGAAAAAAGAGGAGAAAAGCTAATGGAGGAAATTATCACTGAAAATTTCCCAACTCTTGTGAAATACTTAAAATTACAGATCCAAGAAGTGAAGCATACCCCAACAGAATAGATCCAAGTAGACATACTCTAAGACATTTACTAATCAGAATGTCATATGTCAAAGAAAAAGAGAGAATTTTGAAAGCAGCAAGAGAAAAGCAATCCATCCATACAAGGAAAGCCCAATAAGACAATGCATAGATTTCTCAGCAGAAACCATAGAGGTGAGAAGACAGTGGTATGATATATTTAAGTTTCTAAAAGAAAAAAACTGCCAGCCAAGAATTCTATATCCAGCAAAATTGTCCTTCAAAAATAATAAGGAAATTAAAACATTTTCAGACAAAAAATCCCTGAGAATTTGTGACCAAGAAACTGGCTCTGCAAGAAATACTAAAGGTAGCATTAGAGACAGATAGGAAAAGACAGCCGTAAGAGGTGTGGAGAAGAGTGTAGAAGTGAAGACTATCCGTAAAGGTGAAAAGAAGAAAAATTACATATGACATATAAAATTCAAAAGGCAAAATGGTGGAAGAAAGTACTGTCCTTAAACTAATAACACTAAATGTTAATGGATTAAACTCCCCAATCAAAAGATGTAGACTGGCAGAATGGATTAAAAAACAGGACCTGTCTACAGGAGATGCATTTTAGACCAAGGAAAAACATAGGTTGAAAGTGAAAGGTTGGGAAAAGATATTTCATGCAAACAACAACCATAAAAGAGCACAAGTAGCTATACTAATATCCAACAAATTAGACTTCAAATGTAAAACAATTAAAGAGACAAAGAAGGACACTCTATATAAATAAAAGGAACAATTCAACAAGAAGACATAACAATCATAAATATTTATGCACCAAGACAGAGTGCTCCAAAATACATGAGGCAAACACTGAAAAGAGAAATAGACACATCTACCATAATAATTGGAGACTTCAGTTCCCCATGCTCATCAGTGGACAAAACATCTACATAGAGGATCAATAAAGAAACAGAATTTGGAGGCCAAGATGGTGGCTTAGCAAGGTACGTGATTTAGTTCGTCCTCCAGAACAGGTATATAACCAGGAACAGTAAAGAACAGCTCCTGGGGACAAATCAGTGACCGGAACACAGCATACCCCAGTCTGGACCAGCTGGACCATCTGCGAGCACCCCCAGAACTGTGAGCTCCCCAACCCCTCCCCCACAGGCTGCTTCCCAGAGGGGAAAGGAAAGAGACTTTACCAGCAGCAGGGGCTGAGCACAACCAAACACCAATTGTGGAATTAATTAACAAATTCTGAATACTAAAAATAGACCCCCAGCTCAGGTGAACCTGGTCAAAGCAGAGGTCGCTCATTTTTGCCCTGGCGCCAATGGGGCAGGGCTAACGGAAAAAAAAAAAAAAGAAACAGAGGTTTTTGTGGCTGTGTTTCTACAAAGGCTTGACTGCCTTTGAATACAGCGGTAGGACTTCTCAGGCTGAAACTGCCCCAGGCATAGGTAGAAACAAGCTTCTTTGAGGGCTTGTCTGAAGCCTGTACCTTCCCCAGGGGAGGGGTGAAGCCCAACTCAGGTGGAATCCCTCCCTCAAGGAATTCAGACCCCAGGGCTTGGCAATTTGAAACCACTAAAACCAGCCTACAACCTCTCCTCTCTCTCCACCATGCTCCCAGCAGGGAGAGTCTGCCAAAGTTAAAGGTACCACATCATCTTATGCTGATGGGACCTGCAGGCAGACAAGCGCCACATACTAAGCGGGATAAGAAAAACAGAGTTCAGAGACTTCACAGGAAAGTCTTTCAATCTGCTGGGTCTCACCCTCAGGGAAAACTGAAGCAGGTGACTCTTTCCTCCTGTCAGGACGCCAGTTTGGTCTGGGAAAATCCAGCTGGGGTCTGTAATACCTAAGTAAAACCTCCTAAGGTGGGGGGAGGGGGGAGGCACCATACAGGCAGGGCAAGAAACAAGAAAACAAGAACTGAAAAATTCTCCTCTGTTAAACAAAACCTAAGCTAAATGTCCAGAAAAAGCTAAACTGAATGTCAAAGAACATACAGACAACAAATTCATCCAGCAAAAAGACCCTAGGTAAAAGAAGTGAAAAAAATCTCCAGAATAAACTAATTAATTAAATGCCTAGACACCAGCAAAAAATAATAAACCACACTAAGCAAACTGAAGATATGGCCCAGTCAAAGAAACAAACCAACAATTCAAATGAGATACAGGAGTTGAAACAATTAATTCAGAATATACGAACAGACATGGAAAACCAGATCAAAATTCAAATCACTGAATTGAGGGAGGATATAAAGAAGGCAAGGAATGAACAAAAAGAAGAAACTGAAAGTCTGAAAAAACAAATCACAGAACTTATGGGAATGAAAGGCACAGTAGAAGAGATGAAGAAAACAATGGAAACCTACAATGTTAGATTTCAAGAGACAGAGGATAGGATTAGTGAACTGGAGGATGGAACATCTGAAATCTGACAGGCAAAAAAATATATAGGGGAAAAAATGGAAAATATGAGCAGGGACTCAGGGAATTGAATGACAGTATGAAGCACATGAATATACATGTTGTGGGTATCCCAGAAGGAGAAGAGAAGGGAAAAGGAGGAGAAAAACTAATGGAGGAAATTATCACTGAAAATTTCCCAACTCTTATGAAAGATTTAAAATTACAGATCCAAGAAGTGCAGCGTACCCCAAAGAGAACAGATCCAAATAGACGTACTCCAAGACACTTACTGATCAGAATGTCAGAGGTCAAAGAGAAAGAGAGAATCTTGAAAGCAGCAAACGAAAAGCAATCCATCACATACAAGGGAAGCCCAATAAGACTATGTGTAGATTTCTCAGAAGAAACCATGGAGGCCAGAAGACAGTGGGATGATATATTTAAATTACTAAAAGAGAAAAACTGCCAACCAAGAATTCTATATCCAGCAAAATTGTCCTTCAAAAATGAGGGAGGGATTAAAATATTTTCAGACAAAAAATCACTGAAAGAATTTGTGACCAAGAGAACAGCTCTGTAAGAAATACTAAAGGGAGCACTATAGGTAGATATGAAAAGACAGAAGAGAGAGGTGTGGAGAAGAGTGTAGAAAGGAAGACTATGAGTAAAGATAAAAAGAAGGAAAATTAAATATGATGTATGAAATCCAAGAGGCAAAATAGTAGAAGAAAGTACTACCCATACAGTAATAACACTAAATGTCAATGGATTAAACTCCCCAATCAAAAGACATAGACTGGCAGAATGGATTCAAAAACAGGACCCATCTATATGCTGTCTATAGGAAACACATCTTAGACCCAAGGATAAACATAGGTTGAAAGTGAAAGGTTGGGAAAAGATATTTCATGCAAATAATAATCAGAAAAGAGCAGGAGTAGCTATACTAATATCCAACAAATTAGACTTTAAATGTAAGACAGTTAAAAGACAAAAAGAAGGATACTACATATTAATAAAAGGAACAATTCAGCAAGAAGACACAACAATCATAAATATTTATGAACTGAGCCAGAATGCTCCAAAATACATGCAGTAAACACTGAAAAGAGTAATAGACACATCTACCATAACAGTTGAAGACTTCAATTCACCACTCTCATCAATGGACAGAACATCTAGATGGAGGATCAATAAAGAAACAGAATTTGAATAATACAATAAATGAGCTAGACTTAACAGACATTTATAGAACATTTCACCCTGCAACAGCAGGATACACCTTTTTCTCAAGTGCCCATGGATCATTCTCAAGGATAGACTATATGCTGGGTCACAAAGGAAGTCTCAATAAATTTAAAAAGATTGAAATCATGCAAAACACATTCTCAGATCATAAAGGAATGAAGTTGGAAATCAATAATAGGCAGAGAGCCAGAAAATCCCCAAATATGTGGATGCTCAACAACACACTCTTAAACAACCAGTGGGTCAAGGAAGAAATTACAAGAGAAATCAATAAATATCTCAAGGCATATGAAAATGAAAACACAACATATCAAAACTTATGGGATGCAGCAAAGGCAGTGCTAAGAGGGAAATTTATACCCTAAATGCCTATATAAAAAAAGAAGAAAGAGCAAAAATCGAGGAAATAACTGTCCACTTGGAAGAAGTAGAGAAAGAACAACAAACTAACCCCAAAGTAAGCAAAAGGAGAGAAGTAATGAAGATTAGAGCAGAAATAAATGAAATTGAAAACAGTTGAGAAGATCAACAAAACCAGAAGCTGGTTCTATAGAAAAATGGATAAGATTGATGGACCCTTAGCAAGGCTGACAAAAAAGAAGAAGAGAGGGGATGCAAATAAATAAAATCAG
Organism: Tamandua tetradactyla; assembly: GCF_023851605.1. Lineage (NCBI taxonomy): Eukaryota > Metazoa > Chordata > Mammalia > Pilosa > Myrmecophagidae > Tamandua > Tamandua tetradactyla. The sequence continues at coordinate 94,752,696 of NC_135333.1, read as the reverse complement.
AAATGGAAGAGGAGACATAACCACTGACCCTGCAAAAAATAAAGGCGGGATTGAGAAAATACTATGAACAACTTTATGCTAATAAACTAGACAACGTAGATGAAATGGACAACTTCCTAGAAAGATATGAACAACCAACAATGACTCAAGAAGAAATAGACAACCCCTACAAACCAATCACAGGTAAAGAAATTGAATCAGTTATTAAGAAGCTCCCAAAAAAGAAAAGTCCAGGACCAGATGGCTTCACTTGTGAATTCTACCAAACATTCAAGAAAGAATTAGTACCAATCCTGCTCAAACTCTTCAAAAACATTTAAGAGGAAAGAAGGCTACCTAACTCATTCTATGAAGCGAACATCATCTTCATACCAAAGTCAGACAAACACTAGAAGAAAAGAAAATTACAGATCAATCATTCTTAATGAATATAGATACAAAAATCCTTAACAAAACTCTTGCAAATTGAATCCAGCAGCACGTTAAAAAAATCGTACCACAACCAAGTAGGATTCATCCCAGGTATGCAACGATGGCTCAACATAAGAAAATCAATTAATGTAATACACCATATCCACAAATCAAAACAGAAAAACCACATGATCATCTCTATTGATGCAAAAAAGGCATTTGACAAAATTCGACATCCTTTCCTGTTGAAAACACTTCAAAAGATAGGAATAGAAGGGAACTTCCTCAACATGATAAAGGGAATATATGAAAAAACCACAGCTGACATCATCCTCAAATCCAAAGATCAGGAACAAGACAAGGATGTCCACTATCACCATTGTTATTCAACATTGTGTTGGACATTCTTACCAGAGCAATTAGATAGGAAAAAAACAGGACATCAGAATTGGAAAGGAAGAAGTAAAACTCTCACTATTTGCAGATTATATGATACTATTTGTTGAAAACCCTGAAAAATCCACAACAAAACTACTAGTGCTAATAAATGAGTATAGCAGAGTGGCAGAATACAAGATCAACACTCAAAAATCTGTTGTGTTTCTGTACCCTAGTAATGAGCACATTTTCTTGATTTTGAGGGGGAAATCAAGAAAAAGATTCCATTTACAATTGCAACCAAAAGAGTAAAATATTTAGGAATAAATTTAACTAAGGATACAAAAGATCTATACAAAGTAAACTACAAGAAAGTGCTAAAAGAAATCACAGAAGACCTAAGTAAATGGAAAGGCATACCATGTTCATGAATTGGAAGACTGAATATAGTTAAGATGTCAATTCTACCCAAATTGCTTTGTAGATTTAATACAGTACCAGTTAAAATCCCAAAAACTTACTTTCAGAAATAGAAAATACAATAACCAAATTTATCTGGAAAGGCAGGATACCCCAATTAGCTAAAAATACCCTGAGAAAGAAAAATAAAGTCTGAGGTCTCACACTACCTGACTTTAAGGCATATTAGGAAGCTACAGTGGTTAATACAGGAGTTAAAAAAAAGGAGTTAATTCTCTTAACTCCTTTCACCTGACCTGGCCTTTGTCTCTCAGACAAGCTTAATTGCACCCTTCCCTGGGGCAGTTGGAGCCTGAGAAGCCTTGCAGTTCTATCTAGTGAGTTATTAAGTGGTGAAAACAAAGCAAAAAAAAAAAAAAAAAATCCTTTTCAGAGCAGTACCCCCATTCCTCAGGTTTATTCATCAATACCTTAAATTGGTACATTGCTCTATGTATCTCTAGGCATACATACATTGCTCTATGTATCTATGTGCCCCCCTTTTTTCTTAGGGTCCAGCCCTTTTCAAGTATTTTGTGCTGCCTGATCCAAAAAGCCTCTGTTTTGTTCCCCACTAACCCCAACCCCATCAGCCCTGCCCCCTCTCTGCCAGGGCAAAAACTCCTAGTACCTTTAGCTCCTATATGAGGTTTATCTGAGCTGGGGGCCTATTTTCAGTAGTTAAATTGTGTTGATTAATTCCATAATTGGAGCTTGGTTGAGGCTAAGCCCCAACTGCTAGTAAAGTCTGTTTTGTTTCCCCTCAGGGAACCAGGCTGTTGTACCCACGTGGGAGGGGCCCTTGCCTCCATAGCTTGGGGGACTTACAGTTCTGTATGGACTCACAACTGGTCCAGCTTGTCCAGACTGGTGTTATGTTGTGTTTCTGGTCACTGATGTGGCCCCAGAAGTTGTCCTGTACATTTCCTGGCTATTTACTAGCTGCTCTGGAGAATGAACTCAATTCCACACCTTGGGCGGGCCACGGTGGCTCAGCAGGCAAGAATGCTCACCTGCCATGCCAGAGGACCCAGGTTCGATTTCCAGTGCCTGCCCATGTAAAAATAAATAAATAAATAAAATAAATTCCACACCTCACTAAGCCACCATCTTGGAACCTTAACTGTAGCCAAATCATATTTAACAGGGTGTTGCAGGAAAGGCAACTTAATTTAGGCTTAATTTAGTGGCCATTTAATTTAGAGTCTCAAATACATGGACAACACAGACTTAAGTGATATAAAAACAGAATTTATTAAGAAAGTACTTAAAAGATAGTTAGAAATAAGACATAGTTACATCATTAGGCAGGACAGCACCAATACCTGAAGAGGAGCACTGGGGAATCCTGGATACAGCATTTGGGGTCCGACTGGCAAAGTCCTGAGTGAAGCATCCTTCTCTCGGATGAGATTCCAGTATCTATTTCATGCTCAGGGGCTTAAATACCATTTGGAACAAAGGTAGCCAATTGCCAATGCCCTCTATGACCCAGTACTCAACCCCAGGGAGTTGGCTCGGCTTCCGAGGATATTTCTTGGAGCCTAAACATCTTTAATAAATACATCTTCTGGGAAGGGAGCCAACTCTCCGATAAGGAATGCGCATAAACAACATACTTGACTGTTTTAGTCACATAGCTATAAAAGGTCACTGCAGGGACATTGAAGATTCTTTTTCTTTTAACCCTTCACAAGGATACCAGATACATTAATTGGGGAAAGAAAAGTCCCTTCAACAAATGGTGCTGGGAAAACTGGATATCCACTCGGGAAAGAATGAAATTGAACCCCTACATCATAGTATATATATTCCTGTTAATTTGATGTTAAAATGCCATTTATTTTGTGTAAGGACGGTAGTGATCTGGTAACGTTAGTTGGTATTTGTTTGTTTGTGTTGCTTGAAATGAGATTTACCAATATGTTGGGTACCCCCCTTTTTTTTCTAAACTGGTTTGTGAAATCTGTGAGTCTATGAACCACTAAACTAGAGAATTTCCAAGACTAAGTTAGAGATATGTTGTACATACGACATGGGTTGTATTTAAGGAGCACATTTATTAAGTTTATGAATAATTTTAAAGTAATAAAATGTTATAAATACTTTTGCTTTGTTTAATTCATATTTGTAAATGACGATTATAAAACTGACTTTGCCAAAAGAGTGGGACGCCATATCAAAATCACTTCTTCCATGTTGTGAAAAATTGGAATCCATTTAAATCTCCATTATAACGATTAGTTAAATTACAGTGCAAATACAGCTAGATGAATGAAACTTTAGGACTAGTAATTTACTGAAATAAGCCAGAAACTAAAAGACAAATATTTTAATCTCTCACTAATATGGATTAACTATAGTGTGCAAACTCTGAGTATTGAATTTGAGAGCATAGGCTATCACGTGAGGGCCAATTGTAAAGGTTCCTAGAGTGTAAGCTCTTACAGCTGTCACTTCGGTTCCAGAGTTGTAATTGTTATTTCTAAATTCTCAGATACTGAGCTCTTTGTGTATAACCTGATCATTCCCGGGAACACAAATGTGTGACACCTGAGAGTCAGAGCTGGAGTTCTGCAGCTATGAAAGTCAGCGTTACCCCATACAGCAACCCATAAAAATACTGAAAAAGTGATCAGACTTCAGTTAGAGATATGAATGAAGCTGATCTGGGTAGGACTAAGGTAAATCAGACTAAAGTGTGAAGGATGATATTGAATGTATTTTGAAACTTCAACTTCTGTGTGAGACCAAAAGAAGAGATGTTTATCTGGTGCAAAATTTTTATTTTCTGTAGTACACTATCTAATCGAATTTGTATGGTCAGCTTATTCAATCACCTTAATTACATGGAACCTTGAGTAGGCAGTGAGTGTTTGTTTGTACAGGTTGGTTCTGGGCAGAAGATTAAAAAGTATCTGTAAAGTTCCCTTGAGAGCTTGGGGAAAAGTGAAAATATTTAACTTCCCCACTTGGGGAAGATCTGATACTCATGCAATCATTGGGGGCTGCCAATTTGCTGGGCCCTCAATCATGGGACTTGCCCTTATGAAACTTAATCCTGCAAAGGAGAAGCTAAGCTTACTTATAATTATGTCTAACATTGACCCTCAGAGCACCTCTTTTGTTGCTCAGATGTGGCCTCTCTCTCTAAGCCGGCTGTTCAGGTCAGCTCTCTGCCCTTCCTCCCTATGTAGAACATGACTCCTGGGGGTTATAAATCTCCCTGGCAATGTATTACATGACTTCCGGGGATGAGCCTGGCCCTGGCTCATGGGAGTAAGAAAACCTTCTTGACCAAAAAGGGGAAGAAGAAATAAGACAAAATAAAGTTTCAGTGGCTGAGAGATTTCAAATAGAGTTCAGAGGTCACTCTGGAGGTTGTTCTGATGCAGTATATAGATACCCCTTTTCATTTTTTGGTGTATCTGGAATAGCTAAAAGGAAATACCTGAAACTGTTCAATGTAATCCAATAGCCTTGATTCTTGCAGATGACTGAATAACTATAAAGCTTTTAAGGTGTGTCCATGTGATTATGAAAACTTTGGAACTGATGCTCCCTTTATGCAGTGTATGGACAGATGTGTTTAAAAAAAAGACAAATAATAGGGGTCTAGGATGCTTTCGGTATTCTATTGTAATTTTATTTTTATCTTTTTTTTTGGAATAATGAAAATGTTCAAAAATCAATTGTGATTCTGATTGCACAGCTATATGATGACACTTTGAACCACTGATTGTAGACTTTGGATGATTATGTGGTATGTGAATATATAATATATCTCAATAAATTTGCATTAAAAAAAATTACAGTGCAAAGTGTCAGGATCGGCATCTGTCAGCAACTCCTGGGCTGTTGAATTCTTAGCATAAGCTTTCTCTATCAAAGGAATGCAGAAAGTGAAGTCAGCATAGGAGAAATTGTAATGAGAAACCAACAAATGTCAGGAAAAGAGAATTCATTAACAGAGATCCGGCTCATGATTAAGAAGAACACTTTCGAGATCTAAGTCAATTACAGGTAACATGGCATGACAGTGATGAGTAGCTTGTGCCAGACTACCAGACTGAGTGTTTGGCTTTTCATGGCCTACCACTGAAAATCAGGAAAGAACCCTATAGTCCATGTTCAGAACTTGTTTCTGCCTGCAGGCAAGAACAGCCTTTTAAATTCTGCTGTGGAGAAAAGTGCCTGTACAATGTCAGTGCCTATGATCAGAAGCCATAAATGGGAAAGAGATCCTCCAACCCTCACCCCCCCCCACCAGACACACACACCATCCAGCACTCCTGTGTCCCCAATGCATCATGCATCTCCAAACTTAACTCACACTCCCAAACCTGACCTGACCTCCTCTGCTCACCCCCCACCCTCACAGTTATACAAGATAACAGCTACCCCATGGATCACAGATTCACTGCCAGCTTTCTGAACCCAATAATTCCTTTTCTCTTTTACTACCAATGCCAAGGGAAGGATGTCCTTTATACCAATGCCACATGTCTGAGCCAGCATCCCCCTCCATCCTCAAGGCTTTAAGCAGGAGCACCATGACTCAGTTGTCAACCCATAGTTGATGGTGTGGCCAGCCAAAGCTTTCCCCCTTCTTTGATGATTAAACAGGAACCCAGAGATTTTGCATATGATTCAGAAGTGCCTATTTACTATTCTTTTTATATGAGGCCAAGAAGGTTTCCTGGCTCATCCCAGCAGAATAGAAGACTATATGTTTGAAAAGCGTCCCAGGCCATTTTCTGAAAGACACCTTTGTTGTCCCAGAGAAATTTGATGCAGACATCAAACAAGAGCTGGGAATGTATTGGTAAGAACACACTTACCTGTATCAGAGATCCCTTCAGCTTTGGAAGTTTTTGGTAGCTCTTCTGGATGCCCTTCGAGGCATCGAATTTAAACTGATTGAGCCTGGAGAGGTGGTTAGGCATTAAGGGATTCAGAAAAACAGGCCAGCTGTGAACCATGATAAGGTTAGCCATTCACTTCGCTGTTATCTTGAAAGGGAATCATGCCAAAGAATATCAGCACCCACTGCTGAAGTTGAACATAGAATGTCACATCAAGTGAAGAGGACAGTGTGCCTCTGTTACACCTTGATGAGAGTATGGCCTATATACTGGAAGGTGGCTGCTGCAGTCCCCACCCCTACAATGAAAGCAATGTGTATTAACTAACGCAAGTGACAGTCAAGCAGGGCAGCCTCATTCTTTCTTCTTTTTGCAAGATGTAGAGATGCACTGAATTCTCTTCAATCTTTGTTTTCTTTTTGTATTTTGGTTTTAAATAATGTTATGGTTAGGTTCATGTGGCAGCTTGACCAGGTGATGGTGCTGTTGTCTGGTCAATTAAGCACTGTCCTTTACATTACTGCAAGAACACTTCGTGGCTGGTTAATAAACCTGAAGGTTGGTTTATTAAATCATCAACATGTTGATTGCATCCATGGGTGATCACATCTGCAATTGGCCAAGAGGAGTGTCTTCTGCAATTAGAAACATCTAATCTAATCAGTCTAATCAATTGAAGGCTTTAAAGGAGAAATCAGAAGAGAGACTCTTCAGCTAGCCAGCCTTTCCTGGAGAATTCCTTAAAGACCTTCATCGGAGCTGTCAGCTCATGGCCTGCCCTACAGAATTTGGACTCATTCATCCCCACAGTTGCATGAGATACTTTTATAAAATCTAATCATTATAGGTATCTCCTGTTGGTTCTATTTCCCTAGAGAACCCTGAATAATACAAATTATACACAAAAAGGGGCTTTTCCTTTTATATTACTCTACTGTCTGCAATGGATTGCATACTTTATTTGAGGGTGAGTGGGAGTAATCTAAGCATTTATGCTGTATTATAGGAAGATAAAGGGTGAAAGGGTCGGGTATTTGGGGATTACTTTTTACCTGTCCTACAGGTTTTAAGTTATAATGAAGTGGAATCATGTTTGATTTCATAACAGCATAAGATAATGTTTCTTCTCTATGGCCATCTATGGTACAATTATTTCACATTGTGTAAATATCCACTTGGAGACTACCAAGCAATATGCCTTGGGCATTTTCCCCATCATTTTTGAGTTTTTGCAGGTATACAAAAAAAAAAAACCTATTGTAAATGGCAGTTTAATTAAAAATGACTGTTTTTACACCTCTTGTAAAAGCTATTCAGAGGTTGCATTTGCTGTTTTTTGTTTTGCTTTACTTTATAGATGACTCTCAGAGAATAACCATAAAATAGGCAATCCTCTCTGAAATTGAGTAATCACTCAGTTTATTCAACTTTAAATGAGGAGCACAATTTTGAACTCTGTCTCCAAACTGAGTCAGAAGTCAATCGCATTACTTGTATCTGGTGCCACCTTGCTGTTCAGATACAAATCATACTGTGTGTTAAATATTTCGGAAGCCCGATTCACTTAAATAATGACATGTCATGGACCTTTGGGATCTTCATTTAAATGTTAAATCTGGAATCACAATGAAACAAAGATATCTGTTTCCTTTACTTCCTTCAGTACATGAAACATTATTTTATCAATAAGAATTAACTTAGTAAATCACATATTATGTTGTTCTAGATACTGCAAGCACTCCTAAAAAATTCAATACATTAAAGTTAGATATAAAAATATCTAATTTTTAGATATGGCACCCATTGATAGGCTTTTAAAACTTCTACTGTGAGTGGGCCACGGTGGCTCAGCAGGTAAGAATGCTGGCTTGCCAAGCCCGAGGACCTGGGTTCAATTCCTGGTGCCTGCCCATGTAAAAAATAAATAAATAAAAATACTTCTACTGCTGTGTTATGTTGTAACATATATAAATAGTAGATAATGTTAATGCTTCTGCTGCTGTCTTTTCTGTAATATTCTCTTTCGTGCTGAATTTACTATGGCCATTTATAAGCAATGCCATTAACTACAGAGCAATGCAGGACAAAATAGATGGCTCGAACCATTTATTCCTTAAAAATAGCTTATGCCATGCTATGCTATAGGCAGCTTTTTTGCATATTGACAAGTGACGAGTGAGCTTCAGCTTGCTAAAGGAAACTGGAAACTTTGATAACTTTTGGTGAAATGAGAAATTATTTACAAATTGTCAAAGATATGATGAAGTTGCTGTATGACATAAGCTGATACTGGCATAATCCATCTTCTTGTTTTGGATTCTCATGTGAATGTGATTGAACTGTTTGAAAGAGTTAAAGATTTCAAGTTTCAAAGTTAAAAGAAATTACAGTGCATTCATATAATAGCTATCAATTAAATTATGCTTTATGAAAGTATTGTATCACATGGAAAAATGTTCAAACACAGGTCAACCTGTCATGCTCTGGCTACTGCTCCCTTCTCTAACCCCTTTGGGCAAACTGCAGCTTCTAAAATGCTGTACCATCTCTGTTGTTTTCTTTTAATCCTGCTCACGCCTTTGCAAAAGGTTCCTTATTAAGCCCTCTTCAACAGTGTGTTATCTGTTTCCTGCCAGGATCCTGAAGAAAATAATAGCGGGAAAGTTAGTGATGAAGTTACACCGTTATTCTCTCATTGGTGAAATTACTGATAAAATTATGAGAAAACAATAAATGCCTCTCTTTAAAAGTATCATGATAATACATATACTCATATACTGAGGCTATATTAATTAAATGCTCTATTCAGTTGAAAACTATTTTTTATATATTATTTTATGTAATCCTTTAAATACCCTATGACGTAATAGTTATCCCCAATTTACAAATGAGGAAACATTACTAATCTTTGACTACTGTAAATTATATATTATCAATGTTTTCTTTTGTAGATCATTCACGAGAAGTCTTGGAGCAATTAGTAGGCCCAAACAAACTAAAGCAAGTGACATGGACTGTTTATTGATGCTTATTAAAGCTTATCAAAGCTATGATCTTCATACTGCTTTCCCAGGAAATGACAGATGATCCATAGAGATTGGCTTTCCAATTCATTTAACACTACCCTATTAATATAATGTCTTATTTTAAGTTATAACCTCAGAAAACCAGCTAAACTATATATGGTTTGTGTTTTGAAGTTAACCAGACTCTTAAACATTTTAATAGTGCTATTATTCTGTATTTATTTGATGAGTCATTGTTTTTGAAATGGTAATCCTCGCATGACTTCTGATCTATTTGGGGGAGGAGGTGTTTTTTTCTTAAGTGACAAAGTTTAAATTATCTGTTTTCCCAGGAGATTTCCTTCTCCTTCTAGGTATTTTAGCTGTTATAAGAGAAATTTAAGAATATGGACTTCAGGAGATTTCTAAGTAAAGGTAATTCTAAAAGCATGATTACCTTCCTACCAGTTTTCTGGTTCTTACCTTCCGAAAGTATTTAAATGCCCGTTTGCCAAAAAGCAAAGCTGATCATGAGGCATGCAAATTATTCCCAGAATTTATTATTTCAATAAAATAAACATAATAGTTTAATGTCATAATTCAGAACATCCTACACTTTAGCCATTCAGCATGTACATGTTACTGACACCCTTGCCTAGCTGCTTAGTTCATTTATCTTCATGACTGCTCTTCCCAAATATTTGATATTCATCCTCGAACTTTCTTCCTTGGCAAAATTGTATTCAGAAAAGTGTAAAAATGAGTAAATACAAAATATCATCACAGAGACTATATCCTGAAACTGTATGGTTTCACATCGTGAAATAAACAGCCAGGTCTTTGTTGTTCAAATGAAATGGAATACTCTTCTGTAATCATATTATCTAAAATATAACAATAGACTGTGCTTAGACTACCCCTGAGCTCAGTATATTCCCTGTACCATGAACCTATCTCTTTGGGACTTTCTTGAGGATTTCCTGTTTTACCTCTGATGTAGTGAAAAACAAATAGATTATGCTATGGTAAGTTTACTGTACATATTCAACTCTATTTGTTGCCCATATTAATTACTTTATACAGTACATTTATACTGTGGATATATGTATGTGACTGCTTGTAAAGGTAATATATGTATATATGTTTAAAATGGGTAAGACCTGTTTCATCTATGAGGTTGTTCTAAAAACAAACTCAATAAAATTCAATATTGATTATCTCACCAAGTTACTTTTTCCTCTTTCTGAGAAATTAGTTTCAAGATCTAAAGTTTAAACTTCTTAGAGTGTGTAAAGGATTTATCTTTGTAAAGCAGTAAGCATTTTGATAGTCTGGATTTTTCCTTGCTGACTGTATTTGCTATTCCTCATCATCTTGTTTAAAATTTCAGTATGCTTTCCCCACCCAGTACTCCATATCTCTCTTGCCTGCTTTATTTTTCTTCTTAACATTTATCACCTGACCTCTGCTGTATTTTTTATTTATTATCTGCCTCCCCATGCTAGAACATAAGCTCTTTGAGGACAGGGATTTTTGTCCCTTTTATTCTCTATTGTATCCCCAGTACCTAGAACAGTGCCCGGTACATAATAAGCGCCAAATATTTGTTGAATGAATGATGGAGCAAGGGAGGGAGGGAGAGTTGAAAAGTAACACCTTCTGAAGAATATAGTTTTAGTCTGCTAAAGCTTCCAGAAGGCAATACACCAGAGATGGATTGGCTTTTAATAAAAGGGAATTTGTTTAGTTAAAAAACCTGCAGTTCAAGGCAGGGAGGCGGGGTAGGGACGGGCATGGCCGTGGTCTCTGGGCCTAGGGGTGTTGTAGTCGGTGGCCAGGCACCATGGCTGCCTCAGTGTTCTGCTGCCTGCGGTGCTACCGAGACAGCGGGGCAGGCCACATCCCACTGAAGGAGATACGGGCAGTGCAGCTGGACACGAAGCGCATGGGCACAGATGTTGTCATTGGGAAAAATGAAAGAAGAATATGTGGAACAGGAGGTTGTTTAGCCAGTGCACCTTTACATCAAAACAAAAGCTACTTTGAATTCAAAATCCAGGACACAGGAATCTGGGGTATTGGAGTTGCAGCTGGGAAAGTTATCTTGAATCAGATTCCTCTTGGCCGAGATGTGCACGGCCTGACAGATCCCTGTACCACAACAAGGAGGAGAAAAACAGGCTGCCTGCAAATAGCCTCCCCCAGGAGGGAGATATGGTGGGTATTATTACATATGACCATGTAGAACTAAATGTATATTTGAATGGAAAATATAGGCATTGTCCAGCATAAGATATACAAGCAACAGTGTTTATGACAGTGCAATTTTGGGTTGCCAGTTCAGTGAATTTTAATCACACTCCTCCACCTCGTTTTGAAAAAATATTGTTTTGAAAAAATATTATTTGAACAGCAGATCTTCTTAATATTCTTGTTTATTTCGGTGCATGGTCTGGGAATCAAACCTGGATCTCCCACATGAAAGGCAAGTTTTCTGTCACTGAACCACCCATGCACCCTGAATGTATTTGTTTTTGAAACTTGTATTTCTGCACTGTTAAATGTGTTTACCATTTAATAAAGCTTTACCTGTCCTATAGATGAAAATATGTTTTTAAAAATACACTTGTTCCTATTGTTTAAAGAGTCAGTGTATCCAGTATACCACCAGGAAGTTGTGATTTAAAATGTTTTTTTATGATATGAAAATAAGCACATTGGTAGTTTAATTCTTATTTAAATAAATTTAACATCCTAGGTTGATTAAGAGTGTTAAGTGGAAATAGAGAAATTTAAAAGGGAATCTCATGTACAATGCTTATTCTAATAGAGCTGTGCAGTTGGGGGGACCTCAGTGACTCGTCTGCAGTCCAGTAATCTGGTGTGCCTCAAAGTCCTTTTTTATGTACTATATAGCAGACAGTGCCTGAAACTTATACTACTGGCCACTTCAGTTGGCAGTCTACTGTACAATGTACTGCTTTTCTTAAACTTTAAGTCACCTGTTTTGTTTGTATGATGTCATTGCTTTGGATCTGCCTTGTGCAGAGAGGTACACATTTTGGTTGTCTCCAGAGCAGCGTGGAGAGACTGTCCAGCTTATGGGTCAGGGGTGCTGGAGGCGGATGAGTGTGATGGGAGGACCATTGGGATGCTGAAATTTAAGTGAGATTATTCTTTTATAGACTGTTTTATTTAAACGTATGTTTTTCTGTAATGCATAATAAAATAAAAAGTAATTAAGGTGCATTCAGCGCCATAAAAAAAAACTAGTTCTTCAGAGGAAAGGCAACTAACTTTCAGCTGAAGTTGTTACGGGGAAGGCACACAGCAAAATCTGCTGGCCTTCTCTCCTGGCTTCTGAGTTCCAACGGCTTTCCTGGGCAATTTCTTCCTGTATCCCCCAAAGTCTGGCTGAGCTGCAAGTGCTGCTTGGGCTGTGCTGCATTGAGCTCTTTTAAGCCTCCAGCTAATTAAATTAAACATCACTCAATGCAGAAGGCACTCCCCTTAGCTGACTGCAGATGTAATCAGACTTAGATGCATGTCACATGCTAATGCATTAAGTACACAACAACACAACTACGGGTTATCATCATCTGGCCAAGTCGACATCTGAACCTAACTATCACATATAGTGTTTAAGGATAGTTCATGTATACTTGATGCTTGTTTGGCAATTTGATACTGTGCATAGACAGTTTTTGTTATTTATGGCAAATTAAAAATTCCAAATATTAAAGACTAAGGGTAAAAATGCTTTTGCTTTACAGGAGAAAAATCAAGTGACTGTAACTTGTGCCTGGCTAGCAATGGTGCCAAATGAGTCCTGATCCAGGTACCTTAGTCTTGAAACTAAAAGAATTTAAAGACAAGAGGGCTAGTAAGAATAAGTAGTAAAGTTTATTTAAAAAAGAGCATACAGGTTAGAGGTTAACATGGATGTGCCCAAGGGAGGGACATACACTGAGTGGAATGGGTTAGCTTGTTTTATAGGAAAGTTTTGTTGGTAGCACGTTTCTGTATCAACCTTTGAATACTAGGTGTCTTCTTTATTCCAGGAGAAGATAGCTAGCAGAATTCCTGGTTTGCTATCACGTACCTAAATTTTGTCTTTGGGCAAATGGTTAACAATCTTTCTGACCCTGTGCTTACTATGATTAACTAAGAGTTTGCTTTGGGCCCAGAATTTTATAAGCTTTTATGATTTGGAGAGGTTTCAATGGTTTGGGGAGACATTAGGAGAATTTTTGTCCCGGAAGTCTGCAGCTAAAGTTTGCAAGTCAAGCTTGCAGCTCTGTATTAGTTCATTTGGAGCAAGATAAGAAACAAGGAATCTGCAGTTGTCTGTTAACTCTTTCAGAGCTGAATAGAAGACCAGGGACTTACAGTTGTCCTATTTTATCCTGCTTCACAACAATTAAATAAAAATGTCCACATTGAACTCTGGCCCTTTCCCTACCATTTGTTCTCCCTGACCCCAACCAAGTGAATGTGTGTGTCTGTGTCTCTGTATGTATAATGTATTATTTTTAATTGAAATAAAGAAAGGAGACTTCAGTCAATGTTCCACATTTATCTGTTATATAAGCATTATCAGTTTACCTATTAATCTATATTGCCAATTAATAAATCCCTTCTACACTATAGAATGTGCACCATCTGGACCAGTAGTGTGGAAGAAATCAAACTTTGCCTTTTTATCCGTTCAGACTCTGGTAAAGACACTATTTATTTGAAGCAAGAAAAAAGCCCAGTATTTTACAAGAAAATCTCTTATACTGAGTACACACACAGAGTGTGCTAATTAACACAAACCTTGAAAGTTTAACATTTAAATAGTCAAATTCTGTTTCCTAAAAATATTTTCAATAGCAAAGCAAAGACATACACTTTCCTATAATAAACCTGTTTGTTAAACTCTGAAGTCATTTCACAGCTCACCATTATATGTCAACTGATGCCCTACTGTGCTAAATACTATATTAAGCACCTTACATATTCTTTCATTTAACACAAAACCCTTTGGTGAGGTTTACTGAGGGTTTTTTTTTTTTAAATCATTTTATGATTGGGAAATAAAAGCTCAAAGAGCTTTAACTAGCTTTCAAAATCCTAGCTAAAGGACGGACCACAGGGGCTCAGCATGCAGAGTTCTCATCTGCCATGCTAGAGACCTGGGTTCGATTTCTGGTGCCTGCCCATGCAAAAAAAAAAAAATGTTTTTAAATCCTAGCTAAGAAGTGATAGTTTCCTGACTCCAAAGCCCATATACTGCCTATAGAATTAACTGCATCTTTGATCTTTACATATAATTTTTTTAAATCAGAATGATCTGTATTTTATATTTTGTTCACATGTTCTTTGTACTTTCTTCAATTCACAGTTGTTCTCAAGTACAGAAACAGTTTCTGCTACAATATCTAGTTCCTCTACACTACCTAAATTACATGTTAGCACCATTAATGTATTGGCTTATGTAATCATATTACTGCACCAGTAAAACTAGAAAAAAAATTGCAAATATAGATTTGTATAATCGGTATGAATAGAATTACAAAACTAGTTACATGACAAAAGCTGACAAAATTTTAAAGTTTCATATTTCGGAAATGAGATTTGCCATTTAATAGTAATTATAGTTTTTCAACTGGACGATAAAGTTTTCCTTACGGGAAAAACTCTCTTACGGTTAAACCCAAACATAGCTATATCCATACTTGAAAGCATTTGAGAATTTATGGCTGAAATTCCCACACAATGCTTGTTGTCAGTCCATTGTTTTCCTGTCTTGTAGGCTCTGGAAGTGAATATTCTACCACTTTGTGCAGTTGATTCTGAATGCTGTGTCCAGTGAATTGGGGTCGCCCAGGGTCACCAATCAGTACTCGAGTTTTGTAGGTCCA
Source organism: Tamandua tetradactyla (assembly GCF_023851605.1). NCBI lineage: Eukaryota > Metazoa > Chordata > Mammalia > Pilosa > Myrmecophagidae > Tamandua > Tamandua tetradactyla. The sequence goes on along the minus strand of NC_135333.1, from coordinate 94,737,672 downwards.
AAAGCATTTCTTCAGCCATTGATGAAGACCATCTGCAAGGTTTTCCTCATAAAACATATCTCCAAGAAGAACAAGGTCCCACTTACCTTGTTCTAAATCCAAAATGTTTTGGGTTAAAATGGGAAAAGGATTCAGTTGGTTCAATTCACAATTTAGTGTAATAGCCATTCCTGCAACTTTAAAAAAAGCACATAATGAAGTTATATTGCTGGGCCATTTTAATTCCCTATTGATTAATTTGACTAATTAAAAAAGATGTAACAATATATTTTTCCCTTTTGTTTGAAAGCTATTTCTATATAAATAAATCTCAACGTTATGCCAATATAAGCTATGTGCCATGCCATTTCCAAAAATGACAGACTGTATATCCTATAAAAAAAAAATACAAAATACCTAGAAATGTTGAAATCTTAGGAACATTTGTGGATCTAAACTAAGAAAGTTGGCTTTTTACAGTTGTACAAGAAACAAGGGAACAAGCTTTGGATTTAAGCAAGACGGTAAATTAGAACTGAAACTCCAGTATAAAATCAGGATCTCCAAAGAGCTATACCCTCAGTAAAAGGGGAGACTAGAAGAAAATTAGACGAAATAAAAACTTACCTGTCTCAGCTTGGGTTTTTTAATGAATAAAACTCTCCCCCCAAATATAGAGGCCTATCCCCCACATGGGTTTTAGATCCAATAAATAGTACCTACTTATTTCAGGAAACTCCTAGTCCAGAAATGAATAGGAAGTAGTCCCAGGTTGGTATCATTCCGGGAGGTCAGACAAAACAAATACAAATCCTTGGGGAAAATGTACCTTCAATTCAGACCCCCGAGGATTCCCACAGGTAATGCCCCACTGAACGCTGGCTCACAATCTCAGATTATAAAATATACACGGACAATAAGCGACCATGTTGAGGCAACTGTACAGATTTATCCTGGAGGGGAAAAAAGATGAACTTTAAATATTTTTAAATATAAAGTCCTTACGAGGGTCTATGTCATTGGCTAAGATCCTTGATGCCCCACTCATTTTAGCAGCAATAGCTGTTGCTCCACATCCACTCCCAAGATCTAACACAGATTTTCCTCTGATGGTGTCAGGATGATCTAAAAGGTACCTAAATTTGAAAGAAAGCAAAAAAAAAAAAAAAAAAAACAGAGATGGGAGAAGGTCAGAAGTATCAAAAAAAAAAATTGGGATTAATAAACAAGGAAGTCGTAGAATTTAGCAGAAGAACTTGGTCCAACTTGACAAGTTTGGCCTGGCTAATGTGAGACCAAATATCAATCTTTGGAGTTGGGCTGAGGTTCTGGGAGAGAAACACTGGTTATCTTTCTCTTCCTCACAACGGACTAATCAAGCTCTTCAAGTCAATTTTTAAAAATGTATTGACCATGCACTTCCCAAAACAAACAAAGAACAGCAAACAAAAACAAAAATAAATAAATAATAAAAAATGTGTTGAGCACATTACTATGATCCAGAGACTAATAAGTGCCAGGAATATAGACTGATAAAATATTGTCGTTATCAGGACTAACCATGCCAGATCCAGAATTCACTGCCTCCTTTGGACTGTTTATCATAGAACAATTTTATCTGTTGCTTGAGTTTTATTATGACCTTTCTGGTAAGCTACAAGCCAAGTCCAAAGAATCTGGACCAAGCTTAAGTAGTAACCAAGTAAGTGAAGATGGATATGGTAACACTGAAATAATAAATGGAACTGACAGTTGACCTCAGTAGGATTAGTAGGGAGTAGTGAAGACTATGGCAAAGTAAGGAGTACTAACCTGTCAACAGGGACAGCTACTACCCATCTTATTTGGTTGTTGCCTATCCAGAAATTCAGTGTTACCAAATATTAGTTTTTCAAAAACAAGTTGACTTGTACATAAATTTCTCAAATTTTAAATATTTAAATGTTAGCAACAAATAGTTTTTTTAATTTACAACCAAGTACAGGCCAAATAAAACACATCTGTGGGTCACCATTTTGTGACCTCTGATTCAGACAGAATCGTAACTAAATTTACTGTATTTATAGTTAGACTTTATCAATACTTGCTTTAATAGACATCATTTAAAATGTCAGCATTTAATATGATGCAACTAAATAAAGCTTGGAAATTTGGCAACACAGCAACCAGAAAACTGCAATTGTTGGGTATAACTTGGAAAGCTTTCCAGTCCTCAGGACTGCCTAAAAAGCTTTATGTTTGCATTTATATACTTTGCTTTTAAAAATACATACATCAGTTCTGTAGGCCAAACCGTTCTTAGGAAAGAGAAGTCTTTATCATCCTTTTAGTTTCATAGCACTGTAACTTCAAGGCATAAACTGATTACATAATTTGTCAATCCAAGAACAGAGACTAAATTGAAATGCTTTATTTCAGAAACAGTGATTTAAATGAAAAACATAAGTGTGAATCTGTAAGAAAATGCCCTAAGAGGATTTCTGTAGTATGGAGAGTGGGAAGAAGGGGTCTTTAAAATACAGATCAAGTCCATAGTTCCCCTAAGATGTCATTAAACCACCAGAGGAGAAAGAATCCTTGAATGACCCACTCACATACATCTATTCTTTTATGGGAGATTCAGAGGAGGCAAAGATGGAAGGAGGTGTGAGGCTTAAGAAACAGTATTCACAGGACTAAAATAAGGTAAGCTGAAGGACTGGGTCTTAAGGTTCTATCTTGGGAAGAAGATGTTGGGAACTCTACACTGGGCATACTCTGTGAACCATGAACTGGGAAAAGTGTAAGATTACTGGACCATATATAGCATTCTGGTCTTGATAGCTAAGCCTAGAATTTCTCTTGGGGAAGAAACTATATCTGGCGAAAATACCCTTATAAGCTTTGGGTAGAAAGAAGGTGAAACTATGCACCAAAGCAACAGTCAAAAAAAGATTGTTCAACTGCTCTAAATAAGGAAATGAGGAATCTGGGATTTTTCCCTGGTTTTTTTTGGGGGGGGGAGGTAAGAATGGGGAGTTAGAGGGAGCTGAAAAGATAAAGGAGATGTAGTAGCCTAAAAGGTTCCCATTTTATTTAGGACAGTACCTAGACAGGGCTTGGCCTCCTGGCCAGTAGATTGCCCAGTAAGGATCACTGTAGGGCCACAGGTCAGCTCTTTCCCGCCAGAACCTGCATCTAGGGGTCAAAAGTCGCAACTGGATTTCAGGAGTGAGGCTGCCACTGCTGGTGACTTCAGTGTTCTCTTCTAGGAATGCTTTCATCTCAGTCTCCAAAAAGCTTCCAGCTCCTCTCCAGGGGCAGTGGCCCCAAGCAGACAAAGAAAAAACACTGTTTCTTGCAGTCTTTTGAAGGAAACTACAGCAGTTTGTGGGAAATAGTACAAATACTTTCCAACCTAGGCTCAAAGCCATCAAGCTTTTTCCAGGACACGGGTTCTGTCAGTGTTGCTGTTGATAAGAGTTGCTGTCCATGGGGAAAGAACAGGGTCTGCCTCCCAACTTGATAACAGCTGAATCTCTGGATAGAAACAAAAATAATACAGAAAACTCCAAGGCTGACTGACATTTCCAGATCCTATTACATAAAAAGGAATCATTACAGACTCTATCAGACAAATCACAAGTACAAATCCATTTCAGATTAAATCCTCAGGAACATGTCTGTTGCATAAAATAAGGAATACCTTTAGAGTCCTTTCATATATTTAACTTACCTTTAAGAAGCACTGTGCTTGGCAACTGCAAACAAAATAAGCAGAAGTCACTGTCCTCTAGAAGCTTATTTTCTAGTGATAGGATACAGCAGTTAACAACGCAAACAGTTCTTGCCTTTATGGAGTCTAGCCAAGAGGTTACAAACCAGTAATTGTCTCGGAGGCAGATGTATACAAATTATACTAAAGATACTATTTCAAAGATTTGTCATAAAACAATATAATCAAGATTCAGATTTTGTTTCTTTGAAAAACACAAAACTTAAAGAATTTAATAGTAACAAAGGATAAGATATCGACTCCCAGATCTCTTTCTGTAAATCTCTCTGATGATCTGGCCTGAGCAGACAAGACTTGCTCCAGCAGGAAAACACCATGATAAAAATGAGAAGCAGCTAAAACATTAAAATTATACACTCAGTTGTATGGAGCCTCTGATCTGTTCTGCATAAATAGTCTCATATTCACTCAAGTACCTAGAGTAAGGTAATCTCTCCACGCGTCCTTCACCTCCGCGCCTCCGGCTCCGGGTTCCCAAGACCCGCCGCAGAGCGGAAGAGGCCGGCCCCGGCGCGCTCAGCTCCGCCCGCTCCTGCCTTCCCAGAAGCGCTTTCTTTTCTTTTTTTTCCTGTACTTTCTTAAAGAGACAGAAGACGCGAAACCAAAGGGTACCCGTTACCTCGCTTGGAAAGCCAGGGAGCGTTAAATCGAGGGCAGTACTTGGTCAAATTTTCAATTTTAAAAATTCGTCGTGAAACTATTTCTGGAGCATCTAGTTTGCACGAGGCACGCTACTAGGCACTGGGCATAGAATGGAGAGCAAATTATACACAATTTAGTTGCACTTAGTCAAGCATGATTAAATTATACTGTATGTCCTCCCTTTTATGATATTTCATAAGTGCACAATCTAAATCCATTTGCAGCTCATATCTCTCAAGTTCTGGATCCATTTTCCAAGTAAACTCAGATGTCTCACTGGCCCCTGAACTCAACACAGTCCAAAGCTAACTGACAATCTTGCCTGACAACAATTAAACCCTGCTCTAGCATGTCAAAGAAAAAAAAATGGGGAAATCATGCTTCTGCATCTTAGTTTGCAGTTTGAGAAGTGAAGTGTAAGCTGCTGAATCAGAGCTTGTCTCTTAGGTTCTCTGCTTCTGCACTACCCCTGAGAGGTTTCAGGTTTTCTATCTGTGTAAACTGTGTAACCGAAAAATTAGGATTTAACTAATGATTTTGGTTACTGAATCATAAACCTTTTTGCTTTCTGGAATATTGGAGTAGACAGGGGAATATCTGAAAGCCCTAAACTATAATTCAGCTGCCCTGATATCTGAAAGGAGTGTAAAAGCCCATATCCTGGGCCTTTGTGAGGGTAAGAGCTGCTGCGCCCTTTATCTGCTCATTCTCTTGTAGAGCAGAGGCCCTAATGCTACTGAAATCGGCCATTAACTACTTCCTTTTGGCTTATACCTTTAGTACTTAAGTGCCAGCTCTACCTCCCCTCCTTTCAGATTATGTTCTTCTATTGAAATAACGATAATACTGTCTCCTTTTCTGCTTTGAAATTCGTATTCAAAATGACCTCAGCTAGGGCGGGCTCAGTGGCAGAGTTCTCGCCTGCCATGTTAGAGACCTGGGTTCGGTTCCTGGTGCCTGCCCATGTAAAAAACAACAACAACAAAACGACCTCATCTCCCCTTGCTAAAATCCTTAAAACCCTGAACCCCCTAAACTTGGGGAGACAAATTTTTGGGCCTCTAGACTGTCTGCTCTCCTATTAAGCGAGAAGTAATAAACTCTTTCTCTCTTTGAAACTCCGGCATCTCAGGAATTGGTTATTGAGCGCATGGAGCAAAAGAATCCATGACTTTTGTCTGGTAACAGCTGGAACTGCAAGAACACTATTAAGTGTAATTCCAGTTTGTAATTCCAGCTAGCAGTCCCAGATGTATCCCTGTTATTTGCTTCTTAGATTAATGGCATATTTATTCGTGATTGAAAGACAACACACCGGATGTTTCCAAGTATTCCAACTTAGATATCCTCTGTAATAACCAATATGATGTTTTATGCTGTCAAAATAAACTGAATCACCAGTAATAATCAATATAATGGGTTTACTGAAAGAGAAACTGAACAGGGAGATCTCAAACGTAAGAGTTTCAAATGATTGGTAAGATACATTGGCTTATAAAGGCAATTAGGGAATTTCTAAAGGGGAAGTTACAGTAATTAGTTGACATATAGATTTCTTATTATAAAGGAGGATTTCATTAAGTGGGGAATGATCATAAGTTGATTATTATACTTGTTTATTTCTGATAGATTATCTCTATTGGATTGAAACCAACGTATTTCCAATTGTTGCTTAAACTGCAACTTTTGCAGAGTTATATTCCATTTTTTCCACAAAGCCTTGCTTTTATTTCTAAATTTTGACAGGTTCTGTCACCTCTCAGAAAGGCTGCCCACACTGCCAAGGCAGGTAACTGATTTATTATACTTAACAATTCCCATGAATAAATATGATTCTTTATCTTATTCACTGTTTACATTTAAAAAATTTAGTTTCTGATGTAATCCTGTTTTCTCAGCCATAACCACCTCTCATTTCCATACCTTCTCTGGTTCCTTTCCTAGCAATAAAACTTGATACAATTTCAAGATCAATTTGTCTAAGAAATATGTTTAACCAGCTCCTGCGTTCTCCAACCTAGATAAAAGCATGAACATCACAACAGTTGCCCAACCCAGAAACCAGAGAACCCAATATTTCTGCAAAAGAGGGGGTCTGCATGCTGGAGACTCAGGTTCAATCCCTGCAGCCTGCCAATGACAAAAAAAAAAAAAAAAAAAGAGAGAGGGTCTGGTGAAGATCTTGAAGGTCATTGTTGAAGATGGATTTACATATTGCTAAAACACCATAACCAAAACCTGGACCTAAACTAATGGGATTACTGCATGTGCATTCCCCTCCTTAATAGTTTTCAAATGTGTCTACTTCTTTCATCCCTCCCTTAGTTAGACCTTATGATGGCTTGTCTGGATTCCTATTCTTTATACTGAGCTTAAATGATTTTTCTGAAAGTTGAACTGCACAGTTGAGAAAAGGAATTATATTCCTATGGTACCACAAAGCCGTGAAAAAGAGGGACAGGATTTTTGGATTTTTTTTCCTGATGTGGATGGTTGGTTGTATTGCTTTCGTAAGCTGATGAAACAACTTGCCACAAATGAGTGGCTTAAAAAATAGAAGTGTATTTTTCTCACAATTCTGGAGGCCAAAAGTCCGAAATCAAGCAGTTGGCAGGGTCATGCGGCTTCCAAAGGCTCCAGGGAAGAATCCTCCCTTGTCTCTTCCAGCTTCTGGTCATTGCCGGGAATCCTTGGTGTTGCTTGGCAGTCCTTGACTTGTGGCAGCGTAACTCCGATCTCTGCCTTCTCTTCCTGAGGCCTCCTTCCTGGTCTGTGTCTCTGAATCTCCCTCTCCTTATAAGTACACCAGTCATTGGACAAAGGACCCAATCCAGTATGACCTTATCTTAATAAATACATCTGCAAAGACCTTAGTTCCACAAAAGGCTGCATTCTGAAGTTCTAGGTGAACATGAATTTGGGTGAGTGGAGGGGATAGAAATGTCAATGATCTAATAACAATTTGAGCAACCTTCTGACCTGACCTTTACCTTTAAATACACACCTGCATTTTTACTCATACAGTTAGTTCTATAGTATCTGCTATCATTTGCAATTACAAATAAAAATATTTATTTCATGCTCAAATTTATCTGCTTTTCTGTCATTGTAGATTAGTTTGCATTTTCTACATTTTTATATAAATTCAGTCATACAATATATACTTTTGTCTCACTTCTTTCACTTATAGTTATTTTGCAGTTCACTCATGTTGTTTTGTGTATCAATAAGTCACTCCTTTTTATTATTAAGTAGTGTTCCGTTGTATGCATATTTAAAATACGTTTATCCATTTACATGTTAATCCATGTTTAGGCTGCTTCTAGTTTTTGGCAATTACAAATAAAGCTGTTGTGAACATCTTTGTACCTGTCTTTCTATGAGCACATGCTCTATTTTCTATTGGGTAAATACGTAGGCTGGATCATAAGGTAGGTTTATGATTAACTTCAAACTGTTTCCAAAGTTGTCATATAATTTTACATTCCCACCAGCAGTGTGAGACTTCCAGTTGTTCCACATCCTAACGAGCATCTGATATTGACAGTCCATTCCATTTTAGACATTCTAGCCTGTATATAGTGGCATCTTATTGTGCTTTTAATTTGCATTTCCCATTGGCTAACAATGTTGCACATCTTTTCATATGCCTGTTTGCCATACATATATATTCTTTGGTAAAGTATCCAGAATGTGTCTCGTTTTAAATCCAAATTGTGGCATTGTTTTTCTGATTTTACACAATTCAGGTAATTAAAAGTAGGACGTTGTTCTTTGATCAGTGTGGCCCCAAGGACCAGAGCCAGACTGGGGAGAACCTCACCATAGCCAGTGCCTCTGTGGATGATGTGCAAGCTGTGCCTTCACAGATGCATTTGAGAGTAAGTTGTTGACATGACGACCCATCAGCACCAGATACTTTAATATGCATTTCCTACAAATAAGAATATTCTCCTGTATATCACAAGACAACTGTCAATGTCAGGAGATAAACAATGATACATGACTACCCTGTCATCCTCAGATACTATTCCAGTTTCACTTATTCCTCCAACAGTGTCCTATTAGCAGAAGGATGCAGTACAGACATGACCCATTCTATCTTGTTATGTTGCTTTAATGTCTTTCAAACTGCTCATGTTCTAACGTGTTTCTTCAGTTCCATGGCCTTGTGACTTTTCAGACTATAGGAATTGGTGGAATATCCTTCAATTTGAGGTTATATTCTTTCCTTATATGATATTCAAGTTAGATATTTTGGGCAGGAATATCACAAGTGACGCTGTGGTCTTCTCATGGCATCCCAGGTTTCAACATGTCCACTTACTAGTGATGTTCACGTTAATCACTTGACTGCATGGTGTCTGCCAGCCTCCTTTGCTGTAAAGTTATTCCTATCTCTTTTGTTATTTTTTTTACTAGAGAGGTTGTGAGTTTACAGAACAATCATGCATAAAATACAAGATTCCCATACACTAACCTACTATTAACACCTTGCATTGTGTTATAATTGTTACATTTGTTACAATTGATGAAAGCACATCCTAATAACTGTATTATTAACTTTTGTCCAAGGTTTAACTTAGGGTTCACTATGTGTGTTATGCAGTTCCAGGGATTTGTTCTTTTAAAACTTTCATTCTAGTACCATATATACAACCTAACGTTTCCCTTTTTAAACATATTCAGATATATATTTTAGAGCTGTTAATTATATTCATGATGCTGTGTTACTATGACCACCACCCATGCCGAAAACATTTCTATCATTCCTAATAAAAACCCCACACAATTTACACCTTACTTCCTATTCCTTATCCCCACCCATCCCCTCAAAAGCCATTTTCTAGAGTCTGACTCTGTGAGTTTGCTTATGTCAATTACTTCATGTTGGTGAGATCATACAATATTTGTCCTTTTGTGGCTGGCTTATTTCACTCAACACGATAATTTCACATGTTGTCACCTGTATCACAACTTCACTCATTTTTACAGCTGAATAATATTCTATTGCATGAATATACCACATTTTGTTTACTCATTAATCAGTTGATTGGTTGCTTCGATATATTGGCAATTGTGAATAATACTTTATGGACATTGGTGTGCAAGTGGGATTACTGGGTCATATGGTGGTTCTACATGTAGCTTTCCTCAGCTAGTTTATTTTATTTTATTTATTTTTTTTTTTTGACATGGGCAGGCACCGGGAATTGAACCCAGGTCCTCTGGCATGGCAGGCGAGCATTCTTGCCTGCTGAGCCACTGTGGCCTGCCCACCTCAGCTAGTTTTGCAAAGGGTTTTATAGTTACTAAAGAAGCTAAATATTTATGACCCAGAAATTCCATTCCTGCTTATTTACCAGAAGATATAAAAACATATGAAAATTTGTACATGAGTTGTGAAAGCCATGCTTCTCAAAATATCCCCAAGTGGAAAAATATCTAAATGTCCATCAACCTATGAATGGAAAGAAAAAAGTAATATATACATACAATGGAATGCTACTTGGCAATAAAATGGAATTAAATATGGAAACCAGAAACAACATGGATGAATCTTAAAAATATACTAAGTGAGATTAGTCACACAGAAAATATTACATATGCTCTGATTTCATATATAGGGTATTCTAGAAAAGGTAGCACTACAGTGACAGAAAACATCTGTTACAGGCTATGACTTCAGTAGGACAGAGATTGCAGAGAAATTGTGAAGGTACTGGGCTCTAAACCTGATTGTAGTGCAGGTTGTAAAATTGCATACCTTTCAAATCTTAAAATAGATGAACTTTATGTATGCAATGTATGCTATATGAAGCTGTTAAAAAATTCTCTCCTCTCTTGATGCAATGGTTACTATACATTCATTTTTCCTTCAACAATATCCATTGCAAACCTACTATGTGCCAGGCACCCTTCTATCTGCTTTGCGCTGAACCCTGTTTCAAAATTAATCAATGCCCTAGACACTTAGAGCTGGTGGTGGGATGCCTCAGGGTTTCCTCTCATGCAATTTGGCAAAAGTCTGAGATGGCCATTTGGATCTCTGAGTGCTGTTTAGTCTATCCAGCTACTTCCCTCTCTTACCCGCATATCTTCTTACTGCATGACCTGCACAATTTAGCATCTCTAAGCCTCAGCTTCCTGTTTGTGACGTGCAGATAATAAGTGAACCAATCTCTAGGGGTGTTCTGAAAACTAAGTTAACATTTAAAGCTTCTGGAAAAATGTCTGGCACATAATAAGCTCTGTATGAATGTATTTTAAATAAAATAATAACCAGTTAAAAAAAAAAAGTAGGGCCTTTGTGTTGTTTTTTCTCAGTGCCATTAGCTAATGGAATTATCTGGAATGACAAGAAAAAATAATAGCCTCTCTTGTTATTTTTTGGAGTATAATATTTGTCATGTAAATGTAGTAGTTTTAACGAAATGAAAGCAGACGGAAATCAAAAGTAAACTTATCAGTTGAAAGCACTTCAGTTTGAATGCTCAGTGCTATTTGCTCGTTTAATTGCTTCCAATATGAACAATGTACAGGTGAATTTTTTTTTTTGCATGGGCAGTGTGATAGATTCAGTTGTCAACTTGGCCAGGTGAAGGCACCTTGTTCTGTTGCTGTGGACTTGAGTCAATGGTACGTGAACCTCATCTGTTGCTAATTACATCTGCAGTCCGCTAGGAGGTAGGAGGCGTGCCTGCTGCAATGAATGACGTTTGACTTAATTGGCTGGTGCTTAAATGAGAGAGCACAAGGTAGCACAGCTAAGCAGCTCAGCATTCCTCATCTCAGCACTTGCAGCTCAGCCCAGGCCTTTGGAGATGCAGAAAGAAGTCACCCCGGGGAAAGTTGTTGGAACCCAGGGGCCTGGAGAGAAGGCCAGCAGAGACCATCCTGTGCCTTCCCATGTAAGAAAGAACCTCAGTGGAAAGTTAGCTGCCTTTCCTCTGAAGAACTAACAAAATAAATCCCCTTTTATTAAAAGCCAATCTGTTTCTGGTGTGTTGCATTCCGGCAGCTAACAAACTAGAACAGGCAGGCTCCGGGAATTGAACCCTGGTCTCTGGCATGGCAGGTGAAAATTCTACCACTGAGCTACTAATGCACCACCCCAGGTGAATATCTTTTAAGAAGCAAACTGAGCAAACTCGATGGTGTGTCAGTGGATGATGCAAAGCCATCAGCACTAGGCACTGATCTGACCACAGGGCAACAGCAAGAACTGCAGCAAATTGGCATCCAGTCTGAAATCTATCTGCCTCAACCTGATGCTCGCAGGAGTGGCACCTTCTCTAGATTTTTATAAGGAGTACAATTTGTCTGGCATTAAGCCATTCCATATCATTTCTTTGCACAAATGTCTGGTTATCACTTGCTGCAAAATATGTTTTTCTCAATTTGTTTACATCTATTTACAACAACTATAGGTGTTTCCTCAATTTGTCTACATTGTCTTTTGTTTTCTCAATTTGCTTACATTCTATTCTGTGGTCCATATGTTTATAAGTTTTGGGGATTCAAGAATTAATGATTTAATGTCATTTCAATACACCATAATATTATTTATAAATATAACATAGTTTATAAATGCTTATTAATATTAATTTTCAGTAAACCTGTAAGTATATTTCTAATAAAATATTGTCACCTCAGTTATAAATCAGCTTCAAAATGCAAAGATAAGTTGTCCCCAAGCAAGTATGATTTGCGTCTACAATCCCAGAATGTGCTTCTCCCTAAAATGCGTTTCTCCTCAGACTTCACAGTGGAGGAGTTTGATGTCTGAGGTTTTCCAGAGCTTAAGCTTCCTTCCAACTTCTCTCTCCACCAGAGCATCCTCACAATAAATTTATAGCCCCATGTCTCTGTGAATTTATATGTTTCCTCTTCTCAGTTCCTTATCTGCAGCTTGCAGTTTTTACTCTTTCAGTAGGTCACTAGGCAAACTTTCAAACACAAGCCAACAAATCACTCCTCAAGTTCCTTCTGATAGGGGTCCTTAAGACCAGTTTGCTACAAAAGGGGTAGGGCTCTCTCAGAGAAGCTGGGAAATCGCCGCTAAAAAAGGCTTTGGTGCCATCTAGTGATAATTTAGCTTAATATTGGCCAAGAAAAGTTGAAAAACAAAACTGAAACTGCAATGGCCTTAGTTATATACAAAGAGCAAAGATTCTCACCACAATGTCACCACACACTGGCATGCTTATTTATTTGTGAAATGTGGCAGAAATATTTATCACTAGCAATTATTAAGACCTGAAGTTTGATCTGGTGTCATCCTTGACTTTTTCTATCTTTCTCTCTCTCATACACATACTCCACAACCAATCCACCAGCAAAGTCTGTGGGCCATGCCTTCAAAATATATCCAGACCTGGTTACTTCTCATCATCTCCACTGCTTTCCTCTAGCATAAGCCACCAGCATGTCTAGCCTGGATTATTGCAATAGTCTCCTAATTTATCTCCCAATTCCACCACCACCACCACCCGCCTTGTTTCCTTTCATCTGTTTGCAACAAGGAAGCCAGATGATCCTTTAAAAACAAAGTCAGATCATGTGAACCTTCATTCACATAGTATACTCTGAGAATAGATGTTGGCTATAAACTTAATAGTCAATATGCCAAAATAAAATATCTTGCAGTGCTGACACTGCTGGGGAAGTCACGACACATGCTCAGGCACTGTCTCTTAGTCCTTGCCTACCACTGTCTCTTAGTCCTTGCACAATAGATTGTGCAACCATTCTACAAGCTGGGGGACATGCTACATCTATGGAAAAGGCTCTACCAGACACTAAACCCGGAACCAGAAACAAGCAGCCCCAGATACTAATCAAGGTGGCAGGTTCCTCTCTCCCCAGGTGGATAAACACCGTACTCAACACCATACTCAAACGAAAGAGACTGGCCTCTGTTCTCTGACATGAAGTGAGGTATGTGGAGCTGCCAGCCACTGACCCTGACACAAGCAGTTGGCCTTGGCCGGGGACTGATCATGATGGGATCTCTTCCCCTGCCCTTTTGGACCCTTTGGGCTATATAAGTATTAAAGCAACCATTTGATGAAAGTTTCTATTGTGCACTGAACCTGTGTTCTCATGATACAACGTGTTGCAACTTGCTCCACAGACACCATGCCTCACGTAGAGTATGATGCAATCCTAGCCAGGGGACTTCATTAGCTAAGGCCCCGTCAGCATATCAGTTTCAAAAATCTTAAAATAAGGCTGGCCCTTACAAGCATAGCATAAAATTCCCATTATGAAAGAAAACTGAGCTGGACTGAATGCAGATATAAAAGAGGGAAAAGATTCCCCAAATTTTGAGAGATGTCTCCAGAAAGAGACCCTTTCTGACCAGTTAGCTGCGTGACCTCATGACCATGAGCTGCCCACAACACCAGAGAGCATCTGCCATCGATCTATTAAGAGTGTTGCTAGAATAAACCTGCTTAAGCATTGGGTGATGCCTGAGACTCATCTTTGACATGGATCAAACTAAGGGGAAACATCACCCCTGAGGACTCTGCCACCCAAGGCTCCTGAACACTGTTCAAAACTCTTTAGTAGCCCCCATCTCCCCCTAATATTTGCCTCTGAGCCTGGTCCTTTCTCTGATTTCAGCTCCTCCTACTTTCCCCTTTTCACTCCTTTCCAAACACACTGGACTATCTTACAGTTCCACAAATACACTAGGCATATTACTGCTTCAGGGTCTCTAGACTTGCCACACCTTCAGTCTGGTACATTCTTCTCTTAGATAAATACCCAGCTAAATCCTCACCTCCTTTAAGCCTTTGCACAAATGTTACCACTCAGGGAAGTCTTTTCTGACCACCCTATTTAAAATTGCAACCCCTCCTTTCTCTGCTTCATTTTTCTCCATAGACACTCATCACTTATTTTGCTTGTTGCACATCCCATTTTTGGTGAGCCAGCCAGGACACACTTCTCTTTGACCATCTGGACTGGTAAGCACCAGGAGGCTTGGTCACGTGCTTTCACATTTTAGTTCTTTCTTGGATCAATGCTATCCTTTCTAGGTCCTCATGCAACTCTGAGTCTCTAGAAATCTAAGGGCTCTGATGCAGCAACCCCAGGACATAAACTTGGTTCACCTTTGCCATGGGGTCCCTCCCTGGAGGTGGCAGGAGCCCTGTTTTCACACCATGTAGATCCAAGAAGGCTCAGGGCAGCAGGTGATACCATCTCATGGGGGGTTTCTCCCCATGTTGAGCCAGAGTCTAATGGAAGCCAAATCAAGTCCCCATGTCTGTCTCTGTCTCTCTCTCCTCAGCTCTCTGAATTGTCTCCCATTCTCTGTTTCCCTCCTCTCTGAGGACCCCAGACCATCCTGTGAGTCTGACCTTCTTTGACCATCTCTATAGAGATCCTCCTCTCTGCTCCCAGAGACTCTCGTTTCTCTTCTGTGTGGCTTTCTATGCCTTTTGAAACATTCCATCTTTTATAACACAGAATTCTGGACTAAGGATTCTTTGTCCAAATAAGGTACTGTCTTTGACATTCTAGGGAGTCCCCTCTGGTTTGGACCCAAGGGAATTGGGTACTTTCCACTGGGAGTGTCTCCCTGCTGAAAGCCAGAAGTGAGGTTTGCAGGGTAAATAAAAACCCCAGCTATCCTTCTGTCCTGGTCTTTTCATCTCTTCACCTGCTACTATGCCTCAAATCCCAGCATGTTCTGCTATTAGCCTACCTGAGGGTGTCACCCAGTATAGGAAGAAACCATTCACTGGGGAGAATAGCCTGTTGGGTGTGTGCTCTCTTTCTTAAAATAGCCGCACTGTAAGGGATGGAAGAAGCCTCACTCCTGGCCCTGTCCTACCATATGTTCATACCTAGACCCCTCTGATTGCCTGAAAAGGATACTAAGCCATGTTTTTAAAAGGAGTCCAATTTCCTTGCTGCATGCTCTTTCCTTCTAGCTCAATCATGGCAACACCCAGGGCTGGCACCCAAAGTTTCTTGTTTGTGGTAAATCCTTTCTATTCTCTTAAGCAGTACTTTAGGTAGTAAGTTAAGACCACAGACCTCAGGAAGACAAGTGGGTCAGCTCAGCAGCTTCAGGATGGTACCAGACCATCTGTCTCCCGAATTTTCAAGGACCCTGGGGACACCTGCAGGTAGGGAGCCTAATTCCATGGGCCTAAGGGATCAGGACTC
This sequence comes from Tamandua tetradactyla, assembly GCF_023851605.1. Taxonomy (NCBI): domain Eukaryota; kingdom Metazoa; phylum Chordata; class Mammalia; order Pilosa; family Myrmecophagidae; genus Tamandua; species Tamandua tetradactyla. Next base: position 94,722,089 of record NC_135333.1, on the reverse strand, counting down.
AGATGGCAAGGTGGTGACCTGAGACACCAGGTATGGTATGGAAATATGCCTTTTTCTCTCTCTTTCTTAAAAATGGGTGGTACCTCCAGTATTTTCTATAGCTTACTGCCTGGCCACAATATTGCCTGGAGGATGGCCGAAATCAGCTATAACCCTATTTTACCATAAGATCTCTTTTGTAAGAGGATGTAAAGTGGCAACAACAACAACAAAAAATTTCTTACGTACAGCTTTGTATGGCCTTATATCAGAATTAACCCATGAAGGGTTCCTGCAAATTATGCCCAAGAGAACAGTCAGGAACTTCTTTCTCATGGGTCTTTGCAGAAGGAGTCAAATATTTTAAATAATGCTCTTTTAAATAGCTCTGCCCCACCCCATCCTCATTTAGTCTCTATTAAAACCCCACTGCACTCTAACATAAAGCCTCTCTCCTAAATTATGCTGTCTTTCAGCCCTCAGGAAACAGGAAACTTAGAGGATGAAAGGTCTCCTCTTTTTCCTTTTCCAGAGAAAATGGGAAATGCCAACAGTCAATGTTCTAGTTTGCTAGCTGCTGGAATGCAATATACCAGAAACGGAACGGCTTTTAAAAGGGGGAATTTAATGAGTTGCTAGTTTACAGTTCTAAGGCCGAGAAAATGTCCCAATTAAAACAAGTCTATAGAAATGTCCAATCAAAGGCATCCAGGGAAAGATACCTTTTCAGGGTTTCTCTCTCAAATGAGAAGGCACATGGCGAATACCGCGTCATTTGCTAGCTTTCTCTCCTGGCTTCCAGTTTCATGAAGCTCCCCGGGAGGCATTTTCCTTCTTCATCTCCAAAGGTCGCTGGCTGGTGGACTCTCCGCTTCGTGGTGCTGCAGCATTCTCTGCTCTCTCTGAATCTCTCATTCTCCAAAATATTTCCTCGTCTATAAGAACTCCAATAAACCAATCAAGACCCACCCAAATGGGTGGAGACATGTCGTCCCCCAATCCAGTTTAACAACCATTCTTGACTAAATCACATCATCCAGGGAGATGTTCTAATTACAGTTTCAAACATACAGTATTGAATAGAGATTATTCTACCTTTATGAAATGATATTTTGATTAAAACATGGCTTTTCTAGGGCACACACTTCCTTTCAAACCAGCACAGTCAATATAAAGATGGGAAGCATACCCCTCCAATGGGACTCTCAATTACAATACCATCCTCCATTCTGAAAACAAAACAAAACAAACAAAAAATAAGGAAAATAGTCAGAAATTCCCTATCCTCATATATTTATAGCACTCTATCAAGTCGAGGGCCCTGACTTGCCACTTGTTCTGGTTTACAAACTGCCAGAATGCAATATACCAGAACTGGAATGGGTTTTAACAAGGGAAATTTAATACAAGTTTACAGTTCTAAGAAAGTGAAAGTGTCCAAATTAAAGCACTAACAAGAGGTTACCTTCACTCAAGAAAGGCTGATGCCATCTGGAACATCTCTGTCAGCTGGAAAGGCACGTGGCTGGCATCTGCTGGTCCCCTGCTCCTGTGGTCCATTGCTTTCAACCTCTGTTCCTATGGGGGTTCCTCACTTTGCTTCTCTGGGGCTGGCTTTCATCTCTTGGCTTCCCTTGGCTCTTTCTAGGTTTGGCTTGCTTAACATCTCATAGCAACGTCTGCTGGACTCCAAGCATCTCCAAACATTGTTTCTCTGTTCTCCACATATCTGCATTTCTGTCAGTGCTGCTGTGAAGTTTCTTTCAGCTCTGAGGCTTCTATCATTTCTGGCTCCCTCCAAAATGTTTCTTCTTTTAAAGGACTCCAGTAAACTAATCAATACCTACCTAGAATGGCTGGAGTCACATCTCCCTCTAATCAAAGGTCACACCCACAATTGGGTGTGTCACATCTCTGTGGAGATAATCCAATAAAAAGCTTCCAACCTACAGTATTAAATTAGGATTAAAAGAAACATCTACCTCCACAATATTAGATCAGGATTAAAACATGGCTTTTCTGGGGTACATAATACTTTCAAACTGGCACACTTGTGTTGTGTTATGCCCATGTCCCAATTTCTATTAGAAGAGAAGATACTTGTTTACTAAAAGGCATGAAAAAATGACCACCAAGCCAGTTTACTGTAATAAACTAAGGGAAATCGGTCATGAAAAAGGAAAACCTGGCTTTGTTCCAGGGGAGGTTAGTAGAAGCCCTAAAGTTTACTCTAAGCCTGGATTCCCAGGAAGGTCAGATTTTACTGAGCACACGTTTCATCAGCCAGTCGGCCCTTGACATTTGGAGAAAGCTGCATGGGCCCACAAATTCCCACTACCGACTTCTTAGAAACTGCCTTTTCTGTCTTTAACAACTGAAAAAAGGCCAAGGAGGAGAAGGCAAAGAGAGGTAAACAAAAGACCAGAGAACAAGCCCAGCTTACTGCAGTAGCTGCTAATAGCATTCAGTCCTCTCAAGGTCACCCAAATCATGGCTCCAAACCTCAAGGAGCCCTGTTTCAACGGCGAATGATAAGGTTATTGCTGGCAGGGAACAAGAAACCTCGAGAAAACCTTGACCTAGAGACCCACCAGGACCTTGCCCCATGTGCCACTAACATGGGCACTGGGCCAGGAATTGCACCATCTCAAAGGGGGGTGGCCAGGACAGCCCCTTGAGCACTGCTCATGCAAATGAAAAAGACTGAGGGTGCCCAAGGCTGCTTATAGCTCTGTTAACTTCACATTGGACCAACTTAGAGGAGTCCCAGGTGACACGCAACAAAACAGGTATGATTATTAATTTCTTAATTAACACTGCAGCCACTCTGTTCTGAACTGCCACTCTGGGCCTACCTCCACTCGGACTTGAAGTTTTGAAGCTGATGGTAAAACCAAACTAAAACCTTCAGTATCCCTCTCTTTCATAGACTTTAGAACATTCTGGCGTCCCATCAATTTCTCATTATCAATGAATGTGAGGGATCTTCTTCACTCTCTGGGGCCTACCTTAAGACTAGTAAACCCAGCCAGTGTTTACCCCTTGTTTGCTCTGAAACATCTACTAGATCAAGACCCCTTGGCATCCCCCCAAAAGTTCTTACACAAATAAACCTGTCTATATGGAATACAGGCATCCAGGGCAAGCCCGCTAAATAGTTCCTGTCTGCGTTCAAGTATTCAGTCCTGAATCTTAAAAGACATATTCTTTTGTATCCCTCTTCATCCTGATTCTCAATTCCTATTTGCTTTTAAATGGCAGAAACTTAAGGATAAAATTCCCACCCTACTCACTTAAGAGGGTGATGCCCCAAAGATTTCAAAATAATCCCCATGTCTTTAAGAGTGCCTTAGCAGCAGACCTTACTGGCCTCCAACTGCCTCAAAGTCAAGTCTTGCAATATATTAATTTTATGAATCAACATATTCATAATATGAAAGTGAATTTTGTTTGTTATAGTCATTGCTGACTGGATATAGAGAGTTGTAAAAGACTTATGAAAGTAAATTGTCATAGTCAATGCTAACCAACCTTGACAGGCCTGTTTATAATATTCTTAAAAAGCACTTTTGTGTAAAACCATGGGTGCTGGATTATGTACCCTAGAAATACATGTTGTGATCCTGATCCATTTTGCAGAGGTGGCCATTTCTTTTAACTCCTATTCAGTCCAGTAGGTTGGAGCTTGATTAGATTATCTCCATGGAGATGTGACTCATCCAATTGTGGGTATTAACCTTTGATTAGAGGGAGATGGGACGTCACCCATCCCAGATGGGTCTTGATTAGTTGACTGGACTCCTTTAAAAGAGGAAACATTTTGGAAAAAGTGAGAGTCACAAGAATCACAGAGCCCTTGCAGCCAGAGACCTCTGGGGGTTAAAAAGGAATACAACCCTAGGGAAATTTCATGAAACAAGAACTCTGGAGAGAAACCTAGCAGATGTCGCAGCTAGCAGACATCAACATGTTTGCCATGTGCCTTTCCAGTTGAGAGAGAAACGCCGAACAGGCCTTCTTGAACCAAGGTATCTTTCCCTGCATGCCTTAGGTTGGACATTTCCATAGCCTTGTCCTAATCTGGACATTTTGGGCCTTAGAACTGTAAACTAGCAACTTAAAAAAGTCTCCTTTTTAAAAGCTTTTCCGTTTCTGTTCTATCACATTCCAACAGCTTGCAAACTAGAACACCATGTATGCACACAAAACTGAAGTTTAGTTTTCTATTAAAATAATGTAGATTGTCAGTATCTTCTTAATGAAAAAATCATAAAGTTTTTCTTAACCATCTGAATACTGTGCCTAAAAATTAAAAAGTTTACATCATATCAGTATATCCTCGTTAATGTTTTTGTTGACCTTATCCTTTATTTAAAAAAAAAAAGTCTCTCTCTTAAAGAAAAACTATAACAAAAATTTGTTCTTTCACCTTGCAAAACTATGGTGCTAAAAAAAGTAAGGTGTTAAAATAGCTTTATATAAAAGGTATTACAAAAGAGGACTTGTAATTCTTTATTGCTTGTGTAGTGCCAGGATATATCTCAGAGTATGGTGGGCTCTCTTTCCAGTTCGGGTCTCCACTGCCCCTGCTGCTTTCGGGCCCAGCAGCTTGGAGAAAAAGATTTAAAAAAAAAAAAAAAAGAAAAGAAAACCCGCTTTAAAATCTTTAAAAAAGGAATCATTCTCCAAGAACCTGGTAGGAGTCACTTTTGCACGCTTCCTACCTGCCCCTGACGTTGCATCCTTGCCTCTGTCGGTAGGGTGGTGAGGTGACTGCCTGTCCCATCTGCTGCCCGCCTAGGCCATTGCGCTCCCCGTGGGCGCGCCCTACTCTACGCGTCTCTCTGTGATCCTCGTGGGACTGTCTTGTCCTGCGCGCCGCGCCTCCCTCCCTGTCCACACGCACCGCGTGGCAGCCTCCCTGTTGGTCGGCTGTACGGCGCTCCTGCTGCCTTCACCCACCCCTGCACTCTGTCTCCCCGCGCACCACGTGTTGGGGGCGCTGCCCTTCCCGGAACCCGCGTGAGAGGCGACTGCGCCCAGTGCCCCCCTAGGACTTACGGAGTCGCATGGCCGAATATTTTGTTTCCCTCTTCCCCTGGCTGTTGTAAATTTTAAACCGCCAGGAGCCCGAGGCCTATATTTACAGAGAAACGCGGGTCCTGAAGGCCTCTATGCACAGCGTTTGATTGCCTCTTGAAGAATTTATGTAATTCAGGAGATTCCTGTCCTCATATTTTTTGAAATTTGTAGGTTCAAACTAGAACAGCTGAAAATACCACCACACCACAACCACCCCTAGGGAGGGTCGTATTGTTTTGTTTTTTTTTAAATTTTTTTATTAATTAAAAAAAATTAACAAACAAAACATTGATATCATTCCATTCTACATATACAATCAGTAATTCTTAATATCATCACATAGTTGCATATTCATCATTTCTAGAACATTTGCATCGATTTAGAAAAAAATAAAAAAGACAACAGAAAAAGAAATAAAACGATACCAGAAAAAAAAGATTATACATGCCATACCCCTTACCCCTCGCTTTCATTTACCACTAGCACTTCAAACTAAATTTATTTTTAACATTTGTTCCCCCTAGTATTCATTTATTTTTTTATTTTTTATTAATTAAAAAAAATTAATGCAACATTTAGAAATCATTCCATTCTATATATGCAATCAGTAATTCTTAATATCATCACATAGATGTATGATCATTTCTTAGTACATTTGCATCGATTTAGGAAAAGAACTAGCAAAACAACAGAAAAAGATATAGAATGATAATATAGAGAAAAAATTAAAATAATAATAAAATATAAAAAAAATTTTTAAAAAATGAATAAATATATTAAAAAAGGAAAAAAAACAAAAAACACAAACAAACAAAAAACTAGCTCAGATGCAGCTTCATTCAGTGTTTTAACAAAATTACATTACAATTAGGTAGTATTGTGCTGTCCATTTTTGAGTTTTTGTATCTAGTCCTGTTGCACAGTCTGTATCCCTTCAGCTCCAATTACCCATTATCTTACCCTGTTTCTAACTCCTGCTGGACTCTGTTACCAATGACATATTCCAAGTTTATTCTCGAATGTCGGTTCACATCAGTGGGACCATACAGTATTTGTCCTTTAGTTTTTGGCTAGACTCACTCAGCATAATGTTCTCTAGGTCCATCCATGTTATTACATGCTTCATAAGTTTATTCTGTCTTAAAGCTGCATAATATTCCATCGTATGTATATACCACAGTTTGTTTAGCCACTTGTCTATTGATGGGCATTTTGGCTGTTTCCATCTCTTTGCAATTGTAAATACTGCTGCTATAAACATTGGTGTGCAAATGTCCGTTTGTGTCTTTGCCCTTAAGTCCTCTGAGTAGATACCTAGCAATGGTATTGCTGGGTCGTATGGCAATTCTATATTCAGTTTTTTGAGGAACCGCCAAACTGTCTAACACAGTGGTTGTACCATTTGACATTCCCACCAACAGTGGATAAGTGTGCCTCTTTCTCCGCATCCTCTCCAGCACTTGCCATTTTCTGTTTTGTTGATAATGGCCATTCTGGTGAGTGTGAGATGATATCTCATTGTGGTTTTGATTTGCATTTCTCTAATGGCCAGGGACATTGAGCATCTCTTCATGTGCCTTTTGGCCATTTGTATTTCCTCTTCTGAGAGGTGTCTGTTCAAGTCTTTTTCCCATTTTGTAATTGGGTTGGCTGTCTTTTTGTTGTTGAGTTGAACAATCTCTTTACAAATTCTGGATACTAGACCTTTATCTGATATGTCGTTTCCAAATATTGTCTCCCATTGTGTAGGCTGTCTTTCTACTTTCTTGATGAAGTTCTTTGATGCACAAAAGTGTTTAATTTTGAGGAGCTCCCATTTCTTTCTTTCTTTCTTCAGTGCTCTTGCTTTAGGTTTAAGGTCCATAAAACCACCTCCAATTGTAAGATTCATAAGATATCTCCCTACATTTTCCTCTAACTGTTTTATGGTCTTAGGTCTAATGTTTAGATCTTTGATCCATTTTGAGTTAACTTTTGTATAGGGTGTGAGATACGGGTCCTCTTTCATTCTTTTGCATATGGATATCCAGTTCTCTAGGCACCATTTATTGAAGAGACTGTTCTGTCCCAGGTGAGTTGGCTTGACTGCCTTATCAAAGATCAAATGTCCATAGAGGAGAGGGTCTATATCTGAGCACTCTATTCGATTCCATTGGTCGATACATCTATCTTTATGCCAATACCATGCTGTTTTGACCACTGTGGCTTCGTAATATGCCTTAAACTCCGGCAGCGTGAGACCTCCAGCTTCATTTTTTTCCTCAAGATACTTTTAGCAATTTGGGGCACCCTGCCCTTCCAGATAAATTTGCTTATTGGTTTTTCTATTTCTGAAAAATAAGTTGTTGGGATTTTGATTGGTATTGCATTGAATCTGTAAATCAATTTAGGTAGGATTGACATCTTAATTATATTTAGTCTTCCAATCCATGAACACGGTATGCTCTTCCACCTATTTAGGTCTTCTGTGATTTCTTTTAACAGTTTCTTGTAGTTTTCTTTGTATAGGTTTTTTGTCTCTTTAGTTAAATTTATTCCTAGGTATTTTATTCTTTTAGTTGCAATTGTAAATGGGATTCGTTTCTTGATTTCCCCCTCAGCTTGTTCATTGCTGGTGTATAGAAATGCTACAGATTTTTGAATGTTGATCTTGTAACCTGCTACTTTGCTGTACTCATTTATTAGCTCCAGTAGTTTTGTTGTGGATTTTCTGGGTTTTCGACGTATAGTATCATATCGTCTGCAAACAGTGATAGTTTTACTTCTTCCTTTCCAATTTTGATGCCTTGTATTTCTTTTTCTTGTCTAATTGCTCTGGCTAGAACCTCCAACACGATGTTGAATAATAGTGGTGATAATGGACATCCTTGTCTTGTTCCTGATCTTAGGGGGAAAGTTTTCAATTTTTCCCCATTGAGGATGATATTAGCTGTGGGTTTTTCATATATTCCCTCTATCATTTTAAGGAAGTTCCCTTGTATTCCTATCTTTTGAAGTGTTTTCAACAGGAAAGGATGTTGAATCTTGTCAAATGCCTTCTCTGCATCAATTGAGATGATCCTGTGATTTTTCTGCTTTGATTTGTTGATATGGTGTATTACATTAATTGATTTTCTTATGTTGAACCATCCTTGCATACCTGGGATGAATCCTACTTGGTCATGATGTATAATTCTTTTAATGTGTTGTTGGATTCGATTTGCTAGAATTTTGTTGAGGATTTTTGTATCTATATTCATTAGAGAGATTGGTCTGTAGTTTTCTTTTTTTGTAATATCTTTGCCTGGTTTTGGTATGAGGGTGATGTTGGCTTCATAGAATGAATTAGGTAGCTTTCCCTCCGCTTCGATGTTTTTGAAGAGTTTGAGCAGAGTTGGTACTAATTCTTTCTGGAATGTTTGGTAGAATTCACATGTGAAGCTGTCTGGTCCTGGACTTTTCTTTTTAGGAAGCTTTTGAATGACTGATTCAATTTCTTTACTTGTGATTGGTTTGTTGAGGTCATCTATTTCTTCTTGAGTCAAAGTTGGTTGTTCATGTCTTTCCAGGAACCTGTCCATTTCATCTAAATTGTTGCATTTATTAGCGTAAAGTTGTTTATAGTATCCTGTTATTACCTCCTTTATTTCTGTGAGGTCAGTGGTTATGTCTCCTCTTCCATTTCTGATCTTATTTATTTGCATCCTCTCTCTTCTTCTTTTTGTCAGTCTTGCTAAGGGCCCATCAATCTTATTGATTTTCTCATAGAACCAACTTCTGGTCTTACTGATTTTCTCTATTGTTTTCATGTTTTCAATTTCATTTATTTCTGCTCTAATCTTTGTTATTTCTTTGCTTTTGCTTGCTTTGGGGTTAGTTTGCTGTTCTTTCTCCAATTCTTCCAAGTGGACAGTTAATTCCTGAATTTTTGCCTTCTCTTCTTTTCTGATATAGGCATTTAGGGCAATAAATTTCCCTCTTAGCACTGCCTTTGCTGTGTCCCATAGGTTTTGATATGTTGTGTTTTCGTTTTCATTCACCTCGAGATATTTACGAATTTCTCCTGCAATTTCTTCCTTGACCCACTCGTTGTTTAAGAGTGTGTTGTGGAGCCTCCACGTATTTGTGAATTTTCTGGCACTCCACCTATTATTGATTTCCAACTTCATTCCTTTATGATCCGAGAAAGTGTTGTGTATGATTTCAATCTTTTTAAATTTGTTAAGACTTGCCTTGTGACCCAGTATATGGTCTATCTTTGAGAATGATCCATGAGCACTTGAGAAAAAGGTGTATCCTGCTGTTGTGGGATGTAATGTCCTATAAATGTCTGTTAAGTCTAGCTCATTTATTGTAATATTCAAATTCTCTATTTCTTTATTGATCCTCTGTCTAGATGTTCTGTCCATTGATGAGAGTGGCGAATTGAAGTCTCCAACTATTATGGTATATGTGTCTATTTCCCTTTTCAGTGTTTGCAGTGTATTCTTCACATATTTTGGGGCATTCTGGTTCGGTGCATAAATATTTATGATTGTTATGTCTTCTTGTTTAATTGTTCCTTTTATTAGTAGATAGTGTCCTTCTTTGTCTCTTTTAACTGTTTGACATTTGAAGTCTAATTTGTTGGATATCAGTATAGCTACTCCTGCTCTTTTCTGGTTGTTATTTCCATGAAATATCTTTTCCCAACCTTTCACTTTCAACCTATGTTTATCTTTGGGTCTAAGATGTGTTTCCTGTAGACAGCATATAGAAGGATCCTGTTTTTTAATCCATTCTGCCAGTCTATGTCTTTTGATTGGGGAATTCAGTCCATTAACAGTTAGTGTTATTACTGTTTGGATAATATTTTCCTCTAACATTTTGCCTTTTGTATTATATATATCATATGTGATTTTCCTTCTTTCTACACTCTTCTTCATACCTCTGTCTTCTGTCTTTTCGTGTCTGACTCTAGTGCTCCCTTTAGGATTTCTTGCAGAGCTGGTCTTTTGGTCACAAATTCTCTCAGTGACTTTTTGTCTGAGAATGTTTTAATTTCTTCCTCATTTTTGAAGGGCAATTTTTCTGGATATAGGAGTCTTGGTTGGCAGTTTTTCTCTTTTAGTAATTTAAATATATCATCCCACTGTCTTCTAGCTTCCATGGTTTCTGCTGAGAAATCTACACATAGTCTTATTGGGTTTCCCTTGTATGTGATGGATTGTTTTTCTCTTGCTGCTTTCAAGATCCTCTCTTTCTCTTTGACCTCTGACATTCTAACTAGTAAGTGTCTTGGAGAATGCCTGTTTGGGTCTATTCTCTTTGGGGTGCGCTGCACTTCTTGGATCTGTAATTTTAGGTCTTTCATAAGAGTTGGGAAATTTTCAGTGATAATTTCTTCCATTAGTTTTTCTCCTCCTTTTCCCTTCTCTTCTCCTTCTGGGACACCCACAACACGTATATTTGTGCGCTTCATATTGTCATTCACTTCCCTGATCCCCTGCTCAAATTTTTCCATTCTTTTCCCTATAGTTTCTGTTTCTTTTTGGAATTCAGATGTTCCATCCTCCAGTTCACTAATTCTATCTTCTGTCTCTTTAAATCTACCATTGTAGGTATCCATTGTTTTTTCCATCTTTTCTACTTTGTCCTTCAATCCCATAAGTTCTGTGATTTGTTTTTTCAGACTTTCTATTTCTTCTTTTTTGTTCAGCCCATTTCTTCTTCATGTCCTCCCTCAATTTATTGATTTGGTTTTTGAAGAGGTTTTCCATTTCTGTTCGTATATTCAGAATTAGTTGTCTCAGCTAATTTGAACTATTTCAAATCAAATTTGAACTACTGGTTTGTTCCTTTGACTGGGCCTTATCTTCAATTTTCCTAGCGTGATCCATTATTTTCTGCTGGCATCTGGGCATTTAATCAGATTTCCCTGGGTGTGGGACCCAGCAGGTTGAAAGATTTTCCTGTGAAATCTCTGGGCTGTTTTTCTTATCCTGCCCAGTATGTGGCGCTCATGGCGCTCGTCTGTCTGCGGGTCCCACTAGTAAAAGATGCTGTGGCTCCTTTAACTTTGGAAAACTCTCGCTGTGCGGGGGGGTTGCCGGCCAAAGCGGCTTGGGGGAGTTCCGATTCAAATCTCCTCGCCGGCCCGGGAGTCCGCATCGGGGGGTGGCCGACCTCCGCGGCTTGGAGGACCTCCTATCCAATTCTCCCAGCTGGCCCGGGAGGCCATGCGTTGGGGGGGGTGCTGGCTGCCACGGCTTGAGGGGACCGCCTGTCCAATTCTCCCAGCCGGCCCGGGAAGGAGGGAGGGAGGGACTCCGGCCACCAGCTGCCCCGGCCCGGGGAAGCGTGCGCCCCTCGGGTATCTCACAGCAGCGGATTCTCCCTACCAGTTCAGCCATTCCAGAATGGGGTACGCTGTCTTTTTGGTCTCTGTTGTGGCTCCGGGAGTTGTTCTGTACTGTTTCTATTTCTTTAGTAGCTGTTCTGGAGGAGGAACTAAGACCCGCGTGTCTTACTAAGCCGCCATCTTCTCCGGAAGTCGGTCATATTGTTTTTGAGAACCTTTTGTCTGATGTTTTGCAGAGTCTCTCCTACCAGCTGTCCCAGAGCTCCTGTGTGTCTGAGCTACACCAACTTCTTAACTTGCCACCTGGGAGCCACGGCACCGACTACGCCTCAGAGAAGAGCCTCTTCTGCCTATAAGGAATCCCCCTGGCAGGGCTTGGGGGGCGATGAACGCTCCAGAGGCCCCATGACCTCCCTGTACGTGGGTCACTGGCACTCCGACGTCCCCGAGGTCATAAAGTTCAGTCCTGTGGGGCCAGTGCTGCCTATATGGGGCTCTGGCGACTTGACTGATCCCCGGCCGCTCCCTGGGCTATGCCTACCTCAACTTCCAGTAGCCGGCTGATGCTGAGCGGACCCTGGACACCGTGAACTTTGATGTGATTGAGGGAAAGCCAATCCAAATCATGTGGTCTCAGAGGGATCTGTTTTTGAGAAAATCTGGTATTGGAAACATCTCCATTAAGAATGTGGACAAATCCATAGGTAATAAAGCATTTTATGATACTTTTTCTGCTTTTGGAAACATTCTGTCCTGTAAGGTAGTGTGTGATGAGAATGGCTTCTAAGGGTTATGCCTTTGTCGGCTTCATGACTCAAAAGGCTGTGGACAAGGCCATTGAGAAGATGAAGGGCATGTGCCTCAATGACCACAAAGTGTGGGCAGATTTAAGTCTCACAAAGAGCTTGGGATGCTGAGCTTGGAGCCAAAGCCAAGGAATTCACCAATGTGTATGTCAGAATCTTTGGGGAAGAGGTGGATGCTGAGAGTCTGAAAGAGCTACTCAGCCAGTTTGGTAAAATTCTAAGTGTCAAGGTGATGCGAGATCCCAGGGGGAAATCCAAAGGCTTTGGCTTTGTGAGTTACAAAAAACCCAAGGATGCCAATAAGGCCATGGAAGAGATGAATGGAAAAGAAATCAGTGGGAAAGTCATATTTGTAGGACATGTACAAAAGAAAGTTGAATGGTGGGCTGAGTTAAAACGAAAATTTGAGTAGCTGAAACAGAGGAGAATTATTCGGTATCAGGGGATGAATCTTTACATTAAGAACTTGGATGGGGCAGGCCACAGTGGGTCAGCAGGCAGAGTTCTCACCTGCCATGCCAGAGACCTGGGTTCAATTCCTGGTGCCTGCCCATGCAAAAAAGAAAAAATAGAAAGAACTTGGATGACACCATTGATGATAAGTTAAGGAAAGAATTTTCTCCTTTTGGATCAACTACCTGTGCTATAAGGTGATGCTGGAGGATGGGAGAAGCAAAGGGTTTGTCTTTGTCTGCTTCTCATCTCCCAGAGAGGCAACCAAAGCAGACACTGAAAAGAATGGATGCATTGTGGGCTCCAAGCCACTGTACATTGCCCTGGCCCAGAGAAAGGAAGAGAGAAAGGCTCACCTTACCAACCAGTATATGCAGCAGGTGAGCAGGAATGCGAGCGCTCTCCCGGTGCCATCTCAAATCAGTTTCGGCCTGCAGCTGGTGGCTACTTTGTGTTGGCAGTTCCACAGGCTCAGGGAAGACCTCCATATTATATGCCTAACCAGGTAGCACAGATGAGGCCTAATCCATGCTGGCAAGAAGGTGGGAGACCTCAAGGCTTCCAAGGACTGCCAAGTACTTTACACCCAGTCTGGGCCTCATACAGCTCTTCACCACCTGACTCCAACTGGTAATGCTCCAGCCTCTCAGTGGCCTCGGGTCTGAGTACCTGGACCACTTGGCTATGGACTTTGGTGGGGCTGGTGCCACCCAGCAAGGACTGACTGATAGCTGCCAGTCTGGAGGTGTTCCCACAGCTGTACAGAACTTGGCACCTCATGATGCCGTTGCTGCTGCTGCTTCTCATGCTGTTGTACCATACAAATATGCCTCTAGTGTCCACAGCCGTCATCCTGCAATACAGCCTCTGCAGGCATGACAGCCTCTGCAGGCATGACAGCCTCTGCAGGTACCACAGCCTGCAGTCCCTGGTGGGGGGCCAGGAGCTCCTGACCACCTCCATGCTGGCTGCAGCACCCCTCAGGAACAGAAGCAGATGCTAGGAGAACACTTGTTCCCACTTATCCAAACAATGTATTCAAACCTGGCTGGAAAGATTATGGGGGCGATGCTGGAGATCGACAACTCAGAACTGCTGCACATGCTGGAGTCTCCCGAGTCCCTCCGCTCCAAGGTGGATGAAGCTGTGGTGGTTCTGCAGGTTCATCATGCCAAGAAGGAAGCTTCCCAGAAGGAGTCAAAAGCCTAATAACCCCTCATGAATTTCAGCTCAGAGTTGGAAGACTTCCTACCTTGTCCTTGGACTTCAACACCAAGAACCACAAAATGCAAACTTAATAGGTCATTTTGTATCAAAGGTCGATTATGATGTACCTAGAATTTTTCAATTATATGAATATATTCTCTGGGTTCTGCTACGGCCACAGACAGTGTTAACTATTTTTTTTTTATTATTGTGAGTTTTGATCTTTCCCCCCAGAAGTTGGTTTTATTTGATGTACCCAAGTCTTAAGTTTTTCAATAAAGGGAAAACAAAAAACCAAAAAAGTATTGATAGAGTCCCTCGAGGATCTGAAGGGGGGAAATATATATATATGTAACTATTAAACTTTCCCATCTGGGAAACTGTGGGTACCCTCTCAACCATTGGGGATTCCCAAGAAAATAGGCCAAGCACTGGATTTTGAGGCTTGTCCTCATGAAACTTATTTCTGTAGGGGAGAAGCTAAGACTACCCATAGTGAGCCTAAGAGTTGCTTCCTCTTTGTTGCTTAGATGTGGCTTCTCTCTCTCTCAGCCCAACTCTGCAAGGAAAATCACTGCCCTCCCCACTATGTGGTACAAGTCATTCAGGGGTGAAAACCTCCCTGAGGGATGTGTACGGCCCTGGTACCATGGGATTGACAATGCCTTCCTGGCCAAAAGGGAAAAAGAAGTGTAATAAGATAAGGCATCAGTGGCCAAGAGAGATCAAATGGAGTCAAGAGACTATTCTGGAGGCTATTCTTATGCAAGCTTCAGTTAGATAGTGCTAATTGCCATGGTTTGCTAAACCCCAATCAACATCACTCCTGTTGACTCTTGAAAACATCTAGTGTTTCAACTGAGACTCTTATAAAGGTTTCACCACTAGGTTTGCCTTCCTGGAACCTATAATTCCCAGAGGGTTCCTAGGTCAGGTAAATCCTGAAACCCAGAGTGACCAGCCTCTCCAGGATTACCAATTAATTACATCCCCCTCTTCTTTAGTGTGGACACCCCTTCTCAACATGGAAAAGTCAGAACAGACACTGCCTAGAGTACCCTATAGATTGGGAGAAGAATCAGAGGAGAGGGAGGAGGTATAAAAGAGAAGGTAGGATTTAACAAATGAGTATGGCTACTAAACAGTATATTAATATTCCTTCTAGCCTCCAGTGTTTTGGACCAGCTAAAAGGAGAAATCTGAGATGATGGAATGGTAGCCAGTGACAAACTCTGGGATCAGTTCTGTAACTACTTGTTGAAGTGTCCTTTGAAAATTATTGCTTTTTGTTTTTCTTTGCTTTGTATATGTTATATTATACAATAATAAAAATTTTTTTAAGGTATTACAATAATTAGCAAAAATTTCTGTCCTTCTGTAACTAAATTTGCATGGGCAGAATGTTATTCATATACTTAAAAATTGTTTAAAATTCCTAAAAATTTAACAGTATTCTCACTGTTCATGTTATATCCTAATACTAATCTGTATAATAACCAGATTTGCTTGTCAGTTACACTATTTCGCCTTAAAGTTTTTATAAAATATTATGTAGTCAGCTATAAGTCAGAACTTTATCTTCAACAAAAAGGACTTTAAAGAGCAACAAGGCAAGCATAAAAATTATGTTCTACCTGTTAATTACACATATCCCTGGTAAATGTGTAAAAGTAAAACAGGACAAAACTTCCACAATAGTTTGTAGTTGACAACCTACAACCTACAACAACTGTCAAATGTTTTTATTACTGAAAGTAAATTCATTAAAAAATGTTTGTAAAAAGTTAAAGCTTGGGCAGTGCAATGGTGGCTCAGTGACAGAATTCTCACCTGCCATGCGAGAGACCTGGGTTCAATTCCTGGAGCCTGCCTGTATTAGTTAGGGTTCTCTAGAGAAACAGAATCAACAGGGAACACTTGCAAATATAAAATTTATGAAGGTGTCTCACGTGACCGTAGGAATGCAGAGTCCAAAATCCACAGGGCAGGCTGCGAAGCCGATGACTCCAATGGATGGCCTGGATGAACTCCACAGGAGAGAGGCTCACCAGCCAAAGCAGGAATGCAAACCTGTCTCCTCTGAGTCTTCCTTAAAAGGCTTCCCATGATTGGATTTAGCATCACTAATTGCAGAAGACACTCCCCTTTGGCTGATTACAAATGGAATCAGCTGTGGATGTAGCTGACATGATCATGACCTAATCCTATGAAATGTCCTCATTGCAACAGACAGGCTAGCGCTTGCCCAATCAGATGAACAGGTATCACAACTTGGCCAAGTTGACACCTGTCCCTAACCATGACAGTCCACCCCTTGTCAACTTGGCACATATATATATACATATATATATATGTATATATATATATCACCTTAGACCATACTTAATTTCCAAATGAAAACAAATAAGCACACATTTTTTCTTTTACCTGACAATACTCAACTGTCCTGCATATAACTGGAAACACATTAAATCTCTCCAGAATAGCGTGCAAATCCTTGGGCAACATTCATTCTTAAACTTGATATCTTACAACTTAAATTGTATAACACAAACAAAACAGCATTACAGTCCTCGTTTCTGTAACTGATCACGTGGTCGAAGTTCATATTTATCACTACCTTCTTCCACTACCCATTCCATGTTCCCTTTCCCCTCAGCAAGCACTTCAGCTGGCTGTGGTTCTTTGCCTGGTGGGGTGACCCAAACCTTCATTCCTGAAGTCTCAGAGCCATTAGTAGTCCTGCCTGGATTGTGTTGTTGCAGTTTTCCATTGATTTTAATCACAGGGCATGGTAGTACTAATAGACGCCCCAGGGGATCTCCTATATTCCAAGAAAACTCTTCTTTACCTCCATTATGTAGTTGCAGTCCTACTTCTTTCTGATAGTCAGGGTCAATTACCCCAGACAATAATGTAATCCCCTTCTTGGTGTGTTGATCCAGAGGCATAAGTAGCCCAAAGTGGCCAGGTGGCAATCTTAACTTCCAGTTCAGTGGTATCACTGTTGTTTCTCCTGGAGAAAGCACACCCCGTTTTGTAACTAAAACCTGTAGACCAGCAGAACTCAGGGTAGCAGGGACAGGAAGCAAAAATTTTCCTAGTGGATCACTAGGAGTAATAGTGAGTGGCACCACACCCATTTCCACCCCTTGGTTCCTGGAACCATGGATCCTGGCTATGGGAGAAACAGCACCATACAGCGGACGCTGATTCAGAGCATACACAGCTTCCTGGAGAACATTACCCCAGCCTTTCAAGTTTTTGCCACCTAGTTGGCACCGTAATTGAGTTTTCAAAAGGCCATTCCACCGTTCTATCAATCCAGCTGCTTCTGGATGATGGGGAACATGGTAAGACCAGAGAATTCCATGAGCATGTGCCCATTCCCGCACTTCATTTGCCGTGAAGTGTGTTCCTTGATCCGAAGCAATGCTATGTGGAATACCATGACGATGGATAAGGCATTCTGTAAGCCCACGGATAGTAGTTTTGGCAGAAGCATTGCGTGCAGGGAAAGCAAACCCATATCCAGAGTATGTGTCTATTCCAGTTAGAACAAATCGCTGCCCCTTCCATGAAGGGAGTGGTCCATGTAGCTGGCTGGTCACCTCGGGGAATGGTGCCATATCGGGGGCTGAGTGTGGGTCTCTGCTGCTGGCAGATTGGGCACTCAGCAGTGGCTGTAGCCAGGTCAGCCTTGGTGAGTGGAAGTCCGTGTTGCTGAGCCCATGCATAACCTCCATCCCTACCACCATGACCACTTTGCTCATGAGCCCATTGGGCAATAACAGGAGTTGCTGGGGAAGGAGGCTGACTGGTATCCATAGAACGGGTCATCTTATCCACTTGATTATTAAAATCTTCCTCTGCTGAAGTCACCCTCTGGTGTGCATTCACATGGGACACAAATATCTTCATGTTTTTAGCCCACTCAGAAAGGTCTATCCACATACTTCTTCCCCAGACCTCTTTGTCACCAATTTTCCAATTATGGTCTTTCCGAGTCCCTGACCATCCAGCCAAACCATTAGCAACAGCCCATGAGTCAGTATACAAACGCACCTCTGGCCAGTTTTCCTTCCAAGCAAAATGAACAACCAGGTGCACTGCTCGAAGTTCTGCCCACTGGGAGGATTTCCCCTCACCACTGTCCTTCAAGGACACCCCAGAAAGGGGTTGTAATGCTGCAGCTGTCCACTTTCGGGTCGTACCTGCATATCGTGCTGAACCGTCTGTAAACCAGGCCCGAGTTTTCTCTTCCTCAGTCAATTCACTGTAAGGAACTCCCCAAGAGGCCATAGCTCTGGTCTGGGAAAGAGAAGGTAATGTGGCAGCAGGAGTGGAAACCATGGGCTTGTGCCACTTCTTCATGTAACTTACTTGTGCCTTCAGGACCTGCTCTGGCTCTATCTCGTATATACCATTTCCACTTTACAATAGAGTACTGCTGTGCACGCCCAACTTTATGGCTTGGTGGGTCAGACAACACCCAACTCATGATAGGCAACTCAGGTCTCATGGTAACTTGGTGGCCCATGGTTAAGCGTTCAGTCTCTACTAAGGCCCAGTAGCAGGCCAAAAGCTGTTTCTCAAAAGGAGAGTAGTTATCTGCAGCAGATGGTAAGGCTTTGCTCCAAAATCCTAAGGGTCTGCGTTGTGATTCTCCTATAGGGGCCTGCCAAAGGCTCCAGACAGCATCTCTATTTGCCACTGACACTTCTAGCACCATTGGATCTGCTGGATCATACGGCCCAAGTGGCAGAGCAGCTTGCACAGCAGCCTGGACCTGTCTCAGAGCCTCCTCTTGTTCAGGTCCCCACTCAAAATTAGCAGCTTTTCTGGTCGCTCGATAAATGGGCCGGAGTAGCACACCCAAATGAGGAATATGTTGTTGCCAAAATCCAAAAAGACCAACTAGGCGTTGTGCCTCTTTTTTGGATGTGGGAGGGGCCAGATGCAGCAATTTATCCTTCACCTTAGAAGGGATATCTCGACATGCCCCACACCACTGGACACCTAAAAATTTTACTGAGGTGGAAGGCCCCTGTATTTTTGTTGGATTTATCTCCCATCCTCTGACACGCAAATGCCTTACCAGTAAATCTAGAGTAGTTGCTACTTCTTGCTCACTAGGTCCAATCAACATGATATCATCAATATAATGGACCAGTGTGATGTCTTGTGGGAGGGAGAAACGATCAAGGTCTCTGCGAACAAGATTATGACATAGGGCTGGAGAGTTGATATACCCCTGAGGTAGGACAGTGAAAGTATATTGCTGACCTTGCCAGCTGAAAGCAAACTGTTTTTGGTGGTCCTTACTAATAGCTATTGAGAAAAAAAGCATTTGCCAGATCAATAGCTGCATACCAGGTACCAGGGGATGTATTGATTTGCTCAAGCAATGATACTACATCTGGAACAGCAGCTGCAATTGGAGTTACCACCTGGTTGAGTTTACGATAATCCACTGTCATTCTCCAAGACCCATCTGTTTTCTGCACAGGCCAAATAGGAGAGTTGAACGGGGATGTGGTGGGAATCACCACCCCTGCATCTTTCAAGTCCTTAAGAGTGGCAGTAATCTCTGCAATCCCTCCAGGAATACGGTATTGCTTTTGATTTACTATTTTGGTTGGTAGGGGCAGTTCTAGTGGCTTCCACTTGGCCTTTCCCACCATAATAGCCCTCACTGCACGAGTTAGAGAACCAACGTGGGGATTCTGCCAGTTGCTCAGTATGTCTATGCCAATTATACATTCCGGAACTGGGGAAATAACTACAGGATGGGTCCAGGGGCCCACTGGACCCACTGTAAGACGGACCTGAGCTAAAACTCCATTGATCACCTGGCCTCCATAAGCCCCCACTCTGACTGGTGGTCCAGAGTGACGTTTTGGGTCCCCTGGAATTAATGTCACTTCTGAACCAGTGTCTAATAATCCCCGAAATATCTGATCATTTCCTTTTCCCCAATGCACAGTTACCCTGGTAAAAGGCCGTCGGTCCCCTTGGGGAAGACTTAGAGGAAGGTTAACAGTATAAATTTGTGGCAGTGTAACAGGTTTCTCCCCCATAGGGACCTGGCCTCCCCTTCATTCAAGGGGCTCAGGGTCTGTAAACTGTTTCAAGTCTGGAAATTGGTTAAGGGGCCGTGACTCTGTGTTTTTGTAATTCAGGTTAGACTTCTGTTCCCTTGACCTAGAACTCTTTTGTTTATACAGCTCCAACAAGAATTTAGTAGACTGCCCTTCTATTGTATTTCTAGGCACCCCATGATTTACTAGCCAATGCCACAAATCTCTGCGTGTCATATAATTTTGATGCCTCCTTTGAGTTTGTTGTCTATTATAATACCCACGTCTACCCTGTCTTTGGTGATTAAGTGCTGCCACCTGGCTTCTGCCAACTCGGGATCCTGTCATTCCCATAGTGTTTAAGGATTCCAGCTCAGTGACAGCAGTTCCTACAGTAATATCTGACCTACAGAGAAGTGCAACCACAGAGCTCTTGAAGGATGATGGTGCTAGTCTCACAAATTTATTTCTCACTGTTCTGGTAAAAGGTGCATCCTCTGGACATTCCTGGGGTGTAAGAGCAGGCTTTGCATGATAAATCCACTCGAACATCCCAATCTCTCTAAGCCTCTGGATCCCCTCATCTACATTATACCAGGGCAGTTCTGGCATTTCAACCTCAGGTAATGTTGGCCACCTTTTGATCCATGTTTCAACCAACCACCCAAACAAGCTGTTAACACCTTTTCTAACTGCTCTAGCTATAACATTGAATGCAGAATCTTTGCTTAGTGGGCCCATATCAATAAATTCAGCCTGATCCAGCCTTATATTCCTCCCACCATTATCCCACACTCTTAAAATCCATTGCCACACATATTCCCCTGATTTCTGTCTATATAAATTGGAAAACTCACACAGTTCTTTTGGAGCATAACGTACCTCCTCATGTGTGATACTTTGTACCTCACCTTTAGGGGCCTGTTGGGACTTGAGTCTAGTTATAGGTCTAGAAGAAATGAGGGGTGGTGGGGGTGGGTCATGAAAAGAATTAGAAATATCTTCCAAGCCATTTGCTTCAGGGCTTTCATTTGCAGTTTCATCTGGTGAAACAGGATTAATAACTCTAGGGCTAATCCCTTCAGGAGGAGGTTGGGTAGCCAATTCCTCAAGGCAGGCTGGAGGTGGGGTGGCTATGTCCTCAGGGCAGACTATTACAGGGTTATCTAAAGAAGGCTCAGCATGGTCTAGGGTTTCAACCTCACCCCCAACATCATTATCAATCCATATGTCACCATCCCATTTTTCAGGGTCCCACTCCTTTCCAATCAATGCCCTCACTTTAACGGCAGACGCCATGCAAGACTGAGATTTCAGTTTACGTTGTAAAGTTGCTACTCTAACAATAAGATTCTGAGTCTGATTTTCAGAGATCTCAAGTCTACGGCTACAGGAAATAAAATTTTCCTTCAGGATACTCATAGAAGCCTCTACATCTTTCAGACGGCACTTAAGCTTCTTGTTTGAAGCCTTAAGCCCATCCCTTTCATCCTTTAATGTAGACAGTGTATCTAACAACAACCAACCAACATCTCTATAACTCTTATTTCTACAAAACTCTGTAAAGGTGTCAAAAACATTATCCCCCAGAGTCTGGCTTCGTACAAGCGAAGCATTAGGAGAATCGAATGATGATATTTTGACTATCTCCTTTGCCAACTCAGTCCATGGATTGGGAGTGTCATTCTGATTACGGGAATCAGAGTTCTTAGTGTCTCTGAGCCCAGTCAGAGTAGAAAACCATTCATAAAAACCCATTTTTAAGATTCTGTTCCTTAAGAACCACTCCTGGTACCAAGATGTATTAGTTAGGGTTCTCTAGAGAAACAGAATCAACAGGGAACACTTGCAAATATAAAATTTATGAAGGTGTCTCATGTGACCGTAGGAATGCAGAGTCCGAAATCCACAGGGCAGGCTGCGAAGCCGATGACTCCAATGGATGGCCTGGATGAACTCCACAGGAGAGAGGCTCACCAGCCAAAGCAGGAATGCAACCTGTCTCCTCTGAGTCTTCCTTAAAAGGCTTCCCATGATTGGATTTAGCATCACTAATTGCAGAAGACACTCCCCTTTGGCTGATTACAAATGGAATCAGCTGTGGATGTAGCTGACATGATCATGACCTAATCCTATGAAATGTCCTCATTGCAACAGACAGGCTAGCGCTTGCCCAATCAGATGAACAGGTATCACAACTTGGCCAAGTTGACACCTGTCCCTAACCATGACACTGCCCATGCCAAAAAATAAAAAAATTAAAAAAAAAAAATTTTTTTTAAATTAAAGCTTGAACTATCAGCTGTTAGTAATAACATTTACTTCTAAGATTGAACTATTATTTCTAAATTATGAGATGCTTTGTTCTTTGTATAACCTAGTAGTTCCCTAAAAATTTAAGTATCTGATTAGCACCCAAGACCCAAAGTTAAAGTTTTCCAGTTTTGAAGTCAGCATTACTCCATACAGCAACATGTAAATAATACCAATCTAGTTAAGACTAAAATAAATATAATATTGTCTATATTTTAAAACATTAACTTCTGTGTGAGACCAAAAAAGAGCCAGAGTATTTTAAGCAAAACAAATTAAAATATATATATTTGCAAATTCCCTTAAACTTAAACAACAACAGCAAAATCCCTATAAAACTATTAAACTTCTCCACTTAGGGAATTCCTTCTATTCTGTTAAGCAATGAAGGCTCCCAATTTAATAAGCCAAAGCCCTATCCCCCAGGGACTTTAGCTCAAAAAGCAAAACTAATTGCCCTCACCTGAGCACTAAAACTAAAAAAAAGGAAAAATCTCTACACAATTACTGTGCTGGTTTTAAACTGTTGTGTACTCCCCAAAAGGCCATGTTTTTTAATCCTCATTCAGTAATGCTGGGTGGGATCTTTTTTATTAACTTGCTTCCTTGGAGATATGACCCACCCAGTTGTGGGTGGGACCTTCTGATTAGGTGGTTTCCATACGGATGTGTTTCTACCCATTCAAGGTGTGGTTGCTTCCTGGAGTCCTTTAAGAGGGAACCATTTCGGAAAACGCTTCAAAGCCAACAGTAGACTCAGACATTTGGAGATGCAGAAAGAAAATGCCCCCCAGGGAAGCTGGGGGCATTTTGAAAGGAGAAGCCAAAGACCCTAGCAGATGTCAGCAACATGCCTTCCCAGCTCACAGAGGTGTTCAGGACTCATTGGCCTTCTTGAGCCAAGGTATCTTTGCCTGGATACTTTAGTTTGAACATTTTTATAACAACTTAATAAATTCCCTTTTTAAAAGCTATTCCATTTCTGGTATATTGCATTCCAGCAGCATTTATAAACTAAAATAAATACCAAATATGCTTTCCTGGTCCTGCATGCTCATGCAGCAGTGTGAAAAAGAGCAAGCATTTTTGACAAAAGGTAAAACCCCAATTCTCTTACCAACAGAAAAACAGAAGTTAATTCATTGCCCTGGCCATCAAAAAAAATTATAACATCTCTCTAATAACTGGGATGACAAGGCAGCCAAAGCTGCAGCCCAATCAATCAAGCCCCTTCTAAGCCTCATCCCCACACCTCTTAACTTGGTACGTGCACCCTCTTATTCCCCACTTAAGCAGAAATGAGCTGCCTAGCTGGAATTCACTCCTGGACATGAAAAATAATCATTTCCTTCCCTCTTCCCCATTCTCACTTAGCTAATGCCTCTCCTAGGCCCACTCACTTCTATCCTCTTGCTATTAATTGACCCTGCATTTTTAGGCTTCTCACCAACTTTATTTCCTCCAGACCAGAAGCCTTTCACAACAAACTAATGCTGATGTGAGGATTTTCAGTCGTTCCTACCATCCCTCTGGTCTCCTCCCCTCTCGGTTTAAATGAGATAGGCAGAAAGTTCTACCCCCACTCAGGTAAGGCCTATACCCACCCCACCCCCCCCCCACTCACACCCCCGCATAAGACAGAAGGAGCTACAGAAGATGGAACCTTGTCCCTCAGCAACCCTTAAGATTAAGGGTCAAGAACTCTCTGATGGGAAAGTTGAGGCAGGCTAGATCGGGACCTGGAGAGGGGAGAGAAGTCCTTGAGCAAGGACAGTTTATCAAGGTCAAGAAGTTCTGTGTCCCCATAGACAACCTGCCCAGAGGCTACCTGCTTATAAGAAACACCTGGGAACAGACAACCCAGCTGAAGGCAAATGACCCTCACCTGAGTGGATCACTACAGAGAAGGGTAGAGTCAAACGCACTATCTACCACCAGGCACCACCCTTAAGAGAAGGGAGGGGAGAAGAAATCAGGAGAAAGCCCTGATCAAGGAAGGGAGGAGGGAGAATAAGTAAAGCTAATCTATAAAGGCAAATGGTCTCACATTGCCTATTGCCTCTCATCTTTCTCACCTCTTTGTGAGAGTGCTCACATGTCCTCTTACATGTGTACCTGATAACTTTCTTACCTACTTGCTCTATCTGTGCTGTGCACTCAAATTCTTTCTCATGGTACAGCCAAGGACCTGGAAGCTGAAATGCAGCAACACCATGAAGACAGGGACTTTCTATGAGGGTAGGGATCTCTTTTCCTTTAAAAAAAAAAATGTTTGAGGTATAGTTTACACACAGGGAAATGGCACAAATCTTAAGCAAACAGTTTCATGAATACATATGCCAGGTAAGCCACACCTACCAAGATAAAGAATACCTGTCACCCCAGAAACTTCTTTCCTGCCCCTTTGCAGTCAGCCTCTCCCATCCACTCCGTACTCCAGGTAACCCCTGTTCTAATTTCTGTCTCCACAGATTAGTTTACCTGTTCTAGAGTTTCATGTAAATAGAATTATACAGTATGAACTCCTTTGTACCTGGCTTCCTTTGCTCAACATGCTTTTGAGATTCACCCTTGTTCTTGCATATATTGGTGATTTGCTCCTTGTTATTGTTCAGTAGTATTCCATTGTATGAACATGCTTCAATTTTGCTTATCCATTTTCCTGTTTATTGATACTGGATTATTTCCAGTTTGGGGCCATTATTGATAAAACTATAAAGTTGTTATGAGCATTCTGATACAACTCTTGAGTTGTACCTAGGAGTAGAATTGCTGGGTCATAGGGTGTATTGGTTTGTTAAATGGTGCTAGAAATGCAGTATACAATAAATGGGTTGGCTTTTATAATGGGAATTTATTAAGTTATGATTTTATAGTTCTTAGGCCATGAAAATGTCCAAACTAAGGCATCCAAAGAAAGATACCTTGACTCAAGAAAGGCCAATCTGGGAAGGTACATGGCTGGCTTCTGCTGTTCCTTTGGTTTTTCATTTCACACAGCTTCTCCAGGGGTGTTTTCTTTCTGTATCTTCAAACATTTGGGTCTCCTCTTAGCTCTAAAACTTTTTCCAAAATAGTTCCCTCTTAAACGACTCTAGTAAGCAACCGTACCTTGAATGGGTAGTGTGGTAGTTAGATTCAGTTGTCAACTTGGCCAGGTGAAGGCACCTAGTTCTGTTGCTGTGGCCATGAGCCAATGATACGTGAACCTCATCTGTTGCTAATTATATCTGCAGCTTAGGAGGCGTGCCTGATGCAATGAATGATGTTTGACTTAATTGGCTGGTGCTTAAATGAGAGAGCACAAGGTCGCACAGCCTAAACAGCTCAGCATTTCTCATCTCAGCACTTGCAGCTCAGCCTAGGCCTTTGGAGATACAGAAAGAAGTCACCCCGGGGAAAGTTGTTGGAACCCAGGGGCCTGGAGAGACGGCCAGCAGAGACCATCCTGTGCCTTCCCACGTAAGAAGGAGCTTCAGTAAAAAGTTAGCTTCCTTTCCTCTGAAGAACTGACGAAAAAAGTCCCCTTTTATTAAAAGCCAATCCATCTCTGGTGTGTTGCATTCTGGCAGCTAGCAAACTAGAACAGGTAGAAACACATCTCCATGGAAGCAAGTTAATCAAAAAGATCCCACATAGCAATGTTGAATTCAGATTAAACAACGTGGCCTTTCTGGGGTATACAACAGTTTCAAACCAGAACATAGGGTAAGTACATGTTTAATGTTATAAGAAACTGCCAAATAGTTTTCCAAAATGGATGTACTGTTTTAACATTCCCACCAGTTATATTCTTCCTGGAGATCACCAAGTAGTTAAAAGCTCCTTACTTACAATATTACTGATATGAAATCATACAGAGACATTACAGAGCAGTGAATGAAAGACTTGTGTAAAGTCAGAGGCCAATGAGTTTTGTTTTAAAATAGTATTACTAATGAAACATTACAAGTGAACTTGTCTTTAATTTTCAGTAGTGAAAAAAAGCCCATTTCCAGTTTTCAAAAATCTTAAAGATGAAAGGAACCTTGTCCCTTTCTAAGTCCTCATTTTTTACAGGAGTAAAACTTAAGGTCTAATAAGATAAGGTGGTCTGTCCAAGAGCAGTGGAGGCCCCTGACCAAGATGGCCTTAGCTTCCCTTTAGCTGGACTAAAATTTAGACAGTTTTCTCCGTGACTCCAGGTCCCTGACCTCCCTCTCCCTCTGCTCTTACAGTATCCAGACACCTGAGAGGCCCCTAATTAGGTGGTTCCTTATTTGCCTTTTCTTCCCTCATGGGGCCCAAGTGTTCCTAATTGCAACCTCAGTAACTTCATCACCCCATCTCAGTGATCAACCTTTCACCCTTCCACCCACGTCTTCAACCCACTCCCAGCCTTTACAAAGCTTACTGTCCTTGGTTTCGAACAGAGCTCTATTCTCTACTTCAGTGTTCTACTCTCTCTACTCTACCATGGGAGCTATGAATAAAGTCATCCATACCTGTTTCACATTGTCCAGTGTACATTTTTCTTTGATACTCCAAAGGTAGCCAAGGTATCTTTGGCCATGAGCCCCCTCTCCTAGCAGCTTCAAAAAAGATTCAATTCAAGGAAAAATTGTTTGCAAATGCAGTTTCAAGACAAGTTCCCCAACACTCCCTTCTAGGCAAACTGCAACCCCTAAACTCTGGAGCTCAAACTTGCTTAATCCTACTTCAGTTTTCTTTCCACAGCTACACTATACTTCTCCAGGTTTCCAATTTTCTCATCTGTAAAAACTTTTTCCAATAAAATATTACCTATGGGGTGGGCAATGGGGGCTCAGTGGCAGAGTTCCCACCTGCCATGCCTGAGACTCAGGTTCAATTTCCAGTGCCTCCCATGTAAAAAATGTTTGTGTATGTATATATATATATAACCTATGACATAAGAGGATGGGGGCCCACTTCCATGGGCTTTGGCAACTGCCCTCTGGAAGAGACCAACAGTTGTTCTGTTCAAACATTGGGAATCAAACATTTGCAGTTTCAGGTACCCTAAGCCAGTGCTTCTCAAACAAAGATTTGCAAACCAGTTACCTGAGGACCTTGTTAAAATGCTTCACATAAGAAGACAGCCTGAAAACAGTGTATTCCAAACCCCCCTAATGATAAAAACCACTCACATCCAGGATTTTGGTACCAAAAAAAAGCAAAAACAAACAAAACCAATCACATTCCAATTTCCCAGTTTGCCTGGGAAATGCAAATTTATTAGGTTTGAGGGGGACCCGTACAGAAGTTTGGCAGATGATGCCCTTCAAACACAATTTGAATCGCTCTATTCTGTTACAGCTCCAAGATTTCTTCATTCTTTCATTCATGTGACTTTAAGGTTAATTTCTGAATTGTCTTCTTCAGGTCTCCCCAAAACTCTGTTTCTTCACATTTATCTTAATCTGTTTCCCACAGTGATTCTGAAAGGACTGTAGGTATTCCCCAAAGGGTATTTTAGAAAGTTTAATTATTACTTATGTGGAAAAAAATTTACTGTAGCCCCTTAGCATAAACCTTCTGTTAGAGAGTGCCTGGCAAAGGAAATCTCAGAAGGGGAGGCCAATTTAGGGATAGAAGGCAGAATGTTTCATGCAGCTTTAGCAGGAAGAGTCTGTCAAAGTTCAGCTGGTTTGGGGAACAGAGGAATCGTTCATTAGGATTAGCAGTCATTGTTTGGGTAATCTGCATTACCCAAACAAAGGGATGGAGAGGAACAGATGGGGGCTAAAGTTCTGTGCAAGGGGATGGAGTGGTAGAGCTGTGGGGAACAAATGTAGGCTAAGATCACAGTGGAAAATTCTAGCTCTTCAGGGTGTCACAATCTCTCATCTTGGTCAGGGAAACTGAGTCCAATACCATGATTTGGCCATATCTTGGTTTGTTCAGTGCTCTGGGTTTATACAACTTCTGACAATAGCTGTCTGAGATTCTAGTAATAACAGGAACCAGGACTTCCTATAACTTTTGCATTTGTAGTTGAATTCTGGTCATTTGTCAATCGAGTGGTTGAACAGTGGAGAAGACAGTGATTGTGGA
This sequence comes from Tamandua tetradactyla, assembly GCF_023851605.1. Lineage (NCBI taxonomy): Eukaryota > Metazoa > Chordata > Mammalia > Pilosa > Myrmecophagidae > Tamandua > Tamandua tetradactyla. Next base: position 94,693,797 of record NC_135333.1, on the reverse strand, counting down.
AACAAATATTAGCATGAGAATGATAAGGTCTGGAACAATATTGCTTAGTTGTTTTCATAATGCCTCACTTGGGATTAGCAGGGAAAACAAATCCCATCCTCACCCTGAGTCTGTAGAGAAAGGGTCTGATATTTGTAGGTTAGGTAGCACTTTCTTTGTTGGTCCTCTTATTTAGCCAAAGTAAAAAAGATTACAGGGAGGAACTTTTAGAACCTCATTTTAGCAATTAAAAACATTAAACAGAGAGAGGTAAGACAGCCAATAAAAGGAAAAGAAAGAGACAAGAAAAGCATGACAGTCAATGACTCCTAGCCTTCTGAATCCTGATTCCAAGTCTTGGGTAGAAACTGCTTACAACTAGCTGCCTGGTATCGACTGAGTTTCTTGGGAAAGTGATTGTCTTCATGATGCTTTCTGCCTTTTTATAAAGTCCCTCCCAAGGATGTTCCAGAGCAGTCTTTCATTGGTATCATTTATAATAAGCCAGTTCTCTAGACTGAAGGTATGCAGGGGGTCCTGAGGTTTATCCTGCCTGGACGAGTTGATAAACTTGGATGTTCTGCATTAATCCTCTATCATTTTGTCATATTATTACTGGACAAAGGCCATGGATTCTTTTGCCCGATGTGCTCAATAACCAATTCCTGAGACCCCAGGGTTTCAAAAAGAGAAAGAGTTTATTACTATGCATGTAGTAGGAGAGCAGACAGCCTAACGGCCCAGAATCTGTCTCCCCGAGTTTAAGGGGTGTGCTGGTTTGAAATGATGTATGTACCCTAGAAAAGCCATATTTTAATCCTAATTCCATTTTGTAAAGGCAGCCGTTTCTTCTAATCCCTATTTAGTATTGTATGTTTGAAACTGTAATTAGATCATCTCCCTGGAGATGTGATTTGATCAAGAGTGGTTGTTAAATGGATTAGGTAGAGGCATGTCTCCACCCATTTGGGTGGGTCTTGATTAGTTTCTGGAGTCCTATAAAAGAGGAAACATTCTGGAGAATGAAACAGATTCAGATAGAGCAGAGAATGCTGCAGCACCATGAAGCAGAGAGTCCACTAGCCAGTGCTTTGGAGATGAAGAAGGAAAACACCTCCCGGGGAGCTTCATGAAACAGGAAGCCAAGAGAGAAAGCTAGCAGATGACACTGTGCTCGCCACGTGCCCTTCCAGCTGAGGGAGAAACCTTGACTGTGTTTACCATGTGCCTTCTGCCTTGAGAGAGAAACCCTGAACTTCATCAGCCTTCTTGAACCAAGGTATCTTTCCCTGAATCTTTCCTTTGACTGGACATTTCTATAGACTTGTTTTAATTGGGATATTTTCTCAGTCTTAGAACTGTAAACTAGCAACTTATTAAATTCCCCTTTTTAAAAGCCATTCCATTTCTGGTATATTGCATTCCGGCAGCTAGCAAACTAGAACAGGGCGGGGGGGTTCAAGACTTTTAAGGTTTTTAGCAAGAGGAGATGAGGTCATTTTGGATAGTAAGTTCAAAGCAGAAAAGGATACAGGGTTATCATTATCATTTCAATAGGAGAACATAAGTTGAAAGGAGAGGAGGTGGAGCTATCACTTCAGCAAAGGAGATGAAGTCATTTCAGGTAGTAAGTTTAAAGCAGGGAAGGAAACAGTATTAACATAAGTTGAAAGGAAGAGAGACAGAGCTACCACTTCAGTACTGAAGGTGTGCGCTAAAAGGAAGGGAGACGGTTATCTTTCAATAGCAGAGTCTAGCCAATATAATTTCCAAATGTCTGGGGCTGAGAATAGTTAATGGCTGACTTCATTAGCATTAGGGCCTTTGCCCTACAAGAAAATGACCAGGTAAAGGAGTAACAGCTCTTACAGTCACAAAGGCACAAGATAAGGGCTTTGACAATCTTTTCAGATAGCAGGGCAGCTGATTTATAGTTTAAGAATTTAGGTATTCCTCTCTGTCTACTCCAATATTCCAGAAAGTAAAAAGGAATATCTATATAATGATTCAGTAATCAAAATCATACCTTAAATCCTGATTTCTCAATTACAATATTGGAAGGTAAAAGAGCAGAGTCAAGGAAGGGGATGAGACCCATGGATATATGGGATACTCAGTGACTAGCTCACACTAGGATAGTCTCTGAGTTCTTGTTAGAACAACCCTAAAGGCCATGAGAGTTAAGGGAAAGCTTTTGGCCACGGCACCTAATGTTCCCTCTGATATTGTACAAGTTACCATTAATCCATTCTATTTTCTCAGATGACTGGGAGTGGTAGGGGCAGAAAAGCTTCATTCAACAGAGTCTTAAAGAGTTCCTTAATTACATTTCCTGTAAAATGGGTACTTCTATCACTGGGCAAATTAAGTAGGTTCTCCCTAAGTGGGAAACATGAAGTCTAAACATTTCTTTGCTACTGTCAGAGCAGTTGCTTTACAGCAATGAAAGGTATCTACCCAACCAGAAAACAGTTACAGAGTAGTAAGAACATATTTATATCTCATAAGGAAGTAAGTGAATTAAATCCATTTGTAGAAGTTTAAAAAGGCCTAAGGGCTTGACTCACATGGCTATTCCATCTTTAGTTTTCCCAGGAATTGCCTCGCATTTTTCTCATAATTAGACCTTACTTATGGGTTTTGAAAGGAAGAGCACAGAAGAAAAGTGCCATTTTCATCTCATCACATCAAGGGTATATTCTATAAACATGATTTATGACTGTTGATGTTGACTTTGATCATCTGGATGAGGTGGTGTTTGTCAGGTTTCTCCACTGTAAAGATGGAGAAACCTGACACTTTCTACTCTATATACACTGTCTACAGCCCACACTTCCTTGAGGGTGGAGCATCTACATAAATTATTTGGAATCCTTCTGCACGTGATATTTTTTAACCAAGAAATAACTTTTAGACAAGTATTATTAACAGAGATATGGGCCCCAGGGGGCCCCTCAGTTTACAATCCTCCTCCTTCTGATCTCAAGGCTTGGGCAGTTGCCAGTGTGATTACTACTAGGGGACCCTGCCTCCTGGTTCTGATGGCCTAGGAGAGGTAGCCAAACTCGGAGAGAGGCCAACTCCTGGGAGCTGACAGTGAACATGTGTCCCATCAAATGAAATGTACAGGAGGTGCAGAGAGAGCCATGATGTATCCAATAAAAACACAGTTTTTACCTTCAGGGAAATAACAGGAAAGAAATAGAGCAAAAGGGAGTTCTTGTGTCCAGGTCATAAGGTAGTCCCTGAGAGTTAAAGATAATAAAGTCACAGTCCCCACCACCATGAAGATGATCACCTCATGGAAAAGATTAGTAGAAGGCCCATTATATTAGTTTGATCAATACTTGAATTAAGTGGTGCTGCAGGAACTCAGAGGAGGTCTTTCCAATTCAAAGTCAGGGTCGGGGAAGGAGGTTCAATAAAAGATTTGGAGAAAAGAAGAGAAGCCTAAACTGATTCTTGGTAGTAATAATTGCTAACATTATTGAGAGATTACTACCTCATTTCATCCTCTCTACAACCCTATATGGTAGGTGCCAATAAAATTCCCATTTTACTCCCCCGATGAATCCCAGAATGATTTGATCAGTGACTAGAAAAGTATTTGCAAGCCCCCTTCAGGGAATGGTGAGAGTGGGGAGAAATTCAACTTGCCCAAGTTGAATTCTTGATATTCTCACAAGCAGTGTGGACAACCAAAGCTATAGGCTAAGCCCCCAGACTTGGGGTTTGTTCATCTGAAACTTAACCCCACAAAGGATAGGTCAAGTCTACTTAAAATTTAGGCCTAAGAGTCACCCCCAAGAGAGCCTCTTTTGTTGCTCAGATGTGGCCTCTCTCTCCAGCCAACGTGAGGAGCAGTCTCACCACCCTCCTCCTCTCTGCCGGGGACATGACTCCCAGGGGTGTGGACCTTCCTGGCAACGTGGGACAAAGATCCTGGAATGAGCTGAGACTCAGCATCAAGGGACTGAGAAAAACTCTAGAATGAGCTGAGAATTAACATCAAGGGATTGAGAGAAACTTCTCCACCAAAAGGGGGAAGAGTAAAATGAGACAAAGTGGCAATGGCTGAGAGATTCCAAACAGAGTCAAGAGGTTATCCTGGAGGTTATTCTTATGCATTAAGTAGATATCACCTTATTGTTCAAGATGTAGTGGAGAGGCTGGAGGGAATTGCCTGAAAATGTAGAGCTGTGTTCCAGTAGCCATGTTTCTTGATTGAACAATGATATAGCTTTCACAATGAGACTGTGTGAATGTGAAAACCTTATGTCTGATGCTCCCTTTAGCTACTATATCAACAGAAGAGTAGAACATATGGAATAAAAATAAATAATAGGGGGAACAAATGTTAAAATAAATTCAGTTTGAAATAGTGGTAAATGAAAGTGAGGGGTAAGGGGCATGGTATATATATAGTCTTTTTTTCCTCTATTATCATTTTATTTCTTTTTCTGTTGTCTTTTTACTTCTTTTTCTAAATCGATGCAAATGTACTAAGAAATGATGAATGTGCAGCTATGTGATGATATTAAGAATTACTGATTGTATATGTAGAATGGAATGATAGCTAAATGTTTTGTTTGTTAATTTTTTTTAATTAATAAAAAAAGTTTAAAAAAATAAAAAAAATAAATTCCCATTTTACAGAAGAGGAAGCTGAGCTCCACTGAAATTCAGTGACTTGCCAAAGGTCACACAGCTCTGAAGTGGTAGAACTGAGCTGCCATAACTAGGCATAGCCAGTTGTAACTACCTTTAACCACAGTGCAACATGACAGATGACTGGTAGGTAAGCTGGAATGAGAAAAAAGGACTTAAGCAAAAGCAGTCAGGATGAGAAAAGGTGGCATGATAAGAGTACAGGATATGTTCCAAGAACTGAAGTAGTTCAGGATGGTTGGATCAATAGGGCAAGTGGGAAATGCTCGGAGAAAAAAGATGAACAGGCAGATAGAACTCTTATTACGAAGAGGAACTGTAGCAGGGAGCCCCTGTTTGCCCAGGCCATTTCCTCTCACAGCAACAGGCCCCTATTTACTCAGGTCATTTCCCCTTTGAGAAGTCTCCCAGGTCCCGATGACGACTGAAACTGTAAGTAGACAGGACACTCGCCCAGGAACAGTTGAAACTGCATGTAGGCAGGATAAGAAAAATTCCTGTAGAGACCCCTCCCCTTCTGCACATTGGCACGTAGCCAAGTGCCTCCCTTAAAACCCTGTGACAACCCCTGTTGGGGGGCTCAGACTTTCAGAGGTGACTCGGCTGAGCCCTGTGCTCATGGACTAAGAGAGCTTCCTGAAACTTCAGAGCCTCGATCCTGGTTCTTCCAGTGTTTCACATAACTTCCCGGAGGCTTGCAGCCTTTTCCCTGGTTTCATGCAACATTTCTGGGGGCTGTCCAGGATTGAGAGGCTGGTGATATTCTCACCTCCCTCACACATGGAGGCGGTGTCACCTGGACTGGAGACCCGACGGAATCCAATGTCAGCACTGGGGTTTTCCCCATCTTCCAGATTCCTGACCTCTCCAGGTGGAGCACCTGTCACCACCAGAGGAGCGATGAATCCGGGACAGTTTCTGGAACCAGGTTTCTGGGAGCACTGCCCATCTGACTGGTAAGCACCAGGGTATGTTAGGTATCAGACCACTCGTAAAAGGCGAAGGAGCCTGAGTGAAAGGGAAACCTGATTGCCTCCCAAGACTACCTGAGTCCCCTTGGTCTCTGCTCAGATGACCAAGTGAAATGGAAGTCTTCAGGTCTGGTTCTGGGAAGAGTGGTATCGGTTAAGTGTGTGTGACTGTGTGAGTAAAAGGAAGTCCTGGGCCATAGAAGCCACGCACCAGGCCGCAAGTGAGTTCAGACCCTGTGGTTCCTGCGACCTTGCTAAGGGCCAGGCCAGACCAAATGAAGCAACAGTGTGTCCAAAACTTTTCTGTTGTTTGTTTGTAAGCCCTCTCCCTAATCGTTGGTGCCACCGATATGGGAGGAGAAGCCAGTAAGACACCATTGCAGTGCATGATGTCCAACTTTAAGAAGGCTTTTACTGATGACTGGGGAGTCAAGCTGACTCCTGGGCAACTTAGGAAGTTGTGTGAGCTATAGTGAACAACCTTTGGGGTAGATTGGCCATCTGAAGGAACTTCTGAGTTAGAAAAGGTGAAGGCAGTTTATAGTGTAGTGATGGGGATGCCTGTCACTGTAGTTTCAGGGACACCTGAAACCCAGATCAATTTCCCTACATCATCACCTGGCTGGAAGTTGCAAAAAAGAAGACTTGCTTTGATGGGCAGTGCCAGGTGTTTCTCACCCAAGTAGTGGAAAAATCCCACAAGGAACCAATTGGCAAGCCTAAGGTCCCAGTTCTATCCAGTACACCAGAAGAAGAAGGGAACCCCCGCCCCCCACCGCCTTATTTTGTGTTGTCTCCACCTGTGGCTCTGCCAAGTTCCTCCGTGGTGACCCCAGACTCCTCCCACAGCCCCAAAACATTGCCTGAGGCCCTACTGAGTCCAGCTGTTCTTGAATTCCCTGAGCCATGGCAACTGTGGTCCTGGCCAGGTGTGACCACTCCATCCGCAGCCACACCCATAATGCCCCTGAAAGAAGCCCAAGGATCTCCCTATATCAATGCCCTGGGGGACATTCAGGAGGGGAGAAGAACCTTCATGTACACTTCTACTGACCTGCTGAACTGGAAGAATCATATGCCGTCCTACACTGAGAGGCTCCAGGCAATGATTGACCTGTTTCAGTCCATTGTCCGGACTCACCAACCCACCTGGCCCGAGTGCAACCAGCTACTTGTAACTCTCCTCAGCACTAAAGAACACCAGCACATGGTAGTAGCAGCACAAAAGCACCTGGAGGAGAGCGCCCCTGATGGCACCTTAGTCCCAGTCCAAATACTCTGCCTGCGGTTTTCTGGAAGACAGTCCAAAGTGGGACCCGGACATGACCAAGGTCAAAGAGGTCTTGCAGAAGCCAGATGAGCCCTTGAGCAATTGATGGAAACTTCTGCCAATATACACTGTTCGATCCTGAGGCCCCAGAGAGTCAAATATTGATAAATGCTGCCTTTGTGGGACAAGCAGCCCCCGACATTTGGCATAAGCTCCAGAAACTAGGGGGATTCGCAGACATGAACATGAGCCAGCTGATAGAAGTGGCCATGAGGGTGTTCATCAACTGGGATCAAGTAGGGGCCAAAGAAAAGAAACAAGAATTCAAATAAAAAGCACAGATAATTGCTGCCGCCTTTGAAAAGTGGGACCAAGGGCCCCAGTCAGGAACAACCCAGTAAGCCCAAGCGCCCTTGAGACGGAACCAGTATGCTTACTTCAAGGAAGAGGGGCACTGGAGAAATGAGTGTCCCAAAAAGACCACCTCATCAATGGCCAGGGGAAGACGGGAAATTGGCCCCCGACCTCATCCAGATCCCAACACCATTGCTGTAGCTGTCGATGAGCTCTGTGATTAGGACAGACCAGGTTCCATATTTTTAGGCCCCTGGGACTCCATGGTCAGAGTAAAATTGAGGGGCCGAACAATGGACTTTATGGTAGATTTCAGCGCCAAAACTCAGTGATAACCCAGCCCCTGAGAGATGCTTGCCCATTTTCCAGCTGGACAATAGATGCAGTGGGTGCCACTAGTATAGTGTGGAAGAAGCCATTCCTGAAGGCCAGAAAGTGCAGCATTGGGGGCCACTCCTTGTCACACCAGTTTCTGTACATGCCTGAGTGCCCACTGCCCCTACTGGGATGGGACCTCCTCAGAAAACTGTATGCCCAAATTACTTTTGGCCCAGAGGGAGAAGACTCTCTAAAAATTGAAGGCCCACAGAAAATCCTGTTTCTGACCACACCAGTGGGCAGAGTGGCGGTTGCACGAAGGGCCTAAAGCAGGAGGTGAGGTCTGCCCTAACCTGCCATTTCCAGACATCCCAAGTGTCTGGGCTGAGCACAACCCACCAGGCCTAGCCAAACACTGCCCCCCAGTGGTAACTGCCCTGAAGCCCATGGCATGCCCTGTGGCAGTGCAACAGTACCCAATCCCTCAGAGGGCCCTTGAAGGGATCCAAAGCCATTTAGCATGGCTGGAATCCCACCAGATCATCTGGCCCTGCAACTCCCCATGGAATACCATGCCATGGCACTACCCGTGAAGAAAGCTCAAACAGGGAAATTTCGCATGGTCCAAGACCTGCAAGCAGTCAACATGGCTGCGGAAACCATACACTCCATGGTTCCTTACCCATATACCCTCCTCAGCCTGGTCCCAGGGAAAGGCAGATGGTTCTCATGCTTGGATTGAAGGACGCCTTTTTCTGCATCCTGGTAGCCCCAGTCAGCCAGGAAATATTCACCTTTGAGTGGGAAAGACCCTCCATGGGAACCAAAAGACAGCATAGTTGGACTCTATAACTCCTCCACTATTTTTGGGCAAGCACTAGAGAGGGATCCACAATCATTCCCAGCTGAAGATTACAACTGCACTGTCCTACAATTATGTATATGACCTCCTGATGAATCCCTCAGTGACTGCAAGCGAGGGATGGAGCGCCTTCTCTGTCACCTGGACTAGGCAAGATACCGCGTGTCCTGGAAAAAGGCCCAAATTTGCCAGCAGCAAGTCAGATATCTGGGTGTCATGGTCAGGGGCATGTGTCAACTTGGCTAAGTGGTGGTACCTGTTTGTCTGGTTGGGCAAGTGCTGGCCTGTCTGTTGCAATGAGGACATTTCATAGAATTAAATGATGATCATGTCAGCTGCATCCACAGCTGATTACATTTGTAATTACATTTGTAATCAGCCAAAGGGGAGTGTCTTCTGCAATGCGTAATGCTTAACTGATCACTGGAAGCCTTTTAAGGAAGATTCAGAAGAGACAGGCGCTTCCTGTCTTGGCTGGTGAGCCTCTCCTGTGGAGTTTGTCCAGACCCTCCATTGGAATCGTCGGCTTCATAGCCTGCCCTGCGGATTTTGGACTCTGCTTCCCATGGTCACATGAGACACTTTTATAAATTTTATATTTGCGAGTGTTCCCTGTTGATTCTGTTTCTCTAGTGAACCCTAACTAATACACTGGGTTTTTACCTACAGTAAGGGGCCCGAACGTAAGCAGGTAGTCTGTGCCATTCCCACACCAACTTCCAGGAAACAAGTCAGGGAGTTTTAAGGGGCAACAAGGTTCTGCAGAGTCTGGATTCTGAATTATGGGCTCTTAACAAGACCCCTCTATGAAGTCACAAAGTGGGGCAGCAAGGACCCATTCCAGTGGGGGACTGAACAAGAGCATGCTTTCCAGCATCTAAGGGCGGCACTCACACAGGCCCCAAGTCTAGGCCTCCTGGACTTGGATAAACCCTTCAACCCTGTTTGTTCATAAGCGGGAAGAGACGGTCATCAGGATCTTAACCCAGACCCTTGGGTCATGGAAAAGGCCTGTAGCCTACCTCTCCAGGCAACTGGACAATGAATGTAGCACAAGGCTGACCTTCCTGCCAAAGAGCTGTCACTGCCACCACCCTCCTAGTCCACGAGGCCGGAAAGGTCACATTTGGGCAGGAACTGACTGTGCTGGCTCCCCATTCAGTCAACAATCTTATGGAGCAAAAGGGGCACCTCTGGTTGTCAAATGCAAGGCCTTACCAAGTACTAGGCCACCTTGTGTGAAACCCAAAACTTGCACCTCAGTGTCTGCCCTGAACCCCACCACCCTGCTGCCTGTCGGGTTGGGGCCTCCAAAACATGACTAAATAGAGACTATGGACAAAGTCTACTTCAGTTACCCAGACCTGAAAAACCAACTGTTAAAATGTCCCAGCATTGAACTGGTCACTGATGGAAGCAGCATGGTAAAAGATGGGAGACGTTATGCTGGCTTTGCAGTTGTCACCCTAGTAGACATACTAGAGGCAGAGGCCCTGCCCTCAGGAACATCTGCCCCAAAGGCCGAGCTCATAGCCCTCACCTGGGGGCTACAGTTGGCGACAGGACAAGAAATCAGTATCTACACCAACTCAAAGTTGTGTTTACAACCCTACATGTGCACGGGGTGTTATACAAAGAGTGAGGGCTAATAACGGCAGGGGGAAAGCACATCAAGCATGGGCCAGAAATCCTGGTCCCCCCAGTCTGGGCCCCCTCTGCCATGGCTATCATCCATTGCCACGGTCACTAGAAGGGAAACTCCTTAATGGCAAAGGGCAACCAGGAGGCAGATTTGGTTGCCAAATATGCAGCATTAGGGCAGTTAGTATTCCCCCCAAAAGTCAAACCGCTCATCGCTCCTTTCATTCCCCATCCACTGCAGTGGTGGAAGATTCAGCCAACATATTCCAAGTCAGAGAGTGACTGACTACACGAGGAAGGGAAGGAATGCCGTGAGGGATGGTGGGTATTGCACAATAGGCACATTGTAATTAATCCCCAGGAACTTAGTGTGTCCCCTAGTATAGCATGTCCAGTGCCAGACTCACTTTGGAGAGAAGGCCCTCACCCCCAGTCTAAACGCTCACCTCTACATACCTAAGCTTCCTTCCTGGGTAAAGCTAGCATGCAAGAGATGTGTTACCTGCTAAAAGAACAACGCCAAGCAGCCTAGTGCTAGATTTGGAGGCCTGCATAACCTACTAGCAGGACTAAGTCCATTTGAAAACCTATAGGTAGGCTTTAGAGAGTTGCCGCGGGCCCAGGGGTATCACTATCTCCTGGTATTCATCGACACCTTCTCAGGTTGGGTAGAAACATACCGCATGGCACCCTTCTCCATCGCAGCTGAGATCAGCTGACCAGCCCACGACTGAGGCCTGAATAACCATCACTGCCCTGCTCTAGCTCACCCGAAGCAGCTAGTCAATGCATGGCCAAAGCTTGAGGAGATCTCCAAGGCCTATTTCAGTACCCCCTGGAAGCTGACTGATCGACATAAGGCTGAAGATTGAGGAATCGACACATGGATATCCCGGCCTGCTGGGTCTTTGACTTACTGCCTTTTTCTCGCTCTTTGCATTTGTTCTTCATTTACCAGTCTTAGCTCTCCTGGAAGCAGGATGCCTGGAATTCTTCTCCGAGACCAATTTCACTTTAATCTGGTGGGATCCTTTCTACCCAGGTACTCTGTAACTGTCATCATGTTTCTCACTCTCATAAGTTTGCTCACTGTCCCTCTGGTCCCTTCAGGAGGAGATAATGCATGCCAAGCATGTCTCCAAACTGTTTATTCTGGGGAAGAGGTGAAAACCACCGTGGTGTGCTATCACCATGCCACCTGCCTGGGTCAGACTTTGACATGCGTGTTTAACACCATAAAATACACTCTCTGCCTAGGCACCTCAAAGTGCCTGGACTCCCAGTTGCCAAGTACAGTGGCAGAATTCCCTCTGTTGGCAAGGAGAGCCTGTATCATGTAGCACTTCTCCCTGTGCAACGGTCACTCTAAGCTATAGCATGTGCATGTCCTGAGGATACTATGTCATCATCGGTATCTCTTCCCTAAGGATAGGAGAGCGCCTCCAGTCACAGCCAAACTTCACCAGGCTATCCCCCCACCTTGTAGTCACTATAGCGACTCCTTTGACCCTACCAAATACACTGGGGAGTCAGTCGTGGCTCTTGCAGTACCCCAATATTCCCACTATGACAGAACATTGCGGAGCTGCCAGGGACTAGTAGCTGAGAGTTTCTTTACATTACACAAATATCTAAAACCCCTCACGAAATCCGGATGGAGCCCCTACTACATTCACAGTCATTCAAAACAAAGCACAGAAGCCCCAGAGCAAAGCACAAAGGTTCCAACTCCCCCCAGTTACCCCAGAGCTAGACCTGCAGAAAATCTGTTCATTGAACTACTGGAGCAGATTGCCTCTTCCCTCAATGTAATGTCATGTTATATTTGTGGGGGTATGGGGATCGGGGATCAGTGGACTTAGATAGCCCTGGGGGGAATCCAACCCTCTAAACCTTACTTTTCCAGACCTTCCAGAGCCCCAGGGCAGCTGGTGGAGCCTGGCAATGGTGATAATAGGAAAACGCTGTGTGGCGCAATGGCGCCGATTATTCTCTGTCCCCATGGGGGAACTGGTGTGCTCAGGAAGGCGAGTACTTCATGAGGGTGCAGGCCAGACAGTCTGAGAAGGGGATAAAAATGCCAGCCAAGCTATCCCTTATAAAATGCTTAACGCGACCAAGCATTGGAACAATGTAAATACCCCCGGCCCTTGGCAAGCCCTGGCTGGATTTTACTGGATATGCAGGAAAACGGCCTACAACCAGCTGCCCGCTGGGTGGATGGGGTCCTGCACAATCGGGACCATTAGCCCAGCTTTCTTCTTGGCCCCCTGTTCTGGGGTAGCCAGCTCGGGTACCCCCTATGGGCACTCAGAGAAAAACAGGGAGTGGCAGACAACATCCACATAGGGAGTTGGGAGATAATGAGTGGCCCCCGGAATGAATAATCCAATATTACGGGCCCACCACCTGGGCTCAGGATGGGCTGTGGGGATACCAAACCCCCATCTACATGCTCAACAATATCATCCACCTCCAAGCAGTTCTGGAACTAATAACTAATAGAACTTCACAGAACCTAGAAGCCCTAGCCAGTAAGTAGGACAAATCCGGGCAGCCATTTACCAAAACTGGGTGGCCCTAGATTATCTCTTAGCGGATGAGGGAGGAGTCTGGAAAATTCAACTGGACTGACTGTTGCCTCCAAACAGACAAACAAGGAAAAGCTATTAGAGAAATAACCAATGAAATGAGAAAACTAGCCCATGTCCCCATATAAACATGGATAGGGTGGAACCCAAGTGATCTGTTTGGAGCATGGTTCTCCATGTTCAGAGGGTTCAAAACCCTAATTGCTAGTGTCCTAGGCTTGCTAGGCATATGCCTCCTTGTGAAGCTAAGAGATGAATTTAAGAGAAACCTACGGAGAAAAGCTCCAAAGAAGCTAAGAGTGGATCCACAGGAAACAGAGGAAGCCACTGAAATCAGAAGCTGAAAGCATTGAAACCCCAGAGAGAAGGACCAATAGACACTAGCCCTGTGTCTTTCCATGTGACAGAGGTACCCTGTATACCAGCAGCCTGTCTTCAGAGTCCAGGGATCATCCCATTGCGGCCTTGAGTTGGACATTTTCATTGTCTAAGAACTGTAAATTTTAATAAATCCCCATTGTAAAAGCCAACCCATTTCTGGTATATTGCATTCTGTCAGCTTTAGCAAACTGAAACAGTAGACAACCATGTGTTTTAGTTTGTAAGCTGCTGGAATGCAGTACACCAGAAATGGAACGGCTTTTAAAAAAGGAATTTATTAAGTTGCAAGTTTACAGTTTTAAAGCCATGAAAATGTCCAAATTAAGGCAAGGCTATAAAAATGTCTAAACTAAGGAAACCAGGGAATGATACCCTGGCTCAAGAAGGCTAAAGACATTCGAGATTTCTCTCTCAGCTGGACAGGCATATGACATCTTCTAGCTTTCTCTTGAGGCTTCTTCAATGGCTTCTCCAGGGGCATTTTCTTTATGCATCTCCAAAGGTCTCTGGCTGTATCAGCTGTGTCGGCTTTTACCAAAATGATTCCCTCTTATAGGCCTCCAGTAAACAATCCCACCTTGAATGAGTGGAGACACAACTCCATGGAAACCATCTAATCAAAAGTTACCATCCACAGGGCAGTGCAACAGTGGCTCAGTGACAGAATTCTTGCCTGCCATGCCAGAGACCCAAGTTCAATTCCTGGTGCTTGCCCATGCAAAAAAAAAAAACAGAAAAAAAAACAAAAAAAAAAGGTTACTATCCACAAATGGATGGATCACATCTCCATGGAAACAAAAAGATCCCACCCAACAATATTTAATGAGGGTTAAAGATCTTGGCTTTTCTGGGGTACACAACAGATTCAAACCAGCATGCCAGGTTTCTGATTTGAAGAACTATAAAAGTAGTGGTAATATTATCACTTAAAGAAATTCAAGAAAAGGAATATATTTTGGGTAGAAGAAGATAAATTCAGTTCATTTTGAGTTTGAGGTGACTACGGGTCTATGGAATTGTGGGACTTTTTAGAGGCAGATGTAGATATCTCTGGAGTTCAAGAGAATTCTAGGTCAGATATTGTACAGTCAGATGCAAGATGACAAACTGTCTAAGTTTACCTGGGACTTAGGGTTTTCCTGAGATGTAGGATTTTCAGGACTAAAACTAGGAGAGTCCTGGGAAAACCCAGACAGTTGGTCACCTTAGTATAGGTCTGGGGCCCAAGAGAAATTTTGTTAGAGGTATACATTTGGGCACCATCAGCCTACAAGTGATAGCAGGGAGTACATGGAATCACCCAAGAAGAATGTTTGTGGTGTAAAGAGAAAAATGCCAAGGAAGGAATACTGAGGAATGTTAACACTGATGAAAAGGTAGAGAAATAAAATCTGGCCAAAGTTGTTTGGCACTGTTGGTTGCCCACGCCAATAGCCATTCTTCATTCTTTAATTTTGAGTAGCAATGTACTCAGTTCTGAGGATGAATCATGACTGGTTGAAGCCAGGCATGGCAATCCCTTCCCCCTCTGCCAGTTGCGGGACTAAGAGTGGGTATGTGACCCAATCCTGGCAAATGAGACTCGTGTAACTTCAGCAAACATCAACTGATTTCCTACCTAGTGCCAAGGCTCAGCAGAGGAAACAGCAGGGCACAAAATTCTTGCTTTCAAGAAGATTATAGTAGCAGGGGACAGATAATAAAGAAAGATATTTGTTAGATATTGATAATTCCTAAAAAGAGAAAGCTGAGTATGGAAAATAAGGAATAATGGGTTGAGGTACAATAATATTTTATTTAGAGTGATCAGGGCAGGCCTTTCTGGTGAAATGGCATGAAATGTATGGGACTCTGTCCTAGTAGATACAAATATCACCTACCAGGGGTTTCAGAACCACTTGTACCATGGAGGGAGGTAATGTATCAGTGAACCAGGTCAGAGGGAAAGAGCCTGGATCCTTGACAATACTACTGAGCATTCAAAACCCATCCTAACTGATACAGGGTTGGAAAAGGAAGGACAAAATGGTGATGTCTTAGTTTCCTGGGGCTGCTGTCACAAAGCACCACAAACTGGGTGGTTTAAAACAACAGAAATTTATTGTCTCAGTTCTAGAGGCAGGAAGTCTGAAATCAAGGTGTCAGCAGGGCCATGCTCCCTTTGAATGCTGTGAGAAAGAATCCTTTCTTGCCTCCTCCGTGTTTCTAGGGGTTTGCTGACAATCCATGGTGTGCCCTGGCTTGTAGCTGCAGCCCTTCAACCTCGTCCTCCATCGTCACCTGGCCTTCTCCTCTGCTCTGTCTCTTCTCTTCTCATAAGGAGACCAGTTATATTGGATTAAGGGCCAATCCTACTCCAGTATGACCTCATCTTAATTTAACTCATTCCATCTGCAACAACCCTATTTTCTAATAAGATCAAATTCTGAGGTGCTGGGAATTAGGACTTCCACATCTTTTTTGTGGGGCATAATTCAACCCATAATAGTTGGCAAGAAAATTAGGAAAGAGTTATGATCTAGAAACCAAGAAGAAGGAGTCAACAGTTCCAACTGCCAAGTAAGAAAAGGGCTTGAAAGTGTCCAGCGGTGACTTTGGCAAGGGTGGTTTAGCAGAGCGGTGTGGGAAGAGTTAAAGTGTATTACCACAACTCTTTAAGGAGCTTGTGGTGGAAGTGGAAGGAGAATGCAATTGACGGATAATGAACCCAGGGGGAAAAGACACTTATGTACGAACAGTTTCCCTTCTCAGGAAAGAAAAAACTAAAGCTCTTTCAATGACCTTCAAAGCCCTTGCTACCTCTTTGATCTCATCCCCAACACACTTCCCTTGCTTTTGTGAGGCTTTAGTCACCCTGACCTCCTTGTGCTCCTCCAAGGAGCTAGCTGAGCTTTGGCATTGCTCCTTTTACTCTTCCCCAGTTATCTATGGCTCTCCAGTGCTTCCTTCGGGTTTCTACTCATGGTCACCTTTTCAAGGAGCTTCCCTGACCACCCTACATTAAATCACAACACGGCTATGTCCACCCTGGCATTCCTAAGCTCCTGTGTAATTTTTTCTTATCATATTTATTGCCCTCTGACATACTGTATGTTTTACTTATTTAATTGTTCACTATCTCCCCCTGCTAGAATAAGAGCTCCATGAAGACAGTGACCTTGTTTTGTTTACAGCATTGAGAACATCATGTGTCACACAGTAGTCTCTCAATAAATATTTGTGGAATGAATGAATGTGTGCCAAAGGAGTGGCAGGGAGAGTATATGAGTTTAGATAAAGGAGTCAATATTGTGAAACTGGGTGTCAGAAAAGACTCGGGTCTGAAAAGGCAATGAACAAAGTACACTAGCATTTATTGGGCACACACTATCCACTAGGAATTGTTTCAAATACTTAACATAAATTATCTTTAAAGCTTCTAAATAAGCCTAGAATATAGATACTATTATGACTTCTGTTTTCCAGGCAAAGAAATTAAGGCCCAGGGAAGTTAAGTCACCGGCCCAAGGACTTATCAACAATTAGCAGTGTAACTGCGATGACATAGCCAGATAGTGTCTTCCAGAGCTGTGCACCTAACCACTAAGCTATACTGCTTTTAAGGATTCAGGCTCAGTAGAGAGAAAGAGAAAGATATTTCAAGCAGAGTCAAAGGCAAGAATTTACAAGATTGTTTAGAAGAGAATCAAGAGCCCAGACTGGATACAGAGGAGAATTCATGGGAGGAAAGGAGTGGGAGATGAAATTAGAAGGATAGTTTGGGATCAGCAGGTGGAAGGTCTTGAGTACTAGGCTTAGAAGTTTGGATGCCATTAGGAATTTTAATTGAAAGTTATGGTAGATGTGTGATCAGAGGAGTAATAAAATAGAAATAGCATTTTGGTAGCTCTCAACATGTTAATGGCCTTCAAAAATAAAGCACACATAGTTAGGGGGTGCTGGAACAGTGAGAGAAAATCTTTCTCATCACCAAGCACAAACCACAATGTATTATCATTATATATGATAAAAAGATGGAAAGATAACCAGTTATTTTCAATAACTTTCCCTGTTTCCATCAGACATATGTGGATGTCCAAGTCTATAATCAGCTCTTGTTGAAGGCGATTGATATAGTAACAATCTCATGTCTTACTTGTGTACTGTGTGTTATATTGCTTATATGCAGTAATTTAATCTGCACAGCAACCTGTTGTTCAGAGAAAGAAACTGATGCTGGGGGTGGGGAAGGCAAGCTGGGGGGATGCTAAGTCCTTTAACTTTTTTTTAGAATCATAGACGGTTAAAATGGAAAAGAATGTGACCCACATTAACTCTCATTTAATGAATGAATTTTCTCTACAACATTTGAAGATCTCTAGAGTTCTTCCTTTTGAGTCATGCTTGCCTCTGAGCAGGGGAATTGGGCAGCATTCCACATCCTTTAGCAGTGAGCTCAGGAAATAAAAATACATTGGAGAAAACATCATTAATGTCTCAAAGGTCTTTAAAGTGCTGCTTATGTTTGCAGTGCAAAAATATTTATCCATATAAAAAGGTAATACAGGAAAGTTTAGTTTATTTTCCCCTCCTAGACCAGCATATTTCTACATAATTGTTTTCTCATATGCCAGAAGCACAGGAAGGGAATTCAGGGGGAAGTAAAGCAATATTTACTCAGTGCTACTGTATGGTAGATTTTTTATTCACATTATCTCATTAAATTCTCACAACAGCATTATTTTTCCCACTTAATACAACATATAGGAACTTTGCCTAAATTCACAAAGACCTATAAGTGGCCAAACTTGGAATTCCAATCCAGGTCTGACCAACTCTAAAGACTTCCTTTTCTAAAATGTGCTTCTTACTTACTTGTCATAGTAATTTAATTTAATTTTTCATTAAATTTGCTCTCCCTCAACAGCCTGCTTGTACAGTTTCTGGTTTCAACAAATAATGCCTTGAGCATGCCAGGGAGGAAATAAGCATAAGCCTACACATTTGAGACAGTGTCTAGAAAAATCTTCCACAAAAGTTGCTCCCATCCCATCCTATAGTAAAAAACTCTAAGAACTTTGCTCCACTATTTTTGTTAGGCTATTTCAACAAGAACTCTTAATATGCACAGTGTGCCTGGCCCCACCAATTTTGCAGTGATAGGAAGGTAGAACCTAAGGCTTTAGAACATGGACATGAAGGTTGCTGGCTGAATGTAGCTGCTGCTCAGGTACAAAGTGGCCTGGCCAAGCACTACCTTGGCTGCATGGGCTGTCTCACCCCATGCCCAAGCTCCTAGCCACGTTTCAGCTCTTCTGGTGAAATCAACATTTATAGCCCTGACATTTTTCACATTTTCTAAGGCATGCCTCCCAGGGGCACATTAGGACCACAGAAACCCTGTGTATGATATATAATGGTAACAATTAGACAGAGGTATTGCCAACTTGCTCCAGTAATTTCAATAGCCACCTATTGAGAATCTGTTAGGGGCTGACATTACAGGAGAAACAAAAAACTATAGAATATAGACTGGACCCTAAGTTCAGTAAAACCTTCAGACATAGCCTGAAACAGCTCAAAACCAATTCTCTCTCTTCCTTTCACAAAAATAACTATTAAACTCTTACTGACTTTAATATTCAAGCATATTCTAAAAAATCAAGGAGTGTTCTCTTTCTATTTTTCCCCCTGCCAGTAGTTGAACAAATTATCTAACTATGAATTTACATCATAGTTTCTATGGAAACAAACTTCAAGAAAAAAATTAATTCCCTGTATTAAATTGAATTGTAAGAGGACAAACTTTCTCTTAGTTTGGGTCCAGATCAACTTTATATAAAAAATCTCTAAACTATGTATTTTAAAAAATTAAACATGTAGACTTTTAAAATTAAAATATATATAGAGAGAATATAACTTGCTGCCTGCCTTCAAGGATAGCCTTCATATGAATCTCAGCAGTTACCTTAGATTTCAAACTATACCTGTTAAAAAATAAACTCTGTAAAGAGACAATCATATACAGTCACCCTAAAGTCAAATATTCTGCAACTTAATAGCTCTGGGAGCTTCATTAAGTGACTTAACCTCTCTGTGCTTCAGTAAACCTGCCTGTAAAATGGGATTATGTAAAATCCCTACTTGAGAGTGCTGTGGTGGGGATTAAATGAGTCAATGCATATAACCTTCTTAAAGTAGTACCAGAAACACAGAAAACATTGAATAAGTAGCTATTATTATTAAAACTATCAACAAATATTATTATATCCCTGCATGAGTTAAATAGGCTACAATTTTCATAAAGTTAGCACAGAAGTTCCCCTCTGTTGGTTAGTTCAGGAATTGGAGTATATTTTTACAAGAAACATTGTAAGAGATGCTTAATTCTTAGGCTCTCAAACAAAAGGCTCTTTTAAGCCATGCTATCACTTAAGATTAACATGTTTGCAGTTTAAAGCAAATTTAAGACCATGCAATTGTAACAGAAAATAAAAGAGAACAGTGATTAAAATGTCAGTAGCTTTTTATTTATCTTAGAAGTTGGCACTTAAAGAAAAGCAGAGTAGAATAAAAAGAATGAAGAGGAATATAAAAATTTGTGACATAAGAAGAAACATCTGGGTACTTGAAAGGTTTTAGAGGTTGTTGCTCTAATTTTTAAGGTCTTATTTCACTCCAGGATTTATATGGCTTTTTACCCCAGCCATTACTATAGGTGAGTTTGCACTTGTACACAGAATTGAAAGACAAACACAGAGAAGACAAAAGGAAGATATCTTTTCCTTAAAAAGGATGTGCATACATGTGGACAAAGGAAACAAAACAAAAAAACCTGTCTGGAATAAAATTAATTCAGCATCAAGAAAAAAAAGAGCAGGATGGATATCTTAGTTTCCTAGGCTACTGAAAGCAGGTACCATGAAATGGTAGGTTTAACTGACAGTTTTGAGGCTGAGGAAAATGTCTAAATCAAGGCATCCCCAAAGTGATGTTTTCTTCCCAAAGACCGGCTGCCAGAGATCCTTGCCTCCTCTTTCATGGCAGGGCCCATGGCAGTATCTGCGGGCTCTCCCTTCTCTCTCGGGTTTTGTTGCTTTCAGCTTCTGGCTTCCCTGGCTTTATCTCTCTCTTTCTCTCTCTCTGTATTCATCCCGTTTATAAAGGACTCCAAGTTGGCAGATTAAGTCCCACCCTGGGCCACACCTTAACCAAAGTAACTCATCAAAAGGTCCTACTTAACAATGGGTTTACACTCACAAGAATGGATTACCTTTACGAGCATGATTTTCTGGAGTCCATACAGTTCCAAACCACCACAGTGGAGAATCTTCAAAAAGAAAAATAAAACATGATAAGCAGATCTTTATTTTCAAAATAATGTCAACCATTGAACTACCAGTACTGTTACATGGTAAACACAGGTATCTGGCAAAAGATCAAACTGAACATCTGTACTGAGCCTCCTGCAAGCCAGTAGGAGAGCATGCCAAATTTGTTTGGTACTGTTTTTCCATGTGATTTCATACTTTATTCTGATTTTCTTTAATATTTTATTTTATGAAAGAAAATGAAAACATAAAGATAATATGTAATACACATACCTAGAAAACAACTGAGGCAGCGATAACTCTCAAAGGAGCACATTTTAAGTCTCAGTCAATTAACACTGATCAACCGTGAAGGAAATATGAAAATTAAAGAAATTAAAAATAACATTAAAGAATGAAATGTGTGCAAACTATTAGAAATACATGGTTGAAGACTGTGAAAAAATTTAATATTTTAATTATCCATTTTAGTTTTTTTGGAATGGAAATACCATAACATATACACTCATACATAGCATTACATGCAACTTTTTTCCCTTTTGATTTCAGAAATGCTGTGCACGTATACAGGAGTAAAAGGATGGTCTCTACAGTTAGAAAACCATTTGGGCCAGGTGGTTCCCCAGGTTGGTCACCAGGGGCACCATTGGCTCATAACAGCCTGACTACTGGAGCTGGGAATGGGGAAGGGGCATTTTCAGTGAGGTTTGAAAAGAGAAAAGCAACCTGCTGTTCATTCAGCAGAGACTTTTATAAATCAGGTATTTGTAATCTAAAGCCTGCTAGAGATATCAGGACCTCATGAGGTTTTTGCTACCTCACCAACATACTTTGTATTAATGCTTCTTAATATAGTCTTGGGGATACTGACTCTCATTTTCCCTTTTTCTCTGAGAGCCTGCAGAACTATTTTAGTTCCACATGGCCCCAGTAGCTTTTATCTGCTGAAGCAGATGATGATTTTATCTCTCTGAAGTCAAAAACACCAAATCTAAGTAAGAATCTGACCTTAGATTTTTATGTCTTTAAATTAGATAAACTGCTGCACTTACATAGCTCTGCATTAAGTGCTCTTACGTCAAGACAGGAGTCAGGTTCCAGATTAAGCTGAATCCTCAGTCAAGAAAACAGCAGCCCCACTCAGTTCCAATGACCCTCTCTGTTCCTGCTAAGGACCCATAAGATTACTTGCTGCCTACAGCTGTAAAGGGGCCGTTTCTCCTGCTTTTGATGCTGTCAAGCAGCTTACTTTTTCCTTTTGCATGTTTCCTCTTGCTGGCTGAATCTGCTCTTTAAAAGACTTAAGTTACTTTACAGCATTTAAAAGACAATTTGGGCTGCAACTAGAAAATTTGGCTGGTTAGCCCAGCTGGTGGCTAAAGAAGTCCTTCCTGAGATACAGAAAGCTGGTGGGGACCTCCAGCTGGTCCTTTATAACACATACCAAAACCCAACATTGGCAGGGCATGGTAATTGAGTCTTAAAGTATCACACTCCCAAGAGATTGTTGTAAAAAGGACAACTGCAACATATTAAATCATAACAAACAAATAAGGTATAGGTGTAATGATGGAAGCACATGGCTTACTGTAAAGAGCTTTTGAGTTACTGCAGTTATTTTGACATATGGCTAGCCTAATCCATTAAATGTGAGTTTCACTGGTTGATTTCTTTTTGAATGCATTATTTCCAGGTATGTGTGTGTGTGTGTACTTTCCTTGTATCCCTTATATTACAAAATAAATGTGCTTTGTTTTGTAGTTACTCTCCACACACTTAGGTATATCCCATACTGTGTCCTTCCTCCACTCAAGGAAGATCATGGCATAGTATTAGGATAGATAGTCTATGCTGTGGTAACAAATAAACCCAGGACTCTCACTGGCCTAACATTATAAATGTTTGTTTATTCATGCTGATGTTCTTGGTCAGAGGCTCACCTGAGCAGCTCTTCTCCACTAGCAAATTCAGGGATTGTGGTTCCTTCCACAGTGAGCCTCAGCTTCTCGGAGCCTTCACTTAAAACCTAGCAGAGGCCACCCTCCCCGTCTATGTGGGACATGACTCCCAGGGGTGTGGACCTTCCTGGCAACGTGGGACGGTAATCCTAGAATGAGCTTATACTCAGCATCAACGGATTGAGAAAACCTTCTCAACCAAAAGGGGGAAGAGTGAAATGAGACAAAGTGTCAACGGCTGAGAGATTCCAAACAGAGTCGAGAGGTTATCCTGGAGGTTATTCTTACGCAGTAAGTAGATATCACCTTGTTATTCAAGATGTAATGGAGAGGCTGGAAGGAACTGCCTAAAAGTATAGAGCTGTGTTCCAGTAGCCATGTTTCTTGATGATGACTGAATAATGATATAGCTTTCACAATGTGACTGTGTGATTGTGAAAACCTTGTGTCTGATGCTCCTTTTATCTACCTTGTCAACAGATGAGTAAAACATATGGAATAAAAATAAATAATAGGGGAAACAAATGTTAAAATAAATTTAGTTTGAAATGCTAGTGATCAATGAAAGGGAGGGGTAAGAGGTATGGTATGTATAAATTTTTTTTTTCTGTTGTCTTTTTATTTCTTTTTCTGAATTGATGCAAATGTTCCAAGAAATGATCATGATGATGAATATGCAACTACGTGATGATATTGTAAATTGCTGATTATATATGTAGAACAGAATGAGCAAAAGAGGAGTGTTTGCATTTGTTACGTGTTTTTTGGTATTAAAAAAAAAAAACAAAAGCAACCAGGCAGAGGGCAGACCATGGTGGTTCAGCAGGCAGAGTTCTCACCTGCCATGTCGGAGTCTGGGTTCAATTCCCCATGCCTGCCCATGTAAAAAATAAACAAAAACTAGGCAGAGATGGAGAGTGCACCACCACCAAGAGAGATTGTGTGAGGTGTTTTATGCACGGGCGTCTTCCTCTGTGCTTAAAGGGAAAATGAAAAGGTTTAGTGAACACATAGAATTGTCTCTGATATCACTGATCATTATCCTAACAAAGTAACTGTCTGTATATATCAATTTCACCTTTCCCTTTCAAACCCACCTTCTTGGATTCTGTATAATTATTAATAACATATGGAGAAATGAAATTAAACATTCAGATCCTTGTGGCACTATCAAAAGCATTTTAACTTCATTCATGGAAGATCGTACTTAACCTCTCATCATAGACCACCTTCCATAAATAAAAGAATAGCACTGGCCCTTGGAAGCCTGCCTTCCCTGTGCTGCTTTTATCCAGAGGGTTTTGCTACGAGTGAGTCCCAGTGTCCAGCTCTGGGGGCACGGGCAGGAGAAGCAGGCAGGATTACCCGGGCAGCTCAGCCCAGCTCCACTGCTGGAGAAACATATAGGTAGTTGCTGACCCCACTCCCCTTCACCCCATCATTCCCACCTTCAGGCTTCAGCCCATGCTTCAATTAGGACCTACAATCATTTGTAGGGTCTTGCTTCTCTGCAGTTACAAACCCTCTCATAAACAGCAAAGAACATTAAAGTTTGGAGCTTAATGTCTCCAAATTCCTGACAGATATTAATCTTGGTGATTCAGAAATGAGAAATCACAATTCCTAGAAATTCTCAGGAATTCCAGATACCATAAGTTCTTCTTAAAATACAACTAACATTTTCTTACTCTTTATTCATTATTATGGATATATGAGACAAGTTCGCTAATAATTAAGAAATATTAAGTTCAGTAGTGTTTACAAAGAACTGTAGCCTATAATGAATATTCAAACCTGGGATGAAATAAACATCAGCAAACATTAGTATGATTATTTGAATAATGTAACATTCAGATCTCCTTGCAAGTTTAACAAGTACTATAGAGAATCACATGCAGAAATTGCCCAGTGTGAGGATGTATTTTGCTTTCCACACTTGTTATTCCTTGACACACCATTAATAGGATTTGTACAAAGTGTACCATGCATATAAACTTATTAATATTTATTTTATTTGCAAGAATGACTGTTAGCAGCAGATGGAGTCACGGATACACACATAACATGGCAACAGCTACAAAGAAGACCAACTGATTAGAAAGCGACAGCTTTTTATCTAAGTGCTTCTGTCCTGCCTGGTTGTCAGAAACATTGACCTTAACCTTCAACTCCACGTGTCAGCATTTCCTGAGCTTGTATTCGCCATGACATCAGTGGATTCCTTCGAACCGGTAACATCTCTATGTTGATTGCTAAGCTTTAATTCTTACAGGAGAAGTATTATACTTTCCCCTCTTTTCCTGTTTTCTCAACAGATTTTTCTCAGGATTTGGGATTCAGAAAAATATATAATCTTCCTGAGAAATGCTGGAAAGGAATTCATGCATGGATACACTAAATTAAGGCAACTATAACTAACTCTTGTACCAGGAATGACAATAATAAATAACCTGCTTGCTAGCTTGCTGTTATTGATTGCCATGCTCCTGCTCTCTGTGCCTGACCTTAGAAGAGCTCTTTGCCTTTTATCCTTTTCCCAATACTGACTAGTCCCTATTTACTTTGAGACCTCCCAACATCTGAATGCTGCTTCCCTGTCAAGATTTCTAGTTGATCCTCTTCACACTGAGGGGCTCTCCCTGGCCTTGACATACTACCTCAGTAGCAGCAGCAGACACTCGGTCTAGGCTAGCAGATACTTTTTTACCATTTGGTGGGTGACGTATTGAAGTCGATCACTCACTTAACCTATGTGGGCCTTAATGGCAAGTGCATATAGAAAAACATTATCCTAAATATATATATTTTTCTTTTCTTTTTTTTTTCACATGGGTAGAAACTGGGAATTGAAACCTGGTCTCCGGCACGGCAGGCAAGAACTCTGCCTACCTGAGCCACCGTAGCCCACCCCTAAAGATGTTTTTTGACATAAAATATTTCACATCTCATAACATCTCTGAGAGGCTAAGAAGATGACAGCCATTTTAAGATTAGAAAAATCGATGCATATGGAAAGTACATAAGTCTCGATGTTTAACAGGGCTAAACTGGGATTGGTGTTTCCCTTTAACTCTTTGAACAGATATTTGAGTGGCTACTACGTGCCAGGCACTTAATACAGCATTTATTACATTGCTCCTGTACTCCCTAGGAGGGAATGCACTTATATTAGCAGAAAAGAATAGCACTCTACTGTTATGATATTTCAACCAGATATTCATAACCACAGGTTACATGTGCACATGGTTCCGTGCTGTTTGAACATTCTTTAGAGAGCACTAATCATGTCTGAGCACTTTCATTATTGATGCCAAGAACTAATGTACCCACTGTAGCCCAGAGACGAATGCATGCGGCACACCTCAAAGATGGTAGGAACAGCCCAACATCCATGGAGGGCTTTCCTATTTGCAAAGTGCTTCACTTACATGTCCTCTAATGGAACCCTCACAAATCTCTGAAGGAAGAAGGCCAGTTCTTGATGAACTGGAAGAGTATTTGGAAAACCCAGCTGGGGGTCAGGAATATGGCAAGAAACTTATTGTGATGAAATATCCCTGAATTTAATTTAATCAATTGATAAAATAAGAAAACTAAATAAATCTTGCCATTTCATTGAGAAATCTGCCCCAGGCTTAGACTGGCTGCATCTTGAGCTTTAAGTTGGCAGTACTTCACACTGGGTTCCTGCTGTGCTTGTTACCAAGGGGAAGCTTTGTAACAGCCCAGATTCAGCTGTACCAAATAGCCACAGTGACCAGCGGTTCAGCCTTGTTGGAGCATCACCTACGTAGCGCCTGTATGTAGTCAGGGTCACTTCCTGTGGTAAGCAAGCCAAAAGGCAGCTGGGGTTTACTGAGATTACCATTGGGAAGTGGTGCAGTGTGGTGGTGAGTTTGGGATAGACAGCTGGAATTCCAGCTGGAACTCTGGCTTCCTCATCTGCAAATGGTGCAACTTGAACAATTAAGTTATCTTCCCTGTGTTTCAGTTTCTTCATGTGCAAATGGAAAAATAATGGTCCCGACCTCCGAGGGTTGTTGTAAGGATTAAATAAGATTATAATGTACCTGAAACATATTAATACTGAAGAAATTTACTGTTATTATCTACTAAATGTATACATATATAGGAAAGTAAATGCAAGGAAAATGATTTGGAAGGAAGCATGAAAAATGACTAATGGTGGTTATTATAAGGAAGAGGAGTGAGATTTTGGGACGGAGGAATTAAGAATGACAGGGGACTTTTACCATTTACTCTGAATTTTAATTTTTATGAGAGATTATCAATGATTTATTATTCGTGTAACTTAAAAAGTAATGTATAGGGCGGGCCATGGTGGCTCAGCAGGCAGAGCCTTGCCAGACGTGGGTTTGATTCCTGGTGCCTGCTCATGCAAGAAAAAAAAAAGTAATGTATAGACATGAATGTTCACTGCAGCACTATTAGAAAATATCCCACTATGTTCTAAAAATACCTATCATTTCACTGAGTAATGCAGATTTTGCATTTTCTAAAATACTCATAACAGATCTGATAAAAAACATCACCTCGGTTTTATCATAGAATGTTATTGCTCTAGGAAAAAACTAAAATGGTGCCACAGAAATCCATGTTAATGTGCTCCAATCACACTATCTTAGAATGCTCCCATCCTGCAATTGTAACAGGAGTTAAGTCCATGATAATGTCATTCCTTTTCACTACCATGTTTTAGTGTCGAGTGGTTATTTCCTGTGGTATGCTGTTCACACCATATATATATATATGAGTTTCCACTTCATAAACTTATATTCATGTGCAAAAATGTCCCAGATGTGTGCTGCTGTCATTGCCTCACTAGGCCATGTCCATCAGTTGTTGAGTAGGACACTTTTCCATAGATAATAACAGGTTACAGCAAAAATAAACTCGTTAACTTAGAGCCAATGTTCTGCTTACCAATCAAGATTTTTCTGTGTGATGTGGGGGATTATTACTTGGGAATATTAGTATGAGCAATCATTTAACTGTTTTGAACAGTTGCATTTTTCATCTCAAGGGCCGAAACAGCAACATAAAAAGTAAACTTTGAAAGGAGGAGCTGTGGTCCAGAGGCTTCCAGAGTTCCGATTCCCACTGTTTCTAAATTAACCAACAGGGGTCTCTGCTCACCCTTCCCCTCCATTTTCAGGTATTTTAAGACACCACAGAGACCAGGCCAAGACTTGGTGAAACTGAGTTAAAGAAAATGATGTTGGATCTTTTCAGTATGGTAAACCATTTACACCATCCCAAAGGAAATAAAGCCTTCTACAAAGGATAGCAGTTGTGGGGAGGGGAGAGAGGAGTTAAAAAGAGAGAAGAAGGAGAAGTGCTAAGCAGAAAGAGTGAAGCAAGTCCAGCAGTGGTCTTTCCAGAATCAGACTGGGTTGCACTCCTGTTGTCACAAACTGGATACCACCAGGGGGCGCAAGGGAAAGCACAGATGGAATCACCCTGTGTTGAAAGACCACTAGCCAAGCACCACCAGGTTCTCATCTGCAGCCAGATAAAATTGGGTTATTACTTGCTGCAGCAAGGGAGACTGCAAGGCTTGGCGAACTGTGTGGCATCTGGATAAGAGGGAATTAAGAAAGTCTTGTAATAGGACTTGAGTTTGTGTTAAATGATTCTGGGAAGGGTTCAACAGAGTAAGGATTGCTCTCGATTGAGCACTGTCAAAAAGCAGGGGCAATTTAGTGATTGGGCATCTGTCTTAGCTTTCCAGCTACTAAAACAAACACCACAAAATGGGTTGGCTTAAAAACAACGGGAATTTATTGGCTCTTGGTTTTGAGGCTAAGAGAAGTCCAAAATCTGGGCGTCGGCAAAGACTGTGGCATTCTGGGGCTGGCTGCTGGGGATCCTAGGATCCTTGGCTTTTCTGTCACATAATGATGTTTTCTTCTGACCTCCAGTTTTCTCTCCTCCTTTTGGCTCTCTTCATAAAACCTTCAGTAATAGGATTATGGCCAATTTCTTTCAGTTGGCCACACCTTAACATCTTTAAAAGGTCCTAACTACAGTGGGCTCACTCATTCAGAAATGGATTAAGATTAAGAACACTTTTTTTTTTCCTTGGGTGTATAACTCAATCTCCCAAAGCACTTAATTTTTATTTAGAAGGTAGCAGGAACAGGACATGGCTAAAAGGGTTGGTAAAGAAGTAGCAGTTCCTCCTTTTAGCCAGGAGATGGGGATGTTTGGCTGTTTCTGCAGTTTACACCGTGTTCTTGCTTTGATCCGTGTCAAAGACGTGATTATGGGTGGTCTCTTTTGTCTCATTCCATCAGTCACAGAGTGGTCTCACATGACATTGCTCTTCTGTGAAACTGTTTACGTTTAGTGTGAATATCACAGCCTAGCAGCGTGTACCAGGACAGTTAACAGCTGACAGTTGTCAGGAATTATTTTTTTCCTTTTTCATATGCTTTCTATCTACAGGGGTACCAGCCATCAAAAGGCATTCTTAGGAAGCAATACCTTAGAAAGTCAATGGCATGCTTGTTCATTGCCCAAGTAGTGGCATTTAGACCGATCTGACTTTGCATCCCAGCTCTTCCACTCAGTGGCTGTGTGATCTTGAGTAAAAAGTTTAACTTCTCTGTGTCTCTGTTTCCTCATTTGTAAAATAGAGCCCAAAATAGTACCTACCTGTTATAGAATTTTGGAAAATTAAATGCGGTAACAAGTAAACCCTTAAAACAGTGCCTAGCACATGATAAGGATTTAGCTTACATTAACTGCCCTTACAATCATTTTCTAAGGTCACATTTTCTTTGCAGGCCTTACTGCACTCTAAACCCATCCATGAGCTAAAGAATCAAACAGTATTTCATGTCTATGAAGCATCTTTGGACAGAAAGAGATTAGAAGGGTGTTTTCCATTTCTGGTTGTAAATTACTTGTTTCTTATTTTTCAAATTACCCATATTACAGCTAAAGGATCAAATTTAGGCTTTAACCTGAGAGATTTCTGAATCGTTACTTAGAGGGGCAGCTGGCATTTCTCTCTGACCTGCAGATAGGTTAACGGCAAATAAAACTTAAAATGAGGCAACGTAAGTACAAATGCCAAAACTGTACTTTAGTTCAATGCATTTTGGTTCTGCAGCCAGTGAGGGGACAGCTCTTTTTCAAGGGGCTTTGGCCAAGCTTCTGCCTTTAGCTCAGCATTGAAATGCTGCTCACTGACAAACTTTCCCTGCAGAGTCCCCTCTGCAGGCCATAGACCTCTGCTTGCCTTCCTGTTGTGCTTACGTTGCCTCTTGTAAGAATTCAGACATATTGCTTGCGTTGCAGGACTTTCTATACCACTTTGCTCCTGCAACATCTCCCCTATCCTTCCTTCCTTTCCTTTTGTTCTGCAGTGACATAGCTTCAGGGCTGCTAATTCATCCTGAGGTAGAGTTGGGCAATCTTGTGATTCCTACTACTTGCCTTACTTCTTGGAAACCAGCCTGAATCTAGAGTAGTCCCTGAAAGATGACAGTGGAGTCCTTAAGTCTTTATTAAAAGATCCTGCCAGGTTCTGAGCAATGAAGCTCTGATTTACTTTCCCTTTCAAGAGCTGAGGGGATAAATCTGTCAAGTTCAAACTGATGATTTGAACTAATTCTGAGGATTTGTGAAAATGGTCGAAATCCAAGTAGAGCGCTAGGAGCAGCTGTCAGACTACTAAAACTGGGAAATGGGTGAAGTTTGTCTTTTAGTCCCCATTCACCCCTCTTTCCTGAAGTGACGCCTCTCCTGCTCCTCCTCCCTGTTACTTCAGAGCCAATGCCCTCTCCTGTTATCAAAAAACTAAACTAAACTAAAACCTTCTGTATTAAAACAAAGAACATGAATTATAGAATCAAATGGTTAGAAGGAACTTTAGCGAATTACCTAGTCCAACTCCTTCATTATGTAAAATATTTGTCACTCTAGATTTGGAAACGTAACGCTAGCCCTTTTTTGCACATCTTGGAAAGTACCAATTATGTTTTTTCCTAGGGGTGGAAGGAATGAAGCAGTTTTTGGCTAGCTGTCTCCTTCCTTCCCCTGGAGACTGCTTCCCCTACTAGAGAAGGGTGTTTTGTGACACCTAAAAAGAGAAGCAAAATTTGTGGCACCTAAAAGAAGCAGTAAAACATTTAGGAATATCTTTGTGCTGAGTGCACTAAAAGAAATCTGAAGCCATGGGAATTTTTTAAATTGAGACAGTGATTAAATAGGAAAAAAGGTGTTGGCAGTAGTCGGGCTGAGTATTTAATCAACGAAGGTTGTGAACCACTACATTAAATAATACACTAATTTCTGCATTCAATATGCTAATGAAGTAGGTGCTCAAAAGTGTTTTTTGAATGAAATTTATTAATCAAATATTTGTCTGTCTTTAGTGTACCAGGCAGTTATGTACTCACACTTCAGCCCTCTTCAGATCCTTTCTTCAAGTGAGTTCAAGGGGCTTCATGTGTTTAAATTTAAAGTAGGTGGACAGTAGGTATTATTTTTGTTTGAAGATGATTAGGGCTTAAGGTGGGGTAAACGAAAATGGAGAAGGAAGGAAACAAGTGAAGATAAGAAAATCTGGAGGATTTCCAAAGTGAGTTGTTATCTTCTCAGAAGAGGAGCAAAATTAGAATCCCTGAAACAAGTTGGGTACTATTGTTCAACTTAAATGAAGAAACTCAGGGGCCGGCCACACTGGCTCAGCAGGCAAGAATGCATGCCTGTGATGCCAGAGGACCTGGGTTCGATTCCCGGTGCCTGCCCATGTTAAAAAAGAAAAAAAAAAAAAAACACTCAGAAACAGTACAGACAACAAAATCCTTCTAAAGCTTGTATTTTTAAAGGGATTGCAAATTGTGTAAACTGGTTCCATCCAGTTAGAAAGTGTTTTGCCAGGCCTTGCAAAATAAAGTTTCTTTTGATCCATGTTTCAAAGACCTATTACCATGTAACTAACTGCCATAAATTTAGTGACTTAATACAATTATTTATTCTTCACTTGGTTCTGTGGCTTAGGAATTTGGAAACTGCTTGGGTTTCTTAGAGCACAATGGTCTCAGGTTAGTC
Source organism: Tamandua tetradactyla (assembly GCF_023851605.1). Classification (NCBI taxonomy): domain Eukaryota; kingdom Metazoa; phylum Chordata; class Mammalia; order Pilosa; family Myrmecophagidae; genus Tamandua; species Tamandua tetradactyla. The sequence goes on along the minus strand of NC_135333.1, from coordinate 94,662,410 downwards.
TCACCTCCTAGAAGCAGGAAATAGATTTTACCAGGCCAATTAAGGGCTATGCCTGGAACAGGGATATCTTCACTACTGCCATATTCTATTGGTCAAAGCAGTCACAGGACCCTAACAGATTCAAGGGTGAGGGTCAAGGTCGCATTCAGAAGAGCAGTGGGATTGGGAGGTACTGTTGTGGCCACCTTTAGAAAATACATTCTGCCATAACCCAAAACCTCATTTTTAGGAATTTATCAAAAGGATATAATGCCAAAGGAGGTATAAAAACAGAGAAGCTCATGAGAGTTTTTGGAGCCAAAAGAAACTCTAGAAATAACCCGTCTACTGTGCCGGTTTGAAGCTCTATAGTACCCTATAAAAGCCATGCTCTTTTAAGTTGATCTTTTTTTTTTTTTTTAACTTTTTTTATTAATTAAAAAAAATTAACAAACAAAACATTAAGATATCATTCCATTTTACATATACAATCAGTAATTCTTAATATCATCACATAGTTGCATATTCATCATTTCTTAGAACATTTGCATCGATTTAGAAAAAGAAATAAAGACAACAGAAAAAGAAATAAAACGATAACAGAGAAAAAAAAGATCATACATACCATACCCCTTACCCCTCGCTTTCATTTACCAATAGCATTTCAAACTATTTTTATTTTAACATTTGTTCCCCCTATTATTTATTTTTATTCCATATGTTCTACTCTTCTGTTGATATAGTAGCTAAAAGGAGCATCAGGCACAAGGTTTTCACATTCACAGAGTCTCATTGTGAAAGCTATATCATTGTTCAATCATCATCAAGAAACGTGGCTACTGGAACACAGCTCTACATTTTCAGGCAGTTTCCTCCAGCCTCTCCGCTACATCTTGAACAACAAGGTGATATCTACTTAATGCATAAGAATAACCTCCAGGATAACCTCTCAACTCTGCTTGGAATCTCTCAGCCATTAACACTTAGTCTCATTTTACTCTTCCCCCTTTGGTCGAGAAGGTTCTCTCAATCCCTTGATGTTAATTCTCAGCTCATTCCAGGATCTCTGTCCCATGTTGTCAGGAAGGTCCACATCCCTGGGAGTCATGTCCCATGCAGAGAGGGGGAGGGTGGTGAGACTGCTCATCATATTGGCTGGAGAGAGAGGCCACATCTGAGCAACAAAAGAGGCTCTCTTGGGGGTGACTCTTAGGCCTAAATTTTAAGTAGACTTGACCTATCCCTTGTGGGATTAAGTTTCATATGAACTTAATGAGTTCAAGACTGGGGGCTCAGCCTATAGCTTTGGTTATCCATACTGCTTGTAAGAATATCAAGAATTCAACTTGGGGAAGTTGAATTTCTCCCCCCCTCTCACCATTCCCCAAAGGGGGCTTGCAAATACTTTTCCAGTCACTGGTCAAATCACTCTGGGATTCATCGGGGCATCACTCTGGACAAACCAACAAAATCTCATGTCCTACCTGAGATTCCAAGTACTTATGACATTCAATCAAACTATCTACATGAGTTATATTAGGAAATGCTCTAGTCAAAATACAAATTTTGTAACAAATAAACATTTTTTGCTTTAGTCTCACACAGAAGGTGACATTTTAAAGTATTAATTATCATCTATTTTCAGCACCCTGCAATAATAACATTCCTTTGTTCTTCCTCATGCCAAAACATTTTTAAAATTTGTACATTGTACATTTCACTATTATTATACACTCTGGGCATTCCTAGATTATACCATCTCGATCTTTAACATCTATCTTTCTTTCTGATTTCATTTATGTCCACAGCCCTCCTCCCTCTATCATTCTCACATGCAGCTTCATTCAGTGTTTTAACATAATTATATTACAGTTAGGTAGTATTGTCCTGTCCATTTCTGAGTTTTTGTATCCAGTCCTGTTGCACAGTCTGTATCCCTTCAGCTCCAATTACCCAATATCTTACCCTATTTCTATCTCCTGATGGTCCCTGTTACCAACGCCATATTCCAAGTTTATTCAGTTCATATCAGTGAGACCATACAGTATTTGTCCTTTAGTTTTTGGCTAGTCTCACTCAGCATAATGTTCTCTAGGTCCATCCATGTTGTTACATACTTCATAAGTTTATTCTGTCTTAAAGCTGCATAATATTCCATCGTATGTATATACCAGTTTGTTTAGCCACTCGTCTGTTGATGGACATTTTGGCTGTTTCCATCTCCTTGTGATTGTAAATAATGCTGCTATAAACATTGGTGTGCAAATGTCTGTTTGTGTCTTTGCCCTTAAGTCCTCTGAGTAGATACCTAGCAATGGTATTGCTGGGTCATATGGCAATTCTATATTCAGCTTTTCGAGGAACCACCAAACTGCCTTCCACAGTGGTTGCACCATTTGACATTCCCACCAACAGTGGATAAGTGTGCCTCTTTCTCCGCATCCTCTCCAGCACTTGTCATTTTCTGTTTTGTTGATAATGGCCATTCTGGTGGGTGTGAGATGATATCTCATTGTGGTTTTGATTTGCATTTCTCTAATGGCCAGGGACATTGAGCATCTCTTCATGTGCCTTTTGGCCATTTGTATTTCCTCTTCTGAGAAGTGTCTGTTCAAGTCTTTTTCCCATTTTGTAATTGGATTGGCTGTCTTTTTGTTGTTGAATTGAACAATCTCTTTATAAATTCTGGATACTAGAGCTCTATCTGATATGTTGTTTCCAAATATTGTCTCCCATTGTGTAGGCTGTCTTTCTACTTTCTTGATGAAGTTCTTTGATGCACAAAAGTGTTTAATTTTGAAGAGCTCCCATTTATTTATTTATTTATTTATTTATTTATTTATTTATTTATTTATTCAGTGCTCTTGCTTTAGGTGTAAGGTCCATAAAACTGCCTCCAATTATAATATTGATAAGATATCTCCCTACATTTTCCTCTAACTGTCTTATGGTCTTAGACCTGATGTTTAGATCTTTGATCCATTTTGAGTTAACTTTTGTATAGGGTGTGAGATACGGGTCCTCTTTCATTCTTTTGCATATGGATATCCAGTTCTCTAGGCACCATTTATTGAAGAGACTGTTCTGTCCCAAATGAATTGGCTTGACTACCTTTCAAAGATCAAATGTCCATAGATGAGAGGGTCTATATCTGAGCACTCTATTCGATTTCATTGGTCAATGTATCTATGTTTATGCCAGTACCACCTCTGTGGCTTCATAGTATGCCTTAAAGTCAGGCAGCGTGAGACCTCCAGCTTCGTTTTTTTTCCTCAAGATACTTTTAGCAATTTGGGGCACCCTGCCCTTCCAGATAAATTTGCTTATTGGTTTTTCTATTTCTGAAAAGTAAGTTGTTGGGATTTTGATTGGTATTGCATTGAATCTGTAAATCAATTTAGGTAGAATTGACATCTTAACTATATTTATTCTTCCAATCCATGAACATGGTATGCCCTTTGTTCTAGTTTGCTAGCTGTCGGAATGCAATATACCAGAAATGGAATGGCTTTTAAGAAGGGGGAATTTAATGAGTTGCTAGTTTACAGTTCTAAGGCCGAGAAAATGTCCCAATTAGAAATGTCCAATCAAAGGCATCCAGGGAAAGACACCTTGGTTCAAGAAGGCCGATGGAGTTCAGGGTTTCTCTCTCAAGTGAGAAGGCACATGGCGAACACAGTCAGGGCTCCTCTCTCTCGGCTGGAAGGGCACATGGCGAATACAGTGTCATCTGCTAGCTTACTCTCCTGGCTTCTGGTTTCCTGAAGCTCCCCGGGAGGCGTTTTCCTTCTTCATCTCCAATGGACTCTCCGCTTCATGGTGCTGCAGCATTCTCTGCTCTCTCCGAATCTTTCTGAATCTCTCATTCTCCTCTTTTATAGGACTTCAGAAACTAATCAAGACCCACTCAAATGGGTGGAGACATGTCATCCCCTAATCCAGTTTAGCAACCACTCTTGACTAAATCACATCAACCAGGGAGATGATCTCATTACAGTTTTAAATATACAGTATTGAATAGGGATTATTCTACCTTTAAGAAATGAGATTTATATTAAAACATGGCTTTTCTTAGGGGGCATACTTCCTTTCAAACCAGCACACCCTTCCATCTATTTAGGTCTTCTGTGATTTCTCTTATCTTTTCTTTGTATGGGTCTTTTGTCTCTTTAGTTAAATTTATTCCTAAGTATTTTATTCTTTTAGTTGCAATTCTAAATGGAATTCGTTTCTTGGGTGGGACCTTTTGATTAGGTTGTTTCCATGGAGATGTGACCCTGCCCATTCAAGGTGGGTCTTAATCCTGGAGCCCTTTATGAGAGAGAACTCAGAGCTGACTGAGAGAGCAGAGAGATGAAACAAAGACACAGACTTTTCGAGATGCAGGACCTAAAAGGGTCATTTGAACCCAGAAGCTGGGAGAGAAGGACAGCAGACATTGCTATGTGCCTTCCCATGTGACACAGAAACCCCAGTCACGAACAGCCTTTCTTGAGAGAAGGTATCCTCTTTTTGGTGCCTTAATTTGAACATTTTCATGGCCTTTGCATTGTAACTTGTAACTTAATAAATCCCCTTTACACAAGGCAATCCATTTCTAGTGTATTGCATTTCAGCAGCACTAGCAAACAGAAACATCTATTAATAGATAAATGGCTGAATAAATTATCATGTTCCAAGTAAAAGGAATATCAAACTGTAGTAATTAAGAAGACTATGAAACAACATGAACAAATTGTGCTGGTTTGAAGCCATTATGTACCCAGAAAAGCCATGACCTTTAATCCTCATTCCATATTACTGGGTGGGATCTTTCCAATCGTTTCCATGGAGATGTGACCCACCCAATTGTGTGTGGTAATTTTTTATTAGATGGTTTCCATGGATATGCATCTCCACCCATTCAAGGTCCTGTTGCTTACTGGAGCCTTTTAAGAGGGAACCATTTTGGAAAAAGCTTTAGAGCCACCAGAGCCTACACAGGCAGAAACCTTTGGAGCAGAAGGAAAATGCCCCTGGGGAAGCCTTATGATATAAGGAAAGAAAGCTAGCAGACTTCACCATGTGCCCTCCGAGCTGAGAGAAAAATCCTGAACAATTGCCCTTTCTTTGGACTTAAGGTTTCTTTCTCTGGATGCCTTAATTTAGACATTTTTATTGCCTTAGAACTATAAACTTGCAACTTAATAAATTCCCTTTTTTAAAAGCCTTTCTGTTTCTGGTATATTGCATTTCAGCAATTTACAAGCTAAAACAGAACTGACTTTAAAAAAGGAGAAAAAGTAAAATTTAAAAAGCACATGGATTATGACAATTATGTAAAAACCTGTATGCATCTGGACAAAGCTTGGAAGGAAATATGTGGAAATTAAGATAATTGCACTGAGGTGGTAGGGTTATGCATGCCCTACATTTTTCTTTTTATTGTTATAGCTTTATACACGCAAAAAAAGAAAATTAGAAGAAGACAACTGAAATTTTAATTGTCAATGCTCAGTACTTGGCAGATATTGCTGAAGAAGTACAGGGAGGGCAAAAAGAACCCACAGTTCTCCCTGGCATTCACTCAGGTTCAGACCAACTTCCAAGTCAGAGGATCCACAGGTATTCTTATTTATAATTAACCTTCTGTTTTGAACCCTCACCTTTGGAATGCTGATTGTCACTGAAGCAATGATGACTGTATTAGTCTTGCTATGTTCCTAAGGTTGATTGTGATAAGACTGAAGGTGCTTTAAAATGCTACTATGGCATGTAAATAGACATAAATATAAGGTAATTTTTAGTCTTTATCACAATGAACCCATCTTATTCAGGGTTTCTAAACTCAGCAGTGGCAATTTAGCCAGAGAACTGATTCTAGAAAACTCTTTGCCTTGAGCTTCAGGGTTTTGTAGATGAAGTGGTTGAGGTGTCTGAAATAGGCTATGCTAACCAACTGCAAATCAGTTTCAGGAGAAGCCCTGCATTTAACTCAGGTCTCAGAGACCGGCCTTCCTGGGACTTTGACATGCATATCTGTAGGTGACCTCCAACCCTTCACAATCAAACCCAACCTTTGAGCATGCACAGCTTTCTAATATTACCTAAACTTGCCAGTCATTACTGCATTGTTTTTTTTTAAATGTAATTTTATTGAACTATATTACATATTCACGTACCATATAATCATCAAAATTGTACAATCAGTGGCTTACAGTATCATCACATGGCTGTGAATTCATCATCACAATCAATGTTTGGACATTTTTACTACTCCAAAAGAAAAAAATAAAAATAAGAATAAAAGTGAAAAATAACACCCCAAACCCAAAACATCCCCTACTCCCTAGTTGTTGTTTTTGGTAAGGGCTTTTGGAAGATTTATTACAGAAGGTGAATGAAAATGCAATAAAGGTCAAAGTCTTAAGAAAGTCTAATCAAATAATTGCAAAAAAATAAATAAAACAAAACCCATATCTGATTGGCTGGCAGGACCACTAGTTGTTCACATAGTTAATGATTGGAGAAAACCTGGGCAAGGGTAAAATTTAGACTACATTCTGATAAATTATTTTCATTTCATTAGATTAACTTTTGGCAAGTTAAACAAAAAGGCTTATATATTGGTTGACAGTGCAACTACTGATGTTCTTGAAGGTAAGATCCCAGTATTTATTTTTACTTGAAATTGTAGTTTTATTTAACAAATGCTTAAATAGCACTATCTTAGCCACTTTACAGATATTAACTAATTTAACTTTCAATAATCCATAAGGTATTATGGATGACTATGATGACTGCTCTGATTTTACAAATGAAGAAACTGAAATAGGAGGAGGTTAAGAAACTTGTGCAAGATCACCAGTTACTAAGCAGCCCAGCCAAGATATAAACCCAGGCATAAGGTTCAAGACTCCTCTGCTCAACTACTACACTAGGCTGCCTGGGTATGAGAATAGAATTCCATTATAAGGAATAGCACTACAAAGAGTACATATAATAAAATCTTTCCATATCTAGGTATGAGTTTTTGATGAAGTTGCAAATCCCTATAGTTAAAGTAATTCATAAGTTTTCTTTTGCTCTAGTTGATACGAATACATTAGGAAAGATGCTATAATTTGCAATACAGCTGTGCCCTTTAGAGGATTCCACCCCTCCCATCCTACCAGATAATCATAATAATAATAGCTAAAATATACTGGGTCTTTGTATGGTGTGCTTGTCTCCTTCATTGGTGGCCCACCCATGAACCACTGCTACTGGTATTCATGCCCCTGTGTAGTCTCTTTGAATCTGGGCCACCAACAGAATATGGCCAAAATGATTCTGTGCTAGTTCCAGGCCTACGTCTTAAAAAGGACTGGTAGGGGTGCAAAGGTAGTTCAGTGGTAGAATTCCTGCCTGCCATGCAGGAGATCTGGGATCGATTCCCGGCTCATGTACTTTAAAAAAAAAAAAATTCAACAAATGGTGCTGCAATAATGGGACAGTCACATGGAAAAATAATGAAATGTGACTCCCACCATATAGCATACAAAGTAAAAAAAGGACTGTAGCGTCCATGTTCTGCTTTTGGGAGCCCTGAGTTGTCATATAAGAAGTCTAACTATCTTACTGTGCACACCACCTACAGAAGCATTGCAGAGGGACAAGGGGAGAGGCCCAGGTGAGCCTAGCCCTGAGTCAACTGGCCATCTGATGGCAGTCACACAAGTAACCACAACCAATACCAACAGAAGAAGCACACTGCTGAGTCCAGCCCTAATAAATAGTTGCTTTAAATCACTAAGTTTTGGGATAATTTGTTACCCCAACTAGAGCACTAGTTATCTTTGTCCTTTATATATTCATTTATTCCAAGATGTCTATTTTGGCCTTCAGTGTGCCAGTTTCAGAAATTGGATATACTGCTGAAAATAAATGAGTAAGTAAACAATACAAATGGTCTGAATAAAATACAGCTAGATAAAGGCATAAAGAAAGGTTGGAGGGAGTGATTGTTTTAGATGGTCATGGAAGACCTCTCTAGGAGGGTAACTTTCAAGTAGAGATCTGAATGATGAGAAGTCAACCATGCAAAGATTAGAAGGAAGCATGTTCCAGAGAGAGGGAACAACAAAGGCCTTGGGGTGAGAAGGAGCTTGGCATTTTCGAAAAGCAGAAGGCCAGAGGCCAGACCACAGTGAGTGAGGAGTAGAGTGGTGAGGAAATGCAGTCAAGAAGGTAAGCAGAGACTAGCCCATCTTGGACCTTCTGTGTGGGAACCACTGGAGCATTCTACACAAGGAGTGATATGCTCTAATATGAGCTTTTAAAAAGACTGCTCTGGCAGCTTTTTGAAGTACAGTGTAGTAGCACCTGGGTGGGATCAGGAAAACTAGATACCTCTTGCAAGAATCCAGGCAGTAGGCGACAGTGGCTCAGACTTGGGAAGTAATTCTCAAAGTGTGGTCTGTGCAGTTTGGCATTTCCTCAAAAAGTTAAACATAGAATTACCATATGACTCAGCAATACCACTCCTAGGTATATACACGAGAGAACTGAAAACATAGTCCACACAAAAAACTTGTACATGAATGTTCATAGCAACATTATTCATAATAGCCCAATGTGGAAACAACCCAAATGTCCATCAATTGATGAATGGCTAAAGAAAATGTGATATATCCATGTACTGGAATGTTATCCAGCCATAAAAAAGACTGAAGTACTGAAATATGCTATGGATGAACTTTGAAAACATTATGCTAATTCAAAGAAGGCAGACACAAACGGTCAGATATTGTATGATTTCATTTATGTGTAATATCCAGAATAGGCAAATCCATAGAGACAGAAAGTAGATCAGTGGTTGCCAGGACTAGGTGGAGGGAGGGAACGGAGAGCTTCTTTTTGGGGTGATGACATGCTCTGGAATTAGATAACGGTGATGATTGCACAACTCATGAAACCACCGATTTGTACACTTTAAAAGGGTGAATTTTAGGATAAGTGAATCATGCCTCAGTTAAAAATATACATTAAAAAAACCTTATCTGGCAACCCCGAGGAATTCCTGAGACTTACTAGCAGATCTACAAGGTCAAAGCTATTTCCATAATATTAATGACATTATTTGCCTTTTTCAGTCTCATTATCTCATGATGATACAATAGAGTTTTCCAGAGGTTACATGACATGTGATATTGCAACAGAGTGAATACAGAAGTAGATATGAAAATCCAGTTGTATTTTATTAAGTCAGACATTGGCAAAAGAGATTGGCAAAAAGTAAAGTAATATCAATCTTCTCATTAAATTTTATTTTTAAAGTATGTGTAATTTTCAAAATATACTTTAGTTATGCTAACATAATATTGAATTACTATTTAAATAAATAAATATTTAAAACATGTCTGTTTTTAAAATACTAATATGACTCATATAGACAAAAAGTATTTGGAATCCTTAATAGTTTCTAAGAGTATAAAGAGATCCAGAGACCAAAACTTTGAAGATTGCTGAGTTAGAATGATAGCAATTGTGGTGGTGTGAAGTGGTTGCATTTAAGAACTGTTCTGAAGGTAAATCCCATTGCTGGGTTGGAGGGCTAGGGTGTAGATGTTAGTAGCAAGGGAAAGAAAAGAATCAAGAATGACTTCTAGATTCAGTGCCTAAGGAAATGTGAATGGTGGGGCCATGAAGTTAAATGGGGAAACCTGCGTGAGAAGGAGGTTTGGTAGAAAAAACTGAGAATTCTGTATCAGAAATTTAGATGTTTGGGCATTGAAGGATTGTCCCTTTTAATTCTCCTACCAATCCTATCAGATAGGTATTATTATCTCCATCTTACTGATGAAGAAACTGCCTCCCACCTTGCCAAACAACACAGGAGAGGGAGCCAGACCTGAACCAGGTCAGACTCTGAAGTCCACATTCCTTTCAACAGTCACGATTTTTTGTTTGTCCCAAACAAGAGGAAATAATGAGATTTAGGTAAAAGTGATACTTAAAACATGTAACAACCAGTTTGGTACCCTGTGAAGGCTGTAGTTCCCACAGAAGACTGTCTGTGGGCTTGTAGGCTCGCAGGCCTTTGGGGACCAAAAGGGCACCAGGCACTGCTAGATGCCAGCACAGTTGCCAGAGGCAAGGACTCCCCACCAGTGCCCAGGCCTGTTCTATCCCTGGGCTAGAGAAGCCAGGGTGTGTGAGGCAGCAGAGAGAGAATGGTGGACCCTCAGGGCAGCAGGTGTTACCAAGCTTTACACAAGTTTACTATTTTAACTCTAGGCACAACCACAGCAATGCAAACCAGCTGAGTCAGCCATGGCTTTAGTAAGAAAACAAGATTTTGCTTTTTCTTCTCTGGATTCAGAGAAATTATTTTCAAAAGCATAGAGGTGAGATTTCAGTTTTGCTATTTCTTGTCATACAGTCAACTCACTCAATCTCTAGTCCCTAGATGAAATTAGTCAATCAATGACTCTTCCAAATGTCAGAATGTGATTTATAAGATAAATATATTTTAATGTAAATTCAACCCAATAAAACAATTCAAATATTGTATGGAAATTGCTAAACTTAAAAAGTCAGATTCCTATAAACTTCAGTCCAAAAAATATTTGCACTACTACCAAATATGGCTTGAACTATGTGACTATAAATAAGACTTTAAATACTACTGACTGTATATTATGTGGTACTAAGGAGGTGATGTTAAATGTTTTATATTATAAATGGCATTATAATTGTGCTTTTTTTAAAAAAAAAATACAAAAAGATTTTGTATCTCTTATTGCTTAGAGATACAAACCACAGTATTTTCTGGTGAAATTATATGATGTGATGCCCATAATCCATTGTGAGTGGCTGGGGAGAAGAGGGAGTAGGATAATAAATGAATCAAGATTGGCTATCTGTTGATAAATGCTGAATCTGTATAATAGATGTGTGGGAGACTTATTATTTTATTATTTCTACTTTTCTGTATGTTCGAAAATTTCCATAACAAAAAGTCTTGAAAAAAAGTTCAATATTGATCCAATGTTGGAGACTATGGCTGCTGTTCCAAAAATAGATATACAGGATGTAAGAGAGCAAACTGTTTTCCCTATTTCACTTGGTTTAGGGTTATTTTTTTCATGAAAGCATGTTTGTGAAATTGTACATTTCAAGATGAATATAAAAAGTAGTGTATATTTACCCATAACCTCCTTTATAGTAGCTTCTGGATGCCTCCTAAACACTCCAATCTTAGCAACAAGAGTAAATAATTCTCCCTAATTTGGCCTCAACAGTCAACTGATGTCACATTAATTACTACTTTTATGTAGCTACTGCCTGTCTGTAGCCAGTAATAACATTTTAAAATACATTACTAGAGAAGCTAGACATTTTAGTCTCTGAATTTAGATGTTAATGCAGCAAGCTTTCTGTTTTTCAACATTTTTTAAGTTAAAAATGTTTAATTCTGTTATTGACTTAGTTCTTTATTATATTCCAGCCATATTTTGCCTTAGAGGGGTCTTCAGAACTCACTTTTTACACAATAATGTTGAAAAAGTGGCTCCAAAATATTTTTAAATTTCTAGCTCTAAATTATAAATTATATAGCTGTAAAGAAGGTATTCTTAACTCTTTTCACTGATAGTAATAATTATTATATAGATTCAGTTCATGGATAACTCTAATGGGTTTACAGAAAAAAGGAATTTATGGTGCTCTAAGATTGAGTTTTGATAATCCAAAGCTTCAAAACATGTACATCTGGAAATTATTTATCACTTCTTGTACTCATTTCTAAAAGGCTGAAATATTCTATTCTTTTTGTGATTTTTAAAATAATATATTTCATATATTAAGAATTTAAATGCAAATAGTCACAAATCAGTAATATTTATTAAAGCAAAGAGATGTAAAATTTGTTTAATTTTCTTAAATCCTCTCAAATGGCAGTACTAGTGCAAGGAAAGAAACACTAATTTTATGACTTGAATTACAAACATACTTTGAGAATAAGATTTCACTTTTGAAAAGTATGACTGCCCGAATTTCAAGACCTAGCACGCCAATTTAAATTAAAATTACAATTTTGTGGTTGATCATTTATTTACAAATCTGTGAGGAGCTTGGTGTTTTATAATCTTAGATAGTCAACAGCTTTGTGAAGTAATAAAGAGTTTTTTTATAGTTTAAGGATAGGAAAGCTAAATATATAGAGTTTAAATTATTTTATTCATCTCAAACCCTGAAGAAATGGAAATATGAATCTAAAATGGTTGGCTCATACTCCTGAATCTTCTCTACTAATGATGTGCTCTCCTACTCTTAGTTAATAAAATGCAGACCTCAAATTTAGTCTCTCTAGTTGCTTTGCAGTCTGTTACTTTAAACAGACCCTCACCAGATATAATTTTTACTTGTTTGAAGATTATTGGGGCCTAACATTAATTTTTTTTTCAGTAAACACACACATACACAGTGGGAATGCTGGAAGTCAGAAACAATTATTCGGGAAAGCCCAATTACAATGGAATTGGCTTGTCTGAGAATTAAAAAAACAAACAACAAAACGTGTCCACAGTTTTTCTAACACATAATGGGTACTTTCCAAAACATTTTCCAAAAGCTAATATGAAAGCTAGAATTTCCTCCTATTAATGATGCCTCTGGAGGAGGCTTAAGCTTGGGGAACGATAGTTGCTTAGCAGGAAGCTAAGGCAAATAAACATCCTGAAATTTCTCTCTATGATTTAAAGCTTAATTCAATGATGGGATTATGGTTAAATTGCTAAGCTTAAAATAATTGCCTTATGAATAGTCATATTGATTATGACTGAAAAGCACAGATCTGTATTCTATTTTTAGTTTAAATGCATGCCGTTTGTCACGGAAGCGGAAGGATGCACTTAGTTAATCAATATTCTGAAAGTGTAAACGGTGCCATGTTGTGGATGTGAGGAAAGGAAAAACAGTTTATGACCTCCAGAAGCTCCTAGCTGCACAAGTTGGGAAGAAAAGATTAATGTACCTGAAATAATTAATAATGAAAACTAAACTGTGTGGGACTAATTATAAGTGCCTCTGAGTTCAAAGTGAGAGTGAGTTTGTGATGAATGAGTTTGTGTGATTTAAAACGAAGTGTTAGAAATTGTATGTGAAGTCTGAAACAGAACTCGGGTTCAAGTTCTGGCACACAGCAAGGGTCTAAAGATGCTAGATCTAAAATATAGCCACCAATTTAGTGGCTATATAATTGAATCCTTCCAATCTTGAGATATTTAGATGAAATTGAGAAAGATTGCAAATTTATAACATGGAATCAAGCTCATCACTGAATAAATAAATAGTTTATTTATTTATGTGTTTTGCTTCACTTCAATATAGTTATTTATTTTCTTGAAACTATTTTGATCTATATATGTACAGCACTAAATACCAATAGGGCTTTTATTCACTGATGTATCTTTAGAGCACTGCCTGGCATATGGTAGGCATTCAATAATTCTTATTGAATAAGTGAAATAATGATTAAGCATATATGAGTGTATATGCATAAAAATGAATGTATACAGTCATACAAATTTGTTTCAAAATGGTTAAAAGTTTATATAAGAATAACCATGACTCTCAATGTTGATAATCTTAACTCACAGAAAAAAATACTTATAAAAAGTTTTTTCTTATACAAGGTTTTGAATTACAAAGGTAATAGAAGCCTGTTTTTAAATTTTTAACCATATATAAATATGAAAAAAAGTGGAAGCCTTTCAGATGATTCTTATGAATAAACACATGTGTACACTTTATTATTTTTTTATTTTTTATATTTTGGGTGCATGGTCTGGGAAACAAACCCAAGCCTCCTGCATGGAAGGTGAGTATTTTACCACTGAACTACCTGTGCACCTCTACAGTTTATTTTTAACACCCCCAAAAAAGATGGTAGTATATATTTTTTCTTGTTCGTTTTTTCTATTTAACCACAAACTATATTAGATGATTTTTTCCATCAGTGTACCCTTATTCTTAGCATTGCATTGTATATAGATACCAGAATTTATTTAACCTTTTGTCATTGATAAAAATAAGATTGTCTTTGCTTTTTTAATATTATGAAGACTATTTCAAGGAACAACATTGTACACATATTCTTCACACGTACAGAATATTCATATTCTGTATTTCTGCAGAATAGATCCTGAGGAGCAGAACTGATGAATCAAAGGGGATGAATATTCTAAATTTTTATAGAAAATCTGCATGTTAATTGCTATTCCTATGTCCTCAATATTGGCTTAATGAGAAGAAACCTGTCCCACCACAGAAAATATCTTCTACGGAAGACTACTAAAAAGAGATTTCTTCACTTGTCCTAAGGGTGCTGATTTTCAAAGGAAGCCCACCCTGGCCCCTGAGGGTCTAGTGACATATTATTGCCATATCCTTAATAAGACAAAGTCCTGAGATTTTTTTCCAAAAGATGGAATGATATATTTATTAACTTTATATTTAGAATATCAGTTTTTTTAACTGGGACAGAATTTAGGGTTCACGTCAGGTCAGTTCCATTATTTTGGGGGTGTATTTTATGTTGCAAGTAAAAGAAAACAACTCAAACAATAAAAGGAATTACTGACAGATTCTAGATACTGGACAGGCATCCGGTGTGATTTCATCTACAGTTCATAATATAATCTGCTCTTCAGTCATTCTGTATGTTAGCTTCATCCTTAACCTAGCTTTCCTTGTAGGACGACCAGCAATTGTCAGGACTGTATACTTCCTTATTTACACCCAAGGAGAGAAGAGGATGTTTCTTCCTCCAACTATCTCATAAAAGTCCCAAACTTCACACTACTTAGACCAGAGTAGAAGTTGATCATCCTTGAACCAATAACTCTTACTAGGGACATAGGTTCATAATACCCCAACCTTGAGCTAGGAGTAAGGCAAATCCCATTCAATCAACCTGAATGCTATACAATGAAGGAGGAGGGCAATGGATCCTGGGTAAACAACCACCTTTTAGGGAGGAACCCCATTTCTTCTTGCCTTACGTTTCCATACGAAGGGACTTCTACTACAGTAGCACTCTTGGTACCTCCCTCACTATCTTGCCTCTGCTGGTGGGCAGCAGTCTGACTTCCTAAGGACCTCATTTTCCCACAGATGAAGCTAATCTAATTAAACTTTGCAAGAACTAAGAACTCAACTCTTATTTTCTCTCCATCTAGGGGTCATGCAGAGTAAAAACACCAGGATAAATGCAGAACTAAATAAATGTGAACTAAAATATCCCCTTCTGAGGGCTTTGCCAGAGTCCGGCCCAGGGAGGGGGAGGTTGGAGGGGCAGGTAGTAATGAATGCAGCAAATCTTTTTGGCCACAAATCTAAAGCTGTCTGTTCATATCACCTTTATCAGTAATAAAGTCTGTATTTTTTTCTTCATCAACTGGTGTCCTATGTCTTATTTCTCACTTGATTCCAATCTTAGGGGAGAAAAACGAAGTTTTGTTCACTGACCATTTAAAACTCAACACTGCACTGTTTCAAGTTCTGGACTTTTTAGGGATTTTTTCTTCCCCTAAAAAAATCAGATGGAGGTACTTGATGTTGGCCTGCAGACCTATCCCTGCTCCATTTTCTGCTCCAAATTTATACCATCTACCAAGTCTAGTACCCCTGTATTTTCTATTGTACCTCAGTTTTTGGAATTGGGTTCCTACCTTAAATACAAACCTCAGTCTTTCTCCTATCAGTCCCATGTTATTAGTTCCCTGGGTCTCACATTCATAACCTACTAGGACTCCAGATCTTTTCTCAGACTAGGACCTTGTCAGTTCCCCTATTAACTTGTTAATTCAACTTGAGACTGTGACTTCCCAACAGACTTCCTGATGCTGACTACTTATCTCGACTTCTGAATACCACCTGCTTTGGATCCCTCCTTCTATCATCTTGGACAACTAATTTAATCTTAGATCCCTTTTGCTGACTGTTCTGACTTATCTAGAGACTGTGGCTCACCTTGGCAATCAAGTTCAATGTGAAACTCAACCTCTGACATCACTACCAGCACACACTCAGCACCACAAAGGGTTTGTCACACCTCACTGAGTAGGCCTAGGGCAAGTGTCTGGCAAACCCCACTGACCCTGTCTGATTATAAGTGGTCATGTGCTGCTGCATTCTGTGGTAGGAAACTGCAGATAAGAAAAATTAAATGGCAAAACTGTTTATACCCTTTGTTCTAGTTTGCTAGCTGCTGGAATGCAATATACCAGAAATGGAATGGCTTTTAAAAAGGGGAATTTAATAAATTGCTAGTTTACAGTTCTAAGGCTGTGAGAATGTCCAAATTAAAGCGATTCTATAGAAATGTCCAAATTAAGGCACCAAAAAGAGGTTAACTTCACCCAAGAAAGGCCAATGATGTTCAGGGTTTCTTTCTCAACTGGAAAGGCACAGGGCAAACACACAGGGTTTCTTTCTCAACTGGAAAGGCACAGTGACATCTGCTAGCCTTTTTTCCGGGCTTCATGTTTCATGAAGTTCCCCCAGGGGCCTTTTCCTTCTTCATCTCCAAAGGTCTCTGCCTGTGTGGGATCTGGCAGTTCTCGTGGCGCTCTCTCTTGTGGCTCTGTGCTCTCTTTCCAAAACGCCTCCTGTTTTAAAGGATTCCAGTAAATTAATCAGGACCCACCCAGAATGGGTGGAGTCACATCTCCATGGAGATAATCTATTCAAAGGATTCCAACCTACATTATTGAATAGGGATTAAAATAAATGGTTGCTTCCATAAGATTGGATCAGAATTAAAACGTGGCTTTTCTAGGGTACATAATCCTTTCAAACCAGTACACCCTTAAATTAATAAATATTCATAAATACTACATAAGCACTGTACTTCTTGGAATTTCCATTAAGAATTTCAGATATTTATAATATAGCAAAACTGATATTTAGATCCTGTAACTTTTGCTAAAAGTCACATGATGAGATATTGTAAGATAAAGTATTTGGCTGAGTACCTGGAACAGAGAAAAAAATAACATATTTAGTGAGTGATTTTGGTGTGTCAGGCACCAGCTGAATACTTTATCATATGCTGCATTCTAGATGTATTAGTCTATTAGAGTTCTCCAGAGAAACAGAACTAACAGCATATATATATATAAAATATATATATTATTTATAGATTTATTTTTAAATTTTGAAACAGAATTTTAATAGTATTTGTCTCAATGGCAATAGTATTTTTTATCAGTCCTCCTAATTTTGCATTTTCCTGTTCTTTGAGTTGAAAAATGATACATTTGAGAGAGAAGCCAATTGAATGTACTTTTCCTAAATAGTAAAAATGAAGATGCTTCCATAGTATTTGGATTCTTAAAGAGCAGTTTTATATTTTTGATGTGTTCTTTCTCACCATTTGTAAAAGAGGGATGCATTGTTCCTGGGAAAAATAATTGAACTTATTTCTACCCTGATGAAAATTCAGAGCATCAAGCTATTTATTTTTGGTACATTTTCCATAAGCAGGCACAAAGTGACCGTGGTGGAAACTGCACTTGTGCTATAGCTGTGCAAAGGAATTGTTCCTTATCATGCATGGTTGAACTCTACTCTCCAGTTGGTCTTCTGGATATTACTGTTGCTTCTGAACCTGGTACTAGGTACTGAGCCTCATCCTCTCTCTTTCCCTTGATAGGTGGAATAGCATAAGAGATTTTAAGAAACTGGCTCATGTGACCATGGGGGCTGGCAAGTTTGAATTCTGTAGGGTAGGCTGTAAGCTGGAAGCTGGAAGCTCCAATAAAGGTGATACTGAAGTCTTCAGTCCAAAGTCTCCAGGGGAAGCTGGCTGGCTGGAAGTTCCAGAAGGAGCCAATGCTGAAATTGAATCCAAATTCCTCTTTCTGGTTTCTGAAATCCTCAATTCTGGCTTTTAAGACCTCCAGCTGATTGGATGAGGAGACTCCCCACATGGCTGAGGGAAATCTCTTTAGTTGATCGTAGACAAAATCAACTGATTATAGATGCAGAGCCAACCTGGAAATAACCCCACTTTAGGCCAGTGGGGCCCAGACCAAACAACTGGACACCAAAACTTAGTCAACTTGACACATGAAATAAACAATCACATGGATTATATGTATTTGAGCATCATATTGCTATTTTTGTCCCCATTGTACAAATAAATGAAATTAAATCTTAGTAAAATGAAGCAAATTGTCCAAGGTCTTATAGGTACTAAGGCACAAGAGAGATCTGAACACATACAGTGTGGCTCTGGAGGCTGTCCTTTTTAACAGCATACCAACTGCCTCGAGGCATGCTAGCTGAAAAAGTAAATGTTGAACAAGATTTTTTTAAGAATTTGAATAGTCTTGCCAATCAGCTGAAATGAGTAGAGCCTTAAGAAGTATAAAACTTTGAAACCTAAGACATAATTAAAACTGATATAAATCTTTTGGCTCTTTTTTTTTTCCTCCTTTTAAAACCAATTTTTTTTAATCTCTAAATTAAAAAAAAATTTTTTTTTCTTTTTTGTTTTTTTTTCTTTTTGCATGGGCAGGCACTGTGGAATTAAACCCGGGTCTCCAGTATGGCAAGCAAGAACTCTGCCTGCTGAGCCACCATGGCCCTAAATGTTTTTTTTAATTAGAGAAGTTAAGGTTTACAGAAAAATCATGTAGGAAATACAGTGTTCCCAACTAATGAAAGATATTATAATTGTACTATTAACTGTACTGCACAGTTTACATAAGGGTATGTTTTTCCCCATATACCACCCTATTACTTACACCTTGCATTAGTGTCACACAATTGTTATAATTCATGAAAGAACATTTTAACAATTGTATTATTAACTATAGTCCATCTATAATAGCCCACTGATTTTCTTTCTGTCATTATAGATTAAGTTTGCCAAATCTAGAATTTCGTTTAAAAATGCACTATAGATCTTCTGTGAGTGGCATCTTTTGTGGTGATTTGTTTTTATTTCTTTTGGGAAATACATAGGAGTGGAATTTGCTAAGACGTAAAACTCTATAAGAAACTGCAAATCTGTTTTCCAAGTTGTTTCATTTTGCATTCCCATCAGCAATATATTTGGCCTACGAAGCGGCATTTTTTTTTTTTGAAGTAGTATGTTTTTGTGGATTTATCATTTTAGTCATCCCTGACCTTTTTTTTAGTACGGGCAGGCACTGGGAATCGAACCTGGGTCTCTGGCATGGCAGGCAAGAACTCCTCCTGCTGAGCCACCGTGGCCCACCCCATCCCTGATCTTTTACATCTCTGCCTGTTAAGAAAGTGATGTTGGACATTTTTCATGTGCTTACCAGTCATTCATATATCATCATTTGGGAAGTGTTCAAATATTTTGTGTATTTGAAAATTGGTTTGTCTTCTTATTGAGTAGGAAGAATTTAAATATTCTGGAAATAAGTCCTTTGCAAGATATATGTATTGGAAACATTTTAACATAAATTTTTGAACATAAAGTATAATTTACCAACAGGAGAAAAAAATAAGTTTATGATATCTTTAACATAGCCTTGCTATTATTTCAATAAGTAGATGGATAAGGTACAAATAGTTTATATAGATTTTATGTATTCACATATATAGGACACAGAATCAGCTCTGTCAGAGAGAGAGAGACAGGGCTAATGAAGGTTGTATCTCATGGCAGCTCCTGAGAGAAAACTTTAAAGGAATGAAGGGAAAAGTTCTCAGAAGAAGGGAGGCAGTCCTGAGAAAACAGCTACATATGAATCTACTATAGTATTGCTGAAAAAAAGAATGTGAGAGAATAGGACTAGATGGTGAGTAGGAGCTAATGTTGGACATTTTGTATAAGGAAAAGGGAGAAAAGAAGATTTGGAGATTTCAATGAAAGGTAAACTAGACAAGATAAACAGAGATATAATCGAAATGTTGACAAATGGGCCATGGTGGCTCATCAGGCAAGAATGCTCGCCTGCCATGCCAGAGGACCCGGGTTCGTTTCCCAGTGCCTGCCCATGTTAAAAAAAAAAAAAAAGTTGACAAATGTTATGAGATGTTATACTCTCTCATGTAATTAAAATGCTCCAATAAAAAACAAAGAGATGAAGCGAAAAAGTCAAAATATTAATATTAAAACTAGATAATTATTATATGGGTATGAAGGTGTTCATTATTCTATTCTTTCTTTCTATATATTTGAAATTTTTCCATTATAAAAAGAAAATAATAATCAATTTCAAAGAGGATCTCTGAAAAGAAGTTGTGAGCAGCATATAGGAGAAACATTAGTCAGCCCAATAAACAGATTAGACTAACAGACATTAAAACTGAAAGGGTCTTTAAGATATCCTACAAGCCAGTCTCCTAGTTTTGTCACTAACAAGGTGTGTGTTTGGATAAAGCATCACATTTCTGTGAGTGTTAGATATTTCCATTTGTAAAATGAAGGGTCTGGCTTAGCTAATCTCAAATATTCTGTTGAATTCATAAAAACCAGCATATCTAACTTTCAAATGTCAGCGGGGTAGGCAGTATGAGAAAGTGAATCCAAGATTCTTCGTGCTCTGGCCCCAACTGAACTACTGTCCTTTACACACTGTACCACAGTCATTTCTTCTGAGCCTGGAATATCTTCCTTTCTATCTCTACCTGGTGAAATTCTATTCCTCCTGTAAAGTCCATCTCATATATTACCACTTTCATTTATCTTACCAGAATCCTTAACCAAACATGACCTCTCTGTATATCACTTTTTAAACTTGTCACATAGCATATACCACATTTAACTTATTGTTTTTGGTATTTTAATTATTTTTTTAAAAATATGTGTTCCTTAATAGTAGACCATAAGCTCCTAAAAGAGATGGACTGTCATATTTAATTCAATATTTTCCAAAACTTTATCACAATGATTTACACTTAGGAGATGCTTGATAATATTGGACTCGTTGTGCAAGATTTAAGTGAAATTGTGAGTCAGCTATTTTGTTGCCTCTTTTTGTGACAAACTAATCCTTTTCTGAAACTATGATGAGGGAACATGGTTATTGAATTTCCAAATAAACTTGTTATGATAAGATTTTACCAGAAAGCAAAAACCTTGGCAGAATAAAATGTCACTAAAGATAATCCCTTGTTGAATTACATTAAAACACTGAATGAAGTTGAATGTGAGAATGATAGAGGGAGGATGGCTGGGGGCATATATGAAATCAGAAAGATAGACAATAAAGACTGAGATGGTATAATCTAGGAATTCCTAGAGCGTATAATGATAGTGACTAAATGTACAAATTAAAAAAGTGTTTTTGCATGAGGAAGAACAAAGGAATGTCAGTACTGCAGGGTGCTGAAAATAGATGGTAATTACTATTTTAAAATTTTAACTTATGTGTGAGACAAAAGCAAAAAAATGTTTATTTGGTGCAAAATTCATATTTTGACTAGTGCATTTCCTAATATAACTTATGTAGACAGCTTAATTGAACACCATAAGTACATGGAACCTTTAGTAGGGCATGAGATTTTGTTGGTTTGTCCAGAATGACGCCCCAATAAATCTCAGAGTGATTTGAACAGCGAATAAAAAAGTATTTGCGAAGTCCCTTTCAGGGAATGGTGAGAAAGGGGGAATATTCAACTTTCCCAAGTTGAATTCTTGATATTCTCACAAGCAGTGAGGACAACCAAAGTTATAGGCTGAGCCCCCAATCTTGGGGTTTCTTCATATGAAACTTAACCTCACAAAGGATAGGTCAAGCCTACTTAAAATTAGGCCTAAGAGTCACCCCCAAGGAACTTCTTTTGTTGCTCAGATGTGGTCTCTCTTTCCAGTCAACACAACAAGCAAACTCACCACCCTCCCCCTGTCTACGTGGGACATGACTCCCAGGGGTGTGGACCTTCCTGGCAATGTGGGACAGTAATCCTAGAATGAGCTGAGACTCAGCATGAAGGAATTGAGAAAAACCCTAGAATGAGCTGAGACTCAGCATCAACAGATTGAGAAAATCTTCTCGACCAAAAGGGGGGAGAGTGAAATGAGACAAAATAAAATGTCAATGGCTGAGAGAATTCCAAACAGAGTCAAGAGGTTATCCTGGAGGTTATTCTTACACATTAAATAGATATCACCTTGTAAGTTAAGATGTAATGGAGAGGCTGCAGGGAACTGCCTGAAAATGCAGAGCTGTGTTCCAGCAGCCATGTTTCTTGAAGATGATTGTATAATGATAAAGCTTTCACAATGTGACTGTGTGCTTCTGAAAACCTTGTGTCTGATGCTCCTTTTACCTACCTTATCAACAGACGAGTAAAACATATGGAATAAAAATAAATAATAGGGGGAACAAATGTTAAAATAAATTTAGATTGAAATGCTAGTGATCAATGAAAGGGAGGGGTAAGGGGTATGGTAGGTATGAATTTTTTTCCATTTTGTTTTTATTTCTTTTTCTGAATAATGCAAATGTTTCAAGAAATGATCATGATGATGAATATGCAACTATGTGATGATATTGTGAATTACTGATTATATATGTAGAATGGAATGATCAAAAGTTAAGAATGTTTGTGTTTGTTTGGTATTATATTTTAAAAAAAAATAAAATTAATAATAAAAAAAGATATCCCTTGTTGAAACTGTGATAGTTTTGGCTTCTTTTTGGGCTACTTAGTTACAGATTACAGTTGGGATCATTGTCTTCTCTGCAAGTTCTCAATTCAGGTCATAAAGTTATAATAAACAACAGTGGAAAGGAAGACAATGCCTTAAGTATCTGAACAATGATCTGCTACCTCTAATGCAGGATTCTCTGGCAAAACTCAAAAGCAGCGATTTAGGCTAAGAAGATTTGGGCCTGCCAATGTCTGTGGTGGGAAGCAGCAGAGTGAGAGATGGAACTCTGCTGAGCTGGTGGCATTTGGTGACTCTAACTGCTAGTAAACTGTTAGATGAATATCAATGAATAGTTGATTATTCCTGTGCTTTGAATAGTTACATTAGCAATCCCTTCTCCCTTGGTATGTGTGTGTGTGTGTATGGGTTGACAAGGGTTGTCTTTGTATGGGAAGAAGGACATGATGTGCCCTTCCCCGACACAATTTTAATATTTTGGAAGATTTGTCTCAAGTCATTTAAAAAACTATTGTGGTAACACACATGCAGCACAAAATTTCCCACTTTAACCACTATTATGTGAGCAATTCAGTGATATTAGTTATATTCACAATACATATAGTGAAACAAAATAATGAAACAAAACTTTTTCATTACCCCAAACAGAAAGTCTGTACCCATTGAGCGATAACTCCCCATTCCCAATGCCCACCCTCCAGCGCCTGGTAACCTATAATGCACTCTCTGTTTCTAAGTATTTGCTCATTCTAGGATTTCAAGTCAATTGTTTACCTAACTAATTTACTTCTATGTCATTATTTTAGAGGAAAACATCCCTGCAATGATACATGGTTACTGTTTGATTATCTTTTTTTTGACTTTGTTTCATTGCACCTTTATGTAGAATATACCTACACGGTGTCATTGTGAAGTGATAATCAGGAAAGTTCTCAGGTACTTTAACCTTGTGATGTTAGTGTTTAACCTTACAATGTGTGACTACTCTCTTCAGGAAAGATCTTAAGGATTTTGTCTATTTTAATGAGATTTATATATTATAATTGTATGCATCTGTTAGCTTGGATTCCTACTTTTCTCTCTTAAAAACATTAATACAGGGCTTAAAATCTTACTGTCCAAACTAACAAACAGTGATATGTCTCTTGAGTTGTGTAAACAGTAAATCAATTTTTTATTGTTCTTTGCTTACACTACAGTCTAACAAGAACTGCGCAAGAAGCCACCATGAAAGACAAGGGAGACACATACACACTCCACTACTACTCCCCTCCTCATGCTGAATTTGTTCTGCTCATTTCAGTACCCTATATATGAGGAAAAAGCAATAATTATATAATAATTTAGCATATGTTCAAAATATGTTACAGATATTAAAGTCTGTATTTTCCTGGTACCATCAACAAATAAAACCTGTTAGCACGTAGAAACTTTCCTTCATTTATTCAATACAAATAAATTGAGGAGCTAGATGGTACCAAGGTCCTGCTAGATACTAGAAATAAAATGAACAAGAGAGCATGACTCCTGTTCTCCTGGAGCTTACAATCTAGCTAAGAAGACAGACACAGAAGTCATTACAAGTGTGTTGAAGGATAAGTGCAAGGTGCCATAGAAGCTAATTATTGGAGCTGTGGCTTACCCTGATTTCCTGATGCTTCTTATATTCCAAAATTGAAACAGGAGAGAGAGAGAAAGAGAAAGAGGTGGAGCTACAGTAAAAGATGCTATGCATGCATATATATCTCCCAGGAAGAACCTTAAGTAGAACAATGATGTTTTCTCAGCCCATCTAGAAGGTTTGCCTGTGTCTACCAAGGATGTTTATGATGCCCTATCCTCATCCTTATTCCCAAATCCCGAAGGAAGAGAATACAAAGTGACGTGGAAGGCATGGCCATAAGGAAATGGTATGAACTCAGTGTTTCACCTTTCAAAACACTAAGACCTGGTTGATGAGCTCCTTATGAAGAACGGAAAAATCCTAGGAAAAGGAGAGGTAAGACACGCCCATGTGAAGAGCAGAGTTCAGGGTCTAATTCCTGCTGCCTTATCAGCCTCCAATTGTACCTGCAGGGAGAGCTGATAATATCAAATGAGTACAGTGCTGAGGAGGCTATTTTACACTGACCTGAAAAATGTCAGGATAAATTACGGAAAGGGCGGTGGGAGTGGTGGCGATTTCAGAAGTCTCAACATTTGTGGATAGTGAAGGTTTTGTTTAGTTTTTTTTTCCTCCTCAGCGTTGAGTTGCCACTAACTCACTGAGGAAGGTTGGCTTGTGAATGGGGGTGAGGGCCGATGGAATGATTCAAAGATCTAAAAATGAGATAAGCGTCTAACAATTCACAGTTTAAAGATGTCAATGGTCCAGACCGTTGTGGGAAACTTCTCAGAGCTGCTACTAACCTTTCCCAAAGCTACATTTTTTTTTTTTTTAAATAAACGAGGTTGGATAATATCCCCTTTAGAAGACAGAATCTCGCTCAGCGAGCATCGCTCCCATCGGTTGGCTGCGGCTAGGTGGCGTATGTGGGACCGTTCACTGCGCCGCAGCCCCCGCGGTTGGGGGCGAATCCCCACAGCGCCCGGCGCTCCCTCGGAGCCCGCTAGAAGTGTGCGCGCACGGCGTGAGCGCGCGCCCCCGCCTTCCACCCCACATCCCGGTGCGCTGGTCCTGGCGCCCCCGTCCGCCCAGCACTCACAGAGCCCAGCGCCTCTCAGCTGACCCGCGGGCGCCAGACGTCGCGGCTCCCAGCTCGCTAGCGCAGCTGCGGCGGCGCGAGTCTCTCACGCCGCGCTCTCGCGCTGACACGCCCCCTGCGCGCCCCTCCCCCACTCCGGGATCGGGACCGACAGGACGCGAGCCCGCGGCGGGTTCCCCGGCGCCGAGCGAGAAGCCAGGTTGCGGTGGCGAGCGGTGGCGAGCGGCGGCCGCGCGGCCATGGGCACGCTGGTGTCGCCCTAGGACGGGCGCGCGGATACCTCAGCTGGAGCACCGGTAGCGGCCTTGGCGATTAGCCTACCTGAGCGACGGCGGCTGCAGGAGCAGCGCGGCCGGGATGAGCGGGAGCGGCGCGGCGCCCGGGTCGGGCTCCTCCCCGGCCGCCTGCCGCTTCGCGCACTACTTCGTGCTGTGCGGGATCGACGCGGACAGCGGGCTGGAGCCGGACGAACTGGCGGGTAAGGCCAGGCTGCGGCGCTGAGAGGCAGGGAGGCCGGCGGCGCGGGGTCCCCTCGGGCGCGCAGCGAACGCTGCGGAGACGCGCGGGAGGCGGGGGGGTGGGGAGCGGGCTCCAAACAAAGTCAGCTCCCGGCTGCGTCCCCCGCCGCCGCCGTGGGGCGGGACGGGAGCTCGGGTGGCGATTTAATGACATTGTTATTTATTCCGCGTGCAGGGTGCGCGGCTGAGTCCCGGGCGCCGAGCAGCCAAGAGCGTCCGCCTGGGGCTTCGCCTTTGGGGCACGGGGTTATTAATAACGGGCGCGCGGGCAGGGGCGGGGGCGGCCCTGAGGGCACGGCCCGCACCGGGCACGCAGGCCCCTTCGCCCGCAGTTGCACGCGGAGGTGGCAAATGACTCACAGGGCGCCTTAATTCCCGGGCCTTGCAGTGATTCTGTTTATCCCATCCTTCGCCCTTGCCCGCCGGGGCCGCGAAGTTTCATTCCCGGCACGTGACGCGTCACTTAGGCATTTTCGGGTGAGGGGGTGTCGGAGACCGCTAGGCCACGGGATTCGCTTCCACCGAGGCGAGTGATGACCCCGCGGGGTGAGCGCACACTCGGAGATTAGTTGGAGTCCAATCTGCGGCTCTCCCCCGGCCCCCACCTCCCTTTCAGGTTCTGCAATGAGGTCTAGTCACCTTTTGGAATCCTGTCCGTTTGGCAGCGTCACGCGAGCTGGCCGGGACCTTTGGCCACTCGAGACCCGGCACGACGCTTTGTTGACACTGTCTACACTGTTCTCCAGTTTAAGGAGTTGGATATTTTCCGCTCAGTTGGGTGCACCGTGTGATAGTGCCTGGAGGGATATAGGTCCCTTCTCTTGACTCATTTGATGGCGCAGTGCAGGGCTGAGCTGGGGAACCAATGCTGAGAAAAGGGGCAGTTAAAGGACGGGGGGGGGGGGGGGGGGGGCGGGGGTGAATATACAGTGTCGAGAAGAGACCAGAGAGAAATGCTGATTTTATTTTCTTGCCTGTTTCCTTTTGCTTGTCTCCATGGGGTCTGAATCTCGACTTTATTTTTTAATGAGTGAGACAAGTGACATTCACCTTGTGAACTTTATCTGTGTCACAGAGTCAGACACTTAGGTCATAGCTTCCTTTGGACATAGCATTCCTTATGATTGCACCAGTGTGCGTTTTTTTGCATTTCCTTTTGAGAGGACTGGGAAGAAAGTATTAAATAATGAACAAGAGTAAACAAAACTGTTAATTCTTATAAGATACAGTACCCATCAATCCACATCTTAGTTAAGTGAGTATCTTTATTGTTAGCTTCACAGCAAAGCATTTTCAACGATCAAAATTATGTCTAGTTTTAATAAAGTAAAAAAATAGAAGAGGAATAATAGACTACCAGGTTTTTTAGTATGCAAAACTATTTAATCATGTTTCTTTAACTGAGATTTTGCTTCTTTGGTCATGTGTATATTAAGAGTGACTGTGTTAACATGGCTAGTTAGGGAAAAATGTCTGCGGAGGGATTTGGACAGATTCCTCTTTTGGGATTGGTAAAGGGATTATCTCATTTTTCTGGGATCCCTTCTCTAAATAGCTGAAACATTTGCTGTACCAGGGTCACTTTAGAGGCCTTCTGTCAGTGGTAAGAGATGAAAGGAAAAGTTTTTCTTCTCTATCTCTAGTCTATATATCCAGTCTGTATGTCTAGTAAAGTTAAAACAGCCCTGTAGGTGTGGTCTGGGACTCCTAGCCACAATGTATAACACAATTAGAATTAATTTAAAAATAAATTTTTAATGCATTTTTTAGAAACTGTAGTTTCTCTTTGCATTACTATCTTGAATATGGGTGATTGGGATTTTTGCTTCATATGATACTAGGTATCTGAGGCAATAATTGGTTTTGCATTGTTAATATTTTGCTATCATTCATTCATTCAGCAAATAGCTGTGACAGCCTTCTATGTGTAGACTGTGTTCCAGGCACTGAGAACAGCTGTGGACAAAACAGTCAAAAATCCCAGCCATCATGAAACTTATGTTCTAATGGAATAAGACACATAAATGAACAAATAATGAAAATATGTAGTTTTCCAGTCGTTAATATGTCCTATGGGGAAAAATAAAGCAGGGAATTGGGATTAAAGGAGTGCCAGCAGTGTGGTGAGATGGCAGGGCTGTCATTTTAAGTAAGGTGGTCAGAGAGGTCCTCATGGAGAAGGTGACATTTGCACAGAGACCTGAAAGAGGTGAGGAAACAAATCATAGGAATTGTCAGGGGAACAGCATTCTAGGCAGAGGAAATAGCAAATGCAGAGTGCCTAGCTCAGGTAATAGCGATGAGGCCAGTGTGGCTAGAGCTGAGTGAGAAGAAAAGTAATTAGATAATATCAGAGAGAAAGAATAGGGGAGATTGTGTGGGACTCCTCAGTAAATTGTTAGACTTTCAGTGAGAAGGGAAGCCAATTTTGAGTGGAGTTATGACAAGATCTGATGTACCTTTTAAAATAATTGCCCTGGCCATGCTGAGTAGACTATTTCAGGGGCACAGATGGAAGTAGGAGATCAGGTAGGAGGCTGTTTCAGTATTTGAGATGAGATGTTGGTGGCTTAGACTAAGGCAGTAGCAGTGGAAGTGGTGAGAAGCAGTCAGATTCTTGGTATTTTTTGAAGAAAGCGCCAATGGGAGTTGCTGATTTGTGGTATTCATATTCAAAGAAAGGAATGGAAGATGAGTCTAAAATTTTTAGTCTTAATAAACATAAGAACTCTGTTTACTGAAATAGGGAAGACCGAAGAAGAAGCAGGCTGGAGAAGATCAGGAGTCCAGTAATTGACATGTTAAGTTTTGGGTGCCCTTTAGACATTGGGATGAGATGTAAGGTAGACAAGACACCTCTCAGGGAAGAGATCTGGGCTATAGATTTAAATATAAAGCCTTGAAATTGGGTGAAATCACCTAGGGATTGAATGTAGAGAGAAAAGAGACTCAAGGATAGAGTCCTGGAACACTCCAGCATTTAGAAGTGGGAAGGATGAGGAGAAAACCAACCCAGAAAATTAAAGAGTATAGCCAGGGAGATGGGAGGAAAACAGGAGAATGTAGCTATAATATTCCCAATTACAATCTTTTTTACTTATTTACATAGAGCTTGATTTAGGGAGAAGGAAACAAGGCCAGTGTATTAGGCAAATTAGTCAGAGGCTTGTTTCTGTTTTGCTGTGTTAATTTCAAAGTTAATGGTAGATAAGTTTCTGTTTTGCTTTTCTGGAACTGATGTATTTTTATCACACTGTTTCTCAGTAAATTATCACCCCTACCTGTAGAAGATCATAATTGACTTCTCTTAAACATAATTTCTACTCGTCGCTTTATAGTCTTGCTTAATGTATGTATGTTCCTCAAATTCACACACTGGCAGTAATGGAAATTTGAAATCAAATTAAAGACAAATAACATAATAAAGTACCACAATAAATAGACTAAAAGACGACTTTATAATAACAGTTTTCAAGGTTTCAGTTTATTTTTTAGACATTCCTTCCCCAGTAAAATCCAGTTTTAACAACAGTGGAAAATGCTTCTTCCATCACAAATAAGTTATCTTCTTAATAGCTGAAAATAGTATAAATATGTCAATAAAAATATATTTTAGAATTGATGATCTAGAAGTTTTGTGGGAATATATGTGTATGTATAGGTGTTACCTATGGTCCTTTTTCTACCCCATTTAGCTGTTCCTGTGACTCTCCTTTTACTCACTATAATTTTCAATATACACTATATCCAGAAAGAAAAATTTTGTTTAAATGCTAAAGCAGAAGTGTTTAAAGTTCCTTTTAATAATAAAGATAAGAAAAAGGTTTCAAAACTGGATTCTTTATTGCTTAAAGAAGAAAAGAGGTATGAATGGAGGTAAATCTTGCAATTTGTTGATGTGAACATATCCAGATGTTATTCTGGAAATTTCTTTTATGGCTCTCATTTCCTTTAAGACCATATATGCATACAGGTATATATTGTTTTAGTTACAGTGACGAATCTCTTCGGGAGTGGGAGAATGAAGGGCATAATTAGGTCTTAATTTAAGTAATATAAATGTGTAGGCCCCAAGAGAGCTTACAACAGACCATTGCACATTGTACACAACTTTTAATAAATGAATGAATATGAAGTTTAAATATGAATGTACAATTTGTATGATGACCAGAATACTCTTAAAACCTTTCCCATGATAGCCTAGAGTTGATTTTGGTGATACCTGTTGAATCTTGATGGGGGACACTCTGCCACGGGTCTTGGTACAGATCTCTTTCCTGGTGTCTCTAGCTG
Organism: Tamandua tetradactyla; assembly: GCF_023851605.1. Lineage (NCBI taxonomy): Eukaryota > Metazoa > Chordata > Mammalia > Pilosa > Myrmecophagidae > Tamandua > Tamandua tetradactyla. The sequence continues at coordinate 94,632,291 of NC_135333.1, read as the reverse complement.
TTTTTAGTTTTGTGGTCTTGGATATTGTTCTAGTTTGCTAGCTGCTGTTTTGCTAGCAACACACCAAAGACGGATTGGCCTTTAATAAAAGAGGATTTACTTAGTTAACGTATAACTCTTCAGAGGAAAGGCAGCTAACTTTCAACTGATGTTCTTTCTTACGTGGAAGGCACAGGGCGATCTCTGCTGGCCTTCTCTCCAGGCCTCTGGGTTCCAACGACTTTCCCTGGGGTGATTCCTTTCTGCATCTCCAAAGGCCTGGGCTGAGCTGTGAGTGCTGAGATGAGGTATGCTGAGATGAGGTATGCTGAGCTGCTTTGGCTGTGCTACGTTGAGCTCTCTCATTTAAACTTCCAGCCAATTAAATCAAACATCATTCATTGCATCAGGCACGCCTCCTAGCTGACTGCAGATGTAATCAGTCACATGCCATTGACTCATGTTCCCAGCAATAGAACTAGGTATCTTCATCTGGCCAAGTTGACACCTGACCCTAACTACCACAGGTGTGGTTTCCAGAAGAGTTTAAGGTTGTGGGGACTATCATCTAAATTCATATATAAAATTTAGTATATATATATCGTGCCATAATAGTTCTGAAAAAGACCTTAGACATCATTTACAGTGGAGAAGCTGAGAGATTAAGGGACCTCTTGGAGATTACATTTGACCAGCAACAGAAAGCAGACTAGAGCTTCATTCAAGAATTTTTCTAGTACCATATGCCTCATAATTTTACTTAAGCTCAGTAAAAAGATGAGCTTGACACAGTTTCAGCAAGGATTTCAAACTTGCCTTGTTTCAGACTTGAATGTTATAGTCATGTCTGTTCCTAAGTGTGTCTTTTAAAAGCAGTGTCCATGTGTACAGGCTCAGGTGGGATGGGAGCTGCCCTCATCTGACTCGGTTATTAGCTTTGCTGATATCCTTGACCCGTAAGATTATGGCTGAGAGTTCAGAAGTTCTGGTCTGGTACAAGGCGGTTGGGGGAAGGAGTAATACAAGGATCAGCTTCTATTCTCATGAAGCCTAAAAAAACTCAAGATCTGGTTGCTGTGGTATAATGGGACCTTGATTTTTAAAATCCACTGGGAATAAACTCTGTAATGAAATTGGCCCAATAATGTGTGCAACTGAATTCCCTAGGATAACCCCAGGGCTCAGACATCTGGTCCCATTTTGTTAATGTAGGGTATATCTGCAGAGAGAAAAGAGAAGAACAAAGAAGGAAGAGAGGAGGATGGAGGAACATAAGTGTCTTTAGGGAAGGAGAAAATGGTAATAGAAAGAATCGGGACAGGGAGAGAGAAAGGAGGCTGGTGGAGAGCAAGCTGTGTCTGCTGCCAAGGTGTTAACACATGTTTTTGAAATTTCTGATCATATCAGAAAAGTTTTTTGCTTATATTGCCACTGCTGGTTACAGACCCTCTTGGAGTAACAAAAATAAATGTTTATAATATAATGCATTGTTAGTCAGAAATTCTATGAAGAACATTTTAGAATTTTTAGGTGATCAAATCCTTCTATAATTTACTGAGGAAAGGGACAGTTCCCATTTAAGTTGCTTCAAAAACAAGTCCCATATGCCCACATCTTTAACATTTTTTGCTTATAATGACCTAAGTTTTGTATTTGGTAAAGCCAGAAAATTAAATTTTATAAATAGCCAAAACTTAAAAATTTTTTATTTATTATTTAATGTTAACTACTTACAGTATGCTAAGTTGTAGAGTGTATAGATATTCATCATTTTTAAAGACTTTACAATGCAGTAAAAATTATAGCTAATAATTTTTCAGTGCTTTCCCTGTGCTAAGGACTGTGCTAAATACTTCATACTCATTCATTATCTATTTAGTCCTGATAACAATAGGTGCCTTCTGTTTCATATGTGAGGAGACTGAGGTGAGAAAGTTTAAGTAATTTACCCAGGTTCATATAATAGTGAAAAATCTAGATTCATAGATGATCTGATTATAATCCATCTGTGCCCACAACTACTACATTTGCTTCCTCTTTAGAGCATAAAGTGTATCACACGGTTTGTAATCTCTACCAGGATATTGACCCCACATGGATAACCTTATTAATCAAATAAGATTACCTTTTAACGCCCTTATCTGGAAAAGATATTAAAAAGGAGGCCACTAGTCAGCCCTTTTATGACCTGATCTTGCTTGTCTATTCTTAGATCTAGTGCTAATAATGTCTCTTGCATATATATTCCCTTCATGTATTCATCAAAAAATGCATAATGTTTTATTTGTTAGTATTTTTGTTTTTAGTGATAAATATTTATAAATATTAGATATTAGTGTATAAAAATAAGATTTTTTACTATGTAAAATCACCACTTTCAGCATTTTTTAAGCCTCTTTGCTTCTCTTAGTAGGTTTATTATGTATCTTTTCTTAGCAAAAACTGCTGTTTGTCCTCGGTTAAATTAATAGTTTTTAAAAGAAATGCATAACTGCTTGTAAAACCATGGAATGAAGGCATTGTAAAGCTGGCAGGGCAGTGAGTTATAATGGTTAGAGCTGATGCTCAATCATAATTTGGAATTCCAGTCCTGGTCAGCCACTGTTCTTGGATGACTTAGAACAGCTCTGGGGCTCAGTGTTCTCATCTAAAATGGTTTAAATGAGATGAATAGGGTTGGCCACGGTGGCTTAGCAGGTAAGAATGCTTGCCTGCCATGCCCGAGGACCCGGGTTCGGGTTCGATTCCCGAAGCCTCCCCATGTAAAAAAAAGTAAATGAGATGAATGATTCCCAAACTACCCTTCTCCTCTCCCTCCCTCCTTCCCCAACTCCGTGGGTTCCCCGTCCTTTAAAGCTTCCCTGTTTTCAAATTGTTTTTTTTTTTTTTTTAACATTTTGTGTGTGTGTGTATGTGTGTGTGAAGTGTAACATATATACAAAAAAGCAATAAATTTCAAAGTACATCACAACAGTTAGTCGTAGAACAGATTTCAAACTTTGGCATGGGTTATAATTCCACAATTTTAGGTTTTTACTTCTAGCTGCTCTAAGGTACTGGAGACTAAAAGAAATATCAATATAATGATTCAGCACTCATACACATTTGTTAAGCTCTACCTTCTCTGTAAGACTCACCATCACCTTTGATTTTTCTCCCACTCCTTAGGGGTATTTGGGCTATGCCCATTCTAACTTTTTCATGTTGGAAGGGGCTGTTGATAATATGGTATAAAGGAATGGAACTAATTGATGTTCTGGAAAGGCTGGCCTGTCTGCATTTCAGGACCCATCTGGAGGTTGTAGGTTTCTGGAAAGTTACCCTAGTGCATGGAACCTTTGTAGAGTCTTATATATTGCCTTAAGTGTTCTTTAGGATTGATTGGAATGGTTTTGGTTGAGGTTTGGCAACCAAACCAGCATAGAACTCTCAGACCAGCATAGAACCTCAGTTGAAAGTTAGCTGCCTTTTCTCTGAAGAGCTATAACTAAATAAATCCCCTTTTATTGAAAGCCAATCTGTCTCTGATGTGTTGCATTCCAGCAGCTAAAACTACTACATGTGCCATGAGGACCAATTGAGTAATTATGTTCCTAACAATATCTTGAAGAACTTGCTGTCTTGATTTTATAGAGGAGACTGAGGTTCCCAAGTTGTTGCCCAAAGTTATATAGACAGTAAAGGCCAGAGCCGTAATTTCTGTCCTAGCCTATGTGTCTCCAAAGTGTCTTCTGCTATGTCCTGCTGTCTCTCCAGACCAGCTGTCAACTGCTGGATGATGATACGTTAATGGGTCTGCTCTTAGTGAGCTGTAGCACTGTAATTTTTAGTTAACAATAATTGAAATACTGAGAATGGAAATAATATTCAAACTTAAATGAGTGGAATGGATTCAAGGTCTTTCCTTTAATGTCATTTTCACTCAGTTCCATTCCTATGTATTTTTATTGGATAGGAGAGAAAGAGGTAGCATTGTGTGCATCATGTGAGGCATTGTTCATAGCCCCTATATATAATGGAAAGTCTGTCTTGCTGGTGTTTGTGGCTAAGCTCCTGTTACTGGTGAGCTGTGACTAGTTTCCACATATTCTTAAAGTCTTTTAAGAATACCATTGCTTCTGTTCCCCTGTAGACTTATTTTTTTGGTAGGGGAGGGGGAAGTTACATGGGCTAGGAATCAAACTAGGTCTCCCACATAGAGGGTGAGCATTCTACCACTGAACCACCTGTGCACCCTCCTGCACACTTTTAAAAATTTTTATTCATAATTTGAGGACACCTATAGATGCAAGTTTCTCAACACTGCTCATCTAGATTGTTTCAGGATACTTAATGTGATGGTGTTTTGGAAAGGACTTAAACTATGAGTACAGTAAAAATGTGAAATGAAATTATAATTTTAGAATTGTAGACTCTTGTAAGTACAGTCCTGCTGTGAGGACTAGTGTAATGAATCCTTGGATATAGTTTGTGGACCTCTAGGATTTAAACTGTGAAGCCCAGTTTTAAAATATTTTTTAAGTAGTCTATTTTCTAGATCCCAGAAGGCCTCTGTTCTAGTTTGTCAGCTGCTGGAATGCAATATACCAGAAACAAAATGGCTTTTAAAAAGGGCAGTTTAATAAGTTGCTAGTTTATAATTCTAAGGCCGAGAAAATGTCCAATTAAAACAAGTCTATAGAAATGTCCAATTTAAGGCATCTGAGAAAAGAAACCTTGGTTCAAGAAGGCCAACATTCAACGTTTCTCTCAGCTGGACGGGCACATGGCGAACATGGCGGTGTCTGCTGGCTTTCACGTGGCTCTACCAAAAGGGGACCCTCTCCAAAATGTTTCCTCTTTTAAAGGATTCCAGCAAGCAACTCCACCTGCAGTGGGTGGAGACACACCTCCATGGAAATCATCTAATCAGAAGTTACCACCCACAATTAGGTGGGTCACATCTTCATGGAAACAGTCAAAATGCTCCCACTCAGCAATATTGAATGAGGATGAAAAGGCATGGCTTTTCTGGGGTCCACCACAGATTCAGACCAGCACAGCCTCATAATGAAAATCCACCTGTTTCCCATTCCTTTTTGTAATTTTCTCTTGCCCATGCTAAGGGCATGTTTTGTTTGCTAAAGCTACCAGAATGCAATTTACCAGAAACGGATTGACTTTTACAAAGGGGGCTTATTAGGGTACAAATTTACACTTCTGAAGCCATGCAGATGTCTTGATTAAGGCACCAACAAGATGATACCTGAACTCTGAAGAAAGGCTGCCAGCATCTGAACACCTCTGTCAGCGGAGAAGGCACATGGCTGGCATCTGCTGGTCCTTATTCCTGGTTCATTGCTTTCAGCTTCTGATTCCAGTGGCTTCCTCTGTATGTCCTGTGAGTCTTCTCTTAGCATTTTTGGGGTGCTTCTCTCTGTAGGCATTTGTGGATCCTCTCTTAGCTTCTCTGGGGCAAACTCTGCATTTCATCTCTTAGCATCACTGGGGCATTTTCTGTCCTCAAGAGTCTGTGTTCTGATTTCCCAAATGTCTCCCTCTTAAAGGACTCCAGTAAGTGAAATTAAGACCTACCTTGAATAGATGCATTTCCATGGAAAAAACCTAATCAAAAGGTCCCACACAACAATAGGTCTGCTCCCACAAGATTGAATTAAAAGAATGTGAGTTTTCTGGGGTACATAGTTTCAGACCAGCACAGGGAATCAAGACTTCTGCTTTGAAGACCATTTTTCTTGTAGCAGGGCTTTTTGCCACTCCCTTATCATCCTTTTTTCTAGCACAACACAGTCTCACTGTCATTTATTTAACAGAAAATTTTTCTAGAGTTTGAAGAAACATTAGCTTCCCTTCCCATAGTCATAATTATTTAGTACAACTTGGCACAGATTTGCTCATAGACCATCTTTTGCACTTCTCATAGTGAACAAAGTCTTTCCAGTGTCTAATTAAATCTTCCAGTTAGTCCCATCTCCAGCAGAAACTGGGAAGAGTTTCTTTGCAGATTTAATTCTTTAGCCTCCCTTCATGCTTTCCTTCTTTTCCCAGAGTCCTTGGAGAAAACAGAGACAATCTGCTAGACCAACAGTTATTGTTTCTGTATGTTAAATTTGTATCTTTTTCCCCCTTGTAGATGAGGGCTAAAATAGCAAGGAAGGATTGTTTCCTCCTTGTTAGCTGAGACATGAATGAGGTGGGAGTGGGAGGATTCTTTTGCTAGTGTACAATTTCCTGACCTGAAAGTCCTCCCTGTCATAAAAGTCAGCAACAGCATATCAACTAGAATTTCATGAGAATGAGATGTTGACTTTAATAAGAATAGGTTGGGCAGTAAGAATTTAGGACTGGTTATCGGTTTGATGCTTGTGGATTGTGGATGATTTGCTTCCAGGACCACAGTGCTTTTGCTTTCTAGATTAATCTGTATTCACTTTAAGTTTGACCCCACCCTTTAAGGAAATTTAAATGGCTGGGGAAACAAGATAACAGACTGTTTAAAAATATTTCCCATCTCTTGTCTCACGTGTATTCTTTTTTTTTAATAGATAAACTTTTGTCTAGATTTCAAAATATTCTGACTCAGCTCCAGGGAAATGACTTCGTTTGCATTGTGCTATTGTTCACAAGAACAATGACTGTGATTTTACAGTTTATTGAAACAGCATGCATTGGTACCACTGAGGTGGATTATACCAAAATAGGTTGTTTGGTTGTTCTCACTCCTCTGGTGGTGCTTATTTCTTCATTGGCAGCCCTAACCATGATCTTTTTTAATTAAATGTCTGAAAGATATGTGTACTCGAATGTAAAAACTTAAGTATTCTTCCATTTACTGTGCACCCTCTTGTAAATCATCTTATCTTTGATGATGTAACAGAATATTAGAGAGAGCATTACAGTATGGGTGTATGGAGGTTAGGGGATGAGAGAAAACAAAAATTTAAAAGGCACACCTTTTAGTCCAAAACCCTCCTGATCTCTTTGCTATCTCTTACCCCCTCTTCCACTTGGAACACAAATTTTATAGTTAGAGTGCAAAATATAACACAGAGATATCCAGAAAAATGCCTCTGGGCCCCCAAGGGTTTAACTTTCCCTCCAGGAAGTCACAGAGACAAAGAATGTCCTGCACAAATGTTGAGCCTATGAAAGTTTCAAAAATTATATTTATCATTCTCTAGAATGAAATCTCCTTGAAGTCGGAGTAAAAATTTAGGATTTTCCAAATGTGGACATAAGGCTAAAAAGTGAATATACTTTCTTGAATTATTAGGGGGCTGAGGCCATGTTGAAACATGCACACTTAGTAGTTATTCCTGTGCCCTTTTGAACTTGGTTTTGAATAGATTAGGTGACAGCTTTTATCTAAAAGTCACTCTGAGGGCTGAAGCACTGGTGTGCCCTGAAAGAGAGATTAGTCAGTATTTTTGTTTTTCTTTTAATGTAGGGGAAAGAAAGAAGTAACTTCTTAAATTCTTTGCTCTTAAAGATAAGAAGTTCTTAAGTAAAAATCAGGTTTATCTTGGGACTTAAAAGGAATTATAAATGGTTGTATTATTTTGGTAAACAAAACTGAATAGTTTTTTAACGTGTTCTGAAATAATGAGATTATAGTCTCCTCTCAAGTGTGGGAACCATTTTGCACCCTTTTCCCCTGACCTCTCCCTTCTGACCCCTGATGCTTTGGGTTGAGATTATAGGTCTTTGAACTTTTCTGCATTCTATCTAGGTTTCCTTATCCAGCAATATAATATAGCTTTAAGCTTTCTTAAAAGATATTCTTAGAAAACCAGTGAGAATATTATGGGCATGAATTTTGTAAATAATTTTTTCTTAAAGGTTTTTTACTTCCTTACTATTACGCTTCTCCATCCCAAAGTGTGCATTTAATTAGATTTTCTAATAGGAATTTTAGAGTTTTAATTGTCTGTATGTGTGTGCATTTTCATTTCTTCCAGTGAAATTGCTTATTTAGAGAGAAGTTGAAAATGAGAGCTTTGTGGAGTAAGAAGCCTAAGAGAAAATCGACTGTTTACTCCCTATTATTATCTCTTTAAGTATGAGAAATTAAAATCTGGGTTCACAGGATGTCAGACAAAAACAGCAGATTGAATATTTTTAGGTTTATTATTTTTCAAGAATCAGCACTTTAACCTGCTTTTCTTGTAATAAGCAAACTAATGCTCTTTAGACTCCTATCAGGCAAAATAAGTAGGAAGAAAAACAGAGATGGAGAAAAGATGAACTTATTTTGTTTTACCACTTGTTGGTAGCTCATATAAGAGATTTTTTGCAAAAGAAGATAGCATTAGTGACAAAAATAAGGGCATGGAGTTCATCTTTGTATTTTATTATTATCTTTTCATCCGATATTCAAACTTACCTAGAACACTGTGCATATGCTCTGTTTCAGACATTTTGATAGCACTTTCTGATGAATGTCTTTTTTAAACAGATTTATACTAATGAAATTTTAGTACTTTCGTTTACATGGCACTTTGCCAGGAGGGAGAATAAATAAAATAATAGCTTTGAAATAACAAAAGGCAATAAGTGCCTTTTTAAAAAATTGTGGCATTTAAATTTTAGAAGTAATATATCCTTAGTTTAAAAACTGTGGTGAATACAAGACTGCATAAAGAAAAAAAATAACAACTACCTGTTACTCTACAGGAGTGGGATTTGAAATATAAATAGAAGTTCTGATTTCTAGTCACTAAATAGAAGCCAGAATAACTATTTTACTGAGGTGTTGTGATTAAATGAGCTGAGCAATAATCCAAGAAACCCAGTAAGAATTTTTTTCATCCAGGTCTTTGCCTTTGAATTGGTGTGTGGTATTTGCAAAGACCTCAATAAATAACTGTTGGTTGAAAAAGTGAATGAATAAATAAAATGTAGTTGTCTACTTCAGGTACTTACTTTATGGCATAAAAATTAAATCCTTTCTACTTGCAGCTTTTTTTAAAAAAAAAAAACCAAAATCCTCTGTACCATCATTAAGTGAAATGGAAAAAGAATAGCTCTGATTCTGAGGAGATTATGCTAAAATAGTCTCTTTTTTTCATTATGGAAAAGAAAGGGAAAGGCACTAGTGAAATGATAAATGAGAGGGGAAACGAGGGCGAAGCTGTAAGCAAAAAACAATTCAGTGACAAGATAAACTCTTGGTCTCAATATTATTGGATATCTGATTTATTTGTTGTCACCTAGAGAAGGGAAATATGTTTAAATGATTTAAGGAATCCCTACTGGAAAATCTGGTGTCTCCCTTAGGTGCCTAGGAGAGAATAAAACTGAAGGGAGACTGAATCTAGAAGTAGCAGCAGATCTGGTGCTTGTCCCATATGGCACTTTTTCTGTCTCCCGTGTAAGGGTTGTATAAGTGTGTTATGATCAGTGGTGGCACTAGCTGCACAGAATGTGAATGCCTGCACCTTCCCATTGCATGCAGTAGAATTATTCTAATAGGAACAGTCTTGATTGTCTTGTTATGCTTTGCTTGTCAATGCTTTACAAATTCCCAGATTGTGTGGCTATAAAGAAGTTAGGATTCCTATCCTCTTTAATAAATGACTTTCCTCCTAAAGCGCCCTTATGAGTTTCATATGTTAAAACCAACCAGAGTTAAAATACCAAAAAGGTATTTGTCATAGTAATGGGGAAAACATATACAAGGTCAGATGTGTTTCTTTCATTTTCTTTAAACCTGTTAATTAACTGACATGAATGCAATTTTTGTTATAATAACAGTCCCTCCTGAATTTTTAAATTAAATGAAACAAAACAAAATTCCTCTTCCAAAAAAGGAAAGAAAGGCCTGAAAACTGAGAGAGAGGCAGGGTGGGGGAAGGGAGGGAGAGGAAGAGAGAAGGAACACACTCCTGTAGGTGCTTATCTGGGGAGATATTGTTTATTTGCATTGTTCCCCCTCTCCTGCTCTCCCTGTTTCGTTTTTTAGAATGGGTTGAATTGAGGTGAATGTTACTGGCATTGGTTCTTTAAAAGGTTTTTGGAGAATATAACACAGTCAAGAATGAATGTAGGGGAGCAAACCATAGGTTGGATGAGGGTAGGGGAGAATATACTATTTATGCCCAGATCTTTTCTACTCCATTTTTTTGTTTGTAGAACCAGATGTGAATGTTACTTGCTTAAAAGAGGATGTGGACTAGCCTGCTTTAAACATTTTGTAGAGTGGGAAACAAGTTGGGAAGATAGGTTGACTCTATCTTCAATTTTTGGAAGATTTTTTTTTTTAATTGGTTAAAATGCTTGTGGTAATAGAAAACTTAAATCTAAGAGGGGCTAAGAAGTAAAGGAATTTGGCTGGCTCATGTAACTTAAGTTTTTTTGTGTATATTTATTTTTGTAACTGAGGGGGCCTGGGGAGCACATGTTCAGGTATAATTTGAACTAGGCTCCAACTTCCTTTCACTGTAGTTCTTTAGGCTTTTTCTAGTGTTGGCATCCTCTTTTAGGGTGGCTTCCCTCAAGGTAATAAAAAGGTGAACATTGTTCTAGGTTTCCCATTTGCACATCACACCTTCCTTAGAGGAGCTTTAACTTTCCTCGTGCACTCCCACTCCTGTCATGAAACAAAAATGTGCGTCTTTGCTGTGAATAGACCACTTTAGGTCATGCGTCTCATACTTAATGAGATTAAACTGATTGCTTTGAGGTCAGTTTGGGCCAAAACTCACGTGGCTGCTGGGAAGCAATCCTAATATTCCCTACCCTTCGAATGCTTGGCTATGAAGAGGGCCTTTTCTTTGGAAGACAGAAAAGAAGCCCTGAAAGGTTTTTGGTTCTTTTTTTAATTTTCAGGAATTTTTAGGTCCCTTTTTATAAACATCTAACAGAAACAACAATGTAAAAAGGAAATTTTAAGTAATATATAATACAGTTTTGGGTGCTTTATACAACAATATCATCTGACTGTAGATGTCATCTTGGTTCTTAAGTAGCAGAATTATCAACCCATAATGGAGAATTAATTGGCTCATATAACTGAACTGTCTAATAGTAGATACTTCAGATGCAGCTTGGTCTAGGGCTGATATGCCATAATTAGTATCCAACTCTTAGTTCTGCTTCATTGTGTTGGCTCCATTTCCAGACAACTCCCTGCCCCATAATTCTCCAGATGGCTGAAGATAACTCCTGGATTTTCCCTTACAGAGATATATCACCATGAAACTGATTGTTTCTTTCCCTAGTCATGGAGCCAATGGTCTTGGACTTTATTCTCATTAGTAAGCAGAGTCTTATGCCCCACTTTGGCTCCATCGCTGGCTGTCTTTGGCTTGAAGCATGTTCCCTATTCCTTAAACCCAGGGCAGAGCTGGTTTTCCACAAAGTATGTGAGCCTAGTGAGGAAGAGGTGTATATCTGAACAAAAATGCAAAGCAAGTAAACTTAGCAAATTTCGACCACAGTTCCCATGCCTCTAATAGAAAAAAAATAAGGAAGTCTTGCTTTCTGGTACCCAGTCCCCCAATATCTCCAGGGGCCTCAGGTCTTAGACTTCTCCTAGTTAGTTCTTTTGTTTTTTTTGGCATTATTTTATTACTCATCTGCCTATACACTGGATAAAGCACTGTCATTTATAAGATTTTCACAATCACATGGTCACAAAAGCTATATAGTTGTACAATCATCTTCAAGAATCCAGTCTGCAGGATTACAGTTTAACAGTTTCAGTTATTTCCTTCTAGCTATTATAATACACTAGAAATTGAAAAGGAAAATCTATATTTATACATAAGCTCCACAATGATCTCTCGACTCTGAAATCTCTCAACCATTGAAACTCTGTTTCTTTTCCCACTTTTGGTCAAGAATGCACTCTCAATCCCACAATACTAGGGCCAGGCTCATCTCTAGGAGTCACGTCCCATGTTGTGAGGGAGACTTAAGCCCCTGGAGTCATGTCGCAGGTAAGGGAGAAGGTAGCGAGTTTATTTGCAAAGTTGGCTGAAATAGAGAAGCCATATCTGAGCAACAAAAGAGGTTCTCTGAGGGTGACTCTTAGGCATAATTATAAATAGGCTTAGCTTTTTTGCAGGAATAAGTTTCATAAGGGCAGGCCCCAAGATCAAGGGCTTAACTTTAAGTCCCTAATGCTTGCAAGAATATCAGAAATTCCTAAGGTGGTGAAGCTTAATATTTTCACATTTTTCCCAAATCCCTCAAGCGGCCTTTACAAATACCTTCTTATTTTCTGCCCAAAATACCCTGGGATGTATCCAGGTATTATATTAACCTGTACAGAATAACAAGCTCTCGTTCCCTATTTTAGGTTCTAAGTAATTATGTTGTTTAAATAAACTGACTATACAGGTTAAATTAGATAGCGTACTACAGAAAATATAAAATTTGTACCAAATAACCATCTCTTCCTTTGGTTTCACACAGATGTTGAAGTTTTGAACTACTGTCAGTATCATCCATTACCCTATATTCTGATTTATCTTAGTCCTAACCACATCTGTTTTATTCATATCTCTAATTGAAGTCTGATCTCTTTCAGCTTCCTTTAATAGTTGTTGTATGACGTAATGCTGATTTCCTGAAGAGTTTTGAGTAAGGGAATGGTATGCTCTGAAAAGATCACCTTGGATGAGGGGTGTAGAATGGAATTAAAGTGGGAAGACACTTGAAGTGGGGACACCAATAATGAGGCTGTTCTAATAAGACAAGCTGGAGAGGAAGGATGACCCAAACTAGGATAGTGACAGTGGGAGTAAAGAAGAGGAGTTGGATATGAGAGAGAAGATAAATGTAGGTTGAACTGCAAATGGCATTTTTATTGATGTGGGGTTAAAGGGGAGGTGAGACAAACAGGACTGAGATTTCCGGTCTAGGCCCCAGGGATATGATGGTGACATTTGTAGAAGAAGAAAACAGGAGTTTCAGAGGATGGATGGTGAGGCCAGTTTTGGAGGCTGCTGATGTGACTTTATTTTCCTTTACAGTAGGGAGAATTAAAGCCATTTTCTCCATATCTTATTAAGATAATGTTAACTGTGTATTACAGTAGGTGGTTCGTTCAAGCCAGAACTTGAATTCAAGGCTTCAAACCACAATTTCAATGTTTTTTTCTATAATGTCACACTCTGTTTCTAGACATATAATGTCACACTCTATTTCTAGACATAGATCATATATTCTTTCTCCCTGCCTACCTCCCTCTGTTCTACCTTGCTTTCTTTTTTTTAAAGGTACCAAGTATGTTTGTATATTAATTTAAATATGTGTTTTTAAACATGAAACATAAAAGTACCATAATTTAAAAATATGCAGAAACTACCTTGGGAGCAAGACTTTTTTTTTCTATTTAGGAAAATTTGCTATGCATTTATTAGTAAATAATTTACCCCTTTTTTTGGAGTGTTTCAGTTTGTACTTAATATGCACATTTGTTTTTGTAGTGAATTCAGAATCCATCTGTAATCTGCAACTCTGACTCAGTCACCCTTATGCACTTTAACATTTTGTAGTTTTCTATAGAATAGAACCATCTTTAAACATGTCTTGCAGGTGCTTGTGCTGGGTTCTAAGCCTTCCTACCTAGAATATTTAGGTCATCTGATACTACCCCCAAAGTGTGTATGTCAGTTGATTATGTAGAAGATTCTGATGTTGAAAGATCTAGTATTGGCTGATAATTCATGAATAGTGCCTCCTACAGAGTCTAGCAGGATATAATTGCTCAATAAACTTCAGACATCTCATTCATTATCTTTGATTGGGTTAAGCCTCAGTCACTTTGATGGGATTTAATGTGTGCCCAGAACTCTCCTTCAAACAACCAAAGGATGCCTTCTTCTTTTTTTCTTTTTTGCATGGGCAGGCACCAGGAATTGAACCTGGGTCCTCAGCATGGCAGGCAAGAATTCTGCCACTGAGCCACCATCGCACCACCCTTCTTTTGTTTTTTTAACTGTAGGTTGATTTTATCCTAAAATTGATAATGCATTCATATGGTACCAGTCTCAGGAAGATACAAAAAGATTTCAATAAAGAATGTATTTTATCTCTCTCTCTAGCCTTCCAGTTCTTTTCCCCAGAGACAACCACAGTTATACTTTATTGTGTATGCTTCTAGAAGTACTTTCTGTGTTCCATGATATTTTTTTATAGACGGTAGAAGGTACTCTTAACTTTCATTTAGGAGATAGCTTTCTCTTACACCACAGTTTTTGCCTTTTTATCTTAATTTACTTAGGAGCATTAAAAACTTAAGTGTCCATTATAATATTTTTTATTGTTTATAGCAGTTCAAATACAATTTCTAGTTTGAAATAGGGAGCCATGTTTAGAGATGCTAAATGAATTGCCTAAGTTTGCATTGCTAGTGTCAGAGTTAGAACCAGAATGCAGTTTCTTCTGGTTCCAAATGCAGGCCCTGTTGACTACAGAGGAGGTTAATGATTCTCAAGTGTAAGAGAGGAAAACAGGACATTGTTAATCTGATGGAAAACAGGACCTTTTTACTTACAAAGAACAATCATAAACCCATTACATGGTCACCTAAATCATATTTTGAATGAAAATAGAAATTACTCTGGACTTTTTACACATGGGAATTACAGATTTTGTTGTTTGCCCATCTGTTTTAGAAACATAAACAAGACATGTAAGTCGGTCAAGAGGGTTACACAACAGAAGTTAAAAAGGATTCAATGTAGAAATAATCCTTTCTTTTAGTAGATAATTGAAAATCATCCACAAGTATCTATGATTCTGTCTATAACTCATGTTTGATTATTAAAAATTTTACTTTTTAAAAAGTTTTTATCTAAAGACGTACAGAGCTCATGTTTTGATTTAATGACCTTTTTCTTTAATATGGTACTCTGCTCGTTTGAAGCTATTATATATCCCAGAAAAGTTGTGCTCTTTTAATCCAGTCTTGTGGGTGCAGTCTTATTATGGATGGGATCTTTTTATTAGGTTGTTTTCATGGAGATGTGACCCTGCCCATCCAAGATGGGTCTTAATTAGCTTACTGGAGTCCTTTAAGAGCCAAAGATTTTGGAAGAAAGCTTCTAGTTGCCAGGAAACGCCAGAAAGACCCCCAGGAGCTGAGAGAGCCATTTGAAACCAGCAGCCAGGAGAGGACAGCAGACATTGCCATGTGCCTTCCGGTGTGGCAGAGGAACCCAGATGTCAGCTGCCTTTCCTCCAAGAAGGTATCCTCTTGTTGGTACCTTAATTTGGACATTTTCAAGGGCTTAGAATTATAACTAAATAAATCCCTTTCATAAAAGCCAATCCATTTCTGGTATATTGCATTCCAGCAGCTTTAGCAAACCAAAACAGATACGTTTCTGCAATCTGTGTGTAATCTTCTCGACTTTATGGGGTCTCTCTATGCTAAGTGGAAATTTTGATGATTTATGATGGTAGAGAAGGAATTATCAGTGTGGATTATGGTTTGTTTTGTCTGCTTTAAATTTTTTATACTCTTATTCAGGAACATGCCAGACATATAGAAAAGTAGAGAGAATAGTAGAGTAAACTACATGTACTCATTAATTATCAACATTATTTTATCTCCCACCCCTTTACTCCTCCATAACATTAAAGAATTGATAGGAGCATAACTCAGATTTTATGTCATTTTATCTATAATAGTTCAGGTTTTATCTCTAAGGACTCTTTTATCTATACTTTTAAAAGAATGACTTTTGATTATCGGCTTAATCATCAGATCTCAGTTACATGCAATTAATAATCATATAAATATATTAATTATTATAAATAATAATACAATAATACAGCATATTTTAATTCATTAATTAAATGCACCAGTTCATTGAAGAAGTAAATCTTAAACATATGTTTAATATTTCTGAAGTTTATGTTTCTATGTGAATTTTGAGGAAGCAAACAATTTTTAAAAGTGTCAATGTTGTTACTCCAGCTTTTAATTTAGAAATCTTAGGGTGCCCTTTCTTTTTTTTTTTTTTTTTTTTTTTTTTTTAAAGGAAAGACAGAGAGAAGGAAGGAAGGATAGAAGGAAGGAAGGGAGGAAGAAAGGGAAACATTTTCTTGTTTTATTGTATTTTGTTTCTCCGTTTTTGTTACATGGGCTGGGGCCGGGAATCGAACCGAGGTCCTCCGGCATAGCAGGCAAGCACTTTGCCCGCTGAGCCACCGCGGCCCGCCAGTGCCCTTTCTTTTAATACTTTGTCAATTACACTGCTTGATTGTATTGATTAATTATTGCTATAGAACAAATGACCTCAAAACTTAGCAGCTCTAAAACAAGAAGAAAAGATGCTTAGCTGATGTTGGTCTTCAGGAAAGTACAAATCAAAGCTCAGCGACATATCACTTCACCCACTAGGATCGCTATTTAAAAAAAAAAAAATTGTTGCCAAGGATCTAGAGAAATAGAAATGTCTATACATTGCTGTTGGCATTGTAAAATGGTGTAGCCACTGTGGAAATCAGTTTGGGAATTCCTCAGAAAGTTGAAAATAGAATTAACTTATGATCTGGTAATCCCATTCTTTTTTCCCCCCCCCCAATCTACCCGATTTTTACCCTTTATCTCCCCCTATTATCTATTTATTTTTATCCTTATTTATTTATTTTTACTCATCTGTCTATAATCTGGATAAAAGGATGACATCAGACATAAGGTTTTCACAATTACACAGTCACATTGTAGAAGCTATATAGTTATACAATCATTTTCAAGAATCAAGGAACATTCAGCCATAAAAAAGATTGAAGTTCTGGTGCACATGAATGAACCTTGAAGACATCATGTTGGAATAATGGATATTGGTGATGGTAGCATAATATTGGGAATGTAATTAATACTGCTGAATTATATACTTAAAAGTGGTTAAAATGGGCAAATTTGAGTTGTATATATGTTACTACAATAAAAAGTGTTTTTTTGCTTTTTAAAGCATTTATTATCTCTCAGAGTTTGAGGGAGTCCAGGAGCAGTTTACTTAGGTGCTTCTGGCTTACAGTTTTCTCATGAGGTTGCAGTCAAACTGTTGGCTGGGGCTTCTGTAACTCAGAGCCTGACTGTGACAGAAGAGTCTGCTTTCAAGTTCGCTTGTATGGTTTTTAGCAGGCCTCTGTTCTTGATGACTTAGACTTATCCATCAACAAAAGAAAGGGGCAAAGTGTGGGAGGGAGAGAGGGAATTTGAGACAGGAGCTGCAGTATTTTATATCTCAGAAGTGACATACCATCATTTCTGCCTTATGCTGTTGGTCACAGGAAGACCCCTGTTAGAGTGTGGGAGGGTCTACACACTGGTGCAAACACCAGGAGGCTGGGCTCATTGGGAGCCATCTTGAAGGCTGGCTACCACACTGATTTTGGCCGTGTTACAGCTTTTAAATCTGTTATTTAGGTTTTATAATCTTCAGCTTTGGTTTTAAATGAATATACCAAATCTGTAGTAATGTGCAGGATTTTGAAGCAATCTGGGTTTTTTGCTCCAGCTTTTAGCAATCACAAACCTTATTTTATTCTTTGTGATCTTTACCGTAAAAGAAATATTTCCCACTGCTGATGCCCATGTGACTCTTTTTTTGATGGGTGGTGGTAGGTGGTAGGGCATGGGCTGGAAATTGAACCTGGGTCTCCCACATGGCAGATGAGCATTCCACCACTGAACCAGCCATGCGCCCCTCATATGAATCTTTTTTTTTTTAGACTTTTTAAATGCAATTTTAATTTAGATATAGTCACACACCATATCCATCCAAAGTATACAAGCAGTGGCTCACAGTATCATTGCATAGTTGTACATTCATCAGGCACAATCAATTTTAGAACATTTACATTATTCCCCCAAAAAAGAAGAAATTAAAAAAAAGGAAACCCCAGACATCTGAGATACCTTGCCCCCATTATTATTTTTTAACAGTTTTATTCACACATCATACAATCCATCCTAAGGGTACAATCACTGACTCTTGGCATAATCACATATTTATTAATTCTCAGTTGATATGAGAGTGGTCTTATTTCTTCCAAAGGAAATAAATCCCATACCCTTTATCATATGAATCTTTAAATTAATTTTTTATTGTAGTAACATAACATATATATAATAGGATTTTTACCATTTTGACGTTTGTTTGTTTGTTTACATGGGCAGGCACCAGGAAACTAACCTAGGTTTCTGGCATGGCAAGTGAGAACATTGCCTGCTGAGCCACCATGGCCCATTTTGACCATTTCTAAGTGTAAAATTCAGTGACGTTAATTATCGTAACAATTTTGTGCTACCTCCACCACCATCTATTATGAAACTTTTTCCTCACCCCAAACAGAAGTTCTGTATCTATTAGGCAGTAACTCCTTATCCCATACCCCTACCCCAGTTTCTGGTAACCTTTGCTTTCTGTTTCTATGAATTTGCTTATTCTGGATATTTCATATAAAGAGGACTCATACAGCATTGTGTTGGTTTGAAAGGATTATGTACCCTAGAAAAGCCATGTTTTAATCCTGATCCATCTTGTGGAGGCAGACATTTCTTTTAATCCCTATTCAGCACTGTAGGTTGGACACTTGGAGAGAATATCTCCATAGAGATGGGGTTCCACCTATTCCATGTGGGTCTTGATTAGTTTACTGGAATTCTTTAAAAGAGAAAGTATTTTGGAAGAAGCTTCGAAACCACGAGAGCCTAGGCAGCCATCTTTGGAGATGAAAAAGGAAAACACCCCAGGGAGCTTCATGAAATAAGAAGCCTGGAGAGATAACTAGCAGACATCACCATGTTCTCCATGTACCTTTCCAGTTGAGAGAGAAAGCCTGAACATCATTGCCCTTCTTGAACCAAGGTATCTTTCCTTGGATGCCTTAGATTAGACATTTCTATAGCTTGCTTTAATTTGGATGTTTTCATGGTTTTAGAACTGTGAACTTGCAACATAATAAATTTCTTCTATTTAAAATACGTTCCATATCTGGTATGTCACATGCTGGCAGCTTGCAAACTAGAACAAGTATCTCTCTTTTTGTGTTTGGGTTATTTCATTCACCATGATGTCTTCAAGGTTCATCTATGTTGAAGCATGTATCAGAGCAGTATTTTTTTTATTATGGCTGAATAATAGCTCATTGTGTATACATGCCACCGTATTGGTTTGCTAAATCTGCTGGAACGCAGTCTACCAGAAGTACAATGGCTTCTAAAAAGGGGATTTATTGCATTACAAGTTTACTGTTCTAAGGCCATGAAAATATCCAAATCAAGGCACCAATAAGAGGTTACCTTTGCTTAGGAAGGATTTGTGCTGTCTAGAACACCTCTGTCAGCTGGGAGGGTACATGGCTGGTGTCTGCTGAGGTTTTGGCTTCTGGCGTCTTCTGGGGTCTTTGGTTTCTGGACACCTCTGTCACCTGGGAAGGCTCATGGCTATGTCTGCTAGCTTTCTCTCCTGGCTTCTAGTTCCATAAAGCTTCCCCAGCAGTGTTTTATTTCTGCATCTCCAAAGGTTGCGTGGGCTCTGAAGCTCTTTCCAAAATGATTCCCTCTTAAAGGACTCTAATAAGCAACCCCACTTTGAATGGGTGGAGACACATCTCCATGGAAACCACCTAATCAAAAAGATCCCACCCAGCAATATTGAATGAGGATTAAAGAACATGGCTTTTCTGGGGTACACACAGTTTTAAACTGGCACAACCGCATTTTGTTTATCCTTCACAAGTTGATGAACATTTGGTTTGTTTATACCTTCGAGCTACTGTGCAGAAATGCTGCTGTGATGTACAAGTATGAAGCAATCTGCTCCTGAATTAAATAATGATTACTACCTTTAGAGAGATAGTATAGCAGCGTTTTAGAACAGGTACTTCAAAGCCAGACTGACTTGGGTAAATTACTTAGCATATTTTACCTTACAGTAATAGTACTTTTGCCTCTTGGGATTGTTGCAAGAGTTAAGTGCATGTCAAATGCTTAGAATAGTACTTGGCATACAGTAAGTGCCTAAATGTTATTTTTATTATTGTTGTTGTTAAAAGATCTTGGGTAGACTGGTGAACTTCTGATTGCTTTATATCTGAAATATAGGTTAGAATGGTGGAAGATGAGGCTCAAGGGTCATCAGGGAGCAGCATGCCATGGAAATGATGAGCCTTCACCTTGGACTTGGAAGCAGAGTTAATCTTTTATTCTGCTGCTAACAGACAACTAGAGATTATTTTAAAGTACTTTGTTTAAGAAAGAATGGTTAGGCTTTTGTAGCACTTCCTTTGTCCAGTTTTGCTTCAGTAATAACACTTGGATTTCCGCTTCAGACTTAGCTGTGTAAGGCGTGCAGGTGTTTTGTGGGGTGTGCAGGTGTTCTTTTCTTTTTTTATGAAGACCCAACTTGAAAAAGAAATGATGGTGGTATGTCTCTTTAAAAAAGAAAAAGAAAAAAAGAATGAAAAGAAAATGGTGGTGGTAGAAGGTTGCTGCAGAGTGCTTGATAAATTATGCAAGGAAGCTTTTGGCTTCAGTTGGAAATTTGTTAGCCAGCTGTAAGCAAATCCATCTGACATGCTTTTTCATTATTCTTCTGAAATATTCATGGTCTCCAACAGTCCCTGCCTTGTCTCCATTAGACCTGCACATATTCTCATTTCCAGTAGCCAATCTGAAGTTGTAGTACTTTGCTCTTGTTTTGTTTCCTTGTTGCTGTGGCTGTAATCAATAAAGTATAGACACTTAAGGAAAAGCTTGTGAATATTCAAAAAATTTTCTTGCAAAATAAATTAAGGATCAAATTAATTGATATAGTATTTGAGAACAACAATGACTAAAATTCATTATAATTTATTATGTTTTAAAGTATCTATAATATTTTAACACATCTCTGAATTATGAATCCTATCCTGATCTTTAAATATATTACCTTTCATTTTCACTACAGAAATTTTATTTTTGATTAAGAGCATATGATTGATAAAGTGGACTTTAAAAATTTTATTTAGAAATGTAATTTACACATTTCTTATTAATTTTCCAGCAATTTCTTTAGATCATTTAGAATGTACATCAAGAGAGATCATAAGTAATCCTTTAATTTTTAAAATTAACTTCTCTTACCTTAAACTGATGATGCTAGACTTATGATTTAGCATTCAGAAAAAGATTTTGAATATTGATCTTACAAAGTCCTCACAAAGCTCATGTGACACCCCCACCTCCACCCCATCACCCTCACGTTGGGCAGTCACCAGGAATCGAACCTGGGTCTCTGGCATGGCAGGCAAGAACTCTGCCTGCTGAGCCACTGTTGCACTGCCCATGAGACTGCTTTTTGTACTGTACAGTAAGTTGAGATTTACCTAGTTGTTTCTAATTCTATTTTAAGACAAAATTGTGCCATTATATAGGACTATCCTCAACGTTAAGATTTTCTTACATTGACTGCCTGTTTTACATGGAGGGAGCCCTCATATAATTGTTTTAAAAAGGGATTGGCAGTTTGCATTCATACCTACTGCTGAGATTTTACCTAGTTGAGTGATAGGTTAAGATTTTAAAAATAGGGCGGGCCATGGTGGTTCAGCAAGCAGACTTCTCGCCTGCCCTGACGGAGACCTGGGTTCGATTCCTGGTGCCTGCCCATGCAAAAAAAAAAGATTTAAAAAATAGAATATTCTGTGTCAGTCTTTTCCTTTCCGTAGGTAGTTTTGTGATGACAGTGTTGAAAATTTATGGGCTCTTTGTGTCATAACTTTTTGTGGTATGGGTTTTAGTATTTGCCTAGTCTTCCTTTGGCCATTCCTCTCTTAGCTTCAGCTTCTTTGTCTGTTCTGGCTTTGCTAGCTGAAGAAACACAATGTCTTTATTGGGGTCAGGGCTTTGCAGAATTCTGGCTGACTTTGACGGCCAATAGAATCCATTTGCCACCTTAGAAACAAAGGATTTGGAGGCCTTGCAGCCCGCCCATCTGTCTTACAAAGCTTGGTGCAGCTAATGTGCGGAAAGTTTACTTTGGGGCAGAAGGGAGCCTTTTCTACATAAGTATTTAGAATTGGTTTAAAAATTTTTTTTAGGTAAGTACTTAAAAGTGGTATTTAGTTTTATACTGTATTATGGGCCTTCTGATTTTGTTCTCCTATGTCGGGAGTGTACATTGGACATAGTTAAAGGTCTTGTCAATGAAGTAATAAAATAGAAGTTATTACAGAGCAGCTTTTCTCAGAGTAAAAAAAGAATAAACTAAAAATTTTGTTTTCATCACATTATTTTTATTCATTTTTTTCCTAGTAAAACCACTATCATTGCAGAAATCATTACAACCACAAGCCATCTATTTGTTTAAAATTAAATTTGTCTTTTAGGAAGTAATTCTGTAGTATAAAATCTGTGCCCTCTTTACCTTTGGCTACTTAATTTGCCATTTTTATTTGTCAAGCAGACTTTAAGGCACTAAGGAGGTAGACTGGACTGCTGTATTAACCTTATTTCTAAACTTATTCTTCTGTCCTTGTTCTAGTTTGCTAGCTGCTGGAATGCAATATACCAGAAATGGAATGGCTTTTAAAAAGGGGAATTTAATAAGTTGCTAGGTTACAGTTCTAAGGCTGAGAAAATGCCCCAGTTAAAGCAAATCTAAGAAATGTCAACCTAAGGCATCCAGGGAAAGATACCTTGGTTCAAGAAAGCCAGTGAAGTTCAGGGTTTCTCTGTCAAGTGAGAGGGGCACATGGTGAACACAGTCAGAGTTTCTCTCTCATCTGGAAAGGCATATGGTGAACAGGGTCAGGGTTTCTCTCTCATCTGGAAGGGCACATGGTGAACACGGCATCATCTGCTAGCTTTCTCTCCTGGCTTCCTGTTTCATGAAGCTCCCTGGGAGACATTTTCCTTCTACATCTCCAAAAGGTTGCTGGCTTGTGGACTCTGCTTTGTGGTGTTGCAGCATTCTCTGCTCTCTCCGAATCTCTCTCATTCTCCTAAATGTTCCTTCTTTTATAGGACTTGAGAAACTAATCAAGACCCACCAAAATGGGTAGAGACACATTTCCCGCAATCCAGTTTAACAACCACTCTTGACTGGGTTACATCTCCAGGAAGATGATCTAATTACAGGTTTAAACATACAGTATTGAATAGGGATTATTCTGCTTTTACGAAATGGGATTTAGATTAAAACATGATTATTCTAGGGGACATATATCCTTTCAAACCAACACAGTCCTCTAGACTTGAAGCTACTTGAAAGAAATAGTTTAGCATGGTAGTTAAGAATGTGAGTTTTGGAGACATAGTGCCTAGGAAGAAATCCCAGCTCTGCCGTTTGTTAATTTTGCACATTAAAAAATGTTTAATTTTTAACATTTAACCTTTAATACAGGGATATTTTTAACTTATACATTGTTGGGTAATAAAGGGTACATAACTCACTTTACTTACATTTTTTTTGTATATGTGTGTGAGAAAGGTGCTGGTTGCAGTATTAACAGGGTTGACAGGATAGGCCTCACTGAGAAGTGAGTTTTAAACAAAAATTTGAAAGCAGTAAGGGAATTAACCAAATAGCTATTTGGGGTAAGTGCCTTGCAGGTAAAGAGTATAGCTAAGGCAGAGGCCCTGGGGTGGGGCTGACAGGGGGAGGTTGGTGGTTGTCTGAGTTTGAGAAACCCTAAGGAGCCCAGTGGAGTGACCAAGGAGGAAGGGTAATAGGAGTGGGGAGGTCAGAAGGGTCACCTAAGGCCAAATTTTAAAGGGTCGCCTTGTGTCATTGAAAAGACTTTGGCATTTACTCTATGGAGATAGGGAGCCATTGCAGGGTTTCAACAGAGGAAGGACATCTGGTTTAGTTTTTTGTTTTGTTTTTAATACAAATTAACATTTATTTGGTTATTACAATTAACAAAAACTCAACAACCATTAAAAATTTGTTTATATGACTAACTTAGTGTTAAAAGAATCAATCTGGATGCTGTACAAGTACAAAGAGTAAAAACAGGCAGACCTGTTAGCAAGTTATTGCAGTGTTGTAGGTAAAAGTGCTAGTTGGTGAAATGCAGTAAATTTCTGGATATATTTGGAAAATTGAAGCAATAGTACTACATTACCAATGGTAGATTGTGAGAGAAAGGGAGGAACCAAGGATAACTCCAAAGATTTTGATTTGAGCAACTTGAAGTATGGAATTGCTCTCAGTTTTTAGATGGGAAAGACTATGGGTTGCATGGATTGGAGGTGGGGTGGCCCAGATCAGGGACCACCATGTCAACATGTTTGAGATGCCTGCTAGATATGCTGGTAAAGTAGGCAGTTAGATAAATGTGTGAATCTGGAGTTAGGGGAGACTGAGCAGGTATTGTACATTTATGGATGTATTTAAATACTTGAGACTGGAAGAGATCACCAAGGGAGAGAATTTAGATTGAGAAGGGGATAAAGGCCAAAAATAACTTATGAATACTCTAACATTAAGATTGTATCAGTAATGGACCTAGAGAATATTATGCTGAGTGAATCCAGCCAAAAACCAAAGGACAAATACTGTATGGTCCCACTGATGTGAACGGACATTCGAGAATAAACTTGAAATATGTCATTGGTAACAGAGTTCAGCAGGAGTTAGAAACAGGGTAAGACAATGGGTAATTGAAGCTGAAGGGATACAGACTGTGCAACAGGACTAGATACAAAAACTCAAAAATGGACAGCACAGTAATACCTAATTGTAAAGTAATCATGTTAAAACACTGAATGAAGCTGCATCTGAGCTATAGGTTTTTGTTTTGTTTTGTTTTGTTTTGTTTTGATTTTACTATTATTACTTTTATTTTTTTCTCTATATTAACATTCTATATCTTTTTCGGTTATGTTGCTAGTTCTTCTAAACCAATGCAAATGTACTAAGAAATGATGATCATGCATCTATGTGATGATGTTAAGAATTAATGATTGCATGTGTAGAATGGTATGATCTCTAAATGTTGGGTTAATTTCTTTTTTTCCGTTAATTAAAAAAAAAAAAAAGAGAGAAGGGATAATTGGAGATGAAGGGATACAGACTGTACAACGGGACTGGATATAAAAACTCAGAAATGGACAGCACAATACTACCCAATTGTAATGCAATTATGTTAAAACACTGAATGAAGCTGCATGTGAGGTAAAGGTTTTTTGTTTTTGTTTTTTTTTCTTTCTATTATTGTTTTAATTCTTATTCTGTTGTCTTTTTATTTCTTTTTCTAAATCGATGCAAATGTACTAAGAAATGATGAATATGCAACTATGTGATGTTATTAAGAATTACTGATTGTACATGTAGATTGGAATGATTTCTAATTGTTTTGTTAATTCTTTTTTTAATTAATAAAAAAAAAAAAAAGCCAAAAAAAAAAAAAAGATTGTATCAGTAAACACATTTAAAACAAGAGCGATAAACCTGCTATATTAACTGATACTTTAAAGGAATGAAGAATAGGACAGTAAAGAATGATGACAGCAGTCAGAGTATCTCCTTTTCCTGCCCCCTTTTCCTTCCTTTATACAACTATTAATTTTTTTCATTTGATACTAAGATCAGGGTCCGAGTGAACACTGGTGGGTTAATGTCTTGATTCTGTTCTTTCACTCCTTCATTGAACTTCTTAAATCCTTGATTAACTTCAATATTTAATTGCTAAACATAATAAATGCTGTCAGATTCTTAGATTTCTACTATACTTTAAGCTAAACAATGAAGAAGAATGTCAGCAGTCTAACCCTACTGCTAACAATACATTAATGCTGTTGATTCTGAAAATGATCAACAATTGGACATAGTAGGTTTAAAATTTTTTGTTTTGTTTTTATTCCTTGCCTGATGATAATTCCAAAATATTTTTGTTTTAGCTACTTTCTGTGCATAGTGAATGATAGAAGGTAGCTTGATCTAGCTGATAGAAAATCTTTGTTGATACTTTGAATTAGAGTAATGGCTCTGGTTTTGAACTATAATATACAGTAGATGACAGTGTTCTCCTTTCCTCTCTTTTCTTTCATTGTGCCCCCAGTTCGTCAGCTTATGCTTGAATTTGATTTGTTGAAGAAAAATAACTTATGGCAAGTAGTTTGATTGCCTTCAGTTTGTTTCTTCTAATAATGTAAATGTTTGGCTAAGGTAGGTTGTAGACTGATTATTTTCCCTCCCGCTAGTAATAAGGATTACTTGTTATACTAGGATGGTAGGATGTTTGCTTTTCGTTTTTCATCTGTTCTTAAAATTTATATTGCACATGACATGTTCACCATTGCATTAAAGTGCATTCGATGATCGGTTTACGGATATTAGAATGTACAAGCGTATTTTCTTTTTTCTATGCAGATAATGCTTTAACAGTTCTGATTAAATGGAAGTCAGTGTTCTTTAACCACTCCTAGTGAGGGGATGGAATTTTGTTAGTTGCATTTGTTAATAAATATCAATATCAGACTATATTCATGAGGTTTCTAGTTTGGAAAACCACAGAGTTTCAAATATTAAAATAAACTTTCAGTTGCTAAATGGATGCATGGTAAATTATTAGTCATGAGCTCAATTCATGTTAAGGTTTTACTAATATAATTATGGCAATCCTTTGTAAGGGGAAACAAGGGAGAGTTAATTTAGAGTCTTGTTCAGATGTATTTTTGTCTGTCATTACAAGTATTTTTCTTATTTTATTCATGAATGACTTCAGGAAAATTTTAATAAGTTGTCCAATTTTATTTGCATGTGTCAGAATAAACCATCTAAATAAAGAAATGTGTTACTTAGGTACAAACTAAAAGACTAGGAATGCAAATTATTTGGATCTCATGTTTGAATTTTAGTTTTAGAAAATGCTTTCTGTAATAACCTGGCGGTCTACAATTCTCCATAAAGCAAAGAACTGGGGTTCAGTTTTCATATTTTGCTGTTTTTTGTTTCACTTTTAATAATTTTTTTTAAACTTTTTATTTTGAAATACTTTTCAGACTCATGGGACATTTACAAAAATAATTCAGAGCTCAAAGAGAGAATGCCAACATATCCCCATCACATACCCAGATCGACAAGCTTTTAACATTTTGCCACATTGCCATATCATTCTGTGTATCTGTCCATCCATCTGTCTATCCATCTTTCTTCCTAAATATTTGCAAATGTGTTGTATTCATCATGAACCTTGAATACTTAATATTTCCATGTACATTTTCTAAGGACAATAATGTTTACTTGGTAACCATAGTACAGCTATCAAGTTCAAGAAATTTAACATGCATTAAAAGTTTACAGCCCATTTTCCAATTTTTTCATTTCCCAATAATGTACTTTTGGGCGTTTCCTCCTACATTAGATCCAGTCCAGAACCATCCATTATGTTTGGTTGTCATTGTCTCTTCAGACTCTCTCTTTTTTTAAATTGTGTAAACATGGAGATAACATAAACTTTCCCATCTCAGCTACTATCATTCATTGAGTTTATCAAATTTAAAATATTGTACTACCCTTACCACCATCCATTATCAGAACTTTCCTGTCACCCCAAATAGAAACCTTAAATCAATCCATTATGCTTTAACTGCCCATTCCCCTGGTCCCCTCCCCCATTCCCTGGTAACCTATACTCTGCTTTCTGTCTCTTTAAATTTGCCTAGTCTAGGTATTTCAGATAAGTGGAGTCATACAGTATCTGTCCCTTGTGTCTCAGTTATTTCATTAAGCGTGATGTCTTTAAGATTCATCAGCATTGTATCAGAACTTCATTTCTTTTTAAGAATGAATAAAATATTCCATTGTATGTATATACAACATTTTGTTTATCCAGTCTTCTGATGGACAGTTGAGTTGCTTCCATTTTAGCCATTGTGATAATGCTGCACTGACCATTGTTAAACAAATATCTGCCTGACTTCCTGTTTTCATTTCTCTTGTGTATCTGCTTAGAAGTAGGATTGCTGGGTCATGTGGTAATTCTATGTTTAACATTTTGAGGAACCACCGAACTGTTTAACACAGTGGTTGCACCATTTTACCTTCCTACCTAAATGTACTCAGTTTCCTATTTCTCTTTATCCTCACCAGAACTTGTTATTTTCAGTGGTATCTCATTGTGGTTTGGTATGAATTTCTCTAGTGGTTAATTTTATTGAGTATCTTTTTATTTGCTTATTAGCTATTTGTGTATCTTTGGGAAAATGTCTGTTCATATCCTCTGCCCATTTTAAAATTGGCTTGTTGGTCTTTTTGCTGTTGAATTGTAGGAGTTCTTCATATATTCTGGATATAAAACCTTTATTTGATATATGGTTTCCAAATATTTTTTCTCATTCTGTTGGTTGTCTTTTCACTTTCTTGGTAATGTCCTTTAATGCACAAAAGTTTTTAAGTTTATGAAATCCAATTCGTCTATTTTTTTTCTTTTCTTGTTCATGTTTTTATGTAAAGTGTAAGAATACACTGCCCTACTTAAGGTTCTGAAGATATTTCCCTAAGTTTTCTTCTAAGAGTTTGCTTTAGTTTTCTAGCTGCTAAAACAAGTGCCATAAAATAGGTTGGCTTATATAACAGGAATTTATTGGCTCATGGTTTTGAGGCTAGAAGTCCAAATTTGAGGCATGAGCAAGGCAATCCTGTCTCCCCAAAGAGTAGCATTTAGAGACTAGCTGCTGGTGATCCTTGGCCCTTAGCTTTTCTGTCACATGGCAATGCACATCATGGAGTTTTCCCCTTTCTCTTCTGGGTTTTGTTGATTTGCAGCTTCTGGATGCTCCCTGAGGCTTTCTCTGTGGCCTTCTCTATAAGGCCTCCAGGAATAGGATTGAAGCCCATCTGATTCAGTTGGACCATACCATAACTGAAGTAACTTCCTCAAAGGGTCCTCCTATTACAGTAGGTTCACACTCACAAGAATGGATTAAGAACATGCTGTTCTGGGGTACATATCTCCAAGCTCCACAGAGTTTTATAATTTTAGGTCTTATATTTAGATTGGCAGTTTAAGAGTTGATTTTTGTACATGGTGTGAGGAAGGGATCAATTTTTAATCTTTTTCATGTAGATAGCCAGTTTTCCTAGCACCATTTGTTGAAGAGCAGATTCTTTCCCTATTGAGTATACTTGGCACCCTTGTCAAAAAATTGATTATAGAAGTGTGAGGTTATTTCTGGTCTCTTAATTTTAGACTTTGGGCTCTTAATTCTTTCCCATTGGTATGTGTGTCTGTTGTAGTGCTAGTATCACATTGTTTTGATTACTGTAGTTTTTGTAATAAGTTTTGAAATTAGGAAGTGTGAGTCCTCCAACTTTGTTCTTTTTCAGAATGGTTGTTCTGGTTTTCTAAAGCTGCTGGAATGTAATATACCAGAAGTGGGTTGGTTTTTATAAAGGAAATCTATTAAGTTGCAGGTTTACCATTCTACAACCATAAATATGTCCAAACTAAGGCATGCAGAGACAGATACCTTAACTCAAGGAAGGCCAATGGACCTTGGTCCCAGTTCCATTGCTTCCAGCTTCTGATACCAGTGGTTTCCTCTCTAAGCATCTGTGGGTCTTCACTTAGCTTCTCTGGGACACAACTCTGGATTCTTGCTTGCTTAGCATCCCATGGGAAGGTACGTGGTAGCATCTTCTGGACTCTGCATCTTCAAACTTCCATGTCTGGGCAACAGCTCTCTCTTTTGGCCCTCCAAACATCTTCAGAGATCTGTATCTGTTGGCTCTCTAGCAACTGTTCTCCAAGCATCTGAGCTTCCTCCAAAATATTCCCCCTTTAAAGGACTCCAGTAAACTAATCAAGACCCACCTTAAATGGGTGGAGTCATATCTCCATCTCATCAAATGGTCACACCCACAACTAGTTATGTCACATCTCCATGGAAACAATCCAATAAAAAAGATCCCACCCTACAGTATTAAATCAAGATTAAAGAACATGGCTTTTCTGGAGTACACAACTATTTCAAACTGGTACAGTGGTTTTGGTTATTTGGAATCCTTTCCCATGCCATGTGAATTTAATAATCAGCCTTTTCATTTTTTGTGAAGAAGGTTGTTGGAATTTTAATTGGTACTATGTTTAACCTTAAATTCTTTGGGTAGTATTCCAATAATTTTGGATGGGAAAACTGAGGATCTTGTCACTGCGAAGAGTCACGTGCAATTGCCTCTTGTTCTAAGCCCAAGAAAAAGAAATAAAGGAGAGGGGAAGCTCTGATCCATAGTGATACATCGTTTATAAGGAGATTTATAAGTGCCTACTAGAAGGAGTTACTAAAAAGAATAGTAAACCTTTGTGGTCAGTGGTATACCTCCATATTACTTTAGAATGGGCTCAGTATATATATGGCTAGAGCCAAATTATCAGGATCATGGTCTGTGTGTTTCGTTTCTTTGAGGGCTTAGAGACTTTAAAGCATCTTCTCTACTGTACTGTTTTGTTTTGCATATATATATAAGTGTGGGGAGAGAGAGAGCTAGAGAAAGAGAGAAGTTGTGGGTTTACGAAACAATCATGCATCACCCTATTATTAGCACCTCACACTGGCATGGTACATTTGTTACAATTGATGAAAGCATGTTTTTATAAATGTACCGTTAAACACAGTTCATGGTTTAAATTAGGGTTCACAGTTTGTATTGTGCAGATCCATGGATTTTTAAAAAATTTATTATTTTTTGTACCATATGTGCAAACACATCCTATTAACCATATTCAGAATTTTTTTAACTAGAGAAGTTGTAGTTTTACAGATAAATCATGTAGAAAATAGAGTTCCCATATAACACCTTCTTCATTATTAACACCTTGCGTTAGTGTGTTTTCTTTGTAATAATTGATGAAAGAATATTATTGCAATTATACTATTAACTACAGACCTTATTTTATATTAGGGTTCACTGTCATACAGTCCTTTGTCTTTTTTTAAAAAAATTTTATTCAAGTAACATGTACAATCTAAAATTTCCCCTTTTAACCACATTCACATATATGACTCAGTGCTGTTAAATACATTCACAATGTTGTACAACCTGTGTTCTAGTTTCTGACTCTGAATTTGCTTATTCTCATTATTTCTTATCAGTGAGATCATACACTGCACTATTTTTGATGTGGCTAAAGTGGTGTAATGTTTTGGTGGTTTTAACAGGTTACAGATTGTCCTTAACTCTCTCAGCCTTTTGTTTTTCTCTTCCCCTTTTATCAAAAAACTTAAGTCAGGTGGGTAGATTTTTTTTCTCATTGCTAAGATTCTTTACTCAAAGAGGATTTGGACTTCTATATTTAGCCTTTGAAAAAAAAGGTTATAATTTTGTTTTACAGTTCTGATGTGAAGATATGTATGTGATTTTGTAGGAAAGTCAAGTAATGCAGAAAACTATAGAGAAAATAAAAATCAACAACCCAGATGTTCACAGAAAACACTGATATGTTTTAGTGTACATTGTATCTCTGTCTACTCTGTATAAATATATTACGCATTTATTTTTTTGTTTGTTTTTTTACACATTTATTTAATATGTAACTAATATTTATGTGATATAAATTTTATTATTTATACTTAATGTATTTTAATAATTGTATATAATGAAATCAGTTTATAACTGCTGTCTTAACCTTTTTAATTTCAATATTACATTCTGGAGATGATTCCACTTTAGGACCTATGTTGTACTTTTTAATGGTAGAACATGTATTTTATGGTTACACCTTATTTATTTACAGAAACTCTTAATGTAGGTTCTTAGATTATTTCACATTTTTTATTTCTACAAAAAGTATTGCAAAGAACTTCCTGGTGAGAAAATCTTTGCACGCATTTTTGATGATTTCCTTCGGTTACATTCCTCAGGGGAACTGCTGGGTCAGGAGACAAGCATGTTTCCTTTTTAATACACTTAGCAAAGTACCTCCCAGACACTGTACCAATTTATACTTCTGCCAATATTCTTTGAGGAATATTATTGATTTGGGCATTTTTTTTTACCCACCACCTGGTATTTTGTTAAGAAAACAGACCCCACTGAAAGATTAAGAGCGTCTTTATTATCCCATAAATAATAGGTCTCTTAATGTTCTGTAAAGCCTTTAGATTCCCCAGTTGTAATAAAATTCTCTTCTGAAAATTAAGAATGGCCTCTAATGAAAACAGAAATGTCCAAAGCAAGAATTATTTTCTAGAGAATACATATTTATCATAGTTAAATTTACCTTTTAAAATAATTTTAAAAATCTTAACTGCTCAGTATGGCTTTGGACAAATTAAAGCTAGTTTTGGTAAAAAAAAAAAAAAAATCTTAATGTTAGCTTTCATTCACAATTTTTCTCTAAAAATCATAATTTCTCTTCTTAGAATTAAGGAACGAAAGAGCAATGTGTTCTTAGAGTAATAAGAAATGTTTAATCATGGCTGATGGGAGGGGATGGAACATTTTCACATTCCTTTCTGAGCATTATTACTAAAAGCACAATTAGAAAATGAGCTTAGCTTTCAGTACTGTAGTTTATTGATTCTATACTAAAAGGCCCCAGTTTTCAACTACATGCAATAATATATTCTCAACATAAGGAGAATATACTGCTGACCGTTGAAAGAATGCATAGCCATTAATTAATTAAATTCATCCCCTTGAAAGGCACTCTTTCTGAAAAGGTCTGTCCTTTTACTAAAATAAGAACTTTAATTAATTTATATATTCTGCTCTAGCATTTAGTTTTTTGAAAAATGTCAAGTCTTCATGAGTTGAAACAAAAACAACCATCATAAGGGAAGTTCATTTACTTTTTTAAAAATTTAATTTTGGTTTTTTTTATTGTGAAAAATAAAATGTATACAAAAAGGCAATAAATTTCAAAGCTCACCACAACAATTAGTTACAGAACAGATTTCAGAGTTTGGTATGTGTGCCAGTTTGAAAGTATTATATACCCTAGAAAAGCCATGTTTTAGTTCTTCTGATCCAATGTTGTAAAAATAGCCATGTCTTTTAATCCCTATTCAGCACTGGAGGTTGGAAAGGTGGCACACCCAAATGTGGGTTTTAACCTTTGATTAGGTAGAGATGTGACTCCACCCATTCCAAGTAGGTCTTGATTAGTTTCCTGGAATCATTTAAAAGAAGAAACATTTTGGAGAGAAACTTCATAGCTGACAGAAATGACAGAAGCCTCCGAAACAACAGAGCCAACAGAAACTTCAGAGCACAGCTGATAGAGAAGCCAACTCCTGGAGAACAGACACAGATGTTTGGAGATGCTTAGAGCACAGCAGACCTCACCATGAGATCTTAAGCAAACCAGAACCTGGAGAGAGCCAATGGAAACCAAGAGATGAGAGCCAGCCCTGAAGAAGTAAAGTGAGGAGCCTTTGCAGGAACATTGGCTGAAGTCAAGGGACTCCAGGAGCAAGAGACCAGCAGATGTCAGCCATGTGAC
Source organism: Tamandua tetradactyla (assembly GCF_023851605.1). Lineage (NCBI taxonomy): Eukaryota > Metazoa > Chordata > Mammalia > Pilosa > Myrmecophagidae > Tamandua > Tamandua tetradactyla. Next base: position 94,598,913 of record NC_135333.1, on the reverse strand, counting down.
TACCCAGCTGATAGAGGTGCTCCTGACCCAACAGCCTTTCTTGAGTGAAGGTAACCCTCTTGTTGGTGCCTTAATTTGGATACATTGGCTTCCTTGGAACTGTAAATTTGTAGCTTATTAAATTCCCCTTTTGTAAAAGCCATTCACATTCTGGAATATTGCATTCCGGCAGCTAGCAAACTAACACAGTGTGGGCTACAGTTCCATAATTTTAGGTTTTTCCCTTCTAACTGCTCCAATATACTGGAGACTAAAAGAAATATCAATATAATGATTCAGCAGTCATACTTATTTGTTAAATCCTATCTTCTCTGTTATAATTCCATCTTCTCCTTTGATCTTTCTCCCAATTTGGGCTATGCCTACTCTAACTTTTTCATATGGAATAGGGAGATAGAATCAACTGATATTCTGGAGAGGCTGGCCCCTCTGGGTTTCAGAACTTACCTGGCCTAGGAACCCATCTAGAGGTTGTAGGTTTCTAGAAAGTGATCACAGCACATGGACTCTGATAAATAGCAATGTCTAACTGAAGCTTGCATAAGAGTAGTCTCAGAGTAGCCTCTCAACTCTACTTGAATTCTTTCAGTCACTGATAACCTTATTTGTTACAACTCTTTTCCCCCTTTTGGTCAGGAAGGCATTGTTGATCCAACAGTGCGAGGGTCAGGCTTATCCCTGGGAGTCATATCCCACATTGCCAGTAAGACTTTTACCCCTAGATGTCATGTCCCACACAGCAGGGAGGGTAATAATTTCACTTCCAGTTTTGGGCTCTGAGAGAGAGAGGCCACATCTGAGGAGTAAAAGGTCCTCTGGAAGTAACTCTTAGGCATAACTATAGGTAGTATTAGCTTCTCCACTACCTAAATAAGCTTCACAAGAGCAAGCTTCAAGATCAAGCACTTGGGAGTCCTTAATGTTTGAGAGAGTATCAGGGTTTCCCAGATTAAGTTTAATGATTCCATATTTTTTCTCTCATCCCTTAAGGGACTTTGCCAATACTTTTTAATTATCTGTTCAACATACTCTGGGATGTATTACATTAAGCCATACAGAATTATAGGCCCTCATTCCCATTCTGGGCTCCCTGTGTTTGGGTTGTTTGAATGTCTATCCAAATGGGTTGAGTTATATTTTCATTTACTTTTTCCTTTCCTTTTTTTTTTTTAACATGGGCATACAACAGGAATTGAACCTGGGTCTCCGGCATGGCAGGCGAGAACTCTGTCTGCTGAGCCACCGTTGTCCACCTAATTTTCATTTATTTTTTAATTGAATTGGTTCCAGAATTATGTATGGGTCCAAGAAGATCTTGTGACGGAAATTAAGTTTACCAAGAGGCTTTCATGGGGAGAAAATTCTGGTCTGGGTATTAGGTAACTCTGGGTTCTAATGTAATGGGCAAGTTATTTAACCTGTACGCCTCAAGTTTCTTTAACTGAACTGAGTAGACTAGATCGATTCTTTCTAACTTTTATGTGCATATGAATCTCCTCAATATCTTGTTGAAATGCAGAGTCTGGTTCTATAGATCTGGACTGAGCCTGAGGTTCTCATATTTAACAATCTCCTGGGTGATGTTGGTGCTGTTGGTCCAAGTATCACGATTTGAATAGTAAGGAATTACAAGCTATTTGTTTCCTTCTAGCACTCAAAGTGATTATAATTTATGCTATGCTAGATATTAAGTTTAATAATCCTTAATATTTTCATATCTTAAATTTTAAGCGTAATAATAAGACAGGCTCTTTTTAAGTTTGCTAGCCAGAAATAGTTATCTGATCATATGAAATACTCCTGTTCCTGCCCCCTCCCCCAAAAAGTCAAGAGTGGAATAAATAAAACAAGAATGGCAAAATACTGATAATTTGATGATTATTGAAGCTGGATTATGGGTGCATAAAAGTTCACTACATACTTTCCTTATTCTCTGTTTTATGGTGTGTGTTTGAATATGTACATTAAAAAAAAAGCATAAACAAAAGAAATGTGACTAAATGTGTATTTTTCAAAGGAGGAGTTGACAACAAATAAAATGGAGAATGTATATAGCCAGTTGAGCTTTGTTTTGAATTTGAGAAATAATCAGATAAAGACTATAAAATGACACCCTGTTTGAAAAATAGCATTTTGTTATGGGGTAAGTCTATATGCTATAACATAAAGCTAAATTATCTCTAATTTGAGAATAATTTTTAAGTTATAAATTAGTGCCAAATTATTAAAGAAAATTAGAAAACACAGAAAAATGAACTAGTTCAGAAGCCCAAACCCTAGCCACAACCTTTGTTTATAATTCACTCTATTTCCTTTTAATCTTTACTGTGTTTTATATAGTTTTCCCCTTACATTATATATCCTCTTATCCTGATTTTTCACTGAACATGCACTTTGCATTAACATACTTTCTTTTCATTATTAAAACGTTTTAGGACCATATAATATGTTCTTGATGTGCCTTAACTTGCTTAATCATTTGTCATTTCTAATGTTAAATGTAAAAATAATGCTGAAATAAAAGTAATAATAATAATGCTGAAGCAGTAAAAGGCGAAAGATTTATACAATCTGAAGGGAAACCATATCCTTTTTACCTGTGAAAAAGAACCCAATAAGGCTCCCTCCCTGTGTTTGGGTTGTTTAAATATCTATCCAAATAGGTTGAGTTAGATTTTCATTTACTTTTTCCTTTCATTTTTTTTTTTTAACATGGGCATACAATGGGAATCAAACCTGGGTCTCTGGTTGGGTTCTTTTGGGTTCTTTTTCAAAGGTTAAGATCCCAGGGACAGTAGGCCTAATGAGGATTTTTAATTTTATTTTGAATGCTCTGAGAAGGGGTATGGGTCTCAAAACGGGCTTTTCAGAGTTCACTTGCTCGAATAAGGATCCAAAAAAGATTTCCCTCTCCGTGTATTTCTACACTTTCTTGATTTTTTGAAAAAACTTAGTTGATTGCCGTGGTTATTGCCCATCTCCTGGACTTTTTTTGTTTACTGCCACTAGATAGTTACCTTGTTCCTCTCCCCTGAATTTCCAATAATGTTTGTTCTTAATTTGACTTAGGCCCAACTTTTTTTGTGGGGGTTAGCAAGAATATTTTATTAGTGGTGTTATCTAATGCATGTTGTAGCCTATTAATAGGTACATAATGTCCAGTTATCTCACATTGCAGATATTTCCCCCAGTTGATATTTGCCTTTCACATTGCAATAGTTTTCATTTTGATGTACTGAAGATTTAAATCCTTTTATAGTTAAATTATTATTTTCCTTTTTTCTATTGCTTTTTTTTTTTTGCATGATGAAAACCTTGAAACTACTAATGAGGTAGCAGTTTTATTCACATATTATGCAGTTCATACAAAGTATAAATCAGTGGCTCTCAGTATAATTATAGAGTTGTGCATTCATCACCACAATTTTAGAACATTTTCATTGTCCCAAAAGAAAAACCCCATAACCCTTAAACCTACTTATATTGCCATTTAGCAATGGTATATTACCTTTGTTACAATTGGTGAAAGAATATTAATGTATTACTGTTAACTGTAGTCCATAGTTTTACAATGGGTGAATATATCTCAATAAAACTGCTTAATTCCGTAGTTTGCATTGGGTGTATTTTTTCCCATATATCAATCATCTTGTTATTAATACCTTGTAATAGTGATGTACATTTATCCTAGTTCTTGAAAGAACATACTTATATTCGTACTACTAACCACATTCATCATCCCCAACAAAGTACACTGTTATATAGTCCCATGTTTCATCCTCTGGCTTTCCTTCTAGTGACATATGTGACTCTTAACTTTTCCTTTCAACCACAGTAACACACACAATTTAGTTCTATTCATTGCATTCACAGTAATGTACTACCATCATCTGTATCCATTTCCAAACATTTGCAATCAGCCTAATTAAAAAATCCTAGATATTTGATTCTTTCAGTTGCTATTGTAAATAGAATTTTTCTTTATTTCCTCCTCAGATTGTGCATTATTAGTGTACAGGAACATTGCTGATTTTTGCATATATCTTGTATCCCACCTCTTTGCTAAACTTGTTTATTAGGTCTAGTATCTTTGTTGTAGAATTTTCAGGACTTTCTAAATATAGGATTATATCATCTGTAAATAGTGAAAAGTTTTACTTTTTCCTTTCCAATTTGGATACCTTTTATTTCTTTTTCTTGCCTGATTACTCTGGCAAGAACTTCCAGTACAGTGTTGAATAACAGTGTTGATGGTGGGCATCCTTTGTCTTGTTGCCAGTTGTTTTAGTTAGTAAAAGCTGTCTAAAATGCAATATACCAGAAACAGCACGGCTTTTAAAAAGAATTTATCAAGTTGCAAGTTAGCAATACTAAGGCTGTGAAAATGTCCAAATTAAGGCAAGACTATAAAAGTGTCCAAATTAAGGCATCCAGGGAAAGATACCTTGGTTCAAGAAGGCTGATGATATTCAGGATTTCTCTCTCAACTGGCAAGGCACATGGCAATGTCTGCTAGCTTCTCTTCAGGCTTCTTCAGTGGCTTCCTTGGGGCTCTGTCCATTCTGTTGGCTCTGTTGGTTCTGGTGGCTCTAAAGCTTTTTCCAAAATGGTGCCCTCTTAAAGAGTAAGCAACCCCACCTTCCATGGGTGAAGATGCATCTGTGTGAAACCATCTAATCAAAGGTTACTACTCACAATTTGGTGGGTCACATCTCCATGGAAACAATAGAAAAGATCCTACCCTGCAATATTGAATGAGGACTGAAGGACATGGCTTTTCTGGGGTTCATAATTGCTTCAAACCAGCACACTGATCTTAGAAGAAAAGCTTTCATTTTGTCACCATTACATATAATGTTAGCTGTGGGGTTTTACATGCCCTTTATCATGATGAGGAAGTTTCCTTACTTTTCCTAATTTTCTGAGTTTTTATCAAGAAAAGATGCTGCACTTTGTCAGATGCCTTTTCTGTGTTAGTTGAGATGATCATGTGAGTTTTCCCTTTAATTTACTGGTATAGTAGTGAAAGCTGCAACGTGAAAAACGTGCATTAATTGTGCTTATACTGTGCTGTTGGATTCGATTTGTGAGTATTTTGTTGAAGATTTTTGCGTCTATACTCCTTAGAGAGATTGATCTGTAATTTTCTTTTCTTGAAATATCTTTGTCTGCCTCTGGTTTTAAAAGTTTTGTTGGCTTCGTACAATGATAGGTAGGGTTCCCTTTTCAGTTCTTTGGAAGAGTTTGAGCAGGATTGAAATTGATTCTTGTAATGATTAATAGAATTCATCCCTTCCTAGGCTTTTCTTTTGGGGGAGGGTTTTGATGACTGATTCAACCTCTTGTGATTGGTTTGTTGAAGTCTTCAGTATCTTCTCAAGTCAATGTAGGTTGTTCATGTGTTTGTAGGAAATTATGCATTTCATTTTTTCAAATTTTTTACATAAGATTGTTTATAGTTTCCTTTTATGATCATTTTATTTCTTTGGTGTCAGTAGTAATATCCCTTCTTCATTTTTAATTTTATTTGAGACTTCTTTTTTTTTTTTTTTGGTCAATCTAGCTAAGGTTTTGTTCATTTTATTGATTAAGTAATTAATTAATTTGTTAATTTTATTCTCAAAGAACCAACTTTTGATTTTGTTGATTCTTTTGTTTTATTTTTTAATTCTCAATTTCATTTATTTCTCCTCTAATCTTTCCTTCTTTCCCTTTGTTTGCTTTGGGATTAGTTTACTCTTCTTTTTCTCATTCTTCCCAGTATGCAGTTACGTTTTTTATTTTAGCTCTTTCTTCTTTTTTTAATATCACTTTGTTTTAATTGTATGATTTATCAGAACAACTATTAATATACAAAGTACCATTCAGTTCAACTGCAGGTTTAGGCTGTGACAAGTATATAATTCTTAGAAGAATTACTACCACGATCTCTCTAGATACATTAACCTAAGGACAAGTTTATGAACAGCAAACACAGTTTTTCACATTGTAGCTTTATCAAGCATGTATATACAGGCGTATAGTCCTTTTGATGGCTTTCCACAAGCTCTTTCTGTCCTTGATGCAAACATATATATATATATATATATATATATATATATATATATAATATACATTTGTTTATATATATATTTTTTGGGGGGGCAGGGGGTATCATCCACAACTTAAAATATACTCTGAATTAGTATTTCTTCTTACAGTTACAAAATGGTAATATTTGAAATGAAATGTCTCTACAGCACATTTCCTTGTGTCTTCTGATAAATCCAAGCACTATCAAAGAGCTTTTAGTTGTGAGCATTCTCTTCGGACAACAGTCAAACTCTGCTATTCCGTTTCAGTGTAACACACCCTCTTTTTAGTTTGCTGTGTTAATCCCTGGCTTCAAGTCATGGTGATGTAATGAGGGTGGGGTGTACTAGTAATCAGTATGTTTCCTTATCACTATTTACAGTCATTTAAAAACATACTGTTATTAATCCAAATCTAAATACCTTCTTTGAAATGGTCACGGTATTGTGACCTAACAAAACTTTGCTTGTATCATTAAAAATAAACATTTTTATAAAATATAGTACTTTAAATGTTTGCATCTACAAAGCCAGAGTATCCTACGCCACTTGCACTGCACTTACTAAGCCCAGAATTCATAGAAGAAAATACCACAAAATCTTGCCCAAAATAACCATATGTCCTAGTGAAATGGACAGAGCTTTCAATTGCCTTTTTTGTTTTGTTCATTTCTTAATGTTTTGCTTAATACAAAACATGTCCTAATGCAAAAGTGGATTCATCAAAAGTTCTGTTGTCTCCAGTAGTTTGGTGGGTGGAAGTTGCCACCTGAAAGAGAGACTAGTATTTCCAGTCCATCAAATCCTTCCTCTGCTTTACATATGGACAGTAATTGAAACCAGTAAACTTCTCAGTCAGATGCATTTTGCTGTAAAAAAGTGCTGAGTCACCTTTAAAAATCTTTATCATAACTAATTACTTGTTTTATTTTTCAGAATCATCATTTTTAGGAGAAAATACAGATGAAATATGTAAATGTCCATATTCCTTCGATCAGACAACAGTATTATTTCTTAAGCAGTTGATTTTTAAATGGTAACTGAATATTCCATCATGACTAATCTATTTTAATCAAAGATCTTCTTAATGTCATGTATGTACAATATGTAAATATCCCTATAAATTTGTAAACACGTTTTGTGTCATGCTATTTTGAAACTTTAGCTACTTTGTCTACAGAAGTTCCTTCAATAAAAGGGATGTGTATACAAACATTTAAAAGGAAATGTTTCATGCAACTATAACCCATACCAAACTTTAAAATCTGTTCTATAACTACTTGTTAAAATGTACTTGGAAATTTACTGCTTTTTGGTATATATTTCACAGTAAAAAACATTAAAACAAAAACAAGCAAAGGGGAATGTTTGCCAAGGGGGTGAATGACAATATTAGAAATGAAAAATGCTAGTGATCATACAACATACAAATATTCTTTGAAATACTGGAATTCTAAATGAGTGGCTTGGTCCTGGAGCTGCCTGTTCATCTTGGACATTGCCATCTCCTCTGAATTTCCTGTGATCAGTAAGCCCTCAAACTTCATCGCCTCTGTTCCCTGTATGAATTCGGCTGAGACCCTGATTTTTTTTACATGTCAACCTGAAATTCAGGTTTTGGCCTCCAGTATAACACAAGTGTCATTATAATATGAAGCATTGCTGATGGGCACTGGCTTGGAAGACCAGGCCTCTGGTTCCATGAGTTAACTCAAATGCTTTGTCATATGAGAAATTCTAGTCATTTTAAATAACAATGTAAAATCCTGTCATAGTACAATTTTGGCAAAAGTGAAAAATGTTGGATGGCCTTTCAAAAGCTGGACAGTGAAAAATATATTGGACAAAATGTGGGCTGTTGTTTGAATTATGACAATGCTGTTTCTCAGAAGAAGGTTGGTGGTGCATTCTTCATGTGTCCACCTTACCATCAGTGTCATCTTATGGCAAGAAAGAAGGATATGGAGCAATGCATTTTACGTTCACATACGTAGTATTCATATCTACATAATGCTCCCCAATGAAAGTGGAGAATATTGCTGATATCCTGGAGACCAGTTCAGGAAATGATGGATGCATTTCAGCTTTAGGGTGCCAGCCTTTTAGCACGTTTCATAAAGGGATCTGGGTAGTATTCAGGCTGTAAGAGCCTTCTGCCTTGGTAAGTAAACTGTGATATCAAAAGGTGTTTACATCAGAATAAGGTAGCACTTCTCTTATCATCAGTTCCCAGAGAAGCACACCAAAGGACCACACATCTGACTTGGTGGTAAACTTCTGAGTTTGCAGATTTTCCAAAGCCATCCACTTCACTGACAGTTTGGCACTTGTTTTGTTGTGTACACCCTAATATACTTTATCATATATATCTCTGCTAAGACCAAAGTCTGCTACCTTAACAGTGAATTTTTCATCGAGCATACAGTTACTTGCAGTCAAATCTCTGTGGACAGACTTTTTGCTTGTGAGATATTTCGTGCCTTTGGCACTTGAAGACCAAAGTCAATGAGATCCTTTAGTTTGGTTACTATGAATCTCATTTCTAATGAAATTTCAAAGATCTCCGTGTTTCATGAATGATAGGACCACCAGAGGAGACTCCTCACTTGGAAGGCAGATTCCCAAGAGTGAGAGAACACTGAAGTGACCAAAGTCTTTCATGATGATCCATTTGGTTGGAAACTGGGAAACTTCTGTATGAGTGTTTCTATTCAAAGATTTCACAGTCCAGTGAATTTTCTTCTCATTCTTGTCCAACATATTCCCGTGATATACATACCCAAAATGTCCTCTTCCATTGACTTCATTGAAATGCATAAACAGGCTACTGGACCCAATCCCTACATGTCTGACTTCTTGGACCAACTCTGTATTTAGAATACTGAGGATAGGATTTTGCAGTAATGGACCAGATACATCAGAGTCCCCACTAGTTAGAATGGGGGAGAGATGAGTCAGAGGATACTACACTTGTCTGCATGATCGATTCTGAGAAGAGTTAGGAAATTGGTCTTCTGGAAAAGTAGCTTGATAGTCTACAGATTCATTTGAAACCATTTCTGTAGTTGGGCTTATGCTTTGGGCACTTAGAAGCTTATCTGAATGAGGAGTGTGTACTCTTTTTTTTTACTATAACAGTTTTATTGAGTTATAATTGACACAACATATAATCTGTCTATTTAAAATGGATTTTTGTATATTCACACAGTTGTGCAACCGTCACCACAACCAACTTTATAATGTTTTCATCACCCCAAAAGAACGCCATAACCAACAGCAGTCACTACCCGTTTCCACCCATCTACCCTCCCCCCCTTAAACAACCAATAATCTGCTTTCTGTCTCTTTAGGTTTGCCTGGACCTTTTATATAAATGAAATCATACAATATGTAGTCTTTTGTGTCTGGCTTCTTTCACTTAATATGATTTTTTTTCATATAAGAGCTTATATTGGTAGTGTTGAGTAGTTGGACGCATAGGTCTATACAGCCCCTTTCAATCATGTTCACTTTCAATATGATAATATTACTTATAGACCCACTAGTGAACCGCCTTCACTTCTGTCTATCCCCTTACATTTGAGTTCAACCTCATTAGTTAACCATTCACCTATCTCTAGTTTCTGTGTATCTCGAAGTCTATATTCTCTATTATAAGCCTCTGATTTTACCTTTACTATAGTCATAAAAGTAGAATCATACCGTATCTATCCTTTTGTGTCTGGCTTATTTCACTCAGCGTTATGTCCTCAAGACTAATCTGTCTTGTCACGTGCCTCAGGACATCATTTTGTCTTACTGCTGCATGATATTCCATCATATGTATATACCACATTTTGTTAATCCACTTTTCTGTTCATGAACGTTTGAATTGTCTCCATCTTTCGGCAATCATGAATAATGCTGCTGTGAATATTGGTGTGCAAATATTTGTTTGTGTCATTGCTTTCAGCTCTACTGGGTACATATACCAAGTAGTGCTATTGCCGGGTCATAGGGCAACTTGATATTTAGTTTCCTAAGGAACCATCAGACTGTCTTTCATAGCAGCTGTACCATTATACATTCCCACCAGCAGTGCGTAAGTGTCCCAGTTTCTCCACATCCTCTCCAACATTTGTAGTTTCCTGTTTGTTTAATAGCAGCCATTCTTACAGGTATGAGGTTACTGATATCTCCTTGTAGTCTTGATCTGCATTTCCCTTATAGCTAATGAAAATGAACATCTCTTCATGTGCTTTATAGCCATCTGTATTTGCTCTTTAGAAAAATGCCTATTCGTATGTTTAACCCATTTTATAATTGGGCGTTTGTTCTTTTGTTGTTGAGTTGTGTGGTTTCTTTATGTATACAGATGTCAAACCATTATCCAATGTGTGATTTCCAAATATTTTTCCCATTGAGTTGGCTGCCTCTTCACCTTTTTGGCGAAGTCTTTTGAGGTGCAGAAGCATTTAATTTTGAGGAGTTCCCATTTGTCTATTTTTACTTTTGTTGTTTGTGCTTTGGGTGTAAAATTTAGGAAGTTACCTCCTATTACTAGGTGTTGAAGGTGTTTCCCTACATTTTCTTCTAGAAGCTTTATGGTATTAGTTCTTATATTTAGGTGTTTGATCCATTTTGAGTTAATTTTTATATAGGGTGCAAAGTAAGGGTCCTCTTTCATTCTTTTTGCTATTGATATCCAGTTCTCCCATGCTCATTTATTGAAAAAACTATTTTGTCCCAATTCAGTGGATTTGGGGGCCTTGTCAAAAATCAGTTGACCATAGATTTGGTGATCTATTTCTGTACTCTCGATTTGATTCAATTCGTCAATACTTCTATCTTTGTGCCAGTACCATGCTGTTTTCACCACTGTGGCTTTATAATAAGTTTTAAAATCATGAAGTGTTAATCCTCCTGTTTCGTTCTTTTTTAGGATGCTTTTAGCTATTCAGGGGTCTCTTTCCTTCCAGATGAATTTGGTAACTAGCTTTTCCAAGTCTTCAAAGTAGATTGTTAGAATTTTTATTGGTACTGCATTGAATCTGTACATCAATTTTAGTAGAATTGACATCTTAACTATATTTACCCTTCCTATCCATGAGTAGGGATTATCTTTCCACCTATTTGGATCTTCTTTGATGTCTTTTAGCAGTGTTTGCTGTTTTCTGTGTACAAGTCCTTTAGGTCCCTAGTTAAGTTCATTCCTAGATACGTGATTCTTTTATTTGCTGTTTTGAATGGAATTTTCTCCGTAATTGGCTCCTCAGTTAGACCATTGCTTATGCATAGAAACATTACTAATTTTTGTATATTAACTTTATATCCCACCACCTTGCTGAATTTATTATTTCAAGTAACTTTCTTGTAGATTTCTCAGGATTTTCCAAGTATAGAATCATGTCATCTGCAAATAATGAAAGTTTTACTTCTTCCTTTCCGATTTGGATGCTTTTATTTCTTTTTCCTGCCTGATTGCTCTAGCTAGAACTTCTAGTACAATACTGAATAATAGTGGTGACAGAAGGCATCCTTATCTCATTCCTAATCTTAGGGTGAAAACTTTCAGTGTCTCTCCATTGACTACAATGCTGGCTATCAGTTTTTCTTTTATGCCCTTTATCATAGTGGGGAAATTACCTTTGATTCCTATCTTTTGAAGTGTTTTTATCAGAAAAGGATGTCGAATTTTATCAAATGCTTTTTCAGCGTCAGTTGAGATGATCATGTGATTTTTCCCTTTTGATTTGTTAATGTGCACTGTCCCTCAACCATTTGAAATTATTATGGGCGCATTAAAATGTTCATTCATTGTATGACCAGCCATGCATTGCAGCGCATTTGTTGTGCTCTCACTTAAGGTCAAGGTACAGCTCCCATTCCCAACAAGAACTCTGGTTATCTCTAAATCAAATGTATTACTCCTTTTGAATCCATAGTCCCAGCTACAGACAGTCACCCTTGTCCCTCCATCAAGGGAAGGGATGCAATGTTTTGGAAAATCTCATAAATTGTAGGCAGACAGATCTTGGGTCCATGTGCCACTGGGACATTCCTCTGCTTGTACACATTTATCCTGGCACCAGCCATACTGTACAAAGGCAGGGATGGAGAGACACTTACTGCAGTACTGGGAGTAACCACAGCCCAAGTACTCAACAGAATCTTTGTTATTTTCTTCCCAATTAGAACCATCATGTAGCTGTTTCAGTTTAATGGCTCCTCCACAGTTGCTTCCAGAGACACAGGATGGGAATCCAGGTGAAAATTCACATGAGGGGTTGACAATCCCAGTGAGAAAACACAACCTGCATGAAATGACTCTCTAAGTCCCAAGATTAGCAATAATGAGGTCTCCTTTAATGAAGGTAGATATAGATGTTAAGAGGACTGGGTTGAATTGGCCAATGAGTAAGTCACTGTGCTGCAAAGCTGTGGTAAACTCTTTGATATTCATCACTACGCACTTAACAGCCTGATGAATTTCTCAGAAGTGTCCTATTAAAGCAGTGTTCATGGTTGGCTCAAAAGAAAAAATGCTGGCGGTATCTCACATTGTTTTTGCTGACGATCTTGTTAAAGAATTCCTTGACAGGTTTGATAGGGAATGCAAAGACAGTGGATCGATTCATTGATTCAGCAGAATCTACCTTGCTTCTTGCAGACACCGTGTAGAGAATGTCTTCGTTGGGGCTGGCACCTATCTGCTTAGCAAGATGGGTCCCAGACTTACTGACATATGCAGCCTGAAGAATATTCAATAATTCCTGTCTTGTGGATCTCTTTCTTCTCTTTTCAGTGAAAATGCACTCAAGAGGTATTTCCATGTAGGAATCCAACCTGAAGTCTACAGAACAAAGTCTGATTATTCTTGTATAAAAAGTCTTAAAATCTAGAGTTTCCCTTTGGACCGCCAGAAAAGTAAATAAAGTGGTTGCTTTTAAAGGTATGGACATACTTAATGTGATAAGAATCTTAGAACTCAGGTAAAACATCAATATAGGATGTCTGTCAGAAACTTAAAACCATCCTGTGTTTCCTTGAGCTTTCTCACTGATATTGAATGCAACAAATGATCTTCAAGGTAAGAAGAATTTATGGTATTACCCACAAAGAATTTGATGAACTGGTCCTTTTCGATCAGTAGGTCTTTGGTACCCAGGGAGCTCACCATACAGGTGGAACATTGGCTGGGCTCTTCATCTGACTGTGGGGAATACATACAACGAATCTCCAGCAATATATGTCAGCAGTATTATTGGGTGGAAGGATCTACTGCTGGCAGATTCCTCTGTTGATACTACCAATAGCTAATGAGTTGGTCATCATAGTATGTGTCAACAAGAGAGCCATGTTGATGTTATCTCTCCAAGTGCTACCTGATAAATTGGCTTTGCTGCTGCATTCCTGACATGGGAAACAATCTGGGTGTTCCACCACAGGCTCGTTCTTGTACTCAGCAACCTTCTGAAGATCTTTATTATTTAATACATGAATGTTAATGACAGCTAGTAAATGTGATGCTTGTATAAAGCATTCTGGATGGGTGTTTCTGCAGTGAAGTTGGGAAGTACATTCATCTTGGACTTTGCTAGTGCCTCTTTGCACTCCCCGTTGCTCTTTTGCCCTAAGGTAAACAAGGAGGACAAGAATGCCAGGAGCAGGCACACAAATATAAGAATCATTTGTGCCCCGGAAGAAGTAAATGGCTAGGACGATTATCTGATGACAGCATTGGTAAAAACTTCTCAACACTTATTAAGCCATAAATATGCAAATCAAAGAAGCCAAACAAACTCTAAATAGAATAAATCCAAACAGACCCACTCCAAGACACATACTAATCAGACTGACAAATGCTGAAGAGAAGCACAAAGTCCTGAAAACATCAAGAGAAAAGCAATTCACCACACACAAGGGATCATGTAAGATTAAATTCAGACTTCTTAACAGGCACCATGGAGGCAAGAAAGCAGTGGCGTGGTATATTTAAGATTCAGAAAGAGAAAAAAATCCAGCCGAGAATTCTGTATCCAGCAAAGTTGCCCTTCAAAACTTAGTGAGAGATTAATATTTTCACAGACAAACAAATGCCGAGAGAAACTGTTAACAAGAGACCTGCCCTGCAAGAAATACTAAAGGCAGGCCTGTAGGCTGAAAAAAAAAAAAAAAAAAAAAAGACAGGAGAAAGTTCTGGAGGAGGGCACAAAACTGAAGAATATCAGTTAGGATAGCTTAAAAGATAATGAGAAAGAGGGAAAATATACATATCTAACAAATAAAGACCAAAGAATAAGATGATAGAGTGCCTTTACAGTGATAACTTTGAATGTAAAAGGACTAAACTCACCAATTAAAAGCTGCAGATTGGCAGAGTGTATTAAAAATATGAACTATATGCTGTTTACAAGAGACTCTTCTTTGATCCCAGGGAAGAATAGATTGAAAGTGAAAAAAAGAATGGAAAAAGATGTTCTACACAAGTTATAACCAAAAGAATGTAGAAATAGCTATACTAATATCAGACAAAGTAGACTTTAAATGCAAAGATGTCATAAAAGACAAAAAAGGCACTACATATCAATAAAAAGGACAATTCACCAAGAAAAAATGACAGTCAAATTTTTATGCTCCCAATAAACAAGCTCCAGAGTACATGAGGCAGACACTGGTGAAACTGAAGGGAGCAGATTGGGAGCCAAGATGGTGGCTTAGCGAGGTGTGGGATTTAGTTCATCTTTCAGAGCAGCTAATAGCCAGGAACAGTAGAGAACAACTGCTGGGGCCTTGTCACTGACCGGACGCAGAATGTACATCAGTCTGGACCAGCTGGACCAGCTGCGAGCCCGCCCAGAACTGTGAGTTCCCCAAGCTGCAGTGGCAGGCACCAAAGGCTGCTTCCCGGAGGGGAAAGGAAAGAGACTTTGCCAGCAGCAGGGGCTGAGAAAACCAAGCTCCAATTGTGGAATTAATTAACATATTCTGACTACTTAAAATAGACCCCCAGCTCAACCTGGAGTAAAAGTGGAGGTCACTGGTTTTTGCCCCAGCACAGAGGGGGCAGGGCTGACAGAAAAAGGAAAAAAAAAAAACAAAACACAGAGGTTTTTTATTTATCTGAGAAAGTCTGGGCCCTAAAGGAAAGGAGGGGCACATAGGACCTGGAGATAACACAGAGCAACATACCAATTTTGCTCTTGATTGGCAAACCTGAGGAACGGGGTTCCTGCTCTGAAAAGGATTTTTCTTTTTCTTTTTTGGAGCTGTGTTTCTACAGCTTGACTGCTGTTTGGATACGGTTGCAAGGCTTCTCAGGCTCCAACTGCCCCAGGCATAGGCAGAATTGAACTTGTCTGAGAGTGTGTCTAGAGCCTGTGCCTTCCCCAGGAGAGGGGTGGGGCCCAGCTAACCTGGAATCCCTCCCTCAAGGAATTCAGACCCCAGGGCCTGGAAAAAGTGAAGCAATTAAAGCCAGCCTACAACCTCTCCTCTGTCTCAGCCACGCCCCCAGCAGGAAGAGTCTGCTGAAATTAAAGGTACTGCATCACCTTATGCTGCTGGGACCTGCAGGCAGAAAATGCCACATACTGGGCAGGATAGGGAAAACGCAGTCGAGAGATTTCATAGGAAAGCCTTTCAAACTACTGGGCCTCACCCTCGGAAACTGATGCAGGTAACTCTTTCCTACTGAGAGGAGGACAGGTTTGGTCTGGGAAAATCTACCTGGGGTCTATATCTAACTAGACCCTCCAAAGAGGGGTTGGGTAGGGAAGGCACTATACAGGCAGGGCAAGAAACAAAAAAACAAGAACTGAAAAATTCTGATCTGCTAAACAAAACCTAAGTTTTAGAGGACTAGAATAAGCTGAACTGAATGTCAAAGAACAGATAGACAACAAAGTCATCCAGCAAGAAAATCCTAGGTAAAAAAAGTGAAAACAATCTCTAAAATAAACTAATTGAGGTAATTAAATGCCTAGAGGCCAGCAAAAAAATAATAAGTCATACTAGGAAAATTGAAGATATGGCCCAGTCAAAGGAACAAACCAACAATTCAGATTAGATACAGGAGTTGAAACAATTCAGAATGTTCAAGCAGGCATGGAAAACCTCATCAAAAATCAAATAAATGATTTGAAGGAGGGTATATAGAGGCAAGGAATGACCAAAAAGAAGAAATCTAAAGTCTGAAAAAAGAAATCACATAACTTATGGGAATGAAAGACACAATAGAAGACATGAAAAAAAAAAAACCCAGTAGAAACCTACAATGTTAGATTTCGAGAGGCAGAAGTTAGGATTAGTGAATTGGAGGACAGAACATATGAAATCCAACAATCATGGATGGAAAAATATGAGCAGGAACTCAGGGGATTGAATGACAGCATGAAGTGCACAAATATACGTATTGTGGGTGTCCCAGAAGGTGAAGAGAAGGGAAAAGGAGGAGAAAAACTGATGGAGTAAATTATTACTGAAAATTTTCCAACTCTTATGAATGACCTAAAATTACAGATCCAAGAAGCACAGCATACCCCAAACAGAATAGATCCAAATAGATATACTCCGAGACATTTACTAATCAGAATGTCAGATGTCAAAAAGAAAGAGAGAATCTTTCTTTTTGTTCTCAGCAGGAGAACAGCAATCTATCACATATAAGGGAAGCCCAATAAGACTATGTGTAGATTTCTCAGCAAGAACCATGGAGGCGAGAAGACAGTGGGGTGATATATTTAAGTTACTAAAAGAGAAAAACTGCCAACCAAGAATTCTATATCCAGCAAAATTGTCCTTCAAAAATGGGGGGGAAATTAAAACATTTTCAGACAAAAAAATCACTGAGAGAATATGTGACCAAGAGACCAGCTCTGCAAGAAACACTAAAGGGAGCACTAGAGAAAGGCAGGAAAAGACAGAAGAGAGAGGTGTGGAGAAGAGTGTAGAAATGAAGACTATAAGTAAAGCTAAGAAGAAACATTAGATTTCGCTAAGAAGAAGCATTAGATATCACATATAAAATTCAAAAGGCAAAATGATAGAAGAAAATGTTGCCCATACGGTAATAACACTAAATGTTAATGGATTAAATTCCCCAACCAAAAGAAATAGACTGGCATTATGGATTAAAAAACAGGACCCATCTATATGCTATCTACAGGAAATGCATCTTAGAACCAAGGATAAACATAGGTTGAAAGTGAAAGGTTGGGAAAAGATATTTCATGCAAATAACAATCAGAAAAGAGCAGGAGTCGCTATACTAATATCCAACAAATTAGACATCAAATGTAAAACAGTTAAAAGAGACAAAGAAGGACACTGTGTATTAATAAAAGGAACAACTCAACAAAAAGATGTAACAATCATAAATATTTATGCACTGAGCCAAAATGCTCCAAAATACATGGGGCAAACAATGAAAAGAAAAATAGACACATCTACCATAATAGTTAGAGACTTCAATTCCCCACTCTCATCAATGGCCAGAACATCTAGACAGAGGATCAATACAGAAACAGAGAATTTCAATAATACAATAAATGAGCTAGATTTGACAGACATTTATAGAACATTACCCCCACAATAGCAGGATACACCTTTTTCTCAGTGTTCATGGATCATTCTCAAGGATAGACTACAAACTGGGTCATAAAGCAAGTCTCAATAAATTTTAAAAGATTGAAATCATACAAAACACTTTCTCAGATCATAAAGGAATGAAGTTGGAAATCAATAATAGGCAGAGTGCCAGAAAATTCCCAGGTATGTGGAGGCTCAACAACACACTCTTCAACCAGAGGGTCAAGGAAGAAATTACAAGAGAAATCAGTAAATATCTTGAGGCAAATGAAAATGAAAACACATCAGCATTTATAGGATGCAGCAAAGGCAGTGCTAAGAGGGAAATTTATTGCCCTGAATGCCTATATCAACAAGAAGAAAGAGCAGAATTCGAGGAATTAACTGTCCACTTGGAAGAACTAGAGAAGAACAACAAACTAACCCCAAAGCAAGCAAAAGGGAATAAATAATGAAGATAAGAGCAGAAATAAATGAAATTGAGATCCTGAAAACAATCAATAAAATCAACAAAACCAGAAGTTGGTTTTATGAGAAAATCAGTAAGATTGATAGACCCTTAGCAAGGTTGACAAAAAGGAGAAAGAGGATGCAAATAAATAAAATCAGAAATGGAAGAGGAGACATACCCACAGACGTCGCAGAAATATAGGAAGTAATGAGAGAATACTATGAACAACTTTATGCTAATAAACTAGACAACGTAGATGAAATGAACAACTTCCTAGAAAGGCATGAGCAACCAACATTGACTCAAGAAGAAATAGACGACCTCAACAAACCAATCACAAGTAAAGAAATTGAATCAGTCATTAAGAAGCTCCTCCAAAAGAAAAGTCAAGGACCAGATGGCTTCACATGTGAACTCTACCAAACATTCAAGAAAGAATTAGTACAAACCCTGCTCACACTCTTCAAAAAAAAGAATTGAAGATGAGGGAAAGCTACCTACCTCGTTCTATGAAGCCAACATCACCCTCATATCAAAGCAACACAAAGATATTATGAAAAAAGAAAACTACAGACCAATCTCTCTAATAAATATAGATGCAAAAATCCTCGACAAAATTCTTGCAAATTGAATCCAGCAGCACATTAAAAGAATTACATACGATGACCAAGAAGGATTCATCCCAGGCATGCAAGGATGATTCAACATAAGAAAATCAATTAATGTAATGCATCATATCAACAAATCAAAGCAGACAAACCACATGATCATCTCGATCAATGCCAAAAAAGGCATTTGACAAAATTCACATCCTTTCTTGCTGAAAACACTTCAAAGGTTAGGAATAGAAGGGAACTTCCTCAACATGTCAAAGGGAATATATGAAAAACCTGCAGCTAACATCATCCACAATGGGAAAAAACTGAAACTTTCCCCCTAAGATCAGTAACAAGACAAGGATATCCACTATCACCATTGTTATTCACTGTTGTGTTCAAATTTCTAGCCAGAGCAATTAGACAAAAGAAAAATATAAGGCATCATATTTGGAAAGGAAGAAGTAAAACTCTCACTGTTTGCAGATGATATGATACTATATGTTAAAAACCCCCAAAAATCCCCAGGAAAAAGTACTGGATCTAATAAATGAGTACAGCAAAGTGACAGGTTACAAGATCAACACTCAAAAATCTGTAGCATTTCTATACACTAGTAATGAACAATCTGAGGGGGAAATCAAGAGAAAAATTCCATTTATAATTACAATGAAAAGAATAAAATACTTAGGAATAAATTTAACTAAAGAGACAAAAGACGTATACAAAGAAAACTACAAGAAATTGTTAAAAGAAATCACAGAAGACTTAAATAGATGGAAGGGCATACCATGTTCATGGATTGCAAGACTAAATATAGTTAAGATATTAAGTCAGTTCTACCCAAATTGATTTACAGATTCAATGCAATACCAATTAAAATCCCCAAAACTTACTTTGCAGAAATAGAAAAACCAATAACCAAATTTATCTGGAAGGGCAGGGTGTCCCAAATAGCTAAAAATATCCTGAGAAAGAAAAGTGAACCTGGAGGTCTCATGCTACCTGACTTTGAGGCATATTACAAAACTACAGTGGTCAAAACAGCATGGTACTGGTATAAAGATAGATATACTGACCAATGGATAGAGTACTCAGCTATAGACCCTCTCATCTATAGACAATTGATTTTTGATAACGCAGTCAAGACAACTTACCAGGACAGAACAGTCTCTTCAATAAATGGTGCCTAGAGAACTGGCTATCCACATGCAAAAGAATGAAAGAGGATCCATATCTCACACCCTATACAAAAAATAACTCAAAATGGATCAAAGACCTAAACATTAGATCTAAGACCATAAACGTGTTAGAAGAAAATGTAGGGAGATATCTTATAATAGGAGATAGTTTCCTAGACCTTACACCCAAAGCACGAGTACTGAAGAAAGAAAGAGATGGGAACGCCTCAAAATTAAACACTTTTGCACATCAAAGAACTTCATCAAGAAAGTAAAAAAGATTGCCTACACAATGGGAGAAAATATTTGGGAACAATGTATCAGATAAAGTTCTAGTATCTAGAATATATAAAGAGATTGTTCAACTCAACAACAAAAAGACATACAACCCGATTACAAAATGGGCAAAGGACTTGAACAGACAGTTCTCAAAAAGAGAAAATACAAATGGCCAAAAGGCACATGAAACAATGCTCATCTTCCCTGGCTATTAGGGAAATGCAAATCAAAACCACAATGAGATATCATCTCACACCCACCACAGTGACCATTATCAGTAAAACAGAAATGACAGTGCTGGAGAGGATGTGGAGAAAGAGGCGCACTTATCCACTGTTGGTGGGAATGTCATGGTACAACCACTGTGGAAGGCCGTTTGATGGTTCCTCAGGAAGCTAAGTATAGAATTGCCATATGACCCAGCAATACCATTGCTAGGTATCTACTCAGAGGACACAAGGGCAAGAATGCAAATGGACATTTGCACACCAATGTTTATAGCAGCATTATTTACAATTGCCAAGAGATGGAAACAGCCCAAATGTCCATCAACAGACGAATGGCTACACAAGCTGTGGTATATACATATGATAGAATATTATGCAACTGTAAGACAGAATCAAGTTATGAAGTATGTAACAATATGGATGGACCTTAAGGACATTATGCTGAGTGAGATTAGCCTGAAAGAAAAGGACAAATACTGTATGATCTCACTGATATGAACTGACATTAGTGAATGAACTTGCAGAATTTCAGTTGGTAACAGAGACCACAGAATATAGAAATAGAGTAGATATTGGGCAATTGGAGCTGAAGGGATACAGATTGTGCAACAGGACTGAATGTAAAAATTCAGAAACGGATAGCACAATGCAATCAAACTGTAATACAGTAATGTTAGAACACTGAGTGAAGCTGAGAATGATAGAGGGAGGAAGTCTGGGGGCACAAATGAAATCAGAAGAAAGATAGACAATAAAGACTGAGATGGTATAATCTAGGAATGCCTAGAGTGTATAATGATAGTGACTAAATGTACAAATTAAGTGTTTTTGCATGAGGAAGAACAAAGGAATGTCAGTACTTCAGGGTGTTGAAAATAGATGGTGACTAATATTTTCAAACGTTAACTCATTTGTAAGACTAAGCAAAAAATGTTTATTTGGTACAAAAAATACATTTTATCTAGTGCATTTCCTAATGTAACTTATGTGGACACCTTAATTGAACACCGTAATATTTAGAACCTTGAGTAGGGCAAGAGAACTTCTTCTGTTGCTCAGATGTGACCTCTCCCTCTCAGCCTACACAACAAGCAAACTCATTGCCCTCCCCCTCTCTACATGTGACATGACTCCCAGAGGTGTGGACCTTCCTGGCTACATATGACAGAAATCCTAGAGTGAGCTGGGACTCAACATCAAGGAATTGAGAAAACCTTCTCTACCAGAAGGGGGAAGAGAGAAATGAGACAAAATACAGTGTCAATGACTGGGAGATTCCAAACAGAATGGAGAGGTTGTCCTAGAGGTTATTCTTATGCATTAAATAGATATCACCTGTTTAGTTAAGGTGTGATGGAGAGGCTGGAGGGAAGTGCCTGAAAATGTAGAGCTGTGTTCCGGTAGCCATGTTTCTTGAAGATGATTGCATAGTAATATAGCTTTCTCAGTGTGACTGTGTGCCTGTGAAAACCTTGTGCCTGATGCTCCTTTTATCTACCTTATGGAGAGATGAGTAAATCATACGGGTTAAAAATAAATAAATAATAAGGGGAACAAATGTTAAAATAAATTTAGTAGATTGAAATGCTAGTCATCAATGAAAGGGAGGGGTAAGGGATATGGTATGTATGATTTTTTTTCTGTTTTCTTTTTTATATCTTTTTCTTAATTGATGCAAATGTTCTAAGAAATGATCATGATGATGAATGTACAACTATGTGATGGAACAACAACAAAAAAAAACTGAAGGGAGCCATAGACATTTCAACAATAATAGTGGCAGACTTCAATACACTACTCTCTTCTATAGATAGAACAACCAAACAGAGGAGCAATAAGAAAATAGAGAACCGAAAATGTATTAAAGGAACTAGACCCAACAGACATATATAAATTGTTGTGCCCCAAAACAGCAGGATGTACATTCTTTTCTAGTACTCATATAACATTCTGTAGGATAGATCATATGCTGGGGCACAGAACAGGTCTTAGCAAATTTTAAAATATTGAAATTATTGAAAACACTTTTTTTGATCACAGTAGAATGAAGCTGCAAATCAATATCCACCAAAGAAACAAATATCATAAAAATATGAAGATTAAATAGCACACTCTTTAAACAATCAGTGGATCAAAGAAGGAATTGTAAGAGAAATCAGTATTTATCTGGAAATGAATGAAAATGAAAATACAACATATCAGGACTGTGGGATGCGGCGAAGGCAGAACTGTGAGGGAAAAATTTATTGCCCTAAATTCCTTTTTTAAAAAAGAAAAAAAGAACAAAAATCCAGAACTTAACTGCTCACCTGGAGGAGCTAGACAGAGAGCAAACCTACCCCAAATCAAATAGAAGGAGAGAAATAATAAAGACTAAAGCAGAAAGAAATGAATTGGAGAAGAAAAAAATAATAGAAAGAATCAATAAAACCAAAAGTTCGTTCTTTGAGAAAATCAATAAAATTGATGGGCCCTTAGGTAGGCTAACATCGAAGAAAAGAAAGAGGATACAAATAAAATCAGAAAGGTGAGGGGGTCATTACCATGGACCCTGAAGAAATAAATAGAAGCATAAGAGAATACTATGAATAACTATATGCCAACAAACTAGACAACTTAGATGAAATGGACACATTCCTAGAAATACACAAACAAACTACACTGAAGAAATAGAAGACCTCAACAAATCAATTGTAAGTAAAGAGATCAATCAGTTATCAAAAGTCTTTCTGCAGTTAGGCTAAGCCTATTTAAAATTAGGCCTAAGAGTCACCCCCAGAGAACTTCTTTTATTGTTCAAATATGTCTTCTCTCTGTAAGCCTACACGGCTAGTAAAATCACTGCCTTCCCTGCCCCTCTCCCCCTTCCCCCCATGTGGGACAAGACTCCCAGGGGATACATCTCCCTGGCAGCGTGGGACAGAAATCAAATGAGCTGGGACCTGGCATCAAGGTGTTGAGAAAACCTTTTTGACCAAAAGGGGGAAGAAAAAATGAGAAAAAATAAAATGTCAATGATTGGAAGAATCAAGAGGTTATCCTGGAGTTTATTCTTACACATTATTTAGATATCCCCTTTTTAGTTTATGGTGTATTTGGAGTGGCTAGAGGGAAGCACCTGAAACCGTAGAGCTGTGTTATAGTAGTCTTGTTTCTTGAAGTTAATTGTATAATGATACAGCTTTTACGATGTGACTGTGTGATTGTGCAAACCTTGTGTCTGATGCTTCTTTTATCTAGGGTATGGACAGATGAGTAAAAAATAGGGACAAAAATAAACAAATAATAGGGGAAATAAAGGTTTAAATTGAGTAGATTGAAATACTGGTGGTCAATGAGAGGGAGGGGTAAGGGGTATGGTATGTATGAGGTTTTTTTTTATTTTTCTGGAGTGATACAAATGTAATATGGTAATGAATGTACATCTATGTGATAATATTTTGAGCCATTGATTGTACACCATGTATGGAATGTTTGTATGTTCAGAATGTTTGTATGTTTGTATGTTACGTTTATCAATAATGATTTAAAAAAAAAAAAGTCTTCCTACAAAGGAAAGCTCAGGCCAAATGGCTTCACAGGGGAATTTTACCAGACATTCCACAGAGAATACCATGTGTACCCAAACTCTTCCAAAAGATTGAGGAAAAAGAAACACTTTGTAACTCATTCTTTGAAGCTAACATCACTCTAGTACCAAAACCAGA
This sequence comes from Tamandua tetradactyla, assembly GCF_023851605.1. NCBI lineage: Eukaryota > Metazoa > Chordata > Mammalia > Pilosa > Myrmecophagidae > Tamandua > Tamandua tetradactyla. The sequence continues at coordinate 94,574,833 of NC_135333.1, read as the reverse complement.
TAAAGATACTACAAGAAAGGAAAATTACGGGCCAATCTCCCTAATGAATATAGATGCAAAAATTATCAATACAATACTTGCAAATTGAGTCTAACCGCATATTAAAAAGAATTCAATATGGGGTTTATTCCCAGCATGCAAGGGTGGTTCAACATATGAAAATAGTACAACGTATTAACAAATCCAAAGAGAAAAATCATGATTATCTTGATGAATGTTGAAAAAGCATTTGACAGAGTTCAGCATCCTTTTCTGATAAAAATGCTTCAATGGATAGGAATCGAAGGAGACTTCCTCAATATGATAAAAACCCACAGCCAGCATAATACTCAGCAGTGAGAGGCTGAAAGCCTTTCCCTTGAGATTGGGAATGAGACAAGGATGCACACTGTCAACACTATTATTCAATATTTTACTTGAACTTCTAGCTAGAGCAGTCAGGCAAGAGAAAGAAATAAAAGGCACCCAAATCATAAAGGAAGAAGTAAACCTTTCATTATTTGCAGGTGGTATGATCCTGTGCATGGAAAATCCTGAGAAATCTAATACAAAGTTTCTTGAGCTAATAAATTCGGCAAAGTGGCAGGAAACAAGATTAATGCATGCACTAAGATCAGTAATGTTTCAGTACACAAATAATGACCTAAGGAGACAATCAAGAAAAAAATACCACTCACAATAGCAACTAAAGAGTCAAATATCTAGGAATAAATGTAATAAGAAATGTAAAGGGCCTGTGCATTGAAAACTACAAAACATTGCTAAAAGAAATCAAAGCTCTAAATAGGTGAAAGACATTCTGTGTTCATGATAAGAAGGCTAAATATCTTTAAGATGTCAGTTCTACCCTAATTGATCTATAGATTCAACACAATACCAATCAAAATTCAAAAAACCTACTTTGTAGACTTGGAAAAGCTAGTTATCAAATTTATTTGGAAGGGAAAGAGACCCCAAATAGCCAGAAATATACTGAAAGAAAAAGAATGAAGTGAGAGGACTCACACTTCCTGATTTTAAAGCTCATTATAAAGCCAGAATGGTCAAAACAGCATGGTACTGGCACAAAGAATTATTGATCAATGGAATCACAGTGAGAGTTTGTAAATAGACTCCTAGATCAATGGTCAGTTTGATCTTCAACAAGGCCCCCAAATCCATTGAACTGGGACAGAATAGTCTTTTCAGTAAATGGGACTGGGAGAACTGGATAACCATACCCAAAGGAATGAAAGAGAACCCATACCTCAAACCCTTTACAAAAATTAAAATGAACAAAGAACTAAATATAAGAATCAGTACCATAAAACTTCTAGAAAAAAATATAAGGAAACATCTGAAAGACCTATAATAGGAATTAGCTTCTTAGGCCTTATACCCAAAGCATAAGCAACAAAAGAAAAAATAAGTAAGTGGGAAATCCTCAAAATCAAAAGCTTCTGTGCCTCAAAGAACTTTGTTAAAAAGGTGGAGACAGCCAACTCAATCAGAGAACATATTTGGAAAACATATATCTGATAAGGGTTTGATATCTAGTATTTATAGAGAAATCATAAAACTAAGCAACAAAAGAACAAACAACCAGTTATAAAATGGCAAAAGATATAAATAGACATTTTTTCGAAGAGGAAATACAAATGGCTAAAAAGCACGTGAAAAGATGCTCATCTTCATTATCTATAAAGGAAATGCAAATCAAAGCCACAATGAAATAGCATCTTACACCTATAAGTATAGCTACCATTAAAAAAGGAGGACACTACAAATGTTGGAGAGAATGTAGAGAAATTGTAACACTTAATACACTGCTGGTGGGAATGTATTATGTGTATAGCCACTGTGGGAGGCAGGGGCAGTTCCTCAGAAAACTAAAAATTGCATTGCCCTACGACCTTGGCAGTACCACTACTCGGTACATACTCAGAAATGCTGAAAGCAGTGTCATGAACAGACATTTGCACACCGTGTTCATAGTAGCATTATCCACAGTTGCCAAAAGATAGAGACAACCCGAGTGTCCATCAACAGATGAGTGGATAAACAAAATGTTGTTGTATATACATGTATGGAATATTATGCAGCTGTAAGATTAAATGAGGTCGTGAAACATATGACAACATGGATGAATCTTGAGGACATAATGTTGAGTGAAATAAGTCAGACACAAAAGGATAGTGTATGGTTTCACTCATATGAACCCCCTCAAAAATGTAAGCTCAGGAGTTTTAACATGTTGAAAATAGAGGATCTAGAAATAAACAGGAGCTATAGAAGGGGGAACAGTTACCTAATGTGTACAGACTAGTTAACGAGATTGGACTTAAAAGTACAGGAATGGATAGAGGTAATGATAGTTCATTAGGGGATTTATGAGTAATAGTGCCATATTGAAAGTGAACATGACTGAAAGGTTGCTTAGAGCCATGTATATTACCAATTAGTATAATTATAAATAAGTTCTTGCATGAACTACTTCAAAAGTATGAGACTTGTACAAAGGGTTAATAATAAAAGGGGTATATGGGAGAAACTATTGCATGCTCAGATCAATATTTGATAGGAATACATCACTGGTACCATAACAATACTAGGGGTAAATAATTGGGGAGTGACAAAAGTTAAGGGGATTTTTGGATTTCTCTTTTGTGTGAGTATGTTTATTTATTATTTTTCTCTTTGGAGCAGTGAAAATTGTCTAAAATTGAGAGTGATGATTTTACAGCTAAGTGAGCATACTGTGAAACATTGTTCAGTTTTGATAGACTATATGCTATATGAATTCTGCACATTAAAAATAAATAAATAAATGGATTCAAGTGGTAGAGAACATGTGGAGAAGAGAGAGGTATACCTGTGTTGGTAGGTATGCTAGTTTGCTAGCTGCTGGAATGTGATATACCAGAAATGGAATGCCTTTTAAAAGGGGGAATTTATTAAGTTGCAAGTTTACATGTTCTAGGTCTGTAAAAATATCTCTATGACCTGACAATACCACTACTTGGTATATACCCAGAAGAGCTGAAAGCCATGATACAGACATTTTCATACTGATGCTCATAGCAGCATTATTCACAATCGCCAAAAGATGGAAACAATCCAAGTGCCCATTAACAGACAAGTGGATTAACAAAATATGGTCTGTACGCACGATGTAATATTATGTAACAGTAAGACAAAATGACTTAAAGAAGCACATGACAAGATGGAATGACCCCTGAGGACATAATGCTGAGTGAAATAAGCCAGACACAAAAAGATAGATACTGTATAATTCTACTTTTATGACCACGGTAAAGGTAAAATCAGAAGCTTATAATATAGAATATAGGGTATGCTGCACTTCTTGAATTTGTAATTTTATGTCTTTTTAAGAATGGGAAAATTTCGGTGATTATTTCCTCCATTAGTTTTTCTTCCCCTCTTCCTGTCTCTTCTTCTGGGAGACCCATAACATGTATATTCATGTGCTTCATGTTGTCATTCAGTTCTCTGTGATCCTGCTCATATTTTTCTATTCTATTCTCTGTCTTTATTTTGTGTGTAGGATTTCAGATGTCCTATCCCCTGGTTCAGTAATCCTTTCTTCTGCCTCTTCAAATCTCATGTTGTAGGTCTCTGTTGGTTTTTTTAAAATTTCTTCTATTGTGCCTTTCTTTCCCCCTAAGTTCTATGATTTTGTAAACTTCTGAGTTCTTATGCTCACCAAATGTCTTTATGTCCTTCACCTCTTTGCCATATCTTCCTTAACTCATTGATTTGATTTTTTTAATGCAATTTTGCACGTCTCTCTGAACATCCTTAATTAGTTGTTTCAACTCCTGTATCTCCTTTGAAATGTTGGTTTGTTCTTTTGGGCCATATCTTCGGTTTTCCTAGTATGACTTGTTATTTTTTGTTGGCATCTAAGTATTTGATTTCTTTAATTACTTTATTCTAGAGGTCATTTTCACTCTTTTATACATACAGTTTTGTACTTAGCTTTTTTCTCTATCTCTTCTCTGTCATTCAATTTAACTTATTCTGGACCCCTAGCATAGCTTCTATTTGATCACAATTTTTCAGCTCTTGTTTTTCTGATTCTTACCCTGACCATATGGAACCTTATTTTGAGGAGGGTCTTCTCACCTATGATTGACTCCAGTCAGATTTTTCCAGAGCAGACAGGTCCACGTCTCAGGAGGAATAAATAGCCAGTATCAGGTTTCCCTGAGGGAGAGACCCAGCAGATTGTCAGACTTTCCTATGAAGCCTCTAGACTCTATCTGCTTTTCCTATCCTGCCCACCCTGTGGTGCTTGTCTGCCTGCAGCGTCCCACTCACATAAAGTAATGTGGTGCCTTTAATTTCAGCAGCCTTTCCCTGCTAGAAGCTTGGTTGAGACAGAAGCCTAGAAGGAGGACTTAGGTCACTTCTATTTTCCACCCCCTGAGGCCTGAATTCCCTGAAATAGGGCTGCCACTTGAGCTGGCTCCTCTCCCCTTTTTGGGAGGAAGATACACCTCCCCATTTACTTGACTATTTATGTTTTCTCTCAGACATGCCTTAATTCCAGCCTTCCATGGGCAGTGCTATAGTCTGAGAGTGGTTACAGTTCTATATAATGAACTGTTAAGAAGTAAACAAAAAGGGGAGGGGGCTTTTCAGAGCTGGACCCCAGCTCCCCAGGTTTGCCAGTTAAGAGCTGGCATTGATGCATGACTCTGTGTCTCCAGGCTCTATGTGTCCCTGAAGTGTCCCCTTTTCTTGGGGTCTAGTTGTTTTCTAGTATTTTGTGCTATCCAAATCAACAAACCTCTTTTTTTTGTGTCAACCCTGTCCACTCTCTGCCAGTGAGGAAACTCCCCATTCCTTTAGTTCTTATTCCAGGTTTATCTGTGTGTAGAGCCAGTTTTCAGCAGTTGGAATTTGTTAATTCCACAGTAGGAACTTAGTTGGACTAAGTCCTTGCTACTAGTAAAGTCTGTTTCCTTTCCCATTGGGGAACCAGCCTGCCATGCCCGTGGCTTGGGAGACTTACAGTTCTCTGTGGAATCTCAGCTGTTTGCCCCATTCCAGAGTGGTATACAATGTATGTCTGGTCACTGATGGTGCCCTAACAATTGTTCTATACAGTTCTTGGCTACGTACTAACTGCTCTGGAGGACAAACTAAATTTCATAATTCACTGTGCCACCATCTTGCCCCACTCTCGGGATTGGGTCTTAATCCAAATGACTGGCTATCTTATAAATAGGAGGTATTTGGACACAGTCAGTAGAAATCAGAAACTGGAAAAATATACTAGCCAGAAGCTAGAGAAAGCCAGAGATAGAAGGCAGAAGTCAGTGGAAACCCGAGGAGCAGACACAAGGAGAGAGACATTACCTTGTGACAGGAGGCAGAGATGCACCCAAGAAACACCAAGGACCGCAAGGAGCCAGACCAGAATGCTACAGACTTCAGGGAAAATGTGTGCCTGGCTAATATCTGGTCTCTAAAACCGTGCTATTTTAGCTAACCCATTGTGTAATTTTTGTCACAGCAGCCTTGGCAAACTAAGATGTTTCTTATCTAACTACTACCTTTTTCTATGGTAAAATGCATGGAACCGTTATATAGTATTTTAGCACCTTTATGAATCAGAATTTGTAATGTTATCTGTGTGTTATGTACTAAAAGTCCTTTTTCAGTCCTCAGTTTATTCTCTTTAGAAAGGTGATTCTATTCCCTATCTAGACCGAATCTGTTTCTTATGTCAGAGAAGAAGGGTAAATTGATGCATTCAAATTTTAATATTATTTAACAATTACTATAGAGTTATTCATATGTCATTTCTTTATCCAGGTCATGAGGATAATTATCCAAAGGTTTATTGAAGTTTCAAGGCTCAGAATCTTTAGGAAAGAATTTTGGAGGTGATGTAGCTCAATCCATGAATTAAGCCTCAGAAAACTGAGACCCAAGGAAATTATAACCTGAGATCCTCTTTCAGTGTTTCCTTTTAAATTAGTACAATAATCTAGCTAGTTGTTAAAGCCAGAAACCTATAAATCATCATGAATATCTCATTTTTCCCTATCCCTCTATCTAATTTTATCATGAAATCCCATCAATTTTATCTCCTAAATAGATTTCAAGTCCATCCATTTCTCTCCCTCTCTCTTTTCCACCTCCCTAGTGCAGTACTACCATAACCTACTAATTCATTGTCTCCCATATCTATTCTGGCACTACTACAATTTGTTCTTCACACTGTAGCCAGAATGAGTTTTTCAAAGTGGGATTTTTTTATACCTGTTTTAGTTTGTTAATCTGCCAGAATACAATATACCAGAAACAGAACAGCTTTTAGAAAGGTAATTTACTAAGTTGCAAGTTTACAATTCTAAGACTGTGAAAAATTCCAAATTAAGGCACCAACAAGAGGTTACCTTCCCTCAAGAAAGGCTGACATCATCTGGAACACCTCTGTCAGCTGGGAAGGCACATTGCTGGCATCTGCTGGGTTCTTTGGCTTCTGGATACTTCAGTCAGCTGGGAAGGCACGTGGCGACGTCTGCTAGCTTTCTCTCCTAAATTTCATAAGGCTTCTCCGGGGGCATTTTCCTTCTACATCTCCAGAGGTCTCTGGCTGTATGGGATTTCTTAGCTCTGAAGTTTTTTCCAAAATGATTCCCTCTTAAAGGGTGCTAGTAAGTGACCCCACCTTGAATGGGTGGAGACACATCTCCATAGCAACCACCTAATTAAAATGTACCATCGACAATTGGATGGGGCACATCTCCATGGAGACAATAGAAAAGATCCCATCCAGCAGTATTGAATAAGGATTAAAGAACATGGCTTTTCCGGGGTATGCAATATTTTCAGATCGGCACATACCTCTCTCCCCTTTGCTTTTTTCTTCTTGACTCAATGGTTTCCCATTTTTATCGGGATGAAATATGTTATCCTAAGCATGCTCACCAGCTCTGCAAGAGCCATGTCAACCTCTCCAGCCTTGAACTTCACCTTCTTCTGTCTTTACATTACAGACACATTGGGCTTATTTCTGTTTCTGGAGTCTTCCTGCCTGTTCCACTATATGGCCTTGTATCTACTGTTTCTGCTTTCTGGAATGCTTCTTGCCTTCTCCTCCCATCCACCCCACCCCCCACCCTACTGGTCTTTGCCTCATTAGTTAATGCCTAGTCATGCCTAATTTTCTTCAAGGCCTGGTTTAAGCATCCCTCACTCAAAGAACTTTTTCACTCAGGATAGACCATGCCCCCATTTATTTTAATAAGTATTAATTGCACTGTTTTTATTTTCGTCTGAGCATTATCTCAGTTTATAGCCATGCATCATAATTGCAGTGTTTGATTAATGTTAGTATTATCCCTAAACTGTAAACTCTCTGTAAGAGTAGACATGTTTTTTTTTATCCTCTGTTCTATTTCCAGTATACAGCGCAGTAAGTGACTCTATAAATATTACCTAAGTGAGAGAAATAATTGTCTGTTAGCTTTGTGTGAAGACCTTTATGGTCTCCAAATGTGGATAGTTTAAAATTAACTTCTTACTCTGTCTTATTTCCAGGCCAGTTCCAAGTTGTCTAATATAGTTTATGGAATGGAGATACAAGGTTAGTTTCTGCTAGAAACATCAAAGCATTTGCAGGGTCCATTCAGTATTTGAGAGAGTTTGAATTGAATGAGATTCTTAAGTTTATCCTGGAAAGAATAGAATCATGGTTCATTAAAGCCACAATAGGCTGTTTAGAGCTATAGTATCTCTAATTCTAGAATTCCAAGGCTCTTTTTATGGAGTCGTACTTCCAGATATCACCCCAAAGCAAACCTATCTAGTTAATTGAAATGTGATCTTAGTAATTCTTGTCAGTTGAGGGAGTTCAAGTATTAGCAAAAATCAAGTTATTGCTTTCCACACCACCCATAAAGGGGTCCATACGACACTGTCCTGAGTTCCCGGTGTAACTTAAAGAGAAACTTTCACCATGTCCAGAGCCCTTGATGCCCTGCAGATGGAGAAAGATGTACTCACATTCCTTGCAGCAGGACCCTACTTAGGTGGCACTAATCTTGACTTCCAGGTGAAACAATACATCTACAAAAGGAAAATTCATGGCATCTACATCATAGAGCTGAAGGGAATCTGAGAGAAGTTTCTGCTGATGGCTTATGCCATTTTTGTCATTGAAATCCTGGCTGATGTCAGTGTCATATCCTCCAGGAATATTGGGCAGGGGGGCTGTGCTGAAGTGTGCTGCAGCCATGGGAGCTACTCCTATATGCAGGCCCTTCATCTCTGGAACCTTCACTAACCAGATCCAAGCAACCTTCCTGAGCCACATCACCTGGTGGCTACTGATCCCAGGACTGACTGTTGACCTCTTACAGAGATGTCTTATGTTAACCTGCCCACCTTTGCTCTGTGTCGACATTGCCATCCCATGCAACGGAAGGGAGCTCACACAGCGTGTCTGATAGAGATGCTGGCCCAGGACTTTGTATGCTGGTGTGACACTACCTCTCATGACAGCCATGGGAGTCATACTTGATCTCTACTTCTCCAGAGATCCTGAGGAGTACGAAAAGGAAGAGCAGACCGCTGCTGAAAAAGCTGAAGCCAAGGAGGAATTTTAGGATGAATGTACTGCTCTAGCTCCTGAATGCACTGCTTTTTAACCCCAGATCATAGGCTGATGTGAAGGAGGATAGGTGCCCTTTAGTGCCCATTCAGCCACTTCTGGCTGAAGATTGGGAGGCTCAGCTTGCAACTGAAGACCGGTCTGTAGCTCCCACTGCTCCGGGTACTGATAAGTAAGTACAGACTTCTGTTTGGGCTTTAGCTGTTCTTTTGCAGGCTCATAAGTAGAAAACTGAAATGAGGCTGACAGAAAATAAGCATTAGTTTCAATTTTTTTAAAAAAATCAATTTACCATGGTCATTAAGAGCCAAAACACACACATGCACGTGTGTACATACACACGCACAGATTAAATGAGTTAAAAAATAAAATGCTAAAAACAGTTCTTAGCACATAGTAAGAACTATGTATTTGTTTGGTAGTGTGTGTGGAGCTGCAGAGACTTTGAGCTAACTTTTATGTCTAATATTAAATGTATTAGGAGCTTTTTAACTCAGGAAAGCATGAATTTCTTTGAAGACTGCATAAAACTGAATGAAATTGAAAATAATGATTAAGCTGCCTCTTCTTCCCTTAATAGGTTAAGATCTTTCTTCCATTTCTCATAACTTAAATGACTGTTTTAGTTGCCTTCAGTAAAATAGGAACTGAATTTTGGCCGATTACTAGAAACCCAGGAGTTAGTCATTGATCTCACTGATGACTTTGACAGAGGTAACTTAAACTTGAGATCCCAGGCTTGGTTTCCCCTAAAGTTTAAAGCTCAAGTGTACTTATTTTGTTGAAGAAATTATTTGGAGCTTATTTTCACTAGAAAGTTTTCATCTTGTATGAATGTGGCTTGAACTTGACAAATTTCCTCCTTCAGTGAAGTTGCTTTTACAGGGCATGACGGTGTGTTATATTTTAAAAATCCAGTAATTGCTCAGTTCCGACACACTGAATTGTGGTTTATTTTGATTTTCAGGTCTTCAGCAATGTTACCTTAACCTGAGAGGTTTAGACTATTTGGGGATCATAAATCCTACTGAGAATAAAAAAAAAATGTCTTGAACCTTCTTTCTAGAAAAATGTATGCACATGCAAAATGTATACAATTTCAGGCTTTTCACAGATATCCTGCAATTTACCCATATATTATTATTTTTTTATGTTTCTCCTCAGATGCATTACTAGTATAATTCTACTCTGTATTCAGATCCCTTTAAAACGGAATTAAGTTATTATGTTGTTTAGTTTTCCACAATGCAGAGATCTACAATTGATCCTCTATTTGTAGACAATAATAGAATAAAGGACAGATGTACTAATGGGTGGCAGTAGGTAAAATTCAAAGTAGTAGCTATTAATATTGCAAATATGGCTATATCTGTTTTTAATCTCTTTACTTTTAAGAATGTAATACAAGGGCGGGCCGCGGTGGCTCAGCGGGCAAAGTGCTTGCCTGCTATGCCGGAGGACCTCGGTTCGATTCCCGGCCCCAGCCCATGTAACAAAAACGGAGAAACAAAATACAATAAAACAAGAAAATGTTTAAAAGATGTTTCCCTTTCTTCCTCCCTTCCTTCCTTCTATCCTTCCTTCCTTCTCTCTGTCTTTAAAAAAAAAAAAAAAAAAAAAAAAAAAAAGAATGTAATACAAGAGATTCTTAATAAGATGCATATAATATTGTATTGGGCATTTTTTGTAGGGTGTTTTCTTGTGTGATGGTTGTTGCATTCTTTTTTGGAACTTGGAATGCCCCAGTGAAATACTAAAGTGAAATTGTGGTCCTAAAGCTGCACATCTTGGGATTCTTGACCTATTATTTCCTTAAAGAAATAATGGGTTCATCTAACCTTCGAATGGACAAGGTTATAAAATTTTCTGTAACTCTTTTCTGCTCTGATGTCAGACACCCAGTTATTTTATAGGCTGCTGTTACCATTTTTATATCTCTAGTCCATAGCTTTCTTCTGAAATCCACACTTAAATATTAACTGCTTTCTTTTTTTTTCCATCTACCCAATTTATTTTATCCCTTATCCCCCCTATTATTTATTTTTTTATCCTTATTTTTTTACTCATCTGTCCATACCCTGGATAAAAGGAACTTCAGACACAAGGTTTTCACAATCACACATTCATATTGTAAAAGTTATGTCCTTATACAATAGTCTTCAAGAATCAAGGCTACTAGAACACAGTTTCAGTTCAGCAGTTTCGTATACTTCCCTTCAGCTACTCCAATACACCATAAATTAAAAAGGGATATCTATATACTGCATAAGAATAACCTACAGGATAACCTCTTGACTCTGTTTGAAATCTCTCAGCCACTGAAACTTTATGTAGTCTCATTTCTCTCTTCTCCCTTTTGGTCAAGAAGGCTTTCCCAATCCCTTGATGTCAGGTCTCCGCATATCCCGGGATTTCTGTCCCATATTGCCAGGGAGATTTACACCCCTGAGAGTCATGTCCTACTTAGAGGGAAGGGCAATGAGTTCACTTGCCTTGTTGGCTGAGAGAGAGAGAGAGATATACCGCATTGAGCAAGGTTCTCTGGAGGTGGCTCTTAGACATAATTTTAATTAGGTTTAACTTCTCCTTTGTAGAAATAAGTTTCACAGGGGCGAACCCCAAAATTGAGGGCGGGGTCCATTGGTCTAGTTGTCCCTGCTGCTTGCAAGCCTATCAGAAATTCTCCAAATGGGGAAGTTGAATATTTCCTCTTTTCTCCCCATTCTCCTAAGGAGACTTTGCAAATACTACTTTATTCATTGTTCAGATCACTCTGGGATATATCCAGGCATCGCACTACCTGGAAACCCAACCAAATCTCACGCCTATTCACAATTCCATGTACTTGTGGTGTTCAGCTAAATTGACCATACAATTAAATTAGGTAATGCACTATCCCAAATATAAATTTTGCACCAAATAAACATTTCTCCCTTTGGGCTCAGACAGAAGTTGAAGTTTAAAATATCGACAGTAGTATTTTTTACCCTGAATTCTAATCTACCTTAGTCCTATCAGATCATCTTTCTTCATATGTCTAGTTGAAGTCTGATCCCCTTTTCAGCTTTTTAAACAGTTCCTGTATGGGGTACTTTTGACTTTCATAGCTTCAGAGCTCTAACTTTGAGTTTTAGATGTCATACCTGAAGTTTCAGGTTAAATACAAACAGCTCAGTATCTCAGAATGTAGAAACAACAGTTACAACTCCTGAATATGTGTGACTGCTGTAAGAGCTTACAATCTTGGACCCTTTACAGTAGGCCCCAATCTGATAACCCATGCTCCTGACTTCATTTCACCAAGTTTTATGTTATAGTTAGTCCATGTGAGTGAGGCATGATAATATTTGTCTTTTTGTTTCTGAGTCCTTAAGGTTCATTCATATAGTTGCATGCCTCACATTTCATTCCTTCTTGTGACTGCTCAGTAGTCCGTTGTATCTATCCATCATAGATAATGATTTGACTAATAATTGCAGTAGAGTTTTCTGTATTTCTGAATTTGATGTTTTATGAACAGAAGGGCAAGAATATCATTCTGTAAAGGGGTTAGGAAGACATTGTCTGCATTTTAGAACTTCATCTACTCTTTGAGACCAAAGGAAGAAAGGTTTATTTTGTCCAGAACCTTAATTTCCCATAGCACATAATCTAACTCACCTGTCTGGACAAGATCATTTAAACAGTCCAAACACAGGGAACCCAGAATAAGAATGAGGGCCTTTAATCCTCTATAGCTTAATATAATATCTAGATACATCACAGAGTATATTAATCATATAATCAGAAGCTATTGACAAAGTACTTTGAGCGATGGGAGAAAAATATGGAACTATTAAACTTTGCCTCAGGGGAAATCCCTATTACTGTGTCAAACATTAGGGACACCCAAATCAATAGACCAAACCCTTGATCTTGAGGCTTGCTCTTGTGAAGTTTGTATATGTAGCAGAGAACCTTAGCCTACTCATAGGTATACCTAAGAGTTACTTCCAGAGGACTTCTTTCATTGCTCGGATGTGGCTTCACTCTCTCTAAGCCCAACTCTGCAAGTGAAATCATTGCCCTCCCCCTATATCGGACATAACATCCAAGGGTGAAAGTCTCCCTGGTGGTGTGGGAGATAACTCTCAGGGATGAACCTGACCCTGGCACCATGCCATCCTAATCAAAACGGGTAAAAGAAGTGTAACGAATAAGATATCAGTGGCTGAGAGAGTTCAAATAGAGTCGAGATACTATGCTGGAGGTCACTCTTATGCATGCTCTAGTTACACATTGCTACCTATCATAACATGGCAAACCACAACCACAACCATTCCTGCTAATCCTAAAGAACACCTAGGGCATTATATAAGGTTCTACAAAGGTTCCATGCACTAGTGTAACTTTCCAGAAACCTACAACCTCCAGATGGATCCCATCCCATATTACTAACAGCCCCTTCCAACATGAAAAAGTTAGTATGGGCATAGCTCAAATGCCCCTAAAGGGTGGGAGGAAGATCAAAGGTGATGGTGGAGTTATGCAGAGAATTTAGGGTTTAACAAAAGAGTGTGATTGTGAAATCTTAGTCTCCAGTATCTTGGAGAAGTTAGAAGTAAAAACTTAAATTCCAGAATTGTAACCCATACCAAACTCTAAAATCTGGTCTACAACTAATTGTTGTGCTGTACTTTGAAATTTATTGCTTTTTTTGTATATATGAGTTGTTTTTTTTTTTCACTAAAATTAAAAATATGCATTTCTTTTAGCTCCAGTGTTTTGGAGGAGCTAGAAGGGAAAATCTGAAATAGTGGAATGGTAATCCATAAGAAACTCTGAATTCCGTTCTGCAACTACTTGTTGAAGTATACATTGAAAATCATTGCTTTTTCTTTCTTATCTTTGTATATATGTTATATTTAACAATAAAAACATTTTAAAAAAAGAAGAATATCATTCTAGATAGACTGAAAAGCAATAATACTTATATCTTGACTATTGTCAGATAGTTTTATTTTTTAATGTTAACATATAGGCAGTAAACAAAGTTTCACTAATTTATACTTGCATTCTCTCTTAACACAGTCAGAATGAATACTACTTTAAAACATATAAACAACAAAAAAAAACAGGTAAAATTCCCAGAAAGGGATAGAGAAACATCCAGAAGGCAGAGGATTAACATTATATCATGATGGTGATAAAGAACACAAACAAAAATCGAATCAGGATTAAAACCTAGCTTTTCTTTTTTAATAGAACCAGCATAATGTCAATGATAGCTGACTGAATTTGGAGGTTATGTGTTTAGAAAAGCTGACAGTCCTGTCATGGTATTAGAATTGTGGCTTTGCTAGTAGCTTAGTAGCTGGTACATGGCTTTTTTATGAAAGATAGAGAGCATCCTTTAAAAAGGAGCAAATTCTATTCTATATTGAAGAGTCTTCCTTTGAACTATATTTGAACACAATACTAGGTAAAGTGTAAAGTTACAAAAAAATAGGAAAGACAATTTAGTCAAAGGTTGGTAATATAATGAGATAGTCAAAACTATGACAAATTAAAATTCAGGTTAACAGAACATCTGAAATCCGACAAGCAAAAGAAAATATAGGGAAAAGAATGAAAAAATCTGAGCAGGGACTCAGGGAATTGAATTACAATATGAAGTGCATGAATATACGTGTTGTGGGTGTCCCAGAAGGAGAAGAGAAGGGAAGAGGAGGAGACAAACTAATGGAGGAAATTATCACTGAAAATTTCCCAACTCTTATGAAAGACTTAAAATTAAAGATCCATGAAGTACAGTGTACCCTAAAGAGAATAGACCAAATAGACATACTCCAAGACACTTACTAATCAGAATGTCAGAGGTCAAAGAGAAAGAGACAATCTTGAAAGCAGCAAGAGAAAAGCAATCCGTCACATACAAAGAAAACCTAATAAGACGATGTGTAGATTTCTCAGCAGAAACCATGGAGGCAAGAAGATAGTGGGATAATATATCTAAATTACTAAAAGAGAAAAACTGCCAACCAAGAATTCTGTATCCATCAAAATTGTCCTTCAAAAATGAGGGAGAAATTAAAATAGTTTCAGACAAAAAAATCACTGAGAGAATTTGTGACCAAGAGACTGGCTCTGCAAGAAATACTAAAGGGAGCACTAGAGACAGAAACAAAAAGACAGGAGAGAGAGGTGTGGAGAAGAGTGTAGAAATGAAGACTCTGAGTAAAGGGTAAAAAGAAGAAAAATTAAATATGACATAAAATCCAAATGGTAATGGATTAAACTCACCTATCAAAAGACATACACTGGCAGAACTGATTAAAAAAAACAGGACCCATCTATATGCTGTCTACAGAAAACACATCTTAGACCCAAGGATAAACATAGGTTATAAAAATAGGTTGAAAGTGAAAGGTTGAGAAAAGATATTTCATGCAAATAACAATCAGAAAAGAGCAAGAGTAGCTATACTAATGTCCAACAAATTAGACTTCATATGTAAAATGGTTAAAAGAGACAAAGAAGGATACTATGTATTAATAAAAGGAACAGTTCAACCAGAAGACATAGCAATCATAAGTATTTATGCACCCAGCCAGAATGCTCCCAAAATACATGAGGCAAACACTGAAAAGAGAAATAGGCACATCTTCCATAATAGTTGGAGACTTCAATTCCCCACTCTCATCAATGGATAGAACATCTAGACAGAGGATCAATACAGAAACAGAGAATTTGAATACTACAATAAGTGAGCTACACTTAACGGATGTTTATAGAACATTACACCCCACAACACTCACAACAACACCTTTTTCTCAGGGATCATTCTCAAGGATAGACCATATGCTGGGTCACCAAGCAAGTCTCAGTAAATTTAAAAAGATTGAAATCATGCAAAACACTTTCTTTGCCAGAAAATTCCCAAATATATGGAGGTTCAACAAGACACCCTTAAACAACCAGTGGGTCAAGGAAGAAATTGCAAGAGAAATCAGTAAATATCTTGAAGCAAATGAAAATGAAAACACATCAGAACTTATGGGATGCAGCAAAGGCAGTGCTTAGAGGGAAATTTATTGCCCTAAATACCTATATCAAAAAGAGGAAAGAGCAAAAATCAAGGAATTAACTGTCCACTTGGAAGAACTAGAGAAAGAACAACAGACTAACCCCAAAGCAAGCAAAAGGGAAGAAATAATGAAGATTAGAGCAGAAATAAATGCACTTGAGAGCATGAAAACAATTCAGACAATCAACAAAACCAGAAGTTGGTTCTGTGAGAAAATCAGTAAGATTGATGGACCCTTAGCAATATTGACAAAAAGAAGAGAGAAGATGGAAATAAATAAAATCAGAAATGGAAGAGGAGACATAACCACTAACCCCACAGAAATAAAGGAAGTAATGAGAGGATACTATGAACAACTTTATGCTAATAAATATGACAATGTAGAAATGGACAACTTTCCAGAAAGGCATGAACAGCCAACTTTGACTTGAGAAGAAATAGACGACCTTAACAAACCAATCACAAGTAAAGAAATTGAATCAGTCATTAAGAAGTTCGCCAAAAAGAAAACTACAGGACCAGGTGGCTTCACATGGAAATTCTACCAAACATTCCAGGAAAAATTAGTACCAATACTGCTCAAATTCTTCAAAAAAAATGGAAGAGGAGGAAAACTTACCTAACTCATTCTACGAAGCCAACATCACCCTCATACCAAAGCCAGACAAAGATATTGCAAAAAAAGAAAACTACAGACCGATCTCTGTAGTGAATATACATGCAAAAATCCTCAACAAAATTCTAGCAAATCAAATCCAGCAACACATTAAAAGAATTATATATCATGACCAAGTAGGATTCATCCCAGGTATGCAAAGGGTGGTTCAACATAAGAAAATCAATTAATGTAATACACCATATCAACAAATCAAAGCAGAAAAACCACATGATCATCTCAATTGATGCAAAAAAGGCATTTGACAAAATTCAGCATGCTTTCCTGTTGAAAACACTTCAAAGGATAGGAATAGAAGGGAACTTCCTCAGAATGATAAAGGGAATATATCAACAGCCCATAGCTAACATCATCCTCAATGGGGAAAAACTGCAACTTTCTCCATAAGATCAGAAACAAGACAAGGATGTCCAGTATCACCATTGTTACTCAACGTTGTGTTCAAATTTCTAGCCAGAGCAATTAGCTAAGAAAGAAATACAAGGCATCATATTTGGAAAGGAAGAAGTAAAACTCTCACTGTTTGCAGATATTTGTCAAAAAACCTGAAAAATCCACAGCAGAACTGCTAGAGCTAATAAATGAGTACAGCAAAGTGGCAGGTTACAAGATTAACACTCAAAAATCTGTCGTGTTTCTGTACACTAGTAATGAACAGTCTGAGGGGGAAATCAGGGAAAGAATTCCATTTACAATTGCAATGAAAAGAATAAAATATTTAGGAATAAATTTAACTAAAGATATGAAAGACGTATACAAAGAAAACTACAAGAAATTGTTAAAAGAAATCACAGAAGACCTAAATAGATGGAAGGGCATACTGTGTTCATGGATTGGAAGACTAAATATAGTTGAGATGTCAATTCTACCTAAATTGATTTACAGATTGAATACAATAACAATTAAAATCCCAACCACTTACTTTTCAGAAATAGAAAAACCAATAACCAAATTCATCTGGAAGGGCAGGGTGCCTTGAATAGTAAAAGTATCCTGAGAAAAAAAATGAAATTGGAGAACTAAATATAGTTAAGATGTCAATTCTACCTAAATTAATTTACAGATTCAATGCAATACCAATTAAAATCCCAACAACTTACTTTTCAGAAATAGAAAAACCAATAACCAAATTCATCTGGAAGGGCAGGGTGCCCTGAATAGCTAAAAGTATCGTGAGAAAAAAAATGAAAGCGGAGGTCTCATGGCCACCTGACTTTAAGGCGTATTATGAAGCTACAGTGGTCAAAACAGCATGGTACTGGCATGAAGGATAGGTCAAGCCTACTTAAAATTAGGCCTACGAGTCACCCCCAAGAGAACCTCTTTTGTTGCTCAGATGTGGCCTCTCTCTCCAGCGAACACAGCAAGCGAACTCACCACCCTCCCCCTGTCTATGTGGGACATGACTCCCAGGGGTGTGGACCTTCCTGGCAATGTGGGACAGAAATCCTAGAATGAGCTGAGATTCAGCATCAAGAGAATGAGAAAACCTTCTCGACCAAAAGGGGCAAGAGAGAAATGAGACAAAATAAAGTGTCAGTGGCTGAGAGATTCCAAACAGAGTTGAGAGGTTATCCTGGAGGTTATTCTTACACATTTAATAGATATCACCTTGTTAGTCAAGATGTAATGGAAAGGCTGCAGGGAACTGCCTGAAATGTAGAGCTGTGTTCCAGTAGCCATGTTTCTTTTTTTTTATTATTTTTTATTAATTAAAAATTAACAAACAAAACATTAACATATCATTCCATTCTACATATACAATCAGTAATTCTTAATATCATGACATAGTTGCATATTCATCATTTCTTAGAACATTTGCATCGATTCAGAAAAAGAATTAAAGACAACAGAAAAAGAAATAAAACGATAATAGAGAAAAAAAAAGATTATACATGCCATACCCCTTACCCCTCGCTTTCATTTACCACTAGCATTTCCAACTAAATTTATTTTAACATTTGTTCCCCCCTATTATTTATTTTTATTCCATGTTTTTTCTTCTGTTGATATAGTAGCTAAAAGGAACATCAGACACAAGGTTTTCACATTTACAGAGTCTCATTGTGAAAGCTATATCATTGTTCAATCATCATCTAGAAACATGGAGTAGCCATGTTTCTTGAAGATGATTGTCTCATGATATAGCTTTCACAGTGTGACTGTGATTGTGAAAACCTTGTGTCTGATGCTCCTTTTATCTACCTTTTCGACAGACGAGTAAAACATGAAATAAAAATAAATAGTAGGGGAAACAAATGTTAAAATAAATTTAGTTTGAAATGCTGGTGATCAATGAAAGGGAGTGTAAGGGGTTTGGTATGTTGAATTTTTTTGTTTTCTTTTTATTTCTTTTTCTGAATAGATGCAAATGTTCTAAGAAATGATCATGATGATGATTATGCAACTATGTCATGATATTATGAATTACTGATTATATATGTAGAATGGGATGATCAAAAGTTAAGAATGTTTGCATTGGTTTGTTATTTTTAAAAAAAATTAAAAATTAATAGAAAAAAATTCAGGTTAATGCAGAAACACAAATAGGTAATTGTTACAGAGGGTAAGGGCTCTACTTTACAGTCCTTCAGTAACCCACGCTTCTTACATTGTGTGACTATCTCATCTTCTAAGACTTCATCTGCATTTGTATTCAGCCGGTGGATGGCAGAAGACACCTGATGTGTCTCAACTAAGAGGTGACACATATCACTTCTGTACACATTTCTTTACCAAGAACTAGTCATATGGCCCCTTCCAAGATGCAGGGGGGCTGGAACAGAGAGGAGAACATTGATATCAGTGAGCACCCACAGTCTGTTACAGATACAGAACCAGTGGTACTTAGAAGATAGGAATGGTTTGGAAAAGTTTCAGTGCCATGTATAAAAGAGGATAAGATGCACTGGTGATAGGAAATATGGTTACCTGGATTGTGTACCTAATGCTGTCCATTTCTCTTATCTTTCCAGCAAAAGCTCTTCAAAAGAGTTTTGCCTCTTCTTCCTCTCCATTTTCTCTTGGGACAACTCCAATCACACTTTCATCCATGCCACTTTTGCCAATGTCACTCGTGACTTCTGTATTGCCAAGTCCTTCTCCCTTTTTTTCCCCCTCATTTTATTTTTTGGTTTTTTTATTCTTTATTAGAGATGGGGTTTGCAGAACAATCATGCATAAGGTATAGGATTCTCATATACGACTCCACTACTCCCTTGCATAGGCAGAATGTTTGTCACAATTGATATAGCACATTTTTATAATTGTACTATTAACTGTTAACTGTTATTTAGCTATAAACATGGTTTAACTTAGAGTTCACAGTATAGTGTAACACATGGTTTTTTTTTACATTTTATTCTGTTACCAAATATACAATCTAACATTTCCTTATTTAATCATATTCAGATATCTATTTCAATGCTGTTAATTATGTTCACAATGTTGTACTACCATCACCCTCATGTCAAAGCCAGATAAAGATACCACAAGTAAACTATAGACCAATGTCTTTTATGAATATAGATATAAAAATCTTTGACAAAATACTAGCAAACTGAATCCAATAGCATATTAAGAGAATTATATTCCATGATCAGTTGGTGTTTAATCCTGGTATTCAAGCTTGGTTCAACATAAGAAAAATTAATTAATACACCACATTAACACAATGAAGAAAAAAAAAAACATTGTCATCTCAGTTGATGCAGAAAAGGCATTTGACAAAATCCAGCAACTCTACTTGATAAAAACACTTAGAACAAGGAATAGAAGGAAACTTCCTCCACATGATAAACAGCATATATGAAAAGCCCACAGCTAACATTCTATTTAGTGGTAAAAGACTGAAAGCTTTCCCTCTAAGATCAGAAACTAAGATCAGGAACAAGGATACTGATCTAAGGATGCCCACTGCCAACACTGTTATACAACATTGTACTGGAAGTTCTTGCCAGAGCGGTTTGGCTAGAAAAATAAATAAAAGGCATCTACATTGGAAAGGAAGAAGTAAAACTGTCACTGTTTGCAAATGACATGATCCTACATACAGAAAATCATGAAAAATTAATGACTAAGCTACTAGAGCTGATGAATGAATTCTTTCAATGCTTTAAGAGCTCCGTCTAGAGTCCTTAACCTAGACCTAAAAACTCCAGTTAATCCAAGGCCAGATTACATTTCTACTCTAATTTCCCAGTCCTATACTTTGTATACATTTGTTATTCTAATTGGTCTAGAGCCCTTTAGTTATTCATGATTCATTTTAAATGCAACCTCTTCCACAGAATGGGGGCTGAAAGCCACACAGATACAGAGTCTCTGGGTTATTGAACTGAGTTCCAGCTCAAGTGCAAAAAGTCTCTTATAGAAATGCTTTCACAGAATCCACTTCTAACTTCTGGCCTCTCATGCTCCTGGATTTTACACCAAGGAAGATTGAAGAAGATCTGGAATACTCTTAGCATTTTGCTTATTCCTGTTATTTGGCAAAAACTCAAACTTGTTATATGTGCAGGCTCTAGACAATAAAGCAGGACTGATTGACTGACTCCTTTCCAAAGAATATTTTGCATTTTGGAGCAGTGCCAAGGCTACTATTTCACATAAGTGGAATCATATAATATCTTTGCCTTTGTTTCTAATTTATTTCACTCAACATGATGTCTTCACAGTTTATCCATGTAGTGTCCTTTTTAAGGCAGAATAATGTTCCATTTTATATATCACATTTTGTTTATCCATTCATCTGCTAATGGAAATTTGGCTGTTATGAATAACACTGCTATAAATATTGGTCTACATATACATTATTTTAAAAATATATTTGCTATAAAGTAGACTTTAAAACCCATATTTTATCTAATGGTGATTCACATTATATCTTTGAATGAAACAGATGCATTTATTTTACTGGAAACTCTCTGGATTATTTAAACTGTGGTGAATTGGCTTTGGTAACCTAGAGGCAAAGATAAGATAATGAACATCTAAATCTATTAAAATGATTTTTGCTTATATAAAATTCTCTGTAACCGAATGGAGTAAATTGACCTGCAATAGTGTTCATACTTGTTTTCCTGTTTGATTTTTCTCTCATAGAACCAGAAACAAGGACTATAAGAAATAATCTGAATTATTGACAGTTATGCCTATTGATAACCCTGAACACATTTAAGAGTTTATACTTAGTTAATGGATTACTTTGTGTCTAATTTTGGTAAGAGTGATGCTCAGTCAGTGTCAGTTGTAAAGTTCATGCTTGTTTTTCCAAATGGGGAGATTTTAGTATCATGATCTAATATGCTCTTTTTTACTATAAAGAAAAAGATACTTGTATTATGTATTAATGGGTGTTATTTCATATTAGTCCCAATGATAATAATAGTTTGCTTCCCAGAAGTGTGTTCTGTACTGCTGTATGTCTTCGGAGGAGTGCACTGACTGTGGACATACTGAATTTATGTTTGGAGTCTATTCAGAAGGTCTATATTAAGCCATCCATCCTTAATGTATATCCGTTCACCAGCCTGGCTGTCCCTAGAAATCCAGATAATTTCTAGGGGTTGCTGGATGATTTCGGGGTGACCTTGGGCATTTATAATGAATAAATTCCTCTGTTCCGGTTTAGGAGTTCTGTAGGCAATTTTCCCAGCCCCTTGTTTTTGTTCTTGTTGCTTTGGAATGGGGTGGGAGTTAGCATGCAAAGCTCCTCACAGCCTCCTTTGGGATACAGAACTTTCACAATATCGGTATCTATGTAGCTATAAAATACAAGTGTAGCCTTGTTATTGTCCTGGGATCATTCAAACCTTGGGGAGAAGAAAGATCCCTGGCTTGTTGTTACCTGTTTTAGTTTCATAAGCTGCTCAAGCAAATACCATGAAAAGGGATGGCTTAAACAGTGGGAATTTAATGGCTCAGGTTTTGAGGCCAGAAAAAAGCCCATATCAAGGCATCATTGGGTGATGCTTTCTCACAAAAGAGTGGTATTCTTGGTTCTTGACTCCTCTGTCATGTGGCAGCCTCTCCTGGCCTCACCCTTCTCTTTTAGTTCTGTTGATTTTCAACTTCTGATTGTTTGTCTCTCTTGTCTGAATTTTATTCTGCTTATAAAGGACTCCAGTAATAGGATTAAGACCCATCTTGATTGAGATGGGCTGCACCTTAATTGAAGTAGCCTCATCAGCAGATGATACTTACAGTGGGTTCCTACACATAAGAATAGATTAAGTTTAAGAACATGTTTTTTTGGGGATTGCATACAGCTCTAAACCATCTCAGTATTCTACATTATCATTATTTTAACCAATAAAGGAAAGTCTCTGATGTGTCTTTAAAGATGTAAGCATCTGAATAACCTATAAAAAGATATCCAGAGGTTATAACACCCTTTGAGTTGCTAAGTTACAAAGCTCTAATGTGAATTTAATTATAGACTGTGTCCTTACAGTAGTAAATGCTCCTCCAAGAGTTGGCACTTCCCAGTTAGTAGTGCTTAAGAAGAGAGTTCATTAAATGAGAGCTCAGTGCCGAGCAAATTCCAGCTTATTTGTGCATAGAGCACATTTACAAAAGGCAGATTACATATAAGATTGAATATAATAAATGCTTTTATCTTTAACTTAAACATTAGAATTTGTTTAATAGACTTTATTTTTTTAGAGCAGTTTTAGATTTATAGAAAAATTGAGATGAAAGTTAACTGTATACTCTACCCCCAACACACACACTGTTATTAACATATTAGTATGGTACATTCATTATAATTAATGGACCAATATTGATACATTATTAAAGTCCATAATTTATTTAGATTTTCTTAGTTTTTACCTAATGTCCTTTTTCTATCTAGGATCCTGTATTAGTCAGGGCTCTCTAGAGAAATAAAACCAACAGGAGAGATCTGTAAATATGAGATTTATAAAGGTGTCTCACACAACTGTGGGAATGGAAGAGTCCAGAATCCGTAAGGCAGACTGTGAGATTGGAGACTTTAATGAAGGGTCTGGAGGAACTCCACAGGGGATTTGGATTATCTTGTTGTGGGAGGCACATCTTTGTTGATCACAGATGTAATCAGCACAGGTGCAATCAGCTGGGTGATGATTTAATCAACCGGCCACAAAATATCCTTGCAGCAACGGTCAGGCCTGTTTACCTGACCAGACAACTGCACATAATCATTTGGCTAAGTTGACACCAGAACCTAACCATCACAGAGCCCATCCAGGATACTACAGTATATTTAGTTGTCATGTCTCCCTCTGCTTCTTTTGGCTCTCTCAGTCTGCCTGATTTTCCTTGTTTTTGATGACATTGGCAGTTTTGAGGATTACTGGTCAGGTATATTGTAGAATTCCCTTCTGTTGGAATTTGTCTCATTTTTTTCTCATGATTAGACAGGGATTATGGATTTTAAGAGGAAAATAACTAAGGAAAAGTACCATTTCCTTTACATCAGATCAAGGATACATACTGTGTATATGATTTAAGACTGTTAATGTGACCTTGATCACCTGGATTTGAGGTGTGGTTGTCAGGTTTCTCATCTGTAAAGTGAATCTGCCCCACCCCCATCTTTTTCAGTTGTGTACTCTGGAAAAAAGTCCCTATACACAGCCCACACCTGAAGAATAGGGAGTTACTTTTCACCTTCTTGAGGGTGGAGTATGTGCATAAATTATTTGGAATTTATATTTATGTATAATATAAGTTATCATTTGTAATTTATAAATTATATATGTATATTCCCACCAGTATGGGTTCGTGGATATTTATTTTATAGTTTGAAACATAACCCAGTACCACTTTTTAAAAAAGTGCCACAGTTTATCCATTTACCTGTTAAAGGATATCTTAGTTGTTTCCAATGTTTGAAAATTATGGATAAAGCTCCTATAAACATTCATGTGAAAGTTTTTGTGTAAGCATGTTTTCAAAGCAGTTGGGTAAATATGTAACAGCATTACTCCTGGACTCTAAAAATCATGTTTCACTTTGTAAGAAATTGGCAAACAGTCCTTCAAAATGACTGTTCTATTTGGCATTCCCACCAGCAATAAATTAGAAGTGTTATTGCTCCAAATCCTTGTCAGCATTTTGTACAGTCAATTGTTTGGATTTTAGCCATTTTAACAGATATGCATTGATTGGAATGTAATTTTAAAGGTTGGTCATTTAGCCTTACTATCATACTTTGTTGTATCTGACTTTAGAAGGATTAGTTTTCTCCTGATGTTTCCCTTAAAGTTAGCATTAAGAAAAAAATCATTTGTATTTTACTATACAAAAAACTGTTATAGATATTTTAAAATACTTCACTTATTACATTAAAATACAGTTATCTATTACCTTTGCTTTCTTATTACTAATTGCTGTTAACGTGCATTCCATTGGTGTTAATGTCTCACATTTAATGGCTTTTAATTTTTTTATTCTCATTTTCCATTCTTCAAAGTCATTTTTGTTTGTTTTTGTTTCTTTGTTCATAAAAGCTTTTTTGTTTCTGTTACATTATGTAGTTTTGTACCAATGGCTAGAAGCAGATCGTCATGGCAAGAGCCAAGATGCTACAAATACGACTTCAGGTAAAAAAAAAAAAAAACAAAGAAAGAAAAAGTTGGGGGTTTAGAAATTATTATTTTAATTCACCCCAAGCCCATTGTGAATGTTTCTTTATTCATTTTATCTTGGACAAATTTGAAGGTATTATTTTTATTTCTGTTCTCTAATCTGATCTTAATTTCTGTAAAAACGTCATTTGCTTCAAGCCTTGTCAGAAATTATTCATTTGTCTTTTAGCTTTCTTGGCAGATGTTCCTAGTTTCTCAGAGGAAAAGCTTAGTTTCAACTTAAATTGGGAGGTTACTTGACAATATTACTTGAAACTAAGTCTCTATATGTGCTTGCAACATTTTTAAATCCTAAACACTGGCCCCACTCATTCTAAAATCTTAAACAGTAGCATCAGAATTTTGAAATAGTTGGTTCTTTCCTAATTTTCCTCTAAATAATATTTGCCAAGACAGCTATGTGTGTGTGTGTGTGTGTGTATATATATATATATATATATATATATATAGCAATGATCTTTCCTGTTGCCCCTTTTTTTGGCAGTGATGGTGGTGATTTTGTTTTTGTTTTGTTAGATTTGTGTTATCATTTTTGTTGGGTTTTTTTGTTTTGTCTTGATTTTGGTGAAAGTCTTTCTCTCTGGATATGGTTTTCCTTTTCTGTCTTCTGATTGATTTCCTGTGCCTCAGGAGAATGGTGGTGTTCTTTGTTAACACAACAGTTATATGAGAATGGCTGGCATAGTCATGACTTTTCTGATTTATCTCCTCTTGCATTAATAACTTGATTTATGAATGAAGATAATATTACTCTTTTAACCAGAGACAGGCAGGACTTCCTTAAAAGGTAAGAGTTGAAAGAAGTTACACTCTAGGTCATGTGCTGCTTTTCCTGCTCCTTGTTTTATGTTTTGTTTACATTAATAGATGAGCATTTCGGTTATTTAAAGGTAGATGAAGGAGAGGGTTTCTTGATTGCTGTGTATTATTTTGTGGATACGCTGTTACTGTGGAAATAGCACAGTCACCAGTATAGACCTTTAGAACCAGGAGGTAATTTTTGTTGTTTCAATTTTTATTTCTTCTCCAACATAAAGTGAAAACTTTTTTTTGGAAAATTTTTAAATAAAGAAGTAAATAATCTAAGTATTCTTAGTGTCCTCATGAGAATCTACCACCAGCTTGAGAACATTATTTACTCTCCCTAAAATTAACAGTTCTGAACCCTGACTGTTTTTCAATCTGCTATCATGGACAGTTTCATGTTACTCCATTGACTTTTTTTATATTTGTGTACTCTAGGAGTATGGTGCAGAAATTTATAAACTTTCCTCAGGGATTACTTCTAGAGGTAAAAGGACTTGACTCTCTGTCTTATAAGATCAGTGTATGAAGTAGAAAGATATAAAATACTTGCCAAAATAAGTAAGAGGAATCCAAAGAAAAATTATCATTAACTCAGAGCTTTAATTAGAAATAGTAGTTTAGTTGTTTGGCAAGTATATTTAAATTATGTGCTTTTATTCAGGAAAGCACCTGTGTGTTTCATAGCACAGTCTTAAGCAAGATTTTAGAATGACGAATTTTCCCTCCCTCTGTGATCCTGTCAAGTTAAAGGCATTTTATCATCTATCTTTTTCTATTTTTGTCCAAAATGGGAAACTGGTGTGAGTAGTTAAATCAGGTTTCTCTATGATGTTCCTACTTGTACAAATACCGATAAATGACATTTATCTTCTTATATAACACCTATTATTTGCACTTGATTAGAATTTTAAAAGTAGAAAAGGCAAGAAACAATGAAATTGGCCTAAGACCTTCTAATTTTTCAATCTCAATGTTTAACATTGTGAATTTAAGGTCCATCCACATTAAAATATTTTATGAAACTAAGACCCTTTGGGAAAATAGTACTTGGGGGAATTAATTTTATCAAGAGGTTAGAAACAGAGCTGACAACTATTAAACTTTCTTATATATAGTAATAAAAGTATAACCTAATTTTATTTTTCAAAAGTTTTGGCAGGTAATGAATTTGGCTTAGAATAACTTGTTTCTTTACAAAAGTTGGTGTATATCTAATGTTTTCTTTGTACTAAACCAGATAACTTAGCAATGATATTTCTAATTCTGTTCATTCTGTTGCCTGTAAAAACTTGGAGATGCAATTACATTTATCAGAGATTTTTGTGGAAACTCAAGCAAAATGCTTCCTTTTTAGCATAACAGCATTCATTGTATTCTATCCATGTGTAAAAATTCAGGCTCACATGAAATACAGGCTTAATTAAATAAATTTATTTAAAGAATGAAATGTTTCTGTGTAGATGTTTTAATCGCCACATATTGAAATTAGGTTAATAATTAGATTACAAGAGGGAATATTTTAGCATATTTTGATTTTTAGTATCAATTTTCTAGCCAGGATTTTACAATTAAGATTTTGAAGTTTTAAATACATAGCTCTTATTAATGGTTTTTTTTCAATTGTCCATTGTTACTTTTTAAACTCAGACTTTTGGAGGTAGAAATTGAATCAGATTTCTACATTATCAGTCGATATGTGTAAAAAATAAAACAAAACCATGACATGCTTTTGAAAGCATCCTAGATAGTAACTAATTATTAATTACTTGTTGTAGGTGAAAATTTTGACCAGAGTCCTTTGAGAAGAACATTCAAATCCAAAGTTCTGGCTCACTATCCTCAGAATATAGAATGGAACCCTTTTGATCAAGATGCAGTGAACATGGTATGTGCTTTCTTTTCTCTCCATTCACTCTTTTCCCTCCCTTTTATTTTAGAAGGATAATGCAAGTGACTGTATTTTGATGTCTGCATTTTATCATTTAATTTAATCCTTTAAACAATTCTATAAGCTAGATAATTCTGTAAGATGGTAGGAACTTGTTCATAAAATTTTGAATTAATATAATGAGTTACCATTGCTTATTTAAAATCCTCTTTAGGAGTTTGTAGAAATAAAGTAGGTCATAGTTTTTAGATCTTTAAGAAGGGTCCTGCTTAGAAGCTGGATAATGTTTTGGACCACCATGAACTCTGTGATTATATAACTCAGGTGTTCCCAAAATGAGCAGATCAGAAATCAGGCATGATTGACCCAGAAGTGATTAAAGGGTAACTGAAACATTGTGACAGGTATAATGCTTTTTTTGAATAAAATCTTTCTGAGTAGTATTTTAAAAGTGGAGCCAAAGGACCCACTTTGACCTGATACTGTAAGGGAAGGAAAGTAAGATTTAGTAAATGCCTGCTAGGTACTTCATGTATAATTTTCATATATATACTTATATGTTCCCAGTAAAGATTCGTACTCATATTTTACAAAAGTTAAATAGCTTGCCAGAGGTATGCACTAAAGCTTAGAGGTTAAATCCAGATCACTTTTACTCTGTAGTTCATTTCTTTCCCCATACCATGCTGCTTTCCCAAAAGAAAAACTATGATAACTCAGTTTTGACATATACCAGAAATTACGTGAGTCACCTTAGAGCCTACATGTTATTTCTGCATCACAGCAAACTCTTTCCAGTCGTGGCTTGCATCAGGGAGAAAATAGCATGGTACTTTTTGTGAGGACAAATATTTGAGGCAGTTAGTACTTTGATTCTTTCCAGAGCACAGGCAGGTAGTTATCTTCCTAAATTGTTACACTGTACCAAAATAATCAGAAATCCCAATTTCTGTTGTGGGTACCTTGTTTCATCTTTGATGAAGACAGCCCTATGGATATTAATTAGAACAGAACTGTTAGTTATCTTTCTGAGACTTAGAGGAGCCCAAACAAGCTACTGACTAAAATAGTCAACAAACAGCAAAGACAAAAAAATTATCAGCTGCTTATGCCAGCAAGTTAATGGAAAGGGATTGAAGAAAAGAGTGTCTAAATGAAGCAATGGAAAATGGATAAGAACATAAATAGATTATAATACTTAATCTTCTTAAATAAGGTATTTCAAAATATGAATTCATCAGTAAAAAATCAGAATGATCTCCAAAATTAGATTCTTACTACAGTGTGAATCCACAGTCATTTGGAGCAATGCTACTACACTTGATGAGTTTCCTTTCTTTTTTTTTAATCATTTGAATGAAGTAATAGTAAGATATAGGTAATAGCTTTTTCCTTATCTGCAGAACATTAATCTTTAAGACAATTATCAACTTCCTTGATCTGTCATTGATATTTTCTCCATCCCTTGCTTCTGAGGTAATTTTATGTCAGCAGCAAAAGTTTCCCTCAGAAACTATAAACACATGAGCACTGTAGAACAGTTTGTTTATCGCTGCAAATCTAAAAGGATTTCCTGGCACTCCATTAGAATTTCTGGAAAGCATCCCATTAAACAAGTCTGCATTTAAGTCAGAGATTTAAAGCCCTTAGTTTCTTCTTTTATTTACTAGTAAGTACATTTGTATGAAGCTGCAGTTTATTCCCACCTAAAGGTATAAAGCTTTGTTCTTTCCTTTAGCAAAAACCTTCTCTGAGTCATCACATTTTGTAATATCAATCTTTCTTCTAACAACCAGCCTTAAATAAGGGTCAGTATTTTCACATGCAAATTAAGCACCCAAAGCAGTGAACTTTGTTAAATAAAAAAATTCCATTTGTATGAGTGAAAATATAATAGAAAATAAATATAAGTTATGGGCAAAAGTGGCTCTCAGTTACTTTTCTGTCACTTCTGGTTGCTGATTTAGAGGTTTTTATGAAAAAAAGAAATTGAAGTACCAAAAAATAGAACAGTACAACAAGGAGTCATATGCTCACACCTAAACTTACATGTCAACACTGACATGTTTGCTTCAGATCTATGTCTTTCCTCTTAAATAAAACAAAACATTGCAAACAGAGCTTGTGTTCCCTCACCTTCCCCATCTTTCGGGATCTCTTTTAGGCTAACTGTACATTAGTTTCATAACTTTGTATAATCTTATTCTTAATAATGTCTTAAACATAGAAATTGTTAGGAAGAAAGTATTATCGGTCCCTTTTTAAATAAACAATACGAAATACAATTATTCTATTTTGTATATCTATCCTGAATGAAACTTCTAATATATGAAATTCCAGGTAGTTAAAGGAATAATAACTAACAATTATAATGCTCTTTATAATCTAACTTTACAATTTATATAATTTACTGTTGACTTTGATCACAAAAGAAGGTAGGGTGGAATGATGAGCAAATAGTAAAGGATGAAGGATTGACTGAAAAAAACCTATTCAGTGCCCATCTTGCAAGATGCAAAGAAAAAAATAACTGCAGAATTTTTGCAAACTCAACAAGCAGTTGAATTTAAAATGGATACTACTGGGTTACATTAATAGATTTGATAATAGAATTAAAATAATCCCCTATTTTGATCCAAGTTTCAAGTTCATTGTTTGCAATAAAATATAGGAATAAGGCTGTTATCCATTGCTGAGTAAGCATTCCTGCTTTCTTAACATTACATCTAGAATATTTCAACAGCATCTCAAACTCAGCATGTCCAAATCTGATTTCATAGTCTTCCCACCTCCTTCAGTCAACCTTCCACCCTGTTGCCTAAGCAGCAATTTTGGATGTCATTCTTGAAAGCTCTCACTTTCTTACTGTCCTATATTCAATCAGTTATCTATCTGCTTCTCTGTTATTTCCACATATTCACTTTAGTTTAGACCGTTGTGGTCTCTTTTACCTGTGGACTCCTGCAGTAATCATCTAACTGGCCTCCTGCTCCTATTCAGTCCATTTTTCACAGCTTCTTTTTCTGCTGTTTCTTCTTTCTAGAAGGCTCTTCCATTTCTCCTTCACCAAGTGGATTTTTGTAGATCCCTCAGATTTCGTTTTAAATATGAATTCCTCCATGAAACCATCCTTGACCACCACCTGTCACCATCCTCCCAAGACTCAGGTTCCCTTAGGTTCTCTAACATCTTATACCTTCTGTAGTACTTATTATATTTGCAATTAAATAATTATGCAGCTAGTTATCACCTCTCCTCTATAAAGTAAGAACCATAAGACTATGAACAGCCACTCTTATTCATTACTGTATACTTAGTTTTGCACATAGTAGAGGCTCAAATTGTTGAATAAATGCTTGCTAGCTATACTCCCTGTCCTGTTTTCTTTCTGTTCAAGTGACACCTCCATTGTTAAAGTATCTTAAGCAAGAGTAATTAGGTGCTCTCTCTTCTCTATTTCTATAGCGTCTTGAATACACTCCAGAGCAGCACTAATCATATAACTTCATAACCATTGGTTTATGTGTGTGTATTTCCTACTGTGTGCTCCCCAAAAGAAGGGATTTTTGTGATATTTGTCTTTTGAGTTCCCAAGAGGTAATCCAGTGCATAGCATAAAATAAATGTTTATTAAAGGAAGGAAGAAAGGAGAGAAGAGATAGATGGAAGGAAGAAGGGGAGAATAGTAATGAAGAATGGACAGATTGACAAACTAACCAAATGTTTGTGAGTTTTCTGAATAATTTTTATGTGTATAATCAGGGAGAGGCCAGGATAGTCTTACACCTATAGAAAATAGAAAACAGAATTATTAAAATTCTAACCAAACTGACTGAAGGAGACCAGAGTTTATAAAGACATTTGATCAGTTAACCCTAGAGAGATACACAGTGTTAGTGAGCCTACTTTGGCCAAGATGATCTGGTCACCAATGATAACTCTCATTTTTAATTGTTTTGTTGTAGGAGGGTGAGATGGGAGAAGATATTGCTAGTAAATAGCAATGTGAGGGGATAGCGAGATATTGTTAAATGCCAGTGTGAGCACATCTTGATCTATATATCTCAAGTTTTCTGAAAAATGAACTTTTAATTCCTAATAATTCACATAACAATTCTCTTTTAAACATGAAAAAACAATAGCATTTTCCAATTCTTGGTTACCGGATTAGAGATGTAATTCTCAAGTTTTTTTATTTTTATTTTTTTATTTTTTGCAGGAAGATAATTTAGGGAGAATTTGTGCATCTGCTATCTATAGCATGGAAAGTCACTTTTCTCTTCGAGTACAATTTTTGGCAAGCTTTTCCTGTAAGTGTTTGAGTATGTGCTCTAGAAAGATACAGACCCTTAAGGAAATATGTAGTGGCTATTCAAAAGCAGCTTGAGCTGTAATTCTGTGGTTTATGGTGTCAGGAAAACCTATCAGTTAAATTAAGTCTGTACCTTGACTTTGCAGGGCACTATGTGTATATATATATATTCCCCCCCTTTCTTTTCAGGGGTTTGGGAATTGGTGAGGTTAATGCCACACCTCTGGAGGTTGTGTTTGGAGGATTATGTGGAATAACAATGCGGGAATATGTGAGGTGGGTGAGTGCCATAGTTTTAGGAAATCAGTATTTAGAAAGATCTACAGAGACAGATCTTCTTAAGATTTTGTGACTAAAAGCCTGAATGAGTCAGGGGTTTGCAGGGATTAGAGGATTTAGAGGTGGTAGACTGTACGGGTCAGTGATTGGATACTTATGGAGAAGGGTGATTGAAAATTTGTAATGTTTGGTAGTTGGGGGACGTTGGTGAAAGTTAGTGATTGAGGAGTGAATAGCCATGATTGGAGAACTGTAGGAACAGATAATCTCTAATTTTATATTTTATATCAGGCAGTGTTTTAGGTGTTTGGGTACATCAGGAA
This sequence comes from Tamandua tetradactyla, assembly GCF_023851605.1. NCBI lineage: Eukaryota > Metazoa > Chordata > Mammalia > Pilosa > Myrmecophagidae > Tamandua > Tamandua tetradactyla. Next base: position 94,542,217 of record NC_135333.1, on the reverse strand, counting down.
ACAGAACCAGAGTGCCTCTTTCAGTGTTCTTCGATTTTAGAGGTAGGAGACAATAAAAATATAAACAAATAATTCCAAGTATTGTTAAGCACTATGAAGGAAGTGAAAGAAGTTAGTGGTCAAGAGTGTGTGAGGGTAGAGAGTGTGTGGCTTTAGGCAAGTTAATCAGGAAATCCATTGAGTTGAAAGGGCACTATATTGCTATATTGACTACTTGATGTAAAAGAAGAACTAGAGGCTAGATTAAGAGATGAACTAAATCTGGCACTCGACTCTAGCTGTTTTTTTGTGTGTGTCCTTGTTCCTTCATTTTTTCATTTATTCAACAAATACTTAAGTGCCATGCATTATGGTAAACAGATTTGAGCTTAGCTTGGAGCAAGGGTGACACAAATCATCCCTTCTGCAGTCTTTACTGACTATAGTAAATGTGTCAGATACATTGTCATTCATAATATCAGCAGAGAATCTCATTGACTTGTTCTTGTGATGAAAGCAGCTTTGATTTATAGGTATAATTTTGAAAAAGTCCTGACATGCCTTTCCCTATGCAGTTATCCCCAAAATATAGGAATAAGTAATTTTTCCCCCAGCAAGTCCAGTGTTCATGTTCATGGGTTTTACCAAAGCCTGTATCTTAATCTACTCAAATATATATAACTTGCTTGTCAACATATAGAAAAAAAATTAAGTAAGGCTACCTTAGTTCCTAACAAGTCTTATATTGTCATGTGAACTGTAAAGGAATTTTCATTGTGAGACTAATGCTCACCTTCACAGTTTGTTTTATAGCCTTGTTGTCAATCACCATTTATTATGGCCCCAGATAGTTCCATATGTGATACTCTTGACTGTCTAAGGTTATTTAAATGTAGTACTAGTCCTTGGATAGTTTACAATCTAGAGATGTAACAAAATTAAAGAATACTAGTAATGTCCTCTAAATATCATGCAGGTATGTATACAGTAATACAATACTTTAATTGCTTCCACATTCCATAAAGCCTTTTTAGAGGAAAAGTGACATTTTAGTGATATTTAAAGGCGGAGAAAACATTTTTTATAGAAAGGTTAAGGAAAGCCTCCCCAAGTTGGCATTTATATGGACACTTAAGGAAAGTGAGGGAATGGTTTTGGTTATCTCTTGTTGCATAACAAGCCACTCCAATATTTAGTGGCTTCAAACAAGGGTTATAATTTTTCCCAAAAAAAGTGCTAGAAATAGTAAATAGTTTAGGCATTGTGGGCTATATGATTTTTGTCACAATTACATAGCTCTGCTGTTTGCAGTGCAAAAGCAGCCATAGATAATGCATAACTGAATGAATGTAGCTGTGTTCCAGTAAAACTGTTTACAAAAACAAGTGGCAGACTTCCTCACCAGTGAGGCCAGGAGAAGCACAACCGATCCCTTCCCGGGCTTAAGTTGCTTACTCATCTGCGGAAGCCCATCTCTGTAAACTATCATGATAAGAATAGTGATGTTACCCAGGGATGTTTTAGTTACGTGAAACTATCATACTCAAATATTTGACATCTTAAATCTCTGGCATTACAGATGACATTTCTGATCAGTTCTTGTACAGGTTTTATATATTAGGCTGTGTGAACAATAGAATTTCAGAAGGGCCTCAGTGTTTTCAAATTTAATCCAAGTTGTTCTTGTTCAGAGAAGACTCTCCTCCCAACCCCCTTCCCATCCCCGAAGGTCTTTAATCAACATATCCAAAGTCAGGAGCCTCTCAAAGACTTAATTAAAAGAAAAATCAACACAATAACCAACACGGAAAGTGTAAAATACACATTGTCTCTTTCCTATATTCATTTTCATTGACTATCTTTCTTCCTTCTGTAATAAATTAAAACTGTGGTTTTGAAACTTGTTTTATGAAGTCTGAGGATTTCCAAGAGTTCTTCTTGTGGTTCATCCATTCCCCTCAGGTGGCCCTGCTAACCTCTCGTTCCTCCAGAGTAGCTTCACATCTTTTTCTGACATATTGGGTATTTGCATACATTTTGTTATGAACAGGGTAATTGATTTGCTTAATAAAGATTGAAAACACCTGGGTTATTATATGATCATCTAAATCCTGTACACATTTTTCAAGAGTATAAAACCATAGTCTCGTGTACATTTATTTATTCATCCATACACTACCAGTTCTGTGCTTAGTGGTAGAATGCATGCTGGAGATACAGAGCTGAACGAGGCATAGTCTAGTGGAAGATGGGAACAATTCTTACAATTATGGTACAATGTAATAAATGCTATGATAATATTAAAGTTCAAGTGCTGCAGGAATCCACAAGGAAGGTTTCTGGAGGTAACTGTTAAGATGAGAACTTTCAAGGGGGCAGACAAGCCAGTTAAGGAATGGGTTCGGATTAAAGTGACCATTGTCATTTCTATCAGCCTTATGTTATACTGGCATCATAAAGAGTACTGCAGACACAATTACTTCCAAATAAGAAATAATTTAATTGTGAGTTCAATACTTCTAGAATTCTGTAATATTGTTCAAGGTGATATGTTCAAGCTGTCCAGTTCTTAAGAAATATTTTTCATGTATTCTTTTAGGATAATTTTTATTAGGACAGTTTCTCAGTAAATGCCTACTTTTCCATCTTTTTGATAGAAGCTTAATGAACTGGACTATGAATAAAGTCTTTACAATTTACAAATTTCATCTGACTATCGGCAGTGAGTTTTGGGAACTTTACCAGATTTTAACCCTGAAAACACCTTGCAGTTTCAGCAGAATGTAGCATTTAAAATCATGGGCTCCAGTGGCAGATTCATCTAGGTCCACTTCCTAATTGCCATTTTTCACCTGTGACTTTTTCAAGCAGTTTTCCTAATGCAAAGCATTTGCACAGAATGGCATGGGGTTAGTACTCAATAAATCTTGGCTGCTGTGTCATCATTGTTGTTTATTGTCATGAGAGGATGTTAGTTTGTCAGTGCCATTTCTGCATCTGTTGAGGTGATCATGCTGTTTTTCTTCCTTGGTTGGTTGATACAGTATACTACCTTAATTTATTTTCAAATATTCAGTCAACCTTGCATTCCTAGGACTTAAAAAAAAAGTAGCAGACTGATTTAATCCAAGGATGTAGTTTGCTGACTCTTGATTTAAAACAAAATTATTTTATTTTCCTTATACATCTGTGATTTGGGTGTGGATTGGTGGGGCAACCCCTTTCTAATCTGTTTGGTGCCATTTAGAGCAATTTGAAGGCTGAGAACTAGAGACATCTGAAGGCTTGCTCATTCATGTTTATCTCGTGGATGAGCTCAGCTGGGGCTTTCTCTGTGCCATCTCTCCATGTGGTCACTCCAGAATGGCATCCTCAGTTTAGCCAAACTTCTTTTTTTTTTTTGCAGAAACAATTACTGTAATTCACATTTTCTAGAATCTTGTGATTGTACAACAGCACATTATCTGGAATTCCATTCAAAGTCAAAGCTGCATCTATAAAGATTATTTAAAATGGAGTTGTGCGTAAATTATGTTTTGTTTTACCAAACAGTTTCCATAATATCATGCACCTGCACTTAATCTGTGTATTTTGGTGAATAGCTATGATTTCTGCAGGTACTGAGTTTGCAAACTGCTGAAGTTTTTTGTGAACTGTTCCAAATTTCCAGGTGAGGGCAATGCTAATGAAGATCAAAACAGGTGGCCTTTCTTAGGTACAATGGTACCTAGGCAAAGTTGGAAAATATGTCACAGTATTCATACATATAGAATACCCAGTAATCCACAATGTTAGAATGTAAAAATAAAATGTTCTGACTTATCAGACTTCGAAACTGAAATCTGTTACTCTTCTTTCTGACCCCACCTCATAAACTAAAAATCAAAACAGGTGAAACAGTCAAAGCTTACCAATTTTAATATATAGTTTTTCTAATGTACATACATGCTATTTTTTAAAAAATGAACTCATATCATTGAAGGAAGGAATATTTTCCTTTCCTTCATTTTCCTTACTACACCAGTTGGTACAGTAATTTCTGTCAGTTACTTTATCAAATGCTGGATTTTTAAGTTCGGTGATGAGAGCGAGACAAAATGCCGAGAGATATTTACCAGCCAAGCATTTCACAATGCCATCAGTACTCTGTTTTGCTTCACAAGAAAAGGTATGTGAATTGGAAAAACAGCTTACATCGCAAGGACCATAAAATATCATCAGTTAGCCACACTTCTTAATGTGCTGCTGAGGGATCCCAGGATGTCTGACCAGAGAGAGGCGGAAGCTCTAGTTAGTGCCTTTTTCGCCTTGCCCCAGAAATCACTAAATGTCAATTGTCACTTCCATCACATTCTTTTTCCTTGGCCAGGTAACTATGGCCCTCCAGCCAAATCCAGCTCACTGCTTGATTTTTTTCAAATATTGTTTTATGTGAACATTGCCATACCCATTCTTTTACTTGTAATCCACAGCTGCTTTCCTTCTACAATGGCAGAGTTGTTTTGACAAAGAACATATGGCTTATTGAGCCTAATATTACTATATGGGCTCTTTACAAAAAAAGTTTGCTCCCCTGGTATAGGCACTCTCAGAAGCCCACCCAGGATCAGGAAGAGGGGTGTCTTGAAGAGCATGTGGAGCTAAAACTATTGTTAGAGCCACTTTTGGAAAATACTGTCTACCACCGGTAGTGAGCCATGTGGCTACCTGGAGGAAGATGCTTCTAGACAGAGGTGTAACAAATGTTGGCAGAGGCTTGTTAGTGGTGTGGACAGCACTGTGGCCGGTATTGGTGGAGCAGAGTATGTGAGCTAAAGACTAATAGGAGAGAAGGGCAGAGAGGTTGCTGAAACCAAGGAGACTACTGTAAAGCTTTTGACTTTTAGTGAGATGGGAGGCAGTTTGAGAGTTTTGAAAAATACGACAAGATCTAACTTATTTTTGAAGAATCATTCTGGCTGCTATGCTGGGAATGGATTATCGGGGGCAAGGGCAAAAGCAGGGAGACTGGTTAGAAGGATATTACAGTCATCAGGGCAGGAGATGAAGGGGGTTTAGATTACGGTGATAAGAGTGAAGATAGAAGTAATGTGATTCTCAATATATTTTTGAAGGTAGAACTGATAATATTTGCTGATGGATGGGATAATGAGTTGAAAGAGAAAAAAAAGAAGTCACAGATGACTGAAAGAATTTTGTCCTCAGAAAACAAAATGGATGAAGTTGCAGGGAAGACCGATATGGGGAAAAGCAGGCTTGGAGGAGATTAGGATGTCACTTTGGGATGTGGTAATTTTTGAGGAAAGGAATGTTAAATAGTTCTTTAAAATAGTTTAGAAAGTGAGTCAAGTTCATGCAGTAGTAAATTTGGTAGTTGACAGTGTATATTTAAAATCATGGAAGAAATTGCTCATGAAGTAAATTTGGATAAAAACAATATCCGAAGTGTGATGGAATAATCTTATGGCATGAGCTGCAAAGCTGAGGGATTTTAAAGAGGAGGGAAGGACCGTGGTATAAAGTGGCCACGAGGCGCAGCCAGGACACCCATTCTGTACTCTAACCAGATTGAATTTCTTTCACTTCCTCAAACTCTCGTATTCTATCTTCTTGGCTTTTGCACATGTTGTCTTCACTGCCTGGAATCGTCTTCTGCCTTCTGTTCATCTCACTAACACCAACTCATCCTCAGGTTTCAACTTGGACTTCATTTTTTTCTGGTAGCACCCTCTTTTCTAACTTACATCCTCTTATTAAATTTGTTCCATAGCAGCTTGTATTTTTCCTGTTGTAGCACTTCCCAAACTTTATGGTTAATGATTTTTTAATCATGTTTTCATCACTGCGCTGGATGCTCTGTAGGGGTAAAAGGAGCCTTGCCTGCAGTTCCCACCATTATATCACCATCGCGGGGCCGAGCTCATAATAGCCACTTAAAATGCATGTTGATGGTTTGAATGAAGTACATGTAACTTTCAAGGTAAATTGTGTTTTCTTGGTAATAGAGGTATTTGGAAGAGCTTCTAAATTTTGTTCCAGATTGGTTCTTAACTCTGAAAAAATAGAAAAATGTAATGTAATAATGTACATTGTGTGATGTAGTAATAGTATTATTTCTATATTATAATAAGATACAATAGAGAAGTTGGAAAGAGTATGTAAAATTTAATGCTTATTTTATGAGGATGGTTGAATTATGAGTTGTTTTCCTCAGCATTCTTCATATTTTCCCTTATTTATAATATTTCTTTTATTTAAAACATTTCGTGTGTATTTTCAGTGTCTGACATATGGCATCTTAAGCTCCTTAGATAATTTTGTTCCCAAGTTTGACTTAATCCTGTGTAGTTCACACCAGAGCATAGTCTCTCCTGAGAATAACCTAGAATGTCTTATTTCTTCCCTTCTGCTTCAGTATTTGAAAAAGCTTTCCTTTTTCAACGTTTATTTTTCTGGGATAAAATATATTGTTCAAAATATCAGGGATGATATTTAACTTTCTTGGCTTAAACATTTTTCCCGTTTATCAAATGAGCTGTCACCCTTTCTTCTAAAACATTATCATTATTACTATAAAAATAATTCTTAAATATTAAATACATGTAAATTGCCTTTGTACAGTTTGTCTTCAAGTCACTAATTTTAGTACTTGTATATAAAGAAACTGCAGCTCAGAGAAGTTTCATGGTTTGGTAAAGTCACAAGGTTGTCACAGGAATACTGGGACTAAATCCAGGATCTCCCTGTTCCTAGTAAATACTACAAAGTAAAGGGTTTTTTTTCCATGTATGTATGTTCCCTATTAAGAAAAAATTTATTTACATGTAAATGAGGAACTTACAATATGTTTCTAATTTAAGGCTGCTGATAATGTTTAATCTAAATAAAATGTGTCCTTCTGAGTCCTGTTACATTAAAAAACAAACATGTTTTTTAAAAATTTTCTGGTTTGAAGTTATTTGTGAGCTGCATTCTGATGCTTTTTTCACTTCCTCCACAGCTGTGCATGCCTAAAGGGCTATCTTTCAGAACACAAACTGACAATAAAGACCCTCAGTTTCACTCATTTATAATTACCAGGGAAGATGGCTCTCGTACCTATGGTTTTGTTCTGACTTTTTATGAAGAAGTTACCAGTAAGCAAATCTGCACGGCAATGCAAACACTCTACCAGATGCACAATGCTGAACACTACAGCAACGTATATGCTTCATCCTCCTGCAGCATGGACTCACTGGCAAGCAGTATTGATGAGGGAGATACAACTTCCCTTTTGAAACTCCAGCGATACAACTCCTATGACATCAGCAGAGACACCCTATATGTTTCGAAGAGTATATGCTTGATCACACCACTGCCTTTCATGCAGGCCTGCAAGAAATTTCTCATCCAGCTTTACAAGGCAGTTACCTCACAGCAACCACCACCCTTGCCACTTGAGAGCTACATACATAATATCCTTTATGAAGTTCCTCTTCCACCTCCAGGGAGATCGCTGAAATTTTATGGTGTTTATGAACCAGTTATCTGCCAGAGACCCGGGCCCAATGAACTACCCCTCTCTGATTACCCTCTTCGGGAGGCCTGCGAGCTCCTGGGATTAGAGAACCTGGTACAGGTGTTTACCTGTGTTCTTTTAGAGATGCAGATCCTTCTCTATTCTCAAGGTAGGTCTTCCCTGGAATTTAAGTTTTCTTAAAACAGGTGCTTAAGCTCCTGGTAACTTGTCTTCTGAGTCCTGTATTTCCAGGAGTGTTAGAACCAAATAATTAATGTTCAGAGTTCTTTTCTGTTTTGTGTAAAAGGAGCATATATGAGTGAGCCCAAAGGCTGAGACATTGCTTCTCTTTAAGGTGTCTGTGGCTGTAGAGAAAAACAGAAAGGAATATAAACACACTACCTTGGATAATTTGGTTTTTTTTTTTATTTTTTATTGAAATGGCACCTTTTCCCCCGATAATGCATAATTATCACAAAAGAAATGTATTTCTTTTCATAAACAAAGTGAGAGAATCCTATTACTACCAGGAACATATAGACCTCTCATTCTTTACAGATTAGTAAAGGTTCACATCAAAACTCAGCTGACATTGGAAAGCTGTGAATAAAATTGTTGGCTCTGCAGCTTCCTGAGGCAGCCGTCAACTTTGGATCTTTGCCTGCAGGAATATTTCATTTGAGTGAGAAAAGACATGCAGACACTAAACAGACATGACTTTCCTAGGTCTGACACTTCTGCCAGTGCTGTGTGGTTTTTTTGTTTTGTTTTGTTTTATTTTGTTTAATCCCAGAAGTCATCTTTGTGATCTCTTTCTTTCATAGTTCTCCCAACACATACTTAGAAATTATCAAAATATAGATTCAATTTTACCTGTTCATTTACTGTACTAATGTCCCTATTACTAGAGTACTGGTTCCAAAATGAATATGAATTCACAGGGAAAATAGAGATGCTGTCTCCTAATAGATAGTCAGTTAAAGGGAAATACAAAATGATACCTGTATATCGATGGATTCTTTGAGTGGCAGTTTGCTAACTTGTGTTTAGGCTGACAGAATTGTAGTGCAATCTCCAGCTGCTACTGTCAAGCTTATTTTGCCACTTTCCTTTTTTGTTTTTGTTTTCTTCTATTTTAAATTATAAGTGAAGCTGAGCCAAGTAGGCTATATTTGTACTTCCCCATCTTGTGTGTATATTGACACTATTTGTGTGTTGACAGCCCTTCATGAAGTTGTATTTTCTTCAGTTTATCCTGTGTGATATTCTTTGATAATATGTTCCAGTAACTGGGTATTTGTTTTCAGGAGGTTCTTCTTGAATATTCAGGCTAAATTTTTTATTTTCTGCTCATCATTACCAGTAGCTCTGCCTTTTGTATCTGAAAGATTTAACTTTAATTTTTTCTCCTTATTTCTTTTTTTCCCTGAAGTGGTTAGAGGTAGGGAGTTCATGGAAGAGACAGGGGCTGGGCGCTTCATACACTCAGTTGTATTATTAACTAATTGATTGATATTAACTATTATGATCTCAAAGATCATTTAGTTTAATTTCCTAATGTTGTGCCTAGAGAAGTATTTTGGGCCCAAAAGAATGTTGATTTTGAAGTCATGACAATCCTTGATTCAAATCTCTGCTCTTATCACTTAGTAATTGTGTTCCATAACCTTCTTGACTGTCCATTTCCTCATCTTCATCGGGGATAACTGTTTCTGTTTTTTCTTTTTCCTTAACTGATTTATTGTGAAGGTTAAATAAGAAAGCCTGTATAAAATATTCAGGGTGTAATTGGCCCCGATTAAATGCTAACTGATATTGTAATTATTAAAATTCTTTTAGTCCCACATAATCCTCTACATGTTATGCTTATCTTAAGTTGTGAGGGTCCACATACAGCTTTGTTAAATTAAGTAGTTAAGGCATTTGTTCCCAGTCAAGAAACTAAAAAATGGTCTGTTGTACTGTATGCCATGCTTTTTTTTTTTTTTAAGGAAAAACCTTCTATTATCATACTTCCTCTTTTAAATAGTACTGTAGATCTCACTGCTTATGATCTTCCCTAGGCCCTTTGGGTTCTTTTTGCTGTGTTCGATTAGCTCGAACTTCTTGTTTTATTACGGAATCTGCTTGTTGAAGTTTGAAAACATTGCAAATGCCAAACAATTATCATGATAATCCAAAGTGAATCAAAGTAGATGAATTTCAATTATGAAAATGTTCTTCTAGACTAATTTGAAATTCTGGTTCACAGCCCATTTAAACAGATTTGGTCTGTTATTTACAGAGTATATGCATCATAGTCACTTTGCGGTGGTAATTAACTAAAACTTTAAGTAGAGAATGCACCCAGGAGGTGAAAGCTGTTTTCTGTAACCCCAACATCAGAAAGAGGCACTTTTTCCTGAAGACTGAAATTACCTAAAGGAGGGCAATATGAAGATTGGAGTATGATCCTCTTTTCAAAGAAATAGTAGAGGCATAAATGATAGGGAAATTTAAACACTAAGGTCTAACTTTTAATACCAATAATTAAGGTCTTAGGAACATTCTGGGGCCTTGCTTACCTCCTGTGCTTTTCACAATGGAAATAAACAGTTACTCACTGCCTTCCTAAATGCCTTTCCGTTGCTCCTCCTTCCTCTCCTTTCTGTCCCTCCCTTTTGTAAAAGTCTGCATGAATTTAATTAACCGTATCAGAAAGTAGAAGCTATTTGAAATTTTCTTGAAATAGTTTACAGCGTCCTAATCACAAACTGTTACTCATGTTCAAGTGAGCATCATGGCTTTTTGGTTATGAAGTTTGTAAATCATAAAAGCAGACCTGATATTTTGATACAGAAAGTGGGTTTCCATGACATGTATCCTAAACGTTATAGAATTTAACCAACTTTGGTCAATATTTTTATATTACTGTGTTTAATTTATAGAAACAGAATCTTCTTATTAAGACATGTTTCTTATTACTTTTTCTTTTTATTCAAGCTACTAATCCCGTCAGTAATGTGTAGTAAATATTTCCTTCTGGTTTCTGGCTCTTCATTTTCTTCTGGGGTCTTATGATGAACAAATACTTTGACTATTAATGTAATACAATACACCTAATATTTTCATTTATAACTTAGCTTTCAGTCATATTGAAGAAATCCTTCTCTACTCTGAGATCATAAAAATATTCTACATTTTGTTCTAACATTTAAAATGTTTTCATTAAGTCTATAAAAACTCTGTAAGAATTTTTGTTGTAAGGATGGAATCAGATTATTATTTTTTTAAATGTATATATATAACCTGTAATCCTCGTACTGTTCATCAGTTAGAACATTCTGCAGTGCCACCTGTGTCAGGCGGAAATGTTGGGGGGTTGTTTCTGGTTTCTCACTACTATTCTACTGACTTAATTTTCTGTCCCTGTACTAAGCCACATTTTTGTAATTCCTATTGCTTTAAAATAAGTCTTTATATCAGATAGGACCATTCTTTTCACCTTACTTTTATTGGAGTTTCAGTTGAATCCAGCTTTGGGAGAATGGACATCTATAAACTATTGAGTCTCCCTTTTCTTGAAAATGGTAATCTCTATTTATCAGGTTCTTCTTTAATGTCTCAGTAAAGTTTTATAATTTTTTCATAAATGCCTTGTACCTCTTGTCAGTTTATTATGTTCTTCACATTTTTCATTACTAGTATAAATATTAATTTTAAAAATTTCCATTATAAATAAACCAGATACAAAAATCGCACAAAACAAGTGTATAACTTAGTGTATGTCTGTGTACTTGTAGCCACAACCCAGGTCAAGAAATAGAAGTTTACAGCATCCTAGACACCCTTCTTTGTGTTCATTCCCACATTCAGCCTCTTCCCTCCCTCTGAAAGAAACAGCTGACCTTACTTTTACAGAAACTTTCTTATATTTCTTCATGGTTTTATTACTCAAATGTGCAATCTGAGATAGTTATTCTTGCCCATTAAAAAAAAATGATGCGTCTTTTGTGTTTATTTTAATCTACAGATTTTCCCCTCTTCACTCTTTTTCCTTACTATTTATGTAATGTCATATCAATTTTATCGATAAGAAAACCCAAGTATTTGATCTGTCGAAAAAGTCTGGGTTTTGTTGATTTCATACTCACAGAGCAATTCAAAATGGTTCTTTGCTCTCTGTATTTCTTACGATTTGACAGCTAGATCCAGATGCTTGATCAGACTTAGATTCAGTCTGGATCTTTCATGCAGAGGCACATATTTTTTTATTGTCTCTCTTTTTTTATGTTAACAGCCATTGATATTTAATCTGTAGATCCATTCATACAGTGGAGTTTTCAAAATGGTGACATTCTAATTCCATCATTTATTTTTCATTTATTAGCTGGAATAATTTTGTGTAGAGATGCACTCATCTGTTTGTTTACCCTGTGGTGCAGTTTATTTGTTAAAGGCAAGAGAATGCTTGATTCTTTCCTTTTATTTATTAATTTTCAAGATAATGAATTTGTTCCCAGTCATCCTCTGGAAGTGACAAGCTAGACATTTTTAAAATGAATGTCATTATGAACTCAAGAAATTAGCCATACTTTATAAGTGTCCTCATTGTATGTATCCTTATTTTAGCTCCAGTTGTCCCATCTTTGACCACTGGGAACCTCTTCTAGTTGGCTCCTTGATCCTTTTGATATGACTGTCATGTTCATTAGTAGCTTTCTTGCTATCTGGTTGGCAGGACATTCCAAGCTCTTTTTGTGCCCCAGACCTAGAATTAGCCAGTTTTCCAAGAAGCCCACATTTCTTGATTGGGAAATGATATTTCAACAGTCTTGGTACTTACTGCTACTGGATTCACCATTTTCTCTAGGTACTTCATTTGGCAGAGTTAAGGTATGGATAGACATATGTGTGTATATGTATTTTTATAGATGTGTATATTTATATTCATCACAGCACACACATACATGTAATCTTAAGGTAAAATAATTTGTGAATTCATTCTGTTATTTTCAATTCTAATTTAGAACTGTAGAGTTTTTACTTAATTTATGTATATTACACCTGTATCTTCAGCAAGTATGGGAATAAAACCAAAGCTGTAGCCACCTTGGATCAGTTAATGCCCCTAGAACAGCCAGAAATTTCAGCTTTAACGCACTAGACTATTGTTTCCATTTTGTTCCTGGCCTTTAATATTGTTCTTTATATTTTACAAATCCATCTATTCTCATAATAGTGTGTTTTAGAATTATTTTATATAGAAATTTTAGTTTAATTTCTGATCTCTAGACCATCATACTGCCATAAATAGAAATTTTTTTAAAAAAGATCACTGAACTAAAATAAAAATGAACAGATTGACTGTGGCAGTTACTACAGAATATGACAAATGCTAAGCATAATAATTTTATTATTAATAATATAAAATATGAAACTCATGTTTCTGGGTTTTTTTTTTTTAATTGCCTGTTATATTTAATCTACTTTAAATAATGTAAATACTTAATGCATGCATAGATATGTACAATGCAGTAGATTTTGTTAATAGCTTAACCTCTTCATGAAATGAATGAAGTACTACTTTTAACACGTAGTCATGGATGTCAGAGAATTATATTCTTATAAATATATACTTTTATCTATAGAGGTTATATATTTTTTTAAATTCAAAATGCATCCTTTCTCTATTTCCAATGATTTTTGGAGGCTCTACAGAATATCATGACACTCAGTTGTGATTAATGTTCTTTTTACTGCTTATAAAATTATAAATCAAACAACTTTTAATATAGAAAACAGTTTATACAATATTTAGTTCATTATCTATTTTGCAAGCCATACTTGACTTTGAAACATATGTATATACTTTTCTAAACAAAAAAGGCATCTAATTTCAAATTCAAAAAACTTTGCAAGTTAAATTCAAATTATTTATTCTTATAGACTATTCCATTGTCCACAGATTATTTCCATATTGATAAGATTCCGCAAGTTTTTGATACCTAGCTGCTTCCTGCCGCCTGCAAGCAAATTTTTGTTTTAATAAATGTGGATTTGTATTATTTTGAATAACTGCAGTATATTTCATTATATAACTGGCCATAATTATTTTAATCTGATCCCGCTTGTTAGATTTTAGCACATTACTAATAGTTTACTATTATACATGGCACTTAGAAGTATCCATGTACATGTGTTTTTGTATATTACTTGATAAATTCCTAGAATTGGAAGTGTTAGGTCAAGTGATCTGTACCTTTTTAAGCTTTGGATAGATATTGCCAAATTACTATCTAGAAAAGCTCTAACAATTTATCCTGCCATAAAGTAGGATGCCCTTTCCTCCAAACCTTTAATGTGTGTCATGGTCAGGTACATGTGTCATCTTGGCCAGATTGGGGGGCCCATTTGTCTGGTTGGCCACGTGCTGGCCTGTCTGTTGCAATGAGGACATTTCCTAGAATTAAATCATGATTATGTCGGCTGTATCCACAGCTGATTGCATTTGTAATCAGCAAAGGGGAGGGCCTTCTACAATGAGTGATGTTTAATCTAATCACTGAAAGGCTTTTAAGGAGGATTCAAAAGAGACAGTCTTTCTTCCTGCTTTGGCCAGGAAGACTCTCCTTTGAAGTTCATCCAGACCCTTCATCCGAGTCGTCAGCTTCACAGCCTGCCCTATGGATTTTGGACTCTACGTTCCCATGGTTGTGAGACACTTTTATAAATTTTATATCTACGGATATTTTCTGCTGATTCTGTTTCTCTAGAGAACCCTAGCTAGTACAGTTTAGTACCAAGAATGGGGTGGTTCTTAGGTTTGGTTTTTAAGACATGATCATGATTTAATTTTATGAAATGTCTTCATAGCAACAGACAGGCCAGCACTTGCCCAACCAGACAAATGGGCACCAACACCTAGCCACACTGACACATGAACCTGGCCATGACTCTGTGATTTTCTTTTTTAATATTTGTCAGTGCAATAAGCAAAAAGCAGCTCATTTTTTACCCATCATTCATGGTAAAAAAATTTTTTTAATTTGCCTTAGTATTTCACCTTTTCTGATGTGTATTTGTAACTTTATGCCAATCCTTTACAGTATGTTTTATTGTATAATGTGGACAAGTGTAATTTTTTAGTGTCCAAATAGTTTTATTTAATTTTACACACCTTCAATGTTAACATTTTAACTCCTCAGTACACACTTAGTGGCCACCCATTGTGTATAGGCCCTGTATCAAGTGCTGATATTTAAAATACAGTCATTGCTGCCCAGGAAATGACAGTGTTGTAGGAAGAAGAGACACATAAGCAAATCATTATAACATAATAGTAATTTATTAGTTGCTGTGACGGACATAAAGGTAGGCTACTATAGAAGTATGTAGAAGGGACTTTAGTGATGGTTAGAAGTGTTTAGGGATGACTTTCCAATGGAACAGTTCCCTGAAGAAAAAACTAGAACTTAGCCAGGCAGTGGGTAGGAAAGGGAAATTCTGTATAGAGGGAGAGGGTGGATATTCAGAGGTTCAGGGTCCTGTGTAAACATGCCACATTCAGTGAAAACTGCAAGCAAATCATAAGACTGCAAATGGGTGGTAAGAAATGAGACAGGCAAGGGCCAAATCATGAAAAGCCTCATAGGCAATGCCAAGGCATATCTTAAATATGAAATAATTTCTTTTAAATATTTATTACTTTGAGTATCAAAGGAAACTTTCCTTAATTAAAAAACATGTTTAAAGAAGAAAGCCCTACCTTTTGTTTTCTTGATTCAGTTAAGAATAATTTACTTGTTTCCTTAAGTAATTGGATTATTAAAAATTATGCGGTATTTCAGCTAATCTAAGAGAGTTTAGAACTGGGAAAAACAGACATAGAATACCCACAGCTTGTGTCCAGTAGAAGCAATTAAAACGTATAATTTATTTTCTCTTCACATGGTATTGTTTTCCATAATCAAAGAAAGAAATGAGCCAGAGATGCCAGTTTCTATTACTTGAGGAATGTCTGTGTTTTCTAAGTCTGAACATTTTCCCCATCGATAGTATATAAGGAGCCAAGCTTTTGGGGATTTGGCTGATTAAAACCCCAAACCTTTCAGTCTGAATCTACTCAGAAGACAGAAATCACACAGTAATTTAAACAGAGAAATTTAATAAAAAGAATAATGACTATATGACAGAAGAATAACATGAAGATGTAAAGAAAGCTCTAAAGGGTACCCAAAGAAGGACAAACTTGGAAGGGGGCCTGCTTCTCAAGGCTGGGGCTCATACCTCATTGGAGAAAATGTGGATACAGCCTTTTGGCTGGTGGAGAAGTTCACCATGTTGCCTGGGCTAGAGATGTTTCTCAGTCACTGGGCAAGCAGAAAACAAACCTCCCAGGTACAAGGAAGCCTTGGCTGTGAGCAGGCATGTAGAAGTGGTTGGGTTATCACACTGGGTGCAAGATCTGAGTGTGCAGTGTCTGTGTTTAGAGAGCCATGAGAACTTGGTTACTGGGCTCTGTCTCTGGGCATATGGCTACAGCAGTGTTCCATCATATGTTCTCACACCTCCACACTGCTGACGAACCATGCAGCAGGAGCAAGAAATAGCAAAAATAGGGAAAACACCATCCTGCAGAACCAGGGAGAGAAGACCCCTCCTCCTGAAGCAACTCTCCAATGCCCTCTACTGGTAAAGTGTAGAATTTTTCTCACCTTACAAGAGAAAAGAGTACAATCCATTGCTGTAGAGTAAACACTGAGTGAATTTAGATCTGAGAGGCAATAAATGGATAACTGGCACAGGATTGACTGCTTAAAATCCTGAGCTGTTCTAGCTTATAACTGAGGAAGGAAAAAAGCAAATTCTGATGTTCCAGGAATTGGTTTGGCGCTCACAGCTGGACCTTAGTGATATTGCAGACTGATCTGATGTTCACAAGTAAAACATAATGTTCTCCTATTGGACATACATAATTTCACAAGAAAATCCACTTCCATCAAAGTCGCTGTGCAACCCACAAAATCCAAAAAATCTCCTTCATGGCTAAATGAGTGACTGTCACTTCCTTACCAGTTACAGCTCTATCTCTGCTTTAGTCTGCTTTCTGTGGATATCAGACTTACAGCGATACCTCACTTTCTAGTGGCACCCAATCCAAAGCAGGTCTTACTTCCTTAGACCCTTCCCAAAACTACCCATCCAAAATCCAAATCCTATTATAAGTTCTTCCTAAATCCTCTTACTTAAAATTCCATGATTGCCCAATAAAACCACAATGAGATACCATTTCACAACCATTAGAATGACTGCTGTTGAAAAAAAAGGAAAATAACAAGTGTTGGAGAGGATGCAGAGAAATAGGAGCGTTGCTGTTCCTATTTCATTGCTGGTGGTAGTGTAAAATGGTGCAGCTGCTCTAAAAGATGGTCTGGTGGTTCCTCAGACAACTCAGTATACAACTACCATATGACCCAGCAATTCCAAATACTAGATATATGCCCAAAAGAATTGAAAGCAGGCACTGAAACTGTTATTTGCACACTGAAGTTCACAGAGTCATTATTCACAATTGCCAAAAGATGGAATTAACTCAGTGTTCATCCTCTGAAGAATGGATAAATAAAAATTGGTGTGTATACAGTGGAATATTGTTCAGCCATAAAAAGGAATGAAATCCTGCCAAACCCCAACCAAAACCATTCCAGCCAATCCTAAAGAACATCTAGGGCAATACGTAAGATTCTACAAAGGTTCCATGTACTAGGGTAACTTTCTAGAAACCTACAACCTCCAGATGGGTCCCTGGACCAGACATATCCTGAAATGGCAGAGGGCCCAGCCTCTCCAGAACATCAGCTAGTTCCATCTACCTACCCCATATTATTGACATCCCCCTTCTAGCATGAAAAAGTTAGAATGGGCATAGCCCAAATACCCCTTAAGAGTGGGATAGAAAGATCAAAAGGTGATGGTGGAGTTACATAGAGAAGGTAGAGTTTAACAAGCGAATATGATTGCTGCATCTTAAATTGATATTTCTTTTAGTCTTTTCAGTATCTTAGAGCAGCTAGAAGTAAAAACCTAAAATTGTGGAATTGTAACCCATACCAAACTCTGAAATCTATTCTACAAGTAATTGTTGTTCTGAGCTTTGAGATTTATCGCTTTTTTTGTATATATGTTATTTTTCACAAAAAAGAAAAAAGTTGATTGCGATGATAGAAAAATATTTACGCCTTCTAGCCTCCTATGTTCTGGAGCAGCTAGAAGGAAAAATCTGAGAGGTTGATATGGTAGCCCATGACAGACTCTGGGATCTGTCCTGTAAATACTTGTTGAAGAGTGCTTTGAAAACTGTTGCATTTTTCTTTCTTTGCATTGTATATATATTATATTATACAATAAAAGAAATTTTTAAAAAAAGGAATGAAGTCATGGTAACGTGACAGCATGGATAAACCTTGAAGACATCATGTTGAGTGAAATAAGCCCAACACAAAAGGACAAATGCTGAATGATCTCACTGATTTGAAACAATTGGAGTAAGCAAACTCAGAGTCAAAATCTAGGATATAGGTTACTAGGAAATGGGATGGGGATAGGGAACCAGGAGTTAAGGCTTAAAATGTACAGGTTCCTGTTTGGAATGATGGAATGTTTTGGAAATGGATGATGGTGGTGGTAGCACAACATTGTGAATGCAGTTAACAGTACTGAAATAGATACCCGAATATGATTAAAAGGAAAAATTTTAGATTATACATATGGTAATAGTACAGTTAAAAAAATATCTGTGGAACTACAGTACACAAACAATGACTCCTAAGTTAAACTGCGGACTTTAATAGTGCAGTTGTAAAAATATGCTACCATCAATTGTAATAAATTATCCACACTAATGCAGGGTATTAGCGGTGGTGTGTGTGGAAATCTATATTTTAGGCATGATTCTTCTATAAATGCACAACTCTCTAATAAAAAAAAAAATCCATGATTGCCCAAGGCGTGTGTTCTCCCTTACTACAGTGATTAATTAACCCAACTTGTTCAACTGTAGGAGTGTTCCTGATACTATTTTGACTGAAGGACATTGGCAGAGCAAATGACTAATGATTATTTCTTAATCGAGTGAGTGTCATTCCTTCTTTTCCTTAAAAATTTATTCCTGAGTAAGGTATTCACAGGTCAGGGTTGGGAAAGGGGTAGGAGGAAGAATACCCCTCTTCTTTAAATCATTTAAGGACAATTAAGTCATTTTTTTCTCCCACTGAATGTTTTTAAAAACATAGTTCTTATTTATTGTTTGTTTATTGTTCTTTTTTCAGCATTTTAAGAATTTTCTAACTCTTTTACATGTGCCAAAAAAGTACCTGACAACATAATTTAAACTACCTGTTAAATAATCAGTCAATCAACCAATACAATTTACATTATATTGTTGTGGTATGAGGCAAAAGATATTCTGTGTAGAAGTCTTTTAAGATGCCATGCTATGAATAAAATGACATGTACTCTGTTTACAATTATATTAAGAAAATTTAGGTTTGGGACAAATAAGCCTCTCTTCCTTTGGTCTCATACAGTAGATGAAGTTCTGAAATACAGACTAGGTCCTCTTTAAAAAAAACAAAACCGAACAAAAACCCCTCAATTTTAAGGTTTTTCTTTTTTGTTTAAAGAAGCTAGCTGAGTTAGAAACATTGACTTTTTAAAGGAAGAGATTGTCTTAGAAAACTATCTTTAATTGACAGTACCAGCCAAAAACCCTAATGGTTTTTTATATGACTATTTTTTCAACAATAAAATCCTATAAATACCCACAGTAAAACTAATAATGGTAAAAAATGAGCAAATATATACCAAAGAAAAGATAAGTTAATTTTCTTACATAGCCCACTCATATAGGACATAGTGTGCATTTTGAATACAGTCAAATCACAAAATATTTAAATGAGTAAGAGGTTATGTTCTTTGAATTTTCAATAAGCTCTTTTCGCCTCAAACTTCAGTAGTGACATGTGAAATACAACCTCCTTGTGGGGCAACAATGCATGTTCATCCTCTTGTCACTTCCAAAAAGCTATGGAAGTTTTGCCCACTCTGAGGGGCCTTAGGAACCCCGCCTTATGTTTCGCCTTTAAAATCTTTACATTTTTAGTGGAGAGGATAAAATGATAAATGTGATTTTTGTTTCTAAACAGTAGTTCTGATTGCTGTGAGGTTTACTTATGCATAGTTAGGATGAGTCCAAATTGTGTCCCTTCAAGTATCCTGAATGTCCAAACAAATCCAATAAACAAATAATACATGGTATATGCACAATAATGCCTTTCAAAATTTTTTTAAAAATCCAAATTCTGAGGCAAATTTCCTCTAAGTATTTAAGACATATGTCTGAGACATGTTTGTTGAAAGCATCCATGGCAGAGTGGTGTTAGAGGACACTTTAATATTGTGGTTAGTTTTTAGTTTTAATAAATGAGTTCATGTAAATAAAACCCAACAAAGAAACATAGCCTTTAATTTTCTGGATTTTCCCTTTGTCCTTAGAGGTGGTAGTTCTGTTTTGGGGGTTAAATATAGGAAGTGTTAACTATGAATCCATAAATCTATTTGATTTTTTGTGCCCACAAAATGAAGACTAACGAAAATATAATCTGTGTAACAGCAGTTTATAGCCATGATCATACATACAAGAGAAAAAAAAAAAAGAGCCTCTGCACTGAGGGATTATGTCGAGATACATGTATCTAAAAGTGATCAATAGCAATGTACTGCATCTTATACATTTTTTAATGTAAGAGCAAAAATTACCAAGAACAATTTTATTAGTTCTTGATTCCTCTACATTTTAAGGGGAATTAAGTTCTCATACCAGTGATTCTAAGAAGCAAAGAATATGATGATGTTTTCCACTTACTTCATACCCATTCAAGTGAAACCACATAACTTTTAATTATGGTGGAATAGAACTGATCTGTTTTTGGCATGTTCATAAAGAACATTTTATTTATTAATACAGGAATTTTTTCTGGAGATTGATATGTTTAAGCTTAATACAGTGCTTTATATTTTTACTTGGAATCTCCCCCTCCATTTTTTCTTGTTCTGTACAGATTATCAACGCCTGATGACTGTGGCAGAAGGCATCACCACACTTTTGTTCCCGTTTCAATGGCAGCATGTTTATGTACCCATCCTCCCTGCTTCACTGCTCCATTTTCTTGATGCTCCTGTCCCTTATTTGATGGGCCTTCAGTCAAAAGAAGGAACTGACCGTTCCAAACTAGAACTTCCTCAAGAGGTAAAATTTATAATGGATGATGAAGCATTTGTTGTTTATTGATATAGGTCAAGGCTACTACTTTCTTTAGCAGTGCTTCTGTCCAAATTGTGTCCCTTCAAGTGTCCTGAATGTCCCAAACAAATCTAGAGTAGAGCCTGAGCCATAGAATGCAGATCCTGACTCCTGATGATGACTACCACATGGCCATTAATTAAACATGGTTTAGAACAGGACAATGCCAAGTTCTCACAAGTATAAATTTGTGAAGAGGGAGTACTAGTGACATTACTTCACTCCTTTATTACTCTAATAACAATTCATTTCTTTTCCCCACTTGTGTTATAAATTCTGTTTTTAAACAAGCCAGCTCAAATTTTAACAACCTGTAAAATTATTGCATTAGTTAAGGTGAATCTAAATCTTGACATCAAGTAAGAAGTAATTCCTTTCGATCAGCCAGGGAGAATGGAAATATCTAATACTTTAATAATCCCTGTTTTCAGACCTAAGGCCAGTTCTCAACTTGTGTTCTAAATGTAAACTTGGCTAGGTAGTTGAGATAAAAATTCTAACCACTGGCTAATATGGTATCATAAGGTTACTATGCTTTCTGTATACTGTATTTTCAAATATTGTTTAAGAGGAAAATAAAAAGAATTCTTGAAAATATTTTTAATCCAAATTTTAGCCGTTGTTAATATACTCAATTAAAATGTGAAACCTTTCCAATTAAATATTGATGAGTGTACCACAGTCTATTAAAAAACATGAAGTGGTTAATTACATTACATGATTAGCTATTTAATTAGCACCTTTCTTAGTAAAATATCTCATGCTGTGCTTCGTTTTATTTGCTCTTGTTTCCCATAGAGATTCTAATTTTAATAGGTGAATTTAAATAACATATTAAGCCTTAGCTATGTGAATATTATAGCCATTAATGATTGCTGTAGTCATCCATTGCTTATTTTTATTCTGATAGGTTTTCCACTACCAAAATTAACATTTCTATTAATGGGGAAATAGTTTTATTCAGGTCATATAAAATATATGTATAAACTGTCTTGCTTTTCTTGGGTTTATGTACGTGATCTGCTCTTTTCTCCCTGATTTACCTCCTTTCTTTCCTTTGAACTCTCTTGTTTTATCTTTCTTTAAATTAGTCTGAGTATATGGTTGGTTCAAAGAAGTATAAATCCTTTAAATTTTCATAGAAAAGTATAGACTAACAATACATTTTGTTTTAAAGACTTCAGCATTGTTTTTTTTTAAAATATATTTTTATTGACAAATCTTCACACACATACAGTCCATACATAGTGTACAATCTTTGGGTCACAATATCATCATATATTGTATATTCATCACCATGATCATTTTTAGAAAATTTGTATCACTCCAGAAAAAAATAAAAAGAAAAGAGAAAACTCATACATCGCATATCTGTTACACCTCCCCCTCATTGACCACTAGTATTTCAATCTACCCAATTAATTTTACTCTTTATCCCCTCTATTTATTTATTTTTATCCATGTTTTTTTTACTCATCTGTCCATACCCTGGATAAAAGAAGCATCAGACATAAGGTTTCCACAGTTACACAGTCACATTATAAAAGCTATATCCTTACACAATCGTCTTCAAGAATCAAGGCTACTGGAACACATCTCAGCAGTTTCAGGTATTCCTTCTAGCCATTCCAATACACGATAAATTAAAAAGGGATATCTATATAATGCATAAGAATAACCTCTAGGCTAACATTTTGACTCTGTTTAAAATCTCTCTAGCCACTGAAACTTTGTTTTGTCTCATTTCTCTCTTTCCCCTTTTAGTCAAGAAGGCTTTCTCAACATTGACACGTTTTCCTTTCTTGTTGAGTGTCTAGTCTAATTTGTTGATATTTTACAAGACAATCTGCTTTAGGTGTATATTCCAGTTTGAAAGGATGTATGTACCCTAGAAAAGCCATGTTTTAATCCTAATCCCATTTTGTAAAGGCGGCTGTTTCTTCTAATCCCTATTCAGTACTGTATGTTTGAAACCTTAACTAGATTATCTCCCTGGAGATGTGAGTCAATCAAGAGTGGTTGTTAAACAGGATTAGGTAGAGACGTGTCTCCACCCATTTTAGGTGGGTCTTGATTAGTTTACTGGAATCCTATGAAAGAGGAAACATTTTTAAGAAAACAAGAGATTCTGAGAGAGCAGAACAATATGGCCATGAGAAACAGAGACTCTACCAGCCAGCGACCTTTGGAGATGAAGAAGGAAAACATCACCCGGGGAGCTTCATGAAACAGGAAGCCAGGAGACAAAGCTAGTAGATGACACTGTGTACACCATAGGCCCTTTCTGAGACAGAAACCCTGACTGTGTTTGCCATGTGCCTTTCTGCTTGAGAGAGAAGCCCTTAACTTCATCGACCTTCTTGAACCAAGGTATCTTTTAGGTTGGACATTTCTAGAGACTTGCTTTAGTTTGGACATTTTTATAGGCCTAAAAGCTGTAACTTGCAACTTATTAAATTCCCCCTTTTAAAAGCCATTCCGTTTCTGGTATATAGCATTC
The DNA here is from genome assembly GCF_023851605.1 of Tamandua tetradactyla. Taxonomy (NCBI): domain Eukaryota; kingdom Metazoa; phylum Chordata; class Mammalia; order Pilosa; family Myrmecophagidae; genus Tamandua; species Tamandua tetradactyla. The sequence goes on along the minus strand of NC_135333.1, from coordinate 94,518,898 downwards.
TGGCAGCTGGCAAACTAAAACAGATTTTGGTACCAGAAGTGGGATGCTGTTGTGGTTTGCAAATGCCAAACATGTTAGAATGGCTTTTTAAATGCATAAGGGGAAGATTTTGGAGGAGTTGTAAGGAGCTTCATAGAGAAAGCCTAGAAGGGACTGTTGGTAGAAATGTGGACTCAAAAGATACTATTGATGAGGCTTTAGACAGAAATGAGGCACATGTTATTGCATACTGGAAGGAAGGTGATCCTTGTTTTAAAATGGCAGCTAATCTTGCAAAATTGACTAATGGCTTTGGCCAGAAAGCAGATATTAAAAGCCATGAACTTGGATATTTAGCAGAAGAGATTTCCAAATTAAATGTGGAAAGTGCAGCCTGGTTTCTCCTCACAGCTTATGGTGAAATGTGACAGGAAAGAGATAAGCTGAGAACTGAAATCTTGAGTACAAAGAAACCAGAAATTGATGTTCTGGAAAATTCTGGGCTTTCAGGAGGGGAAACCCCAGAGAGTGGTGTCCCATGTGAGGATTTGGTCAAATGCAGAACCAGTCAGCCATTTCAGAGAAAGCCAGGATAGGACATGGAGTTATACAGGAAGGATTTATGAAAACTCCATATGTCTGATGGGCACAATCTGAAGCTACTGCAAAGAAAGCCAATGAGAGTGTTGCGGAATCTGTATAAAGAACCACTGCCAGTCAGCACTGAGAGGGACAGAGAAGGGACACACTGGAGGGAAAATAACTTCAGAGGCAAAAACCATGGAAGCTGGTGTCTGAAGTAAAGAAGCCTCGGGCCAAGAGAGTGGACCGTCCAAGCACGTGAAGAGGGTGAGTTTGCCCTGAAGGCAGAGGGTGGCCCTTCCATCTCATTGCTGTTTAAGAGTCATGCCACCTCAGGTCTTGGAGTGGTGAAGCACATTCCTTGGGGTTTGGGGAGAGCCTGGCTGCCACCACATGGAAGGGTTGAGCATGTGCCCCGGAGATGGCAGAGAGCCCAGGTGCAGTCCCGATACTTGAAGAGGGTGGAGAAAAAGGTGGTCTTCCCAGTGTCCCTCAAGGTTGTGTTCAGAGAGAGGCAGGCCTCCGCGTAGGCCCTTGGAAAGGGTGGGAATGCTGCTTTCTAAAGCCCCGAAAGTAAATGACTCTCAGACTTCAAAATCTAATGGACTTTGCCCTGCAGATTTTCGAAACTGTTTGGGTCTGTTGACCCCTGTGCTCCTTCCTCCTTATGGAAATGGGTGTATATATCCTATGACTGTTCCTCCTTTGTATATTAGCAGTAAATAACTTGTTCTGAGTTTCACAGGTCCAGAGCCAGAGAATAATTTTGTCTTAGAACAGACCATGCTGTAACTAACTTTGATAGAAGATTATAGTGTTTCTAATTTTGTATTTCATTTGTGTTGCTACTGAAATGGTTTAAGGATTTCTGATATTGTGGTGGAATTAATGTATTTTGTGTATGAGAAAAACATGTCTTTTTTAGGCTCCAGAAGGTAGAATGTGCCAGTTTGAAAGGCTGTATGTACCCTAGAAAAGCCATATTTTGATGCTAATTCCATTTTGTAAAAGTAGCTGTTTCTTCTAATCCCTATTCAGTACTGTATGTGTGAAACTTTAATTAGATTACCTCCCTGGAGATGTGAGTCAATCAAGAGTGGTTTTAAACAGGATTAGGTAGAGACGTGTCTCTACCCTTTTTAGGTGGGTCTTGATTAGTTTACTGGAATCCTATGAAAGAGGAAACATTTTTAAGAAAGCAAGAGATTCTGAGGGAGCAGAACGACATGACCACAAGAAGCAGAGAGTCTACCAGCCAGTGACCTTTGGAGATGAAGAAGGAAAATATCACCCAGGAAGCTTCATGAAACAGGAAACCAGGAGAAAAAGCTAGCAGATGAAGCTATGTTCATCATAGGCCCTTCCAGCCAAGAGAGAAACCCTGACTATGTTTGCCACCTGCCTTTCCACTTGAGAAAGAAACCCTTAGCTTCATCAGCCTTCTTGAACCAAGGTATCTTTCCCTGGATGCCTTAGATTGGAGATTTCTAGAGATTTGCTTTAGTTTAGACATTTTTATAGGCCTAAAAGCTGTAACTTGCAACTTATTAAATTCCCCCTTTTAAAAGCCATTCTGTTTCTGGTATATTGCATTCTGACAGCTAGCAAACTAGAACAGTGTAAAAATACTGTTTTTCCATTTTTGCATGAGTAATAATTATTGAGAATTTTTTAAACACCACGTTGGTATATCATAGTAGGAAACTTTTTGGGCCTCTATGTCTTTGTGCCTCCTCTGACTCTAAAGTTAGAAAATCATTACAAAATTATAAATGCAGTATAATTTATACGTACAGTAATATCTTTTATTTTTTAATTTTTCATTCATAAAATGAAAAACACTAATAAATATATACTTATCAACTCATAGATTACATATATAATGAGATACTTGAATCAGCTATGAAAATAGTTCTGCGTATAAGCTATAAATTAGTACCTTGTTATTTTAGAAGCAAAAGCTAACAATATATCACCTACCTCTGGTATCATTTACAGTGAGATGAAATCATCTATTTCATATAATTTGGGAGGGGGCATGTAGGTATAAAAATACCAAAATACCAATTTTAAGAAGTGACTTAAATTCACTCACTAGTGATACTTCCCTCCCCCTTTACCTGAAAACTCTAAAATAAAATAATGGTCAAAAATAGTAACAGCTTTTAGAATAGCTATAAAAATGACAGCTTTACAAAAGGTTATTTTAAAAAGATATGATTTTAGTTAGCTAAATCATGTAACTATATAGACTTAAAATTAACCACCCTCTCATTTTCCCCAAAATTCCATAGGCATAGGTGGTTCCTATCTGTCTTGTCCTGAGATTGTGAAGAAATGTCTGAAATGTTCAGCTCTGGCTTACTGTATCAGAGTTGTCCAGTGATAGGGAACCAATAGTGTGTGTGTGTATGTCTTTGTGTCTTATTTTTCAAAATTGGCCCATTCAATTGTGGGATTGGTAAGTCTGAAATTTGTAATGTAGGCCAGCAGGCTAGAAATTCAGGCAGAGTTAATGTAGTCTTCAGGCAGAATTTCTTTTCTTTGGGAAATCTCAGTTTCTGCTTTTAAGGCCTTCAAATGATTGGATGAGGCCCATCCACATTATCAAAGGTACGGTCCTTTACATAAGGTCAACCGACTGTAGATGTTAATCATATCTACAAAATACCTACACTGCAACATCTAAACTAGTGTTTGACCAAGCATCTGGACACCATAGCCTTACCAAGTTAACAGATAAAATTAACCATCACACTTACCCTCACACTGGCTTAACTTTAGCCACTGAGAAACTAGATCCTTTAGTAAGCCTGAAGAGAAGCTGTCGTGGCCTCACATTCATGGCTACTTTGTCCCTGCTACTTTGTCCCCTTCTTCTTCTTCCTCCTTGCATTTTTAGGACTCCCCAAATGACTATCTCTGTGAGCCTTATTTATTCATTCCCCAAATAGTTGACTCATGCACTACTTATTGGGTCAAATACAGTGGGAGGTATCAAGATAAATAAGAGATAATCCCAGCCTTCTAAAAAGTTTTTACAAATATTAGTAATACAGATTTAAAAAAATATGTTGTTAAGAGTAATGACTTGTTTGGCAGTTTCTGCAGGAAGCTAAGTATAGAGTTGCCTTATGACCTGGCAAAGCCTCTACTCAGGATATATTCAGATCTGAAAGCAGGGATGTGAACAGACATTTGCACACCATTGTTCATAGTGGCATTATTCACAATTTCCAAAAGATGGAAAAGTTCCAAGTGTCCATCAATGGGTGAATAGATAAGCAAAATACAGCATATATATATACACAATGGAATATTTTTTAGCAGTAAGAAGGAATGAAATCCCAAAGCTTGCAACCATATGGATGAACCTTGAGGATATTATGTTAAGTGAAATGTCAGTTACAAAAGTACAAATATTATATGATCTCATGGATATGAGCTGATTATAATATGTAAACTTATAGACATAAAATACAGAATATAGGCTACCAGGAGATAGAATAAGACTAAAGAGTGGGGAGCAGTTGCATAATATGTGCAGAATGTTTAACTAGGGTGAACTTAAACGTTTGAAAATGGATAGCGTGTTATTGTGAGAATAATTAACAGTGCAGAGTCTTGTATGAGCGTGGTGGAAGGGGGAAGTTTAGAGTCATGTATGTCATCAGAAGAAAAGTTGTAGGATAAAGCACGGGAATGTATAACATAGTAAATCTTATAGTGGACAGCGTCTGTGATTATTTAAAACTGTACAAGGAGTTAATGATAGAGGGTTAGATGGGTAAAAATGTACCTGTTGCAAACTGTGGACTATAGTTAGCAGTAATATTCTAATACTCTGTTATCAAAGTAACAAATACATCACACCAGAGTCTGGGAGAATTAGGGTTTTCTTTTTAATTTTTATTTCTTTTTTGGTTTAATGAAAATGTTCTAAATTTGATCATGGGGATGTATGCATAATTATATGATACTATGAACCAGTGATTGTATACTTCAGAAGGTTTCAATGGTATGTGAATATATTTCAATAAAATTGCATTAAAAACTGAAAAAAAAATAAAGTAATGACTTAACTAAGAATATACAGAGGAGATCAGAACGACTTTAGGGTAGGGACATAGGAAGGCTTCTCAGAGTTAAACTTCACACACCTGTTCCCTTTTTTGGGGGGACTATCTTTTTTGTATCATCACAGTCAACTTTTTTTTTCTTTTTTATGAAAAATAACATATACAGAACAATAAATTTCAAAGCACATCACAACACTTAGTTGTAGAACAAATTTCAGAGTTTGGTATGGGTTAAAATCCTCCAATTTTCGGTTTTTACTTCTAGCTGCTCTGAGATACTGGAGAGTAAAAAAAAAAAAAATCAATATAATGATTCAACAATCACTCATTTGTTAACCTCCACCTTCTCAGTATAACTCCACCATCACCTTTGATCTTTCTCCCAGTCTTTAGGGGTATTTGGGCTAGCCCATTCTAATGTTCCCTTATTTTTGAGGAAGGTTTTTTTGTTTTTAATTGAAAGTAATTACATATTAAGAATGCTTGTGGGCAATATTAATATTGATCAATAGAAAATTTGAAATATTTATCCCAAAGCAATGTAAAATTGAGATGTCAGGTATATTTTTCATTGTAATATAATTTTTAAAATTTAATAGTGTTAAAGGGGTGATTTATCAGAATGTCTTAGTTTATTGAGTTTTTGCTTATTATAAAGAAAGGGATTTTTGGTTTTCTACAATAAATTTTCATAATACAAATTCATATTTCCTTAATGTAATTTATGATACTCAGAGCCCCAACTTACCCCCCTCTAAGTAGTCACCGTAGGGTATAAGAGGCTCTTATGGGAACACAAAGACAGGCCAGTAGCTGTGGTGCTGAAGCATCAGCAGTAATACATAATCATAACATGTTTTAAAATTTCAGAAAATGTATCATTTTGGAGGGAAGGAGGAGAAGGATAGAAAAGAACAGGAGGAAGGTGTTAATGAAAGAGAAAGTGCATAATTTAAGTGCTGAGGGACTGTTGGTTACTTATTCATATTAGCAAATTAATGAATTTTTTTCTTTCATTTTTAAAGATACTGCATCATCCATTATCCATTTGAATAGTGGCAACCTACTTTCTCTTTTTAAGCTTTTCAGTATATTGCTTTCTAGAGACACATATATAAAGATGTGAATTTAAAGAAAGCTCTTGTAGGCAACATTGCTGTCTTCAACAAGATAAAATTATTTCAGTTCTTTTTTTAAGAAAAACCACTGCCATTAGAGATGAGGAAAATGGGGCTGGGGGGGATCCCTTAAGCCACCAGGCCATTTCAGAATGCACATCCAAAGCATGTGTCAGGAAGTCATCTAATTATTCTTGGGCCTTGGTTTCCTCATCTGCAAAATTAAAGAGTTGAATTCCAAGGTTACTCAGGCTCTAAAAATCATTTATGACCTATTTTGGAATTGGGGAAACCTTGAGGAGTTTTAGGTTGGCTTTATTTGGAAAATCTATATACTTGTTCATCAACATCTAGCATGCAAAGCAGGATTAAAGGAGAAGCAAAGACCCAACTGTGCTCTCCCCATTTCACCTCATCTTGCTATTTAGGATCAGAAGGATAGAATGAATGTGGGCTTGGGGGACGGGGGTGGGCAGCCCTTGTGGGCTTGGGGGACAGGGGTGTGGGCAGTGGGTGAAGCATCTATTTTACTTATTGACTTCTACACCCAAAGTGCCCCATGTTCAGCCATTTACGTAATATGAATTATTTTATGTGGTGGGCTGTACCTTTTTCCCTAAAAAATCTAACTACCCAGTCTTCCTTTTGACTCACAATCTTGTTCTAATTAAGAGGGTATGGCTATAGAATTCCTGAAACTGTTGAGCTGTGTTCTAGTAGCCTTGATTGTTGAAGACAATTGCATAACAATATAGCTTTTATAATGTGACTGTGTGTTGTGAAAACCTTGTGTCTGATGCGCCTTTTATCCAGAGTACGGAGAGATGAGTAAACAAATATGGATAATAAATAATAGGAGGACAAAGGGTAAAATAAATTCAGTAGATGGAAACACTAATGGTCAATGAGAGGGGAGGGGTAAGGTGTATGGAATGCATGAGTTTTTTCTTTTTCTTCTTAGGTCTTTTTCTGGAGTGATGCAAATGTTATAAAAAATGATTACGGTAATGAATACACAACTAAGTGATGATATTGTGAGCCATCGATTGTACACCTTGTATAGAATGTGTGTGTGTGAAGATTTCTCAATTTAAAAAAAAATAGTAAAATTTTTTTTACAGTTTAAAAAAGTAGAGAGCATAAGGAGTAAAATCTGTTGGGTAGATTGAAATACTAGTGGTCAATGAGAGGATATCTGAGTTTTTTCTTTTTTCTTTTCATATCTTTTTCTGAAGTGATGCATATGTTCAAAAAATAATCATGGTGATGAATACACAACTATGTAATGATAGTGTGAACCATTGATTTTATACCTACAATGAAGTACCTGAGGGTTAGTCTAACTTTATACAGGCCCCTTGAATTTCCCATATAGTACTTGACAAATATTTAAGCATTTTTTATGCCACCATGGGTGTAGATCAAGATCTAGAATGTAAGCAAACAGAAAAAATTTTCCTCTGATTTCTGCCACATCTTTTCCTCAACCTAAAAATATCTTATGAGTCAACTCTTAATTATTCATTGGTTCATTACTTACGTGCACTTGCTTCTACAACCTTTCTCTGTCTCATGCTGTTGTCTAATGACTTCTGAAGTGGTTTTGCTATCCAGGAGGTTGAAGTTAATTTTGGATAAAATGAAAATTTGTGGATTATCTTTGAATTGGGTTGATTATTGCCAATTTCATCCCATTGTTTTTTAATGCTACAACTGCTAAATTTAGAACTGTTGATTCTAAATTACAGATGATATTAGGACACTTAAATGTCATAGAAAGTTCATGCTCATTCAGTTAGCATTTTACCTGGTGGCTTCTTTTTTAAAGGCACTATGAGTCTTTACTCATTTAGGAATACCTAATGGCACCAAATATTAGAGAATTATGTCTAGATTGTAATAAATTGCTGAGACCCAGAGAAGATTATTTATATATATTAAATATGCTATTGAAATATCAGTAAAGGAAAAAATACCTTAAAAAGAGTCATTAAAAAATGAAAATAAAAAGGAAAGAGATTCATTTTTAAAAAGTAAAATATTCTCATCCTTGAGATAGTTAACATAAAAAGTATCATAATTTATGCTTTTGTTTATAATAGCTGGCAAGAATATTATAGAATATAAAATTCCTTTATTTTAAAACCTTTACATTTCTTTTTTCTCTTTCAGGCTAATTTGTGTTTTGTAGATATTGACAACCATTTTATTGAGTTGCCTGAAGAATTTCCACAATTCCCGAATAAGCTAGATTTTATCCAGGAACTCTCTGAAGTTCTTCTTCAATTTGGAATCCCTCCTGAGGGCAGCCTGCATTGCAGTGAGAATGCCACCAAACTGAAGAATCTGGTTCTGAAAGACTTGGTCAATGACAAAAAAAATGGCAATGTCTCCACTAATAACATCAGCATGTATGAATTACTGAAGGGCAATGAAACCATAGCCCGCCTCCAGGCTTTAGCCAAGAGGACCGGTGTGACTGTGGAAAAAATGGACCTCTCTGCCTCTCTGGATGAAAAAGAAAAGGATTTAAAAGTGCAGTGTGAAGAGGCAGAACTAAGGGACTACAAGCTCAATGTACAGCTCCGAGAGGTCTTTGCTAACCGCTTTACGCAGATGTTTGCAGATTATGAAGCTTTTGTGATTCAGTCTGCCCAGGATATGGAATCCTGGCTCACCAACCGGGAACAGATGCAGAACTTTGACAAAGTAAAAAGAACTGTGATTTCCCTTTTTAATTTTGGTTTTTAGTGGGCTGTGTTATTAATTTTGCTAACTTTTTAAAAACACATTTCTCCTTCCCATTAAGAATTTTTTTTTACCAGTATTTTGCACTAGATAAAATAATTTCACAAGAAGGCAAATCAACCCATTCATTAAGCTAGCCATTGAATTGTGTGTTAAACTGCCTTTAATATCATTTTTAATTTTCAGTACTTCAAAGGTGCTTAAATTATAGAAACACTCAGATTTTACAAGTTTTTCAAGTCTATTAACACTATCTGACCTTGTAATGGTTTTACTCTTATATTATGATCAAGTCTCTAGTTAAATGAGGACAGTTCCTTTTCTAATAAATCCTTGTCCTTATATCTTGTCTTCAACTTAAATTGAAGTCACAATCTGTCCATGTAAAAGTAACAAAAACTTTAGATTCAGAATCCAAATTTTGAACTCATTCTAGGATCAAAAGACAGAATGAATAAATAAATTAGGTTTTATGACTGTAAATCTCAAGTTCTTTCCCAAAGTTTTAGGTAGAGAAAGTCATGACACCAGCTTTCACTTGCCTTCCTGAAGCTTTTTTGTAAGGTTCACTATAGAGTATTTTTTTTGTCAGGTCAGATTTTCTTGATGTAACCCCTAGATTTGTTTTTCAGACAAAGGTATTTAGGGTTATGCATAACTCTTTCAGGTCCCCAAGATACAGTTCAGTCCCCTGCCTCTGTGATTGCCTATGCATGATATTACTGTTAGAACAAATTATGGCTTTTCACTGTATTTTTCTATCACGAAAGACCTCCCAAAGGGTCTAATACACTTAGGAGTCTAATTAACAGTCTTGGAACATCTGACAAAAAAGTATTAACTAAAAATTTATATAGAGTTGGATAATCTAGAGAACTGTTTTCTGATTTCATCAGGTATTTTTTTCTGGTGTAAGGTATATACCCCCTTGAGCAATTAAGTGCTAATGCATTTTATGCTTGAGGAAACTTCTTTAATAAATTAAGAATCTTTCACTTCTCCAGATGTATTACTACTCTTAAATTCCTTTCTTACTAAGCTTGACCTTTTTCCATTTGTTTTATCTAACTTGGAACTAATCTGTATATACTCACAATTTATCCTTAGGGCAGTTCATATTCTTATCTAAATTGAGAACTGGTACTTTCTTCCTACTTAATCTTTATGTAGCTTCAAACTATAAATGGAATTCTTTTTATATAACCCCAAGAGAAGTGAAAATTTCATGTTGGATTCCAGAGGGCTTGTAAAAATCTTATTTTTCACTAGGAAATTTTGCAGAAATATCAACATATCATTCCTGCAAGTCAAGTCTTTGCTGTAGTCCATGAAGGTCTCTATATCAAAAGCCAGACATTTGACCCATTAAAAATGGGGCAATGTTCTATAAAAATAAAAATTAGCATTTATCTATGAATTGCCTTTTCAAAAGGTGAGCTCATTTCTTGAGAATATTGTAAATTTTTCTTTAGCTATTTCGATTTATATAAATACACTTAAAGTATGGAGGTACTTAAATTGAATAAGGTCATTTCCTTAAGAAAGTTAAAAGGCCTCTGAAATTTCAGAATGAAAACTATACATGCTAGGAAAAAGTTGATCAGTATTAAGGAAAGTAGTCTTTATCAGAACTTACCCCTCCATCTTTCCCTTTCCAGCCACTTGCCATACTGCACCTACTTAAAAGAATAAAAAGTTAAACCAACCCTAGCAACCAAAATAGTAATTAACTTCTAAATTTCAACTAGGGCCAAACTGAGACTAGAATTCCTACACAGGACCTGGAGAACAAGGGAGAGAAAAGTGAGCACTTTTGTTTAGGAACTGATTAAATTTACTGAACCATTCCATGTCACAGACAAGCTTATAACAGGTTTATACAGTGTTTTACAAAAGCTTTGCTGATGGTTTTTCAGGCAGTTCTCTTTTTTTGGTTGTTAAAGCCCAGGCTATTGTGTCAGCACAGGTCTGAAAGGAGTTTGCTCTTGAATTAATACTCATCAGTTAGTCTCTAAGAGTGGAGGCCTCCAAAAACATCTGCTTGAAAGAAGAACAAAAGGTTATACGCATCGAGCACAAATTCCATGTTTTTTTAAGGTTATTGGCAATGTATATATCATTACCGTTTAATCACCTCTCTGCATTATAGCTTAGAGGTATGTCACGTAGACCAGGAATAAAAGGCAGAAAAAATTACAGCTCACTGGGGAAAGGGATCAGAATTTAATGGAAGTGAAGTGGATGATTGACGGTCATACAGCAATTTATCCACCGTCTTTCATTAATGCACTCTTTTCTATATAATAGTCATGAGGATCAAAATCTAAGTCCATTTTGAAAGATAGGATCAGTACATAAATTTAGAAGGAGGGAAGGAAAAGTGAATTTTTAAGGATTTCCTAATTTCAAGCATCAATTTTTTATAAAATTAAGGATTAAAGTTTCAGAAAAGAATAATTTTAGCAACATGTAATTTTCAGATTCATCATACAGTATTGAGCTGGTCTGTTTGCACTAACAGTTTCTTAATTATCTCATTACAGGCTTCCTTTCTGTCTGACCAGCCTGAGCCTTACCTGCCATTTCTTTCACGTTTCATTGAAACACAGATGTTTGCCACCTTTATTGACAATAAAATTATGTCTCAGTGGGAAGAGAAAGATCCTTTGCTTCGGGTCTTTGACTCTCGGATTGAGAAAATAAGACTGTATAATGTAAGGGCACCCACCTTGCGGACATCTATATATCAGAAATGCAGCACTTTGAAAGAAGCAGGTACGTTTGCCAGACCTTTTAAAATTAAATTAAAATCTGTAATCTCTTTTTTTAACACATTGTTGGCCTTACATGCCAAAAAAAATTAATTATTGTTGTTAGACTTCTTTGTTAATCCTGGTGCCAAATCTAGGGATGCTTTCTGTTGGTTTGTTTCCTTCTGTGTCTGAATTAATGTCCATCTCATTCTTGACTTTCTTATTCCTTAGTTAGAAGAAGGAAAGCAATAATAAGTTGAAGGTTGCTATGATTTTTGTCTTATTCTTTTTATTCCCTTAATGAAAAAATGTTAATTTCCTATCTTGCTATTTACATTGCGTTTTTACTTCTCACCTCTTTTCTCTTAATCCAATAAAAGGTGAGTATTCATTTAAAATAGTAAACCTGAGATGCTGTGTACTTTATATAAATTAAAAAGTAGCAAACACAAATAGTATTTTTGTCTTAGTGATACCATTAATTATAATAGCATCATCCATTGAAATTAATTTCCTGGATTCTTACAATCATATTAGCAGTTTTCCCAACCCTAACACCAGTTTTGTCCTCTGTCAGTTAATTTTATGAGTCTGCCAGTCTTGTCTGACAGTGTAATACAGTCCCTTAAATAAGCCAACATTTACTGAATACTTAATTTTGTGCCAGATATTTTGCCAGGTGTTATGCATGCGTTTGACTTTAACAACAACAGAGGCATACATTTATTTTCTTTTATTACTGTCCTCTTTTTATCATTGAGAAAATTGTAGTTAAGTTACTTGCCTATGGTTGCATAGCTAGTGATAGATGAAGCCATGGTTTGAACTCAGATGTGACTAATTTCAGCACTTGAAGCCTAGCATCTTGTTAGTGCTCATTCAATAAAGAAACATAAAGATATACCAACCCACACAATTTTATTAACTTATGCCTGGTTCCTAACTCTTTAGTTGCCAAAGCAACTGATATCACCTGAGCACCCCATCCTTTAGTTTACTTTTCCTTCAAACTTAAAAGCTATTTGAAAACATTTTTCTCTACAGAAAAAGGCAGCAAATGTGGAGCTTCTTTGCTCTGCCTCTGTTACTTTTACTTGCCTTTTTGCACTTCACTCAAATAGATCAAAGCCCCAAGAACGATCATGCTGTAGGTTTAGCATATTTAAAGAAGTAATATATAAATGATGTCTTTTATGTAGCATTAAAGGTCTCTCCTAACTCTACAGGATCACCCTCTTCATGTATCCTTTTTTTTGGGGGGGGGGGGGGTGGCAGGGGTACATGGTCCAGGAATCAAACCCAGGTCTCCCACATGTAAGGTGAGCATTTTACCACTGAACCACCCATGCACCCATGTATTCTTAGATAAGGTAGATCCTTGAAGCCTCTTCAGAAGGGGCAGTTATCTATGTTAGTAGAATGAATGAAATTGGCTATGCCCATTTATACATGTGCCTCCAGAAAAATCTTTACAGTTGCAATGGATTTTCTTTCAGCCTCTCTCACAGAGAGTTTGAGTTGGAGTACTGTCATCACAGAAATTCTGTAATTCTCTTGAATATGTATCATTGTGGTTTTAACATATATGAAAATGAGATTAGACTAAAATAGCAGTCTCCAAAGAACTGAATTTATCAAAGACTTTTAAAAAAAAATAATAAAGGGAGTCAGCTGGCTGTGACTGCCTACTTCTCATTAATGATGTGGTTATTTCTTTTATCAAGTTAATAAAATTGTTGTCCTTCCACCACACACTACGCCTACCCACTCCAAAAAAAACAGTTTGGAGTTTGTTGTTGACATTGGATTTTTATTGTGTGGTTTTTTTCCTTTGGTTATTTTGTTTTTGCTTAGCCTCTAACCAATGAGAATTTTGATTTGCCAGTGACCTCTTTAGGCACAGGCTATTTTCTATTGATATTGTGGCACCAGAACCTTGTGATTTCTGTAAGGAAAGACAAGTTAATAGTTACTCAGGATTCTTTTTCCTTACCAAAAGTTAGCACAGGGCCCCTGACCTTTCGAAGGAGGCTTTAATAATTTCTGAATGTTCACTATTCACTGGTGATAAAATCACTGAAGTGTAATGTTTCTTTATGCTCCATATGGCAGTTTTAAATATAACTCTAGGGTAATTCATGGTGAATCATGGTTTTTTGTGTTTTTTTAAAAGCCTGTCAGCTAAATGAAAACTCAATATCATGTGGATTTCTCTGTCATTTAAATCCAACGAAAAAACAAATCTAATTTTCCTTTTTTTTTTGTGGTGAAGACAGAGGCACCTGTTGACAGGGATGGAATTTTGTTGTATTTTGCAGAACTTAAAATTCGCATGGACTTCAGAAAATTTCATGTCAGAAACCTAGGCATTATTTTGCCTAAACAACCTGTTGATTAAAATATTGAGAAACATGGTATAGGTAGGATTGTAGAGAGCCAGGGGTGGGATGGGGGGGGGAATCCATTGAAAATTAAAAGACCCAGTATCATTTCACATTAAAACATGGCATCTTTGCCTAGCATAAAACATATGTACTATGTTGCAAACGATGTTACACATGAAAAATATAATAAAATTTAAGAAAGTTTAGATTAATTCATGTGGATTATGAAGAAGAATCAGGGAAATTCAAAGTATCTATCTAGCACTTGGAACTTTACACAGGACAAAAGTGACTTCTACAAAACATCCTTCAGTAGTGCTGTCAAACACAGCTAGCTTGGATTATCACTGATTTGACATAAGATGGAATAAAGCATGTTTTTTTGACTGAATTGAGAATATCATGGACAGACCTCTTGCCTCCTACCCCTACCCTACCCCCCAAGTGTAGAATATGTATGGGGAATGACCAACAGTACTCCATCTACTGGTATTGAAAAGGGACATGAAATATTTATGGAAAGCCCATTTTAATTCCTTTAATTCACAAGATTAGAAGTTCCCACAGTGTTCTGTTTATCACACAGCAACAATTACTGCTTGTTCTCCCCTTTTAGTAATCTCTAATCAAAGGATTAAAGACAGTCTCACATATTATATTTTCTCTTCGATAAAAACATTCAAGATCATGTTTTTTTCCCAGAGAAATAGCTCACGTTTCTATGTGCTTCAATATTCCTAACTATTAGTGATTTTAAAATAGAAATGTTGAGTAATTCCTATCTTTTATCTTTAACCTGTTTTATTCTTTAAAGGGCCAGCTTCTTATGCTCTGGACAATTTTCTAAATGCCTGCTTATTTTATTTTTCTCTGTTACCCCACTTGATCTAATAAACATTCCTAAATAACTCCTACTAATAGAATGTGACAGTTGCTAAAAGTAGGAAAATAAATTTCACAGTTACTTACTTTTACAGATATAGAAGCATGACTATTCAATGGGTCTTTGCACAAAGAAATAAAGTAATAAAACTACTAGGTGTGCTTCTGTCCTTTTACATTGTGTTTCAGCTCAAGGAAACTATTTTGGTTTGCCATCATTTTCTTTAATGTTGTAATTAGAACCTTATTTTATTTAAGAATATTGAATTTACCATTAAAAGAGAACTGTTTCATACAGAATTATAGATTGTTTTAATCCCACTGCCCAGCAGAAAATACTTACAAAAATTAGTCATCCAGTATTTAGCTATAATTAACCTTTTTATTCTTATTCATTACGCTGTTTTTTGAAGAGCCTTTGTAAAAATCTATTTTCAAGTATTAGAAAGATTGAGTTCCCTGTGTGTGCATGAGTGGTAGAAACATTATTTTTGGAGGCTATAGTCAATAAAATGTCTCTGATTTGTTAAAAATTTAATTTATAGCCCAATCAATTGAGCAACGACTGATGAAAATGGATCACACTGCAATTCACCCTCATCTACTTGATATGAAAATTGGTCAAGGCAAATATGAGCAAGGGTTCTTCCCAAAATTACAGTCTGATGTCTTGGCAACAGGACCAACCAATAACAAGTAAGCATATACTTCACTTGAGTAGTGGGTTAGAGGACTAAATGAAGAGTGGGATGCCCTGCAACTCTAATGGAGCAGTGCTTAACCATTAAATATCTCATCCATGTAATTACTATTTTTTAAAGACCAAATTAATCCATTTGAAATATGAATTTAATACTCTCGAGCATTTGACTTTTAATTGTCTTGTAAAAAGATCTAAAGGCTAAATATTTTAGTAGCCTTTTTTTTTTCTTTTTCAAATAAGCAGGTGTTGGAAATAACCACACTTCAAATTAATTGTTTAAATGTAGTGTTAATACTGTCTTCCTGAATAAGGTTAGAATTGAAAACAAAATTATTAGAATTTAGGGGTTTCTTGATTTTTGGTGTCTATAAGTGTTTATAAACAAGTGAATAATGAAGTTGTTTACAAGGAAGGAAGCAAATGAGGGTATTAAAAGGGAATATGATAAGTTGGAATTAAAGAGCTTAGAATTTCAAGTCAGAAGTTCTGGAATTTAATTCATGCTTGACCATTAAACAGCTTAGGAACCTTGAGGAAGTTGGAATCACTTGCCTATTTTCTCATTTGAAAATGAGAGAAAACTGGCATTCAACAACATCTGTGATATTCTTATTAAAGAGATTTAGGGAAAGGAAGTGAAGAGAAGCCAGGCAATGACAAAGAAATGGAATAGACTGAAGTAAGAAACTTGGTACCCCAAATGGAAGTGGTACTGACTTATCTGAATTTTCAGAATGCAGTAGAAAGTCAGTGAGGGGAATAAAAGAGGTGGAATTACGCCTTTTGACCCAAATAGCCCAAACTAAATATGTAAGTAATATGAATGAAGGTTTTTGAAAGATGACTCAAAGGTACAGTGTTTTTACTTTCCAGATGATCTGAACTACATGGTTACAGAATTTTTGTTACTATTCCCCAAGAGTCTTGTTGGGATTCTATTGGGAAAAAAAAATTATTTTTATATGTGATGTTAAACTTGCTTTCCCTGATTACTTTGTGATCTTTAAGGCTTGATTTTTTTAATTTATTAAGCACTATACTAAGCTAGCTGCAGTGGTATTCTTGATTTCTTGGGATGCATTTATATCCTTGTTTTCAAGTTTATATTGTTAATGTAATTTTTTTTCAATTTTTCCTTTTTATTTTAATTTTTTTAATTGGTTATTTTTTAGTTTAGGTTTTTTGTTTTGTTTTGTTAATGTCGTGTTTTTAACAACCTGAAAGGAGTGAAGCCCTTGCCATTTTTCTCGCAGACTAGCTGAAGATATTTATTTAAATATGTTTCTGAAATGTTTGAAATGGTATTATTGATTCATTTTAGATCCAAATGTGAGAAAGTTAATGATAGCAGGCACATCAAAGGGGAAAAAAATAGTATTTATGAATTTACATAAAACAGTTACACCACTGTATACATTGGTTGTATTTTCCTTTTAGAATCTTGTATTTATAAATCTCCATCCCCTTATAAGATCTCAGTTTAAAAATCTGGAAAAGTTAATCCTGATTTATTGAAAGTAATGACTGCACTCCCTTCTAGCCCTTTTTTTTTCCTGCCTTCAAATATACCTTTCCTGTCAGTGGAGGTTTTTCTGTTCCAGTAAAGAGTTGGTTAGGAAGACAATGCTGCTAATATTAATAGCTAATATTATTAAACTGATTCTCTGTGCCTGCTTTTCTGATGACAGCATTAAGTACATTAGCTTGTTAATCCTTAATGCAAGTATGTATTGTAATACCCGTTTTATAAATTAAGTTTGGAGAGGTTCAGCAACTTTGTACCAAGGTCACATAGCTAGGAAGTGGTAAAAAGGATTCAAGCCTAGGACTATTATACCACATATACTACTTGTCCTTGTCACTTGAATATATACATACACAGGATAACACATGCTTTTTGTTAATTTCAGAGTTAGAAATTGTGCTTGGTAGTCCCCAAGAAAGTTTGAAGAATCTGAAACATTGAATATAAGGTAGTTTAGCAGTAGCCTGTTATACCAATCTGATGAGATCCTTCCAGAAAGGAAGAGTCCCCAGAGACCTCACCTCTGACTTAAACAAGTAGACTCTTAAGTATTAAGAGTATTAAGAAGATGCCTGCCATGCCAGAGGACCTGGGTTCGATTCCTGGTGCCTGCCCATGTAAAAAAAAAAAGAGTATTAAGAAGGGGAGGAGGGGCCAAGATGGCGGCTTAGCAATGTGCGCGTTTTAGTTCGTCCTCCAGAACAACTGCTAAATAACCAGAAACAGTACAGAACAGCTCCTGGAGCCACGATAGTGACCAAACACACAGCGTACCCTGGTCTGGACCAGCTGGACTGGCTGCGAGTCTCCAGAACCGTGAGTTCCCCAAGCCATGGCGGCTGGCACCCCTCCCCCACAGGTGGCTTCCCGGAGGGAAAGAAGAAAGACTCTAACAGTAGCAGGGACTGAGTCCAACCAAACACCAGTTGTGGCATTAATAAACAAATTCTGACTACTAAAAATAGGCCCCCAGCTCAGGCGAACCTGGTCAAGGTGGAGGTCGCTTATTGGGCTAACTGAAAAAGAGGAAAGGGGACGAAATAGGTTTTTGTGGCTGTTTCTATGGAGGCTTGGCTGCCTCTGCATTCAGTGGTGGGACTACTCGGGCTGCAACTGCCCCAGGAATAGGCAGAAACAGACTGCTCTCAGGGCTATCTCCCATCTCTACCTTCCCCAGGGGAAGGGTGAAGCCCAACTTAGATGGAATTCCTCTCTCAAGGAATTCATATCCCAGGGCTTGGCAATTTGAAGCCATTAAAACCAGCCTACAACCTCTCCTCTGTCTCCACCACGCCCCCAGCAGGGAGAGCCTTCCAAAGTTAAAGGAGCCACAACATCTTTTGCTGGTGGGACCTGCAGACAGACAAGCGCCACATACTGGGTAGGATAAGAAAAACAGAGCCCAGAGACTTCACAGGAAAGTCTTTCAACCTATTGGGTCTCACCCTCAGGGAAAACTGGCACAGGTGACTCCTTCCCCCTGATAGGAGGCCAGTTTAGAGCGGGGAAAACCCAGCTGGAGTCTGTAATACCTACCTAGACCCTCCTAAGGGTGGGGAGGGAAAAGGCACCTTACAAGCAGGACAAGGAAAAAGAAAACAAGAACTGAAAAATTACCCTCTGTTAAACAAAACTTAAGCTAGAGGCCCAGAAAAAGCTGAACTGAAAGTCAAAGAACAGCTAGACAACAAACTCATCTAGCAAGAAAACCCTAGGTAAGATAAGTGAAAGCAATCTGCAGAATAAACTAATTAAGGTAATTAAATGTCTAGACGCCAGCAAAAAATAACAAATGACACCAGGAAAATTGAAGATATGGCCCAGTCAAAGGAACAAACCAATAATTCAAATGAGATACAGGAGCTGAAACAACTAATTCAGAATATACGAGCAGAAATGGAAAACCTCATCAAAAACCAAATCAATGAATTGAGGGAGGACATGAAGAAGGCAAGGAATGAACAAAAAGAAGAAATGGAAAGTCTGAAACAACAAATCACAGAATTTATGGGAATGAAAGACACAGTAGAAGAGATGAAAAAAACAATGGAAACCTACAATGGGAGATTTCAAGAGACAGAGGTTAGGATTAGTGAACTGGAGGACGGAACCTCAGAAATCCAAAAAGAAACAGAAACTATAAGGAAAAGAATGGAAAAATATGAGCAGGGACTCAGGGAATTGACTGATAATATGAAGCGCACAAATATACGTGTTGTGGGTGTCCCGGAAGGAGAAGAGAAGGGAAAAGAGGGAGAAAAAATAATGGAAGAAATTATCACTGAAAATTTCCCAACTCTTAATGAAAGACCTAAAATTACAGATCCAAGAAGTGCAGCGCACTGCAAGGAGAATAGATCCAAGAGACGTTCTCCAAGACACTTACTAGTCAGAATGTCAGAGGTCAAAGAGAAAGAGAGGATCTTGAAAGCGGCAAGAGAAAAGCAATCCATCACATACAAGGGAAACTCAATAAGACTATGTGTAGATTTCTCAGAAGAAACCATGGAGGCAAGAAGACAGTGGGATGATATATTTAAATTATTAAAAGAGACAAACTGCTAACCAAGACTTCTATATCCAGCAAAATTGTCCTTCAAAAATGAGGGAGAAATTAAAACATTTTCAGACATAAAGTCACTGAGAGAATTTGTGACCAAGAGACCAGCTCTGCAGGAAATATTAAAGGGAGCACTAGAGACAGATACGAAAAAACAGAAGAGAGAGGTGTAGAGAAGAGTGTAGAAAGAAGGAAAATTAGATATGACATACAAAATACAAAAGGCAAAATGGTAAAGGAAAGTACTACCCAAACAGTAATAACACTAAATGTTAATGGACTGAACTCCCCAATCAAAAGACATAGACTGGCAGAATGGATTAAAAAACAGGATCCTTCTATATGCTGTCTACAGAAAACACATCTTAGACCCAAAGATAAACATAGGTTGAAAGTGAAAGGTTGGGAAAAGATATTTCATGCAAATAACAACCAGAAAAGAGCAGGAGTAGCTATACTAATATCCAACAAATTAGACTTCAATGTAAAACAGTTAAAAGAGACAAAGAAGGATACTATATACTAATAAAAGGAACAATTCAACAAGAAGACATAACAATCATAAATATTTATACACCGAACCACAATGCCCCAAAATACGTGAAGCAAACACTGCAAATACTGAAAAGGAAAATAGACATATCTACCATAATAGTTGGAGACTTCAATTCCCCACTCTCATCAATGGACAGAACATCTAGCCAGAGGATCAATAAAGAAACAGAGAATTTGAATATTAGAATAAATGAGCTAGACTTAACAGACATTTATAGGACATTACACCCCAGAACAGCAGGATACATTTTTTTCTCAAGTGCTCATGGATCATTCTCAAAGATAGACCATATGCTGGGCCACAAAGCAAGTCTCAACAAATTTGGAAAGATTGAAATCATACACAACACTTTCTCAGATCATAAAGGAATGAAATTGGAAATCAGTAATAGGCAGAGTACCAGAAAATTCACAAATACGTGGAGGCTCAACAACACAGTCTTAAACAACCTGTGGGTCAAGGAAGAAATTACAAGAGAAATCAGTAAATATCTCGAGGTGAATGAAAATGAAAACACAACATATCAAAACTTAATGAGATGCAGCAAAGGCAGTGCTAAGAGGGAAATTTATTGCCCTAAATGCCTATATCAAAAAAGAAGAAAGGGCAAAAATTCGTGAATTATCTGTCCACTTGGAAGAACTGGAGAAAGAACAGCAAACTAACCCCAAAGCAAGCAAAAGGAAAGAAATAACAAAGATTAGAGCAGAAATAAATGAAATTGAGAACATGAAAACAATAGAGAAAATCAATAAGACCAGAAGTTGGTTCTATGAGAAAATCAATGATTGATGGGCCCTTAGCAAGATTGACAAAAATAAGAAGAGAGAGAATGCAAATAAATAAGATCAGAAATGGAAGAGTAGACATAACCACTGACCTCACAGAAATAAAGGAGGTAATAACAGGATACTGTGAACAACTTTATGCTAACAAATACAACAATTTAGATGAAATGGACAAGTTCCTAGAAAGGCATGAACAACTAACTTTAACTCAAGAAGAAATAGATGACCTCAACAAACCAATCACAAGTAAAGAAATTAAATCAGTCATTAAAAAGTTTCCCAAAAAGAAAAGTCCAGGACCAGATGGCTTCACATGTGAATTCTACCAAACATTACAGAAAGAATTAGTACCAACCATGCTCAAACTCTTAAAAAAAAATTGAAGTGGAGGGAAAGCTACGTAATTCATTCTATGAAGCCAACATCACCCTCATACCAAAACCAGGCAAAGATATTACAAAAAAAGAAAGCTACAGACCAATCTCTCTCTAACGAATATACATGCAAAATTCCTCAACAAAATTCTAGCAAATCGAATCCAGCAACACATTAAAAGAATTATACATCATGACCAAGTAGGATTCATCCCAGGTATGCAAGCATGATTCAACATAAGAAAATCAATTAATGTAATACACCATATCAACAAATCAAAGCAGAAAAATCACATGATTATCTCAATTGATGCAGAGAGGGCATTCAATATCCTCTCCTGTTGAAAACACTTCAAAGGATAGGAATACAAGGGAACTTCCTTAAAATGATAGAGGGAATATATGAAAAACCCACAGCTAATATCATCCTCAATGGGGAAAAATTGAAAACTTTCCCCCTAAGATGAGGAACAAGACAAGGATGTCCACTATCACCACTATTATTCAACATCATGTTGGAAGTTCTAGCCAGAGCAATTAGGCAAGAAAAAGAAATACAAGGCATCAAAATTGGAAAGAAAGAAGTAAAACTATCACTGTTTTCAGATGATATGATACTATACGTCAAAACCCCTGAAAAATCCACAGCAAAACTACTAGAGCTAATAAACGAGTACAGCAAAGTGGCAGGTTACAAGATCAACATTCAAAAATCTGTAGTGTTTCTATACACTAGTAATGAACAAGCTGAGGGGAAAATCAAGAAACGAATTCCATTTACAATTGCAACTAAAAGAATAAAATACTTAGGAATAAATTTAACTAAAGAGACAAAAGACCTATACAAAGAAAACTACAAGAAACTGTTCAAAGAAATCACAGAAGACCTAAATAGATGGAAGGCATACCGTGTTCTTGGATTGGAAGACTAAATATAGTTAAGATGTCAATTCTACCTAAATTGATTTGTAGATTCAATGTAATACCAATCAAAATCCCAGCAACTTACTTTTCAGAAATAGAAGAACCAATAAGCAAATTTATCTGGAAGGGCATGGTGCCCCGAATTGCTAAAAACATCTTGAGGAAAAAAAACGAAGCTGGAGGTCTCGCACTGCCTGACTTTAAGGCATATTATAAAGCCACAATGGTCAAAACAACATGGTACTGGCATAAAGATAGATATATCGACCAATGGAATCAAATAGCGTTCTCAGATATAGACCCTCTCATCTATGGACATTTGATCTTTGATAAGGCAGTCAAACCAACTGACCTGGGACAGAACAGTCTCTTCAATAAATGGTGCCTAGAGAACTGGATATCCATATGCAAAAGAATGAAAGAGGACCTGTATCTCACACCCTATACAAAAGTTAACTCAAAATGGATCAAAGATCTAAACATTAGGTCTAAGACCATAAAACAGTTAGAGGAAAATGTAGGGAGATATCTTATGAATCTTATAATTGGAGGCAGTTTTATGGACCTTAAACCTAAAGCAAGAGCACTGAAGAAAGAAAGAAATAAATGGGAGCTCCTCAAAATCGAACACTTTTGTGCATCAAAGAACTTCATCCAAAAAGTAAAAAGACAGCCTACACAATGGGAGACAATATTTGGAAACGACATAGCAGATAAAGGTCTAGTATCCAGAATTTATAAAGAGATTGTTCAACTCAACAACAAAAAGACAGCCAATCCAGTTGCAAAATGGGAAAAAGACTTGAACAGACACTTCTCAGAAGAGGAAATACAAATGGCCAAAAGGCACATGAAGAGATGATCAACATCCCTGGCCATTAGAGAAATGCAAGTCAAAACCACAATGAGATATCATCTCACACCCACCAGAATGGCCATTATCAACAAAACAGAAAATGACAGGTGCTGGAGAGGATGCGGAGAAAGAAGCACACTTATTCACTGTTGGTGGGAATGTCAAATGGTGCAACCACTGTGGAAGACAGTTTGGCGGTTCCTCAAAAAGCTGAATATAGAATTGCCATATGACCCAGCAATACCATTGCTAGGTATCTACTCAGAGGACTTAAGGACAAAAACACAAATGGACATTTGCACACCAATGTTTATAGCAGCATTATTTACAATTGCAAGGAGATGGAAACAGCCAAAATGTCCATCAGCAGACGAGTGGCTAAACAAACTGTGGTATATACATATGATGGAATATTATGCAGCTCTAAGACAGAATAAACTTATGAAGTATGTAACAACATGAATGGACCTTGAGAACATTATACTGAGTGAGACTAGCCAAAAACTAAAGGACAAATATTGTATGGTCTTACTGATATGAACTGACATTAGTGAATAAACTTGGAATACTTTGTTGGTAACAGAGACCATCAGGAGATAGAAATAGGGTAAGATAGTGGGTAATTGGAGCTGAAGGGATACAGACTGTGCAACAGCACTGGATACAAAAACTCAGAAATGGGCAGCACAATACTACCTAACTGTAATGTAATTATGTTAAAACACTGAATGAAGCTGCATGTGAGAATGATAGAGAGAGGAGAGCTGGGGACATAAATGAAATCAGAAAGAAAGATAGATGTTAAAGATCGAGATGGTATAATCTAGGAATGCCTAGAGTGTATAATAATAGTGAAATGTACAATGTACAAATTTTAAGAATGTTTTGGCATGAGGAAGAACAAAGGAATGTCATTACTGCAGGGTGCTGAAAATAGATGATAATTAATACTTTAAAATGTCACCTTATGTGTGAGATTAAAGCAAAAAATGTTTATTTGTTACAAAATTTAGATTTTGACTAGAGCATTTCCTAATATAACTCTTGTAGATAGTTTGATTGAATGTCATAAGTACTTGGAATATCAGGTAGCACATGAGATTTTGTTGGTTTGTCCAGAGTGATCCCCCAATGAATCCCAGAATGATTTGACCAGTGACTGGAAAAGTATTTGCAAGCCCCCTTCGGGGAATGGTGAGAGTGGGGAGAAATTCAACTTCCCCAAGTTGAATTCTTGATATCCTCACAAGCAGTGTGGACAACCAAAGCTATAGGCTGAGCCCCCAGTCTTGGGGTTTGTTCACATGAAACTTAACCCCACACAGGATAGGTCAAGTCTACTTAAAATTTAGGCCTAAGAGTCACCCCCAAGAGAGCCTCTTTTGTTGCTCAGATGTGGCCCCTCTCTCCAGCCAACACGACAAGCAGTCTCACCACCCTCCCCCTCTCTGCGTGGGATATGACTTCCAGGGGTGTGGACCTTCCTGGCAACGTGGGACAGAGATCCTGGAATGAGCTGAGACTCAGCATCAAGTGACTGAGAAAAAACCTAGAATGAGCCGAGAATTAACATCAAGGGATTGAGAGAAACTTCTCCACCAAAAGGGGGAAGAGTAAAATGAGACAAAGTGTCAATGGCTGAGAGATTTCAAACATAGTTGAGAGGTTATCCTGGAGGTTATTCTTATGCATTAAGTAAATATCACCTTGTTGTTCAAGATGTAGCAGAGAGGCTGGAGGGAATTGCCTGAAAATGTAGTGCTGTGTTCCAGTAACCATGTTTCTTGATGATGATTGAACAATGATATAGCTTTCACAGTGAGAGTCTGTGAATGTGAAAACCTTATGTCTGATGCTCCCTTTAGCTACTATATCAACAGAAGAGTAGAACATATGGAATAAAAATAAATAATAGGGGGAACAAATGTTAAAATAAATTCAGTTTGGGCGGGCCGCGGTGGCTCAGCGGGCAAAGTACTTGCCTGCTATGCCGGAGGACCTCGGTTCGATTCCCGGCCCCAGCCCATGTAACAAATACGGAGAAACAGAATACAATAAAAACAAGAAAATGTTTAAAGATGTTTCCCTTTCTTCCTTCCTTCCTTCCTTCTATCCTTCCTTCCTTCTCTCTGTCTTTCCTTTAAAAAAAAAAAAAAAAAAAAAAAAAAAAAAAAAAAATAAATTCAGTTTGAAATAGTGGTAAATGAAAGCGAGGGGTAAGAGGTATGGTATGTATAGTCTTTTTTTTCTCTGTTATCATTTTGTTTCTTTTTCTGTTGTCTTTTTATTTCTTTTTCTAAATCGATGCAAATGTACTAAGAAATGATGAATATGCAACTATGTGATATTAAGAATTACTGATTGTATATGTAGAATGGAATGGTATCTAAATATTTTGTTTGTTAATTTTTTTTAATTAATAAAAAAAGTTTTTAAAAAAGAGTATTAAGAAGATAGTTTAATACTTTGGGAAGCAAGATACATGCTTAGGAGCTATCTTCCCTCTTGAAGAGCTACATAAAGCAGTGGTTGAGATCAGTTAGCCTAATCGTGAAAGATTGTGCTATTGTTATATGCTGTAGAAGTCAGAGCTTGGGTTAGTGGCAGAGCTAGGATTAGAACCTAGGACTCATTACTTTATACCATGTTCTTTCGTAGCATTTCATTCTCAAAGACTGTTTTGTAGGTCTGGAAATTTCCAGTACCAATTATCCTTTTAAATATTTGGAAAAGGAACACTACGATAAATAAAGAAAATAGGTTTCAAAAAAAAACTTTGAACTCTTTTATTTAAATACGCTGTTTCATCTTCAGTGAAAACAATATGTGAAGGATGATTCACTAGAAAGATAGAAAAATTATGTATTCAGAATGAAATCTACCTCCCCATTTAAATAATGCAGGTGTTTGTGGTTAAATCTTAGGAGGAAGGCAGATAGAATATTATATGCTGCTTACAGGCAGAAAGAAATAGCTAATGACTGAAACATTTACCTTAAACAATTTGCAGTATTTCTAAAACACTTGGGTGAAGAGCTGTCCCTGCTTTTATAAACCATGAACTTAAAAAATGTGCTAAGAAATGTTGACCATGATGGGGGCTCCAACTTTCCAGTTTGCAAGGCACAATGTTCTGCCCAAGAAATGGATGAGGATTTTCTATTAGAGCAGATTAATTATCAGCTTATTTATATTTTGTTACGTCTGTAAAGCATCCTGATTGTTTGACTATATTTGATGTGAGTAGGCTGGATTTTACTAATTTCCATTTCCTTTTGATAGCATTAGATTACTCATTCGTTCATTAGAAGATATTTATGGAGCCCCATCAATATGTGAGGTACTGTACTGTTATCCACTGAGAGCTTAGTAATGAATAAAACAAAAATCCCGGCTTTCAAAAACAAGGAAACAAACAATAAAGAAATATAGTATGTAAAATAAGTAGCAATCAGATAGAGATCAAAGTTTATGATGTAAAATAAAGCAGGGGAGGGAAGTAGAGAACACTTGGGAGAGATTATTTGAATTTTAAAATCTTACAATCATATCCTCTTACCTTGAAACCTTATATAAAATCTCAAAGTTTCCCATTTCCATACCAAGCCTCAAACCTTATATTTTCAGGCAGATTATAATCTAAAAGAGAAAAGATCTTAAAATGAATTTCAAGGTAAATTTTATAACCATGCTAGCTAGACTGTGCAAATCGTTGATCACCTGCTAAAGAGATTTTTTTTTTCAGCGGAAACCACAGGGTTTTTATTTAACTTCATTGAGCTTCTAAACCACTCCAAGAATCTGAATCTTAAAAGAGCCAGTTATTTGTACCATAAGACAGACACCAATAGTCTCAAAACAACAAATATAGTTGGCACTGGGATTGCTGTGGTGCAGTGTGCGGAATTCATCATACATTTAAAATAAAATGACAACCTCCTGGAGTGATCAGTTACAGACTGCAGCAGACATGCCTGCTAATACAGATAAGCATGCCCTGAAAAAGTATCAATGAGAAGCTTATCATCGTCCTCTTCCATCACTGTGACTTCTTCATTTGAGAATGAAGGGTGTTTGTGAACCAAAGTTTAGCCATGGAAAAGATAGTGTTTTGGTTTTAGTATGGATTATACACTTGCTGTTTACAAGTCCCCAGAGTATGAGTCCTTGGGCTTTGAACTCACTGTGGAAAGATTAGTTTCTATTGGCTATCCCCAAGAGCTACTCAGCTTTGCTTATGATTCTACATTCCCTACCAGGGGGCTTGTCTTTGATATACATTATAGGAAATCTTCTGAAAGTTGATGCCTATGGAAACCTCTTGGTCTGTGCACACAGATTTAACTTCATAAGGGGTTCTCAGGTAGCAGCTCAAACGAGACCAGAAACTAGAGAGCAGTATCCAAATAAATTTATCCAACGAGATGACACTGAAAGATTTTACATTCTGAACACACTATTCACTCTACCAAAGACCTACCTGTTGGCCTGCCTAGTAGATTTTTACTAATTGGCCTTGATATACCGGCTGTGAAACAGGATTTAAAGATGGGGACCTCCTCATGTCCTACTTATGTTCCAGGATGTAAGAGATGCTGTTGACTGGGTTCATTACAAGGGCTCCCTTAAGGGAAAGACAGTTGAAAATCTTGAGAAGTATGTAGTGAAAGATAGAAAACTGCCTTTGCTTCTGAGCCAGATGAAAGAAGTAGGGAAAGTATTTCTTGCCACCAACAGTGACTATAAATATACAGATAAAATTATGACTTACCTGTTTAACTTCCTACATGGCCCCAAGCCTGGGAGCTCCTATCAACCATGGCAGTCCTACTTTGATTTGATCCTGGTGGATGCATGGAAACCACTGTTTTTTGGAGAAGGCGCAGTATTACGCCAAGTGGATACTAAAACTGGCAGGCTGAAAATTGGTACCTACACAGGCCCCTTACAGCATGGCATTGTCTACTCAGGAGGTTCATCTGATACAATCCCTGTGATCTGTTGGGAGCCAAAGGCAAGGACATTTTGTATAGCGGAGATCACATTTTTGGGGACATTTTTAAATCAAAGAAATGACAAGGGTGGCGAACTTTCTTGGTGATTCCTGAACTTGCACAGGAGCTGCATGTCTGGACTGACTAGAGTTCACTTTTTGAGGAGCTTCAGAGCCTGGATTTTTTCTTGGCTGGACTGTACAGGCACCTTGACAGCAGCAGCAGTGAGCGTCGAAATTAATTCTATCCAGAGACATATTCAGAAAGTAACTCATGACATGGACATATGCTATGGGATGATGGGAAGCCTATTTCGCATTGGGTCCCTGCAGACCCTCTTTGCCAGTCAGGTGATATGCTATGCTGATCTCTATGCAGCATCTTTCATCAGTCCGCTGCATTATCCATTCAGCTACCTCTTCAGAGCTGCCCATGTCTTGATACCTCACAAATCAACTGTGGAGCACACACATGTGGATATCAATGAGATGGAGTCTCCCCTTGCCACCCAGAACTGCGCATCAGTAGATTTCAAAGACACCGACTATAAGTGGCACCAGTTGACACAGCTCGATTAGTGAGATTAACCTCCCAACCCCTTTCCACTGGCCCCCCCAAGAAATTACACACTGCCATGATGAAGATGATGATGAAGAGGAGGAGGAGGAAGAGGAATAATAAGAAAACAAAAACTCTGAACACCCATTAAACAAATTCTTGCAGGATTCACAGGAACATAGAATCTTCCTGTTTGAGTTCTAGTGGGGGAGAGGGACTCCATCAAAGGAACATCTGGAAAGATTCTGAATACTTAAATATTCTAATCATAGAAGGATACTTGTTTTAGTTTTGTGTATCTGCACTCTTTGCAGGTGGTTTAAAATTGTAATGGAGTCTATTTGGGGAAAGTCAGGCTGAACTGTATGCAGATGGCTTCTGTTATGGCTTGTGATTCTTTCCTTTGTCTTTTTTCATCATCAGTACATCTTAGTGTATCTGTGTACACTAACAGTGGTAAAGGTCTATGAGATGAAAGCAAGGAAGATGGTGAGGTGAAATGATCTGAAAATGCTGTAATGTTACAAATTGTGCTGTTACTCCAAAATCCAACTTTTCCGGTACATTACAGAGTATTGTGTATAAGTGGAGAAATAATATTGTTTCCATTATAAAGTATAGTCTTGTGTTGAGGTCAGATTTCCCTTTACAAGCCTGTAAGGGGCCTCAGGCTCTGGTAAGGCTGCAGGAATGGTTTCCACTGGCTTCAGGGCTGGGCTGGCAGGGATTATGTTAGGAGGCAAAATACTTCAACCATGTCTGTGTTGATGGCACAAATGCTTATTTGTTATCCAAAAAAGTAATCTTTTTCTTACCTATGATAAGTCTGAAGAAAGAATTTAGTTGCAAGTGGGCAAAGAAACACGCCCTACTCC
Organism: Tamandua tetradactyla; assembly: GCF_023851605.1. Lineage (NCBI taxonomy): Eukaryota > Metazoa > Chordata > Mammalia > Pilosa > Myrmecophagidae > Tamandua > Tamandua tetradactyla. Next base: position 94,489,660 of record NC_135333.1, on the reverse strand, counting down.
CAGAAAAGAAGGAGCCCCCTTCTTAGATTACTACATAACTGAGTAGAATCTGCTAGTGTGGGTCACACAGTGGAGGCTCATGCTGTCCAGTGCCGGCCCTCCCTGTCCTCTAAGGTTGATTGCTGTATTTCAAAGCTGAGCATTAGAGAAAGAGACAAGGGCTCTGTAGGCCAGAATCTTGCTAGAGCAGAGGGTACAATCAGTGTGAATAAATGCCCTTCAGAAGCCAAGTGAAATCATTCTTGTTGTTTGGAACAAGAATGACTTGTTACTGTACTCTTTAGGGTATTATAACTGCCTCACCAGTACATGAAAGTTACAACATTGCTAACAGTGATGTAGACTCTTTAACTTTCATATATTTTCTTCCATTTTTACTGTCATTGGTCAGCAGGGGATGGTCATGGTAGATTAGCTGCTCTAGAATTCAATAAAATGTAACATTTCAAAAAAAAACACCACAAATATTACCATCAATAGTATAATTGCTAAGAACTCATTTCACAGTCCCTGCTTTAAGATTATTTGGGGAGTACTTTTTTTTTTTAACTTTTTTTATTGTATAGTATTACATGTATACAAAACAAAGAAATAAAGCAATAGTTTTCAAGGCACTCTTCAACAAGTAGTTACAGGACAGATACCAGTTTGTCATGGGCTGCCCTATGATCCTGATAGAGAGAATTTAATATGCTGTTTAGAAGGCAGAAGCAAATAAACCGTCTTTAGTATTTCAGCAGCTGTGGTCATCTTTGGAAAATTTTGTTCAGTAAATCAGGTTTAATAATGCAAAGAATAAATTAATTACTTAATGAGACCAAGACTGTATGGACTTCACAGTAATTTTCTTAAGCAATTGCTCCTTTCTCTATTTTGAAAATAAATTCAAATAGGGTGTTTTTTCCCACAGAGTGTATAGTGAGATTCTAATTATATTATGTTAGATAATAACTAATTAACTTAACTAAAGATTAAGTTAATCTTTGTCCTTTTCTTTTCCTAAAGCCTTTTCTACTTTTGTTTGCCAAGGGAAATGTTCTGCCATTTATATTCTGCTCCATCCCTTTATTTATTGTATCAGTTCATCAGCTGGTGTTTATATTCTGTTTCACCTTCTTAATTTATTTTTTCTGGATCCTCCTTTGCAGTCACCCTGATCCTCTTTGTATACTTTGGACAGTCTATATTGATCCTTTGCTTAGGGATACTTCCAAGGATTCCGCTTAAAAGATCTGTAACTAGGTCTTTGCAGATTTTTTTCCTGATATAAACCTGTTCCTTTTTTTTTTTAACTACTTTAAAGAGGAGCTATCTTCCTTGCCACCATTTTTATTATAATTATTTAGTGTTCCTCTAAACAGCAGACTGAAATGAGATTATTCAGAAGCTTGAAACCAAAGGCATGCATGAATTATTTAAAAAGCAATAAAAGAAGCAGCCTTCTCATTTTAAGCTTTTTGTAAATTAGATACTTTATAAATAAAAAATAAAGAAAAAGGATAGCAGTTGTTGTCAATAACTTAATGCAGCTTTTCCTGACTGGCAAAAATATAGATTCATTTTGAAATTATGTTTATCTCAGTGTTGTCAAGGATACATGCAAGAGTAAATATTGTTACAATAATCCATGAATATATAATTCATGGGGATGATAGATCAAGACAAGGGAAATTTTTTAAAACAGCTTAATATAAAATACCTGCTCACTAGAAAATTTGGAGTATTAGAAAATGGGGTAATTTTAAAGTCACCTATTATCCCATCACCATAAGATGTTAACATTTGTTGTTATATTCATCCATTGCATGGATCCTGGGATTTATAGTGGTGGTGGTGGTAGGGGCACCCACACTTTTTTTTTAACAAAGGTATAATACTGTTTATACAGTGTTACGTCTTTTTTCATTCATTATTGTGTCATGAGCACGCTGTCATATTATTAATATTCTTAGAAATGTGACTTTTTTAATGACTATATGATATTTCACTGTTTGGCACCACATGTCATTGAGCATTTAGCTTGTTCCTAGTACATTTCCTTGATTCTAAATCACTGTTAGTTGTAAGATCTGTGTACTAGTTTGTTAAGCTGCCAGAATGCAATATCCCAGAAATGGAACAGCTTTTAAAAAGGGAATTTAATATGTCACAAGTTAGAATTCTACGGCTGTGAAAATGTCCAAATTAAGGCACCAACAATTACCTACCTTCAAGAAAGGCTGATGCTATCTGAAACACTTCTGTCAGCTGGGAAGACATCTGGCTGGCATCTGCTGGTCCCTTGCTTTTGGGCTCTGTTGCTGTCAGCCTCTGTTTCCTGTGGTTTCCTCTTTAAGCATCTATGGGCCTTTATTTAGTTCTTCCACTACGCAACTCTGAGTTCTGGCTTGCTTAGCATATCATGGGAAGGCACATGGCAACATCTGCTGGGCTCTGCCTGTGTATAGACATCTGCTCTTTCTGTCAGCACTCCAAGCATCTCCAAATACCCATGTCTCTGTCAGCTCTGAAGCAACTGTTCTCCAAACATCTGCATTGGCTCTCTTGAGCTTGCTACAAAATGTTTCTTCTTTTAAAGGACTCCAGTAAACTAATCAAGACACACTCTGAAAGGGTGAAGTTATATCTCCATCTCCTCAAGAGGTCACATCCGGACTTCCGGAGAAGATGGCGGCTTAGTAAGACGCGCGGGTCTTAGTTCCTCCTCCAGAACAGCAACTAAAGAAACAGAAACAATACGAAACAGCTCCCGGAGCCACAACAGAGACAAAAAGACAGCGTACCCCATTCTGGAACGGCTGAACGGGCAGGGAGAATCCGCTGCGGTGAGATACCCGAGGGGCGCGTGTTTTCCCGGCCGGGGCGGCTGGCGACTGGGGTCCCCTCCACGCACGTGGCTCCCCGGTCTGACTGGAAACGTTGGATAGCGGGGCCCTCCCTCCACGCTTGGCGTCTCGGGCCAGCTGGGCAATTTGGACCAGCACTCCCCCAAGCTGCGGCGGCCGGCGACCCCCCCCCCACGCGCGGTTTCCCGGGTCGACTGCGAGATTCGGATTGGCAAGTTAAAGGAGCCACAGCATCTTTTAGTGGTGGGACCCGCAGACAGACGAGCGCCACGAGCGCCACCTACTGGGCAGGAAAAGAAAAACAAAGCCCAGAGATTTCACAGAAAAACCTTACAACCAACCGGGTCCCACACCCAGGGAAATCTGATGAAATGCCCAGACACCAGCAGAAAATAATGGATGACGCTCGGAAAATTGAAGATATGGCCCAGTCAAAGGAACAAACCAATAGTTCAAATGAGATACAGGAGCTGAGACAACTAATGCTGAATATACGAACAGAAATGGAAAAACTCTTCAAAAACCAAATCAATAAATTGAGGGAGGACATGAAGAAGACATGGGCTGAACAAAAAGAAGAAATAGAAAATCTGAAAAAACAAATCACAGAACTTATGGGAGTGAAGGACAAAGAAGAAAAAATGGAAAAAACAATGGATACCTACAATGGTAGATCTAAAGAGACAGAAGTTACAATTAGTGAACTGGAGGATGGAACATCTGAATTCCAAAAAGAAACAGAAACTATAGGGAAAAGGATGGAAAAACTTGAGCAGGGGATCAGGGAACTGAATGACAATATGAAGCGCACAAATATACGTGTTGTGGGTGTCCCAGAAGGAGAAGAGAAGGGAAAAGGAGGAGAAAAACTAATGGAAGAAATTATCACTGAAAATTTCCCAACTCTTATGAAAGACCTAAATTTACAGATCCAAGAAGTGCAGCGCACCCCAAAGAGAATAGACCCAAATAGGTGTTCTCCAAGACACTTACTAGTTAGAATGTCAGAGGTCAAAGAGAAAGGGAGGATCTTGAAAGCAGCAAGAGAAAAACAATCTGTCACATACAAGGAAAACCCAGTAAGACTATGTGTAGATTTCTCAGCAGAAACCATGGAAGCTAGAAGACAGTGGGATGATATATTTAAATTACAAAAAGAGAAAAACTGCCAACCAAGACTCCTATATCCAGCAAAATTGTCCTTCAAAAATGAGGGAGAAATTAAAACATTCTCAGCAAAAAGTCACTGAGAGAATTTGTGACCAAGAGACCAGTTCTGCAAGAAATACTAAAGGGAGCACTAGATTCAGATACGAAAAGACAGAAGAGAGAGGTATGGAGTAAAGTGTAGAAAGAAGGAAAATCAGATATGATATATATAATACAAAAGGCAAAATGTTAGAGGAAAATATTATCCAAACAGTAATAACACTAAAAGTTAGTGGACCGAATTTCCCAATCAAAAGACATAGACTGGCAGAATGGATTACGACCCAGCAATACCACTGCTAGGTATCTACTCAAAGGACTTAAGGGCAAAGACACAGACGGACATTTGCACACCACTGTTTATAGCAGCATTATCTACAATTGCAAAGAGATGGAAACAGCCAAAATGTCCATCAACAGACGAGTAGCTAAACAAACTGTGGCGTATACCTACAATGGAATATTATGCAGCTTTAAAACAGACTAAACTTATGAAGCATGTAATAACATGCATGGACCTAGAGAACATTATGCTGAGTGAGTCTAGCCCAAAACTAAAGGACAAATACTGTATGGCCCCACTGATGTGAACCGACATTCGAGAATCAGCTTGGAATATATCATTGGTAACAGAGACCAGCAGGAGTTAGAAACAGGGTAAGATAATGGGTAATTGGAGCTGAAGGGATACAGACTGTGCAACAGGACTAAATACAAAAACTCAAAAATGGACAGCACAATAATACCTAAGTGTAATGTAACTATGTTGGAACACTGAAGCTGCACCTGAAATATAGTTTTTTGTTTGTTTGTATCTTTTTTTTTTGTTTTTTTTCTTTTTCCTTTTTATATATATATTTTTTATTAGTATTATTATTTTAATTCTCTTCTCTATATTAGCATTCTATATCTTTTTCTGCTGTTTTGCTAGTTCTTTTCCTAAATCGATGCAAATGTACTAAGAAATGATGATCATACATCTATGTGATGATACTAAGAATTACTGAGTGCATGTGTAGAATGGAATGATTTCTAAATGTTGTGTTAATTTCTTTTCTTTTTTTTGATTAATAAAAAAATTAAAAAAAAAAAAAAGAGGTCACATCCACAAATAAGAGCACTCCATCTCTACGGAGATAATTTAATCAAAATCGTTTCCACCCTACAACATTGAATCAGACTTAAAGGACAGGACTTTTCAGGGATATGCAATACTTTCAAACTGGCACAATCTGCTATTAACTCAAAAGCTTTTTAGAAAAAGTCATACGCTAAACATACATATGGAATAAAAGATCCATTTCTATCTAGGAACATTTATATGCCAAAATGTGAGTATTTAAACAAAGGAAATAAAGAATTTACTATTACATAAGTGCTGTGATAACTGAAAATGTTACAATGTATCTCTCACTATTTATTTAAAACATTTATGGAGGGAGAGGTGCCAAGATGGCTTAGCAAGTGCGCAATTTAGTTCCTCCTCCAGAATAGCTACTAAATAACCAAGAACAGTACAGAACAGCTCCTGTGATCACGTCAGGGACCGGACACACAGCGTACCCCAGTCTGGACCAGCTGGACCAGCACGAGCCCTCCCAGAACCGTGAGTTCTCCAAGCTATGGCAGCCGGCGCCCCTCTCCCACAGGTTGCTTCCCAGAGGGAAAAGGAAAGTGACTTCACCAGCAGTAGGGGCTGAGCACAACCAAATGCCAATTGTGGAATTAATTAAGAAATTCTGGCAACTAAAAATAGGCCCCCCAGCTCAGGTGAACCTGGTCAAAGCAGAGGTCACTGATTTTTGCCCTGGTGCCAAGGAGGCAGGGCTGATGGAAAAAGAAAAAAAAAGTGAAGAAACAGAGGTTTTTGTGGTTGTGTTTCTACAAAGGCTTGGCTGCCTTTGGATAGAGCTACAGGGCTTCTCGGGCTGCAACTACCCCAGGCATAGGCATTAAAAAAGCTCGTTTGAGGGCTTGTCTGGAGCCTATGCCTTCGCCAGGGGAGGGGTGAAGCCAAAATCAGGTGGAATCCCTCCCTCAAGGAATTCAGACACCAGGGCTCGGTACTTTGAAGCCGTTAAAACCAGCCTACAACCCTCCTCTGTCTCCACCTCACCCCCAGAAGGGAGAGTCTGCCAGAGTTACAGGTACCGCATCATCTTATGCTGGTGGGATCTGCAGGCAGACAAGTGCCACATACTGGGCAGGATAAGAAAAACAGAGCCCAGAGACTTCACAGGAAAGTCTGTCAACCTGCTGGGTATCACCCTCAGGGAAAACTGATGCAGGTGACTCTTTCCTCCTGACAGGAGGCCAGTTTGGTTTGGGAAAATCCGGCTGGGGTCTATAATACCTAAGTAGACCCTCCTAAGGGTGGGTAGAAAAAGGCAACATGCAGGCAGGGCAAGAAACAAGAAAATAAGAACTGAAAAATTCTCCTCTTTCAAACAAAACCTAAGCTAGAGGTCCAGAAAAAGCTGAACTGAATGTCAAAGAACAGACAGACAACAAATTCACCCAACAAGAAAACCCTAGGTAAAAGAAGTGAAAACAATCTCCAGAGTAAACTAATTAAGGTAATTAATGGCCTAGACACCAGCAGAAAAAAACAAATCACACTAGGAAAATTGAAGATATGACCCAGTCAAAGGAACAAACCAACAATTCAAATGAGATACAGGAGTCGAAACACTTAATTCAGAATATACGAACAGACATGGAAAACCTCATTAAAAATCAAATCAATGAATTGAGGAAGGATATAAAGAAGGCAATGAATGAACAAAAAGAAGAAATCAAAAGTCTGAAAAAACAAATCACAGAACTAATCGGAATGAAAGGCACAGTAGAAGAGATGAAAAAAACAATGGAAACATACAATGTTAGATTTCGAGAGGCAGAAGATAAGATTAGTGAATTGGAGGACGGAACATCTGAAGTCCGACAAGCAAAAGAAATATAGGGGAAAAAATGGAAAAAATATGAGCAGGGACTCAGGAAACTGAATGACAATATGAAGCGCACAAATATACATGTTATAGGTGTCCCAAAAGGTGAAGAGAAGGGAAAAGGAGGAGAAAAACTAATGATGGAAATTATCACTGAAAATTTCCCAACTCGTATGAAAGACTTAAAATTACAGATCCAAGAAGTGCAGTGTTCCCCAAAGAGAATAGATCCAAATAGATGTACTCCAAGACACTTACTAATCAGAATGTCAGAGGTCAAAGAGAAAGAGCATCTTGAAAGCAGCAAAAGAAAAGCAACGCATCACATACAAGGGAAGCCCAATAAGGCTATGCATAGATTTCTCAACAGAAACCATGAAGACGAGAAGACAGTGGGATGATATATTTATTTTACTAAAAGAAAAAAGCTGCCAACCAAGAATTCTATATCCAGCAAAATTTTCCTTCAAAAATGAGGGAGAAATTAAAACATTTTCAGGAAAAAACTCACTGAGAGAATTTGTGACCAAGAGACCAGCTCTGCAAGAAATACTAAAGGGAGCACTAGACTAGAGACAGATACGAAAAGACAGAAGAGAGAGGTGTGGAGAAAAGTGTAGAAAGGAAGACTGTTAGTAAAGGTAAAAAGAAGGAAAATTAGACATGACATATAAAATGCAAAAGCCAAAATGGTAGAAGAAAGTACTATCCGTATAGTAATAACACTAACTGTTAATGGATTAAACTCCCCAATCAGAAGACATAGACTGGCAGAATGCATTAAAAAACAGGACCCATCTATATGCTGCCTACTGGAAACACATCTTGGACCCAAGGATAAACATAGGTTGAAAGTGAAAGGTTGGGAAAAAATATTTCATGCAAATAACAATCAGAAAAGAACAGAAATAGCTATACTAATATCCAGCAAATTAGACTTCAAATGTAAAACAGTTAAAAGAGACAAGGATACTATGTATTAATAACAGGAACAGTTCAGCAAGAAGGCATAACAATCATAAATATTTATGCACCGAACCAAAATGCTCTAAAATACAAGTGGCAAACACTGAAAGGAGAAATAAACACATCTACCACAACAGTTGGAGACTTCAATTCCCCTCTCTTATCAATGGCCAGAACATCTAGACAGAGGACCAATAAAGAAACAGAGAATTTGAATAATACAAAAAATGAGCTAGACTTAACAGGCATTTATAGAACATTACACCCCACAACAGCACTATATGCCTTTTTCTCAAGCGCTCATGGATCATTCTCAAAGATAGACCATTTGCTGGGTCACAAAGCAAGTCTCAATAAATTTAAAAAGATTAAAATCATACAAAACACTTTCTCAGATCATAAAGGAATGAAGTTGGAAATCAATAATAGGCAGAGTGCCAGAAAATTCACAAATATGTGGATGCTCAACAACACACTCTTTAACAACGAGTGGGTCAAGGAAGAAATTACGAGAGAAATTGGTAAATATCTTGAGGCAAATGAAAATGAAAACACAACATATCAAAACTTATGGGACACAACAAAGTCAGTGCTAAGATGGAAATTTATTGCCCTAAATGCCTATATCAAAAAAAAGGACAAAAATCGAGGAATTAACTGTCCACTTGGAAGAAGTAGAGAAAGTACAGCAAACTAACCCCAAAGCAAGCAAAAGAAAAGAAATACCAAAAGTAGAGCAGAAATAAATGAAATTGAGAACGTGAAAACTATTGAGAAAATCAATAAAACCAGAAGCTGGTTCTATGAGAAAATCAGTAACATTGATAGACCCTTAACAAGATTGACAAAAAGAAGAAGAGAGAGGATGCAAATAAATAAGATCAGAAATGTAAGAGAAGACATGACCACTGACCCCACAGAAATAAAGAAAGTAATGACAGGATACTATGAACAACTTTATGCTAATAAATACAACAATATAGATGAAATGGACAACTTTCTAGAAAGGCATGAACAGCCAAATTTGACTTGAGAAGAAATAGACGACCTCAACAAACCAATCACAAGTAAAGAAATTGAATCAGTCATTAAGAAGCTCCCCCAAAAGAAAAGTCCAGAACCAGATGGCTTCACATGTGAGTTCTACCAAACATTCAAGAAAGAATTAATGCCAATCCTGCTCAAACTCTTCAAAAAAATTGAAGGAAGAGAAAGCTACCTAACTCATTCTATGAAGCTGTATTAGTTAGGGTTCTCTAGAGAAACAGAATCAACAGGGAACACTTGCAAATATAAAATTTATGAAAGTGTCTCACGTGACCATAGGAACGCAGAGTCCAAAATCCACAGGGCAAGCTGCGAAGCCGATGACTCCGATGGATGGCCTGATGAACTCCACAGTAGAGGCTCACCAGCCAAAGCAGGAATGGAACCTGTCTCCTCCGAGTCCTCCCTAAAAGACTTCCCACGATTGCATTTAACATCACTAATTGCAGAAGACACTCCCCCCCCCCCCCCGGCCGATTACAAATGGAATCAGCTGTGGATGTAGCTGACGTGGTCATGACCTAATCCTATGAAATGTCCTCATTGCAACAGACAGGCCAGCACTTGCCCAACCAGATGAACAGGCACCACAACTTGGCCAAGTTGACACCCGTCCCTAACCATGACAGTCCACCCCTTGTCAACTTGGCACCTATATATATATATATATGTATATATCACCTTAGACCATACTCAATCTCCAAATGAAAACAAATAAGCATACATTTTTTCTTTGACCTGACAATACTCAACCGTCCCGCATGCAACTGGAAACACATTAAATCTCTCCAGAATAGGGTGCAAATCCTTGGGCAACATTCACTCTTAAACTTGATATCGTACAACTTAAACAGTATAACATGAACAAAACAGCATTACAGTCCTTGTTTCTGTAACTGATCACGTGGTCGAAGTTCATATTTATCACTACCTTCTTCCACTACCCATTCCATGTTCCCTTTCCCCTCAGCAAACACTTCAGCTGGCTGTGGTTCTTTGCCTGGTGGGGTGATGCAAACCTTCATTCCTGAAGTCTCAGAGCTATTAGTGGTCCTGCCTGGATTGTGTTGTTGCAGTTTTCCATTGATTTTAATCACAGGGCATGGTAGTACTAATAGACGCCCCAGGGGATCTCCTATATTCCAAGAAAACTCTTCTTTACCTCCATTATGTAGTTGCAGTCCTACTTCCTTCTGATAGTCAGGGTCAGTTACCCCAAACAATAATGTAATCCCCTTCTTGGTGTGTTGATCCAGAGGCATAAGTAGCCCAAAGTGACCAGGTGGCAATCTTAACTTCCAGTTCAGTGGTATCACTGTTGTTTCTCCTGGAGAAAGCATACCCCGTTTTGGAACTAAAACCTGTAGACCAGCAGAACTCAGGGTAGCAGGGACAGGAAGCAAAAATTTTCCTAGTGGATCACTAGGAGTAATAGTGAGTGGCACCACACCCATTTCCACCCCTTGGTTCCTGGACCCATGGATCCTGGCTATGGGAGAAACAGCACCATACAGTGGACGCTGATTCAGAGCATACACAGCTTCCTGGAGAACATTACCCCAGCCTTTCAAGTTTTTGCCACCTAGTTGGCACCGTAATTGAGTTTTCAAAAGGCCATTCCACCGTTCTATCAATCCAGCTGCTTCTGGATGATGGGGAACATGGTAAGACCAGAGAATTCCATGAGCATGTGCCCATTCCCGCACTTCATTTGCTGTGAAGAGTGTTCCTTGATCCGAAGCAATGCTATATGGAATACCATGACGATGGATAAGGCATTCTGTAAGCCCACGGATAGTAGTTTTGGCAGAAGCATTGCGTGCAGGGAAAGCAAACCCATATCCAGAGTATGTGTCTATTCCAGTTAGAACAAATCGCTGCCCCTTCCATGAAGGGAGTGGTCCAATGTAATCAACCTGCCACCAGGTAGCTGGCTGGTCACCTCGGGGAATGGTGCCATATCGGGGGCTGAGTGTGGGTCTCTGCTGCTGGCAGATTGGGCACTCAGCAGTGGCTGTAGCCAGGTCAGCCTTGGTGAGTGGAAGTCCATGTTGCTGAGCCCATGCATAACCTCCATCCCTACCACCATGGCCACTTTGTTCATGAGCCCATTGGGCAATAACAGGAGTTGCTGGGGAAAGAGTCTGACTGGTATTCATAGAACGGGTCATCTTATCTACTTGATTATTAAAATCTTCCTCTGCTGAAGTTACCCTCTGGTGTGCATTCACATGGGACACAAATATCTTCATGTTTTTGGCCCACTCAGAAAGGTCTATCCACATACTTCTTCCCCAGACCTCTTTGTCACCAGTTTTCCAATTATGGTCTTTCCAAGTCCCTGACCATCCAGCCAAACCATTAGCAACAGCCCATGAGTCAGTATACAAACGCACCTCTGGCCAGTTTTCCTTCCAAGCAAAATGAACAACCAGGTGCACTGCTTGAAGTTCTGCCCACTGGGAGGATTTCCCCTCACCACTGTCCTTCAAGGACACCCCAGAAAGGGGTTGTAATGCTGCAGCTGTCCACTTTCGGGTGGTACCTGCATATCGTGCTGAACCATCTGTAAACCAGGCCCGAGTTTTCTCTTCCTCAGTCAATTCACTGTAAGGAACTCCCCAAGAGGCCATAGCCCTGGTCTGGGAAAGAGAAGGTAATGTGGCAGCAGGAGTGGAAACCATGGGCATTTGTGCCACTTCTTCATGTAACTTACTTGTGCCTTCAGGACCTGCTCTGGCTCTATCTCGTATATACCATTTCCACTTTACAAAAGAGTGCTGCTGTGTACGCCCAACTTTATGGCTTGGTAGGTCAGACAACACCCAACTCATGATAGGCAACTCAGGTCTCATGGTAACTTGGTGGCCCATGGTTAAGCGTTCAGTCTCTACTAAGGCCCAGTAGCAGGCCAAAAGCTGTTTCTCAAAAGGAGAGTAGTTATCTTCAGCAGATGGTAAGGCTTTGTTCCAAAATCCTAAGGGTCTGCATTGTGATTCTCCTATAGGGGCCTGCCAAAGGCTCCAGACAGCATCTCTATTTGCCACTGACACTTCCAGCACCATTGGATCTGGTGGATCATACGGCCCAAGTGGCAGAGCAGCTTGCGCAGCAGCCTGGACCTGTCGCAGAGCCTCCTCTTGTTCAGGTCCCCCTCAAAATTAGCAGCTTTTCTGGTCACTCGATAAATGGGCCGGAGTAGCACACCCAAATGAGGAATATGTTGTCGCCAAAATCCAAAAAGACCAACTACGTGTTGTGCCTCTTTTTTGGTTGTGGGAGGGGCCAGATGCAGCAACTTATCCTTCACCTTAGAAGGGATATCTCGACATGCCCTACACCACTGGACACCTAGAAATTTTACTGAGGTGGAAGGCCCCTGTATTTTTGTTGGATTTATCTCCCATCCTCTGACATGCAAATGCCTTACCAGTAAATCTAGGGTAGTTGCTACTTCTTGCTCACTAGGTCCAATCAACATGATATCATCAATATAATGGACCAGTGTGATGTCTTTTGGGAGGGAGAAACGATCAAGGTCTCTGCGAACAAGATTATGACATAGGGCTGGAGAATTGATATACCCCTGAGGTAGGACAGTGAAAGTATATTGCTGACCTTGCCAGCTGAAAGCAAACTGTTTCTGGTGGTCCTTACTAATAGCTATTGAGAAAAAAGCATTTGCCAGATCAATAGCTGCATACCAGGTACCAGGGGATGTATTGATTTGCTCAAGCAATGATACTACATCTGGAACAGCAGCTGCAATTGGAGTTACCAACTGGTTGAGTTTACGATAATCCACTGTCATTCTCCAAGACCCATCTGTTTTCTGCACAGGCCAAATAGGAGAGTTGAACGGAGATGTGGTGGAAATCACCACCCCTGCATCTTTCAAGTCCTTAAGAGTGGCAGTAATCTCTGCAATCCCTCCAGGAATACGGTATTGCTTTTGATTTACTATTTTGGTTGGTAGGGGCAGTTCTAGTGGCTTCCACTTGGCCTTTCCCACCATAATAGCCCTCACTGCACGAGTTAGAGAACCAACGTGGGGATTCTGCCAGTTGCTCAGTATGTCTATGCCAATTATACATTCTGGAACTGGGGAAATAACTACAGGATGGGTCCGGGGGCCCACTGGACCCACTGTGAGACGGACCTGAGCTAAAACTCCTTTGATCACTTGGCCTCCATAAGCCCCCACTCTGACTGGTGGTCCAGAGTGACGTTTTGGGTCCCCTGGAATTAATGTCACTTCTGAACCAGTGTCTAATACTCCCCGAAATATCTGATCATTTCCTTTTCCCCAATGCACAGTTACCCTGGTAAAAGGCCGTCGGTCTCCTTGGGGAAGACTTAGAGGAAGGTTAACAGTATAAATTTGTGGCAGTGTAACAGGTTTCTCCCCCATAGGGACCTGGCCTCCCCTTCATTCAAGGGGCTCAGGGTCTGTAAACTGTTTCAAGTCTGGAAATTGATTAAGGGGCCATGACTCTGTGTTTTTGTAATTCAGGTTAGACTTCTGTTCCCTTGACCTAGAACTCTTTTGTTTATACAGCTCCAACAAGAATTTAGTAGGCTGCCCTTCTATTGTATTTCTAGGCACCCCATGATTTACTAGCCAATGCCACAAATCTCTGCGTGTCATATAATTTTGATGCCTCCTTTGAGTTTGTTGTCTATTATAATAGCCGCGTCTACCCTGTCTTTGGTGATTAAGTGCTGCCACCTGGCTTCTGCCAACTTGGGATCCTGTCATCCCCATTGTGTTTAAGGATTCCAGCTCAGTGACAGCAGTTCCTACAGTAATATCTGACCTACAGAGAAGTGCAACCACAGAGCTCTTGAGGGATGATGGTGCTAGTCTCACAAACTTATTTCTCACTGTTCTGGTAAAAGGTACATCCTCTGGACATTCCTGGGGTGTAAGAGCAGGCTTTGCATGATAAATCCACTTGAACATCCCAATCTCTCTAAGCCTCTGGATCCCCTCATCTACATTATACCAGGGCAGTTCTGGCATTTCAACCTCAGGTAATGTTGGCCACCTTTTGATCCATGTTTCAACCAACCACCCAAACAAGCTGTTAACATCTTTTCTAACTGCTCTAGCTATAACATTGAATGCAGAATCTCTGCTTAGTGGGCCCATATCAATAAATTCAGCCTGATCCAGCCTTATATTCCTCCCACCATTATCCCACACTCTTAAAATCCATTGCCACACATATTCCCCTCATTTCTGTCTATATAAATTGGAAAACTCACACAGTTCTTTTGGAGTATAATGTACCTCCTCATGTGTGATACTTTGTACCTCACCTTTAGGGGCCTGTTGGGACTTGAGTCTAGTTATCGGTCTAGAAGAAATGAGGGGTGGGTCATGAAAAGAATTAGAAATATCTTCCAAGCCATTTTCTTCAGGGCTTTCATTTGCAGTTTCATCTGGTGAAACAGGATTAATAACTCTAGGGCTAATCCCTTCAGGAGGAGGTTGTGTGGCCAATTCCTCAAGGCAGGCTGGAGGTGGGGCGGCTATGTCCTCAGGGCAGACTATTACAGGGTTATCTAAAGAAGGCTCAGCATGGTCTAGGGTTTCAACGTCACCCCCAACATCATTATCAATCCATATGTCACCATCCCATTTTTCAGGGTCCCACTCCTTTCCAATCAATGCCCTCACTTTAACGGCAGACACCATACAAGACTGAGATTTCAGTTTACGTTGTAAAGTTGCTACTCTACCAATAAGATTCTGAGTCTGATTTTCAGAGATCTCAAGTCTACGGCTACAGGAAATAAGATTTTCCTTCAGGATACTCATAGAAACCTCTACGTCTTTCAGACGGCACTTAAGCTTCTTGTTTGAAGCCTTAAGCCCATCCCTTTCACCCTTTAATGTAGACAGTGTATCTAACAACAACCAACCAACATCTCTATAACTCTTATTTCTACAAAACTCTGTAAGGTGTCAAAAACATTATCCCCCAGAGTCTGGCTTCGTACAAGCGAAGCATTAGGAGAATCGAATGATGATATTTTGACTATCTCCTTTGCCAACTCAGTCCATGGATTGGGAGTGTCATTCTGATTACGGGAATCAGAGTCCTTAGTGTCTCTGAGTCCAGTCAGAGTAGAAAACCATTCATAAAAACCCATATTTAAGTTTCTGTTCCTTAAGAACCACTCCTGGTACCAAGATGTATTAGTTAGGGTTCTCTAGAGAAACAGAATCAACAGGGAACACTTGCAAATATAAAATTTATGAAAGTGTCTCACGTGACTGTAGGAACACAGAGTCCAAAATCCACAGGGCAAGCTGCGAAGCCGATGACTCCGATGGATGGCCTGGATGAACTCCACAGGAGAGGCTCACCAGCCAAAGCAGGAATGGAACCTGTCTCCTCCAAGTCCTCCCTAAAAGGCTTCCCACGATTGCATTTAACATCACTAATTGCAGAAGACACTCCCACCCCCCACCCCCGGCTGATTACAAATGGAATCAGCTATGGATGTAGCTGACGTGATCATGACCTAATCCTATGAAATGTTCTCATTGCAACAGACAGGCCAGCGCTTGCCCAACCAGACGAACAGGCACCACAACTTGGCCAAGTTGACACCCGTCCCTAACCATGACAGAAGCCAACATCACACTCATACCGAAGCCAGACAAAGATATTACAAAGAAAGAAAACTACAGACCAGTCTCTCTAATGAATATAGATGCAAAAATGCTCAACAAAATTCTAGCAAATCGAATCCAGCAACACATTAAAAGAATTATACATCATGACCAAGTAGGATTCATCCCAGGTATGCAAGGATGGTTCAACATAAAAAAATCAATTAATGTAATACACCATATCAACAAATCAAAGCAGAAGAGCCACATGATCATCTTGATTGATACAGAAAAGGCATTTGACAAAATTCAACATCCTTTCCTGTTGAAAACACTTCAAAGGATAGGAATAGAAGGGAACTTCCTCAAAATGATAAAAGGAGTATATGAAAAACCCACAGCTAGCATCATCCTCAATGGAGAAAAACTGAAAACATTCCCCCTAAGATCAAGAACAAGACAAGGATGTCCACTATCACCACTGTTGTTCAACATTGTGCCAGAGCAATTAGACAAGAGAAAGAAATACAAGACATCAAAATTGGAAAGGAAGAAGTAAAACTCTCAACTGTTTGCAGGTGATATGATACTATATGTCGAAAACTCCACAACAAAACTACTAGAGCTAATAAGTACAGCAAAGTGGCAGGTTACAAGATCAACACTCAAAAATCTGTAGTGTTTCTCTGCACTGGTAATGAATAGTCTGAGGGAGAAAGCAAGAAATGAATTCCATTTACAGTTGCAACCAAAAGAAGAAAATATTTAGGAATAAATTCAACTAAAGAGACAAAAGACCTATACAAAGAAAACTACAAGAAGTTGTTAAAAGAAAACACAGAAGACCTAAATAGATGGAAGGGCATACCGTGTTCATGGATTAGAAGACTAAATTTGGGTAAAATGTCAATTCTACCTAAATTGATATACGAATTCAATACAATACCAATTAAAATCCCAAAAACTTACTTTTCAGAACTAGAAAAACCAATAACCAAATTTATCTGGAAGGGCAGGGTGCCCCGAATAGCTATAAGTATCCTGAGAAAAAAAAAATGAAGTCGGAGGTCTCACATTACCTGACTTTAAGGCATATTATGAAGCTACAGTGGCCAAAACAGCATGGTACGTGCATAAAGATAGATATGTTGACCAATGAAATTGAATAGAGTGTTCAGATATAGACCCTTTCATCTATGGACAATTGATCTTTAATAAGGGAGTCAAGCCAACTCACCTGGGACAGAACAGTCTCTTCAATAAATGGTGCCTAGAGAACTGGTTAACCATATGCAAGAGAATGAAAGAGGACCCATATCTCACATCCTATACAAAAGTTAACTCAAAATGCATCAAAGACCTAAACATTATATCTAAGACTGTAAAACTGTTGGAAGAAAATGTAGGGAAATATCTTAGACTCGGAGGCGGGTTTCTAGACCTTACGCCCAAAGCAAGAGCATTGAAGAAAAAAATAAATAGATGGGAACTCCTCAAAATTAAACACTTTTTGTGCATCAAAGAACTTCATCAACAAAGTCTTGATGACTTTGTCTCCCTACACAATGGGAGACAATATTTGGAAACGACATATCAGATAAAGGTCTAGTATCCAGAATTTGTAAAGTGATTGTTCAACTCAACAACAAAAAGACAGCCAACCCAATTACAAAATGGGCAAAGGATTTGAACAGACACTTTTCAGAAAAGGAAATACAAATGACCAAAAGGCACATGAAGAGATGCTCAACTTCCCTGGCTATTAGAGAAATGCAAATCAAAACCCAAGGAGATATCATCCCACACCCACAGGAATGGCCATTATCAATAAAACAGAAAATGACAAGTGATGGAGAGGATGTGGAGAAAGAGGCACACTTATCCACTGTTGGTGGAAATGTCAAATGGTACAACTGCTATGGATGGCAGTTTTCGGTTCCTCAAAAAACTAAATATAGAATTGCCATATGACCCGGCCATACCATTGCTAGGTATCTACTCAGAGGACATGAGGGTAAGGACACAAATGGAGATTTGCACAGCAATGTTTATAGCAGCATAATTTACAATTGCAAGGAGATGGAAACAGCCAAAATGTCCATCAACATATGAGTGGCTAAACAAACTGTTATATATACATACGATGGTATATTATGCAGTTATAAGACAGAATAAAGTTATGAAATGTGTAACAACATGGATGGACCTTAAGGACATTATGCTGAGTGAGATTCGCCAAAAACAAAAGGACAAATACTGTATGGTCTCACTGATATGAACTGACATTAGTGAACAAACTTGGAATAGTTCATTGGTAACAGAGACCATCAGAAGTTAGAAATAGGGTAAGATATTGGGTAGTTGGAGCTGAAGGGATACAGACTGTGCAACAGGACTGAATATAAAAACTCAGAAATGGAACAGCACAATGCTACCTAACTGTCATACAATTATGTTAAAACACTGAGTGAAGCTGAATGTGAAAATCATCAAGGGAGGAGCGCTGGGGGCATAAATGAAATCAGAAAGATGATAAAGACCGAGATGGTATAATCTAGAAATGCCTAGTGTGTATAATGATAGTGACTAAACGTACGAATTTTAAAAATGTTTTTGCATGAGGAAGAACAAAGGAATGTCATTACTGCAGGGTGTTGAAAATAGATGGTAATTAATATTTTAAAATTTCAACTTATGAGACTAAAGCAAAAAATGTGTATTTGGTACAAAATTTATATTTTGACTAGTGCATTTCCTAATATAACTTCTGTAGGTAGCTTGATTGAACACCATAAGTATTTGGAATCTTGGGTAGGACGTGAGATTTTGTTGATTTGTCCAGAATGATGTCCTAATGAATCCCAGAGTGATTCAATCAGTGAGTGGAAAAGTATTTGCAAAGTCCCCTTCGGGGAATGGTGAGAATGGGGAAAAATTCAACTTCCCCAAGTTGAATTCTTGATATTCTCACAAGCAGTGTGAACAACATAACTATTGGCTGAGTACCCAGTATTGGGGTTTGTTCATATGAAACAACCCGACAAAAGATAGATCAAGCTACTTAAAATTTGGCCTGAGTCACCCCCAAGAGAACCTCTTTTGTTGCTCAGATGTGGTCTTTCTCTCCAGCCAAAACAACAAGCAAACTCACCACCCTCCCCCTGTCTACATGGGACATGACTCCCAGGGGTGTGGACCTTCCTGGCAACATGGGACAGTAATCCTAGAATGAGCTGAGACTCAGCATCAAGGGATTGAGAAAAACCCTAGAATGAGCTGAGACTCAGCATCAAGGGATTGAGAAAACCTTCTCAACCAAAAGGGGGAAAAGTGAAATGAGACAAAGTGTCAATGGCTGAGAGATTCCAAACAGAGTGAGAGGTTATCCTGGAAGTTATTCTTACACATTAAGTAGTTATCACCTTGTTATTCAAGATGTAATGGAGAGGCTGGAGGGAACTGCCTGAAAATGTAGAGCTGTGTTCCAGTAGCCATGTTTCTTGACGATGATTGAATGATGGTATAGCTTTCACAGTGTGACTGTGTGATTGTGAAAACCTTTTATCTGATGCTCCTTTTATCTACCTTGTCAGCAAGCAAGTATAACATATGAAATAAAAATAATAGGGGGAACAAGTGTTAAAATAAATTTAGTTTGAAATGGTAGTGATCAATGAAAGGGAGGGGTAAGGGGTATGGTATGTATAAGTTTTTATCTGTTTTCCTTTTATTTCTTTTTCTGAATAGATGCAAATTTTCCAAGAAATGATCATGATAATGAATATGCAACTATATGATAATATTGTGAATTGCTGATTATATGTGTGGAACGGAATGATCAAAATAAGAATGGTTGCGTTTATTTGGTGTTTTTTGGTATTTAAAAAAAATCTTTTTTTAATTTATGGAAATGACAGGTGCTGTGGTAGACTCTGCAAAGATGCCAGTCTTTCAAGAGTTTGTTTGATAGAGGATTTCATTGAAAGTAGAGTTGTGTACTTATAATACAATATGATATGTACTGGAATTGCAGAATACGAAAGGATTAGCTAATTTAGTTTTGGAGGAGTTGTGGAATACTTTCTGAAAGATAATGGCATGTAAGCTATTTGAAAAATGAATAGAAGGGTAGACACTTACAAAGGCTCAAAGGTGAAAAAATTTATCTAAAAACATTGAAGTAGTCGAAAACAGCTAGAGTTTCAAGGCTGAATGAGTAATCAGCCATACTAAACACAGCAGAAAATTTGAGTAAACTAAACATTGATTAATATCCATTGGATTTGGTAGTTAGAGCTATCAGTGACTTCATCAAGAGTATTTTCAGGGAAAGTTGCTGATTTGAGATGAACTGAAAATTGAAGGTAAGTAAGTAGATACCTTCCATCTAAGCTTTTTTTTTTAAGTTTCATGTGAGAATAATGAAGAGAGAGATGTAAACATAACTGCAGAGGGTCAAGAGAGAGACCAACATTCTTGTAAGCTGAAGGGAAACACTTGGTTGAGAGAGAAAAATTGAAGATTCAGAAAATAGGGAGACTAATGGAACAGGTTGAAAAAAGCAACAGATTTTTGGTTAGGCATACAGGTGGAAGGAATAGTTCTGAGTTGTGACTAATGAATTTTATTCTTTGGTTTCAGATGAAAGTGTCTAAGTGTATGCATCATTTAGGTAGAAGGCAGAAAGTAGGTAGGTCATTGGTTGATTACAGGCATTTGAGTTAAGTGAAAGGTTTGGAATAATCTTTGAGGGGAATGGGGGAGAATTGATAAAGGGCAGGTAAAGTCATGTAATCTTGAGGGAAGTCAAGAACTAATCCACGTGGCTCTAAGAATCGGAAATTGAGAGGGTAGTATTGATCCAGGTTTGGGTCCTTGTAGGGGCAGGGAAGGCAGTAAGGAAAGGTTCCTTGTAGGAAAAATAAGACAGGAAGGAAAGAGAAAAGGGTACTAGTTTGGGAATGGTATAAGTGATTTTCCAGGGCGGGCCATGGTGGCTCAGTGGCAAAGTTCTTGCCTACTATGCCAGAGACCTGGGTTTAATTCCCGGTGCCTGCCCATGCAAAAAAAAAAGTAAATAAATAAGCGATTTTCCGCAGATTTAGCCTCAAAAGGAAAAGCAAAGCACAAGGGGTAAGGAAAGAAAGTACCAGGGGTCTCAAGTGCGAGTTGAGGAATGGAAAAGCTATTGTGATGAGAGATGGGAGTCAGCTTAAGATTAAGTTTAAGATTTGTGAGGTAGAGGAGTTCTGTGGTCACTTGATTCAATGTCAGGGACTGATTGTGACTGAATAGAGTGGAGATGCGGTTATTTGGGTTCAGAGGATCCCAGAATTGTAAGACTAGGTCATCCATATACTCTTCTATTGTCCTTAGCAGGGAAGAAAATTTAGTAGCAGAGAAACCCCTTATAAAACCAGTATGGATTTTGTCAAGAAATCATTTAGTAACTGAATAGAGGTCATTTGCTAGTACATGGTCAGTTAGGGGAAAAGTGCTATCAGGTGAAGTCAAAGAGAGAAGACCAGGGACCTGGTTATTTTAGAATTTTATAGACTATGGAAAAGAGTTTGGGCTTCATTTTAAATTTATTTTTTCTCTGTATTTTTGTATTACAATTGTGTAGTAAGTGTTTTTACAAAAGACTGAAAAATAAATATAGACTCTCATTTTACATCCACAGGATCATAAAGTTTTAGAGCCAAAGAAATCCTTGTGGTCATCTAGTCCAACCCTGATGGTTTACAGATGAGGACTCACTTAATTTGAATCTTAAGTTTAGAAAGCTCTTCCTTAGGAAATTGGGAATTTCTTAAATTTTGTTTTAAGTTTAAGAAATTTTGTTTAAGTTCTATGTTTATGGATTTTGAGCATATTTTCCATATTAAAAATTCTTCACACATACTTATTTTGAGAAAGTCAAGGCATTCCTACGTATGTCTAGTATAATCAAGGACTGATTCAGTTAAGATCTTATTATTACATATACACTTGTCAGCAGTGAATTCACACTGTACATTGGTTTAATCTCAGATTTTTAAAAGTATCTATTGTAATGGTACACAACTCTGAATATACTAAAAACTAGTGAATTGTGTACCTAAGTGGGTAAATTTGAATGGTATATGGTTTATAGCTCGATAAAGCTGTTTTATATTTATATATTTATATTTATAAACAAAGAATTGACTGAAAAATAGCTGTTGTCAGTTTTGTGTTGAACAGTTAATTCTTTCTCCTTTCATGACCACAGTTTTGTTTGTTTATTTTAACTTACTCCATCTTGGGTATGGTTATTTTTTCAGTCGTTGGGTAAGTCGAAGTGCCACCTCACAGCGTAGGAAAGAACGCCTTCGCCAGCATTCTGAGCACATTGGACTGGACAATGACTTGAGGGAGGTATGTGGCTGCTTCCCAGGAGGCCCGTCTGTCTAGAGCCGTGATTAGGCTTACTCAGCCCATCGGGTGTTCTGTTGTTGTATAGGTTCATCATGTTCTTTAAAAAAATGGTTCAGCTATGTTTTAAAATAGTAATCCTTTTGTACTGACTTATAACAGAAAGCACTTTTTTTTCCCCGCTTTTTAAATTTCAGTACTTCTAAAATCAGGTTTTAAAACAAGTCTTTCTGTATACCACATCAAGTAAAGGCTAAGTTTAGTATAAATTTTTGGTCAGTATATTTTCCTGTAGAGAGAAAAACTTAAGCATTAACATTAACCTAATATTTAGGTGAATTCATTACATTTAAATTATGCTTGAAACTTAGAAATGTTTCCATTTCTTGTAAAGATGTGTTAGGTTGTGCTTTGTCCTTGGCTTCCTAACACCGTTTTTAGAAGTATTTTAGGGCAGGCCATGGTAGCTCAGCAGGTAGAGTTCTCGCCTGCCATTGCAGAGACCTGGGTTCAGTTCCCAATGCCTGCCCAAGGGAAAAAAATAAAAAGTATTTTAAATCTGTTTTAAATTAAGATGCTCTTGCTTTATTTGTACTATTTGAAAATAAAACCATAATTACACATTTGAACAATTATAAGGAAGTTTTTATTATTTCTTGGGATCAAAAGAAAAATGCAGTTAGAGTACTGTTGATTATTTTCTGAACTCACAATACAGCAGAATAACATCATTCCAAAAATGAAATGCTTTTTTGTTAATATGTTCATATATATCTGATTTTAAGCATTTTTTTAAGAACTGACGCATATCCTGTTTCGTGCTTTCATTTGTGTTACCATATTTTCTTCTCTTCCCCTCCCTTTTGCCATAACTTTTATTATATGCATGCTTGTTTTGCTTGTGTCTTTTTCCCTATCCCCCCCCCCCCCCCTTTTTTTCTTTTTTCTGTTTTGTAAATGGCGCATCTCCATCCTCTTAGCCTTCCGGGGAAGTTTTGGTCTGTCAGAACTCCATGGCTTTCTGGGAGTGGGAGCAGGGCCCACCTCCTCCTGCACGACTTCCTAAAAAATCCTTCTCTGAGTGCTGCCTGGTATGTCCTTTGCCCGAAAGTGCTTTGACAGATGTTCCCAAATCCTGTCTTTGGTGTTACTTGAATTTTACACGTGCGTAAGTGCATGTAGCTCTAGAATGCCTCACATCACCTTGTGACGTGAATTCTCAGCCTCTCCATTTTGCTCTCCTCTTCCTCTTGTGTTTGGTACCTTTATGATGGTGTGTGCTGACACATGTTAGAAAGAAAAAGCATTTTTCAGAAATGATCCATTGTCATACAGCTTTTTGTTACTGGGTTCTATCTCCAAGACATTTTAATTTATCCATCCCGATCTGTATTTTAGGTGGGTGGTCGAAAACTGAGTCATCAAACATAGAATCTTAATGCTGAGAGGACCTTAGAGGTCAGCTTCTCTAGTTTGACTTGGTGTAACTGAAGCCTGAGAGACTTCCCCAAAGTAAAAAGATACACGAGAACTGAGAAGGACCTAAATAAAGCCCAGGACTCTTAACTTCCAGGCCAGTACTCTGCACACTAAACCAGCTACTCTTCACACAATCCAGTTGCACTTAACAGCTATTCACCTGACAGCAAAAGTAACTTAAGACTCTTTCTTACGTATTTGTCCCTTTTAGACACATTAGCTTAAACTTATTTAACTCTATTATGGTCTTATCTTTGCAAACTGGGTCCCAGTTAAAGGGATAGGGTGTTAATTAGAGAACTCATAGAAAGCCTGGTATTAAAGAGCATTGGGCCATTGTTTATTGAATCACAGGATATATTTTCATAGGTGGCTCCTGATGGTTTGTTGTTTTGCCTTTGAAGAAATAAAGAAGAGTATAGCAGACATTTTAGAAGAAATTGGGTTTACTTCCTCTTATAAACGATAAATGTTATTATAAAAAACATTCTTCGTGGACATTTTTCTTTCTTGTCCATTTTTCATCTTAAATTAGGCCTTTTCCTCCAATTGCCCCAAAGCAAATCACATCTTTACCACCTTCTTAATTTAAAAATATTACTCTGTTTTTGTACTTGTAGACATGGCCTCACTCCTTGCTGTGAGGATTGACCTGTTGCAACCCTCTGTGTCCTTTCTGTGCATGTGCATGGAATGTTGCTGATTCGGTGGCTCCAGCAGAGATGCTCAGAAAGGAACTTTCACGTGGCCCTACTCTTGGCTAATTAATACCTGTGCTGGGTGCTCAATAAATATGGTTAGAGGAAACTCCACTATAGCTTATTTTCGTTTATAAAACAAAATCCAGTAGAATTCTTGCCTGCTATGCAGGAGACCTGGATTCAATTCCCAGTGCATGCAACTCCTCCACCCCACAAAAAAAACAGAATCCAGTGATTGACTTTTTTTTTTTTTTTTTTTTTTGTCATGAACAGGCACCGGGAATCAAACCTGGGTCTCCGGCATGGAAGGCGAGAATTCTACCACTGAGCCACCATAGTATTGCCCCTAGTTATTGACTTTTAAAAATCTTTTTCAGAAAAAGAAATGCCAAAGTTTTCTTCCCAGCCTTTTGCCTAACCACTCCTTTTCTTCTAGCGAGTGTGTTTCTTCCTAAGTCAAGTTTGATATTCAGCTCTTCTTGAGAACTGAGCCTTGTAGTAGTTCTCTCTGCATAGCAGAAGTTCTAAAGATGTGGAGTTGAGTCTTGGGGAGAAACACAACACTTTTAACATTTAACAGTTAAGATTTTTATCAGACTTTTATCTCTGATTGGTAATATACAGATAACATCAGTATAACCTGAAATTACAGGAAATACAAATATTATGATTCTTATATAGGTCCCCTACCCTATATCTCAGATGGATTTTTCTGAAACTGTTTTCATTTCCTGCTTTTTTTTATTTGAAAACTAACATCCAGGATGTTTCTGTAGATCTCATTGCATTTAATTTCTCTTGATATAGTCATCTCATTCTCAGTTTTCTCTTCTTTGCTTGCCCCTCTTAAAAAAATTAGAAGCAGAAAGAAGTTTATACAATTGCTATGGGTACTAAATGCATGAAGAGTCCATTTGATTTGTAAATGTGTCCTTAGAAATAACTAACTGGAAAGATGTTTTCTAGTGCTGCCTTTCACCTGGATGGTTGAGAAGCAGAAGGTAAAACTGATCTGTCAAATCCCTAATCTGTAATATTTTCTTTTTTTCATACCAGATTTAGCACTTTTCTTTTCTTCCAAAAGAGAAATATATTACATGTATGAACTCCTTTCATTTAAAGAATGCAAAGGATTTTATGCATCTTTTCTTATAGTATCAGGTCTCCTCTTAAGATAGTTAGGATGTAATTCACATATGTGCCTGTGGGAAGGTGTGCTTGCTTGTGGTCTATCTCTCCTTCCCCAACAAACTGCTAGTTTTACTACATAATTTAGAGCAGTGGTCCTCTAGATAATGGTCCTAAGATACCTATACATTTTGGAGGTTCTGCCCTTTGGTCCTGATGCAAATATAAGGTATCCAGCCCAAGAGGCTAGAAGTACCTTGAGTCTCGATCTGTGGGAAAAAGGGTGGAGAAAACAAGAAATCTGAGAACACTAGGTTTCTGCGGAACCTTGGACTTGTAATCTAGACACCTACATTTTTTTCATCCCAACCATGCTCTTGACTAATCACGATCTCAGATATTCCCATTAAAAAAACTAAACTAGATGAAACTGCACTTGAAATACTAACTGTAAATATATCATGTACATTTCATTTTGAATGAGACTTAACCTGGTAGGTTTCTTTCACCCTTATTTTGACAGGGGTTGACAAGTTGAGGAGTGGTATGAACATCTTCTACCTTTTTTTATACTAAACTTTTAATTGCTTTTGCATATATACACTTATGGCTTTTTTTTTGCATCCTATTTTGCCCTGCACTTGTATGTGTAAGGTTGATGTAATGAGAAGAATATCTATTTTTATGCATTAACATGCTCTTATTTTTAGAAATATATGCAAGAGGCACGAAGTTTAGGAAAAAACCTGAGGCAACCCAAATTGTCAGACCTTTCTCCTGCAGTGATTGCACAGACCAACTGGAAATTTGTAGAAGGCTTATTAAAAGAATGTAGAATGAAGGTATGTAATACTCACTGATGTGAGGCAGTGTTTATTCATTTTAGCACCACATATGAGGCTAAGATGAGCAAAGCCAACCCCCATTTGAACCTGTAGCTTCCCTAGAAGAAATCTTCTGTGACTAGACCTCATGTGCTCTGTGCCTAGGTCTTGGACCTCCATGGGCTGTCCGTTGCCCAAAGAATTAGTAACATGAGAGCTCCGCACAGTTTTTCTTATCTTTTCAGTCATTCATTAATCTCCTCCTCTCCAACATGAGCAAATATTAAGCCATTGTGTTAGGTATGATGTCATCTTATTAGAAAGGCAACGTGTGTGTGCAACCTTATCTGTGCTCACACACATATATGTGTGTGTGTGTATATATATATATATATATATATATATATATATATAATAAGGAAGAAGACTAGCTGTGTGGTGGGTTTGTGTATAATACATTTCAGGTATGTGTGTTCTTTGGAGATAGCATTACAAACACCTTGATGAAACTCAAAGCATCATTTTAGCGAACAATTTCATTAATTTATTTGACAGTTATTTCTTGAGTTCCTTATCTGCATAGTCAAGAAGTGCAAGATTTTTAGCATCAGCATGTAGTGGTGAGTCAAACAGAGAAGGCCCCTACCTAAAGAAATTAGGTATTCTCTCACCTTATATTTTATGAGCTGCTAAAAGTGATGTGAATTAATTGAAATGGATTTCCTTTTCCTTTCCATTTTTTAGTACATGTTCCTGAAGAGAGAAGGAAGGAAAGGAGAAAGGGAAAAAAGAGTCCTGGTTTACGCACAAATTAGAGAGCTTTCTGTTTGTATTGTAGTTTTTACCTAAGTGCAGTCACAACTAACCCCAAATATCTTTAATATGTTAACAGGCTGGAGGCAGTGGGAGGGCACAGTTGTAGTGGCAGGATGGGGTTCCGGGTTCTGACAGGACATTTTTAGGTCTGGTATAATTCTCTAATATTGCTCAGGATAGTAATCTAAATTCTATTGTATGTAACTTTTTTTTCAACAAGGATATACTTTCCAAATATTTTCTTATTCTCTCTTTAGCTACTCTCCATTTCTCTAACAAAATATTTAAAATACTAAACGTACTTACTATTATTGCAAATCTACATTAGAACTATAATGAAAGAACCCAGGTCTCCTAATCCAGTAATTGACATATTAGTTTTTAGTTTGACTGCTGAGGTAACACTGTGACCACACATGATGTTTTCAGACAAAGCGTATGTTGGTGGAGAAGATGGGACATGAAGCAGTGGAGCTGGGCCATGGAGAAGCAAACATAACTGGCTTGGAGGAGAACACCTTGATTGCCAGCCTCTGTGATTTACTGGAAAGGATATGGAGCCATGGCTTACAGATCAAGCAGGTAATAATCTCAAGAGATCTTAGTGACATGAATGGGTAGGATCCCTATTAAGAAATACAATAAGAAAAAAAGATATAAAAATTAAAGGGTATATTCTTTTGTCACAGGATGACTAGAAATGTTCTGTAACATTTTAATTACAGAAAAAGAAAACAGCCCATGACCAGGAGGTGGTTTGGAGATCCTTCCTGATAAACAGGACAGGTTAAAATGCTACATTTGTTGCAGAAGCTGTATCTCCTATAGATTCTGTTTAATGTCTGCTTTTGTTACTGTCCAGGGAAAAATCTATTAGTCAGAATTAACGGTTCTTTTATATTTTAAGTTATCTAGTAATTAAAGATGGAAAAATTCAAATGCTTTGCTTTTGTCTGTCTAGTCTTCCTATCTGATTTTTCCTGTTATGTGCATATTTATTTCTTCCCTTCTTTTTATCTTTGTCCATTTGCCCTTTTTTCTTCTTTTATTATCATTCCATATATCTAAAATATTTTGCATATAGATATACACAAATATATCCTGTGCTTTTAGAGTCTTTTTAATTCTACATTTACTAATGCAACCAGTGGAGATAGTGCCTAATTACATACAACTAAGTAACGATTGAGCTGAAGTCAGAAATCTTTGTGCCTGTACTGCTGGCCTTTTGCTTAGTTACTTCCCTTTTGTTCCCTGGCTATTGCCTCATATTATCCTCACTGAGGCAGAGGATGACCCTCCTAAAGCATGGAATGAGATACTCACAGTGTCACACAGCTAGGAATGGAAGCGCTCAGGTCTTGTGACCATTTAATGTGAATGGTTTTGGTGAGAAATTATCTTTTATTATTTCTTATGAAATGAAAAATTTATTTACCTTATACTTTCAGGGGAAGTCAGCTTTGTGGTCACATTTAATTCAATATCAGGACAGAGAAGAGAAACAAGAGCACCTTGCAGAATCTCCAGGTGAGAGTTCTTTGATTATTTTCGACAGAACTGGCACCGTGGAACTGTGTGAAGTAACAGTACTATATAGCCTTATCTCTCTCTCTCTGTCTCTCTCTCTCTCTCTCTCTCAAGCTAAAACTCACCCATCTTGCCAGTAGAGGAGTAAAGTAGAAGGAGCAATACTATTTACTAGCTATGAGACCTAGGAAAACTCATTCAAGCCTTTCTGAGCTTTAGCTTCCTTATCTATAAAAAAGAAAAAATCATGTTTAACTGTGTCAAGGCTGTCATGGTGATGAAATGAGATAATAGATGTGAAAACCCCCAATGAATTGTAAAGGACTATACAAGTATGTTACTGTCATCAGTATTAGGGTGTGGTGTATACTGATTTTTTTCTTATGACCACCATTAATAATCTTTCAGGGGAAATATTTCCTCAAATATTCTTCAAATTTGTCAAGAAACAAATTTATTCAATTTATGAGGAGACATTATATGTTAGGAATATCATAATTCTTTAGCTAATTAAAGTGATATAGGGTTCTATAAGCTAATGTTCAACCTACTGTGTATTTTTCATAACAAGAAGCTTGCTTTTCTTTATGTCACATAACCATCTTTTCAAAATAGAAGCAACAGTGGACACCTAATAGAGTTAAAGTGTTTTATATAGTTTTATACTGAATCAGCAATTTAGGAACCTTTTCTAAGATTATAGGTTATTTCAGACATTCAGAAATGTATAAGGAATAATATTTTCAAAAACTGTAAACTAACCACCAGCAAAGCATTGCGCATATAGTTGAAGTAACTATGTACTCACCCCAATTCCATGTCCCTCACTTTCCCCAGAGGGCAGCATTACCTTAAATGTGGTTTTTGTTATTGGGAACCTAACTTTATGTATGCATTTAGTGAGACAGCAAGAAATATGAGTTGTTAATTGTACATTACCCTGAGCCTCCTCTTACTAGAATGTGAAGGTTCTCATTTCCCAGGTTGTAACTATAGTTATAAAGATTCAGACAAAGCTTCAAAGCAGTTTCTCTCTGCCCCTTTTCCTACTGAAAAAGTAAAAATGTCTTATTTCCCCATCTGGAAAATTCCTGATGTTCTCGGCAAGCAGTGGGGACAACCATTTCAGTAGGTTCAGCCTTCAGTCTTAGGGTTGCATGAGCTTTGGTAACTTTGGCTGGTCAAGTGTTGAGTGGTGGGTCATTTGACCCAACTGTTTGCAGTAGCCTTCAATCAGTCAGTAATAGGACCAGCAAAATTCTGAAGTAAAGATTAAGAAATATAAAATGAGCCAGAGCCTTATACAGTCACAATTTGTGCTGCACTGACAAATGTTATTGAAGGGCTAGTGAATTAAGAATGAGCATAAGTTATACTTTATTGATCCTAACTAGAGTTAATATAAACCATAGACATTTTGAAATCAAATTTTATTGTCTGTTTTGAGGGATGAATTTTATAAAAAATTGCTCTAACACTTATGATGATTCAGCCCAGGAAGTTTAGAACTTATAAATACAATAGGGTAAAATATGTAGCATTTAAAAATGAAAGGTTAATTCTTGAGCAGCCATACAGTCTTCTAATTATGCCAAAATTAGCAGTTCATTGACTTTTCTGCTTTTAAATGTTTTTCCCCCAAAGAACACTTTTTTGTTTGTCAATTATTAAGCTTCTAATTAAAGGCCATATGATCTGCACTGCCATAATAAGGAAAGATGCTTAGAGTCCTTAGATAGTCACAGTGGGTTTGAACACTGCTCATATTAGAATTGAACCAAGATGAGATAACTGGATGATAGATCATTACTGACCTATTTCAGAAGCAGCACAAAACTAGAGTCAGTGTCTAAAATTTTTAAGGATTGCAGAGGAATGGAAAGGGTCTGTCTCAGAGGACCACAGCAGAAGAGATTGTATTAATTTTGACCTAGGTAATCACTGCACCTAATAGTTTGAAGACCTATTGTGGAGAAAATATCTCAGACTGCTATTAGTCCTACACAGAAAAATATTGTATGATTTCATTATATGAAATAGCTAGAATATGCAAATTCATAAAGACAGAAAGTAGATTACAAGTTACCAGGAGTGGTGGGGTGAGTGGAGAATAATACTCTGTGGGTGTAGTGTCTGTTTGGGGTAATAAAAAAAGTTTTGTTTTAGAATTGAATGATGATAGTGGTACAACATTGTGAATGTAAATGATGCCGTTGAATTGTATACTTGAAAAGTGGTTAAAATAGGAATTTTTATGTTGTATATGTTAATGCAGTACTAAATAAAAAAAAAAAAATCTGCTGTTAGTCCTAGAAAGAGAATCGTTCTTGACATATCACCCAAAAGTTTCTACCTTGAAAAATGTTGACCAGCTTGGAGATAGGTCTTGTTCTTAATCCTTGAACCTTCAAACAAGGTTCCATTAAACCATAAATAGATTTTTTAATCAATTGGTGGGGGGCAAGAGTTTTTGGGTGGAAGGGAGCAGAAGGTAGAACTACTGCTTTAAATGTTATTCTGAATGTTGCCCAAGAGTTTTGAGTCATTCTTCAATCATCATTATCGTCATCAAAATTTTTCTGTTAATCAGATATCTGCCTATAGACTGTACAGGAGTCTATAAAAGTAATGTATACAGTCTCTACCCTATATAAACTTGCTGTCTATGTAATAACATTGACTCAGGCAGATATACAAAGGGAATCCCTGTGACTAAGTATTAATCCCATGTGTTCTAGTTTGCTAGCTGCCAGAATGCAATATACCAGAAATGGAATGGCTTTTAAAAAAGGGGAATTTAATAAGTTGCTACTTTACAGTTCTAAGGCCGAGAAAATGTCCCAATTAAAACAAGTCTATAGAAATGTCCAATCAAAGGCATCCAGGGAAAGATACCTTGGTTCAAAAAGGCTGATGAAGTTCAGGGTTTCTCTCTCAAGTGGAAGGGCACATAGTACACAGTGAGGGTTCCTCTCTCATCTGGAAGGGCACATGGCGAACACAGCGTCATCTGCTAGCTTTCTCT
The DNA here is from genome assembly GCF_023851605.1 of Tamandua tetradactyla. Taxonomy (NCBI): domain Eukaryota; kingdom Metazoa; phylum Chordata; class Mammalia; order Pilosa; family Myrmecophagidae; genus Tamandua; species Tamandua tetradactyla. The sequence continues at coordinate 94,458,120 of NC_135333.1, read as the reverse complement.
CCTGGCTTCCTGTTTCATGAAGCTCCCCAGGAAGCATTTTCCTCCTTCATCGCCAAAGGTCGCTGGCTGGTGGACTCTGCTTCTCATGGCTGTGTCATTCTGCTCTGCTCTCTCTGAATCTTTTTCATTCTCCAAAATGTTTCCTCTTTTATAGGACTCCAGAAACTTATCAAGACCCATCCAAATGGGTGGAGGCATGTCAGTCACCTAATCCAGTTTTACAACCACTCTTGATTAAATCACATCTCCAGGGAGATGATCAGATTACAGATTCAGGCATACAGTGTTGAATAGGGATTATTCTGCGTTTATGAAATGGGATTTAGATTAAAACATGGCTTTTCTAGGGGACATACATCATTTCAAACCAGCACACCATGATCTCCAAATTGAAAGAGAAAGGGGTCTATTGTAATAGAAGGTATTGAATTAAGGAATAGTAATGGAAGTATACTTTTAAATAATTTATAGATGTCTTTTCTAGTTGGAGTAGGCTCCAAAGAAACATATTAGATTTTAGGTCTCTAGATAGAAAGAAATGGCTTTACTCCTTAACCGTTGCTCTACTTTCTGCCCACAGGCTTCTAAATTGTTCCTCCAAAGTCGCTAATAAACCATTTCCTAATTCTATGCCATGAGCCAGCTATCACATAAGCAGCCTATCTCCAAATCTCTCTCTCTCTAGCCCTAGTTCCTAGCTGTCCATCTTTGATGGCCCATTTGGACCTCAAATTCTACAGTCCTAAAACAAACTCATTATCTCAACACCTCTTCTTCCTCTTGTGCCTGTCAAATTTTCTCCATTCTCACCAACTTATGTTAATGACATCAGTACCCTCCTCTCAGTCAAGCTAGAGGTTAGAAGGTCATCTGTAATATAGTAGAAAACCCATTGGACATGACATAAACACTCTGCTGCTTAAAATAAATAAGATTGGGCAGTTTTGTTAATCTCTTTAAGCCTCAGATTCTCCATTTGTGAAGTTGAGGTTAAAAAATTCAATGGAAAGTCATAATAATTTGATAATATATATTGAAACATTTTTATCAATAATACTATTATTTTTGACTCTTCAATCTTGTTCACTCATGCATCCAATCAGCCAGTAAGTTCTGTGGTTTCTCCCACTGCATATTTCTCCTCTTCTTTGTTCTGGCTGGCTCTTTGTTCATAAGGAATAGCTTCTAATTGATCTCCACTATTTCTGTTTCTCACATTTCTACACTCCCACACTGCCCACCAGTTAATAACTAAAAATCAATCAAAAGCATGTAATTTCTTTTCAAAGTCCCAACCCTCTCTCTAGTTCTAATGTGGCATTTAAGGTTCTACCATCTGGTCCTAATATATCTTCCACAAGGAGTATTAAATATCTGCCCATAGACTATACACTTACTGGGAGGAAGAGAGGTGTCTACAAGGCCCTCTAATATTCCAAGAATAGGATATGATTCAAGCTTCAATAGTAGTAAGTTATATGATAAAAAAATCAGTTTTATAAGCCCTGTTAGAGAGAGGGAATGACTTATCCAACAGTTTGCCTAGGGAAGATAGGATATTAAGGAAAGTCTGGACACAAAGGCAAAATTAAAGCTGAATTACACTTCATTTCGTTTTATTTTACTCATTGAGAACTTACTTTGTGCTGGATACTATTGAGTGCTTTGTATTAAAATAAGGTATAAAGGGGGAAAAGAAGTAAAACAAATAATGTATCAGTGGCTAAGAGGATTCAAAAAGGGTCAAGAAGCTACTCTGGAGGTCACTCTTAGGCAAACTTCAGTTGGACATTACTACCTATCATAACTTGCCAAACTCCAATCAAAACCATTCCTGCCAATCCTAAGGAATATCTAGGGCATTATATAAGATTCTTCAAAAGTTCCATGCACTAGGGTATCTTTCCAGAAACCTAGTACCTCCAGATGGGTCCCTGGACCAGACAAGTCCTAAAATGCAGAGGGGCAAGCCTCTCCAGAGCAGCATCTGGTTCTATCCCTATCCCATGTTATTGACAGTCCCTTCCAACATGAAAAAGTTAGAATGCGTATAGCCCAAATACCCCTAAAGAGTGGGGAAAAATCAGAAGTTATGGTAGAGTTATGCAGAGAAGGTAGGGCTTAACAAACGAATATGATTACTGAATCATCGTAGTGCTATTTCTTTTAGTTTCCAGTATCTTGGAGCAGTTAGAAGTAAAATCTACGGTTGTAGAATTGTAACCCATTCCAAACTCTGAGATCTGTTTTACAGATAATTGTTGTGCTGTGTTTTGAAATTTATTGCTTTTGTATATATGTTACTTTTCACAAAAAGGAAAAAAGTGTTGTGTTTTTTAAGATGTTGACTTGAAGATTGATTTCAATAGCTTTTTTTGTAATTTAAATATGTAAAGTATGCAAGAAATGTTTAAGTATAAAGAGAGAACTTTTTCCCCTAAAATAAAATGACTGATTGTTGCAGAATGAGAAACAGGAATGTGTAGGGCAAAATGAATGGATATAGAAAGTTACAGAAGTCTTGTTGGAAGTGGATTTTATTGGTTGTGAGTGCTTGGGCTAAGATTTTATAGTTCTGTAAGATTTTTAAGTTTTCTTATCAGATGTATCTTCTTGCAAAACAAGAATTTGGTTTTCACTCTGTTAAAATGACAATGTTCACAACATGATTATTTGTTTGCTCTTAGTGAGAAGCTTTAAAAGTTTTTAACCGTCTAAGTAATCTGCCTAGGTGACAAAGATTCTGTCTTATCAGACCAATATATTTACTGATATGTATGTTGACCATTTTCTTCCTTGTTTTAGACAATGCCTCCTCACTTTTAAAAAAGTGTCTTTTTAAAATCATGTGAACTCCTCTGTTTACTTTCAAACTTTGTCACCTTGATTAAATAAAGAACCAAAATAATAATAATAAAGTACATGCTGTTTCTTGCACCTATTTACAGATAATGAAACAGACTGTAGAGAGGTTCAGTCATTCACCCAAAGCCAGAGAGCTCTGTTGACTTCTGTAGGGTTTGAGAAAACCCCAATTCTTATCCATTAAGCTCTACTGCTTCTTTTTTCTTTTAACTTTTTTTATTATATAACACATATACAAAGCAAAGAAAGAAAAAGACAATAGTTTTCAAAGCACTCTTAAACAAGTAGTTACAGGACAGATCCCAGAGTTTGTCATTGGCTACCATATCGTTATCTCAGATTTTTCTTTCTGGATGCTCCAGAACATTGGAGGCTAGAAGGAATATATATATATATTTTTATCATCACTTTTTTTTTCTTTTGTGTGAAAAATAACATCTATTCAAAAAAGCAATAAATTTCAAAGCACAGCACAACAGTTAGTTGTAGAACAGATTTCAAAGTTTGGTCTGAGTTACAGTTCCACAGTTTTAGGTTTTAGCTCCTCACTGCTCTAAGATACTGGAGACTAAAAGAAATAGCAGTATAATGATTCAGTAATCATACTTGTTTGTTAAATCCTACCTTCTCTGTAAAACTCCATCATCACCTTTGATCTTTCTCCCACTTTTTAGGGGTATTTGGTCTATGCCCATTCTAACTTTTTCATGTTGAAAGGACTGTATTATAATAATAAGGGTAGGAAGATGGAACTAGCTGATGTTCTGGAAAGGCTAGCCCCTCTAGGTTTCAAGACTTGTCTGATCCAGGGACCCATCTGGTAGTTGTAGTTTTCTCAAAAGTTACCCTAGTGCATAGAACCTTTGTAGAATCTTATATAATGCCCAAGATATTCCTTAGGATTGGCAGGAATGGTTTTGGTTGGGGGTTGGCAAGTTATGATAGGTAGCAATGTCTAACTGAAATTTACATAAGAACAACCTCCAGAGTAGCCTCTCAGTTCTATTTGAACTCTCCCAGCCACTAATACTTTTTTTGTTACACTTCTTTTCCCCCTTTTGGTCAGGATGGCATTGTTGATCTCATGGTACCAGGGCCAGACTCATCCTTGGGAGTTATCTCCCACGCTGCTAGGGAGACTTTCATCCCTGGATGTCATGTCCCACGTAGTGGGAAGGGCAATGATTTCACTTGCAGAGCTGGACTTAGAGAGAGTGAGGCCACATCTGAGCAACAAAAGTCTACTGCTTCTTAATCTAAAATGATAAATAGGCTATAAACAGAGTGAAATATACAGAAGCATTAAAGAATGAGGTGAAGGCTTTAACAAAGGCATAGAGACACAAGTACATTCTGGGTGCACGGGTGGTTCAGCGGTAGAATGCTCCCTTCCTTACGGGAGACCTGGGTTCAATTCCCAGACTATGCACCCCTCCCCCAAAAAGTACGATCTCATATTTAAGAAACAGCAGTGAAGTGTGGCTAGAATACAGGTTCACGGGGCTGGGAGCAATATTAACCCCCCGGTGCAAGTCTCTTTTTCTCAAGTCCAAAGCAGGATTCCCAGAACATGTTTATGTCTTTGAATGCTCTTTTTGTGGATTCTCCAGACTCTTTAAATGTCAGAAACTTTTTTATTAAAAGTCTTAACCTGCTCCTTGGTCCAGAGGCACAGTTCCTTCTTCTGTTATGTTTCCCTCTAGCTAACTTGCTGTTTATGGTTTCATTTCCCTTCTACCACCTCATAATCTTTTTTTTTTCCTTCTCAATCTAACCATTATGTGGCCATCTTTTACCCTGTCTAATCATCTGGAGTGTAAAGCCATTCTCTGACATGTTTCAGTTTCTCGACATAAAGAGAGATGTGCTTTTATTAATAGCACACTTAAGGGCACATGAATAGTTCAGTGGTAGAATGCTAACCTTCCATGTGGGAGACTCAGGTTTGATTCCTGAATCATGTACCAAAAAAAAAAAAAATTTAAGTGGTAACAGTCTCAGACAGAAAGACAAACATAGCACATTCTCTGCAAGTCTCTGGAACAATTTTGTGTGTGTCCATGGTTATCAAAATCAACCAGTATTTTCAGTGTCCTAACAAACACCCTTCCAAAATTGCCAAGGCAAATGGCCTGTTTATTATCCACCTGGTATGGAAAACTTTCAAAAGTACTGCCATTAATTTGCAAAGTCCCTTGGAGGGACTGGGGTGAAAGGAATAAGTATTAAAATTCTCTACCTGAGGAATTCCTAATTTTCTCTCAAGCAGTGGAGACAACCACTTCAATAGGCTGAATCTTGGGACTTGCCCCCCTATGAAGCTTATTCCTGCAAAGAAAAAGCTAAGGCTACTTATAATTATGCCTAAGAGTCAACTCGACAAAACAAACTTCTTTTGTTGCTCAGATGTGGCCTCTCTTCAAGCCAACTCAGCACATGAATTCACTGCCCTCCCTACTACAGGGGTGTAAATCTCCTTGGCATTGTGGGACAGGACTCTCAGGGATGAACCAGTATCCAGCATCATGGGATTGAGAAAGACTTCTTGACCAAAAGGGGGAAGAGAAAAGTGAGACAAAAAAAGTTTCAGTGGCTAAGAGATTTCAGCATTGAGAGATTATCCTGGAGGTTATTTGTATGCATTATATAGCTATCCCTTTTTAGTTTATGGTGTATTGTAATGGCTGGAGGGAAGTACCTGAAACTGTTGAATTGTATTCCAATGGCCTTGATTCTTAAAGACAATTGTGTAATTATATAGCTTTTACATGTTACCATGTGATTGTGAAAACCTAGGTTTGATGCTCCCTTTATCTAGAGTATAGACAAATTAGGAAAGAAAATAAGGACAGACACAAACAGATTTTCACACTGATGTTTATAGCAGCACTGATGTTTATAGCAGCACCATTCACAATCGCCAAAAAAAAAAAGACAAAAATAAATAAAAGGAGAGAATAAGAGTAGAAAAGAATTGCGTAGATTAAAATACTAGTGGTAAATGAGAGGGAGGGGTAGAGGGGTATGGGATGTATGAGTTTTTTTCTTTTTTCTTTTTATTTCTTTTTCTGGAGTGATGCAAATGTTCTAAAAATGATCATGGTAATGAATACACAACTATGTGATGATATTGTGAGCCACTGGTTGTATACTTTGGGTGGACTGTATGTGCATGAAGATATCCCAATTAAAATATTTTTTATTTTTTGAAAATAAAATAAAATATTACCATTAGGTCTGCCTGGCCACATTCTCTTCCTCTTGGCAGCCCCATGTCAATCTATTAACTTGAGCAGTCAGTACTTACACCTGCCAAGTGTTAGGTTAGCCATTTTCAGCCAAGTGCCGAGAACATACAGATCCTAATACACCAATAAGTTCCCTGCCTATCCCTCCTTTAGTGCCATCTAAATATATTTGTGTGCTCCAGTATTGATTCCTAGCCCCCTAGGTTGAATGTCCCTAAAAACAGAGAATAGTAAGTTTAATATCCAGCAAAAAACATATCCTAATTTTTAATTATATCAGTGTATTGAAGTGTGTTGTTCCAATTTGGTCTTCATTTATTGATGAAAAAAATGGAAATAAGGAAAGGGCACAAAACTCCACAGACTCTCATTTAAAGTCAGAGTGTGCATTCCGATGTTAGCTGATAACAATTGTTTAGCCATTGCTGTATAAAAGAATAATCTTTCTTTCATATGTTAACTGTTGAGACTTCATAGAACCATAACTCGTGGGCATTATGTTTCCAAATGAAGGTTACTTATTTGCATAACGTACATACTAAAGTTTGGATTCTGAGCTTTGAAGTAGAAATTTACCAGACTAGAGAGCCCAAACTCTTAGATTTTTAAATGCTCTTTCCAAAGTATAGTAAAACAGTGTGATTGAGATTCATGAGCACAGAGATGATTCACATAGTAACTTGATTTTTAGGTATTACTTTCATGTAATTATCCAGAGCTTTAGCATTTGTCTATATTAGGAGGAATAATTTTAAAAACTGACTGACCCTTATGGCCAGAATTTGCATGTATTGCATTAATTTCTAATGCAGCTTTTATGATTCATTTTAAATTTCCAAATGCAGTCCCAGATTAACAACAGGGAAAATAGCTGGTTTACTGTATTAATAAAGTAGCAACATTGGGGGAAAAATCTTGAGCTTCTCTGTTGTCTTTAAAATTTGTTCTCATCAAAGTAATTTTGAAGTATTTATTTAAAGAATCTGAACCCTGTCAATTTTTAAAATCCCTACTGTTATTTTTCTGATATTTGCTTATATTTTTCTGCACAGTTGCCCTCGGACCAGAAAGAAGAAAATCTGACTCAGGAGTCATGCTGCCAACACTCAGGGTCTCTCTTATCCAGGATATGAGGTATTTGTTGTATGCATTAGCATGTGGTGTAACTTTGAAATATTTGTGATTTTCAGCTAAATTGCTCAAATAATTATGGCTGTGTGTGTGTTTTGCTTATGAATACTGAAGAAAGTATTTTTAGAATAATTTCATTTTACTTTTACAATATTATATATATTTTTCCTGACATTCAATCCAAAGGGAAAATGAGGCTGAGAAGAGTTTTAATACTTCTTTTCTTCTGCTTTTCTGAGCGCCTTTAAATACCTGCAGCTCACAGCCAAAAAAAATACATATTTATGAAAATAATGACAGTTTACTTGGCAGAAAAATTGCTGTCAGGGAGATTTATTTTAAAACAAATACAAATCTAAGAATTTTCACTTTCAATTATTGGTCTTAGAAATCTTTGCAAGGCTTCAAGATATCTAAAATAGATTTACTGAATGAAGAATGCAGAGGCTTTTTATTTTAAACACATTAGGTATGATACTTAGTCAACTCTTAAAATGTGTGGGTTTAAAGCAAATGTCATAACATCTATAACACTTATAACTATATTTTATGGAGTGTTTTATTCATATGAATCATGGATTTTTATGTGATTTGTCAAGTATTTGGTGCTGAAAGGCATACCTCTGATAAGTGGCAGGATAGTGCAGTGTAGTGGTAACATATCCTGGTTTCACCACTTACTAGGTGTGGATGCTTAGACAGTTTTCCTAACTTCTGTGCCTCATTTTTTCCATTTTTCCAATAGAGATAGAAACTGCCTATCTCATGGGACAGTTTTGAAAATTAAGTGAATGTACTCCATGTAAAAAATTTAGAGAAGTACTTGGCTCATATAAGACTTCAGTAAAGAGGGGCCAAGATGGCAGCTTAGCAATGTGCGCGTTTTAGTTCGTCCTCTAGAACAACCACTAAATAACCAGAAACAGTACCGAACAGCTCCCGGAGCCACGTCAGTGACCAGATACACCACGTACCCCAGTCGGGACCAGCTGCAAGCCTCCCCAAAACCGTGAGTTCCCCAAGCCACGGCAGCCAGTGGCCGGAGCCCAGCACTGCTCCCCCCACAGGCGGCGTCCCAGAGGGAAAGGAAAGAGACTCTAAACCTGGTCAAGGCAGAGGTCAATCATTGGGCTCACAGAAAAAGAGGAAAGGGGAGGAAACGGAGGCTTTAGTGGCTGTGTCTCTACGGAGACTTGGCAGCCTCTGGATTCAGCAGCAGGACTTCTCGGGCTGCAACTGCCCCAGGCATAGGCAGAAACGGGCTGTTTTCAGGGCTGTCTCCCACCTGTGTCTTCCCCAGGAGAGGTGAAGCCCAACTCAGGTGGAATCCCTTTCTCAAGGAATTCAGATCCCAGGGCTTGGCAGTTTGAAGCCATTAAAACCAGCCTACAATCTCTCCTCTGTCTCCACCACTCCCCCAGCAGGGAGAGCCTTCCAAAGTTAAAAGTGCTGCAACATCTTTTGCTGGTGCAACCCGCAGGCAGACAACCGCCACATACTGGGCAGGATAAGAAAAACAGAGCCCAGAGACTTCAAAGGAAAGTCTTTTAACTTGCTGGGTCTCACCCTCCGGGAAAACTGACGCAGGTGACTCCTTGCCCCTGATAGGAGGCCAGTTTAGTCTGGGAAAACCCAGCTCGAGTCTATAATACCTATGTAGACCCTCCTAAGGGTGGGGAGGGAAAAGGCACCATACAAGCGGGGCAAGAAACAAGAAAACAAGAACTGAAAAATTATCCTCTGTTAAACAAAACCTAAGCTTGAAGTCCAGAAAACGCTGAACTGAAGGTCAAAGAACAGATAGACAACAAATTCATCTAGCAAGAAAACCCTAGGTAAGAGAAGTGAAAGCGATTTCCAGAAAAAACTAATTAAGGTAATTAAATGTCTAGACGCCAGCAAAAAATAACAAATCACACCAGGAAAATTGAAGATATGGCCCAGTCAGAGGAACAAACCAATAGTTAAAATGAGATAGAAGAGCTGAAACAACTAATTCAGAATATACGAACAGACATGGAAAACCTCATCAAAAACTAAATCGGTGAACTGAGGGAGGATATGAAGAGGGCAAGGAACGAACAAAAAGAAGAAATGGGAAGTCTGAAAAACAAATCACGGAACTTATGGGGATGAAAGATAGAGTAGAAGAGATGAAAAAAACAATGGAAACCTACAATGGTAGATTTCAAGAGACAGAGGTTAGGATTAGTGTACTGGAGGACGGAACCTCTGAAATCCGACAAGATACAGAAACTATAGGGAAAAAAATGGAAAAATATGAGCAGGGACTCAGGGAACTGAATGATAATATGAAGCGCACAAATATACGTGTTGTGGGTGTCCCGGAAGGAGAAGAGAAGTGAAAAGGAGGAGACAAACTAATGGAAGAAATTATCACTGAAAATTTCCCAACTCTTATCAAAGACCTGAAATTACAGATCCAAGAAGTGCAGTGTACCCCAAAGAGAATAGATCCAAATAGACGTTCTCCAAGACATTTACTAGTCAGAATGTCAGAGGTCAAAGAGAAAGAGAGGATCTTGAAATCAGCAAGAGAAAAGCAATCCATCACATACAAGGGAAACCCAATAAGACTATGTGTAGATTTCTCAGCAGAAACCATGGAAGCTAGAAGACAGTGGGATGATATATTTAAATTATTAAAGGAGACAAACTGCCAACCAAGAATCCTATACCCAGCAAAATTGTCCTTCAAAAATGAGGGAGAAATTAAAACATTTTCAGACAAAAAATCACTGAGAGAATTTGTGACCAAGAGACCAGCTCTGCAAGAAATACTAAAGGGAGCATTACAGACAGATACGAAAAGACAGAAGAGAGAGGTGTAGAGAAGAGTGTAGAAAGAAGGAAAATTAGATACAACATAAAATACAAAAGGCAAAATGGTAAAGGAAAGTACTACCCAAAGAGTAATACCACTAAATGTTAATGGACTGAACTCCCCAATCAAAAGACATAGACTGGCAGAATGGGTTAAAAAAGAGGATCGTTCTATATGCTGTCTACAGGAAACACATCTTAGACCCAAAGATAAACATAGGTTGAAAGTGAAAGGTTGGGAAAAGATATTTCATGCAAATAACAACCAGAAAAGAGCAGGAGTAGCTATACTAATATCCAACAAATTAGACTTCAAATGTAAAACAGTTAAAAGAGACAAAGAAGGATAGGATACTATCTACTAATAAAAGGAACAATTAAACAAGAAGACATAACAATCATAAATATTTATGCACCGAATCAGAATGCCCCAAAATATGTGAGGCAAACACTGCAAACACTGAAAAGGGAAATAGACACATCTACCATAATAGTTGGAGACTTCAATTCCCTACTCTCATCAATGGACAGAACATCTAGACAGAAGATCAATAAAGAAACAGAATTTGAATATTAGAATAAATGAGCTAGACTTAACAGACATTTATAGGACATTGCACCCCACAACAGCAGGATACACCTTTTTCTCAAGTGCTCATGGATCATTCTCAAAGATAGACCATATACTGGGCCACAAAGCAAGTCTCAACAAATTTAAAAAGATTGAAATCATACACAACACTTTCTCAGATCATAAAGGAATGAAGTTGGAAATCAGTAATAGGCAGAGTGCCAGAAAATTCACAAATACGTGGAGGCTCAACAGCACACTCTTAAACAACCTGTGGGTCAAGGAAGAAATTACAAGAGAAATCAGTAAATATCTCGAAGCAAATGAAAATGAAAACACAGCATATCAAAACCTATGAGACGCAGCAAAGGCAGTGCTAAAAGGGAAATTTATTGCCCTAAATGCCTATATCAAAAAAGAAGAAAGGGCAAAAATTCAGGAATTATCTGTCCACTTGGAAGAACTGGATAAAGAACAGCAAACTAACCCCAAAGCAAGCAAAAGGAAAGAAATAACAAAGATTAGAGCAGAAATAAATGAAATTGAGAACATGAAAACAGTAGAGAAAATCAATAAAACCGGAAGTTGGTTCTATGAGAAAATCAATAAGATTAATGGGCCCTTAGCAAGACTGACAAAAAGAAGAAGAGAGAGGATGCAAATAAATAACATCAGAAATGGAAGAGGAGACATAACCACTGACCTCACAGAAATAAAGAAGGTAATAACAGGATACTATGAACAACTTTATGCTAATAAATACAACAGTGTAAATGAAATGGAGAACTTCCTAGAAAGGCATGAACAACCAACTTTGACTCAAGAACAAATAGATGACCTCAACAAACCAATCACAAGCAAAGAAATTGAATCAGTCATTCAAAAGCTTCCCAAAAAGAAAAGTCCAGGACCAGACGGCTTCACATGTGAATTCTACCAAACATTCCAGAAAGAATTAATACCAGTCCTGCTCAAACTCTTCCAAAAACTTGAAGTGGAGGGTAACCTACCTAATTCATTCTATGAAGCCAACATCACCCTCATACCAAAACCAGGCAAATATATTACAAAAAAAGGAAAACTACAGACCAATCTCTCTAATAAATGTAGATGCAAAAATCCTCAACAAAATTCTAGCAAATCGAATCCAGCAACACATTAAAAGAATTATACATCATGACCAAGTAGGATTTATCCCAGGTATGCAAGGATGATTCAACATAAGAAAATCAATTAATGTAATACACCATATCAACAAATCAAAGCAGAAAAATCACATGATCATCTCAATTGATGCTGAGAAAGCATTTGATAAAATTCAACATGCTTTCCTGTTGAAAACACTTCAAAGGATAGGAATACAAGGGAATTTCCTTCAAATGATAAAGGGAATATATGAAAAACCCACAGCTAATATCGTCCTCAATGGGGAAAAACTGAAAACTTTCCCCCTAAGATCAGGAACAAGACAAGGATGTCCACTATCACCACTGTTATTCAACATCGTGTTGGAAGTTCTAGCCAGAGCAATTAGACAAGAAAAAGAAATACAAGGCATCAAAATTGGAAAGAAAGAAGTAAAACTCTCACTGTTTGCAGATGATATGATACTATATGTCGAAAACCCTGAAAAATCCACAGCAAAACTACTAGAGCAGGTTACAAGATCAACATTCAAGAATCTGTAGTGTTTCTATACACTAGTAATGAACAATCTGAGGGGGAAATCAAGAAACAAATTCCATTTGCAATGGCAACTAAAAGATTAAATACTTAGGAATAAATTTAACTAAGGAGACAAAAGACCTATACAAAGAAAACTACAAGAAACTGTTATAAGAAATCACAGAAGACCTAAATAGATGGAAGGGCATACCGTGTTCATGGATAGGAAGACTAAATATAGTTAAGATGTCAATTCTACCTAAATTGATTTACAGATTCAACACAATACCAATCAAAATCCCAACAACTTTTCAGAAATAGAAAAACCAATAAGCAAATTTATCTGGAAGGGCAGGGTGCCCCGAATTGCTAAAAGTATCTTGAGTAAAATAAACAAAGCTGGAGGTCTCACGCTGCCTGACTTTAAGGCATATTATGAAGCCACAGTGGTCAAAACAGCATGGTACTGGCATAAAGATAGGTATATCAACCAATGGAATCAAATAGAGTGCTCAGATATAGACCCTCTCATCTATGGACATTTGATCTTTGATAAGGCAGTCAAGCCAACTCATTTGGGACAGAACAGTCTCTTCAATAAATGGTGCCTAGAGAACTGGATATCCATATGCAAAAGAATGAAAGAGGACCCGTATCTCACACCCTATACAAAAGTTAACTCAAAATGGATCAAAAATCTAAACATCAGGTCTAAGACCATAAAACAGTTAGAGGAAAATGTAGGGAAATATCTTATAAATCTTACAATTGGAGGCGGTTTTATGGACCTTAAACCTAAAGCAAGAGCACTGAAGAAAGAAATAAATAAATGCGAGCTCCTCAAAATTAAACACTTTTGTGCATCAAAGAACTTCATCAAGAAAGTAAAAAGACAGCCTACAAAATGGGAGACAATATTTGGAAACGACATATCAGATAAAGGTCTAGTATCCAGAATTTATAAAGAGATTGTTCAACTCAACAACAAAAAGACAGCCAATCCAATTACAAAATGGGAAAAAGACTTGAACAGACACTTCTCAGAAGAGGAAATACAAATGGCCAAAAGGCACATGAAGAGATGATCAACATCCCTGGCCATTAGAGAAATGCAAGTCAAAACCACAATTAGATATCATCTCACACCCACAGGAATGGCCATTATCAACAAAACAGAAAATGACAAGTGCTGGAGAGGATGTGGAGAAAGCGGCACACTTATTCACTGTTGGTGGGAATGTCAAATGGTGCAACCACTGTGGAAGGCAGTTTGGCGGTTCCTCAAAAAGCTGAATATAGAATTGCCATGTGACCCAGCAATACCATTGCTGGGTATCTGCTCTGAGGACATAAGGGCAAAGACACAAACGGACATTTGCACACCAATGTTTATAGCAGCATTATTTACAATTGCAAGGAGATGGAAACAGCCAAAATGTCCATCAACAGATGAGTGGCTAAACAAACTGTGGTATATACATATGATGGAATATTATGCAGCTTTAAGACAGAATAAACTTATGAAGTATGTAACAACATGTATGGACCTTGAGAACATTATGCTGAGTGAGACTAGCCAAAAACTAAAGGACAAATACTGTGTGGTCTCTTTGATATGAACTGACATTAGTGAATAAACTTGGAATACTTTGTTGGTAACAGAGACCATCAGGAGATAGAAATAGGGTAAGATATTGGGTAATTGGAATTGAAGGGATACAGACTGTGCAACAGGACTGGATAAAAAAACTCAGAAATGGACAGCACAATACTACCTAACTGTAATATAATTATGTCAAAACACTGAATGAAGCTGCATGTGAGAATGATAGAGGGAGGAGGGCTGGGGACATATTGAAATCAGAAAGATAGATGTTAAGGATTGAGATGGTATAATCTAGGAATGCCTGGAGTGTATAACAACAGTGAAATGTACGAGGTACAAATTTAAAAATGTTTTTGCATGAGGAAGAACAAAGGAATGTCATTATTGCAGGGTACTGAAAATAGATGGTAATATTTTAAAATGTCACCTTCTGTGTGAGACTAAAGCAAAAAATGTTTATCTGTTACAAAGTTAATATTTTGACTAGTACATTTCCTAATATAACTTATGTAGATAGTTTGATTGAATGCCGTAAGTCCTTGGAATCTCAGGTAGGACATGAGATTTTGTTGGTTTGTCCAGAGTGATGCCCCGATGAATCCCAGAGTTATTTGATCAGGGAGTGGAAAAATATCTGCAAGGCCCCCTTCAGGGAGTGGTGAGAACGGGGAGAAATTCAACTTCCCCATGTTGAATTCTTGATATTCTCACAAACAGTGCAGACAACCAAGGCTCTAAGCAGAGCCCCCAGTCTTGGGGTTTGTTCATATGAAACTTAACCCCTCAAAGGATAGGTCAAGTCTACTTAAAATTTAGGCCTAAGAGTTACCCCCAAGAGAGCCTCTTTTGTTGCTCAGATGTGGCCCCTCTCTCCAGCCAACACAACGAGCAGTCTCACCACCCTACTACCCCTCTCTACGTGGGACATGACTCCCTGGGGTGTGGACCTTCCTGGCAATGTGGGACAGAGATCTTGGAATGAGTGGAGACTCAGCATCAAGGGATTGAGAAAAACCCTAGAATGAGCTGAGACTTAGCATTAAGGAATTGAGAAAACCTTCTCGACCAAAAGGGGGAAGAGGGAAATGAGTCAAAGTGTCAATGGCTGAGAGATTCCAAACAGAGTCGAGAGGTTATCCTGGAGTTTATTCTTATGCATCAAGTAGATGTTGTCTTGTTATTCAAGATGTAATGGAGAGGCTGGAGGGAACTGCCTGAAAATGTAGAGCTGTGTTCCAGTAGCCATGTTTCTTGATGATGATTGTATAATGATATAGCTTTCACAGTGTGACTGTGTGATTGTGAAAACCTTTTGTCTGATGCTCCTTTTATCTACCTTGTCAACAGATGAGTAGAATATATGGAATAAAAATAAATAATAGGGAAACAAATGTTAAAATAAATTTAGTTTGAAATGCTAGTGATCAATGAAAGCGAGGGGTAAGGGGTACGGTATGTAAAATTTTTTTTCCTGTTTTTGTTTTATTTTTCTGTTGTCTTTTTATGTCTTTTTCTGAATTGGTGCAAATGTGTGGGAAATGATCATGATGATGAATATGCAAATATGTGATGATATTGTGGATTGCTGAGTGTATGTGTTGGGAATGTTTGTGCTTCCTGTAATTTTTTTTTTTTAATTAATAAAAAATTTTTTTAAAAAGGAGTTCAGTAAGTGTTGCTGGTTGTTATTACTTGAATCAGCTTAAATATTCATATCTTAAATGTCTTTATTCTTTGATAGATGAAATGTAGTTGTCCATGTGTAGCTTGATGGTCAGTATAAGAGGACTAGTTGTAACTATAAGGGGAAAATTATCTTCACCTCTCTTAATAACTGAAACTTAGAAATCACATATGTCCTGCAGGGGTTTCACAGTGGCCATCACTTTCAGATTATGGTTGTTAAAAAAGCCTTACAACTGTTTCCTAATGGTCAGATATCTGAAACCTAGTTAGGAGGTGGTCACATCACGTAAGGCTTCCCTGTGCCTTCCAATTTCCTGCTTGTTTTACTTTTACCTACCTTAATATTGTTTTGGGGTTCCTGGTTAGATTTACTCTCTTCAGTGTGTAAAAGGCAGTATAGCAGATTGTTAAAGACTTTGGGCTCTGCAATACAACAGTTTTGTTTTGCCCAGAGCAATTTATTTATTATTTAAAAAAAAAATTATTGACAAATCTTCACACACGCACAGTCCATACATAGTTTATAATCAGTGGCTCATAATATCATCACATAATTGTGTATGCATCACCATAATCATTTTTAGAACATTTGTATCACTCCAAAAACAGAAATAAAAGAAAAAACTCCTACATTCCATACCCCTTACCCCTCCCTCTTATTGACTGCTAGTATTTCAGTCTACCTAATTTATTTTACCCTTCATCTTTATCCCCATTACTTTGTTATTTAATTATTTTAACTTTTCTTATTGTATAGTATGACATATATACAAAGCAAAGGAATAAAAAAGCAATCGTTTTCAAAGTACTCTTCAACAAGTGGTTACAGGACAGATCCTAGAGTTTGTCATGGGCTACCATACAATCCTCTCATATTTTTCCTTCTAGCTTCTCCAGAAAATAGGAAGCTAGAGGGCTTAATACTTTTCTATCATCACAATCGACTAGTTGTCAAAGTCTTGACAGTGGATTACTTAGCAGCTGACATGAGTTCAAGACAGACATGTCTAAAGGCTATACTCTTTGCCTTAGTATCTCACGCAGATAATTCCCCAATGCTTTCATAGATGCCAGGTATCACTAAACTTTCAGTTATAGAATGATTTCCTTTTTTCCAAAGAGAAAGGCTGGGGACGGTAATAGTTGTATTTCATAATTAGTTCTCTATTTATAAAAGAGAAGTGACATGATGTTGTTATCGTTAGTACCAGTTTCTTTCCAGAGTAGTGATGTACATATCATGTAGCTGTTCAAATTGATAAAATGTAATTAATTATGAGGGGCATAGTGAAGTATTACAAGAGCTAGGAAATTGTGAGTAGCTCATCCAAATATGTAACCAAATGAATAGAATGTCTCAGACCCAGGAATGTTCTATTTAAAGATTGGAATAAATTACTTGAGAGTAAATTGACTAGTCTCTTTTTATATTTTTATAAATAGTGTGTGCACATTTACTTGTAAGCATCTCTATTTTACACTAAAATTAAGTAGTTATAACTGACTTTGTTTGAGGAAGAAATAGTTTGAGGAAATTTTATGTCTGTGCAGATAATGTGAACTTAACGGTAGCCTCTTTCTTAAATCCTCTAATAAATATCATTAGTGTAATACAATGAAGTAATTACCAGTTTTGGATTCAAGAGTTGTGGAGTCAAATTTAGGTTACTCCCACTGTCTTACTCAAAAATCATTTTGGTTTTAGGCTACAGAAGCCCATTCATACTAACTTCAACAAAAAGGTTGAATTTATTAGAGGTATATAAGGTTATCTTCCAGAATCCAAGAACAGGAACTGAGACTAGATTGGAAACAGTCTTGTCCCAAAGTTACTCTTTCTGTCTCACTTGAAGGAAATAACCTTTCTTTCTCTTTCTTTCCTTTTCTGTTGTATTGTACACATGATTGCCCAAGCCCTGACTTTAACATCACCTCTATTTCAAGCATTCAACAAAAGCAAACTCAGTTTTCCAGTGTACTAATTCCTAATTTCTGAGATAAAATCTCATTGGTCAGTTTAAATCAAATATGTTTCTCTCAATCTAGTCACTTCTAGCTGAAAGATTAGGAGCATAGATGGGGCTTGTGCTTTGAGGTTATGGTGGTACCTGGAATTGTTTCTTTCTGGGTCTATGAAAAGGGGGGCTTCTTTAAGAAGAGAATGTGAGAGCCAAGAGGAAGTGATTGGTAAGAAATGATGACATCTCTAAAATAATGTTATCTGTGTTGCCTTAGGTGAGTCACTTAGCCTGGATGAGTCTCAGTTTTCTCATCTTTAAAAGTGAGATAATGATGATCTTTCTTTCACCAGTTATTTTGAGATCAGATAAGACAAGGTACATAAAAATGTTTCTAAATTAAAAACCTTTGGAATGGCAGAATAATATGGGCTGAGTCCCTTCTCCAAGGAGCAACTAGAGAAGTGACAGAAAAACAACCAGGTCATCAGTTCCAGGTTACAGGTGACCTAAGAGGGTCTTCTACTCTGTATAGGGAAGTCCTGGATGAAAAAGCTGAGGAATTGAGACACAGAAAATGGGATGAATAGGCTCTGTCAGGATTCCACAAGGGACAAGAGGCAGTGCTCAGGAAAGTTCCTGCCCCTACAGCTAGCTTGGGATATCAGCCCCTAAGCTCCACAGTCCAAAGCTCTCTTGGGGAACCCAGAAGCCAGTAAACTTGCTTTCCCTGCTTGTAGAAATCATCTAACTAGTGCACAGAATTTAATGCTCCCCTTTGCATATAGAGGCCTGGAGTTGTAAGGGTACCTGGACACAGGTGGGCATGAGGAAGCACCACACCCGCCATGCCCTGTCCCCATGCACACCCCACCCCACCATGTGCCTGTGACCCGGCCCGCCTAGCACACCCATGTACCACCTGTTCCACACCCCTGCACACCTGAAATCCACCTCTGCACCACCATGCAACCTCCTGACCATGCCTACTTCATCTCCACACCCCACACTCTGCATCCCCAAAACCTTCCCCCAAAATTTCCATGTTGGCTATGGACAGGGTCAGCTGACATACCTAGTCCCACAGCCCAGCATCATTCCAGGCAGGAGCCTGGGGGTCGTCAGACATGTCAGGCCCACAAGAAAAACCTCTATTGAGGTACACACTGCTCACCCCAGTCTTGGGCCAGCCTTGGGGTTGGCAGCTTTCAGTGCGCACTGGCACCAGCAGACCTGTCTGGAGTTAGTTGCACTGGGTCTCCGTACAGCTCACCCAGCTGCAGCAGTCAGGGCCAGACAGGCCTCAGGAGAAGAGGAAGCCTAAAAACTCCGTCTACTAGGAAGAAACAGAAAGTGTTATCTGCCAAACTGCTATCTGTCTAGCTTAAAACAGATTTTCAAGTAGAGTTACATCACTTGAATAAGGTCCAGGCCTTGGTTCGGTGGGTAATTCCTGATGAACCGCACGTGCAGAAACTAAACCTTCAACACAAACTCAAGCAACTACAAAACCTTAGATAACTGAGGGATTTCAATGACCAAAATAATCCTATCAAGATACTCAAATGGATAGAGAGTCCAAGATGGCAGCTTAGAAGGTGTGGAATTTAGTTCGTCCTTCAGAGCAGCTAGTAAATAGCCAGGAACAGTACAGAACAACTGCTGGGGCCACATCAGTGACCGGACACATAGTATACACCAGTCTAGACAAACTGGACCAGCTACAATCCCACCCAGAATTGTGACTCCCCCAGCCATGGAGGCCAGCACCCCTCCCCCCCAGGCCGGTTCCCAGAGGGGAAAGAAAAGAGACTTTACTAACTGCAGGGAGCTGAGCTCAACCAAGCTCCAATTGTGGGATTAATTAACAAATCCTAACTGCTAAAGATAAACCCCCGGCTCAGCTAAACCTCGAATAAAAGCTAAAGTTACTTAGTTTTTGCCCCGGTACAGAGGGGGCGGGGTTGATGGAGAAAAAAAGAAAAAAGAAAAAAAACAAGTTTTTTGGATCAGACATCACGAAATACTTGAAAAGGTCTGGACCCTAAAAAAAGTGGGGGCGGGGGGGACACATAGGACCTGGAGATATACAGAGCAACATACCAACTTAAGCTCTTGATTAAAAAACCTGAGAAATGGGGGTCCTGCTCTGAAAAGAATTTTTTTTTTAATAACTGCAAGTCTTCTCAGGTTCCAGCTGCCCAAGCAAGTACAGTATTAAGCTTGTCTGAGAGACAAGAGGCTTGTCAGATGAAAGAAGGTAATTCCCTGGAGGCTGTGCCTTCCCCAAGAGGGGGTGGGGCGCATATCAGATGGAATCCCTCTCTCAAGGAATTCAGACCCCAGGGACTGGAAAATTGAAGCATCTACAGCCACCCTGTAGACTCTCCTCTGTCTCAACCACACCCCCAGCAGGGAGAGTCTGCTGAAGTTAAAGGTACCACATCACTTTATGCTGATGGTACCCTCAGGCAGAAAAGCACCATATACTAGGCAAGATAGGAAAAACACAGAGTCTAGAGGCTTCATAGGAAAGTCTCTCAACCTGTTAGGTCTCATGCTCAGAGAAAACTGATGCAGGTGACTCTTTCCTCCTGAGAGGAGGCCACTCTGGTCTGGGAAAATCTGACTGGGTTCTGTAATACCTAAGTAGACCCTCTAGGGAAAAAAAGAAAAGGCACCATACAGGCAGGGCAAGAAACAAGAAAATAAGATCTGTTAAACAAAGCCTAAGCTAGAGGTCTAGAATAAGCGGAACTGAATGTCAAAAACAAAAGACAAAGACATCCAGCAAGAAAATCCTAGGTAAAAGTGAAAATAATCTCCAGAATAAACTAATTAAGGAAATTAAATGCCTAGACACCAGCAAAAATAATGAATCATACTAGGAAAATTGAAGATATGGGCCAGTCTAAGGACCAAACCAACAATTCAAATGAGATACTGGAATTGAAACAGTTAATTCAGGATGTTCGAACAGACATGGAAAATCTCATCAAAAATCAAATCAATGAGGGCAGGCCACGGTGGCTCAGCAGGCACGAATGCTTGCCTGCCATGCCAGAGGACCCGGGTTTGATTCCCGGTGCCTGCCCATTTAAAAAAAAAAAAAGTCAAATCAGTGAATTGAGGGAGGCTATAAAGAAGGCAAGGGATGAACAAAAAGAAGAAATCAAAATCTAGAAAACAAATCACAGAGCTTATGGGAATGAAAGGCACAGTAGAAGAGATGAAAAAAACAATGGCAACCTACAATGTTAGATTTCCAGAGGCAGAAGATAGGATTAGTGAACTGGAGGATGGGACATCTGAAGTCCGACAAGCAGAAGAACATACAGGGAAAAAATGGAAAAATATGAGCAGGGGCTCAGGGACTTGAATGACAACATGAAGCACATGAATATACGTGTTGTAGGTATCCCAGAGGAGAAGAGAAGAGAAAAGGAGGAGGAAAACTAATGGAGAATATTATCACTGAAAATTTCCCAACTCTTATGATTTAAAATTGCAGATCCAAGAAGTGCAGCATACCCCAAGCAGAATAGTCCAAATAGACATACTCCAAGACACTTACTAATCAGAATGTCAGATGTCAAAGAGAAAGAATTTTGAAAGCAGCAAGAGAAAAGCAATCCATCACATACAATGGCAGCCAATAAGACAATGCATAGATTTCTTATCAGAAAGCATAGGAGGCAAGAAGACGGTGGGATGATGTATTTAAATTACTAAAAGAGAAAAACTGCCAACCAAGAATTCTATATCCAGCAAAATTGTCCTTCAGAAATGAGGGAGAAGTTAAAACATTTTCAGACAAAAGTCACTGAGACATTTTGACCAAGAAACCAGCTCTGCAAGAAATACTAAAGGGAGCACTAGAGACAAATAGGAAAAGACAGCAGAAGAGAGTTGTGGAGAAGAGTGTAGAAATGAAGACTATCAGTAAAGGTAAAAAGAAGAAAAATTAGATCTGACATATAAAATCCAAAAGGCAAAATGGTAAAGAAAGTACTACCCTTACAGTAATAACACTAAATGTTAATGACTTAAACTCCCCAATCAAAAGACATAGATTGGCAGAAGGAATTAAAAAGCAGGACCCATCTATATGCTGTCTACAGGAGATACATTTTAGACCCAAGGACAAACATAGGTTAAAAGTGAAAGGTTGGGAAAAGATATTTCATGCAAACAATCAGAAAAGAGCAGGATTAGCTATACTATTATCCAACAAATTAGACTTCAAATGTAAGACAGTTAAAGGAGACAAAGAAAGACACTATGTATTAATAAAAGTAACAATTGAACACATGACAATCATAAGCATTTTTGCACCAAGCCAGAGTGCTCCAAAATACATGAGGCAAACACTGAAAAGAGAAATAGACACATCTACCATAATAATTGGAGACTTCGATTCCCTGCTCTCATCAGTGGCCAGAATATCTAGACAGAGGATCAATAAGGAAACAGAGAATTTGAATGATACAATAAATGTGCTAGACTTAACATTTATAGAACCTTATGCCCCACAACGGCAGGATACACCTTTTTATCAAGTACTCATGGATCATTCTCAAGGATAGAACACATGCTGGGTCACAAAAGAAGTCTCAATAAATTTTAAGATTGAAATCATACAAAACACTTTCTCAAATCCTAAAGGAATGAAGTTGGAAATCAATAACAGGCAGAGGGCCAGAAAATTCACAAATATATCGAGACTCAGCAGCACACTCTTAAACAATCAGTGGGTCAAGGAAGAAATTACAAAAGAAATCAGTAAATTTCTCAAGGTAAATGAAAATAAAACAACATATCAAAATTTATGGGATGCAGTAAAGGCAATGCTAAGAAGGAAATTTATTGCCTAAATGCCTATCTCAAAAAAAGAAGAAAGCAAAAATCGAAGAACTAACTGTTCACTCGGAAGACCTAAAGAAAGACCAGCAAACTAACCCCAAAGCAAGCAAAAGGAAAGAAACAACAAAGATTAGAGCAGAAGTAAATGAAACTGAGAACATGAAAACAGTTGAGAAAAATCAGCAAGACCAGAAGCTGGTTCTATGGGAATATCAATAAAATTGATGGGCCCTTAGCAAGGTTGACAAAAAGAGAGAGGATGCAAATAAAATCAGAAATGGAAGAAGAGACAACCACTGACCCGCAGAAATAAAGGAAGTAATGACAGGATGCTATGAACAACTTTATGCTAATAAACTAGACAACTAGATGAAGTAGACAACTTCCTAGAAAGGCATGAACAACCAACACTGACTTGAGAAGAAATAGACAATGTCAGTAAACAAATCACAAGTAAAGAAATTGAATCAGTTATTAAGAAGCTCCCAAAAAAGAAAAGTCCAGGACCAGATGGCTTCACATGTGAATTCTACCAAACGTTCCAGAAAGAATTAGTACCAACCCTGCTCAAACTCTTCAAAAGAATTGAAGAGGAGAGAAGGCTTCCTAACTCATTCTATGAAGCCAACATCACCCTCATACCAAAGCCAGACAAAGTTACTGCAAGAAAAGAAAATTACAGTCCAATCTCTCTAATGAATATAGATGCAAAAATCCTCAACAAATTTCTTGCAAATCGAATCCAGCAGCACATTAAAAGAATTATACATCATGACCAAGTAGGAGTCATCCCAGGTATGCAAGGATGGTTCAACATAAGAAGGTCGATTAATGTAATACACCATATCAACAAATCAAAGCAGAAAAACCACATAACATCTTGATTGATGCCAAAAAGGCATTTGACAAAATTCAACCTCCTTTCCTGTTGGAAACACTTCAAAGGATAGGAATAGAAGGGAACTTCCTCAACATGATGAAGGGAATATATGAAAAACCCACAGCTAATATCATCCTCAATGGGGAAAAAGCTGAAAGCTTTCCTCTAAGATTTGGAACAAGGCAAGGATGTCCACTGTCACCATTGTTATTCAACATTGTGTTGGAAGTTCTAGCCAAAGCAGTTGACTAGAAAAAGAAATACAAGGCATCAAAATAGAACATCCACTATTTGCAGATGATATGATACTATATGTTGAAAACACTGAAAAATCCACAGCAGAACTGCTAGAGCTAATAAATGAGTACAGTAAAGTGGCAGGTTACAAGATCGATACTCAAAAATCTGTACTGTTTCTATACACTAATAATGTGCAATCTGAGGGGGAAATCAAGAAGAAAAATTCCATTTACAATTGCAACCAAAAGAAGAAAATATTTAGAAATAAATTTAACTAAGGATACAAAAGACCTATACAAACAATACTGCAAGAAATTGCTAAAAGAAATCACAGAAGACCTAAATAAATGGAAGGGCATACCGTGTTCATGGATTGAAAGACTAAATATAGTTTAGATGACAATTCTCCCTAAATTTATTTATAATTTCAATGCAATATCAATTAAAATCCCAAAAACTTACTTGGCAGAAATAGAAAAACCAATAATCAAAATCATCTGGAAAGGCAGGGTGCCCTGAATAGCTTAAAATATCCTGAGAAAGAAAAATGAAGTCAGACGTCTCACACTACCTGACTTTAAAGCATATTACAAAGCTACTGTGGTCAAAACAGCATAGTTACTAGCCTAAAGATAGATATACTAACCAATGGAATAAAATAGAATGTTCAGATATAGATCCTCTCATCTATAGACATTTGATCTTTGATAAGGCAGTCAAGCCAATTCACCTGGAAACAGAACAGTCTCTTCAACAAACGATGCTTGGAGAACTGGATATCCACATGCAAAAGAATGAAAGAGGATCCATATCTCACACCCTATACAAAAATTAACTCAAAATGGATCAAAGACCTAAACATTAGATCGAAGACCATTAAACTTTTAGAAGAAAATGTAGGAAAATGTCTTATAAAACTTGTAAGAGGAGGTGATTTTTCTAGATCATACACCCAAAGGATGAGCATTGAAGAAAGGAATTAATAAATGAGAATTCCTCAAAATTAAAAACTTTTGTGCATCAAAGAATTTTGTCAAGAAAGTAAAAAGGCAGCTTACACATTGAGAGACAATATTTGAATACAACATATCAGATAAGAGTCTAGTATCCAGAATATATAAAGAGATTGTTCATCTCAACAACAAAAAGACAACCCAGTTACAAAATGTGCAAAAGACATGAACACACACTTCTCAGAAGAGGAAATGTGAATGGCTAAAAGGCATATGAAAAGATGCTCAACTTCTCTGGCTATTAGGGAAATGCAAATCAAGACCACAATGAGATATCATGTCACATCCGCCAGAATGGCCATTAACAATAAATAGAAAATGACAAGTGCTGGAGAGGATGTGGAGAAAGACACACTTATCGATAACACTGTTGGTGGGAATGGCAAATGGTACAACCACTGTGGAAGGCAGTTTGGTGGTTCCTCAGGAAGCTAAGTATAGAATTGCCATATGGCCCAGCAATACCATTGCCAGGTATCTATTCAGAGGACATGAGGACAAGAACACAAATGTCATTTGCACACCAATGTTTAAGCAACATTACTTACAATTTTCAAGAGATGGAAACAGCCCAAATGTCTGTCAACAGACAAGTGGCTAAACAAGCTGTGGTATATAAATACGATAGAATATTATGCAGCTGTAAGACAGAATAAAGTCATGAAGCATGTAACAACGTGCATGGACCTTGAGGACGTTATGTTGAGTGAGAGTAGCCAGAAACAAAAGGACAAATACTGTATGGTCTCACTGATATGAACTAATATTAATGAATGAACTTGGAGAATTTCAGTTAAGGACAGAGGTTATCAGGAGATAGAAATAGGGTAGATATTGGGTAATTGGAGCGGAAGGGAAACAGATTGTGCAACAGGACTCATTGTAAAAATTCAGAAATGGTTAGCACGATACTACGTGATGGTAGCACAATAATGTAAGAACACTGAATGAAGCTGAATGTATCATTTGAGAATGATAGAGGAGGAAGGCTAGGGGCACTTATGAAACTAGAAGGAAAGATAGATGGTATAGACTGAGATGGTATAATCTAGGAATGCCTAGAGTGTACAATGATAGCTACTAAATATACAAATTAAAAAATGTTTCTGTATGAGAAAGAACAAAGGAATGTCAATATTGCAGGGTGTTGAAAATAGATGATCATTCATATTTAAAAAGAAAAAGATAAATGCCTCAAAGCCAACAGAAAACCACAAAGCATATGAAGATGCAGGCAGATATGGCCCAGCCAAATGACCAAAATTAACACACCTGAAGAGACAAGGACTTTGGAACAACTAATCAAAGATGTTATTACAACTCTCCTAAATAAATTTAATGGGTTGGCTAATAAAGGAGCTCATGAAGACACTAGAAGAGCATAAGGAAGAATTTGAAATAATAAATAGAAAAATAGCAGATATCGCAGAGATGAAGGATACTATAGACCAAATTAAAAATGTATTAGTTACACAACAGCATATTTGAAGAGGCAGAAGAAAGAATAAGCAAACTAGAAAACAGGATAATTGAATTTGAATGCACAAAAGAACAAATGACCAAAGAGATGGAAAATTTTTAATTGGATCTCAGGGAAATAATGGGCAACATGAAGCACACAAATGTAAGAATCATCGATGCCCCAGAAAGATAATCAAAAAGTAAAGGGCTAGATGGATTAGTTGAGGAGATAATGGGGAAACCTCTCAACCC
The DNA here is from genome assembly GCF_023851605.1 of Tamandua tetradactyla. Classification (NCBI taxonomy): domain Eukaryota; kingdom Metazoa; phylum Chordata; class Mammalia; order Pilosa; family Myrmecophagidae; genus Tamandua; species Tamandua tetradactyla. Next base: position 94,431,837 of record NC_135333.1, on the reverse strand, counting down.
TTATGAGAGACATTAATATGCAAATCAAAGAAGCCTAACAAACCCCACACAGAATAAATCCAAATAGTCCTACTGCAAGGCACATACTAATCAAGCTGTCAAATATTAAAGAGAAGTAGAAAGTCCTGAAAGAGGCAAGAGAAAAGCAACTCACCACGTACAAGAGGAACAATATAAGATTGAGTTCAGACTAAACAACAGACAGCATAGAGGTGAGAAGGCTATGGTATGATATATTTAAGATCCTGAAAGTGAAAAACATCCGGCTGAGAATTATTTGTCTAGCCAAGTTCTCCTTTAAAAATGAGGGAGAGATTAAAACTTTCCCAGACAGACGAAGGCTGAGAGAACTTGTCAACAAAAGACCAGCCCCTACAAGAAATACTAAAGGGAGTTCTGTCAGCTGAAAAAAAAAGGACAGGTTAGGGATGTCTGGAGGAGGGCACAGAATTGAAGAGTATCAGAAAGGGGAACTTAAAGGATTTAAAGAGAAAGAGGTAAAAAGAATATATAGATACGACAAATAAAAACCAGAGGATAAGATGGTAGATTTAAAAAATCTGTAAGATGCCTTAACAGTAATAACTTAGAATGTTAATGGACTAAACTCACCAATTAAAAAAATACAGATTAAAAAATATGATCCATCCATATGCTGCTTAGAAGACACTTACTTAGAACCAGACAATACAAATAGATTGAAAGTGTAAAGATGGAAAAAGATACTCCATGCCAGCTGTAACTAAAAGAAGCAGGAGTAGCTATACTAATACTAATATCAGACAAAATAGACTTTAAATGTAAAGTAAATGTAAAGACAAGGAAGAACTTTAAATGTAAAGACAAGGAAGAACATTATATATTAATAAAAGGGACAATTCATCAAGAGGAAGTAACAATCGTAAATGTTTATAGTCCCAGTCAAGGAATTCCCAAGTACATGAGACAAGCATTGGCAAAACCAAAGGGAGCAATAGACATTTCAATAATAATAGTGGGAAATTTCAATACACCACTCTTCTCTATAGATAAATCAAGCAGACAGAGGATCAACAAGGAAATAGAGAACTAAAACAACTTGATAAATGAATTAGAACTAACAAACATATAGATAATTATATCCCAAAAACACCACGATATACATTCTTCTCTAGTGCTCATAGAATGTTCTCCAGGATAGATCATATACTGGGGCACAAAACAGGTCTTTATAACTTTTAAAATACTGATATTATTCAAAGCAGTTGCTCTGATCACAGTGGAATGAAACTGGAAGTCAGTAATCACCAAGAACCAGAATTTTCACAAATATATGGAGATTAAACAAAAACCTCTTAAACAATCAGTGAGTCAAAGAAGAAATTGCTAGAAAATCAGTAAACCTCTGGAGACAAATGAAAAAAAGAATGCAACATTTAAGAATGTATGGGATATGACAAAGGCTGTCCTGCAAGGGAAATTTATTGCCCTGAATACCTGTTTAAAAAAGAAGAAAGTAGAAATCAAGGACTAAACTGCTCACCTGGAGGAACTAGGCAAAGAGCAACAAACTCTGAGTCTTAGGAGTCACCTAGAGGCATGGTGGGTAGTATAGACTAGATAATCACAGAAGAAAACATAATGATATGTACTTTGCCAGGGAAATGCACTATGATAAGATCATAGATTCAAGTCTTCAACTCTCTGGATCACTAGATTACAATGTAGTAGGTAGTTTACGTATCAAAAGGATTTATCTATCTGGAAGTACAGTATCTGATAATAGTTGTATAATCATTCCTCCTCTTGAAGGTTTTGTGATGAATCAAGTACAAAGTGATTATTTTGAAATGGTATTCTATATAATATTTGTTTCAATAGATGAGCATATTAATGTTGCAGAGCTTGCGAATATCCTTGAGAGACTTAACACTGGTTAAGAGCGCTGTTTTAGTGTATTGCCGATTGGGCTTTGTCCATAAGAAGGGACAAGTAATAAATTTGAATCAACTTCATTCATCATGGAAGAATGTTCCATTTGTAACAGATTAAAGAATATTTTAGATCTACAAAAGATGTTCCTATCATGGAATGGTGATGAAAGTAGGAGTCCTGTGCCAAGAAGCTTTATCAGCAACTGATAACGAAAGGAATAATAAAGAAGATCCAGCTGACACAGCCCGGATAAGCAGTTGAGCCTGTCTGCAGGATATACAAAGTGTATTACATTCCTTTTTTACTCAATTCTCACTGCCCTTTTAATGATGGGAAATCTTTCACCAAACTTGAAAAGTCAGGCGGTCTTGATGTTTGAAGTTGACAAATTGTCATATGATTCTCTGAACAGCTTTCTTATAGAACTAGGAAAGGTTCAGAACACTGATGAAAGAGAAGCATGGACATATTTGATCATGTACTTATTCTGAAAAACAAATATTGTTTTTGAGTCATAATAAAGACCTAGTTGTGCAAACTTCAAAGCCAGACCAACTCAGTTAGGTTTTTCTCTGGATCTCATGTTATGAAAGCCTTCTTGGTTTGGACTGTGCAACTTTCAGAAGTCTAGATAAAAATGGCATATTGCTTGTTTCCGTGTCTTCTCTTACCAGTGAAATCCAGCCCATCAGCAGCTTCATCCCTCCACATATTAGACCTACTATCCAGAATTCATTTCTGTCTGGTTTAAACTGTAAATTTACCATATATCTGGACAAGGCCCACCATCTCTCTTACTTTTACAAAGATACAAGATATCAGGAACTTCCCGATATATTCCAAGGTTATTATTGGTTACCAAAAACATCTTGCGGTCATGATCCTTGGGTAGTTCCTATTGCAGATTTGCCCACAATGTTGAATGATGTTTTAAAACACTCTGCAGTTTTAATTCAGAGATATGGTTTCTATGAGATAGGAGAAACTGTCCATGTAACATATGTATTTGATGAAACAGAATTACATTGAGTTTCTACTCATGTCAATATGGGTGTTCATAAAACATTGCAAATATTAAGGAACAATGTAGACTTGTAGCCTTTCTGTTGATATGTCACCGTGTTGAATGCTTCTAGTCAGCTTGCAAACAGAAAACTCAATGATGCTTTCGATGAAACAAGGGACCCCAATTTGGCTTCTGGCTCAGATTTAAATGAGAGCACAGAGTCATTTGATATAGTCATTGAGGAAGCAGCTACAGATTCCATAACAAAGTAAATCTCTGTTGCCACAACAGAAGGAGATTGAGTTCCTCTTGAATCGTGCTTTGGAATTCCACTATTTTAGTTCTGAATTAAACTGGAAAGTTTGTGAGAAAATTGCTACACATGGCTTTTGAAGAAGAGACAGCCTTGAAAACCTTACAGTCCAATAGAGAACTCTCTACAAGTCATTAACTTTGTTCACTCATTTCAGGAAGGGGCTTCAACATTGGATGTTCACACAGAGGCCACTTTTTCCAGTGTGCTTTCACAAATCATCTTATACCAATATGAAAGTTCCATTTCTGCAAAGAACTTAATATTTAAATATAGCAGAATTATTATCAGAATGGAGTGGATAGTCACCTTCCCCACTTCTTATTGCTAATCTCCATTTGCATTAATTTGGTTATCCCATTTATTTTTCACATGTTCTGCCTTTTTTTAATTTCTTAGCTTTAACCAAGCCGCTGAAAAAGCATCCTGCTGCATCAGTGCAATTCATGCTTAAATGATGTTAAAAGTTTGGGAAACATATTAATGTTTTCTAAGATTTTGTGCATTATTTTTACATCCTAAGGCAACAAAGAGCTTTTTAGCAGCCAGCACGGTATTTTTTTACCTTGAGATAATCTGTATTTCTTTTACATGCTGAGGATATACTTTATAGACTTTGTGATGACTTAGTTTATAAGCTGTCACTATGACTATTTCATTGGTAATTTATGTTAGTTTACCAAAAATATATTTTGTTTAATTTTTTTTATGGTCAAAAAACTTATATTTTGAATTTGCCAGCTGGACTCAGTTCAGATGATCTCAATTTTGTTAGCAACATCCAAAGCGTCGTAGTTAGGAGCCAGTCGAACATATGCCTTCTTCTCTTCATCAGAGTGTTGAGCTTCCCCACGTCAGTGTCATAAACCTTCACAGCCTGTTTGATCTGATTCTTGTTGGCTTTGATGTCCACAGTGAACACAAGTGTGTTGTTGGCTTCAGTCTTATTCATGGCCGACTGATTCGTCAGGGGGACTTGATGATGGCATAGTGGGCAAACTTGTTTCTCCAGGGGCCGCTCTTCCGAAGGTATTTGGCTTGTCTTTTGAAACGCGGGATCTTGGGCCAGCAGAATATGGATGAAGTGCGGATCTTTTTTTTCTGTAGCTGTGGATGCCTTTCAGTACTGCCTTCTCGGCTTTCAAAGCCTTTGCTTTGCCTTCGGTTTTAAGAGGGGCAGGGACTTTCTTCTTCACTTTTGGCACCATCTTCATGAAAAGCTGTCTGGTTTAATTTTATATTTTTTTACCTGCACTTCAAGGGATCATGAGAAAAGATTGAACTCTTCCTCTGAAAAGGCTTCTTGTTACTTGACAGTAGTAAAACTGTAAAACAATGAATATCCGGTATTGAGAGAGGTGATATGATGGAGTAGTAAGCATAGCTTTGGATCTCTGTAAATTATGGATATCAGTTGAACACTGACTGTTGAAGGTATGTAAACTAACATTGTCTTACTTAACTTAACCTTAAATTTATAAGATCTTAACTCAGACTATAATGATTCATTGACATCTCACAAGGAGCTTTGGAGAACATTCTATTTTTAAACAATCTTTTTATCTGGACTTTGGTTGTCACTCACTCTGGCTTTATATTGCCACAGAGTCTCTATGGAAAAATAGAATCTTTTTGCCACTCTAATAGCTGCGGCTGCTACACGTTTCCACCCTGATTTTATTTTTTGTTTAGTAGCTGCACCAGTAAAATGTTTTGAAATTGAGCTTCATATTTTCAAACCAAGGATTGTGATCTGAAGTTAGAATTACTTATCAGAAGCATTTAAGGTATGTCTTCTGATACAAAAAGCACTCTAGTGATAAGCCTATTTCAAAGACATACTCTTAAGCATTTTGGATCTTAAATTTATGTGTATAGTTTTAGAGAAAAATGATAAAGAAAAAATTGAATAATATTAGAGTATTTCTTTAGTAACTGATTCTTTTAATATCTCATGTTAATTAGAATAATTGGAATGGCATTTTAGATTTTTCAAGTTACCTTCCTTAGGGAATTTGCACAATGTTATAAATTAGATCCTCTGGAGGGTAATCATTTACTAGTTTAAAATTCTAACCAAACTAACTGATCAAACAATATAAATTGGAAATGTTTAAAGTGTTAGGAAATTTGGGAATGTTATAACCTAACCATTTTTGCTGATACTTTGCTTGTGATTTATAGAACTGATATTGGTGTATTTAACATACATTTGTGGAAATATCTGCCTCTCTTAAAACTTTTAATATGTTCATATATTCAATACCCTGGCCTATCTATAGAATTTAATATTTTGGGCCAGGTTACCTGGGGCACAGAATGTACTGTGTTTGGAGTAACTGCAGTAATGTTTAGTTTTCTGCTTAGTGTTATATGAGGTAAAAAAAAAAAAACAAAAACAAGCGTATATTATAAATATTTGTCTATAAAGGAAAAATTCATACTAATAATTTTATGAAATAATTTCTATGGCTGTGATTCACTCACTTATTTTTTCAATAATTGATATTACTCTTAGTGCTATTAGGTATGTGTGTAAGTTTTACAGGTTTTCAAATATAAGCTGTATACTGCTTCACTTGATCAGGACTCTCTAACATTTTCATTTGCTTTATTTGAATTAGTTGTAGTTATTCATGTACTAACCTAAGTCTACTGGAATGACTTGTATACTAATAAAGAATTGAATATTTATAGTTGTTGGCAGTGAACCCAGTTATTGGTAGACTTAAAGCTTAAATATGGAAGTGATTTACTGCTATACCTCCTTTGAGTGATAATGGAAGAAACAATAAAACCTAACAATGATCATGAATTTTAGGGAAAGTACTGAAAAAACATATGATAAAACTCTGATTTCTCATGTGAAGAAGAAAGGATTAATCGTCTGATTCCCAGCTGACGACCTCTCATATTCTTAAGGAGAGCAACTCTCCACTTTTAGAGCTGTTAGCAAAATGTGAAATGCTGATGACTTCAGTTTGCTTTATGAATTTGGCTTTGTTTCATTTCAACAAAATATGTTGGTTCAGTTCAGTGAAAAGGTAAATTTAAACTATAGACTTTATTTCTCAAAAAAATTAAAGAATTTTTATCCAATTTTTTTGGCAAATGTTTGAAGTGATTTCATTTGACTTCACACTGCCTTCTCTCCCCCCACCCCACCCCCACCTTTAATGTATCTTAAACCATTGGAAGTATCCTTTAGAAATGAAGAAAAGAACAAACATGAAAAAGGACATTAAAGTTAACATGGTACAATTTCACCTCTTAAGTGGATCTGAAGAATTGCAACTTTGTCTATTTTTTAAAAGATGGTTATCTGATTTCTTTGATATTTTCTTTAAAAATATTTAATCAGATGATTTGATGTTTGTTTGGGGGAGAATGTTGGTTTCTGTTACTTACTGTTTTCAAATTATAGTTATTTTCCATTTTGCCATTCTTTACCTACCATGTCTCAGGATACTGTTTGAGTCCAAAGATAAAACTAATTTCAGTAGATTTTAATGTTTGAGAGTAGGAAGGATATTTAGGGGAAATATTATACACCATAAATATTTATTAAACCTCATCTAGATTCATTTTCAGTTAATACACTTTGATTCAACTTGGTATTATTCCTGGCACTGCACTCACAGGGATACCATGTCAATACTATTTAAAATGAAATGATTAATGACTTAGCATTTTCCCCTTGTTGCTTTCAGTCGACTGTGTCATCATTTGTGAAATGTCAGTAGGGTTAAGAATCAGAGGCTCATGCTGGTATGTGTCAGCTTGGGTTCGTCAAGTGCCCTACCACTGCCAGTAAGAACCAGAGTTTAAGAGTGTCATATGGATACCAGCTTTCTCCCCTCAGGACCATATGTAGTGATATTATTCCTTCAACGTAAAAAGTCTGTCTTACACAATATTTGGAAATGACATATCAGATAAAGGTCTAGTATCCAGAATTTATAGAGAGATTGTTCAACTCAACAACAAAAAAACAGCCAACCCAATTACAAAATGGGAAAAAGACTTGAACAGACACCTCTCAGAAGAGGAAATACAAATGGCCAAAAGGCACATGAAGAGATGCTCAATGTCCCTGGCCATTAGAGAAATGCAAATCAAAACCACAATGAGATATCATCTCACACCCACCAGAATGGCCATTATCAACAAAACAGAAAATGACAAGTGCTGGAGAGGATGCGGAGAAAGAGGCACACTTATCCACTGTTGGTGGGAATGTCAAATGGTGCAACCACTGTGGAAGGCAGTTTGGCGTTTCCTCAAAAAGCTGAATATAGAATTGCCATACGACCCAGCAATACCATTGCTAGGTATCTACTCAAAGGACTTAAGGGCAAAGACACAAACGGACATTTGCACACCAATGTTTATAGCAGCATTATTTACAATTGCAAAGAGATGGAAACAGCCAAAATGTCCATCAACAGATGAGTGGCTAAACAAACTGTGGTATATACATACGATGGAATATTATGCAGCTTTAAGACAGGATAAACTTATGAAGCATGTAATAACATGGATGAACCTAGAGAACATTATGCTGAGTGAGTCTAGCCAAAAACAAAAAGACAAATACTGTATGGTCCCACTGATGTGAACCGATATTTGAGAATAAACTTGGAATATGTCATTGGTAACAGAGACCAGCAGGAGTTAGAAACAGGGTAAGATAATGGGTAATTGGAGCTGAAGGGATACAGACTGTGCAGCAGGACTAGATACAAAAACTCTAAAATGGACAACACAATAATACCTAATTGTAAAGTAATCATGTTAAAACACTGAATGAAGCTGCATCTGAGCTATAGGGTTTTTTTGTTGTTGTTGTTGTTTTGTTTGTTGTTTGTTTTTGTCTGTCTGGTTATTTTTTTGTTGTTGTTTTTACTATTACTATTACTTTTATTTTTTTTTCTCTATATTAACATTCTATATCTTTTTCTGTTGTGTTGCTAGTTCTTCTAAACCAATGCAAATGTACTAAGAAACGATGATCATGCATCTATGTGATGATGTTAAGAATTACTGATTGCATATGTAGAATGGTATGATTTCTAAATGTTGGGTTAATTTCTTTTTTTCTTTTTTCCATTAATTAATAAAAAAAAAGGTAAAAAAAAAAAAAAAAGTCTGTCTTACAGAATAAAAGTTATGAAGTTTGTAACAACATGAATAGACCTTAAGGACATTATGCTGAGTGAGATTAGCCAAAAACAAAAGGACAAATACTGTATGGTCTCACTGATATGAACTAACATTAGTGAATAAACTTGGAGAATTTCAGTTGGTAACAGAGACCATCAGGAGTTAGAAATAGGATAGATATTGGGTAATTGGAGTGGAAGGGATACAGATTGTACAACAGGACTGATTGTAAAAATTCAGAAACAAATAGCACAATACTACCTAACTGTAATACAATAATGTTAGAACACTGAATGAAGCTGAATGTGAGAATGATAGAGGGCAGATACCTGGGGGCACAAATGAAATCAGAAGGAAAGATTGACGATAAAGACTGAGATAATATAATCTAGGAATGCCTAGAGTGTATAATGATAGTGACTAAATGTACAAATTTTAAAAATGTTTTTGCATGAGGAAGAACAAAGGAATGTCATTACTGCAGGGTGCTGAAAATAGATGGTAATTAATATTTTAAAATTTCAACTTATGTGTGAGACTAAGGCAAAAAATGTGTATTTGCTACAAAACTTATATTTGACTAGTGCATTTCCTAATATAACTTATGTAGACACCTTAATTGAACATCATAAGTACATGGAACCTTGAGTAGGACATGAGATTTTGTTGGTTTGTCCAGAGTGATGCCCTGATAAATCCCAGAGTGATTTGAACAGTGAATTAAAAAGTATTTGCAAAGTCCCCTTGGGAGAATGGTGAGGAAGGGGGAAAATTCAACTTTCCCAAGTGGAGAATTCTTGATATTCTCACAAATAGTGGGAACAACCAAAGCAATAGGCTGAGCCCCCATCTTGGGGTTTGTTCATATGAAACTTAACCCTGCAAAGAATAGACTAAGCCTACTGAAAATTAGGCCTAAGAGTCACTCCCAAGAGAACCTCTTCTGTTGCTCAGATGTGACCTATCTCTCAGCCAACACAACAAGCAAACTCACTTCCCTCCTCCTGTCTACGTGGGACGTGGCTCCCAGGGGTGTGGACCTTCTTGGCAGTGTGGAACAGAAATCCTAGAATGAGCTGGGACTCAGCCCCAAGGGATTGAAAAAACCTTCTCGACCAAAAGGGGAAAGAGCAAAATGAGACAAAACAAAGTGTCAATGGCTGAGAGATTTCAAACAGAGTCAAAACTTTATCCTGGGGGTTATTCTTACGTATTAAATAGATACCACCTTTTTAGTTAAGGTGTAATGGAGAGGCTGGAGGAAACTGCCTGAAAATGTAGAGCTGTGTTCCAGTAGCCATGTTTCTTTAAGATGATTGTATAATGATGCAGCTTTCGCAGTGTGACTGTGTGATTGCGAAAACCTTGTGTCTGATGCTTCTTTTATCTACCTTATGGACAGATGAGTAAAACATATGGATTAAAAATAAATAAATAATAGGGGAAACAAATGTTAAAATAAATTTAGTAGATTGAAATCCTAGTGATCAGTGAAAGGAAGGGGTAAGGGGTATGGTATATATGAATTTTTTGTTTTCTTTTTATTTCTTTTTCTGAATTGATGCAAATATTCTAAGAAATGGTCATGATGAGGAATAGAGAACTACGTGATGATATAGTGAATGACTGATCATATATGTAAGATGGTATGATCATATGGTAAGAATGTGTTTGTATGTTGGTATGTTTACTAAATAAAATAAATTTAAAAAAAAAGAGAAGGCGGAGTTGCAACAGAGAAGATAGGATTTAACAAATGAGTATAGCTACTGAATCATTATACTGATATTTCTTCTTAGTCTCCAGTGTCTTAACACAGCTCAAAGGAAATACTTTAAATGGTGAAATTGTAACCGATACCGTACTTTGAAATTTGTTCTATAATTACTTGTTAAAACATACCTTGAAATGTATCGCTTTTTTCTTTTTTATTACGTTTTTGTATACATGTTATATTTCGCAATAAAAATGTTTAAAAAATGTTTTTTTAAAGTGCTAGTGATCAATGAAACGGAGGGGTAAGAGGTATGGTATATATGAATTTTTTTCTGTTTTCTTTTTGTTTCTTTTTCTGAATTGATGCAAATGTTCTAAGAAATGACCATGATGAGGGAATATACAACTATGTGATATATTGTGAGTTACTGATTATATAACAAGAATGGAATGATCATATGATAAGAATGTTTGTGTTTGTATGTGGTTATGTTTCATTAAAAAAAATGATTATGGTGAAGAATACGCAACTATGTCATGTTATTGTGATCCATTTTTTGTATACCATGTATGGACTATATGTTTGTGAAGATTTGTCAATAAAATTATTTTAAAAAATAAATAAAAAGTCTGTCTTAAATTTCGAAAAAAACTCCCACAAGTGAGGTGAGGTTGGCTAAGCTGTATAAAAATATCAACAAAATTTTCTTTTATTTCCTCATTCTGATTTATTTTTAAGCCCAGTTTTAGTTTATCTGTGTGATGTAATATAATGCTTTACATCTTATTTCTCAAGGTAGTTTGATCATAAATCAGCACTGAGGGTTGAAGGCATACATCTTCAGATCCAAGGATTTCAGTGTGAAAAGGGAGAGAATATGTGTGTACATTGCAGGGAAGATACTCCTTATTTGAATGTATAGAAGTAGCTGAGAAAAAGATTCATCACAGTATTTATCACGATGGGTCTTTCTGGGCATAATAAAAAAAAAAAAAAGGAAGGGACAGATGGTGAATCATAAAAATAAAGACGTTTCAATCACTCAGTTTAGTAGTTTAGAATTACTGTCTCTTAGGCTTGCCCTCTCAGTCCTGCTCACCTCCCTCAAGAAGGAAACGTTTAGGAAGATAAATTGAATCCTGCTGAGTATAGTATTGACTTCTACATTGGATACTAATTTACACATGTATGTAACATTCAAGTGTGGTGTGACCACATGATTTTTCTTTATGGCCATTCAGTTTTCTAAGTCAAGCAAATTTTTAAGAATTTTTAATTTATCAGTGCAATAAAGCTTATCTTCATCAATGCCATAGAAAGTAGGATTTTATACTTTGTATATTGTTGTCTGTGGCAAATTTAAAAATAATTGTTAATCCAGTTGTGGCAGGTATCTAGTTAAACTGAAGAACGATTACATTGAGCAAAACTTGAAAGAATAGAAAACTTGTTTTCTGCTTTTATCTTCCTGAGGACCAGAAATAACCTAGTGCCAATTTAAAGATATTGGTAGGGCTAAAAACAAGGGCATATAAAGTCTGAAAGAGTGAATGAGTGTTAAATGCTTTATCTTAGGATGTTGCCTAAGAGCTTATGTTAAGAATAGTAGTTCTAATGTGGTACTGAACTCATGATTACTATGGAACCTTTGAAGATTTAATCAGCAAAACTGTGCATTACCCATTGTTGCCTTTAAGTATATAAAATAACTTTTCTATGTCAAGTACTGTAACCCTTTAGTTTTTTTCCAGTTCATGGTTATCCTTAGGATTTATATCTTTACTGTTGCTGCTATTCCGTAGGCATATTCAAAATATGAGTGAGATCAAGACTGATGTCGGACGAGCTCGTGCATGGATAAGATTGTCTCTAGAAAAGAAGCTCTTATCCCAGCATCTCAAGCAGTTGCTCTCTAACCAGCTCCTCACCAAGTAAGAGATTTCCTCTTGAGGCATTTTTATTTCTATGACCTATGTACTTCCAGAACAAATTGCATAAGCTGACAGGAACTGGCTTCTTTGCCATGAATCACTGATTCATGCGCACATGCATTCTACATTCCTAAAAGGCATGGGCCTTTGAAACTATATGCCTTGACATGATAGTTGATCATGTCTGGGAAGACACATGAAATTTCACAGCCAAAGGCCAGATTGCTCCCCATATCAGAAAAAAAAAAAGCTAGTCCATACAAGCTGGCAGTAGCACCTGAAAAATAGAATGAACTACCTTATATCATGTTGTAAAGATCAAAAAGGAAAAAAAAAAAAGGTCCACAGTAGCAGGTTTTTCTGAGAGTCTTGCCAGTGCTTGCATTCAGTAACTTAGTGCCAGAAAATAAATCAGGTAAATTCCAAGTAATTGTTAACCTTGTGCTAGTCTCCCTTCACTCTCTCAAGAAACCCCTCTTGGATGAAATGCAAGATCCAGATAATATGTACGTTAGAGCTAATTTGAAGGCTAAGGACTTCTCTAGAACCTTAGCTCCAGTGAAAATCTAACAAAGGCCTCAACGTAACCCACAACAGCATTGAATTGTGTCCTCCAATACAGTACATCCACATCCTAACTCATAGTACCTGTAAATGTGACCTTATTTGGAAAAAGGTCTTTACAGATGAAATTAAGATGAGATCAGACTGCATTATGGTGGGTCCTAATCCAATGACTGGTATTCTTAGAAGAGGGAAATTTGGACTCAGACACACACACAGTGAGAGTACCAAGTGATGACTGAGGCATAAATTGGAGCAATGTGTCTATAAAACAAGGAACACCAAGGATTACCAGCAACCACCAAAAGCTGGAAAGAGGCAGGGAAAGATATTCCCCCCTAAAGCCTTCAGAGAGATCATATGGTCCTGCCAACACCTTGATTTTGGACTTCTGGCAGAATATATTTTAACAGACTTCTAACAGAATAAATTTCTATTTTTTTAACCACTAAGTTTATGGCAGCCTTAGGAAGCTAATACAGTTTTTGGTACTGGGAGTGTAATGAATGCCTAAAATGTGCAAGTGGCTTTGGATTTGGGTAATGAGGAGAGGCTGAGAAGAATAGTGAGGCACTTGCTAGAAAAAGCATAGATTATCTTTGAGAGATGGTTATCTTTGAGGGCATATAAAGTCTGAAAGAGTGAATGAGTGTTAAATGCTTTATCTTAGAATGTTGCCTAAGAGCTTATGTTAAGAATAGTAGTTCTAATGTGGTAGATATATATGTGGTATAGATATATGAAAGTTAAAGGAGGTTCTAGTGGAGGCTCAAAGAGAAAAAAAAAATGCCATGTAAAGATGGGGGAGGCAGAGATTGGAATGATGGGGCAACAGGCTAAGGAATGCCAGGATTTGCCAGAAGTCACCAGAAGCTAAGGAAAAGCTAGTGATCCATGAACAAAATTTTTGCTTCCTATCCCTGTGACCTTATGCTCTGCTTAGTTCCAAGGAGAGGAGTGCTTCTACCAGGAAACAGATAATGTTGGGTAACTCTTCCCACCAAAGTCTATTAGGATTCTCCAGATAAGCAGAACCAAAAGTTTATATTATATGTATATACATATGAGATTTATTGGTTTACATGACTGTGGGGGCTGGCAAGTCCAAATTCTGTAGGGCAGACTACAAGCTGGAAACTCCAATAAAGGTAAATTGAATTTCCCAGGCAAAGGTGGCAGGCTGAAATAGAGGCAGAAATTCTTCTTTCTGACTTCTGAAATCCTCAGACACCTTGTTCAGACTTCTATCCTCCAGAACTACCAGAATTACCAGAGATTAATTTCTATTGTTTTGAGCCACCAAATTTGTAGTACTTTGTTGTGGCAGCCCTGGGAAACTAATAAAACAATCTATTGGAATCCAATCATTATAACCCAATTCTTTGTGCAGTTTTCCATTTGTAAATATCATCTTAGGTTACTTAACACGAGGTGCATTAATGTCCAAAGAGTATGTTTGATATAGAATGTAATCATGGACCTTGTTCTCTTAAAACTGACTTTACTTTTTCTGACTATAAAAGTGATCCATGCCTGTAGTTCAGTGGTTAGAATGCCTGCCTTCGATTCAGGAGACCCAGGTTCGATTCCCGGACAATGCACCCCCCCCCCCCCGCAAAAAAAAAAGTGATCCATGCCCATTATGACCCAAGTACAATGAAGAAAATGTTAATCATTTATAGTCCTACTACATAAAGATATTTACTCAATATTATATACATTTTCTTCTATACTGTCTTCTATGAAGATTCTCTTCGTTAAGATTATATTGTGTTCGCAGTTCAGCATCATCTTTTTTTTACCTTAACATTCTACCCTAAACATTTCTATATATCATAATAGTTTAAGATCTCAAGTCTGAATACATGTATTATGTACTAATTATTGTTCATTTTGTGAATTGTCTATCCTTTTGAAATGAACATTTCTATCCATAGTTTGTCTAAATGGAGGTGTCTAAGGTTTTTGTGCTTGTCTTACCCTTTCTTAGGAAACTTTATAAGCGTTACGCTTTTCTACGTTGTGAAGAAGAAAGAGAGCAGTTTCTTTACCATCTTCTTTCCCTCAATGCTGTGGACTATTTCTGTTTCACCAGTGTTTTCACCACTATCAGTAAGTCTGGAGAATTGACTTTTAAGCAAAGAGTTACACGGATGACTAATGGAATAAAAGAGTTTATATTTCTAAAATTGAGATGTACAGTGAGATAGAGGCTGTGTGCAACCCAGATCTCCATTTATTGGTGAAGGACATTCCCCAGCTGATGGGAGTGCTGTTAACAGATAGCCCTCAGAAGTCAACCCTTGCTGAGAATGTCTCACCAAAAACAGACCACCTTGCCCAAGGGGATGCCTTCTTCCAGGGAAGCCAGAATCCAACAAGTAATCAAAGGGCTGCCCCAAAGCTCTCCAAGAGGTTAGCTGAGGATTTTATTGAGACTGCATGACAGCTAAACTTCTCCCTCAACCAATGTTGTTTCCTTCCCCACATTCTAATCCTAGGAGCACTCCCTAATAAATATTCTGCACACTAATCTCTGATTCAAGGTCAGAGATTCCAAGTTTCCCAGGAAACCCAGCTGTGATAGGAGATGTTACCTGGGATGAATATGGAAAGGAATATTTTATTAAACCCAATATTCCAGTAGGACGTTCAGATGAATAGATTCAATGACTCAGTATATAATAATTTAAATAGCTGAACATCATTTAAAACTTGATTCAGCATCTTGGTGGGCATTTTTGGTCTGTAGTGGGAAGAAATGATGATCATGTATCATTGATAGACTGTTGACTTATAACATTTATTCTCTTCACCATTAATAATTCTTTTTTGCAGTAGGCCCTTCCTCCTTACTTTGGAAAATTTTTACTTGTGTCATTTAGATATTGTGTCCAGCCACGAGTATCACAAATTTGAAAACAGTGTTAACCAAATTAGTAGTTTTATTTTTCTTATGTGATCGGAAGTCTGGAGGCAAGCAGTCCACAATGCCGGCCCAGACCCAGGATCTTTGTTCCTTTCCTCTCAACTATCCTCAGTAGTTGCTGATCATCTCACGGTCACAAGATGGTTGCACTCCTCAATCTGCCTTCCAGCAGGAAGAAGGAGGGAGCTCCAAAGAGAAAGGGACAGCATCTATGTTAGGAAAGTATAATATTACAAAATCCAAAAAAAAAAATCACCAGCATTTCACTTGCCAGAATTATGCAGGTTTTAGCTTTGTGGGCTCCGTAATAAGAGGAAGACAAGGAGAAGGGGAGTTGGAATCGATATTGGGCTATTTTAGAGAAACAAACAACAGAATTATATATGTCTATATGTATGTAAATTTTAAGGTGTTTATTATAGAAATTGGCTCATGCAGCCAGGAGGATGGGCAAATCAAAATTCAACAGGATAGGCCTCAAGTTGGGAACTCCAGTGAAGATTTCAATGAATTGCCTAGGAGAAGCAGGCTGGCTGAAGTAGAGATGGAAATTCTTCTTTCTAACTGCTAAAATCATCAGGTCTCCCTTTCAGGCCTTCAACTGATTGGATGAGACTCCTCTCATTGCTGAAGGCAATTGTTGATTATAAATGTAATCAGCCACAGATGCAATCAACTGACTAATGTTTAAATCCATTAGTGTCGTGTAGTTTTAGTGCTAGGATGCTCACCTGCCATGCAGAGGACTCAGGTTCAATTCCGGTCCCATACACCAAAAATAAATAAATAAAACAGTAAATAAATCCATGAATACCTTCACAGTAACAGTCAGGCCGGTGCTTGCTTGAGCAAACAACTGGACACCATAACCCAGATAAGTTGACACAAGAACTTAACTATCACAATCTGTCCCTTGTCAGCTTCACAGCCATACACATCTCTTTAAACCATACTTAATCTTTGAGTAAAAAACTTAGTCATTCTTTCACCTAACAATTCACCTGCCCTATACACAACCAGAAACACACTAACTCTTTCCCCAGAAGAGGATAAGAGTCCTTAGGTAATATTCACTCTTAAACTTGATATATTGTTTCTTTAATACTATGACATAAAGTTAATACAATTTTTGCCATATAGTAAAGGATAAAATAGGGAAGAAAGTAAAATATTTGCTTTATGTATATATACAGACATATTTGTAATAAAACAAGGAAGAAATATACATAACCATAACAGTCCTTGTTTCTGTATCTGGTCACATGGTTATAGCTCATATTTAGAATTATCTTCTTCCACTACCCATTCCATATTCCCTTTACTTTCAGCAAGCATCTCAGCTAGTTATGGTTTTTTGTGGTAGGGTGACCCAAACCTTCATTAGTAGCCCTCCCTGGACTCCCTACTTCCACTACCCATTCCATATTCCCTTTACTTTCAGCAAGCATCTCAGCTAGTTATGGTTTTTTGTGGTAGGGTGACCCAAACCTTCATTAGTAGTCCTCCCTGGATTGGGTTGTTGCGGTTTTCCACTAACTTCAATCACAGAGAGTGGTAGTACCTGGAGACAACCTAAGGGATCTCCTGTATTCCAGGCAGACTCTTCTGTACCTTCGTTATGTAGTTACAGTCCTATTTCCCCTTGAAAATCAGGATCATTCACTCCATCCTTTGCCTGTTGGTTCAAAGGTGTGAGGAGCCCACAGTGGTCAGATGGTGGTCATAACAACTTGATGGAATCATTGTTGTGTCTCCTGTTGGAAACATTCCTCCTTTTGTAACTAAGACTAGTAGACCAGCAAAGCCTAAGGTGGTAGAGACAGGAAGAGAAAATTTACTAGATCACTAGGGGTAGTAATGAATGGTGACACTCTCATTTCCACTCATTGATTCCTGGAGCCATGAATCGTAGCTTACAGAGAGAAATAGCACCATAAAATGGATGGTGATTTCAAGCATATATAGCCTCCTGGAGAACACTGCCTCTCACCAGCAAAGTATTGCCACTTACTTGGTACCATAATTGAGTCTTCAGAAGGCCATTCCAGGGAGAAGAGAAATGAAACAAAATAAAGTTTCAGTGGCTTGAGAGATTTCAAATGGAGTTGAGAGGTCATTCTCTGAGAATATATACATAAGAATATATTTTTATGCAATGTAAGGATATCTCTTTTCGGTTTTTGGTATATCAGAGTAGCTAGAGAGATATACCTGAAACTGCTGAACTGTAATCCAGTCGCCTTGATTCTTGAAGATTAAATAACTATAGACCTTTTAAGGTATGTTCTTATGATTGTGAAAACCTTGTGACTGGCACTCCCTTTATCCAATATATGGACAAATGAGTAAGAAAAAAAAAGATGAGAAAAATAGACAACAGGGGGATGGGATGTTTGTGTTCTTTTCTATTTTTATTCTTTTTTTTTTTGAATAATGAAAATGTTCATCACACAATAGATTGTGATGGCGAATCACAGCTATGTGTTAATACTGTAAACCACTGGTTGTAACTTTGGATGATTATATGGTATGTGAATATATAATATATCTCAATAAAAAGTAAAAGAAAAAAAAAGGCCATCCCACCATTCCATCGATCTAGCCACTTCAATATGACGGGGAACATGGTAAGACCAGTGAATTCCATAAGCGTGTGCCCATTCCCATACTTCATTTACTGTGGACCTACAATACCTGTCAAACTACTATTACTTTTATTAGTTCACTGCAATTATAAGAGTCTCAAATATATACAATTTTAATAAAGAAGGAAAGTAATTCAGGAGTCCTAGGATCCTCTTCCTATGTGCAGATTTCTCTCCTCTGAGCAACTCTTTATACTAAGGAATTCAGAAATTTAATAAAAGAAGTATTCTGAATTAATAATATCGCTCTTTTTTTACTTTATGAAATCACTGTTGTGCATCTATGGACCATTTCAGCCGCAGAACTACTGGCCCCAACTAGACCTTTTTCTGTAGCTTTTCTATTCCTGT
Organism: Tamandua tetradactyla; assembly: GCF_023851605.1. NCBI lineage: Eukaryota > Metazoa > Chordata > Mammalia > Pilosa > Myrmecophagidae > Tamandua > Tamandua tetradactyla. Next base: position 94,413,304 of record NC_135333.1, on the reverse strand, counting down.
CAATGCAAGAAATGAGAAAAGCCTCTGATATCTAAAATAGTCTTACACTAACCTCTTCTGCTTTCAGTTTTCCATTTGATTCTGATGATTACTAAACCATGAATATTTGGCCTTTCCTCTGACATTTTCCTTTCCTTCAGCCAAAATAAAAGAGCAGAAAGCAAGGTTAGTCACCCAACATAAAGAAAATTATTTATGTAAAATTAGGGAAATGAATCATTAATCCTATTCATTTTCCTCATCTCAGAGCGCACTGAACTGTGAGTTCATGTTGTGAGGCTATGTCTGGGCACACTGTCCTGTAAATGTTTTTCATCCTGTCTTTCAAGAAGAGCTTCCAATACCCTTCTTGTGAGATTCCTAAGATGCTAAAAAGGATTTTCATTCCACCCTGATAAATAAAATGTGTGGCTCTGATGGATAAAAATGTGCTAGTATGTTTGAATCATTCTCATTCTTTTAAAGAAAGGGTATGTTTATTATCTCATTTTATTGTGCTTCCACATTTGAGCAAAGGACAGTGGTAAGACAGTGACATCTAGTGGTGTGCCTTTTGAAAAGCCTGCAGAGGCAAAAAGTTTCAGACGGGCTTCTTTCCACATATTGAGCCTTTCTCTGGGGTTCCTCTTGCACATGAGTCAACTTAATAGCTTTCCAAGTTGTGGTTTATAGACTTCCTTTTGTGCCCAGAAAGAAGGTACCCTAATTTATTATTCTTGAGTTTGTATATTGTGGCCATTAAAGCAATAGTAATACTATATAGCAAATGTACATGTCCTCAGGTATTCTGGTGCTGATGCCTGAAATTGCTTATAAACTTAATATATCATATATCACCATGCAGATATACATTCTGTACATAAATGGTGAAATTTAGGCCATGGAAATCATCACAAGTGTGGGTAAACTTATGCTTTTTAACCCTCATCTTTCTAAACTGGAGGAGGTATCTGCTCATCTTTTTTGTGTAAGTACATCTTCATACATCATAAAAAAAATTATCTGTGAAAGCCAACAGAGTCCTTCATATATATTAATGGTTTATTAACAGAAAATTTTTATTGTAATTTTTATTAATTTAAGCATTTTTCTTTCAGTGATTCCATACAGGGCAGTGATTATCCCAATCAAAAAACTGAGCAATGCCATCATCACATCTAACCCTTGGATCTGTGTATCAGGAGAGCTAGGAGACACAGGAGTGATGCAGATTCCCAAAAATCTCCTCGAAATGACTTTTGAGGTAGGTTCAGGTAATAACTTTATTAGCAGAAATTGTCATATATAAGTTATATGGAGGGATTCCAATTTTACTCTTTCTTTTTTCCTTGAATCAGTAATATAACGGAACACTAAAGATGCAAGATCTTTTTTGTGACTACATGCCTCAAGTTGTCTTAAGAAGCCTGTACTAATTTGTTTCATATTTTAATTGTTGTTTCAATTGTTGTTTACAATGATGTGCTTTTGGGCTTTGCCAGGCCCTAGTCTATGATTCCAGTACCTAGCACAGAATCTGGCAAGTAAGTAATGTTCAATTAAATGCTTACCCCACAGTGATTCTCCTTCTTACTTTTAAATGTTCCCTACCTGAGCCTGGCCATCCTTTGGCAAAAGGACAAGAAATTGTAGTTGTCACCCAGGTTAATGGCTTTTAGACAACGTGGTGACATTTATAGAATGGTTTTTTAAAAATACCTTTCAACATTATAGTCAGTTTTCAGGTCTCACCTAGGGGAGCATTTCTGTGGTTTGAGCTGACATGCCATTTGATCCTGGCATGCAGAAAGAAGGAAAATACCTGCTCATGTTTCAGGAGAAAGATGGTACTAAGTGAATGTCCTGTTGTCCTGTTTCTTGGAGGGGCTAGGAATAGTCATCTCCACTCGGAGTCATGATACTCCCAAGAGTCCATTTTGGCCTTATCTATCCAGCAGACTCACAGCCACCTGGATATAAAATGTTAAAACCCTTGTCTTTTCTTTGGCTACAAATTATGGAATATAAACTGGGCTATAAGTCTCATGACTGCTGTTTACAAACTGTCTCTTAAGTATGCCTACTTCTTTCATCTTGCTGCCATCACTAAGTCAAAATGTCATCCTCCTTCATTTGGATCCTGTGATACCTTCTCACTGAGATCCAAAGAAGTCAAGCGATTTGAGAGTTCATAGTTCGTTAACACAACAGAAGGCGTATATGAAAAACCTACAGCTAACATCATGCTCAGAAATGAAAGATTTATAGCTTTTACCGTTTTAGTTTCCTAGACTCCTCAGGCAAATACCATGAAATGGGTTGATTTAAACAGTGGAAATTTATTCACTCACAGTTTAGGCTGGGGAAAAAATCAAGACATCCTCAAGGCATTGCTTTCTCCCCAAAGATTGTGGCATTCTGGGGCTGGCTGCAGGTATCCTTGGTTCCTAGCTTTTCAAATGGCAAGGCACCTGTCGGAGTCTTCTGGTCTCTCCCTTCTCTTCCAGGTTCCACTGATATTCGGCTTCTGGCTTCTCTTTCTGTGGCTTCCTCTCTCTGTGTCTGAATTTCATTCCACTTATAGAGGACTCCAGTAATAGGATAGTAATTCCAGTAATCCCGATTGAGGTGGACCACCCTTTAACTGAAGTAATTTCATCAAAAGGTCCTACTTACAAGTGGGTCCACACCCACAGGAATGAATTAGATTTAAGAACATGATTTTCTGGGGCACATACAACTTCAAACCACCATGTGCCCCTAAGATCAGGAACAAGGCAAAGATGCCTGCTATCACCATTGCTGTTCAGCATTGTACTGGGAGTGCTAACCAGAGCAGTTAGGCAAAAAAAAAAAAAAAGGCATCCAAATTAGAAAGGGAGTAAAATATGCCTATTTGCAGATGATAAGATCATATAGAGAAAATTCAGAGGAATTTACAAGAAATCTACTAGAGCTAATTAATTCAGCAAACTTGTGGGGTACAAGATTAATAGACAGATGTCCATGATGTTTATATACACCAACAACAAACAATCCAAAAAGGAAATGAGGAAATCTATTCCATTTATAATAGCAACTAGAAGAACAAATATCTAGGAATAAATTTAACCGAGAACATAAATACCATGGAGATGACTACAAATCATTACTGAAAGAAATTAAAGAAGACCTAAATAAATTATGTTAGTTTGCCAAGGCTGCTGGAATACAATACAGCAGAGATGAATTTGGCTTTTATAAAGGGGATTGATTTAATTACAAATTTAAAAGAAAGACAGGTAGCTTTCATCCGAGTTCCTCTGTCACGTGGGAAGGCAGAGTGACATCTGCAGGCCTTCTTCCTGGTTTCTAGGTTTAAACAGCTTTCCCTAGGGTGATTCCTTTCTGCATCTCCAAAATGTCTGGTTCTGAGCTCCTATGAGCTCTGAGATGAGGTCTGCTGGGCTACTGGTGAAGTCTGAGGGGCTGTACTGAGTCTTTCCAAGCTGTGCTGACCTCTGCTTTTAAGCCACCAACTAATTAAATTAAACTTCACTCATTGCAGAAGGCACTCCCCTTAGTTGACCGCAGATACAATCAACCATAGATTAATTTCACATGCTGGTGATTTAAGTCCACAGCAACAGAACAACTAGGCACCTTCATCTGGCCAAGCTGACATCTAAAACCTAACATTAATGGAAAGAGATTACATGCTTATGGATTGGAAGAGTTATTCTCATTAAGATATCAGTATTTCCAAAAGTGATTATATATTTAACACAATCCCAATCAAAATTCTGACAGCCTTTTTTGTGGAAATGGAAGAGCTAATCATCAAATTCATATGGATGGACAAGGAACCCCAAATAACCCAAAGCCATAGACAGTGGAATAAAGTTGAGAACACAGAAATAAACCCATATATCTCTGTCCAATTGAATTTTTTAATGCAATTTTGTTTAGTTATATGTTCACATACCATATAATAATCCAAAGCATACAGTCATTAGTTCACAGTATCATCAAATATCTGTGCGTTCATCATCACAATTGATTTTTGAACATTTTATTACTCCAAAAACAATAAAAATAAAAGCGAGAAAGAACATCCAAAACATCCTGTTCTAGTTTGCTAGCTGCCAGAATGCAAATTACCAGAAACAGAATGGCTTTTACAAAGGGGAATTTAGTAAGTTGCTAGTTTACAGTTCTGAGGCTGAGAAAATGTCCCAGTTAAAACAAGTCTATAGAAATGTTCAATTTAAGGCATCCAGGGAAAGATACCTTGGTTCAAAAAGGCCAATGAAGTTCAGGGTTTCTCTCTCAAGTGGAAAGGCACATGGTGAACACAGTCAGGGTTTCTCTCTCTGCTGGAAGGGCACATGGCAAATATGACATCATAACACAGTAAGAGTTTCTCTCTTATTGCTGCAGCATTCTCTGCTCTCTCCGAATCTCCTTCATTCTCCAAAATGTTTCCTCTTTTATAGGACTCCAGAAACTTATCAAGACCCACCCAAATGGGTGGAGACAGGTCGTCACCTAATCCAGTTTAACAACCACACTTGATTAAATCACATCTCCAGGGAGATGATCTGATCAGTTTCAAACATACAGTATTGAACAGGGATTTTTCTGCCTTTGTGAAATGGGATTTAGATTAAAACAAGGCTTTTCTAGGGGACATACATCCTTTCAAACCAGCACACATCCCATCCCCCCACATTGTTTATTTTTTGTCTTTTCTTCCTCATCTGTCCATATACTGGATAAAGGAAATGTCAGTAACTAGATTTTCACAAGCATATGGTCACACCATAAAAGCTATATAGTTATACAATCATCTTTAAGAATCATGGATTCTTGAAGGATTATAGTTCAACAGTTTCAGTTATTTTCCTCAGCTACTCCAATATACCGAAAACTGAAAAAGGGTGTACATATTTATGTGATGTTTAAGAATAACCTCCAGAACAATCTCTTGACTCTTGAAATTCTTCAGCTCCTGAAACTTTGTTTCATTTCTCATCCCCATTTTGGTCAAGAAGGCTTTCTCAACCCCATGATGCCAAGGTTGGTTTCATCTCCAAGAGTCATTTGGCCAGTTGATTTTTATGAGGATGCCAAGTCCCTTCATTGGGTGAAGAGCAGTCTCTTCAACAAACGTTGCTAGGGAAAAACTGAGTATCCACATGTAAAAGAATGAAAGTGGACTTGTACATATGCTATATAGAAAAATTAATTCTGGATGGTCAAAGGGCCTAAACATTAGGCTTAAACTATAAAATACTTAAAATAAAACATAGGGGGATCCTTTATAACCTTAGATTTAGTAGAGATTTCTGAGCTAGACACTAAAAAGCATAAGCAAAAAAAGAAAAAGTAGGTATACTGGACTTCATCAAATTTAAAACTTTTGCACATCAAAGGAAGTTATCAAGGAAGTGAAAAGACAACCTACAGAATAGGAGAAAAGAAGTGCTAACCGTATGTCTGATAAGGATTTAATATCCAGGATATATGAAGAATCAATACAACTCAACAAGACAACCTAATTTTGAAATGGGCAAAGAATTTGAATAGACATTTCTCCAAAGAAGATACATAAATGACCAATAAATACATACAAAGATGTTCACCATCATTAGCCATTAGGGAAATGCAAATCAAAACTACAAGGAGTCAGTTAAGAACAGAGGCCATCAGGAGATAGAAATAGAGTAGAGTTTGGGTAATTGGCGCTGAAGAGATGCAGATTGTGCAACAGGACTGATTATAAAAATTCGTAAATGGATAGCACAATACTTTCTAATTGAAACACAATAATGTTAGTACACTCAATGAAGCTGAATGTGAGAATGATAGAGGGAGGAGGGCTGGGGGCACAAATGAAACCAGAAGGAAAGATAGACAATTGATTTGAACAGTGAATAAAAAAGTATTTGCAAAGTCCTCTTGGAGGAATGGCGAGAAATGGAGAAAATTCAGCTTCCCCATTTAGAGAATTCCTGATATTCTCTCAAGCAGTGGGAACAACTAAATCAATAGGCCAAGCCCTGAATCTTGGGGTCTGTTCATATGAAACTTATTCCTGCAAAGGGTAGACCAAGCCTACTTAAAATTAGGCCTAAGGGTCACCCCCAGAGAACCTTATTTGTTGCTCACATGTGGCCTATCTCTTTCTCAGCCAACCCAGCAAGTAAACTCACCACCCTCCCCTCTCTTAAGTGGGACATGACTCCCAAGGGTGTGAACCTCCCTGACAACATGGGACAGAAATCCTAAAATCTTACAATGAGCTTACTCAGCATCAAGGAATTGAGAAAATCTTCTCGACCAAAAGGGGAAAGAGAGAAACGAGACAAATTAATGTGTCAGTGGCTGAGAGATTTCAGAGTCGAGAGATTATCCTGGAGGTTCTTCTTATGCATTTTATAGATATGCCTTTTTTAGTTTACACAGTTTTGCCTGAGCCAGGAGACATAGTAAGCAGAATTTTCCACTTCTCTGGTGTAACCAGTTCTGAAGGCTAGGAATAAACAGGATGTGCTGCTTACACCTTTAATATAGAGGCAATTGGATTTACCAGAGGCAGAAAGTTACCTGATGTAATTTTGAAACCACCCCCATTATTTCCTGATACAGGTTATATACCAGTGCTACCAAAAACAGGAGAAAGTGAAGATTATATGCTGGCTTTGAAATAGGAGTTGAAAGAAACAATGAACAATATGCCTTTTTTTATAGAAACACCTGAAGAAAAACAAGGTGTTGAAAGATATAGTAAAAGATACATGAAGGTATACAAAGAAGCTTGAGGAGCAGATTGGAGGAGACTCCCAAGAGAGATGATGCCAGGAAAAAATGCAAAAAAAGACTCAAAATCCAAAAAAGCAAAGATACAGGCAAAGTCACTTCACTTACTAATCTTGCAGATGTGTTGAAAAAAATTGAGGAATTGGAAAAGAGAGGTGATGCCGAAAAATCAGATGAGGAAAATGAAGAAAAAGAAGGAAGCAAAGAGAAAAGTAAAGAAGGTGATAATGAGGAGGAAGAGAATACTGCAGAACAAGTATGATGAAGAGGAAAATGACTATTCATATTTTGAAGATGGAGGGACTTTTGGTTCAGAGAGTCATGACAGCATAGATGAAGCAACCTATTAGCCATGAAATTTCTAAAAAAATATTTTTATGATGCGGCTTCTAAATATTTGGACAGACTTGTATTCTATTTTATTTTTAAGGAATGAATATTCTATTTTTGTTCTTGTTTTACCAGACAAATATTTGTTAACAAAACTTCCAGAACCACTTTGAGTTTGCATACTAGTTGGCATGCAAATTAATCTCTGACACTCTGACAGTGCCTGCAGACACCTCTGTCATGGTATCCCTTTATGTATTCAAGCGGACTTTTTCTTTTTTGTATGCTGTATGGCGGGGGTCACATTTCATTGTTCTTCCGTGTGAGTATCCCGTTATTGCAGCACCATTTGTTGAATTGTTTGTTTGTTTGTTTTACTTGTTTGTTTTTTGGGAAGTGCATGGGCCAGGTCTCCCTCATGGCAGGTGAGAATTCTACCACTGAGCCTCTGTTGCCTGCTCTCAAGTGGACTTTTAAGGGTATTGTTTGGTTTAGAATGTGCCTAAAGTGCCTTTGCATCTCTTAATCTATGCATTAGTACTTGAACAAATTATTATTTAATGCTAATCTTTTGTAATACTATTACTAGTCATCACAGTGGATTTCTATAATCTGAAATTTGACTTAATACTGCACATGGAGCAGTTAAACAAATAAACTCGAAAATAGCTTTAAAAATTTTTTTCATGGTAAGCTTCCTGTCCAAGATATCTGACATGGAGGATGATTTTATGTGCGATGAGGAGGAGGACTACTGCCTGCAATATTCTGAAGATAGTAACTGAATCAAATGTGGATTTGGAAAATCAGTATTATGATTCCAAAGCATTGAAAAAAGATGACCCAAAAGCAGCATTAAGCAGTTTGCAAAAGGTTTTGGAACTTGAAGGTGAGAAAGGAGAATGCGGATTTAAAGCACTGAAACAAATGATTAGGATTAACTTTAAGTTGACAAACTTTCCAGAAATGATAAACAGATATAAACAACTATTGTTTATATGCTATATTCAGAGCATAGTCACAAGAAATTATTCTGAAAAAAGTCCATTAATTCTACTCTTGATTATATCTCTACTTTTAAATAGATGAATTTACTGCAACAACACTGGAAGCTTTGAAAGATGCTAATGATGGACTATGGTTTAAGACAAACACAAAGGTTGGAAAATATGTTTAGAACAAGGGGGATATGGAAAGCTTCAAAAAATGTTATGCTATTACATCAGTCCTGCCAGACTGATGATGGAGAAGATGGTCTGAAAAAAGATACGCAGTTATTAGAAATATATGCTTTGGAAGTTCAAATGTACATGGCACAGAAAAATAATTAAAAACTTAAAGCACTCTATGAATAGTCACCTCACATCAAGTCTGCTATCCCTCATCCATTCACTGATTATGGGAGTCATCAGAGAATGTGGTGGTAAAATACCCTTGAGAGAAATGAATTTGAAAAGGCACACACTGATTTTTATGAAGCGTTCAAGATTTATGATGAATCAGGGAATCTCAGACGAAGCACTCAAAATATTTGGTCTTAGCAAATATATTAATGAAATTGAGAATAAATCCATTTTGACTCACAGGAGGCCATGCCATGCAAAAAATGATCTGGAAATTCTAGCAGTGACAAAAGTAGTAAGTGCCTATCAGAATAATGACATCACTGAATTTGGAAAGATTCTATAAACAAATCACAGCAACATCATGGATCATCCTTTCATAAGGAAACATATTGAATAACTTGCAAAACGTCAGAACACAAGTGCTCATAAAATTAATTACACAAGAATACATATTCCTTTCATTTCTAAGGAGTTAAACATAGATGTAATTGATGTGGAAAACTTGCTGATGCGGTGCATACTGGATAACACTATTCATTGTTGAATTGATCAGGTCAACCAGCTCCTTGAACTGGCTCCTCAGAAGAGGCGTAGTGCACGATATACTGCTCTTGATAAATGGACCAACCAATTAAATTCTCTCAACCAAGCTGTAGCTTGTAAACTGGCTTAACAGAAAACAAGCTTTTACAGACATACTTAAGGCAAAGAATAGAGATGTAATTCTTAAAAGAACTAGGAATAGCAAAGCTACTATTGCTTGATGTGTCCTGAAAATTAATGAAGTTATGACAGAAGTGCCTTTTTGATCAACTGGTTTGTGTTTTGCTGCTGCTTTTATCCTAAGAAAAGTAGCTTTAATCTCCAGAAGAAAACCAAAATGCCATGGGATTGGGCAGGCCATGGTGGCTCAGCAGGTAAGACTGCTTGCCTGCCAAGCCCGAGGACCCGGGTTCGATTCCCGGTGCCTGCCCATGTAAAAAAAAAAAAAAAAATGCCATGGGATTGATGATATATTCACATCTTGCCTTAAACATACACCATCATAGTAATTTGCCATGGACAACATGACCAGAGAGATCTTTATCATGATTTTAAAAACACTGACACACTACTGTTGGTTAAATTTAAACATTTTACTTGAAGAAATTCTTACAAATAACCTGCAATAACTTGAAACGAATACTTTTTTGAATACTTCCTTTTCTCATATATGAACTAAAATGTTTGCTGCATTTTGCAGAATGTCAGTTCTCCAAAAATATGTCCAGATATTTCTGTACCTACAGTGTAGTAAAGATTTAGATGAAACCCCTTAATTATAGTGGCATACTGTCACTTAGAATTCAAGCAGTAAAAAAACTTTTTTTTCATGTTATGTTCCCTACTAGTATATTATGACTACACAAACCTATCTGAGCTCTTACAGAGTTTTGAGACTGGAAGTTTTATTGAAAGCAAATTTACAGGGAAAAATGCTAATCTGAGCTATATAAATTCCACAGCTCATGTCTCAGCCAGTAAAAAATGACTTTCACCTACTATGAATATGATAAATTCTTGAATTTGGAGCTAACTTCATAACATATGATATATGAATTAATCAACCCACTGTAATAAATTTGCCATCTTTGAATATTTGGGATTATGAAAAATCAGACTGAGAAAGTTTAAGTTGTGTTTTACAAAAGTGTGGAGTAAGCTTCTAGTCATTTTACAAATGTCTCTGAAATGCGTGTGTGGAATCTGTGAGGTGAAATGGCCTCTATTATGTTTCACAGAACTTATAAGCTGTATAATTAATTTATGTAATAAAGCAGAATGAAACCCAGGTCATTTTGAAGTTAAGATTTATCTTTTTTTGTTTAACTTAAAAGCTAGCCCCCTGGCCTTTTTGTATTTGGGGGAGAAAATACCTAAGGATCTCAGCCTGCATAAACTCTGACATATGCCAAAGATTTTCAGGGAAACTTGTGTTATATTTTTCAAAAATTATTTATTAATATTGCCTATCAAAATAAATAAAGTTTATTTTTCCGTTTTAAGAAAACACTACAGCCATCCATGAGAATCAGAGACCTAGATTCTTTTTCTACCTGTACTATTAGACTCGGTCTTAAAACTGAGCTTAGTTTTCTGTGCCTTAATTTTTCCACTTATAAATGATTTCCTCTAAAAATTGCTAAACATCAACTAAAACTTACCATATACATTCATTCTCATTACTTCTTAATTTAAATTTAAATTTAGTCTTCATATTCTAAAACACTATAGTTTGGAAAATGACTAAAAACACAACTCTAAGAAACAGAACAAAATTTTCCTCAGAAAATATGCTATAATCTGATTTTTCATCTTATATTTTGGTGGAGAAAATTTAGATTGTCTTGTACCATTTTGTAATATGACTTTCTTAGGAAAAAGATCACTTTCAATGCCAGTACTTACTCAGATAATTCAAGATGGGCTTGAAGACCATTACTAGGTTAGTGTTGTGTTGATTTCATGTGCATTATTTCTCCTTTAGAGGATCTTATCAAAAATTTAAATGAGTCTAAATGGAAGACATTAACTACTTTAAAGCAGCAAGCTACTGCACTTAGAGTAGAAGCTTCAGATAAAGTTTTCAGTAGTAATGGGCAAATAAATTGCTATTTAGAATTGATAATTAACATAAGTGTTTACTCTCCTTCTTCTTGAGCATCTTAGCCAAATACCATTTAATTCAGAAAATATCTCTACAGTTCTCTTTACTTGCTTTATTATAAATCTGCATATAACCAGGCTACTAAAGACAATGGTAGTTCTTTTCCTAGCTTTCATTTTGTTTCCATTTTAGCCCTGCTAATAGTAAGGATTTATTCAGGGAAGACCCCAGTCGTTTCCCTTGCATGCATTGTATCACCACTTTGGAAGATCTAATTACAATTGTAATTTAGGCTAATAGCGAGTACCAACCGGAAATTTGTCGTGCTTTACCAGCAGGAATCTTAATATTTGTCACTTAAATCTCCAGACTAAAATCTCAGTTCCATAGTAATATAAACTTTAATGCTGAGAGCCTTATATAAAAGAATACTTGTTGTGAAGTGTCTTTAAAATTGCTCTATAACAAGAAAAGCATTTTGTTGCTATAATGCTTATTTTTCTATATTTGTTTACAAATTAAATTCTTGCAAAACTTAAACCCAAAAAGCTGCAATGAGCTATACTTCATACCCACTAGGATAGCTATTGTCTTTAAAATGGCGATCAAGATGGAAGAGTGAGAAGTTTCAGAGCTCTATCCCCCACCGAAGCTTTGAATAACCAGCCAGAGCTAGCAGAAACATCTTGTTCAAAGCTCCCGAATACAGTTAAAGGATTGTAGTAATAGGACAAGTGCTGAATCAAGATAAAGGCCACTTAAAAGTGAATATCCTTGAACACTGTCTGCCTCCACTCCCTACCCACTCAGTGCAGAATTGGCCTGCATACCTGCACAGATTCATGGTCCTGGTTGTGGAGGAAGCAGAGTAAATCTCAGGTACATGTTAGAAGTGTGTATGCCTGGCCCAGTCTGTCAGAAGTGGTCTGATGGACTCACTGTCACAGAGCTTGCCCTACCTATAGAAAGCCGGTGAGCTCTCTCTCTGTGGGAGAGCAGTCAAGTGACTGCCTGGGACAAGAGAGATTGCTGGCTGTAAGTCATGCTGTGCAGTTACCAACACTGTGAGGAAACTATCCTAGAGAAGAGGGGACAAATTGGGGAATTCTTAGGGCCAAATGCACTGCCCAGAAATAGAGCACTCACACAGGTCAACATACAAGGACTAGGGAGAAAGAGTTTCCCTTTTTTTCCTTTTTTGGTTAACTCCTGACATTTAAGGAAATCTCTGTCATCACACTATCTGGATACAAGTTTAAGGAACAGATACCTCAGAGTCTAAATTCCAGAGATAACACATTAAAGTACCAAAATGTCCATATTTCAGCAAACGATTATACAACATACAAAGAAACAGGAGGCAATGACCCAGGCAAAGATTAAAGCATTAGAAACCATTGATAAGGAGGACGAGACCTGAGACATACCAGACAAAGTTGTTGTTTTTTTAATGATCCTCTATATGCTCAAGGAGCTAAAGAAAAGCATGAAGAAAGAACTAAAGGATATCACATAAATGATAAATGAGTACTCAATAGAGAGTTGGAAAATGTGAGAAGAAACCAAAAAGAGCTGGAGACCACATGTAACAAATTAAAAAATCCTTAGTGGGGTTCAGCAGCAGATTGATCCAGCAGAAGAAAGAATCAGTGAACTTCAATATATGACTATTGAAATCATTCAGCCTGAGGAGCAGAAAGGACAAAAAAAGTAAATAGAGTTTGAGGAACTGTGGGACAACATTAAGAGTACCAGTATACACAATGTGAGAGTCCCAGAAGTAGAAGAAAGAGAAAGGATTAGAGAGAATATTCAAAGAAATAATGGCTGTGAAAATACCCCAAATTTAATGAAAAACGCAAATATACACATTCAAGATGCACAGTAGACTCTAGGCAGGATAAAACCAAATAGAAGTGCTGAAAGCAAAAAATTGCCAATCAAGAATTATATATCCACCAAAATTGTTTCAAAAGTAAGGGAGGGATTAAGAAATTCCCAGATAAACAAAAGTTGAAGCCTTGTCACCACCAGACTGGCCCTACAAGAAATACTAAAGGGAGTTCTGCAAGTTGAAAGGAAAAGACACAGGACAATTGAATGAAGCCACATGAAGAAATAAAGATCTCTGGTAAAGATAATGAAATGGATAGATGTAAATATCAATTCTGTTGTATTTTTAATTTGTAACTCCTCATTTTACTTCCTACAGGATCTAAAAGGCAAATGCATAAAATATAGTAAATCAGTAGTTTTGGACTCATGATGTATAAATAATATGTAATTTGTGATGAGAACTTCATAAGGTAGGGGACAGAGGATATAGGAACATAACGTATGTATGCTATTGGATAAGTTGATATCAAAGCAAATAAGATTGTTAAAGATTTGGGATGATGAATTTAAGCCCCATGAAACCACAAAGAAAACATTAGAGAATATGCAAAGTCATAGACATAGATGGTAGATTACAGGTTGCCAGGGGTGGGGGGCAGGGACAATGGTGAGTTCATATAAAATGATTGTATATTGGGGTAAAGGGAAAGTTCTAGTAATGGATGGTGGTGAGGGTACTGCTGTATTGTGAATACAATTAATTCCACTGAATGGTAGGTATGCTTGGGAGAAGTTGGAATGGGAAGATTTAAGTTGTATGTATGTTTCCCCAATTAAAAAATAAAAAAACTTGTGTAATAAGTGTGGATGGTATCTAAGACTGGAGGAGAAAAGGTGCGAAAGGACATTACTGTATGTATAAGTTTTTTTCTTTGAGTTTTTTTCATTTTTCTTTTTATTTCTTTTTCTGGAGTGATACAAATGTTCTGAAAAATGATTGTAGTGATGAATATACAACTATGTGATGATATTGTGAGCCATGGATTGTACACCATGTCTGGAATATTTGTATGTTAATAATGTTTGTGTTTATGAACGTGGTCTACTCAGAAACTGGGGAATGTCTGTGGTTAGTGGTTTTACTTTGTTCATACTGTACACAATTTCTGTTTTACTCTTTCCCTAAAATCCATCTCTATTCTAATGCCAAATAATTTTTTTTTTTTTTTTTTTACACGGGCAAGCACCGGAAATTGAACCCGGGTCCTCTGGCATGGCAGGCAAGCGTTCTTGCCTGCTGAGCCACCATGGCCCACCCTAAATATTTTTAAATAAATTGGAAGGCTGAGAAAAAAAAAAAGAATGTGTTTTATGTTGTTTTGTCAATAAAAATATTTTTTTTTAAAAAGGACATTATTGGGACATAAAAAATTGTAACATAGAATGTGAATTTTATAACCATGTTAAATTTCTTGAACTTGACAACTGTATATAAGATAATTACTTAAGTGAATATCCTTATTCAAATTTTTTTTAAATAGAAAATAAGTGCTTACAAGGATGCAGAAAAATAAGAACCTTTGTCCATTGTTGGTGAGAATGTAAAATGGTGCAGGCATTGTGGAAAACAGTTTGGCATTTCCTCAAAAAGTTAAGCATAGAACTACCATGTGACCTGGCAATCCCTCTACTAAGTATATACCCCAAAGAATTGAAAGCAGGAACTCAAACCCATATTTGCACACCAATGTTCATAGCATGATTATGCACAGTAACCAAAAGGGAAGTACCCCCAATGTCCATCAGCAGATGAGTAGATCAACAAAATATGGTATAGACATACAATGCAATATTATTCAGCCTTAAACGAGGTATGAAGTTCTGATACATGCAACAGCATGAATGAACCTTGAAGAAAGCATGTTGAGTGAAATGTCGGACACAAAGTGACAGATATTGTATGATATACGTAGATGAAATTCCTGGAAACCAGGGGCCAGGAGGAGGGAGAATAAGGAGTCAATGCAAAATGGGTGTGGGGTTTCTGTTTGAGTTAATGAGAAAGTTCTGATAACGGATGATGATAAGGTTTATACAACATTATGAATGTGATTAATTCCATTAACTGGCATGCTTGAGAGTGGTTGAGATGGGAAAGTTTATGTTGTATATATGTTTCCACAAAAAGAGTACAATTAAATGCAATACATGGTACTGTGCCATATCTAATGATGGAAAGGAAATTGTCCAACAGGACATTATTGGGGTATATAAAAATACTGGAAAGACAGCCAATCCAATTACAAAATGGGAAAAAGACTTGAACAGACACCTCTCAGAAGAGGAAATACAAATGGCCAAAAGGCACATGAAGATATGCTCAATGTCCCTGGCCATTAGAGAAATGCAAATCAAAACCACAATGAAATATCATCTCACACCCACCAGAATGGCCATTATCAACAAAACAGAAAATGACAGGTGCTGGAGAGGATGTGGAGAAAGAGGCACACTTATCCACTGTTTATGTCAAATGGTGCAACCACTGTGGAAGGCAGTTTGGCGGTTCCTCAAAAAGCTGAATATAGAATTGCCATATGACCCAGCAATACCATTGCTAGGTATCTACTCAGAGGACTTAAGGGCAAAGACAGAAACGGACATTTGCACTCCAGTGTTTATAGCAGCATTATTTACAATTGCAAAGAGATGGAAACAGCCAAAATGTCCATCAGCAGACGAGTGGCTAAACAAACTGTGGTATATACATATGATGGAATATTATGCAGCTCTAAGACAGAATAAACTTATGAAGTATGTAACAACATGGATGGACCTAGAGAACATTAGGCTGAGTCAGACTAGCCAAAAACTAAAGGACAAATACTGTATGGTCTCACTGATATGAACCGACTTTAGTAAATAAACTTGGAATATGTCGTTGGTAACAGAGACCATCAGGAGATAGAAATAGGGTAAGATAGTGGGTAATTGGAGCTGAAGGGATACAGACTGCGCAACAGGACTGGATGCAGAAACTCAGAAATGGACAGCACAATACTACCTAACTATAATGTAATTATGTTAAAACACTGAATGAAGCTGCATGTGAGAATGATAGAGGGAGGAGGGCTGGGGACATAAATGAAATCAGAAAGAAAGATAGATGTTAAAGATCGAGATGGTATAATCTAGGAATGCCTAGAGCGTATAATAATAGTGAAATGTACAATGTACAAATTTTAAAAATGTTTTGGCATGAGAAAGAACAAAGGAATGTCATTACTGCAGGGTGCTGAAAATAGATGATAATTAATACTTTAAAATGTCACCTTATGTGTGAGACTAAAGCAAAAAATGTTTGTTACAAAATTTAGATTTTGACTAGAGTATTTCCTAATATAACTCATGTAGATAGTTAAATATATATATATATATATTGGAACATATAGCAATGTTAAAGTTCTTGAACTTGATAATTGTACTTAAGGTGGTTTCATGAGTAAATTTCCTTGTTCTTAGGAAATATGCTTGGAAGTG
Source organism: Tamandua tetradactyla (assembly GCF_023851605.1). Classification (NCBI taxonomy): domain Eukaryota; kingdom Metazoa; phylum Chordata; class Mammalia; order Pilosa; family Myrmecophagidae; genus Tamandua; species Tamandua tetradactyla. The sequence continues at coordinate 94,396,825 of NC_135333.1, read as the reverse complement.
TTCAAGGGAGCATGCTGTACACAACCTACTCTCAAGTGTTTGGAAAGTAGATAGATGAATAGATAGAATGATACAACAAATGTGGCAAAATGTTAAAACGTGTGCATCTGGTTATTTGAGGTTGGGGTTGGGGTTGGGTATGTTGGGTACATTGGAGTTTTCTGAATGGGTTTTATATTATTTTTGCAATTTCCCTTGTAAATTTGAAATTATCTCAGAATAAAAAGTTTAAGGGGACAAATAAAGAACTCATAGCTCTGGTGTCATATCCACAAGTGTCACGTAGTTGGAATCTGTGATCTTTTAATTATCAGAATTTAAAAGTCAAGATTTAAGTAATATTTTTTTACTTTATTATTGTCTTCTTTACTGTCCACAAAAGGTCCAGCAAGGACGGTGATAACTAAATTTTGTATTTAATTTTAGATAGCTTCAAAGATTTCTTGTAGGTGAAGTTTGAGGTCAATTCTACTTAAGGTTTTTATTAAAAAACAGAAAATATCAGTGGCTGTGGGATTTCTTTTCTTTCTTAAGTTGTTTTCTTGGCTTCTATGTAACGGAATCTAAAGAGCATCCTCTGCCCGCCTCTTGAATTTCTTTTCATCCTTCAAGGTGCAGATCACTGTCTCTGTGATAAGCCCTGGTCCCCCAGTTTAAAACAAGCATAGTATTCTTATAGCGCTTGTTTGTTTCTAGTCAGTCTAGCACCTTGTACAGTCTAACTCATTTGCTATGTCTCCTATCTCATTGGATGGGGGCTCCCTGAGAACAAGAAATACGTGTAGATAAATTTCTCAGTCAGAATAGAATATTTTATTCAGAGTCAGGCCTCTGCAGTTGTTAAATTAGAATCAGAATTCCCCTGCTAAAGCTGAAACATAGAAAGAAGAGATCACAATTCATTAACCTGTGGTCCTTTTCTTACAGTGCCAGAACTTGGGGAAGCTGACCACTGTTCAGATTGGTCATGATAACTCAGGACTCTTAGCCAAATGGCTAGTGGATTGTGTCATGGTCAGAAATGAGATCACAGGACATACATACAGGTAAGTAAATATCCTTGGAAGCTCAGAATTTTGAGTCTCTTTAGACAAAAAGAAAGGGTTGAGAATTATTTTCCTTCTAAAGCTTTCTCATTGCCTAAAATAAATATATGATAGTTTGGGGGTTGTTTTTTGTGTTTGTTTTGTTTATGTAATACAAAATTGCCAGAAATATAATGTTAAAATCTGTTTTTTAAGTCCACGTGTGTTGTAATACTCAGATATAACTCTGACAAAAAAAAGAAAGAAAAGATAAGGAACCTTAAAATAATTTCAGTAAGAAATTATCTCTTGGATTCTACTAGTTAGAGCCAGCACTCCTAATGGGAGCATTATCCTCTTTTCACCTCTAACTTAACTCCCACAGAAATTTCTAGTTTGAAGATATTCTTTCCAAAACTAGCCATGTAACTTTAATAAAGACAAAGTATAAAGAAATATTAAAGAATTGTTTTTAATGTTGTTGGGTGTGATGATTTCTGGCTATATTGAAGAAAGTCCTTATTTTTTAGATTGTCATCTGAAGTGTTTTTAGTGGTGAAATGTCCTGATGTCTGTGACTGACTTTAAAATACTTTAGTAAAAATGAAGAACAAGAGAAAATGTTAAATCTACGTGTTAAGAAGATGGGTGTTTACTTTATTGTTCTTGCTATTTTTCTGTATGTTTGAAATTTTTAATTAAAAACACCTCATAGGTACTAAAATGAAATTGTTCTTAATTTAAACACCTATAGGTACTAAAATGATGGGCTTCACCCATAGAGCCATTTCTCAAACTCTGATTAGAACTAGTAAAAATTGTGATTTACACGTTTCTTCCTGTCTTCCCAGGTTCCCTTGTGGGCGGTGGCTAGGAAAAGGCATTGATGACGGAAGCCTGGAGAGAATTCTTATAGGAGAATTAATGACATCAGCATCAGATGAGGATCTGGTAAAGCAATGTCGTACTCCACCCCAACAAAAATCACCAACCACAGCCAGAAGATTAAGCATTACTTCACTGACAGGAAAAGCTACCAGTAAGTTGTTGATTTTTAAATTTTTCAATTGTTCCTCAAATGCTACAAGCTTCTTGTGGCCATTTTACAGAACTGTTACATTGATTAGTTGAGGTAAGAGGATTAAAAAGAAGAAAGCGGAGGGAAATTAATTTGGGAGAAGTGACTTTTTCAGGTAAGGAAGGAATAAAGGAGGGAAAAAATAAAGGCAAATAATCAGAAGCCTGAAAAATTATGTTAATATCTCAAAAATTCTGTGTTGTATTTTAATTAAACTATGAATATGTGAATAAATAATATTTTGCCTGAATTTAGAGGAGGAATAGGAGTTATATTTTATAATACTCACAGATAACCACATATGGCCATCCAGAGCCTCTGATTATAAGAGATTTAAACCCTACCCCACCCCTTCCTAAGGAGCAAAAAAACTAAATAATATAAAGGAGTGAGTTTTATGGCTAGAATACATGTTTTCATGCAATTTTTAATAGTACAATAAACTTTTAATCCATACCAAGGAGGGCTTTAGTAGGCTGAATAATGTTCTCCAAGTTATCATGTCCTAGTTCCTGGAACTTTTAATGTTACCTTATTTGGAAAAGGGGGAGGGGGGTTCTTTGCAAATGTGATTGAATTAAGGATCTTGAGGTGAATTGTCCATATGCAATCTCATATATCCTTTTAAGAGGGACCCAGAGGGAGATTAGACACACACACAAAGTAGAAAGCAGTGTGGAGGCAGAGTTTGGAGTGATGTAGCCACAAGCCAAGGAATGTCATCAGCCACCATGAAAGAGGCAAGAAACAGATTCTCCCCTTGAGCCTGGTCCAGACAGAGTTTGGCCTATGATACTGGTTTCTGATTTCTGGCCTAGAACTGTGAGAGAATAAATTTCTGTTGTTCTAAACCACCGATTTGTGGACATTTGTTATAGCAGCCATAAGAAATTAATGCTCCCATAGTGAAAAATCCTGGACATTTACAAAAGAAGTGGTTTTATTTTAGATACAGATAATAACCATAAGAAGAATAACAAAACCTACCTAATAGAGGCCGTCAGTTTACTAACAAAGCAGTTTCTCTAAAAATTATTGGTCTCTATCCATCTGTCAGCTCATAATACAGTAATAGTAAGTGTTAGGATGATACAGTCTAAAAATCCCTCTTCATTCTTCCTGAAACTGTTCCCCTAATTCATAATCCCTGCTACATTCAGAAATACACTTCACACCACATACCCACAGGAAATTAAGGAGACTAGTAATACCAAATATTGGTGAAGATGGCAAGCAGTGGAATGCTCATACATTGCTAGTGGAGATGCAAAATAAAAAACTGTCTGGCAGGTGTATTTTCTCTCCTTTATTTGTTAATTTTTGTTTAAATATATTCTTTACCCTCCAAGCAAAAACTCCACCTTTTCCCCCGGCAACCTGCAATCTACTTTCTGTCTCTGCAAATTTGCTACTTCTAGACATCTCATATAAGTGACATCATGCAATATTTGTCCTTAAGGGCCATGCTTATTTCACTCAGCATAGTGCTTTTAAGGTTCATTCATGTTTCAACCTGCCTCAGCACTTCATTCCTTCTTATAGTCAGTTAATATTTAAATGTGTGAATATGCCACATGTTGTTTATCCTTTCATCTGTTGATAGACACTTGGGTTGTTTCCACCACTTAACAATTGTGAATAAAGCTGCTTTGAAATTTGATTACAACTATCTTTTGATAGTCCCTGTTTTTACTTTCTTTGGTATATATGTAAAAGTAGAATTCCCAGATCGTACAGTAATTTCATATTTAGCTTTTTAAGGAGTCGTCATATTGCTTTCTTCAATTTTATATTCCCACCAGTGGTACACTAGGGTTCCAATTTCTCCACATCCTCACCAACGCTTTTGTTGTTTTCTGTTTTGGAGTTTTGTTTTTTTCTTTAACAATCGCCACCCTTATGGGAGCGAAGTGGCATTGTCCTTTTGAGTTTCAGTTCCCTAATGGCTAATGACGTTGAGCATACTTTCATGTGTTTTTTTTTTTTTTGTCCATTTGTACATCCTTTTTGGAAAAAATATCTGTTGAAGTCCTTTATCCATTATTAAACTGGGTTGTTTGTCTTGTTGAGTTTTAAGGAATTCTTCATAAGTACTGGATATTAGGCCCTTATCTAGTATATGGCAACTATTTTTTCCCTTTCTGTAGGTTGTCTTTTTACTTTCTCAGTAATGTCCTTTGATCTACAATAGTTTTTAATTTTGATGGAGTCCAATTTATCTATTGTTTCTTGTTATTGCTCATGCTTTTTGTGTCATTGCCAAATTCCAGGTCATGAAGATAGCTCCTATATTATCTTCTAAGAGTTTTATCATTCAGCACTTGTATTTAGGCCATTGATATCCTTTTAGAGTAAAGTTTAGTATATGGTTACAAGGTAAAAGCCCAGCTTCATTCCTTTGTATGTGGACATCCAGTTTTCCCAGCACCATTGTTGGAGAGACTTTTCTTTCCCCATTGCATGTTCTTGTCACCCTTGTTGAAAATCAGTTGGCCATAGATGGGTGAGTCTGTTCCTGGATTTTCAATTCTATTTCATTGGTCTGTGGAAGTTTCTTATAAAGATATACGTACACTTAACATATACTTGACCCAGAAGTCCTAACTCTAGATATTTATTTACTCAAAAGAATTGAAAACATAGGATGGCTATGTTTCAAGGACTGGTCTCAGACATTCATAGTAGCTTCATTCATAATAGCCAAAAATGGAAACAACCCAAATACCCATCAACTGGTAAGTGGATAAACAGATTGTGATATATTCTCTTCAATGGGATCATTGCAGCACATAAAATGAACAAACTGGATCATTCATTATGCTAAGTGAAAGAACCACACACAAAAGCCTACATACTGTATGGTTCCATTTATGTTAAATTCTAGAAAAGACAAAAGAATAATAATAGAAAGCAGATTAGTGGTTACCAGGGATTGGGAACTCGTTTGAGGGATTGACTAATGCAGGGGCATAAGGGAACATGCTGGGTTGATGAATGTTCTCTATCATGATTGTGCTGGTAGTTACTTAACTATACATTTGGCAAGTTTAACAAATTGCACCCTTAAAATTAGTGTTTTTGGACTTCCGGAGAAGATGGCGGCTTAGTAAGACGCGCGGGTCTTAGTTCCTCCTCCAGAACAGCTACTAGGGGAGTAGAAACAATACAGAAAAGCTCCCGGAGCCACGACAGAGATCAAGAAGAAAGCATACCCCATTCTAGAACGGCCGACTGGCTGGGAGAACCCGCTCCAGTGAGATCGCCGAGGGGCATGGGCTTCCCCGGGCCGGGGCGGCAGGCAGCCGGAGCCCCTCCCTCCCTCCTTCCCGGGCCAGCTGGGAGAATTGGACAGGCAGTCCCCTAAAGCCGCAGCGGCTGGTGCCCCCCCCACACGCGGCCCCCCTGACCAACTGAGAGAGTTGGGTGGGAGATCCCCAGGCCGCGGAGAACGGTGACCGGGGTCCCTTCCAAACACGTGGCTTCCCGGTTCGGCTGGGAACAGTGCATTCCCCAGGGCCGCGGCGGCTGGCGCCCTCCCGCCACGCTTGGCGCCCTGGGCAGGCTAGGAGATTCGGACAGGCGCTGACCTGGGCTGCGGCGGCCAGCGACCCTCCCCGTGTTGGGGTCCCCAGGCCGGCTGGGAGATTCAGATTGGCACTCCACCAAGCCGCTTCGGCTGGCGAACCCCCCCCCACAGCGAGAGTTTTCCAAAGTTAAAGGACCCACAGCACCTTTTACTGGTGGGACCCGCAGACAAACGAGTGCCACGGGCGCCACCTACTGGGCAGGATAGAAAAACAGAACCCAGAGATTTCACAGAAAAATCTTTCAACCTGTTGGGTCCAACACCCAGGGAAATCTAACTAAATGCCCAGACGCCAGCAGAAGATAACGGATCACGCTCAGAAAATTGAAAATATGGCCCAGTCAAAGGAACAAACCAATAGTTCAAATGAGATACAGGAGCTGAGACAACTAATGCTGAATATACGAACAGAAATGGAAAACCTCTTCAAAAACCAAATCGATAAATTCAGGGAGGACATGAAGAAGACATGGGCTGTACAAAAAGAAGAAACAGAAAAACTGAAAAAACAAATCACAGAACTTATGGGAGTGAAGGACAAAGTAGAAAAGCTGGAAAAAACAATGGATACCTACAATGATAGATTTAAAGAGACAGAAGATAGAATTAGTGATTTGGAGGATGGAATATCTGAATTCCAAAAAGAAACAGAAACTATCGGGAAAAGAATGGAAAAATTTGAACAGAGGATCAGGGAACTGGATGACAATATGAAGCGCACAAATATACGTGTTGTGGGTATCCCAGAAGGAGAAGAGAAGGGAAAAGGAGGAGAAAAACTAATGGAAGAAATTATCACTGAAAATTTCCCAACTCTTATGAAAGACCTAAAATTACAAATCCAAGAAGTACAGTGCACCACAAAGAGAATAGACCCAAATAGGCGCTCTCCAAGACACTTACTAGTTAGAATGTCAGAGGTCAAAGAGAAAGAGAGGATCTTGAAAGCAGCAAGAGAAAAACAATCCATCACATACAAGGGAAACCCATTAAGACTATGAGTAGATTTCTCAGCAGAAACCATGGAAGCTAGAAGACAGTGGGATGATATATTTAAATTACTAAAAGAGAAAAACTGCCAACCAAGACTCCTATATCCAGAAAAATTGTCCTTCAAAAATGAGGGAGAAATTAAAACATTCTCAGACAAAAAGTCACTGAGAGAATTTGTGACCAAGAGACCAGCTCTGCAAGAAATATTAAACGGAGCACTAGAGTCAGTTACGAAAAGACAGAAGAGAGAGGTATGGAGAAGAGTGTAGAAAGAAGGAAAATCAGATATGATGTACATAATACAAAAGACAAAATGGTAGAAGAAAATATTATCCAAACAGTAATAACACTAAATGTTAATGACTGAATTCCCCAATCAAAAGACATAGACTGGCAGAATGGATTAAAAAAAGGATCCTTCTATATGCTGTCTACAGGAAACACATCTTAGACCCAAAGATGAACATAGGTTGAAAGTGAAAGGTTGGGAAAAGATATTTCATGCAAATAACAACCAGAAAAGAGTAGGAGTAGCTATATTAATATCCAACAAATTAGACTTCAAATGTAAAAGAGTTAAAAGAGACAAAGAAGGATACTATATACTAATAAAAGGAACAATTAAACAAGAAGACATAACAATCATAAATATTTATGCACCGAACCAGAATGCCCCAAAATACGTAAGGAATACACTGCAAACACTGAAAAGGGAAATAGACACATATACCATAATAGTTGTAGACTTCAATTCGCCACTCTCATCAATGGACAGAACATCTAGACAGAGGATCAATAAAGAAATAGAGAATGTGAATATTACTATAATTGAGCTAGACTTAACAGACATTTATAGGACATTACATTCCACAACAGCAGGATACACCTTTTTCTCAAGGGCTCATGGATCATTCTCAAAGATAGACCATATGCTGGGTCACAAAGCAAGTCTTAACAAATTTAAACAGATTGAAATCATACACAACACTTTCTCGGATCATAAAGGAATGAAGTTGGAAATCAATAATAGACGGAGTGCCAGAAAATTCACAAATACGTGGAGGCTCAACAACACACTCTTAAACAATGAGTGGGTCAAAGAAGAAATTGCAAGAGAAATTAGTAAATACCTCGAGGCGAATGAAAACGAAAACACAACATATCAAACCCTATGGGACGCAGCAAAGGCAGTGCTAAGAGGGAAATTTATTGCCCTAAATGCCTATATCAGAAAAGAAGAAAAGGCAAAAATTCAGGAATTAAATGTCCACTTGGAAGAACTGGAGAAAGAACAGCAAACAATCCCCAAAGCAAGCAAAAGGAAAGAAATAACAAAGATTAGAGCAGAAATAAATGAAATTGAAAACATGAAAACAATAGAGAAAATCAATAATACCAGAAGCTGGTTCTATGAGAAAATCAATAAGATTGATGGGCCCTTAGCAAGATTGACAAAAAGAAGAAGAGAGAGGACGCAAATAAATAAGATCAGAAATGGAAGAGGAGACATAACCACTGACCTCACAGAAATAAAGGAGGTAATAACAGGATACTATGAACAACTTTACGCTAATAAATACAACAATTTAGATTATGGACGGGTTCCTGGAAAGACATGAACAACCAACTTTGACTCTAGAAGAAATAGATGACCTCAACAAACCAATCGCAAGTAAAGAAATTGAATCAGTCATTCAAAAGCTTCCTAAAAAGAAAAGTCCAGGACCAGACGGCTTCACATGTGAATTTTATCAAACATTCCAGAAAGAATTAGTAACAACTCTCCTCAAACTCTTCAAAAAAATCGAAGCGAAGGGAAAGCTACCTAATTCATTCTATGAAGCCAACATCACCCTCATACCAAAACCAGGCAAAGATATTACAAAAAAAAGAAAACTAAAGGCCAATCTCTCTAATGAATATACATGCAAAAATCCGCAGTAAAATTCTACAAATCGTATCCAACAACACATTAAAAGAATTATACATCATGACCAAGTAGGATTCATCCCAGGTGTGCAAGGATAGTTCAACATACGAAAATCAATTAATGTAATACACCATATCAACAAATCAAAGCAGAAAAATCACATGATCATCTCAATTGATGCAGAAAGGCATTTGAAAAGATTCCACATCCTTTCCTGTTGAAAACACTTCAAAAGATAGGAATACAAGGGAACTTCCTTAAAATGATAGAGGGAATATCTGAAAAACCCACAGCTAATATCATCCTCAATCGGGAAAAATTGAAAACTTTCCCCCTAAGATCAGGAACAAGACAAGGATGTCCATTATCACCACTGTTATTCAACATTGTGTAGGAGGTTCTAGCCAGAGCAATTAGACAAGAAAAAGAAATACAAGGCATCAAAATTGGAAAGGAAGAAGTAAAACTATCACTATTTGCAGACGATATGATACTATACGTCGAAAACCTGGAAAAATCCACAACAAAACTACTAGAGCTAATAAATGAGTACAGCAAAGTAGCAGGTTACAAGATCAACATTCAAAAATCTGTAGCATTTCTATACACTAGCAATGAACAAGCGGAGGGGGAAATCAAGAAACGAATCCCATTTACAATTGCAACTAAAAGAATAAAACACCTAGGAATAAATTTAACTAAAGAGACAAAAAACCTATATAAAGAAACCTACAAAAAACTGTTAAAAGAAATCACAGAAGACCTAAATAGATGGAAGGGCATACCGTGCTCATGGATTGGAACACTAAATTTAGTTAAGATGTCAATCCTACCTAAATTTATTTACAGATTCAATGCAATACCAATCAAAATCCCAACAACTTATTTTTCAGAAATAGAAAAACCAATAAGCAAATTTATCTGGAAGGGCAGGGTGCCCCGAATTGCTAAAAACATCTTGAGGAAAAAAACGAAGCTGGAGGTCTCGCACTGCCTGACTTTAAGGCATATTATGAAGCCACAGTGGTCAAAACAGCATGGTATTGGCATAAAGATAGATATATCGACCAATGGAATCGAATAGAGTGCTCAGATATAGACCCTCTCAACTATGGACATTTGATCTTTGATAAGGCAGTCAAGCCAACTCACCTGGGACAGAACAGTCTCTTCAATAAATGGTGCCTAGAGAACTGGATATCCATATGCAAAAGAATGAAAGAAGACCCGTATCTCACACCCTATACAAAAGTTAACTCAAAATGGATCAAAGATCTAAACATTAGGTCTAAGACCATAAAACAGTTAGAGGAAAATGTAGGGAGATATCTTATGAAATTTACAATTGGAGGCGGTTTTATGGACCTTAAACCTAAAGCAAGAGCACTGAAGAAGGAAATAAATAAATGGGAGCTCCTCACAATTAAACACTTTTGTGCATCAAAGGACTTCATCAAGAAAGTAGAAAGACACAGTACACAATGGGAGACAATATTTGGAAATGACATATCAGATAAAGGTCTAGTGTCCAGAATTTATAAAGAGATTGTTCAACTCAACAACAAAAAGACAGCCAACCCAATTACAAAATGGGGAAAAGACTTGAACAGACACCTACCAGAAGAGGAAATACAAATGACCAAAAGGCACATGAAGAGATGCTCAATGTCCCTGGCCATTAGAGAAATGCAAATCAAAACCACAATGAGATATCATCTCACACCCACCAGAATGGCCATTATCAACAAAACAGAAAATGACAAGTGCTGGAGAAGATGCGGAGAAAGAGGCACACTTATCCACTGTTGGTGGGAATGTCAAATGGTGCAACCACTATGGAAGGCAGTTTGGCGGTTCCTCAAAAAGCTGAATATAGAATTGCCATACGACCCAGCAATACCATTGCTGGGAATCTACTCAAAGGAATTAAGGGCAAAAACTCAAACAGACATTTGCACACCAATGTTTATAGCAGCGTTATTTACAATTGCAAAGAGATGGAAACAGCCAGAATGTCCATCAACAGACGAGTGGCTAAACAAACTGTGGTATATTCATACGATGGAATATTATGCAGCTTTAAGGCAGGATAAACTTATGAAGCATGTAATAACATGGATGGACCTAGAGAACATTATGCTGAGTGAGTCTAGCCAGAAACTAAAAGACAAATACTGTATGGTTCCAATGATGTGAATCGACACTCGAGAATAAACTTGGAATATGTCATTGGTAACAGAGTTCAGCAGGAGTTAGAAACAGGGTAAGATAATGGGTAATTGGAGCTGATGGGATACAGACTGTGCAATAGGACTAGATACAAAAACTCAAAAATGGACAGCACAATAATACCTAATTGTAAAGTAATCATGTTAAAACACTGAATGAAGCTGCATCTGAGCTATAGGTTTTTGTTTTGTTTTGTTTTGTTCTTACTATTATTACTTTTATTTTTTTTCTCTATATTAACATTCTATATCTTTTTCGGTTATATTGCTAGTTCTTCTAAACCGATGCAAATGTACTAAGAAACGATGATCATGCATCTATGTGATGATGTTAAGAATTACTGATTGCATATGTAGAATGGTATGATTTCTAAAAAAAAAAAAAAAATGGACAGCACAATACTACCTAATTGTAATGTAATTATGTTAAAACACTGAATGCAACTGCATCTGAGCTATAGTTTTTTTTGTTTTTTTCTTATATATTTTTGTATTCTTATTTTTATTTTTATTTTTTCTCTATATTATCATTTTATTTTTTTATGTTGTCTTGCTATTTCTTTTTCTAAATCGATGCATATGTACTAAGAAATGATGATCATACATCTATGTGATGATATTAAGAATTACTGATTGCATATGTAGGATGGAATGATTTCTAAATGTTGTGTTAGTTGATTTTTTTAATTAATAAAAAAAAAAAGAAAGAAAGTAGAAAGACAGCCTACACAATGGGAGACAATATTTGGAAACGACACATCAGATAAAGGTCTAGTATCCAGAATTTATAAAGAGATTGTCCAACTCAACAACAAAAAGACAGCCAACCCAATTACAAAATGGGAAAAAGACTTGAACAGACACCTCTCAGAAGAGGAAATACAAATGACCAAAAGGCACATGAAGAGATGCTCAATGTCCCTGGCCATTAGAGAAATGCAAATCAAAACCACAATGAGATATCATCTCATGCCCATCAGAATGGCCATTATCAACAAAACAGAAAATGACAAGTGCTGGAGAGGATGCGGTGAAAGAGGCACACTTATCCACTGTTGGTGGGAATGTCAAATGGTGCAACCACTGTGAAAGGCAGTTTGGCGGTTTCTCAAAGAGCTGAATATAGAATTGCCATACGACCCAGCAATACCATTGCTAGGTATCTACTCAAAGGACTTAAGGGCAAAGACACAAACGGACATTTGTACACCAATGTTTATAGCAGCGTTATTTACAATTGCAAAGAGATGGAAACAGCCAAAATGTCTATCAACAGACGAGTGGCTAAACAAACTGTGGTATATACATACGATGGAATATTGTGCAGCTTTAAGACAGAATAAACTTATGAAGCATGTAATAACATGGATGAACCTAGAGAACATTATGCTGAGTGAGTCCAGCCAAAAACTAAAGGACAAATACTGTATGGTCCCACTGTTGTGAACCGACATTCGAGAATAAACTTAGAATATGTCATTGGTAACAGAGACCAGCAGGAATTAGAAACAGGGTAAGATAATGGGTAATTGGAGCTGAAGGGATACAGACTGTGCAATAGGACTAGATACAAAAACTCAAAAATGGACAGCACAATAATACCTAATTGTAAAGTAATCATGTTAAAACACTGAATGAAGCTTCATCTGAGCTATAGGTTTTTTTTTTGTTTGTCTGTTTGTTTGTGTCTTTTTTTTTCACTTTTATTATTATTTTCATTTTTTTCTCTATATTAACATTCTATATCTTTTTCTGTTATTTTGCTAGTTCTTTTCCTAAATCGATGCAAATGTACTAAGAAATGATGATCATGCATCTATGTGATGTTAAGAATTACTGATTGCATATGTAGAATGGAATGATTTCTAAATGTTGTGTTAATTTCTTTTTTTCTTTAATTAATAAAAAAAAATACACAGAGGGGGCAAACAATTCTTCTGGGGAAAGAGACGCAGAAAGAGCTATCAAGATGGGTGACATTTGAGTGGGGCTTTGTGGATCGTATATATTTCAAGAAAATGAAATTAAAAGTATTCTTAGATGTGTGAAAAAAAAAATTAGTGTTTTTAACTCCACAAAGGATAGGCTCAGCCTACTTAAAATTAGGCCTGAGTCACCCCCAGAGAACCTCTTTTGTTGCTCAGACGTGGCCTATCTCTCAGCCTACACAGCAAGCAAACTCACTGCCCTCCCCCTCTGTTCATGGGACATGACTGCCAGGGGTGTAAACCTCCCTGGCAATGTGGAACAGAAATCCTAGAATGAGCCTGGACTCAGCATCAACGAATTGAGAAAACCTTGTCGATCAAAAGGGGGAAGAGAGAAATGAGACAAAATAAAATGTCGGTGACTGAGAGATTTCAGAGTCAAAAAGTTATCCTGGAGGCTATTCTTATGCATTATATAGATATCCCCTTTTTAGTTTAAGGTGTTATTAGACAGGCTAAAGTGCCTGAAACTGTACAGCTGTGTTCTAGTAGCCATGTTTCTTGAAGATGATTGTATAATGATATAGCTTTCACAATGTGATTGTGTGATTGTGAAAATCTTGTGTCTGATGCTCCTTTTATCTACCTTATGGACAGATGAGTAAAACATATGGATTAAAAATAAATAAATAATAGGGGGAACAATTGTTAAAACAAATTTAGTAGATTGAAATGCTAGTGATCAATGAAAGGGAGGGATAAGGGGTATGGTATATATGAATTTTTTTCTGTTTTCTTTTTATTTCTTTTTCTGAATTGATGCAAATGTTCTAAGAAATGATTATGATAAGGAATATACAGCTATGTGATGATATTGTGAATTACTGATTATGTAACAAGAATGGAATGATCATATGGTAAGAATGTTTATGTTTGTGTGTGGTTATGTTTCATAAGTTAAAAAAATAAATATAATTTTTAAATTGGTGAGTTTCATTTTATGTAAATTATTACATTAGTTATGCTGACTTAAAGTAGATTTTAGCTCAGTCATCCAAATTATTACAACTTTCCAATCAGTCCAATTTCTTGAAGTATTACTATTTTGAGAGGCCTTATCCCCCATTTTTGCTCATATTTTCTTTCCTTACTCAATAAGCAGAAAATGTCAAATAATCTAGGACCCAGGGATGGATAACAGTATTTTCTCACTGTGTGTGCCAGGTCATTTTCAGAGAACTAAAAGTTTTAAGTCATTTTCAAAATATTGTTCATCAGTACAGGGATCTTTCAGAATGAATAAAAGTTTTCAAAATAGATCTTCATGTTTAAAAGAAAAAATAACATTCAGAAAAAGGTAAAAGTGAAATAAAGAAGCTACTAGGAACAGAAGAGGTCTTAACATCAGTCATAAGAGGTTTCCATTTTAACAATTTGTATACCTCAGTATAGGAAAAACTTACTTGAGTTTTATCTGAAGAATTGTTTTGTGTAAGAAATTCTCCACCAGTATGAATCATAGATTCTTATAAACACTAGTGTTCTAGTTTGCTAGGTGCCAGAAAGCAACACACCAGAGATGGATTGGCTTTTAATAAGAGGGGATTTATTTCATTAGTTCTTCAGAGGAAAGGTGGCTAACTTTCATCTGAGGTTCTTTCTTTTTTTTAAAAAGAAATTAACACAATATTTAGAAATCATTCCATTCTACATATGCAATCAGTAATTCTTAACATCATCACATATATGCATGATCATCATTTCTTAGTAAATTTGCATCGATTTAGGAAAAGAACTAGCAAAACAACAGAAAAAGATATAGAATGTTAATATAGAGAAAAAAATGAAAATAATAATAATAGTGAAAAAAAGACACAAACAAACAGACAAACAAACAAAAAAAAACCTATAGCTCAGATGAAGCTTCATTCAGTGTTTTAACATGATTACTTTACAATTAGGTATTATTGTGCTGTCCGTTTTTGAGTTTTTGTATCTAGTCCTGTTGCACAGTCTGTATCCCTTCAGCTCCAATTACCCATTATCTTACCCTGTTTCTAATTCCTGCTGGTCTCTGTTACCAATGACATATTCCAAGTTTATTCTCGAATGTCGGTTCACATCAGTGGAACTATACAGTATTTGTCCTTTAGTTTTTGACTAGACTCACTCAGCATAATGTTCTCTAGGTCCATCCATGTTATTACATGCTTCATAAGTTTATTCTGTCTTAAAGCTGCATAATATTCCATCGTATGTATATACCACAGTTGTTTAGCCACTCGTCTGTTGATGGACATTTTGGCTGTTTCCATCTCTTTGCAATTGTAAATAACGCTGCTATAAACATTGGTGTACAAATGTCCGTTTGTGTCTTTGCCCTTAAGTCCTTTGAGTAGATACCTAGCAATGGTATTGCTGGGTCATATGGCAATTCTATATTCAGCTTTTTGAGGTTTTGGTATGAGGGTGATGTTGGCTTCATAGAATGAATTAGGTAGCTTTCCCTCCGCTTCGATTTTTTTGAAGAGTTTGAGGAGAGTTGTTACTAATTCTTTCTGGAATGTTTGATAAAATTCACGTGTGAAGCCATCTGGTCCTGGACTTTTCTTTTTAGGAAGCTTTTGAATGACTGATTCAGTTTCTTTACTTGTGATTGGTTTGTTGAGGTCATCTATTTCTTCTAGAGTCAAAGTTGGTTGTTCATGTCGTTCCAGGAACCCGTCCATTTAATCTAAATTGTTGTATTTATTAGCGTAAAGTTGTTCATAGTATCCTGTTATTACCTCCTTTATTTCTGTGAGGTCAGTGGTTATGTCTCCTCTTCCATTTCTGATCTTATTTATTTGCGTCCTCTCTCTTCTTCTTTTTGTCAATCTTGCTAAGGGCCCATCAATCTTATTGATTTTCTCATAGAACCAACTTCTGGTATTATTGATTTTCTCTATTGTTTTCATGTTTTCAATTTCATTTATTTCTGCTCTAATCTTTGTTATTTCTTTCCTTTTGCTTGCTTTGGGGTTAGTTTGCTGTTCTTTCTCCAGTTCTTCCAAGTGGATAGTTAATTCCTGAATTTTTGCCTTTTCTTCTTTTCTGATATAGGCATTTAGGGCAATAAATTTCCCTCTTAACACTGCCTTTGCTGCATCCCATAGGTTTTGATATGTTGTGTTTTCATTTTCATTCGCCTCAAGGTATTTACTAATTTCTCTTGCAATTTCTTCTTTGGCCCACTCGTTGTTTAAGAGTGTGTTGTTAAGCCTCCACGTATTTGTGAATTTTCTGGCACTCCGTCTATTATTGATTTCCAACTTCATTCCTTTATGATCCGAGAAAGTGTTGTGTATGATTTCAGTCTGTTTAAATTTGTTAAGACTTGCTTTGTGACCCAGCATATGGTCTATCTTTGAGAATGATCCATGAGCCCTTGAGAAAAAGGTGTATCCTGCTGTTGTGGAATGTAATGTCCTATAAATGTCTGTTAAAATCTAGCTCATTTATAGTAATATTCAGATTCTCTATTTCTTTATTGATCCTCTGTCTAGATGTTCTGTCCATTGATGAGAGTGGGGAATTGAAGTCTACAACTATTATGGTATATGTGTCTATTTCCCTTTTCAGTGTTTGCAGTGTATTCCTCACGTATTTTGGGGCATTCTGGTTCGGTGCATAAATATTTATGATTGTTATGTCTTCTTGTTTAATTTTTCCTTTTATTAGTATATAGTATCCTTCTTTGTCTCTTTTAACTCTTTTACATTTGAAGTCTAATTTGTTGGATATTAGTATAGCTACTCCTGCTCTTTTCTGGTTGTTATTTGCATGAAATATCTTTTCCCAACCTTTCACTTTCAACCTATGTTTATCTTTGGGTCTAAGATGTGTTTCCTGTAGACAGCATATAGAAAGATCCTGTTTTTTAATCCATTCTGCCAGTCTATGTCTTTTGATTGGGGAGTTCAGTCCATTAACATTTATTGTTATTACTGTTTGGATAATATTTTCCTCTACCATTTTGCCTTTTGTATTATATATATCATATCTGACTTTCCTTCTTTCTACACTCTTCTCCACACCTCTCTCTTCTGTCTTTTCGTATCTGACTCTAGTGCTCCCGTTAGTATTTCTTGCAGAGCTGGTCTCTTGGTCACAAATTCTCTCAGTGACTTTTTGTCTGAGAATGTTTTAATTTCTCCCTCATTTTTGAAGGACAATTTTGCAGGATATAGGAGTCTTGGTTGGCAGTTTTTCTCTTTTAGTAATTTAAATATATCATCCCACTGTCTTCTAGCTTCCATGGTTTCTGCTAGAAATCTACATATAGTCTTAATGGGTTTCCATTGTATGTGATGGATTGTTTTTCTCTTGCTACTTTCAAGATCCTCTCTTTCTCTTTGACCTCTGACATTCTAACTAGTAAGTGTCTTGGAGAGCGCCTATTTGGGTCTGTTCTCTTTGCGGTGCGCTGTACTTCTTGGATCTGTAATTTTAGGTCTTTCATAAGAGTTGGGAAATTTTCAGTGATAATTTCTTCCATTAGTTTTTCTCCTCCTTTTCCCTTCTCTTCTCCTTCTGGGACACCCACAACACGTATATTTGTGCGCTTCATATTGTCATCCAGTTCCCTGATCCTCTGTTCAAATTTTTCCATTCTTTTCCCTATAGTTTCTGTTTCTTTTTGGAATTCAGATGTTCCATCCTCTAATTCACTAATTCTAGCTTCTGTCTCTTTAATCTACCATTGTAGGTATCCATTGTTTTTTCCAGCTTTTCTACTTTGTCCTTCACTCCCATAAGTTCTGTGATTTGTTTTTTCAGTTTTTCTGTTTCTTCTTTTTGTACAGTCCATGTCTTCTTCATGTCCTCCCTCAATTTATCGATTTGGTTTTTGAAGAGGTTTTCCATTTCTGTTCGTATATTCAGCATTAGTTGTCTCAGCTCCTGTATCTCATTTGAACTATTGGTTTGTTCCTTTGACTGGGCCATATTTTCAATTTTCTGAGTGTGATCCGTTATCTTCTGCTGGCGTCTGGGCATTTACTCAGACTTCCCTCGGTGTAAGACCCCGCCGTTTGAAAGATTTTTCTGTGAAATCTCTGGGCTCTGTTTTTCTTATCCTGCCCAGTAGTTGGCGTTTGTGGTGCTCATCTCTCTGCGGGTTCCACCAGTAAAAGATGCTGTGGCCCCTTTAACTTTGGAAAACTCTCGCTGTAGGGGGGTTCGCCAGCGGAAGCGGCTTGGGGGAGTGCCAGTCTGAATCTCCCAGCCACCCTGGGGATCCCCGTGCGGTGAGGGTCGCCGGCCTCCGTGGCTTGGGGGAGCGCCTGTCCAAATTTCCCAGCCGGCCCGTGGCACCAAGCTTGGCGGGGAGGCGCCAGCCGCCGCGGCTTGGGGAAGTGTCTATCCACCATTCCCAGCCGGACCAGGAAGCCACGTGTTTGGAAGGCACCCCGGTCGCCGTTCTCCGCGGCTTGGGGATCTCCGATCCAATTCTCCCAGCTGATCCAGGGGGCCGCGCGTGGGGGGGTGGGGCACCAGCCACCAAGGCTTGAGGGAATCGCCTGTCCAATTCTCCCAGCCAGCCCGGGAAGGAGGGAGGGAGGGACCCCGGCCGCCTGCCGCCCCGGACCGGGGAAGCCCGCACCCCTTGGCGATCTCACTGCAGCGGTTTCTCCCAGCCAGTCAGCCGTTCCAGAATGGGGTACGCTGTCTTCTTGGTCTCTGTCGTGGCTCCGGGAGCTGTTCTGAATCGTTTCTACTTCTCTAGTAGCTGTTCTGGAGGAGGAACTAAAACCCGCGCGTCTTACTAAGCTGCCATCTTCTCCGGAAGTCCTGAGGTTCTTTCTTACGTGGGCAGGCTCAGGGTGATCTCTGCTGGCCTTCTCTCCAGGCTTCTGGGTTCCAACAATTTTCCCAGCGTATTTTCTTTCCTCACCTCCAAAGGCCTGGGCTGACCTGCGAGTGTTGAAATGAGGTATGCTTGGGCTGTGCTACATTGACCTCTCTCATTTTAGCACCAGCCAATTAAATCAAACATCATTCATTGTGGCAGGCACACCTCCTAGCTGACCGCAGATGTAATGAGCAACAGATGGGGTTCACGTATCTTTGGCTTATGTCCACAGCAGCAGAACTAGGTGCCTTCACCTGGCCAAGCTGACAACTGAATCTAACTACCACAACTAGTATGTATAATTAGACATAAATAGTGTGATATGTGAAGAAGATTAATATTTGGTCACAAGAAAATAACAAAATTTATTGTTTTTCTCATGTAACTTATTTCTGGCCTTAGAGGAAACCTGAGTTTGCCATCTTTTTTTTTTTAGCTATCCTTGGGGTTTAGGGGCAAGGTGGTTTGGGTCCCATTCAGGCAACCCACAAAGCTCTCCCTCAGGAAGGGAGCCTGGTTAAGCTAGTGCTGAAAATGACTGACCGGCTTGGAAGGGGAGGAGTCCTGGGCCAGGTTTCCTCCACTAAACCTGTCATTTTCCTTTTCATTTTAAACAAAACAGCAACAGCTCAAAGTCCAGGTTGGCAGTTCAGAGCCTCAGAAGCCTTGGCCTATGTCCTTTCAGGGGCTCACACATGGGTAGGATAAGAAGGCATCTGAGGAGAGATGCTGCAGGTGGAGCACTTTGTGGCAGGCCCCATACCAGGTGGTTTATACCTAATACCTCGTTCATTTTTCCTAGTCACCCCATCATATATCCCCCTTACTGGTGAGGAAACTCAGACTCTGAGTAAGTTAGGCTCTTGGCCAAGGGTATAGATAGCAAGTAATAAGGCTGGACTTAAATCTGGGAGTCTCTTGGAGTCCATTTGTCCAAACTTGCCAGAGGCATGTTTCATGGAGCCCTTTGGCAAAGTGTTTTCCTGCATAGGCAGACACAGTTTATATCCTGTAGGTACTTTGGTTTATTTCCCTTGCATAATAATTCAGCCACTGTTCATTATCTTATAGAACCCAATGCTGGACAGATCCAAGAAGGAATTGGGGAAGCTGTGAACAATATTGTGAAACATTTTCACAAACCTGAAAAAGAGGTAAAATGGGCCATAAAATGCTATGTAGTGGTACTTTTAAAGCTGATTTTATATGTGATGCAAGGACAATAAGGAGTACTTTAATCTTCTTTTGTAAGCTTCTAATAACTTTGAAAACATGCTGCATATAGCTTATCCTCAGTACTTGTTTCTCTAGTGTTTTTCTTAAACACAGACACAACAGATTATTCTTCAGCACTGTATTATATCCCACAGAGAGGAAGCCTAACAGTATTGCTGTGTGGAGAAAATGGCCTGGTTGCAGCACTTGAACAAGTTTTCCACCATGGGTTCAAATCTGCCCGTATCTTTCACAAGAATGTCTTCATCTGGGACTTTATAGGTAAATAAAGCAGATCTACATTATATAAGGTCACGGAAATGTTTCTTAGAAAAGTCAAAAACCGAATTTGAGTAAATAAAGATTAGAAAGATTAGTGATAAGGAAGTATGTTTTTAAAAATAGCTGTCAAATAAGTACCATCCTTGGTTTTACTTACTCAAATTTAGAGTATCCATGATATTCCAAACACTATTCTAGATTCAGAGTATATATTTCAGTAAACAAAGCAGATAGAAATCCCTATGGTTGACAAATTTACATTCTTATTAGGGATGGGGGGCAAACAATACACCAAAAAATGCAATTTATATAGTGTGTTAGAAGGTGATCACTGATTTGGAAAAATCAGAGCAAGGTAAAGGGAAATGGAGTGGAGGTTCTTTTTTAAAATTTATTTCTGTTTTTATTAGAGAAGTTATAGATTTACAGAAAAATCATGCAGAAAACAGTGTTCCCATATACCCCCCACACACAGACACACGCATAGTTTTCCCTATTATTATCACTTGGCATTAGCATGGTACCTTCTATACAATTGATGAAAGAATGTTATTGAGTTCTCCTATTAAGGTAGTGCTCCTTTAAATAGGGTAGTTAGAATAGGCTTTGTTGAGAAGGTGATATTTGAGCAAAGACCTTAAGGAGGTGAGGGAGTAAGCCAGGAGGATATCTGAGAGAAGGCACTCAAGACCAAGAGGATATCCAGTGCGAAGACTTCAAGGTAGGAAGTCTGGCCTTTTCATGGAACAGCAGGGAGGCCAGTGTGACTGGAGTAGAGTGAGGGAGAGAGAGAACAGGAAGAAATGGGGAGATTTAGCTCCTGGGCCAAATTGTATAGGACTGTCTAGGCCATTGGATGGACTTTGGCTTTTATTCTAAGTGAAATAGGAAACATTGGAAGGCTTTGAGCTCAGCAGTGGCATGATATAAAGTAAGTTAAAAAGGGTTGCTCCAGCCCTATTCTGTTCATTATGCTAGCCACTAGCCACATGTGGCTATTTAAATAAGTTTACATTTAAAATTATTCCCTCAGTCTCACAGGCCCACATTTCAAATGTGCAGTAGCCAAATGGACATAGAACATTTCCTTCCTCACAGGATGTTCTATTGGACAGCACTACTATTGACTGCTAAGCCAGAATTTTTCAGTAAAGAGAGGAGAGTTGACAAGGTTAGCCTCCCAGAAGTGATTATTTTTTCCTTCTGGACTGCCTAGCATCTTATTGCCGTGCTTCTGATATGTTATATGTATTTCTTCTTTTTTTTTACGGATTCACTTCCACTGTCCTGATCTTGTTGAAATGCTTTGCTCAGCTATTCTGTAACTAGAACAGAGACCACCATCTCAGTGGTTACCCTCTCTTTGCTAATTACTCCTAGAAGGTTCCAAGTTTAACAGAGTTTATTTTTATTTTAATTATTTACTTACTTTGTTTTGGCCAATTTCCATTTCATGAAGGTATTTTAAAGAGAATAGAATGCAGTCTAGATTAGCAAATAACTCTTGGAAAAGCATATTATTCTACCATGAAACATGGACCTCTGGAATTCATTCTGAAACCAATGATAAAGTAATGCTTTTGGCTTCAGGACTGAATATAATGAAAAGCACCATTATAGTGTTTCTAGAATAAACAGATTGACAAATCTTTCTATATTTGAAGTGATGCTGTGTATTGTAATGTGATTCTGATTTCCTTTTCCAGAGAGAGCGGTTGCTTATTTTGAAACCACTGACCAGATATTAGACAATGAAGATGATGTCCTTATTCAGAAGTCATCCTGTAAAACCTTCTGCCACTATGTAAATGCTATTAATACTGCACCCAGGAACATTGGGAAGGATGGCAAATTCCAGATTTTAGTTTGCCTTGGGACACGGTATGAAACCAATTCTTAACTTTCCCTATCTTTGTAACATGTAGAGCAAGAATTCAGAAAGAATTATGCTAGATCATACCCCTTGCAAAGTTTGCCCTTGGGTTTCTTTCATTTCAAGTTTTATGAAGCTATTTTTGTAAGATACTTGCTGTGTGTTGGGCACTGTGCTAAACACTTCACATACATTATCCCATTTAATCCTCCTACCACAGCACCACTACCACTACGTGAAATAACAACCAATATCCCAATTTAATAGCTGAGAAGAATCAAGGTACAAATAAGTTACAAAACTACCCCAAGGTCACAGAACTAGAAAGATACAGAGCCAGGATTCACATCCATTCTCAATCTGCAGCCTAAGCTCTCAACAATGACATTATACCGGCTTCTGAGGTAGGTTAGTTGGTAGCTAATTAGTCAGACCAACACATATGTATTTACTGTGTAGACTTTGTATAGTGTATGGATACCACTGCATTGCTTTAAATTGAATAGCATGGAATTCTTGCTATATAAGTGTGCTCTTTAGTACCCCTTTATTTTTTTAAATGACAAATGAGAGTGTACAGATCATTAATTTTTAAAACAATTCCTCAGAATTGTAGGGAATAAAACATAGAGCTTTAGAAGATTTTTTTAAAGTTATCTATGTAGTGATTGTTTTCTTCTAAGCCATTAGAGTCCCAGTGTGAGATTCAGAATATCTTAGTTAAGGCTGCCCTCATGAAAGGCATATCAAAGCTGCTCCATAAGAATGTCTTAGATTGTTAGTGACGATAACTCTGTCAGGGTTTAATTCAAGGAACATTGAAAGTACAAGATTTTATGAAATAGCTGGTTTACAGAACTAAATTATACATTTTTTCTTAAGAGAGACACAATTTCAGGTGTTCTTTTGAGCATGAACCTTATCTCTTTACTGTTATGATTTATTAAACCATTGCAGACCCTCTTCTGGTTTATAAATTCTACTTAAAATGTTTTTCTGTTTTGGTTTTGTTCCTTACCTTGTAATGTTGTATGAGTTTTGGTTTTTTTTTTTTTAATGCTAATTCTTAATATTTTTAATTATTTATTTTTATTGATATATATTCACATGCCAGGTTTCATCCAAAGTGTACAATTGGTGGTTCACAATATCATCAGATAGCTGTGCATTTATCACCATAATTGACTTTTTTTTTCTTTTTTGTGAAAAATAACATATATACAAAAAAGCAGTAAATTTCAAAGCATATTGCAACAACTGGTTATGTTTGGTATGGGTTACAATTGCACAATTTTAGGTTTTTACTTCTAGCTGCTCTAAGATATTGGAGACTAAAAGAAATATCAATGTAATGATTCAGCAGTAATACTTGTTTGTTAAACCCTACCTCCATCACTCTTTAGGCATATTTGGACTATGCCCATTCTAACTTTTTCATGTTGGAAGGGGCTGTCAATGATATAGAGTAGGGGGATGGAACTAGCTGATGTTTTGGAGAGGCTAGGTCCTCTAAGTTTCAGGACTTACCTGGTCCACCTGGAGGCTGTAGGTTTCTGGAAAGTTACCCTAGTTCATGGAACTTTTGTAGAATCTTATATCCTAGGTGTTCTTTAGGATTGGCTGGAATGGTTTTAGTTGGGGTTTGGCAGGTTATGCTAGGTAGCAATGTCTAACTGAAGCTTGCATAGGAGAGACCCATGGGATGCATATGTTTCCACTGCAAAGTGCTAATCCATATGTTTGGGTTTTGTTTTGTTTTTTAACTTTTTTTATTGTATAATATAACTTACATACAAAGCAAAAAAAGAAAAAAGCAATAGTTTTCAAAGTACTCTTCAACAAATAGTTACAAGACAGATCCCAGTGTTTGTCATGGGCTACCATACCATCCTCTCAGATTTTTCCTTCTAGCTGCTCCAGAATATAGGAAGCTAGAAGGAATAATTATTTTTTATCATCACAATGACTTTTTTCTTTTTTATAAAAAATAACATATATAAAAAAGCAATAAATTTCAAAGCACAGTACCACAATTAATTGTAGAACAGATTTCAGATAATCCCTAATACTTAATGTAGTCTTTCTTCCCAAAAGTTCATTATATTTTGGCATGTGCTGTCACAGATATCTGAATAACACTCCAAGAACAAAAAGAAATTTAAAAAAAAAAATGGCCTTCTGCCTCTTTTTAAAATCAAAGTAGAGACCTACCTTTAAAATCTGATGAGTTTTGCCATTAGCTTAGACTGTCTCATTACTGTCTGTTTTAAGTAGTAAAAATCCAACTTTTTGGCTTTGGTTTGCTCTTTACTGCTTACAGAGCTTGGCTAGAGTTTGCACCATCCAGCCCCCAAATCTTCCCATGCCTTAGGCCCAGTTGAAAAGACCAAAATGAACATTGTTCTACAGTGCAGCAGTCAGTGCTCAGGAGTTGTTTCTCTTTGTGTCTGTAGGGATCGCCTGCTGCCACAGTGGATTCCATTATTAGCCGAGTGTCCTGCCATTACCCGAATGTATGAGGAGAGCGCCCTCCTGCGAGACCGCATGACTGTCAACTCCCTCATCCGTATCCTGCAGACCATTCAGGACTTCGCCATAGTGTTAGAAGGATCCCTTATCAAAGGAGTAGATGTGTAGCCCGATTGGGTAGAAACTCAGTCCAGCCCACTTGCTCCTGGACTGCCCCCAGTAAACAACTGCGTGTGGGGCCTGATTGGACTTGTCTGATGCAGCAGTGAGTCACTGCAGGGGAGCCCACCATATCCCCCAATCTGGACAATCCTCACACAACAGACAAGGCAAAATGCTGTATTGTAGTTCATTTGAACCTGGAATTTAGTATAAAATAGAGTATTTTCATGTGTTAGATGTGTGTAAATATGCTATCTTCTTTAAGAAATTATATTACTCTAATAAGATACTTTTCTTAGATTGAATATTCCCATGACTTAAAATAAGTAGATTAAAACCACTGGGGGTTGGGGAGAAAGAGTGGTGCTAGTCAGGGAGAAGCCAGAAAACATGTAAATACAAGTCGGGCTTTTTTTCTTCCAGGTGTTACAAAGGAACCCAGAATGCATTTTTATGTGGTAGCCATTCAACCTGGTGTCCGGTCCTTTGTGTTGTAAATGTAAACGGCTCTACCTGCTGTATGGGATCATCCTCATTGGTATCTTTTCAGTTACAAATTGTTTCATGCATTGAATTGTCAGCCATTTTTCTGGTCTTTTGGAAAAAGACTTGGAAAATTTTTCAGTTGCCACAAGATGAAGCTATAATTCAAGTATTTTGAATATGGACCCCAGGAGCTTAACAGAACTGGAAAGAGAACACACAGAGCCCTGCAAAGTGTGTTACATTGTGGGATTATAACTTCTTTATTCTTTGGAAGGATTAACCTAGCCTAACTTCATTCTCAGCATTTTTATTCTTATTATTTGAGGTACTTTGGGGAGATGTGAATTTCAAAGTGTTGGCCTAATAGTCCTAAGAGCTGCAAACACAAAGCAATTTGATTCTGCACTTTCAGTTTGGCCATCTAAACTCTGCAGTGGTACTGTACCTCTTAAGGATAACCCTACATCTTGTCTTTCTTGGGTTCTAGTCACCTCTCCCTCTGCCCCATGCCCATCCCCCTCTCAGGAAATAGTAGGAATGCATAAGAAGGAAAAGAGCCCTGTGTGGCTTCTAATGTTTTTGTGAAAGTATTTAACCATGATAATGCAAATAACAGAAGGAGAGAGAAAGAATAAACTCTTTCTGGATATTTCAACGCACACTTTATATGTTCCTTTGTGAGAAGGGGTAATAATATAAAACAACTGGCCCATAGAATTTAAAAGCCACTGTAGCACTAACTCACAAACTAAAAGCAAAACAATGGGTAACAATTCTGAAAGACCAAAACTGTGAGTAACATTCCAGTTTGGTATTCTTTTAAAGGAGGTTAAAATAAATGTGGTGTTAGCTAGTTACTTAAGTCTTCATCTTTTATAGATCCTGTAACTCTAATTCGGCATTTGCACGTTGTTAATGGTGAAATTGCTTCGACAGTGCTCCTGGGTTTTATTCCCAGTTGTGGCTGAGAAGCAAAGCCATGGCCTCCCAAGATCTTTGTGCAACTTAGGGTCCTGGGCTTTAGCCAACAGTGTAGTCTCCCTTTCCAGGAGAAAGAAACTAATGAAACAAGTGCCTCACTCCCTTTATCAAACATTGAATTTAGTCAGGAGAGTCAAGAAACAGCCGCCTTTAACATTGTGTGACTTAGTACACCTCAAAGAGGGAAAGGTGAGCTGAAAGCTGCATTAGAAACCTGTTGAGTTGTTTAAGAAGACTATTCTGGGTGACCCAGGTTTACCAGAGATGTGTTTACCTGAGACTAAGGTGTGTCTACAGTGGTATAGCTATTCCAATGACATGGGAAGTCTGTTATGGAGAGCTCCAGAACCTGTTTTACAACAGGCTTCTATTATGTTTCATTGATCAGAAACTATAGAATGATCCAAACCAGAGTTTGTTCTTGTTATCTTTTCCATAAGGCCATGCTTCTGATAAACTCTGGGGACCAGAGAGGTAACAGATTGGTATGCTAGAGTCAAGTCATCAAGTACAACTTTCTCGTTTTATGGATGAGAGGAATTAATATCAGAGAGATTATTACCCTATCCCCACAGCTGGTCATTGACAACACAGAGTCTAGAATTCATGTTTTCTTATACCAGGCTGCAGGAGAATTTATCCTTTAGATATTTATTCATTCACCTCTACAGATGCTAAGTCAGCTGAACAGGTAGGAATAAGGATTAATATTCTACTTTTAACATTGCTTTCAAGTTTTCAGAATTTCATCTCTTCTAAAAACTGGGAGCAAAATTGGGTGATTTGGAGCCTGTAAATAAAACCATTACTTTTAAAAACAAATACACAAAAAAAGTTATACCTAAAGTATCATCCCATTTTTGTGTAGTTTTACTTTAACAGTGAAATGACTGATTTTATAAGAAATAAACACACCAGAATTGGCATATCCTCCTGCAAGCTAAGGCCCTGTAAAATAGTCTTCTTGGGAACCCATAGACTTTATTCCAGTGATATCTTCAGTACTCTCTCAGCTTGTGGGGAACTCTCTGTGAACTACTTGAATGGCTTACAGCCCATTCTTTTGAATATTTCCAGTGGTGGTAAATCTTGGCCTTTCAGAATAAATTCAGTGTTTGGAAAAGCATGAGATCCTAGGATCCAAGTCTGATGAATAAAAAGGATGCTTAGACTGAGGAATAATGGAGTTGGGGTCACATAAGAGATACGAATATAAAGAAATAAAACTTAGTTCTTTCCTGGCTTAAAACTGTCTCTAAACCAATACTAAAATATTTTGAGCAGCACTAGCAGAATCCTTAGAATAAACATACAAGGTCTTTCAAGGTGACTTTTGGAAGGACCATAGCCACTTAGAGGTATCCGTTCTGCTATGTTAAATTTTAACATTAGTAATTGCTTTATAATTACAACTCATAAGTTTAAAGTAAATAAAAATCCATTTTTAATTAGCATTTTTTCTCAAAATAAATGCCCGGGACCATGATTAGTATTTTCAGATAATAATAGCTTGAGAAGAAATCGTTTAAAGATTAAATTGCCAAAAATACTAACTCTTGAAAAATGTATTTTACAAGTGTTTTTCAGATGGCCTGAAACCCCTAATCTCAACCTTTACAACGCAGTGGCATTACACTTATGTTGGTGTTATGTGTGAGATCCTAAAGTTTTGCCCTAGTTGGGGGTCATTAGCATCTTAAAAATGACTGAGGCTCAGTATTGGGGATAGTAGAATAAAGTGGGGACCTAGCTGGAAAAAAATAGGCTACGGGGAGCAAAAGTAAAACCTCTGACCTCTCCCCACCCTTGTTCCTATTAAGATGAAAATTTGATATAAGAAACAACCTGAAACTTGCAAATATTTGTGATTTCCCTCTAAAATTCATTTTGAATGTTTCATGCATTGTATACTTTTTGTGACTCTGTGGTACTTCCTTTAACAGGTCTTTATTGTTTTTCAAATCATTTTACTGGACCACTTTCGTACCATATGAATGATATAGGGGAAATACCAACTTGCTAATATTTCCCTTTTTTAGCACTAAAAGACTGCTGTATATGAATGTAAGTGAAAGAAGGGCTGAGACCATGACAGTTTGTATGTAGTATATGTTGACCCCCTAAGATAATTTTGAAACATGAAGCAACAGGCAATGAAGAGGACAACCTTAGATCCCCATGGAAATATTGATGTAACAACTTTGGGAGTGTAGCTCTTCATAATAAAATACCTTCTTTCTGCTATGTTTTCAGATTATTTTCATTTAGGTAACTGTGAGTATTTTCTCTGTGAGGTTTACAGAAACTAGTCTATCCTTTTCATCACATTGAAAGGACAATCCAAACCTTAGCCAGTTATTTTTCAGTATTATTGATTGAGAATGGTGTCTTGAACCCTTCTCTTCCTTTTTCAAATGAATTCTATTTCCAAGTTGTCTGTGTCTTTTGAAGTCCCTCTTATATAGTATTTGTTACATTACAATTTAACATACATAGGAGACAAAAAAAAGAATAATTAACTAGTAAGTCCCTTATTCCTGTTAATATATATTTATATATCTCCTGAATCAAATTGAATTCAAAATTTTTTAAGAGAGATTGAATGCTGATACAGTATGATCAGAAGAATCCAAGAGAATCTCATCCTCCAGAAAGTCATTAGAGCTTGACTGTTTGTTTGCCCATTCAAGGACAAATTAAAGATTGGCTTCAGAAGTATCACATTGAACTGTTAATACTAGAGTAAAAAAAATTCATCAAATCAAATTTCTCCCCATTTGAAGGGATCCAAGGTATCCTTGGGTTATGTGGGAGGGAATCATGCTTGGTCCAGTTACATGAAAACTTTTGTGTGTGGATCCAGTCTTCACTCCAAACACCAAATCTTGTTGACAGTGGAGAGGTATGGTAAGTAGCTCCTGTTGTCACTCAAATGAGGGTGTGAAAAATATAGAAAAAAATCTTCCATGTTATGCTTGAACCATGTACAAATGTACCCTGTGTATCTTTTTAAAAAACATTTAAATTATATAGTTTTTCTTTGTATTGTTAACAAAATGCATTGAACTGGATTTTTTTTCCCCTCATCTGAACATAGTATAAATTTTAAAGAGTATTGTGATATCAAGCACTTTAACATACATATCATTAAAACTGATGTGGGTTTTTCAGATTTTGGAGTACATTTAAATATGACTTTTCATGCTTTGTTCTTTACAAATAAAACCGTGGGATTGATACTTTGTTTTTGCTTCATTATTGTAGAATCTTAATTCTGAGTGGTCAAGGACAAGTAACTTCAGAAAGTAGAAAGATAAAATCAAATCCATTATGTAGTAAAAATACAGTTTTCTGTGCAACTGGTTATCTAAAAGGGTAAAAAAAAAATGTTTGTCCTTTTATTTCATACCATACAGCAAAGGTCAGTTCTTGGTGGCTTAATGACTGAGGTGGTTTGTAAGTGTATGTACCCCCAGAAAAACATGTTCTTGAAGTTAATCCATTCCTGTGGGTGTAAACCCATTGTAAGTAGGACCTTTTATTAAGGCTACTTAAGTTGTGTTTTGGTTTTCTAAAGCTGATGAAATGCAATATACCAGAAATTGGTTAGCTTTTACAGTGGGGATTTATTAACTTACAAGTTTACAGTTCTGAACTATGAGAATGTCCAAATCAAGGCATCATCAGACAATATCTGGACTACTCTGTCACATGGTGATGCACATAGCCAACATCTGTTGGTCATTCTTTCCCGGGTTTTGTTTGTTCAGCTTCTGGCTTCAGTGGCTTCTTCTCTGTTTTCTGTGTGTCCTCTCACCTTCTCTGGTTTTGTTTTGTTTTGTTTTTCTGTGTGCTTCTCTGAGCTCTGTGTTTTAACCTCTTATTAAGGACTCCAGTAAGAAGATTAAGATCCACCTTTGGGTATTCCTCAGCTGAAATAATCAAAAGGTCCCACCCACAATAGGTCTATACTCACAGCAATGAATTAAAAGAACATGATCTTTTCTGGAGTACATACAGCTTCAAGCCATCACAAAGTGTGATCCACCTCAATCAGGATGGAATCCTATTTAAACAAAATGAACACAGAGAGAGAAAAAGCCACAGGAAGCAAGAAGCTGAAGAGACCAGAAAATGCTGCTATGTGCTTGCCATCTGACAGAGGAGCCAAGAATCAACAGCAGCCAATCCCAGGATACCACAGTCTTAACGGAGAATACATTGCCTTGATAAGTCTGTGAGCAAAAAAGTTTCCATTGTGTAAGCTGAACCATTTCATGTTATTTGCTTGAGCAGCCTAGAAACTAAACAATTTTGGTATCAGGAGAATGGGATGCTATTGCAAATACCAAAAAATGTGGAAACTCCTTTGGAATTGGGTAATGGGTAGAAGCTGGAAGAATTGTGAGGCACTTGATAGAAAGGCCTAGATTACTTTGAAGAGAATATTGGTAGAAATATGGATGGTAAAGGTACTTCCAGTGAGGCCTTAGAAGAAAATGGTGACCATGTTACTAAAAACTGTAGGAAAGGCAATCTTCATTTTAAACTTACAGAGAATTTGGCAAAATTGAGTTCTGGTGTCTGATGGAAGGCAGAATTTGAAAGTTGATGAACTTGGAGATCTAAGCTAAGTATAAAGAGTGCAGCCTAGCTTCTGGCAGCTTGTAGTAAAATGCAAGAGGAAAGGGGTGAGTTGAAGACTGAACTCCTGCACACAAATAACCAGAAATTGATGGTTTGAGAAATTTTGAGCTATCTGAAAGTGAATCACCAGAGAATCATGCACTGTGTGAGGGTTTAACTGAACATGGTTCCAGACAGCCATTTCAGGGGAAGTCAGAATTGGAAATGTAGTTATCCTGGAAAGAGATATAGAAAGTTCTTTTGCCTGATGGTTTGGATTCTTGTGTACTACCTGTAAAGCAAGTTTTTTGTGTGTAATCTGTATGAATGGTGCCACTGCCAACCTGGATTAAAAGGAACAAATTGAAGGAAAAAATACTTCAAGCATCGAACCATGGAGCCTGAGGTCTGGACCGAAGACATCTTGTGCCAAGAGAGCAAGTCCACCCACGTGTATAGAGAGGTTGAGTCTGCCCTGGCACTTGGAGAGGGTGGGCCTTCTGCTCTGGAAGGCAGAGCAAAGGAACAAAGGATTACTGACAGGAAAAGAGCTGGCACCCCAGTGCTCAGAGTGTGGACCGCTGGGAATTGTGGAGAGTCTGGCCGCCATCCTGATGCTTGGAGAGGGTGGAGCCTTCAGGGAGAGCATATCCAGTGTGCAAGCACTTGGAAGGGATGAGGCTTTACCAGGCTTGGAGAACAAAACATGGTCCATAAATATCTCTCAGACCTTGATATCTGATGGCGTGAATTGAAACAAAACATGGTTCCATAAATGACTCAGACCTTGAAATCTTGAAAGCTATGCCCTGCAAGTTTTCAGAATTGTTTGGAACCCATGACCCCTGTTTCCTTCCAGTTTCTCCCTATGGGAATGGGAATGTTTATCTTATGCCTTTCCCTCTTTTGTATACTGAAGCAGATAACTTGTTTTCTAGGATCCACAGAGAGGAATTGTGCCCCAGGACAGACCACACTCATAACTGATTTTGATGAGATCTCATAACTAGCATTTTTACTGAAATGACTTAAGGCTTTGGGGATGATGGAATGAATATTATTTTTGCATGTAGAAAGAACATGTCCAGAGGTTGGAGTGATGGTTTGGAGCTGTATGTACCCCAGAAAAACACATTCTTAAGTTTAATCCATTCCTGGGGATGTGAAACCATTCTAAGTAGGACCTTTTGACAAGGATACTTCAGTTAAGATGTGACCCACCACAATCAGTAAAGGACTCTATTACTGGAGTCCTTTTATAAACAGAATGAATACTGAGAGAGAGGAGAAAGCCATAGACAGCAAGAAACTGACACAGAACCTGGAAGAGACCAGAAGATCCCGCTATATGCCTTGCCATATGACAAAGGAATGAAGAATTAGTGACAACCAGCACGAGAACACCACAGTCTTCAGGGAGAAAGCATCACTTTGTTGATGCCTTGTTTGGCCATTTTCCTGGCCTCAAAACTGAGCAAATAAATTTGCATTGTTTAAGCAAATTCCCATTTGCTTGAGCAGTCTGTGAAACTAAAATGACTTAAATGTGAAATGCAAACGATTTTTAGAAGAAACTATACAGTGAATTTATGAACTGGGGAATGGGAAGGATTTCTTTAAGCACTCAATTCATAAAGGTAAGTGTGATAAATCTGTGTTAAAATTAAGAATTTCTTGCGATCCAAAGATACCATAATAAAAGACAAACTAAAGACTTATATTCTCAATCCATTAGTGATAGTCAGTATGTATTTTAGTTTATAAAAGCTGCCAAAATGAAATGGCTTAGAGGAATTTATTAAGTTGCAAGTTTACAGTTCTAAGGCCAGAAAATGCCCAAACTAAGGCATCCAGGGGAAGTCACCTTGGCTCAATATGACCGATAATGTTTAGGGTTTCTCTCTCAGCTGGGAAGGCATATGGTGACAACAACTTGCTTTCTCTCTTCGCTTCTTGTTTCAAACATTTTTCCCTGGGGGCCATTTTCTTTCTTCATCTCCAAAGGTCTCTGGCTGTGGGCTCTCTGGTTTTTCCAAAATGGCTCTGTCTTTTTTTTTTCAATCTACCCAATTTATTTTACCCCTTATCCCCCCATTATTCATTTATTTTTTATCCATATTTTTTTACTCATCTGTCCATATCCTGGTTAAAAGGAGCATTAGACACAAGGTTCTCACAAACACAGTCATATTGTAAAACTTTTATCTTTATACAATCATCTTCAAGAATCAAGGCTACTGGAACACGGCTCAGCAGTCTCGGGTACTTCCCTCCAGCCATTCCCCATAAACTAAAAAGGAATATCTATATAATACACAAGAATAACCTCCAGGATAAACCCTTGACTCTGTTTGAAATCTGTCAGCCACTGGCACTTTATTTTGTCTCATTTCTCTCTGCCTTTTGGTCAAGATACCAGGTCCTGGCTCATGTTAAGAGGATGCCAGGGAAATTTACACTCCTGGGAGTCATGTCCCTCATAGGAGTGAGTTCACTTGCCAAGTTGGCTTAGAGAGGTCACATCTGAATCACAAAAGAGGTTCTCTGGGGGAGACACTTGGCCTAATTTTAAGTATGCTTACCCTATCCTTTGCAGGAATAAGTTTCATAGGGGTGATCCCCAAGATTGAGGGATCAGCCTATCGATTTGGTTGTCCCCACTGCCTGTGAGAGTATCAAAAATTCTCCAAATGGGTAAGTTGAATTCCCTCCTTTCTCCCCAGTCCCCACAGGGGACTTTGCAAATACTTCTTTATTCACTGTCCAAATTACTCTGGGAAATATCAGGGCATCACATTAACCTGAGCAAACCAACAAAATCTCTTGCCCTATTCAAGATTCCGTGTACTTATGGTGTTCAACTAAACTGCTCATACAACTTAAATTAAGTAATGCACTGCCAAAATGGTTCTCTCTTAAAGGGCCCCAGTAAGCAACCTCACCTTGAATGGGTAGAGATGCATCTCCGTGGAAACTATCTAGTCAAAAGTTACCACCCATAATTAGGTAGGTCACATCTCCATGAAAACAATAAAAAAGATTCCATCCAGCAATATTGAATGAGGATTAAAGAATTTGGCTTTTCCGTGGGTACAACAGATTCAAACTTTGGAAGACATGTTATTACCAAATGCAAAAATACATTCATTCCATATAATATCAGAAAGCCTTAAGCCATTTCAGTGATAATATAAATAAAATACAAGTCAGAAACAGTACAAAATCTCATCAAAGTCAGCTACAGGCATGGTTTTTCCTAAGGCAAAATTCTCCTCTGGCTGTGGACCTGTAAAACTCAGAACAAGCTATCTGCTGCAAACCTACAAAGGAGGAACAATCATAGGATAGATGTTCCCATTTCTACAAGGAGAAATTTGAAGGAAAACAGGGGTCATTGGACCCAAACAGTTCCAAAACCCTTCAGGGCAAATTGTATTAGATTTCGAAGGCTGGAAGTCATTTATCCTGAGGGTTTTAGAAAGAAGCAGTCCCACCCCTTCCAAGGGCCTAAGCAGTGGCCCAGCTCTCTCCAAATACAACCTTGAGGGAACATTGGGGGGACCACCTTTTTCTCAGCTATACCCTCTCCAAGCATTGGGGCCACACCTGGGCTCTCTGCCATCTCCAGGGCACAAACTCAACCCTGAAGTGTGGTGGCAGCCAGGCCCTCCCCAAACCCCAAGGAATGTGCTCCACCCACTCCAAGGCCTGAGGCAGCAAAACTCTTCCACTGCAATGAGATGGAAGGCCCACCCTCTGCCTTTGAGGGTAACTCACCCTCTCCAAGTGCTTGGGTGTGTTCACTCTCCTGGCCCGAGGTTTCTTGACTTCAGACCTTAGCTTCCATAGTTCTGCCTCTCCAGTTATTTTTTCCTCCAATTTGTCCATCTTCTGCCCCTTTTATTCCAGACTTAAAGTGGTTCCATTTATACAAATCCCACAACACTCTTATTAGTTTTCTATGCAGTATGCCAGTATTCATGCCCATCAGACAAAAGGACTTTCCACAGGACTTCCGGAGAAGATGGCGGCTTAGTAAGACGTGCGGGTCTTAGTTCCTCCTCCAGAAAAGCAACTAAAGAAACAGAAACAATACGAAACAGCTCCCGGAGTCACGACAGAGACCAAAAAGACAGCGTACCCCATTCTGGAACAGCTGAACGGGCAGGGAGAATCTGCTGTGGTGAGATACCCGAGGGGCGCGCGTTTTCCCGGTCGGGCGGCTGGTGACTGGGGTCCCCTCCACGCACGTGGCTCCCCGGTCTGACTGGGAACGTTGGATAGCGGGGCCCTCCCGTCACGCTTGGCATTTCGGGCCAGCTGGGCAATTAGGACCGGCACTCTCCCAAGCCGCGGCGGCCAGCGACCCCCGCCTCCACATGCGGTTTCCCAGCCGACTGCTGTGCAGACAGACGAGCACCACGAGCGCCACCTACTGGGCAGGAAAAGAAAAACAGAGCCCAGAGATTTCACAAAAAGCTTTCAACCAGCTGGGTCCCACACCCAGGGAAATCTGATCAAATGCCCAGACACCAGCAGAAAATAATGGATGACGCTCGGAAAATTGAAGATATGGCCCAGTCAAAGGAACAAACCAATAGTTCAAATGAGATACAGGAGCTGAGACAACTAATGCTGAATATACGAACAGAAATGGAAAAACTCTTCAAAAACCAAATCAATAAATTGAGGGAGGACATGAAGAAGACATGGGCTGAACAAAAAGAAGAAATAGAAAATCTGAAAAAACAAATCACAGAACTTATGGGAGTGAAGGATAAAGTAGAAAAGATGGAAAAAACAATGGATATGTACAATGATAGATTTAAAGAGACAGAAGATAGAATTAGTGATTTGGAGGATGGAACATCTGAATTCCAAAAAGAAACAGAAACTATAGGGAAAAGAATGGAAAAACTTGAGCAGGGGATCAGGGAACTGAATGACAATATGAAGCGCACAAATATACGTGTTGTGGGTGTCCCAGAAGGAGAAGAGAAGGGAAAAGGAGGAGAAAAACTAATGGAAGAAATTATCACTGAAAATTTCCCAACTCTTAAGAAAGACCTAAATTTGCAGATCCAAGAAGTGCAGCGCACCCCAAAGAGAACAGACCCAAACAGGCGTTCTCCAAGACACTTACTAGTTAGAATGTCAGAGGTCAAAGAGAAAGAGAGGATCTTGAAAGCAGCAAGAGAAAAACAATCTGTCACATACAAGGGAAACCCAATAAGACTATGTGTAGATTTCTCAGCAGAAACCATGGAAGCTAGAAGACAGTGGGATGATATATTTAAATTACTAAAAGAGAAAAACTGCCAACCAAGACTCCTATATCCAGCAAAATTGTCCTTCAAAAATGAAGGAGAAATTAAAACATTTATAGACAAAAAGTTACTGAGAGAATTTGTGACCAAGAGACCAGCTCTGCAAGAAATACTAAAGGGAGCACTAGAGTCAGATACGAAAAGACAGAAGAGAGAGGTATGGAGTAAAGTGTAGAAAGAAGGAAAATCAGATATGATATATATAATACAAAAGCCAAAATGGTAGAGAAAAATATTATCCAAACAGTAATAATACTAAAAGTTAATGGACTGAATTTCCCAATCAAAAGACATAGAATGGCAGAATGGATTACGACCCAGCAATACCACTGCTAGGTATCTACTCAAGGGACTTAAGGGCAAAGACACAGACAGACATTTGCACACCAGTGTTTATAGCAGCATTATCTACAATTGCAAAGAGATGGAAACAGCCAAAATGTTCATCAACAGACGAGTGGCTAAACAAACTGTGGCGTATACCTACGATGGAATATTATGCAGCTTTAAGACAGACTAAATTTATGAAGCATGTAATAACATGGATGGACCTAGAGAACATTATGCTGAGTGAGTCTAGCCCAAAACTAAAGGACAAATACTGTAAGGTCCCACTGATGTGAACCGACATTCGAGAATCAGCTTGGAATATATCATTGGTAACAGAGACCAGCAGGAGTTACAAACAGGGTAAGATAATGGGTAATTGGAGCTGAAGGGATACAGACTGTGCAACAGGACTAGGTACAAAAACTCAAAAATGGACAGCACAATAATACCTAAGTGTAATGTAACTAGGTTGGAACACTGAATGAAGCTGCACCTGAAATATGGTTTTTTGTTTGTTTGTTTGTGTGTTTGTATCTTTTGTTTTTGTTTTTTTCTTTTTCCTTTTTATATATATATCTATTATTAGTATTATTATTTTAATTCTCTTCTCTATATTAACATTCTATATCTTTTTCTGCTGTTTTGCTAGTTCTTTTCCTAAATCGATGCAAATGTACTAAGAAATGATGTTCATACATCTATGTGATGATACTAAGAATTACTGAGTGCATTTGTAGAATGGAATGATTTCTAAATGTTGTGTTAATTTCTTTTCTTTTTTTTGATTAATAAAAAAATTAAAAAAAAAAAAAAGGACTTTCCACAAATGTGGATAACTCCATCTCAAATCCTGGTTTTTGTTTTTTATTTTTAAATGGCTGACTGCCTCATGTTTGGTCTCATATGGGGCACTATTCTCTGAGGTCTCACTTTCTGGAAGCCCAGAATTTTCGAGACCATCAATTTCTGTTTTCATTTTAACCAAGAGTTCAATGCTCACCTTATCTTTTTCCTGTCACATTTTA
The DNA here is from genome assembly GCF_023851605.1 of Tamandua tetradactyla. Lineage (NCBI taxonomy): Eukaryota > Metazoa > Chordata > Mammalia > Pilosa > Myrmecophagidae > Tamandua > Tamandua tetradactyla. Next base: position 94,359,388 of record NC_135333.1, on the reverse strand, counting down.
CTATAAGTTGCAAGGAGAAGCCAGGCTGCCTTTTTCACATTTAGTTTGGAAATTTCTTCAGCTAAGTATCCTGGCTCATCACCTTTAAAATCTAACTTTGAGACTGAACTGGTATAATATAGGAATGCCTAGAGTGTATAACGATAGTGACTAAATGTACAAATTTAAAAATGTTTTTGCATGAGGAAGAACAAAGGAATGCCAATACTGCAGGGTGTTGAAAATAGATGGCAATTAATATTTTAAAATTTTAACTTATGTGTGAGACTAAAGCAAAAAATGTTTATTTGGTTCAAAATTTATATTTTGACTAGGTAGTTCCTATTATAACTTATGTGGACAGCTTAATTGAACACCATAAGTACATGGAATCTTGAGTAGAGCATAAGATTTTGTAGATTTTTCCAGAGTGATGCCCCAATAAATCCCAGAGTGATTTGAACAGTGAATAAAAAAGTATTTTCTAAGTCCCCTTGGGGGAATGGTGAGAGAGGGGGAAAATTCAACTTCCCCAAGTGGAGAATCCTTGATATTCTCACAAGCAATGGGGACAACCAAAGCAATAGGCTGAGTACCCAATCCTCAGGTTTGTTCACATGAAACTTAACCCCGCAAAGGATGGGTCAAGCCTACTTAAAATTAGGTCTGAGTCACCCCCAAGAGAACCTCATTTGTTGCTCACATGTAGCCTCTCTCTTCCAGCCAACACAACAAGAATACTCACTGTCCTCCCCCTCTCTATGTGCGACATGACACCCAGAGGTGTGGACCTTTCTGGCAACGTGGGATAGAAATCCTAGAATGAGCTGGGACTCAGCACCAAGGGATTGAGAAAACCTTCTCAACCAAAAGGGGCAAAAGAGAAATGAGACAAAATAAAGTGTCAATGACTGAGAGATTTCAAACAGAGTCGAGAGGTTATCCTGGAGATTATTCTTATGCATTAATTAGATATCACCTTTTTAATTAAGGTATAACAGAGAGGCTGGAGGGAACTGCCTGAAAATGTAGAGCTGTGTTCCAGTAGCCATTTTTCTTGAAGATGATTGTACAATGATGTAGCTTTCACAAAGTGACTGTGTAATTGTGAAAACCTTGTGTCTGATGTTCCTTTTATCTACCTTATTGACAGATGAGTAAAACATACGGAATAAAAATAAATAATAGGAGAACAAATGTTAAAATAAATTAATAGATTCAAATGCTAAGGATCAATGAAAGGGAGGGGTAAGGGGTATGGTACGTATGAATTTTTTCCTGTTTTTATTTCTTTTTATGAATTGATGCAAATGTTCTAAGAAATGATCATGATAAGAAATATACAACTATGTCATGATACTGTGAATTGCTGATTATATATGTAGAACAGAATAATCATATGTTAAGAATGTTTGCGTTTGTTATATTTTTAAAAAATTTGAAAATTAATAAATAAAAAAATCTAACTTTCATCCAACAGAAAGTACTCAATTTGGCCAAATTATCTGTCATTTTGAAACAAGGGTCACCTCCCTTCCAATTTGCAAAAACGCATGCATTATTTCTGTCTAAGGCCTTATATAGGTATCTTTAGAGCCTACATTTTCTACCAACAGTCTCTTCAAAGCATTCTAGGCCTTCCCTATCAAGTTCCTCATACCTCTTCCAAATCTTCCCCTTATCCATTTAAAAAACCATTCCAACATATTTGATATTTGCAAACTGCAACAGCACCCCACTTTTCCAGTACCAAAATCTGTTTTAGTTTGTGAAGGCTGCCAGAATGCAATATGCCAGAAATGGAATGGCTTTTAAAAGGGGAATATATTAGGTTGCAAGTTTACAGTTCTAAGGTTGTCAAAATGTCCAAACTAAGACAACCAGGGAAAAATACCTTGGCTCAAGAAGACATGATATTCGGGATTTTTCTCTTGGCTCAGAGGGCATGTAACAACATCTGCTAGTTTTCTCTCCCAGCTCCTTGTTTCAAACATTTTCCACAGGGAAGTTTTCTTTTTTCAACTCTACCATTTTTAATCTTTTGTGTACCCCAGAAAAGCCATGTCCTTTAATCCTCTTTCAATCTTGCTGGGTGGGGTCTTTTTTATTGTTTCCATGGAGATGTGTCTCCACCCCTTCAAGGTGGGGTTGCTTACTGGAGTCTTTTAAGAGGGAATCATTTTGGAAAAACCAAGGAATCTTTACCTGGATGCCTTAGTTTGGACATTTTTAAAGCTTTGCCTTAATTAGGATATTCTCATGGCCTTAGAACTGTAAACTTGCAACTTAATAAATTAGCCTTTTTAAAAGCTGTTCCAGTTCTGGTATATTGCATTCCAGCAGCTTACTAACCAGTACAACCTCCTGTGGGCTCCACTGGCTCTAAAGCTTTTTCCAAAATGGTTCCCTCTTAAAGGGCTCCAGCAAGCCACCTCACTCAGCATTACTGAATGAGGATTAAAGGACATAATTTTTCTGGGGCACGTAATAGCTTCAAACTGGCACAGTATGAAGTAATTACATTATATTCCCTATAGTAAAAGTCAAAGGCAAAGATTCATTCAACAAATGAACATGGATTAATTATCCAGTGTGAGTTAACTGTTGTTTTAGGTGCTGGTCAAATTGCTGTTCAAACACGCACAAATCTAATTTCAGCCCTCATGAAATTTATATGCTAATATAAGGAGGAAATACTCAATAAGCATGATAAGCAATATAGTTAGTTAGATAATAAGATAAGCAAAAAAGAGGGATTGAAAATATATTTGGGGCTACTGGTAGTGGACTGAAATTATAAATTGATTATCCAGGTAAGACTTCCTGAAAATTGAGTTGCCTTTAATGAAATTGTCGGTAGAGGTGGGAGATGAAGGAAAAGTAAACAGTAAAAATGGCCAGTGTGGTAGGAAGGGAATCTGAATGGTGATTTTCAGGCAGTCAAGTGAAGAAAGTGTTTCAAGGAGAAGAAAGAGATCAACTGTCAAATATTCCTGATCAAGTAAGATGTGGTATGAGAAATTACTTTTGGATTATGGAGATCACTGGTAACCTTAATAAGAGTAGTTTCAATGGAATAGTAAGAGTGAAAACCTGATTGAAATGGATTCACTAGAGAATTGGAAAAGGGAAACTAGAGATAATGAGTGTAGACAATTCCTTTGAAGATTTTTGTTACAAATTAAGGAGAGACACTAAATAGGACATGATGTCCTGGGGTGTAAGTCTCCCTGGCAATGTGGGACATGACTTCCAAGGATGAGCCTGGCCCTGGCACCATAGGATCAACAATGCCTATCTACCAAAAGGAAGAAAAGAAATGTAACCAAATAAACTATCATTGGCTAAGAGATTTCAAATAGTGTGAAGAGGCTATTCTGGAGGTTACTCTTACGCAAGCTCCAGTGAGATATTGCTAATTCCCATGGTATGCCACACCCCAACCAACAGTTTTCCTGTAAACCCTAAAGAATACCCTGAGCTCTATCTGAGACTCTATAAAAAGTTTCACTCACTAAGTTTATTTTTCAGAAACCTAAAACCTCCAGAGGGTTCCTAGGCCAGATAAGCCCTGAAACCCAGAGTTACCAGTATCTCCAAAAGCATCAACCAGTTGCATCCCCCCACCCCATAACGTCAACACGCCTTTTCAACATGAAGAAGTTAAAATGGTCATTGACCAAATATTCCTGAAGATTAAGAGAGAGATCAAAAGAGAAGGAGGGGTCAGAGAAGATAGAATTTAACAAATGATTATGACTACTGAATCATATTGATATTTATTTATAGTCCCCAGTGTCTTAAAGCAGCTAGAAGGAAATTCCTAATATAGTGGAACTGTAACCAATAACCATACATTGAAATTTGTTCTACAACTACTTGTTAAATTGTACTTTGAAATTTATCAGTTTTTTGTATATGTATTTCACAATAAAAAATGTTAAAAATAAATAAATAAAAGAGAGAAATGAGGAGATATTTGAAGAAAAGGGGGTTTGAGGTTTAAGATGAGGACTAGCAGAATGCTTAGATACTGTTGGGAATGATCCAAAAGAGGAAAATTTTTAAAGCAGCAGCCCTGAGGAGATGGGATTTATTGCAGAATTGGAAGGTTGGCTTAGCTAGTGGTACAGACACAGCAGCCATGGTTATAGAAGAGAAACAGAGTATGAGAGCACAGGCAGTGGTGGAAGGTTATGGAAGTCCTCTTGGAATTTTTTCCTTTTTCTCTGGGGAGCACAAAAATTCATCACCTGAGCATCAGGGAGAAGAGGCTGGAGATTTGAAGAGAAAGGAAAAAAATATGAAATTGCCATGTAAGAGTGAGTGAACTAAGGAAACACAGTACGATTGCTAGGCAGTACTTAAGGCCCACTTGAAATAAGCGATCATAATTTTTTTTAATTTTAAAGAGATCTGTCAGCATGGTCTTATCTGAAAGTCTGATCAAAAGCAGGAGTTGGAGTTAAGTACAGATGCATAATGTGTTTATTGAAGCTATCTTCTCATTGCAAGGATTGGATTGAAGTTTCCTCCATGAAAGGAAAGGGTTACTGGTTAATGTGCTTGTTGTTTGTGGGGAATGTCCAGATTGATTTTCCAGACAGCATCCTAATTCATTTGCATGCCATTTGATGATATAATGGCTCCTGAACTTCCCGCAATGCAGTTAATACTAATTTGTCCCTCTCTAGATCTTAAGTCATCTCCAGATGCTTTAGCTAAATCTGTGGCTGTATGTTTCAGCTACTATGTTATCTTAGCTAAAACTTTTCCTTACTGCTGGGTGGCCCTAATTGGGAAAGGCCTCCTAGCATTCTCTGCCTGATGTACCCATACTCTTTAAACCCCATAATTAATCAGATTATGAATTGTTGCCATCAGAAGAAGTAAAGGGATTTTTTTTTGAGACTGCTCTCCCACAGAACAAATCAGTTGAGAACCACATATGAGCAGTAAACATTTTATGTGAATATGTGCACATGCACGTGTGTATGCATCCACAGAAAAATGTAAATATTCTTAAAACAGCATACCTGGTTTTAAGATAACCTTGAATATAACCATTACTCAGTAAGCATTAAATAAATATATCTTTTTTTTCACTATGTAATGATATATCCATCAGGGTCCAATCAGGTGGCAAAAACCGTACAGCAGTTTGAACAGGGGTGGTTTAATATAAAGAATTAACTATAAGAAATTGGACCCAGTAGATAGAGGTGGCTGAAAGATGCACTGACTGAGAAGTAGATTGGCAAACTATGATGTAAACATCAGATTGAACAAGGTGCTGCTACAAAAAGAAACGAAGTTGTGGGGCATGCAATGATGTGAATGAACCTGTGGGGTATTTGGTGAGACAAAATAAGCCAGAAACAAAAGAGCAAATATTGTATGATCTCATTTGGAAAATACTGATAAGAACACTGGGCCTAGATTGCAATCTCTTAGAGCAGTCACATTCGGTCCAGAGTGATAATTGTCATCTCTGAATTTTGAGGAGCCAATGTATAATGTAATGTATATGTATAACCTGGTATTTAGAGATAAGAATGAAGTTGATCAGATCAGGATTAAGGTAATTTGGAATACAGGGATAAGGAAGACATTGCCTGTATTTTAGAACTTCACCTACTCTTTGAGGCCAAAGGAACAAAGTTTTATTATGTCCAGAACCTAGGTTTCCTGAAGCACATAATTTAACTCAACTTGTCTGGATAGATCGTTTAAACAATTTAAACACAGGGAGCCCAGAATAAGAATGAGAGCCTTTAATCCTGAACAGCTTAATGAAATGCCTGGATACATCCCAGAGTATATTAAGCAGATCATCAAAAAGTATTGGCAAAGTCCCTTGAAGGATGGGAGAGAAATTATAGAACTATTAAACTTTACCACCAGGGAAACCCCAGCTATTGTGTCAACCATTAGGGAAACCCAAATCAATAGACCAAGCCCTTGATCTTGAGACTTGCTCTTGTGAAGCTTATTTATGTAGCAGAGAAGCTTAGCCTACCTATGCCTAACAGTCACCTCTGGAGGACCTCTTTTGTTGCTCAGATGTGGCCTTTCTCTCCCTAAGCCCAAATCTGCAAGTGAAACCAGTGCCCTCCCCACTACATGAGACATGACATCTAGGGGTGAAAGTCTCCCATGTGGTGTGGAAGATGACCCCCAAGGATAAGCCTGTCTCTGGCACCGTGGGATCAACAATACCATCCTGACCAAAAGAGGGAAAAGAAGTGTGACAAATAAGGTATCAGTGGCTGAGAGAGTTCAAATACAGTTGAAAGGCTACTCTGGAGATCACTCTTATGCATGCTTCAGTTAGACATTTCTACCTATTATAACTTGTCAAACCCCAACCAAAACCATTCCTGCCAATCCTAAAGAATGCCTAGTACATTATATAAGACTCTACAAAGGTCCCATGCACTAGGGTAACTTTCCAGAAACCTACAACCTCCAAATGGGTCCCTGAGCCAGATAAGTCCTGAAATGCAGAGGGGCCAGCCTTTTTGAACATCAATGAATTCATCCCCTACCCCATATTATTGACAGCCCCTTTCAACATGAAAAAGTTAGAATAGGCATAGCCCAAATACCCCTAAAGAGTGGGAGAAAGATCAAATTGATGTTGGAGTATAAGTGCTGAATCATTATTATGCTGATATTTCTTTTAGCCTTCAGTACCTTAGAGCAGCTAAAAATAAAAACCTAAAATTGTAGAATTGTAACCCATACCAAACTCTGAAATCTGTTCTACAACTAATTGTTGCAATGTACTTTGAAATTTATGGCTTTTATGTATATATGTTATTTAAAGAGAAGGAAGAGTATAATAGATAAAATAGGATTTAAGAAATGGGTATGACTGCTGAATCATTATGTTGATTTTTCTTTTGGTCTCTACTGTCTTGGAGCAGCTAGAAGAAAAACTGAAAAATCATGGAACTGTAATCCATACCAAACTTTAAAATCTGTTTATAACTTTCGTTAAAATGTACTTGGATATTTATTGCTTTTTTGTATGTATGTTATATTGCATAATAACAAATAGGAGAAATAGAAGTCAAGGAGGATTGGCTACTAAGGAATAAAAAGAACCCTAAGGAATACAGTAATAGCATATATTAAGAACAAGCACAAAACAAAAACAAAAAAACAGTCACCAATCTAGGGCTGAGGCAAGACAAATCTGGAAATGTCCCCTCCTCTCTAAGGCTGGGATCCAAACTTGAAGAAGGTACAACCATGGCTCATTAGATGGTGTATTAGTTAGGGTTCTGTGGAGAAACAGAATCAACAGGGAACACTCACAAATATAAAATTTATAAAAGTGTCTCACGTGATCACAGGAGCGCAGAGTCCAAAATCCACAGGGCAGGCTGTGAAGCCGACAATTCCAATGGAGGGTCTGGACTAACTCCACAGGAGAAGCTCGCCAGCCAAAACAGAAGGAGCCTGTCTCTTCTGAATCCTCCTTAAAAGGCTTCCAGTGATCAGATTAAGCATTACTCATTGCAGAAGACACTCCCCTTTGGCTGATTACAAATGGAATCAGCTGTGGATGTAGCTGACATGATCATGATTTAATTCTATGAAATGTCCTCATCGCAACACAGGCCAGCACTTGTTCAACCAGACAAACAGGTACCACCACTTGGCTAAGTTGACACATGAACGTAACCATGACAGATGGCAAAGAAGTTTACTGAACAGTTGCATCTGTGGTGCTTGTTTGGAATCTGCTCTCCAGGGTGCAAGCGAAAGCATCCATGAGGAGGTACTATACACCAGAACTTGCTGGGAAGTCCTTGAAAGGGTTGCCAGTGAGGTCTTCCATGGAGAGGTGCTACACTAGTGAAACTTGTCTGCAATGTCACCTAATAGGGGTGCCACATACCACTGGCTGCTGAGTACCATGAGAGCTAGTTGCTGCAGGAGCTGCATACTGCCAACAGCAACTTGCTTGACTGATTGGAGAACAGCAGAACCAGAGACATGCCTTCTTCCTCCAGTGCTTCTCCAGTATATTCTACTGACAAAGGTAAACATTGTTGCCAGCTGGCAAAGAAAAATATATTTACGATGTCTAGCTCCATTATTGCGGAGTAGGCAATGAAGAGTAGAATTGAAGCTGTGAAGCAGTTGATAACTGCCAAAAGGTCTAGTTTCTTATAGTCAGTTAAGGAGGAAGCAAAGGAGGGGAGAGCAGGAAAAAAGAATAAATGATGAGGAGATAAGGTAGACGTCTCCAAACTTCATGATGCATTGTTTTTGAGCAGGTATTATCTAGCATGTTCAATTGAATTTGGCCCAGATGTGTGCAATTTTCATCACCATCCTTTGAAATATTAATAGTAGTTAATAAAATTAGAAGGAAGTTGTACTGTAAGGGAAAGAAGATCACAACATTAACAGCAATGGAGAATGTCAAAAGTGTTGCATGCTGGCTATATTTTGAAGGTAGAGTCAGAGGATTTGCTGATAGAATGAATGTGGGGCATTAGCAAAGGAAGAGACAAGTATGACTCCAAGGATTTGGGCCTGAGCAACCACAGGGATGAAGTTAGAATTGTCATGAACTGAAATGGAGAAGAGCGTGGAGAGAATGGGTTTTAGAGATAGTCAGAAGACATGTTGAATTTCAAACTTTGATTAAATATCCAAGGGGAGATAATAAATAGGGACATGAGTGTCCAAATATGGATTTTGAGAGCAATATCAGAACTTCAGATATTAATTTTAGATTTGCTAGCCTATATAAATAGAAGTTAATACCACGAGACTGGATGAGAACAGAAGGAAGGAGTTCTTTAAAAATCTCACCCAAAGTTTATTTTAATGCCTGCAATTATTCCATGATTTGGATGTAACCTGATTGTTTGGCCTTTAGATTGTCCCCAATTGGTCACTATTCTGAACAATGCTAAAATGAAAAAAATCTAGAGAGGTCCAAATGTTTCACTGTTCTGAACAATACGATAATGAACTAACATCCTTGCTTCATAAGAAATGACCGTTTTTGCAGGTCATAGGCAAATATCAACAACTCTATGTGAGTGAACCTAATATTTTTGAAAATTTTTTTGATTTTTTTTGTCCTGATGCATTATATTTTTATATAAATAGATGCTGTATGCTCTTTCTCCGTCGGCGGTGCTCCCGCCGCCAGCCAGCACTCCTCTCCCTCTTTCTCCGCCGGCGGCGCTCCCACCGCCAGCCAGACCTCCTCTCCCTCTTTCTCCGCCGGCGGCGCTCCCACCGCCAGCCAGACCTCCTCTCCCTCTTTCTCCACCGGCGGCGCTCCTGCCACCATCTTGCCCTTCTCTTTCCCCTTCTGCTCCGGCGGCGCTCCATCCGCCATCTTATCCTTCCTTTCCTCTTCCTGCTCTGGCGGCTCTCCAACCACCACCGTGCCCTCTTCCACCTTCACCGGCTCCTCCGCCACCGGCCTCACAGCCTTTCCACCCTCACCTTTCCTCCGCCAGAACAGCTACTGGGGGAGTGGAGATGATACAGAGCAGCTCCCAGAGTCACGACGGAGATCAAAGGGACGGTGTACCCCATCCTGGAATGGCTGACTGTCTGGGAGAATCAGCTCCGGTGAGATCGCTGAGGGGTGCGGGCTTTCCTGGGCGGGACGGCAAGCGGCCAGAGTCCCTCCCTTCCTCGTTCCCAGGCCAGCTGGCAGAATTGGGAAGGCGGTCCCCTTGGGCCGTGGCGGCTGGCGCCCCCACTACGAGAGGCCCCCGGACCAACTGAGAGAGTTGGGTCGGAAATCCCCAGACCGCGGAGAACGGTGACCGGGGGGGTCCCTTCCAAACACGTGACTCCCCGGTCCGGCTGGGAATGGTGCACTCTCCCGGGCTGCGGTGGCTGGCGCCCGCCCGCCACACTTGGCACCCTGGGCTGACTAGGAAATTCGGTTGGGCGCTCTCCCGGGCTGTGGCGGCCGGCGACGCTCCCCGCGTTCGGACCCCCGGGCCGGCTGGCAATCTTCCAAGCCGCTTCGGCTGGCGAACCTCCCCCAGGCGAGAGTTTTCCAAAGTTAAAGGACCCACACCAGCTTTTACTGGTGGAACCTGCAGACAAACGTGTGCCACGAGCGCCACCTACTGGGCAGGATAAGAAAAACAGAACCCAGAGATTTCACAGAAAAATCTTTCAACCTGTTGGGTACAACACCCAGGGAAATCTGACTAAATGCCCAGACGCCAGCAGAAGATAACGGGTCATGCTCAGAAAATTGAAAATATGGCCCAGTCAAAGGAACAAACCAATAGTTCAAATGAGATACAGGAGCTGAGACAACTAATGCTGAATATACGAACAGAAATGGAAAACCTCTTCAAAAACCAAATCGATAAATTGAGGGAGGACATGAAGAAGACATGGGCTGAACAAAAAGAAGAAATAGAAAATCTGAAAAAACAAATCACAGAACTTATGGGAGTGAAGGGTAAAGTAGAAAAGATGGAAAAAACAATGGATACGTACAATGATAGATTTAAAGAGACAGAAGATAGAATTAGTGATTTGGAGGATGGAACATCTGAATTCCAAAAAGAAACAGAAACTATAGGGAAAAGAATGGAAAAACTTGAGCAGGGGATCAGGGAACTGAATGACAATATGAAGCGCACAAATATACGTGTTGTGGGTGTCCCAGAAGGAGAAGAGAAGGGAAAAGGAGGAGAAAAACTAATGGAAGAAATTATCACTGAAAATTTCCCAACTCTTATGAAAGACCTAAAATTACAGATCCAAGAAGTACAGTGCACCACAAAGACATTAGACCCAAATAGGCACTCTCCAAGACACTTACAGTTAGAATGTCAGAGGTCAAAGAGAAAGAGAGGATCTTAAAAGCAGCAAGAGAAAAACAATCCATCACATACAAGAGAAACCCAATAAGACTATGTGTAGATTTCTCAGCAGAAGCCATGGAAGCTAGAAGACAGTGGGATGATATATTTAAATTATTAAAAGAGAAAAACTGCCAACCAAGACTCCTATATCCAGCAAAATTGTCCTTCAAAAATGAGGGAGAAATTAAAACATTCTCAGACAAAAAGTCATTGAGAGAATTTGTGACCAAGAGACCAGCTCTGCAAGAAATACTAAAGGGAGCACTAGAGTCAGATACGAAAAGACAGAAGAGAGAGGTATGGAGAAGAGTGTAGAAAGAAGGAAAGTCAGATATGATATATATAATACAAAAGGCAAAATGGTAGAGGAAAATATTATCCAAACAGTAATAACACTAAATGTTAATGGACTGAATTCCCCAATCAAAAGACATAGACTGGCAGAATGGATTAAAAAAAGGATCCTTCTATATGCTGTCTACAGGAAACACATCTTAGACCCAAAGATAAACATAGGTTGAAAGTGAAAGGTTTGGAAAAGATATTTCATGCAAACAAACCAGAAAAGAGCAGGAGTGGCTATACTAATATCCAACAAATTAGACTTCAAATGTAAAACAGTTAAAAGAGACAAAGAAGGACACTATCTACTAATAAAAGGAACAATTAAACAAGAAGACATAACAATCATAAATATTTATGCACCAAACCAGAATGCCCCAAAATACGTGAGGAATACACTGCAAACACTGAAAAGGGAAATAGACACATATACCATAATAGTTGGAGACTTCAATTCGCCACTCTCATCAATGGACAGAACATCTAGACAGAGGATCAATAAAGAAATAGAGAATCTGAATATTACTATAAATGAGCTAGACTTAACAGACATTTATAGGACATTACATCCCGCAACAGCAGGATACACCTTTTTCTCAAGGGCTCATGGATCATTCTCAAAGATAGACCACATGCTGGGCCACAAAGCAAGTCTTAAAAAATTTTTAAAGATTGAAATCATACACAACACTTTCTCGGATCATAAAGGAATGAAGTTGGAAATCAATAATAGGCAGAGTGTCAGAAAATTCACAAATACATGGAGGCTCAACAACACACTCTTAAACAATGAGTGGGTCAAAGAAGAAATTGCAAGAGAAATTAGTAAATATCTCGAGGCGAATGAAAATGAAACCACAACATATCAAAACTTATGGGACTCAGCAAAGGCAGTGCTAAGAGGGAAATTTATTGCCCTAAATACATATATCAGAAAAGAAGAAAAGGCAAAAATTCAGGAATTAACTGTCCACTTGGAAGAACTGGAGAAAGAACAGCAAACTAATCCCAAAGCAAGCAAAAGGAAAGAAATAACAAAGATTAGAGCAGAAATAAATGAAATTGAAAACATGAAAACAATAGAGAAAATCAATAAGACCAGAAGTTGGTTCTATGAGAAAATCAATAAGATTTATGGGCCCTTGCAAGATTGACAAAAAGAAGAAGAGAGAGGATGCAAATAAATAAGATCAGAAATGGAAGAGGAGACATAACCACTGACCTCACAGAAATAAAGGAGGTAATAACAGGATACTATGAACAACTTTATGCTAATAAATACAACAATTTAGATGAAATGGACGGGTTCCTGGAAAGACATGAACAACCAACTTTGACTCAAGAACAAATAGGTGACCTCAACAAACCAATCACAAGTAAAGATATTGAATTAGTCATTCAAAAGCTTCCTAAAAAGAAAAGTCCATGACCAGACGGCTTCACATGTGAATTTTATCAAACATTCCAGAAAGAATTAGTACCAACTCTCCTCAAACTCTTCAAATAAATCGAAGTGGAGGGAAAACTACCTAATTCATTCTATGAAGCCAACATCACCCTCATACCAAAACCAGGCAAAGATATTACAAAAAAAGAAAACTACAGATCAATCGCTCTAATGAATATAGAGGCAAAAATCCTCAACAAAATTCTAGCAAATCGTATCCAACAACACATTAAAAGAATTATACATCATGACCAAGTAGGATTCATCCCAGGTATGCAAGGATGGTTCAACATAAGAAAATCAATTAATGTAATACACCATATCAACAAATCAAAGCAGAAAAATCACATGATCATCTCAATTGATGCAGAGAAGGCATTTGACAAGATTCAACATCCTTTCCTGTTGAAAACACTTCAAAAGATAGGAATACAAGGGAACTTCCTTAAAATGATAGAGGGAATACCCGAAAAACCCACAGCTAATATCATCCTCAATGGGGAAAAATTGAAAACTTTCCCCCTAAGATCAGGAACAAGACAAGGATGTTCATTATCACCACTATTATTCAACATTGTGTTGGAGGTTCTAGCCAGAGCAATTAGACAAGAAAAGAAATACAAGGCATCAAAATTGGAAAGGAAGAAGTAAAACTATCACTGTTTGCAGACGATATGATACTATACGTCGAAAACCCGGAAAAATCCACAACAAAACTACTAGAGCTAATAAATGAGTACAGCAGAGTAGCAGGTTACAAGATCAACATTCAAAAATCTGTAGCATTTCTATACACTAGTAATGAAGAAGCTGAGGGGGAAATCAAGAAATGAATCCCATTTACAATTGCAACTAAAAGAATAAAATACCTAGGAATAAATTTAACTAAAGAGACAAAAAACCTATATAAAGAAAACTACAAAAAACTGTTAAAAGAAATCACAGAAGAACTAAATAGATGGAAGGGCATACCGTGTTCATGGATTGGAAGACTAAATATAGTTAAGATGTCAATCCTACCTAAATTGATCTACAGATTCAATGCAATGCCAATCAAAATCCCAACAACTTATTTTTCAGAAATAGAAAAACCAATAAGCAAATTTATCTGGAAGGGCAGGATGCCCTGAATTGCTAAAAACATCTTGAGGGAAAAAAACGAAGCTGGAGGTCTCGCGCTGCCTGACTTTAAGGCATATTATGAAGCCACAGTGGTCAAAACAGCATGGTATTGGCATAAAGATAGATATATCGACCAATGGAATTGAATAGAGTGCTCAGATATAGACCCTCTTATCTATGGACATTTGATCTTTGATAAGGCAGTCAAGCCAACTCACCTGGGACAGAACAGTCTCTTCAATAAATGGTGCCTAGAGAACTGGATATCCATATGCAAAAGAATGAAAGAAGACCCGTATCTCACACCCTATACAAAAGTTAACTCAAAATGGATCAAAGATCTAAACATTAGGTCTAAGACCATAAAACAGTTAGAGGAAAATGTAGGGAGATATCTTATGAAACTTACAACTGGAGGCAGTTTTATGGACCTTAAACCTAAAGCAAGAGCACTGAAGAAGGAAATAAATAAATGGGAGCTCCTCAAAATTAAACACTTTTGTGCATCAAAGGACTTCATCAAGAAAGTAGAAAGACACAGTACACAATGGGAGACAATATTTGGAAATGACATATCAGATAAAGGTCTAGTATCCAGAATTTATAAAGAGATTGTTCAACTCAACAACAAAAAGACAGCCAACCCAATTACAAAATGGGAAAAAGACTTGAACAGACACCTACCAGAAGAGGAAATACAAATGACCAAAAGGCACATGAAGAGATGCTCAATGTCCCTGGCCATTAGAGAAATGCAAATCAAAACCACAATGAGATATCATCTCACACCCACCAGAATGGCCATTATCAACAAAACAGAAAATGACAAGTGCTGGAGAAGATGCGGAGAAAGAGGCACACTTATCCACTGTTGGTGGGAATGTCAAAACTGTGGAAGGCAGTTTGGTGGTTCCTCAAAAAGCTGAATATAGAATTACCATACGACCCAGCAATACCATTGCTGGGTATCTATTCAAAGGACTTAAGGGCAAAGACACAAACGGACATTTGCACACCAATGTTTATAGCAGCGTTATTTACAATTGCAAAGAGATGGAAACAGCCAAAATGTCCATCAACAGAAGAATGGCTAAACAAACTATGGTATATACATATGATGGAATATTATGCAGCTTTAAGACAGGATAAACTTATGAAGCATGTAATAACATGGATGGACCTAGAGAACATTATGCTGAGTGAGTCCAGCCAAAAACTAAAGGACATATACTGTATGGTCCCACTGATGTGAACAGACATTTGAGAATAAACTTGGAATATGTCTTTGGTAACAGAGTCCAGCAGGAGTTAGAAACAGGGTAAGACAATGGGTAATTGAAGCTGAAGGGATACAGACTGTGCAACAGTACTAGATACAAAAACTCAAAAATGGACAGCACGATAATACCTAATTGTAAAGTAATCATGTTAAAACACTGAATGAAGCTGCATCTGAGCTATAGGTTTTTTTTGTTTGTTTGTTTGTTTTTTTACTGTTATTATTACTTTTATTTCTTTTCTCTATATTAACATTCTATATCTTTTTCTGTTGTGTTTCTAGTTCTTCTAAACTGATGCAAATGTACTAAGAAACGATGATCATGCATGTATGTGATGATGTTAAGAATTACTGATTGCATACGTAGAATGGTATGATTTCTAAATGTTGGGTTAATTTCTTTTTTTCCGTTAATTAATAAAAAAAAATGCTGTAACCTATATAGAACCATAAATCACTCTAATAAGAGTCAGCATGTGGGCCAGATGTTCCCAATACTAGAATATAAAATAATCCCAAGGTGTATTATCAAATTTACCCAGGATCTATGTTATTATATGCCCCAAGATTTTTTCTGGCTTTCTTTCTTACATCCTGTTAAAACATAATAGTGCTTCAAAACAGAAGAAGCAAAAACTGACAAAATTGCAACAAGATATGAAAAAGTCCTTAACTATAGTAGGATATTACAGCACCCTGTCTTAATAATTAATAGACTAAATGGACAGGAAATCAATAAAGATGTAGAAGACCTGAACAACAATATCAACCTATTTGACTTAATTGACATATATAGCATACTATATCCAGCAAGAATAGAGTATACTTTTACAAATGGACAAAGAAGATTTAACAATATAGAGCATATTCTGGACCATAAAACAAGTTTATGTGATGTAAAGATTTAAGTGATGTAAAATATATTTTCTGAGCACGCTGGATTTAAATTAGAAATCAGTAACAGAAATATATTGGGAAAAATCTACAGATTTTTGAAAATTAGTAATACACATTGGCCAAAAAGGTCAAAAGTGAAATTACGAAGTATGTTGAACTGAATGAAAATAGTATATGGAAATTTGTGGGATGCATCTAAAGCAGTGCTTAAAGGGAAATGAATAGCATTGAATGCCTGTTAGAAAAGAAGTCTCAAATCGACAACCTCAGCTTCCACCTTAAAAAACTAGAAAAAGACAACAGGAAATAGTAGTAATTAGAGTAGAAATCAGTGAAACAGCAAACAAACAAACAAACAAAAAAAAAAACAATAGAGAAAATCAATGAAACCACAAGGTGGTTCTTTATGAAAATCAATAAAGTTGATAAAACTCTAGCCAGATTGATTAAAGAAAAAAGAGACATGTCAAAAATTATCAATATTAGGAATGAGAAAAGAGGCATATTACAAATCCTACAAATACTACAAGGATAATAAAAGAGTAATGTAAAACTTTTTGGCAATAAGTTAAACAATTTATATGAAATGGGTAATTTTCTTAAAGGATAAAAACTACCAGAACCCATCTCAAGAAGAAATGATACCTTGCTTAGCCTGTATCAATTTTAAAATTGAATTTGTAGTTAACCTTCTTACAAAGAAAACTCCAGTCCCAGACAACTTCATTGGTGAATTCTATCAAAACTTTAAGGAGCAGAGGGGTGCAATGGTAGCTCAGTGGCAGAATTCTTGCTGCATGCCGGAGACTGGGGTTTGATTCCCGGTGCCTGCCCAAGCAAAACAACAACAACAACAACAAAACTTTAAGGAATAAAGTTTTTAAGGAATAAAGTTTAAGTTTTTAAGGAATAAAGTTTCTACACAAACTCTTCCAGAAAATCAAGAAAGTAGCAGTACTTCCTAACTCTTCTTGTAAATCCAGAATTATCCTGATGTCAAAAACAAAGACATTACAAGAAAACTAAAGATCAATATCCCTCAAGAACATAGATGCCAAAATTCTTAACACAATGTTAGCAATTCAAATATAATTACATATAAAAATAATAATGTCATGACCAGTTGGGATTTATCAAGCAATGCAAAGTTGCTTTAACATTAAGAAATCAAGCCATATAATTCACCACATTAGATTAAAAAATAAAAACAAACCATATAAGTATCTCAGTAGATACAGGAAAAACACCTGAAAAATTCTAACATTTATTCAGGGTTAAAAAGAAAAGCAAAAACTCAGCAACTTTCCTCTCCTTGTTACCTTTAACAAAGGTACCAAAACCCTACAGCCAACAACATACTTAATGGAGAATGACTCTATGCTTCCCCATAAGATCAAGAACAAAACAAGAAAATTCACTCTTGCCACTTCTATTAACATTGTGCTATAGTTTCTAACCATATCCTTTAGCTGTCACCTCTCAATCCCTCCATCCCTCCCCAACCCTACATAACCACTAATCTATTTACATTCCTTTAGCCGGATGTCTTTTGTCATGATCCTTACACATTTGGTTTAGATAGCATGTAGATTAGTGTCTTCAAAACAAAATGACTCACCAGATAGGCTTCACTTGCCTCCTGCAAAGCACCAATAGCTGCACTCTGGAAGCGCGGCTCCATTTTGAAGTCTTGAGTAATTTCTCACACCAGATACTGGAAGGAAAGTTTGCGAACCAGAAGTTCAGTGGACTTTTGATAACTAATTTCAGGGAGTATCACAGTACCAGGCTTGTCACAATGAGGTTTGTTCACTACCACCCTCCCAGTAGAGGGTGCACTCTAACAAGCCACTGTGGTAGCCAGTTGTTTTCTGAGTGCTTTAGCACTGGTTGATTGTGGCAGTCAGCTTTGTACAGGCTACAGTATAAAGACCTCCTTCCTTACCCACCTTATTTCGCTGTGTGGTGGTTTGAAGCTGTTATGTACCCCAGAAAAGTCCACGTTATTTTAATCCATTCCTGTGGGTTCAGGTGCAGGTGGGATCTTTTGTTTGTTTAAAGTTTTTATTTCATAATCATAAACATAACTTTGCAATCCAGCTAGATTTGGGAGGGGAGGATAATGTAGAACCCAAAGAACTGCAATGAGAGCACAATGATAGGCTCCTGAGGCAGACCAGGGGAGGTGGGATGCTCTCCTGAGCTACAGAAAGAATGGGTCTGGAGGTTAAGACAAAACACAAATCAATTTTATTAGATTTGTTCACAGTCAGCAATGGTGATCCTCTTGCTGGTCTGGCCATTCCTGGACCCAAAGTGCTTCATGACTTCTGCAATATCTATGCCCCCTCTTTCACCTTGCCAAAGACCACGTGCTTGCCTCTAGCCACGCAGTCTTAGCAGTGCAGATGAAAAACTGGGAACCGTTTGTGTTGGGTCCAGCATTGGCCATGGACAAGATGCCAGGACCGATATACTTCAGGATGAAGTTCTCATCATTAAACTTCTCCCCATAGAGGATGGGCTTGTCATCAGTGCCAATATGGCATATGAAGTCACCACTCTGGTACATAATACCAGGAATAATTCTGTGAAAGCAGGAACTTTTACAATCAAATCCTTTCTCTCCAGTGCTCAGAGCATGAAAAGTTTCTGTGTCTTTGGAACTTTGTCTCCAAACAGCTCAAAGGAGATGCGGTCAAAGGCAATGTCAAGGAACATGGTGGGACTGACCACGGCTACAGGCTGGGGACTGTGGCAGTGGGTGGCAGTGTCTGCAAGCAGGTGGGATCTTTTGATTAGGTTATTTCAGTTGAGCAGTTGTCCCATGGTGGGTCTTAATCCTTTTACTGGAGTTCTTTATAAGACATGAAATTAAGAGAAGTTCATAGAGAAGAAGCCCTGGAGAAGCTAAGACAGGACCCATGAGAGCTCAGAGAGGAAGCCACTGGAACCAGAAGCTGAAAGCAACAAAACCCAGGAGTGAAGGACTAGCAGATGCTGGCCATGTGCCTTACCATGTGACAGAAGTGTCCCAGATGCCAGCAGCCTACCTTCAGAGTCCAGGTATCATCCTGTTGATGCCTTGAGTTAGATATTTACATGGCCTAAGGACTGTAAATTAATAAACTAATAAATCCCCATTGTAAAGGCCAACCCATTTCTGATATATTGCATTCCAGCAGCTTTCGCAAGCTGAAACTCAGTAAGCTAGAGGTGGTGCTGGCATTAGAGAGTGATGGCAATGTGGCAGAAGCTGCCACGACATAGGTATTTTAATTCACCTTTCACACATTGGAAATAGAGACAAATTAAGTTACTTGCTTAAGATCAGACAGCTAGAAAATATTAGAACTGGGATTTGGATCCAGGTGTTCCTAATTTTTAGTCTGGTACTCTTTCCTCCATATCAGGTTAATGAAGGAAAGTAATATATACATTTATCAGACAACTTAAAGTTGATGCCTTAAGTGTATGGGGTAACAAAAAGGAAATAGGTCCTCAGAACTAGAAAAGGGAGGTGAGGCGGAGAATGTGAAAGATGGAGATTTGCCTATAGAAGAGAAGTGTCAGATGATGCAGCATGAGAAAGGCTTGACTGGCCATTGCTGGCCTTGAAGATGGAAAAGGGCCATGCACCAAGGAATGCAGGCAGCATTTAGAATGTGAAAAAGGCAAGGAAGTGGAGCCCTCCCTAAAGACTCCCGAGTATTACAGCCTTGCTGACACCTTGATTTTAACCCAGTGAAACCCATTTCAGATTTCTGATCTCTGGAACTATAAAATAATAAATTTGTGTTGTTTTCAGCCATCAGATTTGTACTACGTTGAAAACTAATATGATGTTCAATAAATGTTAGTTGCTACTATTAAAAAAAAGAACCAGGAGAATTTATAGATGCTTATTAACCAAAGGACATTCTCATTTCATTTCCCCCCCAAGCAATTTAATTAAATCTTCTAAGTAGGTTCCTTATTAAGAGAAAAAGAAGCAAAATGACTTGTGGGACTATTATTCCATCTCGAAAGATAAGAGTTTCCTTTTCAAGAGGCCCTGATAACATCAGCAATACCTTCTAGCTAAATAGCTTAAAGTATTGTGATTCCTGCTTTACATCATACAGAAAAATCAACTCCAGGTCACCTAAAATTTAAATGTAAAAAGGAAAACTTAAGAACTTTGAGAAAATAATATAAGAAAAGATGTTTGTGATGCTCAGGACAGGGAAGGGAAAAGATTGATAAAGTCAATCTGTTAAAACTTAAAGACAACAACAACAACAACAAAAAACTTAAAAGACATTAAAAAATCATAAAAGTGAAAAGGCAAGCCACACATTAGGAGATAACTGATATTAAGTTAAGTAACTCAATTTTATAAAAAGCTTCTACATATCAAAAAGAAAAGTATAAATAATTCAATAGAAAACTGAGAAAAAGACATGAATAGACAATTCAGAAAAGAGGAAATCTTAATAGCCTATCTGCTGGTTTGAAGTTATTATGTACCCCAGAAAAGCCATGTCCTCTAATCCTCATTCAACATTGCTGGGGGGTTCTTTTTTATTGTTTCCATGGAGATGTGACTCACCCAATTGTAGGTTGGTAGACTTTGATTAGATGATTTCCAAGGAGACGTGTCTCCACCCATTCAAGGTGGGGTTGCTTATTGGAGCCCTTTAAGAGGAGACCATTTTGGAAAAAGCTTTAGAACTGACAGAACCAAAACAATGGACAGAAGCCCTTCTGTCCATTGGGAATGGGGAAGCCATTGAAGAAGCCTGGAGGGAAAGCTAGCAGATGTAGCCATGTGCCTTTCCAGTTAAGAGAGAAACCCCGAACATCACTGGCCTTCTTGAACCAAAGTATATTCCCCTGGATGCCTTAATTTGGATATTTTTATAGTCTTGCCTTAATTTGGACATTTTCATGGCTTTAGAACTGTAAACTTGCAATTTAATAAATTCCACTTTTTTAAAACCCATTCTGTTTCAGGTACATTGCATTGTGGTAGCTTGTGAACTAAAACAGGCTATAAACATATGAAAAGGTGCTCAATATTAACAGTAAGGAGATAAATGGAAATTTGACCAGAAAAGATATCTTTGCATGCTAATTAGATAAGTAAGCACTGAAAAATCTAAGAATACCAAGTGATGGCTATCAGTTGCCCATCCTTAACAGCAAGGATGGAATTCACATACTATATTAAAAACCTCTTTGAAAAATAATTTGTCTAAATCTAGTAAAGCTAAGGATTTGCTTATTTTATGGTCTAACAATTTCTCTTCTACTTAGATCCTTAGAGCAGAGATAGCCCTTTTCCCATAAAGGGTTAGATGGTAAATATTTTATGTTTGGGAGGCTGTGTATTCTGTTATGAAAAATGCCACACAATGGGTTGGCTTACACAATGGGAATTTATCAGCTCATAGTTTTGAGGCTAGATGTCCAAAATCAAGGCATCAGCAAGGTGGTGTTTTCTCCCCAAAGTGTGTAAGATTCTGGTCCTGGCTGCCAGCAGTCCTTGGTGTTCCTTGGCCTGCATAGTGATGTCCTCTCTTCTTTCCTCTGGGTTCTATTGACTTTCACCTTCTGGCTCCTGGCTCCCCCCCATAGCTTTTTCTACGTCTGAATTTCATTTGCTTATAAAGGACATCAGTAATCTGGATTAAGGCCCACCCTCATTCATTTGAACCACATTTTAACTAAAATAACAACTTCAAGAGATCCCACCTAGTGGGTTTACACCCACAGGAACATGATCAAGATCAAGAGCAGGTCTGAATTGGAGTACATACTTTAAGCCATCACATAGGCCACATGGTCTCTGTTACAACTACCAAACTCAGTTGTTTTAGGGCAAAAGCAGCCCTAGACAATACATAAATAATGTGGTAGCATACCAATAAACAGTATTTATGGACACTGAAATTGGAATACACACACACACACACATATATATTATTTTTTTTGCAGGGGAAGGCACCAGGAATCGAATCCGGGTCTCCAGCACAGAGGGGAGAGAGCTCTGCCTACTGAGCTGCCTTGGCCCGCCCTTCATATAATTTTTACTTGTCATAAAATAGTATTCTTCTTTTGATTCTATTCTAACCATTTAAAAATGGAAAAATGATTCTTGGACTGGGGGCTTGATTTGACCTGAGGCCTATAGTTTGCCATCTGTCGCCCTACAGAAACTCTTGAAATGTACCATAGGAGATTAAAAATATAAATTCTGGCGTGGTTAGTAATAGTAAAAAGTGGAGACAGTCTAAGTGTCCATCAGTAAGAGAATCGATCATTAATTCATAATAAATCAATGAGATGAAACTCTATACGGCAGTGAAACTGAAGAAATTGGAGGCTACATGTATCAAAATGGATGTCATACTAGCACCATTATGAGTGGAAAAACCAAGTTGAAGAACACATACAGTATAATATTATTTAACTTGATGTAAAGTTCAAAATTTTAAGTAAAGCTTACAAGCAAGCAAAACAATGTTATATAGCTGTTTAGATAAAAATACACAGGTACTAAAGGTGTGAAGCAATGCATGGAAAGGATGATGGCTAAAATTGAGGTAGTAAGTACTCCTAGAGGAGAGAAAGATGAACAGGAAGTGAAAACAAAGTTGGTAAGGTTCAATTTATTTCAAGTTGGGTGGTGGGTACATGGAGGCTTGCTGTAGTATACTCTATTCTTTTTGGCATTCCTTAAAATTCCATAATCTATTTTAATTTTGAAGGAGAAAGAAAGAAAAGTTTTGGAACCAGACCAAACTGTCGTCTTCCTGTCCTTCACTTGAACAATGTGTTGTAAAGACTTTCCCATGTCTGATACATAGACCTTCCTCGATAGGATATAAATTTTATATTATGTAAGTCTTAGGGTTTGTTTAACCATTCCCCACTTCAATTGTTTCCAGTTATTGACAAAGAATTGATGCATTCAACATTCTTAACACAAATGTTTTGCAAAAGAATACATTTTATTAGAGTAGATAATTAAAATGGAAGTGCCTGTCATACCATTTGCACATTTTATATTTTAATCAATAATGTCAAATTCCATGCATGGAAAAAAAAGACTATATAAATGTACTCTCCTTCAACATTTTATATATATATAATGGGATGTTATATATATATATATATAACATGGGATGTTATAAACATTTTTAATTTCTACAAATTAAATTGATCTTATTGGTGTTCTTATTGCATTTCCCTGATAATTAATGAGATTGGCTAAATTTTCCTAAGCGTATTCAGGATCCAAATCACCACAATCCACATAGTTTAGAGTCTATATAAAAATGGCTTTACTATTCCACTGTCTTAATCAACGCAACTTTACTATTACAGGAAACTCTTGTCCAGGAGGGAAAAATTGCAAATAACTTTATCGTTTATTCCAGGTACATCCTAAAAGACCCATCAAGTCTTCAGTGAAAACATCAAAGGACATTTATGCCCTATGAACCTTTATCTATTTCCCCTCAAAATCCTTGTCTTGCCAGGTCCATTAACCCTAAACTATTATTATATCATGATCATACTCAATCCTTTAACCCAAGCCCCCCATTGAAGCTCACCCCTTTCACCAGTCTTCAAAATCTCAATAACTACCCAGATTTTCCCTGTTTTCCCTTCTGAGATGCTACTATGATTTACACGTTAAAGCTCTTCCTTATCTTGCTAAGCAGTAAGCAGATTGTTCTTATGACAATTTAGGAAGCCAGCATTCACCATTATTGGCCATTCTGGTAATCTTTGTTTATTTCTTCATTTTTAATGTACATATTTTTGTTTTTGTTTTTAAATTACATGGGCAGGCACCGGGAATCGAACGGTGTCTCTGGCATGGCAGGTAACTCTGCCACTGAGCCACCGTTGCCCTGTTTTTAGTTTAAAATTATTTTTAGGTCAGTAATCCTGTCCTCTATGTGATGTAACTATTTTCTGTCCTTTTAATTTCTGTTGTACAGACATTTTTAATTTTCAATCATTTGTTATCCCACCACCCCCGGTAGTGTAATGGTTAAGAAAACGGTGTCTGGTACTGTGTTTCCTAGGTTCAAATCTCTGAAACTCACCAGGTTGAGGGCCCCTAGGCTCCTAACTTAACTCTTTAGGAACCCGGTTTTCTCGTCTCTCTCCATGGAAATGTAAGTGCCACAAAAGGAGAGATTTTTAAATATTTTGTTCTTGGCTATATCCCCAGTTTAGAGAAAGTGCTTGATACTCAATAGGTACTCAAGAAATATTTTTAAATAAATGAATCTACAAAGCCAGGATAATAACTTTATTTACTCTAGCGTTGTTTTAAGAAGTAATTAATCCTGACTAATTTTAATTTACAACACTGCCTGGCACAGAGTAAGAGGAGAAAAATTTGTTTTAAAAAAATTTCGGCCTCCACGTTAATCTCACCTGACGGTCTGCCCTTCCCCCACCCGCTGTTTGGTAAACTCCTCCCTCCTCCTCCCACAGGATTTGAACCATTTGTTCTTTGCACTCAGTTGTCACGAACATTCTTAACCTTTGAGCAGCTGTGAAGCCCCTTGGGAATCTAAGGAGAGCTATGGACACTGTCCCTAAAAAAATCCATCTACACATATACACACCAACTTGCATACAATTTCAGCGAGCTCATGGGGCCCCGACACTAAACTACCTTTTTAAATTCCTGAAATAAACGGACATTAAAGTCAAAGACTCCTGGCTTCAGAGCAGCAAATCTCAACAGGTCACAGGAAATTCACAGAGCACATCTTTAACAGCAAGGATCAGAGTCCAAACTGGGCGTCACCAACAGGAGCTCTTCAAAGATGCAAATTGCGTCTCTCCGGGGCTGGGACAGGACGCCTATTGTTCTTTCACCGCTGCGTTTTCAGGGCCAGCCCTTCACCCTGGGAAGGGCGCAGGGTGGGCAGAGAGAGGTTCTAGTAGATACATTTACATCATTTATAAACTTCTGCAGCCATGCTAACTAACATGTTTCTGATTTATTTATCTCATCTCAGTCTCTTATCTGGCAAGCAATCAAATCTTTACCACCCTAATGACCTGTGCCCTTGTCTTCTGCAGCAAGAAAAAGGGATAAAAACGGGAGTCCGTCCCACTTCCCTTGCGGGAGGAAGCCAGCCAGCATAAAGGTGAAGAGCCTGGGGCCTTGGAGACTGCTCTGTGACTTCCTTTTAATTCTATAACCGCACTGAGCTGTCGTTTTGCTTTCAGAACATTGGGGATATTAATACGACCTTTGGAGTTCGTGAGAAAGAAAGGTAACTTAATCACCTAGCACAGTGCCCTGCACCTAGTAAGTATGCAATAATTCCTAGCTATTTATTGCTATTAAGAAGCACCTAGAAGGGGTGGATGATGCCTACTTAATAAAGCAGGGTGTGAGCCCGGTGACTGCTTGCAGGGAATGAACAGTCCAAGGAGTTGGCCTGGGACTGAGCCTGTGGGATTATCCCCTCCCTACCACTCGCAGACCTACCTGATTTCCAATATTTTTATGTCTATCTTCTATCTAGATGTTTCCGTGCCTTTTCTTTGTGTGTCCCAGAACTCCCCATAACAGAAATGCACAAATCCTCAGAGAGCCCACAGTCTCCCGCACCCCCTCCTTTATACCTCAGGTTGACTCCCAAGTCTACAGCCCCAAAATTATTGGACTCAAAGGATGTGAAAGATTAGTCCAGTTCTTTCTTTCATTAGTCTGATTAGAAACAGTCCCAGGGGAGACACGATTTGTCCAAAGTCGTACAACTTCCTGGAACTAGAAACCAATCCAAAGACTTCCATTTTGGTGTTCTTTCTGCTGTTATCAGGTTACCACTGAGTCTGAATCTGCTTTCGAAAAAGAAAAGGAAAGGTCAACACAGGGAGAGCCAGAGAAGGAAAAATTACTCTACTCGGCAACTGCTTATGGCCGGGGGTGGGGTGGGGAGGTGGGGGGTGGGGGTGGGCTGGGGGTTGTACCTTTTGTGTACCTTGCTTCCCCTTTCCCCAGAAAGTGAACAATATTTAACCTTGCTTTAGGAGATCAGGAATTTTAGTGACTGAATTCTCCAGGGGCCTGGAAACTTACCTGTTTTGTTTACCCAGCAAAGTGCCAACGCAGAACAAATGTTAAAATAAATTGAGTAGATTGAAATACTAGTAATCAATGAAAGGGAGTGGTAAGGGGTATAAGAAAAAAAATAGGGGAAAAAATATATTGGGTAGATGGAAATACTAGTGGTCAATGAGAAGGAGAGGTAAGGGGTATGGGATGTATGGGGTTTTTCTTTTTTCTGCAGATGCTCTAAAAAATGATCATGGTGATGAATATACAACTATGTGATGATATTGTGAGCCAATGATTGTACACCAAGTATGGAATGTTCATATACTAAGAATGTTCATGTTTGTATGTTGCCAATAAAAATAAACTAAAAAAAAAGTGCCTACACAGAATAGGTGCTTAGTAATTATTTGCTCCATGGATGACTGCCTGAAAGGCTGTGCGTACTTCCATCATATAGTTGTACCGTGATTTGTTGAGCCAAACCCAACCTGGAAGGCACAAAGTGTTTTCCAGTTTTGCTCAGTTGTGGCTCTGCAATAAATATCCTTTGTTCATAAGTCCTTGACTGTGTTTCTTATTTCCTTAGGACATTTTCCTAGAAGTGGGATTACTAGGTTAAAGGGCATGTACTAGTAAGGCTCTTGATTCAGAACCCCTACAGCAGTGCAAGACTGAGTCAGCTTCCCTGCAAGCCGTCCAAAACGGGGTATTAGCAGGCTTACCCCGTTATTTATTTTTTTGCCATCTTGATAGGCCAAATATGACATCTATTTTATTTGCATTCCTTTAGGGACTAATGAAGTTGAGACTGGACTCATTTTGCAGAAACATTCTAAGGCGCCCAGAGAAATCCTGAGTGGGGCATGAGGCCAATGAAACTAGACATGTTCTGCCCATTGAGGTGAAACACACAAAACGCCGGTTGGAAACTAAAGGGCACCAATTGTTTGACATGATTTAACCTGAATGTGTAAGGGGCTGAAACGTCGGGGAGGGGCTTCCCCTGAGCAAGGGAGCCTGGGGAACTGTGAGTTACTAGCTATCTCCCCTGTTATTTTCATTTCCTCATGAAGGGTAAATCTCAATTTAAAAAAAGAGAACACCTTGTCTATTTCTCTATAAGGACAGCGAAGAAAGGGAACCGGGGAAACAATTTCAACCTAAAATCATGGGCGGGGGAGGGAGTGCGAACTTTGAAGGCTACTACCAAGGCGGGATGGGAGGTAAGTTCCCCCGGGATGGGCGTCAGTCTGGAGAGGGAGGGACTGAGCCCTAGGCCTGCGGAGGGCTCTGGAGACTTGGTACTAGAAAGGCTGCCGTTGACGCTCGTGTGGCGAGCGCTCGCCAAGCACCCAGAATGGGGCTTTTAAGGGACTTTTGAGGATCAAAGTTAAACTGCCGGAGACAAAGGGGAGGAGTGAGGACGTGGAGGCATGAGTGCAGCTCACGCTGGAAAATCGCGCCAGGAGTGGTGAGAAGGTAGTATCGCCATTTTCCAGGAGGAAAGGGTGACGGTGAGCTGAAGCGCTTTCCTTGGTTAGGAAACAATGATTTCTTATTCAGCGAGAGGTAAGAGGTAGCCACTGGGTTCGTTTACATACCATACCCAGGAGAATAACCGATTTTAAAATGTTTACAATTTCATTTACAAATCTGGCTTTCATTTACTCTCAGCTAAATTTGTAGTCCCAGTGATAATCATCAGTGTTTTCTCGATGAATACACATACAAAGATGTGTTTTATAGTTTTGTTTTTTGTTTTGTTTTTACCTTATGGGGGAGTTTATTCTCTTGATTGCTTTAAATTTTCCTATTAAAGTCTTCACTTTAGCATCAGCTTCAAATACTTAGAAATCTATGAATTTTTCCGCCTCTTTATTTCTTCTAAAAGGGCTTAAGCCGAATATGAACCCATAGATCTTACAGGTCTGAGTGATTCTCATACCTTGTCATACTTCATAATCACTGGGAGCTTTTTAAAAAAACTATAGCTTTCCCATTTTACCCTTCAGGAGAATGGTTTTTGTTTTTTTTTTTTTATTAATTAAAAAAAATTAACTAACACAACATTAGAAATCAATCCATTCTACATATGCAATCAGTAATTCTTAATATCATCACATAGGTGTATGGTCGTCATTTCTCAGTACATATGCATCGATTTAGAGAAAGAAATAGCACGACAACAGAAAAAGAAATAAAGTGATAACAGAGAAAACACAAATAAAAATAAAAAGTACAAAAATATATAAGAGAAAGAAAAAAAAAACAAAAAAAAACTATAGATCAGATGCAACTTCATTCAGCGTTCCAACATAATTACATTACAGTTAGGCAGTATTGTGCTGACCATTTTTTTTTTTTTTTTTTTTTTAGACATCATACCATTCTACATATGCAATCAGTAATTCTTAACATCATCACATAGATGCATGATCATCGTTTCTTAGTACATTTGCATCGGTTTAGAAGAACTAGCAGTATAACAGAAAAAAATATAGAATATTAATATAGAGAAAAAAAATAAAAGTAATAATAATAAGAACAAAACAAACAAAACAGAACAAAACAAGAACCTATCGCTCGGATGCAGCTTCGTTCAGTATTTTAACATGATTACTTTACAATTAGGTATTATTGTGCTGTCCATTTTTGAGTTTTTGTATCTAGTCCTATTGCACAGTCTGTATTCCATCAGCTCCAATTACCCATTATCTTACCCTGTTTCTAACTCCTGCTGAACTCTGTTACCAATGACATATTCCAAGTTTATTCTCGAGTGTCGATTCACATCATTGGGACCATACAGTATTTGTCTTTTAGTTTTTGGCTAGACTCACTCAGCATAATGTTCTCTAGGTCCATCCATGTTATTACATGCTTCATAAGTTTATCCTGCCTTAAAGCTGCATAATATTCCATCGTATGTATATACCACAGTTTGTTTAGCCACTCGTCTGTTGATGGACATTTTGGCTGTTTCCATCTCTTTGCAATTGTAAATAACGCTGCTATAAACATTGGTGTGCAAATGTCTATTTGAGTTTTTGCCCTTAATTCCTTTGAGTAGATTCCCAGCAATGGTATTGCTGGGTCGTATGGCAATTCTATATTCAGCTTTTTGAGGAACCGCCAAACTGCTTTCCACAGTGGTTGCACCATTTGGCATTCCCACCAACAGTGGATAAGTGTGCCTCTTTCACCGCATCCTCTCCAGCACTTGTCATTTTCTGTTTTGTTGATAATGGCCATTCTGGTGGGTGTGAGATGATATCTCATTGTGGTTTTGATTTGCATTTCTCTAATGGCCAGGGACATTGAGCATCTCTTCATGTGTCTTTTGGCCATTTGTATTTCCTCCTCTGAGACGTGTCTATTCAAGTCTTTTTCCCATTTTGTAATTGGGTTGGCTATCTTTTTGTTGTTGAGTTGAACAATCTCATTATAAATTCTGGATACTAGACCTTTATCTGATATGTCGTTTCCAAATATTGATTCCCATTGTGTAGGCTGTCTTTCTACTTTCTTGATGAAGTTCTTTGATGCACAAAAGTGTTTAATTTTGAGGAGTTCCCATTTATTTATTTCCTTCTTCAGTGCTCTTGCTTTAGGTGTAAGGTCCATAAAACCGCCTCCAATTGTAAGATTCATAAGATATCTCCCTACATTTTCCTCTAACTGTTTTATGGTCTTAGACCTAATGTTTAGATCTTTGATCCATTTTGAGTTAACTTTTGTGTAGGGTGTGAGATATGGGTCTTCTTTCATTCTTTTGCATATGGATATCCAGTTCTCTAGGCACCATTTATTGAAGAGACTGTTCTGTCCCAGGTGAGTTGGCTTGACTGCCTTATCAAAGATCAAATGTCCATAGATGAGAGGGTCTATACCTGAGCACTCTATTCGATTCCATTGGTCGATATATCTATCTTTATGCCAATACCATGCTGTTTTGACCACTGTGGCTTCATAATATGCCTTAAAGTCAGGCAGTGCAAGACCTCCAGCTTCGTTTTTTTTCCTCAAGATGTTTTTAGCAATTCGGGGCACCCTGCCCTTCCAGATAAATTTGCTTATTGGTTTTTCTATTTCTGAAAAATACGTTGTTGGGATTTTGATTGGTATTGCATTGAATCTGTAAATCAATTTAGGTAGGATTGACATCTTAACTATATTTAGTCTTCCAATCCATGAACACGGTATGCCCTTCCATCTGTTTAGGTCTTCTGTGATTTCTTTTAGCAGTTTTTTGTAGTTTTCTTTATATAGGTTTTTTGTCTCTTTAGTTAAATTTATTCCTAGGTGTTTTATTCTTTTAGTTGCAATTGTAAATGGGATTCGTTTCTTGATTTCCCCCTCCGCTTGTTCATTGCTAGTGTATAGAAATGCTACAGATTTTTGAATGTTGATCTTGTAACCTGCTACTTTGCTGTACTCATTTATTAGCTCTAGTAGTTTTGTTGTGGATTTTTCCGGGTTTTCGACGTATATTATCATATCATCTGCAAACAGTGATAGTTTTACTTCTTCCTTTCCAATTTTGATGCCTTGTATTTCTTTTTCTTGTCTAATTGCTCTGGCTAGAACCTCCAACACAATGTTGAATAATAGTGGTGATAGTGGACATCCTTGTCTTGTTCCTGATCTTAGGGGGAACGTTTTCAATTTTTCCCCATTAAGGATGATATTAGCTGTGGGTTTTTCATATATTCCCTCTATCATTTTAAGGAAGTTCCCTTGTATTCCTATCTTTTGAAGTGTTTTCAACAGGAAAGGATGTTGAATCTTGTCAAATGCTTTCTGTGCATCAATTGAGATGATCATGTGATTTTTCTGCTTTGATTTGTTGATATGGTGTATTACATTAATTGATTTTCTTATGTTGAACCATCCTTGCATACCTGGGATGAATCCTACTTGGTCATGATGAATAATTCTTTTAATGTGTTGTTGGATACGATTTGCTAGAATTTTATTGAGGATTTTTGCATCTATATTCATTAGAGAGATCGGCCTGTAGTTTTCTTTTCTTGTAATATCTTTGCCTGGTTTTGGTATGAGGGTAATGTTGGCGTCATAGAATGAATTAGGTAGTTTTCCCTCCAGGAGAATGGTTTTATACAGCTGGTGCATATCCAAGAATCTGGATTGTTTTTTTTTTTTTTTTTTACTTTTTTAAAATTGTGAAATATATATATAAGCAATAAATTTCCAAGCTTGCAGATGTCATCATGTTTGCCATGTGCTTTTCTAGTTGAGAGAGGAACTCTGAATGTCATTGGCCTTCTTGAATCAAGGTTTCTTTCCCTGGATATCTTAGGTTGGACATTTCTATAGCCTTGCTTTAATTTGGACATTTTCACAGCCTTAGGACTGTAAACTTGCAGCTTAATCAATTCCCCTTTTTAAAAGTTATTCCATTTCTGGGATATCGCATTCCGGCAACTTGAAAACTAGAACAGGCGATGATCATTCTAAATACTTCATGTTGAAAAGAGGTATAGACATTAAGGGGTAGAGGGGGGTACAAGTGGTTGATGTTCTTAGACAGATGGTACCTCTGGGTTTCAGGGCTTATCTGTCCTAGGTACCGTTTGGAGTTTCAGAAAACTAAAACTAAAAACTAAATAAACATCTCTGCCTTTGGTCTCACACAGAAGTATGAAAATATAGACCATATATATTATCCTTTAATATGGTTAAAGTTTAGCTTAACCATATTAGTTTAGTTTTAGTTTTCTAAAAATAAACTTAGTGACTGAAACTTTTATGGAGTTTTCTGAAAAATAAACTTAGTGACTGAAACTTTCATGGAGTCTCAGGTAGAGTCCAGGGTATTCTTTAGGGCATACAGAAATACTGTTTGCTGGGGCTTGGTATATCATGGCAATTAGCAATATGTCACTGAAGCCTGAATAAGAGTAACCTCCAGAATAGGCTCTTGACTCTATTTGAACTCTCTTAGCCACTGCTATTGTATATTGTTACATTTTCTCCCCTTGTTTTGGTCAGGTAGGCATCCTTGATCCCAGGCTCATCCCTCTGAGTCAGGCCCCATGTAGGGGAGAGGGTAATGATTTTACTTGCAGAGTTGGGCTTAGAGAGAGAGGGAGGTCACATCTAAGCAAAAAAAGAGGTTCTCTAGAAGTAGCTCTTAGGCGTAATTATAGGTAGGCTTAGCTTCTGTGAGATAAGTTTCATAAGAGCAAGCCTCAAGATCATGGGCTTTTTGGAACTTCGGATATCTGTGTGACACCTGAGACTCAGAGTGAGACCTCTGAAGCTATGAAAGTCATCAGTACCCCATACAGGAACTGTTAAAAAAGTTGAAAAACTAATCTGACTTCAACTGGAGATATGAATGAAGCTGATCTGGATAAGACTAAGATTAATCAGAATACAGGGTAAAGGATAATAAGGCCTATATTTTCATACTTCTGTGTGAGACCAAAGGCAGAGATGTTTATATGATGCAAAATTTGTATTTTGGGTAGCATTATCTAATCTAAGTTGTATGGTTAGTTTTTTTGAACACCATAATTACATGGAATCTTGAATAGGAAGTGAGATCTTATTGGTTTGTATAATAGAGTGATGCCCCAATGAATCCCAGAGTAATTTGAGCAGAGAATAAAAAATTTTTGCAGAGTCCCCTTGGAGGACTGGGGAGAAAGAAGGAAATATTAAACTTCCCCATCTGGGGAATCCCTGATATTCTTGCAAGCAGTGGGGACAACTAATTCAATAGGCTGAGCCCTCGATATTGGGGTTCAACCCTATGAAACTTATTCCTGCAAAGGCTAGTCTAAGCCTACTTACAATTAGTCCTAAGAGTCACCCCTAGAGAACCTATTGTTCAGATGTGGCCTCTCTCTAAGCCAACTCAGCAGGTGAATTCACTGCCCTCCTCCTCTCCATAGGTCATAACATCCAGTGGTGTAAATATTTCTGGCAATGTGGGGCAGAAATCCTGGGTGTCATGGGATTGAGAAAGACTTGACCAAAAGGAGGAAGAAAGAGATGAGTCAAAATAAAAGTTTCAGTGCCTGAGAGATTTCAAACAGAGACAAGAGGTTATCCTGAAGGTTATTTTTAGGAATTACAAAGATATTTCTTCTTAGTTTGTACCTGAAGCTGTTGAGCAGTGTTCCAGTGGTCTTAATTCTTGAAAACAAAATTGTATAAAGATATAACATTTACAGTGTGACTGAGGGATTGTGAAAACCTTGCGTCTATTGTTCCTTTTATCCAAGGTGTGAACGGATGAGTAAAAAAATATGGTTAAAAATTAAATAAATAATAGGGGAGACAAAGGGTAAAATAAATTGGGTAGATGGAGATACTAGTGGTCAATGAGAGGGAGAGGTAAAGGGTATGGGATGTATGAGTTTTTCTTTTTACTTTTAATTTTTTTTTTCTGGAATGATGCAAATGTTCTTAAAAAATGATCATGATGATGAATTCACATTGATTGTACACTATGTATGGAATGTTTGCATGTTGTTTTATCAATAAAAATTAAAAAAAAAAACAATGCCAAAAAAAGTTAATGCCCACAATTGGGTGTGTCATATCTCCACGGAAATAGTCTAAGCAAAAGATTCCAATGCACAGTATTGAATCAGGAATAAAAGAAACAGTTGCTCCCACAAGACTGGATCAGAATTAAAACATGGCTTTTCTGGGGTACATAATACTTTCAGACCAGCGCTTGGAGTGATGCAAATGTTCTAAAAATGATCATGGTGATGTATACACAACTCTGTGATGATATTGTGAGCCACTGATTGTATACTTTGGATGCACTGTATGGTGTGTGAAGATGTCTCAATAAAAGTTTAAAAAATTTAAAAAGATCGAGGGCTTCACCTATTAGCTTGGGAGTCCCCAATGTTTGAGAGAGTATCAGGTTTCTCACGTGGTAAAGATTAATAGTTCCATATTTTTTCTCCTGTTCCTCAAGGAACTTTGCCAATTTTTTTTTACTTTTTTTTATTGTATAGTGTAACATATATACAGAGCAAAGAAATAAAAAAGCAACAGTTTTCAAAGCACTCTTCAACAAGAAGTTACAGGACAGTTCCTAGAGTTTGTCATGGGCAAACATATGATCCCCTCACATTTTTCTTTCTAGCTGCTCCAGAATATAGGGGGCTAGAGGGCTTAAATATTTTTTTATCATCACTATCGACTTTTTTCCTTTTTGTGAACAATAACATATATACAAAAAGCCTATAAATTTCAAAGCACAGCACCACAGTTAATTGTAGAACATATTTCAGACTTTGACACGGGTTACAATGTCACAGTTTTAGGTTTTCACTTCTAATTACTCTAAAATACTGGAGACTAAAAGAGATGTCAATTTAATGATTCAGCATTCATATTCATTTGTTAAATCCTACCTTCTCTGTATAACTCCACCATCACCTTTGATCTTTCCATCCCTCTCTTTAGGGGTTTGGGCTTTGGCCATTCTAACTTTTTCATGTTGGAAGGGTCTGCTCACTAATATGGGGTAGGGAGATGTAACTATTTGATGTTCTAGAGAGGCTGAGCTAGGTTTCAGGACTTATCGGGACCAGGGACCCGTCTAGAAGTCGTAGGTTTCTGGAAAGTTACGCTAGTGCATGGAACCCTTGTGGAATCTTATATATTGCCCTAGCTGTTCTTTAGGGTTGGCTGAAATGGTCTTGGTTGGGGGTTGGCACGTTATGATAGGTAGCAAGGTCTAACTGAAGCTTGCATAAGAGCAACCTCCAGAGTAGCCTCTCGATTCTATTTGAACTCTCTCTGCCACTATGCCAATCCTTTTTAATTATCTCCCCAGCATACTCTGGTATGTATCTGGGTATTACCTCATTCCTAATTCTGGGTTCTGTGTGTTTCAGTTGTTTAACTGGCCAGACAGGTTAAGTTACATTGTGTGATACAGAAAATTTAGGTTTTGGACAAAATAAACCTCTCCTCCTTCATTCTCATATAGTAGGTGAACTTATAAAATACAGACAAATCATCCTTATCCCTGTATTCTGATTTACCTTAGTCCCAACCCGATTGGCTCCGTTCTTATCTCTATTTGAAGCTTGATCTCTTTTTTGGTTTCTTTAACAGTTGCTCTATGTAGGAATATTGACTTTCAGAGCTGCAGAACTCCAGCTCTGATTCTTAGGTGTCACACAGGTAGCCAAAGTTCCAGGAAAATACCAGGTTATACACATATAGAAATAACAGAATTTAGAAATAACAGTGAAAGCTCAGGAATAAATGTGACTGCTATAGAAGCTTAAAATCTAGGCCCCAATTTTTTGGTAAGCATTTTCTTAAAAAGACCATAAAATATTTATCCTTTTTTTCTAGTTTAGTTTTCTCAGCATAATGTCCTCGTGGCTCATTCACCTCATTGCGTGCCTCATGACTTCTTTCTTTTCTGTAGCTGCACAGTATTCCGTCATATGTATATACCACAATTTGCCCTTTTGCTTCTCCATCAATGCACTCTTCAGCTACCTCCATCCATTGGGTATCATGGATAACTCACCATAAACATCAGTGTGCGAATGTCTATTTGAGTCTCTGCTTTCAGTTTTTTCGAGTGTATTCCTAGTAGCGGGATTTTCTGGCTGCATATTTGGGGCTTTGTTTTGTGGATTGCAACTGCAAGCTTTCTTGCCTCTGCCCAATTCTCCAAGTACTACAGCTGTCCAGGGTGTCCTAGACTGCTTTCTTTTCGGGAAACTACCCCTGGGACGTATTCTTACCTCCCACGTTTCACATCTGGGTGCTTATGATGCTTAAATCTGCTTCTCTCACTATTTCTCTGGGAAGTTCTCCAGATCTGCGTATGTCAACTGTCTACCGAACATTTTCTCTTGGATGTCACACAAAGCACCTCAAATTTACTATTTCTCAAATATTAAATTCCTAGCTATGTTCTTCCTCTGTGCTTCATATCTCAGAGAATGGCTCCACCTAGTTGCTCATGTCAAAAACATGCATATGAGCCATTCATCCATTCAAAGACACTGGTCCTAGGTACTGGGGGCTCCAGAAACTTCAAACAGGAAACCCTGCCTTCATGGAGTTTATATTCTAGAGGAGGAAGACAGACAATAGTCAATCCATCCCTAATCTAACAGATGGAGCCTACCTCTTTAAAACCTCTTGAATCCATTCTACCTTTCTAGTCACTACTTTAGTTCAAAATTCCCCAGCTGGCCTCTGCATTTTTAGTCTTTTACTTCCTCCAATCTACTCTCCCCAGAGCAATGTAATCTTCTAATACCAAATCTTAAATTTTAGTTTCCAGTTAAAAATACTTTGCTGACTCCCTGTGGCCCTAATCTAGATTAAAAGATCTTGCACAAAGTGAAATCATTGCCCTCCCCCCAATGTGGGACATGACATCCAGGGGTAAAAGTCTCCCTGGCAGCATGGGAGATGACTCCCAGGGATGAGTTCGACCCTGGCACCAGGGGATCA
The DNA here is from genome assembly GCF_023851605.1 of Tamandua tetradactyla. NCBI lineage: Eukaryota > Metazoa > Chordata > Mammalia > Pilosa > Myrmecophagidae > Tamandua > Tamandua tetradactyla. Next base: position 94,322,879 of record NC_135333.1, on the reverse strand, counting down.
ACAATGCCATCCTGACCAAAAGGGGGGAAAAAGTGTAACAAATTAGGTATCAGTGGCTGGGAGAGTTCAAATAGAGTCGAGAGGCTACTCTGGAAGTCACTCTTATACAAGTTTCAGTTAGATATTGCTACCTATCATAGCTTGTCAAACCTCAACCAAAACCATTCCAGCCAACCCCAAAGAAAGCCTAGGGCAATATATGATTCTACAAAGGTTCCATGAACTAGGGTAACTACAGAAACCTTCAACCTCCAGGTGGGTCCCTGGACCAGATAAGTCTTGAAATGCAGAGGGGCCAGTCCTTCTAGAAAATCAACTAGTTCCGTTCCCCTATCCCATATTATCGACAGCCACATGAAGAAGTTAGAATGGGCATAGCCCAAATACCCCTAGAGAGTGGGAGAAAGATGGTGGAATTATACAGAGAAGGTAGGGTTTAACAAATGACTATGATTGCTGAATATTATACTGATATTTCTTTTAATCTCTAGTGTCTTGGAGCAGCTACTAGTAAAACCTAAAAAATGTGGGACTGTAACCCATACAAACTCTGAAGTCTGTTCTACAACTAATTGTTGCGATGTGCTTTGAAATTTATTGCTTTTTGTATATATGTTATTTTTCACAAAAAAGAAAAAGTCGATTGGGATGATAAATGCACAGCTATATGATGATATTGTGAACCATTGATTACACACTTTGGATGATTACATAGTATATGAATATATAACATATATCAATAAAAAATAAATTAAAAAGAAAGATCTTGTGCTTTCTGGGCCCCGCTTATCCCCCTACCACACCTCTCCACCCGGATGAACCACTCCCTGCTCAGCTGTATGGAATTAGAGCTGCAGTTTATTGTACCTGCCTTTCCTCACCTCACTTTCTCCTCCCTGCCTGACTCCTGTTCATTTTCCAGGTCTCAGTTGGATAGTGTGTCAGACAGCCTTCCAGATGGTCCCTGGTGATTTCTGCCTCCTGGTATTCATGCCCTCTTGACTGCGACCTGGACTCACTGATGCCAGTCTAAAGAATGGGATATGGCAGAAGTGATGGGTGTCATTTCTAAGATTAGATTACTAAAAGACAATGGCTTCTTGTGTGGGGCTCTCTCTTGGTTGCTTGCTCTGAGGAAAGCCAGCTTCCCTGTTGTGAGCTGCTGTATGAGGGAAGGGCCTGTGGCAAGGAACAGAGAGAGCCTTTAGCCAACAGCCTGCGAAGACCCCGTGTCCTGCCAACAACCGTGAGAGGGAGTCTCCACCAGAGCTCCACCAGAAGCTTCAGATGGGACAGCAACTTCATGAAACACCTTGAACCAGTGGGCACCCAGCTAATTTACACCCAGTTTCCTGTCCATCAGAAACTGAGATAATAATGTTTGCTTTTCTAAAAGCAGCTACCTTTTAGTATAATTTGTTACACGGCAATAGATAACTCATACAAGAATCTTGGCTCCTGCCCTTCCCCCACACTAGATTCATTGCCTTCCTGAGTACTAGAGCTGCTGGTGTTTCTTCCTGTCACCCCAGCCGTTAGACCCTGGTGTAATAATTAGGGATTTTTCTGTGTCTGCACCCAGATTGTAAACTCTATAGGAAATGGGAGGGGAAGAGAAAACGTCAGCACTTTGCCTCTCAAGATTCTACCAGTCCCTTGCCGCTTCTGGCTGCAGCTTTATACAGGCTGTGTCAACAGCCGAGGCCCCGAAGCCCAGCTGCAACTCCAGGTAAAGACTCAGGTTGGCGAGAGCGCGTCCCCCCACCCCCTCCACCTCTCCGGCCATTACACACACGGCGGCCACACATGCACACGTGCAAAGGCACGCAGGTACGCACACACTCAAGGCCCAAAGCCTCCCTTTGACTCTGGAGGCGTGGGTGGAGTCACTCCTTTCTCCTTTCACGCCACACCCTCAGGCCACACTTTTGTGGCTTTTCTGAATGAAAGGTGAGGAGAGAAAGGCGCCTGGCTCCAGAGACGCCCGGGGATGGGGGTGGGGGGACGCAGTCCCGCCCACCCAGCCTTTGATCCGCTCCTGTTTCCTTCCCCTTTATTTCCAGCCAACCAAGCTGCTCTAGGAAGACTATCGTGGTGAGTGCCTGCAAAAACGAGCTCAAGTGCCTCTTGCTCTTTCATTTTCTGGAGAGACAGCCTACAGTCCACTCACTATCTGTGACCTAACGCTGTGGTCTGATAAAGGTGCCACGCTGGGTTCCTGGAACACCCCTGGGGCAGGTAACAGCATTGGCCCGTGGGTTCTGGTGCCCTTCCCTGCCCTTCGTTAGTCAGAGGGCAGCGCCTGTGCACAGGAACTGAGGTCCTTAACAACCAAAGACGCAACTTTCCAAGCTTCCAACGTATGTCTGAGAGTCGCCCCTGGGTATAACATACCTCTGACAATTTAGGGGTAAAGGCTTGAAAGTAATGTTTCCAGCTAAGTTTATGCTGCTTTTACTCCTGCCCCAGCTCAGCTCGCTCAGCAGTGTCTCTCTTGACTCTTCCTCCTGGCTCAGTGATTTCCCCGTCACTTAGGTTATGTTCCTGCGCTGTGCTCGGACATGTAGCAGTGCCGTTATGGGAAGGACATGGGTTTGAAGGCAGACGATCTGCTTTCTAATTTGGGTTCTGCCATTTTTTATTTTTAACTCTGGTTGTGTCACCTGACCATTCTGTGCCTCATCCTCTGATTGCTATAAACTGCTTCCCAAGGTTTTTCTGGGATTAAATTAAACCACGAATGTGAAAATACATGGCCCACTGTAGGTGTTCAGTAAATGCTTCTTATTTGTGTGTTTTAAAAGGACTTTAGCAATCTTTGTAAGTTTTCATGTACAAAACAAAAGAAGATTTTGATTTCTAGATTGACAAAGTGCCACGTTGTTCTTCTTGTTGGTTTGTTTTGGGTGCGGGGTGGAGTAGAAGGTTGAGGGTGATGATAGAGCACTACTATTTTATTTGTTTTTAAGCTGCTTCTTTTACCCCTGCTGTTCTGGGTTAATGCTGTGGAAACCAGCTGTTCAAATGCCAGAGGAATGGATGTGCCTGAACCTGCCACTGTCTCCCAGGTGGTGATGTGTTTTTTTGTGTGTTAGTATTCAGGTCTCTGTGCCTTTGCTTTGCCTTTTTTTTTTTTTCCACAGATGAAAGGGAAGTGCCCCCGCCTCCAGGAGCATTCAAAATGGGTTGACTAATATGCTACAAACATTCTGCCATTAGCAGTAGGTATGCAGACCCTTAGGCCCCACATACATCATTCAGCTTCCAGGTCTTCAGACCCTTTCATCATAAATTAAGGGCATGCAAGTTCTCCTCATTGCTTAGTGTAAACCCAGTAGGTAGGATTTCAAGCCATGGATTTGAGTAGTCTCTTCAAATCAAGTAGGTTTGTGGTCTAGTATGTGCTACTGCCTCATCTGAAGAAGGGTTAAACAGATCATAGTGAGATTTTTAGGCATTTAAATCAACTATAGAAGTTTCTATACCTAAAGAAAATCTATTATTATAACATTTCAACTTTTTCTCAACAAGGTGAAAACTTACCATAGTTTCATAATCAAGGTTTAATCAAGAGTAGATCAAAATTTGAGTTCTGAAGTCCACTTATTAACTCTTTGATAGCACAAACCAGAAGAAGTATAAAAGGGTATTTTGACATTGGGAGAGGTAATTTAGAGTTTTGCAAAACTAAGGTCAGCACTTCAAATAATACTCCAAGGGAAAATCTACTTTCGGCCAGCCTCTAGCAATGATGTCTGAACTTGCCCTCCACCAGAACCACCTAGAGTTTTTGCCATTTTAAATGGTAAGCACTAGTCATCACCTATAATAATTGGTAAGACAGTTAAAGAAAGCAAAATCAAGTTGCCAGAGAAAAAGACTTGCTGGGTCTGCCTGGCTGCTTAGACAGGACTGGGTTACTTTATTTAGGTTGGCTTTGGTTATCCCCAGGCTCCTTATTTTGCTAGGGCAGCTGAGGCGATCACTCAGGCTCACACTGGGAGCCTACAGTAACCAAACTCCTAAGAGACTGATGTTCAAGCCAGCTGCCAAGTTGTAGCTTTACAGTGAAAAATATAACCGCCAAGAAGACCAGATGGTCAGCACAACCTCCCATGTGGCAGAGTCCACACCATATCAGAGGTGTGAGAGAGGATAAGTTAAACCAGGATAATAGAAGTCAGAGACCAAGAGTTCCATGTTCAAGATCTTGGAGGAGAAAAGCCCTTCATTATGATGATAAGTGAAAGTGCAGGTTACAAAACAGCGTGTACAATGAAACCCTGCTTTTATTTAAAGATAAAAATAAGCCTGGAGAAATATATGCTGTAATGATGACAACAGTTCTGCTATCTAGATACTGACTGGTATTATGAGCAATTTTAGTTGGCATTTTCTTATTTTGAGCTTTAAGTTTTCCACACAAAAACATATGAGTTACTTTTGAGGTAAGAAAACAAAGGATAAGTTAAATGCTCAACTTTAGAGACTGTTAAGTTTTGAAAATCCTTGTGGAATGCTATGTAGTTGTTAAAAATCATACTGCAGAAGAGTATGTCATACCTGGGGAAGGAATAGTTTGTATTTATTAGGTGCTTTACTATGTGTTAGGCACTCTTCTAGGTAGTTTATGTGTCTTAAATCATTTAGTCCTTGTACTAAGCCTGCAAAATAGTGACTATTATTATTATCCCTATTTTATACATGAGAAAACTGAACCAGATAAAAGTTGAGAAACTTGCTCAAGGTCACACAACTGATCCCAAGGTCAGTTTTTTTTTTTCTTTCTATAAAATGGATTCCCTTCCTCACATTAGCTTATCAGGTCAATATGAAAATTAAATAAGATAATGAATATAAAGAAAATTACCCCATGTTTAGAACAGGGTTTGGCAGACTTCCATCTGCAGGTCAAATCTGGCCCATCACCTGTTATGTAGTCTGTGAGCTGAAAATTGTTTTCACTTTTTTGTTTGTTTAACTTTTCATTTGGAAATACTTTCAAACTTACAGGACAGTTACAAAAATACAAACTCCAAAAAAAAAAACACAAAAAAACCAAATTCCATATAGAGAACTCCAACATTACCTCAACCCCCCCAGCCCCAGATACCCAGATCCACCGATTTTAACATTTTGCTACATTTGCTGAATCATCCTGTCCTTCAAGTTGCCTGTCTGTTTGTCTATCCATTTATTTATCAATCTACTTTCTGAACACTTGAGTATAGATTGTGTACATCATGCTCCCTGAGCATTTAATACAGTCATGTACATTTCCTAAGAAAAAGGACATTTATTTATGTAACCACATTATGTGCAGGTATCAAGTTCAATGTATAAGCTATACATTGATGTATAGTTTATAGTCTATATTCCAATTCTTTCATGTCCTATAATGTCCCTTTGAGCCTTTTCTCCTCCCTTGCTAGATTCCATCCAGGATCATATATTGCATTTAATTGTCATTATCTTTTTAGTTCTCTTTCTACTTTTTTTCTTAAATTTGGGAATGTATATACAACATAAACTTTCCCATCTTAACCACTCCAAGCATACCATTCGGTGGGATTAATCACATTCACAATCCATTACTAAAACTTTCCCAGTCCCCAAATAGAAAACCTACACCCATTTACATTAATCCCCCATTGTCCTTGACCCCTGACTCTGCCACCCTGTACTCTACTTTCTGTCTCTGTAGCATGCATATTCTCTGATATTTTCTTTGTAGTTACCATGGGACTTAAATTTATCATCCTAAATCTATAGCAATCTTGTTCATTTTGATACCAACTTGACTTCAATGGTATACACAAACTATGGTCTTATACCCCTCTGCACCCCCATGCCTTTATGTAGTTCTTAACAAAAATTACATTTTTATACATAATGAGTCCAAAATCACTGATTTTTAGTTATATTTTATGCATCTTCCTTTTACATCCTGTGGGAACTAAAAAGTGGAGTTACAAACCCAAAATACAATAGTACTGGCATTTATATTTATCCATGTCATTTCCCTCAATAGAGATCCTTATTTCCTCATGTGACCTTCTTTGATCTATGATCTATTGTCCTTTCCTTCAACCTGCAGAACTCTCCTTAACATTTTTATGTTTTTTATAGTTCTAGTGGTGATGAACTCCCTCAGCTTTTGTTTATCTGGAAAGGTTTTAACCATATCCTCACTTTTTTTTTTTAATATTTTTTTTAATTTGAAATATACATATATACAAAAGAAAAGAAAAAGCAATAATTTTCAAAGTACACTTCAACAAACAGATACAGAACTGATTTCATGGTTTGGTATGGGTTACCATTCCACAGTTTCAGGTTTTTCCTTCTAGCTGCTCCAAAACGTTGGAGGTGAAAAGAAATATCAATATAGTGATTCCACAGTCATACTCATTTGTTAAATCTTATCTCCTCTGTTATAACTCCTTCTCTCACTCTATAAGGATCTTTGGGCTATTGTGTCCATTTCTAACTTTTTTCATGTTGAAAAGGGGTATTGATAATATAGAGTAGGTGTCCGGGACTTCTCGCTCAGCGTCAAGCCCCCGGCCGGCGAAGGGGACAGAGGAGAGAGAGACAGACGCAGACAAACCGACTTGAATGGCAGACACGAATCCGTAACACGCGGCGGTTGTGAGCACAGACCTTTACTGGAGCTAAGCTTGCATTCTTTGTAACAGGTTCCGCGCGGGCTAAAATACCCCACGGGGGAGCAACCTCTATGCGGCCGTCAGGTACGGCTCCCTGCGGGTCGTCTCGTTTTCCCCGTCCGGGTAACGCCTTTATATACAAAATCGAAACCCAATGGGCTAACGCCACGTATACAAGGGTGATTGGTAGACAGGGTTGGCGGGCGCGTACGTCATACGCGGAGGCAGGATGCGGGCGCCATCTTGGCTCACTCGATGGGCGGGGGGAACTCTAGAGCAGGCTGCGGCGTGTCCACTAGGCCCGACCCGGGAGGCGGCTCTCCACATCTCCCCCTTTTTTATTCATTTTGACCCAGTGTCTCCATTGATGAGTGAGCTCCCGTGGGCCACTCAGGCCCACTACATGTTTTGGTGCTTTGGGGAGTCTGGACTAGGCTTGCTAGGCACCAACCAGAATGCCTCCTCATATAGAGACCGGAGAGCCCGTGAACTGGAAACAACGTGACTCTCCCTGCAGTGCTTCGCCTCGCAACTGGGTTATGTAGGGGGGCAGGAGAGCGGCAACCAGAGCCGAGAGCGTCATTAGGTGTCTCTGTGCAATGGCCGGAGTCTAGTCTGGCCAGGACCGTGACTCCGCCGTAGAGATCATCCTTTAGACAAAAATTATGACTTCTGGTGCCGCCTTTTACACCCGGGACACGGCCATGGGCTTTGCAGCAGATCCTGTTTTCGAGCGCCCCGCCCTGAGTGGCCGGGACGGGTCATACAGTGAGGGGAAGGACTGGGTAGCGGGACGGTCGTTGCCAGGAGCATCAGGGGCGAGTGACATAGCCAACATGGTAGTGACACGTAATTGCTGCTGTGTCTGGAGCAAGCATTCTAACAAACATTTAACAGTGACTAAACCCACTAATAGTCCCACTGCCACGAGAATCCAAGTAGTCAAATTGGGCCAAGAGAACCATGAGGTGACTCGGTTCCACAGACTTTGTACAGTCTCGCCCAGTTTGGAAAGGTCGAAATCAACGGGGGTCAACTTGATATCCCCAAGCACTCGAAGGTCTGAATCCACCTGTTGGGAGAGGTTAGTAAAGGTAGGGAGGTTTTAAAGCTGGTCCCCTTTCTATACGATAGAAGGGTGACTAGCGCTCCTGTTGTCATCTTGTCGTTCGTCGCCATCATCAGCAGAGTTGGAGACCGGATCTGGTGGCTCTGGTTGGAGGCTTATCAATTTTCTGGGCAACAGTTCCTTGGCGTCCTCGGGCGACGTCACGGTTCTCACCAGTCTTTCCGGAACCCACACAGGTTGACGTCCTGGTTCCTGGGGAAAAACACAAACAGAGCCTCTGGCCCAGCTGAGCACTGGGTCAGGGCCTTGCCATTGTCCTGACAGGACATCCTTCCAACGGACTAGACCTCTATGTGGAGGACTCGGAGTAGTGTGCTGAAGAGCAGGTGTCATTCCTAGTGAATTTTCATTTAAAAAATTATATGTAAATAAGGCTACAGACAGTTGAGCCTTCGGGGACAGGCCGTGGCCTATTCCCCCTTTCTGTTTTTTGAGCAAGTCTTTAAGAGACCTGTGTGCTCTTTCAATGATTCCTTGCCCTTGAGGGTTGTAGGGGATACCATGTTTTGATTGCACTTCCATATTTGCACAAAATCTTTGGAAGGCTTTGCTGGTGTAAGCGGGTCCGTTGTCTGTTTTTAATATTTTCGGCTTACCCCAAGCTGCCCAAGCGGCAAGGCAGTGTGCAATTACTTGGTGGACTCTTTCTCCTGATTCGGCAGAGGCAAATAAAACTTGAGAACAAGTATCCACTGACACATGCAGGTATTTAACTTTACCATACTCTGAGTGATGGGTGACATCCATTTGCCAAATGTCTCCCGGGATGAGACCTTTAGGGTTAACCCCAACTGAAGGGACTGCTCTTTGTTCTACACAATTTCCGCACGCTCGGACTATATCTCTAGCTGTCGCACGTGGTATATTAAACCGCCTAGCTAGGGTACCTGCATTGATGTGAAATCTGTCATGGAATTCTCGGGCTTGCTGATATGGTGTCAGCGCAGGGAAGATGTGTGGCTGTCGAGTGGCTACATCTACTATGTGATTTCCTTGTGCCATGGGGCCAGGCAGGCCTGTATGCGCTCTAATGTGAGTTATGTAGAAAGGATGTTGTCTGGCACATATTGTCTCTTGAAGTTTGATAAAGAATGGTCTTACTGAGGAGGAATATTTTATAATGCCCACCGTCTCTAAAATATTTACAGAATTTACGACATAAATCGAATCAGATATAATATTTAGGGGATCGGTAATTTCTTTCAGGACTGTAATAATGACCTGTAATTCTACCCATTGAGGTCTCTGTGGTTGGAAGAACACTGTTTTGGGAGTACTCCCTTCCACACAGTATGCTCCTGAACCGGAGCTGGAACCGTCCGTGTACACGGTGGGGGCGCCCACTAGTGGCTTAGGCAAAGTTACTTTAGGAAAAATTACTGGGTGTCGAGTAACAAATTGCAAAAGGGGGGCTTTTGGGAATTGATTGTTACCTTGGGGGTTGATAATAACCGGGTACATTTCTGAGGCTGGTTGTGGCTCAAGTGGTTGGTAACCACCCAGTATGCCAAAAGGTCTAAAGGTTGAAAAAGGAATCCAATTCCAGAAATGCTTCCCTCTATTGTTTGATGACGTGGGACCCTGAGGGCCTGCGTACGCAGGCGGGGGGCACAGCTGTAACTGCCCCTCCCTAGACCAGCCTGTAGGGGGTTCCGGGTCTCGCAAAGGAGGGCCACTGTAATTACCTGATTCGGCCACCAGAGGGAGCCCGTGGTGAGGGTTTTTGGCGAGATCACCAAAACCATTCACCGGAAACCGCCGCGCCCCTGCAGCAGGCGCTGGCGGGGCGGAAGGCTGCGTGGGTGAGACAGGGGGCCTCCCCCAATCGATCAGCGGAGGCGCGTCTGCACCCTCGGTCTCATCACCATCTGACTCTGAGTCAGAGGTGTCTGAACTAGTGCTTGACTCTGGCGGCTTACAAGTGGGCGGCTCACTTTCACAGGAGCCGTCCGCTAAAAGGGTCTTTAAGGGAGCTAACAAAGGTGAACTTCCTGACTGCCCCATGCTTGCAGTCGGCACTGGACCTTAACCAATCGGGGAGCTCTCCCGACTCACTGGGGCTACCTGAACGCCCACAGCCCTTAACTCTCACGTAGCAGAAAGCACTTACCCTCTCACGTTGATCAGGCGCGGAGGTTCCGCCATGAACCCGAGAAGCATGTCCTCACCAGCTCGGGGAGAGGCAGCAGAAGAAGGCTCCCCGTACGGGCCACCACTTGTCCGGGACTTCTCGCTCAGCGTCAAGCCCCCGGCCGGCGAAGGGGACAGAGGAGAGAGAGACAGACGCAGACAAACCGACTTGAATGGCAGACACGAATCCGTAACACGCGGCGGTTGTGAGCACAGACCTTTACTGGAGCTAAGCTTGCATTCTCTGTAACAGGTTCCGCGCGGGCTAAAATACCCCACGGGGGAGCAACCTCTATGCGGCCGTCAGGTACGGCTCCCTGCGGGTCGTCTCGTTTTCCCCGTCCGGGTAACGCCTTTATATACAAAATCCAAACCCAATGGGCTAACGCCACGTATACAAGGGTGATTGGTAGACAGGGTTGGCGGGCGCGTACGTCATACGCGGAGGCAGGATGCGGGCGCCATCTTGGCTCACTCGATGGGCGGGGGGAACTCTAGAGCAGGCTGCGGCGTGTCCACTAGGCCCGACCCAGGAGGCGGCTCTCCACAAGTAGGGGGATGGAATTAGTAGATAATTCTTGAAGAGGCTGGCCCTCTAGGAATCCTCTGGAGGTAATGGGTTTCAGGAAACAGAACCTTGAAACTTTTATAGAGTCTCAGAGCCCTAGATGTTTTTTAGGGTTAATAGGCATGATGTTGGTACGGATTTGGCAAACTGGAGCAATTAGCAATATATATCTGAAGCTTGCATAGGAGTAGCCTCCAGAATAGCTTCTCAATTATATAGCTCCCTTAGTCACTGATATTTTGTTTACCTTTTTTTTCCCTCTTTTGATCTGGAAGGCATTATCGATCCCATGGTGCCAGGGCCAGGTTCATCCCTAGGAATCATGTACCACACAGTCAGGGAGACTTTCACCCCTGAATATCATGTTTCCTTGTTATAATAATTTTTCTTGCAGAAAAATTGGGCTTACAGAGAGTTGGGCTTACAGAGAGAGAAATGATGTCTGAGCAACTAAACAGGTTTCCCAGAAGCAACTCTAAGACAGAATTATAGGTAGTCTTAGCTTTTTCACTACAGAAATAAGTTTCATAAGGGCAGACCTCAAAATCAAGGGCCTGGCCTAATTTCTTGGGAGTCTCTAATGTTTAAGAGAGCACCAAGCATTTTCCAATAGGAAAGTTTAACATTTCCATATTTTTTTCTCTAGTCCCTCAACACTCCATTATATATTTTTTAATTTCATTTTTTAAAGATTATCATTACAATCAACTTTTTTTTCTTTTTTTATGTGAAAAATAACAAATATACAAAAAAAGTCTCTAATGTTTAAGAGAGCACCAAGCATTTTCCAGATAGGAAAGTTTAACATTTCCATATTTTTTTCTCTAGTCCCTCAACACTCCATTATTATTTTTTTTTAATTTCATTTTTTAAAGATTATCATTACAATCAACTTTTTTTCTTTTTTTATGTGAAAAATAACAAATATACAAAAAGGCAATAAATTTCAAAGCACATTGCAATAATTAGTTGTAGAACAGTTTTCAAAGTTTGGTATGGGTTACAATTCCACCAATTCTAGGTTTTTGCTTCTAGTTGCTCTAAGATAGTGGAGACTAAAAGAAATATCAATATAATGAATCAGCAGTCATACTCGTTTGTTAAACCCTACCTTCTCTGTGTAACTCCTCCATCACCTTTGATCTTTTTCCCACTCTTTAGGGGTATTTGGTCTATGCTCATTCTAACTTTTTCATGTTGGAAGGGGCTGTCAATAATATGGGATAGGGGGATGGAACTAGTTGATGTTCTGGAGAGGCTGGGCCCTTTAGGTTTCAGGACTTTTCTGGTCCAGGGACCCATCTGGAGGTTGTAGTTTCTAGGAAGTTACCCTAGTGCATGGAACCTTTGTAGAATCTCATATATTGCCCTAGGTGTTCTTTAGGATTTGCAGGGATGGTTTTGGTTGAAGTTTGACAAGTTATGATAGGTAAGAATATCTAACTGAAGCTCTGTAAGAGTGACCTCCAGAGTAGCCACTGGATTCTATTTGAACTTTCTCGGCCACTGATACCTTATTTGTTATACTTCTTTTACCCCTTTTGGTCTGGGTGGAATTGTTGGTTTCAGAGTGCCAGGGCCAGATTCATCCCTGGGAGTCATTTGGCACGCTGCCAGGGAGAGTTTCACATCTGGATGTCATGCCCATGTGGGGGGGAGGGCAATGGTTTCACTTGCAGAGTTGACTCCTTTTTTTTTTTGTTTCCCAGCACGATTAAGGATTTCTTTTTATTTTTTCATTTGTTTTGTTTTCTTTTAAAAAAAAATTAGCTTTTTAATTTTAGAATAGGAAAGGTTTGCCAAGTGTGTCATAAATCCTAAATACCATAAAATAAAAGTTAAAATATTTAAAACTATATAAAATTAAAGGCATATAGTAACTTAAGGAAAATGTTCTGCAACATATATTACAAGATATTAATGCTCTTAGTATAAAGAGCTCTGCCAAATCAATAAAGAAAAACCAGAGTCAAATAGAAAAATAAGTGAAGAAATGGAAAGGTATTTCACAATGGCAGAGAGGAAATTAGATAACAAAGAAGAGTTTACATTCAGTAAGAAATGAAATGCAAATCAAAGCATTAAGAGGATTTCTTTAAACATGCACAAATGTTTTTGTGTAGGGTATTAGATAGGGTATTCTTTCATTCTCTTGGCTATTGACATTCAGTTCTTCCAGGCCCAATCATTGGAAAGACTATTTTGTCCCAGTTCAGAGCACTTGGGGATCAAAAATCAGTTGACCATAGATTTGGTGGTCTATTTCTGCACTCTCAATTTGATTCCATTGGTCAATGCTTCTATCTTTGTGCCAGTACCATGCTGTTTTGACCTCTTTATAATAGGTTTTAAAGTCAGGGAATGTTAATTCTCCCACTTTGTTCTTTTCTTTTAGGATGCTTTTAGCTATTCAGGGTCTCTTTCCCTTCTAAATAAATTTGGAAGTTAGCTTTTCCAAATCTTCAAAGTAGATTGTTGGAATTTTGATTGGTACTGTTTTGAATCTGTAGATCAATTTGGGGACGACTGACGTCTTAACTATACTTAGCCTTCCTATCCATGAGCAGGGAATGTCTTTCCACCTATTTATGTCTCCTGTGATTTCTTTTAACAATGTTATGTGGTTTTCTGTGTACAAGCCCTTTAAGACCCCAGTTAAGTTCATTCCTAAGTATTTGATTCTTTTAGTTGCTATTTTGAATGGAATTTTTTCCTTAACTGACTCCTCAGCTAGGTCATTGCTTGTGTATAGAAATGTTACTGATTTTTGCACATTAATTTTATATCCTGCCACCTTGCTGAATATGTTTATTAGCTCAATTAACTTTGCTGTATATTTCTCAGCATCTTCCAAGAATAGTATCATATCATCTGTAAATAATGAGAGTTTTACTTCTTCCTTTCCAATTTGGATGCCTTTTATTTTATTTTTTTCCTGCCTGATTGCTCTAGCTAGAACTTCTAGCACAATGTTGAATAATAGTGGTGACAGTGGGCATCCTTGTCTTGTTCCTGATCTTAGGGGAAGTCTCTCTTTCAGTCTCTCTCCATTGAGTACAATGCTGGCTATTGGTTTTTCATATATTCCCTTTATCATATTGAGGTAGTTACCTTTGATTCCTATCTTTTAGAGTGCTTTAATCAGAAAAGGATACTGAATTATGTCGAATGCTTTTTCAGCATCAATCAAGATGATCATGTGATTTTTCCCTTTCGATTTGTTAATGTGCTGTATTACATTAATTGATTTTCTTGTGTTAAGCCATCCTTGCATTCCTGATATAAACCCCACTTGGTCATGGTGTATAATTCTTTCAATGGGTTGTTGGATTTGATTTGCTAATATTTTATTGAGAATTTTGCATCTATGTTCCTTAGGGAAATTGGCCTGAAGTTTTCTTTTCTTATAGCATCTTTACCTGGTTTTGGTATTAAAATGATATTAGCAGCTTCTGCTCCGGCAGCGCTCCATCCGCCATCTTATCCTTCCCTTTCTCCTCCTACTCCAGCGGCTCTCCAACCACCACCGTGCCCTCTTCCGCCTTCACCGGCTCCTCCGCCACTGTCCTCAACAGCCTTGCCATCCTCACCTTTCCTCCTCCAGAACAGCTACTAGGGGAGTAGAAACGATACAGAACAGCTCCCGGAGCCATGACAGAGATAAAAAAGACAGCGTACCCCATTCTGGAATGGCTGACTGGCTGGGAGAACCCGCTCCGGTGAGATCGCCGAGGGGCGCGGGCTTCCCGGGGTGGGGCGGCAAGCGGCCGCAGTCCCTCCCTTCCTCCTTCTCAGGCCAGCTGGCAGAATTGGGCAGGCGGGACCCTCAGACCGTGGTGGCTTGCACCCCGACCACGCACGGCCCCCCCCGGACCAACTGAGAGAATTGGATCGGAAATCCCCAGGCCTCGGAGAACGGTGACCGGGGGGGGTCCCTTCCAAACACGTGACTCCTCGGTCCGGCTGGGAACAGTGCACTCACCCGGGTCGTGGCGGCTGGTGCCCTCCCGCCACGCTTGGCGCCCCGGGCCGACTGGGAAATTCAGATGGGCGCTCTCCCGGGCTGTGGCGGCTGGCGACCCTCCCCGCGTTCGGACCCCCGGGCCGGCTGGCACTCTTCCAAGCCGCTTCGGCTGGCGAACCTCCCCCACGGCAAGAGTTTTCCAAAGTTAAAGGACCCACAGCACCTTTTACTGGTGGGACCCGCAGACAAACGTGTGCCACGAGCGCCACCTACTGGGCAGGATAAGAAAAACAGAACCCAGAGATTCACAGAAAAATGTTTCAACCTTTTGGGTCCAACACCCAGGGAAATCTGACTAAATGCCCAGACGTCAGCAGAAGAAATGGATCACGCTCAGAAAATTGAAAATATGGCCCAGTCAAAGGAACAAACCAATAGTTCAAATGAGATACAGGAGCTGAGACAACTAATGCTGAATATACGAACACAAATGGAAAACCTCTTCAAAAACGAAATCGATAAATTGAGGGAGGACATGAAGAAGACATGGGCTGAACAAAAAGAAGAAATAGAAAAACTGAAAAAACAAATCACAGAACTTATGGAAGTGAAGGATAAAGTAGAAAAGATGGAAAAAACAATGGATATGTACAATGATAGATTTAAAGAGACAGAAGATAGAATTAGTGATTTGGAGGATGGAACATCTGAATTCCAAAAAGAAACAGAAACTATCAGGAAAAGAATGGAAAAATTTGAACAGGGGATCAGGGAACTAAATGACAATATGAAGCGCACAAATATACGTGTTGTGGGTGTCCCAGAAGGAGAAGAGAAGGGAAAAGGAGGAGAAAAACTAATGGAAGAAATTATCACTGAAAATTTCCCAACTCTTATGAAAGACCTAAAATTACAGATCCAAGAAGTGCAGCGCACCCCAAAGAGATTAGACCCAAATGGGCGTTCTCCAAGACACTTACTAGTTAGAATGTCAGAGGTCAAAGAGAAAGAGAGGATCTTGAAAGTAGCGAAGGAGAAGCAATCCATCACATACAAGGGAAACCCAATAACTATGTGTAGATTTCTCAACAGAAACCATGGAAGCTAGAAGACAGTGGGATGATATATTTAAATTACTAAAAGAGAAAAACTGCCAACCAAGACTCCTATATCCAGCAAAATTGTCCTTCAAAAATGAGGGAGAAATTAAAACATTCTCAGACAAAAAGTCACTGAGAATTTGTGACCAAGAGACCAGCTCTGCAAGAAATACTAAAGGGAGCACTAGAGTCAGATACGAAAAGACAGAAGAGAGAGGTATGGAGAAGAGTGTAGAAAGAAGGAAAGTCAGATATGATATATATAATACAAAAGGCAAAATGGTAGAGGAAAATATTATCCAAACAGTAATAACACTAAATGTTAATGGACTGAATTCCCCAATCAAAAGACATAGACTGGCAGAATGGATTAAAAAACAGGATCCTTCTATATGCTGTCTACAGGAAACACATCTTAGACCCAAAGATAAACATAGGTTGAAAGTGAAAGGTTGGGAAAAGATATTTCATGCAAATAACAACCAGAAAAGAGCAGGAGTGGCTATATTAATATCCAACAAATTAGACTTCAAATGTAAAACAGTTAAAAGAGACAAAGAAGGGCACTATCTACTAATAAAAGGAACAATTAAACAAGAAGACATAACAATCATAAATATTTATGCACCGAGCCGGAATGCTCCAAAATACGTGAGGAATACACTGCAAACACTGAAAAGGGAAATAAACACATATACCATAATAGTTGGAGACTTCAATTCGCCACTCTCATCAATGGACAGAACATCTAGACAGAGGATCAATAAAGAAACAGAGAATCTGAATATTACTATAAATGAGCTAGACTTAACAGACATTTATAGGACATTACATCCCACAACAGCAGGATACACATTTTTCTCAAGGGCTCATGGATCATTCTCAAAGATAGACCACATGCTGGGCCACAAAGCAAGTCTTAACAAATTTAAACAGATTGAAATCATACACAACACTTTCTCGGATCATAAAGGAATGAAGTTGGAAATCAATAATAGGTGGAGTGCCAGAAAATTCACAAATATGTGGAGGCTCAACAACACACTCTTAAACAACAAGTGGGTCAAAGAAGAAATTGCAAGAGAAATTAGTAAATACCTCGAGGCGAATGAAAATGAAAACACAACATATCAAAACTTATGGGACACAGCAAAGGCAGTGCTAAGAGGGAAATTTATTGCCCTAAATGCCTATATCAGAAAAGAAGAAAAGGCAAAAATGCAGGAATTAACTGTCCACTTGGAAGAACTGGAGAAAGAACAGCAAACTAACCCCAAAGCAAGCAAAAGGAAAGAAATAACAAAGATTAGAGCAGAAATAAATGAAATTGAAAACATGAAAACAATAGAGAAAATCAATAAGACCAGAAGTTGGTTCTATGAGAAAATCAATAAGATTGATGGGCCCTTAGCAAGACTGACAAAAAGAAGAAGAGAGAGGATGCAAATAAATAAGATCAGAAATGGAAGAGGAGACATAACTACTGACCTCACAGAAATAAAGGAGGTAATAACAGGATACTATGAACAACTTTATGCTAATAAATACAACAATTTAGATGAAATGGACTGGTTCCTGGAAAGACATGAACAACCAACTTTGACTCAAGAACAAATAGATGACCTCAACAAACCAATCACAAGTAAAGAAATTGAATTAGTCATTCAAAATCTTCCTAAAAAGAAAAGTCCAGGACCAGACGGCTTCACATGTGAATTCTATCAAACATTCCAGAGAGAATTAGTACCAACTCTCCTCAAACTCTTCAAAAAAATCGAAGTGGAGGGAAAACTACCTAATTCATTCTATGAAGCCAACATCACCCTCATACCAAAACCAGGCAAAGATATTACAAAAAAAGAAAACTACAGGCCAATCTCTCTAATGAATACAGATGCAAAAATCCTCAATAAAATCCAGCAAATCTTATCCAACAACACATTGAAAGAATTATACATCATGACCAAGTAGGAGTCATCCCAGGTATGCAAGGATGGTTCAACATAAGAAAATCAATTAATGTAATACACCATATCAACAAATCAAAGCAGAAAAATCACATGATCATCTCAATTGATGCAGAGAAGGCATTTGGCAAGATTCAACATCCTTTCCTGTTGGAAACACTTCAAAAGGTAGGAATACAAGGGAACTTCCTTAAAATGATAGAGGGAATATATGAAAAACCCACAGCTAATATCATCCTCAATGGGGAAAAATTGAAAACTTTCCCCCTAAGATCAGGAACAAGACAAGGATGTCCATCATCACCACTATTATACAACATCATGTTGGAGGTTCTAGCCAGAGTAATTAGACAAGAAAAAGAAATACAAGGCATCAAAATTGGAAAGGAAGAAGTAAAACTATCACTGTTTGCAGACGATATGATACTATACGTCGAAAACCTGGAAAAATCCACAACAGAACTACTAGAGCTAATAAATGAGTACAGCAGAGTAGCAGGTTACAAGATCAACATTCAAAAATCTGTAGCATTTCTATACACTAGTAATGAACAAGCTGAGGGGGAAATCAAGAAACGAATCCCATTTACAGTTGCAACTAAAAGAATAAAATACCTAGGAATAAATTTAACTAAAGAGACAAAAAACCTATATAAAGAAAACTACAAAAAACTGTTAAAAGAAATTACAGAAGAACTAAATAGATGGAAGGGCATACTGTGTTCATGGATTGGAAGACTAAATATACTTAAGATGTCAATCCTACCTAAATTGATTTACAGATTCAATGCAATGCCAATCAAAATCCCAACAATTTATTTTTCAGAAATAGAAAAACCAATAAGCAAATTTATCTGAAAGGGCAGGGTGCCCCGAATTGCTAAAAACATCTTGAGGAAAAAAAACGAAGCTGGAGGTCTCGCGCTGCCTGACTTTAAGGCATATTATGAAGCCACAGTGGTCAAAACAGCATGGTATTGGCATAAAGATAGATATATCGACCAATGGAATCGAATAGAGTGCTCAGATATAGACCCTCTCATCTATGGACATTTGATCTTTGATAAGGCAGTCAAGCCAACTCACCTGGGACAGAACAGTCTCTTCAATAAATGGTGCCTAGAGAACTGGATATCCATATGCAAAAGAATGAAAGAAGACCCGTATCTCACACCCTATACAAAAGTTAACTCAAAATGGATCAAAGATCTAAACATTAGGTCTAAGACCATAAAACAGTTAGAGGAAAATGTAGGGAGATATCTTATGAAACTTACAACTGGAGGCAGTTTATGGACCTTAAACCTAAAGCAAGAGCACTGAAGAAAGAAATAAATAAATGCAAGCTCCTCAAAATTAAACACTTCTGTGCATCAAAGAACTTCATCAAGAAAGTAGAAAGACAGCCTACACAATGGGAGACAATATTTGGAAATGACATATCAGATAAAGGTCTAGTATCCAGAATTTATAAAGAGATTGTTCAACTCAACAACAAAAAGACAGCCAACCCAATTACAAAATGGGAAAAAGACTTGAACAGACACCTACCAGAAGAGGAAATACAAATGGCCAAAAGGCACATGAAGAGATGCTCAATGTCCTTGGCCATTAGAGAAATGCAAATCAAAACCACAATGAGATATCATCTCACACCCACCAGAATGGCCATTATCAATAAAACAGAAAATGACAAGTGCTGGAGAGGATGCGGAGAAAGAGGCACACTTATCCACTGTTGGTGGGAATGTCAAATGGTGCAACCACTGTGGAAGGCAGTTTGGCGGTTCCTCAAAAAGCTGAATATAGAATTGCCATACGACCCAGCAATACCATTGCTGGGTATCTACTCAAAGGACTTAAGGGCAAAGACACAAACGGACATTTGCACACCAATGTTTATAGCAGCGTTATTTACAATTGCAAAGAGATGGAAACAGCCAAAATGTCCATCAACAGACGAGTGGCTAAACAAACTGTGGTATATACATACGATGGAATATTATGCAGCTTTAAGACAGGATAAACTTATGAAGCATGTAATAACATGGATGGACCTAGAGAACATTCTGCTGAGTGAGTCTAGCCAAAAACTAAAGGACAAATACTGTATGGTCCCACTGATGTCAACCGACATTCGAGAATAAACTTGGAATATGTCATTGGTAACAGAGTCCAGCAGGAGTTAGAAACAGGGTAAGATAATGGGTAATTGGAGCTGAAGGGGTACAGACTGTGCAACAGGACTAGATACAAAAACTCAAAAAGGGACAGCACAATAATACCTAATTGTAAAGTAATCATGTTAAAACACTGAATGAAGCTGCATCTGAGCTATAGGTTTTTTTGTTTTTTTTTTTACTATTATTATTACTTTTATTTATTTTCTCTTTATTAACATTCTATATCTTTTTCTGTTGTGTTGCTAGTTCTTCTAAACCGATGCAAATGTACTAAGAAACGATGATCATGCATCTATGTGATCATGTTAAGAATTACTGATTGCATATGTAGAATGGTATGATTTCTAAATGTTGGGTTAATTTCTTTTTTTCCATTAAATAATAAAAAAATGATATTAGCTTCATAAAATGAGTTAGGTAGACTTCCTTTCTCCTCAATTTTTTTTGGAAAAGTTTGACAAGGTTTGGTGTTAGTTCTTTCTGGAATGTTTGCTAAAATTCCCCTGTGAAACCATCTGGCCCTGGGCATTTCTTTATAGGAAGATTTTTCATGCTGATTGAATCTCTTTACTTGTGATTGGTTTGTTGAGATCTTCTATTTTCTTCCTGAGTCAATGTAGCTTGTTTGTGCATTTCCAGGAATTTGTCCATTTCATCTAAATTGTCTAGTTTGTTGGTGTATAGTTGTTCATAGTATCCTTTTATGATTTCTTTTATTTCTTCAGGGTCTGTGATAATGCAGCCCTTCTCATTTCTGATTTTGTTTATTCACATCCTCTCTCTCTTTTTCGTTGTCAGTCTTGCTAGTGACCCATCAATTTTATTGATTTTCTCAAAGACCCAACTTTTGGTTTTATTGATTCTTTCTATTGTTCTTTTGTTCTCCCATTCATTTATCTCTACTTTAATCTTTGTTATTTCTCTTCTCCTGTGTGCTTTGGGGTTAGTTTGTTGTTCTTTCTCAAGTTCCTCCAGGTTTGCTGTTAACTGCTTGATTTTGCTCTTTCTTGTTTTTTAATATGGACATTTAGGGCAATAAATTTCCCTCTCAGCACAACTTTGCCACATCCCGTAAGTTCTGATAGGTTGTATTCTCATTTTTATTCATCTTCAGATAGTTATTGATTTTTCTAGCAATTTCTTCTTTGATGCACTGGTTGTTTAAGAGTGTGTTATTTAATTTCCATATATTTGTGAATGTTCTCCTTCTTTGGTGGTTATTGAGATCCAGCTTCATCCCATTGTGATCAGAGAAAGTGCTTTGAATACTTTCAAATTTAAATTTGAATTTTAAATTTAATTTAAATTTATAAAGACCTGTTTTGTGCCCTAGGAAGTGCTCTATCCTGGAGAATGTTCCATGAGCACTTGAGAAGAATGTATAACCTTGTGCTTTGGGGTGCAATGACCTATATATGTCTGTTAGGTCTAATTCAGTTATCAAGTTATTTAACTTCTTTATTTCCTTGTTGATTTTCTGTCTTGTTTTTCTGTCTATAGAGAAGAGTGATGTATTGAAGTCTCCTACTATTATTATTGAAACATCTGTCGCTCCTTTCAGTTTTGCCAATGCCTGTCTCATATACGTTGGAGCTCCTTGATTGTGAGCACAAACATTTATGATTGTTATATCTTCTTGGTGAAGTGACCCTTTAATTAGTATATAGTGTCCTTCTTTGTCTCTTATGATTGCTTTACATTTAAAGCCTATTTGTCCAATATTAGTATAGCTACTTCTGCTTTCTTTTGGTTACAACTTTCATGGAAAATCTTTTTCCATCCTTTCACTTTCACTCTATTTGTATCCTTGTGTCTAAAATGAGTCTCTTGTAAACAGCATATAGCTGGATTATGTTTCTTAATCCATTATTTCAATCTGTATCTCTTAATTGTTACATTTAGTCCATTAACATTCAAAGTTATTACTGAAAATGAATTTCTTGATTCCACCATCTTATCTTTTTAATTTTATATGTCAAATCTCTATAATCTTTTTCCTCTTTCTCTTTATATTCTTTAAATTACCTTTAGTGGTACTCTTCAATTCTGTGCCCTCCTCCATACCTCCCTCTCCTGTCTTTTTTATTCAGCCAGCAGAATTCCTTTTAGTGTCTTTTGTAGGGCTGATCTTTTGTTGACAAATTCTTTCAGGACTACATTGTCTGTGAAAACTTTAATCTCTCCCTCAATTTTGAAGGACAATTTGGCTGGGTGCAGAATTCTTGGCTGGAAGTCTTTCTCTTTCAGGATCTTGAATATATCATACCACTGCCGTCTTGCTTCCAGGGTGCTAGTTGAGTAGCCTGAACTCATTCTTATTTGGTTTCCCTTGTATGTAGTAGATTGTTTTTCTCTTGCTGCTTTCAGGATTTTCTGCTTCTCTTCAACATTTGACAGACTGATTAGTATGTGCCTTGGAGAAGTCTTTTTTTGGATTTATTCTGTTTGGAGTTCTTTGAGCTTCTTTGTCTTGTATATTTATGTCCTTTATCAGGGTTGGGAAGTTTCCCCCATTATATCCTCAACTACTCTCCCTAGCCCTTTACTCCTCTTTTCTCCTTCTGGGACACCAGTGATTCTTATATTTGTGTGCTTTCTTTTGTCTATCATTTCCCTGAGATTCAATTCAATTTTTTCCATCATTTTTGCCATTTGCTGTTTTGAGTCTTCAAAGTCAGTTATCCTTTCCTCTATATTACTTATTCTTTCTTCTGTGTCTTCAGATCTGGTGTTTTGTGCTTCTAATATGTTTTTTATTTGGTCAACAGAGTCTTTAATCTCCGTGATACCCACTATTTTTCTATTTATTCTTTCACATTCCTCTTTATGCTCTTCTACTGTCTTCTTGAGCTCCTTTATGTCATTTGCTATCCCACTTATTTTACTAAGTAGAGTTGTATGAACATCTTTGATTAGTTGTTCCAACGTCTGTCTTTCCTCAGGTGTTTTAATTTGGTCATTAGGCAGGGCTATATCTGTCTGCATTGTTTTATGCTTAGTGATCTTCTGCTGTCTTTGTGACATGTAAATGTCTTGATTGATTTACTTTGGGAGTTGATTTCTTTCAGTAGTCTAAGGCCCTGTGTTGCAGGATGATTGTACAGTAGGGAGCAGGATACAGGGTGAGACACTCAGTGCGGTGATTTGTTTCAGGGCAGGTATGGATGCAGATTGGTGGTGTTACGCTGATGCTTGTGAATGTGGGTGCCCAGCAGCCAGGGAGGATGTAGCTGTGCAGGTGCACCAGTCTGGGGGGTGTAACCCTGGTGTGCTCTGGTCTAAAGCACGGGGACCTTTGTGTGCATGCGTATAGCTGTGGCCGCAGGTCAGCATTATGCCTTTGTAGATTGGGGGCACCTTCTCAGAGCTGGGAAGTGTGGGTGAGAGCTGTGCGCATGCATGCTTCTAGGACTGCTGTAAAGTGCAGTTCCCAGAGCTAAATGGCATGATTGGGGGCCCATGAGCATGTGTGGGCCTAGGAATGTCCTAAACTGATGCGCACAGCATAGGGTGGGTGGGTGAGGCCGTGTGACACTATGGGCAGCAGGGTGGGGATAACCTGGGTATGGCGGTTAGTGCCTGCAGCCTTTATGCACTGGCAACAGCCTGCAGAGAACAGGGAGGGGGAGGTAGTGTTCAGGAGGTGTGCAGGAGAGATGGGTTGGGCTGCACTTGGGGTGGGGGGGTGGGGCAGGTAGGTGCACTGAGGGCTGGTGGGGTGGGGGCACCTGGAGTGCGGGAAATGGGAGTGGGTGATGGGGTTCAGGTGTGTGGGGTGTGGGGTGAGTTGCCAGTCATGGGGCTGGTGCTGGTGAGGGAAGCCCGCCCAAGGTACATGGCCTGGCTTACTTACTAGTCTCTGGCTCCCGTCCATGCACTCCTGCGGGCTCCATTGCTCCACGCCTCCGTGTGAGGCTCCAGCTTTCTGCCTCTCAGTTCCTCGGCCTCTGCAACCAGGGCTGCCCCATGTGGTGCAGAAGGCTGTCCCAGGTCAGCTGCATTCCCAAATTGCTGCCCCTGTTGTGGCAGGCAAGAACTCTGCCACTGAGCCACCGTGGCCCTACTCCCTTATTTTTGAAAGTCAATTTTGTCAGATATAAAATTCTTGGGGCAATTTTTTGCTCTCAGTATTGTAAACGTGTCTTCCCACTGCTTTCTTGCCTCCATGGTTTCTGATAAGGAATGTGTACTTGATATTATTGAGGCTCCCTTGTCAATGACATATTGCTTTGCTCTTGTGGCTTTCAGAATTCTCTTTTTCTTTGGCATTTGACAGTTTGATTATAACGTAGTGTGGGTTCCTTTGGGTTTATCCCATTTGGAGTTTGTTGAACATCTTAGATATGTATATTCATGGTTTCATTAAATTTGGGAAGTTTTCAGTCATTATTTCTTTATATTCTCTCTGCTTCTTTCTTTCATTTTTTTCCTTCTGGTATACCCACAGTGTGTATACTGGTGTCCCACAGGTTCCTCAGGCTCTGTTCATTTCTCTTCATTCTCTTTTCTTTCTGTTCTTAGACTGAATGATTTCAGTTGCTTATCTTCAAGTTTTCTGATTCTCTCTTCTGTCAGCTCCAGTCTGTTGCTGAACCCCTCTAGGGAATTTTAAATTGCTGTTACCAGAAATTGCTGTTATCTGGATCTGTTTGGTTACTTTTCAAAATTTCCATCTCTGTATTGATATTGCCTTTGTATTCATCTATCATTTTCCTGATTTCCTATAGTACTTTGTCCTTGTTTTTCTTTAGGGATATATTTAGGGCTGTTCTAGTTAGCTAGCTGCTGGAATGCAATATACCAGAAACAAAATGGCTTTCTTTTTTTTTTTTAACAATCATAAATGTTTATGCACCCAGTAAAGGTGCTCCCAAGCACATGACTATAACGCCAGAATGGCTTTTAAAAGGGGAAATTTATTAAGTTGCAAGTTTACAGATCTAAAGCTGTGAAAATACCCAAATTAAAGCAAGGCTATAGAAATGTTCAATCTAAAGCATCCATGAAAGATACCTTGGTTCAAGAAGGTCAGTGACATTCAGTGTTTCTCTCTCAGCTGGAAAGGCACATGGCAAACATGGTGGCATCTGCTAGCTTTCTCTTCGAGCTTCTTGTTTCATGAAGCTCCCCCAGGGGCGTTTTCCTTTTTCATATCCTATGCAGTCTCTGGCTGCATAGGCTCTTGTGGTTCTCATGGCTCTAAAGCTTTTTCCAAAATGTTTTCTCTTTTAAAGGATTCCAGTAAACTAATCAAGACCCACCTGGAATGGGTGGAGTCACATCTTTGTCTAATCAAAGGTTAATACCCACAATTGGGTGTGTCACATCTCCATGGAGATAATCTTCCAAGTTTCCAACCTACAGTGCTGAGTACGCATTAAAAGAAACAGCTGCCTCCACGAGATAGATCAAGATTAAACATGACTTTTCTAGGGCACATGATACTTTGAAACTGGCACAAGGACCATATTTTTAAAGTCTTTGTCTAGTATGTCCCAGATCTGGCCCTCCTCCTTAACGGTTTTTGATACTTTCATCTTCTCCTTTGCCTGAGACATCTCTTCCTTGTTTCTTTGTATGTTTTGTAACTTTTTGTTGAAATGTGGATATTTTGATGTTTTAATATGTTATTGCTGGAATTTGGATACTGAGTCATCTGTTTCTTAAGCTCATACCTACCTAGTGATATGACAGAGCTTTCTTTGAATTCCAGGAACTAACAAAATAAAAAGAAGGAAACATAGAAAACATCTTTTCAAGTCTTTGAAGATTGATTTGTGTGCATGCTTTCCTTCAGAGTTTACTATACAATAAGTTTAGAGAATAGCTCTAGGCAAAGCATATGGGCCTCCCTGATCCTTTCTGAGCATGCTTCTTGTCTTGGAGCATGCACATGTGGACCTAGAAATTCCCCAGTTTACACAGATATGGATGTTCACTCTTCCCTACCAAACATGTTCTTCGTGGTCCCGGGAATTATAGGTCCCACAGCCAGCAATTCCATGCCCGGGGTAGCACAACACTGCAGTGTTCTGTAGGAGATCTCAGTGAGCAGATTTCTTCTACACACAGGGCAAGTTGTGGGATGGCAAGTACTTCAGGCCTCCACCAGACAGATTGGGCTAGATATCCAGGCTCCCAGTGCACAAGGGCTGTTCTTCTCCCTCTGGTTCTGCACAGTGTCTCACTCTGCCATCTTGATTGAAGTGGGGGCTGTTTTCATATATATTTTTAAATGGTTAAAAAAAATCGCCAAGGAGAATAATATTTCATGACAAATGAAAATTCATGAAATTCAAATTTCAATGTCCATAAATAAAATTTTATTGGACCACAGCCATGCTCATTCATTTACGTGGTGTCCATGGCTGCTTCTGTACTACAATGGCAGACACTATATGTAACCTGTAAAGCTTAAAATATTTACTATCTGACTCTTTACAGCAAAAGTTTTCTGACCCCTGGTCTAGAACATTTTAAATTCTTAATACAAGCTAGTTCTCTTCTCCTTGCCTCATCACTGAGTTCTAGTGCTGATTATAAAAGTTATGAAGAGGTTTTTATTAACTGGCTAAAGTAGCAGACTCTGACTCTGGCCATGTTCTCGAACTTCCTTAGGGACTCCATTGCCCTCCTTAATCTGTTCCCTTTCACAGTTGTTGTTTGTCCTAAAGGAAAGAACCGAGGAAGTTTATATTTTTAAGTGCATACTGTGTCTTATATGTCCATGTTCATATATATACCTTATTTAATTTTCACAACAGCCCTATGACATTGGCATTATGACCTGAGGTTTACCGATAAGGAAAGCTAAGGCTCATAAGATTTAGATAATTTGCTCAGAAATTACACAGCGTAGGAAGTGGCAATAATGACAGGCTGCTGGAGTGGGCTCAGTGAGTAGTCTCACCATGGAGGCTGGTTTACTGTTGTTTCGGCATACTTCATTTGTTCTACTCTATATGACTCTTGGTCAGTTCCTGCTAGGGTGTGGGTACCCCAACCTCACACTCAGCTTAAACATCAATCTTATACCTACCATGATAAGTAGCTAATTAACTGATCAACTACATTTTACTAATTGGTGAAAGCTAACCTCAATTACTCCTTTCTCTTCTAGGTAATATTTTAATTCCAATAAATTTTAACCCTAATTTCCTGGAACTTATGTCACTACCTTCCTTCTGTATCTCCAAAGAAAGACTCTACCATGGACCTTCTCAATGGGAAGAGAACACAATGTCAGAATGATGGGGGAGTTTCTATTTAGACCGGTGTGACTCCCATAAAATCACATCATTTAAGGTTTTCACAAGGCACTTCTGTAATCCTGAGTATTCTCATTTTCATGAAGTGGAAAATGTCTTTTCCTTCGGAGATTTGGGTGGTATTTGGGTGCCTCATGATGGTTGGCAATTACCAACTCATAACAAATTGAAGATCCATAGATAATATTAAATTAAAAAACTATAGTATTCATTTCTACTAAGCTTATTAGTAAATCTTAGTGCTGTTTTTTCTTTCACGTAGAATTGAACTCATTCTGTTCCTATTTTCACAGTTCCTATTAGACTGTTACTTAAATTCAATTTTTTCTCAGCACATTTAGTTTTTCCTTCATTGAGCTCATCCACATGTGACTACTTAGAACTCACTAAAGGCCAAGGGGAAGATAACTTTTGTTTCCTTTGCTAGCACCAGCTTTGTAGCAATATTGTGCAGAGACTATGCTTGCAGGAAGTATGCAAAATACCACTCTGAGCCCAGAGGTTTTATAGAGCCTTAAAGACCCAGAGAAGAAGTCTTGCAAGGTTGCTGCTTTCCTAGAATAGCACGTTTTAAATACCAAATGACTGTAAAGAAACTCATTAGAACAGGCATATTTTACGTCCTTTTCTGTTACTGTTATAATAGGGGATTCAATGAAGTTTAATTTATTCAACCAGGTGCCCGTGGAAGCTGCCTCATTTGTTTGGCTTTGTTTTCAGGAAATCCCTCATCGCTTGTGTTCCCAGCGTCAGTGAGCTAATCCTGCCCTCTGTCAGATCCACGGGAGACAAAGGCCACTAATACAGAGTCTCCACAATGAGAATGGGCAGAGAATCTATTAATGTGTCAGTTGCCTGTGAGTTATGGCCAAGTTATTTGCCCAACATATGGACATGAGGTTATGGTGTTGTAAAAGGAACTCATTTAAAGCAAAGCGTCCATGCAGGCCTACAGATATTCATAAGTACTTAGTGGTACAAAAAGTATTATGCCAAGGACAAGTATTCTTGAAAATTTGAAGGAATCACTTAATAACAGTAGAGTTAATCTGTTGGGAGTATAAAATAAAATCAGAGCAGCTTTTAGGGATAAAGTAGAAAGCAGTCACATTTTGTCCTGATCCTCAATTAAGACTGAGGAGTGGGGTCCATGGGCAGGAAAGAATTCTATGACCAGAGTTCATTTTATTCATGAAGATGAAAGAACAAGGTGATATTATGAAGACAAGTGTCACGTGGCTTTCTGATAGATGCCCTCAGTTAGGCCATGAGGTTTGACCTTCACCTTTACAGTCTCAGAATCTTAAATTGGTTAATAGTCTGAAATTAATAGCACTCAGAATTGGCTCATGGTAACAAAGCTTAAAACCACAAATATATAAAATAGAATGCCAAATTATTCCTTTCCAAATAAGAAATATTACAACCCAGCTTAATAGGTATTGAGTCAGCCTAATCGAAGAATTTTCTTCCCATGTGTAAGAGAGGCACCTGGCGTTGTCAGATCCATTGTGTTCCTGCATTGGCAAACGTCTATGGAGAAAAAGATAGTTAACAAATGAACACACTGATAAAAGCATAATTAAAAATTTTGGTAACTACTATGAAGGAAAAATTATGAGAAAGAAATATAAGGAGAGGCCAATTTTATTTTATTTTATTTTTTAAAATTAATTAAAAATATATAACAGCAAACAAAAACATTCTTAACATATGATCATTCTGTTCTACTATATAATCAGTAATTCACAGTATCATCACATAGTTGCATATTCATCATGATCATTTCTTAGAACATTTGCATCAATTCAGAAAAAGAAATAAAAAGACAACATTAAAAAAATTCCTACATACTATACCTCTTACCCCTCCCTTTCACTGATCACTAGCATTTCAATCTACTAAATTTATTTTAACATTTGTTCCTCTTATTATTTATTTTTATTTCGTATGTCTTACTCATCTGTCAATAAAGTAGGTAAAAGGAGCATCAGACACAAGGTTTTCACAATCACACAGTCACACTGTGAAAGCTATATCATTATACAGTCATCTTTAAGAAACATGGCCACTGGAACACAGCTCTACATTTTCAAGCAGTTCCCTCCAGCCTCTCCATTACATCTTGACTAACAAGGTGATATCTATTTAATGCGTCAGGATAACCTCTTGACTCTGTTTGGAATCTCTTGGCCATTGACACTTTATTTAGTCTCATTTCACTCGTCCAACTTTTGGTCAAGAAGGTTTTCTCAATTCCTTGATACTGAGTCTCAGCTCATTCTAGGATTTCTGTCCCACGTTGCCAGGAGGGTCCACACCCCTGGACCACGTAGACAGGGGGAAGGCATTGAGTTTGCTTGTTGTGTTGGCTAGAGAGAGAGGCCACATCTGAGCAACAAAAGAAGTTCTCTTGGGCATGACTCTCAGGCCTAATTTTAAGTAGGCTTGACCTATCCTTTGTGGGGTTAAGTTTCATATGAGCAAACCCCAAGATGGGGGCTCAGCCTATTGCTTTAGTTGTCCCCACTGTTTGTGAGAATATCAAGAATAGGAGAGGCCAATTTTAGATTAGAAAATTAGGAAAGGCATCTCTGAGGAGAGAATATTGAAACCCAAAGGTGAGTAGAAGTAAGCCAAGCAATAAGTGTGTAGGGAGGGAAGTGGTAGGGCAATCAAGAGGAGGGAAGAAAAGTCCATGCAAAGTACTGAGTTGGGAAAGAACTTGGTTAGAATTGAAAGAGAAGTTTGCTGAATTAGTGAGGAAAGAGTGTGGCTTGAAAAGAACCTAGAGAGATAGGCAGAGACTCTAGTTAAAGATTCTTAATTCTATCCTAAATGCAGTGGAAAGCCACTGTAGAATTATAATTAATATTCCAAATTACTTTTATAAAAAAGAATGAATTAATTAGGGAGTCAAAAGAGAAAGAGGAGACCAGCTAGGAAGGTATTTGCTATAGTTCAGAGGAGAGACAATGTCATGGACTAGGTGATGGCAGAGAAGTATGTATTTGAGATATATTGGAGGTAGAACTGATAGTACCACCCATAGCATGATATTGTAGGTGACAGAGGGGAAGGTATCAATGATGACCTCCATGTTACTGCCTTGAGCTTCTGGTAGTTGGTAGTGCTATTAACTGAGTTGAAAAATAATGAAGGTGGATGCTACAAGAAGAGCAAGGGAGATTGAGTAATTTCGGTTTATATTTGAGATGCTTGTGGGACCTCCAAGTGGAGATGTTAAATACTAGTTGGACATATGAGTCCAGAGATAAAAAGAAAGTTCTGAGCTGATGATATAAAGTTGTGAATCACAGGGGAAAAAAAAAAAAAAAACTATGTATGGACAAGACTGCCTAAGAAGTCTAAAATGAGAAAAAAATGGCTCAGGAATTGAGATCTGAGGAATTCCTTACATTTAATTGTTGGGCAAAAGCCAACTAGTCAATGGAAAAGGTACAACCAGAGAGGTTGGAGAAAAAACAAGAGTATGAAATTGAAAAGTTTTATTGGACTTGGCAAATGGAAGGGCTTTTGGTATCAGGAGCTTCCTCAATGGAGTGGTAGGGGCTAAGCTAGACTGAAATGGGATGAAAAGTGAGTGGGAGGTGGGAGTCAGGTGAATTAAGTCAGGATATATAGACAATGCTTTCAAAACCTCTGCTTACTGTAAGGAACAGAGAAATGGGACAGTAACTATAATGTGAATGTGGGGTCAGGTGGGGTAGGATTTCAAGATGGGAGATACTAGAGCATATGTGACTGCTCAGAGGACTGATTCCAATAGAGAAGAGGCTAAATATACACAGAAAATACCAGATTCAACCCTGGAAGCAGCTTGGGAGGGCGTACTGTCCTATGGAGATCCAGGATGAGCAACATCTGCCTCCAGCTTTGTTTTGCTTTCATTGCTTGCCTCCTATTCATCCCTGCTCCTTCTGATTGACTAAAGGATGTTTGATTTACATTAATGTCTTTCATTTTCATAATTTATACTGAGAGCCAGAGTCTTTAAATGTGATTGTGTATCTTTATGTTCATTCCATTCCATTTGATTTTATAGTTTAGCTTTTGAGGAAGTATTTTCATCTTTCTTAAGTAGTATATTGATGAGGAATTTTCTGTCCCAACATATCAACTATATTCTGTAGGTAATTGCCTAACTGGTGTGATTTGAAACACCCAGTAAAATTTATCCCTTCCCCAAAGTATCATTTAGGAAGAATTAATAACAGCTTAAGTATAGGTGTTACCATTAATAAGCATCTTCATTTTACAGAATGAAGAGTTTTATTATTATTATCTCCCTTTAGCAATGGAGAAACTGAGACCAGGAGATAAGTGACTTGCGGGTTACATATCAATAAATGGCAGATCCTGGTGCTCTAAACCCAAAATTTCAAGAAAAGCTCTATTTGGATCTTCATACAGTCCTTAAGATGAGATAAGCACAGAGAGTCTCACCATACTCTCAGCCATTAACCTGTAAGAATGGGTGCAGAGAGGAGGACGGGAAGCAGAAAAGCAAAAATTTAAATTTCAGCTCTGAAGGAACTCACGAATGAGGGACCTGAATTCATCATTTGGGAAACTTTCACAGATCAGCCATCATTCCACATAATTCACCTCATGTCCTCACAAGTTAAAGAATGTGGTTCCTGTGGACAATCAGACTGGAACCGTGCAATTATTAACTGCAATTAACTAGGAACAGGCTTATGTTTTTAATCCTCTTGAGAATCGTTGGAAGAGATAATGGATATGAATTGTCCTTGAAAATAGTTGAGCCATGTTGTTGAGTGAGGCGTTATTGATTCTTGTTGGGGTTGGAGGGGAACTGGCAACTCATTGTGTTATCCTGGAGCTCAGGACCTTGAGAGCCAGTGACCTTATCTCCTACCCAGGAGATGATCTAGACTGCTGTTCCTGCCTGCCTCCCCCAACTGCAGTGCTCCCTGTACTGAATGGCTTATTCTCTTCCATCACCCCATGGAGATTCTATTTGGAAGATGGAGAGGGTCCTTTGGAAATCCCAGTTGATTCTCCCCGTTTGTATGAAGCATACAAATGTCTTGGGAAATGTCCACTATGTAGTTAAGCTCTAGTACCCCTACACACAGACTTGTGGTAGACAAACTTTCTTAGGGAATCGCCCTAAATAAACAAAGTAGGTAAAGTGATAGTTCACAATGCAGCTTAACTGAGAATGCAATATTTGGATTCAGAAGGACCAGGGTTGCAAATCCCATTTCCTTCACTTGCTAGCTGTGAGACCATGTTTCAGAAGCTTGTTTTCCTCAGTGATAAAATGGGTCTGATCATAATAATGCTTAGCTCACAGGAATAGCATGAGGACTAAAAGCAAGTCGATAAAAAGTACCTGGTGCTTTGTGTAATAGGGACCAGCATTGAATATTATGTTCCTTCCTTCCTACTCCCTTCTTTTTCCCTGGTCTGCAGCTGAAATGCAGGGAAGTAGAATCTTAGGCACTCTGAGGTGTTATGAGGAATCAAGCGAGGTTTTGAAAAGGGTCTTTGAAGAGTAGATGAAGTGGTGATTTGGAAACCTGGGCAGTTGTGGGTTCTTGGGGGGTTGCTGCCCTAGAGGCTGTGGACAGTGGTCTGCATGTTTTGTAATATTTGGACTGATGACTATAAAGCTTGTGTCACCAATCATTTTTGGCACATTAGATAGAGTCTGTTGTATCAACTTCTAAGTTCAAGGTTTTAATTCACCTTAGAATGTGCAACTAGATTCACTGCTTGGTTATACTCTCTTTCCTGAACACATGTGCTTTTCTTTTTTCAGAACCAGTTTATCAAGACTAGAGACTTAAGCTAGTGCTGTTGGCTTGTCTGGAGAAAACAAAGTCATTAATGATAGTTAACATATTAATTGCAGAAAGTGCTTCTTTAAGTTTCTGTTGGCAACAAGTTACCAGTCTAATAGAGTAAGTGAAGTGCATCCAGATTCAATTTAAAACCTGGCGAGGCAGGGTTTTTAATCTTCATGCTTCAGGTTTTCGTTATTACAGTTGCCAAAATACCAAGCTTATAATTGACAGGTAGTACCCATGTGTCACTTACAAAGAAACCCAAACCTAAAAATAGAAATGAAACTCAGGAAAACACAAGCCAGATAAATAAATTTTACATCAAATGTAGAAAGCCTGCACTCCAGGTTATACTAATTGCTTAAATTTCCATTGATCACATCAAGTACATTTGCCAGTATGAATGTCACTGCCCAGAGGAAGATGTCAATTCTCTCATGTTTCAGAATATTTTCTCACATAATTCTTTGATCTTTTTGTCCTTCTGTCTATGTCTGATTATTCATTTCTTAGCTATCAGACTGCTCTCCTTCTAACAGCCAGAGTAATACTTCTGTTGGGATTACTTTTTCCTAAAGCATTACAACCAATAGGGCTAAGGTCACTTAGATGCTCTGTATCCCACCTTTTGTTACCTTGCCACACAATGCGTCCCTAAGTCCTACCAGCTGCTAGAAACCTGTGTGCCATTGTTAAGGGAGGACAGAGTGAAGATGAATAGTTGTAAAACCATTGCCTCCAAGCCTAAAACCTTGGGCCTCCAAACTAACTCCTTGGGCCTCTGTTGGGGGTTGAATCATGTCTGCCCAAAAAAGGCATGTTCAATTCCTAAACCTCTGTCCTATGCATATGAACCCATTTGTAAATAGCATCTTTGAATATGTTATTAGTTAAGGTCAGACTGAATGAGGGTGGACCTTAATCCCACATGGCTGCAGTCCTTATAAGCAAAGGAAATTAGACATTGAGATAGAAGCCAGAGAAGGAGAGAGAGGCTGCCATGTGTAAAGACGCATTTACAAGCCAAAGAACCATGAGAATTGCCAGCAAGCCAGCACCAGAATATTACAGACTCCAGGAGAAAGCATGCCCAGGCTATATCTTGATAGTGGACTTATAGCCTCCAAAATTATGAGACAATAAATTCCTGTTGTTTAAGCCAACCAGTTTCTGGTATTTGTCATAGCAATTCTGGCAAACTACCATAGCTTCCTTTCTCTTTTCCCCTATATCCCAGCCAATCACCAACTCCTGCTAATATTTCCTTAATTTTTTTTTCTTTATTCATCCTTTGTTTCCATTGCACCTACCCATAGTCCAGGATCTTATCTAATATTTGTACTATAGGAAACTTAATTGGTTTTCTTATTTGAAGTAGTTCCCTGTTCTAAATTACTTCATAAATCCACTCTAAGTTCACCTTCCTTCAGGTTCTCCCTGGGGAGGACAGAGCCCAAAAATTAAGAAGGCAATCTAGGCCCCTGGCAATTTGGCAAACCCTACCAATTTAGACTCATTTCCTACCACTATCCTTTTTTTTTTTTAATTAAGATATCTTCATGCACTTACAATTCATCAAAAGTATAAAATCAGTGGCTCACAATATCATCACATAGTTGTGTATTCATCACAATGATCATTCTTAGAGCATTTGCATCACTCAGAAAAAGAAATAAAAGATAAAACTTGTACATCCCAAACCCCTTACCCCTCCCTCTCATTGACCACTAGTATTTCAATGTACCCAGTTTCTTTTTTTTAACCTCTTATCTGCCACCACCACTATCTTTTGTTCTAGCAAACTAGTCTTCTAGTTCCCTGACTGTGCTGTGGGCATTGTCATCTTTTCCCTATGTGGATTTCTTTTTGTATCACTCCCCATTTCCCCTTCCCCTCATCCTTACTTGTACCTACCTTTCCTCCAAGGTCCAGCTTTTCTGATGAGTCTTTTGCTGCCTATATTTGTGTGTGCCTGTTTGAATCTGTTGTGGACCCCACAAAAGCCATGTCCTTTAATCCTCATTTAGTATTGCTAGGTGGGAGATTTTTGGTTGTCCCCATGGAGAGGTGACCCACCCAACTGCGGGTGGTAACTTCTGATTAGATGGCCTCCATGGAGTTGTCTCCACTCATTCAAGGTGGGATTGCTTACTGGAGCCCTTTAAGAGGGAATCATTTTGAAAAGAGCCACAAAAGACCACACAGCCAGAGACCTTTGGAGATGAAGAAGGAAAATGCCCCCAGGGAGTGTCATGAAACAAGAACCCCTGAGAGAAAGCTAGCAGACTTTGCCATGTTTGCCATGTGCCCTTCCAGTGGAAAGAGAAACCCTGAACTTCACTGGCCTTTTGTGAGTGAAGGTTACCTCTTGTTGGTACCTTAATTTGGACATTTTCATAGTCTTGCCTTAATTTGGACATTTGCACAGCCTTAGGACTGTAAACTTGCAACCTAAAACATTCCCCTTTTTAAAAGCCTTTCTGTTTCTGGTATATTGCATTCCGGCAGCCTGCAAACTAGAACCCCCCCATTTCCCTATCCCCTCATCCTTACTTGTACATGTCCTACCTTTCCGCCAAGATCCAACTTTTCTGATGAGTCTTTTGCTGCCTATATTTGTTTTCTGTTGCCTAAATAACAAATTACCACAAACCTCATGACTTAAAACAACACAAACTTATTCTCTTATAATTATGGAGGTGAAAAGCCAAAAATCAGTTTCACTAGGCTAAAGTCTAGGTTCAGGGGGCTGGCAGTTTCTGGAGACTATGTGAAGGAACCTGCTAACTTCTAGCTTCCACTGGTTGTCTGTATTCCTTGACTCATTCCTTCATCTTCAAAGTACCTCACTGAAATCTCTGCCTCCATCATCACCAACACATGGACTTCTTTCTCTCCTGTGGTAAAATTTCATTCTGCTTCCCTCTTATATGGTCACTTGTGATGCTATTTAGAGCCCAGCCACCTAATCCAGGATTATCTCCTTATCTCAATATTCCTAATTTAAGCAGATATGTAAAGTCCCTTCTGCCATATATGGTTATATTCACAGGTTCCATGGATTAGGATTATTCAGCCTATTGCATGGCCCCTCTTTCTTCTTTAAT
The DNA here is from genome assembly GCF_023851605.1 of Tamandua tetradactyla. Lineage (NCBI taxonomy): Eukaryota > Metazoa > Chordata > Mammalia > Pilosa > Myrmecophagidae > Tamandua > Tamandua tetradactyla. The sequence goes on along the minus strand of NC_135333.1, from coordinate 94,286,958 downwards.
CCCAACCAGTGTGGTTGATTGTCTAAATCACCCTCTCTCCAATGTCTTCCACTCCTTTCCATCTGTGTTCTCTCTCCCACTTATCCAGCAACGTACTACCTCTACAGTTCCTGAATCCTGTTGGGGGAAAAGAGACAACCACAGGTCACCACTACTACAAATTTATGATGTCTGATCTCAGTTGACCCCTTTACCCCCTACAACAACCCTTTTATTTTATCTTTTATTGGTATTCTCTTCCATTCTGCTCAGCAATGGTTCCCTCAGAGTTGTTCTCAAGATTTTGACCATCACTCTAAACAGGCTACCTTGCTTGCATTTTATTGAGAAAATTTAGCCCACAGGCACAAGTTACTTCAGGTCCCTCTCCATCTAAAAACGTGGCTTTATCTTCCACCATGTTTACATCCTTCCCATGAGTTGCAAAAGATGAGGTATGCTACTGCTCAAGGCCAACACATCCAAGTGTACTCCTGATTTTGCTCCATATTGTTTTCCTCAGGACCTTGTTTATCAGACATGCTCTCTCTTTATCTCCAATTGCTCCCTCTTAACTGATTATTTCCATTCATTCAACAAATATTTATTGAGTGCCTACTCTGCAGCATAGAACATACCAGGTCCAAGCCTATAAGCATGCTCAAATTACTCACACACTAAAACAAAATACACAATTAAAAAGCTTCCCTTCACCATTCTGTCTTCTCTAGCTTCTGCTGTCACTCCTCCCCTTCCTTAAATCAAATCTGACCATTTTCCTTCCTAAACGTATTCATTTCCCAGGTTTCTCAATCTGAGTTCATATGACCACCATATTAATTGAATATGGGAATTATTCTAGACTTCATCCTCTCCTTCATACACATTCAGTGAATAGCCAGGTCTTCCTTGTTTCCTCCTTAAAATCTCCCAAATATGTTCTCTTCTTATTTGTTCATTATTATCTATTTGTAGCCCTTAATGATATTTTGTCTAAATGATAGCAGTATCATCTTAAGTGATCTGCTCTGCTTCTGGTCTTATTCCACTCCCCCCCCCCCTTTTTAAAGTTTTTTATTGTTAAATATACATACAAAGAAAAGAAAGAAAAAGCAATGATTTTCAAAGTATACTTCAACGAGTAGTTACAGAACAGATTTCAGAATTTGTTATGGATTCCCATTCCACTATTTCAGATTTTTCCTTGTAGCTGCTCCAAAACACTGGAGGCTAGAATAAATTTTTTTTTCTTTTTTGTGAAAAATAACATATATACAAAAAAAAAAAGCAGTAACTTTCAAAGCACATTTTAACAATTAGTTGTAGAACAGATGTCAGAGTTTGGTATGTGTTATAATTCCATAATTTTAGGTTTTTACTTCTAGCTGCTCTGAGATATTGGAGACTAAAAGAAATACCAGTACAATGATTTAACACTTATACTTGCTTCTTAAAACCTACCTTCTCTGTAGAACTTCACCATTACCTTTGATCTTTCTCCACTTTTTAGGGGTATTTGGGATATGCCCATTCGAACTTTTTTTTTTCTATCGACTCAATTTATTTTAACCTTTGTTCCCCCTATTATTTATTTGTTTATTTATTTTAATTGACAAGCCAAAACAACATACAAACACAAACATTCTTAACATATGAATATTCCATACATGGTGTACAATCAGCGGTTCACAACATCAGCACATAGTAGTATATTCATCACCATGATCATTTTTTAGAACATTTGTATCAATCCAAAAAAAGGAAAAGGAAAAAACTCATACACACCATACCCCTTACCCCTCCTTCTCATTGACCACTAGTATTCCCATCTACCCAATATATTTTAACCTTTGTTCCCCCTATTTTTTTCTTATACCCCTTACTACTCCCTTTCATTGATCACTAGTATTTCAATCTACTCAATTTGTTTTAACATTTGTTCCCCCTATTATTTAATTTTTTACTCATCTGTCCATATTGTAGATAAAAGGAGCATCAGACACAAGGTTTTCACAATCACATAGTCACATTGCAAAAGCTATATTATTATATGTTCATCTTCAAGAAACATGGCTACTGGAACACAGCTCTACAGTTTCAGGCACTTCCCTCTTGCCTCTCTACTACACCTTAAACTAAAGAGGGAATATCTATATAATGCGTAAGAATAACCTCTAGGATAACTTCTCAACTCTGTTTGAAATCTCTCAGCCACTGGCAGTCTATTTTATCTCATTTCTCTCTTCCCCTTTTTGGTCAAGAAGGTTTTCTCAGTCCCTTGATGCTGAGTCCCAGCTCATCCCGAGATTTCTGTCCCATGTTTCCAGGGAGGTTTGCACCCCTGGGAGTCATGTCCCACGTAGAGAGGGAGAGGGCAGTGAGTTTGCTTGTCATGTTGGGTGAGAGAGAGAGGCCACATCTGAGTAACAAAAGAGGTTTTCTGGGGGTGACTCTTAGGCCTAATCTTAAGTAGGTTTAGCCTATCCTTTGTAAGGATAGGTTTCATAGGGGCAAATCCCAAGATCAAGGTCACGGCCTATTCATTTGGTTTGCCCCATTGCTTGAGAGAATATCAGGAATTTTCCAAATGGGGAAGTTGACTCTTTTTCCCTTTCTCCTCATTCCCCCAAGGGGACTTTGCAAATACTTCTTTATTCACTGTTCAGATCACTCTGGGATTTATTGGGGCATCACACTGACCTGGACAAACTAACAAAATCTCATGCCTTATTCAAGGTTCCATGTACTTACAGTGTTTAATTAAACTGACCATATAAGTTAATTTAGGAAATACACTAGTCAAAATATAAATTTTGCACCAATTAAACATTTCTCCCTTTAGCCTCACACAGAATTTGAAGTTTTAAAATATGAATGACCGCCTATTTTCAACACCCTGCAAAACTGACATTCCTTTGTTTTTCCTCATGCAAAAACATTTTTTATTTGTACATTTAATCACCATCATTGTACACTCCAGGCATTCCTAAATTATACCATCTCAGTCTTTATCGTCTATCTTTCCTTCTGGTTTCATACAGCCCTTCTCCCTCTATTATTCTCACGTTCATTTTCATTCAGTGCACTTACATTATTTTGCTACAATCAGGTAGTATTAAGCTATCCATTTCTGAATTTTTACAATCAGTCCTGTGGTCTTATTTCTTTTTAATTCATCCTACACACTGCATCTAGACTTAGAGATTTAAAAAAGCATGAATCTAATCATGTCACTCCCTGCTTTAATGCTTTTAATGGTGCCCTACTGCCTACAGCATAAAGTCCGAGCTCTTCAACATGGCTTACAGGACCTCCACGACCTGATCAGACACATCCCCCACAAATCCCAACCATGCATATGGCACTGTAAAAATTATACATGTCCCCTAAACGTGGTGCTGTTTTCCACTTATGTGCTTTTGCTTATGCTCTTCCTGAAGCTTAGACAGCCCTGCCCATGTTTGTTCACCTGATGACCTCATATCCTTCCACATCCACTCAAACAGCATTTTCTCCAAGCCTTCTCTTAACACTAGATGGGCAAAGTGCTCCGGTTCTGTACTCCCATAGAATGTTGTGCATATTTTATCATGTTATGCTGAAATGATCTATTTGCAAGTCTGGCTTCCCTGTAATCTCTTCAAGGACATGGATCTTCTGAGCTCATATGAGAATAATGATGAATAGTTTTCATTTGACACAGAGCTTGTATTACTTTTAGGGGGGGTATTTTCTTTTTATGTAGCTGTCCTGTCTTCCCCTTGGGTCTAGAAGCCTTTTAAGAGTAGAAAAGATATTTTATAACATTGGATATTCTTATCACATAACAGCATACATATAAAATATTTATTAATGAGTATTATTCAGAGCATTATAAAAAATAACTCAAGCATGTGCTGTACTAATTGTGAATCAGTTTTATCATCCCTATGCAATAGGAAAGATTGTTTAAAAAAAAGTGAAGTATCAGCTAATCTTAATACACATACATACACAGATTTTGTTATTGTAAAGTATCTGGGTGAGGCAGAGATATCAGCAAAATTCGATTTCTTTAAGAGGCAATTCCCCAGGTAAGGAACACCATACTTCAAGATGCTTATGTGGTCAGTCCTGTTCAACCACATTCCCTCTGTGGTCCCCCTTAAGCCCCCTTCCCCATCCCAGATAAACATACTCATTTTCAAAATACTGCCAACATGCTCTAGTCCTTTTAGACGTCCTACAAGTCTAAGGGTATTTGAAGGAGCTAAGGCAAACCTTTAACTTTCCAAAATATGAGAAACATTTTTATGCAGGTGAAATTTGGATAAAATAAGGATGTCCTTCAAAATGAAAGAAAAGAGCCACCATAGAATGTCCTTCAAAACGAAAGAAAGAGAAGAGCTGAAGGGAGTGACTTGACAAGCCTGTTCTGTTCATTTCTTTTGGCTGTGTCTATGTTAATGTCTCAGTGTGTTTGTGCATTAGCTGTAAGGTATCAGCTTTGTTCATCTTCTTTCACCTTTTACCTTCATAGTCCTCTGCCTCTCTATAGCTTAAGCTGCCTGATCCTCCCCGAGTCCCCCTAACCCAAATTGCTTGGACTTTTCTTCCAGAAGAGGCAGCTCTGATTTCAAGTTTGCATTTACAAAAATCATTAATGGATTATGAGTCATTTAATGAACATTTATTAGGCATATGCTTTATGTAAGTCACTGGAAATTCATAGATGAATCAGTTCTGGCTGAAGCTAGCAGTTCTTAACCCTTGGTGCAGGTTTTTAAATGTGTGGATAACCAGGCACAAACTGCAGTAATTCTGCTTCTGTTGGTCTGTGGCATACACATTTTTAAAAAGTTCAGAGTGATATTCATGTCCTTCAAGAACTGAAACTATTGTATTCAGCCTTCAAGGAGCTTTCATTCTCTCAAAGAGAGAGACAAGGAGGCACGTGAATAAGATAGAAAGCAGATGTGTGTCTAAAGAGGCACTGGTAAAGTGTTGGAAGAGGAAAGTATTACTTTCTGCTTGAGAGATCAGAGAGAAGTCATGACAGAGTAAATTGGGAGGAATCTAGAATTTGAACTCAAGACTCAGTTTAGTATTCTACCTCCACCACTTATTACGGCACAGATGACCTTGAAAAAGCCTCATAACTGCTAAGGCCCATTTTTCATATGCAAATGAGAAAAACTCAACATGTATGTCACAAGCTTTTTGTGACAGTTTTTAGCAATGTAGTAAGATAAAGCATGTGGAAGCATATATTGTAATGCTTGATTCAGAGCTAGCAATCAGCAAATGAAAATTATGTCTGAATCTGAGTTGGCATTTGAGACAGGCCTTGAAGGATGAGTAGGATTTAAACATTCATAGATGAGGGGGAAGAATACTGGGATGGAGGAAAGAAAGAGCTTGTATGGGCTCCACAGTTTTATATCTATTTACATGCACATATTGTACAAGATTACTTGGAAGCTTTAAAGCAAACAAGATGTGGATCTTGGGTTCAAGAAGCTAACAGTTTCCTTACTCATACATTTGTTAAACTATTGTTACAGACACTTTTCTAGGAAAGTTGCTTGTATTCTTAATGTGCCATATGTATTTTAATATTTTTAAATGTATTTTTTATTGTGATAACATATACACAACATAACATTTGCCATTTTAACCATTTTTTAAGTGTACAACAGTGGCATACAATTTATTTACAGTTTTGTACTACCATCACCATCAACCATTACCAAAACATTTTCATAACCCCAAACAGAAACTCTGTACCCATTAGCAGTAGCTCCCCCTGCTCATTTCTCCAGACCCTGGTAACTAATGTACTTTCTGTTTCTATTTATGACATTGCTTGTTTTAAATATTTCATGTAAGTGAAATCAGACAATATTTGTCCTTTTGTGTCTGGCTTCTTTCACTTAATGTTTTCAAGGTTCATTCGTGTTCTAGCATGTATTAGAACTTTACTCCTTTTATCTTTAATTTATTTAAAAATAATTTCAAACTTACAGAAAATTTACAAACATAATACAAAAAATAATACAGAGAATTCCAATGTACTCCTTTCCCAGACACCCAGATTTACCAATTTTTAAGATTTTGCCACATTTGTTATAACATTCTCTCTCTTTCTTCCTGTTTCTCTCTAGAAACTATTTTCCTAAATTTGAGAATAAGTTACATGTACCACGTTCCTTTACCATTTAATACTTCTATGTATATTTTCTAAGAACAAGGATACTCACTTATGTAACCACATTAAGTGCAATTTTCAAGTTCAAGAAATTAACATTGATGTTAAGCATACAGTTTGTCTTCCAATTTTTTCATTTGTTCCAATAATGTCCTTTTGGGCATTTTCTTCTCCATTATTAGATTCAATCCAGGATCATGTATTGCATTTAATTGTCATTGTCTCTTAAGTCTCTATCTCTTTTTAAGTTCTGGTAACAAATGTACAACATAAAATTTTCTATCTCAACCACTTCCAAGCATACAATTCAGTAGCATTAATCAATCCACAGTATCGTGCCACCATAGTCACCATCCATTACAGAAATTTTTCTATCACCCCAAAGACCCTATATCCATTATGCATTAACTCCCCTCCCCCCCATACTTTGGGTCTGTATGAATTTGCATGTTCTAGTTATTTCATATAAGTGGAATCATATGATATCTGTCCTTTGTGTCTGGCTTAGTTCACGCAACATGATCGCTTCAAGATTCATCTATGTTGTAACATGCATCATACTTTCATTTCTTTTTATTGCTGAATAATATTCCTTTCATGTATTTACCACAATTTCTTTATCTATTCCTCTGTTGATGAACCCTTTGATTACTTCCATCTTTTGGCTATTATAAATAATGTTTTATTAAAAGACTGTTTGAGTCTTTTAATAGTTTGTTTTTCAACTAAAATTACTTTATATTATAAAAGTAATTGTTCATAAAAATTCAGAGTACAAAATTATATGAAATAAAAGTTGCTTCATCTCCCATTTCCTTTCTCACTTTCATTCCTCAGACGTTAACTGTGATTAACACTGGTATGTGTGCATGAACCACTTTTCATGCATGTAAAAATGCATGTGATATAAAGTATATATTCCTTTTTTGCCCTTCAAATGAAATCATACTTTACCTACTGTTCTAGTTTGCTAGCTGCTGGAATGCAACATACCAGAGACGGATTGGCTTTTAATAAAAGGGGATTTATTTTGTTGGTTCTTCAGAGGAAAGGCAGCTAACTTTCCACTGAGGTTCTTTCTTACGTGGAAGGCACAAGGTGGTCTCTGCTGGTCTTCGCTCCAGGCCCCTGGGTTCCAACAACTTTCCCCGGGGTGAATTCTTTCTGTATCTCCAAAGGCCTGGGCTGAGCTGCTAGTTCTGAGATGAGGAATGCTGAGCTGCTTAGCAGTGCTACATTGCAATCTCCCATTTAAGCACCAGCCAATTAAGTCAAACGTCACTCATTGCAGCAGACACGCCTCCTAGCTGACTGCAGATGTAATTAGCAACAGATGAGGTTCACGTACCATTGGCTTAATGTCCGCAGCACCAAGACTAGGTATGCTCACCTGGCCAAGTTGACAACTGAATCTAACTAACACACCTACTTCTATGCAAATTGCTTCTTATCCACTTAATATATTGTTAATATATTTCTTTGTCATACTCATGAAGCAACTTCAATCTTTTCTTTTGTAAAAAAGTTTTTATTTTGAAATAATTTCAAACTTACAGGATAATTGCAAAAATGATAGAAGGGCAGCCCATGGTGGCTCAGCAGGCAGAGTTCTTGCCTGCCATGCCGGAGACCAGGGTTCGATTCCTGGTGTCTGCCCATGCCAAAAAAAAATGACAGAAAACCCATACAGAGAAATCCAACACACCTCCAACCCAGATATACAGATCCACCAACTTATAACATTTTGACACTTTTACCATTTCATTCTATCTATTTACCCATATATTTATAGCAACCTCATTTTTTGTAACAGCAATATGGAATTCCATTTAAGGGATGTTTCATCATTTATTTAACCAGTTCCCTATTGATAGACATTTGGGTTGTTTCCATTTAAAATTGCTATTCAGAGTAATGCTGGAGTGAATGTACTCATACATATATGCCTTTGTGCCCTTGTGCAAATATATCTTACAGGAAATTCCTAGAAGTAGAACCAAACAAACCGATTTAAAGTTTGATAAATAATTTTAAATTGCTGTCTTAAGGGAACGAATAATTTTTACTCCCACTAATAGAGTATGAGGGTGTCTTTTTTCCTACATTGTCATCAACCCTGGCTATTTTCAAATGTATTAACAGTCAAATGTAGATAAAAAGTGGTTGATTCTATTGACAATTAAACATTATTAATTAAGTTGTAATTATAAATAATTATTATAAAGTTATTATGAATAAAGTTCATCTCTTCCCATATGCTTACTTCCACTTATATTCTTGTAGGTAAACTAACTTCTCATATTCTTTACTCATATTATGAAATTATCCCTTTCTCTTGAAATAAAAAAATATGTAATATATATATTTAGTTTGGCTTTTATTTTCTTGATTACATGCTGTTTTTCTTCATAAAATCTAAAATGCTTTAATTTGTATGTAGTAAAATTTATTAATCTTTTAAGTTTTTGAGTTCCCTTGTGTCATGATGTAAAAAATACTTGATTTACATTTTGAATTCTGTCCTTTAGTTGCAATATTTAAAAATAACATTTGTGATGTGCCCAAAGTAGGAGAATTTACATAAATTTTCTCTTCTGATTATATTTTGATTATATTATATCAATTATCATAAAAGTTCTCCCCCTCAGGAATTTGAATAAAAAATGCCTTTAAGTTTAATATCTGAAATTCATTCTAGCATGATTGGCGGCCATTCTGGATTTGAAGACACTACTGAATACAAAATTTTAAAGAATGTATTTTTTTAGAGATAATTTTAAAGGTCCTGGGGGCCTCTTTTCTCTCCCATAAAACATTACATTGTAAATTATTAGTTTAAGTAAATGTTATTTTAATGGCACTACATTAGAGTTTTAATTGTCAACAAATTAAGTGCTAATATTCTTTTCCATTTTCTTTTTTGGCTCAACCTGAAGATTTGTTTTCTAATACTTTTTTACCTATAAAGAAACTTAAAATATGTTCACATGCTAAACCTCACCTGCTAGAAAGACAGTTTTCAGTATGTTTACTTACTGATGATAAATTCCATCTCTTTCTACAATTGCCAGAAGGGCAGTATGACATACTGATTACCTCTGTTTCATTTGCTTTCCTTTGTATTCCCATTTCTGGAACATCAAAGCACTACTAAATTGACAGCATTTCTGGATATAATAAGTAATGCCTTCATCACCTGAAACCTTGAAACTAACAATACTTAATTGCTAATCTATGCTACAGGATTGTATTCCTTTTTTTTTTAACCAATATACAATAATTCAAATTCTTAAAAAAAATGTTGAAAAGTTGTTTAAAATTAACTCTCAACAAAATATTAATTTCTTCTAGATTCCTATGTATATTACTCCCAAAGTCTTATCATGTTTTCTTGACTTTCTTTACCATATCCTTCTTTTTTCTTGCAAGAGCAGGTACAGGGAATCGCATCTGAGTCTCCGGCATGGTAGGCGAGAATCCTACTGAGCTACCGTCATACCACCCAGACTCTCTTTTTTAAAAAATGATTTTATTCTAGTAACATACATACAACATAACATTTCTCATCTTAACCCCTCTCAAGTATACAATTCAATAGTGTTAATTATATTCACCATGTTGTGTTATCATCACCACTATCTATTATCAAAACTTTTCCATCACCCAAATAGAAACTGTGGACCCATTAAACATTAACTCCCCATTCCCCACTGCTGGCACTCTATAATTTACTTCCTGTCTCTGCTTACCATGTTTCTGCTTGTTCACTTGTTCATCTGTGGATGATGTAGTATACTTCCTTAGTCACGACTTGAATAATTAGAAGAGAGAGTCTTCCAGGAAGTGCATTTTATGTCTGAGGGATAAATTTCCTATTGACATTTAGAAAACTAAATTTTCATAGAAGAAATATATATTGATTAAACCAAATGTAATCTAATCATACGGGTTTGTCTGTGAAGTAGGTTTATGGAACTCAACTATTTCTTCTTCAATGTGGGTAGCAACAAATCCAAGGCATTTAAGTCCTAATTTCTCCAAATTTCTAACTACCTGCTTGGCATTCCCTCTTAGTTACATGAAGTGTATATTTTCCCCCAAATGGGACTCACTTATGACTTCTATTCAGTCAATGACATGGTTTTTATCCTAGTCATGTCTTTCTGTAGTTGCCACTGGTTCAATACTTTTTCTCTGTCCAATTGTCCCTCTAATCTGACTAATAATACAGACCCTCTCTTACCTCCAGGATATATCAGATCCACTTGTCACACTTGTTTAGACTTCTGATATTTTTTCTTTTATTTTTCACAGCTTGTATTTTATATTGTGTGGTTATTTGTGCATTTATTTACAATGCCTGCCTCCCACATCCCATGAAGGACTGTGCTGCATTGCTCATCCTTTTATTGTCAGAGCTTGGCAGATAGCAGATATTCAGTAAATATTTTTGAATGAATAAATGAGTAAATTAATATCCAAGCTCAAATCTTATCCTCTCCAGAAACACTTACCTAACCTCTCCAGCTAGAGTAATAAATCCTTTTTCCGAACTTAAGGCACTTATTATGGATAATACCTTTTTATACCAGGAAATGATAGATTCATAGAATATGATAGGAGTTTAGAGATTACCAGTTTTTATCCTAAATGATGTAATTCATTGAATTGAATTCCTGAAGATGACCCTGTTTTTTGTGTTTATGTGTGAGCATCATTAGTTATGGTATCTGAACTTTTCTAAAGTATACTGAACTTTTTGTATAATTAGAAAGTTATCTCATGTTAAGAAAGAGTCTACATTCTTGTGATTTTCAAGACTGATTTTGTTCCAAAGCACAAAAGAATAAGCCCACTCACTCTTCTAATGACAGTTCTTCAGATAGTCTAAGATTGCTATCTTGCTCAAGTTAAACCTACCTCCTCCTTTAATTATTGCTTTTACACTGTGGTTTCTAGCCTCCTCAATCATCCTGGTTTACTCTCCTGTGAACTTACTCAAGTTTGTCAATGTATCTCTTAAAATTATTTTCATTACTGTTAATTTTGTCTTTTTAAACTATGCTATTTAAATGTCATAAGATAGTAGCATAAAATATAAAACCTCTGTAAATTCAGAGGTAACTCTTTTAAGAATGAGCTTGTGACAATTCTTTAAGTCTTTAAGTTCAGAAATTTGAAAAGTAGTTTTGATTCAGTAATATATACCCTGTTTTCCTGGCAGCTGTCAACGGTTGTTGGAGGATTGGGGTCTCTTAGATTGCATAACCAATTACGTACCTTATAGTGTAAAGTTATCTGATTTGCTCTGACCACTTATTAGAATTTCAAAAGGATTTAAACAAAGAGGTAACAAAATATTGTACTTGTTTTGCTGTGAGAAAAAGAGCTCTTGGTTTAGTCTTATAGCTAGTACCTTTTAAGGAATGAAACCCAATGATTAATAATAACAAACAGGATATCAGACTTCATTTTAAAAGCAATCATTATTAAATACATCACTAAATTGCTGATATTATCCCTCATTACTAAATAAGAATTGTGCTTTTCAGACTTTCATATAATTTTTCCGCCATTTCAAGGATATTATAATAATTGTAAAGTTGCTGGCAGCAATTAAACTCTCAAAAGAAGGCGGTAAATTCTATGGGAAAAAAACAACATACAAGTAGAATTACACAGAAAGAAATTAGAAGAAGTGTGGTGGCTTGAGCTTCTCTAGGGCAAAAGGGTTTCACTGTCATTAAATTTTTACTAAATGAATGGAAATATTCAAGCATTAGAAGTAATTCTACAGTGGGACAATATGTAATAAGCAAGGTAGCTGGTGTGGTTAGAGTATGTGGCTACACAGCTATATTTTCAATTTCAATGTCTTTGAGAACTCATTATGAATTCACAAAGCACTACTTTCATTTAAAAAATACTCAGATATTTTTCTAGCATGGTGAAATTCAATTTATTATAATCCAGTTTATTTACATGGTATAAATTACTTTTCTTTCCATTTTTTTTAAATAACGAAAATTCACTTGGGCTATTTATATAATAGTATTTTTAAGTAACCTATAAATGAACTATTGGCTCTGGATAGGGCCAGCCATAACAGCATGTTCAAGCAACAAAATGAACAAAAGAACCTTTGGAATGCACCTGGTTGTTCAAAAATAGCAGGTGGTTGTTAGAGAAAAAAAAAGATTCTAAAGAATCCAGATTTCTCTTTGAGCTTTGTTTCTGACTTTCATACAAAAATTACCTGAAATACTGCTTGACCTCTTTGAGAGCAGAGGAAGTCTTGCTGTGTGAAATTAGTCCAGTAGTTCAGAACGTCCAGATATTTCTTATCTGAACAGGAATACTACAATTCCTGCAATGCATGCACATTTTGAACCTATTCCATCCTTGGATTACCATATATATTCTTTATATAAATTTCCAAGAGAAAAAGCATTCTAGCTATACTTTTGTTTTTTTCAATTATACATTTTACTTTGGAATCACAAGGCTGTTACTCTAATAGGTCAATTTCTTATAAACATTACAAGTACAGAAAATACCAAATATACACAGACTTCATTGTAATATTCACAAAAATAAAAAAAATGTGAACTCCCTTAAATTAGACAGTTATCTTCCCTCTTAACTGAGATTACCTATGTCCAGAGATTTGTCTTCTGACTGATGTCCAGATTCTTCTCAGAAACCTTGATGTGACGCACACATCTGCAGTTGCTATATCAGCGATGTGGTGACTCCAAGGATTTGAGTTTTATGTTACTTAATTCTTTGGTGTATTCAGAGATGACTACTAGCTCTAATCATGACAATCACTTGTTTGATTTTACATTTCTTTATCTTCTAAGTTTTAAAGAAATATTTCCCTTCTAACCTTAAATAATTTTTCTAAGATATAAAATGTCTTTATATGAAGTTAATGGAAGCTTAGAATCTTCATCTTTCATATTCTTAGTACCTCACATATATAGAAATATCTGATTGATATTGGATACTTCTCATTCTAGCTACACTTTTATATTTATTGTAAGCAGTAACTGAAGTTTAACAATATGATGATGCTTACAATTTTCACATCTTGAAAGGCATATAATAATTTTAAAATATTTTTGGAGGATCTATTATAAACAAATAAATATTTGAGACAACTCAGGACAACTTTCTAAATTCTCTGAAAAACAACATAGAGATTCAAGTTTGGGATTCAATTTGCACCAATGAAAGCCCATAAAGACTTATTAAGGCTATTCAGGATTATGTATTATAAGGACAGGAATGGCGTCATATGAATCAAGGTGATCACCATATTCTCCAATTTCATTATAGGTCAAATACAAAATTATAAACTAAAGTAAAGCTGTTTTAACTTGAAATAGATTTACAATAAATTTAAACCACTGATGTATTATTTGTCAAACAATTATTCAGAATCTGTTATCTACTGTACACTGTTTTAGGCACTTAAAAGTATAAGATATGAAATCCCTGCCTTTAAGGAGTTCACATTTTAGAAAGAGATGCCATCCCCCTTCACGGATATTTAAAAAAGTAGTTTTCATATACAGCCATAGGAATAGCCTGCTACAGAACTTTTTAAAAAAAAAAGCATTAGTTGAAGACTTCAGAAGTCCGCATTGTAAGAATGTACTAGGAACTGGCTGTTGAATTAAATTAGATTTTCAGATGCTTTGTATCTATTTAAATCCACTGTTGACATTAGAGTGAAAACAGAGAAATTTGTCAGCAGATAATTAAGTTTTTTGGCTGTTTTCACACTTTTGTAGCTTGTGGATCTGGGAAAAACATCCTTATCTCTCTTCAACCTCCCTCCATTATCAAACCAAACTGTCTGCCTGCTGGTGCTAGGTATGTCCTCGGGATAAAGGTGTATCGCAACCTTTATTTAAATTTTTTTTCACTTGTCAATTTGAGAAATGCTACTTTTATTTCCCTGAGGCTAGAACTGTTTAGAGTGTTGGTTTATTATAAATTCCACAAGGAAAAGTCCCGCACTTTCTTCGCCACTTTTTCAATTCCCAAGACCAGGTTAGTGGTACTATTTCTGGGTGAGTGGAATACTCTATAAGTAGCTGGAGGAGATATATATGCATGTCCCTAGACTACTGACTAGTCTTTTGAGAAAGGGCACTGTTCCCATGGAAATTAACAACCATTCAGTTAGGACTGGTTTGAAATCTTAAGGCCGAAGTGTTGGGAAAAAAGTTGGATCATGATGGGTAGGGTACTATTTGAGTAGGGCGAGTGAAGTTAAGTGAACGTATAGGGTGTCAAAATAGGACTTTGTTAAACGACTGATTAAAATTGCAGGTACAGTAACATCTGCTGGCCCCGAAGAATTTATTTTTAAGCTACAAAAACTCAAGTTTCAATAAAATTTAGGAGACGGGGAAGAAGAATAAATTCAGTCCGAGTGCTTAACCTCCCCTCATCTCAGGCGAGAAACTGGGTACAGGTGTGAAAATTTGGTAAAAACAGCTTTCGAAAATTTTTTCAACGCGAAATGGTGTGCCTTACGAACTTCAGGGTGGAAAGCATCTCACGCAATCGAATCTACTCCCTTGGTTGCTAACCTTTCCGCCTTTCCCATCCCGGCACTCACTCTCGGCCGCCGCCTCCAGCCAGGGGGCGTTTGTTTATGTGACGTCCGCCGTAGTAAGCAGTCCCCGCCCCCGCTTCCCTCTGGCCGCCGCGTTTCCCGCGCCGCGGCGCTTCTCCCCTTAAAAGGACAATAGAGGCCTCGGGAGCGCGCGCGGCCGCCAGGCCTTTTCCCCTCCCCAGCCCTCGACGCGCTCGTGCCCGCATGCAAATAAGTTCGATTCAAGAGAATCTTGCACCGGGAGCCGCGCGTGCGCAGAGGGAAAGCGGAATCTACACCTTCCCGACCAGCGGTAGCAACTGCAGAACTGCAGGAGACAATCTTTCTAGACAAGGCAGTTGAGGAGGAGGGACTGATCGGAGGGGGGCTGGCCTGGTGTGCACTCCGCACCTCGGGAACGTTATTGCGCGTGGAACGGCTGCTTTTGGAAGGTGAGTGATTCTAAGCATCACTCTGGTGCAAAACTGCTTCATGAGGCTTTGATTTCAGGTTTTTTCTTTTCACCTCACTCACCTCCCTGGTCGTTTCCCTCACCCCCCCCCCCCAACAGGAAGTTTTGTCTTGGAGATGATATTGCTGGAGCGCTGTTTTCGTGTTCTTCAGACGCCACATTCTTTTGTATACACATGTTTAGTTTGTATTTTTAATTTGGGGGATGGGGTATTTGAAGCAGACCGAAAGTCTTGGGGTGGGGGAAGTGAGTGGAGCTTGAAAATAATTGAGGAGTTGCTGGAGTTGAGGGATCCACGCTGAAGGTGACAATGACTTTTCTCAGCTGCAGTGTTCTCTGGCTAAAAGGAACCCCGTGGCTGAAAGGCCCAAGAGAAAAGCGACTTGCTGGCAATTGCCGAGCGACCCTGGGTCCGTGCATCCGCGTGGGCGCGAGCCCCGGTCACGGCCGGACGCCGTTGTTAAATGTTAAACCTCATGGTTCAGTTTATTACAGCCCCTCACGCGTGTTTTGTTTAAGATGGACAGTAAATGCCATTCGCTCGAAAACTAAGTTGTTATCGACTTTACAGCTGGCGGCCCTGAGGGGGTTTAAATCGGCCTTTTTGGGAAAGTGCTGGGATTTGCCCGAGTGCACGCGGCGTGGCGTTGTTTGCTCAACTCCGGAGGGATGCGGATGCGACAATGAGAGCAACACGCGGCCGCTTAAAACAGCCCCAGCTCCCCACGCCTGCCTCCGCGGACCGCGCCCATGGAGCTTTGGTGTCCGAGGCTTCTTTGGAGCCTGAAGTTTTATTAAACCTATTTATTCACCTGTAGCGTCGATGTGGGCGCTATGGTGAGGGTTTTCTAGGGCCACCATCTGCGGTTTAAGATGGCCAGTTGCAGCGAAGTTGACTTGGGGATGGAGGCAGTGGCGTTGTCCGCGCGGAAGGAGTGAGTGAACTCCGAAGGGCATCGCTTTTTTGTATTAAACATGACAGACCACGTGCCGCGACCCGCGTTTTAGGCGGAGGTCTGGCTGAAGGTCCAGCTTCCTGGTAGCCTTGAGATGCAGTCGCTGTCGGGTAGGTCCGATCGGCAAGACAATGTAATTTGCTGGTGATGGCGTCTTGCCAGTTTAAAAAGCAGAGTGAAAGTCGCCAACTATCCGCTTGAGCGGGGAGGGTAATTCGGGCTTTCTTATCAAGGACATTGGAAAAACTTGAATTGAATCGGCCCGCTTCCGAGAAGGACCGGAGGACAGGACTCCTGGCTCTCGGGGTTCGGCGTCCGGACCCTTCCTCTCGGTGATCGCCAAGTGCCTTGCCCCTGAGGAACAATCCGACATCCCCGATGCTGCACGTAGGCAGCGCCCGGCTGGACAGAAAACAAAGGGCTGCATGTGCCCGTGCGAGCCCCGCCGGGACTGAGGGCCGCCCGGCTCGGGGCCCACCCAAGTTCTTGCGAGTTTCGGAGAGGGGTTGGCTTTTGTCCCTCAGCCCCTCGTGGGGAAACTTTGGCTGCGCTACTTGTATGAGGTGCCATGCTGGTGCGCGGGGAGGCGGCGTGCTAACCCGTTCTGAGCGGGCGGGTGGGCGAGGCAGACGGGCGCCTCCGGCGCTTCCTCCCCCGCCCCAGCGCTGGGGGCCGCAGCGGCCGAGAGAGCGTGGCCGGAGTTCTCGGCCCCGTTACCCTTGGGCCGGGAGCCTGCGTCTGGGAGGTCTGTGGATTCGCCTTTGAAGTCGAACTGTTGCCATGTTTGAATTACGTCAGGGCAAAGCCATGAGGAGGAACAAGCCCCGGCAGCGCGGCGTGCGGGAGTCGCGGCCTGCGGGAGGCGCCGGGCCCAGGGGGCGGGCGGGCGGGCGCGCGCGAGGGCCCCGTTGTTCCGGCGCAGGTGAGGGAGGAGGGGAGGACGCGGTTCACCTCCCGCTGCCCTCGCTCTGGCGAGCGGCCCTCGAGAGGAACTTTCTTCTCGACACAAGATGTTTTATTTACCAACAAATTCACCAGGGAGCGTTTGTCTTTGCTGGCTTGGTGTCCCCAGGCCGTCCCCGCCTGTCGGAGGGGGAAAGAACAGTTTGGGGGGGGGACCCGAGGGTCTTGAGAAGACGGGGGAGGAGGCGCTTTGCTGCTTTCGGGGAAACCCGCGAGCACCTCCCCAGCCCCGCCGAGATGTAGCTCGCAAGTCGTGGGGACCCAGTCCCGACGGCACCCGAAAACCACCGTGGGGAAGTTTCGGGGCTCCCGCTGTCGCTAAGAAGGGGAAGTGAGGACTGTGGCCGAATTGTGCGTGCCGTTGTTGTCTTTGTGTGTTTGCGTGTGGGAGGGGGAAGCGGGAGGGGGAAGGATTCTTTTGGTTGGGGGGTTTTTGGTTTCACTTGGGGTGGTAGGGCGGAGCAGTTTGTTCTGGTAACTATGACCCCAGTCGGTTTCTTTGTTTTTATTTTCTCCCTCTGCCGTCTAACCTTCGATTACTCCAGTACTCGATGATTAGGAATTACGACTAAACCAAACGTGGACCCTGTCCAAGGCCGCTGTATTTACCCCGCCCCCCCAACGCTGTCCTAAAGAAGGTTAAGAAAACGCGATTTCCCCCCTTTTTTTAATAATTAAAAAAATCAATATGACCTCGTCATTAAAAGTACACTGAAAGCACCTGTTTTTGCCAGACTTTTGGCAAATCCTTCTGTTAATTTATGTTGCAAAATTGAACATTTGGTTGCCCCGTGTAAATTAAAGACTGAAATTTGGTTCTGGTGAATTTCGAGAAAAACCTCATGGCATTTAAAGAATTTGTATAATGATTCCGGGAAGGGGGATCTTTGCCCTAAAGATATGTCCGACTCAATGTTTAGGCATTATTCGCTGCATTATTTTAGGATGACCTTGAAGAAATGATCACGTAGGGGCTTGGAAGCTGCTTCTGGGGACGACACGGGGTAATGGCTAGCTAACTGTGGTAACTTCTTAGTTCCTGTGAACTGGAGTTGACCCTCTGGTTACCCCTCCTAACTTTTCAAGCTAACTTTTTTTTTGGTATGTAGCCCTAGGCATAGCTCAAAAATTATGCTGGTTTGACACATGGATGCTTTTTTGGTATTTGGGGTTTGCTTGCAGTCTAGACATCCAATAAGCAGCATCGTATTTGCTGTTTCTTTCCTGATTTACTCTTTATTTGAATTATGGTTAAAGATTGAAATCTAAAAGTGGCCATTACTAGAAAATAATGTAGCTCTCCTTAAATGCCGTATACCCCAACACTAAAACACAATCCATACAAGTTGAAATCCATTTTGTGCCTTTTCATGGTTGTCTTAGTAAATAGACACATCTCCCAAGTTTTGGTTGCCCCAGTTAACAAATACCAAAAGGCAACTAATATTAGCACTTACATTTCTGAAGTGGTTAGAAAGAGAACGTGTCAGGAAAATTGAAAACTTTGGATTTTGATAATTTTCTGGCTTTCTTTTGGGCATAGTTATTTCTCCGAGTCATGTATTTAAAATGCTTAAAAAACACCAAACGTAAAATGCTTATCAGGTACTTTACAAATAAAGTACACTGAAAAAATTTGACTCAATTTTATTAGTATTATAGGTGATTAAGGGCTAGAATGTCAATATCCTGGGAAATGTCATACAACATACAGTACTTAATGCTTTTTGTTTTAATAGTTGCATGATATCTACAAGGGAAATTTGATTTGATGAGAGTCGAGGTTGAAAAGACCATGGAGATGATGTCTACTGCTTTGTTTTTACCAACTCTTGTAGAGTTGGAGATGAGAAGTTTAATAATTGGTATATTCTAGAACCATGGTGGACAGCAGGCCTCAAGGCTGCTGCAGCATAGTATTCTTAATTCTGTATATCTGGAACCTTGGACAGTCCAAGGGTATTATCAGACTCTGGGAAAACCTGACATCGTTGCCCAAAATCAAGCAGTAATGATTTATATCAGAAAAGCAATTTGATAACGATTTTGCATTAAAAAAAATAAATGTTTTCCCTTGGGAATAGCTTAAGCTTAGTTGACATCTAAACCGACTTCATAAGGCTGTTAGAAGGATAAATGATGTAACATGTCTGTCAGGCAGATAGTAGGTGGCTCAAAAAATATGAAATCTCCCTTTTTCTTGAAGAGATGTTGGAAATGCCAACTGAGAAGGAAGGAAACACATTTGTTGATGCACAGTAGGTTAGTTGTTCAGAGATCCCTGGAGTTAAGGGACTGCCCAGATTCCAAAGCTGTGATCATCCTAGGTAAATTTCTTTGTTGTAACAGTTTTTTGTCATCTGTAAAATGGCAGTAAGAGTACCTGTCTATTACAGTTTGATAAATATTGACTGTTGCCTCACAACTTTGGGAAGTAGATATTTTAGGGAAGACAAAACTAAGGCTTGGGTGGTTACCTTGCCTGAGGAAACATTCAATAAAATGTGAATGGAAAGAATGAATGTCATATGGCCCTTCCTCCACACTCAGAAACCGGTTTTGGGAAGACACTGCCCTCAATTCCTGTTTGCCTTTCCTATTTTGATTCAACCATTTTACATCAGAATGTCCTGTCGAGACCTGGAGACCTACAAAATGCCTTTTCTTCCTTTCTTTTGCCAGGAGAGTGTCCTGGATCTCATGCTTGTTTGGGTTTTTGGGGTGTTGTAAGGTGAGAATATTTGGCTTTTTTTTGGTTCTTGGTTTTTTTTCTTGAAACTGTAACTAAGGTTTTCTGTATTGGAAATAATCTGGAAATGCATCTAGTCCAAAAGAAAGGAGTTTAGTATTAAGGTAGGAATGTTTTCTTGTTACACCAAAAATACAAAAGTCACAAGTGTACCTGCTATTACATACTCAAATACAAAAGTTGCAATTGACCTAGAATAGTTCATTTCTAGCTGTGTTTAGTTTCCACCTATTGTGAGTTTGAGTTGCCTTAATGTTATTTTAATTGGTTAATGTTAGTTTAATATGTGTTGTATTTAGGTAGCTTTCAGTTTGAGACTCATTTCTTTACATGCAATTTTCTTTTAATTCCCCCTGCTCCCCCTACTCCTTTGATTAGGGAAGAGATATTTTTCCCCTAGTTGTCAATGAACCCATTTGTTTACTATTAATCTTCTCTAATTTAAATCATTCAGTTTACACTTCCTGGAAGCCTTTAAACCTCACAATTGTTTTTTCTACAAAAGTCTGTAGAGTGAATGCTAAAATAAAGAAAATGGCTCCTTTCAAAAAAGATTTTAATACCTTTATTGTGGATATCATTTCCCATTCCATGCCCTTAAGTATACTATTTATATCCATTATAGCTACTCCACTTGTCAGGTAGTTAGCAAATTCTACCTGGTTTCTGCATACATAGGTACAGTCAGTACTGTACTGTAAGACAAGAGTTGATTCTGCCCTGCAATATAGTCTTCTATTGAATAGAGGAGATAATACTGTAAATCAGTGAAATCCTGTGTCCTAGGTTTCCTGATAAAGGAATAGAAAAGGTTTTGTAAAGAAGTAATTGTGAAAGAAATTTCCAGATTAAAAGGATGAAGGGGGGAACCATGGCAGACAAAACAGCTTGGGTAGAGGCGTGACTAGTTATTGAAGTAGTTTTGATACCTCTGGAATATCAGAATTCCAAATTGGGAGCTGCAGGTACGCTGGACCAGATCTTGAAAAGCTTTGAATTCTTTGCTAAGGAGTTTTAATTACCCTGCAGCCAATGTTTGATACTTTGAAAGGGATGATAGTATTTGCATTTTAGAAAGATAATGTCTGTTTGAAGGATGCAGGAGAGTCAGTTATGAGGCTCTGACTGGAGTTCAAGAACCATGATGAAAGATAAGCAGGCAGTGTGGATGGAAGGGATGTGAACCAAGAAAATGAAGAAACAGAATCTCTAAGGAAGGACCTCAAGATATAGTAGACATGGTAAGAGGTTGAGAAAGGAGTCATCCATTCGACTCCCAGATTTCTTGGTTTGACTGTTGTGGATGGTAACTAGCATAGGTTTGGAGGGGAAGATTGTTATATAGTCAATTTAGAGCATTTGCAAGTTAGGATTGCTTTGGTGAACAACTGGCTTTATTGATCTGAGCAAAGGAGAAGGTTCCCCAAGAGTACCCTATTCCAAAACTAGAAGCAAAATGATACCTGCCTGTGGGTAGGACAATGTTAAACTTGTCTAGGTAGAAACTGAGAAAGGAGAAGTAATTCCGATTGTTTGCCAACAGGTTCACCGTCATTCACACCTTGTCTCTGATAACATATGGTGAAACATTTCTAAATGTGGCTGCCTATGGAATCCATACTTAATGGAAAAAAATCTCTTCCCTAACCAAAGGATTAGGGGGAGCAGGGAGAATTAAAAAGAGAAAAGACTTGTACATAAAAGGACTGTCAGGGCTGAGTGTTTATAATTCGCCAGTTTTTGTGTTGGTGCTTTACAAAAATTATCCAGAACAGTTGGGATTTATTTTATTTTATTCTGTTTTACAGAAGAGGAAACAGGGTCAAAGAGTAAGGAACATTTCTGAGTTTGGGTCAGATCAGGTGTGTGCTACTGTACTTATCTGAAAATTGCCACACTCCTATTTTAACACTTTTGTCAAATTTCAGAATGGGAGCACAGCTTCACATAAAGGACTATGGCCCAGTGTCTTGACCTTAAAGTCTCCCTGAAAAGGCTAATTTCCTCTTTACCCACAGTCTTGGGTTTAGGATAAAACCTTTAGAAATTAGGATTGTTGTCTCAGTTTAATTTGTTGAATTTGTTCTGAGACAGAGTTTTATTTTTCTGTAATTTGCAAGTTTTATAAATTCAAGAAAATAAACCATATACATGTATGTACTGGTATTTTCTTTCTCTTGCTACAGAGTATCCCTGGAAAGTAGAAGTGAGATTTCACCCTAATATTACAGAGGGGCAAATAAAATTACAAGTGACTTCCTATTCAGTTGTACAGACAGAAGCAGAAATAGACTCCAAGTTGACTCATTACAAAGTGCCTTTTTCAGCAGACTCACTGGAGTTGCATTTACTAAAAATCATCGCTTTAAAGCAAATAAATACTAACTCCCCAATCTTTGCCGTTTCCTTATCTACCAGAATCTCACCTAATCTAAAATTGGGGGACCCTAATATCTTTTTTACACTATCCCAAAAAACCCAGAGATCTGGATTTGTGATTTTGTTTTTAACCTGTACTATTTCAGGAGAAAACATGTGTATTTTCAACCTTGACTTTCCTGTAGGAGAGGTTGAGTTGTAGGCCAAGTATGGATTCCATAGGCAGCCACATTTAGAAATGTTTCACCATATGTTATCAGAGACAAGGTGTGAATGATGGTGAACCTGTTGGCAAACAATCGGAATTACCTCCCCTTTCTCAGTTTCTACCTAGACAAGTTTAACATTGTCCTTTAAAAATGAATGAATAAAGTAAATTCATAACCTTTGATGCTAAGATGTGGGCTTGCCTCTATAGAAGCAAATGAGAGGAAATAATGGTGTTTAATTGGTCAGTGGTTTTCCTTAAGCGCTAATGAAACATGTTTCATTATTGGGGGATACTAAGCCAAGTGGCTTAGCAGCAGTAGAGCACAATACACTTTGGTCCTATAGAGGCTTTGTGGAGAGGGTTGCTCCAGTGACACTGTTGGGTTTACTAGATCCTGTATATATATATGTGATTAAAGATAGCATACCATTGACTACAATGGTGTCAAGGGTGGCATTACCAATTAGAGCAACTCAGGTATCCCTATTGCTTGTGATCACGGGTGATTTCAGGTTTATTTTTCTTCCTTTTTTTTTTATCATCTTGTCATCTGCTGTTCACCTCTAAAGGCATACATCTCCTTCACTTCTAAGCTGCTTTTGGTTCCTTTTGTCTTTGTTCACCACTGCTTCCTTCCCACTATACAAATCTTTTGCTTGTCTCTTAGCAGTTTCCTTCCCATTCTGCTATTCTAATCTCACTAGTCTGTTCTGTAGTCTGTCCTGTGGAATATATTTTCTAATATTTATCTTTTCATCTGTATATCTTTGAGGAAGTTGTTTAACTCTGGGCTTTTTCAGATTCTTCATTAGTTAAATGAAGGTGTGTGATGATGAGTAAGGTTATTGAAGAATGAAGCTCTGGTGAAAAAACAGCTGCATAGAAGGGAATAAAGTGAAAGTAAGCTTCTTTCATTCTTTAACTCAGGCAACCACTATTTGCTGTTTTTTAAAAAATTATAAAAATATCTAGCACCTTAAAGTTTTCATTTTTAAAACATACTATGGGATTATACTATATAACCATTATTCAGCTTATTTATTTCATAAAACAAGAACTCTTGGACATAGTTGTCTCTCTGTACATGCAGTACTGCATTCTTTTAAAGGACTGAAACAGTTTTCTGTAGTATGAAGACACTGTAATTGAACCAGTCTGCAAATACTTGAACATTTTTGTTGCTTTCCATATCTTATATATTTTTAAATGGTTTAAATCTGCTGATTTTTAGAAAGTAAAAGTGATGATTCGAATCTAAAGGGGGAAAAGAATCTAAAGGGTTTTGATCTATTGAAAACTAGCAACATTTTACATTGGGAGGTTGCTGTCCTAATTTGTGCATATCACAATTTCACTTCCTGTGACTGCATGGACAAGTTGGGAAGTTAACTATAAGTTGCTTTACCACTATTTACATCCTTCTCTGAAACCCATCTGGTCCACCCAAGTAGCATTTTGAGTTTTCAAAGCTGCTTTTCTTTTCTGTTTTTTTCACATGGGCGGACACTTAAAGGTGCTTTTGAATACAAAATAAACCTTTACTACCCAGAAGAATGAATCTAGAAAGTGTAGTTGGGAAAGTTATCATTGTAATAGCTATTGGTGTCCTTCAAGGAACAGATGGACCCTCTCCATTTTCCTAAATGTAAATGACTATCCTTGGTAAGATTTAAAATACAATAAAATATTCTGCACAATTAAGTTCTTCGCCTTTTTACTCTCCTAATTCCCTATTAAAAAGGATATTAGGCAGCTAAGATTTACATTTGAATATTGATACTGTTTCCTGGTTAGAGCTTAAAATCAACAAGCATTTGGTATTGTTAAACTTTACAGAAGGTCATTTTCAGACTTAAACTTGTTTATCATAAAACTTTTAAATAGCATCCTTTCTCTATTGCCTCTTTGTGAAGATTCTCTATCTTTCCCATTTATGTTATCTCGCACTTAGTAAATCTGTTTTGGCAAAGTTAGACATGATCCTTGCTGTTTGACTTCATAATCTTCTTAGATTAGAATTGGACCCTTTATATCTTTATACAGTGGTTTCACCCCTTTACTTTGTCTCATCAGTTGTTACGGTTGTATTCCCCATGCTTTTATTTAGTTGATCACTAGATTTATATGAAACTCACAGTTTTAAAGTGGAAGAACCCCCCCAACAAGTTAACCAAAACAGATATTTAGAATTATTACATTTTAAAAATTCGCTTTTTCTTGCCTGTGTATGAGCGATATTTTGTTTATACAGTTGCAGTTATTTCTCTGGTTGCTTTTGCTGATTTAGCAGTTAGCTTTAATCTTTCTGTCTAGAAGATTCAGTTAAATCAGACGTCTCTAATTCTATAGGGGTTGATTTGTCTTTAATTGGTACGGTATTTTAAAAATGTAGGGGTTCTTGGCTAACAGTAGCCAAAGAAATGTCAGTTATTTTTTTTACAAAATGTAAGGTCCTGTATAAATGGCAGCTTTAAAAAATTTTAATCAACAAATGTATTTAGTGTCTACCATGTGCCTGGGACTATTCTTGATTTGAGGTTACAAAAGAAAGAACAGAATTCCTAACACTGTATTTTTTAAGCAGGCATAGTGAGATAATTAACATACTGTAAAATTCACTCTTAAACTATATACAATTCATTGGTTTTTACTATGTTCATAGAGTTGTGCAAACATCACCACTATCTAATTTTAGAGGATAAATAACAGTTTATAATCATCATATAAAGCCCTTCCTAGTTTTTGGCTTTATCTCAAAGCTTAATTATCTCCTGCTTTCCCCAAACCTTAGGCCTAAGAGTAAGATTGTTTGGGGTCAGCCCTCATCTGTAACTATTCACCAATTAGGAAGCAGATGGCATAGCTTCCTTCTATTAAAAATATAGTTGCTGAGTGAGCTGAGGACTGTGAGAATAGATGGAAAAGTTCAAATAGTTTAACAGCTGACCATCACTTGAACAAATAACAGTATATTGTTTTGGGGGGCTCAATTAATATTATACAAATGTAGGACTAGGAAAAAGTATTTTAAAAAAGCATTCTGAAGAACCATCATACTTCTTAAAATAACAGAAATCCCCAGTTTAAAATCAGTGGTTCCACTTCCACGCACCACTCCCTCAATTATATAAAGTTACATAGCTTAGGAGGCCATTTTGTGTCCTTGGTTTTCCTCCAGAGATTAGGTGGGTTTTTAGTTTTGTTTTTTTACATGAGTGCCTGTAGATTTTGTGAAAATGCTTTCAGTTAATCTCAGGACTCCCCAAAGCACAAAATGATTAAACACCAACAACTGCTTAACTGAGTTGTTGTAAACAAAGCCCAAAATGAAACTCCTGTGTATTCGCTCCAGATTCCCAGGTGCCTCTCAAGTGCGGGGATAAGTTAGGGAAAGGTTTAATAGGTTTATTAAGTAGACATTCATTAAAAGGTTCATGCTGTACTCGTATGTTGCATCAGGAGCACGTATGTATACCTCTCAGTGCATTTACCACTGGGCACCACCTAGAAGAGGCTATCCTTAGATTTAGATCCCTTTTAGATGTTCAGGCTGAAGAATTTTGTCAGGATAAAAGCAAGGTCACAGGCAGAGTTGTGTGTGAACACTGGTCTTTAGGTAGGGGGTATATTGGCGTTCTGTGTATTTTTGCAACTTTCTCTTCATTCTGAAGGATGGGAGTGTCTTGCAGGGGAGCTGTTGGCTAAGTTTTTTTGAGGTCCCCACCAACAAAACAAGTTACATTGAAGATGAACATTTGATGCATAATAGCTGCTGATTAAAAGGAGAAAAGCATCGGTATTTAGTTATAACCATTGCATTCCTTAACAACTTGCCGGTTGGATAAACTGGTACAAATTATGGCTTTCTGGTAAAAATCCAGCCTCAATGAAGGTAATTATCTCTAAGGTAGTTCATATCTTAGAGATGATCGTAATGCTGTGTAGTTTTGATGACATGTTTTTGGGGGGAAGGAAGAGGATTGTGAGAGTGGAGATAGGAATCTATTTGTTGTAATAGGATTTGGTCTGTGTATTAATGGAATGAACTGGCTTTTCCTGCTGTATTTCCTTTGTCCTTGCTTAGAAGGGAGGCTGAAGTTTCCTAAAGCTATTGATGAAGCTAGCTCTTGTAAGAGGAACTGTGGACTTTTGACCTTGAGTCTAATATGAGGTGTTTGGGGAATTTAGGAGAACCACAGGATAGTGTTAGGACAGGAATTATATTGCATTTTAGCCTTAGAACAGGAATATAAAAATTAAAACATTTCTTTATGTAACTTCTACTTTACTTTCTTAGCACTTTAAAAAATTCTATAGTCCTGATTCATTTGATACTTACTGTTTTTTTCCAAAACAACCATGACCATTTCTTCAGAAGGCCATTTCCCTTTCAAGTTTATTTGAGTTTATTGTTCAGATCGAGAAAAAAATCTGCCTCATTTTTAATAGGATTCACTATACCTTTTCCTCAAAAAAAAAATCAATCCCCAGCTATTTCATTTAACTAAAATACCAACTTCAACGTAGAATGTTTTGTTTTCTAGTGTTTAGAGTTCTTAAACTGAAGTAACTAACTTTCTGTTAGTTTAGACTTACTAAAATGCATCAGTGATTTCTGTACCATGCCATACCCTCCTTTGCCCTCCTCTCTCATCTGCAAAAACATTGAAGAGGAACACTTGATTCACAGTAGCTCTTGTTTAAAAGGAAAGCTTCAGTGTTTTAATTATTTGTTAATAAAAATCTTCTAAAATATTTTCTTAAAAATGAATTATAAAACCCCTGTCCGTATTTCAGAACTCCTCTTCCTAAACAACAAAACAAACAAAAAAAATAAATAAAACCTGGATAATTGGATAGTTATTTCTGAATCACTTTCCTTAGTGGAATACTAACCAGAATTGGAATGGAATGGGATCAAGCAAAAGATAATACAGAGACAAATACTGAAGCTTTTGTTTCACTCAAACATTTAAATTTGTTTATAAGACAACTTTAAAAGGAAGTTATTTTGTAGTTCTGTTCTCAGAACTACAGGAACAAAGCTGATTGGTAACAATTTTTTTGATGCTTTATATGATGATTTTGTGATAATTTGTAGTTTTATATACACCTGCAGATCTTTTGTACTTGTCCATTGGGGTTAATTTCTGTATTCGTTGCCTTTTCATCACCTTCTTAGTTCAGGTATTCTGGTAAAGTTGTCCCTTGGTGCAATTGGTTTGGATGTTCAGATTACTTCTCCTAAGGTGCAGATTTATTGCCATCTACATTTTTGCTGTCTACAGCCCTAGAGCTATTTCTTCCTTGAGATCTTTTTGAGGATGGGAATCACAAATTTCATTTTGTGGATGTCTGCCTCCCACTATTACTTTCCCTTAGGCATATAGCATCAGAAAAGAGCCCTAGAAACCTTGAAACAACTGAATGACAAAGCAGTGATCGGGCAACATAAGCTCATTCTTAATTTTTAAAACATGATTTTTCTTGAATTCTAACCCTGAACTTTTGTGAATTTACATCTTCCTTTTAAGCACTTTCAATTCAGGGTCAAAGTTTGCATGCTTAGAATTTCCCATTTATCACCGAAGAAATCCCCTCTAATAGGGCAAAGTAGTGTGGGTTGATGCAGATTGAGTTACTGGTGTGTTGAGTCTCATGGTTGTTGTGATAAATGCTCAAAACTTCCCCAGATTTCTTAAAAGGAAGAGTCAGTCTGTATGGTAAACGCCACTGCCCTCTTATTTTAAAAAAACTACCTCCGCTACCCCAACCTTCAGCAGCCACCACCCTGATCAGTCAGCAGACATCAATATCCAGGCAAGACCCTCCACCAGCAAAAAGATAACGACTTCTTGGAGGTGCAGATGTTGGTTGACATTTTTATTTTCCGTGGGCAGGCACCCGGGTCTCTGGCGTGGCAGGAGAGAATTCTGCCTGGTGAGCCACTGTGGCCTGCCCTGGTTAGCATCTTTTAACAATAAAGTATTTTAAAATTTGAAACAAAACTTCCCCAGAATGGAATCGCATTAATGCAAAGTTTGAAAAAAAAGAAAGAAGGATGTGCCCTAAATTTTAGGATGCATTCTTGAATGTGTACTTTTTTTCAGGATTGGGAAGATAGTCATTTTCTGCTTAAAAAGTTGATTAAAAAAACAAAACACAAAAACAAACTCCTCCATTTTCAGATTGAGGTTTTGCCTGGAGGTTAGGAGGTAGAAGTCTCCTTAAATAACAGCTTTTCTGCCTGTTAAGAATGGATCTGGTCTTCCTTAGAGCCCCCCCTCTCCAACATGGTCTGGTAATTCCAAGTTGCTTGGGGGTGGGGTGGAGCAGCTCTCTTTAATGGTTTCTTGTTATAGCCCTCAACAAAGCTG
Source organism: Tamandua tetradactyla (assembly GCF_023851605.1). NCBI lineage: Eukaryota > Metazoa > Chordata > Mammalia > Pilosa > Myrmecophagidae > Tamandua > Tamandua tetradactyla. The sequence continues at coordinate 94,258,074 of NC_135333.1, read as the reverse complement.
TGTCAATTCCCTTGGCTTTACAGACTATTGCACAGAAGAAAAGATGTTTGGTTTTCACAAGCCAAAGATGTACCGAAGTATAGAGGGCTGCTGTATTTGCAGGGCTAAATCCTCCAGTTCTCGATTCACTGACAGTAAACGCTATGAAAAGGACTTCCAGAGCTGTTTTGGGTAAGATCATTTGATGTAAATAAGCATTTATATGTGCCATTCTTAGAGTGAAAAACATCACAGTATATGGAAATATTTCCAAGCAAGGTGATTGGAACAATGTGATATCTTGATTAAAATCACTTATTTTAATCTAGCTGTTTAAGGCCCCTGAGTTTAAAATTGAATCAAACAGTACTGACAACCTACTTTTTCCCAGATTATGAGGAGCTGCCAGATTGTGAATTCCCCTGTAGTTGTAATTAAACACAAACGCTTTGTGTTGTAATTAACTTCATTATGTATAAAGGGATTTTAAAAAATAACCCGTATTCTCTCATAGTAGTAATTTTCTCTTTTTGTTTATTTTTCTGAACAATAGAAATGTATTTTAATCTAATCTGCAGAGATAGATGGTCATAGCAAGACAATGCACTGCCCTGAAAAACCTATCAGGGTCTGTTAACTTTCATTTTATAATCTTACTCCTCATATATCTTTTGACAGTAAACTTCTGCTTAATAAAATGGAATTTACTTTCCAACAAATACGTAGATATGTTTAATGTTGACCCATTTCCCATCTTAGAAATTAATTTTACCACTCTTTCTTATCAAAACATTTGTTGCTCATTTTTTGTTAATCATGGACTTTGTAGTTATTTTGAAGGTTGCCAGAAAGAGTCTATGACAATCTTGTCTTTATATGTCTTTTTAATGTCTTTATTTCCAGTTATATACATAATATATAATATCTGTATTTTTCCATTTGTATTTATAATATGGGAAAAAAGGTACTAAATGAAGGTTCCTCAGATACATAATTAAGAGTTTGGTGACTTGTCCTATAGATTTTTTTCCTCCTATGCAGATGTAATCTCTTTTAAAAAATTTTAATACCTCTCTCATTTTTGTTTGTTGTGAAACTAGAATGTTAATGGCGCATTATTTTACTCAAAAGGATTTTTTTTTGTTCCTTCTCAAGTATCTACACATTTCAAGAAGGATTTATTGGACACTTTTAAAATCCTGGTGATCAGGATCTTTTTAAGATCTTAAATTTTATTGTTTAGTTTTTAAAACATCTGTTTTAAAATGACCAAACTGCAGTACAAAGATTGGTTCATTGGATCTAGAAATTATGTTTCTGAAGCGTAATTCAGAAACTATAGAATGGGATCATCTAGGACTATTAGAAAGTACACTTATAGACTAAAAATTGATAATAGTTTTTTTTTTTTTTCAAAGGAATGAATTCCTTAAGGTAAGGTAGAATAATAAAGGTTTGTTTTCTTAACAGGTTGCATGAGACTCGTTCAGGAGATATCTGCAATGCCTGTGTCTTGCTTGTGAAAAGATGGAAGAAGCTGCCAGCAGGATCAAAAAAAAACTGGAATCATGTTAGTTTATCATCTTTTTTCAGCTGTACCACCTCTATTATATTTAAAGTAGTAATTTCTCCCCTGATTTAGGAAGTAATATATCCCCAGGGAGGAAAAGTCTGAAAAGAGTAAAGAAAAACACTAGCTGCTGCTGAGATGTAACCACTTAACGTTTTGGCCTGTTTGGCAGCAGAATGGCCTGGTTTGGCATTTCCCTTTAGCTCTGTTTGATATCCCCCTTTTAGAGATTCACAGTGCACATTCTCATATTTTTAGATTTAACCCAGCAATTCTTAGTTAATGAGACTTGGAGCCCTTTTTCTTATGTTTGGATAACGTGTTTGAGCCAGACCTGGATTTAAATCTTGCCTTTACCATTTATTAGCTGTGGACTTGGGGCAAGTTACAATTGTAAAATGTAAAGATTATAGCTATCTCATAGGACTGTCAGGAGAACGGAAAGTGTTGGTATATAAAAAATATAATACACAGTAATCACTCAATTAAATGGAAGCTATTGTTATTCTCTACATTTGAAGCTAATTGAGATCTTACTGGCATGCAAGATCTTTTCCACTTTTCCGTGTCACTAGAATTCTTCATAAAATATAAAGCAACACTGTTAAGCCTACTTAATTCTTAGTATGCCAGCTTTCAGAAGATCTGTGCAGTTTGTACAGAGTGTTTGTTTTTAAATAGTCAGGAATTTTTTTTTTAAACTTTTTTTCTGCAATAGCCTTCCACTGTCCTTTGGGGACAATTTACTTTGTATCTCAGATTTCTGTGGGTCTGTGAACATATAATGAGTTTTTCTTTAATACTTCATCTGGAGGAGATCCAAATTGTAGTTTTGAAGGTGGTAGCAACCTTCTTACATATGGGTAGAAATCAACAAATAGTAAATGAATGAATGCATAAGAAATAGGACTATATGGAGCTAGACCAGTGGCCCAGCTAGACTGGGAGAACGTACTATTCCCATCATGTACCTGAGGACTGAGAGAGTGTGTAGTGAAAAGAACAGCAACATGGATCCAGAGACCTCAGTTTTGTGTGTTGTCCGCCTCCCCTCCCACTCTGACTTAGTTTAGTTTGAAATAAGACAGAATACATAGTCTGTCTTTGTTTTCCTTCACCCTAAAATTGGGGTAACAAAAATTGACCCCTTATTGTTTTGTGGTGAAGGAAAGAATCAAAGGTATTTGAAAGCTTTTTATTAACTGCAACACATCATCCTGTAGAATGGTAGTTTTATAGTTAGGCTTAATTTTCCTTAACCTAATTGGTTCATTCTCACATCCAATAATGTTACCACATATATAAATCTATTTAAATTGTTGTTCCAGCGGACTCATCCTATTAACCACTTCAAAAAAAAACCTCACATAATAAATAGTATTTATTCTTTAAAGTGCACATGGACACTCAAACTCTTCACTACAAAACTCTGGTTCTCAAGTTTGTCTCTCTCAGGTAGACATGGGTACAAACCACAAAGGGATACACAAGTGTCATTTTTAAAATGGTATTAAATATTCAGTATTTTCTTCCAGGTGGTAGATGCAAGGGCAGGACCCAGTCTAAAGACTACATTGAAACCAAAGAAAGTGAAAACCCTGTCTGGAAATAGGATAAAAAGCAACCAGATTAGTAAACTGCAGAAAGAATTTAAACGTCACAGTAAGTTTGAAATTGAAACAGTGCTTAATAATTGTTTTGTTTTGGCTGGGATGGTAGTATGGGTGGTATATGGTATGTGTAGATAATTTGTTGCTTTATAAAAAGAGAGGGTCTAGGGTGGTAGAGATATTTACTTCTATGAAATTTTGGAAGTTCATCCAGTATTCCAACTTTGGAATATTGGTGTCATAAAAGTAATTTTACTAGTTAGCCACTTCTTCAAATAGTATTGACACCACTGTGATTGATGTCTTTTTTGACATCTTAAATGTTGTAGAAGGTGCACCTTTTTCTAGTTTGTTTACTTGATTTTTATGCATAAGGAAATTGAAGCATGGAGATGTACAGAATAGTTTATAAATAATCAGTGGACAATCTAAGACCAAAGCTCAGGGTTTCTGGACAGTAACTTTACATGTTGGAGTAATGCCAGCCTCAGGACTTTCAGGTTTAAGGGGGGTGGTTTGTACTGTGGGGAAAGGAGAGAAGGATGTCAAATTAATAACAGTTCCATACACTGCAAGAGGATGCGGAGGAGACGTGATGATGCATCTGTATTTTGGAATTTAGATTTTGGGTTTTCAACATACACACACACACACACACACAAACACACACACACCTTACAGACGTGATGATGCATCTGTATTTTGGAATTTAGATTTTGGGTTTTCAACACACACACACACACACACACACACACCTTACCAGCCATCCGGCTTTAATTCCTGGAGCCTAACCATCCCCCAAAAAAGTAAATACTGTGCATATAAAGTGCATTATATAACATCCCTATCACTCCCAGACAGCATTGTTGAATTGAACACATTTGTAAAAGCAAAAATGTTAAGTGTATTCATATTAAGTGGAATAAATAAAGACTAAATAGGCTGGTCAGATTTGGCTGCCTAATTATAGTTCAGGTTAGGCCACTCTATGTTTTCAGAATTATAGATAATCAGTTGTGGTCCTGTATTAGAGTTTTCAGGACTTTTGTTGGCAGGGGAGTGGGGGGTTTATAGGACCAAGTTAGACTAAATATTACTAATCAAGACAAATGGTGCCATGCTTATTTTGGGATAATAGACAAAGTCTTTGCCATGTTTATATATTTTTTTTTTTTTAAAAGGTCAAGGCACTACAATTTCAAATGGTTCAAAGATGTTAACCACTTTCTAGGACAGTGGGCTTTCTTACCCAGTTAGTGTAGAATTGACTGCTGCTGCAGTAAGTATTTTAAGAAGTCTTTTAAACATTCCATTAAGCTCATTCTTTTAAAAGCTGCTACTTAAGTGACGTTAATTACATTTACAGTGTTTTGCCATTACTACCATCCATTACCAAAACTTTCATCACTTAAAACCAGCTCTGTATCCATCCAATTCTGTAGCCATTATTTTGTTAACTTTTGTTTATACAAAATATTTGTGAGTTTTATTCAAACAAGTTTTCTGTCAGCTTCTTCTCATGCAACATAGAATTCAGGATTTCATGTCTAGTAGTTACTTAATAAATATTTGATTGGTCTCCAAATTGAAGGATTGCTCTATCCACCTGTCCTTGGAGAGGGAATCTTTAGCTATAGTTAAGATGTGTGGTAGACTCAGCCCATATTTCTTGTATTATTGATGTGGCTCTAGAATAGGAGCATATCCTTAAAGCACAGTGATTATATCTTCTTAACTAAAAGATTTATTTTTATGGCTTTTAAATTTATATAAAATCTTCCGAGGGCAAAAAAAATTCAATCATGTTTAGCCTTGCATGTAATGAAATGTGTTTAATTCATATTAAATCAGGAACTTTTTTTTTTTTTTTTTTGTCTTTTGGTAAGGTACCATTTTTCTTTGGCTTTCAAGATACTTTCTTTGCTAACTTTAATTTTCAAAAGTTTAATTATGGTATGTCTTGGCATCGATCTCTTTGAATTGGTCCTCTTTGGGCTTTACTTGGCTTCTTGAATATGTAGGCTTCTACCTTTTACCAAATTTGGCAAGTTGTCAACCATTATTTCATAGAGTACTTTATCAGCTCTTCACTCTTTTCCTTTCAGTGCAGGACTCCAGTGAAATGAATATAAGATTTTTTGTTATAATTCCACTGTCTCGGCAGCGCTCTTCCTTTTTTTATTTTTTTGGCATGGGCAGGCTCCGGGAATTGAACCCAGGTCTCTGGCATGGCAGGCAAGAATTCTGCCACTGAGCCACTGTTGCACCACCTTCTCTGTTTACTTTTTATTGTTCATCCAGTTTCTTTCCTCTGTCCCTTCCATTCTGTTGTTGGATCCATTCATAGAACTCTTAATTTCATTTATTTTCTTCGGTTCTAAAATTTCCATTTGGTTCCTTCTATCTTTCGGAGACTTTTTATTTCTTTCTAGCTTTTTTATATTTTTATTTGCTTCAGGTATGTTTGTAATTAATTGTTCATGAATCATTTTTGTCATGCTGCCTTAAAAATATTTGTCAGATAATTTTAACATCTCTGTCATTTTGGTGTCAGGATCTGTTTGTCTTTTTCATTTAGTTAGAGGTTTTCTTTGTTTCAGGGATTTTTTATTGAAACCTGGACATTTTCATATTGTTAGGTGACTCTGGATCTTATTTAAACCTTATCTGAGAAGGGAAAGAGCAGGTGGGGGGGATCACCTACCTCATTACTGCCACCTGGTCTTAGAAGTCAGCGTCTTGAAGTCCCTACTATTCTGTCTTCTCTCCACCTTTCAGTGTCTTTTTAGGTTGTTTTACATATAATATCCAGAGGTTTTAGTACTCATTAGCAGCAAGAACAGGGAAACTTATATCTACTTCATCTTCCTGGACGTGAAAGTCCCCGTTTTCTTTTACAAATACTTTGGCAAAATATTTTCAAATACCAGTAGAACATAGAAAAAAAAATAAATTCTTTTTCTATTTTTACCAGCACTCTTAGTGTTTTTTGCTGAGGTTTAGTCACATCGATATATAATGAAATTGAAATTTTTTTCTCTCTGTTGCAGATTCTGATGCTCACAGTACCACCTCAAGTGCCTCCCCAGCCCAATCTCCTTGTTACAGTAACCAGTCAGATGATGGCTCAGATACTGAGATGGCTTCTGGCTCTAACAGAACACCGGTCTTTTCCTTTTTAGATCTCACATACTGGAAAAGGTAAAAAGCAACAGAAAAATCTCTAATCAACAGACTTCTAATTGCAGGCTTTTGAAATTTCAATTTTCTTAGCAATTAAGTGGCATTAGGCAAAGAGCTGATACTATACATGGTTAGAATTAGATTAAGTAGGAATGGAGTAGAGAGTTGGGATTTGTATGTTCTCATTAAAATTGATTTTAAATAAAAATCACATTAGGGAACAAATTTCTTATAATGGAGTTGATTAGGTTTTCTGACCAATTCTCCCACTGACAAAAGTATATGAGCAAGAAATATTTTTCAAAAAATCTTTTAAAATGGCATGATGAGTGAGCAAGTTAATTAGGAATACTCAGAGGTCAAAAGCTAAGTGAATGTGAAACCCCAAAGTCCAAAAAAGTTAACAGATTAGAAAAGAGGAAATATTCATTAGGGATCCTAGGGTTTTTAAGTTCACAGATCCAAGAAGCCTAAATAAATTAAAAGCAAGATAATGAAAACAATTCATCCATACACACATCATAGTAAAACTATGGCTCATGAAAGACAAACAAGATCTTTAAGAAAGAATAAAGACATTTTCAAAGGAACAACAAAAAGAAAGCTGAATTCTCAGTATCCACAAAGCAATCCAGAAAACAATAGATTAGCATTTCAACACTGGGCCAAGAGATAATAGCTCTCAGTCTAGAATTATGTATGTAGCATAAATATCTTTTTTGTGAATGAGGATGTGTTATAAAGACATTTGAGCTAAAAAAAGAAAAAGTTTGCTGCCAAGCAGACCCTCACTAAAGAAAATTCTATAGGCAGAGGAAAGAGCTCCAAGTTGTAATTTTGAAAAGAAGGATGAATGAAGTAGTAAATATTTGGGTACATTTAAACACAGTGATGGCAGATGTGGAAGTAAGAAAAAAGAATTACATATAAACAAAGGTGATAGAAATGAGTGTCCTAATATCCTTTGTATTATTGAAAGTAGATATATTGAATAACTTCAGATTTTGATAAACTATGTGCTATATTAAAGTTTTTAGAGTAACCACTGAAAGAATAAAATAAGGATGCAAAACTTCCAGAGGAGAGGGAGAGATTAGGGGATTAGAGTGAGAGAAAATACCCAACACAAAAGATACCAACAATGGAGAGAAAAGATACTGGGAAATTTAGGGCACATAGAAAAGTATATGGTAGAAATAATTTGTGGTAGAAACAAACATAAATAGATTAGTAATCACAATAAGTATAAGTGGTAATGATTCTAATCAAAACACCAGGGTTGGATAATTAGAGACTGACTAACCAAAGAAAATCCAGCTACATTTTGTGTACCAGAAATGATGAATAACATTTAAAAAGAACAGGATGGAAAAAAATATACTTAAGAAAAGTAACTGAAAGAAAGTTCATGTAGCTTTAATATGAATGAACATAATAGATTTTAAGTCAAGAAAAGGATTATTAGAAGCAAAGAGGTCACTCACTATACATTGATAAAAAGTTCAATTCCCCAAGAATATTAAATATTTTAAAACCTCTCCATTTAATTAATAGCTTCAATAGCGTAAGTTGACAACATAATACTGGAGAAATTGCTAGATGAGCTATTATAGTTAGAGATTTAAAAAATTATTCAAATGGATATATCAAGCACACAGATCATTAGGGTTCTAGATGATTAAAACAACACAATTTACAAGTTTGAAACAAGCCCACATATATATATAAAAACTTGGTATGTGATGCATGGTGTTTACAGAACAGTGAGAGAAAATGGACTGTTCAATAAATGTTTCTAGGCTGTTATAAAGAACGTAGATATCTATGTAGAAAATTATACATGGATCTTAATCTCATACGATACACAAAATCAATATAAAAGTATCTTAATGATCTGGGTGAGAAGGGATTTCTTAGGATAAAAAGCCAATCATAAAAGAAAATGGACAAGATTGATTACATTAAAATGAACATTTTTAGGTTTTTATCAAATGACATCATAAAGGAAGTAAAATGTTATCTAACGTATTATTAGCATATGGATATATAAATGACTTACAAAGGAAGAAAAAGAAAATAAATGGACGAAAGACTTGAATAGTTTATATAGAAGAAATCCGAATAGCACATTAAATGAAAACTTGTTCAACTTTAATGATAAATCAAGGAAATACAAATGAAAACTTAAGTGAGATGTCAATTTACAAAACATTTGTCAAAAACTAAAACCCCCCATTACCATGTTAGAAAGGATATGGAGTCACAAGAACACTTCTTTGTGAAGTGTTAACAACCGTGTTGATAAATAACTGGCCATTTGAGCAAAGTTGAAGATGTTTCTATCCTCTGTCCCAGCCATATAATCCAGAGAAAGCATATACACAGACGCATATAACAATGTTTGAAGTAGTAAAAATTGTTCATGAGAGAGACTGGATAAGTAGTGTATGTATACAGTAGAATATATTTATATAATAAAGCTGTATTCTAGTTATGTATGAATCTCATTTACCTAATGTTGAGCAAAAAAGTTGCAGAATACAATGTGATTTCAAATATATAAAATGTTACAAATAATATATTTGAGTATTCAAATACAAATAAAACTATGAGATATATAAAGAAAAAAGGGCAGTAAACCTAAAATTCAAGAAGAGAGGAAAATAGGGTGGCGGGCATGGAAAGGGGTTGGGAGTGGCATACAGGAGATTCATAGAGAATGCTAATTTTTTTTTAAGTATGTGATCCTTGGGTGTTTTGTTGTATTATTATTTTTTAATGCCTTTATGTATATTATACATATATATATATCTTTTCACCCCCCATATATTTTTAATCAACTCTGTATTTAATTAAAATAAAATAATCAGCTCTATCAGCCCATCTATGGTAGCTGTTTTTCTCTAAGGGTTGTTGAATTTAAGAGAAAAGCATTAACAACCTTAGGAACAGCCTCAGAGAATGACTTCTGTTTCTTAGAATGCCTTCTTCCTCCATTAATATTTGATAAAATTCCAGTGTGACATTTAAAAAAACTAGGTAATTCCCATCACCTAGACAATTTGGTTCACTTTAGGTAAGAGCTCTTTTCATTTGAAATGTGCTAAGATTGTGAAAGTAGAACTTTTGGTGGTTGTGTTATACTAGTTATAGAGATAAGTGGATTTCTCCCTTTTTTTGTATTCCTATTTTTCTGCCTTATTAATATATTTTGTTCTCCCCTTTTTCTCTTTTAGACAGAAAATATGTTGTGGGATTATCTATAAAGGCCGTTTTGGGGAAGTCCTCATTGACACACACCTATTCAAGCCTTGCTGCAGCAATAAGAAAACAGCTGCTGAGAAGCCAGAGGAGCAGGGGCCAGAGCCTCTACCCATCTCCACTCAGGAGTGGTGACTGAGGTTTATATGTAGAAGGGGAACAAAAAAAATTTTTTTTTTCTTGGAAAGACAACAAAGCAACAAAGTGACCCTCCTATTTTTGACTTGGATACTTGCTATTCTGCCAAAAGACAGTATCTATAGAATGGTTTTGAATGGGTTATTTTCCCCCCCAGTTCCATAAACTCTGAAGCCAGTATCTAGCTTATTAAAAGAAAAAGAGAAGTGTATATAATATTTAAGATGCTGAGTATTTCATAGGAAAGCTGAATGCTGCTGTAAAGTGCTCTTTAAGTCTTTTTTTAAATCCCCTTCTCAAGAATGAAATTAGGGGAATTTCAGGGGACAGAGATGGGATTTGCTGTATGATAAACCATATGTAGTTTTAGTCTTTTCTATATTGAGAAGCAGTGGTTGGGGCATTTTTTAAGATGGCTGGCTACACTTGTTTTCCCTCATGATAGTAAATTTGTCATAATTCAATAATATGGACTTGCCCCTAGAGGTATTTGTTGATAATTTTGAAATATTAAGGTCTTGCCGAGGTTCTGATTATTCAAACCTGTACTACTGAATATTAAGCAGGACAGACTAAGCTTTCTGGTGCAAATACCTTGAAAGAAAAAGTAATTACTAAATATACAGAGAGGTAACTTGACTGTATATGTTGCATTCTGTGTCACCTCCATATTAATATTTGATAAAGATTATAATTTATATGAGACTTCTAAAGCAGAATCAAAGCTCCTCTTGGGGAAATGGCAAGGCTTCAGGATAAGTGATCCTATATGAATAGTACCAAAGCATTACCACGTGGTAGAGAACACACACTATTAAAAATGTCTGAAAAATAAAGTGTGCAAGTCTTCAGGATGGCACAAAACAAAGGTTAATGCTTCTTGGGGCACATTTCTTAGAGGGCTTGCCTAGTGTGTATATAATTGACTTTTGTTTGTGTTATATGACTGTTTAATGACTACATTGAAAATCTGCACAATTCAGTTTTAGCTCTGGATTACTTCAGTTGACCTTTGTAAAGGTTTTATCTGTGTAGAGTGGGTGTTTGACTTGTTTTAATCTATTAGGGTTTTTTTTTTTTTCTCTTTTCAATATTTAAAGTAAAATTCTACTAGAAGAAAAGAGGTGTGTGTTAATGCTGAGTGGGTTGGTTTTGGTTTGGCTTCTTTTAGTCAGGCTTTCTGAACGTTGATATGTTAGGTGATAAATAAGTCCTGAATATGGAGCTATTCAATTCTAAATCTATTAAAAGCCTCTCACTTGAATCCAAACCAAAGTACTCTCATTGCCTCATTTCTAAAATATCAGGAAAAAATATCACTTCATGAGGGGAGGAACATTTTGCCTACCTTATAATAATAACATGACTCAGTGCTTATTTTTAAAACTGGATTTTAAAAATTGGGTAGTATAATAAGAAGTGAGCCACTTTTTATAGGCACCCTATAGTTTTATAGTTCTTAATCTAAATGTAAGATTCTATATTTCTTCCTTTTGAAAAAACCTGCATGCTACATGCCACCAAATACAGAGGCTACACAGTGAGTTGGGTTGGCTCTCCCACAGCCTTTGAGGTGTATTACAAGAGTCCCAGCCATTATCATCTTCCTCCTGAGTTATATTTGAAATGTTTTTTTTTTGTACATTTTGACTGCAGTATTGGTGGTAGAATATACTATACTATGGATCATCTCTACTTCTGTATTTATTTATTTATTACTAGACCTCAACCACAGTCTTCTTTTTCCCTTTCCACCATTTCTTTGCCTGTAGGATGTACTGTATGTAGTCATGCACTTTGTATTAATATATTAGAAATCTACAAATCTGTTTTGTACTTTTTATACTGTTGGATACTTATAATCAAAACTTTTACTAGGGTATTGAATAAATTTAGTCTTATTAGAAAATAAAATCAAGCTTTTTTGTGGCTTTGTTGAAAGGTCTTTGGTAAGAGAACTAATGTTTTTGGCCATCACACATACTTAATTTAGGACCTTAGTATTATAACAAGCCACAAGGGAAAAAAATTCCTCTTTGCTGAGAAGTAAAGACTTTGGGAAAAGATAATTTAACTGATGTTCACAATAATTAACATAGTGGATAAGATGATTTTAACAGTGAAGAACAAAACGTTCCCAGTATTTTAATGTCTGATTTGGTTTTATTGTCTATGGCATCATGAGAAGCATCACTGAGAACTTAGAGAAATTATAAAAGTTGGTTATAGAGAAAGGTAGATTTTGGCAGTTGGGATCAGACCTGGGCTCTCTAATTTCTGGCTCTCCCTCTTTTTAGCCATTTGAGTTCTTGGCCTTTGTGAGCCTCCTTTCCTCTTCTATAAAATAATTAACCATTTATTTCACAGAATTATGAGAAATCCAAAGAAATGTAGTCTATGTAAAAAAGTTCTGAAAGCTGATTATCTTAACTACCTTGGAAAAGAGAGATACATGGGCTAAACTTTTCATAATTATTGTTAGGGTTTAAATTTGTTTTGGGGTAGGATTGCCCAGATGGTTTTGCCAACATCTAATCTAGTTATTATTAGGTTGTCAAGTTAACCTAGGATAGGGAAAAGGTAACATACCTATAGTATTTATTGTTGTGTAACACATTACCACAAATTTTGCAACTTAACACAAATTATCTCAGTTTTTGTGAGTGTCCAGAGTCTGGTATAGCTTAGCTGATTCTTCTGCTAAGCTCTCACAGGCTGCATTCTTATCTGGAGGCTTGACTTGGGAAGAATTTGCTTCTGAGCTCACGCAGGTTGTTTACAGAATTCATTTACTTCTGGCTTTAGTGATGAGAACTGAGGCTTCTTACTGGCTGTTCACTGGAGGCTCCTGTGGGTCCTTTCCATATGGGGTTTCCCAACATAGCTGTTTAGTGAAGCCAGCAAAAGGTGACCAGAGCACTAGATCTGCTGGCAAGATGGAGTCTCCTTATGTCCTGCCCACATACAAGGGGAGGGGATTATGTAAGCAGGAACACCAAGAGATGAGGAATGGCAACCCTGAGGACCACATTGAGAGTATGTCTGCTACAGTACCTTCTCTAAAAAAAAAAAAAACAAAAAAAACTGAATTGTTTGAACTTGGGCCCCATTGCCCTACAATGCAAATGCTTTGTGTAGCAACTAAGGAAAATTTAAAAATAGTGCTCCCATTATGAAGTACCTATTATGTGCCGGTTGCTTTTAAACATTATATAATTAACTCTGCAAAGTAAAAGTCAAGGTAAGTGGAGGCACAAGAAGGTAATGAGTAAAATTTGCTTTACTGATTCCAAAGCCTTTGCTCTCCTAACTGGACACTGCCCCTATTATAATAGTGGTGACATCATCTCTAACCCTCATTTGGAAGTGATTATTTGGGTCTCTGTTTTCCTTCCTTCTGAAGGCTCAAAATGAGGGGCAAATTTTGCCCTTGGAATGAGGTTGACCTTTACTCTGACCCTGTTAATCAAATTTGTTTTTCATATATTGAAAGTACATATTATATACTATCTTTTTTTTGTGGAGAAAATAGTTTCCTGAAGATTTAGTAGAACAACTGGGTATTTTGAAAACCAAGGTCACCAGAACTATACTTTCTCTATAGTGAAGAATGAAAGATGAAAGATACCCAGGGAACCTCTCTTTATTCAGCATCCTTGGAACAGTTTCCTAAATTCCCCAGACTTAACATTGTAATGCTCTGGCAATCATTTTTGTGTTGATGTTAAGTGAACTGGGAAGGGAGGAGGAAGCCAAATTGGATCAAAGATAGATAATTTCACAGGCTCATGTTCATCAAAGAAAGGGATCAAGGGTTCTGGCTAACAATTCCTGAAGCTTGGAGTCTGGTTACTTATTGTAATCATGAGAATGCTTTAGGTATCAAATACCTTACAGGTTAGAAGCTGCTCATTATTTAATGTTGAGTAGGGGGTCTTGGACATTCTTGCAGCCTTCAGTGTAAGAACTTAATCATTCAGTTTAGAAAGAGACAGAAGAGGTTTTGTCAGAGTATCCTTTGTCTCAGTGCCTGAAAGAGGAAAAAAAGATGATGTACTCTTTTTGAACTTCTACTCTTTATACTTTTGTAGCTTATTTACATTAGCTTAACCCTAACCAGGTGTTAGTGGTTTTTTTTTCAATTGCAAGGGAGAGAAGTTGTTTTATGTTTACATTTACTTTTAATCATAAAAATAAAGGTACAAAAATCTCAAAATTCTTAAGCAAGTCACAGTGAGTTAAAAATAGGAGCCCAGACAATTTTTTTAGGTAACAAGTATATTCTAAACCTATTACTACCTTTACAACCCACTTCGGTGTTGATTCTTCCCACACTCTCTAGGGCACCCACCAAGGATTCCTCATAGGTTATTCCAAAGCACTCAGCTTACTCATGTAGCCTCAACAGCACTTGATAACAATTGATAGTTCCTTTCTCAACCACTGACTGATAATACCATAGTTTCCAAGTTTTTCTCATCTCACTGGATTCTCTGCAACCCAGGCTTCATTTCGGCTCTCTTCCCAGTTTGTCTTCATTCCCATGGTCCCAAATACCATCTAAAATATGCAGGGCATCTCCCAAATCTTATCTCTGGAACTTTTTATCAGAGTGGTGGCAGGAAATAGATGCCGTACTCAGATTGAATAACTTGAGGGAAGTTTAATAAAGTGGCGTTTAACGAAGGTGTGCACAAGGAATAGGGAAACCCCAGGGCAGAGTGCAGTTCCTGGTACTAGTAATACTATTAGGGTGCTGTTACTAAGTCTGAAGCGTTGAGGGGAAGGAGTAGTTCATGGAACCATGAAATAGGCTATGTAAAATGCCCCGGGAATTGGGGAAAGCAGCAGAGATAAATAGCATTACCTTACACTTTGACCAACTCCATCAAAAGCTAGAGAGCAAGGGAGTTTGTTGACAGTCCATTCAAATCAGCTTCCCCAGTGCAGAGAAGGGTAGAGAAGATCTGGAGCAGATGTTAAGATACCCAACACAACTGCCTCAGACCTCTCCTGCAGTCCAATGTGCCTTCACTTAGGTATCTCAGCTGAAATTATGTGCCTTCACTTAGGTATCTCAGCTGAAATTAAGAAATTTCCCAGTTCCCCTCCTCACTTAGACCTTCCTATCCCCAAAACACCTGGTTTTTATCTTTAAAACAGCTGAAACCAAAACCTACGGGATCTTTTACTTCACTTTATTACAATCACCAAATTGTGTCACTAGTGACTTTTTCATAAATATTTCCAAAGAAACATGGCTGTTTCTATTCCCTAAAATACCTCTTAAATCTATCCACTTCTTTTCATCTCCACTCACCCACAAGTCAAACCACCCTCACATTTAATCTAGACTATAGCAATAGCCTTCTAATTGTGTTACTATCCATAGTCCATGGTTTATGTTAGGTTTGCTGTTCGTGTGATACAGCCCTATGGTTTTTCTTTTCTTTTTTTTTTTTTGTGGGTTGGTGCATGGTCCAGGAATTGAACCTGGGTCTCCTGCATGAAAGGCGGGCATTCTAACTACTGAACTACCCATGCACCCTATTTTTCTTTTAAAAATGTTTATTCTAGTGTTATATACAACCCAAAACTTCCCCTTTTAACCACGTTCAAAATATATAATAAATTGCAGGTAGTTATGTTCACAATGTTGTACTACTATCACCCTTACCATTACTAAAACTTTTCCATCAACCCAAATAGATATTGTACAATTTAAGCATTAATTCCCCATTACCTACCCTGGCCTCTGGTAGCCTGTATTCTAGTTTCTGACTATGAATTTGCTTATTCCAGTTATTTCATAACAATGAGATCTTAGAATATCTGTTCTTTTGTGTCTGGCTTATTTCACTCAACATAATGTCTGCAGGGTTCATTTCATTTTGTCACAGGTATCAACTTTCCTTTTTTATGGCCGAATAATATTTCATTGTATGTATATACCACATTTATCCATTCATCAGTTCAAAAATGATCTTTACAAAATAAGAATATGGATGTCACATGCCTGCTTAATTTTTCTTTTTTGTGTGTGAGGTCTAACTTTTTTGATACCCACTTGTCTATCTGCCATTATAATGCCAACTCCCTGCAGTAAAGGATTTTTTGCCTCTACACTGAGTATCTTCTATCCTAAAACCTTTCTTTATATGGACTAAAATGTCATTATCTGGACCTACCCTCTTCTTCGGTGTTACTGCACATAACCTTTTTCTTTTACATTGTGTGATCTAACCATTCTGGCCTTAAATTCCTCTAACATGTTATGTTCATCCATACTTGGTGCCTTTAAACACACATGGTTCCTTCCCTCTGAACTATCTCCTCGCCATCCTATACGTAAAAAACATCTACTTTTCAGGTTTCAGTTTAGGCACCAGTTAGTGAAAGCCTTTCAGAATATCTCCCCTCCTCCTGCCTCCAAACATACTGTTATATGCTAAATAGGATCCAAGAAAGCAGGAAACATGTCTTTTGCCACTACTTTACCTCCTAGTAGCTTTTAATAGGAGTACCTTTTAGTATGAGTGAAATAAATATTAACTGATTGATTACAACTGTGTATTCAGAAGTCATGTTTATAGAAGAGTTGAAATGTGTGCCAACAGTCTTGAACTTAATTGAGGAATTGAAAAAAAGTTTTTAATCTTGAAAAATTATAAAATAAAGTTCAAAAAGTAGTACCTTCACCTAGATCCATGAATTAACATTTTACATGTACTTTCTCTCTCTCTGTATCTAATTTGTTCTGCAGAATCATTTGAAATTAGTTTGTGGCACCATGACACTTCGTCCCTGCATACTAAAGTATGCATCTCTTAGGAATGTGGACCATCTGCAAAACCACAATCCCATTACTACACTATTGTAACAATAATTTAATAATATATGGTAGATCTGTTAAGAATATATTACTCCAGTTGTCCAAAATAAAATGTCTTTTAGAACTTTTTTCCCCTATCCAGGATCTAGTCTAGGTTTACACAAGCATTTGGTATGTCTCTTAATCTGGAACAGTGTTCTCCATCTTCTTCCCCTCACTTTTTTTGTTGGTTGGTTTGTTTCAAATTCAGTGAGATTTTTGAAGTAACCAGCCCAGTTGTCTGGTATAATGCCCCATATCCTGAATTTGTCTAGTTGTTTTAGTAGATTTGGATTATACTTTTTAGCAAGAATATAACATAAGATTTTGTCTTTTAAGCATTATTTTAAAAGTGGATGCTAAGATTGATCACTTAGTTAAGAAGGTGACTGCGAGATACCTCCATTTTAAAGTACATGTTTTTCATTTTCGAGTAATGGGTCTGTGGGGTGATATTTTGAGACTGGGTGATGACTGTTTTTAAACTATCTTTCATTCAGGTATTCATTAAGCACCTATCTATATTCAGGACCCTACTGCAGGTCCTTGACACTTGAGAAATGGAGGCTAAAATCCTTAAATCCTTTTATTTGAGAATCCTTGCTTGTTAAGGTGGTATGCTTTATTCTGCCATTTAATTGCATATGATTTTTATTTTCTTGATTTCTCTGTGGTTCTCACTGAGAAATATAGAAGTAAGGGGTTAATATCACTACAGCATATCTGAATACACAATAGAATAGATTCAGAAGACATGAGTTCAAATCTTGGTTTTGCTACTTAATGGCATGTGATCCCTAAAATTTTCCCTGAGCTCATTTCCTCTGTTGTCCCTGAGCTCATTTCCTCTTTTGAGTACTGGAGGAAATACTGCCAAACAAAGAGCCATAGTAAGAATGAAATGAGATAATGCATAACGAAAGGCCTGTCCCATAACAGGTAAGCAACGGTAGGTCTGTTCCATCATTCTGAATCTTTAGCATTGAGGTCTATAAGTGGCTATGATAGGAATAAAAACTTTTTTTTCTGCAGTTATGGTGAACACAGCTAAGATCTTAAACAGTTCACATCAAGAACACACAAAAAGTCCTAAAACTTTCTTAGGTTTCCGTGTTTAAAGGAGAAAATGTATTTATTACGAGATCATGCTTGGCTGCACATGAATCCCAGGATTGGGTAATTGTCTAGAGGGTATAAAGCAATGCCAGACAATAATTAAGCTGTACGAAAGTGTGCTGAAATCTAGGGGGTGGCCAAAATAGGCTCTCAGGATGATTCTTGGTGAACAGTAAAATTTGACTATACTGTAACAGCACTATGGAGGCCGATTCATAAAACACTGAAATGATATAACACCTCTTAGCCTCAAGACTGAAGTCTGTAAGTATAGTTAGTTGAAGCCAAGCCATTTGCGGCTTAGGTCAGTTTGCCCTTCTTGAATAATTCTAATGGAGCCTCATTCACATTATATTCTACAGAAATGGTATCCCCTCCCCCCAGTTATGCTAGTGCCAGAGACAATTCCGCCTGAGTGCACAATTTCAGGGATGTTTTTTTCTCGGCCCTGGCAGCTTGAGAGTCTGCTTCTTAAACTTGCTGTCAGGCAGACTCCATGTCTCTTTGTAAATTTTTCTTTTCCAAATAAGTCTGATGGGGATTTAGTAGGGAAATTTTTATGGCTGTTTCATAAAGGAAAAATGTCATTAAGCAAAATGAAGAAATCTCTCATAGGATAGTTAAATATTTATTTATTTATGTGTTTTCTTCTGGAGAACTAAAACTGTTTCATATATACTCAGTAAATATGAATTATTGAGGGGGTGCCAGATAATGACTGCCAGGAAGAAGTAAGTCCTTTCCTAAATTCAGTGTTCTATCCTGGCTCTCTAGCTTCCCTTATGTACAGTATTATATAAATGTCCACAAGGTGGTGCCACTTACACATAATAGGCTAAGAAAGTTCTATTTTCATAAAATTAGAGGGTCTAATAGTGCCTTCATTTTACAGATGAACCATGGCCACCCAGCTTAGTTAATGGTGAAGCTGATCGATTGCTGCATGCAGTCAGCTAAATAATTTTATCAGCTCAAATGTAAGCGTTGGGGAAAAAGATTTTTTTATGTTAGGAGGATCTTCCTATTTCTTTCTGATGAAGTTAATTTTCATCTTTAATATAATAAATCCAAAGCCAATCCTTGCATTTTCTTCAGTCTTAAATTATCAGAAAGGAGAAAGAAAACATACTTGTGTTGCCCTTAACCCAGAACACTGCTATTATGGATAAAGAAATGCTACTACAGGTTCAATTCTTGGATATAATAGACCTAACACATGTTGAGCCTTTAGGACAGCCTACATGTCTGGCCAGTACTTTTGTGGAGATTGAGTTGATGTTGTCTAATTGAGGTCACCAGTTACCAAACCTTCAGAACCTCCCATTGATCTAGTCGAGAATACAGCATGTTACCACCATATCTAAAGTGGTAGGTAAGGCTAGTCCACTGATGTGTACAAAGTAAAACTTTGTGCTCCTATTTCTATTTATTTTCCTTATCCTATTTTTTGTATTTTTTATGTATGTTTTATAAAGCACAAATTATTAGTATATTGGTACATGTACATAATTCATAAGGAATATTAGGGGTAAGCTCAAATTTTGTTACTAATTGAAGGAACTGATCAAAAAAGTTTGAAGAGAGCTGTGTGCTTCTTTGTATGTGTGTTACATGCCAATAAGTTTGCTTAAAAAATATTTGGAGGGCGGTGCAACTGGCTCAGTAGGTAGAATTCTCGCCTGCCATGCCAGAGACCTGGGATTGAGTCCCGGTGCCTGCCCATGCAAAAAAAAAAAAAATAATATATATATATATATATATATATATATATATTTGGAAATCACTGGTCTAGAGACTATATGAGTGATGGAGGGCTGGGAGTGGAGACTGTTTTCAAATACATCAGATCATTTTGGTGACAGAGAAGGTGAATTTATGGACCATTCTTAGATTTGAAGGAGAAAGAGGGGTAATTCGGTCGTTAGAACTGTTTTATATTATGTGCTTATCAAATGGTTGCTTCCTCTCCCACAGTGTAATGTTTCCTTCCCCTGCCTTTATCAAAGAGTGCTGTGTTTTTTGGAATGGGATATCCTTCCTCAGGAGTAAAGTTATTAAGCATGGCTTGCCATTGGTGAAAAAAAAAATACAAAAAAACCTGGAAGTTACCTAGGAACTTCTAGTTTCTTCCTTTTGCCTTCTATTCAGTTGTGTACCCACAATTCTTGGTCCCATCTTTTTTTTCTTAATCATGTTTAAAGTCTGTAGAGAATAGTAGGATTGATCAAACTGGTTTTTTTTCATCAAGGGTAAAATCCTTCTATTTGCCAGTTAAACTATTGAAGGCGCTGAAGTGGGCCAGGACAGATAATGTGATGTTTTCGTTTATAAGCTGCCAAAATATAATATACCAGATATGGAATGGCTTTTAAAAAGGGAATTTATTAAGTTGCAAGTTTACAGTTTTAAGGACATAAAAATCACCAAATTAAGATACCAACAAGAGGTCACCTTCACTCAAAAAAGGCTGATGCTCTCTTGAACTCCTCTGTCAGCTGGGAAGGTACCTGGCTTGCAACTGTTGGGGTCTCTCAGCTGGGAGGGCACATGTGCCATCTGCTAGCCTTCTCTCCTTATTTTATAAGGCTTCCCCGGGGGACTTTTTCCTTCTGCATCTCCAAATATCTCTGGCTTTGTGGGCTCTGTGGACTTAGCTTTTTCCAAAATGGTTCCCTCTTAAAAGGCTTCAGTAAGCAACCCCAAGTTGAATAGGTGGAGATATATCTCCATGGAAACCATCTAACCAAAAGTTACCACCCACAATTGGGTGGGTCACATCTCCATGGAAATAGTAAAAAAGATTCCACTCTGCAATAGTGAATGAGGTTTAAAGGACATGGCTTTTCTGGAGTACATGACAGTTTCAAACTGGCACAGATAACTTGCAAGGTTTTTTAAGGAATGTGAAGAGTGAAAAATGGAAAATCAATTACATTTATATTTAGTAGTTGTAAAAATGAAGCTCCACAGTTGGCCAAAAAATAAGAATAAAAGTAAAAGTAAGAAAGAACACCCAAAACATACCTTATCCCCTTACCCCCATTTATTTTTTGTCTTTTTTTTCTTTTATGTCCATACACTGGATAAAGGGAGTGTCAGTCTCAAGGTTTCCACAATCACACGATCATACCTTAAAAATGCTGTAGTTATTCAATCATACTCAAGAATCAAGGTTATTGGATTACAGTTCAACCATTTCTGTTATTTCCCTCTAGATACTCCAATACCCACAAAACTGAAAAGGGATATACTACATAAGAATAACCTCCAGAATGACCTCTTGACTCTATGGGAAATCCCCCAGCCATTAAAACTGTTTTGTTTCATTTAACTTACCCTCTTTGATCAAGAAGGTTTTCTCAATCTAATGATGCTAGGGCCAGGCTCATCCCTGGGGTCATGTTCCACATTGCCAGGGAGATTTACACTTCTCACAGTCATGTCCCGTAAAGGCAGGAGGACAGTGAGTTCACTTGTGTGGTTGACTTAGAGAGTCCACATCTGAGCAACAAAAGAGGTTCTCTTGGGGTGACTCTTAGTCATAACCATAAGTAGGCTTAGCTTCTCCTTTGCAGGAATAAGATTCATAAGGGCAAGCCCCAAAATCGAGGGCCTGACCCATCAAATTGACAGTCCCTAAAGCTCATGAGGATATCAGGTCTTCCCCAGATGGGGAAGTTTAATATTTCCTCCTTTCTCCCCACACCCTCACGGGGACTTTGCAAATACTTCTTAATCTTCTGCCCAGATTGCTCTGGGATTTCTTGAGACATCACACCAATCTATACAAGCCAACAAGATCTCACTCCCTATTGAAGATTCGTGTTATGGTGTTCTAGTAAGCTGACCATACAATTAAATTAGATAGCATACTTCTGAAAATACAAATTTTGTACTGAATAAATATCTCTCCCTTTGGTCTCACGCAGAAGTTGAGGTTTTAAATAAAATGCAGTCAATATCCTTTATCTTTTAGTCCGATTCACCCAGTCCTATTCAGATCCACTTCATTCATATCTCAATTCTGATAACTTCTTTAGTGTTTTTAATAGTTGCTATACGGGGTAATGCTGGCTTTCATAGCTGCAGAATTAGCTCTGAGTCTCAGGTGTCACATGAATACCCAAAGTTCCAGGAAACAAGGTTATACACAAAGATAAGCTGTACTTGGTATACTTCAAAACTTTTCAACAGATAAGGACACTATCTTAAATGTACAGCTCAATAAATTTTAAAACCTAAGTAACCCAGGTTAAGAAACAGAACACCAGAGTCCCAGAAGTCTGCTGTTCCCAAACCCCATGCTCCTTGCCATTCACTCCATGTTCCCCAGTGATAACTGCCATCCTGACTTCTAACAATATAGATTAGTTTTACTTGGTTTTGTACTTTATATAAATGGAATTTTATAACATCTACTCCTTTCTGTCTGGCTATTTTGCTCAAACTTATGTTTGTGAGATTCATCCATATGGCTGTATATATAGTTTTATATCATTTATCCTCCTTACTGTATATTTAATAGTTCATCATGTGCACATACCATAATTTGTTGATATGCCTTTGGGTAGTTTCTATTTGGGGATACAATGCATAGTGTGTCAGTGATGTTCTACATGTCTTCTGGTGAATATATGGATCCATTTCTGTTGGGTATATATCTAGGAGTAGAATTATTATATCACAGGTGTGCTGGTTTAAAAGGATGTGTGCCCCCTAGAAAAGCCATGTTTTAATCAAAATCCCATTTCATAAAGGTAGAATAATCCCTATTCAATACTGTACGTTTGAAACTCTAATCAGATCATCTCCCTGGATGATGTGATTTAGTCAACAGTGGTTGTTAAACTGGATTAGGTGATAACAGGTCTTCACCCATTGGGTGGGTCTTGATTGGTTTATTGGAGTTCTATTAAAGGGGGAAACATTTTGGAGAATAAGAGATTCAGAGAGAGCAGAACGACATAGTCATGAGAAGCAGAGTCCACCAGCCAGAGACCTTTGCAGATGAAGAAGGAAAATGCCTCCTGGGGAGCTTCATGAAACAGGAAGCCAGGAGAAGAAGCTAGCAGATGATGCCGTGTTCACCATGTGCCCTTCCAGATGAGAGAGAAACTGTGAACTTCACTGGCCTTCTTGAACCAAGGTATCTTTCCCTGGATGGATGCCTTTGATTGGACATTTCTATAGACTTGTTTTAATTGCGACATTTTCTCAGCCTTAGAACTGTAAACTAGCAACTTATTAAATTCCCCTTTTTAAAAGCCATTCTGTTTCTGGTATATTGCATTCTGGCAGCTAGCAGACTAAAACAACAGGCTATACATATTTGCAATTTTAGGAGATATTGTCAAACACTCTTCCAATGTGTTTGTACCATTTTAAACTCCACCAGCAATTCCAGTTGCTCCACATCCTCACCAATACTTGGTATTTTGTATCTTTTTTAGTTTAGCTATCCTAATCTCATTGTGGTTTTAATTTGCATATCCCTGGTAACTGGTAGGGTTATGTATCTCTTCATGTATTTATGATCATTTGTATATCCTCTTACGAAATGTCTGCTAAGGTCTTGTCTGTCTATTGACTTGTCTTTTTTTTCTCATTGATTTGTAAGAATTCTATAGTATTCTGGATATGAGTACTTTGAAGGGTGGGTATATATATAGTTGCAAATATCTCCTCTTACTCTGTAGGTTGCCTTTTTGATCTCTTAATGGTGACTTATAATTTTAATATAGGTTGATTTATCAACCATTTTTCTTTATGGCTAGTGTATGTCTTATTTAAGAAATCTTTGCTACAAGGTCTATTGTTAAATGGACTTTATATGGAACAGAAAAGGAGATTTGCAATTGATAGGAAGTAGAAAAAGCAGTATTGTTCACAATGGTCTCTTTCCAATCAGAGGAATTCAGAAAAGCAGCATTGCTTGTGATTTGTGGACTATCCCAAAATGAAACTGCAATGTATACCATCCACAAGAAATATGTCAACTTCACTCTTATTGTAGTATGTAGTCCAAATATCCTGTGCCAGAACAATTCAGCGAACAGGCTCTTTGACTTTTTATTTTCAAGTGCTAACTATATTTAAAACCCATATTTATTTATTTTTTCCCATTATGGGAGAACTCAGTTATGACTTACATATAAATTTTAAAATATGTATTGATTTATATGAGTGTGTGTGTCTGTGTATGTAATGAAATAATAAGTTCACCAAATTTTGCTTAACGAAGTATCTTTATGTCATGTAGAGGGCAATGCAGTTAGACTTTGCACATGATCATCTTTATCCCAGAACAAATAACCACAGTTAAGAATTCAACCTGTCTGGCTTTAAAATGTTTATATTTCCTCACTGTAAAGACAGCATAACCGCAATATTTATTTAAACAGTAAAAGAGATCCCTTGTACATCCGTCTTTCTACCCCCATCCCCCAACCCAGTAACAGCCTCCATCTTTTGTCTTTCACTTTAGAGTTCAGTATCTAAAAGAGCTCTTGCTCTTTTTCAGTAATGGCTTATTTCCACTGCTACATAAGCAGTCTTCTAAGTCAGTTGATGGCAGAAGAGTCAGGGAGGTTTATTCTCTACAGCCTTATCAGCATTAATAAAATACTGGCAGGCAGAAGAGATAGGAACATCAATGGTTTCTATTTTGTAGCTCCAAAAAGAGAAAGTTTAGGGAAAGAGGAGGAAATGTGTTTTTGGAAAATAAAGGAAAGTTTATTTATCAATAAAGTGTTGATAAATGGTTTCTACTGGTTCTTATGTTTGTGAAGTCTTTGTGTCCACACCCACTCCTCACATGCCATCCCATCTTTAGAAAGAGATGAAACCTAGCCATAGTAACTTGACAATGAAGATCCAAAATGAATCCTCAAAGTGATGGTTCTGAAAACCAGCAGACAAAAGTAATCAAGATAATTGGGGTAGAGGACACTAACAGTGATGGCAAATGAGTTAGGCAGTGACCCAATAATTTATAGTTTCTGCTTATGGTCCTTTGCTTACAAAGAAAATTAATTTAATCTGCATATGTCAGAGAGTACAATCTTGCCATTTTAAGTTTGTCTTCATTGTTGATGGAACTGTGACTGGAAATAGAAATCCAACTTCTGTTTAAAACAGAATCACCTAAAATCCCAACAAGTTACTTTTCAGAAATAGGAAAACGAATAACCAAATTTATCTGGAAGGGCATGGGTGCCCGGAATAGCTAAAAGTATCCTGAGAAAGAAAAATGAAGTCAGAGGTCTGACGTTAAGGTGTATTATGAAGCTACAGTGGTCAAAACAGCATGGTATTGGCATAAAGATAGATAAACTGACCAATGGAATTGAATAGAGTGTTCAGATATAGACGCTCTCATCTATGGACAATTGATCTTTTTTTTTTTTTAAATTTTTTATTAATTAAAAAAAATTACAAGAAAGAAGCACAAACATTCCCAACACATAAACTCAGCAATTCACAATATCATCACATAGTTGCATATTCATCATCATGATCATTTCCCAGAACATTTGCATCAGTTCGGAAAAAGAAATAAAAAGACAACAGAAAAATAAAACAAACAAAAAAAAATTTTTACATACCATACCCTTTATCCCTCCCTTTCATTGATCACTAGCATTTCAAACTAAATTTATTTTAACATTTGTTCCCTCTATTATTTATTTTTATTCCATATGTTCTACTCATTTGTCGACAAGGTAGATAAAAGGAGCATCAGACAAAAGATTGTGTTTTCACAATCACACAGTTACACTGTGAAAGCTATATCATTATTCAATCATGGTCAAGAAACAAGGCTACTGGAATACAGCTCTACATTCCCTCCAGCCTCTCCATTACATCTTGAATAACAAGGGGATATCTACCTAATGCGTAAGAATAACCTCCAGGATAACCTCTGGACTCTGGAATCTCTCAGCCATTGACCCTTTGTCTCATTTCACTCTTCCCCCTTTTGGTCGAGGTTTTCTCAATTCCTTGATGCTGGGTCTCAGTTCATTCTAGAGTTTTTCTCAATCCCTTGATGCTGAATCTCAGCTCATTCTGGGATTTCTGTCCCACGTTTCCAAGGAAGATCCACACCCCTGGGTGACGTGTTCTATGTAGACAGGGGGAGGGTGGTGAGTTTGCTTGCTGTGTTGGCTGGAGAGAGAGGCCACATCTGAGCAACAAAAGAGGTTCTTTTGGGGGTGACTCTTAGGCCTAATTTTAAGTAGGCTTGACCTATCCCCTATGGGGTTAAGTTTCATATGAACAAACCCCAAGACTGGGGGCTCAGCCTATAGCTTTGGTTGTCCACACTGCTTGTGAGAATATCAAGAATTCAACTTGGGGAAGTTGAGTTTTCCCCCATTCTCACCATTTCCCGAAGGGGACTTTGCAAATACTTTTCCACTCACTGATCAAATCACTCTGGGATTTATCAGGGCATCACCTGGACAAACCAACAAAATCTCATGTCCTACCCAAAGTTCCAAGTACTTAAGGTGTTCAACCAACTATCTGCATAAGTTATATTAGGAGATGCACTAGTCAAAATATAAATTTGTACCAAATAAACATTTTTTGCTTTACACTCACACATGTTGAAATTTTAAAATATTAATTACCATCTATTTTCAGCACACTGCAGTAATGACATTCTTTTGTTCTTCCTCATGCAAAAACATTTTTGAAATTTGTACATTTAGTCACTATCATTATACACTGTCAGCATTCCTAGATTATACCATCTCAATCTTTATCGTCTATCTTTCTTTCTGATTTCATTTATGCCCCAGCCCTCCTCCCTCTATCATTCTCACATGCAGCTTCATTCAGTGTTTTAACATAATTGTATTACATTTAGGTAGTATCGTGCTGTCCATTTCTGAGTTTTTATATTCAGTCCTGTTGCACAATCTATATCCCTTCAGCTCCACTTACCCAATATCTTACCCTATTTCTATCTCCTTATGGTCTCTGTTACCAACAAAATATTCTAAGTTTATTCACTAATGTCAGTTCATATCAGTGAAACCATACAGTATTTGTCCTTTTGTTTCTGGCTAATCACACTCAGCATAATGTCCTTAAGGTCCATCCATGTTGTTACATCCTTCATAACTTTATTCTGTCTTACAGCTGCATAATAGTCCATCTTATGTATATGCCACAGTTTGTTTAGCCAACTGCCTGTTGATGGACATTTTGGTTGCTTCCATCTCTTGGTAATTGTAAATAGTGCTGCTATAAACATTTGTGTGCAAATGTCCATTTGTGTCCTTGACCTCATGTCCTTTGAGTAGAGACAGCATATAGATGGGTCCTGTTTTTTAATTCATTCTGCCAGACAATGTCTTTTGATTAGGGAGTTTAATCCATTAACATTCACTGTTATTACTGCATGGTAGTACCTTCTTCTACTATTTTGCCTTCTGGATTTTATATGTCATATCTAATTTTCCTTTTTTACCTTTACTCATAGTCTTACTTTCTACACTCTTCTCCACACCTCTCTCTTCTTTCTTCGTATCTGTCTCTAGTGTTCCCTTTAGTATTTCTTGCAGAGCTGGTCTCTTGGTCAAATTCTCTCAGTGATTTTTTTGTCTGAAAATGTTTTAATTTCTCCCTCATTTTTGAAGGACAGTTTTGCTGGATATAGAATTCTTGGTTGGGAGTTTTTCTCTTTTAATAATTTAAATAAATTATTTAAATTTATAAATTTAAATTTATCCCACTGTCTTCTTGCCTCCATGGTTTCTGCTGAGAGATCTACGCATAGTCTTATTGGGCTTCCCTTGTATGTGATGGATTGCTTTGCTCTTGCTGCTTTCAAGATTTTCTCTTTCTCTTTGACTTCTGACATTTTGATTATTAAATGTCTTGGAGTATGTCTATTTGGATCTATTCTCTTTGGGGTACGCTGCACTTCTTGGATCTGTAATTTTAAGTCTTTCATAAGAGTTGGGAAATTTTCAGTGATAATTTCCTCCATTAGTTTTTCTCCTCCTTTTCTCTTCTCTTCTCCCTCTGGGATACCCACAACACATATATTCATGCGCTTCATATTGTCTTTCAATTCCCTGAGTCTCTACTCATATTTTTCCATTTTTCCCCTATATTTTCTTTTTCTTGTCAGATTTCAGATGTTCTATCCTCCAGTTCACTAATCCTATCTTCTGCCTCTTGAAATCTACCATTGTAGGTTTCCATTGTTTTTTTCATCTCTTCTACAGTGCCTTTCATTCCCATAAGTTCTGTGATTTGTTTTTTCAGACTTTTGGTTTCTTCTTTTTGTTCATTCCTTGCCTTCTTTATGTCCTCCCTCAATTCATTGATTTGGTTTTTGATGGTTTTCCATGTCTGTTCGTATATCCTGAATTAATTGTTTCAGCTCCTGTATGTCATTTGAATTGTTGGTTTGTTCTTTTGACTGGGACATATCTTCAATTTTCCTAGTGTGATTTGTTATTTTTTGCTGTCATCTAGGCATTTAATTACCTTAACTAGTTTATTGTGGAGATTTCTTTCACTTCTTTTACTTAGGGTTTTCTTGCTGGATGAATTTGTTGTCTATCTGTTCTTTGACATTCAGTTCAGCTTTTTCTGGACCTCTAACTTAGGTTTTGTTTAATAGAGGAGAATTTTTCAGTTCTTGCTTTCTTGTTTCTTACCCTGCCTGTATGGTGCCTTTCCCCCCCACACACACTGAAGAGGGTCTACTTAGATATTATAGACCCCAGCCAAATTTTCCCAGACCAAACTGGCCTCCTATGAGGAGGAAAGAGTCACCTGCATTGGTTTTCCCTGAGGGTGAGACCCAGCAGGTTGAAAGACTTCCTGTGAAGTCTCTGGCCTCTGTTTTTCTTATCCTGCCCAGTATGTGGTGCTTGTCTTCCTGCAGGTCCCACCAGCATAAGATGATGTGGTACCTTTGATGTTGGCAGACTCTCCCTGCTGGGGGTGTGGTGGAGACAGAGGAGAGGTTGTAGGCTGGTTTTAATGGGTTCAAATTGCCAAGCCCTGGTGTCTGAATTCCTTGAGGGAGGGATTCCACCTGAGTTGGGCTTCACCCCTCCCCTGGTGAAGCCATAGTCTCCAGATAAGCCCTCAAACCAGCTTGTTTCATTTGCCTATGCCTGGGGCAGTTGCAGCCTGAGAAGTCCTGCCGCTATATCCAAAGGCAATCAAGCCTTTGTAGAAACACAGCCACAGAAACCTCTGTTTCCTTTTTTTCCCCCTTTTTCCGTCAGCCCTGCCCCCTTGGCATTGGGGCAAAAATGAGTGACCTCTGCTTTGACCAGGTTCAGCTAAGCTGGGGGGCCTATTTTTAGTATTCAGAATTTGTTAATTAATTCCACAATTGGTGTTTGATTTTGCTCAGTCCCTGCTGCTGGTGAAGTCTCTTTCCTTTCCCCTCTGGGAAGCAGCCTGTGGGGGTGGGGTGCCGGCTGCCGCGGCTTTGGAAGCTCACGGTTTTGGGAGTGCTCACAACCAGTTCAGCTGGTCCTTATTGGGGTACGCTGTGTGTCCAGTCACTGACGTGGCCCCAGGAGCTGTTCTGTACTGTTTCTGGTTATTTAGTAGTTGTTCTGGAGGACGAACCTAAATGCGCACATTGTTAAACCGCCATCTTGACCTGGAAGCCTCTGACAATTGATCTTTGATAAGGCAGTCAAGCCAACTCACCTGGGACAGTACAGTCTCTTCAATAAATGGTGCCTAGAGAACTGGATATCTACATGCAAAAGAATGAAAGAGGATCCATATATCAAAATGGATCAAAGACCTAAACATTAGGTCTAAGACTATAAAAATGAAGAAAATGTAGGTGAATATTTTATAAATCTTATAATAGGAGATGGTTACCTAGACCTTACACCCAAAGCACGAACATTGAAGAAAGAAACAAATGGGAACTCCTGAAAAATAAACACTTTTGTGCATCAAAGAACTTCGTCAAGAAAGTAAAAAGACAGCCTATACAATGGGAGTCAATATTTGGAAACGATATACCAGATAAGGGTCTAGTATCCAGAATATATAAAGAGATTGTTCAACTCAACAACAATGAGCTGTCAAGACAGACAACCCAATTACAAAATGGGAAAAAGACTTGAACAGACACTTTTCAGAAGAGGAAATACAAATGACCAAAAGGCACATGAAAAGATGCTCAACTTTCCTGGCTATTAGGGAAATGCAAATCAAAACCACAATAAGATATCATCGCACACCCACCAGAATGGCCATTATCATTCAAACAGAAAATGACAAGTGCTGGAGAGGATGTGGAGAAAGAGGCACACTTGTCTAGGGGAATGTCAAATGGTACAACTGCTGTGGAAGGCAGTTTGACAGTTCCTCAGCAAGCTAAGTATATACTTGCCAAATGACCCGGAAATAGCGTTGCTAGGTATCTACTCAGAGAACATGAGGGCAAGGACACAAATGGACATTTACACACCAATGTTTATAGCAGCATTATTTATAATTGCCAAGAGATGGAAACCGCCCAAATGTCAATCAACAGACAAGTGGCTAACCAATCTGTGCTACATACATACGATGGAATATTAAGCAGCTGTAAGACAGGATAAAGTGATGAAGTACGTAACAACATGGATGGACCTTACGGACATTATGCTGAGTGAGATTAGCCAGAAACAAAAAGACAAATATTGCATGATCTCACTGATCTGAACTAACATTAATGAATGAACTTGGATAATTTCAGTTAAAAACTGAATCACCATATGTCCATTTCTGGGGATGTATCTTTTAAAGTTAGTCTCCTGTGTCAACTCAAGTAGGCTATAGTAGTACTCAGTTATTTAATCAACCACTAATCTAGGTGTTGCTGTGAAGGTGTTTTGTAGTGGTGATTAACATCTATAATCACTTAACTTTAAGTATAGGAGATTACTCTAGGTAATGTGGGTGGGCCTTATCCAATTAGTTGAAGGCCTTAAGAACAAAAACTCATTTCCCAGGGAAGAAGGGATTCTGCCCCCCCCAAGACTCAGTTTCTAGCCTGCCAGCCTGCCCTACAAATTTCAGACTGACTGAAGACTGCAACATCAACTCTGAATTCCCCTCTGCAGGCCTGCGCTACAAATTTCAGACTTGCCAATCCATGCAATCATGTGAGTCAATTACTTAAAGTAATACACACACACACACACCCTATTGGTTCTGTTTCTCTGGAGAACCCTGATACTGTACCCAAAGTAGATTTGCAATTTGGGGAACATTGCTGTTTTTAATAGAAAAAAATTAAAAATGTTCAACAACAGGGTATTCTTTGAATAAACTGTGCTATAACTATTTGAACAACTTTACAGAAATGAATTAATATGAAAAGGTGTTCATGATAGTGAAAAAAATGGTTACAAAATGATATGTAAGAGATGATCCTATTTTTTTGAAGGAAAAAACACAAATAAAATACACTAGAGAGTAAGAGACTGAAAGGGCATACAGTAAACATTAGGTAGCTCTGGGTGGCAGTTTTCCTTCTTACCGCCCAGGATTCTCTGATTTTTCTACAATAAATATATGTTGTGTTTTTTAAAAAGTTATATTAACAACAAAACTAAACAGCCAAAAAGACTGCCTTTCATGGCAAAGGAAAGGTGATTCCAACTTGAGCTCTAAAATTTCCCTCCCTAGATTTCCTCTACCTTTCTTTCCCATAACAGAGTATAGTAAAAGAATTGGCTAAAAATGGAGGGACCTAGAAATTCTAAAGGCATGTGCCAGCCTCTCTGGCCTGCCCAGAGCTGTGTTTTCCTCATTGTTGGAAATACGAAAATGGAAGGCAGAGGAGAAGGGTCTCTAGATTATAAAGAAATAAATTTTAAAATGTCATTAGGCTAATGGTACCTACAGCTGCTAGACAGTTTACTGCTTGAAAATTTCCTGCTGGGCCTTCCTACCTCTTTAGTGAAGGAGGTAAAAAAGACCATAAAATTGTTACAACAGCACCTGGGTGTGCTATTGTAATTACGGGTTTCTGAGTACTCTGCCCACCCCCAACCCCTGCAATTCCAGTTTTCAGATGTTTAAAACTATGTTGTAAACTCTTCATCCACATTAGCACCTTTGACTGTAGCCCAGAGATTTAATTGTTAAAAACAACAATTATTTTTGATAAAGAAAGAAAGATAAGGCTAAACATATCTGGAACTTATTCTCCCACAACATTTTGCCTTTTGAAATGAAAACTTTCACACAATAGTCATTTGGTATACTTAGATTTAAAAGCAATATAAAACAGTATATTAAAAAGCATTTTTAAATGCCTTTGGGAGTTAAACATTTTTAAAATTCCAATCAATCAATTAAAATTGTTTTAACTATCAGTCCCAAGGAAAATCAAAGTAAACATTTATTGGCTATTTACTAGTAGTGTGACTTTGGGTAATTTAGTTAACCTCTGTGCCTCAGATTTCTCTTCTGAAAAATTGAAATTATAATAAATCTACCTCACTGTGGAAGCCATGGAAGTACTGTTCAGATCTATTTTCAAAAAAATGAACTTGCTGTTCAACTCTAAGGAGTGCAATGAGTTGACAGCCTCCAGTTGATAGCACCTTCAGGATCTGTTTCAGCTTTTGAGCTGAGACCATACTCTTCCTCAGCGCTCGCCAGCCAGTGATTGAGCTCAATGAGGGTATGAGGGTGTGGTCATATGAGCCCAAGATGAAACTTCTCTAATAGGCCAGCTTTGCTCCAGGGTTCTTGGAGTTCCCTTGGGTTGGTCAAGACTTTGTCAGATCTGCAGTGTGGTCTGAGGCACTTCCTGCCCAAACCTTCCTCCTTTCCTTTCATAGATGTCAAATCTGCATTGTGTTCTGACAACTTTCCCTACTCACTCTTGCTTTCTCCCCCTACTCTTGCTTTCTCCCCCTTTTATTTTTCATAGACACTGTCTGCAATAAACTTGCATTCTTTTTTTTTATTAATTAAAAAAATTAACTAACACAACATTTAGGAATCATTCCATTCTACATATACAATCAGTACTTCTTAATATCATCACATAGATGCATATTCATCATTTCTTAGTACATTTGCATCGATATAGAAAAAGAAATAGAAAGACAACAGAAAAAGAAACAAAACGATAATGGAGAGAAAAAAATAAAAAAAAAAAATAAAAAAATAAAAAAAATAAAAAATAAAAAAACTATATCTCAGAGCAGCTTCATTCAGTGTTTTTTTTACTAATTAAAAAAATTAACATAACATTTAGAAATCATTCCATTCTACATATGCAATCAGTAATTCTTACTGTCATCACATAGATGTATGATCATTTCTTAGTACATTTGCGTCGATTTAGAAAAAGAAATAGCAAGACAACAGAAAAAGAAATAAAATGATAATATAGAGAAAAAATAAAAATTAAAAAATACAAAAAATATATAAAAAACAAAAAAAAAAGTATAGCTCAAATGCAGCTTCATTCAGTGTTTTAACATAATTACATTACAATTAGGTAGTATTGTGCTGCCCATTTCTGAGTTTTTGTATCCAGTCTTGTTGCACAGTCTGTATCCCTTCAGCTCGAATTACCCATTATCTTACCCTATTTCATTCTCCTGATGGTCTCTGTTACCAATGACATATTCCAAATTTATTCTCTAATGTCGGTTCACATCAGTGAGACTATACAGTATTTGTCCTTTAGTTTTTGGCTAGTCTCACTCAGCATAATGTTCTCTAGGTCCATCCATGTTATTACATGCTTCATAAGTTTATTCTGTCTTAAAGCTGCATAATATTCCATCGTATGTATATACCACAGTTTGTTTAGCCACTCGTCTGTTGATGGACATTTTGGCTGTTTCCATCTCCTTGCGATTGTAAATAATGCTGCTATAAACATTGGTGTGCAAATGTCTGTTTGTGTCTTTGCCCTTAAGTCCTCTGAGTAGATACCTAGCAATGGTATTGCTGGGTCGTATGGCAATTCTATATTCAGCTTTTTTTTTTTTTTTTTTTTTTTTTAAAGGAAAGACAGAGAGAAGGAAGGAAGGATAGAAGGAAGGAAGGAAGGAAGAAAGGGAAACATTTTTAAACATTTTCTTGTTTTATTGTATTCTGTTTCTCCGTTTTTGTTACATGGGCTGGGGCCGGGAATCGAACCGAGGTCCTCCGGCATAGCAGGCAAGCACTTTGCCCGCTGAGCCACCGCGGCCCGCCCTATATTCAGCTTTTTGAGGAACCGCCAAACTGCCTTCCACAGTGGTTGCACCATTTGACATTCCCACCAACAGTGGATAAGTGTGCCTCTTTCTCCGCATCCTCTCCAGCACTTGTCATTTTCTGTTTTGTTGATAATGGCCATTCTGGTGGGTGTGAGATGGTATCTCATTGTGGTTTTGATTTGCATTTCTCTAACGGCCAGGGACATTGATCATCTCTTCATGTGCCTTTTGGCCATTTGTATTTCCTCTTCTGAGAGGTGTCTGTTCAAGTCTTTTTCCCAAATTGTAATTGGATTGGCTGTCTTTTTGTTGTTGAGTTGAACAATCTCTTTATAAATTCTGGATACTAGACCTTTATCTGATATGTCGTTTCCAAATATTATCTCCCATTGTGTAGGCTGTCTTTCTACTTTCTTGATGAAGTTCTTTGATGCACAAAAATGTTTAATTTTGAGGAGCTCCCATTTATTTATTTATTTCTTCAGTACTCTTGCTTTAGTTTTAAGGTCCATAAAACCGCCTCCAATTGTAAGATTCATAAGATATCTCCCTACATTTTCCTCTAACTGTTTTATGGTCTTAGACCTAATGTTTAGATCTTTGATCCATTTTGAGTTAACTTTTGTATAGGGTGTGAGATACGGGTCCTCTTTCATTCTTTTGCACATGGATATCCAGTTCTCTAGGCACCATTTATTGAAGAGACTGTTCTGTCCCAGGTGAGTTGGCTTGACTGCCTTATCAAAGATCAAATGTCCATAGAAGAGAGGGTCTATATCTGAGCACTCTATTCGATATATAGAGTGCTATATATTGGTCGATATATCTATCTTTATGCCAGTACCATGCTGTTTTGACCACTGTGGCTTCATAACATGCCTTAAAGTCAGGCAGTGTGAGACCTCCAACTTCGCTTTTTTTCCTCAAGATACTTTTAGCAATTCAGGGCACCCTGCCCTTCCAGATAAATTTGCTTATCGGTTTTTCTATTTCTGAAAAATAAGTTGTTGGGATTTTGCTTGGTATTGTGTTGAATCTGTAAATCAATTTAGGTAGAATTGACATCTTAACTATATTTAGTCTTCCAATCCATGAACACAGTATGCCCTTCCATCTATTTAGGTCTTCTGTGATTTCTTTTAACAGTTTTTTGTAGTTTTCTTTGTATAGGTCTTTTGTCTCTTTAGTTAAATTTATTCCTAGGTATTTTATTCTTTTAGTTGCAATTGTAAATGGAATTTGTTTCTTGATTTCCCCCTCAGCTTGTTCATTGCTAGTGTATAGAAACACTACCGATTTTTGAATGTTGATCTTGTAACCTGCTACTTTGCTGTACTCATTTATTAGCTCTAGTAGTTTTGTTGTGGATTTTTCAGGGTTTTCGATGTATAGTATCATATCATATACAAACAGTGAGAGTTTTACTTCTTCCTTTCCAATTTTGATGCCTTGTATTTCTTTTTCTTGTCTAATTGCTCTGGCTAGAACCTCCAACATGATGTTGAATGACAGTGGTGATAATGGACATCCTTGTCTTGTTCCTGATCTTAGGGGGAAAGTTTTCAATTTTTTCCCCGTTGAGTATGATATTAGCTGTGGGTTTTTCATATATTCTCTCTATCATTTTAAGGAGGTTCCCTTGTATTCCTATCCTTTGAAGTGTTTTCAACAGGAAAGGATGTTGAATCTTGTCAAGTGCCCTCTCTGCATCAATTGAGATGATCATGTGATTTTTCTGCTTTGATTTGTTGATATGGTGATTTTCTTATGTTGAACCATCCTTGCATACCTGGGATGAATCCTACTGGTCATGATGTATAATTCTTTTAATGTGTTGCTGGATTCAATTTACTAGAATTTTGTTGAGGATTTTTGCATCTATATTCATTAGAGAGATTGGTCTGTAGTTTTCTTTTTTTGTAATATCTTTGCCTGGTTTTGGTATGAGGGTGATGTTGGCTTCATAGAATGAATTAGATAGCTTTCCCTCCACTTCAATTTTTTTGAAGAGCTTGGGCAGGGTGGTACTAATTCTTTCTGAAATATTTGGTAGAATTCACATGTGAAGCTGTCTGGTCCTGGACTTTTCTTTTTAGGAAGCTTTTGAATGACTGATTCAATTTCTTTACTTGTGATTGGTTTGTTGAGGTCATCTATTTCTTCTTGAGTCAAAGTTGGTTGTTCATGCCTTTCTAGGAACTTGTCCATTTCATCTACATTGTTGTATTTATTAGCATAAAGTTGTTCATAGTATCCTGTTATTACCTCCTTTATTTCTGTGAGGTCAGTAGTTATGTCTCCTCTTCCATTTCTGATCTTATTTATTTGCATTCTCTCTCTTCTTCTTTTTGTCAGTCTTGCTAAGGGCCCATCAATCTTATTGATTTTCTCTATTGTTTTCATGTCCTCAATTTCATTTATTTCTGCTCTAATCTTTGTTATTTCTTTCCTTTTGCTTGCTTTGTGATTAGTTTGCTGTTCTTTCTCCAGTTCTTCCAAGCGGACAGTTAATTCCCGAATTTTTGCCCTTTCTTCTTTTTTGATATAGGCATTTAGGGTAATAAAATTCCCTCTTAGCACTGCCTTTGCTGCATCCCATAGGTTTTGATATGTTGTGTTTTCATTTTTAATCGCTTCGTGATATTTACTAATTTCTCTTGTAATTTCTTCCTTGACCCACTGTTTGTTTAAGAGTGTGTTGTTGAGCCTCCACGTATTTGTGAATTTTCTGGCACTCTGCCTATTACTGATTTTCAACTTCATTCCTTTATGATCTGAGAAAGTGTTTTATATGATTTCAATCTTTTTAAATTTGTTGAGACTTGCTTTGTGACCCAGCATATGGTCTATCTTTGAGAATGATCCATGAGCACTTGAGAAAAAGGTGTATCCTGCTGATGTGGGGTGTAATGTCCTATAAATATCTGTTAAATCTAGTTCATTTATTGTAATATTCAAATTCTCTGTTTCTTTATTGATCCTCTGTCTAGATGTTCTGTCCATTGATGAGAGTGAGGTTTGAAGTCTCCAACTATTATGGTATATGTTTCTATTTCCCTTTTTAGTGTTTGCAGTGTATTCCTCACGTATTTTGGGGCATTCTGGTTCGGTGCGTAAATATTTATGATTGTTATGTCTTCTTGTTTAATTGTTCCTTTTATTAGTAGATAGTGTCCTTCTTTGTCTCTTTTAACTGTTCTACATTTGAAGTCTAATTTGTTGGATATTAGCATAGCCACTCCTGCTCTTTTCTGGTTGTTATTTGCATGAAATATCTTTTCCCAACCTTTCACTTTCAACCTATGTTTATTTTTGGGTCTGAGATGTGTTTCCTGTAGATAGCATATAGAAGGATCCTGTTTTTTAATCCATTCTGCCAGTCTATGTCTTTTGATTGGGGAATTCAGTCCATTAACATTTAGTGTTATTACTGTTTGGGTAATACTTTCCTCTACCATTTTGCCTTTTGTATTGTATATATCATATCTAATTTTCCTTCTTTCTACACTCTTCTCCACACCTCTCTCTTCTGTCTTTTCGGTTCTGACTCTAGTGCTCCCTTTAGTATTTCTTGCAGAGCTGGTCTCTTGGTCACAAATTCTCTCAGTGACTTTTTGTCTGAAAATGTTTTAATTTCTCCCTCATTTTTGAAGGACAATTTTTCCGGATATAGAAATCTTGGTTGGCAGTTTTTCTCTTTTAGTAATTTAAATATATCACCCCACTGTTTTCTTGCCTCCATGGTTTCTGCTGAGAAATCTCCACACAGTCTTATTGGTTTTCCCTTGTATGTGATGGATTGTTTTTCTCTTGCTGCTTTCAAGATCCTCTCTTTCTCTTTGACCTCTGACATTCTAACTAGTAAGTGTCTTGGAGAACACCTCTTTGGATCTATTCTCTTTGGGGTGCACTGCACTTCTTGGATCTGTAATTTTAGGTCTTTCATAAGAGTTGGGAAATTTTCAGTGATAATTTCTTCCATTAGTTTTTCTCCTCCTTTTCCCTTCTCTTCTCCTTCTGGGATACCCACAACACGTATATTTGTGCGCTTCATATTATCATTCAATTCCCTGAGCCCCTGCTCAAATTTTTCCATTCTTTTCCCTATAGTTTTGTTTCTCTTTGGATTTCAGATGTTCCATCCTCCAGTTCACTAATTCTAACCTCTGTCTCTTGAAATCTACCATTGTAGGCTCCCATTGTTTTTTTCATCTCTTCTACTGTATCTTTCATTTCCATAAGTTCTGTGATTTGTTTTTTCAGACTTTCCATTTCTTCTTTTTGTTCATCCCTTGCCTTCTTCATGTCCTCCCTCAATTTATTGATTTGGTTTTTGAAGAGGTTTTCCATTTCTGTTCGTATATTCAGAATTAGTTGTCTTAGCTCCTGTATCTCATTTGAACTATTGGTTTCTTCCTTTGACTGGGCCATATCTTCAATTTTCCTGGTGTGATTTGTTATTTTTTGCTGGCATTTGGACATTTAATCAGATTTTCCTGAGTGTGAGACCCAACAGGTTGAAAGATTTTCCTGTAAAGTCTCTGGACTCTGTTTTTTTCATCCTGCCCCGTAGGTGGTGCTTGTCTGTCTGCGGGTCCCACCAGCAAAAGATGTTGTGGCTCCTTTATTAATGCCACTATTGGTGTTTGGTTGGACCCAGTGACTGCCACTGTCGGAGACTCCCTCTTCTCCCTCCGGCCAGCCACCTGTGGGGGAGGGGCATTGTCGCTGGCTGCCGCGGCTTGGGGAAGTCGCTGATCTGAGCCTCGCAGCTGGACTGGGAAGCCGCCTGTGGGGAGGGGCGCCGGTCGCTGGCCACCGTGGCTTGGGGAACTCGCCTCTCCGAGACTCTCAGCCGGTCTGGGAAGGAGGGAGGGAGGGGCGCTGGCCACCAGCCACCGCGGCCCGGGGCAGCGTGCGCCACTCAGGGAGCTCACTGCAGCGGAGTCTCACAGCCGGTCCAGCCAGTCCAGACTGGGGTACCTGTGTGTCCAGTCCCTGCCGTGGCCCCGGGAGCTGTTCTGCACTGTTTCTGGTCACCTAGTAGTTGCTCTGGAGGAGGAACTAAGATGTGTGTACCTTACTAAGCTACCATCTTGGCCCCGTCTTAAACTTGCATTCTTAACCACTCTCTGCTTACCATAATACCTGTGTTAGTTTGCAAGCTGCCAGAATGCGATATAGCAGAACTGGAAAAGTTTTTAAAAGGGGGAATTTAATAAGTTTTCAGTTCTAAGCCTATAAAATTGTCCAAACTAAGGCATCCAGGGAAAGATACCTTAATTCAAGGAAGGTTGATGAATTAGGAACATCTCTGTTAGCTAGAAATCACGTGGCTGGCATCCGCTGCTCCCTTGCACCTGGGTTCTGTTGCTTTCAGCCTCTATTCCTGTGGTTCTTTTGCTTCTCCAGGACTGGCTTTCATCTCTTTGCTTCCCTTGGTTCTCTCCAGGTTCTGGCTTGCTTAAAATCTCATGGGATGTCTGCTGGGCTCCAAGGATCTCCAAACATCTGTGTCTCTGTTCTCCAAGTATTGGCATCAGTAACAGCTCTGCTCTGATGTTTCTGTTGGCTCTGTCATTTCTGAGCTTTCTGTTATTTCTGGCTCTCCCTCTAAAATGTTTCCTCTTTTAAAGGATTCCAATAAACTAATCCAGACCCATCTGGAATGGGTACAGTCACATTTCCATCTAATCAAATGTCATACCCACAATTGGGTGTCACATCTCCATGGAGATAACCTAATCAAAGGATTCCAACCTACAGTATTGAATGAAGATTAAAAGAAATGGCTGCTCCCACAAGATTGGATCATGATTAAAACATGGCTTTTCTGGAGTACATAATACTTTCAAACCAGCATAGTATCCAGCTGACACTCAAATTTGTTTTAAGCCTTAAGCATGATAGTACATGAAAAATGGAAGACAGTGCCTGGCACATAGTAATGCCTCAATAAATGTCTAATATTACTAGCATTATGTGGATGATTTTAAAAAATGAAGTTTTATTTTTGGTCATCACTATTTTCTCATTAAGATATTCCTATTGGATTTTTATCATCCTTTTCTACAGGCATAAAAATATAAAAGTGCAAACATACTGATTAAAATTTGTTTAAATAAAAGTTTTATTGTCCATGTCTTTCTGTGAAGGAAAAATTTAAACAGATATTAGCTAGCATTTAGCAAAAAAGATGAACAATAAAAGAAAGGGAAGACCATGAAGTGTGTATAAAGTGAATATGTTCTGTAAGATCAGAAAAATTTGTTTAAGATTTAAATAATGTTATATGTCATATTTTCTTAACTGCCTTCTCTCTCCACCTCTCAGGTAAGAATTCTTTCTCAGACTTAAATTTCTGTTTCAAATAGATCCATGGGCTTCTGCTGCACATTATATTTATTGCCTAGAATGTTTTCTCTTATTACTGCCTCCATTAGTTTCTACAGTTCAAAATTGGGCTTCTTCATTTATTTTTTAAAATTTATTTATATATTAATTAAAAAAATTTAACAACAAAGAAATTAATATATGATCATTCTCTTCTACATATATAATCAGTAATTCAAAATATCATTACATAGTTGCATATTCACCATTTCTTAGAACATTTTCATCAACCAGAAAAAGAAATAAAATGAAAACAGAAAAAAAAGATTATACATACCATACCCCTTACCCTTCGCTTTCATTGACCACTAGCATTTCAAACTAAATTTATTTTAACATTTGTTCCCCCTATTATTTATTTTTATTCCATATATTCTACTCATCTGTCAACAAGGTAGATAAAAGGAGCATCAGACAAAAGGTTTTCACAATCACACAGTCACACTGTGAAAGCTATATCATTATTCAATCATGGTCAAGAAACATGGCTACTGGAACACAGCTCTACATTCCCTCCAGCCTCTCCATTAAATCTTGAATAACAAGGTGATATCTACATAATGAGTAAGAATAACCTCCAGGATAACTTCTCGACTCTGTTTGGAATCTCTCAGCCATTGACACTTTGTCTCATTTCACTCTTCCCCCTTTGGTTGAGAAGGTTTTTGCAATCCCTTGATGCTGAGTCTCAGCTCATTCTAGGGTTTTTCTCAATCCCTTGATGCTGAGTCTCAGCTCTTTCCAGGATCTCTTTCCCATGTTGCCAGGAAGGTCCACATCCCTGGGAGTCATGTCCCATGTAGACAG
This sequence comes from Tamandua tetradactyla, assembly GCF_023851605.1. NCBI lineage: Eukaryota > Metazoa > Chordata > Mammalia > Pilosa > Myrmecophagidae > Tamandua > Tamandua tetradactyla. The sequence continues at coordinate 94,216,926 of NC_135333.1, read as the reverse complement.
GGGGAGGGTGGTGAGTTTGCTTGTTGTGTTGGCTGTGGAGAGAGGCCACATCTGAGCAACAAAAGAGGTTCTTTTGGGGGTGACTCTTAGGCCTAAAAATTAAGTAGACTTGACCTATCCTTTGTAGGGTTAAGTTTCATATGAACAAACCCCAAGACTGGGGTCTCAGCCTATAGCTTTGATTGTCCACACTGCTTGTGAGAATATCAAGAATTCAACTCAGGGAAGTTGAATTCCTCCCCGTTCTCACCATTCCCCAAAGGGGACTTTGCAAATACTTTTCCACTCACCGATCGAATCACTCTGGGATTCATCGGGGCATCACTCTGGACAAACCAATAAAATCTCATGTCCTACCCAAGATTCCAAGTACTTAAGGTGTTCAACCAAATAAACATTTTTTGCTTTAGTCTCACACAAAAGTTAAAATTTTAAAATATTAATTACCATCTATTTTCAGCACACTGCAGTAATGACATTCCTTTGTTCTTCCTCATGCAAAAACATTTCTAAATTTGTACATTTAGCCAGTATTATTATCCACTCTAGGCATTCCTAGATTATACCATCTGAATCTTTATTGTCTATTTTTCTTTTTGATTTCATTTATGCCCCCAGCCCTCCTCCCTCTATCTCACATGCAGCTTCATTCAGTGTTTTAACATAATTGTATGATAGTTAGGTAGTTTTGTGCTATTTCTGAGTTTTTATATTCAGTCCTGTTGCGCAATCTGTATCCCTTCAGCCCCAGTTACCCAATATCTTACCCTATTTCTATCTTCTAATGGTCTCTGTTACCAACGAAATATTCCAAGTTTATTCACTAATGTCAGTTCATATCAGTGAGACCATACAGTATTTGTCCTTTTGTTTTTGGCTAATCTCACTCAGCATAATGTGCTCAATGTCCATCCATGTTCTTACATACTTCATAATTTATTCTGTCTTACAGCTGCATAATATTCCATTATATGTTTATACCACAGTTTGTTTAGCTGCTCATCTGTTGATGGACATTTTGGCTGTTTCCATCTGTTTGCAATTGTCAATAAAGCTGCTATAAACAATGGTGTGCAAATGTTCATTTGTATACTTGCCCTTATGTCCTTTGAGTAGATACCTAGCAATGGTGTTGCTGGGTCATATGGCAATTCGATATTCACCTTTTTGAGGAACTGCCAAACTGCTTTCCGCAGTGGTTGCACCATTTTTGACATTCCCACCAACAGTGGATAAGTGTGCCTCTTTCTCCGCATCCTCTCCGGCACTTGTCATTTTCTGATTTGTTGATAATGGCCATTCTGGTGGGTATGAGATGATATCTCATTGTGGTTTTGATTTGCATTTCTCTAATGGCCAGGTAAGTTGAGCATCTCTTCATGTGCCTTTTGGCCATTTGTATTTCCTCTTCTGAGAAGTGTCTTTTCAAGTCTTTTTCCCATTTTGTAATTGGATTGCTGTCTTTTTTGTTGAGTTGAACAATGTCTTTACAAATTCTGGATACTAGACCTTTATCTGATATGTTGTTTCCAAATATTGTCTCCCATTGTGTAGGCTGTCTTTTTACTTTCTTGACGAAGTTCTTTGGTGCAAAAAAGTGTTTAATTTTGAGGAGTTCCCATTTCTTTCTTCAGTGCTCTTGCTTTAGGTGTAACATCTATAAAACCGCCTCCAAGTATAAGATTTATAAGATATCTCCCTACATTTTCTTCTAACAGTTTCATGGTCCTAGACCTAATGTTTAGGTCTTTGATCCATTTTGAGTTAACTTTTGTATAAGGTGTGAGATATGGGTCCTCTTTCATTCTTTTGCATGTGGATATCCAGTTCTCTAGGCACCATTTATTGAAGAGACTGTTCTGTCCCAGGTGAGTTGGCTTGACTGCTTTATCAAAGATCAATTGTCCATAGATGAGAGGGTCTATATCTGAACACTCTATTCAATTACATTGGTCAGTATAGCTATCTTTATGCCAGTACCATGCTGTTTGACCACTGTAACTTCAAAATATGCCTTAAAGTCAGGTAGTATGAGGCCTCCAACTTCATTTTTTTTTTCCCCTCAGAATACTTTTAGGTATTCAGAGCACCCTTCCCTTCCAGATAAATTTGGTTATTGGTTTTTCTAGTTCTGAAAAGTAAGTTTTTGGGATTTTAATTGGTATTGCATTGAATCTGTAAATCAATTTAGGTAGAATTGACATCTTAACTATATTTAGTCTTCCAATCCATGGACACAGAATACCCTTCTATTTATTTAGATCTTCTGTGATTTCTTTTAATAATTTCTTGTAGTTTTCTTGGTATAGGTCTTTTGTCTTATTAGTTAAATTTATTCCTAAATATTTTATTCTTTTGGTTACAATTGTAAATGGAATTCTTTTCTTGATTTCCCTCTCAGATTGTTCATTACTAGTATATAGAAACACTACAGATTTTTGAGTGTTGATCTTGTAACCTGTCACTTTCCTGTACTTATTTATTAGCTCTCGTAGTTTTGCTGTGGATTTTTCAGGGTTTTTGACATATAGTATCATATCATCTGCAAACAGTGAGAGTTTTACTTCTTCCTTTCCAATTTTGATGCCTTGTATTTCTTTTTATTGTCTAATTGCTCTGGCTAGAACTTCCAACACAATGTTTAATAACAGTGGTGCAGTGAACAACCTTGTCTTGTCCAACCTTGTCTTGGAAAGTTTTCAGTTCTTCCCCATTGAGAGTGATATTAGCTTTGGTTTTTCATATATTCCCTTTTTCATTTTAAGGAAGTTCCCTTCTATTCCTATCCTTTGAAGTGTTTTCAACAGGAAAGGATGTTGAATTTTGTCAGATGCCTTTTCTGCATCAATTGAGATGATCATGTGATTTTCCTGCTTTGATTTGTTGATATGGTGTATTACATTAATTGATTTTCTTACGTTGAACCATCCTTGCATACCTGGGATGAATCCTACTTGGTCATGGTGTATAATTCTTTTAATGTGTTGCTGAATTCAATTTGCTAGAATTTTGTTGAGGATTTTTGCATCTATATTCACAAGACACATTGATCTGTAGTTTTCTTTTTTTGTAATATCTTTGTCTGCCTTTGGTATGAGGGTGATGTTGGCTTCATAGAATGAGTTAGGTAGCTTTCCCTTCTCTTCCATTTTTTTGAAGAGTTTGAGCAGTATTGGTACTAATTCTTTCTAGAATGTTTGGTAGAATTCACATGTGAAGCCACCTGGTCCTGGACTTTTCTTTTTGGGGGGCTTCTTAATGACTGATTCAGTTTCTTTACTTGTGATTGGTTTGCTGAGGTCGTCTATTTCTTCTTGAGTCAAAGCTGGTTGTTCATGTCTTTCTAGAAAGTTGTCCATTTCATCTACATTGTTGTATTTATTAGCATAAAGTTGTTCATAGTATTCTGTCATTACTTCCTTTATTTCTGTGGGTTCAGTCATTATGTCTCCTCTTCCATTTCTGATCTTATTTTTGCAGCCTCTCTCTTCTTTTTGTCAGACTTCTAAGGGCTTCTGCTTTTATTGATTTTCTCAATTGTCTTCATGTTCTCAATTTCATTTATTTCTGCTCTAGTCTTTGTTATTTCTTTCCTTTTGCTTGCTTTGGGGTTAGTTCTTTCTCTAGTTCTTCCAAGAGGACAGTTAATTCCTCGAATTTTGCCGTCTTCCTTTTTGATTTAGGCATTTAGGGCAATAAATTTTTCTCTTAGTACTGCCTCTGCTGTGTCCCATAAGTTTTGATATGCTGTGTTTTCATTTTCATTTGCCTCAAGATATTTACCGATTTCTCTTGTAATATCTTCCTTGACATATTGGTTGTTTAAGAGTGTGGTGTAGAGCCTCAACATAGTTGTAAATTTTTTGGCACTCCACCTATTATTGGTTTCCAACTTCAATCATTTATGATCTGAGAAAGTGTTTTGTATGATTTCAATCTTTTAAAATTTATTGAGTCTTGCTTTTTGACCCAGCATATGGTCTACCCTTGAGAATGATCCATGAGCACTTGAGAAAAAGGTGTATCCTGCTGTTGTGGGGTGTAAAGTTCTATGAATGTCTGTTAAGTCTAGCTCATTTATTGTATTATTCAAATTCTCTGTTTCTTTATTGATCCTGTCTAGATGTTCTGTCCATTGATGAGAGTGGGGAATTCAAGTCTCTAACTATTATGGTATATGTGTCTATTTCTCTTTTCAGTGTTTGCCTCATATATTTTGGAATATTCTGGTTTGGTGCATAAATATTTATGATTGTTATGTCTTTGTGCTGATTATTCCTTTTATTAATACATAATATCTTTCTTTGTCTCTTTTAACTGTTTTATATTTGAAGTCTAATTTGTTGGATATTGGTATAGCTACTCCTGCTCTTTTCTGATTGTTATTTGCATGAAATATCTTTTTCCAACCTTTCATGTTCAACCTATGTTTATCCTTGGGTCTAAGATGTGTTTCCTGTAGACAGCATATAGATGAGTCCTGTTTTTTAATCCATTCTGCCAGTCTGTGTCTTTTGATTGGGGAGTTTAATCTGTTAACATTTAGTGTTATTACTGTACGGGTAGTACTTTATTCTACTATTTTGCCTTTTGGATTTTATATGTCAGATCTAATTTTCCTTTTTTTTTTAACCTTTACTCATAGTCTTCTTTTCTACACTCTTCTCCACACTTCTCTCTTCTGTCTTTTCGTATCTGTCTCTAGTGCTCCCTTTAGTATTTCTTGCAGAGCTGGTCTCTTGGTTCACAAATTCTCTCAGTGATTTTTTGTCTGAAAATGTTTTAATTTCTCCCTCATTTTTGAAGGGCAGTTTTGCTGGATATAGAATTCTTGCTTGGCAGTTTTTCTCTTTTAGTAATTTAAATATATCCTCCCCCTGTCTTCTCACCTCCATGGTTTCTCCTGAGAAATCTACGCATAGTCTTATTGGGATTCCTTTGTTTGTGATGGATTGCTTTTCTCTTGCTGCTTTCAAGATTCTCTCTTTCCCTTTGATGTCTGACATTCTGACTAGTAAGTGTCTTGAGTATAGCTATTTGGATCTATTCTCTTTGGGGTATGCTGCACTTCTTGGATCTGTAATTTTAAGTCTTTCATAAGAATTGGGAAATTTTCAGTGATAATTTCCTCCATTAGTTTTTCTCCTCCTTTTCCCTTCTCTTCTCCTTCTAGGACACCCACAACATGCATATTCATGCACTTCATGTTGTCTTTCAATTCCCTGAGTCCCTGCTCATATTTTTCCATTTTTTCCCTATATTTTCTTTTTCTTGTCTAATTTCAGATGTTCCGGCCTCCAGTTCACTAATCCTATCTTCTGCCTCTCGAAATCTACCATTGTTTTTTTCATCTGTTCTACTGTGCCTTTCATTCCCATAAGTTCTGTGATTTGTTTTTTCAGACTTTTGATTTTTCTTTGTTCATTCCTTGCCTCCTTTATATCCTCCCTCAGTTCATTGATTTGATTTTTGATGAGGTTTTCCATGTGTGTTTGAACATTCTGAATTAATTGGTTTCAGCACCTGAATCTCATTTGAATTGTTGATTTGTTCCTTTAACTGGGCCATATCTTCAGTTTTCCTGGTGTGATTTGTTATTTTTTGCTGGCGTCTAGGCATTTAATTACCTTAATTAGTTTATTCTTAAGATTGCTTTCACTTCTTTTACTTAGGGTTTTCTTGCTGGATGAATTTGTTGTCTATCTGTTCTTTGACATTCAGTTCAGCTTTATCTGGACCTCTAGCTTAAATTTTGTTTAAAAGAGGAGATTTTTTCAGTTCTTGTTTTCTTGCTTCTTACCCTGCCTGTATGGTCCCTTTCCCCACCGCCACACACACTGAAGAGGGTCTGCGTAGGTATTATAGACCCCAGTCAAATTTTCCCAGACCAAACTGGCCTCCTATCAGGAGGAAAGGTCCCTTGCATTGGTTTTCCCTGAGGGTGAGACCCAGCAGGTTGAAAGACTTCCTGTGAAGGCCCTGGACTCTGTTTTTCTTATCCTGCCCAGTAAGTGGTGCTTGTCTTCCTGCAGGTGCCACCAGCATAAGATGATGTGGTACCTTTAACTTTGGCAGACTCTTCATGCTGGGGGCCTAGTGGAGATAGTGGAGAGGTTGTAGACTGATTTTAATGGCTTCAAATTACCAAGCCCTGGTGTCTGAATTCCTTGAGGGAGGGATTCCACCTGAGTTGGGCTTTACCCCTCCCCTGGTGAAGACACAGTCTCCAGACAAGCCCTCAAACGAGCTTGTTTCTGCCTATGCCCGAGGCAGTTGCAGCCTGAGATGTCTGCCACTGTAGCCAAAGGCCATCAAGACTTTGTAGAAACACAGCCACAAAAACCTTTGTTTCTTTTCTTTTTTTCTTTTTCCATCAGTTCTGTCCCCTTGGCGCTGGGGCAAAAATGAGCGACCTCTGCTTTGACCATGTTCACCTGAGCTGGGGGCCTATTTTTAGTAGTCAGAATTTGTTAATTAATTCCACAATTGGCATTTGGTTGTACTCAGCCCCTACTGCTGGTGAAGTCTCTTTCCTTTCTCCTCTGGGAAACAGCTCGTGGGGGAGGGGTGCCTGCTGCCTTGGGGGAACTCACTGTTCTGGGGAGGCTCAACAGCCAGTCCAGCTGCTCCTTATTGGGGTACACTGTGTGTCCAGTCACTGATGTGGCCCCAGGAGCTGTTCTGTACTGTTTCTGGTTATTTAGTAGTTGTTCTGGAGGATGAACTAAAATGCGCACATTGCTAAGCCGCCATCTTGGCCCCCCCCCCCCTCCATGTCTGGTCTTTCATTTTTTTAAGTGGTTTAATAGATTCGCTAGATTTTTCTATGTCATTCCCAAACTTACTGGCCATTATTTGAAGTCACTCTTTTAGCATCCTCCTTGACATGATTTATATTATTTTCCAAATTAGGACAGCCCACTGGATACCAGTGGATGGTTCTGACAATCAGAGGTTTTAGAAATCTGTTTGGTGTGTTCTTTGCAGATCCAACATATAAAAAGAATAATGCAAATACCTACTACTACTTGTTTGACATAAATATGTATATCAGAGCCTTTTTGATGGTAATTATGTTTTCTATAATTCTTAACATTAGTAATGTGCACATTATAGTTTCTGAAAGTAAGTTCAGGGAGTACGTTAAAATATGTGTGTGTGGTGTGTGCACATGTACATGTGTGAGTATAACATGAGTATAAATAGTCAACCCATAATGCTTACTAATTTTTGCAATGTGCTTATTATAAGATTAAATGAAATGTATACGAACACTAAATCTGAATTTTACTATCTTACATGGTAAACTCCTGGTTCTTTAGGATTATCTGGTTCATAACTTTTATTAGAAAGTCTGCAACTATGACAACCAAGAATTTTTCAAGGTAAATAAAATGTTGCCTTCAAGCAACTATCATTTTCAAAGGTGGCTCAGTGTGCTGGCAAAATAGTCAGTACCAATTCTCTGGGGGTTCTAAGAGGTTTGTCATGGATATGACAGGAGGAACAGATGACATCCTATCAATCCCATTTATAAGGAATATATTCACTACCATTTGCAAGCCATAGCTAATTGACCACTTGTTAGATTCTTGAAGAAGTAATTCGTATATGAGAGCAGGGCAGGAGGAGAAGACTGCTAATATTCCATTAGTATTAAAAAAAGATCTCTATTAAGAACTGAGATTCATACAATTAATTATGCTTAATTGCTCATCAAGGGCTATTTTAAGTGAAACTGACTTTTCCTTTTTTGTACTATGACCCTGGCAGTAAAGGGTACAATGTCTACTGGTACCACTGCCTTGACTTAGACTAAGGTGCCAGAAGTTTTTCCTACCATTGATTTTGCACTATCAGTTTAAATGTTACAGAATGAAAAAGATAAATAATGTTTTACCATTATTATGAAAAACAATCAGTTTTGTAATCCTGTATGGCAACCGTTCACATTTAATTCAAGTATTTACTCTGTTTACATGTAATGTGATTACCAATATAATTGAATTTAAATTTACCATCTTATTGTTTTCTATTTTATCCTACCTGTTATATGTTCTTTTTTCCCCCTCACTTTTCTTAACTTCTTTTGGATTATTTATTCATGATTGTATTCCCTTTTAATCCTATTAGCTTGTTTTTTATTTGTTCTTTTACTACTCTTTTAGTTGTTACTCAAGAGATTATAACATGTATCCTTGATTTAGGAAAATTCAGTATAAATAAACCTTTTTCCATTTCTTGGACAGTGTGAGGTCTTTGAATACGTTTATTTCATTTACCCTACTCTTACCTTTACTTTTTTTCCCCAAAAAGTTAAACCTTCAAGAAGTTTTAAAAATAGTGCAATAAACTTCTGTATACCCAACACATACATTCACTAACTGTTGACATTTCTCTCTCATTTTATAAACTTTTTTTCTGAACTACTTTCAAGTAAGTTAAAAACATTACTTCTAAATATTTCAGTGTCTATAGTTGAAGAATAAAAACATTGTCTTATATGACCATGGTAAACTCTCCAATTGAGAAAATGTAACTTTGGTACAATGATATAAAATTATTTTCTTTTTTTTATTAATTAACAGAAAAAAAGAAATTAACCCAACGTTTAGAAATCATACCATTCTACATATGCAATCAGTAATTCTTAACATCATCACATAGATGCATGTTCATCATTTCTTAGTACATTTGCATCGGTTTAGAAGAACTAGCAACACAACAGAAAAAGATATAGAACGTTAATATAGAGAAAAAAATAAAAGTAATAATAATAGTAAAAAAAAAAAAGACAAACAAACAACCAGGCAGACAAAAACAGAAAAAAAACAAAAACAAAAACAAAACAAAAAAAACCTATAGCTCAGATGCAGCTTCATTCAGTGTTTTAACATGATTACTTTACAATTAGGTATTATTGTGCTGTCCATTTTTGAGTTTTTGATTCTAGTCCTGTTGCACAGTCTGTATCCCTTCAGCTCCAATTACCCATTATCTTACCCTGTTTCTAACTCCTGCTGGACTCTGTTACCAATGACATATTCCAAGTTTATTCTTGAATGTTGGTTGACATCACTGGGACCATACAGTTTTTGTCCTTTAGTTTTTGGCTAGACTCACTCAGCAGAATGTTCTCTAGGTCCATCCATGTTATTACATGCTTCATAACTTTATCCTGTCTTAAAGCTGCATGATATTCCATCGTATGTACATACCACAGTTTGTTTAGCCACTTGTCTGTTGATGGACATTTTGGCTGTTTCCATCTCCTTGCAATTGTAAATAACGCTGCTATAAACATTGGTGTGCAAATGTCCGTTTGTGTCTTTGCCCTTAAGTCCTCTGAGTAGATACCCAGCAATGGTATTGCTGGGTCGTATGGCAAGTCTATATTCAGCTTTTTGAGGAACCGCCAAACTACCTTCCACAGTGGTTGCACCATTTGACATTTCCACCAACAGTGGATAAGTGTGCCTCTTTCTCCGCATCCTCTCCAGCACTTCTCATTTTCTGTTTTGTTGATAATGGCCATTCTGGTGGGTGTGAGATGATATCTCATTGTGGTTTTGATTTGCATTTCTCTAATGGCCAGGGATGTTGATCATCTCTTCATGTGCCTTTTGGCCATTTGTATTTCCTCTTCTGAGAAGTGTCTGTTCAAGTCTTTTTCCCATTTTGTAATTGGTTTGGCTATCTTTTTGTTGTTGAGTTGAACAATGTCTTTATAAATTCTGGATACTAGACCTTTATCTGATATGTCATTTCCAAATATTGTCTCCCATTGTGTAGGCTGTCTTTCTACTTTCTTGATGAAATTCTTTGATGCACAAAAGTGTTTAATTTTGAGGAGCTCCCATTTATTTATTTCCTTCTTCAGTGCTCTTGCTTTAGGTTTAAGGTCCATAAAACTGCCTTCAATTGTAAGTTTCATAAGATATCTCCCTACATTTTCCTCTAACTGTTTTATGGTCTTAGACCTAATGTTTAGATCTTTGATCCATTTTGAGTTAACTTTTGTATAGGGTGTGAGATGTGGGTCTTCTTTCATTCTTTGCATATGGATATCCAGTCCTCTAGGCACCATTTATTGAAGAGACTGTTCTGTCCCAGGTGAGTTGGCTTGACTGCCTTATCAAAGATCAAATGTCCATAGATGAGAGGGTCTATATCTGAGCACTCTATTTGATTCCATTGGTCGATACATCTATCTTTATGCCAATACCATGCTGTTTGACCACTGTGGCTTCATAATATGCCTTAAAGTCAGGCAGCGCGAGACCTCCAGCTTCGTTTTTTTCTCTCAGGATGTTTTTAGCAATTAGGGGCACCATGCCCTTCCAGATAAATTTGCTTATTGGTTTTTCTATTTCTGAAAAATAAGTTGTTGGGATTTTGATTGGTATTGCATTGAATCTGTAAATCAATTTAGGTAGGATTGACATCTTAACTATATTTACTCTTCCAATCCATGAACACGGTATGCCCTTCCATCTAGTTAGGTCTTCTGTGATTTAACAGTTTTTTGTAGTTTTCTTTATATAGTTTTTTCATCTCTTTAGTTAAATTTATTCCTAGGTATTTTATTCTTTTAGTTGCAATTGTAAATGGGATTCATTTCTTGATTTCCCCCTCAGCTTCTTCATTACTAGTGTATAGAAATGCTACAGATTTTTGAATGTTGATCTTGTAACCTGCTACTTTGCTGTACTCATTTATTAGCTCTAGTAGTTTTGTTGTGGATTTTTCTGGGTTTTTGATGTATAGTATCATATCGTCTGCAAACAGTGATAGTTTTACTTCTTCCTTTCCAATTTTGATGCCTTGTATTTCTTTTTCTTGTCTAATTGCTCTGGCTAGAACCTCCAACACAATGTTGAATAATAGTGGTGATAGTGGACATCCTTGTCTTGTTCCTGATCTTAGAGGGAAAGTTTTCAATTTTTCCCCATTGAGGATGATATTAGCTGTGGGTTTTTCGGGTATTCCCTCTATCATTTTAAGGAAGTTCCCTTGTATTCCTATCTTTTGAAGTGTTTTCAACAGGAAAGGATGTTGAATCTTGTCAAATGCCTTCTCTGCATCAATTGAGATGATCATGTGATTTTTCTGCTTTGATTTGTTGATATGGTGTATTACATTAATTGATTTTCTTATGTTGAACCATCCTTGCATACCTGGGATGAATCCTACTTGGTCATGATGTATAATTCTTTTAATGTGTTGTTGGATATGATTTGCTAGGATTTTATTGTGGATTTTTGCATCTATATTCATTAGAGAGATTGGTCTGTAGTTTTCTTTTTTTGTAATATCTTTGCCTGGTTTTGGTATGAGGGTGATGTTGGCTTCATAGAATGAATTAGGTAGTTTTCCCTCCACTTCGATTTTTTTGAAGAGTTTGAGGAGAGTTGGTACTAATTCTCTCTGGAATGTTTGATAGAATTCACATGTAAAGCCATCTGGTCCTGAACTTTTCTTTTTAGGAAGCTTTTGAATGAGTAATTCAATTTCTTTACTTGCAATTGGTTTGTTGAGGTCATCTATTTGTTCTTGAGTCAAAGTTGGTTGTTCATGTCTTTCCAGGAACCCGTCCATTTCATCTAAATTGTTGTATTTATTAGTGTAAAGTTGTTCATAGTATCCTGTTATTACCTCCTTTATTTCTGTGAGGTCAGTAGTTATGTCTCCTCTTCCATTTCTGATCTTATTTATTTGCATCCTCTCTCTTCTTCTTTTTGTCAATCTTGATAAGGGCCCATCAATCTTATTGATTTTCTCATAGAACCAACTTCTGGTCTTATTGATTTTCTCTATTGTTTTCATGTTTTCAATTTCATTTATTTCTGCTCTAATCTTTGTTATTTCTTTCCTTTTGCTTGCTTTGGGATTAGTTTGCTGTTCTTTCTCCAGTTCTTCCAAGTGGACAGTTAATTCCCGAATTTTTGCCTTTTCTTCTTTTCTGATATAGGCATTTAGGGCAATAAATTTCCCTCTTAGCACTGCCTTTGCTGCGTCCCATAAGTTTTGATATATTGTGTTTTCATTTTCATTCACCTCGAGATATTTACTAATTTCTCTTGCAATTTCTTCTTTGACCCACTCGTTGTGTAAGAGTGTGTTGTTGAGCCTCCACGTATTTGTGAATTTTCTGGCACTCCGCCTATTATTGATTTCCACTTCATTTCTTTATGATCCAAGAAAGTGTTGTCTATGATTTTAATCTTTTTAAATTTGTTAAGACTTGCTTTGTGACCCAGTATATGGTCTATCTTTGAGAATAATCCATGAGCACTTGAGAAAAAGGTGTATCCTGTTGTTGTGAGATGTAATGTCCTATAAATGTCTGTTAAGTCTAGCTCATTTTAAGTAATATTCAGATTCTCTCTTTCTTTATTGATCCTCTGTCTAGATGTTCTGTCCATTGATGAGAGTGGTGAATTGAAGTCTCCAACTATTATGGTATATGTGTCTATTTCTCTTTTCAGTGTTTGCCGTGTATTCCTCATGTATTTTGGGGCATTCTGGTTCGGTTCGTAAATATTTATGATTGTTATGTCTTCTTGTTTAATTGTTCTTTTTATTAGTATATAGTGTCCCTCTTTGTCTCTTTTAACTGTTTTACATTTGAAGTCTAATTTGTTGGATATTAGTCTAGCCACTCCTGCTGTTTTCTGGTTGTTATTTGCATGAAATATCTTTTCCCAACCTTTCACTTTCAATCTATGTTTATCTTTGTGTCTAAGATGTGTTTCCTGTAGACAGCATATAGAAGGATCCTGTTTTTTAATCCATTCTGCCAGTCTATGTGTTTTGATTGGGGAATTCAGTCCATTAACATTTAGTGTTATTACTGTTTGGATAATATTTTCCTCTACCATTTTGCCTTTTGTATTATATATATCATATCTGACTTTCCTTCTTTCTACACTCTTCTCCATACCTCTCTCTTCTGTCTTTTTGTATCTGACTCTAGTGCTCCCTTTAGTATTTCTTGCAGAGCTGGTCTCTTGGTCACAAATTCTCTCAGTGACTTTTTGTCTGAGAATGTTTTAATTTCTCCCTCATTTTCGAAGGACAATTTTGCTCGATATAGGAGTCTTGGTTGGCAGTTTTTCTCTTTTAGTAATTTAAATATGTCATCCCACTGTCTTCTAGCTTCCATGGTTTCTGCTGAGAAATCTACACATAGTCTTATTGGGTTTCCCTTGTATGTGATGAATTGTTTTTCTCTTGCTGCTTTAAAGGTCCTCTCTTTCTCTTTGACCTCTGACATTCTAACTAATAAGTGTCTTGGAGAATGCCTATTTGGGTCTAATCTCTTTGGGGTGCGCTGCACTTCTTGGATCTGTAATTTTAGGTCTTTCATAAGAGTTGGGAAATTTTCAGTGATAATTTCTTCCATTAGTTTTTCTCCTCCTTTTCCCTTCTCTTCTCCTTCTGGGACACCCACAACATGTATATTTGTGCGCTTCATATTATCCTTCCGTTCCCTGATACCCTGTTCAAATTTTTCCATTCTTTTCCCGATAGTTTCTGTTTCTTTTTGGAATTCAGATGTTCCATCCTCCAAATCACTAATTCTATCTTCTGTCTCTTTCAATCATCATTGTAGGTATCCATTGTTTTTTCCATCTTTTCTACTTTATCCTTCACTTCCATAAGTTCTCTGATTTGTTTTTTCAGTTTTTCTATTTCTTCTTTTTGTTCAGCCCATGTCTTCTTCATGTCCTCCCTCAATTTATCGATTTCGTTTTTGAAGAGGTTTTCCATTTCTGTTCATATATTCAGCATTAGTTGTCTCAGCTCCTATACCTCATTTGAACTATTGGTTTGATCCTTTGACCGGGCCATATTTTCAATTTTCTGAGCGTGATCCGTTATCTTCTGCTGGTGTCTGGGCATTTAGTCAGATTTCCCTGGGTGTTGTACCCAACAGGTTGAAAGATTTTTCTGTGAAATCTCTGGGTTCTGTTTTTCTTATCCTGCCCAGTAGGTGGCACTCGTGGCACACGTTTGTCTGTGGGTCCCACCAGTAAAAGATGCTGTGGGTCCTTTAACTTTGGAAAACTCTCGCCGTAGGGGAGGTTCGCCAGCTGAAGCGGCTTCGAAGTGTGCTAGCCAGCCTGGGGTTCCGAACGTGGGGAGGGTTGCCGGCCGCCGCACCCCAGGAAAATGCCTGTCCAAATTTCCTAGTCGGCCCGGGGCCCCAAGCGTGGCGGGAGTGCACTAGCCGCCGCGGCCCTGGAGAGTGCACCATTCCTAGCCGGACCGGGGAGTCACGTGTTTGGTAGGGACCCCCCCGGTCACCGTTCTCCACGGCCTGGGGATTTCCAATCCAATTCTCTCAGTCGGTCTGGGGGTCCGCATGTGGTGGGGGCGCCAGCCACCGTGGCTTGAGGGGACCGCCTGCCCAATTCTGCCATCTGGCTCGGGAAGGAGGAAGGGAGGGGCTCTGGCCACTTGCTGCCCCGCTCGGGGAAGCCCGCGCCCCTCGGCGATCTCACCGGAGCGGGTTCTCTCAGCCAGTCAGCCATTCCAGGATAGGGTACGCTGTCTTTTTATCTCTGTCATGGCTCCGGGAGCTGTTTCGTATCGTTTCTACTCCTCTAGTAGCTGTTCTGGAGGAGGAACTAAGATCTGCGCGTCTTACTAAGCCGCCATCTTCTCCGGAAGTCTTGAATCATTTTCCGTTTCATGCCACCCCGCCCTCCTTGCTCGCATCTATTTGCTAATATACAATCAATATTTTAAATGTTACTAATTTTCTCAATGCTGTCTGTATGACTATACAGTTTATGATGTAGGCTTCAATATGGGGTCATGTAATGCATTTAATTGTCATACTTCTTTAGTTTCCTTTAACCTGGACAAATTCCTCAGTCTTTCATGCCTGACATTTTCTTAAGAACAGAAGCCAGTTTTATATTCTTTCCCTATTGTTATTATGAGTTTAAATTTATATTTTAAAGCCCACAAGACATTGCAATTGTTGGTTTGTTGGTCATTGTTTATATTTATTTACACATTTCCAGTGCTCATTATTCCTTCCTGCATCCCATGTATCCATCTGGGATAATTTTTCTTTTTCTTGGAGAGCTCTCTTGACTAATTAAAGCTTAATATAAATGAGTACTTCTACCACTTTGAGTAACATGAGGACTTTGAACGCTTTAATTCTATTTTTTATATTTTATGTCTGCTGATGAAAAATTCTCTCAAAGTTTTTGTCTGTAAGTATTTTATTTTGCCTTATTTTAAAGGAATGTTTTCAATGAATATGAAATTCTGGGTTCACAATTATTTTCTTTGCTCACTTTGAAGAAATGTCATTGTCTTCTAGCTTCTGTTAAGAAGACAACTGTCAGTCTTCTAGTTGCATCTTTAAAATTGATGCCTTCCTTCTCTGGCTGCTTTTAAGAGTTTTCTCTTTGTCCTTGATTTTTTTTCCAGCTATTTTATTATGTGCTTACCTATGATTTTGTTTGTATTTTCCTTTTTGAGGGTTGTGGTGCATCTTGAGTCTGTGGCTCACAGCCTCTCATTAGTTTGGGAAAATCTCAGCTGTTATCTCTTCAAATATTGTTTCAGTCCTATTCATTCTCACTCTCTCTTCCTATTCCTCCTGGATTCTAATCTTTAATTACATATATTAGGCCTGTTGACCATATTCCATATGTTTCATTTTTCTCCCCCCTGTATTTTCCATTTGTTTGTCTCCCTGCTTTATTCTGCACGTATCCGTTTGTTTATCCTCACAATCACTAATTCTCTCCTCAGCTGTTAACCCCTCAGTCAAGTTCTTAACTTTAGTTATTGTATATTTCAATTCTAGAATTTCCACATAATTCTTTTTCTTAGTTTCTATTCTTTATCTTGTTATTTAATTTCTTGAATATATTATTCAATTATTTTCAATTCCAAGTATGATAACTCTAATGTTTGGATCTTCTATGGGTTTTGTTTTTATTGTATCATTTAATTTTGGTTTTGAATAAATTCTTATATTTTCACATACTTTTAAAAAAAATTTGAAGCACATTATTGTTGTGGTTATTATTATTAGTATGATTATATAGTTAGCATACCAAAAATTAAATGCATCTTAACAACTTGATAAATTTTTATGTCTGTGGTTTCACATCCATGTAAAGTTTTACATCTATATAACTATCATTCAGATGATGGTAGTGATCATTTTCATAACCCCAGGAGTTTCCTTCCTGCCCTTTCCTTTAAATAAAGCCTCCACCCCCTCAGGTGACTCAAACTCTATTTTGACTTCCTGGAGGACAAAGGAAGGGAACCATGTGATCTGAGTCTTGAAGAGATGGGTACTTTTTTTTTTTTTCCCCAATAAAAAGAGGAGGAGATGCCCATGCCAAAAAAAAAAGAAGAGGAGAAAGCCTTCCCAGGTAAGAGGAATACTGCAAGAAATTTTCAAGTTTATCTGGGAGAGAAAAGGAAATAAGAGTGGAGAAATAGAATGGAACTAGTGAAGGATCTTGAAGGTTTGTTCAATTTTATCTTATAGATTAGTCTTCTAAATGGTTGTCAAACATATCTATGGAATATCTATTGACTTGACTTTGAACAAGTTACTTAACCACTCCAAGCCTTGATTTTCTCATGTGAAGAATGGAAATAATAACAGAACCTACTCAAAAGCTTGTCATGAAAATAAAGTGACAGCATGTAGATAATATGCTTGATACAGATTAAATGTGCAAAAAATGCAAGTGTTTATAGAAATTGAGAGTGATTATATCAACATTTAACTGAAATGATCTTTTTTCTACTAATTATTACAACAATAACCTTCTATTTAATTTTAAGTCAGACTTTCCACCATTAGATGGTAATTTACTGTATTAGTTTCTCTGTATATTTCTAGAATCTCTTGGAAGACAAATTGGAGGAGACCAGGTCTACAGAGTTACCATGGAATTTTAAATTTCTAAGTTGAATTAGCACTAGGACCAGTCCATCCATCTGTTCTTCCCTCCTTTTTTCCTTTTAAAAATAAAATAGTATTAGCAAAATGCAAAAGAAATTCAAATAATTGTACAAATATTGCCACTAAGATGGCAGCTTTGCTGAAACAGAACAGTTGGCTGGCAGATACCAATGTTGTGTTATAGTGCCAAGTATTTTTCAGAAAGATATTCAGAAAGAAAGAAAGAGAGAGAGAAAGAGAAAGAAATAAAAAGAAAGATATTTATTTCAAGGATTGGCTTATGTGATTGTGGGGCTGGCAAGCACAAAATCTGTAGAGCAGGCCAGGAGGCTGGAAACTCTGGGGCAGTAGCTGAAGCTGCAGTCTAGAGGTGGAATTTTTTCTTACTCTTGGAAATGTTACCTTTGCTTTTAAGGCCTTAGAAGAATGAGGCATACCCAGATTATCAAGGATAATCTACTTAAAGTCAGTTGACTGTAGATTGTTACTATATCTATAAATTACCTTTACAGCAGCATCCAGATTAGTATTTGAGTAAATGGATACTATGGCCAAGCCAAGGTAACACATAAAACTAATCACAAATGACATCATGTTTCTTTCTTGCTGTTCATTCCTTCATTCATTCAGGAACTAATTATTGAGCACTAGCCATGTGCCAGAAACTGTGATAGAGATGTAGATATATATAATAAGATTCAGGTAACTAATTAATAAGTAACTGTTATAGTACAACTTATCTGTAATGGGGACCCAATATTTTGTAGGGCATTTCTGTATTTCTTTTTTACTTACTTTAACTTTACCCCAGGACATAGACACACGTCTTCATTATCAAGACTTCCATAAATCACTTTGCATAGTTCTTTGTCTATGAAAAATATATAAATATCTACCATCAAAAGCAACAGTTTTATTAAATTGATGGTTTTACCAGAAAGCTTGGGCTTGGGCTCAATAGTTACTGAAATGAAAGTGAGATCTCAGCCTCATTTAACATTTTTTTTCCAAAAGCAGCGAGAAGAAAAGTCCTATTGCACAAAGGCTTTTCAAACTTTTGCTTGCATCATGTTTTCTAATGTCCGATTGTTCAAAGTCAGTCATAAGGCAGTCCTGAATCAAGGGGTAGGGAAACAGACCCCAGATCTAAATGGAAGTTGCTACAAACAATTTGTGGCTATTTATTTTTTGCCATCTACTACAATGGGTTAAAATAATTTGAAGCACATAACAGTTTGCTTGTAGCTAGTCAGATGATCACACCGATGGAGACTTACATGTTTCTGGAGGGGATCTTTCCAGGCCGAGCTGGTGATTATGTGGTTAAATCGGATAAACCAAATAATTCAAGCATAAAGGAAAATCTCCTTTGAAACCGAATTATTGGTTTTTCCCATTACATCAGCCAGACACCCTGTCAACTTGTTCTTTGTTTTGGAGGCATTAGATCTGCAATTTAAAATACTGCCTCTTTCCTTTATCCCTATGCTCAAAACCATTCCCTCAATCCTTGGAAATATATCCAAATTTCCTTCTTTTTCTTAATGAATATATACTTTCTAAACGACTGCTTTGTCATTTAGATTGTATATTCAGAACAAAGCATCCTGCTTGCCTGGTAATACTTTTTATGTTTTCTTAAATAAGTAAAATAGAAGACCTATAATAGCTGTTATGGTAATTATCTCCCCTCCATCCGCCCACCCCATGGGAGAATTACCTAGTTTTAGCAACACAAGATGTCATGTTTTAAAAATCTGGCAAGAAATAATGAAAATATACCCTTCAACAAAGTTCCGCTGAGGACAACTGAGCAGCTAAAATATTTAGCTAGGCTAATTCAATGATAAGCTTTTTAATTCAGTGCACTTTCAGGATCTTGCAATGTGACCCTATTGACCTGAAAGAATGAATGTTCATTCAAAGAATGAGCAGATTATTTGCTTCCCATCAGCAGACTTAAGTTCAGTATTTTCATGGCTTGTGCAATAAAGCTTTGTAAAGAACATATTTAAATTGTTAATTACTAGTCAGAGAAGGAAAAGTTGCAACCCAAACATATTCCAGTTCTAAACACATTCTGCCCTGTGATATACACACATACAATTGATTGCTTTCTTCAGAGAATGTTGTACAGCCACATGTCCTGGAAGAATTTGGCTCTATTCAGTTTTCTCTTGTTAGAGAGATGTTCCAATTAACCAAGGACATTTTTCAAACATCTTGAGTGGTAAAAATAGTTGGAAAGAGTGCTAATAGCAGAAGTATGCTGGCTTATCGAGTAAATAACTATGTTTACAGGCTTTGTAAAACACTACAAGAATACTCTAAAATTATTTATTGGCTTTTTTTGTACTTGTGTACATAATACATAAACACCCACTAATACATTTCACCTCCCACCAAATGCTTTTGCAATGTGCTGAAATGAAAATTAAATAATTTTGGTAATGCTCTTCCAGGATCAGAGAGGTTTTTTGTTCTGTTTGTTTTTGTTTTCTTACCACTTGTATCTAGGCACAGGGTATCAGTGGTAATTGTAGTTCCTTAAAAAGATTGTTTCTGATTATCAATGTTATATACACCCAATTTAGAAAGTTTTGAAAATGGAAAGAAGTTTGAAAAATAAAATAAAAATTGTGCATAATCCTATCACCCAGAGGTGGTAATCTTTAATTTTTTAGCATGTTCCCCTCCTTTTTCTTTACATATAAATATATACAGAAATATGGTAAGTATATATATTTTTACATGCCTCTATATAAGAGACAGTATAGCATAATGATTAACATTACTAAATCATTTAAGTTTGAATCTGGGCTCTTTCACTTTCTAATTGTGGTAGGCTGGACAATTATTATCTCTGTACGTTAGTTTCCTTAGCTGAAATATGAGGATAATATTCTAGTTTGCTAGTTGCTGGAATGCAACACGCCAGAGATAGATTGGCTTTTAATAAAAGGGAATTTATTTCATTAGTTCTTCAGAGGAAAGGCAGTTAACTTCCAACTGAGGTTCTTTCTTGCACAGGAAAGCACAGGGTGATCCCTACTGACCTTCTTTCCAGGCCTCTGGGTTCCCACAGCTTTCCCCAGGGTGATTCCTTTCTGCAGCTCCAAAAGCCTGAGCTCAGCTGTGAGTGCTGAGCTGCTTTGCCTGTGCTACGTTGAGCTCTCTCATTTAAGCATTACAGCCAATTAAATCAAACATTACTCATTTCAGCAGGCATGCTCCCTAGCCAACTGCAGATGTAATCAGCAATAGATGAGATTCACATGCCATTGGCTCATGTCCACAGCAATAGAACTAGGTACCGTCACCTAGCCAAGTTAACATCTGAGTCTAACTATCACAATATCTGTAACTTATTTTGTAGGGTTATTCTGAGGATTACATTAACATATGTAACAGCACTTAGAACATAGCACCTAGCACATAAATACTCAATGTTATAATTATAAAATAATTTTATTTATCACATAATACCAGAACATAAGCATTTTCCAAAATAATTTAAAATACTTAGCATGTGATTTAATATAATATTCCATAAGATAATTTACTTAACCATCCCTTTTTAATTAGTTAAGTATCTCCAAATTATAGTATTACTATTACATATTATTTCAACGAATATCTTAATTCATACACTTTTGTCTGCATTTCAGTTTATTAGATTAAATTAGATTCATAAACATTGAGTTTGATAGCTAACCTCCAGTATGGTCTCCAATGATACCCCTATCCTGGGACTCAGATACTGTAGACCATAACTCCTTCTCCCCACATATTTTTTGAGCTGTTTTGTGTAACCAATAAGATTTCACAAAAGTGATGATGTGGGCCTTTGAGGTTAGTCATAAAAGGCTTCAGGGCTTCCTTGTTCTGCTGGGTTGGATCACTTGCTCTAGGATAGACAGCTGACAGGTTGAGAAGGCACTTCAGCATCCCTTTGGAGTTGTCCACATATTAAGCCTGCCAATAGCCATGTGAATGAGCCATTTTGGAAGCTGATCTCCCAACCCCAGTTAAGCCTTCAGATGACTGAAGCCCTGGCTGGTAATGTGACTGAACCCTCATAAGAAACCTTAAGCCAGAGTCATCTAGCCAAATTGTTCCCAGATTCCTGGTCTACAGAAACTGTGAGGTAATAATTATTATTCTTTAAATTGCTAAATTATAGGGTATTTTGTTAGGCATTATTAATAGATAAATAATACATAGACAAACTGGATAAAGAGTAGAATATTTAAACACTGTTGATAAATTATCACGTTATCATTCCGGCAATGTTATATTGATTAACTTCCATTTGACATATGTGAGAGTATTTATTATTATCATACTGCCATCACCACTGAGTGTTCTTCTTTGTAATCTGTGATATTTCATAGCAAATATAGGACATTTTGCCATTTAAATGTATGCTTTTCTTTGATTTTTAGTGAGGTTAACATATTTTTCATGTTTCTTTTCCCTTTGTATTTCAACTTCTGGGATACTTCTTTATGTATAATTTACTCAATTTCCTTTGGGGTCTTAGTATTTTTTTCCTTGTCATTTGTATGAGTTCTTCATATATAAAATATATTAACCATTTATCATGTTTGCTATGAATATTAGTTTTCATTGGTAGTTGCTTTCCAGTTCTAATGATATATAAGTGTTTTAAATTTTTATGCAGTCAAATGAACTGTGATATCTCGTGTTTACGCTTAGAAAGCCCTTTCCTGTTCAAAGATAAGATAAATAATCCTGCTATAATTTTTGGTTTGTTTTATATTTAGATATTTAATTCATCTGGAATAAATTTCTTTTGATTTTTTATGATTAGTGATCCTTTAGTATATATTAAGTTCTTTAAGAATCTAGTGCTTGTTTCTGTCCTCTTTATTTTCACTGAAAAGCTTTTTTCTGTCAATATCACTGCTGTTTTAATTATTGTAGTTTTATAATATTTTAACAATTGGAGGGACTATTTAGTAGAATGACTTTAAGAAGTGTGACCTCATGGTTTCTCAAAGCCACACAAATTTTCCAGGATGCATTTAGATGCCATTTAAAAATGTCAAAGAGTAGGGTGGCTCTTTATATAAGAATATGAAAGAAGGCTAAACTTCATCAAGATGTGGAGCTGGTCATGAAAACATTTTAACGTTCTAGGAACCAAAGATATTTAAATTCAAATCTAGAGTTCTAGCAGTCTGGGTAGGAGTTACAGATTTCAATGAGTAGAAGAAAGAAAGAGTGATTCAAACTCAGGAATATAATGAGTTCTGCTGCTTAAATAAAGTTTGGCCAATAAATTCATTTTCATATATCTTAAGTCAAGCTACAAGAAGTTTAAAATAATTTAACTATAAACCTTCTGTAGCTAATCCTTTGATTACTTAAAAAATTTCTTTTTGGTTTTGAGTTTCAAGTTTTCATCTTCTTGAGTCAATTTTGGCCAATATCATTTTTCTGTTAATCATCCATTTTATTGAGATTTCTGATTTATCTGCATGTACTAACGTTTGTTATTTTATAATCTAAAATTTTAAACATATTACTCATTTCCTTATTTATATTTTTGCCCCTTTGTGGGCATGGCTAGAATTTGACAGAGGGGTTATTTTGTTTGTATTTGCCTGATATTGGATTTATCAATGTAACTGACATTTTGTTTATTTATATTTTATCCTTTAGGATAAAACCAAAGGTAGTTATTTGAGAAAAATCAATAAAATTGATTTTATCAATAAACTAATAAAATTGTCAGCTTGGCTGACAATAAAAAAGGAAAAAAGAGAGGATGCAAATAAAATCAGAAATGAGAGGAGAGTCATAACCATGGACTCTGAAGAAATAAAAAAAATCATAAGAGGATGCTAATAACAACTATACACTGACAAGCTAGACAGCTTAGATGAAATGGATAAAATTCCTAGAAACACATGAACAAGCTACGCTGACTTGAGAAGAAATAGAAGATCTCAACCAACAATCACAAGTAAAGAGATTCAATCAGTCATCAAAAATCTTCTTACAAAGAAAAGCCCAGTGCCAAATGGCTTCACAGGGGAATTTTATCAAACATTCCATAAATAACTAGCACCCATTCTGTTCAAACTCTTCCACAAAATTGAGGAAAAATTACCTAACTCATTTTATGAAGCTAACATCACTCTAATACCAAAACTGGGTAAAGGCCCTATAAAAAAGGAAAACTACAGGCCAAACTCCTTAATGAACATAGATGCAAAAATTCTTAACAAAATACTGGCAAATTGAATCCATTTAAAAAAGAATTATAGAAAATTTAATTATACATTAAAAGAATTATACACCACAACCAAGTGGGGTTATACTAGGAATGCAAGGGTGGATCAACACAAGAAAATCAATCAATGTAATACAGCACATTAACAAGCTGAAAGGGAAAAATCATATGATTATCTCTATTGATGCTGAAAAGGCATTAAGACAAAATTCAACATCCATTTCTGATAAAAACACCTCAAAAAGTAGGAATCAGAAGTAACTTCCTTAATATGATAAAGGACGTATGAAAAACACATAGACAGCATTGCTCTCAATGGTGAGAAACTGATAGCCTTCTCCCTAAGATTGGAAACAAGACAAGGATGCCCTCTGTCACCACTGTCATTCAATATTGTACTAGAAGTTTTAGCTTAAGCAATAAGGCAAGAAAAAGAAATAAAAGGCATTCAAATCAGAAAGAAGAAGTGAAACTTTCATTATTTGCAGATGACATGATACCATACTTGGACAATCTTGAGAAACCTACGACAAAGCTACTTGAGCTAATAAATTCAGCAAAGTGGTGATATATAAGATTAATGTGCAAAAATCTGTAATGTTTCTATGCAAAAGCAATGACCTAACTGAGGAGACAATTAAGGGGAAAAAATCCATTCAAAATAGCAACTAAAAGAATCAGGTATCTAGGAATAAACTTAGCTAGGGATGTAAAGGTCCTGTACAGGGAAAATTATACAGCATTGCTAGAGGAAATAAAAAAAAGACCTAAATAGGTGGAAAGACATTCCCTGCTCATGTCTAGAAGGTTAAATGTAGTTAAGATGTCAATTCTACCCAAATTGATATACAGATTCAATGCAATACCAGTCAAAGTTCTAACAACCTACTTTCAAGACTTGAAAAAGCCAGGAACCAAATTCATTTGGAAGAGAAAGAGATCTTGAATAGCTAAAAATATTCTAAAAAAGAAAAATGAAGTTGGAGGATTAACACTTCCTGATTTTAAAATTTATTATAAAGCTACAGTGGTCAAAACAGTATGGTACTGGCACAAAGATGGAAGTATTGAACAATGGAATATAATCAAGAGTGTGAAAATAGACCACCAAATCTATGGTCAACTGCTCTTTGGGAATCCACTGAACTGGGACAAAATAGTCTTTTCAGTAAATGGGCATGGGAGAACTGGATATCAATAGCCAAAAAAATAAAAGAGGACCTTTATTTTACACTCTATACAAAAATTAACTCAAAGTGGATCAAAGACCTTAATATAAGAACCGGTACCATAAAACTCCTAGAAGAAAGCATAGGGAAACATCGTCAAGACCTAGTAATAGGAAGTAGCTTCCTAAACTTTACCCCCAAAGCACAAACAATAAAGGAAAGTTCCTCAAAATCAAATGCTTTTGTGCCTCAAAAGACTTTGTCAAAAAAGTGAAGAAGCAGCCAACTCAATGGGAGAAAATATTTGAAAAATCATGTATAGAATTAAGGTTTGATATCCTGTATACATGAAGAAATTCTACAACTCAACCCCAAAAGGACAAACAACCCAATTATAAAGTGGCCTAAAGATATGAATAGACGTTTTTCTGAAGAGCAAATACAGATGGGTAAACAGCACATTTCCTTTTATTAGCTATAAGGAAAATGCAGATCAAAACTACAATGACATACCACCTCACACCTGTAAGAATGGCTGCTATTAATCAAACAGGAAACTATAAATGTTGGAGAGGATGTAGAGAAATTGGGACATTTATGCACCCTCCCCACTACATGGGACATGACATCTAGGGGTGAAAGTCCCCCACGCAATGTGGGAATTGACTGCCAAGGATGAGCCTGGCCCTGGCATGTGGGATTAACAATGTCTTCCTGACCAAAACAAGGAAAAGAAGTATAAATAAATAAGGTATCAGTGGATTAGAGAGTTCAAATTGAGTTGGGAAGCTACTCAGGAGGCTGCTGTTGTGCAGCTTCAGCTAGATGTTGCTGCTTGTCATAGTTTGCCAGACCCCAACCAGGGCCATTCCTGCCAACCCTGGAGAACACCTGGGGCTTTGTGTGGGATTTGGGGGTGGGGTGGGGTGGTGGTGGGTGGATTCCACGTACTATGATTGCTTTATAGGGGCCTGCAACCTCTGGATGGATTCCTAGGCCAGAGAAGTACTGAAGTGGGGCCAGCCTCTCCAGAACATCAACTAGTTTTCATCCCCCTGTACTGTATTATCGACAGCCCTTTCCAACATTAAGGGGTTGGGGTGGGCATAGCCCAGGTGCCCCTGGGAATTGGAAGGGGATTGCAACCCATGCCAGGCTCTGAAATCTGTTCTACAACTCATTGCTGCAGGGTCTTTGAAATTTGTTGCTTTTTTGTATATATGTTATTTTTAAATAACTAAAAAAGAAGAAGATTGATTCAATGGTCTCTGAGTCCCTACTGATCAGAAATCCTTCATTTTATTTTTAGTGGTTTGGTCCAGATTTGCAACCTGGGATTTGGCCATCCCTACCTTCTGGTATTGTCATCTTACTTACTTTCACAGAGGTCAACATTTACCAAAGTCTTTATTCTTGTAAGGCACTATCATTTACATGCATTAAAGGCATATGACTTATGTCTTCTCCATTTTACAGGTGAGGACGGTGGAGCTTCGAGAAGTTGTGGAATTTATCCAGATCCCACAGCTATTAACTGGTGTATGAGGTTCAGAACCAGGTAAAACTGACTTTAGAGCCAAAGGCTTCCATCTTGTACCATGTGGCAATTGACTTTTCTTCTTTTCTGCTTGCTCCCAATTATTTTATCCCAGTCTTTACCAAATCAAGAAATTTAAAATGAGAAAGAATAGAAAGCTTTCAGGTTTTAGAAGTCTGTGAAGTTAACAAAAAAAACAATAAATGTGATTCTAGTTAGGATAGAAAAATAGCAATAATACAAAGTTCCACATTGCAAAAATTGGGAACATAGCTTTTTCCTCGGCCTCCCCATTCCTTTTTTTGAAACTTGAGCGCTTTCTGTTCCTAATGACACTTCAGAGGGCACTAAATCAAAAGGATAAATCATGTGTAAACATGGTGTTGATAGTGTGTTCTATTCTCAGTTATTTCCTTGTTTTAACAAATGAAATCAAACTAGGATATGTTAAATTTCTTACAGTTCATCACATTGTAGCTTAATTCATTACAAAAGCATGTAAAGTAACTCCAAACTATTGTATTTCTAATTATCACCCATATAAATTCAGCTTTCTACATTTCATTTGCAAATGACTATTTTATACATCACAGAAGGTTAGAGGTGGAGAGGAACTTACATATCATCAAGTCTGGTTCTTTCTTCCTAAATGTGCAAATTACATATCTGTGAATGTACTAGAAGAACTACTACATAAATATGTCAAATGTTCCAAAGTGTTTGGAAAAAGAAGAGTATTCTCAAACTCACTCTAGTTTTATTTAAGGTCTAATCTGCTCTCTTTGATGGAAAGTAATACTTAAGTAAAATTTTAGTAAAAAGTATCTTCAATGGAAAGTAAAGAGTTTTAGAAATATGCTCATACTGGCAAGACAGATTTAAATACACAGTATATATATATATATATATATATATATATATATATATATAATACTAAAGCTCAGAAATCGAAGCTAAATGGAAAATTATCTATTTGTAACTGGCTCCCTCTAGTGAGAATTGTTTAAAATTTCATGATTCATTTATGAATCTTTGAACTGGTATTTATTTGAAGAGCAGTTTTAATTTTTAAGAACTGCATATTCTTGACTTTCATTCCTTGTAGAGTCCCAGATTGTGGACCAAAGGACTTACTTTTTATTTATTTTCTTTGTTTTTATGTAGGACTTACTTTTTTGTTTTATAGGACTGATGTTAGAAATTAATTTATGTTTAAGACCCAAAGATGCACATAAATTAGTTGTGCCCCAACACCATAATTTCAACTTTTTTGAGAAACAATAAAATTGACATTAAAGATAAATGGTGGTGGAAAAGTAAAATACCAACTGTCCTTGAGGTGAGAAGTGGGAGTGAGGAGTAAGAGAAAGAGGGTGATGAAATTGCTCCAAAATTCAGAAAGAAAAGAATTGCATGGTTACACATCACGTGTTGCTTGCACCTGCTTTTCATTTACTTTTTTGGATACCCTCTGAGGTAGGTATTTTTCCCTTATTTTTCAGGTCAGGAAACATCCTCAGAGCTGTTTTCAGAGCACCCTCCATTCTGTGGTGTGCCACCAGATTGCCCTCAGGTCTAAGGTGCTCTTTCCTCCAACTGCTGGTATGATGCCCCTCAGCTGTATCACTCTCTTGGACTTGTCCTCAGCTAATGAAAGACATTTTGCCCAAGATGATGCTCCCTCCCTAGGAACAGTGCCCATGTCCAGTGATTGGCTGGTGTGGGGGAACAAAGATTTGTCTGTGTTGTCTCAGTTTGGGATATCTCTGAGACTGGGATATCACTGTTCCAAAATTCCCCCCATGGGATCCACTGAAACCCCTGTTGTTACTGCATTGCAGTTTAAGTTTTCACTCTGCCCAATCCTTCCTCCTTTACTTTTCACAGACAATATTTGTGAAAGCAACTCCTAATAACCTCTGCACAGAAATCTCAGCATCTGAGTCTGTTTCCTGGGATACCCAACCTATGACAGACAGTACTGGATATGGTTCTAGGAAGTCATCTCTACAATGGGATTTTGTTGCTGCATGTGGCTGGCTATAAGAAGGAGCCCATCATGGGGAGTAGGCAGAGAACTAATAGCCCAAGATATGCAGTTCCAATAAAATTGTTAAAACTTTCAGAGGTGGTGGACTGGCATGGGGTACTAGTGGAAAGGAATGCATTGACAGGTGCAACATCAGGTGTTTGAGAGTTTCAGGGAAATAGTAAATGTAAGAATTTTGGAGTCAAGCAACAAAGGTACTTGTGTTAGTTAGATTCAGTTGTCAACTTGGGCAGGTAAGCATACCTAGTTTTGTTGCTGTGAACTTAAGCCAATGGTACATGACCCTCATCTGCTGCTAATTACATCTGCAGTCAGCTAGGAGGCATGTCTGCTGCAATGAGTGATGTTTGACTTAATTGGCTGGTGCTTAAATGAGAGAACGCAAGGTAGCACAGCCTAAGCAGCTCAGCATTTCTCATCTCAGCACTTGCAGCTCAACCCAGGCCTTTGGAGATACAGAAAGAAGTCACCCCGGGGAAAGTTGTTGGAACCCAGGGACCTGGAGAGAAGACCAGCAGAGACCATCCTGTGCCTTCCATGTAAGAAAGAACCTCAGTGGAAAGTTAGCTGACTTTCCTCTGAAGAACCAACAAAATAAATCCCCTTTTATTAAAAGTCAATCCGTTTCTGGTGTGATGCATTCCGGCAGCTAACAAACCAGAACAGTACTGATATAAGGGAAAGTGTGAAGCCAAGATGCCTCTTTGACTACATATAGACTCATCTCCTGTAGTCTGAGAGCAGTAAAAGTGGAGGACTTATAAATTATGAGTAGCAGAGTTCCAGAGAATGTTGAACCCTTAACTCTAGCTGGTCTGCGATGTTCAAATCAGCAGCCTGATTTGGAAGGAGTGAGAACCTGAGTCTTGGAATGGGGACATCTGGGTTGACACACTAAAAAGTTTTGTATCCTCAGATTCCCTGGAGCCCTCTGGGCCTTAAGTACCCACTTCTCCTTGTGAAAGGCTAATGATCCTGTTTATCTGAAGATGATGCAGAGGATCCTTCCTTGCAAGAAAATGTGTACCTGCTCAGGATCCACCCCATCTCCTCTCTTGGCCATCAGATCCATAACTAGGGTCAAGTCACTTCATAACTGGGCCAGAGAAGTACTGAACCTGCTAATAGAGAAAAGGGACTATATTCTGTAGGTGAAGAGCTGGCCAACGTGCATCACCAGAAACTGGGAGAGCATGTACAGGACTGGATCCTGAAGGTGTTGAATCAAGAGGACAGAATATAAAATTAGAAAAGGGAAAATATTTATATGGGAGTATTCTCATAATACAGGATTTACACCTTGGCAAGGACCCCAAGAGATGGCACTAACATACTTCAAGGTTGCCTCTTTGAAGCCTGGAAAAAAGATGGGCCCACATTGAGAACTGCCATGGCAAATGGTGAAGGAAGGAATCAAAATGTCCACAGAAGTGGGCATGCTAGGCTGGATACGCTATGTAGACCAGAAGACTCACCAATTGACAATGTTCTGTGGGAGGGCCTGGAGGATACACTATTTACCCAAGTGATAAAATAATGAGTTGGTGATAAGGGTGCCAGCATTACTGAGAAGCTCTGGAGTTGCGGTTGATGGTAAGAGACGCTGTTATAGAATTAGACTCACTGATAGCAATGGAAATGATAGGGTCTTGAGATAACAGAGTCTAGGTGGCAGTGCTCAACTGCCATAAGCAGATGGGTGCAATTATCATAATAAACAGCAAGTCTGAGTGGCAGATGGTTAGTGGCAGAATGATGATGGTTAATGGAACAAGGCATTTCCATAGGCAAGATAGATATGTGGGTGACAAGCCTATTCATTTGTTTGTCTAATTTGTTTATTTATTTAATCAAATCTCAAATAGTCTGGAGGCTGACAGCAGTTGTCCCAGTCAAAAGTCATGATCCTTTTTCCAATTTCTCAGACCTAGAACCCCACTACTTAAAGGAGAGGCTAGATCTCCCATGAGGAAGAACCCTGTAACACCATGGCAAATGTATATCAGAATGATTACCACAATCCTTTCCCCAAAGCGTCTATAACCTTTTATTTATGTAATTATATGCTGGGGATAAGGTGATTATCAAGCATTTCAAGGACTGTTGGACACAGGGTCTGTTGATCTTGATAACTGGGAGCTGGGAATATCATCATATCCTTCTGTTATAGTAGATTCATATGGAGGTCAAGTGAAAAATGGAGTCCTGGTGCAAATTTGGCTCCTAGAGGATCCATTTGGTTTACTCAGTGGAGAGTGTCCACTCCCTGAATATGCAATTGGAGTAGACATACTTGGGAGTGATTGGAATCCTTATTTGATCTACTCACTTGTGGGGTAAAAGCTACCACAGTGGGGAAGGACAAGTGGAAGTATTTGAAACTCCCTCCCTCTCATCCCTTCTCTCCCTGGACAAAGTAGTAAATAAAATACAGTTGATCCCCAGAAAAGGCAGAGATTAGTACCATTCTTAAAGACCTATAAGGATGCACAAGAATTGCCCTCGTTATACCCCCATTAACTCTCCAATCTGGTCCCTTAAGAAGACATATGGATTCTGGAGGATAATGGTGACATATGGCAAACTCAACCAAGTTGTAGCCCCAATTGCAGCTTAGGTGTCAGATGTTTTATTTTCACTGGAGTAGGCTCATACAGTATAAGGCATGTAGCCATTGATATGGCAAATGTGTCCTTTTCCATATCTGATTCCTATCCCTATCACTCAACCCTCCTCTGTACTCCCATAATTTCCTGTACTTAGCCATATGAAAACACATTGTCCTATCGTAACCAACTACTTACCTAATCGGTATCAGTATGTGTCACCCCAAAGCATTTTTGAAGGCAGGGGCATTTCAATCTTATATCATCTGTTCTCAGCACAGGGAATGACATATAAATATTTCAGTGCAGTAATAAAGTTCTTTCCTTTTTAAAGGCTTACTTAAAGGCTCATCACCACTTGAGAATTGACACATACCATGTACTAACTTGGTTACCTTTGGAGCCAAGAAAATATTTTGACAAGTATTTCATAAATGATATTAATGTAACTTTTTTAAAAAATGAAAATTATAAGATGTTTAGTATATGAAAAAGTAAAAATAAGCCCTGATAGGTAGTACAATTTTTATATTTAAAAGGTAGAAATAAAACTTCAATTGGAATATTAATTTCCAAGATCCTCACTTGGTGCTTCTTTATAAAGTACTCTAGAAGGTGATAATTTTCTGTTTTCATAAATTAGCAAAATAATGATGTTATATATATTTTTGAAAGCCTTAATGAATGTTATCAAAACATATATCCTTTTGGGCGGGCCGCGGTGACTCAGTGGGCAAGAGTGCTTGCCTGCCATGCCGGAGGACCCCGGTTCGATTCCCGGCCCCAGCCCATGTAAAAAACAAACAAACAAACAAAATATAATAAAACAAGAAAATGTTTAAAGATGTTTCCCTTTCTTCCTTCCTTCCATCCTTCCTTCCTTCTCTCTGTCTTTCCTTCCCTTCCTCCCTCTCTCTAAAAAAAAAAAAAAAAAAAAAAAAAACATATATCCTTTTCTATAAACATTTTAAAAATATTGACTTAAGCCTATGAACAAAAAGATCTAGAAAATCATGTTCAGAATCTTGAATGGTTATCAATATAGTTCAAAGTATGAATTTGTAACTGAAATTTGAAAAAAAATTTAGAATTTTATTTAAAAAAAAAACACTGTATTCATTGTAGAGAAGTCCAAGAAAGGATATAGAAATCACAAGAAATACCATCTCTCAGAATAGTTATGAATATTTTGTGATTTTTTTATAGTTATGTAACTTTTTACGAATTTTTCTATAAATATGTAACCTTTTAAGAATTGGGTTTTCACAGTACATTCTGTTTAATAACCTACATTGTAATAAGCTTAATTCTCGTTTTTTTAATGCTGTTTGGGTCACATTTCATTCTTTTCCCATGTGAGTATCCCATTATAGCCTCACTATTTGTTGAATTTTTGTTTGTTTGTTTTTGCTTGTTTGGGATGTGCATGGGCCGGGAATCCAGTCTGGGTCTCCTGCACAGCAGATGAGAATACTATCATTGACCTACCCCAGCACCCCCTAATTCTTATTTTTGAACGCTTAGATTATTTTCTAGTTTCTTCAGTGGTTAATTACATTTTTTTTAGTTTCCTGGCTTCTTTTCTAAGTTAGTTCCATCCACAAAATATCTTGTTCCAAACTTGTTCCATTCACAAAATATCTATTTTCTTCTCTTTCTAATACCATTTATATTGCCAAAATTCTATTAGGGGAGTGCCAAGATGGTGGCTTAGCGAGGTGTGGGATTTGGTTCCTCCTCCAGAACAGCTAGTAAATAGCCAGAAACAGTACAGAACAACTTCTGGGGCCACATCAGTGACCAGACACAGCGTACCCTAGTCTGGACCAGCTGGGTCGGCTGCAAGACCCCCAGAACCGTGAGTTCCCCAAGCTGTGGTGGCCGGCGCCCCTTCCCCACAGGCTGCTTTCCAGAGGGGAAAGGAAAGGGACTTTATCAGTGGCAGGGACTGAGCACAACTAAGCCTCAATTGTGGAATTAATGAACAATTCTGACTACTAAAAATAGGCCCCCAGCTCACCTGAACCTGGTCAAAGTGGAGGCTGCTGATTTTTGACCTGGCACCGAGGGGGCAGGGCTGATGGAAAAAGAAAAAAGAAAAAAAGGAACAGAGGTTTTTTGGATCAGATCGCACATAATACTTGAAAGGGTCTGGGCTCTGAAGGAAAGGAGGGGGCACATAGGATCTGAAGGTACACAAAGCAACATACCAACTTATGCTTTGATTGGCAAACCTGAGACACAGGAGTCCTGCTCTGAGAAGGATTTTTCTCTTTCTTTTTTTTTTTTTTTTCTGGCTGTTATGTCTACAAAGGCTGGACTGCCTTTGACACAGCAGCTGGGCTTCTCAGGCTGGCAACTGCCCCAGGCATCGGCAGAAACAAGCTTGTTGGAGAGCTTGTCTGGAGCCTGTACCTTCCTGAGGAGAGGGGTGGGGCCCAGCTCAGATGGATTCCCTCCCTCAAGAAATTCAGACACCAGGGTTTGGAAATTTGAAGCAATTAAAGCCACCCTACAACCTCTTCTCTGTTTCCACCAAGCCCCCAGCAGGGAGAGTCTGCTGAAGTTAATAAGTGCCACATACTGGGCAGGATAGGAAAAACACAGAGTCCAGAGACTTCACAGGAAAGTCTTTCAACCTGCTGGGTCTCACCCTCAGGGAAAACTGATGCAGGTGACTCTACTTCCTGACAGGAGGACAATTTGGTCTCATAAAATCTGGATGGGGTTTATAATACCTAAGTAGACCCTCCTAAGTGTGGGGGGAAAAGGGTACCATACAGGCAGGGTAAGAAACAAGAAAACAAGAACAGAAGAATTCTGCTCTGTTAAACAAACGAAGCTAGTGGTCCAGAATAAACTGAACTGAATGTCGAAGAACAGATAGACAACAAAGTCATCCAGCAAGAAAATCCTAGGTAAAAGAAGTGAAAACTATCTCCAGAATAAACTAATTAAGGTAATTAAATGCCTAGATGACAGCATTTAATAATGAATCACACTAGGAAAATTGAAGATATGATCTAGTCAAAGGAACAAGCTAATAATTCAAATGAGTTATAGGAGCTGAAGCAATTAATTCAGAATATATGAACAGACATGGAAAACTTCATCAAAAAACCAAATCAATGAATTGAGGGAGGATATAAAGAAGGCAAGGAATGAACAAAGAAGAAATCAAAAGTCTGTAAAAACAACTCACACAACTAATGGGAATGAAAGACACGGTAGAAGAGATGAAAAAAACAATGGAAACCTACAATGTCAGATTTCAAGAGGTAGAAGAGAGGATTAGTGAACTGGAGGATGGAATATCTGAAATCTGACAAGCAAAAGAAAATATAGGGAAAGAATGGAAAAATATGAGCACAGACTCAGGGAACTGAATGACAACATGAAGTGCACGAATATATGTGCTCTGGGTGTCCCAGAAGGAGAAGAGAAGGGAAAAGGAGAAAAACTAATGGAGGAAATTATCACTGAAAATTTCCCAACTCTTATGAAAGACTTAAAATTACAGATCCAAGAAGTGCAGCATACCCCAAAGAGAATAAACCCAAATAGATGTACTCCAATTCACTTACTAATCGAATGGCAGAGGTCAAAGAGAAAGAATCTTGAAAGCAGCAAGAGAAATGCAATCCATCACATATAAAGGAAGCCCAATTAGACTATGTGTAGGTTTCTCAGGAGAAACCATGGAGGTGAGGAGACAGTGGGATGATACATTTAAATTACTAAAAGAGAAAAACTGCCAACCAAGAAGTCTATATCCAGCAAAATTGTCCTTCAAAAATGAGGGAGAAATTAAAATATTTTCAGGCAAAAAATCACTGAGAGAATTTGTGACCAAGAGACTGGCTCTGCAAGAAATACTAAAGGGAGCACTAGAGGCAGATACAAAAAGACAGGAGAGAGAGGTGAGGAGAAGAATGTAGAAATGAAGATTATCAGTAAAGGTAAAAAGAACAAAAAAAGAGATATGACATATAAAATCCAAAGGGCAAAATGGTAGAAGAAAGTACTACCCATACAGTAATAATACTAAATGTTAATGGATTAAACTCTCCAATCAAAAGACATAGACTGGCAGAATGGATTAAAAAACTGGACTGATCTGTATGCTGTCTACAGGAAACACATCTTAGACCCAAGGATAAACATAGGTTGAAAGTGAAAGGTTGGGAAAAGATATTTCATGCAAATAACAATCAGAAAAGAGCAGGAGTAGCTATACTAATATCCAACAAATCAGACTTCAAATGTAAAACAGTTAAAAGAGACAAAGAAGGATGCTATGTATTAATAAAAGGAACAATTCAACAAGAGTATATAACAATCATAAATATTTATGCACAGAACCAGAATGCTCCAAAATACATGAGGCAAACACTGAAAAGAGAAATAGACACATCTACCATAATAGTTGGAGACTTCAGTTCCCCACTCTTATCAATGGACAGAATATCTAGACAGAGGACCAATAAAGAAACAGAGAATTTGAATATTACAATAAATGAGCTGGACTTAACAGACATTTATAGAACATTACATCCCACAACAGCAGGATGCACCTTTTTCTCAAGTGCTCATGGATCATTCTCAAGGATAGACCATATACTGGGTCACAAAGCAAGTCTCAATAAATTTAGAAAGATTGAAATCATACAAAACACTTTCTCAGATCATAAAGGAATGAAGTTGGAAATCAATGATAGGCAGAGTAACAGAAAATTCACAAATATGTGCAGGCTGTACAACACACTCTTAAACAACCAGTGGGTCAAGGAAAACTTACAAGAGTAATCAGTAAATATCTCGAGGCAAATGAAAATGGAAATACAACATATCAAAACTTATGGGATACAGCAAAGGTAGTGCTAAGAGGAAAGTTTTTTGCCTTAAATGTCTATATCAAAAAAGGAGACAGGGCAAAAATTGAGGAATTAACTGTCCACTTGGAAGAACTAGAGAAAGAACAGTAAAGTTACCCTGAAGCAAGCAAAAGGAAAGAAATAACAAAGACTAGAGCAGAAATAAATGAAATTGAGAACATGAAGACAATTGAGAAAATCAATAAAACCAGAAGGCGGTTCTATGAGAAAATCAATAAGATTGATGGAACCTTAGCGAGGTTGACAAAAAGAAGAGAGGATATGCAAATAAATAAAATCAGAAATAGAGGAGAAGACATAACCACTGATCCCACAGAAATAAAGGAAGTAATGACAGGATACTATGAACAACTTTATGCTAATAAATTTGACAATGTAGACAAAATGGACAACTTTCTAAAAGGCATGAACAACCAACATTGACTTGAGAAGAAATAGATGACCTCAGCAAACCAATCACGAATACAGAAATTGAATCAGTCATTAAGAAGCTCCCCAAAGGACTGAGCCCAACCAAACCCCAATAGTGGTGTTAATGGACAAATTCTGACTACTAGAAGTAGGCCCCCAGCTCAGGTGAAACTGATCAAGGTGGAAGTCCCCTATTGGGCTAACTGAAAAAGAGGAAAGGGGGTGAAACAGAGCCCACTGCGGCTGTTTCTACGGAGGCTCGGTTGCCTTGGGCTCAGCGCCAGGATTACACAAGGTGCAACTGCCCCAAACACAGAAACAGGCTGCTTTCAGGGCTCTCTACCACATGAACCTTCCCCATGGGAGGGGTGAAACACAACTCAGGTGGAGTCCCTCTCTCAGGGAATTCAGATCCCAGGACTTCACAATTTGAAGCCATTAAAACCAGCCTACAACCTTTCCTCTGTCTCCACCATGCACACAGCAGGAAGAGCCTTGCAAAGTTAAAGGAGCCACAACATCTTTTGCTGGTGGGACCCGAAGACAGACAAGCACCACATACTGGGCAGGATAATAAAAACAGAGCCCAGAGACTTTACAGGAAAGTCTTTCAACCTGCTGGGTCTCACACTAAGGGAAATCTGATTAAATGTCCAGATGCCAGCAAAAAATAACAAATCACACCAGGAAAATTGAAGATATGGCCCAGTCAAAGGAACAAACCAATAGTTCAAATGAGATACAGGAGCTGAGACAACTAATTCTGAATACACAAACAGAAATGGAAAACCTCTTCAAAAACCAAATCAATAAATTGAGGGAGGACATGAAGAAGGCAAGGGATGAACAAAAAGAAGAAATGGAAAGTCTGAAAAAACAAATCACAGAACTTATGGGAATGAAAGATTCAGTAGAAGAGATGAGAAAACAATGGAAACCTACAATGGTAGATTTCTAGAGACAGAGGTTAGAATTAGTGAACTGGAGGATGGAACATCTGAAATCCAAAAAGAAACAGAAACTATAGGGAAAAGAATGGAAAAATTTGAGCAGGGGCCCAGGAAATTGAATGATAATGTGAAGCACGCAAATATATGTGTTGTGGGTGTCCCAGAAGGAGAAGAGAAGGGAAAAGGAGGAGAAAAACTAATGGAAGAAATTATCACTGAAAATTTCCCAACTCTTATGAAAGACCTAAAATTACAGATCCAAGAAGTGCAGCACACCCCAAAGAGAATAGATCCAAATAGGTGTTCTCCAAGACACTTACTAGTTAGAATGTCAGAGGTCAAAGAGAAAGAGAGGATCTTGAAAGCAGCAAGAGAAAAACAATCCATCACATACAAGGGAAACCCAATAAGACTATGTGTAGATTTCTCAGCAGAAACCATGGAGGCAAGAAAACAGTGGGGTGATATATTTAAATTACTAAAAGAGAAAAACTGCCAACCAAGACTTCTATATCCAGAAAAATTGTCCTTCAAAAATGAGGGAGAAATTAAAACATTTTCAGACAAAAAGTCACTGGGAGAATTTGTGACCTAGAGACCTGCTCTGCAAGAAATACTAAAGGGAGCACTAGAGTCAGATATGAAAAGACAGAAGAGAGAGGTGTGGAGAAGAGTGTAGAAAGAAGGAAAATTAGATATGACATATATAATACAAAAGGCAAAATGGTAGAGGAAAGTATTACCCAAACAGTAATAACACTAAATGTTAATGGACTGAATTCCCCAATCAAAAGACATGGACTGGCAGAATGGATTAAAAGACAGGATCCTTCTATATGGTATCTACAGGAAACACATCTTAGACCCAAAGATAAACATAGGTTGAAAGTGAAAGGTTGGGAAAAGATATTTCATGCAAATAACAACCAGAAAAGAGCAGGAGTAGCTACACTAATATCCAACAAATTAGACTTCTAATGTAAAACAGTTAAAAGAGACAAAGAAGGACACTATATACTAATAAAAGGAACAATTAAACAAGAAGACATAACAATCATAAATATCTATCTATGCACTGAATCAAAATGCCCCAAAATACGTAAGGAATATACTGCAAATACTGAAAAGGGAAATAGACACATCTACCATAATAGTTGTAGACTTCAATTCCCCACTCTCATCAATGGACAGAACTCTAGACAGAGGATCAATAAAGAAACAGAGAATTTGAATATTACAATAAATGAGCTAGACTTAACAGACATTTATAGGACATCACACCCCACAACAGCAGGATACACCTTTTTCTCAAGTGCTCATGGATCATTCTCAAAGATAGACCATATGCTGGATCACAAAGCAAGTCTCAACAAATTTAAAAAGATTGAAATCACACAAAACACTTTCTCAGATCATAAAGGAATGAAGCTGGAAATCAATAATAGGCAGAGTGCCAGAAAATTCACAAATACGTGGAGGCTCAACAACACACTCTTAAACAACCAGTGGGTCAAGGAAGAAATCACAAGAGAAATTAGTAAATACCTCGAGGCAAATGAAAATGAAAACACAACATATCTAAACCTATGGAATGCAGCAAAGGCAGTGCTAAGAGGGAAATTTATTGCCCTAAATGCCTATATCAAAAAAGAAGAAAGGGCAAAAATTCGTGAATTAACTGTCCACTTGGAAGAACTGGAGAAAGAACAGCAAACTAACCCCAAAGCAAGCAAAAGGAAAGAAATAACAAAGATCAGAGCAGAAATAAATGAAATTGAAAACATGAAAACAATACAGAAAATCAATAAGACCAGAAGTTGGTTCTATGAGAAAATCAACAAGATTGATGGGCCCTTAGCAAGATTGACAAAAAGAAGAAGAGAGGGGATGCAAATAAATAAGATCAGAAATGGAAGAGGAGACATAACCACTGACCTCACAGAAATAAAGGAGGTAATAACAGGATACTGTGAACAACTCTATGCTAATAAATACAACAATGTAGATGAAATGGACAAGTTCCTAGAAAGACATGGACAACCAACTGTGACTCAAGAAGAAATAGATGACCTCAACAAACCAATCACAAGTAAAGAAATTGAATCAGTCATTCAAAAGCTACCCCAAAAGAAAAGTCCAGGACCAGACGGCTTCACATGTGAATTCTACCAAACATTCCAGAAAGAATTAGTAACAACCCTACTCAAATGCTTCAAAAAAATTGAAGTGGAGGGAAAGCTACCTAATTCATTCTATGAAGCCAACATCACCCTCATACCAAAAACCAGGCAAAGATATTACAAAAAAAGAAAACTACAGACCAATCTCTCTAATGAATATAGATGCAAAAATCCTCAACAAAATTCTAGCAAATCGAATCCAGCAACACATTAAAAGAATTATACATCATAACCAAGTAGGATTCATCCCAGGTATGCAAGGATGGTTCAACATAAGAAAATCAATTAATGTAATACACCATATCAACAAATCAAAGCAGAAAAATCACATGATCATCTCAATTGATGCAGAGAGGGCATTTGACAAGATTCAACATCCTTTCCTGTTGAAAACACTTCAAAGGATAGGAATACAAGGGAACCTCCTTAAAATGATAGAGGGAATATATGAAAAACCCACAGCTAATATCATCCTCAATGGGGAAAAATTGAAAACTTTCCCCCTAAGATCAGGAACAAGACAAGGATGTCCATTATCACCACTGTTATTCTACATAGTGTTGGAGGTTCTAGCCAGAGCAATTAGACAAGAAAAAGAAATGCAAAGCATCAAAATTGGAAAGGAAGAAGTAAAACTATCACTATTTGCAGATGATATGATACTATACATCGAAAACCCTGAAAAATCCACAGCAAAACTACTAGAGCTAATAAATGAGTACAGCAAAGTAGCAGGTTACAAGATCAACATTCAAAAATCGGTAGTGTTTCTATACACTAGCAATGAACAAGCTGAGGGGGAAATCAAGAAACAAATTCCATTTACAATTGCAACTAAAAGAATAAAATACTTAGGAATAAATTTAACTAAAGAGACAAAAGACCTATACAAAGAAAACTACAAAAAACTGTTAAAAGAAATCACAGAAGACCTAAATTGATGGAAGGGCATACCGTGTTCATGGACTGGAAGACTAAATATAGTTAAGATATCAATTCTACCTAAATTGATTTACAGATTCAACGCAATACAAAGCAAAATCCCAACAACTTATTTTTCAGAAATAGAAAAACCAATAAATAATTTATCTGGAAGGGCAGGGTGCCCAGAATTGCTAAAAATATCTTGAGGAAAAAAAGCGAAGCTGGAGGTCTCACGCTGCCTGACTTTAAGGCATGTTATGAAGCCACAGTGGTCAAAACAGCATGGTACTGGCATAAAGATAGATATATCGACCAATGGAATCGAATAGAGTGCTCAGATATAGACCCTCTCTTCTATGGACATTTGATCTTTGATAAGGCAGTCAAGCCAACTCACCTGGGACAGAACAGTCTCTTCAATAAATGGTGCCTAGAGAACTGGGTATCCATATGCAAAAGAATGAAAGAAGACCCGTATCTCACACCCTATACAAAAGTTAACTCAAAATGGATCAAAGATCTAAACATTAGGTCTAAGACCATAAAACAGTTAGAGGAAAATGTAGGGAGATATCTTATGAATCTTACAATTGGAGGCGGTTTTATGGACCTTAAAGCTAAAGCAAGAGCACTGAAGAAATAAATAAATAAATGGGAGCTCCTCAAAATTAAACACTTTTGTGCATCAAAGGACTTCATCAAGAAAGTAGAAAGACAGCCTACACAATGGGAGACAATATTTGGAAATGACATATCAGATAAAGGTCTAGTATCCAGAATTTATAAAGAGATTGTTCAACTCAACAACAAAAAGACAGCCAATCCAATTACAAATTGGGAAAAAGACTTGAACAGACACCTCTCAGAAGAGGAAATACAAATGGCCAAAAGGCACATGAAGAGATGCTCAATGTCCCTGGCCATTAGAGAAATGCAAATCAAAACCACAATGAGATACCATCTCACACCCACCAGAATGGCCATTATCAACAAAACAGAAAATGACAAGTGCTGGAGAGGATGTGGAGAAAGAGGCACACTTATCCACTGTTGATGGGAATGTCAAATGGTGCAACCACTGTGGAAGGCAGTTTGGCGGTTCCTCAAAAAGCTGAATATAGAATTGCCATACGACCCAGCAATACCATTGCTAGGTGTCTACTCAGAGGACTTAAGGGCAAAGACACAAATGGACATTTGCACACCAATGTTTATAGCAGCATTATTTACAATTGCAAAGAGATGGAAACAGCCAAAATATCCATCAACAGACGAGTGTCTAAACAAACTGTGGTATATACATACGATGGAATATTATGCAGCTTTAAGACAGAATAAACTTATGAAGCATGTAATAACATGGATGGACCTAGAAAACATTATGCTGAGTGAGACTAGCCAAAAACTAAAAGACAAATACTGTATGGTCCCACTGATGTGAACCGACATTCGAGAATAAACTTGGAATATTTTGTTCGTAACAGAGACCATCAGGAGATAGAACAGGGTAAGATAATGGGTAATTGGAGCTGAAGGGATACAGACTGTGCAACAAGATTGGATACAAAAACTCAGAAATGGACAACACAATACTACCTAATTGTAATGTAATTATGTTTAAACACTGAATGAAGCTGCATCTGAGGTATAGTTTTTTTTTATTATTATTTTTAAATTTTTTTCTCTCTATTATCGTTTTATTTCTTTTTCTGTTGTCTTTCTATTTCTTTTTCTAAATCGGTGCAAATGTACTAAGAAATGATGAATATGCATCTATGTGATTATATTAAGAATTACTGATTGTATATGTAGAATGGAATGATTTCTAAATGTTGTGTTAGTTAATTTTTTTAAATTAATAATAAAAAAAATAAGCTCCCCAAAAAGAAAAGTACAGGACCAGATGGCTTCACATGTGAATTCTACCAAACATTCCAGAAAGACTTAGTAGCAATCCTGCTCAAACTCTTCCAAAAAATTGAAGAGGAGGGAAAGCTACCTAACTCATTCTATGAAGCCAACATCACCCTCATACCAAAGGCAGACAAAGATATTACAAAAAAAGAAAACTACAGCCCAATCTGTCTTGTGAATATAGATGCAAAAATCCTCAACAAAATTCTAGCAAATCGAATTCAGCAACACGTTAAAAGAATTATACACCATGACCAAGTAGGATTCATCCCAGGTATACAAGGATGATTCAACATAAGAAAATCAATTAATTTAATACACCATATCAACAAATCAAAGCAGAAAAAACACATGATCATCTCGACTGATGCAGAAAAGGCATCTGACAAAATTCAACATCCTTTCCTGTTGAAAACACTTCAAAGGATAGGAATAGAAGGGAACTTCCTCAAAATGATAAAGGGAATATATGAAGAGCCCACAGCTAACATCATCTTCAATGGGGAAAAACTCAGAAATTTCCCCCTAAGATTGGGGACAAGACAAGGATGTCCACTATCACCACTGTTGTTCAATATTGTGTTGGAAGTTCTAGCCAGAGCAATTAGACAAGAAAAAGAAATACAAGGCATCAAAATTGGAAAGGAAGAAGTAAAACTCTCACTGTTTGCAGATGATATGATACTGTATGTTGAAAACCCTGAAAAATCCACAGCAAAACTACTACAGCTAATAAATGAGTACAGCAAAGTGGCAGGTTACAAGATCAACACTCAAAAATGTATAGTGTTTCTAAATACTAGTAATGAACAATCTGAGGGGGAATTCAAGAAAGAATTCCATTTACAAGTGCAACCAAAAGAATAAAATATTTAGGAATAAATTTAACTAAAGAGACAAAAGACGTATACAAAGAAAACTACAAGAAACTGTTAAATCACAGAAGACCTAAATCAATGGGAGGGGATACCATGCTCATGGATTGGAAGACTAAATATAGCTAAGATTTCAATTCTACCTAAATTGATTTACAGATTCAATGCAATACCAATTAAAATCCCAACAACTTACTTTTCAGAACTAGAAAAACCAATAACCAAATTTATCTGGAAGGGCAGGGTGCCCTGAATAGCTAAAAGTATCCTGAGGGAAAAAAATGAAGTTGGAGGCGTCATGCTACCTGACTTTAAGGCATATTATGAAGCTACAGTGGTCAAAACAGCATGTTACTGGCACAAAGATAGATATACTGACCAATGGAATCAAATAGAGTGTTCAGATATAGACCCTCTCATCTATGGACAATTGATCTTTGATAAGGCAGTGAAGCCAACTCACCTGTGACAGAACATTCTCTTCAATAAATGGTGTCTAGAGAACTGGATATCCATCTGCAAAGATGAAAGAGGATCCATATCTCAAACCCTATATGAAAATTAACTCAAAATGGATCAAAGACCTAAACATTAGCTCTTAAGACCATAAAACTTTTAAAAGAAATGTAGGGAGATATCTTTTAAATCTTATAATAGGAGGTGGTTTCCTAGACCTTACACCCAAAGCATGAGCATTGAAGAAATAAATAAATGGGAATGCCTAAAAATTAAACACTTTTGTGCATCAAAGAACTTCATCAAGAAAGTAAAAAGACAGCCTACACAATGGGGGACAATACTTGGAAACGATATATCAGATAAAGTATCAGCTATCCAGAATATAAAGAGATTGTTCAACTCAGCAACAAAAAGACAGACAACCCAATTACAAAATGGGCAAAAGACTTGAACAGACACTTCTCAGAAGAGGAAATACAAATGACCAAAAGGGACAGGAAAAGATGCTCAACTTCCCTGGCTATTAGAGAAATGCAAATCAAAACCACAATGAGATATCATCTCACACCCACCAGAATGGCCATAATCAATCAAACAGAAAATGACAAGTGCTGGAGAGAATGTGGAGAAAGAGGCACTCTTATCCAGTGTTGGTGGGAATGTCAAATGGTACAACCACTGTGGAAGGAAATTTGGCAGTTCCTCAGGAAGCTAAATATAGAATTGCCAAATGACCTGGTCCTCTACTCGGAGGACATGAGGGTAAGGACACAAACGGAGATTTGCACACCAATATTTATAGCAGCATTATTTACAATTGCGAAGAGATGGAAACAGCCAAAATGTCCATCAACAGATGAGTGGCTAAACAAACTGTGGTATATACATATAATGGAATATTATGCAGCTGTAAGACAGAAAAAAGTTATGAAGTATGTAACAACATGGATGGACCTTAAGGGCATTGTGCTCAGTGAGATTAGACAGAAAGAAAAGGACAAATACTGTATGTGTATGGTCTCACTGATATGAACTGACATTCGTGAATAAATTTGGAGAATTTCATTGGTAATAGAGACCATCAAGAAATAGAAATAGGGTAAGATATTGGGTAATTGGAGCTGAAGGGGTACAGATTGTACAACAGGACTGATTGTAAAAACTCAGAAATGGATAGCACAATACTACCTAAAATGTTATACAATTATGTTAAAACACTGAACGTGAGAATGATAGAGGGAGGAGGGCTGGGGGCACAAATGAAATCAGAAAGAAAGATAGACGATAAAGACTGAGATGGTATAATCTAGGAATGCCTAGAGTGTATAATAATAGTGACTAAATGTGTAAATTTTAAAAATGTTTTTGCATGAGGAAGAACATACGAATGTCA
This sequence comes from Tamandua tetradactyla, assembly GCF_023851605.1. Lineage (NCBI taxonomy): Eukaryota > Metazoa > Chordata > Mammalia > Pilosa > Myrmecophagidae > Tamandua > Tamandua tetradactyla. Next base: position 94,172,344 of record NC_135333.1, on the reverse strand, counting down.
TTACTGCAGGGTGTTGAAAATAGATAGCAATTAATGTTTTAAAATTTTAACTTATGTGTGATACTATAGCAAAAAATGCTTATTTGGTACAAAATTTATATTTTGACTAGTGCCTTTCTGAATATAACTTATGTAGACAGCTTAATTGAACACCATAAGTACATGGAACCTTGAGTAGGGCATGAGATTTTGTTGGTCTGACCAGAGTGATGCCCCGATAAATCCCAGAGTGATTTGAACAGTGAATAAAAAAGTATTTACAAAGTCCCCTTGGGGGAATGGTGAGAAAGGGGGAAAATTCAACTTCCCCAAGTTGAATTCTTGATATTCTCACAAGCAGTGGGGACAATCAAAGCAATAGACTGAGCCCCCAATCTTGGGGTTTGTTCATATGAAACTTAACCCCTCAAATGATAGGTCAAGCCTACTTAAAATTAGGCCTAAGAGTGACCCCCAAGAGAACCTCTTTTGTTGCTCAGATGTGGCCTCTCTCTCCAGCCAACACAAGAAGCAAACTCACCACCCTCCCCCTGTCTACGTGGGACATGACTCCCAGGGTTGTGGACCTTCCTGGCAACGTGGGACAGAAATCCTAGAATGAACACAGACCCAGCACCAAGGGATTGAGAAAACCTTCTCAACCAAAAGGGGGAAGAGTGAAATGAGACAATATAAAGTGTCAATGGCTGAGAGATTCCAAACAGAGTTGAGAGGTTATCCTGGAAGTTATTCTTATGCATTAAATAGATATCACCTTGTTAGTCAAGGTGTAATGGAGAGGCTGGAGGGAATTGCCTGGAAATGTAGAGCTGTGTTCCAATAGCCATGTTTCTTGAAAATGATTGTATAATGATATAGCTTTCACAATGTAACTGGTGTGCTTGTGAAAACCTTGTGTCTGATGCTTCTTTTATCTACCTTATCAACCGACGAGTAAAACAAATGGAATAAAAATAAATAATAGGGGGAACAAATGTTAAAATCAATTTAGATTCAAACGCTAGGTATCAATGAAAGGAGGGGTAAGGGGTATAGTAGGTATGAATTTTTTTCTGTTGTCTTTTAATTTCTTTTTCTGAATTGGTGCAAATGTTCCAAGAAATGATCATGATGATGAATATGCAACTATGTGATGATATGAATTACTGATTATATATGTAGAACAGAATGATCATAATAAAAAAAATTAAAAAATTAAAAAAAATCAATTGGCCATACCAATTGATTTTTATGAGGGTTTAAAAAAATTCTATTAAAGAATACTCAGAATGTGTAGAAACCAGAATAAGCCTTGGATCCCAGTTAAAACCTAATCAACACTGACCATAGAGATATGATTGTGTTGGAATTTGTAAGTTCTGTTTCCCTATCACATATTCCTGAATTACCCAGGCTCTAGCAGTCACCTTATGGCCAGACTCATGTTCCACTTTGTGTCCCTAGAGAGCCATAGAGGCTTCTGCCTCCTCAGGTCATGACTGCAGCATAGACCCAACCAATTTAGGAAGCAATAGATTGTGTTTGAAGATGCCTGGATATTGTTTCTTTATATCATAACCAGGAGAGACTAGCTGAACAAACTCAGGAAAATTGGCCTATTCCTTCTTTGGGAGTTTGCTCTCCTGGTTCATACCATTGAACATGTACATGCAGAGATGCCTGAGTTGGCCAATAAAAATACAAGGTACCCAGTTAAATTTGAATTTCAGATAAACAATAAATAAATTTTTATGTATATATGGACCAAATATTGAATGAGACAAATATTGCATGGGATATACCTATACAATAAAAATCATTGGTCATTTATCTGAGATTCAAATTTACTGGGCATCCTGTAAATTATCTGACTACTCTATGCCCAGCTAAGTCTTAGAATGCAAGGACTCAGTGAAGCCTGAAATTCCACTGGGTGAGAGCTCCAGTTTTATTTCAAATATAATGTTCTAATTCCTGCTTTCTGTTATTGTCATTTGTGGGTTTATCCTTAACATATGTCTTTAGGAGAGGCCGTGTAACCTTTCTCAATAGGAATTCCAAGAACAGTTAAGCCCTACTGCCCAATGACATCCATTGCATGGAATTCATAACTTTTCCCCTAGCATCTAGAATGGTGTCATCTATTCTATATTCCAGATTCACCATCCTTGGGAAGATTGAGAAATGGCATTCAAATCATGTGCGTTCAGAGGTTTAGATGAGAAACTCTTATTAAGAAAGGCTGCAGTCTGTTTATATCCTTAACCTTTTCTTAACCTTTCAAACAATGGTTAATTTACCTTCTTTCTTCTGAGGACCTGGATTTCCCCCAAAATACCTCAAGGAGGAGCTGCCCATTTTCCCATATCTCCTGCTTTTCAATCTTTGCTGTTATCCTTTCAGTAGTTATCATATCTCTGTTCTTTCATCCTTAATAAAAATTCTTCCTCCCTTTCAGCTCAAAGCACTTCCTTTGGAATTGTCTTCTTTTTTGGAGGTCTTCTCAGACACTTCCCTGTTAGCCACATCTAAAGTAAGTGCCCTATTCATTCTTCCTCCTGGTCTTTTATTTGCCTTTGGAGCCCTACTTATTTGGTAATATATATATAAATAGATAAAAGCAATATAGTTGATTAAGTAAATACAAAATTTTATGTAGTTATTTTATTACTAGTGGGTATAAATCTTATTCCCCAGACTGAGGTATGCAAGAAGTATTTAACTTTATTATCTATAAAAGGAAAATATCCTATTCTAAGCTGTCATTCAGCCCAGGCGTCAGGCTTAATCTCAGTCATCTTCGGGATTCTCTACTGCCAGCTCTGGGCTTTTAGTCAAATTCAGAGGTTTGCCTAGTTCCCAGGGGGCCAGTTACTCAACTGGTTTCTTTGGTCATAGTTCTTTGTCCCTTTTACTGGGTTCTTCCTTCCTTCCAGACCACACAGTTTTTCTTTCAGTTTTCTTGTTAACTGTCCAAGCTGATTTTTACCTTAGATCCTTTGAACTTTCTGTTTCTAAAACACTCTTATTTAGATATTTATGAAGCTGGTTGATTTGGGGAAGGGGAGTAAGAAAAAGAGAATTAGAGATGATATTTTTAGGCTTTTGGCTTGATAGGTTGGATGGATGATGGCCCCATTTACTGAGATGTGAGGGTTGGGGGAGGAGGTATGAAACTTGAGAAGTCTGTTACTAGCTTACGTCCATAGAGTGCTTGAATGTTATTTTAGTTATCTATTTCTTGCATTACCAAATTACCCCCAAATTTAGTGGTTGAAATCAACATTTATTATCACACAGTTTCTTTGGGTCTGGAATCGAGTCACAGCTTAGCTGGATCCTCCAGCTCTGGGACTCACAAGTCATCTCAGGACCCAACTGGGAGGAATCCACCTCCTAGCTCATTCAGGTGATTTTTGGCACGATTCAATTCCTTGCAGGTTGTTGGACTGAGGCCTCATTTCCTCATGGACTATTGACAGGATGCTTCCCTCAGTTTTTTTGCCATGTGAGTTGCTCTATAGAGCTTCTCACAACATGGCAGTTAGCTTCATTAAAGAGAACAAGAAAGAAGGCAAAGAAGAGTGCCAGTTAGAAAGGGTACAGGCAAGATGGCAGGCATAGTCTTCTGTAAGTTAATCATGGAGGTGACATTCCATCATTTTTGTTATATTCTGTTAGTTAAAAGCAAGTCATTAGGTCCAGGCTGCACTCAAGGGAAGGGGATTACACAAGGGTTGAATACCAAGAGGTGGAGCCCATTGGGCGCCATGTCCGAAGCTCCTTACCACAGGTATGTAGGCACTGTTCTAAATGTCTTACATGCCTTAATTCATTTAATCTTTATAACACACCTTAAGATAGAAAAGCTATTACAATTTCCAATTCACAAATGAGAGACCAAGAGGTAAGGTCACTTATCTGAGGTCACACCACTGAAGTCAGTTGGGGTTGCAGAGATTTGAACAGAGATTTGTCCAGTTTCAGCATCTGTATTTTTAACAAAATGGGCTACAGAGTCTGAAGTGGAGGTGTCCAGTAAAGAACTAGAATCTGGACTTTACAGGAAAGAATTGGGCTAGCAAAAGAGATCTGTAAAATGGAATTAACTAATCCTAAAATAAGAATTACAGCTGATGCATAGTTTGTTTCTCTGAAGCACTTAGACTTCTCTAGTGTACCATATTCATTCTATCTTCCTTCTGTCCCTCCTTCCTTTCCTTTTTTTTCTTCTTTCAACAAATAATTACAGATGGCCTACTATATATCGGAGAATGTTCTTTGGATACAAAAGATGACATAAATTTGAAAAGATGAAAAAGTTGTTGAACAACTTGTAGTCTTGCCTGAAATTATCTACTAAGTCATCGATTCCAGTTTGAACTGTCTTCCTATTAAATGTACCACTATTATGTGTTGTGATGGGACTATCAAATAAGCAATTTGTAAAGCATTTGCACAAATTTTAACCAGGCTTACTACTTTGCTTTCTTTATTATCTACTTAGCAATCAAAACAACTCTTTCATTCAAACATATGATGTTGAAAATAATTTTATAATATTTCCAATTAAGTTAATTTTCACATTGCTTTTGTGTTCTTTGTTATCGCAAGTAGAATGATAAAATTCTGTTTTACATTTTATTAATGAATATGAGGTGTGCTTTTCCATTTGGGTCACTAATAGCTCATTATGATCTAATTTCAGAAATAATGAGTTCAGTACCCAATCTACAAATTATACAATAACTAACTTCTCCAAATGAACCACAATTCAGAGTGAAGCTCAGCAGCCACCTTTTTTTTTTTTTTTTTACATTTGTGCAAATCTCTAACAAGCCAAAGCTTGATGGTCCACTTCAGCTAAATAGACTGGACAGAATTTAGAAGTTCATTAGCAGGAAATTTGACCCAGAACCAAGATAGGGCATTACAGAAATGAAGAAACAATGAAATGAAACAATTTAAATCCACATTATCCAATCCCTGATTTATGGATAGAGAAGATCATTGAAGTGGCAGCCCTGATTCTTATTCAATAAAGCCATAAAAACAATAAGACTGACAATGATGCTCCACTTCAATCTCTGCTGAATAATTAGACTAGTAACAAGAAAAATCTGTTATAAAAACCAGCCTATGGAGACTATTAGCAAAGAAAATAGTGCTATCAGGGAAAATCTAGCTACTGGTTTTGTTGTATGCTGTATGGCGGGGGGTCACATTTCATTCTTTTTCCATGTGGTATCCCGTTATTACTGCACCATTTACTGAATTTTTGTTTGGTTGGTTTTTTTGTTTGTCTGTTTGCTTGCTTGCTTTTTGCGGAAGTGTGTGGCCAGGATGAACCTGGGTCTCCTGCATGGCAGGTGAGAAATCTACCGTAGCTTATTGTATTTTGATAAGCATATGAGCTACCAATTTTGTTACAGTTGCTAGGAAAGTCTAATAAAAGATAACCATTTCTAAGGCATATATCTGAGAGAATCTCATGGTAGCTTCTTTTGGGCATTTTAAAAAATGTCATGTCATTGCCATAGAAAGTCTGATGATTTACATGGTTGTGCCAGAGCTCTTTAAATTTTCCTATTAGAATTATGAGAACTTCATTTTCAGAAGTGCTCATTTTTATGTGACTGAGAGGCCAATACAGACAATCTCCAAAGAATATCATCCTCAAGAATCAAATAAAAATTAGCACACAAAAGGATTCAGACACAACTGCTGAAAGTGTTCACTGGGTCTAAATCATGCCATCAGTCAAGGCTTTATTGAAAACCTACTAAGTGCTTAGCATACTTCTAGGTACTCTGGGGTCACTGGAATCCCAAACCTGCTCATTGCTGAATCTGATGAGCTTTAACAAATAAACAGATACCCAGGGCCCCACTTCTGAAGAGTCTCATTGATTAGGCTCTGGCATGAGGCTCTTGGGAAGCTGTACTTTTTTGGGGGGGAAGCTGTACTTTTAAAAAACCTCCCAGGTAATTCTGATGATTAGTCAGGACTGGGAGCCATGCCTGCACTGTTTCTCAAAGCGTGTCCCTGGACAGCAGCATCAGCATCACATGGGAAATGCAAATGCTCAGGTCCCACAGCAGACCTCCTGAGTCAAACTCTGAAGGGAGGCCCGGCAATCTTGGGTTTTACAAGCCTTCCAGGTGATTCTGATGAGTGATAAAGTTAGGGAATCATTTTAGATTTTTATATTATTGAGTCCCATGGCCTTTTCTCTAGCCTAAGATGGATGTCTACGTTCTTCTTTCTTTCTTTCTTTTTTTTTTTTTTTTCGCTACACAGCTAAAGGAATAGGATTTACCTTTTACTCCTTAGGTATAATAACCAGTCTTGGGATTCTATTCATCTTCAGCATATTTGAAGAAGTTTACGGGAGAAATGCACTTCCTCGACTTCTCAATTCCTTGATGCTTGGGAAGACAAGAATATATAGAGTGAGGCCTTTTTGTATTCAAGGAAAATAGTAACCAATATGGGAAAGATCAGATATTCTGGGATTCTATCCTGTTCCTGGACATTTACCCTCAGTTTTTATTCCTGATATTTTAGTTAAATTATGGTACCTTTAATCAATGAGATTGTATTTAGTCATTAAAATGGATAGAAACAAAGAGTATTAAATAACTTTACAATAAGTGCATTTGCTACACCATTAAACAAAGGCAATCTCCCTACCTACTTCAATACTTAGAAATAAAATAATAAAAATGGCAAAATAGTTTATATAGATTAACTAATTTAAACCTCCCCCAAACCCTCTAAGGTAAGTACTATTCCAAAAGTATTCTAATATCCATTTAATTCTTGAGGAAACTGTTACCAAGAGTTATAGTAACTGGCAAGTAATTGGCAGAGCTGGAATTCAAACCTAAGCGAAGTGGGTTCAAGAGTCTGTGCTTATAACCACTGGGTCTTTAAATAAGGCTGTGTCAGTTTATATTTGCTGTACTAGCATAATGATTAATAGTGCATTATGCTATTATATAATAGAAATAGAAAATTTTGAGAATTTCATTCTCAGAAAGTCACAAATTGTATGATAAATCATGTGGTCACACTAGCTATAGGTGAATAACAACCATGCTCAAAATAAGAAGGAAGTTCTCAATGAATTAGAAACTGGGAGGATTTTCAGAGAGACTGAGAGCATGTAGAATCAGTTGGGAGAGGAAGCTAGCAACCCTGATTAGGACTGGCATCAGGAAGAACAGTATCACAGAGATTAGTGAGTAGGTGGACCTCATTCCTGGAGGCTGTCAAAGCCTGGAAGGGTCCACGAGCAGCAAACAGAAGAGTAGTTGGGTTACAAAAGCAGGAATAGCTAGTTCAGTTATAATTGCAAAAATGGCCACAGTACAGCTTCTCCCATTAAGAGTTCTTATCTATTTCTCTATCTGTCAAATCTGGGCTGTCCTTGTGATTTCTTTGACCAAAAGAATGTGGTAGAAGTGCTGCTGCAAGTACTGGACACTGCTGCCATGTGAACAAGTCTGGACTAGCCTCCTGGAAGCTGATACATGGAAAACCAAAGTGCCCCTTCTGACAGTCAGCCAACTGCCAGACATGCAAGGGAGGCCACTTAGGACCAGCCAGCCCTCAGTGGACCAGCTAAGTGATTGAATATCCAGCAGCTGACCATGAATGCATATGCAAGAGCATAGAAATGCCTAGTTGAGCCCAGCCCAAATTGCTAACCTACAGAATTGTGAGCTAAATAACTAGTTGTTATTTTAAACCACTGTTTTCAGGTGTTTAGGGATGCAGCAACAGTCAAGGAAGAAATGGAACACTTTGCAAGTACCTCCAACTTCCATTCCTCAAGGTCTAGGCCGTGTTCTATGGGGGAGGGGGATGTCTGTGTCAGGCAGAAAGCAGTGCTCAGGGTAGAACGGCAGGGCCTAGGCCTCTGAAGTTACTCGGGAAAATGAAACAACTGAGCTTAGAAAATTAGCAATGAAATATCTCACCCAATGAGATTTGTGTGTCATTTTTCCTAAAGATAAATCATGTATACTGCAAAAGCAAGGTATGAACAGGGTAAATTTGGGCAAATATCTAAGAGATGTCTCTTTTAAGGAATTATTCTTATTCCCTATATAATGTTGCTATTTCTCAGGTATTAGAATTACAGCTGAATGCTACCACAGCCCACAATTTCTGTCCCAGGAGAGGTTATAAAAAGAGGATGCTTTCTCCCTTTGAAGCAGACACCACATGTTTGCCTGTAAATTGCAGACAAAGCCCCTGTTTCATTGCCAAGATAAGTAAATGAAATCAGAACTGCTTGCAAGTTTGCAAAAATGAATCAATCTCATTAGCAGAGGGTGATATCTAGCATTGTTTTAGACAGAGAATAAAGAGAAAAATAGAAACACCCTTTGATTGGCCTCTGTCTCTTGTCCCCTAAAATTTTTATCTCATGGTCCATTTCAAAGAATTAAAAATAGGCTTAAGAAGGAAAAAAGATTAATTGTATTTTCAAATGATGCACAAAGCTTAGATAAAACATCCAAAAAAGATATATTAGGCAAACAATAAGGAAAAAAAACACTAAAGAGGATAATGAAAAACATTTTATAATGACAAAACGGACATTATCCAAAAAATAGGTCATGAACTTATATGGAACCAACCACGTATCTTCAATATATACAAAGCAAAACATGGTAGAACTATAAGGAGGAATAGACAAATTTATAATTATAGTGTAAGATTGTAAACTTACTTTCTTTTAGAGACTGACAGGTAATATTCTCTCGCCAAGTAAGACATTTCTGAGAATTCAGTTAACACAATTGACAGGCTTTATCTAGCATATGTATGTGTGTGTGTGAACCCAACTAATAGAAGGTAGACATTGCTTCCTAACAGTTTCTATGCAGTTATGTGGCACACTCAAGCACCTGAAGTCTATCACATAGTGTTGGAGAAGGAGCACTGGCTGATGGGGTAAAAAGTTGGGCTTTATTTCTAACTTCATCAACTTGCTGAATGACTTTGAATACTTAGACCCTTGATTGCAAATTCCTCATCAGTTTTGACTCACAGTTTTCATAGGCTTGATTTAAATAGGCAAGTATGTATTGAGTGTTTAAAATGACTGAGGCACTGAGCCAACACTGGGGCTTAATTGTTGGCCCAGATAAAGTCTTTACCTTTAAGGAGTTCACAGATTAGTAGGTAGACAGACAAGGAAAAGGGAAATGTTAATGCAGTGGTTGAGATAAGAGCTATATTAGATTGGAGGGCTATAGAGCCCTTCTTGACTAGTCAAGAGGACATTGTGTTCTGGAGTAATAAAAATGTTCTAGAATTGATCATGGGGTTGTAGGCTCAACTGTGTGAGCCACTGATTATATACTTCAGTTGGTTTGTGTGTTGTGTAACTATATCTCAATAAAACTGCAGACAAAAACAGAAGACACTGTGGAGTAAGTGATGCCTCAGCTGAGACTTAAGTCTGATTGGGACTTAGGCAAATGGCGAAAGGGGAAAGGCTTCAGACCAGGGTTCCCATGGGTGCAAAAAGAAATGAGAAATGAGAAGCACAGACCTGGGTCAGGAGGGGAATCGCGGAGGGGCGGCAGCTGCTCAGGGCTATTCTGGTTACCGGCTCGGGGAATGATTGGCAGCAGAGTCTTGGAAAACTGAGCAGAAAGGGGTGTCGAGAAGGTGCCGGAAAAGGAGGTCTGAGCGGCTGCTGCAGCCCCATCCTCTGTGTAACTGGTCCTTTGCGATGTCTTCGCCTCCTAGTCCCAGCGACGGCGTTGCCTAGTGCAGGGGCCACGCTCTCATTAGATTTCTTTTGAGGTCGTAGAGCTAGTGATTTTGGTCTGCCATTTGCTACTCTTTAAGTCCCGCAGTCCTGTTTTCTATTGCTCTCTGCTCCTTAGGGTCCCTTTAGATTCCTGTAAAAACTTCTGCTGCATCATGCCGGGGATCCTACGAACAAGTGAATTCTGATTCTTAGAAAGGAATTAAATTCCAAACTGCACATGTTCTCTCACTTGGTGTTTCTCGGAGAATATTTAACCCCCCAATAAATTTTCTTTACATCTGTTAGAATCAGTTTTGCTACTGTAGCTGTGATCTCTATTGAGGAAATTCCCTCCTCCTTCTTTAATTTAGGATAAAGAAAACGGTTGAAAATACACCATAATGAAAACAAATAGCAGAACCCCTTTATTAATAAGTCTATCCTACTTGTTCAGGTAACATACGTTTAAGATATTTGAATCACAAGTGGCAGGCAGAGGTAATTGCTTCTGGATGCAGATGCTAATATTCCTTAAGTTTCAGGTGCTTCTATATTTGGATGAATGTTTGAATGCTGAATGAATTTTATACCATGTTTAGTCTTGCCACAGGGCTCACTAGGACAAACAACCCAGGCCCTTTTATTTATGAAACAAGTTACAGTTGCCCTCTGTACCTTTCCTTATCTGTGCATTGAGTACATTCCATGTGCCAGACACAGTCTGCGGAAGGAGAGGACTATTACTTGATATTTGAAACAGAAAGCTGAATTTAATACTTAAGCACAGTCTCTTTGAACAAAGCAGGGAGCTGATCTTATGTTGGGTTCTGGAAGTGAGGGGTTACGAAGATTGGTGGACTTTTCAAGGTGGGAGTGGGTTGATGGAGCCACTAAATCTGGTTGTTCAGATGATACTGTTATGGATTGGCTGACTTTCAAAAGTCTGGGACTGTTCCTGGCTGGTTTTCAGAAGTGTGTGCACTTAGGCAAGTTGCAAATGATTCATTAACCCGAGGCAAGCTGTCATTGATCCATTAAACCAGTTTAGATCTGGTTCTGACAGTTAGTTGTTACCATAACTACAGAACATTTGATCATTTCCTAGCAATGTGGAAACTTTTGTATTTTCAGGTCTCTGCCTTCAAGAAAAGTATAACTTATGTGGGGGAGAAACATGTACAAACTTTAGGCTTCTTGTTGAACATAGAAGATTGGATATATGCATTTCCCTCTGCTCCTTCTTGAATCTCCTACTGGGTGATGTCAAAGTAAAAAAAAAAGAGGCATAAATCTATGAGGAAAAGAGAAAATAAGCCTCCATCCCTAACTGGGCTTCCAGAATGCTGGCAGCTGGTTGACACCAAGGTAAGAAATTGGAGGGAGAATTTCTATCTGGGAAAATGACTCCAGGAAAAAAATACCTAGAGAGGCTGTTTTAGTTTTCTAGGCTGCATAAAGCAGATACCATGAAATGGGTTGACTTTTTGTTTCACTTCTTTTTTTTTTTTTTGGGGTTTTTTTTTTTGTTGAAATGGGTTGACTTTTTTTTTAAATAAAAATATGTTTGTAAAAATACATAAAACTAAAAAGCAAATGATACACTGAAAGTACATTAAAAGGCTAGCATCTGTAATATGCAAGGAACTCTTCCAAGAAATACCAAGCAATAATTTAAAATGTAACCAATATGAAGGATCCTAAATATCTTAAAATGGTCATTCTCACTAGTAAATGGGATACTAATTAAAAATGCAAGAATTAGTTACAATATTTTTAAACTTTTTTTATTGTACAGTATAACAGATGTACAAAGCAAAGAAATAAAAGAGCAATAGTTTTCAAAGCAATCTTCAACAAGTGGTTATAGGACAGATCCCAGAGTCTGTAGTGGGCTAACGTACTATGAGCTCGTATTTTTCCTTCTAGTAGCTCCATAATATAGGCAGCTAGAGGGCTTAAATATTTTTTTTATCTCAAATCGATTTTTTTCTTCTTTTTTTTTTTTTTTTGTGAAAAATGACACATATACAAAAAGAGCTATAAATTTCAAGGTGCAGCACCACAATTAGTTGTAGAATATATTTCAAAGTTTGACATGGGTTATATTTTTAATTTCACAATTTTAGGTTTCTAGCTGCTCTAAAATACTGGAGATTAAAAGATATCAATTTAATGATTCAGCATTCATATTCATTTGTTAAATCCTATCTTCTCTGTATAACTCTACCATCACCTTTGATCTTTCCATACCTCTCTTTAGGGTTGTTTGGCCTATAGCAATTCTAAATTTTTGATATTGGAAGGTTCTCTCACTAATATGGGGTAGGGAGATGAAACTATCTGATATTCTGAAGACGTTGGTCTAGGTTTCTAACTTATCTGGGCCAAGGACCCATCTGGAGGTTGTAGGTTTCTGGAAGGTTACTCTAGTGCATGGAACCCTTGTGGATTCTTATATATTGCCCTAGGTGTTCTTTAGGATTGGCTGGAATGGTCCCGGTAGGGGGGTTTGGCATGTTATGATAGGTAGCAACGTCTAACTGAAGCTTGCATAAGAGCAACCTCCAGAGTACTCTCTCAACGCTATTTGGATTCTCTCTGCCACTGATACTTTATTAATTACATTTCTTTTCCCCCTTTTGGTCAGGATGGAATTGTTGATCCCATCATGCCAAGTCTGGATTCATCCCTGGGATTCCTCTCCCATGTCACCAGGGAGAATTTCACCCCTGGATGTCATGTCCCATGTAGGGAGGAGGGCAATGATTTCATTTGCAGAGTTGGGCTTAGAGAGACTGAGGTCACATCTGAACAACAGAGGTCCTCCAGAAGTAACTCTTAGGCATGCCTATAGGTAGTCTAAGCTTCTCCACTACCTACATAAGCTTCACAAGAGTAAGCCTCATGATCAAGGGCATGGCCTATTGATTTGCATATCCCTAAAGTTTGAAACAGTATCAGGGGATTCCCTGATGGTAAGGTTTAATAGTTTCGTATTCTTTCTCCCCTCCCTCAGGGGACTTTGCCAATACTTTTTGATTATCTGCTTAATATGCTCTAGGATGTTTCCAGGCATTATAATAATCTATATAGGATTAAAGGACCTCTTCCTTATTCTAGGCTCCCTGTGTTTCAGTTGTTCAAATGAGCTATACAGATAGGTTGAATTAGATTATGCACTACAGAAAATTTCAGTTCAGATCAAATAAACCTTTCTTCCATTGGTCTCATAGAGTATGTGTAGTTCTAAAATATAGACACTGTCTTCCTTACCCCTTTGTTCTAAATTACTTTAACCCCAAACTGATTGACTTCGTTCTTATCTGTAAATATCAGGTTAAATATATAAAACAGTCTCTCGAAATTCAGAAATATCAATCACCCCTGTGGACTTAATGTGTCTGCTCTAAAAGCTTACAATCTAGGCCCCTGTTTTCTTATAAACATTTTCTCAAGATGGCCATACCATTGTTATTTTTTTGTTTCTGGCTTTTTTGTCTCACCAAATGTCCCACATGTTCATTCACATCGTTGCATGCCTCACAACTTTGTTCCTTTTTGTAGCAGCACAATCTTCGTTCATAAGTATACGCCATCATTCGCCAATCTGCTTCTCCATCAGTGCATCCTTCAGCCACCTGCATTCATCAGGCATCATGTAGAGGGCCCAAAGTCCATGGTCCATCAACATTCTCAATTTTAGAAATTTCATTGTTCCCAAGAGACAGAAAACCAATAAACACACCCTCACCAAATAGGAAATCTAAACCTCCTCTTAACTCTTTTCTCTCCCCCCATTGTTTACCTCTGCTGTGCTGTGGTAGTGCTGATGGTTTCCTTGTGATCATAGCTCATAGCATTCTATAGCAGTTTTCCCCCTGTATCCTGGACTTAAACACTCTTTATACAAGAATCATATCTTTGAAGTAATTCTTATGAAAACTAATTCATATTTCTAGTGTGAATCAGTGGGACACATAGGTCTATGCAACCCCTTTCAATCTTGTTCATCTTTAAGATGGCAATATTACTTCTAGACCCACTAGAGAACCTTCACTCCTATCTATTCCCTTACACTGAAATTCAACCTCATTAGCTAACCTCACCCATCTCTAGTTTCTATGTATCTCCAAGTCCCCTATATTCTGTACTATAAGCTGCAACAGACCATAGGATCATGAAAAAAGGTAATCAATACCAAGTAAAACAAACATTCACGAAATTATGGCCAAAATTGTAGGTCTTTTCCTGATGCTATAGTGTATCAACTCCAGGAAAAACATACCTAGTTAACTTTGGTTTGAACTTTTGTTCATGGATTTAAGAACTGGTAGAGCTGAAACATGCAAATGACCAGCATCAATCTAAATAGGAATTTTGGAACAACTCTTTCAGGAATTGATAAGATAATTAGACAAAAGGTCAGCAAATTATGGACAAACTGATGATCATGATGAATACATGCTACATTATGCATATAGTGTGATTATCCTTAATGCATGTACATGAACACTGAATTATTAAAATACACATATTTTTCATAAATTGAGGAACTGTAGGGGTAAAGAAGAAGAAGGAATACATTTAGGATGCAAATATTGTCATCCTGTCAGAGATGCAGTTGGCTGTGACCACAGAAAAAGGAGGACACTAAGGAGAAGGATCAGATGTGGAAGAGTTAGGAAGAATGACTGTGAGGTAAAAAGAAAGGAGACAAGTAAGACCACAAAGTTCTGGGCTGAATACCTGTCAGGATGGAATCTGTTTACAAGCGACAGAAAAAGAGAAAGAAGGAGCAGGTTTGGAGAGGAGGCCGGAGTGTCATTTGGACAGGTTAGACACAGATCTTGGATATTCTGGAGGCAACTGTGCATGGTGGTGGGCTGACAGGAAACATTCCTGCTGAAGAGATGAAGGGAGTAGTCATGCCAGAATAGATGGGATTTAGAACCAAGATACGTAACATATTTAGTATTTCTAATTCCTAGTCCACTTAGTATTTCTAATCTGATGTTGAAAGGGCTTCTGAAACCTGTTCTTTCCTGTGGTGGGGAAATGGACTGGACGGAGGATTCAGGCAAAGTCAAGTTTGAACATGTGTAAACATTTTGGGCACTTCAATGGCAAGGCTTCTTAGGATGTCTTTGACAATGGGAAAACATAAAGTTTGATTGGACCAGGTGGAGATTCACTATTTTAACCACTACAATCTCCCCAGGATTTAGAAGTCTGTAGTGTTAGTATCATCTCATTGAGTGATGACTCATCACATTTATGGGGTCCTGTGATCACTCTGTGCCCAAGCTGGTTATATCATCTTGAGCATGTGCTATTTCTAATCTGATATCTAATGGCCTTCTGAAATCTCACTCTTCCCATCAAAAACTCATTCCATTTCCCATCAAATACACTCCTCAGCCAGCCATCCCATATTAAAAAAAAAAAACAACCTTTGTATATTTTTATGCTGGTCATGAAAGTGGAATCATACAATATCTATTCTTTTGTGTCTGGCTAATTTCACTCAGCATTATGTCCTCAAGACTCATCCATCTTGTCATGTGCTTTAGGACATCATTTTGTCTTACTGCTGCATAATATTCCATCATATGTATATACCACATTTTCTTGATCCACTCGTCTATTGATGGGCATTTGGTTTCTTTCTTTCTTTTGGCGATTGTGAATAAAGCTGCTATGAACATCGGTGTGCAAATGTCTGTTTGTGTAGTTGCTTTTAGCTTTTCTGGTATATACCTAGTAGTGCTATTGCTGGGTCATAGGGCAGCTCAACATTTCATTTCTCAAGGAACTGCCAAACAATGTTCCATAGTGGCTGCAGCATTATACATTCCTACCAGCAGTACATCAGTGTCTCAGTTCCTCCACATCCTTTCCAACATTTATAGATTCCTGTTTGTTTAGTATCAGCCATTCTTATAGGTATGAGGTGGTATCTCATTGTAGTCTTGATCTGCATTTCCCTTATAGCCAATGAAAATGAGCATCTCTTCATGTAGTCTTTAACCATCTATTTGCTCTTCATAAAAATGCCTATTCATATCTTTAGCCCATTTTATAATTGGGTTGTTTGTTGTTTTGTTATTGAGTTGTATAATTTCTTTGTATATACAGGAAATCAAACCTTTGTCCGATATGTGATTTCCAAATATTTTCTCCCTTTGAGTTGGCTGCCTCTTTACCTTTTTGACAAAGTCTTTTGAGGTGCAGAAGCATTTGGTTCTGAGGAGTTCCCATTTATCTATTTTTTCTTTTGTTGCTTGTACGGTGGGTGTAAAGTTTAGGAAGCTACTTCCTATGACTAGGTCTTAAAGATGTTTCCCTACATTTTCTTCTAGAAGCTTTATGGTGCTTGTTCTTATATTTAGGTGTTTGATCTGCTTTCAGTTAATTTTTGTGTAGGGTGTGAGACAGGGGTCCTTTTTCATTCTCTTGGCTATTGATATCCAGTTCTTCCATGTCCAATTATTGAAAGACTATTTTGTCCCAGTTCAGAGGATTTGGGGGCCTTGTCAAAAATCAGTTGACCATATATTTGTTGGTCTATTTCTGCACTCTTGATTTTATTCCATTGGTCAGTGTCTCTGTCTTTGTGCCAGTACCACACTGTTTTGACTTCTGTGGCTTTATAATAGTTTTTAAAGTCAGGGAGTGTTAATCCTCTGACTTTGTTCTTATTTTTTAGGATGCTTTTAGCTATTCAAGGTCTCTTTCCCTTCCAGATGATTTGGTAGTTAGTTTTTCCAAATCATCAAAGGAGGTTGTTGGAATTTTGATTGCTATTGTGTTGAATCTGTAGATCAATTTGGGGAGAATTGACTTCTTAACTATATTTAGCCTTCCTATCCATGAGCAGGGAATGTTTTCCACCTACTTAGATCTCCTTTGATTTCTTTTAGCAATGTTATGCAGTTTTCTGTGTACAAGTCCTTTCATCCCTAGTTAGGTGGGATTCTTTTAGTTGCTATTTTAAATGGAATTTTTTCCTTAACTGACTCCTCAGCTAGGTCATTGCTTGTGTATAGAAATGCTACTGATTTTTGTACATTAATTTTATATCCTGTTGCCTTGCTGAATTTGTTTATTAGCCCAGGCCTTTGGAGATGCAAAAAGGAATCACCCCGGGGGGGAAAGACATTGGAACCGAGAGGCCTGGAGAGAAGGCCATCAGAGATTGCTTTGTGCCTTTCCACATAAGAAAGAAGCTCAGCTGAAAGCAAGCTGCCTTTCCTCTGAAGAACTATATGTTAACTAAGTAAATCCTTTTTTATTGAAAGCCAATCCATCTCTGGTGTGTTGCATTCCAGCAGCTAGCAAACTAGAACAGCAGCATATAGCCGGATTGTGTTTCTTAATCCATTCTGCCAATCTGTATCTTTTAATTGGTAAATTTAGTCCATTAACATTCAAGGTTATTACTGAAAATGCTAGTGATCAATGGAAGGGAGGGGTAAGGAGTATGGTATGTATGATTTTTTTTCTGTTTTCTTTTTGTTTCTTTTTTCTGAATTGATACAAATGTTCTAAGAAACGATCATGATAATGAATATACAACTGTGTGATGATATTGTGAGTTATTTATTATATAACAAGAATGGAATGATCATATGGTAATGTTTGTGCTTGTATGTGATTATGTTTCATAAAAAAAAGTTATTACTGAAATGGTGTTTCTTGATTCCACCATCTTTTCTTTTTATTTTATTTGTCAGATCTATATATTCTTTTCCCTCTTTCTCTTTGTATTCTTTAAATTACCCTTAGTGGTACTCTTCAATTCTGTGCCCTCCTCCAGACATTCCTCTCCTGTCTTTTTTTTTTTTTTAATCTGGCAGAACTTCTTTTAGTATTTCTTGTTGGGCTGGTCTCTTGCTGACAAATTCTTTCAGGACTTCTTTGTCTGTGAAAACTCTAATCTCTCCCTCAATTTTGAAGGACAATTTGGCTGAGTACAGAATTCTTGTCTGGAAGTCTTTCTCTTTCAGGATCTTGAGTATATCATACCACTCCCTTCTCACTCCAGGGTGCTAATTGAGTAGTCTTAACTCAGTCTTCTTTGATTTCCCTTGTATGTAGTAGATTGTTTTTCTCTTGCCGCTTTCAGGATTTTCTGCTTCTCCTCAACATTTGACAGACTGATTAGTATGTGCCTTGGGGAAGGCCTATTTGGATTTATTCTGTTTGGAGTTCTTTGGGCTTCTTTAACTTGTATATTTATGTCCTTTAGGAGGGTTGGGAAGTTTTCCCCCATTATATCCTCAACTATTCTTCCTAGCCCTTTACTCCTCTTTTCTCCTTTTGGGACACCAATGATTCTTATATTTGTGCACTTTGTTTTGTCTATCATTTCCCTGAGATCCCATTCAATTTTTTCCATCTTTGTTGCCATATGCTGTTTTGAGTCTTTGAAGTCAATTATCCTGTCCTCTATAACGTTTATTTTCTTCTGTCTCTTCAAATTTGGTGTTGTGTGCCTCTAGTATATATTTTTAATTTGGTTAACAGAGTCTTTAATCTCAGTGATATCTGCAATTTTTCTATTCATTCTTTCAAATTCCTCTTTATGCTTTTTTACTGTCTTCTTAATCTCCTTTATGTCATTTGCTATCCCACTTATTTTACTAAGTAGAGTTATATGAACATCTTTGATTAGTTGTTCCAGTGTCTGTGTCTCCTCCAGTGTTTTAATTTGGTCATTAGACAGGGCTATATCTGTGTGCATTGTGATATGGTTAACGATCTTCTGCTGTCTTTGTGGCATGTAAATATCTTGATTGATTTACTTTGGGAGCTAATTTCTTCCAGTAGTCTTAGGCCTTGTGTTTACAGGATAATTGTACGCAGGAAGCAGGGCACGATGTGAGCACTCAGTGCATTGATTTGTTTCAGGCAGGTATAGGCACAGGTTGGGGATGTTATGCTGATGCTTGTGAAGTGAGCCCAGGGGCCAGGGAGGATGTAGCTGTGCAGGTACACCAGGCTGGGGGCATAACCCTGGTGTGTGCTGGTCTAAGGCACAGAGCCCTTTGTGCACATGTGTACAGCTGTGGCAGCAGGTTGGTGTTATGCCTTCATGGATTGGGGACAGATGTGACCCGGCTTCACAGGTCAGCACTTTCTCAGAGCTAGGAAGTGTGGCTGAGGGACGTGTGCATGTATGGTTCTAGGACTGCTGTAAAGTGCAGTTCCCAAAACTGAATGATGTGATTGGGGCCGGTGCTCATGTGTGGGCCTGGGAGTGCCAGAAACAGATGTGCAGAGCTCTGGTGGGGTGGAGTGAGGCTGTGTGAATCTATGGGTGGGGGCAGGGGAAGCCTAGGTATGGAGGTTAGTGCCCGCAGCCTTTATGCGCTGGCAACAGCCTGCAGGGAACAGGGAAGGGGATGTAGTGCTCAGGAGGGGTGCAGCAGAGGTGGGTTGGGCTGCATTTGGGGTGTGGGTGGCGGGCAGGTACGTGCAGTGGGGGCTGGTGGTGGGGGCACCTGGAGTACAGGGAATGGGAGCGGATGAGGGGGTTTGGGTGCGTGGGTTGTTAGGTGAGTCATCGCTCACGGGGCTGCACAGGTGAGGGTAGCATGCCCAAGGAACATGACCTGGCTTACTTCCCAGTCCCAGGCTCCTGTCTGTGCACTCTTGCTGGCTCCACGGCTCTGTGCCTCTGTGTCTGGCTCCAGTTTTCTGCCTCTCAGTTCCTTGGCTTCTGCAACTAGGGCTGCCACATGTGGTGCAGAGGCTCTCCCAGGTCAGCTGCACTCCCAAATCACCACCTCACTTGCCCTTCTGTTCCTTCTCTAACTTTTCTGAAGATGGCTTTTTAAAAGCATTTTTTATTGTGAAATATAAAAGCAACAAATTTCAAAATACAGTTTAACAAGCAGTTATAGAACAAATTTCAAAATACGGTGTGGGTTACAGTTCCAGTTTCAGGGGTTTCCTTCTTTCTGTCCCAATATACTAGAAACTAAAAAGAAATATCTATATTCAGTAGATACATACATATATATATATATTCAGTATATATATATATATATATATATATTCAGTATATATATATATATATTCAGTATGTATCTATATTCAGTAGTCATAATCTTTTGTTAAATTCTAACTTCTCTGTTTACAAATCCTCCATCTCATTTGATCATTCTCTCAATCTTCAGGAGTATTTGGGCAATAACCATCCTAACTTCTTCATGTTGAAAAGGAGTATTGACATTTTGAGGTAGGGGAGCACAACTGGTTGATGTTCTGGGACAAACTGGTATGTCTAAGTTTCAGGGTTTATCTGGCATAGGAACAATCTGCAGGTTTTAAGTCTCTGAAAAACAAACTTAATAAGTAAAACTTTCATAGAATCTTAGAGAGCTCTGGGTTTTCTGGAATACTGTTAGTTGGGTATTGACATACTATGGCAATTATCTGGCTGAAGCTTGCATAACAGTAACCTGCAGAATGATCTCTCAACTCTGTTTGAAATCTCTTTGCAACTGAAACCTTGTTATATTTCCTTTCCCCCTTTTGGTCGAGTAAGACATTCTCAATTCCATGATGCCAGGGCCAGGCTTATCCCTGGGAGTCATGTCACACTTTGCCAGGGATTTACACCCCTGGGAGTCATGTTCCACATGGGGGGGACGGTAAGGAGTTTATTTGCAGAGTTGGCTTAGAAAGAGACCACATCTGAGCCACAAGAGAGGTCCTCTGGGGGTGACTCTTAGGTATGTTTATAAGTGGGCTTAGCTTCACTATTACAGAAATAAATTTCGTAAGAGCCAGCCTCAAGACCAATGGCTTGGCTTATTAAATTCGGAGTCCCCAGAGCTTGAAAGAATATCAGGAATTCCTCAGGTAGGGAAGTTTAACAGCCCATGTTTTTTCTCCATTCCCTCAAAGGACTTCACAAATTCTTTTTTAATTTTCTATTAACTGCTCTAAAAATACTCTGGAATGTATCACATTAAACCATACAGAATCATCAGGTTTCATTCCCTATTCTAGGATACATGTATTTAGGTTGCTTAAATAAACTGATTAGGCAGGTCAAATTAGGTAGTTTAGTTTACAGAAAGTTTAAATTTCAACAAAATAAACATCTCTTCCTTTGGTCTCATACAGAAATTGGAGTTCTAAACTATAGACAATATCATCCTTTATCCTGTTTTCTGATTTACCTTAGTCCCAACCAGATCAGGTTCATTCGTAGAACAGGATGTTTTTAAAAAGTTATATTTAGAAGATAAAAACAACTCTTGAAAACAAAAATCATGATAGAAATTAAAATATCAACACATAGAAGTAAAAATATCAATAGATGAACAACCAGCAAGTTTGGCAGGAACATCTTTCTCATGGCTCCAGAAAATAGTTGAAGGACTGCAGTAACAGGGTGGGTGCTGAATTTAAAAAAGAGGCAACTTACAAGCAGTAGGATCTCATGGCACCCTGTCTTGCCCCTCCTCCATCCCTGCACCAACTTGGAATGGAGCTGGCCTCTGCTCCTAGCGCAGCTCCCTCCTCTCAGTTCAGAGGAATGAGTAACCCACATACAAGGAGTATGCACATCTAGCCCAATCTGTCTGGTGGTGGCCTGAGGGACCAAACCAATGCTGTGTTCCGCTGCACCCACGGGACTTGCCCCAAAAGAAGAAATAAAGGAAACCCCTTCTGGTAGGGTAGAGATTCTGAAGAAAGAGGCTCTAAGTACAGCTACCTATATAATCTTTTTAAAGTTTTAAAATATTTGTATTGAAAAATCTTCACACACAGTTCATCCATAGTATGCAATCAATGGCTCATGATATCATCACATAGTTGTGTATTCATCACCATGATCATTTTTAGAACTTTTGCATCACTCCAGAAAAAGAAATAAAAAGAAAAAATTCATACATCCCATACCCCTTAACCCTCCCTCTTATTGACCCACAGTAATTTTTTAAATTAAATTTATTTTGTATTATCAAACCAAAACAACATACAACCATGAACATTCTTAACATACAAACATTCAGCGTATAGTGCACAATCAATGGCTCACAATATCATCATATAGCTGTATATTCATCACCATGATCATTTTTTAGAACATTTGCATCACTCCAGAAAAAGAAATAAAAAGGAAAAAGAAAAACTCTCATATATCAAACTCCTTACCTCTTCCTCTCAGTGACCACTAGTATTTCCATCTACTCAATAGATTTTTAAAAATTTTTTTACTCAATAGATTTTAACCTTTGTTCTCCTATTTTTTTCTATACCCCTTACCACTCCCTTTCATTGTTCACTAGTATTTCAAGCTGCTCAATTTATTGTAATATTTGTTCCCCCTATTATTTATTTATTTTTAATCCATATGTTTTACTCATCTGTCAATATCATAGATGAAAGCAGCATCAGACACAAGGTTTTCACAATCACATAGCCACATTGCGAAAACTATATCATTACACATTCGTCTTCAAGAACAGGGCTACTGGAACACAACTCTACAGTTTCAGGCACTTCCCTCTAGCCTCTCTAATATACCTTAAACTAAAAAGGGAATATCTATAAAATACATAAGAATTACCTCCAGGATAACCTCTTGACTCTGTTTGAAATCTCTTAGCCACTGAAACTTAATTTTGTCTCATTTCTCTCTTCCCCCTTTTAGTTGAGAAGATGCTCTCAATCCCTTGATGCTGAGTTCCAGCTCCTTCTAGGATTTCTGTCCCATGTTGTCAGGGAGGTTTACACCCTTGGGTGTCATGTCCCACATAGAGAAGGGGAGGGCAGTGAGTTTGCTTGCCGGGTTGGCTGAGAGAGAGGCCACATCTGAGCAAAAAAAAGGCTCTCTGGGGCCTAATTTAAGTAGGCTTAGTCTGTCCTTTGTGGAGATAGCTTCAGATGAACAAACCCCAAGGTAGAGGGTTTGGCCTATTGACTTGGTTGTCCCCACTGCGTCTGAGAATATCAGGAATTCTCCAAATGGGTAGGGTGAATTTTCTCCCTTTCTTGCCATTCCCCCAAAGGGACTTTTGCAACTACTTTTTTATTCACTGTTCAAATCACTCTGGGATTTATCAGGGCATTACTCTGGACAAACTTACAAAATCTCATGCCCTATTCAAGATTCCATGTACTTAACGGTGTTCAATTAATCTGTCCATATAAGTTATATTAGGAAATACACTAGTCAAAATATAAATTTTGTACCAAATAAACATTTTTGTCTTCAGTCTCACATATAAGTTAAAGTTTTAAATATGAATTACCATCTATTTTCAATACCCTGCAATATTGACATTCCTTTGTTCTTCCTCATGCAAAAACATTTTTTTAATTTGTATATTTAGTCACTGTCATTGTACACTCTAGGCATTCCTAGATTGTACTATCTCAGTCTTTATCATCTATCTTTTGTGCCCCCAGTCCTCCTCCCTCTATTATTCTCACATTCAGCTTCATTCAGAGTATTAACATTATTGTGCTACAATTTGATAGTATTGTGCTATCCACTTCTGAATTTTTACAATCAGTCCTGTTGCATAATCTGTATCCATTCAGCTCCAATTACCCAAAATCTACCCTATTTCTATCTCTTGATGGCCTCTGTTCTTAACTGAAATTCTCCAAGTTCATTCATTAATGTTGGTTCATATCAGTGAGACCATACAGTACTTATCCTTTTGCTTCTGGCTAATCTCACTCAGGATAATGTCCTCAAGGTCCATCCATATAGTTATATGCTTTATGACTTTATTCTGTCTTACAGCTGTGTAATATTCCATTGCATGTATTTACCACAATTGTTTAGCCACTTGTCTATTTCCATCTCTTGGCAATTGTAAATAATGCTGCTATAAACATTGGTGTGCAAATGTCCGTTGGTGTTCTTGCCCTCATGTCCTCTGAATAGATACCTAGCAATGGTATTGCTGGGTCATATGGCAATTTTATACTTAGCTTCCTGAGGAACCACCAAACTGCCTTCCACAGCAGTCACAGTATTTTAATCTACCCAATTTTTTATTCTTTATGTCCCCTATTATTTCTTTATTTATCTATATTTTTTAACTCATCTGTCCATATCCCAGATAAAAGGAGTATCAGACACAATGTTTTCACAACCACACGGTCACAGTGTAAAGGCTATATCTTTATACAGTTGTCTTCAATAATCAAGGCTCTTGGAACACAGATCAACAGTTTCAGGTATTTCCCTCCAGCCACATCAATGCACCATAAACTAAAAAGGGATATCTATATAATGTATAAGAATAACCTCCAATTACTTGTAAAAACTTGCTCAAAGAGCCATCCTCTATTATCTGAACATTGAAGAAGGAAATGGATACCCAGACAACCTTCTAGTATTTAATCCACCTATCATATTTATGGGCTGATAACACCTTATGATGTCTCTGAATTACATAATTTTGTTTGCCTTAATTTTGGCTCTCAGGTGCAGAAGATAGAATTAATCAGACACCCTAATCATTAGTACATGATCATCATTGATCTGTGCAAGATTCTTCTCTTGTTTTATTTAGTGAAAAGAATGGACATAGCCCAAATACCCCTAAAGATTGGGAGAAAGATCAAAGGTGATGGTCAAGTTATACAGAGAAAGTCTGGTTTAACAAATGAGTATGAGTGCTGAATCATTACACTGATATTTCTTTTAGTCTCTAGTAGCTTAGAGCAGCTAGAAATAAAAACCTAAAATTGTGGAATTGTAATCCATACCAAACTCTGAAATATGTTCTACAGTTAATTGTTGCCATGTTCTTTGAAATTTATTGCTTTTATGTATATATGTTATTTAAAGAGAAGGAGGAATTAACAGAGATGATAGGATTTAACAAATGAGTATGACTGCTGAATCATTATATCGATATTTTTGTTGGTTTCCAGATTCTTGGAGCAGCTAAAAGATAAAATGAAAAATTGTGGAACTATCACCCATTCCAAACTTTAAAATCTATTCTATAACTACTTGTTAAAATGTACTTGGAAATGTATTACCTTTTTGTATATATGTTATATTTCACAATTAAAAAAATGGTAAAAAAAATACCGGGGAAAAAAAAGCCTTACGAAGAAAACTCAAATGGTATGATTTGGTAATATCAAGATGTCTCCTTAGATTAGTTAGACTAAAATGAACATTATAGCTAATATCTAAATGGTAAGAAGAAAACAGCTAAGTGAAGAGCAAGGCTAAGAATCTTCCAGGAAGAGGAGATGTCAAGTGCAAAGGCCCTAGCAGGACATGTAATCTTATGTAACATTATCACGGAAGTGACATTCTATCACCTTTGCTGTATTCTGTTGGTTAGAAACAAGTCTAAGTCCTGTCCACTCCAGGGGAGGGGATCACAGAAGGCATGTATGCCAAGAGTACGGGATTATGGGGTGACAGGCCTTACAGTCTATTTGCTACAAAAAGATAACGGAGATGAGTTTTCAGGGAACATGTCCTGAAAGCCAAGAATAGTCTGGATGTTTTTCAAAGTGGATTGGGAAATCATTGGGAATTTTGAACGGGATTATATCAGATTTAAAATTCTTCAATATCCCTCTGGCTTCAGAGTAGAAGGAAAACTGTAGTGGAGCCAGCAGGGAAGCTGAAATTCCACCCCTTTAGGTTAACCAGAGATTTGTTTTAATAGAAAGGTGCTTACTATATTTTAAGTGAAATATAGCAGAATTACAGAATATGTTTAGTACATTCCCAATTGTGCAAAAAAAAGAGTAGATATTTGTTTGAGAATAAGTCTGAAAGGGTGTAAACAAAATGTTAATAAGTGGTTATCCTTGGTCATTTCCAGAAGCTTCGGGTATTTATGTAACATCAGAGATTCAGAATTATAGCTCTGAAGCTATGAAAGTCAGCAGTACCCCATACAGGAACCATTTGAAAAGGTGAAAAAATGATCGAACTTTGAGTAGAAGTTTGAATGAAGCCGATCTGGATAGGACTAAGGTAAATCAGAAGACAGGATAAAGGATGATATTGTCCATATTTTAAAAGTTCAACTTCTATGTGAGACCAAAGGGAGAAATGTTTATTGGGTGCAAAATTTCTATTTTGGGTAGTGCATTTCCTAATTTAACTTGTATGGTCAGTATTTGTTGAATACCATAAGTATATGGAGTCTTGAACAGGGCGTGAGATTTTGTTGGTTTGTCCAGATCAATGTCATGCCCTGATAAATCACAGAGTAATTTGGGCAGAGAATAAAAAAGTATTTGAAAAATCCCCTTGGGGGACTGGGGAAAAGAAGGAAATACTAAACTTTTTCACATGGAAAATTCCTAATATTCTCGCAAGCAGTGGGGACAACCAAGTCAATAGGCCGAGTCCTTGATTTTGGGGTTTGCCCCTATGAGACTTATTCCTGCAAAGGATAGGCTAAGCCTTCTTAAAATTAGGCTTGAGTCACCCCCAGAGAACCTCTTCTGTTGCTCAGATGAGTTCTCTCTCTTTAAGCCAATTCAGCAGGTGAACTCACTGCCCTTCCCCTATATGGGACCTGACTCCCAGAGGTGTAAATCTCACTGGGGACAAGGGACAGAACTCCTGGGATGAGCCAAAACTTGGCATCAAGAGATTGGGAAAGCCTTCTTCACCAAATGGGGGAAGAGAGAAATGAGACAAAATAAAGTTTCAGTGGCTGAGAGATTTCAAACAGAGCTGAGAAGTTATCCTGGAGGTTATTCTTATGCATTATATAGATATCTGCTTTTTAGTTTAAGGTGTATTGAAGCGGCTGGAGGGAAGTACCTAAAACTATAGAGCTGTGTTCCAGTAGCCTTGTTTCTTTTTTTTTTTTTTTATTTTAACTTTTTTACTGTATAGCATAATGTTCTAGTTTGCTAGCTGCTGGAATGCAATATACCAGAAACGGAATGGCTTTTAACAAGGGGAATTTAATGAGTTGCTAGTTTACAGTTCTAAGGTCGAGAAAATGCCCCAATTAAAACAAGTTTATAGAAATGTACAATCTAAGGCACCCAGGGAAAGATACCTTGGTTCAAGAAAGTTGATGAAGTTCAGGGTTTCTCTCTCAAGTGAGAAGGCACATGGCGAACACAGTCAGGGCTTCTCTCTTGGCTGGAAGGGCCCATGGTGAATATGGCATCATCTAGCTTTCTCTCCTGGCTTCCAGTTTCTTGGAGCTCCCCGGGAGGCGTCTTCCTTCTTCATCTCCAGAGGTCGCTGGCTGGTGGACTCTCTGCTTTGTAGTGTTGCTCTCTCTGAATCTCTCATTCTCCAAAATATTTCCTCTTTTATAGGACTCCAATAAACCAATCAAGACCCACCGAAATGGGGGGAGACATGTCATCCCCTAATCCAGTTTAACAACCATTCTTGACTAAATCATATCATCCAGGAGATGATCTGATTACAGTTTCAAATATACAGTATTGAATAGACATTATTCTACCTTTATGAAATGATATTTTGATTAAAACATGGCTTTTCTAGGGGGCATACTTCCTTTTAAACCAGCACACATAACATAACCTCAAAGCAAAGAAAAAAAAAGCAATAGTTTCCAAAGCACAGTTGCCTTGATTCTTTTTTATTTTTATATTTTTTACATTAAAAAATTTATTTATTATAAAAAATTAAGAACAAACAAAAACATTAACATATTCTGTTCTACATATATAATCAGTAATTCTCAATATCATCACATAGTTGCATATTCATCATTTCTTAGAACATTTGCATCAATTCAGAAAAAGAAATAAAAAGACAACAGAAAAAGAAAACGATAACAGAGAAAAAAATAGATTGTACATACCACACCCCTTACCCCTTGCTTTCATTGATCACTAGCATTTCAAACTAAATTTATTTTAACATTTGTTCCCACTATTATTTATTTTTATTCCATATGTTCTACTTGTCTGTAGACATGGTAGATAAAAGGAGCATCAGACACAAGGTTTTCACAATCGCACAGTCACATTGTGAAAGCTATATCATTATTCAATCATCATCAGGAAACATGGCTACTGGAACACAGCTCTACATTTTCAGGCAGTTCCCTCCAGCCTCTCCACTACATCTTGAATAACAAGGTGATATCTACTTAATGCGTAAGAATAACCTCCAGGATAACCTCTCGACTCTGTTTGGAATCTCTCAGCCATTGACACTTCGTCTCATTTCAGTCTTCCTCCTTTTGGTCCAGAAGGTTTTCTCAATTCCTTAACGCTACGTCTCAGCTCATTCTAGGGTTTTTCTCAATCTCTTGATGCTGAGTCTCAGCTCATTCCAGGATTTCTGTCCCATGTTGCCAGGAAGGTCCACATCCCTGGGAGTCACGTCCCATGTAGACAGGGGGAGGGTGGTGAGTTTTCTTGTTGTGCTGGCTGGAGAAAGAGGTCACATCTGAGCAACAAAAGAGGTTCTCTTGGGGGTGACTCTTAGACCTAAATTTTAAGTAGACTTGACCTATCCTTTGTGGGGTTAGGTTTCACATGAACAAACCCCAAGACTGGGGCTCAGCCTATAGCTTTGGTTGTCCACACTGCTTGTGAGAATATCAAGAATTCAACTTGGGGAAGTTGAATTTCTCCCCGTTTTCACCATTCCCCAAAGGGGACTTTGCAAATACTTTTCCACTGACTGAATTTTGTCCTGTTGCACAATCTGTATCCCTTCAGCTCCACTTACCTAATATCTTACCCTATTTCTATCTCCTGATGGTCTCTGTTACCAATGAAATATTCCAAGTTTATTCACTAAAGTCAGTTCATATCAGTGAGACCATACAGTATTTGTGCTTTTGTTTTTGGCTAATCTCACTCAGCATAATGTTCTCAAGGTCCATCCATGTTGTTACATACTTCATAACTTTATTTGTCTTAAAGCTGCATAATATTCCATCGTATGTATATACCACAGCTTGTTTAGCCATTTGTCTGTTGATGGACATTTTGGCTGTTTCCATCTTTTTGCAATTGTAAATAATGCTTCTATAAACATTGGTGTGCAAATGTCCGTTTGTGTCTTTGCCCTTATGTCCTTTGAGTAGATACCTAGCAATGGTATTGCCAGGTCGTATGGCAGTTCTATATTCAGGTTTTTGAAGAACCGCCAAACTGCCTTGATTCTTGAAGACACTGGTATAAAGGTATAACTTTTATAATGTGACTTTATCTAGGGTATGGACAGATGAGTAAAAGAATAGATAAAAAATAAACAAATAATAGGGAAGATAAGGGGTAAAATAAATTGGGTAGATGGAAATACTAGAGGTCAATGAGAGGGAAGGGTAAGTGGTATGGTATGTATGAATATTCTCTTTTTTCTTTTTATTTCTTTTTCTGGAGTAATACAAATGTTCTAAAAATGATCATGGTGATGAATACAAAAATATGTGATGATATTGTGAGCCATTGATTATACACCATGTATGGCATGTATGTGTGTAAAGATTTGTTAATAAAAATATTTTAAAAAATAAGTAGTTATTGCTTGGAGGTGGTTGTTTTCGTATTTGGGGGAAAATTTTTTGTCTCCTTTGATATCTATGGTAAACATATTACTTATGCTGTGAAAAGTAAAGATGAAAATATTTTCCAAGCTTTTTCTATGTATATTTAAGATGAAATATTGTACAAAATCACAATAGTATTAAGGAATTTTTCTAACCTGTTTTTATTCTGTATTTTTTCTACTTCATATAACATGTCATGGAATATTCTTTGCAAAGATTATTTGTACTGCTTGAACTGTATTTTGTGGTTTAGAGTCACATTAGCCATTTCTCTACTGTTG
Organism: Tamandua tetradactyla; assembly: GCF_023851605.1. NCBI lineage: Eukaryota > Metazoa > Chordata > Mammalia > Pilosa > Myrmecophagidae > Tamandua > Tamandua tetradactyla. Next base: position 94,142,789 of record NC_135333.1, on the reverse strand, counting down.
AATGCCTAGGCTGTTGTTTACAATTTTCTACTACTTAAAAAATTACTGCTTAGTGTTTTTTATAACTAGTCTGCACTTCTGATTGTTTCCATAGCAGAGATTCCTAAAATAAAGACTACTGGATCAAAAGATCTGACTATTTTTTTTTTATTATTAATTAGAAAAAGAATTAACAAAACAATTAGAAATCATTCCATTCTACATGTACAATCAGTAATTCTTAATAACATCACATAGTTGCATATTCATCATTTCTTAGTACATTTGCATCGATTTAGAAAAAGAAATAAAAAGACAACAGAATAAGAATTAAAACATTAATAGAAAGAAAAAAAAAAAACCTATACCTCACATGCAGCTTCATTCAGTGTTTTAACACAATTGCATTACAATTGGGTAGTATTGTGCTGTCCATTTCTGAGTTTTTATATCCAGTCCCATTGTACAGTCTGTATCCCTTCAGCTCCAATTACCCCTTCTCTCTCTCTTTTTTTTTTTAATTAACGGAAAAAAAGAAATTAACCCAACATTTAGAAATCATACCATTCTACATATGCAATCAGTAATTCTTAACATCATCACATAGATGCATGATCATCATTTCTTAGTACATTTGCATCGGTTTAGAAAAACTAGCAACATAACCGAAAAAGATATAGAATGTTAATATAGAGACAAAAATAAAAGTAATAATAGTAAAGTCAAAACAAAACAAAACAAACAAAACAAAAACCTATAGCTCAGATGCAGCTTCATTCAGTGTTTTAACAAGATTACCTTACAATTAGGTATTATTGTGTTGTCCATTTTTGAGTTTTTGTATCTAGTCCTGTTGCACAGTCTGTATCCCTTCAACTCCAATTGCCCATTATCTTACCCTGTTTCTACCTCCTGCTGGACTCTGTTACCAATGACATATTCCAAATTTATTCTCGAATGTCTGTTCACATCAGTGGGACCATACAGTATTTGTCCTTTAGTTTTTGGCTAGACTCACTCAGCATAATGTTCTCTAGGTCCATCCATGTTATTACATGCTTCATAAGTTTATCCTGTCTTAAAGCTGCATAGTATTCCATCGTATGTATATACCACAGTTTGTTTAGCCACTCTTCTGTTGATGGAGATTTCGGCTGTTTCCATCTCTTTGCAATTGCAAATAATGCTGCTATAAACATTGGTGTGCAAATGTCCGTTTGTGTCTTTGCCCTTAAGTCCTTTGAGTAGATTCCGTATGGCAATTCTATATTCAGCTTTTTGAGGAACCGCCAACCTGCCTTCCACAGTGGTTGCACCATTTGACTTTCCCACCAACAGTGGATAAGTGTGCCTCTTTCTCCGCATCCTCTCCAGCACTTGTCATTTTCTGTTTTGTTGATAATGGCCATTCTGGTGGGTGTGAGATGATATCTCATTGTGGTTTTGATTTGCATTTCTCTAATGGCCAGGGACATTGAGCATCTCTTCATGTGCCTTTTGGCCATTTGTATTTCCTCTTCTGATAGGTGTCTGTTCAAGTCCTTTTCCCATTTTGTAATTGGGTTGGCTGTCTTTTTGTTGTTGAGATGAACAATCTCTTTATAAATTCTGGATGCTAGACCTTTATCTGATATATCATTTCCAAATATTGTCTCCCATTGTGAAGGCTGTCTTTCTACTTTCTTGATGAAGTTCTTTGATGCACAAAAGTGTTTAATTGTGAGGAGCTCCCATTTATTTATTTCCTTCTTCAGTGTTCTTGCTTTAGGTTTAAGGTCCATAAAACCGCCTCCAGTTGTAAGATCCATAAGATATCTCCCAACATTTTCCTCTAACTGTTTTATGGTCTTAGACCTAATGTTTAGATCTTTGATCCATTTTGAGTTAACTTTTGTATAGGGTGTGAGAGATGGGTCTTCTTTCATTCTTTTGCATATGGATATCCAGTTCTTTAGGCACCATTTATTGAAGAGACTGTTCTGTCCCAGGTGAGTTGGCTTGACTGCCTTATCAAAGATCAAATGTCCATAGATGAGAGGGTCTATATCTGAGCACTGTATTCGATTCCATTGGTCGATATATCTATCTTTATGCCAATACCATGCTGTTTTGACCACTGTGGCTTCATAATATGCCTTAAAGTCCGGCATCGCTAGACCTCCAGCTTTGTTTTTTTTCCTCAAGATGTTTTTAGCAATTCGGGGCACCCTGCCCTTACAGATAAATTTGCTTATTGGTTTTTCTATTTCTGAAAAATAAGTTGTAGGGATTTTGATTGGTATTGCATTGAATCTGTAAATCAATTTAGGTAGGATTGACATCTTAACTATATTTACTCTTCCAATCCATGAACACGGTATGCCCTTCCATCTATTTAGGTCTTCTGTGATTTCTTTTAACAGTTTTTTGTAGTTTTCTTTATATAGGTTTTTTTGTCTCTTTAGTTAAATTTATTCCTAGGTATTTTATTCTTTTAGTTGCAATTGTAAATGGGATTCGTTTCTTGATTTCCCCCTCAGCTTGTTCATTGCTAGTGTATAGAAATGCTACAGATTTTTGAATGTTGATCTTGTAACCTGCTACTTTGCTGTACTCATTTATTAGCTCTAGTAGTTTTGTTGTGGATATTTCCGGGTTTTCGACGTATAGTATCATATCGTCTGCAAACAGTGATAGTTTTACTTCTTCCTTTCCAATTTTGATGCCTTGTATTTCTTTTTCTTGTCTAATTGCTCTGGCTAGAACCTCCAACACAATGTTGAATAACAGTGGTGATAATGGACATCCTTGGCTTGTTCCTGATCTTAGGGGGAAAGTTTTCAATTTTTCCCCATTGAGGATGATATTAGCTGTGGGTTTTTCATATATTCCCTCTATCATTTTAAGGAAGTTCCCTTATATTCCTATCTTTTGAGGTGTTTTCAACAGGAAAGGATGTTGAATCTTGTCAAATGCCTTCTCTGCATCAATTGAGATGATCATGTGATTTTTATGCTTTGATTTGTTGATATGGTGTATTACATTAATTGATTTTCTTATGTTGAACCATCCTTGCATACCTGGGATGAATCCTACTTGGTCATGATGTATAATTCTTTTAATGTGTTGTTGGATACGATTTGCTAGAATTTTATTGAGGATTTTTGCATCTATATTCATTAGAGAGATTGGCCTGTAGTTTTCTTTTTTTGTAATATCTTTGCCTGGTTTTGGTATGAGGGTGATGTTGGCTTCATAGAATGAATTAGGTAGTTTTCCCTCCACTTCGATTTTTTTGAAGAGTTTGAGGAGAATTGGTACTAATTCTTTCTGGAACGTTTGGTAGAAGTCACATGTGAAGCTATCTGGTCCTGGACTTTTCTTTTTAGGAAGCTTTTGAATGACTAATTCAATTTCTTTACTTGTGATTGGTTTGTTGAGGTCATCTATGTCTTCTTGAGTCAAAGTTGGTTGTTCATGTCTTTCCAGGAACCTGTCCATTTCACCTAAATTGTTGTATTTATTAGCGTAAAGTTGTTCATAGTATCCTGTTATTACCTCCTTTATTTCTGTGAGGTCAGTAGTTATGTCTCCTCTTCCATTTCTGATCTTATTTATTTGCATCCCCTCTCTTCTTCTTTTTGTCAATCTTGATAAGGGCCCATCAATCTTATTGATTTTCTCATAGAACCAACTTCTGGTCTTATTGATTTTCTGTATTGTTTTCATGTTTTCAATTTCATTTATTTCTGCTCTGATCTTTGTTATTTCTTTCCTTTTGCTTGCTTTGGGATTAGTTTGCTGTTCTTTCTTCAGTTCTTCCAAGTGGACAGTTAATTCCCGAATTTTTGCCTTTTCTTCTTTTCTGATATAGGCATTTAGGGCAATAAATTTCCCTCTTAGCACTGCCTTTGCTGCATCCCATAAGTTTTGATACATTGTGTTTTCATTTTCATTTGCCTCGAGGTATTTACTAATTTCTCTTGCAATTTCTTCTTTGACCCACTCATTGTTTAAGAGTGTGTTGTTGAGCCTCCACGTATTTGTGAATTTTCTGGCACTCTGCCTATTATTGATTTCCAACTTCATTCCTTTATGATCCGAGAAAGTGTTGTGTATGATTTCAATCTTTTTAAATTTGTTAAGACTTGCTTTGTGACCCAGCATATGGTCTATCTTTGAGAATGATCCATGAGCACTTGAGAAAAAGGTGTATCCTGCTGTTGTGGGATTTAATGTCCTATAAATGTCTGTTAAGTCTAGCTCCTTTATAGTAATATTCAGATTCTCTATTTCTTTGTTGATCCTCTGTCTAGATGTTCTGTCCATTGATGAGAGTGGGGAATTGAAGTCTCCAACTATTATGGTATTTGTGTCTATTTCCTTTTTCAGTGTTAGCAGTGTATTCCTCACGTATTTTGGGGCATTCTGGCTCGGTGCGTAAATATTTATGATTGTTATGTCTTCTTGTTTAATTGTTCCTTTTATTAGTATATAGTGTCCTTCTTTGTCTTTTTTAACTGTTTTACATTTGAAGCCTAACTTGTTGGATATTAGTATAGCTACTCCTGCTCTTTTCTGGTTGTTATTTGCATGAAATATCTTTTCCCAACCTTTCACTTTCAACCTATGTTTATCTTTGGGTCTAAGATGTGTTTCCTGTAGACAGCATATAGAAGGATCCTGTTTTTTAATCCATTCTGCCATTCTATGTCTTTTGATTGGGGAATTCAGTCCGTTAACATTTAGTGTTATTACTGTTTGGATAATATTTTCCTCTACCATTTTGCCTTTTGTATTATATATATCATATCTGACTTTCCTTCTTTCTACACTCTTCTCCATACCTCTCTCTTCTGTCTTTTCGGTTCTGACTCTAGTGCTCCCTTTAGTATTTCTTGCAGAGCTGGTCTCTTGGTCACAAATTCTCTCAGTGACTTTTTGTCTGAGAATGTTTTAATTTCTCCCTCTATTTTGAAGGACAATTTTGCTGGATATAGGAGTCTTGGTTGGCAGTTTTTCTCTTTTAGTAATTTAAATATATCATCCCACTGTCTTCTAGCCTCCATGGTTTCTGCTGAGAAATCTACACATAGTCTTATTGGGTTTCCCTTGTATGTGATGGATTGTTTTTCTCTTGCTGCTTTCAAGATCCTCTCTTTCTCTTTGACCTCTGACATTCTAACTAGTAAGTGTCTTGGAGAACGCCTGTTTGGGTCTATTCTGTTTGGGGTGCGCTGCACTTCTTGGATCTGTAATTTTAGGTCTTTCATAAGAGTTGGGAAATTTTCAGTGAAAATTTCTTCCATTAGTTTTTCTCCTCCTTTTCCCTTCTCTTCTCCTTCTGGGACACCCACAACACGTATATTTGTGCGGTTCATATTGTCCTTGAGTTCCCTGATACCCTGTTCAAATTTTTCCATTCTTTTCCCTATAGTTTCTGTTTGTTTTTGGAATTCAGATGTTCCATCCTCCAAATCACTAATTCTATCTTCTGTCTCTTTGAATCTATCATTGTAGGTATCCATTGTTTTTTCTATCTTTTATACTTTGTCCTTCACTTCCATAAGTTCTGTGATTTGTTTTTTCAGTTTTTCTATTTCTTCTTTATGTTCAGCCCATGTCTTCTTCATGTCCTCCCTCAATTTATCGATTTCATTTTTGAAGAGGTTTTCCATTTCTGTTTTATATTCAGCATTAGTTGTCTCAGCTCCTGTATCTCATTTGAACTACTGGTTTGTTCCTTTGACTGGGCCATATTTTCAATTATTTGAGCGTGATCCGTTATCTTCTGTTGGCATCTGCGCATTTAGACAGATTTCCCTGGGTATTGGATCCAAAAGTTTGGAAGATTTTCCTGTGAAATCTCTGGGTTCTGTTTTTCTTATCCTGCCCAGTAGGTGGCGCTCGTGGCACACGTTTGTCTGCGGGTCCCACCAGTAAAAGGTGCTATGGGACCTTTAACTTTGGAAAACTCTCGCCGTCCGGGAGGTTCGCTAGCCAAAGCGGCTTGGAAGGGTTCGAGCCAGCCCGGGGTCCGAATGGGGGGAGGGTTGCTGGCCGCCGCAGCCCAGGAAAGCGCCCGTCCGAATTTCCTAGTCGCCCGGGCGACAAGCGTGGCGGGAGGGCGCCAGCCGCAGCGGCCCGCCCGGGAGAGTGCAAGTTCCCGGGGAGTCACGGGTTTGGAAGGGGCCTCCCCCACCCGTCAACGTTCTCCGCGGCCTGCGGATTTCCGATCCAATTCTCTCAGTTGGTCCGGGGGGCCTCGCGTGGTGTGGGCGCCAGCCGCCACGGTTTCAGGGGACCGCCTCTCCAATTCTCCCAGCCAGCCCGGGAAGGGGGAAGGGAGTGACTCCGGCCGCTTGCCGCCCCGCCCGGTGAAGCCCTCGCGCCTCGGCGATCTCACCCGAGCGTCTTCTCTCAGCCAGCCAGTCGTTCCAGTATGGGGTACGCTGTCTTTTTTTATCTCTGTTGTGGCTTTGGGCGCTGTTCTGTATCGTTTCTACTCCCCTAGTAGCTGTCCTGGAGAAGAAACTAAGATCCGCGCGTCTTACTAAGCCGCCATCTTCTCCGGAAGTCTCAAGATCTGACTATTTTAAAATGCCTTGTTGAATTAATTGTTTCAAGGCATAGTAACCCTGAATGGCTTATTTCTTTTTGGTTTCGGGTCTGCCAGTGTAATTGCCTATTTCTGTACTATACTTATCTTTCTACGGAAGGAGCAAGGGAAAAGGTTGAAGCAGCATGGAATGCACTGGAGACCTATATTCTTTAGGTCTTTGGACAAACTCCCAAACATTCAGCTTTATTTACCTTATCTTTAAAATAAGGGTGGTGTTCTATAGGCCTAAAATTCCATGGTTCTCCAGTTCTGTGCAGGCTAAGGGGAGGAATGCTGGGCTTCACACTGTAGGAAAAGAGGCAAATGAGGATTTTAGTGAAGGATATGTTTTTATGGCCCATTCTCTAGGCACATGATTTTCCCTAAATGAAGTCCTTAATGTTGCTAAGTAGATATTATTATCTCCATTGTACAGCTGAAGAAACTGAAACACAGAAAATTTAGGGTTTTTTGACCAATATCACTCAGCTAGTAAGGTCAGAAATAAGAAAGCCAGGTGTGTTTGGCTCAGGAATCCATGCTGGTGACACTTTATAATATTTCAAAGCTGGACAATAAGTGTATGCTAATGGGCTTGATGTTATTAACACATACATACATTCTATACTAATTCTTCCTGTCCTAAAGACCTTTTCTTTTTTTAATTCAATTTTAAAAATCTATTATTATTATTATTTAAGAAAACAAACGATACACTGAGAATCACCAAAAATGGGTATCTTAGTTAGCTTAACCATAGGCATATTTAAATAAAGTATCCATATGTTCTAGTTTGCTAGTTGCTGGTATGCTGTATACCAGAAATGGAATGGCTTTTAAAAAGGGAAATTTAATAAGTCGCTAGTTCATAGTTCTAAGGCTGAGAAGATGTCCCAATTAAAGCAAGTCTATAAAAATGTTCAAATCAAGGCATCCAGGGAAAGATACCTTGGTTCAAGAAGGCAGATGAAGTTCAGGGTTTCTCTCTCAGCTGGAAGGGCACGTGGCAAAGTCTGCTAGTTTTCTCTTCTGGCTTCTTGTTTCATGAACCTCCCCCAGGGACATTCTCCTTCATCTCCAAAGGTCGCTGGCTGGTGGACTCTGGTTCTCTTGGCCTCGTGGTTCTGCTCAGCTTTGCTGTGGCTTTCTTGTAGTTCTTAAAAGGCATTCTATCCAAAAATGTCTCCTCTTCTACAGGATCCCAGTAAACTAATCAAGAGTCACATAGAATGGGTGGAGACACATCTCCATCTAACCAAGTTTAACACCTACAATTGATTGAGTTATATCTCTGTGGAGATAACCTAATAATTTTCCAACCTAATAATAATTCTAGTGAATAGGCACTAGAAGAAACCATTGCTCCCGCAGGATTGATTAGGATTAAAAATGTGACTTTTCTAGGGTACATAAATCCTTTCAAACCAGCACACCATATAATCATTGTAAAGCCTGTGTTTGTGCAGTAAGTTTCATAAACCAATTTAAAATTGAGGCAACAAGGAAAAATATCTACAAATTCAGAAAGAACTTTTCTTTCAAAGGGACTTAACAGTGATGCACTATCAATGTATTAATTCCAATACCAGAAAAACTGAACTATACTACTAGGAAGGTGTGAATATAATCTTAAGAAAAAAAAAATAAGCCCACAAAAATATTAATCTTAGAAATCATAAGAATTTTCTAAAAAATGCTCCAAACGATTACAGAACTTTTGTTTTTTCTGCTTGAGGCTTTAACTGCTCAGTTCTTAACTTTATGAGAAGATTCTCTCATCAAATATTTGAAAAGAGACCCTTGATTCCAAAGTGTGACAAAGTACAATTTTAACAACTTAGTATGGTAACTGTTTCTACTTTTGTGGGAGTCTCCATCTTTCTCAGCCTTCTTGTTATTTTTTTCTTGGCCGCTTCTCTTTTTTTCTTTCTTTTTTTGTGTGGTAACTCTCTACAGTTTTATAGAGTCATGGAAAAGCACATTTCTATCACGCATAACAAAATGTCCAATATAATTTTTCATAGATTCATGTTACCAGCTTTAGTAGCTTTTGGTGAATTAATCTTTCCAGTTTCAGCATGAAGCTACTTTAATTTTAACTGACTATACCATAATCATTTTTGCAGAACTGTGCATTTGCTAGGCAATGCATATTTTAGACCTTCAGATTGTCAAGGGACATAAAGTCCGGATGTTTTTGCAGAAATCAAACTATCTATTATAAATCTTCAGCATTTTTGTTTTTCTATTTTATTTTTGGATTTTTAAAATATATTTTAAAAATATATTTTTAAAATTTTTTTAATAGAATTCAGTTTTTATTGAATTTCCACTCAGCATGAAAGCAGGGGCTAAATTTGTCTGTATCATTCAACATATAATAGGTGCCCGATAAATGTTTGTTGAGTGGATAAATGATGTTTTCTTCCTCAATTTATTTGAAATAATACCTTCGTCATATTTCAAATATATTAAGTTCTCTTTAAATTTGGAGGTTTCTTTCCATAAACACTGGCAAAATCACAGTTGGTAAGGCAAATCAAAGTGTTATGGAAAATATGGAGTGGGGAAGGGGAAACAAAAATCTGATAAAAGTTTTGGGGGTGTGTGCTTTCAAAATAAGCCAGATTCATTGGCTTTAAAAGTATATATTTGTATTGACAAATCTTCACTCACTCAGTCCATACATTGTGTACAAATCAGTGACTCACAAAATCATCACATAGTCAGATTCATTGGCTTTAATGAACTCTTTGAGCAGCAAAGCTTTTTCCAGAATCATTTTCTTTTCTTTTTTCGAAGACATCACTGCAACATTATCTAATAAGGTATATATTTTTTACAAATATTAGACTATGTTTATACAGATTGTACCTTATTGGGCTTGAAATTTAATTATTTTGCTTTTACATTCTTTTTGTTTGTTTTTGTTTTATTAGAAGAATTGTAACTTTACAGAAAAATCATGCAGCAAGTGGAGTTCCCCTGTGTCCACCCCTCTCAAACAGTTTCCCTGTTCTTAACATTTTGTAGTGGTGTGGTAGCTTTGTTAGAATTGATGGCACATTATTATAATTATGCAATTAACTTATAGCCCATAGTTTACATTAGGGGTCACTCTGTGTTGCATTGTTGTTGTTTGTATTATTAATTTTCACAATCCATTTTGGAAAATGGTCACATGGCTTTCTTCAGAATTACTCCACTTAGTACAATATTTAGGATCTACAGCCAGATGTATATGAATCAAGGATGGTTTTCGCCTGGTCAATTAGAAGGCAATTGTTTCGTGATAAATCTGACAAATATAAAATGGCCAAAATTCCTCCACACAGCCATTTCTACGATCATTATTAGTTCAAACTAAACAGGGATAACTGGTGTAACTTTGTGCCAACCCATTAATTCAGAAGTGTGTCCTTCACATTGTTTTCTTTCTAAATCCACTATTTTTAGCGGTTAAGGGTGAAGGAATAACCTTCCTCCCCTCATACGCAGCAGCTTCTGTTTTTCCTCTGGTTATAAACAATGAGACAAATGAACAATCTATTATTTGTTGCCGCTCAAGGTCACATGTGGAATTCAGAGTTTCAAAGCTAGAATGCAACATTAGAGTACATTACCTTACCCGGGGCTGAAAAGAGCACAGATAATAAATGGCAAAAATACCGTATCAAGAAATGTTAAATTCAAGATAATTTTTTTAGGGCTTAGCCAAAACTTTTTAAACTGGGCCATTGTTTCCTTGACTGCACTTCTGCTTTTTCTCTCTTTTCTCTTGCTAGTCTAAATAATTTTTATCATGCTTTAGACACAGGACCTAAAAGATTCTATTTGGTTATAATATCCGGACACGTGCCTGGTGCGACGTATTATTGCTGGCTGGTTTTGTTTGCTTCTATTTGTTTTGTATGAGAAACATTATCCCTTCCTTCAGAAACTCTTATGCAGTGCCTCTTTACTTAATTTTATGCAAACATATTTTTGTTTTTCCCAGCTCTGGGTGTCAATGAATTCAGCTATTTTGCAGGAATAAATAACAGCTTAAATAACACAATCCTATTATTGAACGTTGTGGAGTCACTCGCTCCGTTTTTATAGGAATGCTGATCAGGGAAATTCTGCTCTTCCAAGCTCAGCCTCTTCGGAGGGAGCTGTGACTTTCCCCACGTTACTGTGAAGCATAGAATGTGAGGGGCAAAGGCGCCCCTGCATTTCGAGCGCCCACCGAAAGCCACCAGAACCTCAAGCTCGGTTATAAGGGCGCGCTGACCTCTTCGAGTGAATGAAATCACCTGTTCAAGGTCGCGCAACAAATTGGGAGGTCCACATGAGGAACCGTTCTGCGAGGCTGACTGCCGGTCCTCTCTCTCTCTCTCTCCATCAAGCTGGACCCACCTAGGTGTCCCACGGGAAATCGTGCCCTAACCCGACCCGCCTCCCACCCCCCACCCATTTCCTGCCCCAGATGCGCCCGGAATCCCGAAGGCTGGCGGCGGCCGGGGCGGGGGCGCCGGAAGGGGGCTGCGTGGGGGCGGCCCGAGGGCGCGCGCGGGCGGGCGCGCAGCTCATATAAGCCACGCGCGGCGGAAAGGGCGGGCCTGGGCGAGAGCGGCGGAGTCGGCGGAGCCTCAGGCGCCGCAGCCGCCGCGGGCGAGGACAGGGAGGGGAGAAGGAGGAGACAGGAGGAGGAGACAGGGGCGGGAGGAGGAGACGCGAGTGCGGGGTGGCGCCGGTCCACCTCCGCAGCTCTCCTGGCTCCCGCCGGCTTTCGAAGGCGGGTCCGGGCTGCGGCAGCGGCGGCGGCCTCGGCGGCCTGGGGAGGTGAAGCCGGGCTGCGGCGGTTTGGCCCGCGCGGCGAGGGGAGGCTGTCGGCCGGTCGAGGGTGGGCCGGGCCGGGCGGCCGCTTCTGCGAGGTGGCGGGGAGGCTCGGCATCCTAGCGGCTGGGGTGGGGCGGGGCCCGCGAGGACCGGCGGCCCGTGTGTTTTTCTCTAGGTCGGCTTCTCGGCGGCATTCGGAGAGGTGGCCCGGGCCGGGTGCCGTCAGGGGAACGGCGTCCGGAGGGCTGCGGACGGGGCGGGGGTCGGTGCGGTCCGGGTCTCGCGCAGGCCCTTGGCGGAGACCGGCGCTGGCGTGCACTGCCCGTTTTGCCCTTGTTTTGGGGATGCTGCTAAGAGGTGTGGCTAGAAGTCACGGTGCGAGGGGATGAAGCGGGTGGAGGTCCCTTGCAGGGCTCCCTAGGATGCTCCCTTAAACCGCGTGCGGGCGAGTGGTTGTGATTTAGTCTATACGAAACCTAACAGTAAACCACCTCGAGGCGCTAGCAGCTTGAGAAATGCTTGTCTGCCTAGGTCCGGTAGTGATGGGCTTTGCTTTGTAGGCCCCAGGGCAATCAGGGAAGTTAGCATTCCTGATGAAGACGCTGCTGCTTCAGTTAGCTAATGAACGAGAGCTGTAAGAGTGGTGTGTGTGTGTGTTGGGGATTTTCTTTTAAATGTGGTTGTTAATGACTGAAGTTGGTGCTCCTGGTGAAGATTCAGGTAAGAGGTTCAGATGACTACCTTAAGGTCCGAGTGTGGAAAGCTAGTTTTTCAGTGTCTATGGCTTGACGGTAGAAAGTCTTGAGTGTGGTTTGCCGTCATGAGAAAAGAGGAGCTCCGAAGCCTTTGCTTGACTAGCAGTTCTTCCTCCCTGACTATGTGGAAAATTGAATTTCTGGAAACATCCCCTGTATTGTAGATTTGCCTACGTAAAGGCTTTTCTTATTGGCTAGCGCTTGGCACTCTTTGCTTTCTAAGTAGTGGGAAGGAAACATGGTATCTAAAGTACCATTGCATTTTGAGTTTACTTCTGTGAAAGAGAATTTTGAGGGTTTGGGCCTAGATTTTTGAGGGAAATTAAACCCTCTCTGTGTCCTAATCCTAGTTGGTTTTTATGCTTAACTTTTTTTCCCCCCTCCTTTAGCCTCATCTGTTTCAATGGTGCAACTCTCTAGTTACCAAGCACCTTCAGGCGATTCAGAGGAGGGGCGAGAGGAGACTATGAAGTCAGCCAAGCCTCAGGTGAACCACAATCAGCATGTGGAAAGCCAGCGGGCTATGAGCCCCCTGCAGTCTGCTCTTAATTCAGCTGCCTCTCCTTCCCAGGCATATGAGACCTATATTGATAATGGACTCATATGCCTTAAACATAAAATAAGAAACATCGAGAAAAAGAAGGTAACTTTTTTTATTCCCCAGCCTTATTGTGTATGCATGATTGTAAAAAAGAATTGAGGGACTGACCATTTTGCTTTCTGTCAGGGCTCATAGGTATTCCTTCCTAAAGATTTAACTAACCATATGATTTAGTTGGATGACAGCAATTAAACAAGCTGATTAAATAATGGATGTATTAAATATTTTGTTTGATTTGTCACGACAGCTGCATAAAAATAGTCTTCATAGTAGAATAATTATGCATGTTAATTGAAGAACTAGCTACTGTAGGGCAGATTAATCTATTGAGTGCAGTATTAATGTTTCCTTTTATACACTAATAATATCCTGATTTTTTTTTTTAAAGCTTGTTTTCCTTGTGACTTTCTGCAGCAGTTGATAATGCAGTATAGCTGCTGCAGTCCTTGGAAGCTTTAACCATGGTAGAGCCAGAAAATGTTTTAGTACTAATTTTTGTGTTGCTAGGTGATGATTTGAGATTGGTAGGTGAAAGCAATATAGAAAAGCTTGTTATTAAAGAGACTCAGGGGTTATTATTAGCCTAACATTACAGTAAATGCTGATGTAAAGATCCAAATCATTCTTCAATTCCTGAGTCATGTTGCCTGTGAAACTACTGCACGTTGGTTTGTTGTGTCATGATTTCCATCTGCTTGTGACAGATCAGGTTGGGTGACTAACTATCTGGTCCTAGAAGCAGTTGACTGTATCTTTTCTTTTTTTTAAGCTAGGAAAGTAGTGAGGGTGGTGGTTACAGATTTGTGTTCCCAAGAAGGGCCGGTTACTGCTACTGTTAGCTTCTTTCTCTGTAGCCCTTACTCTCACCAGTTGTCTTTGAATACATGCAGTCAGCCACATTTGTGATAAGGTGAGAGTGCACAAATTCTCTACCACTGAGAAACTAGGCATACCTTAGGTCCTGTTGATGGAGACTCAATGTTTTTCCCCAGGTGGGGGAACTATATATTTGTATACATATGCTCTCTAGCTTACCTGTAGTACCTTTTTAATTTTGCTTTCCTATTTGACAGTACCAGTGCTTTTGTGTCAGACTTCTAGGGAAGCATTTTAAAACCACAAATCAAGTATGGGAGGATCCTAACAAATGCTTTTAGAATATCATAGCCAGTTCTTGCCATTATGATGAGGCAATAAATGCAATTTATTTTTCATGTATTTCCTTAAATTAAACATCAAATTTAATATGAAAAATAAAAATAGTGTCAAGTAGAAGCTACTGTATTGCTGGAAAAGAAATCTTTTACATTTCTGTACTTCTGTTAGAAAGTTTCCTGTTGGGCTCATGCTACATAATTCAACAGGTAACTGAATTAATAGTTTAAGCATGAGCTTAAAACTGGATTTCTCAACCTTGACACCATTGCCATTTTGTGCCAGTTAATTCTCTGTTGGAGGGCTCTCCTGCGCATTGTAGGATGTTTGACAGCATCTGTGGCCTCTAACCACAAGATGGTAGTAGAAGCCTCTACTGCATCTCTTCTCCCTATAAATTTTGACAACTAAAAACATCTCCAGACATTAAAGGGTCTCCCTGGAGAGCAAAATTGCTCCTGATTGTACACCATTGAGTTAGGAGCATATGATTGACTAGTTAAGTCCCTGTATGTCATGTAGTCTAATTATGAATAAAGCCCTTAAGAGCGAAAAAGTATTACAACCTAATTTTTGTAATTCCAGGCTAGTGTTAGTTATGTGTACTTTTTTCCGACTGGAACTCATCTACAGTTGCTGCCTGCCTTGTAGTAAAATGGCATTCTTGCAGATTGACAGCTCACTTTAAGAAACAAAGTCTGATATTTAGTTTATTTTCTTCACGATTTTATATCAAACTAGAGTAGATACGAGTTTCTCTTTTGTAGCTCAAATTGGAAGACTACAAAGATCGCCTGAAGAATGGAGAGCACCTTAATCCAGACCAGTTGGTAAGTGGATTATGATCCTTTGGTCAGGTTTGCTAGTTTCCTTTTGTTATAAAACTTTAGGTGAGACCTAGAGGCTTAATGGGGCCCCTCTCCTCCCAAGGGGTAGTGATGATCCACTGAAGTTTTCAAAAGCCCTTGTCATTTTCATCTGTTAGATCTGTAGATTTGACTTGATTTCTGTCATACTAGTAGATGGTATGGCTGGTGTGAAAGTGGAGGCTATTAAATAGGAATGAAAATGTAGACTCGCTAAGAATTAATGTTTAGATTTATATTTACACGAAGGTGGCCCGCAGGAGAAGAGTAGGAAATATTTTAGCTTTCAACTCTTCACTGGTGTACCCTAAACCTGCATCTTTCTGCTCACAAGTGTAAAAGAATATTCTAGCTGCCTTGTGTTTTCTCCAGTTGCTTCCCTTTAATTGCTTTCCTAGTTTCTCCCTGTTTTTCCATACTGGATTACCACATCCCCTCTCCCTCCCAGGAGGCATGTTTATCTGATAGCTAGCCCTCCTTTTTTTTTTTTTTTTAAGCTTTACTGTAAACATTAGACTATTCACACGTCTTTTTTTTTTTTTTTTTTTTAACATTGTTTAACTTGTTCACGGTAGACCTGCTAATTGTGAATTTTCCTAATTTGTTTGAAGGAGAGGTTAGCAGTGTGGCAAGAGAAAAATGCTTCATCAGTATTTGCCACTTTTTTCCTGCCCACATCTGCTAGCAAAGCATGGACAAAATTAATGTAAAAATTATTTGATTTAGTCTTAAAATCTATTGCCTTTTCCTTTTTTTTAAAATGTGCCTCCCTACATATATATATATATATATATATATATATATATATATATATATTTCTATATCTATGCATCCAAATACACAGAGGCAGATAGTTGATATGTATGTTATAGGAATTTTGTTCACAACTTTTTTGGCAGAAGGGGGCTACATAGGTTAAATCTATTGTCTTTTATCTTATTTCCATAAAGATTCAAGTAAAAACTTTGGTTGTGCATCAGTTACTTCATTCACTGACTTTTCTCTTGCCATAGTGCCTCTTTTTTCCACTGATCTACAATTTTCCTGATGTAGTACATTATAATTTTGCTGAGGTACAGATTTGAATTGTGTGAGCTGTGATAATGTTGTGCTTCCTTAGCTGGTGAAGAACTTACCTGGACAACCACCATTTCAATA
The DNA here is from genome assembly GCF_023851605.1 of Tamandua tetradactyla. Lineage (NCBI taxonomy): Eukaryota > Metazoa > Chordata > Mammalia > Pilosa > Myrmecophagidae > Tamandua > Tamandua tetradactyla. Next base: position 94,126,874 of record NC_135333.1, on the reverse strand, counting down.
TGGCTTTGTTTTCAAGTAGTCACTGTGTATTCAATAACTTTTGTGGTAGTAAAGCTTTTATTTGTGTTAGTATCCTTGAAGAAAATGTTCTGGTATAGAAGTGTCCTTGATTTTGGGGAAATACAGAGAGCGGGGTGGGAGTGGGAGTACAATGGTAGCTTTCTAAGAAATCTAAATGATATGTGACATTTCAGAGCTTCAGGCAAATTTTAATATCAATATTTCATTACTGTCTCCATAACTGCATGTCACATCTATAGTGACTAGTTGATTCTCATTATTTATGGTAGTTATGCTCTAATAAAGTTACTGTGAACCCGATTTAGTGAATACTGGACTGTTTTCCCTGGTGGAAATACAGGGTAGGTTCTAGCAAGCCTCTGGCCACAACATTTTTGTCAACTGATTAATATGTAACCTTGTTTTATTGTATTTCTGTTTAAAGATGCCTTTTCAATATGTATTGTTGATTCATTAACATTGAACTCATGGCCAACAGCACAATATTTCATGCCTGAATGAAGCTTATGTTACACGTTTTCCCTGTAAGACACATCACACAGCCTTTTTGTGCTTTTGAACACTAGACAGGGCTTCAGCTCTTTGCTTGGGGCCCAGTTTAAACTAACAAAAAGTGCAAAAATGTGGAAAAGTGTGGCATTAAACTGTGAAAAAAGACTTTTTTACTATATAAGAGGTGAAATAAGGCAGAGTGTCTTCAACCTCAGCTGGGAACGTGTATCAAGCAACTCAGAATTTTGCAGATGACTGCAAAAGCACCACATGTATTATTGTGGGAGTAATAGATAAATTTTAGTAATTAGGAAAATTTACAAATATGGAAATTGTGAGAGATGATGATTGACTGTAAGTATAAATATTTGAACTTGTATTTCTTGAGAACTATCCTAACAGTTGCAAAATTTATGTTGCCAGCAGCCATCTGAACTCTGGATTCCTATGTCCAGTTGCCTCTTTCTCTCCATCCCCTGAAACGTGCTTCATGATCCTCGTTTTTTTTTCTTTTTTGATGCATGGGCTGGGAATTGAACCCTGGTCTTCCGCATAGCAGGCAAGCATTCTACCCCTGAACCACCCATGCAGCCCTTCCTCCTTTGATCTCAGCTGAGTCAGTTGATGTCCTGATCAACTAGAAGGATGGAGTTGCCAAAGACCATGGAGAATTTCTTGTCTCCTTTACTTTCATGCCTTGTATCTAACCTCTCAGCAAGTGAGGTCAGGTTTACATTCAGAGTAAACCTAGGATGACCATTGCTCATAAATTTGCTTCTACCATCTTCCTCCAGACCCCTCATCTTTCATCTGCATTACTGTAGTAGCTTACTCACAGGTTTTTCTATCTCTATCACCTGTCCCTCATTCTATTTTCAGTGATCCTGTTCAAATGCAAGTCAGACTGCCATTCCTCTACTCAAGAGCCTCTATTTGTCCCTACTGGAATAGCAAAATATCCTTACAGTGGCCTCCAAGATCCTACAAAATATGCTTCCCCCTTTCTTTGCACATCTTCATTTCATTTTCTATACTTCTCCCTCTTGCTAACGTCATTCCAACTGCCTTGGCCTTCTTGCTAGTCCCAGGCATTCCAGGAATACTTCTACCTCTGGACTTTTGCACATGCTGATCCTACTGCATGAGATATCCACCCCCCCTCCCCCCACCCGTCTAAATGGCTCAATTCCCAACAGCCTTCAGCCTTTTATTTGCAGGTCATCTTATTAAGGTCTGTCCTGACCACACCACACTGTGCCCCCATCCCCTACACACATTTCTTAGCCCCTTCCTTGCTTTATTTTTCTTCATAGCACTTAACACTTCTCTGACATATTGTCAAGTTTTACTTATTTTGTTTCTCTTCTTCCTTTACAATGTAAGTTCTGTCATATCAAGGTGGGGATTTTGTCTGTTGACTGCTAAATTCCTAGTGCTTAACATAGTAGATAGTAGGCATGAAAATACTCATTCTAGAATGACTGAATATTAGTTCTTGAGACATAACTAAGCACATAGTTTGTGACTCTTTGGGAAATCACATCTCCGTACAAGAGCAGTATGTATGTAAGGTAGAAAATGTAGATAAGTCAGAAGAACAAAAATCAATCCTACCTCTCAGAGAGCTGCTGTTAATAGTGTAGTACTTAATTAAAAACTCTACGTTTAGTTTTTAAGATTGGTAGTAAGTCACATGTTCAGAAATTAGGGAATATTAAAAATTAAGCTGTTTTTCTCTCATCCCTGTACTTCTGTTTAATTCTTATCTTACTAAATAATGATAATTAATAAATTCTTATATATCCTTTCATAGTTTCTTTATGTATATATAAATAAACACATTTCCTTTTCCCTCCTCTACTTCCCATTTTCTATACAACTTAGCCTATGATAGACACTTTTTTTGGCCTTTAGTTTTGCCTTTTCCTATTTTAATATCATGGCAGGATTTCCATAATACACAGTTTTTAAAGTTTGGTTGAGTTCTGTGCAACGATCTGAGCCTAGTTCTTTTTTTGGGCTGGTAGCTCTTCTAAATATACTCTATTTTTTTTCTTTGGAAATTGATTTGCTTAGATTTTTTTTCTTCATTTGGAGTCAACTTTTCAAAAAAATTTTTTGAGGGTCAGTCATTTCATCACATTTAAAAATTTGCATAGGTTGGGGCAAAGTAGTCTTTAGTATAAAGTTTAATACAGTCTGTTTCTGTGGGTATTTTCCCTTTATTTCTAATTTTTTGGGGTTATATTTCCTCAGTTTGCTCTTAAGTTAGCTAGTGGTGTATTTGTTTTTTTTTCATATAACCAGATTTTGATTTATTTTATGCCATTTTTTCTCTTTTCTGCTTTTTTGTTTTTTTTTGGGAGGGGGGGCGGCAGTGTGTGGTCTGGGAATTGACCCAGGTCTCCCACATGTAAGGCTAGCATTCTACCACTGAACGACCCATGCACCCTAGCAGCTGCTTTTTTTGTCTTCAGTTTTTTCTGCTTTCCTTTGGTTTATTTTCTAACTTTGAGGCGAGTGCTTAAGTCATTTATTTTCTTTTTTCCCTCTGATATGTATTTAAGGCCGTGAATTTTCTTTCATGCACTGCCTTAGCTGTATACCATACAGCTAAGTTTGGTATTATACTTCCAATATTATTTGCTAGAAATATTTGTAATATTAGTTTGTATTTTTTTCTTTAGCTTGGTAGATGTTTGTAATACTGCAAATAAAGCTTTCTGTGGTTTGCATGGCTCTCGCAACCTCTGTGAGTAGCAGCTCTTCAGCAACCAGGCAAAGGCTAGGCTAGAGACTTCTTACTGCATTAAGATTGCTAGATTTCACCTTTGAATTAGTAAGAAGAATGCCTTATTGAAGTTGTTTTTAGACTCCCATTTGTGACTTTAACATCTGTTTTTGTTCAAATCTGGATTTGAACTGGAGAACGGAGATTCAAGTGAATGTACAAGGAGGTGGCAGGAGGCGCTTGATGCTTGATGCCTTTGTCATCAGTGATACATTTATTGATAAAGAAATACAGTGTTTGGTATCCCTCCCTTCCTTCTAAACTCTGATGTTTAGTAGGTGTTATATTTGATTAATGCATATATGCTAAGCTTATTGAGTAAAATAAAGTCTTTTCTCCTTTGTAATCCTACCGCTAATGGTCTAATTGAGGCGAGCCTTAATTTTACAGAAACTTCTAATTGATCTCCTGGTCTTGAACCCTTCTTTCCATTCCATGTTTCTGGTGCCCTTTTTCTGGAAACAGAATGTCTCAATATATGATTTTATTCAAAAGTTTTAAATTCTATTCAGAATCTTTAGTACATTTGATCTCTAAGATCACATTCTGAGCTACCTTTTATTCAAAACACATTAAATACCTGTTGTGAAAGGTGCTGTGCTTAATGCTAGGGTTTTCATACCTTAGGAACAAAAGTGATTTCTTGCTCTCAAGGAGTGTGCAGTGTAATGGGGAAGAGGCAGGAATAAGCAGATATGGATGTGAAGGAGTTAAAAGGTGAACTGCAAGATGATAAGGATAGTATTGAGGGCTCTGAGTCTGGGAAGTTGAGGACAGCTTCCCCGAGAAAGAAGTGCTTTCGTTAAGAGCTGAAAGGGGAGTAGGGCTTAGATTGTTAAAGGGAGAAGTGGAAGGAGAAGAGTAGGCTAGGCAGATCCTGGCGTGAAGACCCTGAGAAGGTAAAAAAAGTTTTACAAAGACCCTTTCTAAAAATGGGGGAAAAAGCAAGTATGGATGGAGTGATGAGGCTGGAGGGGGAAGGCTACAGTATACAGATCTTTGTATGCCATTTGGTTCTTTTGTATGAATTTTCCTCAGAGCATTAGACATAGCACAGGTCTGTTTTAAGTAGAGGAGAATAATGACAGATTTATAGTTTAAAAAAAATCACTCTGATTGCAATGTGAAGAATGGTTTGGAGATGATTAAGAATAGGTGCAAGGAGACTAGAAGAGAGTTGGCTGTAGTCTAGATGAGAAATTATGGGAGCTGATATTAAGATAGTGACAGAGGATTTTGAGTAAAGTAGCTGGATTTGAAAGAGATTTAAGAGATAAAATTAACATGGCTTGAAGAAGGAAGAACCAAAAGTGGTTTAAAGGTTTCTGCTTTAAATGGCAGGATGAATGGAAAAATGATTTACTGAGTTCGGAAACACTGGAGAAGAAGGAGGTTTTGAGAGTGTGGGGTAGAAAAAATACCTCCCCAGTTTTTTTTTTGTTTTTTTTGGTCTTGTTTTTGAATTTTTATTGTGAAATATAACATGTACAAAAAAGCGATAAATTTCAAAGTACATCTTATTTTAACAAGTAGTTGTAGAATAGATTTCAAAGTTTGGAATGGGTTACACTTCCGCAATTTCAGGTTTTTCATTCTAGTTGCTCTAAGACACTAGAGACTAAAAAGAAATCTCAGTATAATGATTCAGTAGTCACACTCATGTGTTAAGTCTTGTCTTCTCTGTTATAACTCCTTCTCCTTTGAGCCTCTATATCTCTAGGGATATGTAGGATCATGTCCATTCTAACTATTTTCATCTTGAAAAGGGGTATCAATAGTATAGGGTAGGAGGATGGGATTTGTTGATATTCTTGGAGAGACTGGCAATTCTGGGTTTCGGAACTTATCTGAAACATCTGAATGTTTTAGGTTTCTGAAAAGTAAACTTATTGCATGCAACTTTTGTGAATCACAGACAGAACCCTGGATGTTCTTTAGGGTTAACAGGAGTGATGTTGGTTGGAGGTTGGCAGGCTGTGGCAATTAGCAATATCTAGCTGAAGCTTGCATAAGAGTAGTCTCCAGAATAGCCCCTCAACTCTCTTTAAACTTTCTTAGCCACTGATACCTTATTTTGGTACATTTCTTCTTCCCCTTTTGGTCAGGAAGGCATTGTCAATCCCATGGTGCCAGGGCCAGGCTCACGCTTGGGAGTCGTGTCCACATTGCCAGGGAGACTCGCACCCTGGGCTTCATGTCCCACATAATGGGAAGGGTAATGATTTTACTTGCAGAGTGTGGTTTAAAGAGAGAGAGAGAGGCTATTCCAATACACCAAAACTGAAAAGGAATATCTATATACTGCGTAAGAATAATTTCAAGAATGACTTCTTGGCTCTATTTGAAATCTTTCAGCTGCTGAAACTTTGTTTTGTTCATTTATCTTTCCTGTTTTTGTCAAGGCTTTCTCATTCTCCCAATACCAGGGCCAGGCTCATCGCCTGAAGTCTTGTCCCACGTTGCCAGGGAGATTTATACCCTTGGAAGTCATGTCCCATGTGGGGGGGAGGATAGTGAGTTCACCTGAGGATTTGGCTTACAGAGGCCACGTCTGAGCATCAAAGGAGTGAACCTTTGATTTTAAGGTGCCTGTGAAACATCAAGTGGTGATGTCTAGTAGGTTTTAAAATGTATGGCTCTGGGGCATAGAGACGTTAATCTTGAAATATATCACCTTATGGCTACTGACTGATACCGTGAGGGAAGACAAGACTATCTTGGGTGACCATATAGAAAGCAGAAAAGAAGCCTACGGTAGAGTCCTGAAGAAATCTTAACCTTTATGTTTGGATAATAATGGTTAAAAATATTTGTACTGCACTTATGAGGGCCAGGCGTCATTCTGAATGCTTTTTAAGTATTAAATCATTTAAATTGCACTGCAACTCTGTGAGGTACGTCCAGTAATTACCTGTATTTTACAGGTGCTAAAAACTGAAGTGGAGAGGTTCATGAAAGAATTGCTGGCAACAAAGCAATCAGAAAAGGGAGAAAAGTGGGACTTAAGGCTCATGAAACACAAAAAAGAAATGTTTTCTGAAGCAGGAAGGTACCTCTTTGTTTATGTTGAAGGCTGCTGAGAAATGAAGCAGATCAAGACCTCAAAAGCATCCATAGTTTTACAGACTCAGCTGGAACAGTTCTGGTAGAATAGTAGAGATGATATTCAGATTGGTGAGGGCTAGAGAGGAAATAGATACTGTGTAGACATTCTTTTTGAGATTTGTCTAAGACTGGAAGGAAATGGTTGCCAGGGAAGAATTTTTTAAACTCTAGTTTAAGCTCAGCAGAGAGGGAGAAGCTCAAGGTGTCAAAGAGGTTATCATAGAGTCAGATTTCCTACAAAGTAGGATTAAATAGGCTCAAGGGCATGGGTGAAAGAATACTGCCTTCCCTGTGAAGAAAGGGAGAAAAAAGGAGGGCTGTAAATTTAATGATGGGAAGTTGAGGTAGTTCCCATCCAGTGCTGCTTTTCTTTTCTTTCTTTTTTTGATATTTGTGTTGAGAAATCCCCACACATGTACAGGCCAACCATAATATGCAATCAGTGGCTCACAGTATCATCACATAGTTGTGTATTCTTCACCATGATCATTTTTAGAACATTTGAATCATTCCAGATAATTGAAAAGAGAAGAAAAGAATTCATATATCCCCATACTACTTACCCGTCTGTCTCATTGACCCTACCCAGTTTTTACCTTTTATCTCCCCCTATGACTTGTTTATTTTTATTGTTATTATTTTACTCATCTTTCCATACCCTGGGTAAAAAGAGCATCAGATACAAAGTTTTCACAATCACAGTCACATTGTAAAAGCAACATAGTTATACAATTGTCTTCAAGAATCAAGGCTACTGGAACACAATTCAGCAGTTTCAGTACTTCTCTGTAGCCACTCCAATACAACTAAAAAGGGATATCTATGTAATGGGTAAGAATAACCTCCAGGATAACCTCTCAACTCTGTTTGAAATCTCTTAGCCACTAAAACTTTATTTTGCCTCATTTATCACTTCCCCATTTTGCTCAAGAAAGCTTTCTCCTTCCCATGATGCTGGGCCTTGGTTCATCCCCGGAAATCAGGTCCCATGTTGGCAGGGAGATTTACACCCCTGAGAGTCATATCCCATGTAGGAGGAGGGTAGTGAGTTCACCTATCGAGTTGGCTTGGAGAGAGGTCACATCTGAGCAACAGAAGAGGTTCTCTGGTGTTACTCTTAGGCCTAATCATCAGTAGGCTTAGCCTGTCCTTTGCAGGAATAAGCTTCATAGGGGCAAGCCCCAAAATTGAGGGCTCAGCCTATGAATTGGTTGTTCCCACTGCTTACAAGAATATCAGGAATTCCCCTGATGGGGAAGTTGAGTATTTCCTTCTTTCTCCCCAGTCCCCCAAGGGGACTTTGCGAGTACTTTTTTATTCTCTGCCCAAAGTACTCTGAGATATATCGGAGCATCACATTAACCTGTACAAACCAACAGAATCTCATGCCCTATTCAAGATTCCATGTAATTATGATGTTCAAGTAAACTGACCATACAAGTTAAATTAGATAATGTGCTACCCAAAATATAAATTTTGCACCAAACAAATCTCTCTCCCTTTGGTTTCACGCAGAGGTTGAAGTTTGAAAATATGGGCCATATCATCCTTTACCCGGTATTCTGATTTACCTTAGTCCTATCCATATCAGCTTCATTCATATCTCTAGATGTAGTCTGGTCACTTTTTCAGCTTTTTTAACAGTTGCTGAATGGGGTAGTGCTGACTTTTATATGATGCTACTTTTCTTTGGTAAAGATCATATCATGGGGAATGGCTGTGGAGGGAGGGGTGTTGCATTCCCTCTGAGGGATGTATATTATGGTTATGTTTACCTGTGTACTCTTGTTTCTGTAGTTTGAAGGCCTGTATTTTTATTATGAAATATATGGTCCAAAATTTTTTAGCATATGAGTCATGCATCTTACAAAACAAGCATCAGGACCTGCTACTCAACACAAATGAAACATTATCAATACCACTGAAGTGCTTTACCAGTACTTTCTTTCCTATTACCATCATTCTGAACTTTCCCCCTCATTCTCTAGCTTTTAATAGTGCTTGTTTATTGCCTTTAAATCCATTTCACTTGGTTTTTTGTACCTTATGAAATGGTATCATGCTATATATTCTGTAGTTTGCCTTTTTTACTCATTCTATTGAGGATTTCTCTATTGATGAAAGTAGTCATGTTTCATTTGTTATTTTCTCTACTTAGTAATAGTCTGTAATAGATGTTTGAACTGCTTGTATTTTTTTAGTGTCATAAACATGTTAAATGAAAGAATCCAGAGGGTGAAAGACTTTTTATTTTATACGAAATGTTGAAAAGACAAATGTATATATGGAGAAAGCAGATCAGGGCACAAGGGAACTTTTTGGACTGATAGAAATGTACTAAAACAATTGTAATGATAGTTGCACACCTCTACAAATTTGTAGGAAATCATTGAATTGTACATTTCAATGGGTTCATTATACGGTATGCATATTGTACCTCAAAAAAGCTGTTAAAGATAATCTGATAATACTGCATTTTTACAAAGGTATAGAATAATAGGAACATCTGTTTACTACCGGTGTTAGTCTGAATTATTTTTGAGACTCATCCATGTGTCAGTATTCCATTTCTTTTTAGTGCTGACTAGTATCCATTGTATGAATAATACCACATTTTGTTTATCCATTTACTAGCTGCTGGGTGTTTTGATTGTTTTCATTTTGGGCTGTTATGATTAATGCTGCTGAATAAATTCATATACAAGTCTTTGTGTGAACGTGTGTTGCTGTTTTTTTTTTTTATAGATATTTAGGAGTAGAATGCTGGACACATTTTGTGTTCAAGTTTTACAAACCGCCTCACTGTTTTTTCAGAGTGGCTGTGCCATTTTTACATTCCCACTCACAATATCTAAGGGCTCAGTTTCTCCCCATCCTCACCAACATTCACTCTTTTTAGTTTTTGCTAACCTGGCAGACATGTAATAATGTCACGTGAATTAAATGTGCATTTTGGTTACTACATGTTTATTGGCCACTTGCGGTCTTCTGTGAAGACATGTATTTTTGTACTTTTTTTTCCATTTGATTTACTTTGTTTCTTACTGATTTCTGTGGAGTTCACTTTTGTGTTCAGAATGGCAGTCGTTTGGTTGTTTGCACCTGTTTTCTCCCACTGTGTGACTTTTCTTCTTCTCCTCTTTGGGGTGTCATAGGATGGACAGGTTGGGTAAGTTCCCCACCTTGTTCTTTTTCCATATAGATAGGAGTTAAAGTCCCATGAAAAATGTACTCCTTTTCTAATTATCAATTTTGTTCCTTTGTGAAATCTTAAAAAATATTTACTCCCTTCAGATTCCTATAGGACATTGTTTATTTCTGATACAATGCTGTTTAATTTTATCTATTTCAGGCAGTTGCTTGCAAGTATGTCTTTTCCACCGGAGTGTTAATTTTCTGAAGTTGCTTGTTCATCTTTGTGATCGTCACCATGCTAATTGTATAATACACTTGAGTAGTGAAGGAATAGTGATAGAGGAATCATATTGGCTCAGTGCCCTTAAAACCTACAGCCTCTCCAACCTTAAACTTTATAGGTAGGATAGAATTAGGGATAGAATTCTAGTATAAAATCTGTATGTCTACAAAAAATTGGATTTTAAATTTAACTCTGTGTAACTTGTACTAAATTCTCTTTCCCTGTACTTTTTTGTTAGGCAGCTACTTTTCACGTATATATAGTGCATAGCTAATTTGTAAGGTCTTAAATCTCCTCTACTGTATTTAAGGAAAACTTATTTTGACATATTTATACTTAGGTGGTCAAAGAATTAGTGTTCTCTTATTTTATTTGGTAGGAAGCAGTAGAAAAATATGAAGAAGTGCTACATAACTTGGAATTTGCCAAGGAGCTTCAGAAAACCTTTTCTGGACTAAGTCAAGATGTGAGTATGTTTTCTTTGTTTTTCCTAAGACCAGTTAGCCATTGACTTTGAAGAAAATGTCAGTGTCTAAAAGTGGTATTTGGTTACCATCCATCTACTTCTTTCTGCTATTTTATTGGGGATGGGAAATTGGGAGTAATTACTGAAGAACTAATTTGTTCAGATTTCCAGGATCTGTGGAGAACGCTGATGGTATCCGAAGATGAGTTATTGTGAATGAAGTATTAGTTTAATGTGTGTTATTTTGCTATGGAATTTAGAAAGACAGTGAGTTGGAATAAAAACTATTCTGAATAGTTTTAGAATAAAGGTTTGTAAGTTTAGCATTGTTTAACATATGAGAAAACAGAATTGCTGGATTTCTCTTCTTGAGGGCATGATAATTATTATGACTTGTGTTAAATAGAGCTACCTGGCCTTACTACTTGTTAGATTCTCCCACACAAATAAGCAGAAGCTCATCTGAACTCTTAAGGATTTGTTAGTGAAATATTCTTCACCATTTCAGGATCTTTATATTAGAAGGCCTTTTAACGATCATCTTCCAGCAATTGAGGACATTTTTCTATGAATTCATGCATGGGATGGGTAACATGACTCAAGACTGTCTTTTCAAATGTTTGATTATTTTCTTTTCTGTATAGTGAGCAAAAACTCCATTTCTCTGGTATAAGGGAAAAAAGTAATCTCTGGGTTGAAGACATGCACTATCTTAATCCTTGCAGTACAATTCTGAGTTCTCTTCTAGATGTCTGATTTCATTACCAATGACCTCTTAAAAGCTGGTATGCAGATCTTAAAATAGCTTAATAGCCTTCTTTCAAAACCATTCCCTTCTGTTTTCTGAATACTTCTGTTAATACAAGTCTAAGATAATATTAGCCTTTTTTGTCAGTATAGATTATTTTAACTCACAGTCCTTTATTAACACTGAAATTTGGTACTTTCTGTCAATTCCACAGCTGTCAAATATTTCTAGACTATTTATATACAATACTTTAAAGTCAGTTTTTTCCCTTATACCTATATGATTTTCCTGCCCAACATTTGTTAATTTTATTTAGTTTTGGTCCATTTTACTATGAAAGGATCTCTCATATCTTTTTTTTTTTTTCCCTATTTGGATGGTTGGAAGTATACTTCTATAATACTTAACAACTTTTCGTTTTCTCTCTTTAACTAGTGTTACTCTGTCCTCAAATTTCAGTTCTCCATCCAGGCATTTATTTTTCTAATATATACTGTTCTCTTTTTTCTTCTTCATCTTTTTTAAAAACCTTCCATGTGCCAGGCACCTATGTAATCCCACTAGAACATTACAGCACTCTAGGAAGTGGGAATAACTAGTCCCCTTTTACAGATAAGGAATCTGAGGCTCGGAGTAGGAGGAACTTTGTTCAAGTTCATGCCTAGTAAGTGGTGGAGCCAAGATATGGCAATAGGTATTTTAACTCTAAAAACTGTGCTCCTTTTCTTTATACCAGAGATATAGTATACATTTACATATTCTTCCACTGCTGCAGTCTAGAGGTAGCTCACAACCCACCACATTTTGTTGATAATCTGAAATTATTTTTACATTGTATTATGGATTAAGTAAGGCTGAAATACTTTGGAGTTTGTCTTGACAAATCAAGACCCCAAAGGTGCTTGCCATTCACCTTTGAGTTTTTTCTCCGCAAATTTTTTTTATTTCTCTTTCACTAAAGTTTTCCTTTTGTTCCAAGTCTTCGATAATAACCAATTTTGCAGTATGTAGAACGTTTCCTTTTTTCCCATCTAACTAAAGTTGGAAGCTGTCCTGTTCAGCTGAGCTATATTCTTCTTTGTCTTCGTAAGATGAGCTCTGTGCCTTAGTGGGAATTCATCATTCTAAGCTACAGTTCAGAGAATAACTTCTTTTATTCATTACCATTGATTGACAGTGGTTTAATTCATTTGTCATCCTTGTTTCAAAACCAGGCATTTTTTTGAAATGTAACCAGTACGTTGGTTCTTTCAGTTGTTCCTTTTTTTGTTATCTGTAGAGGTTTTCACCTGTTAGTCTTCTTAGTTTCCACATAAATAAGAAAAATAGGCTGTTGTCAGTAGTTCTTCGTGACATCTTATCATGGTATAGAAGACTCTGTTACTTGCTGCTTAATTCATTTAATGCATATTTGAGGTCCTATCGTGTCAGTGTCAGTTATGGATACTAGTGATACATTGTTGGTGAAAAACAAAGAAAAGCAAAGTCTATATCTTTGCAGAGCTGAAGTTAAGGGACATGCAGATAAATGAAAACATAACCAGAAAATGTGAGAAACATTTTGATAGAGGAAGTTCAGAGTGATATGAGCCCATAAATGAACCTAGTCCAGTTTTGGGAGATTGGTTAAATTGGATGCTGAGGTAATCATGTGTTATAGCCCCGAAGATTCCCTGAGCATCAATTGCTTTTCCTTATACCATCATGAAAATTTGTCTAAGAGAATCTGACTGTTTTGGGAACTTAGAAGTGCTACCTCCATCTTCTTTGTTCTCCCCAGGCAGAAGCTGAGAATCTGGCTGTAACTTTTTAAGCGTTGTTGGGCAGTGCCGTGCTTAGGCCTTGAAAAGAGCCATGCTGACCTTTGGCTATCCTGAGAAAATATGCTTGCCTATATAAGCCCCAACCAGTCAGTTTCTCAATCTTAAAAATTTTAAATCTTCCCCCATTGTCTCCTGTCTCTGGAAACAGATCAAGTTGTGTTCATGCTCCTTAGAAAATAATTCATAATACCACAATCAATCTTTTTATTGAGGTTTTTCCCCCCCCAGTTCTGATCTGTTAGGATTTATGACCATCTTGTTTGTAGAGTTTAAGATATTGATGCTTTATCAGAGTACTTGATACCTTAGCCTGGTTTTGGTTGGTTGAAAACTGTCCATTTTATTTTAAATATCCTTCCCCTGGAACATGAGACTAAAACAAAACGAAAACTAAAGAACACTAAAGCATTCTGTTACAGTGTTAAAAAGGCTTGATATACATAAAAATAGAAAATAAAATATTGGAATTTATATGGACATCAGTGATAGGTATGTTGTTTTTCATCATGGTGATATTAGAAGTACTAGAGATAGCCTGTAGTTGGGAGTCAAATACTGGGGCTCTCTCAGCTCTGGTTACCTTAGACAAACTAATTTATTACTTATTGCCATCTTCAGTTAAAAAAGGATGCAGGAATTAAGCAAACTTGCCAGTTGATAGTGTTACATACATGAAATTTATCACTGAATCGCAGCTATTTAGGGTTAGACATTGTAAAAGATGGAATTGCTAATATGGAATGATGGAAAGAGTTGTCACCTTAATTAGCATTTGTTTTAACAGTTACTTAAAGCACAGAAGAAGGCTCAGAGAAGGGAGCATATGTTAAAACTTGAGGCTGAAAAGAAAAAGCTTCGAACTATACTTCAAGTTCAATATGTATTGCAGAACTTGACGCAGGAACATGTACAAAAAGATTTTAAAGGGGGCTTGAATGGTGCAGTGTATTTGCCTTCAAAAGAACTTGACTACCTCATTAAATTTTCAAAACTGACCTGCCCTGAAAGAAATGAAAGTCTCAGGTAAGATTATGAAAAGACTATCCTCCATTAAAAACACATAATGATTTAGCTGTTTAGTTATTTAGTAATTAACTAAGAAAATATGAATTTGATTCAGTATGGGAAACCTTGGCTGGCCCAGACTCTAATGGGGCTGGTAGACTATGTAGAAGGAAAATGAATTTGAATGGTCTTGTTAATGTACTTTTTTATGGTAACTGATTTAAAAAAACATCTGATCATGAAATTTTAACCCTCTGCAAATATTAACCATATTGACTGTGTATATTCCTAATATTTTGTAAGCTCAGGCTGTTGTGTACCACCCCTGTCTTTGCCTTTTTACTCCTGCTCTACTTAATAAAATTTGACTTGGCCAATATCATTAAACTTTCAAAGTGAAAATTTTTTGGTATTCCTATTATGCCATGAATAAAGAGTGAGAAACCACATTCAAAATGCGAAACCACATTGGGGCTACCCAGTGAATTTTTCTCTGCTGTAGTTATCCATTTTCTGTTTTTACTTTGATCAAGTAAATCAGCTAATGAAGAGATCTCTGTGCTTTCACTTTGTTAAATACAGGTTATTCCAACTTTATTCCTAAATTAGCCATGCTAAAGCAGCATCAGTTCTCAGCTGATAAAGGAAATCAGCCCCGAAAAGGAAGAAACCTTGTAAAACTCTTAGATACTTACATGTAGCCATGTATCTTTTTGTTCTCGTGCTGATTGTCTACCCCATTATCGTTACCTATTTGGTTGACTTGGTGGGTTCAGGGAATGCAGCTTACTTTATTTAATATGTGAAATGTAAGCAAAACATCATTCGAAAAATAAGGTGCTATCTTTAAATGAAGGCAAAAGGAACTCTGTGGAAGTGGAATGCTTTTTTAGCCAGGACATATACTTGAAAACTAGCTGTATTGCATTGGCATCTTTAAATTTAAGGTCTCTTTGGTCTGTTGCTGTAAGTCTCTTGCTATATTTGGAAAAAGTATATATATATTTTTTAGTTGTAAGGAAAAACTGCTTACATTTGAAATCTGTAAATGAGCAGTTACCTTTTATAAAATTTCATTTTTTAATTTCTGGAGTGAAAAGACAAAATTAACGTTTGACTGTTAATGGGTTATACTCTATTAATTGTACTGTTACATTTATGAATGTAAATGTATTTCTAAAGCCACTTTGTTCTGCTGCTGTTTCTCCATGACAGTGTTGAAGACCAGATGGAGCAATCATCCTTGTACTTCTGGGATCTTTTGGAAGGAAGTGAGAAAACAGTGGTAGGAACGACATGTGAGTTTTCTCTATTCTGGACTTATGCAATAAATAGTGAGTTTTATGCCTAGAAGTTTAGTATGATATTGAGGGCCTAAACTGTGTCATTCCATCAGAATTTACTTATTTGACAATATTATATTTGTGTGGAGATTGATCCCTTTGTTTAGTTTTGTTAAAAGCATCTGTATTAGTTTGCTAAAGCTGCCAGAATACAATATACCAGAAATGGAATGGCTTTTAAAAAGGGAATTTATTATGTTACAAGTTTACAGTTCTAAGGCCATAAGAATGTCCAAACTAAGGCATCCAGGGACAGATACCTTGACTCAAGAAAGGCCAATGGGTTCAGAACACTTCTGTCAGCTGGGAAGGCACATGGCTGGCATCTACTGTGGTCATTGGCTTCTTGTTTCAATCAGTTTCCCTTGGGGTGGTTTCTTTCTGTATCTCCAAACATCTGGGTTTTGTGTTGACTCTCTCTGTTGGCTCTGAAGCTTTTTCAAAAATGGTTCCCTCTTAAATGACTCTGTAAGTGACCCACCTTCACTGGGTAGAGACATCTCCACAGAAACCACCTAATCGAAAGGTCCCACCCAACATCGGGTAGGTCACAGCTCCATAGAAACAAATAATAAAAAAGATCCTACCCAGCAATAGTGAATCAGGATTAAAGAACGTGGCTTTTCTGGGGTACACAACAGTTTCAAACTGGTATAGCATCTCTTGTATTATCATACTCACTAAAATAGAGCATAGGGAGAATTTTGAAGTGGCAAGCCAATGTGATTTTGGAGCAAGACCTAAATACTAGTGCTGGCTTCCACACTAGCTTGACCATTTTGTGGTTCAGTTCCATATTCTGTATAATAGAAGTAGATCCACACATATGTTAGTATCAAGGCTTATCTACTATATCAACTTAAGAAAATATGAATGATCTGACTAGAGAGTCTATTGAGGAATTATTATCTATTGAACTGAAAATGATCTGGAGGGTTAGGGTCCTTTTGGCTTTCTAAATAACTTTTGGCCAGTTTATCAAATACAAAAGGCTGGACAGGAAGTAAAGAGCTTTATGTACTAGCATAGGATAATGAAAACTCACTAGAAGCTGGTAAACATTTTTATTATTAGTGATTTCTTCCTTTTTATAGATAGCTAAGTATATGCGGCTATTGCAAAATTTCTAAGTGTAAGTTTAAATCACAATTGCAAACTTATTTCTTGGTTGGAATGCAAAATGGCAGTAACACTTTGGAAAATAGTTTGGCAGTTTCTTGTAAAATTAAGCGTATACTTATTATATGACCAAGCACTCACACTGTTAGTATCCCCAAAAGAATGAAAACACTTGTTCGGGAATGTACATGAATGTTCATACCAGGTGTATTCATCATAGCCCCACACTGGACACAACCCAGATGTATATCAACTGGTATATACATACAATGGAATATTATTCAGCTATAAAAAAGAAATTACTGCTGATATGCACCAATGCACCATGAATGCAACTCAGGATAATTATGCTGAGTGGAAGAAGCTAGACAAAAAAAAGAGTACATATTCTATGATTCTATTTATATTGAATTCCAGTAAAGATAAAAACTAGAATGATAGTAGGTCAGTAGTTGCTAGGAGGTAGGGGGAGGAGACTGATTGCAAAAGGGGCATGAGGGAATTTTTGGGGTGATGAAAATGTTCTATGTCATGATTCTGGTGGAGATAACATGACTTGACATCTGTTAAAACTACGCTAGTTGATTAAACAAAACAAAATCTATGTCATGCTACTCCTATGAAAAGAGTCATAGACTCCAAGTGTGAGAGCTCTCCTTATTCTGCAAATTTTGTTTTTAGTGAATATTTAAGATGAAATATACTTGAGATTTCTTTGTGGTGCAATGACTTTAACATAATTTTAATATTTTTTTCTTGATCACCAGATGGTGTTGTAGAAGGCATGATATACAGCATAATGAAGAGTAAAATCTTAGTCATAGAATTTTATAGTTTAGAATGACTTTAGAGATTGTACAAGATACAATTTTTAATGCTTATGTTGGAGAAACTACCTTTTACCTCACTGGAGCCTTAACTATTCAGGGATGATAGGATTGTTGTTGGTTGTGATGTCTTGGGGTGATGAAAGAAATGATTTGTCTCCTAGCTCAGGAAATGAGGTGTGCTTTGGTGAAACATTGTAGGTTTTGAGTATAGTCTCTGATTTATAGTCACATTTCAAATGGTGGACATGGATTCTGATCTTTAAATTTTACATTGCTTTAGCATAGCATAGAGGTGGATTACGTATTTCCATTTCATGGTAATGAACAGTTCTCTGAATTCTCCCTGCTACAGAATATTGTAATGGTGTATTATGACTAGGTTTAAACCATATTAGGATTTCTATTCCTAATATTTTCAATGAACTGTTAGGTTACATATATTAAGTCTTAATCATTCTTTCTTAGATAAACACATGAAAGATCTACTCTCTAAATTACTGAGCTCAGGCTACTTTGAAAGTATCCCAGTTCCCCAGGATGTTAAGGAAAAAGAAATACTGGAGGAAGAGATGCTAATGAAGTCAGAGAAGAAAAAACAATTATTGAAGACTGAATCTGTCAAAGACTCAGGTTTGTTATGATCTCTGAAATTCTTATTAGTGGTTGCATTAGCACAACAGAAATGAGTTAAATCTTTGTGAAATGATATCCTTATTTTAGTTTGTTAGTGTCTACATGCATGGAAAATCTTTACTTGCTGTTAAATAAATCTAGGTTTAGAAAACATCTCCAGGCTTTATTACCAAGATTTGCAACGTGAATGTTAATAGAAACACTAGGTTATACTTTTTCTAGAAGAACATCTGTTGTTAAAATGCAGGCTTTATGGCGTTTGAATGAACCTCTCTATTAAATTACTGGTAGGATAATTCTATTTAAAATTGTGGTTTAAAATGTAAGTTGTAATAGAATTCAATATTGTAGATTGAGAATGTGAATAACGTGAGGTTAAAAATATTGATTTAGGAAAAAAATTGCCAAAATCAGTAAAGGAGATATATGTCTCAAATTACCATTTCTTTGGGGAAGAAATATTTTGAGCAAATGGCACTTTTCCTTTTGTTTATTTAGGTTGGATTTTTAAGAAATTAAATATCTAAGGAGGTAATCTTGGCAGGGTTCTGTTAGCCTTACAAGAGTCAAGTCATCTCCCGTGTTCACTTCCTCTTACTTCTTAAGAGTTCTTAAGAGTTCAAACCCAGTGCTTCAATTGCCCTCCAACACTAAAATGGCTTGTAAGAGGCCTTCAAGGCGAGATGACTAATTTTTACCCCATGGGACTTGAGCCATAATTCCAACTAGTGGGAAGCTATTTGTGGGTAAGACGAAATAGTCTTATCTTCATTCAGAAATCAGTTTATAACTGAAACTTGACTTTAGTAAAGTGTCGTAAGGAGAGTTACTGGTTTCAGTTAATCTCAGACCAAATGCTTTTGACATTTAACAGTCAATTGTTAGAATTATTCCTGCTATGAATGAACTTAATTGTACTATCCTTTTTCTGGTTACTCTTCTGAAATATGTTGCTGGAATGAATTATAGCTATAATCAGTCTAAAAACTTATAATTTGCTTAGTATTTATTTCAATATTCCTCTTATTTTTCCAGAGTCCCTTATGGAACTTGCACAGCCAGAGATACAGCCACAAGAGGTAAGAAACTGAAAAGGTAATTTGCTCATTTTGGTTTTGGAGACTTGCTTTAGTATTGTGGTTAAGAGCTGAGGCTCTTGAGCTAGACTTCCTGAGCTTGGCTCTGGGCTCTGTAGCTCACTAAGTTAGTGACCAGCTAGTGACTGCTTTGTCTGTTATCCTCATCCATAAAATGGGGATGATGATAATGTCTACATCATGGATTAATACGAGAATTAAAGGAGTTAATCTAATTCAAGTTACTTAGAATTTGAACTAGCATACAGTAACTGCTCACATGTTAGCTTTTGTGGTTGTTACTGGCTCCTGCTTAGAATTTAAAGATGGGCACGATACTGCTCTCTGCAGAGTTTACTCACGCTAGTAGCAGAAGAAGGTAGTTGTGCTCTCTCTGTCTCTCTCTCTTTTTTTTTTTCCCCCTAAGTTGTACTTTTTGAAGAGTCATTGAGAGTCATGGAAACCGAAATGAATAGGAGAGGCCAAAACACAGTTTGATTGATATACAGGGGAAATAAGGAAAAGGCTGGTAATTCCAGAAACATAAGGCTTAAGGTTATATAGTACAACTTTGTGTAGTTGAACTGTCTATCCTCTGCCTTAATTTTTAGGGGGTAGAATGGTCTTAAGGTTGGCAAAGATGGAATAAGCTTGCTAAATGAACCTCAAACAGGTAAACTTGGCACCAGGATGTGCAGTTCTTGACATTCTTAGGTGAGCCAGACAAACATAGCTTTCTACTTTTGAAGTATCAAAGTTTGTATTTTTATTAATTAAAGATAAAGGAATGGATAAAGAAGCAGGGCAATTTTTGGAAGTAGGGTATGGAAGTTTCAACTTAGCATGATGGCTCAGACCAACCAGTATAGAAATATTCTCCTCAAAGTCTTGTACTAATCTTGTGACTAAAACACAGTAATTCTCTGGTCTAGTTTCTTAACAGACGCTACGTGACAGAAGTAGATTATTCAAACAAACAAGATGAAGAACAATCTTGGGAAGCAGATTATGCTAGAAAACCAAATCTCCCCAAATGCTGGGATATGCTTACTGAACCGGATGGCCAGGAGAAGAAACAGGAATCCATCAAGTCCTGGGAGTCTATTAAGCACCAGGAGGTTTCAAAGCCTGCAGTTTCTTTAGAACAGAAGAAACAGGAGATCCCAAAACTCAGGTCCATTCTGCAGGAAGAGCAGAAGAAGCAGGCAACTTCCAAACCTAAGCCAACTCCTAGCCAGTGGAAGCAAGAAACTCCTAAATCCAAAGCAGGATACACTCAAGAGGAGCAGAAGAAGCAGGAGACACCAAAGCCGTGGCCAGTGGAGCTACAGAAAGAACAGGATCCAAAGAAGCAAACTCCAAAGTCTTGGACACCTTCTATACAGAGTGAACAGGACATCACCAAGTCATGGACCCCTCCTATTTGTGAAGAACAGGATTCAAGACAGCCAGAGACTCTAAAATCCTGGGAAAACAATGTTGAGGGTCAAAAACATCCTTTAACTCCACAATCACAGATTTCTCCTAAGTCCTGGGGAATAGCTACAGCAAGCCTCATACCAAATGACCAGCTTCTGCCCAGGAAATTTAATACAGAACCCAAAGATGTGAGTTGATCTGTATTATTCTGCTTCTGTCAATGTAGGCATCATAAATAAGGAATTAGTTGTACAAATGGAAACTTTCTAATTCTCTAAAAACAGCAATGACAAAACCCATGTTAAATTAATGGATGAAGTATTTTACTTAACTCTTTCATGGGTAGGTTTGTTTTCCCTAGAAAATTGGAAGTTAACCTACTGTGTCTTTGTGTCTAACCTGAGATGAAATTTCCACAATTATAAAATGTTGGGTTTTAATGCCACAACTTCAGTGAAATGATGGGACATCAAAATAGTGGATAGTTTCAGGCAAGATCATAAATTGTATAACTGAGTAATGTAAATGCATGTCCCAGGGTGGGAGATTTGTTGTGCCATATTTCACCCCTTATCTTCTAGTTGGCTTATGGGTGACTTTCTGACAGAATTTACATTTATCTATGTTCCTTACTTTTCTTACCCTCATTTGTAGCCATGCAGATTAGCCTGTACTCATGAAAAAGTACACGGTGATGGCAGATATTCCAGTAGTTGGGGAAGGATACAAATTAGTTCTCTGTTTCCTCTTCAAAATAAAAATTTTTTAGAGATAGGCAACTATAGGCCTGCATTAAACATTCTGTAGCCAGGTTTTGGAGAATAAGAATGAGTTCAAATATCAGGCCTTATTCTGTTAATAATTGAAAACCTGCTTTAGGAAGATAAGGCTTATAGTTGAATAATATATGGATACAATCCTGTGTTAATACTGCCTTTTATTAATTATAAATTACTTATTTATCACTTTATCATGCCCATTGTTCCTACTTATTTGGTAGAAAAAGGTAAACTTATCCTTCCAGTGTTCTTCATCTCTAATATTGTTTTTTGCATTTCCATACCGCTTTACCCAAAATCTTTCTGATAAGTTTTTGGTCCTCTGACAGTGTGAAAAACATTTGCTTGGGGAAATCAAAGTGTTACCTTTTATAAATGAGTAAATTGCCCTGTCCAGCTTCTATCTTATGGGAAGATAACTTTAGAGTTAAATTTGTCCCCTTTTGTTCTCCTTTCTCCCTCTCTTTTCTTTAGATGCTAGTATTAATTTTAGGTTATTCCTGATTGCAGAAGATTGATAACCTTGTTTCATTAAGCAGATACCATGCAACAGTAATTGTAATGGCAACTATTTTGAGAAAATTTTATTTAAAAACCTAAGTTAATACCTCAGTAAAAAAGCTGTTTAAAAACAACTAAAATCCCAGTAGGTGTAGCATAGTTGAACCTTTAGTATATGAGAATATGGATATCATGTTACTTGCTGAATAGGATTTAAAATTAAGGGTACTTGGTTCTGGAAAGGTGAAAACTCGTATTTTTTGCTTATAGGGCACAGCATTATTTTGGAGTTTTAGGTTTTTCAGTGACTGAGAAGACATTTCTCTATATAATATAGTGTTTGTCTCTGTGTGTCTTGCAGTCTCAGCTGTGTACAGCATAGTCAAAGGGACAAGATAGAATGACCTGAAACTAACTACTAAGCTTATACTTTTCTTCCAAGAGAGCCTCACATATTCACTTAGAGTCTATTAGCTCTTACTTATATGGTAATTTGCCAAGTTTAGCTCTGTGACTTGCCAGTGTATTAGAAGATGGTGAAGAGGAGCTGGTAGAGACAGGCATACTTACAGCTTTAAGAAGTAACTCTGAACATTAGTTCTAACTCTTTGGGCAATTTAGCATTATAAACATCAATAGCCCCTCAAAGCATAGTTACTTTTAATAAAATATGATAATATATTTCCTCAATTCTAGGATGCGTATATATTTGTTTTCCATCTTAATGGTTTTGAAATCAGATGCATCTTTAAAATGTGTGTTAAGAGAAACAAATGCTGTGATAGAATCCTGCTGTCTTTAAAAAAAAAAAAGAGAGAGAGAGAGAGAGATGCGTATTTAATATGATGGTAGTTACTTTTTCCCTGGGGAGAAAAATAGTGTCTCTCATAGTCAGTGGCATCTTATCCTAGAAGCAGTATGGTAATTCTTATCAAGGAAGTTCTGTTTTCTGGATCTTCTCCTTTTTATTTTCCTTTCCCCAGTGAAACAGCTTTATTTGACATAAGGGAGAGCCAGCCCCATCCCCTCACCCTGTGGTGCAGGTGGGGTGGGCGCAGAATCCAGGCATCAAGGCGTCTTTCCCCAGGACCTGGAGATGGATCTTCCCCTAAAAAGGGGAGTGGTTTAGAAAGATTGCCATTAAAGTGGCTCTGAAGGGGGAAAGCATTTGTGAATTTATGTAGAAATTCTTCATCTGAGATAAATTCTGGTAAATGAGTATTGCTATGTGTTTGGTTTCGTTAAGTTGAAATAAGTCAAGTTTCCTGAATTAGGCCATCGAATTTGAATTTCATGCTTACACATTATGGGTTTATCTTGTAGGTGCCTAAGCCCATACATCAGCCTGTAGGTTCTTCCTCTACCCTTCCAAAGGATCCAGTATTGAGGAAAGAAAAACTGCAGGATCTGATGACTCAGATTCAAGGAACTTGTAACTTTATGCAAGTATGAGTCATTTTTAAAAAGAATCTTGTATGATATAGATGGGACTACTGATTTCTGTGATGCATTATAGTGAAGTTAGGAGCATAGACTCTGGTATCATGTGAATCCTGGCTCTGCCAGTAACTTTTTAAAATTGTATTGCTCCTTTTTAAAATTCGTTTATTTATTTATTTATTTTTACATGGGCAGGCACCGGGAATTGAACCCGGGTCCTCTGGCATGGCAGGCAAGCATTCTTGCCTAATGAGCCACTGTGGCCCGCCCTCAGGCAAATTTTTACTAAACTTTTTTGCCTTAGTTTCTTTATCTGGGAAATAAGGATAATAGTTCCTATTTCCTAAGTTTGTTGTAAGGAGTAAAATTAATTAAATATGTAAAAATTTTGCTTAGGCATTATTGCTATTAAAGGTCATCGTAGCTTCCACGCAGACTGTGAGAGTCTACTCTATGCTTGGCACTTCGATAGGTGCCATTGTGCATAGAAAATTTTTTGTATTGTGTGTAGAAAATGAGAAGACATTTATCACTTTCAAGGAGTTCACATTCCAGTTGTAGGAGATTATAAATTTGTGCCATATCAGTAAATGCTAAATTGATACAATAAACACTAAATTGTATGATACAGTCTAAATTTCAGAATAGTGTGATATTACTGAATGCTGAAGTAGTCAAATAAAGATATTTTGGTATAATAAAAACATTTGAGCTTTGGAATTAGGCCTGGGTTTAAATCCCAGTTCTAATGCTTGCCAGCTGCATAACCTATGGCAAATTATTTAATCTCCAGTTCTCTATTTATCTATAAAATGAGGGATGTGTCTACCCCTTAACTGGATTTGAAGATAAATAAAAGAATTATGATACTCATTATAAGGTGTGGCTTAGATACTCAAAGTGTCAGATATTTTCTGGGAGAGCCAATATAGGCATATGGGAGAAGAGAATAGTTCTTATCCTGAAAGTGCTTAACAGCATGAGCTAGTAAGTAGCTGAGATAAAATAGACACTTTCATTGGTTGGGCATAAAAAAAAAGGAGGGTTCATGCTAGACAATGATTAATGCTTATGGTTGAGGCCTCAGGTCAGGAGTTTCTTTTCCAAGTTAGGTCTTAGAATTAGTATTACATTTTTAACATTTGACACAAACTTAAGGTTTGACAGTTACTTTAGATTTGATTTTTAACTTTTGATTTCTTTTCCTACAAATTTTAAGTTTTTAACATCTTGAGATAGTTATTAGATGGATACCTGTAGCTAATGTGCTATGGGAAGAAAGCATTATGAATACCTTAATGGTAATAGCCTTTAAATGGATAGTCTTTGTTCCTATTCATTATTTAAATCTTGCCTTTAGGAATCTGTTCTGGATTTTGACAAACCTTCAAGTGCAATTCCATCATCACAGCCGCCTTCAGCTGCTCCAGGTAGCCCAGTAGGTATGTAATCATTCTGACTATTTCTGTTCATTTAATTCTTCTGTTATTAGGATTATATGTGGGTAAATACTGTTAGGGCATTAGTGTTCTTAATTGACCTCTTTAAGTTTTGGGGAAAGTCTCCAGATGAATGAATGGAAATGTCAAAAAACTGTTTTTGCAATTTATGATCTTTCTGGAGTGAATTCTGGATAGAATTTGCTTGACTTTTTGGGCTTTAAATCTAGTGTTTAGGCTTTGCATCCTAACTGAGTAAATTACTTCAGTGATAGTGCAATAGTGCAGTGATTAATACAGTAACTAATGATGGGTCCTAGAATGAATCTGGTCTGATGTTTCAAGGCTTAGGCTTTTTGCTTTTTACTG
Organism: Tamandua tetradactyla; assembly: GCF_023851605.1. Lineage (NCBI taxonomy): Eukaryota > Metazoa > Chordata > Mammalia > Pilosa > Myrmecophagidae > Tamandua > Tamandua tetradactyla. The sequence goes on along the minus strand of NC_135333.1, from coordinate 94,102,057 downwards.
GTTTATCTCATGGGAAGAGAGTGACAGAACCAAAGTCGTAGTCCACTGTAGGTGAGCAATGGACACTGGATAGAAGACTAGTGCAGTTATTTGTGGGTGAAGTAAAGAGGGTTAACAGAGGGTTATTAACCAGTGCTAGGGATTAACAGGAGGAAGCCAAACTGAAAATTGTGTAATTGATAAGCATATTATTATAAGTAATCAAAGAGAAAAAAAACAAAACTAAAAGGGACAGATGTCCCCACTAAGGCTTACTTTGGAACTTAAATGTATCTGTTAATTACTTTTCATGATATCTCAGACTTTATTTTCCAGGTTTCTGTTATTGGTTATTTTTTAAAAGTAATAGTTCTTTCTTTGGAGAAATTTTCAAATGTTCCTTTTGCCCATTTAACTGTAAAGCATCACTATGTATCACAGGTGGAACTAGTATATTCCACTCTTCTACAAGCTTCTCTGACTCTCATGATAGACTTGACACCTAATTCTTCCAGCTAATGCTTTAAAAAGTTTTCTTATAAAGTATAATCTTTGGTTCCCATACCGTTGCTATGTATAAACATTTCTGTCCGTTTACTTTACTGTTCATTTCACTCTGCAGCATCTACCGAACAAAATCAAACCAGTCAAACCGATTTTCTTCAGGAGCCGTTACAGGTAACCTCTCCGGATTACTTTCTCATTTAATCTTCTTTGGTATTCAAGGAAGAACCTATTGCTTTGGCAAGAATGATCATACGTTCTGATTCTGATATACCTAACAAAGTTACTGAAAGTGTTCTAAGATTATCTAGCTTTTAAAATTTCATTACAGTTGGTCCTAAAAGGAATCCTTGATGACTATCCCAGTTATTATAATAAAGAAGATTAGCTGACTTCAGTAAGGAAAGTGCAAGCCTAAAAAAATTCTGAGCTACCTTGCTAAAGAAGTAATATTGTGTTGCTATGGAGTTTCCTGAGTTACCTTGTACATCAGCATAGTAAGGGATCTGAGGAAAGGAACTACTTTTGTTTAACCCATGATTAGTGTCTTAGTTAGCCAGGCTGCTATGACAAATGCCACACACTCGTTGGCCTAACAACAGGAATTTTATTGTCTCATGGTTTTGTAGGCTACAAATCCAAATCGAGGTGTCAGCAAGGCCATGCTTTCTCTTCAAAAAGTCTGTAACGTTCTGGTGCTGGCTTGCCACCACTGTTGTGGTTCCTCAGCTTTACAACTCTGCCTCCTGTTACAGGCAGTTTCTCTCTTGTGTCTACTCTTCCTGTTTCTGCTGACTTCAACTTCTTCCTGTGAAGCCTTCTCTGACTCACTGCATCCAAATTTCTTCTGCTTATAAAGGATTCCATTAAAATGGATTAAGGCCCACACTAATTTAGTTGGGGTACACCTTAACTAAAAATTACACCCTCTAAAGTTCTTATTTATAAATGAGTTCATACCCATAGGAGCACGGATTAAGATTCAGAACATGTCTTCTTTGGGGGTGCATAATTCAATATTACCACAAATAGCCTGCCCCCCTTGATAGTATCTGCTTGTGATAGAAGGTTAAATATTTTGACCAGGTACTTCAACAATTGTAGCCTTCCCATCCCAAATCTGACCAAATAATATTAGTTTTCAGTGGTTTTATATATGGCCTGATAAGGTGTGTCTAAATTTTCAAACTGTTTGGGGAGCAAGATAGATGTGTATTTTTTCCTGCCTTCTTCACCCCGCTCACTGCTTAAACTAAAAGGGTTCCATTTTATCTGTTGTAGCATTTAGGGTTCTACTTGGAGCTTTCAGTTGGAAAGGTAATTTTTATGAGAAGTCACTCACCTAGTTTAGTTCCCATGTCTTTGCAGTCTGTGGGATGGCTGCATTAGAATCACCTGGGAAAAACTGTGTATTTGTAGGTACCACCTTAGACCTATGGGATCAAAATTTCCTGAAGTGTTATCTAAGCATCTGTATTTTAAATGAGCTCCTTCCCTGGGTGAATTTACAGAGTCATTTTTGGAACCATTGTTCTCAAAGATCATGTTTACTCACCAATAATAAAACTACCCTTAATCTATTTAAGAACAACAATTTGGTAGAACAACAATTTGGAAGCAAGAACTACTGTGACTTCAAATAAATACTAATTAAAAGAATCTGTCTTTATCTTTTTTGATGTTTAGTGAGCCTTTTAGCTAAAATTTATCTTATTTTTTTTCTTTTTAAAAGTCTTTTAAAGCTTAGTAGTAAAAGTCTAAAATTGTGGAATTGTAACCCATACCAAACTCTGAAATCTTTTCTACAACTGATTGGTGATGTGCTTTGAAATTTATTGCATATTTTTTTAATATATGTTACTTTTCACAAAAAAAGAAAAAAAAAGTCAATTGTGATGAATGCACAGCTGAATGATTGTACACTTTGGATGATTATGTGGTATGTGAATATATAATATATATCACTAAAAATGCATTAAAAAATAGATGTACCAAAAAAATGTGCAAAACCAAAATAATGTCAGCATGAGCAAGGTGATTAGGGTAGGAAATATCCTTCTTTAAGATACATTTTCTTATTTGAAATACTCCTCTGATTTAAAAAATGAGATAAATGGTGGCCGGGCAGTGATTAGAGAAGGACATGGGAGATTTCTGGGATGCTGCTGATGTTCAATTTCTTGATCTGGGTATTGGGGACATAGGTGTGTTCATTTTGTGAAAATTCAATGAACTGTACACTTACAATGTATGGATATTTCTGTGTGTAGGCGGTGCTTCAATGAAAAGTTGAAAAGGAAAAAAAAAATCTTTTAAAGCTTACCTATCATGTGACCTGCGAGTTGTTTCACCTTAACATTTGTGAATCTTCCTTTAGCATTAGAGAATTGCTTATGCTCCCACCACAGCAAGGCTCACTTATTTTGGGCATTTGTCCTATTATTTTAATCAGAGGGTCAGAAGAAAGGTCTAGTTTTAAAAAAAATTCCAATTCATAATCTAATATTTTGGTTAGATCTAAATCATACCTTTTTTCAATATATAACATGTTCCTAAGGATTTTACTTTTTTTTCCCCATAATAATTTTTGAAATCTTGATTCCCACTCTCTTTTCCTAAGAAGCAGGGTGTCATGATAACCTCTTCTAGGTCATTGAAACATATGTGCTCTGATGTTGGCTTACCATTACTTAGTTTCCAGTCCACCCATTTTATTACTTGGGCTTTCAGAACCACATAGAAACACTTAGGTATTAGTGGTTTCAGTGGCACTCAGCCTTTTCAGTTGCTAGATATTTAAGAGTGTCTCTGATATCTTTTATGTGCTGTAGAATTTCTTCCTAGGACACTCTTGGATTTTTGTTGGTCACAGTTGCCACTTCCTTATTTCCTATTGTGCTTTCTCCAAATTTGATTTCATACCACACTGTAAGCCTTAACTGTTTGTTAGAATTTTGGTGCCATTTTAACTTATATAAAGTTTATCCTTCATATTTATATGTCTACCTAACTCTTTAAGATACTGAGAGAGTACTTAGAGTTAAAGCATAGTTATGTTCCCTGGCAGAGCTGTTAAATGTGCCCTGAGCTTGTTTGTCAGGAATTGCTGTTGAGTGCTGGGTTGAAAATCTTGCCTCAGGTTTCTAGGGCCAAGGATTTTGATAAGTGAAGATGGGATTTTATGTGTAATTTTGGTGACCAGGCCTGGAAAGGCAGTGTAGGTGACTGCTTGGGTTTGAATCTCAGCTCTACTACATAATTTTGGTGTGATCTTGGGCAAATTACTTAAATTTTCTTCAATCCTGCCTGCCTGTCAATAAAATGGGGGTAGTTGTACCTACCTCACAGGATTATATATTATAGGATTAAAGAGATTAATATGTGTAAAGTGTTTAGCAGAATGACTGGCACTAGTGAGTGTTCAATAAGTAAGCTATTTTTAGGAGGTCCAGTGCCCAAGAAATATAAAGTGAACAAAATGTACCTTTTACAGTGTTTTATGTTTTCCTGTGTCTAGGCTGCTGCTTCTCCAGTTACTTGTAGCTCGAACGCTTGCTTGGCTGCTGCTGATCAGTCTTCTTCAGGATCTGAAGCAGAGTTCATGTCCTCAGAGACTCCTGAGGTGAAAAGAGACCAGCTGTCTTCATTTCTTTTCTGTCTTAAAGCATAGCAAAACTAGGATAACTTGTGATTAACAGGGGTGGTCAGCTGAATGATTTAACATTTGTCCTTTATTAATGCATTGCTCTCTGTAGATGTTGTGGTGCTGGAACTTGTACAGGTAACTACAAGTGGATTTAATATTGTGTTGCTTTATCAGGTACAACAGGCCAAAATTGCTAATATCAAAAAAGAATGAAATGTTTTAGGTAGGAATTAGGTCAAGTTTCTCACTGTATTTACATTCAAGACATACTTAAGAGAAAAATCTTTAACCATATAATTTAAGATTCAGTAGACTTTATATTAATTCTTTCTTTTTTTGGCTGAATTTGTCAAAAGCATTTTGACAGAATTAAGTTTGTCCTTTCAATTGTAAGTGACGATTTTCTCTAGGATTGGGCAAATCCTTGAGATAGAAATAGTAAGATTACTAAAATGATGATTGGGATAAATTTAACAATTTTAGAATTTTTGCTAACTATTATTTAGGAACATGTATTCATTATAGAAAGTAAGAAAATATAAATGTTAGTTTTTATGGCTGATTTTAGTCCAAATTGAAATTATTTGGTTCCTCATTTTAAGAAGAGAAAGAAGTGATTGTTCCCAAGGGACTTGCTGCAGTGTCTGCTTCATAATCTGATTGGGATTGTTTTTCGGTCTTTTTAAAACCTTTGGATTTACAATGCTATGTCAAGGATTTGCCTGTTCCCTTAGATAAGGATTATTTAGATCAGGTTTGGTTTTCTTCTTTAGGTAGCCTACTTAGAAATCTCCTAATAAGACTTTAGACAGAAAAAAATTAACACTTACTAAGCAGATAACTCAAGGCTTTTATTAAGCCCAATTATGCTGTATAAATTTGGAATAATATTAGACTCTTGAAAATACCATTTCAGGGTTTGAAAAGGATTAGGTGCTCATAAGAGGTTCAGGTCCTCATCTATTGACTGATTAGTAAGACTCTTTCAAATAGTCAGCAAGCTGTGCAAAGCAAATACTAGTGTGCATCCTCAGCAATAGAGATTTGAAATTGTAAGCAAAAGCTATTCTTTTGCATTCCTGTGCCCAAATGTCATCCTCAGAACTTGCTGACTTATGCCAGTCTGGGGTTTAGTGTAAGTTAATTGCTTGTTACATGATAGGTGGTAGGCTGATACTGCATTTTTCTTCCCTAGGCATCAGTTCCCCCAAGCAAGCAACCATCTTCATTACCTTCTCCAAAACCTCCCGTGTCAAAGAGTTCTGAACAGGGCTTCCAGTCACCTCCAGCAAGTAGTAGTTCAGTAACCATTAATACAGCGCCCTTCCAAGCTATGCAGACAGTGAGTATGAAATGTGAATGATTGTAGTTCATTATTCCTGTTAAAAAACCATTGTTTCTCTTATATCTACTATTGGATACTATGTAAAAAAAATTTGCCTTTCATGATACTCTTATTTGGGCTGACAGAATTTTCATTTGCCAAATGGAAATGCTGTTTGTGTCAGGAGAATATTAAATAAATCCACGGCCACTAGAATTTTGAATGGGGATCTTACCAGTGTTGTTCCTTCTTTGAAAACCAGTAGCAGGTAGAGTTGAGAACCTGCATTAAACAAATGAAATGTGTGCTTGAGAAACATAATTTTCTAGCAACAGCTTAATATACTAATTGTTACTCCTGTCACAGCACTGATGGTCCATAGCATCAATCACCTGACATACAGAACACATACTTGGGTATTCTTTGTGAATGATTATTGAAACTTTCACTTGATTTCTTTCATCTCATATTGGTGCTGGGAGAATGATTCTGGTTTGTATGGTGTTTTGAATTATTTATTTCTGTACAAACTGTGGTTTAAGACTTTTTTTAAGGTAATTTCAGAACTAGATTTGTATGTTTACTTTCTTAACACAGAATAGTATAATAAATTCTTTTTAGACAGCACAGAAACACCTTTGTGAGCCAATGCATACCTTACATCATCATGCTTAATGTCCCACTCCATGTCTCTTTGGCATGACGGTGGGGTGGGGCCGGTGGAGTAGCCACGGGAAGCAGGCATAACAGAAGGAGATAGCTCACATTCATTCACTTCACGCCAGGCATTTAGAGCAGCCCCTTCGTTTACCTGCTTTCCCTCTTTCCTGTCAGTCCATCCTACACAGTATTGCCACATTGAATTTACTACCTTTTTCTTATGCTAATTAGAACAGTCAGTGGTCTACTACAGAATGAAATGGAAACTGCTGGCACTCGGTATCTTTTGTGTGTGTGTGTGTAGGCACAGGAAATCGAACCCAGTATCTTGTGTGTGTGTGTGTGTGTGTGTGTGTGTGTGTGTGTGTGTAGGCACAGGAAATCGAACCCAGCTCTCCAGCATGGCAGGCAAGAACTCTGCCTGCTGAGCCACTGTGCCTGCTCCACTTGATATCTTTTGAAGTCTGGTATAACTTGCCAGATTAGTCCCTGGCTTGCCTTGTACATTCTTGTCTCAGTACTTTTTTGCTCATTTCAATCTGTCTTCTCTGCCCATTTGAATACTATAAAATTTAAATTGTTTCTCCTTCATTCATTCATTAAACAGGTAGTTACAGAACCAGATGTTATTCTTAATCACTGGTGATGTGGTCATGAGAAAAATGATGAGTCTATCTTCAAGAAGCTTACATTTCATTATGGAGGTAGAAGGGCTAGAAAGACAAATATTCATATATGTAATTTGTCAGGTGCTGTGTGCTGTGAGGGAAAAGATGGAGCAGGGTAAGAGTGAGAGAGTAATAGTGCTATTTTACATACAATGGCCAGGGTCGGGACATACTGCCTGACATATAATAAAAATTCAAAAAAGAGTAAATAATTTCATTCCTCTATAGTTTTTGAAAAAGGACCCTCTTCCTCTATATAGCTCTCATTCTCAGTAAGCATTATGATAACATAATATCCAGAAAGATACCTTTTGCTATAGAGTTTATATTCTGTTAGGAATCGCATACAAGTTTTTGAATGCTGTAGAATTTTGCTGTAACTCACACTTGATGATTTTCTATGAGATTTCACAAATGACTTAGGGTATCCTTGTGTTTTAAGGTATTTAATGTTAATGCACCTCTGCCTCCAAGGAAAGAACAAGAAATGAAAGACCCCCCTTACTCACCTGGCTACAATCAAAGTTTTACTACAGCAAGTACACAAACCCCACCCCAGTGCCAACTGCCAGCTATACATGTAGACCAAACTGTGCTTTCTCAAGAGACAGGTAAGAGCTTTGCATATGACATTTTTGAAGACTTAGATGACAGCTAATTGAATGGAAAACAAGTCTGTAGAAATTCTTTCCTGACTAGTAAGCATCGTCTATTCATATGTTCCTCAATTGTTATGAAACACTTAATTCCTTTTCACCTATTCAGTTAATGTCACCTATTAATTTTAACTTCTGTGGAGGTAGAACTTAGATGGTTGATGTAATTTTGAAGTAAGCTTTAATTTTTAATCTGATTGCTCTGATTACCACAGACAGTGATTGAGATAAGGTACTACCAAGCTGCTTTTATAAGAAAACTTGGAACCATTCTGTTAACCCTTCTGGTGCGGACAAATGGCCTTTTGGACCTTTCTCTGTTCTTTCCTCTTATAGTAAAACATGGATTAATATGAAGATAAAACTTAACATAATTGATGTACTGTTTGCTTAGAGATGGGAGACTGTCTTTCGTGCTGTTCTAAAGCATGAAATAATAGTCACCTTTGTATTTGTTTCTTACTTGAAGAAGTATGTGTGTATTTTCAGTGTTGGTATTTCAGTACCTTATTGAATTTTCTAAAACTCAGGCCTTAACAAATGAATTAAGCATTCTGGGTGCTTGATTAATCCACTGTTGAAGAGGCAGTAAATGTGAATCCCTGTTCCTGGTCACAGATGATCTCAGATGATCACAGCTGGTCCCTGTACTGTGAAAACATAGAGCAGGGGATTTACATACCAGGATATATTTTTCCATTTGCCTTCCCAATTACAGTATTAGTTAGAATTCATTTTCTTTTATTCCCTGCTCTGGAATATTTAGTCTGTTTTTTTTTTTTTTTTTAATTTTGATAAAAAGTGTATAAAGAGTATTGACTCTTTATTATCATTTAACTCTTGGACTCTAAAATGTTTCCTTAAGCAGCAAGCTATCATCATGATGGAGCTATTCAAGTAAGCAATGGTAGCCTTGCCTTTTACCCAGCACAGACGAATGTATTTCCCAGACCCACCCAGCCTTTTGTCAATAACCGGGGATCTGTCAGAGGATGTACTCGTGGTGGGAGACTATTAACCAACTCATATCGGTCCCCTGGTGGTTATAAAGGTATGATTTCAATAAAATGTAATTACGCTTAATTATTTTGTTTGTATAGTTGTGTGACTCAAACCATTTTTCTTTTACCTTGTTTCCTTTTGCCATTTATAATGTATTAGGAAAATTCCCTTTTTTTTTTAACTTTTTAAATTGTGAAATATAACGTAAATACAAAAAAGCAATAAATTTCAAAGTACATTTTAACAAATAGTTATAGAACAGATTTTAAAGTTTGAGATGGGTTACAGTTCCACAGTTTTTTGTTTTTTCTTCTAGCTGCTCCAAGACACTGCAGATCAACAGAAATATTAATCTCATACTTATTTGTTAAATCCTATCTTCTCTGTTATACTCTTCCTTCTGTTTAAATAACATATAGACATAAAAACAATGAATTTCAAGTGCATTGCAACAATTAGTTGTAGCACAGATTTCAGACATTGGTCTGGGTTACAATTCCATAATTCTAGGTTTTTATTTCTAGCTGCTCTAAGGTACTGGAGGCTAAAAGAAATATCATTATAATGATTCTGCACTTATATTCATTTGTTAAAACCTACCTTTTCTGTATAACTCCACCATCATCTTTGATCTTTCTCCCACTCTTTTTTTTTACATGGGCAGGCACTGGGAATTGAACCTGGGTCTTCTGGCATGGCAGGCAAGCATTCTTGCCTGCTGAGCCACCGTGGCCACCCCTTTCTCCCACTCTTTAGGGGTATTTGGCCTATGCCCATTCTAACTTTTTCATGTTGGAAGGGACTATCTATAATATGGGATAGGGGGATGGAACTATCTGATATTCTGGAGAGGCTGGGCCCTCTGCATTTCAGGACTTATCTGGTCCAGGAACCCATCTGGAGGTTGTAGGTTTTATTGTATTATTCAAATTCTCTGTTTCTTTATTGGTCCTCTGTCTAGATGTTCTGTCCATTGATGAGAGTGGTGAAGTCTCCAACTATTATGGTAGATGTGTCTATTTCTCTTTTCAGTGTTTTCCGTGTTTGCCTCATGTATTTTGGAGCATTCTGGTTTGGGGCATAAATATTTATGATCATTATGTCTTCGTGCTGAATTGTTCCTTTTATTCATACATAGTATCCTTCTTTGTCTCTTTGAACTGTTTTACATTTGAAGTCTAATTTGTTGGATATTAGTATAGCTACTCCTGCTCTTTTCTGATTGTTATTTGCATGAAATATCTTTTCCCAACCTTCCACTTTCAACCTATGTTTATCCTTGGGTCTGAGATGTGTTTCCTGTAGACAACATATAGATGGGTCCTCTTTTTAATCCATTTGGCCAGTCTATGTCTTTTGATTGGGGAGTTTAATCCGTTAACATTTAGTGTTATTACTGTATGGGTAGTACTTTCTTCTACCATTTTGCCTTTTGGATTTTGTATGTCATATCTAATTTTTCTTCTTTTTACCTTTACTCATAGTCTTCCTTTCTATACTCTTCTCCACACCTCTCTCTTCTGTCTTTTCATATCTGTCTCTAGTGCTCCCTTTAGTATTGCTTGCAGAGCCAGTCTCTCGGTCACAAATCTCTCAGTGATTTTTTTTTGTCTGAAACTGTTTTAAATTCTCCCTCATTTTTGAAGGATAATTTTGCTGGATATAGAATTCTTGGTTGGCAGTTTTTCTCTTTTAGTAATTTAAATATATCATCCCACTGTCTTCTCACCTTCATGGTTTCTGCTGAGAAATCTATGCATAGTCTTATTGGACTTCCCTTGTATGTGATGGATTGCATTTCTCTTGCTGCTTTCAAGATTCTCTCTCTTTGACCTCTGACATTCTGACTAGTAAGTGTCTTGGAGTACGTCTATTTGGATCTGTTCTCTTTGGGGTATGCTGTACTTCTTGGATCTGTAATTTTAGGTCTTTCATAAGAGTTGGGAAATTTTCAGTGATAATTTCCTCCATTACTTATTCTCCTCCTTTTCCCTTCTCTTCTCGTTCTGGGACACCCACGACACGTATATTCGTGCGCTTCATATTGTCATTCAATTCCCTGAGTCCCTGGTCATATTTTTCCATTTTTTCCCTATATTTTCTTTTTCTTGTTGGATTTCAGATGTTCCGTCCTCCAGTTCACTAATGCTGTCTTCTGCTTCTTGAAATCTAACACTGTAGGTTGCCATTGTTTTTTTCATCTCTTCTCCTGTGCCTTTCATTCCCATAAGTTCTGTGATTTGTTTTTTCAGATTTCAATTTCTTCTTTTTATTCATTCCTTGCCTTCTTTATATCCTCCATCAATTCATTGATTTGGTTTTTGATGAGGTTTTCCATGTCTGTTCATATATTCTGAATGAATTGTTTCAACTCCTGTATCTCATTTGAATTGTTGGTTTGTTCCTTTGACTGGGCCATATCTTCAATTTTCCTAGTGTGATTTGTTATTTTTTGCTGTCATCTAGGCATTTAATTACCTTAATTAGTTTATTGTGGAGATTGCTTTCACTTCTTTTACCTAGTGTTTTCTTGCTGAATGAATTTGTTGTCTATCTGTTCTTTGACATTCAGTTCAGCTTTTTCTGGACCTCTAGCTTAGGTTTTGTTTAACAGAGGAGAATTTTTCAGTTCTTGCTTTCTTGTTTCTTGCCCTGCTTGTATGGTGCCTTTCCCCCCCCACCCTTAGGAGGGTCTACTTAGGTATTATAGACCCCAGTCAGATTTTCCCAGAACAAACTGGCCTCCTATCAGGAGGAAAGAGTCACTTGCATTGATTTTCCCTGAAGGTGAGACCCAGCAGGTTGAAAGACTTCCTGTGAAGTCTCTGGGCTCTGTTTTTCTTATCCTGCCCAGTATGTGGCACTTGTCTGCCTGCAGGTCCCACCAGTGTAAGATGATACGGTACCTTTAACATTGGCAGACTCTCCCTGCTGGGGGCGTGGTGGACACAGAGGAGAGGTTGTAGGCTGGTTTTAATGGCTCCAAATTACCAAGCCCTGGTGTCTGAATTCCTGAAGGGAGCGATTCCACCTGAGTTGGGCTTTACCCCTCCCCTGGTGAAGACACAGGCTCCAGATAAGCCCTCAAACGAGCTTGTTTCATTTGCCTATGCCTGGGGCAGTTGCAGCCTGAGAAGTCCTGCCACTGTATCCAAAGGCAGTAAAGCATTTGTGGAAACAGCCACAAAAACCTCTGTTTCTTTTTTTTTTTTTCTTTTTCTTTCTCCATCAGCCCTGCCCCCTTGGCGTTGGGGCAAAAATGAGTGACCTCTGCTTTGACCAGGTTCACCTGAGCTGGGGGCCTATTTTTAGTTGTCAGAGTTTGTTAATTAATTCTGTAATTGGCATTTGGTTGTGCTCAGCCCCTGCTACTGGTAAAATAAATCTCTTTCCTTTCCCCTCTGGGAAGCAGCCTGTGGGGGAGGGGTGCCTACGCCAGCACCTCGGCTTGGGGAACTCATGGTTCTTGGGGGGGCTCACAGCCATTCCAGCTGGTCCAGATTGGGGTACACTGTGTGTCCAGTCACTGACGTGGCCCCAGGAGCTGTTCTGTACTGTTTCTGGTTATTTAGTAGCTGTTCTGGAGGACGAACTAAATTGCTCATATTGCAAAGGTGCCATCTTGGCCCGGATCCCCAAATTCCCTCTTTTAATGGAACTCCTTTGTGAAAAGCAGACTGATCTTGTGATTTATTGAAGAAATGTTAACCATCTTGTTTTTCATGAGATGATTTTTGGTTCTCATATTTGAATAATTTCTTTCCTTTTTTTTCTTTTTGTTAATTGACTTAACTCTGCTTAAAATATGTCATAATTAGACAATGCTTATTTTCTGGTTATTTGCCTATCAGACTTTATGTCACAGATGAGAACAAAATTTATGAATGTAATAGTAATATTCTGTTCGGTTTTAGATTGGTTTCAAGTATTGTAGTCACTGCTTGGTATTAGCAAAAAAACTTCATGCCGAGGCCTTAACTGCCTAATTGCTCTACCACCACCCTTTTCCAACCCCTGTCTCGTATTTCAGCAGTAGTTAGTGAATGTCTAAAGCTGGCATATTTGAAAAGTCAGTGATACATTCTAAATGTTTATTTTGTTGTGGAAGCAATAATACTGTGGTAGAGTTAGCTTAAAGAAGTTATATCTAATAATGGTATTATGGGATCACTTGCTGGTGTAGAAATAGACTATTCAGAGTTCTAGTATAATTTGCCTATAATTTTATATAAATCTGTTTGTTAGGTTTTGATACTTATAGAGGACCTCCTTCAATTGCCAATGGAAACTATAATCAGCTGCAGTTTCAAGCTAGAGAATATCCTGGAACACCCTATTCCCAAAGGGTAAGAATGGCTGTCATAATTGAATAATGGTATACTTGTTTATGTTAAGCTGGTGATTAAATTATAGTGGATCATAATTTTTTTTCTTTGAGATCTGTGTTTGTCAAGATTCTCTGGGAAACAAAAACTATATATGAAATTTATTATAAAAATTGGTTCACACGGAATGATCATATGTTAAGAATGTGTTTGCTTGTTATATTTTTAAACAATTAATAAATAATAAATAAATAAACAAAAAAATTGGTTCACACAAATATTGGGATTGGCAAATTCAAGTTCTGTAGGGCAAACCACAAGCAGTAAATGCCAGTGAAAGTTTTCAATGAATTTCTCAGGAGAAATGGCTGACAGAGAGATACATATTCTTCTTTTTGATTGCTGAAACCATCAGTTCTCCCTTTAAGGCCTTTAAGTGATTGGATGAGACATCTCTCATTGAACAAAACTTCCTTTTTGATTATAGGTGTAATCAGCCATAGATGCAATCAGCTTACTGATGATTTAAGTCTATGAAATATTTTCACAGTAACAATCAGGTCACTGCTTATGAAATATTTTCACAGTAACAATCAGGTCACTGCTTGCTTGACCAAACAACTTTCAACCATCATCTGGCCAAATTGGCATATAAATTTAACCCTAACAGAATAAGTGAGCCAGTCACAATTATTCAACTCAAATTAGGGCATTCTTTTTTTTTTTTTTAACTTTTTTTATTGTATAATATAATATATATACAAAGCAAAGAAAGAAAAAAGCAATAGTTTTCAAAGCACTCTTCAGCAAGTAGTTACAGGACAGATCCCAGAGTTTGTCGTGGGCTACCATATCACCTTTTCATATTTCTCCTTCTAGCTGCTCCAGAATATAGGAGGCTAGAAGGAATAAATATTTTTTTTTTACCATCACATTGGACTTTTTTTTTTCTTTTTTGTGAAAAATAGCATGTATACAAAAAAGCAATAAATTTCAAAGCTCAGCACAACAATTAGTTGTAGAATAGTTTTCAGAGTTTGATATGGGTTACAATTCCACAACTTTAGGTTTTTTACTACTAGTTGCTTTAAGATACTGGAGACTAAAAGAAATACTAATTTAATGATTCAGCAGTCATATTTATTTGTTAAACCCTACCTTCTCTGTATAACTCCAGCGTCACCTTTGATGTTTCTATCCCACTCTTCATGGGTGTTTGAGCTATGGCTATTCTAACTTTTTCATGTTGGAAGGGGCTATCAGTAATATGGGGTAGGGAGATGGAACTAGCTGATGTTCTTGGGAGGCTGGGTGGGCCCTCTAAGTTTCAGGACTTATCTGGTCCAGGGACCCATCTGGAGATTGTAGGTTTCTGGAAAGTTACCCTAGTGCATGGAACCCCTGCAGAATCTAGTGGGTCATAATTTGTTTGACATAAGTGTACTCTGAGTATTAGGTTACTTGTAAGTATCCTATGGAGAGTTAAGTTGGAAGCTTTTCCAGTAACCCAAGGAGACAAATGACAGCTGCCATTTAATGGAATTTAGAAAATGTAAAGGACTTTATTGGTTATGTTGTTTGCATTAATTTATTTGCTGGGCTTCAGAGGTTAAATAATGTGTCTAAGGTCCCTTAGCAGGTAAATGGTAGAACTAAAATTAGAACTTGAGTTTCTTAACTCCAAACTTAACTCATTAGTCTGTTGCCTTCAACTTAGCTTGCCTAAACATCACGTACAGCAAAGCCTTTTCTTATGAGTCTGTTTTCTTTTGTTTGTTTATTCTTATTTGAGTACTTCAGGAGATTTTCTTTACCACATGTGGTTACAGCCTGATTTATTAGACGTTTATTAAAAATTTATTTGACATTTCATGTTAACTTCTTGTCATTGATCAAATGTGGGTATGAAGTTATACTACAACAGCATTTTCGTTTTTGAAGTTTAACAAGTCTTTAAGTTTGTACATGGTACCATACTGAGTTTGTTGGTAATGAAGTACTACTGTACTTGAAGAACTTAAAGTTATGTGAGGCTAGATAGATGTCTACACAGAGTTAGTATTAGAAAGGAATGAAGAATATGCCTTGGAATCAGAATGACTTGGGTTTCACCCCTGATTTCTCTAGCCATATGACCTTGGGCTTATTATGTAAGCTTTCTGAGCTCTAGCTCTTCATCTGTCAGCTGAGGGATCATTAATTAAAGTAATTCATGAAACTCTGAGATGTTGTGAGGATTGCTCTGAGATATTCTGAGCATAAAATCAACTAATACATGTATGTGCTTAGTTCCACTGTGCCAGGCATACATCAAGCATGCAAAAATTAGTTACTGTATGATTTTTGGAGACTGTATATGGTGGAGTGTTGATTAATATAGACTAATGGAGATATCCATTCTTAACACCAATATTCCAATACTGTTTTGTGTTGCTTTAAATTTCTTCTTGAGGAAACATAAATGGATAATAATGGTTGCTATTGAGGAGTGAACTGGTAATCTTGTGTAGGAAACTTATTTTTATTTTCGTTATATACCTTCTTGTCCTATTCAAATTTTTTATTGCATTTTTTTTCTTTAATTACAACACTAATTATACTTTTATGGGTTTTGTGGAGGCCAGCTTCCTCCATGCTTGGGAGTCAGTTTGAAGTTTTGCCTCTTGAAGATTTGTTCTTAATATATTGGCCCACATTCCCAAGCAATTAATAGATTTATACAATAAAATTTTATCAATCAACCCACCCACAACAAAAACAATAACAAAACAATTTAGTTTGTGGTTGTATTAACCTTTATAGTTCAGTCTATAAATAGAACAAGATTGAAAGTCTGTTTTTTACTTTATTCCTCATCTCAATATAGTCAGTATTTTTTCAGTGTCCCTCATTACCTAGTATTGTACATTGTACATAGTGTTCTCTAAAAGCTTTATTGATTTTGGAACTATTAACATTGATTAGTCAGATGAGATAAGCATTGCCGCTGTTGCCCTTGCTTTATCTGATTTTCTTGGCCTTCAGAAACACCTTGAGCCCCTTAGGTTGCTAGAGAAGCCGGATAAAAGGGCTAAGAGGTCTTTAATCTTACCAGTTTATCAGCTGATAATCCTGGGTAATATCTAATTGCAGTCCAGTGTTTGTGCTTTATTGCTGCAGGCAGCCACTCTTTTGTTGCCACAGTAAATATTATGTGTTCATTTTAGGATAATTTCCAGCAATGTTATAAGCGAGGAGGGACATCCAGTGGTCCTCGGGCAAATTCAAGAGGTAAGGACAATTAACTGAGTAGTTTATATACCCTGGATATATCTTTAGACCTTTCTGTATACTTTCTCAAGTTCTTCCCAAAGAACATTTTTCAGCATTTATCTTAAGGCTTTCAGTTTACTTAAGAATAGTACAGAAGTACTGAGGAACTACTTACTATAGGAACCACTAGAAAAGCTGTGGAAACCAATTGACAATTTAGAGTAAAGCATTTTTTTGTTTGTCTGTTTACATTTGTTTGACATCAGAGCATAATTTAACCTTAGTGAATATATGTTTACTGTGCTTATTTTTAATAGTTCTATGTCATGCTTCAGGATGATGGTTTTGTAATAGGTACTTCCCTAGGTACCCTGTGTTGCTACATTGATAAACAGGAATAAGCAGTAGTTAAGACACAGTGACTTAAAAGGAGGATACTTGTAATACTCTTAAATTGTGAAGGAACTATTAAAAGATCCAATGAAACTGAGAAAATCAAGAATTACTGAATTATCTTTGTGACAGATGAACGGAATCCTTTCCTTTTGAAAAAATTGCCTGTGTCCACTTTCCTTTCCTTACTTGGGAGCAGTTAAAATATTAGCTTTTCTTGATGTTACATTAACTGGGAAATAAAGAACAAGCATTCATCATGGGGCTAAGTACCATGACAAAATATCTTTAAATGGCGGATGACTAGTGGTTCTAAAAGTTAGTTATTTTATGTAATTTGTTTTCTTGAGTCTTTGCATTGGATACTTTGAGTAGGAGCTTGATTACTGGTGAATCAAGAACTGAATGAGAATTAGGGGAGAAAGGAACATAATGAAGTAAAGAGTATGTAAGTCTGAGTTTTAGATTCTGTTAGCCTTAACTAGTTGAGGTAGGTTATCTAGTCTCTTTAGGGTTTCATTTTCTTAATTGTAAGCTTGCACACACACACGCGCGCGTGCACACACACACACACACACGCACACACACACACACAGAAAACAATTAGACAAGATCATCTAGGTCCATTCTGGTTTTAGCATAGTAACATGAAAGACTACCACCAGAAAATCTAAAATCTAGAAAAGCATAGTCTAGCCATGCCTTATTGCTTTTGTTTCGGAATTTACTATAAAATGTATCTTTACCTGTGTTTCAGTAGCCGACTAATGTTAAATATTGTGTTCAAAGCTAACTGCTTCATTATGAGAAACTCACTGTTGCTAATAAAACAGCAGGGTGGAGTGATTCTTCTCAGGTGAGCAGCCCAGAAAGAGACAACGAAACCTTTAACAGTGGTGACTCTGGACAAGGAGACTCCCGAAGCATGACCCCTGTGGATGTGCCAGTGACAAATCCAGCAGCCACCATACTGCCAGTACACGTCTATCCCCTGCCTCAACAGATGCGAGTTGCCTTCTCAGCAGCCAGAACCTCCAATTTGGCCCCTGGAACTTTAGACCAACCTATTGTGTTTGATCTTCTTCTGAACAATTTGGGAGAAACTTTTGATCTTCAGCTTGGTAGATTTAATTGCCCGGTGAATGGCACTTACGTTTTCATTTTTCACATGTTAAAGCTGGCAGTGAATGTGCCACTGTATGTGAACCTCATGAAGAATGAAGAGGTCTTGGTATCTGCCTATGCCAATGATGGTGCTCCCGACCATGAAACTGCCAGCAACCATGCAATTCTTCAGCTCTTCCAGGGAGACCAGATATGGTTACGTTTGCACAGGGGGGCAATTTATGGAAGTAGTTGGAAATACTCTACATTTTCAGGCTACCTTCTTTATCAAGATTGAAATTCAGTATAGAATTGACAATAAAAGGAAGGCATTCTAATTAGTGAGATTAAAGGAAAAGCAGTCATTGCTCTCATAACTGACTGGTGTAGGAAAATGTTTTCATTTTTAGAGGAAGGAGGAGGTCCTTTCCCTGCCCCCCTCCCCTCCCTGGTGAAAATTTCAAGCTGAATGACAAGTAGCACTAATCTGGCACCTTATAAATTGTGATGTAGCCTTGCTAGTCAAGCTGTGAATGTATATTGTTTGCACTTAATCCTTAACTGTATTAACGTTCAGCTTTCTAAACAGATTGCCTCAAGTTCAGGCAAGTTACAATGCCTTGTTGTGCCTCAATAAAAAAAAGTATATGCATCTTCAGTGTTCCTATTTGATTAAACGTTTAGTTTAGAGGTAAAATATCTAATTTTTAATCATTCATCACTGGTAACTTTAAAAAAATTTAGTCATACATAAAATACAGAATTCCCATATTCCACTCTATTATTAACACTTGCATTTGTGTGGTACATTTGTTACAATTGACCAAAGAACATTTTTATAGTTGTACTATTAGCTCTAATCCATGGTTTACATGGTTCACTGTGCTGTATAGTCCTATGGTTATTTTCCCTTTAAAAAATTTTTATTCTAGTAACATATATACAACATAAAATATCCCCTTTTAACCACATTGAAATATACAATTTGTCACTGTTAATTATGTTCACAGTGTTGTGCTACCATCACCAAGATCCATTACCAAAACTCTTCAACACATAACTGGTAACTCTTGAATGGGTATTTATTAATGGACTCATGCATTCGTGGGTTTGTACATAACTCCTTCTTAAGGAGCTGTTCTCTGATACTCTACATGTGATTTAATAAATGATTTGACCTGTCTTCCATGGGCCACATCTTTGAAGATATTCTGTTTTTCCTAGAACATGTTATCCTTCAGTCAACTATGTTTGAGTACCTGCTACATGTACAGTACTATAAGATGCAAAAGGAGATACACAGGTAATACTATTGGTCCACCATCAGTTAGGCTTATGCTTTTTAGTGGATTTTCAAAGAGGGGCAAAACGCTTGGTTATCAAAAAGCACAGACTCTGGGGTTAGGCGATGTCGTGCTTGATTCCTGAATTCTGCCACTTAATAACTGCTCTTGGGCAAGTTAATTTGCCTCTAAAATCTCTCTCTCTTTAAGCCTGTTTTCCCAACTGTAACATGGGATGATAGACCAATCCCATAGGGCAATTGTGATGCTCAACTATGACTTAATACAGTGCCTGGCATGTAAACATTTAATAAATGTTAGACACTTGGGTTTTTTCCTTATTAGGAAAACTTTAGTTTTCCATATGTGTGTGTATATACTGTCTGGGGCAGTTATAGCAGGCCTTCTAGACATGGCATTTTATTACACTTCACAGTTGAAGCTTGTATATCTTTCCCATGATTGATTACTATACTAGACTAATTAATAGGAATTTAATATTTTATTTTTCAATTTAGTTTAAAGAATAGTTTTTTAAAAAGCATTTTGATTGTAATATTCAGGAATATATTAAGGGTGGGAGAAGGGTCCTTCTTCAACTGAGGCAAATCACATGTTGAGGTAGAAAGTTGTTTAGATCCCTGTCTGGAGGGGGAGAGGGGGAGGTGTTATGTAACCTCAGGAAGAGGATGTTACAGTGTTACATTAGTATTTTTGACCTAGTGTGGGTTCAGCAATTAAAGTCAAGCCATACTGAACTCTCAAAATGTTAGTATAGTATATAGTGTGCTCAAGGAGAGGATGTACTTAGAAGTTTTTCCAGCTCATGATAGTTACTTTGTGGGTTTGGAGTATTAGTGCCTCAGTTTAATAAGTTAGTTTGAGGCCTCCATGCCCAGAACACACACTAAAACATATACAGAAAAGCAGTAATATAAATGATTGAGGAGAAAATGAAGTTTAAGAACAGTTGGTGACCAAGTTGACTGAGGCTCTTCTCAGCCTTTTTTCAGCCCCTGTGTTTTCTACTGCATTTAGGGTCTTTAGCTTAGTTTTTTTTCCCTCCCACATGCAATCAATGTGTATATAAAATATCATAAATGACTATTCTTTATATTTT
This sequence comes from Tamandua tetradactyla, assembly GCF_023851605.1. NCBI lineage: Eukaryota > Metazoa > Chordata > Mammalia > Pilosa > Myrmecophagidae > Tamandua > Tamandua tetradactyla. Next base: position 94,082,141 of record NC_135333.1, on the reverse strand, counting down.
CTAAACGTAAGTGCCACAACAAGAGATTAATTAACCAGGTTATCCCCTCGTGCTAGTAGTCAAGTTTTAGGAGCTGATTTAAAAGTAATACAAACTTTTTGCTAAGTTATAGAAAGTGGACTCAAAATTATTCTTATGAAAATGAATGGTCAAAATTTTTCATTCTCTAACTTATTTAAAAATATTTTTATTATAAGAACCTAACATAGAAACTTTCTGACATAAACATTCCATACATGGTGTACAATCAGTGGCTCACAATATCATCGTATAGTTGTATATTCATCACAGTGATCATTTTTTTCAACATTTGCATCTCTTCAGCAAAAGTAAAAAAAATACATGCCATATCCCTTGCCCCTACCTGCAATTGACCACTAGTATTTAAACCTATTCAATTTATTTTAACCTTTGTTCCCCCATTATTTATTTTTATCCATATTTTTTACTCATCTGTCCAAACCCTAAATAAAAGGAGTGTCAGACACAAGGTTTTCATAATTACATAGTCACACTGTAAAAGCTGTATCATTATACAATCATCTTTAAGAAACATGGCTATTGGAACACAGTTCAACAGTTTCAGGTACTTCCCTCTAGCCACTCCAATACACCATAAAACTAAAAAGGGATATCTATATAATGTGTAAGGATAACCTCCAGGATAACCTCTTGACTATGTTTGAAATCTCTCAGCCACTGACACTTTATTTCTCTCTTCCCCTTGTTGGTCGAGAAGTCTCTCTCAATCCCTTGATGCTGGGTTTTGGCTCATCCTGGAATTTCTGACCTATGTTGCCAGGGAGATTTACACCCCTGGGAGTCATGTCCCACATAGGTGGGAGGGCAGTGAGTTCACTTGCCATGCCAGCTTAGAGAGAGAGAGGCCACGTATGGGCCACAGAAGAGGTTCTCTGGGGGTGACTCTAAGGCGTAATTTTTTTTTTTTTTTTTTTTGGTGCGTGGTCTGGGAATTGAACCCAGGTTTCCCGCGGGGAAGGTGAGCATTCTACCACTGAAACACCTATGCACCAGATCTTAGGCCTGATTCTAAGTAGGCTTAGCCTATCCTTTGTGGGGATAAGTTTCATAGGGGCAAGCCCCAAGATTGAGGGCTCGGCCTATTGAAACAACTAACTTTTTAAAGACATTTTTGGGAAGCTTTTAGCAAAAGCTCATATATCTTTACAGAAGTATGTATGTATGCTGAGATTTACCTACATTTGCAAGGGATGGATTGGAGATTCATAGACATCTAAAGCCCATTTATTGACCTTTAAAGTGACCTTGGTTCCCTATTTGCTAATCTATTTCAGAGGTATATTTACTTCACCACTTTATTAGTTCAATAGCTTCTTATTTTTCAGTATTGACAACTGATAGGTAGAGTTCACTTGTTATCAGTGGAAGACAGTGAATGCCAAATTACAAAATACTGTTATTCCTTGTCAATACCAGTGGGTCTTAGGTTCATTAATTCCAGATTTCTCAAGAATTATTCCTTTATTCATTTTGTAGCAAAACCCCCATACTTAGCTGATGATTAGTCCTCAAATACTTGGGTATTTGGTGTATATTTGGCTCTGGGGCTACAAAGGTGAATGCCATTCAGATGTTCAGACACATCAGACTTATGAATTTCGTATTCTAAGAGCATTTTGTTTTATCTCTTTGATTTCAATCACCCCTCTGTTTTCTCTATTCTCTATCTTGAACTTTTACTCTTCAGAAGTTAGACCTCTTGAACCAGTCTAATATTCTCATCTTTTTTCTTGTTTTTAAGTTTCACTTTCCAGGAGATTTTCTTGATTTTATAATCCTATGTAATTACAGACTTAAAATTTTTGTCAACTGAAAATTTTAAATATGCTTCTGTCATCTAAATGTTCCTTATGTATATGTGTATGTGTTTGTATCTAAATGTTCACTGGGTAGTCTGTTTTTCCTGCATTTTTCCTGTTTGTGCTGCTCTATTGTTAGGTGTTCAGAATCTTGTGATAATTATTTGATTTCATATTTAAGAATGGAGCAGTAAAGAGACTGGGAGCATTAAGGCAGAGATGGGACTAGTTGGTTTTTGGCTTCATGATAGCATCATGGAGGGGGTAGTATATTAATGTTGGGGTAAGGTACAGATTTCCAAGTGGGACACAAACTCTAGAAGCCATAAAGAATTGATAGATTTGACACAAAAAAATTTTAAATTGTGTTTGGGGGGAAATACCCATGTCAAAAGATAAATGACCACCTGGAGTGGGAGGAAATCAATATAAAAAAGATGGCAGAAAAACTTGGGCAAAGGAAGTGAAGAAGCAGTTCAAACACACACAAATGACCAATAAGCATGTATAAAATTTTAAGATACATGATTTGGCAAGCTTGTGGGGAAATGGGCACTTATGATATACTGTAGATGATAGTAAAATTAGTACATTTTTAGAGAATGAATTGGCAATAACTCATGATGAAAGTACATGCTTTTTTGACTCAACAAATCCACTTAGAATTTACCTTGTGGTTTTGGGGCTATGCCAAGATACGTGCATAAAGTTAATTTGTATAGCATTAATTATGATAGCAAAAACTAGAAAATCTAGATCCCATCAATAGGGGACTAAAATAAATCAAAAGGGAAGTACAGAGCAGAGTATTCAATATGATCTCATTTGTGTAAACATTTTTAAAGCATATATGATTAGTTGAATCACGAGTAGAAGAAATTTAATAGTGTTGGCTTTAAGGAAAAGGTCTGGTAGCTGTAGTGTGGGAGGAAGGAAGAATTTTACTTTTCATTCTCAATCTTACTATAGATCTTGAAATGTTCATATAAATTAAGAATTTTTAAGTAAAATGTAAACTTATAACAGTCAATTACTGTGGTACTCACTCTGCCTTGTCTTTCCTTGGATAGAGTTTGAGGGTTTGTTTTAATTATCATGAAGCTTAAGAATAACAAAAAGGAAGAGTTTTACCATAAAAGCCTGAGTCCCATCTACCTTTCACTAGTATTTGCATTTCACCTCATCATTTACAAAGTGCTGTCATGTGTGTAATTTTAGTGGATCCTCACCACAAACCCCTGGTGAGGTAGATACTGTTTTAAAGATAAGAAAATGAATTCTTGAAGATTGACTTTCTAAGGCTACTAGCCGAAGTGTCTGTTCTAGTTTGCTAGTTGCTGGAATGCAATATACCAGAAACAGAATGGCTTTTAAAAAGGGAATGTGTTTAGTTACAAGTTTACAGTTCTAAGGCCATGAAAATGTTCCAATTAAAGCAAATCTATAAAAATGTCCAAATTAAGGCACCAACAAGAGGTTATCTTCACTCAAGAAAGGCCGATGATGTTCAGGGTTTCTCTCTCAACTAGAAAGGTGCATAGCGCTGTCTGCTAGCTTTCTCTCCAGGCTTCTGGTTTCATGAAACTACTGGGGGCCATATTCCTTCTTCATCTCCTAAGGTCTCTGGTTGCATGGGCTCTGGCTCTCGTCATTCTGAAGCTTTTTCCAAAATGCTTCCTCATTTAAAGGATTCCAGTAAACTAATCAAGACTCGCCTGGAATGGGTGGAGTCACATCTGTGTCTAAGACCAAGTGGATGAGCCACATCTCCATGGAGATAATCTAATCTAGTCTCCAACCTAAAGTGCTGTTTGGGGATTAAAAGAAAAGGCTTCCTCCTCATGATGGGATCAGGATTAAAACATGGCTTTTCTATGGTACATAATCCTTTCAAACCAGCACAGTGCCCTAGCCAGACTTGACTCTCCCTGGCTTGAGATCAGTGTGGCATTTTCTATGGTACTTTTTCACTTCTTTAATTCTCTATTGCTGTTGCTTTCTCCATATTTTCTTTCTGCTGCTGTCTTGCACCCACAGACTTAGAGTGCACTACTCAACTTTGCTATGACAGACGATACCATTTGTCAACTGTAAAGATGGTACTTGGCTGAGTTATAGTTTCTCATAGGTTCTGAAGCTCAGGCAGGGGATGTTTCTTTTTTCAACGTGAAAATGCAGAAACCCTGAGGAAATGAAACATGACATTTTGGAGGAAAGAAATGGATTTGAAAGTAAATATACCTTTATCCCAGTTAACACTACTATCTTTAGCTTTCATCCTTTCTCAGGCCTTATGTTTTAGCCCTTGGAGAAGGAAATTTCTTTTGACTTGTGTTCAGAAACTTTTAACACTGCCCTAACCCCTATTACTTTAACATTTCTTTTAAAAAACAAACAAACAAAAAAAACAGATGAACTTTATTGCATCTTTAAAATCAAATAGGTCTGGCATCTTGTTTCCTTTACTGCACAACTCCTTAGATCTTATTTATCAGTCTGCTGTACTATTTCTTTTTCAGAGACATAGATAACATCCAAATTTTTTCTTATATCCTGAATCAAAGCAGCTGAATGTGATACACGTTCAGTGTCATTTCCTTCAAAAATTAACACATCTTTCTGGGCCTGAGATACCGAACAGGCAACACTTGGCCTCATCTGAACCCTGTGGATGTATTTTTCATCCAAGTAAGTTCAGATTTCAACCAGAGACCCACTCTCCCGAATAACGACATTGATGGGGAAGTGCATACACAGACCTCATCTTGTTACGGAAGTCAGTGGAACCCCCTTGATCACGTTCTGTACCTGACTACAGATAGTGCAAACTGTAGGCAACTCCTTTCTATTTCCCCACCATTTGTCAACCTGAAGCCTTTTCCTTCCCAAGTAGATGGAGTTGTGCATTGCTACGATTGAAGTCCCTACACAGGATTCCTCGGGGGCCCTTCGCAATACCTGTGCGTCCCTTCAGCATGATGTCAGCATTTTCTGGAATGTTGACAGTCTGGTTGCTGAGAATGGTCTTCATTCTTGCAGTGGATGTAGCAAAGATGACATATCTAATTGACTTTTTAAAAAAATTTCCCCTTTAACTAACAGGTCTGACCTATTCTTTAAAATAGTCTATTTAGAGCTTCCTATTACATGTATCATTTAAAAGGAGATTACCGTTGACTTCTATTAACAAAATACTCAAGATCTTACAGTTACATTTTACAAGATCATGTATATACTCATACAAAACATTTCAGGTGCTATGATGTGGATTTCTGCCAATGCATCCACTTTTGGGACAGAGTTATTTAATCACAAACTTTACAGTTTTCACTTACATAAGATTTTTAAGCATGGTTTAAAAGATGCGTTATTCAACTCACAGATAAGGTTCTTTGTACACTGGGTCTTTTTTTGGTAATAAAAGTTTATACAAAGTTAAGTACAAATACATATTAAAATAAAATTTAAAACTAAACAAGCATATAAAACATTCTAAAGAAAAAAAGACAATTTTATAATTTAAAATTATTAGTCTTTTAGATACATGGTGCTTTATTTCCTAGACTTAAAATAGTGATTTCCATTATACTTAATTAGGCTATGAAATAACAAATATTATTTTAAAAAGGCAATATTTGCAAACAGATTCTCAAACTTAAGCATTAGTAAATACTTACAAAGCAATCACCAAAATCTTTGTGTATTTGTTAACAAAATCACAAATCCAGAATATAAAATACACCTGAAATCATCTAATCAAGTAATCAACCAAACATCTCAGCTTCTGAGGTGACAAAAAGTATTGTACACAAATGGTTGTCAATTTACTTTAAAAAAAAAAACAAAAAATAAACCAGCACCATTGTTAAATTGTTCTTTGCTATGCTTGAAATTAAAGGATTTTTAACAACTCCAATTACGTAGAAAATGATTTTTTATTGTTGAAATTATAAATAACTTTTCTTTTGACCTTACAGATGTTTTCAGCATTCAGTACAAAGCTCCTACAGAACAGTTCTAATAGTAATGCTTTTTTTCTCATTATAAAAGGAAAAAATTCTATTTGAGGACAATGCAACTTTAAAAGAGAGCCTGTTCTCTCCCAAAAATGTACTCTAAGAAACGCAAACATCAGCTTACACAAATAAGCTTTTTTTTTAAAAAAAAGTTTTATTGAGCAATCTTCACACACATACAACCATATTATACAATCAGTGGCTCACAATATCATCACATAGTTGTGTGTTCATCACCATGATCATTTTTAGATCATTTGCATCACTCCAGAAAAAGAAATAAAAAGAACAAAGAAAAAATCTCATACATCCCATATCCCTTAACCCTCATTCTCATTGACTACCAGTATTTCGATCTACCCAGTTATTTTCCCTTTACCGCCCCCCATTATTTAATTTTTATCCTTATCTTTTGTTTACTCATCTGCCCATATCCTGGGTAAAAGGAACCGCAGACACAAGGTTTTCACAACCAGTCACTTTGTAAAAGCTATACAGTTATACAGTTGTCTTCAAGAATCAAGCCTACTGAAACACAGCTCAATAGTTTCAGGTACTTCCCTCTAGCTACTCCAATACACCATAAACTGAAAAGGGATATCTATATAGTACCTAAGAATAACCTCCAGGATAACCCCTTGACTCTATTTGAAATCTCTCAGCCACTGAGAGATTTTCTTTGTCTCATTCCTGTCTTCCCCCTTTTGGTCAAGAAGACTTTCTCAATCCCATGATGCCGTGTCCCGGCTCATCTCTGGGAGTCCTGTCCCACCTTGCCAGGGAGATTTATACCTTTAGGAGTCATGTCCCACTAAGTGGGGAGGGCAGTGAGTTCACATGCCAAGTTGGCTTAAAGAGAGAGGCCACATCTGAGCAACAAAAGAAGTTCTCTGGGGTGACTTTTAGGCATAATTATTAGTAGGCTTAGTTTCTTCTTTGCAGGAATAAGCTCTGTAGGGGCGAGCACCAAGGTTGAGGTTCAGCCTATTGAATTGGTTGTCCCCACTGCTTACAAGGATATCAGGAATTCCCCCGATGGGGAAGTTGAATGTTTCCTCCTTTCTCCTCAGTCCTCCAAGGGGACTTTGCAAGTACTTTTTTATTCCCTGCCCAAATTACTCTGGGATATATCAGGACATCTCACTAACCTGTACAAACCAACAAGATCTCACACCCTATTCAAGATTCCGTGTACTTGTGGTCTTCAACTAAAATGACCATACAAGTTAAATTAGATAATGTGTTACACAAAATATAAAATTTGCACCAAATAAATCTCTCTCCCTTTGGTCACACACAGAAGTTGAAGTTTGAAAATATGGGCCACATCATCCTTTACCCTGTATTCTGATTTACCATAGTCCTATCCAGATCAGCTTCATTCATATCTCTAGATGAAATCTGATCACTTTTTCAGCTTTCTGAACAGTTGCTGAATGGAGTAATACTGACTTTCATAGCTTTACTGCTCTGAGTCTCAGGTGTCACATAAATACCCAAAGTTTCAGGGAATGACCAGGTTATATACAAATAGCTCAGTATCTTAGAATCTAGATATAACAGTTACAACTCCTAAATATTTGTGACTGCTGTAAGAGCTTACAGTCTAGGAACATTTACAATAGGCCCCAACCTGATAACTCATGATCTTGATTTCATGATATTATAGTAAGTCCATATGAATGAGGCATGATAATATTTGTCTTTTTGTTTCTGACATTTCATTCAACATACTGTCCTTAAGGTTTATTCACCTAGCAGTTTGTTGTATGTAAACACTACAGTTCCCCCTTCCATTCCACAAATAAGCTTTTGATACAACTGTTTCTGAAGAAAATGTTCTATTAGACTACTGAAATCACTCTTTTTGCTCTCTTAAAACCAGATTTTGAAGTTAGTCAATGACAATTATTATTTGGATTTTGAAGTTAGTCAACGACAATTATTATTTGGATAACTTTGTCTGATGTAATGGTAGGCAAAAATATCAGTATTTGTTAATATCTTAAATTGAGTAAATCTTAATTTAGACAATAAGTGTTTTATTTATATGACTATTATTTACTTACTGTTGGTTTGAGTAAGATGTTCTAGCTTGGGGTGGGTCACGGTGGCTCAGAATTCTTGCCTGCCACGCTGTAGGCCGGGGTTTGTTTTCTGGTGCCTGCCTATGTATTAAAACAAAAAAACCAAAAAAAAAGATGTTCTAGTTTGATGCCATTAATCTGCAAATAATCATGTTTACATTTCTTCCAAAACTGTGCTCAAATTTCACACATCATACATTTCACAGTAAGGACTCAAATTTGGCCAATATGCCAAATATAAGGACTATAATCTGTCATAACAGCCTGACTCTGACAGATAATCATCCCATTAAAAAGTCACAAATTTGTGCTTTGTTCCCCCTTTCTAGGCAAAAGCCAGTCAGAAAAGATTAAAAAGTATATTGAATAGGGCAGGCCATAGTGGCTCAGCAGGCAGGAATGCTTGCCTGTGATGCCAGAGGACCCGGGTTTGATTCCCAGTGCCTGCCCATGTTAAAAAAAAAAAAAAAAGAGGTATATTGAATAGAATGACTCCCTGAAACAAATCAGTCCCCTGAAAGCACAAGATGAGTATGATATTTTGAAAATTCTTCCTGTATGAAACTAACTACATTAAAAAAATCTTATATCCATCTATAGTTTTTTTCAGGGCTTTTCCAACAAAGATACCTCCATACAATTTCTATTAATAGCTCTAAAAGATAGGAAAAAAAGCCATTTTTTTCTGCCATGCAGACACTTTCAATTTATTTTTCTTGGCCTTTGGCACAGAAGGCAGAGAAATCTTACAAAGGCTGTCTTGCAGGTTGTGGTGGATGGGGCTGAAATGGCAGAATACTGACAGACATAGCTGATTTCAATAAGATTGCAATGACAGAAGCACACAACGCTGTAGTCTGCATGAATGACAGGAAGGGGGCAGGATTATCCGAGATCTCTGATCTTGATCAGGAAGGAAAACCCATAGTAAATAGTGCAGAAAGAATGGCATCAATCAAAATATTCTGTTTCTATGCTGCAAAACTTACATTCATGAAGTTCTTTTACTGCAATGCCCTGTCCTTTGCAGCCTTGATCACTAATATCCCTGATTTCATTTACTCATTAACTCTAACTTCCTTGTTCATTCTGTGAATGTAGGAAAGGGCTTTGGTTTGGCAAGGGAACTTGCTAGCAACAGTCTCTCTGTATTTTGACTCTTTATATCATTCTTGGCCATTAGATCTTTAATCTCTTCAGCGATAACTTAATTTGCTGCCATTAACAGTACATATTTTCCATCTTTACACTCTGAGGGATTAAATTCAGAAGAAGAGTTACTAGAGTCCCCAAAGGAGTCTCCGAGTTGACCATTCTTTCTAGGATACAAGAATTAACTTTCTTGAATGTGACTTGCTATCACAGCATGATTCATAAATAAATGGGAATTTCCTAACACCATTACAGCATCTATACATTTTGATAGTGTAAACTGAAACTCCTTCAAGGCTTGCTTTCTCCGCCAAATTGGATTGGTATCAACTATGATAACTAGAAGATCCAGTTCATCCTGTCTGAGATCATAGTGATCTGGGAACTTCAGTACAGAGCCAGCTGCAATCAGAGCATGGATTTTTAATTGTCATTTTATTTTTACCAAATGGACTAGATTTTAGCCTACTAATATAGATTAGAAGATGAACTGCTGCCAACAGATGGGGAGGACAGCTGTGTGATATTCCATTTAGATGACTAAAATGTTAAATCTCAGAGAAGGCCAACATGGCCATGCTTGGAGTAAAAAGGATTTTCTGTAATTTGAGCTGTAATCATATCTTTATTCTTACTTGCTGCTATATCCCGAGGGTAACGTCATCCATTTCTATGGTGTCAACTACCCTACATACACAGATGACTCATAGTTTTCTAACTTAAAAACTTTATTCCTTCCTTTTCTCCTACCCCAGCTTCCTGCCTCCTCCTCCAGTACTTTTGTGCCAGATGTGGATTTCCAGTTGTTCACTGGAAATCTCTGGTTGTACATAACCCATAAACACTTCTAATTCAACATGTTCAAAATGTTCAAAGGCAAACTCATCTTTCTCTCCAAATCTACTCCTTCCATTTTTCCTGGTTAATGATTTCCATAAGTCATCAAAGCTTGACTTACCTTTGTTACTTTGTAAACCTAATCAATCAAAAATTCCTATTGATTCTATCTTTGAAATGTTTCTTATATCTGTCTTACCTTCTTTAGTCCTACTATGGACATCTTGTTTCATACCCCTTCTCTCTCTCTCTCACATTCATTCATTCAACTAATGATTGCTTATTATGTGCCAGGCATTTTTTGAGTTTAGACACAATCACTTATTCATCAAATGTTGAATAATATTTCTTCTCTCTTTTAAAAAAATATAATATGATGATAAAGTTAACGTTTATTGAGCATATACAGTGGGCAGTGTGCTTTTCTCATTTAGTCCTCACTACAGCTTTTGAAAGAAAAGGAAACCGAGGCATAGAGAGAAGGGGCATATTCAAACCATGCCTGAACCTAGATGAGGGTATTAATAAATGTAAAAGAAATTCTATTATTTTATGCAAAGTATTAAAAAAGAGGTGATTCATAAACAATGAGCAATTAAACATATAGCTTAGGAAAAGTCATTTTAAAACACTTGCAAACATTACATAAGATTCTACAAAGATTCATGCCTAGGGTAACTCTCCAAAAACTACAATCTCCAGATGGGTCCCTGGACCAGATAGGTCCTGAAATGCAGAGTGGTCAGCCCTTCTAAACATCAACTGGTTCCATCCACCTACCCTATATTAATTGATAGCCCCTTCCAATGTGAAAAAGATAACATGGGCATAGTCCAAACACCTCTAAAAAGTGGGAGAAAAATCAAAGGTGATGATGGTGTTATACAAAGAAGGTTGGGTTTAACAAATGAGTATGAGTGCTGAATTGACATTTCTTTTAGCCTCCAGTACCTTAGAGCAGCTAGAAATAAAATCCTAAAATTGTGAAATTGTAACCCATACCAAACTCTGAAATCTGTTCTGTAACTAATTGTTGCAATGTACTTTGAAATTTATTGCTTTTATGCATATACGTTATTTAAAGATAAGGTGTATAACAGAGAAGATAGGATTTAACAAATGAATATGACTGTTGAATCATTATATTTATATTTCTAATGGTCTCCAGTGTCTCAGAGCAGCCAGAAATAAAAACCTAAAATTGTGGCACTCTAACCCATACGAAACTTTATAATCTGTTCTATAGCTACTTGTTAAAATGTATTTGGAAGGGGTGCAAGGGTAGTTCAGTGGTAGAATTCTTGCCTGCCATGTAGGAGACCTGAGTTTGATTCCTGGCCCATGTGCTTCCCAAACAAACAAGCAAGCAAGCAAACAAACAAATAAACAAAAAAATTCAAAAACTGGTGCTGCAGTACGGGGATACGCACATGGAAAAAGAATGAAATGTGACCCCCACCATACAGCATACAAAAAAAAATGTACTTGGAAATCTATTGCTTTTTTGTATATAAATTTCACAATTAAAAAACATTTAAAAAACTAGGGTTTTTATACATAACATTTGGGAGATTGTGAAAATGAAGTTTTATCCATTGAAAAAAACACTTGCAAAGAATTCTGAGAACAGAATCATAGGTGCTTATGATTTTTTCCTGATCTTTTTTTATCTCAGCCACCCCTAATTTGACAGCATTTTTTTGTTGTTGTTATTGTTCTTGTAATTTGTCTTCACTTAGTCTTTTCAAAGTATGCAAAGTTTTTGTGGAACATCGTTGCTCTTTAATTATTTCTTTAAGTTATTTAGTTAGAGGTAGTTGTAGGTTCACATGCAGTTGTAAAAAATAATGTAGACAGATCCATAGATCCCACAAATTACACTTTATCCAGTCTCCCTTAATGGTAACATCTTGTAAAACTTTGATACAATATCATTGAGATTGCTACAGGCAAGATACAGAACATTTCCATCACCAAAAGAATACCTCATGTTTCCCTTTTAAAGCTATACCCAATACCCTCCTGCCGCCACCATTACAACCCCTAGGAACAACTGATCTGTTCTTCTTTTCTATAATTTTTTTTCACTTTAAGAATATTATATAAATGGGATCATACAGATAGAGACCCTCCAGGACTGGCCATTTTCACTCAGCATAATTTTCTGGGGTATTTATCCAGGTTGGTGTCTGTTGAGAGTTCATTTCTTGCTCAAAGGTATTTCATGGTATAGATGTACCACAGTTTGTTTAACCACTCACCCATGGAAGGACATCTGGGTTGTTTCCAGTTTTTGACTATTACAAATAAAGCTGCTACAAACCCAGACTCATAAAACTCGCGGCCAATTTTATGTATGAACACAAGTCTTCCTTTCTCTGGATAAATGCCCAGGAGTGCAATTGCTGGGTCATATGGTAGTTGCATGTTGAGTTTTTAAAGACACTGCCAAACAATTTTTCAGAGCAGTTATATCATTTTATATTTCTACCAGGAATGAATGAGTGATCCAGTTTCTCTGTATCCTTACCAGCATTTGGTGTTGTCACTTTTTTTCTTCCTCTTTCTTCTTCTTTTACATTATAGGAGTATGTATTCTAGTACCCCCTACTCCAAACTATTTTCTTTAATGCTACCAAATTTCAGTTTTAGACATGGGCCTTAAAGGATTTGGGTATTACAGGTTGAAATGTAGTGGGCATTTGGATATGTGAATCTAGTCTAAGGAAAAAGGTCTGGGTTAGAACCAGCATTGTGAATTGTCTGTGTTCAGTTGATGGTTAAGGTTATATAATTTGAGTTATATCACTCATGCAGAGTAGATGGAGGAGAAAGAGAAGCACCAGTGTTGATTGGGTGGGTGGCCACGTGTGTAATCAAAGAGGTAGGGATATATTCTGTAAGAGAAAACAAGAGAAAAGAGATATTTAAAAAAAGTAAAAAGAAGAGTGTGTATTACAGTGTCAGATACCAGAGAGGGACAATTTAAGATAAGAACTAAATATGTCTCTTGCATTTAGTAACTATGGGATCAATGTTGATCTTTGCTTGGTAGTTTCAATGGGGAAATGAGAGGATGGATGATGGTGCTGACCAAGGGCTGGTGAGTTATTCTAATTGCTCAACTGAGAAAAGAACACACATTTATAGTGGTGTCAATTTGCACAGTGCATCAAGAGTAGACTTGAGAAATTGATTTGGGGGTTTAACAGCAGAGAAGGATGTGTTGTCAAGAGGCGACAGGCAAAGGACAGTAAAATAAATTATTCAGTTGGAGAACACACAGCAAATAATTGAGGGAGTGAGAGAGATGCAAGAGTAGATTCCAACTAGAGAAAAGATATTAGACTTAAGATTTTAGAGGTAAAGGAGTTTTAAAAGATTATAAGATTCAAGAGAATGGGTTGATGAAATTATGTGGAGGTGAAAGGCACTAGATCTCATTATACCATGGAGAGCTAAAGAACTTTCATTTTATCTTTAAATTGATGGGATATCTTCAAATAATGTACATGATAATATTAACCTGTTAGAAACATTACTCTGATTGTGATGTGGAGAAGGGAATAAAGTGAAGCAATACCAGTTACAGAAGACTGACCTCCCCACCCCTGCACCTCTTAAGATTAAGGGATGGAATTCTCTGAGAGGGAAATGAGGAAGATTAGATAGGGGAGAAGGGAGGGGGAAGTGACTCTAAGACCCATAACAAAAAGATCCTTTTGGCACATACACACTTATCTAGCCCCAGTACACCTAGCCTTCACTCAGGTTGGCACCTGAAAATCAATGAAAACTGCAGCTCATCAATCCCTTATTAGCATAGCCAAAAGGCAAAGGGCCCCTCCGAGTCCATATAATGCAAGGATGCCAACCTTAGACTGTTGCTTCTCCTTTGGAGAATGCCCGCACTCATCTTCCTTCAAGCGAGTGTATTTTCGCTATGCATTAAAGTTTTGAGTTGTAAAGAAAAAAAAAAAGAAAGGCAATACTGAAAATAATTAGAATCATGTTAAATTCACTACCACTGTCACACCCAGCTGAGCGGGTATTGTTCTAACTACAGAGCCTCTGCGAGAGGGGTATCTTTTAAACAGCCCAAGTTTTCTGCCACAAATGTTTACCCTATTGCTTGAACTGAGCTATTGAATAAATTTATCTTGATCTGCTCTTGGAAGGATTGTATTCACCCAGCTGTATTGTGCCCACAGTCACCTTCTTTACTAAATGTAATTACAGCTCTCTTTTCTGGGGGATTTTATCTAGGTTGGTGTTTGTGTACATAGTTTGTTTGTTGCTCACTGGTATTCCATGGTATAAATGTACCACAGTTTGTTTAAGCGCTCACCCATGGAAGGACATCTGGGTTGTCTCCAGTTTTTTACTAGCCCCTTCATATTTTTATGCCTTTGACATTCTGGAGCCAGATATGGCCACAGTAGATGAAAATAGTGTAGCCCATTTCCTTGTCCCTTACTACTTTTCTAAGAAGTTCTGGAAAATTTTCAGAATGCCCCAAGCATATAATTAATTTCTCAGACCTCTACGTTTATTTATCTGTCCCATTTGTCTTTTCTATCAGATTGTGAGTTCCTTCAAATTAATGAATAAATTCATCTTTTTATAATGTGGTGTCTAAATAAAATATCCCAGTATACTGGTTCAAAAATACATGTTTAACAACTGCTCAGTGAATAAAGGAATGAATGAGTGAATGAGTGAATGATGGTTCCCACAGATCGAGGGGACGTTGTTCTCTTCTGGGTTAAATGATCTCAAGATCCCAGAAGTCTGCGTGGAACAGGCTGTCAGAAGAAAACCTCAGTTGTGATGCCCAAAGAGTTCTTGGACTAACAAAAAAGGGACACTTCCTCCAAATACGCTTAATTTGTAAGCATCTTTAACGAAGCACGGAGCCGCTCAAGTTTCCAAACCTAGAGGAGGCAGTTTTCCGTACTGCAACATGGTGGCCATTGAGGAGCTAGTCGGTGCTATTTCTCCTCCAGGGAAGATGCAGAGACCATTCTCCGTACAGCATGGCGACCGCCTGCGGGAGCCCATGAAGCCATGAAGCCTAGGGGAAGAAGCCGCCGTAAAGGAAGCGCCGCTTCCTCTTCTTACTTCTCCCGCCTCCCACCGGCTGTCGTAAAAGGGTGAATGGAGAGCGAGTTGTGGGGGGGAGAAAGGGAGGACAGGGGGCGCGGAGTCGGAGTGGCGCAGCAAGTGGCTGCAGGTGGCGACGGTGGCGGGGGGTGGGGAGTGAGGTAGTCCAGGGGTCGAGGAAGAGGAGGCTGAGAGGGTCAAGAGGAAAACTAAAGCTTCAGTCTGGCCTACTGCTCCGGGGTCCGCGGAGCCCCCACCCGGGGAGATGGACCTTAACCGGATCATCCAGGCGCTGAAGGGCACCATCGACCCGAAGCTGCGGATTGCAGCTGAGAATGAGCTCAACCAGGTGAGGAGGGGGCCTTCGGCGCCCCCTCTACTGCGGAACCGGCGTCCTCGCGGTCTCGCCGGGCGCTCCTGATCTCCACCCCCACCAGGGCTCGGGACCCTGCGCTTCTCGGGGCCTCTCCCGCCCCGGGGTCCAGCTGTAGCAGCACCGCTGACCCCACTCCCCGCCAGGATCCTTGCTGAACAGCTCGCGCACCTGTTGGCCACCTTTGCATCTTTTTGGTGTCGTCTTCTTTCTCCAGTCTAGTTCCGTCCGTTCGGTCCGCAAAAAAAGAAGCTTTTGCAACCGTTGCTAGTGTTTTCACTGCGTGGTTTCTTTTTTCCTTAAGTGCTCGGACTTGGGGACGCTAGTGGGAAAATTCACTTCAAATTTAAATTTGAGTTCAGCTTTTCTCCAGACCCAGCCCTTTTTAGGTGTTGCGGTTTGGAAACCCTGCCCATCGCTTGCTCCTGTGAAGTTGGCAGGAATGTTTTGACACTGATTGGCAGAGTTTTGTTGAATCGCTGGGAAATGCTGTCGGGAGGGTGTTCTTGGAAGACTAGGCAATTTTCGTAGTGGCATAGCCTTACGAAAGACAAATCAAGTAATATGTGTTTGGAGAGATTGCTTATAAATGCTAAAATGTGTAAGACTGTTTTATTTAAAATGCAGAAATGTGCTGTGAATCTTTGAAAAGAGATTATTGTAATGGGAAATCTGGTAGAGTTAGGTGTTCTTGTGAATCTAGGATACTCAAGAGATAGAAGAGAGAGTGAAAACAATTTGACTATGGAGTCAAGCCTTGACATTGTCCAAAAGATTTAACGTTCCAGTATTACGCCGGAGATTTCAAAATTTAAAAAATCCCAACCTCTAGCTTTATTTCTCTCTCCTTATTTGTAACAGTGAAGCAAAGACCTCTCACAAAAACATAGGAATTAAGGCCCACCCCCAGGATGGAGTGACAGTTGTTTGAGGTAATTGTTAGAATGTAAAGGAAGATCCCTAAATCATTCTCAAAGTGTTGCCCAAGGATGTACTTCACTTGTGAACTTCTTAGAAATGCAAATTACTGTGCCTTATTCCAGACTTAAACCTGAGGTAGGGCCCAATTGTATTTTAACTAGCTACAAATTATTCTGTGTGGGGCAAAGTCTGAGAATGACCATCCTAAGTAACTATTTCTGTGGTTCGCTAGGATTTTGCTTCAAGGGGTTGATTTTAAAATGCAGAAATGTGCTGTGAATCTTTGAAAAGAGATTATTGTAATGGGAAATCTGGTAGAGTTAGGTGTTCTTGTGAATCTAGGATACTCAAGAGATAGAAGAGAGAGTGAAAACAATTTGACTATGGAGTGAAGGTTGAATTGAACTGAAGCCCAAAGGGAAAGTATTGGTGCCTCTAAAAGAAAAGGATTCTCATTCAGAATAGGGGAAAGTTAGAGTCAGTATTTGTCCAGGCTTTCCAGAGAAGAAAGAGGTATGTTGATTGGCCGGAAAAATAGTAACCCAGCCCACGGTTTAATTAGGAAGAACAAAGCAGGAGCGGAACTTTAATCTACTAGTGTGAACTGGGGATTTGGCCTGTTTGTGATCTCTTTTAGTAGCTATGAGACGAGATGTAACTTTCATAGTGTCCGTAGGAAGCACACCTTTGATATCATGTTATCATTTCCTGCTTGTTTAGCCTAATCTTACTTTATTTCTGATTCATCAGTATAGAAGTGTAGTTGCAGTTATGAAGAGACGGTGGATGGGAGAGTCTATGGAGACAGAAGAGACATTTGGTACCCAGTCCTAGTTTTTTCTTCATCATATTGCGATTTGAATCCACTCCAGCCTCACTCTGCCCTACCCGACTTGTCAGAGACCACAATTTCTTCTGAAATGTCTAAAAGTAGCTTATTATTTGTGTTACTCATTTAGCATTTGTATTTTATATAACGTTTTGGATTGTAATATGCCCTTACTAAGTATTTTTTAAAAATTATCTGTAAATAAAAGATCAAAGTATAATGTCACATAATTTTATAGTAAAACATATTTATAGTATTGGGTTTTGTATACTTGTCCTTTTCCACCACTCTCACATCCAGCTTTGTTGGATAAACAGGTGGGTAATCTATCATAGTGATCATGTTCCAGCCCATTTATTTTATTCAAGGTCCTTCCAGGAAATATCTCCGCATAGGAAACAGGAACAGCTTCTACAGTGTACTGATTGATCTGTCATTTGCTGTTTAGAAGATCAGGCAGCTCCAACATATCAGCCTGTGTTTTTATTTGAAACTGTATATTCCTGTAGCCAACATCTTTTCTGTTGCTCGTAATTGGTTGTCTAAACTGCTATTTGTAATATCGTTTCTTTGAGAAAATGCATTTTCAGTTTTATCTCAGGATATTAGAAATTTATCTTGTACCTCTTCTTCACTTTCTCTAAACCAAGCAGCATATGAGGATAGGAAAGGGTATATATCTTGAGCTCCAGTAACTTACCCAGAGAAGTGTCTTCTTTTAATAAATCATGAAAGAAAGACATATACTTCATTGCCAAGAGTTGGAGCTCCTATTTTCCAAACATCTGTAGATATCAATTCACAATTAAAGCTTTCTGAGAGTGTTCATTTATATGAATAACAGATATATTTGATTTATATTGCAGAACTGATATAAAACTTTGCCCTCATGGAGCTTGCATTCTAGTGGGCAATACAGATAAATAAATACTATAATTTCAGGTCAGAAGTGCTGCAGAGAGTAAAGTCCTAGAGAGAGAATAGTTGGAGTGAATAATAGGATGGTCATTCTCTGAAGAATGAACTGAGCAGAGACCTGGACTTTTTGAAAGAGTGAGCCAGGGAATGACAGGAGAAGAACAGAGGGAAACAGCATGTTCACTAAAGGCCTTGAACTTGGCAGAATGGAGGACTAGAAAGATCAATGTAGTTGAAACAATGAGAGAATAGGAAACCCACCAGGTCTTTTTTTTTTTTTTTTTTTGAATTCTCATAAAAGGCACAATTTAACTAATCATGTAAACTGTTTATTTTCAGAAAACTTCACAGATATAAATATTCTGAAGAAATATTGAGAAATGAATTTTAAAATTTTGTTGTTGTAGCAACTTGAAGCCAAAAGTGGGATAAAGAAACTGGGTAAATATTTGTGAGGAAAGCAGTATGAGGATATACGGTAATTTATCTCAGAATGTTTTCATCGGCCAGATTAACATAGATGTAATCAAGGCTGAAAGAAGAAGTAAAAAAAGTTTCAGAAGTTCTTTGAAATGGCAAGCAGTTATAGAAAAAGGTGTTCTAAAATGGGCAACAATATTGAAATGGGATTTGTTTTCCCAGTAACTACTTTCAAATAGGTAGCATTAGTTTAAGTGTAAAGTTTATTTTGTATTTATGTGTGATATAATTAAAGAAATTAGTCTGTAGTTTACATTAGGCTTCACTCTGTTGTACAGTCCTATTTTAAAAAATGTATTCTAGTAACATATATACAACCTAAAATTTCCCCTTTTAATCACATTCGAATATAGTTCAGTGATGTTAATTACATTCACACTGTTGTACAATCACCACCACCATCTATGACCTAAACTTTTCCATCACCCCAAACAGAAACTCTGTATCAATTAAACATTAACTCCCCATTCTCCACTCCTGTTCCAGCCCCTGCTAATGTGTATTCTAATTTCTGACTTCTGAATATGCATTTCTAATTATTTCATATCAGTAAGATCATGCGATATTCGACCTTTTGTGTCTGGTGTATTTTACTCAACATGTCTTCAAGATTCATTCATGTTGTTGCATTTATCAGAACTTCATTCCTTTTTACAGCTGAATAATATTCCATTGTATGTATATACCAGATTTTATTTATATATTTATCATCTGAGACTTGTATTTCCTTTTGATTTTCTGTTTGATCCATCTATTGATGTCCCCTACTGTTAATATAGAACTTTCTATTTCTTTCTTCAAGTCTGTCAAAATTTGCTTAATATAGTTAATAGTTTGGGTCTCTACTGCTAGGTGCATGTATATTTATAATTTTTATGTCTTCTTGTTGAGCTAACCCCTTTATCAGTACATAGTGATCTTCTTTACCCCTCATAACAGTTTTGACTTATAGTCTGTTTTATCTGATATTAGTATCACTACCCAGCTCTCTTTTGGTATCTGTTTACAAGGAATATTTTTTTTCTATCCATTGACTTTCAATCTACTTGTGTCTTTGAATTTAAGGTAAATTGCATATAGTTGGACTGTGCTTTTTAAAATCCATTCTGCTAATCTCTGCCTTTGGAATGAAGAGTTTAATCCATTTACATTGTACTGATAATGCAGGACTTTTTCCTACCATTCTGCCTTTCATTTTTTTAAAGTCTTACCTCTTTTTGGCCCTTAATTTTTCTGTTAATGACTACTTTCATATTTACTTGATTTTTTTTTGTAGTGTACCATTTTGAGTTCATTATTTCTTTCTGTATGTATTTTTTCAGATGTTTTCTTTGTGGTTAGCATGGGGCTTAAATTTAACATCCTAAATCTGTAACAATCATGTATAATTTGTTATGGACTTAACTTTAATAGCAAACACTGTTCCTATACCCCTCTGTCCCTCCACCTTTTTGTTGTATTTGTTACCAATTATGTCTTTATACATTGTATGTACATAACCATACATTTATTACTTTTTATGCATTTGCATTTTAGAACCTGTAAGATGTAAAAAGTCGAGTTACATACTAAAAAATACAGCATATATTAAAAAATACAATACATTAGTGCTGGCATTTATAGTTACTAATATGGTTATCTTTACCAGAAGTCTTTATTTTTTAATGCAGCTTCAATCATCTTCTGTCTAGTATTCTTTCCTTTCAACTGCAGAACTCCTTTTAGCATTGCTTGCAGGGCTTTTGTTACCTGAGAAGATATTAATCTGCCCCTTATTTTTTGTGTTTTCGCATGGGCAGGCACTGGGAATCAAACCCAGGTCTCCGGCATGGCAGGCGAGAGCTTTGCCTACTGAGCTGCTGTGACCTGCTCTGCCCCTTATTTTTGAAAGACAGTCTTGCTGGCTATAAAATTCTTCATTGGCAGTTGTCCTCTTTAAGCACTTCAAACATTTTGTCCTACTCACTTCTTGCCTCCATGGTTTCTGATAAGAAATGGGCACTTAATCTTATTGGGGCTCACTTGTACATAACACATAGCTTTTCTCTTGGAGCTTTCAGAATTCTTTCCTTGTCCTTTGGCATTAGACGCTTTGATTACTGTGTTTCTGGGCATGGATCTCTTTGAGTTCAACTTATTTGGAGTTTATTGGGTATCTTGAATGTATATATTTATATCTTTCGTTAATTTTGGCAAGTTCTCTGTTATTATGTTTTTGGATATTCCTTCTGCTCCTTTCTTCTTCTGGGACTCCCATTATGCATATAATGGTACCTTTGTTAGCATCCCGCAGGTCTCTTAGGTTCTGTTCACTTTTTTTTCATTCTTTTTCTTAATATTCTTCATCCTGAATCATTTAGATTGTCTTGTCTTCAAGTTCACTGATTCTTCTGCCATTTGCAATATGCTGTTGAAACCCTCTAGGGAATTTTTCACTTTAGTTATTCAATTCCAGTTTCTCTCTTTAGTTCCTTTTTCAAATATCCATCTCTTTATTGAGACTGTCATATTGTCCATTCATTGTTTTCCTGTTATCCTTTAGCACTTTCTCTGTGTTTTCCTTTATCTCTTTGAGCATATTGAAGATCATTTTGTTGAAGTATTTGTCTAGGTGTTAAAAATCTGATATTCTTCATTGATGGTTTCTGAATTTTTATCTTGTTCCTTTGGATGGGCCATCATTTCCTGTTTCTTTATCTTAGAACTTTTTGCTGTACACTTTACATATTGCTATTTAAAAAGTTAATGTTATCGAGCAAATGTGGGTTCTCTGCCTGATGCACATAACAGCCAATCTGTGATATCCAGGGTTTCAAAGAGAGAAAGAGTTTATTGCCATGCACGAAGCTGGAGATCAGATGGCCTATTGGCCCAAATATCTGTATCCTCAAGTCTAAGGAGTTCAGGGTTTTTATGGATTCAAACATGGGGAAGATGGAGTTGTGTTACCATTACAATATCAAGTATAAAGAGGGCTGAGCCTAGGCTAGCATAACCATTACAATACTAAGTATAAACAGGGTTGAGACTAGGCTAGCATAACCATTACAATGGTAAGTATACATAGGGCTGGGACTAGGCTAGAATAACCATTACGAAAGTATAAACAGGGCTGAGACTAGTTGAGTTTCAGTAATTTCAGGCATTAATTTTTGGCTATTCTATAATAAAGAAGAAAAAACATCTGTATAATGATTCAGTGATCATAATCATTTGCTAATTCTTAGTTTCTCTGTCCCATTAATGCTGGGATTTAGTCCTTGAGAGGTCTGTTCCCTAAATTTGTATTCAGCTGGTATTGCAGAGATTTCCTAGAGTGCCTTGAGCTAACAAAAACAAATGAAAGCAGTCTTTGAAAATTCAGTCTTTGAAAATTGTCTCTATGTTGGTTAGTGCTCTTCCTCAGAGTTTGACCCCGCCACCAAGATCAGCCTGGGGTATATGTGAAGTACAAACTCCTGTCCTGGACGCTTGCTAGGGCCTTAGTAATTTTTCCATTTATAGGAATCCTAATTGTATGCTTCAGAGCAAGGTGATTTTTTGCCCCAGGGCACTTTGACTTAATTGTTTCTTTGTGTTGCCTTAGCTACAAGCTGCTTCTGCCTCCAGGGAAGTTCTGGAAGTGGGAGGAAAAGATGAATTTCCTGGTCAGTTTTTTAGGCTACCATCCAATAGAGTGGCATTGGCATACAGACACCCCAGTATGTGTATAGAGGTTGCTCTTCTCCCTCTGGAACAGGGCCATGACCCACAGTAGGAGCAGACTAGCTCTATATTGTCAGGGAGGTGGTAAGGGACAAGCTGACAAGGGTGCTATGAGCGTCTCCTGTTTTTTTTTGGTGCCTAGTCTGGGAATCGAACCCTGGTCTCCCACATGGAAAGTCAGCATTCTACCACTGAACCATCCATGTACCCTTCTCCTGTCATTTTGACAGGTGCATTTTCTTTATTCGGCATGTGTCCGGTTACTGTAACCCTTTAACGGTTTTATGAGGTTTTGAGGAAGATTGCGCCGGTGGTTTTTGCTAGTTGTTTGAAAGACTCTTTGGGGGGAATGGCACCCTGGAGTGTCTTATGCTGCAATCTTGGTTAACCAGTGCATTATTTTTTTTACGTTTATTTTATTATTCAAGTACTCTGTTTCTTTACTGATCCTCTGTCTAGACCAATGCTTTACTTTACTAGACTAGTAAAGCTTTTCTTTAGCTTTAAACACTGGTACATGGCTTTTACTTTGTTGCAGCTGAATGTTTTTTTCTGAAGAGTTCTTAGACTTCACTGGTCCAATTCAAGCTGAGCCCTGTACCCTGGGACCTCTACCTCATCACTGATCAGGAGGAGGAACAATATTTTAAGATGCCAATTTTCACCTAGTTAATTTTGAATCAAACATTTATTTCAGTGAAAGCTTATAAATAAATGAATATGAATACTGATTAGTTTAAAAATAGAAATGTATACACAAGTCTGTTTCTTGAAAAGAATGCCGCCATAAATCTAGGCTCTCAGGAAAAGGTAAATGCAACAAAATCTCTGGGTCATTGTCCAACTTTAGCTTTACTGAGAATTTACAACTTTTTTTCTGGGAAGGTCAGTAGGCAAGGCTACATGTGAGCTCCAGGAAACAGAGCTTCTGCTGCTTAAGACGTTGAGCAAAGCTATAATATATCCCAGGTACTAGACATCTGGAGAGAATTATGGCTGCTTTGTGTTTTATTTTTCTTTTTTTTGCATCAAAGGTCACTGTGGCCAAACTCAGGAGTAGGTCAAAATAGAACATGTCTGTGTGGTGAAAAGTCCCAGGCAGCAGGTTGGAGCAGGAACTTCATCAACACAGACTCACTTTGGCATTGTTAGGTTTACAGTGTGGTAAACCAGTAGAGGGCAACTTGGTGATGACAGCTCTCAATACTTGACTGTCCCTTGAGTTGCACTGTTCCAGTTTAGACTGGTTTCCTGCTACAGCTCATACTCAGCTTTTGACATCATCTTGTTTTCCTATGTTGGATCTGTTCTTTTCCCTAGCCCATGTTTTCTTGTTCATCAAAATACTATAAGCAAAATTAAAGCATAAATAAACTGGGAAGAAACACTTGCAATGTATAGGTCAAATAAAGGGTTGACCTTTAAATTCATAAATAGCTCTTAGAGTTAAGATTAAAAGAAATATTCCAGTTACAGAAGGATAAAGGGAACAAGGAATTTGCAGAAGAAAACAACAAACATGAAATATTGGGCCTCCCTAGTAAATAGAGCAAATGTAGTTTAAAATATTAATGAAGTTTTAAAGTTTCGAAGAGAGATCGTACCTGTATTGGATATACAGAGACTTTCATACTGGTGTTGGAAGTGTAAATTGGGACACATTTTCTGGAGAGCATTTTGGTAATATTTGTCAAAAAATCATAGGAATGTTCATACTCTTATTCAGCAATCCAACTTCTAGGCATTTATTCTAAGGACTTTTTTTTGACTTGAAGTATTTTAATAAACTTTATTTTGCTGTGGAGAGTTTCTCTTAGAAATTTTTATTTGGACAGTAACGTATTCAGTAAGAGCTGCTGATAACTATTCATTTTTCTGGCACATTTTGTAAAATTTTTTTTGTAATTTCAGTCCTACAAGATTATCAATTTTGCCCCCAGTTTACTTCGGATTATAGTCTCTGACCATGTGGAATTCCCAGTACGGCAGGCAGGTGAGTTGGTTTTTTCTCCTTCATAAATATATTTGTAGGTGAAAGTAGAATGAGAGTTTTGTTTTAATTCTAAATACCTGTTTCTTGAAAAATAGGAAGCATGCATGAAGTATTTCTAATGGCTTAAAAGCTCTCTTTCTCCTCTGAATTTAGAAATAGATACTTAGCTCTCAAATCTACCCTAGCTTTTTCTTTCCTTTTCTCCCTTCCACTCAGTTCCTTGTCTCTGTAAGTTTGCCATTTTTTCCCCCTAAGCTTTCTCAGTTTTAATAGCATAATCTCCCTAATTTTTTATGCTTCCTGGTTGCTTAGGCTTTGGGCCCATGCATTAGAACCATGAGTTTTATATTTGTGAATTTGTGCCCCATTCATGGTAATATATTGAACTGATGTACCTAATTAGATGACTGGGAAACAAGACCTTTTGATTTAAATATGAATCTTACATTTAGCCTTATTACTATTACTATGTAATGTGCAGAGAAGGGACCCCAACTTAAATTAGGATAGTTGTAATTATGAAGATCACAAGTCATTTTTGTTTTTAGTTTTTTATTCCTTGCCTCTGAAGAGGAGATCTTTTATTGAAATCCCTGACATATATATAAACTTAGATTCAGAAATATACTTTCTGTCATACACTTTGGAGTTGCGATAAGAAGAGTAGCTTTTAAAAGTGTTAGTACAGGCATATTACATTAGATCTGGAAAACTCATAGGTGGTAATCAAGGTGACACTATCATTTGGAAAAATAATCTGCTTTCTATTTTCCATAAGTGGCATGCTTTTGTTCTTTTATTTTTTAATAAATTTCCAGAAGATGCACAGAGAAGATGTAAAAATTCAGTCTATGTCAAGAATTATTTATTCAGAGGTTATTTATTCATTAAGATTACTCTAAGCATTCTAGAGTGCAGACCTGAATCAGGAAGATGCCTCCGATTAGTGCAAAAGCACTTCAAGAAGTTTGTAATTTAAATTCATGTATTTTACTTGTAGGAAGCTCCTCAGGCTCGTACTCAGAATAGATTTAACCTTATTTTAAGTGTAATTTATAAACTTTGTCATTTGTTTCCTAACTTTTTGCAGTTGAAAGTAAAAATAAGGCAGAGAGATGTTAACAAATTAAGACAAGAAATGGAAAAGCTGAGAAACAACATGAAAAGCATGGCATCCTGGTCCACTGAGTATAACAGCAGTCCCTGCCCCTTGAGGTTATAGAACTCAGTGGACCAAATTATGGCCCTGGGTCCAAAATGTAGAAAGTAAGAGATTCATTCTGCTTGAGGAAAAAGTGTGAGTGTATTTTAGAAAGTTAATTTCAGACTTAAGAAAATGGTAAGTGGATTTTCTAAGGAAGCAAAGTTTAAAACACTTCGTTTCTTCATGAATTGGATTAAGACAATAGTAGAGTCTTGTTCTTAGTTCTCGCAGGTGGCTAGGTAGATACTTAAAATAAATGATTAAAGGGAAGTTTTTAGATTATTGAGAAAATTTCAATTATCTTTGTTTTTTTCCTCACTATCCTTAGTATTCAGTAATTACCCGTAAGAGTAATAGATATTTGCTTTTCAAATTATTATGTTAAGTTCAATTTTTTTAAAGTTTATTTTATCATATGATGTTTTAATAAGTGTATATTCTGTTTACAAAACAAAGTATGGTACAGGCACATGAATAGATATATTGACTGATGGAATTGAATTGAGAGTTCAGAAACAGACCCTTACATCTATGGCCACTTGATTTTTTTTTTTTCCCATATCCTTACCCCTCCCTTTCATTGATCACTAACATTTCAAACTAAATTTATTTAAACATTTGTTCCCCTGATTATTTATTTTTATTCCATATGTTCTACTCATCTGTTGACAAGGTAGATAAAAGGAGTGTCAGACACAAGGTTTCCAAATCACACAGACACACTGTGAAAGCTATATCATTATACAATCATTATCAAGAAACATGGCTACTGGAACACAGCTCTACATTTTCAAGCAGTTCCCTCCAGTCTCTCCATTACATCTTGGATAACAAGGTGATATCTACTTAATGCGTAAGAATAACTTCCAGGATAATCTTTCGACTTTTTGGAATCTCTCAGCCATTGACACTATGTCTCATTTCACTCTTCCCCCTTTTGGTCAAGAAGACTTTCTCAATCCCTTGATGCTGGGTCTCAGCTCATTCTAGGATTTCTGTCCCACGTTACCAGGAAGGTCCACACCCCTGGGAGTCATGTCCCACGTAGACAGGGGGAAGGTGGTGAGTTTGCTTGTTGTGTTGGCTGGAGAGAGAGGCCACATCTGAGCAACAAAAGGGTTTCTCTTGGGGGTGACTCTTAGGCCTAATTTTAAGTAGGCTTGACCTATCCTTTGTGAGGTTAAGTTTCATATGAACAAACCCCAAGACTGGGGGCTCAACCTATAGCTTTGATTGTCCACACTGCTTGTGAGAATATCAAGAATTCAACTTGGGGAAGTTGAATTTCTCCCCATTCTCACCATTCCCCAAAGGGGACTTTGCAAGTACTTTTCCACTCACTGATCAAATCACTCTCAATTTTATTTTAATTAATTGCTGAATATTGATGTGTATGAATTAATCAATGTGCATTTTATATAGGCTGTTTTGCATGGTACCTCATAATAAAAATATTTCTTAGTTATAAAATTAATAGTGATTTAATCATTAAACATAGGTGTTTACCATGTCCTTTTTTGCTGACTCAAGTTTGCTTTCCATATTTTCAGAATTTTGTTCTATAAAGATTTAAATGATTTTATGTAAGATATAGGTGACTTTTCTTTTTGCAATGATTAATCCTATGTAATCATGCTGAACTGCTGACAGATTGGCCCATATCCTTAGATCTTTCATTTTTTTTAACAGTGTACAAAATTTTTTGGTACTCTGTGCCAGTCATTTATATAACAGTACTTGAGTAAAAGTTGGAACTTAGTCCAGAGCCTGTATGGTATATGAAAAATATATGAAACAAAAAATTCAAACTAATGTAAACACAATAACTCCCAAATAATTTTTGTTTTTATCCAAACAAATTGAAGTCTTAGATGGAAGGGTCTTTTTCAAACCTGTGGTGAATCAAAAATAATGAAAGAGGAGCATATATGATGTCAAGTTCATAATTTCATTAAATTTCTACTGTAGTATTATTTAGAACATGTTGGTTTTTCTGTGGTATAATGTTTTTACCAGCTAGTTTAGATTTGTATTAAAGGAGGGTTGAAGGGGCTGTTAAGGTGAGACAAGAAGGCAGAGGGGAGGTTTAAGGGGAGAAAGTTATGATGCTTCACAGATCTCATCTCTTTATTTTTATATACCACAGCATGACATTATAAATATTTACTTATATTCTGTGTTCAACATATTGGCAAGAAGCTTCACATTCACCCTTAAAAGCCCTGAAGTAGTATGTCATCTCTTTCTTTCAGAAGCCTTTTGTTAGAAGTTGAAGTTGAAAGTCATTAAAAAGAGTAGGGACAAAATCATTGCTTATGTCTTTTGATAGAAATAGACAGATAAAATTTTTTCCTGATATTTTCCAAATATATTTGAAGACTGATGTCCTTCTCCCTATTATTATATTTACAAGTAGTAATATTTGAAAAGGGCAAATGAAAATTACTAATTCTTTTAAAAGAATATATAATGATACTTCAGTGTGGTAGTGCAGTATAATAACAGGGAAAAGAAATAAGCAAAAACAATCTACATGAAGGAAAGCAGAATTTTATCTATTGTTAACTCTGTATTTGGCATTATGAAAACTGTGACCCTTCTGAACTTGAAGTACATTTAGTTGGGTCTCATTTAGGTCACCTTATATTTAGTCTAACACTACATACTTTGATTTCTAAGTCATTTTTCTGTTTTTTAAACTCTGGAGTTTGATTGACAATGTTTTCTAGTTAGAATTTTTTCACTAGGTAAAGAAGAATGTTTACGTTCTTATCCATTTTGTTTCCTGCTTGGCTATTTATAGTCATAAAGTTTTTCATCTTTTGCTGTGTTTCATGTTTAACATTGGAGGACTTTGCCTTTCTCTAAAGCTGACTAAAAGCCATTCTTTCAATACTGCTATATTAGTTTTTTTTTCTCCAACTTAGCTGCCATTTATCTGAAGAACATGGTGACACAGTACTGGCCAGACAGAGAACCTCCACCAGGAGAAGCAATATTTCCATTCAACATTCATGAAAATGATCGCCAGCAGATACGTGATAACATTGTGGAAGGAATAATTCGGTCTCCAGATTTAGTAAGGTACATTATATTGTCTATAGGATTAGTAGGAAGCACAGAATATTTGGATCCTGGAGGTGGTGGCTCTCATCGGCCTCAAGTTTGTTTTTTTAAAGAAAATAATGAAGATGGGCTCTCAATTTTCTTTTACTTATTTTGTCTACTTTGTTAATTCTTTGCCTCACAATATTTCGGACTTTTCTCATAAGTTGCTACAGAAGAGTTAAGTTAAAAATTACTCTAACCAGTATGTAAATCACTCATGTTTTTAGTCATAACCTCTTGACCTTTTACTGTCTTTCTTTTTTTTTTGATACAAGGAGATTGACTTCTGGGAATTTTAACCTACCACTTTTCTTAACCCCTTCTTTATACTTTTATTCATTTTCATGAACTGAGTATGTTTCCTTTGGAAAAGACAGGATAGAGTAAAAAATGAATTGCCTGCAGCTTCTGAAATTCATAGATGCTGTCCAGCAGTACTGTCGATTAGAACTTTCTGCAGTGATGGAACTGTTCTCTCTCTGTCCTGTCCTGTATTTAGCCATTAATCACAGGTGACTATTTAGAGCTTGAAATGTGACTAGTACAACTAAGGAGCTGATTTTTAATTTTATTTAATTTTGCTTAGTTTTAAGCACACGTGTGGTTAGTGGCTGCTCTTTTAGACAGTGCATCTGTAAAGTCATAAAAATTTTGCAGTTTTCAAGTAGGAAAAAAATTCTTTTCAGTCTGTGAACTGTAGTAATTAGGTTTCTGTTGAACAGTTATTGGAAAATAAGTTTGATGTAGATAGGGGAATGAAATTGTTTAATATCAAGAGATTAGAGTGTCTAATAGACATTATGACATAAGCAATAGAAAAGTGGGGGCATGTGAGGGAAAAGGTAATAGAAAGAAGAAACGTGGAACTCCTCTTTGTGCAGTTATTTTGTTAGGTAAGAGGAGAAAAGCAGATGTGCTCATTAAAGAAAATCACCATTCTCAAGTGAATGTCCAAATGCTAATTGTGGTACTGCTATCTTTATAGTATCATCATGTATCTATTTCTCGTCAAAACATTTCCATTTTCAGATCTCCCTGACTCTTCCAGTGATCCTATCACTAATCCATTAAGAAACGATGGCTTTTTTCAGCAGGAATCTCCTCCTTTCAAAGCTATCCTTTGCTTGGCTTGAAATAAGAATTGACTGGGTGTAATTTAAAAAAATTTTTAAAAATGCGAACTTTCAGTTTTATTGGCCTATTTGTTGTTTAAAGGACCAAACAATTGCTGATGACACAAGAGGAGATCTTTACCTTTATCGTGAAGTAATTCTTTGTGGTTTTGTTTCTTTTATGTCCTTAAGGTGTAACTGTGGTCACTCTTGGAGAAATGTTTTTTTTGGTCTGTTTGTTTTCCTGTTCTCCAAGTGTTCTAGTTTGCTGGCTGCTGGAATGCAATATACCTGAACTGGAATGGCTTTTAAAAAGAGGAATTTAATAAGTTACAAGTTTACAGTTCTAGGCCGAAAAAATGTCCCAATTAAAGCAAGTCTATAAAAATGTCCAAATTAAGCCACCAACAAGAGGTTACCTTCATTCAAGGAAGGCTGATGCAGTGCAGAGTTTCTTTCTCAACTGGAAAAGCACATGGTGAACATGGTGACATCTGCTAACTTTCTCTCCAGGCTTCTTGTTTCATGAAGCTCCCCCTGGGACTTATTCTTTCATCGCCAAAGGTTTCTTGCTGCGTGGGCTCTCTGCTTCTTGTGGCTCTAAAAAGGGACTCTCTCTAAAATGTTTATTCTTTTGAAGGATTCCAGTAAACTAATCAAGACCCACCTGGAATGGGTGGAGTCACATAATTTCTCTAATCAACAGTAAATAACCACAATCTGGTGAGTCATATCTCCATGGGAACAATCAAATAGCTCCCAGCTAGCAGTATTGAATGAGGATTAAAGGACGTGGCTTTTCTGGGGTCTACCACAGAATTCAAACTGGCACACCAAGTTTAAAGAGTATTGCAAAGGAAATTTTCAAATAGGTTAGGTAATGTGCATTTATTTTACCACTTTCAATGAATCCAAGTTGTTCAACTGAACTTTTTTTTTTTTTGGCAGTATGGAATCCTATAAATTAGGATTCAGGGTTTTTTTAAAAACATTTTTTGAATTTTGAACTTTTTTTTTAGGGGAGGGGAGGGTACATGGTCTGGGAATCGAACCCAGGTCTCCTACGTGAAAGGCAAGCATTCTATAACACTGAACTACCCGCACACCCTAATTTTAAACGGTTAATTTTGAAATATTTTCAAACTTAAAGGATAGTTAAAAAACTAATACAAACCTCACAAGAACTCCAGCATACCCCTTTTCCCCCACATACCCAGATCACCAAATTTAACATTTTGCTATGTTTGCCGTGTGATTCTATCTGTGTATCAGTCTCAGTCTGTATCTATTCGTCTGTCTATCTCTATACCTATTTATCAGTCTATTTTGTGAACACAGTACTGGAGTGTGCATTCCCTAAGACCAAGGATATTCACTTATGTATCCACCCTCGGTTCAGTTATTACATTTAAGAAATTTAACATTGATACTAAGCTTACAGTCTATATTCTATTTTTTCATTTCTCACAATAATCTCCTCTTAAGCCTTCTCCCTTGATAGATCCTGTCCAGGATCACATATTGTATTTAGTTTTTTTGTCTCTTTAGTTGCTCATTCTTTTTTTTTTTTGACCTTTCAGCCACTCCTGAGCATACCATTCAGTGGGATTAATCCTGTTCGCAGTGTTACAGTACCCTTACTACTGTGACTAAAACTTTCCCATTTCCCTAAACAGAAATCCTGTACCCATTTTGCATTAATTCCCCATTTTCTTTGACCCCAGCTTCTGGCTTTCTACTTTCTCTGCTTTGTGTCTCTGTGAGCTTGTATGTTCTCCAGTATTTTCTTTGTAGTTACCCTGGGGGCTCAAACATAACAATCCTATTATATTTTCCAATATTGTTACCTTGATCAGAGATGTTTATTTCTTCATGTGGTTTCTATCTGATGTCTATTGTCCTTTCCTTTCAACCTGCAGAACTGTCCTTAGCGGTTTTTTTAGGGCTGTTTTAGTATTTCGTATTCCCTCAGCTTTTGTTTATCTGGGAATGTCTTAATTCTTCCTTCATTTTTGAAAGACAATTTGGTCAATATAGGATTCTTGGTTGGCAGTTTTTTGCCTTCAGCACTTAAAATATGCATCCTGCTGCCTTTTTTTTTTTTTTTTTTTTAGAGAGAGGGAGGAAGGGAAGGAAAGACAGAGAGAAGGAAGGAAGGATGGAAGGAAGGAAGGGAGGAAGAAAGGGAAACATCTTTAAACATTTTCTTGTTTTATTGTATTTTGTTTGCCTGTTTGTTTTTTACATGGGCTGGGGCCGGGAATCGAACCGAGGTCCTCCGGCATGGCAGGCAAGCACTTTGCCCGCTGAGCCACCGCGGCCCGCCCATCCTGCTGCCTTTTTGCCTCCATGGTTTCCTATGAGAAGTCAGCACTTAATTTTATTGAGGCCCCCTTGCATGTAACACATTGCTTCCCTCTAGTGTCTTTCAGAATTCTCTCTTTATATTTGGCTTTTGACAGTTGGATCATAGTATGTTGTGATGTGGCTGTTTGGTTTATTCTGTTTGGAGTTCATTGCATGCCTGATATGTATATTCATGTCTTTTGTTAAATTTGGAGAGTTTTCAGCTGTTATTTCCTCAAGTATTGTCTCTGCCCATTTCTTTATTTCTTCTTTGGGACTCCTACAATGTGTGTATTGGTATGCTTGATTGTGTCTTACAGGTTCCTCAGGGTCTGTTCACTTTTCCTTATTCTTTGTTCCTTCTGTGCCTCAGACTGAATCACTTCATGTGCATTATCTCCAAGTTCACTGATTCCTCCCTCTGCCCACTCTAATCTGCTGTTGAACCCTTTAAGAGAAATTTTAATTTCTGTTACTGTGATCTTCAGCTCTGATTGGCTCCTTTTCTTAATGTCTGTTTCTGTATTGATTGTTCATCTGTTGTTTTCCTGATTTCCCATCATTCTTTTTTTTTTAACATTTGCTCATTCTGCTTCTACATATGTAATCAGTAATTCTCAATATCATCACAGTCGCATATGCATCATCATGATCATTTCTTAGAACATTTGCATCAATTCAGAAAAAGAAATAAAAAGACAATAGAAAAATAAAACTGAAACAGAAAAAAATATATATATACCATACCCCTTACCCCTCCCTTTCATTGATCACTAGCATTTCAAACTAAATTTATTTTAACATTTGTTCCCACTATTATTTATTTTTATTCCATATGTTCTACTTGTCTGTTGACAAGGTAGATAGAAAGGTGCATCAGACACAAGGTTTTCACAGTCACACAGTCACATTGTGAAAGCTATATCATTATACAATCATCATCAAGAAACATGGCTGCTGGAACACAGCTCTACATTTTCAGGCAGTTCCCTCCAGCCTCTCCATTACATCTTGGATAACAAGGTGATGTCTACTTAATGCATAAAAATAACCTCCAGGATAACCTCTCGACTCTGTTTGAAATCTCTCAGCCATTGACACTTGGTCTCATTTTGCTCTTCCCTCCTTTGGTCGAGAAGGTTTTCTCAATCCCATGATGCTGGGTCTCAGCTCATTCTAGAGTTTTTCTTAATCCCTTGATGCTGAGCCTCAGCTCATTCTAGGATTTCTGCCCCATGTTGCCAGGAAGGGCCACACTCCTGGGAGTCATGTTCCACGTGGATGGGGGAGGGTGGTGAGTTTGCTTGTTGTGTTGGCTGGAGAGAGAGGCCACATCTGAGCAACAAAAGATGTTCTCTTGGGGGTGACTCTTAGGCCTAATTCTTTTTTTTTTTATTAATTAAAAAAATTAACTAACACAACATTTAGAAATCATTCCATTCTACATATACAATCAGTAATTCTTAATATCATCACATAGATGCATATTCATTGTTTCTTAGTACATTTGCATCGATTTAGAAAAAGAAATAGAAAGACAACAGAAAAAATAAAACGATAATAGAGAGAAAAAAATAAAAAAAATAAAAAAGAAAAAAGAAAAAAAGAAGAACAAAAAAACAACTATACCTCAGATGCAGCTTCATTTAGTGTTTTAACCTAATTACATTACAATTAGGTAGTATTGTGCTGTCCATTTCTGAGTTTTTGTATCCAGTCTTGTTGCACAGTCTGTATCCCTTCAGCTCGAATTACCCATTATCTTACCCTATTTCTATTTCCTGATGGTGTCTGTTACCAATGACATATTCCAAGTTTATTCTCTAATGTCGGTTCACATCAGTGGAACCATACAGTATTTGTCCTTTAGTTTTTGGCTACTCTCACTCAGCATAATGTTCTATAGGTCCATCCATGTTATTACATGCTTCATAAGTTTATTCTGTCTTAAAGCTGCATAATATTCCATTAGCCACTCGTCTGTTGATGGACATTTTGGCTGTTTCCATCTCTTTGCAATTGTAAATAATGCTGCTATAAACATTGGTGTGCAAATGTCCATTTGTGTCTTTGCCCTTAAGTCCTCTGAGTAGATACCTAGCAATGGTATAGCTGGGTCGTATGGCAATTCTATATTCAGCTTTTTGAGGAACCGCCAAACTGCCTTCCACAGTGGTTGCACCATTTGACATTCCCACCAACAGTGGATAAGTGTGCCTCTTTCTCCACATCCTCTCCAGCACTTGTCATTTTTTGTTTTGTTGATAATGGCCATTCTGGTGGGTGTGAGATGATATCTCATTGTGGTTTTGATTAGCATTTCTGTAATGGCCAGGGACATTGAGCATCTCTTCATGTGCCTTTTGGCCATTTGTATTTCTTCTTCTAAGAGGTGTCTGTTCAAGTCTTTTTCCCATTTTGTAATTGGGTTGGCTGTCTTTTTGTTGTTGAGTTGAACAATCTCTTTATAAATTCTGGATACTAGACCTTTATCTGATATGTCATTTCCAAATATTGTCTCCCACTGTGTAGGTTGTCTTTCTACTTTCTTGATGAAGTTCTTTGATGCACAAAAATGTTTAATTTTGAGGAGCTCCCATTTATTTATTTCTTTCTTCAGTGCTCTTGCTTTAGGTTTAAGGTCCATAAAACCGCCTCCAATTGTAAGATTCATAAGATATCTCCTTACATTTTCCTCTAACTGTTTTATGGTCTTAGACCTAATGTTTAGATCTTTGATCCATTTTGAGTTAACTTTTGTATAGGGTGTGAGATACGGGTCCTCTTTCATTCTTTTGCATATGGATATCCAGTTCTCTAGGCACCATATTTATTGAAGAGACTGTTCTGTCCCAAGTGAGTTGGCTTGACTGCCTTATCAAAGATCAAATGTCCATAGATGAGAGGGTCTGTATCTGAGCACTCTATTCGATTCCATTGGTCAATATATCTATCTTTATGCCAGTACCGTGTTGTTTAGACCTCTGTGGCTTCATAATATGCCTTAAAGTCAGGCAGCGTGAGACCTCCAGCTTCGTTTTTTTTCCTCAAGATACTTTTAGCAATTCAGGGCACCCTGCCCTTCCAGATAAATTTGCTTATTGATTTTCTATTTCTGAAAAATAAGTTGTTGGGATTTTGATTGGTATTGCATTGAATCTGTAAATCAATTTAGGTAGGATTGACATCTTAACTATATTTAGTCTTCCAATCCATGAACACGGTATGCCCTTCCATCTAATTAGGTCTCCTGTGATTTCTTTTAACAGTTTTTTTTAGTTTTCTTTGTATAGGTCTTTTGTCTCTTTAGTTAAATTTATTCCTAAGTATTTTATTCTTTTAGTTGCATTTGTAAATGGGATTCGTTTCTTGATTTCCCCCTCAGCTTGTTCATTGCTAGTGTATAGAAATGCTACAGATTTTTGAATGTTGATCTTGTAACCTGCTACTTTGCTGTACTCATTTATTAGCTCTAGTAGTTTTGTTGTGGATTTTTCCGGGTTTTCGACGTATAGTATCATATCGTCTGCAAACAGTGATAGTTTTACTTCTTCCTTTCCAATTTTGATGCCTTGTATTTCTTTTTCTTGTCTAATTACTCTGGCTAAAACTCCAACACGATGTTGAATGATAGTGGTGATAATGGACATCCTTGTCTTGTTCCTGATCTTAGGGGGAAAGTTTTCAATTTTTCCCCATTGAGGATGATATTAGCTGTGGGTTTTTCATATATTCCCTCTATCATTTTAAGGAGGTTCCCTTGTATTCCTATCCTTTGAAGTGTTTTCAACAGGAAAGGATGTTGAATCTTGTCAAATGCCCTCTCTGCATCAATTGAGATGATCATGTGATTTTTCTGCTTTGATTTGTTGATATGGTGTATTACATTAATTGATTTTCTTATGTTGAACCATCCTGGCATACCTGGGATGAATCCTTGGTCATGATGTATAATTCTTTTAACGTGTTGCTGGATTCGATATACTAGAATTTTGTTGAGGATTTTTGCATCTATATTCATTAGAGAGATTGGTCTGTAGTTTTCTTTTTTTGTAATATCATTGCCTGGTTTTGGTATGAGGGTGATGTTGGCTTCATAGAATGAATTAGGTAGCTTTCCCTCCACTTCAATTTTTTTGAAGCGTTTGAGCAGGGTTGTTACTAATTCTTTCTGAAATGTTTGGTAAAATTCACATGTGAAGCCGTCTGGTCCTGAACTTTTCTTTTTGGGAAGCTTTTGAATGACTGATTCAATTTCTTTACTTGTGATTGGTTTGTTGAGGTCATCTATTTCTTCTTGAGTCACAGTTGGTTGTCCATGTCTTTCTAGGAACTTGTCCATTTCATCTACATTGTTGTATTTATTAGCATAGAGTTGTTCACAGTATCCTGTTATTACCTCCTTTATTTCTGTGAGGTCAGTGGTTATGTCTCCTCTTCCATTTCTGATCCTATTTATTTACATCCCCTCTCTTCTTATTTTTGTCAGTCTTGCTAAGGGCCCATCAATCTTGTTGATTTTCTCATAGAACCAACTTCTGGTCTTATTGATTTTCTCTATTGTTTTCCTGTTCTCAATTTCATTTATTTCTGCTCTAATCTTTGTTATTTCTTTCCTTTTGCTTGCTTTGGGGTTAGTTTGCTGTTCTTTCTCCAGTTCTTCCAAGTGGACAGTTAATTCCCGAATTTTTGCCCTTTCTTCTTTTTTGATATAGGCATTTAGGGTAATAAATTTCCCTCTTAGCACTGCCTTTGCTGCGTCCCATAGATTTTGATATGTTGTGTTTTCATTTTCATTTGCCTCAAGCTATTTACTAATTTCTCTTGTAATTTCTTCCTTGACCCACTGGTTGTTTAAGAGTGTGTTGTTGAGCCTCCACGTATTTGTGAATTTTCTGACACTCTACCTATTGTTGATTTCCAACTTCATTCCTTTATGATCCGAGAAAGTGTTGTGTATGATTTCAATCTTTTTAAATTTGTTGAGACTTGCTTTGTGACCCAGCATATGGTCTATCTTTGAGAATGATCCATGAGCACTTGAGAAAAAGGTGTATCCTGCTGTTGTGGGGTGTAATGTCCTATAAATGTCTGTTAAGTCTAGCTCATTTATTGTAATATTCAGATTCTCTATTTCTTTATTGATCCTCTGTCTAGATGATCTGTCCATTGATGAGAGTGGGAAATTAAAGTCTCCAACTATTATGGTGGACGTGTCTATTTCCCTTTTCAGTATTTGTAGTGTATTCCTCACATATTTTGGGGCATTCTGATTCGGTGCATAAATATTTATGATTGTTATGTTTTCTTGTTTAATTGTTCCTTTTATTAGTAAATAGTATCCCTCTTTGTCTCTTTTAACTGTTTTACATTTGAAGTCTAATTTGTTGGATATTAGTATAGCTACTCCTGCTCTTTTCTGGTTGTTATTTACATGAAATATCTTTTCCCAACCTTTCACTTTCAACCTATGTTTACCTTTGGGTCTAAGATGTGTTTCCTGTAGACAGCATGTAGAAGAATCCTGTTTTTTAATCCATTCTGGCAGTCTATGTCTTTTGATTGGGGAATCAGTCCATTAACATTTAGTGTTATTACTGTTTGGGTAATACTTTCCTCTACCATTTTGCCTTTTGTATTATATATATCATATCTAATTTTCCTTCTTTCTACACTCTTCTCCACACCTCTCTCTTCTGTCTTTTCGTATCTGACTCTAGTGCTCCCTTTAGTTTTTCTTGCAGAGCGGGTCGCTTGGTCACAAATTCTCTCAGTGACCTTTTGTCTGAAAATGTTTTAATTTCTCTCTCCTTTTTGAAGGACAATTTTGCCGGATATAGAAGTCTTGGTTGGCAGTTTTTCTCTTTTAGTAATTTAAATATATCATCCCACTGTCTTCTAGCTTCCATGGTTTCTGCTGAGAAATCTACACATAGTCTGATTGGGTTTCCCTTGTATGTGATGGATTGTTTTTCTCTTGCTGCTTTCAAGATCCTCTCTTTCTCTTTAACCTCTGACATTCTGACTAGTAAGTATCTTGGAGAACGCCTCTTTGGATCTATTCTCTTTGGGGTGCGCTGCACTTCTTGGATCTGTAATTTTAGGTCTTTCATAAGAGTTGGGAAATTTTCAGTGACAGTTGCTTTCATTAGTTTTTCTCCTCCTTTTTCCCTTCTCTTCTCCTTCTGGGACACCCAGAACACGTATATATTTTTTTTTTTTTTTTTTTTTAAAGGAAAGACAGAGAGAAGGAAGGAAGGATAGAAGGAAGGAAGGAAGGAAGAAAGGGAAACATCTTTAAACATTTTCTTGTTTTATTGTATTTTGTTTTTCCGTTTTTTGTTACATGGGCTGGGGCCGGGAATCGAACCGAGGTCCTCCGGCATAGCAGGCAAGCACTTTGCCCGCTGAGCCACCGCGGCCCGCCCCCCCAGAACACGTATATTTGTGTGCTTCATGTTATCATTCAATTCCCTGAGCCCCTGCTCAAATATTTCCATTCTTTTCCCTATAGTTTCTGTTTCTTTTTGGATTTCAGATGTTCCATCCTCCAGTTCACTAATTCTAACCTCTGTCTCTTGAAATCTACCATTGTAGGTTTCCATTGTTTTTTTCATCTCTTCTACTGTATCTTTCATTCCCCTAAGTTCTGTGATTTGTTTTTTCAGACTTTCCATTTCTTCTTTTTGTTCATCCCTTGCCTTCTTCATGTCCTCCCTCAATTTATTGATTTGGTGTTTGAAGAGGTTTTCCGTTTCTGTTCGTATATTCAGAATTAGTTGTCTCAGCTCCTGTATCTCATTTGAACTGTTGGTTTGTTCCTTTGACTGGGCCATATCTTCAATTTTCCTGGTGTGATTTGTTATTTTTTGCTGGCATCTGGACATTTAATCAGATTTCCCTGAGTGTGAGACCCAGCAGGTTGAAAGATTTTTCTGTAAAGTCTCTGGACTCTGTTTTTTTTATCCTGCCCAGTAGGTGGCGCTTGTCTGTCTGCGGGTCCCACCAGCAGAAGATGTTGTGGTTCCTTTATTAAACCCACTATTGGTGTTTGGTTGGACCCAGTCCCTGCCACTGTCGGAAACTCTCTCCTCTCACTCCGGGCAGCTGCCTATGGGGCAGGGGCTCCGGCCGCCACGGCCCCGGGAACTCGTCACCGGACCTGGAAGCTGCCTGTGGGGGAGGGGCACTGGTCGCCGGCCGCCGCGGCCTGGATAGCTCGCCGATTCCAGACCTGCCGCTGGACTGGGAAGCCGTCCGCGGGGGAGGGGGCACTGGTTGCCGGCCGCCGCGGCTTGGGTAGGCCGCTGATCTGACACTCGTAGCTAGTCCCGGAAGCCGCCTGCGAAAGAGGGGTGTCGTCCGCCGCGGCTTGGGAAACTTGTCTCTCTGAGACTCTCAGCCGGCCTGGGAAGGAGGGAGAGAGGAGCTCCGGCTGCCAGCCACCGTGGCCCAGGGATGCGTGCGCCGCTCGGGGATCTCACCGCAGCAGAGTCTCGCAGTCGGTCTAGCCAGTCCAGACTGGGGTACGCTGTGTGTCCGTTCCCTGCTGTGGCCCCGGGAGCTGTTCTACACTGTTTCTGGTCACCTAGTAGTTGCTCTGGAGGA
This sequence comes from Tamandua tetradactyla, assembly GCF_023851605.1. NCBI lineage: Eukaryota > Metazoa > Chordata > Mammalia > Pilosa > Myrmecophagidae > Tamandua > Tamandua tetradactyla. Next base: position 94,042,508 of record NC_135333.1, on the reverse strand, counting down.
GGAACTAAGACGCGTGCGCCTTACTAAGCCGCCATCTTGGCCCCCTCCTGCATGCTTTCTCTTAGGCCTAATTTTAAGTAGGCTTGATCTATCCTTTGTGAGGTTAAGTTTCATATGAACATACCCCAAGACTGGGGGCTCAGCCTATAGCTTTGATTGCCCACACTGCTTGTGAGAATATCAAGAATTCAACTTGGGGAGGTTGAATTTTCCCCCGTTCTCACCATTCCCCAAAGGGGACTTTGTAAATACTTTTCCACTCCCTTATCAAATCACTCTGGGATTCATCGGGGCATCACTCTGTACAAACCAACAAAATCTCATGTCCTACTCAAGGTTCCATGTACTTATGTTGTTCAACAAATTATCTACATAAGTTATATTAGGAGATGCACTAGTCAAAATATAAATTTTGCACTAAATAAACATTTTTTGCTTTAGTCTCACACATAAGTTGAAATTTTGAACTATTAATTACCATTTATTTTCAGCACCCTGCAGTAATGACATTCTTTTATTCTTCCTCATGCAAAAACATTTTTAAAATTTGTACATTTAGGAACTATCATTTTACACTCTAGGCATTCCTAGATTATACCATCTCAATCTTTATCGTCTTTCTTTCTTTGTGATTTCATTTATTCCTCAGCCCTCCTCCCTCTATCATTCTCACATTCAGCTTCTTTCAGTGTTTTAACATAATCATATTACAGTTAAGTAGTATTGTGCTGTCCATTTCTGAGTTTTCATATTCAGTCCTTTTGCACCATCTGTATCCCTTCAGCTCCACTTACCCAATATCTTACCCTGTTTCTATCTCCTTATGGTCTCTGTTACCAAGGAAATATTCCAAGTTTATTCACTAATGTCAGTTCATATCAGTGAGACCATACAGTATTTTTCCTTTCGGTTTTGGCTAATCTCACTCAGCATAATATCCTTAAGGTCCATTCATGTTGTTACATACTTCATAACCTTATTCAGTCTTACAGCTGCATAATATTCCATTATTTTTATATGCCACAGTTTGTTTAGCTACCTGTCTGTTGATGGACATTTTGGCTCTTTCCATCTCTTGGTAATTGTAAGTAATGCTGCTGTAAACATTGGTGTGCAAATGTCCGTTTGTGTCCTTGCCCTCATGTCCTTTGAGTACAGACAGCATATAGATGGGTCCTGTTTTTAAATCCATTTTGCCAGTCTATGTCTGTCTTCTGATTGGGGAGTTTAATCCATTAATGTTTAGTGTTATTATTGCACGGGTAGTACTTTCTTCTACTGTTTTGCCTTCTGGATTTTATATTCCCATCATTCTTTATCCATGTTTTCCTTTAGCTCTTTTAGCATTTTTAGGACTCTTTTTTTGAAATCTTTGTTATGCCCCAGGTGGTCTACCTTATTGATAGTTTTGAATGCCTTAATTCTCTCCTTCGACTGAGTAATCACTTTTCGTTTTTTTGTGTATTTATAATTTTTTGTTGAAAGTTGGATATTTTGATACTTTAACATGTTATTTCTGAAATTTAGATTCTTAAGCATCTGTTCCTTCAGCTTGTATCCAGCTAGTATTAACAACAGAGATTTCCTTGAATGCCAGGAGCTAACAACAAAAAAAAATCTGTTCCCAGTTTTTGGTGATTGACATGTTATAGTGCTTTCCTTCAGGGTTTAGCAGTACAGTACGTTTAGAGAAGAGCTCCAGGCCAAAGTGTAAGGGCTGCCTGATCTTTTCTCCACATGTGCCTCTGGGAATACCCCTGTTTACATGGGTACGAATGTCTCCTCTTCCCTAGGAGACAGTTTCCTTAGGGAACCCACCACTGCACTATATTAATAGTCAATAGACCCTTACCACATTCACGTGATTGCTCTTCCATAGAGTTATGTGGGAAAACTATGAGTTGCCTTCTGTAAGTAGGGCACATTCTGGGACAGCAAGCCTCTCAGGTCACTATCAGACAGACTGTGTCAAACAAACGTGTTCCCAGTAAGTGCATGTGGGTTACTGTGCTCACTCTGGAACCGGAACCATTGTCTGCCCTGGGAGCCTGGGCTGGCTTTGTGCAGAGCTGGTGAGGAGTGGGAAGGGGCCAGCCAGGGTACCATGAGATCCACCCCACCACTTTTCTGTAGGTTTTTTCTTGATTTGTCCTCACCCTTTTACTGTAATCTTTTAACCGTTTTCTGGTGTTTTGAGAAAGATGCTTCTGCCATTTCTTGCTGATTGTTCAAAGATCTGTGTGTATATGTGTGTGTGGAGGTATGGAGCCCTGAATTGTCCTACTCTGCCATCTTGATCAGGGTGGGGGGCAGCCAGATGCACTTTTTACCATTCACAGATAACCATGTCAGGACATATTTGGTGATGATATTGATAGTTTGTAGAAGAGAAAGTGTTTCCTTCATTTATTTATTTATTTAGTTAGTTATCTATTACATGGGCAGGCACCAGGAATCAAACCCAGATCTCCAGCATGACAGGCGAGAAGTCTGCCTGCTGAGGCACCGTTTGCCTCCCCCTCTTCATTTACTTTTCAATCTTAATTACATTGTTATGCAATCACATTTTTTTATGGCTAAACATTGTGGTTTTACTAAAGGGATAGTTCTTTGTCACTTATGCGTTTCTTGTTGCTTTTCATTTTCTCATTTCTTTGGAAATATGTCTTAGCTTTCATATTCAGGAATTGTCTAACTAATGCTTCTTTCTTATATTCAAAATACAAAAATTGGTATCTTAGGCTTTGATAGGTGCAACATACTGTATTGGCTGTTAACTGATAATGGATGGATCCAAGGTTTTGGCCCACAAATAAGCCTTCCATGGTTATATAGGCCTTCATCTTTACTTCCTTTTACCATTTATTGGCTTGGATTGTCCAGTTGAAATGTACAATGTTTTATTTTTATTTTTATTCTTTTCCCACCGTGCTTATGATATGATGACCAAAATTCAAAATGTAGCAAGCTGGGAAGTTTTGCAGAGCTCAGGTAGATTCATTGTCTGAGTTTCTTTTTTTTTGGAAATCTTTAATGAATTTAAGACATTAATTCTTTTTTGAAAGATGTATTTTGGAAATGATAATTTGAAAGGGTTTCAAGTTAGGAAATCACCACTTTTGTGTATTGTCAATAAATTGAGCAAATGAAAATATTTTTCTTTGCTGGACTGCATCTTTTCCCTCTACCCCAGATATATGGGTATATGATGTGGATAAATAATTGTTAGTATAGTTTATATAAAATATCAGAGTTTTTTGAAATAGGAAACCTATAACTATTTACAGTTTGAACTTTTTTCCCTACCTCATAGAGTCCAGTTAACGATGTGTCTCCGTGCCATCATTAAATATGATTTTCCTGGTCATTGGCCAGCGGTAGTCGACAAGATAGACTATTATTTGCAATCACAGAGCAGTGGAAGCTGGCTTGGCAGTTTATTGTGTCTGTATCAACTGGTGAAGACATATGAGTAAGTTGATTTCTACTGGCTGAAATCTATCTGCCTTGTATTTCTTAGAAAGAATTAATTTCCATAGAGGGGTCTCCTAAGGGTGTTCTGCATAGTCAAGTTTGAGAAGTACTGGGTTAAACACAAGCATGTTTACTTACTGAAGTTATTCAAAGAAGCTTTAATATACTAAGGTGCATTCGTTAATCTCTAACACAGGGATATAATTTGCAATTCTCGAACATATTAAATAGTTTTAGAAGAGCATTTATAACAGCTTTCCTTGGAAGTGATTTAGAGGTACCTTAATATTTGTCCTCTAGTGACCACGTTATTAAGTAAATCAAACGTTTTGGATGCAACACAGAAAATGTTAGTTTTTTTCTAATGACTTTTTTTCTCTGATAAAAGTTGCATGGGAAGGTGGGAGTTGGTATCATATTTAATAGTACTGTTTTTTGGTTTCTAAGAGGATTGCTTCTTGTGTATACAAAAGCTTGCAGTTTTCCTTCTTTTAACTTTTAGTTCATATTGTGTAGAATTTTGAGAGAATACTTTAGATAAAGTAATTAAAATAATCTAAGCATGCTTAACTTTGTAAACTATTGACTTGTGAATTTAGGATAGTATAAGAAGAAATGTTTTTTCCCCCCTCCTTATCTGTTATATAATGTGAATATTTGTCTATTTAAACTAGCATATCAACTTGTATTTTATAGGAAGAATTATGGTATGATAACGTCTGATCTAAGTACTAGAAAAATTCATGTGGGAAAGCTGCAAAATAGTCTGGGATTTTTCTTTTAAACTAGTCTGAGTCCTTGTAGAAAGATTTTAGTTGTTCTGCCAAAAACAGAGATGTGCCCTTTCAAAGTTCCTTCAACTTTATTCTAGCAATCCAAAAAGAAAATGTAAGTCAATATTTTGAATGTTTTTGTTTTGTTAGCTTTATGTGGTTTATATGTATATAATCGGTATATCTCTCTTTAGATATATACATATTTTCATTCATTGTTTATAGCTCTTTTTCCTGTCTTGCTTGTCTTTTTTTGTCATGTAGATATAAGAAAGCAGAGGAAAGAGAACCTCTTATAGCAGCAATGCATGTGTTTCTGCCTCGTATTCAGCAGCAAATCATGCAGCTCCTTCCTGATTCTTCCCATTTTTCTGTATTACTACAAAAACAAATTTTGAAAATCTTCTATGCACTTGTTCAGGTAGGTTTTATTGTAGAAAATAAAACCAGGCCTTGTATTTCTGACTGACCCATGAAAAATTTTCAGTAAGTGTCAACTATTATTAATTATTTTATTATATAGTCTCAGAAAAAAAATCCTTATGAGAAAACAGGCTCAGAGAGATGAATTTAATTGCCCAAGATCATCTGAGTGGCAGAGCTGAGATTCAGTGTCTCTGTGCTTTTTACTTCAGTGACTGAAGTCTTGGGGAGTAAGGAACTACAGTAGTTAACCGCTCTAAAACCAAACTTCCTGACTAATCTTGTCCACAGCATCCCTGCCTGTAGGTTGGTTATGATTATAAGAGAGGAGGAAGGAAGAGATTTTTCTTTTACTGGAAGATCATATTAATAGCAGTTTCTTTGTATTTGATGCAATATAAAGGTAACAAAGAAGATGTAGTGCCCTGTTTTCCTTTGCTTAAAATATTGTCTTTTTCTTATTTTTAAAGCTATAAAGAAAATTAATATAGAAATGTAAAGACTAATTGGAATAAGATAGAGATGGAGTGTGCTTTAAATATAAAAATATTTAAAATTGCATCATTGAAAAACTTGGATAGATTATTTAGGTCTGAGTAGAGGAGGAATAATTGTTGCCAGTCTCGATTGCTTGATTAGTTTATTTGAGGTCTATTACATGTTTCCGTGTTAAGTTAGTAAGGGCAAGAGGGGCAGTTTTTCTGTGCTAGAGAGCCAAGATAGATTCTGTCCTTGCCTTCATATCTGACCTATGTACTTCTGTGTTCCTTCAGAATATTTCACTTCACTAAGACTTATATTTTTAGCATCATCTTTTAAACTTTTAATAGACATAGTCTAAAGCAAGTTGTTTCAGGTCACCTCTTTTGGGGGAAGAGAAAAGGAGGAAGGAGGTAAAAACTGAGAAGAAAGAACTAGGATACAGGAAAATATACTCCTTCTCTCCTGCTCCATCCCCACCTTTTTATTATTATTTTTATTGATAGGTAAGGAAGATATATGGTGTTTTTGTTTTTAAAGAATTGTTGGGAAAAACTTTCTCAGGAGAATTGCTTCAGAGGCAAATGTTTTTTATTTAGTGAGATGTTTTGCCATTAGATATAGTCCTAGCCTATTTATTAGGAGAATAGATTACTCTTTCCCATCGGGAAAAATATGAACAGAAACCAGGAATTAAGCAAAAGACTGAAGAAATAATTTTCCTAAAGCCCTCTCCCAAAGCTCTTTGGTTTTCTAATAGGCCAACATCTAAAATTTGTTCTCAATATGTGCTAAAAACTGGAAAAAAAGAGGAGAAAAACTCAACATTTAAAATTGTTATAGTACAGGGGGCGGGCCGCGGTGGCTCAGCAGGCAAAGTGCTTGCCTGCTATGCCGGAGGACCTCGGTTCGATTCCCGGCCCCAGCCCATGTAACAAAAACAAAAAAACAAAATACAATAAAACAAGAAAATGTTTAAAGATGTTTCCCTTTCTTCCTTCCTTCCTTCCTTCTATCCTTCCTTCCTTCTCTCTGTCTTTAAAAAAAAAAAAAAAAATTGTTATAGTACAATTATATGCTAATATAGTAATATTCTCTGGCTGGGAATCCTGAGAGCAAAAATATGACAATATGGGAAGAAGCAGAACACTTTTTAAGTATAACATATCAATTTTATCTAAGTAGCATTTCTTGAATATTTTTGTGTGAAGGATGCTTAGATGTTCCATACTTACCTCAAAACTCAGCTTGTCCAAAAATGAACTCATCATACTTTTTTTTTCAACCCCCAGCCTCTTTCTCTATTCCCCATTTCAAGTCCAAATGACTCCCAGTTGCACTTACAATAAAGTGTGAACTTCTTCACATGGCCTATTAAACCATACGTCTCTTCAGTTTAATCTTTTACTGTACTTACCTTTGTATTTCACAGTCCAGTCACACTGAAATTCTTTCAGCTTCATGAACAGGTTATGCCGTCTCTAACTTTTGAGACAATATAATTACTGTTCTTCCTAGAGTACCCATTTCCCCCTTGATAGGCTGGCTAATTTGTTGTCATTCTTCAGGTCTCATTGTATATTGCTTCTTCTGGAAAGTTGACCCTGATACTTCCAGGTAGATTAGGTGATCCTTATATATGTTTTTATTTGCAATATTTGCTTTTATCTGTATTGTTTATCACAACAATATTATGATTGTTTGCATTGTTTTTTTCCCCAAGAAATTTAAGATTCACGAAGGTAGAAACCATGTCTGTCTTACTTATTTTCTCCTTAGCATGTAGCACGTTTGTGGAATGAATAGGTGCATAAGACTATCCCTTATCTCTTATAGCTCACAGTGTGGCAGGGAAAATACATACCTGTGTAATACGAGGTAGACTGTGGTATTCTGCTATGGTATAGAGGAGAGTAATTGAAAAACTGTTACAGGAATAACAGTACTCTCTTTTATGAAGTAATGATTTTCATCAAAGTGGTTAAAATAAAAAATTACATGTATAAAGCAGTAAATGGTGAAAATCACTTATCTAGAATCTCATGCTGGATAAGTAAGACCTAACTGCATTAAAATTTTTTTTCACTTACAAAAGTAGCCCAGAGAAACAATTTAGAAGTAAATAGAGTAAAAACACCTCTATTGCCACCTCATGCCCCAAATTCCTGCAAAATCCCTCTTCTTCTATCCTTTATTAAATTGGTAGCATATACTTTCATGTTTGAAAAATTAAATTTACATATATATGCTTATGGATTTATTTTAAGTTAAATTTCAGTTGAACCATATGAAATTGCTATTTTTATGATTGATTATTAGCCATTTCATATATTTCAACCTTAAAATATAGATGAAATTGCTGAATTTTTGGAAGGGGAAGAATTATTGTTTATGTTGTTATTCTTCTGTTTTTCAGTATGCATTGCCACTTCAGTTGGTGAATAACCAAACCATGACGGAATGGATGGAGATCTTTCGAACTGTTATTGACAGAACAGTTCCTCCTGTAAGAAAGGACTTCTGTTATTAAGGAAAATTGAGAAAATTTGGTTTAGAATTTTTTTTTTAATTAGAGAAGTTGTGGGTTTATAGGACAATCATACATAAAATACAGGATTTGCATACACTGCCCCCCCCATGACCATCCTGCATTGCTGTGAATCATTTGTTACAGTTGATGGTAGCACATTTTTGCAGTTGTACTATTAATTAAAATCTGTGGTTTAACTTAAATCTCACTGTTTGTGTAGTGTAGTTCCATGAATTTTTTTTTTAATAGTGAAAAATAACATAGATGTAAAAACGCAATAAATTTCAAAGCACACTGCAAAAATTAGTTGTAGAACAGATTTCAGAGTTTGGTATGGGTTACAGTTCCACATTTTAGATTTTTCCTTCTAGGTGCTCCAAGACACTGAAGACTAAGAGAAATATCAATATAATGATTCAGCAGTCATACTCATTTGTTAAATCCTATCTTCTCTGTTATAACTCCACTTTCTCCTTTGATCTTTCTTCCTTTAGGGGTATTTGGGCTGTGGCCATTCTAACTTTTCATGTTGGAAAGGGCTGTTGATAATATAGGATAGAAGGATAGAAATCGTTAATGTTCTGGAGAAGCTGGCCCCTCTGGGTTTCAAAACTTATCTGGCCTAGGAATCCAACTAGAGGTTGCAGTTTTCTGGAAAGTAATCATAGTGCATGGAACATTTGTAGAATCTCAGATAAAGCCCTTGGTATTCTTATAGGGTTGGCAGGAATGATTTTGGTTGGAGTTTGGCAATCCCTGACAAGTACCAATATCTAGCTGAAGTTTGTTTAAGAGTAGTTACTAGAGTAGCCTCTCGACTCTGAACTCTGTCAGCTACTGACACCTTATTTGTAACAGTTCTTTTCCCCCTTTTGGTTAGCTAAGACATTGTTGATCCCATGGTGCCAGGGCCAGGCTTATCCCTGGGAATCATATTTCATGTTGCCAGGGAGATTTTTACCCTGGGTATCATGTCCCATGCAGGGGAAAGGGTAATGATTTCACTTGGAGAGTTGAGCTTAGAGAAGGAGAGGCCATATCTGAGCAACAAAAGTGGTCCTCTGGAAGGCACTCTTAGGCATAACTATAGGTAGGCTAAGCTTCTTTGCTAAGTAAACCGGCTTCACAGGAGCAAGCCTCAAGACCAAGAACTTGGCTTATTGACTTGGGAGTCCCTAACGTTTGAGACCATATCAGGGTTTTCCCCAGTGATGAGGTTTAATAGTTCCACATTTTTTTCTCCCGTCTCTCAAGGGACTTTGCCAATACTTTTTTTTTTTTCCAATTCTTTTAAATTATGTGCTAAGTATACTCTAGCATGTAATTGGGCATTTCATTGAACTATACAGAATTATAAGCCCTCATGCCATTCTGGGCTCCCTGTGTGTTTGGGTTGCTTAAATGATCTATCCATACAAGTTGTATTAGATTATGTGCTACAGAAAATTTAGGTTATGGAAGAAATAAACATTTCTTTCTTTGGTCTCATAGAGTATATGAAGTTCTAAAATATAGGCAATGTCTTCCTTACCCCTGTATTTTAATTTACCTTAGCCCCAACCCAATCAGCTTTGTTCTTATCTCTAATTGAAGTCTGATCTCTTTTTCAATTTCTTTAACTGTTGTTAAATGTGGCAATGCTGACCTTCAGAGCTGCAGAACTCCTACTTTTAGTCTTTGGTGTCACACAGGTACCCAAAGTTCCAGGGAAATACCAGGTTACACATATATAGCACGGCCTCTCAATATCTAGAAATAACAATTACCACTCTGGACTAAATGTTACTGCTATGAGAGCTTACAATCTAGGTCCCAATTTTCTTATTAAGTATTTTCTAAATGAGACCATACAATATTTGCTCTTTTGTCTGTGGCTTATTTTCTATCATATAATGTCCCATAGGTTCATTCACAGCATTACATGTCTCAAGACTTCTTTCCTTTCTATAGCAGCACAATATTCGATCATACATATACACCACAGTTTGCCATTCTGCTTATCAGTCAGTATATCTTTTGGCCATTTCTAGCCATTGGTTGTTACGTATAATGTCCAAAGTCAGCAGTCCATCAACACTCTCAATTTTGGACAATTTTCATTGCTCCCAGGAGAAAAATAACTGATAAACGCATCCTCATCAAATAAAAAATCCAAACCTTCCCTTAACTCTTGCACATGCCCACCCCCATTACTGTTGATGTCTTTCTATTAAACATAGCTCATAGCATGCAATAGTAGTTTTCCCCTTTTACCTGGTGTTATAAACTCTGTACACGATTCATACCTTTAAAGTAGTTCGTGCAGGAACTTATTTACATTTGTAATGTTAATCAGTGGGATATATGTCTCTATACAACCCCTTTCAATCATATTCACCTTTAATATGGCAGTATTACTTATAGATCCACTAATGAATGCCTTTACTTTTATCCATTCCCTTACATTTAAGTTCAGTCTCACTAGCTAACTGTTTACCCATCTCTAGCTCCTGTGTATCTCTAGGTCAGTTCCATGGATTTTTAAAATACACTTTATTCTGTTACTGCATATATAATCTTAACATTTCCCCTTTTATTCATATTCAGATAAATATTTCGTTGCTGCTAATTGTTTTCAGTGTTGTCCTACTATCACCAAAACTCTCCATCTTTCCAAATCACTGAAGGCTTAACTTCTCATTTCTTATTCCCACACTGTCAAATGGTAACCTATATTCTAGTTTCTGACTCTGAGTTTCAAATCAGTGAGCTCTTACGATATTTAACCTTTTGTTTCTGGCTTATTTCATTCAACATAATGTCTTCAAGGTTCATCCATGTTGTTGCATGTATCAGGATGCCATTCATTTTTTATGGTCAAATAATATTCCCTTTTATGTATATACCATATTTTATATACATATATAATGGATTTATATATATGTATATGAAAATCTGGATTTGGAATTTTTATGGTAGACTGATTTATTATATCAGCCTGCTATTTGAAAAAAATTACTGCTATAATAAAAAGAACTAATAATACATATTCAATTTTAGAAAATAGTTCAGTTCAGCAAAAATAATAAAATAACCATTTTTAAAACCTACTATTTATTCCTCTAGTCTTTTTTCTCTGTAGGTGTAAAGCTATAATTTATTTATGAAAATCATATATGTAAATACATATTGGAATTTTTTCATTTAAAATCTGCTATAAACCTGACAAACAGGACCATTCCAGCCGATCCTAAAGAACACCTAGGTCAATATAAGATTCTACAAGGGTTCCATGTACTAGAGTAACTTTCCAGAAACCTGTAACCTCCAGATGGGTCCCTGGAGCAGATAAGTCCTGAAACCTAGAGGGCCCAGCCTCTCCAGAATATCAGATAGTTCTATCTCCCTACCCTGTATAATTGACAGATCCTTCCAACATGAAAAATTTAGAATGGCCATAGCTCAAACACCCCTAAAGAGAGGAAAAGAAAGATCAAAGGTGATGGTGGAGTTATACAGAGAAGATAGGATTTAACAAATGAATATGATTGCTGAGTCATTAAATTGATATCTCTTTTAGTCTCCATTATCCTAGAGCAGCTAAAAGTAAAAACCTTAAATTGTGGAATTGTAACCCATGTCAAACTGAAATATGTTCTACAACTAATTGTAGTGCTGTGCTTTGAAATTTATTGCTTTATTGTATATATGTTATTTTTCACAAAAAGGAAAAAAAAAGTTGATTGTGATGATAAAAAAAAGTTAAGCCTTCCATCCTCCTATATTCTGGAGCAGCTAGAAGGAAAAATCTTAGAATATTGCATGGTAGCCCATGACAAACTCTGGGATCTCTCCTGTAACTACTCGGTGAAGAGTACTTTGAAAACTATTGCTTTTTTTCTTTCTTTGCTTTGTATATATATTGTATTATACAATTAAAAAGTTTTAAAAAATCCATTATAAATATTTTTAACTATTATGACTGTTTTTATACTGTCAGTTGAATGCTTCATTTGCTGGTTGTTTTTGAGTTTTGTTATCTTACCTAGAAGGATGTAAATTTTTGTGCACATACATGATTATTTTCTTTCAATAAATTCCTAAATGTTTAATTGTCATGCTATGGCTTTTGATAGATCTTGCAACATGCTTTCCAGAAAGGTTGCTTTGGTTTATATTTTAATAATCATTGAGTGAGATTGCCTGTTACAAGTACAAATTTTATTCTGAGTTTGCCATTTTCATAGGTGAAAGATGGTATTTAATTTTGATATGCAAAAACAATGATCCTATTTTTCACCTATCAAATTTACTCCTGTATATTTTTAAATATAAACTTCTCTTAAAATATGCGGTATTCTTTCCCTTGTCCTATCTCAGGATGAATGATATTGAGATTTAATTTACATACCATAAAATGCATACAACTTAGTGAACTTTAGAGTTTTGACCAGTGTATACACTTGTGGTAACATCTGAGTTTAAGACGTAGAAGCTTTCTTTCATCCGAGTAGTTTTCTAATGGGACATGGTGTTTTGTTTTTTGTTTTCAACTTATTTGGGCTATTTGAAGATGGGTGATGAATGTGAACAACAGTATTTGTTAGTTGAAATTCACTTTGCTTATTTGATTCCTAGATATTCTTATATCTACGAAATAAGAATTTGCATTTGTATGGCAATCTTAATTTATATTTAACATGAATTAATCTATAACAAGATTTAGTCTGCCTTTGAAATTCATATACATTGTTTTATTATGCAGAAATTTAATCCCGGATGTTTTTGTCCTCTTAGGAGACTCTACAAATTGATGAGGATGATAGACCAGAGCTAGTATGGTGGAAGTGTAAAAAGTGGGCCCTGCATATTGTAGCTCGTCTCTTTGAACGGTAATTTTCTGTTTATTAGAATTATAATCTTATAGTCAATATCTCAGTATTGGATAGTATAAATATCTGCCTGATATTTCCCTTGGTACCTTACAGCATATGTTTGGTTGGCCTTACAGCCATAGAAGCCAGAGAGTCATCTTCTGTTTGTTCAAAGCAGACTTGACTGTAATCATTGGCTTTGAGATCTTAGGGATGTGGACATACCTCTCTGGTCTTTTCCATTGTTCTGTGAACAGTCTGGCAAAATGACATTATTTACCTCATTGAAAGTATCCAGAACAATACAAGAATGTGCATGAACACTCAGCTTCATGTGAAAGGTTGTCAAATTTCTTTTAATGATGTTTGTTGACAACCTATTTTATGTCAGATGTAACATCTTTATTTCTGATATCTGTCCTTTGGGAACTCTTGGTTTAGAAGGTAAAAGTTTCTGTCTGAAATTTTAAGTATGGCCCATGAGTTGAAGTATGGCTCATCATTATTTCATTTTGGCTTGTGAAAAAAGAGGAAAGTGTTAGCTTTCTGCCCCAGTGGAATACATCTTTCAACAAGGGACTGTATAGTAAGCATGTTTTGTTTATAAAATTCATGGTATTTAAACATTTTCTCTTTGTATTTTAAGATATGGGAGCCCAGGAAATGTCACAAAAGAATACTTTGAATTTTCTGAATTCTTTTTGAAAACCTATGCAGTGGGAATTCAGCAGGTAATAAACCTAAAGCTTTTAAAAATAGAATGGTGGTTACTACTGAAAGTAGAAAAGTCATTTCTATCCATTTAAAAGTAGATTACAAGCATATTAATACGTTACATATTCATAGAGGATGGAATGGCAGTTCTGAGAATTTTAATGCAGTACAACACTGTATTTAGAATCAAAAGTCCTAGGGCATCCATAAGAACTGCCCCTCCATACTCTTAGACTCTGGATTTATATTTTTTAAGTTTGTTGATATTGATGAAGCAGTCACTAGTATTAGATTAGAATCTTTTATTAACTCTCTCTGACCTCTTAGAAATGTCTTAACCTCTTTATTTCTTTGGGCCTCACCTCTTTGTTGTCAAGTTTATTTTATTTATTTATATTTTTTTTACATGGGCAGGTACCGGGAAACGAACCCGGGTCCTCTGGCATGGCAGGCAAGCATTTTTGCCTGCTGAGCCACCGTAGCCTGCCCTCAAGTTTATTTTAGAAGATTTATATTATACAAATGGAATTATTTCAGGCAGAGCTTTGAAGTTAAGACTTTCAGTCAGGAACTGACACTTTCTGGAGGAAGTTTGGGAACCATTCTGTACAGTGAAAATTAGGAATTCTTGAGAAATAGTGCAAGTTGGTATTAATATTTAGAAACTTTAAAAACTACAAAGGACAAATGGTTGCTCACTATACTCCATTTGAATTGCGATTTTTTCGTTTATATTTCAACAAATAGAATTCAGTAACTTTAGAACTGGCTTGTGGCAGTATCCTATTGAGGAAGCACACATTAATCAGGCAGTCAAAGGTTGAATGGTATAGAATATAGTTCTGGAGTTTTATAAATATATGCATATTAATCTTTATTATCAACAATATAAAATTAAATAAATTGAACTTGTCTTTTTAAAATAGAATACCTCCTTTTATCCGTTATCATTTTGTCTAATAGATTACCTTATAAAAAGTATCTTGCTGTACATAGCTATACTTTTCTCACAAATTATTTTACTGACCAATGAGACCATCTGAAGGGAAAATGAATGAATAATGAGTAAAATTGTTTGTTCATCGATTTGCTGTGGATACTGGGATAATCAGGAAGCTGGTCAACTCTGTCTTCTGCCATTTCCACTACAGCAAACTCTTAAACATCCTAAAGTTGATTTTCTCCTTGAAGTGTGTTTAGTAAACTTTTTCTAGTGTCACATAAATATATAGATACATGAACGCATATATATATATAGACATACACACATATTTAAAATTTCTGCTGTTGTATCTATGCCATAAACTGTTTGTTCTGTTACTTAAGATATATATTCCCAAAATGAAAAAATTGTTTCTTATCAAAACTATTCTCTCCTCCACTGATGTATCTCATATCCCACCACTCTCTCTCTGGATGAGTCACACTATATTAGGAAGAACTGCATTCAGTAGCATTCATTTTAGCCTGCATCACCAAAGGGGTATTCAGTGATGGTAAAACTTCTGACAAATTTTATAAATTTTTTTGTAACTTGAGCTGAATTCATGTTCTGAATTTATAAATTCTGTACCTATTTTGAAAAAGTCCCTATTATTTATTTAGCAACTTAGTTTAGCTTGATACACTGAAGAGTTCTAGAGATTAGGAGCAGAAGACTTGGACTGTATTGCAGCACTATGCCTGACGTGGGATCTTTGAGCCAGAGAGGGTCACTTTGGGCATGGTTCCTTTCTTAGAAGCAGTCTTATTTTTACTGGTCTTTAAAAAAAAATAGCTTCTCAATTTTGTGCATGCTTACATAGACTTTCTACAGTCTAAGATTATAAAATAAAATTCTACCACCATTTTTTTCTGTGAATTCTATGCTTTTGCGGTTTATTTATTTATTTTTTGTTGTTGAAATATTTCCCTATCTGGATTTTATTTTGAGTCAAGTTTTAGTTAGGGAACTGGCTTTATTTATTTATTTTTTTCAGAAAGCTAATCGTTTATGACAATACTATTTTTTTCTCATGCTAATTTAATTTTTTTCGTTTTTTGTTATATGAAATAGTAAATTAAAAATATTGTGATGGGTGGGTCCCGGTGGCTCAGCAGGCAAAGTTCTTGCCTGTCATGCCAGAGACCCAGGTTTGATTCCTAGGGCCTGCCCATGCAAAAAAAATCGTTAGTTGAGAGATTCTGAATAAAGTAAGAGATTTTATAATTAACTACCATTAACAACCTTTTTTCCCCTGCTTTTTGAACAGGAGTCTTCACATTTTCATTTTGCACAGGGCCCAGTACTATTTTTTTGAGTAACTTATCTTTTCTCTTCCAATTTGAAATGTCTCCTTTATCATGTATTAAAATCTCTTTCTTATGTCTCTTGCTGTATGAAAGTTTTCAGTTTTCATCCAAGCACATCTGTCCGTTTTTATCTTTGTGGATCTGCATTTTATGTCATGTCTATAAAGTCTCACCCCCTGTTTTTAAACTTAAAATTATGTTCTCCTATATTTTCTTTTTCTATAGGTACTACTAAAAATTTTAGACCAATATAGACAGAAAGAATATGTAGCTCCACGTGTTCTTCAGCAAGCATTCAACTATCTCAACCAAGGGGTTGTTCATTCTGTAACCTGGAAGCAGATGAAGCCACACATACAGGTTAGTGTCAGGGAGCAGCTCTCCAAAGTTATTCTCTATTTAGACAAAGTAAGTGTTAACTAATCCTATATTTTATATCCAATATATTTCATTTCCATTAATAATATCAGATGAGTGCAGTCTTATGTTTCATCTGATATGATGGGCTCTGAAATTGAAGCATTTAGGAAGAGGGAGGACTTTGGAGCATTAGCAGCAGTGTGCTGGGAGGTTACTAGATGTGATTCCCCCCAAAATCCACATTGGTAGGGCAGAAAATCAGTTTTTGAAAATGAAGAAGAAAAAGTTTTACTGTTATTAAAATATTAACATTTAGGACCAAACTGGAAATGTAAACACTTTCAGAGTAATAAGTATAATAATAAATATGATCTTGATTTGACATGCTGTTCTTAAGAATGAAAATACGTTAGATACTGATTTGTTAGTAGAACTTTATTAACCCTGTGGTTGGTTCAAAGAATAACATTTTATATTTTATACTGAACTTATCACTTTTAGTCAACTGTTTAACAACAGTTTTATGTTTAAATATTTAACCTCTACCAGTCCCTTAGAAGAAGCTCTTGTTTTTCTGTTTCTACCTTAGAGAATGGCAAACTTTAATAGAAAGACTAATATTACAGTTTGGAACGACTATAACAAATCTAAAATTATAGAGGCTGTTGGTAAGCATATTATTTATATTCCCTAAATTTGAATATTCTATATTCATTTGTTGTGGTGGTTGTTTTTCTCTTAGAATATCTCTGAGGATGTTATTTTCACTGTGATGTGTTATAAGGATGAGGATGAAGAGCTGTGGCAAGAAGATCCATATGAGTATATAAGGATGAAATTTGGTAATTGAGATGGTTTTATTCCTCATCAGTTCCTGGATTTGTAAAGTAATATAACTAAATTTATATTTTAAAGCAGATTTTTAAATTTAGTTCAACTCTTGAAGTTCTGCTTTGCATCATAAACTTTGAAACCCATTACAGTCTAGTATTCGTGGGCTTGGAGCTTTGGAGTGTAGGAAGTGAAAAGCCACATTATCTGTGTATCTCGTGAGTGCTGAAACAATCATGGAGCCATTTATTACTTTTGCTGTTGAGTGGCTGATCTGTGGGGATCATCCCTTTCTGTGCCCATTGGAATACTCATTTGTAGATGAGGTTGTTCTCAGTCTGGGTGATCCCTTGGGTCCCTTGGCATATTTTGGAAGTACCCAGTTTGGTTAGCTTCCTTATCCTAGGGGATTAACTGTTCCACAAAAGAGTGGTGTTCCCTACAGTGGCTTCACTGTGCCTGACCCGGCTTTCTTGGGGTCCTTCTAACTTGCATAATACCAGAAGCTGCTGAACTGTGTAGGTTTATCCCCAGTTGAAAATAATCATTTCACAGAGAACTCAAGCATTTAACATGACAAAAAGTTGTGTACCTCTGTCTATCCCACAATTTAGAAGCTCTTTAAGGGCAGGTAATGTATCTTATTTTATGGCTTTTTTTTTTTTTTTTTTGCTTTTTCCATCTCTTCTTTTCCTGTGCAATCCTCCACTAGTCTTTGGCCCTAGTAAACCTTCAGTAAGTGTTTTTTTTTTTTTTTAAATAGTCTTTCTTTTTTTTTCCAGTAAGTTTTGAAATAAATGATTGATAAAACTTGCACTGTCCAGGGCCTGCTGATGGTGCTGTGACAAAGCAGTGCTTTCTCCTTATTATGTCAGGTGTCTCGAGCTATATGAGTTAAACCTACTGGCATGATTGCTAGATTATTGAGTTATGTTGTTTTTAGAGTATTTTGTGTTTTGTATTATTTGATTCAGTAAGTAAGGATTTGCCTTTTCTCTTGAAGACAAGATAGAGAAAGCAAATGAATGATGAGAAACAGCATTTACTATTTGTTCTCTCTCTCTATTCTACCTTTTTCTTTTGAAAATCGTTACACATTTGCATGATTTATTATTTTCCCTTCTTAATGTCTTTAATTTCCTGGTTTGCTCAGCCAGTCTTTGTTCTGTCATCTTCTTCAAGGCATCCTTTTCTTGTTTATCTTTTCTAAAAGCCAAAGTGCTTTTTTTCCCCTAATTGTTTCTCTTTTTGTTCTAGTTTGCTAGCTGCTGGAATGCAATATACCAGAAATGGAATGACTTTTAAAATGGAGAATTTAATAAGTTACTAGTATATAGTTCTAAGGCCAAGAAAGTGTTCCATTTAAAGAGAGTCTATAGAAATGTCCAATCTAAGGCATCCAGGGAAAACTACCTTGGTTCAAGAAGGCTGATGAAGTTCAGGATTTCTCTCTCAAGTGAGAAGGCACATGGTGAACACAGTCAGGGTTTCTCTCTCATCTGGAAGGGCACATGGCAAACATGGTGTCATCTGCTAGCTTTCTCTCCTGGCTTCCTGTTTCATGAAGCCCCCCGGGAGGCATTTTACTTCTTCATCTCCAAAGGTTGCTGGCTGGTGGACTCTCTGTTGCGTGGTGCTGCAGCATTCTCTGCTCTCTCAAAATCTCCCTTATTCTCCAAATTGTTTCCTCTTTTATAGGATTCCAGTGAACTAATCAAGCCCCACCCGATTGGATGGAGACATGTCTCCACCTAATCCAGTAAAATGACCACTCTTGATTGAATTACATCTCCAGGGAGATGACCTAATTATAGTTTCAAACATGCACTACTGAATAGGGATTAGAAGAAATGGCTGCCTGTACAAAATGGGACTAAGATTAAAACATGACTTTATTCTAGGGTATATACATATTTTCAAACCAGCACACTTTGGTAGTTTAGGATGCTGTGGCTACTATTTGAAGTGTAATTTTTAACTAAAGGAAAGACTAGTTGCTGTATTTGTTTTCTTTTTATATTCTTGTCACTTGCGATTATTTATTTGTACAAAATATTCCTATCTTAATTTGTTAACTAAAGTTAAATAATAATGTTCATATTATTATTGTTATATATATAATGTTAATATAATAATGTGATAATGATGTTAGATTTGATAAAAACTAATAAGTGCTCTGGGTATGAATGCTGAATTGTGTGCCTAGCAGCAGCTAATTATTATTATTATTTAAAATTTTATAATATAATATATATATATGAAACAAAGAAAGAAAAAAGCAATAGTTTTCAAAGCACTCTTCAAGTAGTTATAGGACAGATCCCAGAGTATTTCATGGGCTACTATACGATGCTCTCAGATTTTTCCTTCTAACTGCTCCAGAACATAGGAGATTAGAGAGGAATAAATAATTTTTTTATCATCACGATGGACTTTTTTTCCCTTTTTGTGAAAAATAACTTATATACAAAAAAGCAATAAATTTTAAAGCCCAGTGCAACAATTAATTGTAGAACAGATTTCAGAGTTTGGTATGAGTTACTATACCACAATTTTAGGTTTTTACTTCTAGCTGCTCTAAGATACTGGAGACTGAAAGAAATATCAATTTAATGATTCAACAGTCATATTTTGTTTGTTAAACCCTATCTTCTCTGTATAACTCCACTGTCACCTTTGGTCTTTCTCCCACTCTTTATGGATATTTGGGCTGTGCCCATTCTAACGTTTTCATGTTGGAAGGGGCTGTCAAAATGTGGGGGTAGGGAGTAGGCATTAACTGATGTTCTAGAGAGGCTGGCCCCTCCAGGTTTCAGGACTTACCTGGTCCAGGGAACCTTCTGGAAGTTGAGGTTTCTGGAAAGTTAACCTAGTGCGTGGAACCTTTATGGACTCTTATATAATGCCGTAAGTGTTCTTTAGGATTGGCTGGGGTTTGGCAAGTTACACTATGTAGCAGTGTCTAACTGAAGCTTGTGTAAGAGTGACCTCCAGCGTAGCCTCTCAAATCTATTTGAACTCTCTCAAATCTATTTGAACTCTCTCAGCTGCTAATACCTAATTTGTTACACTTCTTTTCCCCCATTTGGTCAGGATGGCATTGTTGATCCCATAGTGCCGGGGCCAGGCTCATCCCTGGGAGTCTTCTCCCACACTGCCAGGGAGACTTTAACCCCTGGATGTCATGTCCCACATAGGTGGGAGAGCAATGATTTCACTTGCAGAGTTGGGTTTCGAGAGAGAAAGGCTACATCTGAACCTCAAAAGAAGTCCTTCAGAAGTGACTCTTAGGCATACCTATAGGTAGGCTAAATGACGCCTTATTTAATCTTCCTAAGATGCAATGTTTCCACCTGTAAAACTGACAAGGACGATAGTGCTGGTAAGATTAAAGGGGATAATACATAGCAGGGATAATAAACATAAAATAACTGCTTAGCATAGAATATTAGATGTTTATAAAATCTTAGTATAGTGCCTACCATAGAGTAAGTGCTCAAAAAATAATGTTTACTGTTATGATTATGTTTTCATTTTATATCTTACATGTTGAGACAAAGACAGTCTTTTTCATATTGAAACATGGGTATATTCACATATGTGCTGGTTTGAAGGGATGTATGTCCCCTAGAAAAGCCATGTTTTAATCTAAATTCCATTTCATAAAGGCAGAATAATCCCTATTCAATACTGTATGTTTGAAACTGTAATCAGATCAATTCCCTGGAGATATGATTTAATCAAGAGTGGTTATTAAGCTGGATTAGGTGACAACATGTTTCCACTCATTTGGGAGGGTCTTGATTAGTTACTGGAGTCCTATAAAATAGGAAATGTTGGGTGGGCCACGGTGGCTCAGCAGGCAG
This sequence comes from Tamandua tetradactyla, assembly GCF_023851605.1. Classification (NCBI taxonomy): domain Eukaryota; kingdom Metazoa; phylum Chordata; class Mammalia; order Pilosa; family Myrmecophagidae; genus Tamandua; species Tamandua tetradactyla. The sequence continues at coordinate 94,021,912 of NC_135333.1, read as the reverse complement.
GAATGCTTGCCTGTGATGCCAGAGGACCAGGGTTCGATTCCCAGTGCCTGCACATGTTGAAAAAAAAAAAAGAGGAAATGTTTTGAAGAATGGGAGATTCAGAGAGAGCAGAGAATGCTGCAGCACCGCGCAACAGAGAGTCCACCACCCTGCAGCCTTTGGAGATGAAGAAGGAAAATGCCTCCCAGGAAGCTTCATTAAACTGGAAGCCAGGAGAGAAAGCTAGCAGATGACACCGTGTTCGCCATGTGTCCTGCCAGCTGAGAGAGAAGCCCTGACTGTTCACCATGTGCCTTCTCACTTGAGAGAGAAATCCTGAACTTCATCAGCCTTCTTGAACCAAGGTATCTTTCCCTGGATGGATGCCTTAGATTGGACATTTCTATAGATTTGTTTTAACTGGGACATTTTCTCAGCCTTAGAACTGTAAATCTTGCAACTTCTTAAATTCCCCTTTTTAAAAGCCATTCTCTTTTTGGTATATTGCATTCCAGCAGCTAGCAAACTAGGACAACATACTGCTCAACTTTTCATATTCTTATATAAAGCTCCCTAATCTGAAATTTGCGATTAGCGTCATGATATTAAGTGATATGTTATGCTAAATAGGTCTGTATTCAGTGAATAGTTATTTTATTGAGTACCTTTTGAACCTATCCACTGAGCCAAGCACTGTCCTCGAAATCCCTCAAGGCTTTTATACTTGCTGTTCCTTTGTTGGAGTGCTTTATCTTTAGATTTCCATGGATTGCTTTTTCCCTCATTTCTTTTAATCTTTGCTTAAATGTTACCCTACCAGAGAATTGGAGAGGCTTTCCTTGACACCTTGTTTAATAGCTTCTCCATATCCTGATACTCTCTATTTCTTTACTCTGTTTTACATTTCTTCTGAACCTTATCTATTTGTGTATGTGAATAATCTGTTTATGTCTCTCACTATGTAAGCTCCATGAGAATTTTTTGTTTATCTTTCTATCTCTCAGCACAAATTTTACTATTAACTGTAGTCCATTGTTTGCAGTAGGATTTATTGGTTTGAACAATTCTATGTTTTTTGTTTATTTCCTTTTTTTAAATTTTTTAAAATGTTTTTTATTGTATAGTATACCATATATACAAAGCAAAGAAATATACAAAGCGATGGTTTTCAAAGCACTCTTCAACAAGTAGTTACAGGACAGATACCAGAGTTTGTCATGGGCTACCATATGATCCTCTTATATTTTTCCTTCTAGCTGCTTCAGAATGTAGGAGGCTAAGAGGACTTAAATACTTTTTTATCATCAAAATCGACTTTTTTTCCTTCTTTTTTTGTGGAAAATAATATATATACAAAAAAGCTATAGATTTCAAAGCACAGCCACACAATTAGTTGTAGAACATATTTCAGAAATGGGTTACAATTTCACAATTTTAGGTTTTTTTGCTTCTAGTTGTTCTAAAATACTGGAGACAAAAAGAGATATCAATTTAATGATTCAGCAGTCATATTCATTTGTTAAGTCCTATTTTCTATGTATAATTCCACCATCACTTTTGATCTTTCCATACCTCTCTTTAGGGTTGTTTGGGCTATGGCCATTCTAAATTTTTAATATTGGAAGGATCTGTCACTAATATGGAGTAGGGAGATGGGACTGTCTGATGTTCTGGAGAGGCTGGGCTATGTTTCAGGACTTACCTGGACTGGGGACTGTTGTATGTTTCTGGAAAGTTACGCTAGTGCATGGAACCCTTGTGGAATCTTATATATTGCTTAGGTGTTCTTTAGGATTGTCTGGAATGATCCTGATTGGTAGTTGGCAGGTTATGATAGGTAGCAAGTTCTACCTGAAGCTTACGTAAGAGCAACCTCCAGAGTAGCCTCTCTACTGTATTTGAACTCCTCTACCACTGATACTTCATTAATTGCACTTCTTTTCCCCCTTTTGGCCAGGATATAATTGTTGATCCCACCGTGCCAAGTCTGGATTCATCCCTGGGAGTACTCTCTCATGTTGCCAGGGAGACTTTCACTCCTGGTTTTCATGTCCCATGTAGGGGGGAGGGCAGTGGTTTCACTTGTAGATTTGGGCTTAGAGAGACTGAGGCCACATCTGAACAACAACAGAGGTCCTCCAGAAGTAACTCTTAGGCATGCCTATAGGTAGTCTACTTCTCCACTACCTACGTAAGCGTGACAAGAGTAAGCCTTATGATCAAGGGCATGGCCTATTGATTTGGGTATCCCTAAAGTTTGACACAATATCAGGGCATTCCCTGATGGTAAGGTTTAATAGTTCCATATTCTTTCTCCCCTCCCTCAGGGAACTTTGCCAGTGCCTTTTGATTATCTGCTTAATATACTCTAGGATGTTTCCAGGCATTGTAATAATCTATACAGGATTAAAGGACCTCTTTCTTATTCTGTGCTTCCTGTGTTTCATTTGTTCAAATGAGCTATACAGATAGGTTGAATTGGTTTATGCACCACAGAAAATTTCAGTTCAGATCAAATAAACCTTTCTTCCATTGGTCTCAAAGAGTACGTGTGGTTCTAAAATATAGACACTGTCTTCCTTACCCCTATGTTCTGAATTACTTTCACCCCAACCTGTTCGGCTTCCTTCTTATTTATAAATATCAGGTTATATATATAAAACAGCTTCTCAAGATCCAGAAATAATAATCACCACCCCGAACTTAATGTGTTTGCTTTAAAAGCTTACAATCTAGATTTTCTTACAGTCTAAGAAAATCTTGTTTTCTTTTAAGCATTTTCTAAAGGTGACTATACCATTCTTGTTCTCTTGTTTCTGGCTTATTTTGTCTCACCAAATGTTCCACATGTTCATCCACATCGTTGCATGCCTCACAGCTTTGTTCCTTTTTGTAGCAGCACACTCTTCGTTCATAGGTATACTCCATCGTTCATCAATCTACCTCTCCATCAGTGCATCCTTCAACCACCTGCATTTATCGGGCATCATGTAGAAGGCCCAAAGTCCAAAGTCCATGAACATTCTCAATTTTAGATAATTTCTTCGTTCCCAAGAGACAGAAAACCAATAAACACACCCTCGCCAAATAGGAAATCTCAACCTCCTCTTAGCTCTTGTCCTTCACCCCATTATTTACCTCTGTTGTTGCTGTGGTAGTGCTTATGGTTTCCTTTTGAATGTAGCTCATAACATGCAATAACGGTGTTCCCCTGTACCCTGGACTTAAACATTCTTTATATAAGAATCATATCTTTGAAGTAATTCTTATGAGAGCTCATTCATATTTCTAGTGTGAATCAGTGGGACACATAGGTCTATAAACCCCTTTCAATCTTCTTCATCTTCAATATGGTAATATTACTTCTAGACCCACTAGAGAATCACCTTTGCTCCTATTTATTCCCTTACGTTGGAGTTCAACCTCATTAGCTAACGGTTTACTCATCTGTAGCTTCTATGTATCTCTAAGTCCCTATAGTCTATATTATAAGCCTCTCATTATACCTTTGTGCTAGTCATAAAAGTGGACTCATACAGTATCTATCCTTTTGTGTCTGGCTAATTTTGCTCAGCATTACGTCCTCAAAGCTCATCCAACTTGCCATGTGCTTCAGGATGTCATTTTGTCTTACTGCTGCATCGTATTCCATTGTATATACCACATTTTGTTGATTCACTGTTTATGGGCATTTGGTTTCTTTCCGTCTTTTGGCAGATGTGAATAATGGTGCTATGAACATTGGTGTGCAAATGTCTGTTTATGCCATTGCTTTCCATTCTTCTGGTTATATACCAAGTGGTGCTATTGCTGGGTCATAGGACAACTTGATATTTAGTTTCCTAAGGAACCTCCAAACAGTCTTCTATGGTGGTTGCATCATTATACATTCTCACTAGCAGTACATAAGTGTCCCAGTTTCTCCACATCCTCTCCAACATTTATAGTTTCCTGTCTATCAGCAGCCATTCTTATAGGTGTGAGGTGGTGTCTCATTGTCATCTTCATCTGCATTTCCCTTATAGCCAGGGAAAATGAGCATCTCTTCATGTGCTTTTGAGCCATCTATATTTGCTCTTCAGAAAAATGCCTATGCATATCTTTAGCCCATTTTATAATTGGCTATATAATTGGTATTTTATAATCTTTTGTTGTTGAGTTGTATGATTTCTTTGTATGTACAGAAAATCAAACCTTTGTCTGAGATGTGATTTCCAAATATTTTCTTCCATTGAGTTGGCTGCCACTTCACCTTTTTGACAAAGTCTTTTAAGGTACAGAAGCATTTGATTTTGAGAAATTCTCATTTTTTCTTTTGTTGTTTGTGTTTTGGGTATAAAGTTTAGGAAACTACCTCCTATTAGTAGGTCTTGAAGATGTTTCCCTATATTTTCTTTTAGAAGCTTTATGGTGCTATTTCTTATATTTAGGTGTTTGATCTACTTTCAGTTAATTTTTGTGTAGGGTGTGAGATAGGGGTCCTCTTTCATTCTCTTGGCTATTGATATACAATTCTTCCTTGTCCAATTATTATTATTATTTTTTCTTAACTTTTTTTATTAATTAAAAAAATTAACAAACAAAACATTTAAATATCATTCCATTCTACATATACAATCAGTAATTCTTAATATCATCACATAGTTGCATATTCATCATTTCTTAGTACATTTGCATCGATTTAGAAAAAGAAATAAAAAGACAACAGCAAAAGAAATAAAATGATAATAGAGAAAAAAAAACTATACGTACCATACCCCTTACCCCTCGCTTTCATTTACCACTATTTCAAACTGAATTTATTTTAACATTTGTTCCCCCTATTATTTATTTTTATTCCATATGTTCTACTCTTCTGTTGATATAGTAGCTAAAAGGAGCATCAGACACAAGGTTTTCACAATCACACAGTCACATTGTGAAAGCTATATCATTATACAATCATCATCAAGAAACATGGCTACTGGAACACAGCACTGCATTTTCAGGCAGTTCCCGCCAGCCTCTCCACTACATCTTGAACAACAAGGTGATATCTACTTGATGCATAAGAATAACCTCCAGGATAACCTTCTTCCTTGTCCAATTATTGAAAAGACAATTTTGTTCCAGTTCAGAGGATTTGGGGGTCTTGTCAAAAATCAGTTGACCAAACATCTGTTGGTCTATTTCTGCACTCTCAATTTGATTCTGTTGGTCAGTGCTTTTGTCTTTGTGCCAGTACGAACCTGTTTTGACCACTGTGGTTTTATAGCAGATTTTAAAGTCAGGGAGTGTTAATCCTCCCACTTCGTTCTTCTCTTTGAGGATACTTTTAGCAATTTGGGATCTCTTTCCCTTCCAGATGAATTTGGTAGTTAGCTTTTCCAAATTGTCAAAGTACGTTGTTGGAATTTTGATTGCTACTGTGTTGAATCTGTAGATCAATTTGGGGAGGATTGACATCTTAACTATATTTAACCTTCCTATCCATGAGCAGGGAATGTCTTTCCACCTATTTAGATCTCCTTTGATTTCTGTTAGCAATGTTATGTAGTTTTCTGTGTACAAGTCCTTTACGTTCCTAGTTAAGTTCATTCTTAAATATTTGATTCTTTTATTTGCTATTTTGAATGGAATTTTTTCCTTAACTGACTCCTCAGCTAGGTCACCGCTTGTGTATAGAAATGCTACTGATTTTTGCACATTAATTTTATATCCTGCCATCTTGCTGAATTTGTTTATTAGCTCAAGTAACTTTGCAGTAGATTTCTCAGGATTTCCAAGTATAGTATCATATCATCTGCAAATAATGAGAGTTTTACTTCTTCCTTTCTGGTTTGGATGCCTTTTATTTCTTTGTCCTGCCTGATTGCTCTAGCTAGAATTTCTAGCACAGTGTTGAATAACAGTGGTGACAGTGGGCATCATTGTCTAGTACCTGATCTTGGGGGAGGGCTTTCAGTCTCTCTTCATTGGTTATTATAATGCTGGTTATTAGTTTTTCATATATTCCCCTCACCATATTGAGATAGTTACCTTTGATTCCTATCTTTTGGAGTGTTTTTATTAGAAAGGGATGCTGAATTTTGTCAAATGCTTTTTCAGCATAAATCGAGATGATCATGTGATTTTTCCCTTTTATTTCTTAATGTACTGTATTATATTAATTGATTTTCTTGTGTTGAACCATCCTTGCATCCTGGTATAAACTCCACTTGGTCATGGTGTATAATTCTTTTAATGTGCTGTTAGATTCAGTATGTTAATGTTTTTTTGAGAATTTTTGTATCTGTGTTCATTAGGGAGATTGGCCTGTAGTATTCCTTTCTTATAGCATCTTTACCTGGTTATGGTATTAAAATGATATTAGCTTCATAAAATGAGTTAGGTAGTATTCCTTTTTCCTCAGTTTTTTGCAAAAGTTTGAGCAGGATTGGGTTAGTTCTTTCTGAAATGTTTGTGAAAATTTCCCTGTGTAGCCATCTGGCCTTGGGATTTTCTTTGTAGGAAGATTTTTGATGACTGATTGAATCTCTTTACTTGTGATTGGTTTGTTGAGATCTTCTATTTCTTCCTGAGTCAGTATAGCTTGTTTGTGTGTCTCCAGAAATTTGTCCATTTCATCTACGTTGTCTAGGTTGTTGGCGTATAGCTGTTTATAGCATCCTCTTATGATTTCTTTCATTTCCCCAGGCTCTGCGGTAACGCACCCCTTCTCATTTCTGATTTTGTTTATTTGCTTCCTCTCTCTTTTTTTCTTTATCTGTCTTGCTAGTGGCCCATCAGTTTTATTGATTTTCTCAAAGAACCAACTGGTGATTTTATTGATTCTTTCTATTGTTCTTTTTTTCTTCCATTCATTTATCTCTGCTTTAATCTTCGTTATTTCTTTTCTCCTATTTGCTTTGGTGTTAGTTTGCTGTTCTTTCTGAAGTTCCTCCTGTTTTTTTGTTAAGTACTTGATTTTTGCTCCATCTTATTTTTTAATGTAGGCATTTAGGGCTATGAATTTCCCTCTTAGCACAGCCTTTTCCACATCCCATAAGTTCTGATAAATTGTGTTCTCATTTTCATTCATCTCCAGATAGCTACTGATTTCTCTAACAATTTCTTCTTTGACCCACTGGTTGTTTAAGACTTGTGTTATTTAATTTCCATATATTTGTGAATGGTCTTGTTCTTTGGTGATTTTTGAGATCCATCCAGCTTCATCCCATTGTGATCAGAGAAAGTACTTTGAATGATTTCAGTGTTTTCAAATTTATAAGTTTCTGCCCCAGCATGTGATCTATCCTGGAGAATGTTCCATGAGCACTAGGGAAGAATGTATAGCCTTGTGCTTTGGGGTGAAGTGACCTATATATGTCTATTAGGTCTAATCCATGTATGAAGTTATTTAACTTCTCTATTTCCTTGTTGATCTTCTCTCTGGTTGTTCTGTTTATAGAGGAGAGCAGTATATTGAAACCTCCTACTTTTATTGTTGAAACATCTACTGCTCCCTTCAGTTTTGCCAATGTCTGTCATATGTACTTTCAGAGCTCTTTGATAGGGAGCATAAGCATTTATGATTGTTGTATATTCTTGGTGAATTGACCCTTTAATTAGTATATAGTGTCCTTCTTTGTGTCTTATGATGTCTTTACATTTAAAGTCTATTTTGTCCGATATTAGTATAGCTGTTCCTGCTTTCTTTTGGTTACAACTTTCATGGAAAATCTTTTTCCATCCTTCCACTTTCAATCTATTTGTATCCTTGTGTCTATGATGATTCTCTTTTAAGCCGCATATTGCTGAATTATGTTTCTTAGTCCATTCTGCCAATCTGTATCTTTTATTTGGTGAGTTTATTCCGTTAACATTCGATGTTATTACTGAAACGTTGTTTTTTGATTCCACCATCTTATCTTTATTTTATTTGTCAGATCTATGTATTCTATTCCCTCTTTCTCTTTGTATTATTTAAGTTACCCTTAGTGGTACTCTTCAATTCTGTGCCCTCCTCCAGAACTCCTTCTCCTGTCTTTTTTTATTTTTTCAGCTGGCAGAACTCCTTTTATTATTTCTTGTAGGGCTCATCTCTTGTTGAGAAATTCCTTCAAGATGTTGTTTGTGAAAATTTTAATCTATCTCTCCCTCATTTTGAAGGACAGTTTGGCTGGGTACAGAATTTTTGACTGGAAGTCTTTCTCTTTTGTGATCTTGAATATATCGTACTGTTCTTTTCTCGCCTCCAGGGTGCTAGTTGAGTATTCTGAACTCAGTCTGATTTGATTTCCCTTGGATATAGTGGATTGTTTTTCTCTTGCTGCTTTCAGGATTTTTTGCTTTTCTTCAACATTTGACAGACTGATTAGTATGTGCCTTGGGGAAGGCCTATTTTGATTTATTCTGTTGGAGTCCTTTGGGCTTCTTTGAGTTGTATATTTATGTCCTTTATAAGGGTTGGAAAGTTTTCCCCCATTATATCCTCAATTACTCTTCCTAGCCCTATACTCCTTCCTTCTCCTTCTGGGACACCAGTGATTCTTGTATTTGTGTGCTTTGTTTTTTCTGTCATTTCCCTGAGTTCCCATTCAGTTATTTCCGTCTTTTTTTGCCATTTGCTGTTTTGAATCTTCAAAGTCAATAATCCTGTCCTCTGTATCACTTATTCTTTCTTCCATCTCCTCAGATCTGGTGTTATGTGCTGCTAGTATGTTTTTTATTTGGTCAACAGAGTCTAATCTCTGTGATTTCTGCTATTTTTCTATTTATTCTTTCAAATTCCTCTGTGCTCTTCTACTCTCTTCTTGATCTCCTTTGTGTCATTTGCTATTACACTTATTTTATTAACTAGAGGTGTATGAACATCTTTGATTAGTTGTTCCGATGTCTGCGTCTCCTCTGGTGTTTTAATTTGGTCGTTAGGCATGGCCATATCTATCTGCATTGTGATATGCTTGTGATCTTCTGCTCTCTTTGTGGCATGTAAATATCTTGATTGATTTACTTTGGAAGTTGATTTCTTTCAGTAGTCTAAGGCCTTGTGTTTGCGGGATGGTTGTACAACAGGGAGCAGGGCATGGGGTGGAGCACTCAGTATGGTGATTTATTTCAGGACTAGTATCGGTGCAGGTTGGGGATGTTAAACCTATGCTTGTGAATGTGGGCGCCCAGCTGTCAAGGAGGATGTAGCTGTGCGAGACACTGGTCTGGGGGGGCGTAACCCTGGTGTGTGCTGGTCTAAGGTATGGGGCCTATTGTGTGCATGCGTAGAGTTGTTGCAGGAGGTCAATGTTATGCATTTGTGGATTGGGGGCATATGTGACCTGTTGCAGTGGTCGGCACTTTCTCAGAGCTGGAAAAATAGGCTGAGCGCTGCGTGCATGCGTGGTTCTAGGACTGCTGTAAAGTGCAGATCCCAGAGCTGAATGACATTATTGGGGGCCTGTGTGCATGCGTGGTTCTGGGAGTGCTGTAAAGGGATGCAGTGAGCTCGAGGAGGGTGGAGTCAGGCTGTGTGACACTATGGGCAGGGCCTGGGGTAGCCTAGGTGTAGAGGTTAGTGCTTGCAACTTTCATGCCTTGGCAACAGCCTGCAGGCAACAGGGAGGGGGAGATAGTGTTCTGGATGTGTGCTGGAGAGGTGGGTTGGGCTGGACTTTGGGTGGGAATGTAGGGTAGGTACGTGCACTGGGGCTGGTGGGGTGGGGGCGCCTGGACCCTGGGGAACAGGAGCAGGTGACTGGATTCAGGTACCTGTGTTGTGGAGTGAGTCATCATTCACTGGGCTGTGCTTGTGTGGGTTGCGTGTCCAAGAAACATGGCCTGGCTTACATCCTAGTCCCGCACTCCCATCCATATACTCCTGCGGGCTCTGTGGCTCCATGTCTCCATGCCAGGTTCCAGCTTTCTGCCTCTCAATTCCTTGGTTCCTGCAACCAGGGCTGCCACATGTGGTAGAGAAGGCTCTCCTGGGTCAGCCGCGCTCCCAAGTTCCTGCCTCAGTCATCCTCCTGTCCTTCTCTAACTTTTCTGTGGAGCATGGCTAATCTTAAGCTACTCAAGTCAGCCATCTTCCCGCAAGTCTCTGCTTATTGTTTTTTAAAGTTTTTATTCTTGTAACATAAATATAGCCTGAAGTTTCTCCTTTTAACCACATTAGATATATAAGCACTAAATAATTTTTTGTTGTTTTTGATCTAGAAATAAGGAAAGCACATTACTGGTGCTCTGAATAGGCCTAATATGTATTGTTTTCAGTAATTGATTGTTTAAAAGGAAAATTGTAGATATTGATAATATTGTTGCGCATGAGAACATGGGGTGATGTGTCCTTAGCTTTTGTGCTTTAAACCAGTGTCATGTTTAGAATATTTTATTTCTTGAATTTGGGTGTAAAATATATACGTAGTAATTGTATTTTACTACCTTGTTTAACCTTTTGAAATCTTAGATATTTTTGAAGATTATGCTTCTCCTACCAGTGCAGCCCAGACTCTCTTGTATACTGCTGCAAAGAAAAGAAAAGAGGTATGTACTAATTTTCTTTAAGTCTAAACTACAAGGTCACATATATTGATTTGATGGTCTACCTGTAGTATTTGAAAAATTTTATTGTTATTTGTTATAATCTATAATTTAAAATTATTTTTCTCATAAGTGAAAGGGGTAGAGTATCTCTGGTTATTCTGTTTTCTTAATAAATTATACCTTATTGAGGTTATGATTGTTTGATAAAAGTCAATTTAGGACCTTATTTATGAAAATTTGTTCATCATATTTGATACCTATGGTATGGTAATGAAAGCCCTTCTAAACTAAAATGGATTTTTTTTATTTCTTTAGGTGTTGCCAAAAATGATGGCATTCTGTTATCAAATCCTAACAGACCCAAACTTTGATCCCAGGAAGAAAGATGGAGCCCTGCATGTGATTGGTTCGCTAGCTGATATTTTATTAAAGGTTACTATAGTAAAAATTTTGTGTCCTTAATAAATCCCCAAATGAATAGGCAAATGAGAGAATCAGAAAGTTATGGATAATTGAAGATTGGTGACTGTTTCTGGATAATTGAGTTGGCTATAAGTACTATTCTTTCTGTGACCTGTTTCTTTATTGAAAAAGAAAATGTCACATCATTTTCTCAGTTTGAAATACTGTGCAAAAAAGGACACTAAACGACTTGATTGTTAATTCTTTTTTCTACAAAAATTAATCAATGTCAGATATTTTCTAAGGTACTTTTTCTGTCTTGTTTTAAAACATGCAATATGTAGGTTAAATAATTTTTGTAAAATTGTGACTAGAAGTATATTAAATTATTTATTAATAATTTATTAGGAATTGATTCTTGTGTATGAAAATACATTGATAAGTTGAAACTAAATTTCCATTTAACAGAAGAATTTATTCAAGGACCAAATGGAGTTGTTGCTGCAGAATCATGTATTTCCATTGTTATTGTCTAACCTGGGATATATTCGAGCTCGAGTAAGTTTTCCATATTTTCGTTATGTATCTTAAAATTTTCATCAGAGAGATCATTATTGAAATGAGTGTTCTTAGATAAATGACATTTCACCAATTACTGAAATGGAATGAAATCCATTAGAATGTCTGTTATTGTAATATCAATTATTGAATAAAAAACAAGCTAGTAAATAAAAGGAGTTTTGAATTTTAGTTCTGGCTGTTTACATTTTCTGCCCTAGTCTAATTTGCTGTATTTGCAAAACATGCAGATTGAGAAGGATAATGTTACAGCAATGCATAATATAAATTCATAAACAAATTCATTTTCATTGTCTGAAACAGCATGAAGTCTAATTTGGTTCAAAAATTGATTTTGACTTCCATCATAACAGGTAGATGTTGCTTTAGTGAAAGGGAGAAAATAATCCATGTAAATTTACTTATGTCTTAAATGTAGATTGTTTTTAGAATCAATATATTTTTGGAAAAATAAAAGTAGAATTCTAATTCAAACTCTTTGTAACTACATCAACACACAAAAAATGCCTTACTAAAGACAGCATATGTTAATAATGCCTTGTACATAAAATGTACAAAACATTTTACAAACATAATAGTATTCATTAGAGAAATATTTGAACAGTGTAGATCAGGGTACTGAGGGCACAGAATGTTTTTATAGTTGTGTTGCTGTCTTTGAGAGACTATGAATTATAATTCTCTTGCCAAGAGGCTTTAGTAATTCAGATTACTGTTGATTGTGTTATGTGTACATGGAGAGTAAATAAACTAAAAATATGTATGATTTTATGGTGTAATGGTTTAAAACTTAGTAAGCTATGCAAGGTTGAAAAATCTTTAGTATTTTTTATTATTTAATCTTAGTATTTAATATAACTAAGGTATATTTAGTATACCTTATGTTAGTGATAAAAGGAAGTTTTGCTAACCAAGTTATTATGAGGGAAGATACTGTTTCACCACAGTGTGAAGGCCAGCAAATTAATTTCAATCACTGGTTTTGTAGTAGCATTTATATATAAATAAGAAATGAGTTCTGAATTATAATATTTTTTAAAAGCATAAGCAAGATTTTTTTCCCTGAAAATACTTAAATTTCCTTTTACTTCTTTTCCTCTTTCCTTGAAAAGTGGTGTTGCATATAGGTAACTTAGAAATAATGACACTGCCTTTCTTATAAAAAGAATGGGGCAACCAGAAGTTAAGAACTTAGGCTAAAATTCGCAGCTCTAAAAACAAATAAATAACACTTAGTATAATTATTGATATTTTGCAGATTAAGAAGTTCTTGTATGTATGGCATTATTACAGAATGCCATAATCCTAAAAGCTCCTGACTTAAACTTTCTTTTTATAATATAGTCCTGTTGGGTACTTCATGCATTCAGTTCTTTGAAGTTCCATAATGAACTTAATCTAAGAAATGCGGTTGAGCTAGCAAAGAAGAGCCTGATCGAAGATAAAGAGATGCCTGTCAAAGTAGAAGCTGCCCTTGCTCTTCAGTCATTAATTTCTAACCAGATACAAGGTAAAGCATCTACCTTTTAGAAGATTTTTTCTTTCCTCTTTTTTTTTTTTCTTCTGAGTGGTGTTCTCAAATACTTACTTTGCCTTCCTGCCCTAATAAGGATGTTTCCTTAGTCTTAGTGATCAGGGTTTGGATTTCTTAGCTTTTGCCACCTCAGAATTTTATATGAATTTATCCTTATAACTCTTCTCAGGAGTTCCAGTTGACTGTGGTTTCCAGAATAATTTTAGATTAAGGAACAAATTGATATTTTTGGGCCTAGGGAAGACTGGGAATTAAGAGACTTGGGCATCTAAATGTTAATTTTGCTGCTGACTTGCCATATAATATAAACCTGGGCAAGTGATCTGCCAAGGCTTAGGTTTCCACCTCTTTAAATTTCTGAGAGTTGTACTAGATGGCTTCAAGATTACCTCTTAACCCAAGGATACTATGATTTTGCTCATTCTGAAAGTAGCAAGTGGTATTTCAATGGGTAAGAACACAGATATCTTATTTGCTTCTTTAGGCAAAGGTTCTCCTCAAAGTTCAAATAAACCTTTGAAAGTAAATTCGACTTTATGAAGAATGTGAGCTAGTACATCACTATTCAACGGTGAATATTGAGAAGGGGTACGTGGAAGGATAGGGCAGGGAATGGGCCCCATCAGCATTGAGTATAGTCTTTATATGATATTTTATATTAATGTCCCGATACCATATTCACGTTCTTCAAGTTATGCTGATGACAGAGCATTTGTGTAATTGGACTTTTTCAGTGGAGGCCATTGGCATTTTGGGCAGGGCAGTTCTCTTCTTTGTAGTACTGCTTATCCTTGTGTTACTCTTGAGATAATTGATGCATTGGTGAAAATTATTTTGGTACAACTTTATAACATATTTATCACAGAGTAAATGTGTATCTAAAACCTTATTTATTACCTTGTGTCACTTTGCCTTGTGACCAAATTAATTTACCACCTGCCAATGGCTGATTGTTACTAACTTTGTTTTATTGCATTAGCTAAAGAATATATGAAGCCATATGTGAGGTCTATTATGCAGGAGCTGTTGCATATTGTTAGAGAGACAGAAAATGATGATGTTACTAATGTTATCCAGAAGATGATTTGTGAGTACAGTCAAGAGGTGGCTTCAATCGCTGTTGATATGACCCAACACTTGGTAAGACTGGGCAAAGTTTTATATTAGTTTGGTATAACAGCCTCGAATAATATAAATAAATAACCCCCATAAGATTGTAAAATAATCTTTCAGTATTTAAGCCGAATTGTAATATCTTGAACACTTACTACAGTGATTTTTTTTTCCTAATAGTAAGAGGAATTGACTTTCTGATGTTTTCTTTCTTGACTGTAAAAAGTATTTTTAAAAAATGGTATAAGGTTGTTTATGAACTCTTGAGCCTTCATGTAGATACTAGGTATTTTTTTAGGGGTTGTAAAATTAGTTCTAAAAGAATCTTCAGATTGTTAAAACCATTGATTAAACTTGAAATATATTTAAAAGCATTATCATATGATAATTAGTAATTATTTGAGATTGATTGTCAAAATTGTGGATAAATAAACTTTTGTTTCCCTCAGCTTTATTTTCCACATTTATTTATAAGAGTAATTATTGTTATCAAAGTAATACCTGTAGGTAATTATAAAAAGCTTTTAATGAAAAACAGCAGTCTTCTCCATCTTTCTTCATTCCAAAGTTATGCTTACTAATGCTGCCTAGTCTCACCTTTGCTAGGTTTTTGCTCTGTTTACCTATGTCTTTGAAAATAAATTCTAATATTTTCGATTCTTGCTGATTTGCTTTTTTTTGGAAGTGCAGGGTCCAGGAATGATTTGCTTTTATTGACTGCCGTCTGTTGTGGAAGATAACTTATTTCATCCATACCATGCATTTTTCTTCACCCTTCATTTCTCTCCCTCATGTTTGGTTAAATCAGTAAGCAGTATTTATAGTGTTACAACAATGTAAATGCTGTACTGCTGAGTGAAATCATACATTCATTACAACACCTTTTTTTATAATTTTGTTTTTCTTAAAGTTAATGAATGGGTTTTTATTTTCATTTACCCATTTCTCTATGTACTCATTAATTTTTTTTCTAAATACTTCATACACTTGCCAAGTGCCTATAAATATATTTTCCATATATTCAGATATCAGTTCTATTTTCCCTTATTGTTGTCTCTCTCCTGGAGCATTACATCCTTCTGTTTTAATGAGGACTAGCTGTTCCCTACGACTTACACATATTTTTCATCCTGGGTCTTCTCTTTTTATTTCTGCCCTGCATTGGCTCTGTCTTCCCTTGGATCTTATGTCTTTTTCTTGGTTTACTCTTATTTTCTTGAGACATTTTCCAGTAGCTTCCACAAAAAGGAGTAAAAGAAAGGCATATTTTTGAAGCCTGCCATTTCTAAAAATGACTTCTCTATCCACACAGTGATATTGGGTATAGAATTGTAGATTGGAAATGTATTTTGAAAACATTGCTCTGTTGTCTTCTAGTATCTGGTGCTGTTGTTGAAGCTTGTTGCTATCCTGATTCTACTTCCTTTGTATGTTACCTTTTATTTTTGTTGTTCCCTTAATGTGCAAACGTTTAGGATCATCTCTTTTCATCTATAATATTGTGAAATTTAATAGTAATGTGCCTTGATGTGGGCCCTTTAATTTCACTTTCTGGGCTTTCAAACTGGAAACTCATTTCCTTCAATTTTGGGTAATTTTTTGTATTACTTCTTTGATAAATTTCTCCCTGCCATTTTTTCTGTTCCATATTTCTGATAGTGAATATACGGGTCTGGATTGGGTGTCTAATATTTTTATGTTTTCTCTCCTGTTTTCCGTGTCTCTTCTTTTTGTTTTGTCTTCTGGGTTATTCCTTGACTTCACCTTCTAAACCTTTTGAATTTTTCATTTTAGTGTCACTTGATTTCATTTTACCTAGATTTTGAGTTTATTCACTTAATGACAAACCAAAGATAAATATTAATTTTCTGATTGTAACAGCTTACTTATAATTTACTCTGTTCACTGAATAATGGAAAAAAATGGCTCTATTTAAAACATGGCAAGTTCTGTCATTATAAGAAAAGATATGATTCAGTAGGCAAGTCCAGAATTTAGAGATTAAGCAATGCTGATATTTAGTATAATATTGCCCTTTTGTGAAGAACTGGAAGCTCTTGTTAATTTATAATAGTGGGGGGATATAGCAATACTGATTGTTGAATATTTTAATGTTACTTTCATAGGCTGAGATATTTGCCAAAGTTCTTCAAAGTGATGAATATGAAGAAGTTGAAGACAAGACAGTAATGGCTATGGGAATTTTACATACCATTGATACTATCTTGACAGTTGTAGAAGATCACAAAGAGGTGGGATTTCTTTTCATTTTATGGTATCATTTTGGTAACATTAGCTGAAATTTGTATGATTGGTGGGCATGGATTTTTAAATCATGATTAAAAAAAATTGCTATTTAGTTAAGTTGCTAGGTTTTAAAAATTGTCCTCAAATTAAAAAAAAATTTTTTATTGACAAAGCAACATACAAACACAAACATTCTTAACATATGAACATACCATACTTGGTGTACACTCAGTGGCTCACAATGTCATTACATAGTTATATATTCATTACCATGATCATTTCTTAGAACATTTGCATCATTCCAGAAAAAGAAATAAAAGAAAAAACTCATACATACCATATCCCTTACTCCTCCCTCTCATTGACCACTAGTATTTCAGTCTACCCAATATATTGTCTTCAAATTTTAAAGACATTAAAATGATTGGGGGAGAGGAGGTGGATATTATATGTGCTCTTAAAGGATGGGGTATATCTCTCTGTAGTAAACTAAGTTAGTTTACCACAGCTGCTATGTAGCAGGCTAGGTTTTTGGGGAATAGCAAATTAAGTAAGACATGAACCCTGCCTTCTGGGAAGCTGGTCTAGTCTTCTTAGTAGAGAGTGACAAGCAGCCGTAAGTCATATTAACAAATAGAATAATAACTCTATTACTTATTAATAAGTAATAGAGTTCCTGAGAATGGAAGGAAAGAAGAGCTTAAAGACATCATCTTTCCTAAGCTGAATTCTAGAACAATATTGACATGAGTTTGTTAAGGGCTTTCATATCCATTATTTGATATAATCTTAGGAAGGCTATCAAGAGGTAGATAATGCAGGATATTGTAGTCCTATTTTGTAGAAATGGAAAACAAGGTTCAGTAGGTTGAAGAGAGTTGTCCATGGCCACAAAGCTTAAAAGTTATAGATTTGGGTTTGTAGCCAGATCATTCTGATGATGTAACAATTTATCCCCATTTAAAAATAGCCCTTCTCCTCCCCAAATGTCACCTAGCTAAGTATCATATGATTTCTCCTTAACTTCAATTGAATTTATGTTCATTAACTTCTCTGAATGCAAATTGACTTGATTGGCAATGGCAGCAATTCTTGTTTTATGGAGTGAGGATTTAGGAAGCAGATGCCAGTTCTTTAAACAGTATTGTTAAACACTGTGGCTGTCGATAAAAACCCTGTGTTTATCACATACCAATGAAAATTACCAGATTCTTAAAAATGGTTGCATATTTTTCTCCTGGACAAGTCTTCACCTCAAAGACTTAATGTGAATTTTTATTTCCGTGTTCATTATTTTATTTTTGTATCCTTGTTGAAACTATATAGGCCTCTTGGTAACAGTGTGGTATTCTGTATTAAATTGCAAGTATATTTAAGGATGATTCCTTGACCTTATATGTGGAATTTGTATTTTAGATTTGAAGAGAGATTAGAAATGATCTAGAACAGTTTCCCCAAGTATGCGTGTGTGAGAGACAGGCGAGCAGTCATGATAGAATGAACAGTAGGATTAATAATTTTCTTTTTATTTTATTTTTTTCTCTTGATATTAAATTTATTTTGAATTCAAATAATGTTAAAGAAGCAGTTGGAGTTATGATTATCAGGGGAGGCATGGGTTAAAATTTGAGAAGTATTACTCAAATCCAGTTTCCTTAAATATAGATGAAAAAACTTAAAAGGCTTTAACTCAATGGCTTTACCAAGGTGGTAGGTAATTAGAAGCAAAACCAGGATCGGAATCTGGGTCTCCTGACTGCCTGTCCTATGATTTTGAATGCTGACTTATGAAAAGCAAACTTTGAAAATAACTTTAAAGAAAAGAAAAGGAAAAACCACCCTGGTGCCTGCCCATGAAAAGAAAAAAAAAAAGAGGAAAAACCACGTGTATGAATATATAATGTATGAAAAGCAGAATTAGAGACCTAAAATAGATGACTTGAAATGTGCATCTTTGTTTGTTATAAATATATTAAATATTTTACCTATGTTGATAAATTATTTAGACTAGGAAATTTGGATCATTTGAACTTTAAGACAATAAGTTTAGTATTAAAAAATATAGTCCTGGAGTTGAAATAGGACATTTAGAAGAAAAATATAACCCATGATGGAAATTTAAAATATTTTACTTATTCAAAAATGGTATAATACAAGCATATGTTGAAGAATTCAAAAATTTAAAAGGTGGTAAGAGGTATTCAGTGAAATTTCACTTTCCTACTCAGCTCCATAGCCAGCTAATTACCCTCTTAGGAAACAGCCACTTTTACTAGGTTTTGTGTATCCTTCCAGAGATTTTTCTGTTAACATACAAACAAAAAAGTGTGTGTACCTTTCTTTCACAAAAACAATAGCACTCTATACTCTACAGAGTTTTTCATCTGCTATTTTTTTACTTGATAAATCTTAGTGATCCTTCCACATTAATTAGTAAAGCTACATATCTTTAATGGTTGCATAGTATCTCCTTGAATGATGTCAAATTTATTTAACTAGTCCTCCGTTAATAGATATAATTTATTTAACCATCCCTTCTTAAATGCATGCTAGGTTATTACTTATCATGAACACTGCTGCAGTGAATGGACTTTCATGCATCAGTTTGCACATGTAACAGTATGTTTGGAGGATTAATTCCTGAAATGGAATTGCTGAGTCAAAGGGTGTGTGTATTAGTGAGTTTGAAGGATATTGCTGACTTGTCTTTCATAGCATGTATCAATTTATATTACCTAAATCAGTGTACAAGACTGCCTCTTACTCCAACCCCATGCTTTTTTTCTTTAATGCAATTTTATTGAGATTTATTCACACACCACGCAAACCATCTAAATTATACAATCATTGGCTCACTGTATGTATCATCATGCAATTGTGCATACATCCCCATGGTCAACTTTGGAACATTTTCATTACTCTGGAAAAGAAATAGAAAGAAAAAAGAAAACCCACATCTTATACCCTGGAGCCCCCTCTATTATTGACTCCATGGAATTGGTGTGGTATGTTTGTTATTGTTGAGGAAAGACTATTAGGATATTACTGTTAAGTGTAGTCCATAATTGCGATAGGTACATTTATTCCCATGTACCCCTCTGTTATTAACTCATTGTAATAGTGTTGTATGTTTGTTCTAGTTTATGAAAGAATGCATTTATATTGCTACAATTAATCACAGTCATTGTCCGCCACAAGATTCAGTATGTTATACATTCCCATGTTCTAAACTCCATCTTTCTTTCTGGTGACATATATGACTCCATACTTCCCATTCCCACCACATTCATACACATTTCAGTAGTTAATTATTCTCACAATAACATGCTACCATCACCTCTATCCATTTCCAAGAGTTTATATTTTCAGCCTAGTTAAACATTCTACATATTTTAAGCAACAGCTCCCCATTCTTTAGCCTCGTTCAGTATCCTTGTAACCTAAGTGTTCCTATTTCTCCATGTCCTCTCCAACACTTATAGTTTCCTGTTTTCATAATAGTGACCATTCTAGTAGGTGTGAGATGTTATCTCATTGTGTTTTGTTTTGTTTTTTTTTTTTTTTGCATGGGCAGGCACTGGAAATCAAACCTGGGTCTCCCACATGGTAGGCGAGAACTCTGCCTGCTGAGCCACCCGTGGCCCACCTCTCATTGTGGTTTTGATTTGTATTTCCCTAATAGCTAGTAAAGCCTAGCGTCTTTTCATGTGCTCTTGGCCATTTGTATTTCCTTTTTGGGAAAATGTCTATTCATGTCTTTTGCCCATTTTTTAATTGGTCTGTTTGTCTTTTTATTATTGAGTTGTAAGATTTCTTTATATATTGTGGATATTAAACCCTTATCAGATATGTGGTTTCCAAATATTTTCTTCTATTTAGTTGGTTCTTTTTACGCTTTTTAACAAAGTCCTTTGAAGCATAGAAGAAGTATTTCATTTTGAAGGGTTCCCATTTATTTATTTTTTATTTTGTTGCTTGTGCTTTGGGTGTAAAGTCTAAGAAACTACTGCCTATCACTAGATCTTGAAGATGATACCCTACATTTTCTTCTAGGAGTTTTATTGTAGTGGTTCTTACGTTTAAGTCTTTGATCCATTTTGAGTTAATTTTTGTATAGAGAGTGAGATAGGGGTCCTTTTTATATTTTTGGATTGGTATCCAGTACTCCTGCACTATTATTTGAAAAGACTGTTCTGTCCCCGTTAAATGGACTTGGGTATCTTGTCAAAAGTCAGTTGACCGTAGATCTGCGGGCCCATTTCTCAACTCTTAATTCAGTTTCATTGTTTGATATGTCTGTCTCTATGCCAGTATCATGCTGTGTTTTTTTTTCTTTGCTCAGCTGAATTAAGTTTACTGATGAGCCATCAAGTAATTTTTCATCTCTGATATTTTCATCTCATGAGTTTTACTTCTAGCATTTCTGTTTAACACTTATTTCACAGTTCCCTTTTCGCTGTGAAATTGCCCATATGTTCATGTATGCAGTCCACCTTTTCTACTTAAAGGATGTCAGAACTTTTATATTTTTTCTGTGTTTTTTAAAATTTTTTTAAATGAATTTTTAAATTAAAAAAAATACAACAAACAACACAGACATTCTTAACTTATGATCATTCCATTCTACATATATAATCAGTAATTCACAATATCATCACATAGTCACATATTTATCATCATGATAATTTCTTAGAACATTTGCATCTATTCAGAAAAAGAAATAAAAAGACAACAGAAAAAAATTCATACATACCATACCCCTTCCCTCTCCCTTTCATTGACCACTAACATTTCAATCTAAATTTATTTTAACTTTTGTTCCTCTTATTATTTATTTTATTCTATGTTTTACTTGTCTGTTGATAAGGTAGATAAAAGGAGCATCAGACACAAGGTTTTCACGATCACACAGTCACATTGTGAAAGCTGTATCATTATACAATCATCTTTAAGAAACATGGCTACTGGAACACAACTCTACATTTTCAGACAGTTCCCTCCAGCCTCTCTATTACATCTCGACTAACAAGGTGATATCTATTTAATGCATAACAATAATCCCCAGGATAACCTCTTGAATCTGTTTGGAATCTCTCAGCCATTGACACTTCATTTTGTCTCATTTTGCTCTTCCCCCTTTTGATCGAGAAAGTTTTCTCAGTCCTTTGATGTTGAGTCTCAGCTCATTCTAGGGTTTTTCTCAATCCATTGATGCTGAGTCTGAGCTCATTCTAGGATTTCTGTCCCACGTTGCCAGGAAGGTCTATACCCCTGGGAGTCATGTCCCACGTAGACAGGGGAAGGGCAGTGAGTTTGCTTGTCGTGTTGGCTGGAGAGAGGGGTCACATCTGAGCAACAAAAGAGGTTCTCTTAAGGGTGACTCTTAGGCCTAATTTTATGTAGGCTTGACCTATCGTTTGTGGGGTTAAGTTTC
This sequence comes from Tamandua tetradactyla, assembly GCF_023851605.1. Taxonomy (NCBI): domain Eukaryota; kingdom Metazoa; phylum Chordata; class Mammalia; order Pilosa; family Myrmecophagidae; genus Tamandua; species Tamandua tetradactyla. The sequence goes on along the minus strand of NC_135333.1, from coordinate 94,000,127 downwards.
ATATGAACAAACCCCAAGATTGGGGGCGTAGCCTATTGCTTTGATTGTCCCCACTGCTTGTGAGAATATCAAGAATTCAACTTGGGAAAGTTGAATTTTCCCCCTTTCTCACCATTTTCTGAAGGGGACTTTGTAAATACTTTTTTATTCACTGTTCAAATCACTGGGATTTATTGGGGCAAAACTCTGAACAAACCAACAAAATCTCATGACCTACTAAGGGTTCCATGAACTTATGGTGTTCAATTAAGCTGTCTACATAAGTTATATTAGGAAATATACTAGTCAAAATAAAAATTTTAATACCATGCTGTTTGGACCCCTGTGGCTTCTTCTTCTTTTTTTTTTTTTTAATATTTTTACTGAGAAATCTTCACACACATACATTTCCTACGTGGTGTATAGTCAGTGACTCACAATATCATTACATAATTGCGTATTCATCATCACGATCATTTTTTAGAATGCTTGCATCACTCCAGAAAAGGAAATAAAAAGAAAAAAGAAAAAACTCAGACATACCTCTTACCGCTCCTTCTCATTGACCACTAATATTTCCATCTGCCCAGTTTATTTTACCCTTTGTCCCCTCTATTATTTTTTTTATTAATTAAAGAAAAAAAAAGAAATTAACCCAACATTTAGAAATCATTCCATTCTACATATGCAATCAGTAATTCTTAACATCATCACATAGATGCATGATCATCATTTCTTAGTACATTTGCATCGATTTAGGAAAAGAACTAGCAAAACAACAGAAAAAGATATACAATGTTAATATAGAGAAAAAATAAAAATAATAATAATAGTAAAAAAAAAGACACAAACAAACAAACAGACAAACAAACAAAAAACCTATAGCTCAGATGCAGCTTCATTCAGTGTTTTAACATGATTACTTTACAATTAGGTATTATTGTGCTGTCCATTTTTGAGTTTTTGTATCTAGTCCTGTTGCACAGTCTGTATCCCTTCAGCTCCAATTACCCATTATCTTACCCTGTTTCTAACTCCTGCTGGACTCTGTTACCATTGACATATTCCAAGTTTATTCTCGAATGTCAGTTCACATCAGTGGGACCATACAGTATTTGTCCTTTAGTTTTTGGCTAGACTCACTCAGCATAATGTTCTCTAGGTCCATCCATGTTATTAGATGCTTCATAAGTTTATCCTGTCTTAAAGCTGCATAATATTCCATCGTATGTATATACCACAGTTTGTTTAGCCACTCGTCTGTTGATGGAGATTTCGGCTGTTTCCATCTCTTTGCAATTGTAAATAACGCTGCTATAAACATTGGTGTGCAAATGTCCGTTTGTGTCTTTGCCCTTAAGTCCTTTGAGTAGATACCTAGCAATGGTATTGCTGGGTCGTATGGCAATTCTATATTCAGCTTTTTGAGGAACCGCCAAACTGCCTTCCACAGTGGTTGCACCATTTGACATTCCCACCAACAGTGGATAAGTGTGCCTCTTTCTCCGCATCCTCTCCAGCACTTGTCATTTTCTGTTTTGTTGATAATGGCCATTCTGGTGGGTGTGAGATGATATCTCATTGTGGTTTTGATTTGCATTTCTCTAATGGCCAGGGACATTGAGCATCTCTTCATGTGCCTTTTGGCCATTTGTATTTCCACTTCTGATAGGTGTCTGTTCAAGTCTTTTGCCCACTTTATAATTGGGTTGGCTGTCTTTTTGTTGTTGAGTTGGACGATCTCTTTATAAATTCTGGATACTAGACCTTTATCTGATATGTCATTTCCAAATATTGTCTCCCATTGTGTAGGCTGTCTTTCTACTTTCTTGATGAAGTTCTTTGATGCACAAAAGTGTTTAATTTTGAGGAGCTCCCATTTATTTATTTCCTTCTTCAGTGCTCTTGCTTTACGTTTAAGGACCATAAAACCGCCTCCAATTGTAAGTTTCATGAGATATCTCCCTACATTTTCCTCTAACTGTTTTATGGTCTTAGACCTAATGTTTAGATCTTTGATCCATTTTGAGTTAACTTTTGTATAGGGTGTGAGAGATGGGTCTTCTTTCATTCTTTTGCATATGGATATCCAGTTCTCTAGGCACCATTTATTGAAGAGACTGTTCTGTCCCAGGTGAGTTGGCTTGACTGCCTTATCAAAGATCAAATGTCCATAGATGAGAGGGTCTATATCTGAGCACTGTATTCGATTCCATTGGTCGATATATCTATCTTTATGCCAATACCATGCTGTTTTGACCACTGTGGCTTCATAATATACCTTAAAGTCAGGCAGCGCGAGACCTCCAGCTTCGTTTTTTTTCCTCAAGATGTTTTTAGCAATTCGGGGCACCCTGCCCTTCCAGATAAATTTGCTTATTGTTTTTTCTATTTCTGAAAAATAAGTTGTTGGGATTTTGATTGGTATTGCATTGAATCTGTAAATCAATTTAGGTAGGATTGACATCTTAACTATATTTAGTCTTCCAATCCATGAACACGGTATGCCCTTCCATCTATTTAGGTCTTCTGTGATTTCTTTTAACAGTTTTTTGTAGTTTTCTTTGTATAGGTTTTTTGTCTCTTTAGTTAAATTTATTCCTAGGTATTTTATTCTTTTAGTTGCAATTGTAAATGGGATTCGTTTCTTGATTTCCCCCTCAGCTTGTTCATTACTAGTGTATAGAAATGCTACAGATTTTTGAATGTTGATCTTGTAACCTGCTACTTTGCTGTACTCATTTATTGGCTCTAGTAGTTTTGTTGTGGATTTTTCCGGGTTTTCGATGTATAGTATCATATCATCTGCAAACAGTGACAGTTTTACTTCTTCCTTTCCAATTTTGATGCCTTGTATTTCTTTTTCTTGTCTAATTGCTCTGGCTAGAACCTCCAACACGATGTTGAATAATAGTGGTGATATTGGACATCCTTGTCTTGTTCCTGATCTTAGGGGGAAAGTTTTCAATTTTTCCCCATTGAGGATGATATTAGCTGTGGGTTTTTCATATATTCCCTCTATCATTTTAAGGAGGTTCCCTTGTATTCCTATACTTTGAAGTGTTTTCAACAGGAAAGGATGTTGAATCTTGTCAAATGCCTTCTCTGCATCAATTGAAATGATCATGTGATTTTTCTGCTTTGATTTGTTGATATGGTGTATTACATTAATTGATTTTCTTATGTTGAACCATCCTTGCATACCTGGGATTCCTACTTGGTCATGATGTATAATTCTTTTAATGTGTTGTTGGATACGATTTGCTAGAATTTTATTGAGGATTTTTGCATCTATATTCATTAGAGAGATTGGTCTGTAGTTTTCTCTTTTTGTAATATCTTTGCCTGGTTTTGGTATGAGGGTGATGTTGGCTTCATAGAATGAATTAGGTAGTTTTCCCTCCACTTCGATTTTTTTGAAGAGTTTGAGGAGAATTGGTACTAATTCTTTCTGGAATGTTTGATAGAATTCACATGTGAAGCCGTCTGGTCCTAGACTTTTCTTTTTAGGAAGCTTTTGAATGACTAATTCAATTTCTTTACTTGTGATTGGTTTGTTGAGGTCATCTTTTTCTTCTTGTTCATGTCTGTCCAGGAACCCGTCCATTTCATCTAAATTGTTGTATATATTAGCGTAATGTTGTTCATAGTATCCTGTTATTACCTCCTTTATTTCTGTGAGGTCAGTAGTTATGTCTCCTCTTCCATTTCTGATCTTATTTGTTTGCATCCTCTCTCTTCTTCTTTTTGTCAATCTTGCTAAGGGCCCATCAGTCTTATTGATTTTCTCATAGAACCAACTTCTGGTTGTATTGATTTTCTCTATTGTTTTCCTGTTCTCAATTTCATTTATTTCTGCTCTAATCTTTGTTATTTCTTTCCTTTTGCTTGCTTTGGGATTAGTTTGCTGTTCTTTCTCCAGTTCTTCCAAGTGGACAGTTAATTCCTGCATTTTTGCCTTTTCTTCTTTTCTGATATAGGCATTTAGGGCAATAAATTTCCCTCTTAGCACTGCCTTTGCTGCGTCCCATAAGTTTTGATATGTTGTGTTTTCATTTTCATTCGCCTTGAGGTATTTACTAATTTCTCTTGCAATTTCTTCTTTGACCCACTCGTTGTTTAAGAGTGTGTTGTTGAGCCTCCATGTATTTGTGAATTTTCTGGCACTCCGCCTATTATTGATTTCCAACTTCATTCCTTTATGATCCGAGAAAGTGTTGTGTATGATTTCAATCTTTTTAAATTTGTTAAGACTTGCTTTGTGACCCAGCATATGGTCTATCTTTGAGAATGATCCATGAGCACTTGAGAAAAAGGTGTATCCTGCTGTTGTGAGATGTAATGTGCTATAAATGTCTGTTAAGTCTAGCTCATTTATTGTAATATTCAGATTCTCTATTTCTTTATTGATCCTCTGTCTAGATGTTCTGTCCGTTGATGAGAGTGGTGAATTGAAGTCTCCAACTATTATGGTATATGAGTCTATTTCCCTTTTCAGTGTTTGCAGTGTATTCCTCACGTATTTAGGGGCATTCCGGTTTGGTGCATAAATATTTATGATTGTTATGTCTTCTTGTTTAATTGTTCCTTTTATTAGTAGATAGTGTCCTTCTTTGTCTCTTTTAACTGTTTTACATTTGAAGTCTAATTTGTTGGATATTAGTATAGCCACTCCTGCTCTTTTCTGGTTGTTATTTGCATGAAATATCTTTTCCCAACCTTTCACTTTCACCTATGTTTATCTTTGAGTCTAAGATGTGTTTCCTGTAGACAGCATATAGAAGGATCCTGTTTTTTAATCCATGCTGCCAGTCTATGTCTTTTGATTGGGGAATTCAGTCCATTAACATTTAGTGCTATTACTGTTTGGATAATATTTTCTTCTACCATTTTGTCTTTTGTATTATGTACATCATATCTGATTTTCCTTCTTTCTACACTCTTCTCCATACCTCTCTCTTCTGTCTTTTCGGTTCTGACTCTAGTGCTCCCTTTAGTATTTCTTGCAGAGCTGGTCTCTTGGTCACAAATTCTCTCAGTGACTTTTTGTCTGAGAATATTTTAATTTCTCCCTCCTTTTTGAAGGAAAATTTTGCTGGATATAGAAGTCTTGGTTGGCAGTTTTTCTCTTAGTAATTTAAATATATCATCCCACTGTCTTCTAGCTTTCATGGTTTCTGCTGAGAAATCTACACATAGTCTTATTGGGTTTCCCTTGTATGTGATGGATTGTTTTTCTCTTGCTGCTTTTGAAATCCTCTCTTTCTCTTTGACCTCTGACATTCTAACTAGTAAGTGTTTTGGAGAACGCCTATTTGGGTCTATTCTCTTTGGCGTGCACTGCACTTCTTGGATCTGTAATTTTAGGTCTTTCATAAGAGTTGGGAAATTTTCAGTGATAATTTCTTCCATTAGTTTTTCTCCTCCTTTTCCCTTCTCTTCTCCTTCTGGGACACCCACAACACGTATATTTGTGCGCTTCATATTGTCCTTCAGTTCCCTGATCCCCTGTTCAAATTTTTCCATTCTTTTCCCTATAGTTTCTGTTTCTTTTTGGAATTCAGATGTTCCATCCTCCAAATCACTAATTCTATCTTCTGTCTCTTTAAATCTATCATTGTAGGTATCCATTGTTTTTTCCATCTTTTCTACTTTATCCTTCACTTCCATAAGTTCTGTGATTTGTTTTTCAGGTTTTCTATTTCTTCTTTTTGTTCAGCCCTGTCTTCTTCATGTCCTCCCTCAATTTATCGATTTCGTTTTTGAAGAGGTTTTCTATTTCTCTTCGTATATTCAGCATTAGTTGTCTCAGCTCCTGTATCTCATTTGAACTATTGGTTTTTTCCTTTGAATGGGCCATATTTTCAATTTTCTGAACGTGATCCATTATCTTCTGCTGGCATCTGGGCATTTAGTCAGATTTCCCTGAGTGTTGGACCCAACAGGTTGAAAGATTTTTCTGTGAAATCTCTGGGTTCTGTTTTTCTTATCCTGCCCAGTAGGTGACGCTCGTGGCACTCGTTTGTCTGCGGGTCCCACCAGTAAAAGGTGCTGTGGGTCCTTTAACTTTGGAAAACTCTTGCCGTGGGGGAGGTTCGCCAGCCAAAGCGGCTTGGAAGAGGGCCAGCCGGCCCGGGGATCGAAACTCGGGGAGAGTCGCCGGCCATCACAGCCCGGGAGAGCTCCCGTCCAAATCTCCTAGCGACCTGGGGCGCCAAGCGTGGCGGGAGGGTGCCAGCCGCCTCAGCCCGTGAGAGTGCACCGTTCCCACGCGGACCGGGAAGCCACGTGTTTGGAAGGGACCCTGGTCACCGTTCTCCGCGGCCTGGGGATTTCCGATCCAATTCTCCCAGTTGGTCCAGGGGGCTGCGCTTGGGAGGGGGGGGGTGATAGCCGCCGCGGCTTGAGGGGACCGCTTATCCAATTCTCCCAGCTGGCCCGGAAAGGAGGAAGGGAGGGACTCCGGCCGCTTGCCGCCCTGCCCGGTGAAGCCCGCGCCCCTCGGCGATCTCACCGGAGCGGGTTCTCCCAGCCAGTCAGCCGTTCCAGAATGGGGTACGCTGTCTTCTTGATCTCTGTTGTGGCTCCGGGAGCTGTTCTGTATCGTTTCTACTCCCCTAGTAGCTGTTCTGGAGGAGGAAGTAAAACCCGTGCGTCTTACTAAGCCGCCTTCTTCCCTGGAACTCCTCTATTATTTTTTAATCCATTTTTTTTTACTCATCTGTCTATACCCTGGATAGAAGGAGCATTAGACACAAGGTTTTCACAATCACACAGTCACACTGTAAAAGTTATATCTTAGTACAGTTGTCTTCAATAATCAAGGCTACTGGAATACAGCTCAACAGTTTCATGTACTTGCAGTTACTCCATTACACCATAAAAATAGATATCTGTAAATGTGTAAGAATAACTTTCAGGGTAACCTCTTGACTCTATTTGAAATCTCTCAGCCAGTGAAACTTTATTTTGTCTCATTTCTCTCTTCCCTCTTTTGGTTAAGAAGGCTTTCTCAGTACCTTAGTGCTGGATCCTGGTTCATCCCTGGGTTTCTGTCCCACTTTGCCAGGGAGATTTACACTCCTGGGAGTCAAGTCCCATGTAGGAGAGAGTGCAGTGACTTCACCTGCTGAGCTGGCTTAGAGAGAGAGAACACATCAGAGCAACGTAAGAAGTTCTCTGAGAGTGACTCTTAGGTCTAATTTTAAGTAGGCTTAGCCTATCCTTTACAGGAATAAGTTTCATAGGGGTGGACCCTAAGATTAAGGGGTCAGCCTATTGATTTGGGTGTCCCTACTGTTTGTGAGAATATCAGAAATTCTCCAAATGGGAAAGTTGAATATTTCCTCTTTTCTCCCTGGTTGCCTCAAGGGACTTTGCAAATAGTTCTTTTTTCACTGCTGTAATTACTCTGGGATATATTGAGGCATCATACTAACCTGGACAAACCAACAAAACCTCATGCCCTATTCAAGATTCCATGTACTTATGGTGTTCAACTAAACTGACCTTACATGTTAGATTATGAAATGTAATACCCCAAATATAAGTTTTGCACCAAATAAACATCTCTCCCTTTAGTCTTACTCAGAAGTTGAGGTTTTAAAATAAGGATGATATCATCCTTTATTCTGTATTCTGATTTACCTTAGTCCTATCCAGATCAGCTTCATTCATATCTCTACTTGAAACCTGATCACATTTTCAAGTTTTTACACACTTCTGTGTGGGGTGGTGACATTCCTAGCTTCAGAGCTCTAACTCTGAGTCTCAGGTATTACATAAATACCTGAAGTTTTTATGCCTTTGTCACCATATTCTATGTGAAGACATTTCCTTTATTTCCACAAATAATTCATGCCCCTTTCCCAATCGGTAGAATTGATCTTAATGACATTTAGTGTTCTAATCCATGAACACAGAGCATCTTTCCTTTTATTTAGGTTTACTTTGATTTCTTTTAGCAATGTTTTGTATTTTTCTGTGTACAGGTCCTTTACATCCTTGGTTGAGTTAATTATTACTAGATATTTGTTTCTTTTAGTTGTTATTGTAAATAGAATTTTTTCCTTGATTACCTTTTCGGAAGTCTCCTTTAGAAACACCAGTGATTTTTGCATGTTTATCTTATATCCTATCACTTTACTGATCTTGTTTATTAGCTCTTGTAGTTTTGTGGTGGTTTTTCAAGATTTTCCAAATATAGGATCATGTCATTTGCAAACAGTGAAAATTTTACTTCTTCCTTTCCAATTTGAATGCCTTTCATTTATTTTTCTTGCCTAATTAATCAAACTAAAACTTCAGGCACAATGTTGAATAACATTAGTGACAGTGGTCATCGTTATCTTGTTATGAATCTTAGAGGGAAGGCTTCAGTCTTTCACCATTGAGTAAGTGTGATGTTATCTGTGAATTTTTCACTTATGCCCTATATCTTGTTGAGGGAGTTTCCTTTGATTCCTACCATCTAAAGTGTTTATATCAGGAAGAGACTCTGGAAGAAAAAAAAAAAAAAGGGGTGCTATATTTTGTCAAATCCCTTTTCTGTGTCAATTGAGATGATGGCCTTTCCCTTCTGATTTTTAATGTTGTGTATCACATTAAGAGATTTTTTTGGGGGTGCTGAGCAGGCCTGGCATACCTGGAATAAAACCCACTTGGGGTCTTATTGTATAATTCTTTTAATGTGCTCTTGGATTCTGTTTGGAAGCATTTTGTTAAGGATTTTTGCATCTATAATCATTAGAGTGACTGGTGTGTAGTTTCTTTTCTTGTAGTATCTTTATCAGGCTTTGGTGTTAGAGTAATGTTGGCTTCATAGAATGAGTTAGTGGTCCCACTTCTTCAATTTGTTGAAAGTTTTTTTTTTTATTTCCAACTACATTAGCAAGTAGTTATAGAACAAATTTTGAAATTTGGTATGGGTTACAGTACCATGATTTTTCACTTTTTTCTTCTAGCTGCTCCAAGACACGTTGAGTCCAACAGAAATGATTCAGCAGTCCTACTGATTTGTTAGATTCTATCTTCTCTGTTATGATCCTCCTTCTCTTTATTTTTTATTTTATTTTATTTTTTATTGTGAAATATAACATATATACAAAAAAGTTATAAATTCCAAACTATATTTTAACAAGTAGTTATAGAACAGATTTTTAAGTTTGGTATGAGTTACAGTTTCATGATTTTTTTGGTTTTTCTTCTAGCTGCTTCAAAACACTGGAGACCAACAGAAATATCCATATAATGATTCAGAAGTCATACTCTCTTGTTAATTCCTGTTTTCTCTGTTCTCTTTAAATAACACACACATATATAAAAGCAATAATTTTCTAAGTACTTCACAACAGTTATTTGTAGAACAGATTTCAGAGTTTGGTATGGGCTGCAGTTCCACTGTTTTAGGCTTTATTTCTAGCTGCTCTAAGCTACTGGAGGCTAAAAGAAATATCAGTTCAAAGATTCAGCAGTCATACTCGTTTGTTAAACCTGCCCTTCTCTGTATAACTCCACCATCACCTTTGATCTTTCTCCCACTCTTTATGGGTATTTGGCTATGCCCATGCTAACTTTTTCATGTTGGAAGGGGCTGTTGATAATTTGGGATAGGAAATGGAACTAGTTGAAGTTCTGGAAAGGCTAGCACCTGTGCATTTCAGGATTTACCTGGTACAGGGATACATCTGGAAGTTGTAGGTTTTAGAAAGTTACCCTAGTGCATGGAACCTTTGTAGAACTTATATAATATCCTTTGTATTCTTTAGAATTGGCAGGAATGGAAATTAGGTTGGAATTTGGCAAGTTATGATAGTTAGCAGTGTCTAATTGAAACATGCATAAGAGTGACCTCCAGTGTAGCCTCTTGACTCTATTTGAACTCACTCAGCCACTGATATCTTATTTGTTACTCTTATTTTCCCCCTTTTGTTTAGGATGGCTTTGTTGATCCTGTGGTGCCAGGGCCAGGCTCATCCCTGGGGGTCGTCTCCCATGCCACCAGGGAGACTTTCATCCCTGAATATTATGTCCTACGTGGGACATGGTTCCACTCACAGAGTTGGGCTTAGAGAGAGAAAGGCCACATCTGAGTAACAAAAGAGGTCCTCTGGAGGTGACTCTCAGGCATACCCATAGGTCAGCTAAGCGTCTTCACTACCTATGTAAGCTTTACAAGAGAAAGCCTCAAGATCAAGGGCTTGATCTATTGATTTGTATGTCCCTAATATTTGGCACAGTATATGGGATTTCTCTGGTGGTAAAGTTTAATAGTTCCATAATTTTTCTTCCTTCCCTCAAGAGATTTTACCAATACATTTTTTTAAATTAATCTTTTAATTTTTAAAAAATATAACAACAAACACAAACATTCTTAACATATGATCATTCCATTCTACATATATAATCAGTAATTCACAGTATCATCACATGTTGCGTATTCATCATCATGATCATTTCTTAGAACATTTGCATCAATTCAGAAAAAGAAATAAAAAGACAAGAGAAAAAAATTCATGCATACCATGCCCTTTACCCCTCCCTTTCATTGATCACTAGTATTTCAATCTACTAAATTTATTTTAACATTTTCCCCCCTATTATTTATTTTTATTCCATATATTTTACTTGTCTATCGATAAGGTAGAGAAAAGGAGCATCAGACACAAGGTTTTCACAATCACACTGTCACATTGCGAAAGCTATGTCATTATACAATCATCTTCAAGAAATATGGCTGCTGGAACAGCTTTACATTTTCAGGCAGTTCCCTCCAGTCTCTCCATTACTTCTTAGCTAACAAGGTGATATCTATTTAATGTGCAAGAATAACCTCCAGGATAACCTCTCGACTCTGTTTGGAATCTCTCAGCTATTGACACTTATTTTGTCTCATTTTGGTCTTCCCCCTTTCGGTCGAGAAGGTTTTCTCAATCCCTTGATGCTGAGTCTCAGCTCATTCTAGAATTTCTGTTCCACGTTGCCAGGAAGGTCCACACCTCTGGGAGTCATGTCTCACTTAGAGAGGGGAAGGGCAATGAGTTTGCTTGTCATGTTAGCTGAGAGAGAGAGGCCACATCTGAGCAACAAAAGAGGTTCTCTTGAGGGTGACTCTTAGGCCTAATTTTAAGTAGGCTTGACCTATCCTTTGCGGGGTTAAGTTTCATATGAACAAACCCCAGGATTGGGGGCTCAGCCTATTGCTTTGGTTGTCCCCACCGATTGTAAGAATATCAAGAATTCTGTACTTGGGGAAGTTGAATTTTACCCCTTTCTCATCATTCCCCCAAGAGGATTTTGCAAATACTTTTTTATTCAGTGTTCAAATCACTCAGGGGTTTATCAGGGCATCACTCTGCACAAACCTACAAAATCTTATGCCCTACTCAATGTTCCATGTACCTATGGTGTTCATTTAAGCAGTCCACATAAGTTACATTAAGAACTACATTAGTCAAAATACAAATTTTGTACCGAATAAACATTTTTTGTTTTAGTCTCACACATCAGTTAAAATTTTAAAATATTAATTATCACCTATTTTCAATACCCTGCAGTATTGACATTCCTTTGTTCTTCTGCATGCAAAAACAGTTTTAAATTTATACATTTAGTCACTATCATTATACACTCTAGGCATTCCTAGATTATACCATCTTAGTCTTTATCGTCTGTCTGTGTTTCTGATTTCATTTGTGCTTCCAGCCCTCCTCCCTCTTTCATTCTCACATTCAGCTTCATTCAGTGTTTTAACATAATTGTATTACAGTTAGGTAGTATTGTGCTGTCCATTTCTGTGTTTTTACATTCAGTCCTGTTGCACAATCTGTATCCCTTCAGCTCCAATTACCCAATATCTTACTCTGTTTCTCTCTCCTGACGGTCTGTGTGTTACCAATGAAATTCTCCAAGTTTATTCACTAATGTCAGTTCATATCCGTGAGACCATACAGTATTGTCCTTTTGTTTCTGGCTAATCTCACTCAGTATAATGTCCTTAAGGTCCATCCATGTTGTTACATACTTCATCACTTTATCCTGTCTTACAGCTGCAGAATATTCCATTGTTTGTATATACTACAGTTTGTTTAGCCACTCGTCTGTTGATGGACATTTTGGTTGTTTCCATCTCTTCGCAATTGTAAATAATGCTGCTATAAACATTGGTGTGCAAATGTCTGTTTGTGTCCTTGCCCTCATGTCCTCTGAGTGGATGCCTGGCAATGGTATTGCTGCATCATATGACAATTCTCTATTTAGCTTTTTGAGGAATTACCAAACTGCCTTCCACAGCAGTTGCACCATTTGACATTCCCACCAACAGTGGATAAGTGTGCCTCTTTCTCCACATCCTCTCCAGCACTTGTCATTTTCTGTTTTATTGATAATGGCCATTCTGGTGGGTGTGAAATGATATCTCATTGTAGTTTTGATTTGCATTTCTCTAATAGCTAGGGAAGTTGAGCATCTCTTCATGTGCCTTTTGGCTGTTTGTATTTCCTCTTCTGAGAAGTGTCTGTTCAAGTCTTTTGCGTAGGAAGAATTTTTTGATGACTGATTGAATCTCTTTTCTTGTGATTGGTTTGTTGAGATCTTCTATTTCTTCCTGAGTCAGTGTAGTTTATTTGTGTGTCTCCAGGAATTCATCCATTTCATCTAAGTTCTCTAGCTTTTTGGCATATTGTTGTTAATACTGTCTTCTCATGATTTCTTTTATTTCTTCTGGGTCTGTGGTTATGCACCCCTTCTCATTTCTAATTTTGTTTATTTGCATGCTCTCTCTTTTCTTCTTTGTCAGTCTTGCTAGTGGCCCATCAATTTTATTGATTTTTTCCAGAGAACCAGCTTGTGGTTTATTGATTCTTTCTGTTGTTCTTTTGTGCTCCCATTCATTTATCTCTGCTTTAATTTTGTTATTTCTGTTCTTCTATTTGCTTGGTTTTAGTTTGCTGTTCTTTCTCTGTTTCCTTCAGGTGAGCAGTTAAGTCCTTAATTTTTGGTCTTTCTTATTTTTAAATATATACATTTAGGGCAATAAATTTCCCTTTTAGCATAGCATTTGCCATATCCCTTAAGTTTTGATACGTTGTATTCTCATTTTCATTGGTCTCCAGATAGTTACTGATTTCTCTAGCAGTTTCCTCTTTGACCCACTGATTGTTTAAGTGTGTGTTATTTAATGTCCATATATTTGTGAATGTTCTTGTTCTTTGGTGGTTATTGAGATCCAGCTTCATCCCATTGTGATCAGAGAGAGTGCTTTGAATAATTTCAGTGTTTTTAAATTTTTAAAGACCTGTTTTGTGCCCCAGCATATGATCTATCCTGGAGAATGCTCCATGAACACTAGAGAAGAATGTGTATCTTGTTATTCTGGGGTGCAGTAACTATATATGTCTTGTTAGGTCTAATTCATTTATCAAGTTATTTAACTTCCCTCTTTCCTTGTCAGTCTTCTATTTGGTTGTTCTGTCTATCAAGGAGAGTAGTATATTGATGTTTCCTACTATTATTGCTGAAACATCTGTTGTCCCTTCAGTTTTGCCAGAGTCTGTCTCATGTACTTTGGAGCTCCTTAATTGAGAGCATAAACATTTATGATTGTTATATCTTCTTAGTGAATTGTCCCTTTAATTAATATATAGTGTCCTTCTTTGTCTCTTATGATGCATTTACATTTTTTTTTTTTTGCATTTACATTTAAAGTCCATTTTGTCCGACGTTAGTATAGCTACCCCTGCTTTCTTTTGGTTGCAACTTGTATGGAAAATCTTTTCCCATCCTTTCACTTTCAGTCTTCTATGTAGATATAGGTGGATTATGCTTCTTAATCCATTCTGCCAATTTGTTTCTTTTAATTCGTATGTTTAGTCTGTTAGCATTCAAAATTATTACTGAGAAGTGTTTCTTGAATCCAACATCTTACCTTTTTGAGTTTATTTGTCAGATCTATATATTCTTTTCCCTCTTTCTCTCCTTATCCTTTAAGTTCCCCTCACTGGTACTCTTCAGTTCCATCCCCTCCTCCAGACCTCCCTCTCCTGTCTTTTTTTGGTTAACTGACAGATCTCCCTTTAGTATTTCTTTTAGAGCTGGTCTCGTGTTTACAGATTCTTTCAGGACTTGTTTGTCTGTGAAAACTTTAATCTTTCCCTCAGTTTTGAAGGACAGTTTGGCTCGTTATAGAATTCTTGGCTGGAAGTCTTTCTCTGTCAGGATCTTAAATTTATCATACCACTGCTATTTCGCCTCCATGGTGCTAATTGAGTAGTCTGAACTCAGTCTTATGTGGTTTCCTTTGTATGTAATAGATTGTCTTTTTCTTTCCACTTTCAGAATTTTCTCCTTCTCCTCAATATTTGACTGACTGATTAGTATGCACGTTGGGGAAGGCTTGTTTGAATTTACCCTGTTTGGAGTTTGTTGGGCTTCTTTGATTTGTGTATTTATGTCCTTTATAAGGATTGCAAAATTTCCTCCCATTATATCCTCAACTACTCTTCCTAGTCCTTCACTTCTTTCTTCTCCTGGGATACCAATGATTCTTATATTTGTGTGCTTTATTTGTCTGTCATTTCCCTGAGATCCCCTTCAAAATTTTACATCTTTTTTGCCATTTGCTCTTTTATGTGATTGAAGTCAGTTATTCTGTCCTCTATCCTGTCCACTTATTCTTTCTTCTGTCTCTTCAGATCTGCTGTTGTGTGCCTCTAGTATGTTTTTTATTTGGTCAACACAGTCTTTAATCTCCGTGATATCTGTTGTTCTTTCACATTCCTCTTTATGATCTTCTACTGTCTTCTTGATCTCCTTTATGTCATTCGCCATCCCACTTATTTTATTAAAATTTATTAAATAGAGTTATATGAACATCTTTGATTAGTTGTTCCAACATCTGTGTCTCCTCTGGTGTTTTAATTTGGTTATTAGGCAGGGCTTTATCTGTGTGCATTGTGATATGCTTAGTGATCTTCTGTTGTTTTCATGGCATGTAAATTATCTTGATTGAATTACTTTGGGAGTTGATTTCTTTCAGTAGTCTAAAATCTTGTGCTTGTGGAATGGATGTGCATTAGGGTGCAGGGTTCGGGGTGGAGCACAACAGTGTGATGATTCATTGCAGGACAGGTATAGGTGCAGGTTGGGGATATTATGCTGGTGCTTGTGAACATGGGCGGGTGCCCAGCAGCCAGGGGGGATGTTGCTTTGCGGGTGCACATGTCTTGGGAGCATAAACCTGGTATATGCTGGTCTAGGGCTCAGGGCCTTTTGTGTGCATGCAGAGAGCTGTGGCAGCAGGTCAGCATTATACCTTTGTGGCTTGGGGTCAGATGTGACCTGGCTGTGCATGTCAGCACTTTCTCAGAGCTGGGAAGAGTGCCTGAGGGCCATGCACATGCATGGGTCTAGGAGTGCCATAAACTAATATTCCCACAGCTGAAGGATGTGATTAGGGACATGTGTGCATGCATGGTTCTAGGAGTGCTGTAAACTGATATTCAGTGCTCAGTAGAGTGTGGATGGCTGGGTGGAGTGAGGTTTGCATCCCATAATTTTTGATAAGTTGTGTTCTTGTTTTCATTAACCTCAAGAATTTACTGATTTTTCTTGCAGTTTCTCTTTGACCCACTGATTGAGCGTATTGTTTAAGCTCCATATATTTGTGAATTTTCTAGTTCTCCGTTTGTTACTGATTTCCAGCTGCATTCCCTTATGAGAAGAGAAAGTGCTTTGTATAATTTCAGTCTTTTAAATTTTATTAAGACCCTTTTTTTAAACACTTTTTTCTTTTAAATTTATTTATTAATTAAAAAAATTTAACAACAAATGAACAAAAACATTAACATATGATCATTCCATTCTACATATATAATCAGTAATTCACAATATCATTACATAGTTGCATATTCATCATTTCTTAGAACATTTGCATCAATTC
The DNA here is from genome assembly GCF_023851605.1 of Tamandua tetradactyla. NCBI lineage: Eukaryota > Metazoa > Chordata > Mammalia > Pilosa > Myrmecophagidae > Tamandua > Tamandua tetradactyla. The sequence continues at coordinate 93,984,211 of NC_135333.1, read as the reverse complement.
AGAAAAAGAAATAAAAGACAACAGAAAAAGAAATAAAATGAAAATAGAAGAAAAAAAGATTATATATACCATACCCCTTACCCCTCGCTTTCATTGATCACTAGCATTTCAAACTAAATTTATTTTAATATTTGTTCCCCCTATTATTTATTTTTTTTCCATATGTTCTACGTTTTGAGCTTCCTCAAGTGGTCTATTCTGGAGAATGTTCCATGAACACTTGAGAAGAATATGTATCTATTGTTTGGGGATGCAATGTTCTATATATGTCTGTTAGGTCTAGTTTATTTATCATACTCAGATATTCTGTTTCCTTATTGAGCTTCTGTTTAGATATACTGTCTATTGAAGAGAGTGGTGTGTTGAAGTCTCCTACTATTATTGTAGAGATGTCTGTCATTCCCTTCAGTTTTGCCAGTGTTTGCCTCATGTTGTTTGGGGTACCTAGATTTCTTGCATAAATATTTTTATGATTGCTCTTTCTTCTTGGTGCATTTCCCCTTTTATTAATATATATTATCTTTCTTTATCTCATAACATTTTTGCATTTAAAGTCAGTTTTGTCTGATATTAGTATAGTTAACCCAGCTATTTTTTTGGTTATTGCTTGTGTGAAATACCTTTTTCATCCTGTCACTTTCAACCTATTTGTAACTTTGGATCTAAAATGAGTCTCTTGTAGACAGCATATAGTTAAATCATATTTTTTTAATCCATTATTCCAGTCTTTGTCTTTTCATTGGGGAGTTTAAGCCATGAACATTCAATGTTATTTTTGTGAAGGCAGTACTTTAGCCATTTTACCTTTGGCTTTTATTTTTCAGATTTTTTTTGCCTTTTTATTCTTTTGATTACCCATACTAATACATTTCTGTACCCTCCTCCAGGCCTTTCTCTCCAGTCTTTCCTTTTAAGCTGGTAGAATTCCCTTTAATATTTCTTGCATGGCTGGTCACTTGTTAATGAACTCTCTTAGCTTCTGTTCCTTTTTAATTTTAAATCCTCCCTCATTTTTGTGGGACAACTTTGCTAGTTTGAGAATTCTTGGCTGACAATTTTTCTCTTTCAAAATCTTAACTATTTTGTACCAGTGCCTTCTCGCCCCTGTGGCGTCTACTGTGAAATCAACACTTAGTTTTATTTATCTTCCCTTGTGTGTGGCAGGCAAGGGAAGATAGCAGTTTTTCTCTTGCTACTTTCAGAATTTTCTCCTTTTCTTTGGTCTTTGACAATTTGATGAGTATATCTTGGAATGGGTCTATCTGGATTCTGTTTGGAGTGTATTACGCTTCTTGGAACACATATTTATGTCTTTTGTAAGGGTTGGGAAATTTTCAACCATTATTTCCTTGAATCTTCTTCTTGGTCCTTTTCCCTTCCCTTTTCCTTCTGGGACACCCATGATGCTCATATTTATGCATTTCTTGTTGTCAGATATTTTTATGAGTCTAATTGCAATTTTTTCATTTTTTCCTCCTTTTGTTCTTTTGTCTATTCAAATTCTGTTGCTCTGCCTTCTCTATTGATGAACCTTTCTTCTGCCTCTTCAGATCTGCTGTTGTGTATTTTTAGCATATTTTTAGTTTCACCTATAGTGTTTTTGATTTCTATAATGTCTGTTATTTTTGTTTTCTTTCAAATTCTTCTTTATGTTCTGATATCTTTTTTTGTTTTGTAAGTAAGTGTACTATTTAGTGAGCAATACAGTACTGAGTGCTTTGAAGGGTTTAGATGGAAATGCCACTGCACCCCTGTCCTGGCTACCTCCATACCCCAAAACTGTAGCGCTTGGGAGTTACGCTCAATGGCTATAATTGGTGGATATCTGTTTGTAACAAGCCAACCATAGTATATTTATACTGTATCACATTGAGTGATTTTAGAAATCCATATATATATATATATATATATATATCGCTCATATAAAATCTTTTTTTTGGTAAAATTTATTACAATAAAAAAGAAAAGATAAAAAAAGTGTACATTTGAAAGCTCTCCCACTCACCAAGTCTAATTCCAGTGAGTGTATGCTTTGGAAGGTCACCTGCGCCTCAGTGCCCTCAACAAACTCCAGCAGGGTTAGTGAGGGTGCACCCCAGGGCTGTGGCCTCTGGGGCAGGGTAGGGTTGGGCTGGATCGAGGCAGGCCCTGTATCACATCCCTCTCTGGCTTGGCATTGGGGTCAGGGCTGGGGTCAGGCAAGTGCTACAGTTTTACTCCGAGTTCCTCATTTTGGTTCCAATGTTTGGCTTTTCCTGGCTGTTAGGAGTCCGTCAGGTGGGTACCCCATTCTGTCTCCTTGAGCCTGGGCCCCAGGCAAGTAGTCCCACTCACAGGTCCACTTTAGTCTCAGTGCTTGGTCCCTCTGGGTATCCTCAATCAGCTCTTCCCCTGGTGGGGCTGATCTGAGTTTCACAAAAAAGTTCTGTGGGTGCTGGCTGTGCTTGAGCTTTGCTGTAAACTCTTTCATACCTCAAGGAAGGGCCCTCTGGACCTCTCTTCTTCCATCCCCCCCTTCCTCTTCCTTCTCCTAGCCCACAGTCATTTCTTGTCTAGGTCTTTCAGCAGCCTTCTGACTTGGGGGTGTTGAAGCTGTCAGTCTGGACAATGCAGGTGGAAATCATGTCGGTTCAACATCTAGATAAGTTGCTGTGGCTCCTCCTTCATCTCGGCATTCATGAGTTTCAGCTGCTTAGACTCCACTGCAGAAGCCCAGTCTTCTCCTTCTTGTTCGGGCATCAGGCAGCTGCAACTTTGTTCTTTTCCTGGTGTCTTTTCCTTCATTCCTCTTAGTCCTGGAGCTCACTTTTCATGGGCTGGGGACTTTTGCCCAGTTTCACCTCCAGGAATTGCAAGGGGGTAATCATGGCCCCGATGTTGTGAATGTTGGTGTATTTCAGCTCCTCCTCGTCAGATCCGAGTTGGGGAGATCCATCAGGAAGCCAATCCCTGGCCGAGAGCCCGCAGTCACGGAAAGGTCCCGGACCTGCCCAGGTTCATAGCAGGAAGAGTGGCAATCCAGAGCGGCCTTCCCCGCCGCCTGAGAAGAGCACCTCACTGCAAACTGCAACTGCCCCGTGAGACAGGGCCGGGGCGTGGCAGGGGAGAGCACCCCAGCTTCTCAGAGAGCAGATGGAGCATCCTGTCCCGGGGTGGAAACTGATAGAAGCCACCTTGTGGGAAGGGCCCAGACTGCCCCACTGGGGAAAGCTCCAAGTTCAGGGGCTGCTGGAGCCTCCCAGCAGATAGTGGGATCCCGGGGCTTGGTGCATTCCACTCAGTGCGCAGTGCCATGCGGAGCCGCCCCAACCGTGCCTGGCCCCAGCACCCTGAGAGTGCGCCCTCACACCCACTGTGCAGAAGCCGTGGGCGGAGGCGGTGCCCCTCTGATCCAGGCAGGCTGCAGGTGCTGGACCCGCTCAATGTCGCTGTCCGCCCAGCCATGGCACTCTGTCCAGTGCCCAGGTCTACCCTGGCCTGGGAGCTGCCGAGGTGACAGTCCTGCCGTTTGCTGCAACTGGCATCGCATGTCCCTCCCACAGACTTGGCAGGCCTCTCAGTATCTTAATTAGCTTTATCTCTTTATGCATCTTTTCTGTCATTTCTTTGAATCGATTAAGGAAACTTGTTTGAACGTCTTTGATTAGTTACGAATTCTGTCTTCTTTGACTTTTATATTTGTCCTTTTGATTGGGTCTTTTCTTTCTGTGTTTTAGTGGGTCTTCTTTTAGTGATTTTTTGCTATTTGGTCATCTGATTATCTTGATCTATTCTGAAGGTCAGTTTCTTTCTCTTGTCTAGGATTTAGTTGTTGCCTGGGTTTGTATTAGGGCACGGCTTTGACTGTTAAGTTGTCCATATTTCTCAGCCAGAACAGGGCTGGGTACCCATGCAAGGAGTTGTAGACCAGATCTGATAGGCCTGCGGTAGGGTCTGGAGAGGCTCAGAAAAACCCTGCCATGTTCCCCTGCACTTTTTGGCCTGCCAAGTAGGTGATAGTCTTTGGCTTACTTACTCTTCTCAGAAGATGTTTAACTCTTGGAGCCCAGCAGCATCTGACTGAAAGGGTCAGGTTCGTGTGTCCTCACTTCTCTGGCCAATAGCTGACTCGGTGTTTGGCAGTGTTCCCTCTGTGCTTGGGGTGGAGGATTTCCATAGCTGCCCAAGTCAGCAGCCATTCCTCAGGCAAGAATTGAGCCTCTGGCTGTTGCTTCCCTCAAGGTTGGGAGATAGATACCTAGTATCATGACTGGTGTTACAATTTCTGTCCATGTTTTCTCAGACTCTTTGTCCCTTACTTACCTGGGCCTTGAAATGTCCTCTCCTGTCCTTCGGGTCCCCAAACAGTTGATTTGGACCATTTTCTGTCTTGCTACTTTCTGCTTTTTGGAAAGATTCTGACCTTTCCTCCCTAAGTCTTCATTTTGGAAGCTGCTCCTTGGTGCCCTTTTATATTCTGCCCTCTCCAGTGGCTTGAGTCCTGTTGTGGGTCCTGTGAACTTGGGTCTTTGTACCTGGTTATAGGTGGATCTAACTCATGGCTCTGAGAGATTTTATAGTATTTCTGGTGGGAGGGATCCTGGTTGCTGCTCTGGGCATTCCCCAGACTTTGTGGAACTGAGTGAGGGGAAGGAAAAAGGACCAGTTGGTTTGGGATGGAATTTTCCTGATATTTTTCATAATTTGATTCAGTATGGGATCCTTCTCCATTCTTTCTGAACAAGTGAGGTTTGTCCTTCTTTCACAGAATCTCTAGGGAGAAGTTTTCAGTAGCTGTCTTAGATCACATGTTGATGACTTCACCCCAACCTCATACTTTTTGATCATTGCCAGTCTGATAGCTGCAAGTGTTAATCTTGTTTTTCTTAATTTGTATTTCTCATAATGTGTGTGAGAAGCTTAAGGTCCATTGTATCTCTTTTTCTATGGATTCATAGCCTTTGCCTGTTTTTCTGTGATTGGTAGATTTCATGTAAGGGGAATTTGATCTTTGTTAAGATACCGGTTGAAAATACTCCACCTCAGTTTTTCATTTATCTTTGATTTGCCTCTCACCCACCCTTACACACATTTTAAATTAAAATGAATTATTCTTTTCATTTCTGGTCTCTGAGCTTTGGTCATTTCCTCTCTTCAGGATTATTAAAAAATTTTCTTTATTTTTTCTGTCATTTTTATGGTTTAGTTCTTCACATTTGAAATCTTTGGTCCATTAGGAATTTATTTTGATATAAAATGTGACTTAAGGAACAAATTTAATTTGTAAATTTATTATATATTTAACTCCCCTCCCTATCATTGGTCTGTTTTTCAGAATTTCTTGGTTATTCTTACATGTTTATTTTTTCATATGAAGTTTAGAATTAGTTGTCAAGTTCCATTCCCCAAAATGTCATGATAGTTTTTTTATTGAGTTAATGTTAAATGTATAGATTATCTATTTTAAGTATCTTGATGAATTTTAAGCCAAATATTTTAATTTTGTCTTTAGGTTACTCAGCAGTTAGAGAATATCTGTCTACAGATAATTGATCTTGTTTTACAGAAGCATGTAATTGGTAAGTTCAGAGGTTGAATAAAAAGGTGAATTGTTTTTTATTTATTTACTTTCTATGTAATGAACTTAAAAAGTAAAGTTTTAGCCTTTTGTAAAGTTTTAGCCTTTAAAGTCAACAAAATGGACAAGTTTGAGCAAGAGAAACCTGTACTCTTTTCAATTTTGGGGTATACTTTCTATATTGGGTGACTATATTTTCATTTGGAGATAATTATATATTGAATCCAGTTAAGAATTTATGGTCTTGGAATTCTTAAAGGATGGAAAGTGTTTTTTTATTTCCCCCCAGTTAATCGAATATTTATTGACTAAATGGCATAAATGTGGTAGTGTGAGGGATGCAAAAAGCAAAAGATTTTGTTCCTCCTCTGAATTAGTCTATCCTTTCTTTCAAATTTCAAAGTACACACTTGAAAATGAGCAAAAACAGAACAGAATGGGAGAGAGATTGGGGCATGAGCTTGTAATCAGACAGCTTGGGTTTGAAACAGCTTTGCCACTTACTAACTCTGATGTGACCTGGGTAAGTCACTTATCCTCTCTTCAAGGATACTGTGAGAATATACTGAATTAATTTTTGCTAGGAGATTTACTATAATATCAGGAAAACAGTAACTTTTTATTGTGATAGAAAGTTTTAAATATTATACATTTTTGTTTTAACTTTTTTTATTATGTGATATAACATATATGCAAATCAAAGAAAGAAAAAAAAGCAATAGTTTTCAAAGCTCTCTTCAACAAGTGGTTACAGGACAGATTCCAGAGTTTTTCATGAGCAATCATGCCATCATCTCAGATTTTTCCTTCTAGCTGCTTCAGAATGTTGGAGGCTAGAAGGCATAAATATTTTTTTTATCACCACAATTGACTTTTTTTGTGAAAAATAACGTACATCCGAAATAATAAATTTCAAAGCACAGTGCAGCAATTAATTGTGGAACAGATTTCAGAGTTTGGTATGGGCTACAATTCCATAATTTTAGATTTTTACTTCTAGCTGCTCTAAGATACTGGAAATAGACATTTTGAGAAATAAAGAACTAGTATGAAGTTCAGGTGAAGTTACTTTAGTTGAGGATTGAAAAATGTGAAATGAAAGGCCTATTTCTAGTCACAAGTGTGAATTAATTATTTTCCTCTCATCTATTATGGTGTCTAACTTATGCATAGAATCAGTAATCAATGCTAGATGTTACAAACTAATGGGACTTTTGTAGAAGTGGCTACTATTTCATAGCATCCAGACATTCTGAAGACATAAGGCCCAAGTCATATGGATATAAGAGAGATGCAAGATGTATAGTATGCAGAGAAAAAGATGCAAGAAAAACATGTTACTGTCTGAGAGCAGTTGTCTCCAGACTTTTTATTGTTCTCTCCATTAGTAAAAAATTAAGTATGTACTTCTAATGTATGTTAATCATGTTTGAATATTTAAGTGCAACATACATTTATTACTATACTACATTTACATACATAAAAATAGAAATGTAAAAGGATGAGATTAAAAGTATCCATACTTGTATCTATCTATCTATCTATCTATCTATCTATCTATCTATCTATCTATCTATCTATCTATCTATCTATCTATCTATCTATATTGCATTCTAATACATTATTCTCCCCTAACACTGAATTCTCTTCTATACTGCATGGGGTGTATACTTAGTTCTTTGGAAATGATTGTTATAAAGCAGTAGTTTTCAAACTTTGCTGTGTGTAAAAATCACTGAGGAACCAGGTAAAATGAAAATTCCCAGACCCTAATTCCAGAAATTCTGATTCTTAGTTCAAAGCAGTGCCCAGGAATCTGCATTTTTACCAAGTATGCCAGGTAATTCTCATGCAAGTGGAACAATGACTTGAGGATGATCTCTGCTAATAGGATCCCCATACACGTGCCTTTTTCCTCCTTTTCTGGAGCAAATGCTCTAGCTTTTGAATGTATTGTTTTAAATAATGTTAGGGAAAAAAAGGAATTTAAATTTCCAGATTGAATATTAGTTCCTTTTTTTGTGAGAGAAAGAACCTTCAAATTAGACTTCTTTGCTCAGTGACCTGGTAGGAATTAACTAAAATTTTTTACTGATATTTACGTTTTCTGATTGTATGTTTAGGTATAATTTTCTTTGGACTGAGGATAATATACGTGCAAATACAAAAACTTTTCCTTTAGACTCTTTTACTTTATACTGGCTGTAGTTGTCTTGAGGCAAATTAAAATTGTGGATAAAATACAGGATATTTTTTTTTGTAAAAACATGAATGTAAGACAGGCAGATATTTTAACCCAGCTTCATTAAGCTCTCCAAAGAGCATTGTTAATTATGTTAACTTAAAATCCTATACACGATACTTGTTGAGGAGCGTTTTGAAAATTATTGCTTTTTTCTGTCTTTGCTTTGTGTATATGTTATATTATACAATAAAAAAAGTTAAAAAGAATCCTATATACAAGAAAGGAATGATTATCTATTCCTTCTAGTGTCCATTTTAATAGAATTTTACAAATATTTTTAGTAATGTAAGTAAGTTTAAGAAAAACAAATCTTTGCCTTTCCTCCTCAAGTAGGGGGCAGATTTTGATAAGAAATAGAAGCTGGTATACATGCAGTTGAAGATGCTGATGCTGAAAAAATAAGTAAATTAGATAGAAGAGGTATATATGTTTAACGTATAGCTAAAAAAATCCTCCTTTGTGTAGTTTTTGTGTTTAAATTTTCTATTTCCTGGCATACTAACTAGGGTTTTTTTTTCTAGAATTTTATGAAGAAATTCTTTCACTGGCATATAGTTTAACCTGCCATAGTATTTCCCCTCAAATGTGGCAACTTCTAGGTATATTATATGAAGTTTTTCAGCAGGATTGCTTTGAATACTTCACAGGTATGGCTTTGAACAAACATAATGTAATTTTGCTTTTCTGTATCTATATATTATTTGCTTTGACATATGAAATAAAACATGATTCAAGTAGTAGTCAGAAATAATTGTCCTTTTTTTCCTGTCATGCTAAATGGAGGATTTATTATAGCAGGATTTTTCAAGCCCGAGGAATGTAAGCAGTAGGAGGCAGACCATGTTTCTTATTCTTATTAGATCTTAAATTAGTTTGCAACCAGAGTATATATTCATATATTAATTCAGTAACTATTTATAAATGTTTTCTAAGTGTATATACTATCTACCAAGTACTGTTCTAAGCTCTGTGATAATAGCAGTGAACAAAATAGACAGCCCTTCACTTTTTGAAGCCTACATTCTAGTGGGGGGTGGGTTGAAAAAGGAGATGGAGAAACAAGAAAAATATACAGTATGTCAGGTGATTCAAAATAATCACTACAGTAAATGGTAGGCATTTCAATTTTTCTGATCCATGTCTTCCTCATCTATAAATAGGGCAGATTTTTCATTTTCATTTCTAGCATTTTCTGATTGCAAGGGGAGATAGCAATGTGTGGATGCTACAGAAATGTAATTTTAGTGGGAATAACGAATTCCTTTTCCTGTTACTCAATTTTTATTGGCATTTTGGAAATTTTTTGCAGATATGATGCCTCTCCTGCATAATTACGTGACAATAGATACAAATACTTTACTATCAAATCCAAAACATTTAGAAATACTGTTTACGATGTGCAGAAAGGTAAGCATGTCGTAATCAATTGTTATAGTAGTTCTTACTAATGTTTGAGTGTTTTTACTTCAGGAAACTCAACTTGTTTCTTGCACTTTTAGTTGTTTATTACCATCATCATGATATATTGTCCATTTGTATTTTCAAATGGAGCTTGAAAATTTGAAATTGTGAACTGGAAATTTTATGATGTGTGTTGTGCTTAAGAATGTTCACTACTAATAGCATATATTTTATCATTTTCATGGTAATAATTTTGTGTTTTTTTCCCTTTCAAAAATAAACTGTTAGAAAAATTAACCACATAGTTGTTAATCAATGAGGGAACGGTTCTGATCTCTTTTCTTTTTAACTGAATGTGCAAATTGGAAACCATTAGACATAGGTAAATTTGAACACAAACAACATTATGACAAAAAAAATTTAATAGTTTGGAAAACAGCATCATTCAACTTAATACAAGATAAGTTATAATCCATATGCTAGCTACTCTTCTGTTTATATACAAACATGATTGTCTGCTGTGTTATCTTTGCCACAGGTTAGCTTTGGTCCTTTGTTGGTTATTTCTTGGAATCATAGTCTGATGATTTAATAATGTTTTCCTTCTCATTTAAGTGAGTATATGTATATATATAAATATTATTACATAAAGTTGTTAGGTGGATTTTAGAAAACTCAAATAGTATGAAACCAGAAGTTTGGCCTTGGAGTTAGGAAAAAAATAGCTAGTGTGTAAACCCGGTTTTTCTTGCTAGTAATGATGTGTGCTGGGAAGAGCTCTGAACTAGTAGTCAGTATATGTGGTTTAGGTTCCAGTTCAGTATAAAGAACCTTCGAGATTTGGGGAAGTAAATTTCTTTCTTTTCTTTTTTTTATATTTTTATTGAGAATTCTTCATGCACATACAGTCTATCCATAGTATACAAACAGTGGCTCATAGTATCATCACATAGTTGTGGATTCATCACCATAATCATTTTTAGAACATTTGCATCACTCCAGAAAAAGAAATAAAAAGAAAAAAGAAAAAACTCATGCATTTCGAACCCCTTACCCCTCCCTCTCATTGACCACTGGTATTTCAATCTACCCAATTTTTTACCCTTTATCCCCCTCCATTATTTATATATTATCTTTATTTTTTAATTCATCGGTCTATACCTTGGATAAAAGGAGCATCAGACACAAGATTTTCACAGTCACACGGTCACATTGTAAAAACTGTACAGATATACAGCCATCTTCAAGAATCAGGACTATTGGAATACAGTTCAGCAGTTTCAGGTACTTCCCACTAGCCAATCCAGTATACATAAACTAAAAAGAGATAGCTTTATAATGCATAAGAATAACCTCCAGGATAACCCCTTGACTTTGCCTAAAATCTCTCTGCCACTGGAACTTTATTCTGTCTCATCTCTGGCTTACCCCTTTGGTCAAGAAGGCTTCCCCAATCCCATGACACCAGGTCCTGGCTCATCCAGGGAGCCCTGTCCCATGTTGCCAGGGAGATCCATAACCCTGGGAATTATGTCCCATGCATGGGGAGGGCAGTGAGTTTGCCTGGCTTAGAGAGAGAGGCTACACCTGAACAACGAAAGAGGTTCTCTGGGGGTGACTTTCAGGCATAACCATAAGTAGGCCTAGCTTTTCCTCTGCAGGAACAAGTTTTATAGGGTCAAGCCCCAAGACCGAGGGCTCAAGTCACTGAATTGGTTGTACCCCCTGCCTGTGAGCATGTCGGGAATTCCTCAGGTAGGGAAGTTCAATACATCCTCCTTTCTCCCCAGTCTCTCAAGGGGACTCTGCACATACCTTTCCATTCTGTGCCCAAGTTTCTCTGGGATATGTTGGGAGTAAGATTCTTCACAGGTAAACCAAAGGGCTTGGTTAAAGACTCATTTAGCTCTGTGATAATATAGCCTGTTTAATCATAATCATCTGCAGTCTTCAGATTTACCTAGGCTATGGAGACATAGTAAGTAGAAAACATAACAGTTGACAGTACAAGTCCTACATAGTTGAGTAGTATCTCACAGCTGTGCTGTATTATAGCAAATATAGTAGAAGTTATATTCTACAGTGATACGCTTATACTTATCAAGTGGTTAATACACATTTTATATTGGTTTTAATAATGGCCATTATTTATTGAACTCTTAAAAATATTTATTAAACGATTATATTCAATAATATAATTATATAAGCACTTTATACACAGTAATTAATTAAACTTCAGAATACTATGATGAAGGTACCCTCTTTATCGATGAAGAAACTGAGATACAACTTTTGCACTGCCCCTGATTTTTAGAAAATTGTTGTAAACCACATAAGCTACCATATGTTGGACCTAGAGTTGAACCAGGCATTGTATTGTTTCCCTTCCTTTGGTTTGGATTAAAAAAAAAAAATGAACAACAAAGTAAAGACAGTTTGGGAAAAGAGAATGATTTCATCTTCTTTATGCATCATACAACCTCTGAGGTAGATAATATTATTATCCTCATTTTACAGAGGTAAATTAGCTTTCTTTAAAATATAGCTAGTAAGTGACAGCTGGGATTCGAACCAGGGCATTAAGTCTCCAGAGTTCATTTTCATTTAGAATCTAGATCTAGATACATTATATAAACTGCACTAAAGGTAGAATTTTAAATTTATGTAAATTGAGCTGATTCTTGGTTTTGCTCACCACTTGTATATGAGTCAGCTTTCTTGGTTCTGCTAAGTCAGTTATCACTTGTCCGTTTATTTTTCACCTTCCAAAATTTTCTTGCTGTAACTTTTCCTTTTCTTTGTCTTTGTGGGTTTATGCCTTTAAAATCCCTTTACCATAATTTTAATATAATTTTCAGAAGAAATGAAATTAAATGATTAAATATTGAATCTGTTATCTTTACCTGGAATTTCTTTTTGAATCAGTTCTTCTTAAATCAAGTATCTCTAGGAAATTATTTAATTCATCTAAATTTCCAAGCATGTAAGAAGTATAGTGTTGTTCATAACCATCTCTTATTTTTAATCTCTCCTTTATCTGTGGTTATATCACTTTCATTCCTAATATGTTTCTTTTGCCTTCTTTGCTTCTTTGAAAAGTAATCTTAGCAGAAGTTTGTCTGGTTCATTAAGTCTTTTTTCAGAGAATCTGTTTTGAGTTTCTCTCTATCTCTTTTTTGTAATATATTAATTTCTATTCTCATCTTTATTATATTTCTTTGGGTTAAGGCTTTTCTTTTTCTTGTGTCTTGTGTTTGGACTGTTAACATTAATTTTTTCATCTTAATTTCTAATATAAGCTGGCTGGAATCTAGGAGTCTCTCTTTCATAACCTTGTAAGACAGCTGTATTCCAAATTTTATAACATGTACTATAATAGAATTGTTTATAAAAATTAAAATACAGAAATGACTTTAATAATAGGGAAGTGGTCTAATAACCTTTGTAATATAAACTTATGTAGTCTGATATCCATCTGTATAGTCCTAAATGGTTATCTAGTCCATTAAAAAGATTTCTAATTATAAAGCTCATATCGAGATACTGAAAAATCTTTAATATCGAGTTATTGTTACAAAAAACACCTAGATGCATATGGAAGGGATTTAGAAGGAAGGAAAAATAAAAGTTTCATTTCACTGGTAGGTTATTTTCTTTTTCTTTATTATTTTATTGTTTTCTGATGTCTTTAAAGGGAAGCTTCATTTATCTGAACAAGTAGCTTGTCTAACCTTCTTTAGTAATTCAAAATTGGATAAATACTCTTTATAAGGAATTAGAGTAGATAAGAGAGGATAGATGGACTTTGTTTATTTTGACCTTCCTGGGAAGGTAAGTATGCAAAGCAGGCTGAGCTCTGTCACCTATGGGTGAGTTTATATGCGTAAGTACTTTATGAGGACGCAGTTAAACTCCATGGAAAGCCACTCACTGCTGATCTACCTTGTTTTAATTACTGCAGGTATTGTCTGGAGATGCAGGAGAAGATGCAGAATGTCATGCAGCCAAACTTCTTGAAGTTATCATTCTTCAGTGCAAAGGAAGAGGAATTGATCAGGTAATGTGTATCTGAACAATATCTTATTTGACGTTTATCCTTAAAATTGACATATCTGAAGGACATTTTGTTTATATTATGATGAGAAATTAAAAAGATAGTCCAAATTTGTGCCTACTGGTGCAAATCTTAGTCTAAAGACAAATACTCCTGCAATTTGGAAATTATACCTTGCATTATAAGAAAAGGATACACAGAAACATTGTACTAATTAAGGGGCTAGCAATAAAAATTACAAAGGAGATGACTGTTTAAATTGTACCAAAGTCGATTTCCAGAAATTTGCTTGCTCCCTTTCTTTTTTGTATATGTTATTAAAATACTCGCAGATATCTTTTTGTATGATTTCAGTCTTTTAAAATTTATTGAGACTTGCTTTGTGACCCTGCCTATGGTCTATCCTTGAGAGTGATCCATGAGCACTTGAGAAAATGTGTATCCTCCTGTCGTGGAGTGTAATATTCTGTAAATGTCTGTTAAGTCTGCATCATTTGTTGTATCATTCAAAATTTGTTTCCTTATTGATTCGTTCTCTCTACATGTTCTATCCATTGACAGATGAGAATGGGGAATTGAGATCTGTAACTATTATGGTAGAGGTGTCTGCTTCTCCCTTCAGCGTTGTCAGTGTTTGCCTCATGTATTATGGAGCACTCTGACTCAGTACATAAATATTTATGATTGTTATGTCTTCTTGTTGAATTATTCCTTTTATAAATACCTAGTGTCCTTCTTTTCTCTTTTGATTGTTTTATATTTGGACACTTGGGTTGCTTCCATCTTTTGGCAATTGTGGATAATACTGCTATGACTATCAGTGTGCGCATGTCTGTATCCCTTCTATCAGTTCTTAGTATATACTTAGTAGCATGATTGCTGGCTCATACGGCAGTACTGTACTTAACTTTCTGAGGAACCACCAAAGTGTCTTCCACAGCAGCTGTACTATTTTACATACCCATCGTTAGTGAGCAAGTGTTCTTATTTCTTCACATCCTCTCCAACATTTGTAGTTTTCTGCCTTTTTAATAGTGGCTGTTCTGGTAAATGTGAAACAGTATCTCATTGTGGTTTTACTTTGCATTTCCCTAATAGCTAGTGCAGTTGAGCATCTTTTTAAAAAAATTTTTTATTAATTAAAAAAAAATTACAAGAAACAAACATTCCCAACACATACACTCAGCAATTCACAATATCATCACATAGTTACATATTCACCATCATAATAATTTCCCAGAACATTAGCATCAATTCAGAAAAAGAAATAAAAAGACAACAGAAAAATATAACAAACAGAAAAAAAAATTTTTTACAGGCCATACCCCTTACTGATCCCTTTCATTGATCACTGGCATTTCAAACTAAATCTGTTTTAACATTTGTTCCCCCTATTATTTATTTTTATTCCATATGTTCCTCTCATCTGTTGACAAGGCAGATAAAAAGAGCATCAGACACAGGTTTTGACAATCACACAGTCACATTGTGAAAGCTATATCATTATACAATCATCATCAAGAAACATGGCTACTGGAACACAGCTCTACATTTTCAGGCAGTTCCCTCCAGCCTCTCCATTACATCTTGGATAACAAGGTGATATCTACTTAATGCATAAGAATAACCTCTAGGATAACCTATCGACTCTGTTTGGAATCTCTCAACCATTGACACTTTGTCTCATTTCACTCTTCCCCCTTTTGGTTGAGAAGGTTTTCTCAATCCCTTGATGCTGGGTCTCAGTCTAGAGTTTTTCTCAATCCCTTGATGCTGAGTCTCATCTCATTCTGGGATTTCTGTCCCATGCTGCCAGGAAGATCCACACCCCTGGTAGTCATGTCCCATGTAGACAGGGGAAGGGTGGTGAGACTGCTTGCTGTGTTGGCTAGAGAGAGAGAGGCCACATCTGAGCAACAAAAGAGGTTCTCTTGGGGGTGACTCTTAGGCTTAATGTTAAGTAGGTTTGACCTATCCCCTGTGGGGTTAAGTTTCATATGAACAAACCCCAAGACTGGGGGCTCAGCCTATAGCTTTGGTTGTCCACACTACTTGTGAGAATATCAAGAATCCAACTTGGGGAAGTTGAGTTTTCCCCCGTTCTCACCATTCCCCGAAGGGGACTTTGCAAATACTTTTCCACTCACTGATCAAATCACTCTGGGATTCATCAGGGCATCACCTGGACAAACCAACAAAATCTCATGTCCTATACAAAGTTCCTTGTACTTAAGGTGTTCAATCAACTATCTACATAAGTTATATTAGGAGATGCACTAGTCAAAGTGTAGATTTGTACCAAATAAACATTTTTTGCTTTAGTCTCACACATTAGTTGAAATTTTAAAATACTAAGTACCATCTATTTTCAGCACACTGCAGTAATGACATTCTTTTGTTCTTCCTCATGCAAAAACATTTTTTAAATTTGTACACTTAGTCACTATCATTATACACTCTAGGCATTCCTGGATTACACCATCAATCTTTATCGTCTATCTTTCTTTGTGATTTCATTTATGCCCCAGCCCTCCTCCCTCTATCATTCTCACATTCAGCTTCATTCAGTGTTTTAACATAATTGTATTACAGTTAGGTAATATTGTGCTGTCCATTTCTGAGTATTTATATTCAGTCCTGTTGCACAATCTGTATCCCTTCAGCTCCAATTACCCAATATCTTACCCTATTTCTGTCTCCTGATGGTCTCTGTTACCAAGGAAATATTCCAAGTTTATTCACTAATGTCAGTTCATATCAGTGAGACCATAGGGTATTTGTCCTTTTGTTTCTGACTAATCACAATCAGCATAATGTCCTTAAGGTCCATTCATGTTGTTACATACTTCATAACTTTATTCTGTCTTACAGCTGCATAATATTCCATCTTATGTAAATGGCACAGTTTGTTTAGCCAACTGTCTGTCGATGGACATTTTCGCTGTTTCCATCTCTTGGTAATTGTTAATAATGCTGCTATAAACATTGGTGTGTAAATGTCCATTTGTGTCCTTGGCCTCGTGTCCTTTGAGTAGAGACAGCATATAGATGGGTCCTGTTTTTAATCCATTCTGCCAGACTCTGTCTTTTTATTGGAGAGTTTAATCCATTAACATTCAGTGTTATTACTGCCTGGGTAGTACTTTCTTCTACTATTTTGCCTTCTGGATTTTATATGTCATATCTAATTTTCCTTCTTTTTACCTTTACTCATAGTCTTCCTTTCTACATTCTTCTCCACACCTCTCTCTTCTGTCTTCGTATCTGTCTCTAGATTCCCTTCAGTATTTCTTACAGAGCTGGTCTCTTGGTCACAAATTCTCTCAGTGATTTTTTTGTTTGAAAATGTTTTCATTTCTCCCTCATTTTTGAAGGGCAGTTTTGCTGGATATAGAATTCTTGGTTGGCAGTTTTTCTCTTTTAATAATTTAAATATATTATCCCACTTTCTTCTTGCCTCCATGGTTTGTGCTGAGAGATCTGTGCATAGTCTTATTGGGCTTCCCTTGTATGTGATGGATTGCTTTTCTCTTGCTGCTTTCAAGATCCTCTCTTTCTCTTTGACCTCTGACATTCTGATTATTAAATGTCTTAGAGTATGTCTATTTGTGTCTAATCTCTTTGGGGTATGCTGCACTTCTTGGATCTGTAATTTTAAGTCTTTCATAAGAGTTGGGAAATTTTCAGTGATAATTTCCTCCATTAGTTTTTCTCCTCTTTTTCCCTTCTCTTCTCCTTCTGGGATACCCACAAATGTATATTCATGCGCTTCATATTGTCTTTCAATTCCCTGAGTCCCTCCTCACATTTTTCCATTTTTTTTCCCTATAGTTTCTGTTTCTTGTCAGATTTCAGATGTTCCGTCCTCCAGTTCAGAAATCTTATGTTCTGTCTCTTGAAATCTACCATTGTGGGTTTCCATTGTTTTTTTCATCTCTTCTACTGTGTCTTTCATTCCCATAAGTTCTGTGATTTGTTTTTTCAGACTTTCAGTTTCTTCTTTTTTTCTTTCCTTGCCTTCTTTATATCCTCTCTCAATTCATTGATTTGGTTTTTGATGAGGTTTTCCATGTCTGTTCGTACATTCTGAATTAATTGTTTCAGCTCCTGTATGTCATTTGAATTGTTGGTTTGTTCCTTTGACTGGGCCATAGCTCCAATTTTCCTAGTGTGATTTGTTATTTTTTGCTGGCATCTAGGCATTTAATTACCTTAATTAGTTTATTCTGGAGATTGCTTTCACTTCTTTTACCTAGGGTTTTCTCGTTGGATGGATTTGTTGTCTATTTGTTCTTTGACATTCCGTTCAGCTTTATATGGACCTTTAGCTTAAGTTTTGTTTAACAGAGAAGAATTTTTCAGTTCTTGTTTTCTTGTTTCTTGCCCTGCTTGTGTGGTGCCTCTTCCCCCCCTCGCCCCCCCACTTAGGAGGGTCTAGTTAGATATTATAGACCCCAGCCAGATTTTCCCAGACCAAACTGGCCTCCTATCAGGAGAAAAGAGTCACCTGCGTCGGTTTTCCCTGAGGGTGAGACCCAGCAGGTTGAAAGACTTTCCTGTGAAGTCTCTGGACTCTGTTTTTCTTATCCTGCCCTGTGTGTGGCGCTTGTCTGACTGCAGGTCCCACCGGCATAAGATGATGCAGTACCTTTAACTTTGGCAGACTCTCCCTGCTGGGGGCGTGGTGGAGACAGAGGAGAGGTTGTAGGCTGATTTTTTTTTTTTTTTCACAATCACACAGTCACATTTTAACACCTATATCATTATACAATCATCTTCAAGAAACATGGCTACTGGAACACAGCCCAACACTTTCAGGTGCTTCTGTCTAGCCACTCCAATACACAGTAAACTACAAAGGAAAATCTATATAATGCATAATAACCTCCAGACACCCTCTCGACTTTGAAATCTCTCAGCCACTGAAACTTTATTTTGTCTGATTTCTCTCTTCCCCTTTTGGTCAAGAAGCCTTTCTCGATCCCATGATGTGGGGTCCTGGCTCATCCCTGTCCCTCGTTGTCAGGGAGATTTACACTCCCTGAGAGCCATGTCTCACGTAGTGGGGAGGGCAGTGAGTTCATCTGCTGAGTTGGCGTAGAGAGACAGAGGCTGCATCTGAGCAATAAGAGGTTCTCTGGGGGTGACTTTGAGGCATAATTATCAGTAGGCTTAGCTTCTCCTTTGCAGGAATAAGCTTCATAGGGGTAAACCCCAAGATCGAGGGCCCGGCCCATTGATTTGATCATCCCCACTGCTTGCGAGAACATCAGGCATTCCCCAGATGGGGAATATGTCCTCCTTTCTCCCCAGCCCCCCAAGAGGACCCTGCAAATACCCTTTTATTGTCTGCCCAGATCACTCTGGGATTCATCGGGGCATCATACTTACCTGTGCAAATCAACAAGATCTCATGCCCTAGTCAAGATTCCATGTACTAAATTTAAGAAATGTTTTTGCATGAGGAAGAACAAAAGAATGTCATTACTGCAGGGTGCTGAAAATAGATGGTAATTAATATTTTAAAATTTTAACTTATGTGTGAGACTAAAGCAAAAAAATGTTTATTTGGTACAAAATTTATATTTTGACTAGTGCATTTCCTAATATAACTTATGTAGACAGTTTAATTGAACACCGTAAGTACATGGAACCTTGAGTAGGCCATGAGATTTTGCTGGTCTGTCCAGAGAGATGCCCCGATAAATCCCAGAGCGACCTGAACAGTGAACAAAAAATATTTCCAAAGTCCCCTTCAGGGAATGGTGAGGAAGAGGGAAAATTCGACTCCCCCAAGTTGAACTCTTTTTTTTTTTTTTTTTATCTGTTAAATTCTTTTTTTTTATTTTTTTATTTTTTATTAATTAAAAAAAGAATTAACAAAACAATTAGAAATCATTCCAATCTACATGTACAATCAGTAATTCTTAATAACATCACATAGTTGCATATTCATCATTTCTTAGTACATTTGCATCGATTTAGAAAAAGAAATAAAAAGACAACAGAATAAGAATTAAAACAATAATAGAAAGAAAAAAAAACAAAAAAAACAAAAACAAAAAACCTATACCTCACATGCAGCTTCATTCAGTGTTTTAACATAATTGTATTACAATTGGGTAGTATTGTGCTGTCCATTTCTGAGTTTTTATATCCAGTCCCGTTGTACAGTCTGTATCCCTTCAGCTCCAATTATCCCTTCTCTTTTTTTTTTTTTTTTTAATTAACGGAAAACAAGAAATTAACCCAACATTTAGAGATCATACCATTCTACATATGCAATCATTAATTCTTAACATCATCACATAGATGCATGATCATCATTTCTTAGTACATTTGCATTGGTTTAGAAGAACTAGCAACATAACCGAAAAAGATATAGAATGTTAATATAGAGAAAAAAATAAAAGTAATAATAGTAAAATCAAAACAAAACAAAACAAAACAAAACAAAAACCTATAGCTCAGATGCAGCTTCATTCAGTGTTTTAACATGATTACTTTACAATTAGGTATTATTGTGCTGTCCATTTTTGAGTTTTTGTATCTAGTCCTGTTGCACAGTCTGTATCCCTTCAGCTTCAATTACCCATTGTCTTACCCTGTTTCTAACTCCTGCTGAACTCTGTTACCAATGACATATTTCAAGTTTATTCTCGAATGTCCGTTCACATCAGTGGGACCATACAGTATTTGTCCTTTAGTTTTTGGCTGGATTCACTCAGCATAATATTCTCTAGGTCCATCCATGTTATTACATGCTTCATAAGTTTATCTTGTCTTAAAGCTGCATAATATTCCATCGTATGTATATACCACAGTTTGTTTAGCCACTCTTCTGTTGATGGAGATTTTGGCTGTTTCCATCTCTTTGCAATTGTAAATAATGCTGCTATAAACATTGGTGTGCAAATGTCCGTTTGTGTCTTTGCCCTTAAGTCCTTTGAGTTGATACCTAGCAATGGTATTGCTGGGTCGTATGGCAATTCTATATTCAGCTTTTTGAGGAACCGCCAAACTGCCTTCCACAGTGGTTGCACCATTTGACATTCCCACCAACAGTGGATAAGTGTGCCTCTTTCTCCGCATCCTCTCCAGCACTTGTCATTTTCTGTTTTGTTGATAATGGCCATTCTGGTGGGTGTGAGATGATATCTCATTGTGGTTTTGATTTGCATTTCTCTAATGGCCAGGGACATTGAGCATCTCTTCATGTGCCTCTTGGCCATCCGTATTTCCTCTTCTGAGAGGTGTCTGTTCAAGTCTTTTTCCCATTTTGTAATTGGGTTGGCTGTCTTTTTGTTGTTGAGATGAACAATCTCTTTATAAATTCTGGATACTAGACCTTTATCTGATATATCATTTCCAAATATTGTCTCCCATTGTGAAGGCTGTCTTTCTACTTTCTTGATGAAGTTCTTTGATGCACAAAAGTGTTTAATTTTGAGGAGTTCCCATTTATTTATTTCCTTCTTCAGTGCTCTTGCTTTAGGTTTAAGGTCCATAAAACCGCCTCCAGTTGTAAGATCCATAAGATATCTCCCAACATTTTCCTCTAACTGTTTTATGGTCTTAGACCTAATGTTTAGATCTTTGATCCATTTTGAGTTAACTTTTGTATAGGGTGTGAGAGATGGGTCTTCTTTCATTCTTTTGCATATGGATATCCAGTTCTCTAGGCACCATTTATTGAAGAGACTGCTCTGTCCCAGGTGAGTTGGCTTGACTGCCTTATCAAAGATCAAATGTCCATAGATGAGAGGGTCTATATCTGAGCACTCTATTCAATTCCATTGGTCGATATATCTATCTTTATGCCAATACCATGCTGTTTTGACCACTGTGGCTTCATAATATGCCTTAAAGTCAGGCAGCGCGAGACCTCCAGCTTCGTTTTTTTTCCTCAAGATGTTTTTAGCAATTCGGGGCACCATGCCCTTCCAGATAAATTTGCTTATTGGTTTTTCTATTTCTGAAAAATAAGTTGTTGGGATTTTGATTGGTATTGCATTGAATCTGTAAATCAATTTAGGTAGGATTGACATCTTAACTATATTTAGTCTTCCAATCCATGAACACGGTAT
The DNA here is from genome assembly GCF_023851605.1 of Tamandua tetradactyla. NCBI lineage: Eukaryota > Metazoa > Chordata > Mammalia > Pilosa > Myrmecophagidae > Tamandua > Tamandua tetradactyla. The sequence continues at coordinate 93,962,867 of NC_135333.1, read as the reverse complement.
GCCCTTCCATCTATTTAGGTCTTCTGTGATTTCTTTTAGCAGTTTTTTGTAGTTTTCTTTATATAGGTTTTTTGTCTCTTTAGTTAAATTTATTCCTAGGTATTTTATTCTTTTAGTTGCAATTGTAAATGGGATTCGTTTCTTGATTTCCCCCTCAGCTTGTTCATTACTAGTGTATAGAAATGCTACAGATTTTTGAATGTTGATCTTGTAACCTGCTACTTTGCTGTACTCATTTATTAGCTCTAGTAGTTTTGTTGTGGATTTTTCCGGGTTTTCGACGTATAGTATCATATCGTCTGCAAACAGTGATAGTTTTACTTCTTCCTTTCCAATTTTGATGCCTTGTATTTCTTTTTCTTGTCTAATTGCTCTGGCTAGAACCTCCAACACAATGTTGAATAATAGTGGTGATAGTGGACATCCTTGTCTTGTTCCTGATCTTAGGGGGAAAGTTTTCAATTTTTCCCCATTGAGGATGATATTAGCTGTGGGTTTTTCATATATTCCCTCTATCATTTTAAGGAAGTTCCCTTGTATTCCTATCTTTTGAAGTGTTTTCAACAGGAAAGGATGTTGAATCTTGTCGAATGCCTTCTCTGCATCAATTGAGATGATCATGTGATTTTTCTGCTTTGATTTGTTGATGTGGTATATTACATTAATTGATTTTCTTATGTTGAACCATCCTTGCATACCTGGAATGAATCCTACTTGGTCATGATGTATAATTCTTTTAATGTGTTGTTGGATACGATTTGCTAGAATTTTATTGAGGATTTTTGCATCTGTATTCATTAGAGAGATTGGTCTGTAGTTTTCTTTTTTTGTAATATCTTTGCCTGGTTTTGGTATGAGGGTGATGTTGGCTTCATAGAATGAATTAGGTAGTTTTCCCTCCACTTCGATTTTTTTGAAGAGTTTGAAGAGAATTGGTACTAATTCTTTCTGGAACGTTTGGTAGAATTCACATGTGAAACCATCTGGTCCTGGACTTTTCTTTTTAGGAAGCTTTTGAATGACTAATTCAATTTCTTTACTTGTGATTGGTTTGTTGAGGTCATCTATGTCTTCTTGAGTCAAAGTTGGTTGTTCATGTCTTTCCAGGAACCCGTCCATTTCCTCTAAATTGTTGTATTTATTAGCGTAAAGTTGTTCATAGTATCCTGTTATTACCTCCTTTATTTCTGTGAGGTCAGTAGTTATGTCTCCTCTTCCATTTGTGATCTTATTTATTTGCATCCTCTCTCTTCTTCTTTTTGTCAATCTTGCTAAGGGCCCATCAATCTTATTGATTTTCTCATAGAACCAACTTCTGGCCTTATTGATTTTCTCTATTGTTTTCATGTTTTCAATTTCATTTATTTGTGCTCTAATCTTTGTTATTTCTTTCCTTTTGCTTGCTTTGGGGTTAGCTTGCTGTTCTTTCTCCAGTTCTTCCAAATGGATAGTTAATTCCTGAATTTTTGCCTTTTCTTCTTTTCTGATATAGGCATTTAGAGCAATAAATTTCCCTGTTAGCACTGCCTTTGCTGCGTCCCATAAGTTTTGATATGTTGTGTTTTCATTTTCATTCGCCTCGAGGTATTTGCTAATTTCCCTTGCAATTTCTTCTTTGACCCAGTCGTTGTTTAGGAGTGTGTTGTTGAGCCTCCACGTATTTGTGAATTTTCTGGCACTCTGCCTATTATTGATTTCCAACATCATTCCTTTATGGTCCGAGAAAGTGTTGTGTAAGATTTCAATCTTTTTAAATTTGTTAAGACTTGCTTTGTGACCCAGCATATGGTCTATCTTTGAGAATGATCCATGAGCACTTGAGAAAAAGGTGTATCCTGCTGTTGTGGGATGTAATGTCCTATAAATGTCTATTAAGTCTAGTTCATTTATAGTAATATTCAGATTCTCTATTTCTTTGTTGATCCTCTGTCTAGATGTTCTGTCCCTTGATGAGAGTGGTGAGTTGAAGTCTCCAACTATTATGGTATATGAGTCTATTTCCCTTTTCAATGTTTGCAGTATATTCCTCACGTATTTTGGGGCATTCTGATTCGGTGCGTAAATATTTATGATTGTTATGTCTTTTGTTTAATTGTTCCTTTTATTAGTATATAGTGTCCTTCTTTGTCTCTTTTAACTGTTTTACATTTGAAGTCTAACTTGTTGGATATTAGTATAGCCACTCCTGCTCTTTTCTGGTTGTTATTTGCATGAAATATCTTTTCCCAACCTTTCACTTTCAACCTATGTTTATCTTTGGGTCTAAGATGTGTTTCCTGTAGACAGCATATAGAAGGATCCTGTTTTTTAATCCATTCTGCCAATCTATGTCTTTTGATTGGGGAATTCAGTCCATTGACATTTAGTGTTATTACTGTTTGGATAATATTTTCCTCTAACATTTTGCCTTTTGTATTATATATATCATATCTGATTTTCCTTCTTTCTACACTCTTTTCCATATCTCTCTCTTCTGTCTTTTTGTATCTGACTCTAGTGTTCCCTTTAGTATTTCTTGCAGAGCTGGTCTCTTGGTCACAAATTCTTTCAGTGACTTTTTGTCTGAGAATGTTTTAATTTCTCCCTCATTTTTGAAGGATAATTTTGCTGGATATAGGAGTCTTGGTTGGCAGTTTTTCTCTTTTAGTATTTTAAATATATCATCCCACTGTCTTCTAGCTTCCATGGTTTCTGCTGAGAAATCTACACAAAGTCTTATTGGGTTTCCCTTGTATGTAATGGATTGTGTTTCTCTTGCTGCTTTCAAGATCTTCTCTTTCTCTTTGACCTCTGACATTCTAACTAGTAAGTGTCTTGGAGAACGCCTATTTGGATCTAATCTCTGTGGGGTGCGCTGCACTTCTTGGATCTGTAATTTTAGGACTTTCATAAGAGTTGGGAAATTTTCAGTGATAATTTCTTCCATTAGTTTTTCTCCTCCTTTTCCCTTCTCTTCTCCTTCTGGGACACCCACAACACGTATATTTGTGCGCTTCATATTGTCCTTGAGTTCCCTGATACCCTGTTCAAATTTTTCCATTCTTTTCCCTATAGTTTCTGTTTCTTTTTGGAATTCAGATGTTCCATCCTCCAAATCACTAATTCTATCTTCTGTCTCTTTAAATCTATCATTGTAGCTATCCATTATTTTTTCTATGTTTGCTACTTTATCCTTCACTTCCATAAGTTCTGCGATTTGTTTTTTCAGTTTTTCTATTTCTTCTTTATGTTCAGCCCATGTCCTCTTCATGTCCTCCCTCAATTTATCGATTTCATTTTTGAAGAGGTTTTCCATTTCTGTTCGTATATTCAGCATTAGTTGTCTCAGCTCTTGTGTCTCATTTGAGCTATTGGTTTGTTCCTTTGACTGAGCCATATTCTCAATCTTTTGAGCGTGGACAGTTATCTTCTGCTGCTGGCGTCTGGGCATTTATTCAGATTTCTCTTGGTGTTGGACCCAGCAAGGTTGTAATATTTTTCTGTGAAATCTCTGGGTTCTGTTTTTCTTATCCTGCCCAGTAGGTGGCGCTCGTGGCACACGTTTGTCTGCGGGTCCCACCAGTAAGAGGTGCTGTGGGACCTTAAACTTTGGAAAACTCTCGCCGTCCTGGGGGTTCGCTAGCCGAAGCGTCTTGAGCCGGGAGGGGTCCGAACGCAGGGAGGGTTGCTGGTCGCCGCAGCCAGGGAAAGAGCCCGTCCGAATTTCCTAGTCGGCCCTGGGCAACAAGCGTGGCGGGAGGGCGCCAGCGGCAGCGGCCCGCCCGGGAGAGTGCACGTTCCCCGGGAGTCACGGGTTTGGAAGGGGCCTCCCCCACCCGTCACCGTTCTCCGCGGCCTGGGGGTTTCCGATCCAATTCTCTCAGTTGGTCCGGGGGGCTGCGCGTGGTGTGGGCGCCAGCCGCCTTGGTTTCAGGGGACTGCCTCTCCCAGCCGGCCCGGGAAGGGGGAAGGGAGTAACTCCGGCCGCTTGCCACCCCGCCCGGTAAGGCCTGTGCGCCTCGGCGATCTCACCCGAGCTGCTTCTCTCAGCCAGCCAGCCGTTCCAGGATGGGGTACGCTGTCTTTTTTATCTCTGTTGTGGCTTTGGGTGCTTTCTGTATCGTTTCTACTCCCCTAGTAGGTGTCCTGGAGAAGAAACTAAGATCCGCGCGTCTTACTAAGCCGCCATCTTCCAGGAAGTCTCCCCAAGTTGAACTCTTGATATTCTCACAAGCAGTGTGGACAACCAAAGCTATAGGCTGAGCCCCCAGTCCTGGGGTTTGTTCATATGAAACTTTTTTTTTTTTATTAATTAAAAAAAGAATTAACAAAACAATTAGAAATCATTCCATTCTACATGTACAATCAGTAATTCTTAATAACATCACATAGTTGCATATTCATCATTTCTTAGTACATTTGCATCGATTTAGAAAAAGAAATAAAAAGACAACAGAATAAGAATTAAAACAATAATAGAAAGAAAAAGAAACAAAAAACAAAAAACCTATGCCTCACATGCAGCTTCATTCAGTGTTTTAACATAATTGCATTACAATTGGGTAGTATTGTACTGTCCATTTCTGAGTTTTTATATCCAGTCCCGTCGTACAGTCTGTATCCCTTCAGCTCCAATTACCCCTTCTCTTTTTTTTTTTTTTTAATTAACGGAAAAAAAGAAATTAACCCAACATTTAGAAATCATACCATTCTACATATGCAATCAGTAATTCTTAACATCATCACATAGATGCATGATCATCATTTCTTAGTACATTTGCATCGGTTTAGAAGAACTAGCAACATAACCGAAAAAGATATAGAATGTTAATATAGAGACAAAAATAAAAGTAATAATAGTAAAATCAAAACAAAACAAAACAAAACAAAACAAAAACCTATAGCTCAGATGCAGCTTCATTCAGTGTTTTAACAAGATTACTTTACAATTAGGTATTATTGTGCTGTCCATTTTTGAGTTTTTGTATCTAGTCCTGTTACACCGTCTGTATCCCTTCAACTCCATTGCCCAATATCTTACCCTGTTTCTACCTCCTGCTGGACTCTGTTAGCAATGACATATTCCAAGTTTATTCTCGAATGTTGGTTCACATCAGTGGGACCATACAGTATTTGTCCTTTAGTTTTTGGATGGACTCACTCAGCATAATGTTCTCTAGGTCCATCCATGTTATTACATGCTTCATAAGTTTATCCTGTCTTAAAGCTGCATAGTATTCCATCGTATGTATATACCACAGTTTGTTTAGCCACTGTTCTGTTGATGGAGATTTCGGCTGTTTCCATCTCTTTGCAATTGTAAATAACGCTGCTATAAACATTGGTGTGCAAATGTCCGCTTGTGTCTTTGCCCTTAAGTCCTTTGAGTATATTCCCAGCAATGGTATTGCTGGGTCGTATGGCAATTCTATATTCAGCTTTTTGAGGAAGCGCCAAACTGCCTTCCACAGTGGTTGCACCATTTGACATTCCCACCAACAGTGGATAAGTGTGCCTCTTTCTCCGCATCCTCTCCAGCACTTGTCATTTTCTGTTTTGTTGATAATGGCCATTCTGGTGGGTGTGAGATGATATCTCATTGTGGTTTTGATTTGCATTTCTCTAATGGCCAGGGACATTGAGCATCTCTTCATGTGCCTTTTGGCCATTTGTATTTCCTCTTCTGATAGGTGTCTTTTCAAGTCTTTTCCCCATTTTGTAATTGGGTTGGCTGTCTTTTTGTTGTTGAGATGAACAATCTCTTTATAAATTCTGGATACTAGACCTTTATCTGATATATCATTTCCAAATATTGTCTCCCATTGTGTAGGCTGTCTTTCTACTTTCTTGATGAAGTTCTTTGATGCACAAAAGTGTTTAATTTTGAGGAGCTCCCATTTATTTAATTCCTTCTTCAGTGTTCTTGCTTTAGGTTTAAGGTCCATAAAACCGCCTCCAGTTGTAAGATCCATAAGATATCTCCCAACATTTTCCTCTAACTGTTTTATGGTCTTAGACCTAATGTTTAGATCTTTGATCCATTTTGAGTTAACTTTTGTATAGGGTGTGAGAGATGGGTCTTCTTTCATTCTTTTGCATATGGATATCCAGTTCTCTAGGCACCATTTATTGAAGAGACTGTTCTGTCCCAGGTGAGTTGGCTTGACTGCCTTATCAAACATCAAATGTCCATAGATGAGAGGGTCTATATCTGAGCACTCTATTCGATTCCGTTGGTCGATATATCTATCTTTATGCCAATACCATGCTGTTTTGACCACTGTGGCTTCATAATATGCCTTAAAGTCAGGTAGCGCGAGACCTCCAGGTTGGTTTTTTTTCTCAAGATGTTTTTAGCAATTCGGGGCACCCTACCGTTCCAGATAAATTTGCTTATTGTTTTTTCTATTTCTGAAAAATAAGTTGTTGGGATTTTGATTGGTATTGCATTGAATCTGTAAATCAATTTAGGTAGGATTGACATCTTAACTATATTTAGTCTTCCAATCCATGAACACGGTATGCCCTTCCATCTATTTAGGTCTTCTGTGATTTCTTTTAACAGTTTTTTGTAGTTTTCTTTGTATAGGTTTTTTGTCTCTTTAGTTAAATTTATTCCTAAGTATTTTATTCTTTTAGTTGCAATTGTAAATGGGATTCGTTTCTTGATTTCCCCCTCAGCTTGTTCATTACTAGTGTATAGAAATTCTACAGATTTTTGAATGTTGATCTTGTAACCTGCTACTTTGCTGTACTCATTTATTAGCTCTAGTAGTTTTGTTGTGGATATTTCCGGGTTTTCGACGTATAGTATCATATCGTCTGCAAACAGTGATAGTTTTACTTCTTCCTTTCCAATTTTGATGCCTTGTATTTCTTTTTCTTGTCTAATTGCTCTGGCTAGAACCTCCAACACAATGTTGAATAATAGTGGTGATAGTGGACATCCTTGTCTTGTTCCTGATCTTAGGGGGAAAGTTTTCAATTTTTCCCCATTGAGGATGATATTAGCTGTGGGTTTTTCATATATTCCCTCTATCATTTTAAGGAAGTTCCCTTGTATTCCTATCTTTTGAAGTGTTTTCAACAGGAAAGGATGTTGAATCTTGTCGAATGCCTTCTCTGCATCAATTGAGATGATCATGTGATTTTTCTGCTTTTATTTGTTGATGTGGTGTATTACATTAATTGATTTTCTTATGTTGAACCATCCTTGCATACCTGGAATGAATCCTACTTGGTCATGATGTATAATTCTTTTAATGTGTTGTTGGATACGATTTGCTAGAATTTTATTGAGGATTTTTGCATCTGTATTCATTAGAGAGATTGGTCTGTAGTTTTCTTTTTTGTAATATCTTTGCCTGGTTTTGGTATGAGGGTGATGTTGGCTTCATAGAATGAATTAGGTAGTTTTCCCTCCACTTCGATTTTTTTGAAGAGTTTGAAGAGAATTGGTACTAATTCTTTCTGGAACGTTTGGTAGAATTCACATGTGAAGCCATCTGGTCCTGGACTTTTCTTTTTAGGAAGCTTTTGAATGACTAATTCAATTTCTTTACTTGTGATTGGTTTGTTGAGGTCATCTATGTCTTCTTGAGTCAAAGTTGGTTGTTCATGTCTTTCCAGGAACCCGTCCATTTCCTCTAAATTGTTGTATTTATTAGCGTAAAGTTGTTCATAGTATCCTGTTATTACCTCCTTTATTTCTGTGAGGTCAGTAGTTATGTCTCCTCTTCCATTTCTGATCTTATTTATTTGCATCCTCTCTCTTCTTCTTTTTGTCAATCTTGCTAAGGGCCCATCAATCTTATTGATTTTCTCATAGAACCAACTTCTGGCCTTATTGATTTTCTCTATTGTTTTCATGTTTTCAATTTCATTTATTTGTGCTCTAATCTTTGTTATTTCTTTCCTTTTGCTTGCTTTGGGATTAGTTTGCTGTTCTTTCTCCAGTTCTTCCAAGTGGACAGTTAATTCCTGCATTTTTGCCTTTTCTTCTTTTCTGATATAGGCATTTAGGGTAATAAATTTCCCTCTTAGCACTGCCTTTGCTGCATCCCATAAGTTTTGATATGTTGTGTTTTCATTTTCATTTGCCTCGAGGTATTTACTAATTTCTCTTGCAATTTCTTCTTTGACCCACTCGTTGTTTAAGAGTGTGTTGTTGAGCCTCCATGTATTTGTGAATTTTCTGGCACTCCGCCTATTATTGATTTCCAACTTCATTCCTTTATGATCCGAGAAAGTGTTGTGTATGATTTCAATCTTTTTAAATTTGTTAAGACTTGCTTTGTGACCCAGCATATGGTCTATCTTTGAGAATGATCCATGAGCACTTGAGAAAAAGGTGTATCCTGCTGTTGTGGGATTTAATGTCCTATAAATGTCTGTTAAGTCTAGCTCCTTTATAGTAAGATTCAGATTTTCTATTTCTCTGTTGATCCTCTGTCTAGATGTTCTGTCCATTGATGAGAGTGGGGAATTGAAGTCTCCAACTATTATGGTATTTGTGTCTATTTCCCTTTTCAGTGTTTGCAGCGTATTCCTCATGTATTTTGGGGCATTCTGGTTCGGTGCGTAAATATTTATGATTGTTATGTCTTCTTGTTTAATTGTTCCTTTTATTAGTAGATAGTGCCCTTCTTTGTCTCTTTTAACTCTTTTACATTTGAAGTCTAACTTGTTGGATATTAGTATAGCCACTCCTGCTCTTTTCTGGTTGTTATTTGCATGAAATATCTTTTCCCAACCTTTCAGTTTCAACCTATGTTTATCTTTGGGTCTAAGATGTGTTTCCTGTAGACAGCATATAGAAGGATCCTGTTTTTTAATCCATTCTGCCAGTCTATGTCTTTTGATTGGGGAATTCAGTCCATTAACTTTTAGTGTTATTAGTGTTTGGATAATATTTTCCTCTACCATTTTGCCTTTTGTATTATATATATCGTATCTGACTTTCCTTCTTTCTACACTCTTCTCCATACCTCTCTCTTCTGTCTTTTCGGTTCTGACTCTAGTGCTCCCTTTAGTATTTGTTGCAGAGCTGGTCTCTTGGTTACAAATTCTCTCAGTGACTTTTTGTCTGAGAATGTTTTAATTTCTCCCTCATTTTTGAAGGACAATTTTGCTGGATATAGGAGTCTTGGTTGGCAGTTTTTCTCTTTTTGTATTTTAAATATATCATCCCACTGTCTTCTAGCTTCCATGGTTTCTGCTGAGAAATCTACACATAGTCTTATTGGGTTTCCCTTGTATGTGATGGATTGTTTTTCTCTTGCTGCTTTCAAGATCCTCTCTTTCTCTTTGACCTCTGACATTCTAACTAGTAAGTGTCTTGGAGAACGCCTATTTGGGTCTAATCTCTTTGGGGTGCGCTGCACTTCTTGGATCTGTAATTTTAGGTCTTTCATAAGAGTTGGGAAATTTTCAGTGAAAATTTCTTCCATTAGTTTTTCTCCTCCTTTTCCCTTCTCTTCTCCTTCTGGACACCCACAACATGTATATTTGTGCGCTTCATATTGTCCTTGAGTTCCCTGATACCCTGTTCAAATTTTTCCATTCTTTTCCCGATAGTTTCTGTTTGTTTTTGGAATTCAGATGTTCCATCCTCCAAATCACTAATTCTATCTTCTGTCTCTTTGAATCTATCATTGTAGGTATCCATTGTTTTTTCTATCTTTTCTACTTTGTCCTTCACTTCCATAAGTTCTGTGATTTATTCTTTCAGTTTTTCTATTTCTTCTTTATGTTCAGCCCATGTCCTCTTCATGTCCTCCCTCAATTTATCGATTTCGTTTTTGAAGAGGTTTTCCATTTCTGTTCGTATATTCAGCATTAGTTGTCTCAGCTCTTGTATCTCATTTAAGCTATTGGTTTGTTCCTTTGACTGGGCCATATTCTCAATCTTTTGAGCGTGGATAGTTATCTTCTGCTGCTGGCCTCTGGGCATTTATTCAGATTTCTCTGGGTGTCGGACCCAGCAAGGTTGTAAGATTTTTCTGTGAAATCTCTGGGATCTGTTTTTCTTATCTTGCCCAGTAGGTGGCGCATGTGGCACAAGTTTGTCTCAAGTATTTGGAATGGGTTTTCCCCGGTCACCGATCTCCCTGGCCTGGGAATTTCCGATCCAATTCTCTCCGTTGGTTCAGGGGCCGCACGTGATGGGGGCTTCAGCTGCAGCGGCTTTAGGAGACCCTGTCTCTGGTCCCGGGCCGCAGCGGGCCTGGGGATTTCCCCACCCGACCAGGAAGCCTCCCGTGGGGGAGGGGGGCCCACCGCGGGTTGGATAGCCCTCTGATCCGAGACTCGAAGCCGCCCACAAAAGAGGGGCGCCGGCCGCCTCAACTTGGGAAACTTGCCTCTCCGAGACTCTCAGCCGGCCCGGGAAGGAGGGAGGGAGTGGCTCCAACCGCCGCAGCTGCCGCTGCTTGGGAAATCGCGCGCTGCTCGGGGGTCTCACCGCAGCCGAGTCTCGCAGTCATACTAGCCAGTCCAGACTTTGGATAGCCCTCTGATCCGCGACTCGTAGCTGCAGACTCGAAGCCGAGACTCGAAGCCGCCCTCAAAAGAGGGGCGCCGGCCGCCTCGACTTGGGAAACTTGCCTCTCCGAGACTCTCAGCCATCCCGGGAAGGAGGGAGGGAGTGGCTCCGACCGCCGTAGCTGCCGCTGCTCGGGAAATCGTGTGCCGCTCGGGGGTCTCACCGCAGCCGAGTCTCGCAGTCAGACTAGCCAGTCCAGACTTTGGATAGCCCTCTGATCCGAGACTCGTAGCCGCGGACTCGAAGCCAAGACTTGAAGCCGCCCGCAAAAGAGGGGTGCCAGCCGCCTTGGCTTGGGAAACTTGCCTCTCCGAGACTCTCAGCCGGCCCAGGAAGGAGGGAGGGAGTAGCTCCGACCGCCGCAGCTCCCGCTGCTCGGGAAATCGCGTGCCGCTCGGGGATCTCAGCGCAGCCGAATTTCGCAGTCAGACTAGCCAGTCCAGACTGGGTTACACTGTGTGTCCATTCCCTGCCGTAGCCCCGGGAGCTGTTCTGCACTGTTTCTGTTCACCTATTAGTTGATTTGGAGTCGGAGGAGCTAAGACGCATGTACCTTACTAAGCCGCCATCTTGGATCAACCCATGATCATTTTTAGAACATTTGTATCACTCCGTAAAAGAAATAAAAGAACTCATACATCCCATACCCCTTACCCTTCACTCTTATTAATGCACAGTATTTTACTCTACCCAGTTTTTATCCTTTATCTTCCTGTATTATTTACTTGTTTTTTTGTCCTTATTTTAAAAGGGGCATTAGACAGAAGATTTTCACAATTACATAGTCATACTGTGAAAGCTGTATAGTTATATAATCCTCTTCAAGAATTAAGTTAGAATTCCATAGTTTCGAGGTACTTTCCTCTAGCTGCTCCAATACACCATAAACTAAAAAGGAATATCTGTATTGTGTGTCAGAATAATCTCCAGGAAAACCTCTCAACTCTGGAATCTCCCAGCCACCAAAACTTTATTTTGTCTAATTTCTCTCTTTCCCATTTGGTTAAGAAGGCTTTCTCATTCCCATGTGGCTGGGTCCCAGCTCATGCCCAGGAGTCAGGTCTCTATATTACCAGGGAGATTTATACTCCTGGGAGTCATGTCCCACATAGGGGGGAAGGCAGTGAATTCACCTGTTGAGTTGGCTTAGAGAGAGAGACTGCTTCTGAGCAACAAAAGAGGTTCTTTGGGGGTCAATTATCAGTAGGCTTTGCTTCTCTTTTGCAGGAATAAGCTTCATAAGGATGAGCCCCAAATTTGAGGGCTCAACCTATTGAATTGTTTGTTCCCACTGCTTGCGAGAATATCAGGAATCCAGATAGGGAAATGGAGTATTTCCTCCTTTTTCCTCACCCCCAGAAGGGAACTTTGCAAATTCTTTTATATTCTCTGCCCCAATTACTTTGGGATATATTGGGGCATCACACCAACCTGTACAAACCAACAAGATCTTATTCCTTATTCGAGATTCCATGTAATTATGGTGTTCAAGTAAACTGACCATACAAATTAAATTAATAATGTACTACCCAAAATATAAATTTTTCACCAAATAAACATCTCCCCCTATGGTCTTGCAGAGAGTTTGACGTTTGAAAATATGGGCCATAACATCCTTTACCCAGTGTTCTGGTTTGCTAGCTGCTGGAATGCAACACACCAGAGATGGATTGGCTTTAGTAAGAGAGGATTTATTTTGTTAGTTCTTCAGAGGAAAGGCAGCTAACTTTCATCTGAGGTTCTTTCTTACGTGGAAAGGCTCAGGGCAATCTCTTCTGGCCTTCTCTCCAGGCCTCTGGGTTCCAACAACTTTTCCCCGGGGTGATTCCTTTCTACATCGCCAGAGGTCTGGGCTGAGCTGCGAGTGCTGAGATGAGGTATGCCAAGCTGCTTGGGCTGTGCTACATTGAGCTCTCTCATTTAAGCACCAGCCAGTTAACTCAAACACCATTCATTGCAGCAGGCACGCCTCCTAGCCTACTGCAGATGTAATCAGCAACAGATGAGATTCACGTACCATTGGCTCATGTCCGCAGCAACAAAACAAGGTGCTTTCACCTGGCCAAGTTGACAACTAAATCTAACTACCACACCCACTATTCTGATTTATCTTACTCATATCCAGATCACCTTTATTCATATCTCTAGGTGAAGTCTGATCACTTTTTCAGCTTAGCAGTTGCTGAATGGGGTAGTGCTGACTTTCTTAACTTCAGTACGCTAACTCTGAGGCACAGGTGTCACATAAATACCCAAAATTTCAAGGAATGACCAGGTTATGTACAAATAGCTCAGTATCTCAGAATTTAGAAATTTCAATTACAACTCCTAAATATAGGTTACTGCTGTAAGAGTATACAATCTAGGACCTTTTATAATAGGCCCCAACCTGATAATCTATGCTTTTGTTTTCAATTTTTTTTTTATATTGTAGTTAGTCCATATGAATGAGGCATGATAATATTTGTCTTTTTGTTTGTAACATTTCATTCAACATACTGTCCTTCAGTTTCATTCACCTGATTGGATGCTTCACTCTTGTAGCTGCTCAGAACTCATTTTATATAAATACCACTGTACGTAAATACCCCTTGCATTCCTCAGTCCTTGTACTCTTAGGCCACCTCCATCCATTGTGAATCTTTATTCCTTCCACCATAAACACCAGTGTGCAAATGTCCATTTGTGTGTCCACTCTCAGTTCCTCCAGGTATATATCTTGCAGTGGGGTTGCACAATCATATGGCAACCCCACCACCATCCTCCGGTGATACCACCACACTGCCCTTCGGAGAGGTTGCACCTCTTAGCTTCCCTACCTACTGTGAGCAGATACATCTTTTTTTCCACATTTTCTCTAGCACTTGTTTCTGTCTTTTCTTTTTGTTTTAAATTAAAACAATTTTTTAATGTTAAATATAACACATATACAAAGAAAAGAAAGAAAAAGCAATGATTTTCAAAATACATTTCAGTTAGTTGTTACATAACAGATTTCAGAGTTTGTTGTGGGTTACCATTCCACTATTTCACATTTTTCCTTCTAGCTGCTCCAAAAATACTGGAGGCTAGCAGAAATATAATTTTTAATTTTTTTGTGAAAAATAGTATATATACCAAAAAAACTCAATAAATTTCAAAGAACATTGCAGCAATTAATTGTAGAACAGATTTCAGTTTGGTATAGGTTACAATTCTACAATTTTAGGTTTTTACTTCTATCCGTTCTAAGACTGGAGACTAAAAGAAATATCAAGTATAATGATTCAGCAATCATACTCGTTTGTTAAATCCTACCTTCTCTTTATAACTCCACCATCACCTTTTTTTTTTAAAATTTGTAACGAGTTTTAATAGTTTAATAACAAAGCTTTTTTTAAAAGTCCATTATTGCTCTCTCTTTTTTTTTTTTTTAACTTTTTTATTGTACAGTGTAACATATATACAAAGCAAGGAAATAAAAAAGCAATAGTTTTCAAAGCACTCTTCAACACATAGTTACAGGACAGATCCCAGAGTTTGTCATGGGCCCCCATGTAATCCTCTCAGATTTTTCCTTCTAACTGCTCCAGAATATAGGAGACTAGAGGGCTGAAATATTTTTTTATCATCACAATTGACTTTTTTCCTCCTTTTTTTTGTGAAAAATAACATATATACAAAAAAGCTATAAATTTCAAAGCACAGCACCACAATTAGTTGTAGAACATATTTCAGAGTTTGACAAGGGTTATAGTTCCACAATTTTAGGTTTTTACTTCTAGCTGTTCTAAAATGCTGGAAACTAAAAGAAATATCAATTTAATGATTCAGTATTCATATTCATTTGTTAAATCCCACCTTCTCTTTATAACTCCACCATCACCTTTGATCTTTCCATCCCTCTCTTTAGGGGTGTTTGGGCTATTCTCATTCTAATTTTTTCATGTTGCAACAGACTGTTGATGATATGGGAGAGGAGGATGAAACTAGTTGATGCTCTGGAGAGGCTGGCTTCTCAGCATTTCAGGACTTATACAGTCCAGGGACCCATTCGAGGTTGTAGATTTCTGAAAAGTTACCTTAGTGCATGGAACCTTTGTAGAAATTTATATAATGCCCTAGGTGTTCTTTAGGATTGGCAGGAATGGTTTTGGTTAGGGTTTGACAAGTTCTGATGGGTAGCAATGTCTAACTGAAGCTTGCATAAGAGAGACCTCTAGAGTAGTTTCTCAACTCTATTTGAACTCTCAGCCACTGATACCTAATTTGTTACACTTCTTTCTCCCCTTTTGATCAAGATGGCATTTTTGATCTCTCAGCTACTGTTACTTAATTTGTTATGCTTCTTTTTCCCCGTTTTAGTCAAGATAGCATTTTTGATCCTACTGTGCCAGGGTCAGCCTCATTCCTGGGAGTTATGTTTCACCCCTGAATGTCATGTGCCATGTAGTGGTGAGGGCAGTGATTTTACTTGCAGAGTTGGGCTTAGAGAGAAATAGGCCACATCTGAGGAACAAAGGAGGTCCTCTGAAGGTAACTCTCAGCATACCTATAGGTAGGCTAAAGCTTCTCCACTACATACATAAGCTTCACAAGGGCAAGCCTCAATAGGGTTTGTCCTATTGATTTGGGTGTCTGTAATGTTTGACACAGTATCAGGGGTTTCCCCAGTGTAAAGTTTAATAGCTCCATATTTTTTTCTCCCACCTCTCAAGCGACTTTACCAATATTTTTTGATTATCTGCTTAATATACTCTGGAATGTATCCAGGCATTACATTAAGCTATATAGGATTAAAGACCCTCATTTTTATTTTGAGCTCCCTGTGTTGAAATTGTTTAAATGATAGACAGGTTGAATTAGATTATGTGCTACAGAAATATTTGATTTTGGAGAAAATAAACCTTTCTTCCTTTGGTCTCAAAGAGTAGATGAGATTCTAAAATGTAAACAGTGTCTTCCTTGCCCGTGTATTCTGAATTACCTTAATCCTGACCTGATTGGCTTCTTTCTTATTCTAAATACCAGGTTATACATATATAAAAAAGCCTTTCAAAATCCAGAAATAACAATTACCACTCTGGACTGAATGTGACTGCTATAAGAGCTTACAATCTAGGTCCCAGTTTTCTTATAAGTATTTTCTAAATGAGACTGTACAATAATTGCTGTTTTGTCTCTGGCTTGTTTTCTTCACCACTTGTCCCATGGGTTCATTCACAGTTTTGCAAGCCTCACAACTTCATTCCTTTTTGTAGCAGTACAATATTTAATCCTATCTAGATACCATCGTCAGCCAATCTACTTCTCAGTCAGTGTATTCTTCAGCTACCTCCATTAATTTGACATGTATAATGTTCAAAATCAATAGTCTGTCAACACTCAATTCTAGATAATTTCATTGTTCCCAAGAGAAAGATCAACAATAAACACATCCCTCACCAAATAGAAAATCTAAACCTCTCCTTAACTCTTGTCCCTCCCCCCATTATTTGTCCCTGGTGTTGCTGTACTGTTGATGTTTTCCTGTTAAACATAGCCCACATGCAATAGCAGTTTTCCCCCTATACCCTGAACTTATACACTCTTTATACAAGATTCTTACCTTTGAAGTAGTTCATGCAAGAACTTGTTTATATTTGTAGTGTTAATCGGTGGGACACATGGGTCTATACAACCCCTTTCAATCATGTTCACCTTCAATATGGTAGTATTACTTATCAATCCATTAGTGAACCACCTTCACTTCTATCTAAAACAATTTTATTCACACATCATACAGCCCAACCTAAGTAAGTAGACATGCCTTCACCACCATAATCTATGAAAACATTTCCTTTTCTTCTGCAAAGTCTGGTTTTTTTTTTTTTTCAGGTGCATGGACCGGGAATTGAACTCGGTATCCCACATGGAAGGCGAGCATTTATCACTGAATCACCCATGCATCCTCTGTTGTTTTTTTAAAGTTTCAATTCTACTTTGTTATTTCTTTCCTTCTTTTTTCTATGGGATTAGTTTGCTCTTCTTTTTCTAGCTCCTCCAGCTTTGCAGTTAGCAGACCGGTACAGGGACCACCACTCTGTTAAGAACCCTGGGCAGAGGTTCAGGAAAGATGCTAAAACCCTTTATTTCAGCTCCCCAAGGGTGCAGTCTCCTGGCTTGCCCAGCAGATGGTATGCTTTCCCAAAAGGCCTTTTTGACAAAGGTGCACTCTTCTGGCTTAACCAGCAGATGACACTCTTTGGTAACCTAGTTCCCACAGCCCTAAGAAGGCCATGTATTTTTGTCCTCTGGCAGTTCTACCTCTGATGCAGGCTGAAACAATTGTGGGGCTAGTGCCTGTCCATTACAGGCTAAAGCAGTGGGACCCAGCGGTCTCAATTCACTAGCCAGTAGCTAGAACAGTACTGGGCCATGTCCCCCTTTGTTCTTGGTCCGTAAAGCTTTCACAGCTCTCCTTGACCATAGCAACCTGCCAGACAGGGACTGGGCTGACCCAAAGCTGGTTGTCTTGATGGTGAAAATGGGTGCCATGGGCGAGTAAGTTTCTTACAGTTTTTCACCATACTTCCTCAGTATCTTCATCCCGCTTTTCCTTGGAAGTTGTATAGTTACTCCCCTGGTCTCTGGACCCCAGAATGTTTTTTTGGACAGTTTCTTCCTGTCCGTTAGCCATTTTTGGAAGAGGAGTAAGCCCTGCAATTTCCTATTCTGCCTTCTTTCTGAAAGTCCCCCATGCTGTTCAGATTACTGTGGCTTTGTAATAGTTTTAACATTGGGAAGTGAGAATGCTCAGACTTCTTTTTCCAGATGGCTTTAGCTATTTGGGGCCCCTTACCCGTCCATATAAATTTGATAATTGACTTTTTCATTCCTGCAAAGAAGATTGTTGGAATTTTGATGGGAAGTGCATTCAGTCTATAAATTTCTTTGGGTAGCATTAACATCCTAATCATATTTAGTCTTCCTATCCATTATCATGGAATATGTTTCCATTTATTTAGGCCTTTTTTAGTTTTAGCAATGTTTTATGTTTTTTTCTATGTATAAGTCCTTTACATCCTTGGTTAGATTTATTCCTAGGTATTTCATTTTTTTAGTTGCTACTATAAATGAAAATATTCTCTTGATTTGTACTTCAAATTGTTTATTGTTTGTGCTGTTGTCCATTTTTTATATTGGGTTTATAATCTTTTTATTAGTGAGTTGTAAGAGTTCTTTATATAGTCTAGATTCAAGTCCCTTATCAGATATATGATTTGAAAATATGTTCTCTGTTCTGTGGTTGTCTTCTCACTTTCTTGATGGTATTGTCTAAAGGTGAAATGTTTTTAATTTTGGTGAAGTCCCAATTATCCGTTTTTTCTTTTGTTGCTTGTCCTTCTGGTATCATATTCAAGAATCCATTGCCAAATCCCAGATCATGTAGATTTATACCTACTTTCACTTAAGAGTATTGCTTTATCTCTGATTGTTAGAGCCTTGATCCATTTGAGTTAATTTTTATATATGGTGTAAAGTAGTCCAATTTCATTGTTTTGAATGTGGCTGTCCAGCTTTCCTAGCAACATTGTTGAAAAGACTGCTCTTTCCCATTTGAGTTTGCATACTTTAGTCAAGAGTCACTTGATCATAAATGCAAGGTTTCTTTCTGGACTCTCAGTAATATTCTGTTGGTCTCGTCTGTCCTTAAGCCAATATCAATCACAGTCTTCATTACTGTAGCTTTTTAGTAAGTTTTGAAATTGGAAATTTGAGTCCTTCAATTTTGTTCTTCTTTTTTCAAGATTGTTTTGGGTATTCTTGAATTTCTTATGCATTTTAAGATCAACTTGTTAGTTTCTCCAAAGAAGCCAGTTGGAATTTGGATAAGCATTCTCATGAAGTGGTCCATCAGTTTGGTGGTATTGCCATCTTAGCTATACTAGTCTTCCAGTGTCTAAACATGGAATGCCTTTCCATTTATGTAGGTGGCCTTTTGATTTCTTTCAGCAATGTTTGTTGTTTTCAGGGGATAAAGTTTGCAGTTCATTTTTTAGTTTCTTTCCTAAATATTTTATTCTTTTTGATGCTGTTATAAATGGATTTTTTTCCTAATTTCATTTTTTAGTTGCTCATTGCTAGTGTATAGAAATACGATTGATTTGTGTACATTTATTTTGTTTGTGCAACCTTGCTGACCTTGTTTATTAGTTCTAATAGTGTTTTAGGGGAGTCTCTAAGATTTTGTATATACAGGATTATGCCATCTGCAAATAGAGATGTTTTATATCTTCCTTTCCAATCTGAGTGTATTATATATTTATTTTTTCTCGTCTGATTTTCCTAGCTACAACGTCTAGTAGAGGGTTGAATAGAAGTAGCAAAAGCGGATATCCTTTTCATGTTCATCATCTTAGGGTCAAAGTATTCAGTTTGGCCATTAAGTATGATGTTATTTGTGGCATTTTTTGTAAATACTCTTTATCAGATTGAGGAAGTTCCCTTATTTTCTTAGCTTGTTGAATGTTTTTATCATGAAAGGGCTTTGGACAATTTTGAATTGTTTATTTTCTTCATTCCTGTCAGTTTTTGCTTCATGTATTTTTGGGGGCTCTTTTGTATATGCTTATCATGTTTATCTCTTCTTGTTGGGTTAATCCTTTTATCCTTGAAATATCTCTCTTTACTGTAGTAACAACTTTTTTTTTTTTTCCCTTTGGGTGCATGGTCTGAGAATCAAACCTGGGTCTCCGACATGGAAGGCACGCATTCTACCATTGAACCACCCGTGCACCCAATACGTTTTACTATTTATTCATTTATTTTTTTACGTGGGCAGGCACCGGGAATTGAACCCTGGTCTCTGGCATGGCAGGTGAGAATTCTTCCTGCTGAGCCAGTGTAGCCCACCCACAGCGTTTACTTTTAACATTTGTTTTATCTGATATTAATACACCCACTTTAGCTTTCTTATTGGTTGCTGTTTGCATGATATGTCTTTTCCATCCTTTTACTTTAAAGCTATTTTTATATTTGAATTTAAAGTGTGTCCCTCTAAACAGCATGTAGTTGAATCTTATCTTTTTTTTTCAATCTTACATTGCCTGACTTCCAATTTAATTGTTTAATCTATTCACACTTAATGTTGAATTGTTATTACTGTTACAGATGATTTACATCTACCATTTTATTACTTTTCTGTCTCATGTCTTTTTCATTCCTATATTCATCTTTTATTGCTTTTCTTTGAATTAAACAAACTTTTTCTATTGTCACATTTTCATTCTTTTAATGTTTTTTTCCACTTAAAAAAATCTTCTTATGGGTTGTTTCAGGGCTTGCCATTTACATCTTACCTCTTTAGAATCTCTGTCAGATTTGTACTTATATTTATACTTATATTTCAGTGAGCTATAGAAATATCATTCATATATAGCTCCATTCCTTCTTTTTCATTTTTGGGTCTATTTGTCTTATAATTATTGTATCTATATATGTTAGAAACCCAACAATATATTGTTATAATGATTACTTTTTGTAATTTTATGTTTGTTAAAGAGACTGAGAACAGAAAGGCAAGCAAGTGCCTATTTATAGAGTTTATGTTAGCCTTCTTATTTACTATTTTTGGTTCTTTTCATTTTTTTCTGTGTATGCAAGTTACCATCTGTAAGTGCCAGAGATATTACATTTCTATATTTTATTAGCCCAACAATATGATTATAATAATATAGTTATACCAATATAGTTATAATATATTTTTGGATAATTGCTTAGTAAGTCAGCCAAGAAAAGAAGAGAAATATTGTTTATACTGTCTTTTATAATAACATAATTACCTTTACCAGTGTTCTTTTATTTTATGCAGATTCAGATTGTCATCTGAGTCGCTTGCTTTCAGCTCCAAGAACTTTAATATTTTTTGTAAGATGTGTGCTAGCATCAAATTCTCTTAGTTTTTTTTTTCCCCTTTAAATCTAAGAATGTCTATTTTAACCTCATTTTTGAAAGACAGGTTTGCTGAGTTTAAAATTCTTGGTTTGACAATTTTTTTCTTTCAACATTTTTAATATATCATCCCACAACCTTTTGGCTTCCATTGTTTCTGATGAGAAGTCATCTGTTAATCTCAATTAGGGTTCCCCTTCTACATGTTGAGCCATTTTGCTTTTACTGCACTGTCAAAACTTTCTCTTTGACTTTGCCTTTCAGTAGTTTTACTGTGTGAGTTGTGTGAATCTCTTTGCACATATCCTATTTCAAGTTTGTTAAGCTTCTTGGGTGTATACATTAATGCTTCTTGTCAAACATGGTGAGTTTTATCTTTTTCTCTTCTTCCCTTCTGGCACTCATATTAAGATGTTAGTGTGCTTAATCTTGTTCTATATTTCTTCAAGGCTGTAATCATTTTCCTTCTCTTTTCTTTGCATTGCATAATCTTTTATGATTTATTTTCAAGTTCACTGATACTTCTTTTTGCTAGTTCAAATCTACTCTTGAGCCTACCTTGTGAATTTTTCATTTCTTTATTGTGATTTTTAACCATAGACTTCTCATTTGGTTCTTTTAAAATTTTCTCAATTTTTATTAATGTTCTGTATTTGATGAGCCATTGACATCTGTGGTAGTTAGGTTCAGGTGTCAACTTGGCCAGATGAAAGTGCCTAGTTGTATTGCTGTGGACATGAGCCAATGGCATGTGAACCTCATCAGTTGCTGATTACATCTGCAATTGGGTGGCAGGCTGCCTGCTGCAATGAATGACATTTGATTTAATTGGCTAGTGCTTAAATGAGAGAGCTCAATGTAGCACAGCCCAAGCAGCTCAGCATACCTCATCTCAGCACTCAACAGCTCCATCCAGGCCTTTGGAGATGCAGAAAGGAATCACCTGAGGAAAGTTGTTGGAACCCAGAGGCCTGGAGAGAAGGCCAGCAGAGATCACCTTGTGCCTTCCCATGTAAGGAAGAACCTCAGTTGAAAGTTGGCTGCCTTTCCTCTGAAGAACTATTTGTTTTTAATGAAATAAATCCCCCTTTATTAAAAGCCAATCCATCTCTGATGTCTTGCCTTCTGGCAACTAGGAAACTAGAGCGCATTTGGTACTGAGGGTGGGGTGCTGCTGCAGTTTGCAAATACCAGTCATGCTGGACCAGTTTTTTGATGGATAAGGGGAAGATTTTGGAGGAACTGTGAAGAGAATGATGGAGAAGTCCTGGAGTGCTTGAAGAGACTGTTGGTGTAAACAGAACCATTGCCAATCTGGACAAAGGACACAAAAGGGACAAATTGGAGCTTGCAGAGTGAGAACCTTGGAATCTCGGGTCTGAAGCCAGGAAGCCTCGGGCCAGGAGAGTGGACCCACCTGTATACATAGAGAGGGTGCGTTTGCCCTGGAGGCAGAGGATGAGTCTCCCACCTTGTTGCAGTGGAAGAATTGTGCCGCCTCAGGCCTTGGAGAAGGTATAGCACACTCCTTGGGGACTGGGGAGAGCCTGGCTGCCACCACATGGAGGGGTTGAGTGTGTGCTCTGGAAATGGCAGTGAGCCTAGGTGTGGCCCCAATGCTTGGAGAGGGTGGAGCCGAGAAAGAGGTGGCCTCCTCTATGTCCCCCGTGGTTGATTATGAAAGAGACGGGCCACTGCATAGACCCTTGGAAAGGGTGGTTCTGCTACTTTCTAAAGCTGAAGGATAAATGACTTTCAGACTTTGAAATCCAATGGAGTTTGCCCTGCAGGTTTTTCTAGCTGTTTGGGTCTTGTGACTCCTATGTTCCTTCCAATTTTTCCCTATGGAAATGAAAACACATATCCTGTGATTGCCCCTCCTTTGCATATTGGCACCAGATAACTTGTTTTGAGATTCATAGGTCCACAGCTAGAAAAGAATTTTTTGCACTTTAATATTGTTTAAGGTGATACGTGTAGTTGCCAAGTTGACAAGGGGTGGACGTGTGGGAGTTAGGCTCAGGTGTCATATTGGCCAGGTGAAAGTGCCTAGTTCGGTTGCTGTGGACATGAGCCAATGGCATGTGAACCTCATCTGTTGCTGATTACATCTGCAGTCGGCTAGGAGGCATGCCTGATGCATTGAATGATGTTTGATTTAATTGGCTAGTGCTTAAATGAGAGAGCGCAATGTAGCACAGCCCAAGCAGCTCAGCATACCTCATCTCAGCACTTGCAGCACAAGCCCTTTGGAGATGCAGAAAGGAATCACCCTGGGGAAAGTTGTTGGAACCCAGAGGCCTGGAGAAAAGGCTAGTAGAGATCACCCTGTGCCTTCTCACATAAGAAAGAACCTCAGTTGAAAGCTGCTTTTCCTTTGAAGAACTATAACTAAATAAATCCCCCTTTATTAAAAGCCAGTCCATCTCTGATGTCTTGCATTCTGGCAGCTAGCAAACTAGAACAGCATCATAATTTCTTTTACTCCTTTAAGCCTGGCTTCCTTTAGTTCTTTAAATATCTGTAAATTATTGAACCATATCTTTGCGCTTTGTTCTAAGCCCAAGAGAACTCTTCTTGGCTGTTTCTTTCCCTGGTTTTCCCCAGTGAACTAGCTGGTCAATGGTTTAGCTTGTTGCTCTTAACTAAGAGGAGCTACCAGCCTTATTTAGTTACCATCAAGATTACTTTTGCTTTCAAGATTTCCTTTCCTTCCTTTATTTTTAAAAGTTTGTAAAGCTTGTTAGGTGTTTTTGATGGTTCCTTTCCCTCTTCATCAGTGAGCAGTGTTTTAGGTAATAGTGAGGAGGGGAAAAGAAATTGTGATGTCAGCAAAATAAGGAAATAGGAAAGCATAAGACCTGAGTTGGTGAGGGCAAGTGTTTAATTCTGTTGATGGACTTTTGGAAGGTTCTGAGCAGTACAGTCTAATGATGGAAAGGCAGATTGGGTTCAGGTTCATAAGGGTATAGAATTATCCATGCCAAAGAGCTTGACTATATCCTGTAAACCAAAGCTTGACAGTCTATGACCGGTGGGATAAACTGTTCTATGGCCTGTTTTTTTTAAGGTTTGTTAAAAAAAACAAACAAATCTCAAAACCCAAGATGTTGTATACACCTGAAACTGTATATGAGTTGCAAAGTCAAAAATGTTGAATCTCTGTCCCTTAACAGATAAAGGTTGCCAGCTTGTGCTATAAGCAGTTGAGCAGAGAAGTGACATATGATCAAAGGTGGGGGCTTAGATGATGAGTTTGCTAACATTTCCCTTGGTCTAAACAGATCTTCTGCAGCGACTTGGATATGAAGACAAGTTAGGAGGCTATTACTAGTTGAGGTGTGAGGAAACTGGTTCTGCTATAGGATAGTAACGTGGAGGGATGAAAAGACAGAACAAGATTTACAGTGAGAGGCATTGCATAGGAAGCCTGAAAGAAAGCAGCATTTAGAGGACAGATACTGTAGAAAAAGCCAAGAGCACAGGTTTGCCTTAGAATGTATGAAGATGGCTTTTTCTATAGTATGGATATATGGATATGAATAGATGGTAATAGAATGAAGTTACTCAAGCTGTGGCCATCTGTTAGTAGTAGTGTGTGTGTGTGTTCATAAAAAAGTCTTCCATGGTGAATAAGTCTGGGAAGGTTGGATAAGACAAAATGTAGCAGATTACTTTATTGCATAACCTATTTTATCTGGAAATATATCTGAAAGGGGGTTTTGGTATTCCGTGTTTTCCAAAGTAATTTAACCATGAAATATTTTTGTTCTCCAAATCCAAGGAATCCCTTGTCATTAAGGTGCTGTTGGAAAATGCAGATATAGAGACATAGTCTGAGATAGAGAGAGGGATGTGGAAGTTTATGTCCAATGGCTTTATCTTCTCAGTGAAATAAAAGGAATTGAAGAATATGAAAAAAGTTGAAATTTCAATTTGGAGGAGTCTGATAGATAATAAAGAAGAGTTGAATGAAAGAATTCTAGCTTAATGGCCAATTTGAAATTTGTGAGTGAAAATTTCCAGTTTAACACAGTGGGTTTCTATTACTACAACTAGGTTGCATAGAGATTGGAAAGTTGATAAATAAGGATTTGTGTGTCAGAAAGTTACAGACACTAGGGAGGTCTCAAATGTTAGTGATGTTACCATTATAGTGGAGTAAAGTACAGATGAAGAGAGATTAATGGAATGAGTCGGTGGTTCTCAAACTTTCTGTCAAGATTTCTTATCATGCTTTGATTATTCAGAATTCCTAGGAGATTTTGTTTGTGTACAGGCTATATCTATTGATATTTATTGCATTAGAAATTAAAAATAAGAACTTTAAAAATATCTGTTGATTAATTTAAACATGATAACGTGATTGTATGTTAACATAAATATCTTTATGAAAAATAACTTCTTCATATTCATAAAATTACTGAAATGATTCCCATCATTTTACATTTTTGCAATTCGCTTTAATGTTTGAGTGATAGACAGCTGCATATTTGTATCTGCTTCTGCATTCAGTCTTTTGTAATATCACACATAATGCAGTCTCTAGAAAACTCTACTCTATGCTTGTGAAAGAATGAGAGTGAATAAGACCTTACATCCCACTGAAATGGTCTTTGGGACCTCTTCACCCAGGGTTCTCCATATCATACTTTGAAAACTGCTAGACTACATGATTAAGTAATGGGAGCTGAGCTGTCAGGTAATTAGATGTTTTGTTATGGTCACTTTCCTCAATCTGGAATAATATATTGTTCCCTATCTTATCCAGTGCTTTGACCCAAAGAAGCTACTAAGTGTGGGAAAAAAAATGATTTTCTACATGTATTTTCCATATGTTCAGGAAACTATTAGGAGATGTATATGGAATTGTTTTAGGATGAAAGGAATTTAGAGATAATCTGTTGTAACATACTCTCTTTGTAGAAGAATAAACTTACTTAGGGAGGTTAATTGATTTTCTTACTGTAATTCCATGAAAGAGGTAAATAGAAATTATTCAGGTAGCCAGGGTTTTAGTCTATTGTTCATTTAATTATACTACATTATACAACTTACATTTGATATGAAAAAATTATACAACTCACATTTGATATGAAAAAGACTCCTTTTTAGGTTACGCTCTACTTTATTCTCATTACCTAAAGATAGGATGAAAAAGTTTGAATAAAAATATTTTTTTGTTCCCCCATTTAATAAAAAATTTCAGACATATGAAAGTAAAAAGAGAGTTTAATGAATGCATATATCTGGCATTACCAACATTATTAACTCACAAAGTTATTTTTTCTATATCCCTTCCAACATCCCCACCCCTGATTTCTTTTATCACATAGCAGTGAATTCATCACCATGATCATTTTAAGAACATTTGCATCACTCCAGAAAAAAGAAAGAAAAACCCCATACATCTCACACCCCTTCCTCCTCCCTCTCATTGACCACTAGTATTGCAATCTACCCAATTTTTTTTTTTACCCTTTATCCCTGCCCACATTGTTTGTTTACTTATTTTGTCCTTACTCATTTGTCCATACCCTGAATAAAGGGAGTGTCAGCCACAAGGTTTTCATAGTCACATGGTCATACTGTAAATGTTTTATAGTCACATAGTCATCTTCAAGAATCAAGGCTACCAGAATACAGTTCAACAGTTTCAGGTATTTCTAGCTTTTCTAATACGCTAAAAACTTAAAAAGGATATCTATATAATACATAAGGATAACCTCCAGAATAACCTTTCAACTCTATTTGAAATCGCTCAACCACTGCAACTTTATTTTGTCTCAATTCTCTCTTCCCAACTTTAGTCAAGAAGGCTTTCTCAACCCCATGTTTCTGGGTCCCAGTTGATCCCGGGGATTCACATCCCACATTGCTAGGGAGATTTATACCCTTGGGAGTCATGTTTCCTGTAAGGAGAAAAGCAGTGAGTTTACAGAGGCCATACCTGAGCAACAAAAGAGGTTCTCTGGGGGTGACTCTTAGGCATCATCATCAGTAAGCTTAGCTTTTCCTTGGCAGGAATAAGTTTCATAGGGGTGAGCCCCCAAGATCGAGGGCTTGCCTTTTAAATTTGTTGTTCCCACTGCTTGCAAGGATATTAGGAATTCCCAGGTGGGGAAGTTGAGTATTTCCTCCCTACTCCCCAGTCCCCCAAGAGGGCTTCGCAAATACGGTTTTATTCCCAGCCCAAATTACTCAGGGATATATCAGGACTTCACACTCACCTGTACAAACCAACAAGCTCTCACTCCCTATTCAAGATTCCATGTAATTATGATGTTCGAATGCACTGACCATACAAATTAAATTAGATAGTTTGCTACCAAAAATATGGACTTTGCACAAAATAAGCATCCCTTCCTTTGGCCCCACACAGTAGTTGAAATTTTAAAATAGTCAGTATTATCTTTTACTCTGTATTCTGATTTACCTTAGTCCTATACAGATCAGCTTCGTTTTTATCTCTAGTTGAAGTCTACTCAGTTTTTGAATTTTTAAACAGTAGCTGTATGGCCCACCCCTAATTTTTAAAACAAATGTTAATCATATTATTTTCATTTATAACTATTTCTGTACATACTTCTAAAATATTAGGACTCTTGCCATTAACACACTTTAAAAACCAAATAATTTCTTATCATCATTCTAGTTAGTGTTTAAATTTCCTCAGATTGTCTCATAAATGTATTTTTACCATTTGTTCGAATAGGATTCAAATAAAGTTCATACTCTGGTTGGTTGATCTCTTTCCTTTGATTCTTAATAAGTAGATTTTTTTTCACTGTTCTTTCTCTCCTCCCCTATCTTGTCTTATTTGTTAAAAATACAAACAATTACAGGTCCATTGTCATTTATTTTCCCATTCTATATTTTGCCTATTACATCCCCATGATGTTGTTAACACACTCTCCTATATTTCCAGAAAATTGGTAGAGTGAGTTAAAGATTTGATCACATTCAGTTTTGACTTTTTGGGCAAGAATACTTCATAGGTGGTGGTATGTGTTTTTACCAGGAGGCTCAGAATGTCTGGTTGCTTATCTTTATCTTTTTTATGATATTCATGCTGTTGATGGTGATATTTCAATTCTATCATTCTTTCTTCATTTTTTAGCTGAAATATTTCTATAAAGAGAAATTTTCTAATCAATTATTAGGTAATACTGAAGAATAATTTTAATCTTTCACTTTATTTACCAGTTTTCATAATTAATTTGTTGTATAACAACTTCCAAAGTTGACCAGTCAGGTGAATTGTTGTTTTTTTAGTGTCATTAGGAGCTTAAAAATTTAAACTTATTTGATGATTTTCAGTATATTAAAGATGGTATCATTTTGATTCTTATGTTTTCTCTTTGTTGGCTGATGAGAACCTCTTGAATTTGCCGTATGCGTCTTTTGGACTTGACCCTAGTAGTCTTTGGTAGTTTTCATAGTATGTGGTGTGACCAAATATTCTAGGCTCATTTACATTTCCTGCCCTTTCTTGGAAAATGGTATTTCAAGACTGTGAGCTGGGCATAAAAGAAATTTATCTTTTTTTGTCTGACTTATTTCCCTCAATATATTGTCATCAGGGGTCATATATGTTGTTGCATGTATCAAAATTTCATTCCTTTTTATGGCTGATTAATAATTCATTACATGTATATACATTTTTTTTTAATCCGTGTATCTTCTGATGGAACTTGATTTTTTTTTTCTTTTTGGCTGGGTGTACTTTATTGATGGTGCATGACAAGTAGGGCTCTCAGCCCCTCTCCTTCTTCAGGGGGTCTGGGGTGGATAGTGTGGAGGATAGTCAATTCTCAGTACTGGGGGATCGAATTAGGGTCAGGACTCCCCAGCAGCTGACAGCTTCTCTTCCTCTCATGCTGTCACTGGGGCTGGTGGTTCAGAGGCTCTTACTCCTTGATACCATGTAGACCATTAGGCCCACCACCCTGTTGCTGTAGCCAGATTCATTGTCGTATCAGGAAATGAGCTTAACGAAGTGGTTGTTGAGGGCAATGCCAGCCCCAGCATCAAAAATGGAAGAGTGAATATTACTGTTGAAGTCATAGGAGACAACCTGGTCCTCGGTGTAGCCCAGGATGCCCTTTAGGGGGCCCTCTGATGCCTGCTTTACCACCTTCTTGATGTCATCATACTTGGCCACTTTCTCTAGCCAGCAGGTCATATCTATGACAGATACATTGGGCGTGGGGACATGGTAGGCCATGCCACTGAGCTTCCCATTTAGCTCTGGGATGACCTTGCCCACTACCGTGGCAGTGCTATAGACACAGGGATTATATTCTGGGCAGTCCCATGGCCGTTATGCCACATTTTTCCAAACGGGCCATCCACAGTCTTCTAGGTGGCAGTGATGGCATGGATAGTGGTCATGAGTCCCTCCACGATGTCAGAGTTGTCATTGATGACCTTGGTCAGGGCAGCCAGGCAGTTGGTGTGCAAGAAGCATTGCTGATGATCTTGAGGGAGTGATGGTTCACACCCATCACAAAATGAAGGCATAGGCCAAAGGGGCAGAGATGATGACTCTTTTGGCGCCATCCTTCAGGAGAGCATCGGCCTTGTTCATGGTTGTGAAGACATCAGTGGACTCCACAACATATTCAGCATCAGCTTCACCCCGTTTAATGGTGGGATCTCACTCCTGGAAGATAGTAATGGGATTCCCATTGGTGACAAGCTTCCCGCTCTCAGCCTTGACAGTATCTCTGAACTTGTCATGGGTGAATCATACTGGAATACGTAGACCATGTATTTGAGGTCAATGAAGGGGTCATTGATGGCAACAGCCTGCACTTTCCTAGAGTTTATAGCAACCCTGATGACTAGGTGCCTAATATGGCTAAATTTTTTTATTCTGTGGATGTGGTTTTAAAGAAATTTAAAATAATTCCTGTTTAGATGATTCATTTATTTCATTTTATTTTGCTTTTTAGGGATTGCTTAATTCTTTTAACGAATATGTAAAACATATTCATGGTTCCAAAGTCTAGTTACAAAATAAGGTATATTCGGGAAGAAATAGGGAAGCCTAACTTCCATCCCTATTTCTTCGACCCCTATACTCCTTTCCTTTTTTTTTTTTTGTTTTCAGTTTTTAGTGCATCCTTTCATTTAACAAAAAAAATCCACTCTTTCCTTATCTTCTTAATCAGTAGCGTACTAAATATATTTTTCTCCATCTTCTGTTCCTCATTCAATAATATATCTTGCAGATCACTCCGCAATAGAACAGAGATAGCCTGCATTCTTTTCTATAGCCATTTAGTGATCTATTTTTTATTACCTTAGTTCATTCAGTCGGTTTCCTTAATCAACTTTGTTTTAATATAATGTAAAGGAATAATTTTAGCTTTGCTATTTTTAAAACTTAAGGTTTCTTTGTAATTTTTAATGATTTTGCATATAATAGTAAAAGATTTGCTGGTTCATTAAAATGAATGCTTGTGTTTTTAAAGCGTTTCAGGAGATTTTTAAGCTTAGTTCATGTTCTCTTATGGCTTCATTTATACAGTTAATTATTTGACCATGGTAGTAATTTTTATTGTTGACGCTATCCTATATATTGTGCTATAAAATCAGAACACAGAATTCTCTGTATCAGAAAATGAGAAGAAGTCAATGTGGAGCCAATAAAACTTGTCATCTCTTCTTTGTAAAATCCTAGTCTTAAATGTACCACATGTAGGGGTCTTGGCAGTGCTTGCCTTGGTGGTGTACTGTACTTTGCATGCTGGCTCAGCTCATGAGGGACTGGTGAGCACTTAATGGACCTACACAACTTCATGGGGAAGTTGGAGCTCCCTCCAGTTGTTTTCACTTGTGAGTTCTTGAGGCAAAAAAATTGAAAACATGAGTGAACTGGAACAGTTGAGGCAGGAAGCACAAATGGGAAATCAGGTCCACGATGCTAGAAAAGTATGTAATGATGTCATGCTTATTCAGATCACATCAAATATGGATTCTTTGGGCTAAATACAAATGTGAACAAAGCATACACTGAGGAAACACCTAGCTAAAATTTATGCTGTGTGCACTGGGGATGTGATTCAAGACTACTAGTCAGTGCTTCCCAAGATGGAAAATTAATTATTTGGGATAGCTGTACAACAAATCAGATGCCTACTATTCCTTAGAGATCCTCCTGGGTAATGACCTACACTTATACTCCATCTGGTAATTATGTGGCATGCGGAGTATTGGATAATATTTGCTCTAGATACAACTTAAAAACCAGAGAGGAAGGTGTGAGAATGGACAGAGAGTTACCAGGTCACACAGACTACTTATTCTGCTGTCATTTTTTAGATGACAGCCAAATTGTTACAAGTTCAATTGATACAACTTGTGCCTTATGAGACACATAAAGCAGACCACCAAATTCACTCGGCATTCTGGAGATGTGATGAGTCTTTCTCTAAGTTCTGACATGAGAATTTTTTGTTTCTGGTGTTTGTTTGCCCCTTCCAAATTATGGGATATTTGAGGTGGAATATATAAACAGTTTTTCACTCAACGTGGTTTGGATATTAATGCTCTCAGCTTTTTCCCAAATGAATATGCCTTTGCCACTGGCCCAAGTGATGCCACTTGCCTGCTCTTTGACCTTTGTGCAACCAACAGTTATTATTATATCTCACGCCAGTGGAATAAAAGTGTGGAATCACTTTTATAGCCTTCTCAAAAATTGGGTGGCTCTTGTTAGCTGCTTATTAGTTGGTTATGATGACTTTAATTTTATCGTATGGGACATGCTGACAGATTGGGAAGGTGTCCTTGCTGGGCATGACAATTGTGTCAGCTATTTAGGTGTAACTGTGACTCCTGAGGTAGTTTTCTTAGAATCTGGAATTTTAATAGTCATGCATGTTTTGTTCACCACTGTTATCTGGAGAAATCAGTGCTATAGTCCTTATCTGTGAAAAAAAATTACCTTATGTTTCAGGTGAAGATTTTTCTATTGAGATTATTATATACAAAAAAAGAATCTTTCAGTAAACTGCAAAAAAAAAAAAAAAAAAAAGAAAGGGGGTGGGTGGTGGTGGTAAAGAAAGCAAAGGAAGCAGAGGTGCTGGCTGAACTCAAAAGGACCGGTTAATTTGAAGATTTGGTTAATTTGACCTTGCTGAATTTTTGCTTATACTGAAAGTCTGTTTTATGTCTGCAGTACAAAATGTACACGTAAATAGCACTTTGTCATGGAAAAAAAAGAGGTACTATATGAAGTCAGGTGTCTTCGATTTAACATGTCACTGTAAATAAGACAAGTTTTCTACTCATCCTAATGAATCAATTGTTTGGCTTACTAAAGAAAAATTTTAAATTTAACCTTTTAATTTCAGCGTGAAACCTTGAGTTATGAAATTTACATTTAAAATGAGCTGATATTAAGACCACAGAATTTTATTTCATCTAAACCATTTCACCCCATCTCTTTTAATTGATAGTATCATTGTGCTTCAGAATTGGAGTCACCTGATTTTATTTTGATGTACTGAGTCCACCATTTTTTCTTAGGTATTTTTCCTCTTACACCAACAGGAATTTTCTTCAGAGAAATTTTGATAACATCATACTTATTTTCAGTTTCCATTAATTTATTTCCAATTTGACTTATAAAAGACAAATTTCACCTTAGTCATTTTACCTTAAACATATAGGTAGGTGGCGGAGTTCACATTTGGATTTCTATTACTGTTTCAGCATGGACTCTTGTGGTACAGTCTTCAACTAAAACAACTGAAGCAAAAGTTTTACATTTATTAAGATATCTTATTTATTCATAACACTGTTTACCCACATTCAGCCTTCTATAAAAGTTATTTGGTTGCTTTGTATGTAATTGACTTTCCCTTTCTTTTTTCTCTGTAGTGCATTCCACTCTTTGTTCAACTTGTTTTGGAGAGATTAACCCGAGGGGTCAAAACTAGTGAGCTCCGTACTATGTGTCTTCAGGTTGCAATTGCTGCCTTGTACTACAATCCTGATTTGCTGCTACACACTTTAGAACGAATTCAGTTGCCTCACAACCCTGGACCTATAACTGTACAGTTTATAAATCAGTGGATGAATGACACAGACTGTTTTCTTGGGTAAGTGCCTTTTGGATTGTGTATTACATTTCTGTTTCTGGAAAATTAACTTTTTAATGTGTGGAAATGGCATGGTATGGTAGAAAGATAATATTAATATCTTAAGCATTATATTTAGTGTACTGCTAACATATTATTTAATTTTTAGAGAATTAAGAATGTGTTTCAGCAGTATAATCTAGTTGAAGGAACACAGACTCTAAAAATGGGATATATAACCCCTCCCCACTTGTTTTTTTTTTTTGCATAGACAGGCGCCGGGAATCAAACCCAGGTCTCCAGTATGGCAGGCAAGAACTGTACCTGCTGAGCCACCGTGGCCTGCCCCTCCCCACTTGTTTTTTTTTTTTTTTTTTAATTTTTTATTAATTAAAAAAAAATTACAAGAAAGAAACACAAACATTCCCAACACATGCTCATTCCACTCTACACGTACACTCAGCAATTCACAATATCATCACATAGTTGCATATTCATCATCATGATCATTTCCCAGAACATTTACCCCACTTGTTTTTGATTTGTGTACATTATTAGATTATTAGGCAACAAGAATTGTTTTTCCAGGCTCCATGACGATTAAGTGCTTATGGGTAAAAACATCGTAAATGGAGTCAGGTTCCTAAGTAAGGGACCAGTCTAGGTAAGCTATAATGTACTGTCCAAGAATGTTTAATTCTTGGCATATCTCAAGGGAGCCTGTTCTCAAATGTGGGCTCAGAAGGATTGTTAGTTGTATCCCAGGTGCTGGCTTGGTAGAAGAGTTTGGCTTTGTGTAAGCATTCTCTTTAGTTTTCAAACAGGAAAAATAAGGTCCCTAGTAGTGTTTGTATGCCCACTTCAAATCAACAGCACATATTAGTGACCATTTTTTGTTAGAATTTGAGCTAGATTGTCATCTTATTGATTTTTTTTGCATTTTTATTGTGAAATATAACATATAGACAAAAAAGCAATACATTTCCAAGTACATTTTAACAGTTATAGAATAGATTTTAAAGTTTGGTATGGGTTACAGTTCCACAATTTCAAGTTTTTCCTTCTAGCTGTTCCAAGACACTGGAGACTAAAGGAACACCAATATAATGATTCAGCAGTTGCACTCACTTGCTCAATCCTATCTTCTCTGTTGTACTACTTCTTCCTCCTTTGATCCTTTGATCCTTCTCCCAATCATTAGGGATATTTGGGCTATGCCCATTCTAACTTTTCCATGTTGGAAAAGAATATTGACAGTATGGGAGAGGGGGATGGAATTAGTTGATGTTCTTGGAGAAGCTGTCCCCTCTGGATTTCAGGACTTACCTGGCCTAGGAACCAACTGGAAATAATAGGTTTCTGCGAAGTAAACTTAGTGTGTGAACTTTTGTAGAATCTCAGCTAAAGCCCTGGGTGTTCTTTAGGGTTACTAGGAATGATTTGGTTGGTCTTTAGCAAACTGAGGCAATTAGCAGTATCTAGCTGAAGCTTGCATAAGAGTAGCTTCTAGAATAGCCTCTTGACTCTATTTAAACTCTTTTAGATACTGATATCTTATTTTATTACATTTCTTTTCCCCCTTTTGGTTAGGAAGGTATTGTCAATCCCAAGGTGCTAGGGCTAGGCAGTCATGTCCCATGTTGCTAGGGAGACTTTCACCCCTGGATATCATGTCCCATGTAGTGGGTGAGGGTAATGATTGTCCTTGCAGAAGTACAGTTAGAGAGAGGCCATCTGAGCAACAAAAGAGGTTTCTGTAAGTAACTCTTAGGCATAGCCATAGGTAGGCTTAGTTTCTCTGCTACAGAAATAAGTTACATAAGAGCAAGCCTGGAGATCAAGGGCTTATTGACTTGGGAGTGAGTCCCTAATGTTTGAGAGAGATTAATAGTTCCATATTTTTTCTTGAGTCCCTTAAGGGACTTTGTCAATACTTTTTAATTATTTACCCAACATACTCTGGGATGTATCTGGTATTATATTAAGCTATATAGAATTATAAGCCCTTGTTCCCATTCTGGGCTCCATGTGTTTGGGTTGCTTATATGAGCTATCCAGGCAGATTAAGTAGCTATCCAGGCAGATTAAGTTAGATTGTGTGGTACAGAAAATTTAGGTTTTGGACAAAATAAATGTCTCTTCCTTTGATCGCCTACAGTAGTGAAGGCTCTGAAATACAGACAATCTCATCCTTTACCTTTACCCTGTATTCTGATTTACCTTAGTCCAAACCAGATTGGCTTCATTCTTACCTCTAACTGAAGCCTGATCTCACTTTCAGTTTATTTAACAGTTGTTGTATGTAGCAGTGCTGATTTTCAGAGCTGCAGAACTCCAACTCTGAGTCTTAGGTGTCACACAGGTGCCCAAAGATCAAGGGAAATGTCAGGTTGTTCACATATAGCACAGCATCTCAGAATCTAAAAATAACATTTAAAACTCTGAACTAAATGTGACTCCAAAAGAGCTTGCAATCTAGGCCTCAATTTTTTTTACATATTTTCTAAAAGAGACCATACAATATTTGTTCTTTTGTTTCTTGCTTTTTTGCACTATATAATGTTCCCAAGGTTCATTCACCTCGCTGCATGCCTCACAACTTCCTTCCTTTCCGTAGTCTCACAATATTCCATCATATGTATACACCATAGTTTGTCTTTCTGATTCTCAGTTAGTGACCCTTGGCCACCTCCATCCACTAGGTATCGTTAATGTCCAAAATAAACAATCCATGTCTCACATTATCTTCACTTAGCTGTGCAATCATCAACACTCTCAGTTTTAGACAGCTTTTATTCCAAAGAGAAAAATTAACAGATAAACACTCCCATACCAAAGAGAAAATCTAAACCTCCCCTTAACTCTTGTCCTTCCTCCTCCCAATTATTTATCCTGGTATTGCTGTGGTAATGTTAATATCTTTTTGTTAAACATAGTCCATAACATGCAATAGTAGTTTTCTTCCTGTATCCCTCTATTATTGACTCTTTGTATAAGATTCATACCTTTGAAGTAGTTCATGCAAGAACTTATTTATATCTGTAGTATTAATCAGTTAGATGACTCTGTATAACCACTTTCAATCATATTCACCTTCAATATGGCAATATTACGTATATCCCCACTAATATACTACCATTACTTCTATCCTTCCCTTACATTTAAGTTCAGCCTCATTAGGTAACCATTCACCCATCTCTAGCGTCTGTGTATCTCTGTGTCCCCTATATTCTACATTATAAGCCTCTGAGTTTACCTTTACCAGGGTCATAATAGAAAAATCATATAATATCTGTCCTTTTGTGTCTGGCTTACTTCAGGGCGTCATTTCTTCTTACTGCTGCATAAAATTCCATCATATGTATACACCACATTTTGTTTATCCACTTATCTGTTGATGGGCACTTGGGTCGTTTCCATCTTTTAGCAATTGTGAATAATGCTGCTATGAACATCAGTGTGCAGATGTCTGTTCGTTTTACTGCTTTCAGCTCTTTTAGGTCTCTGCTGAGTGGTGGTATTGCCGGGTCATAGAGCAACATGATAATTTAGTTTTCTGAGGAACCGCTAAACTGTCTTCCACAGCAGCAGAAACACTACACATTCCCATCAGCGGTGAATAACTATTCCAGTTTCTCCACATCCTCTCCAAAATTTGTAGTTTCCTTTTTGTTTAATAGCGGCTGTTCTTATAGTGTGAGGCAGTATCTCATTGTGGTTTTAATTTGCATTTCCCTAAATGCTACTGGAGATGAGCATGTGCTTTTTAGCATCTGTCTTTGCTCTTTAGAAAAATGTGTATTCATATCTTTTGCCCATTTTGTATGTGGGTTGTTTGTTTTTTTGTTGTTGAGTTGTATGATTTCTTTATATATACAGGATATCAAATCTTTATCAGATAAGTGGTTTCCGAATATTTTCTCCCATTGTGTTGGCTGTCTCTTTATTGTCTGGATCAAGTCTTGTAAGGCACAGAAGCATTTGATTTTTAGGAGCTCCTGCTTATCTATTTTTTTCTTTGGTTACTTGTGCTTTGAGTGTAAAGTTTAAGAAGTTACCTTCTATTGTAAGTCTTGAAGATGTTTCCCTGTATTATCTTACAGGGGTTTTATGGTCTGGCTCTTATATTTAGGTCTTTGATCCACTTTGTTTTTTTTTGTTTTTTTTTTTTTATTAATTAAAAAAAGAATTAACAAAACAATTAGAAATCATTCCAATCTACATGTACAATCAGTAATTCTTAATAACATCACA
The DNA here is from genome assembly GCF_023851605.1 of Tamandua tetradactyla. Lineage (NCBI taxonomy): Eukaryota > Metazoa > Chordata > Mammalia > Pilosa > Myrmecophagidae > Tamandua > Tamandua tetradactyla. The sequence goes on along the minus strand of NC_135333.1, from coordinate 93,926,087 downwards.
TAGTTGCATATTCATCATTTCTTAGTACATTTGCATCGATTTAGAAAAAGAAATAAAAAGACAACAGAATAAGAATTAAAACAATAGAAAGAAAAAAAAAACAAAAACAAAAACAAAAAACCTATACCTCACATGCAGCTTCATTCAGTGTTTTAACATAATTGCATTACAATTGGGTAGTATTGTGCTGTCCATTTCTGAGTTTTTATATCCAGTCCCGTTGTACAGTCTGTATCCCTTCAGCTCCAATTATCCCTTCTCTCTCTCTTTTTTTTTTAATTAACGGAAAAAAAGAAATTAACCCAACATTTAGAGATCATACCATTCTACATATGCAATCATTAATTCTTAACATCATCACATAGATGCATCATCATCATTTCTTAGTACATATGCATTGGTTTAGAAGAACTAGCAACATAACCGAAAAAGATATATAATGTTAATATAGAGAAAAAAATAAAAGTAATAATAGTAAAATCAAAACAAAACAAAACAAAACAAAACAAAAACCTATATCTCAGATGCAGCTTCATTCAGTGTTTTAACATGATTACTTTACAATTAGGTATTATTGTGCTGTGCATTTTTGAGTTTTTGTATCTAGTCCTGTTACACCGTCTGTATCCCTTCAACTCCAATTGGCCATTATCTTACCCTGTTTCTACCTCCTGCTGGACTCTGTTATCAAGGACATATTCCAAATTTATTCTCGAATGTCTGTTCACATCAGTGGGACCATACAGTATTTGTCCTTTAGTTTTTGGCTAGACTCACTCAGCATAATGTTCTCTAGGTCCATCCATGTTATTACATGCTTCATAAGTTTATCCTGTCTTAAAGCTGCATAGTATTCCATCGTATGTATATACCACAGTTTGTTTAGCCACTCTTCTGTTGATGGAGATTTCGGCTGTTTCCATCTCTTTGCAATTGTAAATAACGCTGCTATAAACATTGGTGTGCAAATGTCCGTTTGTGTCTTTGCCCTTAAGTCCTTTGAGTATATTCCCAGCAATGGTATTGCTGGGTCGTATGGCAATTCTATATTCAGCTTTTTGAGGAAGCGCCAAACTGCCTTCCACAGTGGTTGCACCATTTGACATTCCCACCAACAGTGGATAAGTGTGCCTCTTTCTCCGCATCCTCTCCAGCACTTGTCATTTTCTGTTTTGTTGATAATGGCCATTCTGGTGGGTGTGAGATGATATCTCATTGTGGTTTTGATTTGCATTTCTCTAATGGCCAGGGACATTGAGCATCTCTTCATGTGCCTTTTGGCCATTTGTATTTCCTCTTCTGATAGGTGTCTGTTCAAGTCTTTTTCCCATTTTGTAATTGGGTTGGCTGTCTTTTTGTTGTTGAGATGAACAATCTCTTTATAAATTCTGGATACTAGACCTTTATCTGATATATCATTTCCAAATATTGTCTCCCATTGTGTAGGCTGTCTTTCTGCTTTTTTTTTTTTTTTTTTTTTTTTTTTTAATAAGTAAAAGTTTTTATTTATTTTTTTTATTAATTAAAAAAGAATTAACAAAACAATTAGAAATCATTCCAATCTACATGTACAATCAGTAATTCTTAATAACATCACATAGTTGCATATTCATCATTTCTTAGTACATTTGCATCGATTTAGAAAAAGAAATAAAAAGACAACAGAATAAGAATTAAAACAATAATAGAAAGAAAAAAAACAAAAAAAACAAAAACAAAAAACCTATACCTCACATGCAGCTTCATTCAGTGTTTTAACATAATTGCATTACAATTGGGTAGTATTGTGCTGTCCATTTCTGAGTTTTTATATCCAGTCCCGTTGTACAGTCTGTATCCTTTCATCTCCAATTATCCCTTCTCTTTTTTTTTTTTTTTTTAATTAACGGAAAAAAAGAAATTAACCCAACATTTAGAGATCATACCATTCTACATATGCAATCATTAATTCTTAACATCATCACATAGATGCATGATCATCATTTCTTAGTACATTTGCATTGGTTTAGAAGAACTAGCAACATAACCGAAAAAGATATAGAATGTTAATATAGAGAAAAAAATAAAAGTAATAATAGTAAAATCAAAACAAAACAACACAAAACAAAACAAAAACCTATAGCTCAGATGCAGCTTCATTCAGTGTTTTAACATGATTACTTTACAATTAGGTATTATTGTGCTGTCCATTTTTGAGTTTTTGTATCTAGTCCTGTTGCACAGTCTGTATCCCTTCAGCTTCAATTACCCATTGTCTTACCCTGTTTCTAACTCCTGCTGAACTCTGTTACCAATGACATATTTCAAGTTTATTCTCGAATGTCCGTTCACATCAGTGGGACCATACAGTATTTGTCCTTTAGTTTTTGGCTGGATTCACTCAGCATAATATTCTCTAGGTCCATCCATGTTATTACATGCTTCATAAGTTTATCTTGTCTTAAAGCTGCATAATATTCCATCGTATGTATATACCACAGTTTGTTTAGCCACTCTTCTGTTGATGGAGATTTTGGCTGTTTCCATCTCTTTGCAATTGTAAATAATGCTGCTATAAACATTGGTGTGCAAATGTCCGTTTGTGTCTTTGCCCTTAAGTCCTTTGAGTTGATACCTAGCAATGGTATTGCTGGGTCGTATGGCAATTCTATATTCAGCTTTTTGAGGAACCGCCAAACTGCCTTCCACAGTGGTTGCACCCTTTGACATTCCCACCAACAGTGGATAAGTGTGCCTCTTTCTCCGCATCCTCTCCAGCACTTGTCATTTTCTGTTTTGTTGATAATGGCCATTCTGGTGGGTGTGAGATGATATCTCATTGTGGTTTTGATTTGCATTTCTCTAATGGCCAGGGACATTGAGCATCTCTTCATGTGCCTTTTGGCCATTTGTATTTCCTCTTCTGATAGGTGTCTGTTCAAGTCTTTTTCCCATTTTGTAATTGGGTTGGCTGTCTTTTTGTTGTTGAGATGAACAATCTCTTTATAAATTCTGGATACTAGACCTTTATCTGATATATCATTTCCAAATATTGTCTCCCATTGTGTAGGCTGTCTTTCTGCTTTCTTGATGAAGTTCTTTGATGCACAAAAGTGTTTAATTTTGAGGAGTTCCCATTTATTTATTTCCTTCTTCAGTGCTCTTGCTTTAGGTTTAAGGTCCATAAAACCGCCTCCAGTTGTAAGATCCATAAGATATCTCCCAACATTTTCCTCTAACTGTTTTATGGTCTTAGACCTAATGTTTAGATCTTTGATCCATTTTGAGTTAACTTTTGTATAGGGTGTGAGAGATGGGTCTTCTTTCATTCTTTTGCATATGGATATCCAGTTCTCTAGACACCATTTATTGAAGAGACTGCTCTGTCCCAGGTGAGTTGGCTTGACTGCCTTATCAAAGATCAAATGTTCATAGATGAGAGGGTCTATATCTGAGCACTCTATTCGATTCCATTGGTCGATATATCTATCTTTATGCCAATACCATGCTGTTTTGACCACTGTGGCTTCATAATATGCCTTAAAGTCAGGCAGCGCGAGACCTCCAGCTTCGTTTTTTTTCCTCAAGATGCTTTTAGCAATTCGGGGCACCCTGCCCTTCCAGATAAATTTGCTTATTGGTTTTTCTATTTCTGAAAAATAAGTTGTTGGGATTTTGATTGGTATTGCATTGAATCTGTAAATCAATTTAGGTAGGATTGACATCTTAACTATATTTAGTCTTCCAATCCATGAACACGGTATGCCCTTCCATCTATTTAGGTCTTCTGTGATTTCTTTTAGCAGTTTTTTGTAGTTTTCTTTATATAGGTTTTTTGTCTCTTTGGTTAAATTTATTCCTAGGTATTTTATTCTTTTAGTTGCAATTGTAAATGGGATTCGTTTCTTGATTTCCCCCTCAGCTTGTTCATTACTAGTGTATAGAAATTCTACAGATTTTTGAATGTTGATCTTGTAACCTGCTACTTTGCTGTACTCATTTATTAGCTCTAGTAGTTTTGTTGTGGATTTTTCCGGGTTTTCGACGTATAGTATCATATCGTCTGCAAACAGTGATAGTTTTACTTCTTCCTTTCCAATTTTGATGCCTTGTATTTCTTTTTCTTGTCTAATTGCTCTGGCTAGAACCTCCAACACAATGTTGAATAATAGTGGTGATAGTGGACATCCTTGTCTTGTTCCTGATCTTAGGGGGAAAGTTTTCAATTTTTCCCCATTGAGGATGATATTAGCTGTGGGTTTTTCATATATTCCCTCTATCATTTTAAGGAAGTTCCCTTGTATTCCTATCTTTTGAAGTGTTTTCAACAGGAAAGGATGTTGAATCTTGTCGAATGCCTTCTCTGCATCAATTGAGATGATCATGTGATTTTTCTGCTTTGATTTGTTGATATGGTGTATTACATTAATTGATTTTCTTATGTTGAACCATCCTTGCATACCTGGGATGAATCCTACTTGGTCATGATATATAATTCTCTTAATGTGTTGTTGGATACGATTTGCTAGAATTTTATTGAGGATTTTTGCATCTGTATTCATTAGAGAGATTGGTCTGTAGTTTTCTTTTTTTGTAATATCTTTGCCTGGTTTTGGTATGAGGGTGATGTTGGCTTCATAGAATGAATTAGGTAGTTTTCCCTCCACTTCGATTTTTTTGAAGAGTTTGAGGAGAATTGGTACTAATTCTTTCTGGAATGTTTGGTAGAATTCACATGTGAAGCCATCTGGTCCTGGACTTTTCTTTTTAGGAAGCTTTTGAATGACTAATTCAATTTCTTTACCTGTGATTGGTTTGTTGAGGTCATCTATGTCTTCTTGAGTCAAAGTTGGTTGTTCATGTCTTTCCAGGAACCCGTCCATTTCCTCTAAATTGTTGTATTTATTAGCGTAAAGTTGTTCATAGTATCCTGTTATTACCTCCTTTATTTCTGTGAGGTCAGTAGTTATGTCTCCTCTTCCATTTCTGATCTTATTTATTTGCATCCTCTCTCTTCTTCTTTTTGTCAATCTTGCTAGGGGCCCATCAATCTTATTGATTTTCTCATAGAACCAACTTCTGGTCTTATTGATTTTCTCTACTGTTTTCATATTTTCAATTTCATTTATTTCTGCTCTGATCTTTGTTATTTCTTTCCTTTTGCTTGCTTTGGGATTAGTTTGCTGTTCTTTCTCCAGTTCTTCCAAGTGAACAGTTAATTCCTGCATTTTTGCCTTTTCTTCTTTTCTGATATAGGCATTTAGGGCAATAAATTTCCCTCTTAGCACTGCCTTTGCTGCATCCCATAAGTTTTGATATGTCGTGTTTTCATTTTCATTTGCCTCGAGGTATTTACTAATTTCTCTTGCAATTTCTTCTTTGACCCACTTGTTGTTTAAGAGTGTGTTGTTGAGCCTCCACGTATTTGTGAATTTTCTGGCATTCCGCCTCTTATTGATTTCCAACTTCATTCCTTTATGATCTGAGAAAGTGTTGTGTATGATTTCAATCTTTTTAAATTTGTTAAGACTTGCTTTGTGACCCAGCATATGGTCTATCTTTGAGAATGATCCATGAGCACTTGAGAAAAAGGTGTATCCTGCTGTTGTGGGATGTAATGTCCTATAAATGTCTGTTAAGTCTAGCTCCTTTATAGTAATATTCAGATTCTCTATTTCTTTGTTGATCCTCTGTCTAGATGTTCTGTCCATTGATGAGAGTGGGGAATTGAAGTCTCCAACTATTATGGTATTTGTGTCTATTTCCCTTTTCAGTGTTTGCAGTGTATTCCTCACGTATTTTGGGGCATTCTGGTTCGGTGCATAAATATTTATGATTGTTATGTCTTCTTGTTTAATTGTTCCTTTTATTAGTATATAGTGTCCTTCTTTGTCTCTTTTAATTGTTTTACATTTGAAGTCTAACTTGTTGGATATTAGTATAGCCACTCCTGCTCTTTTCTGGTTGTTATTTGCATGAAATATCTTTTCCCAACCTTTCACTTTCAACCTATGTTTATCTTTGGGTCTAAGATGTGTTTCCTGTAGACAGCATATCGAAGGATCCTGTTTTTTAATCCATTCTGCCAATCTATGTCTTTTGATTGGGGAATTCAGTCCATTAACATTTAGTGTTATTACTGTTTGGATAATATTTTCCTCTGCCATTTTGCCTTTTGTATTATATATATCATATCTGACTTTCCTTCTTTCTACACTCTTCTCCATACCTCTCTCTTCTGTCTTTTCGGTTCTGACTCTAGTGCTCCCTTTAGTATTTCTTGCAGAGCTGGTCTCTTGGTCACAAATTCTCTCAGTGACTTTTTGTCTGAGAATGTTTTAATTTCTCCCTCATTTTTGAAGGACAATTTTGCTGGATATAGGAGTCTTGGTTGGCAGTTTTTCTCTTTTAGTAATTTAAATATATCATCCCATTGTCTTCCAGCTTCCATGGTTTCTGCTGAGAAATCTACACATAGTCTTATTGGGTTTCCCTTGTATGTGATGGATTGCTTTTCTCTTGCTACTTTCAAGATCCTCTCTTTCTCTTTGACCTCTGACATTCTAACTAGTAAGTGTCTTGGAGAGCGCCTATTTGGGTCTAATCTCTTTGGGGTACGCTGCACTTCTTGGATCTGTAATTTTAGGTCTTTCATAAGAGTTGGGAAATTTTCAGTGAAAATTTCTTCCATTAGTTTTTCTCCTCCTTTTCCCTTCTCTTCTCCTTCTGCGACACCCACAACACGTACTTTTGTGCGCTTCATATTGTCCTTGAGTTCCCTGATACCCTGTTCAAATTTTTCCATTCTTTTCCCGATAGTTTCTGTTTGTTTTTGGAATTCAGATGTTCCATCCTCCAAATCACTAATTCTATCTTCTGTCTCTTTGAATCTATCATTGTATGTATCCATTGTTTTTTCTATCTTTTCTACTTTGTCCTTCACTTCCATAAGTTCTGTGATTTGCTTTTTCAGTTTTTCTATTTCTTCTTTATGTTCAGCCCATGTCTTCTTCATGTCCTCCCTCAATTTATCGATTTCGTTTTTGAAGAGGTTTTCCATTTCTGTTCGTATATTTAGCATTAGTTGTCTCAGCTCCTGTATCTCATTTGAACTATTGGTTTGTTCCTTTGACTGGGCCATCTTTTCAATTATTTGAGCGTGATCCGTTATCTTCTGTTGGCGTCTGCGCATTTAGACAGATTTCCCTGGGTATTGGATCCAAAAGTTTGGAAGATTTTCCTGTGAAATCTCTGGGTTCTGTTTTTCTTATCCTGCCCAGTAGGTGGCGCTCCTGGCACACGTTTGTCTGCGGGTCCCACCAGTAAAAGGTGCTGTGGGACCTTAAACTTTGGAAAACTCTCGCCGTCCGGGGGGTTCGCTAGCCGAAGCGGCTTTAGCCGGCCCAGGGTCCGAACACAGGGAGGGTTGCTGGTCGCCGCAGCCCGGGAAAGAGCCTGTCCGAATTTCCTAGTCGGCCCTGGGCGACAAGCGTGGCGAGAGGGCGCCAGCGGCAGTGGCCCGCCCGGGAGAGTGCACGTTCCCCGGGAGTCACGGGTTTGGAAGGGGCCTCCCCCACCCGTCACCGTTCTCCACGGCCTGGGGATTTCCGATCCAGTTCTCTCAGTTGGTCCGGGGGGCTGCACGTGGTGTGGGCGCCAGCCGCCTTGGTTTCAGGGGACCGCCTCTCCAATTCTCCCAGCCGGCCCGGGAAGGGGGAAGGGAGTAACTCCGGCCGCTTCCCGCCCCGCCCGGTGAGGCCCGCGCGCCTCCGCGATCTCACCCGAGCTGCTTCTCTCAGCCAGCCAGCCATTCCAGGATGGGGTACGCTGTCTTTTTTATCTCTGTTGTGGCTTTGGGCGCTTTCTGTATCGTTTCTAGTCCCCTAGTAGCTGCCCTGGAGAAGAAACTAAGATCCACGCGTCTTACTAAGCCGCCACCTTCAGATTTCCTTTGATCCACTTTGAGTCAATATTTGTATAGGGTGTAAGTAAGGGTTCTCTTTCATTCTTTTGGCTGCTGATATCCAGTTCTTCCATGCCCATTTATTGAAAAGACTATTCTGTCCTAGTTCAGTGGATTTAGGGGCCTTGTCAAAGATCAATTGATCATAGAGTTGGTGGTATATCTCCACACTCTTGATTTAATTCCATTGGTCAGTACTTCTATTTTTGTTTCAGGACCATGCTGTTTTGACCACTGTGGTTTTATAGTAAGCTTTAAAATCAGGAAGTGTTAATCCTCCCACTTGGGTCTTCTTTTTTAGAATAGTTTTAGCTATTTGAGGGCTCTTTCCCTTCCAAATAAATTTGATAACTAGCTTTTCCATGTGTTCTCATTATGTTGTTGGAATTTTGATTGGTGCTACATTGAATCTGTATATCAGTTTGGGTAGAATTGACATCTTAACTATATTTAACCTTGCTATCCATGAGCATGGAACATCTTTCATCTATTTAGATTTTCTTTGATTTCTTTTAGTAATGTTTTGTAGTTTTTTGTGTGCAGTTCCTTTACATCCCTGGTTAAGTTTATTCCTAGATATGTGATTCTTTTAGTTGCTATTTTGAATGGAGTTGTCTCCTCAGTTAGGTCATTACTTAAATATAGAAACATTACTGATTTTTGTACATTAATCTTGTATCCCACCACTTTGGTGAATTTGTTTCATTTTATTTATTTTAAAATACTGGAAATAACTAGTGTCCTTTGTAAGTTTATAAGGTATGATTTCAGAAAATTTGCTGAAGGAGAGAGATCTGACAGAAGAAGTAGTTAAGACATGGCTCTACAGGCCGAAGATAATGGAGACCTGGATTAGGATAATAGAATAGGAACGGGGAGAAACATTTTCATGCCGCTATGTGTCCTGATTTTTTCACCTGTGAGAGACTGGATTTTGTGCCTGGTTGACATGTGTTATCAGAGCCTTGAAGGGAAGACCATACTTTTAAAATAAATTGTGCTGAATGTAGGTAGAAGAGACTAATTGGTTAAGAGCTGAGACCAGCTAACAAGTTCTTAATCTCTTTGAACATCAATTTCTTTATCTGTAAAATACAAGTAATAACAGTGGTGATACTACCGTTTGGTGTGTTGAAAGGATTAAATGACATTATGCATGAACTACCTTAGCTTAATGCCTGTATAGTCATAGGTGTGTAATTGACTGATTCAAATAAAAGGGTTCTGCCAGCCCATGTTGCTTATTTTTGGCTCTGCAGGCAGGTGTCAGTGCCCTGTTCCCTTCTTTCAACCCAGGTCTCATTCGGGACTCCCCAGAAAAGGTCAAAGTATACCTTGGAAGGTCTTACCACTACTCCCCATTCAGACCAAAGCTATTTTCCAAGAGATTCTGGAACCAATAAGGTTAGATGAGGAATAAGAAACTAGTAGGAGGGGACTATGGCTGAACACAGGATGTCAAGGAGGTCAGAAGTGTTAGCCCAGTAAAGCAGAGAGGGGAAAGCAGCTGCTTCTTGGCAGACCCTTTAGCTACCAAGAGGTGCCCAGAATTAATCCACAGGGTCTAAGACCCGAGGCCAGGAGTCCATGAGTGGGTCTTCAATGTGTTCAATCCATACTCCAACAGAAAGGATTCTCTGGGAGGACTATTCTTCCTGGGATTGATTTTTTTTTTTAAATATTTTTATCAACAAATATCCACACATACAGTCTAACCATATTATACAATCAATGGCTCACAATATCATCCCATGCTTATGTATTCTTTACCATGATCATTTTTAGAACATTTGTATCATTCCAGAAAATAATTAAAAACAGAAAAATAGAACTCATATATCCCATACTCCTTACTCCTCCTTCTCATTGACCCACAGCATTTCAATCTACCCAATTTTTACCCTTTATCAACCCCTATTAATTATTTTTTATACTTTATTATTTTTTTTAAAACTCATCTGTCCATACCCTGGATAAAAGGAGCATCTAGACACAAGGTTTTCACAATCACACAGCCACATTGTAAAAGCTATGTAGTTAGACAGTCTTCAAGAATCAAGGCTACTGGAATACAGTTCAACAGTTTCAGGTACTTCTTTCTAGCTTCTCCAATACCTCATAAACTAAAAAGGGGTATCTATATAATGCATAAGAATAACCTCCAGGATATCCTCTCGACTCTGAAATCTCTCAGCCACTGAAACTTTATTTTGTCTCATTCCTCTCTTCCCTCTTTTGGACAGGAATGCTTTCTCATTCCCATAATGCTAGGCCCTGGTTCATCCCTGGGAGTCAGGTTGTATGTTTCCAGGGAGGTTTACACCCCTGGGAGTCATGTCCCACGTAGTGGGGGAGGGTAGTGAGTTCACCTTCCAAATTGACTTAGAGAGGCCACTTCTAAGCAACAAGAGGTTCTCTGGGGATGACTCTTAGGCATAATTATCAATAGACTTAGCTTCTTTGTAGGAATAAGCTTCATAGAGGTGACCCCCAAGATTGAAGGCTCAGGCTATTGATTTGGTTGTCCCCACTATTTACGAGAATATCAGGAATTCTCCAAATGAGGAAGCTGAATATTTCCTCCTTCTTCCCCAGTCCCCAAGTGGATTTTGCAAATATTTTTTTATTCTCTGCCTAAATTACTCTGGGATATATTGGGGCATCACACTAACCTGTTCAAACCAACAAGATCTTATGCCCTATTCAAGATTCCATGTAATTATGATGTTCAAGTAAACTGACCATACAAGTTAAATTAGATAACGTACTACCCAAAATATAAATTTTGCAACAGATAAATATCTCTCCTTTTGGTCTTGGAGAGAGGTTGAAGTTTGAAAATATGGGCCATATCATCCTTTACCTTAGTCCTATCCAGATCAGCTTCATTCATATCTCTACTTGAAGCCTGATCACTTTTTCAATGTTTCAAACAGTTCCTATATGGAGCAGTGGTGACTGTCATACCTTCAGAGCTCTAATTCTGAGTCTCAGGTGTCATATAAATGCCCGAAGTTTCTAGGAACAACCAGGTTACATACAAACAGCTCCACATCTCAGAATTTAGAAATAGCAGTTACAGCTCTTGGATATATGTGACTGCTGCAAGAACTTACAATCTAGGGCCCTTTACAGTAGGCCCCAATCTGATAACCCATGCTCTTGACTTCAGTTTACCAGGTTTTTATATGGTAGTTAGTCTGTATGAGTGGGGCATGATAATATTTTGTCTTTTTGTTTCTGGCATTTCATTCAACGTGTAGTCCTTAAGTTTCATTCAACTCCTTGTGTGCCTCACAACTTTATTCCTTGTTGCAGTTGCTCAGTAGTCTATTATATGTCTATTCCACAATTCCCCCTTCGATTTCTCATTTGTTATACTCTTAAGCCACTTCCATCCATTGGGATTTGTGATCCCTGCTACCATAAACTCCAGTGTGCAAATGTCCATTTGCGGCCCCACTCTCAGTTCCTCCTGCTATATACCTAGCAATGGAGTTGCAAGATCATATGGCAGCCCCACCCCTAGCCTCCTGTGGAAGGATTTGTTTTTGATAGCCTTCTGGGTCCTTGAAAGCTAGCCTCATCTATAACTTGTGTTTCCAGAACCTCAGTTTAGTCTTTCTCCATACTTTCCCCTTCCCTGCAGAGAAAGAATCTTGTTATAGTATACAGGACTGGGAGTCACAAGACCTGTGTTGTAATTGTAGGTTTTCTACCTCGGCCTTGTTTTCTTTATCTTTAAAATGAGCAATGCACCCCAGATGATCTTGAAGGACCCTTCCTACCCTCTGTCAATCTGAGATTTCCCAAACTGCGACCACTGATGTAACCTCAGCTTGCCTTTGAAGAGGTGGCAAGGGATGGTGAAGTCAAGGTCGTAAAAGGAAAGCTCTAGCCTTACGGGGACCATGGATGAGCTTCAAGGACCCATGAACACTGAAATAGTAGGTGTGTGTGTGTATTTCTGCATTTTTTCCCCCTTTTTTAGAGAGAGTGGTCCATAGATATCCTTAGAGTCTCAAATCGATCCAAACATGTTAGCAGTTTCTGCTCTATAATGGCAAAGTTGAAAGAGTATTTTCTAGTATTGGGGAAGATTTGGGGGAGTCAAGCACTATTCTAACTGATTTAGGGAAATTAAGCACTCTCGTACTCTCTTAGTGAAAATGTGAGAGGATGTAATAGCCCTGTATTGCTACTGTAACAAATCACCAAAAACATGATGGCTTGAAACAAAACAAAAATGTATCATCTTACAGTTCTTGTAGGTCAGAATTACAAAATTAGTTTCACTGGGTTAAAAGCAAGGTGTTGACAGTACTGGTTCCTTCTGGAGGCTCCAGGAAAGAATCTGTTCCTTACCTCTTCCAGCTTCTAGAGGCTGTTGGCATGCCTTGGCTCATGCCCTCATCACTTCAGTCTCTGCTTCCCTGGTCACATTGCCTTCTTCTCTGATTCTGATCTTTCTGCCTCCCTTTTACAAGGACCTTTGTGATTATATTGGGCCCACCTGGATAATCCAGGCTAGTCTTCCCACGTAGGATCCTTAACTTGATCATACCCGCAAAGTCTTCATCATGTAAGGTTCCATATTCACAGGTTCTAGAAATAAGGATATAGACTTTTTTTGGGGACTAATTTTCATCCTTCCACAAGCCATTTGAGGAGAGCAACATTTTAAATGTTCATAGCCTTTGACTCACCAATTTCATTTCCAAAGATTTATCCTATAGGTATAACTGTACATGTATATGAAAATGTATGAGCAAAGATGTCCATTACAGCAGAGTTTATACTACTGAAATAACCTGTCCAACTGATAATTTGTAGAAAATAGAAAAATAATTAAATACAGTATGGAATACTCATACATTAGAATATTTTGAAAAGATATAATATATCTGAAAAGAAAATACTAAAAGTATATAGTATTCTGAAAAGAAGTATATCCATATATAGTGATATAGAAAAGTCTCCAGAATACATGGTAAAGTGAAAAGAGCAACTTGAAATACAATGTGCATAATATGATCTCTTTTTTTAAAAACATACTCCATACTGTTATGGATATGTGAGCTTAGATAATTTTTAGATGGATACCAAAGGAAAAATGGTAATGGTGATGATTGCATCTTGCATGTAGGGCAGTCAGGGGGCCAAAAAAAAAAGAAAGTGCTTAAAGTTATCTCTGATAAAGATTTAGAGAGTAGCAATTTGGTCCTTCATATTTTTTTATGTTTTTATTAGCATTTATAAACAATTTTCCAAAGATAGAAAGGCTCTCTGTGTTAGCTCTTGCACAGACTAGAAGTCCCACCTGTGCTTCCTTGAATTCTTAGAGCCCTCTTAATAACAACCTTTCCTGCTGTGATCCATTTGACACCTTTCATTCACTACTAGTATGAGCCAGTAGATGATAAAGACCTCAGTCATATATAGTTCCTACTGTACATACTACTTTAGCATTAGTAACTTGAATTAATCAAGCAGTGTGTGTAATGAAGAATAACAGAAAGTTGTAATATAGTGTTTATTCTGTTTTATTATATTACTCTTATTTTAAATTGTATCATTCATTGCAAGTTAATTTTTGTTTGTGTCCACAATGTTATGTTTTATACCAATATAATAATCTTTTAATTCTTAATATTTTTAGTTTTAAATAACTTAGAGGAAATCTTTATAGGAAAATGTGTTTAATGGATATTGATAAAATATTTCTTCAGAATTAAATTTTTCTTATCCTGTATTATAACATAAGATGTTTAATAGATTTGCTATAGCCATTGAGTTCAGCTTATTAGGTGCTGAGTTTTTGAAACAGTTTTTAGTGCCTGGAGTTAGTATAGACTATATGTGCCAAGAAACCTTGTAGATCAATCTAACTAAGAAAAACTCTAAGGAATTCTCCATTTTTTTCCATTGTGCAAAATTTTATGCCATCAGATAACAGATATTCCTGCTTTAATAAAATGTGTTATGTCAAGACCCAGCTACATCATTCATATTAATAATAAATTGGTATTAAAACAAGATTTACCATGTTAATTACAGTCTTCCAAAGGTCTTTTCTTTTTCTTTTTTTTTTTTAAATTTTTGTTGTAGTAACATATATATACAAAACAGAATTTCCCACTTTTATTTGTACAACAAATCATTTTAATCACATTCACAATATTGTGCTACTATTACTACCACACATTATCAAAATTTTTTATCAGCCCAAGCAGAAACTCTGTACCCATTAAACAATAATTCTCTAGTCTATCCCTATTCCAACCTGTAATCTGTAATCTGCTTTTTGTCTTTATGAATTTGTTTATTTTAGGCATTTCATTTCAGAGAAATCATGCAATATCTGTCTTTCAGTTTCAAGTTTATTTCATTCAACTTGATGTCTTCAAAGCTTATCCATGTTCTTATATGTATCAGAACTTCATTCTTTTTTACAACTGAGTAATACTCTGTTGTATGCAGATGTGACATTTTATTTATCCATAATCTGTTGATGGACACTTGGGGTGCTTTCTACCTTTTGGCTATTGTGAAAAACGCTGTTCTGAACATTGTTGTTCAGGTATCTGTGTGAGTCTCTGCCTTCAATCCTTTGGGACGTATACCTAGAAGGGGGATTGCACATTGTATGGTAATTCTATATTTAACTTTTTGGGGGGCTGCCAAACTGTTTTCTGTAGTAGCTGCACTATTTCGCATTCCCACCAACAATGTATGAGGTTTTTTTTGTGTGTGTGAGGTTTCATTTTTACCACATCCTTGGCAGCACTTATTTTCCATTATTATTATTTTGTAAATCGCTGTTCAAAGGGGGTTTAAATTGGTATCTCATTTTGGTTTCGATTTGCTTTTCCCTAGTGGCTAATGATATCATTTTTCATGTGCTTATTGGCCATTTGTATATTTTCTTAGGAGAAATGTCTATTCAAATCTATTGCCTATGCTTAAATTGGGTTATTTGTCTTTTACGCTGTTTAGTTGTAAGAGTTCTTTATATAGTCTGGGTATTAAACCCTTATTAGATATATGGTTACCACCTATTTTCTCCTTTCTGTTGATTATCTTTTCACTCTGTTGTTGGTGTCTTTAGATGCATACAAGTTTTTAATTTTGAATAAGTTCAGTATATGAAATTTTTCTTCTGTGCTCATGGTTAGGGGTCGTCTCACAGGTCTTTAATAATAATTGGTTAATGAAATTTGGCTTCCATAGGATTTCATATATAGTATAAAATGGAGGAATATTTCTATAAAATTACAGTGAGTGACCCTTATAATATCACTTGGATGCTTCTTTTTTTTTTTGTTTCTCCAGAATTTGCCCTTCATTTATGTCTGCATTTTTTTTTCTTCATAATTTGCAGGCATCATGATCGGAAAATGTGTATAATAGGACTGAGTATCCTTTTGGAATTGCAAAATCGACCTCCTTCCGTAGATGCTGTGGTGGGACAGATTGTTCCATCAATTCTTTTCCTCTTCCTTGGCCTAAAGCAGGTCTGTGCTACCAGACAACTGATAGACCGAGGAGATCACTCCAAAGCAGAGAAAGCTGATGCAGAAGATAATGGTAAAGTCTTCTAATTGCAGTGAATGCTGTGATTGAGTTTGGTTTGAGTTTTTTTCCTTTGAATTTTAGTCTGCTTGGAGCCATTAAATAGATTTATATTCTTTGAGCTGCTGCACATTTAACATATATTATGTGCTTAGTTGGCTAGTTGTATAATATGGTGTAAATTTAGATTTGTGTGCCTCTTAAAACTTAAACTCTCAATGATTTCTTATTGAGCTAATTTATACATTGGGAAATACATTGGTAACAGAATCAGATGGACTTGACAACAAGTTAGTGACCTTGTATTTCATTTTTTTATTTGTCAGTGTTAACTGCCTCAGTGAGGGCAGCATCCATCAGTTAAAGGAAACATTTGATTAAGAGTAGAAGCGTCTGTACAGCAGATTAACAGAGAGTGCCTGTTTTTAATAATTCTTAGATGACTGACTCATCATCAGACAATTTTAATTGGGAGATATGTTTGGGGTTCAATATTATGAATTTAGAATAAAGTGCTTAAATGAAGATGATGTGCTTAAATCCAGAGTCAAAATGTTAGACCTCTATTTTATTTGATGAGATTGCAAATCTACTTGATGTAGAACCCAAAAAGTATCATTATCCAATTCCAAATGGAATTTTCCTTCTTCTGGTTAAAAGCAGAGTCTTCTTTAACTGGGAAAAAAATCAGGACTCTTCCTGGAAAACATGCTATTTTTTTGTGTTAAATTATATGTGATGTCAACATATACTTAAGCCTTTTGCCTTAAATGGCATTATCCCAGATTGTTCATGTATAAGGAACTGTAAACTACCTTTCCCTATCTTAACACAAAGGACAACTCTCAGTTGTCTGTTTTCCAAATTCTGTGTAGGTCTGTTGCATTAAATGTATTTTGGTTGAGTACATGCCAACAATTATAAGACAGAATTATTTTGTCAGTATGTTGTTTTCTTTTCTTTACCTGATTTCTTGCTTTGCTTTTTATGTGTTGACTTATAACCGATATGGCTTGAAGGGAAACTTCCTAGTAATATCACAAACTTTCTTGTCTTAATTTCCTACTAAAGTGTGGAATGATTAACTAGCAAAGGCATTTCTTGCCATTTTTGTAATCATTCCTTTGCCATAATTTTTTTCCTCACATATTTGGTCCAAACTATATTTTCTTACCTCTAAAATCACTTTAGGGGTAGTTAGTCCTGGAGCTTCCTATGGTGTGTTTTATGGAAATAGTTTACTTTTTGTTTGTATGCTGTATGATGGGGGTCACATTCCATTCTTTTCCCATGTGTCTATCCCGTTATTGCAGCACCATTTGTTGCTTGTTTTTTTGGGGGAAGTGTACGGTCTGGAAATTGAACGCAGTTCTTCTGTGTGGCAGTCAAGAATTCTACCATTGAACTATCCTTGCACACCCTGTAGAAATAGTTTTAAATTAATATTGCCTGATTTGGGTTGACTACAAATTTTTTCTCTTACATTGATTTTATTCTGCATTTATTGCTTTCTGGTTAGTTATAATACTGGTCTAACTGCTAGGGACAGACTGGCACTGAAAATAGAAATGGAATCCATGTTGATATGTAATTCAGCTTTTAACTTTTCAGCTCACATATAATTAACTGTTTCTCTTTACATTTTCATTTCTTACCATTTCAATAGTTTGGGAGTTTCTGAGCAGTTTATGTTCAACTTAGTTAATTATTAAAATACCTGCATTCCCATGGGTAGGCCACTGTTATTTAAGACTCATGTACTGACTGCACATTCACTTAATGTGAATGCAAAATTATGTGGTAGTCTTTCCATTTTCAGAATGTTATTTTATAATCTTTGTTTTATGCATAGAATTGTGTTTTGTCCTTATGTGTTTTGATTCCTTTTAAATAACTAATGGTTTCACAGAGGAGATTTCGAGTGATGAAGAGGAGACAAATGTAACTGCTCAAGCAATGCAGTCAAATAATGGAAGAGGTGAAGAAGAGGAGGAGGATGATGATGACTGGGATGAAGAGGTATTGGAAGAAACTGCCCTTGAAGGATTCAGCACTCCTCTTGACCTTGACAGTAATGTGGATGAATATCAGTTTTTCACACAAGCTCTGCTAAGTATGTTTTTATTTCATGAATACTCAGATATTTTTCTAAACAATTTCTTCTCTTCCTCCTGTTACAAGTTGTTTTGGGATCTGCCAAAATTGGTCTTTATTGTTTTTCTATTAGTTTATATTAATCCCCCAAACATATACAAAATGGGAGAGAATAGCACAGTGGATTACCCATCTCCTCATCACCCAATCCCAAGTATCTCAGTAATATGTTCCTTAAATATTGTGGCCATAAACTTATTAATATTTTAGTTCCTATGGGAAAGAACAGGAAATAAAGCTGCCACAAGAGTGATCTTTTAATTACTACATAAGCAATTTAACAGTTTTGTACAACAAAAGATATTATAGGTAGTTAAAGAACTATAAAAAATTGGGGAAAATATTTGCCACATACATAGCATAGAATTAAGATTCACATATACACGCTCCTTCTACAAATGAATAAGACAAATAACCCAACTGAAAAATGGGAGTTGTAAATGACAAGTTTACAGAATAAAAACAAATAATAAACCATTGAAAATATTTAGCAATTTATTAATAATCAAATAAATTATGGAAAAAAATCTCATAAATATGATTTTGTTATAGTTACATAGTATAGCTATGATTGTAACATGATTTTAACTTATTTCCAGTGTTGGGCGTATAATATTATTTCCAGTTTTTGCTATACCAGCATTGTTAAAGTGAGCATCCTTGTGTATAAAACATTGTTACTAACTTAGCATTTGTAGTATGATATATTGCCATTACTTAGTTTTAAAATACCATTAATGAAAGTGGAACCACCTCCATAGTTTTATTGATGTTCAGTATAATATTATATTCTGATATGGAAAAATGTATTTTGGAAAGCTTAAGCTCAGATAGGCAAGTGAGAAGGCAATATAGTATTTCAGTTCACTAGGGCTAATCAAGCCAGTAGACTCCATAGCAATAATAAATGTACCTCATCCTGTGAAAGATTCATTTTAAAAAGTAAGATCACAAAAATTTCTGTAATGGGGAATTTTTCTGGCATCAGCCACATGTCTGTTTTTTTCTGTTGTGTTTAGATCTTTCCCATTTCAAGATTTTTAAAAGTTTCTTCTTTATTTTCTTCTAGCATATGTATAGTTAAAAAACATTCAGATCTTTAATCCATGTAGAATTAATTTGGGGAAATGGTATGAGATAAGGTCTTTATTTTTTCAAATGGATAGACAAACACGATTTAAAAAAATTTTTTTACTGAGTTGTCTTCATGTACCGTACAGTACAGTCCATCCAAAGTATACAGTATAACATCATCACATTTATGTATATGTTTGTGTATTCATTACCATGGTCATTTTTAGCACATTTGCATCATTCCAGAAAAAGAAATAAAAATCCAGAAGAAAACCTCATACATCCCAAACCCCTGACCTTTCCCTCTCATTGACCACTAGTATTTGCAATCTACTCAATTTTTTTTTACCCCTTATGCCTCCATTACTTGTTTATTTTCTCCTTTTTTAAATAAAATATCTTTCCATTTCATTATTTAATGTTATAAATACCAATAATGAAGATAAAACAGCCTCTGTGTTTTTTACTGATGTTTAGTATACTATTATATTGTGATACAAAAAAAATGTGTTTTGTAAAACTTAAGCCAAAATACAAGTGAGATGATGTAGTATTTCAGTTCACTAAGGCTAATAGGTTTTCACAATTACATGGTCACATTGTAAATGTATATAGTTATACAATTGTCTTCAAGAATCAAGGCTACTGGAATACAGTTCAGCAGTTTCAGGTATTTCTCTTTAGCCACTCCAATACACCATAAACTAAAAAGAGATACCTGTATAATGCATAAGAATAACCTCTAGGGTAACCTTTTGACTCTGTTTGAAATCTCTCAGCTGCTGAAACTTTATTTTGTCTCAATTCTTCTCTTCTCCCTTTTGGTCAAGAAGGCTTTCTCAATCCCTTGATTCTGGGTCCTGACTTATCCCTAGGAGTCATGTCCCACTTTGTCAGGGAGATTTACACCCCGTGGAGTCACATCCCATGTAGTGGGGAGGGGAGTGAGTTCACCTGATGAGCTAATTTAGAGAGAGGCCACTTCTGAGCAACAAAAGAGGTTCTCTGGGGCTGACTCTTAAGCATAATTATAAGTAGGCTTATCCTATCCTTTGCAGGAATAAGTTTCATAGGGGCATACCCCAATATCGAAGACTCAACCTGTTGAATAGTTGTCCCCACTGCTTACAAGAATATCAGGAGTCACCAAATGGGGAAGTTGAATGTTTCCTCCTTTCTCCCTAGTCCCCTAAGGGAACTTTGCAAATACTTTTTTAATTCACTGCCCAGATTACTCTGAGATATATCAGGGCATCACACTAACCTGGATAAACCAACAAGATCTCACACCCTATTCAAGATTCCATGTACTTGTGGTGTTAAGTAAACTGACCATACAAGTAGAATTATGTAATGCGCTACCCAAAATATAAGTTTTGCAACAGATAAACATCTCTCCCTTTGGTCTCATACAGAAGTTGAAATTTTACAATATGGACAATATCATCCTTTACCTTGTATTCTCATCTACCCCAGTCCTATCCAGATTAGTTTCATTCATATCTCTAGTCAAAGTCTGATCCCTTTTTAAATGTTTTAAACAGCTCCTATATGGGGTAGTGCTGACTTTCATAGCTTCAGAGCTCTAAGTCTTGAGTCTCAGATGTCATATAAATACCTGAAGTTTCTGGGAATGACCAGGTTATATACAAACAGCTCAGTATCTCATAATTTAGAAATAGCAGTTACAACTCCTGAATATATGTGACTGCTGTTAAGAGCTTACAATCTAGGACCCTTTACAGTGGGCCCCAACCTGATAATCCATGCTCTTGACTTCAGTTCTCCAAGTTTTTATATTATAGTTAGACCACATGAGTGCGGCATGATAACATTTTGTCTTTTTGTTTTTGATATTTCATTCAACATACAGTTTTTAAGTTTCATTCACCTACTTGCATGTCTCACAACTTCATTCTTTTTTTGCAGTTGCTAGTAATCCGTTTTATGTCTACACTACAGTTCCTTCCATTTCTCAGTTGATGTACCCTTAGGCCACCTCCATCCATTGCAAATCATGAATGCTCCCGTCATAAACACTAGTGTGCAAATGTTCTTTTGTATCCCCACTTTCAGTTCCTCCAAGTATATACCTAGTAACAGGTTTGCAGGATCATATGGCAGCCCCACACCTAGCCTCCTGTGGAGACACCACACTGTCCTCCAGAGGGTCTGCACCACTGCTTCCCTACCAAGAATGAATAGGTACACCTCTTTCTCCACATTTTCTCCGGCATTTATATCTTCTTGTTCATTTTTTTCCCTTAAAACTTGTTTTTTTCACATAGCTGTGCATTTATCATTACAGTTGAGTTTTTTTCCCTTCCTGGTGAAAAATAGCATATGTACAAAAAAGCAATAAATTTCAAAACATTGCAACAATTAGTTGTAGAACAGATTTCAGAGTTTGGTATGGATTGCAATTCCACAATTTTAGGTTTTTACTTCTAGCTATTTTAAGATACTGGAGAAAGAAAAAATATCAATGTAATGATTCAATGATCATACTCATTTGTTAACTCCTACTTTTTCTGCATAACTCCACAGTCACCTTTGATCTTTCTCCCACTCTTTAGGGGTATTTGGGCTATGCCCATTCTAACTTTTTTCATGTTGAAAGGGGCGGTCAAAAATATGGGATGGGGGATAGTACTAGTTGATGTTCTGGAGAGGCTGGCCCCTCTGCATTTCAGGACTTACATGTCCTGGGACCCATCTGGAGGTTGTAGATTTCTGGAAAGTTACCCTAGTGCATAGAACCTTTGTAGAATCTTATATAACGCCCTAGGTGTCCTTTAGGATTGTTAGGAATGTTTTTGATTGGGGTTTGGCAAGATGACCTCCAGAGTGGCCTCTCAACTCTATTCGAACTCTCTCAGCCACTGATACCTAATCTGTTACACTTCTTTTCCCCCTTTTGGCCAGGATGGAATTGTTGACTCCAGGGTGCCAGGGCCAGACTCATTCCTGGGAGTCACTTCACACTACCGGGAGACTTTTACCCCTGAGTGTCATGTCCCATGTAGGGGGTTGGGAAGTGGTTTTACTTGCAGAGTTGGGCTTAGAGAAAGGCCACATCTGAGCAACAGAAGAGGTCCTCCAGAAGTAACTCTTAGGCATACCTATGGGTAGACGAAGCTTCTCTGCTATATACAAAAGCTTCACAAGAGCAAGACTCAAGATCAAGGACTTGGCCTATTGATTTAGGTGTCCTTAATGTTTGACACAGTATCAGGGTTTTCCCAAGTGGTAAAGTTTAATAGTTCCATATATATTTTTTTCTCTCTCTCTGTTCATTTTTAAACAGTTTTATTCACATATTATATAGTCCAACCTAAGTACAAAATCAACAGTTCCTGGTATATTCATATAGCTGTGCTTCACCACTACGATCTATATGAGGACTTTTCCTTTTCTTCCTCGAAGATTCCCTTATTCCTCTCCATCATCCCCAGCTTTTTGGCATTTAGTTTTGGCATATTACCTTTGTTACATTCAATGGAATGTTAGACCGTTGCCTTGATTGTGTTTTTTCCTGTGTACCATCCCATTTTCAGCATCTTACAATGTGGACATTCATTTGTTCTCCTTCGTGCAAAGGCATTGCCATATATACACATTTAATTACTGTCATTGTCCCCCCTAGTATTCCTAAGTTATACTGTCTCGATCTTTGCCCTCTATCTTTCCTTTTGGTGTCATACATGCCCTCAGCCCTTCTCCTTTAACCACACTCACATTCAGCTTCATTCAGTGTACTTCTAGTACCATATTATCTATTTCTGAATCTTTATAATCAGTCCTGTTGCACATTCTATACTTTTTCAGCACCAAATGCCAAATCTCTACCCTATTTCTATCTCCTGATAACCTGTATTCTTAACTTTAACTCTCATAGTTTACTTATTAATGTTAGTTCATATTAGTGAAACCGTATAGTATGTATCCTTTTGTTTCTGGCTAATTTCACGCAGCATAATGTCCTCAAGATTCACCCACGTTATTACATGCTTCATGACTTCATTCTGTCTTAACCGCGGTGTAATGCTCCATCATCTGTATATACCACAGCTTGTTTAGCCACTCGTCCATTGATGGATATAAATAATCCATTCTTCCTACATGTACTGTTCTTATCATATACTTTTGGAATGTCATTGTTAAAGATTTGCACTATGCAAATCCCTCTCCAAAAAATGAAAAAATAATTGTGAAAAAATAGTATCTGAGTGCCACATGTGTTAGACACTTACAGCTATATTATATCCTATAATTTTTGTAAGAATGCTATAAAATAAGTGGTAGAATAGTGGTATCTGTATTTTACAAATAAGAAAACACTAGTTAGGAGAAATTAAGGGACTTTCCTTGCTGCCATGTGGTAGAGTGGGGAACTGATCCTAAGGTGCTCTCTGTTATTTCATATCAGCCTTCATTTATGAAATAATTATCAACAAATATTTGTTGAGTACCTGCTTGTGGAAGACCTAAAAATAGACATGCTAATCCCTACTTTCAAGCAGTTTCTGAGAGCCGAGGAAAGGTACATCTGAGAACTGTGGCAAGGGGAGTAGCTTAAGTTTCAATTGTATTTGTATCTGTAATGTTTTATTTATTAAAGAGTAAGGGAGAGAGAAACACGTGGAAAAGAATACTGGATATTGAGATTTGATAAAACAAGATAGTGGGGGATACATGGGTATTTATTGTATCAGTCTTTAGATTTTAATGTATGTTAAACTGATAACACAGTATTGTAATAGGTGCCAAATGAGTAATAACAAATATGCTTTAGGAATTAATTGCTGAGAGAGATTTTAGTGAATTTCTAAGTCTGGAAAAAGGAAAGAGAAATAGGATTTAATCTGGACTTTGAAGAATAGGCGGGAATTAGAAGCAGAGAGCACAGGATGGATATTCCAAAATGTGGAGAAAATAAGAGTGTGAATGTGGGGAACAAGGGAGGAATGCTGCTAGGCAGTTGTTT
Source organism: Tamandua tetradactyla (assembly GCF_023851605.1). NCBI lineage: Eukaryota > Metazoa > Chordata > Mammalia > Pilosa > Myrmecophagidae > Tamandua > Tamandua tetradactyla. The sequence continues at coordinate 93,902,358 of NC_135333.1, read as the reverse complement.
GCAGACATGGCCGTGCATTAGGATTACCACAGAAGCTTTGACGACTTAAGTGGGATCTCAGTGTGTGTATTTTAAAACTGCTCAAGTGTTATTTAAGCAGCCTCTTTGCATTGGTATATGGGCACTGCAGTGTCTGTTAAGGAATAAAATAGGACTACATTGTAGCATTCTTAAATTCTGGACTGAGGTGGTCTTTTATCCCATTGCCCATTGAAGTGTTGTTTACTGTTTTATTTCAGGAGACTTATTAGGTAGTGATGTGCAAGAAATACTGAAGGGACTAGACTCAGGCACCAAGCATTAGGACATTATTAATTGTAGAGTAAGAAGGGGCTGTGATGGAGAGTAGCATTTGATGGAAAGAAATGGATAGGTGAAAGAATCAGAGACTTGGATGTGAAGAGGGCATAGTTAAAGATGCCATAGGCTTAGAGTGGTTGATTGGGTGACTGTTAGAATAGAAATGGAGAGAGAAAGAGTTTTGGAGCTAAAATGCTTTGGGAATTTGCTTTTTCTTTAAATTGTGGTTCACTATAAATACCATAAATTTTGCCATTTTAGTCATTTAATTTTTTTTTTTTTTTTTGCATGGGCAGGCACCAGGAATTGAACCTGGGTCTCCGGCATGGCAGAGAATTCTGCCACTGAGCCACCATCATACCACCCTATTTTAACCATTTTTAAGTATACAATTCACTGGCGTTAATAATATTCATAATGTTTTGCTACCATTACTATCATCAATTACTAGAACTTTTCATCACCCCAAACATAAACTCTGTATCCATTAAGCAATAACTCCCAATTCCCCTCTCCCTCTGCCCTTGGTAACCTCTAATGTACTTTCTGTCTCTATGAATTTGCCTATTCTAGATATTTCAATATGAATAGAATAATTTATTTGTCCTCTTTTGTCTGACTTATTTAGCATAATGTTTTCAAGATTCACTGTCGTTGTAGCATGTATTAGGACTTCATTTCTTTTCATGACTGAATAATATTCCATTGTATGGATGTACCACATTTTATTTACTCATTCACTGGTTCATGGACACTTGGGTTGTTTTCACTTTTTGGGTATAGTGAATATTGCTGCTGTGAACATGGGTGTACAAATATGTTTTTGAATGAATGTTTTCAGTTCTTTGGGGCATTCTAGGTAGAATTGCCAGGTCATATGGTAATTCTACATTTAACTTTTTGAGGAACTTCCAAACTGTTTTCCACAGTGGCTGTACATATTACAGGGCCAACAGTAATGTATGAGGTTTGAATTTCTCTATATCCTTGCTATCACTTATTTTCCAATTTTAGGGTAATAGCCATCCTAGTGTGTATGAAATGGTGTCTTATTGTGGTTTTGATTTGTATTTCCTTAATGGCTAATGATGTTGAGCAGATTTTTTTTTTTTTTTTTTTACATGAGCAGGCACCGGGAATCAAACCCGGGTCCTCTGGCATGGCAGGCAAGCATTCTTGCCTGCTGAGCCACTGTGGCCTGCCCGTTGAGCAGATTTTTATATGCTTTTTTTTGCCTATTTGTATATTTCTTTGAAGAAATGTCTGTCAAGTCCTTTGCCATTTTTAAATTGTTTGTCTATGTTGTTGAGTTGTAGGAGTTCTTTTATATATTCTGGATATTAAACCTTTGTTGGATATATGATTCTAAGTTGTCCTTTCACTGTTTTATATTGTCCTTGTACAAAAATTTAAAATTTCAATGAAGTATAATTTACCATTTTTTAAATTTTGTTGCTTTTGCTGTTGGTGTTATATTTAAGAAATCATCGCCAAATCAGAAGTTATAAAGATATGTCTTTATGTTTTCTTATGAATGTTTTATAATTTTAGCTTCTAAATTTAGGTCTTTTGATTCATTTTGAGTTAATTTTTATAAATGGTATGTGAGGTAAGAGCCAACTTAATTCACTTACATGTGAATATTCTGCTGTCCCGGCATTATTTATTGAAGAGTAAATTTGGTTTTAGTTTTGCTGTGTTTGAGGTGAACTTTTCAAATGGAAAATTCCAGTAGACTTAGGGGATAATTTTGCCTAAAGGTACAGATTTGAGTCCTACAGATGCTGTGAGAATTCCTGAGGAAAATGTTAATGAGAGTACAGGTGCTACCCTGAGAATTTCCATAGTTAATAAGGAGACCGTGGAGGCAGAAGTCAGTGAACTAGGCAACCAGAGATTTGCAGTGTCCTAAATTTCTTTTGATAGTCCCACATAGTAGGTTACTAAGTGAATTCAGAAATAATCTTTTGCGTGAGTTTCATCACTTTGTGTTTGTTATAGTATAGTATAGTGCTGTATACTATTTGTCTCTTACTGCCTGAGATAATTTCACCATAATATGATCATGTCAGTAGTTATTCTCTGAAATAATCGTCATTGAAATTTCTTATCTTTTCTTCCTTCCCCTATAATATCCCCAAAATGTGACAGCTGTGCAGAATCGGGATGCTGCCTGGTACCAATTGCTGATGGCACCACTCAGTGAGGATCAGAGGAGAGCACTTCAGGAGATTTACACGTTGGCAGAACACCGAAAGACGGTGGCAGGTCAGCCAGGTCGTTTCCAGATTGGAGTACATATGTCAGAGTGCCAGTAGTCATATTTTATGAACCAGGTGGCTCCTAAATACTAGTTTAAAAATTGCTACAAACAATATCCTTATCGTATTTTGGAGCTAAATGGAAGTAGGGATGAGCCTTGATGTGAGAGAGTCAGTCACATGGCTCGACCACAGATGATCAAAGGCACTTGATAAGTTCTTGCAGGGAGGTTGTATTCCTGCAAGTGAAATGGTCTTCATTTCTATTTGTTGAGCTTTATGTGTTAGTGATTTTTTTTGATTTTCGGTTTTTGAGCTGAGAAATTCCTTTATGCAGTGTTATTATGGTCACTCTTAGGAAATCAGTGGAAAAGGCTTTGTAATTAAAATATATTTTAGTAGGAAATATTATGGAATAAGCAACTAAAGTTTAGAATCCAAGTTCTTCTGCATAGACTTAGATTTTCAGTGCACAGATTCTATATCAGCTCACCTGATAATGAGAAGTTTGGGTGCCTCTCAGCAGTAGAAACGATGAAGATAGTAGAAACCATCTTTGAAACTTGTTTTCATTTTGCTTATTTTTTAAAAATACTATTTCCATGAAAGTAAATATAACTATCCACTGACGTGGGCTTGATGAAGGCTTAGGCTCAATTTTGCATCACAGTTAATACCATGAGTCGTCTTTTTTCACAATTCTAAGTATGAAGAATCTGGTTCCTTTGAGATAATTTCTAACTTTGTCACCTTAACTATTTTCTTTTTGCTTTCTTCTGGAAACTACTAGAGGCAAAGAAGAAGATTGAACAACAGGGAGGTTTCACATTTGAAAACAAAGGCGTCCTCTCCGCGTTTAATTTTGGGAGTGTGCCCAGCAGCAACTGAAGGAGGAAACATCAACTGACCAAATGCCATTGCTACATTTTATTTCTTGAGGGTGGTGTGAGGTCAAGGGGAGGAAATGGGGGAGCTGCTTTTTAGTGCCCTTCTGCTGTGCCAGGCACCATCTGGCAGTAGGCAGCACTTGGATATACTCTCCTCTTCCCTTTGATCTTCGTCACTCTGGAACATATATTTTAAATAGCTACTGTAATGAATGAAATTAAAAACAAGATCATTGGACTGAAAAAGACAAACCATATGCTCCAAAGGATGAGTGACCAAGGTGGTTTTAGAGGATTGGATTGAATTGCACGTCTCAGGTTTTTGCCATGCAGAATCAATGGATTTATGCGGATAACAGTGCCTTCTGTTGTACATGAATTATCTGAACATTTTTTTGGAGTGCATTGCAATTTTTTTTAAAACATAAACATATTTCTAGATAAAATGTAAACTTTGGTTATATGTTGACCTATTCTGCATTTTAGTATGTGAATTTACTGTTAGGCAGTTAGCTACAAGTCACTCTGGTTTCAAAAACACCACTGCTCCCTGTGCTTACCCTGCTGCTGGGAGCTTTCTTCAGGGGTCGTAAAATATGCACTGGTTCTGGTTTTTCATGACATGTTTTGTGATTTTCCTAATAAGTGTCTTATTCCCTCTTCCATCATATTTTTCAACCCTGGAAGGGGTGGTGTGTCTTTCAGGGTCACCACATGTGAGTATCAGTTTTATCCATAGTGTGGTAAGTTCAGGATTCAACAGTTTCTTGGGAGAAAGTGGCAGGGACTCTTTAAGTCACTGTCATTAACAGTAAGTTTGAGCATATTGTGTAATTTTAATTATGCAATTGATTGATAATTATACCTAAAGCACATTGAACTTTTTAGGAGAAAGGTGCTATTATAGGCATGCTGGTTTTTGGATGGGGGCTCTCATTTTCAATAATTTATCATTCCAGCTGTGTTGGACCAGGATCCAAAACATTTTGTAACCATATTTTTTTACCTAGGAAAAAGACCCAAATAATCTAACTTCTTGCTTCTTATTCACCTTAATTTTCTTCTACCTAATTTGTTCTAGTCTTTCTTGTAGCTCAGTTTGGCTTCTTATGTTTTTCAACGGTTGGAGATATTGATCATTTTCTCTCTTAGTAGTACACAGAAAATATTGCAGGTGGAGTTTATAGCTGTTTTACTGAATTGATTCGAGCCTTGAACATGGATAATACTGTTTTGATTTAGTAAAGTGAAAAAATATATTTTCTAAATTTAACATTTCTAGACGTAGTTTTTCCATCTTTGTGAAATGTCTGCAGCTTACATTTTATCAGTGACTGGAGGAATTTTCTCCAGGTGCTTCCTATTTTGCCATTTCTCTTAATATTAACTCTTTTTTAAATTTTAGGTTATTTAATTAATTTTTACAGAAGTAGCCTGAAAAATAATGAGTTTCAAAGTTAAATGATCCCCTGCTTTCCTCTGTCCCTCCCTTCCAAGTGTTGAAGCTGAAATGTGCCCAAATGGCAGTTGGAAGAGAATGAGGACGTTGGTGGAAATTTTAAAAGTCTTAAGCTTTGAAACTCTTCTTATTCTCCCCATGTCCCTTATGGTCTAATTTTTTTTTTTTTTTTTTGTATGGGCAGGCACCGGGAATCAAACCTGGGTCTCTGGCATGGCAGGCAAGGGCTCTGCCACTGAGCCACTGTGGCCCGTCCCCGTATGGTTTAATTTTAACATCAATAATATGCCTTCACACAGGACTGTCAAAGGCATGTGATTTTAGAGATTTTATTGTTTGATGTATTGTCTCCTTCAGTATTAAGGGGAAGGAAGTATTAATGTGCATCACCCTCTCTTGTTTTTGAAGCCAGGGTAGTTGTATAATTTTGTTACCAGCAGTGCTAAACTGAATGTGATCTGGTTACCTTGGAAATGCAGGAACTTATGAATGTACTGTAAAATAAAATGTGGACTGATTCCCAGAGTTCTGAACTCTTGTGTGTGAAATGTTTTCTGAAATGTGGAGGTGTTTTAGAAGTATAATAAAAGCCTGTTAGTATGTTATCCTAATTTCTGGGGACCTGGAACAGTGTGGTCTTTGGTCCTAGAGGGTAGTTGAGCTCTGCTGGGATGGCTCATCTTCTGTCTCCATGTGGTCATTCAACCTTGTGGATGTATACCGAACTTTTTTTTATATAATCATAGGCAAAATCTAAGAGAGTGCAAGTAGATGCATGATCTAGCATCTGGTATCACCTATTGCCTCAGCTGCCTTCTCTTGGACAAAAGAGGTCCAGCTCAGATTAAAGGTGTAGGGAAATGGACTCCTCTTGATTGCTGGAAAGGCAATGTTGCATTGCAAAGGTTTGGGTGGGGGGGTGGATAGAGAGTAGGTTAGTTAATTTAGAAGCATCATTGTAAAAATCTAGCACAGTCTTTAGTCTTTTTCTCCCCAGTGGTACAAGTGCATTGTACAAGCAAAATACACTTGTTCCTTTCCGAGTTCCCCAAAGCCACATCCAGTCATGCACCAGAAAATAAAGTCCATTATTTCATGAATTACTTTCGATCCAGTTGTAGTTTAGTCTTCCTGGTGTATTTCCTCTTGATCCAGAGACCTAAGAACTAAAAGAGGTTTTAGTTCTAAAAGAGGGTTTGCTGCCCTCCCACCCCCACCTAACCTAACAAGGTGATACAAGGACAGGATATCCATGATAGACATTCCCCTTGAAGAAGGTGAGGAAGGGGAAGGCACACAGATACTATATGATAACTATAGGTTTTATTGCACATAGATACTATATGATATGGACTAGGCCTAGAGGGAGAAGAGTAGATGTAGAACCAAAAAGGATAATTAATGGTCTCAATCAAGTGAACAGCATTGAGAGAGCTGGGAACTCACTTATCTAAGACTCTGAAATCGGGACCTGCCACAAGTTGGGTGTGCATATGGGGTAGTGGTGGTGGTGGTGATGGAAATGAGGCCAAAATACCATGGTGAAGCTCCTTAAACATGTATATTTTCTCCCTTTGTATCTCTTCACACCCTACCCCAATACCCAGCTTTGTGATAAGCACACAGTGCTTTTGTCAGTACTTGTAATCAGTATTTTTCACCTATTATTTCCCTGCTATTTTTCTTAGTAGTCAATAAAGGACCATTTCAGTAGCCCCAAAGGGCAGAAAATGAAGTCGGCTTCATCATCGTCCGTTAATGCACCTCACTGTTTTGAAGTTAAAAATGAAGTGCAGAGAAAAGATACTAAAGAATGTTCATGATGAGCATGTTAGAAGAACAGCTGTGGGGTGATCTGATTTTTTTTTTTAAACAAATATTTTATATATGCAAAAAGTATTAAGAAGGTAGGATCATAGAACAGTAATCATCAATTCACTTTTATTCCTTTGGAAGCTGAACAACTTGACTATATGAATCATTTGGTTGTATTTGATTCCAAAATTACAGATAGACTTTGTTAAGACTCTCAGAAAACTGCTGGTTTTTATGTAAATCAAAATAAAAGGAAGACAGGTAAAATGACCATATTTTTGGTTTTAGAAATTAAACCAAAGTGTTATAGTACTATCTTATTAAGAACAGTTTTACATTCTTCATCCAGAACATTAACTGATAACTAAATGATTCCCTGCTTTATAGAATCCTTACTTTGTTTAATGTTATCACTATTATATTACTGATTATTTGCAGAAGATTTTCAGGCAGGAAATGGGTGGTTTTTCAGACTGCTGAAGCTTAAGAAATCTCAGTTCTTGATTTTGACACTGGCTTGGTATTAGTTTTTGGTTTCCAGAATAGGGATTTATGGAGGGAGGTCTGGCTCCCTTGGTGATTTGTGCCCTCATCATCATGAGTCTGATTTTTTATAAAACCAAGATTGTCTTTACTTGTAGTTTTTTTTTTTAATAAAGTGATTTAAAATATAAAGCAGAAAGGAAAAAGGGAGAGATTGTGCAAAAATTATTTTACATTTCCTCTTAAAAACCAAGTTATGCTGTGTTTAATATTTATTCAAGTGCTGTATTCTTCAAAGAGAGTATGGTTCTGAAAAACAGCACAACTGTGCCTCAGACCACTCTATAAAGATTTCAGGAAACCTTAGAACTACTAACTGTACAGAGACTGAGTTATGATCATAAAGGCACCAGGGGACTTAGAGTTGTTTCCTCAGGGAACAAAAGCAAGTTAAAAATTTGAAACTAGTTGCCTGGGAAGCTGCTAACTGGGTGCAGGTGTGGGGGTGGCCATTAATAGGATTTTTGATTAGCTTTTTCCCTAAACCTCTTTCACCTCCTACCATGATTATTATTTTTTCTTTCTGCTCAGCTATGAGGAGGAGAAGAGATTTAGAAGGGCAAAATAGACCTTGTCTCTGATTGGTTAAAAGCTGAAAGTTGCTAGGACTGGGAGTGGTTCACAGAGGCCTCGGATAGGAGCTGGGTGTAGTAGAAGTGGGGAAACTCTGTAAAAGTTTCCTCTTTTAAGACAGTTGCCCCTATTTTAATACAATTCGAAAATTCTCATTTTAGATTCCTTCCTTAGCAATCTCCTCTCTGCATCCTGCTACTCTACCCCTGTGTTAGAGTGAAGATGAAGGTAAATGGAATCCATTCACAATTCAAGCTGGTGAACTTTCAGCATCTGATAGTGATCCTTTAGCTTTATTGCTTAAGAGATGCCCAGTGTTCTTGGTAAAAATGCAGATTCCTGGGCCTACCCTATTGGCTCAAAATGGAGACAAGCTTAATAAAGTTCTTATGTATTCTTCTTATGGGAAACACTCTATTTTGGGAAGGACACGAGAAAGGGCTGCTCCAAGGATTGCATAGCTAAGGAGGAACATCCACCTGATGAATCTATGCTGAATTCAAATATGTGTCAGATATTGAAGGGAAAATAGAGATAACTAAGAAAAATTGTTTTTCTTTCTCTTGTCTTTCTTTTTACTGTCTCTTTGTAAGCAGGGAATTAAGACTTTTTGACTCTCAAATACTCAGAAGCCCACAAGAAATGAGGAATGGTTGCTTAAACATGTCAACATTCAATATGTGATAGAAAGTGAATTTTCCTTAAAGCAGGATAAGAAAAACTAGGGTCAGAGTGAACGATAAACTTGAAATGTAGTAAAGGTACTTGGACTTTTTTTTGCTTTTAAATTGTTTTGCTTTTAAGCCTAGAAATTTGTGCTTTGGGTAGAATAATAGAGATACTGGGTAGAAAAGCACAGCTTCCCTGGCTCAAGTTCCACCTAATCAGATTCCACTGCTGTGCTCTTATTTTGTTCTCATATGCCTCACAAACACAGCTCTGTAGAGAGATTCTGCAGTGTGCACATGAAGAGATTATATTTAAAGTTCAAATTACCATGAATTTGATATGTTTAATGGATTTATAAAATAGAAATTAGAATAGTGAAATTTATTGAATTCATTTTATAGGCTTACTTTGTCTCTGCAAGGTAGCAATCACTTCAAAACATGCTCTTAAGTTTTTAACAAGTCTGGATACCCAGGCATACTTCTCATTTTTGTTAGCCATAGTTTAAAAGAAATGCAAATAATAGGTACCATTTTTATTAGGCACTTGTGTGCCAAGTATGTTTTTGTACACGGTTCTGTTTAATCTTAATGCAGTGAGGACAATGCTGCCATCCTATTTTACAGAGGTGCAGCAATATGTCATGTAAATGATGTAATCAACCGTCAACCCCAGGTGTGAATGATCCTAAAGCCTAGTTGTTCCATACAGCATCTCCAAGGGGCCCATCTTCCATGAAAGCACAAATTAAATCCTATTACAATTCCTAAGGCCTGGTGCCATAATTTTCTCTTAAATACCATTTAAAACAAAAGCCTGTGGGTGGGCTGAGGGTGGAGTTTGGTGTTGATATGGATTCTAGAAAAAATTTTTATTGTAAAGATCACTTTATACATTGTTGACACTCAATAAATACTTTTTGGTAATCTAAGTAATGTTTGTTTTACTGAAGTTTTTCTTTTGGCACAGTCTTCTTTGGAGTCACTGGGGGAAGCATGAAGAAGAAAGAATCTTGAGGTAGATTACAAACATAAGTTGATCTGAGATGTTTGATTTTCTTTTGCCCTTTTCCAGTGATTTGCATCTGATTGAAATTCAGAGGCGAGGAAAACATGGTTTTAAAAAAATTTATCTGGATTTTGTAGTTGTTCTCAGCGGGAGCATTATCCTGCCATGGATTCCATCATATTCAGGAGCAGAAGTATACCTTATCTTTTATACCTTTTTTTTTAAAACACATAAACATTTATTTGGTAAGCTATCTTATGGAAGTCGACTCTAAAATTACACAATTTCTTATTTAATCAACGTAAAGTATAATCCCTATCTACCCCATCAAAAGCCTACTCTATAACTGAGGTACCAAAAACCCATGAACTGTATGGCTAAAAGGTGGGGCGGGGGGGAAACTGTATAAACTAGGCAGTGGTTAAGTATATATCAACCTGTATCTAAATAGAAGTCTAAACTTAATATGAATACTTATTTTTCTTAAGTTTTAGAAAATTACCATCTATTAAGTATGCAGTGGTGCTAGTTATATTATATAGACTGATAAAGGTAATAAAAAAAGTAAAATGGTGAAATCTATATTTCCAAATGAATATAGGTAAATTGCTAGATGTAAACAAGAACTTTTAAAAGAAATTCTTTAGCTCCAATTTAAAACAAACATTCAGGACTGGAATCTTAAGAATTTTCTAATCTTGAAAATCCTCATCTCTCTAACTGGTCTTGAGACATTCCTTTGAGAAAGGAGATCACTTTGATCTAACAACTACTCTAATCTTTATAACTGATGACTTTCTGTCTTGATTCTTTTACTTTCCTTTCATAATCCCTAGATTTAAAAAATTCCATTAATTCCTTAAGATCTGAGGAGGTCTTACATGGACTTAATCCAGATTTACTACTTTTGGAATGGCTTTTTTGAATCATCAGTTTTTTCAATTTTCTTTTAGCAGCTGCTGTTTCCACAATTTACCGATCGATAGTATTTACTGTAATAAGGCGATATACGACAACTGGCTTTGTTTGACCCAATTCTCCGATACCTATCTTGTGCTTGCAGATCAGACTGGAGATTCCAATCACTATCATAAATGATAACTGTGTCTGCTGCAGTCAAGTTAACGCCCAAACCACAAGCTCATGTACTTACTAAGAAGATTCACACTTACGGATCTGTGTTGAAGCTGTGTATGTTTTTTCTTCTCTTTAATTAAGACACGGATTCATCAAGTCTGCTAAAGATGAAATTTGTAAGATGGCCATAGTTCGTCAAGATGTCCAACGTCCTTGTCATTTTTGAAAAGAGAGTACCTTGGGCCTCTTTTTTAGTTCTGGCAGCATCCAAACCAACCTTAAGAATTTCCCAGTATTTGTTACCAATTCTTCACTATGAAGAACCAATTCTTCATTATGAAGATCCCAGGCCCTGCTCTCCTACATTACTGCACTGAGCCACCTATATGACCAGAATAGACATTAAAAGTCAATAGACCCCCTCAGGGAAAAATAATGTCATTAAATCTCCCCTCCCCTAATCAAATCTCACAAGACCCTGCTGAAACTCCATTATCACACCCTGTGGACCTGAACCTTTGTAAGTTCCTGTGGCATTCATCTCTCTCCCTTTTGCATGGAATACTGACTTCCATTTCCCAACTGGCCACCATTAGGAAGAATCTTCTTTCATAAGCCACTAATTAGACCCATGTGCAACTCCGTACCAGGTTTGTTCTTTGGTCTTGGGTCCAAGTTTGGTTGGAATATTTGGTGAGCCAGCCACGAGACCAAAGGTGTAAATAGTGGGAAGCTCTCTTACCACTGGGGAGAATCCTGGAATGGCCTGCAATATCTATGTAGTGGGCGGCTACCCCTCTTAGACGAATGGAGACCACTGAGGGGTTATCTATCATCCAGGACTCTCTAGCTGAATTGTTAGTACTCCTGTAGCAGGCAATGGGACAGTTAGCTTTTCATAAGAAAAAAAGAAAGCTTCCAAGCTGCTGTGGCTGTCAGATGGCCTCTGTTGGTAGCTGTGTGTTCGACTATGGAAGAGGCCCTGGCCATGAAAGCTGCAGTTTATTGTCTCAAAAAAGAACTTAAGTTAGAAAGGGACTTGTGTATAGTCCAAGAGGATTTGAAGGATGCGTTGAATGAGAGGCTATGGCATGTAGATGAGAGTTTAGAAATAGTGACATGCCAGTAATGTAGAGTAAGAGGGTGTAGACTGCCCAAGGGGCAAGTGAGGCATATCCTGACTTCCCCTGACTGGGACTCTAAAATATGGAATTCTTTTGATTTCTCTTGAGGTGATGATGAGCCCCAGTCTGATTGGGATATTGCAAGTGAGGAAAGGAAACTTGTTTGTCCTTTGGTCCAACAAAAAGTTTGTTAGAACATACTCAGCACCATCACCCCAGTGGAGGAGGATGATGCTGAGGGTGCTGCTGCTGCTGTGGCTGCCCCAGCACTCCCTCCTGACCAAAAGATCTTAGTTACCTTGAGAAATTATACTTCTGCTGAATTATGTGAAATTGAGAGTCAGACAAAAGCCTAAAGAACTCCTACCAAATTGGCTACTATGTTTTTGGGACATTGGTGCAGAGGGAGTGATACTTTCAGGAAAAGAAATAAGCAAATTAACTTCAATTTCTACACACTCTCTCTCCACCAATGTGTGTGTTTGTGTGTGTGTGTATATGCATATACATACATATATATACTCTAGCTGTTAGGCCAGAATCTACTTTGTTGCTAAATTGACTTACAACTCAATGTAGAGAAACTTGGCCCAACGTGGGAGACTTACCACATGCTGTTCCCCACTGGAATGTGCTAGATGAATTGCAAGATGTACTGAATGGACTAGGAATGAAGTATGCCATTTATGCTGTTAATTTTGTTAGACCAGATAATGAAACCTTTACAACAGGTATAAAGGATGCTATCCTGCATAGTTCGCCCAATCAGTGGTATAGGACTCTTGTACCCATTGTTAGCCCAGTATCAGCACAACTCATTTGAAAGGCTGCCAAAATTGTGGCCAATTTAGGAGAGTCAGAATGCCTAAGGTGCAGAGTATCCAGAGTAAGAGCTACAGGTCATGCCCCAAGGGGACATGATGGTCCAAGGCATATATCATGCATACAGATGGGCTGGTCTAATAGCTGCCAGCACTAAAATTGAAGATACTGAAGGGCAGCCAAATGCAGTACTTGTCAGGCTCTGGAGTAAATTACCTTAAGAGTAAAGATATACTAAACTTGAAACCAGATCAGCAGATGGGGAGAGAAACTTGCACCAAAAGACATGGCCCTTATAGTCTTGGGGGCTCTCTGCTTCTCTTGCTGAGGAGGCCTGGCAAGCTCCTTTTCCCCTCACATCAGGGACTGGCCAAGATCCCAAATAAGACCTATATATGGGAACACAGGGGATAGGAGGCCATATATTAAGTTAACAGTCTTTTGGTACTCTCCTAATGAGCATAGGATTTTGGCACTCGTGGACACTGGAGTAGAATGCACCTTACAAGCTATTGTAGGTAAATTCTGTCTCTGGTGCTGGGTGGTCAAAACCATCCAAAGAGGATATGCTAAGTTCTCACTGGTAAATTTACCCTCCCCCAGATGCACAGTGGCAATGCATCAATATAAGTTACCGGGGGGCCATCAAGAAATTACTGCCACCGTTAAGGAATGGAAAAGAGTGAACATTATAATACCCACTCACTGCCCATTTCAGAGCTCAGTCTGGCCAGTGAAGAATCCTGATGGTGCTTGGTGGATGACTATTAATGGTAGAGAACTTAAAGTAACTCTTCCTTTGTAGCTGTACCAAACATAGGTACTTTGTTACAGGACATAAGTACTCAACTAGGCTGTATTAGCTAGGGTTCTCTAGGGTAATAGAATCCACAGGAGATATCTATAAATATCAAATTTATAAAAGTATCTCACGTAATCGTGGGCATGTGGAGTCCAAGGTCTAGGGAAGGCTGCAAGCTGACAGCTCCAATGAAGGTCCTCAATGGACTCTCAGGAGAGGCTGGCTGGGCAACTGTGGGGATGTAAGAGTAAAGATTTGTAAGGAAGGCCACGAGCTGGCAGCTCCAATGACGGTCCTCAATGAACTCTCAGGAGAGGCTTGCTGTTTGAAGCAGGAAGAATGATTGTCTCTTCTGAATGCTCCTGAAAAGCCTTCCGGTGATTTGACTAAGTGTCACTCATTACAGAAGACACTCCCATAGCTGATTGCAAATCAGCTGTGGATGCAGCCAACATGGTCATGATTTAAGTCCTCATGATGTCCTCATAGCAATAGATAGGCCAGCATTTGCCTGACCAGATAACCGAGCATCACCATCTGGCCAAGTTGACACATGAGCCTGAACTCGACATAAGCCAAATTAATTTTGTGTTGGATCTTGTTAATGCCTTTTTTTTTTTCTTTTTTAGTATTTCTTTATATCTCTCCAGCCAACCCGCATTCACCTTCATATGGGAAGGACAACGGTGGATATGTATTGTGCTACTGCAAGGATATCTTCATAGTCCCACTATCTGTCATGGTTTGGCAACCCAAGATTAAAAAATGTGAATACCTACAGCAGAGGTCTTTTTCATTATATTGATGGTTTTAGGTAACGAATAACTCTCTTGCAGAATTAGAAAGTGCTGCACAGATTGTAGTGGCACACCTCAAGAGCCAAGGATGGTAAGTTGTTTTGCAAGGGAGTAAGTACCAATCAAAAGAAGTTTATTAGCAGCATTGAATATTTTAACTCCCTAATAAAACAGCACTTCTTGTTTTTAATCCCATGTTCATCACCTACTGTTAAGTATTTCCAATAGCAATTTCGTCTCTCATAAATATGTCAGATGATGTGATCATCACAGGGTAAAACTGCAGTATTCCTTTTCATTTGTGAATATTCTTTACCAGTTGTTTCAGGATAGAGTATTGTAGGAATTTCTGGTATAACTCTTTTGAATTCAGTCATCCAGTTAGGAAGCATAGGCAAAGGGACACAGACAAGAGAAGATCCAGGTACTCCTCTCTGAATCATCAATGCAATTGTAGCAATGCATTGAACTCTTCCCCAATCCCAGTTTGTCTGTTTTTTTTTTTTTTTTTTTTTTTTGCATGGACAGGCACTGGGAATTGAACCCAGGTCTCCTGCATCACAGGCAAGGATTCTGCCACTGAGCCACAGTTGCACTGCCCACCCCACCCAGTTTGTCTTTTAAAATACCATTAATACCATTTTCCCAAAGTATCCTAAGCCAGTCTTTTCTACTTTGCTAGCTGCCAGAATGCAATATACCAGAAATGGAATGGTTTTTAAAAAGGGGAATTTAATAAATTGCAAGTGTACAGTTCTAAGGCCAAGAAAGTGTCCCAATTAAAACAAGTCTATAGAAATGTCCAATCTAAGGCATCCAGGGGAAAAAGATACCTTGGTTCAAGAAGGCCATTAAAGTTCAGGGTTTCTCTCTCAAGTGAGAAGGCACATGGAAAACACAGTCAGGGTTTCTCTCTCATCTGGAAAGGCACATGGCAGACACGGCATCATCTGTGAACTTTCTATCTTCACTTCCTGTTTCATGAAGCTCCCCAGGAGGTGTTTTCCTTCTTCATCTCCAAAGGTCGCTGGCTGGTGGACTCCCTGCTTCTTGTGCCTATGTTGTTCTGTTCTCTTAGAATCTCCTCTTTTCTCCAAAATGTTTCCTCTTTTATAGGATTCCATTAAAGTAATCAAGACCCCCCTGGAATGGGTGGAGACACATCTCCACCTAATCCAGCTTAACAACCACTCTTGATTGAGCCATGTCTCCAGGGAGATGATCTAATTAAAGTTTCAAACATGGTGCCGAATAGGGGTTAGAAAAAATAGCTGCCTTTACAAAATGGAATTAAGATTAAAGCATAGTTTTTCTAGGGTACGTACAACCTTTCAAACCAGCACACAGTCCGTGCCTTCTACTTGGTATCTATGCATTATTCCTCCTATGAAGTGCTTTGGTTGTTGAAAGGGTACTGCCTGTCCATTACTTTTCCAGAGTGGGTCAGAAAAGAATTTGGCATTCTACTTAACAGTTTGAGCCAATCTATCTTTAATTATACTATTTGAATCTTTATTATTCTGAAGATCTTCTACACAAAGATTAGTAAAGGAAGTGTTACCATCCTTATTTACTTTTTTTTAAGCCACAGACAACATTTTCTCTTTTAATGTGACCTCTGAAATATTGCACTATTTATCCCCTCTTCTTTTTTTTTCCCCTCATGAAGTGAATATTCTCTTCACTTGCCTCAACTGAAGTTTTACGCTTTGTAACTTTTGAAAATTCCTTTTTTCTCTCCACTTTCTCTTTCTTCTTCTGTTCCTCTTAATTGTTGCTGTTCCATTTTAGTTGATAAAAATTTGGAATAAGAGTGCTTTTTTCAAACAAATGTGGAAGTCTCCAGTACCGAATTTCCATGGACTCTCCAAAGACATAAGCCAGTGGTTATCTTTAAATCAAGTCTCCCATATTTAAAAATAACTTTGCAATAAATCTTCCTGTCATTATTCTTTCTTGACTTAGCTATTTCATTATTTATTATAGTCAGACAAATTGCAGTTCCATTTTTGGAAAGCACTGAGGTGCCTTGCAGAAAGCATCTCCTGGTGGCTAGATTCCAATGAAAGGTGATCCCAATGGGTACAGAATAGACCCTGCGCTCCTCACCCCTTCTGCTATCTATACACTTATTTCTCCCAACGCCAACTCCAGATATTTTTGGGAAAAAGAATACTTTCCTTTTCTAGGACTCACAAGCATCACTCAATTCATGTTTCATCAACACAATATGAACCATTTTCCTTTCTTCTCTCTGCCTGTTTGTCCTTTTATATGCATTATTTTTTGTCCAATTGACTTCAGTTTTTATCAAGTGGTACAGCTACATTGTTTGGTACAGATATTATTCATAACTGTTTTAGCGTCATTTTGACTCCTCTGCATTAGCACTATAAAGTGCCTTTATTAATGATTTTTGGCCTAAATTCTAATGTCTTTAATACTAATTTGACATTCCTTACTTTCTTGTTTTGTATTTTCCTGGTTTTGTTCATTTTTTATTTTTAATATTCCCAAATAATTTCTTTTTTAGAGTGACTTATAAAACATAGCATTTGAGTTTGAGACCTAGTATTATGACTTGATTTGGAAATAAAACTTTTTATTGTAATAGGTAAATTAAACCTATTTACTTTTAGTGATATCATTAATCTTTTTTATTAAAAAAATTACAAGAAAGAAACACAAACATCCTTAACATATGATCATTCCGTTCTACATATATAATCAGTAACTCACAATATCATCACATAGTTGCATATTCATCATCATGATCATCTCTCAGAACACTTGCACCAATTCAGAAAAAGAAAAAGACAAGAGAAAAATAAAACAAAAACAGAAAAAAATAATTTACATACCATACCTCCTACCTCTCCCCCTCATTGATCACCAGTATTTCAAACTAAATTTATTTTAACATTTGTTCCCCCCATTATTCATTTTTATTCCATATGTACTACTCATGTGTTGACAAGGTAGATAAAAAGAGCATCAGGCACAAGTTTTTCACAACCACACATCACTTGTGAAAGCTATATCATTATACAATCATCAAGAAACATGGCTACTGGAATGCAGCTCTACATTTTCAGGCAGTTCCCTCCAGCCTCTCTATTACATCTGGGATAACAAGGTGATATCTACTTAATGCGTAAGAATAGCCTCCAGGATAACTTCTTAACTCTGTTTGGAATCTCTCAGCCATTGACACTTTGTCTCATTTCACTCTTCCCCCTTTTGGTCGAGAAGGTTTTCTCAATTCCTTGATGCTGGGTTTCAGCTCATTCTAGGATTTCTGTCCCATGTTGCCAGGAAGGTCCACACCCCTGGGAGTCATGTCCCACGTAGACAGGGGGAGGGTGGTGAGTTTGCTTGTTGTGTTGGCTGGAGAGAGAGGCCACATCTGAGCAACAAAAGAAGCTCTCTTGGGGGTGACTCTTAGGCCTAAGTTTAAGTAGGCTTGATCTATCCTTTGTGGGGTTAAGTTTCATATGAACAGACCCAGGATTGGGGGCTTAGCCTATAGCTTTGGTTGTCCACACTGCTTGTGAGAATATCAAGAATTCAACTTGGGGAGGTTGAATTTTTCCCCATTCTCACCATTTCCCCAAGGGGACTTTGCAAATACTTTTTTATTCACTGTTCAAATCACTCTGGGATTTATCAGGGCATCACTCTGGACAAACCAACAAAATCTCATGTCCTACACAAGGTTCCATGTACTTATGGTGTTCAACCAACTATTTACATAAGTTATATTAGGAAATGCACTAGTCAAAATAAAAATTTTTACCAAATAAACATTTTTTTGCTTTAGTGTCACACATAAGTTGAAATTTTAAAATATTAATTATCATCTATTTTCAGCACCCTGCAGTAATGACATTCCTTTGTTCTTCCTCATGAAAAAACATTTTTAAAATTTGTACATTTAGTCACTATCATTATTCACTCTAGGCATTCCTAGATTATACCATCTCAATCTTTATCATCTATCTTTCTTTGTGATTTCGTTTATGCCCCCAGCCCTCCTTCCTATATCATTCTCACATTCAGCTTCATTCAGTGTTTTAACATAATTGTATGACAGTTAGGTAGTATTGTACTGTCCATTTCTGAGTTTTTACATTCAGTCCTGTTACACAATCTGTATCCCTTCAGCTCCAATTACCCAATATCTTACCCTATTTCTATCTCCTGATGGTCTCTGTCACCAAGGAAATATTCCAAGTTTATTCACTAAAGTCAATTCATATCAGTGAGACCATACAGTATTTGTCCTTTTGTTTTTGGCTAATCTCACTCAGCATAATGTCCTTAAGGTCCATCCATGTTGTTACATACTTCGTTCTGTCTTACAGCTGCATAATATTCCATCGTATGTATATGCCACAGTTTGTTTAGCCAACCGTCTGTTGATGGACATTTTGGCTGTTTCCATCTCTTGGTAACTGTAAATAATGCTGCTGTAAACACTGGTGTGCAAATGTCCATTTGTGTCCTTGCCCTCATATCCTTTGAGTAGAGACAGCATATAGATGGGTCCTTTTTTAAAATCCATTCTGTCAGTCTATGTCATTTGATTGGGGAGTTTAATCCATTAACATTTAGTGTTATTACTGCATGGGTAGTACTTTCTTCTACTGTTTTGCCTTTTGGATTTTATATGTCATATCTAATTTTCCTTCTTTTTACCTTTACTCATAGTCTTCCTTTCTACACTCTTCTCCACACCTCTCTCTTTTGTCTTTTCATATCTGTCTCTAGTGCTCCCATTAGTATTTCTTGCAGAGCTGGTCTCTTGGTCACAAATTCTCTCAGTGATTTTTTGTCTGAAAATGTTTTAATTTCTCCCTCATTTTTGAAGGACAATTTTGCTAGATATAGAATTCTTGGTTAGCAGTTTTTCTCTTTTAATAATTTAAATATATCATCCCACTGTCTTCTAGCCTCCATGGTTTCTGCTGAGAAATCTACACATAGTCTTATTGGGCTTCCCTTGTATGTGATGGATTGCTTTTCTCTTGCTGCTTTCAAGATTCTCTCTTTCTCTTTGACCTCTGACATTCTGACTAGTAAGTGTCTTGGAGTACGTCTATTTGGATCTATTCTCTTTGGGGTATGCTGCACCTCTTGGATCTGTAATTTTAAGTCTTTTATAAGAGTTGGGAAATTTTCAGTGATAATTTCCTCCATTAGGTTTTCTCCTCCTTTTCCCTTCTCTGCTCCTTCTGGGACACCCACAACATGTATATTTGTGAGTTTCATATTGTCATTCAATTCCCTGAGTCCCTGCTCAGATTTTTTCATTTTTCCCTATATTTTATTTTTCTTGTCAGATTTCAGATGTTCCATCCTCCAGTTCATTAATCCTATCTTCTGCCTCTCGAAATCTATCATTGTAGGTTTCCATTGTTTTTTTCATCTCTTCTACCGTGAGTTTCATTCCCATAAGTTCTGTGATTTGTTTTTTCAGAATTTCGATTTCTTCTTTTTGTTCATTCCTTGCCTTCTTTATGTCCTCCCTCAATTCATTGATTTGGTTTTTGATGAGGTTTTCCATGTCTGTTCGTATATTCTGAATTAATTGTTTCAACTCCTGTGTCTCATTTGAACTGTTGGTTTGTTCCTTTGATTGGGCCATATCTTCAATTTTCCTGGTGTGATTTGTTATTTTTTGCTGGTGTCTAGGCATTTAATTACCTTATTTAGTTTATTCTGGAGATTGCTTTCACTTCTTTTACCTAGGATTTTCTTGCTAGATGAATTTGTTGTCCATCTGTTCTTTGATATTCAGTTCAGCTTTTTCTGGACCTCTAGCTCAGGTTTTGTTTAACAGAGGAGAATTTTTCAGTTCTTGCTTTCTTGCTTTGCTTGTATGGTGCCTCCCCCCCCCCACACACACACTTAGGAGGGTCTACTTAGATATTATAGATCCCAGCCAGATTTTCCCAGACCAAACTGGCCTCCTATCAGGAGGAAAGAGTCACCTGCGTTGGTTTTCCCTAAGAGTGAGACCCAGCAGGTTGAAAGACTTTCCTGTGAAGTCTCTGGGCTCTGTTTTTCTTATCCTGCCCAGTATGTGGTGCTTGTCTGCCTTCAGGTCCCACCAGCATAAGCTGATGTGGTACCTTTAACTTTGGCAGACTTTCCCTGCTGGGCGTGTGGTGGAGACAGAGGAGAGGTTGTAGCCTGGTTTTAACGGCTTCAAATTACCAAGCCCTGGTGTCTGAATTCCTTGAGGGAGGGATTCCACCTGAGTTGGGCTTCACCCCTCCCCTGGGGAAGGCACAGGCTCCAGACAAGCCCTCAAACGAGCTTGTTTCTGTCTGTGCCTGGGGTAGTTGCAGCCTGAGAAGCCCTGCTGCTGTATCCAAAGGCTGTCAAGCCTTTGTAGAAACACAGCCACAAAAACCTCTGTTTCCTTTTTCCATCAGCTGTGCCCCCTTGGTGCTGGGGCAAAAATGAGTGACCTCCACTTTGACCAGGTTCACCTGAACTGGTGGTCTATTTTTAGTAGTCAGAATTTTTAAATTAATTCCACAATTGGCATTTGGTTGTGCTCAGCCCCTGCTGCTGGTAAAGTCTCTTTCCTTTCCCCTCTGGGAAGCAGCCTGTGGGGAAGGGGCATCGGCCACTGTGGCTTGGGGAACTCATGGTTCTGGGGGATCTTGCAGCCTGTCCAGCTGGTCCAGATTGGGGTACACTGTGTGTCCAGTCACTGATGTGGCCCCAGGAGCTGTTCTGTACTGTTTGTGGTTATTTAGTAGTTGTTCTGGAGGATGAACTAAAATGCGCACATGGCTAAGCCACCATCTTGGCCTGATATCATTAATCTGAATTCTATAATATGTGTGTAACATTTTAAAAGTCTATTCTATGCAGTCTCTTTTTCCTTGTACTTTAGTTCTGATGGGTACACAATTATACTTTTATTCAATAACTTTATTCTCTTCTTTCTTTAGAATTGTGTCATTTTTATAGTATAAGCGCTGTAGTAGATTGAATTATGAATACCCCCAAAACACATGTTCTTAATCTGCATTCCTGTGGATGTGAACTCACTGTAAATAGGATCTCTTGAAGATGTTATTTTCTTTTAAGGTATGACCCACATGAAGGACAGGATCTTATTCAGATTACTGGAGCCCTTTATAAGGAAGAAATTCAGGCATGGTGTGAGAAAGCCACAGGGAGGAGCCAGAACCTGGAAGTCAGTGGGGAATCCAGAAGAGAAAGGTGAGGCCCTTGTCATGGGAAGGCCAAGGAACCCAGTGATTGCCAGTCTGCTAGAACACTACCAGCCTTGGAAGGAAACAAACCTTCCAGCTGCCAAAACTGCGAGTTAATAAATTCCTGTTGTTTAAGTCAATTTATTGTATGGTATTTGTCATAGCAGTTGAGAAACTAAGGCAGACACCATTAAAATGAGCTTACATTCTCTTCTTTTCTCTTCCTTTCTTCCCTTCCACCATACAAGTTTAGTCAATAATATTGTCTTCCTTGATGTTTGCTTTTTCTATTGATAAGTATGCTATACTTCTAAAACTAGATTTTTTAACTTTAAATATCTCTTATTTTTTGGGTATTATAGATAAGTCATTCAGTGTGCTTATTCTTTTCTCCTTTCCTTCCCATTATTTTTTTAGCTTTATCTTTTTTTATGTTGTAAGATCATATACCATTTACATAATATTCTGTTACCCTTATCTTTTCTTTTTATCTTGTATGTACAGATTATTTGTTGCTCATGAGAAATCTTTCTGTTGAAATTTCTCTAGTGATTTTGTGTTTAGTTACATTTTTCCTCTAGTAATTTTCTTAAGAAGGGTTCACATGAATGGCATTCCCTAAATTCTTGAAAGCAATTTTATAGTATTAACTGTCGAAGGGAATGTGATCAAAAGCTCTTTTGCTGGAGAATATAAGTCAGTACAGGCATGGGAAAATAATTTTTCAACAACTTGTAATGTTACACGTTTACTATCCTATGATCCAGAGAATTCATTCATATTCACAAGAAACATTTGCACAAGTATACCCGGAGGCATGTACAAGAATGTTCATAACAGAACTATTTATAATAGCAAAAACTGAAAGTACATCAAAAAGTGAAATCAAGAAATATTTCAAAAATTGAATTTTACACACCAGTCAAAATTATATTGATGTGCAACAGTTTAGATGAATTTTAGCAATGTATTGTATTTTACCAATACTCATCTTTCTCATTTTAACATCTGTAAAATTGGGATGACTTAAAATTGATGGCAGGTCATTTTTTAATTAGGAGGTTTTCCCTTTTTTTTATGGCAATTTAATTTTATTAAGTTTCAATGGTCTCATTTAAGAAGAATTTGTGTAGCTTCTTATTTCTGCCACATCCTGAATATAATAATAATAATCATATTTGATTTGATGCCAAGATGACTTCAATAGCACAGACACACACTGGCCTGTTCCACGTATTTTCTCATTTTTTATACTCATCACCACCTATACATTATATAGGTTTGTACATTATACATGCAAAATCATAGATTTATCATTACTTTTTGTGCATTTGCATTTAAACACATAGTTTGACTTTAAACAATGGGAATTTATTATCATACAGTTTGAGATGCCAAGAATGTCAAAATCAAGCCATCATCAAGACAATATTTTCTTCCTGAGGGCCAATTGCTGTTTTGACTTCTCTGCCCATTGGCAAGGCACATGGGGCCTTGTCTCTAGAGTCTGCTTATCTCTTCCTTCTCTTATGGGTTCCATTGATTCAGCTTCTTGTTCCTGTGACTTTCTCTCCATTTTCATTATGGTCGTAAAGAACTCCAGTAATAGGATTAAGTCCAATCCTGAATCAACTCGTTTACACCTTATCTGAAATAGCCTCATCAAAGGATCTGTAGGAATGTATTAGATCTAAGAACATGTTTTATTGTGGTGCATACAACTTCAAACCACCACACTGAGGTTCTCATATTGCTCATTCATTGTTTTTCTGATATCCTTTACTTCTTTTCTCTGTATTTTCCTTCATCTCTTTGAGCTTATAAAAGATCATTCTTGTGAATTCTGTCCTTTTCCATTGGAAAGACTATCATTTCCTGTTTCTTTGTTTTGCAATTTATTGTTCCATACTGTGTACTTTAATATTTTAAAGTTTTAACTTTTGTATTTGTTCCTGAGATATCTGTTTAGTTTGTATCCAGCTAGGGATATGACAGATTTTCTTGAGAGTCAGAAGTTAACAAAACTAAGTACACCTAAGCAAAAACACCTTTCACCGTCTTTGCAAATTAGTTTTGTGTTGGATACTGCTCTGCTTCAGAGTTCAGTCCTCCTATTGGGAAGGTCAGTCCAAGGCAAACGCAAGGTGCAGGGTCCTCCCTATTATTTTCTGAGCCTATGTCTTGTCCTGGGCTTGTGGTTGCTAGTAACCTTAGGAGTTCTTTTGTTTACAGGAGTTTTAATGCCCCCTTTACTTCCCAGGAAAAAGACCTTCTACCTCTCCCAGGTGTTCCACTGCAGGACTTAAAGCATGTAAGCTT
Organism: Tamandua tetradactyla; assembly: GCF_023851605.1. Classification (NCBI taxonomy): domain Eukaryota; kingdom Metazoa; phylum Chordata; class Mammalia; order Pilosa; family Myrmecophagidae; genus Tamandua; species Tamandua tetradactyla. The sequence goes on along the minus strand of NC_135333.1, from coordinate 93,878,667 downwards.
TGCCTCTGGTTGCCTGTCTCAAATGTTTCTTACATTGCTTTCATTGTCTCAAGCTGTTTTTGCCTCGTGGGGCAAACTTGGGGGGTGGGAGGACTTATCATGGAGGAGATTCACAAGTCATTCTTTTTCCCTTGGATCATGTCCAGGGGCCTACGGATGGCATGCTGGCTGGCTCCAAATTGCCCAAGCAAGTGTAGCCCTTCAACTGTTCCTCCCAGCTCCGAGGAAGCATACTGTCTTTATGTCTCTCTGCTGCCTTTGTCTGGCACAGACTGGAACAATGGCCATCTTCAGAGTCCAGCCACCAGCAATCTTTAGAAAATGCTGATAAGAAAACAGAGGTCTAGATTGTAAGCATTTAGAGCACACACACTGAGTCTGGAGTGGTGATTATCACTTCTGGATTCTGAGAGGCTGTTTCATATATATAACTCTCTCAAAACCTTTTCATCGCAACAGTTGAAGAACAATAATCTGCTGGAAAGTTTAGGTTTTAACACACAGATGGAAGTTTTGGAGTGACTTGTCCTTTCTCTGCTGTCATTTTCCACTCAGAGCCATGGCCTCCGACGCCATCTTGAGTCCATCGCGACTCGGTTTTTCCTTTCTTAGTATTACAAGAAATAATGCTGTATCTTACATTTGATGGGGTCTTATGAAATGTAATATTTTTTTGCCAAAACGAAGTCTCAGAAGATTATACACAGTGTTAATGCCCTTTGTATTAAATTGAAAACAACTAAAACTATGCAATTTGAGGCAATTTCTTCCTGTGGGACCCACGGAGGAGGCCCCCGTAACTCGTGGAGTACTTGGGCCACGTGCAATACTGATCACACTGTCAACTTCATTAAAGGAGAGTCCTCCATGAAAATGTTACCTTTTCTAGACTGATAAAGAACCTCTGGAGTGTGCAATTTGATGAAAGCATCATCATTTTGCTTACCCAGTACTTATGTTGTTGTGAGTGTAAACTGAGAGGAAGACAATTGTCAGCTGAGCTGTTGACCATGCAGCCACTGGAGTTAGTGAAATTGAAAGATGTATTTATAGAATTTACTCAGGCAGAGTGGGTCATGCTGGATTCATCCCAGAGATGGCTGGTCAGAGATTTGATGCTGGAGAATATCAGTCATCTGCTCTCAGTGGTTCTTTCAGGCAGGGAAGATAGTGTTAAAGAACAAGAAATGCCATCTGTGCACCATATCTCTAAGAAAGAAATATCTACCATCATGTCATTGGAGCAGAATTCTCATACTCAAAAGAATGGTATTATATGTCATAAATTGTCAGAAGATTGTACTCATAGTTCCAGAGTGATTCAACATGTATTAACTCACAAAGGAATGAAATCTTACTTCAGCAATCTATTTGGAAAAGCCCTCCATGATCTATCATCTTTTAATCAACAACAGAATTTTCACCCTGGAAGTAAGTCATATGAATGTCATCTAATTGAGAAATCCTTTGTTCAAAATTCTGGCCATACACATTACAATGGAACTCATGTTGGAGAGGAACCCTGTGAATATCATCTATTTGAGAAAACCTTTGCTAAATATTCTGAATTGAGACAACATGAGAGAACTCACACTGGAAAGAAAACATATGAATGCCAACTATGTGGGAAAGCCTTCACCTATTATTCTAGCCTTAAATGACATGAGAACACTCATATTGGAGAGAAATCCCATGAATATCATCTGTGTGGGAAAGCCTTCACTCATTCTTCTAGCCTTATACAACATGAGAGAACTCACACTGGAGAGAAACCATATGAATGCCATCTATTTGGGAAAGCCTTCAGTTTATCTTCTTATCTTAGAGAACATGAGAGGGTTCATACTGGAGAGAAACCATATGAATGCCATCTATGTGGGAAAGTCTTTACTCTTGGATCTCATCTTAGAGAACATGAGAGCATTCACACTGCAGAGAAACCATATGAATGTCATTTATGTGGTAAAAGCCTTCACTGTTTCTTCTGGCCTTAAACAACATGAGAGAACTCACACTGGAGAGAAACCCTATGAATGTCATTTATGTCAGAAAGTCTCCACCCATTATTCTTACTTTAGAAAACATGAGAGAACTCACACTGGAGAAAAACTATATGAATGCCATCTATGTGGGAAAGTCTTTACTCTTGGATCTCATCTTAGAGAACATGAGAGAATTCACACTGGAGAGAAACCATATGAATGTCATTTATGTGGCAAAGCCTTCACTCATTCTTCTAGCCTTAAACCACATGAGAGAACTCACACTAGAGAGAAACCATATGAATGCCATCTATGTGGGAAAGCCTTCAGCCATTATTCTAACCTTAGATGACATGAGAACACTCATACTGGAGAGAAACCCTATGAATGTCATTTATGTCAGAAAGTCTTTGCCCAGTATTCTAACCTTAGAAGACATGAGAGAAGTCACACTGTAATGAAACCTTAGGAATGTCATCTACGTGGAAAAGCCTTTACTCAATATTTTAACTAGAGACAATAAGTGCCTTTCTCCTTAGCATTCAGCCTTGCTTAAAAGACAATCAGTTTTCAGAGTTCCCAGGTGAAGGTGCTCGTGTGCAAAAATTGAATCCAAATATAGTAGTTTCCATAGTATCACAGCATCATTTATAACACTGAATACAAAGTGGCCATTCATATAATATTCACTCACTACCTCCTTAACTAAATTCAGACTTAGTATCACAACTTTGATTGATGTCAGCCTACGTACAGTTTAGTCTCTATTATGGGATTTAATCTTGTCCTCCCTTAATGGCATGGTATTGACAAGGTAATTAAACAGATTGTGAAATAATTATTGAATGTACAGATTTTATATATAAAATTGTAATAACAGTGTAAAAATAAACTGCATTTTTTATTTGTGAATACATATATTTGATAATAATATGGAAATGCAAGGAAATAATTAGCAAAATTTCAGGAAAGTAGTTACCTTTGGTGGAAACAGGTAGATGGGATAGAAAAGGAGACCGGAGGTAGATGAAAGCTATTGTTCTAGTTATCATGTTAGTTTCATGGATCTTTTCAATATTATTTAATAGAATGGTTTCTTTTAATAATGATTTAATGTAACAAAATTATTGCATTATTAAGTAAAGGCATACATACATAAATGAGGGACATGTGTGGACTAAGGATGGAAATATGTCATGAACCAAGATTTCTGATTAATCCAATTTTATATGTTTTTATATGTTTGAGGTTAAAACTAAATAAAGCTATTATCTGTAGCATTTATATCTGAAGTAAAGCTTGGCTGGCTCATGCTTTCCTTGAGTAGTATGGTAAGTTTGTTATATTTTAAACTATTTTCTGGTATTGCGCGTTGTTGTGTAATCTAATATCATTCTGATTTTCTTTCTTTCTTTTTAAAAAATAAGTGATGTAATCTATTTGCTTGGCTGCCCAAAAGGTTTTCTTCATCTTTAAAAATGACTTTATTCAGTAAGATATGCCTAAGTATTGTTGGTGTATTGACAACTTTCCCTGACACACACTGTGCCTTTTAAATAGGTAGATTGGAATTTTATGTTTTGGAAATATTTTCTATAATTATGTTTTTCAATTACGTGTTCTATTCTGTTCTTTGGGCTTTCCTGTTTTGGACGCCATGCATATTGCTTTCCCACATTTGTCTCATAATGGAGAATATAAGATTCTGTATGATTTCTTTTTTGTGATGCATCTCTGAATGCATTATACCTTCCTGAACCAGCTATTGACATGTGATTAGGGATGTGTAGAGGGGTAGGGATGTGTGTGTGGGCGTGGCTACTGCCTCTGTTTTTATAATGAAGGACTGTTTTCTGTTTCATGTCTTTTTTGTTTCTCCTCTATTACCTTTTGTGTTAAAAAGACATACCATTTACATTCCTTTGTTGATTCCTTTTACTGTATTTTTTAGTTATTTTCTTAGTGGTTGCTCTGGGGATTATAGTATGCATCTTAAAATATTATAGTTTGGGATAATACATAATTCCAATAGTATGAATACATTTTATTTCAATATAACTACCTTCCCCTGGATTATGCCATTATTATATAAATTACATCTTTATATATTATAAGCACATTAATATTGTTTAAAATTGATTTATCCAGTTGTTTTTTAAATTAAGAGAAGTAAGTAAAAATATATTTTTACTATTTTTTTTGTATTTATATATTTTTTGCTATTTCTTTTTTGTATTTATCTATGTTGTGGTAGACAGAATCATGGATTCCCGAAGATGTTTATGTCCTAATCCTTGGAAACTGTGATTATGTTAGGTTACATGGCAAGGGACAAATAAGGTTATAGAAAGAATTAAGGTGGTAATCATCTGACCATAAATAGAGAGATTACCCTGGATTATCTGGGTGGGCCCATTGTAATCATTAGTGTCCTTAAAAGTGGAAGTAGGAGGCAGAAGAGACCATCAGAGCCATAAAATGTGAGCTAGAGCTTTGAAGATGGAAGGAGGCCATGAACCAATGAATATGGGCAGCTTCTAGGAACGGGAAAGGGAAATAAGTGGGTTTTCATCTGGAGCCTTTTTGTCTTTCAGCAGTTTGATGACATGTTTAGGTGTGGATCTTTGCATTTATCCTACTTGGAATTGATCTTCTTGAATATGAAGATCATAGTTTTGTTTTGTTTTTTTAAATAAAATTTGGGTAGTTTTCAGTCATTATTTCTTCAGATATTTTTTCTGTTATCTTTCTTTTTACTTTTTTCACATTTGTGTAGCCATACCTTCTATTCTTCTCTGAACTTCCCCTGGTTTAGGATGGTTTCTACAGCCAGTCCTGCACCTCCCTGATTCCTTCACCAATGTTATATCTGCCTGAAAAACTGATCCCTTCATTTTTAGAGCATGTATTTAGGCTACTGTTTTCTGAGATTTGCCACCTCTGAATGCCCCTGGGCACCTCCCACCTTTTCCTCTTTTTCTTCCCCAGCACTTGAAACCCATTCAAACCCAGTCCCATCCACAGCAGCTCTTTTGAGGATAAGGGTCTCCCCTCCTGGGAGAGTAACTTTGCTGGTGATTTATGAGACCTGCTGCTGTTAGACCCCATCCACACTCGACATTTTCTCCTAATATTCCCATTGCACATTCCTGCACAGTCTCACCAAAAGCTCTGCTAATCTTAGCTGATTTTGAAAACACTTCCATTCAGGTTGGTGTTAGTGGGTTTTCTGTCTCCTACTGTCATGAAAAATTGAGTTTGTTTTAAAAAAATTCTCCGGGTTTCTCTCTGTAGTTTTCCAAATGAGTTGTGGGAAGATTCAAAATTAAGCTACCACCACTTATATAACAAAAATCTTACAACTATGTTAAAAAGTGCTAGCTTTCTTTTTTTTTCTCAAAATATACTTATAGTGTTCAGAAGATAGATAAGACAAAAAAAAAGCTGAATCAAGGTTTGAACCAGCTGTTGTGACTACTGTTTTGTTCATTTCAGTGCCAACTTTTTAAGGTGATTAATGAGCAGGTTGGTATCACAGGAGGTTGGTTGCATATCTAAGTTGAATTTTGAGTAGAAATGGGAAAACCCCTTAACAGGGGCATTCTAGTTTACTAGCTACAAGAATGCAATATACCAGAAGCAGAATAGCTTCTAAAAAGGAGAATTTATTAAGTTTTTAGTTTACAGTTCTAAGGCTGAAAAAATGTCCCAATTAAAACTAGGCTATAGAAATGTCCAATCTAAGGCATCCAGGAAAAAATGTCTTGGTTCAAGAAGGCTGATGACATTTAGGATTTCTCTCTCAGCTGGAAGGGCACATGGCAAAGTCTGCTAGCTTTATCTTCTGGCTTCTTGCTTCATGAAGCTCCTTGGGAGGTGTTTTCCTTCTTCATCTCCCAAAGTCACTGGCTGGTGGGCTCTGCTTCATGGTTCTGCAGCATTCTAAAGCTTCTTCCAAAATACTTCTTTTATAGGATTCCAGTAAACAAATGAAGATCCACTTAGAATGGGTGGAGAAACATCTCCATCTAATCAAGTTTAATACACAGTTGATTAAGTCACACCTCTGTGGAGATAACCTAATCAAGTTTCCAACCTGTAGTACTAAATAGGGATTAGAAGAAACTGTTCCTCTTGCAAGATTGATTAGGATTAAAACATGGCTTTTCTAGGGTGCATAAATCCTTTCAGACCAGCACAAGGGGCAACATCAGGTACAAGAGTATCATAATTTCTTGGTAATTTTCTTCAATTAATCATGAAGAAAGATAAAATAGAGAAGGCAGAGGAGCTTTGCAAAACAAATAGAAGATGCAAGCAGAGAATATGTTTTTGATTAAAGAGTAAAACCAGAAAAAAAAATTTCTTTTTATGTTTAAACAAGCACTCACCTAATAGTGGACAGATAATTTTATGATGTAAAATATAGTTTCAGAGTCTTGAAATATCTTGAGAAAAATTTCATTTTAAGTTTGGGGGCCAAGAGCAAGTTAAGTTTCAATTGGTACTTTTATTTTTTGGCATGTGCAGGCACCAGAAATTGAAATCCAGCATTTCAGGTGAGAATTCTGCCACTGAGCAACCCCTGCACTGCCCTCAATTGATAAATTTTTTTTTTATTAATTAAAAAAAAATTAACTAACACAACATTAGAAATCAATCCATTCTACATATGCAATCAGTAATTCTTAATATCATCACATAGGTGTATGGTCATCATTTCTCAGTACATATGCATCGATTTAGAGAAAGAAATAACACGACAACAGAAAAAGAAATAAAGCGATAACACAGAGAGAAAACACAAATAAAAATAAAAAGTACAAAAATATATAAGAGAAAAAAAAAAACAAAAAAAAACTATAGCTCAGATGCAGCTTCATTCAGCATTCCAACATAATTACATTACAATTAGGCAGTATTGTGCTGACCATTTTTTTTTTTTTTGAAATCATACCATTCTACATATGCAATCAGTAATTCTTAACATCATCACATAGATGCATGATCATCGTTTCTTAGTACATTTGCATCGGTTTAGAAGAACTAGCAATATAACAGGAAAAGATATAGAATGTTAATATAGAGAAAAAATAAAAGTAATAATAATAAGAACAAAACAGACAAAACAAAACAAAACAAAAACCTATAGCTCGGATGCAGCTTCATTCAGTATTTTAACATGATTACTTTACAATTAGGTATTATTGTGCTGTCCATTTTTGAGTTTTTGTATCTAGTCCTATTGCACAGTCTGTATTCCATCAGCTCCAATTACCCATTATCTTACCCTGTTTCTAACTCCTGCTGAACTCTGTTACCAATGACATATTCCAAGTTTATTCTCGAGTGTCGATTCACATCATTGGGACCATACAGTATTTGTCTTTTAGTTTTTGGCTAGACTCACTCAGCATAATGTTCTCTAGGTCCACCCATGTTATTACATGCTTCATAAGTTTATCCTGCCTTACAGCTGCATAATATTCCATCGTATGTATATACCACAGTTTGTTTAGCCACTCGTCTGTTGATGGACATTTTGGCTGTTTCCATCTCTTTGCAATTGTAAATAACGCTGCTATAAACATTGGTGTGCAAATGTCTGTTTGAGTTTTTGCCCTTAATTCCTTTGAGTTGATTCCCAGCAATGGTATTGCTGGGTTGTATGGCAGTTCTATATTCAGCTTTTTGAGGAACCGCCAAACTGCATTCCACAGTGGTTGCACCATTTGACACTCCCACCAACAGTGGATAAGTGTGCCTCTTTCACCGCATCCTCTCCAGCACTTGTCATTTTCTGTTTTGTTGATAATGGCCATTCTGGTGGGTGTGAGATGATATCTCATTGTGGTTTTGATTTGCATTTCTCTAATGGCCAGGGACATTGAGCATTTCTTCATGTGCCTCTTGGCCATCCGTATTTCCTCTTCTGGTAGGTGTCTGTTCAAGTCTTTTTCCCATTTTGTAATTGGGTTGGCTATCTTTTTGTTGTTGAGTTGAACAATATCATTATAAATTCTGGATACTAGACCTTTATCTGATATGTCGCTTCCAAATATTGATTCCCATTGTGTAGGCTGTCTTTCTACTTTCTTGATGAAGTTCTTTGATGCACAAAAGTGTTTAATTTTGAGGAGTTCCCATTTATTTCCTTCCTCAGTGCTCTTGCTTTAGGTGTAAGGTCCATAAAACCGCCTCCAATTGTAAGATTCATAAGATATCTCCTTACATTTTCCTCTAACTGTTCTATGGTCTTAGACCTAATGTTTAGATCTTTGATCCATTTTGAGTTAACTTTTGTGTAGGGTATGAGATATGGGTCTTCTTTCATTCTTTTGCATATGGATATCCAGTTCTCTAGGCACCATTTATTGAAGAGACTGTTCTGTCCCAGGTGAGTTGGCTTGACTGCCTTATCAAAGATCAAATGTCCATAGATGAGAGGGTCTATATCTGAGCACTCTATTCGATTCCATTGGTCGATATATCTATCTTTATGCCAATACCATGCTGTTTTGACCACTGTGGCTTCATAATATGCCTTAAAGTCAGGCAGTGCAAGACCTCCAGCTTCGTTTTTTTCCCTCAAGATGTTTTTAGCAATTCGGGGCACCCTGCCCTTCCAGATAAATTTGCTTATTGGTTTTTCTATTTCTGAAAAATAAGTTGTTGGGATTTTGATTGGTATTGCATTGAATCTGTAAATCAATTTAGGTAGGATTGACATCTTAAGTATATTTAGTCTTCCAATCCATGAACACGGTATGCCCTTCCATCTGTTTAGGTCTTCTGTGATTTCTTTTAGCAGTTTTTTGTAGTTTTCTTTATATAGGTTTTTTGTCTCTTTAGTTAAATTTATTCCTAGGTATTTTATTCTTTTAGTTGCAATTGTAAATGGGATTCGTTTCTTGATTTCCCCCTCCGCTTGTTCATTGCTAGTGTATAGAAATGCTACAGATTTTTGAATGTTGATCTTGTAACCTGCTACTTTGCTGTACTCATTTATTAGCTCTAGTAGTTTTGTTGTGGATTTTTCCGGGTTTTCGACGTATAGTATCATATTGTCTGCAAACAGTGATAGTTTTACTTCTTCCTTTCCAATTTTGATGCCTTGTATTTCTTTTTCTTGTCTAATTGCTCTGGCTAGAACCTCCAACACAATGTTGAATAATAGTGGTGATAGTGGACATCCTTGTCTTGTTCCCGATCTTAGGGGGAAAGTTTTCAATTTTTCCCCATTAAGGATGATATTAGCTGTGGGTTTTTCATATATTCCCTCTATCATTTTAAGGAAGTTCCCTTGTATTCCTATCCTTTGAAGTGTTTTCAACAGGAAAGGATGTTGAATCTTGTCAAATGCCTTCTCTGCATCAATTGAGATGATCATGTGATTTTTCTGCTTTAATTTGTTGATATGGTGTATTACATTAATTGATTTTCTTATGTTGAACCATCCTTGCATACCTGGGATGAATCCTACTTGGTCATGATGTATAATTCTTTTAATGTGTTGTTGGATACGATTTGCTAGAATTTTATTGAGGATTTTTGCATCTGTATTCATTAGAGAGATTGGTCTGTAGTTTTCTTTTTTTGTAATATCTTTGCCTGGTTTTGGTATGAGGGTGATGTTGGCTTCATAGAATGAATTAGGCAGTTTTCCCTCCACTTCGATTTTTTTGAAGAGTTTGAGGAGAGTTGGTACTAATTCTTTCTGGAACGTTTGATAGAATTCACATGTGAAGCCGTCTGGTCCTGGACTTTTCTTTTTAGGAAGCTTTTGAATGACTGCTTCGATTTCTTTACTTGTGATTGGTTTGTTGAGATCATCTATCTCTTCTTGAGTCAAAGTTGGTTGTTCATGTCTTTCCAGGAACCCGTCCATTTCCTCTAAATTGTTGTATTTATTAGCGTAAAGTTGTTCATAGTATCCTGTTATTACCTCCTTTATTTCTGTGAGGTCAGTAGTTATGTCTCCTCTTCCATTTCTGATCTTATTTATTTGCATCCTCTCTCTTCTTCTTTTTGTCAATCTTGCTAAGGGCCCATCAATCTTATTGATTTTCTCATAGAACCAACTTCTGGCCTTATTGATTTTCTCTATTGTTTTCATGTTTTCAATTTCATTTATTTGTGCTCTAATCTTTGTTATTTCTTTCCTTTTGCTTGCTTTGGGGTTAGCTTGCTGTTCTTTCTCCAGTTCTTCCAAATGGATAGTTAATTCCTGAATTTTTGCCTTTTCTTCTTTTCTGATATAGGCATTTAGAGCAATAAATTTCCCTCTTAGCACTGCCTTTGCTGCGTCCCATAAGTTTTGATATGTTGTGTTTTCATTTTCATTCGCCTCGAGGTATTTGCTAATTTCTCTAGCAATTTCTTCTTTGACCCACTCGTTGTTTAGGAGTGTGTTGTTGAGCCTCCACGTATTTGTGAATTTTCTGGCACTCTGCCTATTATTGATTTCCAACATCATTCCTTTATGGTCCGAGAAAGTGTTGTGTAAGATTTCAATCTTTTTAAATTTGTTAAGACTTGCTTTGTGACCCAGCATATGGTCTATTTTTGAGAATGATCCATGAGCACTTGAGAAAAAGGTGTATCCTGCTGTTGTGGGATGTAATGTCCTATAAATGTCTATTAAGTCAAGTTCATTTATAGTAATATTCAGATTCTCTATTTCTTTGTTGATCTTCTGTCTAGATGTTCTGTCCCTTGATGAGAGTGGTGAGTTGAAGTCTCCAACTATTATAGTATATGAGTCTATTTCCCTTTTCAGTGTTTGCAGTGTATTCCTCACATATTTTGGGGCATTCTGGTTCGGTGCGTAAATATTTATGATTGTTATGTCTTCTTGTTTAATTGTTCCTTTTATTAGTATATAGTGTCCTTCTTTGTCTCTTTTAACTGTTTTACATTTGAAGTCTAATTTGTTGGATATTAGTATAGCCACTCCTGCTCTTTTCTGGTTGTTATTTGCATGAAATATCTTTTCCCAACCTTTCACTTTCAACCTATGTTTATCTTTGGGTCTAAGATGTGTTTCCTGTAGACAGCATATAGAAGGATCCTGTTTTTTAATCCATTCTGCCAATCTATGTCTTTTGATTGGGGAATTCAGTCCATTGACATTTAGTGTTATTACTGTTTGGATAATATTTTCATCTAACATTTTGCCTTTTGTATTATATATATCATATCTGATTTTCCTTCTTTCTACACTCTTTTCCATATCTCTCTCTTCTGTCTTTTTGTATCTGACTCTAATGCTCCCTTTAGTATTTCTTGCAGAGCTGGTCTCTTGGTCACGAATTCTTTCAGTGACTTTTTGTCTGAGAATGTTTTAATTTCTCCCTCATTTTTGAAGGATAATTTTGCTGGATATAGGAGTCTTGGTTGGCAGTTTTTTTCTTTTAGTATTTTAAATATATCATCCCACTGTCTTCTAGCTTCCATGGTTTCTGCTGAGAAATCTACACATAGTCTTATTGGGTTTCCCTTGTATGTGATGGATTGTTTTTCTCTTGCTGCTTTCAAGATCCTCTCTTTCTCTTTGACCTCTGACATTCTAACTAGTAAGTGTCTTGGAGAACGCCTATTTGGGTCTAATCTCTTTGGGGTGCGCTGCACTTCTTGGATCTGTAATTTTAGGTCTTTCATAAGAGTTGGGAAATTTTCAGTGATAATTTCTTCCATTAGTTTTTCTCCTCCTTTTCCCTTCTCTTCTCCTTCTGGGACACCCACAACACGTATATTTGTGCGCTTCATATTGTCCTTGAGTTCCCTGATACCCTGTTCAAATTTTTCCATTCTTTTCCCTATAGTTTCTGTTTCTTTTTGGAATTCAGATCTTCCATCCTCCAAATCACTAATTCTATCTTCTGCCTCTTTAAATCTATCATTGTAGCTATCCATTATTTTTTCTATGTTTGCTACTTTATCCTTCACTTCCATAAGTTCTGCGATTTGTTTTTTCAGCTTTTCTATTTCTTCTTTATGTTCAGCCCATGTCCTCTTCATGTCCTCCCTCAATTTATCGATTTCATTTTTGAAGAGGTTTTCCATTTCTGTTCGTATATTCAGCATTAGTTGTCTCAGCTCTTGTATCTCATTTGAGCTATTGGTTTGTTCCTTTGACTGAGCCATATTCTCAATCTTTTGAGCATGGACAGTTATCTTCTGCTGCTGGCGTCTGGGCATTTATTCAGATTTCTCTGGGTGTCGGACCCAGCAAGGTTAAGATTTTTCTGTGAAATCTCTGGGATCTGTTTTTCTTATCTAGCCCAGTACGTGGCGCACGTGGCACATGTTTGTCTCAAGTGTTTGGAATGGGTCTCCCCCAGTCACCGATCTCCGCGGCCTGGGGATTTCGGATCCAATTCTCTCCATTGGTTCAGGGGCCGCGCGTGGTGGGGGCATCAGCTGCCGTGGCTTGTGGGGACCCTGTGGCTGGTTGCGGGCTGCAGCGGGCCTGGGGGTTTCCCCACCAGACCAGGAAACCTCCCGTGGGGGGGGGGGGCCTACCGCGGCTTGGATAGCCCTCCGATCCGAGACTCGTATCCACGGACTCGAAGCAGAGACTCGAAGCCACCCGCAAAAGAGGGGCGCCGGCCGTCTCGGCTTGGGAAACTTGCCTCTCCGAGACTCTCAGCCGGCCCGGGAAGGAGGGAGGGAGTAGCTCAGACCGCCGCAGCTGCCACTGATTGGGAAATCATGCGCCGCTCGGGGGTCTCACCGCAGCCGAGTCTCGCAGTCAGACTAACCACCCCAGACTTTGGATAGCCCTCTGATCCGAGATTCGTAGCCGCGGACTCAAAGCCGAGACTCGAAGCCGCCCGCAAAAGAAGGGCGCCGCCTGCCTCGGCTTGGGAAACTTGCTTCTCCGATACTCTCAGCCGGCCCAGGAAGGAGGGAGGGATTAGCTCAGACCGCCGCAGCTGCGGCTGCTCGGTAAATCGCACGCCGCTCGGGGGTCTCGCCACAGCCAAGTCTCGCAGTCAGACTTGCCAGCCCAGACTTTGGATAGCCCTCTCATCCGAGACTCGTAGCCGCGGACTCGAAGCCGAGACTCGAAGCCGCCCGCAAAAGTGTGGCGCCGGCCGCCTTGGCTGGGAAGCTTGTCTCTCCGAGTCTCTCAGCCAGCCCGGGAAGTAGGGAGGGATTAGCTCGGACCGCCGCAGCTGCAGCTGCTCGGGAAATCGTGCGCCGCTTGGGGATCTCACTCACCTCAGCCGAGTTTCGCAGTCAGACTAGCCAGCCCAGACTGGGTTATGCTGTGTGTCCATTCCCTGCTGTAGCCCCGGGAGCTGTTCTGTACTGTTTCTGTTCACCTATTAGTTGATTTGGAGTCGGAGGAACTAAGACGCATGTACCTTACTAAGCCGCCATCTTGGATCTCAATTGATAAATTTTAAGTATCATCTAATTCTTTTAAATCTTGCTAGATGTATTACTTTTCATATTTAGCTAGTATTTACTTAGAATAAAACAGTATTTTACCAGAAAAGGCATAAATTCCTGGGTTTATGAATCTCATCAAATGTCAGTTTTCCATTCTGAATCATTGCATTGCTAGCCTTGTATGCATTTGCAAAGCTGGCCCCAAAAGATGAAAGGGACCAGCTTTGCAAATCTTGTATTTTATAGAAAAATCTAACCAGACCCTTCAGCAACAGATATGCCAAAAAGTATAGAACACCTTCATGACCTGGATTCCAGAGATCCTGAGAGAACTTAGTGGAGATGTATTTGAGGAAAGGGATGCTTTCCAGAACATTCCAAATCACACTCTACATCTACATTTACAGTGTAGTTGGTTGCCTACTAATTCTGTGCCCCCAAGTCCACTTCTAATAACTCCTGATAACCTCACCCAGATGAGATGGGAACACCTACCATGGAAGGCTCAGCTGCGACAAAGACATGACTGAAAGGGCTTACTGCTCTAATGTGATCTCTCCAGATGGTTTCTTTCATCTTAGATGAGAAAGTCAGCCCTATGATCTCATTCTTCTTGTACAAACATTGTGATGATTGACATTATTATAGGGATTAATGATTTAAGTGATGTAAAGTCAACATTTTTTCTTAATCCAATATTGATTCAACAACTGCTCCTCTCTATGTGATTTGATTTAGCTGAATGTGATGGGGAGTAGTTTGTAAATCCCTGAATTGCTGTACTTAAGAATGCAGCTGTTGAACTGTTAATCTTTCTTTACGACAGTGTAATGGAAGTGAATTACACTAAATTATTATATAATAGGCATGACTCTTCATTTATTTGTACTATATTAATTTAAAAATCATGTATTTTTTTTTGAAAACCCTCAAACCTTGAGTTACAGACCAGATTGTTTCATGAAACTTTGAAATGTAGTGAATATTATAGCACACTAATAGTTTCCAAAACTATTTGTTTCAGGGACCTTTATAATCCCTTAATCATAAGTGACACCCTGAAATATATGAATGTTCCTTTTGAATTGGTCCCAGAGTCATTTGTACAATCATGGCATGGATGTTTCTCTCCCCTTACTGGTTACGATCTGGATCAAAACACTTTTAGTGTCAAAGCCGAGAGAATGAAGTGGAGAAATGGGGATGGGGGTGTGTATTAAAATAAGTGCTCAGAAATCCCATGCTGTGTGAAAGAATTTAACAAAAATGTAGGGGCATATTAGATAGTAAGCTTACACTGTGCCAAGGAAAATAACAAAGCTGATTATTATTTCGAATAGCACAATGACAGGGTTACATGTATCATAAGCCTCTGAGCTCCCACTGCTCACTGCCTACCACTCCCACAGCTACCCTCTGAAGAATATGAGGGAGGCTGAAAGCCTGTGTAGGAATTTGGGCAAAACCATGCCCCATAGAGGAATTCCACATGGGGTTGTGGCAAACTGATCACTTTGATCCTCCTTTATAATAAAGTATAGATTCTAGGAGATAAGCAGAAATGGAAGTTATAGCCCAATGTCTGCTGAGATACGAGTCCAGGAGGCCTGCTATGTAGCCAAGTCATTGAGACCAAGAGTGATTAAGCAGTCAAGAGGGAGGCTTGCTATGCTCCTAAGCCCTCATGAGGGACCCTTTTCACTGATGATAACTGGGCATACCGCTGGGAATCCTGAAAAGCCACTTTTTTAAAAAACATTTTTTTAAATTGTGAAATACAACATATATATAAAAAAGAAATAAATTTCCATGTACATTTTAACAAGTAGTTACAGAACAGGTTTTAAAGTTTGGTATGGGTTACAATTCCACCTTTTCTTGTTTTTCCT
Source organism: Tamandua tetradactyla (assembly GCF_023851605.1). Classification (NCBI taxonomy): domain Eukaryota; kingdom Metazoa; phylum Chordata; class Mammalia; order Pilosa; family Myrmecophagidae; genus Tamandua; species Tamandua tetradactyla. Next base: position 93,863,396 of record NC_135333.1, on the reverse strand, counting down.
TCTAGCTGCTCCAAGACACTGGAGAGTCAGCAGTCACACCCATTTGTTTAATCCTATCTTCTCTGTTTTACTCCTCCTTCTCTTTAAATAACATATATATACATAAAAGCAATAAATTTCAAAGTATATCACAGCAATTAGTTGTAGAAAATATTTCAGAGTTTGGTATAGGTTACAATTCCACAATTTTAGGTTTTTACTTCTAGCTTCTTTAAGGTACTGGAGGCTAAAAGAAATATCAGTATAATGATTCAGCACTCATATTCAGTTGTTAAACCTGACCTTCTCTGTAGAACTCCACCATCACCTTTGATCTTTCTCCCACTCTTTAGAGTTATTTGGGCTATGACCATTCTAACTTTCTCATGTTGGAAGGGGCTGTCAATAATATGGGATAGGGGGATGAAACTAGTTGATATTCTGGAAGGGCTGGCCCCTCTGCATTTCAGGACTTATCTGGCCCAGGGACCCATCTGTAGGTTGTAGGATTTGGAAACTTACCCTAGTGCATGGGACCTTTGTAGAACCTTATATAATGCCCTAGGTATTCTTTTAGATTGGCAGGAATGGTTTTGGTTGGAGTTTGGCAAGTTATGATAGGTAGCATTGTCTAACTGAAGCTCACATAAGAGTGACCTCTAGTGTAGCCTCTCGACCCTATTTGATCTCTCTCAGCCACTGATTCTTTAATTGTTACACTTCTTTACCCTCTTTCTGTCAAGATGACATTGTTGATCCCATGGTGTCAGGGCCAGGCTCATCCCTGGGAGTCATTACCCATGCTGCCAGGGAGACTTTCATCCCTGGATGTCATGTGCCATGCAGTGGGGTAGGGCAGTGGTTTCATTTGTAGAGTTGGGTGTAGAGAGAGAAAGTCCACATCTGAGCAATAAAAGAGGTCCTTCAGAAGTGACTCTTAGGCATGCCTATAGGTAGGCTAAGCTTCTCCACTATATACAAAAGCGTCACAAGAGTAAGCCTCAAGATCAAGGGCATGGCCTATTGATCTGGGTGTCCCTAATGTTTGGCATGGTATCTGGGGTTTCCCCAGTAGTAAAGTTTAATTATTTCATAATTTTTCTCCCATCCCTCAGGAACTTTTGCCAATACTTTTTGATTATCTGTTTAATATGCTCTGGGAGGTATCCAGGCATTACAATAAACTATACAGAATTAAAGGCTCTCATTCTTATTCTGGGCTCCCTGTTTTGGATTGTTTAAATGATACATCCAGACAGGTTGAGTTAGATTATGTGCTATTGAAAATTTAGGTTCTGAACATAATAAAATTTTCTTCCTTTAACCTTAAAGAGTCGGTGAATTTCTAAAATACAGACAATGTCTTCCTTACCCCTATATTCTAAATTACCTTAATCCCGACCTGATTGGCTTCGTTCTTATCTGTAAATACCAGGTTATATATATATAAAACAGTCCCTCAAAATCCAGAAATAACAATTACCCCTCTGGACTAAATGTGACTGCTTTAAGAGATTACAGTCTTGACCCCAGTATTCCTATAAGTATTTTCTAAATGAGATCATATAATATTTGCTCTTGTGTTTTTGGCTTATTTTGTCTCAACGAATGTCCCACAGGTTCATTTACATCATTGCGTGCCCCACAACTTTGTTCCTTTTTGTAACAGTGCCATGTTTGATCATATGTTTGTACCATCATTCACATCTTTGAGTCTCTTCCATCTACTGGGCCTCATGTATAATGTCCAAAGTCAACAGTCCATCAACATTCTCAATCTTAGATAATTTCTTTATTCCCAAGAGAAAGTCAATAAACACACCCTCACCAAATAGAAAATCAAAACCTCCCCCTAACTCCTGTCTCTCCCCCATTATATAGCTCTGATATTGCTCTGGTATTTTGGTGCTTTCCTTTTAAACATAGCCCATAGCATGCAACAGCATATTCCCCCCATACCCTGAAATTATACACTCTTTGTACAAGATGCATACTTTTGCAGTAGTTCATGCAAGAACTTACTTATATTTGTAGTGTTAATTGGTGGGACACGTGAGTCTATACAACCCCTTTCAATCATGTTCACCTTCAATATGCTAATAATATTTATAGACCCACTAGTGAACCACAGTCTATTCTATTTCCTTAAAATTAAGTTCAACCTCATTAGCAAACTGTTCACCCATATTAAGCTTTTGTGTATCTCTAGGTTCCCTATATTCTGTATTATAAGCCTCTGGTTTTACTTTTACCATGCTCATGAAAGTGGAATCATACAGTATCTCTCCTTTTGTGTCTGGTTTATTTCACTCAGCGTTATGTCCTCAAGGCTCATCCATCTTGTCATGTGGTTCAAGATGTCGTTTTGTCTTATTGCTGCATAATATTCCATCATATGTATATACCACATTTTGTTATTCCACTCATCTGTTGATGGGCACTTCTATTGTTTCCATCTTTTGGCGATTGTGAATAGTGCTGCTATGAACATCAGTGTGCAAATCTCTGTTTATGTCACTGCTTTCAACTCTTCTGGGTATGTACTGAGTAGTGGTATTGCTGGGTCATAGGGCAACTTGATATTTAGTTTTCTGAGGAAATGCCGGACTGTCTTCCATAGCGGCTGTACCATTATACATTCCTACCAGCGTGCATAAATGTCTCAATTTCTCCACATCCTCTCCAACATTTGTAGTTTCCTATTTGTTTAATAGCAGCCATTCTTATAAGTGTGATATGGTATCTCATTGTATTCTTGATTTGTATTTCCCTTATAGCTAATGAGAGTGAGCATCTCTTCATGTGCTTTTTAGCCATCTATATTTGGCTCTTCAGAAAAATGCTTATTCATATCTTTAGCCCACTTTATAATCGGGTTGATGTTCTTTTATTGTTGAGTTGTATGATTTTTTTTATGTATACAGTATTTCAAACCTTTGTCCACATGTGATTTCCAAATATTTTCTTCCATTGAGTTAGCTGTCTCTGTACCTTTTTGACAAAGTCTTTTGAGGCACAAAAGCACTTGATTTTGAGTAGTTCCCATTTATCTATTTTTTCTTTTGTTGCTTGTGCTTTGGGTGTGAAGTTTAGGAAGCTACCTCCTATTACCAGGTCTTGAAGATATTCCCCTATGTTTTCTTCTAGGAGCTTTGTGGCATGTATTGGTTCTTATATTCAGGTGTTTGATCCAATTTGAGTTCATTTTTGTATAGGGTGTAAGGTAAGGCTCCTCTTTCATTCTTCTGGCTATTGATATCCAGTTCTCCCATACCCATTTATTGAAGAGACTGTTTTGTCCCAGTTCAGTGGGTTTGGGGGACAGAGAAACCACTTTCTAATACAAGAAACTGGGCTTCTGCTTCACTGTTTCTGTCTTCTGTTCCATGTTTCCTCCCAGACAAGAAAGAGCAAGTGTTTGTAGAAAGAACAAAAAAGACAAGTTTTGGTATCTGTCAGACCTGAATTCTAATTCTTGTCACTGAGCTGAGTTTCAGCCATTGCCTGAATACTTAGTTCCTTTGTGCCTCAGTTTCCTCATGACTGAAATGGAGATAATAGGAATATGACCTCTCCTATCTATCCCACACAGTTCTTCAGAATGGCATAAAATTGTAACCTAACAAATATACTATTGTTAAAATCTGTAAACTGCTGTACAGATGTTATTTATTCTGTTTAATCTCTTAACTAAGCAAATGTCTCTAAAATTGTCTTATATATATTTTGCTTCCACTGTGTTGCATACTGAGGATCCACAGAGGGTATTTAATAAATGCTTGCTGTTCATTAGATCATCTTGAAATAATGAACCTAGTAATTCATTTGGGAGTTTGGTCATGTTCAAAGAACAGTACGAACAGGAATTCAAATCACACACAAATCAAATGCAAAACTCCAAGGCACTTCTTACTAAAATCCCTTTCCCCTCATATTTTTTAATACTCACAACTCCCTAAGATTTTCATTCTCTTCCCGCAGAATGACCTTCTCCCTCATTTTTCCTGGCTCACTCCAATTCTCTCTCTAACCCACCTCAACCAACCTTCCCCAGCAATGCTGGGGCCCTCCACCTCTGCCCACTCTCTCCAGGTGTGAGATTCCTCTTTACTCAGTGTCCCCTGGGAAGTGAGGGTTCTCTTGATGTTCACTGCTATTTTTATGATAACAGGCTTTTCATCCCTCAGCATCTGTGTTAGTTAGGGTTCTGTAGAGAAACAGAATCAACAGAGAATGCTCTCAAATATAAACTTTTTAAAAGTGTCTCACGTGACCATGGGAATGCAGATCCAAAGTCCCCAGGGCAGGCTGTGAAGCCGACGACTCCAATGAAGGGTCTGGACTAACTCCACAGAAGAGGCTCACCAGCCAAAGCAGGAATAGAGCCTTTCTCTTCTGAATCTTCCTTAAAAGGCTTCCCATGATTAGATTAAGCATCACTCATTGCAGAAGACACTCCCCTTTGGTTGATTACAAATGGAATCAGCTGTGGATGCAGCTGACGTGATCATGATCTAATTCTATGAAATGTCATCATTGCAACAGACAGGCCAGCACTTGCCCAACCAGACAAACAGGTACCACAACTTGGCCAACTTGACACATGAACCTGACCGTGACAGCATCTTTTTCTGATTTTGCCTCTTGAGAACCTCATTCTTGCTTAATTCTGCTCAGAGGGAGAGGAGGAGAAGGAAGTAAACAGAGAGATGAACCAGAACCTAATTTATCTGGCAAGGAGAACTGCTGGGAACGGTTCCTATATGTTTGACATTTTTATCCTATCACATGGAATAATTGGTTGGAGAAGAGTCAAGTTGGACAATGTGTATTATATTCCTCCCAGGAAGCTGGCTCTAGGGATGACATGAAAGAAGTAAAGCTACATCACCCTATCCTTGAAGAGTTTTTACTTTCCCATGGCATGGGGAAGGGTGGATTACTTCAGAAATCTTTGTAGATGCTCAAGGGAGTGAAAGATACTGTAGCACTTAAATAATATTGAGATATAATTTACATAAAATAAATTCACTTTTTAAAGTGTATAGTTCAATGAGTTTTGGGCAAATGTGTAGTCATCTATTACCACAATTAAGGTAAAATAATATGTCTATCACCCCAAAAGTTCCACTGTGTTCTTTCTAGTAAATTCACTTCCACTACTCCCATTTTCTATATTTCTGTCCCTATAGTATTGCCTTTTCTAGAATGCTATGTAAATGAAAGTATAAAATATGTAATCTTTTGTGTTTGGCTTCTTTATCTTAACATAGTATTTTTGAGTTTAATCCATGTCATACAAGTATTAGTAGTTCATTCTGTTTATTGCTGAGTAGTATTCCATTGCATGGCTATGTCACAGTTTGTTCATACATTCTCCAATTGATGGGCATTTGGGTTTGTTTCAGTTTGCTAAAACTGCGGGAATGTAGTATACCAGAAATGGGTTGGTTTTTATAATGGGGATTTATTAGTTTACAAATTTAAGTTGTAAGGACATAAAAATGTCCAAGTAAGAAATCAAGAGGAAAATACCTTCTCTGAAAAAGGCTGCTGGCATCTGGAGTTCTTCTCTGTCATATGGGAAGGCACAGGGCTGGTATCTGCTGGTTCTTCATGCCTAGGTTTTGTTGCTTTCAGTTTCTGATTCCTTTGTCTTTCTCTCTGGGCATCTGTGGGTCTTCTCTTAACATCCCTGGGACTGTTCCCCCTCTGTGAGCTTTCTCTCTGGGTGTTTCTCTCTCAGCTATCTTTGGGTGTTTATGTCGCTTTATCCTCATAAAAGTCTTTAGTAAAGGATCAAGACTCACTTTGAATTGGGCGGGGTACAACTCATTGAAACAACCTGATCAAAAGGTCCCACTAACAATAGGTCTGCACCCAGGAATGGATTAAAATAACACAGACTTTTCTGGGGTACATAACAGTTCCAAACTACCACAGGGTTGTTTCCAGTTTTTGGGCTATTATGAAGTGTCTATGCAAATTCATGTAAAGGTCTCTGTGTGAGCAAAGGTTTTTGTTTCTCTTGTATAAATATATAGATTTGGGATTTCTGTGCTGGATGGTAAGTATATGATTACTTTTACAAGCTGCTACATTGTTTTCCAGAGTGACTGTGGAAAAGTTCCATTTGCTCCACATCCTTATCCATACTTGGTGTTGTTAGTCATTTTTTTTTTTTTTTGTACAACTAGGGCAATCCATTTTAATTTTTTTCTCTCATCCCTAATGACATTGAACACCTTTTTTTGTTTGTGTTTTTTTTGACATTGAGCACCTTTTCACATACTGATTGGCCATTTGTAGATCCTCTTTGGGATGTGTCTGTTCAAACATTTTAACCATTTTTAGTTGGGTTGCTTATCTTCCCATTATGTGTTGTACTTTTCTTACTGAGTTTTGTTCCTATTGAGTGAGATTTCTTTATATGTTCTTGACACAAGTGCTTTATCAGATATGTGTTTTTTTTTTAATTTTTTTTTCTTATGCTGTACGGCAGGGGTCATATTTCATTTTTTTTCCATGTGAGTATCCCATTATTGTAGCACCAGTTATTGAATTTTTGTTTGTTTTTTCTTTCTTTTGCTTGCTTGTTGTTTGTTTTTGGGAAGTGTATGGGCCGGGAATTGAACCCAGGCCTCCCACATGGTAGAAGAGAATTCTACCACTGGACTGCTCTTGCCCCCACCTCACCCCCAGGTATGTGTTTTAAGTTTCCGCTTGATCTGTGGCTAGCTTATCTTTTCATTTTCTTAATAGAGTTTTTTTTGAAGAACAGGAGTGCTTAATTTTGATGATGTCCAATTTATCAATTTTATTTTTATAGTATGTGAAAAATCAAACCCAAGATCCCCAAGATTTTCTCCTATGTTTTCTTCAAGAAGTCATGTGGTACTTTTTAAAGATCAACCTGGTAGGGCTGTCAAAATTGTTTCTGAGATCAAAATGATTTTAGAGTGCTTTAAAGGCAATGGATGGTGCTTCTAGAATAAAATTTTATTGGAAAAAAGTAATTCTCCCTCAAGTCTGGCAAGCAGAGAGAGAATTTTGTTCTTATATAAACATATTTGCACTAAGAAGTTATAAAGTTTGGCATCTGTGTCATTATAATTTGATGGATTAGAAATATAATTTTGGGGGGCCAGAAGTGGAGGTTTACTGGATCATCATTCTTTTCCCCCTATTTTGAGAAAATTCATTGCTTCTTTATAGGTAGTGCCCAAATAGAAGGGTTTGGAATTAAGGAGGAAAGTGCTGAGTTGGATATTTAGTAGCTAAGATAGGCATGAGGTTTCCATATAATTTTTAGCAGAGGCCGCTGGCTGAATGTGTCTTAGTTTCCAGCAGTGCTGGGTAGCATTCTATTCCATTTTTTTGAAAACATAAGGAATTCAGGAAATTCAATAGAAATTTTGGAGGGATCACCATATAATCAGTACTGTCAGCATAGACAGAAATCCCTAAGATGAAGACCTAGTACTTAAGGAATCTGTAGTGCATTAGATTCCAACTACCACTGTCTACTTGAGGACATCACTCCTGCAATTCTCTTCTCTTTTTTTGGCAGCTCTGGGAGATCAGGGCCCATGCTGGAACATTTAATAGAGGACCATAAACATACTAGATGAGAAAAAAATGCCATTTGTGGTTAAAAAAAAGTGCTATATTCCAATAAAAGCGTGGTACATGTATGGAGAATGATGTCTCATTTCTGTGACTTAAATAGGAGAGCATATTATAATCATGGTTTTTTAAATTAATGAAGTGGTAGATTTATAAGAAAACCATGCAGAAAATACAGAGTTCCAGGGACCCTTATTATTATTTTTATAAGAGAAGTTACAAGTTTACAGAAAAGTCATGTATAAAATGTAGGTTTCCATATACCACCCTATTATTAATACCTTGTATTAGTGTGGTATATTTCTTACAGTTGATGAAATAATATTATAATTGTGCTATTAACTATAGCCCATGGTTTACATTAGGGTTCACTCTTTGTGTTGTTCAGTCCTATGGTGTTTTTTTTTTTTTTTTAAATTTATTCTAGTGACATATAACATAATTTAAAATCTTCCCTCTTAAACCATATTTGAATATATAACTCAGTGCTATTAATTATGTTCACAATAATATGCTACCATCACCACTATGCATTACCAAAACAAAACTGTACAGAGTTTCTATTTGGGGTGATGGGAAAGTTTTGGTAATGGATGATGGTCATGGTAGCATAACATTGTGATTGCATAATTATGTTTTACAAATTAAGAAACTGAGTCAGAGAGAAACTAGAAAGACCTACCTAGATATAGTAGAGATATTCAACCAAGGCTTTCAAATACAGTTTTTATTGTTGTTTTTTTTTGGTAATATGGTGGTCATGAGTGTTTTCTTTTTTAGTACAGAATCTTTGTTTATCAAGATCTGTGGAAGATTATGATTCAGCAAATATCCAGCCCTTCCCTTCCCCTAATATCCCTGAGTGTGATGTATACTCTCCTCACCATGCTGTGCTTGAATTTGGGCTTAACCACATGTATTGCTTTAGCCCAAGAGATGGTAACACATGTAAGCAAAAGTTTGAAATGTGTTTGGACAGCTGGGCTTTGCTCTCTCAAATTGCAGCTGTTCACCAGAATGTGCCTTGGGTAGTGCTAATATAAGAAACATGAGAGACATGTGGAGCAAGCCTGTATTCAGCCTGCAGCTAAGAGTCAAGCCTACCTTAGTCCAGTCCGTATCAGCTAAACCCTAGTCAACTCACAGATGTGTGAGTGAGAAACAATTCATGTTGCTATAAGCCACTGAAATGTCTGTTACTTGTTAAGTAGGTTATTTTGGAAATACAAAATTAATATATATTTTCGTAAAGAAGCAAAATAGTTATGGGAAGCACAGTGTAGTATGCAGTGCCACGTAGCACAGTGTAGTATACTATGTAGACTGGAAACGTAATGAGAATGGAGAAGTTTAAATAGTCTGAAGAAATAGTGCAGGACTGGAGATAAGAAGACCTGGGTTGTAGTGGTTTTTCAACCTTTAATGATAGCAGTTTATCTTTATGAAATGTTGATTCTGCGCCAGACATTTTCCTGGCAATTTACTTCATTAACTCATTCTAACCTTACAAAACCATATAGGGTAAGCCTATTATTATTTCCACTTTAGAGATGGTGAAACTGAAGCATAGAGACATTAAGAAACTAACTGTCAGGGTACAGGTCAAAGCAAAAAGCAGTTGTCTTCCTGTAAATTGGCAATGAAAAATCTGAAGAAGAAATTAAGAAAACTCCATTTACAGTATCTAAAAGAATAGCTTTTATTAACTAGAGATACAAAAAAGACTTGTATACTGCAATACACTACTGAAAGAAATTGAACAAGACCTACATAAATGGCAAGACATGCCATGTTCATCGATCACACAGTCAACTTATTAATTTGTCAACATTATCAAAAGCAATATATAAATTCAATGCAATCCCCATCAAAATTTCAGCACACTTTTTGCAGAATTGGTAAAACTGGTCCTTAAGTATATGAAACTGCAAAGGTCCCTGAATAGCCAAAACAACCTTGAAAAGGAAGACTGTGGTGGGAGGACTCACATTCCTGATTTCAAATGGTATTACAAAGCAACAGTGTAGTTCTGGCACAAAGATAGACAAATAGAAAATACAGAAATAGACTCACATCTATGGCCAATTGAAGTTTTAAAAATTTTTTATTGCCAGATCTTCACACACATACAGTCCGTACATGATGTACAATCAGTGACTCACAGTAATATCACATAGTTGTGTATTCTTCACCATGATAATTTTTAGAATATTTGTATCACTACAGAAAAAGAAATAAAAAGAAAAAAACCTCATAAATCCCATATCCCCTACCCCTCCCTTTCCTTGACCCTCAGTATTTCAATCTGCCCAATTTATTTTACCCCTTATCCCCCCTATTATTTATTTATTTTTATCCAAATTTTTTTTTACTCATCTGTCCATACCATGGATAAAATGAGCATCAGACACAAGGTTTCACAATCACACAGTCACATAATCACATTGTAAAAACTATATCATTATACAATCATATTCAGTAATCAAGGCTACTGGAACACAGCTCAACAGTTTTAGGTACTTCCCTCTAGCCATCCAATACACCATAAACTAAAAAGGGATATTTTTATAAGGTATAGGAATAACATCCAGGATAACTTCTTGACTCTGTTTGAAATCTCTCAGCCACTGAGACTATTTTGTCTCATTTCTCTCTTCCCCCTTTTGGTCAAGAAGGTTTTCTCAATCCCATGATTCTGGGGGTTCTGTTCCATATTGCCAAGGAGATTTACACACCTGGGAGCCATGCCCCTTGTAAGGGAGAGGGCAATGAGTTCACCTGCTGAGTTGTCTTAGAGAGAAAGGACACCTCTGAGCAACAAAAGAAGTTCTATGGGGGTGACTCTTAGGCATAATTATAAGTAGACTTAGCCTATTCTTTGCAGGAATAAGTTTTATAGGGGCAAACTCCAAGATTGAAGGCTCGAGCTATTGAATGGTTGTCCTGACTGCTTACAAGAATATCAGGAATTCTCCAAATGGGCAAGTTGTATATTTTCTCTTTCTCCCCAGTCCTCCAAGAGGATTTTGCAAATACTTTTTTATTTACTGCCCAAGTTACTCTGGGATATGTCAGGGCATCACATTTACCTGGACAAACCAACAAGATCTCACACTCTATTCAAGATTCCACGTACTTGTAGTGTTCAAGTAAACTGACCATACAACTTAAATTAGGTAATACACTACCCAAAATATAAATTTTGCAACAAATGAACATCTCTCCCTTTGGTCTCACACAGAAGTTGAAGTTTTAAAATATGGACCAAATCATCCTTTACCTTATATTCTGATTTACCTTAGCCCTATCCAGATCAGTTTGATTCATATCTCTAGTCAATGTCTGATCCCTTTTTCACATTTTAACAGTTTGTGCATAGGCTACTGCTGACTTTCATAGCTTCAGAGTTCTAACTCTGTGTTTCAGATGTCACATAAATACGCAAAGTTTCTGGGAATGACCAGGTTATACACAAACAGCTCAGTAACTCAGAATTTAGAGACAACAGTTATAACTCCTGAATATGTGTGACTGCTGTAAGAGTTTACAATCTAGGACCCTTTACAACAGGCCCCAATTGATAACCCATGCTCTCGACTTCAGTTCACCATAGTTAGTCCATATGAGTGAGGCACGATAACATTTGTCTTTTTGTTCCTGACATTTCATTCAACCTACAGTCCTTAAGTTTCATTCATCTAGTTGCATGCCTCACAGCTTTATTCCTTCTTGTGGCCACTCAGTAATCTGTTGTATTATACATCACAGTTGGCCCTTCCTTTCCTTAATTGTACCTTAGGTCAACACCATCCGTAGTGAATCGCAAACACTGCCACCACAAAACACCTATTTGTAAATGTCCATTCCTGTCTCCACACTCAGTTCTTCCAGGTATGTGCTGAGCTATGGGGTTGCAGGATCATATGTAGCCCCACCCCTAGCCTCTTGTGGAACCACCACACTGCCCTTCAAGGGGCTGCACCTCTCAGTTTCCCTATTGATAGTGAATAGGTACATCTCTTTCCCTGCATTTTCTCTAGTACTTGTTCCTCTCTATTCATTTTTAAACAGTTTTATTTGCACATCATGTAATCCAATCTAAGTAAACAGACATGTCTTCACCACCATAGTCTATGTGAAAACATTTCCTTTTCTTCCACAAAGAATCCATAGCATCCCACCTGTTGACATTTAGTTTTGGCATAACATATTTGTTACATTCAGTGGAAGCATATTACAACGTTACTGTTGACTACAGAACCTAGCATGCATTGACAGTACTTTTTATACCATCTGTGTTAGTTAGATTCAGTTGTCAACTTGGCTAGGTGAGCATACCTAATCTTGTTGCTGTGGACATAAGCCAACGGTACGTGAACCTCATCTGTTGCCAATTACATCTGCAGTCGGCTAGGAGGCGTGTCTGCTGCAATGAGTGACGTTTGACTTAATTGGCTGGTGCTTAAATGAGAGATCACAACGTAGCACAGCCTAGCAGCTTGGCATTCCTCATCTCAGCACTTGCAGCTCAGCCCAGGCCCTTGGAGATGGAGAAAGAAATCACCCCGGGGAAAGTTGTTGGAACCCAGGGGCCTGGAGAGAAGACCAGCAGAGACCATCCTGTGCCTTCCACGTAAGAAAGAACCTCAGTGGAAAGTTAGCTGCCTTTCCTCTGAAGAACCAACAAAATAAATCCCCTTTTATTAAAAGCCAACCCATCTCTGGTGTGTTGCATTCCGGCAGCTAGCAAACTAGAATACCATCCATTTCAACAACTTACAATATTGACATTCATTTGTTCTCCCTTATGCAAATACATTTTTATATTTGTACATTGACTCATCATCATTGTCCATATAGGCAATCCTAAGTTATACTAAGTTACTCAGCATAATGTCCTCAAGCTTCATCCATGTTGTTACATGCATCCTGACTTTATTTTGTCTTACAGCTGCATAATATTCCATTGTTATGTATATACCACAGTTTGTTTAGCTACTCATCCATTGATGGACATTTGAGCTGTTTCCATCTCTTGGCAATTATAAATAATGCTGCTGTCAACATTGGTGTCCAAATGTTTGTTTGTGTCCTTGCCCTCAGGTCCTCTGAATTTATGCCTAGTAATGGGATTGCTCGATCATATGGCAGTTCTGTACTTAGCTTCCTGAGGAATTGTCAGACTGCATTCCACAGCAATTGTAACATTTTACTTTCCCACAAATAGTGGATAAGTGTACCTCTTTCTCTACATCCTCTCCAGCACTTATCATTTCTGGGTTTTTTTGATAATGGCCATTCTAGTGGGTGTCAGATGATATTTCATTTCTGGTTTTGATTAACAATTCCCTAATGGCCAGTGTGCCAGTTTGAAAGGCCCAGAAAAACCATGTTTTAATCCTGATCTGTCTTGTGGAGGCAGTTATTTCTTTTAATTCCTATTCTTTACTGTATGTTGTTAATTTGATTAGATAATCTCTATGAAGATGTGATGCACCCAATTGTGGGTATTAACCTTTGATTAGAGGGAGATATGACTCTACCCCATTCCAAGTGGGTCTTGATTGGTTTACTGAAATCCTTTAAAAGAGGAAGCATTTTGGAGAGAGCCATGACAGAGCCATGAGAACCATGAGCATCCACGTAGCCAGAGACCTTTGGAGATGAGGAAGGTATATGCTCCTGATGGAGCTTCATGAAACAAGAAGCCTGGAGAGAAAGCTAGCAGATGTCACCATGTTCACCACGTGGCTTTCCAGTTGAGAGAGAAATTCTGAACTTCATCAGCCTTTCTTGAGTGGAGGTAACCTCTTGATGCCTTAGAGTGGACATTTTTATAGACTTGATTTAATTGGGGCATTTTCATGGCCTTAGAACTGTAAACTTGCAACTTAATAGATTCTCCCTTTTAAAGCTGTTCTGTTTCTGGTCTATCACGTTCTGGCAACTAGCAAACTAGAACAGCCAGTGAAATTGAGCATCTTTTCATGTGCCTTTTAGCCATTTGTATTTCCTTATCTGAGAAGAGTCTGTTCTTGTCTTTCTCTCATTTGTTTTGATTGGGTTGCTGGTCTTTTTTGTGGTTGAGTTGAAGAATCTATATATTCTAGATACTAAACCCTTAGCTCATATGTGGTTTCCAAATACTGTCTTCCATTGTGTAGGCTGCTTTTTTCCTTCCTGACAAAGTTCTTTGATGCACAAAAGTGTTTAATTTTGAGGAGATCCTATTTATCCATTTCTTTTTTCAATGCTTGTGCTTTGGGTGTAAGTTCTAGGAAACTGCCTTCTATTATAAGATTTAGATATTTCCCTACATTTTCTTTTAAAGTGTTATGGGCTTAGCTCTAATGTGTAGGTACTTGATCCACTTTGAGTTGATTTCTGTATAGGGTGTGAGATATGGATCCTCTTTCATTCTTTTGTATATGGTTATCCAGTTCTCCAAGCACCATTTATTGAAGAAGCTGCTCTGTCCCAGGTGAGTTAGCTTGACTGCCTTATCAAAGATCAATTGTTCATAGATGAGTGCATCTGTATCTGAACACTCTATTCAATTCCACTGATCATTGTATCTATCTTTATGCCAGTACCATGCTGTTTTGACCTCTGTAGCTTCATAATATGCTTTAAAGTCAGGTAGTGTGAGACCTCCGACTTCATTTTTCTTTCTCAAGATATTTTTAGCTATTCGGGGCACCCTACACTTCCAAATAAATTTGGTTATTGGTTTTTCTATTTCTGCAAAGTAAGTATTTGGGATTTTAATTTGTATTGCATTGAATCTATAAATCAATTTAGGTAGAATTGACATCTTAACTATATTTAGTCTTCCAATCCATGAACTTGGTATGCCATTCCATTTATTTAGGTCTTCTGTGATTTCTTTTAGCAATTTCTTGTAGTTTTCTGCATATAGGTCTTTTGCATCCTTAGTTAAATGTACTCCTAAATATTTGATTATTTTTGTTGCTATTGTAAGTGGAATTTTTTTCTTGCATTCCTCCTCAGATTACTCACTACTAGTGTATAGAAACATTACTGATGTTTGGGTGTTGATCTTGTAGCCTGCCACTTTGATGTACTCATTTATTAGCTCCAATAGCTTTGCTGTAGATTTTTCAGGATTTTTGACATATAGTTACATGTCATCTGCATACAGAGTTTTACTTCTTTCTTTCCAATTTGGATGCCTTTTATTTCTTTTTCTTGTCTAATTACTCTGGCTAGAACTTCCAGCACAATGTTGAATAGCAATGGTGTCAGTGGGTATCCATGTTTTGTTCCTGATCCTAGAGGGAAACTTTCAGTGTTTCCCATTGAGAATATGTTAGTTGAGTATTTTTCATATATTCCCTTTCTCATGTTGAGGTAGTTCCCTTCTATTCCTATTCTTTCATCAAGAAAGGATGTTGAATTTTGTCAAATGGCTTTTCTGCATCAATTGAGAAGATCATGTGTATTTCTGCTTTGATTTGTTGATGTGGTATATTACATTAATTGATATTCTTATGTTGAACCTTCATTGCATACCTGGAATAAGTCCCACTTGGTCATGCTGTATAATTCTTTTAAAATGCTGCTGGATTTGATTTGCAAGTATTTTGTAGAGGATTTTTGCATCTATATTCATTAGAGAGATTGGTCTGTAATTTTCTTTTCTTGTAGTATGTTTGTCTGGCTTTGGTATTAGAGTGATGTTGGCTTCATTGAATGAGTTAGGTAGCTTTCCCTCCTCCTCAATTTTTTTGAAGAGTTTGAGCAGGATTGTACTAATTCTTTCTTGAATGCTTGTTAGAATTCACGTGTGAATTCTAATCCTGGACTTTTCTTTTTGGGGGGCTTCTTGATGACTGATTCAATCTCTTGTGATGGATTTTTTGAGGTCAACTATTTCTTCTCAAGTCAGTGTTGGTTGGTCATGCCTTTCTAGGAAGTTGTCCATTTCATCTTTGTTGTCTAGATCATTAGCATATAGTTGCTCATAGCATCCTCTCCTTACCTCCTTTATTTCTTCAGGGTCGGTGGTTATGTCTCCTTTTCCATTTCTGATTTTATTTATTTGCATTCTCTCTATTCTTTTTTTCTGCCAACCTACTAAAGATTCATTGATTTTATTGATTTTCTCAAAGAACCAACTTCTGGTTTGTTGAATTTCTTGATTGTTTTCATGTTCTCAATTTCATTTAATTCTGCTGTAATCATTATTTCTTTCCTTTTGTTTGCTTTGGTGTTAGTTTGCTGTTCTTTCCCTAGTTTTTCCAAGAGAACAATTAATTCCTCAATTTTTGCTCTTTCTTCTTTTTTAATATAGGCATTTAAGGCCATAAATTTCCCTCAGCACTGCTTTTGCTGCATCCCATATATTTTAATATGTTGTGTTTTCATTTTCATTTGCCTTGAGATATTTACTGATTTCTCTTGTAATTTCTTCCTTGACCCACTGGTTGTTTAAGAGTGTGTTGTTTAGCCTACATACATTGTTAATTTTCTAGTCCTCTGTTTGTTATAGATTTTCAAGTTCATTCCATTATGATTTGAGAAAGTGTTTTAAAATGATTTCGATCTTTTAAAATTTATTGAGACTTATTTTGTGACACAGCACATGGTCTATGAACACTTGAGAAAAATGTGTATCCTGCTCTTATGGGGTGTTATGTTGTGTAAAATGTCTGATAAGTTTAGTCTATTTACTATATTATTCAAATTTTCTGTTTCTTTTTTGATCTTCTGTTTAGATGTTCTATCCATTGAAGAGAGCCAAGAATTGAAGTCTTCAACTATTATGGTGGTGGTATCTATTTCTCCCTTCAGTGTTGTCTGTGTTTGCCTCATGTAGTTTGGTGCACTCTTGCTCATTGCATAAATATTTATGATTGTTATATCTTCTTTAATTAATATGTAGTGTCTTTCTTTCTCTCTTTTAATTGTTTTATGTTTGAAGTCTAATTTGCCAGATATTAGTATAGCTACTCCTGCTCTTTTCTGATTGTTGTTTGCATGAAATATCTTTTCCCAACCTTTCACTTTCAACCTATTTTGTACTTGGGTCTAAAATGAGTCTCCTGTAGACAACATATAGATGGGTCCTGTTTTTTAATCCATTCTGCCAGTCTCTATCTTTTGATTGGAGAGTTTAATCCATTCATATTTAATGTTATTACTGTAAAGGCAGTACTTTCTTCTACCATTTTGTCTTTTGGATTTTATATGTCACATCTGATTTTTTTAATCTTTTTACTTTTACTGATAGTCTTCATTTCTACACTGTTCTCCAGACTTCTCTCCCCTGCTTTCTGCCTGTAGTGCTCTCTTTAGTATTTCTTGTAGATCTGGTCTCTTGGTCACAAATTCTCTCAGTAATTGTTTGTCTGAAAATGTTTTCATTTCCTCCTTTACCCCAGTAATTCATTTCATTACTGGAATGGCTTTTATAAAGGGAATTTATTACATACTTACAGTTCTAAGGCTTTGAAAATGTCCAAATTAAGGCACCAAGAAGAGGTTACCTTCAGTAAAAAAAAAAAAAAATGCTGATGCTATCTGGAACACCTCTGATGATTGAGAAGGCATGTAGCTGGCACCTGCAGGTCCTTGTTCTTGGTTCCATTGCTGCCAGCTTCTGATGCCAGTAGTTTCCTCTCAAGTATCTGTGAGCTTTCACTTAGCTTCTCTGGGACACAACTCTGGGTTCTGACTTGCTTAGCATCTCATGGGAAGGAACATGGCAACATCTGCTGTGTTCTGCCTGTGTCTAGGCATCTGCTATGTCTGTCAGGCCTCTAAGCATCTCCAAATATCCATGCCTCTGTCAACTCTGAAGCAACTTTCTCCAAGCATCTGCATCTGCATTTCCAAATGTCTGTTTGTCTGTGTCTTAGGTTTCTTCAAAATGTTTTTCCCTATTAAAGGTTTGCAATAAACTAATAAGACCTAACTTGAATGGGTGGAACCACATCTCCATCTATCCAAAAGGCCATGCCTGCAATTAGGTATGCCACATCTCCATGGAGATAATCTAATCAAAGGGTTTCACCCCTACAATCTTTGATTTCTTGTCTGTATCTATCAGCTCTAAGTGAACCCCTCACAGTCAAGACCTTATCACCATTTTCATGCATTGGTCTCCAGTCCTGCCACTGGATTTTGCCTCCCATGCATTCCCAATGTCAGAAACCTGACCTCACAGTCCCTCAGCTTCTTCTGTCTACTGTTTTCACCCAGCAAAGAGATGGCAGAGGAAGATTTGAGACCAGGCAGTCTGGCTGCAGAGTCTAGACACTCAGCCAATACACTAAGCTGCCTCTTACGGCAGTGATTAAATAACTTGGCCAAAATCATATTGCTGGGAGGTAAAGGACAGTAAATTGTATTTTATAACTGCATGTAATGGTTGATTCATGTGCTAACTTGTCTAGGTTATGATGTCCCATTGTTTAGTCAAGCAAACACTGGCCTAATTGTACTGTGAGGGTATTTCTTAAATAGATTTTTATCTACAACCAGTTAATTGCATCTACAACTTACTGTATCTACCATCAACAAGGGAGAGTGCTATCTGCAAAAATAGTCTCCTCATCCAATCAGCTGGATGTCTTAAAGCCAGAACTGAGGATTTCAGAAGTCAGGAAGAGAATTTTTTCCTTTCCTTCAGGTTAGCCCATTTCCTCTGGGAAATTTACCTTCATCTCCTTCAGAGTTTCCAACTTGCAGTCTGCTCTGTGGAATTTAGCTCCCCAATATCCATGGTCATGTAAGCCAATTCCTATAATAAATCTCTCAATAATTACCTTAATATTTGTCTTAATCCCTGACAGTTCTGTTTCTCTAGACAACCCTGAATAATGTACTGCAGCCCACATGCTTCCTCCATTACTCTATACCACCATATCTGCCCACACCTTACCCATGCTCTGTGCTTTCCTGTTCTAGTTTTCTAGCTTCCAGAATGCAATATACCAGAAACAGAATGGTTTTTTAAAAGGGGAATTTAATAAGTTGCTAGTTTACAGTTCTAAGGCTGAGAAAATGTCTCAATTAAAACAAATCTATGGAAATGTCCAATCTAAGGCATCCAGGGAAAGATACCTTGGTTAAGAAGGCTGAGGAAGTTCAGGGTTTCTCTCTCAAATGAGAAGGCACATGGCAAACACAGTCAGGGCTTCTCTCTCAGCTGGAAGGGCACATGGTGAACACAGCGTCATCTGCTAGCTTTCTGTCCTGGCTTCTGGTTTCAGGAAGCTCCCTGGAAGGTGTTTTCCTTCTTCATCTCCAAAGGTTGCTGGCTCATGGACTCTCTGCTTTGTGGTGCTGCAGCATTCTCTGCTCTCTACAAATCTCTCTTACTCTCAAAAAATGTTTCCTCTTTTATAGGACTTCAGAAACTAATCAAGACCCACCTGAATGGGCGGAGATATGTCATCACCTAATCCAGTTTAACAACCACTCTTGATGAAATCACATCTCCAGGGAGATGATCTAATTACAGATTCAAACATACAGTATTGAATAGGGATTATTTTGCCTTTACAAAATGGGATTTTGATTAAAACATGGTTTTTCTAGGGACATACGTCCTTTCAAACCAGCACATTTCCTCTAAGCACTCAGTGATGTACACAGATCTCCCAGCTTTGATTTCAATGAGAAAGACTCTAATGCTAAAGAAATGCATGTTGGGAGAAAATGCCCTTTTCCAACATGATCTTAGTAAACTCAGTTGATCCTTAGAGCTGCATGTTTGTTTGTTTGTTTATTTATTTATTTACATGGGTAGGCACTGGGAAACGAACCCTGGTCTCTGGCATGGCAGGTGAGAATTCTGCCTGCTGAGCTACCATGGCCTGCCCTAGAGCTGCATGTTTAAAATTTCAAAACACTATTGTCTTTAAAAATCAGACTAATTTAATCTGGAAGGGGGTGGAAGTCTTCAGCAGGCTGCCAGTTGTGTACAGCTTGTTTGACTTTCTTGTATTTATTGAAGTTATGTCTGTCATCAGTCCTCTGGGAACATTGCACAATTTAAAATATAAATTAGAAAAATATGTCTACATAATTATCTGCCTGAGGAATTTTCCCCTAGTCACAGCAATATCATGAAAATTCCTCCCTAGACATTGTTGTCTACAGATGAAACTTTCCATATGCTTAGAAGTTAGCAAGAAGTGCTTTGTACCAATACAAAGCTGGTTCCCCATAAACAGCATCACAGTTCTTCCTTCTCCTTTTGCCTTGCCCCCAACCAGAAGCACCTTACTCCTTCCTGCTGTGGGCATCTGTAACTTTTCCATGTCATCCCCTTCTTAGACATCTTCAGTATCTTTTCGTGCCAGCCCCTAAGGTGGTAGAACTTGAGCATCTGGATCCAGCCAACTTCCCCAGACTTCTTGTTTGCATATCTTCCTCATAGACCCTCATAGCCTCCATTTGCCAGTGCTCCTGCTCCTGGGCTGGCCTTTTCATGAAGACTTGGCTGAGTTCCCAGTCAGAAGTGATCTGTTCTGTACCACTGGGAGTCCTTTTCTTGAAGTCCTTGCTGTTATTGGTGTATACTCTTTGATTCCTACTATCTCAAAATCCCCAGGAAGGTGAAAAAAGCTAACGTGTCCAGCATCCTACCCAGCAGGCCCACATTAGGTACTCAACAAATGATGGTGGTTGTATCTCTTTGGATTTTTACCTTAAAGAACAAACAAAAAAACCACATTACCTGGTTCATAGCAGGTGCTCAATGAATATTCGGTAAGTGAAAGATGATATTGAGGCAGAAATTATTAGAGAGAAACTTGGACCAATTGGTTTTTGTTTTAAAATCTTTCTGAAGTCTGAGTTCCTGACCAGGAAGAGTAGAGCCTGGATCCCAGGCAAGCACTGTTTCAACACAGCAGTTAGAGTGCTCCTGTTAAAGTGTAAGTCAGATCAAGTCATTCCCTGCTCAAATCCCTCCAGTCACCCAACTTACTCAGAGGAAGAGTGGAAACTCTTATAGAGGCATACAGGGTCCCGCGTGAGTCACAGTTCTCTAACCCTGACCTCCCCCCTTCTTCCCTCTCTTCTACTCACTCTGCTCCTGCCACTCAAGACATGTCCAGGCGTAGGGCCTTTGCACCTGCTTTTCCTTCTGTCTGGAATGATCTTCCTCAAGAGACCTGCCGGGCTTTCTTCCTTGTCACCTTCAAATATTTGCTCAAATGTTACCTTGTCTTTGAGACCCTCCTAGACTAATCTATATAAAATTGCATCACCCTCCCCTCCATCTCTGCATCCCTCTGACATTCTTTATTTTCCTCTAAAAAGCCAATTACCTTACAACTTTCTCTATACTTTATTTATATTGTGCATTTTGTCTTGCCCCCTCCTTTCCTAAGAATGTGAGTTCCATGAGGGCTTTGTTCTCCTCCCTGCCCATAGTATGCCCTTAATAAATATTTACAGACTGACTGACAGTGATCCTTTAATTCTCTAAAGGAATGCTTGTTTCACTTATGGCCAGTTTGACTTCTGTACTCTCCCAGTCACATTGACCAATAAGTACTACTAACAGTGGATTTAAAGGAATATTTCCTCTCCTTCCATCCCTGTACTGAAAACAATGGCTATTGAAATAGGAGACTGGGACAAAAACAAACAGAAAAAGTTTTAAATTCAAGGAAGACCGTTAGTGCATAAAGCCATAAAAGCACTTTAACAAATATGCACTGAGAACCCAGGCTTGGTACTTGGAGAAGCCTTTAAGGAGTGAGAGTTGTAGGCAGTAAACCTGTAAAGAAATACATAATTCAGGTAGAGGTAAATGCAATGAAGAAGAAAATGAGGTAAAAGGAGACAGATAACAGAAGGAAGATGGTGGGGGCAATTTTACATAGAGTGGTCAGGATAGATTGAGGCAGGGAAATATGAGGAAAGACCTGAGTGAAGTGAGGGAGCAAGTTATGGTGATGCATAAATAATCACCAGAGCATTTTTTTATACAGAGGGAACATCAAGCACAAAGGCCCTGATGCAGAAACATGATCTCATTTGTTGTGAGAAAGAATTTTGTCAGATAGGCACCCATCTTCAGTTTACAAACCAGAAGGCAGCCCAAAGGGGAGACATCTCAGTCTTCATTTATAAACTACAACACGATCAGTGCTTTTAAAGTTTGGTCTCAGTAAAGGACAGCCAAAGAATCACATGGGAGCTTGCTGGAATCTTCTGGAGCCACCCTAGACCTATTCAATCAGAATCTGGGAGTTGTGGGCAAGAATTCATTTCACAAGCTCTCTTGGTGACTCTGATGCATGTTGCAGTTTGAGAAGCACTGGATAATAAAGTTTCAAATGTGATTTCCAGTTGTAACATTCAATAGATCTGTGAAAACCTCAGCAAACAGGAAGAAACAGATGAGGCTGCTCCCTCCACATCAGGATGATTAAGAGGAGCTATGGATGCACCGCAGATTTAACCTCTGTGGAGAATCTCCCCTCTCCTCTAAAGAAGCATTCTTAGTCATTTTCAGCCAAGACAACTTTCCAGTATGAAGCTGGAGGCTGACTCCACCTCTGGAATTCCTTTTAGAAACTTTCTAAATGGCACCAGATTTTTTTTTTTCACATTGCTTCCGAAGAAGAAAGATTGCACACCTTAGCACTTTGTGCGTAACAATTATTCGACATATGCAAAGATAATGTTTAAAAATAAAAGAATGCAAGGGCGGTGAGACAGTGGATCAGTGTCAGAATTCTTGCTTGCCATGCCGGAGACCTGGTTCGATTCCTGGTGCCTGCCCATACAAAAAAATAAATAAAATAAAATAAAATAAGATAATAAAATAAAATAAAATAAAATAAAATAAAATATAAAAGGGTCAGAGAAAGTGGTATCTGGGGAATCAGGTGAGATACAAAATGTTGTCTCTGTATATTTTGTAGGAGTGAGATCCATAGTTTTATAAAATATTATTTATAAAATATTCAAAGATATCCACAAGTCATAAAATATTGAGAGCCATCATATAAAAAAAGGGCAGCTATGGAACTCCAAATAATTGTTAAATGCAACTTGAGAATCCAAAGGTTCACTTTCTTTTTCCAGAGCCTCCTGACCTGAAATCATACATAGAAAAGAATTAGCTCTGTAGGTGGCATTCTTTATATAAACAATGCATACTTTTAGGGCGTGTAACTTTGTAAATAGTTCCTTGTCTGTCGGTATTGCTTTGCTTTATGAGGGTGGGTTGGAAATTTTTCTGGCTCCATTCCAGACTCATCATCTTGCTTCTATAGCCTCGTTGATGACAACCGACTTTAGAATCTACTTAAAAGACGACAACAATGTAAGCACCTTGGTCTTAAATGCTCCTTTGAGTTTTTCTTCTTGTACAAAAATGTCTACCTACTTTTATTTTATTGGCTTTCTCTCAATTCTTATCTGTTTATGAATAAACATAGTTTTTACCCTAATAGACCAACTATCATAAGCAGTAACTTTGATGCTGCTGTCAGTCATTAAAAATTCTCTTTTAGATCATAGAATTAGGCGATGGGTGACAGACTACGACTTGTGAGTCAAATCCAGCCCAATGCCTGTTTTTGCAAGCTAAGAATTATTTTTATATTTTTAGATGGTTGGAAAACAAAATATTTTGAGATGTAAAAATTGCATGGAATTCAAATTTCGGTGTCCATAAATAAAGCCTAATTGGAATACAGCCATGTTCATTCATTTATGCATTGTGTATGGCTATTTTCTTGTTATGATATCAGAGTTGAGTAGTTACAATAGAGACAGTATTGCTTGCAAAGCCTAATGCATTTATTCTTTGGCTCCTTTCAGAGAATGTTTGCTGACCCCTGAGTTAAGTCATTCCAGAGGGGAAGTATATTAGGAACCCTGTTAGGGCATTGTTTGCTGGATGATCATTTAGTACCTAAACCTGGCAGAATTCACCCCTCATCTTGCATTAGATTCTTCCAGATTACTGGAAGCAGAGACAATATTACTTCAATTAATGGAGTTTTATTGTAAGAATAGATGGAAAAAGAAAATCAACGAAAATAATCTAAAACTGCTGCACATATGGAAATAAGAACATCATTTACACTACCATTCAGAATGCACTAGCAGATCGAATAGCCCAGCAGCCACTTTGGCCACCCAATCCCCAAACTAGAAGTCACTTTGGATTCAGTACTTTGAGCTCTGATTTTCTTTACTCCACTTTTCCTTTCTACTGTGTGGCTAATCCTGCTCTCTATTGTCTCAAAGTCATGGTTTCTAGTCACTGCCTTTACTTTGTGCATTTCTCCACCTGACTCTTAGGCCATCCTCTCTGTCTACCTTTTAAGCACCCTGCAAGAGGATCTGACTGGTTTGGTGAGTTGTCCTCTAGTTCAGAGTTACTTCTGTTGGGCAGCACATGCAAGGAGGCCTCTGGATGGTGGCCTTTAGATGGTGCCTTTGGTTAAGAGCTAGATTTTATTTATTTTTAATAGAAAAGTTGTAGGCTTATGAAAAGATCACAGAAAGAATAGGGCTCCCATATATACCCCCCCCCACAGTTTTCCCTGTTAATACTTTTTATAGGTGTGGTGCTTTTGTTACAATTGGTGACACAATATTGTCATAACTGTGCTATTAACTTTAGCCCACTGTTTACATTAGGGTTTGCTCTATGGATTTTATGCAGGTGTATTGTATGTGGTAACATATAAAATCTAATATTTCCTCTTTTCTCCCTTTTCAGATATACAATTTAGTGGTACTAATTATGTATGCAATGTTGTGCCACCCTCCCCCCATCACCATCATCAATGCGAAAACTTTTCCACTACCCCAAACATACTAATTAAACATTAGATCTCCATTCCTGACCCCTTCCAGTCCCTGGTAACCAGTCTTCTAGTTTCTGACTATGAATATGCACATTCTGCTTGTTTTATATGTGAGATCAAATAGTATTTGCCCTTTTATGTCTGGCTTATTTCACTCAACATAGATGTCTTCAAGGTTTATCTATGTTGTAGCATGCATCAGAATTTCATTTCGTTCTATGACTGAATAATAGTCTGTTGTATGGATATACATTTTATGTATCCATTTATCTGTTGATGGACATTTGGGTTGCTTCCTTCTTTTGGCATCAGTGTGCAAATATCACTTTGAGCTCCTGCTTTCAATTCTTTTGGGTATATTCCCAGTAGTGGGATTATAGATCATGTTATAATTCCATTCTCAACTTCCTGAGGAACTGCCAAACTGTTTTCTAAAGCAACAGCACTATTTCACATTTCTACCAATGATGTATGGGTTTTCCTGTTTCTCTGGATCCTCTCCAACACTTATTTTCCACTTTTTTTGACAGCAGTCATTCTAGTGGGTGTGAAATGGTATTGCATAGTGGTTTTAATTTGTATTTCTATGATGGCTAATGACATTGGCATCTTTTTATGTATTAGTCATTTGTATATTTTCTTTGAAGAAAAATCTATCAAATTTTTTCCCATTTTAAAATTGAGTTGTTTATCTTTTTATTGTTGCATTAGAACAGTTCTTTATATATTCTGGATTTTAGTATTTGTATCCTTTCTTTCTCTCTCTTTTCTTTTTGTCAGTCTAGCTAAAAGTTTGTCAGTTTTATTGATTTTTCAAAGAGCCAACTTTTGGTTTCAGTGATTTTCTATAGTGTTTTCCTTATCTTTTATTTCATTTATTTCTGCTCCATTCTTTATTCCCTTCCTTCTGTTTACTCTGGGTTTAATTTGCCATTCTTTTTCTAGTTCCTGCAGGCATGAGGACAGGTCTCTGATTTGAACTCTTTCTTCTCTTTTCATGTAAGCAGTTAAAGCTGTAAATTTCCTTCTGAGCACTGCCTCTGCCATGTCCCATAAATTTTGATGTGTTGTGTTTTCATTTTCATTAACTTCAAAATATTTCCTGGTTTCCCTTGTGATTTCTTCTTTAATCCATTGGTTGTTTAAAAATGTGTTGTTTAACACCCATATATTTGTGGGTTTCTCAGTTCTCCCTCTGATATTGATATCTAGCTTCATTTTATTGTGGTCAGAGAAGATGCTTTGATAATTTCAATATTTTAAAATTTATTTACACTTTTTGTGAACTAGAATGTGGTCTGTCCTGGAGAATGGATCCATGTATAGTTAACAATATGCATACTGCTGCTTTTTGGTTGCAGTGTTCTCTATGTTTGTTAGGTCTAATTCATTTATATTATTGTTCAAGTTCTCCATTATCATATTGATCATCTGTCTAGATATTCTGTCCATTGATGGAAGTGGTGTTTTGAAATCCCCAGGTATTATTGCAGAGGTCTCTATTTCTCCTTTCGTTTTTCTCAATGTTTTGTATCATGAATTTTGGGGCACCATGGTTAGGTGCATAAAGGTTTATGAGTTTTGTTTCTTCTTGATGGATTGATCCTTTTATTAATATACAGCATCCTTCTTTGTTTCTTGTAAAGTTTCTGACTTACAGTTTACTTTTTCTGATATTAGTACAGCTACCTCAGCTCTTTTGGTTACTATTGGCATGGAATAACTTTTCTGTCCTTTCATTTTTTAACTTGAATCCCTTATAAACAATATATAGTTGGACTGTGCTTTTTAATCCATTCTGCCAGTCTGTGTCTTTTGATTCAGAGTTTTAATCCATTTGTATTTGGTGTAATTACTGAGAAAGCAGGACTTACTTCAGTCTTTTGTCTTGTTTCTTATATGTTATATCTTTTTTGACCCTTTCCTTTAATACAGTCTTCTTTTGTGTACAGTTGATACTTTGTGATATAACTGATCCTTTCTCCTTTCAATTTCTGTATATACTTTAAACATTTTCTTTGTGGTTATCCTAGGGTTTGTATTAAACTACCTAAGTCTATAATCTAGTAATTTGAAAAGGTACCAACTTCAGTTGTTTTTGTCACACATTACCTTCTTATATTTTGCATGTCCATAGCAAGGAAATATAATTATTTCTTATTCAGTTATTCTAAATCTTATGACAAATAAAGAATGGAGTTACATGCTGAGGATACCAACATGCATTTACCCATGTAATTACCTTTATAGGAAATATTCACTTCTTCATACTGCTCCAAGCTATTACTACTGTCCTTTCCTTTCAACTTAAGGAACTCCCTTGTTGTAGGGAAGGTTTCTTGGTGATAGACTCTCTCAGTACTTGTTTATCTGTGTATGACTTAAACATGCCCTCAGTTTTGAGGTACGTTTTTTGCCAGATAAATAATTTTTGGCTGGCAATTTTTCTCTTTCGGTATCTCAAGTATATCATGCCACTGCCTTCTTACCTCCGAGGTTTCTGATGAGAAATTGCCACTTAGTCTTATTGTGGATCTTGTCTGTGATGAGTTGCTTTTTTCTTGCTGTTTTCAGAATTTTCTATCTTTGTCATTCAATCTTTAGATTAGAATATATTTTGGTGTAGGTCTATTAGGGCTTATCCTGTTTGGAGTTTGTTGCATTTCTTGGACATATATATGTCTTTTGTGAGATTTGGGAAATTTTTGGCCATTATTTCCTCAAATATTCTTTCTGCTCCCTTTTCTTTCTCTTCTTCTGGAACTCTCACGATGCATATGTTGGTGCACTTTAAATTGTCCCACAGGTCCTTTAGGCTCTGCTTAATTTTTTTTTCCATTCTTTTCTCTATTCTTCCAACTGCCTGATTTCAATTGTCTTGTTTTTTCTTTCATTGATTCTTTCTTCTGCCTGCTCAAATCTTCTGTTGAATATCTCATTTCTATTATTGTGTTTTTCATCCCCATAAATTCTATGTTCCTTTTAAAACTTTCTAATTCTTTTTGTTCATGCATTGTTTAGTTTATTTCTATCCATATTTTCCTTTACCTCCTTGAATAAATTTAGGAGATCTGACTGAATATCTTTTATTAGTTGTCTAATGTTCGTGTTTCTTCTGAAGTTTAATTTCTTCCCTTGATTGAGCCATCTCTTCTTGTTCCTTGATATGGCTTGTGATCTTTTTTGATGTCTTGACATTTGATTATTTTGATGTTCTAACTCTCAAAGTCAGTTTCTCTCTATTGCCTAGAGTTTTATTTAGATTTTCTGTGCATTAAAGGCTTTTCTTCAACACTTGGTCCAGTTTGTACTGAACCTTTAAAGCAGTCTGTTCTTAACAGTTTGGATCTTCTTAGGTCTTTCTGCATCTGCCAGTTGCGCTGGGCATGTGCAGTTTAAAGATTACCCTATTATGTGAGACTATTTCCCCTCCAGGAGAGGATTTCCTTTCCTCTGTTCCTCCATAGTAACTGTGATCTGTTCAACTCCTCTTCCTTGCTCTATGTGGCTTTTGTACTCTAGCTTTCAGCCCTGGGTCCATGCTCCCTTACTTTGGTTCAATTTCCCCTTTCCTGCAATTAGGGAAAATCCAATACTGGAGGTTTGAGAGAGGCTCAGAGCAAGAGATGCTATTGTCTCTTGGCTCAGCTACGCCAGATACCCAAAGCCTGAAGTCATATGTTTGCTTTTAGATCCTGACATGGTCAAATGGAAATCTGCAAATATGAGTGGCATCACTGAGAGACATTTTGATCATATGATGATTAATTAGACCAGTTGTTAAATTTGAGCAGGACTTTAGGATTATCCCAACATTTTTTAACTTATTTTTTCAGGTTATATCTATTACCACATGGTGCTATGGCATTGTTGGTAAGGTTCAGTTACGTGATGTAACTAAGTCATATGATAATACGCCAACTGATGATCAAATGTTTCTGGAGATTGTGTTAAAGCCTACCTCAGAATGTAATACTGATGGCAAATGACTGGTGTGGGGAAGAACTGGATTTAGATAGGCATCCATTAATTTCTATGCTAGTTATCTGCATAAGTTTATCAGGGTTTGTCAAGATTTGACCCTTGACAGGCTGTCAGAGTATCTCTAAACCCTTGGAATGTCCTGTTTGATAAGAGTGGCTTTCTTTACCTGGGGTTTTGGGCCACACCAGATAGTCTATGCTAACAATGTGAATTATGGTGCGGGCCTTGGGCCACATGATATCACTTTGACCTCTGGAGTGGCTGGAGACTGAGTAACTAAAGTTAGCTCTGTGGCTATTCCATGTCTATTTGAGCTTCTCAAATAGAGAAGCTCACAATACTTCGTGTGTTGTGGAGTTACTGAATTTCAGTTTCTAGGTTCTTGTTTGCACCATAAGAAAGAATTCAGAGGCACAGACGGAGCAAGTAGTTAGAAATTTATTAAGTACACATGCAGAGAAAAGGAGCATTTAAAGAAAGACTGCAATTAAAGAAAGATGGAGGGTGAAAGGCAATAGACAATGTGAGGCCATTTGCTTTTACAGATTAGCTTTCCTTATTCCCTTTCCCCTTTCCTTGTTCGGGGGCTCTTTCTACCCTCCCCTCTTCCCAGGGTAGTATGTCGTGGTGGTAGATCGTGCATTTGGGTGGGTCTGTTGATTTCACCCTTCTTTTACATGACTCACTCAGGTGGGAATCATTTGGCTTTAGATGGGTCAGCTGTTGCTGGGTGTTTCCTGTAAGTGGATAGCCCTGGGCAAGGTGTCTCTACTGGACACAGGGCCTGCTGACCTTAATTAACCATCCTTCTTCATGGTTTTCTCTCCCCCTCTCTCTCTGTTCTAGCATGCCTCAAATTCCCCCTCAGAGAATTTTTGCCCCTTAATCTTAAGGGGTGTTGAGGGATG
The DNA here is from genome assembly GCF_023851605.1 of Tamandua tetradactyla. Classification (NCBI taxonomy): domain Eukaryota; kingdom Metazoa; phylum Chordata; class Mammalia; order Pilosa; family Myrmecophagidae; genus Tamandua; species Tamandua tetradactyla. The sequence continues at coordinate 93,834,085 of NC_135333.1, read as the reverse complement.
ACCATCATCTTCTGGCTTGTCAGACAGTATAGATAGGCCGTGCCAGTTGGGGTGTAGAATTTCCTAGATACCTTATTTAAGTTGAGAGGGGAGTGGCTGGAATGGCTGAAAATCCTGGCATCGGTACTGGTTTGATGTGAAAGCTTTTAGTCTGGAAGAAATAAACTTGGTAAGAAGCATAAAAATGCAAGGGCCACTTAATAGCAAGAGGATGATAGAAGGAAGTAGTCTTAGGAGAAGCATTAGCCAAGTGAGACTGGGAAGAGGGAAGGAAATGACCATCTTTCAGTTATAGTGAATCTTAGCTGGGCAGCTCATTCCTGCTTAATTGGGGGAATAAAAGGGTGCATGTACTAAGTCAAGGGGTACAGGAATGAGGCTTAGAAGGGGCTTGTTTGGGCTGCAGCTTGGCTACCATGTTGGACCACTCCCTTGAGAGATGTTAGTATTTTTCTGATGGCCAGGGCAATGAATTACTGCCATCTTTTGTTAGTAAGAGCAGGGCATTTAAGAAATTGAGTATTTCTTGGTGTTTAACTGGGAGAAAGCATCACTTTTTTTTATACTGCTGTGTGAGCATATAGGACACATGTAAAAAAAAAAGCACAGCCTTTTTCTTTTTCCTAATTTTAGAGCTCAGGTAAGGGCAATTAGTTTTGCTTTGTGAACTAAAGGCCCGGGAGAAGGGCTTTGATTTATTAAACTGGGAACCCTCATTGCTTAAGAGAATAGAAGGAATTTCCCAGGTGGGAAGTTTAATAGTTTTAAGGATTCTTTTTTAGTTTAAGGAACTTCACAAATATATTTTATTTTTTGCTTAAAACACTCTGGCTCTTTTTTGGTCTTACACAGAAGTTAAATTTTAGAATATAGACAATATTATATTTATCTTAATCCTAACTAGATTAGCATCATTTACATGTTACTCTGTGGAGTAATGCTGACTTTCAGCTGGAGAACTTTAACTCTGTGTCTTGGGTATTATACAGATACTTGAAAGTCTAAGGAATTACTAGGTTATATAAAAAGCAAAGCATCTAGGAATTTTGAAATAACAGTTAAAACTTAGGAGTAAATGTAGTTGTTGTAAAAGCTTACATTTTAAGCTTTAATTTTTATAAGCATTTTTAAATGAAGCTATTTTAGAAATAACATTTGACAGTTGTTTTATATTGGAGTTATTAACTATGAATTATAGCAGAAGTTTTGTCTTGTTTTACTTCTACATATTTACAAGGGTTATGTTAATTAACAGGTAGAAAATAGTTTGTATACTTGTCTTATTTTTCCTTTGAAGTTCCTTTTGTTGAAGAAGTTTTGATTTATAATTGACCACCTGTGCTTTAGAGAAGGCTTAGAGTAAAGTAGTGTAACTGACAAGTAAATTTAGTTAACAGTATATAGATTAAAATTAGGATATAACATGAGAACATTAAGTTTTTAGGAATTTTATACAATTTAAAAATATATGAATAAAATTTTACTAATGCAAACTTAGCTAACAGAAGTATAGAAAATTTTTCTTAATTATTGTAGCAATTGTTAAATACTTTTAGATATAATGTTAAACTATTTTAGCCCCTAATTTTTACAAGGTGAGAGAATAAATAAATCCTTTGTAAGTTTAAGAGTAAGCAGTTTTAAGAGTGTTTCTGGAATAAAGGATGATAAGGTTAACATAAACATTAAGAACAGATATTAGCCTGATTTTTCAGATAGAGTACACAAATGGTTAAGAAAAAATTTATAACTTTTCATTAAGAGCATTTTAACTGAAACCAGCATTGACTATGACAGAAAGAATTCACTTTTCTTTTTGACTTTTTAAATTGTATAGTATAACATATATATAAAGCAAAGAAATAAAAAAGCAATAGTTTTCAAAGCACTCATAAACAAGTGGTTACAGGACAGATCCCAGTTTGTCATGGCCTACCATACAATCCTCTCGGATTTTTCCTTCTAGCTACTCCAGAATATAGGAGGCTAGAGGGCATAAATACTTTTTTAATCATCATAATCGACTTTTCTTTTTCCTTCTTGTGAATAATAACAATATACAGAAAAGCTATACATTTCAAAGCACAGCACCATAATTACCTGTAGAACATATTTCAGACATTGACATGGGTTACAATTTCACAATTTTAGGTTTTTGCTTCTAGCTGCTCTAAAATACTGGAGACTTAAAGAGATATCATTTTAATGATTCTGTATTCATATTCATTTGTTAAGTCCTATCTTTTATATATAATTCCACCATCACCTTTGATTTCTTTGGGGTTGTTTGGCCTATGGCAATTCTAAATTTTTGATATTGGAATGGTCTGTCACTATATGGGGTTAGGAGGTGGAACTATCTGATGTTCTAGAGAGGCTGGGCTAGGTTTCAGGACCTGGACCAGGGACACATCTAGAGTTTTTAGATTTTTAAATGATTACTCTGGTGCATGGAACCCTTCTGGAATCTTATATATTGTCCTAGGTGTTCTTTAGGATTGGCTGGAGTGATCCTGATTGAGAGTTGGCAAGTAGCAAGGTCTACCTGAAGCTTGCATAAGAGCCACCTCCAGAGCAGCCTCTTGACTCTATTTGAACTCTCTCTGCCACTGATACTTTATTAATTATACTTCTTTCCCCCTTTTTGGTCAGGATGGAATTGTTGATCCCATGGTGTTAAGTCTGGATTCATCCCTGGGAGTCATCTCCCATGTCCCCAGGGAGACTTTCACCCCTGGATATCATGTCCCACGTAGGGGGGAGGGCAATAATTTCATTTGCAGAGTTGGGCTTAGAGAGACTGAGGCCACATATGAGCAACAAAAGACGTCCCCAGAAGTAACTCTTAGGCATACCTATAGGTAGTATAAGCTCCTCTGCTAACCTACATAAGCTTACTCATAAGAGTAAGCCTCATGATCTAGGGCATGGCCTATTGATTTGGGTATCCCTACAGTTTGACACAGTATCAGGGGATTCCCTGATGGTAAGGCTTGATAGTTCCATATTCTTTCTCCCCTCCCTCAGGGGACTTTGCCAGTACTTTTTGATTATCTGCTTAATGTACTCTAGGATATTTCTAGGCATAACAATAATCTACGCAGGATTAAAGGACCTCTTTCTTATTCTGTGCTCCCTGTGTTTTAATTGTTCAAATGAGCTATACAGATAGGTTGAGTTAGATTATGCACTACAGAAAGTTTCAGTTCCAGATCAAAAAACCTTTCTTCCATTGGTCTCAAAGAGTATGTGTGGTTCTAAAATATAGACACTGACTTCCTCACCCCTATGTTCTGAATTACTTTAACCCCAACCTGTTTGGCTTCATTCTTATCTCTCTATATATAAAACAGACTCTCAAAATCCAGAAATAATCACCACTCCAGGCTCAATGTATCTGCTCTAAAAGCTTACAATCTAGGCTCTTGTTTTTTACAAGCATTTTCTAAAGGTGACCATACTATTATTGTTCTTTTGTTTCGGGCTTATTTTGTCTAATCAAATGTCCCACATGTTCATTCACATTGTTGCATCCCTCACAACTTTGTTCCTTTTTGTAGCAGCACAACTTTCGTTCATAAGTATACACCGTTGTTCAACAATCTACTTCTCCTTCAGCGCATTCTTCAACCACCTCCATTCATCAGGCATCATGTAGAAGGCCCAAAGTTCACAGTTCATCAACATTCTCAATTTTAGGTAATTTCATCATTCCCAAGAGAAAGAAAACCAAAAAACACACCCTCACCAAACAGGAAATCTAAATCTCCTCTTAACTTTTGTCCCTCACCCCATAATTTACCTCTGCTGTTGCTGTGGTAGTGCTGATAGTTTCTTTTTGAACATAGCTCATAGCATGCAATAGCAGTTTCCCACCCTGTACCCTGAACTTAAACACTCTTTATAAAAAAAAATCATATCTTTGAAGTAATTCTTGAGAGAACTCATTCATATATTTAGTGTGAATCAGTGGGCCATGTAGGTCTATCTAACCCCTTTCAATCTTGTTCATCTTCAAAATAATATTACTTCTAGACCCACTAGAGAATCACCTTCTCTCTGATCTTACATTGGAGTTCAACTTCATTAGCTAATGGTTCACCCATCTCTAGCTTCTGTGTATCTCTAAGTTCCCTATGCTCTGTATTATAAGCCTCTGATTTTACCTTTATGCTGGTCATAAAAGTGGAATCATACAGTATCTATCCTTTTGTATCTGGCTAATTTCACTCAGCATTATGTCCTCAAGACTCATCCATCTTGTCATGTGCTTCAGGACAGCATTTTGTCTTACTGCTGCATAATAGTTCATTGTATGTATATACCACATTTTGTTGATCCACTCGTCTATTGAGGGGCATTTGGTTTGTTTACATCTTTTGGCGATTGTGAGTAATGCTGCTGTGAACATCAGTGTGCAAATATCTGTTTGTGTCATTGATTTTAGCTCTTCTGGGTATATACCAAGTAATGCTGTTGCTGGGTCATAGGGCAACTCGATATTTAGTTTCTTAAGGAACCACCAAACAGTCTTCCATATTGGCTGTACCATTATACATTCCCACCAGAAGTGCATAAGTGTCCCAATTTCTCCAAATCCTCTCCAACATATAGTTTCCTGTTTATTTAATAGCAGCCATTCTTATAGGTGTGAGGTGGTATCTCATTGTAGTCTTGATCTACATCTCCCTTATAGCCAATGAAAATGATCATCTCTTCATGTGCTTTTGAGCCATCTGTATTTGCTCTTCAGAAAAATGCCCATTCATATCTTTAGCCCATTTTATAGTTGGGTTGTTTGTTATTTTCTTGTTGAGTTGTATGATTTCTTTGTACATGAAATCAAACCATTGTCTGATATGTGATTTCCAAATACTTTTTCCCATTGAGTTGCCTGTGTCTTCACATTTTTGAGAAAGTCTTTTGAGGTGAGGTTTTGAGGAGTTCCCATTTATCTATTTTTTTCTTTTGTTGCTTGTGCTTTGGGTGTAAAGTTTAGAAAGCTACCTCCTATACTAGGTCTTGAAAATGTTTCCCTACATTTTCTTCTAGAAACTTTATGGTACTCATTCTTTATTTAGGTGTTTGATCCACTTTGAGTTAACTTTTGTGTAGGGTGTAAAATAAGGGTCCTCTTTCATTCTCTTGGCTATTGATATCCAGTTCTTCCATGCCCAATTATTGAAAAGACTATTTTGTCCCTGTTCAGAGGTTTTGGGGGCCTTGTCAAAAATCAGTTGACCATAGATTTGGTGGTCCATTTCTGCACTCGTGATTTGATCCCATTGATCAATGCTTCTGTCTTTGTGCCAGTACCATGCTGTTTTGACCACTGTGGCTTTATAATAGGTTTTTAAGTCAGGAAGTGTTAATCCTCCCACTTTGTTCTTTTTAAGGATGCTTTTAGCTATTCAGGATCTCTTTCACTTCCAGATGAATTTGGTAGTTAGCTTTTCCAAATCTTCAAAGTAGGTTGTTGGAATTTTGATTGCTATTGTGCTGAATCTGTAGATCAATTTGGGGAAGAACTGACATCTTCACTATATTTAGCCTTCCTATCCATGAGCAGGGAATGTCTTTCCACCTACTTAGACCTCCTTTGATTTCTTTTAGCAATGCTATGTACTTTTCTGTGTACAAGTCCTTTACATCCCTAGTTAATTCTTAAGTATTTGATTCTTTTAGCTGCTCTTTTGAATGGAATTTTTTTCCTTAACTGACTTCTCAGCTAGGTCATCGCTTGTGTATAGAAATGTTACTGATTTTTGCACATTAATTTTTATATCCTGCCACCTTGCTGAATTTATTAGCTCAAGAAAATTTGCGGTAGATTTCTCAGGATCTTCCAAATATAGTACCATCTCATCTGCAAATAATGAGAGTTTTACTTCTTCCTTTCCAGTTTGGATGCCTTTTATTTCTTTGTCCTGCCTGATTGCCCTAGCTAGAACATCTAGCACAATGTTGAATAATAGTGGTGACAGTGGGCATCCTTGTCTTGTACCTTCTTAGGGGGAAAGCTTTCCGTCTCTCTCCATTGAGTACAATACTGGCTATGTTTTTCATATATTCCCTTTATCATATTGAGGTAGTTACCTTTGATTCCTATCTTTGGAGTGTTTTTTTTAATCAGAAAAGGGTGCTGAATTTTGTTGAATGCTTGTTCAGCATCAATCGAAATGATCATGTGATTTTTCCCTTTCAATTTGTTAATGTGCTGGTTACATTAATTGATTTTCTTGTGTTGAACCATCCCTGCATTCCTGGTATAAACTCCATTTGGTTATGGTGTATAATTTTTTTAATGTGCTGTTGGATTCGATGTGCTAATATTTTACTGAGAATTTTTGCATCTGTGTTCATTAGGGAGATTGGCCTGTAGTTTTCCTTTCTTATATCATCTTTACAAGGTTTTGGTATTAAAATGATATTAGCTTCATAAAATGAGTTAGGTAGAGCTTCTTTTTCCTCAATTTTTGGTGAAAGTTTGAGCAATATTGGTGTTAGTTCTTTATGGAATGTTTGATAAAATTCCCCTATGAAGCCACCTGGCCCTGGGCTTTTCTTTGTAGGAAATTTTTTGATGACTGATTGAATGTCTTTATTTGTGATTGGTTTGTTAAGATCTTCTATTTCTTCCTGAGTCGGTGTAGCTTTGTGTTTCTCAAGGAATTTGTCCATTTCATCTAAGTTGTCTATTTTGTTGACATATAGTTGTTCATAGTATCCTCTTATGATTTCTTTTATTTCTTCAGGGTCTGTGGCAATGCACCCCTTCTCATTTCTGATTTTGTTTATTTGGGTTGCTTTTTTTCTTTGTCACTGTTGCTAGTGGCCCATCAATTTGATTGATTTTCTCAAAGAACCAACTTTTGGTTTTATTGATTGTTTCTATTGTTCTTTTGTTCTCCCATTCATTTATCTCTGCTTTAATCTTTGCTATTGCTCTTCTCCTATTTGCTTTGGGGTTAGTTTGCTGTTCTTTCTCAAATTCCTCCAGGTTTGCTATTAAGTCCTTGATTTTTGCTCTTTCTTACTTTTTAATAGGGCAATATATTTCCCTCTCAGCACAGCCTTTGCCACATCCCATAATTTCTGATAAGTTGTATTCTCATTTTCATTCATCTTCAGATAGCTACTGATTTCTCTAGCAATTTCCTCTTTGACCCACTGGTTGTTTAAGAGTGTGTTATTTTATCGCTCTATATTTGTGAATGTTCTTGTTCTTTGGTGATTATTGAGATCCAGCTTCATCCCATTGTGATCAGAGAAAGTGCTTTGAATAATTTCCATGTTTTAAAATTTATAAAGACCTGTTTTGTGCCTCAGCATATGATCTATCCTGAAGAATGCTCCATGAACACTAGAGAAGAATGTATAACCTTGTGCTTTGGGGTGCAATGACCTATATATGTCTGTTAGGTCCAATCCATGTATCAAGTTATTTAACTTCTCTATTTCCTTGTTGATCTTCTGTCTGGTTGGTCTATCTATAGGGGAGAGTGGTGTATTGAAGTTTCCTACAATTATTGCTGAAATATCTACTGCTCCCCTCAGTTTTGTCAATGTCTGTCTCATGTACTTTGGAGCTCCTTGATTGGGGACATAAACATTTATGATTGTTATATCTTCTTGGTGAATTGACCCTTTAATTAGTATATAGTGTCCTTCTTTGTCTCTTATAATGTCTTTACAGTTAAAGTCTGTTTTGTACAATATTAGTATAGCTACTACTGCTTTCTTTTGTTACAACTTGTGTGGAAAATCTTTTTCCATTGTTTTACTTTCACTCTATTTGTATCCTTGTGTCTAAAATGAGTCTCTTGTAAGTAGCATATAGCTGGATTATATTTCTTAATCTATTTTGCCAATCTGTATCTTATAATTGGTAAGTTTAGTCTATTAACATTCAAAGTTATTACTGAAAAGGTGTTTCTTGATTCCACCATCTGATCTTTATTTTATTTATCAGATCTATATATTCTTTTCCCTCTTTCTCATTGTATTATTTAAGTTATTCTTAGTGGTACTCCTCAATCTGTGCCCTCTTCCAGACCTCCCTCTCCTGTCTTTTTTTTTTTTCACCTGGCAGTACTCCTTTTATTGTTTCTTGTGAGGCCCATCTCTTGTTGACAAATTCTTTCAGGATGTTGTCCACGAAAACTTTAATCTCTCCCTCAAGTTTGAAGAACAATTTGGCTGGATACAGAATTCTTGGCTGGAAGTCTTTCTCTCTCAGGATCTTGAATATATCATTTCACTGCCTTCTCACCTCCAGGGTGCTAGCTGTGTAGTATGAACTTGGTCTTACTTGATTTCCCTTGTGTATAGTAGATTGTTTTTCTCTTGCTGCTTTCAGGATTTTTTGCTTCTCTTCAACGTTTGATAGACTGATTAGTATGTGCCTTGGGGAAGGCCTATTTGGATTTATTCTGTTTGGAGTTCTTTGGGCTTCTTTGACTGTTATATTTATGTTCTTTATGAGGGTTGGGAAGTTTTCCACCATTATATCCTCAATTACTCTTCCTGGCCCTTTACTCCTCTCTTCTCCTTCTGGGACACCAATGATTCTTATGTTTGGGTGCTTTGTTTTGTCTATCATTTCCCTGAGTCCCCATTCAGTTTTTTCCTTTTACCATACCATTTGCTGTTTTGAGTCTTTGAAGTCAATTATCCTGTCCTCTATATCTCTTATTCTTTCTTCTGTCTCTTCAGATCTGGTGTTTTATGCCTCTAGTATGTTTTTTATTTTGTCAACAGGGTTGACCCAGGCTAGGCTAGCCTTGGGACGCTTTTGTTTTATATAGATGGGCTTACTTGCTTAAGGATTTTTTGGGAATGCCAAGAGATCTCAACTTAGTAGGGGTCTCAGGACAAACAAGGGAGTAAACAGTAGCCAGGTTTACTGGTCTCAATGTGGCCATCAGGGAGTGAGGATGATTCCTCCCTAGAAGGGGATTGGGGCATTTAGGGACAATGAGAAATTGATGGGACACTAGAATGTCCTTGAGCCTACAAAGGAGAGGGATAGTGAAGGTTTTAGCTTTGACTTTACTATCAACTCCCATAACTAGGCAAGTCTGAGTGGAGGTAGGCCCAGAGTAGAAAGTTAGGACAGAGTGGCTCGGGTATTAAAAAATTAATCATCTTACCTGTCCCATTGAGGGTCACCCAAGGCTCCTTTAAGTTGGTCAGGTGTGAAGTCAGCAGAGCTGAACATGACCTCTGGCACCTGTAGTCTTCTTCATGTGTCATGAGCAGGGCTCAAAGGGCTGTTCGGGAGACAGTGCAGTCCCCGGGCCCAAAGCTCATATTGGTGGCCCTTGGGGCAGGGCCCAGTGGGTTCTGAGGTTGAGGGTCATCTTGAGGTTTCTGGCACCCTCTCTGCCAGTGGCTTTCTGACCCCACTGTTAAAGCAAAGACCTTGAGGCTTGGAGCCTCGATTTGGGTGACCTCAAGGGGGCAGGTTTGCTGTTAACAGCCACTGCGAGAAGATGAGACTTTTCTCTAGTTTTCTGCTTATCTCTGTCTTCTCTTCCTCCTCAACCTTGTTTTAATTATTAAAGGCAGTTCTTAATAAGTCATTAGTAGGAGTCTTTGGGCCCAAAGAGAGCTTTTGCAGCTATCTCTGAATGTCAGGAGTAGACTGGCTGATGAAATGGGTGCCCAGCAAAATATGACTTTCCTCCTGTGAGGAAGAGTCATGATAAAGAAGTTTTTGAGAGTCCTCCTGGGCATAATATAATTTGCAAGAGCCCTTTATAGTTTTGTCCAGATATAAGGCTATAAAAGCTGTATGTGAGGAATTTCTTGCCACTTTCCTTCTTTATTGTTTCATTTGAGAGTCAACAGTTGTTCTGGTATTGACAGTATTGGAAGCACCACCCAGCTGTGATGGTTAGGTTCTGGTAGTCACCTGGCCAAGTAATGATGCCCAGTATTCTTGTCCAGCAAGCACTGGCCTGACTGCGGCTGCTGGGATATTTTGTGGCTGGTTAATGAACCGGAAGACTGGTATAGTAAATTATCAGTCAATTGATTGCATCTGTGGCTGATTACATCTGCGATCAATGAAGGCATGTCTCCCACAATGATGTAATCCAATCCATTGAAAACTTTTTAAGGAAGAAAAGAGACCTTTTCAATGTTTCTTCAGCCAGCCAGCCTCTCCTGTGCAGTTCATCCAGACCCTTCATTGGAGCTGCCAGCTTCACAGCCTGCCTACAGAATTTGGACTCTTCCATTATCATGGTTGTGGGAGACACCTTTGTAAATCTTATATTTACAGATATCTCTTGTTGGTTCTGTTTCCCTAGAGAACCTTGACTAATACTGCTTGGTACTGGGAATGGTTCTTGAGAAACAAAATCTTAAAAATGGGTTTTTACAATTGGTTTTCTACTTTGATTCGACTCCGAGGCACTAGTAACTCTGTTTCCAATAGTCAAGAGGGCATTGACAGTCCATGGGGTGAGTTGGCAAGTGAGACACTAAAAATACCACCATTAGATTCTGCTAATTGTATACTTATATGAGGCAAGGCTCTGGATGAGAGTGTTTTTGACACTTATATGGAGTTTTGTGGAAGTAAGAGGTTTAATGATGTTGGCTGGTTGTGGTTAGACATGCTAGATACAGTGATAAGGGAAAGGGATGAGCTGAAGGCTTCAGTTTTGTAACTTAAGCACCATATGAATGATAGAGAAGTTTCCATGTTTGTCCTGAAAGAAAATCTTATCTTCTGGTGACCTATGTTCTAGAAATTAATGTCATGAGTTTGCTAGGTATATTTAATTCATACTAGTGAGGTCATGCAATACTTTTCTTTTGTGTCTGGTTTACTTCACTCAACATATTGTCCTCAAGGTTTATCCATGTACTCACATGGTATGACTTCATTTCTTATAGCTGCATAATATTCCATCATATGTATATACCATATTTGTTTATCCATTCCATTCATTGGTTGATGGAAACCTGTCCATCTTTTGGGAATTGTAAATAATGCTATGAAATATGAGCAACAGTGTGCAAATGTATGTTTACATCTCTGCTTTCAGTTCTCAGTATATACATAGTGGTTTTGTTGGCTTATATGGTAATTCTATACTTAGCTTCCTGAGGAAATGCCAAATTGTCCTCCACAGAGACTGCACCATTCTATACTCCCATCGATAGTGAGTAAGTGTTCCTATTTCTCCACATCATCTCCAACACTTGCAGTTTTTTATTTTTTAAATAGTGGCCATTCATGTAGGTATGAGATATCTCATTGTAGTTTGTTATGTATCTGCCTAATAGCTAGTGATGTCAAATATATTTTCAATGTGCTTTTTATGTTTTTTTTTCCTTAGGCCAGGTTAGTTAACAGGTAGAACATAATTTATATACTTGCCTTGCTTCTTTTAAAAGTCTTCTTTTGTTGATGAATTTTTGATTTGTAGTTTACTGCAAACACTTTTAGAGAAGCATTAGAGAAACAAAGTAGTTGACAGGGAAATTTAATGATGACACTGAACATTTTTTATGCAACTATATATTAAATGAATTTAGCTATTTTTAGTACTTAATTTTTATAAAGTGAAAGAATAGATTTTTGCAGTTGTTTGGAATAAAAATATATTTTTTAGGGTTTGACATTAAGAAAGCAAGATGTTAGAGGTAGTCAGGTTTGAAACAATATATGCTTTTTTAAATTTAAAGTTGAGGAAAAGACTTACAAATTTTATTTTTAACAATTAAGGTATGCTAATGTTAACACAGACACAAGAAGTTATTTTGTCAAACTATTTTACACTATTACTTACGGAAAACTCTGTATTGAAGATGGAATAATAATTTAAGAAAACTCAGTCACTTTAACAGAAAACTAAGTTTTAGTTTTGCGTTAGTATATTATAGACTCATCAAACTTTTCTTAACCTTGACCATAATTTCTCTATCTGTGAATTTTCTACAAGTTTCCATACACATTCAGGTTTTGTTTTACATTTTCCTCATTCTGTAACAACCATTCATTTGATCCTAGGACAAAACTATACTTTATTTTTCAATAAAAAACATTGTTTATATCTTTCATACTTAAGTTATTAAAATAATTTTGGAAACTGTTTCTAAGCCAACATCTCACAACATATAATTAACATCAAAATAAAACTTGTCAGAATATGTTTAATGCATTTTGAAACAGCAACAATTTTGCTATTTATATTTCATTGCTGGCCTTTAGTGCTTACTTTTTATGTTTTGCTTTAGATTTCCATCTCAGTGGGTGGTACTGAGAGTATAGCCTGGATCTCAGATCACAAAGAGCTTTCCCCTGGGGTGAGGATAAACCCAAAGTAAAAAACCTTTTAAAAGGCAATTTGAGACTTAGAAGGTGAAACTGGGTAACTCTTTAAGCCAGGAAATTAATGGTGTCCTTGAAGGAAACTTCATAGAACTGCATATTAATAAATTATTTACATACTGAAGGAGAGAGCTAGTAAATGCAGGAGAGCTAAGTCCCGCACATTTTCAAAAAGGTTGAAGACTGTTCCTGAGCTGTTGGGGTTGGACTGTCCAGGTGAGCTGGGTTGGGAATGTATCCCCAGCCCTTTGCCACTCAAAGGTGAATAAAAAATGAGAATTTTGGTGCAAAGGTATGCAAAAGAAAGCATTGTTTAAATTAAGAAGTAAATGCTACAGGGTGGAGCTTGGGATTTTTTTGAGGAGAGTGTAAGGGTTAGGTACAATAGGGTGGAGAGGAATGACAAATTGGATCATGGCGTTAAGATTTTGTACTAACCTGTAGGACCTATTTGGTTTTTTAATGGCAGAATGGGAGTGTTACAGGAGGACCTCCAGGGGATAAGTCCTCCTTTAGGGAATTTTTTGGATGAGAGATTGAATACCTTTGATGTCCTCCTGCTTCAGGAGATATTGCTTATTTTTTGAGGGAAAGATAGGTCCCTTTTATATTTAATTGCAATAGGAAGGACATGAATTGCTTTCCTAGGCAAGTCTGTTTCTTAGGCTTTAGGGTCTACCTGCTTTTTTAACTTTTGAAGGAAAGAACTCTAGTGTGCTTTCAATTTCAGTTAGCACCATATTTAATGCTACAATATTTTTAATGGGGCTTTCAGGCTCCTGCTTTGGCAGGCAGCCTATTACCTGGATTTAGGCACCTAATGCCTTCAATATATCCCTTACCAGCAGTGGGGTAGGACATTCTGGTATTATTAAAAGCTGATGACTTAGAATACTGTTCAGCAGGGGAGTGGTGGGACAAATGGTTGAGCTGAAGACTTCCCATCTACCCCCATTACAGGACAGGTTTTAGAGAAGAAAGGGCCAGAGTGAGGTTAAGACAGCATATGTGGCTCCCATATTAATTTAAAAATTAACAGTCTTACCTGCCATGTCTAGAGACACCTGGGGCTTGATGATTTCAATATTTTTTGGCAATATCCAGGGAGCCATTGACCCCAGAATCTATAAGAAATGAAACTGACCTACCTGTTTTTGAAAGAGTTACCCAAGGTTCCACGTGGGTGATTGTTGTGGGGACTTGCACAGTTCCTGGGCACGTTCAGTCCTCCACTGCCAGTCCCAGGAGTTCTGGGAGGTCAAAGCTGGGGGTCTTGCTCGAGGGGTTAACTGATGTCTTTTGTTTTGAGGGACTTCTAATGACCCTCCTGCTTGCAGAGCGAGCATGGCCCTGGGGGAGGCGGAGTCTTGGATTTGGGCATTGTCTGGCTCAGTGCCAAGGCTGTCTACATTTAAAATATGTTCCTGGTGGGTTTTTTCCCCCTCTCAGTTTAGGAGAGCCCCTGGTTTCTACCAATGCAGAAGCAAGGAGTTGGTAAGCCTCGGTACAGGATTTAGCTTTGGCTTCCTCCTTAAGTTTTCTTGATGGGCTTTTTCTAGGTCTCTATTGTTAAAGATTTTAAAGGCTAGATTAGTTATGTCACTGGGAAGTTTGGGGTCCTGCTTCTGACTTTTGGAATTTCCAATGAATATCGGGGGCTGATTGGGAAATAAAATATAGATGGAGGAATAAAGCTCTTTCAGGGGAATCTGGGCTGAGATTAGTATAGCATTCAAGGTTTTCTCTGATTCTAGCTAGAAAGGCTGCCTGATTTTCGTCACCTTATTGAGAAATTTCCAAAAAGAAATTTGTGAATGGTCACCTGCAGTCCTGCCACAAGGCAAGTTATCATAAGTTTGTGAGACTGTCGGTCAGGTGAAAATGGAGAAGGATTTGATAAGTGGAACAAGTTTGGTAAAGAGAGAGGGGGTGCTTTTGGAAGGTCTGGATATATGGGACTTCACTTTACTTGCTGAGATGCTGACAATAATTGTCAAGGTTTACAAGAATTTGTGGATCAAGGGTTCTGTTTTCTGGCCAAACTGACCTGTTATCCAATTTATACTGTGGCCAGGCGGTATTGCAATAGAAAATTAATCTCTTAGATTTTAAATCAGCAGTGAGACCAGGGACTGCCCATTTCCCATGATAGTGGATAGGGTAAAGAGAAAACTCTCACTCTTAGATGACTTAGAAACAATCAAGAGGACGTTCCACCTTGAGAGTTTTAAGCCCTAGTGAGTGTGTGGAGAAGTGGATGCAGGCGTCCCACTATCTCACTCACTCCTAGGGTCCCAACCCCGGCAGAGGCAGCTCTCCCCTAGAGCTAGGATTTCCAGATGTGTTGTCCTGGACAGCAGAGAAAGAGAGTGCCAGACAGAAAAGAGAGGGGCATTTTTCCTTACCCTGAGATGATTCGCCGGTGTGTGCTACCATCACCCCACCCTCTACTGCCCACTTCAAAATTTGGTTGTTTGTCTTTTTTATCATTGAGATTTTAGGATCTATATATCCTGGATATGGAACCCTTATCGGGTATGTGATTTCCAAATATTTTTCCCATTGAGTAGGATGTCTTTTTATCCTCTTGACAGAGTCCTTTGAAGCACAAAAGTATTCAGTTTTTAGGAGATCCCATTGATCTATTTTTTTCTTCCATTGCCTGTGCATTGGGTGGTAAGGTCTAGGAAACCACATTCTACCACAAGATTTTGAAGATACTTCCTTACATTTGCTTCTAGGAGTTTAATGGTCCTGGATTTTATATTTAGGTTTTTTGCCTATTTTGAGTTAATTTTTGTTTTAAGATGCAAGATAAAGATAGGGATACTCTTTCATTCTTTTTGATAAGGATTAATTTCTTCCAGCACCATTTGTTGAAGAGACTGCTCTGCCCTAATAAGATGAACTTGGTAGCCTTGTCAAAAATCAATTGGTGTGAAGATGGCGGCTTAGTAAGACGCGCGGATCTTAGTTTGTTCTCCAGGACACCTACTAGGGGAGTAGAAACGATACAGAAAGCGCCCAAAGCCACAACAGAGATAAAAAAGACAGCGTACCCCATCCTGGAACGGCTGGCTGGCTGAGAGAAGCAGCTCGGGTGAGATCGCCGAGGCGCGCGGGCCTTACCGGGCGGGGTGGCAAGCGGCCGGAGTTACTCCCTTCCCCCTTCCCGGGCCGGCTGGGAGAATTGGAGAGGCGGTCCCCTGAAACAAAGACGGCTGGCGCCCACACCATGCGCAGCCCCCGGAACAACTGAGAGAATTGGATCGGAAACCCCCAGGCCGCGGAGAACGGTGACGGGTGGGGGAGGCCCCTTCCAAACCCGTGACTCCCGGGGAACGTGCACTCTCCCGGGCAGGCTGCTGCCGCTGGCGCCCTCCCGCCACACTTGTTGCCCAGGGCTGACTAGGAAATTCGGACGGGCTCTTTCCCTGGCTGCGGCGACCAGCAACCCTCCCTGCGTTCGGACCCCGGGCCGGCTCAAGCCGTTTCGGCTAGCGAACCCCCAGGACGGCGAGAGTTTTCCAAAGTTTAAGGTCCCACAGCACCTTTTACTGGTGGGACCCGCAGACAAACGGGTGCCACGAGCGCCACCTACTGGGCAGGATAAGAAAAACAGAACCCAGAGATTTCACAGAAAAATATTACAACCTTGCTGGGTCCAACACCAAGAGAAATCTGAATAAATGCCCAGACGCCAGCAGCAGAAGATAACTGTCCACGCTCAAAAGACTGAGAATATGGCTCAGTCAAAGGAACAAACCAATAGCTCAAATGAGACACAAGAGCTGAGACAACTAATGCTGAATATACGAACAGAAATGGAAAACCTCTTCAAAAATGAAATCGATAAATTGAGGGAGGACATGAAGAGGACATGGGCTGAACATAAAGAAGAAATAGAAAAACTGAAAAAACAAATCGCAGAACTTATGGAAGTGAAGGATAAAGTAGCAAACATAGAAAAAATAATGGATAGCTACAATGATAGATTTAAAGAGACAGAAGATAGAATTAGTGATTTGGAGGATGGAACATCTGAATTCCAAAAAGAAACAGAAACTATAGGGAAAAGAATGGAAAAATTTGAACAGGGGATCAGGGAACTCAAGGACAATATGAACCGCACAAATATACGTGTTGTGGGTGTCCCAGAAGGAGAAGAGAAGGGAAAAGGAGGAGAAAAACTAATGGAAGAAATTATCACTGAAAATTTCCCAACTCTTATGAAAGACCTAAAATTACAGATCCAAGAAGTGCAGCGCACCCCAAAGAGATTAGACCCAAAGAGGCGTTCTCCAAGACACTTACTAGTTAGAATGTCAGAGGTCAAAGAGAAAGAGAAGATCTTGAAAGCAGCAAGAGAAAAACAATCCATTACATACAAGGGAAACCCAATAAGATTTTGTGTAGATTTCTCAGCAGAAACCATGGAAGCTAGAAGACAGTGGGATGATATATTTAAAATACTAAAAGAAAAAAACTGCCAACCAAGACTCCTATATCCAGCAAAATTATCCTTCAAAAATGAGGGAGAAATTAAAACATTCTCAGACAAAAAGTCACTGAAAGAATTTGTGACCAAGAGACCAGCTCTGCAAGAAATACTAAAGGGAGCACTAGAGTCAGATACAAAAAGACAGAAGAGAGAGATATGGAAAAGAGTGTAGAAAGAAGGAAAATCAGATATGATATATATAATACAAAAGGCAAAATGTTAGAGGAAAATATTATCCAAACAGTAATAACACTAAATGTCAATGGACTGAATTCCCCAATCAAAAGACATAGATTGGCAGAATGGATTAAAAAACAGGATCCTTCTATATGCTGTCTACAGGAAACACATCTTAGACCCAAAGATAAACATAGGTTGAAAGTGAAAGGTTGGGAAAAGATATTTCATGCAAATAACAACCAGAAAAGAGCAGGAGTGGCTATACTAATATCCAACAAATTAGACTTCAAATGTAAAACAGTTAAAAGAGACAAAGAAGGACACTATATACTAATAAAAGGAACAATTAAACAAGAAGACATAACAATCATAAATATTTACGCACCGAATCAGAATGCCCCAAAATACGTGAGGAATATACTGCAAACATTGAAAAGGGAAATAGACTCATATACCATAATAGTTGGAGACTTCAACTCACCACTCTCATCAAGGGACAGAACATCTAGACAGAGGATCAACAAAGAAATAGAGAATCTGAATATTACTATAAATGAACTAGACTTAATAGACATTTATAGGACATTACATCCCACAACAGCAGGATACACCTTTTTCTCAAGTGCTCATGGATCATTCTCAAAGATAGACCATATGCTGGGTCACAAAGCAAGTCTTAACAAATTTAAAAAGATTGAAATCTTACACAACACTTTCTCGGACCATAAAGGAATGATGTTGGAAATCAATAATAGGCAGAGTGCCAGAAAATTCACAAATACGTGGAGGCTCAACAACACACTCCTAAACAACGACTGGGTCAAAGAAGAAATTGCAAGGGAAATTAGCAAATACCTCGAGGCGAATGAAAATGAAAACACAACATATCAAAACTTATGGGACGCAGCAAAGGCAGTGCTAAGAGGGAAATTTATTGCTCTAAATGCCTATATCAGAAAAGAAGAAAAGGCAAAAATTCAGGAATTAACTATCCATTTGGAAGAACAGGAGAAAGAACAGCAAGCTAACCCCAAAGCAAGCAAAAGGAAAGAAATAACAAAGATTAGAGCACAAATAAATGAAATTGAAAACATGAAAACAATAGAGAAAATCAATAAGGCCAGAAGTTGGTTCTATGAGAAAATCAATAAGATTGATGGGCCCTTAGCAAGATTGACAAAAAGAAGAAGAGAGAGGATGCAAATAAATAAGATCAGAAATGGAAGAGGAGACATAACTACTGACCTCACAGAAATAAAGGAGGTAATAACAGGATACTATGAACAACTTTACGCTAATAAATACAACAATTTAGAGGAAATGGACGGGTTCCTGGAAAGACATGAACAACCAACTTTGACTCAAGAAGACATAGATGACCTCAACAAACCAATCACAAGTAAAGAAATTGAATTAGTCATTCAAAAGCTTCCTAAAAAGAAAAGTCCAGGACCAGATGGCTTCACATGTGAATTCTACCAAACGTTCCAGAAAGAATTAGTACCAATTCTCTTCAAACTCTTCAAAAAAATCGAAGTGGAGGGAAAACTACCTAATTCATTCTATGAAGCCAACATCACCCTCATACCAAAACCAGGCAAAGATATTACAAAAAAAGAAAACTACAGACCAATCTCTCTAATGAATACAGATGCAAAAATCCTCAATAAAATTCTAGCAAATCGTATCCAACAGCACATTAAAAGAATTATACATCATGACCAAGTAGGATTCATCCCAGGTATGCAAGGATGGTTCAACATAAGAAAATCAATTAATGTAATACACCATATCAACAAATCAAAGCAGAAAAATCACATGATCATCTCAATTGATGCAGAGAAGGCATTCGACAAGATTCAACATCCTTTCCTGTTGAAAACACTTCAAAAGATAGGAATACAAGGGAACTTCCTTAAAATAATAGAGGGAATATATGAAAAACCCACAGCTAATATCATCCTCAATGGGGAAAAATTGAAAACTTTCCCCCTAAGATCAGGAACAAGACAAGGATGTCCACTATCACCACTATTATTCAACATTGTGTTGGAGGTTCTAGCCAGAGCAATTAGACAAGAAAAAGAAATACAAGGCATCAAAATTGGAAAGGAAGAAGTAAAACTATCACTGTTTGCAGACGATATGATACTATACGTCGAAAACCCAGAAAAATCCACAACAAAACTACTAGAGCTAATAAATGAGTACAGCAAAGTAGCAGGTTACAAGATCAACATTCAAAAATCTGTTGCATTTCTATACACTAGTAATGAACAAGCTGAGGGGGAAATCAAGAAACGAATCCCATTTACAATTGCAACTAAAAGAATAAAATACCTAGGAATAAATTTAACTAAAGAGACAAAAAACCTATATAAAGAAAACTACAAAAAACTGCTAAAAGAAATCACAGAAGACCTAAATAGATGGAAGGGCATACCGTGTTCATGGATTGGAAGACTAAATATAGTTAAGATGTCAATCCTACCTAAATTGATTTACAGATTCAATGCAATACCAATCAAAATCCCAACAACTTATTTTTCAGAAATAGAAAAACCAATAAGCAAATTTATCTGGAAGGGCAGGGTGCCCCGAATTGCTAAAAACATCTTGAGGAAAAAAAACGAAGCTGGAGGTCTCGCGCTGCCTGACTTTAAGGCATATTATGAAGCCACAGTGGTCAAAACAGCATGGTATTGGCATAAAGATAGATATATCGACCAATGGAATCGAATAGAGTGCTCAGATATAGACCCTCTCATCTATGGACATTTGATCTTTGATAAGGCAGTCAAGCCAACTCACCTGGGACAGAGCAGTCTCTTCAATAAATGGTGCCTAGAGAACTGGATATCCATATGCAAAAGAATGAAAGAAGACCCATCTCTCACACCCTATACAAAAGTTAACTCAAAATGGATCAAAGATCTAAACATTAGGTCTAAGACCATAAAACAGTTAGAGGAAAATGTTGGGAGATATCTTATGGATCTTACAACTGGAGGCGGTTTTATGGACCTTAAACCTAAAGCAAGAGCACTGAAGAAGGAAATAAATAAATGGGAACTCCTCAAAATTAAACACTTTTGTGCATCAAAGAACTTCATCAAGAAAGTAGAAAGACAGCCTTCACAATGGGAGACAATATTTGGAAATGATATATCAGATAAAGGTCTAGTATCCAGAATTTATAAAGAGATTGTTCATCTCAACAACAAAAAGACAGCCAACCCAATTACAAAATGGGAAAAAGACTTGAACAGACACCTCTCAGAAGAGGAAATACGGATGGCCAAGAGGCACATGAAGAGATGCTCAATGTCCCTGGCCATTAGAGAAATGCAAATCAAAACCACAATGAGATATCATCTCACACCCACCAGAATGGCCATTATCAACAAAACAGAAAATGACAAATGCTGGAGAGGATGCGGAGAAAGAGGCACACTTATCCACTGTTGGTGGGAATGTCAAAGGGTGCAACCACTGTGGAAGGCAGTTTGGCGGTTCCTCAAAAAGCTGAATATAGAACTGCCATACGACCCAGCAATACCATTGCTAGGTATCTACTCAAAGGACTTAAGGGCAAAGACACAAACGGACATTTGCACACCAATGTTTATAGCAGCATTATTTACAATTGCAAAGAGATGGAAACAGCCAAAATCTCCATCAACAGAAGAGTGGCTAAACAAACTGTGGTATATACATACGATGGAATATTATGCAGCTTTAAGACAAGATAAACTTATGAACCATGTAATAACATGGATGGACCTAGAGAATATTATGCTGAGTGAATCCAGCCAAAAACTAAAGGACAAATACTGTATGGTCCCACTGATGTGAACAGACATTCGAGAATAAACTTGAAATATGTCATTGGTAACAGAGTTCAGCAGGAGTTAGAAACAGGGTAAGACAATGGGTAATTGAAGCTGAAGGGATACAGACTGTGCAACAGGACTAGATACAAAAACTCAAAAATGGACAGCACAATAATACCTAATTGTAAAGTAATCATGTTAAAACACTGAATGAAGCTGCATCTGAGCTATAGGTTTTTGTTTTGTTTTGTGTTGTTTTGTTTTGATTTTACTATTATTACTTTTATTTTTTTCTCTATATTAACATTCTATATCTTTTTCGGTTATGTTGCTAGTTCTTCTAAACCAATGCAAATGTACTAAGAAATGATGATCATGCATCTATGTGATGATGTTAAGAATTAATGATTGCATGTGTAGAATGGTATGATCTGTAAATGTTGGGTTAATTTCTTTTTTTCCGTTAATTAAAGAAACAAAAAAAAAAAGAGAAGGGATAATTGGAGATGAAGGGATACAGACTGTACAACGGGACTGGATATAAAAACTCAGAAATGGACAGCACAATACTACCCAATTGTAATGCAATTATGTTAAAACACTGAATGAAGCTGCATGTGAGGTATAGGTTTTTTGTTTTTGTTTTTTTTCTTTCTATTATTGTTTTAATTCTTATTCTGTTGTCTTTTTGTTTCTTTTTCTGAATCGATGCAAATATACTAAGAAATGATGAATATGCAACTATGTGATGTTATTGAGAATTGCTGATTGTACATGTAGATTGGAATGATTTCTAATTGTTTTGTTAATTCTTTTTTTAATTAATAAAAAAAAAAATCAATTGGTGGGCGGGCCACAGTGGCTCAGCAGGTAAGAGTGCTTGCCTGCCATGCCCAAGGACCCAGGTTCGATTCCTGGTGCCTGCCCATGTGTAAGAAAAAAAAATAATCAATTGGCTAGGGTAGTGCAATGGTGGCTCAGTGGCAGAATTCTTGCCTGCCATGCCAGAGACCTGGGTTTGATTCCCGGAGCCTGCCCATGAAAAAAAAAATTAATTGGCCATAGGAGGATCTATTTCTAGTCTCTCAATTCAGTTCCAATGGTCAATATGTCTATCTTTTTGGTGATAGCATGCTGTTTTTATCACTGTAACTTCAAAGTCAGGAAGTGGGAGTCCTCTTACTTCATTCTTCTTTTTCAAAATGTTTTTGGCTATTTGGGGCCCTTCCAAATAAATCTGGTAATTGGCTTTCCCAATTCTGCAAAGTAGGCTGTTGGAATTTTGAATGGGAGTGCACCGAAACTGTAAATCGATTTGGGGATAATTGATATCTTAACCATATTTAGTCTTCCAAACCATGAACATGGAATGTCCCTTCCATTTATTTAAGCCTTTTTTTTTTTTTTTATTAGCAATGCCTTGTAATGTTTTGAATGCAGGTCCTTTATATCCTTGGGTAAGTTCATTCATAGATAATTGATTCTTTTAGTTCCTATTATAAATGGAATTATTCCCTGATTTCCTCCTCATATTGCTCATTACTCGTGTAATGATTTTTGCATGTTAATCTTATATCCTGCCACTTTGCTGAACTCATGTATTAGGTGTCGGTAGGTTTGTTATAGATTTTCAGGTCTTTCTAGGTACAGTATCATATCATCTGCAAATAATGAATGTTTTACTTTTTCCTTTCTGATTTGGATGCCTTTTACTTATTTTTCTTGCCTAATTTCACTAGCTACTACTTATAAACACATTGCCCTATGGGTCTTTTCATAGATTGGCATAGGGAAATGCAAAAGTCTTGACTCTTTCCCTGTATCTCATTAATATCTTCCTTAGAAAGCATCTGCCCCAGAATTGTCTTACCCCAGAATTATATAGAATCAATCACTTTTAGAGGGGATGATTAGCTTTAGGTCCTTCATGTTGTTAAATCTTCTATTGAAGTAGTAAGATTATTTTCAGTTGTGACTGCTGATCCACCACCTATGATCCAATGTTTTATATTGTACATAACATTACTGCTTATGCCTTCTTGCTAAATAAAGTCAAATTACAATTTTAAGCAACTTAAAACTTTGTCTAGAATATTAAGATTTCCCCACTACTTTTCAGTGATAGTACAATTATTCTGAATTTATACGGTCACAGGAATATAAATCCATTGACAATAATATAGTGTAAGGAATAAAAAAATAAATGGACTAATTTCCAAAGTTGTATCATGATATTCTAAGGGAGTCAATATTTCAAAGTAATTGGTTTCCTTTTGAGAACAAAAGTGCTAAGATATGACTTTAGTATCCTTCTGTTTTAGCCAAAGAGCCGTAGCTAGAGCATCAAGTGCTTGCAGAGGTGGAAATTTAGAATGAAATCAGATTAAAGGAAAGCACACTGAAATGATAAATTTTAAAATTTTCAGTCATTTGTATTAGTTGGTGTGGTATAGTGAGTCAAGCATCAAAACAGAATATTTCTGACTTCTTATATTGACCCTGAAAAAATAATTCACCTACACCTCAAGTGTATTGTCTGCAAATTAGTGACAATAAAATGTCCTGCTCCCTGTAAATTTCTGACAAGGCCTCCCGTCTCTTCTGACATAGTGTGTGATCAGTCATCTCTTTAGCCTGCAAAGCCACATGAAGCTTTTGCCCAGAAGATACCTTATTACCTTATCAAATAAGATATCCCTGAATAGAGGCATCAAGAAAACTCTCCTGACAGAAACATTCAGTATGCATTTAGTGACTCACAGAGAGGGCAGTGTGAACCACAGTTTACAGTTGTGTAGCAATGCTGGCTCTCTTTTGGGTTCTTTTACCCAAAGAAATGATTTGTGCTTTTAGTAAAAAGTTGACTATGTATGTTAAATCATGAGCAGAGCCACAAGGCTGGATAATTTCTTATTTTTTTTTGCAATAATGTATAAGAAAAATTCCATTGATTGCATTTTTTAATGGGAAGAAAGATCTTATTATAAGAGCCTTTTATGAGAAAAAATAATTTATGCCTATCTTGGAAAATAGATCTGATACTGGTGCCACATTAATATTTATAAAATGGATATCCTTGTTCCATTTTGAGGGGTCTCAGAGCCTTCCTATTTTACATGTCATACTCATATTCCCACTTTTTATTATCATCATTTTTTTTTTTTGTAGTTTTCTACTCTCCAGTGCCAGGCATAGTTCCCTATGAGATGGCTGAGGAACTGCAGCTTCCGGTTAATTCTGCAAAACTTCTTTAAGCTGTTAGTCTTGTAATACAGTTCTCCCGAGGGGTGATAATATTGGCCCTTTGTGTGCCACCTGCAGTGAGCTGAGTTTTAAGAATACAATATGACACTTAGTTTTTCAAGGGTACATTTCTATAAGGTCTAAACTTAGATTTAGAGGGGACTGTTCAGAGACTGATTCTCAATACTAGCATGGTCTTTGAAATTATATCAAGAAAAAAGCCTTTTTTAAAAAAGATGATGCCTCTCTCTGTACTTACATGCTTTCTTCAACTAAGCCACCAATATGGGAATACAGCCTAAGGGTGATTCCCTTCCACTGGGAGAGATTTGTTTTGCTTTCTACACAGTCTTTTATCTACTCCCATTATTAAAGTTGCCAGTTCCCATATGGGAATTAATTCCTACTTTGACTTCATTGACTCTATGTTTTAAGCAGTCATTAACTAGAATAGCATTCATAATGTTTTATTATTATTTTTGGTGAGAAAAAATCAGAACTAGCCAAACTCATAAACTGGCTAATATTCTAAGAGCATGTCTGTTCTAATTAACTAAAATTTGATAGGCAATGCTGAGAGCAACTCTAAGCAAACTGCAAAATGAAGAAAAGGAATTTTAGCATCTGTATCATTCTTCCACCACACAGTTCTCTCACAGCGTGACCCATGGGGTCTACCCAGGTTCACCATGGCCACATGATAACTTGGGCTAAGTCCGATCGTCTGTTGGTAGAGGGCCACTGCCTTATTTGGAGAGTCTGAAACCAGTAAAGTCTTGGTTAAAACAGAACATGCCTTAATTATAAAATATTCAATTTTCCAGTCTCTTGTCATATGTCATTCATCATTATTATAGTCATACTGTCAACTATTGAGTTTATAAATTAGCTTGCCTTTCAGTTTTTCTTCTTGCCATTGCCTAACATTGGACCATTTTACTGTTCACTCCTGTGCTGGTTTGGAACTGTTATGTACCCCAGAAAAGTTCTTTAACCCTCATTCAATATTGCTGGATGGGATCTTTAGTTTTATTGTCTCCATGGAGATGTGACCCACCCAATTGTGGGTGGGACCTTTTGATTAGATGGTATCCATGGAGATGTGTCTCCACCCATTCCTGGTGGGGTTGCTTACTGGAGTCCTTTAAGAGGGAACCATTTTGGAAAAAGCTTTTGTGTGGACAGAGCCCATACAGCCAGAGACCTTTGGAGATGCAGAAGGAAAACACCCCTGGGGAAGCTTTATGAAATGAGGAGAGAAAGCTAGTACATATCGCCATTTGCCTTCCCAGCTGAGAGAGAAACTCGGAATTTCATCTGCCCTTTCTTTGGAGTTAAGGTAACTTTTCCTGGATGCCTTAGTTTGGACATTTCTATGGCCTTAGAACTGTAAATTTGCAACTTAATAAATTCTCTTTTAAAAAGCCTTTTCATTTTTTGTATATTGCATTCCATCAGCTTTATCAAATTAATACAACTCTTATTCTCAAAGAAAATAATAGCATAACTATAATATTGACAATTTTTGTGTTTAATAAAATTATATAATAATATTTAGGAAGAAAAATTAAAACCCAACTCTTGCTTTTTGAAGTGTTCTAATACAGGTTTTTGTGAGCTAACACCCTATTTAATCTGACATTTTGAGATTATCAGTCAATCTTATTTATTCAAATATCTGTTTCCTCTTAAGACAAATAATAGGATTGAGTGTTGCACAAAGAAAATTATCCTGCAGCATTTTCTAAAGGCTTTCTTAATTGCTAAACTGGAACACAACATTTGAAAATGTTGCTTTAAATAAATATGCATCAGCTTAAGCTTGAACATTTCTTACCAAAGCTACATATTTATTTTAATGGTATTTGCTTTAAAGGACTTCTTGCCATTTAATACTACATTACCTTGTTGTCTTAGTTTCCATGCTGCTATGAAAAATAGCATATACTGGTTGGCTAAAAAATACTCATGGTTTCAGAAGTTAGAGGTCCCAACTTAAAGTGTTTGTAGAACCATGCTTTCTCCCCAAAGCCTGTAGGTTTCTGATGCTATCTTGCCACAATTCTTGGGGATCTTGGCTTATATTTCTGCTTCCCATCACATAGTGATATCCTTGGTCTCCTCCTGTGTGGTATTCTCTGAGTTATGACTTTTAATAGGGCTTCCAGAAATATGGATTAAGACCCATCCTGATTTAGTTTGGCCATCCCTAAACAGTATCTTGGAAGTCCACACTTTACCTTATAATACGTCTTTCAAAGGGTTCTACTTACAAATGGGCTCAATCCACAGGATTTAGTCTACCACACTTGCGTTTGCCTAGTGCAGTATATGGATTAAGACATTTTAAAAATGTGATTTCATATAATCTTAGCTACCAAACTCCTTTTGGATATAAGAATATGAACAAATTGACCAAAGTACCACTTTACAGACACAATAGCTAAAGCACAAATTTATTAAGTGCCTTAATACAGATCCCAGGCAAGAAGTAGAATCAGGTCTCTCTAGCTAGATAACTTTCTCCAAAAGTAGCTCCCTAATGAAATTGTATGTAGATAACTGAATATAGTATACATTTTCCCTAATGGCCTTTTCTCTTACAGAAGGTTTTGCAGGTGTATCACCTTAAAATGCAAGTTTGACAAGCAGGAGACAAAAGCTATCCATATATAACAGATTGCAGGGGAGAGATGGGGAGGGGGGACCTCCCTAGTATGAAAACACCAGGGCAAAGAAAAGGTATATTGTTAGCAAGATAAAAAGAGTGGACAGTAGGTTGCTTTTGATGTTCAATTGTCTCTTGTAGAAAGCAGAAGGAAGAAGACAAAAATAATCATTCTCTTGAGGGATGTTCTGATTTTTAATTTCTTAATGTATATAACTCATAATTTGTATCATGTTGCATATAGATGGTAGAGGTAAGAATATCTAACAATTTTACATGCAAGAATAAAAGCAGACTTCCTAGGCCAACATTAAATTAATTCATAATATAAATTATTCTGGAAAATAGAAAAGCTTCAAAGGTACCAGAAAAAAAAAACTCTTTGAACATGTCATATTGAAAAATTAAAACTGAATTTTACTGCAGCCAGCCAGCCTATTAGCTAATGAAAACAAAAATCATAGTTTTTTTGTACTAAACTCAACAAATTTCTTTTAATTATTTATAAATATTTATTACATACCAGCAATATATGGAGCTCTGTACTGATCATAAAGGAACAGAATGAACACCCACTAAATTTTACATTCAATAAGATGTAAGAAATATATTATATATAGCACCTGCCATACAAGCGCACTCTACAAATTATAATGTTGTGTCTATAAAGTATGTTAAGTAAGGAAAGAAAAAAAAATACTGGAGCTTTGTTTCATCCATGGAAAACTAGTGTCTTCCATGCACCTGTGCCTAGATTTAAATGCAGGTTCTGCATAGCTCTTGAGTTATATTTCAAGATTGTGGATTTATAAATTTAAGTGATATTAAGAGCAATCTGCTACTTTCTAAATCATCAAGACTACCTCTCACATCTTGCAATTTTCCTTAGAGGTATGGGAAGATTTTACTAAGCTAGGCTTGAATATAAGTGAAATCATTCCTAACTTGGCAATTTGATGGTTAACGGTGTAAACTTCCTGCCGAGCTCTGTGAGTTTTATTTCTGAGGCTTTAGTTGGGCTACTGTCATTTTGTTTGATACATATATCTGATGAGCATTATCTAATCTCAACAGGACAGATGCTTTTTAAATCTCATTTACCAGTATCAATTAAGAAAACTTTGTAATTATGTAAGTCAGCTTTCTAGACAGTTTTTAATTCCAGCCTGATAAATTTCCTCACCTTCCTCAAGTCATCCCTTTAAAAGAGAATAACAAAGGAAAAAACAGGAGATTAAAAATATCAAGACTAAAATCAAGACTAATGGGAGAAAGAGGGTAAAATAGGAAAAGAACTAACAGTTTCTGAGCATCTTCTATGTACCAGGAACTGTGATAAACACCTTATCTGCTTTGGCTGCATTTATAGCAATAAGCATGAAAAAACACCTAAAATTCCTATCCATGTTACCAACTTTAAATTCAGTTATTAAAATTCTAGGGTTCTATTTCCAACTAAATATTCTAAGAATACACAATCTATGGCCCATTGAAAATGAACTATATTATCAGTTATCCTACCTTGATATACACATTTCTTTTATTGCAAACCTAGAAGAGAAAGTTGACACAGAATTGATTTCTTAAATGACTTGAGTATTATATCATCTCCCTAGAGGTCAGGACCTTCCTTTTAAGGCAATAGATTTCAGGAAGAAAAAAGAAAAGCCATAATAATGCCTGGGCCAAACCTAATGCATCCTGTAAAGCTGTGCCACCCTGTACAATCTAGAAGCTTTGGTCTCTCACCAAAGGCCACCACATTTCTTTTTAAAACCTATACAATGAAGGGTGATTACATGCTTTGTATCTTCCAGAAGACTCACCTGGTTTTACAAATAAAAATGGAAGTTTTACAGAGGACATGAATTAATACGCCCTAATGTAGCACTCAGAAGAGTTAAGACAAATAACCTGATGTTTACAGAAAACAGATAGCTGGTACTCTGGAAGCATTTGGTTCTATATGAGCACATCCTGCACAGAGACAAAGGCTTAACTTTTGCCTCCTCAAGGTGTGTAAGGTTTGTATTTTCATTCCCAAAACTACTGAGATGAAAATGGGTGACTGCCTGGAGAATGGTGACAGCTCCGCTACATAGAAACATTTCTAAGGATGAAAACAGTATGGTTGGGTAGGAGATTTGTATTAAAGCTACTTTTTTATTGCACGCTCTCTACATGATTCACTTGGGAAGGTTTTGTGTGCGTATGTGTGGACCCTTCAAATTATGGAAAGGGCTTTGCCTTATCCTTTCCTTACTTCAAGTGTTTCCACTGTCCAAAGATGAGTAAGCACTGAACTATTTGTTAATTGCAGTAATCAACCTGTGCTTTCCCACCTCTGCACAGGAATGCACATCTGTCCTTGGCACATTTCTAGATCCTACCTTTGTTTCAAGGCCTGGAGAAAATGCTAGTTCTTAGGTAGTCTATTTCCTACTTGCCCCAGCTATAGGTCTTTTGTACCTACACTCTGGGCATTATCACTTTCTAGATTGTGTAATAGGTGATGATGTTCAGAGAGCACTGGATATAGTCCATATGCATATGTTATGGGTTGAATTGTGTAACCCAAAAGATATGCTGCAATTCTAATCCCCAGTGCCTCAGAATGTGACCTTATTTGGAAATAGGGTAGTTACAGATAGAATTAGATGAGTTAAAATGAAATCATATTGCAGTAGTGAGGCTCTTAGTTCATTATGATTATTGGCCTTAAAAGAAGAGGAAATTTGAACACAGCCAGAGAGAAGACAGCTTTGTGACGACTGAGGCAGACTGAAGCCCAAGGACTGCTGGCAACCCAAAAGCCAGGGAAGAGGCATGGGACAGATTCTTCCCTGTTCCCGTGGAACAGATTGTCCCACTGACACCCTGATTTTGGACTTCTAGCTTTCAGGACTGTGAGACAATATATTTCTGTTGTTTTAAGCCACTCTGTGGTACTTTGTGGCCCTGGGAAACTAAGTCAGTTTGTTTAATGTGGCTAACAAAATGAATTAACATTTTAAAATTAGTGGCTAACACTGAAAAATTTACATAAAATTCCAGCTTTTAAGTTCCAAGATGTTGGCTTAGTGAGGCGTAGAATTTAGTTCGTCTTCCAGAACAGCTAGTAAATAGCCAGGAACAGTATGGAACAACTGCTGAGGCCACATCAATGACTGGAAAAACAGCGTACACCAGTCTGGACAAGCTGGACCAGCTGCGATCCCACACAGAACTGTGAGTCCCCCAAGCTGCAGTAGCTAGCACCCCTCCCCCATGGGCATGGCAGGCTGGCTATCAAAGCGAAAAGGAAAGAGACTTTACTAACAGCAGAGGCTAAGCTCAACCAAGCTCCAATTATGGAATTAGTTAACAAATTCTGACTACTGAAAATAGCCCCCCAGCTCAGATAAACTTTGAGAGCTAAAAGTACTAGGAAGTTTTGCCCCGGCACAGAATGGGCAGGGCTGATGGAAAAAAACAAAACAAGACAGGCTTTTTAGATCAGACAGCATAAAATACTTGAAAAGGGCTGGACCATAAAAAAACGGGGTGGGGGGGCACATAGAGCCTGGAGGTACATAGAGCAAGTACCAACTTAAGCTCTTGTTTAACAAACCCAAGGAACAGGCATCCTACTCTAAAAAGGATTTTTGTTTTGTTTTGTTTCTACTACTTAACAGCTCATTAGATAGAACTGCAAGGTTTCTCAGGCTTCAACTGTCCCAGGCAAGGAAGGAATCAAGCTTGTGTGAGAGACAAAGTGGCTGGTCAGGTAAAAGAAGTTAATTCCTTGAAGGCTATGGCTTCCCCAGGAGAGAGGTGGGGCCCAGCTCAGGTGGAATCCCTCCCTCAAGGAATTTAGACTCCAGGGACTGGAAAACTGAAGCAATGAAAGCCAGCATACAAACTCTGCTCTGTCTCAGCCATGCTCCCAGCAGGGAGAGTCTGCTTAAATTAAAGGCACCATATCACTTTATGCTGGTGGGAAACTGCAGGCAAACAAGCAACACATACTGGGCAGGATAGGAAAAACACAATCTAGAGGCTTCATAGGAAAGTCTGTCAGACTGCTGGGTCTCACTCTGTGCTGGTTTGAAAGGATGTCTATACCACAGAAAAGCCATGTTTTAATCCTAATCCCATTTTGTAAAGGCAGCCATTTCTTCTAATCCCTATTCAGTACTGTATATTTGAATCTGTAATTAGATCATCTCCCTGGAGATATGACTTAATCAAGAGTGGTTGTTAAGCTGGGTTAGGTAGAGGCATGTTCCCACCATTTGAGTGGGTCTTGATTTGTTTCTGAAGTCCTATAAAAGAGGAAACATTTTGGGGAATGAAAGAGATCCCGAGAGAGCAGAGCAGAACAACATAGCTACGAGAAGCAGAGTCCACCAGACAGTGACCTTTGGGGATGAAGAAGGAACATGCCTCCCTGGGATCTTCATGAAATGGGAAGTCAGGAGAAGTAGCTAGCAGATGATGCCATGTTCGCCATGTGCCCTTCCAGTTGAGAGAGGAACCCTGACCATGTTCACCATGTGCCTTTCCAGATGAGTGAGAAACTCTGACTGTGTTCGCCATGTGCCCTTCCACTTGAGGAAGAAACCCTGAACTTCATCAGCCTTCTTGAACCAAGGTATCTTTCCTTGGATGCCTCAGATTGGACATTCCTGTAGACTTGCTTTAATTGGGACATTTTCTCGATCTTAGAACTATAAACTAGCAACTTATTAAATTTCCTTTTTAAAAAGCCATTCTGTTTCTGGTATATTGCATTCTGGTAGCTAGCAAACTAGAACAGAGGATTAAAAAATAAACAGAGATTTGAATAATACAATAAATGAACTAGACTTAACAGACATTTATAGAACATTACACCCCATAACAGCAGGAAACTCCTATTTTCTCAAGTGCTCATGAATCATTCTCAAGGATAGACCACATGCTGGGTTCTCAATAAATTTAAAAAGACTGAAATCATGCAAAACACTTTCTCAGATCATAAAGGGATGAAGTTGGAAATCAATAACAGGCAAAGGGCCACAAAATTCACAAATATATGGGTCTAAACAACACACTCTTAAACAACCAGTGGGTCAAGGAAGAAATAACAAGAGAAATCAGTAAATGTTCTTGAGGCAAATGAAAATGAAAGCACTATATATCGAAATTTATGGGATGCAGCAAAGGCAGCGCTAAGAGAGAAATTTATTACCCTTAATGCCTATATCAAAAAAGAAGAAAGAGCAAAAATCAAGGAATTAACTGTTCACTTGGAAGAACTAGAGAAAGAACAGCAAACTAACCCCAAAGCAAGTAAAAGGAAAGAAATATCAAAGATTAGAGCAGAAATAAATGAAATTGAGAACATCAAAACAATTGAGAAAATCAACAAAACTAGAAGTTGGTTCTGTGAGAAAATCAAGAAAACTGATGGACCCTTAGCAAGGTTGACAAAAAGAAGAAGAGAGAGGATGCAAATAAATAAAATCAGACATGGAAGAGGATATATAACTATTGACCCTGCAGAAATAAAGGAGGTAATGAGAGGATACTATGAGCAACTTTATGCTAATAAACTCAACAATGTAGATGAAATGGACAACTTCCTAGAAAGGCATGAACAACCAACATTGACTCAAGAAGAAATATATGGCCTCAACAAACTGATCACAAGTAAAGAAACTGAATCAGTTATCAAGACGCTCCCCCAAAAGAAAAGTGCAGAAACAGATGGCTTCACATGTGAATTCTACCAAGTATTCAAGAAAGAATTAGTACAATCTTGTTCAAATTCTTCAAAAAAATTGAAAAGGAAGGAAGGCTACCTAACTCATTCTATGAAGCCAACATCACCCTCATACCAAAGCCAAACAAAGATACTACAAGAAAAGAACATTACAGACCAATCTAATGACTATAGATGCAAAAATGCTCAACAAAATTCTTGCAAATTGAATCCAGCATCACATTAAAAGAATTATACACCATGACCAAGTGGGACTTATTCCAGGTATGCAAGGATGGTTCAACATAAGAATATCAATTAATGTAATACACCATAACAACAAATCAAAGCAGAAAAACCACATGATCATCTCAACTGATGAAGAGAAAGCATTTTACAAAATTCAATATCCTTTCTTGATGAAAACACTGCAAAGGATAGGAATAAAAGGGAACTTCCTCAACATGATAAAGGGAATATATGAAAAACCCACAGCTAACTTCATCCTCAAAGGGGAAAAACTGAAAACTTTGCCCCTAAGATCAGGAACAAGACAAGGATGTCCACTATCATCATTGTTGTTCAACATTGTGTTGGAAGTCCTAGCCAGAGCAAATCATCAAAACTGGAAAGGAAGAAGTAAAAATCTCACATTTGCAGATATGATACTATATGTCAAAACCCCCACAAAATCCACAGCAAAACTTCTAGAGCTAATAAATGAGTACAGCAAGGTGGTACAGTACAAGATGAACACTCAAAAATCTGTAGTGTTTCTGTACACTAGTAATGAGAAACCTTAGGAGAAAATCAAGAACAAAATTCCATTTACAATTGCAGGCAAAAGAATAAAATATTTAGGAATAAATTTAACTAAGGATACAAAAGACCTATACAGAAAACTATAAGAAATTGCTAAAAGAAGTCACAGAAGTCCTAAATAAACAGAAGGGCATATCATGTTCATGGAGTGAAAGACTAAATATTGTTAAGATGTCAGTTCTACCTAAATTGATTTGTAGATTCAATGCAATACCAATTAAAATCCCAAAAACTTACTTTGCAGAAATAGAAAAACCAATAGCCAAATTAATTTGGAAGGGCAGGGTGCTGTGAATAGCTAAAATTATCTTGAGAAAGAAAAATGAAGTCGGAGGTCTCGCGCTGCCTGACTTTAAGGCATATTATGAAGCCACAGTGGTCAGAACAGAATGGTACTGGCACTGGCATAAAGATAGATATAATGAATAATGGAATTGAATAGAGTGTTCAGATATAGATGCTCTCATCTATGGACGATTGATCTTTGATAAGGCAGTCGATCCAACTCACCCGAAACAGAGCAGTCTCTTCAATAAATGGTGCTTGGAGAACTGGATATCCATATGCAAAAGAATGAAAAAGGATCCATATCTCACACCTTAAATAAAAATTAACTCAAAATGGTCAAAGACTTAAACATTAGAGCTAACACCGTAAAACTTTTAGAAGGAAATATCTTATAAAACTTGTAATAGAGGTGTTTTCCTAGATCTTACACCCAAAGCATGAGCATTGAAGAAAGAAATAGATACATGGGATCTCCTCAAAATTAAACACTTTTGTGCATCAAAGTACTTTGTCAAGAAAGTAAAAAGGCAGCCTATGCAATGGGAGACTATATTTGGAAACCACACATCAGAAACGGGCCTAGTATCTAGATTATATAAAGAGATTCTTCAACTGAAAAATAAAAAGACAAATAACCCAATTAAAATATGGGCAAAAGATATGAACAGACACTTCTCAGAAGAGGAAATAGAAATGGCTAAAAGACATATGAAAAGATGCTCAACTTCACTGGCTACTAGGGAAATGCAAATCAAAACCACAGTGAGGGTGGGCCATGGTGGCTCAGAGGCAGCATTCTTTTCGTGGGTTCAACTCCCAGTACCTACCCAGCAAAAAAAAAAAAAAAAAACCCAAGAAAAAACAAAAAACATAACAAAAAACCACAATGAACTATCATTTCACACTCCCAGAATGACCATTATCAAAAAAACCAGAAAATGATAAGTGCTGGAGAGGATGTGGAGAAAGAGGCACATTTGGTGGGAATGTAAATTGGTACAACCACTGTGAAAAGCAATTTGGCAGTTCCTTAGGAAGCTAATAGAATTGCCATATGATCCAGCAATCCCCTTGCTAGGTATCTGTTCAGAGGACATGAGAGCAAGGACATAAATGGACATTGAACGCCTATGTTTATAGCAGCATTATTTACAATTGCCAAGAGATGGAAACAGCCCAAATGTCCATGAACAGATGAGTGGCTAAACAAGCTGTGTTGTGTTCATATGATGGCATATTATGCAGCTGTAAGACAGAATAAAGTCATGAAGCATGTAACAACATGGATGGATCTTGAAAACATTATGCTGTGTGAGATTAGCCAGGAACAAAAGGGTAAATACTGTATGGTCTCACTGATATGAACTAACTTTAATGAGTGAACATGGAGAATTGCAGTTAAGAACACAGGGTATCAGGAGATAGAAATAGGGTAGAGCTTGGGTAATTGGTGCTGAAGGGATACAGATTGTGCAACAGGACTGATTGTAAAAATTCAGAAATGGATAGCACAATACTACCTGATTGTAGCACAATAATTTATGTCCACTGAATGAAGCTGAATGTGAGACTGATAGAGGGAGAAGGGCCAGGGGCACGTATGAAACCAGAAGGAAAGACAGACA
The DNA here is from genome assembly GCF_023851605.1 of Tamandua tetradactyla. NCBI lineage: Eukaryota > Metazoa > Chordata > Mammalia > Pilosa > Myrmecophagidae > Tamandua > Tamandua tetradactyla. The sequence continues at coordinate 93,798,851 of NC_135333.1, read as the reverse complement.
ATAAACACTGAGATGGTATAATTTAAGAATGCTTAGAGTGTACAATGATAGTGACTAAGTGTACAAACTAAAAATTGTTTTTTGCATGAGGAAGAACAAAGGAATGTAAGTATTGTAGGGTGTTGAAAACTGATGGTCATTTACATTTTAAAACTTCCACTTCTGTGTGAGACTAAAGTGAGAAATGTTTATTTGGTGCAAAATTTACATTTTGACTAGTGCATTTCCTAATTTAACTTACATGGTCAGTTTAGTTGAAAACACATAAATACATGGAACCTTGAATAGAGATGAGATTTTGTTGGTTTTTCCAGGTTAGTGTGATGCCCTGATAAATCCCAGAGTGATTTCAACAGTGAATAAAGAAATATTTGCAAATATTTCTTGAGGGAATGATGAGAAATGGGGAAAAACTCAACATCCCCATTTGGAGAATTCCTGATATTCTCGCAAGCAGTGGGGACAAGAAAATCAATAGGCTGAGCCTTCGATCTTAGGGTTTGCCCCCATGAAACTTATCCCTTCAAAGGACAGGCAAAACCTACTTAAAATTATGACTAAGAGTCACCCCCAGAGAACCTCTTTGTTGCTCAGATGTGGCCTTTCTGTAAGCTGGCATGGTAGGTGAACTCACTGCCATCCCCACTCTACATGGAACATGACACCCAGGGTGGGAACCCTGGAAACATGGGACAGAAATCCTAGAATGGACTGGGATTCAGCATCAAGGGATGGAGAAAACCTTCTCGACTGAAAGGGGGAAGAGAGAAATGAGACAAAATAAAGTGTCAGTGGCAGAGAGATTTCAAACAGAATCGAGAGGTTGTGCTGGAAATGATTCTTACACATTATTTAGATATCCCCTTTTAGTTTGTGGTGTATTAGAGTACCTAAAACTGTATAGCCATGTTCCAGTAGCCATGTTTCTTGAAGATGATTGTATAATGATATAGCTTTTGCAATGTGACTGTTGATTGTGAAAACCTTGCGTCTGATGCTCCTTTTATCAATGGTATGGATAGATGAGTAAAAAATTTGGATTAAAAATAAACAAATAATAGGGGGAACAAAGGTTAATCTAAATTAAGTAGATTGAAATACTAGTGGTCAATGAGCGAGATGTGTGTGTTTTTTCTTTTTTCTTTTGTTTGCTGGAGAGATACAAATGTTAAAAAAATGATCATGGTGATGACTACACAACTATGTAATGACACTGTGAGTCATTCATTATAACCTTGTCAAGAATGTTTGTATGTTTGTTGTGTACAATAAAAATATTAAAACAAACAAAAATTCCAACTTTTAGGCTTCTTTTGAAAAGTGGGAAGACGTGGTACCTCAAGATTCACATCTTGTAACAGACAGAATTAGCTCTTTATTTCACTTACATGCCTATAGGCAGGCATTTGAATGTGTAAATCCTTGCTTTTACAAAGTGCTCCATTTGTGGTGTTAGAGGAACAGCTACAAAGCAAGCTTGTCTTTTTTTTTTTTATTTTTATTTACCAAGTACCATGTTTGTACCTAGTACCTACTCCATTCTTAAAGGTTTTTTTTTTTTTTTTTACAGTCTGAATAGAAACTTGACAACACTAAATCTCTTACTTCTAATGCATCTCATTTGTGTAGACATTGATATCAAACATGTCCCCATCACTAATTCATTTCTTGTCACATCCAGCCTGGATCACCAGTTAGCCTGTTAACTTTAATAGTTGTTTTTAACCACATGCTCAGGAGTTCTCATTCTGTTCATTAATTAATTGTGTGGAGAAGTTTTGAGCCCATTAAAAGTGAGGCATTTTTAATAGTCCTGATGTAACCCAGGAACCTGCTAATCTTGTCCACATAGCTCTGTTCTTGTAGTTTCACAGTAACCTGTGGCAGGACAGTATCAAGCTCCAGCAGACAGACTGGTGCCAACATCCCATAGCTCCCTGCTGTGTCTTGGGGTCACCTGTGACCACCACCACCTACAGGCACCTACAACCCAAATTAGGGTTAAACCAGTTATCTTGGAGAGGTCTACTTTAATTTTGTTTCGAAAGAAAATTTTGCTCTGTGTGGGAGGGGTATATCTTCTCACACTGACCCACCCCAACTCATAGTTACTGGTTCACAACTCTATAAAAATACCTAGTGCATAAGCGTTTAGATTTCTGACTATATATTTTGCACAACTAAGATCATCTGACCAGCTTTTTATTTATATTACAGCTAGTAAAACTGAGTTAATTAATTGAAACTACACAGGTTCAAACATGATTAAACAATTTCAGGACTTCATGGTAGTGCTCTTAAAGTCAGGAAAAAGCAAGTGATCCAGCAGCAAGCACACAGCAATATTTTCCTTAACATGCTCTGAGTATGGACATTTTTCATAACTTTATGCCAAGTTACATTACTGGGTAGTCAACCAGAAAAATGGAAAGGAAATGTGGGATGACAATTACATTAACATTTTCCAGAGATAATACCTTTGGCATGGAACAAACATGTAATAGAAATTCACATCAAATGCTGCCATGATCCACAGGTCACTCCATACTACCCCACCTGTTATCATGAACTCCAGCAGCCTGTTTAATATAAATATGGGCTCAGAAAAAATCTAGGGATAGTCTCAGAAGCAACTTTATAACCAAACTCTGAGAAAGCTGGATATTTTCCTGAAAAGATAGATGAAAATCAATTCCTTCACACCGCAACTATCAGAAGCAAAATATAAAAGTAAGCAACAGTTTCCAAGTATAATTTCTGATTTACCGTTAATTTAATCTTCCCCCCACTTCCTTGCTCCTCTAAAGTAGGCAAAGATATTGTATTTTTCGCCTAAAATGTTTTGCTCCTATTTCTGGATTTCTAAGGTGGATTTCTGTTTTAAAGTCCAAAAAGGTGATGAGGGATCCCATAACCTCTCCGGTCCTGAGAGTAGCCATGAAACTCTGATGGTGCACAGTAGCCACTTCCCCTCTCTCATGGCTCTAAATTTCAAGGAGTGATTAAGGCTCTAATTATAAACAAACAAACACACAAAAACCAAAGGGGAACCACTGCAGAAGGGAAAGACCTGATACGCATCTTATTTTTTTTAAAAAAAAAAAACCTTATTTTTATATTCACTGAGAAGACAGTGCATTATTCTTAGTTGTCTAATTGGTGCACAATTTCAAGCACTTCACCCATTTAATCAACCAAGTTAGAAGGTTCTAAAATAAGCCTGACTATTCATGGTTTCTATTGACACTGTGAGTTCAGGAGGAAAAGATAACTGATTATCTTTAATTAACTAAAGGACATCTTTAGTAAAAAATATATTGACCTAGTGAGTGGTGTTGACACTAGTAATATCTGCTGTATACCAGAGTCCCCTACCAGCCCCTGCCTCACCAAAGAATCAGCCTGTGACGTTACCAAGTTGACCATTGGTAGCATTTGGTGCGAATTCCTCTCTGTGGATGAGAAACATTTCCAGTGGGGTGAAAATGAAAATGAGCCACGGTGGGAGACTGGAGCACAGAAAACAACCCCTTCTTATGCACTATAGTCACCCACCCTGACATGCTTTTTATCTTAATGTAAATAGAGTAAAAAAATATAGATCTGCTGAAGGAGATGAAAGAGAATTGGAAGTTACTTTCTTTCTTGGTACAGTTAACACAGTTGGAAAACTTTCCCTGTGACACGGGTAGCAATGGCTTGGAGGAGAAATGGGCATTTATTTAATGGATAGTCTGTAATAATGCAGACTGACCGATAAAAGTAGTAGGGTGTGCTACTCCACATGGGGAAGGAGTTATGGAAGGGGAGATGGATCGGTACGCTGCCTCCCCCAGAAATGCGGCTTGTGTGCTGAGATGAGGGTCATGTGCCTGAACAACTTTCTGGAATTACTGTCACCCTAGTCCCTGATGAAAGAACATACAGTCCTAAGTTACCTCCCCAACAGCCAAATGATTTTCTCGGTTACTACACCTCTAATAAATTGAGGGTCAGTGGGAGTTCAGATTTATGCCAATTAACTTGAGACACATCAATCCAAAAAATAAAGCAGAAATACCTCTTTTTTTTGTGCTCTCTGCAAAACAGTTTTCTCACTCATTTGTCACCAACACAGACATTTTATGGGAAACACTTTTCAGTATTTACTTTCTAGTTCAGCTTTCACAAATAGTTGAAATGAATAATTTAATCTGGTATTCTCCCTACCCACCTACCCAGCAAATGCTGGCTCTCTTCTAATCTGGGTTTTTCTCAGTGTTTAGCAGGGTGTGATTGACACAATCCAGTGACAATTTAGACAAGGGAGAAATATCAATTTAAAGAGGAAATGCCAAGAATTGTAAAAGAAAAATGTGACAATGAGCTAGAAGCCTCAAACACACAGGTTATGGCATTGTCAGGTAACTATAAAATAGAGGGGAGGGGCAGGGAAAAAAAGGAAAACCATGTGGCATGTAACTGCAGCTTCCTATTTCTTCTCACACTCATCTCAAGACTTACTTGCTTTCATTTTCTACACTTGCAGGAACACTGACCTTATTTGTGTTACTGGAAACCTTACACTTAAGGAACAGTTTATTTTGACTTGTCTATTCATCTAGTGGTATGACAGTCTGAAACTAACCACAGGATGCTACTTGTAAAAGAAGAGAAATTGGTCCTTAATTCTTTAGTCTAGTTATATTCATCAAACTTTCAAATTATTTGTTCAATTTTCTTTTTTTATTCTTGTGCCTGGTGAAGTCATATACCAGTAAGCATGAGAGGTAAACATTTGATTGGACATGCCATTAAATTAGTCTAGTTTTTCAATAGGCCACAAATCTGGGTCTACTAACAATTTATAGGGGGTCATTATTTCTCTTACTACTGGTGACTATAACCTGGGGCAAGTTTAAGCAGTTTCTAATGTTTATGAGCTTGCAAATGCTTTCAAATCTATCTGTGAAGCTGGGATCAGTTACCATCCCCTCTTCAAATCTTGTTTCTTGGCTTCTTTGCTGCTTTTGACACGATAATGTTGTCACCTTTTGCTGGACAAAGTTTGTGTCTTTAACTTCTATGGCAATCCACTCTGGTTTTCTTTTTATTGAACACACTTTCCCTTCCCCACTCGCCACCCAACCTCATATTTGTATGATCTTGGGCAAGTCACTTAACTCTGTATACGTCAAATGTAAAATGAGAGGGTAAATATATTACTGTAAGATTCATCTTCCAACATTATTCATTTTTATTCATTCACTTGGAGAATTTGCCAGTTTAATTTTTTCTTTTGATGATAAAAAACCAGACACCACTATGTTTATTTAGAAAAACAGACTGCTGAAGCCACAAGAAATTCTTGACAGTTAATCTTTCTTTCTTTTAAATGTCATTCTAATTAGCTGTAAGACAGTCTTGGATAAGAAAAGTGTTTACATATTGAATGCAAGAGAAAAAACAAATTTGGCTATCCATTGATTCATTTTACATTCCCACTGTTCATCTCCTGGCTCATTTTTCTTTGTCTTTGTATATCCTTTTTTTGCTTTCAAATTGACTTTGAGCTCTGGTTTTACCCAATGAATTTCTATTGGTTTTTCCTCAACTGGTATAAGAAAACATCTTCAGTGGCATCGTGTGGAAGAGTAATCTTTGGCTCTTTCTCACTTTCTACACACATTTCACTTGCTGGTTCTCTTTGTATTTTGCAGCTGTGATGGACCTTATGGTATACTGGTGCAAGTTTAGTGACTGGAAGTGAGGGTTTGCCTAATAAATTGGTCCTCTAAGACGTCCCTGGAAAATCTTTATGAGAGTTAAGACAAAAGGATTTCCGATTTCTGCAAGAGCAGCATCTTCTATGATCTGGAAGTTTTGCAACTATATTCTGTCATCCAAATGGTGTAAGTAAGCACATGGTCCACAATGGCTGACTTTGGGGATGATATTGTGGTTTATAAAAGATCTGAATTGGGAGGCAATGGTGGCTCAGTGGCAGAGTTCTCACCTGCAGAGCCGGAGACCAGGGTTTGATTCCTGGAGCCTACCCATGTCAAAAAACAAACAAACAAACAAAAAAAGATCTGAATTAATAGTTTTTTTTTTTTAAACAAAAAACAGTGTGGTGATTCATCAAAATTAGCCAGTTAAAAGACAAAAGGGTCTGAAAACACTTCAGTTTCCAGTGGGCTATAGCTCAGCCAAGGTATGAATATTATGAACAAGGAATTTAGCAGACTCTCCATGAGGTGAATTTAAATGCCACCTACAGAGATCCTATTTTATCTTGATTTCAAAAAAAGATACATTCATTGAAACTTTTCATTTCACAGATTTCATTAATGAAGAATAGCTTATCTTTACAAGCCATTTTAGTATCTTCTTTAGAATGAAGCATCAACATTCTTAAGTCTTGCTTTATATATCCTGCTCTGAGATTGTTTCCTTTGGACAGAAAGATAAGAATCTGTTCCTTATTTTCCTACTTGGCCTTGCAAACAAGGCCCCGAGGCCTCGTCTTCCCTACATCCTCTGCTGGTTGCCCAGTAGCTAATATCTTCTCTGTTTCTTTTTGGCCACTTCACCTGGCTGTCTGTCACGTTTCTTCTCGACCACTGCCATCTTGCCTCACTGCGTTTGCTCTTTGCCTTGCTTCTCTTGCCTGTTTATTTTTACCTAGTAGTGTTAAATAAGATAAACTGGCCAATTGCCTCGGGAGTTGCCAAGAACAACCCTGTTTCGGGAAATGGCAGGGATCTTTTTAAAGAAAATCTCTGACTAAGGACGTCACTTTCTAAGAGAGTGGTTCAACAAAGTTGTAAGTTTTGCAACATTTAGTGATTACCTGTTCTCAGTTGGGTGGGGGTAGTCTATTAAAATTGGACTAGTAGGCTATACTAAACAATGAATATCTATTCCCTGAATTGCAAGACTCTACTACATACGAAGAACTAAAATGTCAACTAGTTGTTGTATTTTCCTACTTGGAAATGCCCTAATTTCCTTTGTAAACTGCTGTAATCCATCAGCCATTTGACTCTCACTTCTACTTCCCTTGTTTCTCTTTCAATTAACCTGCAACTTTGGTGATGCTGGAGACTTTGTTTCTTTTAACTGTACTTATATATGAAAAAGCCCTAAATCTATTTTAACAACATTCAAGATATACATACTGAATAGTGCTGGTGGGAATACCATCTTTTAGAGCAAGACTGTAACATTTTGGAAGAGTCAAAATATATTCATATCTGTTGACCCAAGAAATCTACTTTTAGGAATCCATTATAAGAAAATTATTTAAACTACATTTTTGGAAATCCATAAGCCTAATTATGTTGTTGCTTTCTCTCCCCCACATTGAAAGGAGTCCAAACGACTAATAGCAGGGAAATTAAGTAACTTATGACACATTAATTTGATAAATACTAAACAACCATTAAAATATACACCAAAGCCATGTAGTCCCACGGGAAATAGGTATAGTATCATATATAATATAACATAATGGCATGTGAACTGAGCAGCATACAAAATTCCTGCAAGAAATAAACCACATCTTAATTGTGTGTTTAGCAGGTTATAAATGAGTCTTTTCTTTTTCTAAACTTTCAATTATATTTTTTATATTAGTTATATAATTGAAAAAAATATCGATGTTGAAAGCTTATCTCATTTCCTTTCTTCCTAAAACCTTGTGTGCTGGTTTGAAACTGTTGTATACCCCAGAAAAGCCATGTTCTTTAATTCTCATTCAATATTGTTGGGTAGGATCTTTTTGATTAAGTTATGTCCATGGAGATGTAGCTCCACCCATTCAAGGTAGGGTCGCTTACTGGAGTCATTTAAGAAGAACCATTTGGAAAAAGCTTCAGAGCTGTCACAGACAGAGAAACATGGAGGTGCAGAAAGAAAATACCTCTGGGGAAGGTGTTTGAAATGAGAAACCTGGATAGGAAGCTAGCAGACATTACCATGTGCCTACCCAGCTGACAGAGAAACCCTGAATGTTAAGTTATCTTTCTCTGGATGCCTTAGTTTGGACATTTTAATGGCTTAGAACTTGTAACTTAATAAATTCCCTTTATAAAAGCCAACCCATTTCTGGTGTATTGCATTCTGGTAGCTTTAGCAAACTAATACACATCACCAGTCTCAGGCTTCCACTCAGCTATCAGTGGCCATGCATCTTTTCAGTTTTCTAGATGTTTTGCACTGGATTTCTTAGTTTTCTATTTCTCCTTTCATTTTACCCCACATACTCAAACTGTCTCTAAATGCAGTGGAATCTTCTTCTAAGCCACAGTCTATTCATTACCACACTTACTGTCACAATCCAGGCTTTCTAGCCACTACTGCCAGAATGTGTTTAATAGCCCCCAAATACCTTACACATTTTCTTTCCTAAACCCTACCTTTTCTTTTTGTTATCTACCATTTTTAAATTTGGACTTCAGTGTGTGTTTTACCACTCTCTTCTATAATCTCTATTCAACTTCTTACCTTATTTTACAAATATTTAAATTCTCTACTTTGGCCAAGAAGGCTCAGCTGGGTTCCACTTCCATGCTTTATAGCCATCAATCCTTCTCTCTCCTCCCTCAAGACCCACTCTTCAGAGCATATTGTCTACCCTGTCCACGTTTAGTGATGTTCTACTTCATGTATCCTCAATTCTTATTACCATGAAGCTTAGTGAGATTCACGTGTGATAAAATATATGAAAAGTATTATGTAGATATCGGGAATACTGTTGTTATAGTGTGGCATAATTCTTAGAGAATTATGGTTGATGGTTAATATTTTTTTAATTAAAAAAATGAATTCTAGAAATAGACAAATGAATATAATATCAGTCTCAAACAAAATATGAAAAGGGATTATGCCACTCCATGCTTTTATTTTCAGTGAGGATAGAAAACGGCAGCTAGTAGAAGCAATAAAAACAAAGTATTCATTTTGCAAGAGTTCATTGACCTGATTCAGGGATACACTTATCACACAGTGTCAAAAAGAAAAAAAGTATGAAATATTGAAAAGAAAAAAGATTTTTAAAAGTCAACCAAAGGTCCAAAGTTTCAAACTAACATCAAGAAGATGAAATAGGGTGGGCCACAGTGGCTCAGCAGGCTGAGTCCTCACCTGCCATGCCAGAGACCTGGGTTCGATTCCCGGTGCCTGCCCATGCAAACAAAAAAACAAAACAAAACAAAAGAAGATGAAATAAAGTATAGGGAGATATGACTCCTTTTGCTCAGGCCTATGAAATTGGCTGCTCAACTCCGGATGTGTGAGACTTGGTTTAATAAAAGTCCATGCAAAATAAAATGCCATAGGTTTCAGTTATTATATCTCTAAAATAAGCCACAAAGTCTAAGGGATGCAAAAAAAAAAAACCACGGTAATTTTAAGGTAGAGTAATAGAATAATAGGATAAGAGGGTCTGGAGCCAGGGAAGAACAATTCTCACTTTATCCTGAACTTATTGCATCAGACCTGGATAGCCAGTTTAATTCTGGGGGGCTTATTTTAATGGTGAAATTAAATAATCCAGGGGTAATACAAGCTATTGTTACTGAGCAAGAGCTCACTGCTTGACACACACACGAGCTGATACTATGGCACTGGTATTTGAGAAAAGAAAGAGCTTTAATGCGAGGTTGACCAGCAAGGAAACAAAGCTCAAATCTGTCTCCCCATATGAGATGAAGCAAGATTTTAATTTTTTTTAGTTATTTTAAAAAAATAACAACAAACAAAAACATTCTTAACATATGATCATTCCATTCTACATATATAATCAGTACTTCACATTATCACATAGTTGCATATTCATCATGATCATTTCTTAGAACATTTGCATCAATTCAGAAAAAGAAATAAAAAGAAAACAGAAAAAATTAATACATACCATACCCCTTACCCCTCCCTTTCATTGATCACTAGCATTCAATCTACTAAATTTATTTTAACATTTGCTCCCCCTACTATTTATTTTTATTCCATATGTTTTACTCGTCTGTTGATAAGGTAGATAAAAGGAGCATCAGACACAAGGTTTTCACAATCACACAGTCACATTGTGAAAGCTATATCATTATACAATCATATTCAAGAAACATGGCTACTGGAACACAGCTCTACATTTTCAGGCACTTCCTTCCAGCCTCTCCATTACATCTTGACAAACAAGGTGATATCTATTTAATGCTAAGAATAACTTCCAGGATAACCTCTTGACTCTGTTTGGAATCTCTCAGCCATTGACACTTTATTTTGTCTCATTTCACTCTTCCCCCTTTTGGTTGAGAAGGTTTTCTCAATCCCTTGATGCTGAGTCTCAGTTCATTCTAGGATTTCTGTCCCATGTTGCCAGAAAGGTCCACACCCCTGGGAGTAATGTCCCATGATGAAGTAAGATTTTATGGAAATTGGAGGTGAGAGGTGGGGATAGAAATGGAGATGTTTGACTTGGCCTAGTCCAATTGGCTATAGAGTTGTCCATATGTGGTAGAGTGAATTTTAGGCCTACTCTTCTTTACTGAAGGACCTCTCACATTTGATTTGCTTCCAATGTCTCCTTGTCCTTGAAATATTGATTCTAAGGGAGGTGATCTCTGCTCCTGGTGTCTCAATCAGTTGAGGGACAAGAGTCAGTGTTTTCTGTCCAAGCTCAGGTTATATGAACTGCAGTAAAGCAAGCTCAGAAGAAAAGGTTGCAGGAAAAGAAGACATCTCCCCACAGGCCAGTTTTTCCTGACTATGGCTTTACTATATGACCAGAAAGAGAAACGTAAGGTAAACCAAGACAAATGAGAAAGAGGTTAAAAGAAGTGGCGGTATTTAGCGTAAAAAAGAGATAACATAAGAAGTAGTATGGTAGCTATGCTCATATACTCAACAGGCACTCAGGTGAAAGGGACAATATCCAACAGTCTGGCAAAGATTTGAAAATGATTTTTAATGTGCTACAGGGGCCTGAAATGCTGAGATGCTGACCAAAGTGGTCCCATTATGAAATGACTTTGCTGTCAAAGAATAAGTCAGATAAATTTTTCTTTAACAGTTTCTCTGTGCCTGGCATGTACATCTGAACCATTCTATAGAAATCAACACAAGAAGATTAACTAATGCAAGTCAGAGACAGGGAGGGCTGCTCTGTGTTTCTGATGCTAAGATAAATCCCCTGAGGAGGTCAAGTAAGAACTTTTCAATCTTTCAATTGCACACACAGATCTCATAGCATTTTAGAGGAACATTGAAGATCGTAAAGACTGGCAAGGGATTTGTGACATTTGGAGTTAGGAAAAGATCATGGTCTTTTGTTTTTCTTCAAAATTGTTCACCATGTCAACTATGAAATGCAATACCTTTACATCAGTTTACCTTTGTGATTTATTTAGATGAAATCCATCTTAATATTAATTAAAAAATATGGCACCTGCCATCTTTTAAACATAAATGAGTTAGAAAGATGTAAGTTTTTGTCCATTTTTAACTCCATTGCCAATAAAAAATTGTCAAGATAAGAATGAATATAGAAACATACAGAAATAGATTACAGTCAACTTCAAAACCACCAAACATCTCGATCATTTAAAAATAGTAACTTTTCATGAATCTGGAGCTTGTTAATTTTGAATTGCTGAAAAAAATAGTTACACTTCAGGGTATTGTTAAGAAAGTAAACTGTTTTAAGAAAGAAACACCTTATCTAAGAATTATATTTTCAACACAAAATAAAATTATTTATTAAAATACCAAGTGCTAGTTAATTGATATTAAAGGAGGTAGTATTAAGCACTCAAATTTTCAAACCACAATTGAAATGAAAGATCATTTAGTATATTTTTCAGCTTTCAGATGGACTCTGAAGCTAGGAGAGGGTAGGTCTTCATTTAAGCTTTTACAGCTGCTTACTGGGGGTACGAGGCATCACCCAGGTCTCCCAGTTCATGGTGAAAGACTCTTTTTATAACATCATAGGGAAATTGAAACCCAAAGTAAATTAAGTCAAGAGATGCCATATTGAGCACTGGAGATTTGTTCAATTATTATTCTAAACCATGGTAGGAAAACTGTATACAAAGGAAATGTAGCTCTTTTCTTAAAGGAAATCCTACTCTTCTTTGCTAGGAGACAACCTGAAAACCTAAAAAACAATACAAGAAGAATCCTTAAAAAAGCAGTTCTATGAAGGCCCAAGCAGAGACACTCAAATGTCTAGCTCCCTAATGATCTGTCTTGATAAAAGAGTGAAAATTTACAGTCATTCAGAAATGGTGGATGGCATATTCTTTGTATTATTTATTTCTTAAAACTGGACTTGGTAAGAATTGGGCAGGAGGGAGTTCCAGGGTTATAGTCTCTTGTGAGAACCTATAGGGAATCTATACTTGGTTCAAGTATAGACTAACAGGAGTCCCATGAGCTTGACAGCCAGCCAGGCAGAGGCAGGGGGAGTGTCCTCTTATAAAGTGAAGGAAGGGCGGCCAGGTGGGCTAGGGGAATAGAGATGAATGGAGCCACAAAGGTGGTTGAGGATTGATACTTTGTACCATCACAAAAATTATTTTAGTTTAAGTATTTATTTAAACACTAATTTTACCCACCACTCCCATGGGAAAACTCACCAAAATATCTCTTTGCTTCTTAGTGAATACTCCAGAACTAATTAAATGCAAATTGTACCATTAGGTAACTGACCTGCAGTACAGACATATTCATTATATAAAAGTCAGTTGGTTCATTAGATAAAGTCATTCAATATAAACTGTAAGGCATTTAGCAAAGGTGATGAATTTTATTTTAAAGACATGCTATCTCACAAAACATCATAAAGAATCTGTTGCTTGCTAAGGGAACTTCCATGTAGCAATAAGGCTATATCATGAGGTGGCTAAAGGACGCACTGACTGAGAAGTAGATTGGCAAATGACGCTGTATACTTATGAACAAAGGTTAAACTGCTACAAAAAGAACAGTCATGAGGCATGCAATGAAGTGAATGAACATGTGCGACACTTGGTGAGGCAAAATAAGTCAAAAACAAAAGAACAACAATGGTATGGTCTCTTTTAGAAAATTCTTAAGGAAAACAGGGGCCGAGATTGTAAGCTTTTATAGCAGACACATTAAGTCTGGAATGATGATTATTATTTTTGGATATCCAGAGGTTGTTTTATATATATATATATATATAAACCTGATATTAAGAGATAAGAATGAAGCTGATCAGGTTGAGGTTAAAGTAATTTGGAACACAGGGATAAGGAAGACAGTGCCTATATTTTAGAACCACACATACTCTTTGAGACCAAAGGAAGAAATGTTTATTTGGTCTAGAACTGAAATTTTCTGTGGTGCATAATCTAATTCAACCTATCTGTATAGCTCATTTGAACAACTGAAACACAGGGAGCCCAGAATAAGAAAGAGGTCCTTTAATTCTGTATAGATTGTTGTAATCCCTGAATATATCCTAGAGTATATTAAGCAGATAATCAAAAAGTACTGGGTGGGACATGGTGGCTCAGCAGGCAGAGTTCTCACTTGCCATGCCGGAGACCTGGGTTCAATTCCTGGTGCCTACCCATGCAAAAAAAAAATTGTATTGGCAAAGTCCCTTGAAGAATGGGAGAAAGAATATAGAACTATTAAACTTTACCATCAAGGAACCCCCTGAAACTGTGTCAAACTTTAGGGACACCCAAATCAACAGGCCATGGCCCTCAATCCTGAGGTTTACTCTTGTGAAGCTTATGTAGGTAGTGGAGAAGCTTACACTACCTATAGGCATGCCTAAGAGTTACTTCTGGAGGACCTCTGCTGTTGGTCAGATGTGGCCTCAGTCTCTCTAAGCCCAACTCTGCAAGTGAAATCATTGCCCTCCCCCTTATGTGGGACATGACATCTAGGAATGAAAGTCTCCCTGGTGACATGGGAGATGACTCCCAGGGATGAATCCAGCCCTGGCACCATGGCATCAACAATCCCATCATGACCAAAAGGGGTCAAAGAAGAGTAACTAATAATGTATCAGTGACAGAGAGAGTTCAAATAGAGTTGAGAGGCTACTCTGGAGGTTGCTCTCACGCAAGCTTTATGTAGACCTTGCTACCTATCATAACCTGCCAAGTTCCAGCCAGGACCATTCCAGCCAATCCCAAAGAACACCCAGGGCAATATATAAGATTCCACAAGGGTTCTATATGCTAGAGTAATTTTCTAGAAACTACAATCTCCAGATGGGTCCCTGGTCCAGTTAAGTACTGAAACCTAGAGGGCCCAACGTCTTCAGAATATCAAATAGTTCCATCTCCGTACCCCATATCAGTGACAGGCACTTCCAACATGAAAAAGTTAGAATGGTCAAAGCCCGAACACCCCTAAAGAGAAGGATGGAAAGATCAAAGGTGATGGTGGAGTTATATAGTGAAGATAGGATTTAACAAATGAATATGAATGCTGAATCATTAAATTGATATCTCTTTTAGTCTCCAGTATCTTACAGCAGCTATAAGTAAAAACTTAAAAACTGTGGAATTGTAACCCATGTCAAACCCTGAAATATGTTCTACAACTAATTATAGTGCTGTACTTAGAAATTTATTGCTTTTTTGTATATATGTTATTTTTCACAAAAAAAGGACAAAAAGTTGATTGTGATGAAAAAAAATATTTAAGCCTTTTAGCCTCCTATATTCTGGAACAGTTAGAAGGAAAAAAAATATGAGAGGATCATATGGAGCTCATGACAAACTTTTCAAACTATTGCTTTTTTATTTCTTTGCTTTGTATATATGTTATACTATACAATAAAAAAGTTAAAAAAAAAACTATGCCATCAATTTAGAGAAGACAACTAATACTTAAAAAAAAAGTCTCAGTAGCATGAGGGCATGGATCCAGAATATTGAAAAGTAGTATTAAATCATTTAGAAACAAGTGAAAAAAGAGGAAGGGATTCAAGATAATTTTTGTTTCTTGTCTCTGGAAATATCCCTTAGAAGTGCATACTCCCAGCCCTCCATGATCTTCTGAAAGATATAACTCTGTGGGTTCTATCACCTTATAATAGTTGGGTATATTTGAATTTAAACATCTTAGTCTATAATAAATTCTCCAGCAAAGACTGATGAGTAAAATGTAGCAACACCTGCAAACAATCTTTATCAGGAAAAATATGACCTTACCCCAAGGTGTTAGAGAATGTATTAATTACTAATGGTGTCCTAAAACCCACCTAAACTACTGGAATACTGGATATCTATGTGACAAATAAAGGCTTGTTATTTTTGTCAAGAAGAAAATTGACATAGATGTTATATATTCAACATGAGCTACAAGTTATAGCCAATAGTGTGAAAACCTATGCAATATTAATTTATAAAATTTACAAATAAAAATTTTCATGAGATTGAATGGAAACAATTATGTGCTCAGCCAACAATAAAGCTAAACTTGATAATATCTGCAAATCTTGGACCATATTTAATGAAATCCTTCAGTAAGATGATAGCATTTTCTTTTTTCTCCAGGGACCTATAGATTATGGGGATAAGGGAGGGAGGACAAGACCTTTTATTAACACTTTGCTCAAATACTTTGACTGACTTAAAATATCTCATTTCTTTTAGCAAGGACTAAGTGATTGACTCTGGATTTTTACTAAAAGTTGATTAAACTAAACTTTCTCACAGTGCCTAGAGATTCCTTGCCTCTGAATCCTCAGTGGAAAGAGATGTTAAGATTTAGGTGGAGCTACAGGTAAGTCTCTGATTCTTCTACCTGCGTTCAAGCCATGCTACTTGGGAATTCTGTTTAGCACTTGTGCTGATTTGAGGCTGTTGTGTACCCCAGAAAAGCCATGCTCTTTTTCCCTAGTTTGATCTTGTGTGGTCAGACTTACTGTTTGGGTGAGCTCTTTTTTATTAAGTTGTTTCCATGGAGTTATGACCCACCCAAGTGTGGATGGGACCTTTTGATTAAGTGGTTTCCATGGAGATATGTCTCCATCCATTCACAGTGAGGGTTAATCCACTTACTGGAGTCCTTTAAGAGGAAACCATTTTGGAAAAAGCTCAGAACCAACCCAGACAGAGATAGGTTGAGACATAAGACATAGCTTATGGAGATATCAAGAGAAAATGCCCTCAGGGAAGCTGTTTGAAACCAGAAGCCAAAGACCAATAGATGTCAGCCACATGCCTTCTTGGATCATCCTTTCTTGAGTCAAGGTATCTTTCTCTGGATGCCTTAGTTTGGATATTTTTATGGCCTTGAAACAGTAAACTTATAAAGGGGATTTATTAAATTACAAAAGTTCAGCCATTTCTTCTTGATTGGATTCCTGCAGCATTAGCAAACTAATGGTACTTTACAGGTTGTTCACAAGACCTTTGCTTTGGCCTTCAGCAGAGTACGTTCTAAGACAATACCAGGATGGTGATTTCACAGTGACTTGGAGGATGGCTTGGGACTAGAAGGTTCTAATTCTATTGCTGCAGGCTGTGCTCCCAAGGGCAGCTGAACTACTTCCCAGAGACAGGCCTGGCCACACTCCGAGGTTTTCTTTCGGCTGTATATCAAAGATGGATGAATTTCGTTTACAATTTATGAAACTCTGGAAGGGTATGAGAGATCCATGGAAAAGGAAGATCAGTTATACTAAAATCCTATTTTTATTGGATGGAGCTGGCCTGCTCCCACTGCTGACCTAGAGAAGTTCCAAAACCTGGATGTTACTGCTTTCTTGGTGAAGATATTCTTTCTGACTGGTGACAGGGAACCATCACGCCATTATCCAGGTGTTACTGTTTAAAGCCAAAATGTAATAATCAGCTCTGCTATTAATTAAACTTATATGCCTGCTTGATACTGGGTACTGTCCTTGGTATGATGAGGGTGGGGGTAGAGGGGTTGAAGAGTTGGACTCTCTGAAGTACAGAGAGACATATTCTAAGGGTTCCTCCATTTTAGTGGTTACCAATTCTGAGTCTGTGCTCATGAGTTTACTATCTAGAGTAAATGACATTAACTAAGCAATTACCATGTCCTAAGCACACTCCTAAAATTTATTCTGTTATTCAGTTCATTTTCACAAGAATCTCATTTAGTGGGTATTATTGTTCTATTATTGTTACACCCTATTTTCTCTGAGATGGAATGGATTCAGAAAAGTTAAATGACTCATCTGTGGCCACATAACCCATCTTCTGACTCAAGGTCCAGTGCCTGCCATCACGCCATCTCTGCTTGTTCTATCTGGCTACTCAGAAAATCTGCCTTTTCTGTTATGACTTTGCTGGCCAAACAGTGGTTCATGAATCCCAATTTGGGCATCACTTGGGAGCTTGTTTGAAATGCAGATTCTTGAGTCCATCTGTGCCTAATGAGTCAGAATCTGAATTTCAACAAGATCCCCAGGTTATCTGCATGCTGTCTGAGATTTCAGCAGAAACACTCCAAGAATTGTCCAATGCAGCTAAGAGGAAAACCCCTGCTGTTCCACTCTGGCAGGATGAGGGAAAATTAATTTTGACTCCATACCTCTAAGTTCTTGCCAGAATCAGCTTGTTACAAGATTTCACCGAGAAGGCAGTTTCCTGTCACAGACCTTGAAAAAAACAGTCATGTTTCTTACAAAGACCTTGAATTCAATGATTCAGTTAAGCAAGCATTATTTGCTAGGCACCATGTGAGGTGCAGGTCTTAGTAATTTCTCAATTTTATACTCTGTTTATAATAAAGTTTGATTTGTATATTTCTTATTGCTGCTTCATTATGATTCACTCGTTCACTCAACAGACATTTAAATTCATTTAGACAGCAAACACCTTTCTACAATGTGCAAGGAACCAAAGAAGTCCATTATAATTACGTACTTGTGTTTTCACTCAAAATTACATCCTGAGGCAATTCTTCAATGGGAGCATGTTTTATAAAGAAAAGTTTTTTTTTTTTAAATCCTGGTAATTTTATTACTTATTTTATGGTTAGCAGAACTCTTCCTTTAGGGTTTTCATAAGTTTTTATCAACATTATGTTGGAAAATCTCACAATGTCCCAAGAATGGATGAAGACTTAGGAAACCAAATATAAAATTAAGTCCCTCAGGATAGGTTGTCTCCATAATAATTTAACTTGGATGCTATTCAAAATCAGTGGTGGAAAAAATTTTCACTCATTTCCGTTTTTATTTCAAATGTTTTTTTTCTGTTCTATGACTGGAAACTTCATAAAGCTCTTTTTTTTTTTTTTTTTGAAAAAAAAAAAACACCAACTTTGTTAAATACTTAGGTCCTCTATTAACACCAACATCCTACCCTGGGAACAGTACTTCTTTATGGAAAATGATACCTCTTAAGGAGATGGCATAATCCCAGGAAAAATACCTCATCGGGTAATTTAGTTTAAGATGCAGAGACCTAAGGCATAAGACTTCCTCTTAGCGCTGCACAACAGGATAATCCTACTTTTATATGGGATTCTTGGGGGAGTAATTAGTGATGAGGGATTCAGACTATTAGGTTTGTTACACCTTGAAAGATGTTTTTAAATGTTGTAAAGAAGGTCATTGAGGTCGAGAAGCTGACCAGTAGTAATTTAATATTTTTAAATCAGTTTTTATTAAGTAATATGCAATCAAATACACATTTTAAGGGCATAATTCAATGAGTTTTGACCCATTCAACTACCACACAACCAAGATATAGAGTGGTATATTTCCATCATCCTAGAGTGTTCCCTCATTTATTGACTATTTACTCTCTTATAGGCACCTTGTTAAGTGATTTACTTGCATTATTTCTTTTAATCCACATGAAGCATTATGAAACAGGCATTAGCATCTGCATTTTAACAATGAAAAAAAAACAGGGCTTAGGGATGCCAGGGAATATACCCACAGACATCCAGCTGCTTGGTGAATGTGCAGGACTTGGATCCTGGATGCCTGACTCCAATTTCATGCTGTTTCCCTGGCCAGCACAGAACCCCTGAAGACCCATGCACCAAGATTCTAAAGGGCAACTTTGGCTCGGGAGTCCCACAGCCAGGCCACACTTGGCATTCTCTCCCTCCTTTACTCTCACATTTTATGTACTTGACTGTGATCAGTGCTGGGTTGCAAGCCACGTGGAGGGCAGGACAGCTTAGTACTCTTACTCTTTGCCTTCATTGCAGAACAGAGATTTACACAGTGGCAAGGCAATACATATTGGTTTAATGCATAAAACAAATCAAGTCTCATAATTTCATCTTTATCTGGCTCTTTATAAATCTATATACATTTTAATTTTCCCAATAATATTAGAGGTGTTATAGTTACTCATTTCATGTCTACATGTTCCACAGCTCTACAAATGCTACAGAAATAATCCTAAAGATGAATCATCCCAAGCCTCACTTAGAATAATGAGAAAATAACAAATAGAGTTTCTGTTTTTTGAGCATTTACTACTTACTACGCTCTGTGGAGAAATGTTTGCCCTATTATCAGTGCTTAAAAGCACAGTTCTAAAAACAGTAGGACCAGGTTCAAATCCCACTTCTACTTCTTACTTGTGTGTGTTTAGGAAAATTATTTTATCTCCCTCTTCCTCAGTTTCCTCATCTATGAAATGAGAAAAGTTATAGTACCTACGAGGGTTATTGTGAGAATTAAATGATTTTAAGTGATGAGTACCTGGCATAGTGAAGTCACTATTTTTGTTTTGGCTATTATTATCTCATTTGATTTTTGCATGATATAAATGATTTATTTTTATAACGTCTAAATGCTGTGTGGTGGTACTAGTATGCCAGCACCTGGCTGGCATTTGAGTGTGTATTGTAGTGGTGTATTATTGGTCAGAACAATTTTAAGGGAGCAGTGAAGTATCAATTTAAAGAAAGCCTGTAGAAGTTTATCTTAATTAATGACATTCTTGACAAGAATTGTGGATATATTCCATGGACACATGTGCTTTATTTTAACATTTGCATAAATATGAGTTCATGTGAACAATAACAGGTTTCTCTAAAGGGTTAAAATTTGTTTAGTCAACAACAGTCGTTATGTCTGAATTCAGCTAACAGACACATTATAAGTAGTAGTCCCCGTCACTAATCATTTTTACCACAGACAAAATTTAAAATCTTTGGGTGTCATTTCTCATTTCTCTGGAAATCTTTTAAACTACTTCCAGTTGCAATAAGGCATAGATTTTTTCTACTCATATTTACTCCATTGGAGGCACAATCATCCCTCAATTTTCTTGTTTAAATTTGCAATGGTAATATACAAATATAGAACAATGTTAGCACATACTAAAAAAGCATGATCTTCATATATTTAATAATCCATTAAAATTTTTTAATTAAAAGTTATTTCTATCATCTCTCCACAGTTATAAAAATTCCAAAGTATAAATTATTATACATCTTGATTTAAAAGTAAGAAAAAAATTTTAACTTCTACAGGTTAGAATTTCTGAATTACATTGGTAGGCATTTAGTGGAAGGAACTAGAACATTAAACCTTAAATATTTTGTATTTCAACCTCAATTAAATTTTTGAAAAGCTGTAAATGTGTTAACAGGCAGAGTCCACTCAATACCTTGATATCCATAAAGATGAGATTAATCTGGTGGATGGAAAGTTGAGTACTAGACATGCTGGACATGCAACTGCGTGGTCGCCTCTTAAGTTTTTGCCCTATGAGTCACATAAAATGAAATATACACATGATAAAAATTGTAAGCAGTATAAAAAAAGCTCTATAAAAACAAGTAAATGTCCTTTTCTCCATTAACCAGCAAATTTGATGTCTTTAAAATCATTAAAACAGTCACAAATAATTTGTGAACTGAAGTCAACCTTGGAGTTTTTTTATCTGAAAATAACTCAGAGGTCTCTGGAATTGTGTTGATTGTTTTATATATTACTTCTGTTGCAGTGGAAAGCCATGCAATCTTCAATCTTCTTTAAGAAAAAAAAGAGCACTGCAACATGGCAGGACACACCTACTGCCTGGAGACACGCAACTCCCTTCTCCATGGATCTGCTCATGGCTGCAGGGAGGGTCTCTGGTATCATCCTTGAAATTTTACTAACATACTTACTAACAAGGCATTTTCACAAAGTTAAGAAAAAGTTCTCTTAAAATGAGATCATCTGGTCCTTATAAAATGGAAAGCTTCACTCTGTCAGAGATTCAATTCATCTGGTCATTACTTAACAGAAAAACATCTTTATTTAACATTGTAGGAAAAGGCCTTAGCCATCATGACCCGCTCATAAATTTAAAAACAGGTCCAGGACGGGTCACCGTGTCTCAGCAGGCAGAGTCCTCGCCTGCCACGCCGGAGACCCGGGTTCGATTCCCGGTGCCTGCTCACGAGAAACAAAAAACCCCAAGTCCAGTCTTTTCTAAAGAACAGAGGGAAGGCAAGACAACTTGGGACTAAGGATGGAGAAGGAAAATTCCTTCTGAGAAACTCTATGTCCAACGATGAGAAGCTAGGTATTTTTCCTCCAAAAAACACTTGCTCTCTGGATGAGCAGGAAAGGCTTACAAGAGACGCTGGCTGCAGGAGGTCAGCCCAGCCCAGATGCAATGCCTCGGATCCTTCAGGCCAGTTGCACATCCTTCGGGCAAAGGTTGGCTGGCCAGCATGTGAAGAGAGGAGGTAGGCGTCCCTCGCAGACATGAACTAGAAAAGTTTCTGCTGCCTCTTGTAAAGCCAACAGGGTTAAAGTCCACAACGCGAGGGAATTTAGCACATATTTCTCCCACCTGGAGGCTGAAGGGCAACTTCCTTATCAACTGACCTGCGCTCTCCTGAAGCTTTTGGATCTCCTTCAGAATCCGAAGTCTCTGCACACCACAGGAGGAAGTGCCGGAGGGGGGGCCCTGCCCTCCCTGCGTCTGTGGGGGGCTTCTGGCTTGCAGCTCCGGCTGCGCAGGGGCCTCCCACCCCTCTCTCTCCTGGACTTCTGGGGCGAAGGGAGGGTGTCTGGGGCAGGCCAGGAGAGCGCCCTGGCCACGTGCTCTGGAGGAAAGTTAGCACCCAGCTCGCGTTCCAACAGCCCTCACCGCGTGCAGTGTTTAAAATTCCTCGTTTGATTTCTTTAAATCACCATTTAAAAATGATCTTTGCTCTTTCTTTCCTTGACTATTTCCTAAAATTAAGGAGAATATATTTTTGAAAACCCAAATGGGTAATAGCCTCCCACAGTTCAAATTGGGCTACAAAAAATTTAGCTTTGACATCTGAATGATTTTTGCCTTTTGTCTGGTACTACAATCAGCATTTAATATAATAACGGTCTTTAAACACATATAATAATAGCGTTTTACTAATTGTAAAATTAACATGTATTACAGACAGTTATTATTCCTAAAAGCCTCATTCTAAGGTAAAAATTGGAGGAAGGAGGCCTAAATGGCTGATGAATAGTTCAGAACCCACTTAGCTGACATTAGGGCCAAGCAAAGGAATGAAGGTACATTTTATTTTATTGGGGTGATTACTAAAGGTGAATATTTAGGCAAGACAGAAGCAGGAGACACTTAAAACCGCCATGCCAGGGAGACTAGACAAACTTCCTGGAAGAGTTGTTTCTCAGGAATTACACATCAAATGTTAAAAGGGAGAAGACACTGCAATTGAGAAATTAAGAATTCATAAGTAGCTATGATTACTGAATTACTACATTGCTGTTCTTACTTTGTAATGTATCAGAATAGCATGAAGGAAGTATGTGGAATTACTGAGCTGTAACCCTGCTGACTTAATGTTTTATAATGATTGTATAACTATGTTATTTTGTGATTGTGATTGTGATTGTAAAAACCTTGTTACTGGCTCCACTTATATCTGCTTATTCTGTTGCTCAACTTTAGAGTCTTATGATCACAAAAGACAGCTGCTAATGTTTACCAATAAAGGAAATTAGGTCAGCCCAGACATAAGCCACTTATTAGTTTGTGAAGCTGCCAAATGCATTATACCAGAAATGGAACAGCTTTTAAAAAGGGAATTTAAAAAGTTACAAGTTTACAGTTCTAAGCCTATGAAAATGTCCAAACTAAGGCATCAATGGAAAGGTACCTTAATTCAAGAAAGGCCAATGCGCCTGGAACATCTCTATCAGCTGTGTAGCCACGTGGCTGGCATCTGCTGGTCCCTTGCTTCTGGGCTCCGTGACTTTCAGCCTCTGTTCCTGTGGGGGTTCCTCACTTTGCTTCCCTGGGGCTGGCTTTCATCTCTTGACTTCTCTTGGCTCTCTCCAGTTTCTGCCTTAAGTAGCATCTCATGGTGATGTCTGCTGGGCTCCAAGCACCTCCAAACATCTGCTTCTCTGTTCTATAATGCAACTGTTCTCCAAGTGTCTACACCTGCTCTCTGTCATTTTGTGTCAGCTCTGTCCCCTTGAAAATATTTTATTTTTTAAAGGACTGCAGTAACTAATCAAGACCCACCTGGAATGGGTGGAGTCATATCTCCATCTAATCAAAAAGGTCACACCCAGAATTGGGCGTGCCACATCTCCATGGAGATAATCTAATCAAAAGTTTCCACCTATAATATTGAATTAGGATCAAAACATGCTTTTCTGGGGTACATAATACCTCCAAACTGGCACACCCACCTAATTCCTAAACCATCCTATTAGATAAAGCTGGATCTAACTAAAATTGGCCCATCTGACATGTACAGTAGCTTAAACTTTAACCTGTAAGTCCCCTATACCTCATTATAATACTAAAAATCACATCCATTTTCATATTAAGGCAGCCATTTTCTTACATACCTTCTGTGACTAAGTATGTACTCCATCTGCACATGCCCAATAATTAGATCACCTCTAATTACATCATCTAGCCATTGTGCTCATTAGTCTAAAACCTGGCCTTTTTTTTTTTTAAGCTAATCTGTGTAGTGTTTATTTTCACCATTAATATACTCAGGATACAATATTATTTACCTAGTATATACTATATAAATATATGCACATATATAAATATATTCAAGTAAATGCAGAAAAATAAATATTTATATAATTTAATCAACATACACCAGAGCCTTGGATAATTAATCATTCACTTCTCTTTGTTCATATGGTTCATTTTTTTTCATTTCAATCTACTAAATTTATTTTAACATTTGCTCCCCCTATTATTTATTTATTTTTTATCCATATGTTTTACTTGTCCATCGATAAGGTAGACAAAAGGAGCGTCAGACACAAGGCTCACACAACCAGTCACACTGCGACAGCCATGTATCATCATACAATTATCTTCAAGAAACATGCCTGGCTGTCTTTTGATGCTATAAAACCATCAGCATTACTGCAGTTCAGAAGGACAGACTTTCATACTGCTAGGCCATCTGACCTTCTGCTTCACACTTGACAATCAACTCTTTCTCTCTTTGAAACCCTGATGTCTCAGGAATTGATCATTTGAGCATATGGGCAGAGAACTCCCTGCTTTTGATTGATATTAGTTTGTAGCCCAGATGGGGCAAAGATTCCTAAGAAGGAGTCCAAAAGGTAGTTAATGTGGAGGTTCAGGTTCCCGGGATCTGGGTTTGAGAACTGGGTCCTGCCTCCAGATGCCCCTCTGCTCCGACCTCTGTACCTTTCTGTTTTCTGAGTACCATTCTGTATGGGGTTTAAGGTCTTGACCAATAATTAATTGGTATTTACGGAAATTAAGTGTTTGATGCCTCTTTAACTGTTAAGTTGTATGTTATTTAGATATAGTAAATGTATAATGCCTGTTAATTCGTGTATTCAGTTTAGTTATTAATTGGTGTTACTTAAATATATAGTGTTAAGTGTCTGTTTATAGTGAGTTATTGCATTTGTATAGTTCAAGTGTTCCTAATTTGTTGCTGATTACTGAAATTCTTTAAAATGGGAAATTCTAATTCTAACAACATTCTTGAATGTAGCCCTTTGGGCTGTATTTTGAAAAACTGGAAAGATTTTAGTTATGAGCCAATGAAAAACCAAAAAAAAAAACCAACCAAACAAAAAACTTTATTTCTGTAACACAGACTAACCTCAAAATAACTTAAAATCAGGAGAAAAAAGGCCTAAAAATAATTCTAGAGGAAAGGACACTGTATTACAGTTAGAGTTGTACTACAAAAGAGACTAGAAATGGGATGAGATGATGTATATTCAATCCTTTCTCTCTTCCAAAAGTATATTTCTTTGTTTTGTTTTTGCATGTCTAAATTTCTTTTCGTGTCTGTCTGCTTGTTCAGTGTATATTTTCATATCTCCAAATGGTAATAGCAAATTAAGAAAAAAGTCTTAAAGACCTGTATTTGAATTGCTTAAAGATAAAGAAGTGTGTGTGTATGTGTGTGTGTTTGTGCATGTAAATTAGAACTCCTGGAGTCCCAGAGGGAAATAAAACCCTCTAAGGCACCAGGGTTTAAGACCTTAGTACTTTTAATTACTGCAAACAACCCGGGACATTGTTAAGAAACAGGAGCCTAGAATTTCTGGAAGGTAGAAGACTGCCTCAGAAAACTGCGGAGACTTTTCCAATTGTCTGGGTCACCGCTTTAGGTAAAATAAATCTAATAATTAGAAACAGTTAAAAGAGGGGCATAGACACTCTCGGTAACACTAATGCCATCTCAGGGGTCTTAAATCCCACTGCCCGCGTTAAGAAATTTTAAAGACAAATTCAGCAGACCAAGTCTCATTCTTTCTGTCTCACCTATCCCAGCTCCCAGGGCCCCCTGAACTGTGGCCAAACATAAATGAATGGGCTAAGGCAGCTCTGGGGGAAGAGCTCTGGGTGTAAAAAGATGGGGGGTGTGCGAGTTTGGTTTAGAATTCTTTCTACTGGGCCCGGAGATAGAAATGGCAGGCACAGAAGAAAGGTTACAGAATAGGCTATGTTTGTTCTGAAATAATTCCACAATTAAAATTTTTTTTTCTCTAATGATACGTTTGCAATGGTAACGGCAATAAATCATTATTAAAATAAAAATAGCCTTGGGATAGAGGTAATTAAGTAAGATTTAATTGCCAAATTTCAGTAAGTAAAGGAAAATGTCCTTGAGAGCTAGGAAAAGTTTTCCTGATTTATGCTTAGGAAAATTAAAGAATTGTAATATGTTTGTTTTCCAGAGATTGATAGTATGGTTTTAAAGTTGTTCCTAAATTTTTTGGGGGGGAGGGGGGCATGCCCAGGAATCAAACCTGGGTCTCCTACATGCAAGGTGTGTATTCTACCACTGAACCACTGGTGCACCCTGTTCCTAATTTTAAGATATGAAAACAGATATTTTTTTTAACCTCCAGTAGAAAAAGGCAAACAGATGCAAAAATGCAGAGACAAAGTCTAGCCCTATTTTTGTTTTCGTGATGACTTTTAAACCATACAATTTTATTCTACTTAGTTATGTTCTCCCTAAATTTATACAGGTTTACTGATATAATTGTAATTGAGAAATTAGGATTTAAAGGATGATTTTGCTTACTGAATCATTATATAAACATTCCTTTTTGTTTTCTGTTACATTGGAGCAGACAGAGGGAAATACCTGAAATCCCTAAACTCCAATTCAGCTGCCCTGATATCTGAGAAATGATTGTGAAAACCCTTATCTGGGCAGGCCACGGGGGCTCAGCAGGCAGAGTTCTCGCCTGCCATGCCGGAGACCTGGGTTCAATTCCCGGTGCCTGCCCATGCAAAAAAAAGTAAAAAACCCTTATTTTGTGCCTTCGTGACTGTAAGAGCTGTTACTCCTTTTACCTGGTCGTTTTCTTGTAGGGCAAAGGCCCTAATGCTGGGGAAGAATTTGTCCTGGACATTTGTAAATCCTATCAGCTAGACTCTCCTATTGAAAAATAAAATCTTCCTTTCTTTTGGCTTACACCTTTTGTATTGATGTGATAGCTCTGCCTCCTTTCCTTTCTGATTGTGTTCTGTTGAAATGATAATGATAGCACTGTCTCCTTTTCTGCTTTGAACCTGGTATTTGAAATGATCTCATCTCTTTTGCTAAAATCCTTAAAATTCTTGAACCCCCTAAACTCAGAGAGACAGATTCTGGGCTGCTAGTCCATTTGCTCTCCTACTATGTGCCTAGTAATAGACTCTTTCTCTCTTTTAACCCCGGTGTTTCAGGAGTTGGTTATTGAGTGCATTGGGCAAAAGAATCCACCACCTTTGTCCGGTAACACAATAAGCTAGCAATATATCTATTAAATTTTTAAGATAGTGAAAAATGTTAATTCATGTTTAATGAAATTAAGTTATTATTTTGAAAAACTTTGTTTTAAGGATAATCATGTATTGTAGGATGTTTAAAGACAGTATGAAATATCTTTTTGGTAATTTAAAGTATGTGAGTTTACAAAGTATACAGAAGTGCTTTGTTAAGGAAAAGATTGTAGTTTAATCTCAGAAAGGTGTAGGACAAAGCCTGAATATGGAAAGTTATGGTATGGTGTGGAAATTAATTTGTTTATCATAGTCAATGCTGACTAAAATTGGATAAGTTTGTCTAAGGGAGAATAGTTTTGTCCAAAAGTAAAATGGCTAGTTTTAATGTATATGGAAAGTTGTAAAGGTTTGTGAAAGTAAATTGTCATAATCAGTGCTGAGGAAAATTTGATGGGCTTGTTTATAATATTTGTAAAAGTTTTTGTGTCAAACTATATATTCATACAAAACTGGAGTTTAACTTTCTCACTGTTAAAATAATGTAGAGGGCAGTGTGAGAGTGGCTCAGTGGCAGAAATCTCGCCTCCTAAGCCAGAGACCTGGGTTCAATTCCTGATGCCTGCCCATGCAAAAAAAAAAAAAAAAAAAACAACATTTAAGTAATGTTCAAACCTAACAACTTTTGACATTTTGCCCTACCCAAAATCAAACCTTAATGGGTCCTTTTTTTTTTCTTTGCAAGTCATGTTTTGTATCAGAGACACAGAGACCCCAGTCAGGGCAACACTGTTTCTATTCTGTGCTTTCAGAACCAGTCACAGTGTACTGGACTGATGACTGTCCAGAAAGGAAGGACCCAACCCTGGCAGAAACTACAAAATGCTTTAGACACCAAATGAAAACTAGAAAGAAATTCAGTGAGTGCTGTTTCCAACAGTGATCCATAATGGCTTGGTGTCCAAGGCTAGATGGGATGGCCAAGGATGACTCATGTTTTGGTTTGCTAAAGCTGCCAGAATGCAATATACCAGAAATGGAATTACTTTAAAAAAGGGAATGTATCAAGTTACACATATACAGTTCGAAGGCCATAGAAATATTCAAACTAAGGCATCCAGAAAAAGAAACCTTGACTCAAGAAAGGCTGATGTCTGTCACATGGGAAGGCAGATAGCTGGCATCTGCTCATCCTTATTCCAGGTTCCATTGCTTCCAGCTTCTGAGGTCAGTGGTTTCTTCTCTAAGTGTCTGTGGGCCTTTGCTTAGCTCCTCTGGGACATGACTCTAGGTTCTGGCTTGCTTAGTGTCTCATGGGAAGCCTCATAGAGACATCTTATGGGTTCTGCATCTCCAAACATCCATGTCTAGGTGTCTGCTCTCTCTGTTGGCGCTCCAAGCATCTCCAAATGTCCATATCTCTGTCAGCTCTGAAGCACTGTCTAACTTCTGTCAGCTCTCTTAGCTCCTGGCATCTCCTGGGACTTCTGCATTTCCAAACATCTATATCTGCATCTTCATCTGAGGTTTTTCTAAAATGTTTCCCTTGTAAAGGACTCCAGTAAACTAATCAAGACCCACCCTGAATGGAAGGAATCACATCTCCATCTAATCAAAAGGTCAGACCTACAGTTGGGAATGCCACCTCTCCATGGAGATAATCCAACCAAACTTTCTACCCTGAACGATGAGTCTGCCCCCCACAAAGTTGGAATAGGAAAGAAAACATGGCCTTTCTGGGGTGTGTAATGATATCACACCAGCAAATTCCACCCTCTGGACCCCCAAAATACATTTACTCCATCACAATATATAAAAGCCTTAAATCATTTCAGTACAATCTGAGCCCAGGTCAGAAATCACAGTGCCCAGCCAGCCTACTTATCCTGCTGATAGGATACCCCTGTTTACCAAGATGATGTGATGTGGGGTGTGAGGAAGGTGGGGATAGGGCAACAAGAAATACTGAGATGGGAAGAGGAATTTTTCTCTCAAAAGAGCTCTATTCTAAATGTCACTTTGAGCTAGTTCCTCTGGTATCTAAATAGGCATCAAGGAAGCAATAAAATCTCCTACTGTTTTAGAAGCCCCACTCTTTAAGTATTCCCCAGGAACTTCTAGAAGATGGAGGGGGCTGGGACTTGGGACCAGCAACACTTCCGTCATGTTTTGTAAGAACAACATTTACTAGAAATTAGATCCTGATCAAAGGGTGAAAGTTCTCCCAGTGAACGTTTGTGTTTCCAGGGAATTTCCTGTTTGGTTATCAGCAGCAGCACTGCTTTTCCAAGTGTGGAATAAAAGCATTTGCATCATCTCAACTTCCTGGCTCAGTTTTAATGACAAAAATTTAGCAAAGGCAAATATTTACATTTTCTTTTGGTAATTAAACATTTGGTTTATTAGTTTAGAATTTTTTTTAAGCTTTCCTTACCTAAGATTCTAAGGGATATTATGCATTTAAACTTAATGTAGATGCTTTGAAAAAGTATTCATACATTTGGAGAGAATTTAAGAAACACCAGTTACAGAATTAAATGGTTTAGCAATCCACTTGGTGGCAGTAAACTTCCTATTAACCACAGTATGAATCTGGACTTCTGGGCAGGCCTCTTAATTTCTATTTCTTTGTAGGAATCTTGGGATGGGAGGAGGGGAGATCTCCAAGCAATGAATCTCTCCAATGAAAAAGAGTATGGTTTTTCTCATTTTTTGTCTGAAAAAATGAATGATAAAAATTAGACATTGTGACCACTTAAAAAACTGAACTTAAAACTGAGTTAAATTGTTAAAACCAGTCTGACAGAATCTTTTTAGATTACCCATTTTTCTACTGTTCCACCATCCAGTCTAAATAAACACTTGCGTACAGGGATAACAAAATTGGATTATATTCTATGTAGTCTCCTTCGTGTTCAAATATCACAATAACTTGCCAAAAAAAAAAATCTCCTGTTCTACAGAAATACCTTTTTTTTTTGCAAAAAAAAAAAAAAAAGTAAGCCTTTACCTTTCCTTCATTTATGGGCAGAGGCATGTGCCTAAAACTGTACTTAAAGATAATTATGAATAATTAGATTATGTGTCAGTTTATTTGGAACTGAGAAATTTGAGTTTGGTCAATGAAAAACTATGATAGACTAGTTAATTAAGACGTCCATGGATTCAGTACTTAAGCTGGTCCTGGTGAAAAGGACCGTCGTGTAAGTTTTAGAATGCATTTCCAATCCAGGGCTTGCAACCAACTGCCTGTGCAGTCTTGGGCAGGCCACTTAGCCTCCCTGACCCTCAATTTCTCATCTGAAGATGATTGGGTTTGGCAGAAAGATTCTAGGGCCCATTATCTTACCTCTAAAAAGGTATTTAAAAAATTATATTAAATGCTAAGTTCTCTAAATGCACCCTTGGGAAATACAATACCGAGTTTAAGAGGGGTTCATATGAATAGATTTTATATAGAATCCATATATAATGACTTTCTGAAGGATACAAATTCATATTATGTGGTGCTGATGAATGAAAATTTTATCAGTTTAAAAATCATAGAAGGAAAAAATCAGTTCTTTGTTTCTTCCCTGGACAATCAGTCTGCAGCATTGGGTTTAGATCATCGCGACAACAGGGTAAGGTTGATTGGGAGCCCATCCTGCATAGTATGATTAGAAAAGCTGTTTTGACTCTGGGCGTTTCACTCTGCTTTCTGACTATGGATGAATAGAATCATTCAAAAGTTCTCATTCTGTATAGTTAAAAAAACAGCAGAAATGGAGATGAGTCACGCAAGTTGCCTCACACAGGGTGTGACAGAGAGCAGGGACTCAGTAAATTTAATTCTAACTCTGCCCTCATTTGCTACTTTGAATTCTTATCCATTAGCTCTTTGAGGCAACTTCTTCTGAACTCCAGCATGTAGTTGCTTGCCACTCTCTGGGCTGCTTCCACATGTGTGGAGCCCATTCTGTGTCAAGAGTGTCTGGAGGGAGGCAAGGTGGGAGATTAGTCTGAAGTCTACATCATTTCAAAATGCTGGCAAATATTTATTCTAAACTATTCGGTGATTTGAAGGAAAGCATTTTATAAAATGCTCCTGTACATCACAGAAAGCATACAACTAATATTACATGTAATAGTTTAAGACAAAGTATTCTCCATGAAATTGGGAACAAGGAGAGGATGACTATTATTATTACATCACCTCAACATTGTACTCTTCCTTATTGTAGTTATTTCAGCAAGGAAAAAAATAAAGGGATATAGATTAGAAAGGAAGAAGTAGACTGTTTTATATTCACAGAATATGTGACTGCATATTTAGAAAATCCTAAATATTCCACAAAAAAACTCCCAAAACCTTATTAGAACTTGTAATTCAGGAAGATTGCTAGACAAAGGGTCAAAGTACAAAATTGTTTTTCTATATGCTAACAATAAAACAAGTAGAAAATGAAATTTAAGAAATATTATTTATAGTAGCATCAAAAAAGCATAAAACTATTTAGGAAAAAATTTTAACAAAAATAATTGTAACATTGCTATTAAAACTATAAAACATTACTGAGAGAAATTAAAGAAGAGCTAAATAAATGGAGAGAGATGGCATGTTCATAAGTTGGAAAATACTTATTGTTACGATACCAATTATTCCAAAGTTGATTTATGGAGTCAATGAAATCCCAATCAAATTTTCAAGAGCTTTTTATAGAAATTGACAAGTGGATTCTAAAATATATTTGGAAATGCAAAGAACATAGGCTAAAACAATTGTGAATGACCTAACTATTTGATTTTGAACCCTAATATAATCCTAAGTAATCAAGACAGTGGGGCATTGGTATAAAAAAACATGCAGATTAATAACACAGTAAAGTTTAGAAATAGAATTACACAAACTTGGCCAAGAAATATTTGAAAAAAGTGCAAAGGCAATTCAACAGAGTAAGCTTGTCTTTTCAAAAACTGGTGTTGGGACATTGGATATCAATAGGCAAAAAAAGAAAAGAATCAATCTAAACCTCATACTTTAGACAGAAATTAACTGAAAATGGATCACAGATCTAAATGTAAAATTTCTTCTTATAAAAAAATTAAGAAGAAAACATGCTAATCAAATTTCTAGGCCTGGGGCTGGGCAAAGCATTCTTACATTGAATACTAAAAGTATGATCCACAAAAGAAAATGTGAAAAAATTGGACACCATCAAAATTTATAATTCTTTTTCTGTGAAAGACACTGCTAAGAAAATGAGAAGAAAAGCTATGGATTGGAGTTGGGGGTGGAATATTTGCAAATCACATGTTCAACAAAGGACTTGAATGCAGAATACATAAAGAATTCTCAAAACTAAACTATAAGCAAACAAATACTCCAATTAAAAAATAGGCAAAAGATTTGAATAGACACCAACAAAGAGGAAATATGGATCACAAGCACTTGAAAAGATGCTCAATATCATTAGCTAATAGGGAAATGCAAATTAAAACCACAATAAGAAACCATTGCACATCTGTTAGAATGTATAAAAATAAACTTGCCAATACTAAGTGTTGATGAAGAAGCAAAGTAATAGAAAAATTGCTGGTGGTAATGCAAAATGTGATAGCCAATCTGAAAGAGTTTAGCAGTTTCTTAGAAATTAAACACACCTTATGATCCAACAATCCCACTCATAGGTATTTACCCTAGAGAAACGAAAACTTGTCATCATGCAAAAACTTGTTCATGAATGTTTATAGCAGCTCAATTCAAAATTATCAAACACTGGAAACAATTCAAATATCCTGCAATGGGTGAATGGATAAACGAACTCTGATGCAACAGGATATTACTTAGCAATAAAAAAGAATGACTGCTGATACATGCAAGAACACTGATGAGTCTCAAAGGTTTTAAGCTGTGTTGCATGCTATATGATTCAATCTATATGACATTTTATCTAGGCACTATACAAAATAAAGACACAGGCATAGAGAGAGATATAGATCAATGGAATAGAATTGAGAGTCCAAAAGTAAACCCTTAGATTTATGGTCAACTGATTTTTGACATGGTGTTAAAACAATTCAATGACTGTTATTCCTCATACTAAAAAAGTGAAAACAACCCAATGTCCATTAACTGACAAATGGCTAAACATAGTATATCCATACAATGGATATTATTCAGCCATAAAAAGGGATGAAGTACTGATACTTGCTACAACATGGAAAACCTTGAAACATTATGCTAAGTAAAAGAAGCCAAACACATATTGTATGATGCCATTTATATAAAGTGCCCAGAATAGGGAAGCCTATAAGATAGAAAGTAGATTAGTGGTTATTAGAAGGGAAGGGGATTTGGGAAGTGACTGTTACTAGAAATAGAATTTTTTGGGGGGGTGATAAAATGTCCTGTAATTAGATAGTGATGATGATTCAAAACTTTGTGAGTATACTGGAAAAAAAAAAACAGCGAATTTTACACTTTACAAATACAAAAAACAAACTAAAAAAACCCACATTTGCACAATAACCTGTACATTTCAAGGATAGCTATTTAAGGATATACTTAAATTACAGTGAGTATTCTTTGGATAAAAGAGAAAAATAAAGTAAAATAAAAAGGAAACTGGAAAAAAAACCCAACCAAATTTTAGGCACAGAGAATAGATTGTGGCTGCAAGGGATTAAGGGTGGAAGCAGGATTTGACCACAAAAGAGTGGCATGGGCATGAAGAAATCTTTCTGGAGAGTGGTAAAATTGTCTATGTCCTAATTGTTTCATTCATTACACAAATCTATAATATGTTGAAACATAAATAATTGTATACCAAAAGAAAAAGTCTTTTTTTACTGAATACAAAGTTTTTTTTAACGTTGAGACACTTGCATTTTTATATTATTTTACCCGATCCCTGTTTTTTCATAAGGTGTTACTTTTCTTCATGTGGCGAATCTTCCTTAAATTTTTTGTTTTTTACTAAATTCATGCATGTACCATTTTGAAGCTGTCACGTACCCCAGAAAAGCCAAGTTCTTTAATCCTCTTTCAATATTGTAGGGTGGGATCTTTTTTATTGTTTCCATGGAGATGTGACCCACCCAATTGTGGGTGATAACTTTTGATTAGATGGTTTCCATGGAGATGTGTCTCCACCTATTCAAGGTTGAGTTGCTTACTGAAGCCCTTTAAGAGGGAACCATTTTGGAAAAAGCTTTAGAACTAACAGAGCCAGAGATCTTTGGAGATGCAGAAGGAAAACACCCCTGGAGAATCCTTGCAAAACAAGAAGCCAGGAGAGAAAGCTAGCAGACATCACCATGTGTCTTTCCAGCTGACAGGTATTCTGGACCCACTGGCCTTGCTTGAATCAAGGTATCTTTCCCTGGATGCCTTAGTTTGGACATTTTCATGACCCTTAGAACTGTAAACTTACAACTTAATAAATTCCCTTTTTAAAAGCCATTTCATTTCTGGCATATTGCATTCTGGCAGCTTTTACAAACTGAAACAGGGCATTTATCAATTCATTGAACATTTGTCAGTATGGAGCATATAAGTTATACTGCATAAATATCTTAGGCTTTTGCAGCTAAAAGTTCATGAGTGAATAAACCTTACATATTACTCTCCTATTTTCATAAAGGCATACATTGGAAATATTACAGGTTCAATTCCAGACCACCACATTAAGTGAATATCACAATAAAGTGAGTTACCCAAACTTTTTGGTTTCCCAGTACATATAAAAGCTATATTTACACTATACTATAGTCTAATGAGTTGGGAATAGCCCTATATCTAAATAAAGCCAGTGTAAGGAATAGGCGAGTCGAGTTCACCCCTGCTCCAAGGGACAGCTAGAGAAGTGGCAGAAAAATGACCAGGACTGCAATTCCAGAGTGTAAGTGACCTGAAAGGGTCTTCTACATCACACAGGGAGGCCCTGGTTGCAAAAGCTGAGGAACTGAGATGGGGAGAACTGAAGACCATCCAGCTAGTGCAAACAGTCTAAGGTGCCCTTTTCCAAACAGAGGCCTAGAGCCCTTACGAGAGCACTGATGGGGACATGGGCAGATGGGCACTAGGAAGTAAACCAAGCCACATTCCTTGAACACACAGCACCCATGTGTGTTGCCCCTGCCCTCCCCACCATGCCCCCCACACCTAAGCCCCACCCTCATGTGTCCCCTGCTACACCCCATACACCCAAGCCCTGCCCCCAGCGCTCCAAGCCCCCCCTGACACCCCCACGCCCACACATACCCACCCCATGTGAGTGCACACTCTTAACCCCCCCCTCCCCGGGACTTGTGCATCCATGCCCAGCCCCTGGCCCCTTTGCCCCCACTTCCCCCTCTGCAGGCACTTACTGGGTATTCATGCCACACCTGTGTACAACCCCACTGTGCCCTGCTCCTCCAAGCTCTGTGCACGTGCACATGAGGGCCCGCCCCCCCTCCCCCAGATCGACATATACACACAGCCGAAACTGCCTACCTTGGAACCCATGCATCCGTGCCCTGACCCTCTGACCACAGTGCTCCAGTCCCCCCCAACATGCACACATACACACCCATGTCCTGCCTGCCCTGGCACTCATGCATCTGCGTCCCACACTCATCGTCCCATGCAGGTGCATACCCTAGGCCCCAAAACTCTGCACACGCACTCTCCAGCACATCCAGGTCTCACCAGCCCCAAGGCCAAACGGTGTTCAGGGCTGCCCCCCTATTCCCCACTCCTGAGCTCTGTGTACGTGCACATCCGAGGGCCCTGCCCACCCCAAATCCATGCATGCACATACCTACGTCCTACCACTGGCATCCCATCCCCTCGGCCCACGCACCCTGCTCCCCTGCACCTCGCCCCCCATGCATGCACACATGTAAAAAAGAAAATAGTAATAAAGATGGAAAATATGAATTGGATCTCAGGGAAATGATGGAGAAATTGAAGCACACAAATATAAAAATCATTGATACCCAGAAGAAGAAAAGAGTAAATGGCTAGGAAGATTAGTTGAAGATATAATGGGGGGAAACTTCCCAAATCTTACAAAAGACATAAATATGCAAATCAAGAAAGACTACAGACCCCAAATAGAATATATCCAAGTAGGTCTACTCCAAGATACATACTAATCGCCTTAATTTTTTAATTGGGACAAAATAGTCTTTACAGTAAATGGGCATGGAAGAATTGGATATCAATAGCCCCAAAATGAAAGGGGACTCTTACTTATACCCTATGCAAAAATTATCTCAAAGTAGATCAAACACCTAAATATAAGAATCAGTACCATAAAATTCCTAGAAGAAAATGTAGAGAAACATCTTCAAGAACTAGTAATTGGAGGTGACTTCCTAAATTTTATACCCAAACAGATAAGTAAATATATAAATGGAATAAATAAATAGATAAATGAATAAACAAACAGATAAGTGAAAACTCCTCAAAATCAAATGCTTTTGCACCTCAAAAGACTTTGTCAAAAAGGTGACAAGGCAGCCAACTCAATGGGAGAAAAGACTTGGAAATCACATATTGGATAAAGGTTTGATATTCTGTATGCATAAAGAAATCACACATTTTAACAACAAAAGAATGAACAACCCCATTATAAAATGGGCTAAAGATATGAATAGGGATTTTTCTGAAGAGCAAATACAGATGGCTAAAAAGTACATGGAGATGCCCATTTTCATTAGCTATAAAGGAAATGCAGATCAAGACTACCATGAGATACCACCTAACCCCTATAAGAATGGCTGCTATTAAACAAACAGCAAACTACAAATGTTGGAGATGATGTGGAGAAATTAGAAGACTTATACACTGCTAGAAGGAATGTTTAATGGTACAGCCACTAGGGAAGACAGTTCGGTAGTTCCTGAGAAAACTAAACATCCCCTCAATCTTGGGGTTCACCCCTATGAAACTTATTACTGCAAAAGAGAAGCTAAGGGCAGTGCAATGGTGGCTTAGTGGCAGAATTCTTGCCTGCAATGCCAGAGACCCAAGTTTGATTCCTGGAGCCTGCCAAAGCCAAAAAGAAAAAGAGAGAGAGAGAAGGTAAGCCTACTTACCCCCATAGAACCTCTTTTGTTGTTCAGATGTGGCTCCTCTCTTTAAGTCAACTTAGCAGGTGAACTCACTGCCTTCTCCCCTACATGGTACATGACTTCCAGGAGTGTAAATCTCCCTGGAAACATGGGACAGGACTCCGAGGATGAGCCAAGATCTGCATCATGGGACTGGGAAAGCCTTCTTGACCAAAGAGGGAAGAGAGAAATAAGACAAACTACAGTTTTAGTGGCTGAAAGATTTCAAACAGAGCTGAGAAGTTATCCTGGAGGTTATTCTCATGCATTATATAGATATCTCTTTTTAGTTTATGGTAAATTGGAGTGACTGGAGGGAAGTACCTGAAACTGTTAATGCTGTGTTACAGTAACCTAAATTCTTGAAGATGATTGGGTAACTATATAGCTTTTACAATGTAAGTGTGTGATTGTGAAAACCTTGCGTCTGATGCTTCTTTTATCCAGGGCATGGAGAGATGAGTTAAAAAAAAAAAAGGTCACTAAGTAAATAAATAGTAGGGGAATGTGGTAGTTAGGTTCAGGTATCAACTTGGCCAGGTGATGATGGCCCGTTCTGTTTCTGTGGACATAATTCATCAGAATGTGAAGTTCACCCATGGCTGGTTATATATGAGGTTGATTAAGGGGCATGCCTTCCACAGTGAGTGAGGTTTACTTTAATTTAACTGGAGGCTTAAAAGAGAGCAGTCAAAATAAAGCTCCACAGCTCAGTACACCTCATCTCTGCACTCACACCTCAGCCCAGTCATTTGAAGATGTAGAAAGGAATTGCCCTGGGGAAGGCCATTGTAACCCAGAAACCAGGAGAGAAGGCCTGCAGAAGTCACAGTGTGCCTTCCCATGTAACAGAGAAACTCAGATGAAAGCTAGCTGCCTTTCCTCTGAAGAATTATACATTTTAACTAAATTAATCCCTTTATTAAAAGCTGATCTATTGCTGGTGTGTTGTATTCTGGCAGCTTTAGCAAACAAAACAGGGGGGATAAAGTGATGATATTGGGAGTCACTGATTGTATACCATGTATAGACTGTATGTGTGTGAAGATTTCTCAATAAGAATATTAAAAAAAACAAAACTAAATATCGAGTTGCCCAAAAACCTGGCAATATCACTACTCAGTACATACCCAGAAGAGCTGAACGCAGTACAAAACAGACATTTGCACACTAATGTTCATAGAAGCATTATTCATAAGTTCCAAAAGATGGAACAAGCCAAGTGCCCATTAACAGATGAGTGGATTAGTAAACTGTGGTATATACATATGACAGAATATTATGCAGCAGTAAGATGAAATGACGTCCAGAAGCACCTGACGAGATGACTTCACCTTGAGGACATAATGCTGAATGAAATAAGCCAGACACAAAAGGATAGATACTGTATAATTTTGCTTCTATGATCATGGTAAATAAGTTCTTGCATGAACTGCTTCAAAGGTATGAATCTTGTACAAAGAGTGTATGATATCAAGGTATAGGGGGAAAACTACTATTTCATGCTATAGGCTATGTTTAGCAGGAAAACATCAACAGTACCACAGCAATACCAGGTGTAAATAATAGGGGGAAGGACAGGAGTTAAGGAGAGGTTTGGATTTTCTATTGGTGAGGGTGTGTTTATCAGTTATTTTTCTCTTGGGAACAGTGACATTGTCTAAAATTGAGAGTGCTGATGGACTGTTGACTTTGGACACTATACATGAAGCTCAATGGATGGAAGCGGCTGAAGGATATACTGACTGAGAAGTAGAATGGTGAACAGTGGTGTATACATATGATCAAATATTGTGCTGCTACAGAAAGAAAGGAAGTTGTGAGGCATGCAACGTTTGGATCAAACTGTGTGACATTTTGTGAGGCAAAATAAGGAAGAAACAAAAGAGCAAATATTCTATGGTCTCGTTAGATAATACCTATAAGAAAACTGGGGCCTAGTTTGTGAGCTCTTATAGGAGTCACATTTAGACCAGAGTGGTAATTGTTATTTCTAGATTTTGAGACGGTGTGCTATTTAGAGATAAGAATAAAGCCCATTAGGTCGCAGTCAAGGTGATACAGAATACATGGGTAAGGAAGACATTGTATTTTAGAACTTTACCTACTCTATGAGACCAAAGAAAGAAAGTTTTTCTGTTGTTGTTCAGAACCTAAACTTTGTGTAGCACATAATCTAACTCAAGCTATCTGGAAAGATCATTTAAACAACCCAAACACAGGGAGCCCAGAATGGGAAAGAGGGCCTATAATCCTGTATAGCTTAATGTACTGCCTGGATACCTCCCAGAGTATGTTAAGCAGGTAATCAAAAAGTATTGGCAAAATCCCTTGAGTGATGGCAGAAAAAAAAATGGAACCATTAAACTTTACCATTGGGAAACCCCAATACTGTGCCAAACATTAGGAACTCCCAAGTCAATAAGCCAACCCTTTGATCTTTCTTTTAAAATAATATTTTTATGACAAATATTCACACACACTCAGTCCATACATGGTGTACAGTCAATGGCTCACAATATCATCACTTAGTTGATCACCATGAGCATTTTTAGCATTTTAGAACATCTGCATCACTCCAGAAAGAGAAATAAAAACAAAGAAAAAACTTGTGTCCTATATCTCTTACTTGTCCTTTACATTGACCACTATTATTTCAATCTACCCAATTTATTTCACCCATCATTCCCCCCATTATTTATTTTTTATCCATATTTTTTTACTCATCTGTCCATACCCTGAAAAAAAGAAGCATCAGACACAAGGTTTTCACAATCACACAGTCACATTGTAAAAGTTATATCTTTATACAATTGTCTTCAAGAATCAAGGCTATTGCAATACACCTCAACAGTTTTAGGTATTTCTCTCCTGCCACTCCAATACACCATAGACTACAAAGGGGTATCTACATAATGCATAAGAATAACCTCCAGGATAACCTCCTGACTCTGTTTGAAATCTCTCAGCCACTGAAACTATTTTGTCTCAGCTCTCTCTTCCCTCTTTTGGTCAGGAAGGCTTTCTCAATCTCATGATACTGGGTTCCAGACCATCCTGGAATTTCTGTACCATGTTGCCAGGGAGATTTACACCCCTGGGAGTCATGCCTCATACGGTGGGGGGGCCATGAGTTCACCTGCTGAATTGGCTTAGAGAGAGAGAGAGGCCACATCTGAACAACGGAAGAGGTTCTCTGGGGATGACTAATTTTAAGTAGGCTTAGCCTATCCTTTGCAGGAATAAGTTTTAAAGGGGCAACCCCCAAGATCGAGG
Organism: Tamandua tetradactyla; assembly: GCF_023851605.1. Taxonomy (NCBI): domain Eukaryota; kingdom Metazoa; phylum Chordata; class Mammalia; order Pilosa; family Myrmecophagidae; genus Tamandua; species Tamandua tetradactyla. The sequence continues at coordinate 93,758,322 of NC_135333.1, read as the reverse complement.
GCTCAGTCTATTGATTAGGTTGTCCCCACTGCTTGTAAGAATATCAGAAATTCTCCAAATGCCAAACCCTTGATCTTGATGCTTGCTTCTGTGAAGCTTTTTTATGGGATGTGACATCCATGGGTGAAAGTTTCCCTGGCTATGTGGGATATGACTCCAGGGATGAGTCTGGCCCTGGCACCTTGGGATCCACAATGCTGTCCTGACCAAAAGGGGGAAAAAGTGTAACAAATGAGGTATCTGTAGTTGAGAGAGTTTAAATAGAGTGAAGAGGCTGTGCTAGAGGCTACTCTTACACAAGCTTCAGGTAGACACTACTACCTATCATAAGTTTGCCAACCCCCAATTAAAATGTTTCCTTCCAGTATGAAAGAACACAGAGCTTTATACAAGATTCTACAAAGTTTCCATGCACTAGGATTAGTTTCCAAAGCCTACAAAATTCAGATGGGTTCCTGGTGAGATAAGTCCTGAATCCCAGAGGGGCCAGCCTCTCCAGAACATCAACTAGTTCCATCCCCTATCCCATATTATTGACAGCCCCTTCCAACATGAAAAAGTAGAATGGCCATAGCTCAAATACCCCTGAAGAGTGGGAGAAAGATCAAAGGAGATGGTGGAGTTATACAGAGAAGGTAGGGTTTAACAAATGAGTATGAATGCTGAATCATTATACTGATATTTCTTTCGGTCTCCAGTGTCTTGGAGCAACTAGTAGTAAAAACCTGATTGTGGAATTGTAACCCATACCAAACTCTGAAATCTGTTCTACAACTAATTGTTGTGATGTGCTTTAAATTTTATTCCTTTTATATACATGTTATTTTTTGCAAAAAAGAGAAAAAAGTCAATTGTGATGATGAATGCATAGCTATCTGATGATACTATGAAACACTGCACACTTTGGATGATAACATGGTATATGAATATATAATATATATGTCAATAAAATTGCATTAGAATAAGAAAGAAAAAAGCTTTATTGCTAAAAAATACTAACCATCATCTGAGCTTTCAGTGAGTCATGCTCATTTCGCTGGCAGAGGATCTTGCCTTATTGGCTGCTGATTGATCAGGCTGGTGGTTGCTGAAGGATCGCGTGGCTGTGGCAATTATTTAAAATAAGACAACAATGAAGTTTGTTACATCAACTGACTCTTCCATTCTCTGTAGCAGGTGATGTTGTTTGATAGCATTTTATTCACAATAGGACTTCTGTCAAAATTGGAGTCAATCCTCTCAAAACCTGCTGCTGCTTTTCAGCTAAGTTTATGTAATATTCTAATCCTTTTTTGTCCTTTCAACAATTTTCACAGCATCTTCACAGAAGTAGATTCCATCCCAAGAAACCACTTTCTTTGCTCATCATAAGCTGCATCTGTTAAAGATTTATCATTAGTGCCTAACAGGGCAGCCAGCCTGTTTTTGTTTTTTTTAACCAGAGAAGTTATAAGTTTAGAGAAAAATCATGCATAAAATACAGAGTTTCCATATAACATGCTACTGTTACCAGCCTGTCCTTTGAAGCTTTAAAGCCAGGCAATGACTTCTCCTTTTTAGCTCTGAAAGTCCTAGATGGCATCTTCTTCTAATGTTTTATCTACATTGAATATTCGTTGTTCAGTGTATCCACCTTCATCAGTTATCTTAGACTGATTTCCTGGATAGCTTGTGGCAGCTTTTCCATCAGCACTAGCTGCTGCATCTTGCACTTTTATGTTATGGAGATGGCTTCTTTTCTTAAAACTCATGAACCAATATGTGCTAACTTCAAACTTGTCTTGTGCAGCTTCCTTACCTCCCTCAGCCTTCACAGAATTGAAGAGACTTGAGGTCTTGCTCTGAATTAGGCTTTGGCTTATGGAAATATTATGGCTGGTTTGGTTTTCTATGCAGATCACTAAAACATTTTCCATATCAGCAATAAGGCTGCTGTGCTTTCTTATCATTTACATGTTCACTGGAGTAGCACTTTTAATTTCCTTCAGGGGCTCTGTTCTAGTTTGCTAGCTGCCAGAATGCACTATACCAGAAACAGAATGGCTTTTAAAAAGGGGAATTTAATAAGTCACTAGTTTACAGTTCTAGGGCTGAGAAAATGTCCCAATCAAACAAGTCTATAGAAATGTCCAATCAAAGGCATCTAGGGAAAGATATCTTGGTTCAAGAAGGCCAATGAAGTTCAGGGTTTCTCTCTCAAGTGAGAAGGCACATGGTGAACACAGTCAGGTCTTTTCTCTTGGCTGGAAGGGCACATGGCAAACACGGCATCATCTGCTAGCTTCCTCTCCTGGCTTCCGGTTTCATGAAGCTTCCCAGGAGGTTCATCTCCGAAGGTTGCTGGCTGGTGGACTCTCTGCTTTGTGGTGCTGCAGGATTCTCTGCTCTCTTTGAATCTTCCATTCTCCAAAATGTTTCCTCTTTTATAGGACTCCAGTAACCAAACAAGACCCACCCAAATAGGTGGAGACATGTCATCACCTAATCCAGTTTAACAACCACCCTTGACTAAATCACGTCATCCCGGGAGACGATCTGATTACAGTTTCAAACAAAGATTATTGAATAGGGATTATTCTACCTTTATGAAATGGGATTTTGATTAAAACATGGCTTTTCTAGGGGGCATACATCCTTTCAAACCAGCACAGGCTCTTTCTTTGCATTCACAAATTGCATTTTTATAAAAGAAGCCTGGCTTTAGGTTTGTCTCAACTTTCCAAATGGCTTCCTCACTAAGCTCAATAATTTCTAGATTTTGACTTAGAGAGACATGAGATTCTTCCTTTTTTGAAAATGGTTCCCTCTTAAAGGGCTGCAGTAAGCAAACCCACCTTGAATGGATGGAGGCACATCTCCATGGAAACCTTCTAATCAAAATATACCACCCACAATTGGGTGGGTCACATCTCCATGGAAACAATAAGAACGATCCCACCCAACAATACTGAATGAGTATTAAAGTACTTGGCTTTTCTGGGGTACACAACAATATCAAACTGGAACATATGTAAGCACCTCAGTTTGCCATTCTACTTCTCAATGTATTCTTCAGCCACCTCCTTCCATTGGGCATCATTTATAATGTCCAACGTCAACAGTCCATGTCTCACATTCTTGCTTAGTCATACAGTCATCAACATTCTCATTTTTAGACAATTTTATTGCTCCAAAGAAAAAAACTGATTAGCATACTTTCACCAAATAGAAAAGCAAACCTCCCCTTAATTCTTGTCCTTCACCTGCAATTATTTACCCCTGGTATTGCTGTCTTCCTATTAAACATAGCCCATAGCTTGCAGTAGTAGTTTTCCCCCTATATCCCTTGTGCTGGCATGAAAGGATTATGCAACCTAGAAAAGCCACGCTTTAATCCAGTCTTGTGAGAGCAGCATTTTAAATCCCCATTCAGAACTTTAGGTTGGGAACTTGATTAGATTAGCACCACAGAGATGTGACTCACCCAGTTGTGCATATTAACTTCTCATTAGAAGGAGATGTGACTCTAACTATTCCAGGTAGGACTTGATTAGTTTACTGCAATCCTTTAAAAGAGGAAGAATTTTGAAGAGAGAGACAGAGTCAACCAGCCATGTGAGTACCCCATTATTGCAGCACCATTTGCTGAATTTTTTTTGCTTGATGCTGGTTTTTTAGGTACTGCATGGGTCTCCAGCAAGGCAGGCAAAAATTCTACCATGAACTACCCTTGCACTCCCTAGAGTCAGTAAGTTTTAAGACTGTTACTTCTGTCTCACTAAGATTGTTACTACTGCCCTCACTTCCCATCAGGAAGGAACCCCACCTAAAATGTCCATTTAAAACCTCACTAACAGATTTTACACAAAGGTAAGCGGAATTATCTCCAAAAGGTACACTTAAAGTGGAAATGTTGCCTCTGAAGAGAAAAGGGACCTGCAGTTTCTTTTACGGCCTTCTTAAGAGGACACTTGGGTTTAAAGAGACTATTTTAGACTCAACATCATAACGCCAGGTTCTTAGAACTAGAGCAGACTACAAGAGCAGTGGGTAAATAACTTTTTTACATATGTGAAAACTGAGTGCCAGAGAGGTTATAGATTGAACAGGATTTCCCAGCTGCAGTTCACATTTCCAAATTCCATTACAAATTCGTTTTCAAACTGTAAGCTAGAATTCACCGAAAAGGGATATAAAATAACTCTCTGGGGTGATGGAAATGTACTCTATCTTGATGGGGATGTGGATTATGTGGTTTTATAAGTTTCTCAAAATGCACTGAGCTGCACACTTAGTATCTCTGCATGTAAATGTATGTAAATTATATCTAAATTAAAAAATTGGGAAGCCAGAGCAATTTCTGTCTCTGGGTTAATAACCATAATAATAGCTAAAATTTACAGCATCTTAATTTTCTTCCAGACAATAAACTCAGCACTTAATCTACATTATCCTATTTAATACTCACAGCATTACAGGTAGGTATACTACTGTTCCCTTCCTTCTATTTTCTTTGTTTTTTGTTTGTTAATTTTTTCCTAGTTTCTTGAAATGGAGGCTTTTCAACCTTCTTTCCTAATATGCACATTATGGTTATAAATTTTTCTCTGAGTGCTTCTTTAGTTGCATCCCAAGGATTTGACTTGTTATATCTTCAACATCAATTAAAAATATTTCCTAATATCCCTTATGATTCTTCCTTGACTGATGGGTTCTTTGATGGGTATTGCTTAATTTCTAAGGAGTTAGAGATTTTCTAGTTATTTTCTTATTAATTTCTTGCTTAATTCCATTGATGTCAGAGAATCAAATAGAGTTGAAAGGCTATTCTGGAGGCTACTCTCATGTTAGCTTCAGCTAGATATTGCTAATTACCAGGGTTTCCAAACCCCAAGCAAGACTACTCCTGTCAACCCTAAAGAACACCTAGGGCTCTAACTGAGATTCTACAAAAAATTCATGCAGTGTTGTAATGAATTTCAGCTTTGGAATTTATTGATGCTTACTTTATGACCCAGCATAAATCAGTTTTTAAAAATGTTCCATGTATACTTAAAAAGAATATGAATTTTTATAATTTTCTATGTCAGGTCAAGTTAAGTTAATTATGTTATTCTGATCTTCTATACCCTTACTGATTATTTTGTCACTATGATGTAAGTTTGCCTAGCTCTCCTTTTATTTTTGTCATTTTTTGCTTTATATATTTCAGGTATATTACTGGTTGCATATAGATGTAGGATTATTTTGCCTTCCTAATAAATTGACTTCTTTATCAATATGAGTATCTTTAATTACCTTGAGTATTGCTTCTTGCTTTAAAGTCTACCTTGATATCTGTTCTATCAGCTAACTTTTAGCTAATGTTTGCAGGGTTTATAATTTTCTTTTCTTTTACTTTCAGCTGCTCTGGGTCTTTATATTTAAATTGTTCCTTATAAGGAACATCTATTTAGTTTCTTTTTAAATCCAGACTGATAACTTTAACTGGAGTATTTAGTCTATTTAATATTTAATATAACTGCTGATATATGTGAGATTTATGTGACTTTTTTTCTAATTGGCTAGCCAGTTTTATATTTCTTTTTTTTTCCTCTTTTTCTGGTTGGTACTAATAAATGATTTTTTATTTTATAGACGAGTAATCTGAGACTTAGATGGTAATATCAATTATCCCAGGTCATATACTGGTAAATGGCAGATTGGAGACTTAGTCTCTGGTCTGACAGCTAAGCTATACCAGTTACTATTCCTGAGAAAGGGAAACAGAAGAATGCAAGTGGGACAGTGGGATGTAATAGAGATAGCTCTGGTTTTAGAGTCTGACAGAATGGACCCCAACTCCACAACTTCCTGGCCACATGACCTTCTCCAGCCTGTTTCCTTTCCTGCAAAGTGAGAGTGATGACGCCTTGCTCAGTCAATCACTCTGGGTGGTTTGCTTTACAAGAGAAGTAGAAGAGCTTTGTAAACTGGCTTTCAAGTGTCAATTGCTCTTGTCCTTTTCACATGGAGAAGGGTAAGGGACAGAGAGTCCTACAATGCTGCCCAGCAGTTATGGTACAACATGAATGCACCAGGCTGGGGAGGCAGATCCTGATCAGGGGAAGTGAGAATGGAAGGAAGTTGGAAGTGGGATCTAACCACAATGGCTGCCAAAAAAGGGTGAGGGGGTCACCACCAAAGAGAAAGACTTACAGGCCAGCTGCTCCCTCCACAGGACTTCATGGGGCAGACCCTGCAAGCCATAGGCAGACATGGCCCAGGGCAAACACTGGATATGGCACCTTCTTGTTTTCTTAGCTTTTTCATTGTCGTTCATCTAAAACCATCCATATTTCTCTTCTTGGCCCCATAGAATACTTTTCAATTGGAAAGTTTTTGATCATCTCAACAGACTTAGGTACAAAAATCCAGTCTGGATGGTAGGGTAAAGCCGATCCCTCCTTTAATATAAGAAATTGAAGGCAAAAAAGAAGATTGAGGTACACATGGGGTTTTATGCCTATAATTTTTTTTTTAATTTAAAAATTTTTTTAAAAAATACCAAAAAACACCAAACCAGCAAACATTCTTAACTTTTGATCATTCTGTTCTACATATATAATCAGTAATTCACAATATCATCACATAGTTGCATATTCATCATCATGATCATTTCTTAGAACATTTGCATCAATTCAGAAAAAGAAATAAAAAGAAAACAGAAAAAATTAATACATACCATACCCCTTACCCCTCCCTTTCATTGATCACTAGCATTCAATCTACTAAATTTATTTTAACATTTGCTCCCCCTACTATTTATTTTTATTCCATATGTTTTACTCGTCTGTTGATAAGGTAGATAAAAGGAGCATCAGACACAAGGTTTTCACAATCACACAGTCACATTGTGAAAGCTATATCATTATACAATCATATTCAAGAAACATGGCTACTGGAACACAGCTCTACATTTTCAGGCACTTCCTTCCAGCCTCTCCATTACATCTTGACTAACAAGGTGATAGCTATTTAGTGCGTAAGAATAACCTCCAGGATAACCTCTTGACTCTGTTTGGAATCTCTCAGCCATTGACACTTTGTCTCATTTCACTCTTCCCCCTTTTGGTCAAGAAGGTTCTCTCAATCCCTTGATGTTAATTCTCAGCTCATTCTAGGGGTTTTCTCAATCCCTTGATGCTGAGTGTCAGCTCATTCTAGGATTTCTGTCCCATGTTGCCAGGAAGGTCCACAACCCTGGGAATCATGTCCCATGTAGACAGGTAGTGAGTTTGCTTGTTGTGTTGGCTGGCGAGAGAGGCCACATCTGAGCAACAAAAGAGGTTTTCTTGGGGTGACTCTTAGGCCTAATTTTAAGTAGGCTTGACCTATCCTTTGTGGGGTTAAGTTTCCTATGAACAAACCCCAAGACTAGGGGCTCAGCCTATAGCTTTGGTTGTCTGCACTGCTTGTGAGAATATCAAGAATTTGACTTGGGGAAGTTGAATTTTCCCCCGTTCTCACCATTCCCCGAAGGGGACTTTGCAAATACTTTTTATTCACTGTTCAAATCACTCTGGGATTCATCAGGGCATCACCTGGACAAACCAACAAAATCTCATGTCCTACTCAAGGTTCCTTGTACTTATGGTGTTCAATTAAGCTGTCTACATAAGTTATATTAGGAAATGCACTAGTCAAAATAGAAGTTTTGTACCAAATAAACATCTTTTGCTTTAGTCTCACACATAAGGTAAAATTTTAAAATATTAATTACCATTTATTTTCAGCACCCTGCAGTAATGACATTCCTTTTTGTTCTTCCTCATGCAAAAACATTTTTTAGATTTGTACATTTAGTCACTATCATTATACACTCTAGGCATTCTTAGAGTATACCATCTCAGTCTTTATTGTCTATCTTTCTTTCTGATTTCATTTGTTATGCCTATAATCTTAAAGCAAGATAATGTGCAAGAGATGATTTCCAATGAGTATACCACATTTGTTGTTTTCATTGAATCAGTTCTTCTGCAGCCCATATCCTCATTCAGGAGTTATTTTAAGTCATCACTCTACACAGGGGTTTAAAGGCACCATATTTTAAATGCATTCAGGAAAATTTATGAGTCTAGGGAGTTGGAAATGAGTGCCTTAATAGCAGAGACTACTGACTGTCCTGTTAATTGACAAAGCAGGCTGCCCTCTGTAGAATTATTTATGCAAGGGAAGAAATAATGGCATCCCAATTCCTCTAAGAGAAAGAAAATAAAAGCAGGAGGTTCCTTAAAGCTTTGCTTTCATCCGGAGTGCTTCCTGTCTTCTGCCCTCAACAGAGTTTATTGCAGTCATCCTGGCAACGGAAAGGATTATATAAAAAAGATACTTCCTTACAACTCAGGAGATTCCATGTGATGAGTTTCTTCACAACTCTCTCATGCCAAGTTCAATAGAAAGCACAATTAGAATGGACAAATTTTTGGGTCAGGGATAGAGAGACCTGAAAACATTTTAACAAATAGCAATCTGTTTTTAGGCAAACAACTCCTAAATCTTGAGAAAGTAGGTAAGCATTTTTATCTCAATTTCATATAAAAAGCTGAATGTTAGTAAAAATGCAAATGAAAGCACATTTTAAATAAACTGACAGAATTCTCATTAAAAAACAAATAAAAAACCTTAAACTCATTTCTTTGTAATATTCCATTAGATATATTTTAAATATCTGTATTTATTTATTTTAACCTGACAGCAGACATGAGGTTCCTGGATCTGAGGAAGACTATTTACTGACAGAGAATATTAGTGTTGATTCCCCATGCCCCAATTTTCCCTTTGGGAGAATGATTCAAGGACAGATGCCTGCATATGAACAGGAGATCTGTACTGTGGGAAAGGAACCCTGATATTACGAAACTGATAGCTTATATAGGAACTGATGCACAGTTGCCCCCCTCCTTTCCAGAGAAGTGTGAAACTCTTTTAATGTGAACAAATCCTCTTCTGGGAGTTGGGGATGAGGGAAAGGAGATGTTGCCTTGGTATTACAGTTCTTTAGAATGTAACTGTATGGCTCAGGGTATATAATCACCCTTTTGAAATGTAATCACCCTTTGAAATTACATAATCACCCTCTGAAATGTAAATAGGTGGTTCCGGGGGAGATAGACCTATAATTCTCTAAGAAGTATCACCTTCTGTAACTTCCATGGCTTGGTTACCTGCCAATCTCCTTAAACTCATGCTGCCAGTAATTTTTACTCACAAAGCCCTCATTGTGCAGAAACATGAAAATTTAGTTGCTTCTCGATACTGTAACATGTATTGTGGTAGAGTTATACTCCCTTTCACTGATAAGTGATCATTGTATTTGGAGGGTTAGGTTTAGGCATTTTTATACAATAAAAGAAGATAGTGGCAAAAAGTAACTAGATCATGGAAAATCACAAATGTTGAAAGTTTAGACTATATATATATGTAGGCAATGCATAATCAATAATATCTTTGACCTACATTTAGAAGAAGGGAGACTGCATTGGAGACTTATTTGGGCAATACAGAGTAATGGATAAGAAACTAGACAAGGAATCAAAGGGCATGGATTCAAGCCCGAGTCTTCTACAACCTAGGTCAAATTCACATAACATGCTGAACCTTGGTTTCCATAACTTTAAATGAGAATGATTATGATAATACCAATCTCAAAAGAGTGGCTATCTATTACAGAAGGAAAAAAATAATAAGCAAAGAAGGAAGTCCTGATGCATGTGATGGCATGGATGAACTTGGAGGATATTAAATGGAGTGAAATAAGCTAGATATGAAAGGACAAATATTTTTTGATATCACTAATATGAACTAAATATAATGAACAAACTCATGAAGCTAATATATAGAATATAAGTTACCAGAAGATAGAATAAAGATACTGAATGGGGAGCTGATGCTTAATTTGTGCAGAATTTTAAAATAAGTTTGACTGTAAATGCTTGGAAAAGGATAGAGATGATGGTTGCACATTATCATTTGTGTAAATAACAGCACTGAATCATGGATGTGATGGTGGTTGAAAGGGGAAGTTTAGTGTCTTTTATATCACTAAAAGGAAAGCTAGAGGATGGAACGAGAGACTGTCTAATGTAGTGAATCCTGTTGTAGATGATGAAGTTGGTTAATAGTACAAATACAAGAATGTTCTTCCATGAATTTGAACAAATATATGTCACAACTGCAAGGTATTATTAATAGGGTGGTATATGAAAAAATGCACCAATGCAAACTGTAGACTATAGTTAACAGTAATATCTTAATGTTCTTCTGTCAATTCTAACAAAGATACCGCACTGAAGCTAAATTTCATTAATAGGGGTAGAAGGGGCATTGGGTTTTTCATTTTGGAGTTATAAAAATGTTCTAGAATTGATTGTTGCATTGTAAGCATAGCTCTGTGATTATACCGAGAGCCATTGATTGTACATGTTGGGTGGCATGTTCGATATATGAATAAAACCACGTTAAAAAAAACCAATAAATTTAAAAAAGCTCAGTTTTGAACAGAATGAAAGTGAACTGCGTCAGAAAGATCACCACCATCAAATAGGAACATGGGAAATAGAAATTTTGTTCCTTCTTACAAAACAAACGTTTTAATGTGTCTTTAAACTTTTGTAAAGGGTGGTTGCTTAGCACCCTGCATGAAGAGAACTTATAGATAGTTCTTTTTCTCCCTTTTTTATTATTAAAAAAAATATTTGTATAGCGATAGCCTCATACACTTACAGTCCATCCAAAGTATACAATCAATGGCTCACAGTATCATCACCTATTTGTGTATTCATCACCATGTCCCTTTTTACTGCCAATAAAAAAAAGCCTCTTGAGCTGTAGGAATAAAATAGGCCACCCTCAGTATCTCCCATCAGGTCTACCAAGGTCTAGGTGTTACCAAGGTGTTCGCATAGAAAATTCATTGTTCTTTCTGGACAGTGTCAAAATCAGTTGCCTGTGGCAATCATTTTCATATGATTGGATCTCACAGAACAGTAAAATTGGGGACATAGGACAGTCTTATTTTGTCACAGAAGAAAAAAAACAACAAAAATACGATGATCTGCTATCACCATCATTTTATTACAAAAGGTGTTAACAAAACAGTAGGAAGGTTGTGGTGGTGAAGGCATGTCTATGTACTTAGGTTGGATTGTATGATGTGTGAATAAAACTCGTTAAAAATGAAAAGAAAGTAGGAAGAGCCTAAATCACAATAAAGATGTCTTCTTTAAGTTAAGTAAATACAGCTTTATGATAAAATCAGTACCTTGTCCTTATGATTCTCATTGGACCATTGACAATTTTATCACTAGTCATCAGACCAGCTTTTGGAAGCTATTAATCTAGGGGGACCATAGGTATTTTTGTATCCTGGAATCACCCAAAGGTCAAAAGAGATCCTGGAGGTTAAGCTGCATTTATTTATTCAATAAATATATATTGAACAACTACTATGTGTCAAGCACTGTGCCAAAAACACTGCGTCAAATCATCTGACAATTTGTGATAAGTATGCAGATGGAAAATCATGGAATGTTTTAAAAGTTTTTAGCAAGGGAATCTGAATCAAATAAATCAAGGAAGGATATTCTAGGGAAATGATATTTGACCTGAAATCTGAGTAAATGTAGGAGTGAACAAGGGCACGTGGAGTTGGTGGTGGTAGAGCAAAGCATTGAGATTAAAGGGAGCATGGTACCCTAGAAATCCTGAAAGGCCAGTGAGGCTGGAGCTGAGTGGACAAGAGGGAGTGTGAAGGGCCAGTGATAAGTGTGGTAGGTTGAATTATGTATCTCAATGAAAGACAAGTTCTTAATCTGCATTCCTGTGGGTATAAACAGGGCACTTCAAAGATGTTTTTATTAGCTAAGATGTGCCTCAGCTGAATCTAGTTGAGCCTTAATCTATTTTACTGGAGTCCTTTAACAGGAAGAGGCTGGAAGTTAGGGGAAATCTGAAGAGCAGACATAGGTCAGAGAGATCACCAGGTCATGAGGCAGAAATGCAATCCAAGGAACTGCAAGGTTTGCAGCAAGCCAGCATCAGAAATGCTACAGACATTGGGGTAAAAGCAGGGTCCTGCCAACACCTTGATTTTTGGACTTCTAGCTTCTGAAACAATGAGACAATAAATTCCTGTTTTAAAGCCAAAGAAAAAAAGAAAAAGAAAATGATGGTAAAGAGTCAAGCAAGAGGCCATATGTCGGGGGCAAGATGGTGGTGTAGGGAGGTGTAGTATTTAGTTTGTCTTCTGGAACAGCTACTAAATAACCAGGAACCATTTGGAACAACTGTTTGGGGGATGCCCACAACTGGACACACATTGTACATCAGTCTGGAATGGGTAGAAGGGCCAGAGATCACACCACAGAGCTGTGAGTCATGTCCTAAACTGCACAGGCTGGTGCCCCTCCCCCACAGGCAAGGCAGGCTGCTGGAAATTCCCTGTGGGAAAAAGAAGCAGACTCTATTAAGAGCAAGTGATTTATTAGACTCTATTAGATCAACAAAGCTCTAATTGCATTTTTTTATTTTTGCATGGGCAGGCACTGGGAATTGGACCCGGGTCTCCAGCATGGCAGGCTAGAACTCTGCCTGCTGAGCCACCATGGCCCACCCTTTATGCAGTTTTAATGAACAAACTTGGACTGCTAAATACAAACCCTGAGCCTAGATAAACCCAGAGGAGGCAGGAAAGTAACCTGGAGGTCTCTCTCTCCCAGCAGAGAGCAAAAGGGGCTGACAAGGGGAAAAAATCAAACAACAAAACAGAGGCTTCTCGAGTTGAAAGAGTTCAGGATACTACAAAAGGACTGTACGCTTTTATACAGCTGGGCAACAACTCTGGCTCCTGACTGGTAACCCTTGGGGGCTGGTGACTGGCTCTGAAAAGGGATTTAGTTTATTTTTTCTCCCTTTTTCTTAAAAAAAAAAATATTCAGAGTTGCTTATTGGAGAAAGCCTCAGGCATTTCATTTGTCAGCACCGACCCAGGCAAGGGCAGAGTTAAGATAAGTTTGTGCGTCAGAGTAACAAGTTCAAATGAAAGAGAAAATTCCCTAAAGGGCATATCTTCCCAAGAAAAAGGGAGGGGTAGGGACAAGCTCATGTGGAGGCCTGTCTTCAAAGAAGTCAGAACCCAGGGGCTAGGAACCAGAAACAGCTTAAGCCTGTCTTCCACCTTAGTCTCTAACTCAACCATGCCCCTGGCAGGCTGAGACCTGAAAGTACACACCACTCTATGCCAGTGGGAAACTGTGGGCTGACTGCTGGGCAGAATAGGAAAAGCCCAGTGTCAAGAGACTCCACAGGAAAGTCAGATAACCTGCTGGATCTCATCCTCAGGGAACCTTGATTCTGATTGTACCCTCCTCCTGAAACCTAGACCTGCCTTGTCTGGGAAAATCTCATTGGGATCAGTCATATTTGGGGAGACCCTCCTCAAAAAAGGGATCCATATAAACAGGGCAAGATCCAGAAAAACAAAAGCTGAAAAATCTTGAACAGTTAAATAGAAGTTATGCTAGAGGTCTAGTATAAGTTAAACTGAATGCCAGACAAACAAACAATAAACCAGAGAACAAAGCCAAATGAGAAAACCCATAAAAACAGCCTCCAGAATTAACTAATCAAGGAAATCAGATACCAAAACACCAAAAAAATTATGAGCCACAGTAGGAAAATAAAAAATATGGCCTAGTCAAAGGAACAAACTGATACTTCAGATGAGATATGGGAGTTGAAATAACTAATTAATGCTCAACCAAACATGCTAAATTAAGCTAGCAATCAAATCAACCAGTTGAGGGAAGATATGGCAAAAGAGATGAAGGATATAAAAAACAATGGGCAAACATAAAGAAGAGCTTAAAAGCTTGAAAAAACATAGAACATATGGGAAGAAAAGGCACAATAGAAGAGATGAAAAACACAATGGAAACTTAGAACGGCAGTTTTGAAGAGACAGAAAAAAGGATTAGTGAACTAGACATCTGAAATCCTACACACAAAGGAACAGATAGGGAATAGAATGGAAATATATGAGCAGGGTCTCAGGGAATTATACAACAACATGAAGCACACAAATATATGTGTGGTGGGTGTTGCAGAAAGAGAAGGGAAGGAAGGTAAGGGAAAAAGGCAGAAAGAATAATGGAGGAAATTATCATTGAAAATGTCCCAACTCTTATAAAAGACATAAAATTACAGACCCAAGAGGGCAGTGTACCCCAAACAGAATAGATCTACATAGACATACTCCAAGCCACCTACTAATCAAACTATCAAATCTCAAAGTCAAAGAGAGAATTCTGAAAGGAGCAAGAGAAAAGTGATCCATTACATTCAAGGGAAGCTCAATAAAACTCTATGTGGATTTTGCAACAGAAATCATGGAGGCCAGAAGGCAGTGGTATGATATATTTAAGATACTTAAAGAGAAAAACTGCCAACGAAGAATTCTATTTCTGGCAAAATTGTCGTCAAAACTGAAGGAGAGTTAAAAATATTTTCAGACAGTCACTGAGTTTTTTTTTTCTTTTTCTTTGTATGCTGAATGACAGGGGTCATGTTTCATTCTTTTACCATGCGAGTATCCCCATATTGCAGCACCACTTGTTGAATTTTTGTTTTTGTTTGGTTTTTCATCTGTTTGCTTATTTGTTTTGGGGAAGTGCATGGGCTGAGAATTGAACCTGGGTCTCCTTCATGGCAGGCAGGAATTCGACCATTGAACCACGCTTGCACCCCCAACTGAGAGAGTTTTTGAATAAGAGACTGGCTCTACAAGAAATACTAAAGGGAGCATTACAGGCAGATAGGAAAAACAGGAGAGAGAGGCCTGGAGAAGAGTATATAAATGACCATCAATATGGGTAAACAAAAGAAAAATAAACAACAATATGACATATAAAATCCAAAAGATAAAATATTAGAAGAAAGTACTTCCTCTACAGTGATAATAGTAAACGTTAATGGATTAAACTCTCCAATCAAAAGACATAGATTGGCTTAATGAATTAAAAAACAGGATCCATCTATATGCTTTTACAAGACTTACTTTAGACCCAAGGACAAAAATAGATTGAATATGTAAGGCTGGAAAAAGACATTTCATGAAAACAACAATCAGAAAAGAGTGGGTGTAGCTATACTAATATCTGATAAATTAGACTTCAAATGTACAATTAAAAATATCAAAGAAGGACACCATGTATTAATAAAAGGAAGAATTCATCAGGAAGACATAACAATCATAAATATTTATGCACCTGAGCCAGAGTCCCCTGAAATACATGAGGCACACATTGACAACACTGAAGGGAGAAGTATACACCTCTACAATAAAAGTTGGAGCTTCAATACACAGCTCTCATCAATGGATAGAACAGCTAGACAGAGGATCAATAAGGATTTTGAATAGTACAACAAATGAACTCAACTTGATAGACATTTAAAGAACATTACACCCCACAACAGCAGGATACACATTTTTCTTAAATTGCTCATGGATCATTCTCTAGGACAGATGACATGTTGCATCGCAAAGCAAATCTCAATAAATTTAGGAAGACTGAATCATGCAAGACACTATTTCAGATCACAATGAAACGAAATTGGAAATCAATACCAGGCAGAGGCTGTAAAATTCACAAATACATGGAGGCTAAACAACACATCCTTAGACAACCAGTGGGCCAAGGAAGAAATTACAGGAGAAATCAGTAAATATCTTGAGGCAAATAAAAACGAAAACACAACATATCAAAACTTATGGGATACAGCAAAGGCAGTGCTTAGAGGAAAATTTGTTGCCCTGAATACTACACTAAAAAAGAAGAAAGGGGGTTCCAGGAAGATAGCTGAATAGGGTAGACTGAGTTCAGTCCTGCTCCAAGGAAGTTAGAGAAGGGATGGGAGGGCAACTGAGCAGGTGATTCAAGAGTGCAGCTGACCTGGGAGTGCCTTCTGCACCATATAGGGTGGCCCTGGCTACAGCGGCTGAGGAACTGAGAGGCAGAGGACTGGAGACTAATGCAGGAGCATGGAGCCCACAGGAGAGCATGGGCTGGGGATACAGGGACAAGGAAGTAAGCCAAGCCATGTTCCTTGAATGTACTACTCTCACTAGCTCAGACCCATGATCTATGACTCACCCCATACCCCCCACACCTGAACCCTGTCATCTGCCTCCACTTCATGCACTCCAAGCAGCTCCACCCCCAACCCCCACCCCAAATACAGTCCAACCCATCGTTCCTGAACTCCTCCCAAGCACTACCTTCCCCTCCCTGCTCTCTGCAGGTTGTTGCCTGCATATAAATGTTATGGGTGCATACCTTCATACCCAGGTTACACCCGTCCCCCCATCCATAGTGTCACATAGCGCCCCCAAGCTCTGTGTATCAGTTTATGTGCCCCTAGACCTGCTCATGTGCACCTGGCAGCATTATTCACAATCGCCAAAAGATGGAAACAAACCAAATGCCCAGTAACAGACTAGGGGATTAACAAAATATGGTATATACATATGATTGAATATTATGCAGCAGTAAGATGAAATGACGTCGTGAAGCACATGACAAGATAGATGAGCCTTGAGTGAAATAAGCCAGACACAAAAGGATAGATACTGTATGATTCTACTTTTATGACCATGCTAAAGGTATAATCAGAGGCTTATAAAACAGAATATAGGGGACTTAGAGATACTTAGAAGCTGGAGATGGGTGAATGGTTAGCTAATGAGGTTGAATATTAGGGAATGTAAGGGAATAGATAGCAGTGAAGGCAGTTTTCTAGTGGGACTATAAGTACTATTACCATATTGAAGATGAACAAGAGTGAAAGGGGTTGTACAGACCTATGTATTCCACTGATTAATACTAGAAATATAAATTAGTTCTTGCAAGAACTACCTCAAAGGTATGACTCGTGTACAAAGAACATATAAGTTCAGGGTGTAAGGGGAAAACTGCTATTGCATGTGGGCTATGTTTAACAGGAAACCTTTAACAGTACCACAGCAACAGCAGAGGTAAATAATAAGGGGAAGGAAACGAGTTAAGAGGAGGTTTAGATTTCCCATTTGGCAAAGGTGTGTTTATCGGTTTTCTTTGCCTTGGGAACAATGAAATTATCTAAAATTGAGAGGGTTGATGGACTGTGGGCTTTGGGCACTATACATGATCTCTGATGAATGCAAGTGGCTGAAGGATGCACTGACTGAGAAATAGAGTGGTGAATGATGGTGTATACTTATGAATGAATGTTGTGCTGCTACAAGAAAGGAACAAAGTCATGAGGCAAGTAGTGATGTTAATGAACATATGGGAGATTTAATGAGGGAAAATAAGCCAGAAACAAGAGAACAATAATGGTATGTTTAGAAAATGCTTACAAGAAAACAGGGTGCTAGACTGTAAGCTTTTATAGCAGAAACATTTAGTTCAGGATGGTAATGATTATTTCTGGATTTTGTGAGGCTATTTAATAAATGTATGTGTGTGTGTTACATATGTATAGGTGTAACCTGACATTTAGAGATATGAATGAAGTCAATCATGTTGAGGTTAAAGTAATTCAGAACAACAGGGGTAATGAAGACAATGTCTATATTTTACAACCACACATACTCTCTGAGACTAAAGGAAGAAAGGTTTATTTGATCTGGAACTGAAATTTTCTGTAGTGCACAATCTAACTTAACCCATTTGTATAGCTCATTTGAGCAATTGAAACACAGGGAGCCCAGAATAAGAAAGAGGTCCTTTAATCCTGTATAGTCTAATGTAATGCCTGGATACATCCCAGAGTATATTAAGCAGATAATCAAGAAGTATTGGCAAAGTCCCTTGAGGGATGGGATAAAAAATATGGAACTATTAAACTTTACCATCAGGAAATTTCCTGATACTGTGTCAAACTTTAGGGACACCAAACCAATAGGCCAGGCCCTTGATCGTGAGGCTTACTCTTGTGAAGCTTATGTAGGTAACAGAGAAGATTAGCCTACCTATAGGTGTGCCAAAAGAGTCACCTTCAGAGGACCTTTTTGTTGCTCAGATGTGGTCTCACTCTCTCTAAGCCCAAATCTGCAAGTGAAATCATTGCCCTCCTACCGACATGGGACATGACATCATCCAGGGGTGAAAGTCTCTCCCTGGCAGCATGAGAGATGACTCCTAGGGATGAATACAGCTCTAGAAACATGGGATCAACAATTCCAACCTGACTAAAAGGGAGAAAAGAAGTATAACTAATAAAATCTCAGTGGCAGAGAGAATTCAAATAGAGTTGAGAGGCTACTTCGGAGGTTGCTCTTATGCAAACTTCAGTTGGACATTGCTACCTATCATAACCTGCTAACCCCCAACCAGGACCATTCCAGCCAATCCTAAAGAACACCTAGGGCAAATATAAGATTCCACAAGAGTTCCATGCACTAGTGTACCTTTCCAGAAACCTACAACCTTCAGATGGGTCCCTGGACCAGATAAGTCCTGAAACCTAGAGGGCCCATCCTCTCCAGAACATCAGATAGTTCCATCTCCCTACCCATATTAGTGACAGACCCTTCCCACATGAAATATTTAGAACGGCCACAGCCCAAACACTCCTAAAGAGAAGACTAGAGAGATCAAAGTTGATGTGGAGTTATAAAAGAAGATAGGATTTAACAAATGAATATGACTGCTGAATCATTACATTGCTACCTCTTTTAGTCCCTAGTATCTTAAAGCAGCTAGAATTAAGAACCTAAAATTGTGGAATTGTAACCCATGTCAAGTTCTGAAATATGTTCTACAACTAATTGCGGTGTTGTGCTTTGAAATGTATTTTTTGTATATATGCTATTTTTTCACAGGAAAGAAAGAAAAAAATCAATTGTGGTGATAAAAAAATATTTAAGCCTTCTATCCTTCTATATTCTGTAGCAGTTAGAAGGAAAAATCTGAGAGAATTGTATGATAGCCCATGACAAACTCTGGGATCTATCCTGTAACTACTTGTTGAAGAGTGCTTTGAAAACTATTGCTTTTTTATTTCTTTGTTATATATATATGTTATACTATGCAATAAAAAAGTAAAAAAAAAGAGCAAAAATTGAGGGATTAATGGTACACCTGGAGGAAGTAGAGAAAGAACAGCAAATTAACCCTAGAGCAAACAGAAGGAAAGAAATAATGAACATTAAAGTTGAAATAAATGAAATTTAGAACACAAAAACAGAGAAAATAGTGCGGGCCACGGTGGCTCAGTGGCAGAGTTCTCATCTGCCATACCGGAGACCTGGGTTTGATTTCCGTTGCCTGCCCATGCAAAAAATAAAAAAATAAATAAATAAAAAATAAAATAAAATTAAGAAAAAGGGAAAATAAACAAAACCAGAGGTTGCTTTTTGAGAAAAATCAATAATAAAATTGATGGCTCCTTAACTAGACTGAAAAAAAAAAAAAAAAGAAAAGAGAAGAAGTTTTCTCTGAGAAGAAAACTTGGAAGTAGGTATGAGCTGATATCTCATTGTGGTTTTGATTTGCATTTCCCTAATAGCCAGTGAAGTTGAGCATCTTTTCATAGGTTGTTGAGTCATTTGCATTTCCTCTTCAGAAAGTATCTGTCCATGTCTTTTGCCCATTTTAAAATTGGGTTATTAAAAAAAAAATTGGGTTGTTTGTCTTTTTGTTATTGAGTTGTAGGAGATATATGCTGAATATTAAATCCTTATCTGATATGTGGTTTCCAAATATTGTCCCCCATTGTGTAGGCTGCCTTTTTACTTTCCTGACAAGGTCCTTTGATGTATGAAAGTGTTTAATTTTAAAGAAATCCCATTTGTCTATTTCTTTTTTTTTTTTCACTGCTTCCACTATGGGTGCAGATGTTCAACAGGTCTGATTGTAAAGATACACAAATGGATAGCCCAACACTATCTGATGGTAGCACAATATTGTAAGTACACTGAACAAAGCTGAGTGTGAATATGGTTGAGGGAGGAGAACTGGGGGTATGTATGACACCAGAAAGAAAGAGGATAAAGACTGGGACTGTATAACTTAGTGAAATCTAGAATGGACAATGATGGTGATTAAATGCACAAATATAAGAAGGTTTTTGTATGCGGGAGAACAAATGAATGTCAACATTGCAAGTTGTTGAAAATGGATGGCATACACAGGGAGAAATACAGTCAATGCAAACTGATGCCTATAGTTATCAGTAACATTGTAATATGCTTCCATTGAATGCAACAAAGGCAATATGCCAAAACTAAAAGTCAGTAAGTGGGGGATATGGGGGAGGGATATGGTATTCTTTGCAGAAGAAATGAAAGTGTCTTTATATGGATTGTGGTGGTGGTGGTGTGATTATACTGGTTGATGTTTTACTTAGGTTGAATTGTATGATGTGTGAATAAAACAGTTTAAAAATGAACAGAGAGATACAATTGGTAAAGAAAATGTGGAGGGAGAGATGTATCTATTCACTGTTGGTTGGGAAGTAGAAGGTACAGCACCTCTGGAGGACAATGTGGTGGCTCCACAGAAGGCTAGGGGTAGGGTTGCCATATGATCCTGCAACCCTGTAGTTAGGTGTATACTTGGTGGAACTGAGAGCGCAGACATGAATGGACAGTTGCACACTGGTGTTTAAGGTGGTAGGGTTTGTGATTTTCTAAGCGTGGAGGTTCCCTAAGAATACAACATCTGAGGGATGGAAGGAGGAACTGTGGTACATACATATAATGGACTATTGAGTGGCTATAAGAAGGAATGAAGGCTTCTTGACCTAAAGGGGCAAGAGAGAAATGAGACAAAATAAAGTTTCAGAGCCTGAGAGATTTCAAACAGAATAGAGAGGTTATCCTGGAGGTTATTCTTATGCATTATATAGGTATCTCTTTTCAGTTTATGGTGTATTTGAGTGGCTGGAGGGAAGTACTTGAAACTGTTGAGGTGTGTTCCAGTAGCCTTGATTCTTGAAAATGATTGTATAAAGATATAATTTTAACAATATGACTGTATGATTGTGGAAAACCCTGTGATAAATTGATGCTCCTTTTATCCAGGGTATGGACAGATGAGTAAAAAAATAAGGATAAAAAATAATAGGGGGAATATGGGGTAAAATAAATTGGGTAAATGGAAATATGCGTAGTCAATGAGAGGGAGGGGTAAGGGGATGGTATGTATAAGCTTTTTTCTTTTTATTTCTGTTTCTAGAATCTTGCAAATATTCTAAAAAAAATGATCATGGTGAGGACTACACAACTATGTGATGATATTGTGGGCCATTGAATATATAACATGTATGGAATGTATGTGTGTGAAGATTTATCAATAAAAATATTTTTTAAAAAAGCAGGAATGAAGGTGTGAGGCATATAACAAGGTGAATACAATTTGAAGATAATGTGTTGAGTGAATGACAGAAATGAAAAGACAAATTTTAAACACCTCACTAACATGGACTAATTTCAAGGTACAAACTCTGAGAGTTGGATTTGAGAGCATAGGTTAATCAGGTGAAGGCCTATCGTAAAGTTGTAGCTTTGAGCTCTAAATTCTGAAAGGCTGAGCTCTTTGTATATAACCTGGTCATTCCCTGGAACTTTGTATATTTGTGTGACAACTGAGACTCAGAGCTTAAGTTCTGCAGCTATAGAAGTCAGCATTACCCTGTACAGCAACTGTTAAAAACACTGAAAAAGGGGTCAGACTTCAATTAGAGATATGAATGAAGCTGATTTGGGTAAATCAGATTAAAGGGTAAATATTGACTGTATTTTAAAACTTCAACTTTGTTGGGAGACCAAAGGAAAAGATGTTTATTTGATGCAGCATTTATATATTCTGTAGCACACTAATTTAACTTGTAAAGTCAGTTTATTCGAACACCATAATTACACAGAACCTTGAGTAGGGAGTGAGATCTTGGATTAAACAAGATGGTGTGATGCCCTGAAATATCCCAGAGTAATCTGGGCAGAAGATTACAAAGAATTCACAATGTCCACTTGAGGGATTGGGGGAAAAAGGTGGAAATATTAAACTTCCCCACCTGGGGAAGAGCTGATATTCTTGCAAGAACTGGGGACTACCAATTTGAAGGGCCAGGCCCTTGATCTTGGGGCTGACCCTTATAAACCTTTTTCCTGCAGAAGAGAAGCTAAGCCTACTCATGATTACGCCTAAATCACCCCCAAAGAACTTCTTTTGTTGCTCAAATATTGCATCTCTCTCTCTCTAAGCTAACTCTACAGGTGAATCCACTGCCCTCCCCCCACTAAATGAGACATGACTCCAAGGGGTTTAAAATCTTGCTAACAATGTGGGACATGACTCCCAGGGATGAGCCTGGTCCTGGCAATGTGGGAGTGAGAAAGCCTTTTTGAACAAAAGGGGAAAGAGAAATGGAAGTTTCAGGGGCTGAGAGATTTTAAATAGAGTTGAGAGGTCATTCTGAAGGCTATTCTCATGCAGTATATAGATATTCCTTTTCAGTGTTTGGTGTATTAGAGTAGCTAGAGGGCAATATCTGAAACTGTTGAACTGTAATCCAAATAACTCTGTTTCTTGAAGATGATTGAATAACTATAGAGCTTTTAAGATATGTCTGTGTGACTATGAAAACCTGTGGCTGACATTTGCTTTAACCAGCGTAAGGACAAATGGGTAAGAAAAAAAAAAGACAACCCCCCAAAGAAACCAAAAGACAAAACACAGTGGGGCTAGGTTGGGATGTTTTGGGTGTTCTTTTTACTTTTATTTTTATTTTCTTAAAAAAAATGTACAGAGCTCCTATTTGGAACTATGGAAATGTTTAGGTAATGGATAGTGGTGATGGTAGCACAACATTTTGAACATAATTAATAGCTCTTAAATATATATCTGCACATGGTTAAAAGGGGAAATGTGATATTGTATATATGGTATTAGGATAAAAATTTTTTTTCTTAAAATCTATGAAACTGTACTATACAAACAGTGAACCCTAAGTTAAACCATGGACTATAGTTAATGGTACAATTATAAAAATGGCTTTCAACAATTGTAAAAAATGTACCGCACCAGTGTAAGGTGTTAACAATAGGGTGGTATATGGGAATGCTGTCTTTTACGCATGACTTTTCTGTCAACCCATAATTTCTCTAATAAAAATTTTAAAAAAAGAGGCCATATGTGGAACTTTTGATAAGTTATTAGTGACAAACTAACTGAAGGCAATTGGATCAATCAAAGTATATTTCTGTTCATCTGGGCAACCATGAGTTCCACAGGAATGGATTGAACCAGCAAAACCTCCCTAAAGAAGATCAAGTAAATACATAAGAAAATTAAGTATCCTCAGGTAAGTCAGGCTTTCTAGAATAATTAATAATTGAGATACGACAGACATTTACACCTAAAAAGGTAAACCTAGCTTTATAACACCTTTCAAAATAGGTTATTAAATGCTGAGTTTTTCAAGGAAAAACCTCTAAATCATTTGAAAAGAAAAGCTTAATGTTAATTTTAGCTTTTTTATCTTTGTGGATAAATTAGGGTATTGAAATAGCTTGAGGTGGGATGACCAAATTTTTCATGAGTTATTTCAACTTATCTAAACAAGATACCATGATAACACCTTAAGATACACAAAAATGAACAAGTGTATATTTCAGCTTCCACAGTGCATAAACATGGAAATCATTTCAGTATTTGTATGAATTGCTAATGCCGTAATGGGTAGTGACAAATGTATTACCACTTTCTTTTATTCCAACCACTTTTTACCTTTGAATTTCCATGTATGTTGTTTTCAACACAATTTTCAAGTTCAGAAGTTCATTCTCCACCCCCACCATGCTCTCCCAATCTCATCTCTACCATGCCACCGTTATCAACGTGCCTGATATCAGGAAGTGGTTACAAAGAGCACATCTCCATCAGGATCCTAATTCAAAGAAGAAATATTTATTTAAATAAAGCTCTCTGACCTCCAAAAGATTTAAAGCATTTCATTGAACTTGGGGAAGGCCGTTCCCATGCTGGGTCTTCCCTGATGGCAGGCAGTAATAGAAAGCATTGCTGTGACATTTTCCTCCCTTATTATAGAAGGATATTTTAAAAAATACTTGATCTTTTCCTTATTTCTCTAGGTTATAGAGCCTTTGAAATAAAGAGCTGAGGTGAAAGCACCATAGGAAAGGTCAGACTAAACTCAATGACAGCATGCACAATGGGCCCACCTACATATTAAAGCATACCATCACGTAGCTGCCCTCTCCTGCTGATTCTCAACCCAGCTTCTGAATTTCGTATCCACTCGCAATCCCACTGTTATTTAAGTAGACATGTTCACTGACTACAGATTTTTTCTTCATCTTTCTTTTTTTTTCCTGTCAGAAACAGGAAATGATTTCATTCCTGAGGTCTCAAAACCAGAAACTAAATCAACAAGGAGAGGAGAAAGAAAAAATAAGAACTCGCTGAGCAGAGGAGGCCATTAACATAATATTGCACTCAAAGTCAGAGTAGAAATTTTGTTTTAATAAATAGCCCTGAACTAGAATTGGTCTGTTGACATATATTGTAATTTATTGATTCTATTACCAAGCATAGCTTTCCATCTGGAAAATGTGTAGACATTTTTATGTGCCTGATAATAACAAAGGTCTGCAAGCAGTGTCTTCTGCTCCCTCTAGGTATATGCTTGGTCAAAAATTTCTGCAGGCTTTACCCAGTGTGTTGTTTTGAATCTATTATGCACCCAGAAAAGCCATGTTTTGATCCTGATCCAATCTTATGGGAGCAGCCATTTCTTTTAATCCTGACTCAATATTGTAGGGTGGAAACTGATTAGATTATCCCCATGGATATGTGGTGTGACCTTTTGATTAAATGGAGATGTGACTCTACCCCTTCCAGATAGGTTTTGATTAGTTTCTGGGGTGCTTCAAAATAGGAAACATTTTGTAGAAAGCCAATAGAGAGAGCAGATGTAGAAGCTTGGAGAACATTTACTTTAAGAGACAGAAACACAGATGTTTGGAGATGCTTGGAGCCCAGCAAACATTGCCATGTGCCTTCCCATGACATGTTAAGCAAACCAGAAC
This sequence comes from Tamandua tetradactyla, assembly GCF_023851605.1. NCBI lineage: Eukaryota > Metazoa > Chordata > Mammalia > Pilosa > Myrmecophagidae > Tamandua > Tamandua tetradactyla. The sequence continues at coordinate 93,733,211 of NC_135333.1, read as the reverse complement.
CTGGAGAGAGCCAAGGGAAGCCAAGAGATGAAAGCCAGCCCCCGAGAAGCATAGTGAGGAACCCCCACAGGAACAGAGGCTGAAAGCAACAGAGTCCAGGAGCAAGGGACCAGCAGATGCCAGTTACATGCTTTCCCAGCAAACAGAGGTGTTCCAGACACATCAGCCTTCCTTGAATTAAGGTATCATTACCTGGATGCCCTAGTTTGGGCATTTTCATGGGCTTAGAACTGTAAACTTGTAACTTACTAAATTCCTTTTATAAAAACCATTCCACTTCTGGTATATTACATCAGGCAGCTTAACAAATGCATACACCCAGCTGCATATCAGTACTGCATTATATATGAAACAAAGCTGAATTTCATAAAAATATTATTTGACAACTAGAAAAAAGATATCACTTTAGATTTTTTTCATAAACTTAGTTTTATAAAACACATACTTTTCTCAATATTTACTACAGATCCATGAAAGGAGATAAACCTATTTTATAGTTTCTACTTTAATTAAACAGGTATTTGAATTTTATTGGAACTAGAGTCTCCAGAAAAGTCAAGGGGTGGGCGGCGGCATTTCTTTTGGAAAGAAGAATAATTTAATAGGTGACTGTGTTTCTATGTCAATTGTCAGAATGAATTCAAGCATATCTTGACTCTGAATTCTACAAGTATATTATACAAAAGTTCTATTTATAATGATTCCTTATTTCATCTAAAGAAACTGACAGAGTCCCATTGATATAAAAAACATGTTTTATTGAAATGGAAAAGACTGGTATTTTTAGTCTACTTTTGAAAACCCTATTTGAACAGCCAGAGCATTTTCCTTCTCACAGTCTTATTCAAGTTTTACATTGTTTATAGAAGTGCTCTCACCATTTGAAAATAATTTATTTCCCAAAAGATGAATTAAAAAGTTTTATCATAAGAGCATGTGTAGTATTGTCAAATAATAAACCTTATGTTTTCATTTTAAAAGATAAATAGAAGTACCAAGCTATAAAATTCTATGAGCTATAGGAAAAGATAGGGAAGAGATTAGTTGTCAAGGAAAATCTTTAATCAATTGAAAATTTTAATTGAGATATTGGACTGTTTAAATGTTTTATAGTCAACATATATGTAAAGATTTACGGGGTTCTTATTTTGAATATAACAGTCTTTTGTTAAGCAGAGATAGTTAAGTAGGTAGGAAAGAAAAGCATTTCCTTCCCTTTCGGCTATTCTGTTTGCTTAAGGGAAAGAGGGAAGGCAGAAATAAAATTAGGTACAAATGATCTAAAATATTGGTAATAACAGTTTGCATTTGTCCTGTATTTTTCAGCTTATAGAGTGTTTTTCCATATATTATCTCATTTAAGAGTCCTGAATTTTTAATGAAAAATTATAATTTTACCTATTTTACTGTTGAGGAAACCAAACCTAGGAAAAACTTAATTATGAATCATAATAAAAATAATTAGTACCTTAGAAACACTCATATTCTTAAAGTGGTAAGGGACAGGTGGTTCTGGCGAATCCATTTGTTTTCCCAAATAACATGAACATTGACTCAATCCATATAGTATAAAAGTGACTATACCATTATGTGACTATAGCTCAAGTAGCATATGCCATATGTAAATATGCTACTAAACCTATCTTTCATTTGGAGTAATTGCTGCTTTCTTGTTCATTGGCCAATCCATTCAGCTGTGATATTTCAGTGAAACGTACTCAAAGAGAAGTGAACTAATTCTACAGAAACTAGGCTAATTAGATTTCTTCTTTAACTGGAGAATTTTATTTCCTTTTACACAAAATGGTCATTACATTTCTGAAAACCATGGCATGATAGAAGCCTACTTAGAGTCAATAACAGTAAATGAACAAGTCTTGGATCACCAGGTGTTATATAAAAACTGAAGTGCAATATGCTTTTGGCTGTACTATTTTGAAGTTCTAATTTTAAAAGTCTATAGGCTTGAGTCTCAAAGAAAAAGGATTGACCAGGACATACAAAATAACAGCTGGTGAAATTTACACAGTTTAAGATTAGATTTATGCTTTATTTCAAGTGTTTCCTTCAGAGTTTGTATAACCAGTTCAAAAGCTGTTAATCCCATCAGTTTTCATTCTTCAAGTGATTTGTAAGTAATTTCACTGTACACTGTGCTGTAGTTTGTAATTTCCTCTCTGAATGTACACATACTGATTTTATTTATTGGAGGTTAACTATGCTCAAGGTTAGATGTGTATTCTCTATTTACTGTTGAGGAAAAAAAAAATCAAAGAGAAAAACATTACTGCAAACACACACACACATCCCAAAAGAAGAACAAAGCACCCATATGATTTGAAATTTTAAGGGCTGAAAAGTACTCAAGTAAACTCTGTCTCAGGATGTGACACTGTACTCTCACATTAATCTCTGTCCTGCTTGGTGCCAGTTCCTATTTTTTCCCTAGGAAGTAATGATCAGCCAACCTAATCTGAAATCAGCTCATGTTATAATATGGGCAATCCTGAAAACTTTTGTTTTATTTTCCAAACTGATTTACAGTAAAACCATGCTGAGTCAGAAATGAGTCCTAAATAGTTGATTGTGCCAATAGTTGAGGCTCAACCCTGTAAGTTCCAGAAGGTGGGGAATTTATAATGAAAATCTTTTTTAAAGGCACTACCATTTTTCTGTTTTTTTTTTAAACAAAGTATTGTAATTAATTCAACCTTTTTTTGTGTGTGTGGTAGGATGAATGGAAAATTGATTGGTGAAGTACAAAGAGAACTGGCTTGGGAGGCAAAAGTCCTGGGTTACATTATGACTGTGACACTTTCTAGCTGTGTGACATGGATTTATATCTGTGCCTTTGTTTCTTTCCCTGTAAAAGTGGGGCCAATCGCATATCTCACTGGCTGACTCTAGCAAAGTGCACCATTCTTGGGTATCCTCTGGGAATGTGGTGGTGGCAGGGGCAGGCAGCATTATCTTTCAATCATTCTAAACCCCACATTAAAACAGAGAGAGAGAAACTAGATAGCAAAATTAAAGCCCATTGGGCCAGCTTGAAAATATTATGTACTCTAGAAAAACCATGTTTTAATCCTGATCCAATCTTTTGGGGGGTGACCATTTCTCCAGAACCTGATTCAATATTGTAGGTTAGAAACTTTTGATTCTTTTGATTAGATTATCCCACAGAGACTAGTATGCCCAATTGTGGGTATGATGCTTTGATTAGAAGGAGATGTGACTCTACCCATTCTAGGTGGGTCTTTATTAGTTTACTGGAATCCTTTAAAAGAGGAAACAGTTTGGAGAGATTCAGAAATGAGAGAAACCTCAGAGGCAACAGAGAAAGAGAGCTGAGAAAACTTCAGAGCAGAGCTGACTCAGATGCCGACACTTGGAGAGCAGAGATATGGATGTTTAGAGTTGCTTGGAGCCCAGCAGATGTCGCCATGAAATGTTAATCAAGTCAGAACTTCAAGAGAGCCAAAAGAAGTCAAGAGATGAAAACCAACCCCAGAAAAGCAAAGTGAGGAAACCGCTCAGGAACCAAGGCTGAAAGCAATGGAGCCCAGGAGCACAGGACTAGCAGCTATCAGCCATGTGACCTCCAGCTGACAGAGGTGTTCCAGACCCGTTAGTATTTCTTGAATTAAGGTATCGTTCCCTGGATTCCTTAGTTTGGACACTTTTATAGGCTTAGAATGATAAACTTGTAACTTATTAAATTCCCCTTTTAAAAAGCTGTTCTAGTTTTGGTATATTGCATTCTAGCAGCTAGTAAACTAATACACCCATGGACAATGTTTACAAGAAAACTAGGTTACAAGATGTTCCTGTGAACCTCCAAATCCTAGCAGGTTGGGACGAGCTACCAATAGCTACAGCAGCATGGTGTTGGCACCTAGACTGGAAAGGCTAGAAGAAAAGTTATGGGGAATCTGAGAACAGAAGAACCACCAAAAAATAACATTCGATGGGAGTTGAGGGCCAATTTGAAAATGCAGCTGAGCCTGGAAGGGGGTTGCCCTCTTCCTTACCAGTGCATAAAGGGTTAAATGGCTGAAGCTGTGAAGCCCAGTCACCTCTCAAAACTGACAAATTTGGGCTCCCTTAACAGAACCTCACACTGAGGAGAAGCTTCTGGGAGTGAAGTTGAAAAAACAAAGGTGGAGGACAAGGGAGATTTATATCTGAGTGGAAGAGTTCGGAAATCCCAGTATACCTCACATACACCAAATAGACAAGGGAGTTTCTGTGCAGTAAGAAAAACTAAACTGAACTATATTTCACTCTGAAAGTTCAGGAGAACTAGTTTCACATATAAATGAGCCACATAACAGTATCGAGGGCAAATCCCATGCAAAGTTATTATACAAGGAGAATAAAGAGCAGAATAACGGTTATAGAGAAAATGAAAGCACACCAGGAAGATGTGCCCACAAACCAGATAAAAACCTATTATTTCAAAATGAACTAAATGATATTAAAAATGGTAGGAAACATGAAAGAAGAACATAGAATTAGAAAAACACAAAAATAGAGTGACTGAATTCAGTTTGGAAATGCAGAGTGAACTAACAGGATTGAAGAGCAAGTAAACTCAAGCAAGACTTTAGGAGAATGGGAAGGAAAAGAATATTTTAAAAATAAAAAATAAATTTTTATTTCAGACAGTTCATGTGTTAACAATACTAGCAAAATGTATATATGTGTGACATTCATTTATTCATTCAGCAAATCTTTACTGAGGTCTACCACGTACCTAATGCTATGTGCTGAGGATATAAAAAATATCAGCTCTCCTGGAGATAACCTTCTAGTGGAGAGACTCAGCCAATTGACAAACCCTAACTAAGTCCATCAGAGGGTGATAAAAGTTGTGGAAAAAAAGAAATCAGGGAAGAGGGAGGGGACATGCTGGAGGAGGGTGGTGGGCAGGTGGAGTGGTGGAAAGCATCTGGGTACTGGGAATGGCAAGTGCAAAAGCCCAAAGGCAGGACTGTGCCTATCCTGTACCAAGAACAGCAAGGAGCCCATGGAGTGAGAAAACAGCAAGAGATCATGGGGACAGAGAGGGAATGGGCCAGACTGCGTGAAGCATGCCGACTAATGGGAAGGCTTTGCCCCACATTGTGGATGAGGTGGGGGCCTGTGGCAGCTCTGTGGAATGGGAGGGTTGGGGGGAGGGGTGGCATGACCTGAGAGTCTCTGAGGCTGCGGTGGGGAGAAGTGACGGGAAGGAGAAAAAGTGGAAGTAGGGAGAGGAGTGGAAGTTACTGCAGAGATCCAGGCCAGAGGAATGGGAGCTCCAATGGTGGGGGTGGGGGTAGGTGGAAGAGAGAAGAGCTAGGAACCTAAATGCAGAAGAGCTAAGGCTGATAGTTTACTAATTAATACCAGGCATGGTTCTCAGTATTTAACATGAATTAATTGATTTAATTCTCATGAGAACTCTGAGATATATAGCACCACTATCGCCATTTTAACAGAGAATCTAAACCACATCCTTTTAAAATTGCCATATAGAATCATAGTAGATCAGCAATTAAGCTCACTTTTGATGTGTGAAGGCAACATGAGGCAAAAATTTTTTTTGAAATAAAAGTTATGGGGCTTTGGGCGGTGCGAAGGTGGCTCAGCAGGCAGAGTTCTCGCCTGCCATGCCGGAACCTGGGTTTGGTCCCGGTGCCTGACCATCTAAAAAAAAAAAAAAAAAAGTTATGGGGCTTTGATTTCAAAATTTAGTCTGTGGGTATGACTGATTTTTTTTTTTCCCCGCACAGGCAGGCACCGGGAATCAAATCCGGTCTCACATTGCAAACAAGAGCTCTGCCTGCTGAGCCACTGGCCCTCCCACTAGTTTATTTTTTAAATAAAATAATGTATCTTGGATTTAATGAACAACAATGAGTTAATTAACACAATATATTAAATGAGAATGTAATTTCATCAATAAGAAGACAGAAAATAATTTCTAATGGAGATTTCATGAAGTATATCAGGATTCTAAATGGGAACAATATTGTAATAATACCACTCCAGCAGAGGAATACATCGCCACGTGCTAAATCCAGCCAATAAATGGCACTGGAATTAAAAATTTTCCAGAAATAGTAACAGCTGGTATCTAAGGCCACCTATTACATTTCATTACTACTTAGGGATATGAATTTTGGTAATATTCACCTATTTATTTCTTTTTTAAGTAAATATTTTTTCGTATTGAAAAAAAAATACAGTCTTACAGACTTCCCTTGAGAAGTTTTAGTTTTCCACACTGAAAGGATGATTAAGTACTATATCCATGGATGTTATTGTCATTACAACTATATGAATTAAATTAAATTTAATAAGAACAATTTAACTTCTTTCCTATTCTATGTTTAAAAAAATTAAAAAGCGGGGTAGGGTTTCTCTTGCACGGAAGCATTGAACACACACTCCTTCCATTTTAGTTATGCCAACAGAAAACGACAGGGTCAGTAACGTCATCCCTCTTGAACACAGTTTTCTTTCCCTTAAGGTTTTCCATTTAAAGTATCAATAACAGGCAGGTTCGGAGCTGGCAGGTGCTAGGTCGGAGGAACCGGGAAGGGAACTACAGCTGGAGCTGCAGGCTGCTGTGGTTCGCCCCTCCCTACATGTCTTCCGGAACTGATGAACCGCCCCTTCCGGATGACATGACTTCCGGAACCGCCCCTTCCGGACCTCCATCTTTAAATGCTGCCCAGGCCAAAACTCACGCGTGGATTCATCTCTCTCCATTTTGAGTTCAGTGAGCTGTGCCCGGTAGCGCAGAAATAAACCTGCCTGCTTTAAATTTCCTGGTCTACCTTCCTTCTTTCTCACTTTTCGCCTCCTAAACCTTTCAGTAGGGATACCCTAAAGGCCCCGTAGCTGCCTAAGCACACTCAAGTCTCCCTTAGGACAGGGGAATACATCTCTTGTTTGACCCCAATATTGGGGGAGAAAAGAAATCTTGGTTGATTTACTGTGTATTTTGAGATGAAACAACGTATGAAGAAGAAACTACCCTTCTGGAAGACGGGGGGACCACAGCTCTTTTATTAGGATGGATTTGGCACTGGGCTGATATCTAAACACCTGGGGCAAACCAGCAAATCTTAGAGTAGTGGGTGTGGCAGGGCCTTATGGGAAGAGGAGTGGCAGGAATGAATAAACGTGCAATGGAATATGGACCATATGCTGGTGACAGTGAACCTGCCACCTGCATTCCTAGATGCAGGGTCTTGATGACCAGGTGAAAACTGTCAACCAGCAATTGTCACACAATGAGTCTGAGTAATAGAAGAAATGACAGTTTGTGCTATTTTTTCTGTAGTAGATCTATTTCACGTATACCAGAAACTCTTTTAAACAATCTCCACTTGAATCAGTCCCCAGATTACTAGATGTTCTCCAATCCCTGTATGAAAGTTATTGAGTTAAAGGCCCGAGGCAAGGGCACAGCTCTTTGGGAAGCCTGTGCTCTCTGCTCCCCTTGGTTGAGTTGTTCAATTGCTAAGTTAGTTGTATTTGTAACAAATGTTTTTATTGTACTTTTCATTGTAATTGTATAACTCAGTAAAATATTCTGAAATATGCATATGAAAAGAGATATTTCAAGTAAATGCCTCCAAGTAAATGCTTTCAAAAGACTATAAAAGTGAAGCTGCTAAATAAAGCTGCTGTTCAGTTAGCTGTCAGTGAGACAATTGCAAAAGACTGAAGGGAAAAAAAGAATCACAAAAATCTTGGATTTTCTATTCAACTTATTTTGCAAGTATCTTTAAATTTTCATTTCACCTTAAAGATTATTAAGAATGATAATAATCATACTTTCAGGATTTTCCATAGAAACAGAACAGGATATACATAAAGAAATCTATTTTAAGGAATTGGCTCATGTGAGTGTGGAGACTAGCAAATCCATATTCCATAGGGCAGGGAAATTCTGTTAAGAGTGATGTTGATGAAATCTTGAATAGGGTATAGATCTTGTTGATTTGTGCAGGTTTATGTGATACCCTGATATATCCCAGAGTAATTTGGGCAGAGAATAAAAAAGTATTTGCAAAGTCCTCTTAGGGGGGTGGGGAGAAAGGAGGAAATATTAAACTTCTCCATCTGGGGAATTCCTGATATCCTTGCAAGCAGTGGGGACAACCAATTCAATAGGCTGAGCCCTTGACCTTGGGGCTTGCCCCTGTAAAGCTTATTCCTGCAAAGGAGAAGCTAAGCCTAATGATAATTATGCCTAAGAATCACCCTCAGAGAACCTCTATTGTTGCTCATATGAGGCCTCTCATCCTAAGCCAACTTGGCACGTGAACTCACTGCCCTCCTCCCTACACGGGATGTGACTCCCCGGACAACATGGGACCGACTCCTGAGGATGAACTGGGACTTGGCATCATGGAAATAAGAAAGCCTTCTTGATCAAAAGGGGGAAGAAATAAATGAGACGAAATAAAGTCTCAGTGGCTGAGAGATTTTAAACAGAGTCGAGAGGTTTTCCTGGAGGTTATTCTTATGCATTATATAGATATCCCTTTTTAGTTTATGGTATATTGGAGTGGCTGGAGGGAAGTACCTGAAACTGTTGAGCTGTGTTGCAGTAGCCTTGATTTTTTTTTTAACATGGGCAGGCACCGGGAATCGAACCCAGGTCCTCTTGCATCGCAGGCAAGCATTCCTGCCTGCTGAGCCACTGTGGCCAGCCCAGTAGCCTTGATTTTTTAAGACAATTGTATAACAATACAGCTTTTACAATGTGACTGTGATTATGAAAACCTTGTGTTTGATGCTTCTTTTATCCCAGGTATGGACAGATGAGTTAAAAAGAAAAAAGGATAATAAATATATAATAGGGGGAGATATAAAAATAAATACAAAATAGGGAGAGGATATAAGGGTGGCGTTCTACCTAAAATTTGGTTAGATTGAGATACTGTGGGTCAAGGAGAAGAAGAGGTAAGGGGATGCGATATATGAGTCCTTTTGATTTTCTTTTTATTTTTTTCTTGAGTGATACAAGTACTTTAAAAATGATCATGGTGAAGGATACACAACTACATGATAGTGTGACCCATTGATTGTATAATATAGTTGGACTGTACATTTGAGGATATTTCTCCATAAAAATATTTTCTTAAAAGAGTGATGTTGAAATCTTGAGTCTGAATCTCTTAGGGGAAGTGAGCAGGTTGGAAAGTCAGAGAGGAGTAGAAGGTGCAGTCCTGAAGCAGAATTTTTTTCTGTATGAAACTCTCAGTTCTTTGCATTTAAGGTCACCAATTGTTTGGATGAGGCCCACCCCCATTATGGAGGGTAATCTTCTGTACTCAGTCAACTGATTGTAGATGCTAATCCCATATACAAAATACTTCTATGTAACACCCAGGCCAGTATTTTGACCAAACAACTGATACCATAACCTGGCCAAGTTGACACATAGAATTAACCATCACAATCATAGATGATGCATGCTGAAGAGAGTTTAGGGGAGGATGGTGATTTGGTTTTCTAATCGATGGCCTCTTATTAAAAGGCATTTGGCCTGACTTTAACATATGGGTGAATTAATGTAAATTTGTATATTTTAGTTTAAATAAAATATTCAATGTTATATATGTTTTATAATACTCTACTTTTAGTAAGTTTCAAAATTAATCAACTAATGATTGAACTAGAAATTCACTGAAAGGGCTGCTTCTATACATTGCTCAGGCAGGGTCACTGTCTCTCATTTTGGGCTTTTGGAAGAGTCATTTCTTGGAAGTTCTTGTGCAGGAAGAGCTGAGTTGCTGGAGGGTCTCTGGATTTTCTATTCCCATTACCTGCAGTGGAATGGTAGAAGCCCTCTCTAGGGCAAATGAATGGAGGCATATAGTAGATCTATGAGGGTTTTCCTGATTCTCAGACATATAGACTTCCAAGCATTAAAATTTTTTTCCCTCACTAAAGAATATTAATTTATTTATGATAATTGTTCAAGAAACTTCCCTTTTAAATAGGAACAGAAGAACACAGTGGGCTTAGCACAAGTGGAATTTCTAAAGAGTTGGTCTGTATATACTATAAAATAGGTTAGGATGCAATTTACAGTTTCCCAAGTCAGCTGAGAAGCCACGTTTCCTTTGACTATGCTGGGAGAGGTGGGCACAGAAGCCCTGGCAAGACCATCTCAAGTCACAAGTGCTGTTTTTTTCCTCAGTTTTTCCCAGGTTCAAGGCACAGTAAGTAATGTGTGGAGCTGCTTACACCGCAAAATAAATCTAACAGAGTGTTTACTGAGGATACAAGGGTGACGTTCTGTCTCCCCCCACCCACCATGATTCAGGTTTTAAACTGAAACCATAAGCTCAGATGCAATCTTTTTTCAGGGGAAAATTTCCACAAATATATTAAATGAGCTATCTAAAAGGGAAGAGGGAAGCGGGAATTCTGCAAATAAGATAAAAACTTAAATTCCAAAGAAGCAGAATAATCATGTTGTATGTAATTACCAATTAACACTGGGCTATTTTGAGAAATATAAGCTGGCCAAAAAGTGGTTAGCTGGTATTAAATTCAGTCTGAATGAGTAACTTTGCTATCACTTTGGAAAACCATATAGTCATCATAGTTTAATGGATGATTATTGGAACTGATTTTAAATCCTTTAACCCTGCACTTCCTCATTTTTGTCTTTCTTGCAATGTGCAAATATAGAAAATATTAGTTATTCTGAAGTGGGGGTGGGGGTAGAGCTGAGGTACTTGGGAGGGGAAGGAATTCTTCCCTCAGCACCATTCATGTAAAATTAGCACCATCGAAATAAGGCCAATCTTCCAGCCACCTTGGGCAAATAATCGTTAAAATGATGAAGAATTCTGGTATTTTTCTCTTTCTCTCTAACGTTGATAAAGAGTGACAACTTATTTCAAAAGACCCCAAGAACCACTGGGGCTTCCACACAATAATGAGGACGCTTTCAACCTAGCCAGTGCTTTGAGCCTGGTCTGAGAGAATAAAATATCTCACCAGTCACCATGTAGTACATTAGTTGCTTTGTTTTTCATTTCTCAAGAAACATGTTTCTTGCAAAAGCAAAATTGACAAAATATTTATTTTTATTTCGCTGGAGATAAGCTGAAGGAATGAGACTAAAGACAATAATCCTTTAAAATCAGCTGCCAGTAAATCATGTTCAATTTGTAGCCTTTTACCCCTATACCCTCCAGTCTGCCTTGTTTTTCTGTTTGAAACTAACAGAAAATAAGCTTTAGGAGTGAAAAACAAATCCTGAAACATTTCCTTTCATCCTATGTTTTTCAGATCCAATTAGTGCTCATTTTCTCCCCACAAGAACACTATGCAAAGTTGTTAAATGTTAATTTATTGCTAGAGATAAAATATACCTGATCTGTGCTCATAAAGTTTAAAATGACATTTTTCAATGACCAGATAGAACATTTTCAGAATGCAAATAGCAACACCATCCCACCAATCTAAGACAAAGCTGTAACCTTTTGGTAAATTGCATTTCAGAGAAAGAATATGATTGTTTAATAAAGCTTAAACATGACTTCTACTCCTTAATAAAACAAAATAGGAGACTTTTTTCTGACTTTCTCTTTGGGATGTTTATGCTTCTTCTGATCTTTGGGAAATTTTTGGTGGTTAACTTTTTGGTACTGATTTCGATCGGGTACTGGAGATAGTTGAATATAACGGATAAGAGCTCATAAACTAGAGACTAAAAAATCATATTGGATACATTTTATAGCGGGATCTTAGAGTAGGATGCAGTGAGAAAAGCAGGGTGCTCCTGGGATTTTAGTTACCCACTTTTGCTTGGCTATTATGAATATTACTTCCTCCTGCCATCATAGGACAATGTTCTGATCTTCTCAAGGACCACATACCCACAGGATCCTTGGCCTACTCCTCATTTGAATCATGGAGTAACCGTACTAATTAAGTAAGAACTGAAGGATCAATTCCAATAAAAAGTCATTCGTATCAGTAGGGTAGTATGTTCATTAAAAAGATAATCTTCTAGTCTATGTTGTCTTTGCAACCTACCTTTTACCATGAAAAGGAAGGATTTGTTTTCCCTAATATTTTGAATACTGCTTTGTCCTGGCCCATCATTTTGCCAGTAGTTACACTTACAAGCACTACTCTTTGCAGAACACTTATTCTAAGTGAAGCTCTGGGCCAAGACCAACATTTCCATGAATTGACTCATTTAATTCCATAAATAACCCAAAAGGTAGGTAGCATTATTGTCAGCTCCATTTTAAAGATGAAAAAATTGAAACACAAACACAGAGAGGTCAAGTTTTTTTTTTTTCTAAGGTCACAAAGCTAGGGAGTAGCTGAGCAGGAATTTGAATAAAGTTTCAAGATTTATGTTCAACTCTCTCCAGTACAGGATAAAAATCAGTCCTAAGATGGTACCAGTGGGTGACATGAAAACAAAAAGGACCACAGGGATATCAGCAACATTAGAATTTCACTGTCACAGAATTCACATTCTCTGTAGTAGGAGGTGTGTTACTCTTTCTGGCACAGGAGTTCAGTGGAGAACAGCAAAAAGAAAAATTCTTCCTGCAGACGCAGAGGCTAATCTAACCCAGAGTTTGGGATATTTTTTCTTATTAATTTTTCTTTTTCTCCTGGGGAAAACTGATGAGATTATATTATTTCAATAACAGTTTTAATCCCAACAAATATAAGGTAGCAGGGACTGTAACTGTACCCAGGTGGGACTGTTCTTCCCACATCAGGAAATCAGAATGATTTCTTGTTAATAGGAATGAAAGAAAATTTCCTGCAGCATGATTAGGAACATTTTTACTTTGTTTACACTGGGTCAAGTTTAGGTTGGGAAAATGTAAAACAAAAAACAAACCCCCAAACAAACAAACAAACAAAAAAAACAAGCCCAAATCCTTATGCCTTCTTTGTCTTTAACATCAGACAAGTGCTTAAAACTTGGCTTGTCTTCTTACAAACTAGGTCAACTTGGGAAAATTCACTCTTGCTAAGCTTCTGACTCCTCATGCGTAAAATAGGATTATAATGATTAAGTTAAAATGTGTAAACCATTGAGCACAGCATCCCAATAGAGGCAGGCCCTTGTCAGCTGTATTATGAAACTTGATGAGGCTGGGTTCTCGTATTTCTTGTGTGTATGGTTCCTGCCAGGGTTGCTGGCAGGGGTAACTGTCAATTGTTTCTTCTGAAAATACATCAGACCGAAGACTCTCTCTTGTGCAAAGCAGTAAGCAAATTAAAAAAGCCGGAATTTGACCCCCAATTGTATTTTCTCCAACACAAAGGCCTAACTTAAGTATTCTGTCTGATTGCTTCTAGTATTGTTTAGCAAAACCACCCCATGTAATTAAAGCACCCTGGGTAAGGCCATACGCCCTAGCTGAGTGGATTTACAGTTTGGAGCAGAAAACTGAAGGAGTACCTATGCCAAAATATTACCTTCACCCAAACTGTTGACAGTTCTAATTATCTGAAGCAGATCATGGAGAAAATAGCAGTTAGGTCTTCAATATGCAAGTAAATGAAATTACTAACATATCTTGAACACAGCCAGTTCTTGGGCTTTGTCTGTTATGGCTAATTTTGGATTTACTTATCCTCTGAAACTTAGTGCAAACTCAGAAGAGCAGCATCTTTGAAGGTTCGGCTTAGGACCTGTACATGGTCCCTGTGCCTACTTCAATGTGCTCAGGAGTCTGTCTCACACATGCCAACTCTCAAGACAGGGGCTGAGTTTCACTGTCTTTATATCCCACTTCTTTCTTCATAGTAATGATATCAATAGCTTACATGGCTTCTACCACGTGCCAGCCATTCTTCTGTGCAGTTTATGCATTTTGTCTCATTTTATCCTTATGCCACCCAATTTACAGATGAAGAAACTGAATCCAGTATAGTGACCTGACAGCCCAAAGTCACGTATTTAGTTTTATGGGTTGATTTGTGTCCCCAAAAATGATTTGTTGACGTCCTAACCCCAATACCTTAGAATAATACCTTATTTGGAAATACTGTTGTTGTAGGTGGAATCAAGCAAGTAAAATGAGGTCATATTAGAGTAGAGTTGGCCTTTAATCCAACATGACTGTCCTTATAAGGAGAGAGAAGAGAAGAGGTAGAGAAGATGGTATGTGATGACAGAGGCAGAAGTTGAATTATGGCACAGGTCAAGGAATGCCAAGGATTTTCAGCTACCCCCCACCAGAAGAGAGGAGAGAGGCCTGGGAACAACAGACCTCAGAGGGAGGATGGCCCTGCCGACACCTTCACTTCTGACTTTCAGCCTTCAGAACTGTGCAACAATAAATCTCTTTTGTTTTAAGCCACTCGTTTGTGGTACTTTGCTATGGAAACCCTAGGAAACTAAGGGTACTAAGACACCTAGTAGTGGTGAACCTGGGAGAAGAATCTGGGGAGACTGACTGCAGATCCCACATAAACCAAATCACCATTTTCCACCATGTTGCCTCATAAGCAGTAAATGTTCATTAATCTCTGTCAAATGTTATTCAGCAAGGACAAATTTATAAAGACATATGGCCTTCAGGGGACAAGAATATATTTAAAGCCTTAGATTTTTAAATGTTATTTCAGGACATGGAATTTAAAAAAAAGATGATAGGCATGATTTCTAAAAATATTGACCATTTTTCTTTGTTCAGCCACAAAGTTCCTTCCAGTACTCTCCACTGCCTTCTCAGATAAGTCTCTTTTCTCACACAAGTGTCATGGTTGACTTTTTTTTTTTCACATGAGCAGGCACCGGGAATGCGAACCCAGGTCCGCGGGCATGGCAGGCAAGTACTCTTACCTGCTGAGCCACCGTGGCCCGCCCTCATGGTTGACTTTTAATAATCAAACTTGATTTACTTACACATGCTCCCAACAAGAACAAAACCTTTCTAGATGCAAAGTCAATGAGCTTCCTTTGAATTGCTAAGGGTTTGGACTGGATATTCTTGAAATAAAATGCTGTTAAAAAATCCAGCTCCCCTGGTTGCTTTGACAAAGACATGGCTGCTGTTGGACTGTGAATACTTTTATTTAGGCAAAGAGATAACATAGGGCAAAACTCTTTTGAAATTCTTGATAAAAGCATTGACAATGGAAACGTCAAGAGAAAAAAAAAGAGTAAAGAATATAACATTACTGGCTGCTAATGCCCATATTTATAGGAGAGGTTGGCTCTGGACCATCACAGGGGACAGGTCCAAGGTGATCTCTGATAAGCACACTGAAGGTGGTATGAGAGGGAGTGATCAAAACCCAAAAGCAAGGGCTAATTTCATAGGCCCCTGCACAGAACTACTTATTATATTAAAATATAAGAAGGCATGCATGTCAAAATGAATTTTACTTTCTATTAAAAAGTCATTGTCAAGTTTTCAAATCAGATAATTTTTTAAAACAGTTTTTCAGAAGCAGAATATAGAGAATATCTGTTGGGTTGTTTTGGCATCCTAGAATCTGTTACCCCTTCCCAACCACACCTAGATTTCCTATTAGGAATCTCAAGATTCTCTGCTTTCTCCATAAAGGAATCTGTAGGGGTCCTATGGGGAGGATTCTTTGGACAACACAGTCATCTCACTAACTTGGTGAGGGACCCAGGTATGTCACCTACATTTAAGCTCAGCTAACGGGACTCTCCTGTAGGACTTTGTTGCAAGGACAGACCAAAATGGTGGGAGTTTTCCATTCATTCCAACAATGAGGCTCAGGCTAAACTGTCAAGACACCTGTTCCTTTTTTTGCTGTCAGCCAGATTCCTCAGTGTTCCCTTTAATTCTGTGACCTTTCCCTACCTTTGCGATATACCCTCTTCTTGTGTAAGTTATCATTACTTGTCATTAGTGTACACCCAGTGTAGTACCGGCAGACAAAAGCTCACATGGGTTGTGCAAACCCTGACATTGTGCTGCAGTTTGACATAGAAAAGTACAGTTTTCATGGGTTTTATTCTTGTTGAATGTGTATCAAGTCAAAATCTCAGTTCACTGAAAACTTCTGAGACAGACACCAATACTTAGAATGATGGGGATGAGCTGACAAACACTCATGTCTGGAATTACCAGTATAATTTTATTCCTCAAATTTTCCACTTATAAAAATACTAGAATAATTGATAAGTGAAAGATGCCTTTTTTGAAAATAATCAAATGATATTGTATACACTTCATAATAGACACAGGTCTTTCTCTGAGACAACAGGACTGAGAATGAACAGGTGAATATTGAACTTGGGGAATGGGAAGTTGAGGGTATTCATTCCACATGACCCGTCTTCTTATCAGAGCCAAGATGGTGCCTATGAACTCTTGCAGGCGCCTCATGTACTTTATCTTATTTAAAGCTCACAAAGTCACTCACAGAGTGAGGCGATGGAGAATGAGGATGAACTACAATGAGCCCTGCAAGACAGGGATGTATTGACTCATTAACTATAGATGAGCAAAATTCCAGTTACAGTGCAGCTAAGGATGAAGTGAGCAGATTTGTTATGGGGCAGTCTATTCGCAATACATTAGGCAGCAAACCTTGCAGCCTCCTTATAGGCACAGAAACAAAGACAAGTGGAGTTTGTTCAGAGTTGAGGATTAGCAAATCATGCATAAAGAAAATCAAGGGAGGGAGGTATGGGTTTAGATGGGATAATGGGTGCACAGCTAGAATGACAAACCACTGGTACCAGCTGAGAAGAGAAGGAAGAGAAAGCAGGCTGACAGAATTGGCCAACTTGATCCTAATGAGGACGGACAACTAGCTTGGCAGGCATATATGACTGAAATAGGGTACAGACAACCTCAGATGCTCATATAGAAACACCACAGAAGTTGTATTCACCCTCATGAAGTCCCAGGGGGCTAATTTGGCCTATTTAGTGAGAAAAGCCTAAAATTAATCAAACGACAGTGCCATTTTATCTTCCAAGTTTAACGCCTTATACCGAACAAAACCACATAAAGCTTTTGTCTTCTGGTCTCCCTTGTATTGGTTTGCTAAAGCTGTTAGAATGCAATATACCAGAAACTGAATGGCTTTTAAAAGGAAAATGATTAAATTGCAAGTTTACAGTTCTAAGACCATACAATGTCTAAACTAAGGCATCCAGAAAATGATACCTTGACTCAAGAAAGAGCCAATGATGTTTAGGGTTTCTCTGTCAGCTGGGAAGGCACAGGGTGATGTCTGCTAGTTTTCTTTCTTGGCTCCTCAAGGCATTTCCAAAGGTCTCTTATCTGTGTCAGCTCTGCAGTTTTTCCAAAATGGTTCCCTCTTAAAGGATTCCAGTAAGCAACCTACCTTGAATGGGTGGAGGCACATCTCCATGGAAACCACCTAATCAAAGATCCCACCACAATTGGGTGAGTCACATCTCTATGGAAACTACTTCATCAAAAATATCCCAACCAACAATAGTGAATTAGGATTAAAGAACATGGCTTTTCTGGGGCACACAACAGTTTGAAACCAGCACATCCCTCTCTCCCAGCTTAAAAGGAGCCTAAAATACCACCCTCCTTTCAATCTCACTTTGAAATCTGGATAAAGGGATCAGGGCTAGTTATTCATCATTGACTTCCTGGTTAGGACTGTAGGATGTCAGGTTCAGAAGTTCATCAGCAAAGTACAAGGGCATAATCTTTTATTCTGGTGAGAAATACCATTTTTATGGGCATACATTTTGAATAGCAGGAATGTTGGTGGTTTACATTAATCTATTACAAAGTTTTTGCCCATGCAATTTTATCTAGAAAGAGACTTAGAATTTCATGGCTCCTTTTTTTGTGTTTGTCGTATTTCAAATGACTAAAATTTCTTCCAATTGAAGAAGTTGAGATAATTAAAGAGAGATGTCAAAAGAAGTAATAGATTCTGATCTAATATTCATTCACATGGCAGATTAAGAAAATTTATTCACTCTAGTGCCAAAGAGCAAATCCTAATGAGAAAATTTGAATGGGTAGCCTGGGGGGAAAATAGTTGGAATTAGCAGAAGTAAAAATAATATTTAGGATATAACTAATTAGAATAACTGAGAATGAAGAAGAAGAAATTAGATAAATACTTGGGAAGAGAAAGGAAAAGTAAAATTGCAGTACACTTAAAAAGAGAAGCTCTTTATACTTACTGTGCAATCCCAAAATTTACAGATACTTGGGACATGGGGAATTTGAAAACGGTGATTCTCTGTTATTCTTCTATTGTTAGTAAAAATTTTGAATCATTCTGATCAATTTAAAGTGAAAATTTTTAATCAAACAAGTACTCAATCAAAACAAAGCTCTGTATTTATCTCTTGAGAGGCAATGTGAAGTATGTTACAAACAGTTCATGCAATATTTTAGTGCTTGATGCTTCCAGGTCTCTGGCAAAGAGGGATGACTGAACCTAGAGGTTGCCAGAGCTATCATCAACAAGGAAGACATTTAATATTATCAGAAACTTAGCTTAGCAAATGCAATCAAAAGCACACTGAACTAGCTAGTAACCTGGGGTTGATCATTGAAATTTGCCCTACTACCATGTTCTGATCTGTAAAATGTGAGGGATTTGCCTTGCTCAATGATTCCCAAGTGTTGGCTGGAGGAAACTTGTGCACTGTTGGTTCATGACAGAATTTTTATTGCTCTGTGGTCAAATGGAAATTAATGGAAGACAATGTGATGAGTTTTTCATAAAGCTAAATCTATGCAGTTTTAAAATTCTGATATTATGTCTGTTCTACTTTATTGTTGTTAGAATGTCCTTTCTCATGAAATGATGCTAAAGACAGATGGTGGCTTTATTTTTTAACATCATTACTTGGAAAAGTAATGACATTAATTAATAATTACTAATTATTAGTATCCTTACTTGATAACCCTCTGGAACCACCCTCCACACACAATATTTTTAAAATATCCAAAAATGTGATGTCGATAGGTTACAAAATTTCTATGAGTCTCTTCTCCACTAAAGTTCAATTGTTTTTTGATTCAAAATAATGTTGTAGACAACTTGTGCAGTTTTCCCCTCCTAAGCATTTATGCAAAAGTTTTTTTTCATGTATGAGGGCATGACTTCTTGTCCGCTGAGTTTCAGCAGTATGGGCCCAGCAGGGAGAGACATCCCTGGAGTGAGGCAGGAAAGGGAAGGCATCTATTTGCCATGAAGACAAGCTCTCTGAAGGGCCTGGCAGCAGGCATTGGAAGTGGTCCAGGTAAGCACTGGTGTAGGGCCTGAGGTAATGGGTGTCCTCATAAACAGGAAGAACAGGTGATGACCTGAAGATCATGTGGGCAGCAAGGAATACATGTCAGGAGGAAATGGGGCCCCAGCAACTGAGGAGGGTAATAAAAGCAATGCCAGATTCTGCTATTCAAGGAATAAGGCGTTAAACTTGGAAGATAAAATGGCACTGTCGTTTGATTAATTTTAGGCTTTTCTCACTAAATAGGCCAAATTAGCCCCCTGGGACTTCATGAGGGTGAATACAACTTCTGTGGTGTTTCTATATGAGCATCTGAGGTTGGGGTCTGGCTTCACAGTAACTTGAAGCAAACATTTAATGGGGATGAAGATCAGCTTCCTCAGAAAGTTTACCAAGCAAGCATTTGACTCATTTTTTACCTGTTGTTCACTGCAACATTTGGTAGTGCAAAATGACCTTTACATAAAGGTAGTCATTTGTGTATAGAGAAACGCCCCTTCTATCAAATGAGGATGATGTGACTGAGCTGGAATTCAAACCCAGACCCTCTAATCACAGTGGCCATGCTCTAAGCCACCACATGCTCAATGTGTTCATTGGAATAATGAGTATAAATTGCATAGCATGTGCCTGTTATATTGTTAAGGGCTTAATTAATAAAATGTAATAATTTAATGATAAAATAATATTAATGAATATAGTAATATTTTAAGGCATATTAAAGCTTTTTGAATTTTGGGAATGAAAATTAACATTCTGAAAGCCAACAAGAAATGAGCTCCTCAGGTTAGGCACTGTGTGTTACTTATCTTTGTAGCCTTAGAGTCTAAAAAGGCATGTCTTGTATATCATAGTGGCTCTATGACTATCTGCTGAATTAATACCAAATTTACTTATTGAGGGGATCAGATCAGCTCACAGTCATATATATTAAATGAAGTCTTACTTTCAATCATCAGTACTCCCAACAAAAACCTTGCTCAAGCCACTGGCATCTGACCTGTGTATTTAAAACAAGAATCTGTGCCGCTTTTGGAAGACCTCCTGAGAATGTCCTCTTAAGGCACATACAAAATACTTAGAATTACTGCCCTTAGTTTTGTCTTTATCAAATAGTATTTATCAAACAATACCTTCTTCTCAAATTGTCCTGAAACCTTATAAAGCACATTACAGGCTGACTCTTCTCTTTGCCAAGTGAAAACAAAATTATGAAGTATCTTAAGAAAGCTACTAAGTATTTGGGTTTTTGGAAAATCAAGGATTTTGAAGTATATATTTGATCATTTTTCTTACTACCTCAAAGCCATAAAAAATAATTGCTTTATGATATTTTGGCTTTCAGAAAATGGTTATCTATATATCATTTCTAAAATTACATATGTTTCAGAGATTTCTTAGTCAAATTCCCCAATTCTAAAAAAGCTAGAAAACCTGGCCCCAAGGAAGCCTTGTTTCTTGCTCAAGGTCACACAATCGGTATGTGGCAGAAGCAAGACTTGTCTCCTAATTCAGGGACATTTTCCAGGCATCTGGAAAGAAACGTGGCCTTGGAATGATCATGTTTGAGTAGGAAAAGAAAACAGAGGCACATTAGCACAGTTCAAATATTCAGACCTAAATGACATTATTCAATCACACAAATCTGAATGCTTATCATACATTTTAAACCATTTTTTTCTCAAGAACAAATTTTCTTGAGATTGTTCCCACTTTAAATTAAAGAAAAATGAAAGATGGAAGAATGTAGGAAGAGGTTAATTACAATCATGCTACTTAACACAATTAATTTTATGCAAATCAACAAATACTTATAAAAAATTATTGAATTACATTTAGTAAAATGTAGTTGTTTGCATAAAGGTGTGTAAATGATTGCTGCCAAAATCCTTAATATATGCAAGACAATATTTCACAATGTACCTCAGAGTTTTCAACTAGAGATGAATCACTGGAAGAGAGAGTCAATGTGCATGAACTTGATCTCATCCAGACTTCTGTGGCAATAAAAACCTTAGCTCCATGTTCTAGTTTGCTAGCTGCTAGAATGCAATATACCAGAAAAGGAATGGCTTTTAACAAGGGGAATTTAATGAGTTGCTAGTTTACAGATCTAAGGCCAAGAAAATGTCCCAATTAAAACAAGTCTATAGAAATGTCCAATCAAAGGCATCCGGGGAAAGATACCTTGGTTCAAGAAGGCCGATGAAGTTCAGGGTTTCTCTCTCATCTGGAAAGGCACATGGCAAATGCAGTCAGGGCTTCTCTCTCGGCTGGAAGGGTACATGGCAGACACGGCGTCATCTGCTAGCTTACTCTCCTGGCTTCTGGTTTCATGAAGCTCCCCGGGAGGCATTTCCCTTCTTCATCTCCAAAGGTTGCTGGCTGGTGGACTCTCTGCTTTGTAGTGTTGCAGCATTCTCTGCCCTCTCTGAGTCTCTCTCTCCAAAATGTTTCCTCTTTTATAGGACTTCAGAAACTAATCAAGACCCACTCAGATGGGTGGAGACATGTCATCCCCTAATCCAGTTTAACAACCGTTCTTAACTAAATCTCATCAACCAGGGAGATGATCCCATCACAGTCCCAAATACACAGCATTGAATAGAGACTATTCTACCTTTAAGAAATGGGATTTATATTAAAACATGACTTTCTTAGGGGGCATATATCCTTTCAAACCAGCACACTCCACAAGGGTCTAATTGCTATATACACACCCAAAAATGGTCTCCCTGGAACTGTGAATGTTGGTGATGGAGGGAAGGACTCGTAAAAGAGGAAATCATGTGCAATAATTACCTAGGTGTGCAAAGGTCTCTTTCGGCCACTACAAAACCTACCCTGAAGAAGAGACTACTGGCAGGAATGAACGGGAAAACCAGGAACAACAAGCCCACTGAAACTTCCTTGTGCTCCAGTCTCTGAAACACACAGAGTGAAGGACAAATTAATTTTTGCTTAACTCCACTAAGGCAGCATTCAACCATCTCTTTCATTCTCAAGTTTTCACTGATGGACTGAATAAATTAGACCAACATAAAACCTTCTGATCAGCATACTGGATTTAATGGAGAAGCTTTCAGGCTAAAACCTCTGGTACACCCAAGCATTCACATGTACCTCGGACACACATTTGCCACCAGAAACATCGGATATTTGCATGTTATAATCTGTATCCATTACACTTCATTCTGGGCTGGCCCCCCTATAGTCTGGCCCCATTCAGAATTCCCCCCACCAGGTGCCTTGTTTTCAGGAAGCAAAGCAAAGCAGTTGGACAAAATCAATCACACTAAGGCATCACAGATAATTTAACTTATTGTTCTCTCAGAAATGGAAAATGCATCTTAGAAAAGGGCCAACAGGAGAAGCTAAACTTAGTATAAAGAATTAAAGGCTAATGGTAGTATTTTGGGGCACCAAAGATGGAGAATGAGCTGAAGAGTTTCTTGAGCATTCTCAAATTAGGTCAGAAAACGACTATTTATTTGATGCAATATTTTGGAATATGAAATCATTACAATAATTCATTAAATAAACAAATCACTTTTATCTGATATTGTCCATATTGTAAATTTTTTTGCCACATACAATTAACAGGAAAAAATTCTGTTTATTACTAATATGCCATAATGGACATCATAAAAGTTTATATTTCCATGCCTGTGTATGATGCATTTGATGAGGGGCTTAATTAAAACAGTATTGGATGGTATTATTATAATAATAATTTTATTTAAGTATAATAATTTTAAATGAGTAATTTAAATTCATTACTTTTGGTATTTCAATATGCTCTAATGACATTGTTTCTGCTAATTTTCTTGGTTCCTAAGATGTCGGATGTTTACATTTTTAAATGTCATGCCGTACAATACAATCTTGGGGTACTTCAGGTATTGTTTGATATTATTACTATTTTTAAGTTGGCAAGAAAACCAGATAGTGCTTTCCATATTACAATTTTTAATGTTTCCTGTGAACATTTTAAATAGCATATTACTTTTAATAGTTGTAAAAGACTAAATAAAAGAATTTAAAAAAATGCAAGACTCCCTAATAAAAACTACAAATACTGTAAGTATACAAAGTAAAAGATTTTAAATATCTTGGGATATTTGTCACCTGGGTTTTATTACAATCTTCCTTTAATTGACTATAACATATAGAGTAATAAAATTTCCAAGAGCAATGCCATAAGAGCAATTCTAATTTGGACAGTTTCCCTAAAACAATGAATGGTTCTGTAACTAATGATGTCATTTCCTACCTAAAAGAATCATACCCTGTAGATTAGAAAAGAAGAAGAAAAAGAAAAGCTAGCATAACACGGCTCCCACTCAAATGGATGCAATAAGACATTCCCAGGGCCCATGAAAATTGAAAAATAAATAAACAAATAAATAAAGCAAGTTCATTTTATGTAAAAGATGCTAGCTATCTTTGTAATTCAGATTATATTTTGGGTTTACAAAGTATTTTCAGTTCAGAAACTCGGGAATATGTAATGCCAAGAGCAAATATTTCTTACTAAAATTAAAAAGAAATCCTAGAGAGTGAGTTTCTTGTTGAGTATGGCTCATTTACTCTGAATCTAGTATTTAGTGGTCGATGTTTCCTTTTTATAAGGGCGCTCCTATATTTTAGAGATAGCTTAGTACTTCTTTTAACTTTCTTCGAAAACTAAAATACTTATTAGAGAGTATTCGCGTGACTTCCTAAAGAGATTTTCAAAGAGAATGTCATACAGCCTGTTCGTTAATTCTAAGAATTAAGACGAGAGTGTGTGGCAACAGAACCCAGGTTGGGCCATTATTCCTGTCCCTGGACGGTGTTTTACCCAGAGAGCCGCTCCTGCCCGGCATCGGGGTGACTGGAGAACAGCCCTTCTTGGGATCTGAAGCAGGCGTTGCCTTCACACCCCCGACATCTTCCCTTGCCTGACCGAGGCCACCCTCCTCGCTACAACGGGCTTTTCCCCTTCTACTTGATGGGAGCCCGAGGGAGCACCTCAAAGCAGCTGGGAGGGAGGCGTCTCCACTCCACGTGCGGACTCCTGTGGGTCCTTCCTCTTCACACTGTGAGCGCCTGCAGCGGGCAGGATCCCTGCCGGGACGAGGAGATGGGCGAGAGTCAAGTAGCTCTCAGTTTCCTCTAGAAGACTGATATACAGATTAAAACTCACAATACCATGCATTCATTTGGTTGCTTCACCAAGTTCTTCTGGCTCCAAGCACAGTATTTCCTTCACGGTGATCACTGTAATTGCATACTCACCTGTGAGTTTACTATGTTAAAGTAGGTCTTCCCCAGGAGGCTGTGAGCTCCAGGAGGGCAGGATGCTCTCCAGTTGTGCTCACTGGGGCATAACTCATGCTTAGCTCACTGTCGGATGCTTAGTGGGTACCCAGAAATATTTGTGAGTAAATCAATAAGTGAATGAATGTACCAGGTGAGAGGAAACTGTGTGGGAGGGGCTGGAGAGGGCTTCCTGGTGGAGGTGATAATCTAGGTTTGAAAAATGAATAAGTGCTACAAGGCAGAGAATGTTGAGGGAGAGGTCATGACTAGGGTTTAGCCAGGCAGAGGGTACTGAAACTACAAGGCAGGAAGGTGTAAAATGCCACACAGTGTAGTTAAGGGCGATCCATCCTTCTGAAGTATGGAGTATGAGAGAGAAATGATATGAAACAATTAGGCTTACAAGTAGGAGACAGATCTTGAAGGTCTTAGGTGTTGTGCGGTGGAGTTGACCTTCACCTGGAAGCAATGGGGAGCTACTGACAGGTGGCACTGGCAGAGGAAGAAAACTGCCAGACCAGGCAATGAGGTGTCCCAATTTAAGTCCTGACCTGTGGCCAGTCCGCAAGTAGTCACCTTGAGAAGGCATGTTAGTCCCCATACCCGCAAGGTGCCTTTACTATAAAATAAGACAAGTGAGCCTCAGAGCTCTGTGCTGCTGTGCTTATAAAGATTACCCAGCTGTGAAAGCCCATGTATCAGTTATGTTACCCTGTGACATGAGGCTACTGGGGAGGGGTGAGGAGGGCTCTGTGATGGGAAATTGGAGATTCTGCACCATGAGCTGAGATATGTAGAGGCTGATCTGAAAAGGCAGGGAGCAGGCCTGTGCGCTTTATTTTAAAAATATTCAACTTAAGACCATGGCAAACTATCTAGAGAATATGAAATTGATTTTTAAAACAATAATATTCACAAATGATTATTTAACCTGAAATTCAATTGCTCCTATACTATTTTTCTTCCCTCCTTTCCAAACAGTTAATATAGGTTTAAAATATTTAAGATGATACTTTAAAATAAAAAGTAGATTTGCCAAGCAGAAAATTAGGAAGTGAGGAAAGAATTTGTCACCAGGACATGGCTAAATTCGGACAAGAAAAACTGAGAGGACAGCCCAAGTTTGCATTCCAGGGATCTGAGATGAGGCAAAGTTTCCTAAACAATGCATAGACTATTTCAGCCTAGTAGGTTTAGATGAAACTCAGACACAGTTGAGGGACTAGAAAGAGAAACTTTGGGATATTTTCCAAAGGAAGTGCTTTAACTTTCAAAGACTAATTTAATTTTTAGGCAAAATGACCAATGGAAACGGTCTCATTCCTCATTATAGGAAGAGAGGTAATAGGGATTGGAATTAAGCCATATAATAATACAGCTACTGAGAACATACAGTATTCTACCAATGGTCAACTGATGGCTTAGAGAGAAATTCTTTTTGTGTGTGTTTCGGCTGGATGATCAGTTAAACTAAAGGTGTTGGTACCTGGTGCATCCTATAGCAAATCTGTGAAAACAGGAGGTGTGATATTAATATATTCCCTGTAGCATGTATTACTGGGCTTGATTTTCCTTTTCTGGCCTGGGAGGATGCAGAGAAGCATCCTCCTGAGCCGCAAAGAGGAAAATATCTTCTCAACATGGCAGTTAGTCTCCAAGGTAACCAAGCATGAGCCCAGGGCTGCTCAGCCCCCAGTGGCACGGCCACACAGCTGGCAAGCACTAAGGGAAGAGCAGGGGTTCTTCTCAGTGCTATAAATCACCACTGATGAATTCCCGATTGGGAGCCTAAGTGCAGCGCGGCAGCTCCTGGCTGTCCCTTCCTCTTCCTCCTCTTGGCTCAGCTTTCAGCTGAGGCTACACAAAGACAAACACAGATACAGGCAGCAGCCAACACTGACACAGGATAGACTGCACGACAGGGGCTGGAGAATCTCAGGCTGGTTTTACAGGTAGGAAAAGTATAAAGCCAATTCTAAGAAGCCTGAATTACACTTGCCCCATCTCTTAATGATTTCATATTCAGCTGGGTCTAAGCTGCCTCCATGCTACACTGCAACAGGCCTTAAGGAGCACAGGTCATGCCTTTACCTTGAGTGCAGTCATGAAAGGACAAGGTTCTAGCTTTTTCTCTACTCTAAAAGCAACAGGATAAAGTGAGCTGGGGCAGAAAATGGCTAGTTTGAGGGTTGCAACGGTGTGCTGCCACCCCCCACACTCTACTTAACCCAAGCTGGTGATAACATTTCATCACTGTCATAAGCTCTAAAATTCCCTATAAAACTTAAATGAAGAAATTAAATACCCTGGAGGGAAGAATAAACGGTACACTCCATTCTTTCCCCTGCCAATTCGAACCTTGCTATTCCAAGACAGATGAAGGCAGGTTAAAATCAGAGTATTTATAAAAGCATAGCACACAATTTCTCATTCTTCTACCACTTATTATTGATCACCGCATAGAAGATGGTGCCTGGGCTGTGTACTCTAAAATCAATAAGGAAAAGAAACCAAAGATAATCTAAAGTTTCACTCACTTGGGTGATGATCCAAATATTTCAGAGTCACATTTCTTGAAGGAAGCCAAATGTTCCTCCTGCTTTATCAAACAAATATACTGAGAAATTTCTGGCTTACTTCATGACATATAAAAGTAACAATAAATCCAGTAAGCCTCTATCTTGGCAGCTAAAAAGGAAGAGAAAGATTTACTTGCACAACAGCTTCTGGGGGAGCCACTGTTAACAGGAATTCAGATTCCTTTCATATGTCCTGTATTCACGTAAAGGCAAAAAATCTTCTATAATCAAAATATGCTTAATCCTCTTTGGACAAGACCCTAATTTCCTACTTCTGAGACATATGGCAATTAAAGCTTGGTGCATTATTTTGTTTCTTAAGAAGTGTTTAAAAAGCTGCTTTCACAGATAACTAGCTTGACAGGATAGTTTGCATCCTCCATAATTGAATGTACAGTCAGCCTACTTTCACCACTTATAAGGGCAACCATAATTGATTAATAAAAAGTAGCAAAGGATTAAAAAAAAAAAAAGCCCTGTGTTTAAAAATGGCACCAAACCCTGTATTTTTCTGAGTACAGCAAATATTCTTATTACATGTACCAGGTCATGAAACATGCATTCATAAAGGGACTGCTTTCCATTGAATGGCAACATCCAAAATCTCCACAGTGTATCCAAGAGAAAGGAAACTTTATATGATCCATATGAGCCCTACAAAAGTAGAAAAGACAGGTGAAAATTCAATTCAAAGATCACTAATTGGGAGTTTTTTCTTCTTCCCCTCAGAAAATTCCTTTTAGATGTTAGGAACAAGTGCTTTTGGTTAAAAACAGAGGGTAAAACTGGTTCTCTAGCAACATTTGGCATTAAATTATTACCAGAAATGGCCTTGTAAAATAAGGGCCCATATATTGCTATATATAGATGATTAGAGTCTACTAGTCAAAGTTACTAATGGTAAGAGGGACTGTGATAGATTTGAATGACCAGCATTTTCCAGTGGTTCCAGTAAGGCTGACATTAAAAATATTCCTCTCCTAGGGCCACTTTTGAATACCAGATACCAGCATGTTAGCGTTAGAAATTAACCCAAGCCAACTTGGCTGCTTAAAGATGGCCAGTCTGTCTGTAAACACTGGTGGTCTCTGTTGATTAGTGCCAGATGGGATGTTATCAGTGAAAGCAAGTTTTGGATAAAATGTACCCAGAAGTACACAACATTTATTAGCAAGCAAGTATAAAAACCATGATACACAAGCTGCTCTTCTAAGCTCAGGGAAATCCCCCACTCGTCTTGCGGCTCTCCCATGCAACTCTGCACGCAAGGATGTCTCAGAGGATAATGTAACCATACAGAACAGCCCATCTTCTCATCAGCTCAGGCTCAGAGCCTTGGTGAGGTGCAAAGATACAGGACCAAGCTGAGCTCAGGCTCTAACTGTATGAGGCTGGTAGAGGGTCACTATGGTAATAGACAAAGGCTGCTGGGCTTGCCAGAATCTTAGCCCTTTCTCACTTGAGGGCAATGGTCCCCGTTTCATCTCTCTAGCCAGCACTTCTCTTGGCCACCACTTATTTCACCAGTATGAAATTATTTTCTAACAACCCTCATACTGAAGAGCAATCTTCTGAAATGGAATTTGGCAACAATGTTGGAAGCACTTATGGAGAATTCTCAAGAGCTTAGACTACCGATGACGGTACTTGAAGCACTAAGTAACCACTGCCTAGAGTGTACATTAAAATAACTTTACCTCATGCACATTCACCACATTGTGGACTTGCTGGATGTTATGGATTAGGTCATGTCACCCCCATAAGACATGTTCAAGTCCTGACCTCTGGCCCTGTGGATGTGAAGTCATTTATAGATAGGATGCATGAAGATCCAATTGGTTAAGGTGAAGGCAAACTGAATCACGGTGGGCCTTCTTCTGATATGACTGGAGTCCTCACAAGCAGAGGAAATCTGGACGCAGGGTGAGGAGAGGGAAGGAAGCAGATGACCACGTGATGGAGGTAGAGCCTGAGTTATGGACTGCCAGCAAGTCACCACCAGAATACTACCGACTTCACACCAAGTACGATCCTTTCTATACCTCGAGTTTAGACTTCTAGCCTCCAAAACTTTGAGGAAAGAAATTCCTGCTGGGTAACCCACCTAGTTCGTGGTACAACAGCCCTGAGAATAAGCAGTCCCTGCAAACTAAGTCAATGTATTTCAAAGTAAATTAGCACAGAGACGAGATAGGAACTCATGTGGTTTTGTTGCTCCCTATTTACTTTTGTATCTCAGCTTTCATCAAACAGGTGATTGGATGATTTTCCTCCCAAGATATCTGTCCAATTATGTTGTTTTCAGTCCCAAAAGAGTCACACAAGAACTTGAAAACCTACTAGAGAGACAAGGAAAACAATTTTGTGGAGAGTTACATAAAATGGTACTTCAGCTTTAGATGGGGGACCTGCCACTGAACATATGATGACTAAGCTTTTCAAGGTAAAACACACTCTTCAAGAGTTTAGACATTGTGGCTGGTGGGTCATGAAGAATTAACTTTACCCAAAGAAAGCTCTGGCCTTTGTTAAGGCTCCTGTGGGGTTACCTCCAGACCTTTGGAATTTCTCAAGTGATAGAAGTGTCTTTGACGAACACCCCACTTGGTATTTATACTAAGGAGATGACTCAGTGTGGGGCTTTGAGCATGTCAATATCAGCCTGACCTCTAGGAGGGGAGGAGAGCTGGAGATTGAATTCAACCCATCAGGCATATCTATGCCATGAAGTCTCAATAAGAAGACTGAGCACCAAGCTAGGTGAGTTTCCCTTGTTAGCAATATTCTTTGAGGATCTTCACACACTCATGGGCAGGAGAGTAAGCATCCCTGAGGACAAGGAAAGCTTCATGTTTGGGAACCTCCTAGACTCATCCTATGAGTTTCTTCATTTGGCTGGTTCTAATTTATGTTTTCTTGCTATAATGAAACAGTAGTAGTAAATATAACACTTCTCTGAGTTCTTTGAGTCATCCTAGAAAATTATTGAACCTGAGAGAGTCTGTGGTGATCCCCGAATTTACAGTGAGATGGTCAGAAGAGAAAATGGTCCTGGGGACCCCTGAATTTGCAGCTTGTGTTTGAAGTGAGGGAAGTCTCCTGGAATTTGTGCCCTTCTAACTGTGTAGCCTGGCCTAACTCTGGGTAGGTGGCTTGTAGTGTATCTTTTTTTTTTTGCATGGGCAGGCACCAGAAATCAAACCCAGGTCTCCAGCATGGCAGGTGAGAACTCTGCCTGCTGAGCCACCGTGGCCCACCCTGTAGTGTACCTTTTTCAACCACAAGTCTTCACAGACATTTACTTCACAGACAGTTACTTTTGAGGCAAATATTAGCACATGTAATTCTAATTAAAGCCTCTGCATTTGGAACTGAAAAATACTATTTCTACCACTTAGAAACCAGAATGAAGATGAAAATTCTATGAATCTGTTTCTGTTTCATACCTTACACGTACTGTTGATGGAAATTTTAGAACTTTAAAATAAAAGGTTCTAGAGGACTCCTTATTCAGGTGGTATAACTGTGGGGATTTATTGTTGTTGTTCTTGACAGTATGGATAAGACAAGTTAGAAAAATTTAAATAGTGCCCTGAAGGGATCATGTAGGTTTGTATAATTTATCCTCTCATCTTTGTATGTCTATGTCAACACACCCTCCAACAATTTGGAAATGTATCTGATGACAGAATTTTTATTTTGAGTAACCCCTCTTAATATCCTATATAATACTATAACATACTTTGAGAAATGCTGGTAATAAACTAGCCCAGACAGAACGAGGTTAAAAAGAAAAGTTTTTGCATAAAAAGTTCCTATAAACTTCTCTCAAGAAACTATTCAGTGTCTAGCAAACCAGTAATATTTCCTGCATCTGAAACACACCTTTCTTGCATATTTTAAACCTATTTCCTGATTTTCTGTCCTCAGTGGAGATGAAGAATAATGGGTCACCAGTTTCGTCGTGTGGATTCATAATTCATTTAGAGAACCTTATAAGAACATCCATCTATGTTCTTTGCTGTAACAGCAATAAGTTGAATTCATTAAAATGTCCTTGGCCTTAATCTGCAGTGAGGAAGGAGAACCTCTGTGGCTCCACTTGGAATGCCATGGTACTTAGAGAGTACTGCAGGTTCACCTGGGGGTAGGCTCTAAAGTCAGTGAACAAAACAAAATGCACACATAGAAAAAAAAATTACTCTTGAAAATTCATTAGAGAAACTCCATATGGGAGAGTGACATACCACGTATTTCTCAAGAAGCCAAACCACAAAAGTCATTCTTTAGAATAGAAACAAATGCCTGTCTCTTTGACTGAGCCCTAAAGAAGACTGTATCAAGAGGCCAACTCGTATAAAAAAAAAAAATGCATGTTTTTAAACACTGGAATCCTAGTCAATACAGCAAAATGCTGGTAGCATGAGGGCTCACAGGAATTGAGATTGACTGAGAGAGGGACAAATTCACCCTTTTCATCTTCTACTCTCTCCTGGGACTACACTCACTAAGCACAATACAAGGAATTTACTTACACTATTTTGGTTGCTATTCTCTTGCTTCTCTTTCATGGTTTTTGCTTATTAAATTTTTGCTGACCCAGTATAATTGAATTTACATAAATATACCTATGAGGCAATCTCAATATTTTAGTCAAGTTTAGAAGATAAATATAATGTATATGTAAATATATATTTACACATGTATTAGATATTTTAAGTATAAGCCAGCCTAAATCTGTTTAATTTTGTTTTATTTCATTGCAATAAAAATTCAGCAAACACCTACTACACACAGTGAGTGAAGGGGTTGTTGCAATGAATGCAACATTACTTCTGCTTCCAAGGACTTTTATTTTCGGCATGGGCAGGACCTGGGAATTGAACCTGGATGTCTGGCAGGTGAGAATTCTGCCACTGAGCCACCGTTGCCTACCCTCCAAGGACTTAATTGATCAAAATATGAACAAATTAAATTACATTCTGAGTAAGACTATGCCAAGTATCTTAATCGACTAAATCCCCCTCATTCACCTTGCATGAGTTCTCTTAAGAGTCCTATTCCCCATCCTCAGCAATGATTCTTTTAGTAATACTGAGCAACTGATCATTCATTCAATATACTTGTGTGCAGTGCCACACTCGTGTCCCACACTATTCTGGTTTCTCAGGGAAACATCAAGTTGCTGAACAGAGAAAAACTCCCTGCCTTCACAGAGCTAGCATTCTAAGTGTGGTGGGAATGGTGTTTCTAGAGACACTGCAAACAAAGAAGTAAATTAGGTATTATTAAAAATGCAGGAAAAAATGATAGAGCATGATAAGGGGTTCCTGCCAGTGTGGGTGGATGTTGGTGACAATTTCACACGGGTGCATCCAGGGAAAGCCTCATTGAGAAGGGGCTAATTTAGCAGACTTGAAAGAGGAAATCTGAGAAAGAGTGTTCCAGGCTGAGGAACCAATAGAAAGCTATGTAGGCAGGAACGTGCCTAGGGAACATTATGGAGGTCACTGTGGCAGGTGCTGAGTAAGCAGATGAGGTCAGTGAGGTGGTGGGGAAGGTACTGGGGTGGGGATGGTGGGATCAGGGCTCAGGTCCCCTTGGAACATGTTTACCTTTGTAAGGACTTCAGTCCTTACTCGGAGAGAAAGGGATGCTGCTGGAAGGTTTTGGGCAAAGGAATCGTGTGATCTGACATGTTATTCTGGCTGCTGTGCTAAGAATAAACTGGGGGGATAGTGCAAGGTTAGAAGCCAAGAGGTAAGTTAGGGGAGAGGATGGTGGCTTAGACCTGGTGGTAACAGAGGAGGTAGTGAGACGAATTCAGATTCTGGATATATTTTGAAGGTAGAAAAGACAGTATTTAGTGATGGATATAAGCTAGAGAGAGAGGAATCAAGATAAACATTTTGGTCTGAGCAACTGGTAGTATGGCTTTTTGTCAAAAAGACTGTGGTGGGCAGGCTTGCTGGGTAAACTGGGAGGGCAGTTTCTGCTGTGTGAAGACTGAGACATAGCTGCCGTCCAAATAAAGAAGGATTTCCATTGTGCCCTCCTCCTGACACAGCCACTCTTGCATTTACTATTTAATTCTTTCTACTGACATTTCAAGAAGACAGTATCAACATTTCCAAGTGTATAAATTACAACAAAGTTATACAATTTGCTTAAAGATTCAAAGATAAAGCTCTAACCCTCACTTGCTTAATTTCCTAAATACGAGGCTCCCATTCTTTCTAGGTAAGCACCTCTCAATAAGTGACTTGCAGGGATATTTTGTTGTTTATATTTTTTCCCCACAGCAATTTGTGTCTATCACGTTTGCCTCACTCATAGGCTCTCCAGACAGCATACTTAGAACCTAAGTACTAGATCCGCTCTAGGGAGCTGGCATTAATCACCGCAGGCTCCAGGGCAGTAAGCAATTTCCAACAGGCCTTTGTGATGACTTGATTTAGCTGCTTTTAACCTTAATTATACTTTCTTAATTTTTAAATTTAAATTAAGACAGAAAAAGGACGTGAAGCTTTAAATAGCTATTTCATGTTCTGAACAGAAATAGAAAGGAAAGGGTGATTCTAGTTCTTTCAAAAATGGCTTTTGCCATTGAAGTTCTCAGAAATTCAGAAGTATGGCAAGACTAAGCAGTGAGTTCTTTTCATGAGTATAGAGTTAGAAAAAATAACAGATTTTAAAAACTCAGTTTACCATTTGAAAAGTAGCAATTATTTTTAGCATAGCAAAATAATACAGATTATGAAATCCTGCTGGGAGTCACAGAGTACAGAAAAAGAATAAAAAATCAGAAAAAAGAAAAAAAAAAAGCTGTGGTGATATCTCTTCTTTCCACAATACAATTATCCAATTCTTCCATCAATAATATCACTGACTCTTAAGGAGTAAGAGTAAACATGGATGTTTATTTAAATGATCCTTAGTTTCTTTGTTTTATATAAAAGTTGACTGAGCATTCAAAACCAAGCCTAAATTCATTTTTAAGTAAAGTTCAGAGCAAATAGCGCTCATCCTAATTTTACTGGACTGTACCTTATTTGTGAATGACAGTTTTTGTTTCCAAACTCCAAGGGACGTCTGGCACATAGTAGAAGCATAGTAGAAGAAATAAATATTGCTGCTTTGGATGAAAGCCTCATGGAACACAACTTTAAAAACCGTAACAGTACACAAACCCATGGATGAGGATGAGGAGCTGTGGTTCTAGGGTCCAGAGAGCCCCCCGGAGACGTACCTGAGGGATTGGCACGTGACGCTGCAGACCCGGAGCCCTGCAGGAAGCCGGAGGAATAGAGGGCGGCAGATTCTGCGAGTTGTTCTTCTCCCAGCCACCAGATGAAGGAGCCGTTCACACGAAGCATCAGTCCCGATCATTGGCCCAGCTTCGGCAGAGCCAGCTCCTGCTCAGGACTCTGCCCTGCTTTGTCCAAGTATCCTTCACTGGCCCTTAGCCACAGGACTGGAGTGTATATTTATGTGTACGGCTTGTCACCAGTGGGAAAGCCAGGAAACGCTCCAGAAAAGTTTCAGCGAAGGTCCCCTTGTGTTCTTGATTTCCCATATGGCTGTGAGCTAAGCTCTTTGACGTCAGTTTCTTCATTTGTGAAAGCTGGCCCAGGTAGGGATTCTCAACTCTGGCTACACAGTGGAATCACCTGAGGAATCACCCTTTTAAAGAACGTTCCTGAGCCAACCTGGACCAATCAAACACCAATGTCATTTACACAAACACATGGACATGAAAATTTTTAAAAATCCCAGGTGATTTTAATGTCCAGCCTAGTGTTGAAAGCCACGAAGTAGATAATCTTCTCAGTCCTTCTAGACTTCGGGGATTCTATGTTTCACGTGGCGAGACTTGTATTACACAGTATGAGCCACCAAGTCTTCCCATGCTGTGAGCAGCAGAGCCCTAAGAGACACATTGACCATGGGCTTCCCTTTGTCATTTGAATGAAGAGGGGGAAGTTTTCCTAAGCCTTTCACTGCTCTGGGAAGTCCTTTCAGAACTTTTGGTGCTCTTGTCTCTGTCAGATACATCAAACGTGCCTAGCAGCCTCATCTGTAGCCCCTTTTTGTAAGGCACATTGTTTGACCTTGCAGATAAAGGTGCCCTGTTCCTAGAGGAAAGGAGCTGGTTAAATTCAGTTCAGATAATTCAGAAGCCAAAACCTCTGTTAACAGGACTTTAAAGGCAGATGACATGCTAGCTTGTGTTCAGAGAAAGAGATTATAGTTGGACACTTGAAAGGACCCCGCATGTGGAGGAGGCTGGAGGCAACCCCTCTCCTGCCCCAGCAGTCCCCTGCACAGTGACCTCTTTGGATGTTCTACTGAAAGAAGGCTTCAGGTCACTAGAGATCTACTCTCATGGGTCTTTGCTGTTTCACTGCTGTGTCTCTCCCTTCGGAATTCTCTAGACTTTGACTGGTATCTGCTGTTCAGGTTAGCATATTAAAATAGGTGGATTTGATTTCCAGACTGCAGTGTTGGGTTGTCCTCCAACTGCACCTCTCTGGTGTGTGACTTCCGGTTACCTCACATGCCCTGTGGCCTCTCCCAAATGTGGGTCATGTTTGGGGCTTCATGCCCAGTGGCTCCCTTGCTGACCCTGAAGATTGTGTGCTGCACCCAAGGGAACACGGGGTGCTCAGGACTGCCCATGCACACGCGGGCATTGTCTGTCCCACATCTAGGTGAATGAGGCCCCAGAAGAGTTGAAAGAGATTCACTTTTTTCAACACTTGAATTTCCCAGATCATACCAGGAAGAAGCAGATGTTATCAGAAATAAGTGAGTTCTCAAGTAATCTTTGCAGGGTGGGTGGATGCTTCCAGGAATGGATGTCCATGTGTAGTGAGGGCCAGAAAATGGTGTGCAACTCAGAGATCCGGCTGGGGTCTTCCTCTGCCAGCTGATTAGGATCTTGAATGGCTAAGGACAAGGCTGTGAACTGCTCTTATATTTAATCCTGAAATTTGGAAATTTATTCTTCTTTAGTAAATACATTTTCATCATATTCAGCAAAAAAGAATAAACATGAGAGAGGCAGGTAAGTATTAAATAATTTAAAGTTTGAAAATATTATCCTGTGTAGGCCAATAAAAAAGATAAAAAATACTTAATGATCTTGAAAAACTCTGCCAGACATGTGTTACTAGATAAGTAAAATGGAATGTTCCATTACATATAACCTAGGAAGAGGGATTTGTATGAGATTTAGGCCCAGAACAAAGAGAATAACTTCACAGTGATATACCAATAAAAAAGGAAGGCCTTGGGAAAGACTTAACTCAAGGGCCTCTGACCTTCAGGCAGCCATTGCACAAAAAAATTTTGTTTCCATTGTCTGTTTTGTACTAACCACCAATGGAGCAGAATGGAGAAATCCAGCAACAGCAGCACCAGATTGTATGAAGGACAGCAAAAGAAAATGATTCATTCCTTCTTTCTTGCTTATTTTTGCTAAACTTCCAAACACCTGTAAAAGCATCTCTAAGGTTTTCTTTCTGTAGTTTGCTCAGGTGGTAAGCCTAATGACCATTTATAAATAAGGCACTGAACCTTTCCATTTTTTGTTCCCTTTGATACCTTCAAGTGTTTTTTTTTTGTTTTGGGAGTGCATGGTCCCAGGAATCGAACCTGGGTCTCCCGCATGAAAGGCGAGCATTCTACCACTGAACCAACTGTGCACCCTGATACATTCAGTTTTAACAGAGTAGCTTAATCTATGGTTCTGTTCTCCTGCTACATTTGAACATACTTCTCAAAATGTGTTTAAGTATTAAATACTTGACAGTATCTCACTACCATTCGCTCTTACATCAAGAAGGTAAAGGCACTTCCGCATTCCCTGGGGTGGAGGATGAATGGAGGTGGAAGGCACAGGTTTAATTTTCAAAAGCAACAGGAGTATCAAACATAGACTCTGGCCATGTAAACACAACTAGACTTGAAATATATAGACTTTAAAAAGCTGTTCAACTGAATATCATTTCTCTTAAGTTTGGTTATTTATACAAAATGGAGAGAGGAGCCTCATTGTGCTCCTGGCTTGAAGCTGTGGCAATTTCATGACGATGATGATGACAGTTATTCAATGCCCCCTATGCACCAGCCATTCTTCTAAGTATTTTACATGGTCTTCCCTGCTTCAACCTCACAACAGCCTCACACTATGCAGGGACAAGGCTCAGAGAAGTGAACTCACACACTTCTGACCGGTCAGTGGCCGGGGCTGGCCTGGGACTCAGGTGCATGCCATCACTCCACTCCACAGCCTCCCCTGCTCCCAGGTTTAGGAATCTTGATTTCTCTCCTCCACGGTATACCTGAGCTGCCTCCAACTGGAGGGGACCTGCTCCTGAGCCCATCAGAGAATGGAGTGGGTGTGAGACCTGCGGTATGTTTCTGGGGATCTGACAGACAAACCAGTAATGGTAAAACCAATTTACAGAAGAACTAGAAGGAATCTTGGCCAGCAATCATCCACTTACCCTATGTACAGCTGGGGAAACAGAAACCCTTGGGGAGAAAGGCCTTGCCCAAAGGGAAACCTCCTATTGGGCTGAGAAGAATAGATGAGAAGTCAAAGACTTTCCAGTGATGGATGTACAAAAGGAAACATGAAGAAAGACAGGGACCCCAGGAATGGATGTTGACTAAATTCGCTTTTCAATGTTGTTAAAAATCTGCTATGAATTCATAAAGTCTCTAAAATTTCCAGATTTATTTTAAAAGAATGCCCTCTGGTGCCAAGCCAGACTGTGTAACTCAGATTCTCCTCCCTTTGGTCCCTTTCAGAGCTTGTTCACATCCCTCCCACTTCCTGACACTTCCAATCCCTGAAATCCATTCCTGCTTTAACTGATCACCTTCGTGCCTTGGACTCCAGGAATCCTGATCCTGGATCTGGGACATCCAGGCTCCTCTCCTCTAATCCTCCATCCCAGAGTAATTTCAGGACCTGAAAATTTCCCGCATGTGCCACGGCAGAATGTCTTCAGGAAATCCAACTGTAAAATGATAGATAGCATCAAGAAGTGTGTGGAGCTGATGGAAAAGAGGTTTCTAGGATGAGAATTTTCTTAAGAATATGTACCGCTTCTGAAAAAAAAGGTGGTGGTGGGGAAGAAACAGTTAAATTCCACTAAGCATTGAAATGCAGTATTCAAAGAGACTGAGAATGATTTAAGAGGAAGCTCACAGGAAGGTTGAGGGAAAAGCTGCTCAACAGCCCAAAAGCCTACGCTTGCAGCCCAGACTCTGAGACAATATATTTAGCATATGATCATACAAATCACAGAAAAAAATAGAGACTAATGATAGAAAGAATAACATGTGTCCTGGAGCCTGGGAATTATTGAATGTTTTGAGCCAGGGAGCAGATTTTTGCGCAAAGGTGATTTCCTAGGATTTTCTCCCTGCAGATGAATTATTCTGCTGAGAAACGGTCCTGGGCATCCGTAGGAGGGAAGATGATGATGAATGTACCCAGAAGCCTTGAGCACTTGCAGGAAAGTTAGCGAGAACTTTCCTGAACTCTGCATTTGTGCCCCATTCTGCCCAGCAGAAGGGGTAAGGTAGCCCCTGTTTATAGCTTCTCAGCCTAGGTTTCTACCCTTCTCTCCTGACTCTTCACCCTCACCCAAGAAATGCCTCTTCACAGTCCTGGAAAAATCCCCCTTCCCAGTTTCCCTTCTGTGTGAATTCCATCTGCTCATCATTCCTGAAGGAACTGAAGCTGAAGACATAGTCACTACCCAGATGGATGATTACTGATAATTGGCCTCTGAGGGTCCCCTCTGGAGACATTCCTGTGAAAAGCCTGGAGGAAATCCTCCACGGGGATGCGCTGTTTGAATGATCACTATAGGGGTCTCTGGTAAAATGTCAGAAAAGCTGAACACAGCCATGCAAGATCCATAGACTCAGTCATTCTTCATCTCCCTTATTTCACTGATGCTTACTGAGCACCTATTATAGGCAAGGCACTATGTAGTTAGTAATACAGCTAGGAAATTACAAATACAACCACTACTTCAAATTTACAATCACCAAAACTTTGGGGGCAAATATCACTATGAGTTCATGCAAGCATAAGGGGAATCAGTACTTCAGATTACCAAGATATCCTGGCCCAAACTGCAAATGAATTCTTATAAATCTGTTTTGTTCTACACTAATATGCTAATACAGCCTGTGGTCTTGTTATTTTTTTGTTATTGAAAAGTATCTTCATTTTATTATTGATTTGGTTAGCTATTGTTTTTTTTTTTTACTACATTTTAACTGAAAGGGATCTTCTGTAGGCAAAGGGTTTTCAGCTGCTTTCAGTTCAAATGAATAAACACTTATTTAGATTCATTCAACTAACATATCCTGAGCACCTACTAAGCCTTGTCACTTTGCCAGGCACAGGTACAAATCAAATAAACAAGCAAAACTACAGACAAGGCATAGGTCCCATGCTAGGAACGTTTGCACTCTGGTGATGAGGTCAGACATCATTTAACTTTACATTTGTATGTGACCCATGATTATTATCACTTCTAAAGTGACAAAGGGGAAGTACTGAGATTAAGGTGTGCAAAGGATGCAGTGTGAGCTTGAAGGGCTATCTATTCACCTCTCAAATAGTAACCTATTAGGTGAAGTAAAATGTCAACCCCTTGGTCTTCTATTCAAGGTCCCTACTTTCTAAACCTCTGTAATCTCTTTCTTCCACATGTAACCCCCTCTGAGCAGCCAAATTGCTTCCTAATTTTTATCCAAACATGCCACATACGTTTCCAATTTCATGCTTTTGTTCATGTCATTTTCCTGTCTGGATGCTGTCTAATTCATTTAAATTCTGCTTTTCCTTTAGGGACAGGCTCATATTGCACCTTAATTAAGAAATCTTTCCATGCTAAACCAGATCCCAGCTCAGTGCTTGGCACAGGGAAGCAGTATAACTTCACTGAATGAGAATAATTAATTTTTAGCCTGAACCAAATCACATTCTGCCTCTGTCACTCATTTGACATTTCCCTTTACACCCCTGTGGCTACACACGCAGTAAGTTAAGTTGTGAGATGTGGTGGTGGGAATGTGTAGGTGATTGGTTCTGATTTTTTAAAAAAAAATATTCTCTGTGAAATAGAAAGCAAAGTCATTAGCAAAGAGTGATGAAGAAGGAATTGTTAGAGATTTGAGATGAGAGAAGAGGATGTGAAATAGTTGTTTATGAAAGGAGAGAGTGAATTGATTAGGAAATGAGCAGGTTAGCCTAGTGGCACCAAGGGCCCATTTGAGGTAGGTGGTTATAAATTTAAAGGGAATTTAGGGAAAGAATGTAAATCATAATTTGCGTCACATATAGCAAGGCAAAATATCTGGGATAAGGCAATAATGGCAATAGATATTCAAACATGTTCCAATTAAAGGTAAGGTACAAATATAATTTCTTTATTTTCCAACATTGTGTCAAATGAATCTGTAAGCTCATTTTCAAACTCTAGTAAAACCACATCAGTGAAAATCTCAGTTTTGCAGCAATGCCTGAATGTAATAACAGGCAATATTTACTGAGCTGGAAAATTGTTTTCCAAGTAGCAGAAAGTTATCACAATAGGTGAATAGGTGGCAGGTGGAAAGGCTGGTTAAAAGTAGTGACAGTGATTGGATAGACTGGATAAAATATGGAGAAGGGCCACATGGCAAGGGACTGTGGGTGGCCTGCAGGAGCTGAGAGTGGCCCTCAGCTAAAAGGGAGCAAGAAGCTGGGACTTCAGTCTTATAAATGCAAAGAGATGAATTCTTCCAAGAACTGAATGGATTTTTTAGATGAGAACCCAGCTCTGGCTGACACCATGATTATAGTTTTGCAGAGTCAGTAGCTAATCTATGCTTGGATGTCCAACCCACAAAAACCCGTTAAAGAGATAAACGTGTGTTGTTTTAATCTGCTAAATTTTTGGTAATTTGTTACATAGCAGTAGATAACCAGTACAAATAGTGCTCCATATTCTATTTTTAATTCCTTGTTAGTATATGAACGTTTTGAGAAAGAGAAATGCTTGTCTGACAATCTCTATCCTTCCGATATCTATCTACTCTTTTGGTGAGTAGGTAGATGGGGGCTGTGACATGGATGAGCCTGTAGGCTAATCAAGAGCAAAGCTGAGAACAGGCACCAAAGGAGATCCCCAAGATGAATGCAGCC
Organism: Tamandua tetradactyla; assembly: GCF_023851605.1. Taxonomy (NCBI): domain Eukaryota; kingdom Metazoa; phylum Chordata; class Mammalia; order Pilosa; family Myrmecophagidae; genus Tamandua; species Tamandua tetradactyla. Next base: position 93,691,873 of record NC_135333.1, on the reverse strand, counting down.
ACTTCCTTAAGTGAGGAGATGCCACAACTCCACCCCTGCCCCTCCACTGGCACTAAATTGTCCCTGGTGGACAGCTCCATTGCTCAGGCTCCAGATTCTTCCCTATATGGTCTAGAGAATTTGGCTTGTTTTCCAGGTCCTGGAGATGTAGTTTATAAACTTTATTGATTATAAGTGGAATAATGTAGGGGTAGATAGATGGATGGATAGATTGAGGGAGGCAGTCAGTCACTTCTAATAGGAAAAAAAAAACCCTTCAAATCATCTCACTGAGAGGAGCCCCCACTGCTTCAGACTCATGCACAAAGAACATCTGGCTGTTGAGGCCATTATTAGTCAAATTGGATTTTCTCCCTAACTCCCAACCCCGCCCAAAGTTCTCCATTAACAAGCATGCCACATGATTGTAAAATACATTATAAAAATAACCCCCAATCTTAAAATACCCTATGAGACTATAATGAAAAGTATCAAAGAAATTAGTCATAAATAAAATTCAGTGATGTTTCTTCTTATGCAAGGAAACCACAGTAGAGGAAACGAGAAAGAGAAAACTATAAAAAATAGAACCAATGACAGTAATGCTCTCAAACGATCAAAATAAGACTGACTATGTTCCTGATTTATGTCACTGTGTATTGCATACCAGCGTGCTTAGTCCAGCATAAAGGCTGAAAGAGTTGTAAAGGAAAACCCAAGTCCTCCTGGGGGATAAGTATTAATGGCTCCTAGCAGAAAATAGAACAATCAGCCCTCACTGCTTAAATACCCTTTATCTCCAGTGTACATACATTCCATCAGAGTGATTATCCTCATCACAAATGTTGAGAGCAAATTAGTTCATCTTAAAATTCATTACTAACAAAAGATTCCAGTCAATACTAAAATTCTAATTGATGTCTATATCATGTAATATAAAACTAAATTCAGCTGTAGTGCATGTGAGCGGGGTGTGAGGAGGAGGAGGAGGAGGAGGAGGAGGAGGAGATGATGGAGAGAAACAAAATGGACCAAACCCTATAGAGTTCATATTCTCTCATGTAATAAGGGCTACGTTCCTCAGACATAGACACTGAGATCTATTCGAGCAAATAAACCACTCTCAAGCCAAAGTTTCTCATGCTATTGAAAAATAGCCAACTAGAATCCATCTAACTGATCAATCCCTAACTTCACGTTGTAGCTATTTCCACAGAATAACAAAATCTTAAATTCTGAATCTTGGTTCTTCTCCTTAACTCTGGACAAAATCTACCTTTGCTAATCCTCCAACTTGATATTGAGAGTCCTAAAGTATTCTGCAATTTGGAACAGTGTCCAATTTAACTTACCCCTCCAACATGAAGAGTTGTCTTTGTTCTCAGTAAATATAAATAGGTGCAAGAGAAAAAATTCTATATTTAGAATTATTATTAGAATATATTTGGCCTGGAGGGTGGGGTTTGGGGAATGGAAAGATAATATACCTATTATTTCATTTTAATTGCTGTTTTATTTGTTAACTTATTATTCTGTAGCTTTCTAAAATGTAGTTGATTTGAATATAAGTGAAAAATGTAATACATATTAAAGATAATTGTAGCAGGGTAGAGTACTCCACTGCCCCTAAATCCTCTCATCCCCAACTCCTAGAAAGGGAGGATGCCAGAAGAACGTGCTTGCTAAGTTACAGAAGAGACAATTATTGCCAGCATAAATATGCACCAAAATTAGGCAGGAAGAGGTGGTCAATATTAGTAAAAGAAAGATTTGTGGTCTTGTAGTCTGTTATGGATCCTAAGGCTATTTTCTTCCTTCAATATCCGCCCCCATCCCCTGTAATCACACACAGAAGTATCTGTAGGACCTGAATTCTTCCTCTCTTGTTTCCCATACTCCATGACCTGGCCCCAACAAGAAGAAAACTGGACAAAATCAACAGAGTCAGAGGCCAACCAGAAGAAACAGCATGGCAGGAAAAGAGAGAGCTGGCAGAGGTTTTTTTTAAAAAAATAGAAGCTTGATCTTGCGCATACATGCACACATGCATGCACATGCGTGTACAAACACACACAGCCTCTTCTCTCTGAGATCATCTCACACTGCTTTTCCCCTGGCTTACTCTGCTCCACCTATTCCAGACTCCCAGCTGTTGCATGAGCCTTCCAGCACTTTTCTATCCCAGGGCCTTGGACCTTGCTTTCTCTCTGTCTGGAATGCTGTTCCCCAAATATCCACATAATTCTCTCCTTCATTTCCTTCATGTCTCTGCTCAAATGTCACCTTATTTTTGAAGCCTTCTCTGACTTCTTCATGGCATATATCAACACCTGATGCACATTTATACATTATCTAAATATATATGTAAATAAATAGAATCAATACATTCATAAATAAGTACATGCATGCATTATATATGCACCCAATATTAATATGCATATGCATATATATTTATATTATTTGTTGTTAGACTCCAAGCTCCATAAGGTTAGGTCCTTTCTTTTGTCAACTACTCTGATCTCATTATCTGAAAAAGTATGTGGCACTTTATAGGCACTCAATCCATAGAGAGTGAATGATGAGGAAGGAAGAGTGAGTTTAGAGAAGTCAAACTCCCCTGTTTATCAGTTAAGGCGGAACAGGTATGATTGAGAGTTAATTTAAGGAGAAAATAAAGGAATATTTTGTATCATCCTCTGAATTCTGTGTGTATGCTTTCTAATCCAATAAAATTTTTTTTATGGTAATGAACTGTATTTACATACTCCTTCAACATTTATGGACCTAGCTGGGGTTATAAAATCACTTTAAAATAACTCTTACCACTATGGTCCATATGTCACTTGAAAACTTTCTAGGTCTACAAAGCTGTAATTATTATATTGACATTTTTGCTTATATCAAATCCACTGTTTTTTATTATAGAAAAAAATGCCCATAAAGCAGTACCTCTATTTTCATAAGTATTTACTCCTACTGTTTATTGTCCCAGAGTCAAAACCTTTAATAACATGTCCTTAATAACTAATCAAACAGAATAAATAGGATATCCCCACATCAAGCAGTTACCAACTGGCAGGAGAATCTGACTTTCAAAATCTGATTCTCATCTCCATTTAAACTTGTAAACACAGCAAGAAAAGGCCAAGCCATAAAATCATGAGACAGAAGTAAAATCTCTGTCTCAAAACTATGAAAGAACAAAATGCAGAGGAGTAACTGTCCTCCAAGGGCTGCTGGATGCATTAATGTTTGCAAAGAATTTTCAAGATGAAAGTCACAACACACGGGCTAAATCTTACTATTAACTCAGCTGGAGTGATTTGCTAAAATTTCCATGCTGCATTAGAGTCTTTGAAAGAAGTTCTAAAAAAAATGGCTTAATGACTTTCCAAGAAAAAAGTTTTTATACATTCATTACATTCTCAAACACACACTAGGGGAAAGAACAGGCTTATCTGTATGTGGATTCTATTGCCATCCTGAAGGTGCATATTTAACACACCTGATCCAATGACAACCTGTGGGACTCACCACTCTACCTCAATAAGTTGGGAAGGAGTCAAGGAAAACTCTTATTGACACGACAATCCACAATCCAGTGCTCTATTACTTTTATTCCTTCAGATTCATTACAATATAGCAGGCATGTCAAACCACGAACGAAGACCGGATTCTAATAATTCATATTCATCCCCACCATATCATAATGCTACTGGGTTTTTCTTTTACATATTTATATATAATTCTGTGAAAAACAAATTTTAACTGCTAAAATCCAGATGAACAGAATGTACCAGTAGCCATCGGTTTGCAATGGTACAAACCAATGCCCCCACCTTCCCTGCTGTCCCACCTTAACTACTCCCCTTTCCTCCTGGTCCTTCGAGGTTGACAGTGGAAAATCATCAACGATGATCTGGGTCAGGGTTTCTGAGGGAGATTATTCACTCCTCCAACTTTCAAGCCTCGGTGGATAAATGGGTTGAAAGAAGAGAGGGCGGGTATATATAAGATACAAGGAGTATTTCTTTATTCTTTCCTCCCCAGTTGTTAGTATTCTTTGTAAATCATTAAAAGTAAAATAGTGCAGTATATGCAGCTTAACTGCTGCCTCGTTTGGGTTTGTGCATTGAGTTATCCGTGTAGGAGAATGACAACTCCTCTGATAGTAAGGATTAATTTTGCAGTGTCTGGACCTAGGCTATGTGCCTACCAACTTAGTGCAGATTCTCATAATGAGGCAGAACAATCTACCACCATGAGAGCTGAGTCACTAAATTTTGTAGGAAGATCACAAAGCTTTGTCACTGATCACACTCTCATCTGGCTCTTTTAAAAAATATTTTTAAGAGTTTCAATTTCCACAATGTGAAATAATGGATCTAGGGTAAAAACCATCAATGGCTGCTAAAAATACGAAGTTCAAATCTGATGGGGGTGGGTAGAGGCTGACAACATCGTAATCAACTATTCACTTTTAGTATTACACAACAGAAAACCAGATATCTTTCTGCTGGAAATACATGCCACCATGTTTTTTTATGTCCATTTTTTAAATGTTAAAAATGCAAACCTGATAAGATCAAGTTTCTAGGTTTAACTACCAGCTTACCACAAATACAGGATAACAATAACAACAACAACAACAAACAAATTAACGGATAGCATGCAGATATAATAATCAAAATCTAGAATGTGGGAAATTGCAGAATAGATGATCAGTGTCATCAACAGATACATTGCAAGGGAAAATGAAAAGAGATAGGAGGAACTATAGATTTAAAATAACTTAGGCTTCTTAAATGAAATGTGTAGATTTGTTTATGTCCTGATTTGCACAAAACAGCTATTAAAAAAATATTGATGAGCTAATCATAGCAATTGAAATATTGATTGAACTTACGATGATATCAAAGAATCTGTTGATTTTTGATTATGTAAGAGTATTTGCCTAACTATCAAATATACATTAAAATGCATACCTATGCATTTTAATTTTTGACTGAAATATAAAATTTATACTGAAAAGTCCACAAGTGTTGATCATACATATCAATAAATTAACACAAAGTAAACACACTCATTTGTTTTCCACAGTACCAAGAAAATGGCCAATCAATAATTCTTATGTTTCCTTCCAACACAATAAGTAACTGGGATGCTGGCTTCTTTTTCTTCTTCTTATTTTGCATGGGCAGGCTCCAAGAATCAAACCCAGGTCTCCAGCATGGCAGGCAAGAATTCTACCTGCTGAGTCACCATTGCACCACCCTCTGACTTCTTTTTTTAACTTTTTTTTTTTGACATGGGCAGGCTCTGGGAATCCAACCCGGATCTCCTGAATGGCAGGCAAGAATTCTGCCACTGAGCCACCATTGTACCACCCTAAGATAATGGCTTCTAACATGGTTATCTAAGTGATGTGATTTGGTCTATCTTCTTTTTATATATCTGCTCATCTGAGTGTGTGATGACAGCTCACTGAGCCACGTGGTTTGCACATACACCTCAGAGTCCTTTTGCATTCACTGCTTTCCTGGTGAGGAACAGTGGGTGGCAACTGTCTCATTGAGTCTTTTATTTTTCCTTCCCAGATCCTTTATTTACTCAGAAATGTCACTCCTGTATTCATTTGGTGAAAAGAGGAATTAGATGTCAGCAAGTCCCTTAAAAAACAGAACATGTCATATAATCATCCTAACCATGTTGAACTTTGAGAAATAACAATCCCTAAGATAATGTCACACAATTAAAATCTATTAAAGTGACAGCAAAGAAGTCCAATCACTTTTTTTATGCTTACCTTTCTTACCATCTCAGTCTTGAGAGAAAAAAGGATTTCTTCTTGGTGAAATTTTTTAGATGGGGGAGGAATGATTTTTAATAGTGCCAGGAAGATAAGGAGTTGGAGGCTATTCTACCATGTTCTACCATACTGGCCTTTTTGCTTCTGCTCTCCTACCTCTTGACAATTGTTGATGTTTGTGTTAGTTAGATTCAGGTGTCAACTTGGCCAGGTGAGCATACCTAATCTTGTTGCTGCGGACATAAGCCAATGGTACGTGAACCTCATCTGTTGCCAATTACATCTGCAGTCAGCTAGGAGGCGTGTCTGCTGCAATGAGTGACGTTTGATTTAATTGGCTGGTGCTTAAATGAGAGCGCTCAATGTAGCACAGCCAAAGCAGCTCGGCATTCCTCGTCTCAGCACTAGCAGCTCAGCCCAGGCCTTTGGAAATGCGGAAAGAAGTCACCCCGGGGAAAGTTGTTGGAACCCAGGGTTCCACGTAAGAAAGAACCTCAGTGGAAAGTTAGCTGCCTTTCCTCTGAAGAACCAACAAAATAAATCCCCTTTTATTAAAAGCCAATCCATCTCTGGTGTGTCGGGTCCCGGCAGCATAGCAAACTAGAACAATGTTAAATACAGAAGTGGAGAAAACCTGTGAATTTAGCCTAACCAGGAATTTTCAGGCCTAGTCCAAAATCTGAGAGCTAGATTGAAACTTAGTCCCTTCCCATCACACCACCAATCACACCAAAATACTAGTTCTCCATACCAATGGTTAATATAAAATTTCTTAGATTTCCATCATCAACCCCTTTTTAAATTATTTATTTTTATTGGTATACATTATAAATTCACATACCACGTAATCATCCAAAGTGTGTAGTCAATGGTTCACAATATCATCATGTAACTGTGCATTTATTATCACAATTGACTTTTTTTCTTTTTTGTGAGAAATGATATATGTACAAAAACCCAATGAGTTTCAAAGCATACTGCAATAATTAGCTGTAGAATAGATTTCAGAGTTTGGTATGGGTTACATTCCATAATTTTAGGTTTTTATTACTAGGTGCTCCAAGACACTGAAGACTAAAAGAAATATCAGTATAATGATTCAGCAATCATAGTCATTTGTTAAACCCTACCTTCTCTATATAACTCCACCATCACTTTTGTTCTTTCTCCCACTCTTTAGGGGTATTTGGGCTATGCCTATTCTAACTTTTCATGTTGGAAGAGGCTGTTGATAATATGGGATAGGGGGATGGAACTAGTTGATGTTCTGGAGAGGCTGGTCCCTCTGCATCTCAGGACTTATCTAGTCCAGGGACCCATCCGGAGGTTGTGGGTTTCTGGAAAGTTACCCTAGTACATGGAAATTTTACAGAATCTTATATAATGTCCTTGGTGTTATTTAGAATTGGCAGGAATGGTTTTGGTTGGGATTTGGCAAGTTATGATAGGTAGCAATGTCTAACTGAAGCTTGCATCAGAGTGACCTCCAGAGAAGCCTCTCAACTCTATTTGGAACTCAGCCACTCAACTCTATTTGCTACATTTTTTCCCCCTTTTGGTCAGGATGGTATTTTTGATCTCATGGTACCAGGGCCAGGCTCATCCCTGGGAGCCATCTCCTGCACTGCCAGGGAGACTTTCACCCCTGGATGTCATGTCCCACGTAGTGGGGAGGACAATGATTTCACTTGCAGAGTTGGGCTTAGAGAGAGTGAGACCACATCTGAGCAACAAAAGAGGTCCTCCAGAAGTAACTCTTAGGCATACCTATAGGTAGGCTAAGCTTCTTTGCTACATACATAAGCTTCACAAGAGCAAGCCTCATGATGGAGGGGTTGGCCTATTGATTTGGGTGTTCCTAATATTTAACACAGTATCAGGGGTTTCCCCACTGGTAAAATTCAATCATTCCATATTCTTCCATCCCTCAAGGGACTTTGACAATACTTTTTGATTATCTGCTTAATATATTCTGGGATGGATCCAGGCATTACATTTATCTAGATAGGATTAAAGGCCCTCATTCTTGTTCTGGGCTCCCTGTGTTTTGATTGTTTAAATGAGCTATCCAAACAGGTTGAGTTTGATTATGTGCTACAGAAAATTTAGGTTCTGGACAAAATACACCTTTCTTCCTTTGGTTTCAAAGAGTAGGTGAAGTTTGAAAAAATAGACAATGTCTTCCTTACCCTTGTGTTCTAGTTTGCTAGCTGCCGGAATGCAATATACCAGAGATGGGATGGCTTTTAACAAGAGGTAATTTAATGAGTTGCTAATTTACAGTTCTAAGGCCGAGAAAATGTCCCAATTAAAACAAGTCTATAGAAATGTCCGATCAAAGGCATCCAGGGAAAGATACCTTGGTTCAAGAAGGCCAATGAAGTTCAGGGTTTCTCTCTCAAGTGAGAAGGCACATGGTGAACACAATCAGGGCTTCTCTCTTGGCTGGAAGGGCACGTGGCAAATACGGCATCATCTGCTAGCTTTCTCTCCTGGCTTCCGGCTTCATGAAGCTCCCCGGGAGGCATTTTCCTTCTTCATCTCCAAAGGTCTCTGGCTGGTGGACTCTCTGTTTTGTAGTGCTGCAGCATTCTCTGCTGTCTCTGAATCTCTCATTCTCCAAAATGTTTCCTCTTTTATAGGACTTCAGAAACTAATCAAAACCCACTCAAATGGGTGGAGACATGTCATCTCCTAATCTGGTTTAACAACCATTCTTAACTAAATCACATCAACCAGGGAGATGATCTCATTACAGTTTCAAATATACAGTATTGAATAGGGATTATTCTACCTTTAAGAAATGGGATTTATATTAAAACATGGCTTTTCTTAGGGGGCATACTTCCTTTCAAACCAGCACACCTTGTATTCTGAAGTACCCTAATCCTGACCTGATTGCCTTCATTCTTATCTCTACATACCAGGTTATACATATATAAAACAGCCTCTAAAAATCCAGAAATAATAATTACCACTCTAGACTAAATGTGGGTGCTATAAAAGCTTGCAATCCAGGCCCCTGTTGTCTATAGCATCTTTAATCTCGGTGATATCTGCTATTTTTCTATTTATTCTTTTCAAATTTCTTTTTATGTTCTTCTAGTGTCTTCTTGATCTACCTTGCCTGACCCATGGGCACAAGTGCCGTGTTCCCACACCTGGCAGGAGCTCATGCGTCATCTGCGTTACATACCCCCCGCCCTGCACATGCACACACCCCTGCCCCAATACACACCCCCTGCACCTGTGCACCCGCTCCAGGGCCCCACCCACCCAACATCACTCACGCCTGACCCACATCCCACAAACCCTGTGACTTGGGGCCTATGGCATGGGTGCGCAGGAATCTGGCGGGGCCAATGCTGATGTACACAGGCACGGAGCTGCAGGGGTGGGGGTGGGGGTGGGGGGGCGGGATGGGGTTGCACAACTGTGTGGGTTGGGGTGGTTGTGGCTCAGGCATGAGGTGGAGTGCCAGCAATCCGTATGCGCTGGTGAATTGCAGGTGGCAGGGAAGGGGAGGTGCTGGGCGAGGGTGCATGGGTCTCAGGAGGGACAGAGCAAGACTCCACTTGCGTGGGAGAGGTGTGTCAGGTTAGGGCAGGTGTGTGGCCATGCGAGGGGCGGGGGATGCGTGGGTGGGAGTGGGTCCAGGCAGGAGTGCTAGGAGCGCGGCAGGGGTGGTGGCAGTGGTGGCGGTATGACAGGGTTCAGGTGCATGGGGTGTGGGCGGAGTCACAGGGGGTGCACCTGAGTGTAGCGGGTTCAAGGAACAGGACTTGGCTTACTTCCTTGTCTCCATTTTCCTGTCCGTGCACTCCTGAGGGCTCCTGGCTTTTGTTTCAAAAGGGATGCATTAGGCTGTTTGCACTAGCTGGGTGGTCTCCAGTTCTCTGTCTCAGTTCTTCAGCTTTTGCAACCAGGGCTGCCCACCTCACTTACACCTGGAATCGCCATCTCAGTCTCCTTCCCTTCACTTCTGTAGCTGTTCCTTAGAGCAGGGGTGAACTCGTCCTATCCTATTCCACCATCTTCCAGGAACTCCTCATTGTTGATTTTGAAAAAAAGTTTGTAATAATTGCATTAAGGTTTTAAGTTTAAAAAATGATTCTTGTATACTTATAAAATATATTCTTATATAATGACATGAAAACTGAGCTTTGCCTCAAAAATAATCCAGTGGACAGTGGGGTGGTGGGGGTAGAAATGAAATGGGTGGCCCAAGTGGATGATTGTTGAAGTTGGGTGATGGGTACATGGGAATCATCTGCTGTTCTCTCCATCTCTGTACGTATTTGACATTTTCCATAATTAATACTATTTTAAAAATTAGGAGAAGTGGAAAACAGAATTGTAACAGGAATATTTTATAATTTTATATCTAGCTGCAGATTGAACCAGGAATATTTATAGATGTTTGCAAATTTACTCATTTCAATTTTAATTCTTTTTTGGCCTTGGCAGTCATGCCATCCTCAGTCCCTTTTGTGTTCTGATTTTCATTGTTTTATTGAAAAAGGCAAATATAAAAAATATTTATAGATATTTATGTAAAATAGAGTCATGATTTTTTGGTCCTTTGTCAGAAAACTAAATATAGAGTTGCCCTATAACCCAGTAGTACCACTACATGGTATATATCCAGAAGAACTGAAAGTAGTGATACAAACAGACATTTGCACACAGATGTTCATAGCAGCATTATTCACAATCACCAAAAGATGGAAACAATCCAAGTGCCCATAAACAGATGCGTGGATTAACAAAATGTGGTATATACATAATGATGGGATATTATGCAGCTGTAAGACAAAAACGACATTCTGAAGCACATGACAAATTGGATGAGCCTTGAGGACATAATGCTGAGTGAAATAAGCCTGGCACAAAAGAATAAATACAGGTATGATTCCTCTTTTCTGACCATCGTAAAGGTAAAAATCAGAGGCTTATAATACAGAATATAGGGGACCTAGAGCTACACGGAAGCTAGAGATGAGTGAACACTTAGCTAATGAGGTTGAACTTAATTGTAAGGGAATAGATAGAAGTGAGGCAATTCAATAGTGGGTCTATAAGTAATATTACCTACCATACTGAAGCTGAACATGATTGAAAGGGGTTGTATAGACTCATGTGTCCCACTGACTAACACTACAAATATAAATTCTTGAATGAACTATGTCAAAGGTATGAATGTTGTACAAAGAATGTGTAATTTCAGGGTATAGGTGGAAAACTGCTATTGCATGCTGTGGGCTATGTTGTACAGGAAAACATCAACAGTATTGCAGCAATACCAGGAATACATAATGAAGGGAGGGACAAAATTTAGGGGGAAGCTTGGATTTTCTATTTGGTGAGGGTGTGTTTATTGGTTATCTTTCTCATGGAAATAATGAAATTATCTAAAATTGAGAGTGTTGATGAACTGTGGACTTTGGATATTATACATGATGCCTAATGAATGCAGGTGGCTGAAGGATGCACTGACTGAGAAGTAGATTGGCAAACAATGGTGTACATATATGATCAACTATTGTGCTGCTACAACAAGGAACAAAGTTGTGAGGTATGCAATGATGTGAACGAACCTGTGGAACATTTGGTGAGGCAAAATAAGCCAGAAACAAAAAAGCAAATATTGTATGATCTCATTTAGTAAGAAATCAGGGGCCAAGAGTGTAAGCTTTTACAGTAGTCACATCTAGTCCGGAGAGGTAATTGTTATTTCTGGATTTTGAGAGACTGTTTTATATATGCATAACCTAGTATTTAGAGATAAGAAGAAAGCCCATTGGGTTGAGATTAAGGTCGTTCAGAATACAGGGGCAAGGAAGACATTGTCTGTATTTTAGAACTTTACCTCCTCTTTGAGACCAAAGAATGAAAGATGTATTGTGTCCTGACCAAAAGGGGGAAAAAGTGTATCAAATAAGGTTTCAATGGCTGAGAGAGTTCAAATAGAGTCGAGAGGCTACTCTGGAGGTCACTCATGCAGTTAGACATTGCTACCAATCATAACTTGTCAAACCCCAACCAAAACCATTCCTGTCAATCCAACAGACAGCCCCTACCTTCTAGTTCATTTAAATTGTGATCAATTGTGCTAATAAGCTGTTTAAAAGCTATTGGATATGCTAGCATAGCATTGCAAATTTCTTGCAAATTTAAGCAGAGAAGCCCTTTGGAATCATTCCAAAAATGACTTACACTGGGGTGGTGGCTGCTAGTAGAGCCAGCAGTAAGCAATAACTAAAATATTTCTTTTTAACTTATTGCCTCATGTGTTACTTTTCAAACAACGTTTTTGTTGAATTCTGCTAAAACTCAGAAACTAAGTAATCTGTTGAAAATTTGCACCCCACCAGGTCTCCTTTTTTAAAAAAGCAGCAGCAAAAACAAAATGAATTATTCACCAATTTTCTACCATGAATTCTTCTAATGGGAAGAAATGTCTTACTAACAAAATGGAATATATAGTGCTGAAAGCCAGCAATTCAACTTAAACAATTTAGTCATGATTTTCATTGTTTAGCCTGGCAAGAGTAGAGGCTTCATAACTGAAAAAGAAAAGGGAAGATAAGATTTTGGGGGTGGGGGGGTGGGGGAAATTGCCATCCATCAACTGGCACTTAGAGAAATTGTGTGGCTCTTTAAATTCAAGCTATCATTTTAATCTAGGAAACTATAAGTAATTCAGAATTTTTTAAGTTCAAAAAGATACTCAGAGCTCTGCTTTTCACCTAAGAAACAGCAGAAGGCTGAAATATTTCCTCATGCTAGAAATATGCCAGTGATAGCACATATGAAAAACTAATGTTCTGCAAAAAGAAACATAGTAGCACTTGCTTGTTTTATGTGATAACGTTACTGCTAATAGCTGGAGGATCTTTCTGCTTCTTTCACTAAGAAAATCCTTTTCTTCTATATAGACATGGTGGGTTGGGTCTATTCTATAACTTGCCTCCTTGGGGAAGGGAATGTAGTACTGAAGAGAGCTTTGTATTGTCTCTACCTAGCTCTGCTGTCCATTTCCCACTCACCAACATTATCATAAATCATGCTATACCCACTGGCCATCACTTACGTACTCAATTCTGCTTATAGAAGAAAGAAGCAAAGGTACTGTGGTAGTTAGGTTCAGGTGTCAACTTGGCCAGGTGAATGTGCCTAATTCTGTTGCTGTGGCCATGAGCCAATGGTACATGAACCTCATCTGCGGCTCGTTACATCTGCAGTCAGCTAAGAGGCATGCCTGCTGTAATGAATGTTTGATTTAATTGGCTGGTGCTTAAATGAGAGAGCTCAATGTAGCACAGCCCAAGCAGCTCAGCATACCTCATCTCAGCACTCAGCTCAGCCCAGGCCTTTGGAGATGCAGAAAGAAATCACCCCGGGGAAAGTTGTTGGAACCCAGAGGCCTGGAGAGAAGGCCAGGAGAGAAAGGCAGGAGAGATCACCCTGTGCCTTCCCACATAAGAAAGAACCTCAGTCGAAAGTTAGTTGCCTTTCCTCTGAAGACCTATACGTTAACTAAATAAATCCCCTTTTATTGAAAGCCAATCCATCTCTGGTGTGTTGCATTCCGGCAGCTAGCAAACCAGAACAGGTATTATTAGTACCTTATGTATCTGAAAATGTGTTTTCTGACAATATAGACTAACATCCATAGAGTTAAATTAAACTCGAGTCATTTTGGGAACTCTGAAGATCATCTGGCCTCTTTCCTCAGAGAGTTAATAAATCAAACAAATGTGGTGAGTGACAGAGTTAGAGCTATGCATATGGAGAGGAAACATTGTACTCAGGGTCGGCTACATAATTTGCAGGACCCCCTGCAAAATGAAAATAAGGGACCTGGGTTCAAAAGCAAGAAAAAAAATGCAGTTAAAGGAACTAAAATATAAAACTGTTCCCTTAAAAAAATAGTATTACTCATAAAATGTAATATGGATAATAGTGATATAGGAGACAAAAATTTATTATTTTTTGTCATAATTTCATGCAATACAAATATAATATTTTATTGATATGATATCTTGCTTGATCATTTGATATTTTTTTCTGGCTTGCTTTTCTTTTATAACTTCAGCAACTTCATTTTGAATTGATATACTTGAAAGTGATGTTAGCTGCTTCTGGCAAATGCACAATTGCAATGAATTTTTGATAATTTCTAATTTTGAGAAGGATGATTTTGCCATTGCAGATATTAAGTCTATTTTACAGATAGTGATAATATCAGGATGAATTTCTAATAAATTATTTCAAAATATAAATTTTAATACACCTAAAGCTGATGATACTCCCAGAACAATTTTTCTAAAATGATTTAGCTCTTCATACAATCAGTTTTGTGTAAATGTGAATTTAATTTTAAACATAAATTTATGCTATTACATTTTAATGTTTCCTCCAACATTTCCTATAACTTGGGAAGGTTTTATATGAAACTGTTTTGTTAACATTTTAATTTTACATATTTCAAAATGGTTATTTATGCATTCTATTAGTCTTACTTCAATTATAAGAAAAATTAAGCTGTCTTCACTAATAATTAGTTCATCTGAAGCCTACATGAAGAGTATTCTTTTCTATCAATCACAATGATTTTTAAATTTAATTTCTGTATCTAAGTTTATGGATATTTGCTTTGCAATATTGCAGCATTTTTCACAACCAGGGATTCTAAAGTCTTTGAAAAATTCTAATAACTCTCTCATATGCTTTATTGCAATGTCCATGGGTATGCTTGTCTTAATTTTCCAGGATGCTATTACAAATACTGCAGTATGGGCTGGTTTAAATGATGGGAATTTATTGTCTTACATTTTGTAGCTAGCAGCCCACAATCCAGGTGTCAGCAAGGTGATGTTTTCTCCCGAAAGTCTGTAATACTATGATCCTAGCTGGTCTCAGCCTTGGGGTCCCTTGGCTTGTATTTCTTCCTCAGGCCATGACCATGCGGAGTCCACTCCTTTTTCTCCCAGGTCCTCTTGACTTCTGGCTAACAGCTCCTCCCTGTGGCTCTCTCTAAATTTGAATTTTTTTCCTGCTTACAAAGAACTCCAGCAATCTGGAATAAGACTCAACCTTATTCATTTGAGCTACACCTAAATTTAAAATAACATCTTAAAGGGATCCTATCTACAGTGGGTTCAGACAGGTGGGGCACATAATCTAATCTCCCATAATGCTTTTATTTTGTAATAATTTACTAACAAAGTTCTTATCCTTAAGAGCCAAAAGTGAATATTTATGCAGTTGTCTCACAGCTGTGAGAAATTGACCCATAGACTGGTCACCTACCGCTGGTCTTGGGCCTGCCCCCATGTGACACTCCTCCTCTCTTCTGGGAATGTGGTGGTGGTTGAGCCTCTGCTACTTCTGCTGCTTCTCTCTCCACCAGTCTGGACCCAGGTACCACCCTGACTTCCTTTTGGGAACCTGTAGCACCCATGACTGCCTCGGGATGTCAGTGTGCCCCTGGCGGTTAAGCCAGAAGGGGCTGAGACCTGCACATGCAAGAGAACCACACTGGTTTGCCATGCATTGTTACTTGGAGTATCTTCTCTGCACATTGCATGCTCAAAAATAAAATTACTAAGAATTTCAAGATGGTGACAATTGAGGATTAAATAAAGCATGAAAGCTCTGAGTGCAGGCATCCATGAAACTGTCCCTGTCCTCACAACTGTTGCTCCTCCTTTTCGGATAGTAAGTGCCTATTTAGCAATATGCTGGGGACTCTCTTAATTTTAGAATCACCCTGCAATAGCCCCTACATCTGAAGCCATTTGGACCATGCAAAGTCCCTGTCCCATGGTGAATATCCTGATACTTCTTGCTTAGCTTCTGCCCTGTCCATCCTCATTTTGGTTCTTGTGAGGTCCCTTTATGATGGCTATAGCCCAGCTGACAGATAAACTGTTTCTCCTAGAACAAGGCTGTCTTAGCTGCCATTGTGCAATTCCTCCCCTTCCTCTTTACTGAGCTGTTTAAGGAATGATCCTCCTCTTTCTATTCTGAGGTGAAGGTCATGTTGTATCTTTTTCTATACTTACAGCACCTAGAAATTAGCTGAGCTCTCAACTGCATGGTAATTACTTGTTCATAACAGCAAAAAGTGAAACACGTTATAGTGGAAAGTACAAAATGCCATGGTAAATATAAAATGAAATGACCTGATTTAGTTCAAGGGTACACGGTTTTGCTTTGGTACAGAGCTTGGCAAAATGGAGATTTAATGAATGGCTGAGTAAGGGGTGAAGATGTAAATTGCAAGAAAGCTTCCAAAATTTAATACATTTCACTAAATAAATGTATAAGGAACATGCAGAGAAAACTAGCGATACTAAGTAATAGAAATCATAAAAACAAATAATTTGGCTGAAAGTAACATTAGAGATCATCCAAAGCAGTGACTCAATTTACAAGGTCCCCTCTGGGACCCTGATAAACATGTAAGTGTCATAGTCAATTGAAATGGACCCTCTAAAACCCCATGGGTCCCATGTCAGTGACTCCTGATCTAAAATCATTTTATCCATAATGTCCAAGAAGATTTTGAACTACATTCGAAGTTTCAAAAGACAGCTTCAGCTTGCTCAGATTGGGAGGGCCTCTGAAATATTTGGTTTTGTTAAATAAATTCCAAAAAAAAGATCATTTCTATGTGAAAAGAAAGATCAAAAGCCAAACAAAATCCAGAATATACTTGCTTCAGCCCTTAGACTAATATCTGTTTTCCAGGAGATGCATAATAGAAGTTGGCTCTAAAACAGTATAGCTCCAATATATGTGGAAATTTGCAAATCAAATCAGCATTGTAAATTTGTTAAATAGCAATAAAAATTTATCTGTAATTTCCTCCAAGTGAATAAGCTAAGATTCTTTCTGTTGTAAACTGAAACATGGGAATGTGACAAATTATTGTTTCTGTCAAAAGCATATTCTTATAGTCTAGTTCTGCAACTGGGAAAGAAATTAATATGAAAGCTACCAAACAAGTGTTGAAACCCAAAGGGAAGAAAAAATTTAAAAATAGCATTTATTTCTTTTTATAATAGCATAATCATAAAATTCTCTAAACTGTACAGATCTGTATTTCATAACTAACACAAATTACAAGTATAAAGGAAGAAAATAAAGCTCAATATTTGCAGCAAAGTTTCACATGTGTGTATGCCATTTTAAGAATATGGACTTTGGAGTCAGACTGTCCTAGTTTCAAATAATGACTTCACCCTCTGTGAACTTGGGAATTTGGCACTTTACCTCTTGGAATTTCAGTTTTATCTTCTATAAAATGCAAATGATAATAATAATGGCATTAACCTGATAGGGTATATGGCTTGTATCTATATGTACCCCCAAAATTACATTCTTAAAGCTAATCCATTTCTGTGAGTTTAAACCTAAGTAGGACCTCTTGAGATTTCTTCATGCAGAGGTTAAGTTATGGCCTTGTGTGGGTTTTTTTATTTATTTTTATTTTTTTGTTAACAGAAAGAAAGAAAAAAAATAAAAAAAAATAAAAAAAAGAAATTAACACAACATTTAGAAATCATACCGTTCTACATATGCACTCAGTAATTCTTAACATCATCACATAGATGCATGATCATCGTTTCTTAGTACATTTGCATCGGTTTAGAGGAACTAGCAACACAACAGAAAAAGATATAAAATGTTAATATAGAGAAAAGAAATAAAAGTAGTAATGATAGTAAAAAACAACAACAAAAAAACCCTATAGCTCAGATGCAGCTTCATTCAGTGTTTTAACATGATTACTTTACAATTAGGTATTATTGTGCTGTCCATTTTTGAGTTTTTGTATCTAGTCCTGTTGCACAGTCTGTATCCCTTCCGCTCCAATTACCCATTATCTTACCCTGTTTCTAACTCCTGCTGAACTCTGTTACCAATGACATATTTCAAGTTTATTCTCGAATGTCCGTTCACATCAGTGGGACCATACAGTATTTGTCCTTTAGTTTTTGGCTGGACTCACTCAGCATAATATTCTCTAGGTCCATCCATGTTATTACATGCCTCATAAGTTTATCTTGTCTTAAAGCTGCATAATATTCCATCGTACGTATATACCACAGTTTATTTAGCCATTCTTCTGTTGATGGACATTTTGGCTGTTTCCATCTCTTTGCAATTGTAAATAATGCTGCTATAAACATTGGTGTGCAAATGTCCGTTTGTGTTTTGCCCTTAAGTCCTTTGAGTAGATACCTAGCAATGGTATTGCTGGGTCGTATGGCAATTCTATATTCAGCTTTTTGAGGAACCAGCAAACTGCCTTCCACAGTGGTTGCACCATTTGACATTCCCACCAACAGTGGATAAGTGTGCCTCTTTCTCCGCATCCTCTCCAGCACTTGTCATTTTCTGTTTTGTTGATAATGGCCATTCTGGTGGGTGTGAGATGATATCTCATTGTGGTTTTGATTTGCATTTCTCTAATGGCCAGGGACATTGAGCATTTCTTCATGTGCCTCTTGGCCATCCGTATTTCCTCTTCTGGTAGGTGTCTGTTCAAGTCTTTTTCCCATTTTGTAATTGGGTTGGCTGTCTTTTTGTTGTTGAGTTGAACAATCTCTTTATATATTCTGGATACTAGACCTTTATCTGATATGTCGTTTCCAAATATTGATTCCCATTGTGTAGGCTGTCTTTCTACTTCCTTGGTGAAGTTCTTTGATGCACAAAAGTGTTTAATTTTGAGGAGCTCCCATTTATTTATTTCTTTCTTCAGTGCTCTTGCTTTAGTTTTAAGGTCCATAAAACCACATCCAGTTGTAAGATTCATAAGATATCTCCCTATATTTTCCTCTAACTGTTTTATGGTCTTAGACCTAATGTTTAGATCTTTGATCCATTTTGAGTTAACTTTTGTATAAGGTGTGAGATGCGGGTCTTCTTTCATTCTTTTACATATGGATATCCAGTTCTCTAGGCACCATTTATTGAAGAGACTCTTCTGTCCCAGGCAAGTTGGCTTGACTACCTTATCAAAGATCAAATGTCCATAGATGAGAGGGTCTATATCTGAGCACTCTATTTGATTCCATTGGTCGATATATCTATCTTTATGCCAATACCATGCTGTTTTGACCACTGTGGCTTCATAATATGCCTTAAAGTCAGGCAGCGCGAGACCTCCAGCTTCGTTTTTTTTCCTCAAGATGTTTTTAGCAATTCGGGGCACCCTGCCCTTCCAGATAAATTTGCTTATTGGTTTTTCTAATTCTGAAAAATAAGTTGTAGGGATTTTGATTGGTATTGCATTGAATCTGTAGATCAGTTTAGGTAGGATTGACATCTTAATTATATTTAGTCTTCCAATCCATGAACACGGTATGCCCTTCCATCTATTTAGGTCTTCTGTGATTTCTTTTAGCAGTTTTTTGTAGTTTTCTTTATATAGGTTTTTTGTCTCTTTGGTTAAATTTATTCCTAAAATAATTTATTATTTTAGTTGCAATTGTAAATGGGATTTGTTTCTTGATTTCCCCCTCAGCTTGTTCATTACTAGTGTATAGAAAAGCTACAGATTTTTGAATGTTGATCTTGTAGCCTGCTACTTTGCTGTACTCATTTATTAGCTCTAGTAGTTTTGTTGTGGATTTTTCCGGGTTTTCGACGTATAGTATCATATCGTCTGCAAACAGTGATAGTTTTACTTCTTCCTTTCCAATTTTGATGCCTTGTATTTCTTTTTCTTGTCTAATTGCTTTGGCTAGAACTTCTAACACAATGTTGAATAATAGTGGTGATAGTGGACATCCTTGTCTTGTTCCTGATCTTAGGGGGAAAGTTTTCAATTTTTCCCCATTGAGGATGATATTAGCTGTGGGTTTTTCATATATTCCCTCTATCATTTTAAGGAAGTTCCCTTGTATTCCTATCTTTTGAAGTGTTTTCAACAGGAAAGGATGTTGAATCTTGTCAAATGCCTTCTCTGCATCAATTGAGATGATCATGTGATTTTTCTGCTTTGATTTGTTGATGTGGTGTATTACATTAATTGATTTTCTTATGTTGAACCATCCTTGCATACCTGGGATGAATCCTACTTGGTCATGATGTATAATTCTTTTAATGTGTTGTTGGATATGATTTGCTAGAATTTTATTGAGGATTTTTGCATCTATATTCATTAGAGAGATTGGTCTGTAGTTTTCTTTTTTTGTAATATCTTTGCCTGGTTTTGGTATGAGGGTGATGTTGGCTTCATAGAATGAATTAGGTAGTTTTCCCTCCACTTCGATTATTTTGAAGAGTTTGAGGAGAGTTGGTACTAATTCCTTCTGGAATGTTTGATAGAATTCACATGTGAAGCCATCTGGTCCTGGACTTTTCTTTTTAGGAAGATTTTGAATGACTAATTCAATCTCTTTACTTGTGATTGGTTTGTTGAGGTCATCTATTTCTTCTTGAGTCAAAGTTGGTTGTTCATGTCTTTCCAGGAACCCATCCATTTCCTCTAAATTGTTGTATTTATTAGCGTAAAGTTGTTCATAGTATCCTGTTATTACCTCCTTTATTTCTGTGAGGTCAGTAGTTATGTCTCCTCTTCCATTTCTGATCTTATTTATTTGCATCCTGTCTCTTCTTCTTTTTGTCAATCTTGCTAAGGGCCCATCAATCTTATTGATTTTCTCATAGAACCAACTTCTGGTCTTATTGATTTTCTCTATTGTTTTCATGTTTTCAATTTCATTTATTTCTGCTCTAATCTTTGTTATTTCTTTCCTTTTGCTTGCTTTGGGATTAGTTTGCTGTTCTTTCTCCAGTTCTTCCAAGTGGACAGTTAATTCCTGCATTTTTGCCTTTTCTTCTTTTCTGATATAGGCATTTAGGGCAATAAATTTCCCTCTTAGCACTGCCTTTGCTGCGTCCCATAAGTTTTGATATGTTGTGTTTTCATTTTCATTCACCTCGAGGTATTTACTAATTTCTCTTGCAATTTCTTCTTTGACCCACTTGATGTTTAAGAGTGTGTTGTTGAGCCTCCATGTATTTGTGAATTTTCTGGCACTCCGTCTATTATTGATTTCCAACTTCATTCCTTTATGATCCGAGAAAGTGTTGTGTATGATTTCAATCTGTTTAAATTTGTTAAGACTTGCTTTGTGACCCAGCATATGGTCTATCTTTGAGAATGATCCATGAGCCCTTGAGAAAAAGGTGTATCCTGCTGTTGTGGGATGTAATGTCCTATAGATGTCTGTTAAGTCTAGCTCATTTATAGTAATATTCAGATTCTCTATTTCTTTATTGATCCTCTGTCTAGATGTTCTGTCCATTGATGAGAGTGGTGAATTGAAGTCTCCAACTATTATGGTATATGTGTCTATTTCCCTTTTCAGTGTTTGCAGTGTATTCCTCACATATTTTGGGGCATTCTGGTTTGGTGCATAAATATTTATGATTGTTATGTCTTCTTGTTTAACTGTTCCTTTTATTAGTATATAGTGTCCTTCTTTGTCTCTTTTAACTGTTTTACATTTGAAGTATAATTTGTTGGATATTAGTATAGCCACTCCTGCTGTTTTCTGGTTGTTATTTGCATGAAATATCTTTTCCCAACCTCTCACTTTCAACCTATATTTATCTTTGGGTCTAAGATGTGTTTCCTGTAGACAGCATATAGAAGGATCCTGTTTTTTAATCCATTTTGCCAGTCTATGTCTTTTGATTGGGGAATTCAGTCCATTAACATTTAGAGTTATTACTGTTTGGATAATATTTTCCTCTACCATTTTGTCTTTTGTATTATATATATCATATCTAACTTTCCTTCTTTCTACACTCTTCTCCATATCTCTCTCTTCTGTCTTTTTGTATCTGACTCTAGTGCTCCCTTTAGTATTTCTTGCAGAGCTGGTCTCTTGGTCACAAATTCTCTCAGTGACTTTTTGTCTGATAATGTTTTAAATGAAGGACAATTTTGCTGGATATGGGAGTCTTGGTTGGCAGTTTTTCTCTTTTAGTAACTTAAATATATCATCCCACTGTCTTCTAGCTTCCATGGTTTCTGCTGAGAAATCTACACATAGTCTGATTGGGTTTCCCTTGTATGTGATGGATTGCTTCTCTCTCGCTGCTTTCAAGATCCTCTCTTTCTCTTTGACCTCTGACATTCTAACTAATAAGTGTCTTGGGGAACACCTATTTGGGTCTAATCTCTTTGGGGTGTGCTGCACTTCTTGGATCTGTAATTTTAGGTCTTTCATAAGAGTTGGGAAATTTTCAGTGATAATTTCTTCCATTAGTTTTTCTCCTCCTTTTCCCTTCTCTTCTCCTTCTGGGACACCCACAACACGTATATTTGTGTGGTTGATATTGTCCTTGAGTTCCCTGATACCCTGTTCGAATTTTTCCATTCTTTTCCCAATAGTTTCTGTTTCCTTTTGGAATTCAGATGTTGTATCCTCCAAATCACTAATTCTATCTTCTTTCTCTTTAAATCTATCATTGTAGGTATCCATTGTTTTTTCCATCTTTTCTACTTTATCCTTCACTTCCATAAGCTCTGTGATTTGTTTTTTCAGTTTTTCTATTTCTTCTTTTTGATCAGCCCATGTCTTCTTCATGTCCTCCCTCAATTTATCGATTTCGTTTTTGAAGAGGTTTTCCATTTCTGTTCGTATATTCAGCATTAGTTTTTTCAGCTCCTGTATCTCATTTGAACTATTGGTTTGTTCCTTTGACTGGGCCATATTTTCAATTTTCTGAGCGTGATCCGTTATCTTCTGCTGGCGTCTGGGCATTTAGTCAGATTTCCCTGAGTGTTGTACCCCACAGGTTATAAGATTTTTCTGTGAAATCTCTGGGTTCTGTTTTTCTTATCCTGCCCAGTAGGTGGCGCTCATGGCACACGTTTGTCTACGGGATCCACCAGTAAAAGTTGCTGTGGGTCCTTTAACTCTGGAAAACTCTCGCCGTAGGGGAGGTTCGGCAGCCGAAGCATCTTGGAAGAGTGCCAGCCAGCCCGGGGGTCCGAATGCGGGGAGGGTCGCCGGCCGCCGCAGCACGTGAGAGTGCCCGACCAAATTTCCTAGTAGGCCCAGGGCGCCAAGCATGGCGGAAGGGTGCCAGCTGTCACAGCCCGTGAGAGTGCACTGTTCCCAGGCGGACCGGGGAGTCACGTGTTTGGAAGGGACCCCCTGGTCACCGTTCTCTGCAGTCTGGGGATTTCTGACCCAACTCTTTCAGTTGGTCCTGGGGGCCTCGCGTGGTGGGGACGCCAGCCGCCGCGGCCTGAGGGGACCGCCTGCCCAATTCTGCCAGCTGGCCTGGGAAGGAGGAAGGGAGGGACTCCGGCCGCTTGCCGTCCTGCCCAGAAAAGCCCGCGTCCCTCGGTGTTCTCACTGGAGCTGGTTCTCCCAGACAGTCAGCCATTCCAGGATGGGGTACGCTGTCCCTTTGATCTCCGTCGTGGCTCTGGGAGCTGCTCTGTATTGTCTCCACTCCCCCAGTAGCTGTTCTGGAGGAGAAAAGGTGAGGGCGGCAAGGCTGTCGAGGCTGGTGGCGGAGGAGCCGGTGAAGGCGGAGGAAGAGAGCACCGTGGTGGTTGGAGAGCCGCCAGAGCAGGAGGGGGAAGAGGGGAGGAGGAGGGCGGGCGGGTTGGCTGCCACAGGGCGTGGGCACCGCGCGGCGGGCCGGCGGAGAAAGAGAGGGGAGGAGGAGGGCGGGCGGGTCGGCTGCTGCGGGGCGTGGGGGCCCCTTGTGTGGGTTTTAATGCTCTTACTAGAATCCTTCATAAATGGGATGAATAGAGAGAGTGAGATTGAAAGCTAGGAAGCAAAAAGCTGAAATCAATGAAACCCAGAAGAGAAGGGACAAGCAGGTACCGCCATGTAACTTGCCATGTGGCTGAGGAACCAAGGGTCACTGGTAGCCTAGTCTTTGGGAAGAAGGCATGACCTTCTGTTCTAATTTGCTAACTGTTGGAATGCAATATATCAGAAACAGAATGGCTTTTAAAAAGGGGAAGTTAATAAGTTGCTAGTTTACAGTTCTAAGGCCAAGAAAATGTCCTAATTAAGTGTATAGAAATGTTCAATCTAAGTCATCCAGGGAAAGATACCTTGGTTCAAGAAGGCCGATGAAGTTCAGGATTTCTCTCTCAAGTGAGAAGGTGCATGGTGAACACAGTCAAAGCTTCTCTCTCAGCTGGAAGAGCATGTGGTGAACATGATGTCATCTGCTAGCTTTCTCTCCTGGCTCCTGGTTTGATAAAGCTCCCCTGGAGGCGTTTTCCTTCCTCATCTCCAAAGGTCTCTGGCTTGTGGGCTCTCTGCTTCTCACAGCTATGTCGTTCTTCTCTGTTCTCTCTGAATCTCCTATTCTCCAAAATGTTTCCTCCTTTATAGAACTCCAATAAACTAATCAAGACCCACCCAAATGGTTGGAGACATGTCATCACCTAATCCAGTTTAACAACCACTCTTGACCAAATCACATCATCCAGGGAGATGATCTGATTACAGTTTCAAACATACAGTATTGAATAGGGATTATTCTACCTTTATGAAATGGGATTTTGATAAAACATGGCTTTTCTAGGGGCATATTTCCTTTCAAACCAGCACACCTTCTTAGAAGGGCTCTAACCATAAGTGAATAAATTTCCATTGTTTAAGCTAATGAATTTCATGATATATGTTATAAGCAAAGTTGAAAACTAAAGCACAGGGTTATAGATTGAAATAATCCATGTAAAGTGCTTAGCACTATACCTAGTACATCCAGAAAGAATGTAAGCAAGAAGTGAAGTGGGATTATGGGAAGATGGTGCTGTATGAAGCTCCAGGAATCAGTCCCTCCACTAGAACAACTATTAAATAGGTAGGAACTGTTTGAATAACTACTGTGAACACTATGCAGTATCTAGGGAAGAGTGGGAGAAAGAGGATGGTAAATTGCAGTAAATACTGGTGAATTTACCTGTCCATGCAGTGGCTACCATCACCCATTTCCCAGCCTTGGGGCAGGTAGCTGTGTGGTCCCCAGCCCTGACCCTTGGTACCGCTTGCCGGTGCCAGAGAGGGATGTAAAGACCTAGTTCTCTATGTTTGGGGATGTGTAATCTGCTGCTCACTGCTTTTGATTAGCTACTTCAGATCACTGGGGATGGGGTCTGAGGACAGCAATTGTTTAAACGCATCTTGGAAAATGTGGCAGAAGAGTAAAAACAGTACCCTTCCTTAAAACTACAGAAAATAGTTAAAGGGCTGCATTTCCTGTGCAAGTGCCAAATCAAGAAAACACAGTTTCAAATACCCGTAAGAGAAGCTACTCATATCCTCACTGGGCCCTCCTTCACACCCACCTCAGGGTAGTAAGGAGTCAACTGGTGCTCCCTTTTGGGGCCCTGGCCTCCTTCCAGACTGATATAGGAACCCCTTCGCCCTCCCTCCGCTACCATAATTTGCCATCCAGGCAAAAGCAACTTGGGAAAGCAAAAGCAGTGTAAGAAATAATTATGTAGGGTGCCCTGGGGCAAAGTCGTACTTGCTTTAAGTCCTGTGTTGGAGTGCCTGGAAGAGGGAGATCTTTTCTTTGGGATTAGAGGGAACATTAAAATTCCTGCAACCAGGAAAACCCCTAAGTCAGTAGCAAGTATAAAAACCCAGAACAAGGTCTCTCTTTAAACTGTTGAAAACCATTGGGCTAAACCACCTGTGCGCTCCCGTCCCTGGAACGTGCCCACTCTGGGTTCTTAATGG
This sequence comes from Tamandua tetradactyla, assembly GCF_023851605.1. NCBI lineage: Eukaryota > Metazoa > Chordata > Mammalia > Pilosa > Myrmecophagidae > Tamandua > Tamandua tetradactyla. The sequence goes on along the minus strand of NC_135333.1, from coordinate 93,666,325 downwards.
TGCAGTTTCTTTTCTGTCAGTGATCTTTTCTGACTGGGTTGCACTTGCTTATCTCATTCTTGAATTCCTTCTCACCCGAGATGTGGATACTGGAAAGGGACTCTGGTGACAAGGGAAGTCTGGCAGCTTCTGTCTTAGCGAGCCAGCCAGGAGCTGCCTCGCAGCGTTCGCGACAACTCACCCCCAGCCCTGCCTATCTGACTGGAGCGAGGTGATCATGCAAGCCGGAGCGAAATGCTGCAAGAGCTGCCTGGAACATTATGCGGAATACCGAAGAAATTGGGGCCGAGACTCCAGAGCTTTAGGAAGCAAGATTTTACTTGTCCATGTTCGTGGGGTCCAGCTGAGTCACCTCAAAAGTCTGAGCCCTGGACAAAAGGTTACAAGAGCTTTTAAAGCCAGCCAGCGTCTCCCGGGGAATTCATCAAGAACCTTCATTGGAGTTTCCAGTTTCCAGCCTGCTCTATGGAATTTGGACTCATGCATCCTCACAGTTGTGAAGGCACAGGATGATCTCTGCTGGTCTTCTCTCAAGGCCTCTGAGTGATAACAACTTTCCCCATTGTGATTCCTTTCTGCATCTCCAAAGGCCCGGGCTGAGCTGCGAGTGCTGAGATGAGGTATGCTGAGCTGCTCAGGCTGTGCTACATTCACCTCTCTCCTTTAAGTCATTCATTGCAGCAGACATGCCTCCTTGCTGACTGTAGATATAATCATCAACAGAGGAGGTTCACATGCCATTGGCTCAGGTCCACAGCAATAGACCTAGGTAACTTCACCTGGCCAAGTTGACACCTGAACCTAACTACCACAAACACTAACTTAGATACCATTTGATTAGCTGTCAGACCTGTGGATGTTCTCAAAATATCAAGTAGAAAGTTCTTACAAATACCTGCATTGCTATAATAATGACCTATGTTATGAAATATTTTCCTGATTTCGGGAAAATATGAAGATGCAAATATTGTTACACTTAACACATGGAAACCTTAACCACCTAAAATGGATATCTGACTTAACTTATCCATAGGCATATTAAAAAAAATCTTTCTTCTTTTTTAATGTAAGCATTTGGAGCTATAACTTTCCCTCTCAGCACTGCCATTGCTGCATCCCATAGGTTTTGGAATGTTGTCCTTTCAACCTCATTTGCCTCAAGATATTTTCTTGTTTTCCTAGGGATTCCTTCTTTGACCCATTAGTTATTTAAGAGTATGTTGTTTAGCTTCTCATCTTTCTCACCTCTGTCTTTGTAAGTGTGCCCACGTATCCTTTCATATGTTTAATCAATACATTTTCTGCCCACTTAAAAAGAAAAAAAGAGTACATTTTTTTAGGTCCCACAGATCTGTGAGTTTTCCACTTCTCCCTCTGTTATCGATTTCTAGCTTCATTCCATTATGGTCAGAGAAGACATATTGCATGATTTCAATGTTTTTAAATTTGTTGAGACTTGTTTTACGATCTAATATATGGTCTATCCTGAGGAACGATCCATGTGCACTAGGGAAGAATGTGTATTCTGTTTCTCTTGGATAAAGTAGTCTATTATGTCTGTTAGATCTAGTTGGTTTAGAATAGCGATCAAGTCCTGTACCTCCCTTACTGCTGTACTGACTAGATGTTCTGTTCATTATTGAAAGTGGTGTACTGAAGTCTCCTGTCAATGTAGAATCATCTATTTCTCCCTTCAGATCTCTCAGTATTTGTGTCATATATTTTGGGGCTTTGCTATTAGGTACATGTATATTTCTAACTGCTACACATTCTTGTTGAATTGACTGACCCCTTTGTCAGTATTTAGTGCCCTTCTTTAGTCCTCAGAACAATTTTTTGACTTAAATTCTATCTTATCTGATGTTAATATAGCCACCTCAGCTCTCTTTTGGTTATTACTTGTATCGTATATAATTTCCCCCATCCTCTCACTTTTCACCCTACTTATATCTTTGGATTTTAGGTGAGTTTCTTACAGACAACATATAGGTAGATCCTGCTTTTATTTTTGTATGCTGTATGGCAGGTCCATATTTCATTCTTTTTCCATGTGAATATGCCATTATTGCAGCAGCCTTTGTTGAATTTTTATTAGCTTTATTTTTTGTTTGGTTTTGTTTCTTTGTTTGTCTTTTTCGGGAAGTGCATAGACAGGGAATTGAACCCAGGTCTCCCACATGGAAGGTGAGAATTGTACCCCTGAACTACCCTTCCACCCCACCCCCCATGCTTTTGTATCTTCTCTGCCATTCTCTACCTTTTGACTGGATAGCCCAGCCGTGTACATTTAAAGTATGACCGATAATGTAGGACTTTCTCCTGCCATTTTGATATTTGCTCTTTATATGTCTTACATTGTTTAGGTCCCTCAATTCTGCCATTAATACCTACCTTCATATTTATTAACTTTTCTATTGTACCATTTGGAGTCCCATATCTTTTCTTGCTGAATATATTTTTCAGATATTTTCTTTGTGTTTACCATGCATTAAAACTTAGCATCCTAAATCTATAGCAATCATGTTTGGTTGGATACCAGCTTATCTTCAATAGCATACACTACAGTGTTCTTATACTCTGGTGTCCCCTCACCTTTTTGGCACTTGTTACAAATTATATCTTTGTCCATCCTATGTCAAACACTATAGATTGATCATGATTTTTTATGCATTGCATTTCAGCACCTGTAAGAAGTAAGGTGTATGTAATTAAACATATATAATAATTATGTAACACCAGCGTTTATAATTACCCATTTGGTTACCTTATTTCTTCATGTCAATTTGAACCACTGTCTAATCTCCTTTCCTTTTAGTCTGGAAAACTCCTTTAGCATTGCTTTTACGGCAGGTCTGGTAGTAATGAACTCCCTTAGTTTTTGTTTATCTGGGAATGTCTTAATCTGTCCCTTACTTTTAAAAGAAAGACTTGCAGGATATAAAATTTCTGGGTGGCAAGTGAATTCTTTCAGCACTTTAAATATTTTGTACCACTGCCTTCTTGCACCCTGGTTTCTGATGAGAAAATGATACTTAATCTTATTGGGACTCCCTTGTATGTAACTCATTGCTTTTGTCTTGCACTTTCAGAACTCTCTCCTGTCCTTGGCATTAGCATTGGTCAGTATACATACTATGTGTCACATTGGTTCTCTCTGAGTTTATCCTGTTTGGGGCTCAGTGGGGTTCTTGTGTGTGCATATTCATGTTCTGTTGTTAAGTTTGTGAAGGTTTTCAGCCATTTTTCCTTTCAATAGTCCTTTCTCTCTCTTCCTCCTGGGACTTACAGAGTGCATACATTAGTATATTTGGTGCTGTCCCACAGGTCTCTTAGGCTCTGTTTGTTCTTTATTATTCTTTTCTTCCTTCTGCCCTTTAACCTATATCACTTCAGCTGTCTTGTCTTTGAAATAGTGGATTCTCTCTTCTGCCACATCCAATCTGTTGTTGAAGTCATCTAGGAAATTTTTCTTGCTAGTTATTGTGGTCTTCAATTCGAGCATTCACTTCATTTCTATTAAGAGTCTAAACAGATTTCCATATAGCTGTTTCATTGTTTTCTTCATATCCTTTAGCTCTTTCTCTGTATTTTCCTTTGTCTCTTTAAGCACATTGAAGATCATATTTAAAAAGTCTCTGTCTTGTAAGTACAAAATCTCGATGGTTTCTGGATGTTTATCTTGTTCATTTGGATGGACCATCATTTCCTGTTTCTTTGCTGGGTAATCTTTTGTTGGCCACTATACATTTAACATTTTAAATTGTTAATTTAGGATTTAATCCCTGAGTTCCTTAAGTTATAACTAGCTTATGATGTGACAGAGATTTTCTTGAATGACAAGAGCTAATTCAATCATGCAAACCAAAGTAAGAATCGCCTTTCACAGTTCTTGGAAATTGGCTCTGTTTTGGCTAGTGGTCTTTTTCAGAGCTCAGGCCTCCCATCAAAATCAGCTGAGACAAAATGCAAAGTGCAAGGTCTTCTCTCTCTTCTCTGAGCCTTCCAGACACCATGAGCTGAGCTTGCTTCTTTTTCTGGACTTGTGGCCTTAGGAATTCCCCCATTTACAGTTTACACTTACAGGAATTCCAGTGAATGCCTCCTCTATTCTCTGTGAATGCGACTTTCACCCCCTGCTAGGTGCTCTCTTGCGTGACTTAATGAAGGTAGTCCTTTGCCCCAGGCCACATTCATCTGACTGTTTCTCACACTGTCCCAGCTATCTACAGACTGCTTCTCTGCCCTCAGTATGAACACAGGGAGGGTAGAGACTAAAACAAATTCCCTGGCTCAGTCCCTGAGATTTCCACCATATAGATTGGTATTGACATAAATGTACCCCTGTATGTGCACAGAGTCCACTCTGGTCCCTCTGCAACAGGGCAAGGAACCCACAGTGTAGCTCTGTTTGGCTCCATCCAGCCGGGTGGACGATGTGGGAGAGCAGACAACAAGAGTACCAGGAGCTTCTTCTAGGTTTTTGAAGATGGGTTTTGTTGATTCAGCACTTGCCCAGTTGATCCAGTTCTTTAATTCATTTCCATAGTTGTGAGCAAAGATACTGTCTTTCAGATTCCTTTGCTACATTTTCCCAAGGCCAGTTGGAACAATGGCCACCCTCAGAGCTAGTCCCCAGTGATCTTAAGTAGCTAATCAAAAGCAGTGATCAGTGATCAAACCTTATGCCCCTGGAGTGTGGAGAACTAGATCTTTGTGTCCCACCTGGCACCCACAAGCTAAGCCAGGAGTTAGAGCTATGTCCTTTTGCTGTCTGCCATAAGGTTGGGGTGTGTGGGCTCACAACTGCTTCAAGATGGGTGAAATTCACAGGTATTTGCCACAAATTACTAACATCTTCTCTATTCTGTTTTGGATGCTCTGCTCTATTCCACTAGACTGCTGAGTTACAAAATAATTGTTTCAGGGAGTTCCTCTGGAATCCACCATCTTCCCACAATCTTCCCAGGATTTATTTTTACAATAGCCTTTATATGTCTGCTATAAGGACCCATGGCCCAAAGCCCTCCTGCTCCTCTATTTAGAGAGCAAGTCACACAGCCACCTGCATGGCCAGGACAGATGCTAAAGTCAAAGAATATAAAACCCCCCAACTCTAATCACTAAAATCTTCTCAGAGTCTGCTGAAACTGGATTGTAACCAAATCTCACGAGAGTGTTAAATTCATAAATCTTTTCTTGGACACACCCCTCTCTCTTTCTCTGTTTCTCTCTTGACTTTGGGCAGAGTGCAGACTTCCATCTCCCAACCAGCCGCTACTGGGGAGGAGCCTCCTCTGTCCATAAGTCCCTGATTATTTTTATCTCAAACATTGGCATCCTTTTTATCCATGTCTATAATTCTCTCAAGAAGTCTTGCTCACTATCAAAAACATTTCTAAAGTGAGAGACATTAAAATTACTTTAAGAATCATATTGTAGCATTTTAAAAGTTTCAAATTGAAGAAAGGAGTTATAATCAGTAAGGAAATGAAACTTCCACAGATATTTCTCCACCTATTACTCCAGTGCTGCCAGGCCTCTCTGTGCCTGGTCTGACTTAGATCCTACCAATCTATATGCAGAAATGTCATCTGCTCTTTGGTGAATTTTATGACACCTCAAACAGTCTCTAGTGCTAATTCTTGATGTTCCTCTTCATGTGAAGTTTCTGTGAATGGTCATCACTCTTAGCAAAATTTCATGTGGTAGACCACGGTTGTGGGGACTGAGATGGAATGAGAAAACAGAAGAGTAAAGTTTAATTAAAAGGTTTAAATTAGAGTTAAACTCTTTTGAGCTGAGGACCCTATCTGAACATGACTTTTGATTCAGAGACCTTCCTTAGTCCCAGTGGTAGGCATGTCATCATGCTGAAAATTGTAGGCCCTTGATGGAAAGTGTTGGGGACATTTGGTCAGATCTGCAGGACGACCATCCCCATAGAGGATATATGGATGAATGGAGACAAAATGGCTCAGTGGAAATCCATGAAATGTGAAGGCACTGCCAGTTCTCACTATGGATTTGTCTGCTCTAGTCATGATCAACCTTTTCCATAATGTACATAGGTGACCGGAGTAAAGTTAGTGAACACTCATTCATAAAACCTGCTTCCCTCCTAACTGTCACACTGATGGTCTCTCCTTGTTGTCAGGCCCTTGTTTTTGTTTGAGATAGAACACTCTCAGGGTTCCAAGCTGGCAGTTATAGACCAGTAGCTATTGGCCAGGGGCAGATCTGAGGGTACTTTGGGTCCATGAATGTCCTACTTAGTGCCACAACAATGTCTTTTCAGCTATTACTAGTACAACTGTCCATGAATTCATTGAGCAGATAGAAGAGATTACCAAATTGTATGAAGAGCTCAGGTTAACTGCAGTGGAGACCTCTCCTCCAATGTTACAAACCCTGTGTCTTGTAACACTTAACAAGGACACAAACCGGTTCCTCTCGCCAATTGAAGATTTATTAGAAATTCTGGACAAAGAACAGAAATGTGAGTCTCCGAGATTTTCCTTCCAGAGAATGATTCGGGGTCATTGTCAAGGACAGAAACAGTCACTCGATGAGACATTCAAATCCCCACAGTGGAATGAGACTGGGGCCAACGAGATATTAAAGTCATCTCAGCAGGATGGAGAACAATGCCAGGAAGAAATCCTTGAGAATTTGGATGAAAATGCTCATCTTCATGGAACCCTAAACCTGCATGCCTTAGAAGATGCTGTATGGAATGAACGCATTGAGGGAGTAAAGGAACAAATTAATGAAAAACTTACAGTTCAAATTAAACATCTAGAAAATGAGCAGGGGGCGCTACAGCAAGATAATGAACAGTTAGGACATGAGATTGAAAAGCTTCAGCACACACTGCAAGTCCTTCCTGAAGTCCATCAGCATCGCCTCCTGCAGCTTCACCGGGAATCAGTCCAGCAGGAAAGTGTCCGCTTGGGCATGGAGAACAACCTTACTAAGGTGTTTAAAAACATACAAGATCTAGAGCAGCAAGCTGGCACTTACAGAAAGATGGCTGAAGAGCTGGAGAAGGAAATGGAGAGTACAACTTCTTACCATCAGAGATGGATTAGGCACCATGAGAGAAATTATCAAGAAAATTGCCTGGCAGCTCTGGCTGCAGAAAGAAAGCTCATTGAGCTAAGACAGGAAAATGAGCAGAACTGGCAAAAATTGCGGGAAAGAGAGCATAAAATCCACCTTTTCCCAAGGGGTCCTTTGGTCCCCACTTTTCCACATGCAGCCCAGGGAGGCTGGAGAGGTTCAGGGCAAGCTCTGCATCATCAGGACCCCAGTTGGGGAGGAGGGGACAGCAGCGAGGGCTCAGAAGTCCAAGGTGATGCTCTTGTTTGACTCACCTCTGCATCAGCCAGTCCCTCACGGTTCACAGCACTTGAACTGAGGATGTGTTTTGCACTTTCAAAGAGATTGGGCTTACTAACTTCTTAATATATTTGAATTTTTAGTTTGTTTCTGTTAAGTATATTTGAATTTTTAGTTTGTTTTAGTTTGTTTCTGTTAAGTATATTTGAATGTTTAGTTTGTTTTAGTATAGTTAATTAATCTATGTTGTATTTTCTGTTGTTGAAATTTTATAGAATTGTACTACAAAGAAAGCTTTTTCCAGAATATATATAATTGTCATAGTATTTTAGGAACATACTACCAACCTTTTATTGAATCCCATAGTTTTATGTCACAAAGTATGCATGTTAAACCTATTAATTGTCCCACCATTACTTTCAGAATTACAGAAATTTGCCATGAATGGGTAAAATATTTGTGTAACATTCACGTTTGTAATTATATATGTGAGATAACATTTAAAAGATGTAAAAGAACTTAGTACTTACAGCATTTAATTTTAATAGTTTTTATAATCTCTAAAGAAATAACACACAGAGTATTCTTCTTCTTATTATTGTGTCTTTCTAATCTCAGTGATTTAGTTTTGGTACTCGACTTTTTGTAATTATTTATTTTGTTTATCGTTTCTCTTTAAAGTTACCAAATTGTTCATGTTATTCTTAGCAATTGAAAATGTATAAGTTTCCTTCAATGAACTAAAATTTCTTCACTATTCAAAAATATAGAAACCAAATATGGAGTATTTCTTAACTTGTATAGCTAATAAACTTATACAGATGCAAATAAAGAAGATCTATTTGTGTTAAAAAAAAAAAAAACCAGAACAAGATACATACCCAGAAAGGATAGGGTAGACTGCATTTTGCTTCACCTTGGACTGACCTTCTTGATAGGAAGGCTGAACTGTGAAGGAGACCACTGGCTAATAAAAAGCCAATTTGCAAAGACAGTGAAAGGTATTTTTTGCTTGTCTGTTCATTTTGCATGGATTTTATTAGCTCCTGGCACTCAAGAAAATCTGTCATATCACCGGCTGGATACAAACTCAAGAAACAGCTCAGCAACTAAATTTCAGAGTTAACATTTTAAAATATTAAAATGTACAGTGTGCAGCAAAAGATTACAAAATAAAGAGATAGGAAGTGATGACCTATCTAAAGGAAGATAAACATCCAGAAAACATTAATGCAGAAGACCAGACTGCCGCGTCCTCTTTTTCCTCCCCGGTTTGACACGGTTCCCTGGAAGGAAGGGTGGTGGCAAGGCCTTCAACGCCCCAAAAGAGGACGAGGCATAAAATGGTGTAATAGAAAAATACTGGGATTAACGACACTAATTGTGTGTTTCTTGTTGCTGGTTGTGCTCCAAGCATTATATCAAAACGAATCAGAAAGCAAAAGAATTGGAAAAAATGATACAAATTGTACAAATTGCAAAACCTTGTTAATGACTGTTTGGAAAAAATTAGGTTGGGACGCCCCCATTAAGCAAGTCATGCTGCAGATACAGCAGGCAGAAGTGCTTTTAGAACAAGTCACAGAAAAGTACCCCATAGAAAGTAAACACTTACAATTAAAAAACCCTGCATTGAGCCATCCTGGAAATTTACTCCCCCACCACGGCACCGGTCCATTGTTATAAAACAATAAAAAATCTAAGTAAACAATGTAACCTTTTAATCGAAACAAGCTAAACTTTAACCAGATTAAAATAGGTCTTGACATATTGCCTCACCTGTAGAATAATAGGAAAAGAAAGTCTAAACTCAGAAAACTGCAAACACAATGTCTGTGGTTTAAGCCAATATCTTGCTGCTATTAAAATCTTGTGTAAGTGTTCCTAAGAAAATCAAAACGTGTACTTTCGCTTTGCTTCCCTGAACCTGTAACTTTACCTAAAACGTAAGCCATGACACAACCATGATTCTGTGATACCTGTTTCCTTGCCAATAATAAGGATATAAAATCAGTTAAGCAAAAATAAATCTAAGCAACTCTTCTCAGAGGAAAATTCTCTAAGCTGTCTCTTGGTGTTCTTCTCGCGCCGACGACCCTCCACACCTTCAAGCCCGTTCCCTCTGCTGTGCTGGACCGCAGCACCAGACCATGAACATACCAGACAAAGGCTTGAAAAAAGGATCTTCAAAATTCCCGAGTAGATGAAGGAAAATAGAGAGAAAGAACTAAAGGATATCAGGAAAACAATGAAGGAATAATATGATAATCTCAATGAAGAGACAGAAAATTTTGAAAGGAACCAAACAGAACTACTGGAGGTGAGAACCAAGTAACTGAAATGAAAAATTCCCAGAAAGTTTTGAACAAAAAATTGGAGTCAGCAGAAGAAAGAATCAGTGAACTTAAAGACAAGACAATTGAACTGAATCAGGTTGAGGAAAAAAGAATTAGAAAAAGTGAAAAAAGACTAAGAGAACTGTGGGACACATCAAATACCAACATACACATTATGGTAGTCTGAGACGGAGAAGAATGAGAGAAAGTAGCAGAAGGAATATTAAAGAAATAATGACAAAAAACTTCCCAAACTTTCTGTGTCAGTTTGAAAGTATTATGTACCCTAGAAGAGCCATGTTTTAATACTCATCCTATCTTATTGGAGCAGCTGTTTCTTTTAATCCCAATTCAATATTGTAGGTTGGAAACTTTTGATTAGACTACTTCTATGGATATGTGACACACCAAGTTTTGGATGCGATCTTTTGACTAGATGGAGATGTAACTCCACTCATTCCAGGTGGGTCTTGATTAGTTTATGGAGGCCTTTAAAAGAAGATTTTGGAGAGAGTCAGAGGTGACAGAAATGACAGAAGCTTCAGAGCCAACAGAGAGCTGATGTAGATGCTTGGAGAACAGAAACTTTAGAGAACAGAGACAAATATGTTTGGAGATGCTTGGAGCCCATTAGACTTCACCATGAGATGTTAAGCAAGCCAGAACCTGGAGAGATCCAAGGAAATACAAGAGAATAAAGCCAGCCCCAGAGAAGCAAAGTGAGGAACCTCCACAGGAACAGAGGCTGAAAGCAACAAAGCCCAGGAGCAAGGGACCAGCAGATCCAGCCACGTGACTACCCAACTAATGGAATTGTTCCTAACTCATCGACCTTACTTGTAAAGGTAACCTCTTGTTGGTGCCTTAATTTGGACACTTTCACTCCCTTAGGACTGTAAACTTGTGATGTATTAAATTCCCCCTTTAAAAAGCCATTCCAGTTATAGTATATCACATTCTGGAAACTTGCAAACTAACACATTTACCAGGAAAAGAATATGTAATATGCACATCCAAGAAAGCAACTAGTATAAACTTGAAGAGAAATATACTTAGATACATATTAGTTAAACTGTAAATACCAAGGATCAGGAAAGAGTTCTGAAAGCTGTAAGAGAAATGCAACACATTATGTACAAGGGAGTCCCAATTAGATTTACTGCTGATGTCTCATCAGAAACCATAGAGTCAAGAAAGCAGTGGGATGAAATACTTAAAGTGCCAAGAGTAAATGATTGCCAACCAATAACTTTAAATCCTGTGAGATTTTCTTTACAAAATGATAGAGAGTTTAAGGCATTCCCAGTTAAACAAAAGTTGAGGGAATTTATCACCACTAGATCTGCCCTTCAAGTAAGGCTAAAAGGAATTCTTCAGACTGAAAGAAAAGGACACTAGACAATAGATCAAAGCAGCATGAAGAAATAAGTCCTCTAGTAAAGGCAACCTTTTAGGTAATTATAAATGCCAATATTATTGCATGTGCTGGTTTGAAAGGATGTATGTCCCCTAGAAAAGCCATGTTTTAATCTAAATCCTATTTCATAAAGGGCAAAATAATCCCTATTCAATACTGTATGTTTGAAACTGTAATCAGATCATCTCCCTGGATGATGTGATTTGGTCAAGAGTGGTTGTTAAACTGGATTAGGTGATGACATGTCTCCACCCATTTGGGTGGGTCTTGATTAGTTTCTGAAGTCCTATAAAAGAGGAAATATTTTGGAGAATGAGTGATTCAGAGAGAGCAAAGCAGAACGACGTAGCCACAAGAAGAAGAGTCCACCAGCCAGTGACCTTTGGAGATGTAGAAGGAAAATGCCTCCCAGGGAGCTTCGTGAAACAGAAAGCCAGGAGAAGAAGCTAGCAGATGATGCTGTGTTCACCGGGTACCCTTCCAGATGAGAGAGGAACCCTGACCGTGTTCATGATGTGCCTTTCCAAATGAGAGAGAAACCCTGACTGTGTTCACCATGTGCCCTTCCAAATCAGAGAGAAGCTCTGACTGTGTTCGCCATGTGCCATTCCACTTGAGAGAGAAACCCTGAACTTCATCGGCCTTCTTGAACCAAGGTATCTTTCCCTGGATGGATGCCTTTGATTGGACATTTCTATAGACTTGTTTTAATTGGGACATTTTCTTGGCCTTAGAACTGTAAACTAGTAACTTATTAACTTCCCCTTTTTAAAAGCCATTCTGTTTCTGGTATATTACATTCCAGCTAGCAAACTAGAACACTGCATTATATTTTTAGGTATATGAATCAATTTCTCACTTCTTGTGCTAAAATGCAAATTCATAAAAATTAATGATAAAGTTATGATATTGGACATACAATATACAAAGACATAATTTATAATAAGTACTAAAAAAGATGGGATGGAAGGGTATAGGAACAGTGTATGTGTGTGCTATTGAAGTTAAGTGGATATACATAAAAAATGATTGCTATATATTTAAGATGTTAAATTTTAACCCATGATAACCTAAAGAAAACATATAAAAATATAACCAGAATGAAATAAGGGATTCAGTACGGGAGAATTCAAAAAATCAAATAAATATGAAAGTAGGTATTAATGAAAGAATTGGGGGCCAAAAAGGTATGACTTACAAAGACTAAATAGTAAAATGGTAGAAAGAAGTCCTGCATTATCAGTATTGACTTTAAATGTAAGTGGGTTAAACTCTCCTGTCAAAAGGCAGAGAATAGCAGAATGGATAAACAATAATGACACAATTATATGCTTCTTGCAAGAAACTTACCTTAAGTTCAAAGACATAAGTAGGTTGAAAGTGAAAGGATACAAAGAGATATTGTCATGAAAGTAATGGTCAAAAGGGAGCTCGGATAGTTATACTAGCATATGTAAAATAGACTTTAAGTCGGAAACTGTTATGAGGGATAAAGAAAGCCATTATATACTGATAAAGTGATCAATTCAACAAGAAGACATAACATTTATAACTATGTAAGTACCAAACGGAACCCTAAAATACATGAAGCAAATATTGACAGGTTTGAAGGGAGAAACTGATGGTTCTATGGGAATAGTAGGAGATATTAATACACTACTTTCAATAATAATGGATTAAACATCTTGACAGAAGATCTATAAAGAAAGAAAACTTGAATGATCTCCACACCAACTAGATCTAATAGGCATACACGGAACATGTAACCCAACAGCAGCAGAATACACATTCTTCTCTAGTGCACATGGATTATTCTCCAGGATAGATAGTATGTTAGGTCACAAAACAAGTCTCAATGAATTAAAAAACATTGAAATCAAACAGCATGTCCTCTATAACCATAACGGAATGAAACTAGAAATTAATAATAAAGGGTGAAATGAAAATTAAACAATATACCCTTAAAAAACTACTGGGTCAAGGAAGAAGTCAGAAGGGAAATTAGGAAATATCTTGAAGCAAATTAAAATTAAAACACAATATACCAAATCTTATGGCATGCAGCAAGTCAGTGCTGAGAGGGAAATTCATATCTCTAAATGCTTATATTAAAAAAAGAAGAAAGATCTTAAATCAGAGACCTAACCTCCAAACTGAGGATTTAGAAAAGAAGAGCAAACTAAATGGAATGTGAGCAGAAAGGAAATAACAAAGATTACAGCAGAGAAAAGTGAAATAGAGAATTTAAAAAATGGAGAGAATCCATAAAACTAAAAGTTGGTTCTCTGAAAAGACAAACCTTTAGTTAGACTGACAATGAAAAAAGAGAGAACACAACTTAACTCAGAAATGAAAAGAGGGACATTATTACTGACTCTACAAAAATAAAAAGGGACTATAGAGGTCACTATGACCAATTCTACATCAATAAATTAGATAACCTGGATGAAATTGCCAAATTCCCAGAAACACCCAAACTATCTACACTGACTCAAAAAGAAATAGAAAATCTCAACAAACAATAACAATTAAAGTGACTGAATCATAGTCCATAACCTCCCAAGAAAGAAAAGACCAGGACATGATGGTCTTACAGGTGAATTTTACCAAACATTCTAAGATGAATTAACATCAAACCTGCTCAAATTCCTCCAAAATATTGAAGAGAAGGGAATACTCCTCCAAAAATCAGTGTATGAGGCCAAAATCACTCTCATACTAAAATCAGATAAAGGACCACAAGAAAAGGAAACAACAGTCAATATCCATTATGAATATAGATGCAAAAATCCTAAATAAAATACTAGCAAAACTGAATCCAATAGCATATTAAAAGAATCATACACCATGATCAACTGGGATTTATCCCAGGTATGCAAGCATGGTTCAACATAAGAAAATCAATTGATGTAATACACCACAATAATAGAATGAAGGGGAAAAAACACATGATTATGTCAGTTGATGCAGAAAAAGCATTTAACAAAATCCAGCACTACTTCTTGATAAAAACACTTAGAAAACTAGCAATATAAGGAAACTTCTTCAGCATGATTAAAAGGTATATATGAAAAACTCACAGCTAATGTTATACTAAAAGTGAAATACTGAAAGTTTTCCCTCTAATGTCATGAAGACAAGGTTATTTCTGTCACCACTGCTATACAATATCACTTTGGAATTTCTAGCCACAGCAATTAGGCAAGAAAAAGAAATAAAAGGCCTACAAAGTGGAAAGACAAAAGTAAAACTTTCACTATTTTCAAATGACATAATCCACTTCCTGAGAATTCTAAAAAGCTTACAACAAAACTCCTAGAGCTAATAAATGAAAACAGCAAAATGGCAAGAATAGAAGATCAAACCTCATATGAGTAGTGTTTCTATACACTAGTTATGAACAATCTGAATAGGAAATGAAGAAAAACATTCCATTTACAATAGCAACAAAAAGAATAAAATATATAGGAATATAGGCTATGAAGGATTTATACACAGAAAACTACACACATGGGTAAGAGCAATCAAGGACCTAAATAACTGGGTATTCCATTTTCATGGATTGGAAAACTAAATATTGTTAAGATGTCAATTCTACCCAAAGTGATATCCAGATTCAATGTAATCCCAGTCAAAATCCCAACAGTTCTCTTTACAGAGATGGAACAGCCAATCATCAAATTCATATGGAAAGGTTAAATGGGCCCAAATAGTCCAAGTCTTTTTGAAATAGAACTAATTTGGTGGATTCATACTTGCTGATTTTTAAAACTTGTACAAAGCCAAAGTAATCAAAACAGCATGACATTGGCTCATGGACAGATATATTGACTACTGGGATTGAATTAACAGTTCAAAAATTGACCTTCATGAGAGCATGGGTTATCAGGTTGGGGCCTATTGTAAAGGGTTTGTGTTAGTCAGGGTTCTCTAGAGAAACAGAACCAATAGGAGGTATCTGCCAATATGAGATTTATAAAGGTGTCTCACACAATCATGGGAATAAAAGAGTCCAAATTCTGTAGGGTAGGCTGTGAAGCTGGCAGCTCTGATGAAGAGTCTGGATAAATGCCACAGGAGAGGCTCGCTGGCTGAAGAAGCAATAAAAGAATCTCTCTTCTTCCTTAAAGCCTTCAACGATTGAATTGTCTCATTATGGGAGACATGTCTTAGTTGATCACAAATGTAATCAGCCACAAATGCAATCAAGTCACTGAGGATTTAATACACCGGCCTTATGGTTTATCAACCAGCCATGAAATATCCTTGCAGCAATGGTCAGGCCAGTGCTTGCCTGGCCAGACAACAGGGCATAATCATTTGACCAAGTTGACATGAGAACCTAACCATTACAGGGTCCTAGATTATTAGCTCTTACAGCAGCCACATATATTTATGAATTGTAACTGTTATCCCTAAATTTTGAGATACTCAGCTGTTTGTATATAACCTGGCTGTTCCCAGAAACTTCAGGTTTTTATGTGACACCTGAGATTCAGAGTTTGAGCTCTGAAGCTATGAAATTTAGCAGTACCCCAAACAGGAACTGTTTAAAAAATGGGAAAAGGGATCAGACTTTGACTAGAGATATGAATGAAGCTGATCTGGATAGGACTGTGGTAGGCCAGAATACAGGGTAAAGGATGATATCATTCATATTTTAAAACTTCAATTTCTATGTGAGACCAAAGGGCTTATTTGGTGCAAAATTTATATTTTGGTAGTGCATTACCTAAATTAATTTGTATGGTCAGTTTAGTTGAACACCATAAGTACATGGAATCTTGAATGGGGCATGAGATCTTGTTGGTTTGTCCAGGTCAGTGTGATGCCCTGATAGGTCCCAGAGTTATTTGGGCAGTGAATAAATGAAGTGTAAGTCCTCTTGGGGAATGGAGAGAAAGGAGGAAATATTCAACCTCCCTATTTGGAGAATACCTGATATTCTCACAAGCAGTGGGGACAACCAAATCAATAGCTGAGTCCTAGATCATGGGGTTTGCCTCTATGAAACTTATTCCTGCAATGGATAGGCTAAGCCCACTTATAATTATGCCTCAGAGTCACCCCCAGATAATGTATGTATGTATGTATGCATGTATGTATGTATGTATGTATTTATTTATTTCATGGGCAGACACCAGGAACTGAATCTGGGTCTCCCAGATAACCATTTTTGTTTTCAGATGTGGCTTCTCTCTCTAAGCCAACTTGGTAGGTGAATTCACTGCTCTTCCCCCAATGTGGGACATGACTCTCAGGGGTGTAAATCTTCCTGGCAACATGTGACAGAACTCCTGGGATGAGTTACTCTGCTGGGACGCAGCATCATAGGATTGAGAAAACCTTAACAAAAGGGTGAAGAGAGAAGAGACAAAATAAAGTATCAGTGGCTGAGAGATTTCAAACAGAGCTGAGAGATCATCCTGAAGGTTATTCTTATGCATTATATAGATATCCCTTTTTGATTTATGGTGTAGTGGAGTGGCTGGAGGGAAGCATCTGAAACTGTTGAGCTGCATTCCAGTAGCCTTGATTCTTGAAGATGATCGTGTGATGATAAAGTTTTTACAATGTGACTGTGTGATTGTGAAAACCTTGTGTCTGATTCTCCTTTTATCCATGGTATGGAAAGATGAGTTAAAAATAGTATGTATAAGTAATAAAGAAATAATAGAGGGGATAAGGGTTAAAATAAATTGGATAGATTGAAATACTAGTGGTCAATGAGAGGGAGGTATAAGGTGTATGGGATGTATGGGGTTTTTCTTTTTATTTCTTTTTCTGGAGTGATGCAAAAATGATCATGGTGATGAATACACAACTATGTGCTGATATTGTGAGCCATTTATTATATACCATGTGTGGACTGTGTGTGGGTGAAAATTTGTCAATAAAAATATTTTTAAAAAATCAGCCTTCACATTTATGGCCAAGTGATTTTTCACAAGGGTTCCAAGTCCACTCACCGGGGAAAGAATAGCATCTCTAACAAATGGTGCTGGAAAAATGCAGTGTCCATATGCAAAAGAATGAAGGCATACCCCTACCTCACACCATATACAAAAAAATAAACTAAAAATGAATCAAAGATTTAATATGAGAAGAAAAATTATAAGACCCTTGGAAGAATACATCTTCAGGTTCTTGTGTCAGGCAACAGTTTCTCAGAATTTACACTGAATACACAGGCAACAAAAGAAAAAAATAAAGGGGACCTCATCAAAATTAAAAGCTTTTGCACATCAAAGGACTTTATCATGAAAGTAAACTGTCAATTTATACAATGGGAGAAAAGTTTTGGAAACCACATATCTCAGTAAGTGTTTTAATAGTCAGATTATATAAAGAAACCTTACAACAACATAAATACAAATAATACAATTTAAAAATGGGCAAAAGATTTGAAACAGACATTTCTCCAAAAAAGATATACAAATGTCTAAAAGGTGCATTAAAAATTCTCAACATTAAAAATAGCTATTGGGGAAATGCAAGTCAATCCCACAATGAGATACCATCTCATACCCACTAAAATACTACTATAAAAAATAGAAAATTTCAAGTGTTGGAGAAGATGTGAAGATATAAGAACACTCATTCATTGTTGGTGCGTATGAAAAATGGTGTAATCCTGTGAAAGAAGTTTGATGATTCCTCAGAAAGTCAAATATAGAAGAACCAGATGACCTGGCAATTCCACTTCTAGGAATGGAATTTAAAGTGGGGACTTGAACAGATATTTGGATACACACTGATGCTCATAGGAGCAGAATCACAATTGCCAAAAGCTAGAAGCAACTCAAGTGTCCATCAACCAATAAATGGGTAAACAAAATGTGGTATAGTATATACACACAATGGCATATCATTCACCCATAAAAAGTAATGAAGTTCTCATACATGTGACAACATAGATGAAACTTGAAGACATAATGTTTAGTTAAATAAGCCAGACACAAAAGGAAAAATATTGCATGATCTCACAGATATGATGTAATTTAGAATATGGAGAGGCATAGATTCAGAAACTGGAATATAGTTTCCCAGGGGCTGCAGTTGTTGTGGGTAATGAAGAGTGCTTAAAACTGTACAAAGTTTATATTTTAGACAATGGAAAATTTTTGTAATGTTGGTGGTACAACATTGTGAATGTTAACAGCATTGAATTATATATTTGAATGTGATTAAAAGTTGAAATTTTAGGTTGCATATATTAACTAGGATAAAATTTTTAAAAAATCCAAAGGACTGTACCACACAAACAGTGAAACCTAAAGTAAATCATGGATAATAGTGAACAGTACAAATATAAAAATATTCTTTCAACAAATGCCCCACACTAATACAAGGTGTTAATAATAGGGTGGCATACAAGAACTCTGTATTTTGTGTAGACTTTTCTGTAAACTTACAATTTTTCTAATAAAAAAAGGAAAAAAGTAAAGAAAAAAATGAAATACGTTAGGAAGGGAAGTTTTGAGGGCACGTTTCTCAGCTCTCTAAAGGAAAGAAAGAAACAGAAAACCTTGAAAAGAAAGCAACTGGATGACACTTTTCTGACTATTCTTCTGCTTTACAAAATGTGTTCACAATTTAAAAACTTTTTTACATCTTTTTTGAGAAATATTTGAATAATTTAACTTGAATTCTTTATAATTATTTGAAAAATTTCTTGGGGTTGCTATATAGTCTAATAATGTAATGTGCATAAAGTATAAAATGTATTTAAAGTGTACAGAATGCCTTACCATCATTATATTTAATGATAGATAATATATGGCTAGATAACCCATGGTATGAAGACAAGACCCCTTAAACAAATATGAAAAGTATAAGCTGCTAAAAAAATGGGTCAACAGTAGAATTTGGTCAGTCAAAAGAATGTCATTTTGATTCCTTTGCACCAAACTGTATAAGTACCTCACTGGTATAATGCTCCATGTAGTTTTTTTCCCCCTCCTTAGAGAAGCAAACAGAGTTTATAGGTTTCTGTTATTTTCATTTGTTTTCCTCACTTCTACTGAATGACATTCTTTAATCAAGCAGTGGCCACACAGCTACTGGCTTCTAGATTGAGCTACTAGCTGTGCAGCTTGCTCTGCCTTGTCTGTGTCTGCAGAAAATCTTTTGGCTTACTAGGGCACAGTGGATCCCTTGGAAGTCACCTGGGTTCCTATGCTCCTTGATGCACGCCAATTAGTCTGTGGGCTGGTGTCGCTCTGCAGCCTTTGGAACACTACTCCTATTTCAGGGTTCTCCCAGATACAAGCAAAACTGAAGCTGATGCCCAATGTGAGTCTCAACCTGGACTTCAAAGATCCTTGGCAAAGTTGATCTGAACTCTTATAAAATTCTTTTCAGGTTAGGAAATCTAAAACAGATATTTTACAGGATAAAGGAGGAAAGGTATTTAAACAGGAACTAGTTTTATGTCCTGACTCAGAAGGATTGTTAAAGAAAAAAAGGTTCTAAATGTTGCATTAGCACTGTGCTCTTCTATTGTCTCAAACTTACTGAAAAGGTCCTGTATTGTTTTCCTTGTTCTAAGAAAAAAATTAAATGTATTGCTCTAGGATGTTGATATCATTGGTTTTACTGAAGCTGTAAACTGCAAAGGGAACTATATTTCTAACATTGATATAATGAAGTGAGGAGAATTGAATAGTTGGAACAGATGTGGGAAATTTCAGGGATTTGGAGCCCAGAGGCAGGAACTTAAAGAGCTGAAATTTGATCTGTACTTTGCAAAAGCTCCCACAGTCACTGTATGAAATTGCCCTGCATCTCCTGGTTCATCTTTAGGAGGCTTTTATGAGGGGAGACTACTCTGGAACATAATACAGACTTTCTTTCAAACAAATGCTACTTGGAAGAGAATCCCCAGAATTAACCAGCCCACTCATTTCAGGCCATTCTTTTACAACAGCTGGAACCACTACCAATACAATTGTTGTGGATATGCAAACTACTTTTTATGTAAAAACACAGTTACAATATTCTAGTGTCCAAACAGGTTAACACCTCAAACAGTGCATATCCCAACATATGCAAAGCTTTACTAAGAATTATTCTATTTCCAGTCCTATTTCCTCCTGTTTACTAATGGTTCATCTCCAATGCTCTGATGGGATCAGACAAAACTTGTGCTGGCATATGCTGAGCAGGGTATTTTCATGATTCAGATATGAGAAAGAACAGAGAACTCCTGTAACAGTGTTTTCACATTGGGGCACACGTACCCCAGGGTGGACAGAGAGACTTTCTATGTGTCTCATTTCCTAGTCTTGACTAGCCTCAGGAGCTAGTCAAATACTCTTCTACTTCTTACTATACTCCCCTTCATATTCGCCCTTTATCCTGCTCCTTTAAGAAAGGTACACTCTCACCCATCCCAAATTTAACAATGATCTCCTATCCTGAATAGTAAAAATTTCCTAGGGTTCCAGGCAAACATATAACTCAAAAGATTGGTACTGTCCAACCAATGTGGAATAACAGGGCCCAGATTTCCTCTCTACCTAAAATTAGCCCCCCAAAAACAAAATATGTGGAACCAAAATTTTCAAGACATCAGATATGAGGCAATGAAGGACAGTAATCCTTGAGAGATGGAAAACAGGCAAGGTGAACTGTGAAATTTCTGAGCTTATTGACTCAGAAGAGTTTCTAGGCTGCAATGCAGGTAGGGGGAACCAAGGTGGGGCCTGGCAGACTTTCTGAGTTGAGGTAACAGAACTGAGAGTTTAGGAAGGCTAAGGCAACCACAGTTCATAGGTCAAAGGGCCAGAGAGGAGAGGGCTGCACAGAGTGAGAACTCTGGAGATCTGCAGAAGGTCCTCTTCAAGAATTCAGCACATGCACCTGAGAAAACTACCCAAGGTTTGGGAAAGAACCTTGAAAAGATTTAGAGGAAACAGTGCTTGCTTCTTTCAGCCAAGTTGTAAAATCTCATAGTTCATGGGGCATTTGGTAAAGTACTCAGCAGATCTTTCATCAGTTGTGAGGAATATTAACCCTAGAATGGACACTGTTCCAAACTTCTCTAATGTATCATAAAAGCAAGACCCCAAAGATCAAAATGCTTCCAAACAACTTAACAGGACCCAAAAATAACTCTCAAGAAAACTATGGACTACAAACATTTCCATCATTCAACAAGAAAAAATTCACAATGTCTGGCATTCAATCAAAGATTACCAGACATTCAAAGAAGCAATAAAACACAACACATAATGACAAGAATTATCAATCAATTGAAACGAAGACAGAATGGACTCAGATATTAGAATTATGTGAGAAGAACATTAAAACAGGTATAATCTGCTGAAAACATACACAAGAATATTCCTAGCAGCTATATTCAGAGTAAAAAACTGGAAGCAATTTAGGCGTCCATTAACAGGAGGATGGATAATAAGGAGACTGAGGTACATATAATCAAAACTTACCAACATAAAAGGATGAGTATCTAAGAGATGCAGCAACTTTGATGAATATCAAAAACATTATGCTGAATGAAAAAACCTGATATAATAAAGAACAGACATATGATTCCACTTATCTGAAATCCTTAAACAGGTAAAATTAATCTATGGTGATAGAATTCAAATCAGTGGTTGCTTCTGGGGAGTGGGGAGTCAACTGAGAAAGAGCAGAAGAGAACTTGAAGAGCGATGAAATAGTCTTTGTATCTATAGGGGTTTGAATTGCAGATTTGTATGCATTATAACAATTGATCAAATTGTACAAACCCTTCATTTCATGCAATAAAAATTCTTGTTAAAAATGTAATCCAATAGAAAAATAGATACTTCATCTCAGAGCAAATTAAATGGCTTTATTAAACATTTGAAAATATCATTAAGATTCAGGAAAAATTAAATTAGAACTACAGTGAGATACTATTTTATACCTACCAAATCAGTAATAATTTAAAATTTGATAATATTTGACATCATTTGATCCCATACCCTGTCAATGCAATATATATTAGTGCAACCAATTTGGAAAATATTTTGGCTGATCTACTAATGATGAAGAAGATTATTCCTTGTGACCCAGAAATGTCACTCCTGGAAATATTTCCTAGAGAAAGTGTTTAGCAGCAGGAGAATTGTAAATTTCATTCTGAACAGCACTTTTTATGATATCCAAAAGCTGGAAATCTGAATGGTTATATTTAGGACCACAGATAAACAGTGACAGTGTCATACATGTGAAATACATTCCTACAGCAGTGTAATTTAATGCATTTCAGCTACTTGAATAAAATAGATGAATATTAAAATATAATGTTGGGCAAAAAAGCAAGTCACCAAAGAATATCTATAGTATGACTCCATCTATATATATTTCAAAAACTTGCAAAACTAAACTACTTGTAATATAAGAATACAAATACATGGTAAAACAATAAGGGAATAATTAGCACAATTGTAAACTTGATGAGATTGAAAAGGTTATAGGATTGGGAAGGGCACACAATATAAAGGTGCTTATTGCATTGTTAAAAAAATACATATATACATTTATATATGCATATTCTACTAAAGTTCTTTCTTTTCTACTTAGCATTTAACAAAAATGTAAACTAAAAACTATAAGACAAAAATGTGAGATAAAATGCTATATATGTCATTTTTTATCATTGAGTTATAAAACTCAGTTGTAAGTCTGCCAAATTCTTAATGTAGAAATTTCTTATTTATAATTATAAGATCATCATGCAATAAAGGCAGAACCAAAAGACTTAGTAAATAATATTGTTTTTAAAACAATGCAATCAGATAAATGTCAAGTTACTATAAAATGTATTATTTATACTGAACTCATAATTAATGGAATGCCCTGTGGAGGCAAGAAACTCTAGCATAAATATTTTTGTCACTTCTGTAAAGACGTTCATTTGATCTACTATGGGAAAGAAGAATTCACCATCCCTGCATACTATTTCAAAGTCATCAGAAGTACACTGGTAATGACTCCCAGGGGGGAATCAATATTTTAAGGTCCTATTTTTTAAAACCTAATATTCAATTTCCAAATGTTACTCCTTTCCCTCTAAATGTATTCTCAGTGCATACATGAATATAAATTTACTAGTGACATCTGGAGGAACCACATCTGAATCTGAATAACAGACTGGCAGAGGGAGACAAATTAGTCTGAATTGTTAATTTCTGCAAGATCAAAGCATTCATATACAGACACACCCAGGCCCAGGATTCCACAGCCTGACTGAGCTGCCAAGTATTAGCCTAAAAATGAAGAAATAAACCATAAACTGTGTTCTGGTTGGTCTAACTCTGCTCCAGAAAATATTATTGGCTCTGCAAACCTGGAAGAACCACAGCCTGCACTCCAAGGCTGCTGGGGTAGAAGTGCTTAGATTACAGGAGGTGAGCCTGGGAAGGGAGAAGCAGCTTGTGTTGGGAAATCACCCCAGATTCTCCCCTAACCTGTGCTTGTTCAATAGATGTTTTTGATATTTTTACTTCAATTCAGAAGCTATTAACATGTAACTTACTTTCAGTCAGCAGTCATAATCATTTGTTAAGTCTTGATTTCTCAGTTATACCTCCTCCCTCTCATTTGCTCATTCCCTCAATCTTCAGGGATATCTGGCAATGACCATTTTAATTTCTTCTTGCTGGAAAGGAATATTGACCTTATAGAGGAATGAAACTGGTTGATTTTTGGAAAGACTGGTACCTGTGTGTTTCAGGGCTTATTTGGCATAGGAACAATGGGGAGGCCTTAAGTTTCTGGAAAAAAACTTACTAAGTAAAATGTTTATAAAATCTTAGATAGAGACCAGGCCATTTATGACTTTTGTAGTTGGTTGTAGCTTAATATTTTGAGGAATTGGCAATATCTGACTGAAGCTTGCATACGAGTAACTTCCAGAATGACCTCTCAACTCTATTTGAAATTTCTTAGGGACTGAAACTTTATTTTATTTCATTTCTTTTCCCCCTTTTTGTCAAAAAGGTATTTCCAATCGCATAGTACCAGTGCTAGGCTCATCTCTGGCAGTTGTGTTCCATGTTGCCAGGGAGATTTACACCCTGGGAGTCATGTGCCAAGCGGGGGGGAGGGTAGTGAGTTTATTTGCAGAGTTGGCTTAGCAAAAGAGGTCACATCTGAGCAATAAAAGAGGTCCTGTGTGGATGACTCTTAGTAGGCTTATCTTTGCCATTGCAGAAATAAGTTTTCATAAGAGCAAGCCTCAAGATTGAAGGCTTGGCTTAATAAATTGGGAGTCCCTAATGCTTGAGAGAATATCAAGAATATCCCAGGTGGGGAAGTTTAATAGCTCCATATTTTTTCTCCAGTTTCTTAAAGGAGTGTGCAAATACTTTTTTATTATCTGCCCAAGACACACTGGAATGTATCAGCATGTTACGTTAAGCTATACAAAATTAGAAGAGCTCATTTTCTATTCTAGTCTCCATGTAATTAAGTTGTTTAAACAAAAAGTTCGGATAGGTTAAATTAGTGTGTAAAGAAAATTAAAATTTTGGACCAAATAAACATCTCTTCCTTTGGCCTTACACAAAGAAGTTGAAGTTTTAAAATATAGACAAGATCAACCTTTACCCTGTATTTGATTTACCTTAGTCCCAACCAGATCAGCTTCATTCATATCTCTAATTGAAATCTGATCTTTTTTTTCCAACTTCAACTGTTGCTGTATGGAGTAATACTGACATTCAGAAGTGCAAAACTCTAACTCTGAGTCCTCGGTGTCACACAGCTGCCCATCAATGCAGGTAAGTACAAGGTTATACACAAAGAGTACAGCATTTTTAATTTAAAAATAACAGTTAAAACTCAGGAATAAATGGGACTTCTGTATGAGTTTACAATCTAGTAAGCTAGAAAATCTAATTTTCTTATAAGTATTTTCTAAGTGAGATTTTGCAATATTTGTTCTTTTGTTTCTGGCTTATTTTGCTCAACAAAATAAAATTTATTCATCTAATTGCATGCCTCATTACTTCATTCCTTTCTGTAGCTGCACAATATTCCACATATGTATACACCATGGTAAACCCCAGCTCATCAGTTAATGGCCCCTTCGACCACCTTCATTCACTGGCTATTGGAAATAATGCCATCATAAATATCAATGTACAAATGTCTGTTCAAATTCCTGCTTTCAGTTCTTCCAAGTGTATTTTTAGTTACAGGATTGCCTAATCATATGGCAACCTTTCATTTAACCTCCTGTGGATCCATTACATTGCCCTCTGGAGGGGTTGCACCATCCTGCTTTCCTACCAACATTAAACAGGAATACCTTTCTCTCCATATTTTCTCCAGCACTTGAATCTTTGTTTATTTATTTTTTGGATCTGCAGTTTGTTGAGATATATTTACATAGAATATATTCCATCCAAAATATACAATCAATGTCACACAATATCCTCACTTAATTGTACAATCATCATCATTCTCAATCATAGAAACTTGTCATTGCTCCAAAGAGAAAAATAACAGACACTCACACCAAAGAGAAACCCCAAACATCTGATAACACTTATCCCTCTGTTCTGGTTTGCTAGCTGCCGGAATGCAACACACCAGAGACGGATTGGCTTTTAATAAAAGGGGATTTATTTTATTGGTTCTTCAGAGGAAAGGCAGCTTACTTTCTACTGAGGTTCTTTCTTACGTGGAAGGCACAGGATGGTCTCTGCAGGTCTTTTCTCCAGGCCCCTGGGTTCCAACAACTTTCCCCGGGGTGACTTCTTTCTGCATCTCCAAAGGCCTGGGCTGAGCTGCAAGTGCTGAGATGAGGAATACCAAGCTGCTTAGGCTGTGCTACATTGTGTTCTCTCATTTAAGCACCAGCCAATTAAGTCAAACGTCACTCATTGCAGCAGACACTCCGCCTAGCCTACTGCAGATGTAATTAGCAACAGATGAGGTTCACCTACCATTGGCTTATGTCCGCAGCAACAAGACTAGGTATGCTCACCTGGCCAAGTTGACAACTGAATCTAACTAACACACCCCCCCCCCCCCAATTATTTGTGTAGCATTGGCTGTTAATGACATTTAGCCTTCCTATCCATGAACACATCTTAACGTTTAACCTTCTTATCCATGTCTTTCCACCTATTTAGGTCTTTGTTTTCTTTTAGCAAAGTTTTGTAGTTTTTTGTGTGCAGCTCCTTTACATCCTGGGTTAGTTTTATTCTTAGATGGTTGACAATTTTATGCTATTGTAAATGGAATTTTTCTCTTAATCCTCTCCTCAGTTAGGTCATTATAGTGTATAGAATCATTACTGATTTTTGTGCATTAATCCTGTATCCCACCACTTTGCTGAATTTGTTTATGGGCTCAAGTAGCTTTGTCATAGATTTCTCAGGTTTTTCCAAATATAGGATCATGTCTTCTGCAAATAATGAATTTTACTTCTTTCTTTCTGATATGGATGCTTTTTATTTCTTTTTCTTACCTAATTATTCTAGCTAGAATTTCCAGCACAATATTGAATAATAGTGGTGAAACTGGGCATCCTTGTCTCATTTCTAGTCTTAGGGGGAAGGATTTGAGCCTTTCACCTTTTTTTGTTTTTTGCCTGGGCAGGCACCAGGAATTGAACCCAGGTCTCTGGCATGGCAGTCAAGAATGCTGCCTGCTGAGCCACCATAGCCCACCCAGCCTTTCACCCTTGATTGTGATGCACAGTATACAATATATATATATATACAAATATATACAAATTCAAAACAGTAGATTTGAAGAGGCACAATAATGAACTAAGTGAACTAGAGGACAGGACAATTGAATAATGAACACACAAAAGAACAAATGGTGAAAAAGATGGAAAATTTTTAATCAGATCTCAGGGAAATAATAGACAACATGAAGCACACAAATACAAGAATTGTTGGTGTTCTAGAAGGAGAGGAGAAGAATTTAACTCTCAGCAGACCCTGTCCCTGCTAGGAATGTGGTTGAGACAGAGACTGAAGCTGAAGGCAGGCTTAAACTGTTTCAGATTTCCAACCCTTGGGGTCTGAATTCCCTAAATAACAGTCACAGCCTGGGCTGGGCCTTGCCCCACCTCTTTTTTTTGGGTGGGGGGGGCAGTAGAGGTGCTCTTCAGCCCCCTGTTCCCTTCAGGATGGAAGTATTACAGGCCTCTCAAGCAGCACCCCCTTACTAACCTCTTAATGAAGCCCTCTTCCCTCTACTCCTTCTTTTATCCAGTGGGAAAAAAATCATGTGATCAGGACCAAAATACAAACAGAGTTTCAGACTAAGTCCGCTCCCCCAGGAGGGCAAACAACCCTAGCCATTCTCCAGGTATATTTAGAACCTTCTCTCTCTTCACTCCACACACATAAATTGCAACATTTTTTTACAGCATTGAAGCTTTATTCTCTTAAAATCCTAGAAAGCTCCCCTTGGTTAAGTGCCAGGCATACCAACATAGGTGTCAAAGCCATGCTGGAATAACTGAGTATCAACAGCACATAAAGAAAGATCCCTGATGTTCTAGTTTGCTAGCTGCTGGAATACAATATACTAGAAACAGAATGGCTTTTAAAAGGGGAATTTAATAAATTGCTAGTTTACAGTTCTAAGGCTGAGAAAATGTCCATAGAAGTCTATAGAAATGTCTAATCAAAGGCATCCAGGGAAAGATACCTTGGTTCAAGAAGGCTGATGAAGTTCAGGGTTTCTCTCTCAAGTGGAAGACACATAGTGAACACAGTCAAAGTTTCTCTCTCATCTGGTGAACATGGCACCATCTGCTAGCTTCTTCTCCTGGCTTCCTGTTTCATGAAGCACCCTGGGAGGCATTTTCCTTCATCTCCAAAGGTCTCCAGCTGGTCGACTCTGCTTCTTGTCGCTATGTCGTTCTGCTCTGCTCTCTGAATCTCTTTCTTTCTCCAAAATGCTTCCTCTTTTATAGGACTCCAGAAACTAATCAAGACCCACCCAAATGGGTGGAGACATGTCATCACCTAATCCAGTTTAACAACCACTCTTGGTTTAATCACATCTCCAGGGAGATGATCTGATTACAGTTTCAAACATACAGTATTGAATAGGGATTATTCTGCCTTTATGAAATGGGATTTAGATTAAAGTACGGTTTTTCTAGGAGACATACATCCTTTCAAACCAGCACACCTGAGAACAGACCAGAAAAAAAAAAATCAAGTCATTTAAGGCTATATTCCCAATTACAAAAAAATTCTAAAAAGGGAAAGTTTGTTTCTACTTTAGAACCTTCTCTCTCTTTACTCCACACACATAAATTGCTACATTTTTTATAGCATTGAAGCTTTATTCTCTTAAATTAAATTAGAAATTAAATGTAGACTTACAAGATTAATCTTTTCCAAAAATCTACTTAGCATGTCATTAGTACCAAATATATTGAGGAGACAGTAGATCTGCTAACTGTGCAAGCACCATTCGCCACAACCTTCCCTGTGGTCAAGCTGTGAACAGCAGGGGTATGACACTGCTTCTCTGCCCTGGCCAGACAGTGAATAGCCTTTGATACAATTAAGTTGTACCAAGTGTCAAAATACAGCGAGGAACCTGTGACACATAATGTGTCACAGGAGTTCAGCAACTGAAGAAATTAGATAAATGAATTATGAGCATGGGCTATAGTGCTGCATGATCACAACAAAAGAAGAAAAAGGTTCAATACTGTGGGCCCAGAGCAATACTCTGAATCACAAAGTCTGAGATTTTGTATTTTAATTACAAAGTTGTAAATTATGGCAAACCAGGAATCCAGAATCATGTATAAAGGTTGGACATTTAAGGGACTGGAAGAGTACAATTTAATTTGCAGCTTAGCTTATAAGAGCATTTATCACTTTCCATTCACAGGTCCTCATGGCAGCAAAGATAATCTCCTGCTTTGCAAGAGGGAAATGAATTTGAAAATCATAAGCTTAAGCTGAGCATTTAAGACAGCATAAAGTATCTTTTTTTAGTCCAATAGTAGAAATGTTTTTTTTTAAAAAAGGAGCTTTATTAAGATTCTAGAGGTTCCATCACAGAATCTAAACAATCTCTTGTGGAAATTATGGGGCACACAGAAAAAAAATGACACAATTAGTATCTTAGGTATCGAGTTTGGGATCCCACCTCCTAATCAGGTGCGTCAGGGAATAAGAATCCACCAAGGAAAAGAGAATGGAGGCAGATGCTCAAATACTTTTTAGGCTTAGATGGAAGCAATGGATAATAAGAACAGACACTTTCAGAGCAGAAGGAGTTTTTGGAGATCTCTTTACTCTTTCGTCTGCCAGACAACAATAACTTCAACAATAGCTGCCAAAAAAAAACTGAACCACATATGCCTAAAATCAGGAAAAGATGGAAAAGGCCTCAAAAAATGATTGATTTGTTCATTTTACAAGACAGGAAAAGGAATAGCAGAGAGATTAACTGTGTTTCTAACCCTTTGCACTTGGACTTGGATTTTCTTATCCCAAGAAAGATATTCCCACTGTTGTAATCCATTTCAATCCAGGAAAGCAGACTCTGTATTCAGATTTACAGGGTTCAAATCCTGTCTCCTCCATTAACTAGCAATAGGACCTTAGCAGAGTTGCTTAAATACTTTGTCTGTCAGTTTCTTTATCTGTAAAATAACAACAATACCTACTTCACTGGATTCTTGTGAAGATTAAATGAGTGAATGTATACAAGGTGCTTGAATGATGCTGGCCATATAGTGCTATACCATGAAAGGGCTGTCAATTATTATTTTTAATATTTTTGTTAAGGATGAGAACACAATATTCCTACAGGTACTGCAGGAAACCAAATTATGGAAATTTGGAAAATGGCAGGAAAGCAAACTATGATTCTATACAACTCTTTCAATTCTAAAAGTCATTTTTCAGCCTTCTCCACCAATAATGCCAATGCATAAAAATGTGACCATTTTTAAAATTTAATTCTTAAAGGTTACATGGCAATCAGAAGTTTTACTTATTAAAAATCTTTACCACAGGTTCAGGGTCAGGGGTTGTAGGAGGGAAGAGAGACAAATTGGCAGTGCTCTGTAGGATCAAAGATGGCAGCTGCATGAAACAGTGGGGAAACTTCATTCTGGGAATGTATGACTTTCCACAAAGGTCATTGGCTGGTAAAGGATCATGCTGGCTTTAGTTTTAGAGATTACGGGCAAAGATATTTTCTAAGAGACATGAACATTTCAGCAGAGGTCATGAAAGCTGCCAGAATTAATAGCCTTCCTGACCCTAATTCCCTTGCTTGCCACCAAATAGAAATGTTTGCATATAAATGCCTCTCCTAGAGAATACAGATTTTGCAATGCCTTTAAGGCTTGAGATAGTGCTTTCCCAGTGCCTTCAGAGAATGATTGAAACTTCCTGGACCCTGCCAAGGGTTCCAGCCTCTTCTCCACCCACACAGAACCTTGCAGCTGTTTTCACTGTAATCCCCTGTTAAGACACAGGAGCCCTATCAACGTTGTTGCAAGGTATTGTGAGAGGAGAATTGTCATGGTCAGGTTCATGTGTCAACTTGGCCAGGTGGTGGTACCTGTCTGTCTGGTTGGGCAAGTGCTGGCCTGTCTGTTGATATGACATTTTATAGAATTAAATTATGATCATGTTGGCTGCATCCACAGCTGATTCCATTTGTAATCAGCCAAGGGGAGTGTCTTCTGCAATGAGTGATATTCAATCTAATCAATGGAAGGCTTTTAAGGAGGATTCAGAAGAGACAGCTCTCTTCTCTTCCTGCTTCAGCTGGCAAGCCTCTCCTGTGGAGTTTGTCCATACCCTCCATTAGAGTCATCAGCTTCATAGCCTGCCCTACGGATTTTGGACATTAATTTCCATGGTTACGTGAGACAATTTTTTTTTTTTTTTTTTGCATGGGCAGGCATGATAGGTGAGAACGCTGCCTGCTGAGCCACTGTGGCCCACCCATGAGACATTTTTATAAATTTTATATTTACAGATATTTCCTGTTGATTCTGTTTCTCTAGAGAACCCTAACTAATACAGAAAGCATTTTAAAATTCTATGATTTGGTCTTTTTCTTTTTGTGGGCCTGTGCCCCAGGGCTGTGACCTTCAAAAGGGATTCTTTGCCAGAAAGCTAGAAGGGCCTGGAGATTTGTATTTCTCTTTTACATGGTAGGTTCTGGTAAAACCCCAATTTTTCTAATAAAATTATTCTTTTTTAGGGCAGTCCTTTGTTAAGGAGAACAGATCACATATCTCAAAAAGGGTACTTTTCCTCTTTCCCTAATAGAAGCACAAGGGGAATTTTCTCCAATCCTCACAGTGAGAACCTGGTGGGGCTTTTGGATCTAAAACTCAAGGAAGTACCTGAGTACTCCAGGCCCCCACAGGAGTCTCGATTTGTTATTTAGAGTCAAAATTTCTACAGGTACCACCTTTATTCCAGGGCTTCTTCTCCAGGTAAGATTTAGTTCTTTTTATTTGCCTCTCTTCTATTTTGGAGATGGTTTACCCAGCAACCTCAATTCTCTCAGGATCTAAGAAGAGGAGTTGATTTTCAATTTGATCTACACTTTTTCTTATTCTTAGGATGGGGGAGATGATTTCCATACTCCTTACATGTTGGACTGATCACTAAAATCCCCAAAAAGGATTTTTGAAAAGCACATAAGGCTAAAGCAAGAGCGATTAGGCATTAAGTTCTTAAAACAAGGGTGGGTGGGGGGAACCCTAGGAAAACATTTTAAGTGCATGTGATTATTTAAGGGTATTTGGCATACAGCTAACCTAATTCTTCAAAACTGGAAAGCCAACTGCTCTTGTTTTCCTGGTATATTTCTTCTATTTTTTTTTCCTTTTTGTTACAGTTTTTCTTTGTTCATTTGCTTTCTCTCAAGTAGGATAATGAAGATGAAGAAGCCGCTTATTTCTTAAGTTCATAAAGCTAAGGTATGCTTTAGAATTTTGTGATAGAATTATTTTCTTTCCAGTTTAAATATTACCTCTTTTGATCAGAATATTCTTCTGGGATTAACCAATCGATCAATATTTGTTAAACATAGACTTTGTGCAAATACAATGCTAAACACTGTTGGGGTTACAGGAAAGGCTAAGAATAAAGGTAATATGATAATTGTTAAATAAATAAGGCAATTATTAGTGATATGGACCTTCAAATAATAACCACTGGCTTAGTCTGTGTGGTTAGGAAGAGTTTTCAAACTTCAGAAAGAAATTATCCAGGGGAAGGAGGAGAAGGCATACAAGTGGGGGGCAGCTCAGGAAAACGATGGCAAACAGAAACTCAAGGTATTTTTCAGTAGCAGTAAGGAGAACATTTGACTGAAGCAGATGATCTAGAAGGAAAGCACTGAGATATAAGGTTGGAAAGGTGGGTTTGGGTCAATCTGTCTACACCAAGAGAAAGGTAGAACAAGAATGCAGACTGATGCTAGTTCTAAACATAGTTCTGCCACCAGTAATATGGAAATATTCAGTTTCTCACCTGTAATATGGAAATAACAACAATACCTATCTCAGAATGTTTCTGTAATTATGAAATGCAAAACTCATATCATGGGTGCTTAGCACATATCAGGGGATCATAAAGTAAGGGTTCTTATCTTATTATTGGTCACATTGAGGGGTCTAGGCATTGTTGAGTCACTATTAAATGGGTCTTTTGACAGAGTGAGACGAAGGATCACTCATCTGGAAAACAATGCCATCACCCAGTCCAGAGAGAGGAGGCCTCTTCCTGTATCCCTTTTATGCAGCCTTCCTTATGCAGTTTAAAGGCAGTCTCACAACTCAGTTTTGAACTGGCTTCCTTTTACCCAGCCACATCATTCCATCATACTCCAGGGACTCAGAACCCTTTGTCAAGTATCTCTATACTCCATGGTCAGTTTCCAGGAGTGCTCCAGTTTTCCCTCTTCTATAGACAGAGCTTCACAGTACTGTGCATCAAGACTTGGGGTGAAGAAAGACTTAGATTCAGCTAGTGACTATATATCTAAGTGGAAAAGTTATTTTCTTAACCTCACTTTTCTCATATATAAAAATGCAAATAGTAAAAACAGCTTGTATATGTTGTTGAGAGGCTTAGATGAGATAACTAGAACAAAAACAACTAGTTAACTGACTGAGCTGGGCACATGATGGTCACACTAAATTAAAAGCACCAGTGGACACTGCCCAAGCCCTGCTCCAGGCCAGGCACTGGGCACCACTGGTTTTCATCATCCTGACAATGCTGTGACAGAGATGCTGCCATCATTCCCATTTCACATCTGAGGGAATGGAGACTTAGAAAGGTTCCATAAGTTGCCCTAAATCACAGATGTCATGGTTGGCAGAACTGGGTCTGAACTAGGCAGCCTGTCTCAGGCCCTCCACATCATCCTGTCCTTCTCCATCTTCTCAGAACCACTAGAGGGAAATACATTGGCCACCGTCAGCTCTCCCAGGCCCCCAGGCCTCACTGACCTTATTCAAATTCCCATGAGAAGGTCTTTGGTTGGCATAAAAGCCATCATCAAAGGGAAGTCCTTTGTGTTCTCTAGGAAGTCATTTACTTATTATCCTACATTTTCTCCTTCAGGTCAGAGAGCTGCCAGCCCTCTCCAGTGGTAGAGCAGGAGTCAGCTAAGGTCCCAGCCATTCTCACCACTTGTGTCTTTTTTCCTTCCAGAGTAATGCATTTTGGTCATAATGACCATCTTTTGAACACATCCTGCCCCCCCCCCCTTCTAGCTGAGATCTGACAACATTTGGAATCAGATCAGCTTCATGCTTCTTGTGGGCCTGATCATCTTATGAGCTACTTTTCTATTCAAACCCTCATTCCTTGTCATCAGCCTCTCCCTCAGTATCTGTGCCAATTGTAGTTTTTCTGTGCTCAACATCTTCTGATTTTTCCCCACCCATTTCAGCATTGCTCTGCTTTCTCTCTTGTTTATTTTAGGGAGCTCCCTATTTCTTTGCTTTGACAAATCAAGGCATTTTCTTTTTCACTGCTATTTCCACAGAACATTAAAGTACTTACTTTTCTTTGATGACATACATTCAACACTTAACTAGGGAAAATAAATTCAACTTGATTCTGAGATCTGGGCTCAGCCTTTGTGCGTTTTTATATTTTTGAAGACCTGCTATTATCTTGCAGTCTCTTTAATATAAAGCATGTCTTAAAGTGTATGTTGATATAATTACTGCCTTGCTGAGCAGCCAAAAACTGTCTGTTTAAACCATGATTCACTCTTTCCTGATCTGGGATGATAGTCTGCCTTTTTACTCACCCGTGTGCTTCTTATACTTTGGGAGTAAGGAAATATGATGATCTTAGGGATGATGTGTTTCTTCTGAAATACCCAGCTGAATCAGGTTCTCTTTATTAAGGCCACATGCCTTTTATGACCCAAAGAGGAGTGAAGTGGTCAAATTTTTCTGCTGGGTTATAGGAGCTGCAGAGTATTTTCATATGAATGAAAATACCTTTTGCAAGACATTAGTCTTTCTTCCTATCTTCTCAAATTTGTCACATCCCTTCTTTAGATCGCCTCAGTAAATAGATGGGTAATCTGCACTAACAAGCTAGAAGAGAGCAGTTTTCTTAATAATTGTAAACATTAAACAGAAAAGAACTGTATCATGAATTACATTATAGAAACATCTGATGAATTAGTCTTTCAGAATATATACCATTCTCCCCATCCTTTTCATGCTGAATTGCCAATAACAATTTTTCATAAATTTAACTTTTATTATAATTTCATTTTACTTTCAATTTGGTAGTTGGTAATTTTTTATTTTGTTTTGTTTAGCCTTTTTTTCTGTTTTTACATTGGAAGCATTTATGATAGCTATTTCTAGCACTCAAGGGTCTTGTTACTTAATGTATTTAGGGAGTTAATTCACAACCACTTTGATTTGATTGTGGGAATTACCTGGAACATCTGGAGTTATTCCAACTCTGTATAAACATAACAAGAACAGAATTTGGTGGATCTGTTTGTATGAGCTCTGCTTTCCAGCAGTATTAGAAATCCTGTCACAAGCAGTTAGCCTTTTCCAAGCGAGGTAAAAATGATTAGAAACTCAATGAACAATCATATTACAACTGTGGTCCCACTAAAACCCAGAATTAAGCTGAGCCTGAATTAGGTGGGCAGAGGTCTAGCCTTTGATAGAAAGGAATGGTAACACTCACCAGGAAGGCTGGACCCTTCAAAGGCATATAACTCTCAGAGTTCCTCCAGTAGGTGCCATTCTTTGATGAAGATCCTGATCTCCGCAGATTTCTCTTTGTATAAGGGCATATAACAAATTGGTTAAAAGTGGGGACCCTGGAGCCAGGCTGCAGGGATTTGATTTCCAGTTTCATGACTTACTAACAGTGGCAACCCCACAGGATTATTGTGAAGATTAACTGAATTAATATGAAGAACCTTTAGAACAATGTCTAAAAACATAATTACTCAATAAATGTTATCTGTTATTACTAATTATGTGCAACATCCCTAAAAACTTCCTGGGGTCTTTTTGAAATTGAGCTGTAATTTACATATGTGAAATGCATATTTAAGCATATAATTCAAACAGTTTTGGCAAATGTATATCAACACAGAGATTTCCATCTTCCCTTGTTCCTCTGCCCAGATAACAGCGACCCGTGAAGTAACCCATGATGCCACTGCTATTATGATCTGTCTTTTGTAGAATTTCATATAAATGAAATCATAAAGTATGAATTTTTTTCTTGACTTCTTTCACTCACAGTTAGATTTTTTAGATATTTCCATGTTCTTTTTAAATGCAATTTTATTGAGATATATTCATATATCATATAATCATCCCAGGTGTACAATCAGTGGCTCACAGTTTCATCATATAGCCATACATTCATCACAACAATCATTTTTGAACATTTTTATTACTCCAAAAAGTAAAATTAAAATTAAAATTAAAAAGAACACCTAAAGCATCCCATAGCCCTTGTCACCCCCTATTATTGATTTATTTTTTGTCTTTATTTTCTTACTCATCTGTACATATACTGGATAAAGGAAATGTCAGTCACAAGGTTTTCACAACCATATAGTCACACTGTGAATGCAACATACTTGTAAATCATCTTCAAGAATCAAGGCTACTGGATTCAGTTCAACAGTTT
This sequence comes from Tamandua tetradactyla, assembly GCF_023851605.1. Taxonomy (NCBI): domain Eukaryota; kingdom Metazoa; phylum Chordata; class Mammalia; order Pilosa; family Myrmecophagidae; genus Tamandua; species Tamandua tetradactyla. The sequence goes on along the minus strand of NC_135333.1, from coordinate 93,630,065 downwards.
CAGGTATTTCCTTCTAGCTATTCTAATACACTAAAAGCTAAAAAGGAATATCTATATAATGCATAAGAATAATCTCCAGAACAACCTCTTGACTCCATTTAAAGTCTCTCAGCTACTGAAACTTTACTTTGTTTCATTTCTCTTCCCCTTTTGGTCAAGAAGGCTTTCTCAAGCCTATGATGCCAGGGCCAAGTTCATCCCCAGGAGTCATGTTCCACATTGCCAGGAAAATTTACTTCCCTGGGAGTCATGTCCCATGTAATGGGGAGGACAGTGAGTTTACCTGCGGAGCTGGCTTAAAGAGGCCATATTTAAGCAACAAAAGAGGTTCCCTGGGGGTGACTTTAGGCATAATTATGAACAGGCTTAGTTTCTTCTTTGCAGGAATATGTTTCATAAAGGCAAGCCCCAAGATCAAGGGCTTGCCTATCACAATGGTGGCCCCAATCCTTGAGGTATTGCAGGTTATTTCAGGAATTCTCCAGATCAGGAAGTTTAATATTTAAAATTCAGGGCATCATAGTGACCTGTACAAACCAACAAGATTTCTCTCCTGATTCAAGGTACATGTAACTATGTGTTTGAATAAATAGACCATACAATTTAAATTAGATAATGTGCTACAGAAAATTTAAATTTTGCACCAAATACACATCTTTTCCTTTGATCTCAAATAGTACTTGAAATTTTTAGGAGAGGATCCAAGATGGTGGCTTAGTGAGGTGTGGGATTTAATTCATCCTCCAGAGCAGCTAGTAAATAGCCAGGAACAGTACAGAACAACTGCCGGGGCTACATCAGTGACCAGACACACAACGTACACCAGTCTGGACAAGCTGGACCAGCTGTGATCCGACCCAGAACTGTGAGCCCCCAAGCCACAGAGGCCAGTGCCCCTCCCCCACAGGCTGGTTCCCAGAGGAGAAAGGAAAGAGACTTTACTGACAGCAAGGGGCTTAGCTCAACCAAGCTCCAATTGTCAAACTAATTAACAAATTGTGACTACTAAAAATAGGCCCCCAGCTCAATTAAGCCTTGAATAAAAGCTGAAGTTACTAGTTTTTGCCCCAATGTGGAGAGGGCAGGGCTGATGGGGAAAAAAAAAAACCAACAGAAGTATTTTGGATTGGACAGCACAAAATACTTGGAAAGGTCTGGATCCTAAAAAAAATGAGGGGGCACATAGGGCCTGGAGATACACAGAGCAACTACCAATTTAAACTCTTGATTAGCAAGCCTGAACTGGGTCCTGCTCTGAAAAGGATTTTTTTCCTTTGTTTCTACTGCTTAAGTGCTCTCAGGCTCCAAATGCCCCAGGCAAGGGTGGAATTAAGTTTGTCTGAGAGACAAACAGGATGGTCAGATGAAAGGAGGTAATTCCCTGGAGGCTGCACCTTCCCAGGAGAGGGGTGGGGCTCAGCTCACGTGGAATCCCTCCCTCAAGGAATTCACACCCCAGGGACTGGAAAACTGAAGCAATTAAAGCCAGCCTACAACCTCTCCATTGATTCAACCTTTAGGAAGAGTCTGCTGAAGAGTCTTCTGAAGGTAAAGCATCACTTTATGCTGATGGGACCCACAGGCAGACAAGCACCACATACTGGGCAGGATAGGAAAAACACAGAATCTAGAAGCTTCATCAGAAAGTCTGTCAACCTGCTGGGTCTGACCCTCAGGGAAAACTGATGCAGGTGGCTCTTTCTTCCTGTGAGGAGGCCAGTTTGGTCTGGAAATATTGACTGGGGTCTATAATACCTAAGTACATCCTCCTAAGGAAAAAAAGGTACTTTACAGGCAGGGCAAGAAATAAGAAAACAAGAACTGAAAAATTCTGATCTGTTAAACAAAACCTATGCTAGAGGTCTAGAATAAGCTGAGCTGAATGTCAAAGAACAGATAGAGAATAAAGCCATCTAGCAAGAAAATCCTAAGTAAAAGAGTGAAAACAATCTCTAGAATAAGCTAATTAGGGAAATTAAATGCCTAGATGTCAGCAAAAAATAATCATATTAGGAAAATTGAAGATATGGCCCAGTCAAAGGAACAAACAAACAATTCAAATGAGATACAGTAGTTGAAACAATTAATTCAGGATGTTCAAACAGACATGGAAAATATCATCAAAAATCAAATCAATGAATTAAGGAAGGATATAAAGAAGGCAATGGGCAAACAAAAAGAATAAATTGAAAGTCTTAAAAAAATCACAGAACTTATGGGAATGAAAGGCACAGTAGCAGAGATAAAAAAAAAAAACAATGGAAACTTACAATGTCAGATTGCAAGAGGCAGAAGTAGAATTAGGAACTGGAGGGCTGGACATCTGAAATCTGACCAGCAAAAGAAATTATAGGGAAAAGAATGGAAAACTATGAGCAGGTACTGAGGGAACTGAATGACAGCATGAAGTGCATGAATATACATGTTGTGGGTATCCCAGAAACAGAAGAGAAGGGCAAAGGAGGATAAAGGTTAATGGAGGAAATTATCACTGAAATTTCCCAATGCTTATGAAAGACTTAAAATTACAGATCCAAGAAGTGAAGCATATCCCAAATAGAATAGATCCAAATAGAAATACTCCACGACACTTACTTGGTCTGGGAATATTTTACTGGGGTCTATAATACCTAAGTACATCCTCCTAAGGAAAAAAAAAAGGTACCTTACAAGCAGGGCAAGAAATAAGGAAACAAGAACTGAAAAATTCTGATCTGTTAAACAAAACCTTTGTTAGGGGTCTAGAATAAGCTGAGCTGAATGTCAAAGAACAGATAGAGAATAAAGCCATCTAGCAAGAAAATCCTAAGTAAAAGAGTGAAAACAATCTTCAGAGTAAGCTAATTAAGGAAATTAAATGCCTAGATGGCAATCCATCACATACAAAGGAAGCCCAATAAGACTATGCATAGATTTCTCAGCAGAAACCATGGAGGTGAGAAGACAGTGGTATGATATATTTAAGACTCTAAAAAAAAAGTTGTTAACCAAGAATTCTATATCCAGCAAAATTGTTCTCCAAAAATGAGGGGGGAATTAGAACATTTTCAGACAAAAAAAATCACTAAGAGAATTTGTGACCAAGAGACCAGCTCTGCAAGAAATACTAAAGGGAGCACTAGTGACAGATAGGAAAAGACAGCAAAGAGAAGTGTGGAGAAGAGTGTAGAAATGAAGACTATCAGTAAAGATGAAAAGAGGAAAAATTAGATATGACATATAAAATCCAAAAGGCAAAATGGTTGAAGGAAGTATTGCCCTTACAGTGATAACACTAAATGGTCATGGATTAATGGATCTACAGGAGATGCATTTGGACTCAAGGACAAACAGGTTGAAAAAGAAAAGTTGGGAAAAGATATTTCCTGCAAACAGCAATCAACAAAGAACAAGAGTAACTATACTAATATCCAACAAATTAAACTTTGAATGTAAAACAATTAAAAGAGACAAAGAAGGACTTATTATTTTATTTATTTTATTAATAAAAGGAACAATTCAGCAAGAAGGCATAACAATCATAAATATTTATGCACCAAGCCAGAGTGATCCAAAATACATGAGGCAAACACTGACAACACTGAAGGGAGAAATAGACACATCTACCATAACAGTTGGAGACTTCAATTCCCCACTCTCATCAATGGACAGAACATCTAGACATAGTAGCAATAAAGAAACAGAGAATTTGAATAATACAATAAATGAACTAGACTTAGCAGACATTTATAGAACATTACACCCCACAACATCAGGATACACCTTTTTCTCAAGTGCTTATGGATCATTCTCAAGGATAAGTCATATGCTGGGTCACAAAGCAAGTCTCAATAAATTTAAAAAGATTGAAATCATGCAAAACACTTTCTCAGATCATAAAGGAATGAAGTTGGAAATCAATAACAGGCAGAGGCCAGAAAATTCACAAATATGTGGAGGCTCAGCAATACACTTTTAAATAACTAGTGAGTCAAGGAAGAAATTACAAGAGAAATCAGTAAATATCTCTCGGCAAGTGAAAATGAAAACACAACATATCCAAATTTATGGGATGCAGCAAAGGCAGTGCTAAGAGGGAAATTTACTGCCCTAAATACCTATATCAAAAAAGAAGAGCAAAAATTGAGAAATTTACTGTTAACTTTGAAGAACTAGAGAAAGAACATCAAACTAAGCCCAAAGCAAGAAATAGCAAAGATTGGAGCAGAAATAAATGAAATTAAGAACATGAAAAAAATTGAGAAAATCAACAAAACCAGAAGTTGGTTCTTTGAGAAATTCGTAAAATTAATAGAATCGATGGACTCTTAGCAAGGTTGACAAAAAGAAGAGAGAGGCCTCTCTCGCTCTGTCTAAGCCAACAAGGAAAGCAAACTCACTGCCCTCCCCCTTTCTACATAGGCATGACTCCTAGGTGTGTAAACATACCTGGCAACATGGGACAGAAATCCTAGAATGAGCTGGGACTCAGCATCAAGGGATTGAGAAAACCTCCTCAGCCGAAAGGGGGGAAGAGAGAAATGAGATAAAATAAAGCATCAATGGCTGAGAGATTTCAAATAGAGTGGAGAGGTTTTCCTGGAGGTTATTCTTATGCATTATATAGATATCCCTTTTTTTAGTTTAAGATGTATTACAGAGGCTAGAGGGAAGTGCCTGAAACTGTAGAGCAGTGTTCCAGTAGCCATGTTTCTTGAAGATGAACGTGTAATGATGTAGCTTTTACAATGTGACTATGTGATTGTGAAAACCTTGTGTCTGATGCTCCTTTTATCTACAGTATGGACAGAGGAGAAAAAAATATGGATTAAAAATTAATAAATAATAGGGGAACAAATGTTACAATAAATTGAGTAGATTGAAATACTAGTGATCAATGAAAGGGAGTGGTAAGGGGTATCGAAAAAAATAGGGGGAACAAAGGTTAAAATATATTGGGTAGATGGAAATACTAGTGGTCAATGAGAAGGAGGGGTAAGGGGTATGGGATGTATGAGTTTTTTCTTTTTTCTTTTTATTTCTTTTCTGGAGTGATGCAAATGTTCTAAAAATTGTTATGGTGATGAATCTACTACCATTTGATGATATTGTAAGCCATTGATTGTACACCATGTATAGTATTTGTATGTTAAGAATGTTCATGTTTGTATGTTGTTTTGGTTTGTCAATTAAAAAAAAAGGAAGTGTAAGTTTTAAAACACAATCAATGCCATCCTTTACCCTTTAGTCTGATTTACCTTCATCCTAACTAGGTCAGCTACATTCATATCTCTAATTGAAGTCTAATCTCTTTCAGCTTTTTAAACAGTTGCTGAATGGGGTAATGTTGACTTTCCCAGCTGCAGAACTGTATCTCTGAGTCTCAGGTATCACACAGATACCCAAAGTTCCAGGAGATTACCAGATTATTCACACAGAGCTCAACATCTCAGAATTTAAAAATAACTGTGACAACTCAGGAATAGAAGTGACTGCTGTAAAAGCTTACAATCTAAGAACGTTTACAATTGGTCTTCCCCTGATCACCTATGCTCTCAAATTCAATTCTCACCACAAGTTAGTCCATATTAATGTGGCATTATAGTATTTGTCTTTTCATCTCTGGTTTACTTCACTCAACATACTGTTCTCAAATTTCATTCACCTGGTTGCATGCCTCACAACTTCATTCCTTCTTGAAGTTGCTCAATATTCCATTATATGCTCAAACCACACTTCGACCTTCTGTACATCAATTGATGCACCCGAAGGCTACCTTAATCCATTGCAAATCTTGAATACTGCTACAATAAACACCAGTGTGCAAATGTCCATTTGTGTCCCTGCTTTCAGTTCTTCTAGGTATATGCCTAATAACAGGTTTGTAGGATCATATGGCAACTCTATACTTAGCCTCCTGTGGAATCACCTCACTGCCCTCAAGAGGGGCTGCTCCATTTTACTTCCCTGCCAATAGTCAATAGGTATATTTCTTTCCCCATATTTTCTCTAGCACTTGCATCTCTCTATTTTTGTTTTGAAAAATAAAAATATTTTAAATCACATATCATTTTTACCCATTATAAAACAACAGAAAACTACTTTAGAATACTTGCAATACTTTAAAGTAAGAATGGAAATGTTATATTCACCAGTAAAGTGTTTTCTGTAATTATCACCAATCCTATTTCTCTCTGCATTTTCCCACTATTAACAATTATTCTGGGGGTGGGGAGAGGTGCAAGATGACAACATAGTGAAGTGTGGAATTTAGTTCACCCTCTAGAGCAACTATTAAATAGCCAGGTACTGTACAAAACAAATGCTTGGGGGGACATTAGTGACCAGACACACAGTGTACACCGGTCTGGAACAAGCGGAATGTCTGAGATCCCACAAGAACTATAAGTTTTCCAAGCCATGGAGGATGGCTGTCCACCCCCATGGGCATGGCCAGCTGGTTCCCTGAGGGGAAAAGAAACAGATTTTATTAGCAGCAAGGTAAACCAAGCTCTAATTGTGGAACTAATTAACAAATTCTGACTACTGAAAGCAGACCCAGAGCTCAGATAAACTTGGAATAAGCATTAGTGGAACCAGGAGTTTTTGCTACAGCAGAGTGGGACTGAGAGAAAAAATAAAAATAAAAACCTGAGGCTTGTTTAGTTGGATAGAACAAACACTGGAAGAGGGCTGGACTCCAAGAAAAGGGGCATATAGAGCATGGGAAAACATGCACTTATGTACCAGCTCCAGCTTTTGATTTGCAAACCCAGAGAGTGGGGACTACTCTGAAATTTTTTTTCCTTAAACTTATTGAAGCTCATTAGATAGAATGGCAAGCACTCTCAGGCTCCAGCACTTCCCCAGGCAAGGGCAGAATTAAGGCGTGTCTGAGAGCCAAAGTAAATAGATAAAAGGGACAATCTGCTAAAGGATGTACCTTCCCCAAGAAAAGTGCAGAAGGGTCCTGCTTAAATAGGGGCACTCCTTCAGGAAATTCAGGGCTCAGGGGCTGGAAAACAGAAGCAATCAAAGCCTGCTGTTCTAGTTTGCTAGCTGCCAGAATGCAATATACCAGAAATGGAATGACTTTTAAAAAGGGGAATTTAGTAAGTTGCAAGTTAACAGTTTTTAGGCCATGGAAATATCCCAATTAAAGCAAGTCTATAGAAATGTCCAATCTAAGGCATCCAGGGAAATGTCCAATCTAAGGCATCATCTGCTAGCTTCCTCTCCAGCTCTCCAGGAGGCATTTTCCTTCTTCATCTCCAAAATTCATTCTCTGCTTCATGGTTCTGCAGTGTTCTCTGTCATGGCTATCTTAGTGCGGTTGTTCTTCTCTGCTCTCTCTGAATCTCCAAGTTTCTCCAAAATGTTTCCTCTTTTAAAGGATTCCAGTAAACTAACCAAGACCCACATAAAATGGGTGGAGACATTTCTATCTAATTAAGTTTAATACCCACAATTCATTGAGTCACATCTCCTTGGAGCTAACTTAATCAAGCTTCTGACCTATAGTGCTGAATAGGGATTAGGAGAAACTGATGCTCCCACAAAATGGGATTAGAATTAAAATATGGCTTTTCTAGGGTACATAAGACTTTTCAAACTGGCACATTCCACCCTCTGCACCCTAAAAAAGACATATTTTCCCCATATACAAAATACATTCATTCTGTAACAATATCAGAAAACCTTAAACTGTTTCAGTAACATTACAAATACAATACAAGTTTAAAACCAGCACAAAATCTTGAAGTTAGTTCTAGTCATGGTCTGTTCTAAAGCAAAGTTCTCCTCTGGCTCTGGACCTGTAAAAACTCAAAACAAGTTATTTGCTGCCAACATAAAAAGGAGGAACAGTCATAGGATACATATACCCATTTCATAGGGAGGAAGGAAGACAGGGGTCACTGGACACAAGCAGTCTTCAAAAACTGCATGGCAAATTCTATTAGATTTCAAAGTCTGAGAGTCATTTGTCCTCAGGGCTTTAGAAAGTGGCAATCCCATCCTTTCCAAAGGCTTCTGCAGAGACCTGTCTCTCTCTGAATGCAATCTTTTGGGACACTGGGGAGACTACATTTTTCTTGGCTCCACCCTCTCCAAGGATCACAGCTGCACCTGGGCTGTCTACTATCTCTGGGGCACATGCTCAACCCCTTCATATGGTGGCAGCCAGGCTCTCCCAAAACCCCAAAGAATGTGCTTCACCCTCCAAGGCTTGAGGTGGCTTGACTCTTCCACTGCAATGAGATGGAAGGCCCATCCTCTGCCTTTGGGGCAAACTCACCCTCCCCACATGCTTTGGTGGGTGTGCTCTCCTGGCCTGAGACTTCTTGACTTCAGGCCCCAGCCTCCATGGTTTTACCTCTGAAGTTATTTTTCTTCTTCCAATGTGTCCCTTCTCTGTCCCTCTCAGTCCCAACTGGCAGTGCTTCTCTTTATACAGATCCCATAACACTCTCATGGGCTTTCTATGCAGTAGCCTCAGATCATGCCCATCAGACATAAGGAGTTTCCACAAATCCTTCCTGGATAACTCTGTGTCCTATTCTGGCTTTCTCTGAAATGACTGACTGGTTCCACATTTGGCCAAATCCTCATATGGGGCATTATTCTCTTGGGTTTCCCTTCCTGGAAGCTCAGAATTTTCTAGGACATCAGCTTCTGGTTTCTTTGTACCCAAGAATTCAGTTCTCAGCTTATCTCTCTCCTGTCACATTTCACTATACACTGTGAGGAGGAACCAGGCTGCACTTTCCACACCTAATTTGGAGATCTCTTCTGCTAAATATCCAAATTCATGGCTTTTTAAATCTGCCTTCCAATCAAAACCAATAGACAATTTTCATTTTTCCTTGAATGACTTGTAATTTTTTGCTTGTGTCTAGGCATCTGATTTCCTCAAATTAATTTATTTTGGAAGTTGTTTTCACTCTTTTACCTAGGGTTTCCTTGTTGGTTGGCTTTGTTCTTTGGCATTCAGTTCTACTTTTTCTCAATATTTAGCCTAGCCTCTGTTTAACTGATGAGAATTTTTCAGCTCTTGTTTTTCTGTTTCTTGCCCTGCCTATATGGAACCTTCTTTTTGATGATGGTCTCCCCAGATGTGACAGAGCATGATCAAATTTTCCCAGACCAGAGAGGCCGAGGTCTTAGGAGGAGGGTGTAATCAGTATCAAGTTTCTCTGATGATGAGACCCAGCAGGCTGTCAGACTTTCCTTTGAAGCCTCTAGGCTCTGTGTTTTTTCTATCTGCCCTACAGGTGAAGCTTGTCAGCTTGCAGCTCCCTATCAATGTAAAACTGTGTGATGTCTTTAGTTTTCAGCAGACCCTGTCCCTATCAGGGTCGTGGTTGATACAGTGGCCGAGGTAGAAGGCAAGCTTAATCCCCCCTTTCTGTCTTCCAGCCCCGGGCCTGAATTTTCTGAATGAGAACTGCTACTTGAGCTGCCCCACCCCCGCCTTTTCTTGGGAAAGACAAACCTTTTAAAAAGAATATTTTTATTGAAAAATTTTCACACACATACTATCTATATGAGGTAAACAATCAATGGCTCATAATATCATTATATAGCTTAATGATATAATCATTTTTAAGAACATTTGCATCACTCCAGAAAAATAAATAAAAAGAAAAAAGAAAAAACTAATAAATACCATACACCTTACCTCACATTGACCACTAGTATTTCCTTTTCCCCAATTTGTTTTACCCTTTGTCCCTATTATTTATTTATTTCTTTATTTATCCATATATATTTTTTACTCATCTGTCCCTACCCTACATAAAAGAAGAATCAGACACAAGGCTTTCACAATCACTTGGTCACATTGTAAAAGTTATAGCTTTATACAATCATCTTCAAGAAACATGGCTACTGGAACACAGCTCAACAGTTTCAGGTATTTCCCTCCAACCACTCCAATACACTGTAGACTAAAAAGGGATATCTATATAATGCAAAAGAATAACCTCCAGGATAACCTTTCATAGCTTCAGATCTCTAACTATAGTTTCAGGTGTCACATAAATACTCAAAGTTTCTGGGAACAGCCAGGTTATAAACAAAACAGCTCAGTATTTCAGAATTTAGACATAACAGTTATACCTCCTGAACATGTGTGGCTGCTGTAAGAGCTTACAATCTAGGACCCTTTACAATAGGCCCCAAACTGATAATGAATGTTCTTGACTTCAGTTTAATGAGTTTTTATATTATAGCTAGTCTATATTATTGAGGCATTATTTTTGCTCCTGGTATTTCATTCAACATATAGTCCTAAAGGTTCATACACCTAATTGATTGCCTCACAACTTCATTCCTTCTTGTAGCTGCACAGTAGTCCATTATATGTATATACCATAGTTCCCTTCCATTTGTCAGTCATTATACCTTTAGGCACCCTCCATCCATTGTGGCTCTCCATTGCTGCCATAAACACTAGTGTGCAAATGACCATTCCTGTCCCCACACTCAGCTTCTCCAGGTACATACTGAGCAACCAGGTTTCAGGATCATATGGCAACCCCACCCCTAATTTCCTGTGGAACTACCACATAGCCCTCCAAGGGGCTGCATTTTTCAGCTTCCCAACCAACAGTGAATAGGTATATCTCTTTCTCCACATTTTCTCTAGCACCTTTTTCTCTCTGTTCATTTTTAAACAGTTTTGTTCACACATTATACAATCCAACCTAAGTGTATAGACATGCCTTTGTCACCATAATCTATAAAAAGACATTTCCTTTTCTTCCACAAAGAACCCATATCAACCCCTGCCTGTTGACATTTAGTTTTAGCATAAAGCCTTTGTTACATTCAGTGGAAGCATGTTACTGTTGACTATAGACCCTAGATTGCATTGATTGTATTTTTTCTCTGATATCATCTGTTTTCAACACCATGTAATATTGAAATTCATTTGCTCTCCCTCACATGAAAATGTATTTTTATTTGTACATTTAATCACATTCATTGTCTAGACACTCCTAAATTATAGTATCTCAGTCTTTATCCTCTATCTTTCCTTCTGATTTCATATGTGCCCCCAGCCCTTCTCATTCAATAATACTCACATTCAGCTTTACTCAGTGTACTTATATTGTTGTAATACAATCTGGTACTATTGTGCTATCCATTTCTGAATTTTTACAACCCATCTTATTGCACAATCTGCATTCCTCAGTGCCAGTTGCCCAACCTCTACCCTATGTCTATCTCCTAATAACCTCAGCTCTTAACTTCAATTCCCAAATTTCACCCATTAATGTTAGTTCATATTCCTGAGACCATACAGTATTTGTCCTTTTGCTCCTGGCTAATTTCCCTCAGTGTAATGTCCTCAAGGTCCATCCACACTGTTACATGCTTCATGACTTTATTGTGTTTTACAGCTATGCAATATTCCATCATATATATACCACAGCTTGTTTAGCCACTTATCCATTGATGGACATTTGGGATATTTCCATCTCTAGGCCATCATAAATAATGCTACCATAAACATTGGTGTGCAAATGTCCATTTGTATCCTCGCCCTCAGGTCCTCTGAATATATACCTAGTAATAGGATTGCTGGATCAGATAGCAATTCTATACTTAGCTTCCAGAGGAAGTGCCAACCTGCCTTCCAGAGCACTTGTACAATTTTACATTTGCATCAACTGGGGATAAGTATTCCTCTTTCTCCACAACAGCATGGTACTGGCATAAAGATAGATATACTGGCCAATGGAATTGAATAGAGTGTTCAGATATAGTCCCTCTCATCTATGGCGGTTGATCTTTGATAAGGTGGTCAAGCCAACCCATCTGGGACAGAGCAGCTTCTTCAATAAAAGGCATTTGGAGAACTGGATAACCTTATGCAAAATAATGAAAGAGGGTCCATATCTCACACCTTATACAAAAAATTAACTCAAAATGGATCAGACCAAAACATTAGAGCTGAGATCATAAAACTTTTAGAAAAAAATGTAGAGAATAATCTTATAAATCTTGTAACAGGAGGCAGTTTCTTAGACCTTACACCTTAAATCATGAGCATTGAATAAATGGGAACTCCTCAAAATTAAACAGTTTTGCACATTAAAGAACTTTGTCAAGAAAGTAAAAAGACAGCCTATGCAGTGGGAGACAATATTTAGACACCACATATCAGATAAAAGTTTAGTATCCAGAATATGTAAAGAGATTCTTCAACTCAACAACAGAAAAAACAAACAATCCAATTGAAAAAATGGGCAAAACACATTACCAGACACTTCTCAGAAGAGGAAATATAAATGGCTAGAAAGTACATAAAAGATGCACAACTTCACTGGCTATTAGGGAAATGGAAATCAAAACCACAGTGAGATATCATCTGATACTCACTAGAAAGTTCATGGTCAAAAAATCCTGAAAATGACAAGCGCTGGGAAGATACACCTTTTAGGGAATTATCTTCTTTACTTGACTAGTTACTTTGTCTCTCAGACCTATCTTAACTCCACCCTTGCCTGGGTCAGTGCTGACATTTGAAAATGCCTGAGGCTTTCTCTAAAGAGCTGCTTCGAGTAGTTAAAAAAAAATCCCTTTTCTGAGCCATTCCCTAGCCCCCAAGTTTCCCCAGTCAAGAGCTGGAGTTGGTACTTGGCTCTAAGTGCCCCCTTTTTGGGGGGGGGCACAGCCTTTTTCCAGTATTCTGAGCTTTTTAAAAAAATTTTTTTCTTGTCATCCCCACCTCCACTCTGCAAAGAGAAACCTCAGGGTTCCTTTCCTGCTTGCTCTGGGTTTGTCTGTACTCAAAGCTTGTATTCAGCAGTCCAAATTTGTTAATTAAAATGGCAATTTGAACTTGGTCGAGCTACCTTCCCTTGCTCTTAGTAGAGAATGCTTTTTTCCCACAGGGAAGTATCTCCAACATATCCTGCCATGCCTGTGGGGGAGGGGCACCAGCCTTTGCCATTTGGAGGTTTTTTTTACTTAGAGTTCTGCATTCTGATCTCAGCCTTTCCACCTGTTCCAGACTTGTGTATGATGTGTGTCTGGTCATGGATATCCCCCAAACAGTTGTTCCAGACAGATCCTGGCTATTTACTAGCTGCTCTAGAGAAATAAACTAAATTGTACATCTCCCTACACTGCCATCCTACCTTGCCTTTCCCCATTTTTTTTATCAGATGTTTGTTCCATTTTTATTAGTGAGCAGTATTTCATTTTATGAATATGTAATGTTGATAGACATCTAGGTTGTTTCCAGTTTGGGGCTATGCTAGATAAAGCTACTATGAACCTTCATTTGCAAGGATTTAGTAGATAGATGTATCTCTTCCCTTGGACAATTCCCTAGGTTTTATTGGAGCATAGGGTATATGCACACTTACATTAAAAAACTTATAAATGGTCTTCCAAAGTGGTTGTGCCATTTTACATTTCCATTAGCAATGTATGAGAATTCTAATAGCTCCATATTCTCTCTAATATTTGGTATTGTTGGTCTTTTAGATTTTGCCATTCTGATAGTTATATAAAGGTATCTCATTGTGGTGTTAACATGAATTCCCTTAATGACTAGAGATTTTTAGCTGTATTTTTCATGTGTTTATTGACCATAGGTAAATATATTTTTTGTGAAATGCGTGTTCTAATCTCTTGATTATTTTTATTGGATTTTGCCTTTTTTATATGGAATTGCATATATATTCTGTATACAAGATCTTTGTCAGATATATGTGTTGCCCATATGTTCTCACATATGGCTCCCACCATCTGTCATCTATTTACTTAATTGTTTGCTTTTAGTGTACACATAGAACACAGCTCTCTTTGCCTTGAGTCTTAGAAACCACTCATTTCCAAAGTAGCTTAGATCAGCACCTTTTCCCTCACTCTTTTCAGTGAGGTTACTTCATATATTTATAATACAGTTAAATTCTTTTTTTTACAGCCTATATTCCATTCTGGAATCAAATAATTTAAAAATCATCTTGTACATTTCTAGAAAAAAAACTTACTGGGATTTTGAATGGGGTCATGTTGAAACTATGAATAAATTTGGGGAGAATGATAGTTAATGATATTGAATCTTTCAACCGTTAAACATTGTACATCTATCCATTTATTTAGGGCTTCTTTTATTCCTGTCACCAGTATTATATAGCTTTCAATGTAGAGGCCTTGCACATCATTTATTAAATTTGATCTCTAAGAATTTGATATTTTGGATGCTATTAAAATGATATTTTAAAAAAATTCACTTAAATTTTTTCATTACCAAAATAAAGAAATAAGATTGATTTTTCAACTCTAAATTTGTATCCTGCAACATTGCTAAATTCTCTTATTAGATATAGTGGACTTCTTTGTAAATTTATTAGGATAGTCTATGTATATAATCATGTCATATACAAATAAAGATAATTTTGCCTCCTCTATCCATATATTAGATCCTCAGTGCTATTCAAGGATATCACTTCAATAATTTTTCTTTCTCTTTCCTGCATCCTCAAATTTCCTTTCTTACTAGATGTTACCAGTCCAATGTAGTTCATTTCCTCACCTTGGGGGGAAAACACTTTTTAAAAAATCTCACTTCCCTGTGGTAACTATCACTGTAACCAAGAAATTAGGATTTAAGGGATGATTTTGATTACTGAATCATATTTCTTTTTGCTTTCTGGGATATTGGAGACAGAGGGGAAAATCTGAAACTCCTAAAGTATAATTCAGCTACCCTGATATCTGAAATGATCGTGCATACACACACACACACACACACACACACACTCACTCACACACTCTTTGCAATTGCATACCTCTGTGCCTTCACTCATGCTGTGCTTTCCGCCTGGAAAGACCATCTTCAGCTTACAGCCATTCGTCAGTTTACCATCGCCTCTGCTCATGTCTCAGCTCATATGTCACCTCCTCCAGGACACCTTTCTTTATATCCAAGCTAGTAAAGAGACTGCATCCTGTAATCCCAGAGTTCCATAATCATTACATATGCCAGCCTGCATTAGAATTATCTATTTATTTGTCTGTCCTCCCCACTGGGGTGTAAGTAGATATCTATTCCAGTGGAACACATTTTTTTTCTGAGATTTTGGTATTGGGATACTAATACTAGTCAATTTATAAGTTGTAGGTTTGCAAAAAATCATGTACAAAATACAGAGTAAGACCATGTGAAGCTGGGACTGTGCTAGCCAATAGGTTTGTGAAAGGCCATCTGTGGGAAAGGAACAAATGAAATCAAGGTGGTTAGAAGAGGAAAAATGAGATACTATTAAGCCTTGAAGAAGCAGAGAGAAATAAAAGTTTTGGATTTGTCAGATACTCTGGTATTCTTCCAATACACCCACAATTTCTGCTTAAACAAGGTTTTACATTTTTCTGTTCTTTGCAAGAAAGTGACCAGAAGACACCATATCCAGTAAGTCATCCATGTATGTGCATTTGAATCCAAAAACTGCTTTTTAAGAGTCAGCATGCTCTCACATTATAAATGCTCAGCCTTCCTTCAATCTATGACAGTTGAAGGCAAACTATGCAAAGTGCATAATTTAATTAGCTTTTACTTTACTTCAGAAATCTCAAGTCAATGAATTAGACCTAAGTTTTGAAGATTTATACGTAGATAGGAAGCCAGGTTGGAGAGAAAATAGACAATGACCAAAAGCTCTTTTGCAAAACACTCTCCACAGTATATTCAATCACTATGAGAGTTTCTTTCATTATGTTCCTGATTTGGTTAAATTAAAAATCAGTTTTCAAATATGCCTTTCTATATTCCAGTAAGATCCCTAGTAATGTGTCAGGTCACAGAAAGGTGACTTTCCAACCCCCACCTCTCCATACAACCTCCAAGTGTGCACATGGTGTTGAAACTATGGTGTGTAAAAAACAAGAAAAATGGTAGTTAGGTTTTATAGAAACTTGAGGATAGAATGGACCTTGGAAAGTTTCCAGTGATATTGGCCCCTCCCATTTTACAAGTGAGGAAAATGGAGATCAAGGAATGGGTAATAACTGGCCTAAAGTCATACCTGGGCAAGTCAGGATCAGAGGAAAACTCAGGTTTCCTGACCACAGGGCCACAGGTTATCCTCCTACCCAGTGCTGCCTCTTGTTTCTTTGCCTCTAGCACAACTTGGAATGGTATGTCTCCTTTCTCTGTCACCAGCTTTCAGAAGAACAAAACAAGTCAGGGGTTTGACACTGTTCAGTGTTTTGTAAAACAGAAAAGAGGAACATTGGTGCATGTTTCAATTTCGAGACATTCTATTCCTGTAGTCATCAACTATGATCACACCAGCATCTTCTGCTTAAATAAGCACTGGATAAAGTTTGGAATGTCAGCTTTCTGAAGTGTTTGCTGCCATTTAGAGCTGTAAAATACATGATTTAGTGAAATACTGTTGTAGAGAAATGATATTAATTCCTTCCATAATCGCTCATGAAGAAAAATTGTTTAATAAAGCTAAATGCAAAGTATGAAAAATAAAAATCTATGATAAAGACAATTGTTATATGTCTAATATGCTGCTGATTAAAAACTAAAATATATTGATTATTCATTTAATCCAAAGTATAAGGAGGGTCCTTAATGTTGTTGCAGGCAGCCCCTGTTTGTTAAAAACCACTTCCTGTTGCAGCAGGCAGGTCCCTGTTTACTTGGGCCATTCTCTGTTTAAAAATCTTCCAGGCCCCAAGAACAGTCGATAGGCAGGATAAGAGAAATCCCTGTGAATCCCCCTCCCCTGCAACCACTCATCTGCTTCTGTAAATCCAACTTTGCACCCTTCCCAATTTAAGCCATCCAATCATTTACCTTGTCTTTAATGTGTCATCCTGTCTATAAAAACTGACGTTAACCTTTTGTTCAGGGCTCAGACTTTCAGAGGTCACTCGGCTGAGCCCTACGGCAATAGACAATAAAGCCTACTTCCTGAGACTTTGGAGCCCCTGTTTGTTCTGCTTCCATGTAACCTTCTAGGAGGCTTGCAGCCTTGTCCCTGTTTTGTGCAACATTTCTGGGGGCTCACCCAGGATCGAGAGGATGGTGACATCAAAACCTTCCTGACCCCCAGCGGTGGTGTCACCTGGACTGGAGAACCGATGGAATCGGGATCTCAGATTCCTGACCTCCCTGGGTGGGGTGCTTGTCACAGCTGGAGCACTGACAGCCCCAGGACAGTTTCTGGAACCAGGTTTCTGGAACCCATCTGACTGGTAAGCACCCAGGTGCATCAGTTTCAGCCCACTCGTAAAAGGCTAGGGGAGACATGTACCAGTCTCCAGTTGGAGCACCAAGGGAAATGGAAGTCTTCAGGTCCAGGTTTGGGAAGGGCAGTGTGGGAGGGGTGTTGGAGTGTGTGTGTGTGATTGTGTGAATGAAAGGAAGTCCTGGGACATAGGAGCTGTGCATGAGGTCACGAGTGAGTTCAGATTCTGTGAGTTCATGGTGATCCTCATACAGCTCAGGGTGGGCAACCCTGAAAGGGGGCTGGCTGGAGGTTTATACTAGACCACCAAAACCAAGAGGCACCCAATGTCTCTGCTAGGGAAGTGGCCAGAATAAACAAAGTGACCATTTAGCCAAGATCCATTGTTGCTTGTCTGTAAGCCTCTCCCTAATTGTTGGTACCACAGATATAAGAGGGGAAGTCAGCAAGACACTGTTGCAGTGCATGACATCTAACTTTAAGAAAGCTTTTACTGATGACTGGGGAGTCAAGCTGACCCCTGGTCGACTTAGAAAACTATGTGAATTAAAGTGGACCACTTTTAGGGAGGATAAAAAGAAATTCTCTTGTATTATGGCTTATCATTACTCTGTCTTATAAATTAAAATTTTCTTATTTCAGAGTAAGAGAAGAACATCTGTGTAGGGGTTTTAAAATTTATTTCATTAAGAGAGTCTGTTCTGTACAAATGATGTTACCATTGTGTGACTTTGGTAAGGAAAAGTTGAAATGTGCACTCTAACTGGGAGGACTGGCTATCCTCCCAGAAGGAGGGACACTTTAATAAAGATATCTAGGTCCTAGGAAGCTCCTCTTGGTCCCTAGCCAGTTTCCAGAGGACCAAACTGGGCCCAGTCACATAAGCTATTTGGAATTTGGCCACTATTATGTGAAGATATCATAAAAAAAGCTGCATGTAAGCAGTTAGAGAAAGAAAGAGGAGAAACTTCAGGGAAGAAGAGAAAAAAAATTTTATGAGAGAGGGAGAGCACCTCATCAGAATCTTATGCTCTTCTAGGTGTCTTAACTAAGGAGATTCTGAATACTGTCTCCAAGATGGTTTTTTTTTACTAATGAGAGTTGGAATGCTGCTTCTGAAACTCTCCAGCACTTCTCTTCAGGTACTTGTACCACCTTATCTGGTGATGTAACTATGCTTTATTTTTTGAAGACTCTTTTAATTGCCATTTTAAATTATTTTCTTTAATTACTTTCCTAATAAAATCTGTTTTATATCACTGAAGTCTGTGTTGTCTGTGAATCTGAACTTATAACTTAAATGGCCACAAATATCATGTTGCCTTTCGTGTGATGAAATTGGTGTAGCAAGCAGGGTTCACATTTCAGCATGGACTCATAGTGGTGAAGGTCAGTAAGACAAGCTTTAGAAAATTTGTGCAGAATATATGGACTATGTTCTCCTAAATATTGAAATGCTTTATTAGGACCATTCTTGATAAATATGAAGTTGCTGGTTTCTTGTCCTTCTTGTATGCAGAATGTTTTGGATTTAAACGTTTTGTCTCCCTGGGTTGTACTTTCTAATGCTATAAGACACTTGGGAATTTTTAAGTCAGTAGCCCCTCTTCAAAATTTACTTGAAATTTAGATTAATAGTGAGCCATAAGCTTTAGACACAGATTAGCAAATAATGTCATTTTAAAAAAGTCCTCTAAGCTCAAAGTAAAAAACCAAGAAATCCCAGGATGCGATGATTTACTTTTCTCCTCAATTGCAAAAGAATGGGCAAAATGCACAGGGCCCTATAAAGATTGAGGGAATAGAATTAAATAGGGACAGCCTATTCAGGTTGCTCTGTTTCTAGAAAACATTCCATTAGAAAAAGGGAAAGAAATAATTGGAGTGTGTAAAAAAGGATGGACTTTGTTAATAGAATATAGAAAAATGTGGGAAGAGAGACTGAGCAATCTCTGAAAAAGTGAATTATGAAAAAGAATTGGCAGAATTACAGGAAAAAATGTCCAAGCTGCAGGATCAAAATTTTGTTTTAAAAAATCAAATTTATAATTATCAGTCAGTAGCTGAGAGGGCCGCAGTCCCTGTGGCCCAATATAAATATATAAAGAGATGAGGTAAAGTGAACAAAGGGGAAGTACATATGGTACTAGCCACTGCCACTGCTGATTGGGACCCTGATAAATGGGATGGTGATGTGTGGGATGAAACAGATGATGAAAATATGGGAATATTTTAGATGAGAAAGTTTTTCAGAAAGAAAAGAGTAAATATCTTACAAAAATAGGAGCTGGTCCAATACAAAGGTCAAAAGAAGAAAAGCAGGTCAATCAGGTTGCTTTCAAAACCACTATAAAAGATCAAAAAATAACTGACATTTTTAGGCATCTTATTCAAAAAACAGGTGAACCATTAATTACCTGGATGGTGAGAATTGCTGATGCACAGGCTGGATGAGTAGTGCTAAACTATGCTGATTGTATGAAACTTGTAGGAATTAACACCAATCCCTTTATACAAACTGCTTTTCAGGAGTTTAGTTGTTAGACTGGGAAAAGTTCTAACTTGCTGGCATTGGCTGCACAAAATTGTAATAAGCAATGCCCTGCTGACACTATGTGGCCACGAAATAATCAACCCTGGTACACTTTGTGAGATGCTATGCAGAAATTAAAAAAGGAAGTTATGAAGCCAGCAATTGTGTTGGGAGAGGCCAACACATACGCTCTCCTCCCTGTCAATGCTTCACAGAGAAATGCTGTCATTAAAGCAGCACCTCCAGCATATAAATACTTGATAATGACTTTATTATTAGAAGAAACAGGCAATCCACTTAACAGTGTCTTAAATAAAATGACAGAGCTGGGAGACATGGGAGACTGGAAAGGAAAGGCCAAAAAATAAAATGGGAAATGGTTCCCCAATACCAGTAACAGAATTTCCCGCAGAGACATGTTCCAAGCCTTGCTGCAAGATGGGGTCAACCGAAATAGTATCAACGTTTTGTTAAATAATGAGATAAAGAGAATGTATGGAAAAAATGTAAACAAAATTATAATCATAAAGTGAATAATGCTCCTACTCCTGGAAAGGCAGAAGACCTGCGTCCAGCTCCCTTGGCACCTCTGTACTCTCATTTAATCTAGACAAAGGGATTAATTCTTCCAGACATTAATTTGTGGCTTCCCTTTGATTTTATGTTTCACATTTTAAAGTTGAGGAAGCTGTTTAATAATTGAGAAACTCCTTACTTGCAAGTTTTATCCTTACAGTTTTTTTTAAAAAGTCTTGAAATGTGTCATTAATTCTTATTAAAAAATTGAATGTTGATGTTTCAAATATGCATTAACTAAAGCATTTTAAGTATTTAACATTATTCTGACAAATTTGATTTTCATAGTAATTGTATGTGATAAAATGTTTGCTTGAAGTAATGACTTAAGTATGAAGGATATAAAGGATATGTTTTACTAAAAGGGAAAAAAAAAGTAGTTTTGTCCTAAGATAAAATAAATGGCAGTTACAGAATAAGGAAAATGTAAAACAAAGCCTGAAAAATATGGTTGGTTGCCAAAGGTTTGTGTAACAGGAAATTATGGTCAAAGTTAGGAAAAGTTTCAGGTGAACTAAAAGGGAAGGTGTTGAAAGCAGTACCCTAACTCTTTAGCATCTATCCTCCCTCACATGAGGTTAAGCCAGGGAACACTGTGTGGGCCAAAGACTGGAAAAAAAAAGGCTCCCTCCAGCATTAATGGAGAGGTCCTTACTATGTTCTTTTAGCAACCCCAACAGCTGTCAAAGTCCTGAAGATCATCCCATAGATTCACCACTTTCAGGTCAAGAGGGACACCACAGATGGCCCCTGGGAATGCACCCCTGATTCTGAACACCTGTCATGCATCATTCTCTGGAAGCCATTGCACCCTTCTCCATTCCAGCCAAGATCAGCTGACCAGCCCACAATTGAGGCCTAAATGACCATCATTGCCCTGATCTAGCTCACTGGAAGCAGCTAATCAATGCATGGCCAAAGCTTAAGGAGACCTCCGAGCCCTGCCTCAGTCACACTGGAAGCTGACTGATCTACACACGGCCGAAGATTGAGGAATCAACACATGGACATCCCGGCCTCCTGGGTCTGTGGACTAATTGTCTTTTCTTGGTTTTTGCATTTGTCTTTTGTTTAGCAGTTTTAGCCCTCCCGGTGATAGGTTGCCTGGAGTTCTTCCCCCAAACCAACTTTACTCTAATTTGGTGGGGTCTTTCCTACCCAGGTAACTTCCCCTTTCCTAGCCACTGCCCAGAGTGTATCTCCACTCCTTCCCTGAGACTAGTTGTACGTTCATGTGGTGGCACTTCCCATAGCCAGCGTCATGTGCCTCACTCCTCTGTTTCTGCTTGGCATGTCCATAAACCCTTCCAAGGGGGATGATGCATGCCAGGCATGCGCCTCAAGACCACCTATGTTGAGGAAAAGATAAAAAGTATAACCAGTATTCATGCCAGGGCAGTTCTCAGACCTGCATTATTCTGTATACACCCTAAAGGAAGGTCCTCTAGTATGCTATAATTCCACCTCGCCAGATTCAGTAGTGCTGTTTTTGCTCCTCTAGAGCAGCAAGGTGATCTCCATAACCCCTGAGAAAGGGAAGCAGTTCCCAAGTTCACTTAATCTTCCACATATGAACAGTTTTACCCCCTCCAAATCTGACACCTTTCTCGGTTTAGTCCTCCTGGTAGTACAATGTGTACAAGATTGGGGGGAGCTCTTGGTTGTGCTGAGGTGGAGGCCTCCTGGGAGCTGGTGCCATGCAGTTTGCCTCTTGCCTAAAGCTATGAGCTGGGCCCTCACAGGAGGAAAGAAACCTGGGTTCCCTGAAATATGTGACCAGAGCTGGGGCCCTGCCGGCAGGTGAGGAAATCACAAAGCAGGTGCTAGGTGAGGATGCCAGGGGCATAGGCTGTTGGGGAAACAGATCGGACCCTCTAAGGGGGCATTGCCCCTCCCTCACTTGTACACCTCACATCACCCTGCTTGGCCCCAGAGGATGGCTGGTTAGCCAAGGACAGGTAAGATTCCTCAGGGAAGGAACAACCTGAGACAGGCATAGTCACAAAGGGGCCATCAGGAGAAAACTTGGGGTCAATAGGGGTGGGGCACAGACCCTCACCCCCTGCAACTACGCAGGGGCCTAAACCCTGCATGGTTACATTATTTTCCATGCCCAGCTCAAATCAGAACACACCAACACCTGAATAAGAAAAGGATGAAATATAGGTGATGCTATTGCCCACTGGCATGGGCAAGCATCAAAGGGGGGGGGGGGGGAATGTTGCAGGCAGCCCCTGTTAAAGCCACTCCGTGTTGCAGCAAGCAGGCCCCTGTTTACTCAGGCCATTCCCTGTTTAGAAATCTCCCAGCCCCTGAGGACAGTCAATAGCCAGGATATGAGAAGTCCCTGTGAAACCCCTTTCCCTAACCACTCACCTGCTTCTGTAAACCCAGCTTCACGCCCTTCCCAATTTAAACCAGCCTATCGTTTACCTTGTTGTTAATGTGTCAGCCTGATGTTAACCTTTTGTTCACGGCTCAGACTTCAGAGGCTACTGAGACCTATGGCCATAGATGATAAAACCTACATCCTGAAACTTCAGAGCCTCGGCCTGGTTTGTTCTTTTTCCACATTAACATGGCTTGCAGCCTTGTCCCTGTTTTGTGCACAAATGTAAGACGCAAACATTACTCCTGCTCTCCATCCAAAATTGATCTTTTGCTTTAAAAGAATTTATTAATTGCCTCTATTTCCTAAAAATCCATACCTACGCTTCCTTTAAGTACTTTACCAATATGTTTAGAGCTTAAATTTTTAACAGAAAGTCCCTAACATCAGTTCCCTGTGGAAATTGCTGCTTAAGGTAATTTTGAAATTAATATGTACTTTCTAGTATATATAAATAATGATGACCTTAGTTTGCACAAATGAAAAATACCGAAAATGTGCAAAGTGCACACACAAGAAACATGTCTTCCTACAGTTATAAAATTCATCTATATTAAGGTTAATAAATTGCATTAATTTTCAACATAATTCTATAGTTAATGGATATTTTCTTTTCAAAAGACTTTAAATACATCAAAAGGAGTGTTTTAGAAGGCTAACTTATTAGTCTCAGAAACCAGGGAGTATTCATAAGTAATTTTTTTCAAGGCAAAAACAACTTATAGTGAGAGGTATTAATCAGTTAAATAATTAAACCATTTGAATGCAAAAGATTTAAATTATTTGCATTCAAAAGGAACCCTTTTGAATTCCTTTTGTCATCTATGTTGACTGATTTTCAATACAGCTATTAGAGTGCTATTCTTTGAATTACTTCTTTATGATCTGCTTTTTTTCCAACTAAATTTTTTTAAGCTTATTTAAAAAAGGGTAAATAACAGCTCAAACAAAACAAGGCAAGACTATACCCCTTTCTTTAATTAGTAAAATCAAGAAAAGGAAAGCTAAAAAAGTAATTTTAAGCAATAATTCTTCAGTGCAGTACTTGTCATAAAACAAAACTTTGGGGTGGCGTGAGGTGGGTTGAGGGATTCTAGGTTTACCATATACTTGTGTGACCTTAAGCAAATTCCTCAATGCTGGAAGCTTCAGATTTTCCCTCTGTAAGTGGAGTTTTATTTTATTTACTTTAAAAATATTTTTATTATGAACAAATATGCAAACATTCTTGACATACAAATATTCTTGACATGGTTACAATCCATGGCTCACAATATCATCACATAGTTGTGTATTCATCACCAGGATCATTTTTTGAACACTTGCATCTCTCCAGCAAGACAAATAAAAAATAAAAAAGGAAAAACTCATATATGCCATATCTTTACCCCTCCCTCTCATTGACTGCTAATATTTCAATCTACTCAATTTATTTTAACCTTTGCTCCCCCTATTGTTCATTTCTTATTAAAATGGAGTTTATAATAGTATTGAATGTTTACTATGTGTTAGGCACTGTTCTAATCACTTTTTATGTGTTAACCGATTTACTCTTTTTAATAAGCCTATGAATTTGGTTCTATTATCATTGCCATTTTCACAGGAACACAGGCACAGAGAAGCAAAATAATTTGTTGAAGATGGAAGGTCATACAGTTGGCAAATTGGGGAGCAAGATCAGAAATCAAGTAGTCCAGTTTAAATCTGTGATCTTCACCATTGTGTATACTGCCTACCTCTGTGGTTTTTTTGAAAATTAAAATTTTGAAATATATGTAAACTATTTAGCACAGTCTAGCAGTTAGCACTGTTGAAGAATAAAGCAAAAAAGACCAATAGAGCGCAAGGAAAACCAAAGCCAAGTTAATGAATTTATCAGGCAAAGGTACACACACTGGTGAAGAAAGGTATTGAGTAGTTTTCCAGAGGGGACAAAATCAGGGATTCTTAAAGGCTAAAAGTGGGGGAGGGTGTGCATGTGATCATGCTGTTATTCTCAATGAGGACTGAAAGCTGGCAGTCTGTAGGGGAAAAAATAAGTTCATAGATTTATGTATGATTAGTTAAAATACATCCCATTGCTCACTGATCAGAAGAATTTTTCGTTAGAATCTGTAAAAGTTGGCATCCTGAAGTCACTCAAAGTTCATAGTTCTTTCTTACTGAGAATCAGTTGGATGAAACACAACATTCAGTTTTGAGGCCTTCCATGCATTTTGGTATAAGTCAAAAATTTCATTTTATACGTGGCAGCTACAATGATGATCATAAATACAATCATGATATTTGCTATTGGCTTGTAAAGTAATTTCTGAATTATTTGTATTTGTCCAATTTTATTTTCTCTCTGCTGGACAAAATAACCCTTCGAACTCTTACAGATGTATTTTAAATTTTCAAGCATGAACATTTTAAGGATTCAGTTCTGCACATGTTTCCTCTAAGAAATAGTACCAGTCAGTGTTCAAAATATGAGCCATATGATTTTCAGAGCTATACGTTGGAGTTATTTGAGATCACAAGTTTATTGCCTGGTGTAGAATGATGTTTTCAAGAAAGAAATGCTAATATATCTACCTAGTGTTTAAAATATAAAGTTGCGCTACTTCTGCTTCTATTATAATCACCATAGCTTTTCAGTGAGCTGCACTTTTTACAAAAAGAAGAGAAAATAAAAATATAAAGATATGAAGGATGAATGGGAAGGATGGAAAGGAAGGGAAAGGAAGGGAGAAAGAGAAAAGAAAAAGAAACACAAGCCTGGGCATCAACAGTGTTAACTGCAAATCAAAAGAACTACAAACTAAATGCCCCAGATTTGCCCCAAGAGTTCTAGTTGTATTCTGCAAAGGAAATGAGAGAATTTGGTGATCTTGAAGTCATAGCCACACAAGCCAGAGGTTGAGAATTCTATAGGGTGACTATTGAGCAGTTGGAAAAGCATGAGGCCTGTACTGCTTCCCAAGGGCTGTATATAACATCAACTGAATTGCATGTCAATGGGGAATTATGATAGCTTCTTTTTTCAGTATATGCCATTGTGTATCCGGTTGGAAAGTAGATTAGTCTACATGGGCAGTTCTCAAATTTTTGATGTCAGTCTCCTTCACTCTTAAAAATTATTGAGAACCCAAAGAGCATTTATGTTTGTGTCTCCTATCTGTCAATATTTACCATAGTAGAAATTTAAAGAGAACCTTAAAATATTTATTTATTCATTTAAAAATAACAATAATACACTTATTATATGTCAACATAAATATTTTTATTAAAAAGGATGTTTTCCAGAATAAAACAAAAATTTAGTGCAAATGTGACATTGTATCATATATTTTTGCAAATGTCTTTAATGTCCATCATAACCGAAGACAACTTGATCCTCATATCTGCTTCTGTATTCAAAATGTTTGGTTGGCATATATGAAGAAAATCTGTTCTCATACAGATTTGTAGCTGGAAAATGGAGGAGTATTTTATTGGCCATTTTTGATAATTTGGATATTTTCTTTGATACTACACTGAGACTGGCCAAGCGGTAGTTTCTTAAAGGTTAGTTGCAATTAGGACTTTGAAATTTTATCAATGAACTTTCATATCCTATGATATTAAAATCATTGGTCTGTCTTTCACTTTCAAGGATCTTTTTGTTAAACAAAGCATGATTTTGTTACATTAAGCATTGGCCATCTTGTAAATTATTGATTCACTGAGTTATACAGATCTTCCAAATGATGAATATCTTTTGGATATTTACTATATCATATAAAAAACCATATTCATTAATATAACATATATATCAACAGAAAAGACTAAGTATTGGAAAGGCCCCAGTGCAGATAAATGTTTTCCAAAATTCTAATTTCTCTTGAAAGTGAAACTTTTATATTTGGCAGCAAATATTGTCAGTTATTTTCCTTGGAGTGACAGGCTTATCTTTTTAAAAAAGATGCCTTCCAAATACTCAAATCTGTAAAACCATAGCTTATCAGTCATTGTGCCAGTTTGAAGGGATGCATGTGCCCTAGAAAAGCCATTTTAATCCTAATCCCATTTTGTAAAGGCAGCCATTTCTTCTAATCCCTATTCAGTACTGTATGTTTGAAACTTTAATTAGATCACTTCTCTGGAGATGTGACTCAATCAAGAGTGGTTGTTAAGTTGGATTAGGTGGACACATATGTTGGAATCCTATGAAAGAGGAAACATTTTGGAGAAAGGAGGAGATTCAGAGAGAGCAGAGAAGAATGACAGAGCCACGAGAAAGCCACAATGGACAATGATGAGAGAGAAAGCCATGAGATTCTGAGAGAGCAGAATGCTGCGAACCATGAAGCAGAGAGTCTACCAGCCAGCAAGTTTCAGAGATAAAAAAAGGAAAACACCTCTTGGGGAGCTGGAGAGGAAGCTAGCAGGTGATGCTGTGTTTGCCATGTGCCCTTCCAGTTGAGAGAGAAACTCTGTGTTCACTATATGTCATTCCACTTGAGAGAGAAACCCTTAACTTCATCAACCTTCTTGAATCAAGATATCTTTTCCTGGATGCCTTAGATTGGACATTTCTATAGACTTGCTTTAATTGGGACATTTCCATGGCCTAAAAACTGTTAACTTGCAACTTATTAAATTCTCCTTTTAAAAAGCTGTTGAGTTTCTCGTATATTGCACTGTGGCAGCTAGCAAACTAAAACAGTCATTATTTCAAGTAAAGCGGGTATTTTCTGAAAAAAAAAATGCAGCTAATTTAGGTGGCAATCACACAAGTACTTTTCTTTAAGGCAAAATCCTATTTTGTTATGCAACAGAAAGTGTTTTATGTGTACATTCCATTTTATCATGCAGAATGTTGAAAGTTTTATTCAAACAGATCAATATTTTATAAAGTTAACAAGTTTTACTTTTTCATCAGCATCTGCAAGTACCTGGCAATGATGAATATAATGGCTACTAGTATAGTTTGGTGTAACTACCTTGATTCATACTAAAGCACTAGCAGTTCTACCTACCACTGTTTTGCACCTTCAGGGAAAATGTTAACACAGTGAAAAGGGGAAATAACATCTTATTATTTCTGCGAAAATAGTTTCATTTTGTGGATTCAATGGGAGTATCTTGGTGACAGTCAGGGATCCAATGGGTCACACTTTGGAAACTGCTGACCTATTCTGAAAAGGGGAGAATTTATCACCCACTAACAGAAATTCATAAGGGGGATCAATGATTGCCAATGAGTTCCCAATGAACATTAAGAAAAACCATCCAGGGAGCTAGAATCACCAGTGGCAAGGGACTCTACCAACTGCTAACATAATTGAAAGAAATTTTGCCTCCTTAGCATTGATTTATTTGAAAGAAGCTTTTAGTGCTAAATTCTGAAAGAAGTCAAGAAGCATTTTATTGTAATGATCCACTTTACTGTTGAGCTCAGTTCAAGCACCAAAGCAGTTTTCCAATAAGCTTTTAGATGAACACATCAAGGTAATTTCTCTTTTATCATATACTCTAGGGTCTGAATCAGAAGGAATAGCAACATTCCCCACTAAGATTAGGAAATACTAGTAATGACTTAGAAAACAGAAAAGCAACAACAACACAAAATCCCTAAAAAAGTCTCTCAAGCTCTTTAGGCTCAAAAAGGAACACTTTCCTGGTAATCTCTTTATTTCTATGAATCCACTATGAAGGAAATTCAAGAATCAAAGGCAGAAAAATCAATTAACTTGAAGAACATTAGAGTCAGGGAGCTCTGTAGGATAAAATCCCATTCCCTAATGGTATTTCCCTAAGGAACACAGACTATAATTAAGGAAACTAGCAACACTAGACTGACAGAAATGTTTTTCTTAAGTTTGACAATTGTTTCCACTGTTTCCTTCTTTCCTACCACAAAATAAAGGCATCTGGCCATCTTTCCCAGTAAAATATTTACTTTATCCACCTCCTCTCCAGTGCCTTGAAATGTATGAAGTATACCTGCTCTCTAGTAACCCCGAAGGGTACTAAGTGTTAGCAGATAGCTATCAACATTTCACTGTATATTTTTAAAGTTGTAAAAGATGAAAAACCTTTGGATGCAGATGGGACTAAAGATGAGAAGAGGACATGTAGAGATCTGAAGTATTTAAATTTCAGCTAAAAAGATCATGAGTGCAGCCTGACATAAAATTGTTTAAATAATAAATGGTTTTAAAATAGTTGCAAAAATTGATTTGGTACCAAAGGCTGCTTGGAAGTTGTTGCTCCCTCAAGCTCCTGCATTGCCACCTTCCTGACTCCACTGAGTCAAGTTGCAATAGTCTTGTAGCTGTCATGGAGTCTACAACTAAAGACCAAAGTGCTTTTATCACTCAAAAAGAGGAAGAATTCCACAGCAATTGTGACTTAGCAAATCAATTAAACAAAGAAAATTCATACCAGAAAGAACTGAAGGAAGTGTGGAAAAAAGAGGAAAAACCCTTAGCAAGGTAAGGGTTTATTTTAAAGTTTGACAATGGTTTCCACTGTTTCCTTCTTTCCTACCACAAAATAAGGGCATCTGGCCATCCTTCCCAGTAAAATATTTACTTTATCCACCTCCTCTCCAGTGCCTTTAAAACAAAATATTCAATTATGCCCACCTTCATAAAATATGTTCTGACTTAAGAGAAGTATGTAAATAATGGGTCAACTCCTCCTTTGATAAATATTCATTAATTAGGCTTAAATTTCCATCAAGATATTAAAGTGACAGGGTGTGGAGATTTAAACCATAGCCACAAATTCTTTAAATACCTTCCATTGAGCAATGGGGTCTCTGTCTCCTTCTCTGGTGTGCCAGTTTGAAGCTATTATGTACCCCAGAAAAGATATGCCCTTTAATCCTCATTCAATATTGTTGGGTGAAATCTGATTGTTTCCATGAAGATGTGACCCACCCAACTGCGGGTGGTAACTTTTGATTAGATGGTTTCCTCAGAGATGTGTCTCCCCCTGTGCTGGTTTGAAAGGAAGTATGCCCCCTAAGAAAAGCCATGTTTTAATATAAGTCTCATTTCTTAAAGGAAGAATAGTCCCTATTCAATACTGTATATTTGAAGCTGTGATGGGATTGTCTCCCTGGTTGATGTGATTTAGTTAAGAATGGTTGTTAAACCGGATTCGGGGATGACATGTCTCCACCCATTTGAGTGGGTCTTGATTGGTTTCTGAAGTCCTATAAAAGAGGAAACATTTTGGAGAATGAGAGATTCAGAGAGATTCAGAGAGAGCAACACTACAAAGCAGAGAGTCCACCAGCCAGCGACCTTTGGAGATGAAGAAGGAGGACACCTCCTGGGGAGCTTCATGGAACAGGAAGCCAGGAGAGAAGGCTAGCAGATGACGCCGTGTTCGCCATGTGCCCTTCCAGCTGAGAGAGAGGCCCTGACTGTGTTCGCCATGTGCCTTCTCACTTGAGAGAGAAACCCTGAACTTCATCGGCCTTCTTGAACCAAAGTATCTTTCCCTGGATACCTTTGATTGGGCATTTCTATAGACTTGTTTTAATTGGGATATTTTCTTGGCCTTAGAATTGTAAACTAGCAACTCATTAAATTCTCCTTTTTAAAAGCCATTCCATTTCTGGTATATTGCATTCCAGCAGCTAGCAAACTAGAACACCCCCCATTCTAGGTGGAGTTGCTTACTGGAACCCTTTAAGAAGGAATCATATTAGAAAAACCTTTAGAGCTACAAGAGCCACCAGAACCAACAGTCTCTGTTGACAGAGACCCGGGAAAGCCATTGAGGAAGCCTGGAGAGAAAGCTAGCACATCTTGCCATGCGCCTTTCCAGCTGAGAGAGAAATCCTGAACCTCACTGGCCTTCTTTGGACATTTTCATGGCCTAACCTTAATTGGGACATTTTCACAGCCTTAGAACTGTAAACTTCCAATTTAATAAATTTCCCTTTTTAAAAAATTGTTCTGTTTCTGGTATGCTGCAGTCAGGCAGCGTGCAAACCAACACACCTTGAATCTCAGTGAGTTAGTGATTGCTTGGACCAATGCAGTACAATCAAGGTGATGCTATGTGGCTTCACACTTGTTCACTGGGAACATTTCCTGTTGGAGGAAACATTAAAATATCACTGAAGAGTTTGGCTACACTTCAACAGTGAAAGTCATAATATTTATATGCCTAAGTCCCCTGAATGTTAAATTCCCTATAGTTTTAATTTAGTGTTCAAAATGAATTATTCCATAATTCTAAACCTCTTAATTTCTTGATTTAATTGTCCATGCAAAGACAATTGCAAGAAAGATTTTTAAGATCTGTTGATTGTGTATGGACAAATGAGTAAGAAATAATGGCAAAAATAAATAAATAATATGGGGATGGGAGGTATGGGATATTTTGGGTGTTCATTTTTACTTTTATTTTTATTGTTTTGGAGTAATGAAAATGTTCAAAACTTGATCATGAAGACAAATGTACAGCTACATGATGATACTGTGAACCACTGATTGTGCACACTTTGGATTATTATATGGTATGTGAATTTATAATATACCTCGATAAAATTGCATTAAAATAAAAGAAAACAGAAAAACAAAAAAAGAAGAATGTACATTGTAATGCTGTGCTCAAAAAAGTTGGCTGCTGTGTAAACTATGTGTTTCTGTTGGAAAACCTATTCATTGACACCTTACATTCTATTTTCCATCAATCAAACTTTAGGAAAATGCATATTTTGTTGTTGATTGTTATTGTTGTTGTATAAAGATCTGATTTCAAATAATAAAAAAAAGAAGATTCACTGAGTGAAATTCTGACCCAAGTCTTATCTACAAAAGGTAGAACATTTTAAGGAAGAGCATCCTGATCGACAGTGTGGCAGACTGAATCATGTTCCCCACAAAGACGTTTTGGAGTCCTAAGCCCTGTCCCATGGGTGTGAACTCATTTGTAACAGGACCTGCAAAGATCCTAACTGGAATAAGGCCAAACTGAATAAGGCTGGAGCCTTTATAGGCAGAGGAAATTTAGATGCAGTCAGTAAAAGCTAGAGAAGGAGAGCGAGATTGCCATGTGACAGAGGCAGAGATCTCCAAGGATTGCAGCAAACCAGAACCAGAGTGACACAGACTCAGGAGAAAGCATGGCCTATGGATACCTTTATTTTAGACTTCTAACCTCCAATATTGTAAGACAATAAATTCTTGTTATTTAAGTCAACCAGCCTGAGGCATTTGTCACAGAAGCCCTGGTAAACTAAAACGATCAACTAAGTTCCAGGAAGTCAGACTTTTGTTTCATGGTTTAGCATATCCCCCAGAACATAGAATAATCTTAGCATGTAGAAGGTGCTCAATAAATATTTACTGCATAAATAACTGGACCATGATGGACCTGCAGGGTGGGATACTGCAGAGAAAAGAAGAGAGAAAATGTCTACAATTTCCTGAGTTAAAAATTGTCCTCAGTGCATATTTTAGTCACTATCAAATAAAAGTGAAATCAATCAAGAGACTGTATAGACAAGGAAGGAAGATGTGATGGTTGAGTTGGTAAACAGATATAGAGTACTAGTCTGCTTTTTGGTATATAATAGTTTTAATAGAGAATTCATTGACTTTTTTTTTAATAGTAAAGGGAAAAGCTGTGGGCATGAAATCAATGTTTTGAGGAAGGTGGAGAAGGAATGTATGAGGTGGAAAAATACAGTGAGAAGGCAGTGTCTACTAAAATTTCATCTGATTGCAGAACAGAGCTGTATACCTTCAGTCCATCATGTATTAAAACCTCTCATTTAAGACAATCACTAAGTGGTATACAAATTCAGGCAACTATGTAAATGATATTTGGCAGGAGATTTTTTTTTCCATATGCTTGCTGATATACGCAAGGGATATTTTACCTGATGGGGTTTAGATCATCTTGTTTCAGCCATGTACAATGTTCCCCCCCCCAAAAAAAATTCAGAAACAGCTCTCAAAGTTGAACAACAAATACAACAACAACAAAATTCCCACACAACCTCTTTCTGAACTTGTAAAATGCAGGTTTACCATCATTCACACAAGAAACATACTCAGGAATAGTCGTAATGATGATGATCACAATGACAGCTGCCATTTATTCAGCGGTTGCCGATTGCCCGGAACTATGTTAAGTGTCTACTAAATGTACTCTTACATTTAGTTCTCACACCCTACTCTGTAGGGAAGGTATTATGATCGTATTCATTTTTGAGAAGAGGAAAACAAGATGCTTTAGACTGTCCAGGATTAAATAGGTGGTAGAGTCAGGATTCAGTACCCGGCCCCTCTGACTACAGATCCTGAACTACATCACCTCTTTGGGCTATTTTCATGCCCACCTAACCTATGTCCTACAGAAATACAAACAGAATTCCCCAAAACAATTTTAACATGTAGCCACATATGAAAATGATAACCTTCTTTTCAAAAGATGGAAACCTGCCCTCACTCACGAACATGTTAACTTGGTAAATATTGGACCCATTTCAGCAGCGTTGTATCATCTGTCCAGTCAGGCTCACTCTCTAAATTAGCCCAGACTCGGAGATTGAATTTAAAAAAGTAACCTACAGAAGTGTGTCTTTTATCTCAACGCATTAGCAGAAAAAACTCCACTCAGCTCACCCAGAATTGCTTCAAGAACTATTTAGTAAATGTCTCTTTCAATGGACACCAAAGTGACTCCAAGAAGCATCCCACCCCTGAGAGTATAGCAGGGAGGCCAGCCACATATACAAGTGGGAAAAATGCCACTCACTGAAGGTGTGTCCTTGCCTGGTACTCTGGACTCCAGTCCCCTATGACATGACAATGGGAAAATCACAGATTCGGGAGTCAAATAGACTGGGTTCCAATGCGGACTTTACTACTTATTAATAGCTTGGTGAATACGGGCAATGGTTTTTAGTCTCTCAGTTTTCTTGAGGTAAAATGGCAATTTTATTATCTACCCTAAAGTAAAGTGGCCAGATATAGCACATAAGAATACAAGAGGTCTAGTTAAATTGGGGACATGCAAATATTGCATGGGATGTACTTAAACTAAAAAAAATATTTTGTTGTTATTTGAAATTCAAATTCAATCGGGGTTCCTATATTTTATCCAGCAACTGTATCCTAATGGGCTATTATGATGATTGAGTGGGATTTAAAGTGCTAATTCATTTCCTGGTACAAAGTAGACAGAAAACATATATCAGCTTCCTGTCCCCTCTTGTATCATCATATACCATTAATTATCCCTTCCAGGGACTGGCTTCTTTCTTTTCTTCTCTTATCTCTAGGGTTATCTTATCTATCACTACAAATATTCAAGTCCTCCATATCCATTAAATTTAACATAAAAAGTTAAAATCTGCTTTCTGCCAGTGGACCCCCTACTTCTCCCATTCCTTCATTGTGAAATTTATTGAGCCTGTTCTAAACTTAGTTTCAAAGCTGCCTCGCAAATTTGCCATTTATTTATTTCATGGGTATCTGAGCAGCACCTCCCATTCCTGGCTCTGTGCTATGAAATACGGGCAAAACTGGCATGGTCCCTGCCCATGAGGAGCTTACTCCATCCTTGAAATGTGACTTCTGACCTACCATCCCACTGAAATCGTTACATAGAAAGTCCCATCAGGGATTTCCTGATTTCTCATTTCCCTGCTCCATCCCCTTTTAAACAAATTCATGGATCCCTGTTCTCCCCCCTCAGGGATCTCATGCCTTCCTGTGACTTTGCCCTCCCCTAATTCCCACACCCAGAAAATCCCTCCTCCAGTCTTCCTGCATCAGACCCCTCTCCAACCCATGTTCAAGCTGGAAACCCAGGAATGCTTGGATCCTCTCCCCCCTCATTCCATCCATCAATATATCTACAGACTGTGCTTGTCTCTTCATCCCCATCATCACTCTTTCACACAAAGACCTTTTTGTCTCTCACTCAACAAAGTCACAGTCTCCTACGCAGGTTCCCTGCGTCACTCCAGCCCCCCCCCCCCCCCAATCAGCCACACAGCAATCACAGTGATCTTGAAAGCAAAGCTGATCCTGTTACCACCCTACTTTTAAAAGCTCTTAAGATAAAAAATCTAAATCTTCCCATTCCAGTCAGAATAAAATCCAAACTTCCTTCCATGGCAAACCCAGCCCTTCATTATCTTGGCCCTCCCCACCCCCTAATGCCACCCCCTTCTACTCCCCACTTGCTTGCTACCCTTAAGCCTGGAACCCTCTGTCCACATCTTTGCAGGGCAGGTTTTTCCCTTCATCCAAGCCTCAGCTCAGACCTCACCTGCTCAGGGAGGCCTTCCCTGTGCATCCAACCTCACTTCCTGCAGACCCACTGATCACTCTCCATCAATCTTACTTCATGATTTTAGTAGCACTTACATTGTGCATTCGTTTGCTCTGTGTTGTCTGCCTTTCTCTCCCAGAGGAGAAGCTATGTAAGAGCAAGGACCTTGTCTTCCTTCTTCAGGTTCTGATGCCTAGAACATGAGAGGCACTCGATAGATGATAATAGATGCTAATGACCAAATGAATGAACAGAAACAGCCCAACAAGGAAATGATTAATAACAATGACTCCGAAAAGAGGGAGTTTTCTGGGATTGCACAGAAGGAATTTTATCTGTTAAAGTACTAATACTATAAATACAATTTCCATCTTTATTGAAATTCTTACTTGTCCCTTAGAGGCAGCTTAATTTAGTGAGCTCCTATGCTGGTAAATTTATATCAGTGTTCATAGCTGGAGGGAGCATAAGCCCTAACTCCCCAAGAGAGTGTATCAAAGAATGTGTGACCTTCTTTAAGCTGCCACAGAGCCCTGACCCCCCTGCCCCAACACTACGAATCCCTGGTCTAGAGTAAGTGTCTCATGGTATGATTGGGATTCCAGGCCTCAGTAGTGGATGTGCTAAGAGGTCTTCCGACTCCTGTTCTGAGTTCTTTACGTGGGAGGCAGTGGAGCATACAGGTAAATGATGGTCTCTAACGTCACACAGACATGGGTCCAAATTTTGGTTGCATCCCTCATTAGCTCTGTCTGAGCAGGTTATTCTCCAAGTCTCAGTTTCCTCTTCTGCCAAAAGAAAATAGAAACAGCCACCACTTCACGTTGTAAGGCTTGGTGCAGGGTGGGTACATGGTCAGCAACCAAGAAACATTAATTGTCATTGTTTGGTCTCCCTATTACAGACTTTCAGTGCAGTCTGAACTTTTCATTGGTTACATTTATCATAATTTTAATAAATTATACATGTAACTACTTTTAGGATGTCAGTCTCTCTTATCA
This sequence comes from Tamandua tetradactyla, assembly GCF_023851605.1. Taxonomy (NCBI): domain Eukaryota; kingdom Metazoa; phylum Chordata; class Mammalia; order Pilosa; family Myrmecophagidae; genus Tamandua; species Tamandua tetradactyla. The sequence goes on along the minus strand of NC_135333.1, from coordinate 93,594,086 downwards.
GATGATAAGCTCCTTGAAGGCAGGAAGCATATCTGTTTTATTCTTGGCTTTATCTCCAATGGCCAGCAGAGTGCCAGATATAGGATGTACACTGAATGCATAAGTGAATGTTTGAATGAAAGAGTGAATGCTATTGCTCATGCAGAGTTGCTGGGTGTGAGAGATAATTGTTTCTAAAAATTCCTGAGTTTTAAACTATGAGCTATGATGCTTCTTATCTACATATTAGCTGTATTGTTCCTTCCATAGTACTTCTGACTGTTTAGAGAGTCAAGAAGGATTACTCAGAGAACAAAAGAGACAGTTTTCCTCTTTGAGAAAAGCCTGGCTCAACAGTGTCAGGATCAAGAGGAGAGAAAGGCATGTAGGTGGCAGTGGGCTGAAGAGCTGCAAGACTACAGAACCCCTGACTTCAATGATGAAACTAAAATAGCTCTGGATTGGACTGAATGAGAGTGTTTGCAGTCAGCTGTCACGTCCCTCTGCTGTCGGTGAAGCAAAGCAGAAGAAGTCAGTAGGCAGATATAAGGTGTACACTAGAAGGAAAGTGGGAAGCAAGAGGGGTTTATAGGTTGCTTTCTAAAAATAAGATGGGCTATACAATTACTTTCATCATTTGAGAGGAAAGAGAGGAAAATAATTGTGCTATAACCCAAGGGGAAGTCCTCAGGCTCACAGCTTTCAGGGCATGTGTGGGTCATTTGTGGTCAAATACAAGCTCAGCATGAACTTGGGTCCAAGTGATAACTGGACTCCTTGCCTTGGTCTCACACAGTGAGAATTATAGAAAGCCATTGAAGCACCAGGCACTTTTAAATAATTTCCAAGGATCCTATGCCCAGGCAAAAGATGATCCTAATGGAATGGCTCCTTCCAGTATATTGTCACTCAATAGCACTACTCTTATCTTCATATCAGGAGAATAATGACATAGATACATTTACAAAAAACACAGGAATTTTTATTTTTAAGACAAAAATGCTTCATCTGTCAAGGTAGGAAAATAAATCAATTGCAGAAAGAAAAATCTCAAAGGGAACAGGGCTTTGTAATTACTGCCTTTGAAAACTCAAGAGTCGGCATGCCAAATGGTGACCAGTTATGGCTTTAATAGGGGAAGAATCCCAGTATGTGCTTAAGCGTCTAACATGCCTTAGCCATTCTTATAATTTATAATCTAAATTCTTAATGATAATAGGTAAAAATGCTTATGCTTAATGTTTTTTTTTTAAAACATAATGGGCTACTAAATAAAGTCCTTTAATATGAATAAATATTTGACTAGAATTAACTGATCTTCTCTTGAGGTCTTTGAAATTTCAATAGTCTCAAAGACTGGTGGGTTTACCTTTAACATTAAACAACAATGTGCCTCCTAACACTTCACTCACATGAGAAGCACCTGCCTAGCACCTCCACACTGTAAGGATAGGTGATTCTAAAAAAGCCATAAAGAAGATACAGGTCTGAATCTGGAGAAGGCTCAAGGGTTTGGGAACCTGGAATAAAGAGCTAGGGACAAGGAATGTGTGGCATCCTCTTATCAATATATCTCAGCTATAAAATCTGTGGATGTGATTATGACATATGTCAGGCAAAAGAGCTTTCCTTCTGTGATCATTTGCCTAAAATGAAATCACATAGGCTACAAGCTGGATCTTGGAAAGACATGATTATACCTTATTCTCAAGCCCAAATTATCACCAAGTCTCAGGTCAGCATCCACTACTGGGAGCCAGCATCTGGGTGGTCCTGGAATGGAGATTCTTGTGCCATGTGATGCCTGATTACTGCTCCTGTCAGTGGGACCTCTTACCAATTTCTTTCTTCCAACTTCTCTCTTTTCTCCTCTCTACTTAGTGCACTGTGCAACCCCGATGTCAGCAACATCTGTGGACCCAGCCAAGCCTCAGTGGCAACCATACTTTAGAGGCTACACACCCGAGCTAGAAGTTTTAGGGGGAGCTCAGAAAGAGAGTCCACACCTGCCGTCACAAATAACCTATCCACATGCAGCAGGATTAACACAGCAAAACCATAAAGAAATATAATGAACACAGAACTCAAAGTCTAAAGACACCTGCGGGGCCATGTCTAGTTCAAATAACTTAACCTCAATGAGATTCAGTTTCCTTAGGTAAACTGTGAATGTAAATGTGTTGCTGATGAGGAAGGTAGAGCTCTAATTTCTGTATTTTTTAAAACTCAGGCCCATCTGTGTCAGTGAATGAAAAATTGTTCAGGCGCGTGTCCTCCCACAATGTGCATTTGCTGGGCTGCCATAAATGACAGGCAAGAATTGGGCACATCTGCTCAATGGATGTTTGTATTGCAGGGAAGCCTAGTTAGATGCGCAATAATGAAAAAAACCCAGCATGGTGCGTTTTCATAATATTTTATTATAGATAGTTGTAGTGATTATTATACATGTTCAAGCTTTTTAACTATTGTAATTACAATAAGTAGCATAAGCAGTTGCAATTTATGTTAAAGGACACAGCTCTGAAACCAAAATTTTTTATTCGATCCTTTTTCAAATGTCTGGATATGTTTAATTGAACAATATTCAGAAATTCATAGTAAGCTATTGAAAACTATGACCACTTACATGTAATTATCTGTAAAAATCAAAAGTATTCTCAATACTGTATAACTGAAACAAAAAAAACCTGAAAACAATTGGATACAGGTATGTTTGCAGATAACAGGTGTTCTTTAATCCCAGTTTTATTGTTCACCAGGAAAGGCTTTGAAATTCGAGGTTATACCATAAATGCATATTAAAAAAAATGAAAGTTATTCATTATGTTGAGGTCCCATGTGCAATCACATTTGAAAAAAGTTATATGCTAGTCTTTTAATGAAAGTTTAAATACCAGCATTTTAAGAAAATTCCTCTCTACATTACTCCATATCAGAATATTAAAATGGCTTAAGTTTTATCTTCTTTGCAAAATAGGGAAAAGGGATCACAAACTGAGCATACTCCAAACACCATGATGCCTGTCTTCTTTGCCAGCAACGCACAGGTCCCCAGAAACAAACTGAGTAGGAAGAAGAAAGGAGGAGTTGTGGGAGGGAAACATTCCCCAATACAACATTGATCCAAACTCTTGAAAAATGAATTCAACATTCTTTTATTCTAAGAATGAATGTGACTCACTAAGAAATAGCACTTTGTAGATATAAGGCCTGTGAACAATTTAACTCTATTTTAACCTAGTATTTAAGTAGGTGGATAAAGATTTAACTTCAAGGAAATATATGATAGAATTATTTAAAACTTCAGAGTTGAAACAGTTGCATATCTTCTAATGGAGCGTTGGATAAGTAAACTATGGTATATGCTTATAAATTAGCCATGTACAGCCCTTTAAAAATTATGTGGATACCTCTTTAGTAACATGGGAGGATGGGCAAAATAAATTTTTTCTTTGCATGGGCAGGCTCTGGAAACCAAAATAAACTTTTAAATGAATAATGCAGATTTCAAAACAGCATTCACAGCTCGAGAGTATGGTCTCTGGAGTCAGGCTGCTTCGGTTCAAATCACAGCTCTGGCAATTCCTCGCTGTATACTATAGCCAAGTTGCTTTATCTTTCTGGGCATCAAAGCTGTCATTTGTAAAGCAGACTTAATGATAGAAACTTCCTCATGAGGTTGTTTGGGGTTTAATTGAGCTAGTGCATCTAATGTGGTTAGAATATTTTAAGTGCCTAATAATTATTAGCAATTATCATCATCATTATTCTACCAAAATGTATATGGTTTGTAGAAAAAGTCAGTCAAGTTACTGAGCAAATATTAACAACAGTTTTCTTTAGTTTGGAGAATATAGGTAATTTTAATGGGGAGAGGGCTTTTCTGTATTTTATAATTTTTCTTCAAACAATATTTATTAGTTTGGTACAATTTATTTTTTCTGAGTGTATTTTCCAGAAAGTATTAAAAACAAACAAATAAACAAAACCTCTTTGGGGCTTTAGAACCTTTCTTTCACTTTTTACAATGGAATTGTTTCCTTGTTAAGGAACGGTGCTGCTCCCTTCAGTAGGAGCCTCGCTCATCTGCTCCTCCAGCTTTGAAATAAAGGCCAATGGTTCTGTAATTGTGATATTTTATCCTTGTTCTTTTTTACCAGGGACAGTCCGGAAGTCCCTAAAATTATATGCATAATATTGGGTAGATATGCATTTTGTAGGGAGATGTTCCACAGCTTTAATAAAAAAAAAATTTCTTAAGAATTTAAAGAAACAGCTCCTTTGGAAATGCCTTCATTTCTAAGTGAGAATTGTATACACAATAGAAACCTGTAATAACATGGCCTGTTATCATATAGATCAGGACACGCTGCAGGTCTGACCTCATTCCCAAGTATAACAATCACATGCTGGGAAAGCCTAATGGAACTAAGAGTGAGTATTGATCCTCCTTTGTAATCAGTGACTTTGGGTTTATTTAAAAAATTTCACACCACCACTTCATATAATTAGGAACTTACAGGATGCCACAAAGAGTAAAATAAATGTCTCCTCCCTTTTGAAACACAACAACAAAAAAGCGAGCAAAACTAAACCTAACCCATCATGAAACTTAATCTAGTTTACCTTCAAGGTCTAAAACACCAATACAAGATTACTTGTGGTATTATATTGTGGGAATACAGGTCAGTGACCTGAGCTAATGATCCAGCCTTGCAAATCCTTAATTGGGCATCCCTCCAGGAAGCACATCCTCAGTATTCACTCTAGTTTTCTGTCGGTGACCCCCAGGAAGCTGTCTGAGCCCTTTACTGCAGAGGAGCTCTATCCCTCTCGGGCAGATGCCCACAAGCAAATAAGTTTAACAAATGACCTTACATAGAGAGGCATTACCTAAGGAGGAAGGTGCCGGGTTTTCATGTTTAATTCCTAACCTCCCTCTATGGAGAGTCAATTTACATCAAAATTTATTCATTCTGTTATTTATCTCAAAAGTATTTTTTTGAGGAAACACTAAATGCAGTTGCTAGGCTGGGAGATTTAGGTCGATTAAAACAAGTGGTTGAGAAGATAGAGACATGAATGACTAACCATAGCATGGTGGTAAAACTAAGGCACTTTCCTGGACCATGCACCTAAAACAAACAAACGAACAACATAAGGACAACTAAGGCACATTCACCAAGGGCTCTGTAGTTGAGGAACAATATCAAATAATGTAGGTGGAATAGGGTTACTTTTTTGAGCTAACTCTTAAAGAGTGAGCCTGAGTTTACAATGGGGAGGGAGCAGAGGTGACATTTTAAGTAGAGAAAAGAAGGAATGGGGAATCAATTATGACTTCAGAGCAGATAATAACTTCCTGGGAAACATACTGGTAATTATCTTCATTAAATAAACCTGCTTTGCAGTTATAAATGAGAAGCAGTTTAATGAGCAGTTTAACAAGTACGAGTTCTGGAGCTAGATAACCTGAGGTTTAAATCCCCACTCCATGTCTATCCATGGATAAATTGCTTCTTTACACTTTTTGAATCTAGTCTTATTATCTATGAAATGGCAGAGCACCTCCTGCCTGTCTCATGTGATGGCTGGATTTGATGGGAGAACATATGTAAAGGAGATGCTCCATGAATGTGCATGGCGGTCTTCCTCTCCCTTTCCATTCAGTGAAACAGGATGGAACCATAAAGCACTGATTTCCGGCTTGGGAATCACCTTATTAACTTAAAATTTACATGGATGTTTTATACTTACTATATCAAATAATGTGTTAAATCTAGTCACATAAATCTAGATAAAAATAATTCAATTATATACATCTAATTTTCTGAGGAATCACCTGTATAAGCAGGCACTGGGAATTGAACCCGGGTCTCCAGCATAGCAGGTAAGAATTCTGCCTGATGAGCCACTGTGGCCTGCCACCTTCCCTTTTCCTTTAAAGATAAGAGTTTATCTTTATGTTTTGTGAAAAGTGCATGTCTTCCTATTTCTCTCTTCCTTCTTAGAAGCCTAAACTGAGGTCTACTTTAAAAAAATTGCAATTTCTAGTTTTTCATTTCCTAGTGTAATTTGTTTCACCAATTTCCTTGACTCCTTCCTATACCTTTCTCACCTATTGATGAATGCAAACGGCCTTCTCTAACATCGTCGCCTAAATAAATGTCTGCTCTCAGAACTCTACTGCTTTTACCTTGTTTTCAAGGATTCTTTTTATTTAGTACCAAAGCCTGCTGACATTTTCTTTCAAGGTCGTTTTCTTAATCAGCTTTTCCATTTTGTTTAGATTCCAACCTACACTCTGAAAGTCATGATTGCTCTGCCCAAGATTACCTGTAGTTTTATACACTCCAACCCTGAAAGCATTAATTGAGATGGTTATCTGTCCTACTCATTTGTTCTTTCTTTTAATAGTTGTCTCCAAGTTGCTCTAAGCCCAGATTTTCATCTGAACTCACTTACCAGAGCTTTAATGCTGACATTTAAAGCAAGGCAATCTACTGCCAATGACCCACTGTCAGAAATACAATAGAGAACCTACTGTAAAAGAGTTTTAATTTTTTACTTTTATACCACCTCCCCACCAAATTTTGAAAATATCTATATACCCTTTCATCTTTTAGGAATATATTTAAATTATATGTACATTTGTATCATATATATTTTTTCTGAGTCATAAGAATGTATCATAATTTTATTTTTTTTTACATGGGCAGGCTCCGAGAATCGAATCTGGGTCTCTGGCATGGCAGGTGAGAATTCTGCCACTGAGCCACCATTGTACCTGTATCATAAGTTTAAATAAAGGATTTTCAGTTCATTATATATACTTTTTAAAATAAAACATTGCTGTGGAAAAGAGTTTGGCGATTCCTCAAAAAATTAAATAGAATTATCATATAATTTGACAATCCCACTTTTAGGTATTTTTAAAAGAATTGAAAGCAGGGACTCAAACAGATATTTGTACATCAATGTTCATAGCAGCATTATTCATAACAGCCAAAAGGTTTTGGAAGCAATCCAAGTGTCCATCAACAGGAAAATGGATAAACAAAATACATTGTATGAATATACTTGTAGAAAGGGATGGAGCTCTGTTACATGCTGTAACATGGATGAACTTTGAAGACATTGTTATCAAAGTCCTTGGATTCTTTTGTCTAACATGTTCAATAACCAATTCCTGAGATACTGGGGTTTCAAAGAGAGAAAGAGTTTATTATTTGGTGTATAGTAGGAGAGCAGATGGCCTAGTGGCCCAAAATCTTTCTCCCTGAACTGCAGTAATTCTGACAGTTCTATTACAGAAAAAGATGGACAGGGTTTAGGATAATGAGCACAGTGGCTCCAGATGATGTAATGAGAGGTGATCTAATTATTGAGCTTGTGCAGATTGAATGAATGCTTAGAGAACATGTGTAAGAAAATGGTGGAATGAGGAATAGGTGACTTATAAGTTAAAGTCTAAGCTACTGCACATGTCAGGTGGGCCCATTTTGATTAGATCCAGTCTCCGTTATCAAGATTACTTTGGACTTAGGGTGGGTCAGTTCTGGACTGACCCAAGATCCTTCATTAATAAACATTAGGGGCTGTCTTAAGTGATTACAAGACTCTAAAGTTGAAAAACTGGATAACTGGGTACAAATGAAGGTTATTCACAGGTTTTTTACAATCACAGGGGCAGAAGATAAGGGCTATTTAATCATTATCAGAGATCAAGGCAGCTGGATTACGATTTAGAAATCTGAGATATTTCCCTCTGTCTACTCTAATATACCAGAAAGCAAAAAAGGAATATCAACATGATTCAGTAATCAAAACCATCCCTTAAATCCTAATTTTTCAGTGACAACATCACGTTGAGTAAAATAAAACTTTGATATCTGTGGTGGTTTGGAGGGACATACCCCAGAAAAACATGTTCTTAAACTTACTCCATTCCTGCAGGTGTGAACCCATTTTAAGTAGGATCTTTTGATGAGGTCACTTCAGTTAAGGCATGGTGCAACCCAACCAGGAAGGGTCTTAGTTCAAAGACCCTTCTTCAAACTACAGGAGTAGTTTATAAGCAGAATGAAATTCAGGTGGACTGAGAGAAAGCCATGAGAAGCAAGAGCTGAAAGTCAACTCAACCTGGAAGAGAAGGGAGAGGCCAGGAAAGGCTGTCATGCACAGTGCCATGTGACGGAGGAGCTCATGACCAAGGAAGGATCCCTGGCAGCCAAGCCTGGAATGCCAGTCTTTAGGAAGAAAGCATTGCCTTGATGATGCCTTGATCTGGACTTTTTTTTTCAGCCTCAAAGCCATAAATGAATAAATTCCCATTGTTTAAGCCAACCCATTGGATGGCATTTGCTTGAGCAGTCAAAGAAACTAAAACAACATCAGTATTTCAAATGTCTCCGGTGGAATCTAAATGCCAAAGCAATGTGAAACACTATCATCTTTCATTTATACAAACATTAAGAAACTTTAACAGCTGGGATATTTTATATCGTTCCTATTTTCCTAAAACAGATATTTCCATTTCATTTTTCCCACTGCATTTTAGCCTACAATTGTATATATTTATGCTTGAAAATCTCTTACTGTTTTAGTTCAACATCATAAATATGCATATAAATTTAATTTTCAAAATTTCCTGTAGACTTCAGGCTTTAAATGTTAAAAATTTTAATTGAATTATCATCACCTTTTTCATTAGTACTGAGATGATCAAGTGACACACAGGCATAGGCACACACATAACAAATTTTTCTAATTAAACATTAAATATAAAAATGCACTTTGGGGCTGCTGGCATTTTATCTATGGACGAATATTACCTATTCCTAGAACAAAAGAATAGATAGTATCAATAATATTTCCAATTTTGGGTCTTTAGAGATATTCACATATATGAGAATGGAAGGGATTATGTTATAACAGTGATTCAATTCGTTGAATCCTTTAGGAATGCCGAAATCCACATAGTGATTTATCATCAAAAAATGTTTTTAATATTGTAACAGCTGACAACTCAAGGCCTTTATTTTGTTGAAAGCAAAAAAAGTTGAGCTCACCTGATGCAAAATGATTGGTAATGCGGTCACTTTTGGGAAATACACCCCAAAGGCTTTAGAGTGGTTTATCAAAGGAGATTTTATTTATATATTCTTAGAGGCATCTTACTTAACCCAATACACTTACAAAGGCTGGAAGATGAAAATATTACTAATTTTTATACACCTTGTCAAAACAATACTTTAAAAACATTTTAAATGATTTAAAATAAAATTCTTCTTTATGCATTACAATATATATTTGTATTTGATAAAAATATTATGTTTTAAATATTTTCATCAAACCATCAGTTTTAACTCATTCAGTTTATTAAAAGCATCCTACCATTTACCCTAACTGGCAAAATTGGTTTTCATTGTCAGATCCAAACAAAATCAGGCTTACTTTCTGTCAGAAGGCTTGTTATCATCATGAAAACCATCTCTTTTCTGAATTCAGAGCAACCTAATACAGGACAAAATATCCTATTTCTACTGTCATGCTTTACCCTTAAGAGGAAGAGACTTGGAGTGAGACATGGTGTTTGCTTTGGGTTTATAGGGCCTTGATTAAAGGAGGCTTTGTTGACCCCAGTACTTCAAATCGTCCATTTGCTTGGTAGCAAGGTTTAACACCAGAGGTGTCAGTAAGATTCTGGATGACTGAGAATTATGACTTATGCTTGTAAAGAGGAAAAGCTGACGGGGAGCAGAGAAGAGGAAAAGGAAACTCATCATGGTGCCATGACCACAGGTACATTCTGAGGCAAAGCAGTTTAGGAAAGTGTACAGGAGAGTTAAGGCTCTAGGAACTGATTTCCTAAAAAACATTCTGCCTATGTGTCCATTAGGAAGTGTTTGTAGAGCTCCAGAGATCCAACTGCCTACTTGAGCTGGCTTAGAGTAGACTGCTTACTATGACTATAATTGGATGGAAAGGGGCCTGGTATTTCCAACTCAGTGCACCAGCAAAAAGAAGGCTGCAGAGACAGCATATGTCTATCTCATAAATAAATAACTTTTTCTTCCAGTAAAATAATTGTACTTCTCATTAAATAACTTGGAGTATGATTTATAGGTCACATAGTATGTCATTCTAACTTAAAGCATGCCATGCGAATGTTTTTATGGGCCTCTCAAAGCAGTCACAGTTCTGCATCATAAATACTGAGAATTAAAAAGACAGAGAGAGGAAAAACCAAAATATAAATTTAGAACAGGAATAATGACTCAGTATGATAGACACTTCAGATGATGCTTGCTGCATAAAACATCTTGGAGTATGAATTTTCTGCACAAAAGACTTTAGCCTTTATTTCTACTTCTAATGATAATGATGATAATGATATTGAATAATTAAAAAACAAAGCAAAACCAGAAGCTTCTTTGTCCTAGAGATTCATTAAGGCAACTGTGATAATTCATAATGGGAAATTGTCAGGCAGATCCATGGTATATGACTTAAAAGAGATAGAAAACATTTTGTGGTTCTTTTATTCCAGTTCACCAGCTTTTCTTTCAATTCAAGTAGAGAGAAAAAAAGATAAATTTAGCTCATACTTATCTTTTGGCCATTATTTCATTGAGTTCCAATTATACTTGCTGTATCAGTGTGAACAGGGTAAGCAATGCTGTAACAAAAGCTCATCCACTATACTTGAAGACAGCTTTGTCACATTAATATAGCAACTCCACAGCTACTCCGCATTGTAAATTCATGCTTACTGCATGGAAATAGAATGGGTTCACATCTGTCAAAAATATGTTTAGCCAAGGGAAAAAAGAAACCAAAATAATGAGTCTGTATTAGCTACATTAGATTGAGAAGAGCAGACAGAATCCATCATTTATTAAGATAAACAATTTTATCAATTAGTTAAAAATTATTCTCAATATCCAGAAATTCTATAAATTTGAGTGTTTATCATTTTTTCTCTATTCCATTACTGTGGTAAAAATCACTGTATTTGTATTTCATTGAAATTCATTGTATTTCAAGAAATTTTGGTATCATGGAAAAAGCAGGAAGACAGGTGAAGGACCAGTTTCTCTCCTCACTCCACATGTAGTTTCCAGTCCATACTTGTAATACTTTTACTCTGTTATTGCTAGTTCTTCCAGAACTGATGAATTTCCAAAGTCCTGCAGTGCTGGAGTTGAGAGTCTCAGCTACCAGAGGTGAAGCAGTGCCCCTTGTGGCCATACCCACAGTTGAGACAAACCAGACATGAATAAGTTTTCTCACCCAGGAACCAACCTCACATATCATTGATTCATCTGTGGAAGCACCATTAATCACCACCCAGCAAGGGAATCCTCCGGGCATCAGAAGGCTTTTTCATAGTTCCAGTTGAAATAAATAGGCTAGCCAAAGAATAACTTTCAGAATTTTTACTTAAATTCCTCTTATAGAAATTCCCACTGATATAAGAGCCTAAATTCTAAGACTATCCTAACTAAACTAAAAGAGGAATCCCTAAAAAAAAAAAAGAAAAAGAAACATATTGTTCAATGTCTTTTAACATTTTCTTATATAGAAATGCAGAAAAAAAGAGTCTTTTAATTTGGTTAAGCGGACAAAGTGCAATATGCCAGAAACGGATTGACTTTTACAATGGAAACTTATTAATTTACAGGTTTACAGGTCTTAGGCCATAAAAATGTACAAACCAAATCATCAACAGGACGACACCTTCTCTCTGAAGACTGGCTCCTCTGTCACATGTCACATCACACGTGGTGATGTTTGCTAGTCTCTCCTGGGTTTCATTGCTTCCAGTTCTGACTTAGTGGCTTCTCTGTTTTTGTTTGTTTTGTTTTGTTTTGTTTTTTTTCCTGTATATTTTCTCTGTCTTTTATCCCCTTATACAGGACTTCAGTAAGAGAACTAAGACCCCGGGGCACCACATATCACAACTGAAATCAAAAGGCCCCACCCACTATTGGTTTGTACCCTCAGAAATGGCTTAAAAGAACATGATCTTTTCTGGGGAGCATACAGCTTCAAACCATCACAAAGAGACACCTGAAGTTTCCCTTAAATTTCACAAAGTCATAGCATTTCCAAATCAATCAATGTTGTTGTAAGGGAAATACATATGGAGATAGTATGGTTTGGGGAGAACCACGCACCTTAATGGATGCAGGCTGTAGCTTTCTGCACACAAAAGCGTTTTACCAAAACGTTAGTCCAATATTTATCCTTGTACCTTGACTTGCTTCTGTTATGCAGATACCTCCTCTTTGGTAAATCAGTTGAGAAAATAAAGGTCTAGATCAGCACACTCTAACAGAAATACAATGCATGCCTCATATGTAATTTTAAATGCTCTAGTAGCCACACTAAAAAAAAAAGGAAAAAGATCCAGGTGAAATAAATACTAATAATACATTTAAATTATATTAAATATGTCAAATATATGCAAAATATTATCATTTCAATCCATAATCAGTATTAAAAATTACTGAGATATTTTATATTCTTTTGCTCTTGTCCTAAGCCTTTGGAATCTAATTTGGACTAGCCACATTTCAATTGCTCAACTGGTTTTGTCAGGTTATATCTGATTATATAGAGGTGTACATAAGGTAGGACTCAAATCCTACGGAATTTTAAACACCCTGAGCTCTAATCTCACAGATCAGTCTAACTGGAAATGAAAAGAGATCTTGTTGGCCACTCCACTTTCGTTCCCATGGGAATATTCAGAAGTAATCATGGTGGATTTGTAATTTGATCATGGTACACACTCAATCTAAATACCTGATATATGTACAAATTATGAGTTGTATAATTTTGAACTCCCTCGACTACAGTTTGGCACCTCAATGTAATTGGACTAGGAAAGAGATCCTGCTGTCCACTCCATTTGCTTTCCATATTGGAATAAATCGAAATAATCATGTTCCTATCAAAGACCAGAAAAATAAATGTTGGGTGGGATGTGGTTGGTTTCAAAGCTCTGGAGTGAGACTTTTCCCAGAGCCTGGTGTGCAATGAGCCACTTGCCTTAGGCTCCACCCAGAGGAAATGAGAAAGGGCATAGGATGAGACTAGACTATTAGGAGGAGCAACTATAATCTCCACATTCCATATAGGAGGCGCCATGTGTGAAGGGACAGCTTCAAAAATCAGAAAGACCCTGGAGAGCAGATCTGGGAGGAGGACATGACCAAGGTCTCTGTTGTTAGAGAAGAGAACTTAGGCTCAGTTTCCCCAGGGTAGCCACATTTACAGTTTTGCCCTTTCAGGCTAAGCCTTCCAGACAATTAAGCCATTCACATCGGGGTTGATCAGGATCGCCAACGTGTCGTGGTGTTCGAACTCGCCTCGCAGGGAATTGCTGCGCCTCGGGCAGAGGTTGTCACTATGATCGCGCCATCACCGCCGTCAGCGCTGTTCCGGCCTGTCCCAGGTGTCTGGCATCCACCCCTCTTGGGCCTCCGACCGAGTGCGGCGGCTGCCGGGACGTGGGCTCTGGCACGGTGCCCTGGCAGCTGGACCCAGCGGTGTCCCGCGCTCGGTTGCAACCTGCATCGCTCAGGTGGCCCGGCTGCAATGCTCCGCCTCCCCTGACCCACTGCGCGTCACCCTGTCGCGTTCCCCTCCTCTCCTCTCCAAAATAAACCAGGAATCAGCTCGGATCCCCCCCACCTTCGCTTCCTTTGGTAGCCCGCGGGCTGTGGGGTCGCGGCCAAGGGCCTGCCCCGGGAAGGCTGGGAGGGAGCACCTCGGGACTCGCCTGGTGTGCCCAGCTGTGGTCAGCGCTGCACTCCCGATTCACCTCCGGAAGAGCGGGGCTGGCCAGGGGCGCGTCTGGCGGGCACCTCCAGGCCCAGGGACAAGGCGTGCTTAGCAGGTGCGCAATCTGAAATATCCACACCTCATCGCTCCGAGAGAGAAAAGTGGCCGCTGCTTCCCGGGAAGTTCGGTCTTTTCAGTACCCAGGACAACAGCAGCAGCTTCACCCGTGGAAATGCTCTTCGGCCGGGCGCGCTCAGCCGCGTCACTGGGCGCTCTCGGTCATCTCCTTCCCCACCCGGCGCTACGAAGGGCAATCCCAGGCTCGCGGTGAGGAGCGTGCCTGATGGCTCCTGGAGGAGACCGCGGAGAAGTGGAGCCTCCGAAAGCCAAGAAAAAGGGTTTGCCGGGTCAAGGACTTCCTGCCCGCCCTTCCCGGGTTTGATCGCAGCCGCCACCCGGCTGTTTTTCCTAATTGCTCCTTCCTCTGTCCGCACTTAAAAAATTCGAGGTTTGGTTTGAATCTGGGGCTTAAACTTGTTTATGAAATATTTCTCCCCATTTTATTTAAACTCGGGGAGACAATCAGGGGGATAATTAACTTACTTTTTTCCCTCCTGATCCAAGTGAATCACTTGGATCTGGTTATTGTTTTCTGAGTTCGGGGAGTGTTTGAACTGTTCCTGTTAAGTCAGTAAGCAGAAAACTGCGAAACTTCTCCGACTTTGGCTCCTAAACTTCCTAGGATTTCTGAAAGACAATTCTTCATTTTAAAATATTAATTACTCTATGTAAACAAATTAGATGGACGTGAGTGCTTATTTCTAGATTTGTCTTGAGGTTTAAAAACCTGTTATCTTTCAAGTCTCTTGTAAAATATCACTGCTGTGTGTCATTGTTTTATAGTTGCTTGGAATTTGATCCATATGGGGAAACTGAAAATGTCGAATTCACCATTTACTTGGCTTTCTACTACCCGAATTTATTCCAAAAGAGAATCTGAGTAGTTAACTACTCTTTGAATGGAGACAAAAAGTTCTAAGACAGGTGACATTTAAGCGATTTTCAGTTTGTTTCCGGTGACCTGAAAATTAGTAACTGAGAAATGAGATGAAAATTCAGAGCATGTGTGTTTTCATCCTTTCATCAAAATCATTTTACAATGTAGCTCTTTATTGGGTTTTGGGTCTGTCTCCACACACTGACCCTGCTTCCTCTTCCTGCCCACACTGCAGCAGCATCTCTTCCCTACCCGTAGGGCAAATACATTTATAATATGGCTATAATGTGTGATGAAATGTGTAATGGACTGGGCTGGATGGCCAAATCTGCTCAAAGTTTGGTGTGTGTGTATGTGTGTCAAATTAATTCCACAGAACTCTAGATTTCTAAGCTAAAAGCTAACCAGAATAGAGATATTGTCTTTGTTAGTAGGTGTCAGTGTGATTCTGCTTCCAGGAAACATACTTTGCAGGAGCTCTCTAGAAGCAAAGTCTTAACCTAAAAGAGTGACTCTAAAATAGAATTTTATAGAAAGTTGGCCTTTTCTCCGTCCTCAACTCACCCTCAAAGCCCTGCTCATGACCTTCGTATCTGACTTGCCTTCTCTTTCAGAGAAAACCCAAGCAAGAGTTTCATGGAAAACAGTTTAAGGGTAGAGAACTGGGACTCCAGAGAAATGCTTGTTAATGGTATCAAGAGGGGATTTGTATCTACAATCAGTTGATTATGTCTCAGATCTAGAAAGGAGATTGCTGTCAGCAATGTAGGGAGTCTCCCCATCCAATCAGCTGACATACTGGAAGTGAGAACTGAGGACTTTTAGAGGTCAGAAGAGGAACTTCTCAACTTCAGCACTGAGTTCTTTCTGGAAATTTTCAGCCAGTCACCTTCCCCTGGGGAATTTGGACTAAGAACTTCAGCAACAGCTTTATGGAGTTCTCCAGTTTGCGGCCTGCTCAACAGAGTGTGGACTTACAGCCACCACTGTTGGTGAGTCTAAAATAAGTCTCTATTTCTTTTTCTCTCTCTCCCTATAGCTATAACTGTATATATATATATATATACACACATATATCTTTATATATCTCAACTATATATTTCTGTATCTATCTATCCATTGTCTCTCTCTGTACATCTATACATCTGTATCTATGTCCTGTTACTTTTGTGTCTGGAGAACCCTAATATAGTCCTATGACACTGGTAAATATATAATCCCAATATCACACAGGCAGAAAGCCTCCATGTAGAATCTAAAATTATTTTTCTTTTAATTATTGGAGCTTACTTGCTCTTGAAGAAGTATAGAAAAGTATGACAAAGAAAATAAAAATATCCTCATCCTACCACAATAACCACTGTAAATATTTAGGTATTTTTTTTTTTTTTTTTTTTTTAAAGACAGAGAAGGAAGGAAGGATAGAAGGAAGGAAGAAAGGGAAACATCTTTATTTTTATTATATTTTGTTTGTTTGTTTGTTTTTTTTTACATGGGCTGGGGCCGGGAATCGAACCGGGGTCCTCCGGCATGGCAGGCAAGCACTCTTGCCCGCTGAGCCACCGCGGCCCGCCCTATTTAGGTATTTTTATTCTAGTCTTTTATCTGTGCATCAAATAGGTGTTCTTTAATGTATGTTGGGATTATGCTGTACCACTCTTCTGTGAAAAGCTGTTTTTAAACCTAATAGATAACAGGTTTTTTCTATGCAATTAAATGTTCTGCAATAACATAATATCTAACAGTTGTGCTATTTCATCATAATTAGGCTAACCAATAATATATTTATTGGGTATTTAAATTGACTTTTATTTGCTTGTGTTACATAAAAAAGTTTATGTGAAATATCAAATCCAATAAATTTTACCATTTCAATTATTATTCCAACTATAACATATATTTATCATATATTTTGGTAGAAATTGTATGGTGTGAATTGTTCTCTAAGAATTATTGTCCAAGAGAACACTATAATCTTGAGTTTCAGTTTTTATACCTATTTCCTATGGATCCACTGCTAACAAGGCCTCTGCTCTGAACCTGAGCATGCCAAACTGTGTCATGTTCCCCTGGTCTGCTGTGATTCTACCCATGTTTGATACCAGGGTTCCTGTGGTTACCAGAAAGTTACAAGTCCCATCATGTCCCCCTCATCTGTGGTTTTGACCAAATTGTCAGCCCATAAGATTCCAAGTAGCAATATGTCTACTCTTTAACCCTTATTCCTGTATTAGCTTGTGTTTGTCATCCATGAACCATCCTCCAAATCTTTTTCTTTCCAATCATCTTTGCCTTCTGGAAGCCCCATTTTATGGTAAGCAAACTCCTTTATATCTTTAGCTTGTTTGTGGACAGTTCTCATAATTTTTAGGCCATAATTACAGCCCATCTCTTCACAAGGATGCCATTTTCTAGCAGTCCTCTCGAGTAGAGGTGTCTATTCTCACAGAATCCATGTATCCTGGGAAGGAGAATCCTGATCAGTGGTCCCTGGCTCTCTAGTGCTGCTCCCACACCATAATTTCTTTATTTGCTCCTTTTAAATTCATGCTATTCAGTTGTACTTCCATGAACTCCTCCTCATTGATATTTTACAAGTCAGTCCCCAGATTAAATGAGGACTCAAGATAAAGCTCCCATTTTGGTTGACATTAATTAGGTATGTGAGTGCTCATCACTTAAAACATCTTGACCTTTTTTGCAATAGCATTTCACTTTAGCACTCATCAAGTGGTATTTCTGTCTTGTTTTGAAACCCTTTCCTCCCCTCCATTCTGCAGTCAATGTGATATTTTTGAAATGTAAATCTGATCCTGTCATTGTCACACTTAAAAATTGTTTAATATGATCCTAAATAAAAAGAGGGATCATGGAGTGGAGGTTTCAGTATTTGAAGATGGCAACTTCCCACAAATCTATTGATTCAACGCAACTTCAATAAAACACAGCTGAATTTTTGTGAAAATTGACAAGTTTATTCTGAAATTTATATGGAAATGTAAAGGCCCAAGGATAGGAAAGACAATCATGAAAAAGGACACAGGCAAAGAGTTTATCCTACCAGATATAAAGTAAATGATTTTTGGGTAAATTAAGTATCTATATGGAAAATAAACGAATCTTGACTTCTACCTCATATCTTATACGAAAATCAATTATAGATAGATCATAGACCTAAGTGGGAAAGGTAAAACATTAAAACTTCTGAGAGATAACATAGGAGATTATTTTCTGGCCTATGTGGGCAGATATTATTTAAACAAGATTCAAAAACACTGGTTCAAAAAGATTGATAAATTGGTCTTCATTAAAATTAAGAACTCTCAAGAAAATAGTTCCAAATCATCTGCTGGATAAGGGCTTAAAATATAGAATATAAAAAGAACATTTACAATGCAACAACAAAAAGTCATAAAACCCAGTTAAAAGTTAGTCATTTCAAGAAGATATAAAAATGGCTAATAAGCACATGAAAAATGTTCACCATCATTAGCCATTAGGGAAAGGCAAATTAAAACGACAATAAGCTACTACTTCATACTTACAAGGATGAGCATTATTAAAAAAGAGAGAGAGAGAATGCGGAGAAATGGTACCTCTAGTGCATTGTTGGTGGAAATGTAAAATGGTGCAGCCACAGTGGAAAGCAATATGGCAGTTCCTTAAAAAGTTAACTATAGAATTTTCATATGACCCTGAAGGTCCACCTCTATGTGTATATCCTAAGATCGTGAAAGCAGGGTCTCAAACAGATGCTTGTACACCCATGCTTATAGCAGTGTTCTTTTCATGATAACCAAAAGGTTGAAGCAACTCATATGCTCAGCCAAAATGATGGATAAACAAATGAAATATTGTTTAACCATAAGAAAGACTGAAGTTATGTATGCATCCAACAGAAATGATGTATATGTGCACCAAATGATATGTACGAGAAAGTCCATAACAAAATTTTTCATCATGTCCTCTTGTCCATCAACAGAAGAATGGATAAGCTGCAGTATATTCATACAAAGGAAATACAGTGCAGCAATGAAAATGAATTACTGCTACTCACAACAATAAGCATGAATTTCATTATCATTTAAACATAATTCTATTAATAGTTAATTATTTAATAATAACCATTAATTATTAACAGTTAATTGATTATTAATTTATTGATTTGCTATTAATAAATTAGTGATGATTTATTAATTCTAATAATAAAACAGATACAAAAAACATATACTTTATGATTCCATTTACATAAACCCTTAAAAATAGGCAAAACAAATCTACGGTCATAATAGGTCCAGTCATAGATCACCTTAATCTTATTTCAGGAATTGAGATTTTAGAGGTACCTGGAAGCTACGCCGAAGTCAATAAAGGTCTTCCTTGTTCCTACAGTGCAGCTCTTCAAGGTGTCACCCTAAAACTAGGTGTTTTGTCAGGAAGCCTGCCATTTGTGTGCATAAGCATCGGAGATGGTCCATGCTCTTGGGTAAAAACAAACAAACAAACAAAAAAACTTAATTGGCTGAATCCTGACTAGTTTAATTTTAATCTAAAAATCAATATAATATTTCAAATGTAAAATAACATGCAACATGGTGCCATACTGCAGGAATGAAACTAGCTTTGGTGAGGACATCAGGTTGGAGGGTATCCAGAGAAAAAGCCCTCCTTAGGAGAAAGCCCCTATCCATAGCCAACACTGGAGATGCACTAATTCCAGTTTCTCTCCAAGTTCCTCTTTTCAGCATTCCAACTGATCTATCTAAAGCAAATCATTTATGAAAGCAGGATTTATACTCATGTAGTATTATATAAATAGTAGGTAGTAACTTTAGAAATAACTCTAATATGAATGCTCACTTGATATATTCCTCTTAAGGGTTAGAACAAGTTTTACTTTCCTCTCTGGATAACTATGTAACCCGTCATTGAGTAAAAGCTATGTAACTTTTGATTCAATTTTATACTGGCTTCTGGGACACTCAGATAGGACTTCTGCTCACCATGATTGTTATCCTCAGCCTGAATTTCCAAAACAGTTATTCCCCTCCCCTGTTGTCACATAGCCCTCGTTCTTTTGCCTTTTGTGCTAATGGACTTTTTATACCAGTCTCTTATTGCAAACCCATATCAAATACTGCAATGTAGAAAGGATATAGAAATATGTTACACATAATGATAAGTGAAAAGAATAAATGCTTGAACTATTTAAAAAATTACCATCATTTGACCAATTTTGACCAATGACATAGGTATTTCATAAGGTTTGAACTCATAATTAAGAAATAAATAAAGATGTTATTTGTAATTACTTTAATCTATTTTTGAAAGGTGTTCTTTATCAACATCTTCAGTAGAAATTGTATCTTAATGGAAGGACCATTTTCAAACTAAAAATATATCCACCTATATCCACTGTGCCCTCCCTCCCCTTAAAAATTACTGATGGTAATTGCAGCTGGTAAATTACTACTATAATTTGAATCTATCACTATAATAGGTTTTAGATCTCTACCACATGATAATTTTGGATTCCTACCACATATATCTCACAACAAGTAAAGTATTCGCAGAAACTTCTTGGAACCTGATTTTAATAGCAACAATAATAATGGTAATACTTTCACAAATCAAAAAAGTATATTTTTCTTTCCTTCTTTGTGGACATAAAAACACAGATTTCTTTAGGTCTAGAACCAATATGACCAAAACTACCCAGTAGCAGTGTAAATACACACTTCAGAATCAAATTCAACCTGCCGTTCTCTCTTTTTTCTCATGGGGAGGGACCAGGAATCGAACCTGGGTCTCCAGCATGGCAGGCAGGAACTCTGCCACTGAGCCACCATGGCCTGCCTAAAGTGGCCCTTCTTAATGATGTATGAGACAGTGATGTCACTTAATTTAGACAACTTGTTTTAAAAAACAGCAACAAGTGTTTAGTCAGAGTCACAACCGCTGGAGTCAATTCCAAATGTCAACATGAAATTCTCATTTCTGCTATTGTCCTGCCATGTGCTCACCGAGGTGGATTCAGGGTTAGCTGCAGTTGCTGCTGGACATGGAGTGTTATAGGAGCAAAACGTATTTAGGTACATTATTACAGAATTGAAATAAGGCTTGTATTTATTGGGAAAAAAACAGCAAAAGTGACTAGAACAGCCAGGAAGAACAACACCCTTCAGTCATGTCCCATTTTTTCCTGCGATGTTCTTTGATGGAATTTAAGGTATTGGATCAATTGTGAAGGAGCAGTTTCATTTCTAAATGGCAAGTCAGGGCATTTCTGACTGCCAGTGTGCAGGATACATCAGAAGCATTTCAGGTGAAGTTGGTCTCTCTGCCTTGTAATGGTTGCTAAAATACAGTTTTGAGAAATATTAGTTCATTAGTCATTAAATATTTGTAAAAATGCTAAACATATTCTAAAATTAGACAGAGGGTAGACTAGTGATATAGAGGGCTCCTGTTTATCATTGAGCTAAATTGTCAATGTTGTTTTTGGACAGCTCGCATTGTTCACATGTTGTGTGGTTAAAAACTATCAAGTGATTAAATAATAGGACTCATTTATGTAGGGGGAAAGTTGAACTCCACTATTTCAGTGGAAATTATAATTCTGGGTTGTAAACTGTCCAATTTCCAGAGAACAAAGAATGGCTTCTCTGAAGAAAGAGAATTTCCTTTGGAAATCTGCCATTAGCTTTGGCTTGACCCTCTTGTTTGAACAAATGAGGACACACACGTACATGGATGCACAGACATATACTTTTTAAAAAGTTTCTGTCACAATAGTGTTTCATGTCATTTCTATCTGAAAGAAGAATTTGGAAGGTGATACACAGGCATGAGGATTTAGTGTTTACTTGGACCACATCATTAGCATTTCCAATTTGTTGAGTGGTTTCCACATTTCCCAGAGGTCCTCACCTCACAAAAGCTGATGCGTGGACTGATGGAGCCTTCCAGCCTTGGTGTGTTTTAAAGTGAGCCCAGCCCCTGGAAACAATAAAACAGCAATTTTCTGAGAGATTTACCTGCAGAAAAGCCAGGAACATAAAAGCCCTTTTCAATCTCACCCTAAGCCTCTTCTTTTCTCGTAGACCTGGGAGGTGTCAGGGAGGACTGTATCCTGTCAGGTTAATTGAGGGTGGCATTAAATGTAATAGAGGCAGCTGCTGTAATGGCTCGAAGGGAAAAAGCTGTGCTCCTGTCTGGTTAGAGAGACTTCCTGTCGGGAACAATAGAAGCCAAGGCTGCAGGGGTTAGGGAATGTTAGATCTTTTTTCCTGAGTGCTAGACCAAGACATTCAGTCATGGTTTCACAAGCAATGGCTCTAGTTGCATCTATGAACCGAGCAAGGACTTCTCAGTTAAGTCTGTCAGAGCTGGACCAGATTGCCTGAAATTTACACTGGGCATGGACCACAACACTGCATTATTGGAGGGCTGTGGCTTGAAACAGAGACATTTTTGTATATCAAGATCAAGTAGGGATGTATATCTTGAACTTTGTGCTTAAAAAGAGCTTCAGACTATGGAGGTCTGGACTGAGTGTTATGAGGGAGCTACCAGTGGCATCTTGGTTCCCCATGTCAGTTAAATAACCTTAATCAAACTTAACCTTAAAATAGCCAAAATTGAAGGTGCTCCATCCAGGTACACAGCCTATTGAATACTCTCTGATTTAAAATGCACAGAATTATATAAATTCTGCCTACCATTGCCATTTATTTTTTAGTAAACTATAACTGGCATGCAGTATTTTATTTTCATGTTTATACAGCTGAATCCTTAAATAACCATAAACTTAAAATAAGTTATCTGGATGACTTAAAGTAATGATGAAGCTATTTCATTCAATGAAATTTTGTTTTCAAATAAAGGACCATATCTTACCCTGAAACAACTTAATGTTTTTCAGGATTTAAAAATAATAATCCCTAAACCTGGGCTCAACATATATGGCAATATGGTAAGAGAACACAACTCCCTATAGGGAATAAGATATCACTAGACAGTAAGAGAAGAACCTTTCCCTTTCTCCTCACAAAAGGATGAGCAGGATATTGGCCCAGGAAGAATGAAGTCGCCATAACTTGGGACAGGTTTAGGAGTCTTTGTTAAGCCCATGCTCAAGAAGGTGAAAGAGAGAGGGCATGAGAGGGATGGGTACAGCCTGTCCCTGGAGAAAGCATTGGGTTGTCCTGAAACTAGAGGAAACAAATAATTGAAACCATTTTTTCTAATTATAGGTTTTGATCAGTGAAGACTTATGTTTCCTAATCCCAGAAACAGCAGGACTTTAGTAATAGTGCTCCATGGATCTCAGTCATGAACCCACAGCGCTGCAGTCTTGAAAACCTCACCAGGTCCAGTGGCCAAGCCACAAGGTCACAGAAGCAGTAGATGCCATGGACAGCAGGGCTGTGAACAGCAGTGATACCCACCTTTGAGGCAAGACATGAGCTTGTATATTGAATGATCCCTCATTCAATGTCACTCGAGACAGACTTGAGATCAGAAGTTCTTCAATTTTCTGAATTGAATGTGTCCCCCAAGCTTTTTACAAATCAAGACATTGAATATCCTTCCAACTTCGGCTGATTAACTTGATTTGGAAAACTTTAGAAACGTAATGATTTCTGTACCCATGTCTTAAGGAAAAAAATTTATACATTATAGTGAGGAGCTAGCAGTTTTGCTACCAGTTTTCCTATCCCATAGCTAAAGTGACTGTTTCTTTACCCATGAAAGGCATTCCCTGCAAGGAGCCCAGCAGGAGTGACCACTAATAAGGGAACTAATGAGAGCAAGTTCAGCATAAAGGTACACGGTAAATATAAGTCCAAGTGCAAACTTTATTCAGCAGAATTAGCATTTTCTTATAAACTAATGGATATGATACATAGTAGCAACAGCAAGTGGCCCACAATTCACTTCCTACACATGCTGGAATAGAAAGTGGCTTGGGTCTGGGTTGTTCCAACCTTATCTCAGAACACCTGTAATCACATATAAGCTCAAAATGAAGACACAATTCCCAGGTCTACCCAAGAAAACTTCCAATCCATTTTTTTCCGCATGGGCAGGCACCGGGAATTGAACCCGGGTCTCTGGCATGGCAGGCAAGAACTCTGCCACTGAGCCACCATTGCCCACCTTACTTCTAATCTTAGTATTGATCCTGGACCCACATCTCTGGCTTTGACCTAGTTATTGGCCTCAAAAGAGTGAAGTTTGGATGCCATCAGCTTCTCCTTACGTAGAGCAGAAATGGGAACTCCGTCTGGAGCCATCTTGCCCAGCTAGAAGTCAGACAACAGCCTGGCTACCAGGTAGAAGCATAATGGATTTCAGAGGCTGTGGCTTGGCATCAGGAGCTGAGGGAAGCACATGAACACTGGCCAAACGTTGGAGGTCTTTGCAGAGGGAAGCTCAGATCATGCTGGCTCAGGCTCTCAGCTCCTGTCTAACCTTTTCCCTGGAATCATCTTCATGTCTCTGCTGACAGTGATGCTTTTGGAATTCATTGCTCTCATTAAATGAGTTTCAGATGGTAAATTTTCTATCTAAGGGGTGAGTGAGCATTTCCTTAAGTTGCATCTCATTTTAGTAATATCAGTAATGCTTCTGATTTCTTGCATCCAATCAATTATCCCACTTCATCTGTGGATTTCATTAAGGAGTTACTGACTCTCTCCTCCAGATTGTTAGTTTAGATGTCAAATTCTGAGCAGACCTAATGCCAATTTCCATGACTTAATGCTGGCTACCCTGGTGGCTCCTCAGGAAGTATTTTTTTTAAAACTCCCTCCAAGCTCCTTAATTATTAAAGATGAAACTTAAAAAAAATTACTTGTTTTTTCTAAAAAAATTATTGTGATATCGTATATACAACATGAAATTTCCCATGTTAACCAATTTCCTGTGTATAATTCAGTGACATTAATTATATTCACAATATTGTCCTCCTAATGTTGAGCACAATATTGTGTTCCAAAATAGCTCCAAGAAACTGCTACTTTGGAGATGAAGGGACAGATGGCAAAATGATACACAACACAACATACACAACCATGAAATCCCAGCCCCCACTAACCAGATAATGTAGCTCATTAATTCATTTACTTCGTATATGGAAGAACAGAAAAATGATTATGTCCTTCTTCTCTAAGAGCCTCTGCTTTTTATGCCCTTCCAGTTCTCACACTTGTTTTTTGATTTGCGTTTTCTACTTGACAGAAGCTTGTGATTTCACTCTTATCTTCTTGGATAACTCCTAGGATATTTTAACAGATTATTGGATGGCTGTGGACCTTACATAGGCTGCTAACATTTAACTTGGGGAAGCCAAAGTTGGACTTTACTTGCCTGTTTTCTCTCAATCTCAAAGTAAATATGATTCTAATTTTGTGACTTAAATAAAATAAAATAATCCATTACGTGAGATTTCTTTTCTTTTCTTTGTATTTCTAGGTTGCTCGGCACAGAAAGTATTCAAGTTACAGGCAAGTTTTACCACCATTTTTTAAATCTTTGTCCTGCAGTTCCTTTGATAAAACCACTGTTAAGCACTTCTCTTTCTTCTATTGAAATGCATATTTTTAAAAGCAGTTTTATTGAGATACATTCACAAACATGCAAAGTATACAATCAGTGACTTTTAGTATAATCAAAGAGTTATGCATCTATCACCACAATCAGTTATAGAACTTAAAATGCGTATAAAAAAAACCCCTTGGTATAACGAAAGCCAAATATAAAATTTTATCCGTGTTATTATTTCAACATGCAGAAATATACATTTGGACACAAACTGAAAGAAAAGAGGCAAATAAAAGCTTGAATTGTCAAGTGTGCAGATTCTGGGTAAATTTTTCATCATTTTAGGATAATTTCCTTTAACATTATAAAAATGCTATTTATGCAACATACTCATATAGACTTCAGGTTAAAATATGTTCTTCCAAAGCTTTTTAGATCAGGGGAAACCTCTTTGGGGAAAGAGTTTTCCTCTGCGTGAAGTCCAAACTAAGCTCCCATCAACCAAGTGATGGGGCATTTCCCAAAGGACACCATAAAACATTTCCCAGGGAACAGAATCTCTGAAGGTGCTGCTTTACCACTTCCTGCTGAATCCCATGTGGGCTATGCCATAGGACCAGTAAACCTTTCTGGAAAGTTAGGGTCTCTTCCATGATGACCTTTATATGCATGTTATAGTTATAGTGATGCTTATTTAAGTCTGCTAGATGGTTAAGTTCAGGGTAGTATATTCTCTGTAGATAATCTATTGTGATATAAGTATATTTTAGTATGGTGTATTACTTTATAGTATAATATTTGTGTATTATGATATGGTATGGTATGGTATAGTATAATATACAGTGGTAGAATAGAGTGGTAAAATATAGGGTGGTATAGTATGGTAAAGATAGGATAGTATATACTATAGACTGTATCATAGTATAGTATAGCATAGCATAGCATAGCATAGTATAGCTGTATAACACCTATGTAGCATAATAGTTAGAGCACTGACATTGGGTTCACAGACCTCCTTTCAAATCCTGGTCCTACTACATACTATATATATGATCTTGAGTATATCACATAGTGTCTGTGAACCCCAGCTTCATTATCTGAAAAATGAGGACTAAAATTACTTACCATGTATTGGGAGGATTAAGTGGTTTTGAGTATCAGGAAGGTAATGTGTGAGAGGAGTAAGTGCTGATGATTATTAAGCCCTCAATAAACACTCCCACTTTTAGGTATTCATTGAGAGTGGGATGAGTAATGAAGCTGCTAGCTTTAAGAAAAGTGCTTTATTCAAAGCATCTGGTTAGGACATGATGAAGGAGTGGCTGGGAAGTTTCATATTCATTTCCTTTAAAAAAAATTTAAATTAAAGAACTTGTAGGTTTACAGAAAAATCATGCACAAAATATAGGGTCCCATAGACCCTCTTCTCCCCCCAGCTTTCTCTATTATTAGCACTTTGAATTAGTGTGGTACCTTTGTGATGATTGGGGAAAGAGTATTATAATTGTGCTATTAACTACAGTCCCTAGTTTATATTAGGGTTCATTGTGTTGTACAGTCCTACGGATTCTAAAAATTTTTTATTCTAGTAACATATATACAACCTTACATTTCCCATTTTAATCACATTCAAATATATAATAGTATGTTAATTATATTCACAATGTTTGCTAACATCACCCACCATCCATTACCAAAACTTTTCCATCACCCCAAACAAAAACTCTGCCTATTAAGCATTAATCCCCCATTCCCTACCTACACCCCTGCCTCTGGTAACCTATATTCTAGTTTGTGGCTCTTTGAGTTAGTGTATTCTAATTATTTCATATCAGGGACAATATTTGTCCTTTTGTGTTTAACTTATACCACTCAAACATGATGCCTTAAAGTTCATCAAGTTGTTACATATAGCAGAACTTCATTCCTTTTTATGGCTGAATAATATTCTATTGTGTGTATATACCACATTTTGTTTATCCATTCATCTGTTGATGGACACTTGGATTATTTCCATCTTTTGGCTATTTTGTTGCACATTAACTTAATAATAGAGTCCTAAATGAATCTGCCAATCAGTAACTATATTTCACAAAGATGGGAGATGAACCTAGAAGGATGCAGAGCTATTAAATCCTGACACTACTGATGAAAAGGGGAGAAAAGAGTTTTAGAATGATTCATAAATGATAAACAGTTTCCCATGTCTGGAAAAAACAGGCACTGTAAATAAAGAAGTGCATTGAGTTTACTTTGTGCTTTTTCTCTTTAAAAACACCCAGGAACAAAAGAGCCAGCTGTGCTAAAAGATATGATGTTCATAACAGTGAAAGTAGGAGTATGGAGAACTAGAATCAAAATGAAAGCCAGTTGGATAATGCTATGGGGAAATATTCAAGACATTTAAGTATATACAGGTAAATTTGATACAAATCTCTTTCTGACTTGACTACCCCGAGCATTATCCCTGACTGGTTTTGATATGTGTCAGAACCTAGAAAGAGATTCATATCCTTATCCATGAGAATCTCTGCGTCACCCCTCCCCCACCCTAAAAAGCAAACCATCCCTAAAGGAACACATGAGGTTTGAAAATGTACAGACAATGAAAACAAAAAGGAAAATAGAGGTGTGATAAATTCAAGGGTAATTTAATTTTTTAAAAATGAGATGTAATGAAAAGTGCTTTGAAATGGGAATTAGAAGACTGAATTCAACTCCTCATTTCACATTCTCTAGTGTTGTGACCATGGAAAGTTTTAAAGTTGCTGTTTCTATACCTGTATTATAGAGAAAATAATATTGCCCTTTGCTATCTCCCAGAGGAGTTGGACTGTCAAATAAGATTACTTTGTGACATTACTTGGAAAAAAAAAAGGCATATGTTGGCATAATTTCTCTTATTAAAAAGAATGGGAAAGAGGGAAACAGAAAAGAGTAAGGATTTTAGATCAGTCATGCTGTGTTATACCATTCTCTTACTAGCTTTGTGGCCATGAGAAAGTCAACCTTTCTTGGCCTCCATTTTCTCCTATAAAAATGGGGTTAATAAGCAGTACCTCATAGCTGTTTTAAGGATTAAATGAGATAATGGACATACAAATCTTGTACATTTTTGTTTACAGTCTTTAAGCGATGTCTTTTCTGCCTCTGAATGTGTTGGGCCCTTGCCTTGTAAAAGCACTTAAATATGGAGAGATCAAGTGACCTGTCTGCATTTATTAATCCATGTACCATCAGATTCAGAAGTCTTGCAGGAATTCTCTAGATCAGATTATTTAACAAACTGATTTGGAAATATTTAGACCAGACCCCAAGGCCTTGATAATTATCTGTTTTTACTCCATTTATAATGAATATGGTTCTTACATCTTACAATTTAACAAACGCATGCACTATGGAAGCTTAGAATATTTCAGAGGCTTTTTTTCTAAGGTTGAACAGTTTTCCTGCAGTCACAACATGCTTAATGCACTCTTCTAACTTTACAGATCAAAATTGATAGTGTTAAAAGAAAACAGAAGAAGAAACTATTGAAATAGAGCAGAAACATATTTAATTTGGACTATTTCTTGATCTGTTCATCAAGATATACACTGTCTATTTTTGTATAGTACTGGAAAATAATAAAAATTCTATAATTTGGCAAAAAAAAGAAAATGGAAGAGATTACTGAGATTCAAATAATTTTGACAAAATTGCAAATGCCACATATAAATGCATCCAGCTGATGAGAGAAGAGCAAATAAAACCCCTGATCAGTAATTTGAAATCCGTTTGAACCGAATAGCCAAGAAGATATTAAACTAGCAGAATAACCCATCTGCTTCCCACTGAGATAAAATATTTCAAATTAATAATAAGATGTAGGGTTTTTTCCCCTAATTCAGGAATAACAACAAACCAAAAACTATATGCACAAACACAGATATATTTAAAGAAAAAGAACCCATGGAAACTCCACTCCAATCAAGATAAAGAATTTCTATGACACCAAAATGCTCCCTCAATGGCTGTTTGCATTCAATCCCACTCCTCTCATCCGGTACAATCAGAACTCTGCTTTCTGTCATGATAGATTAGTTTGGCTTAACTAGAAATTCACACAAATGGAATAATTTATTATGTATATACTCTTGTGTGTTTACTTTCTTTTGCTCTCCTTTTTTTTTTTTTTTTTTTTGCGTATGATTCATCATGTTTGTTAATAGCTGACTTACTTTATTGCCGAAAAGTATTTCATTGTATCAGTATACTATAAATTATTTATCCATTCACGTGTTGACCGACAGTTTATGATTAGGTTTTCACTTAATATGGATAAAGGTGTTATAAACATTTTCAAACTTGTTATTGTGTGGGTATATGCTTTTGTCTCTTTTGCGTAAATACGTAGGCGTAGCATTGCTAGGTCATAGTACCCTTGTTCCTCCATAAATCCTGCCAAATTGTTTTCCAAAGTGATCCAACTTTCTTAACAGTCGCACTAGCAGTGTTTGTGATTTGGGGTATACCTTATTTTTCATGTTTTCAAAATATTTTCGATTTTTTGTCTTTTAAACAATGAGCTGTATTCTGGACATAAGTCCTTGTCGTACATATGCATTGTAGATAATTTCTCCTATTCTATGGGGCTGACTTTTCATTTTCTTACAGTGCGTTTTGAAGAGAAGATTTTTATTTGGATGAAATCCAATTGATCCATTTTTATTTTATGTTTAGAAATTTTGTGTCTTGTCTAAAAAAACCATTGCTACCCATGGGATGTGAAATTTTTAATTTTTAGCTCTTATCTTGAGACTATGCTCCATTTTGAAAAAAATTTTGGGAACAGTATAAGCTAAATATCTGGTTTGATATTTTTGCTTATACAGCTATCTAGTGCCAGCACCATTTATTGGATAGTCTTTCCTCATTGATTTATTTTGCCACTTCATAAAAAAAATTGACCATATATTTACAGGTCTAATACTGAACCTTTGATAGTGTTCCTTTGAGGTCTGTCCAATGCCAATTCTACCTCATTTTGATCATTGTAGCTTTGTATTACGTCTCGAAATAAGATAGTCTAAGCTCTCCAACCTTATTCTTATTTTAAAAAAATTATTTTGGCTATTCTAGGTCATTTGCATTTCCACAAATATTTCTTTTTTTTTGGAGATGATTTTTTTAAAAATGTTTTTATTATAAACAATGAACAAAGATATAAAAATTCTTGATGTACAAACATTCTTGTCATGGTTACAATATCACCACATAGTTGTGTATTCATCACTATGATCATTTTTTTGAACATTTGCATCTCTCCAGCAAAAGAAATAAAAAAGAAAAGAGAAAAACCATACCCCTTACCACTCCCTTTCATTGACCACTAGTATTTCAATCTACTCAATTTATTTTAACCTGTGTTCTACCATTATTTATTTCTTATCTATATTTTTCTCTCATCTGTCTATACTGTAGATAAAAGGAGCATCAGACATAAGATTTTCACAATCACACAGTCCCATGGCGAAAGCTGTATCATTATGCAATCATCTTCAAGAAACATGCTATTGGAACACAGCTGTACAGTTTCAGGTACTTCCCTCTAGCCATGCTAATACACCATAAACTAAAAAGGGCATATCTATATAATGCATAAGAATAAGTTTTCCAAGTTCACTCATTAATGTTAGTTCATATCAGTGAGACCATACAGTATTTGTCCTTTTGTTTCTGGATGATTTCACTAAACATAATGTCCTCAAGTTCATCCATGTTGTTACATACTTCATGACTTTATTCTGTCTCACAGCTGCATAATATTCCATCATGTGTGTATACCACAGCTTGGTTAACCACGTCTGTTGATGGACATTTGGGCTGTTTTCATCTCTTGGCAATTGTAAATAATGCTGCTATAAACATTGGTGTGCAAATGTCCATTTGTGTCCTTGTCTTCAAGTCCTCTAAATAGATATCAATGGTATTGCTGGATCATATGGCAAGTCTATACTTAGCTCCCTTAAAAAAAAAAACAAGTACTGCATATTTGATTGAGATTACATTGAATCTGTAGATTAGTTTAGGAATAATTGACATCTTAACAATGATATGTCTTCTGATCTATACATGGGGTGTCATTTCATTAATTTAGAGCTTTAATTTCTCTCAACAGTAGTTCTTACTGTATTAGTCTTGCACATATTTTGCTAGATTTAACTGTAAATATTTCATAATTTCTGTTATTTTCCAATATTTAAAAACAGTTGTTTACAATATTGTGTCCAGTTTTTTTCTTTTATACAATTGGAAAAACATGCCAGTACCGCTGATTCTATCATTGTCAAAAGCAATATTTTCACCAATCTTTTATTTTGAACAATACTGAAAAATAGAAAGTATAGTAAAATGAATACTGGCATATCCTTCAACTATATTCAGTATTTTAACCTGTGACCATATTTTTGTATCTCTTTTGATCTTGTTCCTTTTACTTTTAAAAATGAAGCATTTGTATGTAAGTTGCCTTCATCATGTTACTTCATGTCTAAAGATTTCAGTATATGTTTTCCAAGAACAAAGGTATTTGCCTACATAACCCCAATACCATTACTATACTCCCCAAATTAAATATTTATACAATTATGTCTAATTTACAGGCTGTTATGGTTAGGGACAGGTGTCAACTTGGCCAAGTTGTGGTACCTGTTCATCTGATTGGGCAAGCGTTGGCCTGTCTGTTGCAATGAGGACATTTCATAGGATTAGGTCATGATCACGTTAGCTACATCCACAGCTGATTCCATTTGTAATCAGCCAAAGGGGAGTGTCTTCTGCAATTAGTGATGCTAAATGCAATCATGGGAAGCCTTTTAAGGAGGACTCAGAGGAGATAGGTTGCATTCCTGCTTTGGCTGGCGAGCCTCTCCTGTGGAGTTCATCCAGGCCATCCATTGGAGTCATCGGCTTCGCAGCCTGCCCTGTGGATTTTGGACTCTGCGTTCCTACGGTCACGTGAGACACTTTTATAAATTTTATATTTGCAAGTGTTCCCTGTTGATTCTGTTTCTCTAGAGAACCCTAACTAATACATTTTGGTACCGGAGAGTGGGGTGCTGCTGTTGCAGTTTGCAAATACCAAACATGTTGGAACGGCTTTTTAAATGGATAAAGGGAAGATTTTGGAAGAGTTGTGAGAAGCTTGATAGAGAAGGCCTAGAATGCTTTGAAGAGACTGTTGGTAGAAATGTGGACTCTAAAGATACCTCTGATGAGGCCTTAGACAGAAATGAGGCACGTGTTATTGCAAACTGGAAGGAGGGCGATCCTTGTTTTAAAATGGCAGATAATCTGGCAAAATTGACTGGTAGTTTTGGCTGGAAGGCAGACTTTAAAAGCCATGAACTTGGATATTTAGCAGAAGAGATCTCCAAATTAAATGTCGAAAGTGCAGTCTGGTTTCTCCTTGCAGCTTATAGTGAAATGCGACAGGAAAGAGATAAGCTGAAAACTGAACTCTTGAGTAAAAAGAAACCAGAAGTTAAGGTCCCGGAAAATTCTGGGCCTACAGAAAGGGAGACTACAGAGTATAGTGTGGATTTAACCAAATGTGGAACCAGCCAACCATTTCAGAGAAAGTCAGGATCAGACACGGAGTTATCCAGGAAAGATTTGTGGAAACTCCTTATGTCTGATGGGCATGATCCAAGACTACTGCATAGAAAGCCAACGAGAGTGCTGTGGGACCTGTATAAACAGAGCCGCTGCCAGTCTGGACTGAGGGGTTCAGAGAAGGGACACATTGGAGGAAAAATAACTTCAGAGGCAAAACCGTGGAGGCTGAGGTCTGAAGTCAGGAAGCCTCGGGCCAGGAGAGTGGACCCACCCAAGCCCATGGAGAGGGTGAGTTTGCCCCAAAGGCAGAGAATGGGCCTTCCACCTCATTGCAGTGGAAGAGTCATGCCGCCTCAGGCCTTGGAGAAGGTGAAACACATTCCTTGGGGTGGGGGAGCCTGGCTGCCACCACATGGAGGGGTTAAGTGTGTGCCCCGGAGATGGCAGAGAGCCCGGGTGGGCCCCAATGCTTAGAGAGGGTGGAGCCGAGAAAAAGGTGGTCTCCCCAATATCCCCCAAGGTTGCATTCAGAGAGAGGCAGGCGTAGGCATTTGGAAAGGGTGGGACTGCCACTTTCTAAAGCCCTGAGGATAAATGAGTCTCAGACTTTGAAATCTAATGGACTTTGCCCTGCGGGTTTTCGAAACTGTGGGTCCAGTGACCCCTGTGTTCCTTCCTCCCTATGGAAATGTGTATATGTATCCTATGAATGTTCCTCCTTTATATGTTGGCAGCAAATAATTTGTTATGAGTTTTCAAAGGTCCAGAGCAAATGGAGAGAATTTTGCCTTAGGACGGACCATGCCTGTAACTGACTTGATGAGATTTTATACTGTCTTTAATTTTGTACTTCATTTGTATTGCTACTGAAAGGTTTAAGGATATCTGATATTGTTATAAAATTAATGTATTTTGTATATGGGAAAAACATGTCTTTTTTAGGGGCCAGAGGGTGGAATGTGCTGGTTTGAAAGGATATATGCCCCCTAAGAAAAGCCATGTTTTGATATAATCCCGTTTCTTAAAGGTAGAATAATCTCTATTCAATACTGTATGTTTGAAACTGTAATGAGATCATCTCCCTGGTTGATGTGATTTAGTTAAGAATGGTTGTTAAACTGGATTAGGTGACGACATGTCTCCACCCATTTGAGTGGGTCTTGATTAGTTTCTGAAGTCCTATAAAAGAGGAAACATTTTGGAGAATGAGAGACTCGGAGAGAGCAGAGAATGCTGCAGCACCACGAAGCAGAGAGTCCACCAGCCAGCGACCTTTGGAGATGAAGAAGGGAAATGCCTCCTGGGGAGCTTTATGAAACCAGAAGCCAGGAGAGTAAGCTAGCAGATGATGCCGTGTCTGCCATGTGCCCTTCCAGCCGAGAGAGAAGCCCTGACTGCGTTCGCCATGTGCCTTTCCAGATGAGAGAGAAACCCTGAACTTCATCGGCCTTCTTGAACCAAGGTATCTTTCCCTGGATGCCTTTGATTGGATTTTCTATAGACTTGTTTTAATTCTCAGCCTTAGAACTGTAAACTAGCAACTCATTAAATTCCCCTTGTTAAAAGCCATTCCGTTTCTGGTATATTGCAAATTAAATATTTATACAATTATGTCTAATTTACAGGCTGTTATGGTTAGGGACAGGTGTCAACTTGGCCAAGTTGTGGTACCTGTTCATCTGATTGGGCAAGCGTTGGCCTGTCTGTTGCAATGAGGACATTTCATAGGATTAGGTCATGATCACGTTAGCTACATCCACAGCTGATTCCATTTGTAATCAGCCAAAGGGGAGTGTCTTCTGCAATTAGTGATGCTAAATGCAATCATGGGAAGCCTTTTAAGGAGGACTCAGAGGAGATAGGTTGCATTCCTGCTTTGGCTGGCGAGCCTCTCCTGTGGAGTTCATCCAGGCCATCCATTGGAGTCATCGGCTTCGCAGCCTGCCCTGTGGATTTTGGACTCTGCGTTCCTACGGTCACGTGAGACACTTTTATAAATTTTATATTTGCAAGTGTTCCCTGTTGATTCTGTTTCTCTAGAGAACCCTAACTAATACATTTTGGTACCGGAGAGTGGGGTGCTGCTGTTGCAGTTTGCAAATACCAAACATGTTGGAACGGCTTTTTAAATGGATAAAGGGAAGATTTTGGAAGAGTTGTGAGAAGCTTGATAGAGAAGGCCTAGAATGCTTTGAAGAGACTGTTGGTAGAAATGTGGACTCTAAAGATACCTCTGATGAGGCCTTAGACAGAAATGAGGCACGTGTTATTGCAAACTGGAAGGAGGGCGATCCTTGTTTTAAAATGGCAGATAATCTGGCAAAATTGACTGGTAGTTTTGGCTGGAAGGCAGACTTTAAAAGCCATGAACTTGGATATTTAGCAGAAGAGATCTCCAAATTAAATGTCGAAAGTGCAGTCTGGTTTCTCCTTGCAGCTTATAGTGAAATGCGACAGGAAAGAGATAAGCTGAAAACTGAACTCTTGAGTAAAAAGAAACCAGAAGTTAAGGTCCCGGAAAATTCTGGGCCTACAGAAAGGGAGACTACAGAGTATAGTGTGGATTTAACCAAATGTGGAACCAGCCAACCATTTCAGAGAAAGTCAGGATCAGACACGGAGTTATCCAGGAAAGATTTGTGGAAACTCCTTATGTCTGATGGGCATGATCCAAGACTACTGCATAGAAAGCCAACGAGAGTGCTGTGGGACCTGTATAAACAGAGCCGCTGCCAGTCTGGACTGAGGGGTTCAGAGAAGGGACACATTGGAGGAAAAATAACTTCAGAGGCAAAACCGTGGAGGCTGAGGTCTGAAGTCAGGAAGCCTCGGGCCAGGAGAGTGGACCCACCCAAGCCCATGGAGAGGGTGAGTTTGCCCCAAAGGCAGAGAATGGGCCTTCCACCTCATTGCAGTGGAAGAGTCATGCCGCCTCAGGCCTTGGAGAAGGTGAAACACATTCCTTGGGGTGTGGGGGGAGCCTGGCTGCCACCACATGGAGGGGTTAAGTGTGTGCCCCGGAGATGGCAGAGAGCCCGGGTGCGGCCCCAATGCTTAGAGAGGGTGGAGCCGAGAAAAAGGTGGTCTCCCCAATATCCCCCAAGGTTGCATTCAGAGAGAGGCAGGCGTAGGCATTTGGAAAGGGTGGGACTGCCACTTTCTAAAGCCCTGAGGATAAATGAGTCTCAGACTTTGAAATCTAATGGACTTTGCCCTGCGGGTTTTCGAAACTGTGTGGGTCCAGTGACCCCTGTGTTCCTTCCTCCCTATGGAAATGTGTATATGTATCCTATGAATGTTCCTCCTTTATATGTTGGCAGCAAATAATTTGTTATGAGTTTTCAAAGGTCCAGAGCAAATGGAGAGAATTTTGCCTTAGGACGGACCATGCCTGTAACTGACTTGATGAGATTTTATACTGTCTTTAATTTTGTACTTCATTTGTATTGCTACTGAAAGGTTTAAGGATATCTGATATTGTTATAAAATTAATGTATTTTGTATATGGGAAAAACATGTCTTTTTTAGGGGCCAGAGGGTGGAATGTGCTGGTTTGAAAGGATATATGCCCCCTAAGAAAAGCCATGTTTTGATATAAATCCCGTTTCTTAAAGGTAGAATAATCTCTATTCAATACTGTATGTTTGAAACTGTAATGAGATCATCTCCCTGGTTGATGTGATTTAGTTAAGAATGGTTGTTAAACTGGATTAGGTGACGACATGTCTCCACCCATTTGAGTGGGTCTTGATTAGTTTCTGAAGTCCTATAAAAGAGGAAACATTTTGGAGAATGAGAGACTCGGAGAGAGCAGAGAATGCTGCAGCACCACGAAGCAGAGAGTCCACCAGCCAGCGACCTTTGGAGATGAAGAAGGGAAATGCCTCCTGGGGAGCTTTATGAAACCAGAAGCCAGGAGAGTAAGCTAGCAGATGATGCCGTGTCTGCCATGTGCCCTTCCAGCCGAGAGAGAAGCCCTGACTGCGTTCGCCATGTGCCTTTCCAGATGAGAGAGAAACCCTGAACTTCATCGGCCTTCTTGAACCAAGGTATCTTTCCCTGGATGCCTTTGATTGGACTTTTCTATAGACTTGTTTTAATTCTCAGCCTTAGAACTGTAAACTAGCAACTCATTAAATTCCCCTTGTTAAAAGCCATTCCGTTTCTGGTATATTGCATTCCAGCAGCTAGCAAACTAGAACACAGGCCATATTTGAATTTCTCAAATTGTGTCTAAAATGTCTTTTATGTTTTTTTAAATCTAGGAACCAGTCAAAGATCATTCCATTTGATTGTCCTATCTCTTTAGCCACCTTCCTAATAGAACATTTCCTTGAAGCAAATTATTTAAAAAAAAATTCATGACTGACATATTCGAAGGGTCCAGACCAGCTTTTCTTATCCAACTATCAGGATTATCTGACAGTTTTCTTTTTTTTTTTGTTAGAACTCAGGTAAAATATTTTTGACAAAAATACTTGAGAGGCCCTATTGTAGACTTTCTATTGCATCAAACTATATATAATGCCAATTT
This sequence comes from Tamandua tetradactyla, assembly GCF_023851605.1. Taxonomy (NCBI): domain Eukaryota; kingdom Metazoa; phylum Chordata; class Mammalia; order Pilosa; family Myrmecophagidae; genus Tamandua; species Tamandua tetradactyla. The sequence goes on along the minus strand of NC_135333.1, from coordinate 93,556,632 downwards.
CTCATTTCTCAATACAGAAGATCACCATATCCTTTATTGTAAAGTTTTTACCCATTTGAAATTAAAAATTAATCAGAAATCAATACTCGGAGGCTGTGTGAATATTCTGTTCTTTACAAACATTTCATTCTAAGGATTTAGTATCCATTGATGATTTTGGCTTAAATCAATCTTTTACACTGGGGGCTGCAAAAGTATGATTTTTAAAATTCACTCATTCATTCTACATTTATTAATTGGAATTAATATATAAAACATGCTTTCTCCTCCATTTTCTTCCTCCTTACTTTGTATATCATTATGAATTCATGGATTTCTTTGCTACTCAATGGCTATTATACATTTCTATCGTTATGCTTTTTGATGCTCAAATTGCCCATATTTGGCCAGCAAATGCCCCTTCAAATAGGTCCCAGATCCTTTGACATGTCCTCAGAAGATTTTGAACAGTCTTTGCTTTCTGGCACAATATGATGTTCTAGATTCATTTTAAACTTCCCTGCCAACTTCCTGGAGTGAGCCATTTGTTGAAGAGTTCTGGCTCCTTTTATGGGGAACAGTATTTCTAAATTAGACCTAGGCACTTGGTGTGCTCATTGTAGTGGTGTGTTATTGCTCTTTGGACATTTCAGTGGACAGAGCTAGAATACGCATTTTCTAAAAAATCATGTGTTCATATTGGTACTTCCCATTTAAGCCAACATCTTCTTTTATGTTGTATTTGTATCTCTTTCTTCCCATGGTGAGAATCCTTTTACTGAACTATATATATATATATATATATTTACTCATTTGTTCTATCCTATAGAAGCAAAATTATTTCAAAAATGTTCTATAGTTCATTAACTTGTTTTGATCATATTTCTTACCATTTTTAACCAAAAAAAGCAGAAATGTACAGTGAAACAGTTTTCATAAAATGCTCTTAAAAGGTCACTGGAGGGTGGGCCACAGTGGCTCAGCAGGCAGAGTTTTCACCTGCCATGCTGGAGACCCAGGTTTGATTCCTGGTGCCTGCCCATGCAAAAAAAAAAAGCTACTGGAGCTGCAAAAATCGGATCAATGGGATGCCATGATAATTGAGCTTGGCTTTGATAATCTTTTGGAAATATGATCACTCCAGTATTCCTGGACCTACTTTCCTACCTAAATTTTCCTATTTTGAAGTGGCCTCCATTCTGCTCTATAAAAACAGCTTTATAGAATTGCTGTCATATTATCATTTTGGCACCAAGACAGCAAACTGCCATAATACAAATAAGTTCCATTTATTAAACCCTTACCCGGTTTGGCTAAGCACTCTTTACCTTACCTAATTTAATCTTTATAAGTAGTCCTACATATCAAGTGAGTAACAATTGCCTACCAACTGTCATGGAGCTTATAGTCCAAAGGAAAAATCAGACATTAAAGAGAGTGTGATGGCTTGAACTCTATGTATCCCAGAAAAATAGATTCTTAAATTTAATCCATTCCTGTGGGTATAAACCCATTGTAAGTAGGACCTTTTTACTTCAGATAAGATGCGTACCACCTCAGTCAGGATGAGTCTTAATCTTATTCCTGGAGTCCTTAAATTCAGATGGAGAGAGAGAAAGCCACAGGAAGTAAGAAGCTGAAATGAAAGAAACCTGATAGAGGAGGGAGAGACAAGGAGATGTCACCCTGAGCCTTGCCATGTGACATAGGAGCCAAGGATCACCAGCAGCCAACCCAAGAATTCCAGTCTTCATGAAGAAAGTATCACCTTGATGACGTCTTGATTTGGACATTCTGATAGCCTTAAAACCATAAACGAATAAATTTTCATTGTTTATGCCAACCCATTTCATGGTATTTGCTTGAGCAGCCTTGATAACAAAAACAAAGAGTAGAGCATGATGTTTGTTATGCTGGGACTGGAAGCCATGGGAACATATATCGGGGTGTTCTAATCTCATGTAGAAAGCAGCTAAAACCTTACTGAAGAAGTAACCTTTAAGTTTGGTCTTGGAGAACAAATAGGGTTAGCTAAGCCAGAAAAGTTTCTGTAGAATGTTCCGAAGTGAATAACATATGCGGGCTTGTGGGTAAGAAGGGACCTGGTAGAAAGGAGGAACTGAGAAAAGATTTTGGGTTTCTCAATCTAGAGTGGGAAACTGAGAGGGGACAAACTGTGATAACCCATGCTTGAGCTGGGGTGGAACCACCATGGAGACTTGCATTTTGGATCTTAAGGATGGGTTTTGGAATACTGTGCATCTTGGAATGGCAGTGATGTTCCACAAGCACCCATCTGCTAAGAGTCAGAAAATTGAATTCCAGTGGATTGGTAAGCAAATTCAAAGAGGAAAAAGGTCATTGGTTTCTCAGGTCAATCCTTTGAAATAACACAATGTCAATTTATTTGTGATATTTACTGTATAATTTACTTTAAGATTGAAATTCTAATTAGTATGTTTTTCCCTTGGGAAAATAATGCTTGGTCTTATAGGTCGTCCCTCTGGGATGGGTTCTACCATTGTGCTGTCATCACTTTAGCTAACGAAAGTTTAACTTACAATGTTGTTGATCAAATACTTCTCACAGGTGATATTTAACTTTTAAAAGCAAATGGTAACCACATAGAACACTTCTGTGTATTAAATCCAAGAAGTTGATTAAAAAACAGACAATGATAAATATCTGTGCACTTTTAAGGGCAACATTAACATTATAAATTGCATCTCTGTTTTGCATTCATAGTAAGTAAATAAGTCTAGTATCACAAATTCTCAAGGCAATTATGCAGAGACCAATACAAGTTTGGCCATTAATCATATTATGAAACTAGACACAGGAAAAAATTGAAATGAAACTCACTGAACCAAAATAACATGTATTGAAAAGTGTGTTTCTGAATTGTGTCCTGACCTACAATAGATAGAATCATAAAGAAATAGTATAACATTTTTTGGGGGGGATCAATGCGCTAGGAATTAAGGGAATATGTTTCACATGTTGGAATTACTTTTAAAGTTAAGATGAAGTTATCATTCATAGTGGCATAAATATTATATTAGGGGGTTAATATATAGGTGAAGTTTGAAAATTGGGTCTTTGACTTAGTTACAACAAGATACTTACGCAAAAGTATGTGCAATGTAAAAATAAAATGCTGGGTGTGACCTGACATGATTGGAATTATAAAACATTAGAGGAATGGATTATTTAATGATGTTCATCACTAATCCGCTATCAGTTGAACAGAAAAATTTATTTTTAAATGATCTTTTTATCACAAAAAAGTATTTCTAATTCTGTTTAGTTTAATTATTAAAAACATTATAAATGTAGAAGAGCTCAATAAAACTGAGGTTATGTTACCAAGTACATTTCCTAGGAAATTTCAGTTATTTAAGGTCTAAAGGAGTAATCCCAAAGTGCTTAGCCTCCATTTTGCACCTGTTCTTGATGTCACCATGAAATTATGTTTACTTCCCCCCAACCACCCTGTCCTTGCAATAGTTTCTCAGGGACTGTTTCCCAGGCTCCACCCCTCCCTGGCTACCTACCCTGATCCTGGTGGCTCTCATCAGCCCCACCCTGGAAGACAGCCATGGCTCCTTGCCAGTCTCTCGGCTGTTTTTACCCTTTGCTAATGTATTCTATACTTGCTGCTAAAACTGATTTCCTTAAGTAGTTTTGCTCATGTCATTTCTTGGCTCGAGAATCTATGGAGGATCCTTTTGTTTTACTACCTGTTATGGTTTGAATTGTGTCCCCACAAAAGGCAACGTGTTCAAGTCTTAACCCCTGCTCCCGTGAATGTGAACTCATTTGAAGTTGGGCCCATTTAGGAGAAGAAATGTGCAGTGAGCCACAAAGCAAGCAAACAGAAGGGAGGGAGGTAAGGAGAGACAGAGAGAGACAGAGAAAGGGAAAGGAGACGTGACCACAGAATGGAGACAGACTGAGTGATGGGCTGCCAGCAAGGTCTTGCCAGAACCCTACAGACAACAGACATCAGAGGACGCGTGGCCCTGAACAACACCCTGATGCTGGACTTCTGGCCTCCAGAACTGTGAGATGACAAACTATTGTTGAAGCCAACTAGTCTGTGTGGTACTTTGTTACAGCAGCCCTGGAAAACTAAGACACTACATAAATCTAAACTCTTCTATCTACCTTTGCATACCTCCACTATTCTTTCCTCTCTTCTTTTCGCAACAATTCTTTTTATTCTCTAACATATATAAGCTATACATTTCATGTATGTGTTCAGCAAATATTTATTGAGAAAAAGACAACATCAAATTAGTGTTTTGGGCAGATCACTCTAGATCAGGGGCTGGGTATGGGAAGGGGTTGTCTGGCGGGGGCCAGGGTGTAGGAGCCCTGGCAGGAGATGGTGGCAACTTGAAGCAGGGTCTCGGCAATGCAGATGGAATAAAATACATGCTTTTTTCAACCTATTTAGGAGGTGTGTGCCCCCTTCAGAAACACAAATTTCTGTTCCCAAAATTTCCTACCAGTCCTTTTATCTTCACATCCTCTTATAGCCATGTGACCTATCTCTCTGGTTGTGATCATGTAAATGTTTTCTTTTAATTCAGTTTTTACCATTTATAAAATAAATTTAATGATAGTACCCACCTTATATAGATGTTATAATTCCTGTAAAGATTGTAGCTCAGTGTCTGGCATATGATAGAAACTAAGTGAAAATTAGCTGCTGGTATTACTACTATATCTTTCCTGATTAGTCTACAGCAGATAATTTATATTCGTAGGACAAAATCATGTCATCTTAGAACTGGAAGAGGTCTTAGAAACTGTACTATCTTATTCTCTCATTTACAGAATTAAAAATGTAGGCACAGGGGTGGGAGGTGACTTTTTCAGGCTCAGAGTTCATCAGTGTTAGTTCTAGTTCCAGAACCAGAGCTTGGGTCCCTTGATTCCCAGGTCAGCTCTTTTTCCTCTGGGCTGTGGACTTTTTCTGTACAGAGCTGTTTTTTCTGAAGTAAAAATTAAGGGCCTCTGGGGCGTGGCTCATTATATGGTGATTGGCCCGGTTTTCAACAGGAAGCCTTGCACTAAAACGCCTGCTAATGGGGAAAGTAAAGCTGATGCTTAATGTTACAAATGAGCTTAGATGGATTTATTGGTGAAACCATTTTCAGTTCCTCCTCACCACATAATAGGAGAGATTAAAGCACCCCAAAGGACTGACACTTTATTTCATAACCATCTTACAGGAGCATTTTCTAATAATGACCTAATACTCCAGGGCTTGAACTACTCTTTGGGAGGAGCTGAGGCGCCTCTGGGGCTGCAATAATGTTATCGCGGTACTTTGAAGGGCATTCGGGTGAGCACTTGCAAATGAGTTCTTCCCCTTGGGTGGGGTCTGAGGTCTTTGGTCTTCACAGCCCCCTGTGAAGAAACAGCTGCCAGCAGTTAGAAAACAGAGGCAGTTTAAGTAGTCAGGTGCTTTTAAATAAGTAAGTCAGTGTTTTAACAACACAACAAAAAAGAGCCCAGGGGTAGGGGTGGGAAAGTCCTTCCGGATCCTTATACTGAAAACCACAATAACAAAAAGAACCTACACAATGTGTTCTTTGCTTTTTGTGGCTCTAAAAAACTAAGCATTGTTCTTAAGTAGGCACTGGCCACAACCTAGGGAGGTTAAATGTGCTGGCTCAGTTATTTAGGATTCTGCAGTCACACCTTTGGTTTTGAGATTTGCCGTAGGGAAATGAATTTATTCACTGCTGTCATCTTAGGACACTTGCAGACCTCAGCTCACTTAATAAATTTTTTTTTAAATGATACGGGTGTCTCCTTTTTCTTATTCCCTTGATTCCACATTAACTTTCTTATTCTCAGTTTCTCTGTTTTTAGTTCCAATCTTATTCCTTATACTCATCTCCATTTTTAAACTTTGTTGTTAAAACTTCCCTTATTTTTCCAAACAAGTAATAAAAACTTAAACAGCAAAACACTGTCATCTTCTTCTTACAATGCCTAATTCTTGGAAAATCCATTTTCATAGAGTTTTAGAATTGGAAGAAACTTCTGAGACTCTGACAATTACAATTTGATTTGGAAAAACAGAGCGTGGCCCAGGTATTTGAAGATATAAACAGCCTGCTAAAATGGTTGCCTAAAGAGCTTCGGGTCTGAACTTCTGGGGAAAAATGACTCAGCTGTGTATGTAACCATGATTCAGCATGTGTTATGTACTTTTTGGCACGTTGCCACCTGTGTGTAACAATGGTATAAAAACCCGTGACTGCATAACTTGCAGTGGAGAGGGGAATGATTAAGCCTCACCACTCTACCGAGGGTGCCTCGTGCTTTTTTCAATTCACTACTGGGCCAGAGCAATGACGGAATCTTGAGCTGGGATCTGACAAACTGTAACCAAGAAATTAGGATTTGAGTGATGATTTTTTCCCTTTCTTTATAAGAATGGAATGCTTCATGAATTTGCATGTCATCCTTGGGCAGGGGCCATGCTAATCTTCTCTGTATCATTCCAATTTTAGTATATGTGCTGCTGAAGCAACTACTTTAGTGATGATTTTGATTACCAAGAATCATTATATAGATATTCCTTTTTGCTTTCTGGTATATTGTGTAAGAATTCGAGAGTTTTGCCACGCAAAGGAGGACTCCAAGAGACGTTCTCTCATGCAACACGCAAGGGGTTTATTTTCCACACATGTGTGGGGCTCGCTGAACACACAGGAACAGAGAGCCCCAGTCTGAGTTTGCAAAAGCTTTTTAAAGGGTAAGATGAGGGGGGTGGGGGTTGAGCATGGGTCACAGGTGCTGTTTTGCAAAAAAGCAGATAACGAACAGTTTTACAACAAGCATTTCTTAACAGTTTTACAACAAGTAATCTTGGCGCCAGGATTGTTTATCTTCAGCCTGATGGGGCCCATAACTTTTTTCTTTTCAACTCACACCAAATGTATAGCAGTGCATATAAGATGACACAAATGTTTTTGCTGAATATTTCTGTTATTTAGAAGCTAAAATATATGTAAATAGCTAAATTAGGCAAGAAAAGTTAGCTACTGCTAAGTTTTATAAAATCCTTCTTTGCATAAGAAAAGTTAGCTACTGTTAAGTTTTATAAAATCCTTCTTTACATAAGAAAAGTTAGCTACTGTTAAGCTTTATAAAATTCCCTTTTACAATTGGAGTAGACAGAGGGATATACCTGAAATCTCTAAATTTAATCTAGCACCTTGATCACTGATAATGATTGTATAGCTTATCTTCTGCCCCTGTGATTGTAAAAACCTTATGACTGACCTTCATTTGTACCCAGTTATCCAGTTTTTCAACTTTAGAGTCTTGTAATCACTATAGACAACCCCTTATGTTTATTAATGAAGGGTCTTGGGTCAATCCAGAACGAACCCACCCCAGTACAAAGTTACTTGACAATTTAGACTGGATCTAACCAAATGGGCCTTATACTTTAACCTATAAGTCACCTGACATGAAGTAGGGAAATCTCTGAACATCACTCAAGCAAGCACCTGAGCCTTTGAGCAGTGAACAAGCTTTTTATTGCTGCCGCAGACTCCAGAGGACTTTTGTCCAAAGTCTGAGCCCTGAAAATCCTTTATCTACAGATTATATAGGAAAGCAAGCAGGGTGGGAGTTACTTTGGGAATGGATAGGGATAGTGCTATAAGTGCTGGCTCATAGCTAATTTCCTTAGTCTGGAATGCAGGCGGGCCTGGGCATGCTTGGCAGATGCAGCAGATGTTTTGTTTCACTACCTCTTTCAGAAAGCATGTAAGAATATCATAAAGCCATTTTAGTAAGGAAACACGGCAATAATACTGGGGCCACACTTATGAACTACCTCAATGCCTCATTCTGCCATTTTCTTATGTATGTTGTGTGATTAACCATGTAATCATTCTGTGCATGCTCAATAATTAGATCACCCCTAATTACATCATCTGGGGCCACTGTGCTCATTAGCCTAAACTCTGTCCATCTTTTTCTCTAATAAGACTATCAGAGTTATTCAGGGAGACAGATTTTGGGCGGATAGGCCATCTGATCTCTTACTGCATGCCTAGTAATAAACTCTCTCTCTCTCTTTGAAACCCCAGTGTCTCAGGAATTGGTCATTTGAGTGGGCAAAAGAACACACTGTCTTTGTCCAGTCACATAACTGAATATGTTGACTTTTTATTTCAACTTTCTTCTAGAAAATCCAGCAAATATTTTCATGTCTTTAGAGGAATAAAGTATAGCACACTTTATTAGTCTTTTGAGAGTTTTGAAATGGTTCAGATCATTGTTACAATGATTTATATCTCTGTAAGGTAAATATCCATCCATGAGAGGCAGTAGTGGAGTGAGTTGTTGCTAACAAAAGACTCCTGTGAACCAATATGGAAGGGAGAGAATACAATTTATTATTGGGTATGCATTATCAGATTTGCATGCACATAAGGTTGCATGCTAGCAACTACTAAGTCTGGACAAAATTTCACATACTTCATATAGCAAAGCAGAAGAAAGAACAATAACTTCTCTTATTTCCATGAGAGATAATGGGCTGCAGGTCAGGACAGTCTCTTGTATATCCTGTGAAATATCCTTAAGTTAATTTTGAAGGTATGCATTGATGAATCAGAAGACCTGTGACCTTCTCTTATAAAGTCAAAAGATTGTATAACAGTAACTTTTAAATATAATCTTAAAACTGTAAGCAAGCTGGAAATTGTAAAATAGCTTTAGAATGTAACCTTTAAAACAGTCTTTGAATGTAATTTAAGCTAGAAGCAGGCTGTTAATGGGAGCTCTTAGTCTCACAAAGGAGCAATGTGTAAAGGTAAAGTGTGCACCCAGAATTAAATAAGCTTTCCTCTATGGTCCTGAAACTCCCAGGTATGAAGAGGCCTTTCATTTATCCATATTCTAGTTTGCTAGCTGCCAGAATGCAATATACCAGAAATGGAATGTCTTTTAAAAAGGGGAATTTATAACATCAAGAGACTGAGAGAACCTTCTTGACCAAAAGGGGGAAGAGTAAAATGAGGCAAAGTGTCAATGGCTGAGAGATTCCAAACAGAGTCAAGAGGTTATCCTGGAGGTTATTCTTACGCATTAAGTAGATATCACCTTGTTGTTCAAGATCTAGTGGAGAGGCTGGAGGGAACTGCCTGAAAATGTAGAGCTGTGTTCCAGTAGCCATGTTTCTGGAGGATGATTGAACAATGATATACCTTTCACAATGAGACTCTGTGAATGTGAAAACCTTCTATCTGATGCTCCTTTTAGCTACTATATCAACAGAAGAGTAGAACATATGGAATAAAAATAAATAATAGGGGGAACAAATGTTAAAATAAATTCAGTTTGAAATAGTGGTAAATGAAAGCAAGGGGTAAGGGGTATGGTGCGTATAGTTTTTTTTTCTCTATTATCATTTTATTTCTTTTTCTGTTGTCTTTATTTCTTTTTCTAAATCGATGCAAAGGTACTAAGAAATGATGAATATGCAACTATGTGATGATATTAAGAATTACTGATTATATATGTAGAATGGAATGATTTCTAAATGTTTTGTTTGTTAATTTTTTTAATTAATAAAAAAAGTTAAAAAAAGAGGAATTTAATAAGTTGCTAGCTTACAGTTCTAAGGCTGAGAAAATGTCCCAATTAAAACAAGTCTATAGAAATGTCCAATTTAAGGCATCCAGGGAAGCATTCTTGGTTCAAGAAGGCTAATGAAGTTCAGGGTTTCTCTCTCAAGAGGAAGGGCACAGGGTGAACACAGTCAGAGTTTCTCTCTCATCTGGAAAGGCACATGGTGAACACGGTTAGGGGTCCTCTCTCATCTGGAAGGGCACATAGCAAGCATAGCGTCATCTGCTACCTTCTTCTCCTGGCTTCCTGTTTCATGAAGCTTCCCGGGAGGCATTTTCCTTCTTCATCTCCAAAGGTCACTGGCTGGTGCACTCTGCTTCTCATGGCTATGTTGTTCTGCTCTCCTCTCCCTGAATCTCTTATTCTCCAAAATGTTTCCTGTTTTATAGGACTTCAGAAACTAATCAAGACCTACTCAAATGGGTGGAGACATGCCTCTACTTAATCCAATTTAACAATCACTCTTGATTAAATCACATCTCCAGGGAGATGATCTAATTACAATTCCAAACATACAATCCTGAATAAGGATTAGTAGAAATGGCTGCCTTTGCAAAATGGGATTAGGATTAAAACATGGCTTTTCTAGAGTGCATACATCATTTCAAACCAGCACAATCCTCTAGACTGGGAGACACCTTTCCCAAGGTCACAGGATGTCAATCCTGAAGTACATAGAAAATAACTAAAATAAGCCACTGAAATTGTCAAAACCTCTATTACCTGTTAACTAAGATGATCATCTCTGTTTGTCTCTGATGGATATAAAAACCAACTGAACAATCACTTCAGGGAGGCTGATGTCAGAAATCTCCCCAGTCCTTCTGCCAGAGTAACTAAACCTCTTTATCCTCCTCACCCCCGTAGATTGGTGTGACTTCTGTTAGCCACTGAACCATGAACCCAGATTTGGGAAATGCCCCTTCTACAATTGGACCTCTTATAGGGCCTATTATGTTTTCAAGGAAACACCTTAAGGAGGGGTGGGTGGGAAGCAGTGGTCTCCCATCAAAGAAAATTTCATTTGATTCTTACAGGAACCAAACTTCCTGAGTTGAAATTTTGGCTCTAATCTTTCTCATTAGCACTATGCTTTTGGGAAAGGGACTATATGTCTTTGCTAATCAGTTTATTCATCTATAATAATGAGGTTGATGTGAGGATTAAATGAGGCAATGCATGTAAAGCATTTGAAATAGTGACTGACAGACTGTTATTTTTTGTTACTGCTATCAATTTATATTCACCTATAATGGAGCCTTATACAGCATCAGAAGTGCTTTTTTTTTCACTTCAGAGAGAACCACACAGAGAGAGTTGTTTACATCATGTGGGCAATTCTGCCTGCTCTTCCCCACCATGACCCCCTGTCCTAGACATGGGATGGGGGTGTAACCAAGAAATTAGGATTTAAGGGAGGATTTTGAATACTGAATCACTATATAGATATTCCTTTTTGCTTTCTGGTATATTGGAGTAGACAGAGGGAAATACCTCAAATCTCTAAATTGTAATCCAGCACCTTGATCTCTGATAATGATTGTAAAGCCTTTGTCTTCTGCCCCTGAGATTGCAAAAAACCTTATGACTAACCTTTATTTGTACCATTATCCAGTTTTTCAAGTTTAGAGTCTTGCAATCACCAAAATCAGCTCCTAATGTTAAATAATGAAGAGTCTTGGGTCAGCTCAGAACAAACCCACCCCAAATCCAAAGTAATCTTGATAACCAAGACTGGATCTTACCAGAATGGGCTTGCCTGACATGCACAGTAGCTTAGACTTTAACCTACAAGTCACCTATACCTCATTCTGTCATTTTCTTTCATACATTCTCTAAGCATGTAATCAATCTGCACGTGTTCAATAATTAGATCACGTCTCATTACATCATCTGGGACCACTGTGTTCATTAACTAAACCCTGCCCATCTTTTTCATTAAGAAAACTATCAGAGTTATTGTAGTTTGTGGAGACAGATTTTGGGCCACTAGGCCATCTGCTCTCCTACTATGCACCTGTTAATAAATTCTTTCTCTCTTTGAAACCCTTGTGTCTCAGGAATTGGCTATTGAGTGTGTTGGGCAAAAGAATCCATGGCCTTTGCCTAGTAACTGCAGGAGCTATGAGTCCTCTATTCCTCAACTGGTCACTGTTGCCTGTGGTGTGAGAACCTCAAGGCACTGAGTGTGATTCTGGAGTCTAAGGAAAGGCATTCTCCTTCAACACTGCTCCCAAACACAAGCTGCCTACTGCATATGATGCTCACTGAAGAGAAAGCCACTTCTTTATGTGTGTTGGATCGGTTAATGGACCATATGTCATTTTCCATTATGGATACCTCCTGATAAATTTTCAAGAGTAATTTTGACTCTACTCAAATCTAAGGTTCATGTAGGATATAACTTCATTTTCTAGTATGGGTTCCACTTGTTGATAATATGTGGTCTATCATCAAGTAAGTTTTCTTCTAACTTACTGCATCTTTCCTTTGAGTCTTGTCACCTTTTCCTTAACAGAGTCTAAATGTTGATGCTATCTACTCTTTCTTTCTAAGTGGTCTCATTCATGCCTCCAAATTTAAATTCCTTCTCTAAGCTGATACCCATCAAATTTATATCTCCAACCCAGTCCTTTTCCCTCAGCTCCAAATTGCTCTTGGCTTACAGACATCTTGAATTTAATGTGTTTGTAACAGCTATCTTAATAATAAATGGCATAGCAATCCAGCAAATTTGTCAGGTCAAAAGCTTATAAGGCACTCATAATTTCTCTCTTTACTTCACCTTCCACATTCAAGCTTTCAGCAAATCCTGTCGGTTTTGTTTCCAGAATTGTATCTTTTATCTGTCCATGTTGTCCCATCTCCAACTTTACTACCTGTTCTAGTTTACTAGCTGCCAAAATGTGATATACCAGAGACAGAATGGCTTTTAAAAAGGGGAATTTAATAAGTTGCTAGTTTACTGTTCTAAGGCTGAGAAAATGTCCCAATTAAAACAAGTCTATAGAAATGTCCAATCCAAGGCATCCAGGGAAAAACACTTAGGTTCAAGAAGGCCAATGATGTTCAGGGTTTCTCTCACAGCTGTAAGGTCACATGGTAAAGTCTACTAGCTTTCTCTTCCAGCTTCTTGTTTCATGAAGCTCCCTGGGAAGCATTTTCCCTCTTCATCCCCATGAGTCACTGGCTGGTGGGCTCTCCGTCATGGTTCTGTGGCCTTCTCTGTTCTCTCAGAATCTTGTAGTTTTCTCTCTCATTGTTCTCTAGTTTTTTCCAAAGTGCTTCCTCGTTTAAAGCATTCCAGTGAAACCAATCAAAACCCACTTGGAATAGGTGGAGATACATTTCCACCTAATCAAGTTTAATACTCACACTTGATTGAGTCATAACTTCATGGGAATAATCTAATTAAAATTTCCAACATAGAGTACTGAATAGGGATTAGAAGAAACTGTTGCTCCCACAAAGTTGATTAGGATTAAAACTTGGCTTTTCTAGGGTACATAAACTTTTTCAAACTGGCATATTCCACCCTTGGATCCTAAAAAAGACATCTTCATATACAAAGTACATTCATTCCATAGCAATATCAGAAAACTTTAAATCATTTCAGTAACATTACAAATACAATACAAGGTTAAAACCTGTACAAAATCTCAAAGTTAGTTACAGTCATGGTCTGTCCTAAAGCAAAGTTCTCCTCTAGCTCTGGACCTGTAAAAACTCAAAACAAGTTATTTGATGCCAACATATAAAGGAGGAACAGTCATAGGATACATATACCCATTTCCATAGGGAGAAAGGAACACAGGGGTCACTAGACCCAAGCAGTCTTGAAAACCTGCAGGGCAAACTCCATTGGATTTCAAAGTCTGAGAGTGATTTATCTTCAGGGCTTTAGATAGAAGCAGTCCCACCCTTTCCAAGGACCTATGCAGTGGCCCACCTCTCTGAATGCAACATGTGGAAGACATTGGGGAGACCACCTTTTTTTCAGCTCCACCCTTTCCAAGCATCTGTGCTGCATATGGGCTCTGTGTCATCTCTGGGGCACATGCTCAACCCCTCCATGTGATGGCAAGGCTCTCTCCAAACCCCAAGGAGTGTGCTTCACCCTCTCCAAGGCCTGAAGCAGCATGACTCTTCCACTGCAACAAGGTGGAAGGCCCATCCTCTGCCATCAGGGCAAATTCACCCTCTTCATGTGCTACAGTGAGTCTGCTCTCCTGGCCCGAGGCTTCTTCACTTCAGACCCCAGCCTCCATGGTTTTGCCCCTGAAGTTATTTTTCCTCCAATGTTTCCAATCTCTGTCACTCTCCATCCCGAGTGGCAGTGGTTCTCTTTATACAGATCCCACAACACTCTCATTGGCTTTTTATGCAGTAGCCTTGGATCATGCCCATCAGACATAAGGAGTTTCCACAGTCCTTCCTGGATAACTCCATGTCCAATCCTGGCTTTCTCTGAAATGGCTGACTGGCTCCACATTTGGTTAAGTTCTCACGTGGAGAACTCTTCTCTGGGGTCTCCCTTCCTGGAAGCCCAGAATTTTCTAGAACATCAATTTCTGGTTTCTTTGTACCCAAGAGTTCAGTTTATCCCTTTCCTGTTGCATTTCACTATAAACTGCAAGGAGAAACCAGACTGCACTTTCCACACTTAATACGGAAATTTCTTCTGTTAAATATCCAAGTTCATGGCTTTTAAAATCTGTCTTGCAGCCAAAGCCACTAGTCAGTTTTGCCAGATTATCTGGATTTTAAAACAAGGATTGCCTTCCTTCCAGTTTACGGTAACACGTGCCTCAGCTCTGTCCAAGGCCCTATCAGAAGTATCTTTCGAGTCCACATTTCTATGAACAGTCTCTTCAAAGCATTCCAGGCCTTCGCTATCAAGCTCCTCACAACTCCTCCAGATTCTTCCCCTTATCCATTTAAAAAGCCATTTCAACATGTTCGGTATTTGCAAACCGCAGCAGGACCCCACTCTGGTACTAAAATCTGTTCTAGTTTGCTCGCTGACGGAATGCAATATACCAGAAACAGAATGGTTTTCAAAAGGGGGAATTTAATAAGTTGCTAGTTTACTGTTCTAAGGCCAAGAAAATGTTCAATTAAAACAAGTCAATAGAAATGTCCAATCTAAGGCATTCAGGGAAAGATATCTAGGTTCAAGAAGGCCAGTGATGTTCAGGGTTTCTCACTCAGCTGGAAGGGCATATGGTAAAGTCCGCTAGCTTTCTCTTCCTGCTTCAGCTGATGATCCTTTCCTGTGGAGTTCGTCCAGACCCTTTGTTGGAGTTGCCAGCGTCACAGCCTGCTTTATAGATTTGGACTCTTCCATCCCCACGGTTGTCCAGCCAGCCTCTCCTGAGAATTCGTTGCAGACTTCATCAGAGTTACCAGCTTGTAGCCTGCCCTCCAGACCTTGGACTCTACATTCCCACAGTTACATGAGACACTTTTATACATTTTAAATCTATGGGTATCTCCTGCTGATTCTGTTTCTCTAGAGAACCCTAGCTAATACACCACCTTAGTCTGAGCTGCCATCATCTCTTGTCTGGACACCTACAGTGTTCTCTTAACTGGTGTACTATTTTCCACTTTTGCTCCTCACCAACCCATTCCAGAGTTATCTTTTAAAATTGTAAATCTGATCCTGTTACTTTTCTTAAACAAATCCCTGGCCATGGCTTCCCATTGCTCTTAGAATAAAGACCCTGCATAATCTAGTTCATGTTTCCTCTAACCATTCCATGGCCCTCTCTCCCTTGCTCCTCAGTGGTATCCTCTCAATTTCATAAGCTTGTCCAGCCCTCCCTTGCCTCAGGATATCTATCCAGCATGATTTCCTCTAGCTCTTCACATGTCTGTCTCATTCTTAATTTATATGACCCCTCAAAGACAGGCTTTTCCTAACCACCTTATCTGAAGATTTCCCCCAGGTCCTCTCTTCTACCTCATCCTCCATTTCTCTTATAACAGCTTCCATTTTATGCAATTACCTTGCTCATTTATGTTTATTTCTGTCTCCCACACTACAGTGTAAACTCCAGGAATGCAGGGCCCTTTTCTGCCTAGTTACCATTGACTAAAAAAGAGCCTGCTCATGGTTACCACTCAATACATATTTGTTGCATGAAAAAAGTGTGCTTGGGAGAAAACTAGCAAAAGTTGAACAAATATGTTTACTGCAAGTCTTTCTGAAGCTTTTAATATGATAATGTCACAGTAAACCTCTAAGAGGGCTAAACAGTTTGTCATCTTTCCCAAACTTACTTGGCCATGCACCTCCAACCCCTGTTTTTTAAAGTTTCTCATGGTTGTAGTGTTTTACAGGATGATATTTTGTTAATAAATCTGTACCTGTAGAAGGTTAGACTTGAAGTATGGGGCTGCATCAGTGCTGATCCCATTCATCTTCTAAATACTTATTTTCTTATTTTACTTTTTTTCTTAAGTTAAAGATGGAAACAAATTCTACTTAATTTGGTTAAACAAACTAATCTTCATGAAGTCTTGCTTTGAGCATGCCATTCCCCACTCTGAAACCATCAGTAGTTCTCATGGTTTGTGCAGCATGCAGCATGTTCCCAAAGTGCATTATGAATACCTCTGGCTTGATGCAAGTTAATACTAGGTGACATATGGACAGATATTATTCAGTAGTTTGTTTTTATTTTATTTTTGGTGTCCACTGAACAGTTATTGCATCTAGTTGATGATGTAAAAAGACAATGATCATGTGGCCTGAATATTGGTCACCATAGCAGCAAAGTTTAATCCAGCCCAGCATATACAAGTATAAGTGCAAACTGTGGAGACATAAAAATATGTATAAATACAAATAAAAGTGATTTTGAAACAATTATACAGGGATAATTGGATAATATATTTTTAAAAATACAGAGACCACTAATGCCATTTCACCTCACTCAACTTTCACTTCTTTATGAAAGGTGTCTTCTTTATATTTCTAAAACTTCTGATAGCCAGGCAGTACTGTGGAAGGGAAAGAAGATGCCATAAAGTTTGTAGCTTTTCTAAATGGAGGGCAACAATGGGGAAGCAAAATAAATTTGGCATTAACAGGCACCCCAGAAGGAATAATCATGTTTTAAACAAGAGAGAGAACGACACATTTTCTGTTAAGATGCGTTACTTAAAGAAGTCTTAATAAATCAACATTTCCACTTTATTTGGGGCATCTAAGCAATGCAGCTAAGTGACTAGATGATTATGATCAGAAAGAATTCATTTCAGCAGTCAAATGTGCCTTGGACTCAAAATAGAATGTGCTCCTTATTATGTAACAGTTGATCCTATGTTCTTCATCGAGGTTCAGAAATATTTTTTGTGTGTGTAAAACAGTACCATTCTAACTAAGCCATTTAAAATCTATATTCCCTTTGTGTTTTAAGGTATGCAGCTTCTAACAAGGGTCTTTGGTATAAATTTGTTGTTTTAGAAATTCTCAACATGGAGTTAAATTTTTATTCATTTGTTATGTAACACGTCAATTCCATTTATTTTCATATATACTGAAATATTACATTGATTTTTGGTTTCATAAAATCAGATTTTGAAAAGCCCTTGCAACTAGGTCTCTGCGTTCCTAGCTTTGATGACTGGACACTGTGTTAATCTTTTTAAAAGCCCCTAATTAAGCTCCCTTATTCCAGGTGGAAGTAATAACACGATACTGTTATCTTTAACCTCTCCCAGCTGCGCAGACCTTTTCTGCACTGAGGACAGGTCAACTGGAAAGTAAACTTGCAGGCCTGAAGAGAAGGTTCCTTGACCAATTGTTCATCCCTATGCATCTTGGTTACATTTTAGCAAACCTTAGTAGGAAACTAGATTGCCCCCCTAAAACTTCAGATTATGCTCTCTGACTTTTCTCAGTTCCTGAAGAATCCATAAATGTCATCTTCTTGGTTTTCCTTTGTTCCTCCCCAATTCTCCTTGACCTAAATAATGCACATAAGGCTGGTTCTTGTAGTACATGGAGAGGCAGATCTCAGACTATGAGGTCACTGTCTCCACAACTATTAAATAACTTTCCTATATGTGTCAATTCTTCTGTGCCAGGCAAGTACCCCAAGGACCCACCAGGGCCCCTTCAGTTTCACATCATAACTTAAAAGTTATTTTTGTCAAATACAGTAGTGTAATAAATGCACATTGCCTGATTGTGTAATCTTCATATATACAGGTAATCAGATGAAGACAAACTGACATTCAGACTCTCAACTATTCTGCATCATTCTAATTCATACTTAAGCCTCAGGATTTCTCACTTGATTAACCAAAGTTCCCTTTTAAAAAAAGTATTTTTCTGTAGGTCTGTTTCTGGACAAAGGCAGTGGATTCTTTTGCCCAAATGCACTCAAATAACTAATTTCTGAGTCACCTGGGTTTCAAAAAGAGAAAAAGTTTATTGCTAGGTGCAAAGCAGGAGAGCAGATGGCCTAGTGGTCCCAAATCTTTCTCCATGAATTGTAGTAATTCTGACAGTTTTATTAGGAAAAAAAGTTGGGCAGCATTTAGGATAATGAGCACAGTGCCTCCAGATGATGTAATCAGAGGTGATCTGATTGTTAAGCATGTGCAGATTGATCACAAGCTTAGTCGAGAAGAGTAAGAAAATGGCAGGCTTAGTATGATAATGGGCATGAATTTTGGTATTATGACAAGGTATAGGTGATTTGTAGGTTAAAGTTTAAGGCAGCTGGATTATAATTTAGAGATTTGACGTATTTCCCTCTGTCTACTCTGATATACCAGAAAGCAAAAAGGATTATCTATATAATGATTCAGCAATCAAAATCATCCTTAAATCCTAATTCTCAGTTTCAAGGTCTGAATGAAGTGGCTTTGCTCACAGTAATACTGACAAATGTCACCCCATTAGCCAACGTGGACACGAAGACAGTGAACAGCTGCAGTGTGTGAAATGCCACAAGAAGTTGTCAACAAGGAAGGAGAGTGCTGTCAGTCCAATCTCTTCAAGAAGACGACATGGGGGTTCAGCTTCGTCCTTCAGGATATCTGACTGCTCAACTGCTTTGAGGACCTTTTTTCTTGGATGTTTCCTGAACTACCCCTCCCAGGAGAAATAAACTATCCAAAATACAATAAGCCTTCTCAAAATTGAAGACGATATCGAGTTCACACACACTGCCTATATACTTGTCAAGTAATTCCAATTAATGATGAATTATTTCCAGGGTAATTAGTTCCTTGCCCTGGTCCTCCATATATTGTCCAGCAAAAGTACAGACTAGCGTATCTTTTGTAAATAATCTTCAGATCTCGCCATTCAAGAATGTTGCACATTTTAGGTTTATGTGCTAAAATGGTTGGAACTAGTTCCCTTGGGATCTTTTTCTTCTCTTTGTCTGACAGTGGGACATACCATTTCCACAGTAGAAGCTTCCCCTGACAACTAAAAGACATGAGCCGGGCATGCGGAGCTCTGCTGCCCCAGCCGCTGAGGGAAGCCCCTGTTGCAGCATGAAGGAGGAACACATGTTCAAGTGTATCAAAAGGAAACTAGCACAAAGAATTGTGAAACAAAGTTCCTTTTAAAATGTTTTTTTTCCAGCTTAAAATATAAAGAGATTCAAATTTTAAGAATATAATTAAGTAAATAATAATAGAAGAGACATTGCACATAAGCAAAAATTGTGAAATTAGTTCATGAGGGCCTGAAGTTTAGGAAATACTGTGTATAGAATGATGTTTAAATTCCTTAGGATGATATTTAAGCCCCTCTAAGAGCTAGTCCTTATCTACTTAAAAATACTTGTTAGTTTAACTTTTATTCAAGTTATGCATGCATATCATTTAAAGAGGCATATAGTTCTACAAAACTTATTAAGAGTTTTTTGACTCCTTCTTTCTCACTACATTCTCACTCGCCAGAAACAATCACTTCCAATGATTTTGATTGTCTCTTTTGTTATATTTACCTCCAAATTTCTGAAGAAGATGTTTTACTTCTTGGCCTTTCAGTTTCAGGTAGAACATATTGACTTTCCACCTTGAAGGGTGACATTGACATTTTTTCCCTTTTTCTTCTTTAAAGCAAACTTTAAAAATTTATATATATAAAACTAATGTAAAATTGTCTATATAAATTGCTCAAATCATAAGTGTAGATCTCATTTAATTTTTACAAAATAAAATATATCGATTAAGAAATAGAACTCTACACTGGTCCAGAGCCTTTTTAATAATACTTCCCAGGTAATACCCACTTCC
Source organism: Tamandua tetradactyla (assembly GCF_023851605.1). Lineage (NCBI taxonomy): Eukaryota > Metazoa > Chordata > Mammalia > Pilosa > Myrmecophagidae > Tamandua > Tamandua tetradactyla. Next base: position 93,536,709 of record NC_135333.1, on the reverse strand, counting down.
CCAAGTAACCTCTATTTTGATTTCACCATAGTTTTATTTAAACTGTTTTTGAATTTTATGTAAATAGAATCTACAGAATTAACCCATCTGTTTTTCTTCTTTTGCTCAACATTATGTTTAGGAGATTCATAGTTACTTTCACATTTAGCAGGAATATATTTGTTCTCCGTGCTTTACAGTATTCCACTGAATGAATGTACTATAATTTATTTATTCATTCTATTGTTGATAGACATTTGGCTATTATAAATAATGCTACTGTGAACATATTTGTACATGTGTTTTATTGCACAAATATACACTTCTGCTAGATATATACTTAGGAGTATAATTGCTAGATGATAGGCTGTATGTATGCTCAGTTAAAAAAATATATTACTAAAGAGTTTTCCAAAGTGGTCGTATCAATTTACACACCTACTGGCAGCATATCAAGGTCCCAGTTGTTCTACATTCTTGGCAATAATTAGTATTATTTGATTTAAAAATTGTTGCCATTCTGGTTGGTATGCAGTGGTTGGTTTCAATTTGATTCCTTAATTGCTACTGAGGTTGAGCATGTTTTTATGTTTATTACCATTTGGACATCCTCATTGAGAAGTGCCCCTTCAAAGTTTTGCTCCCTGAAAAATGACCCCTGAAGTTATCAGCTCCCTCTTTGGAATGTGTAAATGTTGCTTTATTTGAAGAAAAAAGGGTATGTGCAGATGTGATTAAAGTTTTAGGATTGTCTTGGCTTACCTTTATAGACCATAAATGCAATCACATGTTTTCTTATAAGAGGGAAGCTGAAGGAGACAGAAGAAGAAAAGGCCATGTGACCTGAGACAGAGATTAGAGTGATGCGGTCAGAAGCCAGGGATGCTCACAGCCATCAGAAGGTGGAAGAGGCAAGGAAAGAATTCTCTTCTACAGCCTCCAGAAGAAGTGTAACCCAGCCAACACCTTGATTTTGACCCAGTGATAGTGATTTTGTACTTCTGGCTTCCAAACAGTGAGTGAATAAATTTGCATTGTTTCAAGCCACCTAGTTTGTGCTGATTGGTTACAGCAGGCATGGGAAAAGACTACAATCTCTAAAAATTGGTTTGCCTTTTCCTTACTGGTTTAAAGGAGTTTGCTATGTATTCTGGACACGAGACCTCTGAAGGATACATAAATTGCAAAAATCTTTCATTTAGGACCTTGCATTCTCACTTTCTAAATGGTATCTTTTAATTATCAGAAGTTCTTAATTTTAATGAAATCCAATTTATTAAACTTTTCATTTATGGTTAGTGCTTTGGGGGGCTTATTTAAGAAATTCCATATATTACTTTTACCATTTAGGTCTGAAAGCCATTTGGCATTGATTTCAGTGTATGGAGTTAGGTGGGGGTCAAGATTCATGGCTTTTTTTTTTTTCCCCACCATATTTCATTGACCCAGTGCTATTTATTTACTCTTTTTTTTTTTTGCATGGATAGGCACTAGGAATCAAACCCGGGGGTCTCCAGCATGGCAGGTGAGAATTCTGCCTGCTGAGCCACCGTCACACTGCCCCGGTGCTTTTTATTTAAAAAGCAGTTATTTCCCTATTAACTGAAGTTGTATCATTGTCATAAATCAAGTAACCCTATGAGTTAGTTTCGATTGTCTGAGAAGAAGATGGCAAGGTGCAGTGAGAAGCAGAGATTTATTGGGAGTGACAGATTAAAAGAAAGACAAATTTGAAAAGAGTTAGAAATAGGCAGGGAAAGCCTTCATACTTGTGCAATTTGGATGCTTATGGAAGGAGAGAGGGAAAGGAGGAGGAACGTGAAATAAAAGACTCAGACCGCCTTGGAGTTCTGAGAAAAATGTGAGTAGTCTAATGGAGAGCTTTAGAGCAAAAATTGCCTGTTAGAACAATCCTGCACTAGAAGAAATGGCCAGACTCCAGAATGCCTGCTGTGCTCAGTTATTGGCTGAGTCCAATGTGTCCTGGACCAAATTCTGTGACAGGCCCCTTAAGCACTGCAGCTAGTGCATACCCTGTGGAAGTTTCTTGCTTGAAGGGAGATCCGAGTCCCTTCTTTCTCATCACATTCTCACTCGCCAGAAACAATCCAATTATTTTGATTGTCTCTTTTGTTATATTTACCTCCAAATTTTAATGTTTGGAGGTGATGGCTTCCATAGTCCACCCCTTGCACCTTGCCAATCCAGTTCTCCATGAATGATCAGATTCTGTTGTTCCCATAGGCCTCTCTTCCTGAGAGGCTGCTCAGACGAGAAAGGTTAGTAGCTTCCATTTTGGCAGTTGTTCTGCAGTTGATACTCATTGTTACTTGTCCATTATCCAGTCTAAATTCTCATGCTCAGTTATTACCTCTGCAGGTCTTGCGGTTTATCTGGTGTGTGACTGAAACCCCCATTCCTGAATGGTCTGACCCATTGGTAATCATACCCTTCTCAGGCCAGGTTGCTGTGCATGCAAAGTGTTTGAGAAAAGGAATATCAGAGGGCACCCCAGTGGATCACCTGAGTTTCACACATATTCTATCCTGCCTCAATTAGGCAATAGCAGCTTTACCTCATCCTACTGATAAGGGTCAGTTAACCTTACGAAATCATTAATAACCTGAGGCAATGTTCAGTAACAGTTCTTGGCAATATTATTGAAAATATTGCACTTGATTGTGAGCTGGAAAGCCAGGGCTGTCTGGTAACTCTTCAAGACAGCAGTGTCATTAGAGACTACAGTGAACTCATTGCCTGTGTTTCACAGGAGAGAAGTGGCTCTTCCCAGCTGAAAACCCCATTGACTCTCCCCACTAGTCTAACCCATGTGGGCTCCCCTTCACTCTTTCCATTTCAAGGAAGAAGCAGTGGCTGCAGTAACTCTGTGGCATGGGTGGGGTTATGGTAGACATAGCATCACTTGAAGTCAGGCCCAAAGAGTGGTTTCAGAGCAGTTTAAAAATTCACATACTCCAAAACAGGGAAAAGATTTCAGGTCCAGGTAAACCAATGACATGTCATGTACAATGATTTCCAGTTCAAAGATGTTGAAGTCCCAGCTTTTCTCATTATCAAGTAGTCAGTGATACAAGGGGAAACACAGTTGGTGGTTATTAATGTAGAAAGGTGACTGGTAAGGATTCCTTGTAAGCAAATGGTCATTTCCTGACAACCTCCTCAAGCCATCAGGCATCAGAACTCCTACAAGATCGCTGGTGTGAGGTGCTTCGTCTTTGGCACGCAGCTGAGGGGAGCATGGTTTGTGGTCAGTAAAATTTCTAAAACACAACCAAGGCATCTGCTAGTGTGAGTGGGCTGATTTCTTGGGCTGCTTTGATTAAATTTGTAATTTTCTGGTGGAGACCTCACGGAGTGGATCCTTGCCATGGATGAATAGTGACTATTCTGGTGCCTCGGTGCATCCCTGCCTGGGGAGAGGGTATGTGAGGGAGAAGGGGTATGGGGGAGAGGTGAGTTGGGCACAGGAAGTGTATGTGGCACTTGTAGTTCTAAGCAATGTACTTTTATTAACTCAATTTATCCCTCCTAGCTGCTCTATGAATTATGTTCAATGATTATTTAAAGTAGACAGATGAGGAAACTGAGGCACACAGTGGTTCAGTGAATTGCCAAACTGATACAACTAAGAAGCAGCAAGCCAGGATTTGTACCTTTCCTGGCATTCTTAACCACTCCATCCAGCAACCTCCTTGAAGATATTTAAGTGTGAAATCCTGTCAGCCTCATGGGATGGAACAGCCAGGGGAAATGGGCCATACCTCCCTTTTTTCAAAGGCAAATTCATCTTTTATTTTGTTTTTAAACAGAGGTGAAGGAGGGATTTAAGGACTTCTATGTCTGCCTGTGTGAAATCTGTCTGACATCTAGTGAAATCAGCTCTACGTTGACAATCCTGGTCTTGTCATTTATTTCGATAGTAAAAGGCTGAGATTTAATTTTGAAGGGTGACTTCTGAAATTGAAACCGAGAGAAACTTTCATGAACATTTCATTGCTTTCCTGAAAATTAGATTGAGATTGCTTGCCTGCAAAAGGAGTTCAACTCCAAGCAAAACAGACTGGACCTCAAGGAAGCATTATATGTCTTTTCAGGTTGGTATCCTTCAAGCTGTGAACCTTATACAACTGACTTTATATTATTTGACATCCTGTTAATCAATTCTATATATCTTTAACTCTCACATATATCGTATCTCAAAGTGTGTTATAATTAATAAGGAAAGATTTTCAAGCATTTTTTTTGATTGTCAAAGAAAGATAAAATGATATTCTTTAGCTTTTAAGGATAAAGACTTCATTAGGAATATAATATTATTACTATAATACTATTCACAAACATTTAATGAATACATTTTGTGTATTAGGCACTGATCTTGGTGTTGCAGATAAAATGCATGAGATTTCTTCTCAAAAAGAACCATATGGGGTTGGTAATATTTGAGCTTTTTGATTTTCAAAAATGGTAATTTCATGTGGTTCAATCTAATAGCAGAGGGAGAGAAATAAATATATAAAGGGATAAATAAGAAAAATAAAAAAAGGCAGTTATAGGGTGGTGTGACGGTAGCTCAGTGGTAGAATTCTTGCCTGCCATGCCAGAGACCTGGGTTGGATTCCCAGTGCCTGCCCATGCAAAAAAAAAAAGATATAAGTGTTTGTGCCAGTTATTAAACTTTTTCACCTCTAAACCGTTCCCTGTTCTACTCTTCTTTGTGGCTCTGCGGCTTGGACTCTGCAAGCCACATTTCTGTTTTGCAGAATGGCTCCGTGCTTACCTATGCCAGGAGGGGGCAAGAGAGAGGCTGCAGGCTTAGGGAGGAAGAAGAGGCTGGCTCCCACTCTCTGCTTCCTGTCTGTGTGAGTTTCCCCCATCAGGCTTCTTTACAGCAGCAGTTCCTCCCCACAGGAGCACCTGAATCCAGTTTGTAGTTTTTTTCCGTCTAGTATCAGTATCAGATGAGGAAAGCCTGTTCTTCTAAGGTGCTACTATCAGTTCTGCTCCCTCTTCCAAGCTTCTTTTGCATAGTTTCAACCTCTTCCTTTTGTGTCTCAGGGCCCAGGAGTGAAGCTGCTTCTAGCAACTGCTATCTCAGCTCTCTTTTTATCTTCTCAACTGAGTTATATACCCTCATTTAGACTTGTTCTTAATTTAATCTGCATTCCTATGAGTGTGACCCATTGTAAATAGGATCTCTTGAAGGTGCTATTTTAGTTAAGAACTGGGCCAACTGAATGAGGATGGGTCTTAATCCGGTTTAGTGGAGGCTTTATAAATGTAAGTAATTCAGAAGGTGAGAAAGCCCCAGAGGGTAGCCTGAAGCAATAGTCAGTGGAACCCAAAGAGAAAGGACAAGACTTTGCCAGGTGAGGGGAAAGCCTGCCAACCCCAAGGACTGCTGGCAGCCAGCACTAGAACATTACACATTTTGGGGAGAAAGCATTGCCTCGCTGACGCCACAATTTCAGACTTCTCTGAGTGTTGAAAGGGTGAGCCAGAAAATGTCTGTGCTTTAAACCCTCCCATTGTGTGGTATTTGTGATAGTAACTGAGGGAAACAAAGACAATAGTTAATGACTTTATGCCTGGATAATTCTTTATATGAAATTCCCTGACTCCAGACTGGTTTTGGGCCCCAGACTGGCCCTGACTGATAGAGTGCCATACAGAGGATTAAAATAAGGGGATACAATGGGATGGCTTTTTAAAATTTAGTATTCAGAAGGGGACCCTGTATAGAGGTGGCATTTAAACTGAGCTCTGAAAGACAAAAAGGCACTGGGGAAAGGATATTCCAGGCAAAGGGTATGGTAGGCAAAGTCCCTAAGCTGAAAATGGCTGGAGTGCAGGGACCAAGGAGGAGGGATTTATAGCTGAGGGGACATGCAGGCAGTGGCCAGATGTCCACGCATGGGCTTTGTGAGTCAGGGTAGGGCCTTTTGATTTGATTCTAAAAAATTGGACAGTTTTAAACAGGGGAGTGTGGTGATGTAATTTAAGTTTTAAAAGCTCACTTTGTGTGTAGAATTGATTGTAGGGAGCAATAGTTGAAGTAGACAATTGCCTTCCAGACAGTTGCAGAGGCCAGGTGAGAGACTGTAGTAGCTTCAGCCAGGTGGTAAAATAGATATGGTGAGATATAGACAAATTAGAAACACCCATTGGAGGAGTAATTACAAGGACCCAAAGAACACTTGAACGTGTTGGGTAAAGAAAAAAGAGGAATTTAGGAAAATTTGCAACACAATGTGTGTATATATATGTAGATTTGTATGTGCATAAGCACAGGTCATTTAGTAGTTTCCCATTAAGCACAGCACTCTTCCATTAAGCACAATGCTCTAGTGTTCTTCAAAAGATTATTTGCGTGACAGTACCCTGTGCAGATTTAAAAATCCCCATACATCCACCCATTCATGAATACAGGCACAGGCACACATACCTACACCCTGGAGGCTTCCATTCAAGATGACAGGCTCATCGATCACTACTCTTGTATAGTACAAGTCCCCCTTACTGGGCTTTCATCTAACTCACATTTCTCCTTCTTCTGTGCAGGGATTTTATGAGAGACTTTGATAAATGCCTTTTCAAAAAATAAATATGCGAACATATTTATAGAATCGCCAGTTTAATGATCTTATTTTAAAAAATGAGGTTAGTCTTGCCATAGCTTTCAGATCCCTTTTAATTGAGCTTGATACCCAGGGATGAAACATTGTAGAATAGATTACTCAACAAATGGTTTGTGCGCACTTACCTACATTTTAGAAAAGGGGGAAGTTTTTCTTACTCCTGGTTTCTGGTTTCTCTTTATTTCTCAATGATTTCTAAAAATAGATTAACAATACCTCAGATACCACATGAAACTATTTCACATAGTATCTGATTACTGCTGTGGTTCAATATTTGCCAATCCCTTTTAATATTCTATAATGAAATTGAGCACACTTCAAACACCAGGTGTTCTCTCCTGTTGTACTACAGAAACAAAAATGATATCTAAAGATTGCATCTGTTCATTTTTGGACAGGATTGCTATGTACCACCAGCGGTGATATGTACCTTCCCATTTATATCATTTATATAATCCATGAGAGTATAGTAATAGAGTAATAATACCATCTCTTAAGATACTTTTTTATTTAAGAAAACTAAGTAGTTCTATGTCTTCTTTCAAAGAAAAGTTCTATTTCATAATCTAAATGGATGGTCTTGTTGTTGAGTGAAACCAGGGACAAGGCTGTAAGCCTCCAGGAGCGTTGTGTGGAAACAGAAGAAACTGGGGGTTGAGGCTCTGAAGTTTCAGGAAGTAGGTTTTATTCGTCTATGGACAAAGGGCTCAGCTGAGTAGCCTCTGAAGGTCTGAGCCCCCAGCAGGGGTTGTCACAGGGTTTTAAGGGAAGCGCTTGGCTACATGCTGATGTACAGAAGGGGAGGGATCTCTACAGGAATTTTTCTTATTCTGCCTATTTGCAGTTTCAAATGTTCCTGGGGGATGAGTGAGACTTCTGAAAGGGGAAATGGCCTGAGTAAACAGAGGCCTGCCTGTTGTGATAGGAAATGGCTTGGGCAAATAGGGCTACCTGCTACATTAACCCTGTTTGATGCTTGCCCACGCCATCACCTATATCTCATCTTTTTCTTGTTGCAGGTGTTAGTATATCCTGATTTGAGCAGAGGAAACAAGGTAGCCATGCAGGGTTTAGGCCCCTGCAAAGCTGGGGGGTGGTGATGAGGGTCTGTGCCCCACCTCTGTTGGCCCCAAGTTTTCTCCTGATGGCCCTTTTGCAACTATGCCTATCTAAGGTTGTTCCTCTCCTGAGGAATCTTACCCGTCTTTGGCTAACCAGCCATCCTCTGGGGCCAAGTGAGGTGTGCAATTGAAGAAGGGGCAGCACCCCCTGAGAGGGTCCAATCTGTTTCCTCGACAGCCTATGTCCCCTGGTCTCCACACCCAGTACCTGCTTTGGGATTCCCTCACTTGCTGGCAGGGCCTTGCTCTGGTCACATGTTTTGGGGGAACCCAGGGTTTTTTTCCATTGAGGTCCAGCTCATAGCTTTGGGCAATAGGCAAACTGCATGGCACCAGCTCCCAGGAGGACTCCACCTCAGCACAACCAAGACCTCCCCCTGATCTCATACACACTGCACTACCAGGAGAACTGCACCACGAAAGGTGTCAGATTTGGAGGGGGTAAAACTGTGCATGTGTGGAAGGTCAGGCGACTTGGAAACTGCTTCCCTTTCTCAGGGTTATGGCAATCACCCTGCTGCCCTAGAGCAGCAAAAACAGCATTACTGAACCTGGCAAGGTGGGATTATAGCATATTGGGGGACCTTCCTTAGGATGCATACAGATTAATGCAGGTCTGAGAACTGCCCTGGCATGAATACTGGTTATAGAAAACTATGGTAGTTTCCACCTTTTCCCCAACATAGGTGGTCTTGAGGCATGCCTGGCATGCATCATCCCCCTTGGAAGGGGTAATGACCATGCCGAGCAGAAACAGAAGTGAGGTGCATGGTACTGTGGGGAGTGCCACCACATGAATGTACAATTAGCCGCATTGAAAGAATGGAGACACACACTGGACAGTGGCTAGGAAGGGGAAGTTACCTGGGTAAGAGGGATCCTACCAAATTAAAGTTGGTTTTCGGGGAGAACACCAGGAGACCTATTTCCAGGAGGGCTAAAACTGTTAAATGAAAGACAAATGCAAAGGACAAGAAAAGACAATTGGTCCACAGACCTGGCAGGCCAGGATGTCCGTGTGTTGATTCTCTAATCTTTGGCCGTGCATTGATCAGTCAGTTTCCAGGGTGACTGAGGAGACTTGGAGGTCTCCTCAGCCTTTGGCCGTACGTTGACTAGCTGCTTCCGGTGAATTAGAGCAGGGCAACAATGGTCATTCAGACCTCAGTCGTGGGCTGGTCAGCTGATCTTGGCTGCAATGGAGAAGGATGGAGTGGCTTCCAGAGAATGATGTGCGTCAGGTGTTCAGGCTCAGGGGTGCACTCCCAGGGTTCGTCTGTGGTGGCCCTCTTGAACCGAGAGTGGTGAATCCACAGGATGGTCTCTACTACTCTGACAGGTGTTGGTGTTGCTAAAACAACACGGTAAGGGCCTCTCCATTGAGGCTGGAGGGAGCCTTCTTTTTTTCCAGTCTTTTAGCCACACCAAGTTCCCAGCTTAAACTCATGTAGGAAGGGTAAATACTAAAAAGTTAGGGTACTGCTTCCAACATCTTCCTTTTTGGTTCACCTAAAAGTTTTCCTAACTTTGACCATAATTTCCTTTTCCACAAAACTTAGGCAACTTACTATATTTGTTCAGGCTTTGTTTTACAATTCCCTCATTTTTTAACAGTCATTTATTTTATCTTAGGACAAAACTACTCTTTTTCCTTTTAGTAAAACCACATTCCTTATATCCTTCATACTTAAATCATTACCTTAAGCAAACGTTTTGCCACATACAATTACCATCAAAATCGAATTTGTCAGAATAAAGTTAAGTGCTTAAGATGCTTTACTCAATGCATATTTGAAACATTAATATACAATTTTAAAAATAATAATTAATGGTACCTATCATGACTTTAAAAAAAACATAAGGATAAAACTTTCAAGCAACAAGTTTCTCCATATTAAGCAGCTTCCCCATTTTAAAAATATGAAACATAAAACCAAAGGGGAGTTGCAAATTTGGAGTCAAAGATAATGAGGTTTGGCTTAATCCCTTTGTCTGGAAGAAAGGGACTAAATGAGGGTACAGTGATGCCAAGGGAGCTGGACACAGGTCTTCTGCCTTGCCAGGAGTAGGACCACTATTCACTTTACAATTATAACTCGGTTTACATTTTCCTTCATACATACTCTTTATCTCAGATACTTGGAACACGTCTCTGAGGGAAATCCTGTTACTGGTATTGGGGAACCATCTCCTATTATATCTTTTGGTCTCTCCTTCCCCTGTATTCCAGTCTCCCATGTCTCCCAGCTCTGCCATTTTATTTAAGACATTGTTAAGTGGATAGCCTGTTTTTCCTAATAATAAAGTCATTATCAAGTGTTTATATTCTAGAGATACTACCTTAATGATAGGATTTCTGTGTGAAGCATTGACAGGGAGGAGGTGATACTTGTTGGCCTCTCCCAATACAATTGCTGACTTAATAACTTACTTATTAAATTTCTGCATAGCATCTCGCAAAGTGTACCAAGGTCGATTATATCATGGTCACATAGTGTCAGCAGGTCATTGCTCATTACACCCTTGTGCAGCCGATACCAGCAGGTTAGAACTTTCCCTAGTCTGCAGAAAGCTTTTCTCCTGAAAAGCAGTCTGTAAAAGGGATTGATACTAATTCCTACAAGTTTTATGCAATCAGCATAGTCCAGCATGGCTCCTCCAGCCCCTGCATCAGCAATTCTGACCATCCAGGCAATCAGTGGCTCACGAGTTTTTGAGTAAAATGCCTAAGAATGTCAGTTATTTCTTGTTCTTTTATAGTGGTTTTGAAAGTAGTCTGATTGTGCTGTTTTTCTTCTTTTTGCCTTTGTATTGGGTGAGCTCCAATTTCTAGAGGATATTTACTCTTTTCTTTCCGACAAACTTTCTCATCTAAAATATTCCCATATTTTCATCATCTGCCTCATCCCACACATCACCATCCCACTCATCAGGATCCCAATCAGCAGTGGCAGTGGCTAGTACCATATGTACTTCCCCTTTGTTCACTTTACCTCATCTCTTTTTATATTTATATTGGGCCACAGGGACTGTGGCCATCTCAGCTTCTGACTGATAATTATAAATTTGATTTTCCAAAATAAAATTTTGATTCTGCAGCATGGACAGTTTTTTCCTGTAATTCTGTCAATTCCTTTTCATAATTCATTTTTTCAGAGATTACTTGATTTCTCTGTTCACACATTTTTCTATATTCTGTTAACAAAGCCCATCCCTTCTACACACTCCAATTATTTCTTTCCCTTTTTCTAATGGAATGTTTTCTAGGCACAGAGCAACCTGAATAGGCTTTCCCTGTTTAATTCTGTTTCCCCAGTCTTTACAGGGTCCTGTGCGTTTTGCCTATTCCTTTGCAAGTGAGGAGAAAGGTAAATCATCCCATCCTGGGATTTCTTGGTTCTTTACCTTGAGCTTAGGGGACTTTTTCAAAAATGACATTATCTCCTAATCTATGTCCAAAGCTTATCACCCACTATTAATCTATCTCAAGTAAATCTTGAAGAGGGGTTACTGACTTAAAAATTCCCAAATGTCTCATAGCATTAGAAAGTACAAACCAGGGAGACAAACCATTTAAATTCAAAATGTTTTGCATACAAAAAGGACAAGAAACCAGAAAGAAATTTATCAAGAATGGTCCTAATAAAGCATTACAATATTCAGAAGAACACAGTCCATATTTTCTGCACAAATTTTCTAAAGCTTGTCATACACACTTTCACCACTGTGAAGCCTTGCTGAAATGTGAATCCTGCTCACAGCACCAATTTTGTCACACCAAAGGCAACGTGATATTTGTGGCCACCTAATTTATAGGTTCAGATTCATGGACAACACAGACTTCAGTGATATAAAAACAGATTTTATGAGGAAAGTAATTAAAGAAAATAATTAAAAGATATTAATTAAAAGAGTATTCAAAAGTAAAGCATTGTTACATCACCAGATGGCACCAACACCTGAAGTGAAATGCTGGAGAGTTTCAGAGGCAGCATTCCAACTCTTATTAGTAAAGGTTCACAGCAAATTTGGAGACAACATTCAGCCTCTCCTTAGTAACGATTCATAACAGAGCATAAGATTCTGATGAGGTGCACTTCCTCTCTCATAAGGTTCTTCTCTCCCTTCTTCTTTTCCTAAGTTTTTCCTCTTTCTTTCTCTAACTGCTTGCATGCATTTTTTTTTTATGATATTTTCACACAATAGTGGCCAAATTCCAACTAGCTTATGTGACTGGGCCCAGTTTGGTCCTCTGGGAACTGGCTAGGGACCAAGAGGAACTTCTTAGGACCTAGATATCTTTATTAAAGTGCCCCTCCTTCTGGGAGGATTGCCAGTCCTCCCAGCTAGAGCACACATTTCAGCTGTTCCTTACCAAGGTCATGCAATGGCAACATCAGTTGTACAGAACAGACTCTACAAATTTATTTTTCTCTTACTAGGTTATACTTCCCTTAAGACAGGGATGATGCCTTATTCATCTTTGTTTTCTCATTAGTGTTTAAGGAGTACTGTGTGTATAGTAGGTACACAGTTTTCCAAATGCATACATGAATGAAATGATGCAAATATATATACATATAAAATGCCTCATACTTTTTAATATAAATTAAAGGATGTTTGTATAACAGGGTAATTGTAACATTTCCTTGGTAGACTATGCAATTGTTACTGTGTGTAGCAAAATCTTGTATCAACACTGTTACAGGCCTGTTTGTGTAATGAGATAAATTTTAAAACCCCTACACAGATGTTCTCCTCTTACTCTGAAATGTGAAAATTTTAATTTATATGACAGAGTAATGATAAGCCATAATAAAAGATAATTTCTTTTTATCCTCCCCCAAAGTGGTCCACTTTAATTCACACAGTTTCCTAAGTTGGTCAGAGGTTGGCTTGACACCCCAGTAATCAGTAAAAGCTTTTTTAAAGTTGGACATCATGCACTGCAATGGTGACTTACTGACTTTCCCTCCCATATCGGTGGTGCCAACAGTCAGGGAGAGGGCTTACAGACAAACAACAAAGGATTTTGAACAAATGATCATTTCATTCAGTCTGGCCTGGCCCCTAGCAGGGTCGCAGGAACCACAGGGTCCAAACTCAGTTGCGGCCTGGTGCACGGCTCCTACAGCCCAGGACTTCCTCTCACTCACGTGATCATGCACACACTCCAATACCCCTTCCACACTGCCTTCCAGAAACTGAAACTGAAGATTTCCGTTTTCCCTGGTCCCCCAATTGGAGACCAGTACTCAGAGAGTCTCTGGGAGGTGATGAGCCTCCCCTTCCACTCAGGCTCCCCTAACCTTTTATGAGTGGGCTGAAGCTGATACACCCAGGTGCTTACCAGTTAAACTGGCGGTGCTCCCAGGAACAGATCTGTCCTAGATCTGTTGCTGCTCCAGCAGTGACAGATGCCCTGGCCAGGGAGGTCAGGAATCCAAAAGATGGGGAAAAGCCCTGTTGCCGGCACTGAATTCCAGCATGTCTCCAATCTGGGCAATGCCGCTGCTATGGGCAAAGGAGGTGAGAATATCACCAGCCTCTCGATCCCGGAGACCCCCCCAGAAATGTTGTGTGAAACCAGGAATAAGGCTGCAAGCCTCCAGGAATGTTACGTGGAAACAGAACAAACCAGGGTGGAGGCTCTGAAGTTTCAGGAAGCAGATTTTATTCATCTATAGCCATAGGGCTCAGCTGAGTAGCCTCTGAAAGTCTGAGCCCCCAACGGGGGTTGTCACAGGGTTTTAAGGGAAGCACTTGGCTACATGCTGATTTGCAGAAGGGGGAGGGGGTCCCTACAGGAATTTTTCCCATCCTACCTATGGGAACTTTGAAACATTCCCAGGTTGAGTGAGACTTCTGAAAGGGGAAATGGCCAGAGTAAACAGGGGCCTGCCTGTTGTGAGAGGAAATGGCTTGGGCAAACAGGGGCTGCCTGCTACATTATTTATTATGGGGATTTAGCTAGGTGAATCAGCATCAGAGATTTGACCTGGTAGATGTCTTGTCCTTGTTTCCCTTGAGTGTTCTGCACATTTTCCTCTTGTCCTGTACCTGGGATTTTAATGCTAATAGGAAACATGTGGAATGACTGGTCTTTAGATGTTATGAAACATGAAAACAGGTATTGTCTGTGTATGGCTTTCCTTGGCAAGGGAATGAGCAATAATGATGTGGATAAGATATAAAGAATCATTGTTTATTTTTCTGATCACAAAAAGTAAGCAATTATAGAAAATTAGGAAAATGCAGAAATACATAAAAATGAAAATAAAACCCATGTGCAATCCCATCATTGTTAGCATTCTTTTTTATTAAGGAATTATGGGTTTACAGAACAATCATGCATAAAATACAGAATTCCCATAAACCACTCTATTATAACAACTTGCATTGGTGTGATAAATTTACTACAATTGATGAAATCACATTTTTATAATTGCACCACTAACTTTAGTCTATAGTTTAGAGTTCACTTTTTTAATACTGAAATTCATGGCTTAAAATTTTTTTTTATTCTAGTAACATAAGTACAATGTAACATTTCCCATTTGAACCACATTGAGATATATAATTCAGTGCTTTTAATTACATTCATAGTGTTGTGCTACCATTACCACCACCTATTACCAAACTTTTTAATCATCCCAAATTGAGATTCTTAACATTTTAAGCCTTAACTCTTAATTCTTTTCTCCCACCCCATCCCCTGGTAACCTCTATACTAAATTCTGACTCTGTGGGTTTGCTTACTCTAATTATTTCATATCAGTGAGTCCATATAGTATTTGTTTTCTGTGTCTGGCTAATTACAGTCAACCGGATGTCTTCAGAGTTCATCCATGATGTTGCATATATCAAGACCTCATGCCTTTTTATGGTTGAACAATATTCTATTGTATGTATATAACACATTTTATCCATTTATCGGTTGATAGACACTGGGTTGCTTCCAACTTTTGGTAATTATGAATAAAGCCACTCTGAATATCAGTGTGCAAATACCTGTTCAAGTCCAAGCTTTCAATTCTTTTGATTATATACCTAGAAGTAGAATTGCCAAGTCATATGTTAATTCTGTACTTAGCTTCCTGAGGAACCGCCAAAGTGTCTGCCACAGTGGCTGCACTATTTTACATTCCCACCAACACTGAACAAATTCCTACTTTTCCACATCATTTCCATCACTTGTAATTTTCCATTTATTGATAGTAGCCACTGTAGCATGTCTGAAATATCTCAATTTTTTTCCCAAACAGTTTTATTCACACACCATACAACCCATCCTAAGTGTTCAATCAATGATGCCTGGCATAATCACATAGTTATGTATTCACCATCACAATCCATATGAGAACAGTTTCCTATTTATTTGAAAAAGAAAGAAAAAATACCATACCTATCCCTTATAACCCCCAATTATTGACATTCAGCTTTGATATACTGCCTTGGTTATAATCATGAAAGACTATTACAATGTTACTGTTAACTATAGACTTTAGTTTGCATTATTGTATTTTTCCCATATACTATCCATTTTAAAGTATTTATTTATTTATATTTTAATATTTTTATAGATATTCACACACATACATCCCATACATGGTGTACAATCTATGCTCACATATTCATCACCATGTATTCATCACCATGATCATTTTTTTAGGACATTTGCATCATTCCAGAGGAACAAAGAAAAAGAAAAAACTCATACATAATGTACCCCTTCCCCTCACTCCTGTTGACCCATCTATCCGATTTATTCTATGCTTTGTCCCTCTTATTATTTATTTTTAACTTTTTTTATTGCATGGTATAACATATACAAAGCAAAGATATAAAAAAGCAATAGTTTTCCAAGTACTCTTCTACAAGCGGTGACAGGAAAGATCCCAGAGTTCATCATGGGCATCCATATGATCCTCTCACATTTTTCCTTCCAGCTGTTCCAGAATATAGGAGGCTAGAGGGCTTAAATTTTTTTTTATCATCACAATTGACTTTTTTCCTTCATTTTTTGTGAACAATAACATATATACAAAAGAATTATAAATTTCCAAGCACAGCAACACAATTAGTTGTAGAACATATTTCAGACATTGACATGTATTACAATTTCACAATTTTAAGTTTTTACTTCTAGTTGCTCTAAAATGCTGGAGACTAAAAGAGATATCAATTTAATGATTCAGCATTCATATTCATTTGTTAGGTCCTATCTTCTATATATAATTCCACCATCACTTTTGATCTTCCCATACCTCTCTTTGGGGTTGTTTGGGCTATGGCAATTCTAAATTTTTGATAGTGGAAGGGTCTGTCACTAATATGGGGTAGGGAGATGGAACTGTCTAATATTCTGGAGAGGCTCGGCTAGGTTTCAGGACTTATCTGGATGAGGGACCCATCTGGAGGTTGTAGGTTTCTGGAAAGTTACTCTAGTGCCTGGAACCCTTGTGGAATCTCATATATTTCCCTAGGTGCTCATTAGGATTGGCTGGAATGGTCCTGGTTGGGGGTTGGCAGGTTATGATAGGGAGCAAGTTCTACCTGAAGCTTGCACAAGAGCCACCTCCAAAGTAGTCTCCCGACTGTATTTGAACTCTCTGCCACTGATACTTTATTTATTACACTTCTTTCACCCCTTTTGGTCAGGGTGTACTTGTTGATCCCATGGTGCCAGGTCTGGATTCATCCCTGAGAGTCATCTCTCATGTTGCCATGGAGACTTTCACCCCTAGATGTCATGCCCCACATAGGCAGGAGGTAAATGATTTCACTTGCAGAGTTGGGCTCAGAGAGGCTGAGGCCACATCTGAGCATCAGAGGTCCTCCAGAAGTAACTCTTAGGCATTCCTATAGGTAGTCTAAGCTTCTCTGCTACCTACATAAGCTTCACAAGAATGAGCCTCATGATCAAGCGCATGGCCTATTGATTTGGGTATCCCTAAAGTTTGACACAGTATCAGGGGATTCTCTGATGGTAAGGTTTAATAGTTCCATATTATTCCTCCCTCCCTCAGGGAACTTGGCCCATCCTTTTTGATTATCTGCTTAATATACTCTAGGATGTTTCTAGGCATTACAATAATCCATACAGGATTAAAGGACCTCTGTCTTATTCTGTGCTTCCTGTGTTTCAGTTGTTCAAATGAGGTATACAAATAGGTTGAATTAGATTACGCACTACAGGAAATTTCAATTCCAGATCAAATAAACCTTTCTTCTGTTCGTCTCAAAGAGTATGTGTGGTTATAAAATATAAACACTGTCTTCCTTACCTCTATATTCTGAATTACTTCAACTCCAACCTATTCAAGTTCATTCTTATCTCTAAATATCAGGTTATGTATATAAATTAGCCCCTCAAAATCCAGAAATAATAATCACCAGTCTGGGCTTAATGTATCTGCTCTAAAAGCTTACAATCTAGGATCCTGTTTTCTTGTAAGCATTTTCTAAAAGTGACCATACCATTGGTTTCTTTTTGTTTCTGGCTTATTTTGTCTCACCAAATGTCTCACATGTTCATTCACATTATTGCATGCCTCATGACATTGTTCCTTTTTGTAGCAGCACAACCCCTTCATTCATAAGTATACACCATTGTTCACCAATCTACTTCTCTGTCAGTGTGTCCTTCAGCCACCTGCATTCATCGGGCATCATGTAGAGGGCCCAAAGTCCAGGTTCATCAGCATTCTCAATTTTAGATAACTTCATTGTTCCCAAGAGACAGAAAACCAATAAACACACCCTCACCAAATAGGGAAGCTAAGCCTCCTCTTAACTCTTGTCCCTCCCCCCATTATTTCCCTCTGCTGTTGCTGTGGTAGTGCTGATGGTTTCCTTTTGAACAGAGCTCATAGCATGCAATAGCAGTTTTCCCCCATACCCTGGACTTAAACACTCTTTATACAAGAATCATATCTTTGAAATAATTCTTACAAGAACTCATTCATATTTCTAGTGTGGATCCATGGGACATGTAAGTTTGTACAACCCTTTTCAATCTTGTTCATCTTCAATATGGTAATATTACTTCTAGATCCACTAGAGAATCACCTTCGCTTCTATCTATTCCCTTGCATTGGAATTCAATCTTGTTAGCTAATCGTTCACCCATCTCTAGCTTCTTGTATCTCTAAGTCCCCTGTCTTCTGTATTATAAGCCTCTGATTATACCTTTATGCTGGTCATAAAAGTAAAATCATACAGTATCTATCCTTTTGCATCTGGCTAATTTCACTCAGTTTATGTCCTCAAGGCTCATTCATCTTGTCATGTGCTTCAGGGCATGATTTTGTCTTATTGCTGCATAATATTCCATCATATGCATATACCATTTTGTTGATCCACTCATCTATTGAGGGGCATTTGATTTGTTTCCAACTTTTGGTGATTGTGAATAAGGCTGCTATGAACAAATGTCTATTTGTGTCATTGCTTTTAGCTCTTCTGGGTATATATCAAATAGTGCTGTTGCTGGGTCATAGGGAAACTTGATATTTAGTTTCCTAAGGAACTGCCAAGCAGTCTTCCATAGTGGCTGCACCGTTATACATTCCTAAGTAGTGCATAAGTGTCCCAGTTTCTTCACATCCTCTCCAACATTTATAGTTTCCTGTTTGTTTAATAGCAGCCATTCTTATAGGTGCGAGGTGGTATCTCATTGTAGTCTTGATCTGCATTTCCCTTCTAGCCAGTGAAAATGAGCATCTCTTTATGTACTTTTGAGCCATCTGTATTTGCTCTTCAGAAAAATGCCTATTCATATCTTTAGCCATTTTATAATTGTTTGTTCTTTTGTTGTTGAGTTGTGTGCTTTTTGTATATACAGGAAATCAAACTTTTGTCTGATATTTGATTTCCAAATATTTTCTCCCATTGAATTGTCTGCCTTTTCACCTTTTTGACAAGTCTTTTGAGGTGCAGAAGCATTTGATTTTGTGGAGTTCTGTTTATTTATTTTTTCTTTTGTTGCTTGTGTTTTGGGTGTAAATTTAGGAAGCTACCTCTTACTACTAGGTCTTGAAGATGTTTCCCTACATTTTCTTCCAGAAGATTTAAGGTGCTAGTTCTTATATTTAGGTGTTTGATCCACTTTGAGTTAATTTTTGTGTAGGGTATAAGATAGGGATCCTCTTTCATTCTCAGCTATTGATATCTAGTTCTTCCATGCCCAATTATTGAAAAGACTGTTTTGTCCCAATTCAGAGGATTTGGGGGCCTTGTCAAAAATCAGTTGACCATAGATTTGGTGGTCTATTTCTGCAGTCTCGATTTGATTCCATTGGTTCTATCTTTGTTCCAGTATCATGCTGTTTTGACACTGTGGCTTTACAACAGGTTTTAAAGTCAGGGAGTATTAATCCTCTATTTCATTCTTCTTTTTTAGGATGCTTTTAGCTACTGGGGATCTATTTCCCTTACAGTTGAATTTGGTAGCTAGCTTTTCCAAATCTTCAAAGTAGGTTGTTGGAATTTTGATTACTACTATGTTGAATCTGTAGATCAATTTGGAGAGAATTCACATCTTAACTATGTGTAGCCTTCCTATCCATGAGCAGGGAATGTCTTTCCACCTATTTATAACTCCTTTGATTTCTTTTAGCAATGTTATGTAGTTTTCTGTGTACAAGTCCTTTATGTCTCTAGTTAAGTTCATTCCTAAGTATTTGATTCTTTTAGGTGCTATTTTGAATGTAATTTTTTCCTTAACTGACTCCTCAGCTAGGTCATTTTTTATGTATAGAAATGTTACTGATTTTTGCACATTAATTTTGTATCCTGCCACCTTGCTGAATTTGTTTATTAGCTCAAGTAACTTTGCTATAGATTTCTCAGGATCTTCCAAGTATAGTATCATATCATCTGCAAATAATGAAAGTTTTACTTCTTCCATTCCAGTTTGGATGCCTTTTATTTCTTCGTCCTTCCTGATTGCTCTAGGTAGAACTTCTAGCACAATGTTTCATGATAGTGGTGATAGTGGGCATCCTTGTCTTGTACCTGATCCTAGGAGGAAGGCTTTCAGTCTTTATCCACTGAGTATGATGCTGGCTGTCAGTTTTTAATATATTCCCTTTATCATTTTGAGGTAGCAACTTTTGATTCCTATCTTTTGGAGTGTTTTTATCAGAAAAGGATGCTGAATTTTGTTGAATGCTTTTTCAGCATCAATTGAGATGATCATGTGATTTTTCCTTTTGATTTGTTAATGTGCTGTATTACATTAATTGATTTTCTTGTATTGAACCATCCTTGCATTCCTGGGATAAACCCCAGTTGGTCATGGTGTATAATTCTTTTAATGTGTTGTGGGAATTGATTTGCTAATATTTTATTGAGAATTTTTGCATCTATATTCATTAGGGAGATTGTTCTGTAGGTTTCCTTTCTTATTGCATCTTTATGTGGTTTTGGTATTAAAATGATATTACCTTCATAAAATGAATTAGGTAGAGGTCCTTTATCCTCAGTTTTTTTTTGGAAAAGTTTGAGTAGGATTGGTGTTAGTTTTTTCTGGAATGTTTGATAAAATTCCTCTGTGAAGCCATCTGGTCCTGGGCTCTTTTTTTGTATGAAGATTTTTGATGACTGATTGAATCTCTTTATCTGTGATTGGTTTGTTGAGATCTTTTATTTCTTCCTGAGTCAGGGTAGCTTTGCCTCCAGGAATTTGTCCATTTCATCTAAGTTGTCTAATTTGTTGGTGTACAGTTGTTCATAGTATCCTCTTATGATTTCTTTTATTTATTCAGGCTCTGTGGTAACACACCCCTTCTCATTTCTGATTTTATTTGCATATGGTCTTTTTTCCATCATCATTCTTGCTAGTGGCCCATCGATTTTATGGATTTTCTCAAAGAACCAACTTTTGGTTGGTTTGAATGAATTATACCTAACAGACATATATAGGTCATTGCACCCCAAAGCACAAGGTTATACATTCTTCTCTAGTATTACTGTTCTCCCATTCATTTATCTCTGCTTTAATCTTTGTTATTTCTCTTCTCCTATTTGCTTTGGGGTTAGTTTGCTGTTCTTCCTCAAGTTCCTCCAGGTATGCTGTGAAGTACTCAATTTTTGCTCTTTCTCGTTTTTTAATATAGGCATTTAGGGCAATAAATTTGTCTCTCAGCACAGCCTTTGCCACATTCCATAAGTTCTGGTAAGTTGTATTCTCATTTTCATCTGTCTCCAGAAAGCTACTGATTTCTCTAGCAGTTTCTTCTTTGACCCAGTGGTTGTTTAAGAATGTGTTATTTTATCTCTTTATATTTGTGAATGTTCTCATTCTTTGCTGGTTATTGAGATCCAGCTTCATTCCATTGTGATCAGAGAAAGTGCTTTGAGTAATTTCAAAGTTTTTAAATTTATAAAGACCTGTTTTGTACCCCAGCATATGATTTATCCTGGAGAATGCTTCATGAGCACTAGAGAAGAATATATAACCTTGTGCTTTGGGGTGCAATGACCTATATATGTCTGTTAGGTCTAATTCATTTATCAAGTTATTTAACTTCTCTATTTCCTTGTTGATCCTCTGTCTGGTTGTTCTATCTATAGAGGAGAGTTGTGTATTGAAGTCTCCTACTATTATTGTTGAAATATCTATCACTTCCTTCAGTTTTGGCAATGTCTGTCTCATGTACTTTGGAGCTCCTTGGTTGGGAGCATAGACATTTATGATTGTTATATCTTCTTGGTGATTTGGCCCTTAATTAGTATATAGTATCCTTCTTTGTCTGTTATCATGTCTTTACATTTAAAGTCTATCTTGTTCGATAGTAGTATAGCTACTCCTGCTTTCTTTTGGTTGCAACTTTCGTGGAAATTTTTTTTACATCCTTTCACTTTCGATCTGTTTGTATCCTTGTGTCTAAGATGAGTCTCTTGTAAGCAGCATATAGCTGGATTATGTTTCTTAATCCATTCTGCCAATCTCTATCTTTTAATTGGTAAGTTTAGTTCGTTAACATTCAAAGTTGTTACTGAAAATGTGTTTCTTGATTCCACCATCTTATCTTTTGTATTTTATTTGTCAGATCTATGTATTCTTTTCCCTCTCTCTCTTTGTATTCTTTAAATCACCCTTAGTGGAACTCTTCAATTCTGTGCCCTCCTCCAGACCTCCCTCTTCTGTCTTTTTTTTTTTTTTCTCAGCTGACAGAAGTCCTTTTTGTATTTCTTATAGGGTTGGTCTCTTGTTGACAAATTCTTTCAGGACCTTAAAAGTCTTGAAAAAGTGAAAACCTTAATCTCTCCCTCAATTTTGAAGGACAGTTTAGCTGGGTACAGAATTCTTGGCTGAAAGTCTTTCTCTTTCAGGATCTTGAATATATCATACCACTGCCTTCTCACATCCAGGGTGCTAGTAGAATAGTCTGAACTCAGTTTTATTTGATTTCCCTTGTATGTAGTAGATTGTTTTTCTCTTGCTGTTTTCAGGATTTTCTGCTTCTCCTCAACATTGGACAGACTTGGGGAAGGCCTATTTGGATTTATTCTGTTTGGAGTTCTTTGGGTTTCCTTCACTTGTAGATTTATGTCCTTTATAGGTGTTGGAAAAATTTCCCCCATTATATCCTCCACTACTCTTCCTAGCCCTTTACTCCTCTCTTTTTCTTCTGGGACATCAATGATTCTTCTATTTGGGTGATTTATTTTGTCTATCATTTCCCTGAGTTCCCATTGAATTCCCCCCCCCCCTTTTTTTTGCCATTTGCTGTTTTAAGTCTTCAAAGTCAATTCTTACTGTTCACTTATTCCTGTATCACTTGTTTTCCTGTATCACTTACTCTTTCTTCTGTCTCTTCAAATCTGGTGTTGTGGTGTGTGTGCCTCTAGTATGTTTTTCATTTGGTGACCAGAGTCTTTAATCTCCATGATTTCTGCTCTATTTCTATTTATTCTTTCAAATTCCTCTTTGTGCTCTTCTACTGTCTTCTTGATCTCCTTTATGTCATTTGCTGTTCCACTTATTTTATTAAGTAGAGTTGTATGACTGTCTTTGATTAGTTGTTCCAATGTCTGTGTCTCCTCTGGTATTTTAATTTGGTCATTATGCAGGGCTATATCTGTGTACATTGTGATATTCTTAGTGATCTTCTGCTGTCTTTGTGGCATGTAAATATCTTGATTGATATACTTTGGGAGTTGATTTCTTTCAGTAGCTTAAGGCCTTGTGTTTGTTGGGTGGATGATATCAGGGAGCAGGGCACAGGGTTGAGAGCTCAGTATGGTGATTTGTTTCAGTGCAATTGTGGGCACAGGTTGGGCATATTATGCTGATGCTTATAAACATGGGTGCCCAGTGGCCAAGTAGGATGTAGCTGCACAGGTGCACCAGTCTGGGGTGTGTAGCCCTTGTATGCACTGGTCTAAGGCATGGGGCCCTTTGTGCACATATGCAGAGCTGTGGGAGCAGGTCAGCATTATGCCTTCATGGATTGGTGGGAGCTATGACCCAGCTGCATAGGTCAGCACTTTCTTAGGGCTGAGAAGTGAGGCTGAGGGCTGTGCACATGCATGGTTCTAGGACTGCTGTAAAGTGTGGTTCCCCAAGCTGAATGACTTGATTGGGGGCCTGTGCACATGTGTGAACCTGGGAGTATCATAAATACATGTGCTGAGCTAAGGGAGGGGAGGTGAGGCTGTGTAACACTATGGGTGGTGGGGAGGCAGGGGTATGGAAGTTAGTGCACGCAACCTTTATGTGCTGGCAATATCTTGCAGGGAACAGGGAGGGGGAGGTAGTGCTTGGGAGGTGTGCAGGAGAGGTAGGTTGGGCTGCATTTGGGATGGGGTGTGGGGGAGGTAAGTGCACTGGGGGCTGGTGGGGTGGGTGTGCCTGGAGTATGAGGAATGAGAGTGGGTGATGGGGTTCAGGTGCGTGGGGTGTGGGGTGAGTCATCAGTCATGGGGCCATGCTGGTGAGGGTAGCACGCCCAAGGTATGCAGCCTGGCTTACTTTCTAGTCCTGTGTTCCCTTCCATGCACTCCTGCAGGCTCTGCAGCTCTGTGCTTCCATGCCAGGCTCCAGCTTTCTGACTCTCAGTTCCTTGTCCTCTGCAACCAGGGTTGCCACATGTGGTACAGAAGGCTCTCCCATGTTAGCCACACTCCTGAATTGCCACCTCAGTCACCCTCCTGTCCCTTCTCTAATTTGCCCATGGAGCAGGCCTAATCTCAAGCTACTCTAGTCAGCCATCTTCCCCAGAAGTCCCCATATATATATTTTAAAGCAGTTTTATTCATACACCATATAATCCATGCAAGGTGCATAGTCAGTTGCTCTCAGTATAATCACAGACTTGCACTTTCATTGCTACAATTAATTTGTAGAACATTTTCTTTGCTCCAAAAAGAAATACCCCATACCACTTATAACCCCTATCATTGATACTTAACATTGGTCTAGTACCTTTGTTAAAAATGATGGAAGAATATTATAATGATACTTTTAACTTTAGTTCATAGTTTGTATTAGGTTTAATTTTCCCACATATCACCCTAGTAACACTTGTAATAGTGACATATATTTGTTCTACTTCATAGAATAACATTCTTAAATTTGTACTATTAACCACTTTTGTCACTCACAACAGGTTTTACTATGTTATATAGTTCCATGTTTCATCCTCCACATGTTTCATTTCCTACTAGTGACATACATGATCCTAAACTTCCCCTTTCAACTACAATCACAAACACAATGTAGCGCTGTTAATTACACCCACAATAATGTTCTACCATTACTACTATATATTCCCAAATGTTTAAAATTACCCTTATTAAAAATTCTGCATGAATTAAGCATCAGCTCTCCATCATCTATACTCATTCTATCCTCTGGTAACCTATATTCTACATATTAACTCTATGAATTTATTCTTTATATTCAGTTCATATTTGTGAGATCATATAATGTTTATCCTTCTGTATCTGGCTTATTTCACTCAACTTCATGTCCTCAAGGTTCATCCATGTCATTGCATGCATCAGGACTTCATTTTTTCTTACAGTTGCATAATACTCCATCATATGTATATACCACATTTTGTTTACCCATTTATCTGTTGATGGACACTTGAATTGTTTCCATCTTTTGGCATCTGTGAATAATGCTACTATGAACATCAGAGTGAAATTGTCTGTTCATATCCCTGCTTTTACTTCTACTAGGTAAATACCCCTGTAATACATGTGAGTTTGCTGGACCATAAGGAAGTTCTATATTTAGTTTCCTGAGGAATTATCACACTGTCTTATACAGGGGCTGTACCATTTTTTATTTCCTCCAGTAGTGAATAAGTGTACTTATTTCATCACAGCCTGTCCAACAATTGTAGTTTTCTGTGTTTTTCAAAGTGGCCATGCTAGTAGGTGTGAAATGATATCCCATGATTTTGATGAGCATTTTCCTAATAACTAATGATGTTGAACATCTTTTCAATGTTTTTTAGACATTTTATATTTCTCTTTGGAAAAACGTCTATTTAGAGTTTTGCTCATTTTTTTATTTGGGCTGTTTGCATTTTATTATTCAGTTGTAGGATTTCTTTATATATTTTGAATATTAAACCCTTATTGGATATGTGGTTTCCAAATATCTTCTCACATTGAGTAGACTGCCTTTTCACCTTTTTGACAAGTCCTTCAAAGCACAAAAGTTTTCAGTTTTGAGGAGGTCCCATTTATGTATTTTTTTTCATGGATTATACTTTGATGGTACCACCAGATCCTTAAGCTGCCTCTTACATTTTCTTCTAGGAATTTAATTGTCTTTGCTTTTTTTTTTTTTTTCATGGGCAAGCACTGAAAATTGAACCCAGGTAGGCAAGAATTCTGCTGGTCTTGGCTTTTCAAATTTAGGTCTTTGATGCATTTTGAGTTAATTTTTATATAAAGTTGTCAGATAGTGGTCATCTTTTAATCTTTTGCATATGGGTATCCAACTCTCCTGGTACCACTTGTTGAAGAGACTCTTCTGTCCCAGTTGAGTGGACATGACAGTCTAGTCAGATGTCAATTGGCTGTAGGTGTGCAGATCTATTTCTGAACTCTCAATTCAATTCCAGTGGTGAGTATATCTATATTAATGCCAGTACTATGCTTTTTTGACTACTGTACTTTATATTATGCTTTAAAGTCAGGAAACATGAGTCTTCCCACTTCATTCCTCTTTTTCAAGATATTTCTGGCTATTCAGAGCCCTTTATCCTTCCACATAAATTTAATAATTAGCTTTTTAATTTCTGCAAAGTAGGCTGTTGGAATTTTGATTGGGATTGCATTGAATCTGTAAATGAATTTTGGTAGAATTTATCAAATCATCATTAGAATCTTAATAATATTCAGTCTTCCAAACCATGAACATGAACTGTCCTTCCATTAATTTTTTATTTCTTTTAGCAATGTTTTATAGTACTGATGTTTTTGTGTGCTGATCTTGTACCCCATCACTTTGCTTGACTCATTTATTAGCTCTAGTATTTTTCTTGTAGATTATTTGATACTTTCTAAATATAGGACCACTTGATCATAGTGTATACTCTTTTTTTTTCACAGGCAGGCACTGGAAATTGAACCCAGGTCTCCAGCATGGCAGGCAAGAATTCTGCCTTCTGAGCTATCATCACACCATCCTGTATAATATTTTAATGTGCTCTTGGATTCAGTTTGCAAATATTTTGTAGAGGAATTTTGCATCTATATCCATTAGAGAAATTGGCCTATAATCTTTCTTTCTTGCAGTATCTGTACCTAGCTTTGATATTAGGGTCATGATGGCTTCATAGAATGAGTTAGGTAGTTTTCCCTCTTCTTCAATTTTTTTTTTTTGTGTTTGAGCAGGATCAGTATTTGTAGAGAGAATCAACAAAACCATAGTTGACTCTTTGAGAAGATCAATAAAATTGAAAATCCTTATCTTAACTGACAAAGAAACAGAGAGAAGATATAAATGAATAAAATCAGAAATGAGGTGGGGGACCTTAATACTGACCTTACAGAAATAGAACAGATCATGAGCATACTATGAAAAAAGTTATGCCAACAAATTAGACAATTTAGATAAAATGGAAAATTTCCTGGATAACACAAACAACCCACAGTGGCTCAAGAAGAAATATAAGACTTCAACAAACCAATTACAAGTAAAGAGATTGAATCAGTCATCAAAACCATCCCCTCAAATAAGAGCCCAGGAACAGATGACTTTAAAAGTGAATTCTACCAATCATTCCAAGAAGAATTAAAATGATCCTGCATTTTACAAATTACAAAAATTGAAGAGGAGAGAAAACTACTTAACTCGTTCTTTGAAGCCTAATAACATTTCACTTTTTCAGAATATTAACTGATTTCTCTTATAATATCTTCTTTGATCCACTGATTGTTTAAAAGTGTATTGTTTAGCCTCCATGAATTTGTGAATTTTCCAGTCTTCTGCCTGTTGTCAATTATAGCTTTATTCCACTATGATCAGAGAAAGTTCTTTGTGTAATTTCAGTCTTTTTTAAATTTATTGAGACCTGGTTTGTGATCCAATATGTGGTTTAACCTTGAGAATGTTCCATGAGCCCTTGAAGAATATATATCCTGCTATTTTGGAGTGCAATGTTATGTGTATAACTTTTAGGTCTACATCATTT
The DNA here is from genome assembly GCF_023851605.1 of Tamandua tetradactyla. Taxonomy (NCBI): domain Eukaryota; kingdom Metazoa; phylum Chordata; class Mammalia; order Pilosa; family Myrmecophagidae; genus Tamandua; species Tamandua tetradactyla. The sequence goes on along the minus strand of NC_135333.1, from coordinate 93,509,286 downwards.
ATCACATTGTTCAAGTTTTCTGTTTTCCTATTTATCACCTTTCCAGATGTTCTATCTATTCATGAGAGTAGTGTATTTTATTCTCCAGCTATTATTATAGAGACATCTTTTATTCCCTTCAGTTTGGCCACTGTTTTCTTCATGTCCTTTGGGGTACTTTGCTTAGGTGCATAAATATTTATGATTGTTATTTTTCTCAGTGGATTGCCCATTTTATTAATTTATAGTGTTCTTTTTTTTTTATCTCTTACAGCAAATTTTGCATTTAAAGTCTATTTTGTCCACTATTGGCATAACTACCACAGCTCTTTTCTCTTTGATTACAATTTGTGTGGAATATTTCTTTCTCGTCTTTCACTTTCTATCTATTTGTATCCTTGAGTCTAAGGTGGATCTCTTTAGACAACATGTAGATGGGTCATTTATACACACACACACACACACACACACACACACACACACACACACACACATACATATATTTTGGCAGTCGGTGTCTTTTGATTGAGGAGTTTAATCCCTGATAACATACAGTAATGAAATTCTTTGCAGTTATTACTTAAAGGCAGTGTTTACTTCAATGTACTTCAACCACTTTATTCTTTGTCTTTCATTTGTCATATCTTCTTTTGTCTCTCTTCTTCTTTTAGTTACATTTAGTGATAATCTTCATTTCTACCTCCACTCCAAGCTTTCTCTCCTATCTTTTCCTGTTAGCCTGCAGAATTCCCTTTAGTATTTCTTGTAGAGTAGAATTTTTGCTAGCAAACTCTCTCACTTTCTAGCTATCTGTGAATATTTTAAACTCTCATTTTTGAAGCACAAAAATTATTGTCTGGCAGTTTTTCTCTTTCAGTATCTTTAATATATCACAACACTGACTTCTCACCTCTATGGTTTCTGTTGAGGAATCAGCATTTAGTTTTACTTGAACGTGATGGATCACTTTTGTCTTCCTATTTCCAAAGTTCTTTGGCTTTGGCATTGACAATCTGATTAACACGTATGTGATGGTTAGGTTTTGGTGTCAACTTGGCCAAGTGATGATGCCCATTTGTCTGATAATTCAATCAGTCAAAGACTTTTAAGGGAGAAGAGAGACTTTTTCACTGCTTCTTCAGCTAGTGAACCTCTCCTGTGGAGTTCATCCAGACCCTCTATCAGAGCTGCCAGCTTCATAGCCTGCCCTGTGGATTTTGGACTCTTCCATTCCCATGGTTGTGTGAGACACCTTTATAAATTTCATATTTACAGATATCTCCTGTTGGTTCTGTTTCACTAGAGAACCCTGACCAATACAATATGTATTAGAGAAGTTCTATTTGAAATTATTTCATTTGCAGTACGTTACCCTTCTTGGATATGTATATTTATGACTTTCATAATATTTGGAAGGTTTCTGGCCATTATTTCCTCAAATATTCTTTCTGCCCTTATTCCCTTCTCTTCTCCTTCAGGGACATCCATGACACTTATGTTTGTGTGCTTCATTCTGTCATTCAAATCTTAGTCCCTGCTCATTTTTTTTTTCCATGCATTTCTCTACTGCTCTTTTGTCTGATTTTGGATAGCCTGTTTTCTAGGTCACTGATCCTTTCTCTGCCTGTTCCAATATGTTGTTGTATGACTGTAGTGAATTTTTTATTTTTTGCATGGCACTGAGAATCAAACCCAGGTCTCTGGCATGGCAGGGAAGAACTCTGCCTGCTGAGCCACCATGGCCTGTAATTTAATATACTTTTAATTTAATCTTTCAAGCCTTTCATTCCCATAAATTCTGCTATTTTTCTTTGTATGCTTTTGAATTTTTCTTTATGTTTACCCAATGTCATCTTAATATTCTTTATCTCTTTTGCCATATTTACCTTTATCTCATTGAGTTGATTTCACAGATTGGTTTGAATATTTTTTATTAGTCTTTTCATATTCAGTATCTATTCTGATTTTTTTTTTCTTTACATGGGCAGGCACTGGGAATTGAAACCAGGTATCTGGCATGCAGGTGAGAACTCTGCCACTGAGCCACTGTGGCACATCCTCCTCTGATTTTTAAATTTGTTCCTTTGGGCCATATCTTCCTGCTTCTTAGTATGACTTGCAATTTTTTGTTGATATCTGGGTATCTGATTATCTTGATGAGTTTACTCTGAAGATCAGTTTCTCTCTCTTATCTTGGAATTTGTTATTCATTGGGTTTGTATTAAAGCTCTTCTTTGATCCCCGCCCGCCCCCCCCCCCCCTTTTATCAATATTTACTAACCAAAACAAGCCCAGGTACACATGCTGGGAGCAGACCAGTTCAAAAGGGCCCTACAGAGAGGGCAGGAATAATACCAAAAAGTATTTTTTTTTTTTTAGCTCCTCAATGGTGTGCTTTCCTGGTTTACCCAGCATGTGGCATGCTCTGGCAACCTGTTCCATGCATCCTTAAAAAGGCAGGGTATTTTTAGCCTTCTGGGATTTTGCCTCTCATATGATTTGGAACACTGTGTGGACTGCATTTGTTCTTGACGGGCTAAAGCAGCAAGACTCAGTGGTCTAAATTTCCTGACTAATACCAGGCTCCATACTGGGCCATGTTTTTGAGTATGAGTGATTCTATGTCCCTCCTAGTCCATAGCAGTCTGCTTTGCAGGGATTGGCAGGCTGACCCAAAGGTTCTTGCCTCAAGGATGAGGGATTTGATGAGGGATGTGCACAAGGAATCTCAGCCATGTGAGTTACTCACAGTTTTTCACCACAGTTTCTCAGTCTCTTCTCTGACTGCTGTGCAGCACTCCCCTGGTTTCTGGGTCCCCAGAACAGTTGTTTGGACTGCATCTGCCTGCCCATTGTCTGTGTTCAGGAGAGGAGAGAGGCCTACAACTCCCTATTCCAGTATTTCCATATAAATTCAATGATGGGCTTTTCTGTTTTTGGAATTTTGATTGGGGTTGCATTAAATCTATAAATTGCTTTGGGTAGTATTGCCACCTTAACAATATTTAGTGTTTGTGCTGGTTTGAATCTGTTGTGTACTCCAGAAAAGCCAAGTTGTTTAATCATCATTAAATATTGCTGGGTAGGATCTTTTTGATTGGGTCTATGGAGATGTGACTTATCCAGTTGTGGGTGGTAACTTTTGATTCAATGGTTTCCATGGAGATGTGTCTCCACCCATTCAAGGTGGGGTTGCTTACTGGAGCCCTTCAAGAGGGAAACATTTTGGAAAAAGCTTTAAAGTACATTCAGCCAGAAATCTTTGGAGATAAAGAAGGAAAACACCCCTGGGGGGGAACTTCATGAAACAAGGGGTTGGGAGAGAAAGCTAGCAGACTTCACCATGTGCCTTTCCAGCTGAGAGAGAAACCCCAAGCTTTATTGGACTTTCTTGAGTGAAGGTAACCTCTTGTTAGTGCTTTAATTTGGACATTTTTATAGCCTTGCCTTAATTTGACACTTCTATGGCCTTAGAACTGTAAACTTGCAACTTAATAAATTCCCTTTTTTAAAAGCCATTCTGTTTCTGGTATATCATATTCTGGCAGTTTACTAACTAGAACAGAGTTCTTATCCATGGATATTTTGTTAATGTGGTGTATTACATTAACTTATTTTATATTGTTTTGAAGTTGATGCCAAATTTATGGACTATCAGCAGTAGGATGCCCATGAATTCATGTGCTACCATTTAGACCACCTACAACTGGAACCGCAGGGAGGTTCGATGGTGTTTCCCAGTCAGCAATTTTCCAGGAGAATGATCCTCTGTCTGTGAGTAACAAATACTGCTTAACTGGAGGATCTACTGTTGTTACAGCTATATTTGCAGGCATTCTACATGAGGTTAATGGCCTCAGATGTGTAACAGAATCTAGGAAGTTTGATTCATCCCTACACATTTCATTACATATTCCAAGTAATTTCTGAAATAAGTGCTCTAAGAACCAAGAAATGCACCAGTTTTGTTCACTACAAGATTGTCTTTACAGTTTACTGACTTAGAAGAATTTAATGAGATGGGGTTATGTATGTGCCACAAATGCAAAAAGAAAATAAAGTCTGGATTCAAAAACTACCCAAGGTGCTATGCTTACATGGGAAAAGATTTCACTAGACAGCATATTTAAGACACAAAGTTGACACATCTGTACAATTTCTTTCATGTGACCTACATATTAAACATGAAATACTTCTTACTAAAGCCTGAGGACAGTGGCCCAGACAACTGCTTCTACAACCTTGCTGCAGTGGTGATGCACCATGGTTCCAGGTACATAGGCAACTCATGAAGGTCACTGGTTCCATTTTGATGACAATAGTGTAACACTGACAGATGAAGAGACCATTGTGAAGGCAAAAGCCTACATCCTTTTTTTACATGGAATGCCAGACCAGAGCTGGATCTGATAAACTTTAATACCTCATCTAAATCATTATTCATCAAGTATACTGGTGTTCTAGTTTGCTAGCTGCCGGAATGCAACACACCAGAGACGGATTGGCTTTTAATAAAAGGGGATTTATTTTGTTGGTTCTTCAGAGGAAAGGCAGCTAACTTTCCACTGAGGTTCTTTCTTATGTGGAAAGCACAGGATGGTCTCTGCTGGTCTTCTACTCCAGGCCCCTGGGTTCCAACAACTTTCCCCGGGATGATTTCTTTCTCCATCTCCAAGGGCCTGGGCTGAGCTGCAAGTGCTGAGATGAGGAATGCCAAGCTGCTAGGCTGTGCTATGTTGCAATCTCTCATTTAAACACCAGCCAATTAAGTCAAACGTCACTCATTGCAGCAGACACATCTCCTAGCCGACTGCAGATGTAATCGGCAACAGATGAGGTTCACGTACCATTGGCTTATGTCCGCAGCAACAAGATTAGGTATGCTCACCTGGCCAAGTTGACAACTGAATCTAACTAACACAACTGGACAAACATTTCCAATTTTCCATTGATACTTGATCCAAGATTTCATTTCACTATGCACTTTTCAGTTTTCTATTTTGAATTGTTTTTGTCAATGGCAGTATTCTAGTTTGCTAGCTGCCAGAATACAGAATATCAGAAATGGAATGGCTTTTAAAAGGGGAATTTAATAAGTTGCTAGTTTACAGTTCTAAGGCCAAGAAAATGTCCCAGTTAAAACAAGTCTATAGAAATGTCCAATCAAAGACATCCATCCAGGGAAAGATACCTTGGTTCAGGAAGACCAATGAAGTTCAGGGTTTCTCTCTCCAGTGAGAAGGCACATGGCAAACACAGTCAGGGCTTCTCTCTCATCTGGAAAGGCACATGGTGAACACGGTCAGGGTTCCTTTTTTATCTGGAAGGGTACATGGTGAACACGACATCATTTGCTAGATTCTTCTGGCTTCCAGTTTCATGAAGCTCCTTTGGAGGCATTTCCCTTCTTCATCTCCAGAGGTCCTGGCTGGTGGAGTCTGCTTCTTGTGGCTATGTAGTTCAGCTCTGATCTCTCTGAATCTCCTTCATTCTCCAAAATGTTTCCACTTTTATAGGACTCCAGAAACTTATCAAGACCCACCCAAATGGACAGAGACAAGCCTCCAGCTAATACAGTTTAAGAACCACTCTTGATTAAGTCTCATCTCCAGGGAGATGACCTAATTACAGTTTCAAACAGACAATACTGAATAGGAATTAGAAAAAATGACTGCCTTCACAAAATGGGATTAGGATTAAAACATGACTTTTCTAGGGTACATACATCATTTCAAACCAGTGCAGGTAGTGACTTATTGAACATGGGCACCAACTAGTTTTTGTGTGTGTGTGTGTTTTTTCACATGGGCAGGCATTGGGAATCAAATCCGGGTCTCCAGCTTGGCAGGTGAGAACTCTGCCTGCTGAGCCACAGTGGCCTTCCTGAAACCCTCAGCAGATATTTTGATTTGCTGCTTTAGTTGTAATAATTCAGTTTTTATATGTAGTTCTCAGAACTTGGTTCTATTATTTGATTTTTTATATTAATGTTTTCATTTCTCACTTTGAGGCATATTTACATCAATGCTTTTGTTACTCTCACATGCCTAAAGCATGATGTGTTCTAATTATGAGGAGCAATGTACATAAATGCTTGCTGCTTTTTCACAACTTTAATGGATATCAGGTTGACTCTAAATCAAGGATCATGTGCACACATGATTTGTGGCCCATGAGATTCAGAGTGACTGCTTAGTAAACATTCTTTTTGCCTGTAAAAGATAACTAAGAGGGCATCATTAAGTAGACCTGGTAATTTCCGCTCTTGATATCTCTGAAGGCTGATGGCTGCTGTCTTTCAGTACTAACTAAAAAAATGTGCTGGTTCATTTGCATACACAAGACTTAATCCCACTGGATCATGGGATAATCCTTTTACGGTACTGTTAGATTCAGTTCACTAGTATTTTGCTGAAGATTTTTACATCTGTGTTCATGAGGGATATTGGTCTGCAATTTTCCTTACTTGTGGTATCTTTATCTACCTTTGGAATGAGGGTGATTTTGGCCTAGTAGGATGAATTTGAGCATGTTCACTCCTCTTTAATAGTTTTGAAAAGTTTAAGTAGGATTAATGTTAATTCTTCTTTGAGTGTTCAGTGAAATTCTCTTGTGATGCCATCTGGTCCTGAGCTTTTCTTTGGGAGGCTTTTGATTACTGATTCAATTTCTTTGCTAGTTATTGAAAATAACTAGTATTGTTTTCTGAGTATGAATTTGTTGAGATCTGTATTTTCCCTTGAGTCAATGTAGATAGTTTGTATCTTTCTAAGAATTTGTCCATTTCATCTAGTTTACTTAATTTGTTTGGCATAGAATTGTTTTTATAGTATTCTCTTACAGTAACTTTTACTATAGTGGAGTCAGTAGTTAGATATTTGTAACCTCTCTCTTTTTTTTTCCTTCAGTCTGACTAAAAGTTTTTCAATTTTGTTGATCTTTTCAAAGAACTAATTTTGGTTTCCTTGATTTTCCCTGTTTTGTTGTGGTCTATTTCATTCATATTCATTCTATTCTTTATTTTCTTCCTTCTCCTTGCTTTGGGTTTAAATTGCTATTGTTTTTCTCGTCTTCCTATTTTGAAGTTAGGTCTATGGTTAGAAGTCTTTCTTCTTTTTGAAAGATATCATTTAGAGCTATAAATTTTCCTCTTGAACTGCTTCTCTGCCTGCTAAAAATTTATGTTGTATTTTCATTTACCTCAAGATATTTCCTAATTTTGTTTGTGATTTCTTCTCTAACCCATTGGTGAATCTAAGAGTGTATTGCTCAGTTTCTGCATATTTGTGAATTTTCCATTTATCCTTCTGTTATTGATTTCCAGATTCATTCTATTATGGTAAGAGAATATACATGATATGATTTCAGTATTTTTATATTTATTGAAACTTGTTATGTGACCCAAGATATGGTCTATCCTGGAAAAAGATCCATGTACACTTGAGAAGAATGTGTATTCTGTTTTTGCTGAGTAAGTATTATATTTATGCCTGTTAGGTCTAGTTGTTTTAGAGTATTTTTCAAGTCTCGTATTTCCTTATTGATCTTGTGACTAGGTGGCCTATCCATTATTGAAAGTGGCCTATTAAAGTCTTATAATATTGCAGAGCTGTCTCCCTACAAATCTTTCAGTATTTACTTCATATATTTTGGGGTTCTGCTATTAGGTGTTTATATATTTATAATGGTTACATATTCTTGTTGAATTGACTCCTATATCAGTGATATAATGAACATCTTTGTTCCTCATAACAGTGTTTGACTTAAAGTCTATTTTATATGGTACCCCAGCTCTCTTTTGGTTACTGCTTGCATGGTATGTTATTTTCTGTCCTTTCACTTTCAACCTATGTGTGTAATTAAATGTAATGTGAGTTTCTTGCAAACACAATTTACTTGGGTCATGCTTTTTGATCCATTCTGCCAAACTCTGCGTTTTGACTGGTGAGTTTAATCCATTTGCATTGAAAGTCATTACTGATAAAGTAGGGCTTCTTTTTCCCATTTTGCTACTTAATCTTTGTAAGTATTATACCTTTTTTGGCTCTCAATTCTTCTGTTAACACCTGCATTAATAAATATATATCTAACATACATACATACACATACATATATATAAATATATATTCGTATTTACAATCTTGAGTGCCTTCTCATTTCTATCTGGATATATTTTCCATCTATTTTTCTTGTAATTATGGTGGGGTTCAAATGTAACATGCTTAATATATAACAATAATTTCTTTGTTGGACATTTAGTCTCCCCCCCTTATAATTATAATTAATATGGTAGGGAGGATTCCTGTACACATGTATCTTTGTACAACCTGGACACTGACCAGCAGCTATGAGATTGCCCATTTCCTCTCATCATGACTGCAGGTGTGAATGAATTAAGTAAATGACTTAGGTAGTGTGGGACGTTCAGCCTGATGAAGTAGAAATAGCATAAAAGTAGGCACAGCAAGGTGGGTCTAAGAGAGCTGAACCTAAGTTCTTTGAGGACCGAGAATTCCAACTTGCCCTCCTCTTACAGCTTTGTTTTCTTGCTCTTTCTAATTCCCAGCAACTCTCTGACCATTCCACCTTACAGAAAGTGTTGCTGTTCCGTGACTTAATTATACCTCCTAATCATCCTGTCCACTGCCCTTTCCTCATTTCCTCTATGTGAGGTCTATGGCTAGTTGTTTATTTCACACCATGGTCTGGTCTTAAGAAAGCTGAGTTATGTTCACACATAGCATGTCTGCAAATACACAAGTGGTTTAAGTCTCACTTCAGAGCCCTGCGTTTAGATCCCACTTAACTGGCATTTGGTGGGAGTATGATTACTTCAATTTATTCCAATGGGAATGGAAATGGAAAGGACAGCAATTTATTTTCTATTCTGGTTAGATAAATCTATCAAACTGTGGTCAGGGATGTTAAAAATTCTCTAGGTTATAATTTGTACGCACATTAGGTATTTAGAATAAGTGAATGTTATATAGACATTCACATTCTTTTTTTTTATATACATGGACAGGCACCAGGAAGCAAACCCGGGTCCTCAGGCACGGCAGGCAAGCACTCTTACCTGCTGAGCCACCGTAGCCCGCCCGACATTCACATTCTTAACTGATTTGACAAAGAGGAAGTGTTTGCATAGAAGGAGCAAGTAAAGGCATGAGATGACATGGGGCTAGTGTTTTGGTAAAACAGTTTGAATGTAAACAAATATAGGTAACAACTCAGTTGGGTATGTTATGTCCTGTTAAAGAAGTCTAAGGCATCCTTCAGAAGTATCTGTGTTCTACATTTCTATGTTAGGTATATGTGTGTGTGTGTCTGTGTCTGTTAATGGGGTGCACAATAGGTTTCTTTTTCTTTTAGTCATTTGTAGTCTTGGAATTTAGTGACATATATCAGTTGGAATTTATATTAGTAGCATTTTTTTTAAATGCCAAAGAATTCTGGTTTTGTGCAACCTTTTTATTTCAGCTTCAGCTACTAATAAGCCTCTTGCTGCAATGACGTTTCCATTTTGAGTTGGTAATTAGATGCTACTGACAGATACACAACCTGGAAAGTTGATTCCTGGTGGCACCATGGTGAGAGGGCACATTCATACCTAGTATGTCACACTTGCAGGTGTGATTACAGGAGAACAGGCAGGGTGGTTTCTGCCTTATCTTTGATAGTTGTGACTGACCCATAGCACTACAGGACTTGCCTTACAATATTCAGCAACTTAGGAAGAGCCTTGCAGTGAGAAACAGGGACACAATGTTCTGGATTACACAATGGAATGAGGGGAGAAACTGGCAGCATCTTCGTGTTTGCTATTTTAGTAAAACCATAGTTTCTTGAAATAGTTTTGTGATTCATTTTCAATTATTTCCCACTATATGGTTTAGGATACAGAGTGATATTTACTCATATACAGAATAACAGGTGTTTGGAATAATTTTTAATTTATCAGTTGAATAGCTTATTTTCATAAATAACAGATTCTGTTTGGTTTTTTTTTTCATGGTATTTATTGGTATTCTTTGAATACAAGAATCTCATGTTATAGTATTGATCAATGTATTCACTAATATATTTCCATGCAGTAAACATAATTTTATACTGCCTAGTGACCCTTCTGCTGATATACATCTGTGACAAAATTGTCTCCAAGAATTATGGACTTGCCTTTTGTGTTACTTTTTTGTGTGTACCCTGTTCATACTAAGGTGTTAAGTATAATTGGAATATGGAATAATAGACCAAAAATAACAGCTAAATTGATCCTTTTTTTCTCTCAAAATCAAATGTTCCACTTGAATTGAAATAATTTGTGGTGAGAAGGGGAAAATGAAAACTCCACTGAAGTAGTTTCTTTATCTTTATAAATCATTAACTGGATCTGCTTGACAGTTTTCCTTCATTAGGGTTCAAAATCATACCTCCAGGATAAACTGCTTTTTAAATTAGCCACCATTATCATTATAAGTAAGAAAAAGGACCACAGTTTTTAATACAGAAATTTCAAGACTGAAGGTGTTTTAAGCAGCAAGCATCTTGGAGTTGCATGTCATATGAAGCTATTTATTATCCCTGTTCTAAATTATTATTTTTTCTTATTTTTAATAATATTTTTGATTCAGAACTGTGAATGCTCTGGGTACCAGAAGAAAGTTAGTATGACTTGCTTCAAATTATAAGACAGATTCCTCTGATGTGTATGTTATATTTGAAGTTATTTAAATTTGATCACAGTTATACTGTAAGGAATGACAGTTGTTTATCTAGAAGATATAGATATCTGACCCTATGATTCTCCTTTCATCCTGTACCAAGATAGTGTTATAAAATCACTTTCATTCTCATCACAACTAATTTATACTAAGTTGTTCTGGGTTGTGTATATTGCTGGAGATACAACGAGATTTTACAAAGGACTTATGAGCACAACCAGTATGAAAGAAGATATTTTTACTGCCCCAACCTCAATTTTCCTAAAATTACCTGTGATCATGACCCCAAACTCATTCTTTTTTCCCTTCTACATTTTCACAATGGCCTTTCTCTTAACTTGCAAATGTAAAGCATGTCTCTCATCCTTCCAGAGTGTTGCTGTGCCACACGTGTAAAATCAGCTGAGTGACTAAAGAATCACACACTATGAAATAATGGTGTCAGAAAAGCCTCCTTTCATCAAGATACTGTTTTAGTTTGCTAAAGCTGCTGGAATGTGATATACCAGAAATAGAATGGCTTTTATAAAGGGAATTACTATGTTATAAGTTTACAGTTCTATTGCCAAAAATGTCCAAATTAAGGCACCAACAAGAGGTTACCTTCATTCAAGAAAGGCTGATGCTGTCCAGACACCTCTGTCAGCTGGGAAGGCATGTGGCATCTCCTTGTCCCTTCCTCGTGGCCTCCATTGTTTTCAGTCTCTGCTTTCTGTGGTTTCCTTTCTAAGCACCTGCGGGCCTTCACTTAGCTTCTCTGGAGCACAACTCTGGGCTCTGCCTTGGTTAGTATCGCATGGGAAGGCACATGGTGATGTCTGCTGGGCTCTGTCCATGTCTAGGCATCTGCTCTCTTTTTTGGCCCTCCAAGCATTTCCAAACATTGGTTACTCCATCAGCTCTGAAACAACTCTTCTCCAAGGGTCTGCCCATGAGATTTCTCCAAAACGTCTCTCCTCTTAAAGGACTCCAGTAAATTAATTAAGACTCACCTTGGATAGGTGGAGTCACATCTTGATCCGTTTTAGTTTGAAAGCTGCCAGAATGTGATATACCAGGAATCAGAATGGCTTTTAAAAGGAGGAACTTATTAAGTGGCAAGTTTATAGTTCTAATGACACGAAAATGTCCTAATTAAGGGATGGCTATGAAAATTTCCAAATTAAGGCACCAGTAAGAGGTTATCTTCACTCAAGAAAGGCCAGTGAAGTTCAGGGTTTCTCTCTCAGCTGGAAAGGCACACGGTGAACATGGCAACGTCTGTTAGCTTTCTCTCCAGCTTCTTCTTTCGTGAAGATTCCTCAGGGGTATATTCCTTCTTCCCCTCCAAAAGTCTTGGGCTGAGTGGGCTCTCATGGTTCTCATGGCTCTGAAGCTTTTTTCCAAAATGTTTCCTCTTTTAGAGAATTACAGTAAACTAATCAAAATGCACTTGGAATGGGTGGAGTCAAATCTCCCTCTAATCAAAGATTAATACCCACAATTGGGCGCATCATGTCTCCATGGAGATAATCTAACCAAGTTTCCAACTTGGAATAGGGATTAAAAGAAACAGCCACTCCCATAAAATGGCTCAGGATTAAAATTTGGCTTTTCTAGGGTACATAATCCTTTCAAACTGGCACACCATCTAATCAAAATGCTACACCCACAATTTGGCATCCTGCATCGCTGTGGAGATAATCTAATCAAAAGTTTCCATCTTACAATATAGCATCAGGATTAAAAAAAATGGCTCCCCCTCCAAGATTGGATCAGGATTCAAACATAGCTTTTATAGGGTATGTAATGATTTCAAACCAGCACATTCCATCCTCTGGATCCCCAAAAAGCCATGTTCTTTCCATCCACAAAATACATTCACTCCATCACAATTTTACAAAAGCCTTAACATATTTCAGTAACAATACAAATACAATAAAAGTAAAAAAACAGTACAAAATCTTATCAAAGTCAGGCATGGTCTGTCCTAAGGCAGAAATTTCTCCTCTTGCTGTGGACATGATAGACTCAGAACAAATTATCTGCTTCCAATATACAAAGGATGCACAGTCATAGAATATATGCTTCTATTGCCATAGGGAGAAATTGAAAGGTAAACAGGGGTCCCTAGACCTAAACAGTTCTGAAAACCTGCAGGAAAAACTCCATTGGTTTTCAAAATCTGAGAGTCATTTATCCTTGGGAATTTTGAAAGCAGCAGTCCCACCCTTCCCAAGGGCCTATGCAGTGGCTTTTCTCTCTTTCCTAATGCTGGGATGAACTGCAATACTGGGTGCATTGGAGGGATCACCTTTCTCTTGGTTCCACCCTCTCTAAGCTTTGGGATAGTACCCAGGATCTCTGCTATATCTGAGGCACACACTCAACCCCTTCAGAACAATGGGGTGGCAGCCAGGCTTCCCCTAATTCCTAGTTTACATGCTCCACCCTCTCCAGGGCCTGGGGCAGCAAAACTGTTTCTGAGCATTGAGGTATAAGACTTGCTCTCTGCCTTTGGGGAAAACTCATCTCTCCAAGAGCTTGGGTGGGTTTGTTGTCTTGGCCTGAGGTTTTTTTGCTTCAGACCTTAGCATCCATGGTTCTGCCTCTGAAGTAATTTTTCCTTCCATTTTCCCCTTTTCTGTCCCTTTTAATCCAGACCAGCAGTGGTTCTATTTATACAGATCCCACAGTTTGTCAGTTTTCTATGTGGTGTACAGGGATCTTATCCATCAGACAATAGAACTTTCCACAACCCCTTTCTGGATAACTCCATTTCCAGTCCTAACTTTTCCTGTAATGACTGACTGCTTCCATGTGAGTTAAATCCTCACATGGGGTCCTATTCACTGGGATCTCCCTTTCTGGAAGCCCAGAATTTTCCAGACTATCAATTTCTGTTTTCTTTGTACCCAAGTGTTCAATTCTCAACTTATCTCATTCCTCTCACATTTTACTATGAGCTGCATGAAGCAGCCAAATTTTCCACATTTATTTTGGAAATTTCTTCTGCTAAATATCCAAGTTCATCACTCTCAAATTCTGCCTTCCATGCACAGAGAATGCCTTCCATCCAGTTTGCAATGACACATTCATCATTTCTGTCTAAAGCCTTATCAGAACTATCCTTAGAGTTCACATTTCTACCAACAGTCAAAGTATTCTAGGCCTTCATTATCAATCTGAAGAGGGCAGTAATAAATATAAACTATGACCTTGTGACCAGTACAGAAATGAGGATCATGATGGTATGAATATTTCCCCCTTGTTTTGTTATAAGTATGTTTGTATTTGCACATAAAGCAAATATTTTGTTTTCCTCTTATCATAGGATATAAATTGTATTGTTCATGTTATATTTAAGTTATAGGATATCAAGTTTAAGAGTGAATGTTACCTAAGGACTTTGCACCCTATTCTGGAGAGATTTAGTGCATTCCCAGTTGTATGCATGACAGTTGAGTGATGTTTGGCAAAACATATGTGTTTATTGTGTTCTGCTTAAAAATTAAGCATGTTTCTAGATGATTCACCTCAAGTTTACAAGAGGTGAACTGTGATGGTTACATTCTGGGGTCTACTTGGCCAGGTAATGATACCCAGTTGTCTGGTTAGGCAAGCACTGGCCTAAACATTGTTAAAAAGATATTTCATGGCTGGTTGATAAACCAGAGGACTGGATTTTTAGGTCATCAGTCAGTTGATTGCATCTGTGGCTGATTCATCTATTTGTAAACTAAGGGAGTGTCTCCTGTAAATGAGATAGTCCAAACAGATGGATTTGATCTTATTTGTTGAAGACTTCTAAAGGAGAAGACAGAATTTTCACTGTTTCTTATTCAGTAGTGAGTCTCTCCTGTGGAGTTAGTTGAGATTTTTTATTGGAGTTGCCAGCTTCACAGCCTGCCCTATAGATTTTGGATTTTTGCATTCCCACAGTTGCATGAGACACTTCTATAAATCTCATATTTACAGATATCTTCTGTTTGTTCTGTTTCTCTAGAGAACCCTAACTACTGCAGACACCAAAAACCCAACAGAGAGCTTTGTGCTTTGTGCTTCCCCTTTCTAATCTTATTTCTGTAAAGGATAAAATATAAAGGACATCAGGAATCAGATAGTTGACTCACATTGGTATAGCCATGAATAGAATTTGGAAGGCAGTTAGCTGTTAAAGGATGCCTGAAAATGTTTATTTAGATAGAAAAAAAGTGAAGCCAGCTTCATTTTAACAAATAAATCTTAATTTGGCTAATTGATTTGTTAATGAACATTGGCTTTGCCAGTTAGTCTATAAGGAGGACATTTTCAATAAATTGAATGAGCTAATTCACAGGTGCAAGATTTTGATGAAAATATATTCAACAGATTGTCTGTTAGGAGACAGTTTGCCCTGAGTATATCATGTTTCTGTATATCTGAGCCTTACTAGCTGAGAACATGTCTAAACAGTAAACAGCCTTGGAAGCTACAGATAGTGTATCCCTCGAAGGAGATTTGGAGACATACACCCCTTTCTGAGCACATTGGTTAAGTAAGGTGCTTTTATGTAAAAGAGTAATAGGCATAAGCGACACCTTTTTTAAGTCTTAGAAAAACTTTTATGATGTATTTCACAGAAACCAAGATGGTGAATGACTCTAAAAATAGGGTAGCAAATCATTTTGCAAGTATGGTGGTGAATCCAATTATTTGCTTTCAACAAAGTGGAAGGAGTAGCTATTAAGTGTCTGACATAGGTAAACATTTTTTTTTTTTGCTTATTACATGGAAGGAATGAAAAGAATTGAATCACTGCAAGAATACAACTTCTTCCATTTTCTATAAATATTAAAACTAGCAATGGAGTTGATTTGGCATGCTATTTTATTCTAGCAATAAGTAATATTGGTGCCATATATAAGAATTAACCCCAACAAAACTCTCAGACACTGAAAACAGCCACACCATCTAATTAAGAGGTGCATATTTTATAGATATTTTTCTTTTTCTTTTTTTTTTTTTCACATGGGCAGGCACTGGGAATTGAACCTGGGTCTCTGGCATGGCAGGTGAGAATGCTGCCTGCTGAGCCACTGTGGCCCACTCCATATTTTATATTTAGTATTTATTTATCAAAATTTATGTTGCATTATTATATATGAGTGTCATGGTCAGCTTCATGTGTCAACTTGGCCAAATGGTGGTACCTGTTTGTCTGGTTGAACAAGTGCTGGCCTGTCTGTTGCAATGAGGACATTTCATAGAATTAGATCATGATCACATCAGCTGCATCCACAGCTGATTCATTTGTAATCAATCAAGGGGAGTGTCTTCTGCAGTGAGTAATGCTCAATCTAATCACTGGAAGCCTTTGAAGGAGGATTCAGAAGAGACAGGTTTCTTCCTGCTTCGGCCGGCAAGCCTCTCCTGAGGAGTTCGTCCAGATCCTGCATCGAAATTGTCGACTTCACAGCCTGCCCTGTGGATTTTGGACTCTGAATTCCTGCGGTCATGTGAGACACTTTTATAAATTTTATATTTGTGAGAGTTTCCTGTTGATTCTGTTTCTCTAGAGAACTCTAATTAATACATCTTGGTACCAGGAGAGGTTCTTAAGAAACAGAATCTTAAAAATGGGTTTTTATGAATGGTTTTCTACTCTGACTAGATTCAAAGGCACTAAGAACTCTGATTCCCATAATCAGAATGACACTCCCAATCCATGGAGTGAGTTGGCAAAAGAGATAGTCAAAATATCATCATTTGATTCTCCTAATGCTTTGCTTGTGTGAAGCCAGACTCTGGGGAATAATGTTTTTGATACCTTTACAGAGTTTTGTGGAAATGAGATGTTGGCTGATTGTTGTTAGATACACTGGCTACATTAAGGGTGAACGGGATGGGTTTAAGGCTTAATATGAGAAGCTTAAATGCCATCTGACAGATGTAGACATTTCTATGAGTAAAGGAAAATATTATTTCCTGTAGCAATAGACTTGAGATTTCAGAATCTTATTGTTAGAGTAGCAACTTTACAACATAAACTGAAATCTCAATGTTGCATGGTGTCTGCCATTAAAGTGAGGGCATTGATTGGAAAGGAGTGGGACCCTGAAAAATGGGATGGTGACATATGGATTGATAATGATGTTGGGGGTGAGATTGAAACCCTAGGTCATGCTGAGTCTTCTTTAGATAACCCTGTAATAGTTTGCCCTAAGAATATAGCCACCCCACTCCAGCTTGCCTTGAGGAGTATGTCACCAACCTTCTCCTGAAGGGATTAGCCCTAGAGTGATTAATCCTGTTTCATCAGATGAAACTGTAAATGAAGGCCCTGAAGCAAATGACTTGGAAGATATTTCTACTTCTTTTTATGACCCACCCCCACCAACCCTCATTTCCTCAAGACCTATCAATAGACTAAAGTCCCAACAGGCCCATAAAGGTGAGGTACAAAGTATTTTGGAGGTACATTATACTCCAAAAGAACTGTGTGAGTTTTCCAATTTACATAGTCAAAAATTAGGGGAATATGTGTGGCAATGCATTTTAATGTATGGGATAATGATGGGAGGAATATAAGGCTGGATCAGGCTGAATTTATTGATATGGGCCCACTAAACAGAGATTGTGCATTCAATGTTATAGTTTGATGGGTTAGAAAAGATATTAACTGTTTGTTTGGATGGTTGGTTGAAACATGGATCAAAAGGTGGCCAGCATTACTTGAGATTGAAATGCCAGAACTGCCCTGGTATTATGTAGATGAAGAGATCCAGAGGCTTAGAGAGATTGAATGTTAGAGTGGATTTATCATGCAAAGCCTACTCTTACACCCCAGGAATGTCTGGAGGATGCACCTTTTACCAGAATGGTGAGAAATAAATTTGTGAGACCAGCACCGTCATCCCTGAAGAGCTCTGTAGTTGCACTTCTCTGTAGGTCAGATATTACTGTAGGAACTGCTGTCACTGAGCTGGACTCCTTAAACACAATGGGAATGATGGGACCCTGAGTTGGCAGAAGCCAGGTGGCAGCACTTAATTGCCAAAGACAGAGTAGACGTGGCTATTATAACAGACAGCAAACTCAAAGCAGGAGTCAAAATTATATGACTCACAGAGATTTGTGGCATTGGCTAGTAAATGATGTGGTATGTAGAAATGCAATAGAAGGGCAGTCTACTAAATTCTTGTTCAAGCTGTATGAACAAAAGAGTTCTAGGTCAAGTGAACAGAAGTCTAACCTGAATTACAGAAACACAGAGTCATGGCCCCTTAATCAATTTCCAGACTTGAGACTGTTTACAGACGCAGAGCCCCTTGAATGAAGGGGAGGCCAGGTCCCTTTGGGGGAGAACCCTATAACACTGCCACAAATTTATACTGTTAATCTTCCTCCAAGCCTTCCCCAAGGAGACCAACGGCCTTTTACCTGGGTAACTGTGCATTAGGGAAAAGGAAATGATCAGATATTTTGGGGAATTTTAGACACTGGTTCAGAAGTGACATTAATTCCAGGGGACCCAGCACATCACTCTGGTCCACCAGTCAGAGTGGGGGCTTATGGAGGCCAGGTGATCAATAGAGTCTTAGCAAAGGTCCTTCTCACAGTGGGTCCAGTGGACCCCAGACCCATTCTGTTATTATTTCCCCAGTTCCGGAATGTATAATTGGCATAGACATACTGAGCAACTGGCAGAATCCCCACGTTGGCTCTCTAGCTCATGCAGTGAGGACTATTATGGTAAGAAAGGCCAAGTGGAAGCCACTAGAACTGACCCTACCTAGCAAAATAGTAAATCAGAAGCAATACAGGATTCCTGGAGGGATTGCAGAGATTACTGCCACTCTTAAGGACTTGAAGGATACAGGGGTGGTGATTCCCACCACATCCCCATTCAACTATTCTATTTGGCCTGTGCAGAAAACAGATGGGTCTTGGAGGATGACAGTGGATTATCATAAACTCAACCAGGTGCAACTCCAATTACAGCTGCTGTTCCAGATGTGGTATCATTGCTTGAGCAAATCAATACATCTCCTAGTTACCTATGCAGCTATTGACCTGGCAAATGCTTTTTTCTCAATAGCTATTAGTAAGGACCACCAGAAACAGTTTGCTTTCAGCTGTCCAGGTCAGCAGTATACTTTCACTGTCCTACCTCAGGGGTATATAAACTCTCCAGCCCTATGTCATAATCTTGTCTACAGGGACCTTGATCATTTCTCCCTCCCACAAGATATCACACTGGTCTATTATACTGATGATATCATGTTGATTTGGCCTACTGAGCAAGAAGTAGCAACTATTCTAGACTTACTCGTAAGGCATTTGTATGTCAGAGGATGGGAGATAAATCCAACAAAAATACAGGGGCCTTCCACATCAGTGAAATATCTAGGTGTCCATTGGTGTGGGGCATGTCAAAATATCCCTTCTAAGGTAAAGGATAAGTTGCTGTATCTGACCCCTCCTATGACCAAAAAAAGAGGCACAATGCCTAGCTGGTCTCTTTGGATTTTGGCAACAACATAGCCCTCATTTGGGTGTGCTACTCTGGCCCATTTATTGAGTGACCAGAAAAGCTAATAATTTTGAGAGGAGACCTGAGCAAGAGGAGGCTCTGCAACAGGTCCAGGATGCTGTATAAGCTGCTCTGCCACTTGGGCCATATGATTCAGCAGACCCAATGGTGCTGGAAGTGTCAGTGGCAAATAGAGATGCCGTCTGGAGCCTTTGGCAGGACCTTATAGGAGAATCACAATGCAGACCCTTAGGATTTTGGAGCAAAGCCTTACCATCTGCTTCAGATAACTACTCTCCTTTTGATAAACAACTTTTGGCCTGCTACTGGGCCTTAGTAGAGACTGAATGCTTAATCATGGGCCACCAGGTTACCATGAGACCTGAGTTGCCTATCATGAGCTGGGTGTTGTCTGACCCAACAAGCCATAAAGTTGGGTATGCACAGCAGCACTCTATTGTAAGATGGAAATGGTATATATGACATAGGTACAGAGCAGGTCCTGAAGGCACAAGTAAGTTAAATGAAGACGTGGCCCAAATGCCCATGGTCTCCACTCCTGCCACATTACCTTCTGTTTCCCAGACCAGAGATATGGCCTCTTGGGGAGTTCCTTACAGTGAATTGACTGAGGAATAGAAAGCCTGGGCCTGGTTTACAGATGGTTTGCAGATGCAAGGTCAGCAATATACTTTCATTGTCCTACCTCAGGGATAAATAAACTCCTCAGCCCTATGTCATAATCTTGTCCACAGGGACCTTGATTGTTTCTCCCCCCACCCGCCCCCCAATATGGCACCATTGCCCGAGGTGATCAGCCAGCTACATGGTGGCAGATTGATTACATTGGACCACTCCCTTCATTTCTGGGATGTCACTGAAGGACAGTGGTGAGGGGAAATCCTCCCAGTGGGCAGAACTTCGAGCAGTGTACCTAGTTGTTCATTTTGCTTGGAAGGAAAACTGGCCAGAGGTGCATTTCTATACTGACTCATGGGCTGTTGCTAATGGTTTGGCTGGATGGTCAGGGACTTCGAGGACCATAATTGGAAAATTGGTGAGAAAGAGGTCTGGGGAAGAAGTATGTGGATAGACCTTTCTGAGTGGGCTAACAACATGAACATATTTGTGTCCCATGTGAATGCACACCAGAGGGTGACTTCAGGTGAGGAAAGTTTTAATAATCAAGTGGATAAGATGACCCATTCTGTGGATACCAGTCAGCCTCTTTCCCCAGCAACTCCTGTCATTGCCCAATGGTCTCATGAACAAAGTGGTCATGGTGATAGGGATGGAGGTTATGCATGGGCTCAGCAACGTGAACTTCCACTCACCAAGGCTGACTTGGCTATAGTCACTGCTGGGTGCCCAATCTGCAGCAGAGACCCACACTCAGCCCCCCGATATGTCAGCATTCCCTGAGGTGATCAGCCAGCTACATGATGGCGGGTTGATTACATTGGACCACTCCCTTCATGGAAGGGACAGCAATTTGTTCTAACTGGAATAGACACATACTCTGGATATGGGTTTGCTTTCCCTGCACACAATGCTTCTGCCAAAACTACCATCCGTAGACTTACAGAATGCCTTATCCATCATCATGGTATTCTGCATAGCATTGCTTCTGATCAAGGAACACACTTCACAGCAAATGAAGTGCAGGAATGGGCACGTGAGTATGGAATTCTCTGCTCTTACCATTTTCTCTGTCATCCAGAGACAGCTGTTTAATAGAATGGTGGAATGGCCTTTTGAAAACTCAATTACAGTGCCAACTAGATGGCAATGCCTTGAAAGACTGGGGTAATGTTATCCAGGAAGCTGTGTATGCTCTGAATCAGTGTCCGCTGTATGGTGCTGTTTCTC
The DNA here is from genome assembly GCF_023851605.1 of Tamandua tetradactyla. Taxonomy (NCBI): domain Eukaryota; kingdom Metazoa; phylum Chordata; class Mammalia; order Pilosa; family Myrmecophagidae; genus Tamandua; species Tamandua tetradactyla. Next base: position 93,488,223 of record NC_135333.1, on the reverse strand, counting down.
CTATAACAAGGATCCATGGGTCCAGGAACCTAGGGGTGGAAATAGGAGTGGTACCACTCACTATTACCCCTAGTGATCCACTCAGAAAACTTTTGCTTCCTGTCCCTGCGACCCTGAGGTCTGCTGGTCTACAGGTTTTGGTTCCAAAAGGGGGAGTGCTTCTACCAGGAGAAACAACAGTGATTCCATTGAACTGGAATCTAAGACTGCCACCTGGTCACTTTGGGCTACTCATGCCCTTGGATCAACAAGCCAAGAAGGGGATTACATTATTGTCTGGGGTGATTGACCCTGACTATCAGGGAGAAATAGGACTGCAGCTATACAATGGAGGTAAAGAAAAGTTCTCTTGGAATATAGGAGATCCCCTAGGGCATCTTTTAGTACTACCATGCCCTGTGATTAAAATCAATGGAAAACTGCAACAACCCAATCCAGGCAGGACTACCAATGGCTCTGAAACTTCAGGAATGAAGGTTTGGGTCACCCCACCAGGCAAAGAACCATGGCCAGCTGAAGTGCTTGCTGAAGGTAAAGGGAACATGGAATGGGTAGTGGAAGAAGGTAGTGATAAACATAAACTACGACCATGTGATCAGTTACAGAAATGAGGACTGTGATGTTGTTTTGTTCCTGTTATACTATTTAAGTTGTAATATATCAAATTTAAGAATGAATATTACCCAAGGACTTGCACCCTATCCTGGAGAGAGTTACTGTGTTTCCAGTTATATGCAGAGTTGAGTATTGTTAGGTGAAAGAAAAAGATATGTGTTTTAATGTTTTTATTTAGAAGTTAGGTGTGGTTTAAGGTGATATATATAACCACCAAGTTGACAAGGGGTGGACTGTCATGGTCAGCTTCATGTGTCAACTTGGCCAAGTAGTGGTACCTGTTTGTCTGGTTGGGCAAGTGCTGGCCTGTCTGTTGCAATGAGGATATTTCATAGAATTTGATCATGACCATGTCGGATGCATCCACAGCTGATTCTACTTGTAATCGGTCAAGGGGAGTGGCTTCTGAAATGAGTGATGCTCAATCTAATCATTGGAAGCCTTTTAAGGAGGATTCAGAAGAGACAGGCTTCTTCCTGCTTTGGCCGGCAAGCCTCTCCTGAGGAGTTTGTCCAGACCCTCCATTGAAATTGTTGGCTTCACAGCCTGCCCTGTAGATTTTGAACTCTGCATTCCTGCAGTCATGTGAGACACTTTTATAAATTTTATATTTTTGAGTGTTCCCTGTTGATTCTGTTTCTCTAGAGAACCCTAAGTAATATAATGAGTAACTATGACAACTTAATCCAATTAATGTTAACTTTATGGTCAAAGGGAAAAAATAAATTTACTTGCATATTTGTCATGTAGACATATAAGACAATCAACAAAAGAATTTCAGATATACAGATGTTTTACACTAAGGTAAACTGCTGGGGAGGAAATGAATGGAAATAGGAGTTTCAGGAGGAAAAGTTTGTAAAATAAGCTCATTCACATTTGTGTAAATAGAATATCATGGTCTTCAAATCACTATTGCATTTAACTATCACTGACTATACATAAAAGAGTGATCTTTGCTTATTTTATAAGGCTGTCACTTATGCACTGGAAATTAGATCCTTTTAACTAATTAAAATTATGGCAGAAAACTTTTGGTATCAGTTTTAAAAGGTGAAACTGAGTATGTTGGTTTTCAAAATTATTTTAAGAAGTATGTGAGGGGAAAAAAGACAAAAGACCACCATTCTAAGTGCTACAGAATGCTTGATGGTGGGTCATAAGAGGTTTCTTCCTTTTATTAAAAAATATAGACCAGTTAAAAATCTGTGCTAATAGTAATGTGGTGACAGTTATTGGAAGAAGAAACAAATGAATAGGACAGGTAACTTGCCTAGTTCAGTTTGTAGAGAAAGAGTGCTTAAAACTGAAAGGAAACTTGGGCAATGTGGTCACAAACAGATTGAGCTTAAACTGAAGGCTAAGAAAAGGTGAATATCCTTTAATAAATGAACCTTCTAAATGGTTTCAACAGACTTTGACACTAGTTGAAAAGAATCCACAGAAATATAATAAAAGAGTTGTATATTTGTTTAGAAAAGAATGTTAGAGAAGCCCATTTGCATTCATAAGAATATGAGAGAGGCATAGGAAGGAGGAGAGGAAATTTGTTTGGAAAATCAAATTATACTAGGAAATGAAAACCAAAAAAATAATTTAAGTAGTCCCCAGTTCAGGTTTCTGAGAAGGAAGACATGAAATAGTAAAAATGATGCATTATGTATAATATAAGGAGGGAAAAATATACATAGAGACACACAAACAATATAGGAGAAAAGGAGTAATGGGAAGTCTCCCTCTTTGAAGTGGAAAATGAAAAACAATAAATAAATAATAATAAATGATACTAGAAACAATGGCAAATTTAAGTAATTTTCTTTTTGGCTTAGATTAATGTGTTGATGTGATGTAATTAGATTATATTCCCTGTTATTACTTTTTAAATTTATATTCCATGTTATTTACACACACAACAAATAATGAGAAACTGCTGCTTGCAAAGCACTCTGTTAGGTGCCAGTGGGTTTGTATTTAGACACAATTTGGTCCCTGCCCACAGGCTTAAAATCTGAGAGAGAAGCAGAAAAACATGTAAATGAGTATAAGAGCTATTGGTATGTTATGATTTTCTACTTGTGTAGACAAGGAAGAATTCATTACACTTACTCCTTTTCACAAATATTCATGTGCCCGTTATGGGGCAGCACTGAGAGAGGTGTGGGGTGTAGCGGTAATGACCCCAGACCCAGAACTGCCCTCCTGGTAAGGCAAGGAGGGGTGCCTTGACTGTACTGATGACATGTGGAGTTCTACCAGCTCAGATCCACCCCTTGGATGGTGGTGTTTTACAGCTTAAGATAAAAATAGATGCTATCCATTTGCATGCATTTTTCTTTTATTTTGAGTTGATCTTTTTGTACTTTCCAGAATCTTATAGTTCAGAACTTTTTTATTAGAGAATTAAGTCCACCTATACTAGTGTGACATCAAAGCATTTCATAGAATATCCCTTCCAGTTTTGCCCCCCCTTCATTCACTCCATACTTTTAACAATTGATACCTTCCCTTCCATAAGTATTCCATACTGTTCCCCTCCATTACCCTTAAGCTCCTTCCCTTTTTTAAAAAAACACAGAAAATAAGAGACTTTCAAACATCCCACAGCCCTATCATCTAAAATGTTAATATTGTCTCGGAATTGCTTTAATAAGTAAAAGAAATAAAATACCTCAGATCAAGTCCCTTGTGATGCCTATATGATTCTTTCCCCCTTGCTCTCCCCAAAGGCAACTACCGTGATTGACTTGGCATTTATCCTTCCAGTCAATTTAAAAATTATTTTACATACAAACATGTTCTGTAAACAATATTAAATATTTATTTTTAAATCTACAAGTTTAAGATATTCTTCCTCCTCCTTCTCTAAAACAGAGATTCTCACTCCCTTTATTCCTTTTTACAAAAAAATTTTTTTTCTTATTATGTTGAACAATGCATATTCTTTGCAAAAAAAGGTTAAAAATCAATCAAAGAGAGGATAATCACTTACAATCCTACTACCCAGAAATAATTACTATTAGTATTTTGGAATATTACTTTATGGTATTTTTTAACTTTTCATTTTTAAATAATTTCAAGTTCCCGGAACAGTTAGAAAAATATTTCAGAAACTGTACATAGAACTCCAATGTACCCCCACCTGGTACATAGATTTAACTATTAGCTTTTTGTCGCAGTTATGGTTTATCATCTGTCTGCCATCTATCCATCAATATCTTTCATCAATTTTCTAAACATTTGAGAGTAAGTCACCCACATAATGTTGCTCTAACACTTAAACAATTCTATCTACATTTCTACTCATTTATGTAACTACTTTAGTACAGTTATCAAGTTCAAGAAATTTAATATTGACATAAAGTATAGTGTCCATATTCCAATTTTTTCTATTATCCCCATAATGTTCTTTTGGGCATTTTTTTCCTTCATTGCTAGATTCAGTCCAGGATCGTTTATTGAATGCAATTGTCACTATCTCTTTATTTTCTTTTTTTAAAAATTGGGGCATCATATATGTAATGTAAAATTTCCCATCTCAACCACTCCTAAGCATAGCATTATGTCATTAATCACAATCACAGTGTTCTATTATTACCACCATCGATTACCAATACTTGGCCATCACCCCAAATGGAAACTAGGTACCCATTAAGCATTAACTCCCTAACCTCCCCCATCCTCAGCCCCTGGTAACCTTTAATCTACTGTCTGTTTCTGTAAATTTACTTATTCTGGATGTATTATATGAGTGGAATTATGGTATTTGTCCTTTTGTGTCTGGCTTATTTCATACAGCAGAAGGTTTTCAAGGTCCTTCTATGTTGTAGCATGTATCAGAACTTCATGCTTTTATGGCTTATTCATCTGTTGGATGCTTGGGTTGTTCCCACCTTTTGGTGACTGTGAATAATGCTGCTATGAACATTGATGTACAAATATCCTCAGAGTCCTGCTTCCAATTATTTTGTGTATATACCTAGAGGTGAGATTTCTGAGTCATGTGGTAGTTCTATGTTTAACTTTTTGAAGAACTGCCAAATTGCCCATAGCAGCTGTGCCTACACAATAGCTGGACATGCCTACTAACAATGTAAGAGGGTTCTTATTACTCTGTGTTCTCACAAGCACTTGTTATTTTCCATTTAAAAAAAAAATACAATAGTCATTCTTGTGGGTGTGAGGTGGTATGTCATTGTGATTTTGATTTACATTTCTTTAGTGGCTAATGATATCAAGCATCTTTTTGTGTGCTTAATGGTCATTTGTTTATCTTCTTTGGAGAAATGTCTATCAAGTCCTTGGCCCATTGTTTAATTGGGTGGTTTGTTTTTTTGTGTTGAGTTCAAGTTCTTTGTATATTCTAGATATATTTATCAGATATGTAGTATCCTAATACTTTCTCTTGTTCCATAGGGTATTTTTTTCTTAATGCCATCTGCACAAAATTTTAAAATTTTGATGACGTTTGCTTGAACTTTTGGAGTAAAGTCAAAGAATCCATTGCCTAATATAAAGTTCTGAAGATATTTCCCTATGTTTTTGTCTAGGCGTTTTATAGTTTTACGTTTTATATTTAGATTGTTAACCCATATTAAGTTTTGTATATGTTGTGAGCTAGGGGTCCATTTTCACTCTTTTGCTTGTGAGTATCCAGTTATCCCAGCACTGTTTATTGAGGAGACTCTTTTTTCCCCATTAAGTGAAGCTTGTCACCCTTGTCAAAAATCACTTGGTCATAGATGTGTGGATTTATTTCTGAACACTCAATTCTATTACATTGGTCTATATGTTTATCCTGGTACCACTACCACACAGTTTTGATTACTATGGCTTTCAAATAAGTTTTGAAATTGGGACATGTGAGTCCTTCAACTCTCTTCTATTTAAAGATGTTTTTGACTATTTAGGGTGTCTTCCCCTTCTGTATGTAGTTGATGATTGGGTTTTTTGATTTCTGCAAAGAAGTCTGATTAGAACTTTGATTGGGATAGCTTAACTCTTTAAATCACTGTGGGTGATATTGATGTCCTAACAATATAAGTCTTCTGGTCTATGAAACAGGATATCGTTCCATTTATTTAGGCCTCTTTAATTCCTTTCAGTAATTATATATAGTTTTCCATGTACAAGTCCTTTACATTCTTGGTTAAATTTATTCCTGGATAATTTCATTTTTACTAGCATCTAAAACAATAAAATGTTATCTGATTTCTATTTTAGTTTGTAAGCTGCTGGAATGCAATATGCCAGAAAATAGAAGAGCTTTTAAGAAGGGAATTTATTAAGTTGCAAGTTTACAATTCTAAGGTCATGAAAATGTCCAAATTAAGCCACTAACAAGAGGTTACTTTCACTCAAGAAAAGCCGATGATGTCCAGAGCCCCCTGCAGCTGGAAAGGCACCTGGCTGGCTTCTGCTGGGGTCTCTGGCTTCTGGTCACCTCTCTCAGCTGAGAGGGCACATGGCAAGATCTGCTAGTTTTCTCTCCTCATTTCATAAGGTTTCTCCAGGAGTATTTTCCTTTTGCATCTCCAAAGATCTCTGACCATATGGGCTCTGTTGGCACTGAGCTTTTTCAAAAAATGGTTCCCTCTTAAAGGGCTTCTGTAAGCAACCCCACCTTGAATGGGTAGAGACACATCTCTATGGAAACCATCAAATCAAAAGTTACCACCCACAATTGGGTGGGTCACATCTCCATGGAACAATAAAAATGATCCCACCCAGCAATATTGAATGAAGATTAAAGAGCATGGATTTTCTGGTATACATGACAGTTTCAAACCAACACAATTTTCCTTTTGGATTGTTTATTTCTAGAATATAGAAATACCACAAATTTTTGTGTGTGTTGACTTTGTACATTATCACTTTGCTGAATTCATTTATTAGCTCAGTAGCCCTGTAGATTCTTTGAGATTCTCTCTGTATAGGATCATGCCATCTGTGGATGGATAGTTTTACTTATTCCTTCCCAGTTTAAATGTTTTTTATTTTTTTCTTGGCTAATTTCCCTGGCTAGAATTTCCAGAACAATGTTGAGAAATAATGGTGAAAGCAGGCATCCATGTCTTATTCCTTATCTTAGTGATGTTACTTTTTGGTCTTCTACGTATTGTTTTAGGCTCTTGTTCCTTTGTTCCTGTTGTTTTCTCTACCTTAGATGCATTTCTTTTCTGGCCTTGAATGTGTGTGTCCCTGACTTTTGCTTCCTGTAGACCTCTTTATCTATCCTTATAGCTCAGTTCACAGTTCAGCCCTTCCAAAATGACTTCCCAGTCCTCCAGTCAAAATCACTTTCTTCTGCATCTTCCTATGTCATTTAGTTAGCTTTATGATGTGTGCAGTTTCCTGGTGTCATCATATAAAAAATTCCTTGCACAGGGTCCAACAAATAGCTATTTAAAAAGAAATTCTACAGTGAAACTAGTAATAGATAATTATTCACTGGAATAAAATGTTTAGTTATTGAATCTGGCAATGTACACTAATTGAATTGCAGTTTGTGCCTTGTGTAGACATATTGTGGTTGATTGCAAGCAACTTGTTTGCCACAAATTTATCCCCTCTGTGGCTATCCCCCTGGCCCAGAAGCCCCAGAAGAAGATGGGACACAAAGTCAGTGTTCAATACATGCTTGTGGGTTTTGTATTAAGAGGTCAGATAAACAGCTTCTTAGTGTATTCACTCACATGATAATTGATTTGGCTCTGGCATCAGTGCTAACAGGTCTGACATTTTATCCCCCTTTTTGAGTCTCTGCTCCAAGGGATGCTAAATTCTTCATAGTGGGGCACATCTGGCCACCACATTCTGCTGCTACTGCTGCTGAAGCTTCCCAGTAGGACCTAACTGGACTGTGGGGTGAGATGCAGGCTTCATGGTGTCATGAGAACATTATTAGTTATGCTTGCCCAGCTTGTGTTTGTCTCACTCCAGCTTGCTTCTCCCAGCATCCACTTGGAGTTTGTGGTGTCATTTGTGTTTTGTACATCTTCAGTCAGACTGTGATGATGTCACTCTAGATTCAGGGCCCTGGCTTTGCTTCAGACTCATTGCTTATGAGTCTGGCTCTCTGTTCAACCTTGCAGGTGAGGCTGAACTAAGTGCTTAAGGATCTGGGTGTGTGGACTGAGCAGATCTGGCCCTCCCACAGACCATAAGTTTGTGGGGCCTGACACCACAGTGATACTGCACTCCCCTTGCCCACCTCCTTTAAATCACTCCAGCCTTCTTATTTCCTGTTCCTCATGGATTCATGGATCACTGGGCAGCATGTGGTCTATCAGCAGCAATGTGGTAACAGCTTCCAGCTTTCTGCTCCCAATGAAAATATTCAGCTATGTCTATGGGTTCCCAGCTTGTTCCCATTGTCTATTGCTGCATTATAAACTGCCCCAAAACTTAGTGTCTTAAGAAAATTTTTATTATATTTCATGATTTTGTGGGTTGGGTACTTAAGGCACATGAGGGATCATTTATTCTGCTCCATGATGTGGGGAGTCTCATCTGTGATGCCCCCAATAGCTGAACCCTGGAACAATTGGAGGTGGCTGGGCATAGTTGGACTTAGGTGGAGGCTCAGTGCTCTAAGCACTGCATGAAGCCTGCATCTCACCCCAAGTTTCAGTTAGGTGCTGCTGGGAAGCTTCAGCAGCAGTAGCAGCAGAATGTGGTGGCCAAAGAGAGGGAGTGAAAGCAGGGAGCCCCTTAATGTATATACCTGGAAACTGGCACTATTTTCATCATATTCATTTGACTTTGAGTTACAGGGCCAGCTGAGATTCAAGGAAGTGGTTCACTGGAAATCAAGCTTTCACAGGTGTTCTAGTTTGCTAGCTGCTGGAATGCAATATACCAGAAATGAAACAGCTTTTAAAAGGGAGGAATTTAAGTTACAAATTTGCAGTTCTAAGGCTGTGAGAATGCCCAAATTAAAGCAAGTCTATAAAAATGTTCAAATTAAGGCACTAACAAGAAATTACATTCACTGAAGAAAGGTTGTGAAGTTCAGGTTTTCTCTCTCAACTGGAAAGGCACATGGTGAACATGGCAACATCTGCTAGCTTTCTCTCCCGGCTTCTTGTTTCATGAACTCCCCTAGGGGCATTTCCTTCTTCATCTCCAAAGGTCTCTGACTGCATGGGCTCTCTTGTCTCTCGTAGATCTGTCGTGGCTCTCTCCAAAATGCTTCCTCTTTTAAAGGATTCAGTAAACTAACCAAGACCCACTTGGAATGCGTGGAGTCACATCTCCCTTTAACCCAATGTTAATACCCACAATTGTGCAAGTCACATCTCTGCGGAGATATTCTAATCAAGTTTTTAGCCTACAGTGCTGAATAGAATTTAAAGAAATGGCTGCCTCCATGAGATGGATTAGGATTAAAACATGGCTTTCTAGGGCACATAATCCTTTCACACCAGCATGACAGGTGTATAGCTTGGTACAGAATTTTTCTGTCTGTGTATCCATCCATATTTCTCCATATAATTAAATGTTTATATAGACATATAATAGATGTATCAAATAATCTAATGAATTTAACCCAAAACAAGCATTCATTTGAACCTTAAATTAATAATGTGCTGTCCACAAGCTACACAAGGAAGCTTGCCATATTGCTTTATGGCCCCAAATCCTTAGTATGAAAGAGAGTGGAAGAGTGAAAAGAATGAACATTTATTGAGTACTTATGATATACTGCGTTTTTTATACGGCTTTCTATTTAATATGATTGTATGAGATTTCTTATTTTTACAGATAAGAAAACCAAGTGGAGGATTACAAAAACGGCCACAAATTCCTCCTCTCCCATAAAAAATCAGGTTGGATATTTAGCAGTGGTGGTAGTTAGGTCAGCTTTGGCTGGGCAAAAAGGTCCAGGCATAGTATCCATCTCAGCCGTCAAGGATATTTCTTTCATGTGCCCATTCTGCCAGCATTTAGGGTGGCTGATTGCAGAGGTTCCCTTATGTCAACGGTCTGAATCAGTTTGCTCCCTGGTTGTACAGTATTGTCTAGCAGGCATTAATATGCAGAATGAACATCATACTTCATACCCACTTCCTTATAACTGTACACACACCTCTACCCAAAACATCCTTGTTTTAAACTTTCAGTTTTACTTCTTCCAGGCTCCTGATCAACCAGTTAAGCCATTTGTCATTGGCCATAATTCCATATAAGCATTAATCCTAATCTACTTCTCAACACAACTTGGACAACTGCGTACACTACCTTAAGCTCTTCCCGTTGTAAAGATTTTATCTTGTCATTCTCTTTAAAGGCTACCCCTGAGTGGGGCTATACTAGCTATCATCCATTCTTGCTGGGGGTAGGGGGCAGTTTCAGAAGCTTCCATTTGATATTCATTCCCCATTATGATAGTGCTTACCACATTAGTTAAGGATTTCAGATGGATGTTGTGCCAACTACTAAATATGTATATTCCAATAATATATTTGGGGATTTGATAATCAGGTAGATCCATGAATCTTGTGTACTCACTGTGAACTGGACCTTGACAAGGAATCCCCTTATTATCTCACTCCCTTATGCTCACATATTACAAAATAGGCTATGGTGAAGGTTCAGGACTCCAGGTCAGCTCAAACCCTATGTGCAATGGTTCTCAAAATATTTGGATATTTTCCTTTTCCCAGTGTACAGTTACTCAAGTAAATGGCCATGTGTTCCTTAGGGTGGGATTGGGGTAATCATTTCTGTGTTCACTTGCTATGTTGTTAGAGGGTACTTCTTTATAGGGATTTATCCTCCTCATCAGTTAGTGGGTTCTGTGTCTGAAAACTCGTTCATGTCTAGAAATTCAGAAATGCATACTGACTTTTTATTGAAGCCTCCTCCCTCAGAGTCCTGATTATTCATGCCTGATTTATTTGGATGATACAATCTGACTAGTACTTTCACTGACTTTCCATCTTTCTGGACCCTAGTGATACTGTATTCAATTATCTAAACTTCCTGTGACTCAGGTCCCTCTAGCTGTCCTTCTACCTTGCTGCTCGTTATGATAATTGGACTCACCTGGGTTTTGTCAATTAAACACTACTAAGTGTACTTTATTGTTTTGAGATCCAATCTTTCACATTGCTATCAGTGAATCTAGCAGTGTAACAGCCTCTCCAACTGTCAGCCCTGGTCTACAGAGGAGAGCCAGTACTGAACTCTTAGTGATTTTGGCAATACTCTCATGAGTTTTTCCTTATGGCTCCACTAAATGGTATGCCCTCTAGGCCTTCCTGGGGAAAAAAAAAGACATCTGGTGGGTTTTCAGGCTTTACATAATATATTAGTCAGGATTCTCTGGAGAAACAGAACCAAGAAGACATATCTATAAACATGAAATTTATAAAGATATCTCATGCAACCATGGGAATGGAAGAGTCCAAAATCCATAGAGTATGCTGTAAAGCTGGCAGCTCTGATGAAGGGTCTGGATGAACTCAATGGGAGAGGCTCACTGACTGAAGAAGCTGTGAAACAGTTTCTCTTCTTCCTTAAATGCCTTCAACTGATTAGATTATCTCATTGGTGGGAGCTTTGCCTTACTTCATCAAAGATGTTTTCAGCCACAGATGCAATCAATTGACTGATGATTTAATACACAAGCCTTCTAGTTTGTCCACCAGCCATGAAATATTCTTGTAGCAATGGTCAGGTCAGTGCTTGCCTGACCAGACAAGTGGACATCATAATGTGGCCAAGTTGAAACCAGAACCTAACCATCACACCCATCACACATAGTATGTCTACTTCTGTGTGTCCAGCTCCAAGACTTAATCCATTTTCTACCATCTGTTATGACATCTCTGGAAGTTCCTTCTCACTTAGCATGGACCATGGCTTGTTCCATTCTTGGAACCTTCCTTAGAAAGTTCAAACCATGTCTTTGCATCCTTACCAAGTGTTAGATAGTGTATCCTAGTAGAATGATTCCAAATTATTAATCTCTTCCTTGTCCAACCTTATGTTCTGGCCTTGTTGATCAAGCACCATCAGAGTACAGCCATATGTGTAATCTTATGGTTTATGCTGTTTCAAACTGGCTAGATCCTGCAGCAACTTTGAGATATAGTCCTTTTTTCTGAGGGAGCTAATGTTGCCTTGTGGAGGGGAGAGATCAGCATTATCTTCAATCAAGAGTATGTGTGGGGGGTTGTTAGCACTCAATAGGGAGGGGTGAGTCCACTTCTCTAGATTTGGAGCATTCTTGGGATTCAAAATTTTCTGGAGGTGTCTTAGTTTTTTAGGGCTACCATAACTACACCAATACCACAAGCTTGATGGCTTCAAATGGCAGAATTTATTGTCTCAAATTTCTGGAAGCTAGAAGTCAGAAGTCAAGAAGTCAGCAGGGCAATGTTCCTCCTGAAACTTGTGGTGGAGAATCCTTCCTTGCTTTTACCTAGCTTTTGTTGGTCAACTGCAACCCTTGGTGATCCTTGGCTTGTGGCAATCTCTGTCTCGTTGATTATATGACCTTCTTACAGATGTCTGCCTGTCTGTGTCCATTTCTCCCTTCTTTACAAAGACATCAGTCATATCAGATCAGGGCCCATCCTTATCCAGTTTGGCTTCATCTTAACTAATAACATCATCAAAGATCCTGTTTCCAGATAGGGTAACATTCCTGGGACTGGAGTTAGGTATTGAAGATATCTGTTTTGGGGGACACAACTCAATCCACAACAAGGGGTCATTGACCCAGATATTTCATCGTATGTGTCAGGGTCCTATTTTTCCCTAACCAGGGTCCTGACCTTGGCATGGCAAATCAGGATGGAATGAGAACTTAACTTTCTTGGGAGGTGGGCTGCTACTCTGACAACTAGGTCCTGGGTCTGTTCATCAGCTTCCTCTGCTCTCCTTGTAGGGGTGAGAGCCTGTTTGTAGGCTACCAAGGAGACTCTGGCTCTCACATGCAGTAGCTTTCAATTGGCATAATCCTCATTATTTTCCTACCTCCTGCCACTCCTGTAATATTTAGCATAGCAATAACCAGCAGTTACCTTGTACCTCCCCTATGTATATCAATCACCAGATAATCTATTTCCTTCTATTAGTATACTCTTCCAGTTGGCTACTGCTGAAAATTAAAAAAATTGAACTGCCACATTATGCTAGGAGCTCTCCGTGTTTCATCTACCATTGTGAGAGGGTTCTTCTATCTGAACAGGGAGTGATCCAAGATCCAGATCCAGAACACAAACTGGAACCTGTTTTGGGCACCACTCATGGTATTAAGTGTTGTAGTTTGGGTTCCAGGTAACATACTCTGAAATTAGGTTTAACTTGCAAGATTTTCCTGAAGAGTGTCTACATTAGTTTGTTAATGCTGCCAGAAAACAATATACCATACATGGAATGGCTGTTATAAAGGGCATTTATTACAAGTTTACAGTTCTAAGGCCATAGAAATGGCCAAACTAAGGCATTCAGATAAAGATACCTTAACTCCAAAGAAAGGCCAAAGTCTGTCACATGGGAAGGCTTGTGGCTGGCATCTGGTGGTCCTTGTTCCTGGTTCCATTTCTTCTAACTTCTGATGCCAGTGGTTTCCTCTCTAAGTGTCTGTGGGCCTTCACGTAGCTCCTAGGGACACAATTCTGGGTTCTGGCTTGCTTAGCATCTCATGGAAAGACACACAGCAATGTTTTCTGGGCTCCAGATGTCCCTGTCTAGGCATCTGCTCTCTCTGTTGGCACTCCAAGCATCTCTGTCTGCTCTGAAGTAATGTTCTCTAAGCATCTGCATACTTCCTAAATTGCTCCTTCTAAGTATGGTTAGTGAGCCTAGCCAGTGCCCATAGATGTCACTAATAGTTGATAGTACAAGGCACAATAGAAGAAGAAAGAGATTGAGGGTGGGAAAGATAAAAATGGAAGCACGCTGTTGAATGGAGCAGTAATCTGGGGTCACATGGAGTGAGAATGACTCTCCCAGGACTATCCAGATTGGCTGGTGCTGCTTCCAAATAAGTAAATGATACTCTAAGATCTGTCTCTGTGATAATATGGCAGTAGGACTAGGTATGATCAATACTTTTAAAGATCTATCATGTAACCTGCATGATTTGCTTCACCGTGAATAGTTTTTAGGCAGTTGATCAAAAAGGGAAAGCTATCATATTTGTCACAGGTTATAATCTCATCAGTGTAACTTATACTTTAAGATTCACCAGTGAAAAGGTGCTACACATATCCGTTGCCTCTAGCTCTTTATGTCATGTGCCCTTCTCCAGATTCTGGCATATATTGTCTTTAGGGCTTTCTTACCGCACATCCACTCATTACTTCCCAATGTGAAACCCCCTTGGCATTACTTCTGCTGTGACTATACAGCAATAAGGCACATTATTATTATGATTAAAGATAAACACATCAGTCATGACTAAAATAGCCAATGGTTGTTATCCACAAAGCAGCACTGCTTACATTGGAGCCTGTTCATTTCCTTTAGTGATGCTGCTGAGAAAAACTGTGAGTTGCCTATTAGAATTCCTCAGAGGGCCAGTGTGAGTCACAATCGAAAATTGTTACTTTATTGTCATACATCATATTGAAACCAAAGCACAATTTTGTTTGGTAGTCCATTTAATTAAAAAATTGCAAAGTATAGGCATTTTAATGTCTGGAATAGTAATAAGAACATCATGGCATGGCATATGGGAAGTTTCAGCACATACTGAAAATTTCTTTCCCTATTAAATCCATAAATAGCAACCATTTGACATTCAGACTCCAAGTCAGTAATTATAAGGTGAAATCACTTTTGATCTTTTTCTTTACATGGCTGATTTATTCTCTTTCCTTGTCAGATGAAGAATTTTACCTTAAAAATATTCCTCCTTCCCCTTTTAACGTTTCCCACTTCTTTATTTTCCTTGACAGAAAGATGACAGTAGCTCTACTGAATGGCAACAAGCTGGGATATGTTGTTAAATTTTAATCACCTTCCTGCCTGTGAGGTTCATAATTGGAGATCATTTAATGGTGCCTGATCTCTGTTGGCTCTCTGTGAAAGACGAAGAACCATTTGGACTGAAGCTCATTTTGAGCAGGATTTTATGCCAAATACCCTAGTACCCAAATGCTTTGAGTTCAAGGACTTAATTTGGGCTTATACTAGATTTTCTTTCTTTCTTTCTTTTTTTTCCTTATCCAATGGGTCGGTTGTGCTGTAGAAATGGAATGATTGGCCAGTCAGCCTTACTTATCAGAAGTCAATCAACCAACTCCCTTGCTATCATTTTTCTACCCAAATGTACCTTTTTAGGTCCCTCTTAACTTCTTCAACTTTGCTGTGCTGACAGTAAATTGATGTGATGACTGACTCTAACCTGATACTCTCTCACTTGGTCCACTTCAGAGCTGTTTTAATTTTATCTGTGAATTAGTATCTCCTGTGGTCTTTTGACTCTCCAGCCACTGTTAGCTACATTCTTTTCTCTTTTTCATCTTATCATTATAGAGACAAGACTTTTTTTTTTTTTAAGAAATAATTCATCATAGCAAACTTCTAGGTCATAGAAGGAATACTACTACTGATGCATCACATAAGAAGCCTCATAATTCATGACTTCCAATTCTGTTCTTTTAAAGAAACTCAGTGTGTTAGTCAGGATTCTCTAGAAAACAGAACCAACAGGAGATATCTGTAAATATGAGATTTACAAAGGTGTCTCACGCAACTGTGGGAATGTAAGAGTCCAAAATCCACAAGGCAGGCTGAGAAGCTGGCAGCTCTGATGAAGGGTGTGCCAATTTGAAAGTATTATGTACCCCGAAAAGCCATGTTTTAATCCTTATTCAATCTTGTGGTGACAGCTGTTTCTTTAAATCTTGATACAGTACTGTAGGTTGGAATCTTTTGATTAGAGTATCACCACAGAAGTGTGATGTTTGATTAGATGGAAATGTGACTCCACCCATTCCATGTGGGTCTTGATTAATTTACTGGGATTCTTTGAAAGAGCAAACATTTTGGAGAAAGAGCCAGAAACAACAGAAACCTCAGAGCTGACAGAGAGCGAGCAAACAGAAACTTCAGAGGAGAGCTAACACAGACGCCGACATTTGGAGAACAGAGACACAGATGTTTGGAGATACTGGAGCCCAGCAGACATCACCATGAAATGTTAAGCAAGCCAGAATGTGGAGAGAGCCGAGGGAAGCCCAGAGATGAAAGCCAGCCATGGAGAAGCAAAGTGAGGAATTCCCACAGAAACAGAGGCTGAAAGCACAGATCCCAGGAGCAAGGACCAGCAAGGGACCAGGGTGCCTTTCCAGATGACAGAGGTGTTCCAGAAGTATCAGCCTTTCTTAAATTAAAGTATCTTTCCCTGGATGCCTTAGTTTGGACATTTCCATTGGCTTAGAAACTGTAAAATTGTAACTTACTAAATTCACTTTATAAAAGCTGTTCCATTTCTGGTATACTGCAATCCAGCAGCTTAATAAACCAGATCAAAGGGTCTGGATGGACTCCACAGGAGAGGCTAGCTATGAATAAGCAGTGAAAAAGTCTCTCTTCTCCCTTAAAAGACTCTGACTGATTGGATTGTCTTGTTGGTGGGAGACATCCCTTAGTTGATCACAGGTGTAATCAGCCACAGCTGCAATCAACTGACTGATGATTTAATACACCAGACTTCTGGTTTATCAACCAGCTATGAAATATCCTTGCAGAAATGGTCAGGCCAGTGCTTGCCTGATCAGACAACTGGGCATCATGAATTGGCCAAGTTGACACCGGAACCCAACCATCATGCTTCACATTCACATCCAGCATCCCTGCGTAAGTGGAGACATTTGCTCATTCTTTCCTCATCCATCTAGTCAATATATATTCATTCTGTGCACATCACCCTGCTAGGTATTAAAGATATAGAAAAACATACAGAAAATAAAACAGGTGTGGTTCTTGTCCTTGAAGAGCTTATAATCTGGGGAGGGGTGGGGGGACAGATACCAAATAAGTAATTACAGGAATACTTGATTGTAATTTTGATAATTGCTATAAAGGAGGTAGGTAGGGTGAGAGCATGTTACATGGAGACCTGACCAGTAATGACTGATATTTATTGAGTGCTGGCCATATGCTGGGCACAGGGCTATACTGTTAGTAGGTATTGTCATTGAATGCACACAACAGTTCTCAGTGGTGTGTTATCCTCATTTCATCAAAGAGAAAACAGAGATGCAGAACGTTACTTCCTACAGTCAAACAGCCCAATGGAGCCAAGATTTGGACTGATGTCTTTGTGACTGCAGAGACAAATGGTTGCCACTGATCAACACTGCCTCCATGGAAGGCAGATAGTACCCAGAATAAGGAAACCTCCCAGCATGTCTGCTAAGGGCCTGATCTCACATTTATACCTTGGGACACTACACCACCTCCACAGTTCTGAGGGTTTTGGGGTCAGTGTCCTGTGGTAGGATTAAAGATAGCCAGAAATTCTTTGATACTGTCCTCACTGAATGACAGGGTCTACCTTTCCTTTAATTCTGTGGGTTCTGTGACTTCTAAGTCAACAGTAATAGAGAAAGCTTCACTAAGAAAGTTTTCTGTCCTCGGGCTTAAAAATCTGACAACTTCTCTTTCCCATCTCTTGGAACTCATGCTGTGTTCTAATGAAGCTCAAGCTGGCCACATGGAGCTTTTATATTTAAAAGCTCCATTCATTTTGAGTTGGTTTTTGTATATGGTATGAAGTAGGGGTCTAACGTCATTCTTCTGCATGTGGGGATCCAGTTTTCCCAATACCATTTGTTGAAGAAACTATTCATTTCCCACTGCATATGCATAGGATCCTTGTCAGGAATCAATGAACCATAGACATGTGGGTACAGGAAATATTTTTAATGAAAGACAAGCACCTGAAAGCTCACTTTTTCTTCTTTCTTTTTAAAAATTATCATGTATTTTAATTTGTTTAAAAGTAGAATCCCATAAAGAGAACCTGCATACATACCCTTTACTCTATGAAATCATAAGCCATACTTGCTTCATCATTTTTTTAAGAAAGAAAATTGTACTTAAAGTTGAAACTCTTTGAATAGTCCCTCTGATCCTAGTCACCTCCCTTCCTGGAAGAAACTGGTCCTGAATTTGGTGTATATCACTTATATGTTTGTTTTTATACTGTCACTTAGTATGTACATGATTACCTGTCTGTTTCCATTTCACATTTCATTTTGAAATATATCCTTGATACATGTAAACATTGTTTATTAACTTTTAATTGCTGTATAGTATATTATTGCTACAAATAGTCAATCCAGTCTTCTGTTGACAGACATTTACGTGATTATAATTTATTTTGTTAGGAATAAATATTTTAGTGCATATGTCCCTGCACATGTATGAGAATTTCTCTGGCATGTGTACCTAGAATTCTAGCAGCAGAAGTATGTAGATAAAGGATAGAGACATTTTTGTTGTTCTAGATTCAAGATTCAGTAAAATTGCTCTTCACAGGACCACAGCCTTTCACAGTAATGACAGCTGTACATGAGAGTCCTCTTTGCTCCACATTCTCATCAATACTTTATGATATCATTTGTTTTAACTTTTGACAGTCTTATAGGCATGTATTTGTAGCTCAGAATGATTCAAGAAAGAATATGTAATCATATTCTGAGCTATAGTTTATGCCATAATGATCACATATGGATACTGATTAAACTAAATATTGGGAGAGAATAAACTTTGGAGGATGCAGGAGAAGGGAAGTTTGTGTGTGCGTGTGCATGAGGGTAGTTGATGGTGATGATGATGTAAGACAGCCAAATCCTTGTCTTCTTTAAAAAGAAGTCAATGTAGTGTTGAAAATTGAAAAATCAGGTACCAACAGTATACTTGCATTGTTTTAAAACATGGAGGTAAATACCAGAGTTAAAAAAAAAAAAACAGAACTAAAATAATTGAAAATATCTACCTCAAGGAAGTAGAACCTGGGAAAGGGATGGAGTGGACTGAGGGATCCTGTGTCTTGGTGCAAGGCCTGAGGTACTGGTTGACTTAGTTTTCCCTCAATTACATGTGCAATCAGGAACAATGGAGCCATCCATCAACACAGCCCTCACAGCCTGGAAGCCCCCATCTCTACCCCCTGCTAGTGTGCTCCTACCAGGAGACAGAACAGGAGGAAGACTCGGGTGCCTGTCATTCCCATTGCTGCTGGAACTCAACAACAGTGAATTTCCAGTGTCTAGCTAGTGTTATGTGTGATGGCTGGAGGAGCGAAGCATTGAGTGACCTTACTTCCCTCCTTCTCTCCTTTTCTTCCTTCCTTCCTCTCTTCTCCCTTTATTCTTTCCTTTCCTATATTAGGTTAGAAAAAGGAGTAACAGAAGGGACAAAGAGAAGTGAGTGAAAGCCCTACTGCCTGCCATCATTTGGAAGCAGGGGGGTGAGGTTTGGGTCTGTGAAACCTCAATGAAGAAAAGCAAACATCATTTTGTTTAATTGATAAAGGTCCCTTTTAATCACATGGTATTTCTAATCATTTGGAACACTCAGAAGATTCCACTTTCAGTCTCCTAAGTTCTCCTAGGACATAATTTAAGTAGGATTTGAATAGGAGCTAGTACTTTGAGACTCAGTTGAAGCAGAAATAGTTTCTGTTTAAATCCTGGGAAGGGCAGGCAATGGTAGCTCAGTGGCAGAGCTCCTACCTGCCATGCTGGAAACCTGGGCTCGATTCCTGGTGCCTGCCCATGTTAAAAAAAAAAAAAAAAGATAACATGCTTCATTTATGAAACAGAAAAAAGACCAGATTAGCATACAAAGAGGCAAAAATTCACCAATACCAAGGTGAGTAAATGCCCAGTTATTTTGAGTCCTCAAAATCTGTGCAATGTTTGATGGTACAACTAGGCCAAGTCTCACTAGACGTCAAGTTTGAGAAAGATGTTTTCTTATTTGAAAAAAAGAAAATAATTTTATGAAAATGTGAGGATGGAGAGCAGCGGTTGTATACTTCTTGCTGTGTTACCTTTACTATGGTCCTAGCGTCACTGATACTAGTTTAAAAACAGCCTGCAACAAAGTGTTCTCATTAAGCCACCTTTTCCACATTTCTTCTTTTTCTGCTGCTGTTTCTCTTTTGTTGCTAGAGCCCCCACAGGTTTCTGGTGTCCTGGGGGTGTGATGTTACTTGAAGAGGCAGATACTGTGGCTGTGCTGCCAGGTCTTGGAGAGGTGGGTGGACTGCTCACAGTTCAGCTGACATCTAGATCAGATGACGTTCCTGCGGTTGTTTCCTGGGTCCCTTTCCCAACCCGATTCTTAGTTTTACCCTTTTATTCTTCCTTGGCAGTGAAAACATTCTCTCATTGGTAATTATCTTTCTGGATCTGGGCTAATGTTTGGGTCATGATCCTTAGGTAGTCTTCGTATTTTTCAGATCTCCCTGTCTTTGCTCCTTTGGATAATTATCGCCAGTGACTTTTCCACCCTTCTTCCAAATGTACACAGTGTCAGGAGAATTTTAAGAGCTTCAACATCTACTTTTAGAGACACGCTATCCAACCAGGGTAAGTGTTTAGTAAGAACATTTTCTTTTTTTTTGTATCTGCAAGTGAGTAAGTAGAAATAAACTGTGCCAGGGTGTGAATCTCTATTGGATTTTGTTTCCATAACTATTTGCTGTCACTAATTTCCTCATCTGTCCACCCACATTTGAGTTGGAAGTTTGTAACTTCTCTTACCCAGGACAAATGAGCAGGAGATATGGGCTAAGGGTTTTGATGCCAGTGGATAGCTCGTGGAAGACCTCAATGACACTATCAGTATCTTCCTCATGGTTAACAAGGTCAGTTATGCAGATACCATGCGTTGCTTATGTTTTAACACCTCTATATATTCAATATTAAAGAAACTTTTGGAAATATTACCTTGGCAAATTTTCAGCTGTGCCATAGTTAGCTTAATTTCGGCTGCATTTTCTGGGTGCTGATCTGAAAATTCCTGGAGCAAGTCTATTGCTTTTATATGTTTTTTTTTTTCACAGCACAGCTGGACAGCTTGGTATAACACAGACAGAAGATTCTCAGGACATTGGGACTGTAGTCTGGCAGATACTTTGCAGCATTGTTCTGCCTGGTTTGTGTATATAGCAAGTACAACTTTGTTAAATTCTATAGCTTGTAGTTGTTTCTTAGAAAGCTTAAACTCTACTCCCTCTGCATTGGCTAATTTCACCTACTTCTTTGAGTCAAAGACATTTTGGTCCTTGTTAACTGTAATGATGTTATTTGCAGTTACAACTAGTAATCTCATATCTGTTGGCTTTAATTTTATTATCTGATTGTAAAATTTCAAATCTGCCCATGACCCTGAAGTTGCAGAATAAAGGCCAGCTGACTGTGAATAATGTCCAGTCTGTCTTTGGTCTTCCTAAGTTCCATCACTGTCTTCTGATAATGAATGGCAGGAAATATCTCTAGCATTTTGTAAGATTTTCATTTCCTGGTTCAGCTGGCATTGTCTTATCAGTTCTCATGCAGCACTGTAGCACCGTTCATGTATGCCTTCCTGGAGACCCAAGTTCTCTAGAACCACCCTTTCCCAAATGCTTTGAGCTGCAACAACTGCTGAAAGGTTTATTTTTCTCTCCTCATCATAATCATCTTGGGAGTTTCAGATAAGATGTCTGTATACAGCTAAGCATTCATCATAGCATTCCAACAAACATAACATTTGCCCATAAAGCTCCTTTAGTTTGCCTCTGGCTGGCACTTTCTGTTGTCTTCAAGATATTCTCAATTCTTGTTCAGCCTACAGTCCCAGTGTGCCTTCTCAAAGGAAAGAGAGCTATTGGCTAACACTTCAGTGTGAGTGTTGATAACATTCAAGGATTCCTTGAAATTTTCATTCTGGGTAAGGCACCCACTTTACAGTGCAGGATAGTAACATCATCCTTGTTGATCTGTAGTATCTTGTCCTGAGAAAGGAAGTGAAGTCATTATTCTGGCCATAACAGTGCATTTCGCCCCAGAGCACAGGCACCCACTCCCACCCTCATCCCCCTACTGCTACTCACAACCTTGGAGGAGGTATGGGGAGAACGAACATTTTAAAGCTTTACTGGTGGAAGAGCACTGGGCATCAGAGAAAAGGTATCCTCTACCTCCTCTCTGTTCTTTATGTTTGATTTGAATTTGTTACAGTACAAGTATATGCCCAGGGGACTCTGGCTTTGAGAAATTTTTTGAAGAGGCAGGAAAACACTTTTAAAGCATGGGATTTTCTGCAGGCTTTATTGATTTATTTTTGTCTTTTCTGAATCAAGCATGAAAATTGAGAAAGATTTACCAGCACAGGGACTTACAGTAAGATGGCAGAGTAGAAGAGGCCAGGTTGTCCCATCTCTGTGCAATGAGAGACGTGATAGAAAAATGACCTGGGTGGTGGATCCTGGGTGCAAGTGATTATGGAGGGTTTTCTGCCCTGCATGGGGAGGCCCTGGGTGAAGTACAGGGAAATTGGGATGGAGAGAACAGGGTGAATGTGCTTGGTCATGATTGCGCCTACCCCTGCAGCTGGCTTGGGGTGATTTTCCCTTCAGCTTTGTAGCTGGGAGTACCCATGGCAAACTTGGAAAATAGCTGGTGAGCTTTCCCTGTGCACAGACTCCACTCGGTCAGCATAAAGTGCCTGCTCCCTGACCTTGTGACACATTGCTGTGGGTGCCTGTTCTTTTTTTTCTTTTTTTTGGCAAGAACAGGGGGTCCTTCCCAGGGGAGGAGGGGGGAAAGGGGGAGATGTGGAGTGTGCCAGTCTGACATCCAACTGATGAAAGAGACGTGTTTGGGCCTTGGTGTCACTCCCCTTCCCCCACAGAGGCCTGAAGACCACAGATGTGTGAAGCTGCAATGCCCAGTCACACAACCCAGCATCATCCCTGGGGGTGGAAGGGGGTGGCCAGAATCTGGGGGCCACTAGATCCATTGGCCACACAGGAGGAGTCTCTGTTGGGGTATGTGTCATTTATTTCCCAGCCCAAGAGTTGGTGAATTTTGGGAAATGCTGGGGTCAACGGCCCTGGCTAGAGCCTCAGATTCCAAATCTTAGATGTAGGAGGGAAATAACCTACAAAGTAACCTTATTAAGACATTAACATGCCCCATCCACAACAGAAGGCTATAAAGCATGTGATGGTCCAGGTAGACATGTCTCAACCAAATGACCAAATTAAATCATCCAAGGGGACACAGAACATGGAACAGGTATTTAAACTTGTTCAGAAAGAAGCAAAGAATAACATGAAGATACTGGGGAAGCATAGAGACGAGGCAGATATGGCTCAACCAAATGACCAAGTTAAATTATCTGAGGGGACTCAGGATTCAGAACTAATTAAGGTTGTTCATAATGATATGAAAGATATCAAGAGGTTATTAGAGGAGCATAAAGAAGAATTTGAAAGAATAAATAGAAAAATATCAGACATCACTGAGATGAAAGATACTGTAGACTAAATTAGAAACCTACTAAAGATCCATAATAGTAGATTTCAAGAGACAGGAGAAAGAATAAACAAATTAAAAGACAGGGCAAGTGAACTTGAACATTCAAAAGAACAAATGGCAAAAAAGATGGAAAAAATGCAACTTGATTTCAGAGAAATAATAGACAACATGAAGTGTACAAATAGAAGAATTGTTGGTGTCTCAGAGGGAGAAGAGAAGAGTAAAGGTATAGGAAGGCTAGTTGACGATATAATGGGGGAATACTTCCCAAACCTTATAAAAGACATGAACGTCTAAACCAAACAAGCCCAACAAATCCAAATAGAATAAATCCAAATAGAACTTTTCAGAATACCAAATCTTGAAGAGAGGCAAAAAGTTATGAAAACAGCAATAGAAAAGAGATTTATTACATTCAAGGGAAACTATATAAGACTGAGCTCAGACTACTCAATAGGCACCATGGAGGTGACAAGGCAGTGTTATGATGTATTTAAGATTCTGAATAAGAAAGATTTCCAGCCAAGAATTCTTTGTCTTGCCAAGTTGTCCTGCAAAATAGGTTCATCGGCTGCACAGGAGGAGTCTATGTTTATCTTCACAGATAAACAATGGCTGCAAGAATTTGCTAACAAGAGACTTGCCCTACAAGAAATATTAAAGGGAGCTCTGTTGACTGCAAAATGACTAGAGAGGAAGGTCTGGAGGAGGGTACAGAATTGAAGAGTATTAGCAACTTAAAGTATTAAAAGTGAGAAAGGAAAAAGAATATATAGACTTGATAAATAAAAACTATAGGATAGGGAGAATTTTGGGAAGATTACCAAATAGAGTAGCTCGTGATTAGCCCTCCTCCATGGAAAAGTTAGAGAAGGAACATGAGAGTGACTGAGGCCATGATTTGGGAATGCAGCTGACCTGAGAGAGCCTTCTGCATCACAATAGGGCAGCCCTAGGTGCAGAGGCTGAGGAACTGAGAGGCAGAAAGCTGGAACCTGGTGCGGAGTTGCAGAGTTCACAGGAGTGCTTGGACGGGAGCCAGGGATGGGGAAGTAAGCTAGGCCATGTTCCTTGGGCATGCTACCCTCACCAGCACAGCTCCATGACCAGTGACTCACCTCACACTCCATGTACCTAAACCCTATCACCTGCTCCCATTCCCTATGCTCCAGGCACCCCCACCCCATCAGCTCCCAGTACACATACCTGCCCCCCACCCCCACCCCAAGTGCAGCTCAACCCATCTTTCCTGTACCTCTCCCAAGGACTACCTCCCCCTCCCTGTTCCCTGCAGGCTGTTGCCAGCACATAAAGGCTGCAGGCACTAACCTCTATACCCAGGCTATCCCTACCCCCTGCTCATAGTGTTGCACAGCCTCACAATGTCCCCCCTGAGCACTGTGCATCAGTTTACAGCACTCTTAGACCCATGCATGAGCACAGGCCCCTAATCACACCATTCAGCTCTGGAAACCTCAATTTACAGCAGTCCTTAGCCACAATTCCCAGATCTGAGAAAGTGATGACCTGTGCAGCTGGATCACATCTGCCCTGAATTCACAAAAATATAATGCTGAACTGCTACCGCAGTTCTACACATGTGCACAAAGGGCCCCATGCCTTAGACTAGTGCACACCAGGGTTATGCCCCCCAGACTGGTGCACCTGCACAGCTACATCCTCCCTGGCTATTGGGTGCCCACATTCACAAAGAGCAGTGTAACATCCCCAACCTGTGCCTATACCTGCCCTGAAACAAATCATTGCACTGAATGCCCCACCCTGTACCCTGCTCTCTGCTGTACAATCATCCCACAAACACAAGACCTTAGACTGCTGAAAGAAATCAACTCCCAAAGTAAATCAATCAAGATATTTACATACCACAAAGACAGTGAAAGGTCACTAAGCATACCACAATGCAGACAGATATAGCCCTGCATAATGACCAAATTAAAACACCAGAGGAGACACAGATGTTGGAACAACTAATCAAAGATGTTCATACAACTCTACTTAATAAAATAAGTGGGATCACAAATGACATAAAGGAGATCAGGAAGACAGTGGAAGAGCTTAAAGAAGAATTTGAAACAATAAATAGAAAAATAGTGAGTATCACAGAGATTAAAGACTCTGTTGACCAAATGAAAAAACATACTAGAGGCATACAACAACAGATTTGAAGAGACAGAAGAAATAATAAGTAATATAGAGGACAGGGTAACTGACTTCCAAGACTAAAAACAGCAAGTAGCAAAAAAAAAAAAAATTGAATTGGATCTCAGGGAAATGTTAGACAAAATAAAGTGCATAAATATAAGAATCATTGGTGTTCCAGTAAGAGAAAAGAGGAGTAAAGGGCTAGGAAGAGTAGTTGAGGATATAATGGGTGAAAATTTCCCAATCCTCAAAAAGAACATAAACATACAAGTCAAGTAATCCCAATGAACTCCAAATAGAATAAATCCAAATATGCCTTCACCAAGACACATACTAATCAGTCTGTCAAATGTTGAAGAGAAGCAGAAAATCCTGAAAGCAGCAAGAGAAAAACAATCTACTACATATAAGGGAAACCAAATAAGACTGATTTCAGACTACTCAACTAGCATTCTGGAGGCAAGATATAGTGGTTTGATACATTCAAGATCTTGAAAGAGAAAGACTTCCAGCCAAGAATTCTCTACCCAGCTAAACTGTCCTTCAAAACTAACGGAGAGATTAAAATTTTCACAGACAAAGAAGTCCTGAAAGAATTTGTCAACATGGGACCAGCCCTACAAGAAATACTAAGAGGAGTTCTGCTGGCTGAAAAGAAAAAGACAGGAGAGGGAAATCTGGAGGAGGGCACAGAATTGAAAAGTACCACAAAAGATAATTTAAAGAATATAAGGAGAAAGAAGGAAAAGAATATATAGATCTGACAAATAAAATAAAAAAGATAAGATGGTGGAATCAAGAAATGTATTTTCAGTAATAACTTAAAATATTAACAGACTAAATTTACCAATTAAGAGACACAGATTAGTATAATGGATTAGGAAACATAATCCAGCCATGTACTGCTTAAAAGAAACTCATCTTAGACACAGGATGCAAACAGATTGCAAGTCAAAGGATGGAAAAAGATTTTCTATGCAAGTTGTAACCAAAAGAAAGCAGGGGTAGCTACACTAATATTGGGCAAAATAGACTTTAAATGTAAAGACATCATAAGAGACAAAGTAGGACACTATATACTAATTAAAGGGTCAATTAACCAAGAAGATATAACAGTCATAAATGTTTATGCTATCAATCAAGGAGCTCCAAAGTACACAAGACAGACATTGGCAAAACTGAAGGGAGTGATAGATGTTTCAACAATAATAATAGAAGACATGAATACATCACTCTCCTGCATAGATAGAGCAACCAGACAGAAAATCAACAAGGAAATAGAGAAATTGAATAACTTGATAAATGAATTAGACCTAACAAACATGTATAGGTCATTACACCCCAAAGCACAAGGATATACATTCTTCTCTATAGCTCATGAAACATTCTCCAGGATAGATCATATACTGGGGTACAAAACAGGTCTTTATAAATTTAAAAACTTTGAAATTACTCAAAGCACTTTCTCTGATCACAATGGGATGAAGCAGGATCTCAATAACCAACCAAAGAATGAGAACATTCACAAATACATGGAAATTAAATAACACACTCTTAAACAACCAGTGGGTCAAAGAAGAAATTGCTAGAGAAATCAGTACCTATCTGGAGATTAATGAAAATGAGAAGACAACTTATCAGAACTTATGGGATGTGGCAAAGGTTGCACTGAGAGGGAAATTTATTGCCCCAAATGCCTATATTAAAAAATGAGAAAGAGCAAAAATTGAGGACTTCACAGTATACCTGGAGGAACTTGAGAAAGAACAGCAAACTAACCCCAAAGCAAACAGAAGAAGAGAAATAACAAAGATTAAAGCAGAGATAAATGAATGGGAGAACAAAAGAACAATAGAAAGAATAAATAAAACCAAAAGTTGGTTCTTTGAGAAAATCAATAAAATTGATGGGACACTAGCAAGACTGACAAGGAAAAAAAGCAATAGGATGCAAATAAATCAGAAATAAGAAGGGGTGTGTTACCACAGACTCTGAAGAAATAAAATCATAAGGGGATACTATGAACAACTATACACCAACAAAGTAGACAAAATAGATGAAATGGACAAATTCCTGGAGACACACAAACAAGCTACAATAACTCAGGAAGAAATAGACAAGGCCAACAAACCACAAGTAAAGAGATTCAATCAGTCATCATAAAGCTTCCTACAAAGAAATGCCCAGGGCCAGATGGCTTCATAGGGGAATTTTATCAAACATTCCAAAAAGAACTAACACCAATCCTGCTCAAACTTTTCCAAAAAACTGAGGAAAAAGGAACTCCACTTAACTCATTTTCTTAAGCTAATAGCAGTTTAATACCAAACCACATAAAGATGATATAAGAAAGGAAAACTACAGGCCAATCTGCCTAATGAATATAGATGCAAAAATTCTCAATAGAATATTAGCAAATCAAATCCAACAACGCATTAAAAGAATTATACACCATGACCAAGTGGGGTTTATCCCAGGAATGCAAGGATGGTTCAACACAAGAAAATCAATTAATGTAATACAGCACATTAACAAATCGAAAGGGAAAAATCACATGATCATTTCGAGTGATGCAGAAAAAACATTCAACAAAATTCAGCATCCTTTTCTGATAAAAACACTTCAAAAGTTAGGAACCAAAGATAACTACCTCAATATGATAAAGGGAATATATGAAAAACTGGTAGCCAGCATCATATTCAATGGAGAGAGACTGAAAGCTTTTCCCCTGAGATCAGGAACAAGGGGGGGATGCCCATGTTCCACTTTTATTCAACATTGTGTTAGAAGTTCTAGCTAAAGCAATCAGGCATGACAAAGAAATGAAAGGCATCCAAATTGGAAGGGAAGAAGTGAAACTCTCACTATTTGCAGATAATATGATACTATATTTGGAAGATCCTGAGAGATTTACAGCAAAATTACTTGAGCTAATAAACAATTCAGCAAATTGGTGGGATATAAAGTTAATGTGCAAAAATCAGTAACATTTCAATACACAAGCAATGACCTAGCTGAGGAGTCAGTTAAGAAAAAAAAATTGCATTCAAAATAGCAACTAAAAGAATCAAATACTTAGGAATGAACTTAACTAGGGACATAAAGGACTTGTACACAGAAAACTACATAACATTGCTAAAAGAAATCAAAGGAGATCTAAATAGGTAGAAAGACATTCCCTGCTCATGAAAGGCTACACATAATTAGGATGTGAATTCTCCCCAAATTGAGCTACAGATTCAACACAGCACCAATAAAAATTCCAACAACCTACTTTGAAGATTTGGAAAAGTTAATTACCAAATTCATGTGTAAGGGAAAGAGACTCCAGATAGCTAAAAACATCCTAACAAAGAAGAATGAAGTGGGAGGATTAACACTCCCTGACTTTAAACCCTATTATAGAGCCACAGAGGTCAAAACAGCATGGTACTGGCACAAAGATAGAAGCATTGACCAATGGAATCAAATTGAGAGTACAGAAATAGAGCACCAACTCTATGTTCAACTGATTTTTGATGAGGCTCCCAAATCCTCTGAACTGGGACAAGACAGTCTTTTCAATAATTCAGCATGGAAGAACTGGATATCAATAGCTGAAAGAATGAAAGAGAATGCCTATCTTAACACTCTACACAAAAATTGACTTAAAGTGGATTAAACACCTAAATATGAGAACTAGCACCTTAAAGCTTCTAGAAGGAAGTGTAGGGAAACATTTTTAAGACCTAGTAATAGGAGATGGCTTCCTAAACTTTACACCCAAAGCACAAGCAACAAAAATAAAATATGGATAAATGGGAGTGCCTCAAAATCAAATGCTTCTGCACCTCAAAAGACTTTGTCAAAAAAGGTGAAGAGGCAGCCAACTCAGTGGGAGAAAATATTTGGAAATCACATATCAGACAAAGGTTTGATTTCCTGTATATACAAAGAAATCATACAACTCAACAACAAAAGAACAAACAACTCAATTATAAAGTGGGCTAAAGATATGAATAGGCATTTTTCTGAAGAATAAATACAGATGGCCCAAAAGTACATGAAGAGATGCTTATTTTCATTGGCTAAAAGGGAAATGCAGGTTAAGACTACAAGATACCACCTCACACCTATAAGAATGGCTGCTATGAAACAAACAGGAAACTATAAATGTTGGAGAGGATGTGGAGACATTGGGAAATTTATGCACTGCTGGTAGGAATGTGTGATGGTGTAGCCACTATGGAAGACTGTTTGATGGTTCATAGGAAGCTGCATAATGAGTTGCTCTATGAGCCAGGATTAGCACTACTTGGTATAAACCCAGAAAAGCTGAAAGCAATGACACAAACAGTCATTTGGACATTGATGTTCATAGCAACATTATTCACAATTGCCAAAAGATGGAAACAAACCAAATGCCCACCAACTTCCTTCTAGAAGCTTTAATGCCCACCAACAGACGAGTGGATCAAAAAAATGCGTTATTTACATACAATGGAATATTAAACAGCAGTAAGACAAAATGATGTCCTGAAGCACATGGCAAGATGGATGAGCCTTGAGAACATAATGCTGAGTGAAATTACCCAGACACAAAAGGATAGATACTGTATGATTCTACTTTTATGACCAGCATAAAGGTATAATCAGAGGCTTATAAAACAAAATATATGGGACTTAGAGATACATAGAAGCTGGAAATGGGTGAACCATTAGCTAATGAGGTTGAACTCCAATGTATGTAAAGGAATAGATAGGTGTGAAGGTTGTCCTCTAATGGGTCTATAAATAATATTACCATATTGAAGATGAACAAGATTGAAATGGGTTGTATAGACCTACGTGTCCCACTGATTTACAGTAGAAATATGAATTAGTTCTTGCAAGACTTACTCAAATGATATGATTCTTGTACAAAGAGTGTTTAAGTCCAGGGTATGGGGGAAAATTTCTATTGCATGCTATGAGCTTTGTTCAAAAAGAAACCATCAGCACTACCACAGCAACAGCAGAGGGAAATAATGTGGGGAGGGACAAGAGTTAAGAGGAGATTTAGATTTCCTATTTGGCAAGGGTGTGTTTATTGGTTTTCTTTCTCTTGGGAACAATGAAGGTATTGAAAATTGAGAATGTTGATGGACTGTGGACTTTGGGCCATATATGTGATGCCCAATGAATGCAGGTGGCTGAAGGATGCACTGATGGAGAAGTAGATTGACAAACAATAGTGTATACTTATGTACAAAGTTGTGCTGCTACAAAAAGGAGAAAAGTTGTGAGACATGCAACAATGTGAATGAATGTGTGAGGCATTTGGTGAGACAAAATAAGCCAGAAATAAAAGAACAACAATGGTATGGTTACCTTTAGAAAATGCTATAAGAAACAGAGGCCTAGTTTGTAAACTTTTAGAGCAGATACATTAAGTTCAGAGTGGTGATTATTATTTCCGGATTTTGAGAGGCTGTTTTATATATGTAACCTGATGTTTAGAGATAAGAATGAAGCTTAACAGGTTGAGGTTAAAGTAATTCAGAACATAGGGGTAAGGAAGACAGTGTCTTTATTTTAGAACCACACATACTCTTTGAGACCAATGGAAGAAAGGTTTATTTGATCTGGAACTGAAGTTTTCTGTAATGTATAAAGTAACTCAACCTATCTGTATAGCTCATTTGAACAATTGAAACACAGGAAGCCCGAATAAAAAAGAGGTCTGTGCTGGTTTGAAATGATGAATGTCCCCTAGAAAAGCCATGTTTAATCTAAATCCATTTCATTAAGGCAGAATAATCCCTATTCAATACTGTATGTAATTAGATCATCTCCCTAGAGAAGTAACCCAATCAAGAGTGGTTGTTAAGCTGGGTTAGAGGAGATGTGTCTCCACCCATTTGGGTGAGTCTTGATAAGTTTCTGGAGTCCTATAAAAGAGGAAACATTTTGGAGAATGGAAGAGATCCATAGAGAGCAGAGCAGAATAACAATGCCATGAGAAGCAGAGTCCACCAACCAGGACCTTAGGAGATGAAGAAGGAAAATATCTCCCAGGGAGCTTCATGAAACAGGAAGCCAGGAGAAGAAGCTAACAGATGATGCCATGTTTGCCATGTGCCCTTCCAGATGAGAGAGGAACCCTGACTGTGTTCTCCATGTGCCTTCTCACTTGAGAGAGAAACCCTGAATTTCATCGACCTTCTTGAACCAAAGTATCTTTCTCTGGATCCTTAGATTGGATATTTCTATAGACTTGTTTTAATTGGGACATTTTCTCAATCTTGGAAGTATAAACTAGCAACTTATTAAATTCCTCTTTTAAAAAGTCATTCTGTTTCTGGTATATTGTATTCCAGCAACTAGCAAACTAGAATAGATTTTGGTATGAGGAGTGGGTGCTGCTGCCGTTTGCAGATACCAAACATGTTGGAATGGCTTTTTAAATGGATAAGGGGAAGAATCTGGAGGAGTTGTGAGAAATGCTGATAGAGAAGGTCTAGAATGCTTTGAAGAGACTGTTGGTAGAAACATAGACTTTAAAGATATCTCTGACCAGGACCTAAGCAGAAATGAGGCATGTGCTATTACAGACTGGAAGGAAGGTAATCCTTGTTTTAAAATAGCAGATAATGGCAAAGTTGACTAGTGATTGACCAGGCTTTAGACAGAGATGAGGCATGTATAATTGTAGACTGGAAGGAAAGTGACCTTTGTTTTAAAATAGCAGAGAATCTGGCAAAATTGACTAGTTGCTTTG
Source organism: Tamandua tetradactyla (assembly GCF_023851605.1). Lineage (NCBI taxonomy): Eukaryota > Metazoa > Chordata > Mammalia > Pilosa > Myrmecophagidae > Tamandua > Tamandua tetradactyla. The sequence continues at coordinate 93,456,204 of NC_135333.1, read as the reverse complement.
GCTGGAAGACAGATTTTAAAATCCATGAACTTGGATATTTAGCAGAAGAGATCTCCAAATTAAATGTGGAAAGTGAAGCCTGGATTCTCCTCATAGCTTATAGTGAAATGCAACAAGAAAGAGATAAGCTGACAACTGAACTCTTGGTTTCAGTTAAAGAAACCAGAAATAGAAGTTCTGGAAAATTCTGGGCCTCCAGGAAGGGAGACCCGAGAGAAAAGTGCCTCATGTGAGGATTTAACCAAATGTGGAACCAGCCAGCCACTTCAGAGAAAGCCAGGCTTGGACATGGAGTTATCCAGGAAGGATTTGTGGAAACTCCTTATGTCTGATGGGCATAATCCAAGGTTACTGCATAGAAAGCCAAAGCTATGGGACCTGTATAAACAGAGCTGCTGCCAGTCTGGACTGGGGGGAGGGGGGAGTTCAGAGAAGGGACACATTGAAGGGAAAATAACTTCAGAGGCAAAGCCAGGGAGGCTGGGATCTGAAGTCAAGAAGCCTCAGGCCAGGAGAGCAGACTCACCCTAACACATGGAGAGGGTGAGTTTGCCCTGATGGCAGAGGATGGGCCTTCCACCTTGTTGCAGTGGAAGAGTCATGCCACCTCAGGCCTTGGAGAGGGTGAAGCACATTCCTTGGGGTTTGGGGAGAGCCTGGCTGTCACCACATGGAGGGGTTGAGCATGTGCCCCGAAGATGGCAGAAAACCTGGGTGCAGCCCCAATGCTTGGAGAGGATGGAGCCAAGAAAAACTGGTCTCCCCAAAGTCCCCCAAGGTTGCATTCAAAGAGAGGCAAACCACTGCATAGGCCCTTGGGAAGGGTGGGACTGCCATTTTCTAAAGCCCCGAAGATGAATGACTCTCATACTTTGAAGTCGACTGGTCTTGGCCCTGCAGGTTTTCGAAACTGTATGTGTTCCTTCCTCCCTATGGAAATGGGTATATGTATCCTATGACTGTTACTTCTTTATATGTTGGCAGCAAATAACTTGTTTTGAGTTTTTCTAGGTCCAGAGACAGAGAATAATTTTGCCTTAGAACAGACTATACCTGTAACTAACTTTGATAGGAGTTTGTACATTTTTAACTTTGTATTTCATGTGTATTGCTACTGAAATGATTTAAGGATTTCTGATATTGTTATGAAATTAACATATTTTGTATATGGAGAAAACATGTCTGTTTTAGGGTCCAGAGAGTGGAATGTGCTGGCTTGAAACAATGTATGTCCCCTAGAAAAGCCATGTTTTAATCTAAATCCCATTTTGTAAAGGCAGAATAACCCTTATTCAATACTGTATGTAATTAGATCATCTCCCTGGAGATTTAACCCAATCAAGAGTGGTTAAACTGGATTAGAGGAGATGTGTCTCCACCCATTTGGGAGAGTCTTGATAAGTTTCTGGAGTCCTATAAAAGAGGAAACATTTTGGAGAATGGAAGAGATCCAAAGAGAGCAGAGAAGAATGGCATAGCCATGAGAAGCAGAGTCCACCAGCCAGGACCTTTGGAGATGAAGAAGGAAAATATCTCCCAGGGAGCTTCATGAAACAGGAAGCCAGGAGAAGAAGCTAACAGATGATGCCATGTTTGCCACGTGCCCTTACAGATGAAAGAGGAACCCTGACTGTGTTCACTATGTGCCTTTCCAGATGAGAGAGAAACTCTGACTGTGTTCTCCATGTGCCTTCTCACTTGAGAGAGAAACCCCAAACTTCATTGGCCTTCTTGAACCAAAGTATCTTTCCCTGAATGCCTTAGATTGTGTATTTATATAGACTTGTTTTAATTGGGACATTTTCTCAACCTTGGAAGTGTGAACTAACAACTTATTAAATTCTTCTTTTTAAAAGCCATTCTGCTTCTGGTATATTGCATTCCAGCAGCTAGGAAACTAGAATAAGTTCCTTTAATCCTATATAGATTATTGTAATGCCTGGATACATCCTAGAGTATATTAAGCAGATAATCAAAAAGTATTGGCAAAGTTCCCTGAGGGATGGGAGAAAGAATATGGAACTATTTAACATTACCATCCAGGAATCTCCTGATACTGTGTCAAATTTTAGGGACACCCAAATCAATAGGCCATGCCTTCGATCATGAGGCTTACTTTTGTGAAGCTTGTGTGGGTAGTGGTGAAGCTTAAACTGCCTATAGACATGCCTAAGAGTTACTTCTGGAGAACCTCTTTTGTTGCTCAGATGAGGCTTCACTCTCTCTATGCCTAACTCTGCAAATGAAATCATTGCCCCCCACCCCCCCAGGTTGAACATGACATTCACAGATGAAAGTCTCCATGGCAATGTGGGAGATGACTCCCCTGGATAAATCCAGACCTGGAACTGTGGGATCAACAATTCCATTCTGACCAAAAGGGGGAAAAGAAGTGGAACTAATAAAGTATCAGTGGTAGAGAGAGTTCAAATAGAGTTGAGAGGCTACTATGAAGATTGCTCTTATGCAAGCTTCAGTTAGACCTTGTTACCTATCATAACCTGCCAACCCCCAACCAGGACTATTCCAGCCAATCCTAAAGAATACCCAGGGCAATATATAAGATTTCACAAGGGTTTCATGCACTAGAGTAACTTTCCAGAAACCTACAAACTCCAGATGGGTCCCTGGTCCAGAAAAGTCCTGAAGCCTAGCCCAGCCTCTCCAGAACTTCAAATAGTTCCATCTCCCTACTCCATATTAGTGACAGACCCTTTCAATATGAAAAATTTAGAATCGCCATAGCCCAAACACCTCCGAACAGAGAGATGGAAAGATCAAAGGTAATGGTGGAGTTATACAGAGAAGACAGCATTTAACAAATGAATATGAATGCTGAACCATTAAATTGTTATCTCTTTTAGTCTCCAGTATTTTAGAGTAGCTAGAAATAAAAAAATTGTGGAATTCTGGGTGGGCCACGGTGGCTCAGCAGGCAGAGTTCTTGCCTGCCATGCTGGAGACCCATGTTTGATTCCTGGTGCCTGCCCATGTAGAAAAAAAAATTGTGAAATTGTAACCTATGTCAAACTCTGAAATATGTTTTACAACTAATTGTGGTTCTGTGCTTTGAAATGTATTGCATTTTTGGTATATATGTTATTTATCACAAAAAAGAAGGAAAAAAAAGTCTATTGTGAGGATAAAAAAAATATTTAAGCCTCCTAGCCTCCTATATTCTGAAACAGCTAGAAGGAAAATTTTGAGAGGATCGTATGGTAGCCCCTGACAAACTTTGGGATCTATCCTGTAACTACTTGTTGAAGAGTGCTTTGAAAACTATTTTTTGTTTCTTTGCTTTGTATGTATGCTATATTATACAATAAAATAAGTTAAAAATAAAAAGAAATAGAGGGAAACAAGTCAATTTTGATGATAAAAATATTTAAGCCTTCTAGCCTCCTATATTCTGGAGCAGTTAGAAGGAAAAATCTGAGAGTATCATATGGTAGTCCATGACAAACTCGGATCTCTTCTGTAACTACTTGTTGAAGAGTGCTTTGAAAACTATTGCTTTTTTATTTCTTTGCTTTGTATATATGTTATACTATACAATTAAAAAGTTAAAAAAAGAACAACTATAGGATAATATTCAAGACCCAAGAATTGCTTTTACAATAGCAAATTTGAATGTTAATGGTCTAAACTCTTGAATTAAAAGACACAGGTTGACAGAATGAATTAAATATGATCTATCCATATGTTACTCATAAGAGATTTATCTTAGACCCAAGTATACAAACAGATTGAAAGTATAAGGACGGAAATAGATGTTCTGTATAAGCTGTAGCCAAAAGCACAAGTAACTATAATAATATCAGATAAAATAAAATTTAAATGTTATGATATCATAAGAGATAAAATTTTCTTATGTTAACTGTAAAAAACATTTGTATCTGTATATTTTCCTGAAATCAAAAATTGAAAACATTCAGTAACATAGGTCACTAACTGTGGTAAAGTTGATGTTTCCAATAACTTTCTACTTGATATTTTGGGAATGTATATGGTTTTGATAGTGAATCATATGGTATTTAAATTCGGGTTTAATATTTATAATTCAAGAAATGCTGATATCTGTGTGTGGAGAGCTTTTCCTCATTTGCCTTAATTTTAAATTTATGTAACCAATTTTTAGTTGGTTTAAATTTAAATTAGTTTATGTACCAACACAGACTTTACAGTGCTATATTTTATTTCAAATGCCAAAAAAAAGTGTAAGGAGATTTGTTGGCACAGGTTTTTGCTAAATTGGGATGCCTCTAACAGACAAGGCAAAATTTTATATAGATGAAAGTTCTATGAATAGCATTAGTACTTTACCACTTCAAGTTAATTCTGTGCAGTCCCAGAAAACTCATACTTTTAAGGGTCTTTTTTACTACTTATTCCCTCCTTTGTCTGTTTTGGGATTTTGCCCCAGCGATTCATTGTTTTATTCACGAGTAAATACTTACTGTCTGTGTGTGGTAAGCATGTTCTTGGCACTGCTGTGGGGCTGAGGTGAAGAAGGAAGGCAAGGTCCTCACTGTTGTGTAACCTCCTTTCCAGTAGAGGAAAACAGAGAATAAGTAATGAGCAAATGAACACACAATGAAGCACCAAGAAGAAAATGAAACTGGGTGTGGACAGTGATGGATGGGTCTGGGGCAAAGTAGTGTTGATTGGTCAGGGAAGAAGGTGAGATTTGAGCTGAGACCTGAATGAGGAGTCTGAAGGACCTGTCAGAGGGTTCCAGGTTTGAGGGTAATGAGCAAGTAGGGAGTAGAAGGGGTGAGGTTAGCAGTGGGCAGGGTCCAGAAAATGAAGGGCCAGGTTGGCAGTAGAAGGCAGTTTGGATTTTATTTTGACTGGAATGAGAAGACCTTGGAATTCTGATTTTAAAAGCTTTTAAAAGTGTGGGTGTATCCTCCCTAAATGGGACATGACATCCAGGGGTGAATGTCTCCCTGGCAGTGTGGAGAATGACCCCCAGGGATGAGTCTGGTACTGGTGCCATGTGATCAACAATGCCATCCTGACCAAAAGAGGGAAAAGAAGTGTAACAAATAAGGTGTCAGTGGCTGAGTGAGTTCAAATAGAGTCAAAAAGCTACACTGGAGGCCACTCTTAACACATACTTCAGTTAGACATTGCTACCTATCATAACTTGCCAACCCCAACCAAAACCATTCCTTCCAATCCTAAAGAATGCCTAGGGCATCATATAAGATTCTACAGAGGTTCTATGCACCTGGGTGACTTTCCAGAAACCTATAACCTCCAGATGGGTCCCTGGACCAGGTAAATCCTGAAATGCAGAGGGGCCAGCTTTTCCAGAACATCAGCTAGCTCTGTCTCCCTAGCCCATATTATCGACAGCCCTTTCCAATATGAAAAAGTTAGAGTGGCCATAGCCCAAATACCCCTAAAGAGTGGGTTAGAAAGATCAAAGGTGATGTGGAGTTATACAGAGAAGATAGGATTTAACAAACAAATATGATTGCTGAATCATTAAATTGGTATTTCTTTTAGTCTACAGTATCTTACAGCAGCTAGAAGTAAAAACCTAAAATTGTGGAATTGTAACCCATACCAAACTGTGAAAACTGTTCTAATTTTTGTGATGTGCTTTGAAATTTATTGCTTTTTTGTACATACATTGTTTTTCACAAGAAAGAAAAAAAACGTTGATTGTGATGATTAAAAAAATATTTATTTCTTCTAGCCTCCAGTGTTTTGAAGCAGCTAGAAGGAAAAATCTGAGATGATGGTATGTTAGCCCATGACAAACTCTGGGATCTGTCCTGTAACTACTTGTTGAAGAGGGATTTGAAAACTACTGTTTTTTTCTTTCATTGCTTTGTGTATATGTTATATTATACAATAAAAAAAGTTAAAAAAAAAGAATAAAGGCTTGTAAAAGCTTGCCATTTTGAATATTTGTATATATTAAGGTTTGCTTCTATAAAACTATAAAGGTCTTGTGCTCTTGTAAAAATGACAAATTTTAAATGTAAAAAATGACTATTGCACAAAAATAAAAATAAACAGAGAACTTGAAAAAAAAGTGTGGGGTTGACACAATCAGCTTTGGTTTCAAGAGCATGTGATCGCCATGGGGCTAAGAGGGAGGCTGAAGTGATGCAGGGAACCTGGGTAGGATGCTGTGACTTTGTTGAGTGAGAGGTGAAAGGGTCTTGATTAAAGGTGGTAGTGATGGGAATGAAGAGATAAGCACAGTCTGGGGATATATTGATGGATGGGATGAGGGTGAAGAGGAACCAAGGATTCCTGGGTTTCTGGCTTGAACATGGAGTGTGTGAGGGTACAAGTTATTGATATCGGAAGACTACAGGAGGGATCTTGTGGGAGTGGGATCTAGGGGAGGGTGAAGTCACAGGAAGGCATGAGATCCCTGAGAAGGCAAGAACAGGGTTTCATGAATTTGTCTTACCAGGCAATGGAAAAGGAAAAGAAGTCAGGTTTCAAGGAGTGGGTGAGCTCCTCGAGGGCAGGGATCATGCCACTTCTGCTTATGGCTATTCCTAGTTCCTAGCACAGAGCCAGAATGGAAGATGCTATTCAAATATCTGGGGCATGAATGAATGAATGAGTAGATAGTAAAGTAGTGTTTGGCAAGGAAGGAAAGAGGAGAATGAGGATATTAGATGGAGCAATGGCAGGCTTTTATATTTATTTTAAATTTAATGGATAGGGGATTCCTGAGGGGAGTCATATTCACAGGGAATAAAAACCCTAGAGATGACTTATGAAGGATGCTGGGCCAAGAAGGGTAAGCGATGGAATGAGGTTCTAGAGGAGGAGAGGGGAGGAGGAGGAAAAGGAAGAGAAAGAGCAGAAGCCTTGCTGTAGGATCTCTTATTGTTCCACAATTCATTATAAAATAATTATTGCATCTATTATATGTTTGAAATTATTCTAGGTGCTGAAGATATGGCAGTCAACGAAGTGAAATCCTGCCTTCTTGGAACTTAGTTGATTGATGAGTTGTGATATTTTTACTTAAAAATAGGTTATGATATTCCTGCTTAAAATGAGCTCATTTTCTAACTTTTATAGATGACACATACGTTAGACTTTTACTCACTGAAACTTAAAAGTACTGTAATTACCTTCTACAAAGATCGTACAAATCAAGTTACCAAGACAGGGTTGGTTTTAGAGAATAGTTTCTTGTTTGGCATTGAAGTGAAACTGTGGGACATTTAAATTTTAGGGGATGTAAAGTGGCATCAATATTTTGACAGGAATGGGTAACCAAACTCTTGAGTGTCATTTTAACATTTTATTTTCATAGGCCTTGTGTCTTACTCTTTTATTCCCCAAAGCAAGAATGAATGTATAAATGATTATACTGTTTAATATCCTAAGGTGGAATGTTAAGGTTTTGTTTTATACATATGATTCTCAGAGGCCAAATGTGTTTGAGATAATCATAACAGTCTTATAACAGTTTTTGTTTGTTTGTTTGTTTTTAAGCAGATAGAAACTTTTGAAATTTTATGAGGATGAGCTGAGACTTGATATCAAGGGATTGAGAAAACCTTCTCAACCTAAAGGGGAAAGAGAGAAATGAGACAAAATAAATTGTTGATGGCTGAGAGATTTCAAACAGAGTTAGAGAGGTTATCCTGGAGGTTATTCTTATGCATTATATAGATATCCCTTTTTAGTTTATGGTGTATTGGAATGGCTAGAGGGAAGCACCTGAAACTGTAGAGCTGTGTTACAGTGGCCATGTTTCTTGAAGATTGTTCTATAATGATATGGTTTTTACAATGTGACCGCGCGATTGTGAAAACCTTGTGTCTGATGCATCTTTTATCTAGAGTATGGACAGATGAGTAAAAAATATGGATAAAAATAAATAATAGGGGGAACAAAGGTTAAAATAAATTGAGTAGATTGAAATACTAGTGGTCAATGAGAGGGAGGGGTCATGAGTATGGTATATATGAGTTTTTTGGTTTTTCTTTTTTATTCCTTTTGCTGGAGTGATGCAAATGTTCAAAAATGATCATAGTGATGAATACACAACTATGTGATGATATTGCGAGCCATTGATTATGCACTATGTATAGAATGTTGTATGTCAAGAGTGTTTGTGTTTGTTTAAGGTTCGACAATAAAAAATAAACGTAAAAAAGAAATCTTATGAGAGTATGTGCAGGCACTCTTGCAGAGACAGATGTGAGAAAGGTGAGAGGCAATAAGCAATATGGGGCCATTTGCTTTTGTATATTAGCTTCACTTACTCCCCCTCTCCCTTCTGCGTTCAGGGCTCTTTCTCCTACATCCCCTTCTTTCCAGGGCAGTGCCTGGTGGTAGATAATGCATTTGGGTGGGTTGGATGGCTCTACTCTTCTCCATAGAGGATTCACTTAGATGGGGGTCATTTGCCCCCAGGTGCTGTTTATTGCTGCTCTTCTCAGCTATATCTTTCTTTTTGAGGCCTGATTGATTTTGGAGTTTGTCCTTTGCTTTTCCAGTCACCACCCTAATTCTAATCTTGCATCATTTCCCCCTCAGAGACTTCTAACTCCCCTTAAGCTTAAGGGAATTTGGGCCGATGGTCCATCTTCTGTAATTGCTTCAATTTGTCAGTGGGTTGCAAGCCCTATTTGTGGGCATTTAGAAATTTCTGGCAATGTTTTGATGCTGGCTTGTTGAGCATGGGAAAAAGCGAGAAGTTTGTTGTGAAAAGTTTCTAATCTGAAAGAAACAAATTTGATGAGAAGTGTAAAAATCAAGAACCAATCAATAACAAGAGATGGATAGAAATGAGCAGGCCTAAGAGATGCATGAGCTAAGAGAGACCAGGGAAGAGGAAAGGAAACAACAGTCCTTCAGTCCAGAAGTGAATTCTAGCTGGGCAGCTTGTTCCTGCTTAACTGGTGGATAAGAGGGCACATGTGCCAAGATAAGGGATGCAGGAATGAGGCTTAGAAGGAGCTCGATTGATCAAGCTGTGACCTCAGCTGCTATGTTAGCCCACTATTTCCTCGAGAGATGTTAGTATTATTTCTTTGATGGCCAGGGCAATGAATTACCACTATTTTGTTGTTGGTGGTGGTGGTAAGAGTATAGTATTTAAGAGATTGAGTATCTCTTGGAAGTGTTTAATTGTGACTCTGCCTTTTGTGAAAAAGGTTTGCTCTTTACACATTGCTGTGTGAGCATGCAGGTCTAGCTAAGAATACTTGGTATTACTGTAGAGATTTAGCTTTTTTCCTTTTCCTAGTTCTAAAGCTCAAGTAAGGGCTAATAGTTCTGCTTTTTGAGCTAAAGTCCTGGAGGCAGGACTTCTAGCTTCATTTTGGTTTGGCTGACTATCGCATACTTTGCTTTCTCTATTTTTGGTTAATGAAGTGACTTTTAGAAATAAACATATTTGACAAACTACAGCAGTTTTGTCTTATTTCACCTTTACACATTTACTAAGATTATGTTAATTAGCAGATAGAATACAATTTATATACTTGCTTTGCTTCTTCTTCTTCTTTTCTTTTTTGTGGCATGGGCAGGTTCCAGGAGTCAAGCCTGGGTCTCAGGCATGGCAGACAAGAATTCTGCCACTGAGCCACCCTTGCTCTGCCTGCCTTGCTTCTTTTTTAAAGTTCTTTTTGTTAAAGATGAAATTCTAATTTATAGCTAATCATGTGTACTTTAGAGAAGCTTTAGAGTAGTGTAACTGACAAGTAAATTTAGTTAGTATACAAATCAGTATTAAGACACAACATTGAAAGTGAAAATATTGTTGTTTTAAGAATTTTATATAATTTCTAAATATATGACAAATTTTAATTTAACAGGATAAAAATTTCATTGAATTATTGTAATATTTAATATGTTAAACTATTTTAGCATTTCACTTTTACAAGAAAAAACAAAATTTTTCATAACAGTTCTCTTAAGAGAAGACTTGTCTTTTAAAATAAAGGTTGATAAGATTAGCAAAAGCATCAACAAGGATATTATTCTGATATGACAGAATCTTTATCTTTTAGACAGAATACTTATATGGTTAAGAAAAACTTCTTATAACTTTTCATTGAGAGGAGTTTGACAAAGGGTATCATTGACTAAGGCCATTTCTTTTAACCTTGATTCAATAAAATAGATTGAAATCTTTTGATTAGATCATCTCCATGGTGATGTTGAGTGCCCAATGTGATGTGACTCCAACCATTCTAGGTGGGGCTTGATTAGATTACTGGAATCCTTTAAAAGAGGAATATTTTGGAGAGAGACAGAACCAACAGAGCCACCAGAACCAACAGAACCCATAGAGCCAGAGACCTTTGGAACAGAAGGAAAACATTCCAGGGGGAGCTTCATGAAACAAGAAGATGGGGGAGAAAGCTAGCCATGTGCCTTTTCAGCTGACAGAGAATCTCCAAACATTGTCAGCTTTCTTGAACCAAGATTTCTTTCCCTGGATGCCTTAATTTGAACATTTTTATAGACTTACCTTAATTTGGACATTTTCACAGTGTTAGAACTGTAGACTTGCAACTTATTTTAAAGTTTCTTGATAAAAGTTGAAGCCAAATAATGAATAAATGTTCTTAATTCAGAGCACAAACAATGTCATGAGAGGATCTAACTTCATATAACTATATTACATTTATATATATTAATAAAGAAGATGTGGATATACAGAATAATCATTCATAAATTACAGGATTCCCATTATTACCCTAATATTAACACTTTATATTGGTGCAGTACAGTTGTTATAATTATAAAAGCACATTTTTATAATTATATTATTAACTATGGTCCATAGTTTAACTTAGGATTTACTATTTGTATTGTGCAGTTCCATATATTTTTTTAAAAAAGTTATTCTAATACCATAAATACAACCTAATAATTCCCTGAGTTGTTTTAAAGGACTTATTTTTTTACAATTTCTGTAATTTCCATTTCTATTTTTTCCCCATTTCCTTTCTGTTCATCTTATAGGACTTTTCTTCATTTAAAGTTGTGCTGGGTCATAGGTTATGGCATTTTTCTCTTCTTTAGACACAGGACATTCCAGTCTTGTACACCTTATGGTGAATACATCTAGACTCTAAAAACGTAATTTGGCAAAGCAGGAAGGTGGTGCTGCTGATAAGGGAGTAGTCACTTTGTGACAGCATTTGGTTAATGACACAAACCAAAACCAATTATTACAAAACTATTGTCACATCTCTATTATTTGTATATTTGAACTTTGAAATTAAGTACATCCACATTTAAGATTGTTACATCTTCTTCATGAATTAACTCTTTATCAAGAGTTAACTCTGTCATTGCATAGTGTTCTTTTTTTATCAATAGTATAATTTCCTGTTCAAAAGTCCAATAAATCTTATATTAATATAGCCACTCTGGCTCTCTTTTGATAAGCACTTCTTGGTATATTTTCTCTTATCCTTTCACTTTTTTCTCTGTCTTTATATTTAAAATAGGTGTCTTTTAAATAGCATGTAATTGTTCTTATCCAGTTTGACAACTTTTGCCTTTTAATTGAAGCATTTAGACCATTCATGTGTGTTTTTATTGAAATCTTCCCTTTGCTAGTTGTTTTCTATTTGCTTACTTTACTTTTTGCTTCTCCATCCCCTACTCTTATTTGCTTTCTTTGGGATTAGCTGGGCATTTTCAGTGATTCTTTTTTAAAAATTATTTTTAACTTTCTTTTTATTATGTAGTGTAACATATATACAAAGCAAAGAAATAAAAAAGCAATAGTTTTCAAAGCACTTGCCAACAAGTACTTACAGAACAGATCCCAGAGTTTGTCAGGGGCTACCATATGATCCTCTCATATTTTTCCTTCTAGCCTTTCTAGAATATATGTGGTTAGAGGGCTTAAATATTTTTTTATCATCACAATTGACTTTTTTCCTTCTTTTTTTAATGAAAAATAATATATATACAAAAAAAAGATATAAATTTCAAAGCACAGTACCATAAGTAGTTGTAGAAAATATTCAGAGTTTGACGTGGGTTATAATTTCACAATTTTAGGTTTTTGCTTCTAGCTGCTCTAAAATACTGGAGACTAAAAGAAATATCAGTCTAATGACTCAGCATTCATATTCATTTGTTAAATCCTATCTTCTCTGTATAACTCCACCATCAACTTTGATCTATCCATCCCTCTCTTCAGGGGTGTTTGGGCTATGGTAATTCTAAATTTTTCATATTGGAAGGGTCTGTCACTAATATGGGGTAGGGAGATGGAATTATCTGATGTTCTGGAGAGGCTGGGCTAGGTTTCAGGATTTATCTGGACCAGGGATCCATCTGGAGGTTGTAGGTTTCTGGGAAGTTACTCTAGTACATGGAACCCTTGTGGAATCTTATATATTGTCTTAGGTATTCTTTAGGAGTGGCTGGAATGGTCCTGATTGGGGTTGGCAGGTCTAACTGAAGCTTGTGTAAGAGCAACCTCCAGAGTAGCCTCTTGACTCTATTTGAACTCTCTCTGCCACTGATACTTTATTAGTTATACTTCTTTTTCCTCTTTTGGTCAGAATGGAATTGTTGATCCTACGGTGCCAGGTCTGGATTCATTCCTGGGAGTCATCTTTCATGTCGCTAGGGAGACTTTCACCCCTGGATGTCATGTCCCACATAGGAGGGGAGGGCAATGATTTCACTTGCAGAGTTGGGCTTAGAAAGAGAGAAGCCACATCTGAGCCACAAAAGAGGTCCTCAAGAAGTAACTCTTAGACATCCTTTGCTGGTTTGAAAGGATGTATGGACCCTAGGAAAGCCACATTTTAACCAAAATCCCATTTCATAAAGGCAGAATAATCCTTATTCAATACTGAATGTTTGAAACTGTAATCAGATCATCTCCCTGGAGAAGTGATTTAATCAAGAGTGGTTGTCAAGCTGGATTAGGTGACGACATGTCTCCACCCATTTGGGTGGGTCTTGATTAGTTTCTGGAGTCCTATAAAAGAAGAAACATTTTGGAGAATGAAGAAGATTTGGAGAGAGCGGAGAATGCTGTAGCCCCACAAAGCAGAGAGTCCACAAGCCAGCGACCTTTGGAGATGAAGAAGGAAAACGCCTCTTGGGCTTCATGAAACAGGAAGCCAGGAGAAGAAGCTAGCAGATGACATCGTGTTTGCCACGTGCCCTTCTAGATGAGAGAGGAACCCCAACTGTGTTCACCATGTGCCTTTCCAGATGAAAGAAAAACTCTGACTGTGTTCGCCATGTACCCTTCCACTTGAGAGAGAAACCCTGAACTTCATTGGCCTTCTTGAACCAAGGGATCTTTCCCTAGATGCCTTTGATTGGAAATTTCTATAGACTTGTTTTAATTGGGACATTTTCTCAGCCTTAGAGCCGTAAACTAGCAACTCATTTAATTCCCCTTTTTAAAAGCAATTCCATTTCTGGTATATTGCATTCTGGCAGCTAGCAAACTAGAACACATGCCTATAGGTAGTTTAAGTGTCTCTGCTACCTACATAAGTTTCACAAGAGTACGCCTCATGATCAAGGGCATGGCCTATTGAATTGGTTCAGTGATTCTTTTAAACTTATTTTCCCTATTGGCTTTTTAGTTGTACTTCTTTTCATTATTTAGGTTCATCTAGATCTTACAACACACATATTTAGCTTACTACAGTTCACTTTCAAATAAAACTGTAATACTTCCTGCGTCATTTAAGGTCCCTATTTTAGAATACTTCCATTTCCTCTCTCCTGTCCTTTGTACTACTGTTCTCATAAGTTTCTCTTCAATGTTCTATGAAATGTACAATGCTTTTAATTATTTTTACTTTAGACAATTATATTTTTTAAGTTATTAAACCCAAGAAGAGTGTCTTTTTATATTTACCCACGCTTTTCCTTTTCTTGTCTCTTTATTACTTTGTGGTGACATAATTTCCATATTGTATCATATTCCTTTTGCCTGAAGAACTTCCTTTAGCATATATTGTCATGCTGGTGCACTGGTAATGAATTATCTCAGATTTTGTTTTCTTTGGAAAAAACTTTAATTTCTCCTTCATTTTTGAGAGTGATTTTCACTGGATATGGAATTCTGGTTTGACAGATTTGTTTCCTGTCAGTGTTTTAGAAAGTTACTCCGTTGTTTTCTGCCTTGAATTATTTTGGACAAGAAATATATTCTAATTTCTATCTTTGTTCCTCTTTCTGAATTATTTCTTTTTCTCTTTATGCCTTAAGGTTTTCCCCTTTATATTGGGTTTCAGCAGTTTGCCTATGACATGTCTCAGTGTGGTTATATTGCTTGGGTTCTCTAACCTTCTTGGATCTGTGGTTTGTAGTCTTCCAATAATTTTGAAAAGTATTTCGAATAAATTTTCTGTTTTGTTTTTTATCTTTTATTCCTCTGGGTGTCTAAGTCCACATGTGGTAGACCATTTGATATTGTCCAGCATCTCTTGGATGGTCTATTTTTTAATTTTCTCACTCTTTTGATTTCTTTGTCTTTGGATAAATTCTATTGACCTATTTTCACATTCATTGATTTTTTCCTCTTCTGCATCCAATTTGTTGATATGCCTTTGCAAGAAATTCTTCATCTCAAATATATATATATATATACACACATACATACACACAAAAACATATATATATATAATTATATGTGCATATATACATATACTTATTTTCTAGAATTTCTACTTAATGTTTTTTATAGTTTCCATCTCTGCTGAAACCCAGAGCTGTGCTCTGATTCCAGATTCTCATAAAAGAGACTAATTGGACCACATAGTTAAGATGTCTGCTTTTACCCTGCAGGGAAATTCATACAAATAAAAATTGCAATGATAGAGACATGCATAAGCTACTATGAAACCCTATGATTGTACTTCACCCAATTTGGGAACCTGGGGGTAAGTCTTACTAGATAGTGAGCTGAAGAAACATGGGAAAGTTTCTGTGTAGAAAGTGTGGGATGAACAAATTGAGATGTAGGCAACTGCAAAATGCATGTGTGTAATTACAAATAGCTTAATACATGACTAGTGGAACATGAGGCTGGGGAGGTAGGTAGGTGGAGCCCTGATGTAGAGAAAGTTGGGGAAGATGCGAAAAAGACTTCTGTAGTTAAAGGGGGTAACCAGTGCAGTGGCAAGCTCATTTTGGTTTAGATGCCTATGTAAGAAACCGTGATAATAAAGCCAGATGGAATATATTATTTAAATGTGAAGACTTAAAAAAATCAAGCCATTTGATATTAAATGTAATTTAGATAATGCAAGGCAGTATTTTTCAGGTTTTCACCATAATTAAATGGTGCTTATTTGTGGAAGCTCAATATTTATTTGTTTCTTAAATAAGTCTGTTTTTACAGCTATTTGTGGCTTAAAAGAATTTTAATATTTAAGAGCTGTTATCAGGAATCTTCGGGTTGTGATTTTTTAATTTGTTTACCCCACAGGATGGAGGAAATATGCCATTATCCATACCTATTAATTGATTTAAGCCTCTAAACATTTATTTTCTTCCAAAGAACATAGAAATTAATGAAAAAATTATTATTTATTCAGTACGGTAAATTTTAGTTTGAGTTTTAGCTTTTAATTAATATCATTTTTCTGAACTGCTATATTTGGGTATAGTTGAATAAAATGAGAGCTGTTTACCAGCTAAATAACATTTGGGATATTGGTTGAAAGAGGAGAGATATACCCCACAAAATTTGTAATTAGAAACAAAATGAATGCCTTGTTTTCTTGTTATTGTAAATTCATTAAAAATTCATAGGTTTATTTTCAAAGTCTGCTATATCCAGTTTTGTTCATTTTATTGCAATAGTGGAACAGCAGCTAGTTTATGCCGAATAAAGTATATCTGAATTCCCTTGAAGTTCGGGAGAAAAATAATTTGTTTCAGTAGTGGTTCTGCCAGTGAAAATTAAAAATACTCAGACCATTTATTAAACATACTTCCATCTGGTTTGTTCTTGTATGTCATGGAACTTAACTCATGTTTGTTGTATTCAGCTGGCCAGTAAGCTCTATGTTAGAGAAGATGATTGCTTATTTACCTGGCAAAGAAAATAAGCAGACACAAGATAAATATATTTTACTGGCTTGATCATTTGGAAGCTCTGTTACCTATTGTTTACTGTACTCTCTTAAGTGATACAACCAGCGCTGCTCAAATCAGATTACTAGTTATTAACTCTCAAGAATTCACTTGGAGCAAAATTATGTCTGACAAAGACTGCAATCTCAAAACTCTTAGAATTAGGGCTTGAAAAATAAGAAACAGAGTTTAGTTTCCACATAAGGAAAATTGAAAACTGACTTGAACAGCTTTCCTGGTAGAATTTTCCTGCGAAGTGGTTCTGAATTTCCTTCCTTTATCTTGAATGATGATGGAGTAGTAACATAGCTGAACTGTTAGGTTCAGGGATTCTATAGTCAGAAGGACTGTGTCCAAGCCTCAGCTTTATCATTAGAAGCGGTAAGAGCCTAGGTCATTTCCTTACATGGAAAATAGAAATAACAGTTATACCAGCCTCATGAGGTAGTTGTAAGTTTTAAACAAGATAAAATCTAGGAATAGTTGTACAGAAGGCTCAGCACAACCTAAGCATTCAATAAATAGTCATTGATACTGCTATTATTGTTGTATGAGAACCCTCATGGAATTGATTTGTTTCTCTGGGAGTTGGGACTTGGGGGGATAGAGTATAAGTTTTGATAAGCTTCCTGTCTAATGCATCTAGCATGCTATTTTTCAATTTCTTGACAGTTTTGGATTAATTTTTCATTACCTCTCTACCATTGAGAGGGAAAAGGGAAATGTCACAGAGTGCCTGTTATGGGCCAGGAGGTTGATATAACTTGCCATCTGTGTCCCTTTGAGGTAAGTCTTCCTACTACACTTACACATGTGAAAAGCAGAGCTAAGGGAGATTTTATTATTTGTACAGTGTAATGCAGCTACAATGTAGAAGATCGAGTATTTGAACTCAGATCCCTCTGATTCCACTATCTAAGCTGGCCCAAGTTCTGGAGGTTGAACCCCTCATGGTGACGTCTTAGACAACTGGAAACAGTTATAGACACTAAAGGCATTGTTCTAATGTATTTTCTCCTTATCTTGTGGCCTGAGTGGGGCTAGCTTCCATTTACATGTATTGGGAACTGCTACTTTGTTCTGCTCTTACTCATGCCATCACCATGCCGGAGATAAGTGGGATTTCACTGTCCGGAGCTTCGGTCTCATCACTTTTCAGAAGGACCCTCTTCATCTTGAAGGGAAATGTGAAATGTGTCTCATTTCATCTCTAAGCAGCCCTTTAACACATTTTTGTAGAGTGGTAAAGTGACAGCTGACTGCTTGCTGATAGAATGAACCTGGACCTTGATTATTATATCTGATGTGTTTTATGTTGAGTAGTTCTGTTTCATAGTGAAATATCTTTATGTGTAACATTTCTGGGGCATGTTTTTTTTTTTTTCAGAGTTCATTTTGTGTTCTTGGTTTTTGGCTGGACTTTTCAAAGTGAATGCATGTCTGTGCAAGCATTTGCTATGGGCATGGGAAAGCAATGTTTCACTGTAATTGGAATGGTTGTACATTAGCGATTCATTAGTTTTTTGAAAGACAAACAAAGTGAGGCAGTTAATGTGAGCAAAAGGAAAAGGTGGATGCAGTCTAGCAGGCTCCTTACTTGAAATGTACAGCAATCCTAATTTTTATGTATGTATATTTTAAATTCCTTACATTGAACACATCATTTCTTATTCAAGCATATTTTTTTAGTAATTGTTTTGTGGTTGCCTTTCCTGGTTTTTTTTGGAAAGGTAAAAAACAGAAAAAATAGGAAGGAAAAGTAAAACGAATCAACCATATTTCTGTTGCCCTCAAACAACAACTGAATATTTGGAAATTCTTCCAGATTCCCCAGGAAATGAAACTTTGTGGACACATTTAAAGTCTCCCTTAACTCCATTAAAAAAAAAAAACTTACTCCTTTCCCCTTTACTTAGGAACAACAACTATGGTTTTGGTGTATGACTTTCACTTCTGAGAACGTACATCTTTTCTAAATTATCCAGCAAATCGTTTTAACCTCGGTTAATGAGGTCATGAAATCAGGTCTCTTTTAGAGAATGAAATGGAAATAGAAGAAAATATACCATAGGACTCCCCTTTCTTGGTCTCTTAAATCTGTAAGGTTTTATAGGACCTACTTTCTCTGGATCTCAAATTACCCAGAGACATCTATGCTGGAGGAGCTCTGAATTCTTAGTGATCGGCTAAGTTAAGGAAATTATTTCTGAAGTGACACTGAAATTATAAGAGTCTCAGAGCCCTTTAACTTATCCCTAGATATCTAGCTTCTCTCAGCATCTTCATCCAAGTATAACAATGAAGAAATTCCTAGATTTTATCTTGTCAGAGTTCCTAGCACCTGATCACCAGGTGGCTTTCACTCGTCCCTTGGTCATCGTGACAGTGGTAACTACATGCAAGAAGAGTTGCCCAGTGGTGCCTTGCAATAGAATGACGGGACCCATTCCATTATGCCTCTTATTAACATTTGTTTCTGTTGCACCCAGAAATCCAAGTTTCCCAGGTTACACATCAACATGCAGATTCTCATCTCTCTTCTGGACATCCCCTAATGTGATCTGTCCTCCCATCTCTCTATGCCTTCCCAGGCACTTCCATCATGTACTCAAGCTTGTCTTCAGCAAACTCTTTTATGCCTTTGCCTACTTTGGCTAACAAAAGCAGCAGAAGAGTTACTGGTGGCCCTGGCCTTTTGGAGGAAGTTTGAGGAGAGGTGATGAGATGCAAGCAGAATACCTAGTCCTGTGAGATTATGACTGTGATTGGAGAGGAAAAGAATGTGACCTCCAGGCAGAGTGGTCTTTAAGAAAGCTCTGTGTTATAACTCAACAATGCTTAAATATTCCTGCTGGTTTCTCATGCTCCTCCAGCCTAAAAGGCCTTCCATGAATGCATCTCACACTTCCCTGACACTATTTTCTGTCACTCTTTCCCTTGCTCACAACATCCTAACCATATCTGCTTTCCTTCTGGTCTTGGAACACGCAGAGCAGATTCCCAGCCCAGGGCCCTTTGCACTGGCTTTCGCTCTACCCGACATGCTCTCCCCTGGCTCTTTGTGTGATCAGCTCCTTCTCGACATTCAGTTCTCAGCTTAAAAGTTCAACTTTCTCAGAGAAGTCATCCCTGGCCATACAATCTAAAGCAGTTCCTGGTCATTCTTTATTATATCACCCTGCTGTATTTTCCTCTTACCACTTAACACCACCTACGATTTCTTACTTGTTTCTTTGTTGCTCACACCCCTCACTAGAATGTAAACTGCATAAAAACAGAGGCTTTGATGCTCCTGTCAACTTCTCTGCTCCCAGCTTCCAGAATAGAGCCTAATTAGAGCTCACTGATGTCATAGTGAGTAAACAATAGTTGGTAACTGACCATTATCTAAGGTGCTCTTCTAGTATCACATTAGATTGAATTGTTCCTGGAATATTTCAGTTTTATACAGGATGAAAAATTATCCATATCTGAGTAGAATTCTCTAGTGTGCTCCGTTCCAGAGAAAGACACCTTCTTTGACTCTGTGAGATAAATATTGACTTCTCACACCCAACATTTGTCCTTTCTTTTGGGTTCTTTTGTGAGAATGTCCTTAATGTTATTGGCACCTGTCAGCAATTCTGCCAACATTTTAAGAATGTTGCAATTTCACTTTTAGATGATTATATTTTAGGGGTGCTAGATAGTTTTAAGGCATCTTATGTTAACCAAAATGCATGGGCCTTTGTGCTGTTTGCTACAGCTCTTTTGGGGCCAGTGTAATTCTCAACAAATCTGGGCTTCAATTTTTTTGTTGTCAAATTTATTGTTAAATCCAGATCTAAATTGTAGAGATACCATTTAACTGTCACCCCCCCCACCCCAACCACCACAATCTGTTCTTTTTAAGTTATCTTCAGAATGATGCTGATTCTTTGCAGTAAGCCACTCTCCTTTTCCTTTAGAATGATCCTGAGATTTAGAAGCTTATGATACCCTACCCTAATTCTTCTCAGCGCAAAACTTCCTTCCTTTTAAGTGTATCTCTCCTTACCTTGTCATTTTAGCCAATGTACAATGTTCAGTTCTGTTTTTCAATAATGCTGATCAATTTTCTGATATTGTTTCCCTTTTAGAAGGTTTGTTCTTTGAGATGATACATGCTGCACAGCTCACATTCAGCCCAGGGGGTGGGGGACAGGTAGATTCACCTTTCCTGATTGTGTTCACCTGAAGAACACACTCAAGCTAACAGTGATTCCAAGCGACGTGTCTCACCTTGTGAGGCTTTGCATCTGAGTTGTGTGGGAGTTAACTTCCTTTCATTCCCATCACATTTTATGCCAGAGTGTTTTACAAAACATAGTCATTTATTTTAGTTTAATTATACAAATATTTATTCAAAACCTACTAATCGGATGCAAAATTGAATTACCATAAAAATTCTCCAGGACATTTTAGGCATTTTGAGAATAATAATTGTAGCTAAGACTTACTGAGTCTTTACTCTGTCCAGGCACAGTTCTCAATGCTTTCATACTTATGTAATGCTCACAACAATCCTGTGCGGATGGTACTAACAGTGTCTTCATTATACAGACAGGAAAAGTGGGGCATGGTAAGTGGAAGTAACTTGCTCAGGATCACACAACAAATGTGTGGTGAACCAGATATCAAACCTCTATAGCCTGGCTTCTGAGGCTCTCTTCTTAACAAATTCACTTCACTGACCTATGGAAAGAGAAAGCCAGCTATGGCAGGACATCTCACCATTTTTAAAGTAGACAGAATTTCCACATAAAGATGGTACCTCCTTGGCAATCATCAAGGATTAAGCACCATATGCAGAATGGATGGTGCCATCTCTTTCTGTCTTGTGCTTTACCTCTTAACCCAGGCTCAGCTTGTTTCTGCATTTAATGAGACCAAGTTATTATGTGATTGGTAATTAACAATTATCCATTTTTAACTGTCCTGGAATAGGCTAATGCTTTCGACAGAAGCCAAGTATCATTGAGAAGCAAAGTTCACACGCAGCGACCCACCAAATTATGTTCTGACAATGTTTACACAGAATTGAAATAACCCAGAGGTCACGGGTAATCCCCATAATCACAGTATAGCTTAAAGCAATTGTAATTAAACTACAAAATGTCTTGGGGCACAAGGATCTGTGATTTCTAGGGTTATCTACTATATCTGTTTCAGCAGCAAAGAGCAAAAATTAAAGTAGAAACCCAATTTACTAATAACTGAAATTGATGTGAAATAAAATCGAGATTCATAAAAAATTACTATTGGCAGTGTAAAATGAATAATATGGGACATGTGGTTCATTCCAAAAGATTCATTCCTCATGTATTTCCATAAGTGATTCAAAAGACTCCCTCCCCTCCCCCATTTGGCTTGCAGAACTCTCAAAATAACTTACTGTTGTTGAACTTATTGACACCCATCATTGATCTGCTTATTGAGGCAGCCAAAAGGAAGGACTTAGGAAATGTGAGAGAAACTTAAATATTCATATCTTAGGTAGGGGTTAGGGGTTCATTCATAGAAAAAAGAAAAAGCCGTCTTTTAGGCCCACGTGCAAATATCAGATCATGCTTCTCTTCTTCAGGTCAGTAAAGGCATGTGAAGTTATTAGAGAGAAGTCAACCCGGTTCAGGGTTTCAAAAGAAATACATCATCCTGAGGGCATCATACTTCCTCTTTTCCAAAGCACAAGATGCATGTGGAAGAGGAAAATGACAGATTGTCACACCAGATCAGAAAGGAGTGAATAATGGTTTAAACAGATAGCTTTTGTTGGCTTGGTGAGGCAATAGATGCTTCAGCATATATTGCAAATTTGTTATATACTTAGAGGAAAAGAGAATAGTTTACTCTTGTACTATAACAAGGTACCGAGACAGGTTTGAGCCCTCTTCTCATACTTATTCTCAGAAGTAAGTTATCTTTTGCCAGTAAAATGCTCGATGTATGTCTTCAAAGATGTGTAAGTGAATGGTTTTAGGTATTAATATTCTATGGTAATTGCCATAAAATAAGCCTGTGTGGTTAAGCAAAGGAAAAGGAAGCTCCCCAAAATAAATCAGAGAAAGCCAAGCAATACTGAATTAGGCAAAAAAAAAAAAAAAAGAAAAAAAAAATCAGGATATGTTGAGTACAGAAAAATTACCATTCTCACAGAAACTGAGGGAAAGACTGATATGATATAACGGTTTGAGCAGAAAAGAGGTACATATGAAGTCCAGGCCCACACACAGGCAAGAAGGCAACCTGAGTGCAAATTTTACTACGATTCAGGGGAGAGAGAGAGAGAGAGAGAGAGAGAGAGAGAGAGAGAGAGAGAGAGAGAGAGAGACGAATGTGTGCAGAAGACAGTAACTGTAACCAAAATGCGTTACTCTGAAGGAAAAGAAGACGCAAGTGATGAGAACAGCTGGGACCTTAGCTGACTCCCAGGGCCTTTTTCCACCACTGGCGAGGGCTGGCAGCTCTCTGACCTGAAGGATAAAACATAGGATATAAGTAACTGACTTCCTAGAGAACACAAGGACTTCCCTTTGACGATGGCTTTTATGTCTACTGAAGACCTTCTCATGGGAAATTGACTAAGATCAGCGGGGCCCTGGGCCTGGGAGAGCGGATGGTGGCCAATGTATTTCCCTCTAGTGGTTCTGAGAAGGTGGAGAAGGACAGGATGATGCAGAAGCCTAAAACAGGTTGCCTAGTTCAGATCCAGCTCTGCCAACCACGACATCTGTGATTTAGGGCAACGTATGGAATCTTTCTACGTCTCCGTTCTCTCAAATTTAAAATGGGAATGACTGCAGCATCTCTGTCACAGGGTTGTCAGGATGATGAAAACAGATGTTGCCCAGTGTCTGGCATGGAGCAGGGCTCAAAAAGTGTTCGCTGGTGCTTTTAATGTAGAGTGTGTGTTTTTGTTTTACATGGGCAGGCACCGGGAATCGAATCCGGGTCCTCTGGCATGGCAGGCAAGCATTCCTGCCGCTGAGCCACTGTGGCCCGCCCTAGAGTGTGATTTTTAAATTTTATTACTTGATTTCATTTATGTAAATATAGATTTAGGAACTTATTGTGTCTTCCTCCAGTATTTGACTGAACAAAAAGTCAGTAATTTCTGAACAATTATGTCAATTTCAATATTTATCTAATTTTTTCTTTCTCTTTAAGAACTTAATATTTATTCCCTGATGTGTTACCATTATGTTGTTGTTTTGATGTGTGTTTAAAATCTATTTTGGGGTGGGCAGCAGTGGCTCAGTGGCAGAGTTCTCACCTGCCATGCCAGAGACCTGGGTTCAGTTCCTGGTCCCTGCCCATGTTTAAAAAAAAAAAATCTGTTTTACTAGAGATGGAGGCTAGTATTCAACTCACTTCTCTGCCTGCTGAATTAGATTCTCTTTTAATAGGACCTAGAGTTCATTGATAAAGTATTGCACAATACAAATTTTCATTATTTTACTTTCTTTTTCACAACTTCCTCCAAACTTCCTTCAGGAATTTGTAGCATATGCTCCTAAAATCCTCACAACACACATGATATTTGCAAGAGAATTTGAAATCTCCAAATATCCCAATATGCTCTTCTTCTTTGAGGATTTACCAAGTGCCTTAGCTGTTTTTAGAGGCGGATTGTAGCTATTTTGTATCATTTCCATAATACCATGCATAAAACAAGGACTTAAAAATATTATTCTCAAAGAGAATAGAACTCTTTTGAACAAATATTACGTGGGATTTCTCAATGTGCTTTCTGTCTTACTTGTATCCCAAATGATTCTGTACAAAGTTGACTATTAAGACCTTGAGAGCATGAGTTATTATTATCCTATTTACCAGCACTTTCACATGTGTGCAATTTCTTTTAATAGGGAACAGCTGGAGAATGATCAGGTGAACCCTCTGTTGGCATCAGAAAATAATTAAATCCTCCCAGTGCCAATACCCACCATCCTCTGCTGCAGATGGCAGTGCTGTCATCCTCCAGTGATCTTTCTCAAAGATGGTTCTAAATGTAGAATTTCTGCCTGCTTGTAGCAAATTGATTTTATTTTAAAGGATAAGTGGGAGAAGGGACATGATAGTATCTTCTAGTCTCCAGGTGTGGGCATTATTTTGTTAAAACTGTAGACAGATATGGATAGGTGGTTTTGAAAGGCACTCAGTTTCAGACGTTAAGTGATATATGTTACTAATAACACATTTTGCTTAATCCATCTGCCTTCTGTGTGAGCAAATGGGGTTTTTTTTCTAAAAAAATCATTTTGAAAAAAATACCTAAGACTTTTTTAGGTGGGATAATTCTTGGGGCGATAATGGAAGTTGTGAGGCTGTTTTCTAAAAAATGCATTTTGAAAAAAATACCTAAGACCTTCCCAAAGGGAAGATGGTGAAAATTGTGTTGTTATTTATTAGGAATAATTGGATTTAGATAGAAATAATAATTATTAGTTCTTGTTTCAATTTATAGCACCCTTCCCTGAGTCCTCCCAGCCACAGGTTCCAGGGACATTTTCCTTGTGTGGCTTATTCTCCTACTCTGCCCCTAGTTCTTTCAGCAGTATCTGCCATATATAACCAACTGAATCTCCCACTCACCTGGAAAGCACTGTTAATACAGAATTAAATAAAAAGATGTAATACAAAATGTAAATACATCCATCCATCCACATGAGGGCAGGCGCTGGGCTAGGTCCAGAATATAAATCCATGAGATCAGGGTCTTTGTCTTTTCACTGCCATGTTCTCAGTGACTGGAATCATGTCTGGCACAGGATAGACACATAATCAGATGGAGGGACAGTGTAGGGCTCAGAATCCCAGCAGTAAAGAGAAGGGATATTCAAAGTAGGATAATTGGAGAAGGGTTCATTCACAAAGGCAGATAGAGGACCCCATAGAATACAATATTCCAGGATTTTGAGAGCTGAGTTGCTATTCTCGTCCCTATGCCTGAAGGGAAGAGAGGAAAGGTCAGATACCCAAATGTGGAAGGAGAGAATCTTGGAGAAATGTCCCCTTCAGAGTAACAAGGAATGATTATCCATCCAGCATCAACTTGGCAGGAGATTATATACTTTGTCCTCCAGTTCCTTTCTCCCATCTCCTGTCATGACTCTTCATTAAAATCAAACTGGAACCCAGAGAATATGGAAATACATTGCTGAGCCAACTAGGGAAGCCTCCTGGACAGAAAGCAGAGTGGAGCAGGGAGTGGGGGAAGGATCTCAAGAGCAAACAGAGATATCCAGAAAAGACAGTTAAAATGTCCAGCCAGCAAGAGCTCCACATCTGGTAGGGGACAGAGGTGTAAACACACATTGACAGTCTGGTTTGATGTGAGTTCTGGAAGTGGTACCCACTGCAGGCAATTGGACTCTAAAGACAGATATTTACTTCAGAGGGAGTGGGGTTGGAGGGGTTTAAGGGAGGCATTCCTGAATTTTGAGTGCTGAAGAGTTTTCTTGGTGATAAACCTAGCCCCTGACAGCCAGGAACTTACCTGGCACTCACAGTTTAGTCTTTGGTATTCTCCCATTGAACGTAAAACAATTTTACAGAACCTCAACACCAGGTAATGTTGGTCTGGATGGATCAGGTCAAACACAAGAGCACTCTGTAATCATAATCTGAACTCAGAAAAAAACATGGATATTTTTCAAAACACAAAAATGACCAAGCATCCCTCTATTGTGGATGATATCACTGCCTGCCACTTGTTTACAAATTACAGGTTTAATGTCACTTCATTCCTCCCATCTTATTAATAAGATTTATAGACTTACTCCCACTTCCTGATGGTCTGCAGTCCAGAAAAAAGCCCTTCTCCCTTGAGCCTACTGACAATCACCTGGTACTAGACCAAATCCTATAATAGGTGTATTCTAACATCCTCTTAGACATCTCATCATTCTTCCTGGTGTGTGGTTTTCCCTCACCGCGATAAGTAGTAAACTCAACCTGTTCAACCACAGGTGTATTTCTGGTAATAGCTGACTGGAGGGTACTGGTACTGGTTAAGAATGAGAAGGGGGATTTAAGGCTAATGATACAGCATGTAAAGATGCATAGAGAGGAGAGATTTTGTGCAGTGGTGAAATTGGAAGCAGCTCACAATGTTTGGCACTAAGTCAATGAGAAGCTGCAAACATGCCTCTGATGCATGTAATTCAAAATAAATTTTTCCTCTAGTTAGTGAAACTTTATCTACTAGTGTAATTAAGCAAGGAAAAAACTAAGGAAAAAAATTGGAAAAAATGATCTTACATTTTGAAATTACTCTAAATTTGCCTGCAAGTGACAGTTAAAATAGTTTCTTCCTAGATTTTCTGATTACAAAATTATAGTTAGATTCCTACAGCTGTACTTTCCTAATTTTAGGGGTGGGTGGGATCGGAGTGTGGCTTGCTTTGTGGATGTACTGTTTAATCAGCCTGCTGGGTAATCCAGAATTCTGAGAGAATTGTGGTAAGAGATGAGATTGGAGTAGAAAGCAAGAATAAGAGAGCTAACAGCCTTTTTTTTTTTTTTTTCAAAAATTGAGCCAGGAAGTTTCCATTGTTCTCTGAAGATGCAGCAATTCACTCTATCAAGTCTTAAAAGCTTTGCAAAATCCATATACTTAAGGAGACACATACATATGCAGAAGTTTATAGTTGTCAATTTACTTTATTGCTTTTCTTTTCAGACCATCATAAATAAAAATAATACTAGAATAGTGATTGCTAAAGTTTATATAGCGTTTACTTTATGCTGGACATCCTGCTAAGCACTTTCCATAATTTATTTGTTTAACCTTCACAAGAACCCTATGAAGTAGATATTGCAAAGGTTTTACTGATGACAACTGAGATACAGAGAGTGTCCAGGGTCACATAGTTAATAAGTGAGGAGTTGAGCTGTGAACACAGGAAGTTTGTTTCAAGAGCGTGCATTGCTGGACTAATAGAGTTAAAGCAGTATGTTGTAGAACAGTGTTTTTCAAACCTTACTGTGCATAAGAACCTTCTGGGAATCTTGTTTACAGATAGTTCCTAGTTTAGTATGTCTGAAACGGGTCCCAAAAGTTTGTATTTCTATCACATGCTGTTGGTCTACCATGAGTGGTAAGCGACAGAGGACCTAGACTTAGAAAACTAGTCCTATAGGTTAGTGGATTACCCAATTCATCTCTTTGTAAAGCGAGAGAGTTGTATGGTTTTTAAAACTGATTCAAGCTTCCAGAGCTACTGAGCTCCCCTGATGTCAGGCATGTGGGTTGCTTCCTTCGGCTCTCATTGCTGCAGTTTTCCTGGACATGGCCATCTAGAAGTCTACATTGTTAAGAGTTACTGGTATACACAGCCTCCTGCTTCCCAAGTGCTGAATTCAGATACCAACTCTGCTCTGAGCATTTGGAATGACAGGGCGTGCTCTGGTACCAGTTCCTTCCCTCCAAGTCAGAGAGATCTTACAGACTGGCTCTGCTGCTCCCTTTTGTCTCATGGATTCTCACCCCCGTCCTAGGGGATTGGAAGCTGGATCTGAAAATGGAGCCCGATACTTAGGGGGTCACATTGTATGATTTATTTTGTGCCCTGTCATTTCAGCTAGAAATTTTGATACTTTGAAGAAAATCTCTACAATCTTAATAAAGGTCCTTTTTTAAAAAAGATTTTTTTACTATTAGATTAACAGAAGATATTTAATGCTTAGTGTGGCATACCAATATTCTGCTCAAAACTCTAATTTTTAAATTTCTTTGCTCTTGTAATTATCTGTGAAGATCTACCTATGAACATGAAGTCATAAACCCTCTTAAAACTTGAGTTTCAAAGAAAGTTTCATTGTTATGGCTCCCTAAATCTCCAAGCATTCTGTCTGTGATTTAGGGCTCTATTTCACTGTAATCCACAACTTTATCCTCACTATGCAAATTATAGATTTGTGTTTCAGACCTTTGTTCTGGGTCCATGATAGAAGGCTTTTCTTCTTCCTTTTACTCTGATCATGCGGTGCTATAACCTAAACTCCATAAATTATGCAAAGAATGTCTTGAGATGCAGAACTATAGGAACATTATTTGCTATGGTTTCCTTGCTATATTTTGACATTTTATGTGATTTGATTGCATTTGATGATGTTCTTTGCCTGACCAGGACGGAACAGTGTTATATTCCAGCTGTACTCATGGGATCTGCTGCAAGTTGTGGAGAAGGTTATTTGCTATTCTATGATCCTGTTTATGTAATTCATTTTATCTTAACTACATCCAAGAGTAAGTCATGAATATGTTTGCAAGGACTAATCTTCTAGGCATACATTTAATCTCTTAATATAAACAAGACTTTCCAACTTTAGAATGATCTCTATATTGGGGGTATCGAATGGCTCAGCCTTCTAATGTTTTCTGGTCTTTGTTCAGAGATGTTTTTATTATGTGCTATTGATTTTGAAGAATTATTTCTGCTGTGGTTTAGGCATGTTATGCCTAGGAATCGCAAATTGTTTTAAAGCTTGTGATGGGTATGGAGAGGAGAGGTTCGTTCCAAAAATTCTTGGACGAAGGGAATTATAGTTCTGTGTCTGTCTATATATCTGTCTTGGTTGAATATTTCATTCATTCCCACTTGAGCTAAAAATCTGAAATAGGTAGAAGAAGTCTTTTAAAAATCTAGGAAGCACTTTTTTGGGTTTTTTTAAAGATTGGGAAGATGGTGGAGTCCCTGTTACTAAAAGAGTAAATATTGAATTTCAATATCACCTATGTCTCTGAAAGTTGCTTTCATGTTAATTGCTATTGAATTATAATAAAAATATCAAAAACACATATTGAACAGGCAGAGGTTAGCAGAGAAATCTGGTTGCAGGCTGCAACTCTTCCAGGATTGCAGAGCAGATAGTGTCCCCTGGGACTGCACAATGTTTTCCCAGAGGTAAATTAGAACACAGAACACACTTTATGGTTTTTCCTCTTTCTTTTGGGCCCACAGTTGGCAATTTAGGCTGTAAATCTTGGGCCTAGGTGGGTCTGTATATGAAGGCTTAAATTGCTAAAAGTTAATAGGCAGAATGGAATTTGTGTCCCTCTACCAGTCAGGTATTCAGATTCAGATTTAGATGCAGCTCCTCCAGATGTCACTTGGCATGATTTTACACATATTCGCATTTTGAACTTGCGTATTTGGTTTAAAAAAATTGCAGCCCATATATGTTAGCCCCCCATCATCTAGACAGACACACAAGTCAATCCCATTACACTTCTAACTCTGAAATTTTATGCATGGATTATGGTATATGCTTACGCATAATAGGCTGGTGTTGTGAAATAGATCAAATGAGCATCTTTTCAAAAATAACGAATTTAATATTGGTGCACCATGTCCTCACAGAGCATTCAATTAATTGAGAGTTGTGGGGACATAATACCTTTCATAGTACTGTTTTAAGTTCCTGACTGCTAAAAGAAATGCATTTACAATGGGTTGGCCTAACGACAGAAATGTATTGGCTCACTGTTTTGTAGGCTGGAAGACTTTCTTCCTCCCTTGGTTAGTATCTTTGTCAGACTGGCAAACTGGGGTTTCTTGGCTTTGCTGTCATACGGCAATGCATATGGCAGTGTCTTCTCCTTTCTCTTCCAGGTTCTTCTGACTTCCAGCTTCTGGCTGTTCCCTGTGGCTTCTCCCTCTGTGGCCTTCTCTATTAGGCCTTGAGGAATAGGATTAAGACCAGTCATGATTAAACTGGAATAATCTCATCAAAAGACCCCATTTATAATGGGTTCATACCCATAGAAATGGGTAAAGTTTAAGAACTTAAGTTTTCTGGGATACATAACCACCAGGCATCGCAGGTCCCTTTGCATTCATCTGCATGCAGTGTTTTATAAGCAAGATTTTGCACTAATAGTCTTTCAATTCTGCTTTTATTACATGTTGATCTTACAATTTAAAATGAGATAGGACCACATTTATAACTTGTCAGAGATATAGCCACGTTATATAGATATTTAGTTTAATGTCAAATAAAAATTATATAGCACTTTAATCACATTCTTTCAAGCATCTTTATGTAATCTGTTTTTTTTACTTAAAAATATTTTTTAAAATATTGAATAAATAACAGAAATTGTAATAAAGCATTTTATAAGCCTTAAAATGTTACAGTGGAGAGAGACTTGCCAGGGAGATGGCAGAATAAGGAGCTCCAGGACACACTCCTTCTTGAAAACAGCTAATGGACAGGAAGAGACTGTCTGAGACCACTGTTCTGGGGCTCTGGAGGACAGAAAAATACTGTACAGCCTCCAGCAAAGAGTGGGAGGAAGAGCTAAAGAACTGTGAGTAACTCTCTCTCCATGATTGCTGGTGTCCATCCCCTACTTTTGAGGCAGCTGGCTGCTGCAGACAGAGAAGGACATGGGAGACCTCTTCCCCAAGAATGGGAGGGCGGATATGGCTGAGCACTGATTATAGCTTTTGACTGGTGAATTCATATTGCTGGGTCCCTGCTCTGAATTGCTGTTTCAGCCCAGCACCAGGTAG
Organism: Tamandua tetradactyla; assembly: GCF_023851605.1. Taxonomy (NCBI): domain Eukaryota; kingdom Metazoa; phylum Chordata; class Mammalia; order Pilosa; family Myrmecophagidae; genus Tamandua; species Tamandua tetradactyla. Next base: position 93,425,581 of record NC_135333.1, on the reverse strand, counting down.
AGATAGCTGCAGTCATTATTTCAACCCCACCCCTGACAGGGGAAGAGGCATGGAGGTTTAAAGACACAATGCCTCCCTGTGATTGTGGGGAACAGTTTGCTGAACAGCAACATCTCTGGAACAGCTCTGCACCCCCTTCACAGGTCTCAGGACCTGTTTTAGCTGGTAAATACTGATATGGAAACATCCTCTCTGGGGGTGACCCTCCTCCCAGAATTTGCCCTCCAGGCAAGAGCAGCTAGAGGCAATGAAAGAAGTGTAAAAAATATAAAGGCAAAACAAAAAAAAGCATAACAGTTGAAGATTCCCTTTCTCCTTTGGGAGAAACAATTGCACAAACAGTGCAATCTTAAAAGTGATACAGCATATCCAGGGCAAGAATCAGATGAAGAAGAGCTGGAAAAATCTGATGAGTTTATCATAGGCAACTCCAAAAGTCTTGAATAAGTTGAATCAAGTGTCAAGAAAGAACCTTAACACAAAGTCAAACAACAGTACAACCCTAGGTAACAGAAAGTAACTGATAGAGTAAACTCATCAAGATAATCAGATGTCTAGACATCAGCAAAAAATTACAAGCCAAACTAAGGAATAGGAAGATATGGCCCAGTTAAAGGAACATGTAGCCCAATTAAAGAACAAGTTAAAACTTTGGAGGAGACAGAGAATTTGGAACAACTAATCAAAGATGTTCAAACAGATCTCCTAAATCAGTTCAATGAGATGAAGGAAAATATAGCTAAAGAAATAAAAGGTATTAGGAAGACTCCATATGAGCATAAAGAATAATTTGAAAGTATAAAAAGACATAACAGAAATGATAGGAGTTAAAGACACAATAGAAGAAATTAAAAGTGCAATTGAGGCATGCAATAGCAGATTTGATAAGGCAGAAGAAGGAATCAACAAACTAGAAGACAAAACAATTGAAATCTTATAGAATAAAGAACAGATAAAGAATGGACAAAATTGAGCAGGCCTGAAGGATTTGAGTGATACCATGAAGCACACACATATATGACATGGGTATCCCAGATGGAGAAGAAAATGGACCAAAAGAATAGTTAAGGAAATATAGCCTAAAATTTCCCAATACTTATGAAAGGCATAAATATATATGTCTAAAAAAGTGCAACATGCTCCAAACAGAATAAATCATATACTAATCATATTAACCAGAATGTTAAATGACAAAACTAAAGACAGAATTCTGAAAACAAGAGAAAAGTGATTTGTCATACAAGGGAACTACAATAAAACTAAATGTTGATTTCTTATCAGAAACCATAGAAGCAAGAAGGCAGTGGTGTGATACATTTAAGGGACTGAAAGAAAAAAACTGCCAGCCAAGAATTCTTAATCTGCAAAACTGTCCTTAAAAATTGAGGGTGAGTTTAAATATTCACCAAAACAGAAACTGAGAGAGTTGATCAACAAGAGACCTGCCCTATAAGAAATACCAAAGGTGACTCTGCAGGCTGAAAGGAAAAGAGGAGAGGAAAGGCTTGGAGGAGAGTGTAGAAATGAAGATTATCAGTAATGTTAACTAAAAGAGTAAAACGAGAGACAAAAATAAGATATGACCTATAAAAATCAAAGGATAAATTGGTTGAAGTAAGGACTGTCTTTCCAGTAATAACATTAAATGTTAACGGATTAAGCTCAAACTTAAAACTCAGATTGGCAGAATGAATAGAAAAGTAAAATCCAACTATATGCTTTCTACAAGGGACTCACCTTAAAGTGAAAGTTTGGAAAAAGATATTCCACATAAACAGTAATCAAAAAAGAGCTGGGCAGCTAAACTAATATTGGATAAAATAAACCTTAAATGGAAAGATGTTATAAGAGACAAAGAATTACACTATATATATTAATAAAAGTGTCAATCTACCAACAAGAAATAACAATCATAAATATGTATGTGCCTAACCCAGGTTGCCACAAAATACAGGGGGCCAACACTGGCAAACCTGAACAGAATAACAGATATCTCAAAAAAAAAAAAAAAAAAAAGGTGGAAATTTCAATACAACACTATCATCAATAGATAGAACATCTAGACTGAGAATCAATATGGAAACAAAGAACTTGAATAATGTGATAAATGAACTAGACTTAACAGACATTTAAAGAACATTGTACCCAAAACAGCAGGTTATACATTCTTCTTAATTGCCCATGGATTATTCTTCAGGATAGACCACATGTTGTGTTCAAAGCAAGTCTCAATAAATTTAAAATGATTGAAGTTATACAAAGCTCTTTCTGTTACCATAATGGAATTCTAGAATTTAATAATAGGTGGAGAACTGGAAAATTCACAAATATATGGAGGTCAAACAACAGGCTCTTAAACAATCAGTGGGTCAAGAAGAATTCAGTAAATATCTTGAGATGAATGAAAACAAGAATACAACATCTAAACATGAGTTGTAGCAAAGGTAGTGCTGAGAGAGAAATGTATAGCCTTAAATGCTTACATTAAAAAACAAGAGAGCACTAAAATAAAAAACATAACTGCACAAGGAAGAATTAGAAAAAAAAGAACTGCAAACAGTAGGAAAGCCCAAAGCAAGCAGAAGAAAAAAACAAAAATAAGAGCAGAAATTAATGAAATTGAGAATTAAAAAAAACAATAGAATTAGCAAAACCTAAAACCGGTTCTTTGAGAAGATCAATAAAAGCCTTAGCTAGACTGACAAAAAAGAGAGAAGATGCAAATAAATAAAATCAGAAATTGTGGGCAACACTGCCTATGGCAATTATCCTTTGTCCTACAAAGAATCAGTGTGAGAAGAAAAACCCTATGACACAAAGTCAGAAAGCAAGGAAGTCTCTATCCCAAGATTGATCCAGAGCCTCGAATTTATTTTCTGCTAGCTATTTATTGGATAATGGGGCCATTTGGAGTTAAGCTATTCATTGAACAGCAGGGGAGGTTCCTTTTGCCTTGAGAAGGTATCTTTAATTTTAAGAACAAAGCAGGAATTTTCCCATGAGTAGGAGGATATGCTCCAGATAAGCAAATGCCACAGATAAGCAAAGCAGAGAGATATGCAAATGACACTAGTGAACAATGAAAGGGAGTGGTAAGGGGCATAGACAAAAAATAGGGGGAACAAAGGTTAAAATCTTTTGAGTAGTTGGAGATACTTGGTCAATGAAGGGGAGAGATGGGGGTATGGTATATGTGAGTTTTTTCTTTTTTCTTTTTATTTCTTTTTTGAAGTGTGGCAAATGTTCTAAAAAATGATCATGCTGATGAATATACTACTATGTGATGATATTGTGAGCCATTGATTGTTTTAATCTAAATCACATTTCATAAAGGCAGAATAATCCCTATTCAATACTGTATATTTGAATCTGTAATTAGATCATCTCCCTGGAGATGTAACCCAATCAAGAGTTGTTAAACTGGATTGGGGGAAATGTGTCTCCACCCTTTTGGGTGGTCTTGATTAGTTTCTGGAGTCCTATAAAAGAGGGAACATTTTGGAGAATGAGAGAGATTTGGAGAGAGCAGAGAATGCTGCAGCACCACAAAGCAGAGTCCATCAGCCAGTGACCTTTGGAGATAAAGAAGGAAATGCCTCCAGGGGAGCTTCATGAAACCAAAAGCCAGGAGAGAAAGCTAGCAGATGACGCTGTGTTTGCCATGTGCCCTTCCAGATGAGAGAGAAGCCCTGACTGTGTTTGCCATATGCCTTCTCATTTGAGAGAGAAACCCTGAACTTCATCAGCCTTCTTGAACCAAGATATCTTTCCATGGATGGATGCCTTGGTTGGACATTTCTATAGACTTGTTTTAATTGGTACATTTTCTCAGCCTTAGAACTGTAAAGTAGCTACTGATTAAATTCCCCTTTTTAAAAGCCATTCTGTTTCTGGTATATTACATTCCAGCAGCTAGCAAACTAGAACACTTACAAATGCTTTAACCATATCCTTCCTTCAAGAAATGAGATGGGGGACATTACTGACCCCACAGAAATAAAAGAAATCACAAGAGGATACTGTGAACAACTGTATGCCAATAAATTAGACAACTTAGATGAAATGGACACATTCCTAGAAACACACAAGCAACCTACACTGGTTTGAGATGAAATAGGAGATCTCAACAGACCAATTACAAGTAAAGAGATTAAAGCAATCATCAAGATCCTTCCAACAAAGAAAAGCCCCAGAACAGATGTCTTCACAGGTGATTTTTACCAATCATTCCAAGAATTAATACCAGTTCTACTCAAACTCTTCCAAAAAATTGAAGAGGAGGGAACACTACCTAACTCATTCTATGAAGTGAAAATCACCCTAATAGCAAAGCCTGATAAAGATACTAAAAAAAAAAAGAAAATTACAGACTAGTCTCTCTAGTGAATATAGATGCAAAAATCCTCAACAAAATACTTACAAATTGAATCCAACTGCTATATTAAAAGAATGATACACCATGCTCGAGTAGTATGGAAGGGTGGTTAACACAAGAAAAGCAAATAAAGCAGTACATTACATTTACAAAGTAAAAGGAAAAAAAACTCCATGTGACCACCTTGATTGACACAGAAAAGGCATTTGACAAAATCCATTATCTTTTCTTGACAAAAAGCACTTTTAAAGATAGGAATAGAAGGACACTTCCTCAACATGATGAAGGGCATATATGGAAAATCCATAGCCAGCATTGTACTCAATGGTGAAAGAATGAAACCTTTCCCTCTAGATTGAGAACCAGGCAAGGAGGCCCACTCTCACCACTGTTATTCAACATTGGACTAGAAGTTTTAGTCAGAGCAGTTAGGCAGGAAAAAGAAATAAAAGGCATCCAAATTAGAAAGGAAGAGGCAAAGCTTTCAGTATTTGCCAATGGCATAATCCTATATATATATAGAAAGTCCCAGTAAATCTATAACAAAGCTACTAGAGCTTATAAACAAGTCTAGCAAAGTGGCAGGGTATAAGATCAATATGCAAAAATCAGTAGTTTCTCTATATATGGGTAATGAGCAAGCTGAGTAGGAAATAAACAGAAAAATTCCATTTACAATAGCAAATAAAGACTAAAATATCTAGTAATAAAATTAACCAAAGATGTAAAGGACTTGTACACAGAAAAGAACAAAAGATTGCTAAAAGAAATCAAAGAAGACCTAAATAAATGGAAGGACATTCCGTGTTCATGGATTGGAAGACTAAATACCATTAAGATGCCAATTCTACCCAAATTGATTTCTAGAGTCAATGCAATCACAATAAAAATTCCAACAGCCTCCTTTCTAGAAAAAGAAGAGCCAATCATTAAATTTATTTAGAAGGGTAAGGGGCCCCAAATAACCACAACCTTCTTAAAAAAGAAGAATGAAGTTGGAGGACTCACACTTCCTGAATTTAAAACTTACTACAAAGCTCCAGTGATTTAAACAGCCTGCTGCTTTCACAAGTATAGATGCACAGACCAATGGAATTGAACTAAGAGTTCAGATATAGACCCTCACATATATGAACAATTAATATTTGAGAGGGTTGCCAAGTCCACTCATCTGTGACAAAATAATCTCTTCAACAAGTGGTGCTTGAAGAACTGACTACCCATATGCAAATAAGGGAAAGAAGATCCCTGTTTCACACCTTATATAAAAGTTAACTCAAAGTGGATCAAAGATTTAAATATAACAACCAGGACTATAAGGCTCCTAAAAGAAAACATAAGAAAGCATCTTCAAGATCTTAAATTTTATACCTAAAACACAAGCAACAAAGGAAAAAATAGATAAATGGGACCTCATGTAAATTAAAAACTTTGTGCTTCAAAGGGCTTTGTCATGAAAGTGAAAAGGCAGCCTACCCAATGGGAAGAAATATTTGGAAACCAGATATCTATTAAGGGTTTGCTATTCAATGTATATAAAGAAACCCTACAACTTGTTAATAAAAGGCAAACAACTCAATTAAGAAATGGGCATTTTTCCAAAGAGGAAGTACAAAACTGCTAAAAAAAAAAAAAAGCATATGAAAGGATGTTTAACATCACTAGCATTTGATTTGGAATGAAAATCAAAACCATCAGATAATATTTTTCACCTATGAAAATGGCCACTATTAAAAAAACAGAAAGCTACAAGTGTTGGAGGGGATGTTGATAAAGAGGATTAGTCATTCATTGATGTGGAAATGTAAACTGGTACAGCTGCTGTGCAAGACAATTTGGCAGTTCCTCAGGAAGCTCAGTATAGAATTGCCATATGATCTGGCAATCCATGTCTATGTTTATATCCATAAGAACTGAAAGCAGGAACTCGAGCAGACGTTTTCACACCACTGTTCATAGTGGCATTATTCATAATTGCCAAAAGATGGAAGCAACCCAAGTATCCATCAATTGATAGAGGATAAAAAAATGTGATATATACATTTGATGAAATAATATTCAGCTGTGGGAAGGGATGAAGTCTTGATGCATGCAACAACATGAATGAACCTTGAGGTCATTTTGTTGAGTGAAATAGGCCAGACACAAGAGAGCAAGTATTGTATGATCTCACTGATATGAACTAATTATAACAAGCAAACTTATTGAGTTAGAATCTGGTCTCTAGAATGGGCCTGGAGAATGGGGAGCTGATGCTTAATTTGTGCAGAATTTCTAATCAGTTTCATTGTAAGTGTTTGGAAATTGATAGTGGTGATGGCAGCACATTATTGTGAATGTAATTAACAGTACTGAATTATGTTGGTGAATGTGGATGAAATGGGCAATTTCAGGTCATGGGAAGTTAGAAGATAAAATGTGAGTGTATAACACAGTGAACCCTGTTGTGGAAGATGAACTGTGGTTAATAGAACAAATATAAGCTTGTTCCTTCATGAATTAATAAAAAATGCATCACACTATTACAAAATGTTAATAATAGGGTGATATATGTGAAAATATACCTAATATAAACTATACATTATAGTTAGTAATATTTCAATATTTTTCATTAGTTATAATGAACATACTATACTAAAAAGTGTCAACAATAGGGTCTATGGGAACCTTGTATTTTTCACATGACTTTTTTTGCAAACCTACAACTTGTCTAATTAAAAAATATATTTAAAAAGCCTTTACAATGAATATTCAATGTGCCCATCCCACAATCCATTTCTTTTCTCACTTCCTCAGAGGTAACATTTTCCTGAATTTTACATTTATTGTTTTTGTATCCCTGAACAATATATCTTTGTTGCATGTTTTTGAAATTCATGATATAAATCAAGTTATTCTGTAGTTATTTTGGGAAATGATTTTTTAGCTCATCTTTATGTTCATGAGATCCCACTATATTTGCTTCTAGCGGTAATTGATCAATTTCAAAGGCATATAATGTTTCATTGTAGGACTGTACCATTATGTATCCATAATGCTATCAACAGAGATTTTGGTTTCTACTACTTTGCTACACAAAAAGTACTGCTATAAACAGTTTTTACATACTAATTGATATAAATGTATGGAACTTTTTTCTGGTTAATTCCAGGATTGACATTTCTGGGTCATAGAGCATGGATAACATCAGCATTACTGGGTAGGCCAAATCTTTTTTCTTGGCCATTGCAACACTGTGCACCATCTATCAGCTGAGTTAAGATGAGCTAATTGATCAATATCCTTGTCCGTAGTTGATACTGTCAGACTAAAATTGCGGCCAATTTGGTGAAGTGTGAAATGGTGTGTCATTGAGGGTTTTATTTTGCTTTTCCAAAAATACTAATATGATTGAGCATATTTTCATGTCCATTATTTACCATGTGTGTTCTACTTCTGTGCAGTGTCTGTTTAAATCTTTTCCATATTTTTCTCTTGTTAATTTTTAATGTGGTGGAATTTATCAGTCCATTCCTCTATGGTTTGCACTTATTGTATCTTATTTAAGAAATCCTTCCCCATTTCCAAGTCATGAAGATATCTTCCTGAAATATTCTTCTATTTATTTTGTGGTTTTTCTTTTTCATGTATAAATCTTTGAATATCCTGGAATTGATTTTGCATCTGTGTATGTATAGAGTAAATTGAGAGTGCAGTGCTCTTTTACTATGTGAAAAACTAATTATTCAGCCTGTCCTGGAGGAAGTTTTCATATATCTCTTGTTCCATTTTTACTTTTCCCATGCTAATACCATGTAGTTTTAATTATTATAGTCTTATAATAATTATTGATATCTTGTACATAGATTCCCTTAAAGTAGTTTTGTTGTTATTGTTTCTTGGATATTCTTGGATGTTGACTGTTCCAAATTTATAACTTTTCTATCAAAATTATTGAATTTATAGATCAATTTTGAGAAAGTTGATATCATTATGGTATTCAGTCTTTCTATTGCTGATCATAGTTGTGATGGTTAGGCTCTCGTGTCAAGTTCGCCAGGGAATGATGCCCATTTGTTTGGTCAAGCAAGTGGCCTAATTGTTACTGTGAGGATATTTTGTGGACTTAAATCATCAGGAGGTTGATTGAATTTATGGCTGATTACATCTACAGTGAACTAGGGACAATATCTTTAGCAATAATAGATGTTTAATCCAATCAGTTGAAGGCTTTAAAAGGAGAAGTGATGACTTCAGCAGTTAGAATATAGAATTTTCATCTCTATTTCAGCCAGCCAGCTCTTCTTGGGGGAAATCATTGAAAACTTTCATCAGAGTTGCCAGCTTGTAGCATGCCATATGGAATTTTGGCTTGTGCGTCCCCACAGTTGTATGAAACAAGTTTATAAAATCTCATATATACAGATATCTCCTGTTGGTTCCATTTCCCTAAAAACCCTGACTAAATACAGTGGCATATTTTCCAAATCATTTGTATGTTAATGTGTAAAATAATGGTTAATACTTTTCTCCCAAAAGGATTTGTGTTCCTGTATTCAATATATATTTTTCAAATTTATTTTTTATCATCAAACCAAAACAACATACAAACATGAACGTTCTTAACATACAAATGTTCCATGCATGGTGTAGAATTAATGGCTCACAATATCATCACACAGTAGTGTATTCATCACATGATCATTTTTTAGAACATTTGCATCACTCCAGAATAAGAGACAAAAAGAAAAACTCATACGTACCATTCCCCTTACCCTCCCTCTCATTGACCACTAGTCAGTGAGATAGAAATGGATAGAAATGGTATTTCTATCCATTCAATATATTTTAACCTTTGCTCCCCCTATTTTTTTCTATACCCCTTACCACTCCCTTTCATTGTTCAGTAGTATTTTAATCTACACAATTTATTTTAACATTTGTTCCCCCTATTATTTATTTTTAATCCATATTTTTTTACTCATCTGTCAATATCATAGATAAAAGGAGCATCAGACATAAGGTTTTCACAATCACATAGTCACATTGCGAAAGCTATATAATAATACATTCATCTTCAAGAAACATGGCTACTGTAACACAGCTCTGCAGTTTCAAGCACTTCCCTTTCGCCTCTCTAATGCACATTAAATTAAAAAAGGAATATCTATAAATGCATAAGAAGAGCCTCCAGGATAAACCTCTCAACTCTGTTTGAGATCTCTCAGCCACTGACACTTTATTTTGTCTCATTTCTCTCTTCTCCCTTTCAGTCAATAAGGTTTTCTTAGTCCCTTGATGCTAAGTCCCAGCTCATACTAGGATTTCTGTCCCACATTGCTAGGGAGGTTTACACCCCTGGGAATCATGTCCCACATAGAGAGGGGGAGGGTGGTGAGTTCACTTGCCATGTTGGCTGGAGAGAGAGGCCACATCTGAGCACCAAAAGATGTTCTCTGGGAGTGACTCTTAGGCCTAATTTTAAGTAGGCATAGCCTATCCTTTGGGGGGATACATTTGATATGAACAAACCCCAAGATGGAGGGCTCAGCCTATTGATTTGGTTGTCCCCGCAGCTTGCAAGAACATCAGAAATTCTCCAAATGGGGAAGTTGAATTTTCCCCCTTTCTCACCGTTCACTCAAGGACATTTTGCAAATACTTTTTTATTCACTGTTCAAATCAATTATCTATCTTCCCTTCTGGTTTCATTTGTGCTCACATTCAGCTTCTTTGAGTATACTAACATTGCTGTGCTACAACAGTGCAGTATTGTGCTATCCATTTCTGAATTTACAATCAGTCCTGTTGCATAATCTGTATCCCTTCAGCTCCAATTACTCAAAATATACCCTATTTCTATCTCCTGATGGCCTCTGCTCTTAACTGAAATTCTCCAAGTTCGTTCATTAATATTAGTTCATACCAGTGAAATCATACAGTATTTGTCCTTTTGTTTCTGGCTAATCTCACTCAGCACAATGTCATCAAGATCCATCCATATTGTTAAGTGCTTCATGATTTTATTCTATCTTACAGCTATGTAATATTTCATTGTATATGTATACCACAGTTTGTTTAGCCACACAACTGTTGATGGACATTTGGGCTGTTTCCATCTCTTGGCAATTGTAAATATGCTGCTATAAACATTGGTGTGCAAATGTCCATTTGTGTCCTTTTGCCTTCATGTCCTCTGAATAGATACCTAGCAATGGTATTGCCAGATCATATGGCAATTCTTTACTTAGCTTCCTGAGGAACCAACAAACCGCCTTCCACAGTTGTTGTACAATTTTTCATTCCCACCAACAGTGGATAAGTGTGCCTCTTTCTCCATATCCTCTCCAGCACTTGTCGTTTTCTGTTTTATTGATAGTGGCCATTTTTCTCAAGTCAATGTTGGTTGTTCATGCCTTTCTAGGAAGTTGTCCATTTCATCTACATTGTTTAGTTTAGTAGCATACAGTTGTTCATAGTATCCTTTCATTACCTCCTTTATTTCTTTGGGGTCAGTGGTTATGACTTCTCTTCCATTTCTGATTTTATTTATTTGCATCCTCTCTCTTCTTTTTGTCAACCTTGCTAAGGGTCCATCAACCTTATTGATTTTCTCATAGAACCAACTTCTGGTTTTGTTGATTTTCCTGATTGTTTTCAAGTTCTCAATTTCATTTATTTCTGCTCTAATCTTCATTATTTCTTTCCTTTTGCTTGCTTTGGGATTAGTTTGCTGTTCTTTCTCTAGTTCTTCCAAGTGGATGGAACAGTAAATTCCTTGATTTTTGCTCTTTCTTCTTTTTTGATATAGGCATTTAAGGCATTAAATTTCCTTCTTAGCACTACCTTTACTGCATCCCATAAATTTTAATATGTTGTGTTTTCATTTTCATTTGCCTGAAGATATTTACTGATTTCTCTTGTAATTTCTTCCTTGACCCACTGGTTGTTTAAGAGTGTGTTGTTGAGCCTCCATGTATTTGTGAATTTTCTGGGCCTCTGCCTGTTATTGATTTCCAACTTCATTCCTTTATGATCTGAGAAAGTGTTTCAATCTTTTTAAATTTATTGAGACCCAGCATACGACCTATCCTTGAGAATGATCCATGAGCTCTTAAGAAAAAGCTGTTTCCTGCTGTTGTGGGGTGTAATGTTCTATAAATGTCTGTTAAGGCTAGTTTGTTTATTGTCTTATTCAAATTCTCTGTTTCTTTATTGATCCTCTGTCTAGATGTTCTGTCCATTGATGAGAGCGGGGAATTGAAGTCTCCAACTATTATGGTAGATGTGTCTATTTCTTTTTTCAGTGGTTTCAATGTTTGCCTCTTGTATTTTGGAGCACTCTGGCTCAGTGCATAAATATTTATGATTGTTATGTCTTTTTGTTGAATAACAACAAAAAGACATATGTCTTTTTATGTCTTTTTGTTCCTTTTATTAATATATAGTGTCCCTCTTTGTCTCTTTTAATTGCTTTACATTTGAAGTCTAATTTGTTGTATATTAGTATAGGTACTCCTACTGTTTTCTGATTGTTGTTTGCATGACGTATCTTTTCCTAACCTTTCACTTTCAACCTATGTTTATCCATGGGTCTAAAATGCATCTCCTGTAGACAGCATATAGATGGGTCCTATTTTTTAATCCATTCTGCCAGTCTATGTGTTTTGATTGGGGAGTTTAATTCAATAACATTTAGTGTTATTAATGTAAGGGCAGTACTTTCTTCTACCATTTTGCCTTTGGATTTTATATATCATATATAAATTTTCTTCTTTTAATCTTTACTGATGGTCTTCATTTCTACACTCTTCTCCATACCTCTCTCTGCTGTGTTTTCCTATCTGTCTCTAGTGCTCCCTTTAGTATTTCTTGCAGATCTGGTCTCTTGGTCACAAATCCTCTCAGTGATTTTTGTCTGAAAATATTTTAATTTCCCCCTCATTTTTGAAGGACAATTTTGCTGGATATAGAATTCTTCATTGGCAGTTTTTCTCTTTTATTATCTTAAATATATCATACCACTGTCTTCTTGCCTCCATGGTTTCTGCTGAGAAATCTATACATAGTCTTATTGGGCTTCCCTTGTATGTGATGGATTGCTTTACTCTTGCTGCTTTTGAAGTTCTCACTTTCTCTTTGATGTCGGACATTCTGATTAGTAAGTGTCTTGGAATACATCTGTTTGGATTTATTCTGTTTGGGGTACACTGCCCATTTGGATCTGTAATTTTAAGTCTTTCATAAGAATTGGGAAATTTTCAGTGATAATTTCCTCCATTAATTTTTCTCCTCCTTTTCCCTTCTCTTCTCCTTCTGAAACATCTACAACATGTATATTCATGTGCTTCATGTTGTCAGTCAATTCCCTGAGTCCCTGCTCATATTTTTCCATTTTTTCCCTATATTTTCTTTTGCTTGTCAGATTTCAGATGTTCTGTCCTCCAACTCACCAATCCTATCTTCTGCCTCTTGAAATCTAACATTGTAGATTTCCTTTTTTTTTTCACCTCTTCTACTGTGGCTTTCATTCCCATAAATTTTGTGATTTGTTTTCTCAGATTTTCAATTTCTTCTTTTTGTTTATCCCTTGCCTTCTTTATAGCCTCCCTCAATTCATTGATTTGATTTTTAATGAGGTTTTCCATGTCTGTTTGAACATCCTGAATTAATTGTTTCAAATCCTGTATCTCATTTGAATGGTTCATTTGTTCCTTTGACTGGACCATATCTTCAATTTTCCTACTATGATTCGTTATTTTTGGCCAGCGTCTAGACATTTAATTACCATAATTAATTTATTCTGGAGATTGTTTTCACTCTTTTTACCTAGAATTTTCTTGCTAGGTGACTTTGTTGTCTATCTGTTCTTTGACATTCAGTTCAGCTTATTCTAGACCTCTTGCTTAGGTTTTGTTTAACAGACCAGAATTTTTCAGTTCTTGTTTTCTTGTTTCTTGCCCTGCCTGTATGGTGCCTATTCCCCCCCTTAGGAGGGTCTACTTAGATATTATAGACCCCAGTCAGATTTTCCCAGACCAAACTGGCCTCCTTTCAGGTGGAAAGAGTCACCTGCATCAGTTTTCCCTGAGGGTGAGACCAAGCAGGTTGAAAGACTTCCTATGAAGTCACTAGACTCTGTGCTTTCCCTATCCTATAGGAGCCAAAGGTTTAAAGCAAGACCTACAGAATTTGTTGCAAGCAGCTGGCCTCAGGATGGCAGCAGTAAACTGTGGAGATTGTTATGTAGAGCAGTCTGGGAGGAAGAGAATATTTACCCCAAATGGTTAAGAACACTATAAGATAAGAACTTTGCTCCCTCAGGAAATGCCTGCATATCTATTGACATCCTGTGGTATATAACTAGGATCTGGTTGAGAATAAAGTTGTCTGATGTCTGATGTAGAGTTAAACTTCAGACCCCCTGAACCCATTTGTGTCTGTCTTTCTTTTCTTCCTTTTTCTTTCTCCTTCTCATCATTCCTTAATATCCTTCGAGCTCTGTTTCAACAGAAAGCAACAATATCCTGCACAATATGTGGCACTTGTCTGCCTGTGGGTCCCACCACCTTAAAGTAATGCAGTGCCTTTAACTTCAGCAGACTCTCCCTGCTGGGGGTATGGTTGACATAGAGGATAGGCTGTAGGCTGGCTTTAATCATTTTAGTTTTCCAGTCCCTGGGGTTTGGATTCCTTGAGGGAGGGATTACACCTGAACTGGGCCCCACCCCTCTCCTGAGGAAGGCACAGCCTCTAGACAAGTCTCAGAGAAGCTTAATTCAGCCCTTGCCTGAGGCAATTGGAGCCTGAGAAGCCTTGCAGTTGTATGCAAAGAGCAGTCAAGCCATAGAAACACAGCCACAAAAAAGAAAAGAAAAGAAAAAATCCTTTTCAGAGCAGTACACCCATTCCTCGGGTTTGCCAATCAAAAGCTTAAGTTGGTATGTTGTCTATGTATCTCCAGGTCCTACATTCCCCCTCCTTTCCTTCAGGGCCCAACCCTTTCAAGTGCTTTGTGCTGTCCAATCCAAAAAAAAAAAACAAAAACAAAAACAAAAAACTCTTGTTTTGTTTTTTTTCTAATTTTCTTTTTCTTTTAGCCCTTTCCCCTCTGTGCCCAGGCTAAAACCAGCAACCTCAGCTTTTACTGAGGTTCAGCTGAGATGGGGGCTACTTTTAGTAATCAAAATTTGTTGATTTAGTAATCAACAATTGGAGCTTGGTTGAGCTCAGCCCCTTGCTATTAGTAAAATGTCTTTTCTTTCCCCTCTGGGAACCAGTCTGTGGGGGAGGGGCACTGGCCTCCATGGCTTGAAGGACTCACAGTTCTGGGTGGGATAGCAGCTGGTCCAGCTTGTCCAGACTGGTGTACACTGTGTGTCCAATCACTGATGTGGCCCCAGCAGTTGTTCTGTACTGTTCTTGGCTATTTACTAGCTCCTCTGGAGGACAAACTAAATCCCACACTTCACTAAGCCACCACCTTGGACCCCCTCAATATATTTTTAATGCTATTAAAATGATATTGCTAAAATTGCATTTTCTAACTTTTTTATATAGAAATGCAATTCATCTTTCTATTTTTAATTTGCATTCAGCAACCTTGATTGTTTTATTACTCTAATAATTTGTGTATTATCTTTAAGATCTTCTGTATAGACAATTACATCATCTTTTAATAATGAAAGTCTTATATTATCTTCTAATACTTACACACTTAATTTTTTTTTCTGAATAGAAATGGTGCTGGAGGGCATCTGTTGCATTTTTCTTGATCTTAAGCAAGTTTGTTATTGATTTCCAACTTAATGCATAGTAATCATAGAACTTGGCCTATATGATACCAACCATTCAAATTTCATTTAGAATTGCTTTGTGAAACAGTAAGTTTGTTAACTGTTATATAACTTTTCTTATTTCTTAGTAATTTTTAATTTTTCTTTTAATCTATCAGTTCCTGATGTGTGCTAAAATCTAATTTACAAAGTATATTTATTCCATTATCTGGGTGGTTTGCTAAATTTTGTTCATATTGAGACAAAGATCTCATTTAGGATTGTTTTATATTTCTCATGATTTGAACCTTTTATCATAATGTAGTAGTTTTTTGTTTGTTTGTTTTGCCTGAAACTTATATTGCTACCCTTGTTTTTTTTCTTTTTGCCTTTTATTTATTTTTGTGTGTGTGTTGTGGTGAGTCTTTGCTTGGTTTTTTTTTTTTTTAATTTTCTTTCTCCAAAATTCTTTTCTTGTGTTTTAAATGTGTTTCTTGTAAGCAGCATTTATATGGATTTTAAAAATCCAGTCAGACATTTCTTTACATTTAAGACCCACATATGTCGCTTAATATGTTGCCATGCCATTTTCACATTTATTTTCCCCCTCTTTCTTGTCTTCTTTCTTATTATTCCAAATTTTCTATTTTCTAGCTTGGAAGATATATACTTCTATTTTTATTCTTTTAGTGTTTTTCATGGACTATTTAATACACATATTTATCAATGTTGTAAGTAATTCAATAACCCAGATAATAAAAGTGCTTCTTTCTTTGTTTATGAAATTTTAAAACTTTTTTTATTTTATAATATAGCACATATACAAAGCACAGAAAGAAAAAAGCAATAGTTTTCAAAGAAATTATCAACAAATAGTTATAGGACAGATCCCAGAGTTTGCCATGGACTATCATACCATTATCTCAGGATTTTCCTTAACTGCTCTAGAAATAGGAGGCTAAAAGGAATAAATTTTTTTATCATCAAAGTCAATTTTTTTCTTTTTTGTGAAAAATAACATATATATATATAAAAGCAATAAATTTCAAAGCATAGCACATAAATTAGTTGTAGAATATATTTCAAGTTTGGTATGGGTTACAATTCCACAATTTTGGTTTTTTACTTCTAGCTGCTCTAAGGTACCAGAAACTAAAAGAAATATCAATTTAATGATTCAGCAATCATATTTGTTTGTTAAATCCTACCTTCTCTGTATAACTCCACCATCACTTTTGCTCTTTCTAGCCCACTCTTTAGGGGTATTTGGGGCTATGACTATTATAACTTTTTCATGTTGAAAAGGGCTGTCAGTAATAAAGGGTAAGGAGATGGAACTAGCTGATGTTTTGGAAAGGCTGGGCCCTCTAGGTTTCAAGACTTATCTGGTCCAAAGACCCATTTGGAGGTTGTAGGTTTCTGGAAAGTTATCCTAGTGCATGGACCATTTATAGAATCTTATATATTGCCCTAGATGTTCTTTAGGATTGGCTGGAATGGTTTTAGTTGGGGTTTGATAAGTTATGATAGGTAGCAATGTGTAACTGAAGTTTGGGTAAGAGTGATATCCATATATAATAAATCGTACTTTATTAGTTACACTAGTGTAATTATATATATTTTATATAATAAAGTGTACTTTATTAGTTACACTTCTTTTCCTCCTTTTGGTCAAGATGGAATTGTTGATCCCACAGTGCTAGGGCCTGGACTCATCCCTGGGAGTCATCTCCCACATTGCCAAGGAGACTTTCACCCCTGGATGTCATGTCCCATGCAGCGGGGAGGGCAATGATTTCACTTACAGAGTTGGAGAGAGAGAGGCCACATCTGAGTAACAAAAGAGGTCCTCCAGAAGTATCTCTTAGGCATTCCTTTAGGTAGGCTAAGCTTTTCTGCTACCTACGTAAGATTCACAAGAACAAGCCTCAAGATCAAGGGTATGGCCTATAGATTTGGGTGTCCATAATGTTTGACACAGTATTAGGGGTTTCCATGATGGTGAAGTTCAATACTTCCATATTTTTTCCTCCTATCCCTTAAGGGAATTTGCCAATACTTTTTGATTATCTGCTCAATATATTCTAGGATGTATCCAGGCATTATGTTAAGCTATACAAGATTAAAGGCCCCAATTCTTATTCTGGGCTCCCTGTGTTTCAGTTTTTCAAATGAGCTATGCAGACAAGTTGAATTAGATTATATGCTACAGAAAATTTAGGTTCTGGACAAAGTAAACCTTTCTTCCTTTGGTTGCAAAGAGTAGTTGTATTTCTAAAATATAGGCAATGTCTTCCTTACCCCTGTGTTCTGATTTATCTTAATCCAACCTAATCAGCTTTGTTCTTATCTCTAAATACCATGTTATAGATATATAAAAGAGCCTCTCAAAATCCAGAAGTAAGAATTACCATTCCAGACTAAATGTGTCTGCTATAAGAGCTTACAATCTAGGCCCCTATTTTCTTATCAACATTTTCTAAAGGAGACTATACAATAATTGTTCTTTTGTCTCTGGCTTATTTTGCATCACCAAATGTCCCACAGGTTCATTCACATTGTTACATGCCTCACAACTTCATTTCTTTTTCTAGCAGCACAATATTTGAACATATGTATACGCCATTGTTTGCCAATCTACTTCTCAGTCAGTGCATCCTTCAGCCAGCTGCATTTACTAGGCGTCATGTACACACGTAGGTCTGCACAACCCCTTTCAACCTTGTTTACCTTCAATATGGTAATATTTCTTAGGGACCCACTAGACAACTGCCTTCACTTTTATCTATTCCCTTAAATTTGAGTTCAACCTCATTACCTAACCGTTCACCCATCTCTAGCGTCTATGTATCTCTAAGTCCCCTATATTCTGATTTTACCTTTACCATGGTCATAAAAGTGGACTCATACAGTAACTATCTTTCATGTCTGGCTTATTTCAGAGCATTATGTCCTCAAGGCTCATCCATCTTGTCATGTACTTCAGGCTGTCATTTCGTCTTACTGCTGCATAATATTCCATCGTATGTATATACTACATTTTGTTAATCCACTTGTCTGTTGATGGGCATTTGGATTGTTTTGATCTTTTGGTGATTGTAAGTAATGCCGCTATGAACATCAGTGTGCAGATGTCTGCATCACTGCTTTCAGCTCTTCTGGGTATATATCAAGTAGTGCTATTGCTGGGTAATAGGGCAATTTGATATTTAGTTTGTTTATGAAACGTTTTATACCAATATGTTTATGAAATGTTTTATATCAATAAATGTTGAGATATAATTAATAGAATTTTATATTAAGCTCTTCTCTTCTTACTATACCTTAAAGTGTCCATTTGGATCACTCTCCTGCATGAAAGTTATATGTTGAAATTTCCTGCAGTGAGCAGATGATAATGGCAAACTCTCTTATATTAGTTTTCCTAAAAAGTTTTATTTAACAATAATTTTGTAAATACATTTTTATTAGGTATATAATTCTATGTTGGCAGTGTCTCCTACTACCCACCATACTCTACCCCTGACATTGAAGCTACTATTCCACTATATTCTGGTTTTCATTGTTGCCATATTCTAGTAGCCTGTCAATCTGACTGTTACTAGCTTAAAACTAAAATAGGTAATGTTTTATTTTCTTGTGACAAAGAATGTTACATTTAAAAATGAATAGCTTCTTAGATTTGACAAACAATAGTATTTTTTTATTAATTAATGGAAAAAATAAATTAACCCAACATTTAGAAATCATATCATTCTACATATGCAATCAGTAATTCTTAACATCATCACATAGATGCATGATCATCGTTTCTTAGTACATTTGGATTGGTTTAGAAGAACTAGCAACACAACAGAAAAAGATATAGAATGTTAATATAGAGAAAAAAAATAAAAGTAATAATAATAGTAAAAAAAAAAAAAACTATAGCTCAGATGCAGCTTCATTCAGTGTTTTAACATGATTACTTTACAATTAGGTATTATTGTGCTGTCCATTTTTGAGTTTTTGTATCTAGTCCTGTTGCACAGTCTGTATCCCTTCAGCTCCAATTACCCATTATCTTACCCTGTTTCTAACTCCTGCTGGACTCTGTTACCAATGACATATTCCAAGTTTATTCTCGAATGTCTGTTCACATCAGTGGGACCATACAGTATTTGTCCTTCAGTTTTTGGCTAGACTCACTCAGCATAATGTTCTCTAGGTCCATCCATGTTATTACATGCTTCATAAGTTTATCCTGTCTTAAAGCTGCATAATATTCCATCGTATGTATATACCACAGTTTGTTTAGCCACTTTTCTGTTGATGGACATTTTGGCTGTTTCCATCTCTTTGCAATTGTAAATAACGCTGCTATAAACATTGGTGTGCAAATGTCCGTTTGTGTCTTTGCCCTTAAGTACTTTGAGTAGATACCCAGCAATGGTATTGCTGGGTCATATGGCAATTCTATATTCAGCTTTTTGAGGAACCGCCAAACTGCCTTCCACAGTGGTTGCACCATTTGACATTCCCACCAACAGTGGATAAGTGTGCCTCTTTCACCACATCCTCTCCAGCACTTGTCATTTTCTGTTTTGTTGATAATGGCCATTCTGGTGGGTGTGAGATGATATCTCATTGTGGTTTTGATTTGCATTTCTCTAATGGTCAGGGACATTGAGCATCTCTTCATGTGCCTTTTGGCCATTTGTATTTCCTCTTCTGGTAGGTGTCTGTTCAAGTCTTTTTCCCATTTTGTAATTGGGTTGGCTGTCTTTTTGTTGTTGAGTTGAACAATCTCTTTATAAATTCTGGATACTAGACCTTTACCTGATATGTCATTTCCAAATATTGTCTTCCATTGTGTAGGCTGTCTTTCTACTTTCTTGATGAAGTTCTTTGATGCACAAAAGTGTTTAATTTTGAGGAGCTCCCATTTATTTATTTCCTTCTTCAGTGCTCTTGCTTTAGGTTTAAGGTCCATAAAACCGCCTCCAATTGTAAGATTCATAAGATATCTCCCAACATTTTCCTCTAACTGTTTTATGGTCTTAGACCTAATGTTTAGATCTTTGATCCATTTTGAGTTAACTTTTGTGTAGGGTGTGAGATATGGGTCTTCTTTCATTCTTTTGTATATGGATATCCAGTTCTCTAGGCACCATTTATTGAAGAGACTGTTCTGTCCCAGGTGAGTTGGCTTGACTGCCTTATCAAAGATCAAATGTCCATAGATGAGAGGGTCTATATCTGAGCACTCTATTCAATTCCATTGGTTGATATATCTATCTTTATGCCAATACCATGCTGTTTTGACCACTGTGGCTTCATAATATGCCTTAAAGTCAGGCAGCGCGAGACCTCCAGCTTTGTTCTTTTTCCTCAAGATGTTTTTAGCAATTCGGGGCACCCTGCCCTTCCAGATAAATTTGCTTATTGGTTTTTCTATTTCTGAAAAATAAGTTGTTGGGATTTTGATTGGTATTGCATTGAATCTGTAAATCAATTTAGGTAGGATTGACATCTTAACTATATTTAGTCTTCCAATCCATGAACACGGTATGCCCTTCCATCTATTTAGGTCTTCTGTGATTTCTTTTAACAGTTTTTTGTACTTTTCTTTATATAAGTTTTTTGTCTCTTTAGTTAAATTTATTCCTAGGTATTTTATTCTTTTAGTTGCAATTGTAAATGGGATTCGTTTCTTAATTTCCCCCTCAGCTTGTTCATTACTAGTGCATAGAAATGCTACAGATTTTTGAATGCTGATCTTGTAACCTGCTACTTTGCTGTACTCATTTATTAGCTCTAGTAGTTTTGTTGTGGATTTTTCTGGGTTTTTGACGTATAGTATCATATCGTCTGCAAACAGTGATAGTTTTACTTCTTCCTTTCCAATTTTGATGCCTTGTATTTCTTTTTTTTGTCTAATTGCTCTGGCTAGAACCTCCAACATGATGTTGAATAATAGTGGACATCCTTGTCTTGTTCCTGATCTTATGGGGAAAGTTTTCAATTTTTCCCCATTGAGGATGATATTAGCTGTGGGTTTTTCATATATTCCCTCTATCATCTTAAGGAAGTTCCCTTGTATTCCTATCTTTTGAAGTGTTTTCAACAGGAAAGAATGTTGAATCTTGTCAAATGCCTTCTCTGCATCAATTGAGATGATCATGTGATTTTTCTGCTTTGATTTGTTGATATGGTGTATTACATTAATTGATTTTCTTATGTTGAACCATCCTTGCATACCTGGGATGAATCCTACTTGGTCATGATGTATAATTCTTTTAATGTGTTGTTGGATATGATTTGCTAGAATTTTATTGAGGATTTTTGCATCTATGTTCATTAGAGAGATTGGTCTGTAGTTTTCTTTTTTTGTAATATCTTTGCCTGGTATTGGTATGAGGGTGATGTTGGCTTCATAGAATGAATTAGGTAGTTTTCCCTCCACTTTGATTTTTTTGAAGAGTTTGAGGAGAGTTGGTACTAATTCTTTCTGGAATGTTTGATAGAATTCAGATGTGAAGCCGTCTGGTCCTGGACTTTTCTTTTTAGGAAGCTTTTGAATGACTAATTCAATTTCTTTACTTGTGATTGGTTTGTTGAGGTCATCTATGTCTTCTTGAGTCAAAGTTGGTTGTTCATGTCTTTCCAGGAACCCGTCCATTTCATCTAAATTGTTGTATTTATTAGCGTAAAGTTGTTCATAGTATCCTGTTATTACCTCCTTTATTTCTGTGAGGTCAGTAGTTATGTCTCCTCTTCCATTTCTGATCTTATTTATTTGCATCCTCTCTCTTCTTCTTCTTGTCAATCTTGCTAAGGGCCCATCAATCTTATTGATTTTCTCATAGAACCAACTTCTGGTCTTATTGATTTTCTCTACTGTTTTCATGTTTTCAATTTCATTTATTTCTGCTCTAATCTTTATTATTTCTTTCCTTTTGCTTGCTTTGGGATTAGTTTGCTGTTCTTTCTCCAGTTCTTCCAAGTGGACAGTTAATTCCTGCATTTTTGCCTTTTCTTCTTTTCTGATATAGGCATTTAGGGCAATAAATTTCCCTCTTAGCACTGCCTTTGCTGCGTCCCATAAGTTTTGATATGTTGTGTTTTCATTTTCATTCACCTCGAGGTATTTGCTAATTTCTCTAGCAATTTCTTCTTTGACCCACTTGTTGTTTAAGAGTGTGTTGTTGAGCCTCCACGTATTTGTGAATTTTATGGCACTCCACCTATTATTGATTTCCAACTTCATTCCTTTATGATCTGAGAAAGTGTTGTGTATGATTTCAATCTTTTTAAATTTTAAGACTTGCTTTGTGACCCAGCATATGGTCTATCTTTGAGAATGATCCATGAGCACTTGAGAAAAAGGTGTATCCTGCTGTTGTGGGATGTAATGTCCTATAAATGTCTGTTAAGTCTAGCTCATTTATAGTAATATTCAGATTCTGTTTTTCTTTATTGATCCTCTGTCTAGATGTTCTGTCCATTTATGAGAGTGGTGAATTGAAGTCTCCAATTATTATAGTATATGTGTCTATTTCCCTTTTCAGTGTTTGCAGTGTATTCCTCACGTATTTTGGGGCATTCTGGTTCAGTGCGTAAATATTTATGATTGTTATGTCTTCTTGTTTAATTGTTCCTTTTATTAGTATATAGTGTCCTTCTTTGTCTCTTTTAACTGTTTTACATTTGAAGTCTAATTTGTTGGATATTAGTATAGCCACTCCTGCTCTTTTCTGGTTGTTATTTGCATGAAATATCTTTTCCCAACCTTTCACTTTCAACCTATGTTTATCTTTGGGTCTAAGATGTGTTTCCTGTAGACAGCATATAGAAGGATCCTGTTTTTTAATCCATTCTGCCAGTCTATGTCTTTTGATTGGGGGATTCAGTCCATTAACATTTGGTGTTATTACTGTTTGGATAATATTTTCCTCTAACATTTTGCCTTTTGTATTATATATATCATATCTGACTTTCCTTCTTTCTACACTCTTCTCCATACCTCTCTCTTCTGTCTTTTCGTATCTGACTCTAGTGCTCCCTTTAGTATTTCTTGCAGAGCTGGTCTCTTGGTCACAAATTCTCTCAGTGACTTTTTGTCTGAGAATGTTTTAATTTCTCCCTCATTTTTGAAGGACAATTTTGCTGGGTATAGGAGTCTTGGCTGGCAGTTTTTCTCTTTTAGTAACTTAAATATATCATCCCACTGTCTTCTAGCTTCCATGGTTTCTGCTGAGAAATCTACACATAGTCTTATTGGGTTTCCCTTGTATGTGACGGATTGTTTTTCTCTCGCTGCCTTCAAGATCCTCTCTTTCTCTTTGACCTCTGACATTCTAACTAGTAAGTGTCTTGGGGAACGCCTATTTGTGTCTAATCTCTTTGGGATGCGCTGCACTTCTTGGATCTGTAATTTTAGGTCTTTCATAAGAGTTGGGAAATTTTCAGTGATAATTTCTTCCATTAGTTTTTCTCCTCCTTTTCCCTTCTCTTCTCCTTCTGGGACACCCACAACACGTATATTTGTGCGGTTCATATTGTCCTTGAGTTCCCTGATACCCTGTTCAAATTTTTCCATTCTTTTCCTGATAGTTTCTGTTTCTTTTTGGAATTCAGATGTTCCATCCTCCAAATCACTAATTCTATCTTCTGTCTCTTTGAATCTATCATTGTAGGTATCCATTGTTTTTTCCATCTTTTCTACTTTATCCTTCACTTCCATAAGTTCTCTGATTTGTTTTTTCAGTTTTTCTATTTCTTCTTTTTGTTCAGCCCATGTCTTCTTCATGTCCTCCCTCAGTTTATCGATTTCATTTTTGAAGAGGTTTTCCATTTCTGTTCATATATTCAGCATTAGTTGTCTCAGCTCCTGTATCTCATTTGAACTATTGGTTTGTTACTTTGACTGGGCCATATTTTCAATTTTCTGAGCGTGATCCATTATCTTCTGCTGGCGTCTGGGCATTTAGTCAGATTTCCCTGGGTGTCGGACCCAACAGGTTGAAAGATTTTTCTGTGAAATCTCTGGGTTCTGTTTTTCTTATCCTGCCCAGTAGGTGGCGCTCGTGGCTCACGTTTGTCTGCAGGTCCCACCAGTAAAAGGTGCTGTGGGTCCTTTAACTTTGGAAAACTCTCGCCATGGGGGAGGTTTGCCAGCCGAAGTGGCTTGGAAGAGAGCCAGCCGGCCCGGGGGTCCGAACGCGGGGAGGGTCGCCGGCCACTGCAGCCCGGGAGAGCGCCCATTCAAATTTCCTAGTCGGCCCGGGGCGCCAAGCGTGGCGGGAGGGCGCCGGCCGCTGCGGCCTGGGAGAGTGAACCGTTCCCAGCCGGACCGGGGAGTCACGTGTTTGGAAGGGACCCTCCTGGTCACCGTTCTCCGCGGCCTGGGGATTTCCGATCCAATTCTTTCAGTTGGTCCAGGTGGCTGCATGTGGTGGGGGCGCCAGCCGCCGTGGCTTGAGGGGACTGCCTGCCCAATTCTGCCAGCTGGCCCGGGAAGGAGGAGGGGAGGGACTCTGGCCACTTGCTGCCCCGCCCGGGGAAGCCCGCGCCCCTTGGCGATCTCACCAGAGCAGGTTCTCTCACCCAGTCAGCCATTCCAGGATGGGGTACGCTGTCTTTTTGATCTCCGTCGTGGCTCTGGGAGCTGTTCTGTATTGTTTCTACTTCCCTAGTAGCTGTTCTGGAGGAGGAAAGGTGAGGATGGCAAGGCTGTTGAGGACGGTGGCGGAGGAGCCGGTGAAGGCGGAAGAGGGCACGGTGGTGGTTGGAGAGCCACTGGAGTAGGAGGAGAAAGGGAAGGATAAGATGGCGGGTGGAGCACCGCCGGAGCAGAAGGGGAAAGAGAAGGGCAAGATGGCAGCAGGAGGGCCGGCGGAGAAAGAGGGAGAGGAGGGCTAGATGGTGGCGGGAGCACCGGCGGAGAAAGAGGGAAAGGAGGGCTAGATGGCAGCGGGAGGGCCGGCCACAAACAATAGTATTTCATATTCCATTTCTGATAATTCCTTTATTTGATGTCTTCTTGGATCTGATTTTGAGGTTTGATTTTGCCATTTTTCTCAAGGTGCTTCGTTTATTTGTGTGCTTTATGCTTTTTAAAAATATGTGGGTTTATATTTCATAGAACTTTCTTTGAGAGAACATTTTGAGATCTGGTTAAGGTAGATTTTTATGGTAGAACATGCATTTGCTTCTGTCAGTGCTGTGGACAGTACCAACCTAGGGCCACTTTACACTGAATTTTGACTTGAGTTCTTTTTTTGCCTACACATGCTGCAAAACTTTATGAGGAAAAATTTGTAATTATAAATTTTCATGATTTTTTCCCCCATAATCAGAACCAGTGTTTGAATCAGGAAAACTTTATTGCAGTGCTCACAAAGCAGTATTCATTTCTAGCTCACCCTTACACTGGGTATATGTATAGTCCATTGGAGTTCTAGCTTTATACAAGGGTAAGAGATGTTTCATATCAAACTCTCCAAATTGGATGGTCATCAAAATATTTAAAAGGTGCTTTTTTATACATCATTTAGCATTTTTAGTTGTTTTTCTGTGGGGGATTCAGTCAAATAAATCTATCTGGTACAATGCCAGAAAAAGTAAGCCACCTCAATGTCTTCTTGTTGAAATGTAGAGTTAAATGTAGTCTGAGACTCTTCTGTTTAAGTGACAGAATTCAATGGCTCTTGAACCAGGTATAAACATCTTGAGCAACAAAGCATCTATCTATAGAACGTAATTGCTAGACCACTTTTAATCTTTAGAAGTTGTTTAATATATTTAATCACTATTCAGGAGTTCAGGTGCACTATAGGGTAAGAGAGGTCAGTAATTCTTACTAAGGCTGAGCTATTCTGGGGAAGTTCTAAAAGCTTTGTTCAATTTAGAGGTGTGGATTTCAATGTATTATAGGACAATTCTCTAGGCCCAGGAGATGCTCCTGAAAAACTGATCTGTCGTCCAGGGTCAGGATTTTTAACTTTTAAACTTTTGGTGGATGTACCGAATTAATTAAAATTTAAACTACTTTTAAAAACTACATATATCCACACATGCTTTTAAGTTAGTATCTTAAATTATGCATAAGTTAAGGATTTGCAAAGGATGCAGTTTCCCATGTACTGTACATACTGATGATTTTTTGAAAATGTTATATTATTCTTTTAAACATAACTAATAAAATGTAAACAAAAGAGTGATTTATTATCAATCATCATCCATTTAAAAATATATGAACAAGAGGGGTGTGCAGTTATGGCGGTATGAAGCATTTGGAGAACACTCTCCAAAACAAATATGTATAAAATTAGACATAATTTTTGACAAATATGTATAAAATTATCAAAAACCATCATGTTAGGACACTGCAAATTAAGTAAAGGCAAAAAACAAATTGAGAAGCATTTATTTCTGACAAAGTTCTAGCACTTCAGGTAATAACATCAGAATATCTGCATGCTGCTTTTTTGCCTGAGACTTCTCCCACTTTCCTTCTCTAGCTGTTGGTTTATCAGCTTGCCAGGATAATGTTAGGTACAAGAACACAATGAATAAATGAATGAACGTCAGCTTTGCTACCTCTAGTAGTAAATTTGGGGTGGAGGCAAAATCATGATTTTTCCAACTAAAACTTGCAAATTTAGTGGAAACTTTGATAGCTGAAAGTTGTGGTCTTTCTGTTTTGAAGTGAGCTGTGAATATGCCAGAAAATCAGGGAGATCCTACAAATGAGAGTGCCATGGAGAGTCAAACCCTGCACTAGTGTCCAGTTGATTGGAAGACTGTACACATGCAAACGTTAAAAGGCAAGACTGACTTGAAAACTGGCTATCACTTTAAATATGCTCCCCAACCACGCATGGATTGACTGACAGAGGATGGAAGCTGGACAGCACAAAGTGTTTAGGCAATACCTGGCCAAATCATTAGCTGCCTTCTAAAGTATGCAGACCCAGGGGCAGCCCTTGGAAACCAAGCTAAAAAACGACACTAAGAATAAAAAGTCAAGGAGGGACTTCAGCAGCTACACACCCCAGGGGACACAGATCCCCCAGATTATGTCCAGGCAAATTACCATACCACCAACAAAACCCTCAGAAAAATAGAGCCCATCATTTTTAAAAATAGACCCCATAATTTTTACAATATATCACCTGAGGTATCCATTTTTTTAAACCAACATTTGGAAAACCTGTAAAGAAGCAGAATATGACCCACGTTTAGGAAAAAATGCAATAAAAAGAAAATGACTCCGAGAGGGCCAGATGCTGGATTTATCAGATGAAAACATCAAAGCAGCTATTATAAACATGTTCTAAGAATTCAAGGAAACTATGTGCCAAGAATTAAATAGAAATATAGTGACCACAAGTCAACAAATAGGTAATATCAGTAGAGAAATAGAAGCTATAAAAAGGGACCAAAAAGAAATATTAGAGTTGAAAAAAGAACTGGTGTGGCCACCAGAATGGACAGCAGACTCAAAGCAGCAGTCAAAATAATCTGACTTGCAGAGACTTGTGGTGTTGGCTAGGAGATCATGGGGTACCTAGAAGTAAAACAGATGGGTAATCTATAAATTCTTGTTTGAGCTGTATAAGCAGAATTCTAGGTCAAGTGAACAGATCTGCAATCAACTAACACGTGTTTCCCATCAATATGATAATCCAATAAATTGAAGACTTTTAAGGGAGAAGAGAAACTTTTTCACTGCTTCTTCAGCCAGTGAACCTCTCTGGTGGAGTTCATCCAGACCCTTCATCGGAGCTGCCAGCTTCAGAGCCTACCCTATAAATTTTGGCCTCTTCCATTCCCACAGTTGCATGAGACACCTTTATGAATCTCATATTTATGGATATCTCCTTTTGGTTGTTTCTCTAAAGAACCTGACTAACACAGACCTGATTCAATGTTAGTAAAACAAGGGTTTGGGAACCACTGGGCTCAGTTTTTCCAGTCATTTTCTTTTGCAACTGCAATAGTAATTTTTGGATTATACCTTTGCTTGATGCTCCAGGAGGTTTTTACCCTCTAGAATGGCAGGTCATTGTGATATTCTGGTTCAGGGAGAGATTTGCCTTCCTTTTATATAGTGGTAGAAATAGCAGTTGTGAATGAGAAATGTGATATTTGGACTGTTCTCAGACACATCAATTTAAGGGGACAGTACAAGTGGAAAGTATGTGTGTGTAGCCTGGGGTACAAGGACTCCAGCTTAAAAAAGCCCAGCTATGGTGCCCTCTCTTAAGGCAGGTGTTTAAACCATGAACATATATATTATGCCCAGCATCTGTCAAGTCAAGTTTTCTGTTCTTTTCTCCATTGGGTGTGGCTGCTCAGAGAGGGCCTCACAGTAAACAGACGATATAAGATTGGGAGGAGAGTAATTGTTGAGCATATATTGTGGATTAAATTTTGTCTTCAGGGGTTAATCTGTTTGGACATTTTACCATAAAAGCATTTTGCACATACAATATGGTCTTTCTGCCTATTGTGAAATGAAATGTCTGAAAATGGAGTTCAGTTTCAGGAGTCTCTCCTAAATGGTAATAACAAATTTTTGGTGGGGGATGGGAAGAAAGCTGAAAGGCATTTGGAAGTAGTGGAGTCTCCTGAAAAGAATGTTTTAGATAAGCAAGCACATGCAAGGGCAGCTTTGTAAAGCAGCTTTGGGAGCATTTTGTCAAATGTATGCCAAAGCTCAGCAGTTTTCTTTTCATGCTCTGACTCTAGACTCCAAATCCCTGAGTATTCCCCATATCTATTCCATTAGCCTCACTTCATTATAACCATGTTACAAATATATAGTGTCATTTGTAATTTATTGCTTGAGTTAAAAAAAAAAACCAAACAAACTCATGAATTGCCTAACTCAATACATTTAATTTTTTGGCATTAGAGCATGCAGGATGATGAAGAACATTTCAGTAGGTTTGAGAGAATAGAAAAAGGAACATTTGGAGCTAAAAATACAGAAATCTATCTATGTGGAATGCTTTATTTCTCTCCTCCCTTCTAATCTTCACATAAAACTAGTTCCTGTGCAAATGCTTTCCTTCTTACATTGTAAAATTTTTAACTTCTATAATTCCTTCTCTGAAAATGTCTTCTAAGGGGTCCAGTATGTTTTGCATGCATGTTTGAGGTCCAGGTTGATGACTAATGTTGGTTTCTCAGTCTCGTTGGTACCTGAAAGAGCCCTGAACTAGGAGCCAGGTTCCCATGGCTGTGGAGACAAGCAGACCGCAGGCTAATTGGCATGCAGCGAGGAGCACAGGAGCCAAAAGTGAATTATAAGGGATCTGCTTGTCCTTAATAGGACTAAAGATTTCCCCGCAGACCCAGACAGGGGAGTGCAGGCTGTGCTTGGAGTAGTAGCTCAGGCTGGAAGCCAGTTAGCTGTGTGTCAGTTTATTAAAGAACATTGTTCAGTGGAATTGATGGGAACAGAAATAAACTCTGTTTGCTTTTCTGAGGAGGGAGAAAGTATATTTGTGGACCCTAGACAGTGTAGGGCATGTCCTGTTTAGTGCAAAGGTATCAGAACCACCTCCTTTGGGCTGATTATGTCCTAATGTTGGTCCTTGTCTTAGCCAATTAACCATTACATACTTCTTCAAACTAACTTGCCTTGTGCTGTGAGTTGCCTATCTTCCCGGACATATGTTCTTCATATATATTTTGGATAATATTTTGTGCGTTTCAGTGTGTTCTGTGTACATTATATCATTCATCATAGCAATCCAAGAACCCTATCATACAGATCAGCAATAATAAACATTAAAAATTAAGTCATTAAAGCATTCTTTAAAAAATGGAAGAGTAAAGGTATTTTTAAATTTTAAAGCAAAGTTTGTGAAGCAGACATATAGCTGGAATGGTGTCATCCAGTCATGATAGTTTCCATTACCTAATCTGGGAATTGAATTCTGAAAAAGGGCAGAGAAAGGATAAACATGCTCAGACAAGTGGGCGGGAGTGTTGCTCTGATTTCTTTTCTGTGTTTTGTCTCTTTCTTGTGGACATCTGTGAAATTTTTCCTCCCTCTAAACTTTTGTTGCTATACAATATTGTATTTTAAAGTATTTTAAAAGATGGTGCTTGTACATGGAAACATTCTGTTTTTACTCAGCTTTCTTCAACGTGGAATAGTTTTTTCTCCATTTTTCCTTTCAATACTTTTCCCTGCATTGTTTCTTAATATGCCAACTATTGCACTACACACTGTATATGGATTATATTATTTAATGTTTACACAACTCTGTGAGATTATTTTCATCATTGTTCCCTCCATTATACAGCTTAGAAAATAGGCCCTGAAAGGTTAAGTATCCAGACCCAGGACAACTCAATTAGGAAAGGATTCAAAATCATTTGAATTCAGGCAGTTTTAATTCCATAGCCCAGGTTCTCAAAACCACTCCATAAAATGGTGTCCTTAAATTCTGAAACTTTTCTTCAAATTTGAAGCTTCACACTTGTACTTTATTTTTGGCTATAGGTGGAATACAGATTTATTGTAATTATTACATTGTGTAAAAAGAAAAGAAAGCAGTGATTATTGATCTTTCCTCATGTTGCATTTCTACACTTGCTTAATACACTCACTTGCTGATTTTTCTTAGTTCTAGAACTACTTTGAAAGAATGTGCTCTTGTCAGAACCATTTTCCTTCAATTCTCATGTTTAGAAGAGAAATAAAATAGCTTACCTTACTAGGAGGGTAACCAAGATAATGTTTAACTTTGCCTCTATGTAAGGTGCTGATTTGATCTGTAAGGTTCCATGGATCTTGGCTCTGTGTTTTATAGACTATTTCTCCTTTTATGCAACTCTCCTAAAACAAAATTTAGGAGAATATATTCTGGATTTATGTTTGGGCTCTTGTGAATTTTTTTTTTTTAAATGGAAAGTATCTATTCTTTTAAATTTATTGAACAAATCAGAGTCTTTCATAGGACCTGCTATTTATTCTGGGTAAGCTGCAGCTCTTGGAAAATTAGAATGTATCCTGAGTGTACACTATGTCATATAGATATATAAAAGTTTTGGGGCAGAATGCTTTTAGAACCCAGTTCATAACACTGGACTTCAGATGCTCTCATTGCAATTTTCAAGGGAGCCAGGGGCCTGAAAAGTTAAGAGTACTGCTTTGAGTAATCTTAAAACTTTCTTCCATCAAATTATTTTCTTTTATGGTTTTTATTTATTTTGATTTGTAGTTTATCTCTCTGTGTGTATTAAATGTGGGGGGAAGCTTCTTTTTTTAAAATTACTTTAGTAATTATTTCACACCTGTGAGATTTTGTGTCTGACTGATTTCACCCAACATAGTGTCTTCAAGGCATTCCATACTGTCCAATGTATCAGAACTTGATTCCTTTTTGCTGCTGAATAATGTTCCACTGTGTATATATATATATATATACACCAAATTTTGTTTATCCTTTCATTGTTTGATCAACACTTAAGAAGTTGCTTCCGTCTTTTGACTGTTATGAATAACACCCCTATGAACACTGGTGCACAAATACCATTTTTTGTCCCTGTTTCAATTCTTTGGGTATATATATCTAGAAGTGGAACTGCCTGGCCATAAAGTAATTGTATACTTAACTTTCTAAGGAACCATCAAACTGTCTTCCACAGCAGCTGCATAATTTCTCATTCCCACCAGCAATGGACATGTTAATATTTCTCCACATCCTCAAAAACTTGGTTCTAGAACCAAGAGATCCATAGAATAATTCAAACATCTGCTTTATATTGAATTCAGGGGCATTTAACCTCCTGACCAGTAATTGTTTGCCCCTAATCCTCTAAGGTGCCTTCCCATATGACCCAAGAAAACCCTCAAATATACTTATTTTATCTTCTTTTTTAAAATGCTACATTCAATCTACATTTAATGTAGATTTCAATAACGCACTTAAAATAAGTTCGATTGCCAGGGTTAACAAGTGAAGCCTCTTTAAAATTGACTTCCATGCTAACTGGTATAAGTTCTGATTTCCCTGAACAACACATAAAGACTCGTGGTTATTAAAGTCATCTGCCTTAATATATTTATTAACCTTCTCTGCATTTAGTATTAATAATGTTAAATTATAGAAGTGGTTTAAAAATAGAGAACCAGGCTTGAGACTACATATATCCATGGTAAAATCCAACATCATTGGTCTAATTTCTGGAAAACACTATCTGTCACATTAATATTATTTAAAATTTTTATTGTATATTTATTTTTTTCTATATTTTAACAGTTTTATTGTGTAATATAACATATACAAAAAAAAGAAAAGGCAATAATTTTCAATGCCCATTTTAACAAGTAGTTATAGAAGAGATTTCAGTGTTTGGTATAGGTTGCCATTCTACAATTTTAGATTTTTTTCTTCTAGCTGCTCTAAAGCACTAGAAGCTAAAAGACAATAAAGTGATTCAGTAGTCATACTCATTTGTTAAATCCTGTCTTCTCAGCTATAACTCCTTCTCCTTTGATCCTTCTCCCACACTATAGGGATCTTTGGGCTATTCCCACTCTAACTTTTTCGTGTTGAAAAGGGGTGTTGAAATATAGGATAGGGGGATGGAATTAGTTGATATTCTTGGAGAGGCTGGCCCCTCTGGGTTTTAGGACTTATCTGGTTTAGGAACCCTCTGGAGGTTATAGGTTTTAGGAAAGTAAACTTAGCACATGAAACTTTTGTAGAGCCTCAGGTAGAGCCCTAGGTGTTCTTTAGGGTCAGCAGGAATGATGTTGGTTGGGGTTTGGCAATTATTGGTAATTAGCAATAATAGCTGAAAGCTTGCATAAGAGCAGCCTCCAGAATATCCTCTCAATTCTGTTTGAACTCTCTTAGCCACTGATACCTTGTTTTATTACATTTCTTTCCCCCCTTTTGGTCAGGAAGGCATTGACGATCCCAAGGTTTCAGGGCCAGGCTCATCCCTGGGAGTCATGTCTCATGTTGTCAGGAAGAATTTTACCCCTGAATGTCACACCCCATGTTAGGGGGTAGAGTAATGATTTTCCTTGCAGAGCTTGGCTTAGAGAAAGAGAGGCCACATCTGATGCATTCATCTACCAATACTCCCATTTTCATACTGCCCATAAATAAAATACACTTTTCTGCTAGGAATTTATTTTCTCTCATCATTGCTTCTTTCTCCACATCCACCTGGCATAATTAAAGCCTATTCTTTAGGCTTCATTTCCCTTATTCTTTTCTTTTTTGTCACAATTTTTAAATGCAATGAAGACAACAGAAGTCCATCAATTTGCAAAAGAAGAAAAGAAAAGAAAGAGAGGACTTTGTAAGGTGAGAAACTACAGTGCAGAGACTGAAATTTACCAAAAAATACCCTTAGAGAATATTCCAGTTTAAAGCAGTCGTGTACCCCAGAAAAGCCATGTTCTTTAATCCTTATTCAATATTGCTGGGTGGGATCTTTCTCATTGTTTCCATGGCGATGGGACCCACCCAATTATGGGTGGTAACTTTTGATTAGATGGTTTCCATGGAGATACATGTCCACCCATGCAAGGGGGGTTGCTTTCTGGAGCCCTTCAAGAGGGAACCATTTTGGAAAAAGCTGTAATGCCAACAGAGCCCACACAGCCAGAGATCTTTGGTGATGTAGAAGAAAAACATCCCCAGGAAAGCCTTGAAATGAGAAGAGAAAGCTAGCAAATGTCATCATGTGATTTTTCTAGCTGAGAGAGGTTGTCAGAAGCCAGAGACCCCAACAGATGCCAGCCAGTGCCTTGTCAGCTAACAGAGGTGTTCCAGATGGCATCAGCCTTTCGTGAGTGAAGGTAGCCTCTTGTTGTTGTCTTAATTTGGACATTTTCATAGCCTTAGAACTGTAAACTTGCAACTTAATAAATTCCCTTTTTAAAAGCTGTTCCATTTCTGGTATGTTGCATTCCAACAGCTTAACATAAAACTAAAACAGAGAATGGCATCAATAGTGATAACAATAAAATCCTGGGGACTAGAAAACTGATTCTAAGTCATTTATTTTGAATAGAAATAATTATATTTATGGATGACTGTTCCCTTTTGTTGGATGATTCCCAGAGCCTTTTTTCCAGATGACAGTATATGTTTTAAAGTACTTCCAGAATTGGTTCCTCACATTCCCACATTTTAGTGAAGAAGCCAAAATGTACAAAGAATTAATTACTTCAGACTAAACCTTGATGCTAATGGTACTACTTCATTAGCATTGTTGCTCAGTGAAACAGTCAGAATATATTTAATTGGCTTAGAATGACCATAAAATTAAAGTAGAATTGTTGGGCAGAAGGGATATGTAATCCTATTATACTAATGTCTCAACATAAAGGGAATAGCAGTGGAGATTATATTACTTTTGCTCTTGTCCCCACCTTTAACGTTCCTGACTGTTCGAACGCTTATCTTTTGGGAAATGCACACACCCTTCCCCATCAAAACTTTTCCCTCCTGGCAGGCCCAGATCATATTTCAGCTTCTCTGTGATGCTCGTCCTTAACATCTAAGGCATCTTTTTCTGAACACTGGTGGTGATGGTGTTTGGA
Organism: Tamandua tetradactyla; assembly: GCF_023851605.1. Classification (NCBI taxonomy): domain Eukaryota; kingdom Metazoa; phylum Chordata; class Mammalia; order Pilosa; family Myrmecophagidae; genus Tamandua; species Tamandua tetradactyla. The sequence goes on along the minus strand of NC_135333.1, from coordinate 93,390,882 downwards.
TACCATAAACTCAGTTATGTGTATCACATTACAGTCTCTGTATTTCCCTCTGTGGCAATGTCATGCATAAAACAGTTACAAGAGGTTGATTTTATTTCCAGAAAAGATAGGAAGAGGATTGGTTGGGGCATGAACAACCTTTGATATTGTTTCAAAGCATAGTTTTTTAGGAACTTATAGGGCACCACAAGAAACCCCAAAATAATACTCCAAAGCCTTCTTACCTAAATGTTTTTTGAAAATCTGATAATGCAAAAATGTCAAACTTCCCAGGATCCCATCCAGAAGCTATATATATCCTCTTCATAAATATTATACAAACTCTTTCAAGTCATTGGGGCACCGCCATTCATTCATTCACCCATTCATTTAGAAACATTGAGAGCCAATGCCAGTGCATGTTAATGCTAGGTATTGGGACACTAAATAAAATTTTAAAATTCTGTAATTCTTGCCACCATGGCATTTCCTGCCTCTATAAATGTAGAAGAACAGAAATGGAGCTATAGCCAGGTCACAAAGGACTTGTATGCCATGCTAAACCATTTGGATTTTATTCTTAATTCATTGGAAAACTTTTGAAGATGGTAAGCAAGAAAGTAATGAGAATGATTTATGTTCCAGAAAGATTTTTTTTGGAGGCATGATGAAAGACAGTGATGAGCCAGAAATGTGACTGAGCAAGTCCGGATTTAGGTAGGTCAGAAAAAGACTATCAGATATTTAAGGGAATCTCTCTAAACACAACTCTCTAAGAATAGGTATCTCTAAAAGCAGTATTTATGGCTACTAGTTGTGGAAGTGGAATTATATTTGCCTGAATTTTTTACTGGTTTAAAACCTTTTTGGCCATGTATGCCAAAAATGAATTAAAACAACTAGGGACTTCTTGATTGGCTTTTGAAAAGGGATGATTTTTTAAATCAAAATTTGGTTGTAACTTTTTGCATTTTTTGTTAACTTTGTATGCAATGAGAAACTGCATTTATCTAATTGTTCAATTAAATGCAGAACCTTAAAATAAAGTGACATTCAAATGGAGTTATTTTAAATATTTTTTAGTTTAATAGAACACTTTAGCTCTTTCATATAGGATTTATGGATTAATGAGGCGTGCCAAAAATCAGTTTGTTTCTTTCATCTTTACTGTCTTTTCTGCCCAGAGCTGAAGTACTCATTTTCATATCAAAGAATACATAAAAATGACTTATAAAATTCAGAGAAAGTAATGCAATCTTTTCCAGACATCTAAAGGCAGAAGTGCACAAGTGCAAATATTCCCTGGTTGACACACCATGAAATGAAAGTTCTAGCTCTGTGTAGCTATTACCTGCCCTACTATGAAATTTGATTAAAAGAAAGTAATTCCTTAGTTCAGATCCATTTCCTTCATCTCTTCCCACTTCTATGTTGGGACATACAGGACTTTCTTTAGTTAAGCATCTTTTGGAGTCCAAAGCTATGATTCTACTCGTGCACATAGATTCAGCTGGTCCTCTCTCAGTCTTAATGGTAGATTTATAACCCTATCTATCAAGAGTCAAAATTCAGTTGCCTATTTGCCCTAATAAAGCAGAAGGAGTTTCCTGGAGGGAATGCTAACAAACTCTATTCATAGCTGAAATGTGTAGAGTTGGTTGCAGTGATGGTATTTTTAACCTCTTCTGCATTTTCCTCTTGACTTACAGATAGGAGTTGGGCTCCAAGTCTCTCTGATAGAGATGTTCAGATTTTGCATAATAGCAAAGATCTGTTCATACTCTGGAAAGATTTGTGAGACATTGATTTGCATTTAAAGATGTAGCGATGGTTAATATCACAGGTCTATGTTTTGGGCAAGAGTGTTGAGGCTGAATTGTTATTGTTTTGGGGAGTCAATCAAATGAGATAACAGAGCAGCTGAAGAATAAAGGTCTCTTCTCGCTTTTTTTTTTTTAAATGAAGTCCTTGTATTAAAAATTCCAAAAAGAATAAACTTCCAGAGCAAGTGTAATATTTTAATCCTTTTGAAGAGACATTTCTTTGTAGATCAAACCTGTTATAAGTATTTAAAAAGTCTTCATAATCCACTATTATGGTCATTCAAAAATACTTTCTAAACAAATCTTGTTGGAGGGTGCCCTGGTGGGCACAGGCAATGCAAAGAGAGGTTTAGAATAGAATCCAGGGAGACAGAATATAATACTATGTGCCCAATTTGTGTGCTAAAACTGCAAAGCATTGCTGAGAGAAATTTGCAAAGACAAAGTAACTAGAGAGATATAATGGGGTCGTGGTTCAAAACATTCAATACGGTCAAAATGTTGATACACTTCAAATTGATCTGAAGATTCAACATCAATCTACTAAAAATCCTGGCATATTTGTTTATAAAAATAAAAAAAATTAAATGCAAATTTGGGGAACTTGGAGACTCTTCAATACGCAAATCAATTTGAAAGGAAAAAAAGGTGAAGGATTTAGTACTACCTATTTCAAAACTTACTATAAATTCATGGCAACCAATACAGTATGATTTTGGCCTACGACAGACATAGATTAATGCAACAGAACAGAGAGTCCGGGGTGGTGCAACAGTGGCTTAGTGGCAAGAAATCTCGCCTGCCAAGACAGAGACCTGGGTTCAGTCCCCAGAGCCTGCCCATGACAAAAAAAAAAAAAAAAGAGAGAAACAAGAACAGAGAGTCCAGAAAAGACCCACACTTGACTTGTCAATTAATGAACAAAGGTAATTTCATGGGAAAAGGACAGATTTTTGAAAAGTTAGAGTTGCAAGAATTGGATATCCATATGGAAAAAAAAAATCAACCTCAGCCCTTCCCTCACATTTTACTAAAAAATTAATCCTGAATCAATCAGACCTAAATATTCAATAAAATACATAAATATTTTAGAAAAAGCATGCACAGTTAACATTTTTGTGACCTTGGGGTAAACCAATATTTCATAGAACAGATATGGTACCAACCATAAAAGGAAAAAATTGATAAATTATTGTTCATCAAAGTTAAAAACACCATTAAGAAAATGAAAACAAAAAGGCAAGTGCCAGACTCAGAGAAAATATTTACAGTACATCTACCTGACAAGGGACTTGTATTCAGTATAATATAAAAAAAGTTAACAGCATAATAATAATAAGACAAACCATCAAATTGAAAAAATGGGTATAAGATCTGAATAGGCACTTCACAAAACTAGAAACATAAATGGCCAATAAATACATCATGAGTCATTAGGGAAATACAAATTAAAACCACAACCAGACCCCACTATATACGCACTAGATTGGTCAAAATCAATGCCTCGTTATATCAAATGTCAGTCTGTGAAGCAACTGGAACTCTCATGGGATTTCTGGTAAAGTATAAAATAGTACAACTACTTGAAAAATAATTGGTAGTTTTTGATAAAATTAATCATATACTTCACGTGGGATTTAGCAATGCCACTCCTTGGTCTTTATCCAAGAGAAATGAAAATGTGTGTCCACAAATAGACTTGAATGTGAATTTTATTCATGTAGATTTTTTTCATAATTCCCAAAATGATGATAGCATGGATTAATCTTAAAAATGCAATGCTGAGTGAAAGAAACCAGATACAAAAGACTAGAACTGAATGAATTTCTAGAACAGTCATACCTACTCTATAGTGACAAAAAGATTAGTGGTTGCCTCATAGTGGAGGAAATAGGGAATGATTGCCTAGGGACACAAGGGAACTTGAGAGGGAGGTGAAAATATAGCCACTGAAATGTATACTTTCAAGGGGTGCATTTATTTCATATAAATTATACCCAATAAAGTTGATTCAAAAAGCAAAATCTGTATATTTATGGACTTTATGGTCTTATTTTGTCTTTTTGAATAAGATTAACATTATAGATAGTATTGCGTCTAGTATAGTGAGACATGATTTAGTTAAAAATTAATGATGAAGACCTAGTTAGTGGTTTTAATCTTACTTGACTTCAGCTTTTAAAATACCAACTTCCACTTCCAAGCAGCTTTTCAGTTCACTAAATAAAATATTTAAAACTCACTAGATTGTACATCCTAGTTGATTCTGAATAGTCTTAGAAATTACTAAACTCTTACTCATTCCATTCTTCCTTCTCTTCTTGTTATTTTAAGAAAAGAAGAAAAATATGTCATTTTGGCCATTAATTGATTTCTATCAGATGATAAATAGGATGTCTAACAGCCACAAAGTGTGGATGAGAAAATTATAGTTCTCCTGTTTTCAGAATGAATGAGCTGAAACCCACTAGTATTTATCTTTCACTGGAGAAACACTTGCTTTTGTTTGAAACTTTTTATACAATAACAAGTTATGGACCTCACATGTGTGTGAGTGAGAGCGAGACACACACAAAGAGTTGTCTCGGGCAAGACAAAAGACTTGTCTTGTTTTGTCTGGTTAATCCTTAGTGGTTTATTCTTTTGCATTATACCGAATTGCTGGGCCATGACAGTTTAGCCTCATATGTATAAATGTATAGGACATACAAATTTAGGCTGGATAATCTTCAGAGGAGTTTAATTTGGGCATTCAGTTCAAGTTTAGGTCAAAATACATCTTTCAAAATAGCAATTTTAAATATGACCATAATTTCAAAAAGATAGAGTAGGAATGGAATTTTCCTTTCATTGATGCAATCTTGTGAATTAAATGTTTGTTGTACAAAGTCCTGTGTTGGGATGGCAGGGAAAACATAAATGAGTAAGGCATTATTCCTCCATACTTCCAAAAACCAAATGACATTCTTCATTTGAACATTAATTTACCCATGTTTGTTATTAGAAATATAGCAACACTATGATAGTGCATCAGTGAGAAAATTAAATTGGCTGCAAATAAAATGGAAATATTAGACTAAAAAACAAGTCTCTGTGAAGGTTGTTAGTGCTGCACTCTCCCCCCCATGCCCTTTAATCCTCTGGTCTCCGTTGCCTCCTGGGACTCCCATCTACATACCCTCAAGTCAAAGAGACAGTTTTTGCACATTGGTTCCACCTCCCTGCATTGCAACCTGGAGAATTTGTCTAAACAATAAGCTGGGGCAGTTGTAGGGCTCCTCTCCCTTGTTGTGCATCTCTTAGGATTTCTGTCTTCATACCTGATGTTTTGTAGTTTCTTGTAGGAAAAGTAAATTTTTAAGGTGTTTCCCAAGATTATGTAGACAATGACTTATTCACTTTCTAATCTTGCTTGCAATGAAGTCACATCCTCATATCTATAATGTAAACCCACGTTGGTGTGGGATGGGGGAGATGACCTGTTCTCTGGATAAGTTTTGTTTTAGCAAAGACAAGATTTCTTTTCTCTTGTGTCACCATTACTTACCCTCCTTAAATTATGCTGTTTTATTAGGGCTACCTACTCTGCTCAAGGACTCTGACCACCACTATGAATTGATCTATTGCAGGTGGTCCGCAGCTGAGGCTGCCAAGTCTTTCTTGATCCGTAAATCAACCCAGCATGTGAAACCTTAGTTTTTGTTTGTTTGCTTGTTTTAAGCTTTTATTTTGAAATAATTGTAGACTTTAGAAAAGTTGCAAATAATCATGTTAACTAGGAAATTAATATTGCTACAATATTATTAACTAATCTACAGGTCTTTTTCAAAATTAGCCAGTTTTTGGGAATGTCCTTTTTCTGGTTCAGTATCCAATCCAGAATCCCACATAAAAACACACCCATTTAATTGTCTGTTTCAATGAGCTATGACAAATTTATACACCCATGTAACTACTTTCAAAGTCTATATATATATATATATATATATATATATATATATATATAGACTTACGTTTCCAATACCCCAAAAAGCTTCTTGTGCTCCTTCCCAATCGAGACCCCCCACCCACTGGTGGCCCCAGCAAGCACTAACCTGCTTTCTCTCACTGGAGATGAGATCTGTCATTGTTTTTGGGTTTTCATGTATCCAGAGGAAGTCTCCATATGGATCAGCCCACAGGGGTTAGGCTGGCAGACCTTTCCCTGCCCTTCTTACTCTTCTCATTAGGATTCTTGGCCAATGAAGGTACGCACACAGACAAATAACAGCGTGGAAACTAGAATCCCATTAAATAAACCTGGTCCAGGGCCCTCTGTTGAGAACTGCACTGGTGAAACTGGTTTGGTTTGAGAGGCTTACATGAGACTTCTGCTTCCTTGGTATTAAATCTGAAATGCTTGGGATCATAGATCAGGCTGGAGCTTAAACCATTCACCCAGTTGTAAGTACAAAGGTAGAATAAAGAGAAGGAGATGCAGTGTTGAAAGTATGGGCTTGGAAACCAGACTGCGTAGGTGCAAGCCCTAGTTGTGCTCTTTACTTGTTTTAAGCGTACCACACGAGGTAGATGGGAGAGACCAGGAACAGGTTCTGAGCTGCCACTCACAGTGGCCCTTCCCACTGGCAGTGGTGGCTCAGTCACTGTCCCAGGCACTGGACTTACTGTTCGAAACTCCTACGGAAGGGTGGTCAGAGTTAGGAACTTGCAGTGAGGCGTATCCTGCTCCTGTTAACTAGTTAGCCCTGGTTATGCAGTGAAAAGTTTGGGAGGAGAGGGGCAGGCTTATAGGAAAGGCAGATGCCTGGGTGAGAGCATTATTGGCCAGGGTTTGAGCAAAATAGCCACAAAGCTAATATAAATCATAATAATTGATATTCTAGTCCTGTTCTAGCACTCTGGGTTTGGCCCCCGTTTTAACATTCTATCATGAATGAAACCCCTTCAGGAGTGTACCACGTGTAGATGCAGGTTTCAAGGAGTCCTCTTTGCCCAGGGGTGGGCTATGTTCACTCCACCTGGGGCCCCTCTTTCCTCTACTCTCTTCTCTGCCTTTCTCAAACCTCTCTCTCTCTCTCCAGGCCCACTTCAAGTTTCATATCTTGCTTTTTCTTTTCTAGCCCATGTTGATTTCTCTCTTCTGTAAACTCCTTCAGCCCTTTATTGAGCTCACTCCTCCCGAGCAGTGTAGGCTCAGGAGCTAGACTGCACAGGTTCCAATCCCATCTCTGCTAATTACTTTCCTGTGACCTGGGCAAGTTAATTCCCCTCACTGTGCCTTTGTGAAGCAGAGATATTACGACAATCAAGAAAGTTAATACTTATGTTAAGGACAGTGTCTGATCCCTGGTGTATACTCTGTAAACTTTAGCCATTGTTATTTAAATATTCAATGTGTGCATGTCTCTCATTCATGACTGGATATTTGTTGAGGTCAGATATTCACAGACATGATTTCTGTCTTTTGAATTACACCTTGATCCATCACAGGACTGGGGTGATACTATCTACAACTGTGTTTGCTTTTCAAGTTGAATATGGATATCTGAACTATTCATTATTGACGTAGTGATGAAGTCACAGCTCTCTTTTTGTTGATTTGCCAAATTGAGCAGCAATATCCTGTTGTCCTAAGTTATCCTTCTCTCTTACATATATCACTGATGTATTTGTATATCTGGGAATAGTATTGGAAGCTCATTCCCCTAGGAAGGTAATGATTTTTTAAAAATTTTATTCTTGGTAACATTTATACAACTTAAAATTTCCCCCCTTTAACCACATTTACATATATAATTAAGTGCTGTTAATTACTTTCATAATGTTGTACTACCATCACCACCACCCATTACCAAGACTTTACAATCAACCCAAATAAAACTCTGTACAATTTAAGAATTAACTCCCCATTGCCTGTCCCCAGCCCTGCCCCTGGTAGCCTATATTTGAGTTTGCTTACTATAATTAGTTCATATTAATCAGATCATACAATGTTCGTCCTTTTGTGTCTGGCTTATTTCACTCAAATTGATGTCTTAAGGTTCTCCATGTTGTCCCATATATCAGATCTTCATTCCTTTTTATTGTTGAATAATATTCCATTGTATGTGTATAACCACATCTTGCTTATCCATTCATCGGTTGATAGACACTTGAGTTGTTTCCACCTGCTGAAAATTGTGAATAATGCCACTATCAACATCAGTGTGTAAATATTTGTTCTACTCCTTGATTTCCATCTTTTGGGTATATACCTAGAAATGGGATTGCCTGGTTGTAATTCTATACCTAACTTTCTAAGGAACCATCAAACTGTCTTTCACAACAGTTGTACCGTTTTACATTCCCATCAGCAATGAATGAATGTTCCTATTTCTCTACATCCTCTTCCAACACTTGTAATTTTTTTTAATAGTAGCCATTCCAGTGGGTGTGAAATAATATTTCATTGTTGTTTTGATTTGCATTTCCCTAATAGCTAATGATGTTGAGTATCTTTTCATGTGCTCTTGAGCAATTTGTATATCCTTCTTGGAGGAATGTCTATTCAAGTCTTTTGCCCAATTTTTATATGTTTGTTTGTCTTTTTATTGTTGTAGGATTTGTTAGTGACTTGTTGAGGATTTTTGCATCTATATTCATAAGAGAAATTGGTCTATAACTTTCTTTTATTGTAGTATCTTTTTCTGGCTTTCATATTAGGGTGATGTTGGCTTCATAGAATAAGTTAGGTAATGTTCCCTCCTCTTAATTTTTTTGAAGAGTTTGAGCAGGAATGGTATTAATTCTTCTTGGAATACTTGGAAAAATTCCCCCGTGAAGTCTTCTGGTCCTGGGTCTTTATTTGTTGGGAGGTCTTTGATGACTGGTTCAATTGCTTTACTTGTAATTGGTCTGTTGAGGTCATCTATTTTTTCTAGAGTCAGTACAGGCTATTTGTGTGTTTTAGGGAATTTGTCCATTTCAACTAATGTCTAATTTGTTGGCATACTCCAGTTCATAATAACCTCTTGTAGTCCTTTTATTTCTGTGGTGTCAGTAGTAACGCCTCCATTTAATTTCCGATTTTATTTATTTGCATCTTCTTTTTTTCTTTCTCTGTCAGCCTAGCTAGAATGTTGTCACTGTTCTTGATCTTTTCACAGAACCAACTTTTGGTTTTGTTCATTCTATTTTATTTATTTCTACTCTGATCTTTGTTATTTCTTTCCTTCTGCTTGCTTTGGGTTTAGTTTGCTGTTCTTTTTGTAATTCTTCCAGGTATACAGCTAGATCTTTGGTTTTAGTTCTTTATTCTTTTTCTTTTTTTTTTTTTTGTATGCTGTTGCAGGGTAACATTTCATTATTTTTCCATGTGAGTATCCTGTTATTGCAGCACCATTTTGTTGAATTTTTGTTTGTATGGATTTTGTTTGGTTTTGCTTGTTTGTTTGTTTGCTGGGGAAGCACATGGACCAGGTATCAAACCCAGTTCTCTCACTTGGCATGCTAGAATTCTATCACTGAACAAGCATGTACCCCTCCTTCTTCTTTTTAATGTAAGCATTTTGGGCTATAAATTTCTCTCTCAGCACTGCCTGTGATACATTTCCTAGGTTTTAATATGCCTTCTTCTCATTTTTATTCATCTCAGATATTTACTGATCCTTCTCGTGATTTGTTCTTAGACCCACTGATTGTTTAAGACTGTTATTTTTTAACTTCCATATATTTGTGGATTTTCCAGTTCTCTGTCTGATACTGATTTCAGCTTCATTGGAATTATGCTTTGTGTAATTTCCATCTTTACTGAGACTTGTTTTATGAGCCAACATGTGGTCTATTCTGGAGAATGATCTGTGTCTACTAGAAGAATATGTATCACATTCTTTTGGGTTGCAGTGTTTTTTATATGTCTCTTAGGTCTAGTTCACTTAACAGCTTTTGACTTATGGGTTTTTTTTGTCTGATATTGGTATGGCTATTCCAGCTCTTTTTTAGTTACCACTTGCATGGATTATCTTTTTCAATCCTTTCACTTTTAATCTATTTGTGTCTTTGGGTCTAAGGTGAGTCTCTTGTGAAAAAGTTGGGTCATGCTTTTTTATCCGTCCTACAGCTCTGTGTATTTTGATTGGGGAGTTTGATTACATTCAGGTTTATTACTCTAAAGGCAGTATTTACTTTAGCCATTTTGTTGTTTGGTTTTGATGTCATATCTTTTTTAGTCTCTTTTTATTTTATTGCAGCCTTCTTTTCTGTATAATTGATCTTTTGTGATGTATCTAACTGATCTCTTTCTCATTTCTGTTTCTGTAAATTTTCTAAATACTTTCTCTGGGCTTTATATTGAACAGCCTACATCTATAACCTACTAATTTGTAAAAACAACAACTTAACTTCAATAACATACACACTCTCTATTCCCATATCCCTCTATTTTCCCCTTTATGTCTTTGTGTGCGTGTGTGTGTGTGTGTGTGTGCTCAACATTACTTCCTTATATTTTGCATGTGCGTTATCAGGAAATATGAATTTTCTAATTTAATTGTATTCTGACTCTTGTTGGTTTTAAAGAGTAGAGTTGCATTGAGGATATAGTCTTATTGGGTTTTGCATTTACCTATTTAGTTGCTTTTACTCAAGATCTTCGCTTCTTCTCTCTCTTGTCTTTTGCTTTCAGCTTGAAGGACTCTAGCAATTCTTGTAGCACAAGTCTTTTGGTGAGATACTCTCTCAGTTCTGGTTCTCTGAAAATATTTTAAACTTTTCCTCATTTTTGAAGGATGTTTTTTTTTCAGATAAAGAATTTTGGGCTGGCAGTTTTTCTCTATCAGTACCATGAATGTATCATACTACCGCCTTCTCACCTCCATGGTTTCAAATTAGAAATCAGCATTTAGTCTTGTTAAGGATCTCTTGTATGTGACAAATCAGTTTTCTCTTGCTGCTTTCAGGATTCTCTTTTTATATTTGGCATCTGATATTCTGACTAGTGTGCATATCAGTGTAGCTCTATTAGTCTTTTGTTTGGAGTACATTGTACTTCTTGGGCTTATATGTTTATTTTTTTCATAAGAGTTGAGAAATTTTCAGCCATTTTTTCCTCAAACATTCTTGCTGTCACTTTTTCCTTCTTGTCTCCTTCTGGGACTCCCGTGATGCATATATTTGTATGCTTCATGCTGTCATTTAAGTCCCTGGGGCACTGCTAATTTTTCTGTATCTGTTTTTCTGACTATATGATTTCAATTAACCTGTCTTCTAAAGAAGTTTACTGATCTTTTTTCTGCCTGTTCAAATCTGCTGTTTTATTCCTCTATTGCATTTCATCTCCATTGTTGTATCTTTCATCCCTATAATTTCTGTTATATTTGTTTTTAAACTTTCAAATTCTTCTTTTTGCTCACACATGGTCTTTTTATGTGAATATGCTCTATGTCCACAATTATTTTATTTCTATCCATACTTTAGTTCACCTCTCTGAATTGAGTTATATTTGTTTGAACTTCTCTGATTAGTTGTTTCAAATTCTGTTTCTCCTTCAAAGTTTGAGTTTGTTCCCTGGATTGAGCCATATCTTCCTGTTTCTTAGTATGGCTTGTAATATTTGCTGACATCTGGACATTTGATTGTTTTGATTTTCTAACTCTGAAGTTCAGTTTGTCTCTTTTGCCTAGGGTTTTATTTTAGATTGGCTTTGTGTTAAGGCTTTTCTTTGACACTTAGTTCAACTTAATACTCGATCTTTAGAGTTGCACATGTTTAACTATTCAGATTTTCTCAGCTCTTCTGTACCTTATTCTTGCCCTGGATATTTGGTATAACTTTTAAGATCATCCTTTTATGTGCAGTTGTTTCACCTATAGGAGAAAGCTTTCTTACCTCTTCTCCAGGATCTGTTCTGTTTTTGTGCAGAATTTTCTCTCCAGCTTCTATTATTTCTTTAAATTCTCCCCCTCACGCAGTGCTCACTTTATGTTACACTTTCCAGTTCTGTGTCCCTTCTGCCTTACAGCAGTTCTGTGCCACCCACCTTTATTTTCCAATGAGGCATTTTGTACTACTGTTGCTTCTCCTTTAAGGTATGTCACCACAGGGAGCCAGATGGGGTCAATTCAGAAAGGTTCATTTTTAATTTAGGTAATCCAGCTCTCAGACACCAAACTGTGTGTATGTACCATTTGCCAGATGTACTGCCATGGTCTCTTTTTCCCGAGAGACACTTTTTTTGTGTGGCACTCCTTGGCTACTTGTGTTCTGCCCTGGGTCTCTGTGGACTTGGATTCCTGTGCCTGGATGAGCATGTGTTGCTTCCTGTAGAAATGGAGCTCGAAGGATATTAAGAAATGATGAGAAAGAAAGAAAGGAAGAAAGAAAGAAAGACACAGACAGGCTCAGGGGGTCTGAAGCTAGAGTTTACTTCAGACAGACTTCAGACAACTTTATTCTCAACCAGATCCTTATTAAATACCACAGGATGTCAATAGATATGCAGGCATTTCCTGAGGGAGCAAGATTCTTATCTCACAGTGTTCTTCTTCATACTTAACATAACTGTTTGGGGTAAACCTTCTCTTCCTCCCAGGCTGCTCTACATAACAATCGCCACAGTTTACCGCTGCCATCCCGAGGCCAGCAGCTTGCAACAAATTCTGTAGGTCTTGCTTTAAACTCTTGGCTTCTACATTTCCCCCTTTTTATTTTATAAGCCAAGGAAAACAAGAATCACCTTTTTAGGGTGACTATAAGCAGAGGTGACCGCGCCTGTCTTAGGTTGCCCCTAGGCTCTGAAGGGTCTTACCCGTCATTGGCTGCCAGTCAAGCTCTCTGACTTTGATTCACAAGAATCACATTGTTATAAGCAGAGGTGACAGGCGCCTGTCTTAGGTTGCCCTTAGGCTCTGAAGGGTCTTACCCGTTATTGGCTGCCAGTTTCCAAATTGCTGTTTATTGAAGATTTAAGTTAACAAAAGGAGATGGGGTTACCCTTCCCATTCTGAGTCATAGGACTTTACCTGTAGTATTGGTATAAATCTCATAGAATAATCATTCAGACTAAACAAAGGTAACCTAACAGAATACCTTGAGTCAGAACTACAATCCCGAACTGCACACCCTGTTGGGGACCAACCTGCCACAGGAACCATCAATGAGCACTGACCCCCGTTTGGTATGGCACCTTTCTCACTGAATACTTTCTAACTCAGGTGTACATGAATCCCTATATAAAGGCAGCCCATCAAGAACAAGCCCAGAAACCAATCTTTCTTTATCCTGCTCTGCCAAAGGCACAGTAAAGAAGCAATTTTTAAAATCTATCATAATAAATCAGTTCTTAGAAATTACAACTGGTGTGGGCAAGCCAGGCTGCAATGACTCCATAGGCTGAACCACAGTATCAACTTTTATCAAATCAGTCAACATTCTCCATTTTCCTGACCTCCCTCCTGCAATAAATATTGGAGAATTCCAAAAACCACAAGACTCCTCTAAACGTCCTGCTCCAAACTGTTCCCAAATCAACCGAGTCAGAGCCTCAAACCTCTCTACAGATAAGGGCCACACTGCTCAACCCAAAAAAGGCCCGCCTGTAGTATTTGTAGTGGATGTTCCTGGAGCATCTCCTCACTTTATGCTTTAAGAGTTCCCTTATTAGATCCCTGTTTGGGCGCCAATTGCCGAGTCCGGCTCAAGCAACTGTCGAAACAGGGTAAGAAGTGGTAGTGGGAGATCGAGAAGAAACACAACTTAGAGTTTAAGACAAAGCATGAGCCAGGTAGTTCATTGCCTGACTGAACACAATAACCAAATAGAAACAGGAATATTTTCCCCGTCTTATATTCACTGCAAAGCCTTCATAATGAATTTCCATTACTTAAGATTTAAAACATTATGGCCTTAAGGCTGAAACCAACAACAATGTTTTTGAATGAGATCAAATAAGCTTACTAATTCAGATGTTTTAACAGGCACCCCAGTAGCTTTAACACACACACATACTCCTCCAGCCGCCTATTATGATTACCCGTTACCCTGATGATCCAAGGAAAATGCTTACTTTACCAATATGACTCAAGTCCTCTTCTATCGGCTGGACACACGTGCCTCTAATGAGACTTTTCCTTGGTTCCTTAATATCGATTTGGAGTCTTCTTCTTTGAGCCCCACATTTGGGCGCCAAATGTTGCTTCCTGTAGAAATGGAGCTCGAAGGATATTAAGGAATGATGAGAAAGAAAGAAAGGAAGAAAGAAAGAAAGACACAGACGGGCTCAGGGGGTCTGAAGCTTGAGTTTACTTCAGACAGACTTCAGACAACTTTATTCTCAACCAGATCCTAGTTATATACCACAGGATGTCAATAGATATGCAGGCATTTCCTGAGGGAGCAAGATTCTTATCTCACAGTGTTCTTCATACTTAACATAACTGTTTGGGGTAAACCTTCTCTTCCTCCCAGGCTGCTCTACATAACAATCGCCACAGTTTACCGCTGCCATCCCGAGGCCAGCAGCTTGCAACAAATTCTGTAGGTCTTGCTTTAAACTCTTGGCTTCTACAAGCATGGGGCTCTAACTCCCTCCTGTGAGTGGCTCTATATTCTTCCTATGTGGCAGGAGGGACCAGGGCTGTGCTGCCTCTGTGTAACACCCAAGCTGCATGGGACTGAGTGAGGGATAGGGCTCCAGTCTAGCAGGTCTGGGACATAAATCTCCTACCTGATTTTGGCAGTTCTTTATCTTTTTCTTTAATGCAGCATTGCAGAGTCTTTTTCCTGTCTCTATCATCTTCCAGAGTTTATAACAAGTGGGATTTGTTCTTTTGTTAGTTGTTTCTGGGGGAGACTTTTCCAGGGGATATCTTAAATCACCACATTGATGACATCACTCTAGCGATACAGATTTTGCTGTGGTGATGTGAGAGGTATCAGAGCACCAAGGGTTGAGGGCCCAAGTTCTGGTTTAGGATGGTTTAGTGTTAAGTCGCCTCTTCTTACTTATTACCTTTGGGCATTGGGAAAGTTACTGATTGCTCAGTGTGCCAGTTTTCTCTTGTGCAAAATATAGATGATAACAGTATCCAGGTCACAGAGTTATATTGAGGATTGATGTCTTAATACAACTAAAGCACTTAGAACATTTCATTGTATAACGTAAATATTCAACAGATGCTAGTTGTTATTATATTGCTATTATAATTACCATAAAATAGTATATCCCTAATTTTCCAAGGCAGAGCCACATTCAAATACTTTGTTGCACTAGTTTAATTGTCCTATAATTTATTTGGCCCAATATCCCAATTTGGGTTTTAGAAAATCTCCTGCCAGCAACATTGGCTGATTTTAATCCTTTTAGTGGGTGCACCTATTTATGCCCCTATGTAAGTATATGCTACAAGTAACAGTGGTTTTATTTGCATTGATTCCTTGAAGTCTCTGGTAAGCAACAGGTTTGGACAGATGGAAAAAGAAGAAAAAGCATACCATATTATTTTAGGTCTGATCATTGAATAAAAGAACACTGAATTTCAGAGGCCTCATGTTCTACTTTGCAAGCTGCCAGAATGAAACATACCGGAAATGGGACGGCTTTTAAAAGGGATAATTTATTATGTTGCAAGTTTAAAGTTCTAAGGTCGTGAAAATGTCCCAAGTAAAGCAAGTCTATAAAAATGTCCAAATTAAGGCACTAACTCAAAAAAAGCTGAAATAATTCAGGGTTTCTCTCTCAATTGGAAAGGCATGGGGCAAATATGGCAAGGTTTGCTAGCTTTCTCTCCAGGCTTCTTGTTTCATGAAGAGCCCCCTGTGGCGTTTTTCTTCTTCATCTCCAAAGGTCTCTGGCTGTGTGGACTCTGTGGTTCTAATGGCTCTGAAGCTTTTTCCAAAATGTTTCCTTTTTTGAAGGATTCCAGTAAACTAATCAATAACCACCTGGAATGGGTGGAGTCACATCTCCCTCTAATCAAAGGTTAATAACCACAATTGGGCCAGTCACACTCTGTGGGGATAATCTAATCAAGTTTCCAACGTGCAGTACTGATTAGGGATTAAAATAAAAGACTGCTTCCACATGATGGGTCAGAATTATAACATGGCTTTACTAGGGTACATAATCCTTTCAAACTGGCACACCTCACATTCTGGCTCACTGCTCACTGACCCTGGCCACATTGCCTCTGTGAGCTTCATCTTTGATTTGGGGACAGTATGCAGTGTCTTGCCAGCTTCACAAAGATCATTTCATTCAAGGGCTAAATAGAAAAATGAGTGGAAGAGCTCTATGTAACCTATAAAATGATATAGAAAATGCATGATATGTGTTTTATTGTGAGTGGTTTATATTCTCGCAAATATTCAGATAATAGAGACTTTTCATATGTAACGAATTAATGATTGATCAACAGAAGATTAAATGCTTTGAGAAAATTCTTAGCACCTAAGTCATAATGCTATATAATAAAACATGTTTTTGTTACTTATCCTTTTCCACGATTAAGGAAGTCTCTGTGTCCTACCACTAGTGCCTTTCAGAATATCTCTGAAAGTTCCTGTGATTATATCTTAGAAGTTCCCCTAAAAGTACTGTAGTCTACCTCCTATTTTGGCTCCCATCTCTGATGTTGCCCTCTGGTCCCTGGGCCCTGCCTTGCCCCTTACCCCTTGCTGTGGTGATGCTCTTTGTCATGGATTCTGGGCTAGGCACTGAGCCAGCTGAGCTGTTGCTGCTATCCTACCAGAAATCTAATCAAGTCACCTCTGCTTAAAGCCATCCTTAACTGCTCCCCACTGCCCTCACAGTACAGGCCAGATTTCTTAACAAGCTTTAAAGGTCCACTTTCACCTGGCCCCTCCCATCTCTCCAGCCTCTTCTCTCACTGTTCTGCTAGTAGGTGGTCCTCTCGCCATATTGTACTTTCTTCACTTTCTCCTATGGGTCTTGCTTTCTCTCAGCCCTAGGCTTTTGTACACTGTTCCCTCTAAGTCATCTTCTGGTCATCTCATGAATTCCTCTTTATTTTTCAGGTGGTAGCTTCAGAGTCACTCTTTCAAGATGCTTGTCCGGGATCCACTCCTAGTGTCTCTCTGCTGGGAATGCACATCTGCATCCTTGGGCCTTGCTGGCTGTTTGACTTTTGGAACTGCAGTGCAGTAAGCTGGTCTAGGTTTTCCCTTCTCACCTGGGTGCACCCTCTCCATGTGGTCATCTGTTTTCCTCATTAAATCATCCTGTTCTACATGGCCTAGTGTTTTACCTTGTGCTATCCCTTATATACATTTATCTCTAAAATATTTTTTAGAGGGTTCTCAGGACTGTGCACTGCCTTGGTTTATTTTGTGTGTGTGTGTGACATTTATTATGTACCAACCATGTGCCAGGGACTGTCCTAACTTATGGGGACACAAAAGATGCATGAGGTTGTCATTTTTAATAAAAAACAATAATACTGCACATTGTAGACACACAGGAATTTCAGCAAATATAAAAGACATTATATTGAAAACATGCTGATTAAACCAGCCTACAGTTTACTTTTATAGGGCATAGACTAGTGGATGACTTTATATTTGAGTTTGGGTCCTGTTTCTATTAATTACCAGCTCTGGGCTCCTTGGTAAAAACCTCTCTAAGCCTCACCTGCAAGATGGATAAAATTTCTGAGGGTTATTGTGAGGATTATATGAGATAAAAATGCAAAGGGCTCTGCACAGGTTCTAGTATATATTTAATACATTAAATTGAAACATCCCTGAGACTGTTAATGACAGAAGTAGCCAATATCATCAAAACTGATTAAAGCTATTGATTGTATAGGGAATGGAAATTCTTACTCTGGGGCTCCTGAGTGTGAACCCCAAACATTAATGGCATGATGTATTGGAGAAAACAATGAACAGAGCATAAAGAAATTGAAATCTAGTTTGATCTTGGCCATTAAATGGCGTGTGATTTTATGTAAGTCATTTGATATCTCCATTTTTCGCATCTGTAAAACTTCAGGAGCTCTTATGGTCCCTTCCAATTATAAAATGACTAGAACTACAACTGTCTTCTCTCTGGTAAACTTCAGACAGCAGAACTGAAATTTTATTTCTACTTGACTCCCATATTCCCCATTTCTTCATTTCCTGTTGTGATAACAGGGCATATTTTCTTGTACATAGTCATTTCTTTATAAGTAATATGCTGGAAAGAGAGTTTAAAGTTTTGGGGAAGAGAAATGTATTGTAGTCATGGAACTGGACACTGAAGGTTATTTTCTGCCTTGGCATAGTTGACATATGTGTGAGTGCCTTCTTTGGTTAGACAGTTTCTTCTCTTCAGAATCTGCCTTTGAATATCAAAGGAGGCATCAAAGGCTGTTCTGCTCTTCTGTGGAATGTGTTTGGTTATTTCAGTTTAGATGAGGCACTCCATTTGTTCAAAAGAGTGCATTCCAAAGGGCAAACCTATAGACAGATTCTCTTTGTTGTTTTTGTAGAACTATTATCTTTCCAAACATGAGATGTGTCTTTGCTACTTTAGTCAACTGGGAAAATTTTTTCTTGTTATTCGAAAGGAAATCAGATTTCTGAATCATCCTTCTAAAACCGTTAAATTCAAATTCTTTCTTATTAGAAGATATGACTCTCTATTCTTCTCCTTTATTGCCTAAAAGAGCAAGGGCAATTATATTGGTATGATTTTAATGTTTTAGAAAAAAACTTATACAAAATTATTTGCACTTTGTAGGTATAATGTAACCACTTGTGATCAGATTTGGTCACTAGAGCCAGTACTTTAGCAAAAATTATCAAGTATTTATCTCGTGAAAGACTATAAAAGAATATTTATATTTAAGACACCAGGAATTGAATTGGGAAAACAATGTTTCCCAAGTGGTTCTCTTCATCTGTGCTGCTCTCTATATCTCAAAAAAATTACTTTGCACTCTGGTTTAGCACCTGTTGATAAGAAGGAAAAGAAAGATGGAGGAAGGAGGGGACATTGGGAGTGAGGAGAAAAAGTTATGATTGGAGGAGCAATAAAAATTTTCTTAAGCTCATTTCAGTTCATTAATCATTCATTGAGTACTTCACTATATGTAAGGCACGTAGTAGTCACTAGTAATTCACAAAGGAGAGAATAATGACCTTATTCCTGCAGAATGTCACAATCTTGTGGGAGAGATGGATGAATGGATTTTTTATCATTTTATACAGACACAAGGATGAATATATACAGAGTTAAAGGCAGAAGCCCAGAAGGAAGCAGACTTGGTCAAGCCAAGTCCTGCACTTTACATTTTATGAAAACTTGGGAAAGATGTTAGCCATTTTAAGGATCCAGTTTCCCCATGTATAAATGGAGATGCTGATATCTGCCTCTGAGAGCCACTGAGAGGTTATATGTTTGGAGGCATCGACACAATGCCAAACATATAGTAAGAGTTCACTAAATAGTAACTAGTGTTATGAAAGTCTAGAGAAAGAAGAGATTAAGTTCTAGTGAGGGATTGTAGATATCCTCTTGGAGAATGTAAGATTTGTTTTGGCATTAAAAAATTAAACAGGGCTCTGATAGAGGGTCAAGGAAGAGAAAGGCCTTCTGGGCAGAGGAATCTAATCAGAGATGGCAAAGTGTAGAGACAAGAGAGCTAGAGAACATTTTGTGGTTTGGGTTGAGACATCTTCTGGATACACAGTTTGTGGTCAGATTTTGGAGGCTTTGAATGCTGGGTCAATAAATTTGGACTTTAACTTTAATAAGAGCTACATCTTTGAAATGAATTTTATAGTTTTCAAAGAACTTCCTCATATTATTTTTTTTATCTTCATAGTCTGTGAGATTGGCCAGGTAAATATTCTGTAATGTCATTATATAAATGAAAAAAATGTAGCTTCATAGAGGTTAAATAACATTTCCAAAATAAAAAATTCTGTAAGTTACAGAATTAGAGCTGGATCTCAAATCCTTTGACTAGACAAATTTCTTGCCTCATACACTACCTCTGATTGCAGTGGGTGCCGCTGAAGCTATCCAATTGGTAGAGAGCCTGGTTAGATTGATTTTTGAGGATGGGAACTCTCTTTGGAATAAATGGAATGGAGGAAGAAGCTAGAGTTGGGAGGATCAGGGGGTGTGTATGTGGGGAGGTTTTTGAAGTAATCAAGGTGAGAGAAAATGGGTACTTGCACTAAGGAAATGTCAGAGGGCAGGTAGACAAGAGGGTAGAGACTGAGGAGCCTTTGTGAAGGTAGAATCAACATGGGCGGATTGATT
Source organism: Tamandua tetradactyla (assembly GCF_023851605.1). Taxonomy (NCBI): domain Eukaryota; kingdom Metazoa; phylum Chordata; class Mammalia; order Pilosa; family Myrmecophagidae; genus Tamandua; species Tamandua tetradactyla. The sequence continues at coordinate 93,370,833 of NC_135333.1, read as the reverse complement.
AACATGGAGGTTGAACTTTAAGCACCAAAATACAGTTATCAGATTTTGAACCTAATCAACTTAGAACGTGGAGTTTAATGCTCATAAAATTTGAGGTATAGTGCATTTTGGACTTCTCCTAGCCTGAAAACTGTGAGCAAGTCAGTTTCCACTGTTTAAGCAATGCCTTGTATGGTGTTTGTCATAGCAGCCTGGTAAACAAAGATAGGAGATCCTGTGATCTGTCTTTGCAGCAACAAACAATGGAACACTTGAATGAAATTGAAAAGAAGTGAATGACATTTGAGTAGTGCCTTATATTTTCAAGCCACTTTCAGGTAGTTTATCTCATGATTGGATTAAGAGCTGAGAATATATGATGCAGTGTTATTTCTAAATCTTTGTTCTTCTCATCTGTAAAATGGGGATTATAATGATTTGCCCTCCTGGAATTACATTGTGTGATTTAGTATATTTAAGTCACTTGCAACAGTGTGTGGAATATTTGAATTGTTTCCTATTACTATTTTTTATTTTGTCGTCATAGTTCTAGTTCTGCAGATCATATATAGTGGACTGATGAGTAAAAGTCCTAGCCAATTTATAAGGATGAGAGGGAGGTGAAGGGGTCTCTTTAGAGAACTCAATTTTTGGAATGTTCCTTGTATGAGCTTATGAATTTCAGTCTTTGATCTATAACAGAGGAAATAACATATCATTTTAGCTTTTTTTTCTTTTACTCTGGGTTGACAAAGAAAAAAGAAATCATGAGAGGTCATTTCTTCAGTCACTAATCTCTCTCTCCTGCACGAGTCCTCCATTGTTCTGGGAAGCTAACTTCTAATTAAGAATGACTATTTGGTGCCTTTAAATTAACTTCTTGATGAAACAGAATTTCTCAAAGAGGGAGAATTTCTAAAGAGGGGAGCACTACATAAATGAAACTCCCTGAAATAATCTGAGGGGACTTTCAGGGAGCAAGAACGTGATGAACTTACCTTAATTTAATATTTTAAAAGTTTATTGTCCCAGGGAAAGGGGAAACATTTCCAATTTCATCGACTATGTTAAACTAAACAAAAGAAGTTGAGGAAAGGAGCTTTCAGGAGCACCTTTTCGTTCAACTTCAGCCCTCCTCTCCACCTGTACCCACACTATTAATTCTGTTTAGGAATTCTAGAACTCTTCAGAGTTTGGCCTTTGTTGTGCTGAGTTGAAAACAATACTCATAAGGGAGATAAACCTAAGAAGAGAAGGATGCTTGGTGGGATTTTAATTTCTTTGGGCCACCAACTGATGCTGAGACTGAAAATTCAAGCTAGATGTGGACCTGAGAAAACTGCACAGATGCAAATAAATGCAAAATTTTAGTTACAATTTCAGGGGATGTGGACTCCCGTAAGCTCCTCTTGGGACAGGAGCTGCACCTGTTGGGGGAAAGCTGACAATGTCCCTGGCCTTCCTCCTTGCCAAGCCTCCAGTTGGGAGCTAACGGAGAGGAGATGGGATAATTGTAGTGCTTGGATCCAGTCCAGAGCTGGCTATGAGGGACTCGGTTTAGTGTTTTTCAGACTCTTTCATTTTCTCTATCACTTAAATACTTGGATAGTTAGTTTTCTAGATATGTACCACTTCTGCCACTATTATTTATATGGTAACAGATGTGCTATTAGGAGGGGAATGGAGAAAGAATAGGGAAAGAAGACACGTGCTCAGGGTGAGCTGGTTGTCTCCCCTCAGTACCATTTGGGGACACATAGGCATTACAAAATATATGAGGCCACATATATTTTGTAACCATCAAACTGCAAATTTATTTTGAAGTAATAATACACTCTGAAAGACAGGCCTTCCATAAGGATTCCTCTCACTTAAATGTAAAATTTTGAGAGAAGTTGAGGAGAAATCCTTTTAGTGAAAGGGAGTGGGGTAAAAGTGAATGGACAGTTAGAGTGAGGTGGGAAATGGTAGTAGGATTTCGTGATTAGACACAGTTCTGTGTCTCCTCTTTGCCCCTTAATGTGTAGATAATTTGCACATAGTTTGAAGATAATTATCTCTGGATACAGTCAAAGAATTTAAGCCAAAATTAACATAGAATGGAAAGTAAATGATCACATAATTTAAAATTGTGAAGTTGGTCATTTCCTGCCTCCTTTCCTTAGTAGCTGGTATTCAGTCAGCTGGTCCGTATGTTGAATGCAGACCAAGTTCTCTCGGTATGAGGGAGTGAGCTGTGGCAGAGGCAGCTTCCACACACTTTCTGCCCCTCTGGAAAATCGCATCCTGGCAACCTGAAGAGCACAGAGGAAATAACACCGTGTGCTATAAAGTGGGTGCGCTGTGAGCCTACCTCTTATGCTTATTGACGTTGTGACTTTGGGAACATTCCATAACCTCATACAAACTTGACATCTCTTTTTTAGGAATAAGAAATAAGCCTGTTTGGGAGACATATAAAAACTTAACATAATAACATAAAATAACTCCTCTATTCCTCAGAACCACGAATGCTATCAAGTAGATATTATTATTATCCCCATTTTATAAATGATAAAAACAGAGATGCTGAGAGGTTAAGCAACTTGTCTGTGGCAGCCCCTTCAGTGAGCTGCAGAGCTGTGGGATTGAAACCTCAGTGATCTGGCTCCAGAGACCTTAGTCTTAGCGTCTGTCCTTTACAGCTGTCCATAATTACTGAGGGTCAAATGAAAACCTTTTTTTGGCAAGGCTAGGGCATGTTCCTTTTGGAACCAGAATGTTACATGTGATAGATTCTTGGCATTGTTTTTTTAAAAAAAGAATGATTTACCATTTCAGGTATCTGGCTCAAACAGCAGTAGACATTTCTCCTAACATGAGGTCATTTTTAAAAAAGGATATTTTGGTCACAGATCATGCAAGTATCTATGTGCTTTTGAACTGTCTGATAAGGAATGCATTTGCTTTAGTTGTGCTAGAAGCCTTGAGCTGCATATTTAATAGACTCAGCAATATAGTCTAATAACATGATCTTCGAATGGATATTTATGCGTCCACTTGATATTGCTGATTCTCAATAAATACACACAAACCTTGTCATCTACCCGTGCTGTTCGATGCACCTCATCAGTTAGGTTAGGAGGCCAGCTTTGGGTGATGCCCTTTCTTGTAAATTTCCTACCCAAAGTTGTGTATGATAATTCTTCTCTCTTTTTTTTATTTATAACGTCAGCCATTAACCTACATGACTCTCCAACATTAAAACATATTTGTGGGAAAATAGGATTATCCTAAAACTAAATGAAGTGGATATCTTTGAACAGTTTTTAAAAAGAGACAGGGACGACTAGAGATTTCTGTGTAATACAGCATTGTACAGAAAGAACCTGTGACTACATGCCCTAAAAGTGTATATTTTTGCATGTGTGTTATCTGGGAATACAAGTAATTTTTCAGTTTTACCATGATAAAAGTTGTCAAATTTCTATACAGCTGTTTTCTGAATAATTTGCTCTCAAAAGCCCTCTTTACTATTTTCTTTTTATTCTTTATTTTTGTTTCAATTAGAGATTTTTTTTCTTCAGTGAAGTAATGTTCTTTCGAGATAATTATCCTACAAGTTTCATAGTTGGCATTACCACTAAAATGTTTTTTAAGGATTTAAATTTAGTCAGAAAAGTTTCCAATTACCTTGATCCTCCCTAAGAGAGGAATAATGTAAATGTGAAATTGAGATGATATTAAATTACTACCTGCTTTTGGCTGACATCATACATTTTAGGTGCTTTTGGCTGACACCATGCACATTTATTCTAGTTTTTAGATTTGGGGTCACTTGTACAAATAAGTGTATCATATTCATTTTTCTCCCCCCTGCATGGGCAGGCACCGGGAATTGAACCCTGGACTCCGGGATGACAGGCAAGAACTCTGCCTGCTGAGCTAAAGTTGCCTGCCCAATGTTCATTTTAAAAACCCAGCTATGCTGACCTCGAATATAATTCCTTATTTTTATTCAAACCAGAATGCCTATTGACTTTAATGGAGACAAAGTAATTGGTCCTAACAGAAATGAGAAGAGTCCCAGCTCACCTATGAATGAAATCATCACCACAGTGTGTCACCCACAGCCTCTGTGGTTCGCTTCCAGTGTAGCCGCAGGGTCCCACTGGTTAATGGGATGAAAGAAAAAAACAAAAGCAGGCTTTCCTTGGGACTTTGTTGAAATAAACATTTGTAGTGCTTTGTCTGAGGACACTCAAATTTGGTAACATTCCGACTGTGGCTGTGTAAGAAGCGTTATGGATCACATGAAAAAATAACTTTCAGTAACCTATGTGAGCAGAGTGGTAAATTGGACTTTAAATCCTGGCTCTCGCAATTTATTAGATGTGTGACCCTGGATAGCTTATTTTCTCTTTCTAAGCCTCGATTTACCTGTAAAGTGGGGTCAATGATACTTACCTCCTCAGGTTGTTGTGAAGATAAAATAAAATGCAGCATTAACTGGCATTAACCGGCAGCTGTTACCCTTAATCTGCTGTGCTTTTGCTTCATCACCTTCATTACATTGTCTGCTTTTACCCAGCTGCTTCTGCTCTTTCTCCTCAGTTCATAGTGAGGCTAGGAATGCTGACTATAAGAAGTGTTGGCAAAGTGCCTTGAGGTGTCCCCCGGAAATGTATTATTCTAATGTCTTTATTTACACATCGAATGTTTTGCTCTCTGAAGGTGATTGTGTTTGTGCCTGTGGATCATGGAAGTTTCCATGCAACTCTTCTCTGAACAAGATAATCTAGTTTCATTTTGGCTTTAAATTTTTGCAAGGTCAGTAGAAATAACATTTAGAAACATCATCTAGGTATTCGTTGGCTGGTTTTAGATAATCTGACTATATTTTAACTTTGATTTTGAATTGTGAGTAAAGAGCAATCACATTTTATTTTAGGTGGAGAAGCTAGAATGGCAAATAGAAGTGAACAGCTATGTTTGCAAGGAAACACTCAATTATATGTCACTATTTGTCCTCAAAAATTCTAGAAGTATTGGAATAAAGGGTGATGTTGGTCACTGAGTCTGGTTCAATAATAAGGCTTTTATAGAAATTAATGGTACTCTTGCTATGCTCAAGTGGCTATTTAAACATTATATTCTACCATTGGGAGGCTGTATAAGTAATGCTAAATCAGTTTATTATTGGATACATTTTCTTCCTTTCCATTTATCCCCACTTTGAGGTCTACCTCTTAAGAGTAGAATTAAGGGTTCCATTTGTAGGGGAGAATTTTTGGGCTATTTATTGATTGTCACCATGCATTGATTATGATTATAACAATAATAATGAAAAATATACTTACAGGTATTTTAGAAAGTCTTTTATGATCTTTTAAAACCTTTAAGATCAATTCTGAGCAGCATATGGGGAACTAAATGCAGTTATTTGAAAGCGAAACTAAAGCAATGTTGTATTTCATTTGTGAAATATTAATGAATATCAACATTGTTTATGAAAGTGAAATATTAATGAATATCAACATCTTCTTAATTTCTACACCATTGAAAATTTATAAGAATTGGTGTCTGTAAATAATATATCATTTTAAATTAAATGTTCACACGTCAAATTTTCCCTTTAATCTTAAAACCAGCCAGTGTTAATAGCTTCTTTCGATGTTTATTTTAGCTGCTTGAAAATGTTAAAAGTATATGTTTTCCATTGTTGTCATAAAACTTTATTTACTACTTGGACCCTTCACAGAAATCCCCAGCAGTGCTGTTGCAGCCCTCCATTCTCACCCTAACTATTTGACAGGGCACCTAATTTTATCACATGTGGCTTTTGGTGGGAGCTGAGAGTAATCAGGGATAGAAGGTGGAGAGTAGGGGGTTAATGAGATAAAACATGAGAAGTATTGAACATTGTAACTGGTCCAGAGTAAATGTTCCGTATGTGATCATTTTCATTGTTACTTTTCACTATTGCTATTATTATTATTATTATATTTATAATATTTTATTTTCTCTAAGGCCTTGATAAATCTCCTTGTGAAATGCGCATTCACACCCACACACAGTCACAGCATAGAAATCTGTCTTATTTGGATCTTGCCATACTCTCTATTTTTCTTAATGTACTTAAGCTGTATAGGAAAAAAAAATGAAGCAATGAACATTAACTCTGTATCTCTTCAGCATATACCATCCTATGACAATATTAAAATATGATAATATTGAAATATAATAATTTACATAGATAAGTTCCCTGGTATTACTACATACCCAGTAGCATGTTTAAGTAAGTCTATACTTGTCTGTGTTGTCTTTCTCCAAATACACACATGCACACCCCCTCACACATGCACGCACACACGCACACACACACATATATATATGTTCTTTAAATAATATGTTAATGTAATCTTGATTTTCACTATGACGTAGGCATTCAGGGGATCATTTTTGTAGTAACCAAACCTGATATAGTATACTGATGAGATTTTCAGGTTTGTCATGTTTATTTCAATATTTGCCATGTTTAATCATTTTTTCTTGAGAATATTTAGTTGCTATGTTATTTGGAAAATATAAATACAATATTGTGAGATATGTTACTTTAGGCATTATCTAGTGTCTTTGCTAATCTGTTTTCATTTTTCTGTGCCACGGTAGTAAGCTTGTGTGTGTGTGTGAGTGTGTGTGTGTATTTGCACAGTCATGACAGAGCTTAAATTACCCCTTGGCTTTAGTTTACTTACAGTTTTACTTTAAGGGTGTCTAGTATCGGTACCAGATTGTTGGATTTTGCAGTCAGAAGCTGGAAGTCAATGGAACCCAGAAGAGAAAGGAGAAGATTCTGCCATGTGCACTGCCATATGACAGAAAAGTCAAGGAAACCCAAGATAGCTGACTAGCCAGAAAATACTGATTCCAGGAGGAAGCAAGCCACCTAGCTTCTGAAACCATGAGGTAATAAACTCCTGTTGCTAAGCCAACCCATTTTATGGGTTTTATGCCAATCAGCAACATGTGTTTTACTTTGGAATTCCCTTCCTTTACTTTATATATTTTAACTGATTCCTTTCTACCACTCCCTTTACCTGCTAAATTTTTCTTATTTGTTGTCTTCCTTTATTCATTCTATTACTATGTTTTTGTAACTGATTTTGATTTTTAAATTTCCCATTGAAAATGTCATCTAGGGCGGGCCATGGTGGCTTAGCAGGTAAGAATGCTTGCCTGCCATGCCCAGGGATGTGGGTTTGATTCCCGGTGCCTGCCCATGCAATAAAAAAATTAAAAAAAAAAAGAAAATGTCATCTACAAATCCAATTACATGGTTTTAACATCAACACATTTTGACAGTTCTTAACATTACTTTCAATATACATTTCAATTATATAAATGAAGCTACAATTACTTTTCAGGGGTGATATATGATCCAAATTTTATGCTCCCCTTTGACATAGTCTGGGACATTTTATAAAATATTATTTCTATTTAGTGCTTCTCAAAATGTTGTCTAATTGATACTTTTCCTCGATATCTCTGACTATTCCTCTTCTTAATCTTGACAATGTACCAGCCCTTAAAATGATCTTTCATTGAAGTTTTGTTTGGAGTGCCTGGTCTGGAAATTGAACCCAGGTCTCCCGCATGGAAGGTGAGCCTTCTACCACTGAACCACCTGTGCACCCCATCTTTTATTGTTTTTAAATTTCCATTTTTCCTTGTCAGGACATTTTTAACTGTGAGGCATCACTGATACCTTTTTCAGAGTTTTTAGGTTTTTTTAAAAATTCCTTTAGAAAGCTGCATTTTATCTTCAGAGAGAAAAATTATCTTTGCTGGTTTCTGTTCTTGTGTAATCTTTCCTTATCCCTTAGCTTTGGGTTAGTTTCCCTCGAAGCCCCCTTTTATCTACAGAGTCTGAGCATTAGAGGAATTTTACTTTGATAGTAATATGCAGTCAGTTCCTTAAAAACTTCCAGTCTTCAGAAAACTAAATTGCACATTCCGAGGAGACAAATGGAAGTGAGCAAGTGTAATTTGCTACATCAAATTGCTGTCAGCTCACCAATGATTTCTATCACATATTCTGTCATCAGTAAATGCTTGTCCCATAGTCTGTTGATCTCTGACTCACTGCCCTCCTAATGGTGTCATCTTAGATGTAAAACGAGGTTAGTTTGTGGTTTCTTTCCAGTCAGTGGTCTTAAAAAAATGTTCTTTCTCTTTGGTGGATTACATAGCAAAATTAGTACCTCAGCTTATTCACTTGCCAGGACCTACCTTAAACTCTCAAGAATCCAGATAAGAAATACATGATAAAAATTCAGTATTACTTAATTGAGGGTTATGGTAGAAACTTCATCCATGAATTCTCTGTAGGAGTGTATACAAGTAGCTGGCTATAGGTGATGCAGTCTATAGAGAGCAATCCAAAATATCCCAGTTGTATTAGTTTCCCTACTACTAAAAAAAAAAAGGTACCATAAAATAGGTTGGATTGAAAACAGGAATTATTAGTTCATGGTTTCAGAAGCTGGATGGCTTGCTTCCTCCCGGGATCGGTATTTTTTGGCTGTGAGCAATTTTGTGTTTCCTTGGCTTTTCTGTCATGTGACAGTGCACATGGTAGAATCTCCTTTCTCTTCTAGGTTCCACTGACTTCCAGCTTCTGACTGCTCCCCATGGCTTTTTTTTCTCTGTGTCAGATTTCCTTTGCTCATAACAACTTCAGCCATATTGGATTAAGGCCACTCTGCTTCAGTTTGGACATACCTTTACTAATAATATCTTCAGAGGTCCTATTTTACAAATGGGTTCACACCCACAGGACCAGACTTTTTGTAGGGGGAGTGATTCAATCCCCAATACCAGTAAACCACGCCTTCATCTTCTTTAATTTCGTTTCTTCTCAATACTGTATATCCTTGTTTTTCAAACTTAAAGAATTCTACAAGTAGGTACCTGAGTATATTTCAGTGAGCATTGTTCTGGATGACGTTATATATTCCTTCAAGATATCTGTATAGATTTTAATATCTTGGCAGTCCATAAAATTATCTTTAATTTATTCCCTAGGTGAGGTTTCCATTTTCTTGCACTTTTATGTTCTCTGGTACACTGATTATTCTCAAATTGGATTTCCTTGGTTTGTTTCTTAGTACTGTAGATTTATCTTTGTCATCAGTTGTATAATTTAGCTGTATTTCACTTGCTCTGTTAGTCTGTTTTTCCTCTCACAGGGCCTTCGTTTTTGGTGTCAGTTCTGCTCCTACTGGTATCCACTGATGCTTTCCTTCTTTTCTTTTATTAGAGCAGTTGTAGGTTTACAGACACATAGCTTTCCCTATTATTAATATTTTACATTAGTGTGGTAACTTTGATACTTTATTTCATTTACAGTCTTTATACATTTCACACAAATTTTAATAATATTAAAAGAAATTCAACAAAATAGAGTTTCTATGGCTAAGTGATTTCACATGGAGTTGGGAGGTCGTTCTGGAGGTTAACTCTTAATGCAAGTCCCAGCCAGATATCATAAACTGCTACAGTATGCAACACCTCAAGCAAAAATGTTCCTGAAAAACCAAAGGACATCCAGACACCACAAACAAACCACAAGATAAACAAAATAAAATCAGTTAACTATCTAAACTGAAGGATAATTTCAGTACCCCAAATATCCATCAACCACAAACTTGTGGAATCTTCTTTCTTTTCCTTTAAAAACCCTTGTCTGGAAATGCCATGATGGGACACTATTTGGGTTGCTGCCTGAATCTGCCCTCCCCAAATTGCAATCGAGACCCCAAATAAATGCCTTTAGTACTTTACAGCTTAGTTTGTTATTTCTAGGTTGACAATAGTGTCTTTGCACTTATTTTTGGAAATCATTATTTCTTTTTAAAGAATGAGAATAAATTATAATCACGTAAAGTAGATTTTAGGTGGTGGATAACTTTTCTAGCTTCCTATACTTTAATTGTTGCCTACTACTAAAACCTGGGATTAAAAAAAAAATCTTATATTCTCTGTTTAACTTGTTGATGTTTGCTTTTACTGCTAATTTTCCTTTTTCCAAATACCTTTTCATGAGTTTAACTCTGAGCTTCCTTCTCTTTGAAATTTTCTTTTTCTGAGTTTAACTAGTAGAACATACACTGCTATTCACTTGTCAATCTCTCCTAGAAGTTTATTTCTTTTGCTTTAACTAAACAAGGGAAAAATTCATTGTGTTATGTGCGTGTGTGAAGGCAGAGAGTAAAATCACCGCCCTCCCCCACCCCCCCAAGTTCATCTGTCCTTCATGTTCTTCCCAGATGCATTTATACGGTTCTGTCTAGAATAATCCCCTCCACTATGCTTTTCACCCTGAAGGGATGTGATAATAATGGCAATGGTAATTATGATAATTTGTAAACAATAAAGATTTATACAAGTGTAGTATGCTTCCCTAACCATTGCTTGTTTTGTGACCTTACAGAGCCCTCTGGGTGGTAAGTCGTCTGGGCCTGTGCTCTCCAAATTTACAATTGAGTAAACTCAGTCTCAGAGAGATTTAGTGACTTGTTCTTAGTTACATAGCATCCCTAGACCTTGAATTTACATATTCTTTCTGTAAAGCTTGAAACCTTTGTACTTATAATATCCTAATTTCCCCCAAGCTAATGAAAGGGTTTTGAAAACAAGCAGAAAATTTTTTTTTAAATTAGTCCAGTAAAATGCTGTTAATCCAGCAGGGTCTTTCTGACTCCCTGAAGTCATGCCAAATAGGTATCCAATACGTTGCTAATGAGTGGATTATTCTTTGAAGGTCAGCATCATCATCGCTACTCAAAAGAGCCATTAGCATGACTGAGTTCAGATGCCTTTTGGAATACAACCTCTTAATTTTAGCCAGTTGGCCCCTCAAATCAGACAGTGAGCCCTAATTAAATGAGGGATCATTATTAAAAATATACTGGTGACAAGGATTCCTTAATTTTTCATAGGCTTGTCTCAAGCAGCCAGTTGTGGCCCTTCAGCATTTCTGTGTGTTTGATCAATAACTTTTCCAACCTGTAGTGAATAGCACATGCTGATCAACTGAATGACATGATATTGAATCTTAAATGTGTCTACTTTCAAGTTGTGTAAAAGTTTAGGGATAAAGGAATCTTTGTATTTTGACTGGAAGAAAAGTGAAAGGCAGTTCACGAACAAGCAACCTACAAGGAGTGGATGCAGTCTCTGAACAACTTTATTCTAACTATAGAAGCCCCAGTGTTCAATCATCTTACCAGTTGTCAAGACTGTGCTGGTTTGAAAGGAAGTATGCCCCCTAGAAAATCATGTTTTAACCAAAATCCCATTTCATAAAGGTAGAATAATCCCTATTCAGTACTGTATGTTTGAAACTGTAATCAGATCATCTCCCTGGATGATGTGATTTAGTCAAGAGTGGTTGTTAAACTGGATTAAGTGATGACATGTCTTCACCCATTCGGGTCTTGATTGGTTTATTGGAGTCCTATAAAAGAGGAAACATTTTGGAGAATGGGGGATTAGGAGAGAGCAGAGCAGAATGACATAGCCATGAGAAGCAGAGTCCACCAGCCAGCAGCCTTTGGAGATGAAGAAGGAAAATGCCTCCCGGGGAGCTTCACGAAACAGGAAGCCAGGAGAAGTAGCTAGCAGATGATGCCGTGTTTGCCATGTGCCCTTCCAGATGAGAGAAGAACCCTGACCATGTTTACCATGTGCCTTTCTACTTGAGAGAGAAACTCTGACTGTGTTCACCATGTGCCTTCTCACTTGAGAGAGAAACCCTGAATTTCATCGGCCTTCTTGAACCAAGGTATCTTTCCCTAGATGCCTTAGATTGGACATTTCTATAGATTTGTTTTAATTGGGACCTTTTCTTGGCCTTAGAACTGTAAACTAGCAACTTATTAAATTCTCCTTTTTAAAAGCCATTCCATTTCTGGAATATTGCATTCTAGCAGCTAGCAAACTAGAACACAGACCAATTTACTTGGCAATCATGACTCACTACTGCCTCTGCGTACTTCTCAGAACCAAGCAGTCACCAGGGCCTGTGGTTTTGATCTTTGAATTTCTCAGCATTTAATCAGTTATCTCCATCCTCACTCTATCACCTTAGTCAAAGCCATCCTTGTATTTTACTTGGATTACTGCAAATAGCATCCTGACCAGTCTTCTTGCCATAGTTTCACATCCCTTTGGATCCATTCTCTAAACTATTGACTCTTGATCTTTATAGTTAGCTTAAAATTATAAGTACTTCCTCTAACTTTTAGGGTGGTGTAACATAGCGAAACACGTGTCTAATTTTTGTCCCCAGTTCCTGGGGGAAGCAACTTCTGACTCTTTGGAATTTCCTGCGATAAGAGCATCTTTTGTTCTCCTGGTAGGCCCAGGACCACGTTTGATAGTTACAGGGAGGGGCCAGCCACACCTGCAGCTTTAGGGTAGGGATTGACCACTCCAGAAAGACCAACCAAGTGATTAGGGAGGTTGGGGCTTTGAACCAGGTCATATAAGCCTGAACTCCTGGAAGGGGAGGGAGGCTGCAGATTGAGTTCAACCACAAGAGTATTGGTCAATCATGCCTACAGAATGAGACTACATACAAATTTTGGGTATTCTGAATCCAAATGCACTCCCACGATTGAGAAACTATGTGACTATTCTGTTGGGAGGATGATTCATTTTAACTCCATATGGAAAGGACATAGGAAATTGTGTTTGCCCTATGCATCTCTTCTTTTGGTTTCTTTTTATTTGTATTCTTCTACTTAAAAAAAAAGCTATAATCATGCATGTTGTGCTTTCAGTGAGTTCTGTGAATTGTTCTAGCCAATTCTCAAACCTGAGGGGTGTTAGGACCTCCTAAATTTGTAGTCAGTTGGTCAGAGGTGTGGGATCCCCAAACTTGTGACTGGTGCCTGAAAGGTGGTCTTTTGTAGAGGATTGCCCTTAAGCCCAGTGGAGCTTGGCCATGTGCCTTCTTTGGATGAAGTCAGTCAGATGAAGTCAGTCAGAACTGAATTGACTGAGTTACTGCAGTATTTGCAGTTGGTATCGAAGCTGTTGCGGAAGTTGTAGAAACTTTGGATATCTTTACAGGTGGAGACTATACTTCTTGGCAAGGCATGCAATTATGGTCTGGCCTTTGCCAATCTTTTCAGGTTATCTTTTAAACTCTTCCCTTCCCCTTCCTCTTTAACCTTAGGCACTATCCATCCTAAATTACTCTCAATATTCCAATTTATTGTTTCTTTTTAGCGTAGTGGTTTTCACAAGTTCTTCCTTTTCTGGTATGCCTTTTCCTTTATCCTTAGCCACTGTTGTTTCTAGGACTGGTTGCCTGAACTTTCTTATTCCCAATTTTGGTTATGTATGGTCCCCAGCACCCCATACTTACTTCTATCTTATTATCTTAGATGTCATTATTGTTTATTTGCTATTTGCCCTTTTCCATCTTGATGTGAGCTCCTTGAGGGTTGTAAAGTATTGAGTCCAGAATAGAGCTACAGGAATAAATGAGTGAATGGATCCTTTGTTATAAAACCACTGCCTCTATGATATCTACATTTACCCCCTCTGAATTTTAATGCTATCTCTAATCATCCTCCCTCTATTCAGCTTGCTTTGTGTTCTTTCTAAGCAATCTCCAACCAGATTTCCCCTTGTCCTCTCTAATATGGAGACAGTAGAGTTACTCATTTCTTGTCATAACCAGTGTTAGGGCATCATTGCTCCATCATAAGCCCAGTGTCCCCAATGTAACATCAATATATTTTTCATCTATAAGTGTATATCTCAGATATTGGCCTGGGTCTTCCAGTTCTCTGAGATTTAAATGAAATTGATTCAATTTCCCCCACGTCTGAAAGGATGTTCACTGTTCTCGCTAACATTTTCTGACTCCCTGTGGACATACCATTCTCATGGACATCTACCATTTCAAAACATTTTTCCTGCTGTGCTTTCTATCTCATATAAGACTTACCCCTTCTGGCCATCCCCTTTACAATGTCCTTTGCTAATTGAGACACAGAATGCAGATCTTTTAACTTGATTTTCCTTAAACAAGACATATATAACAAATTTTACTAAAGATTTTAAGCAATCAAATGGAATTACAGTGAGGAACCACATCACAACTATTTTAAAATTGAATGTTAGATTTTTGCTATTTTTGAAAGTCCTTTAGCCATCCCTTCCAAAGGAATTTTTCATTGGTTGATTTATTTTCTTCTATAAGCCCCTTGCCTTTACTATGTTGCTTGGCCTCTCTCACTTGCCCTCTCTTCTCTTCTTTGTGCTATTCCTGCCCAAATTTCTGTTGCCTTCTTATGCAGCCAGTTATCTTATGTACTTTCTCTCTAGTGCCATACCATACAGACTGGGCTACACCATCTCTAAAATCAACTCTTCCTACGTATTAGTCAGGTGAGGCAGATCTACACTGAGCTATCAAGCAACCCCAAATCTCAAATTTCTGTCTTGCTCACACAAGTCTTCTTTGGACCTTCAGGGCGGTTCTCTTCTAAGCAATCACTCCAGGGCTCCACACTATAGCATCCTATAACTTCTCCTTGGAAATATGTGCCTTTTGTGTCACTATTGCAGGAGAGGGAAGCAGGAGTCTCAGGCTAGCTTCTCTTTTATTAAAAAAAATATATATATAATTGGACATTTCAATTATGTACAACAATGATCAATGCAGGGCCAGTTTTGTTTCATGTGGGTTCTTGTTCCCTTCACCTTCTCTTATTTTTATTTTAAAAACTATCCTAGAAATTTCCTCTGTAAGTATTTCAGTATGTATCTTTAAAAGATAAGGATTCTATGTATGTATGTACTAGAGAAGTTGTGGGTATACAGAACAATCATGCATAGAATGCAAGACTCCCATAAACCACTCTTTTATTAACACCTTGCTTTGTGTGGAACATTTGTTACAACTGATGAAAGCACATTTTTTATAGTTATACTGTTAGCTATGGTTCATGGTTTAATTTGGGTTCACTGTTGGTATAGTGCAGTTCCAATGATTTAAAAGAAACATTTTATTCCATTATCTTATATATAACCTAACATTTTCCCAATATATATAAAGTATAGATACACATTAAAATGCATATACATTCATATATACATATGTATGTGTATATATAAATATATATACATATAGAGATATATTTTCAGTGCTGATATTTATGTTAACAAAGTTGTGCCATCATTGCCACCATCCATTAACAAAACATTTTCATCATTCTAAATAGGAACTTCGTACATTTTAAGTGAGCTTCTCATATCCTATCCCTACTCTAAAAGGATAAAGATTCTTTTAAAAAGCACAGTCGCATTACCATCACCACACCTAAAGGATGACACAATTTCTTGACACCATAAAATATTCAGTCAGCCACTCCAGCCCTTAGGATTTTAGCCAGGAGGTGACATAACATTTCTGTTCACTGTCTGCTGGCCAGAACTAGCTCATGCCAAGAAGGTGGTGGGAAATGCATTCTTTCCGTGTACCCAGGATAAGCCTTACAAAGCAGGTCTTAGTGAATTCAACCTATCATGAGAAATGTTCCTGAGCTAACTTTGTTTCTTTTTTAGCATCTTTTTCTTCTCTTGTATTTATATATTAATAAAGATTCTCAGGCATGTTGAGCAGGGCTGCTGTCATTAACTATCAGAACAGGAAATCTCAGGATCTTGGGACGGACACAGAACCCATATGTTGTCTACTTACCCCACTGCTTTTCCTTTCTGATCCCTGCTCATAAGTCCTACCCATTCATAAAGACCCAGTTCAAGTCCTAACCTCATTCAGAAGCATTTCCTTGACATCAAACACGCAGTGACTATGATGGTTTGAAACTGTATATATGCCAGAAAAGTATGTTTTTAAATTAATCCATTTCCATAGGTGTGGACCCATGGATCATTTGGTGAGGAGGATCTTA
This sequence comes from Tamandua tetradactyla, assembly GCF_023851605.1. Taxonomy (NCBI): domain Eukaryota; kingdom Metazoa; phylum Chordata; class Mammalia; order Pilosa; family Myrmecophagidae; genus Tamandua; species Tamandua tetradactyla. Next base: position 93,354,877 of record NC_135333.1, on the reverse strand, counting down.
ATTTAGGGTGTAACTCACCTCATTCAAGATGGGCTTAATCCTCTTACTGGGGTCCTGTATAAAAGAATGAAATTTAGACAAAGAGAGAGAAAGCCATGGAAGCCAGAAGCTGGAAGAAGTGAAACCCAGAAGAGAAGGGAAAGATCAGCAAAAGCCACCATGTACCTTGTCATGTGACAGATGAGTCCAAGCTCTATGACAGCTAGTCATCAGGTAGAAAGATTGCTCTTGATGATGCCTTGATTTGGACATTTTCATAGCTCCAGAACTGTTAGCTTGTAAGCTAAATTTCCTACTAAAAGCCAACCCGCTTTGTATAAATATCTGCTTTTGGCAGCTTAGCCAACTAAAACAGTGAACTTTTACTTTCTAACTACTTGAATTTATTAGTTGTTTACACCAGATTATGAATTATTTCAATCAGATTGCTTTCTTTTTGAAGCCTGGCTGGGGTCTTGTCACTGTGTGAGTGGATGTTCTGCCTGGGAGAGCAGGGATAGCTTAGGTGATGCGATGAGAGGCCTGATAGAATGCAAGCCTTAGAGTCAGAAGAGGGGCCTCTACTTACATAAATAATGTCAGCAAGTCCGGTAGGAGGGTATGCCATGACAGATGTGCAGATGGCACAGTTTTTCTTGTATCCCTGGGCCTGGCAACAGCATTGATAGCGCTCAAAATTTCCTAGTGTGCTTACAGAAATATTGAAATAATTTATTTGTCCTGGCACCAACTTAATCCTCCATCCATAGTGAAAAGAAGGAATGATGATGCCTATAATCCACTTAGTCTGCAGAGAGGAAGGCATGAGCTTTGTGGAGGCACCATTTGTCAGGACCTGTCACCCACATGATATACTTTGCTGTACCAGGTCTTTGATAATAATTTAAAATGTCATGTCCTACCTCTTGTCCAGTTTTTTGCCTTAAAATATATGTTGGTTCACTTATAGGGTTCATTGGGAATTCCTGAACATATGCTGTGGAATGAGAAACATGAAACTTACTGGTTAACACAAGCAGAATATCATATAACACTAAGTATAAACTCTTTGGGGAGTTGGTGCAGCCTCTTTGGCTGACTCAGTCTGTCTCCCCTTCTGTCTTTGTCAGCCTGGCTCTCTGCTACTTATCAAATGTGTCCTATATAGTTATCCTTCCTTGAAAGTCTGAAGTGCTGCAGCTTTTGTGTGACAGCATATTTATACTAATCACAAAGATTTCTCTGTATCTTGTGTGTAGTTTCTCAATAGATAGCTATTAAGTCACTCTTTTCCCTCCCTTTAAGAAAGTTTGACTGTCATATATTCAGAGTCCTGTGTCTTTCTTACCCCATCAGAAATTTCTATAGGAACAAGAGTTAGAGCAGAAGTTTTCACCAGAAGCAAAGGAAGTGAATGTAGCGGCAAAAGCAATGCAGCAAAGCTAAGGGACAGAAAGCCAGGATGTTGATTTGGGGACTCTTGAGAGTGGAAGAGGGACAAGCCTAGAATCCTGAACCAAAAAAATGAGACTAAGGGCACATGAGAATACAAAGGTGGAGGATGGAGCTGAGGGAAGGGGTGATTGTTTAGAACAAGATCTGAGGTTCTTAGCTTGACTTTATGAGCCAGGAGGAGCTTGAGACATAAGTGCTTGTCCAGGCATAACGGGTGGGTGGAGCAGAAACAATGCACTCCGCAGTCTTCTGTTTTGGATGCCGTCCAATCTGCCATGTTTTGCTCATCTGATTCTGAGTGGTAGGAGTTTTTTGTCTCACTCCTACTATTTGGTGGGAAGAAATTCGTTTAGCATTTGAGTTCTATCTGAAAATGTATCCTCCATGACCCGGAATCATGGTGCTCTGACCCTTCTACTGAGGGTGGTAATGCAGTTGCACCTGACTAGAGCCAAGTAGGGCTTTATGGGTCACTTCATAGACACCAGAATATCATGAGTAGTTCCAAACTCCACTGAGCCTCAAGGACACTAGAGGTGCATGTTAAAAGTACAAACTCTGGGGTGCTATGGCCTGAGATTGTGATTTAATAGGCTCAGGAGCCTTATATTTGGAAAATGATATAATCGATTCATTTTATATGTTATAATGTTATTTTTATGTATAAAAATGTTATAATAACAGATTTTTATACGTTTATAAGACAGGACAAGTTATATGTCCTGTCAGAGAAGTCATTTATATATTTGTGAATATTAATATTTAGAAACTGGATACTTGGACACTTAACTCTCTGATTCTGAGATGAAAAGCAAACAAAAAGCCTGAGTTAATTATGATTCTGAAAAAGGTTGGAGCTTGCAATAGACAACAAAAGCTGACAGTTTAGAGGCATATAAGAGTATGTTCCACTAGCATTGCCAATCTCCATGGCCTGGTGCTTGAAGAAGAGAGGAAGCAATACAATGTATGCTGGATGGAAGATGTACTGCCTTTATAATATTGAAAATGTTGGCTTTCATATCTAAATAAACAGATAAAATTGGACCCATAGGGAAAGAACATAAAGAGCACCTCTTGGCATCGTGTTATTTTCATGAGATATAGTATGGACAAGCTATAATAGATTTGTTTAAGTAGGTGGCTCTGTGCCTGCTGTTGTTTACACATGGAATAAAAGGATTGTCCTACTTTGCAGGAAAAGAACAGGATAGGAAATGACAGAAAGGCTATTTATTTAAGACAGAATGCAATATTTTTCTTCCTCAAAGAGTTCCTCCTCCTGACTTTTTCAATTTTTATTGATGAATTCACAGAAATACCCATGTTCAGATTTTTTTTTTTGTCGCAGGCTTACAGGCTTTACTTTATAGTAAACTACTGCCCACAGGCCAAATCTGGCAAGCCACCTGTTTTTGTAAAGCCCAGGGGCTAAAAATTGTTTTTACATTTTTGAGTGTTTGAAAAAAGACCTAAAGAAGGGTAATTCTTGGTGATGTGAAAATTACATACAGTCTAAATATGAGTGCCCATAGATAAAGTTTTATTGGAACACAGCCACATACATTCATTTGCATATTGTTTATAGCTGCTACCATATTACAACAGCAGAACTGAGTAATTTTTGGCAGAGACTGTGTGGCCTGCAAAGCCTAAAATATTTACTCTTTGGCTCTTTACAGAAAAAGTCTGTCAATCCCCACTATAGCATCTTAGTAGGTTGCAAGCTCGTTGTGCCCAGGAACTCGTAATATTTCCATCCTATGCCACCATTAATGCAGTGCTTAGTACATAGTGAATTCACAATATAACGTGTGAGGATAAGAAATACAACTTTTAAGTAAATAGTACAAAATATACCACTGCTCCTTTCCCTTGCATCAACTGACTTAGGGCCTTGCGCTTTCAATACATGCTTTTTGAATTGAAATTTAAGCTTATCTCTTGTTTAAATTGGTGGTTCTCACTTCATCGTGCCTCAGAATCACCTGGAGGACTTGGTAAAACACAGATTTCTGGGCCCTACCCCCAGAGTTTCTGATTCAGTAGGTCTGTGTCAGGGCCTAGTGATTTTGCATTTCTTAAAAGTCCTAGGTGATGTAGATGCTGCTGGTCCAGGGGCCACACTGTGGGAACTGCTGGTTTAAATAATGGTCCCCACATCAGGCAAGAACCAGAATTCCCTGAAAGAATATGTTAACGATATTGATTTCGAGGCCTCACTGCCAGAAAGTCTGATTCAGTAGGTTTGGATTTGTGCCTGGGAATCTGTATTTAAAGGATTTCTATGTGTTTCTGGGAGTTACCCCCTTTGGGACCCCACAGGTGTAATCAATAGTCTCTGGGGTTGCAGTCTCTCTACAGGGCAAGTGTTGTCCTATTTCATATTGTTTATGCTAAACATGTAGAATAATAGATTCACGGAGCAGGGACTGATCCTCTAGTTTTAGATTTTGAAAATCAAATAACATGGTAGCTGGGTGAATTACTTACCTAAAAAAAATCTTGGATCCTAGGAATGAAAGGAAGTGGTACATAGTAAGGTGAAGAGAGGAGCAGAGCAACTTATGTAGCCTCTAAGGAGGGTGTGTGAGGAGGGAGCTGCTGATGGTGGCAAATGGATAACGGATCAGCACTGGAAAATACTGATACCGTCTAATCATTTTTTTTTATTATTTCTTCAAGAAAACGACATAATTTTACATACTATATTCCCATTAAAACTTTAATTGCTGAGAAATTGATGAATGTTAAGAGAACAGTTCTTTCCTTAAAAAATTGGAACAAAACGGCCAAAAGATTTTTCATAATGACAAAGATTCCAAGCTCTAGTGAATACTGTAGAAAGCTTTTAATTTATAATTTTATTTCTTGCTACGTGATGCTCTAACAAAAACCAGTCAGCAGTGTGGTCATCCACTGGCCGTGCTGTTAAAAGAGATCATCCCCTCAATGGAAGTTCACGTTAGCCCTGATTTAGCCAAATGGCGCTCAAGTCCCCCTGGGCTGCATGACTACACAGTCGGAGTCTCAGGCGGGCTCCACATACACAGCAGTATTTTGATGCAGTATATTTCCCTGTTCATTCTCCATATTAATAAAGGAGCAGGAAGGAGGGGACACATGATAAAGTGGAGAGAGACTTGGGTTTGGAACCAGACAACCTGGTTTGGCATGAAGCTTAGCTGTATGCATGCTGAGTGACAACAGAGTTACTCCACATTCTTTAGGCTGTTTTCTCCACTGTCTGATTAAAGGGGTTTGTTGGTCTCAGATGATCCTTATACAGAAGTGCTTTTGAACCAGAATGTATTGTACCCACTTATGCTATTGCTAATATGTTCATTAATAGATAAGCAAGATTTATGTCTAAACCTGTGCCTAGTATAGAGTGTGTAGTCAGTACTTGTGTTGATTGAAAAAGAGTGAAATGAGAGAAAGAAAATATATTGGATTAAAATGATATTGTTAAATGCTTTATGGTGCAGAGCTAGAGTATAGGTAAGAAATGAACCAAGTGTGTTTTACAGAAGGGTCCAACTGCTATTTTCATACTCATCATTTGCACACAGTGTTTTCCAAGCACCATGGTCTGTGCTCTTGCTTTGATGCCTGCTTAGATATTGGTGACATCTGCCATAACTCCACTTGAACTTGATCTGTAGTTGTCAGCTCCTTTCAAAAGACACTTGCAACAAAGTCATTAGGAGACTAAATCTGAGCACCACCATTTTTCCAGATTAAATGTTGGGTGTCAGCTGGTTGAGGTTATTAGAAGAATGAACACTTTCAAATATATAAAATGCTATATTTATTTTTTTCTTCTAAATGTAGAATTGAGGAAAAAGATAGTGGCTATTGGTCACTGTAGTATTTATGATGTCAGTGAGCAGGATGCGATGGTCTGTAGAGATGCAATAGTCAGAAGGAGGACACCCAAGGTGAAGACAAGGGGAAACCCTCAGTGAGATCACAATTGGAATAAAATCTTATTGTTTGCAAAAACAGGGGAAACACCTACCAACTAAAGCTGTGATTTGGTTATCCATATTTGACAGATTTATAGAACCCAGAGGTGACAGAGTATTAATCAATATCAGAACTTAAAATTACAAAATAAAATTGGAATCCAGAAATTCTGGTTTCCAGAACCATGTTCTCTGGTCCTTAAAGTGACTCAAACTCCCTAGATACACAGGAAACAACATTTCTGAATTCACACCATCCACTTGGCTTGTCTAGAAATACAAGAGTGAGGCAGGATCCTGGAACTCATCTACCTGAGTCCACCATACTGTCTGGAGAAAATGCCCTCACTACAAAATCTTAGCAACAGGATTCTTTCCATAGTCCCAGCTCAGGTTGCCAATAAGTGAACTTATTCTCTTCCCCAACTTGAATTTCCTTCCTGTACTATCTATTCTGGAGATACGCTTCATTTATTATCACCTAAGCCAGAAACAGGAGTCATCTTTGACAATTCCCTTCCCTTCCTTGCATGTCAGCATCAGAGTTCTGGCTTTGTTTTGCTTTCTTTCCTTTTATTTTCTTTTGAAGTTTCCATTCTCCTCTTCCTTTCTTTCTGTCACCTCTGTCTTCCAACTGTCGAGACCCTGCTGTATTAATAACTTTCACACCAGGTCAATCTTACTGTATCATTGATATTTTTCAGATCCCTTTTCTGTTCAAAATCTCCTTCCAAGAAAACTGTAAAACAAGTTTTATTGTACAACCTAGAATTTAAGACTCTCTACAGCCTGCTACAAATGTCCACCTTTCCAATCTTATTTTGTAATTTTGGCTCCTTTATGCTACATAGTCTGTGCCAGTTTGAATCAGTTAAGTACCCCAGAAAAGCCATATCCTTTTTCCTGATCCAATCTTGTGGGGGCAGCCATATTTCTTTTACTCCTGATTCAATATCATGGGGTGGGAACTTTGATTGGATTGTTTCCATGGAGATGTGACACACCCAATTGTGAGTGTGGCCTTTTGATTAGATGGAACTGTGACTCTGCCCATTTAAGGTGGTTCTTGATTAGTTTACTTTAATCCTTTTAAGGGGGAGAAATTTTGGGGAAAACACAGTTGCTTCAGAGCCAACAGAGATGTAGACATTTGGAGATGCTTGGAGTGTCAACAGAGAGAACAGATGCCTAGACAGGGATGTTTGGAAATGCAAAGCCCAGCAGACATTGCCATGTGCATTCCCATCAGATGCTAAGCAAGCCAAAACCTAGAGTTGTGTCCTGGAGGAGCTAAGTGAAAGCCCGCAGATGCTTAGAGAGGAAACCACTGGCTTCAGAAACTGGAAGTAACAGAACAGGGAACAAGGATCAGCAGATGCCAGCCATGTGCCATATGACAGACTTCAGCCTTTCTTGAGTCAAGGTATCTTTATCTGGATGCCTTGGTTTGGACATTTTTATGGCCTTAGAGCTATAAACTTGTAACTTAGTCAATTCCCTTTTTAAAAGCCATTTTTGGGCGGGCCACGGTGGCTCAGCAGGTAAGAGTGCTTGTCTGCCATGCCCGAGGACCCGGGTTCGATTCCTGGTGCCTACCCATGTTAAAAAAAAAAAAGCCATTCATGCATTCTGGAAGCTTTAACAAACCAATACATAGTCTGAATTATATTTTCTCTGCTCTCAGAAAATTTCATGTTTGTTCATAATATGAAACTTTTTGTTCAATGGTCCTTCCAGGTCCATCCCTCTCCTTTAAAATTTATTTAAATTCTGCCTACATAATTAATAGATTTTTCCATTTTCTCCATTCTTTATTAACTTCATTGATGCTTTGCATTCATGAGGCAAAAGCCATCCAACCTTGGAGAGAGAGAGAGTGAAAGTGATAGAGAGAAGGAGAGAGTATGTGTGTGAGTGTGAGTGGTTGCTATTATTGAAATGCAGACACATGGAGGGTAGATTTTGAACATCTATTTAATTCAAGTTTGGATTTCTGGTTTTATTGAGAAGGGGAGTGCTGGTGGTGACTTTGGTTAGTCCTGGAGAAGGTTATGGACAGAAGAATGAGATGCTAAGGATGCTCATGAATAGGAAACAGGTGATACAAATAAAACCTGGAGGTCCTTTGATGCATAAGTGCTAACTTGGGAGTGGTGAGGGCAAAAATAGGGGTCAGCCTAGGGAGGCTAATCAGGTCTTCAGCACCTAGTGAGTAAAACAGGAGTTGGGGGAGCGAGGTGCTCCATGCTGTTACTGAAGGTGACATATTGAGAATGGCTTCCATGATGAGGTAAGACAATGTCTTCCCCAGAAGGAGGCAGTTCTATGAAACAAACCACCTATTGTATTGTTACAGAAACAAGGTTTTGTTTTTAGGTGAATGAATCAGAGAGATTCTTTGTTTTTGAACAGTAACATTCTGATAGAAACCAGTGCTTTTTTGTTTTTGTTTTGCTTTCATATATACCTATCAACAGGCATATTTCTATGTTGTATTTTAGTTTACTTATTTCTCTGTTGAAAAAGTTGTTTCAAAGGCTAAAGAACAGAACACTGAATATCTGTCTGAACTGAATGCATTCTGGACTTTCTAAAATTTCTTGATTAAAGTGACAATTTGAATTAGAAGAGCAATTTAATGGAGTACCAATTGATAGACACCGACTACTCCATAGTCTCTTTCCCTTTCATGTGTTCCTTTTAGGAAGTTCTTTTCACTTTTCTGACTGCCCTATGAAAGCACATGCCTAAATTGTTTAAGCTGAATTGCTGGTTTATTTTTGCTGTATATTCTATTTTGTTGGCAAGATGTTTTAATGCTTTTGCTCCCATTAGCAGAATTTATGGTAGAAAATTGCTTTTGCTTTTAAAAAGTTACCTACCAGAGCAAAAATTTTTAAATGATCACTTAGTTTCTGAAATTTTAGCAGAAATAAGATGATTAGTTTGAAATGTAATTCACAGTCAATGAGTTAAAAAGAAATACTTGAGTTGCTGATTACAGCTCTGTCAATGAGACCCCCTAAGATGTAATTCACTTTTGAAGTGCTTCCTAAAGGCTTCTTTCTGCTCATTTGCAGCAATTTTTCAATGCTGTGTCAGTATTTCCAATAGCATTTACAGAATTAATGAGTGACACTGATCTGACTTCAAATCCACTGCAAGGTAGGAGAACGTATCTAAGTTTCTGGACAGGATATATACGTTTGAAAGGGGTAACAGTTTGGGTAAATGTATATTCCTGGCTCATCTTAGTGCATTGTAGCTTTATTGTCTTTCCCCTCCTCAATATTTTTATTTCTCCTTTTTGAAGATTTTTTTTATGGATAGTTTCAAACATATACACACAGGAAGAGAGAGCAGCATAGTAAACTTCTATGTGTTTAATACCCAGCTTCAAGAATCATTAACTCATGGCCAATCTCTATGCCTGCTATTTTCTCCTTTCCCCTGCACAGGATTATTGTGAAGCAAATTCCAGATATCAAGTCATTTCATGTATAAATAATTTAGTATGATTTATAAATCATAAGAATTACTTAAAAAATACAACTTTAATACCATTATCACATCAAAAATATTAAAAATATTTCCAAACGTCATATTCAAATTCCCTTTTGTTTCATAGAGATTTTTTTTTTCCTTTTTTTATTCACATGGGCAGTCACCGGGTCTCCGGCATGGCAAGTGAGAATTCTGCCACTGAGTCACTGTTGCACTGCCCTCATATAGATTTTTAACTTTTAATTTGAAATAATTTCTAATTTAAGGGAGAGTTGCAAAACAATAAAACCCCATCCATAGAACTCCAACATTCTCCCATCCCCACAGATTCCCCATTCTACCAATTTTATCATTTTGCCATACTTGCCCTCTGTCTTTCCCTCCCTCCCTTTCTCTCTCTCTCTCTCTCTCTCTTTCTTCTTCCTTCCTTTCTTCCTTTCTTCCTTCCTTTACCTACCTAGCTACCTACCTAGGTACCTTCTGAGCATTTGAAAACAGACTGTAGACATCATAACACCTGAATACATAATAATTCCATGTACGTATACTATAAACAAGGATTTACATTTTTATAATCACTTTAAATGTAGTTATCAAGTTCAAGAAATTTAACATTGATTAAAAACTTTTATTCTATATTCCATTTTTTCTTGTGACCCTGCAATGTCCTTTTGAGCCTTTTCTCCTCCACTCTTAGATCCCATCAAGTATCACGTACTTCATTTGATTAACATTATTTCTTTAATTTTTCTTATTTTTTTAAATAATGGAAATACACACAATATAGATCTTTCCATCTCAACTCTGCCCAAGCATCTCATTCAGTGGGTTTAATCACATTTAGAAAGTTGCAATACTTTTTACCATCTATTACTAGAAATTTACCTTCACACTAAACTTATTTTGCATTTTTTTTTCCATTTCTCCTTTCCCCTACCCCTGGTAAACTTACTCTATTTTTCTTCTCTATGAGTTTGCATATTCTCTGTTTTTTTTGTGTGTGTGGTTATCATGGAGCTTAAATTTCTCATACTAAATCAATAACAATCTTGTTTGCTTTGATACCGGCTTAACTTAATTAGCATGCATAAACTATGTTCCTATACCCCTCCCTCCCCCCAATTTTATGTAGTTCTTATCACAAATTACATATTTTTATATTATGAGTCCAAAACCATTTATTTGCCTTTTAGGTCTTATAGGAAGTAAAAAGTACAGCTACAAATAAAATATATAGTATTCGCATTAATATTTACCCATGTCATTATCTTTACTGGAGATTTTTATTTCATCATATGGCTTCAGTCAATTATCTAGCATCCTTTCTTTCAACCTGCAGAGCTACTTGAAGCATTTCTTGTAGTCTAGTGGTGATGAAGTCCCTCAGCTTTTGTTATCTGGGAATGTCTTAATCGCTTTAATTTTTGAAAGATAGTATTGCTGAATATAGAATTTTGGGTGGACAATTTTTACTTTCAGCACTTTAAATATGTCTTCTTACTGACTTCACTCCCCCATAATTTCCAATGAGAAAGCAACAATTTATTTTATTGGAACTCTCATATATATGACCTGTTGCTTCTCTCTTGCGGCTTTCAGGATGCCCTTTTTATCTTTGGCATTTGACAGTTTGATTATAACGTGGCATGGTAAAGGCCTATTTAGGTTTTTCCTGCTTGGAGTTCATTGAGCATCTTGCCTGGGTATGTTCATGTTTTTTAATTAAATTTGGGAAGTTCCCAACCATTATTTCTTTCAATGTTTTCTCTGTCCCTTCTCTCTTTCTTCTTTTTCTTGGACTCCCGTAATGTGTATAAATGTGAATTTCTGGATTCTGGACTTTGGGTTTGCCAAAAAGTGACTTATTGCTTCTTTTTATGAATTGGGTTTAGGCAGAGGTTTTCCCATCCACACCAATTAAAATGTTTCTTCATGTATTGGTTCCACAGAAATTATTGCTAGAGGAGAGTTCAATTACAGAAAAAATATCCATAAATATTTTGACATTGTGTGTAGCTATACAGAATATGTTTTTGCTACTTTAAAAATGTTTATGTGTGTATATCCATAATATTAAAAAAGTACTTGTGGATATAGCATGAAATATTTCTTATTGTAATGTTGATAAAGTTATTCAATCCTATTGTGTGTGTGCAATTGTACAATGAAATTTCTACACATGGATTGGCTGTTGAATAAAATTCCTACCAGTGGAATTGCTGGATAAAGAAAAAAATACAAGAGGGGAAAAAAAGAGAACTTTCTAAGTCTTTCCAGATTGACCTGTGTGGTGCCCTCCTTCCATGAGTTTAATAAATAGCCCCAGGCCAAAGTGTAGGGGCCTCACCTGTCCTTTCTGTGCATGCATCTTGTGGTGAGCTTGTGCATGTGGCCCTAGGAATTACACAGCTCCAAATGTCCCCTCTCCTCTAGGAAACAGTTTCCCTATGGTCATGGACACTGCACTGTGTGTCCTACAGCCATCAATCCCTTGCCCTAGGCATCCACTTGAAGATTCTCCCACAGCATTCTGTCAGGAATCTCCATGAGCTGCCTTCTATATGCAGGGCATGTTCTGGGACAGAGAGTCCCTCAGGCTACCACAAGACCGATTGGGCCATACATGCATGCTCCCAAGGATGTGCATGAGTTTTACTCTGCTCTTTCTGGAATCAGGATCAAGGATCAACCCTGGAACCTAGATCAGCTCTGTGCTGAGCTGGTAAAGGACTGAGGAGGGGCCAGCTAGGGCACTGTGAGATTATATTGCCTTTAATTAGCGTTTTTCTTGATTCAGTGCTTGCCCTCTTTCTGCACTAGTTTAACTGCTTTCTGGAGCTTTGACAAAGATGCTTCTACCAGTTCTTGATCACTTTTCAAAGCTTCTCACTCTACCATCTTGATTGGGGGCAGCTCCTCATATACTTTTTTCTTTTTTTTTTTGACATGGGCAGTCTCTGGGAACTGAACCCGGGTCTCCTGCATGGCAGACGAGAACTCTGCCACTGAGCCACTGTTGCCCACCCGATATATTTTTATTGTAGTTTTTTTTTTCCAAAATCAGGGTGGAAAAAAGATCCATATATTGTACTTGGTCAATATGTCACAAGTCTCTTTAAGTTATAGGCTCCCCCTTCCACTATTTTGTTTTCTTGCAACATATTTGTTGAAAAACTGTTCATTTAATTCTGTAGATTATTCTACATTCTGGATATCAGTGATTGCATTCCCAAGGTTTTATTTAATATCTTCCTCTGTTTTCTGCATTTAAGAAATAATCTGGAGGATAATTCTGGAAGCTTGGTCAAATTCAGGTTTTTTTTTTTTTTTTTGACGAGACTGCTTCCTCAAAGCTGTTCTGAACTTCTGTCAGAGCAGGTAATATTTGATTGCCTCACTTTTTAATGTTAGATGGATGCCTGGGTTTAGGTGTTATCAGCCTGATCCATTTGTAATGGTGTCTTAACAGTTTTTCACCTTATAATTTCAGTAGCCATTGCTCTAGATCTGTTATTTCAAGGAGAGATTGCATTTTTTAAAAACATAACCTTTAGAGTCAGGTTATGATTTGATGATAAAGCTGTGGTTTTCTGAAATTTTTTCTTCAGCCCTTATTTTGTAGATTTTAATGTCAAGACACAGAGAATCCTGAATAATATGATAAGCACAAAATGTTGGTCTAGACTCTCCATAAAAACACAATCCCAGAGTGACCCATAGGTTGGTGAGGAAAACATAGCGCCACTTCTATAAAGGAGAAAGGTAATACTTAAGAAACAAAACAAAACAAAGCCAAAGCCAGATTAGTGGCGGTTGATGGATGTCAATTGCCTTTCACTCTTATCTTCTTTTTCCCTTTTCAATATTCCTCTTCGGAAGTTCTTTGCTTTTATCTGGGTAACCAATGAAAATGGGTGCCTAAATTGCTTAAGTTGAATTACTGACTAATTTTTGTTATATGTTCTATTTTCTTGGTAAGATATTTTAATGGCTTTCTTCCTATTAGCAGAATTTGTGGTAGAAAATTGTTTTTGCTTTAAAAAAGAGATCTGGCAGGGCATAAAAATTTTAATTGATTGTGTAAATTGTGAATTTTTGTTTGTACATTGTACATTGTTAGTACATTGATATTTTTCTGAGGAATATAACCACAAGGAGAAGCACAAATTGAAATATCCCCATCCTCCTATCTTTCAACCCATTTAACCCTTAGGGTATGAGGGTAGTAGAATGATTCATCCTGCTCATTGATTACTCTGTTGATCACTATTGATAATTTTCCACTGCCAATGCTGGAGTCAGGAGGAAACAGGAGGAGATCAAATGGGAAGAGCTGGGAACATTGACCCCAATCCATAGCCACATTTGCAGAGGAATCAAGATGAATTGACTCTTTACAGGGGTAGGTAGGTTAGAGCTCAGGTAGTATGATCTCTTTCCCAATTCAGGAATCTCTCCAAAAGAATCTCTGATAGTTGAAGATCTCCCTCTTTATATTCTGTATTTTTATTTGTTGGGCATTCATATTTTTTACCATTGACTTCTATGTCCTTTGAGAAGGGATGATTTAACTAATTCATCCTTGTATCCCTCATAGGGAATAGCACTGCTTAGCTTACTATAGATGTGCACTAAATTTGTGCTGAATGATCAAAATTAAATGCATAAATTCACTGTCTTTCCAGTTTTAAAGCTGAGAGTTGTTAAAATGCTCTTCACTTTACCTTAGTGCCCAATCACACAGAGAAGATGGGAAGAAGACTCAAATTCTCAGTTTCTCTAGCTCCATCCATAAACTGTCAGCCAGCTCTGGGTCAACCCAGCCTTTTTTATCAGTGATGTCAGTGGTTAATAGCATCCTTCTGAATGCCAGCCCCTTCACTTGTGCTGTGGAATTTCCTCCATTCCTAATAACAAGACTTTTAGAATCTTTTAAAAATTCATTTGAATTTTCAATTTCAGTATTTCAGACACTGTTATCATGATCCTCACAAACTTATGACTCCTTCCTTCTGCTTTTCTTATTCTAGTTGGTGTTTCTAGGTGTCTAAGGGGCAGCATGTCACGGGAAACTTGAAGACCAGCTAAGAGAGGGATTATAGTAGGATGTGAGGGGAGTAGGTAGGAGGTAGTAGTCAGAAGTTGTGACCCAGCTATGGGGATTGCTCCACCAGAAGGGCCTGAACCCCAGAAGCTATTGTCAAATAGCATGTAAATTTGTACTCAGTCTTGAAGTCCCAGGTCTCACATATCCTCACAGATACCTATTGATTCCCAGCAAAAGATTAATCCTTTTCCCCATCATTCAATTCACTTTATCATTTAGGTTTACTGCCCTTTCCCATAGGTCACTGTTGGATTCCCAGCTGACCTACCAAAGTCATGAAACCTGCACCCCCAAAGCTATTTGTGTTTAAACCATTGTTCTGATGATACTTCCTAAAGTGAGAGATCACTCACCACCATGGGCCCTCTCTCTCTCTTTATACCACTCTTCCTGCTCTGGGTGCAAATTTCTCAAACATTTTATTCTCATTCTCCTGGTTTTCATTAGCCATATACACCTGACAACTTCCTTTGCTTCATTGCCTTCTCTCTAGTCCAAGCTATTGCTTTCACTTCTGTCCCTCTCCTATCCAATCTTCACTCCAAATTACAATTATTAACATCTAACATTATTCATTCAGTCATGTCAGTCCCTCATGTTCCTAGGTTCCTTCGGTGATTTCCCTTTTGTCTCCTGTGGGATAAAGTCCCATCCTAACTTTTCCATTTCATGTCCCACAGAACTTTCTATACTTTTCCCATCCCAGAATTTATTCTTTCTATTTAAAACGTTCTTTGACTGCTCAGCTCAAATGTTTCTTTCTCAGGGAGGCTTTATCTGATCAAGGCTGGAGCCCCATGTAATAGTGTAAAAGAAATTATAGTTGGTGCCTCATAGTTTTGCCTTGCCATAAGTTCCCCTTGTGAATAAACACCTCAGCCAGCCCTGGCCTGGGCCCAACTGCAACTAGCAATGCACACACCTTTGAATCGTTTGGGATGATAAGAGCCACTCTTAGCTTCTCTTAATGGCCCTGCCACTGTTTTCTCTGAACGGCCCCTTGTGGCTTCTTTTCCCAATGGCGCCTTGCCTTATGGTACCACAGAATTCACAATCAAGGCACATATCTCCATATGGCTTGGATGCAAACAAGTGGCTCTCTGTGCCTCCAGCAAGCCCTTGCTACTTCTGCTTTTCATGTGGTGTAGTTGGAAACTTCCAACCCCCACCATCCTTGGGAAAGTCCTACCGCTCTCCTTTGGTTACAGTAAAGGCAAGAGCCATGGACCCACATGTGCTCTTCCCCCTCTCCTCCATAGGAAACTCCTTTGACACCCTTATTCTCCCCTCTCTTCTTCCAGGCTGTTTGATCTAATAAAACTGTCCTTACTTCCACTCTCGTATGGCTGGTGATCTGTATTTGTGCCTCGTAACCCAAAGAATTTTCACTTAATGTCCAAAACACCCTATCATATGCTCTTATAGCATTTTTCTCTTTACAGCATTTATCTATTTTGTAATATGTTTGTATACAAATTATTTAATATCTATTAAAATATTTGTCATTATTTGTGAACTATCGACTAGTGAGCTCTAACATAGTAACTAGTTTATAGTAGATGTAGCAAAAATGATCAATTGAATGAATGAATGAATGACATTTCGATCTCCTTTATCTTCATCTTTATGATAATATTAATTCCAACAAGGTTACTAGTAAATGAAGTGATCCCAAGTTGTGCTCAGTTATTCCTTGTCTCATATCTACCTCCTGGCC
Source organism: Tamandua tetradactyla (assembly GCF_023851605.1). Taxonomy (NCBI): domain Eukaryota; kingdom Metazoa; phylum Chordata; class Mammalia; order Pilosa; family Myrmecophagidae; genus Tamandua; species Tamandua tetradactyla. The sequence continues at coordinate 93,339,147 of NC_135333.1, read as the reverse complement.
TTCAACGTGTCACTGTTGCCTGTTTCCACTACCCTGTGCCACTACTGAAGAGCTGTCTGTCTCCTCTGGTAGAGCCCATAAAGGACATGTGGAATTTAGCCTGCAACCTACTGGTGGTTTCCTTGTAGAGCCTGCTCTGCTTAGCATTCTTGAAGGAGATTTTCTCAAAATGAAAGTGAATCTCTGCCTTTGACAGGAAATGTTCGTACTCAATGACTCTTTTCTGCAAGTGGTCTAGGTTCAAATCAAATCTACCCTCTTCATTTCACAAACTTCTTTTCTCTCTTTTGATTATTCCCAATAGATGACACATATTCTAAAAGACCCTAGCAGGGATTCAAAATCATGGCCATCTTTAATATAGCATTCTTTTGTCTGTTTCTGCCAACACTAAGATGATGTATTTCTGAAAAGAAATATTGTAAGTGCTTTAAAATATCCTTACTTCAAAGAAGCTCTAATACAAATGTTTCTGTAAATCAATTTACAAATCAGGGATATTTTTTAAAAAAGATCTTGGTATACGAATTAGTTACATGATCCAAATCTCAAACTGTATCTTTTCAATAATGTCAACCCTGATTTCCTCATTTAAAACTCAATCACATGACTCCACCCTCCCCCATTTCTGTTTCATTGCTTTTTGCCCATAACACTTACCATTTTCTGGAGTACCATGTCATTTGCTTATTTCGTTTATTGTTTACCTCCTTCAACTAGAATGTAAGCTCCATGAGGTCAGGGTTTTTGTGTATTTTGTCACAGGTGAATTTCCAGCCAATAGCACCATGTTTACTCTGTTGGGCCCTCAATATATTTTTGTAAATGAATAAATAAACCAGTAACAAGTCAATTATTCTATCCAATTTGATTTGATAGCCAGGTGATTTCTTTTTATATGAACTATACACAACCTATAAAGAAAGAAGTGTATCCGAATCACCTGGGGAGCTTGCTGAAGCATAGTTTGCTGGATTTGACTCCCAGAGTCTCCGATTCTGCAGATCTGGCATAAGGCCTGAGAACTGGCATTTCTAGCAAATTCACAGATGTTGCTGATGCTGCTGGTAGAGAAACCACTATATGAAAAACATTGCGTTAAAGAAACCAAAACCCAATGGCATCATGAGATGTTGGGGATTAATATGAATTATTAGCATCTGGTTGTAGCTCATGACTTGACACACCTGCTGTATTGTAATTAATCTGTAAGAGCTGATGTAATGAGCAGTGGATTAGAATGTCCATACAGGTTTTCTGTGACTCCCTCCCAGCTAATTAAGGAGAATGATGAGTCTCCACAGGCTGACATCTAGATCATGTGTGTTAAATATGGGCCTTCATGATGGCAATAGACCCCACATACAGGCAAATCATGTACCTCCCTGGAGTGTCTTTGACAACATGATGAATGAATGGAAATTTCTTTCTTGGAAGTCTGTTAATCCTTTTCTTTGGTGGAATTTGTTTTGACTTTAATGCGTCATTAAAAAAAAATTAGCAAAGTATTCCGACTGTGGTGATAATAAGATTTAGCTCTTCTGTGGTGACTTTCACCCTGAAAACTCTATGCAAACTAACTAAAGCCTCCAATAATTCCTAAAGGCCACTTAAACTCTCCATTTTCTTCTCCTAGAGGTTGGAGACAGATATTTGGTTTCTAGATAGTATTTTTGTGACCGTGCCTCTCTTTTTCTGGTCTGCTTGCACATTGGAATGAAGATGGGAATAGGGAATCACATTCTCTTGTTAGTAATTTTTTCAGGTAGTGACATTCCTGTATTTTATGTGAAATGCTTAGTTATTAAGGCAATAATCTGAAGGGCTTTAACTTTGGGATGATAAACAGGAGGGTGAACTTATAGGAAAGCAGAGGTTGGGCTTTTATGAGCATTTTTCTGTGTTAAAGAAGAACAGTGGATGGTATGTATGCAAGTTCCACTTACCTAGAAAATATTTCAATGACATGTTCGTTGTATTCAATAAATATTGGATTGGATTTATTTTATAATCCCTAAATAGTTCCTTAAATTTTGAGAAGATGGGAAGCATATAGTCTATTACTAGAAAGAATATCTTTCATTGGATGAGCTATGACAAATGGCTTAAACAATAAGCTTTTATTATTTCACAGTTTTAAAAGCTAGAAGTCCAAAATTAAAATGTCCGTAAGGTCATGCTTTCTCTAGGAGTCTGTAGGTTTCTGGTGATGGCAGTCTTCCATCACACTGAAATGTCCTTGGTCTCCTGCTGTGGTTTTCTCTGACTCTGGCTTCTATTGATATGTGGTTTCTCTTCTCCATCAGAATCTCCTCTCTTAATAAGACTTCCAATCACATGGGCTAAGTCCCACCCTGATTCAGTTTGTCTACATGTAAACAGGATCTTCAAAGATCCTATTCACAAATAAGCCTATACCTTAACTGATAATAACAAGTTGGAAGGTCTTACTAACACATGTGTTCATACTCACAGGAACACAGATGAAAAGTTGAACATGCCCTTTTTGGGGTACATGATTCAGTCCCCAACATGACCAGATCTTGTCTCCTCATTTTGAACTTCCCAGAAGCCACTTGTTCAGTTAGCACAGGTAGGAGACACAGGAGTAGATGTCTGAATTTTACAATATCTTGTCCATGACTGGGTTAAAGAGCTAAGAAGTGTTAGTTTTTCTCTAGAAATAATTGCAGATTTATTTTAGGGACTGTTTTAACTTGTCCTATTTTTCTCATAGCATTGGACATTTAAGACCTCAGGTCTTGCTTCTTATTTATTACGAAAGAGCTCAAGTTTCATCTTTAAGGATTGTGGTCGAAGTGGGAATCACAATGAGATTTTTTTATATAGAATTTGGCCCATTCTGTCCCTCTCCACCACCATCTCCTCCTACTCACATTGTATATGTACTAAGAGTGAATTTGAGTGTGTGTGTGTGTGTGTGTGTGTAAAATCATATACACAATTGTAAAAATTTAGTATTGGATTGAATCCTTTTTTTAGCAATGAATTTTAAAATGAAGTTATTTGCTGTTGAGTGTTGTGATTAGAATAATTACCCCATTGAAATGTATGTATAGTCAAAATAAAGCGAATTGAAGCTATGAAGGCTGATTACTCCATTTTGTTCTGTGGACAATTAATGTCTGTACCCCATGAGGACCATAGTCTGAAAATGCACTTGGGTTTTCCTTTATGACTCTTGCAGACTTTATGCTGGACCTGGCATGTTGGTTTGCAATAAATTAACAAAAATCAGAAAATTAGTCAGTCTGGTTTTGATTGTTTGGGAGAATTAGAATAGTTCTCTATTTTCCATGTCCTTTAACATGGTGTCCCTGAACAAGTAGAAAAAAATACCATCGAATTTTATTCATGAGTAATTTTTTGCTACTCGTTTTTCATTGTGATTCATATAGGGTGTCTTGGGACTTGGGGTTATTTTTCTTATGTATTTCCATATTGAATGGCATACTTGCAAATGGAAAACTTTGGGTGGGGTTGGGAATGGAGGAGAAAACCCAACTTGACTAATAAGAGCCCAATAATGAGTTATGCTTTGTGCATGAGTGTGAGACTTTGGGTGTTTTGAAGCCTTTTTTTTTTTTCCTAGTAGAGATAATTGTCCCAATCTCTCCATCCATCTACCTTCTCCCACTTCATTCCCCTTTTACCCAATTCAAATTATAAACTACAGTTCTAGGATCTGGAAAACAAGGCAAGTTTTCAGGTCACTTGGGGACAAACCTGCTGCCTGACCAATGACTACCAGTGACAACTTGGTGGAAATAAAGAGTTCGGGGTGGTGCTGATGCATCTCTTTACTTAGGGAGATGGCTGCATTCATCTCAAGGATTTCTCTTCATGCCTGTTCTTCAAGCCTTAATCTTGATTCGCACCCATGCTGCCTGTATCACATCCTAACAGCAATCTCCTCACCAACAGAACAGATAGCTGACAGACACACAGATTGTCAGAAAAACCTCTCTCAGTATACACACATGCATACACATGCAAACACACACACACACAACAAGAAAGTAATGCAAAGCCATCCCATTTATTTGCATTTATATCCATACCTCATAGCAAAATGGATTTGGAGCATGTTATAGAAATGTCTACAAAACAATGACATAGATTATTGTATGTCCAATAATGAGATAGACATGTGAAGTGGAATTGGCCATGCTTGATGTTGCCAGGAAGTCACATGGCACCTGGATCAGATATATTAAAGGCTAATAAAGAAAACTTTATTTCATATAGGTTACTTTGAAATATTTCTTTCAAATTCCAGGGGAATCCCAAAAAAATAGAACAAGACCTGGATTTTGAGGCTTGCCCTTATGATACTTATTTCTGTAGGAGAGAGGCTAAGACTACCCATGACAAGACCTAACAGTTGCTTCCAAGAAGCCTCTTTGTTGCTCAGATGTGGCCTCTCTTTAAGTCCAACTCTGCAAGGAAAATCATTACTTTCCCCTCTACATGGACATGATATTCATAAGTGAAAATCTCCATGACAATGTGGGGCATGACTCCTGGATATGAATCTGGTCCTGGCACCATGGGATCAACCTCATCTTCCTGACCCAAAGAGGGAAAAGAAGTGTAATAAAAAAAGGCATCAGTTTTGACTGATGAGACCAAGAGAGATCAAATGGAGTCAAGAGACTATTCTGAAGACTACTTTTATGCAAGCTTCAGTTAGTGCTAATTGCCATAGTTTACTAAACCCCAATCAACATCACTCCTGTTGAATCTTAAGAACATCTACAGCTCTGAAACTGTATGAAGGTTTCATGTACTGGATTTGTCTTCCTGGAACATGTATTTCCCAGAGGGTTCCTGGGTCAGGTAAATTCTGAAACCCAGAGGGACCATCCTCTCCAAGATTATCAGTTAATTACACCCCCCTATTCTTTAGTGTGGGCACCCCTTTTCAACATGAAAAAATCAGAATAGGCATTGCCCAAAGATCCCTATAGATTGGGAGAATGATTAAAGAAGCAGGCAGTGTAACAGAGAAACTGGATTTAACAAATGAGTATGGCTGCTGAATTACTATATTAATGTTCTTTCTAGCCTCCAGTGTTTTGGAGTAGCTAGAAGGAAAAATCTGTGGTGGTAGAACGGTAGCCCATGACAAACTCTGGGATCTGTTCTGTAACTACTTGTTGAAATTTGCTTCGAAAATTATTGTTTTTTTCTTTCTTTGCTCTGTATATGTTATTTTTTACAATAAAAAGTTTTTAAAAAGATTTCCAGGGATGCCATCATGATTCCTGGTAAAATAAATACCATACTTTAAGCTAAAATGTCATAGCTAGAGAATAAGGTGATATACATGCTGTAGTGATGCTTCCATGTAAAGTTGATTGCATTCCCTTTTTTAACATATGCTCCTTTTTTCAAGGGCAACCCTTTTTATACCCACTGTTACATCAGTTAACGCAGGTTTTTTTCATTACACTACCAGTCTAGTCTTTATAGTCCATATATCATGCATACCAGGGCATTCTGCCTTGGAGTCACTTTAATCATATATATGGCTATGAGCATAACTTGCCATGATTCCTTCATCCAAGACCACCAATACCTCGGACATGATCACTGTCACTCTGTGTCCAGAGCAGACTTCACTGAGACCCCATGGTTTAATGCTTGGCCAGCTCACTACTGTTTTCTTCTGTCTAGGCCAAATTCTGCTGGGTTCTTCACCTGCTAACCTATCACTTATATGATAATTTTCTGCCATTTCATTAATTGATTCTCCTGTTCAGTAGTCATGGAAAACTTTGGTACACAGGCATACTCCAAGGCTGAGGCGATTTTAAATCATTTCTTGATGATAATGTGACACAATGATGGAAAATATAGAACATGGATTTCCCCTTTATCTTAAAAGGCAGCGTGCTTTAAGATCTAACAACACTGCCCCACCCCAGTTATCAATTAGGTCATTGCTTTATTATGTGGTACAAGTTGTCCCTTATCATTGGTTACAATCTTTTCTTTTAGTTTGCTTACTTTAAATTCATGGCCACAGATTTCAAGTGGACCCTTATACTGGCACGATGCTCTGCTCCATTACATACCCTCATTCTTAGTCATTTTACACCTTCTCTCTTTTGCTATCTAACACATCTTACTCTTAGTAATGATTTTGCTCTTTCACTAAAGAAATAATCAAAATAGGACATTCACAAACTGTCATCACCACAGTCTAAACTCACCTGTATCCGCACCATACACTTTCTCTTCCCTCCTCTGCTTTGGAGCTCATCCCTTCTCATTTGCTCAAATATCATATGCCATCACTTTTCCTGTGTTTTACTGGATTATTGCTATTATCATATGAACATTTTTTAATATCTAAAACTTGTAAAAACCCTTCTTTGACTTCAAATCTGTCTTAAACTACCACCTAATTTCTAAATTCAAAACTGAAAAACTTCAATTTTGTATATACACATACCTCTGCACCTCTCTTTCCTTTACTCTCTCCAGTTAGGCTTCTGTTCTCATAAGTCCATGAAACTAACTTTTACTGAAGTGTCCAATAGTCTCATTTTCAAATCCAGTAGTCAATTCTCAGTATTCATCTAGACTTGTCAGCAATATTCAATTCAGTTCATTTTCCCTGTCTCCTTGAAACATTTCATTCACTTGTCTTGACTCTCATTTAAATTTCCTTTTCCCTCACTGAACACGTTTTCTCAGTCATCCCATCGTTTTCCTGACTTCTAAATGTTGTAGCTCTCCAGGACACATCGATGGACTTCTCACCTCTAAATTGTCTTTTCTGTCTCTGCCTTGTTGATAATCTCATCTGGTCCAGTGACTTTAAATACCATATATATGCTGTCAACATCAGCATTAATTCCTTTAGCTTGAAATTCTCCCCCAAATGCTTGACTCAAATCCAACTGTCTATATGGCATCTCCTATTGGTTTCTCAAAATTAGTCTGTCATAACTGAATTCTCGATTTCTCCTACCACAACATGCTCTTCTGAAATCTTTCCTATCTAGTAATTATCACATTAGTGGTGCCAGTTTTTTTCAGGCCAAAAGTCTTGGATTGTCATGGACTCTTTTTTTTTTTTTATAACATAATGCACTTAAGCCATCATAAATCTTGTTGATTCTATCCTTAAAATGTATTTGACCTGAGCACTTCTTTCAACCTTCACTGTATCACCCTACTTCGAGTAACGATCATTTCTTGCTTATCTCTGTTTTGTTAAGTGGTAGGTCCATTTTACATTCCCCCAGCAAACTATAAGAGTTCCAATTCTTCCATATCTAACCAATATTTATTCTTATCAGTCATTTTCATTTTAGCCAATATGGCTGTGATGAAATGGTATCTTAATGTGATTTTAATTTTAATTTCCATGATAATGGTGTTGTTTTATATGGGCCGTGTCTATATATTTTTCCTGGTAAGTATCTATTTTAGACATTTGGTCAATTTTTTTGTTGGATTATTTGGGATTTCCTTGTAGGAATTTTCTTATCTTTTATATATGTAATTTATTGAATATATGTATTGCAATATTTTGTCACAGTCTGTAACTTACCTTTTCAGTGTATTAATAGTGTTTGTTAGAGAAGAAAATATCTTCATTATAATGAAACCCAATTTAATATGCTCTTCTTTTTCTAACTTACGGTAGAAACAGATAATTGATTTTAAACTTTTCTTCTTTTTTCATATAAGCATTTAGAATTACTAATTTCCCTGCAAATAGTGCTTTAGCTACACCCTACCAATTTGATTTGTTGCATTTTAATTTTTATTCAGTTTGAAATATTTATTATTTCCTTTGTGAAATATTTACTTACTTCCTTTGTGAATTATATTATTATTATTTAGAACTGTGTTGTTTGATTTCCAATTATATGAAACTTTTCTTTATATCATATTGTTATTGAGTTATAGCCGAATTTCACTGTAAATTGACTTTTTAAAAAAATATTAAAACTTCTTATATGGACTATCTATTATCTAATTAGAGAAATACTACTTGAATACTTGAAAATATTGTGTGCTTATATTGCTGGATATAATTTATCTATACATTGTAATTAGTCAAGGTAGTTGCTAGTGTGATTTAAATCTCCTATATCCTCACAAATTTGTTTTCCAGCTATTCTGTTAATTACCATGAGGATGATATAAAATCTTAAACTATGATTTTGGGTTTCTCTTTTTCTTTCTATATTTTCAACAGCTTTTGCATCTTAAATTAGCTATATACAAAGATTGGACAATGTTTTATTGATGAACTAACCTGTTTTAAGTGATGAAATGATGTTCTTTGTCTCTGGGCATATTTCTTGTTTTAAAGATTGTTTTGTCTGTTATTAATATAATTGTGTCAAATTTCTTATGCATGCTCTATATCTTTTTTTCATTGTTTAACTTTTTTTCTTTTTTGTTTGTATGCTGAATGGTGGGGTCATATTTCATTCTTTTTACATGTGAGTAGCCCTTTATTGCAGCACCATTAGTTGAATTTTTTTGTTTCTTTTCGTTGGTTTCTTTGTTTTGGGAAGTGCATGGGCCGGAAATCGAACCCAGGTCTCCCGCATGGCAGGTGAGAATTCTACCATTGAACTAACCTTGCACCCCCTCATTGTTTAACTTTTAGAGCAGGTGTTTTTATATTTAAAATTTCTCTCTTTGAGACAGTATATAGTGGGATCTTACCCTTCACCTAAATTAATAATTTCTGTCTTTAGACATTTGATGTAATTAATTACAATGTTGGGTTAAATCTAAGATTTTGGCATTTTTATTTATGTCATCTTTTTATATTCTTCTCTTCCCTTTTCCTTACTTTAACTTAATCAAATAATGTTTTAGTATTCTATTTTAATTCCTCTAATGGCAATTTAGCTGTACACGTTCTTTGTGTTTTTATATTCCTCCATTTACAGAAAGAATTTTTACTTGCTGGAGACTATTCAGATTTAATACTGAGTACCATCTCATATAAAATATAAGAACTTTGCAATGGTATAATTATTAACTGCCTCTTTTGTCATATTTTTGTTACATGTTTTAAATCTATATCTGTTACAAATCCTACAATGCAATTTTCTAATTTTTATGTTAAACAATCAGCTGTATTTTAAAGAAAAACAAAAATCTTTCATATTTATCCACATGCTTATTAACTCTGGAATTCTTTAGCTTTTTTTCTAGATTCATATTTCCATCTTGTGTTTTCAGTCTGAAAAACATTCTTCAGTATTTCATGTAGGACAGAATTCCTATAAATGAATTCTCTTAGCTTTCATTTTTATGAATGTCTTATTTCCTTTTGTTTTTTGAAATATTTTTCACTAAATATAGAATCCTGGACTGATAGGTATTTTATATTGGTTTGGTTGTATGTGTTTTTTTTTAGTCCTTAAAAGTTGTCATTCTATTCTATCTTCTGCTAAATAGGCCATCATTCATATTGCTGAAGGGGAACAACTGCTGGTTCCCTCAGTTCTTACTTGGTACAGAAATTGGACTCTATACCAAGTTTAATTTATTTTTTTCCCCAATCTTTTTTCTGTCTGCTTAAAATTGGATTATTTCTATTTACCTATTTTCAAATCAACTGTTAGACAAGACTAATAAATCTTAAATTTAGATATTTTACTTATTGTGTCTAAAATAATACTCTTTTTTTATAGTTTCAATTTTTCTACTTTTCTCCATCTGTTCATTCATTATTATTATTTTTATCTTTAAGTAATTGAACATATTTGTAATAGTTGTTTTAAAGACCTTTCAAGTTTATTATAACATCTGTGTCATGTTGGGGTCAATTCCTACTGACTGAATGGTCTCATGACCTTGGGTCACATATTACTGTTTCTTCATATGTCTAGTAATTTTTGTTTACATACTGGAGATTGTGGATGACATGTAGGTACTCTGGGTTCTATTACTTTCCTCTAAATAGTGTTGATTTTTGTTTCAGCAGGCAGTGAAATTACTATCTGATCACTTTGAACTTTGGTGGCTTGGTTTTACCCTATATTAAGACTAATCTTTTTCTGTTCTGCCATTAGTCTAAGGCTATGTCCTTAGCAGTGGCAGCTAGTCTTTCTTTTAAGGGGTGGCCCTTCTCTGATATGAAGAGATCAGGGTGTTTACCAAGCCCCTCTGATGGGCAGGACTCATCTCCAAACTTTTTCCCTTGTGGATGCCATCAGGTCAGATTTCTGCTCACCTTTTTCAAACTCTTGAGTTGTGGCAGGCTTTTATGATTTCATGGTTGAGAAGTAGTTTCAGGTGTCATATAACCACTGGAGTGGATGTTTCTTTCCTTTAAATCTTCAGCTGCTCAGGTACTTCAAACTACATCTTCTAACATCTCAAGTCAATAAGACTCATGCTTTTCACTTGAATTATAGCTGACCTGCTCTATACAGAGAAGAACTTTCAGGGAGAAAAGCCGTATAAACATGGATCTAACCCAGTGTGCCTGCCTTCTTTCAGTGACTGAATATCCTCCAGTTTCTGCCTCTTTGTGGTCATTCTTCACGCTTTCAAATAGTGGTTTATTATATTTTGTCCAGAATTTACCATTGTAATCTGTGAAAGGATCAGCTGTTTGGCAATTGCTGGAGCTAGAATCTCTATAGTTGCTTTAAAAAATAAATATGGGGTGGTGCAGTGGTGACTTAGCAGCAGAATTCTCACCTGCCATGCTGGAGACCCGGGTTCGATTCCCAGTGCCTGCCCATGCAAAAAAAATCAAAAATAAGAATAATAAATAAATAAATATGGCTCCTTCCGTCTTCCTCACCACTAATCCCAAGTTGTAGGAGGACAGCAGTGTGCTTATTTAGGAGCTTGACCTCACTGCTCATGGTAGTAAGATATATTCAGGTTTTCAGTACGTAAGATGTTTTGGGAAGTATATATGTTTAATTGCAACAACAGTAAAGAATCATAACATTAAACTGCTCTGTTGGTTAAAAAATGAATATTTACTAAAGGAAACAGAGTGGAAAAACTCACTGACTTAATTGCAAATGAATTTGAAGCTCCTCAACTGAGCATTCAAGCTATAAAAAGAAAAATGTAGGTACCTTTAAAAAGAGATTGGAAATTTATTTTAAAAATGGGTACGAAATAATCATTTTCTCTTTGTTGCTACTGTTATTCTTGTTTATACTGGATTTGCCTTTTTCTCTGTGTCTTGGTGGTTGGATCAAAAAAGGGAGAAAAACAACTAGAAAAGTAATTTTTACTCCTGAGTCATGTAACTATCTGAGGCTCTTAAGTGAAGTCTTTCCCAAGGCATTTATTTCTGTCAGTTATTAATATATCATTTTTGAAGGTGTTTTTCTTGTTCTGGATCTGAATCTTACACAAAGTTTAGATGTATAATATACACTTCAGTCATACTCAAGGGCGTTTTGCTTGTTTTGTTTTTTTATCTAGACCTGGCAGGAGATTTTCCACATCATTAAAAAATATTGTTATTTTATGCTTTGCCTTCATGATACAGTCACATTTCCAAAAGTCAAAGTATTTAATACAAAATCAGTTACTTGTTCTTCATGTGTTTATACCTTAGCCCGGAAACTCACTAAAGTTATTACTGAAAGAATTGGATAAGTGTCCTGCAGAAAGAGGATTTTCAGATATCTCTAACAACTATATTTTTCTTGACTTGTACCATTTTAATATTCAGTAAGATTTCACAGACTGTGTTGTTATTTACTTTGAATAAATCCTTGCCTACTTTTGAATTGAAAAATCAGGTTGTTCTAGATCCAAGTTATGTTCCTAACAGAACGATCTATACTCAAAGGCAACTCATTTACCAGTTAACCATACTGTGCTTTTGAATACTTAAAAAAATATATGCTCTAAAGGTCAAAAGACATTAAAAAAAATACTGGAGTCTTTCGGTCCTTCCTAATTTATTTTAGAACAAGGAAATGATAATTAGTGCTCAAGGAGATCAAAGCAGCTAAAACAAGTCCCATTACAAAAAAGGACTCTCAAAATTTGTTTACTGATTTGGGAAATGCAAAGGAGACTAATACGATTGATTGACAAATTCTTTAGTAGTCAGGTTACCATAAAAGCTCTGTACAGCAGGACTGTAAAGGAAAGGCAAACATGATAGATATAACTCTTGAGGTGGGATAGGGACATCTGATTTTTTATATATAGATATGTGATAATAATATAGCTGTTAATCTTCCTTTCTCCTAGAAATATTTTAAGAGATAAATGTAAAACTATAAGTTGCCTGAGGATGTTTAGAAAGAAAAGAGATGTTATGGAAATGCATCATCATTTGGATGTCTGAAACATCTTAAACTTAATATATGTACAAACCTTTTCTCCTAATCTTTTCTACAAATTTGTCCCCTACCCCTAAGTCTTCTCTGTCTCAGAGGGTAGAAAATCCATTCTGCCGTTTGCTCACTCCAAAATTCATACTATTGCGCTTGACTCTTCTTTCTCCCAAGCTCTGCATCCTATTCCTCACTAAGCCTGTGGCAAATAAAGATAGAAAAAGACCTGTAACTTCCTTGAGGAGTTTGGTTTTCCCTACTTCTGTTCCATCCAACCCACCATGGATGTAAGCTGAATGTGCCACTGACCTGCCAAGAAATCCTCATGCTCTCCTTATTCTCTATCAAGTTCATATTCCTTAGCAGAGCATTTAGTCCTTTACATCCTGCCCCCAGCCGTCTTCCCAGTTTCAGTTTTTGTGGTTTCCCCTCATTTATTTCTAGTCTTTTCTTTTGCTTCATTGGCATAATATTTTTCCAGCCACCACCCACCCCTATGCATACACACTGATAAATACATATATATTCTTTTTTCTCCTTCTTTCTCTGCTTCCCTCCCTACCTTTTCCATATTTATTAAAATCTATTCTTTTTAGAAGGCTTTAATCAATGTTTCTTTCTTGGTACAACACTTTTCCATGGCTTCACCAGAAAGGATTTGTTTTTACCTTCCCATCCTCTTATGGTATTTAATAAAGCCCTATCTGGATTTTATGGGTTGTTTTGTTTTGCTTTTGCATATCTCTACCAAATATGAAGTCTGAGACCAGAAGTAGGGTCTTGTTAATTTTTTTGCCCAACATCCCCCCTACTCTTTGCATATAATGAGTGCTTGCTGAATGTATAGATTTGAAACAAAATATAACTAAAGAATGCTTTGCACTGGATATTTTAAAATTTAACTACAATGATAATGAAATGCATTTTGACATATGGTACCTTGCATTATAGGCAGGTTTATACCAATTCTACTAAACTAGATCAATTTAAAGAATTGAAAGCAAAAATTAAAACTAAGAGCACTGGAAGAGACAACGCAGTGGGGGGATATTACTTACAGAGTATAGCTAATTTTCTTACTTTTGTCCTCAGTGAGCATACCCCTGAAAATGAGCAAGAGATAAAAGATGTGATTTGTCCTTGTCTCAGTCAATTTCAGTTCTTATGAGCCCTCATGTTTGAGCATCTTGCTGTGAGAGTGGGAATGCAGTGTTTACAGATAGACATTTGTTAGTACAGCACAGCCTCTGCGAACCAGCCAACAACTCTATTTGGTATGCAGACAGCCATCACTCCCAGATAGGGAAGGCAATGTATTTCTTTAGGGCTTCTTTAGAAATGGCATGTCTCTTTCCATCATCAAGCCTTTCTAAAATATTTCTGAGTAAATTTTACACTATATAATTTTGTTTTATTTGCTGACTTTCCTCCATACAACATATCACCCCGAAATAATTTGTAAGCGCCATGGCACCAAGTACAGGTTATATTTCTTGTATAGTGTCTGAATTTATGACCTTTCTAACTTGAAAAGATAATAAAAAAGTAGATAATGCCAAGCAGAGAAACAAAGATGGTTAATGCTCATGGAAAATGAATATTTAAGCAAGATTTAATCATGGACTTACTTCTGTGGTGAAGAAGGAAGATGGATGTTTTAATAAAGGTGTCTAAATGAATAATGATGTCTTACATAGAAAGTGGTGACCAGCTGCTCTTCACTTCAACTGAGTACACAACAGTGGGAAATGTTTAAAAGATAGCATGAAGGATTTATCTCAGATCAGATAATATGTTCTGTTTGCCAGACGCTGCAATGACTTCTTAAGAGAGGCTATAGAATCTCTGAAGGGGGAAACTTTTCTTTTTAACCTCATTCTGCCTTAGTATCTTATGCCAACATTTTTCAAAATGTGTTGTAGCATTTTATAAGCCGTTAAGGGAAATTACTAAAAATAAAGATTCTGTTATCAAATACATTTCAAAACGCTATGTTTAACAAAATTAAACAAATTTCTTTTCCAGAAGACTTTGCAGATCTTTTACTACATACTCCATGCTTTGTGAGTTTCTGATAGGGCTTGGGAGATAAAGAACAAACAGTATATCTAAAATTTATTTGAGCACATAACCCATTTTTTTTAGAGGTTCCTTGTAGGACTGCTGTTCTGTGTTACAGTTTTGAAGATATGTTGACCCAGACATGTGAATAAAATTAAGGGCCTTTTAACAGTACCTTTTGGTGCAATGTTTAAAACTTTTCTGGCTTGCCATATTCCAACCTGCAAAACCAACAATGAAAAAATTTTCGCGGAAATCCCTTGCTTACAAACAACTTAAGGAAAGATTTCTTTGGAACCATTTCTTCCGTAGTTTTTGAAATTTCCCAGTGAGTCATAGTGGAGTAACAGCAGTGAGTATTTAGAACCAAAAACAGAATCTAGCATCTTAATTCTCATTCTGGCCACTAAACATATTATTTTTTGGTACTAGTGGTAGAGGCAGAGACTATAGTTATCAATCCACATGCTGGTTTTTGCTACAATGAGGACTATAACTCCGAAGGCTCACATTGAAATGAGATGATGACAAGGCATTCAGGAGATATAATTTACACTATAATTTTTTGTTTTACCTAGAAAAGCTTACTCACTGTATTACATGACAGCTGCCTCTGTAAAGCCAGAGTATCACCTTATATACTTTGCATATACTGAAAGTTACTGTGTAGGCTCTCAAATTTTTGAATGATTGTCTTGGGAGTTACATAAACATAACTGAAGGAGTGTATTGGGTAGAAGTTATCTAAGCATCTCCTTGAAGGTTAATTTGAAATGAAGCAAAAAAGTAAATAGGAGGAGCCACAAGGGGAGGAACCCACAGAAGGAGATAACGTATTGTCTGTGTGGCAACTCACTTTAACGTTGTGTTGTATGTGCGTGAGACTAAGTTAGCTTCTATGAACATTTCAGTGATGCTTAGCATTTTAAATACTCAAATCAGGAGGCAGTGTCCCTGGGCCTATACAAGCACTTCCAAAATTGTTGTCCAAATCCATGCCAGAGGTTTACTGTTCAGTAGGAGGGTTACTAGAAAATAATTTCATGTCAGTGAAATAAGCAGTGGTCAAAATAAGTGGTTGCCTAGAAAGAGTGTCCAACTCTGGCAAGCCCACCGACCTTACAGAGCCAGAATATGAGCTGTATTTGGTTCCCTGTCCCTATAGAGAAGACTCTGCCCATTAACCTGATAGGAGATGAGCTAATTCTGCCTTTTAGTATAAGTCTCCTGAGAGTGAATTCACACAAGATTCTTGTGGGAGAGCAGCGAGACAGAGCGGGGACTCCCTGAGCTTACAAAAACAGGTGGTGTAGGACTCTCTTTGTATCTGCTTGCTCATAAATGCTTGCCTTTCTGGCAGAATTTTGTCTAAGACTTGCTTTCATTGTTACAGCACATCTGGCTTTTATCACCCGAGGCTAGCAGACTTCATAAAGATTTCAGCCATTTGTAGATGTCTGAGTTGGCTTCAATGAGTTCACTACAGGTGGAGAACGTAAGTAATGATATTAAAAAGCCATCCGTTAGGAGGAACGCTGGGCTTTCCTTATTCTCTGCTTTCCATCTACCACAGTCTGTTTAGACTGAGTGACTTTGGTCAGTGACGTCTAGCCTTTTACCACCTATAGATCTGGATCATCTCCATGACAATGTGTGGCAATAATTTAATGCCAAGAGTTAAGGGAGAAACATTTTCACCCTTTATTTTCTTTGTTTATTTTTGATAAGCAAGTGAAGAAAGTTTATTGAAGGAAAAGAAAGTCCATGCTTTTCTTGAGAGCACAGTATGCTGAAGAGAGAAACGTGCCTCACCCTTTATTTTCTGTCTGAATATCTTTAAAGTGTGAAAGGACTTTCCCAGGGAAGAAGTAATTCCCAATTAGTAATTAATGGGTTGGGTTTCACTCTTTTCTTTAATACAATTGTAAGCCTCATATGAATCCGAGGTTTTCCCTCTTTTATATAGATAAAGGATTTAGGTTAATGTCATTTGATGGAAGGCAGTCCTTATTAGGATGCATCTTCCACATCCTGAAATAATGAAAATTGGTGTGTGTTTGTCTGAGTAGAAAAATACATATATTTGAATAATTTTAAAACACAGAACCTTTACTACATTTTATTAGTCCATGTACATTTCTCTTTTAAGCTCTGGAAAGTAGGCTGTTAGAATGCAGTTAGAAATGGAGTAAGAAGCCTATTCAATCAAAGGAGTTTTCTCTGAAAACAGTTTTGTAACCACTTTGTAATATGATAAATAATCCATCATGCCTTATCACCATGTACTTAGAAGTAGAAAAGCAGATCTTATACAAAGAAAAGCATTCTACTTTGATTTAGAAGAAGTTTTGCTTTTGGATGAATATGTTGCTTGATAACAGGAATCAAATGTCCTATTAGTCGTAGCTCCCTCTCCAAACTCAGGCATACAAGTAGATAGCTCACATCTTTCATAGCTGCTAAGATAGATGCTTACTAGATTCATCTTTTGTTTTCTATGTGTCAAAATTAAGTGAAAGATGAATGAGAATTCATCCCTTGAGTGAGGGTAACTCAGGTTTTAGTGGACAGATGTTTTTCTAAGGCAGTACTGAGCAAAGACCATAGGTAGATGGCTGCTTCGGCCATGCATATACCTTACTAGAAAAAATACTATTATGCACGTGTCTAACTCACACAGGTATATATTAGCTGCCTTCTCATTTTCTCTGCCTCTGTTTCCTTTATTTCATCGAAGTAAACGTCACTGATGACTCCATTTGCAAGTTTAAGCTTTGCAGACCTTACCTGAGCCACGCTCGTCTCCTTTGCTGCCAACAAGAACTGAGGCGTGATGAGCAAGTTGCAAAGCCGGAGCCGGTAAGCAGCCCCTGCACTGTTGCTCTCCCTCTTCCCCACGCTGCTCTGGATTGGCCCTGAGCACAGGACTGGAGTTTTGCTTTGGTTTTTTCTCCTTAGTTCTCATGGGTTGCCCATTCAGAGCCCATCCCCCAGGCCACATAGCCTTCTCTGAAGCAAGGCGGGACTCATGGGGATGCTTATACTTCACCCAGTCTCCTGCTTGACCCTGAGTTTATCCAGCTGGCTTCAGTTCTGCCACAAAAAGACACATCTTTCCTAGAGCAGTATCACGGTTTAGATTTCCCAACTTTTCCCACCTGAGTGAATACCCAGTACTGAATGCTCTGGAAATGGGACTTCATACCTAGCCACCCTTCTGAAGTGAGTCCTCTAGCTGAGTCGATACTTCTCCCCATATCTGCCTGGTCTCAGCTAACACCACCATCCCACAGTACCCTCTAGTTGCTCTAGAGCCTTTTATTATAGTCTCTCAAATTGCAATGCTATTATAAAGGTTTATCTTTATATTTGTATATGTATACATACACACATATCTATTTTGGAAAGAAATGTGGCTTCATGTGGACTTTGGATTGGAACTTTAAGTTATTTTATTTTCTACAGTTGTGGGGGAGGGACAGACAAATTACCATCTAACAAAAGGCTTCTAAACCTTTACAGTTGCTGTTCCCTCTTCCTAGAATGCTATTCCCCAGCCTGTTGCATGGGTTATTCCCTCATCATAATTTAGGTCCAGATACTCAAATGTTCCCTTCTGAAGCCTTTCCAATGACTCTGTCTAAACTAACAGCCCCTGCCACCCTGTATAGTCTTACCTTGATTGACTTTCTTATAACATTAATAATTACCTAACATTTTGTTAGACATGTGCTAATCTGTTTGTTTAGCAACTCACTAGTTGCAAATGCTGTAGACTTTGTTTGGTCCCCACTGTATCCCTGGTACCATGATAGAGACTTGCACAGGGTAGACATTTAGTAAATATTTGTTGAATAAATGAATGGATATTTTATATAATGGCAAAATGATTAATATAAGGCTTATGTATTTATGTACCACTTAATTTGAACAAATTCAGTGGCCTATAGCAAATTTTGTATTACTTTGGTGAAAAGTATAATTTCCTATAACAAATATGTTCAAGTTGAGAGGTCATGAAGAGATTATATTCATGGCAAATTAATACAAAATTTAATAAAGAATTGAGTATCAAAGAGAAATGGCATAGTTGTGATTACAAAAAGTAGAGTATACACACACTTTGAGTTTCAGAAGCCCTTTGTCCCACCTGGCCAATTTCCAGTTGTGCTGTTTGTTCCACTGGTCTGTGTGGCCCCAGCATTGTGAATGTTCTCCAATCTTCTCTTGCTTTTCTTACTCAGAAGGACAACTATAACAGAGCATTTGAATGATTTTGCTAAAATAAATAAAGAGAGAGGAATACTAGTATATAACTTTTTTGTTCCTAAGGTTAAATATCACAGCTCGTGCGCATGTATATCCCCACTCTTCCAGATGCTGGGTGTTAGCATAAGCAGGTCCATAGGGAATATTCAATCAGACTAATTGGTTGGGATCTCATATTCAAAAACATGTTCTGTAGTCAGCTCTCTACAAGTTATAGAATAGTTGTGTTTGCATTTATGAGCAAAGTGAAGCAGTGATGCCATATGTTAGAGATCCTCAGCATTGAGCTATTTCTGGAATACATGTCTTACCTGGGAGCCTCCGACCACTGTGTCCCATCTGCTGGGAGAGTGCATTTTTGCTACATGCTTGTTGACTGATGGACAGGCTGAAATTGCTTCCCATAGTTGAGAATAGCTTTGGGACAGGCTTTGGAATTAGACCTCTGAATGAAACCCGGCCTCATTTCTCAATGGTTGGATGAATTTGGCTAAATTATTTGTCCCTTTTGAGCCATAATTTCTTCATTGGCAAAGTAGGAATAATTGTACTGACCTGGTAGGTTTACCATGAGAGTTCAGTGGGACCGTGGAGATAAAACATCTGGCAAGTAATAAACACTTGAGAGATACTAGTTCTACTCTATACCAGTTGTAACTTATTGGGTATTTTGTTTGTTTGTTTGTTTTCCTTTTCTGTGTCTAATTCTCAAAGTACACACAGACTTTGTTATTTGTAAGGGAATTTACAGGCCATTTAGATCAATCCCTTTCTTCCACGTCCTTTTCCCACTTTTCTCTTAACACACATATACACACACGCACACGTGTGCACACACACAGAGATCGATTGATTGATTTCTACTTCCTTTTCCATTTCTAGTCAAAATCATAGATAATGACAAAGAAAGCTCATGTTATCTGGTACTCCCCAGATCTCCATAAAATTTGTGATGTTTATTGCCAGTGGGAAAAATGTTTTTTTTACATTCATGTTTCTAACTCCCTAAACACCCTCCCCCTTTGCAGCATGGAGGAATAAATGGAGTTTCACTGCTAGATCCTTTCTTCTCTCATCTTGCCCTTCAGAAGACGTGATTTTTAAAAGGGCTTTGCCTTAATTTCCTTTGAACATTTGAAAAAACATAAGCAGAACATACTACACATTTATAAACAGAGCTATGAATTTGTTTATTGATGTTTATGTAAAAGCTTCAGTATCTCACCCCACTTAATCCCTCAAAGGTAATTATTTGTTCTTGCTAGATAAGGATTTCTGTTTTTAATTGAGGTATAACATATACAATAAATGCACTGACAATAATTGTTTATTTTGATGAGGAGATGAGTTTTAAACTCATGACCTAGTTTGTGAGAAGTTTAAAATTAATTAAAAACACAACAGAGTTCTATGCAGAAAAATTTAGTTTAGAAACCAAAACCAGAAATATAGAATTTCAAGGGATGGACACTGAATTTTCATCTACCTTTAACTCTCCGGTCATTACTACATTTGGCAGTGCTTCTGGTGGAAGAAATTTGGCCTTTGAAAAGCAATTTTAAATTGGCTAGGAGAAGAACAGAGTGTAAAGTGTCTTTTTTTCCCCTCTGATACTGCTTATTTTCTTCATTAATTTCCCTCTTATTAGTTTTCTCTTTCCTTACATTTCTGAATGGATTTTATGACTCCTGCAAGTGAGGAAATGATCTGGCAGGTTTGAGTCAAGTAGCATATGGACTGGCAGCCATGCAATTGAAATCTGAAAATGAACTGTTTCTTCTCCTAGTTTAATTTTGACCTATGGCTGTCAGAATAAATTTGCATTTATTTCCCAACCAAATCTGTTCTTGAGGATCTTATGTGAACTGTGCTCTTGGTCACAGGGGAGCTGTCTTTTGCCTCCTCTTGCAGTGTGTTATTGAGGCCATTTGAGCCTGACTTTGCTTTTCTTAAGAAATGTGGCAGCAATGACTGAGGCTTAGAATCAGCTTTTAATTTTTCTTATTCTCTCCATCTTTAAGAGTGCCCCCAGACTCCTGGTGTCCCCTGCACTGCTGTCATGGAATTCAGATGCCAGATCTTGCTTGAACACTAACAGGATGGCTATTGAACTTGATTCCATGGTAACCATAAAAATGCAAACTTCTGACTGGACTAATAAAAGACTTGAGTTCAGTCTCATTTGTTGAATGAAAAACTGATGTTTAGCCTTACTGATATTTTACACATTTAAAATTCTCTATGACACAAATATCTTTATAAACAGAGTGGCTCATACAAGTTCCGAAACCTAGTAAAAATACGAGTGGGGTGGGGTAGATTTCAAAAGCAAAAAGAAAATAGTCAATGGTGTGAACTATATTGTATTATTTGGGGCTAGAGGAGGAAAGAGAATTAAAATTTGTCAAATATAATAGGCCCAACAGTGGGTGAAATAGGCAGAGGGCAGCCCAGGGCTCTGTGTAATGCCTCAAAGGAGTAAATTAAGGTTCTTAGAGGCAGATGTACTTCTATGTGCAGAACTTCTGAGCTGCTCCCATCTTTTATCTGATCTTACTCCATGCTCTCTATTCTGGTCTGAAAATCAACTGACTTGGTTTCTGAAGTCCTTTTCTGAGGACATGATAAGTTTTCCCATTCATCCAATGTAATCCTAATTAGCATCATCACTGGTAGCATCCACAGGTGTACGGATTTTTGTGGATTCAGAGCTTTGTGATGTCTTAAATAAATCTGTTCCTCTGATTCATTCAGTGGGGAACTCCATCATTCATTTTCTGTGGACAAGAGAAGAGGCATTGTGCTGCAGAAAACTGTTAAAACATAAGAGGGTACCTGAGTTTAACTATCAGAAGACATGTGCAGACTTGATGTTTTCTGGCTTTACATTTGTGGTTAAAATTACTTGTGAGGAACCCACAGAGACAAGATATGTGGCATTTTTGAATGGGGATAATACTTTCCTTTCTCATTTTACTGTAAGGATCAAATGAGAATTTGTGTAAATACCTGGCACAAATTTAAATTGTCATTCTGCAAGATTCGTATATAGAAGTCACATCTGCAAATGACCCATCTGATGGCCCACCACCCCATTTCACAAACCTGAATCTGGACATGTCTCTCACGAATGTCAAAGACAAAATGTGCAATTAGATATTGTATGGTGAGTTTCAATTGATAAGAACTATTTTGTATTCTCAACTGAAAAGTTTTTCCTTAGTAATGAAAACAATAAATATCTCTGAAACATAAGTTCTCTAAGCAGGAATGTTATAATGGTCAGCAGAGAACCAAGTAGTAATAAAAAGCAGTGAACACAAAGAATCCAAAAGACAAACACTATATCATGATGAAGAATATCTTCTGCCCATGTGAATTCTGCCAAACCATTTTAAAACACTCTTATGTGCTCAAGGCCTGAAAACTTGCCACCTTGAGTTCATATGACACCTGCTGTGTATCAGTGGCTTATCAGAGGTAAACTACTTAAGGGGAGGTCCCATAAAGACCATGCTAGTGCCTGAGAACCCCTTCATCCAGGTTTTGTTTTTCCTAACACATCTCATTTTTATTGATTAACTACTATGTATGTACCTGGGCCTGAGACAACAATTTTTAATATGGGATGGTGGATGCCCTAAGGAACTCACAGTGTAATGGAAAGATTAACCAAATTAACAGGTGCAGGACAGAGACTTAAAGGCAACAATAGAAGTTTGTACAGGGCACTGGAAGTATCCAGAAGAGGTACATCTGACCTGGGCAGTGGTGGTTAGGTGGGGTGTGAGATTGGTGTAGTCAAGGAAGGTTTCTTAGAGGAGAGAAACAATCGTAAATGATGACTAGGAGATCTGAAATGCCCATGATCTGTTTGCTCAAGATCCCCAACCATCTTGCTACAGCATAAAAACATAAACACACCGATATTATACAACTCTCTGTA
Organism: Tamandua tetradactyla; assembly: GCF_023851605.1. Classification (NCBI taxonomy): domain Eukaryota; kingdom Metazoa; phylum Chordata; class Mammalia; order Pilosa; family Myrmecophagidae; genus Tamandua; species Tamandua tetradactyla. The sequence goes on along the minus strand of NC_135333.1, from coordinate 93,316,539 downwards.
CAGATCTGTATTTCCCAAGTTGTACTCTATGGATTGTATTCGAAAGGACAGAGGAAAGAAACAGTGTCTGTGCTGCTGCAGGAACAGGAGAGGCATAAAGAAGAGAAAACCTCCAGGGGGATGCTGTGCCCCTAAGATATGGAATTAACTGTTTGCTAGGGTTTTGCCTCATACCTGTTGGGAAACCTCAGTCTAGACAGCTGAGTCTGACACATGTCAGTGGGAATGATGAAGAATTTTCCGAGTATGTGGACTTCGATGTGAATCCAGCGGAGAGTCTAAGTAAACAGAGATTCAGTCATGCCAGTTGTCAACTTGGCAAGTGCCTTAATCCAGGACTGAAGCCGGGAGCTTTACTGTCATTCGTTTCGCCAAACACTGATAAATTGCATGCAGGCAGCTAGAGCTTGGGGCTGCCAAATAAATCTTTAGGATTGAAAGATTACTGTACTATACATAGAGCTATAAGAAACACCCACAAACCCCGATCACATCAGGATCCTCTTTAGAGTTAAAAAATGCTATATTAGAAGTGATAATGATGTTAGGAGACCTATTTTCTGCGTTCATGGGAAGGAAACAGCCTGCAGTCAATGGAGTCGGTCTTGGAGGGGACAGAATAAGGGAAAAGGGATCTTCCTCTCAACACACACACCTCCACACTGCCTGCCACAATGCGTGTACCTGGCAGGGAGCATGTGAGAGTGAATATGCACGTGGATATGTGTGTGCGTGTGTCCACATCTGTCTTGTATAGGTGTATGTGGGCCATTGGTGTTGTGTATCCCTGTGGGTCTGTGGAGGGATGCTGTCTGACTGCATGTGTCTGTCTCATCTGTACATATATGTGTGTCTTGCTGCCTCTGTCTTATCTGTAATTGTATATGTACATCTGTGTACATGTGTGTGTCTGTAGATCTCTGTCATGTCTGTGTGTGTATGTGGGGCATGTGTGTATCTATCTGTGTATGTGTGTGTGTGTGAGTCCGCCTGTCTGTCCCTGTCCGTCTTATCTGTGTGTGTGTCTGTGTGTATCTGAGTGCCTGAGTATCTGTGTACATGTGTGTATCTGTGGGTCTGCCTCTGTTTGTGTGGGCATGCGTGCTTCTCCTGCTGTGCCCCTTGCTCTAAAAGCTGGGTTTCCAGGTTACACTTAAGGCCCAGAGCTGGATTTCCTCTGAGGTAATTTACTGTGCTGAGAGAAACTGCTGTTCTTTCCTTAGCTTTTTGTCCAGATGTGCAGCTGTGCTGCTGGGACTTAAGTGACTCGCTGGGCTCAGGCTCACTCACCCCACAGACGTTAACAAGGGTGAGAGAAGGTCTTTACCTCTTTGCAGCTCAGAGGTACCCATTTAAGCTGGGAAATCAAATTCAAGCCCAGTAACACCTGCTGCAGGGAATCTATTAATATTGCACCGGTTGTTTTTACAGGTTTGTTTTGAGACAGGATAAGCTAGGAATTATTCTTTACACATGTATAACAAATTAAAGTACAGTAAAGTAGTTTATCTGAAGTCACATAGTTAATCAGAAGCAGAAATAACGTGTCATTGATGGCTGTATCATTAGCTGTTTTAATTTTCGTGCTTCTTCCCTTCCTATGTAATTAATAATAAGTATGCTTCCATTGGACTTTCCCATTGGCACAATGTTTATTTTGGAAAATGCCACAAATTCCTTCTTTCCAGTCTTTCACATTGTGTTTGAGTTTCATCTGAATTTATTTGGCTTCAATAAGCTATAATTTTTGTAGACAATTTTGTCAAATAAGCTATAAAAACCTTTAGCCAATTTTTTGATTTCTAGTTTCAAAACTGGGCACTATTCCCAGTCTTTCTTGTCCTAGGAAATTCAAACATACCTCAGTGATACATTTTTGCCTAATTTTCCAACTTTCTATTTGACTGATCCACATACAATTGCAAAATGTATATATCTTAAATATTTTAAATACAACTTGGGTGATAGAGGAGGAGGAAAAGGAAACAGTATTGTGAACAATTGAATTTAAGTTTAAGAATTTTAATTTGTGAATATGATTATTTTCAAAATTAAGCTCATAGTTTGGTTCTGGCACAAGGACAGATGTAACTCTCTGAACTGAGAGTTCAGAAATAAACTCCCACGTCTTTGGCCAATTGAATTTTGATGTCGGTGCTAAATCCACTCATTGGAGAAAGAAAAGTCTTTTCAACAGATGATGCTGAGCAAACTGGATACCCATATGCAAAAGAATGAAGGTGGACTCCACTACATACCTTATACAAACATTAGTTAAAATGTATCAAAGACCTAATTATTGGAAGAAAGACATAAAACCCACAGCAGAAAACATAGAGAAGCATCTTCAAGACCTGGTGTTAGGCGATGGTTTCTTAGATTTTACACTGGAAGTATGAGTAACAAAAGAAAAAGTAGATAAATGGACATCTTCAAAATTAAAAACTTTTGTGCAAAGGAATTAATCATTAATGTAAAAAGACCACCTACAGAATGGGAAAAAATATTTGGAAACCACATATCCAGCAAGGGTTAAAAATCCAGAATATATAAAGTCTTCAATCCTGCACCAGAGAGGCAACCCAATTAAAAAATGGGCAAAATATTTGAATAGACATTTCTCCAAAGAAGACATAAAAATGGCCGCTAGCACAGGAAAAGATGCCCAACATGATAGGCATTAGGGAAATTCAAATCAAAACTATAATGAGTTATCATTTCACACCCGCTAGAATGGCTACTATTTAAAAAAAAAACATAAAATAACAAGGATTTGGAAAGGATTTAGAGAAACAGAAACACTAGTTCATTGTTGGTGGAAATGCAAAATGGTGCAGCCACTGTGGAAAGCAGTTTGGTGGGTCTCAGAAAGTTAAGTATAGGATCATCATATGAATGTCTTCTAGGTAGAAATCCTAAAGAATTGAAAACCAGGACTCAGATATTTACCTACTGATGTTTATAGCAGAATTATTCACAATTGCCTAAGTCTCCATCAGCAGATGAATGGATGAACAAAACCTGGTTTACAATGGAATATTATTCAGCCATGAAGAAAGAGGAAGCTCTGTTAACATGCTTCAAGATGGATGAAGTTTGACGACATTATGTTGAGTGAAATAAGCCAGATACAAAAGAACAAATATTGTGTGAATTCCCTGATATTAAATAATTAGAATAAGTAAATTTGTTGAATCAGAAACTGGAATAAAGGTTGCCAGGGACAGGGAATGAGGAATTAATGCTTAATGGGTACAGAGTTTCTATTTCGAATGGTGGAAAAGTTTTGTAATGAATGGTGTTCATGGTGTCCCAACATTGTGAATGTAATTGGCATCACTGGGGTGTGTATCCAAATGTGGTGAAAAGGAGAAATTTGGGGTTGTGTATTTGTTACTAGAATGAAAAGTGTTTTAAATCTATAGGACTGTACAATGCAAACGCTGAACCCTAATGTAAGCTGTGGACTGTGGTTCATGGTATAATTAGTGTTGTTTTGTCAGTTGTAACAGGGGTGCCACACTGGTGAAAAATATTTGGGGTGGAGAGGATTACATGTGTGAGGGGGAGAGAATATGGAAGCTCTGTATTTTCTGCATGAATTTTCTGTAACTGTACAACTTTTCTAATAAAAAAAAAACTAAGCTCCTGGAATCTGGATATTTTGCCCTGGTCTTTAAGTGAATAACTTAAAAGTGAAGAAGAATACAGGTCCACTTCCTGCCTCTTCTGGTCAGTCCCTGGTGGTAGTAGCAGCCTCCCAGTTCACACTATGTAATCTCCAGCCTCCTCTTCCAATGACATTCTCAGGTCGTAGGGTAACCACTCCGATAACATGGATGTTCTAGTTTGCCAGCTGCCGGAATGCAATATACCAGAAATGGAATGGCTCTTAAAAAGGGGAATTTAATAAGTTGCTAGTTTACAGTTCTAAGGCCAAGAAAATGTCCCAGTTACAACAAGTCTATAAAAATGTCCAATCAAAGACAGCCAGGGAAAGATACCTTGGTTCAGGAAGGCCAGTGATGTTCAGGGTTTCTCTCTCAAGTGGAAGGGCACATGGCAAACACAGAATTTCTCTCTCATTCTGGAAAGGCACATAGTGAACACAGTCAGAGTTTCTCTCTCGGCCAGAAGGGCACATGGCGAACACCATGTCATCTGCTAGCTTTCTCTCCTGGCTTCCTGTTTCATGAAGCTCCCCTGGAGGCATTTTCCTTCTTCATCTCCAAGGGTCGCTGGCTGGTGGACTCTGCTTCTCATGGCTATGTCGTTCTGCTCTGCTGTCTCTGAATCTCTTTCATTCTCCAAAATGTTTCCTCTTTTATAGGGTTCCAGAAATTTATCAAGACCCACCCAAATGGGTGGAAACATGTCGTTACCTAATTCAGCTTAACAACCACTCTTGATTAAATCACACCTCCAGGGAGATGATCTGATTACAGCTTCAAACATACAGAATTGAATAGGGATCATTCTGCCTTTACAAAATGGGATTTAGATTAAAACATGGCTTTTCTAGGGGACATACATCCTTTGAAACCAGCACAATGGACTTTCAGATCTGGAGGAACCTTTTCTAAACTAGTCCTTCTGAGCTCTAAGCCTTTTTTGTCTCATTTTACTGATGAACATTTAAAGGCAGGAAGAGGTGAAGTGGAAAACTATGACTTGATTCTGGACCTGTTAATACCTAATGCTGGGTTCATCTTTCAATGCATGTGGGTGGGTCTGTTTAGTAGCTCTCAGTTGCCTCCAGGAGAAGGTCAGCTTCTTGGATCTTTAATTTTATGTTTTTCATAAGAGTTAGGAAATTTTCATTGATTATTTCCTCTATTAGTCTTTCTGCCCATTTTCCTTTCTCTTCTCCTTCTGGGACACCCATAACATATATATTTGTGCACTTCATGATGCCATTCAATTCTCTGAGGTTCTGCTCATATTTTTTTTCCATTCTTTTCCCCATCTGTTCTTTTGTGTGTAGGATTTCAGATGTCTGGTCATCTAGTTCACTGATGCTTTCTTCTGCTTCTTCAAATCTGCTGTTGTATGTCTCCATTATGTTTTTTTGTCTCTTCTCTTGTGCCTTTCATTTACATAAGTTCTGCCATTGTTTCTTTCAAGCTTTCAAGTTCTTCCATATGGTCACACAGTGTTTTCTTTATACACTTCATATCTTTTGCCATATTTTCCTTCACCTTGTTGATTTTATTTTTACTTGATTTAAATATTTGTTTGAAGATCATTAAATATTTGTTACAACTCATTTGAAATGTTAGTTTTTTCCTCTGACTGGGCCATATCTTCCTTCTTCCTAGTATTGACTCATGAGTTTTTGCTGATGTCTAGGTTCTGATTTCCTTCATTTGTTTATGCTGTGGTCATTTTCTCTCTTTTATCTAGGATTTTCCTTGTTGGTTGGCTTTGTTCTGTATTTGGTTGTGCTGAAGCTCTTATGTATCCCAGAAAATCCATGTCCTTTTTTCTGATCCAGTCTTATGGGGGCAGCCATGTTTCTTTTAACCCTGATTCAGTATTGTGGGGTGGAAACTTTGATTGATTGTTTCCATGGAGATATGACACACCCAGTTGTGGGTGGGGTGTTTTGTTTGAATTATGTCCATGAAAATGTGACATACTCAGTTGTGGATGTGACCTTCTGATTAGATGGAGATGTGATGCCACCCATTTAAGGTGGGTTTTGATTAGTTTAGTGGAGGCCTTTAAAACTTTTGGAAAAAGTTTCAGAGCCAACAGAGATGCAGACATTTGGAGATCCTTGGAATGTAGACAGAGGGAGCAGATGCTTAAACATGGATGTTTGAAGATGTAAAGCCCAGTAGATGTCACCATGTGCCTTCACTTGAGATGCTAAGCAAGCCAGAATCCAGAGTTTCATCCCAGAAGAGCTAAGCGAAGGCCCACAGATGTTAGAGAGGAAGCCACTGACACCAGAAGCTGGAAGCAACAGAACATGGAGCAAGGACCAGCAGATGCCAGCCATATGCCTTCCCATGTGACAGACATCGACATTTTTTGAGTCAAGATATCTTTATGTAGATGTCTTAGTTTGGGCATTTTTATGGCTTTAGAAATGTAAACCCGTAACTTAATAAATTCTCTTTTTAAAAACCATTCTATTTCTGGTGTGTTGTATTCTGGCAGCATTTAGCAAACCAAAACACTGTTCTTTAACATACAGTTTAATTTATTCTAGACCTCTAGTTTAGCTTCTGTTGAACTGATCAGAATTTTTCAGCTCTTGTTTTTCTGGATCTTGCCCTGCCAGCTAGGATCTACCTCAGTCAAATTTTACCAAACAAGACAGGCCCAAGATTCAGAAGGAGGGTGTAAGTAGAATCAAATTTCCCTAAGGATAAAACCCTGAAGGTTGCCAGTCCTTCAAGTGAAGTCTCTTAATTCTCTGCTTTTCCTTTCCTGCTCAGGAGGTGATAATTGCCAGCCTGCAGCTCCTATGGGTGTAAAGTGATGTGGTACATTTAATTCTCAGCACTCCCTGTCCCTGCCAGGGGCGTGGTTGAGACAGAGGCTGAGGTAGAAGGTGGGCTTAAGCTGTTTCTGCTCTCCAGCCCCTGGGGTCTGAATTCTCTGAATGAGAGCTACCACTTGTGCAGGGCCCTGCCTCCTCCCTCTTTTTGGTGGGAAGATGTGCCCTTTAGGGAATTATCTCCTTCTTCTGCCTAGGTACTTTGTCTCTTAGGCATATTTTAACTCTGTCCTTGCCTGGGTCAATGCTAACAATTGAAAATGTCTGAGGTTTAGTTTAATGGGCTATTAAAAATGTTAAAAGAAAAAGAAAAAGGAAATCCTTTTCAGACCCAGTCCCCAGCTTTCTGGATTTGCCAATCAAGAGCCAGAGTTGGTACCCAGCTCTATATGTCCAGTATTCTGAGCTTGGCCAACTCCAAAAGTCCCTGTTTTGTTTTGTTTTTCTATCAGCCCACCTTTTCTCTGCCAGGAGAGACCTCAGGGTTCCTTTCATACTTACTCTGGGTTTATATGTTTTCAGCAGTCTGAATTTGTTAATTAAATCTGCAATTTGAGCTTGCTTGCTCTCTGCTTGCCTTGCTCCCAGTAGAGACTGCTTTCCTTTTCCCTTGGATGTAGCGCCAAAACAGCCTGCCGTGGCAGTGGGAAAGGGACATCAGCCTCCCAGTTTGGGAGACTTTACTTACAGTTCTGCACTGTGATCTTGGCCCTTCCACTCATTCCAGACTGGTGTACTATGTGTGTCTGGTCATGGGTGTCCCCCAAATAGTTGTTCTATACTGTTCCTGGCTATTGAATAGCTCCCCTACAGGACTAACTAAATTCCACACCTCCCTATGCCATCATTTAGTCCTGCCTCCCTTAGCAGCTTTTAAATGAGCTTGCTATCCTAGTTTTTTATTGAAACAATAACATATGTTTCTACTAAAGAGCAGGGTTCCTTTAAACAATAAAGCTAATCATTTAAGGGAAATTGTTCAAATCACAGCTATTCATACGCAGTTACTCTTAGTGACAAATATTCCAAGATATTTAAATTTTTTTATGTGCTTAAAAGTTTTTAGTTTGTATTACAGATCTTATTTATATTTAACTCTGTTTTTGAAATATTTTTATAATTATTTATATAATATGCCTTTAAAAAATTTACACAAAACATTAAAATATGTAATGTGAACAGTTTATGATTTTCCTGTTCAACTTTTCTTTAAAAAGTACCAATGGTTTATAAATGTTTCTTTTCAAAAAGTCTTTTTTAGCATATATTTCCCTCATCTATATACAAGCACATATAACTATGTAGTATGTACCTTGTTTGACTATATATTTCAGTTTCTAGTACAATTTAATATTCAGAAAATCATAGTTTTTAAAAGAAGTCATGGAATAAATGGCTTCCTTCTGGTGTAACTTGAGAGGTACCAAGCAAATTTTAGCTCAAACAGTCTCTCACACGGATACCTAAAACACCACCATTAGTGATGTGATTGATCCCCTTTATACCAAGCTTTGCTCTTTCTGGTGGGCTTTTTTCCTCCATAATGCATCCCATTTTTGAGAAGACAGCAATTTAAACACTCCACAGTTGTCAATTAAACACTCCACACATAGTACATTTTTTTGGAGTTTGGGACAATGAGTGACCTAGGGTGACAGAGATGCTGAAAGGGGTAGGAAACAGAGAAAAATGGCTGCTGAAGGGAGAGTCTCCTTTTTATGAAATTTGCCTGAACACAGCTCAGATCAAAGTATAAGAGTCACTGATCACATTGTACAAATATCAGATGTTTCTGGGTGGCAAATGCATGTCAAAGGTAAAACGTGAATGTTTTGATGTGCCATGTTTTAGCCTCCAGCCTTCTGTGTTAAACTTAGCACACTGATAAAATGGTTTACATTGGTCTAATTTATTCATTGCTCTGATGGGAATTTGAAAATGAGAGAGAGTTAAAAACCAAAATAATAGGGTGAATCATGGTGGCTCAGCAGGCAGAGTTCTTGCCTGCCATGCTGGAGACCCAGGTACATTTCCTGGTACCTGCCCATGTGAAAAAACAAAACAAAAATAATAGAATTACTTGAAAATTAATTTGTCTTTCATTATGCAACTTTCAAAAGCTAGATGTTCTGATTACCTATTTTGTATCATCAAACCATAAACACAGTGGCTTACAATGAAGACGTTCATTTTGCTCATGATTCTGCAATTTGCCTGGGTCCAGTGGGGTTAGCTTATTTCTGTGCCCTTTGGCATCAGCTATGGTGCCTCCAGGCCTGGTGTTGGAATCACCTGAAGACTTGCTCACTCACAAATCTGGCAGTTGATTTCTACTGTTGGCCGAGCGCTTAGCTGGAGCTGTCTCCTGGATTGCCTACAGCTGGCCCTTTCCTGTGACCTCTGCTTTCTCACAACCTTGTGGCTGGGTTCTAAGAGTGGGCATCCTGAGAAAGCCAGGTGGAAGCCACATCTCCTTTTATGAACTTGCCTAACAAGTTATGCATAATTCTTTCTGCCAGGCAGTCACAGAATCATCTCAATTTTAGGAACGAACATTGCTATGGCCATTTTTATAAAACACAGTCTGCTATACCAGAACATAAAGAAGTTTTAATTGACTTGTTACTTCTGGCATTTGTGTTCATTCCAGCCAAAAAGCTCTTCTCCAGGGTTGGTTGTGATGATGAAGAGAGAGTTTCACATACCTAAGTAATTATTGCACATTACTTTCTTTTTAATGAGACCTGCCCTCTATCACCAACATATATTTGTTGAGTGAGACAAACTTTTGTGTATATAACAATTAGATCCACGTGGATCTAGGGTTTTTATTACAATGGCTTAAAAAACGTCACATATTGTTGAACGAAATTAAATTCAGGCCTGCTTACTTTCATTTAAAATGTAGTTTTGCACAATTGATAGCTTTATAGGAACATTGAAATATTAATTTGAGTACATAATGGTTTTTGGCAGGAAGAATTTAGCACAGTCTTTGACCAAGCATCTACATTTCTTGCCTTATAATTAGAATAGCTGTCTAGAAATCTGTCAATTTGTATAAAATTGTTAGTTATGTTAACTAAGTAGCATAGTTTTAATTAGGCATTTCCTTTTTTAAAAAAAATAAAGAGAAGGAAAATTTCAAGAGAATTTGATCCTACTATTAAAAGGTTTTAAAATTATATATTCAGATTTGTGTGATTGCATAATGCCACTTAGTTCTGAATATCTGAACTGTTATGATGCTGTCCTTTCTCTTGTCTTATTCAACCTGCAATCATTCCAACACCCTATTTCTTTCTATGTGCTTGAAAAATCTCTAAATCAAGGATAGTCTTGTTCTGCTACTAATCAGACAAATATAAAACTTCTCTGGACTACTTTTTTAGAATGGAGGCATTTGTCTGAACAATCTCTAAAACTCATTTTCCTTATGAATTATATATAGGAATGCAATTTACTAAAAGGAAGTGTCATAAACCAAAATAATAGGAAATAATAATGAGTTTTTCCTTCTGTGGTTGAACTAGTAGTTTAAAATGATTAAAAAATATATATATATTTTATTAGAAATGGCTTTCCAAATCTTTTATTTCCCAATAACCAAGTATTTAAGTTCTCTTGAGATGTTTCAGTGTCTTGTTTTGGCTTGATTGAGGGACATGTCAGACCTTAGCTTGCCTATATAGCTTCGTTAAAATTTAAGAAGTAGGTGGCTACTATTTGATAAAGTCAAAGAGAAGATAATATTTTTTTCTCTTGAATAGGTCTTAAAATAATAGTCTTAGAAGCCTTGTCGCTAATGATGGCTATAAACATATTATAGAAAAACAGAAAGGAGACAGGCTTCTTTGTCCTAAATAGTTTTTGGTTAGGCCAGTTGCTAATGCCAAACTTTTCTTTGGGAGCTTGGATGATTGTGGTAGATTAAATATAGACCTTATTAAATAATTATGAGCATCCAGAATTGGTATTTATAGACCACCAACTCTTTACTAAGCAATCAATATTAGAATCTCAGGGTACAAAAATAAATAGCATACAGCACCTATTCTAGTTGCTATCAGAGTGTCAACTTTTCCCCAGAATACTAGGTAAGACATCATATCCCCTTAACATATTATTATATTAATTAATATTTTTTGATATTAACAAAAGAGAAAATTTTATTGAGATTTCTTGTGATATGTCAGAAATTATGTTCAGCACTTTGCATTTGTTGATTCAAATAATACCTTCCTTAAGGGTTATTTTTCAGCTTAACTTCTGCAGTTAGAAGGTCTGGATTCAAATTCCAGCTTAACCACCAGCTGCGATGACCTTGAAGTGCCATTGGATTGAAGTGTTTTCAGTATAATTATGTAAGATACTTAGCACCACATCTGGAATAGCAAATATTTAGTAAATGAGTGTTGTTTAATATTATGGTCACTAACAGCTCTATCAAGTAGGTTATACAGCAGAGAACAGTGAGGTATTCAGTTATAGTCACTGTGGCAGGCTGTGTAACTTGCCCAGTCAACTCGGTAACTTGCCCAGAGTTGGAACTGTACTCATTGGTTAATGCCACATTTTTAAACTTCCAAACTGTGCTTCTTTCTAATAGTAAAAATTATAAAACTAATAAGATATTTCAGTCCTTTCAACTCTGTTGAGTGATCAGAACTTGGTATTTCCAAGAATCCTGCGATCAAAACCACAAATTATCTGGTTTCTGCGTGGCAGAGATTTGCCAGTGAACAAACTCAGTTTTCTTCTCCAAAGCTGAATGTATCTTTTGGAAACTGGAAAATAGTTTGAGAGGGGAAAACGTCAGAAAAATTGAGCTAGAATTGTGGGTGTCCATGTTCAATTGGAGGAGTCTTTGTGGCTGAATTATTTTGTAAAAGAAACTTACTTATACTCTGTTTTTTTCTTTGTTTATAAACCCACATTAGAATGGGTCCAATGTCTAAAATTTCTTAGGATTAATGAGCCAGAAATAGTTGAGAGCTCTCAAAATAAAGTCACAGAATTTGATCAGATATTCATTCACATGCCAGAATAAAGGTGGTTTATTCTTGTCAGTGCCAGAGAGCAAATTCCTAAACTTCTTTAGGAAAACATGAATGAGAGGGGTGTGGAAAAATAGACTGGAATGAGAAAAGCTGAAAGCAATATCTTGGGGTAGAACTGATTAAAACTAACAACAGAAATATGGGAGTAGAAATTGGATAATGTTAGGAAAAGAGGAAAATTGAGAGAGGAAAAATCTTAGAAAGAGATGCTGTTTGCTTACTCCTTAAGCTTATGCACACATGAAACATGGAAAAATTTGAAAAGTGTGGTCTTCTGTTGTCTTCAGTTGGAGCAAAATCTTCAAATCATGGTAACCAAGCTAAAAAGAAAATTTTTACCCAATAAGATTAAAAATTAAAATAATACTCATTGTAAAATGAGAGTATCGGCCTTGCTCAGTGATTCCCAGATAGTGGTTACAGCAACATTGTTGGCTCGTGACAGAGTTTTCATGAATCTAAGATCAAATGAAACATTAAAGACAAAAGAATATGTAGTGAGGTTTTTTTTTAGTAAACCTAATCTATATATTTTTTTACTCTGAGATAATATTTATCCTATATTATTGATATTAAAATGCCCTTTCCTTATTAAATAATGGTGAAAGCAAATGTCCCTTGTTTGACCAAATAAATTCTCCTTCCATACTGTGCCCCATTTTTTCTATATTATATTCTTTGGAAAATCTAAAAATCTTGAACCACTCTTCTTTATAATTTATAAGGTCTCTTCTATCTCCAAAATTCATTTTTCCTTTGTAATCCAAAGTAATGCTGTAGGGAATTTGTGGGTTTTCCCTGCCTTAAGAATTTATGTCATGTTTTTCTTTCTCCCATATATTGGGACATGGCTGCCTGTGTCTAGTCAGATACAGCAGTATGGAAAGGAAAGGAGAGGAGAAGGGAGGGGAGGGGAAGGAGAGGAGGGGAGGATCTTGAATTTGATCTGCCCCCTGGGGTGAGATGGATAGGGAAGATGTCCATCTGTATTTGCTGTGGGGCCTCCACTGGGAGTTAATGGGGCATCCTGATACCAGGAGGAGCACATGCTCCTAGAAGTTCCTGTGAGTAGACAGCAACAAATAGGTTATCTAGTTTTCCTTCACTTTCGGAGTGAGGACACTGGCTCTAGAATATGGTGGTTTGTAGGAGAAGAAATGACAGAATCCAGGTCCAGAAGGTGAGTATGTGGAGAAAGGGTAGAGAAGGCTGTTTTCCTAGTATGTCATAAGTAGCCTTTTACTTCTCTGTGAGCTGTTTGGCCTTGGTCACAAGGTTCTCAGGCCCAGATTTCAAAGTCAGATACAACTAGGGAACCAGGCTGGGAGAGAAGGAAATGAGACATCAGCAAGTTAAGAGCATCAGTGGGGGAAAACTCCACACCAATTGAATATGGACAGTTTTTCTGGTGAGACATAATTGTGACTCATATCTCTTCAGGTCCACTTGGTTTGGCTCATTTTATGTTCACTTTTCTTTCCATATGCATGGTAATTAGGTTCAGGTGTCAAGTTGGCCAGGTGAAGATGCCTAGTTCTATTGCTGTGGACATGAGCCAATGGCATGTGAACCTCATCTGTTGCTGATTACATCTGCAGTCGGCTAGGAGGTGTGCCGGCTGCAATGAATGATGTTTGATTTAATTGGCTGGTGCTTAAATGAAAGAGCTTAACGTAGCACAGCCAAAGCAGCTCAGCTTGCCTCATCTCAGCACTCACAGCTCAGCCCAGGCCTTTGGAGATGCAGAAAGGAATAACCCTGGGGAATGTTGTTGGAACCCAGAGGCTTGGAGAGAAGGCCAGCAGAGATCACCTGTGCCTTCCTGTGTAACAAAGAACCTCAGTTGAAAGTTAACTGCCTTTCCTCTGAAGAACTAATGAAATAAATCCCCTTTTATTAAAAGCCAATCCATCTCTGGTGTGTTGCATTTTTGGCAGCTAGCAAGCTAGAAGAATATGTTAATTTCTAATACCTTCAGTGGCAATAGTTTGAATATATATTTGGAGCCTCTTCTATGTGGTGTGAATGATACCAGGAATATAGATGATAAGCAAGGTACCTAGGATACAAAACCTAAGGAGACACTCACTTTCAGGGTCTTGTGAGTATAGGGTCAACCTACTCTCTAATCGTAAACCATAATCCCAAGACTTCCAAAGTATGTTAATGCTTTATTCCTAGAGAGGGTGGAATACAAAAGTCTTCTTATTGATTATCCATTAATTTTTCAGACAACTTACACCTTTGCACAGATGAGAATGATAATAAGAGCACATTTACCTACAATTCTTGTGTGTTATACACACACATGCACAACATATGCACATATATATACACACACATACATATATAGTTCATATATCAACAGTGAAGTTCTCTGCACGTAGTATTTGTTTCCATAAAAACTACATGTAAGGAAAACATTTTGAGACAAATAATATCTTATGGGAGAGTTTATAATTTCAAGAACATTTTCAGTGAATAGTCTTGTGAATAAAACAGTCTGTCCTCCAGTTAGTTAACTAGTTAGTTTTGACTAACTTCTTTCAGGTAACATAATACTTTCAAAGTTCATCCACGTTGTGGCATGTATTGATACTTCATTCCTTTTCATAGTTGAAAACATACTAAATACACTACATTTGTTTAACCATTCACCAGTGGATAGACTTTTGAGTTATTTCCACTTTTTTTGCTTTTTTGAATAATGGTTCTATGAACATCTATGTACAAGTTTTTGTGTGAAATTATTTTCAGTTCTTTTTGGTATATACCCAGGAATGAAATTGCTGGGTTATATGGCAACATTTGTTTAACATTTCAAGAACTGCCAAACTGTTTTCCACAATGGCCATACCATTTTGCATTTCCACCAGGAATATATGATGGATCAGATTTCTCCACACTCCCCAATACTTGTTGTTTTTCAATTTTAAGTTAGTTTTAAAAATTATAGCCATCCTAATGAGTGTGAAGTGTTATCTCATTGTGATTTTGATTTATATTTCCCTAATGACTAATGATGCTGTGTGTCTTTTCATATACTTATTGGTCATTTTTATATCATCTTCCTAGAAATGGCTATTAAAATCCTTTCCCCATTTCAAAAATGGGTTGTTTTTCTTTTTCTTGAGTTGTAAAAGTTCTTTATATATTTGGGAACTAGACTTTGAAAAGATGATTTGTAAATATTTTTTCCCATTATGTGAGTTGTACTTTCACTTTTGTTGTAGTCTTCTTTGATCTCAAAAGTTTTTAATTTTGATGAAGTAAATTTATCTGTTTTTCCTTTATTGCTTTTGGTGTCATATATAAGAACTCATCACCCAATCCAAAGATATGAAGATTTACACCTATATTTCCTTCTAAGAGTTTTATACTTTCAAGCTTACATTTAGGCTTTGATCTATTTTAAGTTAATTTTGTATATAGTATAAGGTAGAAATCCAAATTTTTTTTTTTTTTTTTTGCATGGGCAGGCACCAGGAAATGAACTGAGATCTCTGGCATGGCAGGCAAAAACTCTGTCACTGAGCCACCATGGCCCGCCCCCTAGTTCATTTTTGTATTTTGTATGTATGTATCCAGTTGTCCCAGCACCATTTGTTGAAAAGATTATTTTTTCCCCTTGGAAGAATCTTTCACCCTTGTCAAAAATCATTTGAACATAGATGTATGGGTTTATTTCTGGGTTCTCAATTCTATTCCATTCACCTATATGTCTATCCTTGTGGTGGTTTGGAGCTCTATGTACCTCATAAAAAATATGTTCTTAAGCTTTATCCATTCCTATGGATGTGAACCTATTGTAAGTAAGAACTTTTGACAATGCTATTTCAGTTAAGTTATAGCCCACCTCAATCAAGACAGATCTTAATCCTATTACTGAAGTCCTTTTTACGGGAAATGAAACTCAGACAGAAGGAGAGAAAGCTACAGAGGGAGCAGCCAGAAGCTGAATATCAATAAGAGACCAGGAAGAGACCAGGAGAAGCGACAATGTGTCCTGACCTGTGACAAGCTAAGGATCGAGGATCACAGGCAGCCAACCCAAGAGCACAGTAGCCTTCTGGGGGAAAGCATCACTTTGATTATGCCTTGATTCGAACTTTCTTTTAGCCTTAAAATCTTAAGCTGATAAATTCCCATTGTTTAAAGTAATCTTTAGCATAGTATTTGCTTGAGCAGCCAGGGAGACTTAAACAGTCCTTATGCCAATACCACACTTCTGATTTCTGTAACTTTGTAGTAAGTTGTGAAATCAGGAACATGAGTCCTCTGCTTAGTCCTGTTTTAAGACTGCTTTGACTATTCTGGGTCCTTTGTATTTACATCTAAATTTCAGGATCAGTTTGTCCATTTCTTCAGAAAAGGCAGTCAGAATATTAATAGGAGTTGCATTGAATCTGTAGATCACTTTGGGTAGTACTGCCATCTTAATGATATTAAGTATCCCAATCCATGAATTTCAATAATGTTTTAGAATTTTCAGAGCATAGGTCATGTACTTTGTTAAATTTATTTCTAAATATTTTATTGTTTTTATGCTATTCTGAATGGAGTTGTTTCTTTAATCTCATTTTCTAATTCTTCAGTACACGTGTGCAGTTGTATATTAATCTTGTATCCTGCAACTTTGGTGAGCTCATTTATTAGCTCAAATAGCTTTTTTGTATGTAAATTTTTTAAAGGATTTTCTATATATTAGATCATGTATCTTTGAATAGAAATAGTTTTACTTCTTCCGTTCCAGTCTAGATGACTTTTCTTTCTTTTTCTTACCTAATTTTCCTGACTAGAACTTCAAGTATAAGGTTAAATAAAAGTAGCAGGACTGGGCATACTTGTCTTGTTTTTTAGGGGCAAAGATTTCAGTCTTTCACCATTAACCATGTTGTTATGTGGGATTTTCATAAATGCCCTTTATCAGGTTGAGGAAGTTCCCTTCTATTTCTACTTTATTGTGTGGTTTTTATGAAAATGTTTTGGATTTCATTAATGCTTTTTTTTTTGCATCTATTGATATTATCTTGTGTTCTTTCTTTTCTTTTACTAATACAGTATATTATATTGATTGACTTTTACATGTTGAATCAACCTTTCATTCCTGGAATGAATATCACTTGGTTAATGGTATGTAATCTTTTTAATATTCTGACAGACATCTATTGTAGCTTGTCCTGTAAAAGTCTACAATCTAATTATTTATTATGCCAGATACTTGTTACAATTATAAATTGATATGTTTATTTTCTAATGGTACAATTACTTTTCCCCCCGTAAGCCAAAGAAGAAAATTAGAATTTTTTTCTTTCTTCATGTATGGATATATAATAAAAAATCTGTGTATGTATTCTGCTCTGATTCCTAATTCAAACAAAGGCATTTAATTCCAAATAGGGGTAAGGTAGTAAATTTTAATCGAACATATTTTGATATAATTGTAGATTCACATGCAATTTAAAAATAATACAAAGTCGTCTCATGTACTCTTTACCTAGTTTCCTTGAATGGGAACATCATGCAAATCTAATATCACAACCAGAATATTGCTATTGATTCAGTCAAGATACCAAACATTTCTAGCACCATAAAGTTCACCTATGCTTCTTTTTATAGGCATATCTACTTCCATTTCACCGCCATTCCCTTCTTAAACCCTGGCAACTATTAATATGTTCTCCATTTCTATAATTTTGTCAGTTCAAGAATTACAGAGTGCAACCTTTTCAATTGGCTTCTTTCACGGCATAATTCAATGGAGATTCATCTATGTTGTTGCACATATCTATAACTCATTCTTTTTATTGTTCAGTAGTATTACATGGTATGGATGTACCATGGTTTGTTTAACTATACACCCAATGAGGAACATCTGGTGTTTTCCAGTTTGGAGCTACTAAAATAAAGCCGCTATAAACATTTTATACAATTTTCTCATGAATATAACTTTATTTCTATAGGATAAATGCACAGGAATGTGATTGCTGGGTCAAATGGTAGTTGTATATTTAGTTTTTAAGAATTTGCCAGTGTTTTTCTAAGTGATTTACCACCCATTTGTGAATGAGCCAATTTCTCTGCATTCCCTCTAGGATGGTGTATTGTCACTACTTTTTATTGTAGCCATTCAGATAGGTATATAGTGAGATCTCATTTTAGGTTTAATATGCAGTTCTCTTCATATTAAAGATATTTCTTCAGTGAAATATCTCCTTATTTCATTTGCCAATTTTCTAATTGAATTGTTTTTTTGTTTGTATGCTGTATGGCGGGGGTCATATTTCATTGTTTTTCCATGTGAGTATTTTGTATTGCAAATTTATTTGTAAATAAATTTGGGGAGAACTGGTATTACACTATTGAGTCTTTCAATTTATGAGCAATGAAGTTTCTCTCCATTTATTTAATGTTTAATTTCTTTCATCAACATTTTATAGTTTTTAGCATAAAAATCCTGTATGTATTTTATTAAATTTTCACTTAATTATTCAGTGTTTTTGAGGATTTAAAACTATTTTTTAAATTTTTGTGCCCTATGTTTGTTTCTTGTATACAGAAAAACAGTGTATTCTTATGTTTGTCTAATGTACTGCAAACTTTCTGACTTCATTTATTAGTGCTATCGGATATTTTCCCCCTAGGTTCCTTGAAATTTTCTATCTATTCAATCATGTCATCTGCAAATAGGTGAAGTTTTATTTCTTCCTTCCTCGTCTGTATGCCTCTTATTCCTTTTCCTGCCTTCTCTGGCATTATGTTAATGAGTGGTGAAAGCAGACATCCATGCTGTGTCTGATCATAGGGGCAAAGCATTTGTATACTCAGCATTAAGTATATTGTTAGCTTCAAGGTTTTTGTAGATACTCTTTACTGAGTTTAGCTTCTTTCCATTCCTATTTTTCTGAGAACTTTTATCATAAATGAGTGTTGAATTTTGTCAAATGCTTTTTCTGCATTCATTAATATGATCATGTGATTTTTCTTCTTTAGCCTATAAATGTGGTAGATTGTATTGATTTCTTTTCAATTATCAAACCAGGTTTGCATCCCTGTTATAACTCCCACCTAGTCATTATATATAATTCTTTTTTATTGTTGAAATCTATTTGCTGACACTCTGTTAAGGATTTTGTGTCTATATTCATGAGAATGGCTAGCACTTTTCTCTTTTTTTTTTGTACTCTCTTTGATTCAGGTATCAGGATAATATTAACCTCATAAAATGAATTAGGAAATAAATATTCCTGCCTCTTCAATTGGTATTCATTCTTCTTTAAACATTTTGTAGAATTCACCAGTAAGGCCAGTTGAGGATGAAGATTTCTTTCTTTCTTTTTGTTTTGGAAGTAGGGTAAAATTTAAAATTTCATTTCCTTAATAGTTATAGGGCTAGTACAATTATCTTTTTCACATTGGGTGAGCTGTGGCAGTTTGCATTTTTAAAGATATTGCTCCATTTCATTTAGGTTGTCAAGTTTATGCACATAGGATTGTTAATAGTATTCCCTTATTATCCTTTTGAAATATGTAGGCTCTGTAGTGATAGTCCCTGTTTATTTCCTCATATTGATAACCTCCTTTTCGTCATCTTTTTCCTTTTCAGTTTTGCTAGACATTTGTCAATTTTATTAATTTTTGCAAAGAATATGACCTTTGTTTAATTCATTTTCTCTACTGGCTTTCTCTTCTTAATTTCATTGATTTCTGTTCTTTACTATTTTCTTCCTCCTGCTTGCTTTGGATTATTTCATTTATCTTTTTCCTAAGTTCCTGTAGCGGAAGCAAATACTGTTGATTTGAGACTCTTCCTCTTTTTGAATGTACAAATTTCATGCCATAAATTTCACTATCATCACTACTTAGTCTCCCACAGCTTTTGATATATTGTATTTTATTTTCACTTGGTTCAATATATATTTTTAAAAATTACTTGAGACTTCCTCTTTTATCCATGGATGATTTAAATAATCCACACTTATTTGGAAGTGTGTTTGGTTTTAAAGTATTTGAAGATTTTCCAATTTTCTTTTTATTATTGATTTCTAGTTTATTTCCATTGTGGTTAGAGAACATACTCTATATGACTTCACTTATTATAAATGTGTCAAGGATGGCTTATGTTCTGGAAACACTTGAAAAGAAAGTTTATCCTGCTCTTGTTGGATGGAGTGTTCTATAAATGTTAATTAGGCCCTCTTGGTTGATGATGTTGTTGAGTTCATATATATATTTGAGGATTTTCAGTCTGGTTTTTCTATCTTATGGAGGGAGGTGTGTTTTAATTTCCAACACTGACTGTAGATATGTGTATTTCTCTTTTCAGTTCTATCATTTTTGTCCACATATTTTGCAGCTTTGTCGTTTGGAATATACACATTTAGGATTGCTGTATTTTCTTAGTGGATTTAACCTTTCATTATTATATAATGTCCTTTTCTGTCTCTAGAAATGTTCTATGCTCTGAAGTCTACTTTATCTGATATTGATATAGCCACTCTTGATTTCTTTAACTTTCAACCTGTTAATACATGAGTGAGTTTCATATAAATAGTGTATAATTGGATTGTGGATTTTTTTTAGCCCATTCTGCTCATCTTTGTCTTGTAAATAGTGTATTTACACAACTTACATTTGTATTAGTTCATTAAAGTTGGCAGATTGCAATATATCAGAAATGGAACAGTTTTTAAAAGGAAATTTAATAAGATGTAAGTTACATTTCTAAGTCCATGAAAATGTCCAAATTAAGACATCAACAAGAGGTTACCTTCACTCAAGAAAAGCTGATGCCATCTGGAATACCTCTGTTAGCTGGGAAGGTACATGGCCGGTTTCTGCTGGTCCCTTGCTCATGCTCATGGGCTCCATTGCTTTCAGCCTCTGTTTCCTGTCTAAGCATCTGTGGGCCTTCACTTAGCTCCTCCAGTATACAATTCTGGGTTCTAGCTGGCTTAACATCTCATGGGAAGGCACATGATGATGTCTGCTGTGCTCTGCCTATGTCTAGGCATCTGTTCTCTGTGTCAGCACTCCATGCATCTCCAAACATCTGTCTGTCAGCTCTGAACTGTTCTCCAAGCACATGCATCTGCATTTCTAAATGTCTGTGTCTGCGTCTGCATCTGCATCTAAGGTTTCTCCAAAATGTTTCCTTTTTAAAGGATTCCAGTAAACTAATCAAGACCCACCTTGAATGGGTGGAGCCACCTCTCTATCTACTCAAAAGGCCACACCTACAATTGGGCATCTCATATCTCCATGGAGATGATCTAATCAAAAGTTTTTACCTTACAATATTGAATCAGGTTTAAAGGAAATGGCTACCCCCACAAGATTGGATCAGGATTAAAACATGGCCTTCTGGAGTACATAATAGTTTCAAACTGGCACAACATACAATGCAATTAATATGTTATAGATTGTCTATTGTTTCATTCTATTTTTTTTCTGCTTTTTGTTCCTATTTCATCTTACTAAATCCTTATGGATTACTTGAACATTTGGAGGGATTCTATTTTGATTTACCTATTGTATTTTTGAGTTTATCTCTTTGTATAGCTTTTTAAGTGATTGTTCTAGGTATTACAATATGTATACCTAAGTTATCACATTCTAGTAGTATCATCATTTTACCAGTTCAAGTGAAGCATAAAACCTTACCTCCCTTTTCATTTCCTTATCTTCCCCTATTTATAATGTAACTGCCTTAAACATTTCATCTATACTAACTTAGAACCACATCAGGTAGTGTTATAATTTTTGCTTCAACTATAAACTATAATTTAGAAAACTCAAGAGGAGAAAGGAGACCTATTTACTCATATTTTTGCCTACAATATTCTTTCTTCCTTCTTCATGTTCCAAGTTGCTTGCTTCTATTGTTTCTTTTCTTCTTTGGGGAACTTTCTTTAGTCATTCTTTTACAGTAGGTGTACTAACAACAAATTTTCTTAGTTTTCTTTCATCTGACATTACCTTGATTTCCCCTTCATTCATGAAGGATGTTTTTGCTGGATATAGAATTCTGAGTTGGCAGTCATTTCTATCAGCAATTGCAAATGTTTTACTACTTTCTTCTGGCCTCTGATTAGAAATCCACCATCAAAAAATCAAATCAAAATGTTTTTCCCGTATAGACAGTTCATTTTTCTCTGGTTGCTTTCAAGGTTTTTTCCTTTGCCTTTTGTTTTAGTTTGTAAGCTGCAGGAAGGCAATATACCAGAAATAGAATGGATTTTTTAAAATTTAATAAATAAATTGTAAGTTTACAGTTCTAAGGCCATGAACATGTCCAAATGAAGGCACCATTAGGAGGTTACCTTCACTCAAAAAAGGCTGATACTGCCTGGAACATCTCTGTCAGCTGGGAAGGCATGTGGCTGGCATCTGCTGGGGTTTCTGGCTTTTGCACACCTCTCTCAACTGGGAGAGCACATGACAACATCTGCTCGCTTTCTCTCCACATTTCATAAGACTTCCCTGGGGGCATTTTCCTTATGCAACTCCAAATATCTCTGACTGTGTGGGCACTGTCAGCATTAAAGCTTTTTACAAAATGGTTCTCTCTTAAAGGGCTCTAGTAAGCAACCACATCTTGAATGAGTGGAGACACATCTCCATGGAAACTATCTAAGCAAAAGTTACCACTCACAATTGCTGTGGGTTACATCTCCATGAAATCAAAAAGATCCCACCAGCAATATCGAGTGAGGATTAAATAACTTGACCTTTCTTGGGCACACAATAGATTCAAACTGGCACAGCTTTCTTTTCAAAAATTTAATTATGATATGCCTGGTGTGGATTTCTTTGAGTTTACGCTGTTTAGAGGTCACTCAGCTTCTTGAATCTGCAAGATTTTGTCTTTTGACAAGTTTGGAAAGTATTTAGCTACAATTTATTCAAAGACTTTTTCAGCCCTGTCCTCTTTCTCTTCTTTCAGGACCCTAGTAACATGAATATTAGAAGTCTTTTGTGATAGCTCCACAGTTCCCTGACACTTAAAAAACTTTTTTTTTATTTTCAGATTTGAATTTATTGTAGTGCAATTGGATTATATGGCAGGATAATCTGAATGACTTAATTTCTAGCTCTTAAATTCTTCATTCACTCACTCATTCATTCATTTTGCTTTGTTTCTTTTATTTTTTTTAATTTTTTATTGCATAGTATAACATATATACAAAGCAAAGAAATAAAAAAGCAATGGTTTTCAAAGCACCCTTCAACTAGTAGTTACAGGACAGATCACAGAGTTTCTCACGGCCACCATACAATCCTCTCATATTTTTCTTTCTAGATGCTCCAGAATATAGGAGGCTAGAGGGCTTAAATACTTTTTTATCCTCACAATCCACTTTTTTTTCCTTCTTTTTTTTTTGTGAAAAAAAAAAGCTATACATTTCAAAGCACAGAACCACAAGTAGTTGTATAGCATATTTCAGAGTTTGATACAGGTTACAACTTTACAATTTTAGGTTTTTACTTCAAGCTGCTCTAAAATACTGGAGACTAAAAGAGATATCAATTTAATGATTCACCACTCATGGTCATTTGTCAAATCCTATCTTCTCTATATAACTCCATCATCAACTTTGATCTTCCATCCCTCTCTTTAGGGGTGTTTGGGCTATGGTCATTCTAAATTTGATATTGGAAGGGTGTCTGTCACTAGTATGGAGTAGGGAGATGGAACTATCTGATGTTCTAGAGAGGCTGGGCTAGGTTTCAGGAGTTATCTGGACCAGGGACCCATCTGAAGATTGTAGGTTTCTGGAAAGTTACTGGCACTCTAGTTCCTGGAACCCTTGTAGAATCTTATATATTGCCCTAGGTATTCTTTAGGATTGGCTGGAATCCAATTGGGGGTTGGCAGGTTATGATAGGTAGCAAGGTCTAACTGAAGTGTGTGTAAGCGCAACCTCCAGAGTAGCTTCTTGACTCTATTTGAACTCTTTCTGCCACTGAAATTTTATTAATTACACTTCTTTCCCCCCTTTTGTCAGGATGGAATTGTTGCTCCAACAGTGCCAAGTCTGGATTCATCCCTGGAAGTCACCTCCCATATCACCAGGGAGACTTTCACCCTGGATGTCATGTCCCATGTTGGGCGGAGGGCAATGATTTCACTTGCAAAGTTGGGCTTAGAGATACTGAGGCTACTTCTGAGCAGCAAAAGAGGTCCTCCAGAAGTAACTCTTAAGCATGCCTACAGGTAGTCTAAGCTTCTCTGCTGGGCCTACATAAGCTTCACAAGAGCAAGCCTCATAATTGAGGGCATTTCCTATTGATTTTGGTGTCCCTGAAGTTTGACACAGTATCAGGGGATTCCCTGATGGTAAGATTTAATAGTTCCATATTCTCCCCTCCCTCAGGATACGTTGGCAATACTTTTTGATTATTGCTTAATATACTCCAGGCATTACAATAATCTATACAGGATTATAGGACCTCTTTCTTATTCTGAGCTTCCTGTGTTTCAATTGTTCAAATGAGCTATACAGATAGGTTGAATTAGAGTATGCACTACAGAAAATTTTAGTTCTAGACCAAATAAACCTTTCTTCCATTGGTCTCAAAGAGTATGTGTGGTTCTAAAATATAGGCAATGTTTTCTGAATTACTTTAACTCTAACCTGTTCAACTTCATTCTTATCTCTAAATATCAGGTTACATATATATAAAACAGCCTCTCAAAACCCAGAAATAATAATCACCACTCTGAATTTATTGTGTCTGCTCTAAAACAGTCTAGGCCTGTTTTCTTATAAGCATCTTCTAAAGGTGACCGTACCATTGTTGGTCTTTGTTTCTGGATTATTGTGTCTCACCAAATATCCCACATGTTCATTCACATATCTGCATGCTTCACGACTTTGTTCCTTTTTGTAGCAGCACAGCCCCTTTGTTCATAAGTAAACAACATTGTTCACCAATCTACTTCTCTGTCAGTGCATCCTTAAGCCACCCGCATTTGTCTGGCATCATGTAGAGGGCCCAAAGTTCACAGTCCACCAATATTCTCAATTTTTGATAATTTCATTGTCCCAAGAGAAAGAAAACCAATAAACACACTCTCGCCAAATAGGAAATCTAAACCTCTTAATTCTTGTCCCTCCCCCCATTATTTACCTCTGCTGTTGCTGTGGTAGTGCAGATGGTTTCTTTTTGAACATGGCACATAGCAGGCAATAGTGGTTTTCCCCCGTACCCTGGACTTAAACACTCTTTGTACAAGAATCATAACTTTGAAGTAATTCTTGTAAGAACTAATTCATATTTCTAGTGTTAATCAGTGGGACTCGTAGGTCTATACAACCCCTTTCAATCTTGTTCATCTTCAATATGGTAATATTACTTGTAAACCCACAAGAAAACTACCTTCACACCTATCTACTCCTTTTTATTGGAGTTCGATCTTATAAGCTAATGGTTCACCCATTTCATTACATAGCTTCTATGTATCTCTAAATCCCCTATATTCTGTATTATAAGCCTCTGATTATATCTTTATGCTGGTCATCAAAGTGGAATCGTACAGTATCTATCCTTTTGTGTCTGGCTAATTTCACTCAGCATTATGTCCTCAAGGCTTATCCATCTTGTCATGTGATTCAGAATGTCATTTTGTTTTACTGCTGCATAATATTCCATTGTATGTATATACCACATTTTGTTGATCCACTCATCTGTTGATGGGCATTTGGTTTGTTTCCATCTTTTGGCGATTGCCAATAAAGTTGCTATGAACATTGGTTTGCAAATGTCTGGGTATATATCAAGTAGTGCTATTGCTTGGTCATAGCGCAACTCAATATTTAGTTTTTAAGGAACTGCCAAACAGTCTTCCATAGTGGCTGTACCATTATACATTCCCACAAGCACTGCATAAGTGTTCCAGTTTCTCCACATCCTCTTCAACATTTATAGTTTCCTTCTTATTCAATAGCAGCCATTTTTATAGATGTTAGGTGGTATCTCATTGTGCATTCCCCTTATAGCCAATGAAAATAAGCATCTCTTCATGTGCTTTTGAGTCATATGTATTTGCTCTTCAGAAAAACTGCCTATTCATATCTTTAACCCATTTTTTAAATTGGGTTATGTGTCCTTTTGTGGTTGAGTTGTATGATTTTTTGTATATATAGGAAATCAAACCTTTGTCTGATATGTGATTTCCAAATATTTTCTCCCATTGAGTTGGCTGCCTACTCACCTTTTTGACAAAGTCTTCTGAGGTGCAGAAGCATTTTGTTTTGAGGAACTCCCATTTATCTATTTTTTCTTTTGTTGCTTGTGCTTTGGGTGTGAAGTTTAGGAAGCTACTTCCTATTACCAAGTCTTGAAGATGTTTCCATAAATTTTCTTCTAGAAGCTTTATGGTGCTAGTTCTTATATGTAGGTGTTTGATCTACTTTGAGTTAATTTTTTTGTAGAATGTAAGATAGGAGTCCTCTTTCATTCTTTTGGTATTGTTATGCAGTTCTTCCATGCCCAATTATTGAAAAGACTATTGTGTCCCAGTTCAGAGGATTTGGGGGCCTTGTCAAAAATCAGTTGACCATAGATTTGGTGGTCTATTTCTGCACTCTTAATTCAATTTCATTGGTCAATGCTTCTGTCTTTGTGCCAGTACCATGCTGTTTTGACCACTGTGGCTTTATAATAGGTTTTAACGTCAGGGAGTGGTAATCCTCCCATCTTGTTCTTCTTTTTTAGGATGCTTTTAGCTATTCAGGATCTCTTTCCCTTCCAGATGAATTTGGCAACTAGCTTTTCCAAGTCTTCAAAGTAGGTTGTTGGAATTTAGATTGGTATTATGTTGAATCTGTAGATCAATTTGAGGAGAACTAACATCTTAACTATATTTAGTCTTCCTATCCATAAACAGGGAGTATCTTTCCATCTATTTAGATCTCCTCTGATTTCTTCTAGCAATGTTATGTAGTTTTCTGTTTACAAGTCCTTTATGTCCCTAGTTAAGTTCATTCCTAAGTACTTGATCCTTTTAGTTGCTATTTTGAATGAAATTTTTTCCTTAACTGACTCCTCAGCTAGATCATTGCTTGTGTATAGAAATGTTACTGATTTTTGCACGTTAATTTTATATCCTGCCACCTTGCTGAATTTGTTAATTGGTTCAAGTAACTTTGCTGTAGATTTCTCAGGATCTTCCATGTATAGTATCATATCATCTGCAAATAATGAGAGTTCCTTTCCAATTTGGATGCTTTTTATTTCTTTGTCCTGCCTGTTTGCTCTAGTTAGAACTTCTAGCACAATGTCGAATAATAGCGGTGACAGTGGGCATCCTTGTCTTGTTCCTGATCTTAGGGGAGAGCTTTCAGTCTCTCTCCATTGATTACAATGCTGGCTATCAGTTTTTCATATATTCCCTTTTTCATATTGAGGTAGTTACTTTTGATTCCTATTTTTGGAGTGTTTTTATCAGAAAAGAATGCTGAGTTTTGTCGCATGCTTTTTCCACATCAGTCAAAATGATCATGTGATTTTTCCCTTTTGATTTGTTAATGTGCTATATTACATTAATTGATTTTCTTGCATTGAACTATCCTTGCATTCCTGGGATAAACCCCACTTGGTCATGGTGTTTAATTCTTTTAATGTGTTGTTGGATTCAATTTGCTAATATTTTATTGAGAATTTTCCATCTATGTTCATTAGGGAGATTGGTCTGTCGTTTTCCTTTCTTACAGCATCTTTACCAAGTTTTGGTATTAAAATGATATTAGCTTCATAAAATGAATTAAGTAGAGTTCCTTTTTCTTCAGTTTTTTGTAAAAGTTTGAGCAAGATTGGTGTTAATTCTTTCTGGAATGTCTGATAAAATTCCCATATGAAGCTATCTGGGCCTGTGCATTTCTTTGTAGGAAGCTTTATGGTGAATGATTGAATCTCTTTACTTGTGATTGGTTTGTTGAGCTCTTCTATTTCTTCCTGAGTCATTGTAGCTTGTTTGTGTATCTCCAGGAATTTGTCCATTTCATCTATGTTGTCTAGTCTATTGGTGTATAGTTTTTCATAGTATCTTCTTACAATTTCTATTATTTCTTCAGGGTCTAAGGTAACACACCCCTTCTCATTTCTGATTTATTTGCATCCTGTTGCTTTTTTTCCTTGTCAGTCTTGCTAGTGGCCCATCAATTTTATTGATTTCCTCAAAGAACCAAATTTGGTTTTATTGATTCTTTATATTGTTCTTTTGTTCTCCCATTCACTTATCTCTGCTTTAATCTTGGTTATTTCTCATCTCCTATTTGCTTTGGGGTTAGTTTGCTGTTCTTTCTCATGCTCCTCCAAGTGTGCTGTTAAGTCCTCAATCTTTGCTCTCTCTTCCTTTTTAATATAGGCATTTAGGGCAATAAATTTCCCTCTCAGTGCTGCCTTTGCCATATCCCATAAGTTCTGATAAGTTGTGTTCTGATTTTCCTTCATCTCCAGATAGCTTCTTATTTCTCTAGCAATTTCTTCTTTGACCCACTGTTTGTTTAAGAGTGTATTATTTAATTTCCATGTATTTGTGAATATTCTCATTCTTTGGTGGTATTGAGATCCAGCTTCATCCCATTGTGATCAGAGAAATTGCTTTGAATGATTTCAATGTTTTAAAATTTATGAAGACCTGTTTTGTGCCCCAGCATATGATCTATCCTGGAGAATGTTCCATGAGCACTAGAAGAATGCATGTCCTTGTTTTTTGGGGTGCAATGGCCTATATATGTCTGTTAGGTCTAATTCATTTATCAAGTTATTTAACTTCTCTATTTCCTTGTTGATCTTCTGTCTGGTTGTTCTATCTATAGAGGATTTTATTTGTCAGATCTATATATTCTCTTCCCACTTTCCATTTGTATTCTTTAAATTACCATTAGCATTCTTTAATTCTGTGTGCTCCTCCAGACCTCCCTCTCCTATCTTTTTTTTTTTTTTTCAGCTGGCAGAACTCCTTTTTAGTATTTCTTGTAGGGCCAGTCTTTTGTTGACAGATTCTTACAGGACTTCTTTGTCTGTGAAAATTTTAATCTCTCCCTCAGTTTTGAAGGACATTTGGCTGGGTACAGAATTCTTGGCTGGAAGTTTTTCTCTTTCAGGGTCTTGAATATATGATACCACTGCCTTTTCACTGCCAGGGTGCTAGTTGAATAGTCTGAACTCAGTCTTATTTGGTTTCCCTTGTATGTAGTAGGTTTTTTTCTTTTTTCTTTTGCTGCTTTCAGGATTTTCTGTTTCTCTTCAACATTTGACGGACTGATTAGTATGTGTCTTGGGGAAGGCCTATTTGGATTTATTCTGCTTGGGGTTCATTGGACTTCTTTGACTTGTAAATTTATATCCTTTATGAGGGTTGGGAAGTTTTCCCCCATTATATCCTCAGCTACTCTTCCTAGCCCTTTAATCCTCTCTTCTCCTTCTGGGACACCAATGATTCTTATATTTGTGCACTTTGTTTTGTCTCTTATTTCCCTGAGATCCAATTCAATTTTTTCCATCTTTTTTGCCATTTGCTGTTTTGAGTCTTCAAAGTCATTTATCCTGTCCTCTATCTCACTTATTCTTTCTTCTGTCTCTTCAAATCTGGTGTTGTATGCCTGTAGTAAGTTTTTTTATTTGGTCGAGTCTTTAATGTCTGTGATATCTTCTATTCAAATTCTTCTTTATGCTCTTCTACTGCCTTTTTGATCTTCTCTATGGCATTTGCTATCTCACTTATTTTATTAAGTAGAGTTGCATGAACATCTACTGCCTCTTGATCTCCTCTATGGCATTTTCTATCTCACTTATTTTATTAAGTAGAGTTGCATGAACATCTACTGCCTCTTGATCTCCTCTATGGCATTTGCTATCTCACTTATTTTATTAAGTAGAGTTGCATGAACATCTACTGCCTCTTGATCTCCTTTATGGCATTTGCTATCTCACTTATTTTATTAAGTAGAGTTGCATGAACATCTACTGCCTCTTGATCTCCTCTATGGCATTTGCTATCTCACTTATTTATTAAGTAGAGTTGCATGAACATCTTTGATTAGTTATTCTAGTGTTTGTGTCTCCTTTGGTGTTTTAATCTGGTCATTAGGCAGGGCTATATCTGTCTGCATTGTGTTATGCTTAGTGATCTTCTGCTGCCTTTGTGGCATGTAAATATCTTGATTGATTTACTTTGGGAGTTGATTTCTTTCAGTAGTCTCGGCCTTGTGTTTGCAGGATGGTTGTACAGCAGGGAGCAGGGTACAGGGTGGGGCACTCAGTGCAGTGACTTGTTTCGGGGTAGGTATAGGTGCAGGTTGGGGATGTTCTGCTATTACTTGTGAATGTGGGTACCCAGCAACCAGGGAGGATATAACTGTGCAGTTGCACTGGTCTTGAGGTGTAACACTCGTGTGCTGTGGTCTAAGGCATGGGACCCTTTGTGCACTTGCATAGAGCTGTGGCAGCCGGTCGGTGCTATGCCTTCATGGATTGGGGACAGATGTGACCTGGTTTGCAGGTCAGCACTTTCTCAGAGCTGGGAAGTGTGGCTGAGAGCCGTGCACATGCACGGTTCTAGGACTGCTGTAAAGCTCAGTTCCCAGAGCTGAATGATGTGTTTGGGGGCCCGTGCACATACATGAGCCTAGGAGTGCCATAAACTGATGTGCAAGGATGGGGTGGGCAGGGTGAGGTTGTGCAATGCTATGGGCAGGGGGTAGGGGTAGCCTGGGTATTGAGGTTAGTGCCCGCAGCCTTTATGTGCTGTCCACAGCCTGTAGGGAACAGGGAGGGGGAGATAGTGCTCAGGAGGAGTGTAGGAGAGATGGGTTGGGCTGCACTTTGGGGTGGAGGTGTGGCACAGGTATGTGCACTGGGGCCTGGTAGGGTGGGGGCACCTGGAGCACGGGGTATGGGAGCAGGTGTTGGGGTTTGGGTGCATGGGGTATGGGGTAAGTTGCTGGTCACAGGGCTGCACTGGTGAGGGTAGCGCACCCAAGGAACATGGCCTGGCTCACTTCCTAATCACCGGCTTCCGTCCGTGCACTCCCACCGGCTCCATGCCTCTATGCCAGACTCCAGTTTTCTGCCTCTCAGTTCCTTGGCCTCTGCAACCAGGGCTATTCTACGTGGTGCAGAAGGCTCTCCCAGGTCAGCTGCACTTCTGAATTGCCGTCTCAGTCACCCTCTTGTCTCTTCTCTAACTTCCATGGAGCAGGGCTACTCTTGAGCTACTCTATTTGGCCATCTTCCTGGAAGTCTCCCTGACACTATGATATTCTTCTTTCTGTCTGTTTTCCCTCTGTTGTTCAGATTTGGAAATTGTCTTCCAGCTCACTGATTCTTTCCTCTGTCTTTTCCATTTTGCTGGTAGGTATTCATTGTGTTTTTAAAATTTTTCAGTTATTGTATTTTTTTTCGGTTATAATGTTTCCATTTTGGTCTTCTTTTCCTTTGCTGAGATGTTTTACTTTTTCATTTGTTTTGAGCATCTGTAATTGCTTGTTGAAGCATTTTAATGATGACTGCTTTAAAATCTTTGTCAGATATTGCTAACATTTCTGTCTTCTCAGAGTTAGCATGTTTTGATTTTTTTTATGTATTATGTTTTAGATTTTCCTAGGTCTTCATATGATGAGTGATTTTCAATTGAAACTTAAACATTTTAGATATTATGTTATGAGACTCTAGATCTTATTTAATCCTTCTGTTTTAGCTGGCTTCCTTTAACACCTTCCAGTGGAAAGGGAAAGATACCATTCTTTTACTGCCAATTATAGTTAGAATTTCAAGCTCACCACTTGGCTTCTGTTGATAGTGGAGTTATGGTGGGGCTCTTTGTTACTGTTGAGCAGGGATGGGGGTTCTGGCTCCCCACTAGGACTCCACTAATGTCTCCTTGGCTAGGAAGGATAGGAGTGCCCAGTTACTGCTTCTCGTATGGCCTCTGCTGACACCACAGTTTGGGGGTTTGCCTCATTACCATAGGGTGGTGATGAATGTCCTGACTATCTACTAGGCTTTTGCTGACACCATCTCAGCAAGGGGTTTGTGACACTACTAACAGCTCGGCAAGAATGGATGTCCAGGTTCTTCATTTGGCCCATGTGGTACATGTCTGGATGAGGCCACAAATATTTTCTGCAGCATTTCACTGCATTAGTGTGTGTTCTGGTTTGCTAAAGCTGCAGGAATGTGATATACCAGAAACAGAATGGCTTTTAAAAAGAGGAATTTATTAAGTTGCAAGTTTATAGTTCTAAGGCCAAGGAAATGTCCAAATTCAAAGCAAGGCTCTAAAAATATCTAATCTAAGGCATCAAGAAAAGATTCCTTGGTTCAAGAAAGCTGATGTCATCCAGGGTTTCTCTCTCAGCTGGAAAGGCACATGGAGATAACTGCTAGCTTTCTCTTCAGTGGCTTCCCTGGGGCTCTGTCCATTTTGTTGGCTCTGTCAGTTCTCACCAGAACTGGCTCTCATGACTCTTTCCAAAATGGTTTCCTCTTAAAGGGCTCTAGTAAGCAACTCCACCTTGAATGGGTAGGGACACATCTCCATGGAAACCATCTAATAAAAAGCTACCGCCCACAAATGAGTGACTTGCATCTCCATGGAAACAATAGAAAAGCTCCCACCCAGCAATATTGAATGAGGATGAAAGAACTTGGCTTTTCTAGGGTATACAACAGATTCAAACTGTCACAGTGTGATTATTATCTAAAAGTTTCCTAGCTTGTTTGGCTGCCCCTTTCCAGGTCTTTGAATTGAAAGAAAGCTGGCTTTTGTTTGGAGTTTTTTTTAATCTGTACCTGTTGGTACTTTCAGGTAGCTGACTTTCACAGCTTCAAGTTTAGGATATATGGGGAAAAGGGAAAACCCAGGGAACACACCACCCTGTCATTCCTTGGGTCCTGAGATCCCTAGCCAATGAGATCCCTAGCCAATCTGCCTTCTTTTTACCACCTTTCAGAGTCTTTTTATGTTTGCTTAAACAATGCCCAAGATTTTAGTTGTACTTAGTAGGAAGAATAGGAAAAAGTATGTTTACTCTATTTTCCCAGAGCAGAAACCTATTGCCTATATTTTATTTGAAATCATTTTAAAAACCCATCATTATCCTTGCAGTTATTCATTTATTTGCTTATTCATCCATTCATGCAGTGGTACTGACTTACTAATCTCACTACAATAAAGCTTAGAACCTCACAGGAATTAGTGATGAGAGAAGAGGCTCTAGAAAGAAAGAGGAGGCCATGACCTGGCCTCTTTCTTTGCGGCTCAGCTTTTTCTTGATATCTTTGGCTCCAGTGCCTAGTACCACATTGGCTTTTAGCTAGGTTTCCACAAACTCAGCTGAAACCAAGTTGGATTATAATTTAAAAGAAGGAAAATAAATTTTACATACTTATTTATACTTACACAGTTTGGCTCGTAAAAATAGAAAATAGACTTCCAGGAAAAAAAGGCTTTAGAGGATTTTTTTTTCTTAGTAACATGTCTTTTAAAAATTATATTAAGAAATAATTTCCAATTTATCAAAAAGTTTCAAAAATAAGAATAATATAAAGAAAATCATTATACTCTTTCTCCATATTGCTGACACTTTATTGATTTCACCCTGTTTCTACTTCTCTCTATATATCTATATCTACCTATCTATCGATCTATCTATATATGAAATATTTTTTGGAACCATTTGAGAGTATGTGGCATACATCTTGGGCCTTTACCCCTAAAATATGTGATTGTATGGTTCTTAAACATAAGGATATTCTTTTATTTAAGCATAATATATTTCTCAACTTCAGGAAATTTAACACTGATAAAACAACTTAGCATACCATTTGTTCTCCAGTTTTGTCAGTTGACCCAATAATGTCCTATATAACATTTTTTCCTATCCAATACAGGATCCAATTTAGAATCAAGCAATGTGCATTTAGTTGTCATATCTCTTTAGTCTCTTTTAGTCTGAAACAGTTCCCACCTGTGATTTTTGCAAAACAGTAAAATGGTAAAATTGTACCTGTCTCAAATCATTAATGTTGTTTATAGGCACTCTCAGTAGATTGTTATGAACTTATTAACATCAAAAATGTAAAATTTTAGTTCTCTATAATAGAAAAGAGGATCTTTTAACAGTGTGGAATTAAATAAGAAAGTGAAACCATCACAAACTCATAAAAATAATAAAATGTTTGACCCCAAATTAGAAAGTTGTCCATATAAATTAGAATGTGATTGTTCTACCATCACTTAAAAGCTTCTGGAAATGATTCATGAAAGTACGTTTGTACAATTTATAAAGTAATCAACTGCTCACAAAGTTTTAAAATGGCAGGTTTTAAAGATTTGCTAAAACAAAAACTTGTTTCATTCTAACTTGAATTGTCAAATATTGCTTATTTACCCTTCCTCTTTTCCCTTTAGATGTGCATCAGAGGAGTATAAGCTAGAGAAGGTCCTTGACTTTATTTTCAGTAAAGCTGCATTCTGAGCAACTTTTCAATAAAATCATGTTTAAAATTGGAGGTGCCATTATCCTGACAAATGAGCCACTGCCTCAAAGTGTGAGGAATTAGCCCTATTCCCCGAGACGGCAGTGGTGCTTCTCAAACGTGCTTTGAAAATGCATCTTCAGTGCTCATTGTTAGTACCAAGGAAAATCAAACATTTGGCACCTGGAGTTTGTCTTTCAGTTCTTACATGTCAGTGGTTTGCACTGGCTACTTTGTGCTCCATGCAGAGGGATTTTTCTCACAATCAGGACAACGTGAATTCTAGTGGCATCTCCCTGGAAGCCAGAAAGATGCATAGTGTCTTATTCACTTGAATTCTCATTTTTCAAAAGGAGCACTTGCCCAACCCCTAAAGATGGAGACAGCATACCCTCTAGTTTTGTGGATTATCGAGTTCTGCATTAAACCAGACATAGAAAGAGTTTTCCTAAAGGAGAAATGTATTAATCTCTGTAATATTTATATTAGGATTTTAAGCAATTTGATACTTGGATTTTCAAACCTGAGTAGAGATTATTTATATGAGTCTCTATTCTTTAAACCATATTTCAAGTCAGTGGTTTTGAAAAAATCATCTTGGTGTTATTTTATAGAATTGCCTGTGGGTATAGCATCATATTAGGGGCAGGGGAGTCTGGAATCAAACTCTCCTAATCAGACTCCATCACTAATAGGCAAGTTACTGAATCTCTCTGAGTCCAGTTTCCTCATCTGTAAAATAATAGCATAGAATAATAATAGTAGTGACATCCCAGGAGTTTCAGAGCAGTAAAATTTTAAATTAGACAGTAGATGTAAAACCAGGGCTACCTCACATCCAAACTCGAGCTCCCCTCCTGGGCCCTGCACTTCAGAAGCCTCCACTCTGGCTCTCCTCTAGCAGGGTTCTTCCTTCAGCAGAGCAAGGAAAAGGGAAGTAGGGAGGGGTGGCCTACCTTACTCCTTGGTCATACTACCCTTCTAGAAAAGTTCTGGGCACCAAATATGCCAGATCCCTGCCCAAGTGTCCCCAAGCCCCCACCTCCAGGCCCTTGGTGGACTCCTTTATTCTTTCTGTCTTCCTGAGGGCTCACCCCTGACAGCATGAACATCCCCTCTGAGGGTTGGCCGTGGCAGGGGACAGTTGGCAATGTGGAAGTGGCTTGGGTTTGTGGACTGGGGTGTTCACATGTGCCCATCTGTGGCCCCTTGTGGTGCTCAGAGTGTAGGTGGGAAGAGAATGGGGTGATCTGGGAGCTGCCTTTTACTGCACTGTCACATTCCTACATGAACACTGAGCAGCCTGAGAATTATAAATTCTCAGATTTGTGGTCTTCCAGGTTGCAAAGGATGGCTATTTATCAAGATGGAAGAACACAACATACTTGATTGAAATGTTTAGCACGATTAATAATTTTCAAATAGTACAGTATTTTGCAAATATCTTATAAAAATATAAGACATCGGACCTATGTCTGGATTCTTGCCTCAGACTCCAAAATGCTGGGGAGTAAGAATGCTTCAAGACAATTCTGCCCTGAGGCAGGCTGTTGCCGGAATAAAGGTGTCCACAGTGCAACAGCAGCCGTGTCCTGGGGATTCGATCTTTGACAGACAGCAATTTATTTCAAGGACAAAGTGTTGGTATTCAAACTCTTCACAGCTGATGCGAATAATCCAAAGGCAGTTCATTGATTTTGCAACCAGAAACATTCTGTTCTTCTTGATGGAAATGTGTAGCAAATCTACAGTTGATTGCAAAAACACAGCCATTATACTTGAGTGATTACAGAAAATGTGTAACCTGATAGGCCAGTGGTGCACTGGTGAAGGAATGTTGTGTTATGTGAAAAGCAAAATTATCAATATTTTTAGAAACTTGGCCTATCTTTTTTTTTTTACTTGAATTCCAGAGACTTAAAGTAAATTCCTATTCTCTCAAGCCCTTAATTCTTATTCTACCCGTTGAGTAACATAAGGATCATTACACCAAGGCAGTGAAATACAATGAAGTGTTTTGGTTATATGGGGTCTGAATTCTTCTATTAGCTTCACTACATGATCTTGGGCAAGTAATTTAACCACTCTTGCCTCAGTTTCTTTGTCTATAAACATTGGAGGAATGGTTTTTATCTCATTGAAGTGGTATAAGGATAAAATAAATTAATACTTCAAAACTGCAGGAGTGCTTGGCCATGATAAAAACAGTGGAAGCTATTGATATTATTCTTGTGAACTAAGCACTGAGTCATAAGAAACAATCAAATGAGATATTATCCCTGCCTTAGGGGAGCTATTAGTTTGTGAAACAGACCCCTGAATACATTTTTGGTCATCAGAGAGCAGGTAATAGGATTGAGGTAGAACAGGGTTCTGTGGAAGAGAAGGTAGGACCAACCAAGGCTCTCAGAAGTTATTTGCCTGTGATCATGAATTAAGTTTTGAAGGATGATTAAATCCCAAATTAGCCATATTGGACAAAACCCAACAAATGGCTGTACTGAGATACATCTGTAATTTCGTTCAGTTATGCATTGAAGGTCGACCTGCCAGTTTTCCCATGATCTGCTTCAGAAATGTGGAAGAAATGTAATGTCAGTGGTGGGGAGAATATAATATATTGGCAGAAGTGCTTCTTCAGTTTTCTCCTCTGCTCCAGACCACAAACGCACTCACCCATTTCCAGGACATATCACTTTATTGAGGCCCCTCTAATGGTGGTTTTGTTTGGCAATCCTAGAAGAGATAGTAAGGAATACCTTAGCATAGATCTTTTATTAGGGAAACTCCAAATTTTGGTCAATTTCCAGCCTTTTCAAATGAGATTCTTTGTATTAAAGAGATCCTGTGGTTGATTTATTTTTACAAGAGACAAAACAAGGTGCCACCTTAGCTTTGTGAGTGATGAGCTTCCCTTGACAAGAAACACAAACAGTACAAAAACACAGTGCTTGGGTTTCATCAAGTTGGGTAATAATGCTGACGATAAAGACTATTCATGGGCATGCACTGTACCAATGATTTACACATCTTGTTAGTTTAACCCATATAAGCTCAAGAGCGATAAGAGACCCAAAGAGGGCAGCTAAATTGCTAGAAAAGGAGGAGCCAAGATGTGAAACCACATTTGTAATAAAAGCAAAAGGATGTTAAACTTCACCATTTCTTTCTTGCAGGGGAGCATTTTGAAAAATGTATCTTAAAACAGAGATGTTTACAATCACAGCTGCTGGGAACCTATTGGTTCAATTAATGGTAAACAGTTCTTGCTGTGATCTAGGAACAGTGATGACTGTATAGTCCTCAGCTGGGTCCAGTTACAGTTTATGTTACTTTATATTTGTTTGGAGGAAAAGAATACCACCGCATACTTTGATGATTTTTTTTTATCCAATCTTCATAACTTCCTTAATTTTTTCCTCTGTTTTATTGCCTTTTTTTTTTATCCAGGCTGACCTGTTCTCCTACCCTACCCCCAAGAAAAAAAGTAATCAACACTAGTTTCAAGCTGTTTCCTCCCAATTAGTTCTCAAAAATATCTATTTTTAAGTTTCTCCACTCCCCCAGTTCAGGCCAGGAGCAGAGACTAGAACAAAACTCCTGGGGTTGGGATTCTAGCTCTGCTGCTCAGCTGTGTAAACTCTGACAAGTAAATCAACTTCTCTGCCCTCAGTTTTAAATCCATAAATTGGGAATGAAAGCACATTTCACAGAGTTATAGAGATGAAATAAGTTAGAGCTAAAAAGTATTTAGAAAAGTGCACAGCACATATAAGAAATTATTGTTTTTAATCTACTGTAAAAAAAAAAAAACAACAACAGAGAACTAATATCCAGCTGTTTTTTTTAATTAATAGTCTGCTCCTGGTCATTTTCATTTCAAAGTCATTTTGTCAGGAAAATCATCCAGGACATGGAAATGGGTAAACAGTATTTCCTGGCTATCCTTTCCGTTTATTGCTCAGTATAGTCTAGTGGCTCCCCAAGGGATTATCTGATTGTATAGGTACATTTACCTTTGATAGCCTTTGCATTGATTAGGCTATTTTCCAATGCTGAATTATCCAATCTTCATAACTGGATTCTGGTTAGAAGTTATACAAAACTGAGAGGAATGCAAATCATCCTTTTCATAAAAATGCAAAAAAGTTTTGTCCTATCAATATACAACTGATTTGATTTTCACAATGTGGAAAATATAACCTCAAAATATTATTTTTTCCCCATTTAGGATATTAACCAATTTTGCAACTATTAGCAAATTCATTTTCATCATTACTGATTGTATATTGTGTGTATGTCTGTGTTTATTCTTTGATTTTTCCTTTTAAACTGTTGTGCCATCTTATTGGTTTTTTCATCAATTGTTGAGTTAAATAAAATATTTGAAAGTGCAAAGCTCCACAGGGGACATAACTAGGCCAACTGGGAGCTCCTGATTAGAAATTGGAAATGATGAGGAACTTCTCTTTTCTCAATGTTTTCTAAAATCCAAGCGGGGATCTCAAGATTGACCTAAAGCAGTACTGAAAACTGGTAAACAATCCCCAGTAGGGAGTTCCTCGTCAGATGCCTCAATGTGGAGGAGCATAGAAAAAATAGTCTTCTATTTTTATTCCCAACTCTTGGTGTCTTGTTGGATTAAGAAATCTACAGGAAGCAAGATAAAATGAAACACTTGCTCCTGCAGGACTTGTAAGGGCATGGTAAAAAGGGGTTCTACTTGGGGAAAGCTTGACATCTTCCTCCAGCTAGCACCAAGCTCTCCTGGCATTTGGGTAGCTGTTCCTCTTGCTCCTGATTAGAGAACATTATGTTCTCCCTTGGGGTTAAATGCATAGGCTGTGGAGTCCTCACATTGAAATTATATTCCTCATCCCTCACTTGCTGGATGGTGACCTTGAGCAAGTTACTTAAACTGTCCTAGAGAAGCCTCCCTTTCCTTACCTGCAACTCAAGGAATAATCTTAGCTGCTTTTATGCAAGTGCTTGGCACCATGCCTGGCTCATGGGAAACGAAAAAAGGTGGCAATACTCTGCCTTCCAATTAAAAGTTATCAACAGTTTATGACCAATGCAGTCTGTACTGTGCCTTGCAATGTTTTTTCTACGCACGATTGCAGAACCATTTTTACATCTGCCAGTTTGGAAATATGAGAGTGATAAGTTCAAAGCTATCTATTTCAGTATGGCTGACAGGTTCTAATGCAGGAAGGAATTCAGAGATATTGGAATATTCATGTATTTCTCCATTCAAGTGTTTTATATCCCTTTGAAAAGTAATCTTCTCCATATCTCCTCCATGTGTATGTCTTGGCCCAGTGCACTCCTGATCTCCAGTGGAGATGAGCCAATTCGCAACTCTCTCTGTCTGGCACTTTTCTCCCGCATCAGTTCAGGATGGACTGGAGGGGATAGCAATAAGTCCATTACATGCCCTGTGCTGTTTTTGCAGTAGGGATGTATGGCACCTCTGACTTTCCCCACTCATGGTTTCCACCATCACAAAATGTATTGCAGTTTGGAATTATGGAACACAGCAATACCCAGAGCCCAGACTGTGTTTCCTGGGAATGATGAATAATACATAAGCCTTTGATGCACTGTACCTATACTTACTGTGTTCAGGAAATTTATTTCAAGCAAATACTGTCAACAGCAGTTTTAGGAGCAGGGAGTATAAAAATGTAGATGTCATGTTTCTGCCCCTCCTCTAACCCCCAGAGCTCATATTTGAATAAAGTTGATCTACCCACGCATGACTAATCATGAACTATATATTGGGAGTGTGAATACTGAGCCTGAGTACAGAATGATCAATCTCTTCTAACAGGATGAGTTGCAAAGATGTCGTTGTACTATTCACAGAGGAAATAAATGTTAGGATCTGGTTTAGGATTTCATCAGCTGGAGAAGGGAGAAGGGAGAAGGTCTACCACTTATACAGAGTTGTTGAGACTGTCATCTCTGGCAGTATTCAGAGGAAGGGCCATAGCTACGTGGTGTTTCTGGGGGTGATAACCATTGGATAGGGTGTTAGGTAGAGGGAAGAATTTAAGGTGGCTGGGAGAGTCCCAAGTTAGGGGACTGAATAAATGACATGGTGTCTGCCTTCTTATATTGTACATCTTAATATTCTCCATGAAAAGCTTTTAACAACTGGGTATTATTTACTTATCTCAGCACAGCTGAAGAGAGATTCCTACACAGTACTCAGGAGTGTTTTTATAACTCCCCTTCCATACATGTATAAAGTTATAGACCTCTAGGCTCACCCATAATAGTTGTCCATTATGTCAGATGTAGATGAGGGGGCTGAACTGGCTTTGCCACCTTTCCTGTCCACATCTTTGCACCATCTTCCTTATATATCAGAGAGAAATCAGTGCAATTCCTATGCCTTTCTGAGGCTTGAAAGACATAAAATGCTGATTTAGCTGTCTGTGTCAGTGCTTCATCTCTTTCATTTTTCAATTACCACAGTAATAAATAATACATAGAGAAAAGTAAGATATTGATGAAGGGAAGAATTAATGAGTTCAGTTTTTCCTTGTTAAGTGTGCAATCTCTGTAAGATATTTAGAGGTTGAGATGATAGACACAGGGAAATTTTGCAGAGCTGGAGGTTTTGGTGTGGTGGTAATGTATGACTGAGGGCGAAAGAGAATGGAATGAAATAGTTGAGAATGCTCACATGTGATGCTTACCCATGGCAATCACAGGATAAGTAAATCTCCTGCTGAGAATGAAAGAATGAGATGGGTTAGGGTGCTGGTGGAAAGCAATGCATGTTTAGAATTATTGCATTGGAAAAGTCATAAGGTTACTGATTAGAAGCAAGTAAAGGAATATCTGAGCAGTACAGATGCACTAAAATGAAATGGAAAAATCATAGGGTTATCAGGTGTCATGCTCTTAACTGATGTACTTTTCACCAACATTTGACAACTGAGGAGAAAGCAGAAAGTTGGACTGATTCAGAGTTGGGGAGCTGTCAGGTTTGTGCTACACAGAACAGGCAGGAGTTTTCTGTGCATGCTGGAGTATATGATTTCAGGTTTTGGAGGTTTGATGGTGATGATATATACCTCCCACCCCAAATAATGTTATCTAGCTATATTTTTGTGCCTGTATGTGGCTACAGGTAACAAAAAGCTCAAACTGATATAAGTAATAAAAGAAGTCTATTGTTTTATGTAACAGGATACAAGACTGGTAATCTACCTCATAGGGTTGTTATAATGATTCAATAAAGAAATCATGTAAAGTGCATAAAACAGCTTCTAGCCCATTATAGGTGTGCAATAAAGAATTCAGTATCTCAACATTGTCTTCCAGAACATATACCTTTGCATGTCTTCCTTCTGCCTGTCCTGTTGAGAGTTTCTTCCTTGTCAGTATTCAGTGGGAGAAGATCTGCCTTCTAGTTTCTGCCCCAGAAGAATGAGAAAACATCTTTCCTAAACTTCTCCTCACTGCTTATTGGTCTGACATGGTCACATTTTCATTTACAAAACCAGTGTCGTGCTCATTAACTAGGATAATCAGTGAGGCTGGAGAAATATTTCGGTTTAACCTGATAAAGCACAGCTCAACCAGATTACATGCCTAGTGCATCATGATGAGAAGGTGAGTATTTGTTGGAAAGACAATGACAAAGTTCACTGCTGCTGAATTATTTAAGGAAAAAAAAGTACAATTTGCTAAATAACTTTGGACAGAAAAATATTCTCTTAGGCCGCAATGGAGTGATTACTTGTCACAAAGTAGGAATCTCCCGAGCCAGCAGCTGGTCTTATTGTATACTTACTGTCAGAGAAAATGTCTTTAGAGCAACTACTCTAAACTCAACATAGTAATTTTTGCAGATACAACCCAGTACCACTAGGCAACCTCATTAGTTACTTAGACAACATTTCTCACCTACCACATTTCCTCAATTCTAAGTCTTCATCGGTTATAAGATATACTATCGATTTGAGAACAATTTTTAGGAGAAAATAAGAGAATAAACACTAAATTAAATGTTCAGCTCAATCTTGATTTCAGAAACATAATGTGGGGAAACGTTCATTTTAGAATCAAAGAAATGTGGTACTTTATCTTGGAGATATCATCAGGAAGTT
Source organism: Tamandua tetradactyla (assembly GCF_023851605.1). Lineage (NCBI taxonomy): Eukaryota > Metazoa > Chordata > Mammalia > Pilosa > Myrmecophagidae > Tamandua > Tamandua tetradactyla. The sequence continues at coordinate 93,274,354 of NC_135333.1, read as the reverse complement.
ACATTCTTGCAATCTAGAGATTTTATGAGTAATAAATGAGAATTTTTAAAGAGCTATCAAAGGTGACTGGTAATGCTTCTCTGAAAAATGTCCAGAATAGTCATCATCATGATCATGGGCTAAAGCACAGAAACACCCATTTGTCAGTGTGTTAGAGATCCCAGAACTATTTCTGGAGGTAAATGGTGACCGTTTACTTAGATTTTTCCTTTAGACACTTCTGTTTTGATCTTTTGTAAGCCTATTCCCCTCTTGGAATAATTTATTTTTATCTGCCTCCTAGATTTTTTTCTCAAATAATGCAAGATTTTAACTGAGTAACATAAAGAAGAAAGGAACAAACTGAGTGAATGAGCGTTCAGGGTTGTTTTCTAAGGAATCATCTATTGCTAAGAATTGTTACTTTTGCTTCCTGAAGTCTCCTGAATTTTTCTACTTCTCCCTATAACAACTGTGGAAGGCAAGATAATGTACCCCTAAAAATGTCCACATCCTAATCCCCAGAACCTGTGAATAGGTGATATTACATGACAAGAGGAAGTTAAAGTTGCAGATGGAATTCAGTTTGCTATCAGATGACCATAAAATCCAGGAGATTATCCTGGTTTATCTAGGTAGGCCCAATGTAACCACAGCAGTCTTTTAATGCAGAAAATCAGAACAAGTTATGTGTACTGTGATAATGACCAGCCATTGTTGGTTTTGAAGTTGGAGAAAGTGGTCATTAGGCAAGGAATCAGCAATCTCAGAAGCTGGAAGAGGCAAGAAAATAGATTCTTCCTTGGAGGATCCAGAAAAGAATGTAGCCCTTGAGTATAGCCCAATGAGACCCAATGGCTGCCAAGATTCTGAGAAAATAAATTTGCATTGTTTTAAACCACAAATTTGTGGTAATTTGTTTTAGCAGCGATAGAAGACTAATATGGCCACTGCTGTGGTTCTTTGTGTTCTGTTTCTTTCTTCAGTTTTCACACCAAATCCTGATATGGTTTCCAGTCTTGTCTCCATTCAATCCATTTCCACTCTGCAGTCGGAGCTGTCTTTCTAAAATGGTTGGTCTCATTCATTTATTGAAAACCTTTAACTGGCTCCCCACTATTTTTAAAATAAAACCCAAATGTAACCTCCAAGGCTCCTTCAGTGTTACCACTCAATGACCTAGTCATCCTGAACTTCTTTCACCCCTTTAATAGCCCCATGTTCTCTTCTCTGGGTCCTCTGATTAGACATTATGCCCCCTTCCCAGATCTCCTTCCTTTAGAGACTAATTTCTACCTATATGTGGGGATAAGGGAAAGATTCCAGGATTCCGAAGCAGCCAAGCTGAGTCGTGTCCCCCACCTCACCCATCCCAAGCTATTTTGCACTTAACCATATTTCCTTCTCTACTCCAAGCTCCTTGAAGTCAGGAACTCTGATCAAGCTCAGTGTTTGGGACATTGTAGGCTGTGCATATATATATTGAATGGCTGTATGAATTACTTAAGATTAGAGAAATACTTGAAAATTATTTAGATCAAATGATCTCAATTCTGGAATTTTCTCCTTTGAATGGTTCTATGAAAGCTCACACAAAACTTTATCTTTCCTCTCCTTCCTACATTACTTACAACTGTACTGTTCCTATTTTTGTCTAGGCCAGGAATGTACAATTGATCTCAGCAAAATTTGACTTAAGTTTTGCTGAGATCAATTGTAGACCTATCCCTAGGTGTGAAATGTATTTTCTTTCCAAACATTGCACCCCTGAGGACTGTGCAGACAAAAGCAAAACAATGAAGGTGGGGGACAGCACTTGAACCTTTACATATACCGGTGTAATAGGCTCTAATATTGAAGGAAACTGGAATGGTGGAAATAATAAGGATAAAGAAATCAGAGAGTAAATCTACACTGCATGTCATATTTGATCTTTCAGTTTGCCGAAAAGGTTGTGATTTTAGGCTAAGTTACAAAAACCATTCATCTTTTCTTATATTTCCTTTGCTCATAGACAAAACGTTATGCTCTATCATCACATCTTCATGATTAAAAAGCCAGCCCCTGAGATAGACACGACAGAAAGAAAGTCTGCTGGAATTCCTTCTAGAAGGATGAATTTTTATAATTATCCTCTGCTGGCTCTTATTTTGCAGCAGCAGAGCCCCAGAATCATCATGTCTCCTGTTCCCTGCATCCTAATTTAGGAAAGCCAGACTGTCCTGAGTAATTATCAGTTTCCCTTGGTGTGCAATGTGTTCTCAAGTCTGTAATTGGGTCCTGCTGTGCTCCCAAAGATACCACAGGAAACATGACAAAGCCTTACTTGGGCTTAACCTAAAGAATCTTAGGTTTATATGCTGAGGATATTTTGTTCATTGAGTTAGCATGCTTGTTCATATGTGTACAAACACCTTCTTCATTGTTTTCCATATACATATATTTAGTGACTCACATAATTGAGTTCTTTTGGAAGTTTTGGTGTACATAGAGATAATATATGATTTCAAGTACAAATTCATAAAGCCATGAGTAAAAACATGAAAAAATGACAAATTCCTAATCATTTTTCTTTGTTTTTGTCTTTTTTTTTTGGTCTTTTTTCCCTTTAATATTAGCTCAGAAATTAAAGCCGTGCCCCACAATGCCAAAGATACGCTTCTTCTATGGGAACATTTTGAAAACCCAAGTTTGAAACAGGGAAATCCCTACCTATCCAGAACTCTCCTCAGATAAGCTCATGATGCGGCTGTGATGCATTTCATACCAATGCTGATTCTTCAGCAGTCTCCTCCAGGCATGTTAGTTTGCTTTTCTTCACAATGTCTGTGTCCTTGGAGGTAGTATAGTTCTTTGATTCCAAATCTTTTACTTAGTATTCTAGTCTGTATTAAATGAGGTAACTTTATCTTGTGTCTTAGCTCTTAGTGTTTACTTTACAGTTTCTGTAGTTATATCTTAAGAAATAAAGTAACCCTGAGTTGAGTATATGCAAGTAAGCAGGAAGTGGTTGTTGAAAATATTTTGGTGGGTTCTCAGGACACTTTTCAAAAAGTCAATAATGAAATATATTGGGCATACTGTAGGCCTCCCACAGGTTGAGAAGGAGTTATGTGAATAAATGCAAAAGCAATTAAAATGTTCTACCATGTTATTTGTCTTTGATTTAAGATAAAGTGAGAGAGCATTTGGGGAATATGAAAAAAATGTATACATATTTATATATTTTTTAATTAATATTTCTTATATATTCCTCACATTCTTCCACTGTGTGGCAGTGCCAAGCGTGCTATTACTTTATCTAGGAAACAGAGATGTAAATGCTGTGTTAATCCACAGCTGGATATAGTGCTCTTGCGCACTCACTCCATACCACAGCACTGACTTTTCATGGTGGTCATCTCTAAAAAGTTTCACATCAGAAACGTACTTAATCCTGAACATGTAGAGACTTAATAAATGTTGCTTTTGAATCATTACAAATGTGAGCAAGACAAAAGCAAGGTAAATCCTGTCCCATACTTCATACTGTGATCTCACAGAAGACTTTTGATCAGATTTTTGTGCCCCAAAGTGGGTTTTTGAGGCTGGTCCACATTTGGTTGAATTTTCAGGCAGAGTTCCATTTTGGGAGGTGCTTAAACTATTTATAACTATAGAAATATTGATTTCTTTTATAATATTAAGGGTATCCTTTCTAAATCTCTTACCAGGATGATCTAAAATCTTGGTTCATTTTTTCATCCATTGGCGTGATTTAAAAAATTAAGTTTACGGGAACTTTGTCTTTTCCAGTGAAGAATTTGCTATACTATACACAAATAGAAAGCTGAACAAAATATATAAGACAGCTCTTCTCAGAAATTGCACACCAGGCAGGACTATGATCCTTGAGAGAAGGGAGAGAGAGGAGACAGAATGCCCAGACACAGGAAAGGGAGGGAGACAGAGAGAGCCCAGCCATCTCACTGATTTGAAGAAACAGAGACTGGAATTTGAGAAGGCTGAGGCAGCTAGAATGTGTGGAGCATAGAACAAGAAAGGAGGGAACTATACAGAAAGAATCCAGAGAGCTGCAAAGGGAACCTCCTGAATATTCATCTGAGCAGTAATTTGCACTTGTGAGGGCTGAAACTTCTGGAAGCTGGGGGAAAAAAACAATGGAAAGTAGAAGGCTTGAAAATAACTGGTACTTAAGCAGGACTCAGGATAGTTTGGATTCTCCTGAGACTGGAGAGGCCTCAAAATATAAAGGATATTGGGTAGAGTATTTAGAGGAGTTACACGTTAGTATTGGCCCGATAGTAAAGGCTGGTCTGGACTCATCCTACAAAGGATAAAAAGCAACCCTTGAAATGATCGCACTGATCTTCAAGTAGCTTAAATACATGGCAGAACAAAGTAAAACACTGATTATTTTTAGGTTGTGTATGTGTTATCAGAATAGAACTGTACAATACAAAGCTTAAGCCCTAATGTAAACTATGGGTTGTGGTTAATAATATAATTCAAATAATAACGCTTTCTCTATCGGTAATAAAGATACCACACTAATGCAAAATGTTAATAATAGGGAAAACTGTGAGAGTGTGGATGATATGGGGGAGCTCTGTACTTTCTGCATGGTTTTTCCATAAACTTACAACTGCTCTAATTTTTAAAAAAAGAGTACAGTGAAACTCCACACTCAGTGCTATGAAATTTACAATGTCTGTCATCCAATTAAAAATTATCAGGCATGCAAAATAACAAGGAAGATATAACCCATAAGTAAGAAAAAAATCATGCTATAAAAAAATTGGCAAATAAGCCAACAGGACATTTAAAAATCCACTATAAATATCAAAATGTCCCTAAGAATGTAAAGAAAAATATGAAGGTGATAAAAAGAGAAATGGAAGTCATTAAAAAGTCCAAAATGGAAATTCTAGAGATGAAAAATACGTATCACAAATAAAAAATACACTGAAAAGGCTTAATATCAAGTTAAAAACTGCAGAAAAAAAGATTAATGAACTTGAAATAGTAGCAATAGAAAATACCCAAAAGTACATATTCAGGGAAAAAGTATTGGTGGGGAGGGGGCACCACTCCTATTTGACAATATCAAGGAGTCTAACATGCATGTAATTAGAATTCCAAAAGGACAGATAGACAGAAAATATATTTGAAGTCATAATGGTCAAATGCTTTCTGTATTTGATGAGAGCAATGAACCCACACATCCAAGAAGCCAGACACTCCCTAAGCAGACTGAGCACAAATAAAGGCAAATCATAAATAAATTGCTGAAAAACAGTGAACAAAAGAAAATATTAAAACTATTAAAAGCAGCACAAGAGAAAAAACACTATATGTAGAGCAACAGTTGTAAGAATTGAAGCAGCCTTATGGTCAGAAATGATGTAAGCCAGAAGACAATAGGATGGCATCTATAAAGTGCTGAAAGAAGGAAAAAAAACAACCAACAAATTTAGATTCAGTGAACTCTCTCTGAAAAATGAAGGCAAGACAAAGACATTTTCAAACAAAATCTTAAAAAATCTATTACCAGTAGACTAACACTACAAGAAATATTAAAGGAAGCAGTTCAGGCAAAAAATAAATGATCCCAGATGGAAATTTTGATCTACAAAAAGGTATGCAGTTGGGATAGTAAGTAGGTAAGAATAAAATACATTTTTCTTATTTTAAAATATTTTTTAAAAATATTGAATGTTAAAAGCAAAACTACTAACAGTGCAGTTTGGGAGTTAAAATATATTTAGAATTAAAATATATGACAGCAGTAGCACAAAAATGAAGGGGAGTAAAAAGGAGTATTGTCTTATACTGTATATAAGGTGGTATAATATTATACCTAGAACGACCCTTAAACGAGAGAAACAAAGGGCTAATATGCCAAAAGAGAACATGAGGTGAAAACCAAAAACATGCTCAAGTAATCTAAAGAAAGCAGGAAACAAAGAAGAAAAAATGCAATATAAAATTAAAAAAACAGAAGGGACAAATAGAAGATAACAGCAAGATGGAAGACTTAAATGCAAACATATTGTTAGTTTCATTAAAGACAAATTTAAACACTCCCATTAAAAGGAAGATATTGTCAGATTGAATTTTTTAAAAGAGTAAGACTAGTTACACGTGTCTATAAGAAACCCACTTTAAATGTAAAGATACCCGTAAGTGAACAGTAAAAGGATGGAAAGAGACTATACACACTTAGTAAAAATAAAACTGGAGTCGTCATGTCAAAATCAGATGAAGCAGACTTCAGAACCAGTAATGTATCAAATATAAAGAGACAACCTTCACAATAATAAACAGATCAATTTAGAAGACATACAGATTTGAAATGACTAAGCACCTATTAAAAGACAATTCAAAGATGAAATAGACAAATCTATAACATTAGCTGGCAATTTCAACTTCCTCTACCAGTATGTGATAGAAAAGGCAGATGAAAAATAAGTTCATGATAGAGAAGACTTGAACAACAAAATTAACAACTTTACCTAATGGATATTTTAAGAATACTGCGCCTAGCAATAGCAGAACATACATTATTTTCTAGTGTACAGAACTTCTCTTGAGTTCATAATCTGGACCATAAAATGAGTCTCAAGGAATCTAGTATGATTGAAATCATGCAGTGCATGTTCTCTGTCTACATCAGAATTAAATTAGATGCCAGTAACAGAAAGATAACTGCAAATTAGTTACATATTTGGAAATTAAATGACATATTTCTAAATATCTATGTGACTAAAAAGGGAATTGTTCTAGTTTGCTAGCTGCCAGAATGCAACACACCAGAGATAGATTGGCTTTTAATAAAAGGGGATTTATTTCATTAGATCTTCAGAGGAAAGGCAGCTAACTTTCAACTGAGGTTCTTTGTTACACAGGAAGGCACAGGTGATCTCTGCTGGCCTTCTCTCCAAGCCTCTGGGTTCCAACAACATTCTCCAGGGTTATTCCTTTCTGCATCTCCAAAGGCCTGGGATGAGCTGCGAGTGCTGAGATGAGGCAAGCTGAGCTGCTTTGGCTGTGCTACATTGAGCGCTCTCATTTAAGCACCAGCCAATTAAATCAAACATCATTCATTGCAGCAGGCACGCCTCCTAGCTGACCTGCAGATGTAAGCAGCAAACAGAAAAATAAGGCAGTCCTTAATGCAAAACTTGGATATAGAATGAGCAAAAATCCTTGGCAGTTAATTTTACAGGATTATTGAAACTGGTAAGCTACTTTCAGCTTTTCTCCAGTGAAATGATAAAAATAAATCAGATTTTATCAATGTGCTTCTGGAAAAAAAAACATTCTTTTGAGAAATAAAAAAGTAAAGCTAAAACATAGGCTTTGTAGTAATATTTAAAATATTTTATCTTTCAGACTAGGTTGAAAACACTTGCTGGTTTGAAAACATCATTTTTATGTGGAACTCCCTGTTGCAAATATTCAAATAGTTGCTGGTTGTTTGGGGAATAAATTGTTGTTGTAAAATGTGTATTAGAGAGAAAGGAGAAAATGCAAGAACTATTCATCATTTAATGATTATTTACCTAAGTGACTGGAAGATTGTCTTTAATTTGATAATGTTATTTTTTCCTGGTTGTTCCTGGGAGAGAGATTCCCCCCTTCTCAATTGCCTCATTCTCATTCTAACTTCATCGTTTCCAGTGTTGTCCATATTCACACACAGCAGGGAGGAGAATAATTAGGAAATGCAAGCCTAAGTGATAGTATCAAAAATCAGTTCTAACCATTCCTTTACTGCTGCAGTGACTGTGTTGATTCCAAAGATAATAGTTATATTTATTATTAGGGGTATATATAACTATACCAGCAATCTGTTTTGTCTGGCTTATATTTTTTAAATCAGATTGGTATTCATGGACTACATAGCTATTCTGCTTCGTCAGCCTTTTATTTTATTTTTAAAATATTGCAGGATTACTGGTCTCCTTCTCTTTTTTAGCCTAGCCTATTTTATTATTGTAATATGGGAAAATTTCCCTTGGAAAATGCTGCCAAGGTTATAGATTTGATTTAAAACTTGAATCAAAGAAAAGTGTCAGGACCTTCCCTGAAAGCTTCCACAGACACGTGTGCTAGCTTCATTTTTGTGTGTGTATGAGGCAGCTCTCTTAATTTTATCATCTCTGGTGCATTAAAGTTTTTTATTTTAAATTGTAGGAAATCAGAGAACCACTGCAGCATTTGCCATAGATTTCCAAACCTTTGTGGCCATTCAGTTTCATAACAGATGACTTATAGCTATATAACAAATCACCCCAAAACATAGTGGCTTAAAATAAGAGTAATCATTGATTCGCTCAAATTTCTGCAGTTAGCCTGGGCTCAAGGAGGTGGCTTATCTCTGCTCCATGGGGTGTCAGCTGAGCAAACATGTGTTTGCAGTCATCTGGCATCTTGACTGGGTATGGAGAATCCAAGATGGTCTTATGTGCATATGTCTGGCACCTTGTCTGTGACAGCTGGCATGGATGATGACTGGCTTGGCCTCTCTTTCTTCGAAGTGGTCTTTTATCTTCCAGGTTCTCTTGTTTATATGGCTTCTAATTGACAAGGGAGCTGGCTTGAGCCTCCTTGGATAGAACCTCAGAGCAGCAAGAAAGCAAAGGCAGAAGGCGAAATGTTTGTTAAGGTTTAGGTCCAGAAATGGTATGTTCTAGTTTGCTAGCTGCCAGAATGCAATATACCAGAAACAGAAAGACTTTTAAAAAGAGGAATTTAGTAAGTTGCTAGTTTATAGTTCTAAGGCTGAGAAAATGTCCCAATTAAAACAAGTCAATAGAAATGTCCATTCAAAGGTATCCAGGGAAAGATATCTTGCTGGTATCCAGGGAAAGATATCTTGGTTCTTTCAAGAAGGCTGATGAAGTTCAAGGTTTCTCTTTCAAGTGAGAAGGCACACGGTGTACAGTCACAGTTTCTCTTACAGCTAGAAGGGTACATGGTGAGCATGGCGCCATCTGCTAGCTTTCTCTCCTGACTTCCAGTTTCATGAAGCTCCCCAAGAGGCATTTTTCTTCTTCATCTCCAAAGGTTGCTGGCTGTGGACTCTGCTTCATGGTGCTGCAGCATTCTCTGTTCTCTCTGAATCTCCTATACTCTAAAATGTTTCCTCTTTTATAGGACTCCAGTAAGCCAATCAAGACCCACCCAAATGGGTGGAGACACATCTCCCCTAATCCAGTTTAACAACCACTCTTGTTTGGGTTACATCTCCAGGGAGATGATCTAATTACATACAGTAGTGAATAGGGATTATTCTGCCTTTATGAAATGGGATTTAGATTAAAACATTTCTAGGGGACATATATCTTTTCAAACCAGCACATGGTAGAATATCACCTCTGCCATATTCTGTCAGTCTAAGAAATTCATATGAGAGTGCACTATCCGAGGGAAGAAATCAGGAAGGCGCGGCTTATTTGGAGCCATTTTGTAACAATAAACCCCAGTTACCCTGAGGAATGTTTCACAGCTTCATGTCAGTTGTGGAAATAATAAATTCTACACATTTTTCAAGTTCTGCAACCATCCAAAATCAACTCACTCTTCCTGCACAAGAACTTCACAGTAGTCAGCCAATAAACCACAGAAGAAAGAATGACTCTGCCTGAATAAAGTATGGAAGGAACCCTCTAAATGAATGTATGCTTAGCGAAGAGTTGGCTGATGAAATTAAGAAGTCAGATAAAAGTGGGGAGACATAAAACAAATTATACATAATCTGAAACATTTCATTTTTAACCTAAAATGAGCAAATGCACATTCATTCACCAATCTTTTAATGGCAGGCCAAGGACTTTCCTTTCAGTAAGATATCATTGGTTGGCATGCCAATCATGTCTCTCACCCACACAGAATTCAATGTCAATTGTTTAAATAACTTTTTAATCATGATGTATCTTTATACATCACTTAAGTTTTCATAGAAATAACTATTTTTACACTTATCTTTTTAATTTATAGAATTTTGATAAAAGGTACAATTGAAATAAATTCAGCTGACTCTTAGAGGCAGGCTACTCAAAGCAACAGGAGCAGATGTGTTCCATTTTACTAGAGAGAGTTAGGTTGTAGGTGTCCATCAATATGTTTTACAGAGGGAATGGGGAATAGGTGAAATATATTCATCATTGGCAAATTAACACAAACTGTGGTTTTACTATTATTCAAGTTCCCTGCCTGATTCAATTGTCTCATGTACATTAATTAGCTATAGGCTGATCATCAAGAGCCCTGCATCTAAGAATGTAAAATAAAATCCTCTATTGCCTGGTGGTCAGGAAGGCCTCAGTGCTGTCACCAGAAAATTACCCATGTTCACCCTTTTTCAAACTCTACTGCCATGCAGCCCTGCTGTACCCAGCAGTATTGCTGATGTGCCCCCAAGTTTTTGGATATCAGCCATGTGCAGGATCCATCAACATAAAAGAACTGTGAACAGCAGTTAACCAGAAGACTATTTTCTTCTGCTGAAGTGTTGCTTACATAATAAAAATATATAAGCCAAATAAGGTTTATTTTTTCCCCTTATATTGTGGACAAACAAGGGATATGTAACCATGCCCTGTGGGAGACTGAAATGTATTTAGGCAGGCACAGGATTTGTGAGATGGTTTGGTCAGTTCTCATTACTGACTTTTTGAACAGAAAATCCAAGCTGAAGAAAAATGCATTCAAAGGGTTTGAGGTCCTTTATCTGCTGTTTTCTATTGGTAAACTAAAAGGAAAGAAAGAATGTGCTTTTAATGCTCCTGTACGAAAGGAGTTGCCACTCACTTTTTAATTGCTAACACATGGGAAAGGAATGGATTAAAATTGTTTTGATTAAAAGTCCTTTAATACACAAAGTGGAGACTTTTCATAGAGTTGTGTCCACTAAAGAGGACTTTGTCAACCCCATTGTAGGAAAATTCCATTAGATGCTGGTAAATGTATACTGAGCAAGCAAAGTTAATACATGAATGGATACTGAAGAAATACCGTATTGTTTGAGTTGTAAGGAAATTTTTAAAATTCTAATCTCTGTTAAAAATTAACCTACTGCTCAATGATATCCTATGATATTTACTAAGATAATTTTATTATAATTCTTAATGATAACTGTTAGTCAATAAAATTTGTGGAGTTTGGTCACTAAAAATTAGAATTCACTGGATAGTACAAAAGAATTTTACACAGTTTATTTGAATAAAAATTTAAAATAACTTTTTTGTGACTACATGAGGACATGCATACCAGCTGGCTAGTAATTCTGGAAGAATTAAAATACCAATGCCATTTGTTAACCAGAGTATAGAAGACTTCCTCTGTTGGATTCATGTTTCTATTTTGAGACCCACATACAGAACCTAAAATATCCTTTATGATAGCACAATTAGAAACTCGAAATTATTTCTGTCTCTTCTTGTCGATATAAAATTATATTCTCACTATATGCACTATGTTAATTCAGTATGGCAAAGTAACAAATGTTTGCTAAATCAAAGAAATTAAATATCATTTAATTTTTTAAATGAACTGGAATTTTAGTTCACAGTGGTCATACTTGTAAAGCCCCCGCCTCACCCACCATGAGAGGCAAAGCCTTTCTGTTCGTAGGCATGCTTCACACAGTCTGCCCTTTCCCTCTCTGTCACCTGGTCTACTGCTTTCTTCTTTGCTCCTCACCTTGGGCTCCTTGCCGCTCTTGATACGGGACTGCACAGTCCTGCCTCTGAGCCTTTGTACTTACTATTCCCTGATACTTTATCCCCAACACCTGCAGGACTCACCTCCCCACCTCCTCAGGTCCCATCGTCTTCTCCGTGAGGCCTTCCTTGACCATATTATATATACACCCCACCTCCCAGCATCCCCCCCAACCCCGCCATTTGTTTTTATCTGTGGCTCTTATCACCCTCTGATAATCTTACTTATTATTTTATTAATTGTCTTTCTCTTTCTGATAGAAGGCAATCTCATGCATGCATTTACCCATTAATATAACTATGTTTTGTGTTTTTGTTGCAGTACAACCCCAGACACTGAACCCAAATCAGAGTTCACAGACCACCTGCTTCAGACTCTATGTTAGTTAATTTGAGAATTCAAATTCCTGTGTAACAACCCAGACCCACTATTTGACACACTCTGAGAAAGGGGTCCTATATATTTTGAACAAATTTATGCGTTCCTTAAATACCTTCCTTTGAAGTTAATTAAGACCATGTTCTCTGTGAGTGCACCTCAGGAGAGATCCTGTTTTCTGTCCTGGGTTCTGGCTGTTTGCTCCTTAAAGGGACAAAAGATTTATGCGGTTAGTGTGGTGATCTGGACATATTAACTTTAGGAAGGGTGGTTTTTGCATTACAAATTCATATAGGATATTAGAGAAAACTAGTTTCATTACAAAAAATTATATGAGTTTTCCAGAAAAGTTATTTTTTGACAGAAGGGTATTTGCCCGTGAATCGAGTTTGCCCAGATGGAAGAAAAAGGAAAGGCCACATTTTCTTCTGTGTTCTAACAGGATAACATTTGGTGGTTGAAAATGTCATAATCCCAGAATATTCAAGTTGCCATAGTTTTCATAATTCTTATAGGTGTAAATGGACACAGAAAGATTTTTTTTCTGGCTCTTTCGTCATTTTCTCCCCCCATGAAAGAACTTTTCAGAACTCAAGTTTTCAGAGAGGGTTAAAATGAATACTCTAACTTGTCTACTCAGGGGCTGTGGGTGGGAGGTAGGGAAGAGTTCCTCCTCAGAGGCCAAATATGGGCCTCTTAAATGGAATTCCTGTCCTATCCGAATTCCTGAAGTGGGGGAGGTGCAGGATATGCACCCTCCACAGAACCTACTTACTTTGGGGTCCCTGGCTCTATCACACAGAGATGGAGGGTCCATGGAGGACCTCTGGGTTATGTGACTCAGCTGTGTCCGCACCCTAAAGAACCAGGCAAGGCAGAGCCCTGGTTCTGTTTCACTCTTGTGCTGTTCTCATCTTCCCAAATACCCTTTTCTTCTCTGCTCTCAGCAGCCTTCTACCCACTCCCATCCATCAAGATATCATCCATTATTTCTCTAACACTAACTCGGTGACATGCGAGGCAGCTTTCTCTTGTACTGTGTACTTCTAGATTTGAAGGATGAGTGACCCTCTCTATTCCAAGAATGTGAGAATAGTATCTGTCAAGAGCTCACTCCAAACTTTGTCAATTTTTCGTTATTCAAAACAGATGATCTTTACAGACACATGAGCTATTTTTCTTGAAGCCTCTCTGATATGCTCAGCTCAAGTGGAATTCCAGGCACACTCAAATTTAAAAATCTACATCTAAAGTTACAATAACGTCCGAAGTCCTGTGTGGTTCTGTGTGACAGATCAGCATGCTTATAGAGTCCATGTAGTCATAATACTTCATAGCATGACTAGTGCTCTGGTTTGTGATTGACACAAGGAAAGGACAGTGGTGGTGGGAGAAGTGTGTCCTCCTCAGTGACTGCCTTCTGGGGATATTGGTTCAGAATGTGGAGACAACCACATTTAATGCACCATTGTAAATGCATAGTAGTGAATGCTTTGTCACAAGCCATGTCATTGATTTGCACAGCAGCCCAATGAGCTGTTATTGGTCCTATTTTTATAGGGAAGGAAATTTAAACACAAGCATAAATCCAAAATCACAGAGCTAAAAAGTGTCATAATCAGAAAGTACCTAGGACGTTTGAATCCAAATTCACTTTTCTTTCCATTTCTTCAAAGCAGTTTCCCATCAGTCCTGTTATAAAAGCTGAGGTTCATTATCCTCACTCTTAGCCACCAAAAATGTTTAAATTATGTCATTGTCTTCCATTTAAAAGAGCAGAAAAGAGTAATAATGCACATGAAGAAGAATTTTATTCAATAAAATCTCCACCCACTGGTACTTAAAGAATTAATCCCTCAGCTATCAGGACAATTTATTTAATTACAATGACGCATTTCCCTGGTTTTACTGTTCATTGTTTTGGAGAATAAACAGAGTAGACTCTTGCTAGGTCATTCCTAGAGATCTTCTGTTCTTTACTCATCGTGTGAGGTCATATTATTTAATAGACCATTCTAAAGTCCACTTGAGAGAGTGTCACATTTCCTTAAATCACCTATAAGTTTTTCCAGGTCTATCTATTATGGGCCAGGACTATGATTAGAACAAAACGTAAGTATCTGAATTATTAATAACAATTTCAAATAATGAAGAACCAGGCCTGTAGGATTGCCTCCTCTTACCTGATAATTCAAATGTCATGAGAAGAGTTAAGTTTAAGCTAAGATTGCTGACCAAATGCTTTCCGGTGATAAAGAAAGATCAAGGCATTTAATGAATGGCAGAGATTAATGTGGGAGAGGTAGAGTTTCTTTGGGTACTTTTTTAGTCCTGTGAAAGTCAGGTTGATGAATTTCCAGTCATTTTTTCCTCTTTGATTTTTTTTCCCTAAACATCAAATAGAAACAAATATCTTGTCTTAAGCATAACTTGAAGTAAATTGCTGTGTGGGAATGGCAATCAGACAAATCACAATGTACAGATTCAGAAAGGAAATTGCAAAGGAGCACATATTTCAGTAAGAAATTTCAATAAGAAATTGCCCAAATCTCTGACTTTTAACCAGATTATACAAAATCTAAAGGAAATGACTGAAATCAAATATAAAACTAAACTTTAACCTATAAATTTCCTCAGCAAGTAACCTTTGTTTATTGTCTGAATTATAGCCCCATTTTATTGGTTTACAGATTCTAGCCTGTGGCTCTTGAGTTGAAGTTAAGAATAGTAGAGCTGAATGTGTGTTATGGTTTAACTTACATTTTGCTATAAAACTTAGTAAGCCATTTATATACTTTTTAATGCTATCAATCCTAAATTGGCTTTCCATAATGCCATAATTTTCAAGCATGTAATATTTATTTCATATTATAAGAAACAAATTCCCTGGTTAAAAAAGAAATCTTAGTAGCTCAGTTTCCTGAAACTGAGTTTAATTTGACTTCTATCTTTGAGAACTAGTCCCCCAAAGCTGGATAGATTGGCCATTGAAACACAGCAGGGTAATTTTCTCAGTCAAAGATTTAATTAGTAGCTCCATATTTTCAATTTCTTCAGTGGGCTATTCTACCTAAATTTGAATTGCATTGTATTTTTTGAAAACTCATAGATTTATAGAAGCCATTGGCCTCCTTGCATTTCCTTTTAAGAACAATTCTTAATAATACCACTGAGGTAGTAATAACATGTATTTTTTTGATGGTCTATAGCTTACTTAATTTCCTCCATCCTTGACTTCCTCAACTATAAAAGAGGGACAATAATAATTTTTCCTTAAAGAATTGTGAAGAGTAGGGTGGTGCAACGGTGGCTCAGTGGCAGAATTCTAGCCTGCCATGCCAGAGACCTGGGTTCAATTACTGTAGCCTGCCATGCTAAAAAAAAAAAAAAAAAATTGTGCAAAGTAAATTATCTAAAGTGCAGAAAACCAATTTATAAATTGTAAAATGTAATACAAATGAAAGGTATTAATACCCTTGTCATGGCTTATTTACACCTATTACTTTGTCCCTGCCTTCCATTTTTCCCTTAGTGCATCCATCCTTTCAAGTATTATTTTATAGTCACATGTTGTAGAGACACTGGCTGAATCCAAGGGCATAGCAATGTCGTTGTTTAGCAGTTTTACTGGTTGTGTTTCAAGACATGCTACTAGATACAAATTACGATCCCTTTAAATGATCAAAGAGTTGTACATATTAAGCTGTGCTGGTTTGAAGGTATTATGTACCTCCAGAAAAGCCATGCTTTAATCCTGATCCAATCTTGTGAGGGCAGCCATTTTTTTTTCATCTTGATTCAGTATGGTAGGTTGGAATCTTTTGATTAGATTGTCTCCATGGAGATGTGACACACCCAATTGTGGGTATGACCTTTGATTAGATGGAGATCCGACTCCAGCCATTCCAGGTGGGTCTTGGTTAGTTTACTGGAACCCTTTAAAAGAGGAAACATTTTGGAGAGAACCAGAAATGACAGAAACCTCAGAAATGGCAGAAGCCTCAGAACCCACAGAGAGAGAGCTGATAGAAACTTCAGAGCAGAGATGATACAGGTGCTAACACTTGGAGAAAAGAGACACAGATGTTTGGACATGCTTGGAGCCCAGCAGATGTCACTATGAGATGTTAAGCAAGCCAGAACGTGGAGAGAGTCAAGGGAAGCTAAGAGATGAACGTCAGCCCCAGAGAAGCAAAGTGAGGAACCCCCATATGAACAGAGGCTGAAAACAATGGAGCTCAGGAGCAAGGGACCAGCAGATGCCAGCACCATGACTTCCCAGCTAAGAGAGGTGTTCTAGACCCATCAGCGTTTCTTGAGTGAAAGTAACCTCTTGTTAGTGCCTTAACTTGGAAACGTACACTTCCTTAGAACTGTAAACTTGTAACTTATTAAATTCCCTTTTTAAAAGCCTTTCCATTTATGGTATATTGCATTCCAGCAGCTTAGCAAACTAGAACATGAGCTTTTAAATTTTCTAACATTTTAATTAAAAAGATTACAATTCGCAAGGGATTAGAGATTCTTTCCATGACAACTAATTTCTTCTTTTTCCCTTCAGGACATTAAGCTGTATTATGTATGTTTGTATTATGAATTATATTAATTTTTATAATTGGCTTTCAAAAGTAAGTCCCCTCAAGAGACTGGGGAAAAATGTTGAACTATTAAATTTCCCCATCTGGGGAATTCCTGATATTCTCTCAAGCTTTAGGGACTCTCAATTTGATAAGCCAAGCCCTCAATCTTGAGGCTTGCCCTGATGAAATGTATTTCTGCAAGGATGAAACTAAGCCCTCTTATAATTATGTCCAAGAGTCACTCCTCAGAGAACCTCTTTTGTTGCTCAGATGTGGCCTCTCTCTCTAAGTCAACTCTGCAAATAAACTCGTTGCCATCCCCCCTACATAGGAAATGACTCCCAGGGTTTAAATCTCCCTGGCAATGTAGGATATGACTTCCAGGGATGAGCCTGGCCCTGGTATCATGGGATTGAGAATGCTTGCTTGACCAGAAGGGGAGAGATAAATGAAACAAAATAGTTTCAGTGACTGAGAGATTTCAAATAGAGTTAAGAGTTCATTAGTGTAACTAGGGGTTACTCTTATGTGAGCTTCAACCAGATATTGCAAATTGCCATGGTCTGCCAAGTCCTATCCAGCAATATTCCTCAAAACCCTAAAGAATAGCCTGTGTCTATCTAAGACTCCATAAAAAGTTTACCTAGTAAGTTTATTTTTTCAGAAACTGAAGGCCTTCAGATTGTTCCTATGTCAGATAAGCCCTGAAACCCAGAGGTTCCAGTCTCTCCAAGGACATCAGCCAGTTTCATTCCTCTACCCCATAAGATTGACGCCCCTTCTTTACAGCAAGAAGAAGTTAAAATGGTCAGTGCCCACATATCCCTGAAGACTGAGAGAATGATCAAATGAGAGGAAGGAGGTATAACTGAGAAATTACGATTTAGCAAATGATTATGACTACTGACTCATTATATAGATATTCCTTTTTAGTTTCTAGTGAAGAACAGCCAGAAGGAAATACCTGAAATTGTTGAACTGTAATCCAGTAGCCTTGATCTTTGCTAATAATTGCATAACCGTATAGCTTTTATCATGGGACCACATGATTGTAAAAACCTTGTGCCTGCACTCCCTTTATTTAGTGTATAGGTAGATAAGTAATAAAATGAAGACATGCATAGAAAATAATAATAATAATAATAATAATAATAAAAGGTCAGAAACATGGAGAAATACTCCTACATAAACTACTGTACTACTTAAATAAACTTTCATCAATTGTAACAAATGTAGCTACTGTTAAAAAATAGTTGAATTATTAAAAAACACATTAATATAGTCATAAAAAATTGTGTTTTTTAATAATTCAACTATTTTTTAACAGTAGCTACATTTGTTACAATTGATGAAAGTTTATTTAAGTAGTACAGCTTTAAAATTCAATTCACAGTCTTGGAGTGGCTAGAATGAAAAACCTGAAATTGTGTGGAACTGTAACCCATACCAAACTTTGAAATCTGTTCTAGAACTAATTTTTAAAGTGTACTTTGAAATTGATTACTTTTTTTGTATATATATTTCATGATAAAAATGTTTAAAAAATCAAATCACAGAAGAAAATGAAAAATTAATACAAGAGAGTCCCTATAAACAAAATAACGTGGAATAAGACTACAACAAAGAAAACATAGTGACTGTTCATACTGAACTACAAAAGTGGATTGAAAAGTACCAGTCTACTCCTGTTCCGTGAAGCATTTGTTGAATTATGAGTGGGGCACTGTTTTCTTTTGTAAAGGAAATAGGGAATGATTATTAGCAGGAGTATGACCTACCCGTAGAAATCAAAATCTACATAAGCTTAAATTTATTCTGACAGACAGTTCTTGAATTATTCATCTTTCTAACAGAAAATACCCCAACCCCTGATTCTCCTGGAGACCTCAGGCCCTAATGTAATTCAAACACATGTTTAAAGAGAAAACATACAAAGTGGGTATTATCTTTGCACAAGTCTGCAATAAATTAAGGAGGTGTATGTCTTAAGAAAGAGTTACCTTATAGAAAATCAAAATCAAAGTGTTACTTTTCCTGACCGGGTTGTTGAAAAATCTCTTTAATAAAATTGAGATTTGCTTCATAACTCATTCAGAGCTTGCATGTGATTAGGTGAAGCCCAAAGGGATTTTCACTAATCAGATACCTAGGGAGAAGATATTGCTTGCAGACATTTAGCATTATCAGGAACAAAAAATGTCTTCACATTCTCCAGATGGAAGATCCTTCACCCCAAGGAACTTCCACCACCATATCAATGAATTGCTCTAAATACTAGTAATCCATTCCTCGACAGTTTGGGCTGTTTGTTGGGACAAAGACTCTACTTTGATTCTAGCCGTCATGAAGTCCTCTCCCTATAACTTCATGATTCCACAGCTGCACACTGTCTCTGAGCACACATTATATTAAAAGTGGCCTCTGCTCACAGAGTTTATACTGGTTGCTCTGTCCTTGGGAAAGGCTTTCCGAAATGGCCTTTTCTGTGACAAAATGAAAGGAGGAATCTGTCCCAGGTATGTTCTATATTACTGTTTGTCATCAAGGAAAAAAACCTGCATGGGAATCACTCTTACCATGTCCACTGGAAACCCCTAAATCTTTTAGAGGGCAATGTGTGATGTGCTCTTGCATCCACTTCCAAGAAGCAGAGAATAATCCTTAAACAGAGGTTATTTAGAGAGTTTCTAGGGCAAGGTGTGAGTGGGTAGAAGAAGGTGTTGTGCCTGTATCCGCATCTCTTATGTTCGCTAGCTGCCTCTCAGAGATGATGCCTCAGAGACGCCACCTCTTAGTTGCCATCTATAGTGTGGTTGGGACAATAAGAGGGCTCTTAAACTGTCTTTGCCGATTAAAGACATCCAGAGAGAAGCAGCAGGGCATTCTGTGTCTCGGTGTCTTTTCTTTGTCCCGCCGCTTCTCATATGTCTCTCAAAAAATAGCTTCTAGCTCTCTTTTTGTGGAAGCCTTTTAAGCGGCACAGTTCTTCCTTGTTAGTTAAGAGGAACATTTCTCAACAAGTCTTTCTGAAAATACAAATTCTGAGGGATGTCCATATTTAGGAGATTCAGGAAATGATAGGAAATGTAACTTGTCTTCCTTGGTCTTTCAATAGAAACTCCTTCTGTCTCCAAATTAAATCACTCTTCCTAGATGGTGCAAAATGGGAGGCCAAGCATGGCATTTAATTGACAAGAGGCTTGACAAGGATTTCGGCTATTCTGCATTATTTCTATTAGCTTGGGTGACATAGATGGAGAGGACCTATTAAGTGCCAGATACATCTACTCTAAATGTAGGAGAAACAAGGTAATGTGCTGACTTGGCTTCTTTATAGTTTTGAGTTAAAGAAGTCATTGATTTCCTTGATTCCTTAATAGGTGCAAACTTTGTTTACCGCTGTACAGCCAATCCTCCTTTGCATCTGATTTTGAACATTGGGAATGTTGGCCTGTTTGTTTTTTTTTTTCCTCACATAATTGTGCATCAATTAATATTTTAAAAGGTAATTTGCCCGAATTTCAATGCTGGAAGGGATGGTCTGATAGGAGAAGAAGGGGAAAATGAAAAAAAAAAGAGTTATGAGAAAGAGCCATTTTGGTAAGAAAATTTAATTTTATTGGCAGAAAGTTTGTATACCTTCCTTTCTCAGTAATGGCGATCCTTCACCCAAGGAACTTCCACCACCTTGTGTAATTAGAGAGCCCTGTATGACCAGGTGACAATAGTTCAACCAGCCCAGAAAGTGAGCACCTAGTCAATGAGTAGTTTCTAAAGCAAGAACTTGAATATAATTATAGGCCCAAGCAGTCTCAATTTTATTAAATCCTGGAAGCTTTTACCTAATAATGCATTATTGAGAGATGTGCTTACAATACTGTATATAATTAGATCATCTCCCTGGAGATGTAGCCCAATCAAGAATGGTTGTTAAGCTGGATTAGGGGAGATATGTCTCCATGCATTTGGATGGGTCTTGGTTGGTCTACTGGAGTCCTATAAAAGAGGAAATATTTTGGAGAATGAGATTCAGAGAGAGAGGAGAGTGCTGCAGCAGCACCACGAAGCAGAGTCCACCATCCAGTGACCTTGGAAATGAAGAAGGAAAATGCCTCCTGGGGAGCTTCATGAAACTGGAAGCCAGGAGAAGAAGCTAGCAGATGAAGCCATGTTTGCTATGTGCCCTTCCAGATGAGAATGGAACACTGACCATGTTCACCATGTGCCTTTCCAGATGAGTGAGAAACTCTGTGTTCACCATGTGCCATTCCACTTGAGAGAGAAACTCTGAACTTCATCAGTCTTCTTGAACCAAGGTATCTTTCCCTGGATGCCTTAGATTGGACATTTCTATAGACTTGTTTTAATTGGGACATTTTCTCGGCCTTAGAACTGTAGACTAGCAACTTATTAAATTCCCCTTTTAAAAGTCATTCTGTTTCTGGTATATTGCATTCTGGCAGCTAGCAAACTAGAACAAGAGGTTACTCATTTTAAACCTCTGTGTCGATGATTTTCTTATTGCAGTAGAATGCACCAGGGTTTGTTTTTAATAAAGGAATGTATGGACAAAAGAGTAAGTGAACCGTGCCTAATTTAGGGCTTTCTCTTCAACCATGGAAAATGTACAATGTGCTCTTGTAACCACTTCCAAGAAGCAGCAAAGTAATGCTTAGACATAAACTGTCCAACCATGGACACAAAGGCAAAGATATATTATCAGATGTATTGTCAGAGGGTTCACCAGCAAGATCCTCTATAAAAGTGGGCCATTTTCAATTTGGGAGGCAGTAGAACATCAAGGGTCGTCATTGTAATTTTAAGAATTTCTTCCCTTCTCAACTCTGTATTAGTTAACAGTGCCACAGCCTCTTCCTAGGGCAAAACAATTAGGGTTTTCCAATATGGGGAAGATATACTATTCATCTGAAATCATTCTTTCCCTTGTTAGTCAAGAACATTCTCAAGAGGTCTTTCTGAAAATACTAATTCTAAAAATGTCCATATCTGTTATTTAATTGAGGGTGGGGGTGGGGGAGTAGGGGGCAGTTCCCTGGTCAAATCAATTTAGGAATTGCAGAGTTAAACAAAGTAAATAGATTTCTTTTATCATAAGGGCGTGCTAATGTGCCCTGTGAAATATTTAAGAAAGAAATACGGTTACAGCATTGTCCAAGGACTGATTTATTGGAGAAAGCATTTCTCAAGATCAGCATTACAAGGAGTACACTCTGTGGAAAAATATACAGGACTATAACTCAGTTATAATGCCCAGTTTGTGCTGTAAATAAGAAACAAAAGGAATGAGATCAGTAGTGGTCACCTTTGCTCTTAGGAGTGGTGTTTGGTTTCCACTGGCTGCTATGCTTAATGCAATTAGGTGATTGAGGACTGAGTTAGATTTGTAGTTCTACATCTTGTGTTTTTATTAATAAAAATTGTAGACATGTGGGTGATGTTGTTAGAGATAGTAGTGGTAGTGATGGGGTTTAACTTCCAGACTAATCAGGACAAAAACAACATAAATAAAAACAGAAGTTAAAAAATGCTGAAATCAAAGAAAAGCAGTGAAATGTTATATATGTCTTTTGGGAGCTGACAAGTCACACAAATAATGAAATGGTTTCCATTTGTATAAACTGGACGGCAAGGAAGGCGTTCAATAGCTTTTGTGCATGTTATAGTGCTTACCTTTTGTCCCTTGCATTTACTAACTGAAAAGTGATTGTTTCTTTAACTGAATTAAAGCAATTCATTAGAAATTCAGTCATCACACATCAAGCTATCATAAGGGTCTGCTTTATTTACAAAGATGAAATATTAAAATTAACATTGAACTGTTCTCTAAAATGTTTTGAGTTTAAAGCTTCAGAAAAAATACAAATATCTTGAAGGGATTTCTTTTAAAATTCAAAATATGGTAAACTAATTTTAATGAAGCAATAAGAATAGTTTTTCCTTTTTGTTTGTAAATGTTTCTGTCCCATCAGAGTAAGTAATTATTCTAGAAATTCTAATTATTTTAAGCAGTATAATTTTCTTATCCCAGTCCATTCCTGCCTTCAGTTCTATCTTTGGTTAATGTTTTGTCAAAGGTTCTCTCTTGTTGTTAATAGGTTGCTTGCATTCTTCTAGCCTCTTGTTAATAAGAGTTGACTTAATTGTCTTGGTAACTTCAGGATAATGTATCTTCTTTTCCTACTTATTTGATCCCTGATTCTTAGAGTCATATTCACAGAGAGGCTTTTGCCTTATAATAATGTGTCTGGCGTGTATGTGTACATGTGTTCATGTGTTTTTTTAGTTCCATTAAGAGGAAGCATTGGTGTTGGTTAATCATGGGACAATTTTAATTTAGTATATGGTGATAGCATCCATCATGGGTCTGTAGTAAGTTTTATGTTAAAAAAAAAAAAAGGCCTTATCTGTCACCATGGAATATAAAGAGGTGACATACCACACAAAAATAAATGCCTTACTGTACAATTAAATAAGATTTAAAGAGTATAAATCAGTAAAAATACAAAATACAATTTGAAAACCAGGTACTATTTGATGAAAACTGAAAATGATCATCAAGAAAATGCATTCTGAGGCAGAAACATTATTTTAGTGCCAGGAAACTCCTTCTGAAAATAAAAGGAAATCAAAAGATGAAAGAAAAATGAGTATAGTTATTGTGGTATTTATTTAAATTGCAGGAATATATGGTACTTATAATTTTATTCTACTGCTCTTAGGCTTTATGGCTGCTTATTTCTTCTTGTGTAGTTCTAAGGACTCATTTTTCTTCTTTTCCTTTTTAAAACATTTTGTTGAGATATATTTACACACATACAGTCTATCCAAAGTATACAATCAGTGGCTCACAATATCATTACATAGTTGGGTATTCATCATCATGATCATTTTTAGGACATTTGCATCACTCCAGAAAAAGAAATAAAAAGAAAAAAGGAAAAACTCAAACATTCCATACCCCTTACCCTTACCCTTCATTGACCACTAGTATTTCAATCTACCCAATTTTATTTACCCCTTATCCCCCTCTATTATTAATTTATTTTTATCCATATTTTTTTACTCATCTGTCCATACCCTGGATAAGGGAGTATCAGACACAAGTTTTCAAAATCATATGGCTAAGGACTCACTTTTAAAAGTAATTACTATTTCTCGATATGTTCTATTTAGCACTTACACAATTGAAAGTTTGGAAAAATTTCTTAGCATGCCTTTTTAGATCGCTGGATCATACGATATAATGAAAAACTGATTTCAAGTATCATGCGGTTGTGTATTTTTTATGTTTGGCTAATCCTTTTCCAGGAAGCCAGCTTTAATAGCCTGGCTACAAAGTGACTTTTCCTTCTTATGAAAGATACCCGGCAGTTATGTTGTATGTTATAACATTGTTCTGAACAGGGGTCTGCATAAGAAAGATGGCAGAGATTTTTTTCAAATTTCATTTTGCCAAAACCTGAGTAAGAGATCAATACTGTAATCATCCTTTTCTAGTCTCATAAATTGCCAGTAACTGTTTTCTTGAATTAGTATATGAAAGTCCAGTTTAGGAAAAATTATATGGAAGTTAAAAATGACTATTTTTTTTATAATAAAAGGAGTTCAAGAAAAGCCAACATAAGAATTCTTTCCCTTAATTCCACTCCAATGAAGTCAACTCTTGATGATTAGCCCAACTAATAGCGATGCCTCTGGTTTGTAGTACTTTGTAGCGTTTGAAGAGTAGCCTTTGTCTCTATTTCACTGGACCCTCACAAGGAGTCTGTGAAGTGGATCAAAATGAAGAAATACTGAGGTCCTGAGAGATTAAGTAACTCGAATAAGGTTACTCAACAAGTCTGTGACAGAACAGGGGTTGTCACATTGGCTTACAGTTTCTTTTTTGTTTTTTGTTTCTTTCAAGCAGAAAGTTTGTATCAGTGTAGATTATTCAGTCCAGTTGAATAGGATAATTATAATAGTTAACAACTGTGTATCACTTCCTACTATAGAATTTGCTCATGGCCTTTATTTATTTAATCTTTAAGATAACTTTCGTGGTAGCCATTATCATCACCATCATTATCATCCCCATTTTACAGATGAGGAAACCGAGGTTGAGAGATATAATGTGACCTTGGTCTGGGCTCTGGCAGGATTGAGTCCTTGCCCTTTCACTCTTTGTCTTGTTTAATTTCCATAACACATGCTGTGAAATGACTCTGACTAAGAAAGTGTTTAACTTGAATGATTTGTTTGCCTGTTTGAGGAAAAGCATCTTCCTGTGTCTTCTTTAAGGAGATATTAATTTAGTTTACATGTACCTGGTCCAGCATCTCTGAATGATAGAGAGGTGACCCAAAAACAGCAGGGCGAATCTGCATTTAGATAACTCTGGTTTTTTATTTCCACTTTTCTTAAAATATTTCTTTTTCTAAATAGTAGTGAGTCAAAGACTAGGAGCAGAGAACATATTTAAATTTTATTCATATTTTATTTGCTTCACTGTGTATTTAAGCTATACACTCTCTCTGCCTCACAACAGACTGCTGCAAAGAAAGCAGTAAAGGAGGAATAGAGAAACAAAAATATATGAGATATAAGGAAAACAAAAGTAAGTGGCAGATGAAAATCCAACTGTATCAATCAGATTAAAATGAATGAATTGGAGTGGTGCACCCGTGGCTCAGTGGCAGAATTCTCACCTACTGTGCCAGAGACCAGGGTTCATTTCCCAGAGCCTGCCTGTGCCCCCACCAAAAAAAAAAAAAAAAAAAACCCGAATGAATTGAACATCCAATCAAAAGGCAGAGCCTGTCAGAGTGGAATAAAAATAAACAAGATCCAGCTATATGCTGCCTGAAGAAGTCACACCTTAGATTTAAAGATACAGGTAGATTGAAAGTAAAGAATATAAAAAGATGGTATCATGAAAGCAGCAATCATAAGAAAGTGGGAGTGGTTATATAACAAATTAAATAGGCTTTAAAACACAAAATGCTATTAGAGATAACAGGGGACATTTTATAATGATAAAAGGACCAATCCATCAAGAATTTATAACAATATAAAAATATATGCATCCAACACAGAGCTCTAAGCTCTGATGAAAACGA
Organism: Tamandua tetradactyla; assembly: GCF_023851605.1. Classification (NCBI taxonomy): domain Eukaryota; kingdom Metazoa; phylum Chordata; class Mammalia; order Pilosa; family Myrmecophagidae; genus Tamandua; species Tamandua tetradactyla. The sequence continues at coordinate 93,248,568 of NC_135333.1, read as the reverse complement.
AGGAAGAAATAGGCAGTAATAGTTGGAGAATTCAGTGCATTACTTACAATAATGGATAGAACAATCAAGCAGATGATCAATAAGGAATAGAATTGAACAGTACTATAAACCAAAGAAACCTAACAGACATCTATAGAATACTCCATCCAACAATAGCAGAATATACATTTTCTCAAGTGCACATGAACATTATTCAGGATACATTACATGTTAGGTCAAAAAACAAACCTCAGTAAATTTAAAAGAATTGAAATATTGCAAAGTATATTCTCTGACCACAATGGAATGAAATTAAAAAGTCATAAGAGAAAGAAATTTAAGAAACACACAAATACATGGAAATTAAATAATATATTACTAAATAAAGCAATGGGACAGAGAAAACATCACAAGAGAAACTGGAAAGTACATCGAGATGACCAAAAATGAAAACACAACATACCAAAAAGTTATGGGATGCAGCTAGTGCAGTGTGTAGAAGGCAATTTATAGCTACAAATACCTACATTAAAAAAATAAGAAAACCCCCAAATTGTTAACATAACTTTTCACTGTAAGGCACTGGGAAAAGAAAAGCAAACTAACCCTAAAGCAAACAGAAAAAAGGCTAATAAAGATCACAGCAGAAGTTAATGAAATAGAGAATAGAAAAACAATAAAGAAAAATCAACAAAACCAAAAGTTGGTTCTTTGAAAAGAGCAACAATATCAACAAACTTCTAGCAACTGAGCAAGCCAAAAAAGAGAAAAGTCTAAAATTACTAATATCAAAAGTGAAAAAGGAGAATTGCTATATGTTATGGCTTAGAGCTGTATGTACCCTAGAAATACATGCCTTTAAATTTAATCCATTCTTGTGGGTGTAGACTCATTGTAAATAGGACCTATTGATGAAGCTACTTCAGTTAAGTAAGGCCCACCTTAATTAGGATGAGTCTTAATCCCATTATTGGAATCCTTTATAAGCAGAAAGAAGGAGATAAAGCCACAGGAAGCAGCTAGAAGCTAAAATTCAGTGGAACCCAGAAGAGAATGGAGAGGCCAGGAGAGGCCACCATGTGTATTGCCATGGACTGAAGATCACCAGCGTCCAGCCCCAGAACTCCAGTCCATGGGAAGAAAGCATCACCTAGATTATACCTTGATTTGGAATTTCTCTTAGCCTCAAAACTGTGAGATAATAAATTCCCATTGTTTTAGCTGACCCATTGCATGGTATTTGCTTTCAGCAGCCTTAGAAACTAAAACACTAAACCAACCTTACAGATAGAAAAAAAGATTATGAAAGAATGTTATGAATACTTGAATGTCAATAAATTAGATAATTTAAAGGAAATGGACAAATTCTGATGAAGACAGAAACTATGGAAACTGGCTCAAGAAGAAATAAAAAATCTGAATAGACTTATAACAAGAGATACAATTAGTAATCAAAAAGACATCCACAAAATAAAACCCAGGCCCAGGTGGCTTCACCACTGAATTTTTTTTATGGTCAATTGATTTTCTTTTATTAATTTTAAAATTTTTTTCAAATATAACAACAAACAAATGCAAACATTCTTAACTTTTGATCATTCTGTTCTACATATATAATTAATAATTCACAATATCATCACATAGTTGCATATTCATCATCATGATCATTTCTTAGAACATTTGCATCAACTCAGAAAAAGGAATAAAAACACAACAGAAAAAAATTCATACATACCATACCCCTTCTCCCTCCCTTTCATTGATCACTAGCATTTCAATCTAAATTTATTTTAACATTTGTTTCCCCTATTTTTTATTTTTATTTCATATGTTTTACTCATCTGTTGATAGGGTAGATAAAAAGAGCATTAGACATAAGGTTTTCACAATCACATAGTCACATTGTGAAAGCTATATCCTTATACAGTCATCTCCAAGAAACATGGCTACTGGAACACAGCTGTACATTTTCAGGCAGTTCCCTCCTGCCTCTCCATTACATCTTAACTAACAAGGTGATATCTATTTAATGCATAAGAATAACCTCCAGGATAACCTCTTGATTGGTGGTCTAGTAGCTAGGATTCGGTGCTCTCACCACTGAATTTTACCAAGCATTTGAAGAAAAATTAACAATTCTTCACTAACTCTTCCAATAAATAGGAGGAAACCCACCCTGACTTATTTTATGAGGCCAGTATTACCCTGGTACCAAGAAACAGACATCAGAAAGAAACACAAGTACAAAATAGAGATGTAAAATCTTTTATGAAAAGAGATGCAAAAATATTGAAGAAAATATATAGCAAACTGAATCCAGAACTATATAAAAATCCATATAAAAAGGATTATACACCATGATCAAATGGGGTTGACCCCCGAATGCAAGGTTTAACACTCAATAATCAATTAATATAATATACCATTTCAATAAAATAAAGGAGAAAACTGCATAATCATCTCTATATACATAGACAAAACATTTGACATAGCCAATAATTTTTCATGATGAAAACACTCAATTAGGAAAAGAAAGGAGCCCCCCAACTTAATAAAGGGCACTTAAGAAAAATTCACAAATCATACTGAATGTTAAAGATGGATGCTTTTCCCCTAAAATCAGGAAAAATATGCCCACCACTATTTTACATGGTACTGAAGAGGTTAGCCAGGAAAATTAGGCAATACCATAAAAAAAAAAAAAAAAAAGACATTCAGATTGTAAAAGAAGTAAAACTATCAATTTGAAGGTGATATGATCTTGTACGTAGAAAAATCCTAAGGAATCTACAAAAAAATCTAATAGAATAAATGGGTTCAGCATGTTGCAGGGTATAAGATAAATACACAAAACTAAGTTGCATTTCTATACCCTTGCAATGAGCAATCCTAAAATGAAATGAAGAAGGCATTTCCATTTACAAAAGCATCAAAAAGAATAAAATGCTTAGGAATAAATTTAACAAATAAATTGACAAGCTTAGATTCTGAGAACTCCAAAACACTGTTAAAAAAGAAAGACCTAAATACATAGAGATATCCCATGTTTATCAATCAGAAGATTTAATATGGTTTGGATGGCACTATTCCTCAAATCTATATACTGATTCAATGCAATCTCTATCAGAATCTCAGATGGTTCTTCAGTATAAATTGAAATGTGATCCTAAATTCATCTGGAAATCCAAGGGATTCAAATAGCCAAAGCAATTTTGAAAAAGAACAAAGTTGGAGGACTCACACTTCTCAATTTTAAAACTTACTACAAAGCAATAGTAAACAACAGTGTGGTACTGGCATGAGGGCAGACATCCTTATCAGTGAAATAGAATTAAGAGTGCAGAAAAAAAATCCTCACATATATGGTCAGTTGCTTTTCAACAAGGGTGCTAAGACAATCAGTGAGGAAGAATAATCTTTTTTAACAAGTGGTTCTGAGACAACTGGATAGCCACATGCAAAACAATGAAGTTGGATCCTACCTCACATAATATACAAAAATTAACTCAAAATGAATAAAAGACCTAAATGTAAAAGCTAAAACTATAAAATTCTTAGAGATAAATATAGGTGTAAATTCTTGGATTTAGCAGTGATTTCTTAGAGGTAGCACCAAAAGCACAGTCAACCAAAGAAAAAAAAACAGATAAATTTGTCATCACCAAAATTATTTTTGTGTTTCAAAGAACATATCAAGAAAAGACAAAAAAAGAACCCCAACTAAAATTGTGGTATTGTAACCCATACCAAACTGAAATCTGTTCTACAACTAATTGTTGCAATGTGCTTTGAAATTTATTGCTTCTTTTGTATATATGTTATTTTTCACAAAAAAGAAAAAAAAGTTGGTTGTGATGATAAATGCACAGCTATATGATAATATTGTGAGCCAGTGAATACTTTGGATGATTACATGGCATATTAATATATAATATATATCAATAAAAATAATTTTAAAAAATAATAGAAAAAAGGAGGAGGAGTTACAACAGAGAAGTCAGGATTTAACAAAAGAGTATGAATGCTGAATCATTATATTAATATTTCTTTTGGTATCCAGTGTCTTAGAGCACCAAGAAGGTAAAACCTAAAATTGTGGAACTGTAACCCATACCAAACTCTGAAATCTGTTCTTTAACTCCTTGTTACAAGTATTTTGAAATTTATTGCTTTTTTGTATATGTTATATTTCACAACAAAAAATATTAAAAAAAAAAAAAAGTGAAAAGACAACCCACGGAAAGAGAGACCATTTCTGCAAACTATATACCAGGAAGGGACTTGTAGCTAGAATATATAAAGCACTTTTTATCTAGACTTGTGACTATAATGTATAAAGAACTCATACAACTCAATAATAAAAAGACAGACCCCAATTAAAAATCGTCAAAATGTTTGAAAAAAGTGTGAGTTTTATGTAATTTGAGTATCTCAAGAAAGATGATAAAAACCGGGCAAAGGATCTGAATAGACATTTCTCCAAAAAAGAAATGCAAGTGGCCAACAAGCACATGAGAAGTTGTTCAACGTGCTTGGTCAAAGGGAGGTGAGACTCAAAAACTATAATGAGATACCATTTCACATTCACTAGTGTTTCAGTTTGTTAAAGCTGCCAGAATGCAATATACCAACAATGGGTTGGCTTTTACCTAATGGGGATTTATTAACTAACAATTTACAGTTCTTATGCCATGAAAATGTCCCAAGCAAAGCATCAAGAGGATGATACCTTCTCTGAAGAAAGGCCTCCAGCATGAGGGACTCCTCTGCTTTATGGGAAGGCACATAGCTGGTGTCTATTAGTCCTTCACTTCCGAGTTCCTTTGCTTTCAGCTTCTGGTTCCAGTGTCTTTCTCTCTGAGCTTCTGCGGGTCTTCTCTTAGCATCTCCAGGATATTTCTCTCTAAGCTCTCTCTCCTGGTATTTTTCTTTGAACTTTCTCTCCGCCTCTTCTGTCCTTTATCCTCTCATAAAGAACTCCTGTAAAAAGGATTAAGACCCATCTTGATTGGGGTGGGTCATATCTCAAAACCTAATCAAAAGGTCCCACCCACAATAGGTCTGCCCCCACAGGGTAAGATTTTAAAAAAACATGGCCTTTTCTGGGGTACATAAAAGGCTTAAACCAGCACAACTGAGATGGCTACAGTTAAAATGTCAGATAATAACAAGTGTTGATTTTAGAAATTGGAACCCTTGTATAGCACTGATAGGAATATAAGACGGTACAACCATTTTGAAAACCTGTCCAGCAGTTCCCCAAATGGTTAAACATAGTTACCATTTGTTTTGGCAGTATCACTCCTAGGTATATACAGAGGAAAAATGAAAGCATGTTTACACAAAAACTGGTACATGAATGTTTATGGAAGTATTAGTCATAGTAGTAAAAAACTAGAAAACCAAATACCCATCAACTGATATATAAAATGTGGTGTATCCATACAATTGAATGTTACATATCAATAAAAATAAATAATGTACTGATACTTGCTACAACATGGATGAATGTTGAAAGCATGCTAGATGAAGGAAGTTAATCACAAAGGACCATGTATTATAAGATTTCATTTATATGAAGTGTCCAGAGCAGGCAAATCTTTAGAGACAAAGTGGATTAGTAGTTTTCTAGGCATATGAGAGATGGAAAATTGGGAAGTAATAGCTAACAGGCATGGGGTTTCTTTCTGGGATAATGAAAATATTCTAAAGTTGATAGTGGTGATGTGGCAAAACTCTATGAATATACTAACAGCCATTGAGCTGTACACTTTAAATGGGTGAATTGTGTGGTATTTGAATATCTCAATGAAACTTTTACAGAAAAAAGAAATTTAAGAACACAAAAAGTTCAAAAGTAAGAGTATAGAAAAAATATGAGCAGAAAGAAAGGTGACATAGCTATGGAAAAATCAGGCAAAGTAGACTAGAAAGCAAGAAGTATTACTAGAGATAAAGAGGTACATTTCAGAATAACATGGTCAGTCCACCTGGAGGATGTCACAATTCTAAATCTCTGGGATGAGATATATTTTGAATATCTATTACAATGTTAGATATTATTACAACTAGTAATATGGTTTCAAAATTTATTTAAAAATTTATAAAAGTGAAAGGAGAACAGAGTTGAGAGGTTATCCTGGAGGTTATTCTTACGTTTTATATAGATATCCCCTTTTTAGTTTATGGTGTATTAGAGTGGCTAGAGGAAAGTGTCTGAAACTGTAGAGCTGTGTTCCAGTAGCCATGTTTCTTGAAGATGATCGTATAATGACATAGCTTTCACAATGTGACTGTGTAATTGTGAAAACCTTGTGTCTCATGCGCCTTTTATCTATGGTATGGACGGATGAGTAAAAAATATGCATTAAAAAATAATAATAATGGGGGGAACTGAATAATATGCTGTCTCCATTCACTTCCCTGCACTTTTTTTTTAGTGAAAAACAGCATATTCACAGAAATCTCATCTTGTGCTCCCCGAAAATTGTATGTAAGACCATTTTGCAAACAGAGTCAAATACTGGCTCCATTCACTTTCACGCACATTTTTAAGTGAAAAACAGCATTTTCACAGAACACTCAATGCTCTGCCAGTGAGATAATAAGAAAGTTTGAAAACTGATGGAAATACTGACTGCATTCACATCCATGCAGTTATCTGAGTGAAAAACTGCATTTCACAGAACACTCACCTAGAGATAGGCAAAACTCTTTTAATAATTCCATTTTTTTCAAACTGAGTGAAATCATGGGTCCATTCACTTCCACACACATTTTTGAGTGAAAAACCACATTTTCACAGAACACACACCTAATGCTATCCGAAACTGGTTATTAAGTCCATTTATAAAAAACCGTCAATTACTGGCTCCTCTCACTTCCATGCAATTTTTTGAGTGAAAAAAAAGAAAGTGAAAGGATATAATAGACAGTCTTCATCAGAATGAGAGAAAACACACTTCCTTCAATAGTTGATGGAACAAGCTCTCAAACATACACACACACACACATACACCCCCACACACCTAAACTAGATTCTATATTTTCCTTTTATTGCCTGGAGATTGTTTGGTAAACTTTAACATAGAGTAGGTTATACAGAGTATTATCCAATTTCCCTCTTTCAGTGTAGGAGAATATATTTACACAACACAGGTAGAGCCATATAAAAAATGGATACTTAAAAAAAATTCTCCATCATATTTTAGAATTTAATTCTCAAAATTTGGTATTTTTTAGAAGTGATAATGTCTAATTTTATATATAACTTAGTCTGTGAGAAAAAGAAAACAGTAATCTTCTTCAATTAAGAGAGGTTTTTTTGAGATCCAACCACCTCCCTTTCAAAAAGAAACACAAAAAAACAACCAACAATTCAACCAAGGAACAGTAATTAAGGTGGTTTCTCAACATTCCAGGCTGACTGATACCAAGTAGATCAGCAAATACTTTTATTTCTCTTACTGGCATTTCCTAAATTCTCCCCAAATGTCAATATTTTTACAAAACAAACATCTGCTTTCAGTTTAAATAAATGTGTCAAAAACTCAGACAGGAAGCTAAACAGTTTATCTAAATTGACAGACTAACAAGGCCTTAATTACCAAATGAAAATGTGGTGAAGCTTTATTTGCTTTTGCTAAATTTCTGTCATTAAGGCAGAGCCAGGAAACTGAAATGATGCAAATTGCTCTTACACTACATGGGAAAAGCATTGTCACTGCTGATAACCAAAGAGAACATTATCTGTGAAACCATGAACATTTCCTGGGAAATTTTAACATGATCTAATTTCTAGTGAATGCTCCTATTACAAAATCTATGATATACACAGTGAACCCTAAGTGAGACTATGGATTAGTACAATCAAAAATATGTGCTGTTATCAATTATAACAAATATTCCACACCAATGCAAGGGTTAATAATAGGGTGATATATGGGAACCCTGTATTTTACGCATGATTGTACTGCAAACCCACAATTTCTCTAATAAAAAAAAATCTGTCATGTAGATGATCCTGGTCTCAGGGTCCCTCATTTAGAGATATGACCTTTCGGAGGTTCTCAGGAGAAATGTAGAGAGTGGGATATTGCTTCCAGAACATTGGGAGATTTTATTCATGTCATGATATATATTTGGAACCACAGGACCTAGAGCATGTTTGTATCTCCCCTAACTCAGAGTGGACTATAAGAACAGAATTTTTATTGGAGAAATTTCCCCTTGCCCTTGCAACATTTCCCAGTGCCACCCCCACCTCATTCTCAGCCTCCTCAGGTCACCAAGGCAACTAGAGATAGCTATTATCAGGGAAAGGTAGTCAGGCTTTGAGACCTTGGCTCAAACTTTCTCAGAGAAGTCTTCTTTCTCATTTTTGTTATGTCTTGGCATCAAGTGATCAGGAAAACCCTGAATTCTAGTGTTGTGCAATGTGTAGTCTCCATGCTACGTGCATCAACATAACCTATGGTGCTTATTATGAATGCTCAGTCCTGGTCCCCTCCCCAACCCAGTGTACCCCTGTGCTGGTGTGAAAGGATGCATGTATCCTAGAAAAGCCATGTTTTAGTCCTAATCCCTTTCTGTAAAAGCAGCCATTTCTTCTAATCCCTATTCAGTACTGTATGTTTGAAACTGTAATTAGATCATATCCCTGGAGATGTGACTCAATCAAGAGTGATTGTTATACTGGATTAGGTGGAGAAACATCTCCACCCACTGGGGTGGATCTTGATTAGTTTACTGGAATCCTATAAAAGAGGAAACATTTCAGAGAAAAGGAGATTGAGAGAGAGTAGAGCAGAACGACATAGCCAGGAGAAACAGAGTCCACCAGCCAGTGACCTTTGGAGATGAAGAGGGAAAATGCCTCCTGGAGTGCTTCATGAAACAGGAAGCCAGGATTGGAAACTAGCAGATGATGTTGTGTTCACCATGTGGCCGTCCACTTGAGAGAGAAACCCTGAACTTCACTGGCCTTCTTGAACCAAGGTATCTTTCACCAGATGCCTTTGATTGGACATTTCTACAGACTTGCTTTAATTGAGACATTTCCACCTAAAAACTGTTAACTTGCAACTTATTAAATTCCCCTTTTTAAAGCTTTCCATTCCTGGTATATTGCATTCTGGCAACTAGTAAACTAGAACAATCACTGAGGAGCTCAGGCATATGTGTTTTATCAAGAACTTTAAGTAATCCTTATGCACTAAAATTTAAAAACTATTGATCTAGGTACCTGCTTACTCTACGTAACTGGAAAGGAAACCCAGGTTGCTAGAGGAACTTGAGATTGCTTAAACTTGAAGAAATTTTTACTTTCAACTGCTTAACTCATTTAATCAGGGCACCTGATAGTTTCATCAATTCCAAATGAACACCCTTAATAAATTCTGAGAATCATTAATGTGTTGCCTTGGGTATCACTTAATTTTCAAAAGGAATTCAGGATATTATTTTCTCTCACTTCAGAGAGTATGGATCTGTGGTTAATTGAATGAACTATGAATTGAGAGGTTATCTTCTGGTACAGGTACAACCATTTTTATTTTATCCATTTGTTCACCCATGGCCTGGGGGAATTCGGGCTTCATCAATATAATATAGAAAATCTGTGAACTTGGGTTAATTCAGAGACTCTTAGTTGTGTCAATTCAGTCCACATGATAAACATGACAATCTTTTATAGATGGGCCCTAAATCAATATTTGGCTCCTGTTTTCTCTATATTATTTCCCTATATAGAGGCTAAATAAATATGTTAAGAAGTTTTAATTTTGTCTGATGCCATCTCAGAAGTGATCTATATTGTCAGAGTAAATAAGTCGTTTATTCTGTTAAGAAATTGCATGATATCATTCTGAAGCTTCCTGAGAATCTTTTCATGTTCTCTCCCTTCTCTCATTTAAGTAACTCCTTAAGAAACAACTTTCCTAGGATGCTTGCCTGTCTCTCTGAAATGGAGGTGGCAAGTGGTTTCTGCTTTCTTTTTCTTTTTCTTTTAAGCTACTTTATTGAAATGTAGTTCACATACCATACAATTTACTTGTTTGAAGTATACAATTCAGTGGCTATTAATATACACTCAGAGTTGTGTCACCATCACTACAATTTAAGAACATTTTCATTATCCCCAAAACAAGAAATTGCATGCTACCATTCTGAAATTTCCTAAATGTCTTTTTATGTTCTCTCCCTTTTCTCATTTAAGTAACTCCTGAAAAACTGCTTTTCTAGGAAGCATGCCTGTCTCTCTGAAATAGAGGTTTCAAATGGTGTCTGTTTTCTTTTAAGCCACTTTATTGAAATGTAGTTCACATACCATACAATTTACTCGTTTGAAGTGCACAATTCAGCGACTTTACTATGCACACAGAGCTGTGCTACCATCACCACAATTTTAGAACATTTTCTTTATTCAAAACACTCTTCATAACCCTTAACCTCATGCTCCTATTCTCTGTCACCCCTATGCAACAACTAATCTACTTTTAGTCCCATAGATTTCCCTCTTCTGAACATTTCATAATGCAATCTTACAATATGTGGTCCTTTGTGACTGGCTTCTTTCATTTAGCATAATGTTTTCACGGTTTGTGTTGTAGCAGGTATCAGTACTTCATTTTATTTTTATGGCTGAATGATATTCTATGAAATATGATTTTAGGGTTGTTTCCACTTTTGACTATTCTGAATAATGCTTTGGTGGACATTCATATACATGCTTTTGCATGTACATACTCTTTTTTTTCTTTTGGAAATATATCTAGTAGTAGAATTGCTGAATCATATGGTAGCTCCATATTTAACCATTTGAGGAACTGCTAGACTGTTTTCCAACATGGCTACTCCATTTTACATTTCCACCAACAGTATATGAGGGCTCTAATTTCTCCACTTCCTCACCAACATTAATATTACTTTGTTATTATACTACTCCCAATATGTATGTAGTGGGATCACTTTATGGTTTTGATTTTCATTTTCCACAAGATTATTGATGCTAAGCATCTTTTCATATGCTACTTGGTCATATGTATGTCTACTTTGAAGAAATATCTATTCATATATTCATATACTTTGCTCAATTTTAATTAGGTTATTTTTCTTTTTATTATTGAGTTGTAAGATTTTTATATAATCTAAATGCAAGTCCTTATAAGGATATGCAATTTGCAGTTTTCCCCCACTGTGAGTTGTCTTTTCGTTCTTAATGGTGTTCTTTTAAACACAAATGGCTTCAGTTTTTTGTTTGTTTTTTTCTTTTGTATGTTGTATGGCGGGGGTCACATTTCATATTTCTCCATGTGAATATCCCCTTATTGTAGCACCATTTGTTGAATTTTTGTTTGGTTTGTTTTTTTGTTTGCTTGCTTACTTGATTGTTTGTTTGGGACATGCATGGGCTGGAATCGAACCCGGGTCTCCTGCATGGCAGACGAGAATTCTACCCCTAAGCTACCCTCACACCCACATACGGCTCTAAGTCTAGTTTATCAATTTTTTCTATGGTTGCTTGTGCTTTTTGGTGTCATGTCTAAGAAACTATTGCTATTTTCAAGTTCAGGAAGATTTACTCCTATGATTTCTTCTAGGAATCTTATTGTTTTAGCTTTTATATTTGTCTTTGATTTATTTGAGTTTATTTTTGTGTATGGTGTGAAGTAGGGGTCCAACTTCATTTTTTTTTTTTACTTGTGGCTATCCAGTTGCTCAGTACCATTTATTGAAAGGGTTAATCTTTTCCCATTGACTTTTCTCAGCATTCTTGTCAAAAATCCACTGACTATAAATACAAGGATTAATTTATGCACACTCAATTCTATTTTATTCAATCTACATATCTGTTTTTACACCAACATCACTCTGTTCTTGATTACTGTTGCTTTATAGTAAGTTTTAAAATTGAGAAATATGAATCCTGCAACTTTGTTGTTTTTTGAGATTGTCTATTTTGAATCCCTGGCATTTTCCTAAGAACTTTAGAATCAGCTGGTTAATTTCTGCAAAGAACTCAGAAATTTTAGCTGGAATTTTGATAGCAATTGCATTGAATCTGTAGATCAATTTAGGGAGTATTGCCACCTTAACAATATTAAGTCATCTGGTCTGTGAACATAGGATATCTTTCCTTTTACTGATTTAACATATTTTGACAAAATTTTAGAGTTTCAGAGTCTAAGCTTAGCACTTCTTTTGTTTATTCCCAAGTTTTTATTCTTTTTGATGCTTTTGTAATGGGATTGCTTTTTTAAATTTCCTGTTATGTTTGTTTACTACTACTGTACAGAAATACAATTGTTATCTGTATGTTGATCTTGTATTCTGCAAACTTGCTGAACCCACTTTAGTTCAGGTAGTTTTTTAGTGGACCCTTTAGGATTTTTAAATACAAGAGCATGCCATCTTCACATATAGTCTTACTTTTTCCTTTCTTATCTGGATGCCTTTTATTTAGTTTTCTTGTCTAATTGCCCTGAATGGAACCCCCAGTACGAGGTTAACTAGAAATGTTAAGAATAGATATTTTGTCTTCATCCTGATCTTTTAGGGAAATCACTCAATCTTTCACCATCCTGGATTTTTCTAAGCTAAATTCTAAATATTCCCCTTTAATAATGATTCCACAAAATGTAGATTTGTACTTTTGTCGTCCCTAATATCAGCTGAGTGGGTTTTGAACTATTTGTCTGCTATTTAGGCTTGCTCACGTGGGAGTTTGTCTTTGAACAAAACTTTGAGGGTAATGACTCTGTCAGTAAAGTCACTTTTCATTTAATGCAGTGCCATGACTAAGACATGTACTTAATACATGGAGATCATGTGCTGATTTTAACCAAAAGTTGGTTCAGATATCTGACTGCTCTTCCACATGGAAAAATCATTCTGATGCCTTCCCTCAGTTTTCTGTGAAGTTGTAACCATTGCATTCACTTTGATTTTAGAAATTAAGTAAGAAAGGAGCGAGTTTTTTGTTGATTATTCTTGTTTTTTAGTTTATTATTTTTTAAAAATTTAAATGAGATGTAATAACAAAAAGTATTGCCTTGTATATGCAAGGAACTTGCTAAATATTTTAAGTAGTTTAATTCTATGAATTAGGTAAGTACTGTTATTACCCCATTTAAAGATGAAGAAACAGAATCACGTGGAGCTAAAATATACAGGAAACACAGCTAGTAAGAAGTAGTGGTGGGATTTGAACCCAAGAAGTCTGGTTTTAGAGACCGCTTTTAGAAACTACTAAATGGTGATAGGGCAAATAAATTACTTACCTACCAAAGCCTGGTATGTAGTAACTGCTCAATAATTAGAGGCTTTACTTGCTATTTTCTTAAGATTCCAAGTAACAGTTGGAGTTACTCTATTTCCTTTCAGAACATGTGAATTATTTGCAGTGTTATTTCAATCCAGACGCATAAAATGAGCAAAACACCCCACAATATCAATTGAAAACAGGAAATTTTATATAGGAGATTTACAAAGAACCAGATACATACAAAATTATAACATTACATTTATTTAAAAAATATTTATTGAATTAATACTAAGTGAAGATCACTGGAATAGTCTTTGGGGTAAAGGAGGGAGAAGATATTACTAAGATATGGGCTGCATCCTCATAAAAACTCATTGCCATAAATAAGGATCATAGATAAGGGGAGGGCTGAGTGTGGTCTGCCCAAGGTACTAGGCAGTTTTAATGTTGCAAATGAGAATTCTGGTGCTGAGGGGAATTTAAGGATTAGTGCCCTGCAGCGGTTAAGGAATTGGAGGGAGACACTGGTAGTTTAGAAAACATGCTCTTAATCTTAATCCAATTCTGTGGGATATGAACCCATTGTAAATAAAATCTTTTGATGAGGTTACTTCAGTTAAGATGTGGCCCAAATAAATCAGGTTGCATTTTCATCTTCTTATTGGAAGCCTTATAGAGAAGGCCACAGAGAGAGAAGTATGGGGAGCAGCCAGCAGCTGAAAGTCAATAGAAGCTGAAGGAGAAAGGAGAATATGCTGCCATGTGCATTGCCACATGGCAGAAAAGCCACAGAACCCCAAGGATTACAGACAGAAGATACCAACCCTGGAAGGAAGGAAGCTTTCTAAGCCTCTGAAACCATGAACCAATGAATCCCTGTTGTTAAGTCAAACAATTTTATGGTATTTAGACATACCCAGATTTGAATCCTGACACTATTGCTGAGTGAGTGGGTAACTACAGGCTAATATTATCAGACTGTTAAGCATTTCTTTTTAAATTTAGAATGGGAGTAATACTGCCTCCAAAATGTTTAATGAGAATTGAAGTACATTATGCATTTAAAGTTCTAAGCCTAATGCCTAGTATAGAGAAAATGGCCCATAAATAGGGAACTTACTTAGTGATAGAAATGATTAAGGTAATGGTTGCGTGGGTAAGGACATTTATCAAAGCTCTTTGAACTGTATACTTAGTTGTGCATATTTGATTGTGTATAATATATCCAAATAAATTTGATTAGAAAAATAATCAATTGCCACTTACAAATTTTGGGGACTTGACTTTCTAGAAGAAAAAATTAAAACATCTTTCTAAGTGGCATGAACCAAATTTGTTATCCTAAGTCTATGTCTGATGATTTCCCTAATATTCCCAAGCAAAGGTGGTGTCTCTCTGCTTAATGACTTTGCATCTTGTAATACTTTTATACTAAACCAAATCATATGATAAGACCCTTTTCTTAGTGGTCAGTGAGTCCTTTGAGGGAATTTTCAGAAATGTAGCTTGCTATAAATAACAGAATTTCCAGTACATGACTTTGATGATAACTTTTTGGTATGGTAAATGAAGATACCTTTTTTTAGTATAACAAATGAATGTTAAAGGAGGACTGGAGATATTTAAATGCAACATTTAAGTGTCAGACTTCTACAGTGATTTGCACACACTCTTTAAGTACTTCTACAGTGATTTGCACACTGAATGAATTAGCAATAAAGCAGCATTTTGAGACATAACAGTCCCACTTTCTTATAAACATGTAATTTTAAAACTGGGGATTGGTTGAATTACAATAAACAAGGGATAGCATGAACAGCCGCTTCCTCTGGGAAATCTCTAAGACCGTACCTCACACTGTGCTTCACAAATAATGTTTGCTCAACTGAATTATTAAATGCAAGGTCTGTGTAGTAAACATGACATTTTTTTCAAGATCTGTGATAGAAAAAAAGGTGAAATCTCTTTGCAACAGCTGCTTCTGGCACTTAAGAACTAAAACTTAAGGAGTCAAAATTCGTTTTCCCACTACAAAATTCATCCTGTTATACTAGAAGTAGCAGGGGTTTTGAAGCAGGAGTTGCTCTCAGCTGCCTTTGATAATACATGGATCAATTCTGCTGAAATCTCAGTCTTCATACAGAACACCTTGGGGTCTTGTTAAAATGTAGATTAGGATTCAGTAGGTCTGGGTGGCCCCACGACTCTGCATTTCTAACAAGCTTCCAAGTGATGCCAACGTGGAGTTCATGGGTCATACTTTGGGTGGCAAGGTTATAGAGGTCATAAGTAACCAGGGGTAGAATAAGTCGATATGGTAGGATGAAGGCACTGGACTTAGTGAGAAGACTGGTTTTGTGAATATTGACAAATCACTAAACTTCCCTGAATCTAAATAGTCTCATAGGGAAAATAAGTACTATAATAACAATAGGATAATAAGACCTACCTCAGGAGATCATTATGAGAATTTAATGAGTAACTAAACATAAAAATGCAGATGCATTCTTCATACAAAGTAATTGCTCACCCCAATCTTGGGGTTTGTTCGTATGAAATTTAACCCCACGAAGGATAGGCTAAGCCTACTTAAAACTATATAAACAGTTATATAGGTTTGTCGTCACCTAGATGTTTCCAAAACAGACAACAGATTCTCTGTCTTTAAAGAGAATACCTTTAAAATCAAACTCAGCTCTTTTGACATATGCACCGCAGCAATCAATCAGTTCATATCTAGTACATTAAAATTAGACCTACGACTCACTCCCAAGAGAACCTCTTCTGTTGCTCAGATGTGGCCTCTCTCTCTCAGCCAACATGACAAGCAAGCTCACTGCCTTCCCCCTCTCTACATGGGACATGACTCCCAGGGGTGTGGACCTTCCTGGCAACGTGGGACAGAAAACCTAAAATGAGCTGAGACTCAGCATCAAGGGATTGAGAAAACCTTCTCAACCAAAAGGGGGAAGAGCAAAATGAGACAAAATAAATTGTCAATGTGTGAGAGATTCCAGAGTTGAGAGGTTATCCTGGAGGTTAGTCTTACACATTAAATATATACCACCTGTTTAGTTAAGGTGTAATGGAGAGGCTGGAGGAAACTGCCTGAAAATGTAGAGCTGTGCTCCAGTAGCCATGTTTCTTGAAGATGATTGTATAATGATATAGCTTTCGCAATGTGACTGTGTGATTGTGGAAACTTTGTGTCTGATGTTCCTTTTATCTACCTTATCGACAGATGAGTAAAACATATGAAATAAAAATAAATAAATAATAGGGGGAGCAAATGTTAAAATACATTTAGTAGACTGAAATGCTAGTGATCAATGAAAGGGAGGGGTAAAGGGTATGGTATGTATGAATATTTTTGTTTTCTTTTTATTTCTTTTTCTGGATTGATGTAAATGTTCTAAGAAATGATCATGGTGATGAATATACAACTATGTGATGATATTGTGAGTTATTGATTATGTAACAAGAACAGAATGATCACATGATAAGAATGTGTTTGTATGTGGTTATGTATGGTAAAAGAAAAGTAATTGCTCAGTAAATGACTTTTGACTCTCAATAGTAAACACATAAAGACACAACTCAGAATTGGTAACCAGAAAAATGCAGGACCCCTTAGGCTATGTCTCTCTGTAGTTCACAGGGACCCACTTATTATTACCCCCGTGATGTCATGGACAGAGCCCAGCATTGAGCAGGCATTGAAAGTGTTTGTTGGGGTCCTTTAGCAGCAGAGCGAAATGCTGCCAAGTAGAGAGTGTACATTTTTGCCTTTAAAGACATTGATACCTGGATTTTTGGCCTGATGGATCCCTGTGGCACCAACAAGAGAAAAAATCTTCACTGAGACAGTGGTAATAACTTCTAAGTCCTGGCTCATCTCTCTGAGTCAAAAGTGTCATCGCTGGGAGACAGCTTGCTTATAGGAAACCAAATCAGCAACTAAGTCCAATAAAAACATCATTTTAGAATAACTGATCTTCCTTTGACTGCTAGGAATCACATCCTTCATTCGTTTCATAAACTGCACATGAAATTCATTCATCTTTGATATACAGCCAGAGGAAAACCTTGGAGTGCGGCCCTTGGAGGTGGCTCAGCTGCCCCTTGGGAGCACAGCCTGCAGCTGTGGGATTAGAACCTTCTAGTCCCAAACTATCCTCCAGGTCACGGTGAAATCACCACGCCGGTATTGCCTGGAACATGCTCTGCTAAAGGTCAAAGCAAGGTCTTGTGAACAATTTGTAAAGTACTAAACAGAATTCCCAAGCAGGTATTAGAAGCCAGAGCATTACCTACAGCTCCTCTTAAATTTTAGCATCTTTTTCCACTGAGGAGTCAGAGGCAGGGAATCTCTTAGTACCCTGAGAAAGGCTAGTTTGATCAACTTTCAGTAAAAATCCAGAGCATTACACTTGATCCTTGCTAAAAGAAATGAGATAGTAAAGTCTAATTAAGGAATTTAAACAAAATATTTTTAAATGCTTTCCTTTTTCATTTTTCATGTTCTATAGATCCCAAGAAAGAAAAAACACCATCAACCTTACTGAGGAATTCCAGTAAATATGATCCAGGGTTTGCAGATGCATAGTCAACGTTTGTTTCACTATTGGTTGGGCAAGTAATTGTTTCCATTTAATTTCACACAATATTTTAAAAATTTGTTATCAATTTTATAACTTGAGATTGCACAGATTTTCATATAGTGGCTATAATTTATAAATTTATGTTTGAGATCTAATCTCTACCTCAGCTTTCTTTTGATAAAATTTAGAATCCTAGGTTTCTTACACAAATATTCATCATTCCAGTATAGGTGGGATTTAGCTCAGGATAATCCATTATATTGATATATTCTCTATTATCTTACTACATTCTCTATCACCCAGGTGAAAAATGTTTCATGAACAATATAAGATTGTTTGCAGCTTTTATTAATCTTTCTTCAGGCTTTGGTTAGGAGATGGTTTTGTCATAATTCTTGTGGTTCTGATTACTGATAATCTGATAGAATCTGCATCTTAATGCCTTTTAGCAAATCAAAGAAACCTGTGGTGATGACCTCCTAGGGGGCATATTTCTAATTCCATAAAACACAGATGTTGTTTATCTCTTCTCCTCCTTTTTTTACTTCTATCTAAATGATTCTATACTGTTTTCGTTGTCCTTGATGCATGACTCTGATATTGAGATTAAACATATAAGTGCTCTCCTCTAAAACAGTTATATAGTTTTGTTGTCACCTAGATGTTTCCAAAACAGAAAACAGATTCTCTGTCTTTAAAGAGAATACCTTTAAAATCAAACTCAGCTCTTTTGACATATGCACCACAGCAATCAATCAATCAATCAATTCATAGCTAGTAAGCTAGTACATGACTCTAGGTCGCACGTCAGTTACCTAGGGCTGTAACTTGTGTTCAGTTAATCCTGGGAGATTTACCAGGAAGTAAAATTGGAACAGCCTTAGATATTTTAAGAATTTTTTTTCATGGCTACAGTGTGTGATTTTAAAGCACAAGTTTTAATTTTTTTCAATATTTAAACAAAATAATTTTTGCTGTGCTCTATGATGTACACGAGTCCTTTTTTACTCATTTGTCTGTGTGTCCGAGTAGACACAGAATTGCTTTCTGGAGCAGTAGCTATGCCCATAGGTGTTCTCCAGACCCATCTAAACCTGCTCTTTCATTTTCAAAAGAGGCTCTTCATTCTGCCCTCCACCCAGCTGATCATCAGGAGTATGGAACCTTCTTTCTTGGAATCAAGCATCTTTCCACTACAAGTTCTCACTACGGAATGTAACTTTGGAATGTTCCTCTATCAAATTCTCATCAAAGCCTACTTTCAAGAAATAATAATACATGAAGAGGTTAACCTCCTAGTCTTTTTGCTATTATTTTAAAATATTGGGGGTTTTTACGGGGTTTTCTCCTGTTTATTCTGCTTACTTTTCTCCCAGATATCCCTATGATTTCCTTATTTCATTCATATCTACTCAAATATTATCATATCAGAAAAGTCATTCAAGAGGATTCTTTCTAGCAACTTTTGCCCTTGTCATGATCTCTATCACCTCTGCTTGGCTTAGATTTTTCCATAGCATTCACTACATAGCATTTATCTTACTTACTTGTGTGTGGGTTTGTTGGCTATATCCCCTCCACAGAACATCATTCAGAGCTATCTTCCCGAGGACTGTCACATAGTAGGTGTTCAATAAAATCTGGAGAATGTATGAACGGATGTGTATAGGGCGAAGAATATGTAGTCTATCCCTTCCTGAATGTATTATAAATTTTGTTCCTGAATCAAGATATTTGAATCATCAGTAATCTGGACCAAGTGGTCACACTGTTAGCAGGTTGTGTCCCGATATAGTGTTCTTGTCCTACAGTGAGAACATTATAAGAAACAGTCATGGGAAATTATTCATTATAACTATAGGTTTGAAGATGGAGTCAAGGCCAACATCCAGTTCCTCATTAGGTGGTTTCTTTATGAAAATGCAAGGACAAAATTCCTCTCCTGAATTATAGATTTGTTTTTAACTGATAGATATGTATTTTGCATTTTTTAGGAAAATTCTAATAAAATCTGTGGCCCAAAAGGCATGTAGCCTTGTATACTCTGCTTTTCTGTTGACTACTCTTACTCTAACTCCTGGATTTATTATTTTCCCTCAGGGATTTATTTATACAGTTTTTGTGTGTGTGTATATTTTCACGTGATGCCTCAATTACCTTATGGAAAGAAATGGTCTAAAGTAAAAGATGAATAGATAAAGCACTGCATTAATAGTTCCTTGTTTGTTTTTTTCCTGTACTTAGCTAGGACAACTAATAGGCATAATTGCCCTCCTTAAAAGAAGATTACAAATGAGAACACATTCATGTATTTTGGGGGAGTACTTTACAGATGTGAATGTGATTATATTTACTCCTAGAGTTCCATCTTCCCACAATGTTAATTTCCCTTTATTCTGGCTTCTAAATCCCATCCATCCTCCAAGATCCATTTCAAGTTCCACTTCCTTCCCCAAACATTCTAATACTGCCTCCTTCTTTCCTCAGTAATTCTATAACATTTCCAACAAGCGAACTCAGCATGTACTTTTATTTCTTATAGTAGTATAATGAGCTATGATTTCAGTCTTCTATTGATTTTAGGTCTTCAAGTTTGCCTCCTGAACTAAGACTGTTTCTTTAAGAAAAGTGCTATGACTTTCTGTACACTTGTTTCTCCCCCAGAGGCTTAGTGTAATGCACTTTACAAACCGGACACTCATTATAGTATCTTTTGACTTAATTTACTTTGGGTTTCATTTACCCCATGGTATGATTTAAAGAGCCTTATTCTGTGAACTGACAGTCCTGGATTCTAGACTTTACCCTACCGTAAGAAGCTGCCCTGACTAGGCAGCTTCCAAATCAAAAGATTAACAACGTTCATGGATGTCTTACACTATCCCTTCAATATCAATAAATTGCTAATCAATATTACAATGAATAACTTAAATCTCCATTGTTATTAGTGCTATCATTCCAATGCAAATTACATGTTAGTGTTATAAAATAGAGTTTATGTTCTTAACAATATCCTGAAGTTCTAATTGAACTTAGTTTTCTTTTAGAGAGTACAAAACTGAACTTCAGTCTTGGAATGATTATTGATTCTAAATTGGTGAACTGAAATTCATAAAAACTTATTATTTTAAAATGTTTGAGATGTTTAATGACATGAACCTGATTTTAGTCTATTTCTGTTGATCTTTGCCTCCATCTTTACTACTGAAATTTTTGGAGAAGTTGGAAGTTTAAAAAAGGATAAATATATCTTTTATCTTCACCTATGTTTAAGAAGTGACAGTTGCCATATGTTAGAACCAACAATATGGTAGATTTAATCTGAGTGAATTGCAAGGGTAAATTGATGCACAATTATTGCATTTCACATATTTGAGGTTGTGAGCAATTTTAAAGAAAAACAAAGTATTAGAAAGACCATGATCTTATCGTATAGCCAAGGGTCACATCCTTTGCCAGCGTTTCTTACATGAAATGAGACTCTAAAATGTTATGAGATCTAAGAAATAAATTGAAAATTTGTAAGTTTCCTTTTTCGGCCTTTTGGGCAATTGGTTTTAGCATCAAAGAGGCAGAGTAGCTAGTGGGTATAATTCCAGATTGGCCACCCTTCTCTGACTTTCTTGATCTTTTCATCATGTTTTGAATTCTTTAATAACAAGAAAATGTTCCTGTGCCCGTGCAAAGCACAGGAAATCTAAAGAAACTATCAACAAAAAACCCACTTGATCCAACACTCTTCAGCAGCAAACACATTGCTTTTGCAATGACACCACTTCATCATTCCAGGCACCCACACTATGTGAAGTCATTGTTTACAAACCTTCTTCAGCCCCACTGCAACTTGTGAAGCCATCTGTAAACAACCTGTCATCTTCCAGTAGCACCATCTGCCTACACACAAGACTCCCCCTCACTATGGATGTGCACTTCCCGTTGTGGGGGAAGAGGACTACAAGAGCAGCAGCTGTATCCGTGGTTTTCCCTCTTTTCTCAGTCCAACCTATGAAATGCAGAAATCCCAAACTATTTCACAGTTCAAAGGGAATGATTCAACATCTGCCTGAAAACTTCTAGAAAGGGTCATCTCCTATTATATAAGGAAACACATCTAATTTAGGGTCAATTGTTAGGTTAGAAAACTTCCCTACACTGAGCTGAAATCATACTCCTGTGTTTTGTACCTATTGGGACTTGTCCCTTTTCCATCTGAGAACCTGTTAAGTGTAGGAACTTAGCTATTATTTACTTCTCTATGTTTTTTCTAAGCCAAATACCCCATTTTTCCATCATGCCCCTCATTTCCCTGTATTTCCATTTAGTTATCTTTTCCCCTGTATTTCCATTTAGTTATCTTTCTGGTCACATCACTCTACCTAGCCTTCAGATTGTCTATTTACCCTTATTAGAGTATGGCATCCAGGATCTAAAGTGGACTTTTTGAACTGTGGTTCAGTTAAGTTCAGGGCAGAAAAAGAATATTTAGTTGCCTGACACTGGATCTCACATATCTATAATTCACCCTAAAATTATGTGTGTATGTATGTATGCATGTATGTATGTATATACTTGCATCCATTTGACTTTATGGCTTAGCTTGGAGTAGCAGTCAATTTAGACATCTGTTCTTGCTTCCGCTGAATTTTCTTAAATTAATTTGAACTTCTGTTGTGTGAATTTTCTTAAATGAATTTGAACTTCTGTTGTGTGTATGGCTCAGCCATAGTGAAATGAACCTGTGTGAAAGGAATCATATTTAGTTTGCATTTAGCTTTGCCTTGTAATCATCCTGAAATTTTAGGTTTCCTAGGACTTCTTCATTTTTTCTGCCATTCATTGTATAAATAACTTTTTCCAACTATTTTAATTGGCAATTGTGATAAAAATGCTTTCTGAGTATTTATTTAAGTCCTTGATAAAAGAATTTACATGAGACGAATAGATGTAAAGCCTTGTAGCATATCTAGAGAAACTTCTCTTCAAGTTAACCTCTATATTAACAAAAATTCTAGGGTGCAGGTTTTCAACCAGCTATGAATTTACCTATTTTATTATCTCCCTCCTCACAGTTCTCAGTCCCATATACAATTATGTCATTGTCAGGTATCAGAAAATAAAACTTTACATACAAAATGGATTCTGTGGCATGGAGCCCCCTTCAGTTTCTCTCCCTCAGCAGCTCTTCTGACAGGACCTGATGTGACAGTAAAATAGTGAGCACAAATGTGCCAACATCTGACCCTCCAGAGGCCAGACCAGATAACCATGAGTATGACGTCATGATCTGCAGCAGCCTGACATCTCCTGGTGATGCCTTCAGCCACACGTCACCCCCGCCCCTCTTGGCATAGTTTTTCCTTTAAAACCACAAGCTGTCAGAGAGAAAGTTAGACCCATTTATCCTTTCTCTTTTGCTAGCAGGTTTCACTGGCTCCCACCTGCCTGCTCTCCCTTTGCTGTCAATCTACTTCTCTCTAGCAATAAATCTCTTAAGCTTTGCCTCGCTATCTCATGTGGAATCTTTTAACGACTCTGTGCCTAACAGTCATGACATTTTTTTGGTCAAATATCTTGCTGAAAATATTCCCTGATCTAATCTAATGAACTCTGTCGAATATATGGTTAATTTGGATTGCCTTGTTCTTATTGGTTCTACTATCATTTCCTGTCTTCAGTGACTATAAAATGATGGATGTCATCATCTTTTCTAGAATTTGGCTGTGACTGATACTATGTTCAATTATCTGTTATTTCTAAGACTCACCTTTCCCATTTTTAAAAATTGGAAAAAAAAATGTTAGCCTTATTTGTTCTGGGACCTTTCCCATTAGCCATTATTCTTTAAAGATTATGCCACTCTACAACAGCAATATTACTTAATGGTTGTGTAACACTTTCCAGATACCTTCTCTCATTTATCCTTTCTAGGATCCTTAGAACTTCCATGCAAATGTATATCTAAAAGAGCTGGCGTAAGGTATCATGAAATCAGTAGGTTTGTATAAGATGGAGGAGTCAGATGAATTGGTATAGAGCATGGAAGGGAGCCAGCAGAACCTGCTTTGACCAAAATAGAAAATTTTAAATGAGGAAATTTGTAAAATAAAGAGATTATATCAAGTGGTTAGTAAGATTTACACTGGAATACACATTTGAATTAGGTAGATAACAAGAAGCAAAGGTAGGGCTTGAAGAGGGAATTTTTAAACATGTAAAAAGAAAGACTCTTATGGAAAATATTTAAGGTGTATGGGGTCTGTTAAATACATTTAAGCAAGAAAGCTGAAGGACTGGTTAGGAAGAGAGTGTTGGAATGGATAAAATCCACCATAGAAGAAGATTTGATTGCAGTTGGGTTTGAATGTGAGGAAAGGAGTAAGAGAATTAGAAAATTAAGAATTCTTAATTTCATGGCCAATGATTCCACTGAACAGGACACCAGCGAGAGGCAAAGTTTGGGAAAGGGATGAGAAAAGATCAGTTTTTGACATTTATTAAGTTCCCAATTACACTAACATAAAAAACAATGAAATACCTGAAAAAGAGAAAGCAAAAGAAAATAACCTTGTTATCATCAATATACATGCAATTTGTCGTATCGGTATATTTCTTATAGGGTATATGTATGTGAGGCATCATCGTCCTGACTTCTAAATCAGATTTGGGGTTTGAGTCCTTTCTGTCCCTGTAGAGTGATATATATTCTCAGAATACTAAAGATACCCCTGCTATGAAGGGGCTTTGTAGATGTAATTAAAGTTCAAAGTTAGTTGACCTTCATATGCAGAGATTGTCTGGGTGAGTCTGATCTAATCACAGGATGCTTTTGAAAGGCAGATGAGGCAAGGTCAGAACAGCTTGCCATGTGAGGACTGTGCACCATTGCTGGTTTGCAGATGGAAACCATCACATGAGAAGCACTGTGGGTACCAAGTATCAGCCAGGGAGGAAATGGGAAGACCTCAGTCCTACAAATACAAAGAACTGAATTCTGCAAACTAAACCTGAATGAGCTTATATGCAGATCCTTTCTTAGGTCCTCCAGATAAGAGCTCAGCCCAGGTGATACCTTGCCTTTGGCCCCCTGGAACCCGAGGCAAAGAATCCAGTTGATCATCTGACTTCTGACCTACAGAATAGTGAGATGCTACATGGGCATTGTTCTAAGCCACTGAGTTTGTGCTGGTTAGTTCCAGGGCAATAGAACTCAATTGTTTACACGTAATATCCTCTTCTAGGTGCGGGTCATTATGACTATTACATGTATCTTTTTTGTCACTACATGGACTTACTTCATCAATACCATCTTTATGGAAGCTTCAAATTCATGTTTTAGATGTTAATTAATAACTCTCCTGTTGGTCATTTAGAATCCTTTCTGAGTTTTTTGTGTGGAAATAAGCATCTAAAGATAGATTTGGGATAATCAACTTAATACTGATTCCTAGAAGTATAATTCTTGGCTCACAAGGTCAAATGGATTTTATAGTCACTCCCACCATTATATGAATGACTGAGTCAACATAAACTGAAGTTTAGCTGAAGGTATCCAGGAATTCAAAAGCTACTCTGCCTGAAGTCTAGGGAATGAGGGTGAAAACAGCATGAGACTAATTTTGAGAAGTAGGAAGCTGTAATTACATACAAATTATAGGCTTTTGTTTTTGCTTTTTTCCTTTGTGCGGTCTTGTGGCACTGCTACAGACCTATAGCTGCTGGCTCATGTAATACTTTTTTCTTCAGCTTTTATTTTCTAATGTTTGGCATTTCCCCTTTAAAGTGATATTTCTTTCTCACTTAAATTGTTGCAGTTTAGTATTCATAACACCCTGCCAGCTGCTGAGAAAAATCCCAAATTAGAAAACAGCCAACATTTTCTGGGTAGGGAAGAAGGGAGAATTCCATATTAAATGATTTATTCAGTACTAGCACACAAGTACTGAATGCAAGTTTCTCATGAAATTCCATATGAAGACAGATGAGTGAGAGAATTATTTTATAGAGAAAATTAATTCAGAGAAGAGAATGAAAGTGAATACATGTCCATTGCATCTTTTGGATTAGTCTTGGATATCATATGTCTTAAAGAAATAAGCAGGATAAGTCTAAATTCTCATTGGTCCTGGCTCATTTCCTGTGGCTGCAATAACAAATTACTACAAACTGGGTGGCTCAAAAGAAGAGAAATTTATTCTCTCATAGTTCTGAAGGCCAGACATCTGAAATCAAGGTGTTGGCAGGGCTGTGGTCCCTCTGGAGGCCCTGGGGAAGAACCCTTCATTGCTTCTTCCAGCTTCTGATAGCTGTTGGAACTGCTTGGTTTCCTTGATTTATGGCCATGTCACTCCAATCTCTGCTGCTGTCTTCACATAACCTTTTCCACTGTGTTTTGCCTTCTCCTCTTCTGTCTCTTCTAAGGACATGAATCATTGGATTTAGGGCCATTTTAAGTAATTCAGTACAATCTTACTTAAGATCATTGACTTACATCTGCAAAGACCCTGTTTCAGTTTACTAAAGCTACAGTAATGCAATTTACTAGAACTGGGTTGACTCTTTCAATGGGAATTTATTAGGTTACAAATTTACAGTTCTAAGGCTATGAAAATGTCTAAATCAAGGCATAGAGAGGAAGATACCTTCTCTGAGGAAAGACTATTGACATCCAGTGTTCCTCTATCACTGGTCTTTCTTTCTTGGATTCAGATTTCAATGGCTCCTTCAAATGCCTCTGGGTGTTCTCTCTCTCTTATCCTCATAAAGGACCCCAGTAAAGGGATTAAGACCTACTCTGAATGGGCTGGGCCACATCTTAAGTGAATCTAAAGGCCACACCCACAACAGGCCTGCCCCCACAGGGATGGCCTTTTCTGGGATGCATAACAGCTCCAAAGTAGCACAAACCACCCTCGGGACCTCCCAAAGGCATATTCTTTCCATATGCAAAATGCATTCATTCCATCCCAAAATCAAAAAAGCTTTAAATCATTTCAGTAACAACATTAAGTACAAAGTCTTAGCAAAATCAGTTACAGGCATAGTTTGTTCAAAGGCAAAATTCCTCTCTATGAACCTGTGAAACTTAGAACAAGTTATCTCAATTCAATTCCATTTGTTAGTATATTTATTTTC
Source organism: Tamandua tetradactyla (assembly GCF_023851605.1). NCBI lineage: Eukaryota > Metazoa > Chordata > Mammalia > Pilosa > Myrmecophagidae > Tamandua > Tamandua tetradactyla. The sequence goes on along the minus strand of NC_135333.1, from coordinate 93,221,592 downwards.
ATACCAGTGCTATGCTTTTTTGATCACTGTAGCTCCGTAAAATGCTCTAAGTTCAAGAAGTGTGAGTCCTCCCACTTCGTTCTTCTTTTTCAAGACATTTTTGGCTATTCAGGGCCATTTATCCTTCCACAGATATTTGTAATTCGCTTCTCCATTTCTACAAAGTGGGCTGTTGCAATTTTGTTTGGGATTGCATTGAATCTGGAAATCCATTTGGGCAAAATTGACATCCTGATGATATTTAGTCTACTAATCCTAGAACATGAAATATCCTTCCATTTATTTAGGTCATCTTTGATTCTTTTCAGCTATGATTTGTAGTTTTCAGAATAAATATCCTTTTATATCCTTGGTTAAATTCATTCCAAGATATTTGATTCTTTTAGTTGCTATTATAAATGGGATTTTTTCTTTATTTACTTCTCAGCTTGCTCACTTCTAGAGTAAAGAAACAGTACTGATTTTTTGTGTGCTGATCTTATATCCCATCACTTTGCTTAACTCATTTATTGGCTCTAGTAGTTTTCTTGTACATTATTTGGGATATTCTAAATATAAGATCATGTCATCTGCAAATAGTGAAAGTTTTACATCTTCCTTTCCAATTTGGGTACCTTTAATTTCTTTTCCTTATTTTTGCCTAACAGCTCTTGCTAGGAGTTCTAATAAAATGTTGAGTAACAGTGGTGCTAATGGGAATCATTGCCTTGCTCCAGATCTTAGAGGGAAAGCTTTCGGTCTTTTCCATTGAGTAAGATGTTAGCTGTGGGATTTTTATGTATGACCTATATCATGTTGAGGAATTTTCCTTCTATGCCTAACTTTTGAAGTGTTTTTATCAAGAAAGGATGCTGGTGGACTAGATAAGTCATGAAACCTAGAGGTCCCAGCTTCTCCAGAACATCAAATAGTTCCATCTCTCTACCCTATATTAGTGACAGACCCTTCCAACATGAAAAAGTTAGAACGGCCATAGTCCAAACACCCCTACAGAGAGGGATAGAAAGATCAAAGGTGATGGTGGAGTTAAACAGTGAAGATAGGATTTAATAAATGAATATGACTGCTGAATCATTAAATTAATATCTCTTTTAGTCTCCAGTATTTTAGAGCAGCTAGAAGTAAAAGCCTAAAATTGTATAATCGTAACCCATGTCAAAATCTGAAATATATTCTACACTTAATTGTGGCTCTGTGCTTTGAAATTCATTGCTTTTTTGTATATATGTTATTTTTTACAAAAAAGAAAAAAAAGTTGATTGTGGTGATAAAAAAATATTTAAGCCTTCTAGCCTCCTATATTCTGGAGCAGCGAGAAGGAAAAATCTGAGAGGATTTTATGGTAGTCCATGACAAACTCTGGGATCTTTCCTGTAGCTTCTTGTTGAAGAGTGTTTTGAAAACTATGACTTTTAAAATTTCTTTGTTTTGTTTATATGTTGTAATATAAAATTAAAAAGTTAAAAAAAAAAAAAAAGAAAGGTTGCTGGATTCACCAAATGTCTTTTCTGAATCAATTGAGATGATCATTGCTTTTTTCCCCTCTGATGTGTTAATGTGGTGTGTTACATTAATTGATTTTTTTGTGTTGAGCCAACCTTGCATACCTAGAATAAAACCCACTTGATCATGGTGTACAATTCTTTTAATGTGCTCTTGGATTCAATTTGTTGAGGAACTGTTCATCTGTATTCATTAGAGAAATTGGTCTATAATCTTTTTTCTTGTTGTATCTTTATCTGGTTTTGATATTAGGGTCATTTTGGCTTCAAAGAATGAGTTTGAGAAGAATTGGTATTTATTCTTCTTGGAATGATTGGTAGAATCCACTGGTGAAGTCATCTGTTACTGAGTTTTTATTTGTGGTAAGGGTTTTGATGTTGATTCAATTTCTTTACCTGTGATTGGTTTGTCGAGATCTTCTATTTCTTCTCAAGATAGTGTAGGTTGTTTGTGTTATCTAGGAAATTGTCTGTTTCATCTAAGTTGTCTAATTTGTTGGCATTAAATTTTTCATAGTCTTGGCATTAAATTTTTCATAGCCTCCTTTTATGACCTTTTTATTTCTGTGTGGTTAGTAGTAATGCCCCCCTCTCATTTCTGATGTTATTTATTACATCTTCTCTGTGTTTCTTTGTCAATTTTATTGATTTCAAAGAAGAAACTTTTGGTTTTGTTGATTCTCTCTATTGTCTTTTTGTTCTCAATTTCATTTATTTCTGCTCTTATCTTTGATGTGTCTTCCCTTTGTCTGCTTTGGAGTTAGTTTGCTATTCTTTTTTCTGGTTTCTCCAAGTGTCATTTAGGTCACTGATTTTAGCTCTTTCTTCTTTTTAATGTAGGCATTTAGAGATATAAATTTCCTTCTCAGAAGTACCTTTGCTACATCCCATAACTTTTGATACAATGTGTTCTTGTTTTCATTCATCTCAAAATATTTACTGATTTCTTTTGCGATTTCTTCTTTGAGCCATTGGCTATTTAAGAGTATGTTGTTTACCTCCATATATCTGTAAATTTTCCAGTTCTCCACCTGTTATTGATTTCTAGTTTCATTCCGTTATGGTCATAGAAAATACTTTATATAATTTAAAACTTTTTAAATTTACTAAGATTTGTTTTGTGATCCAACATGTGTTCTATGCTGGAGAATGATCCAGGCATATTTGAGAAGAATATATATCCTATTGTTTTTGGGGTGCAAAATTCTGTATCTGTTTGTTAGGTCTAGTTCATTTATCATATTATTCAAGTTCTGTGTTTCCTTATTGGTCTGCTGTCTAGATGTTTTATCTATTGGTAGAAGTGGCATATTAAACTCTCCAACTATTACTCTATAAATGTCTTTCATTCCTTCAGTTTTGCCAATGTTTGCCTCATGTGTTTTGGGGCACTGTGGTTGGGTACGTAAATATTTCCGATTGTTGTTTCTTCTTAGTGGATTGCCCCTTTCAGTAATACATATTGTTCTTCTTTGTCTAACAGTTTATCATTTAAGGTCTATTTGGTCCCCTATTAGTATAGCTTCCTCAGATCTTTTGGTTACTGTTTGTGTGGACATTTTTCCAACCTTTCGCTTCCACCCTATTTGTGTCCTTGGGTCTAAGATGAATCTCTTGTAGACTGCATATACATGGGTCATACATTTTTATCCATTCTGCCAATCTGTGTCTTTTGATTGGGGAGTTTAATCCATTAACAATCAATTCTAGTACTGTAGAGGCAGTACTTACTTCAACCATTTTATCCTTTGGCTTTTATATGGCATATTTTATTTTTGTCTATCTTTCTACCCTTTTAGTTACCCTTACTGATAATCATATTCTCTCCCAGGCCTCTCTTGTTTTTGCCTTTTGCTTGCAGAACTATCTTTAGTATTTCCCAGAGGGCAGGCCTCATTTTTTTTGTTTACATGGACAGGCATCCAGAATTGAACCCGGGCCTCCAGAATGGCAAGTGAGAATTGTGCCACTGAGCCACCATTGCACCCCTCAGGTCTCTTTTTAATGAACTCTTTCAGTTTCTGTTTGTCTGTGGCTACCTGAAGCTCTCCTTCATTTTTGAAGGACATTTTTGCCAGATAAAGAATTCTTGACTGGCAGTATTTTTCTTTCAATACTGACTTCTCACCTCCATGATTTCTTATGATAAATCAGCACTTAATCTTTTTACTGTTCCCTTGTAGATAATAAATCTATTTTCTCTTGCTGCTTTCCGGTTTCTCTTTTTTATCTTTGTTTTTTGTTTTTTTTTTTTTTTTGCTTTTTTATTTTGGCTTGTGCAGGCTCCAGAAAGCAAACCCAGGTCTCCTGCATCCCATGCAAGAATTCTACCTCTGAGTTACTCTTAAACAGCCCTCTTTTTATCTTTGGCATTTGACATTCTGATTAGTAGTGGGTTTATTAGGATTTATTCTGTTTGGAGTATGCTGTGCTTCCTGTACATGTATATTTACGCCTTTCATGAGTTAGAAAATTTTTGGTCATTACTCCCTCAAATGTTCTTTCTGCCCCCTTTTCCCTTCTCTTCTCCTTCTGGGTCTCCCATGATGTATATGTTTGTGCATTTGGGGCTATCATTCATTTCTGTGAGACCCTGGTCAATTTTTCCCATTCTTTTCTCAATCTGTTCTTCTGTCTGTGAAATTTCAAATGTCCTCTCTTCAGTTCATTCTTTCTGTCTTCTGCTGGTTCAAATTGGCTGTTATATGCCTCTAGAGTATTTTCAACCTCTCTATTGTGCCCTTCATTCCCATAAGTTCTATTATACTTCTTTTCATACTTTCACATTCTTCTTTAAGCTCACCTAGTGTCTTTTTTAAATGTTTTTTTCCTTTTCTTTTATTTTCTTTTTTTCCTGCATGGTCAGCCACTGGGATTCGAACCTGGGTCTCCAGCAAGGCAGGTGAGAACTCTGCCACTGAGCCACTGCTGCACCATCCCCCGTGTCTTTTAAATACCCTTTATCTCTCCAAACATGTTTTCCTTTATCACCTTGAATTGATTTAGATTTGTTTAGACATCTTTGATTAGCTGTTCTAAATTCTGAATCTCCTTTGACTTTTTAATGTGTTCTTTTGAATAGACCATATATTCCTGTTTCTTACAGCTTGTAACTTTTTGCTAATGTCTAGGCATGTATCTCAATGAGTTTACTCTGTAGTCAGTGTCTTTCTCTTGTCTATGGTATTGTTGTTAACTGGTTTTGTGTTAACGCTCTTCTTTGTCACTTAATTCATCAGTATTTTCCAGCTAAAACAGGGCCAGGGACCCTGTGGTGCAGCTTCCCAGGGCTGCACTTTCCTGTATGCCCAGCAGATGGCACTTTTTGGCAAGCTTTTCCCTGCAGCCCTAAGAAGGTAGTATGTTTTTGAATGTCTGCCAGCTCCACCCCTGTCAGCCACAGAGTCAGAACAATGGCCTGTTGGTCCCTATCCAAGGTAGGCTAAAACAGGGGAAACTTGCAGTCTAAATTTGCAGGCTAAAACCTGATGATCTGCACTCAACCATGCCCCACCCCACCTCCATTCTTGGGGAGAAGGGCTTCCATGCCCCTCTCCATCCATAGCAGCCAGCCAGAGACTGGACCTGAGGCTGCTTGCCTGGAGATTGGGGGATAGGTACTAGCAGTTACTCACAGTTTTTCACTGCAGTGTCTCAAACTCTTGATCCTGCTCTTCCCTGGATACTGGAAGTGTCCCCATGGCCTCTAGAGTCCCAGAAGAGCTGTTTCAGACAGTTTCTGCCTTTCCAATAGCTGTCCTTGCAGGAGGGGTGAGCCCTGCAGCTCTCTCCTCTGTCATCTTTCCTGAGAGTTCCTACATTCTTTTCTCTTTTACTTTTTATATCATATAATCTCAAATGCTATGTCAAAGCATAGTTTCAATCTAAGGATACTCCTCCCCGATGACTTATATCTGCTAACCATTTAGAAATGTGCTTTTTGAAAGAAAAGTGTTTATATCTCCTTCTTAAAATTTAGTGCACTGCATGTGGATTGTAAAGGGATGATGTCATCTCCCTTGTGAGCAATGTAACACAACACTCGAGGCATGAAGAAACTCTGCATATTTACATGGAAGCTGCAACTCTTCAACCTTTTCATAAGCAACTTCATTGACATAGACCAGTAGATGGCTACAGAAAATAAAGCTGGCAGAACTTGAACAATATGCAATATAAGGATGCTTTAATAAACTCAATACTGGTGTCAGAATATCTGTAGCATATCTATTTTATAAGTATTGATGTGGCATCAATATTGTCAGATCCAATCACCAAAATTGTAGGTACTAAAATTGCTTTTTTTATCTCAATGTTCGATTCCATGCACTTCCTTCTCATTAAATATGCAGTCAATGAAACTTTTTCTCCTACAGGAATAGTCTTTGAATTATAAGACATTATTCAGCACTGTGGCTCTGGGTCATTAAAGCGCACAGATCATTTTCTGGATTTCTTTGGTAATCCCTCCTAGTCATGCACACACATACACAAAGCGGGAGAAAGAGGGGAGGGGAGGAAGAGAAGAACGAAGAGAAAGAGTGAGAGAGAAAAGAGAAAGAACTGTAAACTGTGGTACTCTGTGGGTCTCTAAAGAGTTGTTGAATATTTTTATAAGGATGGTGTTTTGATTTGTTAAGTGCTGCTGGAAATGCAATATACTAGAAATAGAATGGCTTTTATAAAGATAATTTACTAAGTCACAAATTTATAGTTCTAAGTCCATAAAAGTGCCCAAACTAAGGCATACAGAGAAAAATACCTTGACTGACAATGTTCAAGGTTTCTCTGTGAGCTGGGAAGGTACATAGTGAAACCTGCTAGCTTTCTCTCCCAGTTTCTCCTTTCAAATGGCTTTCCTGGAGCCATTTTTCTTTCTACATCTCCAAAAGTTTCTGTGGCAGCTCTGAAGTTTTTCCAAAATGGTTCCCTCTTAAAGGACTCTGGTAAGTGACCTTCCTCAGTGAGTGGAGATACATCTCCCTGGAAACCACCTTATCAAAACCCACCCATAATTATGTGGGTCACATCTTCATGGAAAAAAATTAATAAAAGCAATACCACCCAACAATATTGAATGAGGATTAAAGAACATGGTTTTTCAGCGGTGCACAACAGTTTCAAACCAGCACAGGTGATGGTTTCCTTGATACCTCTATCCAAAGATGCTTTATTTGATAAAGTAATAAAGTATCTTGTAAGCAAAGATTGGTATGATTTTGCTCAGATATGGGCTGGGATCAGTCAGATAAAAGAAACTTAAAAGATAGCCGATCACATCACACCAGAGGAGTCTTGGATGCCTTGGATGCTATGACCTTTGGTCAGCAATCTACAGCAGGTAGGAGCACCACGGCAAGGCAGAGGAGGACACTGTTTAGAGTTGTTTGGATTCACAGATGGAAAATGATATTCACCTAAATGAATACCCATTTTGCACATTTGTAAAACTAGGCCTTAAATATCATCCATTGGCATAATATCCTCTTTTGCAAACTTTTCACAGATATCCTTTAATTCCTTCGGTTTCCTTCTTGAAATAAAATTTTCTTGGCCCATGTGTAGTATAAATATTTTATGGGTTATTGTTTCTGTTTATTTTTACTTATTCCTATTATTGCCATGTTCTTTCTAACATGTTGCCTCTTTTAACCCTGGGTCAGGTAGATGACCCAACCTGTGTAGCAGCTATTTTCATTGTCTCCACTTTAAGTCACACATGTTAAATTCATAATTCAACAAATATTTATTGAACATCTTATTCATGCCAGATATTATGGAAAGCAATAAAAATAGAGTGGCATTTAAAAAAAGAAAAAGATGGTACTACCTTTGTACTTTATAGAACTTACAGTCTAGATGGAAGACAGTTATTAATCAATAATCACCCCACAGCTTAAGTAAAATTATAGCTGTGCTCAGTTATATCATGAAGAGCAATATAACCTCAAAAGAGCAGGGGTGGGGTTAGAATATTCCAAGCAAAGTAATAGCAGACACGATAGCTCTATGGAAGAAGCAAAATGGCCTATTGGAGGAGTTGAGAATGAAAGAGCAGGAGTATGATGTGAGTTACAAAGTATGGGCCCCAAGCCAAGGATTTTGTGTGGTTTCCTAGGAGTGATGAAGAGTTTGGGGGTCTTAAGGGTGAGAGCAATATGATCAAATTTGTGCTTTGATCAAATTTGTGCTTTGAAGGAATCTCTGATTGTTGCATGGGCTTTGGATGCTGGGAACTGAGCAGGTCCCAGGAACCCCAGAGGAGGCTGTTGGGTTGGTCCAGATGCACATGTGGTCAGGGAAAGACATCTGACTCCATATCTTCTGGTCCTTCAGCGATGTCACTGACATGATATTTCCTTGTAAAATATTCAGGGACATTTCACTGTCACTAATTGATAGATGAAAACCTGTGAATTTGTAAGACTACCTTATTTCTCGATGCAAATGTGAGGAAGAATGAGAATGTTTTGATACTTGCCCACTGTGTTTATTTCACACATTAATGATGACTTATCCTTAGGGTCAAGAACTATAATTTTAATTTTATTTAAGCAGGTTTTTAAAAATCTAAGCTGCTTTTATTCTGTCTTATTTTCCAAACTTTGCAAGCACTGGTGTTGTAGACAAGACTCTCTATCTAAAACCAAAGTACCCTAAAGTCATATTAGAACTTTTTTTCACAAAAGAAAATCATCTGATAGAGCAGAACCTTCTTAACAAGGATTTTGAAATATAAACACTTAAAATCAAAACTTTAAATTAAGTTTATTAATTAAAATTAGTACTTCATCAGTCTTTATGCTTAAACAGTAAAATCTAAGATCATGTGTATGTTTGTGAAATGAATTTTCTAATTAGTTGACATTATTTAATTTTTTTATGTGAGCCTCTGTTTTTGTTTTTTTGTTTGTTTTTAATTTTTCAGCTTCACATAATGTTTACAGATTAGCTTCTGAATATGACCTTTAACTTGGCATTCCACATTCTGGCTTTAAATAGCTTCTCTCTCTCTCTGTTTTCTCTGGTTCTCTCTCTCTCTCTTGATCTCTGTGCATGCATGTGTTTGTGTCTGTTTGCTGATCCAGCTGTACTAGTGCCTGAATAGTTTTGAACATTTCTGCATCTGCATGCACACATATCCATGGAATAGCCTTCCCCACCCTGATCTGATTCCAGTTCATCCACTAAGACGCATTGTGCCTCCTTCCTTGAGAAACACTTCCTGACCATCCCTGTTCCCAGTGACCTTGCTTTGAGAACACTTACCCCATCTATGCCATTCACTTGAAAGCCATTGTATATTACATTGCACTGTTAAGGCCTCTCTATATACATGTTTTATCTACTCAGCGTTCCTTACTGCTTCTTTTAATATTTACATCTTTGAGTCTTGCATCTTGTGGCTTTGCATTCAACTTTAATACAGCATTGAAATAAACTTCATATACAATTTGCACATTAATAAGACATTTACAAATAAATATAAAGGTAATGGAAATATCATACTTTTTCATTTTTTTTCTGATAGAGTCTCTAGTTGGAGTTTTTGAAGTCACAAACACATAACACTATATTCTGAACAAAGGAAAATTCCAAATGATAAAATTGCATCTTAAAAAGTCTTTTTTTTTTTTTTGATTGAACAAGTAGGTAAGAAGTTTATTAAGTACCAATGCAGAGAAAGGAGCATGCAGGTACTCTCTCAAGTAAAGAAAGATGGAGGGCAAGAGGAAATAGGCAATGTGGGACCATTTGCTTTTATAGATGAGTTTTATATATTCCCCTTTCCCCTTCCTTCCTCAGGGCTCCTTCTTCTGCCCTCCCCTTTCCCCAGTGTGCTGCCTGGTGGTAGATAATCCATTTGAGTGGGTCTGTGGGTTTCACCCTTCTCCATAGATGACTCACTCACGTGGGGCATTTGGCTTTAGGTGAATCTCATGCCACTGGGTATTTCCCGTAAGTGGGTAGCCCCATGCCAGGGGCAGACACAGGGTCTGCTGACCTTGATTAACCATCTTTGTTCAAGGGCTCTCTCCCTTCTCTCCCTGTGTTAATCTGCCTCAAATGCCCCCTTGGAGAGTTCCTGCCCCTTAATCTTAAGGGGTGCTGAGAGATGATGGTCCATCTTCTGTAGCTGCTCCTGGCTTGTCAGAGAGTGTAGACCCTGCTGACAGGGCATCGAACTCTCTGGGTATTTCATTAAAGTTTAAAGGGGAAAACATCAAGCCTAAGATTTCAGCAGAGGCAGCTTGTTCTTTTAGGCAGCACACTTTAATTAAATACTATACTACAATGATGCACTTTGCTAATAATCTATATTACCACTCATTTCCAGTATAGCATTACCAGTGGATAAGACTTTTTACCTTCATGGAGGATCACAGTTGTTTTGAGTAATTAAAAGTTAATTTTAGAACAAAGGGGGGCCAAGATGGCGGCTTAGTAAGGTACGTGCGTCTTAGTTCCTTCTCCTGCAAAGCAACTACTAGGTGAACTGAAACAGTGCAGAACAGCTCCCGGGGCTACGGCAGGGAATGGACACACAGCGTACCCCAGTCTGGACTGGCTAGTCTGACTGCGAGACTCGGCTGCAGTGAGATCCCTGAGCGGTGCGCAATTTCCCGAGCAGCTGCAGCTGCGGCGGCCGGAGCTACTCCCTCCCTCCTTCCCGGGCCGGCTGAGAATCTCGGAGAGGCAAGTTTCCCAAGCCGAGGCGGCCGGCGCCCCTCTTTTGCAGGCAGCTTCGAGTCTCGGCTTTGAGTCCGCGGCTACGAGTCTCGGATCAGAGGGCTATCCAAGCCGCGGTGCCCCCCCCCGTGGGCGGCTTCCTGGTACGGTGGGGAATTCCCCAGGCCGCGGCAGCTGGTAACTGAAGCCCCTCCCCCGCGGGCGACTTCCTGGTCTGGTGGTGAATTCCCCGGGCCCGCTGCGGCCGGTAACCAGCCACAGGGTCCCCTCAAGCTGCAGCGGCTGACGCCCCCACCACACGCAGCCCCTGAACCAACGGAGAGAATTGGATCGGAAATCCCCAGGCCGCGGAGATTGGTGACAGAGTGGGGGGGGGATCCATTCCAAACACGTGAGACAAATGTGTGCCACGAGCGCCACCTACTGGGCAGGATAAGAAAAACAGAACCCAGAGATTTCACAGAAAAATCTTACAACCTTGTTGGGTCCGACACCCAGGCAAATCTGACTAAATGCCCAGATGCCAGCAGCAGAAGATAACGGTCCACACTCAGAAGATTGAGAATATGGCCCAATCAAAGGAACAAGCCAATAGTTCAAAGGAGATACAAGAGCTGAGACAACTAATGCTGAATATACAAACAGAAATGGAAAACCTCTTCAAAAATGAAATCGATAAATTGAGGGAGGACATGAAGAGGACATGGGCTGAACATAAAGAAGAAATAGAAAAACTGAAAAAACAAATCACAGAACTTATGGAAGTGAAGGATAAAGTAGAAAAGATGGAAAAAACAATGGGTACCTACAATGATAGATTTAAAGAGACAGAAGATAGAATTAGTGATTTGGAGGATGGAACATCTGAATTCCAAAAAGAAACAGAAACTATAGGGAAAAGAATGGAAAAATTTGAACAGGGTATCAGGGAACTCAAGGACAATATGAACCGCACAAATATACGTGTTGTGGGTGTCCCAGAAGGAGAAGAGAAGGGAAAAGGAGGAGAAAAACTAATGGAAGAAATTATCACTGAAAATTTCCCAACTCTTATGAAAGACCTAAAATTACAGATCCAAGAAGTACAGCGCACCCCAAAGAGAATAGACCCAAATAGGCGTTCTCCAAGACACTTACTAGTTAGAATGTCAGAGGTCAAAGAGAAAGAGAAGATCTTGAAAGCAGCAAGAGAAAAACAATCCATCACATACAAGGGAAACCCAATAAGAATTTGTGTAGATTTCTCAGCAGAAACCATGGAGGCTAGAAGACAGTGGGATGATATATTTAAAATACTAAAAGAGAAAAACTGCCAACCAAGACTCCTATATCCAGCAAAATTATCCTTCAAAAATGAGGGAGAAATTAAAACATTCTCAGACAAAAAGTCACAGAGAGAATTTGTGACCAAGAGACCAGCTCTGCAAGAAATACTAAAGGGAGCACTAGAGTCAGATACAAAAAGACAGAAGAGAGAGATATGGAAAAGAGTGTAGAAAGAAGGAAAATCAGATATGATATATATAATACAAAAGGCAAAATGTTAGAGGAAAATATTATCCAAACAGTAATAACACTAAATGTCAATGGACTGAATTCCCCAATCAAAAGACATAGATTGGCAGAATGGATTAAAAAACAGGATCCTTCTATATGCTGTCTACAGGAAACACATCTTAGACCCAAAGATAAACATAGGTTGAAAGTGAAAGGTTGGGAAAAGATATTTCATGCAAATAACAACCAGAAAAGAGCAGGAGTGGCTATACTAATATCCAACAAATTAGACTTCAAATGTAAAACAGTTAAAAGAGACAAAGAAGGACACTATCTACTAATAAAAGGAACAATTAAACAAGAAGACATAGCAATCATAAATATTTACGCACCGAACCAGAATGCCCCAAAATACGTGAGGAATACACTGCAAACACTGAAAAGGGAAATAGACTCATATACCATAATAGTTGGAGACTTCAATTCACCACTCTCATCAATGGACAGAACATCTAGACAGAGGATCAATAAAGAAATAGAGAATCTGAATATTACTATAAATGAGCTAGACTTAACAGACATTTATAGGACATTACATCCCACAACAGCAGCATACACCTTTTTCTCAAGTGCTCATGGATCATTCTCAAAATAGACCATATGCTGGGTCACAAAGCAAGTCTTAACAAATTTAAAAAGATTGAAATCATACACAACACTTTCTCGGATCATAAAAGAATGAAGTTGGAAATCAATAATAGGCAGAGTGCCAGAAAATTCACAAATATGTGGAGGCTCAACAACACACTCCTAAACAACAAGTGGGTCAAAGAAGAAATTGCTAGAGAAATTAGCAAATACCTCGAGGTGAATGAAAATGAAAACACAACATATCAAAACTTATGGGACGCAGCAAAAGCAGTGCTAAGAGAGAAATTTATTGCCCTAAATGCCTATATCAGAAAAGAAGAAAAGGCAAAAATGCAGGGATTAACTGTCCACTTGGAAGAACTGGAGAAAGAACAGCAAACTAATCCCAAAGCAAGCAAAAGGAAAGAAATAACAAAGATTAGAGCAGAAATAAATGAAATTGAAAACATGAAAACAATAGAGAAAATCAATAAGGCCAGAAGTTGGTTCTATGAGAAAATCAATAAGATTGATGGGCCCTTAGCAAGATTGACAAGAAGAAGAAGAGAGAGGATGCAAATAAATAAGATCAGAAATGGAAGAGGAGACATAACTACTGACCTCACAAAAATAAAGGAGGTAATAACAGGATACTATGAACAACTTTACGCTAATAAATACAACAATTTAGAGGAAATGGACGGGTTTCTGGAAAGACATGAACAACCAACTTTGACTCAAGAAGACATAGATGACCTCAACAAACCAATCACAAGTAAAGAAATTGAATCAGTCATTCAAAAGCTCCCTAAAAAGAAAAGTCCAGGACCAGACGGCTTCACATCTGAATTCTATCAAACATTCCAGAAAGAATTAGTACCAACTCTCCTCAAACTCTTCAAAAAAATTGAAGCAGAGGGAAAACTACCTAATTCATTCTATGAAGCCAACATCACCCTCATACCAAAACCAGGCAAAGATATTACAAAAAAAGAAAACTACAGGCCAATCTCTCTAATGAATATAGATGCAAAAGTCCTCAATAAAATTCTAGCAAATCGTATCCAACAACACATTAAAAGAATTATACATCATGACCAAGTAGGATTCATCCCAGGTATGCAAGGATGGTTCAACATAAGAAAATCAATTAATGTAATACACCATATCAACAAATCAAAGCAGAAAAATCACATGATCATCTCAATTGATGCAGAGAAGGCATTTGACAAGATTCAACATCCTTTCCTGTTGAAAACACTTCAAAGGATAGGAATACAAGGGAACTTCCTTAAAATGATAGAGGGAATATATGAAAAACCCACAGCTAATATCATCCTCAATGGGGAAAAATTGAAAACTTTCCCCCTAAGATCAGGAACAAGACGAGGATGTCCACTATCACCACTATTATTCAACATTGTGTTGGAGGTTCTAGCCAGAGCAATCAGACAAGAAAAAGAAATACAAGGCATCAAAATTGGAAAGGAAGAAGTAAAACTATCACTGTTTGCAGACGATATGGTACTATAGGTCAAAAACCTGGAAAAATCCACAACAAAACTACTAGAGCTAATAAATGAGTACAGCAAAGTAGCAGGTTACAAGATCAACATTCAAAAATCTGTAGCATTTCTATACACTAGCAATGAACAAGTGGAGGGGGAAATCAAGAAACGAATCCCATTTACAATTGCAACTAAAAGAATAAAATACCTAGGAATAAATTTAACTAAAGAGACAAAAGACCTATACAAAGAAAACTACAAAAAACTGCTAAAAGAAATCACAGAAGACCTAAACAGATGGAAGGGCATACCGTGTTCATGGATTGGAAGACTAAATATAGTTAAGATGTCAATCCTACCTAAATTGATTTACAGATTCAATGCAATACCAATCAAAATCCCAACAACTTATTTTTCAGAAATAGAAAAACCAATAAGCAAATTTATCTGGAAGGGCAGGGTGCCCCGAATTGCTAAAAACATCTTGAGGAAAAAAAACGAAGCTGGAGGTCTTGCGCTGCCAGACTTTAAGGCATATTATGAAGCCACAGTGGTCAAAACAGCATGGTATTGGCATAAAGATAGATATATCGACCAATGGAATCGAATAGAGTGCTCAGATATAGACCCTCTCATCTATGGTCATTTGATCTTTGATAAGGGAGTCAAGCCAACTCACCTGGGACAGAACAGTCTCTTCAATAAATGGAGCCTAGAGAACTGGATATCCATATGCAAAAGAATGAACGAAGACCCATATCTCACACCCTATACAAAAGTTAACTCAAAATGGATCAAAGATCTAAACATTAGGTCTAAGACCATAGAACAGTTAGAAGAAAATGTAGGGAGATATCTTATGAATCTTACAATTGGAGGCGGTTTTATGGACCTTACACCTAAAGCAAGAGCACTGAAGAAGGAAATAAATAAATGGGAACTCCTCAAAATTAAACACTTTTGTGCATCAAAGAACTTCATCAAGAAAGTAGAAAGACAGTCTACACAATGGGAATCAATATTTGGAAACGACATATCAGATAAAGGTCTAGTATCCAGAATTTATAATGAGATTGTTCAACTCAACAACAAAAAGACAGCCCACCCAATTACAAAATGGGAAAAAGACTTGAATAGACACCTCTCAGAGGAGGAAATACAAATGGCCAAAAGGCACATGAAGAGATGCTTAATGTCCCTGGCCATTAGAGAAATGCAAATCAAAACCACAATGAGATATCATCTCATACCCACCAGAATGGCCATTATCAACAAAACAGAAAATGACAAGTGCTGGAGAGGATGCGGTGAAAGAGGCACACTGATCCACTGTTGGTGGGAATGTCAAATGGTGCAACCACTGTGGAAGGCAGTTTGGCGGTTCCTCAAAAAGCTGAATATAGAATTGCCATACGACCCAGCAATACCATTGCTGGGAATCTACTCAAAGGAATTAAGGGCAAAAACTCAAATGGACATTTGCACACCAATGTTTATAGCAGCGTTATTTACAATTGCAAAGAGATGGAAACAGCCAAAATGTCCATCAACAGACGAGTGGCTAAACAAACTGTGGTATATACATACGATGGAATATTATGCAGCGTTAAGACAGGATAAACTTATGAAGCATGTAAGAACATGGATGGACCTAGAGAACATTATGCTGAGTGAGTCTAGCCAAAAACTTAAAGACAAATACTGTATGGTCCCAATGATGTGAATCGACACTCGAGAATAAACTTGGAATATGTCATTGGTAACAGAGTTCAGCAGGAGTTAGAAACAGGGTAAGATAATGGGTAATTGGAGCTGATGGGATACAGACTGTGCAATAGGACTAGATACAAAAACTCAAAAATGGACAGCACAATAATACCTAATTGTAAAGTAATCATGTTAAAACACTGAATGAAGCTGCATCCGAGCTATAGGTTTTTGTTTTGTTTTGTTTTGTTTTGTTTTGTTCTTACTATTATTACTTTTATTTTTTTCTCTATATTAATATTCTATATCTTTTTTGGTTATATTGCCAGTTCTTCTAAACCGATGCAAATGTACTAAGAAACGATGATCATGCATCTATGTGATGATGTTAAGAATTACTGATTGCATATGTAGAATGGTATGATTTCTAAAAAAAAAAAAAAAATGGACAGCACAATACTACCTAATTGTAATGTAATTATGTTAAAACACTGAATGAAGCTGCATCTGAGCTATAGTTGTTTTTTTTCTTATATATTTTTGTATTTTTATTTTTATTTTTATTTTTTCTCTATATTATCATTTTATTTCTTTTTCTGTTGTCTTGCTATTTCTTTTTCTAAATCGATGCATATGTACTAAGAAATGATGATCATACATCTATGTGATGATATTAAGAATTACTGATTGTATATGTAGAATGGAATGATTTCTAAATGTTGTGTTAGCTAATTTTTTTTAATTAATAAAAAAAGTTAATTTTAGTTATTGCATTACTTAGATAATTGAATCTAGAGAAATACCAATAATCATTGAAATAGAAGAGCTACTGAAATAGTCATGGGAAAGTTTGTGTGATGCTGACCTTTGCATTGAAAAGGCAAAGTACATTATGTTAAATATATTAAGCATTATAAATGCATTTACATACTGTCAAATATCCATGTGCATTTTTGTGTGTGTCTGTGACATTTTCTGGGGTAAAATTTTATCTGTTTTAGCAAAATTAGCCTTGTTTTTAGAATTCAGGACAATAATCATGGAAAAACTTTTGCTAACATATGGAATCAGGAAAAAAGAATGCATGCTACCTTATATTTATGAAGCTTTTAATAAATTTTGAAAAAAAAAACAAAGTTTAAAGGAGAGGAATCTGGAGGGGTGGTTAGAATGGCTGAAAATTCTCTTATCACTACTGGTTTGATGTGAAAGGCTTTTAATCAATCCAGATATTCCAGAGAAATGCCTCCAGGTTGGCTCACCAGATTATGTTAATAGATTTCAGTTTCCAAGGTTCTTGGCTGTGCTGTAAGAAAGAATTCAGAGGTAAAGAATAGATAGAGCAAGTAGGTAAGTAATTTATGAAGTACACATGCAGGGAAAGGAGCATGCAGGCACTCTTGCAAATAAAGAAAGATGGAGGGTGAGAGGACCCAAGTGACTTTTAAAATATTATTATAAAGCAGTGTGAGGACACTTGGAAAAATTATTTGAATTTGAACCTTCAACACAGACAACCAGGACAGACTTGAAACAAATTATCTGAATATTCCTCATCTGGAAAAATTTATCACCTGCCTTCTTAAATTTTGTTCCAGAACTAACATCATAATATTCTTTATAAATATATATGCACTCATATTTCTAAAAGTATCAAAACATTGCTCTAATCATGTGGGAATATTTTTCTGTTGCTTTAAGCCATTTAGTTCCTGATAATTTGATGTGGCAGCACAAGGAAACTAATACAGATGGGATTAATGACAGCACCTATCTACAGGATTGTTGTGAAGATTAAATGAATTATCATGCAAAAGTTTTAGAGTATATGTATATAGATATAAAAGTAGAATATTGGGTATTTATTAAAAGCTAAATTGTGTTGAGCACTTATGCGTGCTAGATATATTCTAAGACTTTTGCATGTATTAATTAGTTTAATCTTCACAACAATCTTATAAGACAGGTACTGTCTGTTAACCAGAAATCCAAAACCAAGGTGTCAGCAGGGCCATGCTCCTTCTAAGAGCTCTAGGGGAGAATCCTTCCTTGCCTTTTCCTGACTTTTGGTGACTCCTGGCAATTCCTGGCATCCCTTGGCTTGACACTGTATCATTCCAATCTCTATCTTTTCTTGGTCTCCTCTTTGTTTCTTTGTGTCCTCTTTCATCTAAGGACTGGTTTATTTGATTTAGGGCCCACCCTAATCCAGCATGATCTTATTTCCATCCTTACTGCAATTATATCTGCAAAGACCCTATTTCCAAATAAGTCTACATTTTGAGGTTCTGATGGATGTGAATTTTTTTGGAGAGTGGGGGGGGGAGTCACTATTCAACTCGCTGTACCATCATAGAAAAGAATCAATTTATCAATAAGTAACTTGTGCAAGGAGGTGTCAGAGCCAAAATTTCAATCCAGGATTCTTACTTAATACCCTATCCTCCTATTCCTGTTAAATTTTCATTAATCCCCAAAATACATACCTCACAAGTCTACTTTGACAGTTTTTTCCAGAGGGAATGTTTTCTTATTATTTGCTTGTTTTGTGTGAAAAGAAAGGGAGGAAGATGGACTTGATTTTGTTGATTTAATCTGTTCAGTCATATTTACACTAATTGAAATAATAAAGAATGTGAAAGTGTATGTATTAATTTTAAAATGTGCCAATCTATATTTGAATTGACAGCAAATTTTTAATCTTTGGCTTTATTCTGTTGAATTAGCGTGTTTATGGCAATCATTCTGTTAAAACTAAAAATAATTAGGGAGAATTTCTTTGCAGCAAAACAAAATATTTAAAGAAAATCTGCGTAAATATTGCATGCAAAAGGATACTTACTGTTTAGATCAAAAGAAAAATTGGAGAGGGAGAGACAACACACTTCAAATATTTAAAGGCCTTTCTTATGGCAGGAGAAATTCCTCCTGTGCTCTAGACTAAACAGCATAGTTTGACTTAAAATATAAAAGGATGTCCTAGTAATTAAAACTCCCCATGAGTGAAACAGCTTTCTTTAATGGAGTAATGAGTGTCTGACAGGGAGCTATCTAAACATAGGCTGGTTAACCATAGCACTGATATTGTAAAAGGCATGAGTGTATTGTTTGTTAGGCAACTACTCTAAGATTCTATGGTAATAAGAAAATTTTATTATAAACTCCATTTATAGTGGAAACAGCTGAAAACCACAGTTTTTTTTACAGGTCAAAACCAACGGGAAATTATGTACTATAATAGAAATCACCTGGATTCCCTGCAGGCATCTTCAGCCTCTTTTCATCTGCAAGTTTAGTTCTGCAGGGAAATTACGCAGTTGAGTGTCCTCTACTTTGGAATCAGCAACTTATGCTGTGTCTGTGACTTTGGAAAATCATAGAAAAAATAATAGGTCATTTCAGAGCTAGTGGTGGCTATTTCATGATGATGATTATTGCATTCATCATTTAAATTCTTGTATATAAAGAGAGTACTTTCCAAAAGCCTGTTGGGGACTATAATGTGACATGAATACATATATATATTTTTAATTTATTTATTTTGAGCTATAAAACAGTCAAAGAAATAAATCCAGATATATATAGCACAGACCTGGATAAGCATGGGTAAGCTTCAGCACATCAAGTATGAGCAGTAAATGTTATTTGGACTGAGGTTTCCAATTTTTTCTCTTTATGTTTCTCTTCTCTCTTACACAGTGGAAAACCTACAGGTTATGTTCTGTTTCAATTATTTGGAGACTGAAAAGAGAGATATTTAAATGTGAAAGTAGCGCAGTTTGTGCTTTGCTGTGTGTTAACTGAAAGGTTTAGGAGGCAAAAGGGTGAGAAAGAAGAAAGGTAGACCAGGAAATTTAAAGTGGACGAGTTTATTTCTGCGCTCCCGGGTAGAGCTCACCGAACCCAGGATGGAGGGAGGTGAGTCCGCATGCGGGCTTTGGGGCCGGCAACTTTTAAGGATGGAGGTCAGGTGGCATCTGGAAGGGGCGGTTCATTAGTTCCAGAAGTCAGGTTGGGAGGGGTGACACAGCCTCCGCAGCTCCAGTTGCAGTGCCCTTCCCCGTTCCCCCGACCTAACATTAACTTGTTTTGTTTTTAATGCGTCTGTGTAAATAGGGTAGATTTTTTAACTAATCACAAAGCGAATCATATGTACATATAATATAACATATAACTTATGTTATCATTTAACAGAAATTATTCGTTTTTTATGAACGAAAGTCCATTTAGAGCAGTGGTTCTCAACTAAGAGGGTTTTGCAACCAGAGAACATTTGCCAATATTTGGGGAAATGTTCCCCAGTCATGACTTAGTAGAGTCCATCACTACTGGAATCTAGTGGGTAGAGGCCAGGGATGCAGCTAAATATCCAGAAACTCACAGGACGGCTCCCATCACAAAGAATTAACCAGCCCAGAATGTCAGCAGCGCAGAGACTGTGAAACCATGAATTAGACCTCAGTTTGGTTCATTTTCTTCATAACATAAATGCCAAGGCTAAAGTGATACTTATATTATTATTTTCTATTTCTCATGTATAATGTGCCTTTTCCATTGTGACTTTTTATCAGTAAAAGCTAACCTTGATGAATCTTCCTGGTTAGAACTAATAAAAGCAAAGATTTACCATAATTCATTTATTCACCCATTTTTTCAACTAAAATTTATGACTGATCTCTTGTATGTCAAGTACTGTGAAGGCACTTGAGCAAAGCAGTGAACAATAAACAAAAATCCTGCCTTCATGGCACTTTGATTTATTAGGAAAAGATTCATAAGTCTGTACATATATGTATAGACAGACATAGATGTATCAATGAGTGCAACAGAACAAACACAAAACAGAAGCAGGATGGAGAGAGTGCTAGAAAGTAGGGGCTGTAGTTATAAATTAGAGTGGTCACTCAAGACCTTGATGAAAAGTGACATTTAAACAAAGACCTGAAAGCCATGAGGGAGCAAGGAATGTGGTAATCTAGGAGATCGTTCCAAGAAAAACAGACTCAAGTGCAAAGGCCCTGAAGCAAAGCAAGTGAGGAGAAATGTTAGAAACGAGATCAGAGACGTTTCTAACACAGGGACCAGATCTTGCTGAGCCCTGGAGGGGATTGTCAAGATTGACTTTTATGCAGGACCAGCTGGGGACATTTGGAGAACTTGGAGCAGGATCACTGTGGTGGATGTGAGTTATTTTCAGGCTTCTTTCCTATGAGCCTCTGTGCTCTGCAGCCCACAGTCACAGAAGGTAAACAGATAAAATGGTCTAGCTGTGAGAACAGACTCCTTGGTCAACAGGCCCTATTATTGTGCAATGACGGGACCACTCAAATCCACAACCAAACAGAACACTTAGACCAGAAACCTGCTCCATGGTGCTGGAGGTAGAAGGGCTGACGCAGCTCTTACCCTGTGACTGAAGGTCTTGACGAAATAGAGAAACAAAAAGGTGAGTATGAGCAGACCCTTCCTCAGATCTGATGACTGAGGTTTGGGTTTAACGACATGTCAACTTTCGGTAAGATGCCCTGCAGCTGATGTGGCTCTTTTGGTACCACCAATGGGTAGAAATTATTCTTTTTCTTTCTTTTTTTTTTTTTTTCACGTGGGCAGGCACCGGGAATCGAACCCGGGTCCTCTGGCATGGCAGGCAAGCATCCTTGCCTGCTGAGCCACCATGGCCCGCCCAGAAATTATTCTTATTTGGCCTGAAAGTTCATTGCTGGGTACGTTTTACAACAGATTGTCTGAGGACTCAGCCTCACTCCTTCCCTGACTCTGGGTGAGGTTTAGGATGAACAAAGGATGGTGGTGAGGGTGTGAGGTAGGGTGCTCCTATCAGAGAAGAGAAGGCCAAGATAGGAGGTGATGCCATGGATGCCTCTTCCTCAAATATTTGGTAAAAAAAAAAAGAGGAAGTATTGTTAGTTTGGGATGGGTATAAATGGACCAAAAAGTTGGCACATTCTCCATGAACAAATGGTAGCATCAACCTCATGGTGTCATAAGCCGTATTCTCTTTGCAAAAATATCTAGTGAGAGTAATAATGTTATCTGCAAATGGCAAGATTTAAATTCCCCAAGACATAAAGATTTAATATACTCAGTCAAACTGAAACTATGTTTAATGGCTTTGGTTTTAATCAAGTTGAGGTATTTTGAGGAAGAGAAGATGAAAGGGAAATTTGGGAAACTGTTACCAACTTGGCCTAGATTTTAAACAAGGCGTTAGAAGAGAAAAGCCTGGGGACCAGAGGAGATGTGAAGACCCCAAACTGGAGGCCTCAACTTAGAGGAACCTCTTGGATAGAACAAATTGATAACCAGCTACCGTAGAAACATTCTGAAATTCTCAGCTGACTGTGAAGTTGTGCTTACTTGAATAAATATCAGAAGATATTTATAAGAGAAATAGTTGGGTTGAAAAAAATGAAATGCTATCAACTTTTCACTTGTTAGGATTTTGTTAGACATCCTCATTAGGATCAGAATTAATTAAAAACAATTTTTTTAAAGACGCTTACCACTTATTTGTGTACGGGCACATGGAGAGCCTGAGGATTCCATTCAACACAGGGCACTTCTCTGTTCTTCCTATTCCACTCTCCCTTTCACCATCTTGACAGGTGGTGCTGTTAGGAACAGATGCTTTACACAGTGCCTGGGTAGCACAAATAACAATAACAACATGATAGCAGTCCATTGAGTGCTCACTATTAGGCAGGCTGCGTTCCAGCTCTCTACATGAGGCCCTCAATTCTAACCCCACAGGAGTCAGGGCATCTTAGGTGTTGGTTGGCGATAGGGCTTTCACTCCCAACAATATTGTTTTTAAGCCCTGATTAAAATCTTGAGGGGAACATTTCACATTCGCATGTGAGATTTAAGCAGAGAATATAAAGGAGAAAGTTCATAACATTTGGAATAGGGAAAAGTAAAAGACCTTAGCACTGAGGCTTTGTAGAGAATGGATCTTAAAAGAGAGATGTCCTCTCTTCACATGCTTGGATAAGAGGAAAACCCACAACCACTGCATCTCTCAGAAATGGCTGCAGGCCACAGCACAGACAGACTAAGCCTGAAGGACTGCGAAGATTATTTACTTCAGTGGCTCTCAACCCTGGCTGGACATTAAAATCACCTGGGATTTAAAAAACTTTTCCTGCATATACATGTGTCTGTGTAAATTACATATTTGTTTCAGGCTGGCTCAGGCATGGACTCCTTTGAAAAGCACCTCAGGTGATTCCAATGTGTAGCCGGGGCTGAGAATCCCCATGTCATCCATGGGGTGACCAGATAAGGGAGATAGTGGCTTTACAGCTGGAAGGGAGCTGGAGAAAGTTAGTAGTTGGGACTGAGTTCCAGTCATCTGGAACCAGCAGACCTGAAAATGACAATTAAAGGATTTTAAATAAAGCAAAGTGTGGGGGCAGAATGTTTAGCAGGTCAGGAGATGGACAGGTGGAGCGACAGTGCCGGACCTTCCCTCTTGCATTGTGTTTTCAGCAGGTGTGTATTGCCAAACATCTTGGCTATTTGCTAAATTTGACACTATTATTCTCATCTGTTCTTTTCATTTCAGAAAAGCCTATATTTCAATTAAAGCCTGAATTATATAAATGTTACTTATATGCACATCCTTTTAAGTTGAAGGTTAGAATAACTGCACTCAGTAAGTATGGCACACTTAAATTCTTTCATTATCACTCATAATGTCGGAAAACTATTTTGGGTTTCCTCCTTCCTTCTCTCCCTCCTTCCCTCCCACCCTCCTTTCCTTCTTTCCAATAATATGAATCTCCAAGACTCTAGCTGATGAGGAAAGAACAAAGCTAAGCTCATGAGAACATTATGAAATGATAGTCCAGCTGTTACTTGCAGAAAGTACAACCATTGTACTCATACTTTCATAAGCAGAATTGAAAAATCTGCTCTTCTGCTGTTAAACCTTGTGGTGTATCTCTTTTCCTTCACATTTTCCATCTGGTCAGGTACTTAAAACTAACAATGAGTTCTTCCAGAACATCAAATGACAAGGATAGCATTACACATGCAGGCAGGTTTTTCTTCGTTTCCCTATTCCTTTACGAGAACATTCCAATGGATAGAATAGAAATGTTTTCTTCCTTTTTACCCACAGAGGGACTGGGTGTCTTCCTGAGACTTTTAGAGGAAAATCTTACTACTGATTTCAGAAAGCAAATTACTGAAGGAAAATAATTTGAAACTGGAATTCCTAGGGAAAATAATGCAATAAATTCAAGGAAAAGATCAGACATGAAGCATTTGGACCCAACCTCTTGGGACAACCCTGGTGCTCCTGGGGTGGAAGATGGAAAGCTTAATTCTAACATCTGTAGAGTGAAACTAATGAAGATTCCTTCTCACAGAGTTACGGTGGTATGTTCTGGAACACATGGCATAACTCTGTTGCTCAGAGACTTATACTTCCATGTGGAATATGTAAAATAGAAGAAAAAAAAAAAGATGTGTGGGTTATCACAAACCTCTACAATTTCTGCAATAGTTACCACAATAGCTTCTGACACTCATAGTAAATACTGCAGTAACTCCATCCAATTCAGCTCTGACTCCACCTGGGTCTAGGCCAGACTCCACAAGATAAGGGCCACCCTCTGCGAGATTGTTTTCAGTCACCAGTCTGAAGTTCAAGGGCCCAGTTTACCTGCACTTCTGACTGACAACAAGTTTGGATGTTCCCACTGCCCCCTCGGGTGTGATGTTTAGCTAGAGCAACTCACAAAGTTCACTGAAAGTGTTACATTTACAATTATAGTTTTATTATAGTAAAAGAATATAAATAAGAAGAAGCCAAAAGATGCCTAGGGCAAGGTGTTGGAGGGTCTCAAACTTCAGTTCCTGTGAACTCCCACCCTACCCCCCACCTCACCCTGGAGCAGCAGCCATGTATTTTTTCAATTGTGGAAGCTTATCATGGCTTTCTGTGTCCTGAATTTTTATGGGGTCTTATTATGTAGCACATGTCGCTGGGTTTAATCTGAAGACCCCTCCCCTTCCAGAGGTTGAGGAGGAAGGACTGATAATGAGGTGGTATAAAACTGCAACCTCCTTAATCCCATCTCTCTGGTAAGGCTGACCCCTACCCTAGGACTGCAGCTGCAGTTATGGTTGGCCCTTTCAGGACATCTCTCAGCATATGAACTGTCAGGTGTGGTCCTGGATCTAACAAGAAGAAGGAAAGATACTACTATAGCAGGAAATTGCAAAGATTTAGAGGTTGCTTCTCCAGGAACTGAAGACAAAGACCAGCCAAGTCTTTCATCATACTGTAGAAGGAGATTGTAAAAAAAATAAAGCATTTTAGCCAGATTTATGCTTAATTTAGCTCCTGGTTTTCCTCCATATGTTGCTCTTCCCTTGCAAATGAGAAGTGTAATTCTATTTCTTAGTCATCCAAAGTGCAAAAGCTTAAAGAACTATGTAGGCAAAGCCTCTATTCTATATGGGGTGAGATATTTCAAAAATGGCAAATCCTCCATTTGCCATTTGGGAAACATTATCTAGAGAAAGCTCATGTATTTCTCCAGAACCAGAAGTAGAATATCTATAGTCTGTGAAACTTCAAGATGATGTGGAAAGCAGGACCAGGAGTGTATTAGGGCCAGGAATATATTAATTGAGCTAGGAATATATTATTAGAACCCTATTAAGAAGTAACCTACATTCCACTTTGATACAAACTTTACCTTTATCCCAATATATCAAAAGGAAACTCCAAAATCATATATGGATATCCTTGCCCTAGGAAATAACAAGGAGTTTGGTGCTAAAAGTTCTTTTTGGAAATGTTTTAAGTTATTTGAAGTTCATTATAAGTATTAGAATAGTGGTTCACGAAGGTTTCAAAAGTGCCTTCAAAATCCTAAATATTTCTCCCCCAATATAAGGTTATTTTTAAGGGGGGAATAATGTAATCCAACAAGAAAAATAATATATTTATAAACTGTAGATGCAGTTATGTCTCAGATTTCATTCCTGATATTTTTCCTTTGTGCTTTCTTTGTCTTTACTTAATTATTTTGGCAGAAGTCACTGGTCCTTAATTTGTCTTTATTCAAAGAACTAGCTTTTGGTTTGTTACACATTGTGTATTTTTTCCTATTAATTTCTGATATCTTCATTTCTTTGGGTTGACTCTATGGTTCTTTTAACTTCTTGAGTTGGATTCTTTGCTCATTAATTTTGTAGTCTTTCTTAATTTCTAATACAATCAGAAGATATATTGATCTCTCTTTTTGGAGCTTTAGTGTAAGGGGAGAATTATTTTTCCAAATTTTGTATATGAAAATATTCAGTGTTCATAGTAGTGAAAAGATCTAACAGTAGGGAGTTGCCTAGAATATTTGTTATATGCATCTACTACAATGTTATATAATCTAAAATGATTATAGAGTTGATGTGGCAAAGTGGGGAAACTATATTTAATTGAAAAGTGGAGAATATTACATTATTTTTACATTATTTTAAGTATGTGCATATGGGCAAGGATTCACATGAATCAGAAAAATCAAGTGAAGTGTTTTTTATGAACTTTGAACACTTTTTTAATTGTGAATTTTTTTTTTGCCTTCAAAAGGAAATGTGCTTTTTATTTAGGCAATTATTTGACATAGTCTACTTCATTGTTCCAAAGTCAGAGAAGTGAATTTCTATTATTTATTTGTTTGGGATTAGAGAATTTAGGGAGGATAGATAGACTTTGTTGATTTTGATCTCCTTCCTTTGAGTTGGCAAAGTAAACTTGAAATGCAAACAAAGCTGTGATTCCTTTGGCTAAGGTATGTGAGATAAATGTTTCAGGTCAGGTTGGTTAAACTGTATGTAATACACTCAGTGCTGAGCTAAATTATAATAATTACTACAGATTTTGATTGGAGATGCAGGAAAAGATGCAGAATATAGAAATTCATAATAGGAGGCATAAAGGCATTACTTGTAGGTAGATAAAAAATAAGTAAGGATATAAAAGATTTAAAGAATATGATAGGACAGATATTTTGATTTAAATCAAATACTACACCCCCAAAATAGGAAATACACCTTCATCAATGGTGGAGAAAGGAGTTACAAATATGGATATGGAAAATAAAAAACCATGAATAAACCCTATGAGATCTTGGGAAAAGTGACACCCCAGTATTAATGTACACAGTCTAACAGGCGCTGTTCTAAATTCTTCCAATTCTGTACGCTTAGCTAAAATTACTTCTCCATAAAGCCTTCTTGGATTACCCCTTCCCAGTAAAGTTTTCTCTTTCAAATTGATTGCTTTCATTGTCTCTACCAGTCACAGTGAGAAACCACTTGCCACTCCTCTCTTGGGAAACACCACCTGGTCATTATTTATACCTATGTAATTTGACTCTCATTCCAGCATTCTATTAGAGCTGCTTTCTTGGAAGTTTCCCTAATCAACAAATTCAATAGTCTTTTTCTCAGATCTTAACATTATTCCCTCCCAGGGCTTTTTGTAGAAGTGGCTGATTTCATGTTGGGGGAGCAAAGTATGAAATGAGCCTTCCTATTATGCCAGAAAGCAGAGAATGCACAGTGAAGTGATGGAAGATGTCACAAGTATAAGGGATCTAGCTTGAAGGATTTTTCACCGGCCTAATCTGGAATGATCTGAGCATCAAAATAGGTACAGTAATGAATTATAAACCTAATCCCTACCCTAAAACCCAGCTAAAGACCCAAGGATAGAAACTAAGTGTGGTTTGTGGTTGCATAGGAATTCTTAACTGTATTGTAATGTTTTGTTTATTAAAAGAAGAAGAGAAAGAGAAGGGAATGGAGAAGGGAGAGGAGGAGAAGGAGGGAGAAGAAAAAAGTGAGACAAATAAATATGACCGAATGTTGTTTTGACAAAACATGATAGAGCCTGCACATGTATTTGTTCTGTTAAACTTTATACCTTGTTGTGTGTTTGAAAGACATTTAAAAGAAAAGAAAATGAAGGAAAAGAAAAGAAAAATAAAATGGAAAACCTAACATACTGTTATATATAAGTGCCAAATGAGTGATGACATATATACTACAGCAGTTGAAAGCTATGATTTTTGTTGCCTATATTAGGGGAACAGGTCAGACTTAATCTGGGCTTTGAAGGACAGTCACAAATTAAAGGCAGAGAGTGAATGGAAAGATGTTCCAAAACATGGATAAATACAAGCTTAAATATGGCTATGAGTTAAAGAACATGCTCTAAGATCATGTTTTCTAAATATGAGTGTGAATCATAATCACCTAGGAAGCTTTTCAGCTTGAGATGGGGCTTGAAAATGTGTATTTTTACAATATACCTCAGACACTTCTTAATCAGTTAAGTGTGGGTTCTTACAAAAATACAGTGGAGTTGGCTTGGAAATGTAATTTGGGCACAGTCTGTAGCAGGTTTAAATTCTGGTCTAAGGTGAATTTTTTTGCCATATCCAAGAGAGTATTGTTGAATGTTTTCCTTTAAGGGGGATGATGTCAAAGACTTGAGCATGTCCTGAGTGTCACCAGGCAGTTACATGCAAGACGAGCTGAAGGGGGGATGGATTTAGGAGCCAAGCCTTTGGAGATCACTTTATTGATTTATGCATGAGCTAATGTGGTTGGATTCATATGTAATGGGGGAAAAGCATACAGATGATAGACAATTTTTAATACCTCAAGATGATTGATTATGGAAAGGACATTGTCAAAGATGGCAAAAGTTTAGAATGGTTGTCTGTAAGAACGGTAGAACTAACAATCAAAGTGCAGAGATAAAGGGGATTTTTTTTAGGTAAAATGTTAAATCCGGGTTTAGATGGGCAAGTTTGAGGTAAACGCTCCAAATGAAGACATTCAGTAGGGTTAGAGAAAAGTTTGACCAGAAGGTACCAATTTTGAGAGCGAGTCCTTAGGGTTCGAGCAATGCTGAAGCATAAGCAGATGGTATGAGATTTTCAGGGAGAAAGGGAACAAGAGAACTGGATTTTAGGAAGCGTGAAATGGCAGAAAGAAAAGGAGTCAGTGAAGAAGGCAGAAGTCAGATAACTAGGCAAGCTAGAGATGCCCTTTGCTATCCTATCGTTAGGTTTTAAGGGGGCACAGAAATATGTCCTTGCTTGAATGAGTGTCATCTCCTCGTGTTTATACTAGTTCTTAATTTTTGTATCTTACTGCCTAAGATAGTTTTACTTTCATTTGAAAACATATCAAAAGCCTTCTGATCCATTTCTTTCTCTAGCATTGTTTATTTTCCTTTAGAGATGACCGCTTTAATAATTCCTATTTGGTGCTCATGAGCTGCGACTTTGTTTAAAATCTGAAATTCTGAAAGTTTCAGTATTTTTCTCAGTTTTGTAGAAATATAGAAATCTGTAAAAAATATACAAGGATCAACTGTAGAAATATAATGGATCGTATAATTTCATTTAAAAGAGAAAAGTGGGACAAAGATCATTAAAAACAGAAAATGAACAGTAAACAAAAGATAAATTATGCATACTATAACTAGTCTGGCTTTCATTTTGATAAGATAGGAGAGTTGTCTTTAATTCTATTTATTTGAGAGCTCGAGAATGGATAGCTTGCATTGCTTAAAATTGTGTCATTCTTCTTAATTAGGATCACCTAAACTTTCTCACACTTCAAACACTGAGCTGTTAATAAGAGGGTAAGTATTCCTCTACAGGAAAACTAGAGAGAAAACATCAGCATCAGATATGAGGTGGTAACAGGATATCGCCAAGGTTTTTTCTCACCCTAAGGTTTTCCAAAGTTTAATTCTGAAGAGTAATGTGATAATTGAATTTTCTTAAAATTATGTAGGTTGCATTTTTGGAAACTATTATGCTTAAACATAGATGACATGAACTCAGTAGCTTAGGCTGAGGTTTATATATCTATTAAGCATTTGATTTTAGGAGCTATCGCTTCTTTCCCCTATATTTTATTTTATTGTTACATACACTGTATTTTTAACACAAAAAACTTTCTATAAGCACAATAAAATTTATAGGTTTTGCTTATATTGCCCTAAAGCCCTATTTGGAATCATGGGTGATTTTTTTCTTTTTACATATTCAGGTGTTGTTTCAATGTAATACTTTTTAATGTGATCGTTTTTAGTAATAAATATATTTGTTATTTACTCAGTGGGTCAACTCTACTCCCACAAATTAACTTTGGCAATGGTGAAAGTATATACATTTATAGCAAAAACAGTTCGATAGACCAATTTAATGTACCTGGAGGACTTGAGTTACTGCAAAAATATTTCATAGGACCATTCAAGAGTATTTGGAAGCTTGGACATGCCTTTCTGCCCTTGGATTCTATTTTTATTATCTCTTTTCTATATTCAACTTGAAATCTATATAAGAAATTTAACAGCTTTAAAATCGGCTAGGGGATTTAAACACAAGAGTGGTATAGCTTGTGTACTATAACACAACCGTTTGACACCTCAGATTTTTTTGTTGTGTTGTCACTGCTAATTTTGTTCTGTTGCACAGAGAATCACTAAATTAGGTTAATGGACCATGCTTTCAATTAGACTCTGTATAACCTCCTATACTGTATTAACTGAATAGATGAAAAATGCTATAGATTGCAATTCTTTATAATGTCTCTCTATTTTCCTACGACATGCCTTTATATGCATGTAAATGTGGTCTCAAGGGAAAGAGTTTAACTCCATGACACTCTTACAGCAAACTGTTTTAAAATGCATTTATACTGAGATATCTTCACACACCATACTATCCATCCAAAGTATGCATTGATTGGTTCACAAAATCATTATGTAATTGTGATTCATCACCATGATCAGTTTAGAGCATTTGAATTACTCCAGAAAAAGAAATAAAAAAAAACCCCGGATACATCCCATTCTCCTTAGTCTTCCCTGTTTTTGACCACTGGTATTGAAATCTACCTGATTTTAAGACTTACAATAGAGGTAGGTTAATGAAGATAGTGTAATATTGACACACACACACACACACACACACACACATATATATATATATATATATATAGAGAGAGAGAGAGAGAGAGAGAGAGAGAGACATGTCTATATATATACACACACATACACAAACACACACACACACACACATGCATATCAGTGAAACAAAACAAAACAACCAGAAATAGATATATATAAACATAGGCAATTGACTTTTTTTTGTATGCTTATGCAATTATTATCAAAGATCAGAGGTACTAGATTACAGTTCAACAATTTCAGGTATTTCCTTCTGGCCACTCCAAAACTCCAAAAAGAAATATCTATATAATGAGTGAGCAGTCACAGTAATTTGAGAAATCCTAATTTCTCAGTTATACCTCCTTCCTCTGATTTGATATTTCTCTCAATCTTCAGGGATATATGGGCAATGACCATTTTAACTTCTTCGTGTCTTACAGCAAGCTTTAAATGTTGGCTTTTAAAGCGTTTGCTCATTAAACAAAAAAATATTGTGCCTTAAGGAAAGATGTTGGAATGATTGTTCTTTTCCTTAACATCGTCTTTTGAAATGTATAAAAATGAACAAATATCACTAGGCGTAGAGATTCATTTATTAGGGAAGAATGCGTGAAAGTTATTAAATAGGAATATGGTGTGAAGGGGGCCCTTGCTGTCTTCTCCCCTTTGCCTGTGCCCGCTGTGGGTGAACAGGGGAGGGACCCTCTAACTCTCCCACTTTGGGTTGGGCCAACTTCAGAGTCTGTTCCCAACCCAGGTCAGGGGATGGGGGGATTTCTTGTCTCTCAAATCTTAATAAAGGTTTTTACTAGCACATATTTCTTGTTACTCTGTAAAACATAAGCTGAGCCTCTTAACTGTCATTATGTTCCTGTTGTCTATAAAGAGAAATATACTTATGAGATAACATGCCATTGTTAAAGCTATTAACAATATTTTTGGTAAGCCTTCAGAGTTCATCATTGTTATCTATTTTCCCTTCAAATTTCTAATGCGCCTTTGGACACCTCATTCTTCAACTTACCCCACTATTTGAAAATTTAGTTTGTATTAACAACAAATTAGTTGTCTGTCTCAAAGTCATTAAATACCTCTTTGGAGATGGAAAATTTTAATAAAGTAATAAATTAATCTGATACCTTCTGATTATTTGAGCTTTTTCTCCCTTGGTCTTTTCCTTGTTTTACCAAGGAAACAGGAAAAAAGCAAGGGAGAAAAGTAACTGTGGAAACAAAGATACAATATTTAGCACTGGGCAGAGCACACATGCTGAAGTATTTAATCAGTATTTGCTGATTTCTGAGTCATTGATTTCCTACTTACTTTTCTCAGTAGCTACAGAGCACAGTCAACTAAATGATCATTCCTATTTCCCTGAAGGGCATAAAAATGTAATTGACTTCATAATCCTTCCTTATGCACTTCATTCTTTGAAGATGAAAACAAAATGGAGGGTAAATGTGTAGAAGAAGTTTGTACATGATGAGCATGCTAGGAGACCTGCCACAGCGTTTCGTTTTTATTATCCATAAATTAAATATTGCAGTCTATGGAAAGTATTGAGGGCAACATCTTAGAAGAGCTATCAGTCAAGTTACTTTTATTCCTTTAGAACCTTCTTTCTCAACTCTGCTCACTGGTACAACTTAAATTAAGAAAATACTTGTGATCCCAAATTATGGGTAGACTTTGCAAATTAAGTTCAAAGCAATGATGTAATTGCCCCCAAACCCAATGATTTAAAAGTTAAAGTGTCTAAAAGTAAAAATAAAGAGCTACATAAATTTGGGGGTAATTACACTATAAAATGAAGTTTTATTTTTATTTTTGCATTTTAAGGCAAAAATTAAGTTTCCTTATGTATTGGATTAGGTCTCTGCAAATATACCATTTGTAAAAGGATTCGGTCTTGGTGTGCGGGGCCTTATATAATGTATTTGGCATGATCTTCCCAATGGTGGATTGAATTAGGTTCCCCAATTTAGCTCTGGTCTTGGTCTTGAACCACATTCCTGTGGATATGAACCTATTGTCAACAGGATCTCTTGAAGATGTTATTTTAGTTAAGATGTGACCCAACTAAATGAAGTTGTGTCTTGATCCAGATTACTAGAGTCTTTTATAAGCAGGAGAGATTCAGACACAGTTACAGAAAGCCCCAAGGAAGAGACAAAACTAGGTAGTCAATGGAACTTGGAAGAGAAAGGAAAGGACTTCACCATGTGACAGGAAAGCCAAGGAACCCAAGGTTGACAGCCAGAATGCTACTGACCAAAGAGGAGGCAAGTTTTCTAGCTTCCAAAACCATGATCCAATAAATTCCTGTTGTTTAAACCAACCCATTGTGTGGTATTTTGAGATTATGAGGATTTTCACTTAGAAAACATAAGCAAGATCAAGTTATTCCTCTGTTGAAATCCCTCCCGTGGATCTCAATCTAAGTTAGAATAAAAGTGAAAATCCTCGTAATTTCAAAATACAGCCTTATAACCTCCTACAGCGTCCTACCTGAGATAGTAGATGGTGGAAATAACTGAAAGGAGAAAAAGGCAGAATCAACAAGAATGGTTCGGAAGCTGTCACCAAAATCCAGGTAGAAATGATGGTGGCCTAGACCATGTGATAGTGATGTGGAGATCATGAGAAGTGGTTGGATTCATGTTTCATTTTGAAGGTAGACCCAATAGATTTTGCTGATAATTCGGATAAGGGTTGTGAGAAATATGAAGGATACAAGGGGACTCCAAGGTCTTTGGTCTGAGCAACTTGGGAAGATGAACTTGACATTAACTAAGATGAGGAAGGCAACCAGAGGAACAGGTTTGATGGGGATTATTTATAGTATTGGAGTTTATTTATAAGATGTTAAGCTGGAGGTGTCTATTAAACATTCAAGGGGAGGTATGTGAAGACAATCAGATATATGATACCTAAGTTCTCACCACCAGTCTTTAGCCAAAGTTTCCCCAGTGGGAGAAGTTTCCCATTTTCCCATGAAGTGGCTGGATTGTCCTCTTGTTGGTTCTTCTAAAGCAGTTCACATCAATAATATTCCCTCAGTTCCTACATGTTTAAATATATCTGATAAACCAAGTCCTGGTGAGAATCTCATCAGTAGCATCTACTTTTCTTCACAGATTGAAGTGTAAATTGTTATAACAACTATGGAAAATAATTTGGCAGCATAGTTTTTAATCTAAAATGTCTTCTATAGTACCTAATGTAAAATGCACTAATAGATACTGTAATTTTACTATTAAATACATAATGTCCATATCTAATGCAAAGAAGGTAGCAATCTTTTTGTTTTAATGTAAACCAGCAGATATTTTCTGTAATGCTCAAAAGCACATGGCACGTCACAGGACGTAATGAGAGAAGAGATAGGTGAAGAACATATGTAGAGTGCTCCTTTTCTTTTTCATCTTCCTTTTTTTAAATGCAATTTTACTGAGATATATTCACACACCATACAAACCATCCAAAGTATACATCAATGACTCACATATCATTACATAGCTGTACTGGCAGCATATTTTAAAGTTGCACATTATAAACATAATATAAGCCAGAAAGTTCACGCTTACATTTATATCTAAGTGAAACCCTTGATAAATATATCAGAGGACATGCATAAGAATGTGCATTGTTGCAGTAGCAAAGTTGAAAGCAATCTGAAATCTTATTGAAGAGTAGTCCTGCAATGGACTATTATATAGCAGCACAATGAATAATCTACAGATAAATCCAATAATATGGACCAATCAGCAGTGTACCATATCTCATCTATTCTAAGATGCACAATTTTTCTTATAACATCTCAGAAAACTTAGCATTCTTAGCAGAATTTTTTCTTACTTTGTGCTGATGCCAGTATTGAGTTATTGTTTCTAAGCTCCAAGTTTACCCTTCTGTGTTCTGCTCTGTGATGGAAACTGCAAATCACACTTCTGCTTTCCTAACAGGCTCCATGTAAAGCTCTGCCAGTAGGTGGCAGTAGAGGAGATGGCACTGCCAGAGGGTGAAGAAGTGAGTTGGTCCCCTGTTCGTTTCCATCTCATTCCTGTTCCTTTGATCATCACTGCTGCAGCTTTTCTTACCAATAGCAGTGGTACTTTATTCCAGTGGCAGCAGCTGAATTCAGCTTATAGCTGTTTGATCACTTGCAGAACAAGTTTATAATACTCTCCCATCGGAGGCACCAGCCCCCAAAGCCCCCGGCTCTTCAGAGGTCTGTGTCCCAGCCCCAGCGAGCCCCCTCCTCTTGGCTCAGCAGTATCAGTTCCAACTGAGCAGTGTCTCTTCTTCAGAGGTCGGCGTTTCATACGGGCCTTTTCTAAGATTATTCCTCAGTTTCCTGAGGGTTAGGGTTAGAAGTAGCTTCCTGCAGTTTACTACATTCTTGCTACCTTAGAGTTCTCTTTTTGCCCTTTCAGTGGATAACAACTTTATACCTGGAACCAGTGCTTCTTATTAAATTCCCTCTGGTCAAATAATGGTGGGATTTCTGTCTGACTAATGCAATGGTGCATGAAATAGTTGTTCATCTTATAATTAATTGGGTATTAGATTTGATGAAAAATGACAGTATTGCATGAAAAAAAAAACTGTCTTAGAAGATTATATACAACAAAATGCCCCTGTATAAAGTTTAAAGCTAAACCAAAACAATATATATGTATTTATTTATTATTTATTTATTTTGGGGGGGGTGCATGGTCTGGGAATCAAACCTGGGTCTCCCTCATGGAAGGTGAGCATTTTACCACGGAACCACCCATGCACCTACAACAATATATATATATATTTAAGAATATATATAGGTGTGTATGTGTATATACCTACATACACACACATAGGAATACACATACACATGCACACTCAAAAAGCTCAGAATAGTGCTTTCCTCTGGTATACGAAGGCAGAGATATGTCGTGATGGAGGAGTCCATTAGGTAGGCATAAGTTATTATCAGTGTTTTAGTTTTCATAGTAGGTTCATGAGTTTAATATGTTATTACATAAAAATACCTACCTACATAGAAATATATATACATAAGACATTCATAATACACATATATACATACATACATAGAATATGGCAACGCCTGAAACATCAATTATACTGTAACAAGAATTCTGATTAGATTCAATCTGCAAAAATGAGATCAAAACAAAATACAATTATTTCTCTTTTAACTTAAAGTAAAGCTTGGGTGAATATAAAATTCGTGACTCCCTTTTTTTTCTGAGTATACTGTAGGTGTTTTCTTCACCAACTTCTGGCACAGAGTGTTTCTGTGGAGAAGTCTGATGTCATCCTGCTTTCTTTCCCTTGTAAGTTAGTTAATTCTATTGCCCAGCTTTCTAAAAGGCAAGGATTCTTTCTGCATTTTTGAAGGACGCCAAAGGATTTTGTTGTATATGTTTAAAAACAAAAATTTTACCAAGGTGTAACTCAGTGTTGATGGTTCTGGATGAACTCTCTGTAATTGGGTGTGCCCTAGATATAAAAAAAATACATATGTCTATGTTAAGCATTCTGTTGATTTCTTCTAATTTTCTTCTTTGGAATTCCAATTAAATGTATATGGGTTATGCTTTGCTTTGCTTCTATGTAATTCCATCTCTGTTTTTCTTTGATTTTGTTTTTCCCATTTCTGTCCTCCATATCCTTCTCTTTGTGCTCTCAGTTGTGTCAAATCTTCCCTTGTGCTCTTTCTAATATACATTTTTTATTTCTGTAACTTTTTTCTTTCTTTCTTTCTTTCCTGTGTTCTGCTATCATTTTCTGTTGTCTGTTCCTCTTCCCTTAATTCATCTAGCTTTGTTTTATATTTGGTATTTTGATAGATTGAATTATGTACACCAGTTTAGACATTCTTCATTTTAACCTGCATTCCTGCGAGTGTGAAATCATTGTAAATAGGACTTCCTGAAAACATTCTTTTTAGTTAAGGGTGTGGTCCACCTGAATAAGGATGGGTCTTAGTCTAGATTATGAAAATCCCTTATAAATAGAAGAAATTCAGACATCAAGAGAAAGCTAGGGGCTTTCAGCTAGAATTCAGAAGCTGGAAGTCAAAGAACCTGGAAAAGAAAGGAGAGAACATCACCATGTAGCATACACCTAAGGAAACCCAAGGATCCCTAGCAGCCAACCAGAGTATTACAGACTTGGAAGAGAAAGCATTGGCTTTCTCATGCCTCAATTTTGGACTTGCTCTAGCCTTAAAAACATGAAGCAATAAATGCCCATTGTTTAAGTCCCCGTATTGTGTGGTATTTGTCATAGCAGTCTGGAAACTCACAACACTGTTCATTATTATTATTTTTTTTAATTAATCATAAGACTGTTTGGTTGAAATTTTTGTCTGCTCTATGACAGCGTTTCCTGGAAACTTTCCTTTGTCTGTAGAATCGTTTTGCTGTTCTTTTCCATATATTTTCTTAAAGTATTATTTGGATGGAGACTATTCACTTCCTTTGTTTTTGTATTTTTGTTGCATTGTCCTGAACCAGCTTTCTGCAAGAGGTTATGAGTTGGGTGGGCCATGGTGGCTCAGCAGGCAGAGTTCTCGCCTGCCATACTGGAGACCTGGGTTCGATTCCCGGTGACTGCTTGTGGGGAAAAAAAAAAAAAGAGGTTATGGGTTGGGGTGTGGATTAGTAGAGATGAAAGTAGCTTTCTATTTCAGCAACTCAAGGACTCTCTTCCTACTCTGTCAGTATAGTAGAGGAGTGTTTCTTTCAAATACGATGCCGTTGCATAGCCATATCTTCTATTCCTCTTACACATAACTTCAGCCCTACACCCCCTACTTCTATCACCAGGTGCTACAACCATGGGACAGAATGTGCCTTCCAGTGTGACCCCCACACTTTTAGAATATGTATTTTGTTGGTGCTTTCTGAAATACGGCAATGCTGAATTTCCTAGACACCTGCTCCACCTCTTCTCTCATTCTTTCCCAGCACTTTTGTCGTCTTTGATCTAAGGCCTACCTCATGCAGGTCCCTTTTAGTGTAGAACATTCCTTTCCTGGGGGAATAATTTTCTGGAGATTTCTGAGATGTGCCACTACGAACCCCTTGTACCTCCCATTCTTCCCCAATGCTTCCCACTGGCTTCCTATAGTATTTTGCTGGCATTATATTCTCTTCAAAATCTATTTTCTGTCTTTTAAAAGGAAGATGGGAAAAACCAAGTTAGCCTGAGATTTGAGACAGATGTTGTAACTGATTTGTGTTCATTTCACTGAACTATTTTCTTTGGAGCTTGGGAGTAGACTAACATAGCAAGAATTTAGTGGTCCTGGCCAAGTTGAATATTGAGAATGAATGGGTAAATGTTTTCACAGGGCCAACAATTATACGTGATTGTCATAATCTTTTAGAATTGTCTTCAATTAATCATGAGGAGGGAAATCAAAGAGGCAGAGAAAGAGAGAACATATTGGAACTTGGCAATTAAGCCTGTGAAAAGAGATAGAAGATGCTAAAGCTGAATGGATTGTGAGCCTAAATACAGCAAGACAAGCAATCTCCCTCTGATAAGAAAAACTTTTACATAAAAGTTGGTTCAGAAGTATTTAAGAAAAATTTCTTTGTAATTTTGGAAGATAAGAGTAAATCACGTTACTCTTGGTAAGAAATTGTAGGGTAAAGGATTATCATGCCACTTTATTTAAATCTTGCTAAATGTGGTAGCTCTTGTGTTTAGCTGGTATGACCTTCTAAAAATATCATATGATTATGGGAAAAGCAGAATCACCTGGTCACATCTCACAGTTATCCATACTGAAATCACTGTATTACCATCCTTAAATAAATTGCCGACAGCCCAGATTGCAAGTACCATGCCTTGAAGGAAGAACCAGACACTTTCTTCAGCAACAGAAATATCAGAAAGTCTGAAAAACCCTCAAGACCTACAGAACCATTGACCTAAGTGGCTGAATTTCAGGAATACTGACAATGGGCAGAAAATATTATTTTGCTCAGGAGACTCCTTCCAGAATTTCCAAAATCACAGTAATGTAGTTGTCCACTCAGTTTCTGCCCCAAAGTCTGACCCCTAGTAACCCTGACATCCCTGGGCAGACCCAGAGAGCAGATGCAAATGAAGCAACAGGGAAGTGCAGCTGAAATGGGATCTCTCCTTTCCTGGGCTCTTGTTCTGCTTTGGGAGCTCTGCAATCATTGCCTTTATTATAGGGATTAAGATCTATGATTTAAGTGACGTAATGTCAACAACCCTCCGTTAATCCAATAACGATTCAACAACTGCTCTTTAGATCCTTTGATTTAGTGAAACATATTGGGGGTAATTTTTAGATTCCTGAATTTCAACTATATTAATTGCTATACTTAGAGTGCAGCTGTCAAGCCTTTAATCCCTCTTTATAGCAATGATAGATATTGAATTGAATTATATTAAGCTACTCTGAATGTGATAGACTGTTCATTTGTACTTTATTAGGTTTTTAAAATGCATTTTTTATATTGAAAGCACTTAGACTTTGAAGTACAGGCCAGATTGCATCCAGTTTTCTCATATAAACTTAAAATATAGGAAATAAACACATTAATATGATATTTGGAGGTGGTTTCTAGAAGTTTTACTTTCAGGGACATTAGTCACTCCTTAATTGTAAGTGATGCATTTATCTGTGTGTTACTTTTCAATGCCCATAATCATTTGAAGACTATGATAGCATAAATATCTCTCTTCTTTTGTTAAATGGAATCGGTATCAACACATTGTGATTCCGACCACACAGGTAGACAGAGAAAATGGAAATAAAGACTAAAAATAAGTGTCACTCGGAAGGCAAAAATATGAGAATATGAGCTAGTGAGTTTGTATTGTTTCTAAGTAAATACTAAGAATAATACACTTATCATTTATTAAAATATGGCACTATGAAAAGGCTATTGGGTGCCCATCAGTCTCTGATTCACAGGCTCTCCTTCTCTGCTTCTCCTTGGTCCCGCACCTGGAGCAAGGTGCAGGAAGCCATCGCCAGGATAATCAAAGCCCTTTTCTGAAAGAAACAGTCCTAGGAGCTCCCTGCGCACTAAGTTACTACAGCTTTTACCAAGTATAGGGAGAGGAACAATCCCTGCTACCTGGTTACCACTGATTGAACTGGGGGTTGTTGCCAAAACCAGAGTCACCCATGGGGACATAAAGAAAACCAAAAACCTCTGTTGGGCTCTGCCCCATGGAGGTACTCCATATAGAATGGTGACAATCCAACTCGATCGAATCCTTTTTTACAAAGAAGGAATTCTCAGTGTGCACAGGGTAGAAGCCAGAAACCCACGGCCAGTGGGGATAATGCTCTTCTTCTCCGTGAGGTGTACTCTCCAGGCAGATGTGGAGGAATATAGGACCAACAGTGACTGCAAAGCCAAGGATGAAATGATCACCTGTGCAACCTAATTTGCTCCTAAATCTGTGAAGAAACATTTCTCACAATTATGATCCATAAGAAGGCACTTTGCCTTCTCTCTTTTTTTTTTTACATGGGCAGGCACTGGAAATCGAACCCGGGTCCTCTGGCATGGCAGGCGAGCATTCTTACCTGCTTAGCCACCGTGGCCCGCCTGACTTCATCTTCTTATAATCTTTACAATAAACACTTTACACATCAGAAATTGAAGCTCTGCATCAGGGTCTCTGCCTAGTGTTCTATTTTCTCTAAAGACTGGAGATAGTAAAAGGAAGCAGAAAGAGGACAGGCTCTGGTGTCCCCAGACTTGGACTCTCTTTCAAACTGTGCTACTTACTAGATGATACCCACTGTTAAGTCTTCTCTGAGCCTCAGTTTCCTAATCTCTAACATAGAGATAATATAAATGTGACCAGTCCTGCCTATCCCATAGAGTTCTAATGAGAATCCACTCCCCATTATTAAAATAATGAATATGTAAAATGTGTAACCTATAAACTACAGTACAATATTGTTTCATTCCTTAAACTATCAGTGTCTCTACTATGGTTATTTGTTTATTTTTATCTTCTGTGTCGCATAACAATGTTTGAGTCTTCCAGGTAAGTTTAATAAATGCCTTTTGTGAATGTTGCCATGTCATAACCATGATCTGTTTAGGTCATTCAGAATGGCACCACATTCAGAGGACAGTCCAGCAGGGATTTAAAGTTTACTCATGTTTCTTGAAGAAGGTAAAGCTCTAAGGCAACTCATGCTAAAATTCACTTCCTCTCATTTTTTCATAACCAACATTTTCTAGGGCAGGTCACTCATCTTCATCCTCCCTCACCTCTCCCAGAAATCTTTCTCTCTCTCTCTCTCTCTCTCTCTCTCTCTCTCTCTCCTTTTCCCACCTCAGCCCTGTCTTTCCTCACCATTACACCCCAACACTCCCCAGTGTTCGCTCCCCTACACACACAAGGTCCTCTGGGAAAGAAAGTTCCACAGTCCATTTCACTGTTGTCTCATTGAAATGGGCCATTTATCCCTCAGCCCGTTTTCCTGATTCTGGCTCACAACAACTCATAGAACCAATTAGTGAATCCTCCTTATGGTGAGGTAGAAGGGACAGATATGACCAATGACAAAATCAGAAACTTATTTTGTCAGGGACAAAGCTAGGAACATTCACCTATACACTTTTTCATTTTTATTCTATCACACATAGAGTGATTGGATGAAGAATTGGCAAACTGATAAGTATGTGTTACATTCCCACTGGAAATTGAACTCAAGTTCGGGGAGTGAAACAAACCCTGCTACCCTGGTCACCACTGATTGAATCAGGGAATTTTGCCTAAATCAGAGTCACCCATGAGGGAAACCAAAAACTTCTATTGCATTTCTACGTTCTATTTTTATGATAGAATTAAGCTACATCATTGCCCCTGTACTTGAAATCTTTGTGCCTCAGTGATTTGCACAGTGCTTTTTACATAGCTCAGAAAGTGTTGTAGCTGCTTGAGGGAGTGATGATAATGAGGTGCTTTCACAAGATCAATCTGGAAACGGTGTGCAGGGGAAAGGAATTGCTGAGATCACAATGCTTTCAGTTTGTCTTTAGGGAGTCGGATGACGCTT
Source organism: Tamandua tetradactyla (assembly GCF_023851605.1). Lineage (NCBI taxonomy): Eukaryota > Metazoa > Chordata > Mammalia > Pilosa > Myrmecophagidae > Tamandua > Tamandua tetradactyla. Next base: position 93,179,970 of record NC_135333.1, on the reverse strand, counting down.
GCAGCTATAAAGTTTTCTTTGGAATGAAGAGAATCTGCCTGTGTTTGGCAAGCAAAAGAGAAAACTAATTTGATTGAACTACAAACCCATAAAAGTTTGGCATCTGTGCTCCTATAATTTGATGGGTGGAGAAATGTAAAATTTTTTGGACCAGAAGCTGCTGAACTATCATTTTTTTGTTCTATTTGAATGAATTTTTAGCCTCTTCACAGTGGTGCTCATATAAGAAGTACCTAGAATTAAAGTGCTGGGTGAGCTAAGGTCATGGGCTGTGATGGATCTCAGGTGCTCCTTCTGCTGGTGTGTGTCAACCATCAATTCAATGAAATTGGTAAACATGTTCCAGTCAAGTAAATTCTACTTGAATTTATGAAGGATTTGCTTTTCACTCAGCACTCTGAGAGTTGTTGAAATGGTTCTTTATTAACTGGAGAAAACAGTATCTCAGCAATGCCCCAATAAGGCAATTGAGAGGACTAGAAAGGACAACAGACGTAAAATGATAACCACAGTTCCTGATAGAGTAAGTGCTCAAATATTTGGGGATGAATGAATGAGTGAATGAACTATAGGAGTGGATTAGCCTTGTTGCTTTCTAAGCTATACAGGTTTTTGACTTTTTGAAATAATTTCTGGGACTCAGGATTTAAGAGACTTGAGTTCTGAACTGAGATCAGCTCTTGAAATTGAGCTGAAAATGTAAGCTCAGGAGTCATGTTTGCTGCCTTGAATCCAGGCTCTACCACTTACCAGCTCTATGATCTGGAGCAAGGCACTTTATTTCTTTATATCTCAGGTTCCTTATCTGTAAATGAGGATAACAACAGAATCTACCTCATATGTTTTTTTTTAAAACCATTGGGAAAGGAAATCAAGTGCAAATGATATGAGGCAGAATAAACTTGATGTATCCTAGAAATGGAAATAAGGCAGGATATTTGGTGAATAGAGGACGAGGTGGTTTGGAGTTATGTACCCCAGAAAAACATGCTCCTAATCCTAATGCATTCCAATAAATCTGAACCCCTTGTAATTAGAATCCAAGTAAGTGTGTCCGACTGAATCAGTCTTAGTTTTAATCCAACCACTGCAGGTCTTACAGAATAGGCCACATGGAAAAAGCCACAGGGTAAAAGAAGCTGGAAGTCAGTAGAACCCAAAAGAGAAAGGACAAGATGTCATAAGATGTCACCATAGGAATTGCCATGTGACAGAAAAGCCAAGAACCAAAGATCACTGGTACCCAACCAAAATGCTACAGTCTTCAAGGAGAAAGCATCATCTTTTTTTTTGGCGGGGGGGTGGGGGGGTGGGGGGGTGCATGGTCCAGGAATGGAACCTGGGTCTCCTGCATGAAAGGCAGGCATTGTAACCACTGAATTACCCATGCACCCAAGCATCACCTTTTTGATGTCTCAATTTTGGAATTTGCCTAGCCTCAAAACTGTGAGCCAATAAATTTGCGTTATTTAAGCAAACTCATTTTATAGTATTTGTTTTAGCAGCTGGGAAACTAAAACAATGCTTGAGGAGAAGGATAGTACAAGAAGATGCTGGAGAGGTGACATTATGATTCCTACTTGTGATTCAAGCCAGACAGATACTAGAGATTCATCCTTGAATAGCCTCTCTCCCTCATCCCTGTTCTTCCCATACCTGCACTGAATCCCCAAGACCTGACAATTTTACCCCTCTGTATACTATTTCTCAAATATGTCTCCTTCTCTACATCCCTTGTTCTATTTGAAGTTCTCATTATTTACCATTGAACTTTTATAGTCACCTCCTAAAATTTCAGTTGTCTTTAGTCTTACTTCTCAAATCTAATCCCAATAGTTAGCTGATCTATCTAAAATGAAAACCTTGTCCTATTTCTTCCCATTTTCTATAGGATATAAAATCCCTTCTTGTCCCATACCCCATCCTATATTATTGACAATTGCTTCCAACGTGAAAAAGTTAGAACGGGCATAGCCTGAATACCCTTAAAGAGTAGGATAAAGATCAAAGGTGATGGTGCAATTAGACAGAGAAGGTAGGGTTTAATACACAAAGATGATTGCTGAATCTTTATACTGATCTTTCTTTTAGTCTCCAGTATCTTAGAGCAGCTAGAAGCAAAAACCTAAAATTGTGGAATTGTAATCCATACCAAGCTCTGAAGTCTGTTCTACAACTAATTATTGTGACGTGCTTGAAACTTTATTGCTTTTTTTGTATATGTTATTTTTCACAGAAAGAGAGAAAAGGAGTCAATTGTGATGAAAAATTTTTAAAAAGATAAATGAAATGGCCACTCATTCAAGCAGTACTCGAATCATTGTCCAAGGAAAATTGTGGACCGTTCCGGGAAATTTCAGTTGTAATAGAGCCTGATGATGACTGTGCAAATAATGGGGTATCACTTTTGTGTTGCCAAAGAAGTCAGGTTCCACTATCTCTCTTAAATTTAATAATACATTTCTTTAAAAAATCCAATCGTCTCATAATAACATAAAGCTTAAGTTCATTCTCCAGAGCAGCAAGTAAATAGCCAAGAGTGGTACAGGACAACTGTTGGGGGAACATCAGTTATAGGATGCACAGCGTACATGAATCTGGACCGGGTGAAATGGCTGAGACCACACACAGAACTGTAAATTCCCCAACTCATGGAGGCTAGCAGCCCTCCCTTTCCCCACAGGTAAGACAGGCTGGTTCCCCAAAGGGAAAGGAAACAGAATTTACTAGTAACAAGGACTTAGCTACAATTGAGGAATTAATTAACCAATTCTGACTACTAAAAATAGGCTCCCAGCACAAAAACTTGGAATAGGCACTAAAGGAACTAGGAGTTTTTGCCCTGGCAGAGAGGGGGCAGGGCTGATGGAAAAAAAAAAGAGGCTTTTAGAGTTGGACAGCACAAAGTACTGGAAAAGGGCTGAACCCAAGAAAAGGGGGCACTTAGAGCCTGGAGATACATACAGACATGTGTGAACTCAAGCTCTTGATTGGCAAACCCAAAAGAGCAGGGTTCTGGCTCTGAAAAGGCTTTTTTGTCTTGTTTTGTTTTTTTCTTAAGCAGCTTCTTAGCTCATTAGTTAGAACTGCAAGTACTCTTAGGCTCCAGCACTGCCCCATGCAAGGACAGAAAACTAAAGCATACCTGAGAGATAAAGTAACTAGTCAGGTGAGAGGGGTTAATTCCCTAAAGGTCATATCTTCCCCAAGAAAAGGCAGGGCCAGGGTGGTGGTGGTGGGGCTCAGCTCAAGTGGAATACCTCCTTCAAAGAATTCAGGTCCCAGGAACTGAAAAACAGAAACAATCAAAGTCCACCTACTACTGCAGCCTTGGTCTCAACCATGCCCCTGGCAGGAAGAATCTTCTGAAATTAAAGGCACTGCATCACTTTACACTGATGGGAAGTCACAGGTAGACAACTGCCACATACTAGGCATGATTGGAAAAGCACAGAGTCTAGAGGCTTCATAGGAAGGTCTGACAACCTGCTGGATCTCACCCTGAGGGAAAACTGATGTTGGTTACTCTCGTCTCCTGAGAAGTGAGCCTTTCTGGTGTTGCAAAATCTGGCTGGGGTCAATGATATCTGAGGAGACCCTCCTCAAATAAAAAAGGCTTCATATAGGCAGGTCAGGAACATAAAACCAGAACTGAAAAATTCTGATCTGTTCAACAGAACCTATGCTAGAGGTCTAGAGTAAGTTGAACAGAATGTCAAAGAACAGATAGAGGACAAAACCATCCAGCAAGAAAACCCTAGGTAAAAGAGTAAAAGTGACCCCCAGAATAAAGTAATTAAGGAAATCAAATGCCTAGACTCCAACAGAAAATAATGAGTCACACTAGGAAAATCAAAGATATTGCCCAGTCTATGGAACAAACCAACACATCAAATGAAATACAGGAGTTGAAACAAATAATTCGGGATGTTCAGACAGACATACAAAATTTCATCAAAAATCAAATCAATGAGTTCAGGGAGAATATAAAGAAGACACTGGGTAAACAAAAAGAACTAAAAAATTTGAAAGCAGAAGTTACAGGGATGAAATGCACAATAGAAGAAATGAAAAAAAAAAAAACAACAATGGACACCTACAACAATAGATGTGAAGAGGCAGAAGAAAGGTGTGCCAGTTTGAAAATATTATGTACCCCAGAAAAACCACATTTTAATCCTGATTCAATCTTGTGGAGGCAGCCATTTCTTCTAATCCTGATTCACTTTGCAGAGTGAAAACTTTTGATTAGATTATCTTCACAGAGATGTGACAAGGCCAATTATGGGTGTAATATTTTGATTAAATGAAGATGTGACTCTACGCATTCCAGGTGCGTCTTGATTCATTTACTAGAGTCTTTAAAAGGGGAAATATTTTGGAGAAACTTCAGAAATGACAGTAACCTCAGAGTTGACAGAGAGCAAAGACACAGATGTTTGGAGATGCTGGGAGTCCAGCAGATGTGGTTGTATGCCTTCCCATGAGATGCTAAGCAAGCTAGAACTTGGAGAGAGCCAAGGGAAGTCAAGAGATGAAAGCCAGCCCTGGAAAAGCAAAGTGAGGAGCCTCCATATGGACAGAGACTGAAGGTAACAGAACCCAAGAACAAGGGACCAGCAGATACCAGCCATGTGACTACCTAGCTGACAAGTATTCCTGACTCACTGGCCTTCCTTGCATTAAGGTATCATTCTCTGGATCCCTTAGTTTGGACAGTGTTATAGACTTGAACTGTATACTTGTAATTTATTAAATTCCCCCTTTTAATGGCCATCTCAGTTCTGATATATTGTATTCCAGCAGCTTGCAAACTAATTTGGTGCTAGAAGTGGGGTGCTGCTGTGGTTTGCAGATACCAAACATGTTGAAACAGTTGTTTAAATGGATAAGGGGAAGATCTGCTGGAGTTGTGACAAGATTGATAGAGAAGACCTAGAATGCTTTGAAGATGCTGTTGGTAGAAATGTGGACTCTAAAGATATCTGTGTTAGTTTGCAAGCTGCCAGAATGTCATATGCCAGAACTGGAATGGCTTTTAAAAGGGGGAATTCAATAAGTTACAAATTTACAGTTGTAAGGCAGTGAAATTGTCCAAATTAAGGCACCAACAAGAGCTTACCTTCATGCAAGAAAGGCCAATGGATCAGGAACACCTCTGTCAACAGGGTAGTCACATGGCACCTCCTTTTTTCCTGGGCTCCATTGCTCTCAGCTTCTGTTCCTGTGGATATTCACCACTTTACTTCTCCAGGACTGGCTTTCATCTCCTGGCTTCCCTTAGCTCTCTCCACGTTCTGGCTTAGTTAACATCTCATGACAACATCTGCTGGGCTCCAAGAATCTCCAAATATCTATGTCTCTGTTTTCCATGCGTCCATATCTGTGTAAGCTCTGCTGTGAACTTTCTGTAGGCTCTGAAGCTTCTGTAATTTCTCGCATTTCTGGCTCTCTCCAAAAGCTTCTTCTTTTAAAAGATTTCAGTAAGCTAATCAAGACCTACCTGGAACGGCTGGAGTCACATCTCCATCTAATCAAAGGTTAATACCCACAATTTGGGATGTCACATCTCCATGGAGATAATCTAATCAAAACTTTCTTCCCTGTGATATTGAATCAGGATTAGAAGAAACAGCTGCCTCCACAAGATTGAATCAGGATTAAAACATAACTTTTCTGTGATACATAATATTTTCAAACCAGCACATTTTGGGGACCTCCACCCCCCCAAAAGATATGTTTTTTCCATACATAAAATATGTTCACTCCAGTACAACATCACAAAGCCTTAAACCATTTCAGTAACAATGCAAACATAATACAACAGTACAAAATGTCATTAAATTCAGCTACAGGCATGGTCTAGCATAAGGTAAAATTCTCCTCTGGATGTGAACCTATAAAACTCACAACAAATTATCTGGTGCCAACATACAAAGTGGGTACGGTCATAGGATACATGCTTCCATTTCCTTTGGTAGAAATTGGAAGGAACACAGGGGTCACTGGACCCAAACGTAAGACAACCTGCAAGGCAAACTCCATTAGATTTCAAAGCTTGAGAGTTATTTATCCTTGTGGCTTTAAAAAACAACAGTTCCACTTTTTCCAAAGCCTTATGCAGTAGCTTTGCTCTCTCCAAACACTGGGGTGGTTGCAATCTTGGGCACATTGGGAAGACCATCTTCTTCACTCTACCCTCTCCAAGCTTCAGGGAAGCACCTAGGTTCTCTGCTATTTCTGGGTCACATGCTCAACACCTCCAGAACGATGGGATGCCATCCAGGCTCTCCCTAATCCCCAAGAAATGTACACCAGTCTCTCCAAGTCCTGTGGCACAACTACTCCAGAACAGCAAGGTGGAAGGCCCACCCTCTGTCTTTGGGGCAAACTCATCCTCACCAAGGGCTATGGTGGTCCACTATCCTGGCCTGAGGTTTCTTAGCTTCAGATATCAGTTTCAATGGTTCTTCCACTGAAGTTACATTTCCTCTGATTTGCCTCTTTTCTGTCCCTTTTTGTCCAGACTGGCAGTGGTTCCATTTATACAGATTCCACAACACTCTTGTAGGTTTCTGTGCCATACACTGCGATCATGCCCATCAGAGGAAAGGACTTTTACAAATCCTTTTTAGATATCTTCATATCTAATTCTTGCTTGTCCTACAGTGGCTGACTACTTCCATGTTTGGATAAATCCTCATGTGAGGCCCATTCACTGAGATCTCACTTTCTGGACCCCCCAAATTTTTCAGAATACCAATTTCTAATTTTTTTATACAAGAGTTCAGTTCTTAACTTATCTCTTTCTCTCACATTTTACTATAAGCTAAGGAGCAGCTAGACTGTATTTTCCACATTTAGTTTGGAAATTTCTTCTGCTAAATATCAAAGCTCATCATTCTCAAATTCTGCCTTCCATCTACAAATAATGCCTTCCTTCCAGTTTTGTTTATCATTTCTATCTAAAGTTTCCTCAGAGATATTGTGCCAGTTTGAAGATATGTATCCCAGAAAAGCCGTGTTTTGATCAATCAAAAAAAGCAGCCATTGCTTTTAAGCCTGATTCAATAATGTAGGTTGTCTACAGAAATGTCCAGTCAAAGGCATCCAGGGGAATATACCTTGGTTCAAGAAGGCCAATGACATTCAGTGTTTCTCTCTCAGCTGGAAGAGCACATGGCAAAAATGGTGGCATCTGCTCTCCAAGCTACTTGTTTCATGAAGATTCCCAAGAAGCATTTTCCTTCTTCATCTCCAAAATTCACTGGCTGGTGTGCTCTCTGCTTTGTGGTTCTGCAGCATTCTGAAGTTTTCTTGTGGCTCTAAAAAGGAACTCTATCAAAATGCTTCCTCTTTTAAAGGAGCAATGGGTAGGGTCACAACTCCGTGGAAGCTATTTTATCAAAAGTTACCACCCACAGTTGGGTGGGTCACAGCTCTATGGGAGCAGTTAAAATGCTCCCAACCAGAAATATTGAATGAGGATTAAAGGACATGGCTTTTCTGGGGTCCACCACAGATTCAAACTGGCACAGTCATGAACAACCCTTGACTCAAGAAAAAATAGATGACCTCAGCAAACCAAACACAAGTAAAGAGATTGAATCAGTCATCATAAGCTCCCAAAAAAGAAGTCCAGTACCATGTGGCTTTACAAGTGAATTCTACCAAGCATTCAAGAAAGAGTTAGTACCAATCCTGCTCAAACTCTCCCAAAAAATTGAAGAGGGAAAGCTATCTAACTCATTCTATGAGGCCAACATCACCCTAACAGCAAAGCCAGAAAAAGATACTACAAGAAAAAAAAATTAGACCAATCTCTTTAGTGAATATAGATGTAAAAATCCTCAACAAAATACTTACAAATCAAATCTAGATGCACATTAAAAGAATTAGAAGCACATTAAAAGAATTATACACTATGACCAAGTAGGATTTATTCCAGGTATGTAAGGCTGGTTCAACATAAGAAAATCAATTAATGTAATACACCATATGAACAAATCAAAACAGAAAAACCACATGATCATCTCAGTTGATGTGGAAAGGGCATTTGACAAAATTCAACATCCTTTCTTGATGAAAACATTTCAAAGGATAGGGACAGAAGGAAACTTGTTCAATGTGATAAAGGGAGTATATGAAAAAATCAGAGTTAACATCATCTTCAATGGGGAAAAACTAAAAGCTTTCCCACTGAGATCAGGAACAAGACAAGGGATGCCCACTGTCATGATTTTTATTCAACATTGTGCTGGAAGTTCTAACCAGAGCAATTAGACAAGAAGAATAAATAAAAGGCATCCAAATTGGAAAGGAAGAAGTAAAACTCTCACTGTTTGCAGAAGATATTATACTATATATCGAACTCCCCCCCCCCAAAAAAAAAATCTAAAGAAAGTTACTAGAGCTAATAAACAAGTACAGCAAAGTGTCAGGATAAAAGATCAAATCCCTCAAATCAGTAGTGTTTCTATACACTAGTGATGAGCAATCTGAGGTGGAAATCAAGAAAAAAAAATCCATTTAAAATGGCAACCAAAAGAATAAAATATTTAGGAATAAATTTAACTAAGGATACAAAAGGCCTATGCAAAGAAAACTACAAGAAATTGCTAAAGGGAATCATGGAAGACCTAAATTAATGGAAGGACATACCATGTTTGGATTGGAAAACTAAATATCATTGAGATGTCAATTCTACCTAAACTGATTTATAGTTTTAATGCAATATCAATTAAAGTCCCTAAAACTTACTTTGCAGAAATAGAAAAATGAATAACCAAATTTATTTTGAAGGATGGTGCCCCACTGTTAAAAATATCTTGAGAAGGATAAATGAAGTGTGAGGCCTCACACTACCTGACTTTAGAGAATATTTTGAACTTACAGTGGTCAAAACGACATGGAACTGGCATAAAGACAGATATACTGACCAATGGAATCGAATTGAGTGTTCAGAAATAGATCCTCTCATCTATGACAAATTAATCTTTGATAAGGTGATCAAGCCATCCCACCTGGGACAGAGCAGCCTTTTTAATAAATGGTATTTGGAGAATTGAATATCCATATGCAAAAGAATGAAGGAGGATCCATATTTCATAACATACACAAAAATTAACTCAAAATGGATCAAAGATGTAAACGTTAGAGCTAAGACCATAAAACTTTTAGAAGACAATGTAGGGAAATAGCTTATAAATTTTGTAATAAGAGGCAGTTTCCTAGACCTTATACCCAAAGCACAGGTATTGGAAAAATAAATAGATAAATGAGATCTCCTCAAAATTAAGCACTTTCATTCATCACAGAACTTTGTCAGAAAAGTAGAAAGGCAGCCTATGTAATGGGAGACAATATTTGGAAACCACATATCAGAAAAGGGCTTAGTATCCAGAATATATAAAGAGATTCTTCAAAACCACAACAAAAAGACAAACAACACAATTAAAAATACACAAAAGACTTTAACAGACACTTCTCAGAGGAGGAAATATGTGTGGAAAGATGCTAGAGGATGTGGAGAAAGAGACACACTTATCCACTGTTGGTGGGAATGTCAAATGGTACAACTACTGTGAAAGACAGTTTGGCATTTCCTCAGGAAGCTAAGAATAGAATTGCCATGTGATCCAGCAATCCCATTACTAGGTATTCAGAGGGATTCAGAGGAACTGAAGGCAAGGGCACAAACAGACATTTGCACACTAATGTTTATAGCAGCATTCTTTACAATTACCAAGAGATGGAAACATTCCAAATGTCCATCAACGGACAAGTGGGTAAACAAGCTGTGGTATACATATGATGGAATATTATGCAGCTGTTAAAGGCAGAATGAAGTCATAAAGCATGTAACAGCATGGATGAACCTTGATGCCATTATGCTGAGTGAAATTAGCCAGAAACAAATGGACAAATACTGTATGGTCTCACTGATATGAACTAACATTAATGAATGAACTTGGAGAATTTCAGTTAAGAACACAAGTTATCAGGAGATAGAAATAGGGTAGAGATTGGGCATTTGGTATTGAAGGAATACAGATTGTGCAACAGGACTGATTGTAAAAATTCAGAAATGGATAGCACAATACTACCTAATTGTAGCACAATAATGTAAAATGAAGCTGAATGTGAGTATGATTGAGGGAAAAGGACTAGGGGGCTTGTATGAAACCTGAAGGAAAGATAGAAGATAAATACAGACGGTTATAACTTAGGAATGCCTAGAGTAGACAATGATGGTGATTAAATGTACAAATATAAAAATGTTTTTATAAGAGGGAAAACAAACGAATGTCAACATTGCAAGGTATTGAAAATAGATGGTATATGGGGAAAATGTACAGTCAATGCAAGCTAGAATCCATAGTCAACAGCAACAGTGTAGTATGCTTCCACTGAATGTAATAAACACATTATGCCAAAAGTAAATGTCAACAGGAGGGAGGCATGGGCGAGAGGGGTATGAATTCTTTGTGGAGGAAAAGGAAATGTCTTCATATAGATTATTGCAGTAAAGGCATCTCTATTTACTTAGGTTGGATTGTATGATATATGAATAAAACTGTTAAAAAATGAACAGAGAGGAACATGTGCTAGAGAAAATGCAGAAAAAGAGATATACCGATTTACTGTTGGTAGGGAAACTGAGAGGTACAGCCCCTTTGAAGGGCAGTGTGGTGGTTCTACAGGAGACTAAGGGTGGGGTTGCCATATAATCCTGCAACCCCACTGCTCAGTATATACTTAGAGAAACTGAGTGTAGGAGCAGGAATGGACATCTGCATACTGCTGTTTATGGCACAGTGTTTGTGATTCACAGTGGATAAAGGTGGCCTAAGGGTACAACAGCTGAGAGAAGGAAGGGAGAACTGTGGTGTAGACATACAATGAGGTACTGAGCAACCTCAAGAAGGAATGAAGTTGTGAGGCATGCAACTAAGTGAGTGAACTTTAAGGACAGTATATTGAATGAAATGGCAGAAACAAAGTGACAAATACCATGCCTCCCTCATATGGACTAACTATAATATACAAACTCAGTGAATTGAAGTTGGGAGCATGGGTTATCAAATTGGGATCAATTGTAAAGGGCCCTAGATTGTAAGGTCTTACAACAGTCATATATATGCAGGAGTTGTAACTGTCACTTCTAAATTCTGAGATACCGAGCTGTTTGTATGTAACCTGGTTAGTCTCAGAAACTTTGAGTATTTATGAGACACCTGAGACTGAGAGCTAGAGCTCTGAAGCTATGGCAGTCAGCATTACCCCATATAGGATCTATTTTAAAAAGTTGAAAAAGTGATCAGACTTCAACTAGAGATATGAATGAAGCTGATCTGTATAGGACTAAAGTAAAACAGAATACAGGGTGAAGAATGATATGGTCTACATATTAAAACGTCAAAAGTAGAAATGTTTATTTGGTGCAAAATTTATATTTTGGATAGTGTATCACCTAATTTAACTTGTAAGATCGGTTTAGTTGAACACTATAAGTACACGGAATCGTGAACAAGGCAAAAGATCTTGTTGGTTTGTACAGGTTTGTGTGATGCCCCAATATATCCCTGAATAATTTGGACAGTGAATAAAAATATACTTATAAATACTCCTCCTCCTGGGGAAAAAGGAAGAAATATTCCACTTCCCCATTCGGGGAATTCCTCATATTCTTCCAAACAGTGGGGATAGCCAAATCAATAGGCTGAGCCCTCAATATTGTGGTTCACCCCTATGAAACTTAATTCCTGCAAAGGATAAGCTAAGCCTATTGATAATTATGCCTAAGCATTCCTCCCAGAGAACCTCTTTTATTGCTTAGATGTGGCCACTCTAAGCCAACTTGGCAGGTGAAGTCATGTCTACATGACTCCCAGGGCTGTAAATTTCCCTGGCAACATGGAACAGAACTCCTGGGATGAGCTGGGACCTAGCATCATAGGATTGAGAAAGCCTTCTTGACCAAAAGGGGGGAGAGAGAAGTGAGACGAAATGGTTTCAGTGGCTGAGAGATTTCAAACAGTCAAGAGGTTATCCTGGAGGTTATTCTTATGCATTATATAGAAATCCCTTTTCAGTTTATGGTGTATTGAAGTGGCTGGAGGAAGTACCTGAAACTGTTGAGCTGTGTTCTAGTAGCCTTGATTCTTGAAGATGCTTGTATAACAATATAAATTTTATAGTATGACTGTGTGATTATGAAAACCTTGTGTCTGATGCTCCTTTTCTCTACTATATAGACAGACATGTAAAACATTTTGCATAATAAATAAATAATAGGAGGGATAAGACATAAGATAAATTGGGTAGATTGAAATACTAATGGTCAATGAGAGGGAAGAGTAAGGAGAATGGGATGTATGAGTTTTTTATTTCTTTTCATTCCTTTTTCTAGAGTCATGCAAATGTTCTGAAAATGATCATTGTGATGAATATGCAATTATGTGATGATGTTGTGAGCCATTGATTGTATATCATGTATGGACTGTATATGTGTGAAGATTTTTAAATAAAGATATTAAAAAAATAAAATAAATAATATAAAGCTTTCGATAATCTGGTAGTACAGTGTGCTTGCTAAAAATGTGGGATTTAAAACCAAAAGGACCTGACTTTCAGTTATGCTCATTACTTGTTGTGAGGTCTTAGACAAAGCAGTTAGCATTCCTGTGCCCCAGTTTCCTCTTTTGATAATATTGAGGAAGACAGACTCTAATATTGGCCCCAATTATTATCACTTCTGGTATACCCTTTCATAATCCTCTCCTCTTAAATGTGGGCAGTACCTGTTCTTCCATACAAGCAAATAGAATACAGCAAAGGTGCTGGTTGTCATGTTTATGATAACATTGTGTAAGGTTGCAACATGAGTTTGCTAAGAGACTTTATCCCTTGCCCACTTTGGGAAGACAAACAGCCATGTGGGGAAGGCCAGTATGGCAGGGAACCAAGGGTAATCCCCAGTCAACAGCCACAGGAAACTGAGGACTCCAGTTCGGTATGCTACAAGGAACTGAATGCTGCCCACAACCACATGGGCTTGGAAACAGAACCTTCCCCATTCAAGCCTAAGGAGAAACTGTAATGCCAGACAAAATTTAATTGCAGCCTTCTGAGACTCTGCAGCAGAGAATCCAGTTAAGCCAAGCCTAGATTCCTGACCCTCAGAAAATGGTAAATAAAATATGTGTTGCTTCAAGTCACAGTGTTCATGGTAATATTGTTACATAGCAATATATAAATAATACAAGTACAGATAATTAATTCTCATGTGGCATCCATGTGCTTCTCTCAATTTCTCAGTCTCTCACTATAAAGTTGGACATATGTGTTTCTTGCTAGTGATAGAGATTGTAAACAAATAGGAACTTGACTATCCTTTCCATATTTCTTTTCTTCTGTTGTGGTGATATGGAGGCTACATGTTCTGGATGTCATGGCTACAAAATGTAAGTAGCTTGCCTGATCTACATTGGACCTTCGAAGATGGAAAATGGACCTTTATTGTGTTAAGCCAATAAATTTCAGGGTTTGTATGTTAACCCTTCACTAATTACCCTGACTAGCAAAAATGACCCAACAAGGGTCATTACAAGGATTAACCAAGATAATCTACAACAAGCGAATAGCACAGGGCATACAAATTAACACTTAATAAATTATTTATACCTCTTTAACTTCATCCTGTCTTGTATGCACATTAACCAAGATAACCTAAGAAAGCAAATTACACAGAGTGTCCAAATTAACACTCAATAAATTATTTATATCTCTTTAACTTTATCCTGTCTTATACATACATGCCTGCTCTTCTGAACTATTTTCAGTTCTGCATACACCCTGTTCTATCTCAAGTCTTTACACTTTTCCCTCTGTCTGGAATGTCCTTCTCTGGCTCACGCATCCTTCTAAACTTGACTAAGATAACACCTTTTCTGGATTAGGTGTATTCCCCTTTTCTTTCCATAGCCAAATGTTCGTTCCTCCTCCAGACTAACCCCCTATACTTAGCTCTCTCTAGAAAGAGAATGAGCACATTTCAGGCACTTGACAGATGTCCATCTCAGGAAGGCAGTCATTTCTTTTAATCCCTATTCAGTATTGCAGGTTGGAATCTTGATTAGATTATCTCCATAGAGATATGACATACCCAATTGTGTGTTTTAACCTTTGATTAGAGGGCATTGTGACTCCATCCATTCCAGGTGAGTCTTGATGAGTTTACTGGAATGCTTTAGAAGAGGAAGCATTTTGAAGAGAGCCATGAGAGCCACAGAGCCACGCAGCCAGAGACCTTTGGAGATGAAGAAGGAATACACTTCATGAAACAAGAAACCTGGAAAGAAAGCTAGTAGACATCACCATGTTCGCCATAAGCCTTTCCAGTTGAGAGAGAAACCCTGAACTTCATCAGCCTTTATTGACTGAAGGAAACCTCTTTTTGGTGCCTTAATTTGGACATTTTTATAGACTTGCTTTAATTTGGACATTTTCACGGCCTTAGAACTGTGAGCTTGCAACTTAATAAATTCCCCTTTTTGAAAAACCATTCTGTTTCTGGTATATTACATTCTGGCAGTTTGCAAACTAGAACACAATGTTAGACTTATGCATATCTAGACTAACTTCATTTATTAAAAATTTCAATAAATTCAGGGTTTTCTCTTGAAAAACCCCAGGCACTCTTCTTAGGGCACTATTCATTCGGTTTAAGAATATTAGTTTCCAATTATTTTCTATTGCTCTCTGCTTAGGGCTCAGGCCTGGTACTGATTTTAATCTTCCTGTCAAATTTTCACTTCCTAACCCTATCATCATGTCTGAATTTTGTCTTTATCCATAAAGTTCAGGATTTACACAGAGTGCTCTAGAAAGGATCCAGTCATTACAGCAAAACCACATGAGGGGAATGGAAGGTTCTGTGGTCTCTACTGTGTGTGTTTTTCTTATTCTTGAACTTGATGGTGTTCCCTTAGTAACTACTTTTCTCTAGTGTCACAGCGTCTATCCATCATATTTTTGTACACTCTTACACCTTCTCTATGTGACTTCCCAGGTTCAAGGTCTATTTGTCAAAAAGGAAGCTAACGTTGCCTCTGCATTTTCTCTACTTGAGATATGTATTTTAAAATTCTAAACTTTAATGTGCTATTTCCATAATAATTGCTCTTCGTAATATTAAGCAGAGTGTTCTGAACCATTGCTTTAAAAATTCAAATATACTGAGCTAAGCAGTTTCTCTGTGTCTCAATTTTGTACCTTTAAATCCCAGGCATAAAAGAAACTGCTAATCTCTATGTATAGCCCAGTGTTGTCAGGAACTTGAATGAGAAAGCTTGTAAATGAACCTTATGATCTTATAAATGTGTTTGCAACAGATTCACAGGTAAAAGATAAGATAGTTATTCTGATTTTTTGATGTATTTCATTTCATTCTTGTGTGTAGAAGTATTTTCCTCCCTAAGATGCATTCATTATCTCAGACACACCATTCACAATTCACATCAGCTATACATTTGTAACAGATTACTCTGTAGACATGTCATGGTCAGTGACCTGGGAAGAGAGAAGGTAACACTTACTTAGCCGATTGTTCTCTCCATATGATAAATGATCCCCCAGGTATCAGTAATGAGCTGCAATGTGTTGAAAAACACCTATATTATGCACCAGGAGCAGGAGCTTGATAGTGGTGGTAGGATATTACCTGTAATCATATTACTGAAACTAAGTACTTACCTTTAAAAAATATGCTCCATGTTTGCACAGCCAGAGAAAGTAGCAGAGTTAGAAAGAGCACCCAGCATTAGTCATCCCAAAGCCGATTTCTTTTCACACAGTTTAGTATTTTTATTCACTATATTTTTCTATAATCATTAATGAACTTCATTTATCTGGGTCTTAAAAATAACTTTCCAAGTTATTTTTTATTGTACTGCTCCTGAGTTCCAGCCACATAGACATCAAGTAGTGATAGCTCTTTTGTGGTTTTGCTGAGGAAGCCACAGGTCAATTGTTCACTAATCTTCAGGGTGCAAAGCTGGGGACCACCCTCAGCTCCTACATACTTCCCTCTGGTCCATGTACATGGGCTTTTACATCTCAGAATCAGCTAGGACACAGTGAATCCTTCTCGTGCTTCCCGTCTCTCTGACTTTCCTTTCTACCCCATCCCATTTCTTCTGATTTCATCTTCTTCTCTCGTCCAGAGACAGCGATCTGCTTTTAACGGCAGAAGTTTCTTTTGGTGGGCTGTTCTAAATTTACGCAAGTAAGTAGGGAGTATTAGCAGATACACTTGACTAGCAGATCCAAGCCATATTCACTAAGATCTGCTTTATGTTTTTATATGCTTTTTATATTTCTAGTAATATTTTGTTTCATTTACATTTTTATCTCCATCTGCCTGATTCCTATGTCTATCATGGGGTTGGTTCTGAATGCCAGTGGGGAAAAGAGTCGTTTATTGGTTTCCCTCAAATCCCAACACAAATAAAACATGAACAAGACTGATAGATTCTTCAGGATTTTTGGTGATTTTTGTTTGTTTCTTTGCTATGCCTTTTCTATTGTTGCCATAACAAATTACCATAATCTCAGTAGCTTAAAATCATAATTTTGCCACCTAAAATTTTTTTGTCTACTCCATGGATGTGAATATTTTGTCCTATGCCTTCTTCTAGAAGTTCTTTAGTTTTAGCTTTCACATTTAGATCTGTAATCAAATTTGGGTTAAGTTTGGGTGTGGTGTAGTAAGGTATGCTATGGTATGGTAAGGGAAGGTATGGTGAGATATGGTAATGATTAAGGTTTTTTTATTTTTCCTAATAGATATCCAGTTGTTCAAACACCATTGGTTGAAAAGACTGCTCTTTTCCCAGTGAATTACCCTGGGAAATTTTTCAATTATCAATTGACAAAATTGCAAAAGAGTTATATCAAGTATGCTACTCTTCATGTAAGAAAAAAAGGGAATATAAGAAAATATACATGTATTTGCTCATTTGAGCAAAAGAAGTATAAAAAGGACAAGCCAAAAACTTATCAGATTAGTTGCCTACAGGGTTCAGGAAAGAATAGGAAGCGGTGATGGTGGAATGAGAACAGGGCAGTAGGTATAAGGGGCAGAAATACTTTTCTGATGATAACTTTCTAGACTGCTCTGACTCCTAGGGCCATGGCAACATTTCACATACTCAGAGAATAAGTAGGCCATTAAAATCCAACCAGTAATATGGGGAAACTCAAAATGAAATGAAACAGTAACAAAACAAACCTAAGTGCATTATGAATGAAAAACATGATAACACTGAAGGGCATGGAAAAGGAAAATACTAACCTGCATTACCTGAGAAAATAAACCACTGTTTCCTTTAAAAATATGTCCCGCCTGATACATGTTACAAACTGGTACAGACTGAGAAGTATTTAGTTCTTAGGAGACCCCATTTTGCAATAAGGACGATATGATGGAAAAAAGAGAAACTAACATTTATTGCTTGAGTGCTACATGTCAAGCATTATCGTAAATGCCTTAGCATATAGCATAATAATAACCAACCTTTATTGTACACTTAAGATATGTCAGATAATGTGCTAGTTATTATAAGTAGTTACAGTATTTTCACTCTTCATAAAATATTTTGGGTAAATACTCTTATTTCTCTATTTTACAGAAAGGAAAATTGAAGTATAGAAAGTTTATGTAACTTGCCTGGGGTCATATAACTTTTAAGTGGTAGAGCTGAAATTTGAGCACACACAATCTGGTCACAAATTCTCAAGTATCTGAGCTCTTTTGAAAAAATATTTGTAGTGAGATATCTTCAGGTCCATTACTGTCCATCCAAAGTATACAATCACTGGCTCACAATATCATCACGTAGTTGTGTAATCATCACCATGATCATTTTAGAACATTTGCATCACTTCAGAAAAAGAAATAAAAAAGAAACAACCCATATATCCTATACCCTTTACCCCTCTCTCTCATTGATCACTAGTGTTGCAATCTACTCCATTTTTTTTTTACCACTTATCCTTCCTCTATTATTTATTTATTTTTGTGTCCTTATTTTTTTTACTCATATGGCCATACACTGAGGAAGGGAGCATCAGCCACAAGGTTTTCACAATCACATGGTCACATTGTAAAAGCCGTGTTGTTATACAATTGTCTTCAAGAATCAAGGCTACTGGAACACAGCTCAACAGTTTCAGAATACCTATGCTCTTAATTGCACAACATACTCTCTTCCCAAGATCTCATTTAATTGTTATAAATACCTTGCGAGTTATGATGTCCTGTTTTTAAACTGATAGTAAGAGTAAAACATGTATATTGTCCTTTCTACTTGTCAGGCAGTATTTTAAACCCCTTACAGGATAGAAGTCATTTCATCTTCAAACAATCCTATGAATTAGGTACTATTATTACTTTACAGTTAAAGAAATTGAAGTACATAGCAGTTAAGTAACTTTCCCAAGGTCACACAGCAAGGAAAGATTTGAACCCTAGCAGTCTAGGTCCAAAGGCCATGTCCTTAAACACTATTCTATGCCGCATCTCATCTCAGATGCTAAGAAACTTTGCCAATATCATACACTGAGAGGAGAGGAAGACTTGAGATAGTACCTGCATTCTGCCTGCAGTCTCTCTGCCCCCCTCCATTGCACCACCCTGCTGTACCCACCTGTACTTTATCTGTGCTTGTGTTGATCTCCATATAAACATATATGTTTGGTGATATATATGTTGGTGATATAAACAGTACACCCAGCTTTGATTTCAAGGGCTCCAATGCAAAAGGAATAAATGTTGGTGTAAAGTGCTCATTTTCAACATTATTGGAATAAATTCTGTTTTTCCTTAGCTCATTAGCTATGGGTTTAAATTTTCCAAACATAATTGCCCTTAAAAATTGGTTAAATCTGGAAGGGGTTGTGAGTCTTCAGCAGACTGGCAGTTGTTTGCAGACTGTTTGATTTTTAATGTATTTATAGAAGTTGTGTCTGTCACCAGGCCTCTGGGAACACTTGCACTATTTAAAATATAAATTTAAAAAATATGCTGACGTAATTGTCTGCCCTGAGGAATTTTCCTCTAATCACAGCCTTAATGCCAAAGTAAAAATTCCCACTTAGCTATCCCTCCCTGGGCAGAAGCTGGAGTATGCTGTTGAAAGTTTCCATATGCTTAAAAGTTTACAAGAAATGCTTTGTACCAACACGAAGTCATTTCAGACTAAGGTTCCCCATAGATGGTATGGGGAACCATCTCATCTTTCCTTCTCCTTCTGCTTTGCCCCCAGCCAGAAAAAGCACTTTCACTCGCGTCCCCCCCTGGAGGCATCTGAGGCTTTGCCATGGCATCCCCTTCTTGGATGTCTTTGGTGCTCCTTCATACTCACCCCTTAGACTATAGACCTTCAAGATCTGGATCCACCCAGTTCCTAGTAACTTCTTGTTTATGCCCCTCCTCATAGAACTGTGTGCTCTCCACACTCACCTCTGCTCTGGCCCCAACCACCATTTACTTCCTGTTGCTGCCTGGGATTCACCATCCCAGTGCTGCTGCTCCCAGGTTGGCCATCCCATGAAGACATTGCTGAGCCCCCACCCACTCCCACCCCCATCAGATGTAGATCAGTTCTGCTTCATGAGACCAATTGTGCCTCGTCTGCACTCCAGAGAATCCTTTTGATAGAGACAGCACTGTATTGATGCACATGGTTTATATCCCCTGGTAACCCACAAGGTGTATGAAGGCAAAGATTCCAAGCTAGCAGAGGTCACATGCCTAGACCCCTGCCTGGAAGGCACACAAAAGGTTCTCACCTCTTCTGTGATAATTTTCACTTCTTTCTCCTTCATTAAAAAAAAAAAAATTACACTAAATGTCTGGATTTTAGTAGATGCTCAATTAATATTTTAGATAATAAAAGTAGTGTGCAGAAATTACTAGAGGGATATATTGAAGCAGTTAGGTTAAAAAAATTTCTAGAAGTACTTTTCTCAATACAGTAGCAGATCAGTCCTGTTAAATGCAAGTCAGGGCAGGCAGTGGTAGTGCAGTGGAAGAGTTCTCGCTTGCCATGCCCCTTCCATGCTTCTTTTTAACCCAAAGCGCTTATTTCCCTCTAATATACTATATAATTTATTTATATGTTTTTTTGACCCTGTCCTCTTCCAATACTATGAAATCACTTTGAAAGCAGTGACTCCCCCACCCCTACCCCCAATTTATTCTATTTTGAATCCCAGGCTTAGAGCAGTACCTGGCATGCAGCAGTTCACCCATAAATGTGTATTTATTGCATGCATGAATGAAGGCAATAAATTAAATACCAATTTCCTCTAGCTCTCTAAGAGATCCCCCATCTCATTCACAGACTTCTTTGTTTGACTACTGCTGTCTCCCAATCATACTTACTAATGCAAAGCATTTGCATTGCATTAAATAAATATTTTTCTCTTCTCTTGTCTGTAAACGTTGTTGCTCGATTCTATTGTTAAAGTAATAACTGCTGAAATAGAAGACTGGACAGACTAACATTACAGGAAAAGCCAATAAATTCAAAGTCTGTAAGTATGTAAAGCAAAATATAATGTATAGTATAAACATACTTTTATTCATTAATTCTTTCAAAAAATGTATTTACTGAGTGCCCATCAGTTCCACAAGCTTGGGCCACAGTGGTGAATGAAATAAATCTCTGTCCACTTGGAGGTACATCCACAGACAGTCAATTAACATGGGGTTCAGGTTGAGATAAATGGAAATAAAACTAGAGTGACATAAGAAGATAGAGAGGGATGGGAGACTCCTTTATAAAGGATGATCAGGAAAGGAGGAGGAATAAGAATTTGAACAGACACCTGAGTGAACTGAAGGAGAAAGTCATGTGACAGTAAGGGCAGAACTTTTTTTGTTTGTTTTTAAAGAAATAACAAACACAAAGTGCCTGGGACAGGAATGAGCTTGATGTGTGTGATGGTTTGAAGCTTTATGGATCCCATAAGATCATGTTCTGAAAGCTAACCCTTTCCTGTGATTGTAGACCTGTTATGGGTCGGGAACTTTTGATTAGGTTATTTCAGTTAAGATGTGCTGCTAGTGGGTCTTCATTCTCTTACTGGAGTCCTTCGTAAGAGGATGAAATTCAGAGAAAGGAACAGAGGGAAAGAAACAGGACACAGAGAGAAAGTCACAGAAGCTGAGGGAGAAAGCCACAGAAACAGAGAAGAAGCCAGAAGCTGGAAGCAACAAAACCTGGAAGAGAAGGGAGAAACCAGCAAATGCCCCCGTATGCCTGGCCATCTGATACAGGAGCTCAGGTTCACCAGCAGCCTGTCTTCAGGAAGAAGGTATCATCTTGATGATGTGGGCATTTTCAGGGTCTCAGAACTGTAAGCTTATAAACAAATAAATTCCCACTGTTAAAAAAGCCAGCCCATTTCTGCTATCTTGAATTTCAGCAGCTTTACCAAACTAAAACAATGTGTTTTCCAACTTTCTCATTTAGTACTATGAATAGTTTTGTGAGGAAGGCCCTAAAAATTAAGTTAATCTATCCATCTTCAGGGGTAGAAACAAGAAAGGACGATGGAAATAAAAGCAAGTTGCAGTCCCTTGTCTTTAAAATAGATATATTCAGTGCCTTTCAAGGTGTAGTTCATGATTTTACAGTAGCAGGAACACTTGGGAGCTTGTTCAAATGGACATTCTTGGGTCTCAACCCAGACTTACTGAGTCAGAAATTCTGGGGCTAGAGCATAGAAAGCTTTCTAAGCAAATCTTTCAAGTGGTTCTGATGCACATTAAGTTTGAAAAGCAAAGGACTGGATTACCTCTAATATCTAACTTTCAATAATTTTATTAAAGTAAAGCAACGAGAAAGAATTAGATGAAGGCAGCCTCCATGCTGGGATGACAAAAAGGAAACTTTGGAAAGTACAACAGATTCAATTCCCCTCCACCATTTCTCCACCCCTCCTAAGAAGCATTCTTTAAATCATTTACAGCCAGGGCGCTTCCAGTGGTATTCTTTCAGAAACCCTTTCTAAAGTGCACAAACTATGCAAAGACACACAAATGCCTATAAGCAGCTAAAGAAAAATTTAAAAATTAAAGAATGTGTATCTGCAGAATTAGGTGGCCTGTCTGATAACCAAAGCATACAACTTTACATTTCGTGTCATAGAACTTTTGTTTTTTATTAGTATTTTTAAATTTGGGTCCATGTTATTTCAGGGATATGATGAGCTCCCTGAAATTGCATGCAAAACTTTTTGTGTGTACCTTCTTTTTTCAAAGCAAAGGGTCATATTTTTCATAAAATAGTCAAAGAAATCTATGACTCAAAAAAAAAAAGAACCACCTTATATAAAGGGTGGGTACCAAAATCTGACCAAATGTTAAGTACAACTTGAAAGCTAAAAAGGTTGGATTTCTTATCCTGCAGCTTCCCCAGCCTAAATTCAAACATGGAAAAGAATTAGCTTTCAGGGTGGCACTGTTCTGTGTATATACAATATGCTCTTTTAGAACTTACAACCTCATAAATAGCATTTCACGCTTGTCAGTATTGTTTTGGCTTAAAAGAATGGTGTTGGAAAATGTTCTGGCCCCATTCCAGACCCATCATCTTGCTTTCATGGTCTCTGCTAATGACAACAGCTTTAGAATCTATCTAAAAAATGTAGATCACACACAAAAAAAGTATGTTAGTTTGGTGTAAATTCTCTTCTCTCTGTTTTCTTCATGTAGAAAAATCTTTGCTTTCTTTTATTTCACTCATCTCTCTGTCCTTATTCTGTTTTTGGTGTGACTGTGCTTTCACCCTAAAAAAAACAATGTTATAAGCAGTCGATGCTGCAGTACAGTCATTTAAAGACTCTGTTTTAGATCACACATTTAGGCAACCAGGAGAAGGAGTATATTGGGAAAGAAGCGATAACCTTTTAGGGAGATGATCTACACTGTTTGAAGGCAGAGCCAGTTGTCTTTCATTTGTTGTCTTAACTGGGCATATTTCATGCCTTACTCTTGGGTCAGCTTCTTCCTGATAGCTGGAAAGAGAGGCAAGGTCAGGCTACCTTGTTTAATGGAGTTTTATGGTGAGAAAATAAGAAAAGAGCAGGAAAAAATCTAAACTCCTGCACACATAGAGATCCAGAACCTCATTTATTGTTGTTTAAATGCAACAGCAGATCTAATAGTCAGTCCAACGACCACTCCAGGGATAAGCCAATGTCAAGTATGGATGTCCACTGTAACTCTGTTTCAGCTCTTGGGTATCTGGTCCCCTCTTCTGCTTTGTCTTTTTACTGGGCTACCCATACCTGGTTTTCCAATCTTCTCTCAAAGGCATGACTTCTATTTACTTCCTTTACTCCTTGTATCTCTATATTGTCCTTGCTCTACTAGAAAGCTTTACTTTTGATGGTCTGCAATTCAGGCATACCAGGAAAGAGGATCTGATTGGCTTGACTTGTCTCTCTTTTGGATAGGGTGTCCCTATTGGGCAGAAATCTAGAAACAAGTATTTGGATGGTCAGCCATTGGGTGAGGAGCCCCGTTCCTGGATGAATGAGTGTGGTTACCTTACCAGGAATATGTGATAAAATCACCTGTGAATATTTTTACATTTCTCAGAAAGGAGTTATGAGTGTATCAACCCTCTTCAAAATGGAACTATATGTATGGCAGGCTGTGATGAACAAAATAATGCCCCCAAAGGTGTCTACAACCTAATCTCTGGAACCATGTATATATTACGGAAAAGCAGACTTTGTGAATGTGGTTAGGTTAAGGACTTGAGATGGAGAAATTATTTTGGATTATCTGGGTGAGCCCAATGTAATCACCAAGGACCTTAAAAGACAGAAGAGGGAAACAATAGTTGAGAGAGAGAGAGATTTATTTGAAGATGTTATTCTGCTGGTTTTGCACTTGGAGGAAGGAGCAATGAGCCAAGGAATGCAGGTGGCTTCTAAAGGGCAAGGGAACAGGATTCTTCCCTAGAGTCTCCAAAAGGAATGCATCTTGTCAACACTTTGATTTCAGCCCAAAGAGAACTATGTTGGCCCTCTGACTTCCAGAATAATAAGATAATAAATTTATGTTGCTTGAAGTCACTAAATTTGTGGCAGTTTGTTACAGTAGCAATTAGAAACTAATACTCAAAACATGGTCTCTAGGAAATGCTCCTGTTTATAAGAAAAGCTTTAGAGGGAATTAATTATAGACCAATGAGTCTTCATTCCATACTGGGCATCACCTATCTGCCCTTTCCTGCCTTATTATAAAGACACAGTGGTCAAAACAGCATGGTATATATATATGTGTGTGTGTGTGTGTATTATATCTATATCAATCTACATAATATGTAGATGTACTTATGTATGTGTCTATGTACCAGCAGGGAAGCTGTTTGAAACTAGAAGCTGAAGGAGCAGCAGCTGCCAGCAGTGTGCCTTCCCAGCCAACAGAGGTGTTCCAGACCCACTGGGCTTTCTTAAGTCAAGGTATCTTTCCCTGGATGTCTTATTTTAGACATTTTTATGGCCTTAGAACTGTAAACTTATGACTTAACAAATTCACTTTTTAAAACGCTGTTCCATTTCTGGTATATTGCATTCCAGTAGCATTTAACAAACTAATACACCCTCTCTGTCTGGATTTATGCAACAGCCTATTAACTGGATGTTCTGGTTTGCTAGCTGCCGGAATGCAACACACCAGAGACGGATTGGCTTTTAATAAAAGGGGATTTATTTTGTTGGTTCTTCAGAGGAAAGGCAGCTAACTTTCCACTGAGGTTCTTTTTTACGTGGAAGGCACAGGATGGTCTCTGCTGGTCTTCTCTCCAGGCCCCTGGGTTCCAACAACTTTCCCCGGGGTGACTTCTTTCTGCATCTCCAAAGGCCTGGGCTGAGCTGCAAGTACTGAGATGAGGAATGCCGAGCTGCTTAGCTGTGCTATGTTGCGATCTCTCATTTAAGCACCAGCCAATTAAGTCAAACGTCACTCATTGCAGCAGACACGCCTCCTAGCTGACTGCAGATGTAATTAGCAACAGATGAGGTTCACGTACCATTGTCTTATGTCCGCAGCAACAAGACTAGGTATGCTCACCTGGCCAAGTTGGCAACTGAATCTAACTAACACACTGGACTTCCAGCTTTCTCCCTTGCCTCTCTTCACTCTGTTCTCTGCCCAGGAGCCAAGAAGGTACTATCATATTGTAAGTCGGATAAGATCATTCTTCCACTGGCTCCCCATTTCATGCAGGGTAAAAGCCAAACTCTTTGCAGTAGTCCACATGTCCCTATATAATCGGCTCTCCTCTGCTGCTTTCACTTCTTCACATCCTTCAGGTCTTGACTCAGATGCCTTCTCAGTGACTCATTCTATAATCATCCTTTCCTTCCCTATGCTTTAGCTTTTTTCACCACACTTGTCATGATCTAATATCCTCTATATGTGATTCTTCTATCGTAGGAATTTCTGACAGCACATTCAGTGCTTTGCTTACAAATTACAAAATAATGACTTTTCCTCCAAGGTGATAATGTAGGCCACTATGAATTCAAGGCTTAGCTGTGGAGTTCAGCTCTGCATTTCAGATCCTATTTGCCTTCTCATCCGGGTGCTATTGAGTATTACACAAACTGTACAGTGTATATGACAGCCTTGTACCATTGGTCATCTCTGTGACCCATTAGCATCTATGCTTCATGAGGCCATTGACACTTGATTTTTGTATACTTTGTTAACTGATATGGCCCCAGTAATTAGAACAGTGCCTACTAACATAGGAGCTCACTAAATGTTTTTTAAAACAATTGATATGTTTATAAATTTGCTAGTCTTCTGGCACTTAAAACCGAGAGTCCTCATAAACACAAGAAGTGCTCAAATATTTATGGTGAATAGCACTAGTAATATAAATTTCTGTCCCCATGGACAAAGCAGTTTATGTTTGGACACTTATGATTCTTTGAAAATTCTTTCTGATATTCAGCAGAAATCTATCTCCCTGAAAATTCCACTCATTATTTTACTTATGGGTTCAGCAACACAGAAGAAATTTAATTCTTCTAGCATCTGACAATATTGGAAGGCAGTGATTGTTAACCTAGCATCATCTCTTTTCCTGATTAAAACTTTCCAATTTCTTCAATTGTTTCTTGTACAATGTTACATGAAGAAATTTTTCTCTCCTTCTTAACCTCCCTTTGAATATATTCCTCCTTTTTTTTTTTTTAATGTCCCTCCAAAATCAGAACTGAATGCAATACTCTGGGTGGGATTTGACTATGCAGAGTAGAGCAGAACTATCATCTTTATCTTTAAGATAGACTACTTTTTTTTATGTAGCCTGATTGAATTAACAGGTTTTTTGAAAGTCAAATGATAATATTGATTTATGGGGAGCTTACTATTAATAAACTCTAAAAAGTCTTTGTCATGAGGGTTGTTGCTAAAACATACTATATCACTTACATGGACATTTGATGCTTTGGACCAAAATTGACTACACACAGATCCTTGTGCCTTTATAACTCTCTTTGTCCATTGTAGCTTTTTTCAGCTTCAGATTTTATAAGCATCTTTTGTTATCATCATATAAATCCCTCCCTCCTGACTGTTCTGACTACCTTCCCTTCATGTTCAGGTTCTGAGGTGGAAGAAACCTGAGCAGTTCCAACCTCACATTCTGGAATCTATGACAAGTCACTGTTATCTGGAATGGGTTCCTACCTTGTGTCCAAGATTCAATGCCCTCTATGTACCAGAAAAAAAAAAAAAAACTTTTTCCTGCATTGATTCTATTTCATCTCCCAGGAATTTGCCTCGAGCCTCAGTCTTTTCCTGCTTCTGTGTCTTTCTATGAGCTTTTGGGACATTGGAGGCTTTTTGCTGATCCCCCTTCTGATGAAAGCAGACCTAGTACCCAAAGGTAAACCATAAGACATCAGCATTTGCTTGCCAAGACTTCTTAACACTAGCCAGCCCCAGTGCCTCATAACTGTATTCTGCCTTCCTACTGGGATACTTGCTATTCCTTTTGAGAAACATATTCAAGCCATAATTATAAATTATTTTTCTCTTTTATGTAGAATATGCTAGGTGCATAAATGAGCAGAAAAGACAAAGAAGCCACAATTAGACAAGAAGGAGAAGAAGGATTGAGTAGAACCAAGAGAGAAAGTTTCAAAGAGAAAACTGTCAATTATGCCAAATGTTGCCGAAAGATCAGAGTTTGAACACCAAGAAAACAGTACCGTGTTTGGAAGAGTGTCTCTGATGTCTGCAGAGAGAAGTTTTCGATCCTTGTCTTCAACTAATTAAGGTACAATTATTGTACATCACATATATCTTCCCAGAGCTGTCACCTTTATTGGATTGAGTGGCTCTGAACTGTCCTTGGTGCACAGCTGCATTGCCATATCTCAGACCTTCACATACAGTTCTTCAATAGCAGAGAATGGGATAGAAACTAGAGGTTACCATTTGTACTGGCTACATACAGCTGATAGACTAAGTAGATTCCATTGTTTACAAGAGGGGGGGAAATTTCAAAGAGACTCTTAACCCTACTTCCATAGACCCAGGATGGCTGTGGAATTTTGAAAGTGATAAAGTGTCCTCATGACACTTCAGATCTACATACATTGGAAAAGGCAGAGCAGGAGCCTTTAATTGCATCAAAGGCTCTGGTCTCTCTGAGGTGCCTCTGGAAACAGCAGGTCTCAAGCTGAGTCATCAGGAGGGCTGAGTTGGAGAGAGATGGTAGTGGGCATTTGTCACTTTCCTGCTGTCCAACATGCATTCCCTTTTTCTGATAACAACTGACGGTCCTTTTAATAAAGCTGCTCTACCCTCATCTAGCCAAGGGTGGGCAAGTGACCCCAAAGGGAAAAAGAATTGCTGACATTCAGTCATTGCTGCTCCTAGGCCTGTCCTAGCTAATCCCCTTCCTAAAGATCCTTCTCTATATTCTCTGCTTATCCCTAGAACTACCCACTATCCTCTTAATTTCTTCCCCGTATGATAACCAGATTTTCTTCTGTTGCTTGCAAGTGTGGAACATTGAATGACATAAATGCCAACCCAAAGACAGGCCCAATTCCTCCTCCCATCCCTAATCCCAGCTTCCTTCTGACCTTCTCTCCCCTCCCCCTCCTTTCTTCCTCTGATGTAAGAACCCAAGAGGATTGTTTCTCCTCTGGCAATGGTTCTCCTCAAGCCACTACTCATCTCTTTTTTCACATTTTAGCTAAATCCAACGCAGAAAAGGGAAAGCGTAAAAATTATTTAAATGTAAAATGATCTGAATTTGTAATGAGACTAAATTAGACACACAGACAGGCTATCTACAAGGGTTGGTAATGAAATGAGACCAAGACCATATGAGACAAAAACAACATAATGTGTTCCAGAGAGAAATGTGGTGACAGATTTACTAGAAACCCCAGATATAGTGAACACTTTCTTCATTCTCACTGTTTTGGGCATCACAGACACAGCTGAACTCTGAACGTATGGTGGGATACATTACGTTACTTTCTTTATGTGTTATTGTCTGGCATTGTTTATGTTTACAATTGTATTTTTGGAAGACAGTATTAATTAGTATATTCAAGAACAATCATCTAACCCAAAATCTGATCGAGTTATAGTTTGCAATTGTGGTAGGTTCTGGGATATGCTGGCTTTAAGTCTAAACTCTACCCTAAATTTACTTGGTATCTTTGGATCACTAAGCATTCAGAGTACATACCCAAAATTTGCATGTTACATCTTCCCCAAAAATCTGTAAGCTTTGAGAAGACAAGAACCATAGTGTATTAAAAAGAGCACAGATCCAGACAGCTCTGAGTGTGAACCTTAGGCTCTACCTTTCACCACCTGTTATAACTCAAGCCAGTTACTTAACCATGGGACCCTCTGTTTCTTCATCAAGAAAATGAAGAGAACATCCCTTACATGAGTATCAAATAACTATATGTTAATGGCTATCCTTCTTCCTTCTATTTCTTTCTCACAGTGACTACTATAGGGTTCTGCATAAAGTAGACATTTACTAAATAGCAGGCATCATTTATTCAACAATATTTATTGCATATTATGTGCCAGAAACTTTGATTGGCACTGGAGACACGGTCATGGAGACACGGTCATGAAGACAGCAACTTTCTGGCAGCCTATTTTTCTATCATCAGAAAACATGATAGCTTTTGGTTCATGACTCGCATCACATACCATCCCTATCAGAAGGGACTGAATGAAACTTGTTATCTTTGGGCTTAGTTTCATAACATTCAAGGACACTGGTTGACCAAACTTGAATGAGATTTCCAACCTAGACTAATTAATGGGGGATAGGGACTTCATTGTTTTTACTGCAATAGTCCCAATTTGGTTTGTGCCCCAGAGCCACTCAGCAGTAGCTATGAGAGAGCAGATTCTGTGAGATAATGGTTCCTCCATTTGACCAATTCACTGGGTAAAGGGATGTTCTCAGAAGAAGGGCTGTGTATGAAGAGGATGCTATTCTGGGAAGAAACACAACATATGTCCAGCTTAGTATTTCTTAAAAATGGAATCTTTGCCTTGATCTTCTTCATGTTCATTCATGAAGTATCTAGTCCAGTGACACATGTACTTGTGGATTCATAAGTGCTTGTGGAATGGAAAAATATGGAAAAACTAGAGAATATTTAATTGTTAAATCATGTGGCATTGGCTATAACTGAAATACAAATTCTGAGAAAGGAAAAACAGCGTGGGATTTAGTGTGGTCATGGAGATAAGACTTGAGATGGACCTCCCAGGACAATTTAAGATTTGGCTAAGTGAGGGTGGCTTAAGCTTTGAGCATGGCTTGTGCGTTTACATGAGAAAGAAGGGGAGAAGCAATCAGGGTGCAGATAGGCCTTACTGGGACAGTGAAGGCATAGTGGATAAGGAAGATGAGGAAGCTACTAGAGCCAGAATAAGAGGAGTCTGTTCTTGACATCACAGTGAATAAGGAGCCATTAGAGCTCTTGAGCAATGGATAGGGGAGAGGAACATAAAAAGGACCTTAAGAAGATTAACAGTTGTAATGCCAAAAATGGGTTTCACTAATGGTGAAAGTGGTCACAGAAATAGAATCTGGAAATTTAACATTCAAGCCCTGAGACAAGACCCTGAAACTGTAGATAGAAATTAGTGATTTTGTTATAGATTGAATCTAGAAGATCTATTATTTTAGCAAAGGGAAATTCAAAGATTACTTCAAATTTTCTCGAATAATAGTGTTGCCACCAGAAGATATGGGATGGTGGGGAAGGGAGTCAGTTTGGTTTGGGGTGAAGAGAATAACAAGTTTTAATTTTGACATGTTGAATTGTAGGAGATGACAGAGCATTGGAATAGAGATGATCAGTAGACAGTTGGAAATACTACCCTGAGTTCTGGGTAAAAGCTGGAGGTTTAATTTTAGGAAGCCAAAATTATCAACATTTATTTAACAGAGATGTGTTGAGTCTGCTAAATGGAAAGGTCTGGACTAGGTTTCTGTCAATACAAAGAAGGATATAATCCCTGCCTTTTAGCTGCTTCCCTTCATTTGGGAGGATGTGAGAAGAAAACACATTGCTGTATAAATTGGCCTGTGATTGCTTTGTATTTCTCAATATTTTCTAACTGAAAAGTGAGATTATATGCTGAAGATAATTTAGAAAGTGTTCTTAGAAGATTGCAGGGTAGCAAAATTTGTATTCTCTGGTTGTCAAGGTAACTGAGCATGGCATTTCTTGGAGAATGCACTCAAGACTCAAGCTCAGGCTCCAATCACTTCTTAGTATTTCTATTATTTTTTACATCATGGCTCTAAGTATGCAACTTCTCTGATAAAGGCAGCTTCCATTTATTAAGCTCATAATTTTTGGTCCTAAACACTCTATGTCCATTATCTCTTTTAAATCTTGGAACAGGCCACACAAAGCAAGTCTCAAAGTGATGAGATACTAGGTTTAGATTGCACTCATTCATCATGAGTTCATTCATCCATTCATTCATCAAATATTTATTGGCATCTACTCCCTCCCAGCACACTAGGTCCTAGGCACAGACGTAGTCCCTGTTCTTACAGAGCTTCCAGTCTGAAGGGGAATGCTGAAATTAAAGTAATCAGTATGTTGCTTGTTATTATAGGACAGGGAGCTATGGAAATATATAACAGGGGGATTCTAATCTGGTAGGCGGAGAGCGCGTTGCTAAGAAGCAGATGACCTACAAGCTGAGAATTCACGGACAAGTGGTATTATCAGCTAAAAGGGGACAGAATAGTATTCCAAGAAAATAAATTGAAAAACATATGCATGCCTTGAAGTGAGAGGGGACTAAAGGAAATGAGAACAATTCTGTGGGTTTGGAAGGAACTATTAGAGAAAGCGAATGGGGCCAGATGAGCCAACAAGTTCCTGAGCCAGGTTTAACACTGGGCATGTTGGACTCCAATGCCTGCTCTTGGCATCTCTCCCTGAAGTCTCTTGAAGCTTGTGAAAAATCCAAATTAAACCGCAGCTTTCAGGGGATCTAAAAACTAGAAAGAAATTTCTAACTTTAGCATGACAGTGCAGTACCACTGCACAGGCCTATAGTTTTTGAATAGCGAGTATGGGCTTTGAATATTGCTAACCCTGGAAAATCAGGAGGTCTCAGAATCAACTATGCATTAAGGCTCAGAGAAATGAATTCCAGTGGATTGTAAGGAAATTCAGAGGGGAAAATGTCTGGTAGTTTCTCAAGTGGATCATTTGAAACAACTTGCTATCAATATTTACTGCATAATGACTATTTTGAGATTGAATTCCAGATATATTTTCTCTCTGGGAAAATTATTTTCATTCTTAGAAGTTGTCTTTTTGAGAACTGAGGCTATATAACAAAAGTAAGAGAATCATATTCAATCAGAGAGAAAGAGTTTGATAATGTTAATCTGACCCCTTTCATAAGCAATATTTTTACCTTAAAAGTATCACATAAAGGGTTTTTTGTATTATCATCAAAAAACAATTAAAATTTAGTTGATGATGGTATCTATACATTTTTAAGAGCAACATTTACATTGAAAATTATATCTTTGTTTTGCCTTTATGGTAAGTAAATAATTCTATAATTGCAGGTTTTCAAGGTACCCATGGGAAAGACAAGGAAAATTCAGTCATTAATCATATTGTGAAACTAGACATAGAGGAAAAAGAATTCAAACAAAACTCACTGGACCAAAAATAATCCACATTGGAAAGTACAGATTTACCTAGTCAGATGGGAGATTCAAATAATGTTTGTTTTTCTGCGTTGTAGCTTGACCTAAAATAGGTAGCAGTAGTGAACAGAATATTAAATGTTTCCTTTTTAGGACGAATAAATTGGAAATTAAAAGAATGTGCTACATATATTAATAGCACTTCTCCAAAAAGTCTTACATAATTTAGGGATTCAAGTTAAGGTGAGGTGAACATTCACATTGACACAGTTAAATATTTTGAGAATAAATAAAGACTTTTACCCTGAGGCTATATGTAATATACAAATAAAATGGTTGATGTGACCTAAAATCACTGATAATATAAAACATGAGATAAATGTATTCTTGAAAGATTTTCATCATCAAATAGCTCTAGAGATTTTATCTTTTTGATTACTAGAAGGGATTTCTAATTTAAAGTTTGGATTATATTAAAAACATCACAAATGTGGAAAAGCTTGAAAAAATTGAGGCTTGCTACAAATACATTTCCTTTGAAATTTCTCATACGTATTTAAGGTCCTAAAGGAATAATCCAACAAGACTTATTTCCTTTATGCTCACATCCAAAATGGGCCCATTGATTTATGAAACTATCGTTAATCTTTCTATGTCCCCGTTTCCCTTCATTTAGTCCTTCCCTAAATCCCTAGAATGTTTCCCAGGGAGAGTTTCCCAAATTCACCTCCTGTCAAGTTGCACAGCCCCAACCCTGGTCACTGTCACCAGGCCCACCCTGGAAGGCAGCCACAGTTCCTCTGTTCTCATCCTTTGCCAGTTTGTCCTATACAACGCTAGAACTAATTTTCCTCAGGTGGTTTTCCTCACACCATTTCCTGGCTCAAGAATCTACCAAGGGTCCCTTTGTTTTACTATATTATATAAATCCAAACTGCCTTCAGGGACCTCCATTATTCTTCTCTCTTTCCTCCTTCCCGTCCTCCCCACCTCTATCTCCCCCTCTTCCTCTCACTCTTCCTTCTCTTTCTTTTCACCAAGAATCAGTTCTCCAATGTAGATGGACTCTACCGTACCTTTCAATTAGCAAATATTTACTGAAGGATTGACAACACTTGTCTTTTGGAAAGGTGACTCTGACTACAGTGTGAAATTTACCCTGTCTGGATGTGGCGGAAGACCCCCGGTTGTCTGTGGGAGACTAGTGCAGGAACCCTGGCAGGGGATGGTGACAGCTTACAGAAGGGTCCTGGTAGAGGAGATGACATGAAATAAATGGTTTTACAGCTTATTTAGGGGATGTGCATCCCCATTCCTACCTGAGTATGACTTTCTGGACTTTGAGTAATTTTCCACAACTTTTACCCCCAAATTCACTATTTATTCTACCTCCCTAGCTGTGTAACTTGTAGAAAGAACTTAAGCCCTCCATGTCTCTGTTTCTTTATCTGTAAAGTGAAGATATTAATATTACCTATCTGATAGGATTGTTTTAAGGATTAAATGAGACATGCTTGAGATTCAACGCTTTGCCCAAAACTTTTGGGCAGGTTTTGGGCCCAAAACTTAAAGCCAGGTGAACTACGACTACTAGAAGTTGACAACCGAGTTGTCCTACCAATAGAACTCACAATAACTGTTAGCCACTGGACTACTGCTACTACAGATTCTACTAACTGCAGCTTTCCAGATGAACCCATAGCAATTCTGATTACTTTGTTTTTATGCCTTCAGCGATATTTACTCTATATTAGTTTTTATTAATTTATGTTCATTAAAGAGAATTAAATAACTTGGGAGCTGGACAAGATCTTAAGCGTCATCTTGTCTAATTCTTTTATGCTCAGAGATGGGAGGTAACTTGTTCAGGATCCAACAGTTAGGCAGTACTAGTTCCAGACCTAGAGCTGCGGTCCCTGCCTCTCAAGCCTTTTTCTGAGCATGCTTTTGATATCTGCTGAACTAAAATTTAAGCACCTTAAGGGCATGGCGCCTCCACTGCTGACTGGTCCCACGCTCAGCAGGAAGCCTCGCACTAAAATGCCTACTGCTGCACTGGAGACATGGAAGCAGAGGCTCATGCTTTAGGCAGCAAATTAGATTAAATTGATTTATAAACTAAACCATTTTAACTTCCTCCTTACCAAATAATGGGAGGATTAAAGCACCCTAAATGATTAGTACTTTATCTAATGACCATCTTACCAGGAGTTTGAAGCTCTTTTAAAATAATAATCTAACGCTCCCAGCACTGAACAATTCTTTGCACAGTTCTGAGGGCTGCAGTGATATTGCTAGGGTAGCTTTGAGTGTACCAAGGTGAGCACTTCCAAATATGCCCTTTTCGTTTATTGAGGCGTTAAGAAAGACTCAGGCTCATTGTCTTCTACATCTCACAGCCCTCCTATAAAATCAGTGTCATCCTAACCACCAAGGCATACTTTTCGTGGCGTGGGTCAAGAGGTGACCTTCTAACAGGCTTCACTCTCCAGGATCCTCCAACATGTCAGAATCGTTTCTTCTGGAGCTGTATTTGTTTTCTAAATCTTACATAATACGTTCTTCTTGCCTTTCGTGATCATACAAACTAAGCATTCCTCTTAAGTGGCCTAATTGGAATCTTGGAATGTTTGTTTTCTCTCTCACTGACCCT
Organism: Tamandua tetradactyla; assembly: GCF_023851605.1. Lineage (NCBI taxonomy): Eukaryota > Metazoa > Chordata > Mammalia > Pilosa > Myrmecophagidae > Tamandua > Tamandua tetradactyla. The sequence goes on along the minus strand of NC_135333.1, from coordinate 93,145,032 downwards.
TATCAAGGAGGTGAACTTTGCTGGCTCAATTATTTAGAACTCAGCAAAACCGATCTGGTGGTTCTCTGCAAGGAAATAAATATGTTTACAGTGTCTGCTTAGAGCACTTGTAGACCACGATTTTTTTCCACTGCATAAATTTTTTATATTACTCAGATATCTTTCCTTACTCCCCTACTCCATCTACCTTTTTATTCTTACTTTCTCAGTTTTTAACTTCCTTCCTTTATTTATTTTTCTCACCTGTTTTCAACAACTTTGTTGCCAAAAAAATTTCCTCACTACCCCCCAAATTAAAATACCCACCAAAATGGATTTTTATTATATCTAACTCATAGAATACCCATTTTTCTTAGAATCACAGAATTTTAGAATCAGCAGGGACCTTAGAGAATTTGACACTTACCATATGGTTTGTAGTAACTAGACAGTTTTATGTATGGCTTGTTTTAATTTATTAAAGTTTTATTTCATTTATCAAGAAAATTTTCAAAGCCTTGGAAATAGGTAAGAAAGGTTACCAAGAGTTCATTAAATGAAAGCAGGGCATTGTTTAATAGAATCTCTGGGGATTTTCTGATTCTATGGAGTGTATACTTTTGATTGTCTTTGACGAGGCTATATTACAAATCTGTAAAGGGAGAGTTATACTTTTTTAGAAAACTGATAAAGCAAATGTTTCTTTCCATAGTCAAGCAAATGATTTCTATTCATAGCAATGCAACTACATTTTGTCCAGTAGAGAATATGTCAAATTCTCATTGACACTTTCTTGAAATTACATTAACTAAGCCTCTGTAACAAATACACACCCATACTCACCCACATATATTACCTATATCTATCTATCTATCCATCTATCTATCTTTCTTCTATTGATTCTACCTGTGTGATTGAATGTTGAGTGATAAAGAACATGATACTAGGAGTGGGGAAGCCAAGAAGAGCTCATTCAATTATTTACCCATCCACTCAACAAAAAATGAAAAAATATATACGTATATGATTACATATATTACAGAAATTTAAAAATGTATCTGGAGCATCCAGGACCATAGGTTTGAGTCCCAATACTGTAATTTACCATTTTTAATGGTCAGACAGTCCCTTGTAAGAAGGTGCCATAATTTATTTAATAAAGTACCTACTATGAGCATGAGCATTCATTATACTTCCAATTACAGTACCACAAAAAACACTTCTATACATTTATCTCTGCATACTTTTCTGATTATATTCTTAGACTAAATTCCTAGAGGATAAATTGTTTATTCAAATAAGATGCAGAATTAGATTTTTAAATATATTTTATCAGAATAGTTGTTCCAGTTTACTTATACCAGCTGTGTATGAAACGACCCAATTCCTCAGAAGTTCCATGGTATTTTAATCAGAATATCCCCCAGCGGATTTCAGTGTTTTGTTTTATGAACTGAACTGAGTTTACTGTTGCTTTTAGATGTCACCAATAGTCAAAGCCCTTCTGTTAAGCCATTTGGCTGCTTTCCCTTTCAGGTAAAATCTCCATAACCAATCTTCAAGCTCTTCCGGCCACTGACTAAAGCCAGAGCCTCTCTAGTTCCCACTTGCCTGCTTACCTCTAAGGACCTTTACTATGGCCATTCCTGCCCCTCCAAGACTCTGCTCAGAGTTAGCAAATAGCCCAATGCTAGTTGCTGAAATTTTCTGAAAGAAGCTGGCTTGTGGTTAGTGCTGATATGCTCTCATTCACCAGTGTTTGCAAAGGCCTAAAGTGTTTGGAAATCTTTAGCTAAAAAACTCTTGCTGACTGAGAGAGGATGAACTGTTGAAATCCTTTTACCTCCCACAACACTTATGCAGAACCATTGGAATGCATTTAAAATATCTTTTAGAAGATGCTAAGAGCAGTTTGAAAGTTATTCCCAGAGCCTACCCAGATGGTAATGCTCTTGTAACTGTTTATTTTTCATTCCATTTAAGAGAATCTTCTCATATGGCAGGTTTAGAGGTGATGAGGGTTCTAAGTATGACATAATCCATCTTAACCATAAAACATAAATATCCATTAAAATCTTATCCCACCCATTCTCTCCTTTTCTTTCAAACATAAAAGAAACAACTCTCCTCTTTCCCCCCAAATAACTGTGAAATGTACGCCTCTGCAAGTATAGCAGTTGAAATGGCTTGCCCCAAAATGCATGGTCTTTTCTCCTCAATCTTTCTTCCCTGGTTCTTGGTTGGTAAAGAAACTCCATCTACTCTCTACTGATATCCAGATACAAGAGAACTTCACATGGGCAATAGCATTGTGCTTCAAGTGAGTAAAGGGTTAGGGGAGTATTGGTTAATCATGAGTACAATGAAATGATAGGCCACCTGTCAAAGCTAAGTTAGATCAGTAGATTTAAGAGGTTTTATCCCTGGCCTGGAGATCAAGAAGACTGAAACTGCTGGGTTAAGAGTCTTGAAACCAATTAAAATAATGGATATATGGCAAAGGCATGGTAGCATTCAAATAATTTTATTTCAGACACGTGACACAGAAGGGGTTTTTGCCAGTGAGATTTATTTAGAAGACCTGGGAAGTGTCCCACTTCTGAGTGGCTTTTTGGATGCAAGACTGCTGTCTAATTAGTAAGATAAACTTTAGAGCATCTGCGTTGATGCGCTTGTGTGCTGGCAGCCATTTAGGTGAATGAGCCTCTTCTAATTAACAAAGAAAGTGCTTTCATCACTTAGGGTCACTTGAAAAACATTCCAACTGGTTTCCACAAAAGTTCCTGATCTCTATTACCTTAATATTCCATAGATGAAGTGCTTTGGCCCCTAACAGCTTCTCTACTAGGCAGTGCGGCTACAGGTTGCAGTCTGTTAACATTATATTTTTGAGAGAGAAAAATTTTGTCTTTAGAAGTAATAGAGGCCTCTCATCCTTTGACATGCTGTGCCGGACAAATGGAGCTCAGCTCTGGGTCAAAGAGGCTTCTCTATAGTATTGTCTCAGGGTCCTGGCTGTTCAAAAGACATATACACACATGCACATGCTTATATATATTCACATTACATGCACTTTCAGAATGTCTTTCCTGATGGATATAGAAAACCCTATATTTGAATGTTTTTGAAAGCCATTTTACTATCTTGCTAGTCCCTCATTAATGCATTAAACAAACATTGGACACATATTCATCCCATACTTGTGTCAGAGTCATATTTTTAGCTTTTTGAAAATTATAACTTGATGGAGATTGTCCCACAGACCATTAAACTTGGCCAGATTAATTAAATTAAAACTGGACAGAGCCGATTAAACTTCCAGGGTCCCCTCCTGGTGCTAATTTCTATGTTAGTCAAGGTCCAGTTAGGAGACAAAAAACATACCATTTATTTGAACAGAGAAAATTGTAATATAAAATATTGCTTACTAAGTAAACTGAAAGAGTAAAAATAGATATCTAAGGAACCATGGGGGCAATAATTGCAGAAAGTAGCTATCAACCCTGGGGCTGAAGGACACAGATAAGGAGGTGGAATTATTAGAACTTAGAAGCATAAAGGATGGCTGGTACTGGTTTCCCTTAGTTCCTCATATGGGCCAGGGCCCAGACCTCTGAAGAAAGGCTGGTTAGTGCTGGTTTTGCTAGGGTGGTGTAATGAATCTGGATCTGCAAATGCTACAGAAATTGAAAAATGGATTCAACTGATGCTACAAGAAGGAACTGTTGTTGTTAAAGTGAAGACATATTACTAGGGTGGTGGTGCTTACAGGAACTGGAAAACAGGGAGGAGGTCCACAGGAAGCAAACAGAAAGGAGCAATCCTTTTTCTGCCTTAAATTCTATTCTCCCTTTAGTGTCCCAGTCAATAGACAGAGCCTAAAATAGAACCAGTTGGCAAAGCAGAAATGTGGTTTGCAGAATCCCAGGCCCAGCATCACAAGGCTGAGTATAGAAGGGTTAGTTTGGAGCAGAGAGAGAGTAGTTTAGCAACAGACACCCCAGAAGTACACCTTTGGGTTCTTTAGAGTCAAGCATGCCTTCCGTGGGTCCCAGAGTGAGTACCAAGAGTCAATTAGAATTTTATCTTAGTGGACTCTGTGTTGCAGAGTCATTTTCCCCCCACATTTTCAGATTTGCATGGGAAAGACGGCCATGCTTCTGACTAAGGTGGTTTCACTCTGCTCTTGAATCTGTTCCTACTGAGATGCTGGGAATTCATCCCTGTAGATTTGAGCTCCCCACATGCAACCTCTTTCTAGTTCCACTTCCAGTTTGAATTCATCTATCCCATCTTTTCTTCTTTTCCCCGCCTCATTGTAGTTCTGCTGCACAAAAGTGTTTTGTTCTTAGACCTCAAAAGTGAAAACTTTCTTCTTAACATCTCCTGTGTTAAATGATATGCTTCCATCCAATTTACTATCATGTATGGATTTCACCTCGCCCTTCCTCCTACATACTCACACTTGCATTCACACACATAACCATACACATGCTATTCAAAATTGGTTAATTCAAATGTATACAGGCCTCTACAGGATTAAATGTACAGGTTTTAGCTAAAGCCCTTGCTCCAAAACAGCAAAATGGAAGAAACATGTCAAAAATAAAGATTTTGACTTCAATATGAAAATTGGATGAAAGTAATTTGTCAAAAAAGAAAAATGAATGTTTGCCCTATAAGAGTTGCTAAAGGGAATTCTGTAGATTGAAAGGAAAGAGCAATAGACGATTTACTAAAACCACATGAAGAAATAAATATCTCCAGTAAGATAATGACATAGATAAATATAAATAACAGTACTATTGCATTTCTTATTTGATTTTTATTTCATACAGCATCTAAAAGACAAATGCATAAAATACAATGATGAATCAATAGCTTTAGACTCACAATGTATAAATACGTAATTTGTGACGAGAACTACGTAAAGGTGGGGGGATGGAGGAGTATGGGAACATAGTGTATGTATGCTATTGAAGTTGAGTTTGAATCAAAACAAATGAGATTGTTATAGATTTAGCCTGTCAAATTTAAACCCTATGGTAACCATGAAGAAGATTTCAGAGAATACGTGACTGAACAGGGGGTAGTTACCAGGGGTGGAGGGCAGGGGCAAGGGGAAGTCAATGCCAAATGAGTATAGGTTTTCTGTTTGAGATAAAGGAAAAGTTCTAGTAATGGAAGGTGGTGTGGGTACTACACATTGTGAATGAGATTAATGCTCCTGAATAGTAAGCTTGGGAGGGGTTGAGATGGGAAGATTTGTGTTCTATATGTGTTTTCACAATTTTAAAAACAGGAAGAAAAGTTAAAGAGATAATGACAATTAAATGCAATATGTAACACTGGATGGGTTCTAGGAATGGAGGAGAAAAGGCTTAAAATGACATTACTGAGGATGAGGAGAAATTGGAACATTCAAACACTGCTGGTGGGGATGTAAAATGGTACAGCCATAAAATGGAAAGGCAGTTCCTAAGGAAGCTGACTATGGAATTGCCACATGATCCAGCAATCCCACTGTTCTATATATCCAGAAGAACTAAAAGCAGGGATGCGAATAGACATTTGCACAACAATGTTCACAGCAGCGTTATGCACAATTGCCAGAAGATGGAAGCAACCCAGGTGTCCAAATGCCGTTTATACATACAATGGAATGTTATTCAACTTAGAAAAGGAATGAAGTTCTGAGGCATGTGACAATATGGATGAAACTGGAGGATATTATGTTAAGTGAAATAAACCAGACACAGAAGAAAAATACTGCATGGTCTCACCATATGAACAAAATATAAAGCAAACTCATAGAGTTAGAATGTAATATATAGGTTACCAGGATTTAGAATGGGGTAGAGAATTGGGAGCTGATGCTTAATTTGTGATGAATTTCTATTTAGGTTTATCATAAAGGTTTGAAATAGAGAGTGGTGATTGTAGTGCATTATTTTGACTGTAATGAGCAGTGCTGAATTGTGTTGGTGAAGGTAGTTGAAAGGAGAAATTTTGGATACTGTGTGTTACTAGAAGGAAAGTTAGAAGATAAAACATGGGACTGTATAACACAGTGAACCCTGTTGTGGACTATGGACTGTGGTTAATAGTACAAATATAAGATTATTCTTTCATGAATTACAACAAATGTATGACATTCAAGGTGTTAATAATAGGTGGTATATGAGGAAAATAAAAGTAATGTAAAGCATGGACTAGAGTTAACAATAATATTTTAATTTCTTTCATCAATTGTAACAAAGACACCACTCTAACGCAAAATGTCAACAATAGGCGTGTATATGGGAATATCATATTTTATCTGACTTTTCTATAAACCTGTAACCCCTCTAATTTAAAAAGTAACAATAATTTTTTAAAAACTCAGGCTAAAAAAAAAGGATGTTATTGGGATTTAAGAGAAAATTAGAATATAGAATGTAAGTGTTTTATCAATGTTAAACTTCTTGAACTTGGTGACTGCACTTAAGATGATCGCATGGGTAGATTTCCTTGTTCATAGGAAATGTTTTCATGAATGTGCTATGTCCTAGGAGTATGATGTGTGCTGCCTGCTCTCAAGGGTTTGGAAGATTAATAGATGATTGATAGATAGATGGATGATGGATGGATGGGTGGGATATGTGTCAGGGTTGGCAAAATGCTGAAGTTCGTAGATCTGAGTGCCTGGGAGGGATGGGTGTATGTTAGACTTCTTCTGTATGGGATTTGTGTTATTTTTGCGATAATCCTGTAAATTTGAAATTATTTAAAAATAAGCTAAAAAAAGTAAAATTCAAAATATAGGAAATCACTGAATATAAAAATACACATTCATTCTTCTCCTTTCCCCTAGAAACTTCAGCGTGTAAAGCCTGACATTTTTTGCTTGGGCGTTGAGAAACTTTCCCACAGTCACACAAGCAGAGTGGCAGAGGTGATATTCAAACTGCAGACCAGCTGACTCCAAGGTCCTTGCCCTGCCTACTTTCCTACAACGTCACTCTTCTTTTCCTTTTCATACTAGAAACAATGACCCCACTAACATCATTTCATTTTTCAAAGTGTTTTCATGTATCTTGCCATACATGGCAATCACAACTCTTCTGGGAATGAGAGCAGGTCAGATTATTTTCTCCATACTGTAAGAGAGGAAACTTGGCTTAGAACATTTCCAAATAGCAATAGGAAAACATTTTCAATAGGAAACATACAATCAGTTCTTTTTTTTTTTTCTTTTCTTTTTTACAACCAGTTCTTGATCCTTTTTTTTTAAATTTATTTTTGCATGGGCAGGCGCCAGGAAACGAACCCGGGTCTCTGGCATGGCAGGCAAGGACTCTGTCTGCTGAGCCACCATGGCCCACCCTTGATGCACTTTTTATTAAAGCTCATTTAGTTTTTTTTTAAAAAGTGTTATAAAAAAGTCTTTATAACACCAATAGTCTGTTTTTTTTCCCAATAGTCTCTTTTACTTGCATTGTCTATGAACAGTTGAGCATTGTGTGTATTTTTATATATGGCTTTATTTTCCTCAGGTATATGTAAGGATGCAAATATCTCTGCTGAGCACTTCTAAGTTTAAACCACAAGATTCTGGTAAGGCTGTTATCAACAGTCAAATCAGAATGAAACTATGTTGAATTTTCTTTTAGAAAATATTCAGGTCTTAAAAGTTGTTTCCCACAGTATTATCCAGTGGATTTACATTTTGGATCCAATTCTCCATATTCTCTATTTTCATTAATCTTGGGGTTTATCTTTTAAAACATCTGGATTTTTGCTCTATATGTGCTTCACAATAGAAAAATACAAAATAAAATGTATGCGCTTATGTCTTATTATAGTGAGGTCCTCGCATTAACCCAGAGCTAGGCAGATGCAGCTATTTCTCAATTATGGATCAGCCTAAACATTTCTCTTCCCTTTTCCATCAGTGATATGAGGATTCATAGCTCCACATCCTCCTTGGGTCTCCTCCTTTGTTTGTAAAGTAGAGTAGCTCCTTTGCAGATTCACTTAGGACCCTACTCTTAGCAGTGAGTCAGCAGCCACCATTCCTTAGCCATATCCAGCCAATCCTTATCAAAAGCTTTTAGCGAAGAACCTCACTTAAAACCAGCAACTTCATCATCATCCCCTATGCTACTAGGATACATAAAATAATGAGAATTTTTAATCCAATGCTTAGTACTATCAGCATGTCCCTCTTTACAACTCTTACCTTCTTACCTCACTTAATCCTCATACCATTTAGTAGTTGTTCTTATCCGCATTTTGCAGATAATGAAATTGGGGTTTTGAGAGATTAAATAAAAGTCCCAAAATCATACTGTTAATATGTGGCAAGGGCAGGATTTTGAACTTTGCTTTTTCTGAAGTCAGTGCCCTAACTACTGCATAATACATTTTTGTTGTACAAGGCTATGCTATGCCATGCAATTTTATAATACAAAATCAAATCAACCTCTCCAAAACTTAGACGTGCATCCAGAGATCTAGGGATCTTACATTTCATAATAGTTTTTGAGTTGCATGGCCCAACCTGCACACTGTTTGGCACGAAGTGATGAAACAGTAATACCAGAAAGCCTGTTGCCTGGGAAATGTTTAATGGTGTTGCTCAGGAAATGCTGCAGCATTTGGCTAATGGGAGATCCATTTTCAGCCTGGACTCCTAGCAAAAACTCTTCCTCTTAGAGGCTATAAGCACCTCTCATCTTCCCAGCTTTGAAAAATACTCATCATAACTAGACTATATTTAGTGTACATTACAAAATTACATTTTGGATGGTGCAAGGATAGCTCTGTGATACAATTCTTGCCTGCCATGTGGAAGACCCAGGTTCACCTCCTGGAGCCAGCCCATGCAAAAAAAAACAAAAACTTGCATTTTACTTATATTAAACAAAATTATTTTAAAATAAAGTAAAATTTATCTTCCGTTTTGACACCCAAATGAAATTTTCATTTTTCGGTTTTCTTTCTGTATGCTTCCAAATGGTTTTTTTTTTTTTGCAAGTTATAATGTTAGTAGCGATATAGTGTTATATTCTAGTCTCACTAAATTAAAAAAAAAAAAAGAGTATTTTAATAGAAGGAAGAAAGGTATGTACAGTGGTCATATAAGAAAGAAATTCCGGAAAAAGAAGAACAAATTGGTATTGAGATTTCCTGAAACTTGGATACTTTACATAAACAGCCACAATGGGGGTAAAAATAAAAGCATATTGACCTGAGCTACCAGACCATTATCTCTGATTCAGTTCACACAATTAGAACCTGATTTACACTGAGAAGCGTGTTAAAGAAGTCCAGGAAAGCCCAAAAACCAATACCTGTTCTCTAAGCCTTTCAGAGTATCAGCTTTTCTAAGGTTAAATTTTAGCCACCTGTATAAGTTTCACAGCCGTCCAGTAACCTGCTGATTTGCATAAAGTATCTTGACAGTAACTGAGTAGATGGCCTGAAATGGAAAACTTCTGTTAAGTAGAAAAGGCAAATCAATAGATAAATGTGAATGCTGGAAAGGCATAAAAAGCTCAGAAGATTATAGCAGAAGGATTTAAGCCTTTTTTCCTGTTCTTCATAGACAAAAGGGAATGAATAAATGAACTGCAGTACCTGGTTAGTGGGGGCTGGAATTTTGTGGCTGTGTATATTGTGCTGTATCATGGGAACCATCTGTTCTAATTTTATGAACATTAGGAGTTCCTTGGGAAAGCATTAATTTTTATAGCATCCTAAGAAGTGTTTCTCACAAATAGGTTAAACTTGGTTTGGGGTAATGAAGGCTCATGTATGGGAATGATGAATGCCTCCCCGGGGAGCTGTTAGGGCAGCCAGCGTGGATCCATGGGAACTTGCATTCGGTCTGGTCAGATTTTGACATCTCCACTAATGATCTGGAAGAGGGAGTCAATGGCTCGTTAATGAAATACACAGATGAAGTGGAATGATTGATTGGATGCAGGAAAGCAGAGAAATTAGTGATGTTAATAAAATGAGATGCAACTTAAGGAAATGCTCACTCATCTGTTTAGACAGAAAATCACCATCTGAAACTCATTTAATGGGATCCATCAGTTCACAAAATATCACTGCCAGTCGAGGCTTGGAGGTGATGCTGGGAAGAAGGTTAGACAGGAGCTGGGAGGCTGAGGCAGCATGATCAGAACCTCCCTCTGCAAAGACCTTCGATGCTTGGCCAGTGTTTCTGTGCTTGCTAAGGGTTCTGACACAGAGCCCCAGACTCTAAACTCCATTCTGCTTCTGCCTGGTGGCCAGGCTCTCCTCTGACTTCTGGCTGTGGCTGGGAAAGATGGCTCCAGATGACGTTACCATTATTTCTCTCCACAAGGTGAAGCTGACAGCATCTGACACTTTACTTTGAGGCTGATAACTAGGCTGGGCCAGAGGGGTGGGTCTGTGATCAGTTGTAAGATTAGGTAGTGTTCCAGTTTGGATCAGATACTTTTGTCTTAATCTCTGACCTATACATCTGGGTGTGTGTTCCGTTCACAGCCCTGCTGCCCACAGCATAAACTGCTACTCTCAACTCAGGACTTGGCCACTGGACCTGCTGAGGCTTTTGAAGCTTCAGCACTCTGGGTTAATTTCTCAGGCATCCATGGGCCTCTACTTCAATGTCCTGTTACCTCCTGAGGCACTGTTTAGGAGTGAAATATTTAGGTGTCCACCAGTTGAAAGCCTATGATTTAAAAGACCTGGTTTCAAATTGGAACTCTTGTGCATTGCTGGTAGGAATGTAAAATGGTGCAGCTGCTGTAGAAAATAGCTTGGCAGTTCCTCAAAATGTTAAACCAAGAATTGCCATATGACTTGCCAATTACACTTCTAGGTGTCTATCCTATCCAAAGAATTGAAATCAGGGCACAAAGAGATACTTCTACACCAGTGTTTATAGCAGTATTATTCAGAATAGCCAAAAGGTAGAAACAACCTGTATTCATTAACTGATGATGGATAAGCAAATGTAGTATATACGTACAATGGAATGCTATTCAACCATAAAAAAAGAATGAGATTCTGAAACATGCTGCAACATGGAAGACCCTTGAAAACATTATGCTGAGTGAAATAAACCAGATGCAAGAGGATAAATAGTATATGGTCCCACTCGTAAGAAATATCTAAAATGGGCAAATTTATAAAGATAGGAAGTAGATTAGAAATTACCAGGGCCTAGGGAGAGAAAGGATTGGGGAGTTATTACTTAATGGGTGCAGAATTTCTGTTTGGGGTGATGAAAAGTTTTCGGTAATGGATGGTGCTGGTGGTACAACAGCATTGTGAGTGTAATTAATGCCATTGGATTTTACACTTTAAAATGGTTAAAATGGCAAATTTTATGATATATATATATATATAACACATATATTACCACTACATATATAGATACACTGTATATATAGATACATACATATCTATATATGTGTATATATACATTTATATATAACCAAAATGAAAAAGTAAATTTTAAAAAATAAAAGACCTGGTTTTAACCAATCTCAGGAGAATCCAAGCTGTGTGCCTCCCTCTCATGGTCTTCTCTCCCTTGCCATCCTGAGTGTGAGCTTAGGAGGTACAGGCAGCGCAGGCCTCCTGGACTAATAGTCCTTTTACTGTTTTCAGTGCTTGGATCTATCCCCTGTAGGGAAATAACACACAGACAATTTTGCACCATATAAGTTCAGCCTACATTAAGTTTCCAAACCCTGAAACAATAGGTTGTTTCATAATGACAGCCAAAAGGTCCATTAAATTAGACTTTTCCAACATTATTTTCTTTGGCCATCCAGAGATTTTATTTTGATATAGCTCCTTAATAGTTGGAAGAGTTATGGATTACTATATGAGCTTGGACGTGAACTATAACATAACTGTTAGTTTGCTGAAGAAGAAATGGCAATGGAAAGGCTGAATTTTCATAGTTTAGTGCAATTTAAATTAGGAAGTATCCAATGGGCTGTGGACTTGGATGGTGCATCCTGAGTTTGGGCTGCTTCAAGGTTAAGGTTAATTGATTACTGTTACATATCTTACTTGGGAAGCCAAGAACTCACTGGTGGACCCCTCACATCCCCTCAGACCAGACCTCCTTACTATGAAACTCTTTTTAAGCACTGGGTCCAGAACACACATCCCTGCTTGACCTTAATGTACAAAAAAAAAAAAAAAAAAAAAAAATTCATTTCACTGTGGGAAAACAGTGTCATGCACTATGCCCAGGATGAATTCCAGACAGTCTGGTTGAGCCCCGATGGACTTATCTGAGGAGAAACCTTTGCGTGGCATAGTTGCTGCTTGAGGCATCATGACTGGATGGTTCAGTCTAGCATTTAACAGAAAGATCTGACATTTCCTAACCCCTTGCAGCCTTTGCTTCTATTGTTCCCGACAGGAAGCCTCCTCTCTGGCCAGAAAGGAGCCCAGCTCTTCTGATTCCTAGCACAATGGTCTTTCCCTTCGAGCCATTACAGTGGCTGCCACTGATATTACATTTAATGTCACCCTCAATTAACCTGACAGGATACAGTCCTCCCTGACCCCCCTGGGGACTAAGTGAAAAGAAGAGGTTTAGGGTGGAAACTGAAAAGGGCTTTTATGTTCCTGGCTTTTCTGCAGGTAAATCTCAGAAAATTGCTGTTTTATTGTTTCCAGGCATTGAGCTCACATTACACCAGCCAAGCCTAGAAGGTCCATTTAGCCCATCCATCAGCTTTTATGGGGTGAGGACCTCTGGGAAATGTGGAAACCACTCAACAAATTGGAAATGTTAATGGCATGGCCCAAGTAAACACCAAATCTTCATGCCTGAATATTACCTTCCAAGTTTCTTCTTTCAGATAAAAATGACATGCAAGTCTGTTGCAATAGAAATAAACAGAAAATGTGTGTGTGTGCGTGCACAGGATGGTATCACAGTAAATGCATGGGGAATTTTCCAAAGGAAATTAAAATGTAGTTCCTGTCAACCCTTCTAATGAAAGCCATTCTTTCCTCTTTGGAAGTTGGGCTATATACAATCCAGAATCATTACCGCCTTTACTGAAGTAGTGGAGTGTTGAATATTTCTCCACATACAAAGAAGTTTCTTTGCTTAATTATGTCTTTTTTTATCCATACAGCATTAGAGTAACGTTAATTATCCAGAAAAGAACTCTGACAATTTAACTGAAGCATAAGAAAGGAGCCCTGCCAACTAGCTCAATCTCCTTTTAATTTTGGAATTTATTAAGCATACTTCACAAATATCTAATTGATTACTGACAATTATTTCACTGACTTGTATTAATTATTGCTAAGCCAAGTGGTAGGGTTGCCAAATTAGGCAAATTAAAAAATGGGGACTCCTAATTGTGTTTTTCAGATAAACAATTTTTTTTGGTATAACAAGCAAATATTGCATGGAACATACTTATACTCAAAAATTTATCTGAAATTCAAATTTAGCTGGATGCATCATATTTTATCTGAAAATCCTATCAAGCGAACAATTTCATTCACAATGTTTGTAGTGTATGTTGTGTATCAGCACTTATCAAATGCCCTGGTTTGTCATTTAGAAACTAACTGCTCCTTGACAATTAATCTAATCACTTGAATGTCAGCAAGGAACATGGTAAGAAGGAGGTAAAAAAGAATGAAGGCTGTTGTGTTGTCATTTTTTTCCCAGGTTGGCATAGTCAATTTGCAGCTCTTTATTCTTCATTATGTTTTTATAATAATGTGTCTTAATAGGTTTTTCCTCCACAAGACTCCCTGCCCACAGTAAACTTCTTAATCACATTGAAGTAAAACTCATACATGGCAAAACAATAAGAGAAATGAGAATTTCATGCTGATATTTGGAATTGACTACATTGTTATAATTGTGCCTGAAAATTTGCTGGTTATTTTTTTAAGTAAGATTTCTGAATTAGGCAAGTGATGTTTCATTTAAGGCAAAAGAGGGCAGCTTGAATTTAAATTTTTTTAAACTTCTTATTGAAGTAACATACAACTCAAAATTTCCACTTTTTAACACTTTCAAGTGTACAATTCAGTGGTATTAGTTACATTTACATTACCCAAACTTTTTATCATCTCAAACAGAGACTTGGTACTCATTGAACAATAACTACATGCTTATTCAGGTTCTTTGTAAGAAGTTTTCTGAAGATTGACTGCACTCTAAAGAAATGAACATTTCTAGCTTTTGATAAACAAGAAAAAGTATATTTTGACTTGTAAAACTACTATTAAGAAAACATCTTCTAGGATTTTTCAGAAGGTATTATGTTTGTTGAATGAAATCTATGGTAGGTCAGGCTATGCCGACTCTTAGAGCTGAACAAATGAACTAGATGTAAGAGATCCTAAAACTCACAGTAAACTGATATTCAGTGGATGTTTTTTTTTACCCAGTAGGTATTTTTGCCAGTTCTAATACCCATCAGTGATAGTGGCACTATAGCAATGATTCTTAAAGGAGTGTGCATGTATTTATTTTCAAAAAACATTCCGCCAATTATGACACAAATATTGCCTAGTGTTTTAAAAAATTATTTCAAAATTCAATAGTCAATTATATGTATTTTAAGTAATTAATTAATAAATTATTAGATTGACCATTGATTAAAAAAACCGACATTTCAGAATGAAAATTGGCTGAATTTCTGCAATTTGTCATATGGTTCAGCCAAATAAATTTTTTGGCTAACTTTATTGAGATTATAAGCTACACACTATAAAATGCACCCATTTTAATACAGTTCAAAGACAAAGGTAACTACCACCATGTAACTACCACCAGTATAAAATATTTCATCACCCCCAAAAGTTTATGGTGCCCCTTTCCAGTCAATGCCTAACTTCCCGCTTTCTCACCCTACGAACACTGATCTACTTTTTAATAACTTTAGGCTAGGTTTGTCATTTCTAAGATTTTGTATAAACTAAACAATTAAGTATACGTACTTTTCTTGTGTGTCTAGTTTTTTTGCCCAGAATAAGATGTTTGATACTCATCCATATTGTTGCCTTCATCAATATTTCGTTCTTTTTTATTGCCGAGTGGTATGGATATGCCACAATTTGGATATCCATTAGCCTGTTGATAGACATTTGGGCTCAGACTGATATGTTATAAATAAAGCTGCTATGAATATCCATGTACACATCTTTTTCATGAATATTTATTTTCATTTTACTTAGGTAAATACCTACCAGTAGAATTGCTGAGTCATAGTTAACTTCAAGGAAACTGTCACATTATCTTTCAAAGTGTTTTTAAAAGTTTATATTCCCAACAACAATGCATGAGTTCCATGTGCTCTAGCCCTTGATAAAACACTTATCAAGATTTAAATTTCAGCCATTGTAGTGACTAATAATATTTTATCTCATTGTGCTTTTAATTTGCATTTTTCTGATGACTCAGTTATGGTAAGTACTTTTCCATGTGGTTACTGGCTATGGTTAGACATTCCTTTGTGAAATATGTATGCAAATCTTTTTTTAGAATTTTTAATTGATTTTTGTCTTATTATAACTTTTTAATGTTTTTTTATAAAAGAGTATTTGGTCAATACATATGTTGAAAATATTTTCTTCCAGTCAATAACTTGTTTTTTTCATCTTTTAATGGGGCCTTCTTAAGAGCAGGAGTTTTAAACTTTGATGACATCTAAAATCAAAGTTTTCTTTTACAATCCATGCTTTTGTGTCCTATCTGGGAAATACTTGCATAATACAAGGTCACAACGATTATCTCCTCTGTTTTCTTCCAGACAAAAATTTCTGTTTTATATTTGGGACCATGATCCATTTGAAATTAATTTTTGTATGTGGTATAATGAAAAGATGTAGGTTCATTTTTTTTTTACTGTATATTTATATTTAGTTCTTCCAGCACCATTCTTTGAAAGAATCTTTTCCCCTATTAAATTACCTTGGCACCTTTGTCAAAGGTCAATTGACCACATATGTGTGAGCTGATTTCTGGACTTCATTTTGTTCCATTGATCTATATGTTTATCTTTAAGCCAACATCACGTTGCATCTTAATAACTGATGCTTTAAGGTAAGTCTTGAATTCAGGTTATAGATTCTTATAACTTTGTTTGGTCATTTTCAAATTGTCTGGTTTTCTAGGAACTTTATATTTCCATATATATTTTAGAATCAGTTATCAAATTCTACACAAAAATGCCTTCCAGAAGTCTGATTGGAATTATATTACATATACTGAAAGTTTGTGAAAAACTAACACTCCAGCTGTGTTAAATCTATTAATCTGTGTATATGGTATGTCTCCATTTACTTAGATCTTCTTTACTTTCTCTCAGTAATATTTTGTAGTGTTTTAAAAATAATGTTGGTATAGATCTGGAATAGATTTTGTCAACTTTATCCTTAATTATTTCATGTTTTTGAGGTCACACGCAATGATATATTTTTCTAAATTTAGTTTCTAATCACTTGTCACTAATATTTAGAAATCAGATTGGCTTAAAATTTGGCTCTGTACAATGCAATCTTTATAAATTTTCTCATTACTTCTAGCTTTTATAGATTCCTAATGATTTTTTTTACAAGCAGAACCATGTTATTTGCTAACAAAGATAGTTTCTCTTTCTCCTTTCCAATGCATATTCAGGTTAATTTCTTTTTATTGCTTTATTCCACTTGATGGGAAAATATTTAATAGAAATGGTGAAAGAGAGCTTCCATGACTTGTGCCTAATCCAAGGAAGGAAATATTTGATCATCAATCATTGAATATGACATTAATAGTAGTATTTTTTATTTTTGCATGGGCAGGCACCGGAAATCGAATCCAGGTCTCTGGCATGGCAGGTAAGAGAGAACTCTGCCTGCTGAGCCACTGTGGCCTGTCCAATAGTAGTATTTTTATAGGCACATTTTATAGGGTTGAGGAAGTTTTATTCCTTACTGAGAATTTTTTATTATGAATGGGTGTTAATTTTTCAAATGTATCTTTTTTTCCATTTTGAGATAATCATTTTTATGTTAATATGGTGAATTACATTAGTTGATTTTCTAGAGTTAAACCCATCTTGCATTTCTGGAATAAATACTACATGGTAATTTTATTTTACTTTTTGTACTAGGAAAAATTTATTTACAAATATTTTTGTAATATTTTTGCAAATATTTTTTGACTTAGAGAAAATTAAAGTAGTGTTCCTTCCTCTTCTGTTTTCTGAAAGATTTTACACAATGTCGGTACTGTTTCTTCTGTGAATATTGATAGAAATTCACTAGTGAAATCCTCTGGACCTGGAATTTTATTTGGGGGAATATTTTTAATTACAAATTTAATCTATTCAATTTATTTCCATCTATTTCATTGATCTCTACTCTTTATCATGTCTTTTGATCCATTAGCTTTGAGCTTAATTTGCTCATGATTTTATTTTAGGTGGAAACTAAATTTAGGTGGAAACTAATTTCTAAATCTTCTTGCCTTCTGTACAAATTTCTGTGGTATAAAATGTAATGCTTAAATGTTTCTTTAAGCACCATTTTAGTTGTACGAACTTTGGAAAAATTGAAATTTTAATGTTTACTTTTCCTTCAGTTGGAAACTTTTGCTACTTGCCTTTCAGCTTGTATCAAGCCCAGCATATTATTTATGAGCACCTGAAATGAATGAATGGCTATTTGTTATCAATTGAATCAAGTTTGTTGATAATATTGTTCAGATCTTCTATATCCTTATTTGCTTGTATTTTCTTTGCTTTTTTGGTTTTGTTTTGTCTATTAGTTATATCAAAGTCTGAATGAGAGCATAGTACCGAAACTGCTGACTATAATTGCTGGTTTGTCTACTTTTTCATACTGTCCTATCAGGTTTTGCTTTGTGTATCAGTTATAGAGTGCGCATATATTTAGGATTGCTGTATCATCTTTGATGACTGAAATCCTTATATTATGAAACATCCTCTGTTATTCTTTGTATTAAAGTACATTCTGCATGATATAAATATAAGATATTTATGCATAAAAAGTCACTCCATTTTTTTATGCATTAGGGTTTGCAAGGCAAATCATTTTCCATCCTTTCATTTTTAACTTACCTATCTTTCTTTAATAAATGTGTTTCCTAAAAACAATATATAGT
The DNA here is from genome assembly GCF_023851605.1 of Tamandua tetradactyla. Classification (NCBI taxonomy): domain Eukaryota; kingdom Metazoa; phylum Chordata; class Mammalia; order Pilosa; family Myrmecophagidae; genus Tamandua; species Tamandua tetradactyla. Next base: position 93,126,905 of record NC_135333.1, on the reverse strand, counting down.
TTAGTCTTGCTTTTTATATATTCTGACAACTCTGACTTTGAGATGGAATATTTAGACCATTCACATTTAATGTGATGATTTCAGCCTATCATATTTCTATTTGTTTCATATTTATTCTATTTCATCTGTGTTCATTTTTGCCTTCTTTCTCTGCATTTTTAGACTGAATATTTTAAAATCCATTTTCTCTTCTATATGGCTTATTAAGTATATTTCTTTGTTTTATACTTTTAGTGGTTGCTTTAAGGATTTAGGCATGTATTTTTAATTTATCAAAGTCCACCATCAAACATTACTATACCACTTCAAGTATAGCAATATAATATTATACTACTTCAGGTATAATGTAATAATGTGACCATCCTATATTTCTATTTCCTACCTCAATTTTTGGTGCTATTTTTGTAGTAATTTCTACTTCAGTATATGCCACAAACACTGAAGAGTTATTATTGGTTTTTCTTTAAACATTCAAGTATCTTTTCAATAACTGTTGAAAAGTGAGTAAATAATATTTTTATACCTCTCTACAGATATTTGCCATTTGGGGGGCACTTTTTGTGTATGGCTGCAAGCTTCTATCTGATAGCATTTTCTTTCTGCTTGTTGAACATCCTGTATCATTTCTAATAGTGTGAGTTTGCTGGAAATTAATTATTTAATCTTGTGCTTTTCTAAAAAAGCCTTTATTTCACTTGCATTTTGAAGACTATTTTTGCTACATGAATCTAGGTGGATAGATTTTTTTCTTTCAATTTATTGAAAATGATATTCTATGGTCTTCTTAATTACATAGTTTCATATGAGGAATTTGTGTAAACAGATCTTTATGTATCTCTATGCAGTGTGTCTTTTTTTGCTTTCTGCTGTTAAAATATTCTCAATGCTGGTGGTTTCTTTTGATTATTGTCAATGTTCTTTTATCTTTATTCCACTTGAGTTTATTGTGCTTTGAGTATATGAGTTTATAACTTTCATTAAGTGTAAAAAAAAAATGACCACACTTTTTCAAGCATTTTTTTTCTGAACTTCCTCCAATCTCTCTTTTTGGAACTCCAATTAATATTTGTTAGAATATTTGCAGTCACAGGATCTCTGTTCTTCTGGAGTTTTTTCCTTAATTTTTTCTTCAAATGCTTCAGTTTGGATAGTTTTCTATTGCTTTGTTTTCAATTCCACTGATTCTTTTTTAATTCCACTGATTTTTTTCTTTTGCAGCATTTAATCTATTCTTAAATCCAGTAACTTTTTAAAATAAATTATTTGTTTTAGAATAGTTTTAGATTATCAGAAAAGTTACAACAATAGTACAGAATGTTCCATTTAGCCCATATTCAGTTTCCCCTGTGGTTAAAATCTTGCATTGATATAGCATATTTGCCACAACTGATAAACCAATATCAATGTATCATTATTAAGCCAAATACTATTTTATTCAGATTTCCTCAGTTTTTACCTATTGTCTTTTTTCTGTTCCTTGATTCCATCCAGAATACACATTACATTTCATCATCAGTCTCGTTAGGCTCTTCTTAGATGTGACATTTTCTTAGACTTTCCTTGTTTTGGTAAAAACTTTGACAGTTTTCAGGAGGACTGGTGAGGTACTTTAAATAATGTCACTTACTTGATTGTTTTATGTTTTTCTTATGCTTTGATCACATCATATCAAGGGTACATACTATCGACATGACTTATCTTTGCTAATGTTAACCTTGATCATCTGACCGAGATAGTGTTTTGCAGGTTGCTATGATACAAAGTTTCTCTTTTTTTCTCTGTTCCATACTTTTCTTTGGAAGGAAGTCATTATGTGCAGTCCACATTTAAGGAGTGGGGAGTTATGCTTTATCACTTTAATGGCAGGTTATCTAAATAATTTATTTGTGTTCTTCACAGATCTGTCTAGCTATTATTTATTTTTCTCCTTTCTTATCAGAGAAGTTGTAGGTTTACAGAAAAATTATACAGAAATCAGTGTGTTATATCCCCACTCACAAACACAGATTTCCATTAGTTGTATATACCACAAACTTTAGAATGTTATTATTCATTTTTCTTTGCACGGTCAAGTATTGTTATATTTTATGAATCAATGTTTTTCATAATAACACTATTAACTATAGTCCATAGTATGCACTAGAGTTCACTGTTTGTGTTGTATAATTCTGTTTTTTTTTAAATTTATGTCTGGCACAACCTAAATATCCCTTTTAACCACAGTCAAATATACAGTTCAGTGGTGTGATTACGTTCACATATTGAATTACCATCACCACTGTCCATAATCAAAAGTTTTCTATCATTCTATCATTTCTAACATTACCAAACAGAAACTCTGTACCAATTAAGCATTAACTCCCCATTCCCTACCCCTGCCCTGATGCCTGGTAACCTGTATTCTACTTTCTGACTCTGTGAATTGGATTAATTTGTCCCTTTCTGGATTATTTCAATCTACATTATGTCTTAAAGGTTCCTCCATGTTGTGGCATGCATCAGAACTTAATTCCTTTTCACAACTGAGTAATATTCCATTTATGTATACACCCCATTTTTGTTTAGTCATTCATCTGTTGATACACCCTTGCATTGCTTCCATTTTTGGGCCGTTGTGAATAATGCCACTCTGAACAGGCGTGCACTACTATCTGTTCGAGCCTCTGCTTTCAGTACCTTTGGGTATATACCTAGAAGTGATATTTCCAGATCATATAGTAATTCTGTACTTATTATTCTCAGGAACTGCCAAGCTGTTTTCCACATCTGCTGCACATGTGTTGTATAGTTCTATGCACCTTTTACATTCCCAACAATGAACAAATGTTCCTATTGCTCTACATGCTCTCCAATACACATTATCATTTTTTTGGATAGTAGCTATCCTAGTGGAATTTTATTGCCATGATATTGAGCATCTTTTCATGTTTTTATTGGCCATTTACATATCTTCTTTGGAGAAATGTCTATTCAAGTCCTTTGCCCATTTTTTAAATTGAGTTGTCTGTCTTTTAGTTGTAGAATTATAGGATTTCTTTATATATTCTGGATAGTAAACCCTTATCAGATATGTGGTTTCAAAACATTTTCTCCCACTCTGTCTTTTTTACTTTCATGATGAAGTTCTTTGATGCTATTTAGTCTTTGTAGGTCTTATATATTTTTTGTCCCTCAGTTTTTCCATTAATGTCTACTTTCATTAAATATAATTTTTTGTAGTATACCATTTTGAATCTCTTATCATTTCCTTCTTTATATGTTCTTCAAATTTTTAGTGACTACCACAGGGCTTAAGTTTAACATCCTAAATTTATAAAAATCACATTTGATTTAATACCAATTTATTTTCAATGTTGGTTACAGATCATATCTTTATAAATTGTATGTCCAAAACCATAGATTTATCCTTATGTTTTATGCATTTGCACTTTAGAACTTGTAAGAAGTAAAAAAAAAAAAAAAGTAGAGTTACATACCAAAAAATACAAGAAAATCATACTGCCATTTATAATTACTCATATGATTACCTTTACGGGAGACCTTTATTTCTTTATGCTGCTTTGATCCACCGTGTAATATCTTTTCCTTTCAGTCTGAAGAACTTCTTTTAGCATTGCTTGTAGGGTGCATATAGTGGTGGCATACTCCCTCAGCTTTTGTTTATCTGGAGATATCTTAACATCTTCATCATTTTAGAGTACAGTCTTGCTAAATTTAAAATTCTTGGTTGGAAATTGTTTTCTTTCAGTACACTAAATATTTTGTCCTATTGACTTGCCTCCATGGTTTCTGAAGAGAAAATGGCATTTAATCTTATGGGCCTCTCTTGTGCATAACATATTGCTCTTTTCTTCTATTGCATCTTTCAGAACTCTCTTCTTAGCAATGTGTCTGAGGATGGCACTCGTCAAGTTGTTCCTGCTTGGGGTTCTTTGGGATTTTTGAGTATGTATCTTCATGTGTCTCATTAAATTTTGGAAGCTTTTTGCCATTTTTTCTTTGAGTGTTCCTTCTACAATTTTCTTTCTTCCATAATGCATATAGTGATATGCCTGATTATGTCTCACAGGTTTCTTAGGCTCTGTTCACATTTTTTCATTCTTTTTCTTTATGCTCCTTAGTCCAAATCATTTCGATTGTCTTATGTTTGAGTTCACTGACTCTTCTGCCATCTCTCTAATAAGCTATTGACACCCTCTAGGGAATATTTTTATTCAGTTATTATGTCTTTGAAACCACTATTTCTGTTTGATTCCTTTTTAAAATTTCTATCTCTTTATTGAGAATCTCATATTGTTCATTCATTGTTTTCTTGATATCCTTTTGTTTTTTCTCCATGTTTCCTTTAGCACTTTGAGCAGGTTGAAGGTCATTTTTAAAGTCTTTGTTTGGTGTGTCTAAAGTCTGTTTTTCTTCTTTGATGGTTTCTGGTATTATCTCATTCCTGTGTATGGCCCATCATTTTCTGTTTCTTTCTTTTTTTTTGGTCTTATAATCTTTTGTGCACATTATACATTATAATGTGTTAACTCCGTGATTTAGTTCCTGACCTGTCTTAAGGAATAAACTTGTTCCTTAAGTTTGTATCCAGCTAGTGATATGATAGAAATTTCCTTGAGTACCAGGAGTTAACATACACAAGCAAACCAGTGCAGAAAATATTTTCACAGTCTTTGCAAATTGGCTTTGTTTTGGCTGATGGTCTCCTTCAGCATTTAGCCCTCCTACTAAGAAGATTAGCCCAAGACAAATGAACAGGGTCCTTACCATCATTTCCAGCCTGTGTCTTATTCTGAGTTTATGCTTGTGGTCTTATGAATTCCCCCATTTAAGGAATCTGAATGTCCCCTTTACGCCTATGAAATTGATACCAACCCTCCTGGGTGCTGGTTTGTGTGTCTTGAATCCAGTCATACTTTGCCCAAGACCACATTGTTTCTTACAGTGCTTTAGCTATGAGGAAGCTTCTTTTGTATACAGGGAAAGTTCTAGAAGAATGAGACAGAGAAGTGTCCTGTTCATAGTCTTTTAGACTGCCACCTGATAGATTGGCACCAAAATACAGGCACCCCAGGATGTACATTATTGTTTCTCTGCTTCCTCTGGGACAGTCCCAGGGATCCACAATCAGAGTGAAGGCAGATCTACTCTATGCCATCATCCCTGTCACTTCTCAGTCTGATGTGGGTTTTTTGTTGTTGTTGGTTTTTTTTTTTTGGTTTTTGTTTTGTTTTCTGGCATAGGCAGCCTCCAGGAATCAAACCTGGGTCACTGGCATGACAGGCAAGAATTCTGCCACTGAACCACCATTGCAATGCCCTCAGTCTGATTTTATTCATTGATTTGTCTCCTGGTTATTTCATTGCTTCAGTTAATGTCTAGTCATTTTTTATTGGATACTAGTCATTTTAAACTCTGCCTTATTAGATGATAGATATTCACATCTTCCTTTAAACATTGTTGGACCTTTTTTCCTGGCAAGCAGTTAAATTATATCAGATCAAATTAATCCCTTCAAGTCTTATTTTATTTTTTTTACATGGGCAGGCACCGGGAATCAAACCCAGGTCCTCGGGCATGGCAGGCAAGCACTCTTACCTGCTGAGCCACCGTGGGCCTCAAGTCTTATTTTTAAGCCTTGTCAGGGTGAGATCAGAGTAGACATTAATCTATGGTTAGTTTTTGTTAGTTCTGAGTACTGTGATAGTCAACAGAATTGCTTCATTCCATTTGTTTGAAACATGAATATATCTCTGCCTGTGTGTGGTCTGGGAATTGTTTAGCATACAAATACCTAGTTATTTTTTATTTTTTAACCTTTTGGAATTTCATTATACACTGGTATTACTTGTTATTCCACAATATATTCAAGGGGATCTCTATGCAGATTTCTGGAATTCCACTTATATAACTCTCTCCATCTGCTACCCAGCTCTGTAAAAGCCTGTAACCTTTACCAACCTAAATCTGATCTCTGTTTGCTCAACTTCACTTGAATCTCCTCTTTCTTGTTTTATTTCCCTTACTTCAAGGAACACAATTGTGTTGCCTATTGTTCAATAGCTAAACAAAATTTCTTAAGATAATTGTCTAGTTTTCTATTTTTTTTAGGGCAGGAAATAAGTCCTGTTTGTTCTGTTATGACTGGGATCATAAAGACTTCTTCATTTCATTAAATTTAATATATATATATATAAATTAATGTTATTATATATATTACTATATGATATAGTATTTAAGGTGGATTTATAATAGAAAACTATAATAAACTCATTAAAACTTTATTACAAAGGGCAAACAGAAAAAGAGTTTTGTGACAATTGGAGAGTAAAGACTGTTTCAGGAGACCCAGGCTGAGTATATGAAGTTGAGCAAAAAAAACTAATTCTGAGGGCGGGCCGCGGTGGCTCAGCGGGCAAAGTGCTTGCCTGCTATGCCGGAGGACCTCGGTTCGATTCCCGGCCCCAGCCCATGTAACAAAAACGGAGAAACAGAATACAATAAAACAAGAAAATGTTTAAAGATGTTTCCCTTTCTTCCTTCCTTCCTTCCTTCTATCCTTCCTTCCTTCTCTCTGTCTTTCCTTTAAAAAAAAAAAAAAAAAAAACTATCTAAAAACTAATTCTGAGTTTCTTGGTAGACAAAGCAAAAGACAGTAAAAGTTACAAGCTCTTGCCTAATGAGAAGTAAAAAGATAATCACAAAGGTAAGTCTAATTTTTTTAGCTAATAAGATGTGTATCAACTAAACCTTCATGTTACAGAAATTTAAGTATTATGACTAATTATATAATTATGATTTATAAATTTTTATTTTATGACTTACTTAATTTAAGTTAATATTTTGATCAAAATTCTTAAAAGAGGAACTTGGAGAAAAACTCTGAGTAGTGCATCTTTGTTATTGCCTGAGGAAGCAGGGATCGCCCTCAGGCATCTCTGATTTCATATGTTCACCAAGCTAATCTCATCTCTAAAAGCAGACCTTCCTATTTTGGAGTACTTTTACAATGTGCATTAGAAAATTTCCCTCATATAAAAATTAGCCTTACATAAGATATTAAAGCCAGTTAAAATTAGTTTTCCTAGCTAAGAGAATAAACCTTGGTAGGAAAAAATTAAATGCAAATTTGGGGATTTTCTAGGACAATTTTCTTCTTTTTCTGTATCTATCATATAAATTTATATATACATTAAATTGAGCACTTTCTGATGTTAGTGGAAGTCTTTTCCTGTTAAATAACACCAATGCAATATGCCTAAATAAATAATTTTTCTTTTATAAATACTGAAGTAAACATATAAATATTCATAATTCTCTAAACCATAATCGCTTTAGTTTATGAACTCAGTAACTAATGGAGCTAAATTGATATTTAGACAGAAACTCTTCAAAGACTAGCCAGGTATTAAACAAAGTGTGACAAAGACTCATTAACTAGTAAACTCCTTTGAGGCAATCAAGGGCCATATGAATTCCAGCACAATGAAGGGTAGCAAGTGGTGAAAGTACCAAAGTCTTTCAGCTGAAACATTAGAAAAAAATTCTCACTAAACATGGTCATAAATAATTCCATAGCACATGTTCTAAGAATGACTATGAAAATCTGGGCAAATACTTGAGTCTCCCAAACTCATAGGTGCATAAATGAATGCCCAATGTATGTAGCCTTATTAAAGCACTCAAATGTTAAAAGGACTTATTTTACTGTTAACCAAGATGGTCACAACTTTGACATTTTTTTTTACTTTAGCAGAACCTACAACTTCATAAGTAAGTGTTCTCAAATAATGATAATTTTAAAAAGTTTCCACCTACTTCTCTTACCTCTATGCTATGGAGAGGGTTATTCATTTGAATGTAAACTTTGGTGTAATAATTCAAGTATTGGGATTGTCAGTTTTAAAAATTAAAAATTATCATTAAGGATTATGAGTCTTAATCCTATTTTCAACTGGTCTGTGAATTATTCAGGGTGCCAATGATCTCAAAGATTTGCAATATGTTATGTAGAAAGCCTTTAAATTAAAAAAAACACAAAAGCTTGTTATACGTATTCTGAGTTTTATTGACTTACTGAAAGAAGGGAAATAGCACACAGACAATTCTGAAAGAATGTCTCTTTAGGGTATGTTATTACATTTTGTTGCTTATGGGTTTGGGTAAGAAATTCTTAGGGCAGGGTAGCAGAAGGAGAATGAGTCTTCATTTTGGGTAATTTCTTAAGGCAAGTATCAGTGCAGATGAGAAGAAGTGCTGAGTACCTAAGGAAGTGTTGTATAAGACATACAGAGATTGTAATTGTGTAACTCGTGGAGATATTATTGCAGTTCTAAGGACTCCCCCTCCCCTCCATCCCACACACTTTTTGTCCATCCTCTCTCTGGTTCAGAGGTTGGCCACGAAATAAATCTCATTCTAGATCTATACTGCTGTCATGATCTCTAGATGATGCTGTTGCCTCAAAATAAGTTTGGATACAGAAGAAAGTCTGACCTTCTTGTTCCTTTTTTCAAATGACAGTGGCTGTATGGGCAGCATTTAAAACTCTGGGAAATCTACACGTGGCAATTGCAACACATAAGAATAATAAGAACAAGAGGATGATTAGCCTTTATAGCATGCTTCAAAGGCATAATCCCTAACATGTGAACCCAAGCCAGGAGTACATCTCCCAGGGTCTATTTGAGTTTCACCTTGGAGATTCAGCTGCCATCTCCTTCAGTTAGAGACGAATTGTTCTACCTGACCTAGTACATTATAAATCTTTAGCAATGACACTGCACTGGTTAGCTGCTGGGAAGTCGAAGGTAATTCAGTTATTGAAGCTACTTGTTTAGCTGTGAAAGTATCTTTTATAATTTTGGCCAAGTTAAATAATACATTTCTGACAACTTTTCCAATTACATTACTCTAACTTGAAAGGCAGTATGCATAAAAACTGGAGTGTAATTCATTTTTCATTTTTTAAATGCTTGGATGCTTAATTCAATGAGATATGATCTAAAGGGAGTATAGCAAACTTTAATAACGACAGTCTCCAAAAATTATCCTATAATCATAAATCATGTTTGTGTGTGGTAAGCAAGAATTGGTGTACACACAAAAAAAAATACTACTTTAGGGGGGTACGGACATTGTTAGGGATATGGGTAATTGCTTGACATGACATACATTTGCCAGTTATCTGTACCTTGAGAAAGGAGGATTTCATTGTTGAAGCTGAAAAAATTCTCTATGGAGAACAAATCCAAAACTGATAGATCCAGTAATTGTTCCTACTCTTGTGTTGTCCCTATTCTCCCATGGACATGCTGTCATTTGTGTGTGTGTGTGGAAGTATTTTGCTGTTTTTGGGTCAGGGTTCTTTATTTATATGACTGGAAGGTATGTTGGTAATATGGGAGTTAGGGGTGTCTGAGAGAAGTTAGAAATTCTGCCATATAGTCATTGATTGACTTTGAGGGAAAGAAGAGGGCATAGAAGTAGGATTTATTATTAAAAGTGTGGCATTCCTATCTGTAAAAAAAACCTGTTTGTCATTCATAGCTATAATTCCTATGGGTTTAACAAAAAGAATAAAAGTCAGTGTTACTTAATTTGCTAAATGCAGTAAATTGAGTTATGTACTCTGACCAACACACATTCTAAATCTTAATCCATATTCCTGTGGGTGTGAACTCATTGTAGATAGGATCTCTTGAAGATATTATTTTTTGTTAAGATGTGCCCCAGCTGAACAAGGTTGGATCTTAATCTAGATTTCTGGAGTCCTTCATAAGCTGAAGAAATTCAGAAATACGTGAAGTCCACAAGGAGGAGCTAAAAGCTGAAAGACAGCTAGAACCTGGAAGAGAGAGGAAAGGACTTCACCACGTGATGGAAAGTTGAGATGCAAGCCAGAGAACCCTAAGGATTGTGGCATGCTGAGGAAACAAGCCTTCTAGCCTCCAAAACCATGAGCTAATCAATTCCTATAGTTAAGGCAATCTACTGTGTGGTATTTGTCATAGCAGCATGTCAAACTAAGACACCAAGGCATTACCTTGTTTTCTTTTGTTCTAAGAACATCTCGAAATGTTTGGCCAAGTCCAGTAACTGTCGTGGGGAAGCCAAATCCCCTATTTTTATATTAAGACCATGCAGCAGAAACAACTTTCTTGGATCTCTCCAGAGTACTGTCAGAAGGCACTGAAAAGGTGATTTTCAGAATCTCTTATGGGTTCACCCTTTGTTTGCTCTCAAAATTGGATTAATATTAAGTCAATATTTGTTGGAAATGCAACAGATGTGGCCTCAATAAGGATTAACCCACATCTTATATTTTCTCTTGCCCCTGTTCTGTTCTGTGGAGTTAGTAATAGCTATTCTTGGTCTTTCACTTGACATTTCAGAGCCAGACTTTAGCATCTGAAGAACCAACTAAATGTCTTCAAGCTCATTTGGGTCAGGGAGGTAGGACTTCTAGGTTCCTGGTTGTATGCTGAATTCTTGGTAAATATCTGTCTCTCCTCTCAGGGTTTGGGGGAATCCTTTTGCTACTCCTATCTTCTTTTGGCAGCTTATTTTTAGACTTTGTGCTTTGGTGATTGAAGCAAAGGAGGAAAATGACTCAAGGAGTTTTGGGAAAAGGGAAGAGAATCAAGGAGAGAAGGAGAAATACAAGAAATTGACAGCTAAAGAACATTAAAAAGAGGAAGAATTAGGGTGGAGTGCAAGCAATGACTCACAAAAGAAGTTTTTAGAAGAACCAAAGCTCTTCATTTTTTCACATTTTTCATTAGCTTTGGACAAAGAGTCTTTTTTTTAAACTTTTTTTATTGAATAGTATAACATATGTGCAAAGCAAAGAAATAAAAAAGCAATAGTTTTCAAAGCCCTCTTCGACAAGTGGTTACAGGACAGATCCCAGAGTTTGTCGTGGGCTACCATACAATCCTCTCATATTTTTCCTTGTAGCTGCTCCAGAATATAGAATGCTAGAGGGCTTAAATACTTTTTTATCATCACAATTCACTTTTTTTTCCTTCTTTCTTTGTGAACAATAGCATATATACAAAAAAGCTATAAATTTCAAAGCACAGCACCACAATTAGTTATAGAACATATTTCAGACTTTGACAGGGGTTAAATGTCACAATTTTAGATTTTTACTTCAAGCCGATCTAAAATACCAGAGACTAAAAGAGATATCAATTTAATGATTCAGCATTCATATTCATTTGTTAAGTCCTATCATCTATGTATAATTCCACCATCACCTTTGATCTTTCCACACCTCTTTTGGGTTGTTTGGGCTATGGCAATTCTAAATTTTTTATATTGGAAGGGTCTGTCACTAATATAGGGTAGAGAGATGGAACTATCTGATGTTCTGGAGAGGCTGGTCTAGGTTTCAGGACTTATCTGGATCAGGGTCCCATCTGGGGGTTGTAGGTTTCTGGAAAGTTACTCTTGTGCCTGGAACCCTTGTGGAATCTTATATATTGCCCTAGGTATTCTTAGGATTGGCTGGAATGGTCCTGGTTGGGGGTTGTCAGGTTATGATAGGTAGCAACGTCTACCTGAAGCTTGTATAAGAGCAACCTCCAGAGATGCCTCTCAACTCTATTTGAACTTTCTCTGCCACTAATACTTTATTGATTACACTTCTTCCCCCCCCCCCCTTTTTTGGTCAGGATGTAATCATTGATCCCAGGTGCCAGGTCTGGATTCATCCTTGGGACAAATCTCCCAGTGACGTGGACATCACCAGGAAGACTTTCACCCCTTGATGTCATGTCCCATGTAGGGGAGAGGCAGTGATTTCACTTGCAGAGATGGGCTTAGAGAGACTGAGGCCACATCTGAGCAACAATAGAGGTTCTCCAGAAGTACCTCTTATGCATGCCTATAGGTAGTCTAAGCTTCTTCATTACCGACATAAGCTTCACAAGAGTAAGCCTCACAATCGAGGACATGGCCTATTGATTTGAGTATCTCTAAGGTTTGATACAGTATCAGGGGATTCCCTGATGGTAAAGTTTAATAGTTCCATAGTCTTTCTCCCCTCCTCAGGGGACTTTGCCAATACTTTTTTATTATCTACTTAATGTACTCTAGGATGTTTCCAAACATTACAATAATCTATAAAGGATTAAAGAAAGGACCTCTTTCTTATTCTGTGCTTCCTGTGTTTCGATTGTTCAAATGAGGTATACAGATAGGCTGAATTTGATTATGCACTACAGAAAATTTCAGTTCCAGATCAAATAAACCTTTCTTCTATTGGTCTCAAAGATTATGTGTGTGGTTCTAAAATATAAACACTGTCTTCCTTACCCCTATCTTCTGAATTACTTTAACCCCAACCCATTTGGCTTCATTCTTATCTCTAAATATCGGGTCATATATATAAAACAGCCTCTCAAAATCAATAAACACACTCTTGCCAAATAGGAAATCTAAACCTTTTCTTAACTCTTGTCCCTCGCCCCATTATTTACCTCTGCTGTTGCTGTGGTAGTGCTAATGGTTTCCTTTTGAACATAGCTCATAGCATGCAATAACAGTTTTCCCCATCCCCTGGACTTAAACACTCTTTATACAAGAATCATATCTTTGAAGTAATTCTTATGAGAACTCATTCACATTCCTAGTGTGAGTCAGTGGGAAACATAGGTCTATACAACCCCTTTCAATCTTGTTTATCTTCAATATGGTAATATTACTTCTAGACCCATTAGAGAATCACCTTCACTCCTATCTATTCCCTTACATTGGAGTTTAACCTCATCAGCTAACGGTTCACCCATCTCTAGCTTCTGTGTATCTCTAAGTCCCCTATCTTCTTTATTGTAAGACTCTGATTTTATCTTTATGCCAGCATAAAGATATAATATAAGTCCATATAAGTGGACTCATATAGTAACTATCCTTTTGTATCTGGCTATCTTCACTCAACATTATGTCAAGGCTTATCCATCTTGTCATGTGCTTCAGGATGTCATTTTGTCTTACTGCTGCATAATATTTCATTGTATGTATATACCACATTTTGTTGATGGACATTTGGTTTGTTTCCATCTTTTGGGGATGCAAATAATGCTGCTGTGAACATTGGTGTGCAAATACCTGTTTGTGTCATTGCTTTCAGCTCTTCTGGGTATATACAAGCAGTGCCATTGCTGGGTCATAGGGCAACTCGATATTTAGTTTCCAGAGGAACCGTCAAACAGTCTTCCGTAGTGGCTGTACCATTATACATTTCCACCAGCAGTGCATAAGTGTCCCAGTTTCTCCACATCCTCTCCAACATTTATAGTTTCCTGTCTGTTTAATAGCAGCCATTCTTATAGGTGTGAGATGGTATCTCATTGTAGTCTGATCTGCATTTCTCTTTTAGGCAGTGAAAATGAACATTCTCATTCTGCCTATTCATATTTAGCCCATTTTATAATTGGGTTGTGTGGTCTTTTGTTGTTGAGTTGTATGATTTCTTTGTATATACAGGAAATCAAACCTTTGTCTGATATGTGGTTTTCAAATATTTCCTCCCATTGAGTTGGCTGCCTGTTCACCTTTTTGGAAAGTCTTTTGAGGTGCAGAAACATTTGATTTTGAGGAGTTCCCATTTATCTATTTTTTTTCTTTTATTGCTTATGCTTTGGGTGTAAAGTTTAGGAAGCTACCTCCTATTCCTAGGTCTTGAAGATGTTTCCCTACATTTTCTTCTAGAAGCTTTATGGTGCTAGTTCTTATATTTAGGTGTTTGATCCACTTTGAGTTAATTTTGGTGTAGGTGTAAGATAGGGGTCCTCTGTCATTCTCTTGGCTATTGCTATCCATTTATTCCATGCCCAATTATTTAAAAAACTATTTGTCCCAGTTCAGAGGATTTGGGGGCCTTGTCAAAAATCAGTTGACCGTAGATTTGGTGGTTCATTTCTGCACTCTCAATTCGATTCCATCGGTCAATGCTTCTGTCTTTGTGATAGTACCTTGCTATTTTGACCACTGTGGCTTTAAAAGGACAAAGAGTCTTTTAATGAAGCTTTTCAAATTCAGAATTTTGGTTAGAAACTTCACATTACCACTAAAAAAAGACAAGCCATTGAATATTAGGAATTTTGCAGTCGTTTTGCGCCAAGCTGCTTCTCAAACAGCTACTTTTAATCATATAGAAAATACACCAGAGCAGCTACTTGTATTCCAAATTATCTTCACTGAACTGTACTATTTTGTAAGATATGCACAGAATATGAGTTATAATGAGACATATATCATATGAAGACATTTAGCCTGTGAGGCATTAACATGGAATCATAAAACTCCATTAGAGCTGGCAAAATTAAATCATATGCTGTTTCTATGCCTCTTGTCTCAGGCCTCAAGCCAGAATTCAGTCAACTCTGTCAACAAACCTGACAATCACTGGTCTCCTATAGATGGACTTTTTGAAAATTCACCTCTCAAATCAACTTTCAGGAACAGAAATTCAAGGCAGAAGTGAAAATAGAACTTCTAAGGCTTCCAGATGGTGAGCCAAGACAAGTTTATCTATTAAGTACACTAGCCTGATGAGACCTTAAAATTGTCAGTCATAAGGGTCAGCATTGAAAACTAGTGACTGGTGTTCATATCATTGATTTTAGGTTGAGATTAAAAGGAGCTTGTGAAAGTCTCCCTAGCCTCTATCTTCCTTCTGTTTATAATTGATGTGTTGATACTGCAAATAAGGAATGTGGTCAGAGTACTCAATAAGGTTAGGTTTTAGGTCAGGAATAGAGATAACAAACATTAGGCAACTATTATGCTACTAGCTTATCCCCATGGCACACATTGCTAATCAATCACAATTATTTTTGTTTTTTGTTTTTGCTCAGTTCAGTGATCCATATAGCCACTCTCAATAGATAATATTGACTAAATTTATTGAGCATTTGCTATATGCCAGACCCTGTTCATCTTTACATTAGTGCTCTTTGCAGATTATATAAACTTGCCCAAAATCACACAACTAGAAAATGATGAGCCTGGGATTTATCCCCAGCAACTTGGTTACAGAGCCAAACCTATGGTCAAAACGAGCCTCTGAGCTTTAACCAAGGCTGATATTCATCAGTGTGTACTCTAAAACAGGTTCTTAGAAGGTTGAAATACTTCTATAAATTATTGGTAAATAGTGTCCCTCTGCTTCCCTTGCCTGGCCCTTTCTTTGAATCTCTCTCCTAACTTCCCAACAATAAATGGTTAATGCCTAGCCCAGCTGAGGGTTTCTGGACCCAGCTCAAGAACCAAAGTCAGTATTCCTGCCACATGAGTCATTAAATAAGGAATTTTAAATATCACCTCTAAATGTGACCCATTTAGATCTTGGCTCTAGAAATATACAATACCAATACCATTTCCATAAAACATAATTTAGGCTGACATTAGTTAACTCAAATTTCATACTTTAAATAAACAAAACCATCCCAAAATATAGAAGAGAAAATATTTTTTAAAAGTAGTCATATGACAACAACATTACTTTTTTTTAGTGAACCTTATTTTGCTTTTCTAAACCCCTTCTCGATCACCAGCCAAAGCTAATTTTCCATGGAAGATATCATGCTGATGTTGTTTCCCTAGTCACTTCAAAAGAATGAAAAAATTAGGCATTTTTGCTCAGTTATTTTTTAAGACCAAGCATCTGATTCCAAATTCCTCTGCAAAGTGAACTCACACTCTTAATGCTCTTATTTCTGAAGTAGATTTACAGTAATTTTTGGTTCATTTCTGAGCTGTCCTATTGCTTGTCGGAAGCAGCTGGGCACCTTTAATATGCCCAGGTCCAAAGTTTCCTTGCCAAGCTGGGAACTCAGTGAAGGCTGGCCCAGCCCTGCCTGTGGAAGGTGAGGTTGGTACTGTCACAGGCACTGGTCACCCACATCCTCCCCCGACCCCCTACTTGTCGGTCTGCACAAACACCTGCCTCCCCTCCCGCTCCAAGACTCATCCAAGGACTCTGATTTTTTTGACTCTCATATTTAAATGGCTATTTGCATTTTCTCCTATGAGCGCTGTCTGCTGACTCATCTTGTGTTTCAATCCCTCCATCCCTCCCCTAGCTGCAGACCCTGACTTGTGGCAGCTTCCTTCACTGACCTGGCCAGAACTGGGCTCCATTTATGCCAAGCCCCATGGAACAGCCTTGCTATTTTCTGATGTGTAATTTAGATATTGTAAATTCTTCACTGAGTTCAGTTAAACTCCTCACATTGAAGCTGGGCAGAGAGTTTAATAATTTAAATTTTATAAAGGCCAAGTTAATTTTGCTTTTAAAGCAATGATGTTATATAAAAAGATTACCATTTAACAATATTTGGGAAAATGATTTTTTTTCATATTAGGAATCGTTTTCCATTCTCATTTGAAGAATAAAGGGAAATGATCTTAAATGGTGGCTATTGATTATTATTAGATAAGAAAAAAGCTGATGGAAGAGAAATTTTAGAGTAAGAAATTATGAACTCTCTCTATTTGAGATTTTTGAAGGTTGCAGGAATTTTAGATGAGATTGGCTGAAGTGAAAACACAGACACGGGGAGATTCCTTCCAAAAGGAAAGCAAGTGGAAATGGTACTACTTCGGAAGTAAGCCTTACCATCACTAAGTTGAAGTGATAAAGTAGAAAGTGAATCTTACATTTAGTGATAACTGTTCCATCCTCCCGGGTATGAATTTGTTCATTTTCACTCAGGACTTTATAAAATTCTATAAATCTTTTACTTTTTTTTTAAGCTTTGAAGATACCTGTAATATACATTCCTCCCCCCCCCCCCCCCCCCCCCACCATGGGCAGGCACTGGGAATTGAACCTGGGTTTCTGGCATGGCAGGCAAGAATTCTGCCACTGAGCCACCATCGCACTGCCTGTAATTTACATTTTAATAGCAAAAGAGAAAAAGTGAATTTTCCCTCCAGCCTCTGAGAAATCTTAAATATCCAGCTTCTAGAAATGTTGTCTCTATGCATTCATGAATACCTGTAAATGTTTATTCATTCTGTCAATTGATAAATACCTGAATTAATAATTATCTGATTTTTTACTTTGTGCAGGAAGTCTCCTAAATTTTAGGTGTGACAAGAAAACCTCAGGCTCTGCTCTCTGGTGTTTAAGGTCCAGAGAAAAGGATATTTCAGAAAATTCAAATGGTTTACAATAGTTAAATATTTATAAAGGAGAAAAACATTTCTAAAATCATAACCTTCCCACTTACTGTAAGTCATATGTGTTATTTAAAATTGTATATTTTTTGTTGTCTGTGTTGATTTGTATCTGTTTTGTTTACTAAATGTATTCATTTTCTTTACTCCATTTCTGACTCATATACATCATTTTAGAAAGAAGAGACAGGGGAACAGTTCTATGTTTTCATTCTCTGTCTACTTGTAAACTGCATTACTGTGCTGTTAAGGTTTCTTTAAGAATAAACTGGCTGGGAAAATGAAACATTTATTAGTATTAACCCTCTTGACTTGGTTGCTTCTCATCCTTTTTTCCAAAATGTTTTGTGTGTGTCCCTGATATATGACACACCCATTGAATGTGCATAAAACATAATTATGCACAATTATGCATAATTATACATAATTTCTAATTTGTCTTCTTCCCAGACAATTTATAGATCTCATTATCCTTTAAGTCTATGTACCCTCTCTCGAGTCATGTGCAATGGTTTTTATATGTTTCAATTCTCTCTACATTTGAGACCTCATAAGACATTATTAGCATTGTTTCAGACGGGCAATTTTTTTCTACTTTTTAAAGCTTTGCTGAGATAGAATTCATTTATCAGAAAATTCACTCTTTTAAAGTGTGCCATTCACTGGTTTTTATCATATTCACAGAGTTGTGCAACTATATCACTATCTAAATTTAGAACATTTCCACTACTCTGAAAAGAAGAAATCCTGTGCTCATTAGTAGTCATTCCCCATTGCCCCTCTCCCCAGCCCCTGGCAACCAACAATCTACTTTCTGTCTCTATAGATTTGTAAGCAGGCAATTTTCAACTAGATTTAATCACTTATTGCCATATTTACCATTTAAATTGCATTTTATTTCTCCCTCTGCATCCATACTTTCGTCTGGAATCATTTTCATTTTGTTTGAAGACCATGCTTTAGTATTTTCTTTAGTGTTGGTCTTCTGGTGATAAATTCTTTCTGGTTTCATTTGTTAGTACAATTCTCTTACCTTGGTTGAGATTTTCAAGATCCTTTGAAGCTGGGCTGAAGTCAGTGAGAGAGCTGACCAACTCCTGATTCCTCCTTCCAGTGCACAGTCTCCAGCCCCCCTCCACCCCGCATGCACAGGATGGTTTACCAAGGCCTTGGACCTTGGATTCCAATGGTTTTGTCCCCCTGATCCCTACAGACTGCCAGTGCTCTACTCCGACTCTCAATGTCTCTTGTGAAGGCACAAATAACAATAAGCATTTGGGAGGAAAGGAGGTACCAAATGCGAGGCTTGCCTCTTATCTTCTTTCGGTATGACACCTCTGTTAATGTTCTGACATTATGAAACATTGTTTAATCTGGTTTTCTCTGTATTCTCAGAGGTAGGGTTGTTTGGAATCATCTAGTCCCCCATTACAGGGAGCTAAAGCCCCTGTGAAGTCTCAGGTGTTTTTTTCTACCCATGACATGTCTACTTTCTCCAGGGTTAACAATACAGAGATATCAGTTCACTATCTCCTACCTTAGAATTAGGACAGAAGGGGCAAAGGTGCTTAAACTCCAGACCTGAATTTTAATGGAAAAAAAATCAAAGTTCTCCTTGAAAACACTAGGAAAAGGCTATCCTCAGAAAAATATGCCTTTTTTGATATACCTTGCTATTTTTTTTTGCTGCTCCTTTTTTACCACATACTTGGTTTCATAGGCGATGTAAAAAAAATTTAAACTGGTTGAGGAAAAGGATAAATGTTAGAGCTAAAAATAGTCAAATAACCTTGCTAGTAATTCTTTTGTACCCATGGGGAAACATGAAGATATTTTTGTGAAATAATCTTTCAAAACATATGTCATGTGATGTTAAATGTCAAAGTTTTAGGAGGAAAAATCAGTACAGTTTCTTTGAGAAGGGTTTGATCCTGATAGTCAATTAGAAATGACAGATAAGCTGAGTAGCTCATTGGTAATGGAGGCATTCCCTGGCACTGGAATTGAGAAGGTATATAATCTCAGTCCCACAATGCGGTGAGGTGATGATGAGCTACAAGTGTGAGAGGCTATGGCTGGCCAGAGTAATGCCAGGTCAGGGCTGAAATCACATTCTCATAAGGAATTGGGAAGAAGACAAATGATTGCATCTGGGCATAGATTTTTTCACTTTTCCATAATGGAGAATGTATTAGTTAGGGTTCTCTAGAGAAACAGAATCAATAAGAGATATCTATAAATATAAAATTTATAAAAGTGTCTCACATAACAATGGGGATGTAAGGGTCCAAGATGTGCAGGGCAGGCCACAGCTGGCAGCTCCGATGAAGGTCCTCAATGAGCTCTCAGGAGAGGCTGAGTGGCTGAAGCAGGAAGAAGAGTGACTGTCTCTTCTGAATTCTCCTTTAAAGCCTTCTGGTGATTAGATTAAGCATCACTTATTGCAGAAGACACTTCCCTTAACTGATTACAAATGCAATCAGCTGTAGATGCAGCTGACATGATCATGATTTAAGTCCATGAAATGTCCTCATAGCAACAGACAGGCCAGTGCTTGCCAAACCATATGACTGGGCACCACCACCTGGTCAAGTTGACACATGAACCTGACCATGAAAGTCTACCCTTTGTCAATTTGGCAGCTATATACATCACCTTAAACTATACTTAATCTCTAAATAGAAAACAATAACAGACACATTTTTTCCTCACCTAACAGTAACTCCCGTGTACAACTGGAAATGCATTAAATCATTCCAGAATAGGGGACAAGTCCCTGAGTAACATTCACTCTTAAACATGATATCTTATAATTTAAATACTATAACATGAAGAAAACAGCATTACAGTCCTCGTTTCTGTAACTGATCATGTGGTCATAGTTCATATTTATCACTACCTTCTTCCACTGCTCATTGCATGTTCCCTTTACCCTCAGTAAGCACTTCAGCTGGCCATGGTTCTTCGTCTGGTATGGTGACCCAAACCTTCATTCCTGAAGTTTCAGAGGCATTGGTAGTCCTGCCTGATTTTAATCAGAGGGCATGATAGTACTAAAAGATGCCCTAAGGGATCTCCTATATTCTAGGAAAACTTTTCTTTACCTCCATTGTGTAGTTGCAGTCCTTTTTCCCCTGATAGTCAGGGTCAACCACCCCAACCAGTAAAGTAATCCCTTTCTTGGCTTGTTGATCCAGCGGCATGAGTAGCCCAAAGTGACCAGGTGGCAGTCTTAAATTCCAGTTCAATGGAATCATTGTTGTTTCTCCTGGTGGAAGCACTCCCCCTTCTGGAATTAAACCTATAGACCAGCAGAGCTTAAGGCCACAGGGACAGGAAGAAAAATTTTCCTAGTTGATCACTAGGGGTAATAGTGAGTGGTGTCACTCCCAATTTTACCCCTTGCTTCCTGGATCCATGGGTACTGGCTGTGGGAGAAACATCACCATAGAGTGGATGCTGATTCAGAGCATACACAGGCTCTTGGAGAAAATCACCCCAGCCCTGCAAGGTGTTGCCACCTAGTTGGCACCATAATTGGGTTTTCAAAAGGCCATCCCACCATTCTCTCAATCCAGCTGCCTCTGGATGAAGGGGAAATGCTAAGACCAGAGAACTTCATGAGACTGTGCCCATTCCTACACTTCATTTGCTGTGAAGTGGGTTCCTTGATCAGAAGCAATGCTGTGTGAAATACCATGATGATGGATAAGGCACTTTGAAAGCTTTATGGATCATAGTTTTGGCAGAAGCATTGCATGCAGGGAAACCAAACCCATACCCAGAGTATGTGTCTATTCCAGTCAGAACAAATCACTGCCCCTTCCGTGATGGAACTGGTCCAATGTAATCAACCTGCTACCATGTAGCCAGCTAATCACCTCAGGGAATAGTGCCATATTGGGGACTCAGTGGGGTCTCTGCTGCTGGTTGATTAGGCACTCAACAGTGGCTGTAGGCAGGTCAGCCTTGGTGAGTGGAAGTCCATGTTGCTGAGATCATGCATAACTTCCATCTCTACCACCATGACCACTTTGTTCATAAGTCCATTGGGAAACGACAGTAGTTGCTAGTGAAAGACACTGACTGGTATCCACAGAATGGGTCACCTTATCCACTTGATTATTAAAACCTCCCTCTGCTGAAGTCACCCTCAGGTGCATTTTCACATGGGGCACAAATATCTTCATGTTTTTAGCCCATTCAGAAAGGCCTATCCACATAACTTTTCCCCAGACTTCTTTGTCACTGATTTTCCAATCATGCTCTTTCCAAGTCCCTGACCATCCAGCCAAACCATTAGCAACAGCCCATGAGTCAGTATATATATGCAGCTTTGGCCAGTTCTCCTTCTGAGCAAAATGAACAACTGGGTGCACTGCTCGAAGTTCTGCCCACTGGGATAATTTCCCCTCACCCCTCACCATTGTCCTTCAGGGACATCCCAGAAAGGGGTTGTAGTGCTGCATCTTTGCACTTTCAGGTGGTACTTGCATTTCCTGCAGAACCATCTGTAAACCAGGCCTAAGTTTTCTCTTCCTTAGTCAATTCATGTAAGGAACTCCCCAAAAGGCCAAAGCTCTGGTCTGGGAAAAAGAAGGTAATGTGGCAGGAGTGCAGACCATGGACATTTGGGCTGCTTCCTCACGTAACTTACTTGTGCCTTCAGGACCTGCTCTGGCCCTATCTCATATATACCATTTCTATTTTATGATGGAGTGCTACTGTGCATGCCCAACTTTATGTCTTAGTGGGTCAGACAATACCCAGCTGATAATAGGCAGTTCAGGTCTCATGGTAAATTGGTGGCCCATGGTAAAGTGTTCAGTCTCTACTAAGGCCCAGTAGCAGGCCAAAAGCTATTTCTCAAAAAAGAGAGTAGAGTAATTATCTGCGGCAAATGGTAAGGCTTTGCTCCAAAATCCTGAGTTTGCATTGCGATTCTCCTATAGGAGCCTGCAAAGGCTCCAGACATTTTGCCACTAACACTTCCAGCATCATTGGATTTGCTGGTGCAAGTGGCAGAACAGCTTGTACAGCAGCCTGGACCTGTCGCAGAGCCTCCTCTTATTCAGGTCCCTACTCAAAATTAGCTGCTTTTCTGGCCACTTGATAAATGGGCCAGAGTAGCACACCCAAATGAGGACTATGTTGTGGCCAAAACCAAAGAGACCAACTAGGTGTTGTGCCTCTTTTTGGTCAAATGAGGGGCCAGATGCAACAACTTATCCTTCACCTTAGGAGGGATATCTTGACATGCCCAACACCAATGGACACCTAGAAATTTCACTGAGGTGGAAGGCCCCTGTATTTTTGTTGGATTTATCTCCCATCCTCTGACACACAAATATCTTACCAGCAAGTCTAGAGTAGTTGCTACTTCTTGCTCACTAGGCCCAATAAACATGATATCATCAATATAATGGACCAGTGTGATGTCTTGTGGGAGAGAGAAATGATCAAGTTCCCTGTGGACAAGATTATGACATGGGGCTGGAGAGTTGATATACCCCTGAGGTAGGACAGTGAAAGTATATTACTGACCTTGTCAGCTAAAAGAAAACTGTTTCTGGTGGTCCTTACTAATAGCTATTGAGAAAAAAAAAATTGCCAGATCAATAGCTGCACTCCAGGTACCAGGGGATGTATTGATTTTCTCAAGCAATGGTACCATATCTGGAACAGCAGCTGCAATTGGAGTTACCACCTGGCTGAGTTTACAATAATCCACTGTCATCCTCCAAGACCCATCTGTTTTCTGCACAGGCCAAACAGGAGAGTTGAATGGGGATGTGGAGGGAATCACCACCCTTGCAACCTTCAAGTCCTTAAGCATGGCAGTAATCTCTGCAATCCCTGCAGGAATCTGGTAGTGCTTCTGATTTATTATTTTGCTAGACAGGGTTAGTTCTAGTAGCTTCCACTTGGCCTTTTCTACCATAATAACCCTCACTCCATGAGTCAGAGAGCCAATGCGGAGATTCTTCCAGTTGCTCAGTATGTCCATTCCAATTATGCACTCTGGAACTTGGGAAATAACTGCAGAATGGGTGTGGGGACCAACTAGATCCACTGTGAGAGAGACCTTAGCTAAAATGCCATTGATCACCTGACTTCCATAAGTCCCCACTCTGAGTGATCTTTTGGGTCCCCTGGATTAATGTCACTTCTGAACCAGTGTCTAATAATCCTCAAAATATCTGATCATTTCCTTTTTCTCAATGCACAGTTACCTTGGTAAAAGGCTGTTGGTCTCCTTGGGAAAGGCTTGGAGGAAGATTAACAGTATAAATTTGTGGCAGTGTAAGAGGGTCCTCCCCCAAAGGGACATGGCCTCCCCCTCATTCAAGGGGCTCTGGGTCTATAAACTTTCTCAAGTCTGGAGATTGATTAAGGGATCATGACTCTCTGCTTTTGTGATTCAAATTAGACTTCTGTTCACTTGACCTAGAACTCTTTTGCTTATACAGCTCAAACAAGAATTTAGTAGACTGCCCGTCTATTGTACTTCTAGGTACCCCATGATCTACTAGCCAGTGCCCCAAGTCTCTGCAAGTCATATTATTTTGACTCCTGTTTTGAGTCTTCTGTCCATTGTAATAGCCATGTCCACCTTGCCTTTGGCAATTAAGTGCTGCCACCTGGCTTCTGCCAACTCAGGATCCAGTCATCCCCATTGTGTTTAAGGATTCCAGCTCAGTGACAGCAGTTTGCACAGTAATATCTGGCCTACAGAGAAGGGCAATTACAGAGCTTTTCAGGGATGATGGAGCTAGTCTCACAACTTTATTTCTTACAGTTCTGGTAAAAGGTGCATCTTCTAGACATTTCTGGGGTGTATGAGCAGGCTTTACTTGATAGATCCACTCTAACACTCCAATCTCTCTAAGCTGTTGGATCCTCTCATCTTCATTATACCAGGGCAGGTCTGGCATTTCAACATCAGGTAATGCCAACCACCTTTTAATTCATGTTTCAGCCAACCATCCAAACTGTTAATGCCTTTTCTAATCCATCAAGCTAGAGATTGAGTGCTGAATCTCTGCTTAGTGGGCCCATATCCATAAATTCAGCCTAATCCAGCTTTATATTCCTCCCACCATTATCCCACACCCATAAAATCCATGGCCACACATATTCCCCTGATTTCTGTCTATATGAACTGGAAAACTTATGCAGTTGTTTTTGAGTATACTGTACCTCCTCATGGGTGACACTTTGTACCTCACGTTCTGGGGCCTGTTGGGACTTTAGTTATAGGTCTGGAAGAAAAGAAGGGTTGTGGGGGTGGATCATGAAAAGAATTAGAAGTATCTTCCAAGCCAAATGCTTCAGGGCATTCGTTTGCAGTTTCATCTGGTACAACAGGATTAATCACTCTAGGATTAATCCATTCATGTGGAGGTTGGATGGCCAACTCCTCAGGGCAGGCTGGAGGTGGGGTGGCTATGTCCTCAGGGCAGACTATTATGAGGTTATCTAGAAAAGACTCAGCAATATCTAGGGTTTCAACCTCTCCACTGCCATCATTATCAATCCATATGTCACCATCCCATATTTCAGGGTCCCTCTCCTTTCCAATCAATGCCCTTACTTTAATGGCAGACAGCAAGCAAGATTGAGATTTCAGTTTCTGAGTCTGATTTTCACAGATCTCAACTCTGCAGCTATAGAAAATAAGATTTTCCTTCAGGGCACTCAGAAACTTTTACATCTGTCATACGACCTGTAAGCTTCTCATTTGAAGCCTTCAGCTCATCCCTTTCCCTCCTCAATGTATACAGCATATCTAACTACAACCAGCCAACATTTCTATGTCTCCTAATTCTACAAAACTCCATAAAGGTGTCAAAAACATTATCCCCCAGAGGCTGGCTTCATATAAGTGAAGCATTAGAAGAAACCAATGGTGATATTTTGACCATCTCTTTTGCCAGTTCACCCCATAGATTGGCAGTGTTATTCTGATAATGGAAAACAGAGTCCTTAGTGCATTTGAGTCTAGTCAGAGCAGAAAACCAATCATGAAAACCCATTTTTAAGATTCTGTTTCTTAAGAACCACTCCCTGTACCAATCTGTATTAGCTAGGGTTCTCTAGAGAAACAGAATCAGCAGGAAATATCCATAAATATAAAATTTATTAAAGTGTCTCACATAACTGTAGGGGTGTAGGGGTCCAATATCTGCAGGGCTGGCCACAAGCTGGCAGGTCCGATGATGACTCTCAATGAACTCTCAGGAGAGGCTGGCTGGCTCAAGCAGGAAAAGTGATTATGTCTTTTGAATCCTCTTTAAAAGCATTCTGGTGATTAGATTAAGCATCACTCATTATAGAAGACAGTCCCCTTTGCTGATTACAAATGCAATCAACTGAGGACGTAGCCAACGTGTTCATGATTTAAGTCCATGAAATGCTCATAGCAACAGGCAGACCAGTGCTTACCCAATCAGACAAATGGGCACCACCACCTGGCCAAGTTGATGCATGAACCTGCTCATGACAGAGAGGAACAGAAGTAGCAAGAAAATTATTGAGAAAAAAGACATAGAGAAAAAAATATTAATATCATCTTTCATTATAGCTAACATTATTTTTTCTTTTTCATGCATAAAATGCAGGATCCCATATTACAATGTATATTAGCACCATGCATTGGTGAAGTACTTTTGTTTCAATCATAGCTAAGTTTTAATGAGCACACTAACTGTGTGTCAGGCACTATTCTAAGCTCTTAGCTGATTTAAATCTTCCCCATCACCTTTTGAGGTATTTCTGCAGTTTAGGAAATTGGAACCCACTGTAGTGATGATCTGGCAGTGAAAGGCCCAGTTCTCTGTGCACATCTAGACTGTAACACCTTCAAAGAAAAACAAACAATTTGGTTTCAGAACAGGTGTGAGTAGGTGGAGAGATTTTTTTTTTTTTTATGAAAACCCTTAACAACTACCAAAATTTTCCTACTGCTAAGGAACAGAGCTAAAATGGAATCCTCCTTTATCCATAAAAAAGTAATTTCCAATTTTGGGGTAGACAAAAACACTCAGGATTCGATTAAATGGTGATAAATTATGGCTAAAATTAAATTAGCCATCAGGGCACTTGAGTCTAAATTTTTATTGTCTTTCTTTAAAAATTGCTCTCGGTATTTTTCACAGGATTTTCACATTTTCTCAGGATCTTATTCATAGGAATGCACTTATATGGCAATTTAATCCTCCTCTGTTAGTTTTCACTTATCTAGCCAGATATTTGCAGAACAGTTACAATTCTTAGGTAAAACTCCGAATAAAATACCCCAAGTACAAAAGGTGTAATCCTTTCTGTCCTGCTTAACATTTATCAGAAACACATTTATTAAAATACAAGTTGTGCTGGTTTTAAAGGCTTTAGGTACCCTAGAAAAGCCATGTTTTAATCCTAACCCCATTTTGCAAGGACAGCCATTTTTACTAATCCCTATTCAGTATTGTGTGTTGGAAACTTTAATTAGATTATCTCCATGGAGATATGACTCAATCAAATGCGGGTATTAAACGTGATTAGATGGAGATGTGTCTCCACTCGTTCCAAGTGGGTCTTGATTAGTTTATTGGGATCCTATAAAAGAGGAGAATTTTTTTTGAAGAATGTCTTTTAAGAATAACAAGAAGGCCACAGCAGAGCCGACCAGAGCCACAAGACCAAGAGAACCACCGAGTCCATCAGCCAGTGACCTTTGGAGATGAGGAGAATGCCCCTGGGGGAGCTTCTTGAGGCCTGGAGAGGAAGTTAGCAGATGATGCCATGTCCGCCGAGTGCCTTTCAGATGAGAGAGAAACCCTGATGGTGTTTGCCATGTACCTTTCCTCTTGAGAGAGAAACCCTGAACTTTATTGGCCTTCTTGAATCAAGGTATCTCTCCCTGGATGCCTTAGATTGGACATTTCTAAAGACGTGCTTTAATTGGGACATTTTCATGACCATTCCATTTCTACTATATTGCATTCTGGCAGCTAGCAAACTAGAACATAAGTTTGATAACATCTAAACCTAAAAAAAAAAAGTGAAAGAAATGTATATATGGAAACACTGTGTACATGTCACACTTCTAATTATATGGAAGGCATTATTGTGTTTTAAGACTCATGCCTCCTAGCAGCCATACAACACCAACGCAGAGATGGCAGAGGGGTTTCAACTCATAACCAACCTATCAGTAGAGAATGGCAGTTTGAAGGACTGTGTTGAAAAGGATTGTAAGATTACACCTGAAAATAATATGCAAGACTATCATAGTTGCTTAATTAGGTTTTTCATGGTCACAGAGCAGAAGAGGGTTTGTGGCATGTGCCATGGGTTTGCCATTATTGCTACTCCTGATACTACCCTTTGGTAGTTGTTATCTGATTTAGGGCCAAGCATGAAGAGCAAAAATCAACGTTTGAGTGTTTCCATAAATACAAACAGGTCAGCAATGACCAGGTAATGGTAATTACAGCAGTCCCAGGAAACTGTGTCTTAGAAGATAGGTGTAATGCTCATTCTCAGAGAAATTAAAAGTTATCTGGTAGACAAAATGCTCCCCATATCTTCCAAACAACATAAGAGGGAGAGCAAATGAAATCAATGAACGAATTAGAATGTGAAAACAAGACTGTGAAGCAAGAATTTGTCTCTACCTTGTCTTTTACGAGCTCACCAAGACCACAGTATTCAGCGTGTTCCTAAGCTGAGCAAAGAAGACTTAAAATTATTTAAAAACAAAAGCATCAACAACAACCAAATCCTAGCTTTCTCACTCACAGAAACATAGCTACAAATCAACTCCAAAAGGCAGGTATTATTTTTGTGTAAGCCACCCAGGGGCCTGAAAAGATTCACTTGTAGCTCTTTTGGCTAACTCGCAGATAAAAAAAAACAAGCCAAGAAATAACACTTAACAGCAGAATGAGTAAAGCTGGGAGAGTTTTATTTCTGAAGGGAAATTGTTTAGTTCCAGTTATAATCTTTACTTCTTGGCAAAGAAAGATCCATGAGCTAAGTTCTCCAACTCCTTTAATAACGTAGGATGCAACCCATGCCATTGACTTATGGTGGCTATTTTATTTGGTAGTTGTGCCCAGAACCCACTAAATTTGCCTGTTCCAAGACCATTGACTGCCAAAGGTACTCACACTAGCTCAAAAGAACAAAGTAAGGCTGACTTCATGGGTATGCGACCTGTGTAATCGCACAGGACTTCACGCTTAGAAGGACATCATGCTTAATGTCTGCTTTTCCCAACTTAAAATTTTTATAATTTTCTGAACAAAAGGTCCCCACATTTTCATTTTGCTCTGGGTCCCACAAATTATGTAGCAGTTCTTGCTAGGGAGGAAGAGAGTAGACCTTAGGCCATCTGTGAGGGTGAATTTACATTACCACTGATAACTGTACTAAATGATTTATATAGAAAAATCAGACTTTTAGAGGTTTCCTCCTTATTTGTTCTCTTTTCAAAAATAGCCATCAGTAATGGGTCTCATCATCTACAAACTGATAATCACCTGAGTTTCTGAATTTACTTCCCCATTAGCTACCATGTAGTGGTTCTGGGTGTTTTGGTTTGTTTTTTCATTTGGTTTTGTTTTTATAGGCTTTACTAAAGATTTTAAATGGGGAAAAGAAGAGGATTTATGTTCCAGGTTTTGGGCTACCTGTTTCTTTGTTTTTTCCATTTTTCTTTGGGGTTGCTATCAATTTTTTTAAAGAAAAAATTTTGTATTATAAAAATATTTTAAGTAGTAAAATCATATAATGACAACCTTCCATACTAATCACATGAATTCTAAAATATAATACATTGCCAATTTTATTTCATCTGACTGTTCAGGAATCAACTTATATTGATTGACAATACTGTTAAATTTCCAGAAAATTTGTAAGCCTGTTGTTAAACATATCCATTATAAAAGTTTTAATTACAAAAACTTACAATTAGTGACATCATCAACATAGCGATGTAAGCAGCTACTACAAACCTCTCCCCAGAGATTCAAAGAAGAAAAGGACAATTCTAATTTGTTCAGAATTCTAGAGGAAGGTGTAGACTGGAGAAGCTTCCCACAAACACTGAATGAAGAAAGATAAATGTCTTTTCATTTGTAGGAAATGTCCACCCTGGACCAGCTGGTCCTCTCCGCTCCTCCTCACTCAGTCCCACACAGCAGGAAGCACACAGAAGCAGCAGCCAGGACCCCTCCCACCTCCAACCGGGGACACAGGCTATAAAATCTCTCACAGCAATAAGACAGATACCCCCACTATACTCAGACAGAGAGACCCAAGCCCACAGAGTCCCTATGGACTTAAGCCATGGGGGAGGACAGAATACAAAAAAGCAGTGTTTTAATTTGTTAATGCTGCTGGAATGCAATATAGCAGAAATGGAATGACTTTTAAAAAGGAAATATATTAAATTACAAGTTTACAGTGCTAAGACCATAAAGATATCCAAACTAAGACATCTAGGAAAGATATCCTGACCCAAGAAAAGCTGGTCTGGGAAGGCATATGGCTGGTGTCTGCTGGTCCTTTGGCTTCTGGTTTCAAAACAGTTTCCCAGGAGCATCTTCTTTCTGCAACTCCAAAGTTCTGTGAAAACTCTGAAGGTTTTTTGAAAATGGTTCCCTCTTGAAGGACTCCAGTAAGTGAACCATCATGAATGGGTATGGACACATCTCCATGGAAACCACCTAATCAAAAGGACCCACTCACAACTGGGTGGGTCACAGCTCCATGGAAACAACTTAATCAAAAAGATTCCACCCAGCAATATTGAATCAGGATTTAAGAACCTGGCTTTCTGGGGTACACAACAGTTTCAGACTGGCACAAGCAACAGGAGGAATTTCCAGAATGGAGGCTTAGGAAGGCAATGACAAAGTCTTTCCTAAAAGCAGCAAGCAGCCAGGCAGAAAATACCCAAATCAACTGTTTGGGGACTCAGGCAACAAGGGAGGACATTTCAAGGTCCAGGTCAGTGAGGGATGAAGAGTCTGAGAAAATGTGGAAAGAAACTGTGTTTCCAGCCCTGGATCCTGGTACTCATCGCCTACCCTTGAGGGAAACAGTGGGTGGCCTGATTCTTGCCTGTGGGATGGCTGCAGATGGGGGCAGCTGTGGGAATCCTACCCTACAACTACAGTGGGGTACACAGCCCCATATAGAGTCAGATTTTGGCTGGCAAAGTGAGTGCACAGGAACCCCCTACTTTCAGCCCTGCTTAGTCATATGTAGCCTGGGCTTCAGAAAGTAAACAGCTTCTGAGGACAATTAAATCACTGAATATCACCATCTGCTAGGGAGACTGCAAAGAACAAGGGAATATTACAGGGCTTTTCAGAGCCTCTCTAGACCTTATCCCAGACTGATTGGAACTGGCCTACACCCTCTACATGGGAATCTGATCCTATTTTGGTTTTGGCTGAGAAATACAGATGACCCAAATGACAAAGCTGTGCCCTAAATCAAACCCAGATATGGCTGGCCAGCAAAAAGCAGAGCACTCCTGGGCAAACTGCTGGCTGGAGAAGTTGAACCTCTCAGTCCCCGAGCCCGAGATCATTCCATGAGGGAGCCTGGGAATCACAAGACACATTGTGCCCACAGGCAAGGTCTTACCAAGGTGCCCCGTGCCCACCCCCTAACTATGGAGTCAGTGGCTTCCAGCACCCATGGAGAACTGCAGCCCCGATTGGATTGTTGCCTGGTTGGGTCCCACTGTTGCAGGCAGCTGCAATCAGGGAGAGGCTTGGTTGTGGGGAAGAGGTGTTGCTCTTGGAAAGTGCAGTCTGGCAAACTTCTTTCATACCCAGCCCATCACAAATTTCTGAAAATGTTTACATCTCCTGTGTGAGACCCTGGCCCTGGTTTGCCTGGGAATGACTGACAAATGAAGTGCCAAAGGAGACATTCAATGCAAACCCAAGCAACTACAAAATATTAGATGACTGAGGGAAATGAACTTTCAAAATAACCTTATCTGGATAATTGAATGCCAAGAAACCAACAAAAAATCACAAAGCACATGAAGAGGCAAGAAGATATCACCAAAGCAAATGATCAAATTAAAAATCTGAAGGAGACACAGATTTTGAAACAACTAATCAAAGTTGTCTAAACAAATCTCCTTCAATGAAGTTGGCTAAAGAGGTAAAGGATATCAAGAAGATACTAGAAGTGCTTAAAGAAGAATTTGAAAGAATAAATAGAAAAATAGCATCAGATCTTATGGAAATGAAAGGTACTGTAGACTAAACTAAAAATATTCTAGAGACACACACTAGCAGATTTGAAGAGGCAAAAGAAAGAATAAGTGAACTAGAGAACAGAGCAACTTAATTTGAACACACAAAAGAACAAATAGTGAAAAAGATGGAAAAAATTAAATTGGGTCTCAGGGAAATGATTTACAAAATGAAGCCCATCAATAGAAGAATCATTGGTTTCCCAGAAGGAGAAGTGAAGAGTACAGGGGTAGGAGGATGATTTGAGGAGATAATTGGGGAAAACTTCCCAACCCATATAAAAGATATAAATACGCATATCAAAGAAGCCCAATGAACTCCAAGTAGAATAGATCCAAATAGACACACTTAAAGACACATACTAACCAGACTGTCAAATGCTGAAGAGAAAGTGAGAGTCCTGAAGACAGCAAGAGAAAAGTGAATCACCACATACAATGGAAGCCATATAAGCCTAAGTGCTGACTACACATCAGGCATCATGGAGGTGAGAAGGCAGCGGTAAGATATATTTCAAATTCTGAAACAGAAAAATTGCCAGCCAGGAATTCTTTATCCAGCAATGCTGTCCTTCAAAAGTGAGGGAGAATTTAAAATTTTCAAAGATAAACAAATGCTGAGAGAATCTGTTAACAGGAGAGCCACCCTGCAAGAAATACTAAAGGGAGATCTGTCATATGACAGGAGAGAGAGGTCTGGAGGAGGGCACAGAAGTGAAGAGTACTAGTAAGTGTGCCAGTCTGAAGCTATCATGGACCCCAGAAAAGTCATGTCCTTTAATCCTCATTCAATATTGTTGGGTGGGATCTTTTTGGTGTTTCCATGGAGATGTGACCCACCTAATCATGGTTGGTAACTTTTGATTAGATGGTTTCCATGGAGATGTGTCTCTACCTATTCAAAGTGGGGTTGCTTACTGGAATCCTTTAAGAAGGAATTATTTTGGAAAAAACTTTAAAGCCAACAGAGCCAACAGAGCCTGCACAGGCAGAGACCATTGGAGATGAAGAAGGAAATGCCCCTGGGGAAGCTGTTGAAGAAGCCTGGAGAGAAAATTAGCATTGAGGAATTACTTGGACCTAACATACATAAATAGATTTTTGTCCCCCAAAACACCAGGATGTACATTCTTCTTAAGTGCTCTGGAACATTCTCCAGGAGAGATCACATGCTGGGGAACCAACCAAGGTCTTAATAATTTTAAAAAGATCGAAATTATTCAAAGCTTGTTTTGTGATCATAATGGAATGAAGTTGGAAATCAATAACTACCAAAGAACCAGAACTTTCACAAATATATATATGGAAGCTAAACAACACACTTTTAAACTATCAGTTTAAAAAAATGCAAAGAGAAATAAGTAAATATCTGGAGACTAATGAAAATGAGAATACAACATATCAAAACCTATGGGCTGCAAGATAGGTGGTGCTGAGAGGGAAATGTATAGCTGTAAATGCCTACATTACAAAGGCAGAAAGAATTGAAACCACAGACATAACTGAACAACTGGAGATAGGCAGCAAACTAACCCTAAAGCAAGGAGAAGAAAATAAATAACAAAGATTAAAGCAGAAATAAATGAATTGGAGAACAAAAAACATTAGAATCATTAAGACCAAAAGTTGGGTTTTTTTGAGAATATCAACAAGATTGACAAACCCTTAACTAAACTGGCAAATTAAAAAAAGAGAGAAGATACAAATAAACAAAATCAGAAATGAGAGGGGGATCATTAGCATGGGCCCCAAAGAAATTTTTAAAAAATCAAAATAGGATACTATGAACAACTGTATGCCAACAAACTAAACAACTTAGATGAAATGCACAATTTCCTGGAAATACATGAACAACCTATATATTCAAGAACAAATAGATGGCCTGAACAAATCAATCACAAGTAAAGAGATTCAATCAGTCATCAAAAACTTCCCTACAAAGAAAAGCCCAGTGACAGAGGGCTTCAAAGAGGAATTTTACCAAACATGCCATGAAAAACTAATACCATAAAATTTAAGAAACAGAAACACTACCTAACACATTCTGACTGAAGCAAACATCACTTTAATACCAAAAACTGGGTAAAGATGCTATAAGAAAGGCAAACTGCAGGCCAGTCTCCCTGATGAATACAGGTAAAAAATTCTCAACAAAATACTTAAAAATAGAATTCAATGGCACATTAAAAGAATTATACCCGACAATCAAGTGGGGTGTATTCTTAGTATGCACAGGTGGTTCAACACAAGAAAATCAATCAATGTTATACACCACATTAGCAAATTGAAGAGGAAACCACATGATCCTCTTGATTGATGTGAAAAAGTCATGTGAAAAAAATTCAGCATCCTTTCTTGATAAAAACATATCAAAAGGTAAGAATTAAAGAAACTTCCTCAACATGATAAAGGACATACATGAAAAGTCCACAGCAAGCATCACACTCAATGGTGAGAAACTGAAAACCTTTCCCCCTAACATTGGAAATGAGACAAGAATACCCACTGTGATTATTATTAAACATTGTGCTCGAAGTTCTAGCTAGAGCAATTAGGCAAGAAAAAGAATTAACAGGCATCCAAATTGGAAAGGAAGATGAACAACTCATTATTTATAGATGACATGATCCTGTATTTGGGAAATCCCGAAAAAAACTATGGCAAAGCTACTTGAGCTAATAAATAAATTCAGCAAAATGGTGGGATACAAGATTAATGTGCAAAAATCAGTAGTATTTCTATACAATAGTAATGACCAACTAACGGGGCATTTAAGGAAAAAAGCTCCATTCACAAAAGCAACTAAAAGGATCAATTTCTAGGAAAAAACTTAACCAAGGATATAAAGGACCTGTACATAGAAAACTACGAAATATTGCTAAAATAAATAAAAGAATTCTAAATAGGTGGAAAGACATTCCATATTCATGGATAGTAAGGCTAAATGTCATTAAGATGTTAATTCTACTCAAATTGATCTACACATTCAATGCAATACTAATCAAAATTTCAACAACCTACTTTGCAGACTTGGAAAAGTTCATTATTAAATTAATTTGGAAGGAAAAAGGGATTTTGAATAGCCAAAACTACCCTAAAAAAAGAATGAAGTGGGAGGAATTACACTTTCCTTCTTTAAAGCTTATTATTAAGGCACAGTGTCAAAACAGCATGGTATTGGCACAAGGATAGACATATTGATCAAAGGAATTGAATTGATAGTTTGGAAATAGACCCTCAGATCAAAGATCGATTGATTTTTGTGTTTGTGTGTATGCTATATGGCAGAGTCACATTTCATTATTTTTCCACGTGAGTATCCCATTACTGAAGCACCATTTATTAACAAAAGAATTTCTGTTTGTTTTTTGTTTGTTTGTTTTGCTTGTTTGTTTGTTTTTTGTGAAGTGCATGGACAATTGATTTTGACAAAGCCTCCGAATCCACTCAACTGGGACAGAATAGTCTCTTCAGTACATTTGTCTGGGAGAACTCAGTATTTATATCCAAAGGAATGTAAGAGGACCCCTACCTCACACCCTATACAAAAATTAACTCAAAAAGACCCAAATATAAGAGCCAGTACTATAAAACTTCTAGAAGAAAATTTAGGGAAATCTCTTCAAGACCTAATAATTCGAGGTAGCATCTAAAACTTTCCACCCAAAGCACAAGCAACAAAAGAAAAAATAGATAAATGGGAACTCCTCAAAATCAAATGCTTCTGTGCTTGAAGAACTTTGTCAAAAAGATGAAGAGGCAGCCAATTCAATGGGAGAGAATATTTAGTAACCATATATTTGATAAGACTTTGATGTTCAGTATTATATATATAAAGAAGTCCTACAACTCAACAATGAAAGAACACACAAGCCAATTATAAATAT
Source organism: Tamandua tetradactyla (assembly GCF_023851605.1). Taxonomy (NCBI): domain Eukaryota; kingdom Metazoa; phylum Chordata; class Mammalia; order Pilosa; family Myrmecophagidae; genus Tamandua; species Tamandua tetradactyla. The sequence continues at coordinate 93,091,559 of NC_135333.1, read as the reverse complement.
GCCAAAGATATGAATAGACATTTTTCCAAAGAGGAAATATAAATGGATAAAAAGCATATGAAAGACATTCAACTCCATCAGCTATTAAGGAAATGCAAATCAAAACCACAATGAGATATCACCTCACACCTACAGGAATGGTTGCTTTAAACAAACAGGAAGCTACAAATGTTGGAGAGGATATGGAGAAATAGGAACACTATTCACTGCCAGTGGGAAGGTAAAATGGTACAGCCACTGTGGAAGACAGTTTAGCGGTTCCTCAGAAATCTAATCATTGAGTTGACTACAACTCAGCAATTCTGCTACTCAGTATATACCCAGAAGATCTGAAAGCAGGGATGCAAACAGACATTTGCACATCGATGTTCATAACAGCATTATTCATATCTGCCATAAAATGGAAACAAAGCAAGAGTCCATCAGAAGAGTGGATAAACACAATGTGGTATATACATATGATGAAATATTATGCAGCAGTAAGAAGGAAGAGGTATTGATGCATGTGACAACATGGAAAAAAAGACAGACACCAAGGGCCAGATATTGTATGATTTTGCTAATATAAACTAACTAGGACATGTAAACTCAGAGTCTTAAAATTTAGAATACAGGGTACCTAGAGATAGAAGCTAGAGAATGGGGGGGCTTTATTGACACTCCTGATAATATGGCTTAATTGAAATGACTGATTTTCTTTATCATTCTCACATTTACATTGTAATGTTTTTTATTATTTCTGTCCTGTGGTTGTGTATGAATTAAAATATTATTTATTGTACAATAAAGTGAGGTATGCCTACACTGTTTCTGATAATCCTTCATAATTACACACACACACAAACATAAATACATTTTAAACATTATCTAAAAAACATTTACGAATCTTTCATGCTATGTTGCAGAAATAAATTTCAATTGTTGTCATTTCAACAACTTGAAAAAAAAAAAGAAACCTGTCATTGCATGCTCATGGTGTGGTGTTCCATGTTAGTCTGTTCCCTTTATTTCTTATCATGTGGAGATTAGATTTAGATTTAGGTTCATTTATTTTAGGAGGTTATGTTATATTTTTCCATTAGGAGGCACATAATGACTAATTGTCTCTTATGGTAAAGCTAGCAGCCATAGATGACTATTAATTATTTCCTTAGAGGTTGTAAACTGGTGAAATCGTACTTATATCATTCCTTTTTTATTTATTAGCTGTACTATTTCTGTAAGAAGAAAACTCCACTTTTTTTTTTTTTAATTATTCTGAGATGCACTTTGAATGTGTGAAAGGCGGGAGAAATGCTTGATTCTTTCCCTTTATTTACTAATTTTCAAAACAATGATTTTTACATTCAGTATGAACTCATAGATTTTTTGTGTATTGATTATGTTCCAAGCTACTGCAATTAATTTATCTATTGATGCTCGAATTACTCCTTCTTTGACTGGTAGAATTTTACTCAGGGTGACTCCTGAATAACACTATTTGTCTTTTAAAATTTCCCTTATTTGAGGCACATTTCCTCCCTCAGAACTGAAATCTCCATTTCCAACGAGGTCTGGTTCCTGTTAGTGAGAAACTATAACATGGGTGCTTGGAATACAGTCTAGATGGTTACTCATTGTTTACAGGCAGTGTCAGAGGATGTTTTTAAATAAAATACATCAGGAATTCATACAGGTTTAGAACTACATGGATTTTATATAACGTCACTGACTTTACACTTGTATCTATCTTCTCTTGTCTTTTAATAACCCTCACTCATTGTTATCCTTTAGTAACATATGACAGTCTCAGGATAACAAAATCATCACTACTACCAACACGATCACTTTAAAAGATATCCGATTGTTTTTATCTTGTTATAGAATATATTCTTCTAGGGAATATACAATTAACTTATTTTTAAGTCACTTGAGATATTTTCTGTCTATTGTTTGTCAACAGTATATATATTTAGGCTAATTTTTAAATTTTATTTTGTACTTTAAGTATTGCTTTAAAATTTTTAATTATATTTCATAATTATGTAAAATATTTAAATGGCTACAAAGTCATATCTATAAAACAAGGTATAGTTATACTTCTATTCCTGTCCTTGCCACCTTAAACTCTCTCCTACAACTATAGGTATTTTTTAAATTAAGATTGATCTTTTCTTAAATATATATTTTCTTTGAAACACGGTATACCCAACACATGTTTTTCTCTGCCTTGCTTTTATTCACCTAGCAATAGATCTTATGCTGGTATATAATTGCTATTCCTCATTTCTTTACACAGCTTCACAAAGCTCCACTATGTGGTTTTATTAAATCCAGGTTGAGGTTATTCATCTAATCCCCTATTGATGTACTTAGGTTCTTGTCAATTTAGGGGTATACAAATAGTGCCGTAATTAAGAGCCTATGCTTCACTTCAGAGTCATGATAGAGTAATAGGGTTCATTTACTCTCCTCCCTTAAATACAGATGAATTTTATGAAACAACAGACTTAATACAGCAGACAATAGGCATAGCAACAATGATCCATGAGAGAAGGGAAACAAGAGTCGAGGCCTGAAATTACCCAACTTATTGCCTGGGGAGAGTTACCAGGTTGCAATATGGGATGCCAAAGAAGTTAAAATATTCATGAAAGTAATGGAAAGGAAGGACTTTGCAAGAAAGATAAGAGAGAGGGAGAAGGAAAGAGAGAGAAAAAGAGAGAGAGAAAGTCTGGACAGCTGAATAGGTTTTCCCCTTAAGGTTTTATTCAAGCGTTGATCTATGTATGTATATGAGGAAAACTAAGATGGGGGAAAAAAAGAAAAAGAACATGAGAAAGGAGAAAGTAGAAAAAATTCCTTAACTTCACCCAGAGCTGGGAATAGTTTATGTTCTTAGCAGCCAGAATGGAAAAGCCAGACAATCACAGGACATTTGGTAGAGTCCTCAGAAGGATACTGCCTTAGTAGTGAGGTTCAAATTTACTGTCTATTGACTGCTACTCTGGACATACTTCAACAAAACATAAAAGTGAGTACCAAGAGGACAGAACTGATTCTAAGTAACTTAATGAAGTCAAAGAGTATTTGAAGGAATACAACACACCCAAAGACAAAGATCTCATAATAGCATCAAATAAAAAATATTCTGACAAAAACACAAAAAATGTACACTCAAGGTGGCTTGAGGACACATTGTAAATTAAGTGATTAATTCATAGCTGGAATGTAAAGAAGCAAAAAAACAAAACAAAAGAAAGACCCATAACCTGCAGAAAGATCAATATTAATAATGGTAAAAAGACGAGAAATAACAAAGGTGATTGAATTAGCAAAGAACATTAAACAGCTATTATAAATATGCTCCATATGTTCAAGAAGAATGACATAATGATGAGAGAAATGGAAGATATCAAAAGGACCCAAATGGAGCTTCTGCACATGAAATACATAATATCTTAAATGAAAGAGACAATGAGATGAAATTAAGAGCAGATTAGAAATTACAAGAAAAAATCAATGTAATTTAAGAGGAAACAGCAGACATTATCCAAATGAAGCACAGAAAGAATAAAAAAAGAAACAGAGAATAGTAATGAGTAGCACAATATTGAGCCATTTAACAAGTGTAACTGGAGTCCTAAAAAGAGAGGAGGAGGCATAAAACATATGTGAAGATATCAGGGTGGAACATTTTCCCAATTTGAAAAAGACTATAAACAAAAAGTTCAAAGAAATAAAGTAGAATAATATAATGAAAGTCATTGCAAGGCACATTGCAATCAAATTGTGGAGAACCCATGCCAAAGAGAAAAGTCTTAAAAATAGAGAAAAAATAGACCTATTTTAAAGAGAGTATCAAAGACAAGCATTCTGGCAGAACTCTCATCAGAAACTAAGCAGGACAGAAGACAATGGAAGAGACTACATATTTTGGATGGAATGCATAGTGTGTGAATAAAACTGTTTTTAATACAAGAAGACAATGAAAGAACATATTTAAATTACTCAAAGAAAAAATACTGTAAATTGAAAATTTGTAACCAGCAAAATAAACAGTCAAAATTTAACGTGAACCTAAGACCAACCTAACCTGACAGAATTTATCGCTAACAAATCTGTAAGGTAAAAATAGTATTAAAGGAAGTTCTTCAGGAAAAAGGGAAATAATACAGGGTAGAAATTTGTATCTACAAAAAAGAATAAAACACTCTAGAATTTGTAAATATGAAAAAACATTTTCTCATTTTAATTCTTTTGAAAATATGGTTTAAAGCAAAATAATACATAAACATGAGGTTTTTCACATGTAAATTATAATATAATAATCTATGATGTTAGCTAGTGATTAAGCTTCATTTTTTCCATTTCAATATCAAGTTGTCCCAAAACCATTTATAGGAAAGGCTATCTTTTTCCTTATACTGCAGAGCAACTTTGTCATAAGTCAAGCAACTATATTTGTCTGGGTCTATTTATTTTTTATTTGTGCCAATATCATGCTGTCTTAATTACTGTAGCTTCATAACCATTCTTGATATCTACTAGTTTAAATCTTCTAGTTTTGTTCTTCTTCATGATTACTTACTTTTTTTTACTTTTTATATTTCCATAAATTTGAGAATCTGCTTGTCAATTTTATGAAAACCCTCCTGAGATTTTTATTGACATTGCATTATTCTATAGATTTATTTGTAGAGAACTGCTGTCTTAAAATTTTGAAACTTTCAATCCCTTAACATATATATATTACTTCATCTATTTAGAGCTATGGTGAAGAATTTTAAGAATGAGAATGACATGATCAGATATACTATTGAAAAAGATAACGTTAAGAGTAGGGTGAGGGCGGGCCGCGGTGGCTCAGCGGGCAAAGTGCTTGCCTGCTATGCCGGAGGACCTCGGTTCGATTCCCGGCCCCAGCCCATGTAACAAAAACGGAGAAACAGAATACAATAAAACAAGAAAATGTTTAAAAATGTTTCCCTTTCTTCCTTCCTTCCTTCCTTCTATCCTTCCTTCCTTCTCTCTGTCTTTCCTTTAAAAAAAAAAAAAAAAAAAAGAGTAGGGTGAAATATAGGAATATAAATTTCAATACGAGACAGAAATAACAGTAGTTGATGGTATCCAAAGTGAAATGAAGCTGCAGATCACTGGAGTTAAAGGAGAAAATTATGAATGAATGATTCATATGGCCAGGACAGGTTGCGTAATTTGTGGGGATTAAGAAAAAATGAAATGTGATGCGCTTTGTTCAAAAGGCAGGGAGAAAAAGTGTCATTTAAGGCACTAAAATATAAAGCTAACACCTTTTAAATATTCTATTACTTATAAAATGCAATAGAGGCAACAGTGATACATGAGTAACAAGATAAACTTGCAAATTACAAAAATATGTTTAGGTGGAATAATTTCATATAGCATAATAGATAATACTACTAAGTGAGATCTTGATTGATCATATGGTTTTCTGTCTCACTTTTCTGCAAATTCATTTGTACTTTTAATAACTTCCTTTTCAGTGACTTCAGTTGCTCCTGGAAAATGCAAGAGCACAAATAATTTTGATACTCTAATATTGGGAGGTATATTTTTCTGAGGCAACTGTTACTGGAGTTGTTGAGAATATTTTATAAACAGTGACAAAATTGGATAAGTTTCTGATCAACTATTTCAAAATAGAAATCAGTACAACTAAGAGATGATGATTCTCATGGAATAATTTTTTTGTCATTTATTTTGGTTCTTTATTTGATCAAGGTGATGTAAAAATTTGAAAGTAAATAGAGACGTGAACATGATTTTAAAAAGACAATTTTTTTAAGTGAGGAGTCATTGTCTAAAACAATAAGGAAGGAGATGGTCAACGCACATATCAATAAGTATACTGGTCTGATAAGACATAGAATATTTGCCATCTAGGCAGATTACTCAGATGACTAAAAACCTCTTGTAGTTTCTCACTAAGAGCAAACAAATAATGCAGTAAACATTGTCATTTTAACAGAATAAAAACTAAATTCTTCTTCTCTTGAAGATATATGTGATAAGAAAACTATTAAAAATCTTTTGAAACTATAAAATCTTAGCCAACCATAACCACAACCAATAAAATTTACTTTCAACAAGACTTCTACAATTTCCTATATCCATGGATTTTGTCCCATATTTCCTGTTTCTCATTCTGCAACAATCAGTTATTTTACTTCAGGGGAAAAAGTACTCTCTTTTTCCTTAACAAAAACACTTCCTGCATACTTTACATATTTAAATTACAAAAAAAGATCTTGAAATCAGTCTTCAAGCCAACAGTCTACAAAACACAATTCTTTATGCTGTTGTTGCTTTTTTTCCTTTTTAGTGAAAAATAACAAATATACAAAAAAGCAATAAATTTCAAAACACATCACAACAATTAGTTGTAGAACAGATTTCAGAGTTTGGTATGGGTTACAATTCCATAATTTTGGGCTTCTATTTCTAGCTGCTCTAAGACACTGGAGATGAAAAATATATATAATGATTCAGCAATCATACTCATTTGTTTAAAACTACCTTCTCTGTTTAACTCCACCATCACCTTTGATCTTTCTCCCAATCCTTAGAGGTATTTGGGCTACAGTCATTCTAACTTTTTCTTGTTGAAAGAGGCTGTCTATAATATGGGATGGGGATGGAACAAGCTGATGTTCTGGAGCGGCTGGCCTCTCTGAATTTCAGGATTTATCTGGTCCAGGGACTTATCTGGAGGTTGTAAGTTTCTGGAAATTTATCCTAGTGGAACCTTTGTAGGATCATATATTATGCCCTAGGTGTTCTTTAGGATTGGCAAGAATGGTTTTGGCTGAGGGTTGGCAAGTTATGGTAGACTGCAATGACTAACTGAAGCTTGAATAAGAGGGACCTCCAGTGTAGCCTCTCAACTCTATTTGAACTCTCTCAGCCACTGACACATTATTTGTTGCACTTCTTTTCCCTGTTTTGTTTAGGATGGCATTGTTGATCCCACAGTGCCAGGGCCAGACTCATCCCTGGAAGTCATCTACCACATCATCAGAGAGACTTTCACCCCTGAATGTCTTGTCCCATGTAGTGGGGGAGGGCAATGGTTTCATTTGCAGAATTGGGCTTAGAGAGAGAGAGGCCACATCGGAGCAACAAAAGAGGTCCTCTGGAAGTAAGTCTTAGGCATATCTATAGTTAGGCTAAGCTTCTCTGCTACATATATAAGCTTCACAAGAACAAACCTCAAGATCAAAGGCTTGGCCTATTGATTTGGGTGTCCCTAAAATTTGACATGGTATCAGGGGTTTCCCTGGTGGTAGAGTTTAGTAGTTCCATATTTTTTCTTCCATCCCTCAAGGGACTTTGCCAAAATGTTTGATTATCTGCTTAATATATGCTGGGATGTATCCAAGTATTACATTAAGCTATACAGGATTAATGGTCCTCATTCTTATTCTGGGTTCCCTATATTTGGATTGTTTAAATGATCTATCCAGACAAAGTTTGAGTTAGGTTATGTGCTACATCATGGAATATTTTTTCTAAAAAATTTGCCTTTATACAAATCATTTTCATGTAAGTCTAAATTTAATTTTAAATATAAATTCATGCAATGCCATTTTAACAATTCCTTTGACATTTTCTGTAAATTGTAGAGGTAATATGAGAAACTGAAAGTGGTTTTTTGATTTGTAAGTAATTAAAAGGAATTCTGTCATTGTATATATATATATATATAGTCAATTATATGAAAAAATTAACTTTATCATTGTTTTCCTCATTAATAATTGTTTCATTTAAACCCTTATGTGAGAATTTTGTTCTTTTCTGTAGTATAAAACAATCTTAAATTTTAATTTCTATTTCTAAACCTGTGAATATTTATTTGCTTAGCAATACTGCAGCAATTTTCAAAACCAGGGATTCTAAACTCTTCGAAGAATTCTAATGTCTCTGATGTGGTTTATTGCACTATCCATGTATTTGCTTTTATTTTTGTCATAATTTGCTGACAAACTCATTGCAGGGGCCAGCTGTTTAGCATACATTTTGCCTATTGTGCCCATGGGCCTAAGCCTGTGTGTATGTGTATGTGAGTGTGTGTATGCACACATATGTGCATGTACATCTGCTGTCTACTGGTGTACTTTCTCTTCTCATATACATGCTGTGTTCTTCCCTTGAACTTTACTTACAAAACTCAGGCTCAGTAATAAACTTATTAAGAATTTCAAGAAGGAGACAGCAGAACATTAAACCAAGTGGCAGGGCCCCTTTTGCAGAGGTCACACGCCCATGAAGCTGACCCTGCACATGGTACTGTTGTTATCCAGGATGGTGGTTCAACTAGCAGGGCTCAATGACCATGTGGGTGTGTCTTGAGAGAAAGCAATGATGAGAATGATTAAGGCTAAGTCGAGTTGAATGACATGAAGTTAATGAGGTAAAGAGGGGTACACTATACTTTGTAAGCACCATTGGAAACCAGGGATCACAGACTGGATTCCCTGCATGGGAGTACATGAAGATGGGAGAATGCTCATACCTTCATAAGAGAGTTGCTAGAGAGTGGCCAAGATGTGATGAGACCACTCAATGAAAAGGCTCAGGATAAAGAGTACTCATGAAACAGGTACTCCAGAGGACAAAAGTTATAGAGGAAAGGAATGTGTGAGAATATGGGCCAGAGGAGAAGAAACATAGAAAAGAGTTTAGGATTAGATGTTGTTGGTATCTTGAATTTTAGGAGATCATACTTTGGGCAAAGAATAAAGATGTCAAGAGGATGAATAGTAGAATTTGTGATTTTCTGATAACCATGGCACTCTGGTGTTGGTACAGTATAGTCTTTACAGCTTGAGCCTTATGGTGGTGTCTTGAACATTGGGTTAGGCTTTGTGATAGCGCCATATGGAACAGATATAAAAACCTAAAGTGAAGACTGTAGTCTTCTCCTTGACAATAATTCCTAGAGAATTGTTAGCACCAGATAATTTTACATCAGTGTATATGGTAATAACATGCTAAGGGTAATCAAATTATTAAAAATGCCTATACCTGATACGTGATTCAACATATTTTTAAACAAAGGCAAATTCAAGGCAAACTAAATAGCCATGCAATAGAAGATTGGTTAGCTAAATTTGGCACAACAGTAAGAAGGAATTAGATACAACGTATAACTTTATATCTCATCGCATAATAGTGCATCATTTAAATGGAGTATTAATGGTGTGGAAAATAGGCATTGACATGGGGAAAACTATGTACACAATAATAGAAAAAGCATGATACCAATTTATATTAAAGAAAATGTATCTATATAAATAGATAAAAGACTGGAAATAATACATCTACATATTTACAAGGGATACCTGTGGGTGATGGGTAGGGATATTTTAGTTTTCTTCTTTCTACTTTTCTGTATTTTCTTCAAGACAGGGAATATTTAAATAATTAGATACTTCATATTTTTTATTTTTTATGTAAATGGTGTTATCTGCCCTTTAGCGGAAGTTCTGCCTTTGTAACATTGCATTTGCTCATTTACCAGTAATACGGGATGAACCTGAACTATCATTAGGCTGAAAGATCACCATGGACAGTAATTTGAAATTTGTTTTATTAAAATACCTACTTACCCTTGATTTATTTTTAGTTCTGTCCTAATTTCTTTCAGGTACATAGTCTATCCTAATTCGCATGAATAACAATCTGTATGAACCTCAGAGAGCACTTCTATACTACTTTATGTTTTGAATTGCTCTGAGTGGACAAAAGGTATCTTAGAAGGTAGTATTGCTCTAATTCTTAGTCCTTTAAAACAAGCAGAGGCTAAGTAACAATAATTAAATCTAATTTCCTTTTGGGCCCCTTTATTAAACAACTGAGTGTGTCACACCTCAAGAGAGAAGCAGAAGGGATAATGGGCTGGCACTTCAATGTAAACCTTCTCTCTCTTATTATAATCACTTTACACTGTTTTCTTGAAGCAGAGCAGCATTGACTCAAGAAATGATAGGGCTGTAAATGAACAATTTAATTAAAACAGCTGTTTATTTATTGGTCTGTCCTTGAGAGGACTTAAGGGTATCTTATTATTTTAAATTAAAGTAACCCCAAATACATCATCTGAACAGAATAGAGACGCCATTGAACCTGGTGTTCTGAGACCGGGAATTGCACTTTGAGGTTTCCTTTGCCTCTTTCCCCTAGAGTTGTCTCTTTGGAGTCCCTAGCACCTTTCTTCAGTTCTCTCCATTGTTATGGAGAACTCTAATACCATTTTCATCTGAAAAGAAAACTACTCAGATAAGAAGGGGCCAGTAGCATTGGGCTGGCCTAGAGGATGAATTGAGGAAGGGGGAAAAACATGCTCTTTTCAAACATCTATTATTAGACACAGCCTATTGATTTAGGACCTTGTCTCTAGAATGCCCCTAGTAACAAATAAGTAAATTACAAGTAGGGGTTGACACATTAACATATTACACCCATAACACTTCATCAAGGACAATTTCACTGTCCTAATTAGCTGTTAACACAAAGCTAGACTTCTATGCTGTTAATGCTGCACAAAGACAAACACACACACACATTGAGCAGCTCTGAACCCCCAGCCCAATACATAGCACATTGAACACAAACTATCCACTTAATATGTATTTTAAATAGATGGGCAGAAGAGGAAACTTGTAGCTGTAACTTGTTTTATGAAGGGAGCGGGTGGCGGGTGTGGGTTCTGGATTAAAACTACCAAGGATAAAAAGTTTTGAGGAGAGGATGGAAAATCCATGCTCTGTATTTTCAGTTTCATTTCTCAATCACTAATTTTCAAGTCCCCAAAAATGAAAGTGAAAATAGGTGAAATGTAGCCTGATTTGGAATATGGTTTTCTCAATTCATTGAGTTTTTAACTGCTCAGCTATATTGTCTTAAATTATTTGGAGGTAGTAAGGAACCACATAAATACTCAATCACAATATCTAAGAACAGTTTCTGCCTCTTATTTATATTTATTACGATAATGGAGCTTTTAAAGGATTTTGGAAGGGGTAGGAACACAATGGTAATTTTTGTATTTTATGTTTTTCTATCAGGATGTCAAATTCTAGTATTTATAATAACACAGCATGGAAACTTACAGGGGCCTGTTTTCAAACCTGGAGAAATCCTAGTACTCCTCACTCCCGGATATATTTATTTACATATTATAATTAGTATTTTTAAAAGAAAATCTATCAGAAAGATAGGAAAATTTCAGGGTCAAAGCCAGAGGTCTTACACAGTTCTCCCCTGATTGACTTAACCGGTATAGTTCAAACAGGTCCCAAACCCAGAAAATAATAATTAGACCTAAGTGATCCACTTGGATGGAAAGAAAAAGTAATTTTTTTGGCATCTCCCCGATCGTCTCAAGTTTATTAAATAAATAAGAAAATGGGGGAGAACTATTTCAGAAGCCGATTCTGCCACTAGATTCGAACTAGAAATCGAACCTGGGACTTTGTGTAAGTGCTGACAAAGGAAAGGGCGACTAAGGAAAACAGCCGGGTGGAGGCTCTGAACAAACCCGGGAAGGGCAGGGAGGAAGTCTTTGGCCAGCGAGACCCTTTTTCTTGGCTTTCGGAGGCTCCATTTCCCCGCGGTCTCCTCCCGGAGTCACCGGCCGGGCTCCTCACCGGGAGGCTGGGATTGCCCGACGCAGCGCCGGGTGGGGGAGAGAAACCGCCGGGCAGGAGATGACAGAGAGGGCGACGTGACGCGGCTGCATTTACCGGGTTCGGAGAGCGTTTCCCCGGGCAAAGCTGCTGCTGTTGTCCGGGGTGCTGAAAAGCCAGGAACTTCCCGGGAAGCAGCGGCCACTTTTCTCTCCGAGGAGTGAGGTGTGGGTGTTTCAGGTTGTGCACCTGCTAAGCCCACCTTGTCCCTGGGCTCAGAGGTTCTTCCCAGACACGTCTCTGTTCAACCTCGCGCTTCCGGAGATGAACTGGGGAGTCAGGGGCTGACCATAGCTGGGCACACCAGGAGGGATCCCAAGGTGCTCCTTCTCTGCCTACCCCGGCCAGGCTCACGGCCGCGACCCCGCCACCTGCGCTCAAACTCTTGCAGCCCGGGAATGCGTGTGCTGGCGGGCTGAGCGCCACGGAGGGCCTGAGCAGAGGGTGGAGGGTGCTAGGGTGTGTGTGTGTGGGAGAAACCGACTCTAGTCCGGGGATTGGGGAGGGTTGGGGTGGAGGCGAGAGTGAGCAGGGCATGCGCAGTTGGGCGGAGGAGGTGGAGATGGCCAGGGGAGGCGGGGGGACTGCTGTTTATTTGCAGCTGGGCCAACTCCGCGGCGCAGGCGGCGGCAGAGCGCGGGGCGCCAGAGGCGAGTCCAGCTGCCGCCGCACCATGCCCAAGCTCACCCCCGGGCAGCCGCCGCGCCCTGCCGGGGCCCGGGGAGGGGAGGATGCCAGACAGCCGGGAGAAGCCAGGACAGCGGTGGCGGCGTGATGGTGGTGACAACCTCTGCCCGCGGCGGCGGCGGCGGGGACCGCGCGCCGTCCCGGCGGCGGGGCTGCGGGCTCGCGCCGGCTGGGGCCGCGGCACTACTGGCCGGGGCGAGCTGCTTGTGCTACGGCAACTCCCTGCGTGGCGAGTTCGTGCACGACGACGTGTGGGCGATTGTGAACAACCCCGACGTGCGTCCCGACGCCCCGCTCCACTGGGGCATCTTCGCCAACGATTTCTGGGGCAAGGGCATGGCCGAGAACACCAGCCACAAGTCCTACCGGCCGCTCTGCATCCTCACCTTCAAGTGAGCCCTTCACCTCGCCCTGGCCGCCCCCTCGCCCGCCGGGCCGGGAGAAGTTGCCGAGCTGGCTGGGCCAGCCGTTTCTATTTCTCGCCGCCGGGTCTCTCCACGCCTCCCTCCCCTCCGGGCTGGCTGGTCACTTTCCTAATCTGGTCGCAGCTCCCGCATCTCTGGGCCCCTGGGGTGATTCGGGAAGCACGAGCTGGGGAGTTGGGAGCGAGTTTTTCTAGTGTCTGCGCTCTCGGCCAGCTTTTCTCTCGGGGCAGGGTTGGGATGGGACTGGCGGAGCCGCCTCCGCATCCCCTCAGCCGGACCCGAACTAAGTGAGACCACGCTGGCCGAACGGGCTCGGGAGGTGTAGAGGGGACTTTGTTGTTTCCTAGTTGGGAATTTCTGAGAGGCTGTTGGGCAGCTTTGCAGATGGGGAGTGCGTCAGCCTCAGTGGGGTCGCGTTCCCGTGAGACGAGGCGGGAACCCTGAGCTGCTAGGGCTGCTTGGGCTTTGGGGAGTTGCAGGGAAGGGAACAGAGGAGCCCTCCCCGTTTCCCACCCCATCCCCCATTCTGCGCCCTTGTTTGTTCCCCAGAGCCCATTCATTCCGGCAAAACCGCTCTAGATCGATATTTATACGAAGCAAAGAAACGCAGAAGCGTAGACTCCTCCGCGGATCCAAGAGTCCCAGCCGAAATAGTTTACCTTTTCATTTATAACCTCGGAGTCATGATTCAGCATTTCTGGTGTGAATAAAGTGAAAGGGGATCAGAGACTACGCAGGTTTGGTAGAGTGGAGTATTTTCTTGAATTTAAAAAGATCTGGCTCCAGACGATACAGGAGAAGGGCTGAACTGAGGGAAGTACTGTGTTATATCTCATGAGCTCGACTTCAGCCTCTTATAATTTGGCTCAGGATTTAGGCTTCTTTTAACGTGGCGGACAAAACTGCTGAACTAATATTGGTTCTCTATCATCCGCGTCTTAAACCTTTTCCAGCGGGTGTAATAAGAACCCGTCTTTATGTAATGACCGTTTGAGCTGCTCCAGCTAGGAGGCCGCGGTCTCTTGACAGGTGACTCTGATGAAAAGGAAACCAGATCAATTGGCAACAATTTATGGGGGCTTCTACTTAGCTCTTCCACTGAAAGTTTAACATTTTAAGGAGGGCGAGGAAATGCATATTTGACTCTGCAAAGAATACTTTAGAAACATTTGTCTTCTTTGAAATTTGTTCTGGTTTTCAGCTGGAAGGTAGCCTTGGGTAGTGAGCGAGAGTTGCTCAGTTCTTTCAGTTTTCCAAATGTTTCTTAAAATCTCCTTGGATGGCACAAATATAAATGTTTAACCTCTAGATCTAGCTGTATTTCCTTTATTACAATGAGGATTGTTTCTGAGAGCATGAGGTGTTGTGGACGCAACAGCCAAGGAGCACTTTAAAAGGTCAGGGTCAAATGCCAGTGCCTCATGGTGGGGGTTGGATAGGGCATTTAAAAAAATGCTTTTTTTTAATTGATGTAGGAGATTGCAGGGGCAGAGAGAGCTGGAGGAAGGAAGTGGGCAAGGAGACAAGGCCATTAGGAAAAGAGTAAATTAGAAGGGATTTGGCAGAGGAGGAGCAAAGGAAAAGGAGAGTTTGCCCCCAGTGGGAGGTAAGCAGTAGGGGTGGATAGGGGAGATGGGGATTAGGGAAGAAGAGGATAACCAAGACTCATCACCTGTAATAACTGATGCCAAAAAAGCAGTTAGCTTGGTGCCTAAGATGCATTGCTCATTGTGTATTGTATCTTTAATGGCTAGTTAAGTCACCATTTTTTTTTTTTTTTTTTTTTTTTGAGAAGGTTGAGTTGCAAGTCTGGAGAGCAGCACAGATCTAATTTGAAAGGGAATGGGGTACCTCTTTAAAAAGGTTTTATTTTGATCAGCCCATATGAGCAGAGAAGCTCATATAAAACTGTGCAGCTCTATACAGTCAGCTGAGGTAAGTCATGCCTTCCAGTGCAATAGCATTGAGCTGGACAAGTATGACAGAGGACATTGGTGACATTAATGTCATCATTAATGATGACATCATGATGACCACATAACCCTAAGGATTGTTGCAAGGAAGGACAGAAAGCCACATTTATTCACTCTTCAGTGTGAACCATGCATTGACTTAGGCACTTTAGGTAGATTGTTTTATGGCTTTTATTTGGGTAGATAGTGAAAATGTGGTTAAAGTGGCCTTTTAAAAATTTGTAATCTCTTTTAATTGTATTCTCAAGTTCTGTTGTTTGAGCAGAAATCGTTGAGATTTAAAACCCATTTTAAAAAACCTTTTTGTTTTTCTTCAGATAATAGTACATTCCCATGCAGTTTTAAGAAGTACAGAAAATAATACAGAGATCCGGTGTACCAAACGGTACCACCTCAGGCGATAGTTCAATACCACAAATAGGAAATTGGCACTTGAGACACTCCACAGACCTTATCAAGTTTCACCACTTTTACAAGCACTCATCTGTATGCGTGTATTTAATTCTTTGTAATTTTGTCACAGGTGGATTGGGTGTGACCACCACCACAGTCAAGTTACAACAATTTTGCTCAGGTTGCGTTTCCCTGCTATGCCAGACACCTCCCTTAGCAGCCCCCTCCCAGCAGCCACTAACCTGTTCTCCATCTCCATAATTTTATTTCAGAAATGATACACAGTGGAATCATACAGTATGTGACCTATTGAGATAGAATTTTTCCACTTAACATAGGAAAGTTGCATGCATCAGTAGTTCGTTCTAGTTTACTGCTTAGTAGTATACCATGATGTGGTTAGACATAGTTTGTCTAACCATTCACGCATTGAAGAGCATCTGAGTTATTTCTAGTTTGGGGCTATTACAAATAAAACTGCTACAAATATTCATGTACAGATTTTTATGTGAACACAAGTTTTAATATCTCTGGGATAAATGTCCTGGAATGCTATTGTGGGTCATATGGTACTTGCATGTTTAGTTTTTAAGAAAATGCCAACCTGTTTTCCAGACGTTCCCACCAACAGTATTTGGTGTTGTCATTATTTTTATTGTAGCCATTTTGATAGGTGTATTATGATAGCTCCTTGTGGTTTTACTTTGCATTTCCCTAAGGTATAATGACCATGAGGATCTTTACATGTGCTTTTTTGCCCTCTGATACACTCTTCAGCAGGATATATCTGCATGTCTTTTGTCCATTTTCTTAATGAATTGTTTGTTTTTAACTATTGAATTTTGAGGGTTCTTCCCAAACTCTAGATACAAGTCCTTTGTCATATTTCTGGCTGATACGTTTTCTCACTCTATAGCTTTTCTTTTCATCCTTTCCACAGAGTTTTTTTTGCAGTGAAAAAGTTAAACTGATTTAAAAAAAATTAAAGTAAATGTATTATCTCTGATACATTGAATCAGCATCACACATTGAGAGTGAGGAATTCCGTTAGAACAAATATAATGCTTGTTGCTTGTATAGAAACTAATTACTAGTTTTCTCAAATAAGAAAGAGGTTAGAAGTAGAAAGTAGGAAATGTATTATCAGAACATCTAATTTTACCTGTTTTGGGGACTGGGACAGTGAAGGCAGTTTGCCAAGATGCTCTGACTGTATCCTATACCAGTTCAGCTGACATGGAACTCTGGTTCTCAGAATTCCCTTGTCTTAGAATTCCCAGTGACTCTGGGTTAGTTAAAAGTGCCGTTCCTAATCAGTAAACAAGTGAAAGCCTACTCAACAAGAAATAACTAAAGACTTTTCCATGTTAAAGATGGGGGAAACTAAGTCAAGTTAAAACTTCATTCAGTCATTTCTTCCACAAATATTTATAAAGTAATCCTTAAGTTCAGGCACTGCTTCAGGCACTGGAGATAAGAATGGTGAACCGGATGGACAATGCTTCTGCTTCCAGGAGCTTCCGTTTTCTTAGGGAGAAGAGGGAGTCAGACAATAAACAAACACATAAATAGTTGAGAAAATATCAGGTAGTGATGAATGCTATGTTGAGAATTAAAACCATGATAATGTAAAGAGACTAGTGGCAGGTGGCAGGCAGGGCCTCTAATTTAAGCTGATGTCTCTTTCAAGGTCTCATGCCAATGCAAAAAACATTTGTTACAGGCATGTTCTAGTTTGCTAGCTGCCAGAATGCAACACACCAGAGACATATTGGCTTTTAATAAAAGGGATTTATTTCGTTAAAAAACTGTGGTTCTTCAGGGCCGGCTGCGGTGGCTCAGCAGGTAGAGTTCTCGCCTACCATGCCAGAGACCAGGGTCTGATTCCTGGTTCCCGCCCATGCTAAAAACAAACAAACAAACAACAAAAAATATATAGTTCTTCAGAGGAAAGGCAGCCAACTTTCAGCTGAGGTTCCTTCTTACATGGTAAGGCACAAGGTGATCTCTGCTGGCCTTCTCTCCAGGCCTCTGGATCCCAACAACTCCCCCCCCACCCCCCCACCCCCACCCCCCACCCCGGGGGGATTCCTTTCTGCATTGCCTAAGGCCTAGTATTATGAGCTGCAAGTGCTGAGATGAGGTATTCTGAGCTGCTTGGGCTGTGCTATGTTGAGCTCTCTCATTTAAGCACCAGCCAATTAAATCAAACATCATTCATTGCAGTAGGCACGCCTCCTAGCCGACTGCAGATGTAATGCGCAACAGATGAAGTTCACTACCATTGGCTCATGTCAACAGAACTAGGCATCTTCACCTGGCCAAGTTGACACCTGAACCTACCTACCACAAGGCACAACTAAAGAGTTGAGGACCTTAAACTCTTGATTTTCTCTCTAGGTTTAGGCTATTAGATCACAGTATTCTACTCGTTTGCTATAAAGTTTTATTTTACTGACGACTTCTGATGGTGATATAAATTATAAGAGTGAAAGTGGGTAGTTTAAAATGTCAGTGTTAAAAAATAGAAGATCTTAATATATGCAGCTGTAAGGATTTGCAGCATTTTAATATTTGGATCTTGAGAGGGTTTTTTTTTTTGCAGCAGCAGCAGCAGTTTGCATCTTTTAGTAACAAACCATATGCAAACCATGAAAATAAAGCACTTGCCTTCATGCCCCAAACCTAAATGAAATGGTGGCAGGTTCCTTTTGGTTCTGTTCCTTTTTTATTTAACCTCTGTAAGAATTCATTTTGAGACAGCTGGTTGCTACAAGTTTGTTTTCTAAGTCAATATAGGAGACTGTTGTCTGGGATGTGTGGCTGAATTGTCTAGGCTGTTCAGTGGCAGAAATAGCCAAAGTAAAATATGATTGGAGGCAATACAGGTTTTACAGTGAGAAATGAAAATTTTATGCCAAGCTAAGGTTATCATAGAAACCCCAAGAAGAGGAGGAGATGCTTTGTATGTAGGATCTGCTTTAGACTAATGGCTGGTGGTATAGAAGGGATGAGAAATGACAGGGCTGTATTCTTGGATTATGGGAGGTTTTGTGTGTATCATGTAGGTGAGTCCCTGAATGAAGGTTCGTAAAGCATTTTCTGCAGCAGTATTCTTTTTATCAACAAAGGTCTTTTATATCTTCCTTTGGAGCTACATTTATATTTTTCCTCGCTTTGGATGCTAAGTCATCCCACATAGAAAGAGGGTGGTAAGGAAGGCTTGATTATACTAAAGGAGTGACACTGTTCCTTTGGCAAATGATAGAAGTTACTATTTTAAGAGGTCCTGTTTGATCTGACCCCTGGCCATCTCTCTGGTTTCTCTTCTCATCACAGAGGCTTCCCTGGCTTCTCATCACAGAGGCCTCCCTGGCTTCTCATTACAGAGGCCTCCCTGGCTTCCCCATCTAAAATAGAAAATTCTCCTCTATGTTCCCCCCTCATTCTCTTAGCCTGCTCGGTCCGGTCACAAACATTGCTTTCTGGCATCATATATTTATTTATAGATTTCCATCTCCTCTTTTACTGTGTTAACTACTTGAGGTGTATCGGTAGTGCCTAAAACCGTGCCTGGCATGTAAAATAGGAGTTCAATAAACTTTTTCAGCTAAATATTTATGGAGAGCTACATGTTTATACTGTAGAAAGAAATCCTGCTTGGGTAATACCTTGGCTTATGTACCTTTATTTTTCTTTAAGAAAAAACTGGAAGCAGACTGGACACACTCAGAGGGTCCCAGTGGGTCCTACTTACTGGGATATTAAGGGACAGCTTTGATTCCAAAAGGGATCATTGTGGCTCTCTAATGTAACCTGCTGGGGCTGTGACTCTTTGGATCTTCCTTCTTTGGGGTGGCATATTGAAATGTAATAGTTGTATTACATGTCTGCATGTTGAATGTGTAGTATACCCTGCTCACTGAAGTGTAGTAGTTGGTGGATAATTGCTGCAAAGTTCAGTGTGGAAGACAGCAGCTGTAGCTTCTGAAGCATATCCCAGATGCATGGGATCTTCTTTGCACACCCTGCTGTCATGAGACTAAAGTTCATCTGTGACACATTCTTGCTTTCTATAAAGAACAGTTATTTTTTTCCCAATGAGGTAGACATCAAATATTACCTGTTGGGTTAAATGAAATATAAAGACTTAAAAATACTTTCTCAAAGAAACTATGGTGACTATGTCTTCCCCTCTCCAGTTATTCCACCAAACACATACCTTTCAAAGAAAAAACTTGCTTGAAATTGGCAACTTAGCTATAATTATAACTAAGATATTTGATGTTGGTCTATTCTAAATTTATTTGCTGATATCTCTTTTTGAGGCCTTCTGGGACTTGCTGTCTTCTACATATGGTTATTGATCTTCTTGTCCCTCCTTTCTTTAGTGCAGTTCTTACTCTGAAAACTAAGGTGACAGTGGTGACAGTAGCTGCCCCTCCTGCCATGTATGGGCTCTTCTTGACTAAACTCCCTTTTCCTTTCCCCTCAGTTTTGCTAATCTCCTCATAGCCAGGTCAGGGTGTGATGCATTTAGTTTGAATCAAAACCGTTAATTTTGGGCGGTGCAATGGTGGCTCAGTGGTAGAATTCTTGCCTGCCATGCTGAAGACCTGGGTTTGATTCCCGGAGCCTGCCCATGCCAAACAAAGAAAACAAAACCTTATATCTTGCTGTTACCTCAATGTGCCAATACCGTCTCTGCACTGTTGTGTTTGCATTGGTGCCTATGAATCACATCCTGTGGTACTTGGGATTCATTAAGCAATAATGATTTGATGATTTCTTCCTGGTACTGTGGGGAAATGCAGAAGAAGAGTAACCAAATGATTAAGGGCCAGAGGGATTTGCCTTAGGGGAAAAACGAGGAGAACCGGATGTTGTTATTTATTGGTTGAATGATCTAAGAAGACTATGGAAACCACTTATAAGCATGTGAGTGCTGTAATGATGGCAAGAGTTGGGAAAGAAGAAAGACCGATGGCAATAGAGGAAGACAGGAGAATGTGCTGTGTGCTTAGTATTGGGCTCTGGAAACCCACCAGGAAAGAGTTGGAAAATCCAGTATATAAGACATTCGAAGCAGATGTTAAAGGAGTATATTGAATTGGGTTGCTTGAGCCAGATCTCTGGGCCCCATATCAGATCTACTGACTTATAATATTATTGGGGTGACGTTAGGCAGTCAGCAGTTATCGCAAGCCTTCCATGTGATTCAGAAGCTTGGGAACCATGAGGATTCAATTGTGGCCTACATTTAATGAGGTTGGGGTGCCATAATCTCCTTAGCATAATGTAGAGGAAAGAATCCAGAGGTTTATTGAGACAGGAACGTTGGGATGTGTTTATCACATGCAGCCTGCATCCACCCTCTCTCCCCTGCACTACATTCCCAGAGAGAGATGATTTTCCCTTCATGTGGCATCAAGAAATACGTTGTTGAAGGATTGTTTGCAATTCTGGGAAGCTCTTAGTGCCTCTCTGTAGGCCAGGTATGATGATGGGAGATGCTGCCGTTGAGGTGGGCTCCCTGATTTCACTGGGGATGATGGGAAACTGTAGTACCAGAAACCAGTGGCAGAGCTGCCCAAGACTGGGTGGGTACACTTACCATAAAGGGCAGCTGAAACATAGAAGCAATCAGAATGTTTGAACTACAGGGATCCTTGGTGACAGCTAATTAAACATGTTGTCCCTAGAGATGAACTAGATGGGCAGCCTTCTGAAATGTTGCCTGTTCTCTAAAACAGGAAAAACTCCAAGTCTCATAGCCAAAAACCAGACTTAAGTCACAATAGCGAGTCACAATGTCTTGCTCAGTTTCTAGACCTGTTCATTGAGGTTGAGCTATTTGAAGTGAGATCAGGACTGCTTGAGGAAGGATCCCAGTTTTTTCCCTAGGATAAATCAGTCTTCCAGAGATGTAGCCTTTTGTTTTTGTTTGTTTGTTTTTTAATCAGAGCTGTTTTTTCAAAGAAGAAAATTAATAGGGAGGTATATACTTTATCTTAAAGCTGTAAGCCCTAAGAACCTCATTATGACCCACCCTTCCAGGTAGTTTTACAAAGAGGCAGAGCAGTTCAGTTGGAGAAGGAACTATCTGCATTCATATGAGTCAGAGATGGCTATTTAGGTTATTTCAGAAAAAAAACATTTCCTACTGCTTGAACTATTTTTAAGTGAGAAATTAAGGCTCAATCAAATAAAATTAAAGGAAAAGATCTTTTCTAATACAAATTTACTTGTACAGTTAGTAAACTTTGATTTAGGATCTTTTGTGTGCTGAGGGAGATGGATACAATGATGCAAAGAAATTAGTGTCTTACATTTAAGAAAAAATGTTATAATCTTTGAGGAAGATAATGAAAGAGATTTAAAAAGCTATTTAGGTGCTCAAAAAAAAAAAAAAAAGAATGGGGATACATTCAAAGTGACACGGACCAAAGATATTTTTCTTTTTGTATAGTATTTTGGGTTAGCTGTCATTACTCTTCTGTGTGGACATTTCCAGTTATCTGAGCTCCTGTTCTAGATTTAGATTTTAGTTCTTTCTATGAACTGAAGACTAATTCCTTGTGATTTGTATTCCAAGAGATGAAAACTCAAATGTTGAAAGGTTCAAACTGATACAGCAATTGAGTGACATGACCTGGACGTAAGGTTATATTCTTTGCCATGTATTAGATACATGGGAATATTTTCTTCTTCCAGGGGAAATACGCTTTCTTTCATTCTGCCACCAAGAAACAGTCATTTTGATCCGTCTTTTCATTTTCCATTTTTGATAGTAGCACAGACCCAAGAAATATTCTATTCCCCTCTTGACTGTAAGAAAAACAATAATGCCTGTACAATGAAAAATAAATGGCTTCAGTTTAGGAATAGGAATAGGCAGGGACTATGGCGAATTGTGAGTAGTTACTTCATTTAAACGGCTACCCAAATGGTTCATGCAGGCATATAGGCTCAGAGTTGCCAGGTCTTATGATATTTCAGGAGAAGCTAGAGATTTTTGTGTCTGGCTTATTTCACTCAGTATTATGTCCATGTTGTCATATGTTTCAGGACTTCATTTCTTCCTACTGCTGTATAATATTCCATCATATGTATATACCACATTTTGTTTATCCACTTCAACTGTTGATGGACACTTGAGTTGTTCCATTTTTTGGCAATTGTGAATAATGCCACTATGAACATTAGTGTGCGAATGTCTGCTGTGTCACTCCCTTCAGCTCTTCTGGGTATATGCCATGTAATGATATTTCTGGGTTGTAGGGCAACTCTATATTTAGTTTTATGAGGAATCACAGAAACATTTGGTTTTGAGGAGTTCCCATTTATCTATTTTTTCTTTTGTGGCTGTTGCTTTGGCTGTAAGGTCTAAGAAGCTACCTCCTGTTACTAGGTCTTGAAGTTGTTTCCCTATGTTTTCTTCTAGAAGTTTTACGGTACTGGTTCTTATATTTAGGTCTTTGATTCACTTTGAGTTAATTTTTGTATAGGGTGTGAAGGAGGGTTCCTCTTTCATTCCTTTGGCTATGGATATCCAGTTTTCACAGGCCCATTTATTGAAAAGACTATTCTGTTCCAGTTCAGTGGATTAGGGGGCCTTGTCAAAGATAAATTGACCACAGATCTGGAGTTCTATTTCCAAACTATCAGTTCAGTTTCACTGATCATTATGTCTATCCTTGTACCAATACCATGTTGTATTGACCACTGTGGCTTTAACATCAGGAAGTATAAGTCCTCCCACTTCATTCTTTTTTTTTTTTTTTTTTAGTATGTTTTTGGTTATTTGGGGCCCCTTTCCCTTCCAAATAAATTTGATAAGTAGCTTTTCCAAGTCTTCAAAATAGATTGTTGGAATTTTGACAAGTATTGCATTGAATCTGTAGATCATTTTGGGTAGAACTGACATCTTAACACTATTTAACCTTCCTATCCATGAGCATGGAATGTCTTTTCACCTGTTTAGATCTTCTTTGATTTCTTTTAGCAGTGTTTTGTAGTTTTCTATGTACAGGTCTTTTGCATCCCTGGTTAAGTTTATTCCCAGATACTTGATTATTTTATTGCCTCTGTGAATGAATTTTTTTTTCCTTAATTGTCTCCTCAGTTAGGCTGTTACTGATTTTTGCAGAAGCTAGAGATTTTTATATGAAATCACCTGATTTTTAAAATGTCAGGAAATTTTTAAAAAGAAAAAAAGGCTGAGAGAAAACAATTTGCGGTTAAGTCTGGTCCTTGGGCAGCCTGTTTGCCCAAGGCTATTGGATATTTATCTTAGTTTCCCCTCTGGATGCTGCTCAGAATAAGTACACTCCTGTATTTCCCTCCCTTCTTTCCTTCTCATCTTCCTTTCATATGTTCATCTATTCATTCAAATATTTATTGTGTGACAACCATGAACCAGCATTGTGCTAAGCACAGGGAATATATACTGAATATGGCAAAATTCTCTTTCCTCTAGGGAACTTGCTATCATTGCTCTCTGTCACCCCTCTGTGGTCTGAGTATCTCCCAGTTCCAGAAACCTACCTTCCTGAGATACAATTTTGAGACACACCTCCCTCTACCTGCATCATTCTGGCACTCTCCTGTGAAGGTGCTCTAGTGTGTGAGTAGTGCCCTCTGGTCTGCTGCCCCACAATGGATGTCTCCCCTTGCCTCTCCTACTCACAGATCTCTTTGCCATCACAGTACCTAATAGGTTCTTCCCTTGCAGGAATTCTTTCCCTAACTAGTAATCATCTATTCCAATGACTCTTGCTCTCTCCTATTATGCTGTTAATTCTTTCTGAGCAGGTGACGTGTCTTACCATGTCTTTGTGTCTCTGAGGTCTGCATCATGCCTGATATGCGGTAGGTGCTTAATACAATAACTGTCGGAATGAGTGGAAATGAAAGTAGTTGATGTGTGCAATTACATGCGTTTGTTTGTTGGAGGACTGGTTTATTTTGATGGCTAGGACACAATACCTCATGGACAGTTTTAATTTGGATCCTTCGCATTTTGTTCTCTTTGATGTCTTAATGTGAATCTTTACTCTTACAACTATTCTAATCTATTTAGGATTAACTAACAATTTCAGCCATTTAAACTCACCATGAATCTCAGTCAGTCATCTAGTACGTTCCCAGATTCAATCTTTTGCAAGCTTGATAGTTATACACTTTATATTTTCATTTAAGTCTTTGATCAAAATATTAAAGAGAGAACATCAGAACCCTGTGACATACACTGGAAGTCACTGTCCAAGGAGAAATTATCCACTGCTCTTGCTGTTTGCTATAAATCTATCTTGTTCCATGTTGTATGCTGGGAAATTCTGAGAGATTTTGATAAGTGCCTTTGTTAAAATGAGGACATGACACAATTTATCGCGTAAATATGATTATCATTCATTTCATGAGCCCATATGCTTTCCAGAATCAGACATTCATTTCTCTTCTTTCACAAATAGACTACGCTCTTGAATTTTGTTGGCATTTTGTCTCAAGGTCACTCTTCTATAGTTTGGAGAATTCACACACCATCATTTTAGACATTTAGGAAGTTCTTCTAACTCCAGGTTCTCAGTGATTTATCAATGTTTAGATCCACCGATGACAAATACTACGTGAGGGACTTTCCTGCCATTACCATATTACTGTAACAGCTCCTACTTAACAATGGGATCTATTTTGGGATCTAATTTAATAAACTCATAACACTAGGCACTGTGTCCTGATCAATTTCCAGAAATAATAGTTTACATGGATAACACCTGCACATTTTTAGATACAATGCATATGGGCCACAGTGGTCACTCATATTCACAACTTTATATCATTTTTGGATGGGGAAAGAAATATATGTTATGTACCTCAAAAAAGTATGGCTATATAGCAATAACACCATCTTTAATGATTTTTTTTTATTTTTCAAATGGTTGATTAACAAATACTTTAGGACAATAGCAAGCCTTCTGTCCTCTTTTAGAAAACACTGCAATTACTTGTAATCCAAATTTGTAATCTAAATTATAATATCTCTGGGAATCAATCAAATACATCAAGAATTTGATTTATTCGATAGCCTGCCTTCCTCTCCATTTCCGTTTTATACTCCACCTTCTGCCCCTGCCTCATACCTGGGCTTTTAATGCAGAAATGTGAGTGTGAGGTGCTATTTAAGTGCCTATAAATAAAAAATTATACTTTTTTTGAGGTACGTAACATTTATTTCTTTCCCCATAGAGGCAGGAGTGGACGCTGGCTCGCTGTGGCTCTCATATACAAATGAACAAGCAGGAATCTTCTGGTTAAGACTTTTTAAAAGTCATAGTTTCTTCTGATCATAATATAATAAAATACTTGTGGAAAATTATGAAACTATAAAAAAGCACAAAGATAAAAATAAAGCCCATCCAAAATCTATGTATATTATTATTTTATATAATTGAGAGTTATTCTATAATGATGATTTTTACCTTCCTTCTTACACTTAACGATAGCTAATCACAAATTAATTCTACAAAATAGTTTTAAACTTTTATTGCTGTATTATATGAGAACTTTGATACGTTTTAATGCTTTTTAATAAATTTATATATATATATCTTTTAAAAACAAAATGAAACTGTACTATATACCATACTTTAATATCCCTTTTCAATAATGATATATTATAAATATCATTCTATGTCAATAAAGATAGTTTCATATAATTATTAAGGGTTCATAGTCGTCTATGATATGACACTTGCAAAAGTTATTTGGTTCCCTTTTGTTGGACATTTAGGTTGTTTTTAAATATTTCAATTTTATAAATAATGTTGTAATATGCTTCCTTGTACATATGTATTTTGAGCACTTTCTTGGCTATTTCTTTTTGGAGATTTTCTTAGAAGTGGGGTTGCTGAGTCAAACAGGTTGTATTTTTGAAAACAATATCTATTGCAAACCTAGAGATCTTCCAACCTCAATACCCACCAATTGGATTTGAGATTGCCTGTTTCCTATCATCCCCATGAGTGTGAATGTATTTTAAGTGAATGGCTTAGTTAGTCTAGAAATCTCAGCTCTATGAAGTGGAAAACAGTGTAAAATCCACATCAGGGGAATAGCTTCAGAGGGGACAATTCCCTGAGGACTGGGACTCAGTATTGGCCCTTTTCATACCTCTGCCTTCCATGGCTTTCTCATTTCTTGCAGCTCCTCCACCACTAATGAGTTCTCTTGTACTAGAATGTGATGCTGTTCTCCCTGCCCTATTTGAAACTGCTAGTCTGCTGCCTGTCCCTTTTTCCTTGTAGGTGTGCGTGGGTTATTTCACACCAGGCTCCTGGCCTGAGCACATAGGGGTGTGCACACATGCACAGGGTCTGTCAGCCCACAGCTAGACCCTCTATTTAGATCCCACCCAACATTTCGTGGTTCTAACCCTGGTTATTTCAGTGGAAATGGAAATGGAATTTATCAGTAAAGATTACACTTAGATCAACGTGTCCAAATAGAGCTTGAGATGTTTAAAATGCTGCGTGAATCAAGTATTTCAAATATGTGCATGTCATTTTGAGTCCACCTTTCATTCTCAATTGTTTTGGCAAAGAGGAGGTATTTCTATAAGAAAAACAAATCAAAGGTATGAAAATAAAGTAGCCTGGGGCTACTAGCTGGTAAAATAATCTGCAGTGTAGGCAACAACCATAGACAGTACCACTTAGCGTGCTTGTGCTCCTTCAGAAAAACCATACCTTGTCCATGTATTTTTTTCTTTAACCTGCAGACTCACTTGGGGACATTTTGTTGTGTTATTAAATCTAAGGCAAACTTTGAAAGTCCCTCTGTTCTGCATCTATCTAAGGAAAGTGTATTTTAAGACATTGAACACTAGATTTCCCTCCTTTTTGTGCTTCTTATTATAGTTTCTTTGCCCTAATCTTAGAATTCATATTCTGAATTCTACATTAGAATTCATACTATGAAGTGTATCATACAAATTATGAAATGCAATGCTTTTCCTTAGCCTTTTTATTTCAGCTGCTGGTGATAAGCATGTACTACCCTGAAGATTCCCTTGCGGTATAGTAATTAATGATGCTTCCAGATGCATAATCTGGAAATTTGGTTCCTGGTGGCACCAAGGGTGAGAGAACAAGTTCATGCCTAGTTTATCCCAATCAAGGATGTGACAATCACAGTCTCAGAGTTCTGTCTCATCCCTGGTAGTTGTGACTTCCCACTCTGTAGGAACTTGCCTTCTCACAGAACTATGGACTTGCCTTCTAATGCTCAACTAATGCTCAGCTACTTAGGAAAAGAACTGCAATGAAAACAGAAGTATTGAGGGTATTTGCACTAGCCATGGAGTGAGGGTTGAAACAGGTTCAGCACTTATTTCTGTGAGGCCAGAGTTTTCTGAAATAATATTGCATTTGCAGTGATTTATCCACATTACTGGGATAGGAGAAAAAGTGATAGTTATTTAAATACAGAGAGTAACTGGAAGTGGAGAATCATTTAAAAATAATTTATTTAATAGTTCGTTTTGTTTTCTTTGTTAGAGAAGTTGATATTTATAGCACAAACATGCACAAAATGCAGTATTCCCATAGGCCCCCCATCACCACCTCACATCGGTGTGGAACATTTGTTGCAACTGATGATAGCACATTTTTATAACTACTATTAACTATATTCCATGGTTTAACTTTGAGTTCATTGTGTAGTGTACTTCCACAAAAATGGGTTTTTTAAATCATTTTTATTCTGTTACCATATATGCAATCTAACATTTCCCCTTTAAATCACATTCGGATATAAATTTCAGTGCTGTTAATTACATTCACAACGCTGTGAGTAGCTTAACTTCTTTTTTTTTTTTTTTTTGCATGGGCAGGCACGGGGAATTGAACCCGGGTCTCTGGCATGGCAGGTGAGAACTCTGCCTGCTGAGCCATTATGACCTGCCTGTGAACAGCTTAACTTTTTAAATGATAGATTCCCTCTGCTTACCTTGTATTTGTGTTCTGTTTGTAGCTAATGCCATTTTTTTTTGTTTGTTTCTGTTTTTGTTTTTTACAGGCTAAACATATTTTTGACTGGCATGGACCCATTCTATTTTCATGCAGTAAATATAATTTTACACTGCCTTGTGACTCTTGTGCTGATGTACACCTGTGACAAAGCTGTCTTCAAGAACCGTGGACTTGCTTTTGTTACGGCATTGCTTTTTGCCGTACATCCTATTCACACTGAGGCTGTAAGTATAACTGGAACTTAATGAAATAATGAAGGAAAAATAAGTAGAAGCATAAGCTAAACTGTTTTTTTCCCCTCTCAAAACCATGTGAAGTCAAAGCCCCACTAAAATGTTTATTATATTCTGTTTGACAACTTTTCTTTTTGAATGTTTAAAATTGCCTTTATTGAACCTCCAGGATTAACTGCTTTTCTCAAAAATTACTAGTATTATTATAGGTAGTAATATATGACCAGTAATAATTTTTTGCAATAAATTAAAGTCCTAGTGTATTTTAAGCAGCAAAGGGCATTTCAGATACTTGTCACATTGACCCATTGTTCCTGTTCTATATTTATTTTTTTTACTTTTTTTCACTCTGCTCAGTAGTTATAATATTTATGATGTAGAGCTGTGAGTGCTAGGAAGAGGACCATAAAAAGTTAAAATTGCATTCTTCAGTGTAGAAGGACAGACTTATGAGGCTTATAAATTGTTTTCCAAGTTATTTAGTAAGAAGTACACTTATTTTGTGGGTGGTGAGAAATTTATTTAGAAAGTATAGATAGTTTGGATCTGTGGCCTTCTTTAAAATATTTACTTAACCGTGCACTGAGATGGTATTATTAAACTCTCTTACTTCGTATTTTGGTAACTGTAGGTGGTTTATTGTATGTGTAGGTGCTGGGGTAGACCATGATTTTCTCCGGGACACATGGGCATGGCACTTTTAAAAGTATCCTTTCCAGAGCCTCAGCCTTCATCTGGAGTACTTGAGAACTCCCCTGTGCTAAAGGCATCAAATTCCTTCTCTTTTCCCTACTCCCCTTTCACCGTTTTTGTTCTCCAAGTTTTAATAAAAATAAGCAATACCTCTTAGCCATCAAAATCTTACTATCATCCAGGTTTTCAGAACTTACAAAGAAACAACTTTCATATATTGGTGTCAGCAAAGCTTCCTTCAGTTAAGACATTCATAAGCCCGGATTAGAGCTTCATTTTTTCTGTGCCTTATACATATTTATGTGAAAAATATAGCATGGCATTAGAAACAGGGCAGGGGGGCCTATGTTTATGTGCTGAATTTAGAAGTGAGGTGGTGTCATGGGGATGCAAAATCATATGCTTATTTAAACTGACACAAGAAGACTGATTTGGCCAGTTGACTTCATGAGAACTGGTTTTGTTAATGTCTATATGACAGACATTTTCCACACAAAATAATACTATTTTAAGCCCAAGGTTTTGACAACAATTTATTTAAAGAGCGTGATGAGGGAAAAATCATTTTATTAAAAAAGCTACATTCTCAAGGGTGCAAAATATTTTAATGTTCCCTACTCTCTCTGAGTATGTTTGGCAGAACATGAGGTATATGTAATAGTTGTTTGGAAACCTTGGTAAAGCCAATGGGCTGTACTTGTGAGAAACTGAAAGTAAATGACTCTAATGACAGGTAACTAATGAGAGGTTTATTTGAATGATTTGCTTTCAAGTAAATTAAAGGAGGACCTGCTTGAGTCATCAGCAGTAGATCATTAAATATAATTTAAGATGAGAGATCACTGTAATCTTTACAGATAACTTTGGAGATAAAAGAATGAAGTCTCTGCTAGGACATGGCTACTTACATTCTCACTTATGTGAACAGCCTATAGAGATGAAAATTAGCAATTGAATCGATGCTGTTCCTATCTCATCCTAATAATAGGTAATATTCAACCATAGATAACTGAAATTATTGAAAAGAAACTCGCTACACCTTTTTTATAAAGAGATATATATTTATATTTAGTAATTATTGATTTTCTTAATTATTTATGATGTCTTGAACCATTGTGTATTAATAATATTTGAAATAACAATACAAAATTTAAAATTTAACTCTTATAATCTCATGGTCACAGAAAATTTAACATATTTTAATATATATGTATCATTATTATAGAGCAGTGGGATAATAAATAAAATAGTTTAAAGCATAACTAGATAATACGTTTTAAAAAATGCTGAAGAAGTCATGACAAGGAAATATGAGCTCAAGAAGAAAGGATACAAAAGGTCTACCATTTAAAGAAGCGATCGTCCATGTTTGTGTAAATGGGAGATGATGGGCTTCAAATTGCTGTGTCATTCAGATCCCACTTGGTACATTTAAAACAGTAATGCTATGGCTTTATTTTAAAATGTCAGTATTTACAATGCACTGGAAGTTAGATCCTTTCAATTATTTGAAGTTATGAAGAGAAATTTTAGATATGAACTTAAAAAGGTGAGAGAGATATATAAATTTTTAATATTCTTTGTGGATATAACATGAGGAAAAATAGTCAAAGATTACTACTACTAGCTATGTGGAATATGCAGCGGTGGGTCACAAAGTTTTAAGCTAAGAGCATAGACAATATTATATTTCTGACGAATAATTTTTAAATACAGTTGGAAATCCATGCTTAGAGTGCCTTAGGGACAATTATTGCAACAACGAGTGAGTTCCGCAGAATTTGTTGCTGGCAGAGAGGAAATGCATAAAACACAGATAGCCTTGGGCAGTGTGATCAGGTGCTGATAAAAGTTTAGGCCAAATTCTAAGGAAGAAAATACTATTAACAAAATGACCTTTAGACAAGAGTTTCAACAGACTTTTGTACTAATTGAAAAAAGCTATGGAAACACAATTAAGGGCTAGAGTAGTCTGAGAGCTGGATGTTTATTTAGGGAAGAATGTTTGAAAAAATTCACAAGAAGATGAGAGAGGTGTGAGAAGTGGGAACAGAAATTTGACCTACATAACAACTTATGCAGCAAAGTAAAATCAAGAGACTTATTTAATTATAAAGATTTCCTAGGAGAAGGACAGAGAAATAGGAAAAGAGATGCACTTTATGGAAGACAGGGATAAACTATTTAAAAAAAAGAAAAGATCATGGTGGTAGAGACCAGGAGGTGGAGGGAAGTGCCTTGCCTTTGTCAAACAAGAAACAAGCACTGGCCCATACATTATCCCTGGAAGAATGGATGATTTAGAGTTTTTAGATGGGGTTTAGTTTGAACATGTTGTTAGGATTACCTAGACTATTGGATTTGCTTTATTAATTATGCACCTGACAAATAGTTAATGAGTGCTTGCATGGTGCAGGGCAATGCTAGATGCCAGAGGGATACATGAGTGGATTGCACACTCTACCCATAATTTGTTAAAGCCAATAGAAAAGTCAAAGAATAAGCACATAAATAGATTTAAAACAAAGACATATGTTGTGATGGAGCAAAAACCCAGGGGAGAGGAAAAATATTTCCAATTTAAGTGGGTGGATAAACTCATTTATTTACCAAATCTTTCAACAACTGTTTGAGTGGCTGTGTATACCAATAGTGCGCTCAGTGCGGGGGTGCAGTGATGAATAAAATCGACCAATACCTTTTAGAGCTTTCTGATTCTTTTTTTATTTATTAATTTTTAAAAAATTAACAACAAACAAACTAAAACATTAACATGTGATCATTCCGTTTACATATATAATCAGTAATCCACAATATCATCACATAGTTGCATATTCATCATTTCTTAGAACATTTGCATCAATTCAGAAAAAGAAATAAAAAGACAACAGAAAAAGAAATAAAACGAAAACAGAAAAAAAAAGATTACATACCATACCCCTTACCCCTCACCTTTACCAATCACCAGCATTTCAAACTAAATTTATTTTAACATTTGATCCCCCGTTATTTATTTTTATTCCATATGTTCTACTTGTCTGTTGACAAGGTAGATAAAAGGAGCATCAGACACAAGGTTTTCACAATCACACAGTCACATCGTGAAAGCTATATCATTATTCAATCATCATCAAGAAACATGGCTACTGAAACACAGCTCTACATTTTCAGGCAGTTCCCTCCAGCCTCTCCATTACATCTTTTCTTTTTTTTTTTATTTATATATTAATTAAAAAAATTAACAACAGACGAGCTAAAACATTAACATGTGATCATTCCATTCTACATATATAATCAGTAATTCACAATCTTTCTGATTCTTGGAGGGACCTTCTTTCTGGCAGTATATTTCTCAAGAAATGTGTATGTTTTCTATGAGAGAAGTTGGTTGAGAAATTGAGAAAACAGAGAAAATAATTATTGTCTTGTGAGAATTAAAACTTAATAGTCAACAGAGAGATGTTGCTGGTTCTAAGGCATCCACTTAGTTCCAGTTGAAAACAAGAGCAAGGGAATGCTGACACGCAGAGGTGAAGGTTAGGGTTGATGTTTCCAGAACTGGAAACAGGAACATGTAGATGAGCAAAGGGTCACAGTCTAATTAATCAGTCTGGTTTGTAGTTGTTACCATGTGTTAAGTGTTCATGGCCTTGTTTGAGGCTAATGGAGTTATTCTTGCAGATAAAATAAATATTAGCAAGTTTATACATGTAACATACTTTATACAAATCCTGTGAGTGGTATTTCAGGAAATAGTAAGGTCTGGGAGCAAATTAAGTCCTTACATTAGCAACTTCCGCATGTGATTCTGTGTAGTGCTGTTAACCTTGCTATGTTATCATGTTCACCCAGTTTTTCCAGTGTTTGAATATTTATTAGAGGCTACAGTTCTTAGGTTACATCTACTTCCTAGGTTATGGATGCCTGCAGTTTGAGACATTTGCATGTATTTTTTCTCACTGTCTACCTCTCTTCTGCCATACTCCCTTATCATGAATTGACCAAGTCCTTCTGTCTTTCCCAGAACTGTTCAATTCAACCTACCCTGTCCAACTGAACATTCCGTCTTTGGTTCCTTCATCCCATTCATTCTATACGCTCATCACTTTATGCATCCCCTTCTAAACACACCCATGTATTATTAGGCCTTTCTTTTTCCGTCCCTGTTGTTTCCTCTGCCTGGAATGTACTTTTTGTTCCTTTTCTGTCCTAGTATCCAGTTCCTCTGTCTTGAGCTTCCTGAAATCCTCTTTCTCTATCTTAAGTCTCAGTTTTCAGGCCAGCCCTTCTGTGAAGACTTCCCAGATCCTCTGGTCGAAATTCATCCCTTCTGTTCTTTTGCGTCAATTATTTCTTCTCTTTCTGATGCATGTAGTGCTCTGTTTCGTATTTAATATCCTTTTTTGACTCCCACTAGAATTTAAATTCTTTGTGGCAGATTGTATCCCTCCAGCTGGCACAGTACCTGACAAATAGGAGATGCTTGGAAAAAGCTTGCCGACTGGAATAAAATGCAGTAATTGACTAATTAAATCACAGTGTGTGTCTAGATGGGATAGACACAGAGTAGTTGATGGTAAGCACTTCATTTTTAGAAGTCTAACCTCCATCACCTAAGATGCTGGCTCAACAGGGATATAAAGTAGGTGTTCAGTGAATTCTTGGTGGTTTAGAACTGGCAGTAGCATCTGTCAATGTTAGCACTAACATTTCAACACGCACTCAGAGCTTCTGCTCCAAGGGATGCTGCATTTTTTATATCTGGGCACATCCAGTTGGCACATTTTGCTGCTGCTGCTGCTTCCCAGAAACACTAACTAGTTGAAATGTGAGAAGTAGGGCTACAGGGTGCCTTTAACACATTAGCTATGCTTGCCTAGCTTGTGATTGTCTCATTCCAACTTGCTACACCCAGTATCAGCTTGCAGTCTTGCTGTTGTTTGAGTTAGACACATCCACTTGTGCTGTGATGAGTGTCCCTCCAGGCCCAGATGCTTAGCTTTAATCCAGAGACTTTGTTGATAGTGAGCTAGGCTCTCCATTTAACCTTCAGAAGATATTGCAGGCAGTATTGAGCTTAATGCTCAAGGAGGCAGTTGCATAGACTGGACAGATCTATTTGGGTTTCACACGTGAACTAAACACACTTGTTACACTAGCACTGCCTAACTCCCTAAATCATGCTGTTTTCCTGATTTGGTACTTTAGTTCTCTCTAGATTAACAGATCAATGAGAATAGTGTGTGGACCAAGCAGCCACATTAGGGAGCAGCTTTCAGCTCTGTACTGCCAGTGAAATTCCTGTGGCCGTGTCCAGGTTTTCTTGTCGCAGGTTGGAATAGAATTTTTCTCTCTATATGACTTGATCTCAATCCATATGCAAGCATGTAATCAAATTTTTATTTATATTTTTAACTAATAGATGTATTAGATTATATAATACAGTTGACTTAAAATATCATCCATGTATACCATAAAGTAAAAAGATGATTTCTACAGGAAACCAATGCCAGTGATCTGAAAGGAAAAGGAGAAAAGGCAACAGATGTTTACTGAGCAAGGTACTTTAGATATATCATCTTGTTAATCACAATTATCACAAAACCAAGTCTTCAAGAGTTTAGGAAACAATTTGCACATAGACACTCAGATGACAAGTGGCGAATCTTGAACTAAAACCTTGAATGCTTTAGTTCCATGTATGTTTTATTTCCTCTCCTTTATTGACTGCAAAGCATGTTCCTTCTATGAGGATATTTATAGGTACATTTCCCAGAAAATTATTTTCTGCTCTTAGTTGTTAATTGATTCTCTAACAACGATGGGCTCCAAGTCTTCTGCTATTTTCTCTGTCTGAAATGTCAACTCTGTTCATTTCTCTTGTAAACTCCTCATCTTGAAGATTCAGTTCAAATGTGACCTTTACTTTAATGCATTCTTTGAACCACACCTCATTTTTTTCCTTTACAGTTTTATTTCTTGGATTTTAAATGCTTACAAAAGAATTGTATACACATGTTAAGTAGTGAAACAATACAAAGATTAAAAAAGATTAAAAGGGCCATCTGTCCCCCCCTCCCATTTCAGTCTCCCTCTGAAATAACATATTTTCTGAAATAATTTCAAACAAAAATTGGCTGCAAGGCTAATATAGAGGATGGCCTTACATTCTGTCCAGATTCACCAATTTTTAACAATTTGACACATTTGTTTTTGCATTCTTCTCTATTGCTCTCTCAATATATAAGAATATTATTCATTCCCTGAAACATTTGAGAGTAGGCTGCATTCATGTACCTTTACATCTTAATAATTTAGTTTTATATTTCCTAGACAAGGACATTTATCATCATTTTTCTTTTGTCCCTTTTAGTGCCCTTTAGTTGGGAGCAGTTGCCAATCTTTCATTATCTTTCTATAATATAACTGTTAGATTGAAAATAATTTAACAATTTATATTAGGGTTTATAATATATAAAATGTTGTTAATATGTTTATTGTAACATATAACATGCATTATATCATATACATGCTATATAATTTATTACATATATATAATTTATATAGAGAGTCTTATGTTGAAATTTGTAACAACAATAATGTAATATAAATATATGATGCACAAACATGCATCATATGCAATTATATATTTATAATATATAACAACTGTTATATATAATACATCATGATATATTAAATTAAAATGAATTATAATATAATCATTAAACCATGATATAATATAATTTAGAATATATTAAAATATAATAATGTGTTTAACTTTAAAATATTGATATATAATTCTATTTTATCAATATACAAATGTGTATTTTTAATGTATTTTTATAGAGTGTTCCTCATCTTGGATTTGTCTGATAGTTTCTCATGATTATATTCGGGTTATATGTCCCTGGCCAGCATACTACATAAATGATGATGCGTATCTAGGGTATCACATGAAGAGGCATGCCATTATCTGTCTGTACTTTATTGGTGATATTAATTTTGATTATCCAATCAAGGTGTAATCCAGTATAACCTAATTTCTCCATAGTATAATTATTCTCTTTATTTTGCCAGCTATTAATAATTGGTGAGGAGATACCGTGGAACCAAGCAAATACACTGTGCATCATCAAACTTTATATCCTGCATTTAGCATCCATTGCTTTTTCTTGATGTTTTTTATTCAGTCTCCGGTCTTTACCCTAGTGGATGCAAAATAGTTATTTTTCAACTCCACTACTCTCCCCACATTCATTATCTGGCTTTTAAATGTAAGGAAGAGCTAGTATGTATGCATGCAGGTACATATGTATTCATACATATATGCATTCATCTATATATTTATTATCAGTATAGGCTCTTGATTTTCTGTTTTTCTGTGGTTTACAATTCATTGCTGTCCTTATTTATTTTGATGTTTGAATAGTCTCAAATTTGGTCTTTGACATATACCCATCAATTTTTGAGCCATTTCTTGCTTTCTGACATAAGAATATGATTCAAGCTTCTTTTTTATCTCCCCAAACTCAGCCCTACATCAGCCACTTTTCTAAGAAGCACACATTCTCTTTAGTGGGGAAATGGCTTGTGGTTAGTGCTAGGGTGGTTCTGTGTTACTGGGGTAACTTACTTTTAGGCACTTTCAAACAGAGGTAAGACATGCTCCCACACCCCCCTGCACAGCAATCATGAGTTCAAATTCATTCCCATTGTTAGAATTATTTATTCCTCAGCTTATTTTTCCTAGTTCTCTAGAAAAATTTAAACATTTTCTGGTCCATTAGCCCTCTGGTGCCCCAAAGACCAGCACAGTGTCTGATACTCAATCGCTGATCAAAAAATTTTTTTAAAAAAATCAATATATGCATAAACTTTGATTCTGTGAATTGACCTTTTTAAAAGAAAGATTAAAAAAGAAGTTAAGCATGAAAATCATGCCTATTCCTTTCTCTTTTATCCTTCAGTAAAGGTGGTTATAAGAGTGAATACTTGTTCTTGGGAAATGTACAAGGAAGCATTAAGTGTTCAAAGGACATGCTGTACACAGCTTACTCTCAAATATTTAGAAAATAGACAGATGGATTGATAGATAGAATGGAAAATACAGTGAAGTGTTAAGAGTTGGGGGATCTGTATATCTGAGTGAGGGGTATGTTGGAGTTTTCTATATGGGCTGTATACTATTTTGCATGTGTTCTGTAAGTTTGAAGTTATTTCAGGAAAAAATATATATAATCATTAGAGGTGGTTAGTCATATGAGAATTTGAAAAAGAACATGTTTTCTACCTGACTGTAACTTCCATTCATCTAAAAGAAATCAGTAATGATTTTCTGAAAGTACTATTCTGAGTCTGAATTTGTTTGTTTTTACATGTAGGTGGCTGGAATTGTTGGCAGAGCTGATGTGTTAGCATGTCTGCTGTTTCTGTTGGCCTTTCTCTCCTACAATAGGTATGTCTAAATGCCAGTGTCCTTCCCTGTGATTTCACTACGTTGCACCCCTGGGAATCTCCGCCATGTGTGTAGACTATGGGCATCTGCCTGAGAGGAGGGGAGTGGTTTCTTAACATTGAAAGGCTCAGTGACCTTCCTGGGAGAAAGGACACCAAACCCTCTGTTTAACCCTATGCTGGAGTGCTATCTATGCCAGCCTCATTTTAAACCATATCATAACCTTATGAAAGGGCTGCACTCCCAGTGCTCAGAAGCCACGCTCTCACTTCTTGACTCTTCTTACTTTTAGTTTCTGCCCGAGTATGGAATTTGGAATCTTAGCTCTGAGCCAAAACAGATTGGGTACAGTCCTTTCTCCTATTTGTCCATGATTTATTTAATGTCCCCTTTTTGTTTTGATCTTCATTCAGTTTACCTCTCTATATTAAAATGACAAGATTGAATTGAAAGGAGTATTTCTCAACTGCGTTCTTCCAATTTACATATCCTTTCACCAGAATAAGGAATTCCTTTCTTTGGGAAACTGAAAAGCAATAAAACATTTTTCCATTATTTTACCTTATCCTACCCCCCTCCCCACAAAGTGATCAGATGCTCACCTGAGTTATGAACTATCTACACAGGGAAAAAGGTGGTTAAAACAAGAATGAGTCACCTGGGACAGAACAGTCTCTTCAATAAATAAATTTAAAAAAATAAAATAAATAAAATAAAAAACCAAAAACAAGAATGAGGCCTTCCATGTGGGAGACACGGATTCGAGTTCTGGACCATGCACAAAACAGACAAACAAACAAAAAACCAAGAATAAGAGTAGGAGTAGATTGTTCAGAGTATGGACCAGAAAAGGAGGTGGATGAGTCATGGTGCTTTATTTCCTGAAGGGATGCCCAGCTGAGGCTGTGTCAACCTTGATCTTTGTATCAGTTCATTGACATGCATCCTCATGCTATGAGCCTACACACTCGGTGACTATTTGAGAAACATTGTTCTAAACCAGGGTTCTCATTTGGGGGTGAAATTGCCCTTTTCCTCCCAGGAACATTTGGCAATATTTGGAGAATATTTTGGTTGTCACAACTGAGGCAGTGCTATTGGAGACCAGGGATGCTGCTAAATCCTGCAATGCACAGGGCAGCCCCCCACAACAACAAAAAATATCCAACCCAAAATACCATGGTGCCAAAATTGAGAAACCCTGTTATAGCCCAATTTAGACTTTGGATCAAGAATTTAATGAATTAAGTCTTAAGATGGGTTAGGTTTTTGAGGGAAGTTTTATTTTATTTAAGAGAGGAGCTGTTTCTTAGTATGGTGCCAGGTTCCTACCCCTGACTCTGTCTTCTGCTCTATTTTATGTATGAAAATTTCAAAAATTTAAACTTGAATACAGCAACTAATTATTTCCTATTTAGTATGATGTTAAGATAAGATTAGTACTTGACTTACATTTAAACTTGTTCTCTCAGGCTTTTCAATTGTGGTTGCTATATTTTTGGAATATGATTAACATATCCCCATGTCTATGTGATAAGGAGCCACATTATTACAGGTTTCTGTTGTGCATGCCATTCTCACTTTTAGAAATTTAAGCTATGGGTCAGTTCCTTAGAAACATGCATATCTACTGAAAATTTTGCATATAACCTCATGTTATTGTTCTAAGACAAAATAAGGGTAAGATATCACAAATGCAGAAATATTAGCCGTTACTTCAAAGAAGTAGGAACAAATGGGTGTGACATCTGCTGAAGCGAACAGCAGCCTCCTTGGTTAGGGCTGGTTCTATTTTATAAGGTGAAAAATAAACTTTATAACACTACAGAATGTTTAAAATCCCTGTTGGAATGTATACTGAGAAAAAATATATTTTACCTAATACAAGCTTATGGAAGATAAATATGAAATGTAGATTAGCCAACAGAAAAGAAAAAAGTGAAAACATCTGTATTTTCATCACAGAGAGAAATGCTGATACAAGTTTAGTGTGTGGAATATATATATATATATACACATACACACACACACGTATTGACTTCTTCACTTGTGTATAAAAGCATATAAAGACATTTTCACTAAAATAATAATGATGAACATTCAGCATGTCATATGATCGTCCCATCAACTCTTTGATCCTATTCCATACACGAGGGGACTGAGGCAAAGTAACTTGCTTCATATTATACTGTATGTTAACTGCAGAACTGTGGTTTGAACCAAGGACACCTTGTTACAAACCCATGTTCTCTTATTGTGCATATTGTTTAGTCACCTGCATTATTAACTGAAAATATATTCACTTCAACACTGTTCCATATCACTTAACGTATCTCTATGGCAGCACTTTAAATGGCTTTTAGTGTTCATTTGTTGACATATACCATAATTTAGGCGCTGAATTCTCTATTGTCGGATATCTATTTTTATTCATCTTAGCAATTTTAAATCGTTTCATGATGAACATTCTTGCAGAAATCTTTTCTTCCTACTTAATTACTCAGAGTAAAATGAAATGGATATTAGATCTTATCCTTAAGAGCTGCTATTTCTTCATGTCCTATGCTCATTCTTAGATTAAAAGAATCTTCAACTTATTTTTCAGGAGTTTGGATCGATGTTGCGTTGGGGAATGTTTCCCTCCTACAGCTTCTCCTTTCTTCCTGTTACTCAGTTTGTTTCTGGGAACCTGTGCAATGCTGGTGAAGGAGACAGGCATCACGGTGTTTGGAGTGTGCTTGGTTTATGATCTTTTTTCCCTCTCCGACAAGCAAGATAAATCGTAAGTCATTTTAAAGTTTTGATATCAAGCACAGCATGTACATAGAAGAGGTACTTAGAAATTAGAAGTATAACGCTTTCTTAAATGTAATCGTTATCTTGGATCCTAATATAATAAACAAGCTTTATTTCATTAACATAACTTTATTTTATATGTTCAAACTCTTCAACCTTTTATTAAATCAATGATGACTGTGAAGCTGCTTTGTGAACCCCAAATTTGGAATTAGAAAGAGTCTATATTAATGCCAAGTTTATGTTGTTTGCTTGTTTTGGTTGCATCTTCATTCATGAGAAGTGTTTTGAATGGTAACAGTTTTCAACAGATTGCTTGGAATCAAATAAGTGTTAATTATAGAATGTGTCTGAACTTTTAATATGCCCTAGCCATTCTTATCATCTATAACACACAGGATAAAATGAATACCCCTTAAAGCTTTTAAATAAAAATGGGCATCTGAATAAACTTGTGTGCTATTTTGAAAAG
This sequence comes from Tamandua tetradactyla, assembly GCF_023851605.1. Lineage (NCBI taxonomy): Eukaryota > Metazoa > Chordata > Mammalia > Pilosa > Myrmecophagidae > Tamandua > Tamandua tetradactyla. The sequence goes on along the minus strand of NC_135333.1, from coordinate 93,050,693 downwards.
GACATGTAGGTAGTCCCTCATGGTTTAGACTGGCCCTTTGTGAAATTCCAATAGGTGCCTGCCTCCCCAAATCCTTAAGTAATGACAAAATCAAAAGGGCAGGCAAACAGATTCCCAAGTGCAGGTAAACAGATTCCCAAGTTCACGATGCTTGGTGATGATTAACACTTTTTTTAAAAAGTGGCTGATTTATCTCCTACCTTTTCAGATGAAGAATTTTAAGTTTAAAAAAAATTCCTTCTCCCCCCCCCCCATTTCCTGTCTTTGTCTTCTTGACATAAAGATAAGTGCAGCATTATTAAATGGTAACAAGCTGGAATGAGTTATGAAATTTTGATCATCTTCCTGCCTGGGCAGGTGATCCTTGGAGAAAACTTAAATAGAGTTTAGGCTCTGTGGGCTCTCTGTAAATCTCACAGGCTTGCAAAAAGGCAAGCTCATCTTCAGTATTTTACACTAAATATCCAACAGTGCCCAGAAAGCAACAAGCCTGAGGAGCCCCCTTTGGCTTATATGAGAATGCCTTTTCTCTCTCTTCTTAACTCATGGAAGTAATTGCATTGCCAGTCTTACCTTTTAGAGAGTGGCCTGTAAATCTCTCACATCCTACTTTCTTCTGGAATCCACCTTGTGTCTGTTTTCCAACTTCATTCTGCCTTGCCTCTCTCACAGCAGATGGATGTGACAACTGACTGCAAACACTCTCATTTGGTTCAATGGAGAGCTATTTTAGTTTCATTGTTGACATCATGTTTCTGTGATCTTGTGACTCTCTAGTCCACTGTTGCCTACACTCCTTCCTCTCCTTTTCATCCTCTCACTGTCAAGTCAGACTTTTTTCAAAGGGGATAATTGGTCATTTCTTCCTTGAGTAATCTTCCTTGACCTTCCTCATAATAAACTGCCAGAAGTTCTGTGGAAGGAATAATACTGCTGATATGTAGCTTAGAAGTTCCATAACTAATTTTCTGTGCTTTTTTAAACACTTTTAGCTCTCATATCCAACAGTCTGCATAAGTGGAAACATTCATTCATCCCTTGATCCCTTTTATCCATCTATTCAACATATGTTTTCTGTGTCTCTCCAAGAATAAGACAGTTAAGGTTCCTACCTCCAAAGAGTGTATGGGCTATTAGGACATACATAAGACATTGCATAAGTTATCATATGGATAACTGATTACATTTGTAAAGAGCACTATGAAGGAAAATTATGGGATGCAAAGGAGCATATGACATAGAGCTGACCAGTAGCAGTTAATTTTGCTTGAGTGCTGCCTGTGTGCCAGGTATCGTGCCGTGTCTCACCATTTAAAAGTATTAAGTCATTTAATACCCATAGCAGCCCTATGAGATAGAGTTTGCCTAATTCAGGCAGAAGGAAAGAAACAGTAACAGAAACAAATGTTGGAAGCATATTCCTATATTAAGAGCATTTATTCCTAAATTCTGTGATTGGCCATCTGACTAGAGGTAGACTTCTTTTATTTGACATCACCTTTAAGAGGAAATATTTTCAATGAAAGAGCAGCTCTTGAAAGTTATGTTTTTCCTTTTTTTTTTTAAATTAGGATGTAATTCCTAATGTGTAGAAAAGAACACTCCCTGATCCTGGTCTCCTCCCTCTCTCACTATAGGTATCCATGACCTTTAACTGAGGGCTTTTAATTTCTAAGTTTGTTTTAGAATATCAAATAGCATTCTTTGCATACTTTCAAACTTTATATAAATTGTATCACTTCCTTTTTTTCCATTTAACATTAGATTTGGGGGATACATTGATGTTGAGACATGTAGCTTTAGTTCATTCATTTTTTTTTTTTTTTTTTTTTTTAAAGAGAGAGGGAGGAAGGGAAGGAAAGACAGAGAGAAGGAAGGAAGGATGGAAGGAAGGAAGGGAGGAAGAAAGGGAAACATCTTTAAACATTTTCTTGTTTTATTGTATTTTGTTTGTTTGTTTGTTTTTTACATGGGCTGGGGCCGGGAATCGAACCGAGGTCCTCCGGCATGGCAGGCAAGCACTTTGCCCGCTGAGCCACCGCGGCCCGCCAAGTTCATTCATTTTAACTGATATACTACAATTTATCCATTCTTCTGGATTTTAAATTTGGATTGTTTCCATATTTTTTCTATTATGAACTATGCTGAAATGAAATCTTTCGTGTGTGTGTCCTTGTGCACATGGATGAGATTTCTCTAGGGCATAACATAGAAGTGGAGTTGCTAGGATGAAGGATAGACTTATTTTCTCTGTATGATAGCTGAGACATTGCTCTTGGTAACAGCTGCAGCCCTGTATGAGAATCTCCCTCGTTCTACATTCTCACCTTCACCTGGTAGTACCAGACTTTTACATTTTTGCCAATTTAACGGTTACGAATTGTATCTCAGAGGATTTAAGAAAGAAAAAATTGTAAACCAATGTACTTGGATTACAATTGCTCAGCCATGAACAATATTTTACAAGCTCATAATAATGTAAATACTGATTACCACTTCAACCCCAAATTTTAAGATAGATGTATTGGAAGGATGAGGGGAGAAGTGAGGGTGGGGAGAGGGCTGAAAAGAGGTAACCATGTAAGGAGCACTGATTCCTAGTCTGTAGTAGGAAGCCAATATGATAAGGTCTAAAATTGAAAAGAAATTAGGAAATAGCAGAATAATAATGTCACTTAAAAATATGGTGGCAAATACCAGAAACACAAAAGCTAGAAGACTTGAGAATTTCTCTTTCCTGGGAGCTGGACTGGGGGTGGGGCAGGGTATCGCTCTTTCTTATGGCTCATTTGACTTTGTTTTCGCTCAACTCCGTGCATAATTAGGAGCAACGGGGTCATCCGTCAGCGCAGCCCACAGCAGCCTGGGAGCCCTCAGCCCTCCCCACTGCCAGCCCATCCTCACCGGGAGAACGGGAAGCAGCGGATCCCTCACAAAGGAGCTTGGGCTGCCTGCCACTCCCCATTGCCACCGGAGCCCAAGAGCAATGGATTCCCGAGGTCTCCGCGAGCCGCGTGGACCATGTTGAGGTAGGGGCTAGGGCTCGCATCCTTGCGCATTTTGAATTTTCGGCATCACCTAGTGCAGTGTATAATAACCGGAGAAGTGAAGCGTCGAGTCAGTTCTTTGTGACCTCCCTCCCTCTCTCACTTTTCCACCTTTCCTCCCCTCTATTAGGTTGAGTAAGGAAGAAGTAGCAGAGAGGAAACAAGGGGAAGCCCCACTGTCTGCCATCTTTTGGAAGCAGGGGTTGAGGGGTGGGTCTGTGAAGCTTCAAATAAGGAGAGTAAACATTTTACTGCTTCACTGGTTGAAAAGCTTTGGGCATCAGAGAAAGGGTGCTGTCGTTTTTAAGGGGAGGAGAGCTGTCTCTGACTTCCCCTGCTCTTTCTCTACACTTTGTTTTATTTAAATTTACTGCAGCAAGTATGGGAGGAAACTGAGAGAACTCTGTCTCAGAAATGTTTTTGAGGATGCAGGAAATTTGTTTTAGAGCATGGGATTTTCTAAAGCCCTTTTTTTGTTTTTTAATACTTTGTCTCAGCCATGAAAATTAACGTGGCTTTATCAGCACTTGCTCACTAAATTAGATTGCCTATTGAATAGCTCAAGCCATAGGAAAGTTGCAATTTAATAAAAACAGAAATTCTATTCATGGTATCAGCACTTTTCTACTTTGAATTGCTGTGTGTGTTCTTTGTAGACCCTTAAAACTCCCTCTTTTGCCATGTGGGAGGCCCGGGTTCGATTCCCGGCCCGTGTAGCTCCCATACCCCCACAAAACAAAACTCCCTCTTCTCAAAGTTTTTCGTTCCTTTATCTGTCTTTTTGAATTTTGTTTCATTCATTCATTCAAGTATTCATTCATCACAGATGTTTATTGAGCATCTACCATGTGCCAGGCATGTTCTTGGCACTGGGGATGCCCTGGTGAGGAAGAAAGGTAAAGACCTTGCTGTTGGGTGGCCTCCCTTCTAGTAGAGGAAATGGACAATATATAATGAACAAACGAATGCACAACGAAGCACTATGAAGAAAATGAGACAGGGTGTGGCCATTGATGGAAGGGCCTAACTGGTGGGAAGGTGGGGTTTTTTGGACAGCAGGTGTGGTCTGAGCTGACCTGAATGAAGTGAGAAGTCAGCTCTCCGCAAGGACCTGTCAGAGGGTTCCAGGCTTGAGGGTAATGAACAAACGGGGAGTAGAAGGGGGTGAGGTTAGGGGTGGACAGGCCCCAGATAATGAAGAGCCAGGTTGGCCAGGGAAGGCGGTTTAGATTTTATTCTGGATGAAACAGGAAGACTTTGGACCTTTACATTTTAAGAGTGGCAGAAAAAGGATCCCGTTTCTTTTTTTTAATGCTCACCCAGGCTGCTTTGTGGTGCCTGATGGTGGGAGGTGAGAGTGAAGCAGGGAGGAGGGTTAGGAGGCTGTTGCACAGACTGAGTGAGAAAAGAAGGGGTCTTGGTTGTTGGTGATAGAGAACAAAATGAAGAGATTTGGGATATATTTTGGATATAGAGCCATCAGGACTTGGTGTTTGGGTTGAAGAGTAGAAGAAAGGGAAAACACAAGAATCTTCTAGTTTCTGGCTGGAACAGTTGAGTGGCTTGTGGCTGTTGAGTTACCGAAATGGGTAGGCTAGAGGAGGAATAGGCTTACTGAATAAAATCACAGCAATGCATGGAATTCCTGAGGGAGAGAGAAGAGGGAAAAACAACAAAATGTTGAAGAAATCCTGACTTTTTTGTGTGTGTGGAAGACCATGGAGAAAAAGAAGACAAAACATTTAAAGAAATTGGGACTTTGTTGAGCAAGATAAAGGAGGAGGGGAAAAAAATATTGAATAAGGAAGAAAATGAGGAAATAAAGCATTGGTGAACCTTCAAGGTGGGTCAGAATTTTGACTGCAAAGAGATTGTGAATTCTCTGTGAGGGCAGGGATTGTGTTGATTTTTGGTTCATAGTTGTATCCCCAAGTCCTGTTCAGTGTCTGGCAAATAGTAGTTGTGCATGTATCTGTGGAATGAATAAGTTAATGAGTGGGTGGTTAGAGAGTGTTGGAATTAAGCATGGATAGACCACTGTCAGTAAATTTGGCAAAGAGAGAAGGGGGACGAAGAGGATAGTAACTGGAGGGATGTTAGGTTTTTTTTTTTTTTTTTTTTTTTTTTTAAAGGAAAGACAGAGAGAAGGAAGGAAGGATAGAAGGAAGGAAGGAAGGAAGAAAGGGAAACATTTTCTTGTTTTTATTGTATTCTGTTTCTCCGTATTTGTTACATGGGCTGGGGCCGGGAATCGAACCGAGGTCCTCCGGCATAGCAGGCAAGCACTTTACCCGCTGAGCCACCGCGGCCCGCCCAGGTTTTTATTTTTACTTTTATTTTAGGTTTCATGGATGTATGTGTGTGTATTCAGTTCCCCTGTAGAGAGGAGAGATGAAAGATGTAGGGGCAGAAAGAACTGAAGTGAAATATGGTCAGTGGTATGCTGGAAAATATTTAACAACTGGCTCTCCAAAGAAAGGAAATCCTGATTTATAGTGTTTGAAATTCCCATGTAAATGCTCTTATCATGGCTGATTTAAGCCACCAATGTGCAGTTGCCGGGTATAGAGGTGGAAGAGAGGTCCACAGCACAAGGTTCTGCATTACTTCCCCATACAGATGCAATTGGCATAAATCATCCAAGAGCATAGACAGTAAAATGAAGCAAATTAACTCAGAAGTGATGCCTTTTGAGTAAGTATTATCTTTGCTTTAAATATGACTTATTTAATTTTAAGTTTACGTAATGAAAGTTTTTAAAATGGTTGTATTTAACAACCAGGTTGCAGAATTTTTGAAATTTAATCATCAGCTTTTATAAGCCATTGAGAGCCATTTCCAGCACACCAGTGAACAAGTCATTGAGGAAGGGAAAGAAGCTTGTATCTGTCATCTGACCACTGTGTCTCAGGAAGCGGGTTAGCACTTTCCATATATTTATCTCATGCAATCTTCACAATATCCTTTTAGATTTTATGGAAATTATAGTTCCCATTTCTGGGAGGAAATTGAGAGTTTAAATACTTGTCTAAGTTTGCATAGTAAGTGGTAGAGTCAGGATCCAAACCGTGACAGTTTGAGTTCTGAATCCTGTGCATTTTCCCTTTTGCCATGCTCTAGAGTCTCAGGTGAGGATTTAGCTTTGGAGGAGGCAGTACGCTTATACCACTGTATGTGGGGCCTGCCTCCCTGTTGAACTCTCAGGGGTAGAAGGATTCTGGCAGGCAGCCCTGGGCCCACTAAAGAGGTGCCTCTTGATTTGCTTCTCATGCATAGAGTATAGGAGTTAACACAATGAGTTAGGTGGCATGGCTTTCTGGGTGACTTCTTGTTTTCTAAGCCCAAGCACCACGGTAGCTCAGAGAGACAGGTGATTGGAGGGCAGTTCAAGCACCGTTGAAACTGGGCCAAATTTTTACTAAGGTCACGTGTTTGTGAGGAAGAACGACCATTTCCCCTTCTTTGGAAAGGAAGTTGTCATATATTCTCCCTCTTTGGAAAGAAAAGTTGGCATCTATGTTAGAGAATAAATTTGGTTAGAATTAAAATTATTTTTGAAAATTACCCCTTCACTTTTGTCAGAGGTGATTAGATAAAGCAAAGAAAATTCAAAGAGACAACAGAGACTCAGTTTTTAAGAACTCTGATGCTGAAGACAGACGGTTTAAACCATACTCTACCACTTCCTGATTCCAGCCAAGTTATTTAATTTCTATTTTCTCATCTCTAAAAGAGGGAAAGTAACTTTCCTCTCAGACTGTGTGTCAGGACATAAAAATAATAAGCAGTGGCATTTTATTATTAGTTTAGTATTATTTGTCCATATTATGCTCCCTGTGTAGATTTCTGAATACCAGGATCCATTGTGAAAATGGTAGACTTGCTGTCTACAAGCCTGAATGAGTTCCTATGCACTTCGTTTGTTTGTTTCATTGTCTTTGTAATGTGTGCACTGTTAGGAGGTTGACGAAAAATTGTGCTAAAACAGGTAAAATATTGTTTGCAGAAGTTAACCAGACTCGGGGACATGCACATTTAGGGGGACATGCAAGTCATTTATTTAGTTGCCTGTTTTTATATATGACTTAGTGATTAGTGATTGGCTTGTGGGTGGAAAGTATAATGAAAAACCAAGAATTGAAAGTATACACTCTGGAAACAGATGAAATTTCAGTTGATAGTACCTTTTAGTGAATTACTCCATGTGAAATGAGAAATGTTTTGTATGTAGATACTACTTCCCCTCACTTGCCTCAGTCTATCAAATTTGTGCACTCATGGCTACTCCCTTTCCCACTAGAAAGTCCAGTGAATTCTTCACTCCTTATATATAGTCATTCTTTATCTATATGCATGCTTAGTTTCACATTTCAATGATAGTGCACACAATAAGCATTGAAGATAGTTCTTGGCCCAACAACTTTGTGGACCAAACTCAGGAAAAATTTCCTCTATTCTCTGCCATGCTGGAGGGTCTGTCATGGACCGTTCATTCATTTAACAGTATATATTGAGCACTTACCATGTGCCAAGCAGTATTTTAGGTGCTGGGAATCTGGCAGTGAACTAAAGTCCTGCCATTTTTACTTAAAATGGCTCATTTTCTTTCTACCTTTGTGGATGAAATATTGCTCAGATTTTCACTTTAATGGATCTTAAAACTCTTTTTTTGTAAATACCTTGCACATGGGCATGTAAATCAAGAAACTAAGAAGGGTTTGAGATTGCAGAACAAGAACACTTTGGCATTACAGTAAAATTGTAAGATAATTAAAATTCACCAGACTTAGGGAGCATATAAATATTTTGACCTTCACTCATGGAATGAGTAACCAATCTTTTAAGTGTTGTTTTAATGTTTTATATCTATAGATCTGGCATTGCACTCTTTCCCCCTAAAGTAGGAAATGATGTACAATTGAACTCCTGAGGTGGGATTTTGAACTTTTTTTCCATATATATGATACTATGAGTAGGGTGCATATGTTTTAGATCATTATTAACAGCTACATATCAGTTTTGAGAGAAACTTAGTGAGCTAATGAAGAGAGATTTGTAGGTGACAGGAAAAATGTCTGTGCTGGGAAGCCTGTATTATTGATGAAAAACTGGGTTTTCTTGTGACTCCCCACTCCCCTTACCACCATTTTATATACATTTCCTACTGACTGATCTCAGTTGAGACATTTTCAGTCTCATTCAGCTGCTGCCTTCAAAAAGGAAATGACCGAATGAAAGAAGATTAGACTTAACTAATGGAGCTACACAGAAAATACATTCATTAGAAATGAAGTTTGTGTGTTCCTTTCTGTTTACAAACCCTACTTTCATATCTCTTAATCTCCTCCTTTAAGATCTCTTAATGAAAGTGTAAACCTGCATGATCAATTCACATTAAGAACACAAACCACGTCATGAAAGTAGGCATTACCTAAAATTTTATTTTTAAAGAGCCTTTAATTGCCCCGGCAGCTTTTTCTCACTCTCTTTGCTTGTTCAAAGATGTGGTAGGCCACATTTTGCAATGAAACTTTCTCTTCTCTTGGCTGATGTAAATGTTTCAGTCTTTAGGTGTAATCTTCAGATGGCTCCATCCAAACCCCATCAGCTTATTTGGGGAAAGTAGGAACATTTTGGTGGTGGACTGAAAAAAGTAATAATTTTTAGGCTGCATTTTATGACTCTGACCAAACTAACTGTTCTAGTTTGCTAGCTGCCAGAATGTGATATACCAGAAACAGAATGGCTTTTATAAGGGGGAATTTATTAAGTTGTGAGTTTACAATTTAAGGCCATGAAGATCAAATTAAAGCAAATCTATAGAAATGTCAAAATTAAGGCACCAAGAAGAGTTTACCTTCACTCAAGAAGGCTGATGACATTGAGGTTTTCTCTTTCATCTGGAAATACACATGGCCGAACATGGCAACGTCTGCTAGCTTTCTCTCCAGGCTCCTTGTTTCATGAAGCTCCCCCAAACTGCTTCTTCTTCAAAGGTCTCTGGCTGTGTGGGCTCTTGTGGTTCTCTCTCAAAATGCTTCCTCTTTCTAAGGATTCCAGTAAACTATTCAAGACCCACCTGGAATGGGTGGGGTCACATCTCCCGCTAATCAAAGGTTGTTACTCACAATCAGGCACATCACATCTCTGTGGAGATAATCTAATCAAAAGACTACAACCTAGAGCGCTGAATTGAGCTTAAAAGTGATCTAATCAAGTGTCCAGCCTATAGTGCTGAATAGGGATTAGAAAAAATGGCTGCCTCCTCAAGATGGATCACAATTAAAACATGGCTTTTCTAGGTACATAATCCTTTCAAACTGGCATATAACTAATATAATATATATATTATACTATATTATAACTAATATAATTCTTGTAAATCATTTATTATTTATAACTATTTATACACATGCTCTTATCACTTGGATAATATCAAAATGCATCTGATCTTTGTCCATATGCATCCCAAGGTTTTTCATTGTTTACTCATAGTTTCTTTCTAACCTAGTGAGTTGACCATAGCTTTTGTTAACACCCTTCAGCACTATTGGATTGCACACATGCTTACTTAACATTAAGGTACTGGAGAGGGAGGCGGGTGATTGCTGTAGGCAATTGTCCTTCTACAGAGAGGGATTATTTTATTGGGTGAGGTGACCACACTGTGTTGTCTTGCTATAGGAGAGACAGAAACAGTGGGAAACAATGGGAAATTTATTTTTTTTAAAACATTGTTTCAGTCTGGTGTTGTCAGTTTTTGTAATTACAAACTGTATTTAATGGGAGAGTGTCTTTAGAACAGGGTTTTGTCCCAAAAACAGTCGTACATTTAATGTTCGTTGTTGCATTCGTTTACCCAAGCTGGGCTCCCAGGTTTCTTTGATGTAGCTTCTCTCAAGTAAGGAACTTAGCAGAAAAGTTTCTTTTTTTTTTTTTTTTTGGTAAAAAATTTGAAGGCAGTTTTTTTTTCTTTTACAATTTCCTAACCATTAGTTGAGAATGACATTATTTTCTCTGAACTAGACCCCAGAGTATGTGGTAAAGAAGAAATTACCTTGAGTTCATCTGAAATCTTACTGAAATTACCTCAATCTCATCTGGAAGCTTACTGAAATTACCTTGAATTCATCTGAGAGCTTACTGATATCTGTTTTGGTGCTTAAACTGAGATCACAAAAATGGAGCATTTTAATAAAATGTTACTTGGCTTTATTCAAAAGTTAACACTGAAAACTTCTTCCAAATAAATCACAGGCTAAAGGATGCAAAATTCTTTTTAATTTATGGTTAGCAGTTGGTCGAGTTCCTAACAGCTGACAGTCCCTGGTTAATTCTGCCTGGTCTTGATTGGGTACCGATTGTTGGCAATCTTCAACCCCCTGTGCCTTTCAGTCACTGGATGATAAGTTCTTCCCTTTCTCAGTACAGAGCAATCAAGCTTAGGCATCTGCTTTCCAACTGGATGCACAGGGGCATATGCTGAAAGAGAAAACTATCAGAATGTAGGCATTTCTGGTTGGCATGCTATTTTGTCACGTCGCACTAGGCTCTTGGAAGAGGATCCCAGTCCTCAAGCTTTTCCATCAGCTCAACAGCCACCATATGGAATACTCAATCAATGGCCCGCCTGGTTAAGAGGGTCGCAGCTGTGACTTCAAGGTCACCAAACATTGTTCCCTTCTTTAGCAGAACGCTTATAGGGTGGTTTTAGGGAGCTTCCTGCTAATTTCTTTGTTATCGTAGTTTGTACTACTGGCATTCAGCTTTAAATGTTTCTATTGTTCTCTTTATCTTTTTCAATATAGCCTGCCAAGAGGCTATGGAGTGATTTTAATAAAGCCCAGTGTCCATGTATCATAACATCGTAAACACTCAGTGATATATGAATAAATCTTCCACAAGAACATTACTTGACATCAGGCAGTAGATCATTGTGGTTTCAGGTAATGTGGTGGGATTTCCAGTTGGTTGCTCTGAAAATTGGCCGGCACATGTTTTGAACTGGTACTCTGTTTTGTAGATTGAATGTGACAGAATCCTGAAAGTATGCATGCTGGAAAGAGACAGTTCAAAAAATTTTCAAAAAGGAGTTTGGAGGGCTGTTTTATCCAGCAGAAGGGAAGAATTCTAGAAATGCAAATGATCTGAAAATTCTCTTATGCAGAGACGAGAGCCATGATCAACATATGTGCATCATGTAGCACCTGTGAAATGGGCAATTCCCAAGGACTAGGAACCATGTTGTGGGTTTTACATGTGGCTTACAATGGTAATTCCTGTAAAAATCTTTGAGGTAGGCAATATACTTAGCAATAAAAAGCACGGGCCCAAACGAGAGTGCCAAGTTATAATTCTGCTGTACTCCCTACCAGACAGGTAGTCATGGGCAGATTACAAAACTGTGTCTGTTTCCTCATGTGTAAATTGGCAGCAGTATTAGGTTAATGTGAGGAACAAATGAGTTAATATGTGAAAAGGGCTTAAAGTACCTGATACATAGTGGGTTCTAATAAATAGTAGCGCTAAGATTTAGTGCGCCTGCTCCACCTTCATGATTTTTAATTAATGCCAAAACAAATGCAGAATTGTGCATCTTTTAAAAAACTGAACTTATCTGTTGTATGTAGAATTGCTATTGAATCAATATCACTTTAATAAACTCAAATCATTAGACTGAAAATCAAATTATAACCAAAGACTTAACTTACGAGTTTTCTTGCATATATGACATTATAGCCATGTAGGAAGATGTGTTGCATATGGTGTAGAATTTATGCATTTTAATAACTATATATTCAAACCATGATCTCTATTACTTTATGTATAAGCTAGAAAATGTGTGTGGATTTTGAAATCATTGTAAGCAGCAGTCTCTATGAGGACATCAGCACTAAAGATTTTCCCTTAATGATTTAACCTCAAACAGAATTGGTTAAGTGTTTAAAGGGATGTATTTTTAAAAGATGAGGCCAATTAAGATATCATAATTTGGCAAAAGAAAAAAAAAAAAAGAACCATCACCCTGAGTTGAATAGAAGGAAGCCATACTGTTTGTCTTATGCTAAGAGCAGGCTATAGCCTCAGTACCTAATGAACAGCCAATGTTTTGGGTACTGAATGGTAGAGAGTTTTGTTCCTGATTGTTATGTTTTTATTATAGATTTATTTTTTTTACTTTCCATTTAGCTCTCTTAAGTAAATTTTCTTCGTGACTGTGAAAGGAACATGACTTTGTGAAAGGGATTATGATCCATACTGCAAATATGATGGAAAAAATGTTTTGGTTAAAAAAGTTGTTTAATTAAATAACTGCAGTTTGTTTTCGTGCAGTCACTGAGAGAGTATGCATTTATCCCCAATGCAGTTTGTTTCTTGCCAGTGGGTTCTACTTTATAGTACATAATTTATAGCTGTAAATGACAGGGCAAACCTTCCCGATAAATTGAGATTAGGTGCCAAACACCAGACCTTCTTTAAGCAGAAAATAAGGGGTGATTACGGCCGATGACTAAGAGGACAGTGTGTCTTCAACATTGAAACTCTCATAATTGCCCCTCGTTACTGTTTATAAGAAGCCTGAACAATTTAGGGTCAGTGATTAGTTTTGTTTTGCTTTTGAAAGAGAATAGCTATTTCCCAGGTGGTGCTGAAGGTAAAGAAATGAGAGACAACACAGGATAGTGTAAGGATCGTGGCTTCTGGATAGTAGGAAAGTTGGGCTCTACTTTTATTCTAATATTCTGTGGCCTCTGGGCCAGTTATTTTACCTCCTTGGATCCTTGTTTTTCTCATCTGTGAAAAGGTGGTGGTGGGTAAGGGTGGGATGGTCCCTTGTTATTTGATACTTTATTTAAGGTTTCTTTTATCTTTAGAATCTAATGAAGCTGTACTGATATCATTTTCCTCTTCTCTTTTTAATTAGTGTACTTTCATTGGCATGTAGTTGGAGATTGTGTAGGAGTTGTAAGTTGACCCTAAGATGTGATACACACAATGTGACAGCTTCCTGCAGCTTCTCATTTTAAGTCTCCAAAAGAGATGTATTAGAATTATTGTGTTCTGACTCTAAATTCTTAGAAAAGAGACTGATCGGCCCAATATGGGTTAGGTGTCCATTTACGTCCTGGTGAGAAAGTCCTACAAGTGGAAAAGATAATTTCACTGAAAATGAAAGATACAATGGTAGATGTATGTACATGGAATTATGAGGTACACATGCTAGAATATGTTAGCCAGCCTGAGAAGTTTAGCATGAGCTGTGTCCTAGCAAATGAGACAGAGAACTGAAGAAAAGTAGGTGGTATCTCCAGGCAAAAGCACAACTTGAGCAAAGGCACAAAGATATGCAACTAGTAAGAGAAAAAGAGAAAGAGAGAGATTAACTGTATGCAGCTCAGGCCATGAGTTGTAGGAGATGTGGCAGGGGAGGTGGACAGGGGCCCTGTCATGGAGGAACTTGTGAGAGATGCCAGTGGAATTTGACTCCTGTAGGTAAAGAATAACCAGTGCAGTGACATGCTCATCTTTATTTTGGATTCATATGTTGGAAAGTGTGATGATAAAACCAAATAGAATATACTATTTAAATGTGAAAATTAAAAGACTCAAACTGTTTAATATTGTGATGCTTTTTAGGTTGGCAAAGCAGCACTTTTGAGATTTTTGCCATAATTGAGTCCTGCACATTTGTGAAAAGTCAAAACTGTCTTCTAACCAAAATGTTCCTTGTACATTTTTGTAGTTTTGGAAGGATTTTCATATTTAAGAAAAGTTAACAGGAGCCTTGAAAGAGAATTTGTTTTCTTAGCCCATGATATGAAGAAGCTATGCCATTTATTCATACCTAGTATTTGACTTAAGCCCTTTAAATTTATAATTTTCTTCCAATGAGCAGAAATTAATGGAAACTTCTTGGGGGTAATTATTTTTTCCTATTATTCATTCAGTCTGCCAAGTTTGTAATTTTGATTTTCAGTTTATGATTAAGATCAGCACTTCTTTTTATGCATATTGGGTCCAAGCTGCTTGTGTTTTTTGTACTGGAGCAGATAATTGCTTTTTTATTTGGCCAAGAAAATGAACAGGTGTAAAACAAGTATCTTTTTCTGTCTTGGTCAATTGGAAGTTCTGCAACTTAATATTGACTGTGTTTTCTTAACTTATGTGGCCAGTGCAGCTCAGCATCCAACTGCAGTCACTAACGGTCCAGAATTCTACTGGACCAAACTAAGTTCACAGAAAGTCTGTATATCAGAGCTCTGAGAATTAGAGCTTGGAGAATAAGAAACAGAGTTTAGTTTTCACATAAGGACAATTGTATGTTGACTATGAGGACGATTTTGGTACATTTTACCCCCAAAACTAGTTATGCAATTGCCTTCCTTGTTTGTCTTTAACTGTGATGGAGCAAAGTCCTACTCAGTGAGTAGGTACATGGACCCTGGAGTCATACAGCACCCCAGATCTCTGCTTTAGCTATGGTATAAACTTGGATTAATTTATTTCATCATCTACACAATGGGAATAATTAGTAATACCTGTGTCATGAGGTTATTATAAATGAGGTTAACTATGTAAAGAATTTCACATGGCATTAGGTACAACAAAAGCATCCAATTAACAATTTATTCTTATATAATAATTTGAGGATGGCCAGTGTTTCCAGAGTTGGAGATGAAGGAGATAAACTGCCCAATATACTTATGGTGTTACTTTTCAATGTCCTGAGAATTTGGGTTTAATTATTGATTATCTCTCTCTCATGGGGAAGAAAAAGGGAGCTAATAGGAAGTGCCTGCTACAAGTCAAGAGCTAACACATGACTCAGCTCATTTAACCATCACCTTGGGTGGTAGTTAGATTCAGTTGTCAACTTGGCCAGATGAAGGCACCTAGTTTTCTTGCTGCGGATATGAGCCATAGTGCGTGAACCTCATCTGTTGCTAATTATATCTGCAGTCGGCTAGGAGGAGTGCCTGCTGCAATGAATGACGTTTGACTTAATTGACTGGTGCTTAAATGAGAGCATGCAATGTAGCACAGCCTAAGCAGCTCGGCATTCCTCATCTCGGCACTCGCAGCTCAGCCCAGGCCTTTGGAGATGCAGAAAGAAGTCACCCCAGGGAAAGTTGTTGGAACCCAGGGGCCTGGAGAGAAGACCAGCAGAGACCATCCTGTGCCTTCCCACGTAAGAACCTCAGTGGAAAGATAGCTGCCTTTCCTCTGAAGAACTAACAAAATAAATCCCCTTTTATTAAAAGCCAGTCCGTCTCTGGTGTGTTGCATTCTGGCGGCTAGCAAACTAAAACACCTTGTGAAGCAGATCTTCCCACCATACACAAAGCAAAAGGCAAGGCTCAGGAGCTTGCGTAATTTGCACAGTGATTACACAGCTAGAAAGTGGAAGATCCAGGATTTGAAGTCAGATCTGTCTGATTTCACTATGTAGGCTGCCCCAGAGTATAGAGGCCAAGTCATTTATTATTTCTCCTAGAAAAATTTAGGAGAAACTTCTAGGAAGGACTATTAAGAAATATTCTGAGGCATCATCTGATCCCCTTTCCTCTGTATCTTATAGGACACAAGTTGAATGCTTGTTGCTCATCCTTACTCTTAGCCACTTTCTTATCATGTTGAAGATAAGTGGAATTTTTCTGTTCTGAGCACTCATCAGTCTTTCTCATGAGGATATTCTTCCACCTTAAAATGAAAGGCTGGGTGGGATGTATTACATTTTCATTTGTAAGCAGTCTTCATATACAATTTTAAAAAGCCCTCTAAAATGACAGTGAGTTTTGCGGTGATGGATGCAGTCTGGGCCCCTGATTATTCTGTTAAATTTTATGTTGCATAGTTGTGTTGTTCTGCAGGGAAACTTCGTTATGTGTGGCATTTCTGGGAGATAGATTTTGTGTGTGTGAGAAAGGGGATGTTGCTTCATGAACTTATACCAGAACTTTAGAAAGTGAATGCATAACTGTGAAAGCATCTGCTGGGGACATGCTAAAGCAGTGTTTCATTTTGGTGATGGTAGTGTACTAGCGAGTCGTTAATTTTGTTTTTTTTTTTTTAAGACAGGTAATTTAAGTAAGAAAAGTTGCTTTTGTTTTTCCTTTTTTTGTTCTGAGAAATTTAAAATGTTCAGTAGCATATGAAAAATATCATAAACGCTCATTCCCATTTGGACATATTTGTTTCCAGTCTTCCTTTATTTTTCCTTTCCCTAAGGAATGAAAAAATACTTGTATAGCTAAAGTCTGTCTTAACATCGCCATTCCCTTTCCCCCCCTGCTCAGGGGTAATGACTACCCTGGATTTCATATATATAGGCTGTTTTTTAAAGACTATATGTGTCCCAACTAAATTATCTGACAACTGCTTCAACCTCTGGTTATTCTGGTCATACAGTCAATGTCCATATAGAGAATGCATTGGAAAATCTACGTGGCCAGGAAGAAAATATGCCTGTAGAAATCCACAGGTATCACCCTGCTCTGGTTTCTTTATTCTAGGAGTCATTATAGATGTGAGGAGTGTCTTTGGTTATAGAGTAACCCAGAGGGATCTAATCTGGAAATTCCTAAATTATATGATGTTGGTTCAGACATTTGACTTCTTTTCTCCTTCTTTCTTGTCACCTGGGACAACATCTGTTGTCAGTTGTTACTCAGCCTGGGGTAGCTGACATGGCTCTCCTGACCCCCTGGTTCCAGGCTCTCCTGACCCCACTGGTCCTAAAGCCCTACCTTAGCCCACCATGACTCTTAGCAGTACTCACCTTACCTTTGTACCTGAGTTACAAGTATATTCAACTTTCCATGTCCATCAACTTTTATGCTAGATTGTTTTATGAAATGTCAATTCAGTGAGTTTAATTTCGTAAGTATTTATTAAACACCTACTAAATCATGTTCTGTTTTTGTAAATTGAATTCCAACAATTAATTCTACAGAGTATATTAAGCATCATTAGAATAAAAGCTAAAATTTATTGAGTATTTACTATATCTAAACAATATTGTGAGCACTTTACATATGTTAACTCATTCAATCCATATGGCACTATGATTTTCCACATCTTAGAGATGAGATGATGGAGTCATGGTGTGGATGGTGAATCGCCAGGTATAGTGCAGTTAATAAGTAGATAAGATAGAAATCACACCCCTGTAACCTGGCTCCTGAGTCATTGCTCTTAACAAATTCTCTACTTCTTCTAATGCAAAGAGAAAGCCAATTTGAAACTATCTTGTACCCCCGAAAAAACATGTGCTTTAATCTTCATTCATATTCCTGGATAGCATCTTTTTTTTATTGTTTCCGTGGAGATGTGACCCACCCAATCATGGGTGGTAACTTTTGATTAGATGGCTCCATGGTGATGTGTCTCTACCCATTCAAGGTGGGATTGCTTATTGGAGCACTTTAGGAGGGAACCATTTTGGAAAAAGCTTCAGTGCTGACAGAGCCCACACAGCCAGAGATCTCTGGAGATGCAGACAGAAAATGCTTCTGAGGAAGCCTTATAAAATGAGAAGAGAAAGCTAGCAGATGTTGCCATGTGGCTTCACAGCTGAGAGAGGTGTCTAGAAGCCAGAGACCCCAGCAGATGCCAGCCATGTGTCTTTCCAGCTGATAAAGAGTTTCTGGACAGCATTGGCTTTTTTTGAGTGAGAGTAGCCTCTTATTGGTACCTTAATTTGGACATTTTCATGGCCTTAGAGCTGTGAACTTGCTACTTAATAAATTCCCTTTTTAAAACTTTAAAATTTCAAAAATTCCCTTTTTAAAAGCCATCCTGTTACTAGTATACTGCATTTTGGCAGCTTTAACAAACTAAAATAGTGGGAAATCTCATTACTTACTCAAGGTAAGTGACCTTGGTTGTCAGTTGAAGGGTGACATTTCCTTGCAGATCGCTGAGGGCTATGCCTTTGTGAGGGTCCAGCCTTCTGCGTGGGAGATGCTTTTTCCTTCTGTCATAGGCTTTACCTCTGCTCACCTAACCCAGGATCAGCTTAGTACTTGATGAGACCATAATTAGGATATGATTGGTTGTTTAACCATTAGATATTTTAACTAGCCTGGAATGAGCTAATGTTGGTTACCAAAGCCAAATACCATTGAGAAGCAGAAGTTATATGGAAAGACCCACCAAGTTATGTTTTAATTATGTTTATACAGAATTAGAATAAACCTAGTCCCTTTTCTCACAGTGTAAGTTAAAGTGACATTAGATGTCTTGAGGCAGAAGAATCCTGTTGCTTGATATATCTTTACTATAATTGCAAAAGAAGAAGATAAAAACTCCAAGCCACCAGTTACTGGAATTAAAGTAACATTAAATGATATTAAGAAATGGGTTTATCTGAAACATTGCTAGTGACAGTCCAACATGAAGAATGTGGGAAACTTGGCACATTCTTAAAGTCTTTTGCTCAGATATTTCTATAGTGTGATTCATAACATATATTTACTTCACTTGGTTTGTAGAACTATCAAAATAACTTATGACTTGGCTTATTGGTGCACATCACCCATCTGCTTTACTGAGGCAGTCCAAAAGAAGTGTGTACCAAATGTGAGGGGAAAATGCAGGGAGAAAGACTGATCTCTTGGGAAAGGAGTCAGGGGCTCAGTCATGTGAAAAATTCTTCAATCTCCTAGTATCTGCTTGAAAAAACAGAGCATGCCAGCTATTCTTCAGGTCAGTGAAGGCATGTGGCATTATTAGAGACAGGTGAACTCAGCAGTGTGTTTAAGAAGAAATAAATCATCCCTGTGGATATCACACTTGCACTTTCCTGAAGTTTAAGAGACAGATGCAAATGTAAAAAGATTAAAAAAAAACAGTATTAAATTAGGAAAGAATGAATCATAGTTTAAATAGGTACCTTTCATCTGCTTAGTGATAAAGCAGATGTATCAACATTTATTTTAGGACACATTAGTTGGATAGAATAAAAGAGTCGTGGGATTACTGTGCTGTGCAAAGGCACAGAGACTTGAGCAGTTATATCAGAAGTAAGTTTATTTTCTCCAAGTAGTATTGGATTTATGTCTTCAAAGAAAAATAATTTAACAGTCTCAGGTTCCTTAATGTTCTGGGGAAATTGCAATGAAAAAAAAATGGCCTTGGATTGCCAAACCAAAAAATCGAGACGCTTTCCTAGATAAACAGTAGAGTTAAGCGGAGCAATGCTGAAATGAGTGAAGAAAAGAGCCTAATGTGTTTGGTACAGAAAAACTATTGATGGCACAGAAACTGAGGGAAAGATTGATAAGGAGTATATAAAAAAGTAGCTCATAATAAATTCAGGATCACGCTTGAGGCATGGAGCCAACCTGGTTGCAAATTTTGTGAGGTCCCGGTTAGAACAGGGAGAAGGCAGAATGTATTTGGAAGATGGCCATTTTTATCAGAATGTGTTAACTTTGGAATGAAAAGGGAAGGGAATGGGTGAACAGCTGGGACCATAAACAACTTTCTGGAGGACATTAAGGATTTCCCTTGATGGTGGCATTTTGTCAATCAAAGATCTTCCCAGGGGTGATTGAAAGAGATCACCAAGGTCCTGGGCCTGGGAGAGCTGATATTGTCCAATGTAATTATTCCTCTATGGTTCCGAGAAGGTGGAGAAGGAGGGAGTGATGTGGGGTCTCTGGATCAGGCTGCCTTGTTCGAATCCAGCTCTGCCCATCACAATACCTTTAACTTGACAAATTACTTCTCTTAAATTTCTGCAAAATGAGAATAATAACAGCATCTACCTTATAAAGTTGCTTTGAGGGCTAAGTAATGCAGTGCTTGGCATTGCATATTAAACAGTGTGCTAGTTGGCTTTTCTTTACTTATCTCATTTAAGCCTTAGAACGTATCTAACTTGGTTTTATTGTTTCCATGTCTTACATGTGATAAAATGAAATGCAGAGAAAATAACTTGTCAGAGTAACACATGAAGACACTATTTGAATCCAGGTCTTTTTTGATCCCATAATGATATTTACTCTATTGTGATGCTCAGCCTAGATGAGAAGGTCTTGAAGCATTATTAGGAACCCATAGTTGAGTACAGAGGTGGAGGTACAGGTTGGTTCTGGAGCCCTTAGGGTGTAATGGAATGATGTGGCTTGGTAAGAAAAAGCCAGTTCAAATTTGAGTTGTTATACTGCCTTTAACTTGTGTTAAGAAGGCCATGCAGAAAAAGAAATACAAGGCATCAAAATTGGAAAGGAAGAAGTAAAACTATCACTGTTTGCAGATGATATGATACTATACGTCGAAAACCCGGAAAAATCCACAACAAAACTACTAGAGCTAATAAATGAGTACAGCAAAGTAGCAGGCTACAAGATCAACATTCAAAAATCTGTAGCATTTCTATACACTAGCAATGAACAAGCGGAGGGGGAAATCAAGAAACGAATCCCATTTACAATTGCAACTAAAAGAATAAAACACCTAGGAATAAATTTAACTAAAGAGACAAAAAACCTATATAAAGAAAACTACAAAAAACTGCTAAAAGAAATCACAGAAGACCTAAACAGATGGAAGGGCATACCGTGTTCATGGATTGGAAGACTAAATATAGTTAAGATGTCAATCCTACCTAAATTGATTTACAGATTCAATGCAATACCAATCAAAATCCCAACAACGTATTTTTCAGAAATAGAAAAACCAATAAGCAAATTTATCTGGAAGGGCAGGGTGCCCCGAATTGCTAAAAACATCTTGAGGAAAAAAAACGAAGCTGGAGGTCTCGCGCTGCCTGACTTTAAGGCATATTATGAAGCCACAGTGGTCAAAACAGCATGGTATTGGCATAAAGATAGATATATCGACCAATGGAATCGAATAGAGTGCTCAGATATAGACCCTCTCATCTATGGACATTTGATCTTTGATAAGGCAGTCAAGCCAACTCACCTGGGACAGAACAGTCTCTTCAATAAATGGTGCCTAGAGAACTGGATATCCATATGCAAAAGAATGAAAGAAGACCCATATCTCACACCCTACACAAAAGTTAACTCAAAATGGATCAAAGATCTAAACATTAGGTCTAAGACCATAGAACAGTTAGAGGAAAATGTCGGGAGATATCTTATGAATCTTACAATTGGAGGCGGTTTTATGGACCTTACACCTAAAGCAAGAGCACTGAAGAAGGAAATAAATAAATGGGAACTCCTCAAAATTAAACACTTTTGTGCATCAAAGAACTTCATCAAGAAAGTAGAAAGACAGCCTACACAATGGGAATCAATATTTGGAAACGACATATCAGATAAAGGTCTAGTATCCAGAATTTATAAAGAGATTGTTCAACTCAACAACAAAAAGATAGCCAACCCAATTACAAAATGGGAAAAAGACTTGAATAGACACCTCTCAGAGGAGGAAATACAAATGGCCAAAAGACACATGAAGAGATGCTCAATGTCCCTGGCCATTAGAGAAATGCAAATCAAAACCACAATGAGATATCATCTCACACCCACCAGAATGGCCATTATCAACAAAACAGAAAATGACAAGTGCTGGAGAGGATGCGGTGAAAGAGGCACACTTATCCACTGTTGGTGGGAATGCCAAATGGTGCAACCACTGTGGAAAACAGTTTGGCGGTTCCTCAAAAAGCTGAATATAGAATTGCCATACGACCCAGCAATACCGTTGCTGGGAATCTACTCAAAGGAATTAAGGGCAAAAACTCAAACAGACATTTGCACACCAATGTTTATAGCAGCGTTATTTACAATTGCAAAGAGATGGAAACAGCCAAAATGTCCATCAACAGACGAGTGGCTAAACAAACTGTGGTATATACATACGATGGAATATTATGCAGCTTTAAGGCAGAATAAACTTATGAAGCATGTAATAACATGGATGGACCTAGAGAACATTATGCTGAGTGAGTCTAGCCAAAAACTAAAAGACAAATACTGTATGGTCCCAATGATGTGAATCGACACTCGAGAATAAACTTGGAATATGTCATTGGTAACAGAGTTCAGCAGGAGTTAGAAACAGGGTAAGATAATGGGTAATTGGAGCTGATGGGATACAGACTGTGCAATAGGACTAGATACAAAAACTCAAAAATGGACAGCACAATAATACCTAATTGTAAAGTAATCATGTTAAAATACTGAACGAAGCTGCATCCGAGCGATAGGTTCTTGTTTTGTTTTGTTTTGTTTGTTTTGTTCTTATTATTATTACTTTTATTTTTTTTTCTCTATATTAACATTCTATATTTTTTTCTGTTATACTGCTAGTTCTTCTAAACCGATGCAAATGTACTAAGAAACGATGATCATGCATCTATGTGATGATGTTAAGAATTACTGATTGCATATGTAGAATGGTATGATGTCTAAAAAAAAAAAAAAAAAAAAAAATGGTCAGCACAATACTGCCTAACTGTAATGTAATTATGTTGGAACGCTGAATGAAGCTGCATCTGATCTATAGTTTTTTTTTGTTTTTTTTTTCTTTCTCTTATATATTTTTGTACTTTTTATTTTTATTTGTGTTTTCTTTGTGTTATCACTTTATTTCTTTTTCTGTTGTCGTGCTATTTCTTTCTCTAAATCGATGCATATGTACTGAGAAATGATGACCATACACCTATGTGATGATATTAAGAATTACTGATTGCATATGTAGAATGGATTGATTTCTAATGTTGTGATAGTTAATTTTTTTTAATTAATAAAAAAAAAAAAAAAAAAAAGAAGGCCATGCAAATGGAATGTGGAAGAGGCAAGGCCTCTGGACATCTCAGTGGCCATTGTTTCCCAGCTGAGTTACTCATCATGTCATTCTACTCTGAGACCCATTTAATGGTGACAATGCAAGAGCCATACCTTTAGCATGGCTGATCATGAGACCCACACTATCCTCCCCAAAGTATAAATATTTTTATCTATCATCTTTCTGTTATTTATTATTGTGGTAACATATGAATAACATAGAATTTGCCATTTTAACCATTTTTACATGTATGATTCAGTGGCATTAATTACTTTTACAATGTTGGTGCAATCATCACAGCTTTCCATTACTAAAACTTTTTTCATCTCCCCAAATAGAAACTCTGTACCCATTAAGCAATAAGTTCCCCTTCCCCTTCCCCCTGACCCCTGATAACCTTTAATCTATTTTCTATCCCTATGAATTTACTTATTCCAGATATTTCATAATAAATGGATTCATGGATTATTTGTCTTCTTTTGTCTGACTTGTTCCACTTTAGCATAATGTTTTCAAGGTTCATCCATTTTATAGCACATTTCAAAATTCATTACTTTTTATGATCAAATAATATTCCATTGCATGAATCCACTGCATTCTGTTTGTCCATTTGTCTGTCAGTGGATAGCTGTATTGTTTCTACCTTTTAGCTATTGGGAATAATGCTGCTATGAACATTGGTATACAGGTATCTGACTGAATACCTACTTCTACTTTGGAGTATATACCTAAGATTGGAATTGCCAGGTCATATGGTAATTCCATAGTTAACTTCTTAAGGTGCTCCAAACTGTTTTCCATGATGGCTGCACTATTTTACATTTCTGCCAACAAGACACTAGCACTGCAATTTCTCCGTATCCTTGCCAACACTTCTTACTTTCCATTTTTCAAATAATAGCCATGCTCGAGGATGTGAAGTGCTAGCTCCATGTAGTTTTGATTTGAATTTCTGTAATGGTTGATGATCTTGAACAACCCTTCATGTGCTGATTGGCTACTTATATATCTCAGGAGAAATGTCTAGTCAAGTCCTTTGCCTGTTATTTAATTGTATTATTTCCTTTCTTATTGTTAAGTAGTGCTTTATGTATTTTGGACTTTAAATCCTTATCCGATATATGATTTTAAATTTTCTCCCATTCTTTAGGTTTTCTTTTCACTGATTGATGATGTCCTTTTCTGAACAAATATTAAGAATCCATTCTAGTTTGATATCTTGATATGTGCTAAACATTGTCGTAAGAGTGTATTATTTAATACTTAAACTCTTTGAGGTAGGTACTATTGTTATCAACATTTTACTGATTAGGAAGTTGAGGCTAGTAGTTGGTGGAACCACATTAGGCATGAGATTTGTCTTAAAGCCAGGCTCCTAACTATGCCCCGTAGTGCCTTTTTCTTGGCATGTACAGATTGGCTTGGTGCCCATCTTTCAATGCTTTCCTACTGGGTTTCATCCACTCAAAAAACTTTCCTTGCTGCCATTGGATTATGTGTTGTATTTCTGGTTGCCATGGCTTGCCTCCTTTTTTCCCTACCGCGAAACCTTCTGTGTCCACCCACTCGATGATTGCAAGTCCTTTGAATACTCCTTCCAAAGTACCCAGCCCGGTCATACTGCCCCTTATCCTGAGGCCCACTGCACTTAGTATTGCTTTACTGATTTTGCAATTATCACTTGCCACCATGTATTCGTAACCTTCATTATGTGTGCTTTTCTTTTCATAAAGATTTCAAAGCCTTGATGGTATCTTTTTTTTAAATTCCAACAGTGCATTAACATTGTATCTTGCACAAAGTTTATATTTAATAAATATCCTTAAATTGACTAACTCCTGGAAAAGAATACTCTGATCAAAAAGAAATAATCATAATACATATCTTAGCTCGTAGACATGAGAATAAAGTTGCTTGAATGTTCTGGTAGTGGAAAGGAAATGAGAAGAAATAGTAGGCATGAAAAACGGTTGGGTAATAGAAGGAATTTACTGGGACCACATGGAAGTTGATATGCTGACAGATTTGGAAGCATTAAGTCAACTATGTGCCCAAAATCTTTAAATGTACAATGAAAAGCATTAACTAATGAGACTGGAAAAATTTGACTGGAAAAATATGTGTACACTTGTATAGCTGTATAGCAGCCGACTTTCACTTAATTTTTGTGTTTTTCTAATGGTTAAAAGTATGAACATTTTCTTATGTAGTGGTATTATTTGATTTTCTAACTTTCAAGTAAATTAAAGAAAGACAATTTAGAAATAAAATTAGTACAAAGTCAGAAATTTTACTACATCTTTGTACATTACCTTAAATGGAGCAGACAGTTTATAAACAATTTTCACACTTTCTTCTTTGTTGCAAGAATATAAAATTTGCTTTCTGCTGCTTAAATAATATCTATATTTTAAACTGCTTTTCTGGACTATTAGACCATCTAGCCCATTTTTGTCTTTGTTGAATTAGATTCTCTTTTAACTAGAGTTCACGGAGAAAACTGCAGAAGATAGATTTTTGTTAATTTGACTTTATTATTCCGTAGAAACTCCTTCTTCCACATCCTAATTCCTGACCTTTCTCAAAAAAAACTGTAGAATTTACTCCTGTTTCATTTAGTGTTACTAGAGATGTTCCTTGCAAAAGAATTTGTGACCTTGAAATATCCCAAACTTTCCTTTTTCTTGACTATTTTCCTATCTTGTCATCAAGACACTGTATTTTTGAAAGAACAGAATGTAGTTATTTCATGTTATCTCTGTAGTACCTTGCATAAAATAGGGATTTAAAAACTTGTGCTTAGCTTTAAGGTATATCAGATGAAGTCAAGAGTTTGGGGTTAAGAACTCACTATACTCTCCTAGAGCACCAGGTTTCAGTATATTTTGTCCAAGTTTTTGTGGCATTTTTATTCTCCAGATATAGTCTTAAACCCCTGACTGTGAAATGGTTTTCTGAAAACTGTCCTCTTCTTTTCTGACTTAAAGAAGCAATCTCATGGCCTAAAGTGGTACTGGCCAATCTGGTAGCCACATACTGAGTATTTGAAACATGAGTAGTCCGAATTGAAATGTGCTTTATATAGCAGACTTTAGAAGACTTAGTATAAAAAAGTAAGCTATTTCATCAATAATCTTTTAATATTTTAGTACCTACCATAATGATCATACTTTGGATAGTTGGGTTAAGTAAAATATATTATTAAATTAATTTTACTATTTATTTATTGTTTAAATGTAGCCACTAGAAAATTTAAAATTCATATGTGGTGCATGAAAACAAAACAAAAAATTTCTTGGTAATGCTACCAAAGATAGGAGGTAAGGCCCCTTTTCCTATCTTGAACAAATACTGAGTAAAATTTCTCCTTCTGATTTCTGCTACTTTTGTATGCCAAGTGAATCAATACTAAGTTGACCATGAAGATTTTGGAACCTAAGAACCATTATTATCGAGTTTACTGACTCATTTACATATGTACAATTTATTCTTATTGGGGACAGTTGATGAAAGAGCAGGTGACCACCTCTGTTGGCCTCAGAAAATAATGAAATCATCTTCATGGGGATGTAGATGGCAGTGCCATCATCCACCTCTGCTGTAGATGGCAGTGCCATCATCCACCAGTGACCTTTTGCAGAGATGGTCTTTCTCAGAGGTGGCTCTAAATGTGGGATATCTACCTGCTTACAGCAAATTGACTTCTTTTTTTTTTTTTTTGACAAGGGTGAATAGAACAAAAGATACCCTGACGTCTCCTGGTCTCCAGGCATGTTCATTATTTGATGAAACTTTCGGGCACATGTGGAAAGATGATTTTGCACAGCCTCAAGCTCAGAACTTTAAGTGACACCCAGTACTAATAAGACATTTAGCTTAAACCATCTGCCTCCTAAGAAATGTAGCAAACTACATTTAAAAGATTTTTTAAACCCAGCAAGGATATTGGTATGTGGGATAGTTCTTGAGCAAATGCTGGGAGTTGTGCTGCATGTAGTACTTTGATCTGATGGAAAAGCTGCAAAACTCACTTTTCCTGTGTTTATCATTAAAATCTCACTTCCTCAGGTAAAAATAGTTTCAAAGTCTTTGATGAATGAAAATAAGTTCATTTGTATTCAGATCCATCCCGTGCTTAATTTCAGCTGTGCCCCTTCCATGAGGTCCTGAGTTCCTTGTGTGGCTTCTTCCCCATCGCGCCTGGCCTTTTTATTTTGTGCCCTGTAATTTCAGCCAAAGGTAATATTCCTTTGAGGTGAAGAAACCTCTAGCATCTTAATAAAGCTCCCTCTTTTTAAAACATACAGAAGATACTTAATGCTGTCTTTGTGGCCAGTCCCTGCTGCCCAACTCTTTCCTTCTGTAGTAACTGCAGAATGCCATTGCTTCCACAAGGACCTGTGAATGGAAAGCAGAAAACCCTCTAAATGTATAACATTCAAAATAAAGTTCAGTGTTTTAGTACCCTAAGTCCCTAAGCTTTCTACCCATGAGTTGGGATTCCTGTTTCACTATAATCCACAGCTGTATATATTATATGCAAAAGCTCAGACTGTGTGTTTCAGAACATCAGTCTGGGACCAAAATACTGAGCCTTTCCTTTTTCTTCATTTTTCTTTGATCATGTGGTACTGTAGCACACGCTCAATAACTTATGCATCAGACTTCTCCAGATGCAGAACTCCCATGACATTTTGTGTTGTGCTTTCCTTGCTGTATTTTGATATTTGGTGTGATTTAATTGCATTTGACGATGCTCTTTGCCTGACCAAGGAAGAGCAGCAGTGTTACATTCCTGCTGTGCTCAGTGGGGCCTCCTGCAACGTTGTAGTAGGTCGCTTGCTG
Organism: Tamandua tetradactyla; assembly: GCF_023851605.1. Classification (NCBI taxonomy): domain Eukaryota; kingdom Metazoa; phylum Chordata; class Mammalia; order Pilosa; family Myrmecophagidae; genus Tamandua; species Tamandua tetradactyla. Next base: position 93,023,031 of record NC_135333.1, on the reverse strand, counting down.
TCCTGTTACCATGTGCATGCAATTCCTTATCTCTTAACTACATCCAGGACTAATTTTAAGTTACATAGATACTTGGAAGGTAGAATCTTTTATTTGTACATTTAATTTCTGAATATAAAGAAGTCTTGCCAACTTTAGAATCATCTCTTTATTGAGGCTATTGCCCTCCCTCGATTCCTAAATTTTTTCTGGACTGTCCTAGGAATGTTTTTATTACACACTGTTGATACCCAGCAATTATTCCAATTGGGGGCACCATGTTAGTATGTACAGCACTTAACTGGGGATGAGATTTGTAGGATTGTTAAAGGATAAGAAGTACAACAGTGTCAAATTGTTATCAAGGTTGTAATGAGTGTGGAGAGAAGCTAGGAAGGATTTGCAAAACAATTGAAGGGAAGCTAGGGTTGATGGCCCTCCTGGGGGAACCCAGTTGGTTTACCTTTGTTTATATGCTTGTCTTGACCATGTGCCTTATTTCCTCTTGCACTGACAGAATCCATAGGTGGAGGAGGGTTTAATTAAAAATCTAGATAGGACTTCTCCAGGGTTATATTAAGATCTGGGAGATGGTGGAATCTCTGTTACTAACAGAGTAAATGTTGTATTTAAATGTCCCTGTTGTCTGTAAACAGCAGCTTTCGTGTTAATTGTTTTGCTTACAGTAAAGATATCAAAAACATCTAGTGAGCTGGTTTAAGACATTGAACAGGCAGAGATGAAGGGAAAGTCTGGGCGCTTTCACCAGACGGGTTGTGTCTCTTCCCTCAGCCTCACTTTCTGGATTCTGGGCATCTCTGGCTCTCAGTGGCAGTGCAGACTGCAGCTCTCCCAAGCTTGCGGGTTGGGGTGGGGTGGGGGAGTGTCCCCTGGGACTGCATTGTTGTTTCCAAGAGCAGTGTTAGAGGAACCAGAACCGGTTCTGCACTGTTGTTTCCTAGAGCTGTGTTAGAGGAACCAGAACAATGTGTACTTTTTTTTTTTTTTAATTGTGCTCTGGCCTGAATACTTGGCATCTCAGTCAGGCTGTGGAATCCTGGGTCTAGTAGCTCTGGATATTGGGTTTACAAAAATTTAGTAGACCAGAATGAAATTTATCTCCTCTTGGCAGGTAGCCTATTTGGATTCAGTTCAGTTCCTTGAAGTATCGTTTACAGTGGGAAAAGATATAGTTTTGAATTTGAATATTGGGCTTTAACAACTGGAGTTTTCTTAATTGTTTTCTCTCTGGAAATCAGTTCCAGGGTATTTCTGATGGCATTGAAATGTTATTTATGGGAGATTGAATGCTATAGCAAATAATTGGCTGTTGTGAAATAGCAGATCAAATAAACTTCTTTCTAGAAATGACAAAAACTTCAGTACTGGAGCATCTTATCTCTGTAGGGCATATAATAAATTATGAAGTAGGGAAAAATAATACATTTTGTAGTATTTTGTCATTTATCTGGGTGCAGCATTTTATAAACAAGATTATGTACTGTTAGTCTTTGAATTATACCTTGTTTACATGATTATCTGTCACTCAGAATGAGAAATTACTACAGTAAGAATTTGGCAGAGATGCAGCCACGTTTTATAATGAATTTTAGATTGTCATTTATAATTAAAAATGTGAACTATATGACATTTTATCTCCTGTTTCTTGGCGCACTTTTCTAAAATGTTGTTATTTAATTCAGTTTTTTTGTTAAATTGTGGGTAGATAAAGAATTGTATTAAAATTTATGTAAAGTTTAAAAATTAGCTGTAACTTGAGTCCCTGTGTATTGTGTCTCTTGTCCCCAACTCATTTTATTCTCAGTGTCCTCAGAGGTGATATTATCCTGATTTTTGTGCTTATTTCTCCTTCCTTTTTTTATGGCTTTACCACATATGTATGAATACTAAAATGACATATTTTCATTTTTTTGCATGATTTAAAAATTTGTATAAATGGAATCATACATTAAGTATAATTTGTGACTTGCTTTTTTTATTCAACACCTCATTCCTGAGATTCATCTGTGTTATTAGCATTCATTTCCACAACTGTATAATATTGTATGTAATGCTATATAAGCCATAGAATAGCGCTATTAATGTTTACCCAGAATATGATTGAAAGAAACCTGGGTTTCCAGTTTGTTAATATCACAAATCATTCTTTTGTAAAAAATCTTTTACATGGCTCCTTGATGCATATGTACATGAATTTTGCCAGGTCATGTTCCTAGAAATGGCATTTTTGTGTCATTAGGATATGAATATTTTCCTCCTTATGAATGAATCTAGTTATTTTTCTAAGTTGGTTGTACTACTACATACTCCACTCAGTAGAGTATATGTAATCATATTGTTGGGTATTTTTGTCAACGCTTGATGCTTTCGGACTTTAATATTTACCAGTTTACTTTGTGCGAAACATTATTTCACTGTATTTTAATTTGTTTTTCCCTAAATATTGAGAGAGAGAGTGTATATTCATATGCTTATTATTGGACATTTGGATTTTCTTTTCTGTGAACTGCCTTTTCATGTTTTTTTTAATGTTTTTATAAGGTTATTAATTTTTATGAATTAGAGTTGATTTACCAGTCTTTTCCTTTATGGTTTGCATTATATGTTTCTTATAAAATCCTTCTGTTTTCTAAGATTATGAAGAAGTTCTTTGATATTGTATTCTAAACATTTTACTGTTTTGATTTTATATTTGTTTGTAATTTACCTTCAATTTTCCTTCCCTCCCTCCCTCCCTCCCTTCCTTCTGAAAAGTCCAGTCCTTTACCTGATCAACAGACTGCCATAAAATAAGTTTGTGTGTATATATATATATATATATGTTTCTGAGTTCTCTATTCTGTTCCTTTGTCTTCTCGATGCTAGTCCTACCTAGTCTTAATTATATAGCCTTAAAGAATTCTAATATCTGCTCAAATAGCTGCGCTCTCGTTCTTCTGTATAGTTGTCTTGGATATTTTTGAAATTGTTCCATTAAAATTTTAGAAGGTTTTGATTGCAATTATGTTGAGACAGTAGATCAATTTGGACAGATTTGACATTTTAATCATACAGTTTTATTACCATGAATTTGGTATATTTATCCAATTATTTAGGTCTTCTTCAGTGTCTTTTCAGATGTGTTGTAATATTTGTTGTAAAGCGCTCATCTTCCTAGGCTCCTTATTTTTTGATGTTCTTATAAAAGATATCGAAAAATTACATTTTCCAACCTTTTGTTGTTAGTACATAAAAATAAAATTCATTTTTGAGTCTTGATTTTGAATTCAGCAGCATTGCTAAACTCCTTAATTAATTTCAATAGTTTATATGTAGAATTCTTTTGGTTCTTCTGCATATAGAATCGTATCTCCAAATCACTTCTTCCTTTTCAGTCCTCCTGTGTTTTGCTTATATTTCCGGTCTTATGACTATGCCTCAGACCTACAATTCACTGTTGAATAGAAGTATGAAAGAAGTCACCCTTGTCACTTTCCTGGTCTAGGAGGGACTGAGGCATTGCAGCCATCGAGCGTGGTCTCCGTGGAGGTCTTTTAAAATTCATCTTTTAAAAAGGATCTCTATGCGAATCCTTTAAAATTCATATAGACTTATTTTATGACCCAATATCTAATCAATATTTATAAGACCTTAATGTATTTTCTTCATCTGTGGGGTGAGAATTGCTGCTGATGTCTATTGCAGCAGTTCATGTATTGTCCAGGGATCCTTGGGTGCTCAAGACCCTTTCACAGGCTCCAAAGGGTCAAAGCAATTCATGTAATAATACTAAGGTATTATTTGCCTGTTTTTCCCTTGTTCTCTCATGAGTGTGCAGTGGAGTTTTCCAGGGACTGCACGACCTGCGGTCTTGCAGCAGCATGAATGCACATGCAGATATGAGAATACAAAGTCTTTTGTTAAGCCAGGTGTAGATGAAATTAGGACCAATGATGGCAAAGCCACTGTTTCACTAATGTTTTCATGGTTTCAAAAAATATAATTACTTTTCTTAAAAATTATGTTATTCACCTTAATGTGTAATTGGGTTCTTGTTTTTAAATTATTAATAAATAATTAATTTTTAATTCTGCAGACGTATCAACAGAAACAACTTATATCTGAAAGGCTTTTTAGTATTCTAAATAATTTTTCAGAATGTAAATGGATCCTAAGACTCAGAATTTTGAGAATCATTGATTTCTACAAGATCTTCTTGATAACTACGTTATTCAAATATTTTATATTTTTATTGGTTTTTCTTTTGATCTTTTTTGTCTGTCAGTTACTGAGAGAAGTGTGTTGGAATCCTACCTAATAAGATGGATTATCTCTTCTCTTTGAGTTCTGTCAATTTTGCTCTGTTTTCAAGGCATGCTATTGGAAACAAGTTTAGGCATGAAATATCTTCATGGTGATTTTATCTTTTTCCTTCTTGGAGTAATGTTTTTTTGTCTTAAAGTATGTTATGTCTAAAATGATTATAGCTACACTAGACTTCCTGGGTTGTGTTTCCCTCATATATTTTTCTACCTTTCCACAATTTTGGTATGTAGGTTTCAAGTGTAACTCTCATAAACAAAGCTGAAGTTATTCAGTATGTCAAACAATAGTCATCCTTTTCATGACATATCTTATTGTTACCATATATTTTATTTGCATCTGTCTTGATTTATAAAATCTTATAATCCACATGCTTTCTGTGTATGTATATGTATTTATTTTATATAAGGACTTCATTCCTTATCATACCTCAGTCTTCCCATTCTAGAATCACTTTTCTGCCTAAAAAGATATTTAGAATTTCTTGCAGCTAGTTAATGACAGAGGCGAACCCCTCTTAGTTTTGGTATGTTTAAAATACTTTTATTTCATTTGAATTATCGAAAGACATTTTCAGGCATATATTTTCAAATTGACAGTTAGTTTTCTTAGCACGTTGAAAATAATGTTTCAGTGACTTCAAGCTTCCATTGTTGGTTTAAATATATGATCAGTTAGTCTGTCACTTCTTTGTATATTATCTGTGTTTTCTTACTGACTGCTTTTAATTTTTTTTCTTACACTTTGGTCATCTTCATTTTTACCTTGGAAGTCTAGGGTTTTTAAAATTTTTCATTTATTCTGCTTTGTATATGTTAAGTATCCTGAATTTGTGAATTGAGCTTTCTCAATAATGTAGAAAATTTATAGCTGTTGTCTCTTTACATATTGCCTTTACCCGTTATTTCTCTTCTTTCCTTCTGAATCTCCTATTAAAACATGTTAAATTTTCTCATTCTTTTTCCATTTCCATAAACTCTACTTTCATATTCTATTTTTTGTCCTTTTGTGTTACATTCTGGATAATTTAATTAGTTCTAATTCTATTTCACCAGTTCTCTAGTAATTTTATCTGTAATGTTCATAAACAATTCCATGAAATTAAAAAAAATTTTTTTGGTTCTTTATTTAATCAAGGTGACATAAAAGTTTGAAAGTAAACAGAGGAGTTAACATGGTTTTAAAAAGATGTAATTTTTTTTAAATGAGGAGGCATTGTCTAAAACAATAAGGGAGGAGATAGACATACATTTCCATGGAATTTACCATTTCAGTGATATGTGTCATTTCTGGAATCTTTGGTTTTTTTTCCAAATATGCCAAGTATTTTTTACATTTTTTCCTTTCATACTCACATTTTCAGGGTTTTTAGACATTAGTTGAGCAAGCAAATGTGAAATACTTGAGCACATGCACTGGGTCATCTGGTGCCTTCTTTACTGGGGGAAGGTCACAGAAACAGGAGCCTGTGCATATGTCCTTGTCCCTCGTTGCTCATTACATTATGGAATATGCTCGGGGATTTGGTGTGATGAGTTGTAAGACACAAAAACAATAGTGGCTCCCAAGGTTGTGAAACTTTTAACCTGACAGTTTGGGGCAATACCAACTCTTCCCCTAACATAAGAAGTGATTGAAGCTCAAACTTTTGGGTTACAGCGTTATGACAATAGCATACTCTCCATTTTGCCACCTCACCATTCATGATTGGGGACCACTCCTACCCTGGTCAAACACCAAGTTTTGTGGTTGCCTCTCAAATACATAACAGACCAGTGGCTTGATGTGTCACCTCAGCTCTCTACCAGGAGTGATTGTCGTGAGTACTCGGCGGTAGCAGGAGTCTATGGAGCTTTGCTAATGCCATAGCTGGATCATTCTTCCTAAAATAAACTATTTTTTTCCTGCATTTTGGCATCTCTGAAATTGGGTTGCAGCTAAAGTTGTGATTGGTAGTGGTTATTTTTGTGCTAAATAATGGTGCATTTGAAAATTGGTACGTTTTATGTTTGATGAAGTACTAATTTATATTTTGCTTCAGTTAATCCTTATTTATGAAGTCTTTGTGGTTCTGATTTTGATTCTTTATGCAGGCTCACTCATGGTGCTTTGTTTACTTTGGTATTTTGGAATTTTTACTCTGACTTATATTTCTTGGGACTTCTCCTTTGGGAATATTTGGAGACCTGGCTTGAGTGATCTACATTTGCTTCGGTTACCTGGGACAATACAAAACACAGGAGCACTTTAAACTAAATTAACCATGTGAACTTTTTTGAGGCATGCAGTGGCATGAATTCAAGCTGTAAAACCAATGCAAAATGTTAATCGGAAAAACTGAATGTGGGGGTAGGCATACGGGAACTCTTATTTACTGCATGATGTTTCTGTAAACCTACAACTTTTCTAATAAAAAAAAAAAGTTAAAAAAATAAAACCTAAATGAGGGAGGGCCAGTTTGTGATTATACATTCTCAGGGGAGATTTTCCTATCTAATGCCAGTGTTCAGGTCATATAAATTTCTTTTCATTGCCCTTACATTGGGGATAATCCTTAGAAATCCCAGCTTTATTCAGGGGGAGGAGATGTCTCTATTGACTCTCTGTCTTGGGTGGTTGCCAGACTGTTTTCTTATGTTCCCCAATGGCTGTAGGGCCAAGGACTCGAAAGCTCAAGCACTACCATGCTTAGCAAATGCTGTTGTAGTTCTCTTACCTTTTTGGTGTACCACTTTCACCTGTTCTTGGCCCCTGAGAATTTCTTAACCAGCTCATCAATATATTGATTTAAAAAAAAAATAGATTAAAAAAAAAATTTTATCTAGCAAGTTTAGTTGTTTTTCCACTGGGGGTTCTGTCTGCTGCATTGCCAGGAAAAGGTCACCTCCATGTATTCCTGTGTATAACTATGGATTAATGTTATCTGAGCCCTGTGCCAGCTCAGATGACAGCGTATGGCTTTTGAAGCAGTATTGCCTGCCTTGAGAAACAACCTCATCTTGGTGACTCAGCAAGCTAGAAATGAAACCGCATCGCACACTCTGGTTGTTCACAGGGAATTTCAGTGTCACATCTGTCCTGTGGTTATTCAACACGTCCCATATTTTGGTACTCACCTATCTGCAGGTTGTTAAATAAATCATGGTGTTGAGAGGACATATCTCTATTTGGATCTCTGTTTTGCACATGCCTCAAAGTCAGCTAGAGATCTGGGCAGAATTTATATGCAGAATTTGAGGTAGTCTCTCTGTGGCTCCCTTATTATGGGATTTTCCTCACTTTGTAACCACTGGGGTCACCCTGGACTCAGTCCACCATTTCTTCAAGCCAGTCAGACTAAGAGTTTCCTCTCAGAATTTTGGCTACTCTGTGCAGTGGATCTGACTATGCCCTCCCCTCAGATGAAGAGCCTTTGTTAAAACACTTAAGCTAACCTAGTGCTGTTCTCTTCTTCAAAATGTTTCCCCCCCTCCTCTGGTTTCTGCCTGCTTTTTATCACTCTGCAGTGTCTTTAGATAGTTATTTTTACATTTGGTACAGAGTTTATAGTTATTTACTGTGGGAGGATTGGTCTGATACAAGGCACTCTACTGTTATTAGAAACAGAACCTCCCTTTACTTGTTTTAATATTTTCACTTAAAGCCTGTATAGAAATTAGGAAAACAGTGTTTATTTTGAGAGGTTTAATTTATTGCAAGTGATGTGCATTGTATTGTAGAGTATTTCTTTTTGGTAAATGCCTGTAATTGCTTCATCATAAATCACTTGCAAGTTCAAGATACAAGTTGCCTAACTGAAGGGTAATTATTGGGCCATTAGTTTATAATGAGGCTCACATCTTTCTCAGAATCCCATAGTAATTACTGAATGATTATTACTTGCCACTTTCAAGTAGCAAGTGAGTGTTGCAGGACAGTATTAACTCATACCTAATAGGAAAGCTTCAAACCAAAGGCTGTAAATGCTCACTCTCTTCAAGCCCTTAGAAATTATTAAATTTATTTCGTTTTTATTCAGGAACACAAGTGTGTTAACCTTTGAACATAATAAAACTGTACCTTTTAGGACCTTGGGAGAAATGATACATTTTCAGTGGAATGCCCTTTAGTAAACAGGAGTTGATAGGACCAGTGATAAGGCTGAGCCGATCTAGGCAAATTCCACAACCCCTACCCACCCTCACTCCCCATTCAATTCATACCTCTTGGATTTCAGGTCATTCTAGGAAAGATTTTTTTTAGGCGGAGGGGATGAATCTTGAAACTTTCCCTCCTTCTAGTATAGTACTCTTTAAACATTTGGTTCACATAGTCCTAAATTAAGTCTGAAAAACCATGGACTGCCTGTCACATTTAGGTTGACATCTAAACTTGCTCTTCATAAGTTGTCTATAGTATAATTTCCCATATATTATATACGTTGACAATTTAAATTATCATACCTGTTTTAAATATACCCATGAAATATAAATACTAAAAGTGATCTGTTACCACTTTAAGAATACATGAATAAGCTTCTCCTATGTCTGAGAATTTATTCCTCCTTTTTCCATTTTGAACTCATATTTCCATTCCATTTGGATTCTGTTACAGAATCTCATTATAACATATAGTTTTATGCTTTAGTAATCATTGTATCCTATTTCTTTGCCATAAAAATTTTAAATTTTATTTAATAAAAGCATTTACAATGTTTAGTTTTAAAAGCATTACAATTTTATTTGATAGAAGCATTTGAAATACTTTCAAATTCCCCATGTCCATAAGCTCTAAGTATTAAGAATTCTTCTGTGTTAATTATGAATACAATTATTACTACTATATAATTTATCAAAATGGTATTAATATTTAAAAAAAATTATTGAGGCAGCTTAGTGTAGCAGTTAAAAGCACAAACCACAGAGCCTGAATACCTGGGATCAAATCCAAGTCCTAACACCAGTTGCTCTACAACCTTTGCTGCCTCTTTTGTAAAATAAGGATGAGAATAATATTAGTCAAATATGAATATGAGAAGGATTAAGTGAGCTAATGTATGAAAAGTGCTCAGGATAGCTGCTAGTCTACAGTGAACATTATATAATAAGAGTTTGCTTTGTTACTCTGTTCATAATTACTGAAAAGGAGAGGTAAAATTTTATTGGAAACTCATCTTTGAATGGATTCGTATGTTTAAAAATTTTTTTTTACTATTCACTTCATACAGTCAATGATAATATTATTTATTGCTGGAACGAGTCTGAGTTCAGCATTACAGTTTTCCTGGTTTTTCATTTTATTTGCTTTCACTGAGAAACATTTTCTTTAGTCATTTCTATTGATATATATTATACATTCACATACCATGTAATCATCCGAAGTATACAGCCAGTGGTTCACAATATCATCATATAGCTGTGTATTTATCATCACAATTGACTCTTTTTTCTTTTTTGTGAAAAATAACCTATATAAGAAAAGCAGTACATTGCAAAGCACATCACAACAATTAGTTGTAGAACAGATATCAGTTTGGTATGGGCTACAATTTCACAATTTTAGGTTTTTGCTTCTAGCTGCTCGAAGATACTGGTGACTAAAAGAAATATGGTATAATGACTCAGAACTCATACTCATTTTTTAAACCTGATCTTCTCTGTCTAACTCCATCATCACCTTTGAACTTTCTCCCACTCTTTAGGAGTATTTGGGCCATGCCCATTCTAACTTTTTCTTGTTGAAAAAGGCTGTCTATAATATGGGGTAGGGGGATAGAACTAGTTGATGTTCTGGAGAGGCTAGCCCCTCTGCATTTCAGGATTTATCTGGTCCAGGGACTCATCTGGAGGTTGTAGGTTTCTGGAAAATTACCTTAGTGCATGGAACCTTTGTTGCATCTTATATAATGCCCTAGGTACTCTTTAGGATTGGCAGGAATGGTTTGGTTGGAGTTTGGCAAGTTATGATAGGTAGTGATGTCTAACTGAAGCTTGTGTTAGAGTGACCTCCAGAGTTGCCTCTCGACTCTGAACTCTCTCAGCCACTGATAACCTTACTTGTACACCTCTTTTCCCCTTTTTGGAAAACATTGTTTATATAGATAAAGTAGATGCAAATGAAAGGAGTTTTGTTATAGTATAGTCTCTCAGTTCTTTGGACTTCTTTTGGATTATGTGCCAAAAAATCACTTATGAGTCTTTCATCAGATGCCAGTCTTAATGGCTCCATTCAATCCTTGTTCAATTCTGTTGAAAAGCATTCAGTTGGAAACCACCTGACTTGAAAAATGATTTTTCTCTAGTCTTCCTGGTCATTTTTTTGCAGGGGGACAGCAACACCAGTGTTTCAAATTGTACCTTTCTTGGGTGCCCTGGGAAGAAAATTTTTTTCTTTTTCTTTTTGCCATTCAATATGGTAAGAGAGATCTTTTATTTTAAAAGAGGGAGTAAGGGCTAATGTGAAAGGGAAGGTGGAAACAGAGAACCCAACGAAGCACTCTGTCAACAGTCCTTCTCTGGCAAATCAACTTTATAAAATAATACATATAGAAAATCTCTTCACCCCAGTATGTTTACCCAGGTTTACAGACTATGGCTGTAGAGGCCATGTCTTCTTCTCTCTGGGAAGTCTAAACCAGAACAAAGAATGCCCAGCATGTCCATGATCTTCTCTTCTGGGCCCTGTTGGAGTGTAGAGCTTGATGGAGCACCTGCCAGTCTCTACATTCCTAAAGTGTGGTCCATGGACCCCCAGAGTGACCCCAGATTTTGTAAGCCCTCTGTGAGGTCAAGCCTATCGTCATAATAATATGAAGACATTATTTGCCTTTTCACTATGTTGACATTTACACTATAAAACCAAAGCAATGGTGGGTAAAACTGCTGGATCCTTATCACAAATTAAGTCAATGGCCCCAAACTGTACTAATAGTCATCGTAGATACTACCACACACAGTTTTAAAAAAAATCCAAGTTCACTTAGGAATGTTCTGGATGAAGTAGTGTGTGTATATGTATGTATATGTGTGTTGTGTGTATCATTTTATTAAATTTTGACCCTTGGGTACATGTCTTTTTAATATTCTGTGTGATTAAATTACAGTATGCACAAAGTACAATACAGCAATGCTTCTCTTGAGGAAAAGTACTTGTATGATTGTTTTAGGTACAAACTGAACTAGCCACCTTTTAATTTTTTAGCAAAACCTTTTTAAATAGTAGTACTGACAGACTGTGGTTATTCAGACCTGAGTATTCGACAGATATTTTCTCCAGAATGAACAAGTTTGATACTTCCAGGGAAGCAATTGGCAATATTTTTCCAGTAAAATTTGAAATTTTGGATAAAATGTATCTGCCGTTATGAGCTCAGTAGCTCCCAATAATAAAAGACTCTTCTGATGAAGTTGGTGGTGATATTAACAAATAAATTTTAAAATATTTCACAATGAAATGTGTAAACATTTTAAAGATTTGTATAACTCAGTAACCTAATATTTTCTAAACAACAAACACATGATGTTACAAAATTATGCATGGGTAAAAGATCTTTTCAAAGTACAGGATAGACCAATGAATTCTACATTGCAATTAAGCCTAAAATGCTACCACTCATTACCACTCATCAAGTAATAACAGTATCAAATAAGAACATCTTGGAAAATATTAAAACAATGCTACTACTACTCTTTTCAATAGTATTTTTGGTTTTGGAAAATGTGTATTTTTAAATAAAACATGCTATTTATGTTGATAAGCATTGGGTTTATTGTTATTTTGTGGATTTGATAAATATTTTTAAGTTCCCTGCTTTAGAAAGAACTCCCATAAAAACTCTTTGGCCTCCTCAGTAGTGTTTGAATGTAAAGTGATTGTTGAATGTAAACTTCAACAAAAAGTTGTTTAATGATTGCTGCTGTGATAAATGGTAAATGATAAGCTGGGAAAAGAATAATTTTTATTAAGACAGCACATGTTTGGGTTAAACTTCTTCTTGAGATATTAACTTGTCTAAACATCTGAATATTGTAGTGAGTTTAATCAGTCGTAAAAAGTTATTTGCACACACATACATGCACAGTTGTGTTTGTAGTAGCTTTCACCTGCTTAAAGATGAGTGGTCTGAAATGAGCAGACTGATGAATTTTAAGGATTCTCTTCCATGTAGGGTTTGTTTGCAGGAAGCCTGCATTATGTTGGAGCTTAGCCTCTCATAAAAAGACTGTGAGATGAGCTGCTATATACAGGGCTGCTTTGTGCGGTGGCTCTAAGAACATTTTGCCAAGTGCATGTAGAGACTCAGGAGCTTTAGACTCCAAATGCCTGATTATTTCCCACTTCCACTCTTACCCCTTACTCTACTAAGTAAGTCATCACTATAGCAGTGCTAGAAATGTAGTGCCATTTGCAGTTTACAGCTTGAGTTAAACCAATGGCATCACTATCTTACTTCAGTGTGCTTAATTTTTGGTATTAGAACATGGAGGCAATGCAAGCAACATTAGTACATTTGAGGGAATAGAAAAGCACAGTGCTAATGTGACATTTTGAACTCATAGAAACCTGTTTTACTTTAATAATCCTTTATATTCTCCCCTTCCAAATCATTGTTTGAAACTAATTTCTGGGTAAATACTTCCCTTATCAACATTGTAAAATACTTAACTTTTATATTTCCTTCTCTGAAAATGGTATTCTAAAGGTTCAGGCAGGTTTTTTCAAAGATGTTTGAGGTCCAGGTTGATGACTAACATCGGTTTCTCAGTCTACTTGGTACCTGAGAGAGCCCTGAACTAGGAGCCAGGTTCCCATGGCTGCAGAGACACAGTAGCCCGCGGGCTAATTGACATGCAGCCTGGAGCACAGGCGCCAAAGCAACTTACAAGGGATCTGCTGTGTCCTTAACAGGCCTAAAGATTTTTCTGCAGATCCCAGCAAGGTGGTGCAGGCTGTGCTTGGAGTAGTAGCTCGGGCTGGAAGCCAGTAAGTGTGGCAGCTGTTTGATTAAAAATGTCGTTCAGTAGAAAGGAAGGAAAGAAATGAGAGAAATAGAAATAGACTTTAAATTCTGTCTTGTCTAAGGAAAGACAGAGATTATTACTGCACATTACATCAGTGGTTGGCCTATTCTGCGGGTGCAGCAGTATCAGAACAACGTCCCTTTGTCTTTGTTGACGTTTCTTGTAGCATTTCAAGGTGATGTGTCCTCATGTGTGGAGGATCTCTTGGTATCATTTTCTCTTTTTCTATAGTAATGATGACACTCGTATTCTGAAATGGAGCGCACTTGAGGCTTTTCACTCTGCTTTATCTGTGCTCTATCATTAGACTATCATAGCAAGCTCAAGAAACCTGTCTCACAGGTTAGTGTACAGTAAAGAACGTCTTAAATTATTAAAAGCATTTTCATGGAGAAATAAAGTGATTTAAAATATTTGAACACATTTTGGGAAGCAGATGTATAGCTGGAAAAGTGTCACCCAGGTTAGGACGGTTCTATTACCATCTGGCATCTAATTTCTACAAAGGAAAGAAGAGCAGAGAAAGGATTCAGGCCAGTGGGGATTTTCTTGGCTTTCTTTTCTCTCAGCTTCTTGTCTCTTTTTTAGAGGGGAAGCTGAAAATTTTTAGACAAATATTTTTTCCCCAAATGCACTTGTATTTTAAAAATGGAACATGAGAATATATTGTCTGTCCTTTCTTAGCTGTGTTTAATGTGAAAATATTTTCTCCTTGCTTTCTTCTTTCCTTTCTGTTCTCTTTCCAACATTTTTTCTTATTGTACCAGATATTGTGCTAGATCTCCTTACATGGGTTATCTCATTTACTCTACACACAGCCCTATCAGGTTGCTGTTGTTGTTTTTATTCCCATTTTACAGATGAGAAATGATGGCTCAGTGTGGTTAAATGCCATTTACCCAAGGTCATGCGTTGTGATGTTAGCGTTTGCTTCCTGACAACCCTACTGCATTGTCCATATGGTTAAAACCACCGTGTAAGGCTGTATCCCTAAACTCTGGACACTTTTCTCCAAATATCAAAACTTCATCGCTTTATTCACACTGGCATTTTTTCTGTGTTAGAGATGGAGCAGAAACTTTTATTCTGATATGTAGTTAAAGAAAAAACAGTATTTTTAAAAAATGTACATTTTCCTCATTTTGACTTTTGATACTTATCCAGCATCCTTTGTTGGTGCTTTCTCTCTAGTTATGGAACTAGTTTGAAAGAATATTTCTTGGCAGAAACAATACCTTCTTATATTCTTATGTTTATGAGAAAAGAGACAAACTTACACTACACTTTCAAAAGCTAACTGAGATAATATTTGGTTGGGAGTTAGCCCCTGATTTAAGATGCTGATTTGATTTGTAAAGGTCAAAACTTCAGGATCTCTCTTGTTGTAGAGGCTCTCTCTCTTATTATGCCTCTCCTGGAAAATAGAGATTAGCCTAAGGTCTCCAGAAAGACAGTGTGTGTGTGTGTGTGTGTGTGTGTGTGTGTGTGTGTGTGTGTGTGCATGCATGGGTATGTGCGTGTGTGTGTGTTTCTGAAAATATCTTTTCGGGGAATGTATTGAACAAATTCAGGGCTCCTAGAGGTTCTGCCATTCTGAGTATACTCAAGGTCTGTTTGGAAATGTGCAATGTGGTAGTGGCACCAAGTGGCATTGTGGGTAAATGTCTTTAGATTAGGAGAACATATCATGGGGTCCAGGGGCTTTAGCATCTCATTGCAACTCTATGCAAAATTGATTTGTTTTTGGATTCTCAGAAGGGTTCAGTGGCTAGAAACTGCTGTTTTCGGTGATCTCTGAAGTGACTTACAACAACTTATTTGTTTCTGTGATTTTCAGTGCCTATTATAATAGAATTTTCTTTGTGCGTTTCATATACATTTAATTGGTAAAATGAAATGCGGTAAATTTTTGTTAGTTTTCTTCATGTTAATTTCTCAATCCTTACCATGCTAGGCACTGTACCAAAACAAAGGCCATGACCCATTGGGCTAAATGAGGTTATTTCATCTTATACTCCTGCAATTCTATGCCTTTTTGTTTTAATTTTCATCATACTTTGTAATAATGTATTTGTGTGATGTCGCCCTCAGTTGACTGAAAGCTATAGAACACGGTCTGTCTCTGTTTTTTTCCTCAATGTGCCCCATAGTTCTGAGCACATTGCCTCGTACATAAAAGGAACGTGGACAATCTTTGTTGCATGAAGCAATCTTTGTGTCCCATCAGAGTGCCTAGTATCTTAACGGGCTCATTTCGTATCCATGGTGGACAAATGGTCAACAGGAATTTGAGATCTTAACTGGGTTCTGGGTGCTGTGGGGACAGAAACGGAATACTGTGTAAATCCCTAATCTCAAGGACCTTATCGTTCAGTACTGGAGGCGAGAGGACTGTATCTTAAGCCTCTCAGTTAAGTAATGTGGGAGCTGAACAGTGGAGAGAGGGAGAGTGGGCAGCAGACAAGGAGGGCTTCTCAGTGGAGATGTTACTAGGGGGAGGGTTTGGGAGGAAGGACCATTGCAGAGAGTTTCAGGCCAGCTGAAGAGCATGGTCAGCAAAAAAGATGGGGAAGGCGCACATGATACAGAGGCCAAACTAAGGTTAACATAAGGGTCTACAGAACTTTCCCAGTTGCAACGCAGTCTTCCACCGCCTGTCTCCTAAAGCCAGAGCGTGGAGTAAGGCCTAGAGCTAGGGTCAGGGTCAGTGGCTATTGGAGATTTATGCTGGGGAAGGGGATTTTGAGAAGGAGAAAGGAAAGTGCTAGGAGTAATGGTTGTCTTCTGAACCATGGCCTTGTAGCACGAGATGCCTGGGACTGGAGACAGAGGAGGCCAAGATGTGCATGTGTGGGGTGGGGAGGTGAAGATGGCACTAGGGTGAGATGCTGGAGGAAATTGCTTTCAGGGTCTCGTAGGTTGCATACAGCTAAACAAGCTCCTTTCTACAAGGAGCCACAGAATATGTCATCCAAACTGCATCTGTGATTCAGGCCCTTCATAAGAAAGAAAATGATGATTGCCAGGACAGAGACAGTTCCAAGGAAGGAGCATTAACATGCTCTCCATGGGCAGGGGTTCGGGTGGGCCACAGTTGCAGAAAATCATACAGCCTGATTCTAAAACCAAGACAGCCACCCCCCCATATCCTCCAAGCAACCTCTCAGTATCCATAAAATAAAGACCAACAATTCTGTGGAGAATTAGTCTTCTGCCTTATCATTACTTGCCACCAGGTCTGTAGGTTCCCCTCTAATGCAGGCCTTGGCACAATCACTTCTCTTCTTTAGGAGCTGAATGCTGTTGCCTTCTTCTACCACACTCATTCCCATATGTTCCACAGACAATGAAATACACTTGTCTGCTGGCTGTTTTAAATCCTCTTCACCACTGCCCCCCTTTCCATGCCAGCTCCATTTTTAGGATTCATTTACGTCACTCCTTTCTACACACATACACACACACACACACACACACACACACACACACACACATCCCTCATCATATTCAAAATGCTGTTGTAGAAAAAGAAATCACATCACAGAAACTAAAGTTTACCAAAAAGCCCACCTGAAGTGTCATTAACAGAATTAATTGTAAACTCCAGGGAGTTGCCTCTAGTTCTACAGTGTGAACAGCTTGTTTAATGGATGTCTGGTTCTAAGTAGTTAAGATTCCTGGAGTCAGTGTTCCAGGTGAATATATCTGATCCAAACCCTGTTCAGGTACTTGCAGAATCACTTCTTTGCATTCCCACATTTCAATGAAGAAGCCATAATGTAGATATAAGTAATTACTTCAGGGTGGATGCTGATGCTACCTCATTAGTATTGTGACTCATTCAGGAGCCAGAATATACTTTTAACTACTTTAGATTGGAGATAAAAGGGGCATGGAATGGTTGGTGAGAAGGAAAATGTGATTCCTTTATGTGTCAGCATAAAAGAAATGGTGAAGTGTATTGTGTTACTTTCACTCTTGTCCCTGCTTTTTAATCTTCCTGACTGCACAAATTCTTTTCCTTTGGGAATTGCACACCTTCCTCCCCACCTAAATTATTCCTTTTCTGCATGACCCAGATCAAATCTCACCCTCTCCATGAAGCTTTTCCAGTCCATGCCAATGCATCTTTCTCTGAATGCTGGAGGCATTATGTGGGCACCAAATACCAACTTAATATGTATCATGATGCAACTCAATGCCTTCCTTTATGTTACCAGTAAAACCCCCATAGAAGTGTAAAATACAGTGAACCCTAGTGTAAACTATGGGCTAAAGTTAATGTACTTATAACAATATTGTTTCATCAGTTGTAACAAAGGTCAAAGTGTTAATAATAGGGAAAACTGAGTGTGTGAGAGTGGGATATGTGGGAACTCTGTACTTTCTGCATGATTTTTATGTAAACCTAGCTGCTCTAATGAAAGAAAAATTTGATGCCTCCCTTTGAGACAGTGCCATACATGCCAACACCTTTGATTGCTTTTATTTTAGGGAACTGCAGGAAACATATCCTGAGCGCCAGGGGAACCAGGGAAGATGGGTTAAGAGCTAAATTATAATGAGAATTACAGCTTTCATTTATATAAATTTTTCAGCTTATATGCTTTTCTTAGGACCAAAACAGAAACCATTCTTGGAGATTAAAAGTAAGTAGTAGAACACAGGATTCCTTGGCTCAAACTGTACCTTCCAGTGGTGTCTCTAGAGCAGGTTAGACCTGGAAACCAGTAGCCAGAGAAGAGTTCCCTGAGCTTGACCAATCGACCAACCACACACACTTGGAATTTAAAGAGACCTCGGTGGTAACAGAATCAACACCCTCCACAGCATCTTCTCCACCTCAGCATGGCCATCTCGATTTGTGTCTATCCTGAACGCTTTGAGCAGCTGATGCTCAGTACTGCCTGACACTGTCCATTCCTCTGGAGTTAAGAAAACTTGTCTGACCCTTCTTCCACTGGTAGTCCTGCAGAAATTTTCAGGCAGCATTTTGTATTCCTAAATTATTCTTTTCCAGGATAATCACCTTCATATTTTTGGCTTTTCCTCATATGACACAGTTTTGAGTTTCCTTATTTTTCTGAGTGCTCTTCGAAGTAGAGTAGAATTCTCACTTTCCTCCTTGTGGGATGGGGTTTCTCCATGCAGCCTAGCATCCAGTCTTGTGTGACAGTTAGATCACTCTGGGATCATAGGAAATTTGCTGCCAACAAACTTCCCAAGTTCTTATATTCCTGCTAAGCTTCATTTTTTTCTTCTTCTGCCCTCTACCTATGAAGTTATAAAGTCTTTAACTCATACTAAAAAAAAAGGGTCTGATTAAATTTCAGTGTAATAGGTTTGACCTCTTATTCTTGTCTTCTTGAAATCTCTTTTGTTTTTATTCTATCATCCATCATGGTAACTACTGCCACTCCCTCCTAATCCCTATAGTTTCGCCAAGAGTTGTAGACATTGAAAGAACCAGGCTGTGAAATGACTCCATCTGCCCATGCCCCTGAGAGTCATTCCTTTCCAGTATGATTTTCCATCATTAATTCATTTATTCACTCACTTATTAGTTCAACAAATACTTTATTAAAGTCCTTTTGGGTACATAACTTGAAATTGAGCCACTTTAGTTTTTGATTCTACGAAGCTGGAATCGGCATTAATTTCTGTTATGTTTAATGAAGCGCATCATAATTTTCCCCCAACATATCATGTTATTATATTATGAAAAATCAAGAATGAATTTACAAGTATAAAATTGGTTATAACTGAGGTCGTAAAATCTATAAAATTATAAATTTTTGCTTATTTCAGTTACCTATTATAAGAAAAACTCAACTTTAGCAAAGTCAGGGGACTTGAAAATAGTAATTGTAACTTCAACTTTAATGTTTCCCAAGAGGTGTTGGTGGTAGGAAATATAAAAGGGCTTCAAAGAGTTCAAACAAATTTATGAATGACTGAGACATTAAAACTTAAAGAGAAGGTGGGCTAAAACTCACCTCTGAGGTTGATGGCAAGAAGCAAAAAATAAGAAGGGAGCTGCACTCGATTTTGAAGTCCTTCTCAGCAAAATAAGTTCCTGTAAATTTTACAGCTCTCCTTCTTTCACTGTAGTCATTGTTGCAAAAAAATGCAGAAAGGGATAGTGCATAATCTAATTCAAGTTAGTGAGAGCTTTAAAAAGTAGCAAAGAGTTCGAGTGGAACCTATTTTTAAACCTTATTTACTTTAAAAAGTAAATAAGGCTTCTATAAAATTATTTTATATCAGTAAAAAGGAAAGTTCACAGTAATTTGCAGGCTGATGTAGATTCTACCAACAATAATGTGCTAGGAATCTTTCCACCGATCATGGAAATTAGTGGTGAAATATTTTAAAACCAATCTCTTGTTAATGACAAACTCTCAAGGTTTTCTGGGCTTCATCAATTAAAAGAAACTTCTTCTCTTTAAAGAAGGGATTTTCAAGGTCGATGCCTATGTTTAAAAGTGTTGTTTTTCTGAGTGCCAGAATGATTTTTTCATGGTTTCAAAGACAGTTTCCTTATTTTGTTTTTCTCTTCTCATGTGTCCACCCCATGTATGCGAGAACTGGACCAGTTCATTTTTTCTTTTTCTTAGTTAAAAAGTCTGTGCTCCTTGATTGTTTGGTTTGATTTCTTGCTTATCTCGCTGAGCCAATCTTTAAGCATTTGAGGAAATAACTGAAATGAGCCTTACAGTAAAGAGGTAGTAGACACTTTCCATGATGGCCTCCAATGACTGTTGCTTCCTGGTATTCATGCACACATGTAAGCCCTTCCCCACTAGAGTGTGTGCTGGATTTGTGACTCACTTTTGTTGAATAGAGGTGATGGAATGTCATTTCTGAGATTAGGTTGTAAAAGACTGCAGCTTCCATCTTGCAGCTTTCTATTGCTTGCTTTAAGGGAAGTCTAATGTTTACTTATTAACAATGTTAATAAGTCATGGGACTTCTTTTATTAAAAATATGATTGAAATTCAATACCTGTGTGAGTACAGCAAACTTTAGGCTCTCTCCAGAAGTGTATAGTGACTGTCATGTTCTTTATTTGCCTAAAGGGATGGGAGGCAATTGGATTTAAGGATATCAGATAAAACTGTCAAATATTCAAGAAAATCTTATGAAACTTCCCTGGGTGTCTTTCAAAAAGAGTGATCACAGCCATCAGACGAGGAACTGAAAGTATTTTTGGCTGCATACTGCACTGGCTGAAAGCCTTTTTTCATCACACATGCCAAAGATGAGTTATAATCAGGGAAATCTTTTTGGCTTTTAAAAATGACTGATTTCAAAACACCCTTTGAATCTAATTGTCCAAGTTTCTCCTATACCATATGTTCAATAGGAAATTCCATGTTTCTAATTTGTTTCCATGAAATTTGAAATCTTTACAAACAAATTAATATTCAGAGTAGTCATAGAAGATATTTTGTGCCTCAATTCTTTCTTCTATTACAGGTTTTTTTTTTCTTTTGTAAAACTTTAAGTTGCCTTTACCTTTACTGTTTTCCCAGAGCTGGGTTACCCATATTTATGTCTGAGATTATTTAAAAATTAGATCTGAAATTCAGAGAAATTGTAAAATTGTGTCTAAATATGCGAAAGGCACAGCTGTATATGAGCAAAGATTCTAAGTGGATTGCCAGGGATAGCTCTGCACGGCTGTTGCCATCCTTACTCTGTAATTCCATGAAAAAAAAGTAATTCCTTAGTCACATTGTTCCTCCATCTCCTCCACCTTCTGCCTTGGAACACAAGAGGGCATTCCTAAATGGAGCATCTTGTGGGGTCCATAATTAAGTATTCAACTTGTGCACATAAACCCAGCTGGTTCTCTCCCAGGTTTGAAGGTAGATTTATAACCTCACCTATCAAAAAGCCACAATTCTGTTTCCCCTTCATCCTAATAAAGCAGCAGGCATTTCCTTAAGGGAATGCTGACTAGCCTAATTGTTCACAGCTGGAGAGTGTAGGGTTGGTTTCAATGCTGAGATTTTAACTCTCTCCATCCCTATTTCCCTCTTGACTTTTACTGAGAGCGGTTGGCTCCAAGGACCTCTAAAAGAGATGTACGGATTTGCAGGATAGTGGTGATCTTTTCATATTCTGACAAGTCGTGTGTGACATTGATTTTGATTTGGTGGTCTGATGGTTAGTAGCACAGTTCTGTGTTTTGTGCAAGAGTGTGGTTGCTGAAGCATGGCTGTGTTTGGGGGTCAATCAAATGAGATTCCAGAGCAGCTGCAGAACAAAGGTCTCTTCTTGATTTTCTATGAAGTTTTTCTGCAACTTAGAAACATAAGAATGAAGGGGTACTTTATAAACATCTCCAGAGACTGTATTCTAGGTCATTTACTAAGGTGATTATTTTAAAGGTTGTGGTGGTTTGAATCTGTTATATACCCCAGAAAAGGCCATGTCCTTTTAATCCATTCCTGTGGGTGCAGAAATTGTGTGGGTGGGATCTTTTAATTAGATTATTTCAGCTGAGGATTTGCCCCAAGGTGGGTCTTAAACCTTTTTACTGGAATCCTTTATAAGAAATTAATTTAAGAGAAACTCATAGAGAAAAGCCCTGGAGAAGCTAAGAGAGGACCCACAGAAGCTCAGAGAGGAAGCAGTGATGCACATGAGCAAGGGACCAACAGATGCTGGCCATGTGCCTTCCCACGTGACAGGGGTGTCCCAAATGCTGGCAGCCTTTCCTCAGAGAAGGTATTGTCCTCTTGATGCTTTGATTTGGACACTTTCACAGACTCAGAACTGTAAGTTGTGAGTTAATAAATCCCCTTTGTAAAAGAAAACCCATTTCTGGTATATTACATTCTGCCAGTTTTAGCACACTGAAACAGAGGCGCACAGCTTAAATATTAGAGAAAGCCTCTCTACCCCCATGATTGTCATCACCCTTAAACACTTTTTAAGTAGTGAGAAGATACATACCATGATGGACACTGGAAATACAGAAGTTTTATAACTGAGGAAGGCAGAACATTTTCATATAAAGATGAAAGAAAACACATCATTATAGATGATATGTCAGGTTCTGAATGACTAGGGGGAAGGAGTGGAACTCGGTCTGTATAAAAGAGTTAGAGTGGAACCTGCTTTTAAACTGAGATGTACTGGACTGTGTTCTAGATTTCTTTCCTTCTTTCCTTCCTTCAGTTAACAAGTACAAATTGAATTACCCCCCCAAACCAGCCACTGCTCTTGATTCTGGAAATAAATTGGTAAACAAAGCTAGTCAATTATACTGTTCTCATGGAGCTTATAGTTCTAGTTTCTAAGTGAAAGAGAATACTTTATATGAAAACTTAATAAAATATACTTCTGGAGTGCAAGGGTAATTCAGTGGTAGAATTCCTGCTTGCCATGCAGGTGACCCAGGTTGGATTCCTCCACCCATGCACTTCCCCAAAACAAAGAAACCATCAAACAAACAAAAATTCAACAAATGGTGCTGCAACAATGGGATACTCACGTGGAAAAAGAATGAAATGTGACCGGCCATACAGCATACAGCAAAAAAAAAGTAGACAGTCAGTGTTTTTAAAGAAAAACCCTTTTGAATTCTCTCATTTTATTTTAGAAATAAACATATTTCTTCAAAATAGATTATTGATGATTAGGTTGTTTAAATTCTTCAAGTTTATTCTAATGCAAATTAGAAACAAGCAAATGAAAAATTTAAACATTTGAAAATTAGTAATGCTAAGTAATACAAAGTACCTTCTGTTTTTATTAAAGATTTTTGTTTATTTTTTTACTCTACCCCACCCCATCAAAACTTGGTAAGTATCTAAGACTGTAACATACTAATAATCCTAGGAAAGCATCAGCCTATAGGAATTTCTTAAGCTTTAAAAGTTAAAGTTGTGGGTGGGCCACAGTGGCTCAGTGGCAAGAATGTTTGCCTGCCATGCCAGAGGACCTGGGTTCGATTCCCCGTGCCTGCCCATGTAAAAAAAAAAAGTTAAAGTTGTAGCTTAATAGAACACTAATAGATGTTCATTTAAAATCTTTTTCATGACAAAAGAAAAGCGAAAGTGCTAAGTTTTAACACTGTTGGGTTATTCATTCTTATGTTTTCATCTTTCATCTCAATGTACAATACAGTGTTTGAACCATGCAATTGAGATACTATATTTGAACCACATGTTCATCTTTGAATAAAATGAGGCAGAGTTTAATTATAATTTAACATCTGCTGCCTTTTCTTTTAATGTCTTTGGAAAAAATTGTGTAATAGTAAGAGTGAGATAATCTGCAAGCAGGAACAGTACGGTGTGACTGCAGACAAAAGGAATAATAGCATTGGTTGGTGTGGATAGGGTTGCCTCAGATCTTTATAGACCAAAGATTTCTTTTCATTTTCTTGTGATTTTCTCATTATTCATTAAAGTTAATATGAAAAAATGTAGCAAATGTACAATGATACATGATAAAGTTCATAAAAGTAAAGGAAAGGTCATTAGGGTTGACTGTTTTTTAATTCTGGTCACATCCAGAAGTAAGGTTTAGGAGCTGTTGGTCTTTTCCACCTGTTCTCATTTTGAAAACATTTAATAATACTTTGTTCTTTTTGCCCCCTTCTTCGCCATGAATGCAATGTAATTTTTAAAATCTTTTTCTGTACATCTGTTCTGTATACATATAAACTATAGTGACTCAGATCCAGGTCTGTGTGACTGGTTTATGTTTCCCCAAACATAGACTTATATATAGTATAAAAAAATGGAAATAATAGTCCTCTTTTACTGAAGACTAAGAAAATGTCAAGGTAAGGAGCGAAATTTCTTTTAATATTTTTTCACGGTTAATTAAGATACTTAGTTCCAATCTAAGGTGTTCTCAAATACTCCTGGAAAAACACATTTGGAAAATTATAGAAGTCATGGAAAATAAATAATCAGGAGGAAAAAACTGGAAAAACCTGACACATGGCAGAGTAACATACAGCTGGTTCATGCATCAGGGAATTATGTTTTTTTAAGTCATGGAAAAAGTTATTTCTTATTCTCCCAATAGGTCATAGCCAATCCCATTGCAAAATCTGCTTCCATAATTTAGGTTAAAAACGTAAATAAAAAGGAATTACCTTCATAGTTGAAAGTAAATCAGTAAGATGACAGAGCAGTTCTATTTTGATATGGATATTGTCAAGTCCTTTAAAATATTTTTTCATTGATAGTAATTATATCTTAATTATGATGCAAAACATCAAGGTTATTATTTCTGCCTGCGAGGAGCTTAGATATATATAGTAAGTCAGACATGAGAATGGATTATTGCCAAACAGTGTGAAGAAGCTGTTATAAATATGTTTTTGTATGCGTGTATATATGAAAATGAAAGAAATATCAAATTGAAAGAAAGAATATCTGAATTTTTTCTGAGAAATGTCAGTATATTTGTGTAAAATAATCTATGTAATAGTATTAATAATATAAAAAGCTATAGTTAGTAATCTAAGGCCTTGAATTTGATGAATTTTTAAGCTGGAGTATACCATATGAAGGGGATATTTCTGTCTGCTCTATAAATATACTAAGTACTCCAATATGGTTTAAATCTCTCTGAGCATTTTAACACCTTTTCGGCCTAGACTTCCAGGAGATTTTTCGGTCATGAAAATATAGCTCTAATTGCACGATAGAATCCATTGAGTAGACACAAGTGTCTATTTGTTATATTAATATTTATCACTGGCCTATGAAAATTGAAATGCTTATATTACTATATTTTTAAATGCAATTTTGAGCTATAATTTATGTTTCATAAAGTTTACCCATTTTAAGTGTACACTGCGGTGATTTTTAATAAATGTATAGAGGTTTGCAAGCATCACCTCAATCTAGTGTTAGAACATTGCTACGATCCCCAGAGGATCCCTTATGCCCAGTTGCCATCAGTTCTAACTCTGGACCGCAGCCTCAGGCAGTGACTCATCAGCTTGCTTTCTTTGTAGATTTGCCTAGTCTAGGCATTTCATATAAATGGAATAATACCGTATGTATTTTTTTTTTTGCCTTTGATGTCTTTAACTTTGCATAATGTATTTGAGAGTCATCCAAGTATCAGCATTGCTTTTCTTTTTCTTTTTGGATAATATCCAATTGTATGGATATGCCATATTTTGCTTATCCATTCACCAGTTCATAGATAGGTGGATTATTTTCATGTTGGGCTATTATAAATAATGTGGCTATGTATAGTCATGTACAAATCTTTGTATAGACATTTATTTTCATTTTTGTGGGTAAATGCCTAGGAAGAGAATTGTGGATTTATATATAAGCTCATGTTTCACTTTTTTAAGAAAGTGCCAAGCTGTTTTCCGAACGGGCTGTGCCACTAATGATATGTTAGGGTTCAGTTACCTCCACACCTGTCCGAGTACTCCTTATTGTCTGTCCTTTTGATTATGGATGTCCTTGATGAGTATCAAGTGGCATTTCATTTATTTTTTTTTGTACTATTATTCAAGGATTTCTTATTTGCTGCAAGGCTGTTGCTTCATTGTATGACAATACACCACAAATGCAGTATATAGCAAAATTAAAATATACTGTTCCACATCTGACACAGTACAACCAACAAAAACCTTATCTTCACATCCAGTTATTTCCAATGAAAATATAACCCCAATCCAGGGATGGATTTATGCAAGTTACAATATTATATAAGACTTAAGATAATAATGTACCCTTGAGTTACATGTTTTATCAGGAGTTTTTAACTCAGATAATTTCATGAATTTGAATATAATAACTAAATCCTGGTCTAAATCACAGGGTGATGTGAAAAGATGCATATTGTATTTATCTGCTATCATTAGAAAGTTATGGGGTATTTTCTTTCAATAGTATAGTTGGAGTGAGTAGTTTCTGCTTTCCTATTGGTATTGCTAAATGTTGCTATTATGAATCTTTGACCACCAGTAATTTAAAATATTGCGGGATTAAGTGGCTTCAGATTAGTTTAGGGATTCCATTTTCACTCCTCAATAGACTTTATATATTTCTTTTCATATACTTCTTCGCTCATTAGCTTATCAAGTTCTGAAGGATTACTCAGTGTCATCTTGATCAGCCAACCATTTTCATAACGAGATTTGTTGACATGTCCTAGATTTTCTGGAAGAGCTTCATTAATTTCTGTTTCTTCTCCTGACAAAGGAGAATAAAGCAGCTTTCACACTTTCCGAAGCCCGAAAATAATTTTGTTCAATTTTGCCCCACCGTTGGAAAGACTACAGTAAACATCTCCTAAAGCTTCCTGGGCAAAATTGCACATTCCCACGGTGCCAGTACCATTTTCTGTTGTTAGCCATTCATGTTTGTAATTTCTGCACTGAGAGCAGAGCTGGGAGGGTGTGCAGGGCCAGGTGGGTGTGGGGCCCCCGGCTTTAGGCAGTAGGGGAGAGCGAGCCGCCTGCCCCCGCCTGCCCGGCCTGTTTTGTTTGCACGCACGTGTACGGGGGGCGCTGCACAGACTCAGATGCCCTACCTGCAGGGACCTGGCGAGACCAGATGGGGCCTCATTTGGTCTTAACTTAAAAGTTCATCTAATGAGTAAATGTTGAACTTCTTTTCATGTGCTTTTTGGTCTTCATATGTCTTCTTTGATGAAATTTATTTCAAAAGTTTTGTCCATTTTTTTGCTGAGGTTGTTTGACATTTTTATTATTGACTTATAAGAATTTTCCATATATTTTGGATAGAAGTCCTTTATCAGAAAAATGATTTGCAAATCTTTCCTGAGTCTGTGGTTTGTCTTTTAATTTTTTTAATGGTATCTTTGAAGTACACTCATTTTAATTTTGATGAAATTCTGTTTCTCATTTTTCTTCTATGGATTGTGCTTTTTGTGTCATTTTAAAGCTGTCTTTGCTTAACCTTTGGTCATAACGATTTTCTTTTCTTTTATTCCAGAATTTTTATAATTTTCGCTCTTAAATTTAAAGTTTATATCTATTTCAAGTTATTTTGTGTGTGGTATGAGGGCATCTTTTTACATATGGATATTCATTTGCTCTAATCCCCCGGAAATTAAAATAAGCCTGGGTCTGAGGGGAGGTAGAACTGGAAGGGCGGGAAAAACTATTGTCTCTTAGTGGCTTTATTGTGTCTTTATCTCTGCTTTTCTCTGTGTACCCACTCCGTTTTTCTTTGTGTACCCACTCCCTTTTTCTTTCTATCTCAACCTGTTCACCCTACACACGTGCACAGAGGCCCAATATGACAGCCAGCCCTAACTTTACATCACGATTTCTTGGTTCTAGTATCCTGCAGACTGAGGTTTGTTTCAGATTCTTGAGCAAAGATCTGACTTATTTTGGTCCAGTCAGCTGTGCCCTGGTATGAGTGGGTGGTATTAAAGGGCTGTCTCTTCCAGGATCTCTGGACAGGGCAATGTTAGACACATATCTAGGGCAACGTATCATCAGGGTGTCCCCTCCAGAATGGCAGACTTTGATCTTCTGGTTGCTTTGTGAGTGAGAAATTCAGTTCTGATGTCCATGATCTCCTACAAACACACCTTTGGCTCTATGTGAGGTCTTTTGTTTGTTTTGTTTTTGACTACCACGTTTCCTTCTTATGCTTTCTCCATGTTAGTTTGCAAATGAGCTTTAAACTTGGTCCAGCTCTAGTTCAAATGTAGTGGAGAAGAATTTCCGAGGAAATTCCTCTGGACTGGTGGAAGCCTCTCCTCCTCTTCCCCCTTATTATCCAGAGGTTGAGGGCTGCTGGGAAAATATTGCTTTATTATGTAAAATTTGGTGTTAATTTATACTGAAGGAATGAAGTTATAAGTAATATTTAACATATATGGGGAATTAGGCCCAAGTTCCTTTTTTGTCATCACCTAGGATTATTTCAGGAGTGGCTGTAAACACACGTCTATCAGTTAGGGCAAATCCATAAAAATGACCATATTTAAACTACTTATGGGTTTGTAGGGTTGCCATCTTGATGGAGAGCCTGTCAACTAGGGCTGATGGATGAGAACTCTGTGGTCAGAGAAACCCATTACCTCATTTCAAGTGACATCATAGGCTCTGTAAAGAGCCTTCAGGAAGCAAAGCCTTATGGGCCATGTAACAAATTGGACAGCTGTTCAGAAAAGCTGCCAAAGACTGGCCACAGGTTATGGTTTTTCAGTTTTGGCTTACAATGTTGGTTTATTCGACAGTCATGTTAAAGAGTGCAAACCTTGGAAATTTTTATCTTAAAGCAGTTCCTTAAGCCAGGTCTTAAGGCATAGCCTAAAGATTTTTCAAAAAATATAGTAAAATAGAAGTTATATTCATATTTGAAAAGCTTTCTTTTAAAACCTACAGAATAGGAAGAAAAACATATAAATTATTCAATGTTAAATCGCTTATCACTAAATTAACAGGTGTGTATATACAAGCTGTGAAGATCAAGTACTTTTTCTATAGTTTGAATAAATAGACCAGAGATTACATATAAAAATGTGTTATATCTTTCAAAAGAAATAGTCTTGACTTTTAAATTATTCCATCCATTCTGCAATTCCTCAATGTTGATTAGGAACTCTTATTTTGGAATTTCCATCAATATCAGTTTATGAACCAAACAAAAAATGGATCTCATTACTTTATTGTCACACCTTATAAATAAAATGCAAAAGCAATATGCCTTAGTAATTGAGGTTATAAATAAGTTGAACTTCCTATCTCATGTGTTGCCTAGTGTTTGTTTTAGTTGTTTTGAGATTCAAAGAACATCTTCCTTCCATCTCATCTCATGAGAAAAGCAATATGTTGAAGAATGCACTGATTGCAGTGGTTCCTTCCCTCTGAGCCCATTACTCTGTTTCACTAGAATTTACTATCAAACTCTTTTACCACATACTGCACGCACACACAAAATTTTCCAAGAGGTTCTGAGCTGAATCAGTTTGCATTATGATAGTTGCTTTAGTAAATTATCTAATGGGAATGATTGTGTTCAAAAGATATTTGTGCTGGAATCCATTCATTTCATTATCTGATTAGATTACCAAACAGGGTCAGCAGTAATGTACGTAGGTGCAGATATGTCTGTTGGAGGAATGTAGTCTTGTTAAAGTGAAGGGGCTCAGCTAAAAATGTTCTGTGATCTGTCCCATCACAGCCAACAATTTTTTCATGAACATGCAGTTGTTACAGTGCAATAGACATGCAAAGGAAAGGATCATACTCAGGGGATAAGGGGGGAAATTACATAAACACAGAAGGGAGGATAGTTACTTGTTTATTCACCATAACAATATTGGAAAGTAAGTCTTATTAATTTTCTAATGTGCAAACTCACATTGTAAGTTTAAGTTCGTAACTTAAGTAAGGGAAAATTTAGAAAGTTGTATTTTGTAGAATTTAGGTTCAGCTTCTATATTTAAAAGCAAACAAACAAAATTTTAAGACAATGGATTAAGCAAGAGTATTTATTTCCCTCCATTTAAATGAAGCCTGGAGGTAGGCAGTGCAAAGTTGGTATGATGTCTCGACAGAGTTCTCTAGTTCTCTTAGTTCTCTGTTCTGCCAGTCCTACAGTGTGGCCCTCATTCTTATGGTCTCAAGTAGTTGCTGATGCCTGCTTCAAGGAAGGATTGAGGAAGGACACAAGTAGGGTCCTTCTCCATTCTTTAAGAAGAATTCCTGGTAGACCCAGCTGACATTTCTGCTTACAGCTTATCCCATGACACATAAAGCCCTAAGACAGGTGAGAAATATTAATCTTTTAGTTGGACAGCGGTGAGCCCAGCTAAAAATGTGTCTGTGACTAAAAAAAAAATAGGAAATTGCACACTGGGGTGAAGGGCAATCTCTGCTACAAGTTACAGCTATTATTTACTTGTCTGTTTTTTTGTTTACTTAGTAATTTGGTCAAATTTTATCAAAGCAATAGGAAAAGTAAATCCAGAAAATAGGTACTAGTGCAAATCTGGAGATTTGTTTCTCATTGCATAATATTTAAATAAATATTTGCTTAGTATACTAGAAAATATATATAAATAAGGCTAACCACTTGTCTTGTTTTTATAGTTTTAACAGATTTAGAGAGATGGAAACAAACAATACTTTAATAAAATAAAACCTCACAGTACTTTCTCTAAACAGTTTTAAAATGTCATTTCTGATATTGCAAGTCTTTTCAAATACAGATGACAAAGATTTTCAGTGTGTTTAAAAAGAAACATTTGAAGGAATCAAAATTGCATATCTTTACAAAAGAGTAGTTTGGCACAAAATAAATAGCTGTGAATTACAAGATTTGAAAATTCTGATGTTAGGATCTACATGGAAAACAACCGATATATAAGGTCCTGTGCCTGCTATAATGAACTTTAGATCTAGTTCTCATATAATCCCTGAATCAATTTATATGGAGTGAACAAAATAGTATATACTCCCAGTATTGTCTTAGCCTTGGGTATAGTAGGAGTTCAGAAAATACAAAAACAACTGGAGTCCTGGAAATATAGAAAGTCTTCTTAGATAAGGTAAGGCTTGAGTTGGACTTTGAAGAATTGGTAGGAATCCAGTGAATGAGATAGGCCACCTTGAGAATGACGATTATCTGTTGTATTTTGGGTTTATATTTGTTAGGTCATTTCCAAAAGTATCTTTTTTGCCTCCTTAGGTCCTTAGAAAATGAAGAGTGAGTCTTTAGCTGTTTCTTTCTCTGACACATTATAGATACATAAATACATTAACCAACTGAATAAATTTTCCTGTTATCTAAGGCTTTTTCAACATAAAGCCACAACATTTATATTTTATTTATTTTGGATGAAAAACTTCCTAAATATTTTTATGTATAGCTCTGCCTCTTAGTCCCTTCACCTCAAGCATGATTATACCCTTAACAAATTAGGGTCATCATTATGAATGTTGATTACTGAGCTATACTGTCACTGACTTACAGAGCTCACCCAACTGATTCCATTTTTGTTTGTCTACTTTTGTCTTCTGGTTCTCATGTCTGCTTTTGAGCATTCTAACTTTCCTTGCTTTTACTTTGTTTTAATAATAGTATTTATTGATGTTTCTCTGATTATGAAAGTATAACATGTCACTTGCAAAAAATTCAAAACTGTAGAAAAGAATGAAGAAGAAATTAAAGCCATGCAAATATCAATAACCACCATAACTTCTATTAATGTTTTGGTACATAGCTCACCTGTCTTTTGTTATACATATATGCACTTTAAAAACTAGATTTATATTGTATTTGCTGCTCTGTCATGCTCTTTGGTTTCATTTAATATATAATGAGTATTTTCACATTTCTTTAAATATTCTTCTAAACATAATTTTTAAATGGCTGTTTATTATTCAACTTTACGGTTGTGGCAAATGTATTTAACTGTTTCCCTATTGGATATTTAGATTGTCTCTAGTATGTTGCTAATATAAATTATGCACATAATTCTTTCCACATATTTCTGATTATTTTCTTAGAAAAATTGTGATTCCTGAAAGTTGGAGAATTGTTTAAGGTTTTGATTCATCCTGCCATATTGCTCTTTAGAAAAAATTATACGAAGTTATGCAAATTTTCTGTCCCATGAAAATATCTATCTCATAGTGTCCATGCCAACATTATGTTCTATTATATATATATTTTTTAGTTTAGTATTTGTAACTATTGAGGCACTAGCCATCCTTATATAAATACTTTAGAGAATCTCAGATTTGTTTCTAAAAGTGGATTTGTAGATTTCTTTCTTTGCTTTTAGTTGCCACTTCACACCACCATTGGCATCTCTATCAGTTAAGGTAATATCAGCCATGAGCGGAGGCTCATATGTTATGAAGTTTATTTCTTGCTCACATAGAGTCTAAAATAGGTGCTTCTCATTGGTGGGCAGCTCATCTTCAACCTGTGATTCAGGAACCCAAGTTCCTTCCATCTTGAGACTCTGCACTTCAGGAAATGGCTTCTGAGGTCACCATGTTTGTCTTCGTCAAGCAGAAAGAAGAAAGAGCTTGGGTGCTCAAATGTTATGACAAGGATTTTAAATAGTGGTTGTCACTTCAAGTCACATTTCCTTGGCTGCAACTCAGTCACGTGACCATCCTAACTGTAAGAGAAGCAGAGAAATTAGTTTAGTTGTGTGCTCAGGAAAAGTAAGAAACAGGTTCTCAGGAAGAGTTAGCCAATCTGTGCCACAGTATGTGATCCAGTAGTAGCAATCCTGCATGGTTTTATTTTGCTTTAGGAATGAGACCCCAGTAATTGTGAATTTGAAACCATTTTGGTTGCTCAGAAGCAATTTTTATTTACCTCTGATTTCTGTATATATAACCAATAGATGAAGATGTTTAATAGACAAGTTTCAAAGTATTGCATAAATATTAGTGTGTTTAATTTGTAGAATACTGTAATGATCAAAGTAACTGTCCTCTATCAGCTAGCTGTGTAAGAATGACTCACACAAATGGATTAATTTGCAAATCTTATGTGGTGGTTAATTTCATGTGTCAGCCTGACTAGGTTATAGTGCCCAGTTGTTTGGTCAAGCAAGCACTGGCCAGATTGTTACTGTGAAGGTGTTTTGTGGATTTAAATTATTAATCAACTGATTGCATTTATAACTGATAGCATCTACAATTAACAAGGAGATTTCCTTCAGCAATGAGCAGGATACCTTATACAATCAGTGGAGACCTTAAAGGAGAACTGAGAATTTCAAATCAGAAAGAAGAATGTCTATCTCTACTTCAGCCAGTCAGCGTCTCTTGGGGAATTTATTGTCATTTTCATGTGAGTTCCCAATTTTTCTCCTGGGGAATTCAGACACCATCAAGTTCCCAACTTGTAGCCTGCCCTATAGAATTTAGTCTTGTCAGTCCCCAGAATTGAACTAATTCCAACATAAATCTACAAATTTCCTAAATTTACATATTATATATAGATATGTAATCTACTGTTGGTTCTGTTTCTCTGGAAAAACCCTGACTAATACACCTTTTTGGGCTACTTGTGGTTCTATGCATGTTTTATGGCACATGCTATATATGGGGATAACTGTTTGCAGGATAAATATCTATCAGTGAATAGGCTCATTGATTCTCTTCCAATCAATGGAAAAACAAATAAAAACATTCTAGTGCACTTAACAAGTGTCCATGAAAAGGGTTACTCATGCTGAAAATTTGATTGTACTTTTATTTGTAATAACAATGATCCTGAAATCCATTAGATTAAGTAGTTAAGACAGAGAAACATGGCAAAATTAGAAGACCTTTAGTCAGGAGTTTATTCTCTTTTCTTAATAGCAGAACTGAACATCCGAAGGGCTCAGAATGGTAAATTCCTGTAGGCTTGTCTCTGTATATTTCCCCGTCAGAATCCCATTTCCATATGTGAGCCAGTCTGTGTTTGCATCTCATCTTGAGGGTCTGATGTGAATTGTCTTATTTTGGTTCTTAACCAAATCACATTATGCATGAACAAGATGTTCTCCCACTGTGGCATACCAGCTGGGTCTGTCAAGAGGTAATGATTCCCCAGCTGTCCACACTGATGTGGACCTGGCTTCAGAGCCCCTTCCAGCATGCCCATGAAATGCTTCATTTGGATGCTGCAGGGATCTACTATCAATTTATCATGAAGCACTAGTTAGGGAATTTATGATCAAGCATGACTGTCATCACCTTCCTAATGGAATTAGCACCAGTTGCTATGTTCTTATGTCTCCAGGAGGGTCTCTCTCCAGCTTTTCTTTGGTTTGAAGGTGGAGTTTAGATGGGACTCCTGGAATCATCACTGACTGGGATCAGTTTTCCTACTTCGGCAGAGAACATATTCAAACACATTCTCTGGGAGTTTGTTTTTCTCATCATGAGCATCAGTTGCTTTTGTCAGTCTAAACTATTCACTTGAGTTTTATAGAGAGGTTCTTGTACCTCAAGAGATTATCATGAAACAGTGGAAAACTGCTTTTAGCTTTATTTAGTGTGGTTTATGTGTTAATAAGACTCAGAAAATTGGAGCCTTAGTGATTAAAGAGAGTGGGAATAATTTTAGATAATACTATAATCATTAAATCTTGCATGCAAAGAAAGGATGGTAAAAGAAAGAGACATAAGATAGGAGAACTTTCATAAACTTTTAAACTAAGTATGACCAATATTTAAAAATAAAAATGAATTTATGACACATGTGGCAGAGCAAAATCAGATAAATGTATCACAGTTATAGGGATGAGTTATTGGAAGTTTAGTTTTGTTTGAATGTTTAATTTGTTTACACTAAGATTAGTCATTTAGTCACCACTGTGTCCATCATTTTTAAGTATGGTGTACTTTAAAATTAAGACTGACAAATTTGTTTTAATCAATAGTGAAAGCTTGATTTAAATTTATCTTGTATGATATCAACCACTATTATAAGTACTACAACTGTGCACTAAATAAAGTCATTGCAATCCCATTGATTGTATGTAGAGGTGACTCTTTACATTCTTATAGTTATTATTAAACCATTTTCTCTTCTTTCCTTCTTTTTCCCTTTTGTTACTTTAATGAAACCAGAGTGTAAAGTGTATGTTATAGTGGTTGATCCAAATTAGATGAAAAGGTTTGTCTGCTTGCTGGAAAGTGTGGGTGAGAAAATTTGAATTCTCCTATTTTTCATATTTTCAGAATTAACAAACAAGGCATACCAGTTAGTAATATCTCCCACTAGAGGAGCACTTGTTTTCAATAAAACCTTTATTGCTGCCAAGAAACAGCAAGTCATGGATCCCAGAGGTTATGCGTCCATGCGTGTGTATGTGTGTCCAGGCAAGAAAATGATTTTTTCTCTGAATTTTGCAGAACTGTGCCAACTTTCTCAAAGATGGCGTAGAGGGTGACCATTTCATCCCAGTTTAATCAGGACTTTCCCAGTTTTAACAGTTAAAGTTCCATGTTCCCAGAAAGGGTTCCAGGCAAACTGGGACCTCAGTACCAGGCATTTCCAGTTCATCAATCCCGCCTCCTCAGCCAGGCCCCTTGTGCAGGGCTAACCTGCACAACAGATCTGACATCAGTATCTGATCTGAATTAAAGGAGTGCAGTGAACAAGGAGAATTGGGACAACCCAACTAAAGCTTTGTCTTCTAGGAAAGACAAACCTTCTTCCAGGAAGAAGGTTGTAGCAGAACAAGCGAGGGAGTCAGTCCTTTTACTATACTTATCCTATCTGAATTTCTTCACTCATTTGTTCCTTATTTGCTTGTGGCCATGGCAGATAGGATTTTAGTATTTTCAGCTGAGTCATGCTCTCTGTTCTAAGGGGCTGATTTGGGGGACTTGATAGGCTGGACACTCTATTGAGATCTTTAAGTACATCATCATATTTAAATACTCTAAATGCCTGGTAAGGTAGAAATTATTATGAATATTTTACAGCTGAGGCACCTAAGACCAAGGAGGATTAAAGGGCTTGCCTGTCTCCCAGCTGTTAATTGACCAAGCTGAATTCAAACTCAGGTCTGTGACTCCATGGCCTGTGGTTGTTTTACCACTCTCACTGCCCCTGTAATATTGAGGGCACCGTTCATTGAGAGCTGCAATGAGGGATTCTTTGGGATCAATACATGTATTTACACGTAATTTGCACTTAGCAAATTGCAGTATTTTTAAATTATTTTCTGTATGTCTCTTTGCAAAATATAACTTAAACTGAATAGAGATGACTGGGACTGGAATTTCTAGATCCTTTGGCAGCTTTTGTTAAATGTCCTCTGTTTTTAATTGAGACTCATATCTGGAAGGAAATTAGAGCATTTTTAAAATTGTATAGCCAAAAGAAGCATGCATTTAAAAAATATTATGTAAAATTTATTATTATTAATTCTTAACTTCCACAATATTGATAGACATTTTTTGCAAACATTAAATTCCTGACAATCTGAATTATCATTGGAATTTTTATCTTTCTCCTTTGGGAGCTTTCAATTTGAATGAATTTTGGAATTTAAAAATAAAACCAAATTGATGGAGTTGAAGCCTTAAATTTTAACTGGTTCTTTTCTAACTTAGCACAGACTTTTGTCCTCAATGTAAAAAAAGAGAGTTCCAAATGAAATAAAACTTGAATCCCCCCAAAGTAAGATTCTTGTAGGAGAAATGAATTTGAAAGGTGTTTGCCAAGACTGTGCAGAGAATGACTGATTCCCTGCTTTCTAGCCCCTGCCATCTGACAGGCAAACCTCCTGTCTTAAACAGAAAGCCAAATTAGGGACAGGGCCAAAGAAATGGGCTGTTTTCTAGATGAGTGTGGGCAAAAGAAAGGTTTCTTTTTTTCCTTGCATCCACATTATTTGCTCCCTTGTAAAAGGTGTTGTGTTTTGTTAAGTCACCTACTCTGCAGCAGGGTTTTGACCACAGCTCAGCGAATGCTGCAGGGTGTCATCCATTCAGGAATTGCTACGGACTGCAGGAAGCTGAGGCTGCCAAATGACCTCCTTGGCCCATGAATGAACTCTGTACTTAAAACTGTGTGTTTTTGAGAGCTTCCGGATTTACCGTCTGTTGTTCAGAGTTGCTAGGGCAGTGGCTGTGAAAGCTACATTAGAAAAAGTAGCTTTCTAAAGGCCTGAAGGAGAGAGACAAAAAGAGATGGCTGATCTGTGCACAGAGACCCCTCTCACTAGCAGTGGAGGTTCAGTCAGGGCCCAGATCCTGACCATAGTAGGGTCAGAACTCCTAGGAAGCAGGTTGTCAGAGTTGGAAATGGGAACATGCGGAGAGGCAGTGGAAACATTTCCTCCCCTCTGTCCTGCTCCTGGTACCCAAAGAGCCCTAGTGACAGGAGTGACACCAAGTAAAGATTGGGGCAGCTGCTGGAGTGAGATTATTATTGCCTACCGATGGCTGAACAAAAGGGAGACAGGTCAAGAATAGTTATTTTTAGGAATATCACACTGCTCTTCTAACTCTCCGGATTCTGAGCTCCCACTAATACCCTTTTATTCAAATGTTTGACATTTGATTTTGAAACACATTCAGGAGTGGACTACGTACTGGAGTGGGAGCTACCTGGGTTGTGTTTGCAAGGAGCCCTCGTTGCCTTTGGGCGGGCTGCACTCACTCTAGCCCTGCGCAGCAGCCTGGGCTGTCTCTTCTCACCCCCTCTCATCCCTTCTTGCCTTCCCTTGTTCTTCCATCATTGCTGTCCCTCCAAACCCAGGTCAAGTCTTACCTCTTCTCTCTACCCTCCCGTCCTTTTTCAGCTCATGCCGATTTCTTCCTTCTCTGAACTGCTTCAGTCCTTTGTCATGTGTTCCTCTTTTCGGGGCAGTGCTTTAACAGAAATGCCATGTGGTGTGGCACAGAAAGTGTATTCTCAGGAACTACCCTGCATAGGTTCAAATCTCAGTTCTGCTACTTATTGGTCATGTGAAACTGGTAAGTTAATTCACTTCTCGGTGCCTCAGTTTCCTTTTCTATACAATGGGGATAGCAATAGCACCTGATTTATAGTGTTTGTGGTGTTTTTTGGTGCGGCAATGAATATTTAGAGTTAACATATGCATTTAGGACAGTTTCTGGCTACAACGTGCACTCAGTAGATGTTGCCTGTTATTTACATGTTAAATGTATGCCTTTATTCTTTTCACAGATTATCTTGAGGCTCTAAGTGCCCAATATTTGTCTGTCAAGTTGGATTTTCTTTTCTGAGTAGCTTCTTAGTTTTTGTAGTCAAATTGTGCAGCCTTTTCATTAATTTCTTAAATTGATCAAGTATATCTTGGTATCCTGGATTATCTTTAAAATATATATCACTGATGTATTTGAATGTCAAGGAGTGGTATTTAAAATTCAAGCGTCCTCTTGGGAAAGTACAGACAGAGGTTGTGTTGACAGTGATGTGAGAGGCAGCTGAGCAGTCACAGTTACTTGGGCAGGCTGCCGGCATGTTCTGACTCCCTGTGCTTACAGGCTGAGGGACCGTGGGGCAGCTCGCATGACCATTCAGTGCCTCAGTTTTCCTCATTTATAAAATGAAGTTCCAATCTATGGGAATGTGCTGAGAATTAAACACATTAGAACCATTACTGGCACACAATACGCATCCACTAAATGGCAGCTATTATTTTTTGTTGTTAATAGAAAGTGGTATTTCCCTCACTTACCAGGGCATCCCAATATCAAATACTCTTTTCCTATACTAGCTTAATTGTACTTGAATTTATTAGCCCATTTATCCTAAAAAGAGATTAAAAATGGTTATAGTGTCATTGGCTGGTTTTAAGTTTTCCGTAGTGCTGGAACTTGCATGTGTACCTGCATGAACATGTGTTCTAAATGGCAGTGACTTCATTTGCTTGAATGCCTTAGAGTCCCTAGTGTGCAATAAATTTGGATAGATGGAAATAAGGGAAAACACAGCAAGTTCTGTCTTTACAGTATGGTCAGGGAGGAGACCACAGGGTGCAGCTAAAATTCATTGAAGTGGGCATCAGAAGACTCAATTCTGGTCTAATATCCACTGCTCATTAGGTCTGGATCTGTAATATGAGGTTAGTGCTCTCTATTCTGCCAAGGATTAAATGGCAGAGTGGATTGAAAAGCCCTTTGATACTTATGAAATGACATACATATACGTACTATGTATCCACTTCTAAAGCATTCTTCTTCTGGCAAATTAAATATTCTAATTAGCTTTTTATATATACCAAATTAATGACCAATTAACAAAAGATTGAAGTACATTAACAAGATATTTAATATGTAAATCATACTGCTAAATAAGGGTAACACATGCTTCTCTCATTTATCCTCATTCACTATTATGGGCTCTGTACCTACGTGCACTAGAACCTCTCATCTATTTCTGACATTTCTAAAATAATTGCTACCTCCTGCTATCTACTATTTCCTCACCTTTCCTGCTCTGGCTCCCTTCACTGATGTCTCTCTCAGTTCTTGCCTCCAACCCTCCCACAGCTGGCTGTATTACTCTTTGTCAGTGACCCCAGTGGGGACAGTACCAACATCATGCAGTGCTGACACTGCTCTGTGAGAAATTGGATTATGCATCACTGCTTAAAGTCTTTCACTGGCTCCTCACTGCCATTGGCATAAAGTTGAAAGTCCGCAGTGGGTCATGCGGGCCTGTTATGATCTAGCCCCTGCCTACCTCTGCAGCCTCATCACTCATTGCTCTGCCAGTAGTTGGTCATCCAAACAAAATGAAATTCTCTCATTTTCTCCATCAGGCTCTCAACCATAGGCTTCTGCATAAATACTGTTTGGACTTACTCATTTTTGCCTCATCTACACTTCTCATCTTCCTCAGGTGTCAGCTTCATTGCCATTCTTTGGGGCATCCTTACCTGTCTCACTTTCCACTTCTACTTGCCATTCTTCCCTGTGGGGCTGGCTGGTAGGTCGTCTCATGTCATAGTGACACCCGCCTAGTAGTGCTCACTCTGGCCGTCTTTTCTCTCATAAGTTCCTGAACAGATCACTGTACATGGAGCTTGTGTTTTGCCTTGCAGCAACCACTATATTCCTTAATTATTTAAAGGATACTTTTTTTAAAAGCCCTTCAAGAATCCCTCACTGCTTTAGTTCATTCATTTGTTTGAAAAACCATTTTTGCAGACTTGTTCCAACTGGTAGAGTTATCTGAGATGAACTTTATCATTTTTAATTAAATGGAAGTCATTGTGTTATAAACCTGCAGAAAAGCCATTTAATATAAAAATCTATGTTAGAAGCATTCTGGATAAACCAGTTCTATTTTACTTTGATGCTGTTTAAAGTAATTCATGAAGAAACAGGCTTTTGCATTGGCTCTCACCTCTGCTACTTCCCGGCTGTGGGATCTTGAATAACTTCCTCAGCCTCATTTGTGAGATGAGAAAGAGTATTGATTCAGAGGACTGGTACTAGGATTAAATGAAATTAAAAAGATAAAGTGCCTAGTACAGTGATTGGCACAAAATAAATGCATTAAGTTAATTACCCCTATTAGTAATGAATTGAAACTTCCCTGGGACTGTTAATGAAAGGTATGGGTGATATCACCAAACTGATTTTTTTTTTATTGCTTGTATAGTGAATATAACTCAACCTAAGTTGTAGAATTATAATTATCTAATTGTAGAATTACCTTATAAATGGCACCTCTGACTACATTAATGAAGCTTAAACTTGTTGATCTTTGACACTGAAGAACTGAGTGATCTTTTACAAATCAGTTAAATCTCTGGGCTTAATTTTTTCCTCACCTGTAAAATACCTGAGCTGTTTTGATTTCTTCTACTTTGAACTTTGATTTTTCAGTCTGGTTAACAACAATTTCAGTTGTTAGTCACTCTGAAAATGTCTATATTTCCACCCTCCTATATATGATGATGTAAATAAATATTCTCTGTAAGTAGCCTGGTGAGTTGAATTTAAAATTTCTGAAAGAAAATTTTACCACAGCCTTAGAAGGGAATATTGAAAGTCTATCTGGGCTTTTCAGTAGATAGAACTGAGAAATCCCTTAGTGCTTTCCTGGAATAGCTAGCTCCTTCTCTTCAGAATCTGCATTTTAATATTACATGGACATCAAAGGTTATTCTTCCCTCTGTAGAAAGCCTTTAATTATAAGATTCTGATGAAGCACTTTATGGGTTCAAGGAATATATATTTAAACAGAGAACCCATACATACTTAAATATCTCCTGTTTTCTTACATTTATAATCTTTTCTAATGTGAGTTCTGTTTTACTTGGGCCAACAAGAAATCTTTTTCCTTGTGTTTCTAAAAGAAGCAGAATTTCTTTTATTCTAAAAAGCTTTGAATTAAAACTATTTTTCAAAGTATGTGACTTCATCTCCTTTATTACTTTGAAAGAGCAAGGAAAATTAAATTAATATGATCAGTATTCCAGAAAGTTTTATCTATGAAACTACTTATATTTATTGGTATGATGTTAAATAGTAACAACTCATGATATCTGAAATGTTTGTCACTGGAACCAGTATTTCAGCCAAACTTTTTTTTCTTTCATGGAATTTTTTCTTGATTTTCTGCTCAGATTGTTCATTACTACTAATAGAAAAATGCTAATTTTGTGCATTGATACCACTTTGCTGAACTTGTTTATTAATTCTAGTAGCTTTGCTGTGGATTTTTCAGGATTTTCTGTATGTAGGATCATTTCATCTGCAAATAAGGAAACTTTCCCTTCTTTCTTCCAATTTGAATGCCGTTTATTTCATTCTCTTGTTTAATTGCTCTAGCTAGAACCTCTAGTACAATGTTGAATAACTGTGATGACTGGCCATCCTTGTCTTGTTCTTACAGGGAAAGCATTCAGTCTTTCACCATTAAGTATGAGATCAGTAGTGGGTTTTCATATATGCCCTTTATCATGTTGAGGAAATGTTCTTCTTTCCCAGTTTTCTAAATGTTTTTATTAACTAGATTTTGTCAAATGCCTTTTCAGTCTCAATTGAATGATCATGTGTTTTTTTTCCTTCATACTGTAAATATAGTTTACATTAATCGATTTTTAATGTTGAATGACCCTTGCATACATGGACTGAATCCCACTTAATCATAGTGTATAATTCTGTTAGTGTGCTGTTGAATTTTGGTTTGCTAGTATTGGGTTGAGATTTTTTATATCTATATTTATAAGGGATATTGGTCTATAAACAGCCAGACTTTCAGGTGTTTATAAATTCTGTGAAGAGCTGGGAAGTCTAATATAATGTTTTCATTTAAACCATCTGGATTTAAGGTAAGGAAGAGAGTTTCATCCAAGTAATTTTCCTCTTCATACCTCGAGCATTCTTATTTTGTACCCTGGTCTCATGCTGAAAAGTAAAGAAGAATGCAAAAAAAAAAAGAAGAAGAAGAAGAAGAGAAAGGTTTGATTGGAGGGCAGGAAAAATATTTTTAAAACTCCCTTCAGTTCAGTAAGCATTCTTGATCATCTTGCTATATGTTACATGTATGTGGGTAATGGATATATTGTCGTAATTCTGTGTTAAAGAACTTCAGTGATTGAAAACAATAAAAGTATGTTTACTCTCAAGGTTATGGCTTGGTTGGTGGTTCTGGCCTCAGCTGAGACCTCAGAAGGATTTGAGTACTGAGTGACTAGGAAGGGTGAACCTCAGGAAGAAGTCCCATTTCACTCTGAAGATGTGAATTTGATAAACTGAGAGAGCTGATATCATTATTCAGATAATTTGGTTTGTAGGAAGCCAAGTTAGGGAATTTATTTTGGATAACTTGATATTTGGCTTTTATTGGTCTAAAATCAATTGAAGTTGTAAAAATCCAGTTTGACAATACCAATTTCCCAAAGTAGTGTTAAAATAATTTTTCATGTGCTACTGAAAACTGTGAAGTCTCTGTTCAAAGTTGGGGATCAACTAACATATGCTTCCCTTGGTGGGAAAACAGCCGAAGGTCAGAATATTTCCATGATGCAGAGAAAGGTGTGGACCTCAGAATTCCAGGTCTTGCCAGGGTGGAACACTGTCCTGGCAATCGCATGGTTGTTTGCAGAAGGAAACATTTGAACCTTGTATGGCAGGCCTGAGATTAATGTTGATGCGGCAGTTTGGGTGAAAAACAACTTACTAACAACCTTGAAAGATACTTTCTCTTTTGAAGCTCTCCAGTAAATAGGATGAGGAACTCAGGATCCAGGCACTTGTCCTTTGAGACATGAGTTCCCTGCTCTCATCATAAAAGGCTCTTCTGTGTGAGTGTCTTTATTTTTCAGATTTGTGGTGCCTTCCTCAGCGCCTCATGCTGAGCAGGTCTTAGCATCCCTCTAATTCCTTGGCATTACTTTTTTGAAATGCAGAAAGTTTCTGTATGTTTTCCTTCAGTTATCAGTTTATGATGCCAGCAGTAAATGAGAATATCCAAGAATTGCAATATGTTCAACCAAAAAGGGACCCTGATATGGTTTACTCTAACTCTCTTGTTGATAAAGGAAGGAAATGAAGCTCCAGTAGATTTGTTCCAAGTCATGCAGTAAATTAGGTGGAAACTCAAGAATAGAACTGTGGGCTTTTGGTCCCCATTCTAGAGGTTTCCCCAGTGGTTTGGTTTTGTTGTTGACCTACTATCTAGTTTTGCAGGGAAGACAACGGAGAACCTGACTGAAATTGAGAAGTATCAGTGATACTATTTGCATAGTGACTTAATTTGTAAATCACTTTCAGGTACTCTATCTTTTATATCTGACAGAGTCAGATATAATAATGATCATTTCTGGTTCTTTGCTATCCTGCACTTTAAGAGAGGAATCATAATATTCTTCCTCATAGGATTGTTGCAAGTGGTAATTAAGTTACTACATTTAAATCACATATTGGTGACTGGCACATATTAGGTGTTTGCTATTATTATGATTGTTACTGATGCCTGTCGTTAGGTTCTCGTTTATAGACCATACATAGTAGCCTGATGAGGAATATTCTACTATCCAGTTTTGTAGTAGGTAGGGGTGGAGAGAGGGATGCAAAGAATTTAGCCTTTGGAATGTTCCTTGAATGAGCTTTGGAATCTCAGCCTCTGCCCTTTTTATTACCAAAAAGGAAACCTGCTATTTCTGCTTATTTTCTCATTTACTTTTGGTCAACAACTAGAAATGGAAATTTTGAGAAGAGGTTGTTTATTCAGCCACTGCTCTCCCTACATCCTAGGCTTTCATTCCTATGGGAAGCTAAATTTTACGAGTAAAGTTTTGGTGTCTTGGTTTAACTTCTTGAGGAAATGAAATTTCTTAAGG
Organism: Tamandua tetradactyla; assembly: GCF_023851605.1. Classification (NCBI taxonomy): domain Eukaryota; kingdom Metazoa; phylum Chordata; class Mammalia; order Pilosa; family Myrmecophagidae; genus Tamandua; species Tamandua tetradactyla. Next base: position 92,978,944 of record NC_135333.1, on the reverse strand, counting down.
AGGAGGAGTTTTGAAATGAGGGGACACTTTATAAATAATTTGCTGAGATGACCATCAAACAGTGAAACACAATATGGAGATTTTACCGAAATTTATCATAGAAAATACTCTTAAATTCTGTGGTTTGTTGTTCATTCCACAGAAAGAAAAACCACTTCTATGTTTTTCCTCTAAGTTAAAATAAACAAGAGTAGTAACGTGAGAAATGGAGCTTCCAAAATAGACCAACCCAACAAACACTTTTTCATTCAAACCTTATTACAACTCCAGCCCTCTCCAGAACCTTTTCTTCCCTTTTCTCTGTCATCCCTTTTTTTTCTCTGGCTGCCATTGATCTTACATCCTTTAAAGCAATGGTAGAAATATCCAAGGTTAGCCCGAAAATGATCGTCACAGTAGAGGCAGAACGGAGAGAAGGATGCTGGCAGTACTTTACCTTTTTGGATCACAGACCCCTTTGAAACTAAAGATCAAAGAAAAAGACAGTTTCAAAAAAATACATAGAAGCAAGCATACGCAATATTTTGGTTACAATTTGTAATAAACTTTCTTCATTGCATTTTGAAATAATAGCGATGTACCTGAGTTTTGAGAGCTAACAGTCTCCAGAGCCTTCCTCCTTGCCAGGCTCTCTGATGAGAGCTAAGGGAGAAGAAGGGGATTTAAAAATAGTATTTAGGATTGGATCCAGCCCAGAGCTTGCTAAAAGCTGACTCTGGTGTTTTTCGGGCTCGCCTCATTTTCTCCACTTGTTAAATAGTTGAAGGGTCAGAGCTTCTGAGCATGTATCACTTTCAACGCTGTTTATGAATCACGAAGAAGAGACATGCTATTAGGAGAGGGAGGGAGCAGCTAAGGAAGAGATCTTTTCCTGAGTGAGGCTCTCTTCTCCTTTTCAGAGACATTTCAAAAACATTCAACTGTCACAGAACACATTTTGTGAACTTCAGGTCTCACAAAAGGATTTCTCTCCTTATAGAACATTCCCATTCAGATGCTAATTTTTAGAGCTGCTGAGAAGAAGTCCTTTGAGGAAAAACTGGGTTAAAAAGAGGAAAAGGGAAAGAAAAGAAAAAGCATAGAGGAAATAAGCATGAGGTGGGAAATGCTTCCTGGATTTTGTGATTTGGTTCAACTTTTTTTTTTCTCTTCTCTGTTACTTTAACATGTAGATCTTTGCAGGTAAGTAAAAATGAATTGTTTTAGGTTTTTTCTTGGGATTTGTTCATTGCACCTTCCTGTGTCCTTTCCATTGTCTTAATTAAGTCAGCCTATCACATGCCTTCCATGTGGCTATCCTGGGCTCCCGCCTTGTGCAAATGAGTACGCTATGGCAGAGGCAGGGTCCACACAGGGCTCCGGTTCCTCCAGAAGAAGACGTTCTTGAAACTTAGTTTGGTTCTAAAGGATATACGCAGATGAGAAAATCATACATTGTAGGCAAGCTCTGCTGCCACCACTGTTGCTTACTAAGGTTGTTTACCTTGCAAAAGTTACTTAACCTCACATGACTTAGGTTTCCTATTTGTGAGATATTTTGTGAGTCGAAGGAACCTTTGTTGCCCCCCCCATCAAATTACACTAAGTGGGTAAATAAACTCTGATTTTGTTTAAGATCTGCCCTGCGATCAGCATAACCAGTTGCCAGAGCACCTGGGTTATGTGGGACTAGGTGATATGATAATGTTTAAGCTGGCTGTGCAAGCTTCTGTTCCATATATTGTCTCAATTATTCCTTATGACTGTCCTACTATTATTATCCCCATTTTGTAGGTGAGGTACAGAGAGGTCAAGAAACTTACCCAAGACCACCCAGGTGGTCTGACCCCAGAGACCATGCGCTCAGGCTCAGCCCTTTGCAGCCTTTATCAGGGCTACAGCACATCCATGTTGAAAGGAGAATGGTAGATGTGGCAGCCTCTTATAGTTAAGTGCTTTTTTCTTTCCTGTTTCAGGTATCTGACAACAAGCAGCAATAGAGATTTCCTTCTTACCATGAGGCCTTTTTTCAAAAGGGCTGTTTTGGTCATCAGTTATGTAAGTGCATACATGTTTTTAAAAATCCGATAAGGAATGTTTTACTTTGCCTTGGCTCAGAGACATGACTAAGATTAATAGAATCAGCAATAGATTTGAATAACTTGATCTTAGTTGTTCAAACTGATTAAAGGGATTACACGTGATAACTGTTGCACACATTGAAGAGTATAAATAGGTATTTGTGAACTTAATGATACAAACAGTATGAAATACAGTATATTAGAAGTCTATTTTAAGGTGCTGATATTGATGTGGTTTCAAGAGAGGAAGCAACACAAACCTGACTGTATCAGTCACCTATTGCTGCATAACAAAGCACCTCAAAATGTAATTGTTTTAGGGTGGGCCATGGTGGCTCAGCAGGCAGGAATGCTCGCCTGCCATGCCAGAGGACTGGGGTTCGATTCCTGATGCCTGTCCATGTATTAAAAAAAAAAAGTAATTGTTTTAAATAACAACCACCATTTATTCACCCCCATACTTACATTGTTGGATGTTCCTATTCAAAGAGGTTAGTAAACTGGTATATTATGATACTTTTTCTTATAAGTTTCCTATCAAAATGTATAGTAAGTTTCCTATCAAAATGTATAGTAAGTTTTGATAGGAAACATGAAAATGTCTTTTCAGTTGCAGTGTTATCAATGTGATAATTTTCTCAACATTATAATATGTTTATGGAAAAAGGTGAGCATACAAAACCAGAATGAAGTGAAGATCTTTGGATGTTTTCAGCAAAAGGGGCAAGAACATTTCTCTAAAGAATTCCCCAGCATTTTTACATAGAATTAGGATGAGTCTCAACTTGTTCCAGAGTGATTTATTTTCTTAGAGCTCTTTGGGAACGCAAGTAATATACATCATTTCTGTAATAAAAGTTGTGTAATATAATTTTCCTTTTGTTATTTTACTGTTAAATTTAATCTCAGTGCCCTTTTTATATTTTTTTCTACATAATTTGCTTTGCTTATTTCAATCATCAGAGTTTTTCTTTTTTCCCCCCTCTACAGAGTATTTTCAGTGAGCTCATATTTCAGGATACTTTCCCTGTTCTTTTATCTGCAATTACCATTGTAGTAGCCTTAAGAATTTAAATCCACTTTGTAAATTTGCCCACCACTTTTATTCACCTAGGACCATACATTTATTGTAGGTTTTTGGATGAGGCAATCATGAATTAAGTCTATAATTTTCATTTAAAAAAATATTCAGGGTGCATGGGTGGTTCAGTAGTAGAATGCTCGCCTTCCATGTGGGAGACCCTGGTTCAATTCCCGGACCATGCACCTGAAAAAAAAAAAAAAGAAAGAAATTCAGCTTTAACTACCCCAAACCTTAATCCTTTAGTTTTGTTCAACCACATATTTCTATCCAGTTTTAACAGGAACAGTATAAAAGCTCCTAAATGAAAATAAGAATTATACCTAGCAGGTCAGTATGGAGATTTCCCTATGATCGGAACTCACCCCTCAGGAATGCATCTGTGGTTTCTGGGGTTTTCCTGTCACCTGAGCAACAAAATCTAACCTTCAGAAAGAAAATTCCAGGGGGTGAAATAAATTACTTTCTCTGGGGTTTGTTGAAATAGCTCTTCATGTGTGCTCTGCTTTAGGGCATTCAAGGACTGGAACATTTCCAAGTGTTTTCACTCAATATTGTATATCATTTTAAATCAGTTTTCCTGGGGCTGGGTAAGTGGTGTGGTTAATAAGAGTTTGGGCTTTGGAGGTCAATTAACATGAGTTCACCTCCTGGATCTTGCATTCTCTTAGCTGTGGGACCCTGAACAAATTACTTCCAAGCCTCAATTTCCTCATCTGTAAAGTGGGGACAATGATTCTTGCTCTGGGTTTGCTAGGCTTCAGGGGAGATCCTAAGCCTTTAGCACAGTGAATAACAGCTGGTAAGTCTTCATACTTACTAACTGTTGTAAATCTTTCTGCCTCTCCTCATCATCTTCATTGCTTTCTCTTCCCATTCACTGTTAACATTCAGATTTTATGGAGATGCTCACTATAGGGAATGTTTGCAATATAAAATATTTGTAGCGTGTCTAGAGATATCCCTCAGAAAGGTGGTGCTTACCACCAGTTAATGATTATTTTCTTACCAAACCTTGTTCTTTGAAGGTCCTTGTAGTTTTGTACTTCCGTCTGTGGATAATGGGAGGATCCATGCCACTCTTTTCTGAGCAGGATAATCCAGCTTCATTTTCGCCTTACATTCTTACAAGGTCAGTCAAAATAAATTTTTAAACTTTCGCTTGATATTTGTTGAATAGTTTTAAATATTTTTAATCTAATTATGCTTTGGCTTTACATTTTGAGGAGGGAAGGGTTATTTCTATTCACAGTGGGGGTGGGGTGGAAAGAGACTATTATTGCTACATTTGTAATTTTTTTCAATAGATGGCACTGCTTTTTCAACATGCTTGAATTGTTCTCATATTAGTATATATTTGTTCAGCAAATATCTTATTAGGCACATATCATCATAGCAAATATCTGTTGAGTGGCCTATATGGCAAATGCTGTATAACAATGCACAAAGAAGATCAGGCATCGGAATAATATATAAGATTAAAGTAAACAGAAATGAATGAGTTTTGCCAAGAAATAGCTAATTATGTGTTATCATTTGCTCTTAAGAGTTCTTGAGATATTGGGTCAAAAAATGGTGTTGATCAATGAATCTGGGTCATTGAGAATGTTTTTATAGAAATTATGACACTGTTTTTGTGATTAAGGGAGTATTTAAACATTTCATTATCCCAGTGGGAAACTGCACAAGTAATCTTAAATGAAGAAACTTGGGATGCTTTAATCCTCCATTTTTCCTTACTTGAAGGTTAGAATATTTTGGGAAATACATTGATTGTTGCTACAACTCTTTCTATGACCCTAAAAATAGGTAAGGAAAACCCTCTTTATAGGCATTTAATAACTGTTTCTTTTATGTTCTTTTAAAAACTCTAAAATCAATTGTAAACAGCGTCTGGAGAGCTCAAGGCTGTTGTTTGACAGCTGATTAAAGAAGTTGACTTTCTTTAGGAAAGTGAAAAATCAACAAATGCCAACAACTCCTTATTTCCTTCACTGAAACTGTTTATGGGGAATGGTACCTATAAATAAAATGGCATAATCTGTAAAACAGTGTTCATCCTTCAAATTATTTTACCTTTAACTTAAAATTGACTTAAAACATGATAGCATGTTATTAAGGAGAATGATGTGTCTGGTGGAGAGTGATTTACAATATTGGTTTTTTCTCATTTTTTTTTCATAGGAAAAACATTTCAATTTAATGCCCTTTATCCTTCCCCTAAGTACATGGAGGGCTATTCTATTTTTCCCACAAGATAAGTTGATAAAAGCTGGGAATTGTAAGTAGAGAAGTCATGTAAAGAGTTTAGCAATATCTAGAGCAAGTGCTCAATCATGGTAGTTTTAATTTTATTCTTATTAATATAATGATTATTTTGTCTCCAGTGCCTTCACCAGGTTCCTCCTTGTAAAACACATACTCACACCCATGCACAGACACATCTCAGACATTTGCTTTATTTCTGGTTCACTCCCATAGGGCTTTCTCCCACAGAGCTAATCCTTTATATTCAACTTAAACAATAGAAATTAAAAAAAAAAAACTTAATGAGCATTAAACACTATTTAAACTACCTGAGCACACATTATCTGATGATGATATATTTCATTGAATATATAACATATATATATATATACTATATATCACAATTGTTTTCATTACTTCCAATATATGTTTGGATTAAATAAATCTTGAATGTCTTTCAGAATTATATGGAATCCAACCACTATTGTTGGTTTACCCCTTCCAGGTTGTCTGGAACCTTTAAAAATTATTGTTTATTTCTGATGTTATATATTGTTTATATGCTATGTTGTATAAATAGTCTATATTTAACATCTATATCCCTGATTTTTATTAATGTTGCACTCTATTCTTTTTAAGTATCTCGCAATGGTTTTCAAAATCTCCAGGGCGTTTTTCCAGGATATTTTTAGTTTGTGATACCTCGTTGATAAATGTTTTCGGTTCTGTAGCTCCTTAAAGAATAGCTACTTTCTGCCTTCAATAGAAAACTGTTGAAATTTAAAATCAACTTTACCAGATCCTGTTCTTCTATAATGACTCCATTCCCTTTAGCTTTGCAATAGGTTCCCCTCCAAGTTTTCTTGTCTCCTGAATCTGAGCATCAGGATTACTTACATTTTTGTCCTTAGAATTAATGTAATCTATTGAAATGTCAGGAACAAAAAGATAAATATTATCATGCCTCAATAATATGGACTAACCGTAATATAAAAATTAAGTGCCCTAAGGTCAAGAGCATTGGTTATCAGGTTGGGGCATATTGTAAAGGATCCTAGATTTTAAGTTCTTAGAACAGTCACATATATTCAGGAGATGTGACTGTTAATTCTAAATTTTAAGATACTGGGCTGTTTGTATAGAGCATGGTGTGACCCAGAAATTCTGGGTGTGTATGTGACACCTGAGACTCAGAGTTAGAGCTCTGAAGCTATGAAAGCCAGCAGTACCTCATATAGGAACTGTTTAAAAAGTTGAAAAAGTGATCAGACATTGAGTAGAGATATGAATGAAGCTGATTTGGATAGGACTAAGGTATATCAGAAGACTGGGTAAAGGATGATATCGTCCACATCTTAAAACTTCAACTTCTATATGAGACTAAAAGTAGACATGTTTATTTGGTGCAAAATTTATATTTTGGGTAGTTCATTTCCAAATTTAACTTATATGGTCAGTTCAGTTGTACCGTAAGTACATGGAATCTTGAATAGGGTGTGAGAGTTTGTTGGTATGTCCAAGTTAGTGTGATGTCCCGATAAACCCCAGAGTGATTTGGACAGTGAATAAAGGAGTAATTACAAAGTTCCCTTGGGGGAATGGAGAGAAAGGAAGAAATATTCATCTTCCCCATTTGGAGAATTTCTGATATTCTCACAAGCAGTGGGGAAAACCAAATCTGTAGGCTGAGCCCTTGATCTTGGGGTTCGCCCAATGAAACTTATTCCTACAAGGGATAGGCTAAGCCTACTTAACATTAGGCCTAAGAGGCACCCCAAGAGAACCTCTTTTGGGCTCAGATGTGGCCTCTCTCTCTAAACTGATACAGTAAGTGAACCCACTGTCCTCCCCATTGCATGGGACAGAAATCCCAGGATGAGATGGGACCCAGCATCAAGGGATTGAGAAAACCTTCTTGACCAAAAGGAGGAAAAGAGAAATGAGAAAAAGTGTTAGTGGCTGAGAGATTTCAAAGAGAGTTGATAGGTTATCCTGGAGGTTATTCTTGTGCATCATATAGATATCCCTTTTTAGTTTATGGTATATTGGAGTGACTACAGGGAACTACCTGAAACTGTAAATCTGTATTCCAGTAGCCTTGTTTCTTGAAGATGCTTGTATAATGATATACAGTGTGACTGTAATTCTGACAGTCTTGTGTCTGATGCTCCTTTTATTTAGGGTATGGACAGATGAGTAAAAAATATGGATAAAAAACAAATAGGGCAGTACAACAGTAGCTCAGTGGGCAGAATTCTTGCCTACCATGCTGGAGAACTGGGTACGATTCCTGGTGCCTGCCCATGCAAAAAAAAAAAGCCAAAATAAATAAATAAATAATAGGGACAACAAAGGTTAAAATAAATTGGGTAGATGGAAATACTAGTGGTCAAAGATAGGGAGGGGTGAGGAATATGGTATGTATGAACTTTTTCTTTTTTTATTTCTTTTTCTGAAGCTGTGCAAATGTTCTAAAAAATTATCTTAATGATGAATACACAACTACGTGATGATACTGTGAGCCATTGATTGTATACTATGTATGGAATGTTTGTGTGCTAAGAATATTTGTTTTGGTATGTTAAGTTTTAGCAGTAAAATTATTTTAAAAAATTAATGCAACCTATTTATTCAAGTTACTGTAAGTTTAACATACATAGTTAGAAGAGGCAGATGAGAACAAGAACAGACTGCTTTTCAGCCCCCCAACCAAATATTTCATTCGCATCTTGTTATCAGTAAGTAACTACATACCTCATGGTCTTAGGTATCAGGACTTTGATCTCCGACTCGCTGCCATCCTAGCTGTGCCATCTTAGCTGCCACTGGGGTTAAGTTGCATTTCTCTCTCTTGTGGCAACCACCGAAAATTCTTTGGTAGAAACCCTAACAAAATTAGAACCTTGACCCAGTCATTTGGCAGGTTCTGCCTTTCATTTCCAAGGCATATATACACTTTTCCAGAGAGATGAGACATTTCATCTAGGACTTCAGTATATGAATCTATCGAATTCATATATAAGAGATTATATTTGAGCAATTCAATAAATTGGTCTATAATTCCCTTATGATCATACCTTCATGTTTTTTCTCTCTTTTCTTTTAAAAAATTTGTATCTTTCTTCTCTTGCATTTCAAACTTGAGACCTGTAGACATCAGGGACATTTCAATAGCAGTGTTACAAATGACCTTTTCACATTCCTCTATGACATTTGTATTAGAATTGACTCTTGAGCATCCAGAAAAGTGTCTTTAATTCCTTTCCCAATCTGTTTGCATACTTATTTGACTTGTGGTACACTGGTGATTCTCCAAGTGGATACAGACCTTTGGTCTATTTCCTAGTTTTGCTGTTTTTTCTTTCCTTCTCCTCAGTTGTACAATGCAATTGTGATTTAGCTAGCTTTGTAAGCCCATCTTTACTAATCACAGGTTTGTCATTTTGCTATGTCAGTTGGTCTGTATTGATGCTTTACTTCCTTTATAAGATTTATAAACTTCACACAGCTTTCAGTAGCATCTTTGTTTCTTTCTTGAGAGCATTATTTCTTCTTTTATAGTAAGTACAATAAATTACTCTATTGTCAGGTTAGAGTTTTTAGAGGTGCTTTCTTCCCCCTTAATAGTTGCCTTGTTTTTGATTGCATATGCTGATTTCTTTTTTGCTTAAGTCCTAATTGATTTTAAGAGTAGGTTGGTCAAGTTTCCCTTTGTTTCAAATGATTTTTTCTTATGATGTTGTACCTGAGATTCTCTCTTTTTGATAATCTATTTCTATGAGTTTATCTGAGAGTAAATACTCTGTCATTTTCTGCTTAAATGAACTGAAATGTATACTCATGAAAAATCTTTAAGAAAAATTATCTACCACTTGTGAATAAGACAAATGATTTCAGCATAAACTTCAGTGTAATACTAGAGTACATTGTCTAACAAACCCAGGGGACTATACCTTTGGTTGGCTTATTATTTACTATTGAATAGGCTGCAGAAATATTACAATTCTGTAAAGTTAAAATTTAATGTATAGAAACCTGATAGAGGTGATGATTTTCTTTTCTCTCTTGTTGAAAATAAAACCCCAAATGTTACAGTTTTATTGCCTTGTGGAACACTGAACAGATTTGTATTTGATTTACCAGTCTCATTCCCTTTTATTTTCTCATATTCTATAATAATCCCAGTTTTTCAAATTCTCTTATAGATACATGTATATATAAACGACTTTACTAAGATATAGTTTGTCTGCCATATAATCTGTCCATTTAAAAAGTAATATTCAGTGGTTTTTAGGATACTCACAGAGTTGTGCAACCATCACCACATCAATTTTAGAATATTTTTGGCATTCCAAGAAGAAACCTCAGCCATTAGCAATCATTCTCCATTTCTCCCAAACCATTCCCCACCCCCACCCCCACCCCCAGCTTTAGGCAGCCACTGATCTATTTTCTGTCTCTATAGATTTGCCTTTTTTGAACAAATTACATAAATGAGATTATATAATATGTGGTCTTTTGTAACTGGCTTCTTTCACTGAGCATAATGTTTCCAAAGTTCATTATATTGTAGAATGTATCAGTGCTTGATTCCTTTTTATTCCTAATAGTATTCCATTGTACAGATATGCTGCATTTTATTTCCTATTGATCAGTTGATGGGCATTTACATGATTTCCACTTTTGGGCTATAATATGTAATGCTTCTGTGGAAATTTGTGTACAAGTTTTTGTGTAGATAGATATTTTCATTTTTCTATTGTATATGTCTAGGAGTAGAATTGCTGGGTCATATGATAACTCTGTTTAACCTTTTCAGGAATTGTCGGACTGTTTATCAAAGTAGCTACAGCATTTTACATTCCCACCAGTTGTGTGCAAAGATTTCACTTTCTCCATGTGGTTATCAACACATATTATCTGTCTTTTTTATTATAAACCTTCTAGCCAATGTGAAGTAGTATTTTGTTGTGGTTTTGATCTACATTTCCCTGATGGCTAATGATGTTGAATATCTTTGCATGTGATTAGTGGACAGTCATATATATTCTTTGGAGAAATGTCTATTCAGATCCTTTTTTTAACTGTATTGTTTGTCTTCATATTATTGAGTTACAAATATTCTTTATATATTCTAGATAACAAATCTTATTAGATATGATTTATATTTTCTCTTATTCTGTGGGTTTTCTTTTTGCTTTCTTCATGGTGTTCTTTGAAAAAAGTTTTAAATTTTGATGAAGTTCAGTTTATCTGTTTTTCTTGTGGTTGCTTATGTTTTTGCTGTTGTAGCTAAGAAAGCTTCGCCTAACTCAGATTCTCTTTTAAACTGGATTTGTCAATGTCTTTAGAATTTGCTCACTTATCTCTATCCCCACTGTCACATCTTGAATGAAATGCTTGTGGTCTCTTACCTGCAGTACTGAAATAGTGTCCTGACTGATCCCATGGTTTTGCTCTCCTGAGTTCCAACCTTTACACCACTTTAATAGTTTTAATATTTAAAAGGTCAATGTTTCCCTATATGCTTTAGGATAAATACTGAACCCTTTTCAGTGTTTATAGTTGGGATCTGGCTTTATTGCTCTCTTCAAAATCAGCTCTGTATTTTTTTAATTAAAGAAATTGTAGGTTTACATAAAAATCATGCATAAAATATGGAATTCCCATATACCACCCTATTATTAACACCTTGCATTAGTATGACACATTTGTTATAATCTATGAAAGAACATTTTTATAATGGTACTATTAACTATAGTCCATCATTTACAATAGGGTTCCCTGTGTTGTACAAGCCTATGTTTTTTGCTTTTGTCTTTAAGTTTTTAATTGTAAAACATATATACAGCCTAAAATTTCCAGTTTTAACCATACTCAAGTATGTATTTGAGTGCTGTTAGAGATGTCCACACTGTTGTGCTACTATCACCACCATCCATTACTGAAATTACTTCTCCTCGCCTTTTCCTCCCTTACCTTAGTCACTAGGCATATTAAACAGCTTGAGTTCCCTACACCATTTCCTCTTTTCCTAAAACCCTTTCACATGCTGTTTTCCAGACCTGCAATGCCTTTCTTTCATTCTTTAGCCATTGCTTATTCTAGTAGGTCTTGCCTAAGCCTTTTTTACTCCAATCTTGTTCATACATGTTTCTTCCTTAGAATCCTATATTTACTTCTTATTACATGGTACTGTTCACTCTACATTGCTACTCTTAACTAGCTATTACACTTTTTACTAATCTTCTTCACTCATTTGAGTGTGTGTTCTTCAAGGGCAGAGACTGTATCTTATCTTCCTTTATTTCCAGCAGGTTGTGCCACTCTGAGTCCAGAGGAGAGCCACAATAATTGCTTGTGGTATAATGGATGAAATAATTGCTTGTGGTATAATAGATGAATGAATGATTGTCTGTACTCTCACATATCCCCTGCTCATATGGACGTTATGCCCACCTTTCCCTTTCTGCCTTTGAAGGCCACTTCAAACCAGTGCCTTGTAATCTACCCTTGCTTCGATTTCTGTCTCAGATGTTTCTGACTGGACATGTCTTTGCATACTCTAATGTGGAGAAAATAGTGCTCCTTACCTCATCATAACCCATCTCAGACTATGACTGCTCTAGTGTGATAAAGACCCACCAGAGGAAGTGACATATTTGATGATGCATGTACTTATGGAATTGACAGATCATCCCGGGTTAACTAAACTAATTAATTATATGTCTTTGAGATTTGAAGGAAATTGGTTCAAACCTTTTTCTCCCATGCTGGGATATCCATTGCCCTCCCATTTCATTTTCTTCTTCCTGCTCGATTCTCCATCTCACGCAGGTTTCAATACTCATGGCCGTTCTCTTTTCCTTTTCTTATGCCAGCCAAGACACAGAGCAGAGGCCTTTCATCTTAATATCCTCCAATACACAGCTAGTATAAGACATTTGTGTGTAGGAGCCTTTAATACGGTCTTGGGACAAAAGAACAGAACTACATTGCAGAACCATGTCACAAATAATTTATCATTTATATTAGATATCACATTCTACAGAACCCTTCAGCTAATCTTCTTTTGAGGATTTCTCACTTGCTGAATTTTTTTCAATAAGACTTTTGCTTCTGTTATTTGCTCAGCCCTACCTTTTGCCCACTGCTCCTTTTTTTCTTCCTCCTTCCAAATTTCTGATCATTTATTATACAACCTCAGACCATACAGGCCATCCCAGATTGAATCACATCCAAATCCAAGTACATCACTGTCCCACCTTAGTGAAACTAGGGTAGGCTGAGATAACATCAAACTCTGAAATCTAAATAACATGAAAGGTTTAATTTTTGCTTCCAGTTAGGACTGCTTATTGAGCCTGCAACTCTTTGGGGTACCTGTCTTCCAAGTGGGTTCCAAGCTGCTTGCATTTTATAGCCCTGCCATCTGGAATGGCTGAGTCCATGCATCAGAGAAAGAGAAAGCTGGAGGGGCCCACAGTTCTTTTTGTTGAGAATTTCAAATACATTCAAAAGTAGTGAGAAATACTATAAGTAAAGGCCATGTTTGTTCCCATCACCCATCTTTGGCATTTACCAACTGAGCTCAATCTTGTTTCATTGATGCACCACCCACTTCAAACTCTCTCCATTTTCCTCTGCCACCACTGACCTATTTTGAAACCAGTCCAAGATATAATTTCATTTTTGTCATTATTATTTCATTATGTAATATTGCTAAAAGATAAGGATACCTTTATAAAAATGTAACCACAATATCTTATCACAAGTAAAATATTACTGATAATTCCTTAGTATTGTCACCTGTTTATCCAGTCACTCGGTTCTTTAGTATTTCAGCTGCAAGAGACCCACATCACCTCTGCCCAGACCTGTTAGCCAGAAGTGGTCATGAGCCCCATGGAAATGTGTGTCAAGGAGAAGAAAAATAAGCATGCATAATGAATACATAGCTTTGTGTCTGAAAAGGCCTGAGATGGTGTTTTCCTTTAAAAACAAACAAAAAAACTTAAAAAAAAAAAAAGTAATTTATTTTCCCTCAGAGAAATTTCAGGCTTCGCTTCTTTAATAACATGTTTTTCTCCCCCTATATATATGTACTAAGAGTCCTCAAGCAGGTTGAGTACTATCACTTTTATGAAGTATCTGTGAATAAACCTGGGGTACTCACAGATCCTTATCCATTCATTTTCCAGCCTAAATTCAACCCATTCTTGAAAGCTCAGGGCTGCACAGGACTTTGTAGTTTTACTTCAACCAGTTTGCCAAGCTGAATGTGTTTCAACGACACATGGGGATCACGTTCAAGTCCCAATTCTAGGGTCTGATGCCCAAAGATTCTGTCTTCCGTGGATTCAGGGGATTTGCATTTGAGAAGTGATGAAGGGTATTTATATACAACTTGTTCTGTTTAAGTGCCATTTAATCATTTAACTTTTCTATTTCTATAAATATTAGTTTTTAGAAATATGATGCTTAGAAGTTCAAGCTTGTAAATCTGGGATTACACATGAAAATGTAAGTGTGAATTACGTATGGATTCAGTGTAGGGCCGGAGTCTGCAGTAGAGATAACATGATGTTTCCGCTACTGAAGCCACTGCAAAGAGATCGTTTTCATCTTACCGGATTTGAAGAGGAGAGGATGAAAGGCATTCTGTGCTTGGTGGAAGAAGTATTGCCTGTGTAATAATGAAGGTGGTCATCTTTCAAATCTAGGAAATAGATAAAATAAGATTTTCAGCAAAAGAATAAAAAGTCCCCCTCTCAGCATCATGCTTTTTTCATGAGATATAATCCTGGATGGGCAGTAAAATAGATTTGCTTAAGTGAGTGGATGTGTTTCTGCTAATCATAAATATGGGCAAAGGCTTGTATTACATTGTAGGAAAAGATCAAGATAGGAAATAATAAGATTAAGATAGAACTCATACCTTCCTTACAAAGGAGCTTCTCTTTCTCCCTTTTCATTTTTGGTTGATGGTGTTAAATAGGTACAAAACCTTAGGTTTTGATTGTTACATCCTCATGGCAAGGTGTCTCCTAATATTTATATTCCTTGATGTCTCTAACATGGGGCCCATCTCATAGTAAGCTCTCAACAAGTGTTTATTGAATAAAAATAATACATTGTGTCTTTTAAGCAAACTGCACGTTCTTTCGCTTCTGTACCATGTTAGGAGGCTCTTAATAAATGCTTTTTGGAATGAAATTGAAGTATTCTGGTTTTTTTTGTTGTTTTTTTTTTTTTACATTTTATTGTGAAACATAACCTATATACAAAAAAAGCAATAAATTTCAAAATACATTTTAACAAGTAGCTATAGAAAAGATTTGGAAGTTTTGGTATGGGTTACAGTTTTACAATTTCAAGTTTTTCTTTCTAGTTGCTCCAAGACACTGGAAACTAAAAAGAAATATCAATATAATGATTCAGAGTCATACTCATTTGTTAAATCCTATTTTCTCTGTTATAACTCCTTCTCCTTTGATCTTTCTCTCAATCTTTAGAGATATTTGGGCTATGCCCCTTCTAGCTGTATTCTATTTTTTTATTTAGTCAATAATTACCAAATCAGAATATAGCAATCAAGGAAGCATGTTAAAAATAAAGATTTTTTGGTTCATTTCACAGAAACTCTGATTGTGTAGGTACTGGGTTGGATGAGAACATGTGTATTTAACTAACAGCCTTTGTGTCTGAGGGTAACCCTTTTTGAGACCCGCAGGTTTAGACTTGATCCTCTGTGACTGAAGACCTCTGGAGTGTTGTACAACATTATGTATTTGTATATTCATAGAAAAATAGTTTTGTGGAGATGAAAGAGATTATCAACATCATCAAGTTTAAAATTATACTAATTAGTAGTAACTTATATAATTAGTCTTATGCCCTAGAAATGAAAAGGAAAAATAGAAGGGGGATGAAAAAGGAAAGAATTAAAAGCAGGAGCTTGCGGAGGTGGCAAATTTTACCTCTGGGTTAGGGAGCAGCTGTTAGAAAGTACTGGTCTAGATCAAAGATTAATTTTTTATTTCTTAAAATCCTATACCCTTTAAATCTACAAATTGTGTTTCCATCAGTCTTAAATTCCTTTCATCTAGAAGCTGATGAAAGTTAAGGGAGCAGTTCTTTTCTTTTCTGGTGACATTGGAATATAAAGGCAGAAATTGCTTTTCACAATAAATAAAATGCCAAGCCCAAGCCTTTATTTTGGAATTCTACTTCTTGCTGTGTGATACTCTAGCAGACATTTTCAGCAGTGCAATCATCTCTTCGTTCTACTGGTTAGAGGGGATTATACACTGATTTTAAGTTTATGTCAACCCCGATTTAACTGCATGAAAACTCAAGTTCATCTGGGCTGCACAGTTCAATGAATAAATCAGTGCCTCAGCTAGGTGCTTCTCCATGAAACACCAGTATTTGACCCACCATATTTCCCTTCATTTCTCCACTTTAATAAAGAAATGCTAATGGGAGTCCATATGATAGAGTGGGGGTGGGATTGAATTTGGAGCCAGAAAACTCTGTCTTGAGTGGAGGCTTTGCTATGTGTACTGTGGGACATTGAACAAATCACCATCTCTTTAAGATTATTTCCCTTGGTGGAAGCATGAGGGTAATACTCACTTCACAGAGATTGTATTAGGATCCAAGAATCTTTACATGCAAATGCTTTGTAAATGAGAAAGTGTTGTATGTGTTTATGGGATTTTTAATGTGATTGGATGTGCTTCATTAATAGACCAACAGGATTCTTGTCTGGTAGGCTGGCAACTTGTCCCTGATGCATAGTAAGCAGTCAGTGCAGGATTGCTGAATGAAAGCTGAATGAGAGAAACTATAATGGTTTGAAATAAACAGTTGTTAAATGCTTTATAGAGAGAAACAGACCCAAGGTAAGAAATGAGCCACATATTTATTTTGCAGAAAGGATTATTTGCTTTTTTTGTAGATTATTTGGGTAAGAAGTTGCTGCTGGCAGCCTTAGATGTTGAACTTTGTTTCTTCTACTCCAATGAAACTGTCTTAATGACTGTATTAAAGGCACATGAGAAAGTTCAGAGAGCCTTAGTGGCATTTCAGATTCCCTTTATAGTTTTTCCATGGTAAACACGAGTTCTCAATTAAACTAATATTTATTGCACTTTAATGCAAGAGAAGAAAAATAAGGCTGGTGTAGTTTTATAATAATGATTTTGTAACCTGTGAGCGGGGGCTGAGTTTACATGTCCATTCCTCAGGGTGTGGTAGTCTTCCACAAGCCTTGTACAGCTCTGGGTGTTGGGGGGACAACAGAATAGCAGAATCATTAGTCTGTCCCCTTCAGCTACATTCTTGGATAGCTGGAAGCATGCAGGTAACATTTATCAGATTGCAGAAATGTATATGGTTGCCTCAGGCTGAAATAAAAATATAAACTTCAGATATTTCCAGGTTTTATTGTTTAAATATCAGATTGATTTATCAACGCCTACCTTTTCCATTTATTTAAAGACCTGGATCCTAGAGAAATAACTATAAACAAGATCTATTCTCTGCCCCCAAGGAACTTCTGTTTTAATGGGTGAAGACTGGCCCTTTGACAGGCAGTTTGAGTGCAGTGAGCTAAGCCCAGTTGCTGTGGGAGCCCATGGAAGGGACCCCAGCCTGCCTGGGGAGGGGCTGTGACAGGGAAGGCTGGTCAGAGGAAGTGACATCTATTTTGGGACCTGAAGGATGAGGAGGGGTTCAGAGTTCAGTGACCTGTGAGAGTTGATTCCAAAAGCAAGTCTTGCCAAATCAGGTGCTCTTCTCAGGAATCTGAAACCGGAGACTGAGGGGATTGGCCATGAAGACTGAAATGACAAGTGTGTGAAGACAAGAGAAAAGGAGAGTTTTGGAGCAGCCCTGACCACCAGGTTCCAGCCTCAGGATGAACAAGCATAAGTACATCCACAGAGAGGAGAAGTAGGCCAAGTCCATAGAGCCAGAAGAGAGGGCCAGGAAGGAAGCTTGTGGTCCAGAGAAAGTGTACTGCCTTGCTTCTTTTAGCTGCTGCCTGGTTTGAGTTCCTAAGGAACCTGGTTTTACTATATTTCTTGTCTTTGGATTCCTGTGGGAAACCTGTATTTTTGAAATAGCACTGCTTTTAATTGAGCTGGTTTGATAGGGTCATCGATCCATATAAGCCAGAAGAACTTAACAAAATGCAATGAGAAGATGGCCAGTGGGTGACTTGGATCTCTTTTCCTATGTTGCAAGTGTTTGGAAATGGTCTTGCATCTTTATTCTCAGGAGCTGAAACTGAAAGCATGCAGTGCTGCTGTTTGACCTTGGACCTGTAATGCTCCCTGGCAGGCACACCGCCCCTGCCTGGCACCTTTGACTTTGATGCCATCGAGTGCAAGGAGCTGAGGGTGATAGGTCACCACCTCTCCCACTGTCTTGTGGATCTCTGCTGCCAGCTTTATGCCCTGGGGATCATACCCTGCTTCCAGTCATCCCAGTCTTATCTAAGGAGAATTTTCCTTGAACCTGCTCACTTTGATGCTCCCAACCCCACTGCTCAAGCTCCTCCGACCAGGACCCTTAGTCTGGATGCCTCTACTACTAGCTGAGGTTTGCCATGACCCCTCTGAACCGGTTTGTAATTTTTAGCCCCCTCCCAAAATGACTCTGTGGCACATATGCTTTCCCATATGAAACATGCAGCATATCTCAGCCAATATTCCAGTAACTCCTCTAGTCTTTGCATACCTCAAATTTCAGGAAATATCTTAGGACATGTCTTCTGTTTGCTGGCTGTACGATCCACAACAAGTTACTTCATTCTCTGAGGCTCATTTTGCTCATTTGTGACATCATTTCTTGTTCCATTTATAGACTTGTGTATTAAATGAGATGACATATGACAACCCCCCCCCCCAGAATGAGTGCTCCCTGCCTTCCTAAACAATGGATTAAATCACTACACACAATGCGTGCTTGTGTCTATAGCTTCAGCTTGTTCTAACCATCCGTACCATGCTGTGTGAGATGGTGTCTTATTCCTTTTGTGAAATAAAATTTAAGAGCTCCCAGATGTGCCTATTGATTCATTTCAACCCAATACATATTCTTGCAGCACATGTATTCCTTGCAACCTGTACCTGTATGCTTTCTGAGTTTGGATAGGGAGGTCAGATAGGGAAGGATATCTGCAGTTATTGTAGGCCAACTGCTGGGGGGTGGGGAGAGTTCTCTTCAGGAAAATAAGCCCACAACCTTTGAGATAGCAGTTTGTGCCCCGTTTTTGATGATGCCCTCATTTGGAGGGTTGTTTAAAAAGGAACCATTGGGTGGCTTAAGGGCATTGCTAGATTTAAAACCCTTGTTGGTGCTTCTTGATTATTTTGTGTTAAAGATCAAAAGTACATCAGGCAGTGCACGGGTAGTTCAGCAGTAGAATTCCAGCCTGCTGTGCTAGAGACCCAGGCTCAATTTCCGGGCCCATGTACTCCGATAATAATAATGATAACAAAACAAAACATTCAACAAATGGTGCTGTGATAATGGAATATTCCATGGAAGAAGAATGAAATGTGCTCCCCCCCCCCCCCCCCCCCCACTGCACAGCAAACAAAAGGGGAAAAAAAGTCTATTAGATCTGTACTCAGATATTTTGAGCAGGGATGGTGTTCATTGCTTCCACTCCCACCAGGAGGAGGAGGCTGCAACCTGTGGTGAAATTCACAGAGTTTAAGGCTCTCTGCCCATGGGCTTCTCACCTGGAGGACCAGGGTCTTCCTGGAAAAGGTGATTCCTTCCTTCTTTCTTCCAACTTGTTCCAGCCTTCAGATTTTGGTTTAGCCTTCTGGGTATACAAGAGGACCACCTCTTCTTTAGCCCCAAACTCCTTAGCAAAAAGTTTAGTATCTAATAAGGTGTCATCAGAGTCTTGTTTAGGAAAGGAGAGGTTGTGTACTCATTACTCATTTAAGGAAAAGAAGCTAAAACTTAACATCCTAGTAGTATATCCTATCTAATCACAAAATTTTTACAAGCATTACTTTTTTCTATACTTCCTTTCTGTTTTTTCAGTTCTTAATTTATAACCTATAGTTTATTTTAACTTTCAATAACATTCCCTTCTCGCCCATGTTATTTGCTCACCAAGGAAGGAGATTGGATGATCTTTACAAAGTAACCGAGTATCTTGAGTTTTGGTATTTTTCTAGTTTAACTTCAGGATGTTCCAGAAGATAATCAGAAGTCTGACTTCCAGCTTTATGGTGGGCCACTATTTTATTTGGTTATTTTTTCTGAAAGTAGAATTAAGCACAAAAGAATTGTTGGTGGGCATTAAACTATTTATGATAATTTTAGAGAATTGGGAGAGGACCGTGGGCAGGAGTCGAGATGGCACCAGCTGGGGGTATTGTTAGTGTGACACTTCTAATGATGTTAAAATTCAGCGTAGTTGAGGCTCAATTGTCCATGGTAAAATTTAGCGCAGGGAGTTAATAAAGAATTAAGCAGAATCAGAACATATGTCTTCCTGTGGTTAGTTCTTGCTAAATGCAACAGGGCAATGATTCTAAAATTCCTGAGATACGTATGAGAACAACTGCTTCTCCAAGTATATACACATAAATACATACATGCCTTGATTTAACAACAAAAATAAAAGTAATAAACTTTCTTGGCTTGGTGAGAACTGTAGTTAATTAGGCACATGCCCAAGGTCATCAACTCTAGTCCACCCTGCTGTCTGAAGCAAATATGCTCACTATAACATCCTTCAAGTGCAGATTTTCTGCCTTATTCCAAAATTCTAGTCACCACTTCCTGATATTTGTTCTGTCAAGTACGCTATTTATTTCCAACCACTTAGCCTGGAAACCAATCTCATTGATTTTTCTCTACCTTTCCTTGTTTACTCTCAATATCAGGGCCTTTACTTTATTCAAAGCATCTTTTACTCTCTGTTTGTTACTCCCTGTTCCAGGTGTTCACTATTGTATTAATCATTTTTGTATAAATTAGTTTCATTCAGATCAATATTCCTATAAATTGGTTTAGTCAAACTTGTTTTCTGTTCAATATGTGCTTAAAAGTAAACTGCAAAGACATGTTTTACTAGGTAGCTGGGAGTTTAAGACTCTCAGCAGCCTGGCTTCAAATTATTACCTCTCCAGCCTTATTTTATCATTATTTCTCTTAGATATTACACATTTTAAAAGGACAAATATACTTTTCCTTTTTTGGATATTTTATTGAATCATGACAAACATATTTAAAAGTATACGAATTATAAATGTATAGCAATGCATTTTCACCAGATGAACATACCTGGACAGCCAGCACTCAAAGAAACTGAATTATATCAGAATCTCAGAATCCTCATTCACTAACTTCATCCCCTTCCCCTGTAAAAATGATGCTGACTTTTAATACTGTAGGTTCCTTAATGGATACATACGATGTGTATTCTTGTGGGTCTGCTTCTTTGGTTTCACATTATCATTGTGAAGTTTATCCATGTTGTTGCATTTAGCTGTAATTCATTCATTCTCATTGCTGAATAGATTTCCATTGACTAGATATACTACACATTTCTATGTTTTATGGTAAACAACTCGATTGTCTCCAGTTTTTTACTAAGAACAGTACTGAGAAATTACAGTACCTAGAGGAATGCTAGAAGCCTCAGAGCCGACAGAAACTTCAGAGCTGAGCTGACACAGAGACACGGATGTTTATTTGGAGATGCTTGAAGCCCAGCAGTCATCACCGTGAGATGTTAAGCCAAGAGATGAAAGCCAGCCCTGGAGAAGCAAAGTGAGGAATTCCCATAGAAACAGAGGCTGAAAGCAACAGAGCCCAGGAGCAAGGGACCAGCAGATGCCAGCCACATGACTACCCAGCTGACAGTGGTGTTCCTGAACCATTGGCCTTTCTTGAGTGAAGGGAGATCACAAGATGAACCTAGGGCATATGTGGAAAATCAAGGAAGCTTTCAAGTATCGATGGAGTTGTGTCAAAAGTTTATAGACGTTATCTTGAAAGAGTTGCTACTGACCAAAGCTGGGACAGTTTGAGAACTGAAAAATAATTATTGCTGTTGAATTAATCACTCTGAATCTCTGAAAATCCATAAGTACATAATGATATTCATAAGAGAAGGATAGAAAATAATTATTTTCCCCATTGGAGACATCAATGAATTAAAGGGAAAGAATTAAACCTTTATCCTGCTTTTCCAGTACTGAATATTTCAGAGAAACTAGATAGTCTCTGCTCTACTTAGAGAGCTCTACTTTATGGAAGGTGGCTGTTCTAGTTTGCTGCGGGAATACAATACACCAGAAACAGAATGGCTATTAAAAGGGGGAATTTAATAAGTTGCTAGTTTGTAGTTCTAAGGCCAAGAAAATGTCCCAATTAAAACAAATCTATAGAAATATCCAATGTAAGGTATCCAAGGAAAGATACCTTGGTTCAAGAAAGTCAATGACATTCAGCATTTCTCTCTCAGCTGGAAGGGCACATGCAAACATGGCAGCCTCTTGCTTCATGAAGCTCCGGGGGGGGGGGGGGGTTCCTTCTTTATCTCCAAAGTTCACTGGGTGGTGGACTCTGTTGGTTCTCTCTGCTTTCTGTTGTGGTTCTGCGTTCTCTCCTCATTCTCAAAAGGGACTCTCTTTGAAATGTCTCCTCTTTTATAGGATTCCAGTAAACTAATCAAGACCCACATGTAATGGATGAAGACACATCTCCATCTAATCAAGTTTAATACCCACAAGTGATTGAGTCACAACTCTGTGGAGATAACCTAATCAAGTTTCCAACCTATAGTGTGATTAGGGAATAGAAGAAAC
Organism: Tamandua tetradactyla; assembly: GCF_023851605.1. Taxonomy (NCBI): domain Eukaryota; kingdom Metazoa; phylum Chordata; class Mammalia; order Pilosa; family Myrmecophagidae; genus Tamandua; species Tamandua tetradactyla. Next base: position 92,956,706 of record NC_135333.1, on the reverse strand, counting down.
CGTTGCTCTCACAAGACTGATTAGTATTAAAACATGGCTCTTCTAGGGTACATAAATCCTTTCAAACCGGCACAGCTAGTATATTGACAGTGTTAGCCAATGCCCTTCTCTAAGAAGAGGCCAGTGTGTAAAGTGGACCCAGTGTACTGTACTTATGAGCTAATAAAGGGTTTTGTAGATTTTGAAAGAAAAAGAAGGAGCTTATGAGCAGTAGCATGTTTATACAAAGCATGTAAGTACTGCTGTGTTTCTGCTTGTAGTGAGGGATATTTTCATGTGTACCTGTCATCGGCATGTTTCTAGGATAGGGACGTATGTTAAGCTTATGTCATTTCTTAGCTGAAAAAGTTTACCTCAAAGGCAAAGGACAAAATGTGTGTGTATTTTTGCAGTTAAAGTATTCTAATTTTCTTCTTGACAAAAATGAAGATTTAGATATAACGAGCCATACACTTTCATTAAATGCCATTTTCTGGGTGCCAGTTCATTCACAGCCCTATCTTCCCTTTGCCTTTCCTGTATTTCTGTCACAAAGCTTCTTTACTTTTTCCTGGCTAATCAATGAAAATACATGACTCAATTTTTTAAACTGAATTCCTAGGAGGCGTTTTGTGTTATTCCATTTGGTTGGCAAGGTATTCTAATGGCTTTCCCCCTGTTAGCAGAATTCATGTTTGAAAATTGATAAATAATTCATTCTGCTTTTGCTATGGCTTTTTTGTTTTTTTAAAGAGAGAACCCAGCAGGGCAGAGATACTTGAAAGATTATTTCATTTCTGAAATTTTAGCAGAAATAATCAAGATGATTAGTTTTAAATGTAATCCATAGTCAGTGAGTTAAAAAGAAGTACTTTAGTTGCTGATTACAGCTAGTGTAACCACCACCCCACCCCCAAATATAATTAGCTTTTGGAATGATTCCAAATAGTTTCTGCTTAAATGTGCAAAAATTTTCTGATGCTGTGTTGTTATTTCAAATAATATTTAAGGAGTTTATTAGCAACACTGATCTGAATTCATATGTAGTAGATGCTGGGGGCTTCTGACTTTCTGGAGACAACACTTATTGTGTATTGAAAGGTAACCTCTTGGGCAGTAAATAGTCTTGACTCTTCAGAAAAGGGAAGTAGCTTTTAGTTCTGTGGTTTACTTTTTTAACTTATTGGAGATACAATCCAGGTAAAAATTCACAATAAGCCTTCTTTTTGAAGTATTTAAATAATTATTTTGTGATTGTAAATGCTTTTTAAAAAATATAAAAATATTCTTTATAATTGCTTTTTTTTTTTTTTTAACGTGGGCATGCACCAGGAAGCAAACGCAGGTCTCTTCAAGGGCAGGGGAGAACTCTGCCACTGAGACACCGTTCCTGCCCTGTAATTGCTTTTTCCTAATGTGATATTGTAACTCTAAAACATAAGAAACTGAGGACAACATGCAGGGCAAGGCCAAAATGTGAACTTAAAATGAAAATAAACTTCTGTGTGGTACTTGAATATATTCTGTGGTTCAAATTGCAGCCAGTAATAAAATAATTAAATATTCCTTTTGCAATTTAATGACCATTTTTTCTCTAACTGAAATAATAGTTTTTATTATGGAAAATGTCAAATATGCACAAAAGTAGAGTGCCAAACAACGTTAAATATGCGAGAATGACATTATTCAAGGGTAGTGCAATAGGAGAGAGAGAGAACAGAACTAAGGTTGAACTTAATTCTGTTCCTTAAAAACCTTCCTACGTCTTCTTCGGCAGAGGTGAAAAAAGGGGGGGGGGGGGCGTCAAGCAAGGGGATTTGTCATTCATGTGGGGTTAACTCCTGAGTTTACTCTTCAGGGCAGGGTGAAAGGGAGGTCAGAGGCAAGAGTCCAAGAAGAAGCTGCCTAGAATTTAGTCAATCTGAAGGGACAGTAAGGCCGTCTGTCTAAATCAAGAGAACCTAAAGAATCCCACAGGCCCATCATCCAGTTTCAGTAATCATAACTCATGGCCAATCTTGTTTCATTCAAACCCCAACCACGTCCTCCCTACAACCCCCAGTTGATTATTTTGAAGCAAATCCCAGACATCATATCATTTTATTTGTGTGTATTTTAGTGTGTATTTGTAAGACAGTATAACCGCAATACCTTTATTGTACTAAAAAAAAAAACAGAGTCTCTAATATACCTTAGCGATGTTTCAGTTTTTTTCTGATGCCTCATAAGTGATTGTTTTTAATAGTTGAATTGTTTGAATCAGCATCTAAACAAAATTAAACTTTGCATGTAAATCTCTCAAGTCTCTTGATTTATAGATACTCTTCATCTCCATTTTCTCCTTATAATTTGTTGAAGAAACTGAGTCATTTGCTCTGTAGAGTTTCATAGATTATAGATCTTTCCAATTGTATCCTTGTGCTGCCATTTAATATGTGCTGTATCTTCTATTTGCTGTAAACTTTTTTTTTTCACAAGACTACTTCGTAGGTAGAGGCCATCTGGCTGTTTGTCTCCTTTATTGTGATGTTAAAGCTAATTAGTCAGTTCTAGGCACTTGGTTTGGTCATCCATTATAAAGCTCCAGCAGCTTTTCACCTCGTAATTTTTGCAGACTTTGGTAATCACTGCCTAGATCCAGTAATTCAAGAAGGAGAAAAATTAAGTAATTTTTATGAGCTAGGTTATGACTCCGTGATAAAGCTCTATGTGATTACCCCCTAAGTTTGGCGAGTCAGCATTCATCTTTAGAACCAAGTCAAAGAGAATCTTTTCTAATTTAAGAGGCACATAGCATCAGCCTGGAAACTGGTAAACAAGCCCAAGGTGAGCTTTTACTTCATCAAGCTTTTATGGTATATAACAACCTTTGTACATTAACACTTTATTAAAAATGCCAGCAAACAGAGAGTGTGGAGGAACACTGCCGAAATATCCCTACTCCTTCAACCATTCCTCCACTGGGTTTTGAAAGTCAGGCTGTGATAATCCTCCTTACCGACCTCCACTCTTAAAGTTGTCGATGGTTTTCCACTGTTAACTTGGAGGAATATGAGGAAAGGGGAGGAGACAGGTGGGGAGATCTCGGAAGGGCATTCCCCACCAGTAGCTACTCAGAGAGAGAAAGTCAAGGTGAATTGACTTTTAAAATCAGAAGGTAATTTAAAGATTCTATGATCTAACCTCTTTGCCAGTTCAAGAATCCTTCCAAAGGAATCTGACCAATGGGAGTGGACTTCTCTTCACATTCTATATTCATGAGGAACTCATCTCATTATGCCTTTTTAATTCTGTGTATTCTGTTTTCACTATTGGATGATACACTCTTTGAGGGCAGAGCATTTTTCAAACTCTTCTGTTTCATCCCTTGTAGGGTCCAGAACACTGTCTTATAAGTGCTAACGAATGTGTGTGTCCATTGAATGAATTTAAATAAATTCAAGGTCCTTCCACCCTTGAAGAGGGTTACTTAGAATGCTTTGCACATCACCTTAGAACCCAAATGCAGGCCGGAGATAGGAATAACACCTCCACCCCTTAGCTTCCTTCTCTATGTCCCTCTGGCCTTTCTTGTCAGCCACGTGAGCAGCCCTTCCTTCCTTTTAAAGGCTAATCACTCCTCTTGTGAATAAGGGATTTACTTTCCTCCTACAGCTATTTTGATTCTTTAAAATAATTCAAAATGGATGAATCTGCTGTAAAGATGATTAACTATTTTCAATTCTACTGCAGGATTCTGGTCACTATTATCAAGGAACTGCTCAAATGTCCTTTACCTAGGGATGTCTTACCAATAGGGCAGCACTTCTGCCATATGCTTTCATTCCATTTTTCCTTCATAGTATTTCTCTCAGGTTGTAATATATTTATTTGTACGATAATTTTAAAAATATACGCCATGGAAACTACATCTCTATTTTTTACCGTTAAAATAACCAGCACCTAATACAGGGATTAGAACCTATCAGATATATTCTGAAATGATCAATGTAGTTAATGATTGCATGGATGTCTTACCTTGCCTTCTATAGCACTGATAATTATAGACATGCTATTTAATACAAACATCGTGAGTGAATGTTTGCAAAAGGTTATGGATCTTGAGTTGTGTATCAGTGATTCTTGTTGTGTTTGTAGGTTCCTTACGTATTCCTACCTCTTGGCCTTCAACGTGTGGCTTCTGCTCGCACCCATTACTCTGTGCTACGACTGGCAGGTTGGCAGCATTCCTCTGGTAGAGACCGTATGGGACACGCGGAACTTGGCCACCGTCCTTCTGGCGGTTGTGATGGCCTTATTGAGTCTACATTGTTTAGCAGCCTTCAAGGTAATTTTATTAAAATACAACTGAACTCTCTGCATTTGGAAGATTTTCTACACTCAGTAATGCTTTCCATGAGGTCCTGGGTCTAAATTGATCTACTCTCTGGTCTATAAAACTTTGTGTCTGAATTTTTGGTAGGTGAAATATATTTTTAAGACCCTGCAGGATTAACAGGCCATGACCACTTTAATTTTATAATTCCTTTGACTGTTTCTAGGAGCCCTATTAAAATTGGGTCTGAAGTTTAATATTTGTAAAGAATTTTTTCCTTCGAATAATTTCCTGGGGTTAATATAAAGATAAATGAGATAATGATAAATGTTAGTAAGTGATTAAAGACTTTACTCCTAGTAATGATTGCCTGAGAAGTTTAGATGATTTCTCTGTCCAAAAAAATAAAATTGGGCAGGCCACGGTGTCTCAGCAGGCAAGAATGCTCACCTGCCATGCCAGAGGACCCGGGTTCAATTCCCGGTGCCTGTCCATGTAAAAAAAAAAAAAAAAAAAAAAACCAACAACAACAACAAAAAATAAAGTTGATAGTGGTCAAAATTGTTAAATATAATCATTCCAAAAATGTTTCAAGGCAGCAATGAACTTGAGAAGTGTTTATTTATGAAAAAGTGGGAGTAAGATGCTTCTTCCCAGGGGGTGTTTCCATCCCTCCAGCTCTGATAGAGAAAACCCACAGCTTTGCTGGCTACAGGTAGAAGATTTGGTTTGGGAAAATGACAGAGCAGCTAGAAATTGAAACAGGAGATTTTGGCAGCAAGACCTCAGGTGATACACTCTCCACCCCTTCATGTTTAACTACTAAAAAATACTCCTGAACATAAGCTCATGGAAATCTCTAGGGAGCTGAATGAAAATTGAAAGTCTGGGGAGACTTTCTTATTTTCTGTGACTTCGAATGCATTCCTCAACCCATACACAGATTGTGTGGCAGAGAGTGAAAGTTTCCCTGGCCTGCCTTTTCTAGATATAACCTCTGTGCAAATAATTGGCTGACTGAAAAACTATGCAGGTACAAGAATTTCCCCAGAGAGGCCAAAAGCAAAAAATCAAAACAAAACAAAACAACAAAAAACAAACAACCAAGCAGAACTTTCAGCACTTTGTAAAGAAACAGATCCTGTGGTTTGAGTGCAGGCCAGTTCATCACATAGTAAACCAAAAAACTCAATAAATCTCAGAAGAACAAAATAGAATCCAGAACTACTATAATGAATAACTTAAAAGGCCTGGTTTTTATCAAAGATTGCTAGACATGTAAGAAACAGAAAAATGTGACCCAAACTAAAGGAAAAAAATAGTCAAAAGAAAATGGAACATAATTGAGAATCCATAGATAGATCCATACTTGTATGATCAATAGATTTTTGACAGAAATGCTAAGGTAATTCAATGGGGAAAGGATAGTGTTTTTAAAAATGGTACCAAATTGAAAAAAAATTACAAAATTAACTGAATATCTGTAAGGAAAAAATAACCCTAACCCTTACCTCATACTGTACACAGAAGTTAATTCTTTAATGAGTCATAGTCCTAAACAGAAGAACTAAATAAAACCATCAAATTATAAGAGAAAATTTTTCTGATTTTGGAATAAGCAAAGATTTCTTAGGCCACAAAAATCGCAAACTAGAAAAGAAAGAGATGATAAATTGGACTCATCAAAACTCAAAATTCTTGCACACTGAAAGATAAAGGAAATGAAGAGCAAGCAAAAAATTAGGAGAAAATATTTGCAAAACACATATCTACAAAGGGCTTATATCCAGCGTATTTAAAGAGCTCATAATACTCAATAATGAGACACCTCAGTTAAAAAAAAAATGACAAAAGTTTCAAACACATACTTCATACAGGAAGATCTACAAAGGTTAATAAACATGAGAAGATGTACAGCACCATTAGTCATTGGGGAAATTCAAACTGAAACTACAATGAAATTACATCCACTGGAATGACTGTAATTTAAAAGATTCACCATACCAAGTCTTGGCCAGTATGTAAAGCCTCTGCAATCCTCACCTGGTCTTGGTGGGAAGGAAAAATAGTTCACCCACTTTGGAAAATGTTGGCAGTTTTTTAAAAGTGCAACATTTATTTACCTTAAATTTTAATGAAGTGTCTTGAAAACATACAATTACTGAAGAGAATTGAAAATATATGTTCGAAGGAAAGTCTTATATGTAAATATTTGTAGTAGCTTTATTCATAATAGCCAAAAAATGGAAACAATCTGTTGACCTCAACTTGAAAATGGATAAAATTAATATAAGTTAATCAGAAATGTATTAAAGGAACAAACTCTGCTGTATTTGAAACAATATAGATAAATCTCAAGCATATCATGCTAAGTTAAAGAAGCCAATTACAGAAGACTGTAAACTTTGTGAATCCTTCGTAGGAGGTTTTAGAAAGGGGAGAATTATAATGCTAGAAAGCAAAGAAGCCAGTGGTTGCCTGGCAGTGGGAGCTGGGATTGACTGTAAAGGGACCTGAGGGAATTTGGGAGAGTTTTGGGTGCTTTCTAAACTTTTCTAAAATTTTATTATTGTGGTGTTATCAGGCTAGAGTGAATGCAGAACTGAAATTTGTATACCAAACACAATATGTATTCCTGAAAACTGGGATGAAAAAATTTTCAGAATGATTAAATAAACCTTATTTTAGAGTAACCATGTTATTAATCTTTTTTGTAAATCAATTTCATAAGGCAAGGCTGGTATGAATAACAATCATTAAGTAGTTCTGGCATGCCAATTAGTTACATGGCCTTGAGCTCAGAGTTCACCTTCTTAATGAGACCTACCATGACTACTTTGTTTAAAATGCAATCACGCCCCCTCTACTTCCCTTTCACTTCTTTTCATTCACTATCCTAACCCATTTCTAAAATCCTATGTAATTTAGTTATTTTCTTTAATGTCAGTTTCCCCCAACCAAAATGCAAGTCCCATGAGGACAGGGATATATATTTTTTTCTGTTTTGTTTACTGCTGTATCTCCAGAACCAAGAGCTTGCAACACCCAAAATTTATAATTTAAATTATATTGCTTACCATTCATTATATATTATCTCAATGAATAAAACTACAAGAAGTTAGCAATTCAATTTAATTAAATGTTGGTATAAAGAATCTTTTTTTTTTTAAGTGCACTATATAAAACCTATAAAAGCACCATACTCAGTAGTAGTATGAAATTTTGGGGGTGAATATTAGAGTCCCTTTTTAAAATATCTGGCCTTTAATCCACAGCTCAGCACACCTGCTTTATTGTAATTAATCTCTAGGAGCAGATGTAATGTAGCTTTGGAATGGTATGTCAGTATGGATTTTCCTTGACTCCCTCCCAACTAATTAAGAAGAGTGGTGAGTCCCCACAGGCTGTCATCCAGACCATGTGTGTTAAATACGGGCCTTGGTGATGGCAATAGACCCCACATCCAGGCAAGCCTTGTCCCTCCCCAGTGTTTTGATAACATGATGAATGAATGGAAACTTCCTCCTAGGAGGCCTGTTAATCCTTTTCTTTCATGGAAGTTGTTTCAGAATCTCTTTAATGCATCATGAAAATATTAGCAAAGCATACCAGCTGTGGTGACAGTAAGGTTTAGCCCTTCTAAAGAGCTTTCATCCTGAAATTTCTTTGCTAAGATCAATTAAAACCCCTGGCAATTTTTAGAGGCCCCTTAACATTCTCCGTTTTCTTCTTCCATAGGTTGGACACAGATTTGGCTTCTGTCTCATACTTTGTGGCCTGGCCTCTCTCTCTTGCTGGCATGCTTGCACTCTGGAAGGGAAATGGGAATTGGGTCTTAAAAGTCGCATTCTGCTGCTAGTTAGTAACCTCTGAAGTGGGGATAATTCTGATTTCTTGTGTGGTTAGTTACTAAGGATATGATCTTAAAGGCTCTGACTCTAGGATGAAAATAGCAAAAGTAAACTGTGGCATTCTTCTGTGTTAAAAAAAGAACAATGAATAAGATGTATGTAATAATGTCAGCAAAATAAATACTGCTCTCTTCACCTAGAATATTTTCCAAAATCATATGTGCACTGTGTCGGTAACTGGTGAGTTGAAATAATATTATGATCCCTAGCTATGTACTTAACTTTGAGATAGGCAGTACAATACATGACCACTTTTGGATGGCTGTCAATCATATAAAATCCATTTTGGCTGACATATAGAGGGAGAATCTGTCCTCTTAAGCCTCATTATTTCTTCCCTTTTCCATTTTTAGTATGATAGAGAGGCTACTAGTTCTTAGAATTAGGGTGGTGAGCAGAACAAAGGTCCTGCCCTCACAAACTTACACTTAAAATACATGTTTGTGCGCCAGGTGTTGATAAGATCTGTGAAGAAGTCAGAGCAGACCACAAAAATAAGGTGACATTTGAGCAACCATGTGAAAGAAGTGAAGGAGTGAGCCGTGGGGATTTTAGGGGAAGAGTATTCTAGGTAGAGAGAAATGATTGTCAAGGCCCTGAAGCAGGAAATTCTAGAATGTTCAGAAAACAAGGAGACTGGTGTGGCTGGAGCAGGGTAAGCCAGGGTTAGAGAGGTATGAGGTGATGTTAGAGAGAAGTGGGAGTGAGTGCATGTGTGTGTGTGTGTGTGTTTGCAGGGGCTGGGGTATGAAGGAAAAGGGCAGCCTTAGAGTCAGTGAGAGATCTATAACCTGTAGAAATCTTTCATTTGCTAATATTAACCAGGTTTTTTGGCATTGTTTGAGGCAGTCTGTGTGCTTACAATTGTTTCTCATCTCCAATTTAGCAAATGCCTTTTTCTGTCATCCTACCTTGTTGTCAGTCCAGAGGCTAGGAGTGGGGAAGTATATTTTACCTTGTTATAATTGTATTTATACTTGTTTACTTTATTAATATTTTAATAATTGAATTTTCAAAGCTACAAAATAGCACATGTAATAAATAAAACAGCAGGTACATTCTCTCCCAACTCCCATCTTTATAGGCCTCTACTGAACATGTGTTCTTGTATATATGTGTATGTGTATATATATATATATATATATACTCACATATATAAAAATATACATTTTGGGTGCATGGTCTAGGAATCAAACCTGGGTCTCCCGCATGAAAGGCGGGCATTCTAACCACTGAACTACCCGTGCACCCGTGTGTTCTTGTATATTAAAAAAAAAAAAAAAACCAACGAAGTCCTCCTTTTCAGAAGTAAGTTAGACACCATTACCAATTATAGACTTTTTGAGGCCACTGCCACATCCAGTCACAACATTCTCACAAGCACATAATTCAAAAAGTAGATGTTTGACTTTTGACAAAATCTTATCCAAAACTGAGTGGAAGAATCAAGGATAAAGGTCTAAGACTTTACTTTCTCTAGAAATAATTGCAGAATGAATTTAGAGATTATTTCTAACTTGTGCTATTTTCATGTCATAAGAAATTCAAAACCTCAAGGATTAGTTTATTATTTATCAGAGAAGAGCTCAGTTGGCATCTTTGAGAATTTTAATGTAGAATTTGTCTTAGTCTGTGCCGTGTCTTCACCTCCACCTACTACTCACACCCTGTGTTTACTAGGACTAAATTTGAGCTTACATTACACAATGTAGACCATTTAGAAAATTCATTATTGGATTCAGTTCCCTTTAGCAAGAAATTTTAAAGTGAACTAACTTGCTCTCGCCCTTTGTGGTTCAGATAATCACTACATTGGAATGTATGCACAGTAGAGATAAAGAAAATTAAAGCCATGAAGACTGATTACTCTCTTTTCTTTTATGAATAGTGAATGTTTAAACCCCAGGATGACTATAGGCAGAAAATACATTCGAGTTTTTCTTTATGACTTCTACAGACTGTGTGTCAGACCAAGCTGTTGCCTTGTAATAAGCAGGGACATAAATCAGGAAGGTAGCCATTCTAATCTGGATTGTTTAGGGGAGTTAAAACCATCAACCCTGTTCTTCATAGTTCCCCATTTCCCACATCCTCTAATGTGGTTCCCCTGCATTACGGAGAAAACACCACTATATATATTTAAGCATAGTTTATTTGGTATTGGTTCTTTGTCACATGTTCACAGGGTATTTTGTGATTTTAAGAAATTTTTATGCCTTTTATGATCTTGTGGCATACTTATAAATGAAAAGCTTGACTGAATTTCCTAATAATGGCCCTAATAATGAAATGACTTGGGAATGGACAGTAGTCAGTGCAGCGTATCCCACCCATGTACACGCACACAAGTAGAGGGCTTTGAGGGTTTTTTTTTTTTTGTATTCTGTCTGTCCATTCCTACTTTCCCAACTCACTTCCTTACAACCTGTGTAAATCATGGACTATTATATATAGACTGACACCTGGGAAATACACCTAATTCTTAGATCTTCATGGGGAGGAATCTGCCTGACCAATGGGGCTGACCACTTATGACAGCTTTTGTGGAAATGGAGGGAACATGGTGGGGCTAATGCGTGTCCTTACTCAGGCAGGTGGTTGCATTCATTTCGGGGACTCTTTCCCTATCTTTTCTCAGCCTTGCTCTTGATTTACCTCCAAGCTCATCCATTTTCACAGTCCCCATCAACCTCTTCACTGAAAGAGCAGACACAGACACCTGATGAACAAAGACAGATTGCCAGTCCTCTTTCATTGAAACTCCCAGACATCTCTACAAAGAGGAAAAAAAGGGCTGCTGTTGGAGAGCGATTATTTGCTTATTGACATCTTTACCTCATCCCAAAAAGGACTTGCAGCAGCTTGTGGACATGAACGTAGTATGATAGAATAGATCAGGGGTTGGCAAACTTTTCTGATAAAGGACTAGATAGTAAATATTTGGGGCCTTGCCAGCCATATTATCCCTGTCACAGTGCTTCAACTCTGCCATTATAAGGCAGTTAGGCTACCCCTGGGGTAGACCATGTAATAGCATAGACCCATCCAGTTGAACTCAACATACTTTCATATTTGGAGGAAATTATTTTGTACTTAACTCACCCAAATAAATTATTGCTGTGACATGTAGATCTTTGTGGAGTACCTCTTTTAAATTCAAATAAACCATTATGAAAAATGATGGAAAAAGCACCATTTGACAAAATAAAATTGAAGTTTAGAAATGAAAATTGGATTTTATAGTGAATGGCCCTAGATCAATGCTGATGCTATTGGATCTTTTTTTTTTTTTTTTAATTTGACCTCTAATTCTCTTTTCAGTTATAATTCTCTGGAAAACTACAAATTCTCTGTCATTTTTTCTAACCTCAATTTAAGAAAAGTCCATTCATGCTGTTATCCGTGAAGTCCTTCTAGCCCATTTACTATAATACCTAGTTTGTGTCCTGCTTTGGGAGCTTTACAATCACTGCTAGAAGGGGCCCTGATGATATCTTGCCTATGTTCATCTGTCCATGTCCACCATTGCCATGGACCAGCCTAGCCCAGTTCTCTAGCCTCTTCTTACTGCTATCAGCTGACTTCTTTACCTGCCATCTATTTACCATGGTGATAACATTCTACTACTTGGGTCACAGTTTTCCAGCTAGGTAACTATGGTCAGCTTTGATATTGAGTCCATGCTCTAAAATTGAGATTTCCATTATATCCTTTTTGTCATAACTGTTTGAGAGTGAACATACTGATTTATCTGATGCAGTATTGGAAAACAGAGAAGTTGAATTTACATCTCATTTTGTAATGGAACGTATTTAAAGATCCATTGCCATTGTCTCTTCCTGGATATGTTTATGTTATTGCTTTGCTACGTGTGATACAAATTGTGATTTATGTTCTGTCACTATAATTTCCTTTGATAATCTCATTTTAAATTCACGGCCACCAGTCCGAAGTAGGAGTCTGTACCCTTTTTGTTGAAGGCATCCCATGTGTGCCGTGGAAAAGAGATACCCCGAGTTCTAGATCAAGAGTCCCAAGCCTGAAAGCAGGGAAGACTGTGGAGTAGAGTGATTGGCACACACCTGAGTCTAACGCCAGCTTCTACCACTGATCCTTGTGCTGTATTGTATAGTGTGGGGTTCTTGTGAGCTTAAAACAAGACAAGCCATGTAGAATACTTAGTAAAATGGCTGGCATGTAGTAAGTATTGAATGCCTGTCAGCTGTCTTCACTGCTTGTTTTAATCACCATCATCACTGTCATCATGAAATTGTCACACCTTTAAGTCAGAAGCACAATAAGGCTCTTGTCTCCATTTTATAGAAATGAACAGGCTCAGAAAAAAGAAATCAGATTGACTGCCTTTTTTGAATGTGTATATTTCAAGATACAGTTGTGCTTTACATTATCAAAATATATTTGTAATGCTTCTGAAATTGAATCCTATTGCCCCAACCCCCACCTTCCTTTACTCCCTTTATTCCCTACCCTAGGTAATAGGGGAGCATGTTTAAACTCTTGACTTCAGAGCAATTGTAGGAACATACTTTCTTGTTTTTAATGCTTTAGCATATTTGTGAAAATAGGTATGTTGAAATATAACAGAAGGGTTGTTCCAACCCAGCTCTTGAAGGGCTTGGGTCAGGGCAGTCCAACACCAAAGGACATGTCAGGCACTAAGTTACAATGAATTTTAATTAGGATTCAGGAACAGGAGAGGATCTTCCATGGTGGTGACCAGTCGTGGAAAATAGAAGTTAATGCTCCACAAAGAGGGCTGGGGAATGCAAGGACTTATAAGGTTTTCAGGACAAGGGTGTGTTCAGCAGGGTCCCATGATATAGGGGTTTGGAGTTTTGTTATCAACAGTGATTGAGGGAGGAGAATTTTAGTTATGATATCATCTGTACTTTATTCCACCACCATCATCCCTACCCCACCCTGAGGAGATTTGTTACATTAATTTCTGTCCTGGTCGTTGTAGGTAGCAATGTGCAGTAACAGTCTCAATATGGAATTGGGATTCAGGCCCTGGGTCCTCACAATCCATGCCACACAGCAGACTATGTCGACTATAGAACAGACATTGCACCCATATTCCACAACAGTATAAGAGACAACAGAACACTAGGAGTCTCCCACCCACAGATAACAACCCCACAGAGAAATGCCACCATGGCCAAGAAAGGGAATTAAACCATTTTCTAATTACTAGGAGTGTGGGGTAAAGAGTTACATAAGGTAGCGGGAACATAGGGCTTTCCCCATGCACAACATCCTATAAATGAGAAGATTCTTTTCCAGATTTTCTGATGTGTTGAATTCTGCCAGGCCAGCATGGTATTCCATACAGTTCAATTCACAGGAGTCAGAATCCAAGGAAGGCCAGTAGCACCTGAAGATGGCAAATTCATGCAAACCCAACACTGGGCATGAGTTACCACCGAAGCCCACTCTAGGAAGTTACATGCTAGGGTGCTGTGGGCAAAAAGAAAAGTGTTTATGGGGAACAAAAATGGATAATTCCTGCTGATCTAACAATATACATGCTAGAGTTCCATTGACCAACAAGGTGCTAGGCAAAAAAACATTTTGGGAAGGTTTAAAACTTCAGACATTTTCCCCTTGCAAATTCTGAGAATCCTCTACCATGACATCAATCATTAGTTTAGGCATAAATAGAGTTCACAAAGTTACACATAAGTCTCCCATGGGAATAGAAGACCCCAGATTGGTGATAAAAATATTAACAGGCATTTTTGAGTCAGATTACAGTATGTTGAGTGACTCCTATTCCCCCTTGGGCAAAAGATTCCCAACAGTGCAACTGCATAGACCAGCGATAAGGCCAAAGGAACTCATTTTCCCCCATTTGTATGGTCTGAGGCATGGGCAACAGCAAATTGTTGTTTTTTCCCTTTTTAGGCTGTAAAGCACCATTAACTTATACTTTCAGGGCCTGCATACATCCTGCTATTAGCATTTCATGAGGAACTGGGGCCACAGGCTGCAGCATTACATTCAAGAAGATTAAGGCTTGATAGGGCTTCTTAGTCCACTGTTGCAAGAACCTCTTACCATCTTTTATCTGTTCCTTTAGCAAACCATTAATTTTTTTTTTTCAATAAGACCTACACATGTGGGATTGTAGGGCAGATGGAGCGTCACATGATGTCTTGAGCCATGACCCAGTATAATGCTATCTGCCCAGTGAAAGGGGTGCCCCATCACTGTCTATTTGTATAGGTACTACATAAGAGCACTCACTTTCTCCAAACATCTGAAGGTGACCCTCTGGTTTGCCTTCCCCACTGGGAAAGCTAACGATAGTCCTGAAGCCATGTCCATGGCAGTAAAAGCATATCTCGTCCTCTTCTGAGAGCAGAAGGAACCCATGTAGTCCACTTACAACTGGGCCACCGGGATTTGTGACTGGTTGATGTGTTTCACCTTGGGTGAGCCCACATGTTCAACTCAGGGACAGCATTCTCTAGTGATATCCAATGGCTACTGGTGTGTGACTGGAAGTTGGAACTTTAGTCATTGGCAGATGTTCCAGATAGCTTTTCACAGTTCTTATCACCAGGAGGGGCAACTTAGGATTGTTCATTGTTCCTGCTTCCAGGTTGCCATCCTGGAACACCTTTCTAAGCAGCCCGGTTGTCAGTACAGATAGTGTGTCTGCTGGTTCATGCACTATTACTAACTCAGCCCATTAATTGCTTTGCATAGCACCTGTCTCCCACTATATAGTGTCAGGACTTGGTTACACTCCCACAGCTGTCCATATTGGAAGGTGCCTGCTAGTGGAACCATCAGTGTACCAAGAAGACTCAGAAATGGTACTCATGCCTTCTATAGTGGGCATTTCAGCACCTATTTCAATTGCAATGACTTTAGCTTTTGAATCTTCTGTATAGGACACTGGTCCAAGAGGCTCGTGTATTTCTGCACTCAGAGGGCTGATATTGAAAATGCTGTGCTGTAGTAGATAGGCTTTCCATTTGATCAGTGTGCCCAGTTGGGCACTGTCAGAGTGTGGCTTAGAAGCCGTGCTGGATAGCCACCCCTGAATAGGGATGGCCATTTTTAAGGTGACTGAGCATCTTTGTATCAGTCTCTCCTCTTGTAGTAAGATGTTATATGCAGCACATAATTGCTTTTCCAGGGGGCTCTATCTCCGTTCTGTCCCTTTCCACAATTGTGATCAAAAGCCAAGGGGCATCACTTAGAATGCTGCCTCTGCCACAGGCACCACCCAAAACCAGTGTCAGTGCCAGCTATGTCCAATTCACAGAGGAAGTCTGGACCTATATTCCCCCAGTGCTGTGCCTGTGTTATTACCCTTTTTGCTTTTTCAAAAGCAGCCTGCTGGCGGTCCTCCTGTTTGCAAGTATGGTCTTTTCTAAATAGCATGTACAAAGGTTTTAATATTTGGCTAAGTGAGAAACAAAATGTTTCCAATACCCCAACAACCCCAAGAAAGCCGTTAGTTGTTTTTGCATATACAGCATAGGAAAACATTTTACCTTATTATTGCAGAATGAATTAAAAAATCATAAATTTTGTCTTACTCAACCATACAACATTTAAGAATTTGACAGGGTGGCCAAGGCATTGCACTTTGTTGAGATTAACTGCCCATCCTTGACTCTCAAGGTGAGCTAACAAGGAGCCTGAGGCTTCTTTAAGTTCTGAAAGAAAGTTACTGATTAACATGACATCATCAATATAGTGAAATAGATTTTTCCACTTAGCCAAATCCTTTGACAGGAGGCTGTGGCAGATGGTAGGGCTATGTAAACAGTCTTGTGAGAGCGTGGTGAAAGTCTTTTGTTCTTTTTCCCAGATGAAGGGAAAAGCAGATTGACTGGCCTTATGTAAGGGAATGCTAAAGAAAACAGTTAAATTTAAAGTAAAGTGATAATGACATAATTGAGTGCTAATTCCTTGTAGTAAAGAGGCTAATTTGCTTATTTCTTTTCCTGAAAGTAATACTACCTCTGCACTAATGTCCCAAAGACATAGTAACCAATTTGGCAGGATTTCTTTAGGCTTTTCTTTGTATTGATTCCCAACTTTACATAATCCATTGGCAGGTTAGCCCTGCATGGTAACTAAGATCTTTTGGTCAGGAGGGGATAGTTTCAATATCTCAGTCAGACTGGGGCTTTATCACCGTCTGAAGAGAAATCAACAGGATCCTGTATTTCAGGGTTCTGGTCAGCAGAAGTCAGGATATACCTCACTTGCCCCTAGGGCAGTCTACACTCTCTTACTCTAGGATACTGGCATGCCAATATTTTAAAACTCTTATCTACACAGCATAGCCTCTCATTCAGTGTATCCTTCAAATCTGCTTGGACTATATGCAAATCCCTTTTAACTTAGTTCTTTTAAGCAGCAAACTGCAGCTTTAGCGGCCAAGGCCTTTTCCTTAGCCAAATGCGCAGCTCTTAACAGAGGCCATGCAAAGGCCACATCAGCCTGATTGCTCTCCATTTTCTTATGAAAACCTAACTGTCCTGCAGTCCACTGCAGGAGTACTAACATGAGAAAGGTAGTCACCTGTCCTCACATAGCTGCTAGAAGGTAACCTGGGATTTCCTCCAAGGATTCTCCCTTCCCAACACTCATGCCTGCTGTTGCCAGTGGCTCTTTGGTCTCCTGGCTGGCTCGCCAGTTGTTCCAACACAGCTCTTGAAGGGCCTGGTCAGGGCAGTCCAAAGACCAAAGAACAAGCCAGGCAGAGAGTTAGACATTAATTAATTAGGACTTAAGAACAGGAGAGGATCTTCCATGGTGTCACCAAACCATGGAAAATGGAAATTAATGCTTCACAAAGGGGGCTGGGGGAGTGCAAGAGCTTATAAGAGTTTGGGACAAGGATGTGAATAGCAGGGTCTTGTGACACAGAGATTTCAAGGTTTGTTATCAACAGTGATTGAGAGAGGGGAGTTTTAATGCTTTGTTTACAATACCATCTGTACATTCTTCCCCCCCTCCACTCCCCACTTCCAAGAAGATTCATTCTGTAATTTCTGTCCCAGTCATTGTAGGTAGTTATGTGCAGCAATTTACTCTTGATATGGAGGAGGTCCTTCAGTCTTTAAAGGGCATAATCATAACATAAAACTACTCTATCAGTTAAAACTGAACATTTATCAAAAGAGAAAGATAATAGTGACAGATATCACTGACTTATTTATAAATGAACATTAGGATTATCACCAAAACCTTGAACATGCTGTAAATTCTTTAAAAGTGTTTGGAAGTTTAGTGAAAGGAGGTGGGATATGAGAAAGGCATCATTTTCTTTTACTGTTGTTTTTAAAGCCTTGGCTACCATGGCTGGATTTCTCCATTCCCCTCCATGGTGGTGGATCGAACAAAATGGACACCAGAACATGCAACTTTTTTATTTCAGTGGCTACTTGAAAATCAGAGGCCCTTGAGCAAAGCCTTCCCAAGACATTATTTTTTGTCAATTATTAAGATGTCACCTGTGAAATTGTTCTCCTTGTTCTGGATTTGAGCCTTATACAAATCCTTTCTCCTAAGGTTATGTGTAATATAGAACTCAGCACCTGGAGTGCTCTGCTTGTCTTTTGATCTAGGCTTGGCAGGAGTTTTTCCACATCATTAAATAATTTGTTTTAGTCTTTGCCTTCAGAGGGCAATTGCATTTCCTCAAGTCACACTAGTTAATAATAAAACAACTTACCTGCCCCTCTGATGATTATACCCAACTGGAAAACTCCCTAAAGTTATTAATGGAAGAATTAGCTATTTTATTGTGGAACAAACTGAGAGCCTTGCTGCTTTTTTCTTGATTTCATGCCTTATGATTCTCGGCAAGGTTTCAGTTTGTATTATTATTTGCTTTTACTAAGAATGATTACTACCTTTTGAGTGATAATTTCAATATTTAACATTTGTTTTTTCTCTTAACTTAGTGATTCCTGCTCTTATAAAAGCAACTCATGACCACTTAGCCTTACTTGTGCCTGTTATTTTTTCAACCTCTTCCAAAAGTCAGAAGACTTTTTTTTATAACCCCTGGAGGCACTCTGTCCTTCCTGTTCCCATTCAGAACATGAAATTTCTATTTAAAGTAGCAAAAACCTTTTCCCCTTTTGTTCAGAGAAAAACATAAATATGTAATTAGGGCACCTAGAAATAAAAGCAGTGAAAACAAGTCCCTCTAAACAGACTACCTGTTGGAAATTGCTTATTGTATCTGGGAAATACAAAAGAGACTGAAGTGATTGATTGCCAAGTTTCTTTGTTTCTCTCTCTGTCTCAAATTTCAATTCACCAATAAGTCCTATTAACTACACTTTCAAAATATATTTAGAATCTGAGCAGTTCTCACCTCCTTCTCTTCCCTGGATTACTGCTATAGCCTCCCTACTAGTTTCTGTTTCTACCTCCCCAGAAGCCCAGTTTATTCTCACAACAATGACTTGTTTGTTCATTTTAAAATGTGAGTTGGGTCATGTCCCTCTTTTGTTTAAAATCTAACAGTGAGACCTCATTTCTCTCAGAGAAAAAGACAAAGCTTTTGTAATTGCCTAAAAGATCCCACATGGTCTAAGCTCAAAACCACCCCCAGTTCACCTATCCCTTTTGCTCTTTCTTGACCTCATTTCCTACTGCTTCTGTATCTTGTTCATTCAGTGTCAGTCGCCCTAGCCTCCTGCTGTTCCTTGAACACCTCAGGCATAGTCCTGCCTTAGGGCCCTTCTGTTTCCTCTGCCTAGGGCTGTCTCCCCCAAAATTGCTTTATGACTGATTCCTTTATCTCCTTCAAGTCTTTGCTTGATTATCACCTTCTCTACAAGAACTGCCCTGATCACTCTGCTTAGAATTACAACCTGCCTCTTGTCCAGCCTGCCTGCCCCTTACCAGGCTCTATCCTTTTGTTCTCTTGCTCTCTGGAAATGCAGGATTTTTTTTTATTGGTGTTCTGTTTTCCTTACTGATGTCTTCCAAAAAGGCTAGAATAGTGCCTGGAAAATGCAAAAGAGAGAGAAGTGATTGTTAAATTCTTTAAATAGTTGCAAAGAGATGGTAACAATACATATATATCAAATGAATGAGTAACCAATGACCATGTTTTAACAAGGGAGAGCCATTGCTGAGGATGGTAGAGTTTCAAGAGAACTTCAACAAGGTCAATGAATTGGAGAGTGGAAGACAGGAAGAGGGAGGAATGGTCCATTGTCCCAATGATCACCTGCCCCTCCTGCTTTCTGTGTCTCTCATCAGAGGTATGGGTCCCAGCAGCAGCCACATGTATAACTAAGTGACAGAATTGGAAAGTCATCTTAAAAGAGACAAATAGAAAAAACTTGTTGAGAATTTCTTTGTTGAAAATATATTTGAGAATATTCTAAGGGCAAATGCATTTGGAAATGAAGCCTAGTGGAAAATGTTGAGACAAAATATTAGATATTTAATTTTATGTACCATTTATTAGTCAGTCACTGGTCCCAAATAATATGCTGAATATGGAGAATAAAGATAAAATAACTTGTTTTTGCCCACTTCAACTCCATCCACACACCTCTGAGAGAATTATCATTCTAACATTCTAAGTTCAGATATGATCTAAACATTCCTCTCACCTGCCAAAAAACCTTGTTCTCAGTACTTATTCCAACTAGAGCCAAAACTGCACAGATAAATGATTTATTAAAGTTCTCTAAATATATAGTACTTTTTACATAGAAAATGGTCATCAGATACTCATCATCTCTCCCAAGGACAGAACAGCAGAAAATGTTTTTAAAATTTAACATAAAGGACATAGCTGACATGCAGGAAAAGTTTTCTGTTTGCCAGACAGTGAGATGAGTTTTGGGAAACAGGTTTTAGAAACTCCCATGGAGGAAACTTTTATTTCTAACTTCATTCTATTGGAGCAGTTAATCCCAGCATTTTCCAAAATATGTTCTAACGTCATATAAGCTAGTAAGTAAGGTTGCTCTAACTAAAGATTCTATAGCTAAATGCATTTCAGAAACACTAGACTTTTAAAAGTTATGCAGATTTCTTTACTGAAGGACTTCATAAAGCCTTTACTTTTGTCTAGGCCTTCCAAAAGGGGCGTTTAATATCATTTGAATTTGGACCCCTTTTTTTTAAAAAGAAGTTTCCTGTATGATCAGTGTTCTTGTAACATGCTTTGAGAAGTATTGACTTAAACACTTGAAGGTGGGTTAATACATGTGTTTTGACACTTCCTTCTTGGATAATTTTTAAATATTGTTTTGCTTGCCTTATTCTTACCTTCAAAACAGCAACAACCACAACAGCATCAATAAAAGCAAAAATATTTGCAGATTATCTCTTTGCATTACCACCTGGAAAAGAATTCCCTAGAGACCATTTCTTTTAAAGTGATAGTTTTGAACCAGTCAACAGCAAGTGAAAGATAAGACCTTGAAACACAGTCATACATTGTCATTTTTTATTGTATTGAATTGGAAATGCTTATATGGATTTAGCTACAAAAGTGACTGCAACTGTTAAGATTTATAATGGCATAAGGTACTCTCTACAAGGCTAAGCACAAGATGTTGAAGTGTGGAGAGTTGAGTTTCACTTATTCTTCAGTATTTTAAGTGGCAGTTTCAGAAATAAGACCAAAGAGTCAACGTGTATGTGTCTTCACATGTAATTTCCCTCGTCGCTGAAGTAAGTTAAAAATTATATCTTCATCTGCTTAACTGTTGATACAAAAGAAGTCACTTCACACACTACTCTGAGGCTTACCTGAGGAGGAAGTGACTGCTTTCTGCTTCAGGATATTGCTATACTCTCCTCAGAGAGCTTTTCATGGACATCCTTGTAGTAGGACAGCTAGGACAGAGAAAGGACTTCTCTGACCTTTATGTAAAGCTAGCATGTGGCTGCTAATAAATGATTTTTTGGTAGAATTTCATCTAAGACTTGCTTTCATTTTTACATCCCATCTGGCTCTAATTGCCATAGGTCATCAGAATTTACAAAAGTCTTGGTGATTATAAGTGGACAAATTAACTTAGCTTGTAATCCCTGGCATTTGGTATTAAAAAGTGATTAATTGGAAGGAATATGTATTAATGTCAGCCTCCCTGGCATTATCTTGAAAGTTCTCTCTATTGCAGAGTATCACATTCCCTTTTGCTTTGGATGGCTTTGGCCAGTGAACTCTAATCTTTCGCCTATTGTTGATTTAGGTCTTTATAACATCAATGACTTCACTTGGGAATAATTAGTTGCCAAGGTTTAGAAACATTTCTAAATTTTATTTCACTGTCTAAAACATTTTTTTATACTGCCTTGTAAGAATTTCCAAAGAAAAATAACTCTCAATTGGTGATTATGGGATCTTCTTACTTTTATCTTTTGGTCAAGCCTATGGGAAACATATAAAGCTTTTTCTCTCTTACATTCATCTTAGAGATTTAGGTTGTTGCCATTTGGTGAAGAACAGTCCTTTTATGCATGCATCTCCCATGCTTTAGCAACATGAAAATGGGTCTGTGGATGTCTGAATTCAGAAAATTACAAGTATTTTATACCAGAGCTTCATTTCCATCCCTTGCTACATTTCATTCATCCATTAAATTCGCCCTTTTAGGCTCTATAGCTAGGCCATTTGAATGCACAAAGGTGAGGAAAGAACATTTGCCAACCATGTTGGTTAGAAAAAGAGCTAATAAACATATGTTCCTTCACTCTTTTATCAGCATATACTTCCAAAATAGAAAGTTGGATCTTGTTTAAAGTGGTGCAACTATTTTGATTTTAAAAGTTGTTTTAATTTTGGATGAATACAGGATAGATAACAGGAATCAAATCCACTATTATGACAGTAGTTCCTCCAGAAGATGTGTTATACAAGTAAATTTCCATCCATTTTTTTACTGTTAAGGTAAACACTTACAAAATTTCCTATTACTTTCATATATGGTAACCCTGAAGTAAGCCAAATATTTCCCTGCAGTTTGTTTGATAAAACATCATGAACTATTGTCTGTAGGAAATGCATCTGTAAAAGACTGGAATCTTTACTGAGTGAAACTGTGTGGAATTTTTGTGTCTCCTTGTTCTTTTTTATTTTAGATTATTAGAATGAAAAGACTGTATTCTGTGTGACAATTCCAAGTGGCGAGATGAAACATGCCTTTTAATGAGTATAGCTCACTGTGAGAAAGAGTAAAACGCCTTAGCTCCTTGTCATCAAAACAGAAATCTATGGTGTGCTGCTTTGGAAGTTCCTAGCAGCAGAACATCTCCTTAACAGAAATCTCCTTAACAGAAATTTTTGAGCAATAGTCATAGATAGAAGAGCACACCTGCCAGGCATGTGCATTTTCATAGGAAGGAAAACACTAGCATCTCACTTATCCTCCCTTGCACCCACATCATCCTAGTTAGATTCACACATGACTTCACTTGCAGGTTTAAATTCATCTTGGTTCCTAATTGAATCCTTACGGAGGGAAAATCTTGGTTAGTTGCTCCTGCTTCCCTCCTGTTCTGGGTCACCTTATTAACATATAGTTCTAGACCTGAGATTCTGTGGCCCATCAGTACTGATATCATAGTGTCTCTGACTGGGTCCCTAAGCACAGATCTTCTCTCTTTTTCTCCACCCCCACCTCCCACTCTGGACAGTTCCAGGCTAAAATTGAGCTTCCGCTCACATTTTCTCCCCTTGGTTGTCACAAGTCGCTTCTCACCTTGTTGAATGCACCAATGCACCTCCCAGAAAGGACCTTCCTCTGAAGCCAGGGGTGTCTGATGGGGTCCTGGCACCTCACTAAAGCTCTCCTTTTTCTCTCTGAGTCCACAGCTAGCACAGATCCTACTGCACGTGAACACATATCACTTTGAGCAATATCGCTACTTTTTTTTTTTTGCTTGGGCAGACACCAGGAATTGAACCCGGGTCTCCAGCATGGCAGGCAAGAACTCTGCCTGCTGAGCCACCATGGCCCGCCCTAAATTTCTATCTGGTTTTTGTTTGTTTGTTTGTTTTCTGCATGGGCAAGCATCAGGAATTGATCCTGGGTCTCCAGTATGGCAGGCAAGAACTCAGCCTGCTGAGCCACCATGGACCTCAGTATTGCTATTTTTATTTTCTTGGCACTGAATGCTTTTAGAATTGGAACTAGAAACGAGTCAACCTTTTCAGGCCAGTTCCCTCCTCACTTCTACTGTATCTCAGGCCTCACTTTCCCTCCCACAAGCAGGCTCTTGTTGCCTCAGTGGTCAGAAAGCTTTCTGTTGTAGTCGCTCAGATTGCAACCTCATATGTGTGTGTGTTCATATGCATGTGTGTTTTGGATCCAGTCTCATACAGGATTAGATTTTCTAGAGGTGTGGGAGAGAACCAGCAAAGGGTTATTTCTTTAACAAACGGCTTCATCCATTTGAACTTGTTACTCCCTCTGCCTGGAATGCTGTTTGCACAGATACTTAGTTGGTTTATGCCCTCAGCTGATGTCAGTCTCGGATCAATTGTCTACTTCTCCAAGAAGCCTTCCCTGACCACCTTTCCAAACTAATAAGCCTGACATTCACCATTGCTTTACTTTGCTCTGTTTTTTTCCATAGCATTTCTAGCTGCCTACTCTTTGATTATATATTCTTAATTACAGGTATTTTGTTAATTTATTGTCTGACATCCCCACTAGAATGAGCTTTTTGTTCATTGCTCAACTATTAATGCCTAGAACAGTGTCTGACACATAGTAGGCACTCAGTAAATATTTGTTAAGTGAATGAATGCTATATATAGTGTAGGATAATTCACAAAAGGCCGGGTAATTCATTTATAGTGTAGTTAATTATCACAAGGTTGAGGAGTTAATTTATTTACAGCATGACTAAGTAATTTGGTGTCCTGTAGAAAACATTTTATGACCTTAGTAAAAGTGCAGTTCAATCTAACAAATATATTTATAAGATTAAGTGGCTGTCACAGTATTCTATTCCTGGATGATTCATACAAAACTTCTTAAGTAAACACTTGATTAAAGAAAGAAGTGTAGAGAAATAGCAAGTTGCAGAATATGTGTAGATTTAGATTTTAGAAGGCCTTTGTTCCACTTAGCTGCCCACTTAGCTTGTTCATTTTGCCTCTGGAGCCACCGAATGTCAGTGTTCTCTCTTTCTGTTTTTTTCTTTTTAAATATTTTTATTGAGAAATCTTCACACACTTATAGTCTATACATGGTTACAATCAATGTCTCACAATATCATTGCATGGTTGTATATTCATCACCATGATCATTTTCAAAACATTTGCATCACTTCAGAAAAAGTAATAAAAGCAAAAAGAAAAACACTCATACATATCCCTTACCACTCCCTCTCAGTGTTCTCTTGCTTTCCTTACTTAAGAACAGCAATTTCATTATAGTTTTTGAGTACTTAAGTCAGAAGTAATCATTATCCTCCCTTCAAGTCTTCTCCTCAAATATAGTTTTGACTTAAATTCAATAAATAAGGTTGGTCAAATGAATTCTGTCTTACCATGTTGTGGCTAATGGACGTGTATATGTATTCTAGCAGAGACTGGGTGTCAGATTGAGCAGGTGGACATTCTCAAACCAGTCACAACTCATACAAACAGAATACTTGACAAGGAACACATATTTTGTGCCAACCCTATCACATCCCTGTAGATTGTGGAATACCTGGGTCTGCATTTATCTGGCAAAGAGAATCAATGGTGCCTTTGGTTAGAGGCTCTCAAAGTTTTGATTGTCTAGATTACCTCATCAGTGTCTTTCTTGGCAGCCTCCAGATTGCTGGGCCTTATCTGCTGTCAGCCTGTATTTCTGCCACAAAATAGGAAGGCAGTGAAGGGCTGAGACTCCTCCCCATACTTGAGATTAGCTTGGATTCCAAAGCTACCTGAACTGTAGAAGAGGACAGACTGTGGAGTGAGCCAGACTTTAATCCGAAACCTTGTTTCTCTTGATTGGATCAATTTAGAGTAGTGTTTTAAGCTCTCTGAGCCTCAATTTCCTTATCTATAAAAAGAGGGATAATTATACATACCCTGTAATGTCAACATGAGATTCCAGTGAGGCAAAGTGCCAGTTAGCTGTTGCCTGGTCTATGGTACTTGGTTGAGAAATATTGTTTGTCCCTCCATTCTCTATTACTTATAAATTGCCCCCCACACCCAGACTTGTCTCACAACCATAGCACACATTTAATTTATCACCTGAACAGGACCTTAGAAGAGACCTTGTCTAACCCTTGCCATCATCTTTCTATTCCTCCTCACTCTTTTTCACAGAGAGCTTTCTAGTTCCTTTTTCATTTTTATTCACAGCCATAGATAAATATGAAGAGAGGATCATATTCTCTAACTTCTTCCTTATCCCTATAAAATCCTGTAATAGTTTCATTCTAATCAGGAAAAGATTTCTTCAGCAACGTATTTCAAATTCACGTAATTTCCTGAATTCCTTACTAGTTTTTGCTTAACTTCGAGTGAGTGGAGCTTACATACTTAGCTAATATTTTCCAATCATATTCGTTCTAGCAAAGTGCCTTATAAAAGGTTTTTGGCTTTATTTGTCTTTGAACATTTAAAAACACACACAAGCAGAAAGTAACTGTCTTAGTTGCTAGGCCTGCCATAACAAAGTACCCCAAATTGGATGGCTTAAACAACAGAAATTTATTGTCTCATAGGCTAAAGTCTGAAATGAAGGTGTCAGCAGGGCCATGCTTCCTCCAAAACCTGTAGGGAAGAATCTGTTCCAGACCTCTCTCCTGACTTCTGGTGGTTTGCAGGCAATCCATGCTGTCCTCTGCCTCATTTGCCACATGGCATTCTCCTCTGTGTCTGTCGGTCTGTGCCCAAATTTCCTCTTCTTATAAGGGCACAGCTATATTGGATTAAGGGTCTCTTTAATAACATCTTCAGAGACCCTATTTCCAAAATAATGCTACATTCATAGGACCAGGAATTAAGACTTGAACATATATTTTGGGGAGACCCAATTCAACCCATAGCAATAACTTGCATTTCTAAATAAAGTTATGAATTTATTTAAGTTTATTCTCAATTAGGGTAATGTGATGAAAGCGTCACTATTTCACTTCATTTACCCTAAGAAGTAATTGCTTGCTCTTGTGAGATAAGAACTTTTAATCTCACGAATTAGTTGTTTGCAAAAAAGGCTAAAACTATAGGTTGAAAACAAATCAAACAAAAAAACTCTATGCAAATATTAAATCCAGAACCACAGACCAGAAATCTAAAATGTTAGTTTGTGAATACTCTGATTTTAATCTGCCTCCAGCCCTCTGTTCATTAGTACATCTGGCAGTGCCTCTTGGCAAAGAAAGTTTGGCATGGAAAAAAGCAATGTTTAGATTGGCTGGGAGAAGACACAGAATGTACAAGCCTACTTTTGTCTCTGAGGGAGTATAATTTCTTTATTCATTTCCCCTTTTAAAATTTTTCTCCCCATGCATTTATGAGTAAATTTCAGAGCTCATGAAAGTGAGGAAATGATATCACCAACTTGAGCCAAGTAGAGTATGGGTTGGCAGCTGTGCTTTTGAGCTCCTGAACCTAAGTCGCTTTCTGTCCCAGTAGGGCTTATCCTGTGGATTTAAGATTAGGGGAAAAAAATTGTAAGTGGCACATTTCCATGTCTGCATTTGAGATGTGAATTGTGCTCCTGTCTCGGGCAGATCATCCTTAAGCCTTTTGTGGTGTGACATTGTGACTATTTGTACCTAAATCCTGGTTGACTATATAACAACCAAGAGATGTGGCAGCTGTGACTGAAGCTCTTAGAATCAGTTGTTAACTTTTCTTTTCTCCCCATCCCCACAGTTCCTCTTGTCACCTGTATTGCTGTCATGGAATTCAGATTCTAGATCTTGTTTGAGTCATAAGAAATGGTCTGTTGCATTTGACTGTCACATAGCAGTTAAAATTCATAATATGTTCTTCTCTCTCTGACTACTAAGAGATTGATCTCAGTCTCATTTGCCAGATAAAAAGGTAACCCAGATTCATGTTTGTCTTTATTGTTTTTATCCAATGTTTAAATTTTCTGTAACCTCATTGGCCATAGAAAATGTGGTTCATCCAAGGGATGAAACCTAATGGAAATACAGTGATACATAAATGAGGCCAAGTCAGGGGGATGCTGGAGCCAGCCTCTACCATCTCACAGGAGCCAGAATTGTGACCCTTTTTTTGAATCTTCTGTCCCCATACGTTTTTGCTCTATGCTGATCAGTCAGGGTCCCCACAGGAAACACATGGTGCTGCCACACGATGATTAAAGGGACTCTATGAAGGAACCAT
The DNA here is from genome assembly GCF_023851605.1 of Tamandua tetradactyla. Classification (NCBI taxonomy): domain Eukaryota; kingdom Metazoa; phylum Chordata; class Mammalia; order Pilosa; family Myrmecophagidae; genus Tamandua; species Tamandua tetradactyla. The sequence continues at coordinate 92,929,156 of NC_135333.1, read as the reverse complement.
TTCCAGTAAAGTAGACATGATTAGTGGAACCAACATGCAATAGTGACACTGACCAGTTCAGACAATTCTATTACCTAAAACAACCAAGGTCTTTCTATCCATCCTTTAGCTTGGCACTCCTCATTTTGGTCTTGCAAGCATCCTTTTTGGAGTCTGAGTTGATGTTTTGAGAGTGAGGTCAGTCCTCCATCTGTTGGATGCAGTCTGTATTATCATCATGCTTGTTGGCATCATAATTATAAGGGCTTTTTGTGTACTTGAAGTTTATTTAAAGCTTGATGCTTTAAATAAACCTGAACCTCTGATTTGCTCCAGTGGAGAGTCCTTCATATATTTTCTGTTGACTGCACCAGGGGTGTTAAGCTGCAGAAAATTCTTAAAATATACAAAAAACCTTAAGAAGAGCCCATGTTGCTGAGTTTAGCAGAAGAAAGACCTGAAGTTGTGTACAACCTTGAGTAAGACTTCTCAGAGGACCAATGCAATAACCCTCCCTGACAATTTCACTGATTTGTAGCTTCAGCTGTTTGTAAAGGGCCAAACGTCTGAGACTCATATGAATTTACAACGGGGAAAATAATACTTATCCCCAGAGAGTTGCTGTGAAGATTAAATTCGATTATACTTCAATTTGCACAAATTTGAATTGCATGTTTCAGGATTCCTATTTGGGAATCACATAGCCAGAGAATGAGTGGCTAGCTGCCCAACACCCCCATCTCAAATTCAGAACAATCCTTTATGAAAGAGGAGACTGCAGTCAAATGAAATGACAGTGGATTTCAGTTGATTAAAGTGGCTTGACATCCTCAATTAAAAAGAACTTCCATAATAATGAAAATAAAGTATTTGAAAAATGTTACTGACCCTGAGCAAGAAGGTCATATTGCCATGCAAGACCATGTAGTAGTAAGTACCAATGAAGAGAATTAGAAAAGTGCCAAAGTATGTATATATCATGATTTAAAATATCTTAGTAATATTGGTCAACTCTGCCTGACCTTTGTTAGATACTACTGGATACTCCAGGACAAAGAGGACTTTTCATCTCAAAGTAATGTTGCAAATCGTGTGTTTTAGAGTTACCAAAAGTAAAAGATTATCCTAATGGGAATTTCCTAAAATGTTGATACGAGTGTTTGAAGATCCCAGTGATATATATGCAGCCTTAATCACTGGTCTTAACTCTTGCAATACATGAGTGCCTAATATATATGTACCAAATATCTAGACAACAAATTTGATAGGAGGTGTACCTCCCATCAAGGAATTCATAGGCTAACAGAGGAAATAGGCACATGAACAAATGCAAAAAAGAGAGTCTAAATAAGCAGACATTCAGCCATGCCAGTTGTCAACTTGGCAAATGCCTTAATCCCAGAGCTGAAGGGGGGGAATTGTACTTTCATAAGCTTCCCTGAAGATTGATAAATTGGAGGCAGACAGCTAAAGCCTGGGAGTTGCCAAATAAATCCTTAGTGTTGAAATATAATTGGACAGTCCATCCAACTATGAGAACATGCTTATGCCCTAAATGCATTATACTATTTACCTGAAACTTGTTTAAAGGTGAGAGAAAAGATGATAATAATATGATGATGATGGATAATTACTATAATGAGGCCTATTTTCTGCCTCTGGAAAGGAAATAGTCTACAGTAGATGTTGTCTGGAGCAGGGAGGAGCCCTCTTCTCATGCACACTCACCTCCATACTGCTGGCCCCAGTGCCTGGGTGTGTCTGTAGGTGTGTCTTCTGTGTGTTTGGGTAGATGTCCCCATCTAGGAACTGTTCTTTGGAAGGTGAACCAAGAGTAAGAAGGGAAGGAAATAAATCAGAAGCTACCGAGCTGTACTCAGGGCTCTGGAGCTGGATTTCCTCTGAGGTAGTTCATGGTTCTGCTGTTCCCTCAACTGCCAGTCTAGCTGTGTGGCTGTGCTGCTGGGGGGCCGAGTGACTCTGGCTCCACACTCGGTCACCCTGGACAGCCTAACAGGGGTTTTGAGAGAAGACATTTACCTCTTTGCCGCTCAAAGGGGTGCTTTTCTGTATCTCCCAAGCTGGAAAAGGAAAGTCAACTCAAATGCCCATCATAGGCAATCTATCACATCATTATTTCAGATCCAACAGGTATCCATACCTTTTTTTTTTAAACTGTTCATCATATTAAAACTCAGAGAAAAATTAATTTTTCTACAGTTGCACAATCAGATAAATAATATACCTTATTAATTTATGGTATTACTAGCTCTTTTAATTCTCATGTCTCTTCTCTTCTTGGTGTTAGGAATAGGTAATTTTGTATTGGCCTCTTTCCCCAGAATTGAATGGACTCTGTGTACTTTGGGAAGTGCCACAAATTCCCTCTTGTTCCTCCCTCATATTTTATTTGAGTTTCATCTGAGTCTACTGGGCTGGAAAAGAAAGCTATAAATTAATTAGCCAATTTTATCACATCCGTGATCTATGGGACACAAGATTGGGCTCCCTTCCAGTCTTTCTCATTTGGGGAAATTCACCATGTCTATGACATAATTTTTCCTAATTTTATAACTTTCTGTTTGGCAGATTGACTTGCAGTCTAAAGAAATATGTTCTTTAATATTATAAGTCTCTCTTGATTGAACAGAGAGAGGAAAGGAAAGGGTATTATGAATATTTTAATATAATGATAAAGAATTATCCATGAATATTCTTTTACTCAAAATAAAATAATAAAACTTCACTGAGTTGGACACTGTGCCAGAATCTTCCAATGAATATTTAATAATGAAGGAAAACACCTCATAAGACCAGCCCCTCTGGTAGCAGTAGGGAGTGGCGGGCATTAATGAACTCACAGTGCACCACTGCATTAACATGGCCTTTCAGAGCTCAAGAATTCTTTGTAATGAGCTTTGAACCTCACTTTTCTCCTTTCTCAAATGAGGGACCTAAAGACACCGAGCCTTCCTGTTCTAGTTTGCTAGCTGCCAGAATGCAATATACCAGAAACAGAATGGCTTTTAAAAGGGGGAATTTAATAAGTTCCTAGTTTACAGTTCTAAAGCCGAGAAAATGTCCCGATTAAACAAGTCTGTGCTGATAGCAGAGCCAGGACTTAAATTCTGATAATCAGCTCAGGATCCTGGGCTTTTCTGCCTATTCATGAGGGACTCATCAGTAACTCCCCGTTGTTGTAAGTAAAGGTCATCTCCCCAGCAGGGCGGATAAGACCCTCATGTTCTGTTTCCCGCCTACATGTCTCGTTTTCTTCCCTGCCTATACAATCTGTATCCTCTGTCTGGAATGATCTTTGCTGTGATCACCCACCTCCTTCCCCCACCCCCCCACCAATTTTGTCTCCCTCTAGCATTTATTCATCATTCAAACCTACATTATCACCTCCACCAGGAAGCCCTCACTACCCCTTCCCACACAATTATTTTATTGCCTGGTATATTTATTCATTTATTGATTTACTCAATAAATATTTCTGAGTGCCACTGAGCACCAGACACTGAGAATGAATTATGTACCAGAGAGCACAGCTTGTGAGCTCCCTGTCCTCCTGGAATTTTCAGCCTATTGCGGAAGACAGACGCTAACAGAGTAAACTCACAGATAAATATGCAATTACGATGATCACCATGAAGGAAATACTCTGCTTGGAGCTTGAAAAACTTGATGAGGGAACCAAATGAGCATGGGCATTTTAATTTTTAATTTGTGCATCAGTCTCCTGGAAGAGATGGAAAGCTCCTTGGTTCTCACCCATCTCTACATCTCCAACAGAGGGGGCACCGTGGGGATCCTACCCACTGCAGGGGCTTGGAAGGAAGTGCCAGGGGATGGGGGGTGGGGTGCATAGGTGCCTCAGGGTGGAGGCATCTCCCACGACTGGCTGCTGAAGCAAGGAGGGTGGCCTTGGGTCAGGCAAGACCAGGTTATGTTGGAGGCGAGAGGGTCACACCTGTTTCAGATACTGATGAGGGCTGTTCTCTAGTAATCTCACATCTGACCGTCCAGGGACATGGAGAGTCACACAATCTGAATTTTATTTGCACCTGCACTTGCCTTTAACTCTAGAATTAATGAGTAGAGTGTATTACTCTCTCTTTGGCAATCTCTTTGGGAAGACACGTGATTGTGAAAAATATGTCAGCCTTTGAAAAGTCAAAAGAAATATTAAACTATTTCTAAAAATTAAAAGTGCACCTATAAAAAAGGGAACATCAACCCACTACTCAGTAATAGATTCAGAATTAATGAGTAATGCTCAGCAGATAATCAGTGTGGGATTTATTTTAAGTTTTCGTAAAAAATACTTGCCTTTGACATCACAAGATCCTCATGAAGGGGTTTATCATTTTTTTTAAGTACATTAAGTTTGGGAACAAAAGGGTACTTTATAAACTCAAAGTATAATCTAAATTACAAAGATATATAGCAGCTTTTACATAAAATGAACTTGCTTTTTCTTTTTTTTTCTCCAAGTTTAGTAAACCGTAGAAATATATCATCTTATCACATCAATTTTAGTTGAAGCTTTGCTATGTTAGCTATTTTTGTCTTTCTTTTTTAATCTAAAGGGCATGGTTCCTTTAGGTAAAAAATTAGATCATTGCTTACAAACTTAATTAAGGGCAACTGTATAAATTACAGTCATTTGTATTGGATTTGCTTTCAGAAATTTCATTATTTTATATGTTGTAGCCAGTAAAACAAAGATCTTAATAAAATCAGAGGACAAATACTCCAAGATGTTTGCAGTTCTTAACTTTGTATACTTAAAAGTATTTATAGTTTGCATTGAGAAGTCTGTTTTATATCTTCAAAATTCTTCTATTTATTTTTTATAATTACTAATAGGTTATTTTAAATGTTTGAGAAAATGTTAAAAATCTTAATATGAAAAGCTCTATTTAGTTTGTTATTTTTTTTAGAAAAGAAAAAGGTAATGCCATCTAATATATTAAGATCTGTTTTAAACAGGCCCTCTTCAAATGCTTCTATACTCTCTATAAACTTGGAAATAAAGGCTAATTTTACATTGTCCACTATAACATGTAATTAGTAATAAACAGAATTTTTCCTATTATACAAGAGAAAATTTTTTACAAATTATTTACAATATAAGAAAAGGTGGCTTGCCAATTTAATGAATTATTGTAATGATTTTTGATTCCAGAAAGTTTTCTGAAATAAATAGTTGTTTACTAAGTTAATTTGAAAGGGGCCAAGAAACTCTTCCACTCAAATGATCTCCCTTAACTGGTGCCTCAAATTTTGCCATTAGCACTCAACTTCTTTATACTAAGCTTTTCTTCTCCTGGTAGGCTCTTTTCTTATTTTTTTAATGCATTCTATTTGTGAGAGGACAATAAATTAAACTCTCTGTGATGCCTTAGTGTGATTGATTTTATCCAGCTGCTTTGCTTCTTGGAAACCGGCGCCTGAGGAGGTTGGCTGGGGAGAGGTGGGTGATTCTGAAAGGGGCCAGAAACAAGAAGCAGGACTACAGGGGGGCCAGCCAAGATTCAAGTATAATTGGCACTGATTATAATGTGCAAATATCCGATGTTTCTGGTGGCAAATGTGTGTCTGAGGTACATGTGAATGTTTGGGTGTGCCAGAGGTTTTAGCCTGAAGGCTTCTCCATTAAATCCAGCATGCTGATCAAAAGGTTTATGTTGGTCTAATTTATTCAGTCCGTCAATGAAAACTTAGAATGAAAGAGATGGTTGAATGCTGGCTGAGTGGAGTTAAGCAAAAATTAATTTGTCCTTCACTCTTGTGTGTTTCAGAGACTGGAGCACAAGGAAGTTTTAGTGGGCTTGTTGTTCCTGGTTTTCCCGTTCATTCCCGCCAGCAATCTCTTCTTCAGGGTGGGTTTTGTGGTGGCGGAGAGAGTCCTTTACATGCCTAGGTAATTATTGCCATGATTTCCTCTTTAACGAGTCCTGCCCTCTGTCACCAACATTTATAGTTCCAGGGAGACCATCTTTTTATGTATGTATAACAATTAGATCCTTGTGGAGCTAAGGTTTTTATTGCCTCAGCTTTGAACACAGCCACACAGAAGGCTGGATGAGATCAAGTTCCTGCACAGTGACTCTCGCTTCTAGTGGTTCATCTCTAGTTGAAAGCTCTGCAGTGCAGTGTGAAATATTGTCTTGTGTATATTCAGGATTTTAGCAGGAATTGTTTACTATAACATCTTTTTTCCAAACAACTATGCCTTATTAAAGATAATTATAATAATTTTCTAGAAATATTTGTTTACTTACATAAAGCTACTCATTATGTTAAGTAGCATGGTTGTGATTTTCTTCCTATTTTCTCCTTCCTTTTTTCCTTCCTTTCTCTGTTCTTCCCTTCCTTCCTTCCTTCCTTCTTCTGTCTGTATTTCTTTGTTCTTTAACTCAAAAGGGAGAACAACCTCAAGAAAATTTGCCCTTGAGAAAAGAAATGCATTAAAATGTATGATGAGTATTCAGATTTGTGTGATTACATAATACCATTTAGCTCTGAATATTGAAATTGTGCTGAAGCTCATCTGTCTCTTATCTTATTCAAATGCCATCATTCCAAGGCCGTGCTTTTCAGATATCTGGGGATGACCCTGAATCAGGAGACAGTCTTGGTTCTGCCACTTACCAGATGTGTGCCCTTGAGCAGACATGAAGCTTTTGTGTGCCCAGGTTTTCTCATTTTTAAAATAGGGATTTTAGTAAGCACTTCCTAAAAGTACATGATTTTATGAAGGCTGTACAAAAACGAACTTTTCTAAAAGGTGGTATTATAAACCAAAATATCAGAAGGAAACTATTATTTTTTATTTATGATATTGAGCTATAAATTTTTACACTACCATATAATTTACAAATGAATTTCACTCCTAATCTTTGATTCTCCCCAAGTCAAGTATATAACAGCTTTCTTGAGACCCTGCAATATTTTGTTTTCACTTGATTAAGGGAAAGGTAGTGCCTAATTTAATGTTTGCTTCCAGTTAAAATGGAGCCAAATCCTGGCCTAAGTGTTCATTCATATATGAACGCCATAGAAGTCATGTTCACCCTCACAAGGCCAGGGTGATGTCCCATCATTCCCAGGGGGTCTAATTTGGCCATTTTACAAGAAAAGCCCAGCGAAGAGTGCTCTTCCATCACTGCCTTTATGCCTAACAACGAACAAGGCAGTTAGGTTAAATCTTCCGGCTTCTGTTCTCCCTCCATCCTAACTTAGAAAAGTCCCAAAATACCACCTGCCTCTCACTTGTGCTTTGAAATCTGTGGATAAAAGGGACAAAAATAGGCTATTTATTAAGTACTGCATGATTTTAGGGTCAGAGTTTTATCTTCAATAGAAATTGGAATTATCTTTTCTTCTGGTGATAAATGCTAGTTTGCGGCTGTCCTTTTTGAACAGGCAGGAGAGTTTAGGCTTAAATCATTCTTTTTCAGAAATTTTGCTCTCTTTTTCTTATCCTGAGAGAAGCACATAAATTTGTGAATATTTTTGTGTGTTTTTAAAAAAACTACCTTAAGGTGCTATAGTGGACTGAAATTTCTTAGAATTGATGAGGCAAAAATAGTCAAGAGTTCTCAAAGTCATGGGATGTAATTGGATACTCATTTACGTGCCAGATTAAGGGTAATTTATCCAATCTAGTGCCAAAGAGAAAATTCTTAAACTGCTTTAAGAAAACTTGAATAAATAGAGAGGAGGAAAAAATAGATAAGGAAAAAGCGAAGGCAGAAACAATATTGTAGAATAGAACTGATTACAAATAACTGAGACTATGGAAGGGGAAATTAGATAGCATGCAGTTAAGAGAAGAGAAAAAAATTTTTAATTCTTTTATTCTTGAAAGTGTTGTGTTTGTGCTATATAATCCCTCAGTTTATGGGCATATGGGCACATGAGACATGGGAAATTTGAAAAAAAGTGTCTTCTTTCATTTTTAATTTTGAGAAAAATCTTCATGATATTTACTAATTTAAAATGGATATTTTAATCTTAATTTTTTTTTTTTTTAACATGGGCAGGCACCGGGAATCGAACCCGGGTCCTCTGGCATCACAGGCAAGCATTCCTGCCTGCTGAGCCATCGTGGCCCACCCAGATATTTTAATCTTATAAGTATTACTATTGAAACAATACTGTATTATCTATTTCTCAGGATGCAAAATGAGAATTCTTACCTCTGAAGTAACACAGCCTCTGCCATATGATATTGGGTGCCCCTTCTGAAGAGCCATCTATGTTTATGCTTTTTCTGATTTTCTGTAGAATAGTGATGATTATTTCAGAGTGAATCAAAATTTTTCCAAGTATTAGAATCAACAACATCATTTAAAATGGAAAGAAACTTACTTTAGCAAATTTTGTAGGAAGAACACTAAACGGGAAATCAGTATACTCCAGTCTGCCACTGCGTGCCTAGTAATCGCGACAGAATCTTTAAAGTGTGCCAAGCTACTGTTTTTGCTTCTAAAACAAGAGAGTTGACCTTGTTCAGTGGTTCCCAAATGCCAGCTGGAACTCCATGTTAGTGTTTTCATTGCTCTGTGGCCAACTCAAGGGAAGAAGAAAGAAGGAAGAAAGACAAGAAGTGGGTTTTTCATACAAACTGTGTAGCTTTAGAATGATGACATTAAGATTAATATCTGTATTAATTTAAAATAATTTTACATCTTTTCCAAATTGTGGTATTAAAATATCTTTTCTCTGATGACCTAGTGTTGAGTCTAGAAGGTTGGAGACAACCCTCAGTCAAGTCCTCCTTCCTCACCTGACATTGCCATTTTTGGAAATTTTGTAGGTTTGAGTAATCAAAAGCTCTGGTAACCACATTTCTGCATGATCTCTAAGGTTCCTCCACATAGCAAAGTTCAGCTGTTTTGTGATTCAGAATAGCTTTGTAGAAAGCATTAAAGTTCTGCTTCAGAATACCATGGGGTAAGCATGGGAATATTTAACTGTGCTAACATGAACAGTTCCAACCAGCCCTTTGAGACCTCGAGTGAGAAGAGGGTGTGAGATCTTGAAGCTAGAGCTCATCCAATGAGGGCTGCCCTCAAAGGCAGTGCCCATGGAGGCAGGGTCCTCGGGCGGTCCCAGACTGCTGGTCCATCACCCAGGTATCATGGGGGTCATATGATGTGAAGGTCAGGATCAGGAAGGGAAGCAGGAGGACTTTACAATTGAGTGTGTTATAAAACTAGAGCCGTAGATCATGGACAGGCATAACATAAAACAGATCAAGCGTTGGATTGAAGAGAGTTGAGAGGAGCTTGAGGTGCATGTGGACTGAAGACCAGATGGCCAGACCATGGCAAGATTGAACGGTTCTTCACTGGACTGGATTCATGGCCATAATATATGTCTGTTATATCCTAAATGGAAACGGGGATTTGAAAGTAAAATTTTAAGAGCATTGTTTGGATGTGGGTGAGGCTAAATAGTTTAATATCTGTGAAAAAGGTCAGCTGTGTGAGGTGATTTTAAGCCATTATTTCAATCTATCAGTACAAATGAAGGAATAGGTGAGTCAAGGTCAAAGGGAATCAATGCAGCTTAGGTGACGGTCTCTCCTTCATCCCCCTCCCTTTCTTTCTTCCTCTTTTGATTCTACAGATCTCTTCATTTGTTTTCTAACCACTAAAATGAACAACCCTAGTTTAAGAGATTAAAATTCTGAAGATTATGAAATGTGCTTCTATAGGGCAGAGGAGAGAAACTAAACTGTAGATAAACACACACCAGTGTCCTGCACAGTTGGCTGTGGCTTTGCCTGGGAGATCTGGGTGGACCCAAATGTTACTGAGTTTTAGCTCTTTTCCATCAAGGCCCCTTGTGATTGGTGACTTTATTTCTTTCCTTTTCATTTGGATTCTGCACAGGGCAGTACATTTTAAATCAGTGATTTCTGACTCAAATTTTAGTGTTCTTAAAAAATTCTTCTCATTCTCTTAGAAATGTTGATTGCCTTGTTCCCCTGAGGGTAGCAACCATCATTTTATATACCTTTATTTTCTCATATTGTCCAGCACAGTGGATCCTTGATAAAAGAGTGTGGTATGGGATTTAAAGAACACTGGACATGTGATAGGCCATATGCCAATGCAGTCAGATTCATATTGATGCAGGGAAATAGATGAGTGGGCAGAAGCAAATAATGACTAGTCCTTTATGCTTTTTCTTTGAGAGTGTAGATGCTGACTTCAAGGTTATGGTGGTTTGTGTGAGAAGAAATGATAGATTTCAGTTCTAGATATCAGTATGCTAGGAAGGTAGAGAAAAGATTGTTTTTCCTAACTTTTAGAAGTAGCTTTAGAGTCTTTTGAGAGCTTGACTTTGGCTAGAAGGCAACCCCAGGCTCAGATAGAAAATTTTAGTGTGAACCAGACTAAGAAGGAAGGAAGCCAAGCCTGGAGTACAAGCCCCTGGAGGAGAAACATCCCACACCCTGAATATGGACAGTTTCCTGGTGATATAATTGTAGGTCTTGTTATTTCCAGGACCGCCTTGGACTGGTTCATCTTTAATTTCATCTTTGTATCCATGTTGGTTTCTGATACCTTAAATAGCAGTGGTTCAACTACATTATGGAGCCCCTGTTATGTGCCAGGAACTTAAGGTGCAAAAGTTAATAAAATGCTACTCTAGCACTAAATAATCGCTTAACACTTAATGTTTTATTTCTCATCAGAGTTGAATACAAAGGCTTCCTCAGCATGCATTTATTCACCAAAGAGATTATACTTTGTATTATCTTTGCTTTCACAAAGATAGACAATGCAGGGCAGAGAAAATTTGAAATGGATGTAAGAGAAGATTTGTTTAAGTGCTTATTGGCTGTGGTGGTCTATAAAGACACACTACCATAAACTCATGGCTGCATCTATTTCACATATTATTGGTGTGTCTTAATTTGTGCAATATTTTCTTCCATAAAAATGATGTGTGAATCGAAGCTTTTTGTAACAAATAACGTATAAGAAAATTTGCTGTTTTAAAGGGGTTTTTGGTGAATGTTCTGGTAAGACAATTTCATGTAAATTAGACATTTGGGTTGAATCTGGATGTTGATAAATTGGATTTGCTTGAAGTATATTTACAGATCAAATCCCATATTGCTGTTTGGCTAATAATGTATTTGCTAAAGCATACATGTACACACAAATACTGCACTTGAAAACACCAATACCTTGCATAAAATAAGATCTTATCATCAGATATTTGTCCAGGTAAAGAATTACTTAGGGATATGTTTCCTCCAGGCTGTATTTCCTGGGTTTAACCAAATAAAAAACATGTTTTTAATAATTCATGTTGTACAGTTTAAAAGTTTTAAATTGTCTTAGAGCGGAAGATATAGTCAAAATAGAGGCTTAATAGATAAAATGGAGCTTAATAGGTAAAATGGCAGCATTGCTCTTAAGTTAAGGAAAAAATGTGATATTCTCTTACGTATTGGGGAGAGATCTTAAGAAAGCTTGAGTCTGAAACATTAAGAAATTAGGGGAAAGTTTTCCTTGTATATGAAAATATGAACTGCACAGTGTGTATAAATTATAAGTACTAAGTGCTCATTAGCTTAAACACACTATAAAATCAGAGAAATTGCCTGTCTGAAAATTAAGGAAATGCATTTATAGCATGTATTGTTTGGCATGTGTGATAGAAATAAGGTGGACAATTTTCAAATCACAGAAAGATGTAGTTTGGCAGTTCCTCAAAAAAGTTAACATAGAAACACCACATGGCCCAGCAATCCCACTCCTAGGTATATACCCCAGAAATTGAAAGCTATGACTGAAGTAGATACTCGTACACCGATGTTCATGGTGCCATTTTCACAATGACCAAAAGGTTGAAAGGACCCAAGATGAAAAGATAAGCAAAATGTGATATATATATATATATATATATATATATATGCAATAGAATATTATTTAACCATAAAAAGGAATGAAGTTCTAATACATGCTACAACCTGGCAGAATCTTGAAAATTTTATGCTGAGTGAAATAAGCCAGACACTGAAGGACAAGCATATGATTCCACTTAAATGAAATATCTAGAATAAGGAAATTCATAGAGATAGAAAGTAGATTAGAGGTTCCCAGGGGCTCGGGGCAGGGCAGTATTGGGGAGTTATTGCTTAATGGGTACAGTTTCTCTTTAGGTTAATGAAAAGTTTTGATAATGGATTGTGGTGATAGTAGCACAACACAGTAAATGTAATTAATGCCACTGAATTGTACAATTAGAAAAATGGCAATATTTTATTTTATGTATATATATGTTACCACAATAAATTTTTTAAGAAAGGAAGATGTATACTTCTTTGGAATACCTGACCTGCATCTTTTGTACCTTGTGTATATGGCAAACAAATCAGTTTAGAATTGTATGTAAATTCTCCTCGGTGCCTAATTTGCATATGGCAGCAAGCTTGGTTTAATTCTTGGGAAAATACGTGAGGTTCTTTGAGCCAGTAGTGGCCAGTTGGTTCAGTGACTCAAAAATGAATAATCAGTAGGGCGTCCTCAGATTTACAACCCTGATGAACTTCCATCTGTCTGTTCACTAAGGAATGTTCATTCTTCTAAGGAAGATTTAAAGATTGACAGGAAAAAAAATTGGCCTGGAACTTGGGTAGCATGTGAATAATTACTACTCATCGTCCTGTTTTGTAGCTGCGTCCTTGCCTAGTTCTTACCTGTGTCGTTCACTACACTTCCAGTTCTTTCAGCAAAGACTGTGACTGTCTGTTCACTCTGGTCTCCCTGGTACCTAACTGAGTGCTTGCCACTTATTAGGTAATGAAGGAAAGTTTGTGTTGGAGTAAGTGAATGAATAGATGCATATAAAGTGGTGTTGCAATTATAATGTAAGCGACTTTGATCTGTGGTGAATTAAACTAAAAATTTGCCAAATTAATCATACCTCTTCTAATAAGCAGTTGTATATATAGTGTGCCTGCCTAGTGAGGCAGTATGCATGTCCCTCATTTTTTCCTGCTGCTGCATCCCTGGAATCACAAGACATTTATCCTGGTTCAGGCAGCAGTTTCAGGTGCAAACCCTCTACCCAGAGGATGAGGTTTTATGTTTTGTTTTGTTTTTCCCAGCCTCTATTTCTGCTTTAAAGACTGTTGTCATTTGCACAAAGGGGAAATTTACTTCATAGAGTTGTTCTGCATGACAATTTGGTATGAATTCCCCAATCAAATTAAGTAATTTTGATTTTTGTAGGAAATTATTCTCCAGTATTTTCCTAAGTGTAATGATATAAATTTATGTAAGATTGGGAGTTTTTGAAAATGATAAAATGGTAAGCTTGTGTCTGTCTTGTATAATTGATGTTATTTATAGATACTCTCAATGGTTGGTTGAGGTGGTTAAGAAGTTAAAAGGTAGAATTCAGTTCTACTTAATATCAAAAAGATTCTCTTTGTTGCATATAATTGAACAAAAAGTAAAGCCATAGCAAATATCATAAAATACTTGGCCCAGAGGTGGAATGTTGGTGTCTTTTTAGGTTGATGTAAATGGAAACGGGGAGTGTCGTTCTTTTATCACTTAAAAGCTTCTGGGCATGGTTCACAAAAGTACATTTGTACTATTTACACTTTGATTAACTGCTCTCAAAAGGACTGCTGCAGCAAGTAGAGAGAAGAGTTTTATTAACAGTACAGCAGTTGGCAAATTAGGCAACACCCAGTAAAAGCAGGTGTTCCAAAGGGATGGGGGTGGGGCGGACACTGGGAATTTATAATTCAGAAGAGGGGAAATGGTGATTGTTTGACAACTTCAGTACTAGCAGTTTATTGAAACATCAAGGCAGAAAGAAACTTGTCCAAAACTCAGTGGCCAGATCTTAGGCCTCTTTTCCTTGTCCTATTTCCTGTAAGCCTTGTTCTCCAAGCTGCATATTCCTGAAGTCTGATTGCGTCAGTTCCAGGCACTGACCTCCTGCACCAGCTCTGCCCGGACCATTTTGTGACCCAGGACCTGAGGGTCAGTTTATACTTCTTTTAACATTGCTCACCAAGTTCTCAACCACAGGTTTAAATGTTTTTCTTTAGATTTAACATAAGAGGATAAACATTGTTGATTTGCATTTCCTGCTAAATTCCCTTTGGATGTGCATCATACAAGTGCAGGTGAGAGAGCACTATAGGCTGAGTAGTTTGTCAGTAAAATTGTGTTCACAATTGGAGATACCAACCTGAGATCACCTCCGTGTGCATCTGAGTAGCTCTAGTCTCTGAGACAGAAGTGGTGCTTCTCAAGCATGCTTTCAAAATGCATCTTAGCACTGACCTAAACCAAACTTTCAGTAGCCAGGCTTCGGCTTTTGGTTCTCTGGATTATGGTTTTGTCAAGCATCAGTGGTTTGCACTGGCTCCTTTGTACTCTGTGTAGAAGACTCCAATCAGCAGCCCAGGTTTTTCCTTACAAGTTGGACTTTTGTTTCATCTCCCTGGAGGCCAAGAAAGCATATAGTTTCTTATTTGCTTGATGTTCTACTTTCAAAATTAGGACTCGCCCAACCCCTGGCTATGGAGAGGGCACTTCTACCCCCTGTTGCTGAGCTATGCGTTAAAGCAGATGTTGAAAGATGAAGTTTCATAACAAAACAGTGTCTTAATCTTTGTGATATTTGTGTCAATTTTTAAGAATGTGATACTCTCCAAGAAATTTGCAAGCCTAAGTAGAAATTATTTTATATGGCTTAACATTTCTTTAAACCATATGTCAATAAAGTATGTTATTTGATATAGATACCTGTGCTGAATGGAAAGGAATTGTATTCTCTTTCATTTTGATTGTAGCAAAGATCAACAAACAATGGCTCATGACCCAAAGCTGACCCACTGACTGTTTTTATAAATAAATTGTATTAGAGCACAACTAAGCCTATTCGTTTACATAATGTCTATGGCAGCTTTCCTGCTTCACAGACAGAGTTGAAGAGTAACAAAGGAGGCTTTATCACCTGAAAAGCCTCAACTATTTACTGTCTGTCTTTTACAGAAAAAGTTTGTTTGACCCCTTTGTTATGGCACAGCATGAGGGCAATGGGTATCAGGATGGAACTCAATTACTAGTTATTGGGGCTGTAGGCAGGTTATTCAACTCCTCTCGATTTTATTTTCCTCGTTTATGAAATGAGGATACTGAGGATTAAATCATGAAATTAAATACTTTTCCCGAGTACTAGCCTAATACCAGGCTCTGCAAATATTATATACAGGTCCGTATAAAATACTTAGCACAGTTCCTGGCACATAGGAAGTGCTTAATAAACATGAGTGTTTAAAATAACTAATTACTATTTTTGTTGTTGTTGTCATCGTTATTTTTCTGTCACTTTGTGAACGTGGCTTGGGAGTTGTGGAAGCCAGTGCCTTCCTTCCCCACTGCTCTGCCAGATGGCCACTCTGTTTCCCCTAAGGAGGCAGTCAGTGGCTACTGAGATTTTATGAATGGAGGAGTTGGAAAGAAAGTAGATGAAGCTATGTGATCAGGTGGGAGGGACACTGGAGTCAGCCAGCTAAGACAAACCCCCATAGCAGGACTGCATATGTGTGGGCTCTGGAATCTGACATTTCTGGGTTTGTATCTTTGCTCTCTTGTGTACTTAGATGTGTGACCCAATTCAGCAAATTATTTAGCCTTTCTCTTTTTCGATGTCTTCTTGAGTAAACATTAATAATAGTGAGTCACAGGGTTGTAAGGGTAAACTGATATCTTCCCTAGGAAGTGTTTGGTGCGTAAGATGTGTTCTATAGCTCTGGGTGCTGTTGCTTTATGTAGGTGCGGCAGGAAGACAGCTGGCCCCGGTGGCATGTGTGTCTGCGTGGTACACTCCCCTTGCGTTTTTTGCTTTGGCACTAGTAACTTCATGCCTGGCATGTGCAGAACTTCTGCCAGGTACTTAGTGCAATCAGATCCGATGCCTGGGGTTGGGGGTGCCGTGTCCTGGGCTTCCTTGTCACAAACCACTGCCACCCAGAGGAGGATAATTTACTGTCTTTCTTGGTCTAAACAATGAACCCTGAAACTTCAGGGAGCTGAACCAAGTGACCTAGGGACTTGAAGCATGGGATTGAGGGCTCTAAATTACATTACTTTCAAGTCAGAAACCTCAAGTACTTTTTTTCTTATTTTTCTACCTCTGATACCAAAGCATGCATGTTTAGAATGGTGAACGGAAAGACTGTGTAGGAAGGGTTGTATAAGACCAACCTCTTTCCGTAAACTGGAATTATTTGAGGGCAGAACCGGTGTTTTATTCATAATTGTATTTTTAGTGCCTACCATATTGCCAAGCATAGAATGAAAAATGAATGAATTAATTATTGAACAAGTGTATGGGCTCTATTCATTTTTGACTTCTTGTAGCATTAGTTTCTGACTATAATTTTGGATTTCCTTCCCCAAGCATGCTTCATTCTTGTGATATTCTATAATGATTTGTAATTGTAATCTTTGGAAAGAAACAAATTTTGACTAAAATGCACATAATAATGGGTACAAACGAAATGTTTACTTTCCTCTGAAGCCAATAGGCATGCAGGAGCCGTCTCTGTGGTTATACAGATGATATAAGGGGCAACATTCTTTCCTTAAGCCAAAAGTTTTTATATCAATATGTCAAACTTTCACTCAGATAACATAAGGAATTCATTGTGTCTGGCAGGAGAACTGATCCAGATTTAGCAAGAGAATTCTATCAATACATCTTGCCTATAATGAGCTCCAAGCTGTGCGGCTCAGGAGTCTGCCCAGGGGTGGATTTCCCTTCCTAATAAGGGCTTTGGCTGGCTGGAGTGGGGAGTATGCTGCAGGTCATCTCTGGGAACCAAGAGCTATGTCCCTGGGGGACCAACATCTCTTCCAGAACCAGCTAGGGACCTCTTGGAGACTGTCTCTCACAAAGCTGGACTTTCAGAAACCCCAACATCTTGTACTGCTAAAGTCACTTGGCAGCAAATTTGGACACATCTACAAACCAGGGATGTGAGGGAGCACAGTAGGAGGACCCAGACAGGATGGAGGTCAGGCTGGGAGACTTCTCATTATGCCCCAGCGGTGGAAATCCAGGGCAGTTTGGGTTCACAAGATGAACCAGTTACACATCGCTCTAATGTCAACAAGCTAGCAAACAACTCTTTAAAAAACTAGCATGGGGGGTGGGCCACAGTGGCTCAGCAGGCAAGAATGCTTGCCTGCCATGCCAGAGGACCCAGGTTTGATTTCCGGTGCCTGCCCACAAAAAAAAAAAAAAACAAAAAAAAACTAGCATGGGGGTGCACAGGTGACTCGGTAGTAGAATGCTTGCCTTCCATGAGGGAGATCTGCATTCGAGTCCCAAACCACGCACCCACCAGAAAGAGCTAACGTGATTGTTATCTCAGGCTGAGGAGTTGGTATTTGCTTCTCTAGCACAGAGCAAACTTTATTGGAAAGTTTATTTGAGATAAAATTGTTACAGGAAGCCCCTGGCACCCCCAGAGTAACCCTGCTTCTTCCATCCTGTTTTCCAGCATGGGCTACTGCATACTTTTTGTGCATGGATTGAACAAGCTCTGCACATGGCTGAACCGATGTGGAGCCACTACCCTGATTGTGTCCACCATGTTGCTGCTTCTGCTTTTCTCATGGAAAACTGTGAAACAGAATGAAATTTGGCTGTCAAGAGAATCCCTATTCAGGTATGTTTGATGGGTAAGACTAAATCTCTTCCCATTTATTTATTTTTAATGCGTATTAGTCTCCAAACAAGGTAGCATGGATATGGTAGTATATATTAATCCAGAAAATACTTTTTTTATAATGCTTTGAATAGAAGATATGATTTTAGCTTTGGTTTTTTTTTTTTTTTTTTATTTTTTATTAACGGAAAAAAGAAAAAGAAATTAACGCAACATTTAGAAATCATACCATTCTACATATGCACTCAGTAATTCTTAACATCATCACATAGATGCATGATCATTGTTTCTTAGTACATTTGCATCGGTTTAGAGGAACTAGCAACACAACAGAAAAAGATATAAAATGTTAATATAAAGAAAAGAAATAAAAGTAGTAGTAATAGTAAAAAACAACAACAACAAACAAACCAACAAGCAAACAAAAACAAAAAAAACCCTATAGCTCAGATGCAGCTTCATTCAGTATTTTAACATGATTACTTTACAATTAGGTATTATTGTGCTGTCCATTTTTGAGTTTTTGTATCTAGTCCTGTTGCACAGTCTGTATCCCTTCAGCTTCAATTACCCATTGTCTTACCCTGTTTCTAATTCCTGCTGAACTCTGTTACCAATGACATATTTCAAGTTTATTCTCGAATGTCCGTTCACATCAGTGGGACCATACAGTATTTGTCCTTTAGTTTTTGGCTGGATTCACTCAGCATAATATTCTCTAGGTCCATCCATGTTATTACATGGTTCATAAGTTTATCTTGTCTTAAAGCTGCATAATATTCCATCGTATGTATATACCACAGTTTGTTTAGCCACTCTTCTGTTGATGGAGATTTTGGCTGTTTCCATCTCTTTGCAATTGTAAATAACGCTGCTATAAACATTGGTGTGCAAATGTCCGTTTGTGTCTTTGCCCTTAAGTCCTTTGAGTAGATACCTAGCAATGGTATTGCTGGGTCGTATGGCAATTCTATATTCAGCTTTTTGAGGAACCGCCAAACTGCCTTCCACAGTGGTTGCACCCTTTGACATTCCCACCAACAGTGGATAAGTGTGCCTCTTTCTCCGCATCCTCTCCAGCACTTGTCATTTTCTGTTTTGTTGATAATGGCCATTCTGGTGGGTGTGAGATGATATCTCATTGTGGTTTTGATTTGCATTTCTCTAATGGCCAGGGACATTGAGCATCTCTTCATGTGCCTCTTGGCCATCCATATTTCTTCTTCTGGTAGGTGTCTGTTTAAGTCTTTTTCCCATTTTGTAATTGGGTTGGCTGTCTTTTTGTTGTTGAGATGAACAATCTCTTTATAAATTCTGGATACTAGACCTTTATCTGATATGTCGTTTCCAAATATTGTCTCCCATTGTGTAGGCTGTCTTTCTACTTTCTTGATGAAGTTCTCTGATGCACAAAAGTGTTTAATTTTGAGGAGCTCCCATTTATTTATTTCCTTCTTCAGTGTTCTTGCTTTAGGTTTAAGGTCCATAAAACCACCTCCAGTTGTAAGATCCATAAGATATCTCCCAACATTTTCCTCTATCTGTTTTATGGTCTTAGACCTAATGTTTAGATCTTTGATCCATTTTGAGTTAACTTTTGTATAGGGTGTGAGAGATGGGTCTTTTTTCATTCTTTTGCATATGGATATCCAGTTCTCTAGGCACCATTTATTGAAGAGACTGCTCTGTCCCAGGTGAGTTGGCTTGACTGCCTTATCAAAGATCAAATGTCCATAGATGAGAGGGTCTATATCTGAGCACTCTATTCGATTCCATTGGTCGATATATCTATCTTTATGCCAATACCATGCTGTTTTGACCACTGTGGCTTCATAGTATGCCTTAAAGTCAGGCAGCGCGAGACCTCCAGCTTCGTTTTTTTTCCTCAAGATGTTTTTAGCAATTCGGGGCACCCTGCCCTTCCAGATAAATTTGCTTATTGGTTTTTCTATTTCTGAAAAATAAGTTGTTGGGATTTTGATTGGTATTGCATTGAATCTGTAAATCAATTTAGGTAGGATTGACATCTTAACTATATTTAGTCTTCCAATCCATGAACACGGTATGCCCTTCCATCTATTTAGGTCTTCTGTGATTTCTTTTAACAGTTTTTTGTAGTTTTCTTTATATAGGTTTTTTGTCTCTTTGGTTAAATTTATTCCTAGGTATTTTATTCTTTTAGTTGCGATTGTAAATGGGATTCATTTCTTGATTTCCGCCTCAGCTTGTTCATTACTAGTGTACAGAAAAGCTACAGATTTTTGAATGTTGATCTTGTAGCCTGCTACTTTGCTGTACTCATTTATTAGCTCTATTAATTTTGTTGTGGATTTTTCTGGGTTTTCTACATATAGTATCATATCGTCTGCAAACAGTGATAGTTTTACTTCTTCCTTTCCTATTTTGATGCCTTGTATTTCTTTTTCTTGCCTAATTGCTCTGGCTAGAACTTCCAACACAATGTTGAATAATAGTGGTGATAGTGGACATCCTTGTCTTGTTCCTGATCTTAGGGGGAAAGTTTTCAATTTTTCCCCATTGAGGATGATATTAGCTGTGGGTTTTTCATATATTCCCTCTATCATTTTAAGGAAGTTCCCTTGTATTCCTATCTTTTGAAGTGTTTTCAGCAGGAAAGGATGTTGAATCTTGTCAAATGCCTTCTCTGCATCAATTGAGATGATCATGTGATTTTTCTGCTTTGATTTGTTGATATGGTGTATTACATTAATTGATTTTCTTATGTTGAACCATCCTTGCATACCTGGGATGAATCCTACTTGGTCATGATGTATAATTCTTTTAATGTGTTGTTGGATACGATTTGCTAGAATTTTATTGAGGATTTTTGCATCTGTATTCATTAGAGAGATTGGTCTGTAGTTTTCTTTTTTTGTAATATCTTTGCCTGGTTTTGGTATGAGGGTGATGTTGGCTTCATAGAATGAATTAGGTAGTTTTCCCTCCACTTCGATTATGTTGAAGAGTTTGAGGAGAGTAGGTACTAATTCTTTCTGGAATGTTTGATAGAATTCACATGTGAAGCCGTCTGGTCCTGGACTTTTCTTTTTAGGGAGCTTTTGAATAACTAATTCAATCTCTTTACTTGTGATTGGTTTGTTGAGGTCGTCTATTTCTTCTTGAGTCAAAGTTGGTTGTTCATGTCTTTCCAGGAACCTGTCCATTTCTTCTAAATTGTTGTATTTATTAGCGTAAAGTTGTTCATAGTATCCTGTTATTACCTCCTTTATTTCTGTGAGGTCAGTAGTTATGTCTCCTCTTTCATTTCTAATCTTATTTATTTGCATCCTCTCTCTTCTTCTTTTTGTCAGTCTTGCTAAGGGCCCATCAATCTTGTTGATTTTCTCATAGAACCAACTTCTGGTCTTATTGATTTTCTCTATTGTTTTCATGTTTTCAATTTCATTTATTTCTGCTCTAACCTTTGTTATTTCTTTCCTTTTGCTTGCTTTGGGATTAGTTTGCTGTTCTTTCTCCAGTTCTTCCAAGTGGACAGTTAATTCCTGCATTTTTGCCTTTTCTTCTTTTCTGATAAAGGCATTTAGGGCAATAAATTTCCCTCTTAGCACTGCCTTTGCTGCGTCCCATAAGTTTTGATATGTTGTAGCTTCATTTTCATTTGCCTCTAGGTATTTACTAATTTCTCTTGCAATTTCTTCTTTGACCCACTTGTTGTTTAAGAGTGTGTTGTTGAGCCTCCATGTATTTATGAATTTTCTGGCCCTCCGCCTATTATTGATTTCCAACTTCATTCCTTTATGATCCGAGAAAGTGTTGTGTATGATTTCAATATTTTTAAATTTGTTAAGACTTGCTTTGTGACCCAGCATATGGTCTATCTTTGAGAATGATCCATGAGCACTTGAAAAAAAGGTGTATCCTGCTGTTGTGGGATGTAATGTCCTATAAATGTCTGTTAAGTCAAGTTCATTTATAGTAATATTCAGGTTCTCTATTTCTTTATTGATCCTCTGTGTAGATGTTCTGTCCATTGATGAGAGTGGTGAATTGAAGTCTCCAACTATTATGGTATATGTGTCTATTTCCCTCTTCAGTGTTTGCAGTGTATTCCTCACGTATTTTGGGGCATTCTGGTTCGGTGCGTAAATATTTATGATTGTTATGTCTTCTTGCTTAATTGTTCCTTTTAATAGTATATAGTGTCCTTCTTTGTCTCTTTTAACTGTTTTACATTTGAAGTCTAATTTGTTGGATATTAGTATAGCCACTCCTGCTCTTTTCTGGTTGTTGTTTGCATGAAATATCTTTTCCCAACCTTTCACTTTCAACCTATATTTATCTTTGGGTCTAAGATGTGTTTCCTGTAGACAGCATATAGAAGGATCCTGTTTTTTAATCCATTCTGCCAGTCTATGTCTTTTAATTGGGGAATTCAGTCCATTGACATTTAGAGTTATTACTGTTTGGATAATATTTTCCTCTACCATTTTGCCTTTTGTATTATATATATCATATCTGACTTTCCTTCTTTCTACACTTTACTCCATACCTCTCTCTTCTGTCTTTTTGTATCTGACTCTAGTGCTTCCTTTAGTATTTCTTGCAGAGCTGGTCTCTTGGTCACAAATTCTCTTAGTGACTTTTTGTCTGAGAATGTTTTAATTTCTCCCTCATTTTTGAAGGACAATTTTGCTGGATATAGGAGTCTTGGCTGGCAGTTTTTCTCTTTTAGTATTTTAAATATATCATCCCACTGTCTTCTAGCTTCCATGGTTTCTGCTGAGAAATCTACACATAGTCTTATTGGGTTTCCCTTGTATGTGACGGATTGTTTTTCTCTCGCTGCCTTCAAGATCCTCTCTTTCTCTTTGACCTCTGACATTCTAACTAGTAAGTGTCTTGGGGAACGCCTATTTGTGTCTAATCTCTTTGGGGTGCGCTGCACTTCTTGGATCTGTAATTTTAGGTCTTTCATAAGAGTTGGGAAATTTTCAGTGATAATTTCTTCCATTAGTTTTTCTCCTCCTTTTCCCTTCTCTTCTCCTTCTGGGATACCCACTACACGTATATTTGTACGGTTCACATTGTCCTTGAGTTCCCTGATACCTTGTTCAAATTTTTCCATTCTTTTCCGGATAGTTTCTGTTTCTTTTTGGAATTCAGATGTTTCATCCTCCAAATCACTAATTCTATCTTCTGTTTCTTTAAATCTGTCATTGTAGGTATCCATTGTTTTTTCCATCTTTTCTACTTTATCTTTCACTTCCATAAGTTCTGTGATTTGTTTTTTCAGTTTTTCTATTTCTTCTTTATGTTCAGCCCATGTCTTCTTCATGTCCTCCCTCAATTTATCGATTTCATTTTTGAAGAGGTTTTCCATTTCTGTTCGTATATTCAGCATTAGTTGTTTCAGCTCCTGTATCTCATTTGAACTATTGGTTTCTTCGTTTGACTGGGCCATATGTTCAATTTTCTGAGCGTGATCCGTTATCTTCTGCTGGCGTCTGGGCATTTAGTCAGATTTCCCCGGGTGTTCGACCCCACAGCTTGAAAGATTTTTCTGTGCAATCTCTGGGTTCTGTTCTTCCTATCCTGCCCAGTAGGTGGCGCTCATGGCACACGCCTGTCTGTGGGTTCCACCAGCGAAAGTTGCTGTGGGTCCCTCAACTCTGGAAAACTCTCGCCGTAGGGGAGGTTCGGCAACCTAAGCGTCTTGGAAGAATGCCAGCCGGCCCGGGGTTCCAAACGTGGGGAGGGTCGCCGGCCGTCGCAGCACAGGAGAGCGTCCGGCCAAATTAGCCAGTCGGCGCGGGGCACCAAGCGTGGCGGGAGGGCGCCAGCTGTCGCAGCCCGGGAGAGTACACTGTTCCCAGCTGACGGGGGAGTCACGTGTTTGGAGGGACCCCCCGGTCACTGTTCTCCGCAGTCTGGGGGTTTCCGACCCAACTATCTCAGTTGTTCCGGGGGGCCTCGTGTGGTGGGGGCACCAGCCGCCGCGGCCTAAGGGGACCGCCTGTCCAATTCTACCAGCTGGCCCAGGAAGGTGGAAGGGAGGGACTCCGGTCGCTTGTCGTCCCACCCAGGAAAGCCCGTGCCCCTTGGTGATCTCACCGGAGCTGGTTCTCCCAGATAGTCAGCCGTTCCAGGATGGGGTCCGCTGTCCCTTTGATCTCCGTCGTGGCTCCGGGAGCTGCTCTGTATTATCTCCACTCCCCCAGTAGCTGTTCTGGAGGAGGAAAGGTGAGGGCGGCAAGGCTGTCGAGGCTGGTGGCGGAGGAGCACGGTGAAGGCGGGGGAAGAGGGCACCGTGGTGGTTGGAGAGCAGCCGGAGCAGGAGGGGGAAGAGAGGGGAGAAGGAGGTCGGGCGGCTCGGCTGCTGCGGGGCGTGGGCGCCGCGCGGCGGGCCGGCGGGGGAGGAGAGGGGAGAAGGAGGTCGGGCGGCTCGGCTGCTGCGGGGCGTGGGCGCCGCGCGGCAGGCCGGCGGGGGAGGAGAGGGGAGAAGGAGGTCGGGCGGCTCAGCTGCTGCGGGGCGTGGGCCGGCGGGGGAAGAGAGGGGAGAAGGAGGTCGGGCGGCTCGGCTGCTGCGGGGCGTGGGCGCCGCGCGGCGGGCCGGCGGGGGAAGAGAGGGGAGAAGGAGGTCGGGCGGCTCGGCTGCTGCGGGGCGTGGGCGCCGCGCGGCGGGCCGGCGGGGGAAGAGAGGTTTAGCTTTGGTTTTAATCTTAATTTTTTAAAGATAGTATGCAAAATTTGACAATGAGCTGTTTCTAAAGTGAATTTATGAACCTAAGCATTTTGGGTCCATGAGTTCAAATGGAAACAATCTTAATGATAAGCTGGGCTGTAAAATCAACTACAAACGAAATGAAACTGATATACCTAATTTCGTTGTCCAGTTGAGTAAATGGTAAAAATGTTCACACAGAAGAAGGCAGAGAAATGCAGTACGTTTTCTTTAGAATATTCTAGGATAAGTTGCAGTCTCTGATCTAGTGGCTTTATTTTGAACATAAATTTTGAGCAAGAAATTTAAAGACTCCATTTCTGAGTAGAGTCTATGGGGTAGAAGCTTCCGGATATAACAATATGGACTGATAGTGTATACTTGTAGTAAAGTGGAAACGTGCTTTTGGGACTGTCACTCATCCTGCTTGGTCTGTCTTACCACCTCCATAACTCTGGTGATCTTTACCTAGGCTCTCCTGGTGAGATATATTATTTTTAAAATAATGTAATTTTACTACTTGGCAATTGAACGTTATCTTTTTAATAGAAAACAAAATATCTGTTTGGCATACATGCCTTATTTTATTAATATTATCTTATCATTGTTGTCATCATTGCTTCAATTGGTACTGTAGGGGCCTGTTGTTGTGTAAGGGTTTTCATCTTCTTTTTTTTCTTGATGATTTTTTTTTCACACAGACTTGCAGAACTACTTTTTTAGATTCAGTCTCTGTCATACCCCTCCATGTTCAACCCATTTCTCACAGACCGCATTAAACTTTCTTCCTCTTACTGCCCAGTGTTGAGGTCATTCTGTAAATAAATACAAGGGCGCGGGAGTCTTTATTGGCTTAAGTGTTTTTTTTTCTTGAGAAACTTTGAAACCGTTCTACCCTGTGTTAAGCCCTTTGCCTGAATAAAGGTTCTAACAGTGTTTGTGTCTTCTGCTGTTTACTGCTTAGTCAAAGCCACCTTGATGATGGATTTTGGCAGGCAGTGGATTATTTCAAAGATAAGTTTCCATTCAAACCCTCTATGGTTGATGCCAGCAATTAAAAATAAACAACAACAGAAAATAATAAAAAGCTCATTGACTTTGTGTCTAGAAGCTTCTGTTCTTTTAGATGAAAGTATCTATTAAGGGAACAATTGGTTACTAAAACATGACCATTCCCCACATCCCTACGTGTGCTTAGAGAGACTTTTTGTCCTGAGAGGCCCTTGATGATCAAAAGAGAATTTTGTTAATGTGTAAAGCAAAGCTATCACTATTTTTTTAGAAAACTTTGCCTATTATATTTTATGGTGTCCTGAGAAAATGTTCAAGAATCTGAGAATTTAAGAGTGTACTAATTCCTGCAAGACCAGATGTTTGTATGTATATCTGTGCTGAGTGTTGTTCAGATAAGTTTAACATTCATGAGAATCTACAAGGCAGTATAGAGGTCAGTGGTTGAGTCAGACTTTCTAATTTCCACTCCAAGTTTACACTTTGATAGATGCGTGATCTTGGGCCAGTTATTTAACCACTTTGTGCCTCATATTTTAAATGTTTAAATTTGGGATAATAACAGCGCTTACCTCCTGATGTAGGATAAGGATAAACTAAATGTAAGTTTAAGACAGTGTCTGGCATATGGTGAGTATTCTGTAAGGATGTGAAATCATTACTGTGAACTAAGCACTCCATTCTAGGATATGAGAAAGAAAGAAAAAGGGAGAGATTATCTCTGCTGTAGTAGAGCTGAGAGATTGTATAAAGTCAAACAGATGAACACACTGCAATAATAATGTAACACGTGTGGGACAGAAGTAGACACAGGACCCTGTATAAGTGCAGTTGGGTATCTAAGATCAACCTGGGCCTCCAAAGATGATTCTCATAGGCCTGAGCTGAATATTGAAGAAGGAGAAAAGCCCAAATTAGCCATAAAGGCCAAAACAAGAGTTGGCCATACTGAAATACATCAGTAATTTCACTCATCAGTTACATTTTCAAGGTCTAGCTGCCAATTTGTCCATGATCTCCTTGAAAAAAATTTAAGGAGTTCAGTGCTTCTAGAGAAGACAATGTCCTTGGCAAAGGCACTGCTTCAGTTTTCTCTTCTGTTCTAAACTATAAACCCATTTACCATTCCCAAGACGTTGGGTCTCATTGTAGCTGCTCTAAGTATGGGGGCTGGTTTTGCTAGATAATACCGTGAGCAATCTTACAGAATATCTCAGGACAGACCTTTCTGTTATAGAAAATAAAAATTTTGATTAAATTCCAGCCTTTTTCAGTTGAAGCCTCCTGTCTGATGTATTTTTAGGAGACACAAATGCAGGCCTCCTCTCAGCATTGTTATCTTTGTATTTCTATTAACAAGAAACCTGTACACAAAAAGCACAAGAACCCATCACTTGTGTCTCATCCAAAACCCAGAGAAGGTAAGGAATTTGACCATGCTGAAATAGTTATAAAGAGGAAGTGCCAGGATTGAAACCCAAATCTGATGTGAAAGCCAAAGGATACATAAACTTTGCCACATCTCATTTTTACTTTGTATTTTTCTCATCTAGGCTAGGCCAGTGTAAAGAGAGAGAAAAGTTCATAATCATAGTTTCCATGTATATTTTCTTTAGTTCTTATAATAAACTATTCTGATGTCCTGACCTGGGGATAACTGTATATAGCTCTGTCTGGGTCTAATCATGGCCTGGGAAATGTATGTCTGTAGTAAGTAATACCATGATAGCGTAATCAGATAATCTTCCCAATACCTGGAAAGACAGAATAAGCATGTTTTCTTTTCTATCAGTTCAGAATCTCTCTGGATCTGTGAACTGTTTAAGTGATCCACAGACCACAAATTAAGAAATTGTGATCGAGATTGTGCTGGTTTGGAAGGATGTATGTCCCCTAGAAAAGCCATGTTTTAATCTAAATCCCATTTCGTATAGGGACAATAATCCCTATTCGATACTGTATGTTTGAATCTGTAATTAGATAATCTCCCTGGAGATGTGATTTAATCAAGATTGGTTGTTGAGCTGGATTAGATGATGACATGTGTCCACCCATTTGGGTGGGTCTTGATAAGTTTCTGGAGTCCTATAAAAGAGGAAACATTTTGGAGAATGAAAGAGATTCAGAGAGAGCAGAGAATGACATAGCCACGAGAAACAGAGTCCACCAGCCTGAGATGGAGATGGAGATCTTCATTTGGAGATGAAGAAGAAAAATGTCTCCCAGGGAGCTTCATGAAATAGAAAGCCAGGAGAAGAAGCCAGCAGATGATGCCGTGTCTGCCATGTGCCCTTCCAGATGAGAGAGGAACCCTGATCATGTTCACCATGTGCCTTTCCAAATGAGAGAGAAACTGTGACTGTGTTCACCATGTGCCTTCTCACTTCAGAGAGAAACCCTGAACTTCATCGGCCTTTTGGAACCAAGGTATCTTTACTTGAATGCCTTTGATTGGACATTTCTATAGACTTGTAATTGGGACATTTTCTCAGCCTTGGAACTGTAAACTAGCATCTGATTAAATTCCCCTTTTTAAAAGCCATTCTGTTTCTGGTATATTGCATTCTGGCAGTTAGCAAACTAGAACACAGATTATTCACCAATTGTGCAGGAAACATGTTCCTCTCTCTTCCTCTCTGAATTACTGAGACCGAGATCAGCAGATTTTCCAGGATAGAGAACATAAACTAGAGATTGGCAAATTTTTCTGTAAAGAACAAGATAGTAAACATTTTAGGTTTTGCAGGCATATAGTCTCTATCACATCTACTCAATTCTGCCTAGTATCAGGACAGCAGCCAAAATAAATAAATAAATAGGCTCAGCTCTGACCCATAAAGCCTTAGTTTTCTGACCTCTGATATAAACACTGTGACTGTGAAATTCTGACATCATTCATACCCTGTGTTATCTTTTTGGTTTAGCATCAAATGTTTATCAACTCTAGGAGTGATTCTCACCATAAACTGGCTTTGGTACAAAGCTTAGCCAACTACTTACTAGGTCCCTTAGAAAAATGTCTTAATTTCTCTGAGCTTCAGATTCCTCATTTATAAAATGGGAGGTGCAATAATGTTACCCTATCTCATAGATTATTAGAAGGATTAAAGGTTTGGTGATTACATGGTATGTGAATATATAATATATATCAATAAAAATAAAAATTAATTGAAAAAAAGGATTAAAGGCAATAATCCATGGAAGTATGTGCTTAGCCTAGTGCTTGATTCAAAATGGGCTACTGTAAAGCTTTTAAAACCTCAGGTCCACACAGGGTTCAAAATTGAGGAGTGTCACAAATTCTTATTTTCCTTTCCTGTAAACTCTGGCTGAACATATTGGTTTTTTTTTTTTTTTTTAAAGTGTGTTTGTTTCTAACCAGGAATTTGGGAATGGTTCCCCTGACCTTTTGTTCAGTGATGACGTTAGGACAATGTGATGTTCTGAAAAGTTAAGAGATACAACTAAGAAGTGCTTTCTCTCTTATTTCTCAAGGCTTTTACAAACTTAAAATCTGAGTGAGAAATCTAAACTGGGAGAATTAAAGTCTTGGGCTGAAAGGGAGATTTTTACTTATAATCATTCAAAATTTATGAATGCTATATTTCCTTGGGGGTAAATATATGTAAAGCCGCATAAGTCCATTAAAATAATGGGAAATACTAAATCAGAGAATCAAGAAAGCAAATCGGGGTGCTTGGCCCTGGAGGGAAGGGTAACCTGGCAATTACAATTATGTGGAAAGTTTTCCTATAGCCAGTTATTTATTTCCTTTTTTCACAAATTCTACTTTATGAAATGAGAGACTGGAAAAACATAGCAGAAAAATATCCAGAGAGAGCGTAAGGGTCAAAAACAACAATGGGAAAAGTAATGTGCTTGTGGGATTTGGGTTCCTCCGCCCACTTCTGCTTGCCTGCTAGGAATATTATTGTTTCCTCTCACCGTCACAGAACAATGCTCTGCTCTTAGCAAGGACAGTGTTTCCACAGCCCTCATTGTCTATTCCTCGGGTGAAACATAACTTAGAGAAAAACTGTGCTAATTGAGCAAGTAGTAAAGGATCGATTCCAATCAAGTGCCGGTTGCATCTGTGCTGAAATGAAGCTAGTTTTGAAATCTGCCTGTTACCAACCATTATTGAGTTCTGGATGGAAATATCAGAAATTTCCCTGGATACCGATTAGACTGCTCTTTTAAAACCATCACTATCACCCTGACCCAGCTCCTGCCCCTGTGGCTAAATTCACTTTGAGTAATATCCATTTTTTTTCTAACGCTCTCATTCTGGGGTACAGATACAGATAACACAACTCACACATATAGCAGTGTACATTGAAAACTCAGGCCATCCATTTTTAAATTATATTAAAATCCTAGCCACTGGTGGTACATTTTAAATCACTGAAACAGCCATATGTAAGCTTGATGTCTGCTGCTTATGTATGATCTGCTTCCCTTGGGTTGGTCTCTTGCCTCCCAGCTGCCAAATACATCTCTGGAGAGTTCCTCAATGTCCCAGCCAGTGCATTTTCAGTGGGGCATTCTTTGCCAGGTCCTAAGGAACTGCTATTTGAATAACAATTCAGTAAGGGTCACAAGGTCTTATATATTTTCCCAACAGTTTTTTGTTGTTGTTGTTGTTAGAGACAGTATGGGTTTATAGAATTACCATGTATAAAGTACAGGATTCCCACTCCACCCACCACCACCTTGATTTTGGTATGGAACATTGGTTACACTTGTTGAAAGCACTTTTTTGTGATTATACTATTTTTTAAAAGTAGTTAATTTGTTACAATTTATGAAAGATTATTAATATGGTCTTGTTAACTATTGTCCATAGTTTACATTAGGTTTATTTTTTCCATAAGCCTCTTTATTATTAATACCTTGTAATACTGTCATACACTTGTTATATTCATAAAAGAACATTCTTGTACTTTTTATTAACTATAGTCTTTCCTCTACAATGTGCTTCACTGTGTGTTGTACGGTCCTATGTTTTATCCTGCAATTTTTATTCTAGTAACATATACATCCTTAAGTTTCCCCTTTTAATCACATTCACCTACATGGTTCCGTGCTATTGGCTACCCTCACAGTAATGTGCTACCATCACCACCATCCCTTTCCAAACCTTTACCATTAGCCTGTGGAGAAAAATCTGTACAAGTTAAACATCAGCTCTCCATTCCCTAACCCCAACCTATTTCATGGTAACCTGTATTCTAGAGTCTAACTCCATGAGTTTGCCAAATATCATTAGTTCAATAACAGTGAAATCATACAATTCTTTTGTTCTGGTTTATTTCGCTCAATGTAATATCCTCAGGATTCCTACATGTTGTCACATATATCAGGACTTTATTCCTTTTTGCAGTTAAATAATATTCTGTCATAGGCACATACCACATTTTGTGTATCTGTTCATTGGTTCATGGGCATTTAGGATGCTTCCATCTTTTGGCAATTTTGAATAATGCTGCTATGAACATTGGTGTGCAAATAATCTGTTTGTGTCCCTGCTTTCAATTCTTTTGGGTATATACTTAGTAGTGGGATTGCAGGGTCATATGGTAGTCCTATACTTAGCTTCCCAAGGAACCTCCAAACTGCTTCCACACCAGCTGCACCATTTTACATTCCCACCAGTAGTAACTAAGTGTTCCTATTCCTCCATATCTTCTCCAACACTTGTAGTTTTCTATTTTTATTTTTTTTTAAATAATGACCATTCTAGTAGGTATGAAATGGTATCTCATTGTGGTTATAATTTGCATTTCCCTACTAGCTAATGACTTTGATGCTCCTCTCCCATTGTGTAGGGTTGTGGCTAAGAATCTGCTAACTAGCTGGGGACTACATTTCCCATCCTCTTTTTCTCTAGTCAGGGCAATATGCTTGTTCTCACCAAGGGAATAAGAGGAAGTGATGTGGTCTTTTATGGGCTAGAATGTTTGAAAGCAAGTATGACATCTCTAGCTTCTCTCTTCCTCAGCTTTTGGCTGGAGTTTAATTAGGTATCAAGAGTGACTTTGGAGGAAGCATGGATCCTTGCATGACTAAGCAGTAGGACCCTCCTATTCAAACTAGTCATACCATTTGTGGACTTTTTATGAGTAAGAAATAAATTCCTATAATATTATGCCATTGAAAGTATTGGGTTTTTCTTATAGCAATTGAAGTTAACTAATGTAGTGGCATGAGGACCAGAAAGGAGAGAGAGAGAAATAGAGAGAGAGCATTTAGAAATTGTAATAGATTTAGAAAACATCATGCCATTCAAGATTTACTAGGTGTTTTGGTTTACTAATGCTGCCAGAATGCATTATACGAGAAATGGAATGGCTTTTATAGAGAGGATTTATTAAGTTACAAATTCACACAGATCTAAGGTCACAAAAATGTTCAAACTAAGGTATCCAGAGAAAGATGCCTTGACTCAAAAGAAAGGCCGATATCTGTCACATGGGAAGACACATGACTGTCTGCAGCTTCTCCTGGCTTCTGGTTTCAGATGACTTTCTCAGCCCCTGTGGATCCTTCAGACTTCTGGCTTGCTTAGCATCTCATAGGAAAGCACATGGTGATGCCTGCTGGGCTCTGCATCTCCAAATATCTGTGCCTAGGCATCTGCTCTCTCTTTAGGCCCTCCAAGCATCTCCATATGTCTGCTTCTTTATCTCTTCTGAACCCTTTCCCTCTCTTTGAGTTCTCTAAAAGACTATAGTAAACTAATTAGGGCCCACCTTGAATGCGGAGTCACATATCCATCTAATCAAAAGATCATGCCCACAATTGGATATGTTACATCTTCATGGAAGCAATTTAATCATAGTTTTCACCCTAAACAATAGATTTTCCCACACAAGATTGGATTAGGAAGAACAACATGGCTTTTCTGGGGTACATAACCGTTTTAAACTAGCATACTAGGTTATGTGGAAGTAACCAATAATGCCAAACTTTCAGATGCTTACAACTAAACTTTATTTCTTACTCCCAACCATTGCAGTTCTGCTGCAGCTCTTCATCTTTATTCCAGATAATGGGCTGTCAGAGAAAAGCCTGTCTCTGATGCATCACCAAATAATAGTTGCAAAGGAAACAGATAACATGGTGAACTACAAGTTGGCTATTTAAAATTTCTGCCCAGAGAAGACACTTGTCACTTCAACTCTTATTTATTTTTTTTTCTGCCAAATGAAATCACATGGTTATAGCCTGAATTCACAGGGTGGTAATGGCACCCTGTACTCCAGGGCAGGGACAGGATGTTAGAAAAGGGCATGGCATCAGATCTGGGTAGAAAGTACTGCACAAAGATCTGGAGTTAATACAGATTACAGGATGATTCAGAGAAGGAATCATATTTGAGTGAAGTTTCTGAGAAAGAGTTTTAAAGGTTGATAATCAGTGGACATGAGGGCTAGGGAAATGTAAGAGTATAAGGAGATTTCCAAGTTAGGGGACTGATTAAATGGCATGATGCCTTCATTCTAATCTTGTCATAGTCCGGATGCTCTGAGCTATCAAGTACTTTCATTCCAAAACATTTAGCAATCAATAAAAAGCCTTAAATCAGCGCAGCTAATGGAACTTTGTATATAGTGCTCAGGACTGTTACCATAACTCCCTTCCATACATGTATAAGTTTATAATCCACTAAATTCACCCATAATAGATTCCTATTATGTGAAATTTAGATGAGAGAGCTCAGTCAGCCTCCTTGTCCACATCTCAGCCCCATCTTCCAAATGCAAAGAGACATAAATGCAATTCTTCAACCTTCTAATGCTCATCTGGAAAAATATTCTGAACTAATTCTACAGCTGCTTGTCTCTTTCTACCATCCCACCCTCACATTTAACTTAACTTCCTAATTACTGCAATCATTACTCCAAAACTATAAAATACAGGGATAAAAGTAAGATTTTGATGGGGTGGCAGGGGAAGTTATGTAAATGAATGAAGTCTTGACCCTGGGAAGTGCACAGTCTCTGCAGAACATCTAGAGTTGGGCATGGGAACAACTTGAACTGGGTGCAGATAAACCCAAGTGGATATACAACAAAGAGTACGGAGGATGGGATGGAGTTGTTGGGGGTGGGGGTGGGGGGTCATGGCAATGCCCCCATCTCAGTGAAATAATGAAGTGGTAAGTAGGATCTTCTGCTGAACTAGGAGAATGAGGTGGGTAGGGTGCTAGTGAACTGCCTTAGGGAGTTCAAAAGATGGCTGATTAGTAACAAGTAAAGTAATTTCTAAACAGCATTGAAGCAAAAATGGGTTTGTTGTGCTGTTCAGTTATGTCATCTTTACCAGTGTATTTGACAAGCCAGAAGGCAAAAATTTAGTGATGGGTCAAGCTCTTATTGCAGAAGAATCAGCATTTTCTGTTCACGCTTCAGCAGTGACTTCAGGGGTGGTATATAACCCTCCACCCACCAAGAAAGGAAAACGTTATCTAGCTGTATCTGTTTGGAATTTGTGAAATTTCCAATTCCAGTGACAGAAAACTCCAGTCAAACTAACTTAAATAATAAAGGTAGTTTATTGGTTTAAAATAATAGGATACAGGATAGCTAGCCTAACCTCACAGGGTTTGGTGGATTAAGTACATTAATACATGTGAAGCACTTAGAACAGTATCTGGCACATAGTGAGTGCTGGGAAAGAAATTTTGTGTCTCATTATTGACATCTGGAAGCCATTTGCTTCCATTGCTCTACTCTGCCTGATATGGTGTCTGCTACTTCTGTATACAATGGGAGAAGAAAGCTGAATTCTGGTGTCAGAAGCGTTTGGAACCATCTTTCTCAAACCTCTCCTCACAACTTATTAGACTGAATAGGATTACCTGTCCATTCCAGAATCAGTTTTTCTGCCCAGAGTGTGGCCAACTGGTGATAAGCCTAGGCCTGGGCTACCTACGCTGATCCCTGTGGTTGTTGGGGAGTGGGAGGTGGGATTAGCCTGAATATAGGGGTCCACGCCTAGCGATGGGTGTGGGATTAATTGCCGTGATCCCCTTGTGTGCCTGCGGTGTGGGAGTTGTGGAATAGACGTTAGAGAGGCAGCCACAGCACCCTACATAATAGCCAGTCATTCAAAAAGAATAGAGAAACAAATATTCTATTATTGAACAGATTGATTCAATTGTCATGAACTGGAAATAGCCTAAGCAGCCAGGACTTGCTCTATTGGTACTGTCAGAAAAAAACTGTCTTAAGATCAACAACAACTTAAGCCAATGTAATCATTTTTGGCAGGAACCCTTCAATATAGCATTTCTTTCCATATTCAGTAAGCCTATATAACAAGCCAACTCATTAGTTATATAGGAATATATTTCACAACTAACACATTTCCCCATTTGTAACTCTTTATCAGTTATGAGATGCAGTACTGATCTGGAGAATATCAGTACTTTTTTGATACTGATATCTTTTGAGAAATATAAAAGAAAAGAAGAAGAAATGCTATATTAAATATACACAAAAATCCCAATTTCACCAGCTTTTAAGAACATATATTTTAGCTCTGGGTAATTAGAGGATTATTGTGGAATTGTCAAAGGTGATTGGTAATAATGCCCAGAAATTTCCCAGAAAAAAATCATCATGGCCTTGAGATAGCCCAGAAAACTGCTGTGTGCAAATCCAGAACTGTTATCACGTAGTCCCTTGATCCACCTCTACTTTGATTACTTTTTCTATAATTCCCTTCTGTATTTATTTATTTTTGTAAACCATCTCTCTTTTTGTTAATGTGAAAGGCTATAAGGGAAAGGAACGAGGGTTAAAAAGAAGAGAGGGAGGGACAGAGGGAGAGAGGAGGGAAATCAGGAATGAAGGAAGGAACTAAATTGATGTGCACATGCAGGATTGTTTTCCTGAGTGTTTTCTATCCCAAGTCCTAGCAATTTTGGCTCTTGAGTATCTCCTGAATTTTTCTGCTTCTCCTGTTGACTCTGTTAAAGTTCTATTCCTCATCTGTCTCTCTCTCACCCTTCAGTTCCTGACACAGCCTACCATGGATCCCTTTGCCTCCAGTCTTCCTTTCTTCCACTCCGTTTCCCCAGGGTAGTCAGCCAGAACAACCACTCAAAAAATACTCAACAGTTGGTCTCATTTTCCTGTTTAAAATCCTCTACTGGCTTGCCATTGCTCTTCAGATAAAGCAAAGGTTCTGATGTGAGCCACAAGGCCCCTTCAGAGTCTCTCCACTCCCAAATCTAGTCTTTCTAGGATCCATCCACTCTGAACTTCTTTCAGCCCCTCAAAAGCCCCACACTCTTTTTTCTCTGATTAGTACATCCTCCTCCTCCCTAGACCTTTGTCCCCCTCCAGAGATTAGTTTCCCCTTAAAGTGACAGCAAAGCTGATGCTACCTCCTGGAAGTCCCCCAATGCAGACACTGTTGGGATAAGCATGCCATGCCCCAAGATACTTTTCATCTCCAGTGACAAATTGTTTGTAAGCACCCATGTTTCCTACTTGCCCATATTTTCTATACTCCTGGAATCTCCTTGAGGGCAGGAACTCTGCCCATTCCAGGATCTGGCTCAGTGTCTGACGCTGAAGGGACTCCACATAGATACTGAGTGACTGTACCATTTACTTCCCATCCGAGAAATGCTTGCAACCTAATTGGACCAAACCATCTCACCTCTAGAATATATCCCTTCTTAATGATTCTTCTTGAGGTTATATTAACATTTACTATTTCTTTCCCTTTCATTCATCCCAAATTATACTAGGGAGAGGCAAAAGAATTATCTCAGCCAAGCTTGACTTAATCACCCACAGTTATGGAGTGATTAAGGAGCTTTCTGAATCTTCCTGCATACCCCTTGGTCTAGAATTTGTTTTGTCTCCAACAAGGCTCCCCTGAGAACTGTGCATCCATGTGAGAAAGCAGTGACTTTGTAGGCAGGAAGGGAGGTAGGAGAGAGTCTTTCATATAAACTAATTTGATAGGTTCCAATCCTGAAGGAACCAAGAATGGTGGAAGGAATAAAGGGAAAGAAGGCAGAGAGTAAAGGGGCACCACAGATTACATCTCATCTCAGATTTTGTAAAGGAGATTGTGGTTATGAGCTATTCTCAGTTTATGAAAACCGTTTAATCTTCTTTCTTTAGGGTTTTTGTGCTCACTGAGATCAAACTAAGCTAATTCATCAAGTCTTCAGGACTAGGAATCATCCCCTGAGATAGACATGGAAGGAAGAAAGGGCTTGCCCAATATTGGAACTCCCACTAAAAGGATGAACTCAGGCTCTCACTTTGCTTCAGTAGAGCCCCAGTATCATTGTCTCCTGCCGCCTTCACCTTAACTTCGGAAAGCCAGACTGCCCTGATAATTGGAGTGCTATGTGTTTCCTTTGGTGTGCGATGTGCTCTCAGGTCTGTAACTGGTCCCTGCTGTGCTCCCAGAAGACACCTCAAGAAAGAGAGCAGTGCTCTGGAGGGGCTCCATGAGTCTTTCAGCTGTATACAAAAGGCCCTTAGGTTTACAGGCCTAGGACATTTTGTTTGTGTACAGTTAGCCTATTTGTTCAGTCATGGACGCCTGCCTGCTTCATCATTTCCATAGAAGCATGCTTCGTATTTCATATCATTCACAGATTTGGGAACCCTAGTTTAGAAAAAAATGGACTGATGTGAATAAAATATGAGTACAACATTAAGGCACTAACAACACTCCTAAATGGTACACTTTTTTTCCTTGTTTTTTTTAAATTTGTTAATCTTAGGTCTGGAGTTCAAACTCTGCCCCACAATGCCAAGGCCCACTACAACTACGCCAATTTCCTGAAGGACAGAGGTCGAGACAGGGAAGCCATCTCCCACTACAGAGCGGCCCTCAAGTGAGTGCGCTGTGCCGGCTGCCAGGCTCCCAGACCGCTGCTGGTCTGACTGGTCTCCTCTGACTGTGTGGCATGTTTCCTTGTTCCTCTTGACAGTGAACTTGTCCTTGGTAGTTCGTGGACTCTGAGTCTTTTGGCTCAGTGTTTATGTCTGTTACAAACGAGGTAACTCTACCTTTGCTCTAACTCTTGGCGACTCCTTATAAAAGTTTCCATTTGCACACATTAAGCAATGAAGCAGCACACAGATGACAACATACATGCATGTCAACAGGAGGTGGTGACTGAAAATACACCGGTAAGTTCTCAGGACATTTATCCCAATAAATTGTTAATGACGTGTATGTGAAAAATTCTAGACCTCCCACTGTCTGAAAGAATTTTATATGAAGACCTTTGCATTATTGTAATGAATTACCCTGATAGTTGTATAAAATAGAAAGGAAATGAAAAGAGTCTTGATTATCTGGTTGGGAATATGAGACATATTTAAAGCATGTATACATGTTGATATTTAATATGTTTATATTTTAAATAAACAGCTCTGGGGGTACAAGGATAGTTCTGTGGTAGAATTCTCACCTGCCATGTGGGAGACTCTGGTTCGATTTCCCACCCATGCACTTCCCCAAAACAAGCAAAGAAAGAAAGACAAAACTAACAAACAAAAATTTCAACAAATGGTGCTGCAATAACAGGATACTCACATGGAAAAGAGTGAAATGTGACCCCCGTCATACAGCATACAAATAAGTAATAAGCAAGCAGCTCTGACACTCTTTTTATATTCTATCACTTGAAGAAAGTACATCAAAAATGCCTTTTGATATGACTTTAAGGGGAAACCAAATATTTACATTCTGTATTATGAACAGCAGTCCATACTGCTCTTATACACTCTTTTATCACAATTCTGACTTTCAAGATGGTCTTCTCTAAAAGGTCCCAGATAATAAGTATATTTTACCTTGACCGTGTAGATATCTGATAAACAAACATAGCCTCCCAGTCTCTGAAGTAAGCAAGATGTAGCAAGGTGAATCCTCTTCTGTACTCAATACTGTGGGGCTCACAGAAGCCTTAAGAGTTTTTCATCCCTCACAGATTGGTCTGCATATGGTTGAATTTTCTGATCCTGTTCCACCTTTCGTATTGCTTAGACACATATACCAATCAAATCATACATTTCGCTAAAGCTCCTACCAGTATTCTCTCAATGCTCAGTTTGAAATCTTCATTCTTGGATTAGCGGTCATGTTTTTTTTTTAATTATCCTTTTGAACAATGCTTTGTACAAACGGATTGTTCATTAATTACAGTCTTTTAAACTTTAGGATCCTGTTACTTAACATTCAACATGGTCAACATGGTTAAATTCAAAACTATATACATCAGGTTAGCTATCAAACACTTTTCCAAAGATTATGAGAAATTTAAGTCCCAAAGGAAAGATTATAACAAAGCTTTTTATTAAGGAATAGTTTTCATTGAAGACTAAAATATTGTTTTTAAGATTTATTAAAGAATCATTTTCTTTCCTTAGAAGGCAGTTTACCAAAATGTTCACAAAACTTACCTCTGGTTGGTGAGATTGCAGTTTATTTTAACTATTTTCTTGCATGTTCCAGATGCTTCACAATAAATATATATACCTTTTGAGTAAGGAAATGTCATTTTGAATAAGGCATACTCTTTCAAGAGCACATATAAGGTGTATTTTGGATTTAATAATTAATTTGTATTTGTGATTTTAGATGGTATTCTTGAAGGGAAAGGATAGCAGGAAGTTTATCTAAAAATTATTGATTGGAAGGAAGTGCCATCATTATATTTTAAAAATTGGTTTCATTCTAACAGGCTGTTTTCTGTAAGGTACAAACAGAAAAATAAGGCAGGCCTTAAGGAACAACTTGAGGCAAAGTTATAAATTAAGTAAAACTCACTGGCAGTTGATTTTACAGAATTACAGTAGCTAGTTGAGTATTTCCACTTCTTTCCAGAAAAACAATAACTATAAATGTTTACTTCAGCAACTGTATTTGTGGAAGAAATATGTCCCTTGAGGAATGGGGTGAAAATTAAAGCTACAAATAAGCTTCATAGTAATTAGTAAAATATTTTATCCTCTCAGACCAGGCTCAGATCCCTTGCTGGTTATAAGTATCTTCGTTTTTGTGTGGATGAGACTGTGGTGAATTTTCAACAGATGTGATTGTTTTTTGTAATAACAGGTCACTCTATCTGTGAACCAGGACTGTTCATCATTTTGATGATTATTTACCCTAGGTGACTGGAAGATTGCCCCGATTTTGATATTGTGGTTTTTTTGTGGAAGTTGCTGGGACAGGAATTCCAACCCCTCCTCACTGCTCCACACCTCCTTTAACTTCAGAAGACCTAATGTTTTCCATCTCTGTGCACAGTGAGAATGAGAATGATTAGGGAAATACAGGGTTAAAGGTGCTATTATCTGAAATCAGTTCCAACAATTACCCATTACTGTTATAATGACTGTATAGATCCCAAAGGTAATAGTGAAATTAAGTCATTAGTGATGTATCCATAACAATCTCTTTTTGGCTGCCCTACAATTCTAAAAATAGCCCTGTTAAATTGGTAATTATATATGACATGAATATTGTTTCTGTTAAACTTTATTTTGTTTTTTAAATGTTGCAGAAGTGCTATTGACCTCTCCCCGACTTCTGGCACAGCTCATCTATTATATTCCTATAGTGCAGGGAAAATCTCCCCTGGAAAATGTCATAGCAAAGGTTGTGGGTTCAATTTAAGACCCAGATCATCAAATAAAACTGTGAGAACCCTTTCCTTAAATCATCAACATACATGAGTTTCAGCTTTGCTTTACTGAGGCATAGCTATCACGTTTGTTCCTATTGGGGGTGCTATAAAACGTGGGATTATGTAGGAAAATCAGAAGAACCCTTGTAGATCTTCCACATGCCACCAAAGATTTCTGAACATTCCTGTACCCTTACCCTGGGTAAGGTTTCCACTATTCCACCACATATGACGGGGTTAGAATGTCCAGAGACCGTCTTGCAACTCAGCGCTTCCTACACAAGAATTCTCAAGAAATGCCCCTTCCGGTTAGCTTCTGCACTAATATAGTGCAGAGGATGTGCTCTCTGAATGCACACTTGATCAGCAGTTGGTTGATTAGTTTTAAATGGGGAATCATAAAACAAATTTTTCAGAATTTGACCATTTTGTTTTATCCTAAAATTCCAATTGTACAGCCATTCACCGATCTCATGCCAATCCATGCCCTTTTGTTTGAGTACAAGTGTATTGATTAGAATTTGCAAAAACCCACATGCATAATGCATTGCTATGGTTATTAATTTTTTTAAATTTTAAGGTGGAATAAAGCTTAAATATAGTTGCAAAGGAATTTGACTATACTCTCTGAGATTTTTCTGTTTGTACTCCAGTGTTTTACAATTATCTCACCCACATTTAATTCAACAGAAATTTTTGAGCAAATTTATTTTTTGAGTATTTCCAAAGTATTATTTTTCATAGAAATAACTCTTATGCTCATATTTTATCGATTTTCAAAATATTTAATTATATTATGCAATAGCAGTACAAACGAGAACTGGAATAAATTAGCTAATAAACACAGTTGACTCTTACCAGTCATGTCACTGAACTCATGAGAGCAGGATGGCCCAGACTTAGAGGGAAAGCTTATTATATTGTAAATATCTGCCAGTTTGTTTTACAGAGAATAGAAAACATCTGGACATCCAGAGACATAATTGAGAAGAGACTGCTTAAGAATGTTCACTATAGACAATGAAGTCACAGAATCTGTGTTTCATCTTCTAATATTAAACTCCCTGTATGGCTGAATGGGCTGGTCATTGATAATCCCAAAGCTGGAAATGAGAATAAATTTCACCTTTGTCCAAGTCTCTCTACTGTCAGCAGCAAATTGTCCCATGTTCCACTGAACATTTGCTTACCTAGATGCTCCATTCCTCCCATACATTCCAATATATCCCTGCCATACACACTACTCTAAGATTTGCTGATATATCCCATCTGTTTGGAGATTGGCCATTTTGCAGGATCCATCCTGATAAAAGGACAGTGATAGTCACCCAGACATTTCCTTTTCATAGATATAGTTTCAGCACAAAATATACAGTAAATCATCTAAGATTTATACCCTCCATACCCACTGGTAATTAGATTAAACAGAAAATGCATTTCCCTGCTCTGAGAGAGACCCAAGTGTGCTTGGGTAGACATTGGACTCATAGAGTACCCTTGTCTTCTCCTAATATATCTACTATTGATATATTAAATAGAATATATTTTCTCCTAATATATCTACTATTGATATATTAAATAGAAAATCTGAAAGGAAAGAAAACTGTGCTCAAAGGAATTCGAAGTCCCTGACCATGCTTTTTTCTGCTGACATGGTCAAAAGGGAAAGCATATGTTTTTAATGCTCCTGTACAAAGGAAATCTCCATTCACTTTTTAATTGGCTATCACATGGGAAAGGATGGGACTGAATTCCTTTGGATGCCATTTGTTTAATGCATAAAACAGAGACCTATCATGACAATAATGCCCTGTGATATAATTCTTTATATTCCCCTCATGTGGAAAACTAGAACTCTATGAGGGATTCCATTAGACTGCTATAAATGTATATGGATAAAAGGAAGTAATAAAAGAATGAGTATCGAAGAAAAGCCATGTATTAGAGTCTAATGGAATCTAGCCATGTCTAATTAACGTCCTCTTCATTGATAACCTGAGTACATTAAAAGGATTGTTTTATTATGATTCCTTTGAAAAATGCTGTCTGTAAAACTGGTAGAGTTTGAACATTAAAAAAAGATCAGGAGTCACTTCTTTACTCTTCCTATTTTGTATGAACATTTAAAATAACTCTTAGGACCACAAGTGGCCTTGGATACCAGTTGCCATGTATTTTTGGAAAGAATTAAAATTCTAGTGCCATTTGTTGCAAAATTTAACACATGGAGATGGCTTCTTCTGCCAGTGTGGTATTTCCACTTATCAAATCTAAATATTCTTTCCAGTATCGCAAGTAAACACTTGAAATTATTTTTGCCTCCTTTGTTGTTGAAATTACATTCTCACTATATACATAACAGTCAGAATGTAACATATATATGTGTTGGGTTAATTAACTCTGGCAGTTTTATTCATTAAATTCAAGAAATTAAACATGATTGAGGAAAAACACCTAGAATTTTAGTCAGATGTGTCCATACTTGTAAGCTGAATTTCAAAATGAAAGCCCTATGATTTTTATTCTAAAAGATTTCTCTCTGTCTTTTTTCCTGCCTTATACCACCTTGCATTTCAAAAGTGCTTAGAGATGGTGCCCCAGGAAACAGAATCCCAGGCAGAGATTGCATGCAGGAAGTTTATTAGTGCCCTCAGGAAAGCCAGTGAAGGAAGCCAGGGAAGCACACAGTGAGAGAAGTTGAGCTACATCGCAGTTCCAGCCAAGAACTCTACTGGTCCCATAGGAAGCATGGCAGCTGGGATGACCCTTCACAGTTGTCAGGAATGAGGGGAGAGCTTGGGTCTTGATACTCCCTTATCAATCAGACATTGCCCCCATGGAGGGAACGCAACCGTGGGTGAGAAAAAGCCCCGGGTAGGCACTCAGCTGTGAGCAATCAGTGGCCTACACTCCTGGCAGCTGTAAGCAATAGCCCACACACACGCCTCAAACTTGAAGGGGAGTGGACTCGGGAGCATGGTAGCATGTACTACACCAGCTTCATGTATGATTTCCCACATAAGCGTGCACTACACCAGCTTCATGTATGATTTCCCACATTAGCAAATATGAAGTTTTAACCAAATATCATTTAGATTTCCTGTTAAAATGAGAATAATGATGATGAAATCCTCATAGGATTGTGAGGATTTCAAGATAATTCATAGAAAAGGTTGTGATCAATGTCTCATTGCCTGGCAATGAGAAACTCTCCATAAATGGTATAAGATATCCAGAATTTGATCACTTCTCTCCATTTCCACTACCGTTCACCTCTAACCCAGATTACTGCAGTAGCCTCCTGATTGGTCTCTCCAACTTCAGCTGTGCCCCCTCCCACATAGGTCTGTTCTTAACACAACAGTCACAGGAAAGTTTCTTTCATAGCAATCCAGTGCTCAGAACCCTCCATTGGCTCTCATCTCACTCACGGTGAAAGTTAAAGCCTGTGACGGGCTGTATGCCCTGCATGATCTGGCTCCCTGTTCCCGCTCGGACCTCCCTGGAACTGTTGTTCTTGCTCCCTCAAGTCCAACCACATTGGGATCCACGCACACGCCAGTCACATCATATTCCAGTTTCAGGAACTTTGTCCAGTTTCAGGGTTGCCCTTCTACCCCCATCCCCATTATCTAAGTGGCTGACTCCCTCCTTCCTGCAGGACTCCACAAACACATCACTTCGCAATGAGACTTTCCTGACCACCCTACTTAAAAGTGCAGCAGCTTCCAGCATACCCTGTCCCTCTTCTTTGCTTCATTTTGCTCCACTGCATTCATCAACCTCTAACAAACTTCCTTATTGTTTTAATTGTCTGTCTCCCTCTACTAGAAAGTAAGCTCCTGGAGAGCAGACATTTTTGTCCTTATCCCCATGCATGACAGTGCCAAATGCATCGCACTTTGTAAATATTTGTTGAATGATGAATACTAGATATAATTCCCTCTTATTATTTTTTAAAGTATGTGAATTATATGAAATTTCTTGAAAATGCTGAGGTACAGTATAAAAACTAAAAGCAATCTTAGCAAAGCTCCTCAATTATATCAAATATATAAATTTATCTGCCTCCAAACCTGTCTTTTCTTCCTCTCTCTTGTCAAGATTTTCTTCCTTAAGGCTAATCCCCTCTCTTGGGCTGAGAATGACGTTGTTTCCAACTTCTCCCCAATCTCATTTATAACTCTTTCTTTAAAACCTTTACTCTCTTTTACTGGCACTTTCTCTTTAGTATTTAATATTCATAAGTATCTTCTATCATTAAATAGACATATAAACAAGCCTCTCTGTATATCTTGTTCTTCTTTCATTTCTCTTTTTCACCTTGCAGATGTCAAAATTTTCCAAAGAGCTGCAGTGTCTTCTTTCTTATTTCCCTCTCACTTCTCACCTATCTGCAGTCTGGTTTCACCTCCTCCTGCACCACTCTCTTGGAGGTCACCGGCAACCTCCATGTGGAGAAATCCAATGGACTCTAAAAGGACATTAAATGACTTGACTCTCAGCAGCATTTGATTTTGTTGACCACTAATTCCACTTAAAGCTAATTCTTTTCTTAGTTTCCATGACACTACACTGTTTTGGTTTTACTTCAGTTCTAGACTTACCTCCCTCTACCAAACCCTTAATAGAGTACTCAGGTTTCTCTCCTAGGCATTCTTCTCTTCTCAATCTTGCTTTATTCATAAGGTATCTCTTTAGTGCCAAAGGCTTCAGTTAACATCTTTGTGCAATTAATTCTCAACTCTATATTTTCACCCCATATCTT
Organism: Tamandua tetradactyla; assembly: GCF_023851605.1. Classification (NCBI taxonomy): domain Eukaryota; kingdom Metazoa; phylum Chordata; class Mammalia; order Pilosa; family Myrmecophagidae; genus Tamandua; species Tamandua tetradactyla. The sequence goes on along the minus strand of NC_135333.1, from coordinate 92,884,278 downwards.
TCCCCTGCATAGCAGAGCCATCTGCCCAGCTGATTAATAGACATATTGCCCTCTGTACCTCAAATTTAAGATATCTAAAACTAAACTGAGCATCTTCTCTCTAAAACCTACTCCTTGTCCTTTATTTTCCTCATATCAGTTCTATACGTCAGCCCAGAGTAAAATGTTTTCAGTTGTCTGGGTTTTATTTTCCTTTTCTTTCTCTCTTTGGAATGCTCTCCTCCTCTTATTATGACTTCTATTCAGTCTTTCCCCAACCATTACCAACCCTCCTAGATAAGCATTATCTCTTCTGGAGAGACCTCAGGGAGTGCCTTAACCCCCATTCCCCAGTGTTCTTCCCACATGCTCCTGTCATCCCATGCTCCCCTCTCTTCCAACCCTGTCACAATGGAGTGAAATAAATTGGTTTTCTTCTCTCTCTCTTCCACCACATGAGCTTCTTGAGAATGGGGACAGTGCTCTTTTCCCTCTGTGTGCCTTGCATGTAGGTGAGGGCCTGACACTTTGTAAATTCTTAATAATTATCTATTGGAAGAAAGACTGAAGGAATATGAAGCCCTAAAATTTCCACCACAGCACCCTTAGAGGCAGAGGACATTTTGGTAGGAATAAGGAATATTTCTCAGTGGGAGAGCTGTTGGCTCTTCATTGTATGCCAGAGGTGCCTACAATCACTATAACATCAGAAATGTTTAGAACAACCCCCACATTTCTAAATCCCCCTAGAGAGGCAGTTTTACCATGGTCTCAGAGTCACTGGGCTAAGTCTTGGCCCCCTGTAGTGCACGGGCCTTTACAGTGATGAGACTAAGAGAAGCCAAGAGATCTAAGCTTCTCATTGAAAGTATTCCATTGTACATATCCCAGAACTGTTCTACTGAAGGTCAGGGGACAAAAGCTTGGCAAAAAAATATATACATCTTTACTTGAAATAGTTGAGGGTATTGAATTATTGATGTCATTGAATTATTGTTCCACATGTCCTAAATAATACCCAATCTCAGATAAAAACAGCTGTTGATATGTTTTATGGATTTTGAGTCCTGAGAACTTGAGGCACAGTTCCATACATGGGCCCTAGATGAGAGCAGTCTGAGTCCTAGACTGTGGCCAGAAGACTGCCTATCTCAGAATTCATGGTGGTGCTTAAAAATTCAAATACCTGGGTGCTACCCCATACCCACTGCTTGACAGTCTCTAAGAGTGAGGTTCTAGGATATTTCAACCAGCTTTCCAGATTTATTCTATTTTACTTTATTTTTTGCGCCACCTTTCAGAATCCCCGGCCCAGCCATATTCTCTGTATGAACTGGGGACACCCTGAGCCTGGCCCTTTGCTTACTGAAAGGAAAAATGTCAGAGGTAGTTAATTTAGCGGTTAACTTTTAGAAAGGTACCTGTGACGTTTCAGACCTACATGGGACATTGAAGAAATCTAGTGGAGCTACAGAATAGTCAATGAGGTTTTCTATACAATCTAACTTGTGATAAAACTGTTCCACTTGGCTAGGGTGTTTGCCAGTGTCTGTGTGCCGGTGAATAAGTACAGACAGGATGCATCTTCTATGTACTAGTGCTAGGCATTTCACAGAGAATTATAATTTGGTGATTGAAATGTCACAAAGCCAGATCTTTTTCAAAGATGTCTTAATTTCCTGTTGCTCATATACAAAGATAGATGCATAAATAATTTTTTTTTGCTTGATTCTCTTATCATTCTGTATTTTCCATGCATGAATATTTCAGAATTCAAGGTTTCAGTAAGCATTATAAATGGCTATTCTGTCTAGGCAGGCTTCCTGCAAATTACCCCTGTGCTGTCCAAATTCCTAAGGTGAGTACTCGGGCTATCTTACCACCACCACCACTCTACTCTCCACCCAGGATCACCTTATGTGGCAGTTATTAACCAGAAATTTGAACACACTTTCCCTGCCCATGACTGTCTTAATCCGATAACAAGAATACTAAGCATGCTGAATTTCACAAAGCATGCTGATCTGTCACACAGAAGCCACCCAGGAATTTGAATCTCCTTATAACCCTAGATGTAGCTTTTTAAATTGAGCATATATGGAATTTTGTTTAGTGTTGAGCATACTGGAAGAGCTGGAAGAAGTCTGCTCTGTTACCTATGAGGATCATTTGCTTTGGATCACAAAGGATTGGCAGGTTTCAGAGTGAGTGTTTGACAAAGAACATTTCTACATTCTTAAAATGGAGAGGGTCACTTGCCCTTCACATCTGAGAACCCACAATGTAGGAGAAACAGATGGATACAAGGTGATTTACGTGTTCATGGGTTAGCAATGAGGAAATAATGGATGCCATTTTGACTGATGGGAGCAAGTCAAAGGCCATCGATGGCAGCGAGGAAAAAGATTTTTCAGAGAATGAGAAATCTATATGAGAGAAGGCAAGCTGGCTGCTTCAGCCTTGCATGAGTTCATTACGTCAAGGGAGAGAGCCCAAAACATTAAATGTATGAAGTGTAACATGTGGGATGGTGGGTATTTTTATACCTGCCATCTCCTTAGTTCAAATAAAAGCTCAATGAGCTATGTTATTGTCCCAGTTTTTACAGAGAAAGCAACTAAAGCACACATTTAATTAAAAATCACACAGAAAGTCACAGTCAGAAAAATCACACATGGCTGACTCCAAGGCCAGTTCTTTTTCTACTTCACCAAAGAATTCTCCAATTCTGCCAGAAAAAAAGAAAGTTCACTGTGATCACCCCCAAGCCTCTGAGAAAAGGTTAAACTATGGTCACAATTTTCTTTTCAAAAGAGCAGAGAAGGATTTCATTTAATAAAATCCCAACCTCTAGCACTTAAAGGGTAAATCATCAGGGTTCAGGAAAATTCCACTATTTAAAATGACTCATTTCCTGAGGGCATCAGAAAACCGTGGTTTTACTCTAAGTTGACTTGGGAATTCAACTGGGTGGAGTCCTTCCTGATCATTCCTGGAGGTCACCCTTTGTGAGAGGTCAAACAATTTATTTAGACCTTCATTGGAAAATGTGTCACATTTCCCAAAATTACACAAGAGTTTTTTGTCCAAGGTTATCTGTTATGAATTGAAAGGCGTACAATGCAAATACAAAGTGACAATATATTTACTTGGTATTGATAACAATTTGAAAGAAAGCAAATCAGCAAAACTTTCTTTGTTATACCTGGTGCAATTAGATGGCATGGTATCTCAAATGTTATAACATGAAGGAGCCCAGCACTTAAGAAATGGCAAAGGCTAAGATGGTTGGGAATGTGCTGCTGACTCCTGGAATGAAGTTCACTTTGGATATTTTTTAGTTCAAAGAAAATCAGGTTCTATGGTTGAATTTTTCCTCAGTCATGTTTTTCTCTTGGATTATTTTTTCTCCATGGGAAATAGAAAATAAACATCTGACCTTAGCATATTTAGACTCAAATAAATTAATGTGTGGAATGAAAATCAGACAAATAAATCAGGGTGTGTATATTCCGAAAGGAAATTTCAAACTGGAACACAAAATGCAATGTTACATTAACAATGAAATGCCTCAGAAAGAATTTAAGCAATGAAAATCTGACAGCGTCCTTAGCTTTTGAACAGATTGTACAAAACATACAATAAATGACTGAAATAAAATATAAAACTAAAACTTATTCATCTATATTTGATTAATAGTCTTTGAACCTTTAGTTGAGGTTAAAATTTAAGAACAGTAGATCAGAACACATTTTAGTTTCCAAGGCTACTTAAATCAAATACCATAAAATGGGTTGGGTTTAAACAATGGGATTTTTTTTCTTGAGATACGTTAATACCTTTAAATCAGCATTCCTTAGTCTTAATGAATGTATGTTTAGTATTACGTGCAAACACAATTCCTCTTAACATACAGAGCTTTAAATGATGTGTAACTTCTCTTCCTAAAGAACATTTACCTGAGGTAGTAATTTCTGAGCATCCTTAATTTCCAATGCCCCTGTTATTTTGACCATGGCTGCCACATCTCAGAAGTGATCTCACCTCCATAGCACTCCAGAAATGAAGCCTGAGGAGCTTGCATTCAAGAGAGGAGCTGGCCGCTGAAGTCAGACTAACAGAGGGGATGCCCAGCACAGATACTGAAGGATGATTTGGCCAAACTCAGATTGTGTGTCCATGACAGGGGAAGAGGGAGAGGTTCCCAGCTAGAATGTACAGTTACATATTTGAATGAAGGACCAATATAGGCTGTTTGAGAATTGGATCACCTTCCACATGCGTAATGTACGTCCTGGTTTGATGGCTCTGAAGGCCACTGCTACAATGAAGGTCTTTGCTAAAACAGAAATAGCCACAGAAAATACGACTCCAAAGAATATTTGTCTCAGGATACAGGTGACTGCATTAGGCTGACCAATAAAAGTTATAGAGGAGAAATATCCCTTAAGAGCAAGAGAAGGATCAAAGGAGGAGAAGTTGTATCAGAGAAGACAGAATTTAACAAATGAGTATGACTACTAAATCATTGTATTGATATTTCTTTTTAGTCTCCAGTGTTTTAGAGCAGCTGGAAGGAAACACCTGAAATGGTGGAGCTGTAACCCGTATCATACATCAGTATTTGTTCTAAGACTACTTGTTAAAATATACTTTGAATTTATTGCTTTTTTGTATATATATTTCACAATAAAATATGTTAAAAAGTATTCTATCCAGACTATTAGGAAAGGGGAAAAAAAAAGTTAAGGAGGAGAGAAAGCCAAACATTAAGGACACGAGATGGACATAACTGAGATTTTGGTTATTTGCTTTGACAGTGGATGTGCCTTGATATCAAATAAATACCCTAAAGTCAGAGTAGTGAGAAAAGAGAAAATAATGGCCAGAAAGACCAGAACAATTCCTAGAGAATCGTCATGAGACAAAACGTCACAACTTTTGAGAGGTATCGATCTCTCTTCTTTTTCAGATAATGGTCGTCAGGACATTTGATACATTGATCCACGTCTGTTTTATTTGCAAACTCCCCATCTGGGCAGGGAGCACAAGCAAAACAACCAAATGTTTTCCCTTCTTGAGTTGCTTTTCTGAATCTAAGTGGACACCTTTGACAGCAAACAACAGAAGGAGTCTTCTTGCGGTCTTTACCCCACTTTATCTGTTCGTCATTTAAGGAATTTATTAGCTTATAGCTTCAAGGCCGAGACAGTGTCCAAATCAAGGCATCGTCAAGGCAGTGCTTTCATCTTGGAAACAGGCTGCAAACAATCCTTGGCTCCTCTGCCACACGGCAAGGCATATGGTGGCATCTGCCGGTCTCTTCTTTTCGGGGTTTTATTCCTTTCAGCTTCCTGCTTCAGTGGCTCTCTTTCTCTCTCTCTCTCTCTCTCTCTCTCTCTCTCTCTCCCTCTCTCCCTCCCTCCCTCCCTCCCTCTCTGTATTCATTCTATTTATAAAGGATTCCATTAAGAGAATCAAGATCTATCCTGAATGAGGTGGGTCACACCTTAACTAAAGAAACCTCATCAAAAGGTCCTACTTACAATGAGTTTAAACCCACAGGAATGGATTAGATTTAAGGACATGCTTTTCTGGGGTGCAATACAGCTTCAAAACACCACAATATGTATATACATCTCATACATAGTGTTGTTGATTCTAAATAGCATTCATAATCTGTGCCTTTCAGAGATATCATTTTGTGGGGGAGAAGACAAGTTTTTCCAGTTGACTAAATATCTTAGTAGCCAAGTATTGAGTATTGAATTTATTTTATTTCTATCATTGACTAGCTCCTAAAACATTGTGGTTGAATGGATTGGCCAAAGAAACAAAAAAGAAACAGAATTTTTCTCATGAAGCTTTAATTTGTAGGTATAATTAATTATTTGCTGAAAATTGAATGACTCATGTATTATTTGGGAAAATAAATTTACAGGAACCATCTGCTTTCTTAGCACTTAAAAATACAAGTGCTTCTAAGACATTTATTTTTTCCTAATTTATTTTTTACTTAATTTATCCTGACCTCCCTTTCCTCAACTATAAAACAGTAAAATAATAATTTTACTTAAAGAGCTATGAAGAATAAATGAAATAATGTATGAGAAAGTTCTCTATGAAATATAAAGTCTCATTAACACAATCATTGGTCCTTTTGGACCCATTTTCTTTTGTTTTTGGCTTCTATTTTTTACTTAGGCTGCTCTTCCCTCCCTTAATTCTACTTAAGGAGATTGCCACAGGGTAAAAATTGAGAACCCCTAAATGCTCAAATGTATGTTGTGTTTATCAAGAAACAAAATTTTCTGAAACTTGGGGAAAGAAATCTTTTCTTCAGCCCATATAAGTACATCTCTATACCTATATTACTTTTATAAAGAGAGAAAAAAGTTTTCTTATACCTGAGAATTATTTGACATATAACACATGTCCTGTAATAAGTTTTAAAATTTTAACTTAAAGAAATGTAAATAATAATAAATAGCAAGTGAGTCCTCATAAACAATATAAATGTTAAATGAAACTATGAGAAAGAAAATACAGTGACTATTTACAGTTGTCTTTAAAATTGATCCTGAAAATGACCACGCTGCTCCAGTTCAAGTGAAGCTTTTGCTGAGCTTTTTTTTTTTCAGAAGGGGAAGGGAGTAATTACTAATAGGACTTTTGTAAAACATACCTGTAGAAGACAGACTCAAAATGTGCTTAATTTATTCTGACAACCAATGTGGCAGTACACACATCTCTTAAATTATTCATCTTTCCAACAGAAAATTCCCCTTCTGGGGACTTCAGGATTGATTTAGGCTCAATCCAGTTCAAATAGTAGTTTTTTTAAAAAAGTAAACACTAAAAATAAATTTTGTACTTGCATTAAGTCTACAATAACTGGGAAAAGTATGCTTTATAAAGTATCTTCCTCTATATAAAAATAAGACTAAAAAGGGATTTTTTTTCCTGACCTGATTGTTGAATAATCCTTTGAATGAAATTCATCTTTATTTCATAAATAATGCAATACTTGCATGTGATTAGGTGAAGCTCAAAGTAATTTTTTACCTAATCGGATTCCCAGAATTTTCCAGTGCTGGAGAATAGAATCAGTAAATTACTGTAAGTATCAGCAGTCCCCTTTCTTGATGGCTTGAGGTCTCCAGCACAGAGCCTTTTCTGTGACCACTGCTGGCCTTGAAGTTCTCTCCTCCTCAGCTTCATGGTTCTGCAGCTGCAGACACATTCCCAGAGCACAATGGATATCAAATGCCTTTTCTCTCAGAGTCTTCTATTTGTTTCTCTTTATTTTCCTTCTCACTGTTTGCTTCTATTTTTGAGAGTCCAAGGTAGACTTATATTCTGCTTCTGATTAGAAAAAGAAGAAGAAGAGAAAAACATTTCTCTGATGAGTGAACTTGACATGTACGTGACTACTTATTTAAATGGCAATGGGATTGTGAGTGAATCTAAAATCAAAGAAGGTGGGCTGAGAACCAGTTGTATAGAACCAGCTGTATTATATTGCAGACAGGCATTTTAATAGTTGAGCTCATTGCAGAAGCTGTTCCCTAGTTAGTGCTTTCACTCAGATGTTTATTTCAAAGGCTCTAAGTCTAAGGAAGTAAAAAAAGAATGATTAAGAAATGACCTGCTCTGAGATGAAAGAATGCAAATGTCCCAGTTCTGCATCCTTTCCATCAAGGATATGATGGGCATAAAGTTCAGTGTGGACACCCCTTAAATCTTTTGGAGGTCAAATAGCTTTGCTCAAAATCACAAACAAGAATAAAATTAAAAAAAAAACATAAAAAACTTCTTTAAAAGAATTTGAGACCTGTGCTCTCTGTCAGCACTTTTAAAGTAGTTCTTAGACACATGCTGCCCAAGGGACTTTCTAAGTATGGACTGAATGGTCTAGTACAGGGGCGTATTTTGCTTCTCATCATAACTCTAACATTCTCTAAGGGTATCTCCAAGAGAGGACCAAGGACTTAGCATCCCTCGGTTCCTGCCCACAGTGAGGTTGGCTCTTAAAGGGGCTAATACCAGAGTCACTGTCTTTGCTGACTATAAGTGATCAGAGGTAAGCAAAAAGCACATATGCCAGCTTAGAGTATTCTCTTTATTCCATCATCCTCTTATAATATATCTCTCCAAACAGCCTCCAAAGCAGATTGTGAATAATTAGAGCATTGGGAGGATGTAATATTTATCTGAAATTTTTCTATCCCTTGTCAGTCGAGGAACATTACCCAGGATGTCTCCCTGGAAATACTAGTTCTGAGGAGTATACAGAGCTGGCCTGTAAGGGAATAGAGAAGGGAAGCTTTTTATGGTCAAATGAATTTTAGGAAATGCTGGACTAAGCAAAGTTTTAAAAACTGCTGTAACTTGATTTCATTGGCCTTTTAATAGGAATTCCTTCTGTCCCCAAATTAAATTGATCTTCTTAGGAGGTATAGAAAAGGGTGGCAAGCATGGCATTTCATTGTCAAGAGACTAGATTAGCACAGGTTCTGTTTTTATTATTTAGGCATTATCTTGTGTAAATAGCTCCAAAGGCTCATACAAAATACTTTGGGTGACAAAAAGGAAGAATATTTAGTAGATTGCTAAATTTGTCCACTCTAAATGCAAATTATGTAGCTGCATTGATTTGGCTTCTTGCTTGTTTTTTTCCCCACACAAACACAGGCAACTGATTTTTTTTTTTTCAGTAGTTATACATTCATTCTCAAAGATCAGGGCTATTGAATTACAGTTCTACAACTTCAGGTAGTTCCTTCTGATAATTCTAAAGCACTGGGCACTAAAAGAAACAACTATATAATTATTTTTTAGTCACAGTCATTTGTTACATCCTAATTTCTCAGTTATACCTCCTTCCTCTCTGATTTTTCTCTCAATCTCCAGGGTTATCTGGGCAATGAACATTTTAAATTCTTCATCCTGGAAAGGGGTATTGGCATTATGGAGTAGAGGAAAGAATCTGGTTGTTGTTTTTGGAGAGACTAGTACCTCTGGGTTTCAGGATTTAAAACTTTCATTGAGACTTAGATGGAGACCAGGGCACTCCCTAGGGTTTTCAGGAATACTGTTGGTTGGGGCATGGCATACTGTGTTAGTTTGAAATATCTGACTACTGCTTGCATAAGAGTAACCTTCAGAATGACCTCTCGACTCCATTTGAAATCTCTTAGCCACTTGTTTTAGTTTGCTGAAGCTGCCAGAAGGCCACACACCAGAGATGGATCAGCTTTTAATAGGGGGATTTATTTAGTTAAAAATGTATGGTTCTTTAGAGGAAAGGCAGCTGGCTTTCATCTGAGTTTTTCTGTCACATGGGAAGGCACATAGCAACATCTGCTGGCCCTCTCTCCTGGCTTCTGGGTTCCAACAGCTTTCCCCAGGGCAATTCCTTTCTGCATCTCCAAATATCTGAGCTGAGCTGCCACTGCTGAGATGAGGTTTACTGAGCTACTTGGGCTGTTCTGTCTTGAGCTCCCACCTGACCTCTCTCTGGTGAGGCTCCAGCTAATTGAATTAAAGGTCACTCATTGTGGAAGACACTCCCCTTAGCCTGCCGCAGATGGAATCATCCATAGATGAATTTCATATACTAGTGATTCAAGTTCACAGCAACAGAACTGGGCACCAACACCTGTTCAAGTTGACACCTGAACCTAACTACCACACCACTGAAACTTTATTTTGTTCCATTTTTTCCCACTTTTGGATCTGTTCAATCCCACAATGCCAGGGCTAGGCTTATCCCTGGGAGTCATATCCTATGTTGCCAGGGAGAATTGCACCCAGTAGTCACATCCCACGTGGCAGAGATGGGGGCGGAGGGGGGTAGTCCTGAGTTTATTTGTGGAGTTGTCTTAAAGAGAGAGACAACAAAAGAGACTCTCTGGGGGTGACTCAGGCATAATTACACACAGGCCTAGCTTCACCATTACAGAAATAAGTTTCATAAGGGTAAGCCTCAAGATCAACAGCTTGGCTTACTAAATTGGGAGTCCCTAATACCTGAGACTATCAGGAATTCCCCAGGTGGGGAAGTGTAATAGTTTCACTTTTTTCCCCCAGTGCCTCAAGGTGACTACTAAATAATTACACAGTTGTTTCTTTTTAGTGTCTAGTGTTTAGAATAGCCAAAAATACTCTGGAATGTATCCAGTATTACATTGACCTGTACAGAATAATAAGATCTCATTCCCTATTCTTGGATCCATGTAATTAAATTGTTTAAATAAACTGACTAGACAGGTTAAATTAAATAGCATGCTACAGAAAGTTTAAATTTTGGACCAAATAAACATTTCTTCCTTTGGCATCCCACAGAATTTAAAGTTTTAAAATACATACAGTATCATCCTTTATACTGTATTCTGATTTACTTTAGTCTTAATCATGTCCATTTCATTTATATCTCTAATTGAAGTCTGATCTCTTCTTCTGCTTCTTTAATAGTTGCTGTATAGAGGAATGCTGACTTTCAGAGCTGCAGAATTCTAATTCTGAATCTCAGGTATCCCACAGATACCCAATGTTCCAAGGAACTACCAGGTTATACACAAAAAGCACAGCATCTCAGAATTTAGAAAGAACAATTAAAATTGAGGAATAGATGTGATTGCTGTAAGCTAATAATCTAGGAACCTTTACAGTGAGCCTTATTTGAACATTTTGTACTTATAATCATTGTTTACCCAATCTCTGCCCACTTTTGATCCCCTGATAACCTATGCATTCTATTTTAATTCTGTTTGTTCATTATAGTTTCTATTTGTGAGATCATACACTATTTGTCCATTTTTTTCTGGCTTATTTCACTCAACATAATGTCCTCAAGGTTCATTCTCCTAGTTGCATGCTACATGACTTCATTTCTTCCTGCCACCGCTCATTATTCCATCATATTTACTATACACCATATTTTGCCCTTCCATTCATCCATCAGTGTACCCTTAGACCACTTCCATCCATTTGCAAATCGAATAATGCTGCCATATACACTTGTGGGCAAGTTTCTATCCATGTCTTTGCATTCAATTCTCCCAAGTCTTTGTCTAATAATGGAGGTGCAGGATCCTGTGGCAGCCCTGTATTTAGCCTCCGGTGGAACCACCACACTGCCTTACAGAGGGGTTGCACCATTCTACTTTGCTACAGCATAACCGCATTTTTATCCCTACAGTATGATCACATAGTTATGCATTCACCATCGCAATCTATATGAGAACATTTCCTTCCTCTACAAAGGGAGAAGAAGAGAAAAGAAGAAAAAAGAAGTAACAGCAAGAATCCCATAACCCTCCATTTTATCCCCCTCGTTATTGACATTTGGCTTTGGTATATTGCCTTTGTTACAGTTAATGAAAGAACACTACAATGTTACTGTTAACCATAGACCTTAGCTTGCATTAATTGTATCTTTTCCATATACCATTCAATTTTTCAATTGTTCTCCCTCAGGTAAAAAAATTTCTTATGTTCGCACATTTAATCACTATCCTTGTCCACTCTGGGTTTTGCTATGTTAAACAATCCCAGTTTTTAGTCTCTTTCTTTCCTTCTGGTGTTATACATGCCCCTAGCCTTCCTCTTTCAATCATATTCACCTTCAGTTTTTTTTCATTATGCTTACAGTATTGTGTAACCATCACAGATTATTGTGCTATCCATTTCTGGATCTTTACAGTCAATCCTGTTGAATGTTCAATACTCCTTCAGAATCAAGTGCCCAAATCGAGTGCTCTTTTTATCTTCTGATGACCTATGTTCTCAAGTTTAAGTCTCAGAATTTGTTCATTATGATTGGTTCATATTAATGAGGCCATACAGTATTTGTCCTTTTGTTTCTGGCTTATTTCACTCAAAATAATGTCCTCAAGGTTCATCCACATTGTTGCATGCTTCAAGACTTTATTCTGTCTTACAGCTGCATAATATTCCATTGTATGTATATACCACAGTTTGTTTAGCCATTCGTCCATTGGTGGACATTGGGTCTGTTTCAATCTTTTGGCAATCAAGAATAATACCACTATAAATATAAGTGTTCAAAAGTCCATTTGTGTCCCTGCTTTCAGTTCCTCTGAATATATACCTAGTAATGGAATTGCTGGATCATATGGCAATTCTATATTTTGCTCCCTGAGGAACCACCAACTGCCTTCCAGAGTGATTGCATCATTATAAATCCACACTGACAGTGAATGAGTGTACTTATTTCTCCACAACCTCCCCAGCACTTGTAGTTTTCTGTTTTGTTTTTTTCTTATAATGGCCACTCTAATAGGCATGAGATGATATTGTTGTGGTTTTGATTTACATTTCCCTAATTGCTAGTGAAATTGAACATCTTTTCATATGTTTTTGAGCCATGTGTATTTCCTCTTTGGAAAAGTGTATGCCCATGTCTTTTGCCCATTTTAAAATTAGATTGTGTCTTTTGGTTGTTGAGTTGTAGGATCTCTTTCTATATTCTGGATATTAAGCCCTTATCTGATATGTAGTTTCCAAATGTTTTCTCCCATTGCATAGGCTGCCTTTTTCCTTTCCTGAGAAAGTCCTTTGATGCACAAGTGTTCAATTTTGAGAAGATCCACTTTATCTATTTCTTCTTTCATCACTCGTGCTTTGGGTGTAATGTGTAGGAAACCACTTCCTATACCTTTAAAGTATTTCCCTACATTTACTTGTAAAGTTTTATGGTCTTAGCTCTAATGTTTAGGTATTTGGTCCATTTTGAATTACTTTTGTATAGGATGTGAGATAGAGGTCCTCTTTCATTCTTTTGGTTATGGATATCCAGTTCTCCAAGCACCATTTGTTGAAGAGGCTGCTTTGTCCCAGTTAAGTTGACTTCGCCACCTTATCAAAGATCAATTGGCCATAAATGAGAGAGTCCCAGCTCTGCACACTGAATTCAATTCCGTTGGTCAGTACATCTATCTTTATGATGGTCACATACTGTTTTGGCCTCTGTAGCTTCATAATATGTTTTAAAGTCAGATAGTGTAAGACTTCCCATTTCATTTTTCTTTCTCAATCTGTTTTTGGCTATTCAGGCCACCCTGCTCTTCCCAACAAATTTGATTATTAGTTTTTCTATTTCTACAAAATAATCTGTTGGGATTTTAATTGGTTTTGCATTTGTTCTAGTTTGCTAGCTGTCGGAATGCAATATACCAGAAACAGAATGGCTTTTAAAAAGGGGAATTTAACGAGTTGCTAGTTTACAGTTCTAAGGCCAAGAAAATGTCCCAATTAAAACAAGTCTAAAGAAATGTCCAATCAAAGACATCTAGGGAAAGATACCTTGGTTCAAGGAGGCCGATGAAGTTCAGGGTTTCTCTCTCAAGTGAGAAGGCACATGGCGAAGACAGTCAGGGCTTCTCTCTCAGCTGGAAGGGCACATGGCGAACACGGTGTCATCTGCTAGCTTTTTCTCCTGGCTTCCTATTTCATGAAGCTCCCTGGGAGGTGTTTTCCTTCTTCATCTCCAAAGGTCGCCGGCTGGTGAACTCTCTGCTTTGTAGTGTTGCTCTCTCTGAATCTCTCTGAATCTCTCATTCTCCAAAATGTTTCCTCTTTTATAGGACTTCAGAAACTAATCAAGGCCCACTCAAATGGGTGGAGACATGTCATCCCCTAATCCAGTTTAACAACCATTCTTAACTAAATCACATCAACCAGGGAGATGATCTCATTACAGTTTCAAATCTACAGTATTGAATAGGGATTATTCTACCTTATGAAATGGGACTTCTATTAAACATGGCTTTTCTTAGGGGGCACACTTCCTTTCAAACCAGCACAGCATTGAACCTAGAAATCAGTTTGGGTAGAACTGACATCTTAACTATATTTAGTCTTCCAATCCATGAATAGGGTATGTCCTTCCACTTGTTTAGGTCTTCCTTTATTTCTTTTAGCAACATTTTACAGATATCTGTGTATAGGTCTTTTATGTCCTTGGTTAAATTTATTTCTAAATATTTTATTTCTTTGATTGCTACTGTAAATGGAATTGTTTTCTTGATTTCCTCCTAATATTTCTCATTGTTGGTGTATAAAAACACTACTGATTTTTTTGTGCGTTGATCTTGTATCTTGGCACATTGCTGTGCTAGTTTATTAGCTCTAGTTTTACTATAGATTTTTCAGGATTTTCTACATATAGGATGATGTCATCTGCAAACACTGAAAGTTTTATTTCTTCCTTTCAATCTGGGTGCCTTTTATTTCTTTTTCTTGACTAAATGCTCTAGCTAGAACTTCCAGCATAATGTTAAATAAATAACAGTGGTGACAGTGGAGATCCTTGTTTTGTTCCTAATCTTAAAGGGAAAGCTTTTGGTCTTTCCTTATTGAGAATGATGCTAGCTGTGTTTTTTTTTTTTTTTTTTTTACATGGGCAGGCACCGGGAATCGAACCCGGGTCCTCGGGCTTGGCAGGCAAGCATTCTTACCTGCTGAGCCACCATGGCCCGCCTTCTAGCTGTGTTTTTTGTTTTTTGTTTTTTGTTTTTGTTTTTTTTTATAAATTCCCATTATCACGTTGAGGAAATTTCCTTCTATTCCTACCCTTTGAAATGTTTTCATTAAGAAAGAATGCTGAATTTTATCAAATGCCTTTTCTACATCAATCGAGGTGATCATGTGGTTTTCCTCTTTTATTTATTGATGTGGTACATACACTAATTGATTTTCTTGTATAGAACCAGCTTTGTATACCTGGACTAAAAGCCCTTTGGTCATGGTGTATAATTCTTTTAATGTACTGCTGTATTCAATTTTCAAGTAGTTTGTTGAGGATTTTTGCATCTATAGTCATTAAAGAGATTGATCTGTAATTTTCTTTACTTGTAGTATCTTTGCCTGGCTTTGGCATTAGGATGATGTTGACTTCATAGAATGAATTAGGTTGCTTTCTCTCTCTTCAATTTTTTTTTTTTTTTTTTTGATGAGTTTGGTACTAGTTTGGTACTAGTTCTTTCCTGATTGCTTGGTAGAGTTCACATGTGATGCCATCTGGTCCTGGTCTTGTTTTTTTGGAAGTTTTTTGATGACAAATTCAATCTCTTTACTTTTGATTGGTTTGTTGAGGTCTTCTATTTCTTCTTGAGTCAATGTTGGTTGTTCATGCTTTTCTAGGAAGTTTTATATTTCCCCTAAGTTGTCTAGTTTGTTGGCATATAGTTGTTCTAAGTTGTCTAGTTTATTAGCATTATATGCTTTCATTATCTCCTTTATTTCAGTGGAGTCATAAGTTATGTTCCTCATCCCATTTTTTATTTCATTTATTTGTATCCTCTCTCTTTTTTTACTTTGTCAACCTAGCTAAGGGTCCATCAATTTTATTGATTTTCTCAAGGAACAACTTATGGTTTTGTTGAATTTCTCTATTTTTATGTTGCCAATTTCATTTATTTATCCTCTAATCTTTGTTATTTCCTGGGGTTAGTTTGCTATTTTTTCTCTAGTTCCTCCAGATGAGCAGTTAATTCCTCATTTTTACTCCTTCTTCTTTTTTAATATAGGTCCCTCTCAGCACTCTCTTGACTGCAGTGCATAAGTTTTGATATGTTGTATTCTCATTTCATTTGCCTCTAGATATTTACAAGATTTCTCTTGCAATTTCTTCCTTGACCCACTGATTGTTTCAGCATATATTTAGTCCCCATATATCTGTGAATTTTCAAGCATTCTGCCTGTTATTGATATCCAACTTCATTCCTTTAAGATCTGAGAAAATGCTTTGTATAATTTCAGCCTTTTAAAATTTATTGAGATCTGCTTTGTGACCCAATTTGTGGTCTATCTTGGTGAATTATCCATGAGCACTTGAGAAAAAATTATATCTTGCTGTTGTTGGGTACAATGTTCTGTAAATATGTGTTACATCTAGCTCATTTATCATATTATTCAAAATCTCTGTTTCCTTATTAACCCCTTTTCTAGATGCTATTTCTACTGATGAGATTAGTATATTGACATCTCCAAATCTTATTGTAGAGGTGTCTCCTCCTTTCAGTGTTGTCAGTGTTTTCCTCATGCATTTTGGGGCACTCCAGTTTGGCACATAGATATGTATGATTGTTATGTCTTCTTAGTGGATTGTTCATTTTATTATTACATAGTGTCCTTCTTTGTCTCTTTTAATTGTTTTACATTTGAAGTCTAATTTTTCTGATGTTAGTATAGCTATCCCTGCTCTTTTCTGGTTGTTGTTTGCATGAAATATATTTTTCCAGCCTTTCGGTTTTAACCTGTTCTTGTCCTTGGGTCTTAAGTAGACAGCGTATGGATGGATCCTGTTTTGTTGTTGTTGTTTTTATTCATTCTGCTAGTTGATATCTTTTGATTGGAGAGTTTAATCCATTAACATTTAATGTTATTACTGTAAGGGCAGTACTTCCTTCAACCATTTTAAAAAATTTTATCTGTCATATCTTATTTTTTTCTCTCTCTCTTTCCCTGTTAATTACCCTTACTATTTATCTTCATTTCAACACTCTTCTCCAAACCCCTCTCTCCTCTCCTGTCTTATTTGCTTGTAGCATTCCCTTTAGTATATCTTGTAAAGCAGGACTCTTGTTCACAAACTCTCTCAGTGCTTATTTATCTGTAAATATTTTAAACTCTCCCTCATTTTTTTTTTTTTTTTTTTACATGGGCAGGCACCGGAAATCAAACCCAGGTCCTCTGGCATGGCAGACAAGCATCTTTGCCTGCTGAGCCACCATGGCCTGCCCGCCCTCATTTTTGAAGGACAGTTTTGCTGGATATAGAATTTCTTGGTTGGCAGTTTTAGTCCTTCAGTATCTTAAATATATCCTACCACTGCCTTCTCACTCCATGCTTTCTGCGGAAAGACCCACACTTAGTCTTATTGAAATTCCTTTGTATGTGATGAATTACTTTCCTCTTGCTGCTTTCAGAATTCTCTCTTTGACATTTGACGCTCTGTTTAGTAAGTGTATTGGTATTGGTCTGTTTGGATCTATTCTATTTCACATATGCTGTGCTTCTTGGACCTGTAATTTTATGTCTTTCATATGAGTTGGGAAATTATTCAGTGATTATCTCTCCTATTATTCTTTCTGCCCCTTTTCCTTCTCTTCTCATTCTGGGGCACCCATAGCACATATAGTCATGTGCTTCATGTTGTCATTTAGTTCCCTGCTCAAATTTTTCCATTATTTTCCTTATCCATTTTATTTGTCTGAAGAATTTCAGATGTCTGGTTTGCTAGTCACTAATCCTTTCTTCTGCCTCTTCACATCTACTCTTGAATGTCTTCACTGTGTTTTTCATCTCTTCTATTGTAGATTTTATTCTATAAATTTTGCCACTTGTATTTTAAGTTTTGAATTCTTCTGTTTGGTCACTCAGTGTCTTCTTTATATCCTTCATCTCTTTTGCCATATTTTACTTCACTTCATTGATCTGATTTTTTATTTGATTTAGAATATTTGTTTGAATATCTTTAATTAGTTGTTTCAACTCCTGTATCTCAGTTAAGGGGTTAGTTTATTCCTTTTGTTGGGCCATATCTTCGTGCTTCCTGGTATGAGTCGTGAATTTTTTGCTGTTGTCAAGGTAAATGATTTTCCTGCTTAGTTATTCTGGGGGTCACTTTATCTCTTCTGCCAAGGGATTTCTTGTTGGTTGGCTTTGTTTCTATCTCTTTGTCTCTCTAGCCAGTCAGTTTTCTTATTGGCTCAGGCCCTAGGTCTCTCCAAGAAATGCCCATAGTTTTACCTCAGGGATGGGGATAGGCACTGGGCACCACAGCAAGTTCTGTTTCTGGGTAAAAGAAAGTGTGCTGTCTCCCAGGGGTGCTCTGTTTTTCACTGGCCTGCAAGACCTGGGTTTGTTTTAGGGCCTTGCTTTAACAGTTGGGTTACGTATGTTTCTCAGCCAAAACAAAGGTGGGAATTTCCTTGCAAGAGGTCTAGACCAGCTCCTATGGACCTGGGATATGTTCTGGAAAGTCTCTTGCAAAGCCTTTCAATTCTCTTGCACTTTCTGGCCCACCCCAGCAGATGGTGATGTTTGGTAACTTAATTGTCCTCAGAAACTGCTTTTGGAGCCCAGGTTGTGTCTGACTGGACCAGGCTGGAACTGTTGGGTTGCTGTGTTCTCACTTTGCCAGCCAAAGTCTGGTTCAGTGTGAAGCTGTATCCCCCACTTTACCTATGGCAGAGGACTCCCCCAGCCATCCTAGTGTTCAGCCAAACCCCAGACAGGGATCAGGTCACCTGCTGCTTTTCCCTCAGTGGTGGGGAAAAGACTTTTGGTGAGGGAAGGACTTTTACCTAGGGCTGGTCCACATTTTCTCAGACTCCTTGTCCCTCTCTGACCGGGGCCTTGAAATGTCCTCCCCATATCCCAAATCTCCTATCAGTGGGGGTGTCTCACTGCTGTGAGAGAATTTATATTCTGTTTCTCCAGTGGGAGGAGTCCCAGCTGCTGTTTCTGTGTCGCTCACACAGTGTGTGAGACCTAGTACTGGGGAGGGGAGAGGATGACTGGTCTGAGACAGAAGTTTCCTACCTGATATTTTTCTCTTTCTTCAATTTGGCATCAGTGGGGTCCTTCTCTAATCTGTACCTTCCTCCAGAGTCCTGAACAATTCAAAATTGACCCCTTTTTATGTTTAATTTCTAAGAAAAGATTTTCAGTACTATTTATATTACCATGTTGGTAACATCACCTCCTTCTTTAAGTTTTGAATCAAGGAAGCGAATCAGTTCCCTTCTTCCTTAATCAAGACAAATTTGATTTACTGATATATACTCAGCCCTCCTTTTCCTTTCCATTTGAACATTATGAATCTTTTTTTTTTTACTTCACTGTGTATTATTTATTATTTATTTTTAAGGTTCTGTTAGAATTTCCGTTCTGCAAATTATGTCAGGTCATGTGGAGCTGAATGGCAGTAGGAGAGGGAAATGAAATAATATGGAAAAAGCAAGTCAAGATGGGGAGCCGTTTTGGAGATTGTATCAGTCAGGGCTCTCCAGAAAAACAGAACCAACAAGAACAACGAATGTGTATATATGTAGATGTGCATATATAATGTATATTTCAATATAAATATATGTATGTTTTAAGGAATTGGCTCTTGCCAAGGAATCGGAGCCACTGGGACTTCAATCTAGTTCTAGGTCTGGAAGCAAAGGAGGGTGGTGTGGGTGGGTCCAAAGAAGAGTCAGCAGTATCTTGCAATCACCTTCCACAGGGGAGACTAATACAGGTCGGTCTGGCAAAGCAGGGTTAACCTCCTCAGAGGGGGGTGCAAGGGTGGCTTCCTTGGGAGAGACCATAACAGATTCATCCAGTAAAGCAGGTATAGCCTCCTCTGATAGCAGTAGAAGGGCTGCTTTTACTGGCAAGGAAGACACTGCAGAGTTTAGGGGTTCACTGTCCCCAGCTTCACCAGGATCTACCCAAATGCCACCTTTACAATTCTCTTGTTCCTTCTGAATTAAGGCCCTCAGACACCATGTAAGATTAGGAAGTCACTATTTGTTGTATTTCAGCCACTCACAGGTTAAGACTCTGGGTTTCATTTTCAGAAATCTCAACTGTGCAGCTACAGGAGAAAAGGTTTCTTTCAAAGCCTTTTCACTTCATTTATGTGGCACTTGAACTGGGTATTTGAAACTCTTAGCACCTCCTTTTCTTTCACCACTTTCTACATATATTAGGAGCAACTAGTTAATCTCATTATCCTCATTAATATTCTGATTAAAATGTGTGATTAAAATGTTCCAAGATGTCAAATACGTGGTCACCCAAAACCTTTCCTTTTATAGGTATTTCAGTAGGAACATCCAATAGTGGTATTTTGCTTGTCCCCATTGCCTCATATATATCATAGACTGTCAGTAAGCTCTTTATTATTGGAAATGTAATCAAATAGTGTCTTTAAATCTAATCATATTAAAGAACCAATTCCAAAATATCAGAACCACATCAAAAAAACCTCTTCCTTAAAGTTCTCTTTTTCTAGAACTCTCAGCACCAAAATCTGTATCAGGGCTCTCCAGAGAAATGGAATCAATAGGATATGTGTATGTTGTATGTAACATATTTACTTTAAGGAAATGGCTCACACAGCTGTGGGGCTGGCAAGCCCAAGATCCATAGGGCAGGTCAGTAAACTGGAAATTCCAGTAAGAGTGGTGTTGAAGTCTTGAGTCTGAAATCCATAGGAGAAGCTGTGAGTTGGAAATTCAGAAGGAAGTTGATTTTGTAGCCTTGAGGCAAAATTTCTTCTTTTTGAACTCACAGTTCTTTGCTCTTAAGGCCTCCAAATGATTGGATTAGGTCTGTTCACATTATCAAGGGTCATTTTAATTTAAGGTCAATGGATTATAGATAACTAATCGCATCTACGCAATCCCTCCATGGCAACATCTGGGCCATTATTTGAACAAATGGCTAGACACTGTAACCTAGCCAAGATGACATATAAAATTAACCACCACAGAGATACAGTTTAGTTTTGGGGGAAGACATCCTATGTCATCTGTGCTGGTTTGGAAGGATGAATGTCCCCTAGAAAAGCCATGTTTTAATCTAAATCCCATTTCATAAAAGGCAGAATAATCCCTATTCAATACTGTGTGTTTGAAACTGTGATCAGATCATCTCCCTGGATGATGTGATTTAGTCAAGAGTGGTTGTTAAACTGGATTAGGGGATGACATGTCTCTACACATTTGGGTGGGTCTTGAGAAGTTTCTGGAGTCCTATAAAAGAGGAAACATTTTGGAGAATGAAGGAGATTCAGAGAGAGCAGAAGAGAATGACATAGCCATGAGAAGCAGAGTCCACCAGCTAGCGACCTTTGGAGATGAAGAAGGAAAATGAAGTGGACCAGGGTGCTTCATGAAACAGGAAGCCAGGAAAAGAAGCCAGCAGATGATGCCGTGTCCACCACGTGCCCTTCCAGATGAGGGAGGAACCCTGACCATGTTCCAGATGAGAGAGAAACTGTGACTGTGTTTGCCATGTGCCTTCTCACTTGAGAGAGAAACTCTGAACTTCATCGGCCTTGTTGAACCAACGTATCTTTCCCTGGATGCCTTTGATTGGATATTTCTATAGACTTGTTGTAATTGGGACATTTTCTCGACCTTAGAACTGTAAACTAGCAACTTATTTAAATTCCCCTTTTTAAAAGTCATTCTATTTCTGGTATATTGCATTCTGACAGCTAGCAAACTAGAACAGTCATCCTTTCTCAGTAATGGTGATGTTACAATACTCTAACCTAAAGGTGTTCATATGGATCCCTCATGAAGGAGAGGTTTTACCCAGAATCTTGTGTAAATTGTGGCTACTGTACAGGTCATCAGCAGTCCCACCAGGCCAGAAACTCAGTACTTAAGGCAATGCAGATTTTCTACCAAAGGAAATTGAAAGTATTTATAAGCCGCTAAGTATTAAAGTTATTTAACTCAAGTTGATTTCATACTATTTCAATTCTTGCATGATATGGGGGTTATTTATTTTTATCACTGCATGTCAAATATGTGCTTCCCTACAAAATTTCTATATCCTAGTTGCAAAATTTACAAAGCAGTTTTAAACTGCTATCTTCATTAAGTAAAAAAGAAATTGACAATTAAAGTTTGATACACATATACAGTTAAAATGAAAGAATTCAGGGTTTCATTTTGGTTTTCAAAATTATGGGGCAAAGGACAAGCAAACTTGTGCTCAATGTAGATGTTTTTGAACAGTCATGACTTAATATTTCTAATTTTTCAGGTTGTATCCACGCCATGCCAGTGCCCTGAACAACCTTGGAACACTGACAAGAGACACAGCAGAAGCAAAGATGTACTATCAGAGGGCTCTGCAGCTAAATCCACAGCATAACCGGGCTCTTTTCAATCTCGGAAATCTCCTTAAGTAGGTGGAATGTCTGCCATTGATCAGAGGGCCTTGTAATTTCAAAAAATCCTTTCCTTCTCAACACTCATTTAGTTGAAGCACCATTGCCTCTTTCTGGTGCTTTCAAGCTTTGGGAGGATGTAATATTCATCTGAACTAGTTCTATCCCTGAGCAAAGGGAGTATTCCCAGTACATCTTTCTGGAAATGCAAGTTCTGAGGAATGTTCATAGATGATCCTAAAGGGGTGTGATGGGGAAATAAACCTAGGAAATAGTTAAGCAAAGACAAGTAGATCCTTTATTGTAAGAAGCTAATATTTCTTGTGAATCTTCAAGAAGGAAATATGGTATATGGCATTTCCCAAAGTGAATCTTTTTTTTTTTTTGATAGGGGGTTTTCCAAGATAAGTATTCCATGGATATAGTTTGAGAAAAGCACTGATCTAGGAAAAGCATTGTGCTCGAAAGGTGTAACTAAAAGGCATGACCACATGACCACAACTCATGCCTAGTTTGTACTAACAGTAAGAAGAAAAGTATGATTTGTCTGGAGTTAGTAATGGTAACTCTTGCTCTTGTGAGTAACTCTCAGGAATAATCAGTGATGTCATAGTGTGGTCGTTGTGGAATTTAGCTTCAAAACTTAAAAAAAAAACTATTTGAAAAAATCAAAACGGAAATTAAAAGGTGAAAATGGTTGGAATTAGAGAACCATAATATATTGATCTATGCTTGTGAAGATGCTGATTTACCCACACACTTACTGAGCTCTAGGCTTCTGGAGAGCACATCTGGCTGCCTCACCAATACTTTTGCGGTGATGTTTTTCTTTATTCTTTTCTTCTCTATGACAGGACTGACTTAACTGGGCCATTTATTTAGGATGATGCATCTTCATCACCCTCTATTTATTCCTTCAATTTTGCATATTCACATATATATGGTTCCTTCTTGCTAATATGTTGTTTATGCCTGTTTTTATGTGTCCCCATTTGAACAGAAGATTGATGTGAGTTAATCACAGAACAGTCTAACATGATGTAAAGCGAAAGGTGCCATCCAGGGGCTGAAGCAAGTTTTATGTTGAACGGCTTCCTCCATTCATGTTGGATCACAAAATTGAGGGGACATTATACAAAAATAAATAAATGCCAGAAAATTGCAATTAAATAAAGTAAAAGAAATCAAAGTAAAAATCATTAAAAACTAAGTAACTTAATTTGTAAAATTATATAATTTGTGTCACCATTTGATTAAAGCTGAAAATGAGGACTGTCAGAGATGTGCACACTGACATGGAAACTATTTTAGCACCAGGAGTCTCCCTTTAAAAAATAGAAGCAAATCGAAAGATGTGGGGAAAATGAGTTCTGGCTATTGTAAATATTTACTTACAGGTTGATGTGGTGCTTTCATTTTACTCTGCTATGTTTAAAAGCACTTACTTCTTCATGTGAGATTCTAAGGACTCATTTTTGTAGTTATTGTTCCATCTGTTTATGTCCTACTTAGAGCTCAAATAACTAAATGGCTGGGAAAAAAATCTTGTCGATGTCTTTTTGGGTACCTGGATTACATAGTACTGATTTCAAAAATCCACAGATGAGTACTTTTTTCAAAGAAGCCAGCTTTAATGTTCTGCCTACAAAATGATGTTTCTTGTTAGGAATGTCATCCTGTAGTTAAGGTTATAATGTTATGCTGAATGCGGCCCTACTTGAAAATGATGGCAGAGATTCTTTTAAATTTCATCTAACCAAACCTCAGCAAAAGATGGATAATCTAACCTTCCTTTATCAATCCACACCTTATTGCTGCTATTATCTTGAATTACTAAACATGGGTTAAAAATACAAGAAAAGATCTTAGAGCCTGGCAGTGGCTACTTTTTACAGTAAAAGGGGTTCCTGGATAGCCAGTATAGAATTTTTTCATCTCTTTCTCAGTAAGATCAACTCTGGGTGATCATCCTAACCAGTAACAGTGCATTCTGTTTATATAGGATTTGACAGTTTTCTGAGAGCCTTTTTGTGTGTCTTTTATGAAACAATGAGTATGAGAAGTAGATAGGGAAGGAGAGGAAACTGAGGCTCTGGGAGGTTAAGTGCCTGCACAAAGCCATCCTTGTTTACCGTCTGCTCTTTTGCATTCTGTCACAGAGCAGAGTGCACTACCTCTGTGCAGGTTGTTCTTAGAATACAGTAGATTAAAATAATGGTAATAGTTCGAATTTCTTTAATACTTTCCAGCTTGAAAAGTATTTTTTATACGCATTGTAGTAGTTAGGTTCAGGAGTCAACCTGTCCAGGTGATGGGGCCCTGTTTGTGGACTTAAGTCATCAGCATGTGAAATTCATCTACGGCTGATTCTATCTGTAATCAGATGTAAGGGCAGTGCCTTCCTCAGTGAGGAAGACTTAAAAGGAAGAGTCAGAAGAGAGAGAAGCAGCTCAGGCCCAGAGCTTGGAGATGCAGAAAGGACATGCCCTGGGGAAAGCCGTGGGAACCAGAGGCTCAGGAGAGAGTGCCAGCAGATGTTGCCATGTGCATTCTCATGTGACAGAGGACCTCAGATGAAAGCTAGCTGCCTTTCCTCTGAGAAACGGTAAATTTGTAACTAAATAAATCCCCTTGTTAGAAGCCGATCCATATCTGGTGTCTTATATTCCAGCAGCTTTAGCAAACTAAAACATCCATTATTTAATTTGATCTTTAAAAGCAACTTGTTGTGATAGGTATTATCACCCTCATGTCCATTTTACAAATGGGAAAACCAAGGTTCAGAGATACCATGTGACCCTGGCCCGGACTCTGGTTGGCCCAGGATTGTGTCCATGTCCTTTGACTTCTTGTCCTGTTCACTTTCCATTACGAATGCTGTTCAAATAATACCCTGTTTTAGTTTTTTAAATGCTGCCAAAATGCAATATACCAGAAATGGGTTGGCTTTTAAAAAGGAAATTTATTATGTTACAAATTTACAGTTCTAAGACCATAAAAATGTCCAAACCAAGGCAAGGCATCCAGAGAAATATTCTTTGACTCCAGAAAGAGCCAATGAGATGACATTCAGGGTTTCTCTGTCAATTGGGAAGGCATATGGCAATGTCTGCTGGCTTTCTCTCCAGGCTTCTCCTTTTAAAAGGCTGCTCTGGGGGTGTTTTCCTTCTGCATCTCCAAAGGTCTCTGACTGTGGACTCTGAAGCTTTTTCCAAAATGGTCCCTTCTTAAAGGACTCCAGTAAGCAACCCACCTTGAATGGGTAGAGATACATCTCATGGAAATCACCTAATCAAAAGGTCCCACCCAAAGTTAAGTGGGCCATATCTCCATGGAAACAACTTAATCAAAAACATCCTACCCAACAATATTGAATCAGAATTAAAGAACATGGCTTTTCTGGGGTAGACAACAGTTTCAAACTAGCACACCCTCTAATCCAAATTTATTTAATACTTAACATTTTGATGGCATTCAATTGCCTTTGGGGGGAATGCACCTTGCTAACTCTATCTTTCTAAAGGAAACAGTAAAATTGGTTTACATTTCCCTTTGTTTGCATCCTTGCATGACAGAAAGAGGTGACCCAGAAACTGCAAGACTAATCCATAATCCATATTTAGATAACTCCAATCTTTACTGCTACTTTCCTTAATATATTTCTACAACTGAGTAACAATGGGTCAAAGGTAAAAAGAGCAAAAGAATATTTTAGCTTTGTTTGGACTTGATCCACTATACCATTTAATATTTATACTCTACTTATGTTAGGCAGCTAACTTTTAAAAACTATGCATTTTTGAATATTGCCCTTTTTGTAATCTAGAATTTCTAGATTCTAGAAATTCATTCTAAGAACCTAAGTTTTATCTTTAGATATGAACAGGTTAGATTTGATTATCCCTGAGAAGAAGGCACTATTATTATTCCTATTTTATAAGTGAGGAAACTAAGATTTGGAAATGAGTAATGTGCTAAGGGACCTCAGTGAGGAAATAGAAGACATGAGAATTGAACCTGGATCTGTCTGACCCTGGTACATCCCTAATCACCATCCTTGACTGCCTCCATATGGCCCACCTCAAACCCCGAGATACTCCCTAGCCATAGAGGTATAATGAGAGCCACATATATACTTTTAAATTTTCTAGTAGCCATAGTTTATAAAGTCAAAAGAAACAGATGAAATGAATTTTAATCTATTTTAACCACAATACATTAAAAATTATTATCATTTTAACATGTAATTAACATGAAAAATATTAGTGAAACAGTTCACATTCTTTATTTTCATAGAGTCCTTGAAATCCCTCTATAGCACATCTCATTCATGAACTGGCTACATTTCAAGTGTTCAAAGCCACATGCAGCTACTAGCTGCCGTGATGGTCAGCACAGACTTTTATTGGTGGCCTTCATTTTGACAGAAATATAAGTCTGTCCAGGCCAGAAACTCTAAATAAGATGTGATTCTATCAGAACACCCCAGAAATCATACACCATTGGAGACATATTTCATTTGAATCCTTGGAATCATATGGTAATGTATTAGTCAGGATTCCCCAAAGAAATATATGAATTTCAACAGGATATATATGCATATAAATATCATGAGGTTTTTCATAGGAATTGGCTCACGTGACTGTGGGGATTGGCAAGTCTGAATTTCATGGGGGAGGCCACAACTTAGGAACTTCACTGAAGGTTGTGATGAACTCCCCAGGAGTAGCTGGCTGGCTAAAATAGAGATAGAAATTCTTTTTTCTGACTATTGAAATAATCACCTCTCCCTTGAAGGCCTTCAGCTGACTGGGTGAGACCTCCCTCATTGCCGAAGGCAGTCTCTTTCATTGATAGCATTTGTAATCAGCCATAGACACAATCAACTGTCTATGATTTAAACCTAAACTCTACACTCACAGTAACTATCAGCCTAGGGCTAGTTTGTCCATAATCTAGCCAGGTTGGCAGGAAAGTTAACCATCGCAGGCATTTAGATGACTTTAGGCCTTATCACAGCAGGAGACCTCACTGAGTATTATCCAAACATATTTGATTTCTTTCATGACCTTTTCACTGGACTTTAAAGCTAATCTATTATGATCTGCACAATTATAGTTGAGGGAGTGATAAGGAACAGCGTTCTAAGCCAGTGTTCTCAATTTATGCCAATTACTAGTGGCTTTGCTTAGAAACTAAAATGTGAAAGAAAATAGGCAACATTTGCATAAACTTTTTTTTTCATGCATGTCTTTATTACTCATCTACTCCTACCCTGGATTAAGGGGGTGTCAGTCACAAGGTTTTTACAACCACAAAGTCACAAGATGAAAGCTACATAATTATACAGTCATTATCAAAGTCAAGACTACTGGATTACAGTTTGATAATTTTAAGTATTTCTTTCTAGCTATTCCAATATACTAAAAACTAAAAGCATCCATATAATTATTCAGCAGTCATAATCATTTATTAATCCTAATTTCCCAGTTACACCTCATCCCTTTTACCTGATCTTTCTCTCCATCTTCAGGGATATCTGGGCAATGACCCTTTTAACTTCTTCATGCTGGAAAGGGGTGCTGACCTTATGGGATAGAGGAATATCTATCCTGGTTGATGTTCTTGGAGAGACTGGCACCTCTGGGTTTATCTGGCATAGGAACAATCTGGAGGCCTTAACAATAACATACTAAGTACAACTTTTATAAAGTCGTAAATAGAGCCCAGGGTATTCTTTATTCTTTAGGGTTATCAGGAATAGTGTTGGTTGAGGCCTGGCATACTATGAAAATTTGCAATATCTGGCTGAAGCTTGCATAGGAGTAACCTCCAGAATGACATCTCAGCTCTATTTGAAATCTCTTAGCTGATGAAACTTTATTTTGATTCATTTCTTTTACCCCTTTTGATCAAGGGGCATTCTGAGTCAAACAGTGCCAGGACCATGCTCGTATGTAGGAATCATGTCCCACATTGCCTGGGAGAGTTAATATCCCTGGGAGTCATGTCCCACATAGAGGGAAGGGTAGTGAAGTTCATTTGCAGAGTTTGGCTTAGAGAAAGAGGCTGCATCTCTGTCATAACTCCTCCCTCACATTTGATCCATCTGTCAATATGCAGAGGAATTTGTGCAGTGATCGTTCTGTCTTCTTCATGCTGAAAAGGCATGTTGACATTATGAGATATAGGAATGCAACTGGTTAATGTACTTGGAAAGGCTGATAACTGTGGATTTTAGGGCTTATCTAACAGTAGGAACAATCTCCCCTTAACAGTTCTCCCTCCTCCCAATTATTTACCCCTAGTATTGCTATGGCACTGGTGATGTCTTCCTGTTAAATATAGGCTATAGCATGCAATAGTAGTTTCCCCCCACTCCCCTCTATTATTGACTCTTTGTACGAGATCTATGCCTTTGAAATGGTATAAGCAAAAACTTACTTATATTTGTAGTGTTAATTGGTGAGATACATGGCTCTATATAGCCTCTTTCAGTCATATTCACCTTCAATATGGCAAATTACTTATAAACTACTAATGAACTACCATCAGTTCTGTCCATTCCCACACATTTAAGTTCAGCCTTATTAGGTAACTGTTTACCTATCTGTAGCTTCTGTGTATCTCTAGGTCCCCTAGATTCTACATTAAAAATTTACCTTTATCAGGGTCATATTAGTGAAATCATACAGTGTCTATCCTTTTGTGTCAGGCTTATTTCACTTAGCATTATATCCTCAAGGTTTATCCACATTATCATGTGCTTCAGGATCTCATTTCATCTTATTGATGCATAATATTCCATCGTATTTGTATACCACATTTTGTTTATTCACTCACCTGTTGATGGGGCACTTGAATTGTTTCCATCTTTTGGCAATTGTGAATAATGCCACTATCAATATCTGTATGCAAACATCTGTTTGTGTTACTGCTTTCAGATCTTCTGGATATATACTGAGTAGTGTTATTTCTGGGTCATAGGGAAACTCAATATTTAGTTTTCTGAGGAAATGTCAAACTGTCTTCCACAGCAGCTGTACCATTATACATTCCCACCAGCAGTGAATAAGTGTCCTAATTTCTCCACATCCTGTCCAACATTTGTAGTTTCTTGTTTATTTAATAGCAGCCATTCTTATATGTGTGAGATGATATCATTGTAATTTTTATTTGTCTTTCCCTTATAGCTAATGAAGAGGAACATCTCTTCATGTGCTTTTTAGCCATTGTATCAGCTCTTCGGGAAAATGTATATTCATATCTTTTGTCTATTTTATAATTAAACAACCCATAATTGGGTTGTTTGTTCTTTTGTTGTTGAGTTATATGTTTGCTTTTTATATAATGGATATCAAATCATTATCTGATATGTGGTTTCCAAAGATTTTCCCCCACTGAGTTGGCTGCCTCTTCATCTTTTGAGACAAAGTCCTTTTGAGGCACGGAAGCATTGATTTTTTTTTTTTGCATGGACAGGCACCGGGAATCAAACCCAGGTCTCCGGCATGGCAGGCGAGAACTCTGCCTGCTGAGCCACTGTGGCCCACTCAGAAGCATTGATTTTGAGGAGTTCCCACTTCCTATTTTTTTCTTTCATTGCTTGAGCTTTGTGGATGAAGTTCAAGTAGCTACCTCCTATTACTCAATCTTGAAGATGTTTCCATATATTTTCTTCCAGTTTTATGGTTCTGGCTTATATAGTTAGGTCTTTGATCTACTTTGAATTAATTTTTATATAGGGTGTAAGGTAGGGTTCCTCTTTCATTATTTTGGTTATTGATATTCAGTTTTCCTATGCCCATTTATTGAAAAGACTTTTTCAATAAAAATGGGACCTTTTTGAAGATCAATTGACCATAGATATGGTGGTCTATTTCTGTATTCTTTATTAGATTCATTGGTCAATACTTTTATCTTTGTGCCACTACCAAGCTGTTTTGACCGCTGTGGCTTATAATAAGCTTTAAAGTCAGGAAGTGTTAATCTTCCTGCATCATTCTTCTTTTTTAGAATGTTTTTGGCTATTTGAGTTCTCTTCCCCTTCCTTCCAAATAAATATAACTAGATTTTCCAAGTCTTCAAAATAGGTTGTTGGAACTTTGATTAGTGTTGCATTGAACCTGTAGATCAATTTGGGTAGAATCGACATCTTAATGACATGTCGCCTTCCTATCCATGAGCAGGGAATATTTTTTCACCTATTTACATCTTTGATTTCACTTAGCAGTGTTATGTATTTTGCTGTGTACAGGTCCTTTACATCTCTGGTTAATCTTATTCCTAAATACTTGATTTGTTTAGTTGCTATGTTGAATGGAATTTTTTCCTTAATTGTCTCCCAGGATAGGTGAGTATTTGTGTATAGAAACATCACTGATTTTTGCACATTAATCGTGTTTCCTGCCACTTTGCTAAATTCGTTTATTAACTCAAGTGGCTTTGTCATAGATTGCTCATGGTTTCCAAGTGTAAGATCATGTAGTCTGCAAATAATGAAAGTTTTACTACTTCCTTTCAGATTTGGATGCCTTTTATTTCTTTCCTGGTATGTGCTAAAAGCCACCAACTCTGGGGCTGGAGGTGGGCAGTGTGTACCTCAGTGGAGAACATGCTTGTGGGCCTGATGGGTCTGGTGGTCACCAGGCTCCTGCTTGGGATGATCTTGGGCTGTGGGATCAAGTATTTCAATTGCTCCTGCCCTTAGCCAACCCAGAAAAGCTGGGGGGCCTGTGTGGTTCAGCTCACTTCCTCCAGCAGGTCCCTCTGCCATGCACACCTGAGAGCTCTGGGCCTCCATGGGGCAAGGGAAGTGATAGCAGACCCAACGAGTATCTTTTGCCATCCAATTGCCAGACTGGCTCCACTTGGGTCTCCCCCTTCTCCCAAAAGGAGGGCTCCCCAGTCTCTGCCAAAAACTAGGCATCTACAGCGCCTGAGTCTCAGGTTGGGGAGCAGATACTCTGCTCTGCAAGGTCTCTGTGTATAGGCAGACCGAGTCTGCTGGCTTCCAGGTTCCCAATGGGATCTTCTGACTGCAATGCTGAGGGAAGAGTTCTGCTTCTTCAGAACCCACTCCTTCCTGCTCATCGCCGCTTCCCCAGGTGGAGTCACAACCAAGCACACTCTTTTCATTCTCTCCATCCCAATTTCTCTGCTTTTTCACCCAGGAACTCCCTATATAGTGTAGAAGACTCTCTCTGGTCACATGCACCCTGGAACTGCTGTCTGGGTTGTTTTTTTGTCACTTCACTCATTCCACAAAACATGGGTGAAGTCATCCTATCCTATTTTGCCATTTTCTCAGAAGTTACAACTTCAGTATTTAGTTTTCTGAGGAACTGCCACACTGTCTTCCACAGCAGCTGTACCAATATACATTTCCACCAGCAATGAGTAAGTCTTCCTATTTCTCCACATCCTATCCAACATTTTTAGTGCCCTGTCTATTTAATAGCAGCCATTCTCATATGTGTGAGATGATATCTCATTGTGGTTTTGATTTGCATTTCCTTAATAGCTAATGAAGATGAACATCTTTTCAAGTGATTTTTAGTGATTTGTATTTCTTCTTTGGAAAAATGTCTGTTCCTTTGCCTACTTTATAATTGTTTGTCCTTCTGTTATTGAGTTGTTTAAATTTACTGGTATCAAAGCCTTAAAGAGATATGGTTTCCAAATATTCTCTCCCATTGAGTTAGCTGCCTCTTCACCTTTTTGACAAAGTCCTTGAAGCACAGAAGTTTTCAGTCTTGAGGAGCTCCCATTTATCTATTTTTTTTCTTTTATGCTCATGCTTTGGGTGTATGGTCTAAGAAGCTACCTCCTAGCACTATGTCTTGAAGATGTTTCCGTATATTTTCTTGTAGGAATTTTATGTTACCGGCTCTTATATTTAGGTCTTGATCCACTTTGAGTTAATTTTTGTATAGGGTATGAGGTAGGGTTCCTCCTTCATTCTTTGGATATGAATATCCAGTTCTTCTAGCACCATTTATTGAAAAGACTCTTCTGTCCCAGTTCAATGGACTTGGAGGGCTTGTCAAAAATCAGTTGAGGGTGGCACAATAGTGGCTTAGTGCCACAATTCTTGCCTGCCTTGCTGGAGACCCAGGTTCGATTCCTAAAGCCTGTCCATGCCAAAAAGAAAAAAAAAAAATCAATTGACTATAGATCTGAAGGTCTGTCTCCAAACTCTCAGTTTGATTCCATAGACCAATATGTCTATCTTTCTGCCAGTACCATGCTGTTATGACCACTGTGGCTTTATAAAAGCTTTCGAATCAGAAAGTGCAAGTCCTCCCACTTCATTCTTCTTTTCTTGGATGTTTTTGGCTTTTCGAGGCCTCTTTCTTTTCCAAATAAATTTGATAGCTAGTTTTTTCAAGTCTTCAAAGTAAATTGTTGGAATTTTTATTGGTTTTGCATAAGTCAGTTTGGGTAGAATTGGCATCTTAATGGCTTTCAGCCTTCCTATCCATGAAAACAGAATGTCTTCCCATCTATTTAGGTCTTTGATTTCTTTTAACATACTTTCGCAGTTTTCTGTGTACAGATCCTTTACATCCTAGGTTAAGTTTATTCCTAGAATTGTTTTAGTTGCTATTGGGAATGGAATTTTTTTCTTAATTGCTTCCTCACTTAGTTCATTATTAGTGTATAGAAACAGTACTGATTCTTGCACATTAGTCTTGTATCCTGCCACTTTGCGGAATTTATTAGCTCAGTTAGTTTTGTCGTAGATTTCTCAAGATTTTCCAAATATAGCATCATGTCATGTACAGATAATAAAAGTCTTATTTCTTCCTTTCCTATCTGGATGCCTTTTATTTCCTTTTTCGCCTACTTGCTCCAGCTAGAAGTTCTAGCACAATGTTGAATAATAGCGGTGACAGTGGGCATCCTTTTCTCATTCCCAGTCTTGGGTGCAATAAAATGCACAAATTTTCAGGCTCAGTGTAGTAAGTTTTCACAATTTCATGTACCCTTTATTTTATTTTCTTGTTGTGAGAAATAACATATATACAAAAAAGCAAAAGATTTTAAAGCACACCACAATAATTAGTCATAGAACAGATTTCAGAGTTTGGTATGGCTTACAGTTCTACAATTTTAGTTTTTTTCTTCTATCTACTCTAAGACACTGGAGACTAAAAGAAATATCAATATAGTGATTCAGCAGTCACACTCCTTTGTTAAATCCTGTCTTCTTTGTTATAACTCCACCATCTCCTTTGATCTTTCTCCCAATATTTAGGGGTGTTTGGGCTATGCCCAATCTAACTTTTTCATGGTGCAAATGGCTGCCAATAATATGGGATAGGGTGATAGAACTAGTTGATGTTCTAGAGAGGCCGGCCCCTCTAGGTTTCAGGACTTACCATCTAGACATTGTAGATTTCTGGAAAGTAATCATAGTGCATGGAAACTTTGTAGAATTTCAGATAAAGCCCTTGTGTTCTTTAGGGTTGACAGGAATGGTTTTGGTTGGGGTTTGGCCAACCATGATAAATAGTAAAATCTAGCTGAAGCTTATTTAAGAGTAGCCTCAGAATAGCCTCTCATCTCTATTGGAATTCTTTCAGCCACTGATACCTCATTTGTTACAATTCTTTCCCCCCTCTTTCCCAGGAAGGTATTATCGATTCCAGGGTACCAGGGCCAGGCTCATCCCTGGGAGACCTATCCCACGTGCCAGGGAGACTTTCACCCCTGGACATCATGTCCCACATAGTGGGGAGGGTGATAATTTCACTTTCAGAGCTGGACTTAGAGAGAGGCTACATCCAAGCAATGAAACTGGTCCTCTAGAAGTAACTCTTAGGCATAAGGATAGGTATTCATAACCTCTCTGCTACAGAGATAAGCTTTATAAAAACAAGCCCCAAGATCCAAGTCTTGGCATTTTGGCTTGGGAGTCCCGAATGTTTAAGACCATATCAGGGTTTCCCTCAGTGGTAAATTTTAATAGTTTCATATTTTTTTCTCCCATCCTTCAAGGGACTTTATCAATACTTTTTAATTATCTGCTCAACATATTCTGGAATATATCCAGGCATTACATTAAGCTAAACAGAAGTTGCAAGCTCTCATTCCCATTCTGAGCATCCTGTGGTTGGTTTGATCTATCCAGACAGGTTGAGTCAGATTAGGTGCTACAAAAAATGTAGGTTTTGGACAAAATACACCTCTCTCCCTTAGGTCTCATAGAGTAGGTGAAGTTCTAAAATACAACTAAAAGTTCTAAAATACCTTATCTCTTTGTTCTTAATTACCTTAGTCCTGACCCGATCAGCCTTGTTCTTATCTCTAATTGAAGCCTGATCTCTTTTTCAATTTCTTTAACAGTTGTTGTATATGGCAGTACTGACCTTCAGAACTGCAGAATTCCTACTCTGAGTCTTAGGTGTTACACAGGTGCCCAAAGTTCCAGGGGAATACCAGGTATATATATGCAGCACAGCCTCTCAAAATCTAGAAATAACAATTACAGCTCCAGACTAAATGTGAATGCCATAAGAACTTACAATCTAGGCCCAATTTTCTTATAAATATTTTCTAAAAGAGACCATACAATATTTGCTCTTTTGTTTCTGGCCTATTTTGCATCACATAATGTCCCATAGGTTTATTCACAGCATCACATGCCTCGTGAATTTGTTCCTTTATGTAGCAGCAAAGTATTCAATCATTTGTATACACCATAGTTCACCATTCTACTTCTCAGTCAGTGTATCTTTCAGCCACCTCCATCCACTGGGTATCATGTATAATATCCAAAGTAATCACTCTATATCTCACATTATCCTCACTTAGTGGCATAATCATCAACACTCTCAATTTTAGACCATTTTCATTGCCCCCAAGAGAAAAATAACTGACAAACACACCTCCACCAAATAGAAAATCCAAATCTCCCCTAAGTCTTGTCCCTCCCCAAAAGTATATACCCCTGGTATTGCTCTGGTACTTTTAATGTCTTCTTGTTAAACATAGCTCATAGCATCCAATAGTAGTCCTCCCCCCCATGCCTCATGTATTAGTTAGGGTTCTCTAGAGAAACAGAATCAATGGGGAGCACTCGCAAATATAAAATTTATAAAAGTGTCTCACGTGACCACGGGAACTCAGTCCAAAATCTGCAGGGCAGGCTGTGAAGCCGACGATTCTGATGGAAGGTCTGGATGAACTCCACAGAAGAGGCTCGCCAGTCAGAGCAGTTATTAGATTGAGCATCATTCATTGCAGAAGACACTCTGATTACAAATGGAATCAGCCGTGGATGCAGCTGATGTGATCATGATTTAATTTTATGAAATGTCCTCATTGCAATAGACAGGCCAGCACTTTCCCAACCAGACAAACAGGTACCACCACTTGGCCAAGTTGATACATGAACCTGACCATGACAGTCCACCTCTTGTCAACTTGGCAGCTATATTTATCAACTTAAACTATACCTAATTTCTAGATAAAAAACATTAAAACACACATTTTTTTCCGTTCACCTAATAATACTCAACTGTCCTGCATATAAACGGAAACACATGAACTCTCTCCAGAATAGTGTGCAAGTTCTTGGGTAATATTCTTTCTTAAACTTGATATCTTACAACTTAAATAGTATAACAGGAACAAAACAGCATCACAGTCCTCATTTCTGTAACTGATCATATGGTCATAGTTCATATTTATTACTACCTTCTTCTACTACCCATTCCACATTCCTTTACCCTCAGCCAGCACTTCAGTTGGCTGTGGTTCTTTGCCTGGTGGGATGACCTCAAACCTTCATTCCTGAAGTTTCAGATCCATTGGTAGTCCTGCCTGGGCTGTTGCAGTTTTCCATTGATTTTAATCACAGCATGGTAGTACTAAAAGACGCCCTAGGGGATCTCCTATATTCTAAGAAAACTCTTCTTTACCTCCATTGTATAGTTGCAGTCCTATTTTCCCCTGATAGTCAGAGTCGATCACTCCAGACAATGACGCAATCCCCTTCTTGACTTGTTGATCCAGGGGCATAAGCAGCCCAAAGTGACCAGGTGGCAGTCTTAACTTCCAGTTCAATGGAATCTTTGTTGTTTCTCCTGGTGAAAGCACTCCCCCTTTTGGAACTAAAACCTGTAAACCAGCAGAGCTCAGGGTTACAGGGACAGGAAGCAAAAATTTTCCTAGTGGATCACTGAGGGTAATAGTGAGTGGTGCCACTCCCATTTCCAAGCCTTGGTTCCTGGACCCATGGATCCTGGCTATGGGAGAAACAGCACCATAAAGCAGATGCTGATTCAGAGCATATACAGCTGCCTGGAGAACATTACCCCAGCCTTTCAAGGTATTGCCACCTAGTTGGCACCGTAATTGAGTTTTCAAAAGGCCATTCCACCATTCCATCAATCCAGCTGCTTCTGGATGATGGGGAACATGGTAAGACCAGAGAATTCCATGAGTATGTGCCCATTCCCGCACTTCATTTGCTTGGAAGTTGTTCCTTGATCAGAAGCAATGCTATGTGGAATACCATGACGATGGATAAGGCATTCTGTAAGCTCATGGATGATAGTTTTGGCAGAAGCAATGCATGCAGTGAAAGCAAACCCATATCCAGAGTATGTGTCTATTCCAGTTAGAACGAATTGTTGCCCCTTCCTTGAAGGGAGTGGTCCAATGAAATCAACCTGCCACCATACAGCTGGCTGGTCACCTCGGGGAATGGTGCCATATTGGGGGCTGAGTGTGGGTCTCTGCTGCTGGCAGATTGGGCACTCAGCAGTGACTGTAGCTAAGTCAGCCTTGGTGAGTGGAAGTCCATGTTGCTGAGCCCATACATAACCTCCATCCCTACCATCATGACCATTTTGTTCATGAGCCCATTGGGCAATCACAGGAGATGCTTGGGAAAGAGGCTGACTGGTATCCACAGAACGGGTCATCTTATCCACTTGATTATTAAAACCTTCCTCTGCTGAAATCACCCTCTGTTGCGCATTCACATGGGACACAAATGTGTTCATGTCTTTAGCCCACTCAGAAAGGTCTATCCACATACTTCTTCCCCAGACCTCTTTGTCACCAACTTTCCAATTATGGTCTTTCGAAGTCCCTGACCATGCAGCCAAACCATCAGCAACAGCCCATGAGTCAGTATACAGATGCACCTCTGGCCAGTTTTCCTTCCAAGCAAAATGAACAACTAGGTTCCCTGCTCGAAGTTCTGCCCACTGGGAGGATTTCCCCTCATCACTGTCCTTCAAGGACCCCAGAAAGGGGTTGTAGTACTGCATCTGTCCACTTTCAGGTGGTACCTGCATATCATGCTGAACCATCTGTAAACCAGGCCCGAGTTTTCTCTTCCTCAGTCAGTTCACTATAAGGAACTCCTCAAGAGGCCATAGCTGTGGTCTGGGAAAGAGAAGGTAATGTGGCAGGAGTGGAGACCATGGGCATTTGGGCCACTTCTTCATGTAACTTACTTGTGCCTTCAGGACCTGCTCTGGCCCTATCTCGTATATACCATTTCCATTTTACAATAGAGTGCTGCTGCTCACGCCCAACTTTATGGCTTGGTGGGTCAGACAACACCCAGCTCATGATAGGCAACTCACGTCTCATGGTAACTTGTGGCCCATGGTTAAGCATTCAGTCTCTACTAAGGCCCAGTAGCAGGCCAAAGCTGTTTCTCAAAAGGAGAGTAGTTATCTGCAGCAGATGGTAAGGCTTTGCTCCAAAATCCTAAGGGTCTGCATTGTAATTCTCCTATAGGGGCCTGCCAAAGGCTCCAGACAGCATCTCTATCTGCCACTGACACTTCCAGCACCATTGGATCTGCTGGATCATACGGCCCAAGTGGCAGAGCAGCTTGTACAGTAGCCTGGACCTTTCACAGAGTCTCCTCTTGTACAGGTCCCCACTCAAAATTAGCAGCTTTTCTGGTCACTCGATAAATGGGCTGGAATGCACACCCATATGAGGAATATGTTGTCGCCAAAATCCAAAGAGACCAACTAGGCATTGTGCCTCTCTTTTTGGTCATGGGAGGGATCATATGCAACAACTTATCCTTTGCCTTAGAAGGGATATCTCGACATGCTCCACAAAATGGACACCTAGACCTTTCACTGAGGTGAAAGTTGCCTGGGAAAGAGGCTGACTAGTATCTACAGAACGGGTCATCTTATCCACTTGATTGTTCAAACCTTCCTCTGCTGAAATCACCCCCTGGTAATTATTTTGGTTGGATTTGTCTCCCATCCTCTGACACACAAATGCCTTACCAGTAAGTCTAGAGAAGTTTCTACTTCTTGCTCACTAGGCCCAATCAACATGATATCATCAATATAATGGGCTAGCGTGATGTCTTGTGGGAGGGAAAAATGATCAAGTTCCCTGTGGACAAGATTATGACATGAGACTGGAGAGTTGATATACCCTGAGGTAGGACAGTGAGAGTATATTACTGACCTTGCCAGCTGAAAGCAAACTGTTTCTGGTGGTCCTTACTAATAGCTATTGAGAAAAAAGCATTTGCCAGATCAATAGCTGCATTCCAGGTACCAGGGGATGTATTAATTTGCTCAAGCAATGATACCATATCTGGAACAGCAGCTGCAATTGGAGTTACCACCTGGTTGAGTTTACAATAATCCACTGTCATCCTCCAAGACCCATCT
This sequence comes from Tamandua tetradactyla, assembly GCF_023851605.1. Taxonomy (NCBI): domain Eukaryota; kingdom Metazoa; phylum Chordata; class Mammalia; order Pilosa; family Myrmecophagidae; genus Tamandua; species Tamandua tetradactyla. Next base: position 92,845,698 of record NC_135333.1, on the reverse strand, counting down.
GTTTTCTGCACAGGCCAAATAGGGGAGTTGAATGGGGATGTGGTAGGAATCACCACCCCTGCATCCTTCAAGTCCTTAAGAGTGACAGTGGTCTCTGCAATCCCTCCAGGAATCCGGTATTGCTTCTGATTTACTAGTTTGCTTGGTAGGGGCAGTTCTAGTGGCTTCCACTTGGCCTTTCCCACCATAATAACCCTCACTGCATGAGTTAGAGAGCCAATGTGGGGATTCTGCCAGTTGCTCAGAATGTCTATTCCAATTATACATTCTGGAACTGGGAAAATAACTAGAAAATGGGTCCAGGGGGCCCACTGGACCCACTGTGAGACAGACCTGAGCTAAAACTCCATTGATCACCTGGCCTCCAAAAGCCCCCACTCTGACTGTTGGAGCATAGTGACATTTTGGGCCCCCTGTAATTAATGTCACCTCTGAACCAGTGTCTAATGATCCCCAAAATAGCTGATCATTTCCTTTTCCCCAGTGCACAGTTACCCTGGTAAAAGGCCATCGGTCTCCTTGGGGAAGACTTGGAGGAAGATTAACAGTATAAATTTGTGGCAGTGTAGCAGGGTTCTCCCCCAGAGGGACCTGGCTGCCCCTTCATTCAAGGGACTTTGTTCTGTAAACTGTCTCAAGTCTGGAAATTGATTAAGGGGCTGTGACTCTGTGTTTTTGTAATTCAGGTTAGACTTCTGTTCACTTAACCTAGAACTCTTTTGTTTATACAGCTCGAACAAGAATTTAGTAGACTGCCCTTCTATTGTATTTCTAGGTACCCCATGATATACTAGTCAATGCCACAAATTTCTGCGAGTCATATAATTTTGACTTCTGCTTTAGTTTGCTGTCTATTATAATAACCATGTCTACCCTGTCTTTGGCAATTAAGTGCTGCCACCTGGCTTCTGCCAACTCAGAATCTGCTCATCCCCATTGTATTTAAGGATTCCAGCTCAGTGGCAGCAGTTCCTACAGTAATATCTGACCTTCAGAGAAGTGCAACTACAGAGCTCTTCAGGGATGATGGCACCAGTCTCATACATTTATTTCTCACTGTTCTGGTAAAAGGTGCATCCTCCGGACATTCCTGGGGTGTGAGAGCAGGTTTTGCATGATAAATCCACTCTAACATTCCAATCTCTCTAAGCCTCTGGATCCCCTCATCTACATTATACCAGGGCAGTTCTAGCATTTCAGCCTCAGTTAATGTCGGCCACCTTTTGATCCATGTTTCAACCAACCATCCAAACAAACTGTTAATACCTTTCCTAACCCCTCGAACTATAACATTGAAGGCAGAATCTCTACTTCGTGGGCCCATATCAATAAATTCAGCCTGATTCAGCCTTATATTCCTCCCACCATTATCCCATACCATTAAAATCCATTGCCACACCTATTCCCCTGATTTCTGTCTATATAAATTGGAAAACCCACACGGTTCTTTTGGAGTATAGCATACCTCCTCATGTGTGATACTTTGTACCTCACCTTTAGGGGCCTGTTGGGACTTTAGTCTAGTTATAGGTCTGGAAGAAATGAGGGGTTGGGGGGGTCATGAAAAGAATTAGAAATATCTTCCAAGCCATTTGCTTCAGGACATTCATTTGCAGTTTCATCTGGTGAACCAGGATTAATCGCTCTAGGGCTAATCCCTTAAGCAGGAGGTTGGGTGTCCAATTCCTCAAGGCAGGCTGGAGGTGAGGTGGCTATGTCCTTAGGGCAGACTATTACAGGATTATCTAGAGAAGACTCAGCACAACCTAGAGTTTCAACCTCACCCTTGACATCATTATCAATCCATATGTCACCATCCCATTTTTCAGGGTCCCACTCCTTTCCAATCAATGCCCTCACTTTAACAGCGGACACCATGCAAGATTGAGATTTCAGTTTACGTTGTAAAGTTGCTACTCTAACAATAAGATTCTGAGTCTGATCTTCAGAGATCTCAAGTTTACGACTACAGAAAATAAGATTTTCCTTCAGGATACTCATAGAAACGTCTACATCTGTCAGACGGCGCTTAAGCTTCTCATTTGAAGCCTTAAGCCCATCCCTTTCACTCCTTAATGTAGCCACTGTATCTAACAACAACCAGCCAACATCTCTATACCTCTTATTTCCACAAAACTCTGTAAAGATGTCAAAAACATTATCCCCCAGAGCCTGGCTTCGTACAAGCAAAGCATTAGGAGAATCAAATGGTAATATTTTGACTATCTCTTTTGCCAACTCACTCCATGGATTGGGAGTGTCATTCTGATTATGGGAATCAGAGTCCTTAGTACCTTTGAGTCCAGTCAGAGTAGAAAACCATTCATAAAAACCCATTTTTAAGATTCTGTTTCTTAAGAACCACACCTGGTACCAAGATGTATTAGTTAGGGTTCTCTAGAGAAACAGAATCAATGGGAACACTCGCAAATACAAAATTTATAAAAGTGTCACAAATGACCATGGAATGCCAAGTCCAAAATCTGCAGGGCATGCTGTGAAGCCGATGATTCTGATGGAGGTTCTGGATGAACTCCACAGGAGAGGGTCACCAGCTGAAGCAGAAAGAGAGTCTGTCCCTCCTGAATCCTCCTTAAAAGACTTCCAGTGATTAGATTGAACATCACTCATTGCAGAAGACCTGCCCCTTGCCTGATTACAAATGGAATCAGCTGTGGATGCAGCTGACATGATCATGATTTAATTCTATGAAATGTCCTCATTGCAACAGACAGGCCAGCACTTGCCCAACCAGACAAACAGATACTACTACTTGGCAAATTTGACGCATGAACCTGACCGTGACACCCCGTTATTATAAACTCTTTGTACAGGATTTATACCTTTGAGGTAATTCATGAAGAACTTATTTATAGTGTTAATCAGTGGGATGCATGGCTCTATACAACCCCTTTCAAGCATGTTCACCTTCAATATGGCAATATTACTTATAGATCCACTAATGAACTGCCTTCACTTCTATCCATTCCCTTTATATTTAAGTTCAACCCCATTAGCTAACTGTTCACCCATCTCTAGCTTCTGTGTATCTCTAGGTCCCCTAGATTCTGTATATAAGCCTCTGAGTTTACCTTTAGCAAGGCTATAAAAACAAAGTCATACAGTATCTATCCTTTTGTGTCTGGCTTATTTCACTCAGCATGATGTCCTCAAGGTTCATCCATATTGTCATATTCTTCTGGTTGTCATTTGTCTTACTGCTGCATAATATTCCATCATATATATATATACCATGTTTTGTTTACCCACTTATCTGTTGATGGGCACTTGGATTATTTCCGTCTTTTGGCAGTTGTGAATAATGCTGCTATGAACATCATGTGCAAATCTCTGTTTATGTTACTGCTTTCAGGTCTTCTGGGTATATACCAGGTAGTGGTATTGCTGGGTCATAAGGCATCTCAATATTTAGTTTTCTAAGTAACCACAAACTGTCTCCCATAGCACCTGTACCATTATACATTCCCACCAGCAGTGCATAAGTGTCCTCAATTTCTCCACATCCTCTCCGTCATTTGTATTTTCCTGTTTGTTTAATAGCAGCCATTCAGTATAAGTGTGAGGTGGTATTTCATTGTAGTCTTGATCTGCATTTCCCTTATAGCTAATAAAAATGAGCATCTCTTTATGTGCTTTTTAGCCATTTGTATTTGATTTTCAGAAAATGTCTATTCATACCTTTAGCCTATTTTATAATTGGGTTGTTTGTTCTTTTCTTGTTGAGTTGTATGATTTCCTTATATATACAGGATATAAAAATTTTATCTGATAAATGATTTCCAAATATTTTCTTCCATTGAGTTGCCTGCTTCTTCACCTTTTTGAGAAAGTCTTTTGAGGTAAAGAAGCATTTAATTTTGAGGAGTTCCCATTTATCTACTTTTCCTTTCATTGCTTGTGCTTTGGGTGTAAAGTTTAGGAAGCTACCTTTTATTACTCAGTCTTGAAGATGTTTCTGTATATTTTCTTCTAGGAGTTTTATGGTACTGGCTCTTATAATTAGGTCTTTGATTCACTTTAAGTTAATTTTTTATAGGGTATAAGGTAAGAGTCCTCTTTCATTATTTTGGTTATTGAATCCAGTTCTCCCATGCCCATTTTTTTTTTTTACATGAGCAGGCACTGGGAATCAAACCCGGGTCCTCTGGCATGGCAGGCAAGCATTCTTGCCTGCTGAGCCACCATGGCCCGCCCCCATGCCCATTTATTGAAAAGAGTATTCTGTCCCAGTTCAGTGGATTTGGGGGTCTTGTCGAAAATCAATTGAACATAGATTTGGTAGTCTGTTTCCACAGTCTGGATTAGATTCCATTGGTCAATACTTCTATCTTTGTGCCATACCATGCTGTTTTGACCACTGTGGCTTCCTAATAGGCTTTAAAATCAGGAAATGTTAATCTTCCCACTTAGTTCCTCTTTTTTAGAATATTTTTAGCTATTGTAGGTCTCTTTACCTTCCAAATGAATTTGATAACTAGCTTTTTCAAGTATTCAAAGTAGGTTGTTGGAATCTTGATAAGTATTGCATTGAATTTTTAGATCAATTTGGTGTTAATGACATATAACCATTGTATCCATGATCAGGGAATGTCTTTCCACCTATTTAAATCTTCTTTGATTTCTTTTAGCATGTTATGTAGTTTTCTATGTACAGGTCCTTTACATCCTTGGTTTAGTTTATTCCTAAATACTTGATTCTTTTAGTTGCAAATTTGAATGGAAGTTTTTCCTTAATTGTCTCTCCAGTTAGGTCATTGCTTGTGTATAGAAATATTACTGATTTTTGCACATTAATATTGTATCTTCCCACTTTTCTGATTTTGGTTTTTAACTCAAGAAGTTTTGTCATCAATGTCTCGTTTTCCAAGCATAGTATCATGCCATGTGCAAATAATGAAAATATTACTTCTTCCTTTTTTATTTAGATGCCTTTTATTTCTTTACCCTGTCTGATTGTTCTAGCTAGAACTTCTAGTGCAATATTCAACAGTAATTGTGACAAAGGGCATCCTTGTCTCATTCCCAATCTTAGGGGGAAGACTTTCAGTCTCTCACCATTGAGTATGAAGAGTTTTTCATATATGTGCTTTCTCATATTGAGGAAGTACCTTTGATTCCTACCTTTTGAAGTGTTTTTATCAGACAGGATGTTGAATTTTGTAAATTGCTTTTTCAGCATCAGTCGAGATGATCTTGTGATTTTTCCCTTTTGATTTGTCGATATGCTATATTACATTGGTTGATTTTCCTATATTGAACCATCTTTGAATTCCTGGTATAAATGCCATTTGGTTGTGGTACATAATTCTTTTATGGATTTTTGCATCTGTATTCATTAGGGAGATTGGCCTGTAGTTTTCCTTTCTTAGAGCATCTTTACCTGGGTTTGGTTTTACAGTGATGTTAGCTTCACAAAATGAATTAGGTAGTGTTCCTGTTTTCCTCAGTTTTTGGAAGAGTTTGATCAGGATTGGTGTTAATTCTTTTTGGAATGTTTGATAAAAATCCCCCTGTGAAGTCTCTGGCCCTGAGCTTTTCTTTATAGGAAGATTTTTGATGACTGATGGAATCTTTTTGCTTGTGATTGGTTTGTTGAGATCTTCTATTTGTTCTTGAGTCAGTGTAGCATATTCGTGTGTTTCTAAGAATTTGTCTATTTCATCTAAGTTGTCCAATTTGTTGATTGTAGTTGTTCCTAGTAATTTTATATACTCTGATAATTTTTCCCAAAACTAGATGCAAACATTTCTATCACCTCAGGCAAAACATTCATGCCCCTTTCCAATAAATTTTCCCATTCCAAGAGGCAACCACTTGTCTGATTTTTTCACCCTAAATTAGTTTAACCTGTTTTAGAACTTCATATAAATGGAAACACTCAATGTATATTATTTTGTGTTCGGATATTTTTGATCAGCATATTTTTTTTGAGTCTTACCCAAGTTGCTTCATATACCAGCCCTTTTTTTTATTGCTGAGTAATATATTGTTATATAAATATGCTATAAGGTGATTATCTATTTTCCTGTTGTTGGCATTGTTTTTTTGACAGTTTGGGACTGTTATATACAGCTGTTATGAATAATCATGTCTCAGTCTTTTTATATTCATTTTCCTTAGGTAAATACATAGGTATTTAATTGTGAGTAAATGAATCATTAACAGTTCTCCAAAGTAATTATACCATTTTTCACTCCTATTAGCAATACATAAGAAATCCATTTGCTCCACATCCTTGCTAACATCTGGTATTGTCTTATATTTAGCTCTTAATAGCCTTTAGTGCAAGATCCACATATGTTCTTGATCCTATCTCTCCACTCCCCCATTCCCTGCCCAGTCCATTATCATGGGCTCTTGGGTCTGAAGAGTCTCCTGATTCCACAAAGTACAGCTGGTCCCACACCCTCCTAGAGGAAATTTCTCAGTTCAGTTCCTCCCAGCAGTGGTTTTCCTAACTCTTTCATTGTTTGACCAAATTGTCCAGAAGAGTGGTTAGCACTTGGTGCTTCTTCTTTTGCACCCCTCTCCTCCTCATTCATTCAGCATTGGAGATGCTGTGGACTACTCTTTCTCTCAATCTGTCTTATTGCCCTGAAGTGAAGAATATGACTCTGCCCTGCATTTGATGCTCTTTCTTTCATTACATATTTTAATTGTAGTCCTTTATTTTGCTTTTCTATATCCAAGAACTACTTTTCTTCCACCCTCTCTGTAAATTTCAGGACATCTGAGAAATCTATTTGCATGAATGAGTTGCCTTAAACCCATAGTGTGGTTTCAAGGAAAGTACCCTTTTCTTAGTTCTTTATTTTTCCATGAGGGCTGCAATAAACACTGCTGAGGCCAGAAGATAGCTCTATACAGGAAGCATTGTGAGTCAGAGCAGGCTTTGAGCAACTGCCTGCATTTGTTTACATTCTCTTGGAGAAATTGGAATGTCCTCTTTTTTCTTTCCTTGCATAAATATTTCTAACAGAAGATAATTAAACAGGCAGGACTGCTTTGCCAAATACAAGAGTTTTCAGTGGCTCCCTCTGTCCTGGAAACCATTTTCCCACCCCCTTAAGCATCATGATCATTCAAATCTTCATTTGAAAGCTTGTCCCTTTCAGCTCCTCCACTGAGTAATGACTGAGAACAACTCTTATTGTGAGATGGAAATTGAAGAAGGAATGAGTCAATTAAAAGAATAAGGGTAATGGGGATAATCACTGAAAAGGTCTTCTTGCACACATTTCCTTACTTCAAAGTACTAGGCATGAAACCCCTTGCAACCTCAACTTCATGTATTAAACCCTGTAGGAGATCAACCTTGCTCTGCCACAGATGCTAAATTCTGTATATAAATTGTTAGAGATGATCTGAAGGCTTTCAAATCTTAAAGTGCTCTATATAGATCAGATAGTTCTCTGAAGGTCAGAAGGTAATAAATGTGTTCTTGTGTCCTCCCAGCTCACACTTCCTGTGGCCTACAGGCTTCACCCCAGAAGCCATCATGGAAAAGTGGAACTTACTTTTGAAGCTCCTTCCCTTCTTGGTGACGTCTTGCTGATTCTGCCAGTCTCTTCCCTTTTGGCTCCCTCAAACAGGGCCCTGTCCTCCCAACTCAGTACCTTCACACTCTACCTGCTTTCTGCTGGGAGGCATTGATGACTCTCTTCCCTCATCCTGCCTGTCACCCACCCCCCCTCCAAGTGAAAGGAACAGTAGTAACTGATCCTTGAATGACTGTTTACACTGTGCTTCCAAAGTGGTGGGTTGGACAGGCACCATCCCCTATATTACAGATCAAGGGACAAGCTAGGAGAGCATGGCAGGTGCCTGTAAACTGTGGGAGCTTAAACCCAGTGCTTATTTTATGACATCACACCTCAGAACTGGGAGCTGGTAGAGCCTAGTGAGTTTGAATCTCAGTTCTGCCATTTAATAGTGGATGACCCTGAGAAAATTACTTTCTCTTGCAGTGCCTCCAATTGCTTATTTATAAATGGAAATAATGTAGTAATTACCTTCCTCATGAGTTTTAAATAAGATAATGCATGTATGTACTTAGCATAGAACCTAGCACCCAATAAAGATGAAATAACTTAGTTATTATTAATTATTATTAGCCCAGGGACATAATCTCTCTTGCATCCAATTTGAAACACAGCTTCTTCGTATAAAATTGAGTCGGGAGTGGCTAATGCATGTTCTGCTCCTTTGGTCAAATGGCTTTAAGCAATTTCCAACCTCCTTGAGTTGAAGTTTCCTGCTGTTAAAATAAGGGGTGGGACCAGGTGAGCCTGTAGAGCTCCGTAGCTGCACGAATCTGTTGTAACAGTGACCCCAAGTTTCTAATTAATTGAAATGTAAATAGAATAATGCAAATTCAAAGCTCTCTTTTTCCTTTAAAGGAGGTAATAGCCTCCTTCCCCTTGTTAGGAACTCAATCTGTGAGGCTTCTAATGAAAATATCAGGTGGGAATCTGGCTGAAGAGTGAGGAAGTTGCAAGAGGAGAGAATATTTATTGCTCTTTCCTGTGTGCCAGACACTCTGCTAATCACATTGCCCACATTACTTTATTAAACCGTTACAGTAACCCAGAGAGATAAAGAATGGAGACATTTCACAGACTCTGCAATTGGGGCTCACAGAGGTGAAGCACTTAACGCAAATCAGAGAGTAAGTGAGGACAGAGTCAGGATTTTAACAGTCAGCCTGAGCTTAAAACCAGTGTTGCATACTAAACTGCATCCTCAAAATGACTCTTTATCGTGGGGTAAACCTGGTGAAATCAGGATATTCTTAGCTGCCTGCTTTCCAGGTCCCAACCTAGGGATCATTGTTTTCAAGCTTTTTCATCTGGGCGGTTGGGTATTTAAGGCAACCAAAGCTTGACCACTCACACCACACAGGGTGGGCACCCCACTACCTCCCACCCTTGCCCAGCAACCTGAATCTATTACAAAAACCTCCAGGGATAGGGTGGGAGAGCACTGATATCTCTTAACATTAACTAGAGCAAGTGTTGATTTTTCTTCACCACCACATAATATGAATCTGTGTTCTCTACACAGTTCTGTATGGGTTCAGTAAAAAGTCAAGGAGAAAAATAAAAGTGAGTAGACATGACCAAACTGGGCTACATTTCCATTGTGTTGCTCAGAGATATGCCCAGTAAACTTGAATATAAGAAGTCTGCACAGAGGATGAGCCAGTTGTGTTTTTTTTTCTCTCTCTCTCTTTCTGTACTGGAAACTTAAGAGTCATTGAGAAATATGTGCTCTGAAAAGCTAATCTGTCAGACCATTTGTAATTTGACTTTCAAATTCAATTAAAAATTTTTTTTATTAGAGAAGTTGTAGGTTTACAGAACAATCATATATACAATATAGGATTCCCTATTTACCCCTCTATTACCAATACCTGGCATTCATGTGATAGATTTACTATAACTGATGAAAGCACAATTTTTATAATTGTACTGTTAACTATAGTCCATGGTTTAACTTAGGGTTTTCTATTGGTATACTGCAGTTTCATGAATTTAAAAAAATTTTTATTCTACTACCATATATATAAGCTAACATATCCCCTACATTCCAGTATATATGGGTGCTATTAATTACATCCACAATTTCATGCTACCATCACCACCATCCATTATCAAAACATTTCCAGTGTTCCAAATAGGAACTCTGTACATTTTAAGCCTTAACTCCCTATTCCCTATCCCCTGGTAACCTATATTCTAGATTCTGACTTACGAGTTTGCTTTTCCTAATTATTTCATGTCAGTGAGATCATGCAATTCAATTTTTTAGAAGAGCTGTCCAAGTCTATGAGACAAAAAAAAAACATCTTTTTCATTTGTAAGAGATATGATTTTGGCTACAACAACAACAAACACCTCAACAAAGCAATAGACTTGCAAAGGGCCACCCAGTACTCCTGGTTCCCACTGTGATTAAAGGGAAATTTTACTAGAGCCAAATCCATTTATTTCTGTTACTAGCATTTCCTAAGTTTTTCCCAAATGTCAATACTTTTTCAAAGCAAGCATCTGCTTTCAGTTTAAATGAATGCGTCATGAGATTTTAGACAGAAAGCCAGAAAGTTTTCTAAAATGACAAACTTAACAGGTCCTTAATTAGTGAAAGAAAATATGAAGCTTTATTTGCTTTTCCTGAATATCTTTCATTGAGATAGAGCCAGGAAAGTGAAATGATGCAAATGCTTTTACTTCACACAAGGGAAAATAAGTCCCACTGCCGTGTAACCAAAGACAAAATCCCCTGTGAAACTAAAAATATTGAATGGCAAAATTTGCACATTATGAACAAGATCAAATTTCTACGTAAGGTTTTCCTTATGAAATCCATGTTAAAGGTTTTACTGCTCCCAGCAACACCTTTTCAAGTATTTTAGCCTTTTGGATGTTCTTAGGGACACTTAAACAGTGGAGTTTTGCTTGCTCAATATTAGGAGAGTTTATTGATGTTGTGATGTGTATATGGAGAACACAGGAGTTGAGACATGGAGGCCTTTCACATAAACCAAAAGAAGGCGGTCACAACAGGGCTGTTATGAAAGAGAAAAGTTCCTCTTCCCATTGCAGTATTTCCCAGTGGCACACCTCCGCTCCTACCTCCTCATGTCACCTGGCATGCAGAGTGTGGTAGTTAAATTCAGTTGTCAACTTGGCCAGGTGAAGGCACCTAGTTATGTTGCTGTGGACATGAGCCAATGGTATGTGAGCCTCATCTGTTGCTGATTACATCTACAGTCGGCTAGGAGGCGTGCTTACTGTAATGAATGACATTTGACTGAAGTGGCCGGTGCTTAAATGAGAGAGCGCAACGTAGCACAGCCCAAGCAGCTCAGCACACCTCATCTCAGCACTTGCAGCTCAGCCCAGGCCTTTGGAGATGCAGAAAGAAATTACCCTGGGGAAAGTTGTTGGAACCCAGAGGCCTGGAGAGAAGGCCAGCAGAGATCACCCTGTGCCCTGTAAGAAAGAACCTCAGTTGAAAGTTAGCTGCCTTTCCTCTGAAGAGCTAATGAAATAAATCCCCTTTTTTTAAAAGCCAATCCATCTCTGGTGTTTTGCATTCTAGCAGCTAGCAAACTAGAATACAGAGTTATCTGTTATCAGGGAAAATTAACCAGCCACTTCCTCATTGACACAGATTGTCCCAGGAAAGTCTGTCTTCTCCTTTTTTTTAGCTTTCAGCAACATCTTACCTTTAACCTGATATTAAGGATCAGGCAAATCCCACTTACTAACCAGAACAGAGTTTCTCATAGCACAACCTAACGGCCACCACTGTCCTCACAATCACCTGAGGGACTTAATAAGAATGATTCCTGTGCCCCACTCCAGACCTACTGAATCAGTGAGGCCTGGAATTCTGCATTTTACCAAATACATGGTGGTTCTTAAACACTAAAATTTGAAAACTGTTGATCTAGCAAGGGGAAAGGGGATTGAGTCCTGTCCCCACAAAAGACATGTTCAACTCTTAATCCACGTTCCTCAGAGTGTGAACCCATTTCTAAGTAGGACCTTTGAAGCTGTTATTGTTTGTTATGGTGTGGACTCATTTGTGGACAGGATATTCAAAGAGCCTATTTAGATGAGACTAAATCAGGTGGGTTTTAATTCATGTGACAGATTGAGTTATGCCCACAAGAAAAAAGACAAACAAACATGTTCTTAATCTTAACCCACATTCCTATGGGTGTGAATCCATGTAAATAGGACCTTTTGAAGATGTTATTTTTAGTTAAGGTGTGGCCAATGAATCCTGATGACCTGAATCCTGTTAAGGGGCCTTATGAGTAGAAAGTCATGGGGAGGAGCCTGAAGCTGGAAGTCGGCAGGAACCTGGAAGAGGAAGGAAAGGACATTGCCATGTGACAGGAATGCCAAGGAACCCAAGGATTGTCACCAGCCTGAAAGTTCCCAGCCCAGGAGGAAGCAAGCCTTTTAGCCATTGAAAGTTTGAGCCAATAAATGCCTATCTTTTTGTTTGTTTGGTTGGTTTTCGTTTTTTTTGTTTTTTTGGTGCATGGTCCAGAAATCGAACTCAGGTCTCCCGCATGGAAGACAAGCATTCTTCCACTGAACCACCCGTGTACCCTAAGTGCCCGTTTTTAACCCAACCCATTGTATGGTATTTGTCATAGCATCCATCAAACTAAGACAGTCCATATGACTGAAGTCCTTATAAGGAGAGGAAATCTAGATTAGAGACACAGAGGACTGAGCAGAAGGAGATGTCATGGAGAAGGAGGGATGCAAGCCAAGGAACCCCAGTGACTGCAGCAAGCCAGCAAGAGAATGCTACAAATGCTAGGACAAAGCATGGCCTATTGAGACCTTAATTTTGAACTTCTAACCTCTAAAACCATAAGACAAATTTTCATTAAACCAAACCATTGCATGTGGTTATTTGTTGCAAACTAAAACAGAGAAAGGCAAAACATTTTCAGTTATGGAGGACTATTAGTCACCAGCTGCTGACTCTACTTAGCAAATAAGGACATTCAGAATGATGAAGTGCAATCATACTGCCTAATCCTGGAGCATTTTTACCTGCTTCTTTCTCCTATCAAGGAATCTCAAATACTTCCATCCATATGAGTTGACCCCCACCCCCCAAACAGGAAATTCTGAGAGTTCTTAGAATGCTTACTATCACATGATTTTCTAAAGAGATTCAAGATGTTCCTTTCTGTAACTCCAGACTGAGTTTATTAATTAGATGGGATATGTAATAAGGTTTTATTTTATCTAGTTGTTCACCAATTATAGGCAAGTTAATTCAGGATTTTTCTAAATAATCCATGGAAAAAAACCTGTGGACTTTGTAACCTAAAGTTCATGCTTGGCCAATTCAGAGGAAAATGTTTTTAAATATTTTTCCCCTTCTAAATTGACCTGTCAATTTAGTCTGTTTGGCTAATGGAGTAGTCCTATATAGATAGGGCTTGGATTAATAGTGGGTTTCTGGTTTCCCTAACTTGCTTACCGTAGAGCCAAAATGAATGCATTAAGAAGTTGTTAACATGGTTAAATACTGCCCCAGCAGTGCTCTGTGTAACGTACATAGCTCATTCCCATTGTAAAGAAATTTCATGATGTGTATTTGAAGTTTTCTGCCTCTCTTCTTTTGCCCACCCCCTGAAGAAATAAGTTCTTAAACTTTTCTAAGGCACTTTCCTGGTTTGGCTGGAGGTTTTGAAGGTTCAAAATTGCACCTGGTTCTGTTTTGCCTAAATATTCACCTTTAGTAATCACTCCACAAAATGCACCTCCATTCCTTTTCTTGGCCTTCATGTCAACTGAGTGTGTTCTGAACTACTCTGTTGACATTAGGGCTCTACTGTTTAGGCCTCCTCTTCTGGATGTTTGTCTTAGAATGAGGTTTCCAAGGGTATTAGCTATTTGTTGCTGGTGTCATTTTACACTTAGTGTAGTGCTGTTATTCTGTGTGTTTAATGGTGGTTGTTGTATTAAAAACCAATGGTGTTGGGCATGAGGAAAAATCATTCTAACCTAACCTAAGTGTTGTGTGAATAGTTTGAAAAGTGGAAGGGTATTACTTTGGAAGGAATTTCAAAAACACATTCTCCCTGATTTTAAAAATTAATTAAGGAAGGGGGAGATAGCTGTTAATAGGTGATTTTAAAAACTTGAATGACCTGATAAAAACTAAAACATGTGTAGTACTTACTATGTGCCTAGACATGGAGAGGTCAAATAATTTGCCTAGGGAAATGCAGCTAGTAAGAAATAGAGATGGATCTTGAACCTGGTTCTTGTCATTTTTGAATATCTGCTTTTAATGACTATGTAGAGTTAAAGTAGACAATCATATTTTATTATAAAATTGGTAAACTTTTTAAAGAAGATTTGAAAAGCTCGAGAAACTCATAAAATAGTAAAGCCATAGCTTTTTAAAACTTGATTTAGCAATTATTGAATTTCTACTATGTGAAGATCACTGTTTTTGTCTATGATATCAAGGAAGTGGGTAATATGGATAAGAAATGGGCCCTCCTACAAAGGAGATGAAGACATGGTAATGGTCAGAGGCAGAATTCATCACATTGAAGAGAGTAAATGTAGTAAGGAGGTGCTGAGTGGGGTCTGTGCATGGAAGGGACTAGATTTGAAGTTCTAAATTAGAATCCTGGTGTTCTAGTAGCTGTGTGATGGAGGGCAAATCACCATAGCTCTCTAAGCCTCCGTTTTTGTTTTTTTGTTGGGGTGGTAGTTATTGTTTTCTAGATTTTTAAAATGGGAGTAATTATGCCTAATTCATAATGCTTGATAACAATTAAAACAAATAATGCATAGAATCACTTGAGGTCATGCATAGTCAAGTGTAACCATTCAGCAAATAACTACTGTGAAATAAGCAGCCTTAAAAATTTGTCCATCTGCCATGTTTACTAATTGACCGATTTCAACTTTCAGCAGAAAGCAGTGATGGGTGCCATCCATGGGCTGTGCCAGGGGCTCAAAGGAAAAATTAGATTTTAGCTGCATTATTCCTCAGAATGTCAAGTTGTAGAGCCGAGGGCAGCTGCCTTGTTGAAAGACACGGCCTGGCAACTACCCTACATCTCTTTTCCAAGTACATATAAAAAGAAAACCCTGAGCGTATAAGAAAAGTAGTATATACATGGTTTCCACTTCCATTGTGTGTTTAGGAGCTCTGATAAGGGGACTTTGCTTTCTCTGGTTGAGAAAGGGACAGCTTCCTTGAGGAAGTAGAAGTTGAGTGGGGTGGAAGAGAAAGCCATCTGGAATTGGTGTGGCAAGAATACCAGGCTGAAAGGCATAGGACCTGAGGAGAGGCCCTCCTTTCCTACCTGAGACCAAGGCAAATCACTGGGTCTCTCTGAGTCTTAGTTTCCACTGCCATAAATTGAGGAGTATGGATAATGTCCATAATTTTCAAATCTGTATGGTTGTTATTTTTATAGAGAGAACTTTCAAATAATAGCCCCAACCTGAGAACACTGGGGCTTTTTGCAGGGTTCCCCAGGTGATTTTAAGGTACGAAGAGGATAGAGGAGCAGTAAGGTAGGTGATCTCTTAGATTCTTCAGCTTAGAGGCCACAGGCCACGCAGTGTGGCTAGAGCAATGAATACCTGGATATGTTTGGAACTTCGGTCAGAACCATATTGTAGAAGGTTTTAGACTAAGAGGCTATCTGTGGTCAGTGGGGCAGTAATGAAAATTTTTATATAAGAGAATAATGTGTTGAGAGCAGTCTTCCAAAAAAGTTGATCGTTCAGGTATCTGTATGTGACAGAACAAGAAGAAAGCAGAAACTAGAAACAGGTTTGTGAACTAAGGATGTGAACTACAGTGTTAGCAAGCAAAACTGAGCAAGGTGCATTCTAGATTGCACCAATCCAGTGAATCACAGGAATCCAGTGAATCCACTGTTTTTTTTTAATATAGGGTAATTAGGAGAGTAACATGTGCTATAATATGGATGTGAGAAGGGATGCTAGTAAAATCAGACAGTTTGAAGTAAAGTTAAGTTCTCACATGGCGATCATATTACTATATAACCAAACAAAGTTCAATTTAAATGAAAATCCACGTCTATTTCATAAGCTTCCACCAGAGGGTGAACAAAAAAAGAGACTACAGAACGAATGGCTCTTCTCTACTATCCCTCTCCCTTTCTGAAGCAAAACTGCCACCACCAACAAAATTAAAACTTATCAACTGCTTCAACTTTCTTTAAAAACATTTAAAATGTCTGCCAAGGTGGCTTTAATGTTTGTTAGCCTGATCCTTTCATCCCTAATGATTCTCAAAGACTCCCAAACAAAAGCAGAATCATCTGAGAATTTAGAGCCAAAAGAAAATGTCCTCTGCCTGCATCTTTGAACCTTGTAATACTCATACACTAAACTACATGACATGATGTGTTTCTTAAAGTATGTCAATCTCTCAAGGAACTTTTAGAGATATAGTTCATCATAAAGGATCCAGTTTCCTACATATAACTTTGATGATTGTCCATTTTGTCATATGAATGTTCATTGGGGACCTCAAATATTTAAAGTCATGATCTGTGTTAAGTAAAAATTAATCGCACTTTGAGTTCACATATAAAAGGTCTAAGTTGCCATTCTAACTGATGTGAGCCATTGCAAATGAAAACCATTAAAACTTGACTATGAAAATGTGTTTTTCCTTTGCTGAGTTTGAAGAACATCCAAATTAAATTAAGTTCTATGTTAGTCAGTGTTACCTAGGGAAACAGAACTGTCAGGAGATACTGTAAATATTATGTGATTTTATAAGAATTGTCTCAAGTGACTGTGGGGATGCATAAGTCCAAATTCCATAGGGCGGGCCACAAGCTGGAAACTCTGATAATGAGTTTCTATAAATTCCTGAGGAGAAGCTGGTGGGCTGAAGTAGAGATGGAAATTCTCTCTTCTGACTGCTGAAATCATCACTCCTCTTTTTAGGACCTTTAACTGATTATATGAGACTTCTCTCATTGTTGAAGACAATCTCACCAGTTGATTGTCAATGTCATCAGCCCCTGATACAATCAACTTACTGATGATTTAAGTCCATGAAATGTCTTCACAGTAACAGTCAGGCAAGTGCTTGCTTGACCAAGCAGTTAGAAACCAAAATTTGACCAAGTTTACACATGAACTTAACCATCACAAGTCCTGAGGGACTTCAGTTTTGCTTTAATTTCCTAAGTTTGTATCTTCCTTTCAAGTTCAGAAGTTAGTATTAATAATCCCTCAGGTCCTTGTAGGAAGAGTCCTAACCATAAAATCAATATATGAATATTGATAATATTTATATTATTAAATATATATTTATATTGATATATTTATCAATAAATAATAAAATTACCAGGGTTAGGGTGCATGGGTAGTTCAGTGTTAGAATGCTTACCTTCCATGCACAAGACCCAGGTTCAATTCCATGACATTGTACCCCCCCAAAAAAAAAATTACCAGGATTAAAAATAAATCTTTAGGGGGTGCAATGGTGGCTCAGTGGCAGAACTCTCATCTGCCATGCCAGAGACACAGGTTCGATTCCGGGTGCCTGCCCATGCAAAAATAAATAAATAGGTAAATAAATGAATAAATCTTTAGTAAATGTGCTGGTGGGTGAATTGCTTCAAGGTGTATTTTAGAGTACAAACTTGAGTGCATGTAAATATAACAAACTTCTATAAATTCTTGCACCCAGTCTTTAAATGTTTATTGACTAAAAGAAGGAATCAATAAGAAAGTAGCATTAAGAGAGCTACAAATGCAATTTTTTATATACATAACCAAGTGACCTTAAAACCACATCCCAGAGTCAATCCTTGAGTCCCTCAAGGATACAAGTGTACATTGAGGGGAGCCAGCTAAGAGTTCGCCAGATCCAAATAAGGAGAGGATAGCAGGGTCAGCCACCTCCCCAGTGAGATCACTACGTGCCTGGACATAACAGACAATAATAAATGTTTCCTCAACTGAATTGCTAAATGCAAGGTCTAGGTTGGGAACATCACTGTTGTTTTATTTTTCAGGATCTGTGACAGACAGCTGTCTTCTAGGTAAAACTGTCTGCAACAAGCTGCTTCTAGCACTGAGGAATGAAAACTTATGTAGTCAATATGAGTTTTTCCTCTATATAGCTTCATCCTACAGAGGCTGGAGCTGTAGGACATAGTAGCAGAAACTACTGTCAGCTGCCTTTGAAAATTTATGGACCTATTCTGCCAAAATCCCCATATGCCTACAGATTGCCTGGGGAACATTTTATAATGCGGGGTCTGATACAGTAGATCTGAAAGGGGCCTGAGATTCTGCATTTCTGATAAACTTGTAGATGATGTTAATGATAATGTCCATGGGTCATATTTTGAGCAGCAAGGCCATGGCTGAAGAGGTGGATTTCTAAGGAGCTCTGTAGAATAAGTTGATAAGACCACTTGAATCAGAATATTGTTCATATGAATGTAGACAAGTCACATAACTTTTTTGAATCCAAATTTTCTCATCAGAAAAAGGAGTATAATAATAGAAAAATAATACCTACCACATTGGATTATTGTGAGAATTAAATTCATAAGGTTATGTGAAAATTTATTTAATCATTGTTAAATAAATGATTATATATATTGAAATCATAAGTCCACAACTCAGAACTGGTAACTGGTAAAGATAAGGAGACTCTTAGGTTGTGTGTTCTCTAAAGTTCAAAGGGTATGACTCTTCATTCCACCTCTTTGGCCAATAAGCATATGATCAGTGTTTGTGGAATTGTGGTTGTAGCAAAGTTGATCTCTGCCAAGTAACTAGTATACACTTTGGGCTCCAGAGATGTTGATCCCAGGGTAATAACCCAAGATCTCCCTCGTGACACTAAGAGAAAAGAGACCTTCACCCAAGAAGGTGGGAATAACATTCAAGCAGTAAGTAGTGATATTACTTCTTTGAGCCAGAAATGAACTCATGGGAGAGGACTCAAATGAAAAAGATAGAACCATCTTTGATTTTCGATTAAAATGTGGTGATAAAATAATTGATGGTACTTTGCCAGCCAGTGGTCACACTTTTTTAAAATTTCATAAATTACATATGGAATTTATCCCTCTTAGATCTAATATGCAAAATTAACTTTCGTAATTTGGCCAGGCTTGTCCGTGCTCGATGGCTCAACCTCTTTTGGGACAAGGCTGCACTCATGTGACTAGTCCTACCAGGACTGAAGTCCTCTTCCACAGATGGTAAACTGGCTCCGTGCCATCTAAGCAGTGCCCCCACAGCTTCTGCTCTCAGGGTCAAAGGGTTCTTGTGAACAAACTTGTCAAATGTTAAAATTCTCAAAAAGTGAGTGGCATGAAATGAAAGGTATAAAAATCAATAAACAACCTGTAGCTTCACTTCCATCTTTAACATCTCTTTCCACTGTAAATTCAGACAGAGAAAATATTAGCACATTGAAACAGTCTTGTTTAATTCACTTGCAATAAAATCCATAGCAAATCATTATTGTTCCCTAAGATAAATGAGATTTTAAATTCTAACAAGAGGATTTAGACAAAGTATTGTTAAGAGATGTTTCCTTTCTCTCTCTCCTAATCTATAGATCCCAGGAGAAAAAAGAAGAAGCCATCATTCTACTGAAGGATTCCATTAAATATGGTCCAGAGTTTGCAGATGCTTATTCAAGCTTAGCTTCATTATTGGCTGAACAGGTAATTGTTTCCATTTAATTCCACACATTTCTTTTTCAATTTTTACTGTCATATTTATAAATTAATACTGCACAGATATTTGTGCAAATGGTTGGTCTAATTTGAAGGAACAACATTGGACACCTAATCTTTGTTTTCTTTTAGACAGAAATTGCAAGCCTAGTTTTCTCCAATGTACTACCTGCCAGTAGTGTAAGGTGAATTTAAGATGAAGATGGTCTACAATTGGCCATGGATACAATCTCTATCACTTTGGGTCAAAATCCATCAAGAACAATAAAGGTTATTTGCAGGTTTTGTTATACTCTATGTAACACACCTTTCTGGGGACTTGCAAATGGAGAAGGATCTCTGATCTCAATATGGAACTAATTACAGTTGATCTTACAGAATTTATATCTTACTCTTTCTTAGAAGAGCACAGAGGGTTGTAAGGATGGGTTCCTGAGAGAGCATTCAGTTGGTTTAAATTTAATGAATGATTCAATATTTCATGTAACTTGCATAGGAGTGCAATCTATACTCCAATAATTTTGGGAATCTTACCAGGAAACAAACTTGGAACATTTGATGGATATTTAAGTGACAGATATTCTAGTATTCTCCATATTGTGTAGGTAAGCCTTAGACAAAAGCCTTTGCATGTGATGGGTGATTTTAATGCATGTTTTAGTAAAATCCTTAAGCTAAAATTATCTTGGCCCTGTTCAATGGTATACACTGGCAGTCTTCAGCTGGCTTTTACTTGTGTTGAAGCAGACCGCTAGGGTTTTATGAAGAAAAGATTGGCTCTGTGCTCTGTCCATAAGAATTCTCTTTACTCATCTCACCCAGAATCCTTCATTTTCATAAGATGGTGTTCACTCTGCCTCTTTCTAGGTGATTGTCAAGCATATAGAACTTGCCCTTACTCCAACTATATGTTATTAGATGAGAATATAATTTTAGAGCTCCCCACTATTCCTTCTTCATCAAAAGTCTGGGACTGAGAAATGATACTTACAGAGAGACTAACCACACTGATTACTTAGATATACCAAGCATGCTTCTCTCTCAGCCCTCACCACCAACTATTCCCTTTGCCTGCAACACTGTTCTCCCAGATATTTTGTGCTTCCTTGTGTCATGCCAGGTTTTGCCCAAATATTACCACATTGGAGGAGTCTTCTGTGATTACCCTTTCTAAATGGCAATCTTCTACCATCCTTTATGTTCTCTATCAATTTTCCCCATCTTATTTTCCTCCATAACGTTTGTGACTATCTAACATGTTTATTTGTCTATGGTCTTTCTCTCACCACTAGAAAATTGAACTCCATCAGAATGATTGTCTGCTTTTCTCATAACTGTATTTCCTTGCCAGTCACATTGCACATGCTTGATAACTTTTTGCCAAGTGAATAAATAAATCAAAATAGACTGCAGAGCACGCAGCCCCTACAATCTAGTACATATTCTAAATTTTACTCTTAGAACAAGTAAGGTCATCAGAGAGCGAGGTATATTGGGCTAAATGGTTCTGGCCCTTTGTAGATTGGTTGTTTTGTTGAATTGTGCCTTGGCATGATGTTCTTGTCTTATACTGAGGAATGATAAGAAAAAGCAATGTGGTATTTATTATAAACACAGAGTTGGGGCAAAGCCATCACCCACTGAATCAATCAGTAACATCTTTATGAGGACTCAAAGGAGAAATCACTCTCATGTTCCTAAGAAAGACAGAGCGTCTCCTGAATTACAAGTTTGTTTATCTTTTAATCAATGGACACAGAATATTTCAAGTGCTATAAAAAGTTATGCCAACCCTATGCTGCCCCTGACTAACAACCATCCAGACTTAATAGTCTGCTTTTTCTGTATGTGTTGCTTTTACTCCTGGGTTTGTCAATTTTTAAATAATTTCTTTTGTTAAACTGATATTTTATATTTTTGAAAGCTGCCTCAATTTACTTGTGGAATTCCGGGGTATAAGTGAATAAGTAAGAGTGTAAATAAACAAGCAAACAAACAAATAAAGCATTGCATTAATAGCCCCCAGTTCATAGTTTATTTTCACCAGGTTAGGAAATAAACATATCATTGCTCTCCTTAGTGAAAATCACCTTTAGAGTAAGTGACAGTATATCTTATCTAACACTAGTGATAGCACAGGATTTACTTTCAGGGAGCTCTTTGCGGATATGAATGAAATTTAGATCTGTCCACACCGTTCCATCTTCCTGTAGTGCCGTCTTCTCTTTCTTACCTTCTAAATCTTACCCTTTTTTCAAGATCCAATTCAGCTTCCACTTCTTCCCCTGATTTTTTTCCACCTCCCCATCTCATGGCAAGTTATCTTTTCTCAGAGCTCCTGTAACATTTATTAACACACACGCAACAGACAAATTACTCGTGTCTTTATTTCTTGCTTAGTATCTCAAACTATGATTTCAGCCCTGTATTTCTACTTGAGTGTTTGTGAGCCTTATTTTAGGAAGAGAGTGTGGGAAGGGACAGGTTCTGTTGTGGAAGAAGATTACTTCGCACCTAGGGATTGTTTGCCTCTGAGGGGTGAAAGGAAAAGAAAAGTCGAAAATTAAGAACTCCTGGGCTGACCACCTAGAGGACTGAGCAGGACTGATAGCCATCAGGAAGCCAGGGAAATGCAATCTTTTAAAAAAAAGAAGGAAATTGATCAGCTTCAATATTTTTTTCTTTATACCAATATTACAAAATATAATGGAAAATTTGAAAAGTCAAGGAAACAAAATACATCCTCAATCCATAATCTAATATCTGAAACCCCCCACAAATTTTATCATTTTTGTGTATACGCTACAAGTCTTTTTAATATATTAATGTTGTTTTTATTATTGCATTTTAATGGTTGCTTAGTAGTTTATCAAATTTCCATAATAATGTGCATTGTAATTTTCATAAAAATACCTCTACTGTTGGTCATTTGAATTTATTTTTCTCTTTTTGTGTGTGTGTGCTCTATGTGTGTGTGTGTGTGTTGGGGGAGTATACAGCAGTAGGATTTCCTTGCTTGTGGCTTTTTTTTGTCAGAGGAGTTGTGGGTTTATAGAATAATCATGCATAAAATATAGTGTTCTTATATACCACCCTATTATTAACACCTTGCATTGGTGTGGTATATTTGTTACAATTGATAAATCACATTTTCATAACTGTGCTTAAGGTTCATTGTTTTGTACAGTTCCATAGATTTTTTTTAATGTTTTATTCTAGTACGATATATACACCTAAAATTTCCCCTTTTAACCACATTCCAATATATGATTCACTGCCATTAATTGCGTTCACAGTGCTCTGCTACCATCCCCACCATCCATTACCAAAATTTATCCATCCATATTTTGGATCATTTCCTTTATCATAGACTCCTGGAAGGAGAATTCCAATATCAAAGATTAGTATGAATGTATTTCATGAGTCTTTGAAACATGATACTAAATTGCCTTCCAAGAGACTGATTTGAACCACCACAGAGTACAAACTTTAAGTCGTAAATGTTGGTGGAACATTTAAATGGAAATGGCATATGGACAGATGACAGTGAGAAACAGAAGAACCGGAAAGATAGATTTAGGACTTCATCATACAAATGAAACCATATTGTGTGCAGGTAATTTCTCTGAGGGACAAATGAAGAATATTGTAGGAGAATGACCCTTAAAGTAGATTTTTTTGCCTTCTTATTTTATAGATAAAAATGTGAGGTGTAGAGTTATGTGACTATCCAAGGTCAAACAGATAACTAGTGGCAGAACCTAGTACCTGGTCTTCTGCCTCCTCACCCTTAATTTGTCACTGCTTGATGCTGGGGTCCCAGGAGTGGACCATGTTTGTGTGGTGGCCATAGTTAATGAGATTGGGTGTGGGAGAAGGCAGGAAGGAAGAAGAGAAGCCATCGGGGAGACGCAGGAGGATGCACTGTAATACAAGTTAGATACATAAAGTATCCAACAGAAAGATGATGTCCATCTTTGTCAACTGAATCAAAGAAGCCAAGAAAACTGAGAAATACACAGTCTGGAGTAGGAGTGGCCTGGAACTTGCTATTCTCTTCTGGTTCTCCATTAGCATTGAGAACGGACTGTACTCCAATGTCTCGAATAGGATTACAGACGTTTACAAGCCCACAATCATTTTTGACTAGCCTGGTCTCGCCATAGATTATATAGCTTGCATTACATTAGCAGTAGTTTATGACTGTAATCCGCTGTAAATTATCACTAGCCTCAGGTTCATAACCTATTGAAAAACTCATTAATTAATTTGATAGCATTTAAAATATTTTTCTTTCATGCATTTAGGATATGACATCACCCAATACATGAATGAAAAGAAAATTGAAACAATGAATAAAAGAAGCACAGAACATGATTAAAAGATCTGGGGTCAATTTCTCTCCTCCTAACAAATGCCATTTTTGGATAGATTCAGCCACTCATACTCTATCATATGTGGCCAAGTCAGATTTTACTGGAGCCAAACTTAAGAATCTATTGATTTGAATCAATACATTCATTTATTTAATGAGTCAATATATTAATTATTGAACACCTAGGAATCACCAGGCAGTGGAGGTTGTAGAAATATCAAGGTATAACCATTACCCTCATGGAATTTGGAGTCTTGAAGGAAATATTATCCCTAATCAAAAATATACCTCCTTCCTCCTCCAATACCTAAAACAATTGTCACAAATGCTGCAAAAGGAAAGTACCGGTGAAAATAATAAGAAAGAATGACTTAATGTGGCAAGAGCTTGTGGGGAGTGGGGGGTGTTGGCCAATGAGTAACAATTAATCTGAGACCTGAAGAACTTATAGATATCAACTGGGTAAAAATGAATAGGAAAAGCTCTGGCCTTAGAGAACAGACCATATGATGGCTCTGTTGTGGGGAATTTATGGTGCCTTCCTCTTAATAGACAGTCATGTGCCTAGAAGTATGGAGAATGGAGCCAAAAGTGGCAGAAGAGTCTAGAAAAGTAGGACGCTGAAATTGTATGCAAATTCAGAGGAATTTTACCGTTTCTCTCCCAGTTCTTCTGATATTGTTATACCCCTGTGGTTGTTTGACCATGTCAACAATGTACTTTCTCTTTTAACTTTCCTTTTACGATTCTTGGAATCTCCTCTTTGAAGTGATTATTTCTCTCTTGCTTATATTGTCACAGGATGATAATCACTGTATGGTAAGAAAATCCAGGATTAGAAAATACCCAACATTTCCTTAAGGGGAGGAATGCCAGATTCATTCTGTTTTAATGTAAAAGAGATTAGACATCAAAGATCAATAGCCTGTTTCCCATAAAAGTTCATGTTAATGGGTTCAATTCCTGGTCCCTGCCCATGTTAAAAAAAAAAAAAAGTTCATTTAATATCTGATAGATGGAATTAACTGTGAAGAAATATAAATATAAATATAAAAAATAAAAGAAAAGAGAAAGAAAAGAGGCATCTGTGCTTTATCTTTTGAGCTGGTGTCTTGAATAGTTTCTTAGAGAAGTCATTGGCATGAGTTTAAGTTTTTCATAACCTTCCTAGATTTGAATAAAGTCATTTGACAGATGGAGAGATACCTACGATTTTATGTTCTTACACCCCTGACTGGAGTAAAAGTACTTCTAGAAAGAAGTTCAGATACCTCACTGCGATGTCAGTGCAGTAGGACAGGCACCCAAATCCATCTTCTCTGTAGGTCCTTCAACAATTTGGAATATCACACCCTACCCCTTCTATACAGTAAGTACAATTTGATACAGACCATCCATTAGCCAACAGGTCACAAAGTATGCACTGGGGACCCCTGGAGTCCAAGAAGTTCTATGCGTTTTTCAAAATAATAAGAAGTAATTTGCCTTTTATACTCTCATTCACTTATGAGTAAACGACCATCATGCATCCATAAATATAAAAAGGCTATTGAAATTACTCTCCTTTTGCAACTAAATGTCTGTGTGAGGCTAGATTTTTCTTCACAGCCTCAAACAATAGATTGCATTAAGGTTTAAAATGTACAGCGTTTCTATTTGGGATGATGAAAAAGTTTTGATAATGATGGTGGTGATGGTAGCACCACACTGTGAATGTAGTTAATGTCACTGAATTATATATTTGAGTTGGTCAGAAGGGGAAATATTATTTTGTATATATTGCACTATAATAAAAATATTTTTTAAAAATCCATGGAACTTCAAACACAAATATGAACTTTAAATCAAACCATGGAACATAATTAATAGTACAATTTTTTAAATTTGATTTCCTCACTGAAACAAATATACTACACTAAAGCAAAGTGTTAATAATAATGTGTTAGACGGGTCTTATACCTGATTATTCTGTAGAACCACAGCTTCTCTTTACAAAAAAAACAGATTAAGCACAAAAACAGAAATGAAAATCTAGCTATCTTGTCTTAAACCAGACCTTAAAGAGATTAACAAAAATGTAGCATAATACCACTGATCTCACTAATTTTTTTTTTTTGGCTTTGAGGAATAGAGTTATCTTTCATATAAGTGTGTTATTTGTGTTTATGAGGTTATTATTATTTTAAATAATAAATATTTTAAATACTTCTCAGCTTCATTTCTAATGTAGTAAATGTTGATACTTAGGCCTGCATAAGTAAAAGCTCTTTGGTGTCCTTAGTAATTTTTGAGAGTGCAGAAGGGTTCTCAACCAGGAAGTTTGTAAACTGCTACATTGAGCAGATCTCCCCTGTCTTCCTGATTACTGCAACCTTCAATGTCAGAAATATTTTCCAAACATAATCAGTTGGCCCAGGAGAGTAAATTGCAGTTAGGGGCCTTCATCTTTTCCAGAAAAATATACATTTACTTTCTTTTCCTTTTGAGGTTAAAAAAAAAAAGTGTATTAGGTTAGATGACAATAGCACATGAAAAGTGGGGATGTTGACTATGTTTTCTCTCTCCTGCAAGGCTCATTTTATCTCCAACTCACTGCCAATGCTTCTGCGCTGCAGAGAGGACCTCATGGCTGAATGCTGCCCATTGTTAACTGGCTGCTCTCCATGGTCCATTTCCTGCTCAGGCAGCATTTGGTTGAGGACTCTGGTGTACAGCAGACAGTATTATTTGTCAGATCCATTCTCTGAGTCAGAAGCTTTTTAAATTAAAGTTGCCTTATAAATAGTTTATATTCATTTCCTTTGGAACTCACAAGCCTGTGCAGACTAAGAGTGATCAGGCTTAGTTCAGGACTTCTGGCCAGATGACATAAATGAAAGTGAGTGCTTGAAATTGAGCTTCAAGGATTAGATAATACTACTTTTTAAGATAAATGCATTGCCCTTCCAGAAGAGGTAGAATTTATTTTAAATAAACACCTTTCAAATATTTTTCTCCTGTAGTGGTTCCCCTTCCTTTTTTAATAAGCAGAATTACTCATTCCTTGAAACTGAGAGTCAAGTGACAGGAAAGGCAAGGCAGATATTGAAGACATTTTTCACAGAGCCAGTCTCCAGACTGCCCTTGGGGCTGCCAAGGTTATAGGAGTGTGATTACTTGCTCTTGACATGCATGGTCTTTTAAATCCTATTACATCTTTGGAGTTTGAAAATTGCATTTCTAGTGGAAACTCAGCTCATAAACCTGCAAATAGCAAAGAGAAATTTTCAATGAAAAATGTGATCTCTTTGCCTGTTTTGGAGCAGCAAGAAAGTAGGAAAAAGGCAAAATTAAATCAGGTAAAACAGTAATTGCACTTGAAAACTGATGTTCACTGTTCTGTTTGACTTCAGCTAGTTAGAATGTGAGGAAATCAATTTTATTCCTTTCAGGAAAAAGCATCTTTCAACTCTGCCCCAGTTTAGTTATAAGCATGTGTTTTTAAGATCACAAGTATGCAAAGACATTTTTCTAGCACATCTTATTTTATACAGCTGCTGGAGTTGACAATAACCAGAGTCCCGAAGCATTCAGATCATGACAGCTGTGGCGTATCTGTCTAATCCCAAGTGTGGGTGCCACTCCTGGTTGCCTTCCAAGCCCCTTGAGCTTTGCCCCCATGACACTGTCACGCTGCTTTGCAGTATCTCCTTCTTGTCTTAAGTCTTCTCTACTGTCTTGAGAAAAGGGATTGGGTCTGTCTTGTTCACTATTCTATCTCCGCTTGGTAGTTGGCACATGGATGGTGCTCAGGAAATATTTTTTGAGGCAACGGATGGGTGGGTGGAGGGGTGAGAGAGTGGATGGATGGGTTGGCAATATCCAAAAGTGTATTTGCTTGTTTGGATGCCAGAGACATCCTTTGCTTATTTCCAGAAACACTGTTCTTATTCAGAGTTCTCCAATTTTCTGTCCACTGAGAACCTAGGCTCTATTCTCTGTTTCTCAATCACTTTGACCTGAGTTTTTTCATTTGTTGTAATCAGTGGTAAACTAATATCTTATGAATGTTGTTTTCAGCTCTAATATTTCTCCTGCTAAAAATCTGATATCATCCATCATATTTTTATGTTTTTTATTTTTATTTTACCATTTGTATTGGTCAGGGTTCTCTAGGGAAACAGAACCAAGAGCGATATCTGTAAATATTATGAGATTTTATTAAAGTGTCACATACAGCTCCAGATGCACGAGTCCAAATTCCTCATGGCTGGCTGCAAGCTGGCAATTCTTAAGGAAGGTTTGTGATGAATTTCCTGGGAGAAGCTGGCTGACTGAAATGGAGATGAAAGTTCTCTCTTCTGACTGTTGAAGTCATTATTTCTCCTTTTAAGACCTAAAAATGATTGGATTAAATGTCTCACATTGCTGAAGGCATTCTCCTTAGTTGATTGTGCAGTCAACTTACTGATGATTTTAGTCTCCACAAAATGTCCTCGCAGTAACAGACCAGTGCTTGTTTGACCAGACAACTGGGCACCATTATCTGGCCAAGTTGGTTATGAGCATAACCAACACACTATGACTATATGTTAGTATATTTTAAAAGTGCCATGTAAAATAGAAATTTTGAGCCTTTGAAAACAAAGATGACAGTGTTTAAAACACTAATATATGTAACAGAGGAAACTGTTGCTTTTCAGGAACTGATTTCCCATTTTGATTTAACCAGGTCATTCTTTCTCTGGTTACTTCTAAGACGCTAAATATTTATTGACTTTTTTTTCAGAAAGTAATTAAGAAAAGTAAAAAGAAAAGACACTAGAGTCAGTTAATTATTAGTCAAATAGAATTACTGAAAGGCTTTATGGGAAAGAAACTAGTTGTTGGCTAAAATGCCGCTTGGGCATGGCCATGATGTCTGACATGGCTGCAGTAACAACTGTAGGTCACCTGAGCTCAAGTGCATCCTGTACTTTGCTCTTTAATAACACTAGTTGCATTGAATTGTAATTTTTAATTCACTAGCCTTTGAGCTCCTTGGGTAGACATATTATGTTTTATTCATCTCCATGTCTTTGGCATATATCTCCCAGTGGTATAAATAGCAGTACTACAACTTGTAATTCACTGAGCAATAATAATAAGGATAATAGCTATCATTTATCAAATTCTGCATGCTAAGCATCATTCTAAGTGCTTTTACATGTTTTAATCCATTTAATCCTCACAAGCCTATAAGATAGGTGCTATTGTCCCTGTTTTAGAGTGGGGCAAGGAGAGAGTAAGGGAGGTCACACAGGTAGTGAATAGTGGGGTGGATGCATGTAGTCATGGGTTCTCTGTGCCGCACTCCTGTAGCCATTGCGGTAAACGTGTGCTGAGTGACTGGCTAACTCAATAAATGCCCAGTAGTACCAACTTTTGACATCAGTATCAATTGGAGTTTTATATCATTTATGTTCTTCCTGACTCCATATAACACACACACACATGCTTCAATAGATGATACTCTATAAACTCTTTCTTCTCTTCATTAAGTTGAAAGGAAATATTCTGAGATTTCCATTCATCTTTAACTTTTTTGAGTTGCACAGTTTGTGGAGTTTGAGCATTCGAAAGCACATATTTTCAGAAACACACATTTCCATTTTTGCTGGACTATGAATTTGTAATTCACATAGGTGAAATTTGCCAAATTCAAATCATGTCATATTCCCTAGCTATTACTTAAATGTGTGGATTCAAGAAAGGTCACTGGTCATTGGTAACATCTGTTACCTTTCTGGGTCAAATCTTGGCTCGTTGCTCAGCACTCAATGTAAACATCTAACATATTTTTATTCACAAGCTTGAGGTTTCATGTCTGAGAAATTGTAATTTAATTGTTGCTCTACATTCCCTTCCACGCATCTGGCTGAATGCTCAGTGGTCATTTCTTGGGTTAAAGTTATGGAAAATGCCCATAACCAATTAGAGAAAAAGTTACTATGTGCTTGATACTGAATCACTTCCCTTTTATCTGACCCTCACAAAGGTACTAAGAAATCATGAAATTATTTGCTCATGAATAATTGTTTGAACCTGGGTAGCTGGTAGCCTTGACCAATATTATGTTACCTTCTAATATTGTAAAAGAAACTATGATATGATGATCTCAGATGGTTGTGAAAAATGTATGATTTGACGTCTAAAAAATAATTCAGAATTATTAAAATATTTAATTAATAGATTAGGGTTCAATGTAGGAAGCCACACCTCACCCTCCAGAGAGCATGTTTTTCTATTAAGGAAAAATAAAGGTAGATCTCTAGGACACCTGTTTTCCCCTGACTGTCGTTGTGGGCGTCAGTGAGGGAGTTAAGGGGGTTGTCTGTTGAACCCAGGGCATAACCTAGAACAATCGCAGGCTGGCTCAGCTCTGTCTTTTGCACTTGCCACTGTTGTATCTATAAGACAACAGGATTGCTGCTCTGCTTCTCTGGACAAATTGGCTGGACGGATGGATTAAAGCAGGGCTATTAAAAACATCTCTGGGATGGGGGACAGGTGGGGAGTTATTGCTTAACGGGCACAGGGTTTCTGTTTGGGGTGATGAGAAGATTTCCATAATGGGAAGCAGTGATGGCGGCAACGCTGTGAATGTAATTAATACTACTGAATTGTATACTTGAGAGTGGTTAAGATGGGAAATTTTAAGGTATATATGTGTTATCCAAATTAAAAGTATAAAAAGAAATTTCAACAACCCCTCCCTCCCAAGAAAGGTATTAATGAACAGAAGTAGGGGAGTGGTGAGGATATTGATGATGTGGTAAAAACAACTATGAAAGTACATTGGCTGTTGATCCTGGCTAGAGTATGATGAGAAATGAATTAGAAGCAGGTACATATTCTTAGTTTTTGTGTATCTTGACACAAATAAATCAAATTAGGAGAGAAAGGACATATTTATTCAGGCTATGCAAAAGACTTTAAGGACATTATGGGTACTGGACACAAACATGGCAACTTGGCAAAAGAGGAAACAAAGTAGTTTTCAGTAGGAATTAATTTGAACACCAACTCTGTTCAATGCATTTATTGACCAACACTGGCTAATAAAAATAGAATGTGTGCCACATATATAATTTTTAATTTTCAAGTAACTTTTACTTTAAAAGGTAAAATGAAAACTGTGACATTTGTTTCAAAGTTATATATTTACTTATCCCAGTATATCCAAAATATTATCATTTCAACATGTAATCACTGTAAAAATTATTGAGATATTTCAACTGATTTACAAGAACTTCTAAATTTGTTATGTGTATTGGTTTACTAAAGCTGCTGTAATGCAATATACCAAAAATGAAATGACACTTATAAAAAGAATTTATTATGTTACAAGATTACAGTTCTAAGGCCAGAAAAATGTCCAAATGAAGATACCCAGGAAAAAGATATCTTGACTCAAGAAGGATGATGTCTGTCACATGGGAAGGCATGTGGTTGGCATCTGCTGGGTCATATTCCTGGTTCTGTTGCTTTCAGCTTCTGATGCCAGTGGTTTCCTCTCTAAGAGTATTGGGGCCTTCATTTACCTCCTCTGGGACACAAAACTGGGTTCTGGCTTGCTTAACCTCTCATGGGAAGGCACATAGTGATGTCTTCTGGGCTCCAAACATCTCTGTCTAGGCATCTGCTGTCTCTGTAGGCACTTCAGACATCTCCAAGTGTCTCTGTTGGCTCTGAAGCTTTTTCCAAAAGATTCCTTCTTAAAGGATTCCAGTAAGCAACCCCACCTTGAATGGGTAGGGATATATCTCCATGGAAATCACCTAATCAAAAGATACCACCCACAATTCGGTGGGTTACATCTCCATGGAAACAACTTAATCAAAAAGATACCACTGAACAATATTGAATCAAGATTAACACCTCTTTGGGCTGTATCCAGTCTGTGTGCAGCCATTGTATATTTGGGGTATAGGCATTGTGAGCTAAGCAGAAGCAATCCTCACCTAAGCAATCAACACCTAATACAAGGGAGAGTTCAGTACGTAGGGTTAGGGAACTGTAGTAACAGTCTTGAATCTCTAGCATGGTAGAAGACAAGACAGGACAATTAGAAAATTGTCCATAGAAGATGTGGCAATTGATGTGGGCCTTGTCACACAGGTAAGAGAGTTGGCACTGTGCCTTTGAGGGAACATAGTCCTGTTGGAGGGAACAGCTCAGAGATGGGAAAACACGGGTTGCCTAAGGGAAGCAGCAAACAATTTAGTGGGATACAGAAGTATTTCAGGTAAGGAAAGTATCTTAGTTTTTTAGGGCTGCATAGCAAAGTCCCACCAAATAGGTGGCTAAAACAACAGAAATTTATTGTCTCAGTTCTGGAGGCTAGAAGACCAAAATCAAGGAGTCAGCAGGGCAATGCTCCCTCTTAAACCTGTAGAGAAGAATCTTTCCTCGCCTCTTCTGGTTTCTGGTGTTTGCCTACAATTCTTGGTATTCCCTGGCTTGCAGTGTAGCACTTCAGTCTCTTCCTCTGCTGTCACATGGCCTTCTCCCTTCTCATATCTGTCTCTATGTCCCTGTTTCCCTCTTCTCATAAGGATACCCGACCCTAAACCTCATCTTAACTAATTCCATCTGTAATGACCTCTTTCCAAATAAGATCACAGTCTAGGGTACTGGGTGTTAGGACTTTGACATATCTTCTTTTTGGTCAGTGGGGGGGGGGGGGGGGTGGAATTCAACTCATAACAGAAAGGATAGGGAAAGCTCTCTCCAGAATCTGCATCAGCCTCCTCTTTCCACTTTTCTCAAAAACTACCTCAAATAAACCATAGAGTGTAGATAATCAATCTGGCTATTCAAAAGCAGCTAAAGATAAATCCCTCAGGCTTCCCACCATCCAGCCATACTGTCACTTCTAAAAATATTCTTTGATGTATCACTCATTTTCGTCTGGAGATTTGCTGGGGTAAAGGGCATCCCATTCAGACACCTATTTTTGAGGTCTTTTCCAATAGTAGGGCATGCTGAACAGGTCTAAGTCTTTCTATATATCCCTCTTTAGTAAACATTAGCTTGTTTGTCCTAGAGGAACCAAATGCCAATATGAATTGTAGGTATTTGTGCATAATTAATAGTGACTTTAATTAAGGTGAAATGCATACTGTTTTATCTTGGTGCCTGTTGCACAATAGGTGTTCAGTAAATGCTTTCCTGCTTTTGTCTCTCCTATTATTCAGTGTATTGCTTATTTTTAAAAATTTCTAATTTATTTTTCTTTTTTTAAAGGAGAGATTTAAGGAAGCTGAGGAAATATATCAGGCTGGAATAAAAAACTGTCCAGAAAGTTCAGATTTACACAACAACTACGGGGTTTTCTTAGTTGATACCGGTGAGTGAAATTAAAGAGAACCTGTTCTGCTGAGATTAGATGATAGTATCAATCAAGCAAAATGGGAGTAACTCAAATAATACGTTAGAAATAAAATCCACAGAGCTTGGCAGGAAGCTCACACTGTTGACAGTCACATTGAACCTTGGAGCTGTGGTTTCTTTAAATCTTCAAGTTCAGTTCAGTAAATTCTTCCCAGGTCTTATAATCATATCTCTAAGAAAAAAATCTCCAGATGGTCAGAAGTAGCCTGGATGATTTACAGTCCTCTCTGAGTATCATTTATACAAGCTTGTAAAGCTATGATGATTAAATGTTCCTCTACATTGATGCAGAACCTGCATTAAGTCTGGCCGCCAGCTCCTGGTAAATACCTTTTCACAACTGATAAAAAGCCTCCAGAATTCTTGTGTTCCATACTTAATGTCCATATTATTATAATTGATAGAGTGCTCTCCGATGACAGGTGCTATATAAAATACACTTACTCCATCTTATTTAATGAAAAACTTTACTGGGCAGGGATTCTCTTCTCGTTTATGATTTGTGCAGAGCCCTATGTATTGCTGGCATGTAATGAATACTTATAAATAATGAAAAGAAAGAGGTTTAACTTTAAATGCAATAGCACCACTTTGTTCTTGTTGACTACTACAATGGTTGACCACAGTAAAATTCACTTTTAATTATTTTTCAATATTAAATGGTCAAAGAGGACTTTTTTCTATTTTATTGAGGCATATTCCCACACCACACAAACTATCAAGTATACACTCACTGACTCACAGTATCATCACATAGTTGTGCATGCAACCCCATGATCAATTGTAGAACATTTTCGTTACTCCAGAACAGAAATAATAGTAATAAACCTCAAATCCTACCATATCCCTTCTCCCCAACCCCCATTGTTGAACCATAGTATTGGTACAGTACATTTGTTACTGTTGATGAAAGAATATTAAAATATTCCTGTTAACTACAGTCCATAGCTTGCAGTAGCTATGTTTTATCCCATATATTCCTCTGTTATTTATTTTACATTTGTAATAGTTCACACATGCAATAACTTATTTACGTACGTGACTTTAAACAACCACTTTCAATCAAATTCACCTACAATGTTACTGTTTCTTATATCCCAAGAATGAGTTACCATCACCTCTATCCATCCCCAAACATTTAAGTTCAACATTATTAATAATTCTGTACATATTAGGTAACTGCACTCCCAGCTTTTTTCTGTCTTTTAGTATGCTGTATTCTGCATTTTTTCCCAGACATAGCTTTATTTTATTACTCATCTAACCATAGATTAGATAAAGGGGGTATCAGTCACAAGGTTTTTGCAGTCATACAGTCATAGATAAAAGTTATTGAGTTTTACAGCCATTATCAAAGATTAAGGCTACATGGTTGCAGTTCAACAATTTCAGGTTTTTCCTTCCTGTGGTTCCAACAGACTAAAACCAAGAAGAAACATCAGTACTATGATTCAGTAGTGATAATCCCTTGTCAAATCCTAACCTCTCTGTCACAACTCCTCCGTCTCATTTGATCCATCTCTCAGTCTTCAGAGGTATTTGGGCAATGACTTTTCTATCTTCTTCATGCCGAAAAGGAGTGTGAACATTATGAGGTAGAGGAAGGAAACTGACATGTACTTGGAAAGACTGGTACTTCTGGATTTCAGGGCTTAACTAGCATGGGGACAATCTGAAATTTAAGTTTCTGAAAAAATAGACTTACCAAGTAAAACTTTTATGGAGCCTTAGATAAAGTCCAGGGTACTCTTTGGGGTTTTCAGTGATATTGTTGCTTGGGTCTTGGCATACAGCGGCTATTTGCCATATCTGGCTAAAGCTTGTGTAAGAGTAACCTCCAGAATGATATCTCAACTCTATTTGAAATCTCTAAAAGAGGTTTTTCTTTTCTAAGATATTTAAATTTCTTCTGTTTTAGAGGATATGAATTTGTATTCTGATATGCCTAGAAAAATTAATTTTATTTTTGCATGTAAAACTGTTGTATGGTGCCACCTGCTGGTTCACCAGCAACATTGTAATAAATTAGGTATCATACTTACAAAGGAATAAAATCCAGAAGAAATACTAATTCCCATGAGCCCTCTCCTTTCTACTTCAACAATAACCTGCCCCACCTCCAAATTAAAAAAAAAACGAAACTCACTGATGCACCATTTATCTCTCCACCACTGTTTTCTCTTTGTAATCATGTTTGCATACTTGTAAAATTCTCCCCATCCCCAGTGATCTCTATGTAGGTTTGTAGAGTCTATCGTGGTACCTCCTAGTCACACCTGCATTCAAGGTGCACTGGAGGAGGTTGCTGCCCAGATAATAAACACTTCCTTCCATTCAGAACTTCAGTCTGTTTAAAGGTTCAGTCACTTAGATGTAATTTCCCTAGGAAGCTTTTTTCTGAAGGACTGGACTTCATCAAACTAGAGAGACTTGATTCTAGTTCTAGTCTTTACACTTACTTGCTCTAGAATCTTTGTCAAGTCCCTTTGTCTTTGTGCTTTATTTCCTGTACCTGGAAAGTGATCATTTTGTTTATTTTTTTTTTTAGTATCTCTTAAATCCCAAGGGGCAGCTTAGTTGTATCAAAATGCAGCTAAATGGTATCAAAAATACCTACAGAGATCTTATGAGGTCACATAAACAATGGTGTTTTAAAATATATAAGGTTTTGGACAAACACAAGGTAGAAATATTATCATTTTTTTAATTCCCATTGGATAAATACCATTTAAGCAGAAATGTATGATTTGAAAAGAGACTTTCAAAATATAACTAATACCTATTTATGGCAATGCCTCATTTGCTATTATTATTCTCCTTTTTGTGTAATGAGAGGCAGCAATATCCTAGATATATAATAGTCTCTGATAATCTCAAAATACCACATTAGCTAGAGTGAAGGCCAGGCCAGAAAGCACACTGGCTAAAACTTGCTACAAATAATAAAAGAAATGGCTTTGGTGTGTGTTACTTCTTAAAATGTGCTTTTATGGCTCTTTTTGGAAGTAGAAATGAATAATGAAGTGGTTCCAAGTCAGAGGTAAAGAGTAGAAGCCAAAATGCAAGCTATTTAAGCGGAATAATTGACGGCATGCCTCTGTCTGTGTTACTGAGGAAGGTTGATATGTCAGAAGGAGATGGAGTGCTTGCATTTTTTATAAAGGAGCATTCTGCCCTTACCAACCCATGACAGGCTCTCCAGAGAAGGCAATGACCCATTACCAACAGGCCATCGGACTTAGCCCAAGTCATCACGTGGCCATGGTGAACCTGGGGAGACTCCACAGGTCTCTGGGAGAGAACAGCGTGGCCGAAGAATGGTACAAACGGTAAAGTTCCTTTTCTTCATTTTGCCAGTTACTCAGAGGCCTCAGACTTGCCTTTCAACGTTATAGCTAATTGAAGTAGACATGCTCATAGAATAGTGGCAATTTTTGCAAATTCAAGTGGTATAGATAGTTGCCTCCAAAGAGAACACTACAACCATGCAACAGGATAAATGACTTTAGTCACTTCATGACTTTTGCCTACTGGTAAGGACACGGTACTACTCCAAGGCTGGAATTTAATGCCCACTTTAATTTGTCCAATATTTTCTGAAGCTTTGGACTGCAACACAAACCACAAATAGCAATTTCAAAAATGGGATTTGATGAAAAATTTTGCATACTTCAGAATGAATACATCACCACTAATGGAAAAGACCCTAAGGGCTGACTTTCCCTATTAGTAGCTCACTAGAGATGTTCTTATTCGCAGGATGTCAATGTGATCATTTTTTAAACTTCTTCTTGACATAAAAACAAAGACCATGTTGGAGCAGTCTTAAGCCATGGATAGTCCTCTCTAATCTAACCTTTTGGAAATGCACCTATTAAAACGAAAGTATCAATTTCCCTGTTTCAAAACTCAGTGCGCTGCAGGTGGCCCGCAACGCTGAGATATTATCACCCTTGGGAGCACTCTATTACAACACTGGCCGTTATGAAGAGGCTTTGCAGATTTATCGGGAAGCTGCAGCACTTCAGCCTTCTCAAAGGGAACTCCGCCTGGCACTGGTGAGATGTCCCGGGTATTATTTTTCTCAATATACTACAAGATTAGGACTAAAGAAAATGAAGCTGGGATCATAAATGCAACATGCAATATAGGGAGCTACACTCATTAAGCCTCAAACTAGAACAAGAATGAGATAATATATCCATTTTATGAAAGTTTATATGGCCAATGCATGCACCAAAGACAAGACAGTACATATATGTGCATATGTACATTCTTAAGTATATATGTGTCTGTGTGTATGTATCCATATTACTAATATATTTTACTTTTTTCCTGAACCATGTAAGAGTTAAAGATATAATACCCCTTTATCTCTAAATACTTCAGCACTAGTTCCTACAAATGAGGACATTCTTTAAATGTCCATAGTACAATTATCAAATTCAGGAAAGTTAACGATACCAATACTTTTTTAATTTCAGTTTTCTGAGCTTTACTCTTCCTTTTTATTCAGTGTGCAATAAATCAAATTTATCTTGCCACAAGTTGTGTTCCATTGCATTCTAGGAAATTAGTTGTCTTCTGACATATTTAGTCAACTCTTTTTAAAAGTCACAAATCATACATTGGAGGTCTTTGGTGTTCCTGCCATTTACACCCAAATCCACATGCATGCCTAAATAAACAAACAACAGTCAAAACCCATAAACTGTGAAAATTCAGCCCTCTCTGTGTGTCACTAAATAGTTGCTGAACCTTTTTATCAGGAGTGTTTTCTGAATGCTTCTATTCAGTGATGCATGATTTGATAAGGTAATAAATAACAAAGAGTCTTCTAAACCAAGGTCCGTGTGGTTTTACAGGCTCAAGTTTTGGCGGTGATGGGTCAGACAAAAGAAGCCGAAAAGATGACCAATCACATTGTGTTGGAGGAGACTGGATGCCTTGAATGCTATCGCCTTTTGTCAGCAATCTACAGCAAGCAGGAGCAACATGACAAGGTAGAGACTCCACGTTTACAGTTGTTTGGATTCACAGGTGGACTATGACATGTGCCTGAGTGAGAAAGTCAGGGAAAATCCCCCATTCTCACCCCACTGCACTATTTGACACAACATGCCAACTAATACAGAGAAACAAAAAAATGCAAGTTTTATCTTTTGAGTTATTTTTTCCTTGTCAGTCTGCTTTTATTCTGTCTTAATTTCCAATCTCTACAGGCACTTGATGCTATAGACAAGGCCCTCCAGCTGAAACCAAAGGACCCTAGAGTCATATCGGAACTTTTTTTCACAAAAGGAAACCAACTAAGAGAGCAGAACCTTCTTGACAAAGCTTTTGAGGTATTAACTCAATTAAATTATGTTATTAAGTTCATAGACTAAAATTAGTACTCTGAAAATCTTTAATAAAGCATATGCAGTAAAATCAATTGATATACTTGTGGGGTATATTTTCTGATAAATTGACAAAATGTTTTAAGTTTATTTTTTTTTTAATTGAACCTCTGGTTTTTTAATTATTCAAAGTCCTGCAATACCTCTCTATTATTTTCTGAATTATCACCTTTAATTTGACATTTGAAGCATTCCACATTTTGGCCTCAAATAAGCTTTTCTCCCCACCCCCATCCTCCACCACTCTTTCCTTTTGCTTCCTCCATTCTTCTCTCTCTGTTTGCCTGCAAGAATCCTCTATTCCTGCTGGTCCAGTGCCTAAATAGCTTTGGGCATTTCCACGTGTCATTAAAATAATATCCCCATCCTGAGTGGATTCTCACTTATCCACCAAGACACAGCCTGTGTTTCTTCTCCCTTGGGAAGCCTTTCCTGACTTTCCCAGTGACCTTGTTTCTTCTGAACTCTTAAAGCACTGTCTCTGCCCATCATTTGGAAATGCCATATATTACATGGTACTGTTACATCTGTTTTTCTCTCTCTTGTCCTTCTTTTTATTTATGCATGTGTGTGTGTATGTGTCTATATCTTATCTCTCCAATTAAATTGGACTTCCCTTGAAGAGAGGTACTGCTTCCTTCTGTGTTCCACATCTAGAGTCTTGCATCTTAAGAGATTTTTCATATGCTGAGCCTTAGAATAAAATTTAGAGAGTCTGAAATGAAGAAGACATTTACAAATATAAATAGAAATGATACAGAAATATCAGACTCTATCCTTGTATCTGATGAAGGCTTGACTTGAGATTAATGAAGTCATAAGATTATACAAATTATATTAGGAACAAAAAAGAAATCCAAATGATATGATTGCATGTGAAAATAGACTAGTGAGCGGCTTTTAAAATACAAGTAAAGATATTTGGAAAAATTAATTTGTGTGTGAATCCTTAAAACCACAGTGGAGACATATCTGAGGCAGAAATTATGGATTTTTCTTTACCTGGTAAACATTTTCAATACCGGCTTTCTTAAGTTATTATTTATAATTAACATCATAATTTCATTATGAATATTTATAGTATATCTATATCTGCACCTTATATACTGTATTGAAAAGTATTTTCCAGTGCTTGACCCATGGATCAAATAATCATTATATAGGGGCTAGATTTATGATGAGTAGGAATAGGCTCCTGGGCTAATCATAGCTAAAACATGTTAGCACTACTATGTATGATTCACAACAATCATAAGGGAAGTGTGGTCGTTGTCACCATATTAGTTGAGTAAACTGAGACACAGAGGTCATGTGACTTTCTCAAAGTCACACAGGGGGTAAGAGATGAAGACAAGATTTAAATCCTTGCTCTTCACTATTACACTACACTCTATATCTGCAGATATAAATTAATCTCAAGAGATACAGCTGACAAATACATTTTAGCAGCTTCTCAAGAGTATAGCTTTCATTTCTCCAAAAACTGAAGTAGAAGATGGATAGATAGACCTGATTCACTTTACTTAATGGCTCTGTTCAATTGGATTCTTGCTAACATAGCAGGAAACTTCAAAATATATGCAGAGCTACTCAGCTTTGTCATTGAAGGCAATGCTCTTAGTCTTTGGCTTTATTTATGATGAACCCTCTTAAAATCAAGACTCCATGGTGAGCACACTTTTGATGTAAAACAATATACAAAATATTAAAAATACACCTCACAGATATTACATTTAATGGGATACATGTGATTTAGACAAAAGAAAATACTTAAGGAAATTACAAAGAAATAAAATACAAAAGGAATACTAAATGACTCTCTTCAGACATTTGAAAACCCTTATTATGGCAGAAGGAAAAGGACGATTTTTAATTATTTAAACTGTCTCCCAGTGAAATAGATGTCATTAAAGAAATAATGAACATCCTGTCACTGCAAGTATTTAAACATAGTCTGATATTGTACAACGTGGATAGTAACTAGGGTTAAGCTGCTTAGGAAGCTTTTCTAAAATTCTATGATTATAAAAGATATTTCTTATAAACTCCACTATAATGAAAAGGCCAAAAAAACAAGGGTTTTGCAGGTTAAAGCCTGAAGGTGTCTTCAGTCTCTTTAAGCCCAAAAGTTAGCTCTGGAGGAAAATTACACATTTCAGTTCCCACTGCTTTTGAATCATAAAGTTTGAAAGATGTTAGCAATAAATAGGGTCACATGTAAACTAGTAGTGCTAATTTCATTGTATTAACCATTTAAATGTTTGCATATGAAGAAAATGGCTTTGCCCAATCCTGTAGGGTTAAAGATGTGTTCTCGTTTCCTAACCTGAAGATATTTCTTGTTTATTTAGAGCTATAAAGCAGCTGTGGAACTAAATCCAGATCAAGCGCAGGCCTGGATGAACATGGGTGGAATTCAGCACATCAAAGTAGGAGAAATGATTTACTTCCATATGGACTAGGTTTCACCGTTGGGTTTTCTCTTTCTGTCTTTCTTTTCTCTTTAAGGTTTGAGAAGCTATTATTAATTTCCTCTGGATTATTTGAATACCAAAAGCACAGATGTTTAAAAATCAAGTTAGCATGCTTTATATTTTGTATTACCTAGATATTGAATATCAGAATTACTTTGTTTTAAAAATAAATCTCTATAAATTAAATAAATAATTATAAATTATTATTAATAATTTTGTAATTTAACAATTTACAGAGATTTAAATAAACCTCTATACATTAAATTCCATGATTTCCCTAATAAAAAAAAACTATCTGTTATTAAGAGAAGTACCATCAGACAGTAGATAACAACTGTTTTTGTGTGCTAAAGTCCTATTAGAGAATATTGCAGCTTGCTTTCCTGGCATCTTGACTCATTGTCAAGGCTAAAGTATTTCCTTAACTATGATTTTTCTTTTTCTTACATCTATTGTATCTTTTATTCCCTAACCTTTTACTGAAAAACAGACTCATGTTTTTTTTGTTTTTGTTTGTTTGTTTTATCTCCCAAAACAAAGCTACCTTTGTGTGAATCTTCCTGCCAAGAAGAATTAAAAATGATCCCTGGGCAGACTATTGTCTATAATTATTGAAATCAAAGATTTACTATCATTCATTCATTCATCCATTTATTGGAAAAGTGTTTATGAAGAGCATCCTATGTGCCAGTTACTGTTCTTGACAGTAGGAACAGAGCAGTAAATAGACAAAAATTCATGCCCACATGGAACTAATATTCTAGTAGGGGGTGGCAAACAATAAATAAATTAATGTACATACATACATAAATAAAACATAAAATATGCACTATATCAGATAGAATTAAGTGCTGTGGAGAAAAGAAGAGAAATAAGATAGGGAATGCCAGGGGCTAAGGGTCTGATTTTTCATTAGGTAAGGCTTTAGTTAAAAATGATATTTGATTACAGACCTGAAGGGAGCAAGCCTGTGTCAAAATAGGGAGGAAAACATGTGCAAAAGTCCTGAGGTGGTAACATGCTTGGTGTGCTGGAAGAATAGTGAGGAAGCTGTGAGGCTAAGACAGAGCAAGGAAGAGGAAATGGTTGACGATGAGGTCAGAGAAGTCATAGGAGCCAGATCATAGGGCCCTAAAGGGGATTATGGGGACTTTGGCTTTTGTGCCAAATGAACTGGGATCCTTACAGGGCTTTGAATAGAGAAATATCATGGTCTGACAGATTTTTAAAGGGCCACTCTGGTTTAGCTAACCTATTTTCAGGCTTCCTCTCTCTCTCTCTCCCCCATTCTCTGTACTGATAAAATAGGTATGTTGTGATAAGAATGTAATAAAGCCTAATAGGGTTTGTTATTATGTAGAAACTGGTCATTCTCACAACAAAACCAAAAGGTAACCCATAGCTATGTAGATAAGAGAGGATGAGACTGTGACTGAGAGTCTTGATTTGATAGAGGCTTATGGATGGCAAATCAAAGCATACCATTTATCAGAGCCCAAAAATCCAAACTCTCATTTTCATGCTATTCTAGGCTTCTAGCAATATTTAGTTGGGAAACATAGATCGAATTTAATTTACAGTAGTAAAGTAATAATTTAAAATATTATAAAGAGTATGTCAAAAATTACATTTTCAAATAATATGCTCAATATATTTTCAAATGTAGTGCATCTGCATTTCAAGCAGTGGGTTCAATTGTTAAATATAAAAATTAACAATATTGGGGGGACACTACAATATGGACCAAAATTATTGAACTTTTTCAGATTAACAGGTGAAGCCATTGCTTTAAATTTAGACTTATTTCCCCTGAAATGTACCTAGAGATTGAAGAAAGATGTATTGAGTAGATTATGTATAATTAACATACTGATTAAAAATATGTTTACCCTGTGTTTTTCATCTTTGCAGACATCCATCACATATTAGGTTGAACTGTACAAAGTGGCCATATTTATATTTTGAAAATGGTCTAATATTAGTGAATTCATAAGATTTGCTCTAATATAAATATATAGATCAGGCATGTGGGTTTGATGTGGTCATTCTGTTTGAATATTAGGATGCAGAATTAGAATTATAAAGCTTTAAAGAACAACCATTACCTTTATGTGTCTTTTTCGTTGCCAGGTAGTTGTGTAGCAGTCACTGAGATCCGTTCCTGGGCCTCACCCCTCCCCCAAACCTGGGTGACGCTTAGGAAGGACTGAGGGCTGTGGTAAGGCTGAGGGTTGTGAGGAAGTGACCAGAGATGGGGAAGGAGGAGCAAGCATCAGGTTTGGTTGTCTCTTGCTCATATGATTTGGTGATAAAAGCCAGTACTTTTTTAAAGCTTGATATATGATAAATGGGTAGATCACAAAATCTACAATACTAGCGTTATAAAGAAAGAGTAGCATCAGCCAGACCAAATCTTTATGCTGTCTTTGCAATGCCGCCTTATAATAGAATAGCACTGTCCAAGAGAACTGTTTGTGATGATGGAAATGTTCTGCGTCTATGCTGTCCAATACAGTAGACACTAGCCATATGTGGCTACTAAGCCCTTGAAATGTGGCTAGTGCAACTAAGGAACTGAGTTCTTAATTAAGGTTTTTTTTTCTTAAGTTTTATTAACTTAGATTTATATAACTAATATGCAGTTCTAGAAATTGGATAATTCAAATTTCCCACCTATCATATAGTAAATTGTGGATATTGAATTAAAGTATGTAACTTTAAAAAAGAAGGCTTTCAATTTAATCAAGAAAAGATCAATTTGTGGGGGGCAGGGGAGAAAATGAACTTCATGACCAGGTTGAAGGAAAGGACAGAGAAGCCTGGTAAGAAGACAAAGAGGATGCCAGGGCATCAGGAAAATCCATACATTAAATTTAGGGAAGCCTCTTGGAAGACCAATTTGAAATTCAGCTGCAGGAAAAAACACATTGTGAGGGCACTCTAACAACCACAGATGTGTAGCTGTCTGCATGTGTGTGCTGAGTTGAATAAAATATCAGAAGACACTTGGAAGACAAATGCTTGTCTTGAAAAAAAAGTTCTAATTGAATGTGGGAAATCCTAGTTCTCACTTGCTCAGAATTCTGTTTAGCCCCTTACCAGAGTCAGTGCTCAGAATCTTAAACATTGAGAGAAAAAGGAAACTTTAACATATTCATTTGGACACATGCCAGAGTCTGAAGATTCCCAATGAATACATCTTTGCTTTGTCATCTCCACTCTCCTTTTCATCTATAGATCAAGGGAATGCTCTAAGCAATAGACAATTTTTGCACAGAGCCTGAATAGTCATTTACTACTAATGGCATCACATTGAGTGCTCACTATGTACCAGCCACTGTCTAAGCTCTTTGTCCATATTAACTCATTTGAAATATAGTTAAGCATTCAATAAATATTAGTTGCTAGTTGCTACACAGTACTTTCAGTCCAAGACATACTACTTTACATTGAGATTGAAATTTAGGGAATAACCATTCTTCAACCACATGGAGCTGTAACTGAGAAAGAAGTACAGCAAATTAATATTTTTGGAATGAAGAGAACTTTACTCTTCATTCTGAAATTTGGCAAGACACAGATTGGAAATAGGGTAAGCCAAATAAAGGTAGCCAGAAGGGGCTGGAAAAAGTTAATCGATGTGACTGATTAGTCAGGAACCATCTGGGACAAGGTCCACACACATGGTTGCCAGTTAGGGAAGCTTTA
Source organism: Tamandua tetradactyla (assembly GCF_023851605.1). Lineage (NCBI taxonomy): Eukaryota > Metazoa > Chordata > Mammalia > Pilosa > Myrmecophagidae > Tamandua > Tamandua tetradactyla. The sequence goes on along the minus strand of NC_135333.1, from coordinate 92,801,046 downwards.
AACAAAACAGATGGGAGCCAACAGAGGGTGGGGGTTGGTGTGTTTAGCAGGTCAGGACTACCTTCCCTCCTGTGTTGAGTGTCCAGCAAGTGTTAAGAGCATCCACACTCCTTGGGTATTGAGTAAATTTGACACTATCACTCTCAATTCTTTCCATTTTAAAAAATCTTGCATTTTCATTAAATCCTCTATTAGGTAAAAATTGCTCTTAAGTGTGTTTTTTCTTAAGTTGAAGATTAGAATAACTCCTATTACTAAATAGGTATAATTGATACCTAAACTGATTCATCATTAATCTTGCAGTTTCAAAAAAAAAAAAAAAAACCTCTGTTTCTTTCTCCCTCAATAATTTGGCTCTCTAGCCACAATCCCATCTGATGTGAAGCAACAGTGAGAACACTATAAAACACTGAGGACACCATGAAATGAAAGCCTCATACCTTGCATTAGTAGAATTGAAAATCTGTTTTTGTGACATTTAACTTTATTGTATACCTTGTATCTTTCGCATTTTCCAGCTGGTCTGGTACTTAAAACAAATGGAATCTCTAAAAGCACCAGTGGAAAAGGATAAAATTACACATGCAGGCAGGGTTTCCTTATGAGACATTCATTTTATGCTGAGTAGGGTGTCTGTTTCTTAGACTCCCCATCTCTGACAGAGCATTCTGACAGATGAGAATATAATTGTTCTCTTCTTTCCCCCCACAGGGAAACTATGTGTCTGCAAGAGCTTATTATGAGAGAGCCTTACAGCTGGTTCCAGACAGCAAATTGCTGAAGGAAAACTTTGCCAAATTGGATCGCCTAGAAAAACGATTACAAGAAGTTAGAGAGAAGGATCATACATAGCTGCATTTTGACCCAGTCTTGCAGGACAATGTTGGTGCCTCAAGAAGAGGAAAAAGTGTCGGAAGCTTTTGCTTTCACATCAGCCGGGATGCGACCAGTGAAGCTGTCCTCTCATTTAAATTCAAGGTGGCACGTGTTAGGACACCTGCTGATAACCTTGGGCTGAGAGACTTGCATTTCCACCAAAGAAGACAAAAAGAGCAAGCAAGGGCAAGGAAGTCTGAGAGGGAAGGAAAACAACAACTATGTATTTTATACATTTGTATTTTGTTTAGCTCCGTATTTCCCTTCATATATTTCTGTTTGTGCGACCTGGAGATCTAATTCCATCTTTTAGCTTTGTCTTTTATGTCCCAGAAATATAGAATCTGGAAATGGTATGAAGGTAGAGCATCTACTCTTTATAGGATGAGGTATTTCAAAGAGCGTACATTTTTTGGGGAATTTGGGGGAATTCTACCAAAAGGTGGCTCATTCAATTCTCTAACCCCAGAAATGAATGCTTTTATAGAATCTTCTGGGATATATAGGGGAAATGGCTATTTTTAAGTAAGCTTTATCTAATATCACCTGAAGGATATTACTTGAGCCCCATTGAGAAATAAATTTCTCTCTGATGCAGGTTTTTCCCAGTGCCTAATATCTCAGAAGGGAAGAGCTTCTGGAATTGTGTATGGATATTCTTGCTCCTAGGGAAAAAAATCAAGGAAATTGGTACCCCTAATTCTTTGTGGAAATGTTTAAAATTTTTAAAATTTCATTACAAGTATTACTTAGAGTACTGATTCTGCTCTAAGATTTCAAAAGTGCTTTCAAAATCATAAATGTTCCCACTCCAAATATATTGCTATTTTGGTGGGGGAAAAATAGTATATTCTACATGAAAAAACATTAAAGATATTAACAGAGAGAAATATTCTACTTTATTATCTTAATGTTCAGACATCATGAGATTTATTATTTTTTTGAAAAATATATTTAGCCATGGAAGGATCTTTACAATATATCACAGATATCTTCATAGACTCTAATTAGATGGAAAGAAATAGAGGTCTATTTATTTGTCTCCCTAGGCTTAATGAGATTTCTGTCCTTGGAACATGAGTGATTGAAACCCAGAGTTCTTGGTTCTGTATTTTTAATTTTGGGGATTTCATGGAAAAGGCTCAAAAAAACCTGGAGAAATAAAATCTAAATTCATATTAAATATATATATTTATATTAAAAGATGGGGAAGGCAAAGTTAAATTTACAATTTGGACATTTATTTTTTAGTGTTATTTATTTCTTAACTTATAGAATATTTAATGTATATATATCTATATACACATACAGACATTTTTTGTACATAGTTTTTAATACCAGCCTTCAAAACTAATCAAATAAAAAATCTAAAACTAAATCACAAAGTTGCTAAGTTTTAACAGCCCCTCAAAAAACTAGGATTGATTTTTCACCAGGAAGGTTAAAGACCAACCTTCTGTGTTTTGGTGATAATATATTTTGGAAGTAAAGAAACTGGAACCCTGATGTTAATTTGGTCATCATCATAAGAAAATTAATCACTCCGGACAGTCTGTTCATGGGCTGGGGCAGGCATCATGCAGATGGGACATCCTGAAGGCCTGCACCTTTCACAAGCTCAGGACAGGGTAAAAAGTACTCTGCTGCTTTTCAATCCAGTGGCAGGAAACACTGCCCCCAAATGTTCTTTTAGTTTTGTCAAGGTAAGTCTAAGCAAAAGGAAGAAAAACTTCTTTGAGAGGGGATGGTGGAGGGAATATTTTAAATTACAAGGGATAACAGAATTTGAATTAGCATGCATGTTTGTGTGCAGCAATAATTCAATAACATACATGTTACCACTGTGACCTGTTTCTAATAGTCTTTTAATGGGATATGTCATAAATTTATGTAAAATTTTTTTTTAAATATTTTCTTCTCCCCAAAATTACTCTATTGTAGTCCTAAGGTTTTACTGGAGAATATTCACCCTGCCTCCAAATTGAAAACCATGAAGCCATAATTAAAAGCTGTATCTAGGACTTTATCACAGTACAGTAATCTGTAACTGAAACTCTAATTTAAAAAGCTAATGAGAAAGACTGAGCCCCAAATTTTGAAAAGCAATTATGCCTTACTTGATTTTCTATTAAAGGTGTGAGAGTATACATGCTGGAATAATTGAAATAGCAATTATAGTCTAAATGTTTCTAAGGGAAAAGGGTCACAAGGCCTTTAGGAGACCTTCTCTGCCTTCTTTGGGTGTCTCCTCACCTCCCTCCTCCCCTCTCTCTTTCCCTTTCTCCTTCTCTCCCTCTCTCTCCCATTTTGTCTGCAGACAAATGGCATCTCTTGGAACATTAAAAGTGAGCATTGTTTGTTGGATCAGACTTTTTGCCCTTGGGTTAATACGTTCACTCAGATGTGGCCAATGAAATAGTTTTTACCATTGAAACAGTGCCTATTGGAAAATAATTCACATTATTTTTAAAAAGTGTTAAATACATTTTGTAACTATTTTTATTTGACCCTTATGACATGAAATACCACATGACCCTCATCTTTATCAAAATAAAGAGTATCCAGGCTAATTACATAGATACATCCAGTTTGCCCCTCATGAAAGCATGATCAGCATGAGGGTGGAACCAGCCTTTGTGAGATGGAGGGCAGAGCCAGCGGCCGGGGCATGCAATCCATGCCGTCCCACTGGGCCCTGTACTCAGAAGCACTCACCCTTGGCACATCATGAAATTCTTAATAATTTTTCAACAAAAGGTCCTGCAATTACACTTTGCAGCAAATCCAAAGTTACACAGCTACTCCTGGGGAGGAGGGAAGGTGACTGAGGACAGACGAGTTGCTTTGGTCTGGCTGCGTATTGAGACAGTGATCAGTTTCATTTGTGACTGAGTTGCTCTGAGCAGCTTTTGCTATTTTTCCCAGCTACATTTGGAGTTCTTCATGTACATATCCACCCCCATCCCTGACCGTGCTCCTTCTGCTGGTCTGTCTAGCCTGTCCTTCCAACCTACTTAGAACCACTTCTTCAAAATCCTTTATAAGTGGCAGTCCTTTGACACGTCCCTTGACAAATAAGCCATGAGAATGGCTTTAGAAGCTTATTTTAACCTTAAAAACTACTCATTTAGTATATTTAATAGATGAAATTATGAATGTTGCATAGCTTTTCTTATCGGTGCCCCCAAACTAAGACCCCCCCCCCCCCGCAAGACGTAAATAAAGAAAGTACTCAGCAGCTGTTTTGGAATTTTAAAAATTATCCAGATCTTTTCAACCTTGTAATGATATTCAGAAAACGTGGTTCAGTGATGTAAAAAGGCAGATGAAACCAAAGATTCAACTACTTTGGAGGAAAGGAAATTTTATTTTATGGAATCCTGAGATATATTCCCTCAAGTTTGTTGATTGTGAAGCCTAACTCAAAACAAAGAGGATGGTCAGCTCTATAATTCCAAATCCCTACAGTACTTCCCAGCCCTTAATTTGCAATTTGCTTAAATTCATAGCATGTGGTATATAGTAGGTAGGGTTTTTTCAGTGGTTGTGCAAATGTATCTCTGAGAAAATCCAAACCTTTATATACAAAACCATCTTATAAATACTATAATTTGAGGTAGCATAAAAAGAATATGTGTGATTTTTTTTTTTTGCAATCTCTATTAAATATTCCAGATACCCCTGATTGAGGAGCTACATTCTGCTGAGACTTGGGATCTGTTCCCTCGCCCACAGTAGCTCTCAACCCTGACTGCACTGCAGAGTCACTTGAGGGGTCTTTAAGAAACCCCTGATGCCCTGGTTCCCACGTGATTCTAATACAGCCTAGAGCTCCACCGTGCGACTGACAATTTTAAAGGGAGTGTATGACTTTTACAAAAGAGAGGCTTATAATCTTTCATAATTCTTAGTTTTAAATCTAGACTAAAATGAGCCAAAGAATTCTAAAGGATCACTTATGGCACAAGTGGTTATTTGAGGCTATCATTCTAAGATTGACAAGTAGTTTTGTACTTGTGACAATTGAACTACAATTTGGCTTTAAAGTTTCAGAATTTTTGGTTCTCAGTGAAGCAGAATTGTCTTGCCATTTGCATGAACCAGTTAAGGGGCCGGTATACAAAATTCATATTTTTATGACTCATTGAAGATGCTCTTGGCACAGAGTTTATTCCTAGATCTGTATGTCTCTCTATATGTATACACACATACCAGCTTTTGATATTTAATTGTACTGGTTAGAATCTGTTTAAAACCAATAAAAATCTTTTGCTTTGATTTGTGGTGGATGTGCCACAGGATAATAAATCTTCAGGATATTAATAACAATCAAAGCAAACGTAATCATAGGTATTTTATGTTTTAATTTTTTCCGGATTTCCGAATTACATTTACTTTGAGTTGACTGCCTGTTGGTATCTCCCAAATATAGTAAAATTTAACTATGTCAGTGTCATCTTTGACATTTTATTAAAAGTGTATATTCCTGTCAAATCTTTCAATTAAGCTCTAGTTGAGTAGTAGAAAAGTTTACAATTCCAAAAGATAAATATTATAACTTGTTATGACTATTCTTGAAGGTTTTACTGCAAAAGAAAAATATGTTGACTAACTCTCCCAAAAACAACCACTTCCCTCATTATTTTCATTTTTAGTAGTCATGTCACTGAGAAAAGATAAAATAACAGCAATCAAAAACATAGTTTAAGTAAAATAAAATGACACAACAGAATTGATAATATATTCATAGCTATCAATTGCTTTATACTAAAATGTTCCATTTTAATATCAAACTGGAAAGAGGGGTCTATGTCCAGAAATCCAGGAGTTTCTATTCTCAATATGTACATAGTATATATTATATCACATTTGGTAGTTTCCAATGTGAATAATATCCTTTGGGGGTTGTCTTGCTGGTCCATAGAGGGGAGCACTAGTCCAAGAATCAGGAAATTTGGGATCTAGTACTGTTTTTGCCACCCAGAAGCCACCTCACCATGGGCGGGTACCAAATGGCTCAGTCATGTTTATCACCCAATGTCAGCCTTATGATCCCATCAAGCACTTGCATTTGCAAAGTTTACTCTTGAACCTGGATTGAAAGTATTCAGTATCTGAGGAGATAACTGATAAATGTTGCCTTCAGTTTAACGATTCTTAAGGTAATTACCAAACCAAAACACATATGCCAACATCCTAAAAGTGATTGAGTTGCCCAAGTGCTTCAACATGTCTAAGGTAATTACTCATAGTTTGCAATCTGTGCACTTAAAACTTCTTACATTTTTTTTTTCTTTTCTGGGGAAAAAAGATAAAGACCTTCCTCCTAAGAAATTAAAATATCTGGTGAAACTATGCTTTGCTTTTGTAACGTGGAAATCATTTGACTTGCTGTTACTCACACACATTCACCCTCAATGGGAACTGACTTGCATCAGGTTCTTTGTTCATAGTGCTTTTATTTCCTATTTTGATCTGTTATATATAAATGTACATTTTGTTACTTTCGTTGTGCCAGTTAGAAATACATCTCCCATAAAGAATTTCTCCCATTAAGTCTGATAATGTACACTTTGCCTAGGTCTTTCCAAAATAAAGTTTATGTAAATGTCTATTTTATATAAAATATGATCAAAATAATTATGTCTCGTTTCAATCTCTTAGGTACTCTTTGTTTAGGATCCATTGATATCTGTCACCAGTTTATGTCTGCTTTAAAAATGCAGAAAATCATCTTCCTTCCTTCTCTCATTCATTGACTCATTTCATTACATGGCATTGCATTGTTCTTCTGTGTGCTTCCTGCCTACACTTTTCCCATCCTTCACAATTTCAGAACATACCCACTCCAGATCTCCTCCCCTCATCTTGTTTACTAGGTGCCATCACCTCTTCATGGAGTAAATAAAAGGCAGAAAAAAAAGGGACTGCCTCAATCTCCCATACTCTGTCTACAAACTTGCCTACACCCAGTTCTGTCCTTTCCTCTCTCCTATTGCCAAATGGAAGAAGAGGGCTCTATGCTCTGAATTCTTGCCTCTTATAGATCACTCCATCTCAAATACACTTTTTCTTCTTTAAACTCCTTTTGTTGGCTCGTGTCAATTTGCTTCCATCTTAAAACATGTACAGAAGTAACCAACATCAAAATCATTTGAAAAAAAAATCCTTCATTTATTCTTTTTTCCTCTTTAGCTGCTACTACATCTCTTTCTGTCCTACAGAGCCAACCCTTTTGAATGAATTGCCTTCTCTTTCTCTCTACCCCCATCCCTCATATTCTCTCTGTATCACAGTGATATCTGGCCCTGTAACAAACATGCAATTGAAACGGCGGTTTCTGAGGTCACCAATAATCCTCTTAGTGCTAAATCCTAGTCATTGCAAGACTTTGGTGAGGGTTCTAGAGTTTAGAGCAGTGGTTTAGCTAGGGGTGGGAAAACTTTATTTTTTTTACACAAAACATCATTTGCCCATTATTTGCTCATCTCTCATGGATCAGACTTATAACACCCAATTTTATACCATTCCATAGAGTTGGGGCTTCCTTCAAGACTCTTGGAAGACCTCCAACAGCAGATTGCGATTGTCTTGCATTAATGAAGATTTGTCCAAATTAGAGGCAGATTCCCCATATATCAAAGTCCAATCTGGGGTAGTCAGGCACTGCCCCTCTCTGACATCATTTCCTTTTGTAAAGTTATTTAAAAAAAAAAAAAGCATACTTCCATTTGAATGCCCCAACCTTAGCACACACTCAACATATACATATACCATCATCTAAACCATCTAAGCCTAATGACCTACCTACACTGTATGTAAGCAATTCTTAATGAGTGGATGTTTTATTTTTATTTAATGGGGAAGCATTATTTCATTAGGCATGTAAGGGGCCAATCCTCTATATAGAAGGACAAGGGCTCAGTTGAAGCTTCATAGTCAGAACTCTAGAAACAAAGGAAGCTGAGCTGTAACAGGAAATAAGACAGTGCAATCTGTCCTATTTCCTGGTCTTAGTGCCCAAGACCACCTAGACTCCTAGATCTGAGACAAAGAACCCACACATGTTGCTGCAGGTGCTTCATGTGCAGAAGACTGCAAGGGGACAGGCTGTGAGCTCCTCAGCAAGGTTAGCCTCTGTGTGACCAGGAACTTCAACATTGTGGATCCATCTGTTCTTGCACGGCACATGTTCATTACTTTTCCTTCTCCCTTTTCATTTAGTAAAGACTTTTCGGTGATTTGAACCTAACCTCTTGGTAAGAAGAAAGGGGAATTTGGCCCATTGGGCATCAGAGCTTTCTTTGGAGTATAGTGTACCCCTGGGGCCAGCTTGATGATTGAAACAATAATCCTTGCAAAATTCAGGGAGCAGAGTGGTGAGGGTCACTGGTGAGGCAGCCAACCATAACTGGGGTCTTTCTGGACGGGACTCAGCCAGGAGAGTCATTGGTTTAGTTTCACAGAAGCATTGTTTCCGTTACCAAGTGCCCTCCAGTGTACCCTACACACCCACGCTCGAAAACCAGGAGTCATTTATATATAGTCAATTTCACCTTGACCCATTTTTTAAGCAAATGCTAGACTATTCAAATGCTGCCTTTTTCCCCTCTCCACCTCCCCAATCTTCAGACTACTTTACCACAGAGTAATGTTTAAAGAAAAATTCTGGCAATCTGAGAAGATTCTGATAGAAATTTCTAAGATAACCAATAAATTAATGTTAATAATCTTATATGATAGATGGAATGTAGATGTCTAGAATCCTATAGCTTTGGCACACCCACTGAAGCTGATGACATTACTGCCATCCAGAAAAGTAAGGGCAGGGTAAACCTGATCTTTCATATCTTCACTATTGAAAATCCTTGAATGTCAAGGGCCTCAACAAGCTTCTTAGAAGAAAATTACTTCATAAAAAGGTTACTTTATAAAATTTCTTAGAAGGTTATTTCTCAGAAGTTTACAGCTAAAAAAAGGCAAACTTGCTATGTTAAGCTTTATTCTTGAATCTTCCTTCTTTCAAAAATTTGCCTGCCTGTATCTCATATGGATGATCAGTTTCACTGACGCTTAGCTAGGCCAGGACTCCCAGCCACTCATCACTTTGCTCCCCTGATTTGTCCGTAGGGTCCTCCGCACAGGTGTGTGCGACCCTCCAACCATCGGGGACACCTCGTGCCTGGCCCGGGTACTACACAACTCCTGGCGTCCAGAGAGCCGCAGCGGCTCGGGAGCCATCCTGAAGAGGGAAACCTGTGGGCCCAGGCGCTGCGGCAGGTGCGCCCCATCAGCGCCAAAGGGACGAAAGAGCGCGGTGGGTGGGTGGCTCGCGGCGGACTGGAGGAAATGCTTGCCTGGTGGAGCTCTCTCTCCAGCTTGTATAGTTAGCGCAGACCCGAATCAAGAAAACAAAGCCGAAGTCCCGTGGTGGAGGCCATGAGGTCCCTGGCGGGCCCTGGTTTAACTGGTCGCCATCGGCCTGCTCCAGGGCCTAGGTGAGCCCAGGGCCTAGGTGAGCCCAGACCCCTGGCGGCCGAGGCTGCAGAGGGAGAGCCCTCGGGAGGGATGGGCTCGCTATCCCTTAGGCCGGGATGTCCCCCTGTCGTAGAACCTTGTCCAAGCTCGCTTGGAAGAAAGGGCGAGGGACAGTACAACAAGCCCAGATACTCACGAAGAGCTTGGGCCACATTTTGTGTATGTGTGTGAATTTCTGTGGATTCTGGAGTTCTACTTTTCAGGTATAGTTCCTAGCCCTGCGAGTGCTGTGGGGGCTTCCTCCAAGGAAAACAACCACATCGAACTACCTAAAAGCCAAATGTCTCTTTTCCAGTAGTCTCGCATGTTCCTCAGTATTTTTAATGCAACCTAATTTATAGCATGTGCATCCTTACAGAGTAAGCCCATTTCGGTTACCTCAGGGTTCCTTTCTGGCCCCGTGTCTTCTCCTTATGGCAGCTCCAACTGGAAAGAGACAAGAAAGTCTGTGAGCAAGTTCTGTTCAAGGCAGGGCTGACTGTGGGATGTGGCTCTCCTGGGATATGATGCAGCTGAGTGTTGCCTCCAGTAATATCAGAACATCTGTGCCGGAGGCCAGGCAAATCTGAGTGTGAAATCTCTAAAGTGAGCTATAAATAGGGCTAGATGTACACAAGTGTTCTTGTACACAGAACTGAAGTATGGAGTCCGTGCTGTTGATTTTAAAAGCGAGGAGACTGTCTTGGCATCGGGATTTTTCTCTAGAATTCTTAGTTTGAGAAATTAGACAGTTGGTGGACATCCGTGGCAGGTCAGTGTAACAAAGGCTTTGGTTTCTTCATGATAAAATATTGAAATATTTTTTTTCAGATATCAAGACTGCAGGTTAACATGTCATTTAGCTCTTGACCTCTATCTCCCCACTAGAAAGTTTACTTTGTGGTAAATAGCTTAGTAAACCGTTTATAGCAGCATTTTAAGAATGTTGTATAGTATTAGCAGAGTTGACTTCTAATGTTTCTGGAGGAAAAACTATCTATGGAGTGATAAGTTCATCTCTTTCTTCTTGGGCAGGTCTCCCAAAAATTCGCTGGGCACCATTTCTGTGGAGGAAGCTTGATTCAAGATGATTTGGTGGTTACAATAGCACATTGCCTCCACAAGTGAGATGTGGACTGCTATTCCTTATCAAATCTTGACTTGTGGCTATGGGACTGGGAGATTGGAAGCTGTATATATCTTTCAAGCATTGACTCTCACGCCCTTCCTTTAATTTTGCCACCTGGCCCTCCCACCCACTGACCTCCCTCACCTCAGCAAGAGACTTGTCTGCCCTAGATTTCTCCCACTTTCAGCTCTGCTTTACAGAGATCCCAAAGTTTCAGACATTATCTATCTGTGATTTCAGATATCTGTGAGGTAGAGGTGGGGGCTAATATTCTAATAGAGTGTTTATATCAAATGTTAAATGGATGCACTTAAATTTTAATAATCTGAGCTTGTCATTAGGAGAGGGAAAATATTGTGAAAGGAGCAGATACTTGGCTAGATTAAAAGAGGGTACTAATAAGAGAAAAAGAGAGCCAGTTCTAGGAAACAACCTTTTTGTTAAAAAAAAAAAATGGTATAGCATGTATAGACTATGCACAAAAGAAGAAAAGGCGGCTGCAATTAAATATAATATGTGGAAAGAAAGTGATTATAGTTGAATGAGGAATTCACAGAATGTAAACGCTTCTCAGACAGAAACGATAGCATTTTGTAAACCCAAAAAACATTGGCAATTGATGGGAATCAATGAGAAGGAATCAACTTCTTTTCAGATTTGGAATAGCCTAAATGTATGCTTTTCACTTAATTATGTGAAACCGAGACAGTCTTTCTGGAGGAAACAACTACTTATTGAAACATTTTCCTTTTAATTTTAGGTAGCAAATTAAGAATTTGATTGTGACTGCTGGGGAATACAACCTCTTTCAGAAAGATGAGCAAAAACAGAATATTCCTGTCTCAAAAATCATTATCCATCCTGAATACAACAGCCTGGGATACATGAATTCTGATATTGCCTTATTCTATCTAAAACACAAAGTCAAGTTTGGAAAGTAGGGAGCATTGCAGGATCAAATATGCAATGGAGAAAAACTGTTTTACTAATTCTGAACCAGGCAAATTTAATTTCTGTGTATATATCCAGTAATATTAGAATAGCTAAGCTTTGTCAATTTTTAAAATATTTTTGTTCAGTATATAACCTCTAAAATAATGGCCATTGACCTATGAGTCCCCTCCACAAATTAATAATCCTTACTTTATCAGTCAGAATTTTAGGACTGGTTTCTTGACTGGACTGTATTTGAGACCATCTACTGGTATTGAACTCTAACCAAGAAGTTTGGGACATTTGGAAATGTTCTAAGAGACTTCTCTGTCACTATTAAAGACTAAGTATTTATTGCTCTCAGCATATAATTTAAGCCTCCTAGATAAAATATTAAAAATATGCTTTATGAAATGCAAGCAAGGAAGTGTTCAGAGGCCAAAAGTAGCACAAGAGCAAAATCCAGAGGAGGTCACTGCCCTTGGCGTATCTAATTGCTCTTTAAAAATCTGGAGCTTAGTCTAACCATGCAAGGGGCCTGAATGGGGATGGGAATGGAGTGCAGGAGAGTCTAATTGGAGACCCCATGTAGCCAGGGACTTCCTCACGGGTGATGCTTCAAGAGATAGAATGAAACAGGGGAGTGGGAAATTTCCACATAAAGTGAGGGAATAAGGGGGAAGGTACCTGTTTGAACCTTGGCTCTGGATGGACGGTTCTCAGAAAAATCTGTAATCATGAGCCAACTCTCATCCAAATTTGAGACTGGAATTCAAGTTACTTGTGTGGTCCAGAAACTCCAAGCCAAGACTTTAGAGTGGTTCCAGGTGAGTAATCAGGTTTCTGGCAAAGGCAAAAGTAAATTCTCTTTGAAGAAATGAACCCTTAATCACAGCTTCACTGTATTCCCCTGGAGTTTTAATGATGGTGAGCATACAAATCAGAGACATGCAGATGAATTTGTTACCAAAGCAAGTCAGAAACAATAACCGGAATCTGACCTTGAAGACTACATGTGTTAAAATAATGAGCTATAAAATAAGAATCTTGTTAAGTTTAAAGAAAAAGAACCATAAACGACTAAGGAACAAGAAAATATTAAATGAAGAGGAAGTCTTGAAAAGGAGCCAATAAAGTAGGAAGTTATGAAAATACAATTGGCAGTTTTATTAAAATTAATAAAAGAATTAGGTAGACTATTAGATCAAATGTAGAGAATTAGATGATCTGAAATGACGCAGAATGCAGGAAGAGACGAAGAGAGTAAGAGACATAAAGATAATGAACTGAAAGTAAAACATGCAGTTGGAGCTGTAGAAAAAATATAGAATATGGGGGGGGGGGTCATTATTGAAAAGAAAGTAGCTGAGAGTTGTTCATAATTAATGAAGCGCAAACATTCAGATTTTAGAAGCCCCGTAACTCAAAACTATGATATTAAAAATAATCTTATACCTTGACTTGTGCTGAAACCATGGAATGCTAACAGCAAAGAGTGCATCTTAAAAGCATCCAGAGGAAAAAGATAGACTACTTACGCATGGCACCTTAACAGAAATGACAGTTAGCCTGGATACTGACTTCTCTAGAGCAACAATTATACTCAGAAGACAGTAAAATAATACCCTTAAAATACTTTAGAGACTTTATACAAAGTAGAATTGTCTATCAAAAGAAATACTGCCCCATTTTCCAATTCCCCCTTATAGAAAAATTCTTTGATGGACCAAAAATGCTAGTAGGTCCATTTCTTAAGTCTCACAATGAGATATAGTAGGTCTGAGAAAGCCCAATTCAGACTTTCACCTCCAGCACTCCACCAAATCTTCCCTTGCTACAATCGCCAATGACCTTCATGTTGACAAATTCAAAGACAAATTCTCAATCCACACCTTATATGATAGAGGTTTTAATACAGTTGCTCATTCTCTTTTCCTGGAAATATTTTTTTTCACTTGAATTCTAGGACCACCTCGCTTTTCTTCCTCCCCTTCTCCATCTTTCCTTAGTCTTCTTCGATCCTTCCTCGTCTCATCGCCCTTTTTCTGTTGGACTCAGCCCTGGTCTGAGCCCTGGATGCAGCCCTGGACCTCTTCTTTGCCGTCTGTGCTCATTTCCCTAATGATCTCATCCAAGCTTAAGTCTTTAAAACCACATAAATGAAGACTACGCCAAACGTTATGTATCTAGCCCAAGTTTCTTTAATACTTACTCTTCTGGGGTTAATGGGAGCCACATAGCAATCTGCTCATTGAGACTTTCCGTGACCACCATATTTAAAATTAAGTCTCCAACACCATCCTCTCAATCCCCTCCCCATGGTTCTCGTCCATCTCAACCCCCTCTGATTTTTTCAAAGCGCTCAACAGACTAAGTAATTTATAATATTTATTATTTGTACTCCTGCACCCACGTGTGAGATCAACCAGGATGTATTCTTCTTGTTAATTTTCTGAGGCCTGGAAAAGAGGGCTTGTTATATTTTAGTGTCCAATACCATTGAATGAAAGACTGTCCTTTAAGAACAAGGACATAACTAAAATGCTAGTGGTTAGTGGGATCATAGTGGTGGGTAGAACAATGGATTGTTTTTTACCTTGTTCTACTTTTTCTGGATTTTTCTTCATTTCTATAACTATGGAATAGTTTTATATAAGAAGGGGAAATGTTTTAAATATGTCAATATTACATTTAGGAAGAAAGTATAGAAGCCATGAAATCAGCAGGATGCCACTGCTCCAAAGATTTTCCACATCGCTTGTTTATCTATGGATCTCAAGACTTTTTGTTGCTTTCTTCAGGAGCTATGATTCAACCAATCTGTCTTCCCCATGAAGAGGATAAATTTCAAGCAAGGGTTCTCTGCATGGCCAGTGGATAGGGCAAGATATCAGAGAGTAAGAGGCACCAGAAGAATATAATACTATTTCTTCCAGTTCCAGTTGATTTTCACTAGAAGCAGGGAAATTTTTGTTGACCAAAAGAAATCCATTTAACCTGTTCCCCCTCCTGCCCCACCTCAAATGCTGACCTAGTGAAAATGCCTGGCCGTCTTCACCACAGTAAAGTCTTAACTTTCCTCAAAGCTATTCACAGCACCCTTGCTGCTGTCATTTTTGTTAGGTGTGTGAGATAAAGGAAACTGGAGGCAACTACACTAGATTAGGATTAATACAGTAAAAGGATAATCAGGAAATATTAATGGGAGTAGCAACAGTTTAGCCTATATTGTTTTAATATTGTGATATTTAAAACAAATAATTTACCACTTATTGGTTTATTGACTAAACATTTCCTCTTGGGGAGACTTTCAAATATTTATATATATATATGCAAAGAAGCCACAGTTGCACAATTGCCTTTTATCTTAATCTGCAAAACCTATTTTTATTAAAGTTCTTTATCACATATCTGATTTTAAGAAAGAGTATAATTCACTCATAAAAAAATGACCTTATACATTTTGTTTAAAAATGTGCTTGAAATACTTTTAAGCTTGTAGACTTATTAACTTGTTTCAGTGGGCACAATTGTTGACTACTCCCTGTAGCATCAGAATAGTCAATTGTCCTACAAAAAGCAGAACTTCCCATCCTGGATGACAGAACATGTAACATGCTTCTCGAGAGCACGAAACTTCCTCCCATGCAAAGGACCATCCAGTGTGCTGGTTTTCCTGATGGGGGAAAGGATGCTTGGCAGGTACCAGAGCATAAACTGGCACAGTTACTCAGTAACAGGAGGGTAATCCTGCTTCTGCCTTTTCCAGTGAGCTTATTGTGGGGAGCTACTGCTTAAAAATTAGTTTCCTCCCTTATCTTTCCTCTGCCTTCTACTAAAAAATATTTGACCTGTGCTGAGAAAATTCTTCCCCATCCCTATGTTTATTACTCAAACTCCTGCACCTCATTTTTTGAAGATGGTGGGGGGTGGGGGTTTTGACTTGGCCAGTTGAAATGTACTCAGGCTATATGACTACTTTAGCAAGATAATTAGGTACAGCTATGAATTATTTTCATTGCAAATTTTATTAACCGTGTGTGTGTGACTTGTAGTACAGAATACAAGGTTTGCACTAAGATTGACCAAAGATTGCATAATTTTAGTAACTATTGGGTGAGAAATGTTATGAATGACCATACCTCCCAAAGCGAATACAACTTTACTAAGGAAACCAGTCTTTACAGATACATGGAGAAAGAGAGAGAAAGGAAAGGAGGTCAGTTTGTGAAAGATAAATTTAAAACCTTAGAGAATGTAATTTACTTGAAAAGCCTATTTTTCTTTTTTAATAAGGTGGAGCAGGAGGGAGCTGTGTTCTTTGCAAGCAAGCAGGTTGAAACTGCTGAGGCAAGTTCCCAGAAATTATCCTTTAGGAAAATTGAATTTTTTTCTAGTTGTTGACAAGACAAATAGGAAGAGTTTGGGAAGGAGAAGAAATTTAGAACTGTGTCACTTTCTAAATTGGACCACATATAGGCTAAGGGTACTTTATCCCATCTATATTCGTTAAGGAAATCATTTTTTGAGGAAGGTTTGACTTCACACAAAATTGTCTGAAATGTGTTCTCAAAGCAAATTATTCTGAAAGGTTATTAGAGAGAGGATCCTCATAAAATCATGGGTTCGTTACCTACCAGCATGAAAAGCAATGTGATGCTTTGCATATACTCCTTGGGATAAAGTTAGGCTGTTTAGGCTTTCTGTTTCAAAACCTTGAGCTCCTCTGCAACCTCGGGGGCCCTGTTCACTGAGGCCCATTGTCAGTAATGCAAGAGACAAGCTAACATGACGCCATACATCCATACCCCTCTTCTGCTTCCATTGATTTTTGGAGTGTTCACAGTCAGTCCAGATATAAGATAGAGGAGCAAAAAGTAAGAAGATAGGAATTTATGTGTTACCCTGCAAGACTGCAAGAAGTAGCTGGAAGGTGATTATAGCTGGGTGCAAACACAATGTGCTGAAACTGATGATGAGGGCACAACAAAATGGATAAACAAAATGTTGATGGGCAATGACAAATGGATTATATACCTCTACCTTTTCTCTTTTTGAGATGAGTACTGGTATTTGTGGAACTGATAAAATATGTTAATCTGTGAGACTTTTCAAATTTTCTATCCTTGTACCATGAAAGGGGGACTCTGGAGGACTACTTGTTTGTAGAAGAGACAGTGGAATGTGGACCTGTGCTGGGATAACTGACTGGGGAGATTATTTATGTTGGAGGTTGGGCTCTTTTAAGAAATAACCATCAAAGAGCATCACCTGGCATTTTTTCCCAGGTGTTTGAGTCAATGGATTTTATCATACAGAACATGGTCACAGATGGATATAATTTCTGAATTCTTTTCTCATTTCATTCCAAATAGAACACTGATCATGATTATTTCAAAGGTAGTTATTCTGATAAGTTGCAAATATACTCAGAGCTAAACTTTAAAACAAAGCAGGAATATACTGGTTTTAAATTCTTAATCCAATGTTTGTAGACTTTTGTCTCTGAATTCATGAACAGTAATGTCTGTCCATTTAACTTGGACTTTAACTGAAACCCCATATAGAAAGATTTTCAAGAAATTTATTTTTTGAATTTCTGATATTTTAGGGCATTCTTTGAAAAGATGTTCCTCAGAGGATTCTTTCTCCCTTTCTTCATTTAACTTTCTGTTTCTCTACACTACTTAAGAGCACTAAAAACTGCTTCTCTCCCACTTCCCCATTCAGCCTTGTTAATTTCCCTTGACCACAGTGGAAAAAGGAATACTGCTTTGAAGAGTTGGCATGGTTAACCCTCTAAGAACTGTTTGAAGAGTTAACCTTTGTTCTGCAGCACTAACATCTAGTGATGAACAGCTAATGAATAACACTAACATCTAGGATAGGAAAATGTGGATCTGGAAATGCCAAACCTGTCCTTGAGAAACTTTTCATCTACTAGAGAAGACAAAGATGTAAACAGAAACTTGCATTAAAAAGTGAAGTGCAGATAAGCCCAGAGAGCTGTGAGTGAACTGAGGAGGAGGGGTCAGGAGAGCTCATTCCTGTTGGTTCAGAAGCTTGCTATGTACAGGAGTATCATATACAAGAGAAATGGCACAGGATGCAGCCTCTGCAGAAGAGAGAGGGATGAGAGAACCCAGCCTCCAAGAACAAGTAGTTTAGCAGAGGAACCAAATTTTTTGAAGGTCAGGCTCAAGAGCTAAAGTATATGGACTTCTCTCCGTTCTTCTGACCTTCATTGTAGTCCAAAGTCAGTCACCTAAGTGATGAGTTTCAGAAGCACGAATGCCACTGGTCCAGCCCTACCTAAGACTAGAGCAGGCTCTCAGCTCACTTTGATTTGGTCTTCATAGTAAAAGTGCTCTGATAATTTCTCCCTGTAGTGAGGGCAGTACTCTCCTGGTGGCAATTCTACTCCATTTTAATCACCTGGAAGAGAAGATTGAAAAGGTTAACAGGCTCTGAACAAAGGTTAACGAAAGCAGTATTCCAAAAGGGCAATGAAATCAGGCAATAACAGTTCATTCCACAGTCAAATGTATATCAGAATATAGTAGGTAATTTAAACAAAACTTTCTTCATATGTTCCTAAGCTGCCCATCCCCTGTCTATTTATTTTCAGCCCTTTTTTTTCCCTTATAACTTGTTATGCTTTGGGAATATGATTAAATTAATTTTGACTGAGCTGTTAATTTCAAAATGAGATGAATTTAATCTTTCATATATTATTTTGAAAATCATGTTTTAGAAGTAAGCATGATATTTCATATTCTCATTACATTTTCAAACTACTTAAATATTAAATAATTAATAATTCAACTGACTATTTGAATGTTGTTATTAGGAGAGGTATTGAAACTCTTTACTCCTGAGGATTTGGAATAGGATGAATCCCTCCAAGAAATGAGTCCAGGGTATACAAGAAAAGGCCTGAGCTCTATCCATTGTGTGGAAGGAAGCCAAAGAGGAGAGGATATGTGCAGTTTTAATCGTCTAGATAGTAGGCTACATCAGGAGAAATCATCAGGAAAAAAAAACAATTATTAGATAGGTAATCTGAATTTTATTTCTGCTTTTGAATCAAAACTCTAAGCAGCCCTCCTGTATTCATACATGACACTGGCATCTGAAAATTAAGGAAATGATGGAGGCTCTAGCCACGCTATTGCTAAAAGCTACATGCCTTTACTTTAGTGCCTTAATACAAAGATGCTTTACAATAATTTAGGACCCCATAAGATGAGGTAGGGAAATCCTATATTAGTCCCATAACTAAATTTGAGAGCCTCAATGAGACTTTCATCATTTGAGAACATCTGCAGAATTCTAGGTTAAAAACCTTATTATTTAGGAAAGGCTGCTTGCAAATACAATGTCTTGGTCATAGCACCTAAAAGCATACACATTCTCTACATTCTCATAAATATAAATTACATAACCATAAATTGTACAATTCAAGCTGACTTCTGTACCAGCTGTTCTGAAATGTTTGTAGGTGGGACAAATGAGTATCTTTCCCACACTTTGGGAGATTGTAGACCTCAGGGGACAGAGTTGTTTGGAGAAAGTAGGAAGATTTGCTATCCCCATTCCAAAAAACGGCAATTACTCTCACAATTGGTATGTATACTAGGTAGGAATTATTTCTGTCCCCCTTGCCAAATCAAGGCACTTAAGGGGGTATGTTTTGGCATTTTTGTCTAGTTTCTCACATTCTTTATATAACCAGTAAAAACATCTTTCTATGTCACCTGCTATTTTCTGGTTGGAAAATATTTACTAATAGGTATTTCTGATAGGCACAAATACAAATAACCAACACAAATGGTGTTGAAACTGGCATTTACCTGAACTGATATATTCAAAGATTGAAAATTAACAGTATCTAATGATGATATTGCTATACTAATTCAGTAATGGATCCTGTTTATGCTTACTTCTGCTAAGGATCACATAGAACACAGAAAACAGTTAATGCTCTATAAACTTTAGTATCTTTTTAAAATATAGTCCTTTGTCTGACTAAGGGTATATTTAAGTTAATATTAAGTTAAATATTAACTTAAAATATTTAAGTTAATATTTAACTTAAAACTTTTTTTAAGTTTTGCAAGCATTTATTTTTTTTTCAGTGATATGAACTCATTTTAAAAAATTGTATTGAGCATGGAAGGGTATTGAAAGGTTGGTGAGCTCCAAGTTTATAATCTGACAGGATAAGAGACCTGGGTAAAAATAACTGTAGTAAAAAAAATAGAAGGAAAAATGCTTTATAATCCACATTACCCATGTGCTATGGTACTATGGCAAATGGAGAGACTAATTCCCATTTGGGGTCATCTGTGTGGTGTGTGTATTTGCATGTGTGCATAGAGTGGGGTGTTAGGAATGCTTTTGAAAAAGAGGCTGATGTTGAAACTAGGCATGGAAGGATCATTGAAACTTTTTTATAGCTCAGGAGGAAGTCTTCAGTGGCTCAAATATTAAATATTTCAACAAATGGAGAAAAAGTTGAGGATCATTCCAAGCAAAGGGTATTATGTATGAGCAATTTCAAGGTGTTGGGGGAAGATCAGGGTTGTTCCAGGCAATGAGTGGTCCACTGCAGCTGAAAAGCAAATGTGAATGGTAATTGGGAACGAGGGTAGCAGTAGAAGATGGGCATAAAAAGGATGGTTGGGTCTTAATTATGGAGTACCTCGAATTCTATGTGAAGAAGCTTACACTTTATGCCACAGACAGTAGGAAGCAAAAATGATAAATTAGAGTTCATAAAAATCAATGTAAGATAAATGTAAATATTTGTTACAAGTATAGGATGGGAAAGATGCAGCTTAATTGCAGCTCATTGTGAAGAATTTCAGTTGACCTTCTGCGAAGTTCACAACCTTGTGATTTGATTTCAACAATACTTTACCAGCTTTGCTTAAACTATTAGAAGAATAGTATCCAGAAGAACAATACTCCAGAACAAGAGTGAGAATCCTGTTTATTAGGCCTGGGCACAAAGGGTCTCTAGTCACAATCTTAGCAGTGGGACACTGATAAGTTGGAATTTATCTGAAGAACACTGACTAAGATGAAAAGAAATTCAGAAAATGTCTTGTGAAGAAGGCTTTGGAAGAAATAGAGATATTTTTGATCCAAATCGGCTTTAAGAAAAGAATGAAACTGTGTAGATTTATCTGAAGGTTTGCTAGAGAAGCAGAATTGGATTTGTTCTGAGCGATTGCAGTGCTGAGAACTAGGAGTTATGGGTAGAAATTAGGAGGAAGCAGATTTCAACCCAATAGCAAGTAGTTGTTAATTTGAGAGATTTCTTAAACTGGCTTGTCTCAGGAGGCAATTAATTTCCTGGGTAAATGGGTGTTTAGAAAAAAGTGAAGGGTTATGAGTGAGGATCTAGAAATGATATGTTAGATCTAGAGGCAGACAGATGACAGCCAGTTCATTGTTAAGCACACAGAATCTGTGTCTCAAGATAGACAAGGAAATATTGCAAAAATCTGTGCAGGAGATTTCAAGACAAAGGCGGTAGCCGTAGTTTTGGATATTACAGAAGTTAAAATGGGTTCAGTTAAAATGCCACTGAATATGACAATTAAGTTTGAGAGCTCATTTAGTTAAAATTGTAGGAGTAGAAGTCATATTTTTAATGCATTAAGTGGTTGTTGAATATCTGGTATCTTTCTTTCACCAAATAGTCAACACGTTTTTACTGAGGTGTTTGAATGTGCCAGGAACTATTTTAGGAACTAGAAATAGCGCAGTGAATGGAAAAGACTGAAATGCTTGCATTTGTGGAACATCTTGGAAAAAGGGGAATAGAGACAATACAGAAAATAAGTTACATGTAATAGGAGGTGGTAAGTACTATGCAGAAAAATAAAGCAAGGAAGACGCAAAGAGTGCTGCAGAGTATAATACTGGAGAAGGTAGTTACAGAAGATGTCACTATAAAGGTGGCACTTGCAAAAGACTTGAGTAAAATGAGGAAAGAAATCATATAGTCAGCTTGGGAAGGAACATTCCAGGCAGAAGGAATGGCAAGTGTGAGGTAGGAATATTGTAGGTGTATTTCGGGGAACAAAAAGGAGGCCTGAGAGCTAGAGCTCAGTGGGAGATGGGGGAAGTAGGTATGATTAGGTGGTTAGCAGGTGACCAGATTGTTTAAGCCTTAAAGAAATAAGGACTTTGGATATTACTCTGAATGAGATGGGGCATATTATAGCACAGGAAGAACATAATCGGACTTAGTATTTTAAAAGCATCATTTTGGCAGTTTTCAAATAGACTGTAGAAGGATAAGACCAAAAGCTGGGAGACCACCTACTGAATAATCCACATAGTAGATGGTCATGATTTTGACCAGGTTTGCAGCAATAGAGATGGTGAGAAGGGATAACACCAAGGGATTTGCTGGTGAGATAAATTTGGGTTTTGAGAGAGTACCTCATAAGTGACAGCAAGGTTTTTACCTCAGGCGTTGGGGTAAGGAAGTGATCATTGTCTGAGAAGAGGAAGACAGTTCAGCAGTGAAAGGAAAGACAAAGATGGCACCATGCCTTTGAGCACTAGGGTCACGAGAAGCATCTTCTTTGTTTGGATAGGGTAGGCTCAAATATGCTAATGGACCGATGAGAGAGAGTGAGTGAAAAGCCAATAGAAATACATGGGAATGTGAAGCGAGTTTCATGAGAACACAACAACAGATTTGATTTTGAAAAGAAGGAAGATAATCTCATTCCTGGGGAAGCGACCAAAAATAAAGATAATCAAGAGGAAAGTTGAGGAACTTTATACTAGATATCTTTGTGGTAACCAAGAGAATTCAGTTGTTCAAGTTGAGGGGATGAAGTTAGGAGATTACATAATAAAGTAGGTATTAAATGGCTTACACAGGCTATAAAATGAGTAGTCACCTAAAGATGAATAAAAAGACTGAATGCCATTCACAACCCAGTCAGCATCACCATGAATTTATACTGTATTTCAACACATAAGAAAATTTGGTTCCAAACTATCTAACATTAGTTAGAAAATAAATTTAAAAACAACAAAATACCCAAGATTGGGAGACACCTTTATCAAGGTGAGAAACAAAAGGCTACACCTTTAATGTATGGCTAAATAAGACTTAATCCCACCCACGTAGAAAGTTATGTGCCTCAACCTTGGCAGTGAATATAGAGAGGGATGAAAAAACCTTCCCTGAGAATTTGAGTCACAAGCTAATACTTATGCAGTTCTATGATCTAAATTCACACCAATAGCATAGTCCAAAACAGCTCAAGCAGAAAATCAATTTAAAGTAGTATGAAGCTGCCAGTGCATCCCCATCCCTATCACCGGTGACTAGCAGAAGCAAATTCCTCCCACCCCTGAAGAATTTCACACCTACAGCAATTTGAAGACTCTGTTAATTGTAAAATGCATTCTAATTTTAGAAGTTTTAAAATGTGAAAGAAAAGTGTTTTAAAAATGTAATAAGATAATGGAGCCAGTTCTCCTAGGTAGGGACTTCTCCAGCATGCTAAGCAGCCTTGGATGGCAGAAAGGTCTTGTAAATTTCAAACAGAGTATATCAGGTAATGATAAGGGAGAAAGAGATATATGTGGAGAAGAAACAGGGAGTTACAGAGATCTGCCAAGCCTGTCTTTATTTTGATAGGTAGTACGTAGACTCTCAAAAATGGCATGTGGCACACAGGTGGGCTTCTTCCTTCATACCAATGGGAAACATTGCAATGACTAGCCTCTGGAACAGCTTCTAACACACACACACACACACACACACACACACACACACAGTGAATAAATAAATCAATGATTAATTTTGGCACTCCTCTGTTACTTAGCTTGACTAAATGTCAAAATCTTCCTAAATGCTATAATCACAACAACAAATCAGTCTTGATATATGATTAAAACCTGCTTTCCATCTCTGAGTTACACATTTTGAGGCAGAAAATAATTTGAAAACAGGAGAAAATACTAGCCTTTGAAATCATAAAGATTGAATTACAGTTCCTGTTCTATAAGAGATGTAAGGCTTCTAATATCAAGCCTGCTTTCTCATTTGAAAAAGGAGTCATTTCTCTCCTGTCTACCTCTGAGGGATAATGAGTATCAATGGATGATGGATGTAGAGTACTTTTTAAATTGAAGTGCTTAGAAAAATGAGATTTTTAACATTTTTGGCAAGTTATTGCTTTTTAAAATGAAACATTTAAAGTTGAATTAATAATAATTTAGGTAGTTTATTTTTACATCCATATTCAAGACAATGAACTTGAATTGAAAAAGACTAAAGTAAGAACTTAAGGAGAGGATGTTTGGTAAAAATTATTGGCATTTAGCTTTGGAAATTGGGCATTAAAAAATCAGAGTTGGAAGACTCTTGCAGTCCTGAAGTTTTTTTAGTTAGAGGGTGGTGGTGCTGTTAGCAATTCTAAGGATATTAATAAAAATTGCATTTTGGAAAGAAGTTCATTCTGACATGTTAGATTCCAGATAAGATTGCTTTACATTCAAGTGAATATGAAGAAGAAGAAGGATTTATAGCCCTCTGGGGTCTTTCTTGAATAATAATGCGAATTCATTTAGGAAAATAAAGGTAAAGGACTATATGTTAAATGATGTAACATTTCTTTCAAAATGTTGAAACATGGTTCTAACCTTACTAGGAATTAGTGAGATGATATTGCAACTCACTGATTATGACATAATCTGACCTTGGAGGATGTGGCAAGAGTTAATGTATGGTCAATCCATAATTCATCAGAATTCTTAATCCACAATTCAACTTCTGGGTAAATGTAATGAATTTTCAATTAGATTAATGTCTCAGAACAGAGAACTGATTGTTAGATTATTTTTAATTTATGAACAAAATTCTAGCATTTTTATAATTAAATGAAATTGAAAGGATAGTTTCTGGTTATTATTACTAATTAATACTCATTTATTTGTTGGATAGATGTCAGCAATTTGAGCATAAATAAGATAGTCTCATAAAGAAGTCTCACTGCCTTTTCTTTTCTAATACCCTATAAAATTTTATTATTGGTGAGCTAATGAGCCTAAAACACCACAGTTATTAGAGCTTATTTTTCAAAATTGATTCTGCCATTTATTATATTTTCTCCACCCTCCCCAAACCCAGCTTGTGTATGTGGAAAAAATCGTACCAGAAGATAAAATCATCCTGATGAAATTTACAAGCCTAGATGTAGAAAATTGAGTCACATGTGATCATGATTATATTTCTTTACAATCAAGCAAAGGAGTGCTTATTAAACTATGTCACATTTATTTCCATTTATCATTTTAGAGTATCTAAGAGACCAAAGAGATGCTAAAGGATCTAAAACTACATTTCTGTACACAATGCAATTATTTTATCGTGCATACTGTGCCCTCCTTAAAGGGGGTGGGGGAAATGGAAATAGTGATGAGCATGTTGACTGATCTTTCTCTTCAGTGTTTTTCTAAGTTCAGTGTCAAATATCACATTCCTTCCTCAAGTTTAATAAGAGAATATCGACTGACGTTGGTGCCGCAAATGTAAGAAAATTTCCTTGTTGATTTTTATTTTTATCACAAAAGGGGCCCATGTTTTTCAGATTCGGTAAATGGAGATAAGCAAAAGGAAGAAAATTTAAACCACTTATAACCCTACCACCCAGGGATGACTACCGTTAGCATTTAGATGTACATCCATTTATGCGTATTAGCAACACACTTTTTGTACTGGGTTGAACATTGTTATATAATGGACTTTTATCATGACAATAAGTTTCTATGTTATAAATGTCTTTTATTAAATACCTCATATAAACTATATAATCATAATTGATATATTACTACAACTGAAGCAATAAATAAATAAATAGCATAATAGAGGGTCTCCACAGCTGGTAGATCTTTAGTTCTCCAGAAGGCCAGTGGTTAGGACAAATGTCTCTTCATAAATGTTGGGCAATATGCTACATACAAGGTGTTGTGCTAGGTATTGTAATACTTATTGGATAAATGACATTATGCTAAAAAATTAAAAAAATAATAAATGATTTCATGCTTAAGGCCTGCTATTTAGCCGTAAGTGTTTCTTCAATGAATAATTTGTTAAACGTTAACTATGTATCAAACATCATATCATGTATGAGATATAAGGTTTCCACCTTTAATGAGCTTGAAGTTTGGTGAGGTAACTAGAAGAGCAGTCACAAAGTAGGAAATGATATAAGAATAGGAAATGTGCCATGGTGATTCAAAAAACGTATCTCCACCCTTAAACGATCAAACATAGAGTTGCTGTATGACCAAACAATTCCACTTCTAGGTATATACCCAAGAGAAACGAAAACATGGTTCACAAAGAAACGTGTACATGAATGTTTTATAACAGCATTCTTTACATAAAAGTGGAAACGTGAAAGCCCATCAATGGATGCGGAGATAAATAAAATGTGATATACCCACGACAACAAAATATTATTCGCCCATGAAAAAGAATGTTACAACATGTAAGAACCTCAAGCATTATATGAAGTAAAGGAAGCCAGTCACAAAAGCCTAAATATTAGGTAATTTCATTCATATGAAAGTCCAAAATAGGGAGATGTGTAGAGAAAGAAAGTAGAGTAGTGAATGCCTAGGGCTGCAGGTTGGCGATGTGAAGTTAGGCATGTGACAGCTAAAGGGATATGGGGTTTCTTTTTGAAGTGATGAAAATGTCTTAAAATTGACTATAGTGATAGTTATACATATCTGTGAATATACTAAAAACCATTAATTTCTATACTTTAAATGGGTGAATTGTATGGTATAACATCTCAAAACTGTTCTTTAAAAAAAAAAGTAGATCATGTTTCTGGTAGGTATCTAGAAAAAATTATGAAAGAGTTGAACTTTACATTAAGAGCTGAGTAGAATTTGGACATTTAAGACTTTGAGGTGAGAAAGTGAATGGAAGAGTAAAAATATTAAAAGATTAAAGCAGAGAATGTGAAATTAGGGGACCACTAAATAGTTTGTTTAGAGTAGAACGTTCATGGAAGATATTAGGAAAACAAATATGTATAAGCTTGTTTCCATCACTTTTTAGTACTTGTATTTCAATCCTTTTTCTCTTAAGGTAAGGTCTGTGGAGATATATTACACTCACCATTGCTGACAGAGATAAATGAAGCCACTGTTACTTTTGTTTCTGATATAGAAAATAGTGGCAGAGGCTTTAAGCTTACTTTTACTGAAGTCCACAAAAACTCAGAAACAAGTGTTTCAGATATCTAACTTCCTGCCTTTTTTTTTTTTTTTTTTTTGACTTGGGAATGAGGAATAGGAAATGCCTTTGGCCATTGGGGAATCTTAAGGTTTCCTAAATACTTCCATAGATTGAGGTTGTGGTAGTGTGGCTGTCTTGGTGGAAGAAGGGATGATTCACTAGGCCAATTATCCTGACTTGAATCCCAGGAATGTGAGGTGTCATTGGTTCATTCATGCCTCAGAGAAACACATTATACAGGTAAGCAACTAAAGAAGTTTTTACTTGTGAAACTTAGCTACTATGATTAGAAGTTACTGTTTGCCATTTTTTACTTTAAAAAGGGATCCATGCATATAGTTTTAAAAGTTTCAGCAGTTTCAAAGGATATACAATGAAAAGTAAACCTCCTTCTTATCAGGTCACATCTTAACATCCTGGAAGTAAACACTGATAAATTTCTAGAGTATCCTTGGAGAGTATTCTGAGCATTTATCAAGATGTGAGTGTTTGGCAGTGCTTTATCCACTTTCTATCTTTATCTCAGAGGTCTTTCCAGATAAGCCTACAGAGCTTTTCTTAATAACTACATAAAATTGTGTGATGTTCTATAATTTACTAAACCAGTTACCTGTTTTTTTTTGTTTTTTGTTTTTTTTTTTACATGGGCAGGCAGCAGGAATTGAACCTGGGTCCTTGGGCATGGCACGCAAGCATTCTTACCTGCTGAGCCACCATGGCCTGCCCAAAACCAGTTACCTCTTAAGGCAGTTTCCACTTTTTGCCCTTAACTGTAATGTTGCCATGAACCTCTCTGTGTCACTGTTTTTGGATGTATATGGATGTAAATAATCCCCAGAAGTAGAATTACAGGGTCAGTTTTGTGCATTTAAATGCAGTAGTCATTGCCCTCAAAAGACAATTGTTTATTTCCATCAACTATATATGAGGGTGTGACAGACAGTGATCTAATTCACAGAAGAAAACTTTTTAACATTATTTCTTCTCTTTCTTAACCACATCTCTGGTTATGTTTATAATTTGTACAGTTGGCATTGAGGACTTTATTGTTGAATTTAGAAAAAACTGTATTTATGATGCCATTATGATTTATGGTGATCCAGAAAAGGAGCATGAATTAGGTGGGTAAAATTCCAGCCTGTAAGCTTCCTTTGGAAAATGTTATACCAAAATAATGAGACAGTGGCAGCATTGGCTCTTTTCCTTGGGTGCTATTTGTATAGCAAAAAAATATGAAATTCTTGTGCTGGAAACTAACAGTGCCATAAAACTCGTTTTAAAACCCGTGAAATCCAGCAGCTGATTTGCCAGCCAAGTTTTTAATAGAAACACGTAAAATTTAAAGAATGTTCTGAATACTTGGAAGGTAAAAAGGAAGTCCCTGGGGAAAAAGCATAAACAGTAACATTGAGTAAAGTTTTGGAGGTTATTCAAGGTAAAAATTTTTAACTTCCTTCTTTCCACTGCTGATATTTTCATGTGTGTCCATGAAAAGTAAACAAAAGCCGTCTTTTCTACTTGGGTCTTCAAGTTAATTTTTGGAATGAAAACTTCAAATTTACTTTGTTATAATACAGAAACTCACTGAATATGAAGAATCAACTTCCAGCCATGCAGTCACTTTGTTAGCAGCTATTATTTGTCCCACTGCTTAGTGTAGATTAGCATGGGTAGGAGAACAGGGGTAGAGATAGGAGTATTTATTTGGACATTAAATGCAGGTAAATGGAAGCACAATCCCATGATCCAGCAGGTTCCAAGTGTGTTGTAGGGTTTAGGTGAGGCAGAAGATGTTAGGATCATCTGCTCACATGAAGTGCAGCCATCTTCTGTTTAAAAAGTAGCCTATACAAGCTTGATTTTCTTTCATTCACCTCTTCTACAAATTAACAATCAATAGAGGTTTCTGTGTATATTAAGAAACAAATGTATTTCTCCAATTTATGGAGCGTTTTCTGTGAGATAAGTTACAGTACATTATCTTAAAACCAGTGCTTAAGTCCTACATGAGATATAAAGATGTACCTACAAACTCAAGTTGAAGAAAACCAAAGTTGCTGAAAAAAATTAATTGGATGGTATTTACCTCTGCTTCCAATTTTTTTTTTAACGGCAACTCAAACTTTCCTAAACCTTTTTACAGCTAAAATTTGTGGAACCTTGAACCCAACTCCAATATTCAGTCCTAGTAACATGATCGTGATGCATTTTAAAAGCAATGGTGAAAATAACTTGTGAGGCTTCAAGGCTAGAGTCACCTTTTTGTCCTCAGGTAAGTGTGAACACTTATGTAATAGTGATTTTTGCTAATGAATTATGTTATAGGAAAGATAATTTAGCTGCAGTGACCTACATTTAGGGTATTTGAGTCACCAGGGTGTCATAATAAAAATACAATTCTTAGGCGCATTTTCAGAGACTTAGATTGTAGTGGTTTCTGGTGAGGCCCAGGAATCTGTATTTTAAAGCACCTGCTATGAAGCCAAGAAACTGCATCTGTTTCCACATGAATGAAGACTTGAAGCACCATATGAAAAGTAGAGATGTAATTCAGAGATTGTCTGTTTCTGTTCTGTGATGTTAGAGCATTTTGAAGGATTAATAGGTTTCTAAGCTCTCTAGGGGGATAAAGTATTCTTTACCCAGACGAAGGGACTCTCACATGCAAACACTCTAATGAAAGAATAGATGATGCACAAATAAATTAAAAGTAATTCAATATTGTTGAATTAATGGAAGAAATGTCAGAAAAAGCAAGAGTTAGATCATGCTGGAATGCAAGGAATTATATAGTACCAGAGTAATAGGAGAGCTAGTTAATATTCATCAATTGTAGACTAAACATTTCACATATTATCTTATTTATTCCTCCTTTATGAAGCTAAAGCATGTACACTGTGTCCCCTTCTCACAAATGAGGGAACTGAAGCTTAGTGAAGTTGATGACTTTCCCACACATGCAAGGCTTGCAAGAGGTGATATCAGAATTCAAACGTTCTTCCTCTAACTCCAGAAGATGAACAGGGAGATAAGAGGTGAATCCACGTGCAAGGGAAATAGTGAGCAAGTCACTGTAAGAATGCATTCTAGATGTCTTGTTTGGTTAGCTGTGTGGAAAGGAGGGAGATTGTGAAGGAGGAATGCCCCGGCGTGATTTTCAGAATTCTAGCTTGAGTGGCTTGATGGAAGGTGGAGCTGCCAAATGATAGAGGGAAACATGAGAACAAAACTACATAGACTGTCACTCAAGATCAGCTGGTTCCATGTGAGACATTTGGCTTTTAATGATTTGTGGGAAAATCCTGGTAGCAATATCTAGCAGTCTTAGAATTCAGGAAAGAGATTCAGATTGGATAGAGACATTTGGAAGTTATCTACTAATAGATAAAAATAACATAAACTTAAAGCAATACCTTGTGAGTATCATTTTAGTCCCAGGAATTAAGTACCTGAGAAAGAAGACCAAGATTGAGATCTATCAAGAAAAACCAGGAGAGTAATAGCATCGTGGACCTAAGAGAGGAAGAAGTTCTTGAAAGGTCAGAGGCAACAGGGAGACTGAGAGACACAAAAAATTATATTTATGGGTATGTGAAGGTAGTATTAGTGAAATCAACATTATAGTTGTTTTATGACGGAAGCAAGTAAGCAAGTAGAATCAGCTAGTATAAGTTATGCAAAATATTTTAAATTAAAAAAAAAACCTTTTCCTTTTATAGACTCTTGAAACAAAATTGGACCAACATCATCTCCACAAACCAATGCTCTATCTCCTGCAAAATCTATTCCCTGTGTTGAGTTGATGACCATGTTTTTACCATCTGTAAAACATCTTTCTTTATTGATGAAATTTCTCTTCTCAAAAGCCTCCTCTTGCAATGAATCTTGTTTAAAGTTTGCAAATAGACTCTTACAAACAGAGGGAAGAAGAAATATGCCTTATGACAGGAAGAAAACAGTACTGAGGAATTCTTTGTTGTCACCTATTTTGTACAAAGTTTAACATTTAAAATCGTCTTAGGGTCTGTATTCAGTATGATATGCATTGTTAGGCCAATGGGCAAAGCAGTTTTATCTCACACTAGTGTTTTTAACTTCCCTATAATCTAATGCATATGGGTAAATATTATGATGGTCTTTCATTGTTCCCCACATGCAATTGAGTGTGTTCTAGATGGTCTAGATGGAATAGAAGGTTATAAAGGGCGCTATAAGAAGAGGAGATATCTGCCTGTAACTGGGGAGTCAGAGAAGTCTTCCTGGAGGAGATGACATTTGAGCCAAATCCCAGTAGTATTACAGGAAAGGGAAAGGCATTTGCAAATTCTTTAATGCCTAAGGGAATTTGGTATGTTTGAGGATTTAAGGACGCATAATGAAGAACCCTGTGTGCTCTGCATTAGAGACTTGAAATTTTTCCTCTTAGAATGTGAGTTCTATGAGGACCAGGATTTTTGTCTGTTAGTTTTTTCATTGATACACCACTAATGTCTAGAATAGGGGTTGGCAGATAAGCTGTATATTAATATTTGTCGAATAAATAAATGAATGAATATTCTGTAGACCAGTACCTATGAACATAATTGCCCAGCACAGTTACCTGGGCAATGTTTTTAAAATTCAGATTTCTCAGATGGTCTTCTGTGTTTGGACCATTACTTCTCTAGGCTATGGCAAGCCATTTGTGGATGGGTGTATTCTTAGTTATCTTACCTGGATGAGTAATTAGTTTTGTCTTCTTTGCTGTAGACCTCTGTGGTATCCCTCCATCCATTCAGTCCCCAGTGGCTTTCCAGACGAATTGCAGCAGGGAAGGAAGCCTGCCCCCACTGTAGGCCATGGCAGGTGGGATTGAAGTTTCTAGGAGATCACCAGTGTGGGAGTGTCATCATCAACCCAGAGTGGATTCTAACTGCAGCCCACTGTGTGCAATCGTGAGTGAAATGAAAGATATTTTACTAATCAATTTAGCACATGTCCCAGTCATTGTTTACAAACACAAGTACAATTGTCCAGCTACTAAAATCTTCCAGTACAAGTAAAGCAGAAGTTTTTAAGTGTTTCTTCTGCATAGCCATCTAGCCTCTTTAACGTCAGTGAGGAAAAAGTTCATGAAATTTTTGAAATTGTTCATTCCGTTTATGAGGATGGCTCTGATTATTTATTGGGTAAAGCCAAACTCTGCTCCCCATAGTAGAAACCTATTGGTCTAAATTTATTATAGATCCTAAAAGTAAAAAAAAGTAAGTCTTTCATTTAACAGTCTTTCAAATATGTGAAGACCTCTCTTACATTTAGTTTAATTTAATCTTTGAGCTAATGTCTATAATTGTTTGTTGTTAGTAATTCCAGATACCTTGCCATGGTGTGCACCTTTCTCTCTACTGGTTTAGCATCTGAAAATATCGTTCCTATCAGTGGAGAGCACAACAGAATAATTCATAACTGGACTCTTAGTGAGCTAAAATTTTGATGAAATGTTTTAAAATTCTGACTTATTTTTGATATGAAAGAATATGAAGTTAATTTTTTGTTTTTTTAATTATTGTAAAATATACGTTTGCATCCCCAACACCCAGCGCAGGAAGTAACTTTTACAGTTAATTTTCAAGATCCCTTTATGTCACTCCTAAGCAGTAAACACTATGCTAAATTTTGTATTAATAATTGATCCCTCTTTCTCTCCCTCTCCCTTTTCCTTTCCCTTTCTTAGTTGTAGTATGGATGTATTCCTAAAAAAATAAAAATAAAAAGGGATTGTTTGGTTTTGCTTGGTTTTGACCTTTAAGTAGAATTGTAGTTTATTTTTTCTTCTATGACTTGTTTTTTTTCTCATAAACTTGTGCAGATTAAACCATATAAATAACTGTAATTAATTCATTTTCAGTCCAAACTAATTAAGTCAATAACTTGTGAGTAGATTCTGACCACTGATATTTAAAAAGAACTCCACAGGTGCTTCCGAGGTGCAGCAAGGGTTGAGAACCACCCTTACCATTTTTACCCCATCTTGGCCACTTCCCCACTTGGTCACGTCCGGCCAAAACCACAGCCTTTCTGTTCCTTAAACACTCTGATCTTGTTACTGTCTTCTCTGTTCTCAGTTGCTATTCACTCTGCCACCCAGAATACCACATTATATTTAGCTATTCTATTTAGGATCCTCTTGACTGTGACAGTTGTTCTGATTCCTCTCCCCCCGCCCCTTTTCGATAACCTTGACACTTTTTAGGAGTACTTGTCAATGATTTTGTAGAATGTCCCTCAACTAGGGTTTGTCTGATATATTTTTTTCTTGCTTATACTGGGGTAATGGATTTTAGAGATAAAGACCACAGAGCTGAAATTCCATTCCTAAAACTTATATCAAGGGTATATGCTAGTAAAATGATTTATCATTGATAAAGTTTGTTAACCTTGACTACCTAACCCAGTTACTGTTTGCCAGGTCTCTCCCCTGTAAAGTTACTTTCCCTCCTTTCCATACCTTATTCTTTGGAAGCAAATCTAAATGCAGCCTACACTCAAGGGGTGAGGAATTAAACTCCACCCCCTTAAGCGGGTAGTATCTAAATAACTTACTTGTAGTTCTTCTGTATGGGAGATCGATATCTCTTCCTCCACCTATTATTAAGTCATTTATATCAGTATTATTTATTTTATACTTCGGGTTATAATCTAACATTGTTATTTATTTTGTGGCTGAAATTGCTCCAGTTATGATTCTTAGAAGCTCTTTCAAGTTGGCTCCTTTGTTCCTTTGATAAGCATCATTCTTCTGTGACATTTCAAGATGCTCCAAGTTCACCTTGTATATTTCCCAGTGTAGTCCTAGAATCAGCCATGTTTTCAAGGAGCTCAAGTTCCTTTTATTATCAGGTGGTCTTAGAGACCAAGAAGTGGGTGATGGATATTTTTCTTGCTCCCCGAGGTAGTATTGCTTCTAGGCTCTTTCAGCTGACAGGGCTAGAAAATATAGATAAACACTAACCCATATCTAAAAACACCTCTCTTGATTTCTGTATCTATCCATCTCTATCTATATTAAGCTACAAATGAGTTCATACTCATGTTTCCAACTCTAGCTCATTACCACATTGTTCATTCTAGTTGTCTTCCTCGGAGAAGTCCATTTAATAGGAATACTATCAAAATGCATTATTACATAACACAAAAAGAAGCGCCAGTCAGTAGTTGATGAATTAGTGAAAACTAAGGTATTAGAAAAGGCTGAAATTAATACTGAGGCTAGAGGCCCAGAGGATTGGCAGATTCCCTTGTCAAATATTGTGGTCTATTCTTAAACTCATGTGATGGACCATGACACCTTACAGCAAGATTTAGAATATAGAAAGACCCTTCTTCTAAAGACAGATATTCAATTTCAGTCAACTGTGATTAATAAGTATAGTCAACTGAAAATATATATTAATCATTGAAGTTAACCACAAAAAGCATCTGTATTCAATTTCATCAGTGGTGTTGATTTTTAAAAAAATGTGTTAAAAGAGTAATACTTGTGGAAAAGAGGAATTATAGAAGTCGTCAAGTAAAATCCAAGCCACCCTCTCCATTTTGGTAATCCCATCCTTTCTGAAACCAATTGATGTGACATTTTAGAAAAATTCTGTTTTTCCATAAATTTAAGCACATATGTTTATATTTTATACTGTTTATATATACCACATATTTTATAAGTCTTAATATTTGGTGTCATATTTATACCATTCTGGAAAAGTTCTTGTGCCTTTATTTTTTTATAATCCTCATAGATATCTAACTTATTTGACCAGAGAAATGTCTTTTTGAAGTGAGTCTTCAAAATGGGTTTTTACACTTTGTTTTGATAGACTGGTATAACAAATGTGTGTTCCACTCATGCCCTACCTTTGTGGGAAGTCCTTAGCTGATTCCATTATGTACTTGTTTCTCCTTGCCACATCTTCATCCACCTTATAGATATTGAGGACTCCACTCTCCATTGAAGAGGGCTTCCAAGTATCCAAATCTATTGAAAAGGAGAATTTGTCATATGTGATAAACAAGTGGGGGAGATATGTGAAGTCCAGGAGTTGAAACGGACATCATTTCTGCTGGACGGTTACTAGGTGTCAGGATGACTGGTATTAATGGGTAGTATTCCAAAGATGACAAGACTAGGGACCATTAGCAAAGCAACATTGTCCCACCTTCCCTACAGCTTCCCTGGTATTGCTTATCTTTATCTTTAGTTCTCAAACTTCAGAACATACTAGAATCACCTGGAAGTTTTCTGTTTCAGTAAGTCTGGAGTGGAGTCAAAGTTTGTATAGCTAACAACTTCACAGGTAATGTTAATGCTCTTGGTCCTGGGTCCACACTTAGGGAAACATGATCTTCTCTGTTTGATAGCTGCACACCTGACTTTGTGTTCAAGTGGGGTATTTAACTTACTTTAGGAACTAAACTCATTTTTTCAATTACGTACTGGAATATTTATGTTATATCTAAATGAGAAGTTATTTTTTTCAACTTTAGCCACTTTATTTTTCTGTAATGCAGTAGTGCCCTTCCCTGCCCCACCCCCCCCATACCAGTAAATTATGTATGCCCCATTGTCTGGATTGGGGATGAGACCCTAAAGATATAAAAGATGAAATTCCGTTATGGGCAAACAGAAGCAGTGAAGAAATACATCAAATGATACCTTGAATTATTATCCCACTAAACTATGAAATATTTCAAGTCTAGTTACATTGTAGAATATATGTAGCTCTGTTATGTGCTTTTCGCACAGTATTCCCCACCACATTAAAGGATGTTTGATGACTATGCACATAAAAGTCCACTAGAAGTTGTGATCTACTTTATCAACTCTACCAGTGATATTTAATTTGTTGTCCTCTCTTTAAAGAAGTGAGGTGACTTTAAGAAATAATGGTTTCTTCATTACCAAAATAATTTAGTGGGTGACTTAGAAAGTAGAATTTTATCCTTCCTTTAGAGTGCCTGACAGATGATGACAATAATGGCTGACATTGTGGAGTTCTTAGCATTTGCAAGTATTCACCAAGCAGTTCACCTGAGTTAGCTCTTAAAAATGGCATTTTGAAACACATAAGAAAGCTGAGTTCATCAAACACAATTATGGCTAGAGAGAGGATACCCAACTGTATTAATAAACTTCTCCTTTGAATAAAATGTACTAAGAATAATTTCAGTGCCTTTACTTTTCTTAAAGAAACAGTCTTGAAAAATGAAAGAATCTTTAAACTGAAGTGACAGTATATTTGTGACAGTTGAGAGATTCCTTTCTTGAATAATTTTTCTGATGGATCTTGATTTGGGAAATTAGTGGATGTTGATTTGAGTTGTTTTATACAAATTGATATACCCCTACTGAAGTATATCAATCTTAAAAATGTGTTCAAATCTCAAGTGTACAGCTGAAAGAATTTTCACAAAGTTTATACCCCTGTAACCCGCATCCAGATCAAGAAAAAAACATAACCAACACCCCCATAGCTCCCTTCATGCTTCTTCCAGTTATTAGCTGCCCCAGAGTAATTATTGCCCTGGCTTCTAACACCATACGTGTTTTGCCTGTTTTCAAATAAGTTCTTTTAAATCTCAGTTTCATCAATTCTAATGATTAAATAAAAAGTGATAATTTGGGATGTATACCTGGGGGATGATATTTGGATACTTTTGTTTGTTTGTTTTTGGCAGTGAAACATAGACCAAAAGCTACTTATGTGGTTTTTCTCCTGTATTCTTAATATCATTGTGCATTTAAAACTATAACTTTTTTGTTTAGCTTAAAAATAGCCCTTAGTGATTTCTGGAAAGGGCTCCAATGACATCTTATGGTGAAAAGAAGGGAGCAGCATATACAATTAAAACTCTGGTAGATGAGGAGGCACAGTGTGGCATCCCTGGTAGGCATAAGATCAAACAAAGGCACCCAGAATTGGAGCAGGTGGCACCCGGTAAGCTGAACGGTGTATGTTTGTAGTGCCAAATGGGGTTAGATCAAAAGATGAAAAATGTGTTTTCACATCTAACTTGTGGTTTTCTTTTTCCAGGAAAATTAATCCACTCTACTGGACTATCATTGCTGGGGACCATGATATAACCCTGAAGGAATCAACTGAGCAGGTGAAAAGTATACATTTTTTCCAAACTCACATGCACTGTCCCTTCCCCCTTCCTTGATCTCCTGAAAACCTCTAACTCACTTTCTATCCCTGCCAATTTGCTACTTTAAGTCTTCTCTTATAAGTGATATCATATAATATTTGTCCCTATGTGTCTTGATTATTTCACCAAATATAATGTTTTCAAAGTTCTTCCATGTTGCAGCAGGTCTCTTTGAAACCCTCTTCTAATTTCTTTGGGTATATACCTAGAAGTGGGATTGAGGGGTCATATGGTAATTCTCTATTTAACTTTTTGAGGAACTGCTATTACTTTCCAAAGTAGCTGCATGATGAAAAGTATTTTTTAAAGGTCATTCTGCCTATGCTCTAAATGTCACATGTCAGGGACACCCTTAGCTAAAACATGTAATTAGTTGTTAATCTCTTGGTTCCCTTTCATATTTACCATTTATCTCCACATTTAAAGATAAAATTAGAAAACACATCTTAATTTGAGGAATAGATGAGACAGATCAGGAAGCACAAATTGAGGCCCATGTGTACAGGTCCTCATAGCTTTGTTACTCTAGGACCTCAGATATTAAGGTGGTTCATGTCTTCCTATCAAGTATAAATAGGTATAGTCCTCTTAAATTTAGTACAAAGTCATGTTCATTGTTGGTATGTGGAAATACAGAGATGGAGGGCTTCTTTTGACCTACTATTCAGGGAGGTAGTTTGACTCTGTGACTCTTTTATCTTGTGATTCTTTCATTTGACATCAGTACAAGTGACAAGGGTAAAACACATCATGGTACATGAAGATTTTGATATATTGAGCTTTGACTCAGACATTGCCTTAATACAACCGAGCTCTCCCCTGGATTTACAACTTGGCAGTGAGGCCAGTATGTCTCCCACAGAACACAGAGCCTCTGTTTTCCTCTGAGATCTGTGCTGTGACTGGATGGAGAAGCACTGGCGAAAGTAGACATTTACTTTGTTGTTTTTGAGAATGTCATGGAATATCAAGCACTATCTGATTTAGCTCTTTCTTGTTCTGAAAGATAGGAGCTGTGCTTTACTCCTACTTTACTCCTAGTAGCTCATCAAGTGACTAGAGAACGAGCTGTTCTATATTTTTCCTACTGAGTGACTTAGTTTGTAGGTTGGTTAGAACAAGGGTCTGCAAACTTTTTCTGTAAAGGATCAAATAACAAATATTTAAAGCCCTGCAGGCCTTACAGTCTGTCACAGCTATTCAACTTTGCCCTTGTGGCAAAAGGCAACCATAGACAACATGTCAAAGAATGAGTGTTATTTATGTAACTTAAATGTCATGTCACAGTTATATGTTATGAACTATTCTCTTGTTTTTCTGCCCATAAACATTTAAAAATATACAAACCATTATTAGCTTGTGGATTATACCAAAAAATGGGTGGGGGTAAGGGGAGGCTAGGGGAGGAGGCAAAGAATTGGCCTGCTGGCTGTAGTTTGCTGAGCTATGGGCTAGATTATAGTTCTTAAAACCACATCAAAATACTAGCTTTGAATGGGGTGATGTTTGTTTTTTTATTGTTTTCACTATACAAGACAATTTTCTTTGTATATTTTCCTTCTTCTTGTATGTCTCATACTTGGAATCTGTGAGCTTGAAGGAGCCAGGCATTTATCTTTGCTTACAGTGTTCACATGTGCAACCTGCAGTCAAATTGCAATTTCACAAAATCTTCACAACCACCTGTGAAGCTGATTTTATCATCCTCGTTTTGCAAGTCAGGAGGTTACAGCCCAAAGACTTATATAACTTGCTAAAATCCCATGGCTAATAAAATCAAAATTAGGATTTAGGATTTAAGATCAGTTTGGTTAAGCTTATAATGCTTGACTAACTTTTCATTACATTTAGTATAAAATTGAGCCCCTTACTCTGGCTTGTAAAGCTCTGTTATTTGGCCTCTGTTGCCCTTTCCAACCTTATTTCCTCCTTTTGCCAACCTTTTTTCTTGACCTTCAGGCACCATGGCCTTCTTTCTCTCAGACACCAACTACCTGCTTTTAGAAGTTGTGCACTTCATTTCCTTTCTCTTGGAACACTTATTCCAATCTTTCTACAGCTGCCTCTTTCTCTTCATTCCATATTCAACCATGTCACTTGCCTTCTCAGACCATGTGGCTGTAGGAGGACCACCTCTCCATTGCTTTCTATACTACCTAGTTGTATGACTTTGTAGCACCTCAGTGTACTTGACATTGTCTTATGTAATTATTTTCTACATCTCACTCACTAGAATGTGAGGCTCTTGGAGGCAAATCTCTGTCTCATTTCCCATTCTATCCCCAGGGCTGGAAGAGTACCTGGCAGACAATAAGTACTCAAATATTTGTTGACTGGCTGGCTTCAAAGCCTCTGAATAAATGTGCCTGCTGTTCAACGCCCTCATCCTTCACCCATTTTATGACCACTGACCAGCAGAGAGAGGTGGTTACAGTCTTGTAAAAGATGAATTCATTCTTTTCCACTGGGAGAGAAAGTGAATTTTTGTTTGAGGCATTATCAGCAACACTGAAGGGGGATCATTTCAGAAAAGAGGAATTTTGTTGCAGTAAGGAGAAACACAAGATTTGAGTCTGATCTAGCTTTGAGTTCCAGTTTTGTGTTCCTTAAAAGGTATGAGATCAAATTTCTAGAGCTCTTGCTTTTTCATCTATGAAATCAGCATGATACTCTACCTCAGTTTTGTTAGGAGTATTAGATTGGAGTAAAGGGCCTTATAAATATTAAGGTACATATACATGTGAAGTAATTTTTGCTTAACTTTGCCAAAAAAGGGTATGGAGCTATAAAATATTTAACTTATTCTTTTTTAATTGGCCAAAAGTCAAAAATGTTAGTAAAAGTTACTTAGAAAACATGCCAACATAGGGCTGTCTGAAGGTCAAAGATGAGAAGATATTCTTTAGAGTTCATTGTTAGTGTGCTCTTAAGTTGGAAGTGAGATCAGTCCTCATTCGTAGTAAAGGAAGGGAAATGTGATTTTGGTTTATATTAGGAAAACCTTAACAAAAAATCATATCTGGGTGAACTTCCCTTGTGTATTCTTACATAGCAGTATTACAGTTGTCTTCATACTTGAAACATTAAAATTTAAATTAGAAATAAGCTGAAAACTATATTCCTGCTATTGTTCGCCTGCCAATGGGTTTTGCTTCACAAGAATACCACATCTGGAAATGTAGGCTTGCTACATGAGACACATTTCACTTTTTTTAGTTCAATATTTTACATCAGCTGAGGTAAAACTGAGTGTCTGCAGTTATTATGGTACAAAAGCAAGCGTGAACTTAAATATGTTTCTTCGGTGTTAACATTTGTTGCTTACTTCATGATCAAACTCTGTTTTTCCAAACCTGTCTCTTAATTAGGTGGCATCCTAGCAAGCCGCTTACAGCAGATTCAGGTGCCTGTGTTAGAAAGAGAGGTCTGTGAAAGTAGGTATTATTCTGCTCACCCAGAAGGGATCACAGAGAGAATGATCTGTGCTGGCTTGAAATCATCTGGAGCAAGGGATTGTCAGGTGAGAAGGTTCTGATTTTGCGAGGTAAGATGGAAAGTTGCCATCTACTGGGTATTCTCCCTTGGGTAGGAGGAAACTGCTGTCAAACCGACTTGGCCTGCCCTTTCAAAGCCCCACACCACATCCCTGCACAAAGTCCAAAAAGCCAAAGGAAAAGTTACTGGATCCAGACTAGCTAAGATTTCTGGCCAACAGCAGTGAAAGTAGCTGTACAGCCAAAAGGGCTAGTTGGTACATAGAAGAACCCATGAGAAGGTAAGAGGTGGCAGTTCTACAAAGCCTGCGGGAGGGGAGGAGGGGAGATGTGTTCAGAGGTATAAGGCTTTGGGGAAAGGAGGAGGAGAGGATAAGAATTCCATATTAGCACACCCTACTTATGAATGAAACAATTTTACTGTTATAAATTATCAGTCTCCTGTGTACCTGCAGATAATATTCCATCCCAGATGAAAATAAAATAATCACAAAGAAGAAAATGGAAACCTTCAAACAAGAGTTCTCAGTTTCAGTGAAAAACAAATCATGAAGCAACAGTGTTTTATCAGCGAGATTAAATAAGCACAAAGCTGTAAAGATGCCTTCACATGTCAGTGGAACAAACATGCTTTAGGCAAGTTGGAAAGGGAGGAGTTGGTAGAGGAGAAGAGAAGATAGCTAATCAAAAGCGTGTTATTAAGCCACTTACCACAGTGAGAGGCTGAAGCTTAATCCTAAGAGAAATTGTGAGCAATGATGCAAAATATACACAGAATATTAATCCCATAAAAGAGGTGAGAGAGGTAGAACATCTGTACACCAAGTCCCCACAGTGGTAGTCGCACGGCCACCAGGACAGGAGCTCTGAATTC
The DNA here is from genome assembly GCF_023851605.1 of Tamandua tetradactyla. NCBI lineage: Eukaryota > Metazoa > Chordata > Mammalia > Pilosa > Myrmecophagidae > Tamandua > Tamandua tetradactyla. The sequence continues at coordinate 92,759,749 of NC_135333.1, read as the reverse complement.
CTCGGCACTTTTCTATGTCTGGCTTGCCTCAAGAGTGCCAGGATGGGGGTTGGAGAAGAGCCCTCAAGCAGAGCTGGGGACATTTACTGAAAGGCTGAGAGACATGGGAAGGGCACACCCTTTGCCAGTGTACATGACTATTATCTTATAAAAAAATCTAACAGAGGGGGCGGGCCGCGGTGGCTCAGCGGGCAAAGTGCTTGCCTGCTATGCCGGAGGACCTCGGTTCGATTCCCGGCCCCAGCCCATGTAACAAAAACGGAGAAACAGAATACAATAAAACAAGAAAATGTTTAAAAATGTTTCCCTTTCTTCCTTCCTTCCTTCCTTCTCTCTGTCTTTCCTTTAAAAAAAAAAAAAAAAAAAAAAATCTAACAGAAAAGTGCACTAATGTGTTCATTCTTAGTCTATCTTAGAATAGGAGGGATGGTTTTTCTTTCAGCTTTGAACCAAGGAAGTCAAAGGGCTTCTATTATGTCTATCAATTTGACAGCACTAACATTAAGGGAAAGATGTTCATTTGAATCAAAAGAGCAAAGGAGAATTTAGGAGGGAATTAGGGCCGTACTGGAGATGACTCAGCTAGCATGATCACTGTCACACCTATTCTTATTTCAGCTGATTGGCCACAGCATGATCAAATTTGCTGCCAATACAGGGGAAGAAAAACAGGGGTTGAGGTTCTGGCTAATAGATAGGGCTAGCTTTCTTTTACAAAGAGGACTGAATTACTAAAAGGGTGACTTTAGAAACTTGCTTAGATAAAATAGACTCTGCTGTTTCTGCCATGTAATTGATTTTTATACTCATGTGTGTGCTCAGAGGTAATGGACCTTGCTAATATAATTTCTCATCCAGGAAGGTGAAAAGACTGCTGGAAAGCAGACACATAGGAGTTTGAATTGTAGAACCCTGATGTTCTTTGCTTACTGGAGTTTAGTTTTTTTTTATTCAAAATTCTTTGACCTGCAAAGCACTAGATCTTTATCTTCACAGAGTGACATAACCTGATCGTGCTGACCTCTCTGATCTCTTTCTCATTTCTCTCCCCCTTACTTACTGTTTCAGCACACTGATTGTCTTCTGACCTCCCAACCCCCATATGCTTGTGTAACTCAGGGCCTTAGCCCAGATAACTCTTCTACATAAAACGCTGTTCCTCCAGCTTTTTGAAAATACGCCTTTTTCTCATCCTTTTTGTACTGGCTCAAATGTTAATGAAACTGCAAACATACATGCACGCATATACACGCTCACATTTTTTCCTCCATCTCCCTCTGAATATGTCCTTTAGATCTAGCATATTTTTTATCCTCTGTCTTGCTCAGTTTGTCTGGTTTATAGTTGGCACTGACTAGATTCTTAAATAAATTAGTAGGTATTTATTTGTTTATTGAATATTTACTATCTACTAGGTGCCGGGATAGTCACTGACAATAACAGTTAAGTTAGGCTTCGTGTAATGTGGCTTGAAATTGCCTGGAAAGTTATATATTGGATATGCGTTGGGAATGAGTGAATGAATGATAAAAATGAACAACACATCACACCATTTCCAAACCAGAACTCGTCTTTACAATGTAGTCTTATTTTATATGGACAAAAACTGGACTGAGAGGAAAATGTTGATTGCTCTGCATTACACACTGGAGACTGCCTATGTCCTATTCAGGGTTCCTTCTATGTAATTCTGCATGTGAAATAAATATATCAAATCTTTACCTTTTGCACAAGTTAGTTTATAAGATAAAGGGTCTAATTTGGGTGTAAATACATTTGGGCACAATTAAAAAGACCTGATTAAATATTGGGAAGACTACCTTAACTAGATTGGAGTTATTCTTTAAAAAAAAAAAATTATGTTCTTATAAAAGAAAGACTGGATTGATATTCTACCTTTAATAAAACAACCCTGAGTAGTTTGTGGGGGAGGTGAGGGAGAAATTCTCTGTTTGAAGGCTATTTTTGGACATAAATTTAGAACATTTAATGATAAATTAGGCCTTTTTTGAGCATCTGTCATGTGCCAGCAATTGTGCTAGGCTTCCTAGGATGCAAGGATGAGAAAAGTATAACAACTGCTCTCAAAGAGCACGTGATATAAGCAGAAATACACCAAAACAAGTGTGTACGTTGGGTGCTGCCACTGATTGTCCTGGCTGAACCTGTAGAAGTATGTGTAAGGTAAGTTGTTCACACTTATTGAGACTCTAATGTGGTGTGCACATTTTGGTATGCTTATAAAAATAGTGCCATATCTCTTCTTCACAATCTCCCTTTGTCCTTATCATTTGTTAATTTAAAAAAATGCAGGTATTTGTGGGAGGAGAGATGGGAGACTCTTATGAGCCTTCTCAGATGCTGTTTGGGCCGTATTTTTGCCTTTTAAAATATGTGTCCACCCTAATCGTGAACGAAGCACAGATATCTAATACATAAAAAGAATGACTGTAAGTTACATTTTCATGTGCCTTGCCTTGAATTTTATTGTCGTGTAAAGCAGATACCAGAGCTCTCTGAGGTAGTTCCGTTAATGACCATGTATCCGCTTGGAGGAAAGAGCACTGGACTTTAGCAGGGGACATCGCCTCAAATTCCACTCTGCCTCTCCCTCTGTTTACTCTCCCTCTGTTTACTCTCCCTCTGTTTACGAAGTTGGACAGGTCGCTTATTTCTCTACATGGAAGTTTCCACACCTAAGACTCTAGTAAGCTAAATTAGCTCAGCCCTTAAAATCCCTTAACTTGTATACATTTGAAGTATATGTGTCAGCCCAAATAAAATTAAATTCTTGAATTAGACTAATACATTTTAATAGATATTAGACAGCTTTTAAAAATCCCCCCTCCCACTAACACCCTCTTTTACTCCCCCCTCATATGTCATAAAGTTACTTTTGGACTAATCAGAATAGATGGTGTCAAGACAATCGAGTAATATGGAAAGGGCTGCTCACAGAGGTGTGGCCCCATTATCTTCAAGGAACACCTGGGCCTGTTTCAGGGGTTGGATCAGTCTGAGCCACTGTGCGCATTCTTAATTAAGTTTCGGTTTTTAAAAGGTATGACTTGCAGTCTTAAGTTTTGAGTTCTCACTTATTGGTGCTAATGTAGCTCAAAGTAGGTGCTCCTCTGGGGCTCAGAAGGCCATGTAATTGTTTTTTTACTTGAACTTTTTGTTATGGAACTTACTGTTTGATCCTGGACTGTAATTACTAAGTGATTATCCACAAATTTTATTACATTTTTTCAGAAAAGCACATATACAATCAATTATTCTAAGGCAGACAAAAGTGAGCTAATCATTGAAAATTAAAGGATCACACTATGAATGAAACGTTAGTCATTTCTTTTCCAAAACTGAACACATTTCCTTAATGTTGCAGGGAGACTCTGGTGGCCCCTTGGTATGTAGACATGAGAAAGTTCCCTTTTTCCTCTATGGCATGGTCAGCTAGGGTGCTGGCTGTGCTCAGGCCGGGGAGTCAGGTGTATTTGCCCAGGTGAGCGTCTTCTTGGACAGGATCCAATCCAGAATCAAAGGTAAATATTTTCAGATGTTATGAGTATAATGGCTCTTTCTTCAGAATGTGTTTGGGAGAGTGGAGTGTGGTAGAATTCAGCATTATGAAGAGAAAACTATAGCGTTCCATTTATTTTAGTTTCTAAACATATTAAAGCATAGAGAACCCTAAGAGTAAGTTCTCTCTGGGGCAGAGTTAGGGTAGAACTAACTTTTTCTGGAGCTGAAAACCCTGGATTTGCTGTCTTTTTTGACAGTGGTTGCTTTGGTATAGACTATGTTTTGTCCTCAGGCTTTCATGTTTATGTATTTCTATTTTATTAGAACAGTTGTAAGTTTACAGAAAAATCACGCATAAAACAGAGTTCCCATAGATCACCCTATTAACATCTTGCATTAGTATAGTACATTTGGTTGCAATTGATAAAAAGAACATTTTTATAATTATACTACTAACCATAATCTGTGGTATACTTTAGGATTCACTGTGCTAAAATGTGTCCTCCCTAATCATGAACAAAGCACCAATATCTAATACATAAAAAGAATGATTATAAGTAAATTTGCATGGGCCTTGCCTTGAATTTTATATAGTTCTATGGTTTCTTTTTAAAATTTTCCTAGTAATACATATATAACCTAAAATTTCTCCAATAACCATTTTAAAATATGTATTTCAGTGCTGTTTCGAGGATTAACAATGTTGTACTGCCATCACCACCATCTTTTACCAAAAATTTTCCATCAACCCAAACAGAAGCTCTGTACAATTTAAGCTTTAGCTCCCCATTCCCTATCCCCACCACAGCCCATGGTGACCTATATTCCGGTTTCTGACTCGATTTGCTTATTCTGATTATTCATATCAGTGAGATCAAACAATATTTGTCCTTTTGTGTCTGGCTTACTTCACTGGACATGATGTCTTCAAGGTTCGTCCATGTTGTCACATGTATGGGGACTTCCTTTTCACTGCTGAATAACATTCGATTGTTTGACTATATCACATTTTGTTTATCCATTCATCTGTTGATGGTCATGTGAGTTGTTTCCATTTTTGGCAACTGTGAATAATGCCACTCTGAACATTGGTGTGCAAACATCTGTTTGAGTCTCTGCTTTCAGTTCTTTTGGGTATATATCTAGAAGTGGGATTGCTGGGTCATATAATAATTCTGTATGTAACTTTTTGAGGAACTGCCAAGCTTTCTTCTACAGTGGCCGCATTTTACATTCTTATCAACAATGAGCAAGTGTTCCTAATTGTCCACATCCTCTCTAACAGTTGTAATTTTCAATTTTCTTAATAGTAGTCATTCTATAATGAGTGTGAAATGCTATCTCATTATGGTTATGATTTTCATTTCCCTAATGGCTAATGATGTTGAGTATCATTTATGTGCTTTTTGGCCATATGTATATCTTCTTTAGAGAAATACCTATTCAAGATTTTTGCCCACATTTTAATTGGGTTGTTTGTGTTTTTGTTGTTGGCTTGTAGGATTTCTTTATATAGTTTGGATATTAAACTCTTATCTGATATATGGTTTCCAAATATTTTGTCACTGTGCAAGTTGTCATTTTACTTGCATGATAGTCTTTGCACAAAGGTTTTTAATTTTGTTGAAGTCCCATTTACCTATTTTATTTTTTGTTGCTTGGACTTTTGTAAAATGTAAGAGACTACCTAACACCAGGTCCTGAAGATGTTTTCTTATATTTTATTCTACTAGTATATAGTTCTGCTTCTTATATTTTGTTCTTTAATCCATTTTGAGTTGATATTTGTATATTGTGTGAGGTATAAGGGTCCACCTTTATTCTTACAAATAGAGAATTGGTTTTCCCAGCACCATTTGTTGAAGAATGTAGAAGAAACTAGTCTCCCAATTGAGTAGACTTGCCATCCCTGTCAAAAATCAGTTGGCTATAAATATAAGGGTTGATTTCCAAACTCTCAATTCTATTCTGTTAATCTAAACTTGTCTGTTTTTTTGTGCAGTACCATTCTGTTTTTATTAATATGGATTTGTTATACATTTTAAGGATGGGAAGTGTGAGTCCTCCAACTTTGTTCTTCTTTTTCAAGATGGCTTTTGGCTATTTGGATTCCCTTAGTCTTCCACAAAAATTTTTTTGGGGGGATGCATGGTCTAGGAATCGAACCCAGGTCTCCTGCATGGAAAACAAGCATTCTACCACTGAACCACCCATGCACTCAGGCTTCCATATAAATTTGATGATTGACTTTACCATTTCTGCAAAGAAGTCTGTTGAAATTTTGATTGGGTTTGCATTAAATCTGGAAACAGTTTTGGGTAAGAGTGACATCTTAACAATATTTAGTCTTCCAATCCATGAACATGGGCTATCCTTCCACTTATTTAGGTCTTCTTTTATTTCTTTTAGCAATGTTTTATCATTTTCTATGCACAGGTCCTTTACATCCTTGCTTAAATTTATTCCTAGATATTTGATTTCCTCCTCAGATTGCTCATTACTAGTATGGAGTAATACAACAATGTTTTGCTTGTTGATCTTATATACCTCCATTGTGCTGAACTCATTTATTAGGTCTAATAGCTTAGTTGTACATTTTTCAGGACTTTCTCTATATAGAATCATGTCATATGCAAATAGTGAAAGTTTTATTTCTTTTTTTCCAATTTGGATGCCTTTTATTTTTGTTTCTTGCCTAATTGCTCTGGCTGGAACATCTGGAACAATGTTGAGTAGCAGTGGTGACAGTGGGCACCCTCGTCTTAGAGAAAAGCTTTCAATCTTTCACCATTGAGTATAATGTTCACCATGTATTTTTCATATATGTTCTTTATTATATGGAGGAAGTTTTCTTCTGTCCCTATCTTTTGTAGTGTTTTTTTATCAAGCAAGGATGCTGGATTTTGTCAAGTGGCTTTTAAAGTATCAGTTGAGATGTTTATGTGCTTTTCCCCTTCAATTTGTTAAGTGGTATATTTCATTTATTGTTATTCTTATGTTCAGCTACCCTTGCATGACTGGGATAAATCCCATTTCATCGTGGTGTATTTGATTATTTGATAGTTGTTGGATTTGATTTACAAATATTTTGTTGAGGATTTTTGCATCTATATTCATTAATGAAGTTGGTCTGTTATTTTCTCTTCTGGTAGTATCTATCTGGCTTTGGTATTAGGGTGCTGTTGGCCTAATAGAGTGAGTTATGTAACGTTCCCTTCTCTTCAATTTTTTGGAAGAATTTGAGCAGGATTGTATTGATTCCTCCTGGAATGATTCATAGAATTTACCTGTGAAGACATCTGGTCCTGTGCCTTTTTTTTGTAGGTTTTTGATGACTGATTCAATCTCCTTCCTTCTTTTTGGCTGTTGAGGTCTTCTATTTCTTTGAGAGTCAGTGTATGCCTTTTGTATGTTTCCAGGAATTTGTCCACTTCATCTTTGTTGTCAAATTTGGTGGCATGTAGTTCTTCATAAGTTATCTGCTTATGACTTTTATTTCTGTGGAGTCAGTTATGAGATCCCCTTTCTCATTTCTGATTTTATTTATTTATATCCTCGGTTTTTTTGTTTTGTCATTCTAGCTAAGGGTTTGTTAATTTTATTGTTCTCAAAGAACCAACTTTTGCTTTTGTTGCTATTGCTACTTTTTTATTCTCAATTTCATTTATTTCTGCTCTAATCTTTGCTATTTCTTTTCTTCTGCTTGCTTTGCGATTAGTTTCCTATCCTTTTTCTAGTTCCTCCATGTGCACTGTTAGGTTTTTCATTTTAGTTCTTTCCTTCCTTTTTAATGTAGGCATTTCATGGTATAAATTTCCTTCTCAGCATTTCCTTTGCTGCATCCTATAAGTTTTGGTATGTTGTTTCTCATTTTAATTCATCTCAATAGATTTACTGATTTCACTTGCAAGTTCTTGTTTAACCCACTGATTGTTTAAGATTATGTTAGTTAACCTCCATATATTTGTGGAATTTTCTAATACTCTACCTGTTATTGATTTCCAGCTTCATTCTATTATGGTCAGAGAAAATGCTCTGTATAATTTCAGTCTTTTTAAATTTATTGAGACATGTTTTGTGAGAATGATTCATGAGCACTTGGGAAGAATGTATACCTATTTTGGGGTACAGTATTCTGTATATGTCTGTTAGGTCTAGTTCATTTATCACTTTACTGAAGTTCTCTGTTTCCTTATTGATCACCTATTTAGATGTTCCATCTATTGATTATGGTGGTGTTTTGAAGTCTCCAACTATTATTGTAGAAATGTCTATTTCTCCATTCGGTTCTCCCAGAATTTGTCTCCCGTATTTTGGGGCATACTGGTTTGATGCATATATATTATGACTGTTAATTCTTCTTGATGGATTGCTCCTTTTCTATTATGTATGGTGCCTCCTGTGTCTCTTATAATGGTTTTGCATTTGAAGTCTATTTTTTCTCTTAGTAGTACAGCTACTCCAGCTCTTTCTTGGTTACTGTTTGCATGGAATACCTTTTTCTAATCTTTTAGTCTAAGCTGCATCTCTTATAAACTGCATATAGACGGATCACATTTTTAAATCCAATCTGCCTATTTGTATCTTTTTATATGGATTTTAATCCATTAACATTCAGTGTATTACTCTAAAAGAAATATTTACTTCAAAAGTTTTATCCTTTGGCTTTTTGTATGTTCTATTTTTTCTATCTTTTTACCCTTTTAATTACCCTTACTGATAATCTTCATTTCTACACTATTCTGCAAGTTTCTGTTTCCTGCCTTTTCCTTTCAGCCTACAGCGTTTATTCTAGTATTTCTTGTAGGGGAGATCTCTTGTTGATGAACGCTCTCTGTTTCTTTTTACCTGTGAGTATTTTAAACACCCCCTCATTTTTGAAGGAATTTGTTCCTTTAGCCATATCTTCCTGTTTCTTATCATAGTTCATAATTTTTTTGACTAGTGTCTAGGCATTTAATTATCTTCATGAATTTACTCTGATGGTCATTTTCTCTCTCTTTCCTAGGGTTTTAGTATTGATCGACTTTCAGTTAAGGCCTTTCTTTGACTCTTGTTTCAATTTATTGCAGATCTTTAGAATTGCCCATGTTTAACTGATTGAAACAGGGCCAGGAGTCCATGTAGGGGGCACAGACCAGGGCCCTGGAGAGAGGATCGAGAAAGATGGTAAAAAGCCTTTTTTTTTGCTTTTTGCTTTTTTGCTCCCCAAAGCTACACTTTCTTGGCAGATTCCCCACACCCCAAAGGAGTGAACTTCCACAGGCTCTATCCCTGGTTGGGATAGTGATGAAACAATACCCGTGGAAACCCTTTCCAGGGCAGGGTAGATGCGCATTTCAGAGCCAGGACCCAGCATTCCCGACTTGCCAGTCAGAAACCACACTTCGCTGTGCCCTTCCCTCATCCTCGGAAGGAAAGCCCCTGTATCCTTCTCCGTCCATAGCCGGCATGTACTGTACCAAGACTGTTTGCCTTGAGGATGGGGGATGGGCACCAGCCACTGCCACAGGCAACTTACTGCCAGTTTTTTTGACCGCAGCTTTTCAGTCTCCCCATCCCCATTCATGGTTGCTGTACAGTGCTCCCTGACCTCCAGGACCCTAGAACTGTTGTTTCAGAAACACCAGTTTCTGCCCACTAGCTGCTTTTGGAGGAATGTGTCCTGCAGCAACCTTCTCCACCATTTTCCCTGCAAGCCTGAAGCTGTTTTTCCTTGATTTGCCACTTTCCCAGTAAATGCAGCCCTCTAACCATTTTCTGTAGTTTTGAGGAAGGGCTACTGTCTTTAAGACTCCTCTGCCCCCTTTTCCAGAGGCAGGTTGGAATAATGGAAGCCTCAGAGCCAGGCCCCCAGCAATGTGAAGTAGCTGATAAAAAGCAGTGTTCAGGGATTGGACTGTACACCCCTGATCTTGGGGAAGTAGGCTTTAGATCCCACACTGGCATCAGCAAGCTGCACAGGAGACAGGGTTAAGAAACTCACTGCTGCCTACCATGAGGCTGGGGAATGGGCGATGGTAGCTACTGCCCTGAAGTGCAATTCACTGGTGTTTACTGCAATTTATCAAGACTCTTTCCTCTGGTTTTCCCTGGATGCTTTGCAGTATTTACTAGACTCTGGAGTTTCAAAATAGTTGATTTAGACAATTCTGTGTATTTAATGGTTCTTCTGGTGGAGGGACTGATTCCTGGACCTTCCTACTCTGTTGTTTCCCCACAGTCTCCTTCCCTTGATTTATTTTTAACACATTCTCCCCAAATGCAGCTTCTGCTCCACTTCAGATAAATTATGAAAGCAAAATTTTAATAGAATGATTGCTACCACCATGCCTCAAATAAACAGTGTGTCTGGGTCAGGTAATTAATATTTACATTTTCCCATTAATATATGCAGTAAGCATCTAGCAAAAAGTATTGTTTATCTATGTACACTGACTTTCTGTACAATTACCTCTGGATTTTCATTCTGGTTGATAGTTTTATGCTGAAATAGGAGAGTTATTATAGTTGTCTGGGATCTTCCCTCCCCCACCCACCCCAAAATTCATCTGTTGCATGTTCTAAAAAAGGACACCTTGAAAATCTAGTGGTTGAGTACAAACAAGTGTTTGCATTTTGGAGAAGTGCATAAAGTTATTTTAACCTCTAAGCTATTTATTCCTACTTGAGCAAAGGTCCTTAGAATTCCAGTTATCTCACTTAGCAGGACCAGACAACTAGGGAAAGACTTAAAGGTGACTAAGACCAGCTTCAGGGTTAGTGTCTCTCTTAATTCTCCAACAATTGCCAATAGGATTTTGCTAGCCAAAAGCAAGCAGCAGCTGAAAATTGGGAGTCTATAATAGACTTGTTGAGAGACAAAAGTTCTATATCATGACTCTTTCTTTCCAAATCATCTTGGACTTTGCCTTTTCATCCGTCTCTGCTCCATCCACCCTCAAGTACTGTCATGGTCAGGTTCATGTGTCAACTTGGCCAAGTTGTGGTAAGTGTTTGGCTGGTTGGGCAAGTGCTGACCTGTTTGTTGCAATGAGGATATTTCATAGAATTAGATCATGATCATGTCAGCTGCATCCACAGCTGATTCCATTTGTAATCAGCCAAAGGGGAGTGTCTTCTGCAACGAATCATGCTTAATCTAATCACTGGAAGCCTTTTAAGGAGGATTCAGAAGAGACAGGCTCTATTCCTGCTTTGCCTGGTGAGCCTCTCCTGTGGATTTTGAACTCTGTGTTCCCATGGTCATGTGAGACACTTTTATAAATTTTATATTTGCGAGTGTTCCCTGTTGATTCTGTTTCTCTAAAGAACCCTAACTAATACAGGTACATTCAAAACTAATGGATAACTAGGAAGTGTTGTGGAACAAGCAAAAATGACTAAAAAGAGGGCCCAGGTTTCTTGAATACCAGTTAACTATCATTGTTTTAGCTAATTCAGGCTTGTGGGAAAATTTATTTGTTCTCCACAAGAAAAGAAGTCAATTTTTTCTTATTTTGGCGAGAGCACATTTCAACAAAAACTAAACAAAAATCTTTATTCCATATCTACCAGTTCAAATAATCATGTTTGGAAGTATCATAAATCAAATAGCTATATGCTTTCTGGGTCTGGGACAGGAAGGATCTGCACGAATCACCTTTAATAGAGGAAAAAGACAAACATAATGAACAATAGTATCATAGAAAGTGATGTTTGTTGGAGAAAAATAAAGCAAGGAAAAAACTTTTAAAAGAACAAAGTAAGGAAGGAGACTGACAGTTCCTGGTTGGGTGAAACAACCAAAGGAGTTTGTGTACATAGAGAAGTTGTTGAATGATTGCATAGGGAAGTATTCAATATTAAGTCATCTGTGAACTTGCCAAGCACTGTTTTGATGCAGGAGTGCTAATAAAAGAGAGAATGAGATGTAAAGATTGAATTTTTCTAAGAAGGGCAGAAAAGAAATGGGGTAGCTGAAAGCATAACATAGGGTCACAGGATTTTTTTAGATGGAAGAAATGCAAAATTGCTGTTTTATTCATGGGAATGATGCAATTAAAAGAAGAAAATTGAAGATGTGAGAGAGAGGGGGAGAATTGCTAGAGTGATGCCTTTGAAAAGAATAAAGATGCGATCTAGTGCAACACTTGAGAGGTTGGTCTTAGAGAGGAGTAAAGCATGGTTCATGCATAGCTGCTGAAGAGAAGACAGAACGTTAGGCACTGATGCAGGTATATGGAAACGTTGTGATGGCAGTTTATGGAAATTCTCTTTTGATTGTTTGTGTTTTTTCAGGGAAATAGGAAGTAAGATGACCAGATAAGAGAAGGCTTTAAGGTGGGGGCAAGGGATATGCGTAAAAATAATCTCCGGAGTGGCCTCTAGACTCTATTTGAAATTGACTCTATTTGAAATTCCAATCGGAAGATCAGCTAAATTGCTCTTAAATCAAAATGCACTTGGTAAATATCTGAGTAGATCAAAGCTGTGTACATGAAAAGGAGAATTTACAAAGAATTAACAGAGGACTAGGTAGTGGTTTAGAATCCTGAATTTTTGTAGCATTTCATTTATCTTATTCTTCTCTTCATCTCTACTGTTTATAAAAGCGTATTGATGGATTGTGACTGCTCTGTTAGATGATTAATTCCTCTAGGGCAGAGCCCATGTCTTGCTTTGAATACATTACAGAGTCTTTCATTTTGTAATTGCTCAGAAAGATTTTGTCTGGGGACTAAACATAGAAGATAGAAGAGTCAAGGATGAAGCATGAAAGAGGAAATAAGTAGGAGAAGCAGTTTTCAGGGTCAGCAGACAGAGAGCCACTGGTACCTGAACCTCTGCAGGTGTCCCTGGAGTTCCAAAGTGCTTTTGTACTTACGAGCACGTGGAAGAAATGAGAAGAATCCAAATACTTTCAACAAAATTCTCCATTTCTTGCCCTTGTCGCAAGCTCTGTGGGTGTAATCATTTGTCCCTGCAAGATAAATACTTAGCTAATTTAGGAACAGGTCTGTGGTTGCACCTCAAAGAAGGAAAGAAACGAAAGCATAATGGGAATAGAGAATGCAGTCCACTGTGTATTTTCTAACATATTTGAAAAACTTATAGTTAACATTTAGTAACTGTGATTTTAATTCTACCTCCATAATTTCATTTCAAGAAAATAGGGGCACAGTAAATGGGAGGATCTTTTTAACTCATGAACCTGTACCTGGCAATAATAAAGCTTTAATTATCTTCTTGCAAACTTAATTTTTTTTCAGGTTCATTATTATGATATAACCTTCCTATTCTTTGCCTTGCTTATGCTGGTCTTTTGTGTCTGTATGTTCTGAATTGCAGTCTGTAATTATGAAGTGGAGCTACAAGAGCCTAGAGGCTTTTTCTCAACTCTAAAATGCCCACTCGATTATAAAGGAAAACTGGAGTGTTCTTGGGTGGTTAGAGTTTCACCAAACAGTATAGCAAAATTTACGGTTGAGTATTTGTCACTCCCTGGGTCCCACAAGTGTCAAGACTTAGTTCTGACTATTTATGAAGAAAGCCAAAGTGAATGAAGAATGTCAGGCAATCCTTACAGACATTTTAAACTTTGTGCTAGGAGCCATTTCTGTGTTGGTAGCTTATGATCAAGAGAATTTTGTCTTGGAAATAATAACCACCAAAATGTTGATGCATGTAATAGGCATTACCTTTTTGCTAAACACAGTATTTTCAAACTTTGAATTTACAAAGCAGATATACCAAAGGTTTTGTGTGAGTGTTTGTTGAGAGAAAAAAAAAAAAAGATGAAAGGGCTAACTTCTTCAACCACACTAGAATCATGTCAGAATGCCAAAAGAGTATAGATGGTGGAAGAGGAGTTAAGAAAATGGCTAAAAATAGAGGGAGATTTTAAAATTTAAAATAAAGCAAATACTATAAAGTCTTTCAAAATGGTATAATTAAAAAGATTTGCTAATGATATATTGACAATCATTTTATTTCATGTACTGGAGAACCCGTTTTGTTAAGCAAACTTGCCACCTCCTGTTCAGGTAGGCATTATAAATGCTTTTTTTGGCTCTAAGTAAGAGGGGGGTGAGAAAGTGATGGAAATAATTTGGTTCCTGGAAACTTGGAAAGAAAATAAGTTTGTGTCTGTTTTTATGAGTGTGTGTGGTCGCATACATGCATGTGCTTGATTCTGAAGTGTGAAGAGGCCAGGAAAATTGCTGAGGGTGAGATTGTTTCCCTAGGATAAATTCTGAGAGATTAAATCATTGAATAAGAAAATAGAAACATCTGTTTCATGGAAATAAATGAAGACCACCGAAATAAAAGCAAGCAAAGATTATATATTTAGAGCTTGGTGTATGTAGCAAGCGAGTCAGCCACCGTCAGGGCACTTGGCAGGGACTCAAATACAGGCAAAGGAGTAGGAGAGCTTTAAAGAAGTTTTTGACATGGGGAAGCGCTAATTAAAAACAGGTAATTCTGTGTAATTGGTTAGGGGAACATATCTGGCTTTCTCTGGTTAGTCCTAATGTCGGGGGTGGGGGGAGGGTAGTCTAAAATTAGGGAAGCTGACAGTTATTGATCAAGTTCTGAATGTTTGTGGACTAATTGCTACATAGGTACTGGGTTTGGCTTCCCAGCCTGATTGCTTCAGATGTTGTGGGTCAGAGTTCTGTTTTTATATATGGCCTGGCTATTGTCCATTTGTGTTTTCAAACTCTTTCAGTTTAAAGACTTTCTATTTAAGCACTATCTCATTTTGACTAAAGAAAAAAATTAACTGGACTACCCATTTGGCATAGTTTCCCCATACAATCAGGTTATATTCCTCCCAGGTCCTCTGTGATTAAACCTGCTCAAGGGCTTCTCATTGCAGCTAGAATAAAATGCCAACTCCCAAAACTCCTGAGCATGGCCACACAACTGACTTTATTCCTACCTCGGGGCCATTGTGCATCTAATTACTCCAGTGCCTCAAAGAGCCCCTCCCTTTACTGGGTTTTTTTTTTTTTTTGTATGCTGTGTGGCAGGGTCACATTTCATTATTTTTCAATATGAGTATACCATTATTGCAGCGCCATTTGTTGAATTGTTTTCATTTTGTTTGTTTTGCATGTCAGTTTTACTGGTGAAGTGCATGGACTGGGAATTGAACCGGGGTCTCCTACATGGCAGGTGATAATTCTACCACAGAACTGCTTTTCCTCCCTCTACTCTTGACTCAAATGTTTCCTTTGTAATGAGGCCTGCCTTGATTGATGTTGTTAATGTCAACCCCTACATCTGTCCCCTTTGACTTGTTTTCCTTAGCATGTACTATCTTCTCATGTATTATATGAATTTTTTAAAATCGTGTTTGTTTTTTGTCCATATCTGCACTATCAAATGAGCTACATGAGGCCTGGAATTTTAGTCTGTTCACTTTTAGAATCCCCACTGCCTAGAACAGTGCTTGGCATATAGAAGACATTTAAAAAATATGAAGAAATGGCAATCTCCCTCTCAAAGAGGGCTTCTCAGCTTAAAGTAGCATCATCCTTTCTCCCCACAGTCATTTCTATCATACCCTGCTCATTCTTTCATTTGTATATTTGTCATGGCCTAAATCATCTTCTTAAATAAAATGAAAGCTTCGTGAGAGCAGGTTCCTTACATTTTCTTCCCTTCTGTCTCTCCCTAAATTAGGACAATGCCTTTTTTTCTTTGCATGAAAATATATCACTGAATTACTAATACCCATAACCTAATCTATCAATTTGATAGGCATTTTTACTTTTTATATTATTAATGCAATAACTTTTTTTTTGCATGGGCATGGACTGAGAAACAAACCTTGGTCTCCGGCATGCAATAACTTTTTAATATGTTATTCACTCCTTTATTTTTTTATTGTCATTATCTTTTGTCCATTTTTTTATATGAGTGTTCTTTTTATTAGCTTCTAAGAGCTTCCTATGTGAGGAAAATTTCCTTTGTCACAAGTTACAAATGCTTATTTGTGGGTTATTTGCCTTTAATTTTTTTTTACTGTATGTTGATGTAAAATTTTTATTATTCATTTGTCTACCCATTGATTCTTTTTTTTCAAAATCAACTTTTTTCTTTCTTTTTTTGTAAAAAAATAACACATGCAAAAAAGCTATAAATTTCAAAGCACAGCACCACAATTGGTTGTAGAACATATTTCAGAACCTGACATGGGTTACAATTTCACTATTTTAGGCCTTCACCTCTAGCCGTTCCAAAATGCTGGAGACCAAAAGGGACATCAATTTAATGATTCAGCATTCATATCATTTGTTAAATCCTATCTTCTAAGCCCGACTCCACTATCTCCTTGATCTTTCCATGCCTCTCTTTAGGGATTTTTGGGCTATGGCAATTTGATATTGGAAGGATCTGTCACGAATATGGGGTAGGGAGATGGAACTATCTGATGTTTTGGAGAGGCTGGGTTAGGTTTCAGGACTGATCTGGATCAGGGACCCATCTGCAGGTTGTAGGTATCTAGAAGGTTACTCTAGTGCATAGAACCCTGTGGAATCTTTTATATTGCCCTAGGTGTTCTTTAGGATTGGCTGGAATGGTCCTGGTTGGGATTTGGTAGGTTATGATAGGTAGCAAGGTCTAACTGAAGATTGCATGAGAGCAACCCCCAGAGTAGCCACTGAACTCTATTTGAACTCTCTCTGCCACTGATACTTTATTAATTATACTTCTTTTCCCCCTTTTGGTCAGGATGGAACTGTTGATCCTACCATGCCAGGTCTGTATTCATCCCTGGGAGTCATCTCCCACTTCGCTAGGGAGACTTTCACCCCTGGATGTCTTGTCCCATGTAGTGGGGAGGGCAATGATTTCACTTGCAGAATTGGGCTTAGAGAAACTGAGGCCACATCTGAGCAGCAACAGAGGTTCTCCAGAAGTAACTCTTAGGCATGCCCATAGGTATTCTAAGCTTCTCTGCTACCTACATAAGCTTCATAAGAGTAAGCCTCATGATCGAGGGCATGGCCTATTGAGTTGAGTGTCCCTAAACTTTGGCACAGTGGTAAGGTTTAATACCTCCATATTCTTTCTCCCCTCCCTCAGGGGACTTTGCCAATACTTTTTAATTATCTGCTTAACACAGTTTAGGATGTTTCCAGGCATTACAATAATCTATACAGGATTAAAGGGCCTCTTTCTTATTCTGTGCTCTCTGTGTTTCAAGTGTTCAAACCTATACAGATAGGTTGAATTAGATTATGTACTACAGAAAATTTCAGTTCCAGATCAATTGAACCTTTCTTACATTGCTCTCAAAGAGTATGTGTGGTTCTAAAATATAGACACTGTCTTCCTTACCCCTATGTTCTGAATTACTTTAACCCCAATCTGTTCGGTTCACTCTTCTCTCTAAATATCAGGTTATATATATATATAACAGCCTCTCAAAATCCAGAAATAATCACCACCACTCCAGACTTAATGTGTCTGCTCTAAAAGCTTACAATCTAGTCCCCTGTTTTCTTATAAGCATTTTCTAAAGGTGATCATACCATTGTTGTTCTTTTGTTTCTGGCTTATTTTGTCTCACCAAATGTCCCACATTCACATCGTTGCATGCCTCACGACTTTGTTCCTTTTTGTAGCAGCACAACCTTCGTTCATAAGTATACGCCATCATTTGCCTATCTACTTCTCCATCAGTGCATCCTTTAGCCACCTTTATGCTGGTCGTAAAAGTGGAATCATACAGTATCTATCCTTTTGTGTTTGGCTAATTTTGCTCTGCATTAAGTCCTCAAGGCTCATCCATTTGTCATGTGCTTCAGGATGTCATTTTGTCTTACTGCTGCATAATATTCCATCATATGTATATACCACATTTTGTTGATTCATTCGTCTGCTGATGGGCATTTGGCTTGCTTCCATCTTCTGGTGATTGTGAACAATGCTGCTATGAACATCGGTATGCAAATGTCTGTTTGTATCATTGCTTTCAGTTCTCTTGGGTATATACCAAGTAGTGCTATTGCTGGGTCATAGGGCAACTTGATATTCAGCTTCCTAAGGAACCACCAAACAGTCTTCCATTGTCGCTGCCCCATTTCACATTCCCACCAACAGTGCATAAGTGTTCCAGTTTCTACACATCCTTTCCAAAATTTATAGTTTCCTGTTTGTTTGATAGCAGTCATTCTTATAGGTGGGAGGTGGTATCTCATTGTGGTCTTGATCTGCATTTGCCTTTTAGCCAATGAAAATGAGCATCTCTTGATGTGCTTTTGAGCCATCTGTATTTGCTCTTCAGAAAAATGCCTATTCATATCTTTAGCCCATTTTATAATTGGGTTGTTTGGCCTTTTGTTGTTGAGTTGTATGATTTCTTTGCATATACAGGAAATCAAACCTTTGTTCAATATGTGATTTCCAAGTATTTTCTCCATTGAGTTGGCTGCCTCTTCACCTTTTTGACAGTTTTTTGAGGTGCAGAAGTATTTGATTTTGAGGAGCTCCCATTTGCCTATTTTTTCTTTTGTTGTTTTGCGCTTTGGGTGAAAACTTTAGGAAGCAACCTCCTATTCGTAGGTCTTGAAGATGTTCCCCAACATTTTCTTCTAGAAGCTTTATGGTGCTCGTTCTTATGTTTAGGTGTTTAATCAAATTTAATCCACTTTGAGTTGTTACTTGTGTGTAGAAATGTTACTGATTTTTGCACATTATATTTTATATCCCACCACCTTGCTGAATTTGTTTATTAGCTCAAGTAACTTTGCTGTAGATTTCTCAGGATCTTCCAAGTATAGCATCATATCATCTATACGTGAGATTTTACTTCTTCCTTTCCAATTTGGATGCCTTTTATTTCTTTGTCCTGCCTGTTTGCTCTAGCTAGAACTTCTAGCCCAATGTTGAATAATAGTGGTGACAGTGGGCATCCTTGTCTTGTACCTGATCTTAGGGGGAGGGCTTTCAGTCTCTCTCTGTTGAGTATGATGCTGTCTATCAGTTTTTCATATATTCCCTCTATCATATTGAGGTAGTTACTTTTTTTTTTTTTTTAACATGGGCAGGCACTGGGAATCGAACCCAGGTCCTTGGGCATGGCAGGCAAGCATTCTTACCTGCTGAGCCACCGTGGCCCGCCCAGAGGTAGTTACTTTTGATTCTTATCTTTTGGAGTGTTTTTATCAGAAAAGGATGCTGAATTTTGTCGAATGCTTTTTCAGCATCAATCAAGATGATCGTGTGTTTTTTCCCTTTTGATTTGTTAATGTGTTGTATTACATTAATTGATTTTCTTGTGCTGAACCATTGTTGCATTCCTTGTATAAACCCCACTTGGTCATGGTGCATAATTCTTTTAATGTGCTGTTGGATTCGATTTGCTAATATTTTATTGAGAATTTTTGCATCTATGTTCATTAGGGAGATTGGCCTGTAGTTTTCCTTTCTTATATAATCTTTACCCAGTTTTGGTATTAAAATGATATTAGCTTCATAAAATGAGTTAGGTAGAGTTCCTTTTTCCTCAATTTTTTTTGGAAAAATTTGAGCAGAATTGCTGTTAGTTCTTTATGGAATGTTTGATAAAATTCCCCTGTGAAGCCATGTGGCCCTGGGCTTCTCTTTGTAGAAAGATATTTAATGACTGATTGAATCTCTTTACTTGTGATTGATTTGCTGAGATCTTCTATTTCTTCCTGAATCAGTGTAGCTTATTTGTTCATCTCCAGGAATTTGTCTATTTTATATAAGTTGTCTAGTTTGTTGGCATATAGTTGTTCATAGTATCCTCTTATGACTTCTTTTTTTTTCAGGGTCTATGGTAATGCACACCTTCTCATTTCTGATTTCATTTATTTGCATCCTCTCTCTTTTTTTCTTTGTCAATCTTGCTAGTGGCCCATCAATTTTATTGGTTTTTCTCAATGAAACAACTTTTGGTTTTATTAATTCTTTCTATTGCTCTTTTGTTCTCCTATTCATTTATCTCTGCTTTAATCTTTGTTATTTCTCTTCTCCTATTTGTTTTGGGGTTAGTTTGCTGTTCTTTCTCAAGTTCCTCCAGGTTTCTGTTAAGTCCTCCATTTTTGGTCACACTTGTTTTTTAATATAGACATTTAGGGCAATAAATTTCCCTCTCAGTGAAGCCTTTGCCACATCCCATAAGTTCTGGTAAGTTGTATTCTCATTTTCATTCATCTCCAGATAGTTATTGATTTCTCTAGCAACTTTCTCTTTGACCCACTAATTGTTTAAGAATGTGTTATTTAATCTCCATGTATATGTGAATGTTCTCATTCTTTGATGGTTATTGAGATCCAGCTTCATCCCATTGTGATCAGAGGAAGTGCTTTGAATAATTTCCATGTTTTTAAATTTATGAAGACCTGTTATGTGCCCCAGCATATAATCAATCCTGAAGAATGTTCCCTGAGCACCAGAGAAGAATGTATGACCCTGTGCTTTGGGGTGCAATGACCTATATATATATCTGTGAGATCTAATTCATTTCTCAGGTTATTTAACTTCTCTATTTCCCTGTTGATCTTCTGTCTGGTTGTTCTATCTATAGAGGAGAGTGGTGTATTGAAGTCTCCTACTATTATTATTTAAACATCTATCACTCCCTACAGTTTTGCCAATGTCTGTCTCATGTACTTTGGAGCTCCTTGATTGGGAGCATAAACATTTATGATTGTTATATCTTCTTGGTGAATTGACCATTTAATTAGTTTACAGTGTCTGTCTTTGTCTCTTATGATGTCTTTACATTTAAAGTCTATTTAGTCCAATATTAGTATAGCTACTCCTGCTTTCTCTTGGTTACAACTTGCATAGAAAATCTTTTTCGATTCTTTGACTTTCAACCTATTTGCATCCTTGTGTCTAAGATGAGTCTCCTGTAAGCAGCATATAGCTGAATTATGTTTTTAAATCCATTCTACCAATCTGTATCTTTTAATTGATAAGTTTAGTCCATTAACATTCAAAGTTATTACTGAAAATGCATTTCCTGATTCTACCATCTTATCTTTTTAATTTTATTTGTAAGATCTATGTATTCTTTTCCTCTTTCTCTTTGTATTCTTTGAATTACCCTTAGTGGTACTTTTCAATTTTGTGCCCTCCTCCAGACCTCTCTCTCCTGTCTTTTTTTCAGCTGGCAGAACTCCTTTAAGTATTTCTTGTAGGGCCTGTCTCTTGATGACAAATTCTTTCAGAACTTCTTTGTCTGTGACAACTTTAATCTCTTCCTCAATTTTGAAGGCCAATTTGGCTGAGTACAGAGTTCTTAGCTGGAAGTCTTTCTCTTTCAGGATTTTGAATATATCATACCACTGTCTTCACACCTCCTGGGTACTAGTTGAGTAGTCTGAACTCAGTCTTATTTGATTTCCCTTGTATATAGTAGATTGTTTTTCTCTTGCCACTTTCAGGATCTTCTGCTTCTCTTCAACATTTGACAGTCTGATTAGCATGTGCCTTGGAGAAGGCCTATTTGAATCTATTCTGTTTTGAGTTTGTTGGTCTTCTTTGACTTGTATATTTATGTCATTTAAGAGGGTTGGAAAGTTTTCCCCCATTATAGCCTCAACTATTCTTCCTAGACCTTTACTCCTCACTTTTCCTTCTGGGACACCAATTATTCCTTTATTTGTGTGCTTTGTCTTGTCTATCATTTCTCTGAGTTCTCATTCAGTTTTTTCCATCTTTTTTGCCATTTGCTGTTTTGAGTCTTCAAAGTCAATTATCCTGTCCTCTATATCACCTATTCTTTCTTCTGTCTCTTCAAGTCTGATGTTGTGTGCCTCGAGTTTGTTTTTTATTTGGTCAACAGAGTCTTTCATCTCTATGATATCGCTATTTTTCTGTTTATTCTTTCAAATTCCTCTTTATGCTCTTCTACTGTCTTCTTGATCCCCTATATGTCATTTTCTATCCCACTTATTTTAAGTAGAGTTGTATGAACATCTTTGATTAGTTGTTCCAACATCTGTGTCTCCTCTGCAGTTTTAATTCGGTCATTAGGTAGAGCTATATCTGTCTGTATTGTGATATGCTTAGATATCTTCTGCTGTCTTCATGGCATGTAAATATCTTGATTGATTTTCTTTGAGAGCTGATTTCCTTCAATAGTCTAAGACCTTGTGTTTGCAGGATGGCTGTCCATCAGGGAGCAGGGTATGGGGTGGGACACTCAGTGCAGTGATTTATTTCAGGGCAGGTATAGGCGTAGATTGGAGATGTTATATTGATGCTTATGAATGTGGGTACCCAGTGGCCAGGGAGGATGTAGCTGTGTGGAACACCGGTCTATGGGGCATATCCCTGGTGTGTTCTGGTCTAAGGCACAGGGCCCTTTGTGCACATGCATAGAGCTGTGACAGCAGGTCAGCATTATGCCTTTGTGGACTGGGGGCAGATCTGACCTGGCTGCACAGGTCAGCACTTTCCCAGAGCTAAGAAGTGTTTCCACTGATTCTTTTTTTTTTTTTTTTTTTTTAATTTTTAAATTTTTTCATTAATCAAAAAAAAGAAAAGAAATTAACACAACATTTAGAAATCATTCCATTCTACAAATGCACTCAGCAATTCTTAGTATCATCACATAGATGTATGATCATCATTTCTTAGTACATTTGCATCGATTTAGGAAAAGAACTAGCAAAACAGCAGAAAAAGATATAGAATATTAATATAGAGAAGAGAATTAAAATAATTTAATACTAATAATATATATATATATATAAAAAGGGAAAAGAAAAAAACAAAAACAAAAGATACAAACACACAAACAAACAAACAAAAAACCATATTTCAGGTGCAGCTTCATTCAGTGTTCCAACATAGTTACATTACACTTAGGTATTATTGTGCTGTCCATTTTTGAGTTTTTGTATCTAGTCCTGTTGCACAGTCTGTATCCCTTCAGCTCCAATTACCCATTATCTTACCCTGTTTCTAACTCCTGCTGGTCTCTGTTACCAATGATATATTCCAAGCTGATTCTCGAATGTCGGTTCACATCAGTGGGACCTTACAGTATTTGTCCTTTAGTTTTGGGCTAGACTCACTCAGCATAATGTTCTCTAGGTCCATCCATGTTATTACATGCTTCATAAGTTTAGTCTGTCTTAAAGCTGCATAATATTCCATCGTAGGTATATGCCACAGTTTGTTTAGCCACTCGTCTGTTGATGAACATTTTGGCTGTTTCCATCTCTTTGCAATTGTAGATAATGCTGCTATAAACACTGGTGTGCAAATGTCCGTCTGTGTCTTTGCCCTTAAGTCCTTTGAGTAGATACCTAGCAGTGGTATTGCTGGGTCGTAATCCATTCTGCCATTCTATGTCTTTTGATTGGGAAATTCAGTCCATTAACTTTTAGTATTATTACTGTTTGGATAATATTTTCCTCTACCATTTTGGCTTTTATATTATATATATCATATCTGATTTTCCTTCTTTCTACACTTTACTCCGTACCTCTCTCTTCTGTCTTTTCGTATCTGACTCTAGTGCTCCCTTTAGTATTTCTTGCAGAGCTGGTTTCTTTGTCACAAATTCTCTCAGTGACTTTTTGTCTATAAATGTTTTAATTTCTCCTTCATTTTTGAAGGACAATTTTGCTGGATATAGGAGTCTTGGTTGGCAGTTTTTCTCTTTTAGTAATTTAAATATATCATCCCACTGTCTTCTAGCTTCCGTGGTTTCTGCTGAGAAATCTACACATAGTCTTATTGGGTTTCCCTTGTATGTGACAGATTGTTTTTCTCTTGCTGCTTTCAAGATCCTCTCTTTCTCTTTGAGCTCTGACATTCTAACTAGTAAGTGTCTTGGAGAACGCCTATTTGGGTCTATTCTCTTTGGGGTGCGCTGCACTTCTTGGATCTGCAAATTTAGGTCTTTCATAAGAATTGGGAAATTTTCAGTGATAATTTCTTCCATTAGTTTTTCTCCTCCTTTTCCCTTCTCTTCTCCTTCTGGGACACCCACAACACGTATATTTGTGCGCTTCATATTGTCATTCAGTTCCCTGATCCCCTGCTCAAGTTTTTCCATTCTTTTCCCTATAGTTTCTGCTTCTTTTTGGAATTCAGATGTTCCATCCTCCAGTTCACTAATTGTAGCTTCTGTCTCTTTAGATCTACCATTGTAGGTATCCATTGTTTTTTCCATTTTTTCTTCTTTGTCCTTCACTCCCATAAGTTTGTTTGTTTTTTTCAGTTTTTCTATTTCTTCTTTTTGTTCAGCCCATGTCTTCTTCATGTCCTCCCTCAATTTATTGATTTGGTTTTTGAAGAGGTTTTCCATTTCTGTTCGTATATTCAGCATTAGTTGTCTCAGCTCCTGTATCTCATTTGAACTATTGGTTTGTTCCTTTGACTGGGCCATATCTTCAATTTTCCGAGCGTCATCCATTATTTTCTGCTGGTGTCTGGGCATTTGATCAGATTTCCCTGGGTGTGGGACCCAGCTGGTTGAAAGCTTTTTCTGTGAAATCTCTGGGCTCTGTTTTTCTTTTCCTGCCCAGTAGGTGGCGCTCATGGCGCTCATCTGTCTGCACGGCAGTCGGCCTGGGAAACCACTCGTGGAGGCGGGGGTCGCTGGCCGCCGCGGCTTGGGAGAGTGCCGGTCCTAATTGCCCAGCTGGCCCGAAACGCCAAGCGTGACGGGAGGGCCCCGCTATCCAACGTTCCCAGTCAGACCAGGGAGCCACGTGCGTGGAGGGGACCCCAGTCACCAGCCGCCCCGGCCGGGAAAACGCGCACCCCTCGGGTATCTCACCGCAGCAGATTCTCCCTGCCCGTTCAGCTGTTCCAGAATGGGGTACGCTGTCTTCTTGGTCTCTGTCGTGACTCCGGGAGCTGTTTCGTATTGTTTCTATTTCTTTAGTTGCTTTTCTGGAGGAGGAACTAAGACCCGCGTGTCTTACTAAGCCGCCATCTTCTCCGGAAGTCTCCATTGATTCTTTAATCTTTGAATGACACTATTATGCTGCTTAAAAGTTTATTCCCTATTCTGAGTTCAGAAATAAAATGTTTTTTTCAATATTTAAAAAATCTTGCTAAAAAGTATTTTTTTAATATGGTAAAGAGATTCTATCCCTGTTTCCTTAAAAACAAAAAGTTTTCTCCCTTATTTCTAGTACTGTCTTTAGCGTGTCTACATTCTTAGACACTTTTATGGGAAAATGCTTTATCACTATTACCAGTTAAAAACCATGCCTAGTTTTGTTATGGATTACCTGCAGGAGCTCTTAATCCACTGACTTTACAAGCCCTATTTTCCTCATTTTGTAGAACACATTAAATTTCTACCTCATTGTTAAATTAATTGCTATGTCTAAAATCTAGAAATGGTTCAGAAATTCATTCTTGTTTTCTTACTAGATTTGACTTTTTATTATAAAAAAAAGGTGAATTTTATGGAATAAGGTCTTACCTGATGATTTTTGTGAGCTCTGAGCCACTGGTGAGAGTGGTATCATTCCCTTTGACAAGGTGCCTTTGGAATGAACTATATTGTCTTCAGTGATCAGAGTATGTTTGGTCAATTTATAAACTTATGAAGTTGAAAAATCAGTATTATTTTTTCTGGGAATATTTCAAAATGTATGCAGTATTTTGTAAGAAGTGGCATTTCTGTGGGGAATGAGTTTATTTTTGCAATGAAAAATCTAAGTGGTCTGAGATCACTTAACTGCTAACTGCATTAATGCAGTTGACTTGAAAATCATGGCTAAGATATGTTGGTTGCAAGACAGTTTTTTTTACTGTGATTTGATTTTGCTGTTCACCACAGAGAGCTTTTTCTGCAGCTGTAATTCTCATGGGTTAGAAGACTTAGGTTCTAAATGAGAGGAGAGACAGCTTTTTAAAACCAAAAAAATTCAAATCCTGTGTCAATATACATAAGGAAATGTAGCAATAAAGAAACCAGAAACAAAAATGAATAAAGATACACTACAGTTTAGGTTTAAATGGCCTAATAATTCAGCTCCTTGATTATAGTGCTTTATTTTTTCTTTTTGCCTCAAGGATGTCTTGTATTGGATTTGATTCCAGTTGGTTCTTTTGAGGTCACATCACCCAATTATCCCAACATTTATCCCAACATGATGAACTACACTTGGGCTTTTTATTCACTGTCAGGAAATAAAGTGAAAGCACTGATTAAGGACTTCATAATGGAAGAATCCTGGAACTGCGAATGGGATTATGGTCAGTATTTATGATGGACCAGATGAGCAGTCTGGAGTACTTGGTAAATTGATCTTTCTTAAAGGGCTGACTTTAAGTGGCATTGAGGATTTATATAACTCATATACATGGAAACATGACCTATGAACTATAATTTGAATATAAGTTCAAATGTAATCTTATGAACTATAATTTGTTGTCAGTGACTTCTAATCTAATCTTTTAATAGAATACTAGAGCATTATTGAACACAGTGGAATGAGCATGCAACCACATTCACTAGATCTTGATTTTTAATTCAAAGTCTTGTTGATTTTATTTCAGTGATTCCTCTCTTTTTACCATTAGTGGCCACTGTAACTTAATTTTCTCTAGAAACCATAGTTTTAAAATATTTTATGTTCTAAACTACATTTTTGATAACTTTTTGGAAAATATATTATATTTTCCAGTATCAGGTATCATCCCCCCCAGTAGAGCTGATTTTTTTTTTTTAAAGATTGGAGGTAAATTTAAAAGAAGACAATAGTTTGAATTATCTTTAGAGTTGGCCACATCATTTTTACCCCACTTGGGTAGGCAATATCTTGTTCTTAGACTGGCTCATAAAGAAAACTTTCAACAAAGATTTTGTTATCCTGTGTTACATTGTCATCTCCAGGCTTCTCCAAGTTATGCTATAATATTGCAATGTACTGCTCACAAACAAGTTTTTGATGCTGTCTTTTTCCAGGGACCTTGACCCCTCCTATGATATTCCAAGCTTTGTAACACCAATAAATTCAGCATTTTGCTTTGAAGATCCAGAGTTCCATAACATATATGTGCCTAATAGGAATTTGATTCCTATTAGGGATTCTAAAGCAATCAGGGAATGGGAAAATATCAAATTTAAAGCTATTAGTTTTCTTCAGATTAACATGAGGTCTTTGTAGTATCAGACTGTGTGACATAGGTACCCTTGAGGCACAGACCTAGGAATACTCAGTAGAAGAACAAGTTGCGTTTATTATTCACTGCAGAGAAGAACACATCCATGGGCTTCTCAGAAAGGGTGGTAGAAAGAACCTGTTATAGAATTTTGGCTTTGGTTAAGTAATTTTGGAGAGGATCTCAGGCAAGGGGCTTTGCTCTAGAACATAGTCTGTCACAAAGGGGAGCAATTTTGTGATTGAGATTCTCAATCATAGAGAGGACCAACCAGAGTAAAGACAAACTGTAGTTGGTAAAGAAGTAGCAGTCACTTGCTTTATCCTAGAGCTGTTTAGTATTTTGTTGGTTACACTTGACCTTTTTTTCATCTTATTGTATCACAGACTTGGAGTGCCTAATGATATTCTGAAAGATTATTTATGTCCAACAGGAGAACAATATGGTCTATATGTGAGCATCAGACCAGTGTTTGCATATTGGGCTGTGCTTTTTTTACTTTTTAATGTTGTCCAACCTAGTGACATTACTCCCCTTTAAAAGTTCCAATTGATCAAAATTTCATAGATGTCAAATGATTGCAAATGAGATAACTTGTATTTCTACAATGAGCTTATATGATTGTCTGTAAAAATGAAAAAGCAGGCATTTATTTCTGATCTCATATAATTTTATTTCAGTGAAGCATGTGGTTTCTGTAAGGATTTTTGAACTGTGGACTGTCAGGCACCATTGCTACTCTTCCAGGTATCAGTAGGATTATCCCACATGGGGAACCAAATTGTTCATATTGTTTTAGTTGTCTTTCCTTGGTAGTTTTTTGTTCACTTAGGTAAAGCCAGTTTTTAGCTAGTTTTTAACTATGTGAATGGAAATGGATGATATGCAGACTTCAAATAGTTTCCATTTCAATTCTTTAAAAATATTTTAATGAAAACAAACAAACATAATTAAGGTTTGTGACTGTGTATTTGGTTTTCCTTCTTCTATCTACCCAATAAAGGTAAAACCTCAGTAACTAGTAAAAACCATATTAAAGGCCTGAGTTAAATTCATTCATTAGCAAGCACTTTCTAATGTGCCAGGCACCATGAAGACTGAATAGTGAACAAGTCAGAAACAACCACTGCCATTTTCTGTTAGCAAGACAATAAGCTTTTTAAAAATCATGCTATTAATAAATCAAATAATTTTCAAAACTAATCTGAAGGAAATAAGTTGCAGGGATAATAGTGGGTAGGCAGCTGCTTTAGTTAAGATGATCTTAGAAGGCCTCCTTGGAGGAGGGAGCATTTGAGACCCGAAGAATAAAAAGCAAACAGCCCAGAAAGGTAAAGAGAGGATAACCAGTGCAAAGGTGGCTGTTACCTGTCTAGTCTTATCTCCTGCAGTTCTCCCTATCACTCACAGCACACAGGACACACTGGCTTCCTTACTGTTACTAGCTGACTAAGTACATGCTGTCTCCACCCAGGACACTCTTCCCCAGGTGGCCTCAAAGTTCACTTCCACACTTGATTCAGGTGTCTGTTCAAAAGCTACCTTATCAGAGGCCTTATCATAAGGCCTCAGTAGCCTCTGCCCCCTTTACATGGCATTCATCATGACCTGGCAGAGCATCTATGCCTTTAGTTGTTTATCATAGGCCTCCCTCCACAAGAATGCAGGTTCTCTGAGAACAGGACACTTTTGTTCCTTGATCTATGTTCAGTGTCTAGAATACTGACTGCCAGCCAGTAAATATTTTTTCATGTTTTCATGAAAAAAAAAATGTTCCTGAATTGGAAAAAGCTTGATAACTTTTGAAACTGTCAGAGGGGTTAAACAATGAGCAAGGGCAAACTAAAATGAGGTAACGTTGTGTGAGAGACTGCCTAATTCTCAGGCTATGGCAATGGATTTGAATTTTATTCCAATCAGTGGCAGGTCATTAATGGTTTTTGACAGGAGAGTAACATGATGGCTGTATTTTGAGGGCCGCTGTCGCTGCTATATAGAAAGTGGATTTTGGAGAACACAGAAATTGTCTAAAAGTCATGAGGCTATTTTGATAGTCTAGAACTACACTGTCAACACATGCTGCCATTTAAATTTAAATTACTTAAAATGAAATGTGGCGTTAACTATATTTCATGTACTAGGTAGCTTTGTGTGGCAAGTGACATATTGGAGAACACAGCTGTGGAAGTTTCCATCGTGGTAGAAGGTTCCATTAGTACATTTTAGACAATATATGATGTTGCCATAGAGGAGGATGACAGCAATGGAGTGCAAATAAACTAGATGGATATGGAGGTAGTAACTAACTAGATTTCTTAATGGATTTAATATATAATTAAAATAAATCTTAATGACATGAGAAGCTGGAGGTGGCATTTTCAGTAATGAAAAATATTAGAAGATGAAGCTGATTTGTGGCAGAAGATCTGTTCAGGCCCCATTAAAATTTTAGTGCTATGAGACATGCTGCTGTAGTGGCCAATAGATAGTTAGACATAAAACTCTTGAGCTAGAGAAGTTTGATCTAGAGATATGAATCTGGTAGTTATAGGTGCCTCAAGAACTTTCTTTAGTCATTCTTTCTCCCACATCCTCAGTCTCCCCTACATCCCATACACATATATCCCATTCTCATTAGTTTCACACCTATTATAGTATTACCCGTCTTTTAAAAGAAAACAAAATTTAGCTCCTGTACTGTTTCTCTGCTTCCCTTGTTAGCAAAATTTCTCCATTTCTTAAGGAGCTGATAGATTTGAGAAAGCTAATGGAGTCAGTGGCTAAAAGGTCATTGTGAAATCACTTATTTCATTGTGAAAATACTAGTAAGTTGGAGACATAGGAGGTAGTGATATAGAAAATGGGATGTTTGAAATTAAAATCTCAGAGGTGTCAAATGACTACAGGATTCTAGAGCAGTGTTAGTAAAGAACTAAAAGACAAAACGAATCTTAGTTCCGTTGTCTGGTCAAACCCAGCATAGGTATTGAGTTAGTAGGCACCAGCTCAGTCTCTCAGATTTTGCACGGTCAGTTTCCAGTCTGATTGGTTATTGCCCCTGACATGCAGCTTGTTAAATACTTTGAATATCACTCTTTATCAAGCAGTAATTCCAAGGAACAATACAGAATCGGGATGCAATTAGAACATAGTGGCCAGGACGCAGAAAAGTGTGCATATCCTGGGCATGCTTATCTTGGAAAAGACAGAGGACAAAGGCTCATAAATCTTAGGTTCACATATTTATAGGACTTTCATATAGAGGCTCTCAGGCTATACATTAAGCCATTTAGGCTTTTTCTGTCCAATAATATCTAATAGTTATTGAGTATTTACCCTTATTCAGGCACAATCCTAAAAATTTAAGAACTCTCAATCTTTTTAATCCTAAATTGGTATGTTACATTTTTCTCATTTTTAATATGTGGAAGCCAAGGCACAAAAGATTAAACTTGCTTCCAGTGACATAGATATTAAGTAGAAAAGGGAGGATTCAAGTACAAGCACTCTGGTTCAAACATCCATGCTCTTGGATGCTTAACTAATCACTTGGCAGTCAGCGTATGGATGCTTTTTGGAGCAATTTAACAATTACAACTTTTCAAAAAGAGAAAACGATAATTAATTCCATGTCAAATCTTCAAAGCTAGGAATTGTATGTCCGGGGTTATTCTAGAGGATACGCTGTTGAAGAATGGTTAAACTAAGATTTCATTTCTAAAGTAATCACTTATTCTCAACCAGTAGTCTTCCACACCATCTCAGCCACCCAGATGGCACATATTATAAATGTGTCATCTGTATTTCTTTCTAAGTTATTATCAGAAATACTGCATTTGGTAGCACAGAAGATAAAACCATTCCTAAATCATTAAGACCTTCCTTCCAGGTTAATATTTCTAGTATTATTTAGTCAGCTGTGAAAATTTCCTACCCATATAATTATTTTCTTTACATTTTATATCTGTACATATAGACATCATAAGATACTTTATTAAGTGTTCTACTGAAATTAAGATCCATATCTTATATATGGATATACAGCTGTATATATTTTTAGTTGGTGGTGGTCTAGAGAAGATTCCAAACAAATGTTTTAACTTTGTCTTCTTTTTTGTTCTGAGACTCTTTATGTCCTATGAGGAGTTTAACCCATCATCTGTTCAATTTTCCTTATCTTCATGGCTAAGTAAAATCTCATTCTTTTGTAATCATTACTTAAACAAAAGCTAATGTGAAAATTTTTTGAGGACTCGCCATTCCTGGCTGCATCACATAGTAGACCTATTGTCTTGGGTAGGTTATTTAACTTCTCTGAGCCTCAGTTCTATCATTTGTAGAAAGGAAACAACAGTAACTATCTACTTAACACAGTTAAACATTCAGTGAGAAAGTACATTGGTAGGAAATCTAATTAAAGCTGTAGGTAGTTCCTACTCATTCTCCAAGGCTTTTCCAAGATATAATCTCTGGGATAGTTTCCTATTTTATTTCTATTCTCTGCTGTGTTTGTGTATTATTCAGTATTTCTTCTGCCAATAACCTCAACTCCTTTTTCTGTCCTCCCACTACATCCATCCAGTAAACCTCCCAGCCCTGATTCAATCCATCATTTGTCCTGTTATCTTACAAGAGAATGAATGACATTATCTAAAACAGTGTTTCTCTACCTTGGCTGCATGCTATCATCACCTGCACTGCTTTTATAAAAACTCAAGGCCAAGTTGCATCTTGGACCAATTAAATCATAATATTGGAACTGGAGCCCTGGCATCAGTAATTTTTTTCTCAATTTCCTGCTTTGTTTTTAACTAAAATTTGATGTTGAGATAATTATATATTCACATGCAGTTAAAATAAATAATAGAGATCCCATGTACCCTTTTCCCTGTTTCCCCAAGATTAGCATTTTACAGAATATTAACATTGGTACAGTTAAGATGCAAAACAGTTCCTTCATCAAAAGGCTCCATCATATTGTCCTTTTAAAACTATATTCTCTGCTGTCTCCTCTTAACTATGGCACTGCTAATCTAGTCACCATTTCTATAATTTTGTCATTTCAGAGGTGTTACATAAATGGACTCATACAGTATGTAATCTTTTGGTATTGAATTAAGAGACTGAATTTTTTCACTCACCATAATTTCGTGAAGATTGGTCCAAGTTTTCTGAATCAATAGCTTGTTACTTTTTATTGTTGAGTAGTATCCCATGGTATGGATGCTCCACAGTTTAACTGTTCACCCGTTGAAAGATATCTGGGTCCTTTGTTTCCAGATTTTGGCAAATAAAGCCAAATATGAATATTTGTGGATGGATTTTTGTTATGAACCCAAGTTTTCATTTCTCTGGAATAAATGCCCAAAAGTATAATCGCTGGGTCACAGGGTAGTTGCATGTTTAGATTTTTAAGAAACTGCTTAATTGTTTTTCAGTCATTGTTACCAGCAGCATATGAGTGATCCAGTTTCTCCATATCATTTAGTGCTGTTACTATTTTTTTATTTTAGCCACTCTTATGTGTGTGTAATGATATCTCATTTTGATTTTAATTTACATTTTCCTAATGATGTTGAACATCTTTTCATGTATTTATATGCTTTCTTTATGTACTCTGCTGTGAAATGCCTTTTTATCTTTTGCCCATTTTCTAATGGTATTGTATTCTTACTGAAGAATTTTGAGTTCTTTGTATTTTGTAGATATTAGTCTTTTGTTTATATACTTTATCTCAGCTTGAAGCTTATCTTCTCATCCTTCATATCAATGATGAAATTGGACTTCATTGTTTTGTTTGTTTTGAGTACCTTGTCCAGCCCTAGATCCTAAGGAATTTTTCTGATGATACGCTTTGCTTTTCCTATAGTTTTGTGTTTTAGTTATAATCCATTTTGAGTAAATATTTGTATAAAGTGTGAGATCTAGATCAGGATTTTTTTTCTTTTTTTTTTTTTTTTTGCATATGGATATCTAATTGTTCCAGTAGCATTTGTTGAAAAGTCTGCCTTTCCCCTATTGAATTGCTTTTGCACCTTTGTTAAAAATAAGTTGAGCATGTTTGTATGTGTCTGTTTTTGGGATCTCTATTCTGTTGATCTAAGTATCCCTTCACCAACACCATACTGTCTTCATTACCATAGCTATGGAAGTAGGCTTGAGTACAGAGAAGTGATTCCTTCCAATTTATTCTTTTTTTTCAAGATTTTTTTGGCTACTCTATGACTTGTGCCTTTCATATAAATTTAAAAATAAGCAAGACTATGTTGACGAATTGGGCTGTGATTTTTTTTTAACAGGAATTACATTTATCTATAGAATGTATGATGATAAATGTATAATTGGCATCTTTACTACATTGAGTCTTCCCATCTACAAATATAATATATCTCAATAGTTAGGTCTTTTTTTATTTATTTCAGCAGCATTTTGTATTCTTCAAAATACAGATCCTATAACCATTTTGTTGATCTTATTTAGTAAGTATCTCATTTTCTTTGGAGTGATTATACATGGTATTACTTTTAATTTTGGATTCTACATAAAATGTGATTGATTTATATTTGTTAATCTTTGCTAAACCTGGACTTTACTGAACCTGGACTTTACTAAACCTGCCATTTGCATTTTATAAAATTCCCCTGTGAATGTCAATGTGAATTAAAGGTTAAGAACCACTGCTTGACAACTATGTGATGTTATTGAGAATTGCTGATTGTACATGTAGATTGGAATGATTTCTAATTGTTTTGTTAATTCTTTTTTTAATTAATAAAAAAAAAAAAAAAAAAAAAAAAAAAAAAAAAAAAAAAAAAAAAAAAAAAAAAAAAAAAAGAACCACTGCTTGAGAGAAACACCCAGTGGGAGGTTTGGTACCTTTTTTTGTGGTTTCTAACTGTAGTATCATCCAGCAATCTGTTTGTAAATGTCTGGATGGTTCCTTCTTTGGATTTCCACAATAGTCATTACAAATCATCACAGCCATAGACAACCTTGCTTTCCACTTGAATATCACTTGATGTCAACAATGTGAAACTTTAGGCTTCTCTTCCTACTTTCTGTATGTAGTCACATATATTTGTACTCCATTTCTCTTTCAGGATGGTTTAGTGAGAGATGTCATATTTTCCTGTTAAAGATGATAGAGTTTTCAATCATGATTTCTATCTCCTCCCCTTCTGTAGCTGTCCTACCATGTCTATCTTGTGAATATTTTGACATGTTTCTTTCTTGTATTTTCTATACTATTTTGTCTTTTTGTATTAAAATAGTTACAGTATCATAATTATTATAAGTTCTGTTTTCCCGGCTTTTTCACTTAATTATCATCATTGTTTTATATCATTAAAGACTCTGGACATATAATTTTAATGGCAATACGATAGCCTTTCCACTATTCTTAGTATATAGATGTTTGACTTTTTATTTAAATAATGTTGGATCAGCTGACTTTGTGTGTATGTTTCTTCATGCATAGGATTACCTTAAGATAAATTTCCTAGAAGTAGAATTGCTGGATTTAGGACATGAACATTTTTAAGATTCTTGACATACTTCTAAATTATGAATACTGCTGGCTAGAATGTAAATTGGTACACCCTTTTTTTGAAAGGCAATTTGATGGTATCTGTCCATTTTATGTGTTTGTGTCCCATGACCAAGCAAGTCTACTTTCCAGGAATATTGGCACAAACACACAGATCTGTGATCTGAGACGCTTGATGTAACTTACTGGGTCAGAAAATGGAAAAAGGAT
Source organism: Tamandua tetradactyla (assembly GCF_023851605.1). Taxonomy (NCBI): domain Eukaryota; kingdom Metazoa; phylum Chordata; class Mammalia; order Pilosa; family Myrmecophagidae; genus Tamandua; species Tamandua tetradactyla. Next base: position 92,725,359 of record NC_135333.1, on the reverse strand, counting down.
TTATTTCACTAATAGGATTAAATAATTGTAGTGCATTCAGTATCGAAATATGGTGTGCTATTAAAAAGAATAATGGAGATCTATTTACAATGATGTGAAAGATTACCACAATTTATTAAATGAAAAAAAATCAGAATAGGAGAAGTGACTGATTAAAAACTATAATATGTATTCATTACCATGATTGTTTTTTAGAACATTTGCATCACTCCAGAAAAAGAGATAAAAAGTAAAAAGAAAAAAACAAAAACTATAATATGTTGGTAGAAGGGAAATTGTTTTAGTTCAAGTAGATGTGGCATAGCCATGATTATCTGTGAAGGCAACATAGCATAAGATTTTGGAGCCAGTTAGGAGCATGTGTAGAGAGAAGAGATGAAGAAGAATAGGTAAGTTACAAAGAGTTCTATGGGATGTTATTGAGATAACAGCAAAAATGATCTTTTGATGATTCATTTTTATCTTGGATAACATATGCTTAAGCATTTGTGTGTAAAAGTCTGGAAGAAATGAAGTGAAATAGAATGGGAAAGAAGCACAAGAACACTGCATATATACACACATATACACCCATTATTCATAAATGTGCAATATTTATACATATACAAGTTGGGTGATAAGTAAAATGTGAATATTTATATATATAATTTATCAGCATACTTTATAATATACCTATGAAGGTAGAATTAGATGTAAAAATCTTGCACAAAATGTCTAAAGTACTACAAATGTGACTTTTTCCCCCTCCATTCCTCATAAAATTCAGGTCAAGGAGGAAGATAATTTTGCTTTTCTCCAGTTTGTCACCTCACATTCAACAAGGTGATGTCATGGAAGCACATGGACAAAAAAGGCAGATACATTGGAAAAGATGTTTGTGTCTGAGAGACTATACTTCAGTGCAGGTCATGTTCTCTATTAGTCCTAGGAGGATATAGTAATACACAGAGCAAACTGATGCCATGTCAATTCAGATGATCCTCTGAGTAATTCCTAGGTAGGAAGACTTACTTATTAAATTCGAGGGTGAGAAAGGTTAATGTCAGATCAGAGTACATTTTTAAAAACCCATTACTGAAGAGCAAGTAACATAACAATAGTAATATCAATCCTGTACCTTTTTCTTTCTCATCCTTTTATTTAGAAAAATTTGTATGTCCAATATATTCATCAGGGAAGGAAGATAAAGCAGGTTTCTTTTCCACATGTTATAACTGCTGAATGGGAAGCAACTTTATATGTGCTAAACATAGCCACACCATGAGTATGTTCACCTCCTCTTTCAAGATTAGTATCCAAACGATATTTGTGAAGTCAAAATGTACTGGTCACTCATTTGCTGTTTTCTTCTATTTTTAATACTAGTGATATGGGGGGAAATTTTTCATAGTTGATTTAAAAGTGAGTGTTCAGTTTGAGGTCATTCTGTATATTAATACAAGTTCGTTGATACTAGCAAAAAGTTGCATTGAGGAATATCTAATGAGTTTTATTATCTAATAAATATCTGTATGTCATATATATATATGTATATATATATATATACACATATATATATATAAAACCATGCCCCACTGCACTGTAAATAAACATACACACTCACACACAATTGTTTTCATAATAACGTAGATGTGAAAACTACTGTAAACTCATATATTTGAAGGTACAAGAGTATTGCCAAAGATAGGAGGTATTTTTCTGAACTGATGGATTGGTATAAATGGCGAATGGATGGAAAGATTATGTGAAAACTAGCCCATATAAAAATCAAATCCATGAATCTGGTCCCACTTCTACCATATTCCGCCCCTTAGTTAACAAGTTACAAACATCCAGTAAGTTAGAAATGCCATTTCAATTGTCAGCCTCCAGACAGTTGGGGTTCTGAAATGTGATATCTGTTCATCAAAAATCAGATCAAAAGAATGAAGGCATGATCCTGAGGCTTACTCTTATGAAGCTTATGTAGGTAGCAGAGAAGCTTAGACTACCTGTAGGTATGCCTAAATGTTACTTCTGGAGGACCTCTTTGTTGCTCAGATGTGGCCTCACTCTTTCTAAGCCCAATTCTGCAAGTGAAATCATTGCCCACCCCCCTATGTGGGACATGACATCCAGGGGTGAAAGTCTCCCTGGCAGTGTGGGAGATGACTCCCAGGGATGAATCTGGCCCTGGCACCATGGGATCGACAATGCCATCCTGACCAAAAGGGGGAAAAGAAATGTAACGAATAAAGAATCAGTGGCAGAGAGAGTTCAGATAGAGTCGACAGGCTACTCTGCGGTTGCTCTTACACAAGCTTCAGTTAGACCTTACTAGTTATCATAACCTGCCAACCCCCAACCAGGACCATTCCAGCCAATCCTAAAGAACACCTAGGGCAAAATATAAGACTTCACAGGGGTTCCATGCACTAGTGTAACTTTCCAGAAACCTTATCTCCAGATGGGTCCCTGGTCCAGATCAGTCCTGAAATCTAGAGGGCCCAGGCTCTCCAGAACATCAGATAGTTCTATCTCTGTACCCCATATTAGTGACAAAACCTTCCAATATGAAAAAGTTAGAATGGCCATAGCCCAAACAGCCATAAAGAGAGGGATGGAAAGATCAAAGGTGATGGTCGAGTTATACAGTAAAGATAGGATTTAACAAATGAATATGAATGCTGAATCATTAAATTGATATCTCTTTTAGTCTCCAGTATCTTAGAGCAGCTGGAATTAAAAACCTAAAATTGTGGAATTGTAACCCATGTCAAACTCTGAAATCTGTTCTGCAACTAATTGTGCTGTGCTTTGAAATTTATAGCTTTTTTTGTATATATGTTATTTTTCACAAAAATAGAAGGAAAAAAGTCCGTTGTGATGGGATAAAAAATATTTAAGCCTTCTAGTCTCCTATATTATGGAGCAGCTAGAAAGAAAAATCTGAGAGGATCGTATGGTAGCCCATGACAAACTCTGGGATCTGTCCTATAACTACTTGTTGAAGAGTTCTTTGAAAACTATTGCTTTTTTATTTCTTTACTTTGTATATATGTTATACTATGCAGTAAAAAAGTTAAAAAAAATTCAATGTAACCCCCGTGGAAAATATTTTGGCTGTTCCTCAAAAAGTTAAAAATAGAATTATTATGACACAGCACTTCTAAGTATATTCCCAAGGGGATAGAAAACTTGTATTGAACAAAACCTTGCACACCAATGTTCAGGTCATGATTATTCATAAGAGTTCAAACTGTAAATAATGCATATGTGTATCAATTGATGAATACATTAAAATTGTGGTATATTCGCATGATGGAATATTATTCAATCGTAATAATATTGAAGGGCTATACATGCTATAATATGGATGAACCTTTGAAATATTGTGTCAGATGTAGGAGACCAGGCCCAATAGGCCTCATAATGCATGATGTTGCTTATGGGAAATGCTTAGAATCAACATATCTACAGACTCAGAAATTGGATCAGTGGTTGCTAGGGGCTGTGGAGACGGAAGGATGTAATGTGACTACTTAATGGGTAAGGGGTTTCTTTCTGAGGTAATGAAAAATGTTCCTGAATTAGATTGTTGTGATTATTGTACAATATTGTAAACATATTAAAGCCACTAACATACACACTAAAACAAACAAATAAAAAAAGAATAAGGGCACAGTGAAATCAATGGGATAAAGTATAGACTGAACATTTAAAAAAATAAATATTTTTGCTTCATCAGCAACTAATTGGAGTGTAAACCTTTTGGTCTTTTTCTCTATCTTCTATCCACTTGTGGCAGTGGTAGAGATAAAATAACTCATTGAAAATATTTTTAGTTTTCTTCTGTGTAATCCAGGGTGTGCTTATAATGCTACTTTTTGAAAAATAAACTTTGTCATTACAATATTAAATGGGGAGAATGGGTGGAATTTAACCATTGGAGTGTATGTATGGGAGCTATTTTTGTCTTACCCTTTGAAAGCATATTCCTAGGTTACATGAGTTTTTATTCCTTTTCTACTAGAGTATCTGTTTGCTAAAACTGTACAGCAGGCAGAGGTACAACTGATCAATAGTTCATCTTGTCGTAGCTACTGGGGACCAGATATTAAAAACACCAATATATGTGGAAGGGTTGCAGGAGCATCCTCTTGCATGGTGAGTCAAGGATTGAATTGATCAACCTGGGAGTTTCATCTCAGTGTGTCTTATGAATGGATGTTTGCTAATTATAAAGAGGCATAATGCGTGGCATTTTTTAAAATGGAAGGTGAGAAGAATAAGTGTATTGGTAAATTAATGCTTTAAAAATGAATGAACTGTGATTGTTAATTTGGCACTCCAAGTGGATTCAATTCTCAAAAGGAATAATGAGCTCATCCACTTGGTTGAAACGTGTGAAATTGCTGATATTCAACTGTGTGTGACCTACAAAAATAATAATTTCTTATGGTTCAACTTTATAGTTATAAAGAAATAGGCTCAAAATATCTACTTCTAGTAGCACTGAAACATAAAGAAGTTTCCATGTAACACAAAACCTTCATTTAGCCAATTCATATTTTTTTATAGATGTTAGAAGTTTTTGCAAGGCATACTCTATTTGGAGCATTAAATGAATTTCCATTACGTACCTTTTTCAGCACTACACATGCAGGCAACTATTTGCTAGTTCCTTACACTTTTGTGAGCAGAAATCAGAAATATGACAGGGTGACTTGGGCTCCACCTGACCATCCTTTGCAGTAGGGGTTAGCTTGAACCATGAGTCATGAAGCTGAAAGAAGTTTTCTTTTTGGTTGATTGCAGAGAAATTCCAGAGGACTGCTGCAGTGTGCTCAAAATGGGCAGTACGAGCTTGTCGGCATCATGAGCTAGGGCAGCAATGACTGCCATTCCGCTGCACTGTCTATCTTCAGAATTTCTGCCTAAGGGTCTGGATCACATCTGTCACTGGAGGAGAAGCATAGTCACCAGAAGCAGCACAGGGAAATTGTTTGTAAATGGGAAAGGAAATATATAAAGTACATACCTAAAAAAAGAAGTCTCTTGTCATTTCTAAAACATTCAATGCCACTTTCCCCCACCCTTGTCATTGAGGAAGTTGGATTTGGGGCTTATGTATGTTTATATTAAATATCAGTCATAGAACTTAACATTGGTTCATGCCTCCTGGGAACTTACATGAATAAATTCATATCTTAAATCCCGTGTATATATCATGCATTTGATATGTATACTTTCCCCATTGTTTTCTAATTTGACGAATATTGGGAGATATGTAATGAAATGTTATTCAGTCTATAAAAGACTTGATTTTACACATACAGAAACAGGCCAGAAGCTATGCTCTTAGTTAGGATATGTCCCTGTGAGTTTCATAATTTCAATAAGCAATGGATATTTAAGAGATTATCAGGCACATCAACTGATTTTTGAAAATGTTTAGATGTAATTAAAATATTTCCATGTTTATAAAACATTTGATGTATCTGAAACTCAACTGGTAAATGCTCGCTCTCTCTAAGCTGTAACTTGGGGAATGAGCAACTATGGAAGGCTGTGAGCTGTAAGTATAGATGCCAAAGTTCATCTCAGAAGTAGAATTCAGGCGAAGAAGTTGAGGGCAATTCTTTTTTATTATTTGATGGAAACCAGCAAAACTTATCATTTGGTTTCCAAGTTTGCAACATTCAAAAAGGGAGTATGATCAGCCTTAGGTAAACCCACCTATAACCCAATAGAATAACTCATGGTGAGGAAGGCAGAACACGTAGGTGGATGTGTATGTAGCTACGTAAACACACACACAGACACACACATATATATATATACATATATATATACATATACATATATATACATATACATATACATATATGTATGTATATGTATATATATATATAGTAAATTCAGGGCTTTTTTTGTCCTGGAAAATTCAATACTGCAATTAAATTTTTAAAAGCTGAATTATGAAATTTCCATTTCTATAGATGAAAAATAGTTGAAAACTGAACAAGCTATATGAGTTTGCCTAATAATCATGATGTAAGTGCTTTTCATAAAAATTTTGCCCAAAAGTATTAAAGCCAAAACTGCTTATATACCTAAATTAGGAACCCTTAGCTCTTTGAAGAACCATATGTTACCAAATTTCTGTTGCAAATGTCTCACTTTACTTAAATGCCTATCAAAAATGTACCATTTAAATCAATGAAATCAGTGAACCTTTAGACCAATATTCACATAAAAGGTTTTCAGTAAATATTAGGGTATTTCTAACACTTCTGTGTGGCATTTGCAAAAAAAGAGGAAAGGTTCTCTCCCTAGTTAAGTACAGAAATAAGTGAGACTTCACTGAAATTAGCTGTATCTTTGTCTAATAACTCTTTATTTGAGAACTGGGAGGGAATTATGAGCAGAAGATATTGTTATCATGGTATTAAAAATTAACTTTTCTCTCAATCTCTCTCATATGAGCTCAACTTCTTTCTCTCTCCTGGAACCTCTCTCTCTCCTTTCTTTCAAACTTTCTCTTTCAACTTCTTTCTCTCTTTTCAACTTTTTAAAAATTGCCCCCCAAGTCAACCTCTTCCCCTCCCTCTCTTCCACCTACTTAACCTATTCTTAATCTCCCCTTCTCAAAATACACTCCTCTTTTTCTACACCCCTTTCTCAATTCCTCTCTTTCAATTCCCTTCTCTCTCCACACCTTCCCCTCCCTCTCTCACTTCCGTGCCCCAACCCTTCTCTTTCTGTTTCAACCTAGAGGAAGAATTGCAGATTCTTTTTTAAAAAAAGTGTTCAATCTCATCAGTAATCAGAGAAATACAAACTAAGAGCACAGTGAGATGTCATTTTACATTCTCTAAGTTAGCAAAAATTTCAGTATGATAATAGTAACAGCTGATGAGGATATGGAGTGAGGGAAACTCCTTCAGACTGATGCAAGGGTATAATTAGGCATACCAACTCAGAAAAATTTCAGGCAAGTTTATGTAAAGTTAAAGATGCCAGTGTTCTCAGAATCTGCAATTCTTCCTCTAGGTATCTGCCCTAGGGTATTGTCTTCATCCGTGGTAGCAATTAAACATAAATATCTGGGTCAAAGGGAATGATTTTTTAAAGCTCCTTATGTGATTCTAATGTGTGTAGTGAAGCTTCAGGACCACAGTCCTAGAAGAAAATAATGCATGAACCACTGGATATGTACAAGAATTTTTATAGAAATGTTAATGTCAGCAAAAAGCTGGAAATCCAAACACCCACTGTAGAAGCATGGATAAAGAAAGTGCATTATACTCTCACAGCAGTATAAATACATGAAACTGCCACAGACTTGAGAGGTGAATCTTAGAAACAATGCTGAGTTCCAATTTAAAAATAACAAGTTACAGAATTTTAGATACTATACAAATTCAAACACGAGCAAAATTAAAGAGTATTTTGTTAACACTTAATTGCATACATGGCTTTTAAAAAAGCAAGGAAATGGTAAGATCCAGATGGGAGCACTAGGGCGGCAGTGGGGCAGGATGAAGGAGTCGTACACATGTAATTTCAAAGGTATTAATTTTTTAGTTAAGTTGGGTAGTTTACAGATAGGTTTCTTGTTCCATAACTTACATATACTTCCATGCATGTCAAATACTACATAATAGAAATATACTTAAAGGCTTGTTTAATAACATTAGCTCCTCTGAGGAGAATTTTATCTCTGTGTGATTGGCATTTTCTTTTTCTGGTCATTAGGAGCACCACACATTGTTTTAAACCCTTGCTTTCTTCCGTGGTTCACAATGCCTAGAAAACCCAAAATGTCATTGTCATTTGTGCTTGGTGATGTTGCTTGTGATAATAAGTTTGCTGGATAACTTTGCTTACTTAACTTGGTAGTTAGACTCCCAACCATTCACTATCCTCTAGGAAAAAAGGATTTTAAATGTTAACCTTCTTGGTATCAGATAGTATTTATTTACCTCACTTAATCATTAAGCTAATTTTTGTGAAAAAGTTTTGAATGTAATACTAATAATTCGATTAACCTTCTCACCCTATGGGCATAAGGATTAAGAGTGTTGATTATGGAAACAGACTTCTTGAGTTCGAATCCCAGTTCCAACATTAACTAGCGTTAAGATTTTGGGCAGATCGTGAGGGAATGCAAGGAGAGCAGCAGCCTTGAGTTTGCAAGGTAGCCATGATGGGGGCAAAAATGGCACTGCTGACCATAGCTCTGCTTTGCTCACGTACTGTCTGATTTTGAGAGAAAATTCAGAGAAAGACAGTTGTCAGCTGAGCTACTGATAATGCAACCACAGGAGTTAATAACCTTCAGAGATGTAGCCGTAGACTTCACCCAGGAAGACTAGACATTGCTAGACATATCCCCGAAAAAGCTGCTCAGAGAAGTGATACTAGAGAATATCAATCACCTGATCTCAGTGGAATGTCAGGACAGCAAATCAGCTGTGCTTTGCCAGTTGGCTGAAGGAGAGGAAGTGTGGAAAGGGGATTTTTAAAAAATCCAGAGTCCAGGCAGAAGTGCCTTTAAAAAGCAAAAAGTGATATTCATGCAACTTGCCTAAAGGAAAGGAACTCTAACATCATGTCACTGCTTGGGGCAAGGGAGCACACTTTCCTTGGAGGAATTGGCCCAGAATCTGAGTAATGTCATGAAGAGTATGTGAAGATTCTTAATTATGGAAGTGGTTTCCAGAATTATAAATAGATCTCGTTCCTGGTGGAAGAGCATGGAATATAGTATTGGTTCGGGGAGGAGGAAGCACGGGAATACTATGAGAGGGTGCAAGAGTAGAAGGATGACCCCTGGAGGATGTGTTCCTTCAGGAGGTCAATATAATAGTTCCTTGGCTGTGGAGTGGTGAGTAATCAATGCTACCCATGGAGTTAAGACCCATTATGGGGAACTACCAGCTGAGTTTATGGTCTCATGGATATAGAGTTCATGCCCTCTACTGGGAAGTCAGTGATAGCAAAAGGTCCAAATATCCCTGGGAGGAAGGGAGAAGCAGTGATGTAACCAGAAAGCAAGAAACTCCAAGAAAGAGCTGTTCTTGGAGTGAGGAATCATGTTTTAATAAGAGATGTCCTGGCAAGCAAAACTCTGGAAAGACAGATGTCTTCAAGGTGAGCCAGAAAGGTACTGATTGTTCAGTATGTAATGCATTCTTCACTTTACTTTTCTTTTCTTTCAGATTGACAAATGAGACATGCATTGTGCATGTTTAGTCATGATGTCCCTGAGCCAGCCCCATGTTCCTCCAGCTCAGTGCCATTTGCTTCAGCACTGCAGGGTGTGACTATTTTGTCAATGGTTTATAGTCTTCCAATGGAGTTGAGATCATCAATCAGATTTCCCGTAAGTCACCTGGATAGGAAGAACTGTCTGAGTTGAGCTTCAGGTTTTAAGTCTTCCTGGTTCCACAGGAATAAATCCACTGCCTTCTGCTGAATAGCAGCCATGATTAGGATGCATAATACCCAAAAAGTGCTTAGGAAGCTATCTCTCTATAAATGAGTACCTTCACTGTTATTCATATTGTAGCATTAGGATGCATAAATGTCTGGAAAATACCACCATAGCAATAGTAAAGTAGATGTGTGAACCAAACTACCTTTCTGGAGAAAAATGTGTAAATACTTAACAAAAGATTTCAAATATTTTATAGGGTTTGGACCACTAATAATACTACCATAAATTATGGCAATATGACTGGGTATGCGAAGCCAAGGAACACACGATGCACTTCATTAACCTCTTCCCCACTCCTGCTGTCATTTGACCATTCTCTGAAATATTGACCAGGGAGGGTAATTGTTTTATTTTATAAATACTTTGATTTCTCCTTGAAATATTATGAATATATTCATTTCCAAAATATCTCCTCCAATTTTAGGATTTTAAGTACTTGACCACACCCCATAAAAGAGACTGTGGGAAAGAACGAAGATGCTTTGTGCCATCAGCTGTGATAACACTCAAACAAAGGCCATTTCATTGTGCAGTCATATAGCCACTAGGTCTGTGAAAGAATGTGGTGTTTGTACCTTGAAGATACTGTAGACAACTTAAAACAGTGGCTGGCACCTAGTAAATTTCCAATTTACATAAGCTATTATTATCATGTGCATTTTCCCAAAATAAGAGTTTTTAGGAGATGGTTCCCCCTCTAGATCCTTTAATTATTTTTTGAACTAAAAAGAAGAGTTAAAAGAATGGTTATAAACATGGATAAACCTCAAAATCATTATGCTAGTTGAAGAAGCCAGATGCGAAGATTACATGCTATGATTCCACTTATAAGAAATGCCTAGAAGAGACAATTTTAGAGACTGAAAGCAGAATAGTGATTACCTATGATTTGGAGTGACAGTAAAAATAAAATGGGAGCACAGAAATATTCTAAATTCAGATTGTGTTGATGGCTGTACAACTCTATAACTTTACTAAAACCATGAAATTGAATTGTACATTTATAATGGATGAATTTTATGGTATAAAATTTATGCATCAAAAAGCACTTTTTTAGGATAGTTATAGGTGGTTATTTATTCTCACTCTAAAAGAGGTTTATCTGAATGGTAAAATCTGGTTAAATTCTAACATCTGACAATAGTAGAAATTTAGTAATAAATGTTTATGTGGTAGACAGAGGCTGCAACATGTTACTTGAGTGAAATACTTTTACATATTAAACCTTTCTATTCAAGGGTATGATATATCTCTCCAATTACTCAGTTCTATTTATATATCAAAGTTTTAAAATAATTCTCTTTATACTTTCCATTAAGGATTTAATTGTAGAGTGATAATCCCATTTGGGTACTTTAAGAGCTTTCTATGTGTCAACTATATTAAATATATTAAATTTCATTCTAAGCACAGTTGTATGAGAAAGGCAAAAATGTTCCCATTTTACCAATAAAGAAACTGAAGCTAAGAGAGTTCAAGTGACTTGATTTATACCACACAGCTGGTTTCAAAGCAGAATTGGCACTTAAGTTTGTCTGGCTGTAGACCTTAATCATCACACTGTACTGCTGCTATGTGTTTTCAAAGAATGACAGATACAGAAGAGTGAAGTTTGGTTTGGGGATATGAATCTGGAAACATGGAGAGATTGGGATTAGGCTAATTTCATTCACATACTCAAAAACATGAAAGAGAGTCAAATATGCATATGTAATATGTGAAAGGGAGGTTCTGTTCGCAGAGAGTTTAAGAATACTACACTTTCCTTGAATCCATTAGCAATTGTGTTCTGATTCTGATTCAAACAAACTTGAATACAATGACTTGAAGAATTTAGAGTCCATTCTCTTACCTAAATGAAGTCTTGAGGCAGACAATCTAGTGTTGGTATGCAGCTCTACAGAGTCATTAGGGCTCAAGGCTTTTTATTTTCCTCTTCCATCCTCAGTGTATGGCAAAAATGAAGGGAAAAACAGATGTCTCTGCAATAATAGTTGGAGGCTTCAATATACCACTCTCATCAATAGGTAGAATGTCTAGACAGATGATCAATAAGGAAACAGAATACTTGAATAAAATGATAAATAAATTAGATCTTACAGACACATACAAAACAGAACAAGCCAAAATAGCAGGATACAAATTCTTCTTGAGTACACATGGATCATTCTCCAGGATAGATCATATGTTGGGTAACAAAACAAGACTGAAATTATAGAGAGTACTTTCTCTGATCATAATGGAGAACAGGAAAATTCAGAAATACATGGAGGTTAAACAACACAGTCTTATACAATAAATGGGTCAAAGAAGAAACTGAAAGATAAATCAGTAAATATCTCGAACCAAATGAAAGAGAGAATATTACATTTCAAAACTTAAGAAATGCAGTGCAAGCAGTGCTGAGAGGGAAATTTATAGCCCTAAACCCTTACATGAAAAAAGAAGAGATAAAATCAAAGACCTACAAACTAGAAACTAGAAAAAGAACAGCAAATTAATCCCAAAGCAAGCAGAAGAAAAGAAATAAAGATTAGAGCAGAAATATATGAAATTGAGGTTAAAGAAGCAATAGAGAGAATTAAGAAAATCAAAAGTTGGTTCTTTGAAAACATCAGTAAAGTTGGGAAATCCTTAGCTAGAATGACAAAGCAAAAAAGAAGATGCAAATAAAATCAGAAATGAGATGGGACATTACTATTGACCCCACAGAAATAAAAAAGGACTATAAAAGGATACTATAGGGCCATGCAACGGTGGCTTGGCAGGCAGAATTCTTGCCTGCCATACTGGAGACCCAGGTTCGATTCCTGGTGCCTGCCCATGCAAAAAAAAAAAAAATATATATATATATATATATATATATATATATATATTAAGTTCTCTTTGCAAGTTATATATATATATATACTATAAACAATTGCATGCCAACAAATTAGACAACGTTGATGAAATGGACAAATTCCTAGAAACACACAACCTACAGTGATTCAAGATGAAATAAAAGACCTCAACAGAATAATTACAAGTAAGAGGTTGAATTAGTTAGCAAATCCTCCCAATAAAGAAAAGCCCAGGAACAGATGGCTTCACAGGTGAATTCTACCAATCATTCAAAGAATACCCATCCTGCTCGAATTCTTCTAAAAAATTGAAGAGTAGGGAATACTATCTAATTTATCTATGAAACCAGCATCACCCTAATACCAAAGCCACTAAAGATACTACAAGAAATGAAAATTACAGACCAACTTTTCTAATGAATATAGATGCAAAAATCCACAACCAACTACTTGCAGATTGAATCCAACAGCACATTGAAAGAATTACACACCATGATCAAGTGAGTTTATTCCAGGTATGCAAAGGTGGTGCAATATAAGAAAATTAATTAATGTAATATACCACATTAACAAATCCAAAGAAAAAAACCCACATGATTATCCTCATTGATGCAGAAAAGGCATTTGACAAAATCCAGCATTCTGTCTTGATAAAAACACTTCAAAAATAGGGATCAAAGAAAACTTCCTTAACATGATAAAGGGCATACATGAAAAAAACACAGCTAATATAATACTCAACGGTGAAAGACTGAGAGTTTTCCCTCTAAGATCTAGAACAAAATGAGGATGCCCACTGTCACCACTGTGATTCAACATTGTACTGGGACTTTTAGCCATAGTTAGGCAAGAAAAATAAATACATGGCACCCAAATGGGAAACAACGAAGTAAAACTTTCACTATTTACAGGTAACAGGCTGCTAAATACAGTAAGTCCCAAAAAAGCTGCTAGAGCTAACCAAAAGAATTCTATGAAGTTGCAGGGTACAAAATTAGCATGTAAAAATCAGTGATGTTTCTACACACCAATAATGAACAGTCTGAGAATGAAAGCAAGAAGAAATTTTCCATTTGCAATAGCAACTAAAAGAATCAAAGATCTAGGAATAAATTTAACCAAGAATATATAGAAAACTATAAAATATTGCTAAAAGAAATTTTAAAGGGCCTAAATAAATTTAAGGACAGTCCATGTTTATGGGTTGGAAGACTAAAATATTAAGATGCCGGTTCTACCCAAAATGGTTTACAGATACAATTCAATCCCAAACAAATTTCAAGAACTTACTTTGCAGAAATGGAAAAGCCAATTATCAAATTTATTTGGAAGGGTAAGGGGCCCCAAATAAACAAAACCATCTTGAAAAAGAGGAATGAAGTCGGAAGACTCCCATTTCCTGACTTTAAAGGACATTATAAAATTACAATGGTCAAAACAGCATGGTATTGGCACAAGGATAGATAAATTGACCAATGAAATCAAATTGAGAGTTCAGAAATAGATCTTAACATCTATGGTCAATTGATTTTTCTTATAGTTTGTTTTGTTTTTGCATGGGCAGACAGGGAATCAAACTTGGGTCTCCAGTATGGCAGGTGAGAATTCTGCCACTGAGCCACCACACTGCCCTGGCCAACTGATTTTTGACAAGGCTGTTAAGTCCACTCAATTGGGAAAAAACAGCCTCTATAACAAATGGTGCTGGAAGATGTGGATATCCATAATCAAAAGAATAAAAGAGGATTCCTATTTACAAACTCAAAATGGATCAAAGACCTAAATATAAGAATCAGAACTACAAAACTCCTAGAAGAAAATGTAGGGAAGCATCTTCTGGATCTTGTGGTAGGCAATAGTTTCTAAGACTTAAACCAAAAGCACAAGCAATGAAAGAAAAAATAGATGAATGGGACCTCCTCAAAATGAAAAACTTTTAAGCATCAAAAAAACTTTGTCATGGAAGTGGAAAGAAAACCTACTTAATGGGAGAAAATACTTCTTAACCACATATCCAATAAAGATTTCCTATCCAGAATATATAAAGAAATCCTTACAACTCAACAATAAAAAGACAAACAACCCAATTTAAAAATGGGCAAAAGACTTCAACAGACATTTCTCCAAAGAGGCTATACAAATGGCTAAAAAGTACATAAAAAGATGTTCAACATCACTACTAGGGAAATGCAAATCAAAACCAGAATGAGATATCATTTCACACCCAATAGTATGGCCACTATTAAAAAAACAGAAAACTATTTAAGTGTTGGAAAGGTCGTGGAGAAATAGGAACCCTCATTTACTGCTGGTGCAAATATAAAATGGTGCAGCTGCTGTGGAAGACAGCTTGTCAATTCGTCAGGAAGTTAAGTGTAGACGTACCATATGACTCAGCAATGCTGCTACTAGGAATATACCTAGAAGAAGTGAAAGCAGGACCTTGAATGGATATTTTCACAGTGATGTTCACAGTGACATTATTCACAATTGCCAAAAAGATGGAAGTAACCCAAGTGCCCATCAGCCAGTAAATGGATAAACAAAATGTGGTATATACTAGAATGGAATAACAATCAGCCATTAAAAGGAATGAAGTCCTGATGCATGTGATGTCATGGATGAACCCTGGGGATATTACAGTGAGTGAAATAAGCCAGACATAAAATGACACATATTGTATGATCTCACTGATATGATATAATTGTAATAAGCAAACTCATAGAGTTAGAATCTAGAATATAAATTACCAGGGACTAGAATAGGGGTAGAGAAAGGGGAGTTATTACTTAATTTATACAAAATTTCTATTTAGGTTGATTGTAAAGGTTTGGAAATGGATGGTGGTGATGGTAGCACATTATTGCGAGTGTAATTAACAGCACTGTATTATATAGATGAATGTGGTTAAAAAGGAAAACTTTAGGTCATACATGTCACTAGAATAAAACTTAAAAAATAAAACATAGGACCATATAACACAGTGAACTCTATTGTAGATGATGGACTTTAGTAAAAGTATAAGAATATTCTTTCATGAAATATAACAAATATATGACACTAATACAAAGTGTTAATAATGGGTAGTATTTGGGGAAAATTTCACCTAATGCAAACTATGGGCAATAGTTATTAGTACTATTTTTATAATCTTTCATCAATTTTAACAATGGTAGCTACTGTTAAAAAGATAGCACCATTACAATAAAGTGGTATCAACTGTAACAAATATTTTATATTCGAGCAAGGGGTTGGTGGGGAGATGTATGTGAATCCTGTATGTTATACATGGTTGTTCTGTAAACCCACAACTTCTTTAATAAAAAAAATTTAATAAAGCCTTTGAGTGAGACATGTATGTTATCTGCCTGGCCCCTGAAGACAAATGAATTTGATAGGCATATGACTTCTATACATTTCTGAGCATTTATTTACATCAAATGATTGAAGTTAAAATTTGACTATCTACAGAACTTTTAGGCATTTCTGAGCATTTTTATGTCAAATTATTGAAATTAAAATTTGACTATCTAGAGTATATAAATATATGTTGTCTCTTTTTACTTAGTACAGTGCCTTAATGTATTTATAAAATTATGTTTTAGGTACTTATTTATAGAAGTTCATCCATTGTTAGCATCAAATTAGTTATGCTAACTAATTAATTAAAGTTTTAAGAAATAAAAATAGCTGAACTCTATTTAATAATCTTGAAAGAACATAGCAAATGTTATTCAAATATGGGAAACAAAAACACCTGTATTACAAAGATGGATAGAAAATATTGAGGAAATATTTGGAAATGAAAAGAAAAGCAGAAGACTGGATTCAAATACTGTAATCAATTTAGAAAATGAAAATAAGTGAAATATGTATTTTAGCTGAGTACTAAGGCATTGTAAGATAGTGTGAACTATAGTAAAACATATTAGAACTATATAATAAATACATAATAATCGTTAAGAGAAATGGCACATTCATATATTTATTTGGGGGTTTACTTATTTAATGTCTGTCTACCCCAGTGTAGTTCAAATTTCAGGAGGGCAGGGCTCTCTGCTTTGTAATTGCAACATACTCTGTATTTAGCACAGCACTTGTCATACAGAACGTGACTGTTATAAGAATGGCCAGGCCACTGGTTCAGTGAACTGCCCTGTAGTCTCTTTGATCCTTCATTAACAATAATGAAATATTGCACAATGTAAAGGTGGTAAGTATTAAAATGGAGGTACTAGATGGTAGGCACTGCCATTGCATAGACTTAAAGTATTTATCCATGAGCTGATGTACAAAATCTAAATTTGGCACATGAAAAAGTCATTTATATGACCTTTTATTATGACTGTTAATTTAATCTTGGGACTTGCAAAAATTATTGAGGAACGTAAAATACAGTGTTGGAAATCTAGGTAGAAGATTTGAATACTACATTGATGATCACCGAGTGGGAAGCAAGTGGTAATGAAGGCCTCGTGTGTAGCTTGAAACTGGGAATAGAAAGGAGTAGGGAGAGATGCGTAAGAAGCTGACTGGACATTGGGATAGGAGGAGACAAGGAAGATAGAGGATTCTAACATGATTGGATTTGACGCTAAAGGTGCTATTGACTTTCCTAAGGACCTGGGAACAACTAGGTTTGGGGGCAAATTATACAATTTGAGTTTGAGGTGCGGATTGGACAGCCATACTATGAAGATTATTAATTTATCTTAATTTTGCTGCTCATTTACTAAAACCTTTATCCAAACTATAGAAAAGAAAAAATCTGCATAAAAACACTTTTTGAGCATCTTTTCTAAATGTCATTGTTTAGGACTAGTTTTTAATCCCAGTTTAGGAATTATCTTCATATTCTATTCTGCAGGTAATGCATAATGGAAGAGATTTAAAGAAAAATTTTCCACGTCAAACATCCCCAATAATATGGGATTAAGTACCCACCTCTATTTAAAGTTAATCAAGATTTCAATCTCCAGGAGAAATCAATTACTTTTAGTCTTCATTTGGTTGTTTAAATGACGGTGACTTGTTTTTTAAATAGGCAGGATCAAATTAGTCAGTTTTGCTCTATTGGGAAATCCAGCCCTCATGGGATAGTTGTTATCCTGAAAGCAGATTACGCTGAAACCAGAGAGCAGGTGTAACTAACTAAGCAAACAATAGCTAAGTTCTATTCAAACCAGAGTCCAATCTTAGACCCACAGAGGAGGAGCTACTGATATCTTTGTGGCTAAAATAAAGAAGCACTTTAGAAATATATTAACTCAGTCCTTATAAAACCCCCATGAGGCATTTTTATCACGCCTATTTTACAGATTGGGAAACTGAAACAAAAAGAAATTGATATATCTAAGGTCATATGTTGTTCTAACCCGGGAAATCTTGGCTTCTGGGTCCATGCTTTTGCCTATTACACTATATTTATTAAGTAGGGGAAGAAGGTTGGAGCTTTATATCAATGCAACTGGGCTAACCCAGGTCTGAAAGCCTGAAATGAAATTGCATACTGGAAACTTTTTATCTGCTCTTATTTTCTGAGATAGTTTCAACTTAATGTGATTTCATGTTTCAATAAAAGGGTAATTTGCTGAATAAAACCATGTGACTTGCTCCACTTAAGTGCAGTTTAGTGTTATGGTCAAGAGCACAGAGTTCTTTGCCCCTCCCAGCTGTTCCAACTTGGGTAAATCACGTAACTCCCCCATAGCTCAATTTTCTTATTTATTAGAGGAAAATGATGGTACTACCCCGCAAGAGTGTTGTGAGGATTAAATGAGGTAAGACAGTCAAGGCATTTAAAACAGTGCTTACTATACAAGCATTAGTCTTTATTATGCCTTTATAAGACTTTTTTGGTTAATACTCAAACAATACAAATCTTATTTTAAAAAATTACATAATGGAAAATCTGGTAACAGATAGGTGAGAGGGAACTAGCATGGGCTTACTCTCGAGCAGTTCCTTTAAAATCTTTTTTCCCCCGAATTCCTTTGTATCCTATGAAGTGGTAGGGAAAGATGAATGAAGTTTTAATTTTTCCGCCACAAATAATTGAGTGAAGAGTAAGTGCTGGCGATCTAAGAGTGAGGAAGGTAGGTGTGCTTTCTTACGGAGCTTATTATCTAGAACATATAATTAAAAGCGTTACTTATGTCTCAAAAAGGAAGCTCAAACGTTCTTGACTGGGGAAAATAAAAGCCAAGGTCTAAGAGAAGGCACAAAACGTGAGGCAGTTTGGAAGACTGATACGCATCGCGGATCCGAGGGATGATTTCTGCGCCTAAGGCTCTCATTAGTAATGAAGTGCGGTGTGAGTTGAGATTGATTCCGTGGTTAAGTGTCAGTCAGAAAAGAACCTCTCCCTTTCTAAACTAGTAGATACCGGTGAGTCTACAGGAGCACAACTAAAATTCCAGTCCTCTTTCAGTTAACCTCGCCCCTTAAGTCTTGACCACGCCTCTTGATTCACTGAGCACTTCGTAGGCAAAGGAAATATCGCGAGAATCAAACCTTGCCCCACCCCCCGCCCCTTCTGACGTTTTCAGAGCTGATAGTTGCTTTTGTTCTCGCGGTGTTTCCGGGTACACGGGAGTCCCGGCGACCCGGGCTTCTGTGAAAGATGGCGGTCGGCTGGGACTGTAGCACAAGGTAAAATGCTGAAACGCCCGTGGGTGCTGTGCCCAATTTATTCTAGGGATGCTAGGGACATGAATGCGCTTAAAGGGCTGAAAGCCTGGCATGGGGTTGGTTCTCTATCTTCATTATTGTCGTCTGGAGAGCGGGCCTGGCCGAGGTGCTTCTCTACCTCCCCCGGGGGCGTTACTGGCGGGACACTTGGGCAGCGCTGCGACCCAGAACTCCGCTCTCCGCCTTCCGGCTGATTGCTCTGTCGTGCAACTCGAAGGAGTTCAGGAGCCTTTTCTGTACCCGCTGACCCTTAGTCACTTCTTTTCTCAGTTAACCGGTACCCTGGTGGTTTCTCCCGTCCCTGGGCGAGGAGGGGCTCACGTTGTAAAGACCAGCTAGGTCATGGTCCTCCCGGTTGTCTGGATCCCGGCCTCTCACTCAGACAAATGCCACATTCTTGGCGGCACGTTGCTCTCTCTCTTTTTAAGAAAGAAAGAGAGCTTGGCCTCGACTCGGAGGAGAGTTTCTCACGCCACTTGGGAAAATGGGAAAAGGACAGGGCAGGGAGAAATTTAGGTGAGACAGCTCAGAATGTCACTACTTTTCGTAACGCAAGAATCCGCTGTGAAGTAACATGTCAACTGGAGGTGGAAAATAGCCTTGGGTATTGGTACTATGCTGAATTGATAGGTCATTGTTTCAGTAACTTTTATAGTTAGTATTCGGTGCCATGGGGACTTATGGTAAGTTACTTAATATGTGTTTAAATGTTGCAAGACTGACTTTCTGAAGCAATTAAAGATACAATTAAAAGTTGTATCTACTAATTTGATGTTTGGAAGTTCCATATTTCAGGTAATTGCTTGCCTTTCTACACTGAACTCTGGAATACATACATTAAAAGAAATGAGCCAGATTAATTCATTGAAGAAGGACGTATGCTTATTCACCAAACCTTGTTACTATCTTTAAATTGGTTTTATTATTCTAGTTCTCTTAGAGGAAAAACGTGAGAAAGAGAAATTCCATGGTTTCAGGATGGGCAAGGAGGTTTTTCCTTTTTGATGGTAAACTTTAGTATGCAACTGAGTATTGCAATGGCTTGGTAGTACAAATCATAAAAATATATTGGGTTTGAAATATCTCTCTCGCAAAGGAAATCAGTCTTGGTCTGGAACAACAAAAAACTATATAAATTGTAAAAACTCTTCTTTAAGGATCATGATTTAAATGGAAGAAATATTGAATCTCATTTTTGGAAATTATTTTTAGGCAATCTGTACCTGCTGTAAATTCTGTTTAACTCAATTTCTAATATATTTTCTGTCTTTTAACTTGTTGGTATGCAAGTTATTTAACTTCTATAAGCCTTAGTTTCAACATCTTTAAAATGGGAATAATAGTAAATGTTAATGTTTCAAGCCAATCTTGAAACATTAACAATATATCTCAATACTTAGAAAATAGAGGAGTCAGCAGCAGCTTATTGGAAAACTGTTAAACAGCATTGCGAAACTATCAACTTTTAAGTGATATCTCCCTCCTCTGCACTCTTAGGGCACTTTATATAATTCGTGTAGCACTTAACATATCTGGTCTGTGCTATGGCTGTTCAGACACAGGCTTTAAGCACAGTGCCATATTAACAGTGCCTTGAGGCAATACTAAAAGCGTGCACCATAAGAGAAACATTGAAAAATGGAATTTCATTAAAATTAAAAACATTTGCTCTATGAAAGACTCTGTTAAGTGAATGAAAAGACCAAAGCCACAAACTGGGAGAAAATAATTGCAAACTGCCTATTTAAGAAAGTAGTTGTATCTAAAACAAGTAAAGAACTCTTAAAACTCAATAATAATTTTAAAAATGAATTAAAAGTTTGAATAAACACTTATCAAAAAAGAGATATAAATGGTAAACAAGCATATGAGCAGATACTTACTGTTGTTAATCATTAGGGAAATGTGAGTAAAATCATGGTGATATAGTACGCATATGTTAGAATGAATAACATTTCAAATCTGACAGTACATTATAAATAAATAAGCAGAGCAGTTGGAATGCTCAAACATTGCTAGTCGAAATGCGAAATGGTACAGCCACTTTGGAAAAGTGTGGCATTTTCTTTTAGAATTAAATCTATACTTATCATATGACCCAGGAATCCCACTCCTGGTTATTTACGCAAGAGAAAGAAAACTTATGCTCACATAAAGTCCGTGTTGTGGAAGGTCATAGCAGCTTTATTCATTATCACCCAAAACTGAAAACAACCCAAATGTTCTTCAAAAGGTGAATGAATTTTTTAAAAGGCAAAAACTTAGTACGTCAATTTAATGGAATACTACTTGTCAGTAAAAGAATTGACCAGTCGATACATCCAGCGGTATGGATGAATCTCAGATGCATTGTACTAAGTGAGAAAAACAGTTTGAAAGGCAACATAATAAATGGCTCTCTTAGTATAACATTCTGAAAAATGCAAAACTATAGATAGAAAACGAATCAGGATTTGGGGATGGAGGTATGATTTGTCTCAAAAGGAGACAGTACGAGGGAAAGGAGATGGAAATGTTCTGCGTCTTGATTGTAATGGTAATTAGATGACACATTCTGTGTCAAAACTCAGAAGTAAACACACACACAAAAGAAAAGTTGTAAAATATATTTGAGAAAGAAAGCTTCCTGAGGGTGAGAACTTTGCCATATTCACCCTTATAGACTCAAGACTGTAAGCATCAAGATATACAAGTAATACTTTAATAAACATTCATTGAATAAAAGTTACTACAGTTCAAGCTTGAAACTCACAATTATCCAAACACAAAAGATGAAGATTGGAATTAAACTGATCTAAAATAATCTTCTGTCACAAAAATGATAATTTTAAAGATTTTGTACAAGTCCTAGAAAACGTCTTTCTGCAAAAGACATACTTAATAATAAACGAGGAGTTAGGATAAACAAAACAAGCTTGCCTCCATATTGTGGTTAACCTTGCCTTTGACTCCACAAACTCGGTACTAGACTAACAGACAGGAAAAGGCCAAAATTTGTTAAACACCTGGATGTGCCAGAAATTTTATGAAATTTTACAAATATTTTCTCTTTCATTCTTCAGACAATACTTCAAGGCAGGTATCCTCATTGTTTTGCAGATGAGAAGGTTAACTACCTTGCCCAAATCACACAACTATTAAGGGGAGTTGGGGAAGAATAAAATCATGCTAATGAAGACAGAGGACAAGGATTGTATAGACAGTAAGATGTAGTTTCAGGTCCCAGGGTCCAAGCTGAGTATGGGGGCAATGGTTTTGGCTCTTATTTGTCATGCTAGTATCTGTCAGTATCCTGATAAATATTAAATTTTCTGTTTATCTTGAAAAAAATGGGAATAATAACAATAATACCTAGATCATAGGGTTATTACCAGGATTAAATGACTTAAAACAATTAGAACAATACTGGCAGACAGTAAGCACCCATTAAGTGTTAGCTTTTGTTATTTTTTATTTTAGTTTTCTAATTTTTCTAGTAACAAAATGATGAAAAATTTTGAAATTATAGAGTGCTGATGTTTGCACAGCATTGTGAATGTGATTGATACCATTGAATTGTACACTTGAAAATGGTTAAAATGGGAAATTTGAATCGTATAGATGTTACCACAATAAAAGGTTAAAAAATGAACAATATTTTGGGGGGTCTCTAGTGTTGAAGTGAAAATAAGCTATCATTCGTAAATTAATATTGTCAAATATTTTAATGTAATATATTCAAATAATTTAAATTTTCAGATAGGTCATAATTTGGTTTTTAGTTTCCAAAGTCCAGCTGTGGTCTGAATGTTTGTTCTGTCCCCTTGTCTCATTCTTATTAATGTCCAGAAGTATCAACCAATTAAATATTTCTCATATTGCCAAATATAAATAAAATATAGAAGTTAATTCATAAATCTTGGAGATGAAAGGTGTTTCCGTTTTTGTTTGTAAAAACTGTGAACCTCACATGGTAAATGCTTTTCTGATTGTGAATGAATGCCATAGGATGAGTGCAGTAAGATTGTGAGTTTCAAAGGATGTGATGGAATGGGTAGAAGAGACATTCAATGATTTGGATACTGAAACCATTAAGGAAATTGTAACTATATACAGATGTTTAGTACAAGAATGCAACAAGTACTGAAGTAAGAAATAGTTTGCACCATTGCTTGGAGCATGGACTCTGAAGCCAAGCCAATGTATTAGAACAATGCCTAGCACGTAATGTGAAAAGTTAGATATAAGACTATCTATGTAGTAAGCTATTGTTAGTAGTAGAAGGCAGATTTCAAAATTGAAGAGAAAGTTGAGAGATCAGGATAAAACAGGCTGCTTCTTTACCCTTTGAGTCTCAAAATGAGCTCAGGATTGGAAGGAAATTAACATCAGTAGAAAGTCAAGTTTCATAAAAAGAGATAGAAGCGTTGCTTTTAGAAAAGCTGGAAGTTATTGGATAATTTGCTTGTTAAAACACTGGCTCTGTGGAGTTCAGTGGCAAGTATTAGAGATGGAATGAATATCTTGGAGATAGATTAGTGCTGAGCTTATCCTGCCCTAAGCCAGGTTTCATAAAAAGAGGAGATAGAAGTATTGCTTTTAGAAAACTGACACAGCTTAGAATGTGTCAGCAAGAGTAGCAGAGGTTATAGAATCTAATCATGGAAAATAGGACAAAGGAAGATGGAGACTGGGAGGTGGCTGTGACATAGACTAACTACACTTTTAAGGGAGAAGTACTGAATAAGCTTTATGGCATTTTAGAGTGTTTGTAAAAATAACTAACTGCTTTCTGTACATACATATGGATATACACATACATACCTACATATAATTTAAAGCAAAGGATTTTAAAAGTTTATTGTTATATATAACAAATAAAAATTTGGGAAGTAGATTTCACTCTTTTGTTCATTTGCTGAACAATGCTATGCCTACTGACTGTCTTTTAACTTAATGATATGCAAGTTATTTAACTTCTGTATGCCTTAGTTTCAGCATCTTTAAAATGGAATAATAGCAATAATACCTAAATCATAGGATGATTATCAGGATTAATTGACTGGCATGGAAATTTGAATACTGCCATCTTTATGTATCAGCCACTGTTCTAAGTGCTGGAATTCCCATGATGAAAGCAGCAGTGAAGAATCCTTCTTCTTATGGATCTTATATTTTTATATATTCACATTCCTAAGTATGACACGTTTTTTTGTGTGTGTGATTTGGAAGCTTTGCTACTGAGGCTGTTCCTAGGGAGATTTTACTTCCTCCTTCCGTCTGTAAATATTTATTGAATACCTGCTATGGCCAAGCATTAGAGATAGAAAGATCAAGTCATACAAGTTTCCCACTGTAATAGTCCAGTGGAGAAAACAGAAAAATAGACAAGCAGTTAGAAATAGTGAGACAATAGAAAATTAAGCAAGTGATTAGAAATACTGTGATAAGAGCAATGTGGTGTTCCAGGAGCACATAGATTCTGAGGGTCATTGAAGGCTTTTTGCGTTCAAAGGAGAGATATCTAGTCTGAGACTTGAAGAGGAGGTAGGAATTAGCTCAATGTAGAGATGGGAAAAGGGAATCGAAGATTATTTCTGGCTCAGCGAACATGAATTGGAAGTGGTTCAGCTTGGCTGGAACATAGACTTAGGGATTGGGTTTGGAGAGAGCTAAGCAGGGTCTGATTCTTTTTTTTTTTTTTAATTAAAGAAAAAAAAGAAATTAACAACATTTAGAAATCATTCCATTCTACATATGCAATCAGTAATTCTTAACATCATCACATAGATGTATGATCATCATTTCTTAGTACATTTGCATTGATTTAGGAAAAGAACTAGCAAAACAACAGAAAAAGATATAGAATGTTAATATAGAGAAAAAAATAAAAATAATAATAATAAAAAATAAAAATATATATATATAAAAAAGACACAAACAAACAAAAAAAACTATAGCTCGGATGCAGCTTCATTCAGTGTTTTGACATAATTACATTACAATTAGGTATTATTGTGCTGTCCATTTTTGAGTTTTTGTATCTAGTCCTGTTGCACAGTCTGTATCCCTTCAGCTCCAATTACCCATTATCTTACCCTGTTTCTAAGTCCTGCTGGTCTCTGTTACCAGTGATATATTCCAAGTTTATTCTCGAATGTCGGTTCACATCAGTGGGACCATACAGTATTTGTCCTTTAGTTTTTGGCTAGACTCACTTAGCATAATGTTCTCTAGGTCCATCCATGTTATTACATGCTTCATAAGTTTATTCTGTCTTAGAGCTGCATAAGATTCCATCGTATGTATATACCACAGTTTTTTAGCCACTCGTCTGTTGATGGACATTTTGACTGTTTCCATCTCTTTGCAATTGTAAATAATGCTGCTATAAACATTGGTGTGCAAATGCCCGTTTGTGTCTTTGCCCTTAAGTCCTTTGTGTAGATACCTAGCAATGGTATTGCTGGGTCGTATGGCAATTCTATATTCAGTTTTTTGAGGAACCACCAAACTGCCTTCCACAGCGGTTGCACCATTTGACATTCCCACCAACAGTGGATAAGTGTGCCTCTTTCTCCGCATCCTCTCCAGCACTTGTCATTTTCTGTTTTGTTGATAATGGCCATTCTGGTGGGTGTGAGATGATATCTCATTGTGGTTTTGATTTGCATTTCTCTAATGGCCAGGGACATTGAGCATCTCTTCATGTGCCTTTTGGCCATTTGTATTTCCTCTTCTGAGAGGTGTCTGTTCAAGTCTTTTTCCCATTTTGTAATTGGGTTGGCTGTCTTTTTGTTGTTGAGTTGAACAATCTCTTTATAAATTTTGGATACTAGACCTTTATCTGATATGTCGTTTCCAGATATTGTCTCCCATTGTGTAGGCTGTCTTTCTACTTTCTTGATGAAGTTCTTTGATGCACAAAAGTGTTTAATTTTGAGGAGCTCCCATTTATTTATTTCTTTCTTCAGTGCTCTTGCTTTAGGTTTAAGGTCCATAAAACCGCCTCCAATTGTAAGTTTCATAAGATATCTCCCTACATTTTCCTCTAACTGTTTTATGGTCTTAGACCTAATGTTTAGATCTTTGAACCATTTTGAGTTAACTTTTGTATAGGGTGTGAGATATGGGTCCTCTTTCATTCTTTTGCATATGAATATCCAATTCTCTAGGCACCATTTATTGAAGAGACTGTTCTGTCCCAGGTGAATTGGCTTGACTGCCTTATCAAAGATCAAATGTCCATAGATGAGAGGGTCTATATCTGAGCACTCTATTCGATTCCATTGGTCGATATATCTATCTTTATGCCAATACCATGCTGTTTTGACCACTGTGGCTTCATAATATGCCTTAAAGTCTGGCAGCGTGAGACCTCCAGCTTCGTTTTTTTTCCTCAAGATACTTTTAGCAATTCGAAGCACCCCGCCCTTCCAGATAAATTTGCTTATTGGTTTTTCTATTTCTGAAAAATAAGTTGTTGGGATTTTGATTGGTATTGCATTGAATGTGTAAATCAATTTAGGTAGGATTGACAACTATATTTAGTCTTCCAATCCATGAACACGGTATGCCCTTCCATCTATTTAGGTCTTCTGTGATTTCTTTTAACAGTTTTTTGTAGTTTTCTTTGTATAGGTTTTTTGTCTCTTTAGTTAAATTTATTCCTAGGTATTTTATTCTTTTAGTTGCAATTGTAAATGGGATTCGTTTCTTGATTTCCCCCGCAGCTTGTTCATTGCTAGTGTATAGAAATGCTACAGATTTTTGAATGTTGATCTTGTAACCTGCTACTTTGCTGTACTCATTTATTAGCTCTAGTAATTTTGTTGTGGATTTTTCCGGGTTTTCGACATATAGTATCATATCGTCTGCAAACAGTGATAGTTTTACTTCTTCCTTTCCAATTTTGATGCCTTGTATTTCTTTTTCTTGTCTAATTGCTCTGGCTAGAACCTCCAACACGATATTGAATAACAGTGGTGATAATGGACATCCTTGTCTTGTTCCTGATCTTAGGGGGAATGTTTTCAATTTTTCCCCATTGAGGATGATATTAGCTGTGTGTTTTTCATATATTCCCTCTATCATTTTAAGGAAGTTCCCTTGTATTCCTATCTTTTGAAGTGTTTACAACAGGAAAGGATGTTGAATCTTGTCAGATGTCTTCTCTGCATCAATTGAGATGATCATGTGATTTTTCTGCTTTGATTTGTTGATATGGTGTATTACATTAATTGTATTTCTTATGTTAAACCATCCTTGCATACCTGGGATGAATCCTACTTGGTCATGATGTATAATTGTTTTAATGTGTTGTTGGATTTGATTTGCTAGAATTTTGTTGAGGATTTTTGCATCCATATTCATTAGAGAGATTGGTCTGTAGTTTTCTTTTTTTGTAATATCTTTGCCTGGTTTTGGTATGAGGGTGATGTTGGCTTCATAGAATGAATTAGGTAGCTTTCCCTCCACTTCGATTTTTTTGAAGAGTTTGAGGAGAGTTGGTATTAATTCTTTCTGGAATGTTTGGTAGAATTCACATGTGAAGCCGTCTGGTCCTGGACTTTTCTTTTTAGGAAGCTTTTGAATGACTGATTCAATTTCTTTACTTGTGATTGGTTTGTTGAGGTCATCTATTTCTTCTTGAGTCAAAGTTGGTTGTTCATGCCTTTCCAGGAAGCCGTCCATTTCATCTAAATTGTTGTATTTATTAGCGTAAAGTTGTTCATAGTATCCTGTTATTACCTCCTTTATTTCTGTGAGGTCAGTGGTTATGTCTCCTCTTCCATTTCTGATCTTATTTATTTGCATCCTCTCTCTTCTTCTTTTTGTCAATCTTGCTAAGGGCCCATCAATCTTATTGATTTTCTCATAGAACCAACTTCCGGTCTTATTGGTTTTCTCTATTGTTTTCATGTTGTCAATTTCATTTATTTCTGCTCTAATCTTTGTTATTTCTTTCCTTTTGCTTGCTTTGGGGTTAGTTTGCTGTTCTTTCTCCAGTTCTTCCAAGTGGACAGTTAATTCCTGAATTTTTGCCTTTTCTTCTTTTCTGATATAGGCATTTAGGGCAATAAATTTCCCTCTTAGCACTGCCTTTGCTGCGTCCCATAGGTTTTGATATGTTGTGTTTTCGTTTTCATTCGCCTTGAGGTATTTACTAATTTCTCTTGCAGTTTCTTCTTTAACGCACTTGTTGTTTAAGAGTGTGTTGTTGAGCCTCCACGTATTTGTGAATTTTCTGGCACTCCGCCTATTATTGATTTCCGACTTCATTCCTTTATGATCCGAGAAAGTGTTGTGTATGATTTCAATGTTTTAAAATTTGTTAAGACTTGCTTTGTGACCCAGCATATGGTCTATCTTTGAGAATGATCCATGAGCACTTGAGAAAAAGGTGTATCCTGCTGTTGTGGGATGTAATGTCCTATAAATGTCTGTTAAGTCTAGCTCATTTATAGTAATATTCAGATTCTCTATTTCTTTATCGATCCTCTGTCTAGATGTTCTGTCCATTGATGAGTTTGGTGAATTGAAGTCTCCAACTATTATGGTATATGTGCCTATTTCCCTTTTCAGTGTTTCCAGTGTATTCCTCATGTATTTTGGGGCATTCTGGTTCGGTGCATAAGTATTTATGATTGTTATGTCTTCTTGTTGAATTGTTCCTTTTATTAGTAGATAGTGTCCTTCTTTGTCTCGTTTAACTGTTTTACATTTGAAGTCTAATTTGTTGGATGTTAGTATAGCTACTCCTGCTCTTTTCTGGTTGTTATTTGCATGAAATATCTTTTCCCAACCTTTCACTTTCAACCTATGTTTATCTTTGGGTCTAAGATGTGTTTCCTGTAGGCAGCATATAGAAGGATCCTGTTTTTTTAATCCATTCTGCCAGTCTGTGCCTTTTGATTGGGGAATTCAATCCATTAGCATTTAGGTTATTACTGTTTGGAGAATCTTTTCCTCTACCATTTTGCCTTTTGTATTATATATATCATATCTGATTTTCCTTCTTTCTACACTCTTCTCCATACCTCTCTCTTCTGTCTTTTCGTTTCTGACTCTAGTGCTCCCTTTAGTACTTTTGCAGAGCTGATCTCTTGGTCACAAATTCTCTCAGTGACTTTTGTCTGAAAATGTTTTAATTTCTCCCTCATTTTTGAAGGACAATTTTGCTGGATATAGAAGTCTTGGTTGGCAGTTTTTCTCTTTTAGTAATTTAAATATATCATCCCACTGTCTTCTAGCTTCCATGGTTTCTGCTGAGAAATCTACACATAGTCTTATTGGGTTTCCCTTGTATGTGATGGATTGTTTTTCTCTTGCTGCTTTCAAGATCCTCTCTTTCTCTTTGACCTCTGACATTCTAACTAGTAAGTGTCTTGGAGAATGCCTGTTTGGGTCTATTCTCTTTGGGGTGCGCTGCACTTCTTGGATTTGTAATTTTAGGTCTTTCATAAGGGTTGGGAAATTTTCAGTGATAATTTCTTCCATTAGTTTTTCTCCTCCTTTTCCCTTCTCTTCTCCTTCTGGGACTCCCACAACACGTATATTTGTGCGCTTCATATTGTCCTTGAGTTCCCTGATCCCCTGCTCAAATTTTTCCATTCTTTTCTCTATAGTTTCTATTTCTTTTTGGAATTCAGATGTTCCATCCTCCAATTCACTAATTCTAGCTTCTGTCTCTTTAAATCTACCATTGTAGGTATCCATTGTTTTTTCCATCTTTTCTACTTTATCCTTCACTCCCATAAGTTCTGTGATTTGTTTTTTCAGTTTTTCTATTTCTTCTTTTTGTTCAGCCCATGTCTTCTTCATGTCCTCCCTCAATTTATTGATTTGGTTTTTGAAGAGGTTTTCCATTTCTGTTCGTATATTCAGCATTAGTTGTCTCAGCTCCTGTGTCTCATTTGAACTATTGGTTTGTTCCTTTGACTGGGCCATATCTTCAATTTTCCAAGCGAGATCCATTATTTTCTGCTG
The DNA here is from genome assembly GCF_023851605.1 of Tamandua tetradactyla. NCBI lineage: Eukaryota > Metazoa > Chordata > Mammalia > Pilosa > Myrmecophagidae > Tamandua > Tamandua tetradactyla. Next base: position 92,695,374 of record NC_135333.1, on the reverse strand, counting down.
GCGTCTGGGCATTTAATCAGATTTCCCTGGGTGTGGAACCCAGCAGGTTGAAAGATTTTTCTGTGAAATCTCTGGGCTCTGTTTTTCTTATCCTGCCCAGTAGGTGGCGCTCATCTGTCTGCAGGTCCCACCAGTAGAAGATGATGTGACTCCTTTAACTTTGGTAAACTCTCGCTGTGGGGGAGGGTCGTCAGCCGAAGTGGCTTAGGGGAGCGTCTGTCCAATTCTCCCAGCCGGCCCGGGAAGGAGGGAGGGAGGGATTCCGGCCGCCTGCCGCCCCGGCCCGGAGAAGCTCGCGCCCCTTGGTGATCTCACTGCAGCAGGTTCTCCCAGCCAGTCAGCCGTTCCAGAATGGGGTACGCTGTCTTCTTGGTCTCTGTCGTGGCTCCGGGAGCTGTTCTGTACCGTTTCTACTTCCCTAGTAGCTGTTCTGGAGAAGGAACTAAGATCCGCGCATTTTACTGAGCCGCCATCTTCTCCGGAAGTCCAGGGTCTGATTCTTGTAGGGCTTTTAAACTATGTTAGAGCCTCAACTTCTAAGTATAATGGGAAGCTTGCCAAAAATTTTAAGAGAAAAGTTATTTGATTAGGTTTATGTATTAAAAAGATTATTGGTTGTAGTATAGATAATAAACTGAAGGGTTGAAGATAGGAAGTTGTAGCAATCCAAAGATCGTGTGGTAGTTGGCACTAAGGTCCTATTAAAGAATTTCTCAGTGGGCCTAAAGAGAGGGCAGGCAGATTTGAAAGAAATTTAGAAAGAACTTAAATTGAGGGATGTAACCCAGGTTTTTAGCTTGTGCAGTTATGTGCATGTCCCCGTAATTAAGATAGTGAGTACAGGAAGAAGAACACGTTTGGGTGGGAAAATAAAATATTCATTTTTGGATTTGTTGTGTCTGAAATGTCCTTGGAATATTTTGTTTAGTTAAAAGATGAGAGACTGGAACTTGTTTAATTATTAACTCTAATGGGAAAGAATGAATAGAAATTGAAAGACTGAGTAAGAGTTAATCTTGATATAGTTATCACTAAAACAGATAGAAATTAAATGTGATTATTATTTCAGACTGCACAGACTCCGACGGACTTATGCTTGATACTCAGAAGCTTAAAAATGAGAAGATCAATTTTTTGACTGGCATGGAAATTTGAATACTGCTATCTTTAGGGAAAACCATGTACCTGAAGAGCATAAGCATGATCTGAAGGCTGCTTTGTTAACATGGAATCAGCAAGAGGAATTAGTTGGATGTTAATCAACCTAATTAATGTGTCCAGTTCCACATTAGGGCTGTGGCTCCTCCATGGACTGATTAGGATTGTCCCTCATCTTGGTCTCCTCTTTTTTTGGACTGTGCTTATGATTATTTCAGGTTTTTATATCTCTAGCCCTCCTTATTTCTCCATGAATTCCATTCTATTAATTAATCCTACCCATTAGATTTCTGACAAGTCTTTCTGCTTTGTTCCAGAAACATTCTTTTTCTTTTAGTGACTCTTCCAATCATCTGATTTTATCTATTATGTGTTTATTTTATTAATGGAACTTTGATTTCTGAGATTGCTTTCTAGTATCACCTATATATTGTTTCTCTTACAGTATTTGTATAAAGCTCTCATAAAATAAATATTTTAAATTTCAATTCTTTGACTTTATGCATTTTAGACATGATTGACTTACTGATCAAAAAGGAAATAGCAAGCGGTCTTTTTAAAATATTTTTATTATAAAGAGTAGAAAATTTGGAAAGTCCACAGTTCTCTCAAGAAGGCAGTTAAAAATCCTTTCATGATCAATGTTTAATATTTTGGTGTATAGACTTTTAGTTTGTTTCTTATATATCTTTCCTGTCTTTCATAATATTAGATCAATATAGCCTTCTAATCTTTTCTTGTTAAGTTATCAAACATATTTTCTCATGCCATTAAATGTTTTATTAGAATATTTTAAGCAGTTACATAGATTTTGACATTAATTAATCTTAATTTGTATATTGGAAACCATAAGTTTATTTCAGTTTTCAATATTTATAAATAACATTATTAGAAATGTCCTTATATTAAAATTTTTGTCCACAACATATATTATTTCCTTAGGATACATTCCTAAAAGAAGAATTTACTTAGTCTGGGGGAGGGGTGAATATTTACTTTCTCATTAGCAATGTATGAGCATGACTTTGTTACTTCATTGCCCTTTGTTACTGAAAAAGTACTATTTTTATGTATTTGTCGGTTTAATAGAAGAAAAATCAGTGTTTATTTTAATTTGTATATTTAAATATTGCAAATATGATTTAATTGCTCTTCATGTTTTGTTTGCTGTTTAATGTGTATATGCATCAACTGCCTTTTCTTTAAATATAGTTTTGGTTGGGGTGGAAATGGGGAAAGAAGTGTTGTACATAAATAAATATAACACTTATCTTTGTTAAAGCAGAATAAGAATGTCAAGTTGTTCCAATGACATTTATCAATTATCCTAAAATGTAATGTAATTACATACATCATTCCTGGGGAGGACAAACTTTTGTCTTTTTATTTTGATTAATAAATTTATTTATTCCTCAGCATGACTATATGAAGGAAGAGGAGGAGGGCTTTCCTGAAGATGAGGCGACTGAATCGGAAAAAAACCTTAAGTTTGGTGAAAGAATTGGATGCCTTTCCAAAGGTTCCTCAGAGCTATGTAGAGACTTCAGCCAGTGGGGGTACAGGTGAGTATCAGTTAAAATTCAAATTCTTGTCACACAGTTTGCCCTGGTTTTATTCTTCTCTATGGTGTCTAACCCAGTGCAATCTATGCATTTAGCACTGTGTATTAACAATTTTCCTGCTTTGGTGTTCTTCAGTTATGTATAATTATGTTAACAAGGTTATTTTATATAAACAAATTGTAATATTATATGTAAATCAAATTGTTCTTTAATGATGTGGAAACTACCTCAGTCCTATTTTGGTTAAGAGGAAATCAAACATAATAATTCTTAATTTCATTGCATTGAAAAAAACTTTATGGCATAATGGTTAGTTAAGAGCCTAGACTTTGGAGCCACGTTGTCTGGATTCACAGCTCACCTCTGTCCCTTTTTAACTGTGTTGCTTTAGGGAAGTTAACTCAATCTGTGCTTTAGTATCTTCTTCCATGAAATGAAGATAATATTAATGTTTACCTCTTAGAGGGTTGCAATACCAGTGAAATAAGTTTATATTTATAAAATGCTTAGAGTAATACTGGCATAGAAGTTTTTAAAATAGTCAATAAATAATAAAATATATAAGAAATATAAGACACTATAACAACATTTACAATGATATATTTTCCCATAAAGAATTAAGTCAAGTTTCATACAGAATTGATATTTAATTTGGTAAAATGTGTAATAAGCTGTTGCCATTTCTAATCTCTTGTGGTTAAGTTTTGCTAATGAAAATGGCACATAATAATTCTTTGATCTTGAATCTTTTACTTCCTTTTGTAAATGAGGTGATTTATTATAAGATTGCAAAATAAGGTGTTCTAGTTTGCTAGCTGCCAGAATGCAACACACCAGAGACGGATTGGCTCTTAATAAAAGGGGATTTATTTCATTAGTTCTTCAGAGGAAAGGCAGCTAACTTTAATCTGAGGTTCTTTCTTACGTGGGAAGGCTTGGGGTGATCTCTGCTGGCCTTCTCTCCAGACCTCTGGGTTCCAGTAACTTTCCCTGGGGTGATTTCTTTCTGCATCTCCAAAGGCTTCGGCTGAGCTGTGAGTGCTGAGATGAGGTATGCTGAGCTGCTTGGGCTGTGCTACACTGAATCTCTTGTTTAATCACCGGCCAATTAAATCAAACATTATTCATTGCAGGAGGCACGGCTCCTAGCCTACTGCAGATGTAATCAGCAACAGATGAGGTTCATGTACATCTCATGTCCACAGCAACAGAACTAGGTACCTTCACCTGGCCAGGTTGACAACTGAATCTTCTAACTACCACATAAGGAATAGATGAGATTTTTATTAGAAGCTTGGAGGTGTTACTGAGTTTCTGGAGCACAAATGATTTTTAGATCTCAGGATCTAAGAGATTTAGCTAGTTTTTATTTTCAGTGGATACATTTTTAATTGTGAGGGGACTATTTCAAGTTTGTATTGTAAAACATGTTTACTTTTATCTCATTGTCTCAGTGACACTGCTATATATAAGAAAGTAAAATTTTTGTGTCTTGTAAAATTTTGGCAAATCATTTTAGTGAGAAATGCCCCTTGAATTGAATAAATAAAATGCTTTCTCAACAGTATAGATGTTTGTTCATTTTTGTCTTCATTAAATCTTCATTTTTTAACCTATTTTAGAAATAAAATTCTATAAAAACTTTTTTTAAAGCCTTATGTAATAGCTTTGTTCTAATGGCAATCATATTGGGACATTTTCACTAATGCAGAATCTCACTTGAAATAGTATCTGGATATTTATTTGATTGTTTTTCTCTTTTGTGTTTCTCAGTTTCTCTTATAGCATTTACTACTATGGCTTTATTAACTGTAATGGAATTTTCAGTATATCAAGATACATGGATGAAGTATGAATATGAAGTAGACAAGGATTTTTCTAGGTAACTTTTTACTTCCTGAAATGCTTCAAGGTTCAAGTAATTTTAAAGATAACATAGCTTTTTAAAACATGTCTAATACTTTATGTTTGGTTTATTTTAGTTTTGAAGAAATCATCTTGAAAATTTCTCATTAATTGAGTGCATTAGGTGAAACATTTTGGAATCAAAATTATAAATATGCTTAGATCTTAAAACTTCCTGTCTGAAAAATGTTAGAAGTTAAAATTTTTCCCTTAGATAGTGATAATGAAATAATTGGTTTGATGTTTTAAAATTCCTCACTCTTTAGAGTTTAAAATATCTTAATTGATCTCTGTGAGGTGTAAAATAAATTGTCCAAAGTTATAGAATATACACTTATAATTTGGTTTCTGTAAATTGTATCTAACTTTTTTAATTGATCGAAGATAACCTTTTATAATATTACATTTGTACTAGATAGGGACTAATTTACAATCCTGGCTAGTTTTAGTCCAGCTCTACTATTTACTAGCTACATGACTGTAAGGAAATTACTAAACCTGTATCCCCATGTATGCTTCACTTTCTGTATAATGGGGATAATAATTATATTACCTTCCTCATGCATTTGAGAGAACTAAATGAGTTGACATTGGCTGTGTAATCTTCAGCAAATCATATAACTGACTTTTTGGACCTCAATTTCCTCGTCTATAATATGAGTACAGCTCTATTGCCATTAGTTTTTTAAAGAATTTATTGTTGTTCATATTTTGTTTTGTAGTAGCAATGATCACTTTATTTTTTCCAAGTGAAGTCCTACGTATTTCACTACATAATTATGATGGTGATATCCAGAAACCTGTCTACTTGGCCTTTTCCTTTATTCCTATAGCATCTCTTGAGTGTACAGTTTGAACTCTAGACATCATTAAAAGTCTGTGAGGCTCTAAAAAATATATAATTCTGATTGAAACCAGATGTATAATTATTAGAGTAAAAAATAAGTTTCAATAGAAAGTATAGGACCAAAGTTGATTGTACGTATACTACTATTAATGATTTTTAGATTACTTTGAGTAATTATTTATGGTATTGAAAATTGATTGTCTTTGGCTTGACTGTAAAATATGTTATCCAAGTTCTAATCAGCATATTGTTTTCTGTTGGAATCTGAATGTTTTCATAGATCACTCGATACATATTTCTCATGTTTTGTGGATTAAGTACTAATTTTTACTTCTTTGTCTTTTCAGCAAATTGAGAATCAATATAGATATTACTGTTGCTATGAAGTGTCAGTGTAAGTATACCTTCAACTTGAATCCCTGTATAGTTTATAATTCAGTTACCAGTAAAAAACTGAAACCATTGGTTATATTTTAACTTTATTTTTCCTTTATAATATTTTAAAATTCTTGTGGCTTTATTTAATAATACTGATTGTTTTTCTTACCAGATTAATATAAAAGAATTAGCATAATTTCACATTAGTACCACTAGTATAAAAGAAAATCAGAGAAAATTTTTGTAAATCAGAGTTCTAGTTTAAATATGTTTGTTTCTTCTATGGAGTGCCAGTTTTTACATTCATGTTCCACAAACATATCTTGATTGTATGTTTTAGTTTTATTACCAGTTACTTTTCCACTTGCATGTTAAAGTAGAGACCCATGTCTTTTGAGTTAATAATGAAAAGTCATCCTTTTATGTTATCTTCATAGCTGGTAGAAGTAGTAAAGTGTTAATATACCTGATAGTTAATATCAATATTACTTTCAAAATTAAGGATGTGTTTGCATGAAAAATATCTTTTAAATTACTGCTGAGAATTAGAGATTAATATTTCCGTAGTTGAGATAAAAAGTTTCTTTTTACATTTTATTGTAGTAACATATTATAACCTAAAATTTGCCATTTTAGCCATTTTTAAGTGTAAAGTGATATTAATTACATTCATAATGTTGTGCTACCATCACCATGATCCATTACCGAAAGTTTTTCATCATCTAGAACAGAAACTCCATACCCATTAAACAGTAACTCCCCACCTCCTTCCCCCTTCTGCTAATCTCTAGTTTATTTTCTGTCTCTCTGCATTTCCTTATTCTAGATATTTCATGTAAGTGGAATCCTACAATTGTTGTCCTTCTGTATCTGGTTTATTTCACTTACCAAGTTTTTCAAGGTTCATCCATATTGTGGCATGTATCAAAATGCCATTCCTTTTCATTGTTGAATATTTCATTGTATCTTAGACCACATTCGTTCATTCATTTTATCATAGATACTTATTTTGTTTTCAGTCTTTGTGGCTTTTGTGAATAATACTGCTATGAACATTGGTGTACAAATATCTGATTGAGTCCTTATTTTCAATTATTTTGGGTATATACCTGGAAATGGAATTGCTGAGTCATATGGTACTTCTGTGTTTAAGTTTTGAGGAACCATCGAACTATTTTCCACAGAGGCTAAATCATTTTGCATTCTTACCAACAATGTATGAAGTTTCATTTTCTCCACATCCTCAGCAACACATTATTTTCCAGTAGTCATCCTTTTGGATGTGAAATAGTATGTCTTTGTGATTTGGATTTGCATGTTCAAACCACATTAAACATCTTTACTTGTGCTTATTGACCATTTGTACATCTTTGGAGGATGTCTCTTGAAGTCAGACAGAATATTATGAAGTCTGAAATGGTTTTACCCAATCAAGGAGATTAATTTCTGGGTATTTTCATCTCAGGAAAACCTTAAATCTCTTTTCCTTTTCCATTATTTTTCTTTATTTTAGTGGTTCTAAGAGATAGAAATTTTATATCCAAACTTTGAGTTATTGTTAATATTTAATATTATATTTTACCTTATTTTGATATTCCCATACCATTAGGAATTTTAGTTTTTTCAAAATAAACTTGTGGGCGGGCAGTGGTGGTGCAGTGGAAGAGTTCTCGCCTGCCATGCTGGAGACCAGGGTTCGATTCCTGGTGCCTGCCCATGCCAATAAATAAATAAACAAACAAACAAATAAATAAAATAAACTTGCTATTTGTTGGTTTAAAAGAAAAGACATCAGTAGGTTTACCTTAATATTGCTTTTAATCTCTAAAAATAATTCTCACAATATTTTGTGCAGCAACAATTTTCTGCTTCTGATCTGAGTCTTGCCAGTTTTAAGAGTTCTTCAGTAAAGTTTATGCTTTTTACCATGGGATTCCAGCTCATCTTTTTTACTGAGCAAGAAGTACAAACACATGATTTTTAGCATAATGTCCACCAAAGCTGTTATATAATGCTACTCTTTTAACTCTTGAACATACAAGCAGATTAAGAAAATGATTCTACATACTTTGAATGTTCTGATTGTTGTCCTAATTGTATCAGATACTGTTTGGCTCTGAGCATAGAATGTGAATCTTATTTCTTTTTTATGCAGATGTTGGAGCAGATGTGTTGGATTTAGCAGAAACAATGGTTGCATCTGCAGATGGTCTAGTTTATGAACCAGTAAGTTTGATATACCTGGTTTTTAAATATGCTTTGAGAAATTGTTTCCTTGAAGATAGTTTTGGGATTTGCTTTTAGTTTTTTCTGAGCTAGTTTTTTATGTTAACTAAACGTTTAGAAAAGTAGTTTAGGAGGGAAAAAAAAGAGGAAAGATAAAAGAAAATAAGTTAATATTAAAGCCTTGAGACGAGCTGTTAATGTTTTTGGATGTCATTCTAAAGTCTTTCTAATCTTACTATTTTATATCATGTTAATGCTTCCTAATAGTTCTCTTTTTTCTTGTAGTTGCCATGGTAATGAAATTTTATTTTATTCCTCTAGTGATTTGGAAACTCTATCCTATTTTTGTTGTACTTTTACCAAATTTAAGTTTCTAAAAATAATGGAGCTGTATTTCTCTTTTTTTTTAAGAGGTGAAATTTCATATGCATTTACTTCTTTCTCCCTCCTCTACACCTCCATTTCTCGAAGTTTGTAAAATGCTTATTTTCATAGTCAAGTTGGTAGCATAATTGATTGTTTTAGAAAACATCATTACAGGGGCTTATACTGGTAATAAGTTATGATATGAACTAGCCCTAAGTAAACTTTTGAGAATGGAACGTGGACCCCCAGCCCAGGTGCTTTGAGCAGCTTAATGCTCTGTTGACCTTGTGGTATTTGTGTTTACATATGCATTCTTGAGTTCTTTTGTTTACCATTGGCAGTTGTGAACCATTCTTTAAGCAAAATTGTAAAGTGAAAACAGAGTTGGAAGGAACCTTAAAAGTAACAGGATGTAAGATAAAAACACAAAACAAAACAAGTAACAGGATGATGGGGCTGAAGCAAAAAAAAAAAAGAAAAAAGCCCTTCGGTTGGTTTTGTCTGTTTTGATCATTCAGTCATTATTAGCTTGCAATAACAGAATGTATTTATGTCTTTTGATATACACTTTTAAAATTGAAATTTCTACAAAAAAATAACTTATGGCCACTCTGAATCTCTTTTTCTTGACCTCTGTTTTTCCACTTTAAACTCTGAATTTCTCTTTTCCCACTTTTAAACTCTGATTTCATGGTAATTTTTTATGAGGTTAACAGTTTACAAATTCAGTTACCATGTTAGAGCATAATAAAATGACCTGACAGTGGGCAGCAGAATGATGACTCAGTGGCAGAATTTTCGCTTGCCATGTTGGAGATCTGGGTTCGTTTCCTGGAGTCTGCCCATGCCAAAAAAATATTACCTTGCAATGTAGATCCACATAATTATGATTAGACACTTTTAACATTTGCATCTAATTTCATATTATATGAAGAATAATTATTCATATTTAATTTTGTGTTTTATTGCTTTTGTATACCTTTCTTAGGTTCTTTATTTTTGTTTATCATTTAGTGGAGGGACTTTTGAGACTTCATTTTCAGCAAGAATATGTGGGTATTTTTCATGGTCTCCGGTATTACTGCAATATCTTTCTGTTTTTCATGCATGTGAACTTAAGGTTGGCTGAGGATTCTTGCTTTAAGGTGTATTACACTCATATTTTCTAGGCATTTGTTTCTTTGTCTTCTGGCATGGTTATTTTTCCTTTGCACATAACCTACTTTATCTACTTGAATGATTTTTAATTCTGTTTTTGAAATTCAAATATTTATCTAAGTTTGGATCCCTTTAATCTTTTCTTTTACTTGGTGATATTGATGTTCTGAATGTTTAAGCCTTTTTTTATTTTTGCTTGTTTGTTTGCTTTAATATGCAAAGCAATGTTTTTTCCTCTTATTTTTAAAATTTTTATCAAATGATTTTGAATTTCATGGGGTGGCTCTCAATATCTGTTGATTCTTGCAGTATATACATATTTGGAACTTTGCCTCTGGGTTCTGGGAGATTGATTACCCTGTCCCATCAAGATCCAACCTTTTCAGTACATTCATTGCAAAATTAAAAGTTAGTTATCATATTTTCCACTTCATGTTGCAGATTGATCCATTTTTTTCTGCTTGCATAATCCTAAATTTCATTGATAATATAATTATTAAAGCAACACTTTTCCTCTTCTTTTTAGGAATGGTATCATAGAAGAAAATTAACTCTTAATTCCTCAGATTGGCCACTTCTTTCAAATTAATGAATCACTTTATATATCCATTTATTTGTTTTTCTGTCTTTTTCATTTTCAGGATGGGAAAATAAGGGGCCTCATTAAATGATTGAGAATTGAAGTGGACTTGATGTAAAGTTTCCTGTCTTTCCAACCTAGGTGAAAAAAGAAGGGTATCTAGTTTAGATATTCTATGTTTCTTCTAATTCTCAGATTAGAACTTCAGATGCTTTTGAGAAGAAAGGAGGAAGTCACGGTTGGGTCCAGAATGGCAGAGTAATTCAAAATTTCCTTTTCTCTGTTTATTTTGACACCCTAATTTTAGTGAGAGTAGCTCCTCCTATCTTTAACTGGTGAAACTATGACATTAGGAAATAGCTGTGACAATGTTCTTGCTTAATTTAGAATATTCTTTCAGGCATTTATGAGCTGGGAATAGGCACTGCTATGGAATTCCTCCAGTGTGTGATCTCTGGCACCCAAATGAATTCTTAAAAGTGTCCCGAAGATGGAAATTGCCTCTTTCTCAACTCTCTTGCTCTTTTATCACCTATCTCTTCTCTGAACTAGCAGAAATCCTTTCAGTTACTGCCTACATGGGATTTTTCTCAAAAGTATTTTCCTTTGTATGCTGTCTTGCATAAATTCTTCAAAGTTTTCAACATATGAATGCTAATTTTAAATGATTTAAAGTGATAATATAGATTGTGTCCTTCCTGGTTTTTAGAATTCTTTGGACATTGTTAAGAATTTGGTTATGAGGGAACTTAAAGTGTTTATATATATTCATCCTAAACTTATTCTCTAAAATTTTTTGTTCTATTTCTGTAGCATTCTTTCCATATTCTGAGTGTCTAGCCTGCTCATTCTTTTTTTTTTTTCACATTAAAAAAATGATTCCTGGTTTTGTTTATCTTTTTTATTTTTCTTAGATATCCTGTCTCTCCGGGAAGGTATTTATTTATTTATTTATTTATTTATTTTTAAAGAAGTTATAAGGTTTACAGAAAAATTGTGTAGAAAATACAGAGTTCACATATGTCTTCCCTCTACTCACAGTCATCCTTGTTTTAATATTTTGCATTAATGTGGAGCTTTTGTTAAAATTGATGAAACAGTATTATAATTATACTGTTAACTATAGTCCAGAGTTTATATTAGGGTTCACTGTGTTGACAGCCCTATGTTTTTTTTAAAATTTTATTCTGATAGTGCATATTTGTATATGATCTATATATATCTCTCATAAAATTTCCCCTTTAAACCACATTTTAATATATAATTATAATTCTTTAATATATAATGTATAGTTCTATAATATATAATTCTTTCTTCTTCTTTGGCTCCCATAATGCATTTATTGCTGTACTTAATGGTGTTCCATAGTTTTCTTAGGCTCATTTCAGATTTTTTTCATTCTTTTGTTTTGTTTTCTGTTTTTCAGCTTAAATCATTTCAGTTGTCTTCAAGTTCAGATTCTTTAGCTCACTCCAATCTGCTGTTAAAACCTTCTAGGGAATTTTCCATTTCCATTATTGTGGTCTTTAATTCTAGTAATTCTAGAATTCTAGTATTCTAGTATTTAATTCTAGTATTTCTGTTTGATTCTTTTTTTTGTCAGTTGAGATTCTCATGTTGTTCATTCTTTCATTTTTCTGATATCATTTTGTTCTTTCTCCATATTTTCCTTTATTCCCTTTGACATATTGAGGATCATTTTTTTTTAAGTCTTTGTCTGGTATACTCAAAGTCTGGTTTCCTTTTTTTGATGCTTTCTGAATTTTTATCTTTTTCCTTTGGTTGGTCCATCATTTTCTGTTTTTTTATTTGTTTTGTAATTTTTTTTTACACTCTGTACATTTTATATTTTAAAGAGTTAGGTCTGGGTTTAGTCCCTGAGCTATTCCCTAAGTTTATATCTAGCTAGTGATACAACAGAAGTCTCCTTGAGTGCCAGTAGCTTACAAAAACAAACCAAAGCAAAAATTAGCTTTCATAGTCTTTTCAAAATGGCTTCTTATTGGCTGATGCTCTTGTTCAGAGTTTAGTCCCCCGATCAAGGTTACCTCAAGGCAGAAGTGAACTTCAGGGGCCCTCCTGAAGTTCACTTCATTGAGCTTGCTTCTTTTTCTGGGCTTTTGCTTGTTCCTGGCCTTAGAGATTTCCCTATTTATAGGAATATGAAAGTGCCCTCTACTCCCTGTGGGATAGACTTGCTCCCTTCTTGGGTGTTCAATTGTATGTTTTAATGTTGAAAATCCTGTGCCCCAGGCCACTTAGACATAATTGTTTCTTATACTGCTTTAGCTGTCTGCAAACTGGACAAATTCTGGAAGAGCAAGCCAGAAAAGAGTTTTCTTATTCAGCCACTCAGACTACCATTTGATAGATTGGCACTTACATGTAGGCACCCCAGTATGTTTATAGGGATTGATTACGCACTCCAGAGCAGGGACATGGATGCGTAATGGGAACATAGGCTGGATTCCATATCATACCATGTAGGGGTTTGGGGAAGGGCTAGCAAGGGCACCATGTACTGTCCCTACCATTTTTAAAGGTGTCTTTTCTTGAGTCAGCACTCAAATCAAGAGATACAGTTCTGTAACCTTTCAACTGATTTTTGGAGTTTTTAGGAAGATAGCTCTGCCAGTTTTTGCTAGTTGTTCAAAAATTCTTAGGGGGAATGGTTCCCTGGAGCATCTTATGCTGCCATCTTAGTCCTTTCAAGCCAGTAAGTTCCTTAAAAGCATTAGCTTTATTCATTCATCTTTATAGTTCCCCAAATATATATCTAATATGCAAGATGTAAGGCAATCAGTGAATAAGTTAGAATTATGTAATTGTGACAGAACAGTTTCTGCCATCTCTTCCAACTGTTTGTGGAACAGAAGTATTTTATTTAAATTTAACCTTCATGTAATTAAAATTCATGTCTTAACCAGAAAAATCGTGAATTTAAGAATGCTTGTGTAGTTTCATCAATAATTTAAAAAGTGTTTATCAGTGTTTTTAGGTAAGTATTCATTGCCTTTTTAAAATCAATATTAAAGTAATTAAATAACAATTATTGTCTTATTTTAAATTATTTGGAAGATAGTTTTTACTTTTTTAAATTTTTCATTCTTAAATGCTTATAAGAAAACGGGGGCCTAGATTGCAAGCTTTTATAGCAGACACATTTAGTCCGAAGTGGTGATTATTATTTCTGGATTTCGAGAGGCTATTTAATACATATATATATAGGAAGATAGGATTTAACACATGAATATGAATGCTGAATTTTTAAATTGATATCTCTTTTAGTCTCTAGTATCTTAGAGCAGCTAGAAGTAAAAACCTAAAATTGTGGAATTGTAACCCATGTCAAACTTTGAAATCTATTGTACCACTAATTGTGGTGCCGTGCTTTGAAATTTATTGCTTTTTTGTATATATAGTATTTTTCACAAAAAAGAAAGGAAAAAAAAGTCGATTTTGGAGATTGAAAAAATACTTAAGCCTTCTAGCCTCCTGTATTCTGGAGCAGCAAGAAGGAAAAACCTGGATAACCCATGACAAACTCTGGAATCTGCCCTGTAACTACCTGTTGAAGAGTGCTTTGAAGACTATTGCTTTTTTATTTCTTTGCTTTGTATATATGTTATACTATACAATAAAAAGGTTAAAAAATTTTTCATTCTTATTTTTTTAATATATACTCTGAATATTAAAAACCTAACCCAAATAACTTTATTGGCTTCCAAACCATGACACACAGAATACTTAACTACTTTGCTAGTTACTATTATATTTGGTTTCTACTACTTTATTTAAAGAATGATAGTGAAATGAGGAATGTACATATATCTACTTTTAGTCATTCCTTTTTTGTAAGCTGAAAAAAATTTGGTACAGAAAAGAGAGTTTTTGGATTAAAGATGCAGAAAAAGTAAGGGTAAAAATTTGGCTTATTGGACAGGAAAAGAAAAGCCTAATTTGTAAAGTTATCTTTTATAGATATTTGATACCTGTTTAAACAAGACTGTGGGGTTTTTCCTCCTTCTAATACGAATGTATGTCCATAAATAGTATGTTACGGATAGATTTTTATGGATAAGTTTTGTGTCTCCAACTGGTTTTTAAGTCTTTAGGTCAAAGACTTTGTCTTGTTCTGTGTTGTCATTGTCTGGCAGTGAAGGTCACATGTGTTCAAGAAATGTTTATTAATTGGGCTTAATTCATAATGAGAAATTCCTCTCCTGAGGTTTTTCAAGAGAAAATATACCAGGTTTTGCTCTTATTAGTAATGATACTATATTCTTCTTGTCATTGAGAGAACCTCTGTTACCATAGAAATAGGTTGCTGATGAGAGCACCTTTGTCCCCTCAAGTATTGGTGAGACTAAATATTATATCCTGTACTTCCCTTATATTACTTAATTTTTACCATTGTTATGTTTCCTATAGTCAGTAATTATCTTTCCTGAATATTGAGAAGAAAACCTGTTTGAAGATTGTTGTTAGTAGAGCTCTGATGTTATTGCTGTGATTTGGAGGAGGCAGCATTGAGCTAGAAAACACTTTCTTTCCCTCACATTCAGATATATATATTTCAGTACTGTTAATTTATGTTCACAGTGTTATGCTCCCGTCATCACAAACCATTACCAAAACATTTCCTTCATTCCAAAAAGGAACCTATACATTTTAAGCCTTAACTTCCCGTTCCCTAACCCTACCCCATCTCCTGGTAACCTGTATTCTAGATTCTGACTTTTTGAATTTACTTTTTGTAATTATTTCACTCAGCACGATGTATTCAGATTCATCCATGTTGGTACAAGTATTAAGACTTCATTCCTTTTTATGGCTGAATAATATTCCATTGTAGGTTTATATCACACTTTGTTTATTCTTTCATTGGTTAATGGACACTTGAGTTCCTTCTATCTTTTGGCAATTTGAGTAATACTTCTGTGAACATTGGTGTGAAAATAATCTTCACATCCTTGCTTTTAATTATTCTGTGTATATACGTATTAATGGGATTGCAGGGTCATATGGTAATTCTATCCTTAGCTTTCTGAGGAACTGCCAAACTGTCGTCCACAGTGACTGTAACAGTTTTGCATTGCCACCAGCAATGAAAGTGTGTTCCTATTTTTCTGTGTCTTTTCCAACACATGTAATTTTCCATTTTTTAATAACAACCTTTCTAATGGTTGTGAAATGGTCTCTCACTGTGATTTTGGTTTTTATTTCATGTGCTTTTTGGCCACATGTTTATCTTCGTTGGAGAGATGTCTATTCAAGTCTTTTGCCCATTTTTTAATTGGGTTGTTTTTCTTTTTGTCATTAAGTTGAAGGTTTCTTCATATATTCTACATATTAAAACTTTGTCAGATACCTGGTTTCCAAATATTTTCTCCCTTTGTATATGTTTTCATTTTACTTTCAGGATGAAGTCTTTTGAGGCACAAAAGTTTTTAATCTTGATGAGGTCCCATTTATCTTATTTTGTTGTCATTGCTTGTACTTTGGATGTAAAGTTTAAGAAACAAGGTCCTGAAGATGTTTCCCTATGTTTTCTTCTAGAAGTTTGATAATTCTAGGTCTTATATTTATATCTTTGATCCATTTTGAGTTGATTTTTGTATGTTGTGTTTTAGTTTGTTAATGCTGTTAAAATGCAATATACTAGAAATGAAATGGCTTTTAAAAAGGGAATTTATTTAGTTACAAGTTCACAGTTTTAAGGTCATAAAAATGTTCGAACTAAGACATCCAGAAAAAGTCACCTCGACTCAAGAAAGGCTGATCTGGGAAGGCACATGGCGTTTGCTGATCCTTGTTCTCGGTTCTGTTACTTCCAACTGCTGATGCTAGTAGTTTCCTCTCTAAGTGTCTGTGAGCTTTCACTTAGCTCCTTTGGCACACATCTCTTGGTTCTGCCTTGCTTAGCATCTCATGGGAAGGCATATGGCGATGTCTGCTGGGCTCTGGATTTCTAAACCAGTCCCTGTCTAAGCATCTCTGTCGGTACTCCAAGCATCTCCAGATGTCTGCATCTCTGTGGGCTCTGAAGCAGCTGTGTCTTCTCCAAAATGTCTCCCCTTTTAAAGGACTCTAATAAACTAATAAAGATCCACCTTGAGTATGTGAAGTCACATCTCCATCTAATCAAAAGGCCACACCCACAGTTGAGTGTGTCACATCTCCAAGGAAACAATCCACAATTTCCATGCCCACATGATGGATCAGGAAAAACGACATGGCTTTTTCTGGAGAATGTAACAGCTTCAAACCGGCATAAGGTATGAGGTTGGTCCTACTGTTTTTGCAAATGGAGATCTAATTTTCCTAGCACCATTTGTTGAAGAAGCTGTTCTTTCCCAGTTCAGTGTGAGATAAATATCTAGTTAAATCAGATTTTACTAAAAGGGGTTTAACAATAACTATACCAACAATTAATAGTCTTTTCTTTCCTGAGATCTCAGTAAAAGCACTTTAAAGCTCTCTTAGCTATGACCTCTAGAATTTAACTCCAAATTTTATATAATGAAATGCTACCCTCTTAAGTTGTAAATTTCAGACATTATCTATTGTCTGTCTTTGCCGGCAGTTGGGAATTTAGCTCTTTGGCTCTTCCTTGACCTATGACACTTTGTCTGCTTTCCTGCATCAACATTTGGTTACAATCAAGATATATAAAAATATGAATTAAATTATTTGTCATATTTACATTATTATTACTGTCAATACTGTTCACTACTGAACCATATGGTGTATGGGGATTATTTTCTGTGTAATTCTTTTCCATGAAGTTCTGTAGTTTGTTGATAAGATATTACTTAATCCCCTTGCTATTATTTTTGTATAATTCTTTTCTCATGAAAGTTCTGTAATTTGGGTTCATAAGATTTTACTTAATCTCCTTGGTTTGAGCCTTATACTTTCCCATCTCCTCCAGTGATTCTGTATCCACAGTCTCTCCAGTTATACTGAAGAATTCAGTTAGCCTCCCTATTTTTAGACTGTTTTATCTTTGGAATCCACAGTGGCTCATGCATTGACATGCTTAACCTGTTTAAATGTCTTTTTGGGTTAATTTAGCTTCCTCTTGACAGCACTTAAGTTAGAACTTCCTACCTGCTTTCATTACCTATTCCCGTATATACTTAAAAAAAATACATTGTGCTTATATGTATATATGCGTGTGTGTGTGAGTGTGTATGAACAGTCACCATTTTATCCATTTTTAAGCATATAATTCACTGATATTGATTACACAATGTTGTACTGCCACCAATACATACATTACCAAAACTTTTTCATCATCCTAAACAGAAACCTGTACCCTTAAGCAGTAATTTCCCATCTTTCCATTCCCCCTTACCCTGGGCCCCTAGTAACCTCTAATCTACTTTCTATGAATTTGTTTTATCTAGATATTTCATGTCAGTGGAATCATACGATATTTGTCCTTTTGTGACTTGTAGCTTATTTCACTTAGCATAGTGTTTTCAGAGTTCATCCTCATTGTAACATGAATAAACACTTCGTTCCTTTTAATGGCATATGCATTTTGTTTATCCATTCATTGGTTGATGGACACTTGAGTTGTTTCCATCTTTAGCTATTGTGAATAGTGGTAATCTGAAATTTGGTATACAAATATCTGACTGAATTCCCGTTTTCATTTCTTTAGAGTGGAATTGGGAGGTCATATGGTAATTCTATGTTTAATTTTTTGAGGAACAACCAAACTGCTTTCCACAGTGCCTTAGCACCATTTTACATTCCCATCAGCATTGTATAAGAATTCCAGTTTCTCCATATCCTTGCTAATGCTTCATCTTTCCTTTTTTCAAATAATAGCCATCTTAGTGGGTACAAAAGTAGTACCTAGTGGTTTTCATTTTCATTTCCCTAGTGGCTACTAATGTTAATCATCCTTTTAAATGTTTATTGGCTGTTTATATAGCCCCTTTGCATAAGTTGCTAATAAAGTCATTTATCCATTTTTTAACTGGGTTGTTTATCTTTTTTGTTTTTGAGTTGCATTATATATTCTGAATATCAACACTATTCAAATTTCTGAATTCCAACTATTCTCTTGCATTCTGTAACTTACCTTTTTACTTTCTTGAATGTCATTTGATGTACATAAGTTTTAAATTTTGGTAAAGTGCAGCTTATCCATTTTTTCTTTTGTTGCCTTCGTTTTTGTTATGTATCTTAAGAACCCATTGCTGAATAACAGGTCCTGAAGAGGTTTTCCTCTGATTACTTTTATACTTCTCTGGTTTTACCTCTTATATCTAGGTTACTAACCACTTTGAGTTTAACTTTTGAATACTGTGAGGTAAGGGGGCAATCTCATTTTCCTGTGTGTAGAAAACCAGTTTTCCCAGCACCAATTGTTAAAATACTATTCTTTCCTTATTGAGTGAACTTGGTGTTCTTGTCAGAATTCATTGATCTTAGATATGTGGGTTTATATATGGAATTTCAATTCTATTCTGTTGATCTGTGTGTCTCTCTTTATGCGAGTACCACATTATTTTGATTACTATGGCTTTGTAATAAGTTTTGAAATCAGAAAGTGTGTCCTCCAACGTTCTTTTTCAAGATTGTTTTGACTACTTGGAGCCCCTTGTCTTTACATATAAATTTGATGATTGGTTTTTCCATTTCTGCCAAAAAGGCTTCTGGAATTTTTTTGGGAATGGTACCTTGGGTATTGTTGGCATTGTAATAATGTTAAGTTTTCTAGTCATGATACAAGATGTATCTCAATAGATTGAAGGCATCTGCTGAATTCTTTAATTTCTTTTAGCAAATGTACAAGTCTTTTGCATTCTTGGTTAAATTTGTTCCCAGATACATCATTCATTTAGATGCAGTTGTAAATGGAATTGTTTTCTTTATTTCCTCTTCACATTGCTCATTGTTGGTATACAGGAAAAAACGGATTTTGTTGTATTAATCTTGTACCACATCACTTTGTTGAAATTTGTTCATTACCTCTAGTAGCTTGCTGGTAGGTTCTTAAGGCTTTTCTATATGTAGAATTATGCTATGTATCTGCAAATATAGTTTTACTACTTTTGAATTTTGTCATGGTCAGGTTCATGTGTCAGCTTGGCCATGTGTTACCTTTTTGTCTGCTTAGGCAAGTGCTGGCCTGTCTTTTGCTATGAGGACATTTCATAGAATTAAATCATGATCGTGTCCACTACACCCACAGCTGGTTCCATTTGTAATCAGCCAAGCGGAGTGTCTTCTTTAATGAGTGATTCTTAATCTGATCACTGGAAGCCTTTTAAGGAAGATTTAGAAGAGACAGATTCTCTTCTACTTTGGCTGGCTAGCCGCTCCTGTGGAGTTCATGCAGAGCCTCCATCGGAATTGTCAACTTCACAGCCTGTCCTACAGATTTTGGACTCTACGTTCCCACGGTTACATGAGACAATTTTATAAATTTTGTATTTACGAATATTTCCTGTTGATTCTGTTTCTCTAGAGAACCGTAACTAATACAACGTGGTACCAGGAATGGTTCTTAAGAAACAGAATCTTAAAAATGGGTTTTTATGAATGGTTTTCTACTCTGACTGAACTCAGAGGCACTGAGGACTCTGATGCCCATAATCAGAATGGCATTGTCAGTCTGTGGTGTGAGTTGGCAAAAGAGATAGTCAAAACATCGCCATTCAATTCTTCTAATGCTTCACTTGTATGAAGCCAGGCTCTGGGGGATAATGTTTTTGACACCTTTACAGAGTTTTGTGGAATTAGAAAGTATAGAGATATTGGCTGGTTGCTGTTAGATACACTGTATACATTAATGAGTGAAAGGGATGAGCTTAAGGCTTCAAACGAGAAGTTTAAGTGCCATCTGACAGATGTAGATGATTCTATGAGTGTCCTGAAGGAAAATCTTATTTCCTGTACCTGTAGACTTGAGATTTCCGAAATCAGACTCAGAATCTTATTGTTAGAGTAGCAACTTTACACTTTTAATTGATATCTCAGTCTTGGATGGTGTCTGCCGTTAAAGTGAGGGCATTGATTGAAAAGGAGTAGACCTTGAAAAATGGGATGGCAACATATGGATGGATAATGATGATGGTGGTGAGGTTAAAACCCTAGGTCATGATAGCACTGTAATAGTCTGCCCTGAGGACATAGTTGCCCCACCTCCAGCCTGCCTTGAGCAGTTGGTCACCATCTGAAGGAATTAGCTCTAGAGTGATTAATCCTGTTCAACCAGATGAAACTACAAATGAATGTTCTGAAGCAATTGCTTGAAAGAGACTTTTAATTCTTTTCATGACCCACCCTGACCACCCCTCATTTCTTCCAGACCTATAAGTGACTGAAGTCCCAACAGACCCCTAAAGGTGAGGTCCAAAGTATCACACATGAGGAGGTACATTATATTCCAAAAGAACTGTGTGAGTTTTCCAATTTATATAGACAGAAATCAGAGGAATATATGTAGCAATGGATTTTAAGGCTGTGGGATAATGGTGGGAGAAATATAAGGCTGGATCAGGCTGAATTTATTGATATGGACCCACTAAGCAGAGATTCTGCATTCAGTGTTATACCTTGAGGGGTTAGAAAAGGCATTAACAGTTTGTTTGGATGGTTGGCTGAAACGTGGATCAAAAGGTGGCCAACATTACCTGAGGTTGAAATGCCAAAACTGCCCTGGTATAAGGTAGATGAGGGGATCCAGAGGCTTAGGGAGATCAGAATGTTAGAGTGGATTTATCTTTCAAAGCCTGCTCTTTTACTCCGGGAATGTCCGGAGGATGCACCTTTTACCAGAACAGTGAGAAATAAATTTGTGAGACTAGTGCTGTGTTAGTTAGATTCAGTTGTCAACTTGGCCAGGTGACAATACCTAATCTTGTTGCTGCGGACATAAGCCAACGGTATGTGAACCTCATCTGTTGCCAATTACATCTGCAGTCAGCTAGGAGGCGTGTCTGCTGCAATGAGTGACGTTTGACTTAATTGGCTGGTGCTTAAATGAGAGATTGCAATGTGGCACAGCCTAAGCAGCTCGGCGTTCCTCATCTCAGCACTTGCAGCTCAGCCCAGGCCTTTGGACCAGGGAAAGTTGTTGGAACCCAGGGGCCTGGAGAGAAGACCAGCAGAGACCCTCCTGTGCCTTCCACGTAAGAAAGAACCTCAGTGAAAAGTGAGCTGCCTTTCCTCTGAAGAATCAACAAAATAAATCCCCTTTTATTAAAAGCCAATCTGTCTCTGGTGTGTTGCATTCCGGCAGCTAGCAAACTAGAACAAGTGCCATCATCACTGAAGAGCTCTGTAGTTGCACTTCTCTGTAGGTCAGATATTTTTGTGGGAACAGCTGTCACTGAGCTGGAATCCTTAAACACAGTGGGGATGATCAGATCCCTGGTTGGTAGAAGTCAGGTGGCAACACTTAATCACCAAAGACAGGGTGGATGTGGCTGTTATAATAGACAGCAAATTCAGAGCAGGGGTTAAAATAATCTGACTCGCAGAGATTTGTGGCAATGGCTAGTAAATTATGGAGTTCCTAGAAATAGAATAGAAGGACAGTCTACTTAATTTTTGTTTGAGCTGTATAAACAAAAGAGTTCTAGGTCGAGTGAACAGAAGTCTAACTTGAATTACAAGAATAGAATCACGGCCCCTTAATCAATTTCCAAACTTGAGACAGTTTACAGACCCAGAGACCCTTGAATGAAGTGGAGGCCAGGTCCCTTTGGGGTAGAGCTCTGTTACACTGCCACAAGTCTATACTGTTAATCTGCTTCCAAGCCTTTCCCAAGGAGACCGACGGCCTTTTACCAGGGTAACTGTGCACTGGGGAGAAGGAAATGATAAAATATTTCAGGCATTATTAGACACTGGTTCAGAAGTGACATTAATTCCAGGGAACCCAAAATGTCACTATGATCCACCAGTCAGAGTGGGAGCTTATGGAGGTCAAGTGATCAATGGAGTTTTAGCTCAGGTCCGTCTCACAGTGGGTCCAAGGGGCCCCAACCCATTTTGTAGTTATTTGCCTAGTTTCAGAATGCAAATTGAAATAGACATATTGAGAAACTAGCAGAATCCCCACATTGGCTCTTTAACTCATGCAGTGAGGGCTATTATGGTGGGAAAAGCCAAGTGGAAGCCATTAGAGCTGTCCCTACCTAGCAAAATAGTAAATCAGAAGCAATACTGGATTCCTGGAGGGATTACGGAGACTACTGCCACTCTTAAGGACTTGAAAATTGCAGGGGTGCTGATTCCCACCATATCTCCATTCAATTCTCCTATTTGGCCTGTGCAGAAAACAGATGGATCTTGGAGGATGACAGTGGATTATTGTAAGCTCAACCAGGTGGTAACTCCAATTGCAGCTACTGTTCCAGATTTGATATCATTGCTTGAGCAAATTAATACATCCCCTGGTACCTGGAATGCAGATACTGATCTCGCAAATGCTTTTCTCTCAATACCTGTTAGTAAGGACCACCAGAAACAGTTTGCTTTCAGCTGGCAAGGTCAGCAATATAACTTCACTGTCCTACCTCAGGGGTATATAAACTCTCCAGCCCTATGTCATAATCTTATCTGCAGGAACCTTGATCATTTCTCCCTCCCACAAGACATCACACTGGTCCATTATATTGATATTATGCTGATTGGGCCAAGTGAGCAAGATGTAGCAACTATTCTAGACTTACTGGTAAGGCGTTTGCGTGTCAGAGGATGGGAGATAAATCCAACAAAAATACACAGGCCTTCCACCTCAGTGACATTTCTAGGTGTCCAGTAGTGTGGAGCAAGTCAAGATATTCCTTCTAAGGTGAAGAATAAGTTGCTGCATCTGGCCCCTCCTACAACCAAAAAAGAGGCACAATTCCTAGTTGGTCTGTTTGGATTTTGGCAACAACATAATCCTCATTTGGGTGTGCTACTCTGGCCAATTTATCAAATAACCAGAAAAGCTGCTAATTTTGAGTGGGGACCTGAACAAGAGGAGGCTCTGCGAACAGGTCCAGGCTGCTGTACAAGCTGCTCTGCCACTTGGATCATATAATCCAGTGGATCCAATGGTGTTGGAAGTGTCAGTGGCAAATAGAGATGCTGTCTGGAGCCTTTGCACGCGCCTATGGGAGAATCACAATGCAGACCCCTAGGATTTTGGAGCAAAGCCTTATCATCTGCTGCAAATAACTGCTCTCCTTTTGAGCAACAGCTTTTGGCCTGCTACTGGGCCTTAGTAGAGACTGAATGCTTAACCTTGGGCCACCAAGTTACCATGAGACCTGAGTTGCCTGTCATGACCTGGATATTGTCTGACCCACCAAGCCATAAAGTTGGGCATGCACAGCAGCACTCCATCATAAAATGGAAGTGGTATATACAAGATATGACCAGAGCAGGTCCTGAAGGCACATGTGAATTACCTGAAGAAGTGGCCCAAATGCCCATGGTTCCCTCTCCTGCCACATTACCTTCTCTTCCCCAGACCAGAGCTGTGGCCTCTTGGGGAGTTCCTTACAGTGAATTGACTAAGGAAGAGAAAACTCGGGCCTGGTTTATAGATGATTCAGCACCATATGCAGGTACCACCTGAAAGTGGACAGCTGCAACACTACAACCCCTTTCTGGGGTGTCCTTGAAGGACAGTGGTGAGGGGAAATCCTCCCAGTGGGCAGAATTTTGAGCAGTGCACTTGGTTGTTCATTTTGCTTGGAAGAACTGGCCAGAGGTGTGTTTGTTTACTGACTCATGGGCTGTTGTTGCTAATTGTTTGGTTGGATGGTCAGGGACTTGGAAAGAAAATAATTGGAAAATTGGTGACAGAGGTCTGGGAAGAGGTATGCGGATAGACCTTTCTGAGTTGGCTATAAAAACATGAAGATATTTGTGTCCCATGTGAATGTGCACCAGAGGATGCCTTCAGCAGAGGAAGGTTTTAATAATCGAGTGGATAAGATGACCCGTTCTGTGGATACCAGTCAGCCTCTTTCCCCAGCAACTCTTGTCATTGCCCAATGGGCTCATGAACAAAGTGGTCATGATGGTAGGAATAGAGATTATGCATGGGCTCAGCAACAAGGACTTCCTCTCAACAAGGCTGACCTGGCTAAGCCACTGCTGAGTACCCAGTCTGCCAGCAGCAAAGATCCACACTCAGCCCTGATATGGCACCATTCCCTGAGGTGATCAGCCAGCTACATGGTGGCAGGTTGATTTCATTGGAACACTCCCTTCATGGAAGGAGCAGCAGTTTGTTCTAACTGGAATAGACACATACTCTGAATATGGGTTTGTTTTCCCTGCACACAATGCTGCCAAAACTACCATCCGTGGGCTTACAGAATGCCTTATCTATCGTCATGGTATTCCACACAGCATTGCTTCTGATCAGGGAACACACTTCACAGCAGGTTTGGGAATGGGCACATGTTCATGGAATTATCTGGTCTTACCATGTTCCCCATCATCCAGCAGCAGCTGGATTGATAGAAAGGCTGAATGACCTTTTGAAAACTCAATTATGTTTCCAATTAGGTGGCAATACCTTGAAGAGCTCAGATAATGTTCTCCAGGAAGCTGAGTGTGCTCTGAATCAGCATCCACTGTATGGTGCTGTTTCTCCCATAGCCAGGATCCATGGGTCCAGGAACCAAGTGGTGGAAATGGGAGTGACACCACTCACTATTACCCCTAGTGATCCACTAGGAAAATTTTTGCTTCCTGTCCGCACAAGCCTGAGCTCTGCTGATCTACAGGTTTTAGTTCCAAAAGGGGGAGTGCTTCCACCAAGAGAAGCAACAATGATTCCACTGAATTGGAATCTAAGACTGCTACCTGGTCACTTTGGGCTGCTCATGCCTCTGGATCAACAAGCCATGAGGGGATTACATTACTGGCTAAGGTGATTGACCCTGACTATCGGGGGAAA
This sequence comes from Tamandua tetradactyla, assembly GCF_023851605.1. NCBI lineage: Eukaryota > Metazoa > Chordata > Mammalia > Pilosa > Myrmecophagidae > Tamandua > Tamandua tetradactyla. The sequence continues at coordinate 92,670,259 of NC_135333.1, read as the reverse complement.
ATAGGGCTGTAGTTTCACAGTGGAGGTAAGGAAGAGTTTTTCTGGAATAGAGGGGACCCACTAAGGCGTCTTTTAGTATTACCATGCCCTGTCATTAAAATGAATGGAAAACTGCAACAACAATCCTGACTTGACTACCAATGGCTCTGAAACTACTGGGATGAAGGTTTGGGTCACCCCATGAGTCAAAGAACCACAGTGAGCTGAAGTAAAGGGAACATGGAATGGGTAGTGGAAGAAGGTAAACTACTACCACATGATCAGTTACAGAAAAGAGGACTGTAATGCTGTTTTGTTCCTGTTATACTATTTAAGTTATAAGAGATCAAGTTTAAGAATGAATATTGAGATGCTCAACTTCCCTGGCCATTAGAGAAATGCAAATCAAAACCACAATGAGATATCATCTCACACCTACCAGAATGGCCATTATCAACAAAACAGAAAATGACAAGTGCTGGAGAGGATATGGAGAAAGAGGCACACTGATCCACTGTTGGTGGGAATGTCAAATGGTGCAACCGCTGTGGAAGGCAGTTTGGTGGTTCCTCAAAAAGTTGAATATAGAATTGCCATATGACCTGGCAATACCATTGCTAGGTATCTACTCAAAGGACATAAGGGCAAAGACACAAACAGACATTTGTACACCAATGTTTATAGCAGCATTATTTACAATTGCAAAGAGATGGAAACAGCCAAAATGTCCATCAACAGACGAGTGGCTAAACAAACTGTGGTATATACATATGATGGAATATTATGCAACTTTAACACAGAATAAAGTTATGAAGTATGTAACAACAAGGATGGACCTTTAGGACATTATGCTGAGTGAGATTAGCCAGAAACAAAAGGACCAATACTGTATGGTCTCACTGATATGAACTGACATTAGTGAATAAACTTGGAATATTTCGTTGGTAATAGAGACCATCAGGAGATAGAAATAGGGTAAGACATTGGGTAATTGTAGCTGAAGGGATACAGACTGTGCAGCAGGACTGAATGTAAAAACCCAGAAATGGACAGCACAATACTACCTAACTGTAATATAATTTTGTTAAAGCACTGAATGAAGCTCATGTGAGAATGATAGAGGGAGAAGGACTGGGGGCATAAATGAAATCAGAAAGAAAGAAAGATGTTAAAGATTGAAATGGTATAATCTAGGAATGCCTAGAGTGTATAATAATAGAGACTAAATGTACAAATTTTAAAAATGTTCTTGCGTGAGGAAGAACAAAGGAATGTCATTACTGCAGGGTGCTGAAAATAGATGATAATTAATACTTTAAAATGTCACCTTATATGTGAGACTAAAGCAAAAAATGTTTATTTGTTACAAAATTTATATTTTGACTAGTGCATTTTCTAATGTAACTTATGTAGATAGTTTGATTGAACACCATAAGTACTTGGAATCTCAGGTAGGACATGAGATTTTGTTGGTTTGCCCAGAGTGGTGCCCTGATGAATCCCAGAGTGATTCGATCAGTGAGTGGAAAAGTATTTGCAAGCCCCCTTTGGGGAATGGAGAGAATGGGAAGAAATTCAGCTTCCCCAAGTTGAATTCTTGATATTCTCACAAGCAGTGTGGACAACCAAAGCTATAGGCTGAGCCCCCAGTCTTGGGGTTTGTTCATATGAAACTTAACCCCACAAAGGATAGGTCAAGTCTACTTAAAATTTAGACCTAAGAGTCACCCCCAAGAGAGCCTCTTTTATTGCTCAGATGTGGCCTCTCTCTCCAGCCAACACAACAAGCAGTCTCACCACCCTCCCCCTGTCTACGTGGGACATGACTCCCAGGGGTGTGGACCTTCCTGGCAACATGGGACAGAAATCCTAGAATGAGCTGAGACTCAGCATCAAGGGATTGAGAAAAACCCTAGAATGAGCTGGGACTTAGCATCAAGGGATTGAGAAAACCTTCTCGACCAAAAGGGGAAAGAGTGAAATGAGACAAAGTGTCAATGGCTGAGAGATTCCAAACAGAGTCGAGAGGTTATCCTGGAGGTTATTCTTATGCATTGAGTAAATATCACCTTGTTATTCAAGATGTAAAGGAGAGGCTGGAGGGAACTGCCTGAAAATGTAGAGCTGTGTTCCAGTAGCCATGTTTCTTGAAGATGATTGAATAATGATATAGCTTTCACAATGTGACTGTGTGATTGTGAAAACCTGGTATCTGATGCTCCTTTTATCTATTTTGTCAACAGATGAGTAGAATATATGGAGTAAAAATGAATAGGGGGAACAAATGTTAAAATAAATTTAGTTTGAAATTCTAGTGATCAGTGAAAGCGAAGGGGTAAGGGGTATGGTAGGTATAATTTTTTTTTTCTGTTTTCGTTTTATTTTTCTATTGTCTTTTTATTTCTTTTTCTGAATGGATGCAAATGTTTTAAGAAGTGATGAATATGCAACTAAGTGATGATATTGTGAATTACTGATTATCTTTGTTAATTTTTATTTCATTTGTTAATTTTTTAAATTAATAAATAAATTTAAAAAAAAAAAGAATGAGTATTACCTAAGGACTTGCACCCTATTCTATAGGAGAAATTTAATATGTTTCTGGTTATATGTAGGACAGTTGAATATTGTTAGGTGACAAAAAAAAAATGCGTCTTATTGTTTTCCATTTAGAATTTAGGTATGGTTTCAGGTGATGTGTATAGCTGCCAAGCTGGCAAGTAGTGGACTTTCATGGTCAGGTTCATGTGTCAACTTGGCCAAGGGGTGGTACCTGTTTGATTGGACAAGTACTGGCCTGTCTTTTGCTATGAGGACATTTCATAGAATTAAATCATGATCACTTCAACCACATCCATATCTGATTCCATTTGTAATCATCCAAGGTGAGTGCCCTATTTAATGAGTGGTGACTTAACCTAATCACTGCAAGCCTTTTAAAGAGGATTCAGAGGAGACAGGTTCTCTTCCTGCTTAGGCTGTCAAGCCTGTCCTGTAGAGTTCATGCAGACTCTCCATCGGAATTCTGTTTCACAGCTTGCCCTACAGATTTTGGACCCTGCGTTCCCATGTTTATATGAGACACTTTTATGAATTTTATATTTACGAATATTTCCAGTTGATTCTGTTTCTCTAGAGAACCTTAACTAATACAGATTTGAATGCCTTCTATTTCTTTCTCTTGTTTAATTGCTCTGGCTAGAACTTCCAGTACAATGTTGAATAACAGTGGTAACAGTGAACATCTTTGTCTTATTCCCAATCTTATGGAGAAAACTTTCTGTTTTTCACAACTGAGTATGATTTAGGTTATTTTTCATAAATGGTCTTTATCATTTGGAGGAAGTTCCTTCTGTTTCTACTTTTCTGAGTGTTTGTATCATGAAGGGGTGCCAGGATTTTGTCATTTGGCTTTTAGTCCTTGAATTGAGATGATCATGCATCTTTTCTCCCTTTATTTTATTAATATAGTGTATTATATTGACTTATTTTCTTATGTTGAATAACTTTGCATCCCTGGGACAAATTCCACTTGATTGTGGTATACAGTCTTCTCACTGTGCTTTTAGAAATAGTTCGTTATTATTGTATTGAGCATTTTTCCATCTTTATTATTAAGGGATGCTCGTCTATTGTTTTCTTGTGGTGTCTTTATCTGTCTTTGGTATCAAGTTAATGCTGGCCTCACAGAATGTGTTAGGAAGTGTTTTCTCCTCTTCAGTTCTTTGGAAGAGTTTGAAAACTATTTGCATTATATTTTATTGTCCTCTAAATGTTTGGTAGAGTTCACCAGTGAAGTCAGGTGGTTTTGAACTTTGCTTTATTGGGAAGTTTTGATTACTGATTCAATTTCTTGTTATTATTTCTTCTTGAGTCATTTAAGGCGATTTGTATGTTTCTAAGAATTTATCTATCTCATCTAGGTTATCTAATTTGTTGCCGTACTCATGCATATTCTTTCATGTTCCACACCTGAGTTATTGAAATTCTTGGTCTGCTCATGTTTCTTCTTCTGCTTTCTTTATCTTGATGTTAAATCTTTTTTTCCCTTCATTAATGTATTGTCATTTTGGTGGAGTTTGTAATTTACGAAATTTATCTAGAGAAGTTAAGTTTTAAGTCTCTAAAGCAAATGATTTACGGGTTCAATTCCTGGTGCCTGCCCATGTAAAAAATATATATATATTTATATATATAGCAAATGGCTTATTGTTTCCTGGACGCTCATTTCATTGAAGAAATTTCTTGCCTTTGGAACCTGACAGAGCTGGGTTTGTATCTTGACCTTTCTGTCTGTGATGTGGTTAAGATTTTAAACTGAGTTCCTGTTTCATTATATTCAAATAGGGGAGAAAAATAAAAAATTAACAAAGCTGTTTGAAGTTTGAGGTAATGAATTAAGTAGCATAGTACCTATTGCTAAGTAAGTACTCAGTAGTTCCTTCACAGCCTTGTCCTAAGCACTATACCTAAGCAGCTTGGGGAATTCAGGGGAAAGTCTGCAGTCTTTATTGTCATTATTTTACTTACAATATAACCAGGGATCAGGTTCAAGTCTTGTATATTGCAATGGTATACTGTGCAGATGTTAGCATTCTCTCTACATGCTGTGATGTGAAAATGGTTGGAAAGTATGTTACAGACAACTTCAGCAGGAAGAATAATCAAAGCAAACATCAGAATGATGGGGGAAATTAAATTTGGACTATGCAGATATATAGAATTTAGGTAGACCTGAGGATCATAGTTATAGGAAGGCAGCGTTTAGGTTGTTATAATCACAGAGGTAGAACTGTTTGGTAGTATGAAGGAATCTTCCAGTTTGATTGGAGAACAAAGGTTAGTTGAGAGAATAGTGGGTTATGATATCATTGTGTAGAACAATACTTTAAAAAGTAGAAGTCATATACTCTGATATATATTGGCTTTTTCTTACAAAATTGAGTTGTATGTATTGCCACAAACCATGAGAAGCTTGCACATTTCTCTGATTCTATAAGCACAGTCTGAATTTGAGTTGATATGAATGGTGCCTGGATAAAATTTCTTGACATCTTTGTGATTAATTTATTTGAAAATTACAGCAACATTAAGTACTTTCAAACTTCTTTTAAAAATTGTCCATTTCATCATGGTATTTTTCCAGCAAGAATATGGACCTTGGATGCTTGGGTATTATACTTAAAGCTATAGATCTATTTTTCAATTTTCTTTTCTTTTTCTTAAAGACTTTTGGGTTTCATGCTAGCATCATTTAGATGGTTTTAAGTCCTGAGACATCATTTTGTTTCTATGATAGATTTCTTACTTGGATCTATTCCTAAAAATATAGAGCACTGTAATAGGATAATATTTGTAATTAGTAAAATTCCTTTATGCTATTTTTGAATAAAATACAGTTTAAGTGTTTTGACTTCCGAAAGATAAATGTAAATGCTGAATACTTATTTTTAAGGACACCAAATTTGTGTTTCTTGTTGAAAGAAAAATTCTTTAAAAATGTTATATAAAACCAAGGTAATTTGATAATGCTAGTGATTATGTTTTCCTTCATTTCAGGCAATATTTGATCTTTCACCACAACAAAAAGAATGGCAGAGGTAATAAGTAAGCAGAGTATTGTGGTCCATAAAAAATATCTTGTGGAAGGACTTGGTCTTTTATCTGTTGTAAACTATTCATAGATTAATACATTTCTCTGGGCATTTCTTTGGGTGGAATATTAGCAGAATATAGTACGTTGCAGTTTCAAAAATCATAGCAGATCTTAGGAAATTCATGCATAATTTTCTTTTTTGTGTGTTTGGGTCATAAATTAATTTTAGTTTTTTAAAAATATATTTAGTTTAAATTTTAATTATAAAAATAATATGATTATTATTAAACATTGTATTTGAATAGGAAGGATTTAATGAAAATGCAAAAGTCTGCTCTTCATTTCCTAAATCTAGTGTCATTGTGTGACTAATAACCAGAGTTAAGTTTCTTGTATAGCCATATTAAAATTTTCTCTGCTTGTAAAATTTTCTGTATGTTTGTAGCTACACTTAAACACCTGTTTCCTAATAACCAAATGGATCATTCTGTACATTTGTTCTCTAACTTGCATTTTTGTGCCTAACCTGATATCTTTCTTTTTCAGTACATAAAAAGTCCATTCTGGGTACAGACTGTAGTTTATTTAGTTGCATTCTTAGCAATTGGCATATAAACTGCTACTGGGATTTTCATGTTATAAGCGATGTCATAGAACATCCTTGAATCTATTTCTTTGTGTAATTTGTGTAAATATATTTTTTTAAAGAAAATTTCTGGAAATGGAATTTCTATTTCAAACTATATTTAAGTCAGTTTTGTTAGTGCCATGTATCCTTTCAAATTATTGTTTCACTTTTATTACGAAATTGTATGACAGTGTTTCTGTACAACCTCACCAAGATAGGAATATAACCAGCCTTTTTTTTTAATGTTTGTTAATTTGATGGGTGAAAAATGTTATTTCATTTGTTTTAATTATCATTTCTTTATGAATCAATTAAAAATCTTCCTGTATTGTTTTTTCCCCATTTGTGTTTCCTTTTCTGTGAAACTTTTCATGTGGTTTTCCTATTTTACGTGCTTGTTGATCATTTTCTTAATTTTTAAGAGCTATTTGTAAATTAAGGAAATGAGCCTTTATGGTATTATATGTGTTTTTCCTCCTATATATTACAACTTTTTTTTTTTTTCTTTTTGGCTTCCTGGCATTGTCTTGTTCTTAGAAAGGCTTTACTCACTTTAAGATTATTATTTTTTAAAAAAAGTCACCCATTTTTTCTCCTGGTCTCTAAATACATTTCAAAGGTCTGTCTCTATTTTAATTTGACTTGACCAGTTTGGAAGATTTTAGTATGACGTTAAAATTGAATATAGTTGAACAAGAGCACTGAATACTAGGTGTACTCTAGGCTTTTAATTCTTTTAGTAGAAGGTCATCTAGAGATGAAATACTTTAATATAGAAATAATACAGTATTATTTCTTATTTCATTTGCAGTTTTTTTTAAGGGTTCAAGACTAGCAATTTGTAGGAGCAAAAATTGTTTTTACTATTAAAATGATAGGCATTTCGGGCAGGCCACTGTGGCTCAGCAAGCAGATTTCTCTCCTGCCATGCCAGAGACCCAGGTTCGATTCCCAGTGTCTTCCCATGCAAAAAAAAGTGATAGATGTTTCCCATCATCATAAAGTTTTCTATGTATCTGTATATATGGAATATTAGCTTGGGTATTTGTTGATATAGTTGAGGCAAAAGTTATCTGCACGTATAGTTTAGTGCCATCAGACTCTGTGCTCTGCCCAGCAATGAAAGTTGAATTTTAGAAAGAAAAGGCACACAAAATTAGAGAGCTCACAAATTTTGCTATCATTGCATCAAAATATTTCACACCTTTAGAAGTATAAGTCTATAAAGATGGGATCTGGTTTCTTGGAAGCATCTTACATTTTCATGTACTGTTTCTGAACAAATATTCTGAAGTAGTTCTTGAATGTCCCAGGGTCACCCAAGGCCAGACATGTTTCTGACTGTGTGCAACACAATGCTTTTTACCTTTACAAGTTGCTAAAATAGATTTAAATTTTCTCTCCATTGTTGTTCTGCTATCATAAAATATTGAAGATCCCAGTTGGTCTTTCTTTTTCTTTAATAATAAATCTGTTCCTCTGAACATAGCCTTTATAGTTTCTGTTTTTCATTTCTAAATTTAAGATTTACTTTGAAATGAATTTATAAAATAAAAATAACTTGTTATTTTGAATAAGCCTGTCTTAGCTATCTTCTAAATGGATGGTGCTTAAGTAGTTTATCTCTCACATGCAGTTCTAAAAAGTGTTTGTTTAATTATTACAAGGGGTGTGAAGTATGATCAGATTTACATTTGTTTTCATTTTTTACATGTTTATAATTTTTATGCTTGCTGAGTTAGAACTTTTCTGCAGATGACTGGGCATGTTAATTATTTTAAGATATAGATTTAAAATAGGTAAGATCAGACTGCAATTAAAGTTACACCGTGATTGTTATGTATGATGGGATACAGGAAACAACATGTCCCAATGATGGTAGAAGTGTTGGAAAGAGGAAACACTTTTATTCTTGGGTTTTTGTTTGTTTGTTTGTAATTAATAATTTCATAAGTCACTATGAAAATAAGAATTTTGTAAAAAAAAAAAGTCTTCAAGCAACTGGTTCTTTGTGTACTGTACGTATTTTAAAATAAAAGTCTAATATTGGTTCTCAAATGTATACTTTGTTCTCTATAATTTTATGCTTTATTATTTTCAAAAATTATAAGTAGAGGATAATATTTTAAGATGGAATTGTCTTAGAGTAAGTTTTTAGCTTTCTTAGAAAAGAGGACCACTAGTAATATTGAATGACTCTGTGGCCTGATTTGTAATGAGATAGGTGCGTTTGGTATGGGTTATACCCCAATAATCTTTCACTTCAAATCCATTGTATAGCCCCTTATTTGTTTTATTCTTTTTACTTCTAATACTTAATTTATGCCTTAGAGAAATTAAGAGTTTTCTAAATGCTGGTTGTACACATGAATGATGTATTAAGATGTCCAGTTGTGTAGAACCTCCTTGTTAATGAGTCATTATTGATGGGATCAGACAGGCTCATGAAGCCCAGCTCTTAGATCTCTAGCCACCATATCTCCCTTTCCCTACTTTCAAGAAAATTATCAAAGAAAACTCAGTACTTTGTTTTAGAAAGATTGGTAATCCCTATAATAATTAATGTATGACTTAGCCAAATCTGCTTACCATTGTTATTTTTTAATGATTGGCTTTCTTTGCATGCCTTACTATACTTCCTAAACTGTGGTTTTTTTGGTTGTATTTAGGATGCTGCAGCTGATTCAGAGTAGGCTCCAAGAAGAGCATTCTCTTCAAGATGTGATATTTAAAAGTGCTTTTAAAAGTCCACCAACAGCACTTCCACCAAGGTGAGATGCATATTTTGGTCCTTTGGTTAGATCTGAAGAACATGGACTTTAGATTTGTGTAAATGTAATAGATAAGTAATAATTATGTAAATGTTTCCATTTTCTAGTTGTGATTTTTATAAATGTATAGTTTTCAGTTTTCAGGAAACTGTTCTTCTCTTTTCACAGTTACGAACATTACCTAAAAATTGATCTAGAGGAATTTTTTTCCCCCTCTATGAGATTTTCTTCATAAAATAATGACTATAATTGATCATGCTTTAAATAATCTTCATATATCTGGTTGTAACAGGGAGGATGACTCATCACAGCCTCCAGATGCATGCAGAATTCGTGGTCACCTATATGTTAATAAAGTAGCAGGGAATTTTCACGTAACTGTGGGCAAGTATGTTCTTTTCATTTACTGAAAATATTTTATCTAATGTGGGAGCTTATTTAAGAGTAAATTCTTCATCAATTAGGTAGTATATAGTCAACTACTAAAGGATTGCTTAAAATGTGTGTATACTTTTCATGTCATGAGATATTTATGTTTCTGGATTGAATCTCAGAATAGAAGAGACTACTAACTTAAAAACTATTTCGAAGTAAAGTAAAACAGTCATATCATAATTTATATATTAAAGTAAATGAACTGTGGATGAATCTTAAATAAAATTTTCTAATTACTAAGTTTTAATAGCCACAAAGCTCTTACCTAAACATTGTATTAATTTATTCATTCTTTTGATAGGGTATTAGGTTTTTGGTTTGTTTTACTTTTTGGTTTTCATCATCGAAATGTAATCCCTGAATAATTCCAGTCAAGTATTTTAATGTAATTAGAAATTAGCAGTATCTGGACTAAAGTTCAATTAGTTAAATGTTAAGTAAAAATATTAGAGTACCTTCCTTCATGAGCAACAACCAGTACAGAAACTGTCGTATAATAAACCTTTGGCAAATCTCTGAATGCGTGAACAGATTCCTTCCTTCCTTATTCTGTCTTCCTCACTGTCTTCTCCTCTCCCTCCCTTCTATCTTCCTTTATTGTATAGCTGAACAGTTCTGTATTATAAAGAACATTTTTTGAGTACTTGCTGTGTGCAAAGTGCCATGCTAGATACCAAGGATGAAACAGTAAAAAAAGGAAAAAAGGCTTTGCGCTTCTTTTACCTACGTTCTATGGGATAATCCAAACTTTAAATAGTTAATTATACTACTGCGTATTTAATTATAGTTGCATTAAGTATGGTTGATGAAAGACTGTATCAGAGTATTTGACCTACTGTGCAAGTCAGGGGAGACTTTATTAAGGAAAACCTTTGAACACTAATGGATTGTTTGGATTTTTTTTTACTTTTCATTGAAGTAACATATACAACTCAGGGTTTCCATTTTATTCACTTCCAAGTGTAAAATTTAGTGGTGTTAATTGCATTCACAATATTAAGCTAACATTACCAATATCGATTACCCAAACTTTTTCCTTACCTCAAACAGAAACTGTACCCACTGTTTCTTCATTTGCCCCCATTCCCTGGGCTCTGATAAGCTATAATTCACTCCCTTTCCCTATGAATGATGATTAGGAATTTAGTATATAAAGGAAGAGAAGGACATTCCAGGCTGAGGGAAAGTCCATAAAGCAGGGAAGAGCATGGATGGAGATTTTTTTGTTGTTGTTTTTTGTTTTTTGTTTTTTAATATAGAGCTAGAACTAAACATATGTGAAAGTGACTTCAGTGTTTACAATTATCAGATCAAACATTTATCTTTTTATCTCTCTCCTTAAAATGCCGTGTTTTGTTAATGTTACAGGGAGCCTTGGAGTTTCATTGCCTGAAAGAAATTTAGAAGATTTTCTTGTACTTTTGCATGCAAACGATATAGTAGTCCAAGACTAAATGAAAGAGGGAAACTTTGACAAACACCATGAGTCTCTAAGTTATGACTCTAAGTTTTTTTGGTCTTGTACCATCTCATATCATGATGGTAACTCATAACACCAGTAAGAGAGGCAGAATAGAAAAGCATTTGGTATATATTTTATCCTTATCATTTCAGAGACATTGTATAAATCCACCTTAATTTTTTGGTTATAGATTTGTTAAGTTCAATATTATGATTTCCTCTTTAACCCATTCATTAAGAGTATGAGGTTTAATTTCCACATATGTGAATTTTCCATTTCTCCCTCTATTACTGATTTTAACTTCATTCCATTGTGGTCAGATAAAATAAATTGTATGTTTCAGTATCTTTGTATTTATTGAGACTTATTTTGTGACGTAAGGGTTGATCTATTCTGGAGAATGATTCCTGTACCCTTGAGAAGAATATATATTCTGTTGCCCTTGGGTGAAGTGTTCCATTTATGTTCATTAGGCCTAGTTGGTTTATAGTATTATTCATGTCTTCTTTTTCCTTATTGATCTTCTGTCTAGCTATTTTTTTTTCTTTGGTATAGAAGTTGTGGGTTTATAGGACAATCGTGAATAAAATACAGGATTCCCATGCATCACCCTATTATTAACACCTTGCATTGGTCTGGAGCATTTGTTACAACTGATGAAAACACATTTTTATAATTGTATTAATAATTATAGTCCATGGTTTAACCCAGCGTTCCTGTTTGTGTAATGTCGTTTATTTTATTCTTATTTTCTTATTTGATAGAAAGACAGGCTCATTCAGCACTTTGTAAGGCCATTTTACAAATTGCTTCTTCTAGATTATAAAAAGTCATAGCCAAATATCTTGGCTGGGTTTCTAAATTGCACATTCAGGTTGCTGTAACAGAAATAGAAATAGCCATACCTAACATTCTGGGAGATGCCTCAACAAAGACATGTGAAAACTAGTCTGTTTAAAACCTGCTAGCTTTTAAATGCCTACAAATGATACTAAAGGCAAATCCCAGAAGCCTGCTGTGCTGGTTTGAAAGGATGTATGTCCCCTAGAAAAGCCATGTTTTAATCTAAATCCCATTTCATAAAGGCAGAATAATCCCTATTCAATACTATATGTTTGAAGCTATAATCAGATCATCTCCCTGGAGATATGATTAAATCAAGAGTGATTGTTAAGATGGATTAGGTGATATGTCTTCATCCATTTGGGTGGGTCATGATAAGCTTCTGGAGTCCTATAAAAGAGGAAACATTTTGGAGAAAGGAGATTCAGAGAGAACAGAGAGTGCTGCAGCACCATGAAGCAGAGAGTCCATCAGCCAGCGCCTTGGAGGTGAAGAAGGAAAACGCCTCCCGGGGAGCTTCATGAAACAGGAAGCCAGGAGAGAAAGCTGGCAGATGCTCACCATGTGCCCTTCCAGACGAGAGAGAAGCCCTGACTGTGTTTGCCATGTGCCTTCTCACTTGAGAGAGAAACCCTGAACTTCAATGACCTTTTTGAACCAAGGTATCTTTCCCTGGATGCCTTTGATTGGACATATCTATAGACTTATTTTAATTGGGACATTTTCTTGGCCTTAGAACTGTAAATTAGAAACTTATTAAATAACCCCTTTTTAAAAGCCATTCTGTTTCTGGTATATTGCATTCCGGCAGCTAGTAAACTAGAACACCTACTATTGATATTAAGTGAACTTTATTCAGAAAGGCCAATTTTAATGAATCTAAACTCCATCCCTTAAATCTGCTCTGTAGAGACTCAGAGAAATGACTTCCCCCTTCTTTTTCTATTCAATTGGTTTTCTCAAACACAAATGCAAGTCTTCTTGGGACCCTGGCACTGACGGGCCTAATATAGCCTCACCCAGTTTCATCATCTGGCTTCTTGAAAGGGCTTTTTGGTTAAAGAAGAGGCAACTAATTTAGTTGTTTTTTGTTCTCATCAAACTTACTACTTGGAAAAAAGTCTTTTTGTTAAAAAATGAACAAACAAAACAACTGTCAGATAGGCATACTTGTTCCTGTGACCCTCTGTTCTGTTTGGCTTCACTGTCAACTTGGCCAGATGGTAGTGCAAGCACACTGGCCAGACCATAACTCTAAGGACATTCTATGGCAGGATAGTAAACCAGAAGGCTGGTTTTATTAAATCATCAGCATGTTGATTGCATCCATGGCTGATTACATCTGCAGTTGGCCAAGGGGAATATCTCTTGCAATTAGTAATGTTATAATCTAATCAGCTGAAGGCTTTTAGATTTATCTGACTAAAGGTGAAATCAGAAGAGATAATCTTCAGCCAGCCTGCCTCTCCGGGGGATTCATTAAGACCTTCCTTGGAGCTGTCAGCTTGCATCCTGCCCTATGGAATTTGGACTTGTGCATTCTCACAATTGCGTGAGACACTTTTATAAAATCTCATATTTACAGACACCTCCTGTTACTTCCCTAGATATCCCTGACTAATACAATTGGGAACCAGGAGTGGTTCTTGAGAAACAGAATCTTTAAAATGCATTTTTGCTATTGACCTTCTACTCTGGTTAGACTCAGAGGCACTAATGACCCTGTTTCTAATAGTCAAGATAGCACTGACAGTCCATGGTGTGAGTTGGCAATAGAGATAGGCAAAATACAGCCATTTGAATTTGCTAATTGTACACTTATAGAGGCAAGGCTCTGGATGACTGTTTTTGATACCTTAACAGAGTTCTGTGGAATTAAGAGGTATAGATGCAAATAGAGATACCGTCTGGAGCCTTTGGCAGGTGCCTGTGGGAGAATCACAATGCAGGCCCTTAGGATTTTGGAGTAAAGCCTGATCGCCCTCTCTGCAGGTAACAACTCTTCTTTTGAAGAACAGCTTTTGCCCTGCTGCTGGGCCTTAGTAGAGACTGAATGCTTAACCATGGGCCCCAAGTTACTATGAAACCTGATTTCTTATCGTGAACTGAATGTTGTCTGACCCACCAAGCCATAAAGTTAGGCATACACAGCAGCTTACCATCATAAAATGGAAATGGTATATTCCCAATAGGGCTTGACCACTGCCCTCCCCCCTGTGATTCCCGGGGTGTAAATCTCCCTGGCAATGAAGAACATGACTCCTGGGATGAGCTGGGACTCAGCATCAAGAGTTGAGAAGGCCTTCTTGACCAAATAGGGGAAGAGGGAAATGAGACAAAGTAAAGTTTCAGTGGCTGAGATTTCAAATGGAGTTGAGAGGTTATCCTAAGGGTTATTCCTATGCATTATATAGATATCCCTTTTTAGTTTATGGTATATTGGAGTGGCTAGAGGGAAGTACTTGAGACTTAATTGTGTTCCAGTAGCCTTGATTCTTGAAGATGATTGTTAAAAAAAGATTGATTAAAAAAAAGATTGATTGTAAAAAAAAATTGATAAAAAAATTTAACTTTTACATTGTGACCCCGTGATTGTGAAAACCTTGTGCCTTATGTTCCTTTTATCTAGGATATGGACAGATGTGAAAAAAAAATAAAGATAAAAAATAAATAATGGCAGGGGGTAAAGTGTTAAAAATTGGATAGATTGAAATACTAGTGGTCAGTGAGAGGGAAGGGTAAGGGTTGTAGAATGTATGAGTTTTTTCTTTTTTCTTTCTTTTTCTGGAGTGAGGCAAATGTTCTAAAAATGATCATGGTGATGAATGCACTATTATGTGATGATATTGTGAATCATTGATTGTATGAACTGTATGTGTGTGAAGATTTCTCAGTAAAAATATGAAAGAAAAAAAAAAGGATTTGAGCAGGTCAAGTAAGTTACATAAGGAAGTGGTCCAAATGTCCATGGCCTCCAGTCCTGCCACATTACCTTCTCTTTCACAGCCCAGAGCTTTGGGCTCTTGGGGAGTTCCTTATTTGAGGAAGAAAAAACTTGGGCCTGGTTCCACAGATGTTTCTGCATGATAATGCAGGTACCACCCTAAAGTGGACAGCTGCAGCACTGCAGCCCCTTTCTGGGTTGAGCAGAGTACCTGCTTGGCCAGAGGTGCATTTGTATCATGGTTTGGCTGGATATTAATGGAAGGAGCATCATTTAAGAAAAAGAAATAAAAAGAAAAAAATCATACATACCGTATCTCTTATCCCTCCGTTTCATTAACCACTGGTATTTCCATCTGCCTAATTTATTTTAACCTTTGTCCCCCCTATTATTTGTTAATTTTTTATCTATATTATTTACTCATCTGTCTGTACCCTAGATAAAAGGAGCATCAGACACAAGATTTTCACAGTCACATGGTCAAAAGCTATATCATTATACAGTTATCTTCAAGAATCAAGGCCACTGGAACACAGTTCAACAGTTTCAGGTACTTCCCTCTAGCCACTCCAATATGCCATAAACTAAAAAAGAATATCTATATTATGCATTAGAATAACTTTCAGGATAACCCGTCAGATCTGAGATCTGTTTGAAATCTCTTAGCCACTGAAACTTTATTTTGTCTCATTTCTCTCTTCCCCCTTTTGGTCAAGAAGGCTTTCTTAATCCCTTGATGCCGGGTCCTGGCTTATCCCAAGATTTCTGTCCCACATTGCCAGGGAGATTTACACCCCTGGGAGTCATGCCTCATGTAAGTGGGAAGGGCAGTGAGTTCACTTGCCATGTCAGCTTGGAGCGAGAGGCCACATCTGAGCAACAAAAGAAGTTCTCTGGGGGTGACTCTTAGGCCTAATTTAAGTAAGCTTAGCCTGTCATTTGTAGGTATACAATTCATAGGGGCAAACCCCAAGATCAACATCTTGGCTTACTGATTTGATTGTCTCCATTGCTTGCAAGAATATCAGAAATTCTCTGAATGAGGAAGTTGAATATTTCCTTCCTCCTCCCCAGTGCCCCAAGGGCAAATGACATCTTTATTCTGCTCAGATTACTATGGGATATATTGGGACATCACACTAACATGGTCATATGCCCTATTCAAGATCCCATGTACTGATTATGGTGTTGAGCTAAACCGACCATACAAGTTAAATTAGAAAATGCGCTACCCAAAATATGAATTTGCAGCAAATAAACCTCTTTCCCTTTGGTTTCACATGCAAGTTGAAGTTTTAAAATCTGGGCATGTCCTTTATCGTACATTCTGATTTACCTTAGTCCTCTTCAGATCAGCTTCATTCATGTCTCTACTTGAAGTCAGAACCCTTTTTCAACTTTTTAAACAGTTCCTGTATGGGTTATTGTTGACTTTCCTACCTTCAGAGTTTAATTAATTCTGATTTTCAGGTGTTACATAAATACCCAGAGTTTCTGGGAATGACCAGGTTATAAACAGTTTAGTATCTCAGAAATTAGAAATAACAGTTAAAACTCATGAACATATATATATGACTGCTGTAAGAGCATACAATATAGGGCCCTTTACAATAGGTCCCAACCTGGTAACCCATGCTGTCAACTTCAGTTCGCCAAGTTTTATATTATATATGAGTGAAGCATGGTAATATTTGTCTTTTTGTTTCTCACATTTCATTCAACATAGAGTCCTTAATGTTCATTCATCTAGTTGTATGCCTCACAACTTCATTCCTTCTAACAACCAGTTGGAAGTTGTATATGTAAACATACATACAGTCTGTTGTATGTGTAAACCATAGTTCTCCCTTCTGTTCCTCAGTCGTTGTACCCTTTGGCCACCTCCGTTCATTGTGGATTGCGAACACTGCTGCCATAGACCCCAGTGTGCAGATGTCCATTTGTGTCCCCACAGTCTTCCTCCAGTTATATACTGAGCAGTGGGATTTCAGGACCCCACCCGTAGCCTCCAGTGGAGTCAGCACACTGCCCTCCAAAGGACTACCTCTTGGTCTCTCTACTGACGGTGTTTAGGTTCATTTCTTTCTCCACTTTTCTCTAGCATTTATTTCTTTCTGTTCATTTTTAAATAGCTTTATTCACACATCATACAATCCAACCTAAGTATATAGACATGACTTCACCACCATAATCTATCTGAAGACATTTCCTTTTCTTCCACAAAGAATCCATACCCCTTCAACTTGCCCTCTGGCTGTTGATAATTAGTTTTGGAATAATGCCTTTGTTACATTAAGTGGAAGCATATTACAATGTTAATGTTGACTGTAGACCCTAGCTTGCATTGACTGTACTTTTTCCAACATACCATCTATTTTCAACACCGTGCAATATCGACAGTCATTTGTTCTCACTCATGCGAAAACATTTTTTATTTGTTCGTTTAATCACCATCATTGTCCACTCAAGGAATTCTTAAATTGCACTGCTTCGGTATTTATCCTTTATCTTTCTTTCTGGTTTTATATGTGCCCCCAGCCCATCTCCCTTTTTCATACAACTTCTTTCAGTACTTATATTGTGTTGCAATCAGGTAGTATTGTGATAATCCAGTTTTGAACTTTTATAATCAGTCCTGTTGCACAATCTTGATTCTTTCAGCACCAATTGCCCAGTCTGTATCTCCTGATAACCTGTGTTCTTAATTTCAATTCTCCAAGTTTGCTTGTTAATTTTAATTCATATTAATGAGACCATACAATATTTATCCTTTTGTTTCTGGCTAGTTTCATGCAGCATTGATGTCCTCAAGGTTCATCCACATTGTTACTTGCTTCATGACTTCATTCTGTCTTACAGCTGCCTAATAGTCCATCATACGTATATACCACAGTTTGTTTATAAGATAATTCCCTACAGTTTCTTCTAAAAGGTTTATGGTCTTAGAGCTAATATTTAGGTCTTTGATCCATTTTGAGTTAATTTTTGTATAGGGTGTGAGATGTGGGTCCTCTTTCATTCTTTTGCATGTAGATATCCAGTTCTCCAAGCACCATTTATTGAAGAGACTGTTCTGTTTCAGGTGAGTTGGCATAAGTGCCTTATCGAAGATCAATTGTCCATAGATGAGAGGGTCTATATCTGAACACTGTTCTATTCCATTGGTTAGTGTATCTATCTTTATGCCAGTACCATACTGTTTTAACCACTGTAGCTTTGCAAATACACCTTCAAGTCAGGTAGTGTGAGACCTCTGACTTCATTTTTTTTTTCCTCAGGATATTTTTAGCTGTTTGGGGCACTGTGCCCTTCCAGATGAATTTGGTTATTGGTTTTTCTATTTCTCCAAAGTAAGTTTTTGGGATTTTAATTGGTATTGCATTGAATCTATAAATCAATTTAGGTAGAATTGACATCTTAACTATATTTAGTCTTCCAATCCATGAACATGATTTGCCCTTACATTTGTTTAGGTCTTCTGTGATTTCTTTTAGCAATTTCTTATAATTTCCTTTGTGTAAGTCTTTTGTATCTTTAGTATAACTTATTCCTAAATATTTTATTCTTTTGGTTGCAATTGCAAATGGAAATTTTTTCTTGATTTCCCTCTTAGATTGTTCACTGCTAGTGTTTAGAAACACTACAGATTTTTGAGTGTTGATCTTGTAACCTGCCACTTTGCTGTGCTCATTTATTAGTTCTGGTAGTTTTGCTGTGGATTTTTCGGGGTTTTCGAGATACAGTATCATATCATCTGCAAACAGTGAGAGTTTTTCTTCTTTTGCAATTTTGATGCCTTGCGTTTTTTTTTCTTGTGTAATTGCTCTGGTTAGAACTTCCACCACAGTGTTGAATAACAGTGTTGACAGTGGACATCCTTGTCTTATTCCTGATCTTAGGGGGAAAGCTCTCAGTTTTTCCCCATTGAGAATGATGTTAACTGTGGGTTTTTCATATATTCCCTTTATCATATTGAGGAATTTCCCTTCAATTCATATCCTTTGAAGTGTTTCCAACAAGAAAGAATGTTGAATCTCGTCAGATGCCTTTTCTGCATCAATTGAGATGACCATGTGGTTTTTCTACTTTGATTTGCTGATATGGTGTATTATATTGATTGATTTTCTTATGTTGAACCATCCTTGCATACCTGGGATAATCCTGCTTGGTCATGGTGTATAATTCTTTTAATGTGCTGCTGGATTCGATTTGCAAGAATTTTGTTGATGATTTTTACATCTATATTCATTAGAGAGATTGGTCTGTAATATTCTTTTCTTGTAGTATCTTTGTCTGACTTTGGTATGAGGGTGATGTTGGCTTCATAGAAAAAGTTAGCCTTCCCTCCTCTTCAATTTTTTTGAAGAGTTTGAGCAAGATTGGTACTAATCCTTTCTTGAATGTTTGGTAGAATTTACATGTGAAGCCACATCTGGTCCTGGACTTCTCTTTTGGGAGCTTCTTAGTGACTGATTCAGTTTCTTTTCTTGTGATTGGTTTGTTGAGGTCATCTGTTTCTTCTTGAGTCAATTTCAGTTGTTCATACCTTTCTAAGAAGTTGTCCATTTCATCTATGTTGTCTGGTTTATTAGCATAAAGTTGTTCATAGTATCCTCTCATTACCTCTTTTATTTCTGTGGGGTCAGTGGTTATGTCTCCTCTTCCATTTCAGATTTTATTCATTTGCATCCTCTCTCTTCTCAACCTTTCTAAGAGTCTATTAATTTTATTGATTTTTCTCATAGAACAAACTTGTGATTTTGTTGATTTTCTAGATTGTTTTCATGGTCTCAATTTCATTTATTTCTGCTGTAGTCTTCATTTCTTACTTTTTGTGTGTTTTGGGGTTAGTTTGCTGTTCTTTCTCTAGTTCTTCCATGTGAACTGTTAATTTCTTGATTTTTGCTCTTCTTTTTTGATACAGACATTTAAGGCAATAAATTTCCCTTTTAGCACGGCCTTTGCTGCATCCCATATATTTTCATATGTTGTGTTTTCATTTTCATTTACCTCAAGATATTTACTGATTTTTCTTGTAATTTCTTCCTTGAAGAAAGATTGTTTAAGAGTGTGTTGTCGAGCCTCCATATATTTATGAATTTTCTAATCCTCTGCCTGTTATTGATTTCCATCTTCATTCCTTTATAATCTGAGAAAGTGTTTTGTATGATTTCAATCTTTTTAAATTTATTGAGACTTGCTTTGTGACCCAGCATTTTTAGTCTGTCCTTGAGAATGATCCATGAGCACTTGAGAAAAATATGTATCCTGTTATTGTGGGGTGCAATGTTCTATAAATGTCTGTTAAGTCTAGTTTGTCTATTGTATTTTTCAAATTGTTTCTTTATTGATTCTCTGTCTAGATATTCTGTTCTATCCATTGATGAGAGCAGGAAATTGAAGTCTCCAACTATTATGGTAGATGTGTCTAGTTCTCTTTTCAGTGGTTTCAGTGTTTGTCTCATGTATTTTGGAGCACTCTGGTTTGGTGCATAAATATTTATGATTATGTCTTTTTGTTCAGTTGTTCCTTTTATTAATACATACAGTCCTGCTTTGTCTCTTAGTTGTTTTACATTTGAAGTCTAATTTGTTGGATATTAGTATAGCTACTCCTGTTCTTTTCTGACTGTTGTTTGCATGAAATATCTTTTCCCAGCTTTTCACTTCTAACCTTTGTCCTTGGGTCTAAAATGTGTCTCCTGTAGACAGCCTATAGATGGGTCCTATTTTTTAATCCATTCTGCCAGTCTGTGTCTTTTGATTGAGGAGTTTAATCCATTAACACTTAGTGTTATTACTGTAAGGGCAGTACTTCTGCCATTTTGCCTTTTGGATTTTATATGTCATATCTAATTTTTCCTCTTTTTACCTTTGCTGATAGTCTTCATTTCTACACTCTTCTCCACACCTCTCTCTCTCCTTGTCTTTTCCTATCTGTCTCTAGTGCTCCCTTTAGTATTTCTTGCAGAGCTGGTCGCTTGGTCACAAATTCTCTGTGATTTTTTTTGTTGGAAAATGTTTTAATATCCCCTTCATTTTTGAAGGACAGTTTTGCTGGGTATAGAATTCTTGGCAGTTTTTCTCTTTTAGAATCTTAAATATATCATAGCACTGTCTTCTTGCCTCCATGGTTTCTGCTGAGAATTCTGCACATAGTCTTATTGGGCTTCCCTTATATGTGATGGATAGCGTTTCTCTTGCTGCTTTCAAAATTCTCTCTTTCTTTGGACATCTGACAAATTTTGATTAGTTAACATCTTGGAATGCATCTATTTGAATCTATTTTGTTTTGGGTACACGACACTACTTGAATCTATAATTTTAAGTCTTTCATAATAGTTGGGAAATTTTCAGTGATAATTTCCTCCATTAGTTTTTCTCCTCCTTTTCCCTTCTCTTGTCCTTCTGGAACACCCACAACACATATATTCATGCACTTCATGTTGTCATGCAGTTTCCTGAGTCCCTGCTCATATTTTTCCATTCTTTTCCCTATGTTTTCTTTTGCTTGTCAGATTTCAGTTGTCCAGTCCTCCAGTTCACTAATCCTATCTTCTGCCTCTTGAAATCTAGTATTGATTTCTTTTATCAAGAGATAAAAAAAATCTTCTGCTGTGACTTTCGTTCCCTAAGTTCTGTGACTTGTTTTTTTCAAATTTTCGATTTCTTCTTTTTCCTTGTCCCTTACATTCTTTATGTCCTCCCTCAGTTTGTTGATTTGATTTTTGATGAGATTTTCCATGTCTGTTTGAACATTCTGAATTAATTGTTTCAATTCCTTTATCTCATTTGAACTGTTTTGAATTGTTGGTTTTTTGCTTTTACTGTGTCGTATCTTCAGTTTTCCTAGTACGATTTGTTTATTTTTTGCTGACATCTAAGCATTTAATTTCCTTAACTAGTTTATTTTGGAGATTGTTTTCACTCTTTTCCCTAGGATTTTCTTGCTGGATGGCTTTGTTTTCTATCTGTTCTTTGATATTCATTCAGCTTATTCTAGACCTCTAGCATAGGTTTTCTTTCGTGGATCAGAATTTTTCAGTTCTTG
The DNA here is from genome assembly GCF_023851605.1 of Tamandua tetradactyla. Taxonomy (NCBI): domain Eukaryota; kingdom Metazoa; phylum Chordata; class Mammalia; order Pilosa; family Myrmecophagidae; genus Tamandua; species Tamandua tetradactyla. Next base: position 92,648,550 of record NC_135333.1, on the reverse strand, counting down.
TTTTCTTGTTTCTTGCCCTGCCTGTATGGTGCCTTTTTTGTTTGTTTGTTTTGAGGAGGGTCTCCTCAGATATTACAGATCCCAGTCAGATTTTCCCAGCCCAGACTGGCCCACATCTCAGGAGAAAACAGTCACCAGCATTCATTTTCCCTGAGGGTGAAACCAAGCAGGTTGTCAGGATTTCGTAAGAAGCCTCTTGAGTCTGTTTTTCTATCCTGCCCAGTATTGTGACACTTGTCTGCCTCTGTCTTGCCACCAGTGTAAAGTGATGTGGTGTCTTTAATTTCTGCACCCTCTCCCTGCATGGGGGGAGGGGGGGTATTCATTGAGACCAAGGTGAGTTGTAGGCTGGCATTAATTGCTTCAGTTTTCCAGTTCCTGTGGCCTGAATTCCTTGAAGGAGGAATTTCAGTTGAGCTGGGCCACACCTTTCTCTTCAGGAAAATATAACCTTTAGGGAATTAACTCCTTTCACCTGACTGGTTACTTTGATTCCCAGACAAGCTTAATTCTACCTTCACCTGGGGCATTGCTGGTATCTGAGAAGGAATTCAGTTCTGTCTAAAGAGCTATTAAGGAGTAGAAGAAAAAAAAGCCTTTTCAGAGTGGAAACCCTGCTACATGGGTTTTTCAATCAAGAACTTAAGTTGTTATATGTCTCTGTGTATCTCCAGGCTCTCTGTGTCCCGTTTTCTTGAGATCCAGCCCTTTTGCCATATTTTGTGCTGTCCGACTCAAAAGCCTCTGTTCCCTGACAGCCCTGCCCCCGCTCTGCCAGGGCAAAAACTCCCAGTACATCTAGTGCTTATTCCAGGTTTATCTGTGCTGCGGTCCTATTTTCCATAGTCAGAATTTGTTAATTAATTCTACAAGTGGAGCTTGGTTAAGCGAAGCCCTTGCTGTTAGTAAGGTCTGTTTCCTTTCCCCTCAGGAAATCAGCCTGCCATGCCCTGGGAAGGGGTGCTGGCTTCCACGGCTTGGGGGACTTTGAGTTCTCTGTTAGGTCTTAGTAGGTCCCCTGTCAAGACTGGTATACATTGTGTGTTCGGTCACTGATGTAGCTCCAGCGGATTTCTGTACTATTCCTCACTATTACTAGCTACTCTGGAAGAACTAAATTACATATCCCACTAAGCTACCATCTTGCCCTGTTTCCCTCTAGCCCAGATTTTTGAGAGCACAGATCAAGGGCAATGATCTTTCTGGAATGACAGCCATTACATAGCACTGGGATCATGACATAGAACTGCTGGGACAAAATATCGCTATTGGTCCCAGGTCACTGCTGGTGCCCTGTCACCAAGTTAGCCACTAGGACCTGCCCAGGCAAGCCTGTGCTGAAGCAGTTATTTGCCTGGATATTCAGGGACCATGCACAGGGCCAGGCGTGCCAAGAATCTGGAAACTGCTGAGCATGTTGGGCTGTTCTCCTCCTACTGGATTACTACTGATGAACAGTGATGCTGAAAACAGAGTGCCACCTCCTGGACTGTCTCTGATTCTAAAGAGGCACAGCAGAGTATAGGATTCCACTTGATTAAACAAGGTCCAGCATAGAGAGCTCACATTCCAGTTGGTGAAGTAGAGGTTTTCCTACATTTTCATGGTGAGTGCTGGCATCTGCAAACCAACCAAGAAGTTGGAGCCTCTGACTTTGACATTGTTCACTGTGAAGAACCTGTCCCTATTGGTATCTGTCAGAATGAAATTAAATCAGTTGCTTACAAAGCAGAGGGACCTGAACTCTGAATCTGGATTTTTTGCCTCTGCATGCAGCTCATGTGCAAAATGGTAGTAATCTTGAGAAAACCCAGGTGTCTTTTATGTAGTAAGGAGGGTGCATTAAATTTCATCCTGCCTATTTTCTTTTCTTGCTTGTTCTTTAGCAGCTGTACTCTTGCTCTCCATCTCTTTCTGCTGGGTACTTTTCCTCATGAGGGGTTACAGTTATTATGCCCAGGGAGCATGTGGAAGTAACTATTCTTTGCAGAGTCAAAGTAATATCTTGGTAAATGTGGCTTGGAAGAACTTCTAATTCTGCTGGAGGAGATTGATGGGGCTTCATCATTACTGTCACCAGAATTCAGTGGGCCTTGTGGATCCCTGTATTATACGTCTCATTAGAGGTTGTCTGAACCAAAGGCTTTGCTGGTGACTCCTCCTTCCATGTCTACTCCTACTCTGCCAGCTGCTTTTGGTCCTTTCTAGCTACCCCTTGACCCCATCTCTGCAATGATGGACTGTTCTGTTACTTTTTAAAAGAAGTGTATTGAAGTCTCCTACTGGTAATACAGAATCATCAAATTCTCCCCTCAAGTCTCTCGATATTTGCTTCATATATTTTGGGGTTGTGCTTTATCAAAACACATATATATCATTTTCTTTATTGAAGTTTTTTTCATATTTAAATGATTGAAAAAAACATTTTGAAAAGAATAATAATACATCATAATATAAAATATATAAAATTCAAATTTAAGTGTTCATAAAATTTTATTGTAACATAGCCACTTTCATTTGCTTAAATGTGGTAGCTTTCACAACCAATGCCAGAGTTGAGTAATTACAAAAGAGACTGTACGTAGTCACTTAGTGATGATACTCAACACTTTAAATTACAGTGATAGTTATGTAACTTGAGAGCACTAGGTATCCATGCCCTATTGTACTGCAATAGTTTATTTTGTTTCTATGCAAAGGAAAATAAAAAGATAAATGTATACTTTGGATTTTGTATTTTAAAGGCACAGTGGAGTTGTTATTATATCAAATTATTTTATCCAATGTGACCATATAACATTGTGTTTATTATGCATTGACACTATCATTGCACTTAAAGTATATAATATATATCAGTATTACCAGACCAAGCACTCCTCACAGTATTCCCAACTCAACAGAAAGCAAAAATCAGAAAATTAAAATTTGAATACCTCAATTTTTATAAAATTTATTTGTAAAAATAAAAAACGAAAGTGAGTCTGCAACAAAAAAGTAAGTTTCTGAGTGTATTATTTGTTAAACAACATTTCTTGGTAAGTTAATAGTGATGTTTGATTGTAACAGCCAAAATAATGTATCCAAAGAAAATACACTTGTTCTGCACTGTTAGCCTTTTGACAAAAACAACTGCTCCGACATCTGAGGACATTGATAGATAGTAGTATCAGTAATCAGTTACAATGCATGATAAGTGATTCTGACTGATTTTCCTTGGCTCTTGATGAGTGAGCATATGTTAACAAATGCTACTTGTTATTTAATTGAGTAGTCAGGGCTGAAATTGAAGTGACTGAAGAATTAACCTGTTTGAATACACTGTGTGGAACAACTACTGATGAAAATATTTTTAAAGATGTTGAGGGTACAAAAATTTGGTACAACCTGAAGTGAAATCTGTTGAGATATGTTAAAACCGATGGTGATAAAAACTGCGTATTTTGAAAATGTAAGATGTTTAGATCATATGAGTAATCTTGGTATCATCTGTAGTACTTTGCAGAAAATATTTAAATTTTTTATATATTATTGAACCAGTAGTATCGACATGAACCTCATTTGACCTCATGGATTTAATTTGTTGTCATTTCCATGAATTTTTGTCAACAATAAAAGCTGAATATCCCTACCTTCCTTAATATACTGCAGTTTGATAGTTTAGCACTGGTAAAATTTAATTGTGATTGTTTTTGCATTAAAAGCTGAGATTGAAACTTCCCTGAATGAGAAGAACTGGTCAGTCACTAGAATTGAATACTAAGTAACTTTGGAAATTTTAACTTTTGTTCAAACTTGATACTGTTTCTTTATGAATTTAACCTAAAATTATAAGGTTGAAACTGCTTACATGTGATACTTATACCATTGCAAATTTATTTGAGTATCAAGTAATAAGTGATTTTAAGGTTTGCCATACTTTGACAGCCTGTGCTGTCAAAATTTAAAACAAGAAGTAACATCTTCATCCCCATATTTATATATATATTTGTAGCTCAAACTATAGTACTAATAGTGTATTTTTAGAACTTCAATATCCATTTAACCATGCAGTAAGGGATCTCTTGCCTTAACTTAAATTGAAATTATTAGTCTGCAGAGTAAACATGCTAAAAGCCAAATAACAAGAGAAGAGTCCAAATTCTATAAATGCCTTTCACACAGTGAATATGCTCAATTAAACATGTGCTCCTGGATTAATATTCTCAAAGATGAAATATCTAAAATCTCGTTATCACGGTTAACTAACAGGAAAACATTTCTGTTCGTTTTTGAAAATTAGGGACACTAACTCTAAATCTAAATTAAGCAGTAGTATCTCCCTGCAAAAAAAGAATACCATTTTTCTCTTTTGTACACTTTTATTGCACAAATTTATACTCAATTATTATCTTTTGAATTTCACCAGTTAAAAACTTACAAGAAAACTGCAAAAACTTAGGAGAATTTGTTTTTTCTCGTTATGTAAGTAAGTATATAATATCCTTGATGTTGCATCTTGGCCCACAAAACCTGCAATATTTACTATCTGGCTTTTTGTAGAAAAAGTTTGCTAACCCCCAGTTATGATATTGCTGAGAAGAAAAGACTTGCCTACTAAATTGTAGGCCAAATGTGTTCTTACATTGTTTTGTATAATGTATAAGTTAGGGAAAATCTGTTTTCTAATTTTGGTAGTTCAATATTAAAATGTTACTACTTTAATTTTTTTTTCCCTCCTTCTAGGGCAATTCCACATCCCCGAGGTCATGCACATTTGGCAGCACTTGTCAACCATGATTGTAAGCAATTTCTGAAATTTTTCTCGGTGAAGATAAACTGGAAAGGAAAGTGATATGTTTTTTATTTCTTTTTTTATGTTCAGTACAGGTTCAGGGTAGGGCTTTGAAAATGGGGATTTGAAAACAAATATCCAAAGGAGAAATTAAATAATTAAATATATTCAGTCTATTCAATTTTCTCTTGTCTTCATTTTGCTTGTACTTCTATTTTGTTATACTTCAGATGTTGCTGTGTTTAAGGAAAAAAGCCTATATGTACTTTATGTCACTTTGTGCACATTTCTGGTAATTTTTATGGGTAATAAAGAGAATGTATTTGAAGTTTATTTCAATCCCTATATCAAATTGGGCATATAAACTGAAATACTGAAGTTGGGGTAGTGATCGCAAAGCTTAGTTTCTAAAATATGCTTTAAAGAACAAAATCAAGTACTAAATTCCATATAAAATTTAGTTTGGTTACATTTAGCAGTGCTGTATATTAAATATATATCTGAGCAGATTCATTTTTGGCTTAATGGAGATCATGCCACTTGTCCTAATAACATAGACCTTTTACTTTTACTGTAGGATGATTTGGATCAGGAAAGACTATTTTTTTAGATATCTGGGTTAGATGCAATATTATTACTTACAGATTAACTCTTAGGAAATAATGAATCTGAAATACAGTATTTCATCAGACTTCACTTACTTTATGTTTAATATTTAGTTTATTCCTAATGTATTTATATGTTTTTTTATAATAATATGACCTTAAATGCTGTATTGTTATTTTCGTTTGAAGATAGGATCGTAAACCAATCTCTAACATGATTTTGGATAATATAATTTCTCCACTTAGTCTTATTTATTTTAATTAATTAATTTAAAAAATTTTTATTTTTATTAGAGAAGTTGTAGTTTTACAGAAAAATTATTCATAATGTACAGAGTTCCCATACACCACCTGTCACTTTGCATTAGTGTGGTATATTTGTTTAAGTTTATGAAAGAATATTTTTATAGTTGTACTTTTAACTGTAGTCAGTCATTTACAATAGGGTTCACTGTGTTGCACAGTCTTATGTCATTATTTTTATAAAATTTTTATTCTAGTAATACTTATAAAACCTAAAATTATACAACCTAAAATTTTAGCCACATTGAAATATATATCATTCAGTGTTGTTAATTATGTTTACAATGTTGTTACCATCACCACTATCTATTATCTAAACTTTATGATCAACCCAAATAGAAACACTGTACAATTTAAGCATTAACTCTCCATTTTATTTTTTGTCTCTTAGCTTACAACTTTTCTCACAGAATAGATCATTTGTCTTTTGGAGAGCTTGTTCCAGGAATTATTAACCCTTTAGATGGAACTGAAAAAATTGCTGCAGATCGTAAGTACTTATTAATTATGGTTAGAATTTGCGTGTGGAAAATTTTTCTTATATAACCTTAATATTATTAGTTCATTTTAAATAATCTTCTTAGCCCCCTTGTAAAGATACTCTTTAAGTAGTTAATGAATGAAGTATGTGTGAAAAAGTCTGTCTTAGTAGTGGATAAAATTTCAATGTTAAAAATTGAATTGTAGAAGAGAATAAAGAAGAATTAAAAGAAGGTAGGAGGAGTAGAATTTAAGTGTTCTCTAAATATACAGAAGGCTGATGTATTAATAGGGTGCAGTTGCACTTTTCCATATTCACCACAGAATAATAACAAAAGGAAGTTTCAATGTTTTAAAAATTTTCTTCCTGAAGGCTGCATAATTCTAAGTGCATGTTTATCATTTTAGAAACCTCTCTGGAGAATTTTACTGTCAGAAACCTAGAATTATTCCCAAATGAATGCCACAGTCAGAAGTTGTTCATTATAGCACAGATACATTTTATTAATCTTTTTTTTAACAGTCTACTCCATTTAAAATATTAGTTTATCCGAATGTAGAAAATGTTTTCTTAGTTTTGCAGCAAGTAGTATATTCTTGTTTCCTGAAAGTTTTTAATTGCATTCCTTTAAATAGTCATATTATATGGTATGCTCTACTCATTGATGTCTTAAGGGCTATTACTTGCTCTATACTACTAGGGGTCTAGTTTTTACAAAACAGAAATTAAGGATTTTGATTGTTGTGATGATTATATGGGTGAGTATATTTGTCAGAATGCACTGAACCATACCCTGAAAGTTTGTGCAATGTATTTTACATAAATTATACCTCAATAAAATAGATTTGTTAAAAGTTGATTCATTCATCCAACAAATATTTATTGAGCCCATTATGTTTGTCAGGCACTCTTTGAAGCTTTAGGGATCCAGTGATAAACAAGATAGACATGGTTTCTGCCTCTCATAGAGTATACATTCCTATAAGAAATCAGATAACATATTGTAAGGTAGTGTTAAGTGTTAAGATGCTGTGGCTGTGAAAAAAAATAAAGAAGATTGACTGTGATGGGGAAAGGAAGTAGAAGAGACTGTGGTATTTGGAAAAACAAAACAACTTGAATGAAGTGAATAAGCAGTTTTCTTTTTTTGAGTATTGCACACAGCTTTTATTAACACAGTTGATTGCATGTGCTGCCATAGTTGGATAACCTAATCACACATATCCCTCTATCCCACCAACTGGTTTAACAGTAGAAGCAGGTATTTTCCTAATGGTAGAGATACAGATATATATATATATTGAAAACAGACTTGTTTGAGAGTATCCACAAAATCTAGCTGAGTGGCTTAGCCACACATTATTATTTTTCCTCAGCTTGTCAATTGAATTACTCCATCAGTAAGAGAGAGGTGGAGTGGAAGGTCAAAGCTTTTGTTTCATTATGTCCAAAGGAGTGTAAGTTTCTCTCCATCAGCGAAAGTAGAAATTCTGGAAGAGTGAAATAATTTTTGTCCTTTAATTTAAGACCAGTTGCCTCAATTAAAACTGCCTGGGTTCAAGTCCTGGCCATGCCACTTGGTAGCTAGGTGACTGTGAGCAACTTTAACATTTCTTTACTTCATTTTTAGTTAATGTTTAAGAAGACAATATTGAAAAGGCATACTTCATAGGATTTTAGATTATTTAAAATATGTATAAAGTGCTTATTTATAATGATGCATGGTACTTAGTAAATGCTCAAAAAAAAGTTGGCTAAGTTTGTTCTTTCATTCAAAAAGTCTTTAGAATATCTACTTTATGCCAGACAGTGTTCTAGAGGTTGAACTTTAAAGGCAATGTTCCCACCTTCATGAAAGTTAATGTTCTAACAAGGGTGCAGCTTTGCTTCAGGCTGAAGACCAGATTCAGTTTTGTAATATGTGTCTTAAATTCTTTAACCAAAGTGACTATGCAGAGCATGCTTTTCTCATAAAAGATGACAGAAGTGCAGGAGCAACCAGTGGAAACTTTACTATTCCTCTTAAAACCTCAGCTGAGAACTGGCTTGCCCTCACTTATGACATTTTATTGTTCAAAGCAAGATACATAGCCCAGTCCAAAGTTGATGGAGCAGGGAAGTGTACTCTGCCCATAGTGAACCGTGGCAGTGATGGAGAGGGAAGGAAGAATTGTGAACAAATTATGCAGCCTGCCATAGTCTTCTCTTGATCACAGTTATTGCCTTCTGCTCACAATTGCACTTACTCCCTCCCCAAGTTACACAAAAAGTCTTATCTAGTCATGATATCAGGCTTGATGTCTAGAATATAATGATCTGTAACAGGTCTGCATATGGCTTCTCTTAACCCAGAGACTTATGAACTAAAAACACGAATTTTCTGTCCCAACCCTACATACATATGGAACACAGACAAGGTAACTATAATAAACAGTCTCATTCAGAAGGGGAAGAGTGGCACATATTAGTCAATGGTCTACAGCAGCTCTGACCACCACCTGGGCAAAGGTGACATCTTCCTGTGCTTGAGCTGGGAAATGATTTTTTTTTTTTCTTTTACATGGGCAGGCACCAGAAATCAAACCCGTGTCTCTAGCGTGGCAGGTGAGAACTCTGCCTGCTGAGCGCTCCTCACTCCCAAGTCCATTGTTTTCCATGGCTTTTAATTTTTGTCCTCGGGAAAGTGATCCTTCTTTTCCTTATCTTCCCTGGCCACATTTGAAGAGAACATTGGAGAATGTCTTCCATAGTGGCTAAATAGCTTTCTTGGCCTGCATTTAGTTTATAGAAAGTTGGGGGTCCAAATGTGTTTAAATTTCCAACTTGAAATCAATTTCTTTCTTTTAACTTTTTATCGTTATAACTATATTCAAATCAAAATTTGCATATTAACCACTTTGAAGTATACAATTCAGTGAAATTATTATATTCACAATATTGTGCTGCCATCACCAGTATCCATTACCCCAACTTTCTTATCACCTCAAACAGAAATTCTGTACCCTTTAAATAATAACTCCCTTTCTCCACCCCTTTGTCCCCTCCCCCACTCCTGGTAACTTAAAAAAAAATTTTTATTAATTTTTAATTAAAAAAAATATATATGACAAGAAAGAAACACATACATTCTTAACATATGATCATTTGGTTCTACGTATTTAATCAGTAATTCACAATATCATCACATAGTTGCGTATTCATCATCATGATCATTTCTTAGAATATTTGCATCAATTCAGAAAAAAAATAAAAAGACAACAGAAAAAGAAATAAAACGAAAACAGAAAAAAAAATTATACATGCCATACCCCTTATCCCTCCCTTTCATTGATCACTAGCATTTCAAACAAAATTTTTTTTAACATTTGTTCCCCCTATTATTTATTTTTATTCCATATGTTCTACTAGTCTGTTGACAAGGTGGATAAAAGGAGTATCAGACACAAGGTTTTCACAATCATACAGCTTATGAAAGCTGTATCATTATACAGTCATCATCAAGAAACATGGCTACTGGAGCACAGCCCTACATTTTCAGGCAGTTCCCTCCAGCCTCTTCATTACATCTTGAATAAGTAACTTATAATCTATCTAACTCTAGAAGCTTGCTGCTGCTTAGTATTTCAGATAAGTGAGATCATATAATATTTGTCTTTTTATGTCCGGCTTACTTCACTCAACATGTTATTTTCAAGGTTCATCCATGTTGTGGCATCCATCAGAACTTCGTTCCTTTTTACAGATAAAGGCATACCTCATTTTACTGCTCTTCACAGATACTGTGTTTTGTTTTGTTTATGAATTGAAGGTTTGTGCCTAACCTGCATTGAGCAAGTTTATTGATGCCATCTTTCCAAAAGTATGTGCTCACTTTGAATCTCTGTGGCACATCTTAATTAAGATTTGCACATTTTTTAGACATAATGCCATTGTACACCTAATAGAACACAGTATAGTATAAGCATAACTTTTATATGTATTTCGGAAACAAAAAAATCAGCATGATCTGCTTTATTGTGATAATTGCTTTTTTGTGGTTGTCTGGAACTTAATCTGCATCATCTCTGAGGTGTTCCTGTATTGACATCTTAATATTATGAACTTAGTCTCTTAATCCATACTCAGAAACATTGTTGGTTTGTTAGTTTTTTAACATTTTATTTTCATTTTACTCCAGTTGACAAAAGTCATTATAAGACATGCCTCATTCTCTATGCTTCTGCTTGTTGCTTTGGGCATATCAGGCTTCTATAGACCACTGTCTTCTCTTGGATCAAGTCTAAAGTCAGTGGAGCTGGGAAATAGATTCCATCCTTAGTGAACCATGGAAAGGGCAGGAAGGGAAGGAAAAAGTGTGAGTAAACCATATAATCTTCCATAGCCCAGATTGACCTACCTCATAGACATATTTTGTTTGATCTATATTGTTTTAACACGTTTTTAATTAGTTGCTGCGTTTGATTTTCCAAAATTATACATATGGTTCCTGATTCTTGGCTTCTCTTGTATATTGTGCTTCTCATTCTGCAAGGGGATAAATAGCTGCATATTTAGCCAGAGTATGTTCTTTCCAGTTTATCCAGATGCCATCTTATCAGCCCATCTTTTGTGAGGAGATTGGAAATCGTGGGTAATTGGCTTGTCCAAGTGTATACAGCTAGTTTTGGCAGACTTCCAGTTAAAACTCAAATTCTCTGCATGAGAGTTACTGGGGTATTTGTTAAAAGTACACCATCCTGAACATCTGATGTACTGACTTAGATCCTCTAGAGGAAAGGCATAAAATTTTTCGTTTCAAGAAACCCTTCTGGCCATTTTTTAAAACATTGGGAAACAGTCCAATAAAGTAATTTTAAATTATTTCATTTACTCAGTTTTCATAGACAGTTACTATGTTGTGTGAGGCACGTCTGTTTTCAGAGCAATGTCATTAAGGCCATTGCTTACCTAGTTAAAACTATAGAAAAATATATTTTCTAAATTTTCTAGAAATAGATCTAGAGAATTAAAATGTTTAATATGTTTTGCATTACGTAGAATACTGTTTAAAAATAATAATAAGCTGGTATGTACAACTTGTATTAAAACTAGATTCCTAATAACTATTTAAATATGATCCTTTTGAATATACAGTAATTCCAGGCCATTGAATAGTTTCTTAAATTTGCTGCTCTGACCTCAATCCCTTATATTTATTCAAAGGCTGGCTAATTCAGTTTTGGCTTTTTCTATATTTTAAGATAGTAGAAGCTGAAAATGTTTCCTTTGATGATTATACTAGTGTTACTTTTATTCATTTCTGTACTATAAAATGCTACTTCTGTTTTTTCATATTTGATAAAAGGATAAGAATGATTATAAATGGTATCTAACTAAGTCATCTTTTCAACTTTTCAGACATCTCATTTGTGTATGTGCATAGGCCTTTCTTATGTTTACTTAGAATAAGTTTTAACCAAGTATGAATGAATATATTGCTTTCATTTGTTCTTTCTTTTAAAATTGTTGTTTGTTGGAAACTAAATCATAGGTCAATTAAAGTTCAGGATAGATTATTTCATTGAAGGACTATATATTTGGCTGTAGTTTTGTTGCTGTGGTATTGATGAAAAAACATTTTGTTTTATTCTAGACAACCAGATGTTTCAATATTTTATTACTGTTGTGCCAACAAAACTACATACATATAAAATTTCAGCCGATACCCATCAGTTTTCTGTGACAGAAAGGGTAAGTTGAATTCAACTGGTAAAATGATTAGTTGGTGTTTATTAGCATTTTGTAATCTTTCTACCTCACCCTCTTCCTTCTAACCCACGTACTACCTCCCCCATGTAATCCATCCATACACTGAAAAATAAGTTTGAAATATCAGTTGGTTTCCTTCTCCTGTTAGTTAAAAGTTTTGAAGCCAGTATTATATCACAGATAGGTATTAGTGTATTCTTGAGCAAAGAAATAAATTTATTTTTTAGCTGAAATGTGTTTTCTTACTTTGAACTTTAAAATTTTTAAACTATGATGGTAATTATTTGATTCATAATGTTTTAATTTTGTAATTTGTTTTCTCACATGTTGGTAAAAGCAATTCTTATCTGCCATCAGATTCTCTGAGTTCTTTAATTTTAATTAAAAAGTGTACTTACCCTGTGGGCAGGCATGTTCCATTGGTTGGAACACAATGAAAATTTAGAGTAGGATTGCCCTCATAAATTAGTGCTTTGTATATTCATTTGATTGAGACTTGTAGTGTTCTGCAATCTCAGAGTAGAGTGGCCTTATAAATAAATACTGACTGAGAGCAGTTTTGAAATTGGATAGTTTGACAGGTTTCTCATCTTCTCTGGGGTAACATTTTCTAATTATGTTTAAGAATTGTAGATAGATATTCAAGTACTTTAGAAGTATTCCAAGTCAAAATTTAAGTGCTTTTTAAAATTTACTTTTGTTTATGTGGAATTTTCTTTTGGTAGCCTTATAACTTGTGAAGACCATGCCTTTAATTATTGTAGAATTTTCTTTGGTATCAGATTAGGTATTGAAGTGTTTAGGGGTGAAGTGTCAAAGGTTCACAGAGGGAAACAAAGTATGTACATGTGTTTATACACACACACAGAGAAATCAAGTGAAGTCTGTTCAGGTATATATTGTTTTATGCTTATCCATATTTCTGTGGGGGTGGAAGATGCCATTTCATTTCTCACCTGTAAGATTGGCAAAAACGGTATATACTGCGACTTTCAGGTTTTGCCAATCTTACAGGTAAGAAAGGTGAGAAGAAAGTTGCAGTATATACCGTTGGCAAAGTTTTGGGGAAAACATATGCACACATTGTTATGGAATTGTAAAATTGTATAGCCTGTGGAAGAGAGTTTGATGATATCTTTTACCCAATAATACCATTTCTAAAAATCTATCTGAAAGATACACTGGAAAAAAATAAGTGATGGGTCTATAAGGCTATTCACTGTATTGTCATTTTTAATAGTAGAAGACTAATAACCACTCAGATGTCGTATCCACATAATTGGAGGAATATGCGCTCTAATAAAAGAATAAGGAAGCTTTCTTTCTTCTTTTTTTTGCGGTGGGTGGGTTGGGATGGGGTGTGCATGGGCTGTGAATCCAACCTGCATCTCCTGCATGGCAGGTGAGCATTCTACCACTGAACCACCTGTGGACCCTAGGAAGCTTTCTTTTTTTTTTTTTTAGTTGAACTTTTTTTTTTATTATTAATTAAAAAAAGAATTAACAAAACAATTAGAAATCATTCCATTCTACATGTACAATCAGTAATTCTTAATAACATCACATAGTTGCATATTCATCATTTCTTAGTACATTTGCATCGATTTAGAAAAAGAAATAAAAAAATAAAGACAACAGAATAAGAATTAAAACATTAATAGAAAGAAAAAAAAAAAACCTATACCTCACATGCAGCTTCATTCAGTGTTTTAACATAATTGCATTACAATTGGGTAGTATTGTGCTGTCCATTTCTGAGTTTTTATATCCAGTCCCGTTGTACAGTCTGTATCCCTTCAGCTCCAATTACCCCTTCTCTTTTTTTTTTTTTTAATTAATGGAAAAAAAGAAATTAACCCAACATTTAGAAATCATACCATTCTACATATGCAATCAGTAATTCTTAACATCATCACATAGATGCATGATCATCATTTCTTAGTACATTTGCATCGGTTTAGAAAAACTAGCAACATAACCAAAAAAGATATAGAATGTTAATATAGAGACAAAAATAAAAGTAATAATAGTAAAGTCAAAACAAAACAAAACAAAACAAAACAAAAACCTATAGCTCAGATGCAGCTTCATTCAGTGTTTTAACAAGATTACTTTACAATTAGGTATTATTGTGCTGTCCATTTTTGAGTTTTTGTATCTAGTCCTAGGAAGCTTTCTTGAGGAAACTTTTGTATACTGATATTAAATGATCCCCAGTGTATATTTTAAAAACAGAATTAAGTCAAAAGGAAAAGATAAAGTGACTAGAATAGTTAGGCTTCACCAGGAAAAAAAAAAAAAAGGAGTAATTGGAGTAAATAAAATTGAGGTAGGGGAGAGCTTATCATATTGGAACCTAAACTGAGTCATTATTAGTCTTTTATTAGATAGATATATTAAGATACCCTAATCATTAAAACAGCTTTTACCCATATCAGTGGTGACAAGATATTTAATAACTTTGACATGATATTGGGCATCTCAGAACTTGAAGATGAAGCCTTTTCTTTTTATTTTTGAAACTTAATCAATGATTTGTAAGATTCTATTCTGCTAACAGGAGAAGGTTGTAGTATCTCTCAAAATTGTTTTAATTTCTCTTGGTAGTAGTAGACATTATTTCAATGGTTTAAACTTTCAGTATAATTATATCTTAGTAAAAATAGATAGGGACTGGCACAAAAGTAATAAAAAAGCACTGGTAGCAGAGTTTGAAGCTGTAATAGAAATTTATTAGAAAGTTTACAAGCTCAATTTTTGAAGTGCAAACAGAATAGAATGAAATAGAGTATTTTCAGAAAGTGAAACTTTTATATCTGATTATTTAAATGAGAAGTCATTTAAATGACTATGCAGTACATAAATACTGTATTGTACAGTGTAATACATAAATAATACACTTATGTAAATTCCTAGTAAAGAAATATTACCAAAAGTACATCAAAATATAAACTTACTTATCAAAGATTTGGCCACTGTGGAGCATGCCATGCAGTTCTACGCTCTTGAGCACCACAGAAAACTTGTCTGTAAAGTGACTTCTTAGGGGATAGAATGATTTTGCCCTGAATCATTTCAGAGTGCAGGCTAATTGTCACTGAAGGGTTTAGCTAGTAGGACCTTCATAATGAAGTTTGGATGTCTCTCTTGTACAGTGGGGCAGTAAGGCATAATATTGACTGTATACAAGTAAGCAGACAATATGAATCCTGTCTTCCTTTTCCTCCTCTTCTCTCCTTTACTTTCCCTTTAGGAGCGTGTCATTAACCATGCTGCAGGCAGCCATGGAGTCTCTGGGATATTTATGAAATATGATCTCAGTTCTCTTATGGTGACCGTTACTGAAGAACATATGCCATTCTGGCAGTTTTTTGTAAGACTCTGTGGTATTGTTGGAGGAATCTTTTCAACAACAGGTTAACATTCATTTCTTTTTTGTTTAGTTTCTAAAAGTGTTGCTTTGACTGAAATCAAGATGCTTTACTAGAAGAGGCAGGAAATATATCTTCTCGTATTTTGATATTTAAAAGATTTTTTTCAATAAGATTGAATTTCAAAACTCTAAAATGATATTGATTAACCCTTAAACATAACTAATGTCACTATATTCAGTGATTTACAGGAGATTGCATGATATACTAGAATGATCCTGGGTTTTAATTTTAGGCAGAATTTTAATTGAGTACAAATTCTGCCATTTACTTGGTGGGTACCCTTGGATAGGTCACCTACCTTTTCTGAGATTGTTTCCTCATCTCTGAAATGGGAATTATAATACCTAACCTGCAAGTGTGTTTTAGGATTAAATGAGAAAGTAAAGTGCCTAGCAGTGGTAGATACTTAATGGGAAATTCCTTCTTTATTTAAGGTATTTTTTAACTGTGCAATATATAAAATCAGGTCTTGGTACTTTGAACTCTACAACAAATGAAAGATTTTTTCCATCAATAATATTTGTATGTTCTCCTCAATTTTTCAGTTGGGATTGGAATGTGGAAACATAACAATAGGTTTGAGGATTCAAAGTAGAATTTCTAGTTATCAATAAATATTTTTATTACCACATTATAGCTCTTTTATTTGGGTATAACAAATCATTTTCCCCTTTATTGGACACTTTTAAATGACTGGGATATTCAAGAGATAGGATCTGAATACCCATTTAGATTGGATGATGCTACTGCTTTTTGGCCAGAGATTGTGAAATTTTCTCAAAGATCACTTGAAGAATTGTTATCCTGATAATTTGAGTGCTAAGTATAGAAGATAAAGAAGTGAAGCTGTTCCTTCTTTATCCCCAATCCCTAATCAATATTGCACAGAGCTGGTTAGTTTATGTACTTTGAATTGTGTTTGTAAAATGAATGAATAGCTTTTGTTATGAAATTTTGTCACAGTTTAAAGTTGTGATGTTGATATAATTTATTTTTCAAATATTCAGATATTTTCAGTACCATAAAAGAGATCAAGATCATGAATTCTTTGATCTTAGATTTTGGAAAGAAATCCATTTTCTTAAAATTTAACTTTCTTGATTATTGTTAACTGCTTCGTTTCTCTTCTTAATCTATTCTATTATGTTATTTATTTTTTATTCTTAAAAAATAATTTAGGAAATAATTTAATTAAAAGCATCTGCCTGGTTTTTTTTTATGTTTTCTATAAACTTGTTGTTTATTACAGGCATGTTACATGGAATTGGAAAATTTATAGTTGAAATAATTTGCTGTCGTTTCAGACTTGGATCCTACAAACCTGTCAGTTCTGTAAGTGGTATAGTATTAATGTCCTGATCATTAAGTCACAGTATCATTAAGTCTTAAAAAAATATATAATAACTTTTGATGCCCAGAAAAAAAATTACCCAAAATGAATCTTTTTCTTTAGGGGACAAGTATAAGGAATATAACTAATGGTTTGCTCTTTTTTTTCCCCCATGTAGGTCCCCTTTGAGGATGGCCACACTGACAACCACTTACCTCTTTTAGAAAACAATATACATTAGCACCTCCCAAGAGAAGGATAAAAAACTTTTTTGCTTGAGACAAAAACCTTTTTTGATAATAAAATATTGTGCAATATGCTCAAAGAAAGAAAAATATGAATGAAAAGCAGGAAACACATCTATTAAAAAAAAGGAAAAAAAAAATACCCAAACTGAAAACCCATACATGTCGTGTCTGTTACAAATGTTCTAGAAGAAATTATGCAGCTAATCAGTGATTAAGCCCAACCAGAGTCAGAGTATTGCTTTGAAGATGACCCCTTCTCACTTTCACAGCAAGTGGGCGGTATCAAAATTAAACTTTGCTTTTTGGTGATGAACAGCCTAAAGGAAAGAAGTCAAACCGCATCTAAAGAAAAAGGCATTGATGAGTGTAAATGTTTGCATTCTTTTGTTTTTAAAAGATACTATGTCAAAATAAAACATGTAAAACATATGGAAAACTAGTCTAGACTTTAAAAAATTGTGATCAGGTCACATTGTTAATAAAGTAAAACAGGGACCAGTCTGTATATTATAGCCATATTAATGTTAAGCCATATCGACAAGTCCATTTATCCAGTTATTTGGTTTTATGAAGGTAGTTACTTTTCTTGAAACTTTAGTTATTAACTTTCTGACTGTACATGACAGGGTTTTAGAACACTAAGGTAAATTCTCATGGGCAGCAGATACTTAAATGCTATAATATGTAACAGAGGCATCATTGACAAATTGTAAGCGGGACCTTATATGGGGAAAAGAAAGCACCTTTTTTTGTTGAAGATGCTAAGTTTCTTTATCTGATTATATCATTGGTTTAATTTTGTGGTGGTGGTATTAAGAAGATCCATTTCTATGATGGAAATTATCCATTGGTGAAATACAAGAGGAAAGGGGGAATATGTTGAATATTTTATACGTGTTGTGGTGAGGGGGGAATAGGTTAACTTTTCAATAAAATAGAAGAGTGAGGCATATATTTAACTAAAACAATGTAATTTCACACCTAAGAGGTACCATATTAATCAGTCTGTTAAACTGTAAAACTGGTTTATGAAACAAGTACCTGCATTCAGGGTGTCCTGAATGTGATTGATTCTGTATGATAGAGTGTTGGTTTAGCTTTCTTATTATCAAGGGTTATTTATTTATTTATTTATTTATTTTTTGGGGGGTGCATAGTCTGGGAATCCAACCCAGGTGTCCTGTATGGAAGACAAGCATTCTACCACTGAACCACCCATGCACCCCTAAGTGTTAATTTTAAATTTCTAGAATATAAAAGATTTAAAATAATGATAGGGCACTTTCACTCAGATACTACTTAAAAACTACATTGTATTATGTGTGCCAACATCATTTTCCCTTTTGAAATGCTTAATGACAGAAGAATCAACAATTGATGCCCGTAGTTTAACTCATTTAGGGAAATAGAGAAACAGAATTCCAGTTAAGTAATAAGGACAAGGTTTGAAAACTAGATTTTAAATGGTGATTTTTAGAGATTAGGATGACATAAATTACAACTTTTCAAATGGATTTTCTATAGAGATTTGAAAAGTAAAAGATGCTTCCTGAAAAACAGTTGGGATCAACAATATAATGGGAAGAAGGGGAAATAGTGACAAAACTGCCTCATAGGTTTCATATTGAATGGTATTTTGCAGAAAATAACAGAAGCATTATTATATAAAATAATATGGTTTATCATTAAGAGCCATGAAAGTTAACTGATTAATGTAGGTGGCATAGTATTCCTTGAAAGGTTTCTGAATCCAAAAATTTTCAGATGATGAATGAGCCTTCTAGGTTTTGTTTTATTTTTTTACCCCCTTTTCTTCAGGTATTACTTCCAATGAAATTGGACTAGGAACTAATAAAACAGTTCTCAAAAAGATTTTTAATTGGAGAGAGTTATAATTTTAGCTTATTTAGGTTAAACAATGGTTCTGTTGACTCTGCATCTTAGAAGAATCAATCAAATTCCAGATTTTGTTTTTAAATATGAGAGGAAAAACAGTATTGATTTAGGTCTGTTTTCTTTCGATTAGGATTATAGTAATTTATCTTTTAAGAGGATTTAAAAAATTATTTTGGTACTTATATATGATAGTGTCCCCATGTTTTCAAAATACTGTATTAAAATGTTAATGGAATTAATCTGGTCTAGTGAAAGTGGCTATAAAATGAATTTCTTTAAAGCAAAGTCCTTATTTTTTTCTTGCCATTGATTCCCATTTTAAAAATTTTGAAAGGTTTCCATCAAAAATTCCTCAGATAGTCAGAGTCAGAGTTTTGCCAGTGAAAATATTTAGATTCTGGCCAACTCTTTGAGTGATGAAATATACTTGCGTATTAGAATCTGTTGAGAACTTTGGACTCACCAAGTGTTTCTTTTCCTTATCAGAGAGCATTTTACTGACCTATTTATTAGGCAGTTATCCCTATGCTTGGAAGTATCTCTAGCCATAATACCCAACTTTACTATTCAACTCTCCCTTTACCTTTATTAGGATATTCATAATATCTGTATAGTATATATTCTTTCTTTAAATATTTTAAAAGTCTGAGGCCTCAAATTATGTGAAATTTGATTTTTTTTACTCTCTTTGTATATACTGACCCATAAAATTACTTAATATTTAGGTGAATCATTCACTACTGCAGTATTTGTACATATCAGATTAGCTCTTTGGAAAAGCTTAGCTCCAAATATTAGAATTAAAATCACTTTTGGTTGTCAACTTAGATGATTAATATACTTGGTTTTTTTTTTTTGTTTTTTTTTTATGGGCAGGCACCGGGAATCAACTCGGGTCTCCGGCATGGCAGGCAAGAATTCTGCCTGCTGAGCCACTGTGGCCCGCCCAATATACTTCTTACATACGTTGCTTGATAGAACACACTGAATTTTTACATTAACTAATGCAAAGTAAGTTTATGATCTTTAGCACAAACTTAGAAATTCAGAAAGGAATGACTAATGTCTTCTAATTTTGTATGGTATAAACAGATATAGTATACATTCTATCTTTTTATATCTTGAGTTAGTAACTCAAGTATCAAAAATTTATATGCAGCTACTGTGATTTAAAATTCAGTTTACATTTGAGTTCAAGATGCATATTTTTTAGTTGTTTAAGAATCAGTTAAACCTGAGCCTTAGGGCCTTTTAAATCTCAGCGTGCTCTTTGACCTAGGACTTAAGTTCTTTGCCTTCTGTTTTTAACTCTAGAAAACCTTCAGTGAACCAATGTGAGTGACCCTTTTACAGCATTGTCAAAATAAGGAGAACCATTTATTCACTAGAGAATTCCTGGATCAATACCTAAGTATTCCCTTATTGTGATACCATCAAAATAAGTTTTTCCTCCTTTTTGAAATATTTTCTCAGTGATGAGATCACTTTTGCATCATTTTAAAAATAGATAAATGCCTTGATTTTTGTTTTATCTTTTGCTTTGAGGAAAGATAACTTAAAATGTTTCACTTAGTATCTTAACCCCAAACATTTGGACTCCACGTAAAATTATAAATTATAAATCATTTTGACCCTTTAATCGTGGTAGAAAATTGAGATCGTGTATACCCAAATAAACCTAAGGTCCTTATATTTATTTTCTTCATAGGAAATTATAGGAATCTTTAAATTTCAGTTGGTTATGTATTTTTTTCCTTCAGGTAGAACTAAATCATATATTGGATTTATTTTACATTTTTCATATTAAGAATGAAAACTGAGTAGTTGACTCAAGTAGGTCTATAAACTTGTAAACAATGTTGAATACAAACATTACAATCACTGAAGCATTAAAATAGTTTTGTTTTAGTAACTCCGAATTATATTGGGATGTTTAACGACAAGGAATCAGATTAACAACTACAATACTGTAACTCATTTTATTTTATTAAATTATTGAGGTAGAACTACTCAGAATGGAACAGCGTGAAGAAAATATACATTGAGAGCTACATACTAAAGCAGACCTTCATTCAGTAACAGCTCTCATAACTACATAATAGTAATACTTTGTAAATTCTCTATTATCTTTTCAGTTAAGAATATCTGTTTGGTGACTCCTTAGTGTAGTTTAGCTTTGGCTTCTCTAACAGTTCCACGTTGAACTCCTTACTTCATATAAAATAGGGATAGCATGTTTTCATGGGTACCAGAAAAACTGTTTCTGGCTATTCAACTCAATTTCAGTTGTATAGTCTTTGCCTCAGAAGTGTCTTCACTTAAGAGGTTACTAGCTTCTCAAACCGGTTTTATCTTAAAATCAGCAATTATAGTTTTATTAATTAAAAAATAAATATTTTGAAAGTAATTTAGGTAGTGAGTATTTTTCCGTATTTCTGTGGACATATGGACAGCGATTACTTTTTAACTATAGGTGGTTGCATAGCAGTTGTAGAAGATAGCCATGCTGAAATTTGTGTGGTTTCTGTGACTGTTGAAAATTATTGGTATATTGATATTTTGGACTACTTTAATTTAACTTAACTAATTATGAGAGAACATGCTATTTAGCTATTAGTCCCTTCATAAACCAGTCTATTTTCTTTGAGATTCTGAATGAGTTGTTTAAGTGAGGTATACCTGTAAGTGATATTAGATTAGGATAAAAATGTAAGGAATTTTATACTGAGTAGTGTGTCTAACTTCCTTAATGTTTTCTAGTATTTTTGCCTCAGGTACTGGCTGTCTTCAATTTTGTAATATATGGTATGGTACTATGTATCCTGTAAGTGCAGAATATAGGAATTATCAAAATTCTTTTTAAACATAGGTGTCTTTTGTACTTTTCACCCCCATCCCTCTAAAATTAGGAACTTCATTCCCATTACTTTGTATAAGGCACTCAGTTAATTGGCCTTGAGTTGAAAGAAAGACTTATATATTAACCATTTTCTTTCACATATATTTAGTTTTGCTCTCACGAGAATATTTGTGCCATCCAATGCCGCAGAAAGAAATATGCTTCATCATATAAACTTAACCTTATAAATGGTGTTTGAAAAAGTGAAGCTGTTATGCACTGTGTATTAGATTTATATTCATCTGGTAGTTGTTATTCCTGTGTTTTGAGTTGGCTGCCAGTTCTTTGGAAGATTATTTCTTCCAAAAGATTTTTTCCTCAGAAATTATTTTCTTTTTTTTAGGATCTACTGCAGTAGTCAGCAGTTAAAGACAACTAGAAGAGAGGAAAAAAATCTTAATTCCAATTTTTATTTAATCAAAAGTCAAAATGAGAATACTTCATCAGTGGAGTTACTGAATTCTTGAAACATACGACAATCAAAAGAGCAAATTCTTAAAACTATTATATTTTAACCCAATTCCACTGATTTTCATATTTTTATTATGTTTATACTTTGTATTTAAGTCAGTGTAACTCAGAAGCATTGGATAGATATCTCAAACTAGAACTCACCAGATGCTTTGTTTCAGGACTGGGCTGTTTGCCCTTGTAAGCATTTCTTGGAATTTAGATGAGATTAGGAAAGACAGTGGTGGGCCTAGAGAACTTCCTCCCTAATGCCTTTTTATGGTGCTCAGAAAAATCTCAACTACTACTAGACCTAGATACTGCCCTTGCGGCCTTATATTCTTATTAGCTGTTATGTGTCCTTCTTAGTATTACTTATTATTCCAAAAAGTGAGCATAAATATAACTGCCATTCTTTGTTAACATTTAATCCTTGGGTAATTATTCTAGTAATCGTATGGTGATTGTTAATTTTTAGTTAGGCCCTAAACATATATGAATGATCCATTTTTCTTTTGGCAAGTAGAAATGCTGCAATGCAACTAGCACATATCTTTCACAAATGAGGGAAGTTAGTATACAGTTATATTAATATTTGAATTTGAGAATATATGGTTTTTATTATTTGGATTGTACATTAAATATGTTTTTTGTTGTTTTTTCGCATGGACAGGCACTGGGAATTGAACCCGAGTTTCCAGCATGGCAAGTGAGAACTCTGCCTGCTGAGCCACCATGGCCTGCCCACTAAATATGTTTAAAGTGAAACACAAACCATCTATTCTCTAAACTTAAAGACACTGAGTGAAATAAACCCACTTTTTTCCTGTGCATTTTATAGTTAATAGTGTGCAAATGAGTTGCTCAAAACCCTAATTCCTCTGGTGATCACAGACAAGTAATCATCCCCCTATATAAAAAAAGAAAATACCTCAAGACTAGAGTTTAAATATTTATTTGATATTCTGCTTTTCTCAACAGCAAAGATCAGGGGATTGGATATTTATATGATTCTAGACTGGAACACCCCTATTCCATTAATTACTCT
Organism: Tamandua tetradactyla; assembly: GCF_023851605.1. NCBI lineage: Eukaryota > Metazoa > Chordata > Mammalia > Pilosa > Myrmecophagidae > Tamandua > Tamandua tetradactyla. The sequence continues at coordinate 92,625,337 of NC_135333.1, read as the reverse complement.
AATTAAGGGGTTGGGGGCTTTATGAGCAAGAAGAAAACTCTTGAGAGAAAGTTATCAGGAAAACTGGTGATTAAAAGAAATTTAGAAATGGTTTTCAAATTAAAATTATGAGATGCTAATGACTTTGATTTAAAAGTACAGTAAAGGAGCCCCAAATGCAAATATGTTTGGACTCATACACATAATTATTTATATCTCTTGTTCCTTTTTAGGTTTAAGAAGTGGGTATAGTTGAAAAATGTTAAATGTGAACCCACTTTTCTAATTCCCCCACCCCTCAACAAGGACCAAAGTTTTTAACATGGAAAGGAAGGTGAGACTTTTCAGTGGAAGATTATTTCTATTACAGCATTTGTGAGGAAGTTGAAACCATCCTTCCTATACTCATCTTTATTTTGAATCGTTTAATGAGTACCCCAGAATGTTCCAAGGTCAGTACAGCTTTTTTTTTTTTTTTTTAATATTTTCAGTTTCCATGTTTATTACATTTTCTCTCAAGAACAAAAAACTAAATACAGAAAGGTAGGAGTACTTTCGTGTTTTATATGCAAGAGCATAGAGTATGTTATGAAGCAGTCTTAAAATGTGTGAATATAGCTTTATGACTCCTTTCACTGAAATAAAAAGAATATATAACTAAGAAATAGAAGTGAATACATGACTACACATATGATAGGTAATGAACTTGGGCGTGTTCCTTGCTACTACCTAATCTTGAGAACTGCAATTTGCTTTTTAGAGGTATCAGAGATTCCAGACAAAAGATGATTGCCTTATATTCTTAGACTTTGAGCATGCTGGATGCCCTAAAGTAGGAGAGGAATTTATAACAGAAGCTCACGATGAAGAACCAAACATTCCGAGCCATCTGAGATCGTGCAATGAGAAGTCGCCAGACAATGAGGAAGAGGGCAGTATTAAAGAGGTAGTGAATATTTCGGAGCCTGAAAACAGACATACACAACCAAAGTTAAAACAGCACCAAATAATTAATGATGTTATTTGAACCATAAATCTCTGGCCATGACCAGCAAATATTAAGTGCTCACAGGGCATGATAGCCTTAGTGAAATTTCCTTTATTTCACACTGTTTCTGCTTTTGAATAATCCGATTTCTACAATATTCCCCTAATTAGTTTCTCATACCTCTCCCTACTTAAGCTGTTTTGCAAGTACAACTAGCATGATCTTTCGTAAATATATTTTGACCATATTACTGTTGTTTACTGGTTCTTGTTCACTAAAAGGTAAGTTCTAAAGTCTTCAACCCACTATTCAACCTATCCGGCTGTAATCTGCTTTTTTATTCTTACCTTCTAGGCACTACAAACCATATGCTTCTACTAGAATTATACCAGATTAGCACAATTCTTTGACCCTTAGGGATAATTTAACTGAAAAAAAAAGTAAAGGAAGTTGATGGAGTTGAAGAGTAGTGAAGGGATTTGCCCAGGTTAAGTAGCAGAATCAGATTTCCCTCCTGTCAAATGGATATTTTTTTGTTTCACACTATGATGGGGAGTGGAAGAAGAAGCAGGAAAACTTAGGTTCAAATCCTGGCTCCTGTATCCTGCTTCAAGTCCTGGCTCATGGTAACACTTAACATGTGTTACCATGGGCAGGTTACTTTCTTTGAGCCTAAATACCTCATTTGGGAAAATGGGATAATAAAAATACCTGTTTCATAGGAATGTGGTGAAGACTAAATAAACAATGTATGGAACTTGTAATGCGGTAGATGCCTAAGGAATGTTAATTCCTCTCCTTCATCCAAATTTCATGTCTAGTATAAAATCAGGTACCAGTAGGGGCTCAATAAATACTACCTGACATAAAGTTTACCTTTTTAAGTGTTGTTTTGCTTCTGGGATCCCAGCCATATCCTCTTTCAGTAAATACTTCTTAACTCCCAGAACATAATTTTCAATGTATTCCAACCAGTTCAGCTTACGCACATCAAAGTTGAATACCTGAAAGACAAGAATTATGAGCTGCTGGATTTTGAACTTCCAGAATTTCACTGAACAGTCACTTTAACCACTTGATAAAGTCTTTTATATAAATGAGTGGTAGTTTGGGAGATGTAGTTGTATCCCTCTAAAGAAAAAATTATTTTAGCTGCTAATTTAAAGATACCAGCAATATGGATGACTATTTCTTAGACATGGACCAAGCAGAAGCCCTTGGTATTTGGGAAGTCTTGTGAGGAAATTTTAAAGAAACTTATCCAGTTAGTCTGGAGAAAGCTTATGGTTAACTTGAGGGACTTCTTCAAGTAAATATATTTTTTTAAGTGATGGAATAATATATTAGAAACCCAAAAATAAATTATTGCATTTTCTATTTCTTTTCCTTTTAAATTTTGGTGTTGTCTGCTTTCCTGCCCTCCATTCCCAATATCCCCTCATTTTTCAGAGTCCAATAAGCTTTGGGAAGCAAAGCCTTGAGAAACAAGTTAGTACACCTTATATTTAAAAGACAGAGGGTGACTGGTAGTAAAGAAAAGAAATTTATGATTTGTGTTGAGGGGAGGAAAGGGAGAGATAAAGATTGATTGCTTTGGGAGAAAAACTGTTACCACATAGAGGGTATATACTGAAAGTGATAATAAAGGAAAAGGATTAGAAAATAAATTGCTGAGCTTCAGGTTGACCCACATGGTAGCATAGGATGCTCCAGTCTGGTGTTCCTCTGCAGAATCTTTTAACAACTAGCAAAAATAATAGAACCATCTTCCTCGTAATTCTGGAAAACAGTTAAACGGTATGGTAACCGGGAAAGTACCAAATCAAGGAAATGCAGATTTAAAAATATAGGAGATGCTTGTGATTCCCTTGCTAGGCTTTCTTCCATCCCCTTCCTGACATAGTATGGAGCTATCCTGTGCTCTTATTGTGGGTCCCTTGCCCTGTTCCTGAGGGTTCCATAGAGTAACCACTGTTCATATGTTGAGGTACCTATTTTGGTACAATCAATTGGAAACCTATTTCTGGTTTCACTTTTCTGGAACTTGCCATGTAGTCAAAAGCAGCTTGTAGACAGCTAAATCATTGTAAATCAAAGTGGAATGGGGAACAGGACCATCTGTTTTTCAGTCATAATACAGAGTACCCTTGAGGGAGAGAATGTCTTCTCAGAGAAAGTGGAGGAGACATGGAAATTCCTGGAAATGGAAGAATTCCTAAGGCTCCAAACAAGCAAAAGCCTAGGACAAGACAGTTTCAAAAAAGACAAAGAAGGCCCTGATTAGACCTGATCACTTTTTTCTTAGGCTGATCTTGATAGGAGGGCTAAGCCCTGAATGAGAGCACCAGCTAACACAGCCACATAGCCGATTAGCAGATACTGTTAAAGGCATTTCTTTTTAAGTTATTTTTTTGGTTTGGTTTGGTTTGGTTTGGTTAGCTCCTGGCTCTCAAGAAAATCTCTGTTGTATTACTAACTGGATACAAACATAAGGAACAGACATCTCTGAGATTAAATCCTAGAATTAGCACATTAAAATATTAAAATGAACAATGCAACAAGATTACCAGACAAAACACAGGAAATCATTGCCCATTTAAAGGAACAAGGTAAAAATACACAAACCTATGAAGAAGACAAGACTTTGAATATACAGGGCAAAGACTAAAAATTAATATATATCCTCAGGATGCTCAAGGAGATACAGAGCTAAATAAAGAAAGAAAGAAAGGCTATCAGGGAGAGGATAATGAATAATAATGAGAATCTCAGTAAAGAGACAAATTTAAAACTGAACCGAATGGGAATAATGGAGTTGACAACTATAATAATTAAAATGAATAAATCCCTAGAAGGTTTCAACAGCAGATTGTAGCTAGTAGAAGAAAGAATGAGTGAACCTGAAGATAGGACAATTGAAAGGATTCAGACTGAGGAGCAGAAAGAAAAATGAATGAAAAAAAAAAGAGCAAATACTAGGAGACCTGTGGGACACCATCTAGCATGCAAATATGTGTTATGGGAGCCCCAGAATAACTAGAAAGAGAAAGGAGCAGAAGGAATGTTCAAAGAAATGATGGCTGAAAACTTCCCAAATTTAATGAAAGAAAATATTCAAGATGGCTAGCAAGTCTCAAGAGGATAAAATCAAAGAGAATCATGACCAGAAACATAAAACTACTGAATGCCAAGAACATGGAGAGAGTTCTGAAAGCTAAAAGAAAATAGCAACATGCTATGTATAAGGGAGTTCCATTAAGTTTAAGTTCCGATTTCTCATCACAATCCATGGTGGCCAGAAGGAAGTGGGACAAAATATTTAAAGTGCTGAAGAAATTGCCAGCCAACTATTTTATACCTGGTAAGACTATCTTTAGAAAATGAGAAAGAGATTAAGACATTAGATAAAAATTGAGAGCTAGTTCATCACTATTAGACCTGATCTACATGCAATCCCAGTGGGGCTCTTCAAATTGAAAGAAAAGAACACTGCACAATGAATTGAAGTGGCATAGAGAATTTTAAAAAGTCAAATATGAAAGAAGGTGTTAACAGAAGAATTGAAAGTCAAAATAAATATGTAAGACTTAAAAAGACCAAGTAGCAAAATGGTAGAATGAAGTCTGAATTATCAGTAGTTACTTTAAATGTAAATGGATTAAACTCTCCAGTAAAAGGTAGGGGTTGGCAGATTGGATAAAAATATGTAACTAAAAGACTCACCTAAATTCAGACCCAAAAGTGAAAGGATGGAAAAAATATGTATCATATAAGTAATAACCAAAAGATAGCTGGGTTAGCTATACTTGTATCAGATAAAATAAAGCTTTAAGTCAAAAACTCTTATAAGAGATAACAAAGCTCACTATATACTGATAAAGGGCTCAATTCAGCAAGAAGATAGCAGTTATAAATATACATGTATGTAATGGCATAGCCCCAAAATACATGATACTAATATTGACAAATTTGAAGGGAAAATTAGTTGGTTCTTTGTTTATAGTAGACTTCAAAACAGCATTTCAGTATTGGATAGAACACCTAGATAAGATCAATATGGAAATAGAAGAATCCAATGATACTATAAGCTAAGTAGATCTAACAGACATAGAAAACACCACACAGCAGCAGATTACATATTTTCCTCTAGTACACTTGGGTCATTTTTCAGGAAAGATCTGATTAGATCACAAAACATGTTTCAAAAAAACTCAAAATACCAAAATCACACGAGTCTTTTGAATGCAAGGATATAAAGATAGAAATCAACAGGGAGAAATGGAAAATTCACAAATGTGGAAATTAAGCAATGCACTCTCTTTTTTTCAGCAGGTTTTTTTTTTGTTTTTGATATATCACATAATGCAATCCATCCAAAGTGTCCAGTGAGTGGCTTTTAGTAAATCACAAAGTTGTGGATTCATCACCACAATTATTTTTAGAATTTTTCTAAATTCTAAAATTTTGGGGTACATTTTCAGTACTCCAAAAAGAAAAACCCCATTCGCCTTAACAGTCACTTCTCAATCTCTATCCTCCCCCAGCCTTACATAACCACTAATCTAAATCTATTTCTGTAAATTAATTTATATTTGCATTTTACGTAAGTGGAATCATACAATATGTAATACGTTGGTTTTTTTTTAACATAGCATAGTGTGTTTTTTTTTACCTAACTTATTCTTTTTTTAGTTAGGCTGCTGATTTATAGAAAAGTCTTATAAAAAACAACATTTACCATTTACCACCCCCCACAATTGTTGACACTTTGCATTAGTGTGGTATCTTTGTTACAACTGAGGAAAGAATATTAAAATATTAATGTTACTATATTTCATAGAGTACCCTAGGTGTATTTCTTCCAGTATACCCCACTGTTCTTAACACACTGTAATAGTGATGTACAGTTGTTATAGTTCATGAAGGAACATTCTTATATTTGTACTATTCACCAAAATCCATTGTTGACAAGAGGGTTCACTGTGTAATACGATCCCATGTGTTGTCACCTAACCTTCCTAGTAATATATATGACCCAAAACTTCCCCTTTCAACCACATTTACAAACATAATTTGGCACTGTTAATTACACACAATGTGCTACTGTCACCATTATCTATTTCCAAATGTTTATAATCAACCGAAATAGAAATTCTGCACAAATTAAGCAACAGCTTCCTTTTCTCTACCTGTATTCTATCCCTTGGTAACTTATATTCTAGACTCTAATTCTGAGTTTGCTTATTATAATTAGTTCATTTCAGTGAAATTATAAAATAATTTTCTATTATGTCTGGCTTATTTCACTCAACATTATGTCCTCCATGACCCAGCAATTGCAATTTGCCAATTAAAAGCCATAATTAGTATCTGGCCATATTCTGGGCAGCAGGGCTTCCACATTTATTTCTGTCTGCAGTTGCCAGTCAGGCACCAGACCCAAGTTGGCTAGCCTTGAGAATGGGGGTTGGACAATGGCAATTGCCACTGAACAATTTACTCATGGTTTTTTACCACAGTATTTCACCGTTTTCCTCCTTCTCTTCCCTGGATGCTGTACAATGCTCCACTGGCTGCTGAAGCCCCAGAACAATGTTTCTGCCTTTTCACCACCTATTTTGGAGGAGTATGTCCTTCAACTTCTTATTCCACCATTTTTTCCCATAAGTTCAACAATGCATTCTTAAACAACCAATGGGTCAAAGAAGAAATTACAAGGAAAAATAGCAAATATCTTGAAGTGAATGAAAATGAAAACACAACATACCAAAACTTTGAGAGATACAACAGAGGCAATGCCAGGAGGGAAATTTATAGCTATAAATGCTTACATCAACAAAGAATAAAGACATCAATTCAGAAACCTAACCTTACATCTGAAGGATCTAGAAAGAAAGGAGCAAACTAAACCCAAAGTGAGCAGAAGGAAGGAAATTAGAGTGGTGATAAAGGTAATAGAAAATTAAAAAATAGAGTGAACCTGGAAGTCGATTCTTTGAAAACATCAGTTAAATTGACAAATCTTTAGCTAAGTTAACCAAAAAAAAAAAAAAAAAAAAAAGAATGGACACATAACTAATATCAGAAATGAAAGGGGGGCATTACTGCATTACTAGCAATAATAAATAAGGATAAACAGAAATAAAAAGGATTATATGAGGGTGCTAAGAAAAACTGTATGCCAACAAATTAGATAACCTAAATGAAATGGAACGATACCTGGGAACACACAAACTTGAAACACAGACTCAAGAAAAAATGTTAAATTATTATAATTTAAGACAATTCTAAAACATCCAACGAAAGAAAGCCTAGGATCAAATGGCTTCATAGGGGAATTTTACATTCCAAGAAAAATTAACACCAATCTTGCTCAAACTGTTCTTTAAATGTAAGATAAGGGAACACTTGACTCATTCTCTGAGGTTAATACCACCCTAATTACAAATCCAGATAAAAACAAAATAAAATTATGCAACAATATCCCTTATGAATATAGATACAAAATCCTCAACAAATCCAACAGCACATTAAAATAATTATACACATGATCAAGTGAGATTTATCCCAGGTATGCAAGGGTGGTTCAATAACAAAAAAATCAATCAGTGTAGTACTTGACATTAATGGAACGATGCATAATAAAACCACATGATCATCTCAATGCAAAAAAGCAGTTAAGAAAATCCTTCACCCCTTCCTGATAAAAACACATAGAAATCTAGGAATAGATGGAAATGTCCACAATATGATAAGGGACGTAATGAAAAGCCCATATACTTAACAGTGAGAGGCTGAATGCTTTCCCTCCACCATTAGGAACAAGGAAAGAATGCCCTGTTATCACTACTGTCTTCCACATTGTATTGGAAGTACTAGCCTGAGTAATTAGGGAAGAAATGTTAATAAAAGGCTTGGAAAGGAAGAAGTGAATTTCTCATTACTTGCAGATAAAAGATCCCTTCTCCCTGTATATATGGAGAGAAAATTCTTTAAAATCCTCAAAAAAATCAACTAGGACTAATAAATTCAGCAAAGTGGAGGGGTACACATGTAAAAATCAGGAGTGTTTCTATTGACTACTAATGAACGATTTGAAATGGGAAAAAAAGTACCCCATTTACAATAGCAACTAAAAGAATTAAATATCTAGAAATAAATATAACCAAGTGTGTAAAAGACTTGTACACAGAAAACTACAGCACATTACTACAGGAAATCAAAGACGACCTAAATAAATGGAAGCACTTTCTGTGTTCATGGATTCAAACACTAAATATTGTTAAAATGTGATTTCTACCCAACATGGTTTACAGATTCAGTACAAATCTCAATAAAAATTTCAACAGCCTTTGAAGAAATGAAAACATCAACCATCAGATTTATATTGAAAGTTAAGAGGTCTCGAGGGCGGGCCACGGTGGCTCAGCAGGCAAGAACGCTTGCCTGCCATGCCAGAGGACCGGGGTTCAATTCCCGGTGCCTGCCCATGTATTAAAAAAGCAAAAAACAAAAAAGAAAGTTAAGGGGTCTCGAATAGTCAAAACCTTCTTGAAATAAAATGAAGTTGAAAAAGTCATACTTCCCAATTTTTAAATTTATTACAAAATTACAGTAGTCAATACAGGATGGTACTGGCACAAAGACAGACATACAGACCATTGGAATTGAGAGTTCCAAAATAAAGCCTCAGTTCAGTTTTGACAAGGGTGCCGGTACCACTCAAGAGGGAAAGAATAGTCTCTTCTACAAACAGTGCTGGGAAAACCAGTTATCCATATGAAAAAGAATGGTTTTCAATTCCTTTGACACCATATACAAAAATTAAAGTGGATCAAGGCATAAATATAAGAACCAAAATTGTGCAACCCTACAATAGAACATAGGGAAGCATCTTCAGTGCATTGTATCGGGAAATGGCTTCTTAGTGTTTAAAGGAAAGTACAAGGAGCAAAAGAAAAAAATAGATAAATGGGACTTCATCAAAATTAGAGACTTTTGTGCATCAAAAGACTTTATCATGAAAGTGAAAAGGAATGGAGAAAATATTCAGTAACCACATATCCAATAAGGGTTTGATATATGCTACATATAAAGATATCCTACAAGTCAACAACAGAAAGACAACCCAATTAGGAAAGTGGGAAAAATACTTTAACAGTACTTTCTCCAAAGAAAATACACAAGTGGTCAACAACCACATGAAAAGATGATCAACATCATTAGGCATTTGAAAAACGCAAATCAAGAATGACAATCAGATATCATTTCATACTGACTAGAACGGTTATTATTAAAATAATGGAGGGTGGGCCACAGTGACTCAGTGGCAGAGTTCTCATCTGGCAAGCCAGAGCCCTGGGTCCGATTCCCAGTGCCTGCCCATGCAAAAACTAAAACTAAAATAAAATAATGGAAAATAACAAGTGTTGCAGAGGATGTGGAAAAATTCCTGATATTCTCACAAGCAGTGGAGACAACCAAATCAATAGGCCAAGCCCTTGATCTTGGGATTCGTTCCTATGAAAATTATCCCTTCCAAGGAATGCTAAATCTGCTTGAAATTAGGCCTAACAGTCACCCCCCCAGAGAACCTCTTTTGTTGCTCAGATGTAGCCTCTCTGTCTCAGCTGACGTGGCAAGTGAACTCACTGCTGTCCCCACCTCTATGTGGGGCATCACTCCCAGGAGGGTAAACCTCGTTAGCAACGTGGGACAGAAATTCTAGGATTAGCTGAGACTTGGCATCAAGGGATTGATAAAACCTTCCCAACCAAAAGGGAAGAGAAAAATGAGACAAAGTGTCAGTGACTGTGTGATTTCAAACAGAATTGGGAGCTTATTCTCAAACATTATGTATTTATATATATATATCCCTTTTAAATTTATGGTGTTTTAGAGTGGCTAGAGGGAAGTACCTGAAACTGTAGAGCTGTGTTCCAGTAACCATGTTTCTTCAAGATGATTGTATAATGACATGGCTTTTGCGATGTGACTGTGTGATTGTGAAAAACTTGTGTCAGATACTCCTTTTATCTACAGTATGGACAGATTAGTTAAAAATATGGATAAAAAATAAATAATAGGGGAAACAAAAATTAAAATAAATTGAGTAGATTGAAATACTCAGTCAAGGGGTAAGGGGTATGGCATGTAGTATGAGTTTTTTCTTTTTTCTTTTTTATCTGTTTTGCTGGAGAGAGGCAAATGTTCAAAAACATGATCATGGTGGTGAATATATGTGATGTATTGTGAGCCACTGATTGTAACCATGTCAAAAATGTTTGTTTGTTGCTTACAATAAAAATATTAAAAAAAAAAAAAGAACCACAAGCAGGTATCATTTCATACTGACTAGGATGGTTATTATTAAACTAATGGAAAATAACAAGTGCTGCACAGGATGTGGAGAAATAGAAACATTTAAACATTGTTGGTGAGAATGTGAAAGGGTGCAGCTACTGTGGAAAACACTTTGCTGGTTCTCAGAAAATTAAGTACAGAATTACCATATGTGCCAGTTTAAAACTGTTGTGTACCCCCCAAAAAGTCATGTTCTTTAATCCTCATTCAGTAGTGCTGGGTGGGATCTTTTTTATTGTTTCCATGGAAATTTGACCCTCCCAGTCTTAGTGGTACCTTTTGATTAGGTGGTTTCGATGGAGATGTGTCTCCACCCATTCCCTTACTGGAGTCCCTTAATAAAGAGGGAGCCATCTGGAAAAAAGCTTTTGAGCCCAAGATGCCTACAGAACTCACACAACGAGAGATCTTTGGAGTTGCAGAAGGAAAATGCCCCCAGGGAGGCCTAATGAAATGAGAAGAGAAAGGTAGCAGATGTCACCATGTGGCTTCCAGTTGAGAGAAGTATCCAGAAGCTGGAGACCCCAGCAGACAGAGATGTTTTGATGGTAACAGCCTTTCTTGAGTGAAGGTAACCTCTTGTTAGTACCTTAATTTGGACATTTACATAGCCTTAGAACTGTAAACTTGCAACTTAATAAATTCTCTTTCTAAAAGACGCTCATTTCTGGTATATTGCATTCCAGCAGCTTTAACAAACCAAAACACCATATGATCCAGCAATCCCACTTCTAGGTATATATTGAAAAGAATGAAAACAAGGACTTGAACAGATATTAGCACACTGATTTTCATCGTGGCAGTGTTCACAATTGCCAAAAGATGGAAGCAACCCAAGTGTCCATCAGCCAATGAATGGATAAACAAAATGTGGAATATATATGTACTATGTATGGAATATATTCAGCCATAAAAAGGAATGAAGTTCTGATAAGTGCCATATGATGAACCTTGACGATATCATGCTGCAGGAAATAAGGCATATATAAAAGGGAAAATGTATGGTCTCATGATATGAAATAATTAGAATACGCAAATGCATGGAGTCAGAAGCTAGAATACAGGTCTATCAGGGGCCTGAGTGGGGGTAGAGAATTGGGAGTTAATGGTTACTTGGTAGAGTTTCTGTTTGGGGTGATGGAAAAGTTCTGGTAATAGATGATGGTGGTAGTGGCACAACATTGTGAATGCAATTAATACCACTGAATTTTACATATGAGCGGTTAAAAGGGGACATTTTATTTTGTATATTTGTTACTGGGATATTAGAAAACATAGGACTTTACTACACAGTAAATCCTAATGTAAACTATGGATCATATTTATATTTTTTTCTCAGTTGTAACAGAAGTACCATACTAAAACAAACTGTTAACAGTAGGGAAAACTGAATGTGTTTGAGGGTGGGTATCTGTGAAATTTTTCTGTTAATATACAACTTCTCTAATAAAAATATAAAATACATTAAATTGCTGTGATTATTGTTTTCTCCCCTTGGTGTTCTACTGAAAATCCCGAGTAAAGATTTCAGTGCTTTCAGTTTAGTTTTATTTCTGTCACTCTTTGAAAATGATTCTGGACCGAGACTGAGAGAGCCCAGTTTTATATGAGCTACAAGTGGAGATGGGACGCTCTTGGGAGAGAGGCCTAATAGGTCACCTTTGAGCCAACCAGGCATCTTTTTAAAACTTCATTAACAGAGCCTAATTGAGGAAAGAGAAGGAGGAAAAAGACTTCAAATACACAATAGAAAAAAATTAATTTGAATATAGAAAACTTATGGTAATACAAAAATATTAAACACTAGAATGTCAGAAAAATTATGGTATCATCTTTGGAAGTATTTTAATGAGGATTTAGGTATGACCTTATTGAAACAATATCAAATCAAAGAGTACAGGAGGACTGGACTTTATTGGTCCTCACACTGAATTGACGTAGTGTTTTAGGGTTTTTTATTTGCTGTTGGAAAGAATGACCTGAAAACTGAACTTGTACTAGTCTAAAAAAACCCTTCCAATATTTATTAGATCTTAGCAAGTGTAGTTGCCAGGGCTTGTTTAATGTGCTGCAGTCTTCCCCATTGGGCACTTTTTTTTTAGATATCCAGACACTCTCAGCTCACTTTTTACACATTAAAGCCTACTCTCAGAGAGTCTTCCTTATGTACAGTGAAGGAGAAGTGACTGATTAGACTAACCTGATTTAGCTTGTGATTCCTCACTAGGGAGGATTTTAATCATAGTAGCAAAAATATCTTAATTTAAATAAAATTATGTTCCTAGAACAATGCCTGGAACAAAGTAGGTATTCAGTTAATATTTGCATAATATGAGTGAATTACAATATATTGGTTAAATGAATTTTTAATATTAATTTAAAAGGCAAAATACGTCTTTTTTTTATATAGTGATTTATTCTGTTGGCTGATCTTTATGTACAGTTTATATGGTTATAACCAAATTAAAACTCTTAGTTTTCTTTTTTCAGAAAGCTCGAGTTTTTGATGAAGGCTGTGCTGGTTTGAAAGGATGCATGTCCCCTAGAAAAGCCATGTTTTAATCTAAATCCCATTTCATAAAGGCAGAATAATCCCTATTCAATACTGTATGTTTGAAACTGTAATCAGATGTAATCAGATGCCCTGGAGATGTGATTTAATCAAGAGTGGTTGCTAAACTGGATTAGGTGACGACATGTCTCCACCCATTTGGGTGGGTCTTGATTAGTTTACTGGAATCCTATAAAAGAGGAAACATTTTGGAGAATGGGAGATTCAGAGAGAGCAGAGAATGCTGCAGCACCACGAAGCAGAGAGTCCATAGCCAGCCACTTTTGAAGACGAAGAAGGAAAATGCCTCCCGGAAGCTTCATGAAACAGGAAGCCAGGAGAGAAAGCTAGCAGATGACACCGTGCTCACCATGTGCCTTTCCCTTTCCAGCAGAGAGAGAAACCGTGACTGTGTTCGCCATGTGCCTTCTCACTTGAGAGAGAAACCCTGAACTTCTTCGGCCTGCTTGAGCCAAGGTATCTTTCTCTGGATGCCTTTGATTGGACATTTCTATAGTCTTGCTTTAATTGGGACATTGTCTCGGCCTTATAACTGTAAACTAGCAACTTATTAAATTCCCCTTTTTAAAAGCCATTCTGTTTCTGATATATTGCATTCTGGCAGGTAGCAAACTAGAACAAAGGCTTAGATTGTATCAAAAAGTATAAATTGTCAAAAAACAAGTCAATAAGGATCAAAAGTCAAGTTTATTGATTTTAAAATAGACACATTACTTTCTAGGAATTGCTTGCATTTATTTCACAGCCTGCATCTTTCCTCCAGAGTCTATGATTAGCTCTGTTTCCCTTTATCTAGGAAATATTAGAATTCTAAAGAATGTAATTGAGTTTAACATGTTAAAGATTTTAGTAGTTCTCTATGAGTAATTAAATCTGCCTCCTTTATATGAAAGTAAAAAATGTTATACAGAAAACCATCTTAGACCTAAAAAGTGACTTGAGAAAAAAGTAACTAATATTAATATTCCTAGTTATCATTCTGAGGATTCAATAAACATTTGTTTGATAAATGAGCTCCTTGAAGATCCACCGCCCCAATGAGTTTGGTTGCTGTCCTTTCAACTTTCATGGAGGAACATGAAAATAATTTTTTAAAAAGTTGTTACTGTATGTATTTGTTAGGTTCAGGTGGCAATTTGGCCAGGTGATGATGCCCAGCAGTTGTGTTGCTGTGGACTTAAATTATCAGCATGTAAATTTCATCTATAGCTGATTACATCTATGGTGGGCTAAGGGGAGTGCCTTCAATGAGAGAGGCTTAAAAGGAGAGGTCAGAAAGCTCAGCAGCTAAGAACCAGATGTTTGGAGATGCAGAAAAGAATTACCCCAGGGAAAGCCGTTTGAACCCAGAAGCCTGGAGGGAAGGCCAGCACATCCCTGTGTGTCTTCCCAGTGACAGTGAAAGCCAACTGTCTTTCCTTCAAAAACCTGTAAATGTGTAACTAGATAAGTTCTTTTATAAAAGCTAGTCCATCTCTGGTATAGTGCATTTCAGTAGTATTGGCACACTAAAGCACTATCTTTATTTTAGTAATGTTATGCATTACGCCTCTTAGTGTGCCATCATCAGAAGCCCTTCATAAACATTTCTTCTAGAGTTAAATGTCAAGAAAGCTTTCCTCCCCTGAAAAACTGATGTATTTTCTCCTCTTGGACAATGAGTGCTATGAAAGCATATTTTCCTTTTCAGTTTGCCACTTCCATGCTCAAGAACAAATTCCCTGCTTACCTACAAGTAGGATCTTTTAGATATATGGACTTCTTTTTTTTTTTTCTTAGCCTTGATTTCATATTCTAATTCATATTTTCTCTGGTTTTGAAGTTTACTTTCATTTATATTTTCTTTTTAATTTTATATATTTATTGCAAGATATCTCAAATCCTTTGGGAAATAATTTGGAGTATTAACAATTACAGCTATGAGATAAATGAGTTCCACAGAGCTTCATGGACTTGTTGGAAACCTGAACTGCTTTTCAAAAAACAATTTTACTTTGCTTGGAAATGTTTTTCACAGTATCACTATACTACATATTCATTTATTTTATAGAGGTTTTCATTTTTATACTTTTTCACATTTCTACCTGAGATTGCAATGAAGCCCTAGTTATAATCCTTATTCTACATGGCTAACCACATCAGAGTTTGGCAATTACTGCAAAGTTTTCAGTACTATTAGATTTTCTAGGCGTATATTAAATCTACCACAGTTTCAATTTTTTTGTTCACAAAATTTTTAGTTATTTTATGTTAACATTTTAAAGTATCAAAAATGGAACACTTAAACATTACGTATAGTAAGCTCATTACCTTTTGTGAATTATTTAAATGGGTAAATTCCATGGAGAAAATACAATAAGGAAAAACCTATATAAAATTTGAAGCTAATTTATGGGTAATGCAATGGTAGTTCAGTGGTAGAGTTCTCACCTACCATGTGGGAGACCCGGGTTCAATTCTCTGCCCATGAACTGCCCCCCCCCCCAAAAAAAATCAACAAATGGTGTCGCAATAACAGAATAGTCAGATGGAAAAGGAATGAAATGTGAACCCTACCGTACAGCATACCAAAAAAAAATTGAAGCTAATTTAATAAATAATTTACAGTAGCTTTTTTTTAAGCAGATTTGACATGATGCCCCTGCATTTCAAGCACTAGTGCAAGAAGAATTTTGTCTGTGTAAGGTATGTAAACAGTTTTGGAAATAGCTCTATTTCATGTCAGTTGAGAGATACACGGCAATAATTTCAGAAAAAAATATCCCTCTAAATCCTGGCTAGTTTATTTAATACAACATTTATGTTTTTTTGTCTTCCCAGGTTACCCTTGAGTTTCATGACTGATTTGAATCATGTTCTGTGATGCTGGTATAAAGGAGTTTTCTTTAGCAAGTAAATCTAGTTAATCATCTTGCATTTGCTTCATAATATGATTTAGTTTTATTCTGTATGCTGTCAGGTACACAGTAAGTCAAAAGAGCCTTTTTAAAGAATTACTGTTTCTTACTGGAAAATGTCAATCAAGACAGTGTGAAAACAAACATATGACTGAGGAAAATAAAAGCTAGTAAAATGTACAAAGTATAAAAGATTTCCCTATTTGTGAATATGGAAATATGCAAAGATTTCAGGATGTATCCATTTGTGACTGCCAAGGAGCTAATGTAAAGAAATACGTGGCATTGATGCTAAGCAACTGAAGTTAAGCCCTTTTGAGAAGTTAAAATTTGAATTGTCCCATATAATCCATTATATGGAAGAAGATTGGGATTCTAGGGAGAGGGCATCATAGATGGAGGAAAGTCTTGGATGGGATAAAATGCATGGGTATAGGGATTATCCTTAAAAAAAGATGAGAAGGAAGGAAATGTACCTGTGGAGAGGCAGAACAATTTTGATTTGACAAGAATAGTGGATAGGAGAATATGTAGATAGTAAATTCATTATTTTTCATTGGAGTCTTTTGCTGTAGATGGTAAGGAAAAGATATAGGCACCATAGGTTTTCTGAAAAAATAACTAAGGGGTAAAAGCAAGGGAATGAAGTGCAGTGAATGAAAGACATCACTGCAGAAAGCAGTGGGGAGCTAAGTTTAGAATCTAGGTCTCTTACCTACATTAAACTTGTTTCCTGTAAGTATTGGCTGCTTTTCTTAGCAACAAAACAAAAACCAAAAACTTTGTTGTCTGTACATAACAAAAACTTCCAATATTCATCAGCTTTCCAGGTCAAATAATTCTAAATTCCATTTGAGTAAGATTTTCTTGTTTTAAGTCATTACTGTACTTACTCTCTGGTCTTCGGGGCTCAGCTCAGACATCAGCATTTCTGTATTGTACGTACTCCATTCCCAACTCTGGTTGGTGAAATACTCCAGCATGGATGTGGTTTTTAAAAGCCGATTCATGAGCTTTGTCATCCTGAGGTAAAGATCAGAGAGTAGCACATCTCAGCAACACGATATCTGGCTGCTTCACTGTCACTCTATAGAGTTGAATGACAAATTATTTTCTGAAATTATAAAGCTTATTGAACTCTATCTCTCAATCCCTGACTAAAACTCATATTCCAAAAGTAATGAACTAAAAGAGCTTGTTCTATCAGACATTTTAATAATACCACCATCTGCTCCTTTTCTTCTTCTCTACCCTCCCTCAGAGGTGGAAAACATTTTTAAATTTAATCAAGCATCATCCATTATTGATGGCATACTGTTCATTCCTTGAATTTTGAGGTAAAAAATCATGAAAGTTATTTATCACTTTTATTGTGGGTTATCAGATTAAATAAGAAATCAGTAGGGTCCAATGCCATGTATATAACTTATGGATAGAAGCATTGATTGAGGCAGATTTAAAGAGGAAATAACTTATTTGTTAATAACCCACTCTATGTTAGGCACAGTGCTGGTGCTTAAAAAAACATCTCTGCAAATTCTCCAAATAACCCTATAGGTAGGTACGATTATCTACGTTTTTTGAAAAAGAAAGTGATCTTAAGATAGATTAAATGGCCAAGACTATAGAATAAGTGACAAAGTTAAAATTCCATCCTAGTTTTAAATGGTCTCAGAAAGCCTCTGCTTCTGTGATCTCACCATCCTGTTTCCCAATACGTAACCCAGCCTCTTTCAATCCTGTGGTGAGGACTTGGACCAACACTACTTTACAACAATTTACAAAAAAAAAAAAATTGTCAATGAGTCTGTGAGGTGGTAAGGATTTATCTATCTTCTTTTTACAGAAAGACTAAGTAATATGCTCAGGATCACTTGGGCAATGCTCAAATCTAAGTCTCTGTCTAGAAATCATATTTGGCCTACAGAGTGAGGCTTAATTAAGCCAATCTTGGTAGTAATGATTACTGTAGTCAGACCCAGTAAAGACATATTATGCTATCCTGGCAGCTTGGTCTTATTTATGGTCAAATCCCAATGCCTGTGAATCTAATGACTTAGAAGTTACTTCTGTCACTGTATCATTGGAAATTTCTTAGGCAGGAGGTAGATATCATAATAGGGTTCAATTCAGCTATTATTATCTAATATATTTATCCTTTCACAATTCTGATGCTATTGCTGTGATTTCATTAAAAATTTGAATTTTTAAAAGTACTAGCCCATTGTAGATATGTGTGTGTATATATATGTATATGGGACTATATCAGCCTAATGGTATTTTTTAGAAGTTGTATATATATATATATTATTTTCAGGTGGAAAAGATCTTAATCCATAAAATGCAAAAGCAAAGCTATAAAGGAAAAGATTCATTTTATCACATGAAAATTTAAAACTTCTTTGATATTAATAGCTAGCATTTGAATGATTACTATATTCTAAGCACTCTTATGTAATACCCTATAAAATAAATATGATTACCCTTTTTATAGATGAGAAATTAGGGTTTAGAAAGGTTAAGTGATTTAGGGCTCATATGGCTAAATTGGTGAAGTGAGGATTTAAATCCTATAAATCTGACCCCAAAATCCATGCTCTTAAACCCTACATTACATTTATCTTTTCTGTATTACAAAAAGCTCATAACTAAAGCTAAAAGGTAAGAAACAGACTTGGAGAAAATATGTGAAATATACTTTTACACACACACAAACACACACATACGCGGGAGTTTTCATAAATTGATAAGGACAACCCAATAAAAAAATAAGCAAGGAACATAAACAGCAATAAACAGAGAAGAAAACTTGAATGTCCAAAAAGCAAATGAATGTTCAGCCTCTCCAGCAATCAGGTACATGCAAATCAAAATAACAAAGCAATAACCATTATCATCATTTTGACAATTCAAAAATTTGATTCTTGAAAAGTTTTGTTGAGAGTGAGGGAAATAAGATCCGTGCCCTCAGACTTTTGTGGTAGTGCAAATTAACACAGCCTTTCTTCACAGCAACCCATTGATGGTCATTAAATCTGCAATTCTAACCCTCAGCATCCTACCCAGACACAGTAGCACATTATTCAAAGACCCATGCACAGTGATGTTCATTGTCCCCATAGTTGGTAAGAGGGGGAAAAAAAAAAAAGGAAAAAAGGACAATAATGGGCAGAATGAGCTAGTAGGATTTTCATGGAACATTTTAAGTGACAAAAAAAAAGTTGAAAAATATGTGTGATTGATTGCACATCACACATACATAGCTTAAAGCAAAGTAATATTTCTATATGTATATATATATGGACGTAAATGGGTGGATGACTTCACATATAAACATCTGGGGAGAGAAATGGTCTAGAAGGATATTAGCTTTTCTGTCACAGAGATTTTTTTTTTAATTCCCATCACGAAACAAACCAACCCATTTCTCACAAACATTGCAATTTAATTTCTCACAGGCAAAATACACACAGATTTTTATTGTGTTCCTTCCTCCTCTTTCTTTTACTTTTCTAGTTATGGAACTTTGATCTCTAATAAGGCCTTCTTCCAAATCAGATATATTTTAAAGACTTTAGCATTTCTGCCTACAATGTTTGGCTTTTCTTATTTTTCCGTCTTATTTAATAATCTCCATACAAATATTTTCCTCATAGCTACAATGTCATCTTTTCACTTTGCTAAAAATGAACTCACAATTACTGAGTTACCAGCTGTAAATGAGTTCTGTGAGAATTCGGATAGAATATACATTGCCTTTGTTTTAGTCATTTGCTTTACTAATGAGAATGAAGATTAAACATGCTTGAGAATGACTTTCTCCCTTACAAAGGGCTAGCAAAGAAGGCAACACTATTCATGTGCCGGATTCTTGATCATAGGAATTGCCATTCATTCTATAATAATGATGATTACTCAAACATGCATGATATTATTCAAGTGAGATAAAGAGATAATATCTTATGTGACAGAACTAGAGTGGTGACAGGGCAGCCTCAGCCTTAGCACACTTTTACATTATTCCTTGTTCCCTCTAATTTCCTCACTAATGTCCAAGTGATAGTAAAAACAGTTAAGAACACTGGCTTTGAGATTCAGATTTTGCCAAATCCTTCCTATCCATTTCCTTTGAGACTACTTTAACTTCTTCTCTTAGCTTCTGTTTCCTCATCTGTAAAATTGGAATGATACAACCTCAAGTTGTGTTGAGAATGAAAATGAGATCATCAATGCTGTTAAGTCCTTAGCCTCATGCGAGCCACATAAGTGCTCAGTCAGTGGGGGCTATTATTATCGTATACATTTTATTGTATATTTTAAGATTTCCTAATTATTTGGAAAACCTTAATGACAGAGTCTTAATTGCTTGTCCTTTTCGGTGGATCATTACTTGATAAATTCATCAAACAATTTTTTTCCTTAATATTTGACTTCCTTTATTATGGTAGAGATTTTTAAGGTAGGAGTCCTTTGTGGCGTTTCACTAGTATTGTTTTGGTTACACATACAGACGGAACTTTATATGCAAGATTCAGCTGACTCCTTTGGTCCCCAGCTGAAGGGAGGATTAAGGACTTTGGGGATCTAATCTCCCATGCAGTGATACTCTCAAAACTATTACCCAGCTTCCCACCTGGGCTTCCTTCCTGTGAGTCGCAGATAGAAATCATAGATGATAGCAGGGGCCCGATGGCTGACTGTGTTCCAGTACTGGGTTGTGATGCTGTTGGATGTGAAGTCAGTATTTGGCCGCCTGAAAGCTCCCTCAAATGGGATCTTTTCAAAGGTTGCCAACACTTGTAATCCTAGAAGAAACAGAAAAAAGTGCTAAGTCTAGGAGTATTTAAGCCCTTCATGATGGAAGACTTTGCAATGGGTCAAAATAATAATCAATACTAAGAATTTGCTGTATAGAATCAAGAATCAAATTCTGAAAATAATATGAAGATTGTCCACACAGGGCAAGTGATCATCTGCAAAATCAAACACTATAAATGGGCTAGCAATTGAGTACTTTTCTTGAAACAAATTTTTGGGGAAATAATTTTAGTCAATACAGTGACGAACTCTACAAATAAACATAAATCCATCATTTAATTCCAAGACTATTTTGGAAGCCCTAAGACAAAAGTAGAGGCATTATTTCTTTGGTTGGATTATTACTTGTAGAACCATCAGAAAGTTTTCTTAGCATTTACTTAAACATTTATTAACAGTGAAACAACATTAAGGCAGGATTCCTTTGTGTTGGTTCAGTTTAAATATCTTAGTTGATTAATTCTTTGGTGTTTCTATTTCTATGGAAATATGTTAGACTCAATCATATAATCTGGTCCCTACGTTCTTCTTTCATATTAATCCTTTTATTTTTATATTATTACTTAGTTAAGACATTTTAAAAAAATTTATATACTTTTGTAAGTCAATTGTTTTCAAAATATATTCACTTGGATTCAATTTTGACTTTTTTTACAAAGATTTTTCAAAGACTGTGCCTAAGCTCATTATTCAGTTATGAAGATATCAATTATGATAGTAATATGATTGTTGTCCTCCTTAGATAAAAGCCTAGAAATCTATGTGAAAAATATATACCCTGTGCCCAGAAGATCTCAAGAAACATTTGGCCCATAGATGTACACATTTGAAAAGAAAACAAAGTTATACATAGTTCATATTATGAGTATTCAGAAATTAATATTGACAAATCTACATATCCAAATGCCTCTACAATATTTCCACTGGAGTGTGTAATAAGCATTCACATTTAACAGCTCTAAAACTGAACTCTTGATATTCCCACTACCAATAACTCCCAATACATACACAAAACGTGTTTCTCCACCAGTCTTCCACCTGTACATAAATGTTAGTTCAATGTTTTTGGTTATTCAACCAAAAATATTGGAGTCAGCTTTGGTTCTTTTCTTTAACATCCCACATAAAATTGAACAGTAAAGTCCATTAGCTCTGTGTTTGCAATGTATCCAGAATTTCTACTGCTATTTCACTGTTCCAAACTATTCTGTAGTTTAGGATATTGCAAAAATGTCCTAAATGTTCTTTGCCACTATGTTTGCCCCCCTACAGTCCACTCTCCCTACCTTCACATAACAGCTAGTGTAACTCTTTAAAATGTAATTCAGTGTAGGCCACATCTCTTCTCAGAATGCTCCAATGGGATCTCATCTCATTTAGAGGAAAAGCCAAACTCCTTACCACAGTCTACAAGGCCTTGCATTATTGCATCTCCATCCTCTACATCCACCATTCTGGCTTTGTTTTCCCTCCCATTCTACTTCTCATTGCCTCAGTTGCAACCCTACTAGCATCCTAGCTGTCGTTGAATGTGAATAAATGCATTCACACTCTAGGGACATAGTCCATTTTGGCCCTTCAACTTGGAATACTCTTCCTACAGATATCCCTCTGATTTGCTCCCTCACTTCTGTCAGGTCTTTGATAAGATGACACTTTATCAGAGAGGTCTTCCTTAACCACCACATATATAATAGCGGCATTCCCACTTTACTTTCTAGTTCTTTAGCCTACTTTATTTTTCGAAAAGTCCTTAGCCACATCTGATATATCTATATATATTTATATTTCCTGGTGCTGGAAGATATGTGCCATGAAAGCAGTTCTGTCTGTTTTTTTCATACCTATACAGTACCTTGCACAGTAGTTAGCAGATGGGCAATAAATGGCTTTTGAATGAATGAATGAATGAATGTCTCAGCAACACATGATTACTTTTCATTTCCTAAATCTTCCTTGACTCTTTCTTAAGTCATTCAAAAAAACATTTATTTAGCTACTGTGCTAGGTGCTGAGGTAAAACTATATGTAATATATATTCTCTGTCCTTAAGGAATTGGCCATCTGGGGAGATATAGATAAATAATTATTACAATATATTGCCTAAATGTTATGTTAGAACTCAGTACAGTATAGTCTGGAAGAATATATAAAAAGCATCTGATTCCGGTTGGGGTGGGGGATGGGGAGTTATTCCTAAGAAAGCTGTCCGAGTAACAACAGCAAATATTTACTACAGTGTTTACTATTCCAGTCACACTAATAAATTTTTCTTATTAAATCATCCCCCAAGTTCTCTGAAGTATTATTATTATAATTCCGATTTGACAGGTAAGGAAGTTGAGCTAAGAAATAAATATAAATTATTTTCCAAAGTTCAAACAATTAATAAGTAGTGAAGCCTAGTAAAGGGTAGGACCTATACCAGAATGTATATTCTCCACAATAGTATCTCCACAGAGAATTCCATCATGTTTAGTGTTATATTCCCAGCACCAAAAGTAGTTCCTGTTCAATGAAAACAGGAATGAATGAATAAATGGATGAACTATGATTTGAACCCAGGCCTAATCTAAACTCTTAGCAAATAAACTACTGTGTCTCCTATAGCTCTGAAATTGAAAGACAAGTAGGATCTCATGCAAATGTGGGAAATTAAAAAAAATTATCATGTATTAGGCCATAAAGTAATTCTGAAGAAACTTCAAAGAGTTCCATACATATTGCATTCTCTGTCCACAAAGCTTTTGATAATTAAGATTAGGAAAGATAGATAGGATAGTAGATAGATAGATGATAAATAGATTGATAGTTAGAATGTAAAATCCCCATATAATAGTAAAATAAAAACCACACTTCTATATACTCATAGGTCAAAAACGAATTTATATAATGGAAATTTTAAATATCTATGAATGATAATGAAAACATTGTTTAGCAAAACTTGTAGGATGCAGCATTAGTGGAATTTGAGGGAAATTTAAAGCCATAAATGCTTATTTTAGAAAAGAAAAGCTGACAGCGTATGAGCTATATTGCTAAAAAAGAATCAATTCAAAAGAAGAATAGGATGAGATAATAGTGATAAGACTAGAAATCTACTCAGTAGAAAATAAAAGAAGCGGTATAAAGAACAAGTAAAGCAAGAAGTTGGTTCTTTGAAAAAAATAATAAAATTAACACCCCCTGGGAAGAAATAAGATAAAAAGAGAAGACACAGATCACTAATATTATGAATTAAAGGGGAGAGAACTTCAGATGTAGCCAAGGACAAAAAAGATACTGATAGTGTCAACAATTTTATGCAAATACATTTGAAAACTTAGACTAATAGGCAAATTCTTAGAAAAATAGACAAATGTAACTTATGAAAACTGATTCAAGCAGAAATTAAAAGTCTGCATAATCCTATAGGTGTTGAAGAACTGAAACAGTAAAAATCTTCCCACAAATAAACCACAAGTCAAGATAATTTATAGGTGAATTTTACCAAACTTTCAAGAAGTACATCACTCCAATATTGCACAAACTCTTTTCGAGAATAGAAAACAGGAAACATACTTCAACTGATACTAAATTTATATCATTCTATAAGGATGATATGTCAAAGTCAAAATTAGACAAAGACGTGAAAACAGAAAAGTACAACCTTATTTCACACATGAAGAGTTCCAAAAATCCTAAACAAATTATTCACAAACAATCCAAATAGATCATAAAAGAGATACCATATATGATTATCCGAGGAATAGCAGGATGGCTAAATATTTGAAAATAGAAAAACATTTGAAGCCTTCTGTTTAAAATTAGGAACAAGATGATGCCGACTATTGCCACTTCTATTCAATATTGTATTGGAA
The DNA here is from genome assembly GCF_023851605.1 of Tamandua tetradactyla. Taxonomy (NCBI): domain Eukaryota; kingdom Metazoa; phylum Chordata; class Mammalia; order Pilosa; family Myrmecophagidae; genus Tamandua; species Tamandua tetradactyla. Next base: position 92,600,860 of record NC_135333.1, on the reverse strand, counting down.
ATTCTTTCCAATGCAATAAGACAATAGACATAAAAGCATAATAATTGGAAATGTGGAAATAACACTGGTATTGCAAATTATATAATTGGGTACATAGAAAACCCAAAAGAATCTATATATAGTTTCTAGCAATAATAGTTTAGCAAGATGGCTGAATATAAGGCCATTACACAAAAGTCAATTGCATTTCTATACACCACACACAATTAAGAAACATGTTTTAAGAAAGACATAATTTAAATTAGCAAAAAGTTATAAACTATCTAGGTATAAAATTTGATATAAGATGGGGAAGATTACAAAGTTTTCTTGGAGGACATTAATGAAAACTTAACTTTAAGTGGACAGATATCCCATGTTCACTCATCCAGCTATCAGTCACTGTTACTAATATCACCTAAGGCTATGGATATTCAACCTGTTCTCATATAGTCTAGTCCTGATTGGAAGTATTTTGATCACTCCTTAAATTCCTCATATGCAAAATCAAATTGTTAGCAGTTTCTAGAAATGTTGCATTAAAAAGGATCCTAGTACAGGGGTACAGAGGGAAACATGCTGTTATGAGCTGATAACATCTGCTATGGGTGTGAGGGGAGTAGAGGAAGTATGAATGCCAGCTATTTGCCAGTTTTGCAAAGGAAGTCTTCAATTCAAAGCCCATTATAGAATGGACCACAGTGCCTAGGTGCCCTGCAGGAGTGCTCCCAATTTGGTGCCATAGTTTGGCATTAGAATTTGTGGAGATAGTGTTACGGATAATCTGCCATAGGGAAAGAAAAGTGCAAATTAGTGCATACTAAGAAATCCTGCAGGGTAGCATAACTGCCCACCCCCTACCTTCTACCACAATTAGGTATTAAGTTAGATACTAAAACTGATTTCTAGGGGTTTTATACATTGAATAAATCCAAATCTTTAACAAATTAAACAAAAGAATTTGTATAGTATGGGGCTTCTCAAAGTAGAGTACCCCATCATCAGGAATCATCTAGTATGCTTATTAAAAATATGGATTCCTCAGTGCCACCCAAGACCCTGGTACCAGAAATGTGAACTTTTATCATCCAGGGTGATTCATATCCCTTTTAGAGAATCACTAGTGGTGTGATTATTGCAAACTCAAAAGAAAAAGACAACTGACTTCTATTTCAGGCACCAACTCCATTCATGAATTTGAGTGTATCATTTAACTTTCTATGCCTCATGAAGTAAAATCGGCATACTAGATTATTTTTAACTATGATATTCTATAATTCCAGAAAAAAAGATACTAAGAATTTTCAGGACAGAAGACTATTTTTAATCTCAAATGAGATTTACATATAGCATCTTTTTACTTAAGAGCTTAAATGACTTACTTGCTTCTATTTATGCCCTTGTATGGACAAAATCTTAGATATCTTTAACTTATGTTACTGATATAGAGGAGATTTATTTTTATTTCCAAATCATTCCAGAATTATTTAGATATTTGATCTAAAGAACTTTAATCATAGTAGTAATTTATTTTTTACTGAGTAATAACTTTTCAAATAGAATAGCATAGCCAAGTGCTCTGAATTACAAATCAGTTTCTAACAATTTAAGGACGTGATTTTTTAAAAATTATATCTAGCACTTAAGCAAATACTAAAGTATCTAAAAGTTTCAGACTTTACAATAAATTCACTTTTTCAATTGACAAAGGAGTACAAGAGATTAATTTTTATTATAGGCAAGACTGATTACTTCAACTCAACCAGATACTTTGAAAGGTAGGCTTATGGCTAGCTGTATAAATTTATGCAGAGTATCACTGACAAAAACAAAGGTATAATATTATTTGACTTTTCTAGATCTGCTTGATCCTTTCACATTTCCAATGGTGTACCAAAAGGGGAAAAGATGTATGCATGAAAGTAGTTGCTCCAGTGAAGAGTATTTTATTACTGACATTTGCTTAGAATTCATAACTTTTTCTTTGTTTTATTATGTGGTTTAAATTTGCAAAGACACCTCTTATTGCCAACACTCATGTGGACTGTTCCCACTGACTCCATCCTTTGTATAACACAATACATTTTGATTAACTATTACACATTCACAATTGGCAATATATATATATATATATTTTCTTTAACATGGGCAGACACCGGGAAGTGAACCCTTGTCTCTGGCATGGCAGATGAGAAGTCTGCCACTGAGCCACCACTGCCTGCCCAATTTGCAGTACTTTTGTTTTTGCTTTTTTACTTATATTTTGTCTTCCTCCCCAACTAGACTGTGAGTTCCATGATACATTTTGTTAATTTTGTTCCCTTTGGTGAGCAGAAACCAGTAGTTGTATAGTTACACAGTTGTAGGAACTTACCTATTTTACCCCAGTTACAGGGGTTGAGGTTACTAGATGTGCAGTGATAGACCAATGTTGACTTAGGTCTGGAAAATATTATAAAAATTAGATAAATACAACAAACCGGAGAACAATTGAATGAATATGAAAAATGACATTTTAGATAGGCTGGTTTCAATGACTCCTGTGACTAGGGACACCTTTGCAACACTTTCATCTTTTGTTCTGTCCTTGGGTTAATAAACAAAATTGAAAACTAGGAAAGGTCGGTGTGTGGAGGTATGGGGAGAGGGAAAGGGGATGGAGAGAGGGAGAGATGGAAAAAGGGAAAAAGATAAATTGATAAGAAACATTTGATTCTTACATATATATTGTGCAAATTGTATGATGGAGATCAAAAAGCAGATTATATTTCTAACTTCTGGACAAGTTTATTGAGCTGACAGAAAAGCAGTGTTTTCCCCAAACTGTAGTAAGGCCCTACTGAATTGGAAAACATTTCAATATCTGATTTCACATAAGAGAATTTTAATTCTGTTTATCATTTAACAGAGCCAAATGCACAAACAACTTTTTTAGTTGCATTAAGAAATTTTCCCATAGATGGTGATCAAACTTTTGGCCTTTACCAAAAACATATTTGAAATGCTGTCATTTCTTCTACTTGTGTCTTCTTTTCTTTAAGAAAGAAAGCAGCATTTTAGTTTCTTGAATAGAAAGAAAAGCTTTTTGTTCACTCAAGAATTTTATGGTTAATAATTTAAGGGTTTATTACTTTATGATTAACAAAGTTTTGTGTGGTATTTACAAAGCAACTCTATGCACATATGATGGTATTCTTAGAACTATATAAAAAATTGAAACAGACTCACACCCCTGTGGCCTTCTATGATAGAAAGTCTATTATTTTGAAAATGCACTTAACATATTCATCATCGAATCTTTGAAAGTCGGTCTAGGATCCATACCTGTGAACTGCAGTGTACCATCCTACTGCCAAAGTGAGATTGACGACTGTATCAACTGGAATTAAATCTGCCACAGCCATTGGAGTAGCTCTTATGGACCGAAGAAACCCTTTGCCAGCCTGAATAGAAAAAAGAACAAAATATTTAAACATGTTTTAAGTAACAATTGGGGCTAAAGTATGTATCAGACAGATGATACTAATGCTGTTAGTAATAATAGCTAACATTGATTCATTGCTTACTACATCATTGTGCTAAGCTTTCTCACTTTTCCAACCTCCCCTGCCAAGTTCATCTCAAGTGCTAGCATTTCCCTGAACTACTAGAAGTTCTCAAGTTCCTTTAGGGAGTGAAGCTTCTCAAATTTTTGAGAAATTGATATATTTAGTTAATGAACATACCAGAAATAGGTTTTCAGTCTTAAAAATTAATTCATAAGACTAATTTTAAGAATTATAGATTCTTAAATTTTCCATTAGTATTAGTTTACTATTTCCAAATGATCTTGTTTTCTCCCATTTGCTTACTAACTTACAAGTAATGGTAGGCACTAAAAGTTCAAGAAACATATAAGAAAAAATTCTACCATTTAACAAAAAGGTTTTTATTACTAGGGGAAAGATCAGGATTATTTACCTTTTGTTCAGTATCTTAATTCACCTCACAGATCACCAATGTAATATGATGCCAGGTATTAACTCTGATAAGTAAGTTGATTATAACCTACATTTTCCAGCATGGGTTTGCAGTGGTGAGCACCTTCATAGTTCCTAATTTCTGTTTTCTTATAACTAGTTCCCCTTCCTTTGCACATAAGAAACCAGTTTGGAAAAGTTCAGAAAATGTGAGTAAATTTGCAGCTTTTAAAACAATGTTATAATAAAACCCACTCTGGGACCATCTTAAAATAATTATATTCTAAATCACCAAACTTTCAGCCCAAAATAAGCCTTGAAGAAGAAAGAATTGGAAGTAGGTAGGAAACAGAAGTAAGGAGGAAACAGGAGCAGCTAGAAAAATCAGGACTCAGTACGTAGTTCATTGTTATTGTTTTTGACAAGTCATAATTCACTATCATATTTGTATTTTAATTTGTATGTTGGACTTAGTTCTGGGAAGAGCAAAGGCAGAACCTGAGGCAATGGATCGCTAATAAGATGTAAACTCATTTAGATCATTGCATTCCTAATCATTGTCCTAAAGAGTGAAATTGTGATTCTGGTCCTAATATGGTTCCATGTGAGCTGTCAAGTACCACACTTAGCCTAACCCAAAGTCTGAACTGCAGAGGGACCTACACAAAGGGCTGCTAAGTAAAAGGAACTATTGAATTTTCCTTTGTCTCTGAGAGTATTGTTGGAAAAATATTTTCTATATTTATCAATTTTTACATTTGAAAATTTCCCTCTAATTGGTAATTCTCTTTTCTTATATCTATTAAGAAGTAGTTATTAATGTTTTATATCTGTTCATCTATCTCTTTCTATCCACATGCACATGAACATGTGCATGGATTTTATAATCAAGAATTTAATCTTTGAGAATATGATTTTATTGCATTCACAATTTGATGCACTAATTCAAACTATTAATAAATAGCAAAAAGGAAGAAATACTCCCATCTTGTGGTAACTAAAGGAAAATACATATATATGGTCCTTGTTGCTCAAACTTGCCAAAAAATAAAACTTCTAAATACTAATTGATGATATCACAGTACTTCTGTTTCCCTGATAATAAGTTCCACAAATAGAAAGGGTAATTCATCCATCCTCTATTTTCCAATTATCAAAATTGAGATAAGTTGCCGCAACTGTTGTAGGTGAAGTCACATTTATGTTTTTGAATCAATGAAACTAAGACAACACAGCATATTGTTACTATCCCTCTAATAAATTTCAATGAGTTATTTCCCCATCATTATACATACCGCAATAATGAGCCCACTAGGTCCATTTACGTTATCAACCCAACCCTAAAAAAAGAAGATCTTTATTGGTTACTCATGTCAGTTATACCTTTGGAAACCTGCATCTAATCTTAATAACTTTCAAACAAGAAATACTAAGACCCCAGCTAATAGAACTGTCTAATCCAGTATTACTGAGATCCCGAACAAAGGTCAATGGCAAAGCAATAGCTATTTCCTGCACTTTGTGCCAGAATTAGAATTTTGCTAGAATTGTTTTTCATAGTAGGTGTCATGAATGATTTCATTTTGTTTAATAACTTCTTATGGGTTAAATTGGACCTTGTCTTAATATCATGATCTTCTAACCAACTCATTTTAAGCATACTAGGGAAAGATTTCAGTCATGATTTATGAGAATCATCTATTTCTTGAAAAGTCTAAGCTGTAGTGTCCATACCAGACATAGGCTGTTTTTGTGTATGTTAGCTTGCTTAGAGTGACAGAGGAAATACAATGTTTTATGAGCACTCAGAGAGAAATTACTTTTGTGTTTACTTACTTAGCCCTAAACAAATCAATCAACTTCATTATGTCTGTTTCTTTATTCGGAAAGTGGGAGAGTAGAGAAGAGAAGATGAAGGGATTAATATTTGTTGAGCCTTTATGAGGGACTATACACTACACTTAATCATATTTCATATATTGTCTCATTTAATCAACTCTCTGAAGTGGGTAATATTAGCCCAGTTTTACAAATGAGACAACTCAAAAGATTGCAGTGCCATTATGTAGTGGAGCTCAAATTTATCTGGCCCTAAAGCTTTACAACATTGCTTTGAAGAAGATGATATAGTTCAAAGTATCTTCAAAAGGATATAGCAGTATACAGAATTATTATTCTTAAGCTAAGATCTTTGTGTGAACTTTGTAATTCCGATTTACCCTGCCAGTTGCAAGAGTACCTATATGGCATCAAGAATATTTTGGTATATTTAAACCATAGTGAGAAAGTCAAGAAATGAAACTACCCTCCATGGGAATTTTGAGACTAGAATTATTCAGAAGCGAATTTGAGATCTCATTCCATCTTTAGGACAGTCATTCTAACTCCCAGAGGAGCCTCAAGCTGGATAAATACTAATGGAATTTTGCCCTAATACAATAAATTCATGTTTGATTTGTTGTGCTCAGCTATGGATCCTGAGAAGAAAAAAAACAAAATAAAATGAAAAGGACATCAGAAAGGAACTGGGCTAGAAGAACACTGGTTTAGAAACAAAGCATGGAATCCATGTGAATGAGCTTACTGGGAAAGGCTCTTGCCAGGTTGGTCCCACAATGGAGGGCCTTATGATGGCAATGTTTAGGTTCCCGCTCTCTTGCTGCACCACCATCTCTCCCAAAGCCTTGGTGTAGGTGTAAGTATTGGGCCGATTCCCGATCAGCTTGGGTGTGATCTCATCAATAATAGCGTCGTCTAACCACCTGAAGGTAGCCAGAGTAAAAAGAATTCTACAGCATATGTTAGACAACAGACCAAAAAGAAAATGTGAGACACAGACAATCCACCTTCTAGTCTGAATTCTGAAATTCAGAGCCGTCACAAGATACCAAGGATGTGTGTACCTCGGTCCAAATCATAAATGATGAGCTCCCTGCTTTCCACTAAGCCCAATCTTACCAGTCAAATCCTATCTCCTCCCCAAAATATATATATATGTTCGAAGATATTCAATCTACTACTTTATTACATGTAATTTCTGATTATTTCCTCTCCAACAGTTTTGTAAGCATATTTATTGAACAGATTTTTGAGTGACACTCATGTCAGTATCATGTGAGGTATATGTTCACTGGTGAACAAGGAAGAAAGGTACCTGCCCTTAAGGGATTTACAGACTGTCTCCTCCAGGGTCCTTCAGGGCAGCCACACCCATTCAGTGCCAACCAATCAAAGCCTAGTGCAACAAACTGAAAACTTTAGCTTTTTGTTTTAAAAATTTCATTCAATACCATAACAAATAAAAGAAGCTACATTTGGCAGGTATAGTTGGCATCAGTGAATCAATGAAATGTGTTTTGAAGTTCTGCTTATGCTATTAATTTAGTAATTATTTCCAGAGTCTTCCAGTGAATTCTGAAGTGCTCTAATAACCACAAATAATCTGTCAAGTGGACTAATTATCATATTCTGAAGCAATTTTAATAGTGAGATTATTGAGTACCTGTACATATAAGGGAGACATGTATCATGAATAACTTACCATACATCAACCTAATTTTTTTAAAGAAAAATATCAGAACCATTTTAATCACTCCAAAATCTATCTGCACTTCAATAAAAGAACAACAAAATTATTTTCAATTATTTAGTACCTCTCTTACCTGGAAGATTCATTTGGTTAAATGTTTGCTATAATATCGTTTTTTAAAATTATGCTGTCTGAATATGTTAGTGTGATTTTAATAATCAATGTGTTTAGTACATTTAGTCGTGTTTTATGGGGCAGAACATAATCATATTATTTTGATTGTAGAACATCTTGGCTGTTTTTGCTTTGCTTGTATATTGTTGTGCATTTAAGATTTGCCGGATGTTAAGACTTAAGTCAGAAACACAACTCCCAATTTTAATAGCTTTCCTTTAAAATTGGGTTGGAACATGAGCTTTGCCTATAATGCTTTGGTTTTCCTTGCTATTCCTTGACTGGTGCTGAGCCTATTCTAGGTGTTCAACTGACTTGATTTAAATTGAATTAGGAAAGAGTGAGGAATTCCTAGTATGAAAACAACTCTCAATACTTGCAGAATTAGAGGAAATTCCGATTTTATGATCACCTGGGGGTCAGAAGACTGTGTGATAATGCAGGTGTCTCTCCATCTTCATGAAAATATTACCATTACATTATTTCATTTGTGGGTCAACAGTGGATGGACTGACTTAAGGCCATTTTATATTACCTGCAAAAATATGCAGTTTACAGAAACCAGGTGTGGAAGAAACAGTGTCTAAATGCAATAAGGTTGTCAGGAAAAAAAATTCTAAGAAAATATTAGATCACACCAATGCACTGGGAATGTATATCACATGGCTGGCACCTGTTGGTGTCAGTGATGTTGGTGTAGGTGGAAAGGATAAAACCTTTGAGGCTGTATAAAGTTTTGTGGATTAGCTTGTGTTAGAAATTATTGGTTTTACAGATTTTGAAGAATATGAATGCCAAAGAAGTTGCACTGTTCTGTGGATGGCCTGTGTGGCGGTTTGAAAGGATTATGTGCCCCAGAAAAACCATGTTTTATTCCTGACCAAGTCTTGTGGGAGTAACCATTTCTTTAAATCCCTATTCAGTACTATAGATTGGAAACTCAATTAGTTATGACTCACCCAATTGTGGGTATTAACCTTGGATTAGAGGGAGATGTGATCCCATCCATTCCAGGTGGGTCTTGATTAGTTTACTGGAATCCTTTAAGAGAGCAGGAAACCATGAGAGCCTATGCAGCTCGAGACCTTTGGAGATGAAGAAGGAAAATGCCCCTGGGGGAGCTTCATGAAGCAAGGAGCCTGGAGAGAGAGCTAGCAGACGTTGCCAAGTTTGCCATGTACCTTTCCAGTTGAGAGAAAAACCCTGAACTTCATCAGTTTTTCTTGAGTGAAGGTAACTTCTTGTTGGTGCTTTAATTTGGATATTTTTATAGGCTTGCTTTAATTGGGACACTTTAACAGCCTTAGAACTGTAAACTTGTAACTTATTAAATTTCCCCTTTTAAACTTCATCGCAGCTCTGGAAATCACATGCTGGCAACTAGCAAACTAGAACAGTTTGCCTCTGCCACTCTTAGCTTCATCTGTATTCCACTATATTTTCTTCTTGGCCCCTCCATTTTTACCTGTGAAACTGGCAATTATTATATCTGTTCTAAATTCTCATGTTATTATGAGGTCAAATACAATAATATTCACTTTACTTAGAGCCATTTGATAAAACAAAATGAGCCAATAAATCTAAGGTACTCTTATTTTAAATAGAACAATCAAAGAGCACATATCCACATAGCTAACATTTGATTCTGATTTTCTAACACAGTAAAACAGACCATATACTATCTCATGTAACCCCACTTATTAATTAAAAGAGAAAATTAGTGTTAACAAATACGCACATCTTCTAGTTGAATGATGTCCTTTTCAGGACCTATAATTAGTTCAGGCTCTTCTTAATCAAGGTTCTTGCTGCCGTTCTGTTTGTCCTGAATTTGTTTTTAATAGTAAATAAGTTTGCATGGGAAAATATATAGTATAAACCAAAGTACATTTCTGAAATTAATCATATACCTTTCAGTGTATTCAGGAAAATGCTTTGAATCCATAGATGCCTGTGGATAAATCCTAAACTTCTACTGAAATTGCTTCGAAAGAAATGTAAAGTCACTGAAGATTACAGAAAATTATATATATAGCTACATTTTCTTTCTAAATATTACTGTCTGTTTTGGTTTCAAACTTATTAACTCAATCTCATAGTAACAATAATTTCATAATTTATGCATTTACTGAATAAAATAACAAGAGTAATAAATACTTTTTCCTGCTAATTTTCCTCTGCAACAGACATGGCAAGCCTAATGGTATACCAGAAGGGGCTTTCTGAGGGGTAAGTAGACACACTGCCTCATGATAATCATGGCTCTCTCCTTCTCTAGTGTGGATTATGTTCTTTCCTTGAGTTTTGCAATTATCATTCTGTATTTGCTTTCTTGTATAAATTTCCCTCCTGGATAAGAAGTCCAGGATAGCATGGATTATGTTTTTATCTCTATGCTTAATCACCTTTCTGCTCCCAAGAACCAGCTAGTTTGTTCAATAAATGAATGCTCTCCCTACTGTGTGTGAGACTTCTTGACTGGCCAAGTTATGTACTGTATAAGATTTTGGGAAGCAGAGAAGGACAATGATTTGAGAGAACAAGTAAGTTGAAAGGAGGCAAGCTTGTAGGGAGAAGGTAGGGAAAGAAGGAAAAGGAGATCTTCATTGAGAAAGAAGCAAGTCAGAAGTTAAATTGTCCAAAAACAGTGGTGAAAAGTGTTGAGATTCTGAAACACCAGAGGTTACCAAACTCCCTTTGGAGGTGTTGGTTTCAAGTAAATTTAATTGGCTTCAAATTAAATTTAAACATCTTATTGTGGAAAAGGGTATATATGAGCCTCACATGCTTGTGGTGAATTGACCTCTGTAGCTGTGTCCAAATTTTTATTGAGCACCTATTCTGAGCACTTGTGCTTGATGCTAAACGACCTAACAAATGGCCTGACAGTGTGAAAACTATCCAGTTTGTTTAAGGCTAATCTGACCCTGCTCTTATTTTATTTAAAGCCTGGAAATATTAAAGTACACAGTATTTTCATCTTTTTGTCAGCTACTTGGATGCCATCTTGCAAGCTATACAATTGTGAAAATAAACAAACAAATTAGCATTTTTCTTTCCCCTAGAATAGATCAACTTTTTAGACTTAACAAACTGAATTTTTCAGCACAAAGGCAAAACTACTTTCCAATATCTGACCTCCTTTCATATTTCCTAAAGGGCCATTATTGGGGCCACTGCTGTAAGCTACAGGTAGCCTTTCATTTTCTCCGCTTCTTGCATGTTCTTCTGTGCACCCATAACAGCTGCTTGCCCTCAGTGTATGATAAAGAAACAGCTTTTCTCCTCCCCCAGGGCTTGTATATAGATTATCCTCCCCCAGGGGCTTGTATAGAGATTATAAATATATAAGGGGGAAAGGGATGAGTGGGTAGGGGTTGTGGAGCTGGAGCCTTGCTTCTCCTCCTCTCCCTTGCCCTGGTCCCCTTGGGGCTGTTTGTTAAAAAAGAATAATACAAGAGTTAAAAAAAAAAAAAAAAAGAAACAGCTTTTCTTTTTACATGGGTGACTAGCATTGTCCTCTGGTGGCCCAGATAGCTTCAGAAGTGCGAATTTTTTAGTATGTACAAATCTTTTTATTTTTATTAAATCATCTAGAAATGGAAAGACAATTGGGGGTAAGGAGAGGATGGTACAGTGATTATTGAAATACAGATGATGTCCATTTCAAATGAAAGCTGCTTAAATTGAAATAAAATCATTGAAAGGAACAGTGGTGGTTTGGAGCTGTATGTAATCTAGAAAAACATGTTCTTAAACTTAACCCATTCCTGTAGGTGTGAATCCATTGTAAGTGGGACTTTTTGATGAGATTACTTCAGTTAAGGTGTGGCCCACCTTAGTCAGGATGTGTCTTAGTCCTATTACTGGAGTCTTTTATAAGCAGAATGAAATTCAGCTGGAACAAAAGTCACAGAAAGAGCAACCAGAAGCTGAACACACAACGGAATCCCTGACTAAGAATCACAGCCAGCCTAGCCCAAAGAATGCCAGGCTGCAAGGAAAAAGGCATTGCACTGATGACACCTATAGATTTTCTCTTAGCCTCAAAATCGTGAGCTTTTAAAATTCCTATTGTTTAAGCCAACCCATTGCCTGGTATTTGTTTGAGCAGCCAAAGAAACTAAAAGAGGAACTATGTCCCAAACTTTCCTGTTCATAAATAAGAATTATGTGGGACCCTTGTTAAAAATCCAGATTCCTAGGTACCAACTTAGAATCATGAACTCAATCTTTAGGGGTGATAGCCTGATAATCTCTATTTTTAAAAAGCCCTGGTGATTCTGATGGCCAGATAAATTAGGGAATCACAAATTTAAAGGAATTCTACCACATAAACTTAAATCATTATGATTCGAATAAATTGGGATTAGATCTCAAAAAGGCATTACTCTTTATAGTAAAAATGTCAATAGAATAAAACTACAAAAAAATTAAATCCCTGATTCCAGAAGTACAAACCATACCAGTTATGTATATTCTAATCTAGCAGTTGGTTAGATAAATGCAATCTCATATACAGAGCAGCAAGTAAGTGTTTTCTGTTTTTCTCCCCCCAAACCTATTTAAAAACAGTTGTTTTTTTATATTTGTTACCTGGCTCCCAGTTCTAGTCTTTTGCACCACTTCATCACAGGTGATGGTTCTCCCAGCCTCTGGTTATTCCCTAGGCTAATCCACCTATCTCACTCCCCACCCCCATTACCATGTTAATATTCTTAAAGTCTACTCTCATCAAAGTCTTTCCTTGTTTAAAACAAAACTAAACAAGCAAACAACCCAAACCATACATGCACATGTAAAGTCTTCCTTCAATGATTCCCTTTGTCTATTCAAAATCTCTACATGATGGGCCAGCCTGTCTATCCAGCTTGATATCCAACTGCGTCCCTAAACATATGTGCTACCAAAATGGATGTCTATTTCCCAAACATGCTCAGGTTTTCCTACTGCAGTTCATTTTCCTAGTAGATGGTCCCATCTCACCTACCCACAGTTGCCCATTTTTCCAAATCTGTCTCCTATACCTACCTTCATGGAGTCTTTTTATTCCCTCCAGCTCCACCAAATAAATGTACTATCTTCCATTTTCCCCAACATACCACATATATAATTATACCTCTGTTATATAAATTGCAGTTAGATCTCAAAAAGGCATTGCTCCTCATAGTAAAAATATCAATAGAATGAAACTGTTGATTTCATTCTATTGAAATGAGCTCCTTGAGAGCACAGTCTATATCTCAAGAAGCACATATAATGTCTACTACTGCCCTGTTTGTGGGTATATTGGAAAGACTGTGGACTTCTGAGTCATGTGGCCATGAATAAAAATTGTGGCTCTGTGCTCATTAGCTGAGAGACTTCAGAAAAGTTCCTTAGCCGTTCTAAGCTTTTGTTCCTTTGTAAGCATAAATCATAATAATAATAACAATAATATCATCAACCCTACAGTATTATGTTAAGGAATTAAATATCTGGGAAAGTGTTTTGCTCTCAGTAATTGCTCAAGAATGTTTCATTTCCTTCTTTATCTTTGTAACATACAGTCACTATCTTGATTTAAGTATAGCAAAAGCAGCAGTAAATATTTTTGAATTCATTTTTCTAGCTCCTAACTCTAGTTGTTTCAGGTTTTCATGTAGGTGCAAAGGTGCTTTTCTTCTACATTAACTCTCCTAAGAGGAGTAAACTTGGCCAGAAAAATGTGGGAAGTGCCAATTCTAAAGCCGTATCTTTTTTAGTCAGATACATGCGCTTTCTTTTCTTTTCTTTTTTTTTTTTTTTGTAAAAACATTCTATTTAAACTGTTGTTGTGTAAAAGTGGAATTTCATTGCCAATTCCTGATCCATTTTTGCATGTGAATTTTCTCAAGTTAGTTATCACCAAATATGTAGAAGTTAGTAATATAAAAGTAGTATATATAACGTACTAATATAAAGATATGAGTAAGAATGTTGAAAAAATGTTACATGACAAAATAGGGCTGTGGGAGTTGGTGGGGTGGGGGATGGACAAAGAAGAAAACTGCGGGTATGACAACTTAGAAATAAGTTGCTTATTTTAGTATTGCCCATGCTTTGTCATAGTTATTGAATACAGTAACTCCTAACTCAAGTTATTATTAAAAGTGCTCATGCTAACATTTTAAAGTTTCTTGTGCTAACATAGTCAAATGTTAGCTTCAGGAATGGTTCCAGGACCAGCATATTCTGGAATATTTCAGTTATGGGTTGAAAGGAAGGGCAGTGTTAGGCTGTGGGTTGGGGAGAACTAGGAGATGCCTTGGGCTAACAGAGGATGGGACTGGATTGGGAGGTGGGGGGTTAGGCTCATAGTCCCATTTTCTTTATTGACAACACAAAGTGGCATCATTTGGGCCTAAGCAACCTGGAAAGTTCCTGGCAAAAGATACATAATCTCTTTTTATTTCCCAGAACTGGCATTCTCATTAAACTGGTTTTCAACAAAAAGAAAGATCCATTTTACATTTTCATGAGTAATTTTCTTGAGAATATAAAGCCCAAAGTACAACTTTAAAACCATCTTGCTGTCTAACTCCTGGTTCCTATTTATGAAAATGGAGTCTGTTGGAATACTAAGAGAAATGACAGCTGCTAGAACCCATGGCGTTACTGTCATTTCTTTTAATAAAAACTTCCAGGGGAAGTAAAATCCTAAAATCCTTGGAAAATGATTTTATTTTAAGCATAGGCCAATACTAAATAGAGAAGAAATCAGAAAAAAAATTTTCTTAAAGCAACCAAGTATGGATTTAGTGAATTACTTTTTATTCGGGATAACCCTAACGCTACTTTTTATTCCAAACATTTAGATAATTCCGTCTGATATAGAATTGAAAGTTGATGAAAGATTGCTGGGCTTTAGTCAAAGCATTGTTCAAAATTTAAAATACAGATTTTATTCAAAGTTTAAGAGGAAACAGGAAATCAGAAACAAAGATAAGATATGGGCATATAGGTATTTTACAGATAAGACCTCTACATCCCAAAATATCAGCTTGTCCTATAATTCTGTCATCTAGTGTCTGTCAGAACAAACAAGCAAACAAACAGCCAGGACATTATGAACAGTGGTCATCCAGTGCCCTCAGAAATGCTCATTCATCTAGCAAATATTTGAGTGTCTACTATCAGCTGGTTCTGGAGATGCAAAGAGGAGTAAGAAAATTCTTCTTTGAGAAGTTCATTGTCTAATGAAGAATATAGATAAGTAACAAGATATCTAGAATGACCTTTATTTAAAGCAGTGATAAAGATGAACACAGGATACAAGGGAGTGCTGGGGAAGGGCACCTAAGCCAGAGGGCTTCCAGGGAAGAGCTGTGAGGACTGAGTAGTAATGACCCAGGTGAAGGAGAGGTGAAATAAGTTCCAGGAAAAGGAAGAGAGAAGTAAGTAATTACTTTGGTGTGACCGCAGCACAAATGTAAGGAGACGCTGAAAGAGATAAGCTTAACATATTTGACTATAAAGTTTTGAATTAATAAATAGTGGATATAACTTCCACCCTATTAAAAAAAAAACCTTAATTCCTTAATTGCATTCAAAATGTGTTCTGCTGAGAGAAAATATAATTTTATTCCTAGTTCTGTTTGGCTGTGTATTTACTTTAAATAATTATTATTCTTGGATAGCAGTAAATGACATGTCATGAAAAAATGTAGAATTGTCAATTACAGTTTGATCATAAATCATGTAGAAATTACTTGATTTTTCTGATTGACATTTATCTGGGGCTATAGGGAAAGTGCTGAATACCTGAAGATAAATCAACAACTCCTCTGTAAGTTTCTTATTCTTTGAAATCTATGGTTAGTATCTAATATGGAAATAATTTTGGAGGAAGTGGTTTGGAGTACCTAGAGAAGACTCTCTCTTACTCTATGTAAACTTAATCTTCATTTGGACTACTTCTTTTCTCTTTTCTTTGCTGCCTGAAATTGCACTATGATCTGCCAGTCAACTGGGAACTGAATCACCAGAACCATGGCAGTATGGTCTGAAATTAAAGTGGTCTTCCCCTTTCCAGGGCATATCAAATACATAAGCACCACATTTGACAAAAGGAAACACTGTAGGGAGGGCAGCTACTGTCAAACAAATCAATTCCATCCTGAAAATGCTCAGAGGCTTTCTTTGTACATTGGCTTTCTTACAACACTGGGGCTTAAGAGCGTTCTCTCATTTTCTCCAGCTATATTGACAAACTGCCCTCAGGAAATGTCCTTTTGCACCATTTATTAGCAGCTTTAAGTATCTTCAGGTCCTTTAAATGACTTTCATTCTTCTTTGTCCTGGATATTTTTTTAATGACAGGAAGAAATATCTATTCTCAGAACTGTAGGAGACAAGGATGTTTGCCCTTAAGGGAATGAAGTCTTGATTTAACTAAATACAGTCTCATATGAAATTATACTCTGACAAATTCACTGCGAAATGGTCAATTTTCTGTGCTTTAGTACTTTTTATGGCATCAGAATTAAAAACAAACAAGACAAACTTGGTAAAATGGGGAAGAAGAGTGAAGAGTCAAAAAACAGAGATATATGTATTCAGAGACATCCTGAGAAGAAAGTTTTCCTGTTAAAGTTGGCAAAAGAAAAAAAAATACTGTATTTCTTCCACACAATTGGAAAATAAGGAAAGTATATATCATTCGAATAGGTCAAGAGAGTGACATGTGTCAGATCTGGGAGGAATTGCTGTTCTCTATTAGTTCTTTACTTATAACCTTTGATTAATTACTAGTAAACAAACCCTAGCTCTGCAATAAGTGCTATATATAATTCAATGCATCATCACAACTATGAGAGGGGCACTGTCTTTACTCCTGTTTTACAAATGAAGGAACTGAGGCAAAGCAAGGCCGAAGAACTTGCTCAAAGATGCAAACTAGTAAATTGCAGTCATAAGTCAAACTCTGTCAATATGACTCCAAAACCAATGTTCTTAACTTTATACTATTCTGTCTTTATTAGAGCACTGCTGAGTTCAATGAGAAATGAGAAACCTCTGCAACATCCAATGATTCCATGTACTTCATGCAATCCAAAACTCTTTAACCTTTTCTTTAGGGATGTTCTAATCTTTCCCTTCACACGGTAGTATATTCTCCACCTTGGGATGATGGGAATAGCAGGGATGGGGTAGCTGAAGGTAGCACCTTCTCAAAGCATTTCGTTTCAAGGGTGTCCCACTTTATTCAGTAGTGAGTGACTTCACAGAAAGAAAGTAACAATTTTCCCACCCCTTGACTCCCTCATTTGACCCAACTTACTCCAAGGAGTCAATGATTTTTTTTGGCTCCACAGGGCATGGATAGATCACTTCATCAATGTGCTTCAGGTTACAATTTGAAAAGGCAGTAGAGATATGGATGAAGGCTTCGAGCTTTGGCATCTGACTGGCCATGAACAGGAGCTGCTGGGTGGCAGTGACGTTAAGTTGCACAGCATGTCTGGAGAAGATTAAGCAGAAAGAAATATCATGTAATTGAGCATCCTGCCCTTCTCTAATTGTACCCACCCCAATAACTGGCATATCTCAGATTTTAGTGGTTGCATCAAAGGATCAGGAATAAAAATATGGATCATAGCTACATAGTTACATGATACTTGGAACGTGTTACATGTTGATTGTGTATTCTGTATATATTAATGCTATTCACTGAAGCACTATCTATCTTATGTTGATGGGTCAGTTCAAAATCAAATAGACGCAAAAAAACTTGCAATCCTCTGAATTTATAAAAAGGCTACTATAAGCAGACACTAAAAGAATGAAAACACATAAATTAAGTGTCTAACTCAAGAAGTTAGAAAATCCAAATAAGAAAGAGGGAAGCAACTGTGGATATACAAAGAGCAATATAAGTTGTTATTGCAAAGGTTCAGGTCAGATATGAAAATTGATGTCAAAATCCTAAATTTTAACTAATAGAAGTCTACATAAATACAATATGTAATAATAATGAAATAATTCATTCCAGGAATATATAGCTTACCCAATCAATATCAGGAAATCTAGTAATATAATTTAACTTGAAAGGAGAATAACTTTATGGTTATATTTTAATAGTTATTTCAAGGCATTTAATATCCTTTCCCAATTTAAATTTTTTAAAACCAACTAAAATAGGAATACGTGATTAAACAATATATATTTCAGTTCAGTAGTCAGTATCATGCTTAATGATGAAAAGCGAGGAGCACTGCTTTTGAAGTCAAAGGCAAGAAAGATGCTTATAGTCTATATGTGTGTGAAGATTTGTCAATTAAAATATTAAAAAACAAAAAGAATGATGCTTACAATCACCACTATTACATATCAGTGCTCTGAAATTCCGGATGCATGATTATACAGGGAAATAAAATTAATTAACAGATCTACATATTAAAAAATCAGTCACAAAAATCACATATGATATAATTGTAGATCTGGAAAACAGAAGCAGTTAAAAACTCGATTGAACAATAAAGCAATTTACTTACAAAAGCTAGGTATAAAAATCACTAGCTTTCCTATATATAAGCAAAAAGTAGAGACAATGGAAGAAAAGCATCCATTAAAAATGGAAAATGAAAAATATATATGAAATTAATAATAAAATAAATAGGTCTTTCCAGTTTGTTCAGTAAAGGTCATAGTAGAAAAAGTGAGTGAATGGAAGGACAAATTATTCTTGGATTGCTACAGATCAACATTTAACATATGTTTAGTTTTTCTAAATTTATTTGCATTCTCATGGCAATCCTAATCAAATTCCCACCATTTTTTAAAATGGCCAAATAATGCTAAATGTAATCAGGAAGTATAAGCATAAGAGACTTAGTTAAGAAATTCTATAAAAAAAAGAATGCTATGAGTATACTTTCCTTAATACGATAAAAATTATAAAGTAGTATAGTGCTGGCAAGAAAGACCTATTAATGAAAAAAAATAATTCAAAATAGGAATTTAATATATAAGAATTTCATTTCAAATAGAGGGAAAAGAAATAATAAATGTTTAAGAACCATCTGTTCGGAGAAAAAGAAAAGCTATTCTACCTTTATACCTACAATACTCTCCTTTTTATAGCATTTTCCTAACTATTCCTCATTATAGCTAAATAAATTCCAGATGGATCAAAGATTTAAATATAAAAGATGAAACCATAAGGAAACTATAAATAAATGCACAGATAATAAAAACAGAGTTGAAAGGTAAATGACAGCTATTAAAATATTTCAAATCTTATACATTATCATTAATATGCTGAATAATCCAAGACATCTTAAAATTAACAAAAAAAATAATTGCTTCAGTGGAAAAATAGGCAATGAACATGCATAGGAATTTCACAAAAGAACAAAATGCCAATAAGCATTTAAACATGTTCAAGCTTTGTAACCATTTAACAAATGAAAATTAAAATATGCAATGGCATTTCCACTATCATTTTGGCAATGTTAAAAACAGTTATAATACAGTAAGTGAGGTAAATGAGCACTATTGTGCATGGGGCAGAGCAAATTAACACTACCTTTTTGGAAAGTAGTTTAGCATTTTATGCAAAATATGAACTGTTCATAACTTGGGCACATCTAGTACGTATCTGACAATTCTATTTCTGGGAATTTACACAAAAGAGAGCACACAAATGTTTTTTTTTAAATGTTTGCACAAGGATGTTCATGGCACAGTTGTTTATAATAGTGAACAATTGGAACATTCTAAATGTCCATGAATACAGAACTGGTTGAATATATTATAATATACATATATAATGGATCACCATATAATCATTAAAAATTATGATAGAATATTTATTAACAATGAGATATATTCAAATTATGAATAAGCAGGTTCAAAACATAATTGTCAATATGCCATTTTTGGGGGGGTTAAAGTTGAACCTATGTCTTATTATGGGTACATAAAGAAAAGTTGAATTTATATCCGCCACAATGTTAAGTGATTATCTCTGGATGGTGGAATTTTTGATAACTTTTACTTTCTTCTTTATATGTTTTTTTCATTGATAATGTATCATTATATGATTATTTTACAGACACCTTAAAGAAATTCTCACACATGTGTGTGCACACATGAATACATATAAACCACGATAGGGAAATGGGAATGTACCTCAGACTTTCATCAAAACGCACAGTTGCCGCACAGTGGAAAACAATGTTTGTGCAGGACAGTAGTTCCTGCATGTCCTCTTCGCTGATTGCCAAGTCATTCTGATTGAGATCTGAATAAATAGGCCTGATCTTCTCATGCATATTTGGACAAACTTCTTTGACTTTTTCAAATAGCTGAAACATAAGTATAGATCAATATCAGAAGAACGTCATAATCACATTGTCCTTTTTTTTTCACTAACTCATTTTGTTTCAGTTCTCTAAAGCTGGCTTTGGTTGTAATAACACCCGAAGAAGGCATCTACTCAACAGCCATCAGCTTCATTTCATGCTATTAAAAGTTAGTATAGCATAATTCCTGCTTCTCTTAAACTGGTGAACAATAAAGTATGTATTTTGCACTTTTCCTGAAGGGTGAAAGAGTAGTAAGTTATCTGTATTGTCCCCTTTGAAGAAGTTTCATGTTTATACATGAAATAATTTCCATTTTCGACTTGGAAAAACTGTTTTCAGTGCAGCATTATACAGCATTTACAGATTAGCAGCCTTTGTAAAGAGGTCTCTTAGAGTACCAATTCTAATCAAATTGGTTAACTGGCCCAGATTAATAAGCCATCCAAGTATCACAAGCATAATTGAAAAATAACATATTAAGCAAATTTGCAATAGGTAAAACAAAATTAAAATGTAATTTTATTCTAATATTAATGGCAGTTATTGGCTGGTAAGAGAATTACATGAACTCATGCATATTTTATGGGATTCTAATTGATTTTTTAATATTCTAATTTATTTATAAAAAAAGGGAAGAGCTCTGGCAGTTTTAGCTTTCATTACAATTATTCAGAGGGACTAGTCTTTATTTCGCTGTGCACAGAAATTCTTAGATTATTTGGTACTTTCCATTTTCTTTGAAAATAAAAATTTAATAAAATAATTTTGGTTCCAAACTAATTTGATGAAATTTTGGTATTAATATGGTGTGTTAGCAGTGAGAAAAAGTAAAGTGAGGGTGACTGTTCAGAAAGTTTAAGAGCGGTGAAAATTAATGTGTGGTTTTACAACATAACATAGTAACAGAGATAGCCTCCCATTCACAACCCTTCCTCCCCTGCCCCCAAATAACGCTTTAATCTGTTCCTTGAACCTTAGTAGTGGGCTGCTTCTCTCCATTAGAGATCTACCCCAGACTTTTAAAATGGAGTAATAAGAAGTTATCCCAAGTAGTCAGAGAAATCTCTGTCTCATTTGTATCAAGCAAGACCATATTCAGAAGCCATTCTGGAAATTCAGTACAGACAGTTGGGGAAGATACCCAAATCCACATATTAGTCTGGCAAGTTAACATATTTCTGACACTGAGATACCTTTTTTTAGTTTTTAAATTTTTTTGCACCATACGGTCAACTTTTCCAGTGGGTATTGCTGCAATTCTGAAACTGATTGGAAATTAGTTCAATTCTTGATGCTTTTTTGACATTTGGGATTGATAAGATTGGTAAAGTATCCTAGGGATATTCTCAACAAAGAGAATGGTTCTTCCAGAAAGATCTTTAACTATTCTTCTTATCTTGAACATGCAAAATGTTTGCATTCACAGTCAAATGTTTTCCCTCTTGATAGTTTGTTAATTGAGACAAACGTATGTTGGATATTTTTGTATAAGTTTATCAAAATTTGGCCAAATTCCTCCTTTTTTATTTTTATTTTTTGCATGGGCAGGCACTGGGAATCAAACCCAGGCCTCCGGCATGGCAGGCAAGAACTCTGCCTGCTGAGCTGCTGTGGCCTGCCCTCCTCCTTTTTTAAATAATTGAGTTCATAGAAGGTTTTTTTTGAAACTGCATGATAGATTTTACTGAGTGGAAATTTATTTAGTGTTTGTAGATTCTTTGATGTTTGGCCTGTGATGACTTCTGGCTCCTGGAGAGCAAGAAGTCGGGGATGAGTTTTGTTTTCATCCTTCCAGCATGGGGTTTCCTCACATAGAATGTAAACTTTCATAAACAGATTTTCTTTACCGTATTGTATTTTCAGACAACTTGTACAATATTGAATAGTACCAAGACACCATATTTTCAGTATTACTATTTTAGGAGATAATATTCCATTCTATGTTCTTCTATTTATTGATTTATACTTTCAAGTTAGAGGGCATCCCAAATGATCCTAGTGCAGTATTTTTTAAAAGCCTGAGAGTTCCGATCCAGATACTAGTTGATTAATGGTCGATTGAAATAAATCACTGAATTGGCTACTTCAATTCGAACCAGAGTTAAATATGAGGAGCCCATTTTACCCTATATAACGGTATGATTTGCCTTGTCAGGAGCCTCACCATTATGCAATATCTTCTAACAAAATAATTCTCCTTAAATATTGGCACATCCTCAATAGAACACTAGAGATAACAACCAACAGCCATCCAAGAAACCTGTTGTGTGGAACTGGTGTTTTTCAAAATGTTATCCCCATATCACCTGCTTTGGAATCACTAGTATGCAGTAAAAAAAATGTAGATTCCTGAACATCATCCCATAATCACTAAATCGGAAATTAATGGGGTATATCCAAGAGTTTGCATTTCACACAAGTTCCCTAACTGATTTTAACACTTACAAAAGATGAGAACTCCTCTAGTTGTAGTGTTAACTTCAACAATTTATAAGTGTCTAGGGTATTCTCAGTGGTTGCAAAACTATAAACAAGAGCTTGATTCCTGAAATTGTTTTGTTACTATCTCTTTATGTTGGAAGGATGAAAAGACAGCAGATAGCTACTAGGA
Source organism: Tamandua tetradactyla (assembly GCF_023851605.1). Classification (NCBI taxonomy): domain Eukaryota; kingdom Metazoa; phylum Chordata; class Mammalia; order Pilosa; family Myrmecophagidae; genus Tamandua; species Tamandua tetradactyla. Next base: position 92,578,279 of record NC_135333.1, on the reverse strand, counting down.
AAAGAGGACCCAAATTTCTTTGGGGTATCTATATTAACTCCCAATGCAAGCTGGGAGTGCTCAGAGCTGACTCTCTTCTTAAAATAATGATGGGACTGAAGGACAAGAACAAATGATATAAATGGACCCTGGTTAGACACCAGCTCTTGACATTAACTAAAGTTAAAAAAAAAATAGATGGAATAAAAAATGAGTAAAGAAAAATATATAATTTCAAAATTTTCATTGAAGATCAACCAATAAAGATCTTAAGAGAGCTGCTTTTGATTCTAAGAACTTATATTCTTTCTCATTGCATTAATTCATATATTCTGCATTCAGTGGCATAGGACTGAGAAAACAAAGACTGGCTTTGTTAATATGGCTTGTAATTTTTTGCTGGTGTTAGGTATCTGATTAGCTTGATGAGTTTACTCTGGAGGTCAGTTTCTTTCTCATCTAGGGTTTTCTTGTTGATTGCCTTTGTGGCAAGGCTCCTCTTTGTCACTTGGTTCAATTTATTTTAGAACTTTAGAATAGCCCATGTTTAACTGATCAGATTTTTCCAGCTCATGTTCTCTGACTCTTGCCCTGGATATATGATACAATTTTTCCTTTCCCCTATTCCTTCTCCAGGAATGTTGAGCTGCTCTGTTTTGTTTTTTTTTTATTTACCTCTATAGTTTGTTAAAAATCCTTTCCTTGTCTCTAGCTGCTTTTGCCTGAATGGCACATTCTGGGGGGTGGGTTACCCTGAAGAGGAATTTCCCAAGTCAGTATTTCCCAGTCAAAACAAGGCCAAGAAGTGCAGATTGGTTCCAAAGGGCCCTGGCGGGGAAGACCTGGAAGAATGTCAAAGTTCTCTTTGAAGGTTCCTGAATCTGTGCTTTCCTAGCATGCCCAGCAGAAAATGCTCTTCAGGAAACTGTTCCTTGAAGTCCTAGGGTTGTACTATGCCTTTAAGTTTCAACCAACCCCACTCCTGTTGTGGGCATGGTTTAAATAGAGACTGCCAGCCACGTTTGTCCCAGGGTTGTTGAAGTTGTAGTTCAGGGCCAGGACCCAGGGATGCAAAATCATTAATCAAAAGCTATAATTGGTGCTCACCCATGCCCTCCCTGTTCTTGGGAAAGAGCCACTCTTCTTCAAACTGTTTCCTACAGCTCCAAGAAGACACTGTGTCTCTAAATCACCCTGCTTCTACTCTTGTCGGGGCAGGGTTGAAACAGAAGCTGCCAGCTGCTTTTTGTCCTGGGCAGGTTGAAACTATAGCTACCCTCAGAGCAGGGGCTCAGTGATCTGAGTTCACTAAACAAAAGCCAGGATCAGTGTTTGGCCATGCCTCACCCTGTACTTGGGAAAGAGGATTTTTATTTACAGCCAAGGATTATATCCAGAGGTAGGCTGCTGTGAGAGTATGGGATGGATACCTCCACAGCATGGAGAGCTCTACTGACAGATGTCCATTTCCTTTTATCAGTTTCTTCCTTCTGCTCTTCCTTGGATGGTGTACAATGTTCTTATGGTCTCCAGAATCCCTGAATGGCTGTTTTAGACAGTTCCTGACTATTTTCTAGCTGCCCTGGAGGATGAACTGAGTCCTGAAGGTCCAGTCTCTACCGTCTTACTCTGCTTTTCTCTGGCTTCTGCCATTTTCTAGCTTGTGACTGAAGTTTACATATCTTCATTTGAATATTTATCTAAAATGCCAATTACTGGCTATCTCTTTCTGTGTTATCTCGGGATTAATGACTCAGTAAATATTCTGCTCTTCAAAACAATTGTGCATTTAACATAATTTTAATTGAAAGTTCACTTTGCATAAGAATCTATGATAAATGCTAATGGTTATTATGTTCAGTTCATCATCTTGTTACGATGTTCAGTTCATCATTTTATTAAACTTTGTCCCCACACCAAAGGTCAGTTTCATAGAGTTCTTCTTTTGAAAATAAGTCCTTGAGCAAGAAGGGAGCTGGGGTGATTAGAAAGATGGAGATTACTTTAAGATTATTTCCACTGTCAAACTGAATTGACAAGTCTGTATGATCCATACTAAAGGATGAGAGAAGTGATAATAATAATCGAGAGGAAGCAACACTTCCTAATGATTTTGTCATCCCTGAGAAACATGCTAATTGGAGTGTAGGACAAGATGACCAGTGTTTAGAGAAAGCAATTTCATAGGGGATGCAATGCGATGCAGTGGCAAAGCATGGGCTTTAGAAATAGATCTGCATTTGAATTCTGGACTGTCACTTCTTTGGATAGGTGACAACATTTTGGGCCTGACCTTTCATCTATAAGGTAGAAATAAGGCTATCACACTGATTCATGAGAATTCAGTAGGGTAATGAAAGTTGGATGCCTTGCATAATGCTTGCACTTAACGGATTCTTAAATATAGGAAATCCCTTTCCATTTTCATAACAATACTCCATGCTGCTAGAAAGAAAGCTGTGGGGCAGCTTTATTCCTGTGAATGTGTGCGTATGTGTGTATGAGTGAGTGTGTCTGTGTGTGCTCATAGGGCCATCCCAGGGTTTCTGATTATACAGTATGATCCAGGTATCTCTGAGAACTGAATGTATTCCAGGGTTATGTGGTATCCTATGGCTTAGTTACTCTTTCAGTGAAATGAGTACAGGCAATTTGAAGAGTTGATGTGATTGCAAGAAATTTAGAAAGAAGGAAAGAAGTTAGACAAGTGAAATCATTATTGAATTAACCAGTGAATGGTATTATAAAAGTAAGTAAGATGGGGATTAAGAAAATAAATTTCTTCTGTTTCTGGACTATTGGTGTATCTCCAAGACTAAATTAATTTCTTTAATTTTTTTTATCTTAAAGAAAAGAAATGGAACCAAATGTTGAACAATGCTTCAGCTGACCTGATTTGAGTAACTGTCAAACTGAAGACCAGTTGTAAACTTTTAAAAGTGTGCCTCTTTAATCACAAGGACATTTAAATTCCCAGCAACATTACATCCCTTCTAGTTATCCCAAGTTGATAGAAGCCTCTTGCTTGTGTAGAATAGTAAAATTCTTAGGGGAAAAATAAAAAACAATAGCAATGTGTCAAAATCAGCTTTTGGAGTTTAAAATATAAACTTCTGTTTCCAAATGCCTTTGCTTTTTATAGAGATTTAACAGGATCATTAACATCAATCAGAAATTCAATTTTGGAAGCTGGAAACAAGTTGCTTTTGCCTGGGTGGCTTGGGTCAAGCATGAAAATGTTTTGTTTTGTTTTTTTCCCTACAAAAGAGTCTTTGAAAAGTAACAAGGAATTTTTACATAAAAAGATATTAAGTCTTCTGTTCGGTACTAAAACTCTTTTAATATTCAGCAATGAATATCAGATCTTTGGCCTTTTCTTCATAGTTCTTATTTAGTACAAATTGAGTTCATTTGTTTAAAATGCTTTGGTTTACATCTTAGGGATTAATTTATTTAATACCTTCTAGGCAATTTTAGGAACTATCAAACGATGATAATCTCATAAGAAGATTCAACAAACTGTTATAAAATGTTCCTATCTTCTATTGTCTTAAACCTAATCATGTTTGGTGGGTTGAGGACCCAGTGTAAGATCCTGTATGGTTCACTATCCAGAGCTCTCCAGTGCCACAAAGTTGGTTCACCTCAAGGGCAACTGAGGGCTTATTGACATTTTTTCACATTTTTTCCTAAGAAGCTGACTTGAAGTATTCGGTGCAAACTGCCAAACTCTGTCTTTGTTTATAAATCCACTTTCTGCTGACAGCATATGGGATATTCCTTCTCTAGAAACCTTAGTGTTTGCCTGATACTGTAACTTTTCCCTTATCTGATTACTATAGCTTAATAGGAAGAGTCCAACCATTTTTGATATTCTCTTAATGAATATCACTTTTTAAACTCTGAACCCAAAATCACAATTCACGGATGGAAAATATGCCTATTAAAAATTCCTTCACTTAAGATATATCCAATCTTAGCAGTCCACTCTTTGTACTTAGTTCTCAGGAGGACATTAACCAAAACTTCTCAGTTCTGCTTACAGAAATAAAATAGCAGAATAGCATTAAGCATGCTCTGTGTCCCAGTGAATCAGTGACTTCCTCCTCAAAAGACAAAAGTTTGACATTCCTGAGAATCAGCTAAGAGTCAGGAAGACTCTGAAGGCTTAGATATTGCACATCAATATCTAAGTCTAATCACGAAGCTGGAACAACAAGATGTGCTTGAGACAACACAAGACTGAGAAATTGCCCATACTGTACGCACAAAGCTCCAACCTCATCACTGACCTGGCAAGAATAAATCATGTAGCCATTAATTGTTTTTTGACCACTGCCCTCTTCCCTTTACCTATAAAAACCCTAATTAATATCCCCACTTTGAACTGGTTTGGGGAAGATTCCTACAGTTCCTTGCCAGTGTGTTTGCAATAAAATCACCTTCATACTGAGAGACATGTTTTTCCTTTGTAATGCCATATCAGGCAGGCCCTTCTATTGGGAAGAGTCATGCTTGCAATATTACTTTTAGTTAGCTAAGTCACTCAATAAAATATCAACTATCTGGGGATTTATTTTCCAGGTTTGACCTGGATGTTGGCTCTCTGATGTTTTCTTTAGGTGTTACTCAGAGTAGATTATAACTGGTTCATAACCTAAATGGATAGAAAGGGGACATGATTACTGTAAAAAGAAACATATCCTTAAGGCACCTAAGAACCTCAAAATGCTTTCAGTGTTTCTTTGACATTCACAAACTGATTTATTTATAGCTCATTATTTGTTATTGTGGGGAAGAGACATGTCTTTTAAAGCAAAGCCATATTCAAGATAGAAAATTGGTCAAATATCAATTTCTCTACCTAAACACGATTGAAAAATGTTTTTGCTGTAGTGGAAGGCTGGTTGGTTCATAATTAAATAAGCATAGTTTTCATAAGTAAGAGACCGAGTAGCCAGCTCCGGAAGCCTGGGACTTGCAAGTTGAATAGTATTGGTCTGTGGTGAGCACATTCATATTTCAACACATGAAATCAGCTTGCTTTCTTTAAAACACCTCAGATACTGTGGGGGGGGAACCTAGATAATAATTTTTGAAAAACAGTGCTGAATATTTGGATTTATATTTTTAATTAAAAATAGTCTATTTAATTTTGATAAAGATTTCAAAACTAAAAATGAACTGAATTTACACTTGATATAATTTTAGAAATCCTTGATTGCCTTACTATTTTATTTATTTACAATTTAGAAAGGTGAAGTTTTTTTTTCCATTCTAAAAGTAAAACATGTTCATCCTAATGGTATTTGGAAACTTGGAAAGGTAGATTACTGTTCTTATTTTTTTCACTATTATAGAGGGTGCTTTTCCCTCATAATAAAAGCAAACTATGCTCATAATAATAATTTGAAAGTATAGAAACAACAAAAGATAAAATTAATCCATTAATTTATATTATACTGAATATGATTATTGAATGTCTTTTTATACTGAATATATTTCAAACATTTTCTTGTGTCATTTAATATTTTTTAAAAAACATGATTTTTAACGCTGCATACTATATAACACATGTATATATTGTTGTTATTTGATCATCCTCTACTATGGAACATTTGAATGGTTACAGCTTTTACTATTCAAATCCTATGATAAATGTATTTGTATATTGTATGTATGTCTCTAGTTTTCTTAGTGTGCCACTTTAATTGCCTTTATGAGAAAGTCCTCAAAAATCTACCATTAATTCAGATACCCATCCCTCTATCAATAAGTCCTTTAGAGTGTCCTGTGAATACTTTAGAAACTTACTCATAGTTAGAAAACCGATCTCTCTTCTGATTCTCAATATCAGTTCTCTTTAACCAGTAGATTTAAAAAAAAAAATCTTTCCTCCCAAAACATTTCCCATTTAATTGTCTTCCTCTGAGGGCAAAGAAACATGAAATGAGAGTTGGTGGCCATTCATACTATGAAAGGAAAATAATGAAGCAGAAAGATGAATGTTGGTAGAATAGATGTCCTTTTGACCATATTTCTCAGGATACAGTGAGAATAAAAGGCAAACTGATAACATTTTATTTTGTTTTAAAGAAAAACTTCCAAGCCACTATACCTGATAGAATTAATCTACTTTTAGGAACATTGTAGTACTTCGGGTATGTTAAAATTTCATGTGTTAATAATGTGATTGGAGAGAAGTTTTGCTTAAGCTCTACCAGGCAGGCTCTGCCTTACTTAGGAAGAATATGTAACTGCATTTAATTCAACTCAGTCTATGTCAAAAAGAGGTAAGTTGGCAGAATCTAGACCAGGTCTTGACTCACAGGGATACTGAATAAATATTAGCAGAATCTGAGGCTTACCAAAGGAAACTCTGTCATCTAGACAAGAAAGCGCTTCAGAGTAAGAACCTAAAAGGGTAAGAGTGGCCATGGAACAAAAGTATAGCTTTGCATAGACCCAGACAAGAGCATTCACTGATTGTTATTCAGTGTGATTGGTTTTAGAAGTAGGTCTGCCTGAGATTAAAGCTCCCAAATGAGATTATTACAAAGAAATCCAGGGGTAAGGGTACAGTAATTTCAATAAATAATAAAAATGATTTTAAAAATTGCAGTGTTTTCTCTTTACACCCTGAGATGCTTGTTTGGTCTACTTCCCTTTGTTTAGGTCACCATAGGAAGGGCACCGGTGCAACTCTAATGCTGGGTGCAGTGGTAACCAGCTCAAGCGCTGAGCAAAGCCAAACAAGCTGAGAGGGCCAAAGATCTAGGGATGTGAAAGTTCAGTTCAGTTGTGGAGACATGAGTTCTTTTCTTCCTGGACAAATAGGTAACTTTTGATTCATTAATATTATCTCTAATGAAGCAAATGAATAATGCTTTTATTTGTCATTTTCAGTTAAAGTATATACCCCAATATTTGTATTTTGGAAACTGGTTTTTAATTGTATTGACTACATTTTCATTTCAGAAATGAGAATTCTTCCTTTTCATTATTCTCAATATGTGCATCTGCCTAAAATGCCACCTCCCTGGTTAAAAGTAGAGATAAGAAAATTAAAGCTTACTAGTTTGCATTAATTTCATGATTAATACAAATCACATCTCATACCACATTCAGTGGTGTGTTTTGAAATGCACATTAAAAATAGCTTTTATATGTTATTTCCATTTTGAGTGTTTGTACTTTTCTTTTTGAACTTTAACCAAGTCTTGCAAAACTCTGTATCCAAAGGGGGAGTGAGAGGATTACAGAAAATAAAAACCAAATTTTTCTTTATTGCTTGGCACATTTTCAATCAGTATGGGCTCCATTCCTGGTAGATGTTGGAGCATGTTGTGTTCTGTCTTATTTCTTACTTTATTTGGTTAGACATTTGGGGACAAGTTTGGTTATTTCAAACATGTAGGCCATCCCAACAAGCTTTCCAATACAGGGTTACTACTTCAGGGAATACACTCATAAAACTTTCACTTCCTAGTAATCCGTCTGCTTTTTGATGCATTCTTAATTTAAGAATCTGTGAGAGTAAAAGAATTTTAGATTTGGCAAACAATATATTGTTTTCTCAAACAATAACATACTTATTACCCCCAATTTTTCCTTTCTTTTAAATCTAAGTCCTTCTCATTGTCATTACTCTCACATATTACCACTGTGTCTTTGACACTAAGTAGGGACTCACTAAATGCTTGTTGAAAGAACAAGTTTTTGCAGTCTAATTTTCTAGTTTCTAAATGATGTTTTACCTGATACATATTCCTTACTTCTTATATGTCTGCATTAATCCTTTTGCTAATTCATACCTACCTGTCATATTGTATCTGAACACAAATACCAGAAAAGGAATTTCTTTGTATTTCCATAGTCAGGAATCAGGAAATGGCTGACCTTAAACCTGAAAATAGCCTTTGATTCTCAACCTTACTATAGTTGGATGGATTATGAAAGCTGTTAAACCCTTAATAAAGATCCACTACCTAGCACCCACTTTAGATGAGACAGGCAGAAGATAAGAAACAGGGAAGAATCTCGCAGAGGGTGGAGTCATTGGCCACAAAGAAAGATGGGAAAGAGGGTTCTTCCCAGAGAGTACATTCAGAGTCTATTTAAGGAATTCCCCCACCCTTAGGGTAGAAAGCCTTCCCAATATCTGCCCAACAAGATTTCCACATCCTTATATAGTCCAGGGGCTGTTTTTGCCTGCAATTTTTCCCTTTCCTGTTTATTTATGTTTTTAGATTTTTTTTATCTTATGTCTGTTCTACCTCTGTATATTTGGAACATAGAAAGTGTTTGTCTTTTTAGTTCCAACATTGCCAGATTACAAGCTGTCTTGTCTGGACCTGCGGGAGATAACTGCATATCACTAAAGACCTTGGACTTTGAAATGGAGGCAATGACAACATGAGACTTCGAGATGGGAGTAAGTGTCTCCTAAGTGTGTGAAGAAGAGAGAGAGAATTATCATTCTGAAGGAAAGTCCATTGCAGAGATTCACTGGCTGTTCAGCAATCCTGCTTTCCTTTCCTCCTCAGCACATGACTATGCATTTGCCAGGCATCCTTCCAGTTAATTGTGGCCCTGTGACTAAGTTCCGAACAGTGGAATGTGGATAGAAATGATGTATCCATTTCTGGTTGTGGACCACAAAAACCTTTCCTGTGTTCCACAGTCTCTCTTCTCCCCAATTTGCCAGCTGGATATTTTCATCTAGGGAGACCTTGGATGGATTGAAAGCCATGTGTACAAGATGGCAAAATTCCCATCAGCCTGCCACCAGTTAGAATTAAAGTGGGTGAGAATGAGACTTCTTTTGTATTAAAGCCACTAACTTGGGGAGATTTATTTATTTCAACACTTATCTTACTACCTCCAACAGAGTGGAAAGCTAATAGTGTAGCCATTCATGAGAATATGAACACCTATGCTATGGGCTGGCGAAACCTGAGACATTTGTATTACTCATAGTTTCCTAAGTATACCTCCTTTGTGAAAAAGTTTTTAAAATTTAAATGTTTTCATATAAATGTAAATTCTTAAATATCTTTCTTCCTGATGAACCAATAAATAACTGGTAAGAGTGTGAAACTGATTTAGGCTATTTGTAGAGTCTAGCTGTAGGAATAATGAACTAATGAATCTGTCTAGATAAAAGAGGTCAGAGCTTATTGATAAAAAAATAATATTTTTATTGCACAAAACAAAACACTACTTTATACTTGGGTCTCATTTAATCTTTGAAAATCCCTGTGCTATACCTATTGTTATCATACCCATTTTATAGCTAAGAAACAAGACTCTCAGGGGTTAAGCAATTAAGCTAAGCTCATGTTCTAGTTTGCTAGCTGCTGGAATGCAATATACCAGAAACGGAATGGCTTTTAAAGGGGGAATTTAATGACTTGCTAGTTTACAGTTCCAAGGCCTAGAAAATGTCCCAATTAAAACAAGTCTATGGAAATGTCCAATCAAAGGCATCCAGGGAAAGATACCTTGGTTCAAGAAGGCCGATGAAGTTCAGGGACTCTCTCTCAAATGAGAAGGCACATGGCGAACACAGTCAGGGCTTCTCTCTCAGCTGGAAGGGCACATGGCGAACATGGTGCCGTCATCTGCTAGCTTTCTCTCCTGGCTTCCAGTTTCATGAAGCTCCCCGGGAGGCGTTTTCCGTCTTCATCTCCAAAGGTCACTGGCTGGTGGACTCTCTGCTTTATCATGCTGCTCTCTCTGAATCTCATTCTCCTTTTATAGGACTTCAGAAACTAATCAAGACCCACTCAAATGGGTGGAGACATGCCATCCCCTAATCCAGTTTAACAACCACTCTTGACTAAATCACATCATCCAGGGAGATAATCTCATTACAGTTTCAAACATACAGTATTGAATAGAAATTATTCTACCTTTATGAAATGGGATTTATATTAAAACATGGCTTTTCTTAGGGGGCATACTTCCTTTCAAACCAGCACAGGTCATATAACTAAAAAGTATCAGAGTCAAATTCTCTTCCAAGCCTTATTTCTCAGATTTGGGTAGTGATATAGGGTTTTTCTATTATTCTATGCTACCTTCCAATACAAGTACAAGGAAAGAACTAATAGTAAACTACTATTTTATGCAACTATTAGCAAAGCCCATATTTATTGCACCTAGAAAAACCCAGGTTCATAGAATGGTGTTTAAAAATGATGTATTATTCTAAGCATAAGGAATTAATGAACTCATTGACCTGATTCCTTCTTACATTGCAGTAAATAGAAGATTAAAAATGATAAGAAAAATAAACACCGAAACCTTCAGTTAATGGAGAAGATGAGGCAGCAAACTCAAAATATTGAGAACTTAATCTTTTCTCGTAGGTAAAGGGAGATCCTATGAATGTCAGTAAGCCCCATGTAAGTATTCTTTCTGCTCTTTTGGTTGCTACTTTTTTGTTTGATTCTATCTATTTATGAAAATTGTATAAAGCATCTTGTCTTATCTGGATCAAGTTGGTATGGAGCCCATGTTGAATGAAAGATGGTCCATAAGCAAAACTAATTCATACCAAGCATGAGGAGAGGTGATCATGAAAAAATTAGCCACCTGGGAATTCTCAATACTCTTGGAGAGGACCTAGAACTGAGGTGTTATCAAACATAACTCAGTTAAAGGTCACGGAGACCGAAGCTGACATATGAGTTACAAAGGCCTCTGAGTTTTATGAACGCAGAATTTAAAATAATCAGATTTTCCTTGAACTAATCCAAAATATACCCATCAACTGGTCATCTCCAATTCAGAGATAACTACACTAGAGCCTGATAGTACCTTAAAAGCAAGAAAAACCAAACTAGCAGCCAGTAGTCAAATTCCTGAATGCTTTGGTATCTCTATTTCTAATGCAGTGATATCTTCCAGTTGCAATTTTAAACCTTTTCAAGGTACCCCTAATATTATCTTTCAAGGTAACCTAATAGTACCCAGTACAGCATACAGAGTCATCTTTCTATAAGCAATCAGTTTCATCTACCTAACACTTTACAAGCCTTCCTTCAAAATGGGCCCCTAAAGTCAACCTCAGAACAAAAAAGTATTTTTCTTTAGTCATTAAAGCCAGTCATCTGCCTCCAAGGGGCTTTGCTGTTATAGTAAAACTATTGAAAGTATAAATGAATATATTACAAGGGAACAGTGACTATAGACTCAAAACGCATCAGAGATTGACGTTTGGAAATTTCTTCTGGACTGTATCCATTTCTGGTCTTGTATCAAGGGCATTTATTTTACTTTCATCAATCTTGACTTGGGAAGTCAGGCAAAAACATACAAAATGGACAGAGGCTAGACTTGTACTTAAAAGGGGACTCATGTAGTTTAACATTTTTTGTAGCATTTTACTTAAAAAACAAAAATATTCCATATGAATTATAATTTCCCTCTATATTATACCAATTTTTTTTTAAATGGGGGCACTTTTGTTAAGGCCCCATACGCCCAGTATACTGAAGCCACAATCACCCTCTTGAATTTTCCTAAAAACGCCCAACTCTTTCTGAGCTTTAATGACACTATCTCTGAGTCCTCTTTTACATACATAATTTTAAAGTAGGTCCCACTTATTATTTGGTCTCAAAACACCATGTTTTTTTCCTTAATAGTACTTATCAAGATATTTAAATATACATTAATTTCTTGCAAAATTTGTCTTCCTCATCTACTTTAAACTCTATGATGACAAACACAGAGTCTGTTTTATTCACTACTTTACCCTTGGGGCATCCAGAAATGAAATAAAGCAGATCATTTCTTCCATGGAAAATCTCTTTACAAGTACCAAATTCCAATAGTGCCAAAAAATTAGGTATTGCATAATTAATGGCTTGTTTTTTTCAAATAGTAAGATAATAGAATTCATTCTTGTCACCCACAAAGAGACTGTGCAGACATGGTGATTTACCGCAGATAATAAGTTTTTCAGCTATATAATGAAGAACAGTTTCCTTTCTTCCCACTTTCTTATATGGAAATTTTATGGAGGAAAAATATTCAAAACAAATAAACTCTAATTACTATAGCTTAGTAAACAATGAGGCAATAAGGATGTTGTGGGTTGAATTGTGTCCCTCAAAAAGACATATTCAATTCCTAAACCCTGAAAATTCTAAACGTGACCTTATTTGGAAATAGGGTCTTTGTAGATGTAATTGGTTAAGATGATGTCATATTGGATTAGGGTAGGCCTTAATCCTTATAAGAATGGAGAAATTTGTACCCAGACACAGAGAGGAGAACACAATATTAAACTGAAGGCACAGATTGGTTGAGGTGTCTACAAGCCAAGGACTCCCAATGATTGCCTACAATCACCAGAATCTAGGAGAGAAGAATCGAACAGATACTTCAGAGGAAATTCAGAGGGAGCATGGTTCTGCTGACATCTGGATTTTGGTCCTCTAGCCTCCAAAACTGTGAGAGAATAAATTTCTGTTGTTTTGAGCCATGCAGTTTGTGGTAATTTGTTAATGGTAACTTTAGGCAACCAAATACAAGGGTGTCTTAGCTTCCCAGGCTGCTCAAAGCAAATACCATAAAATGGGTCAGGTCAAACAGTGGGGATTTATTCAGTAACAGTTTTGAGGCTGGGAAAATATCAAATCAAGGCATCATCAAGGTGATGCTGTCAATGATCTTTGGCTCATCTGTTACATGGCAAGGCATCTCTCCCTTCTCTTCTTAATTTCATTGATTTCAGCTTCTTGCCTCTGTGGCTGTCTTTGAATTTCATTCTCTTATGAAGGACTCCAGTAGTAGAATTAAGACTCCTGAATGAGGGGGTCACACCCCATCAAAAGGTCCTACATGAATGGATTAAATTTAAAGACGTTTTTTCCTGGGGTACACAGAGAAGCACCATAAAGGGTAGAGTGGCTAAAGTCATGATTTATCAAGTCAGACTTGGATTTGTCTTTAAAGGTAGAGACAGATAGATAGATGATAGGTAGATAGGTAGGCAGGCATATATATGCAAAAACACCCACATTTCCTGGGTGAGCAGGATATTATTACCCCACCATTTTGTAGCTAAGGAAACTAAGACTCAGTAAAGTTTATATTTTGCCCATGTAGCTTGTAGTTTGTATCTTATCCACATAGCTAATAATTGACAGTGCTAGGATTCAAATTCAGGTGGTCTATCTCTGAAGTCCATGCTGTTAACAACTCTCTGATAATAACTGACAGTTCCATGTGATACTGATGTTGCTGTTCTAGGTACTGTACTTTGAGAACCACTGTTTTATTAACGTCAACAACTAACAATAAATAGTCCAAAAGAGGAAATAGGTGTGAGAATTTGCAAATCAGATTCACAGAAAATTTGTATATAGTACGGTCAATATTATTATAACAAAAGTAAAGCCTTTGTGTTATAAGATACAGTGCATTGGAAGGAGCAGTAGGTAAAGATTTTGCTGGCCACACACACACACACATCGTGACGCTTTGCCACCACATTTATCTAGAAATCTATAAGCTGACAACAAAGTTACTAGGTTAAAGAAGCATGTCTTCTCTGTGATGTAAACAAAGTTCATTGGGGACTTATGACTGAGAAACACTGTCTGAATAGGGCTCAGGGAGTTTATTCTAGATTTTTGTTTTATGGCATATCAGCCATGTTGGTCTTAGTCTTTAAAAACATCAGTTACCTTGCAGGCAGTATAGGATGGAAGCAAGCAAATTGGCTGTGGAGTCAGACTGTGAAGAGCTGAATTCTGACTCTCACTTACTAGTGATTATCTTTGGTGTGTTGACACTCATGCCTCAGTTTCTCCATCTATGAAATGGATATTAATGTTTCTAACTTCTCAGGTTTTTGCAAAGATAAAAGAGATGGTGCATGAAAAATCCCTCGAATAGTGTCTGCCACACAGAATGTCTAGTAAATGTTAGCTATGATTGTTATTTGTCTCACTGCTGAGTAAGGCCATGAGATACAGGACAGATTTTTCTGATTCTCTTGATGATAATTTGTATCAAAATCTTATTCTGGTGCAGTGGATAAAATTTAACCATCAATTTTACTGGGCAGTCTCTAATGTGCTGTGCTATCAGCTATACAGGTCTCCATTAGATGATAGTGTTCCTAGAAACTGGAAAGGAGAATTTCTAAAAAGAAATGCCTTCCTTACATTTTTCTTTTACCAACCCTAGTGACCCTGTACATTCCAAAGGGCTTATGAACCAGGCACTTAACATTTTCTCATTTGTTTCTTGTGCCAATCTTGGGAGGGATTTGTTATTTTTAAACATTGGAACTTAAAAGGTTGATTGGTTCAGGGTCATATAAAAAGTTGATAAGCCAGAATTTTAACCCAGGTATCTTAGAGATCCCTTCAAATTTACAAATTAAAACATGAAAAGATACACATAATTTATTTTTTGGAGAGAGAGGGTTTGATATTACCTAAAGTCTGGTTCAGAGCTATAAATATCTCATTTCCAAAGCTTCTACCTTAGAAGGACTTATGGGATAATATAAATATAGTGAGAGAATATAAATATCAAGTTCCATAAATGAAATATATCATTGTTAAGCACTGTGGAGTTTATATAACTGAAAGTATTACTATATTGCTACTTAGCAATCACATCTCTTCCATATGCAGTAAACAGAATACAATAGAAGAATATCCAAAAATTGTGGGGTAAAACTTTAACTTTGAAAGAAAATTAGAGAACATTTTGGATTAATTTGTGACAGATTTCAAGTCTAGAGCTTCCACTGTGGGAGTTTTAATATTCTGACTCTTAATATAACAATTTCAAGGGCATATATAATCTCTTCCTCTCTAGATAAGCCTAAGCCCTCTCTCACTTCTTAAGGGGTACCACTCTGTGAGTCTCCTCTTCCCTTCCTGCCCGCATGTTATGGCCCCTTGCAGTCTGGGGTTATAAGGCAACAGTGCAGTGAGTCATACCCCCGGGCCTGGGCCACTGTATTAGTTAGGGTTCTCTAGAGAAACAGAATCAACAGGGAACACTTGCAAATATACTATTTATTAAAGTGTCTCACGTGACCACAGGAACGCAGAGTCCAAAATCCACAGGGCAGGCTGTGAAGCCGACGACTCTGATGGATGGTCTGGATGAACTCCACAGGAGAGGCTCACCAGCCGAAGCAGGAATGCAACCTGTCTCCTCTGAGTCCTCCTTAAAAGGCTTTCCATGATTAGATTAAGCATCACTTATTGTAGAAGACACTCCCCTTTGACTGATTACAAATGGAATCAGCTGTGGATGCAGCTGACGTGATCATGATTTAATTCTATGAAATGTCCTCATTGCAACAGACAGGCCAGCACTTGCCCAACCAGATAAACAGGTACCACAACTTGGCCAAGTTGACACATGTCCCTAACCATGACAGCCACCCTCTCCATAAGGCCTACCTTACTATTTAGAATCTGGAAAACCCTCTGCTGTGGAGTCTGGTCGGCCTTGGGCCTCACAAGGATATAAATGACTTTCAGGCTAGGGCTGGTACGAAACAGCTTCTCCATCAACACTTTGCCCATGAAGCCTGTGGCCCCTGTGATGAGAATGGACTTGCCGCCATAGAAAGCTGCAATCGTGGACATGATTCCTCCTTTTCTCCTTTACAGATTCCAGAAAGAGATTCCTGAAAAAAAAGAGAAATAGTAAAACATCAAATTCTCAGAAGTTCTGAAATGCAATGTCACTTAAAATGTTTCTGGTGCTTCCAGGAGTCCTGAATTCAGAAAAATGTTAGAGTGAGAGCATCCTAGCTTATTGGCAACACAATTCATTTCAATCAATATTTTTTGAGCTCACTCTACATGCCAGGCTCTATGTGCCAGGAACTGTGTGGAAGAAATAAGTAAGACATGGTTTCTGCTCCCAAGAAATTGCTTATAGCCTAATGGAGTTGACAGACACATAAAGAGATTGTCAAATATAACATGGTAAGTGCCAAAATAAAAGAAGCATAGACAGATTGGGGAAATTTGGGGAGGCCTTGTGGATGGTGACACCTGAGCTGAAGCTTGAAGGCAGAGAAGGGTTGAGGAAAGGTGCTTCCAAGTGGAGGAAAGAGCAAAGGCATAAAGGTGTGGCACAGCATGGTGTATGGAGGAAATAAAAGAAATTCACTGTCACGCAAATTAAATGATAAGGCTGGGAATGGTGCTACAACCTGTGAATCCAAAGCTTAGAACAGCTAGCAATTATTTTTTAATTCTGATATAATTAGAATTTGAGTTGCAATCTTATTTAAAGACAATATCTGAGCAAATTACTTATAGTTTCTTTTGAACTAACTGTCTCTCACGTGTCCAGCATTTCTGAATAAACATGTTGTGCTGGTTTGAAAGGAAGTATACCCCCTAAGAAAAGCCATGTTTTGATATAAATCCCATTTCATAAAGGTTAAATAATCCCTATTCAATACTGTATATTTGAAACTGTAATGAGATCATCTCCCTGGTTGATGTGATTTAGTTAAGAATGGCTGTTAAACTGGATTAAGTTTAATGTCTCCACCCATTTGGGTGGGTCTTGATTGGTTTATTGGAGTCCTATAAAAGAGGAAATATTTTGGAGAATGAGAGATTCGGAGAGAGCAGAGGATGCTGCAGCACCACGAAGCAGAGAGTCCAGCAGCCAGTGACCTTTGGAGATGAAGAAGGAAAACGCCTCCCGGGGAGCTTCATGAAACTGGAAGCCAGGAGAGAAAGTTAGCAGATGATACCATATTCGCCATGTGCCCTTCCAGCCGAGAGAGAAACCCTGACTGTGTTCGCCATGTGCCTTCTCACTTGAGAGAGAAACCCTGAACTTCATCGGCCTTCTTGAACCAAGGTATCTTTCCCTGGATGTCTTTGATTGGACTTTTCTGTAGACTTGTTTTAATTCTCGGCTTTAGAACTGTAAACTAGCAACTCATTAAATTCCCCTTGATAAAAGCCATTCTGTTACTGGTATTTTGCATTCCGGCAGCTAGCAAAATAGAACACATGTTATTTTCTTCCTTGAGCTTAAAATGGGTTGAGTGCCATCTTTTGCTTTGTATGCCACTCATAGGATTGAAACATTGCGAAAGACCAGGGCAGAGAAGATTGAACAAGTGAGTCAACAGACCACAGACTTTGTTCTGCCCCAGAATAGCACATGGGTACAAGCATTTGCTCAGTTTATTTAAGACACCTGTTTCCAAGAGCATAAGGAAATATGATAGTAAATGTGATAATGGGAAGCCATTTGCAGCACGTAGATGGTGTGACTCCTTACAAAAAGCACCAAGTGCTGTAGAAATGCAACTTGAAGTGTTTTGTCTTGAACTTTAGGTTACAGAGTGTTGACGGAAAGAAGCAGTGAGCTAGACCGTGCTGGTGGTATGGTCTTTCCTTTCTGTTCACTGACGTTGTTGACCACAACAGTTCATTGGCTTTGTGTTAAGATAGGAGTTGGGTGGATTCTGCAGAGCACACTCCAAAGACTGGCCGTAACATCAGGATGTACAAAAAAGAACAAGAAGAAAAAAGCAAGTAAAAGAGTAGATACCCTGCCTCTTCAAATTCCATCAAGATTGCCCTACCAGTAAGTAACTCCTTAAGGAGCAATAACTTTTTGTAGCCATTCTTTGTACTTTGAGAATCTTGAAGTTGTGTTATCTTACCTTTGGGGGATTCATTCACTTATGTATTTACTCAGCAAATATTTTTCAGCACCTACTTAGCCAGATTCTGCTAAGTACTAAGATACACAGATGAATAAGACAGAAATCACACAAATTATCAATGATATTCATTTTAAGAAATCCGGATTTCAAACTATATTATCTATGTTCACCAAGTTACTTTTGTTACTCCTTTATGAGGATTTCTCAATAAGAAATATTATTTTGAAGAGCCCATTTGGATCTTGTGTAAAACAGTAATTAATGATTTTTTGTGTGATGTTATATAAAATTACTCATATTACAGTCCACCCAATGAACTTCTACAAAGTTAGCATTTAGAAAAAGTACTGAATATTCTTGTCTGTCATGAAACTCAACAAAATTGTGTCATCAAGTTTGGAAGGCAATTAGAGCAATCCTAGTTTAGCACATGGGTTCTAAGTAAAACCAAAATCAAATCCCAGCTCTGCCACTTAGCTGTGTGATCTTATGCAAATGATTCATTAATGCTTCTGTTCCTCATTTGTAAAATGGGATAATAGAAGCATCTACTTAATAGTGCTTTAGTGAAGATTAAATAAATTAATACATGCAAAACCCTTTAAAAAAAGTTGCCTATAGTGTACATTCAATAAGAATTGGCTATTAGGATAGTTTTTGGTTCTCTTAATTGTTTCTGTTTTTTCCTTTTTGCATTTATTTCAAATGTCTTATCTTATGTGTTTCCTATGTCCGCTTTTGGGAACAGCAGGAGACTTAATTTATAAATCAATCAATAATAACAAATGCAACTCTACTTGATGATAATTTTTTACCTATCCCTTATATATAAAAATGTTTATGCCCCATACTCCTTGAATATAATATTAGACATAGATAAACATAGTTGGCAGGACAACACAGAAAGGAAATTGAGTTTGGATAGGGTGTTTTTCTAACTTCATCTGTTCTGAAAATGTCAGATACTTGTCTTGTAATATTATATGCCCTAATACAGCCAAATTTTAGAAATGCAAACATACTGTGAAGATATGTTTTTGGCCTCAGACAGTTTTGCAACATGTGGTAAAAAATTTTCGAGAACAAGTAAGACATTGCTAATTAGCCTGCTCCTTGTGGTGTATAGAAGGCTAGATGTGTCCCCAAGCAGGGATTTGCCTGCTTTCCTGGGGGTCCAAATACTTCTCAAAACACAACCAAACAAATGTGGCAGAGAATACTGAGTGCTTAGAAATCAAAATATAAACCAGTATCTCCTGACACTTGTTATCAAATCATTAAGATCAGGTGACATAGGAATTGTGGCCATGAGCCTAATTAATTCAAGTGATTATGACAAATGTCAAGACTACTCCCCACCCTTAGTTCACAGCCACATCAGAGATGGTACTCCATGTCTTGTACCCACTCTCATTGTAGGCCTGGTGCCTGGCCCCAGAAAGTTTCTATATCTGGCTCCCTGAAACCAAATTCTATATGTAATAACTTTTCAAGGCCCAGGACTTGTTACTCATTAATATAATTCATTTAAAAGATTTTACACTCAATAATGTAGTATATGCAGCTTTAGAAGGAGGAATATGCTTAAAACAGCTGACTAGGCAAGGACCTGCTTTTCAAATATTCTCAGACTCCCAATGCAGAATGCAAAGGACTATTTCCTATACTTCATGCTCATGATACAGTTTGTGAGAAGCCAAATCCACTTTGACAGTCTCTGGTATATTAATCCTCCCAATTATCCAACTATCCTGTATAATGCAGGACACCTAAAGTTTGAGGTAAAATAAAAAAAGACTTATAGTGGTCAGTCAGTGCATTTTTATTGTCAGCTATGTGCCAAGCACAGCCAAGGCACTGGGAATTGCAGTGACCAGGCTAAGTCCTGCCCTTATGGGGCTTAGATTTGTTATTTATATTCATGAATACTTTTTCTCCTTAAGATCTCTAGTTTTCCATGTATTGGGTGGAGATAAAAATTTTCACCCTTTTTTTAGTAATAAAATGAGGCTGTTTTGATTCCTTGAAAACAGATGTTAAAAATATTGAATCATAAATAATTGTGCCAAGTTATATATTTGTTGGAGGCTTTAGCATATGGAAAACTTTATTACTTGGGTGGTTCTTCTAGAAAATAAAAGATTAAGATTCATATACTTGAGGGAGACAAGTTTAAAAAATGTCTTTGTTGTCCTTTGGAGAAAAACATTTTTAAAAAGAAACCAATTGTGTAGCCTCTCAGGAATGTTACTCTTGACCAAAATCTCTCAACCTCAGAACTATTTTGGACCAGATAAATCTTAGTTGTAGGGGACTGTTTTGTACTTTGTAGGATGTTTAGCAGTATCCCTGGCCTCTACTCATCTATTCATACTATAGATGCCTATAGCATCCCACCCCACCCCAGAAAACCTCCAGACCTTGCTAATGTGCCCAGGGGCAAATCATCGCTCCCTCTGTCAGTGTTCTAGAATCGTCTTTAATTCTCATTTTGTAATATTCACCATCTCCTATTAAAAGAGTCAAAATTCAGTCCTTAAATTTTTACTTGTGGAGCCAGGTGATCCACCTGAAGCCATATTTTATCTAGAGTCATTCATAGCTAATTATGTTTATCCAAACAAATTAGATATGTGGCAAATCTTGACAGTACTCAAAGTGGAGATGAAGGGAATCTCTCACCAAAGAAAGATTTCCCTCTTTTTATTTTAACAAAGTATCTTTCAGTTTGTTTGAGTTATTAAATAGCCCACTAACTACAGCTTTCATACAGCTTGAGCCTCTCAATTTTATTCATCCAGACCTATTATCAGCACACTGAAGAAAGAATGGCAATCAGAACATCATGGAATTGGCTGAGAAAAATGCCCAATAATATTGGCTACAAGTCTATCAGTGAGTCTATGGATAATTAAGTCAATCTTATCGACAGGTAATTCTGTTGCCTTTTTTGAATACTCAAAGTATACTGTCTGTTCATTGACATCTCATATATTGTTTGAATGGCTATAGCACAATAATATGGGTTGGACTACCAGGGCATCTTGCAAAACTTAGTAAATGAAAGTTGTTCTCCATCATCAAAATTAAACATTGAAATTGTTTGAACAAGTATGCTAAATCAAGGAAAAGCATTTACAAAATAATATTCAATGAAAAAAAAGAACACAAATTGGATAAACATCATAATGTCCACCATAAATCCCTGTACTTTTATCATTGGATAAGATTAGAGGTGAAGGAAGTGAAATAATTGACAGATGTAGTGTAGTAGGATTAAAGATAAAGAGTTTTGTTACATATCTACAATTTCTCTTCATGATTTTAAAAGGTAATTTAATAATATATAACTTAAAAAGTTATTAGAAGTAACAGCAGCAAGTACTTTATATAGTCTCTTCTTTTGTGGTGGGCACTAGAAGTATAAAGAAATTTGCAAAACAAACTTCCTTAGTTTATGACACATTTAAATTATTTTAGAAATTGTGGCCCAACTGACATTTCAAACAAACAAACATGGATAGAAACATGTGCATTTTGAGAACAGTGAATAAAATAACTCTTTAGAATAATTCATGTCAATCTTTTCATTACTGCAGTAAACTTTTATAATGAAGCAAATGCATCTGTCTCATTTTCCCATCTTTCTAGCATAGAGGGATATCTTTCTTGATTTTCACACATTTATGAAAATATCAGCAGGTCCTTTATGAGGAGCTGCAAAGAACTCATTAACTTTTGGTTTTCAGTCACATATCTGATTGTCAGTCACTAAGTGAGAAAAAAACGGTTTTCAGTAGAGACTTCGTTTACTTTGCTTTAGTTTCCTGCATATATCCCAAATTACATAATTCAGTAATGAACTTAGTTACCTCTTACTGTGGACTTGTTATATAAAGTTTTTCTGGGAAAATTTGTAAGTTCTTGGTGGAGGAATATTAACCTCATAGTGTATTGTGGGCAGCAGTTGAGAAAAGGTCTTCCTAACTGGGTTTTCAATGATCCATAGTCAAGAAGAACCATTTTGGAAAGAATCCCAGTTGTGAAGGGAAGTCCAGCTTGCCTTTGAGAACACCAAATTTAGCAATCATTTCAATACGTTCTTCCCAGTTTGCTTATGCTTAGTCATTAGCAAGTGCCCAAGGAAACCAAGCCCAACAGACAATAAAATGAAAAAGATGATCTAATCCACTATTTCATCATAACTGATTAAATACATATGTGTGTATTGAGTACCTATTATGTGCTACCCACAATGTATGTATTAGGTGATGATAGTGAATATGGAAACATGCTTGCTAAATGATAAAGCTGCATAAAAATGCAAAGTATTGTTAACATTATTGCTTATGGAGATAAGTCAAACATCAGTCAACAAGTGAAGACTATAAATTAATACTAAGAGAGCCACAATCAGATATAAATCTTGATGCTTCCTATTTCCTCCTGGCAGTTTATAAATTGGGTTAGAGTATAAATAAAAGAACGATTGATCTATTAACCCAATGGGAACAATAACCTGATTGAATTGATAGTAAGCCACTACATTTTTCATGCTCTGTTTAGAATTAAAAGCTGTTTAAGAGATGACATAGATTATCATTGTTTTTACCCCAACCACATTCTCCATATGGAGGACTTCCCTCACATTTCTAATGAAAAAATTTCTTGATTAGTGGCTTGTTAGCTGAATGTAAAATAAATAGTGACAGTAAAGAAATTTTATTTATTGGATTTGGAATTATTTCTTCTGTCTATTTTTCAATTAAGCTATTCACTACTATAATAATTATACCTTTAAACTCTTCTGTCTCTGGACTGTCTCAGCTTAAGTAACGAAAAGACAAAACATTATATGAGGCACAATATCAGTGCAGTGGAAAGAACACTGTTCTCAGTATTAGAAAACCTAGAAACTAAATCTAATCTGTTAGTTACTGGTCATGTAACTTTGAGTCTCATCCACATAGTAACAAATCAACCCTTTATTCAACCATATGGAAACAAAATAGTTTGAATGTGTGAAGACCTTTAAAAAGAACTTAATTTAAAGGAGATCGATTTAATATCATGAACTCAGTCCACCACGAAAGGTTATCAGTTCACAGAATTACACTGAAAAATTGCTGCAAAACCATAGCAAAGGCTGTAAGAGCCCAAAGGGAGCAGCAGCCTGGGGCACACAAAGCCGCCGCAAAGGACGCAAGAGAGCAACGGTGAACATAATAACTCTGCGGTATATAGAAATGTAAAGACCAGTCTTGGAATAAAAGAAAATAGCTTTAATATGAAGAAAGTATTGAATTCAAACAAATGTATCTGCCAGAAAATATTGTAAATGGTAGATCTACCATCTCAAACTGGATCATATATCAAATCCCAACTTTCCCAATCTATAGCATAAAAGACTTCCATAGAAACTGAATAAATTCAAGGCTTTATTGAGAAACTGCCATGGCCCAGAAACCTGTGCTCTTCAGTCAGTACCCAAGACCTTCAATGTCCCCACCAGCACAGGACCCCCTACAACATGGCTTGAGTCCAGGCTGTCCTACAGTATTTAGGGAGATGTGGGTCCTCAAAGCCTCTTCAATGCTGGAGCTCAGACCACAGGGACACCTGTGGTAGCAGAAGGACAGAACCTCTAGATGAACTCTTCTCTTCGAAGCTTTGCTAATTTGCAGAAGTTGGACAATATTCCTTATTAATATCAGTCAGCATAATGATAACATAATTTTACTGTGGTGGCAGGGACTCAGCCCTGGGATTCCACCTAGAAAAAGCATCTGGATCTCATTCATTCAGTGGCTTCTAGACAAACAGAATACCTTCCTTCCTGAGCCTAGTTGGCCTCTAGGCGAGATGTCCCTACCCATTGTAATATATCACCAGGCATCCAGCTATCATGATGCGTTCCAGTTCCCCATGCTCCTCCATCAGTCTTGGGCAGCATCCCCTGGAAGCCAGTGAGACCAGGGCCCAAGAATCAGTACCTCACCAAGGTGAAGGATGAAAAGGTCAGTGTGTTCTCCCTTGCCATGTCCCTTTTACTGGCATCTGACAATATGGACAAAATCCCAATGGTGAAGGCTAAAGCTACCAGATGTCATCATGAATTCTCCCAACACAACAAAGATCCAGGAGAGCACTCAGCATTTTGAAGAACAGGGAGGGCTGAGAGATGTTGTATATACTCTCTACAAGGGCCTTACACTAATGGAATCCAAGTACCTTTGAATGGCATAATCACACAACAAACTAAAGCTTCATACTGGAGAGACAGTAAAAAAGAATAACAACTGGCATCAGCCCAGTCTCTTCCAAGAAATAATGCCTACTCTTCCCTTACACAGACATCAAAGGTTGATACACTTCTGGTTCTTCTACAGCTCTACTTGAACTAAATTCTAGCCCCATAGAATCTGGAACTGAGGATAAGGACAAAGACTCTTAAAAATGGAGGCTCTTTGGACCAAGATGCCTCTAGAAGTCTCATTCAGAGGCCTTGGCTACTCAGCCTACAGAAGAGTTCAGAAGCCCTCTCTAATAGAATTGATCAATGTCCAGGCCACCTGAATAGCTGTGGATCCAGCAATCTTAAAGCCATGCAAGATGGACATGTAATGAGAGGGAAGAAACAATTAGCCCAGATTTGTAATGGCAAATGCTGTGGCTTGAATGTTTGTATGCCCCCTGGGTTCTAAAGTATTTTCTATTCCAGGGTGTGGTAGTTAGGTTCTGGTGTCAACTTGGCCAAATGATCATGCCCAGTTGTCTGGTCAGGGAAGCCCTAGCCTGACCATTGTTGCAAGGCTATTTCATGGCTGGTTGATAAACTGGAAGGCTGGTGTATTAAGTCATCAGTGAGTTGATTGCATCTGTGGCTAATTACATCTGCGATCAACTAAGGTGTGCCTCTCACAAGGAGATAACCCATTCAGCTGAAGGCTTTTAAGAAAGAAGAGAGGCTCTTTCACTGCTTCTTCAGCCAGTGAGCCTCTTCTGTGGAGTTATTCGAGACCCTTCATCCTGCTGGTAAGGATTCTGGACTCTTCCTTTCTCATGGTTGTGGTGAGACACTTTTATAAACCTCATATTTACAGATCTCTCATGTTGGTTCTATTTCTCTAGAGAACCCTGACTAACAGAGGGTCATGTTAGTCATAGAAGCTGTCATGCTCCCAACTCCCTTTTTACCTTGACTCTGATGTGCTAAAGATATATTAGTGTGAAATTTGCCTTTGTAATGTGGGAGAAGCCGTTTTGTACTGCTTTAGTTTAGTTAGACTAAATAATCTCATCATTGGTGTATTGTGAACCTCATTGCATAATTTTGCATCATTTGCCTTTGGCAATAACTTTAATAGTTCAGAAACAGTGCTCTGGCCTTGTCAGTTACCGGTCTTAAGATCTATTTAAGATCTGGGTACACTTAAAAGCCAGACTTGGCAGGGACCCCTCTTTCTATGCTGCAACTACATTCTCCTTTGCGATAAATGTAATGATTCACTGTGCCCTTGTATCCAGCACTTTGTGCATCACTTCTTGAGTCTGTGCTGTTGGAGGGATGCTTGTCTTTTATTTGATACACAGAGCAAACAGTAGTCTTGCATATCCTTTCTTGACCTTGGAAGTGATACTAATTTAACTCCAAGTTCATTGAAAACTTCATAAGGAAAAAAATTTCCTCTACTGGTTGGTATAGATGAAAGGATATTAAACTTTTTTGAAATAAAGAAGATGATTACCACAGTTTAAGAAAAGTAGCAAAATTATTGTTTGAACCTAGGATTATAGTGGTTTGTATATAAAAAAAACCAAATCTTTTGCAGATACATGGGATACCAGAATTTGTTACTGTCAATTATTAAACACAGTATTTATTTAACTTTATCCATCCATAGAAAATGCATAATGTTAGTCACTTCATGTAGAGAAATTCCAGTAGCTTAGTAATTGTCCCTTATTAACTACTCTTGAACATGTGGGAAGTTATATTTTTTAAAAGAGCCAAATGGTTAGTTAATTATATGCAAATTGATAAATTATGATAAATTGAAAATCCAGTCCAAATTATAACCTGTGCCAATAACATGATAAATTATAAATAAAATATAATTACAAATTAAAATTACCAATAAAATAATAGTCTCTGAATAAATGTAAATATACTGTATGGCAATATATAGTTAGGTCTATCAAGGAGGAATAAGTTCTTAACTAAGGCTAATTCTTTTGCCATCATAGTTCTTTCCACATGACCTTGTTCCATGTCAAAAGACTATAAAGCCACAAATAGCACTCATTTTTCTCTGCTAATGTACCATGAATTCTATTAAAAATCCACAAAGATTTAGAAGTTTGTCTTTAAGAGAAGGTACTTATATGTCTAAAACATTACTTCATTACTTTATTATGCTGTGGTAGTAGCTATTCAACATAAGAAATAAAATACAGGTTTTGTAAAACAAAGTACAAGCTATCAAATTTTGACACAATCAATCAGAGCTGTGTTTGGGGCAACTTTCTATATCTAATGGCTTAATATTACTTTAACAAAGGATTAGAAACAGTTTGTCCTCTCTTTTGAGTTCCTAATGGTATTTAAATTGGAGTGAAATCTATTTAAAATGTTCTGTTCTAAATCTAACTAAGGTATACTGTACAATCAAGTCACCTACATTTTAGAGTATTTAATAGAACCATAAAATCCACTTTCTGTTAATTTTACTATGGATGGGGTAGAATACTTTAAATATTGGTAGTGATGCTATTTCACAGTTTAATTTCTGTCATAGTTCTTAATCTGAACCATTATTTTGAAAGTTATAGGCCAATGTAATTTATTATTAACCTGTTTCATATCTGGGACAAACATCTAACCTATATTCATCCAGTTGGTAAGGAAACCTGCTTTTAATTTCCCCCACCTAAGCCAAATTGAAGGTGCTATGGGGCTGAAGGGAATATTAAGAATTCCTGAGTCTGGATCCTTACTTTCTAAGGACCTGCATCCAATCAGAAAGAGAATTCATATACAATTATGATAAAAGGCCAAATCTGTCATTCAGCATTTAAATAAGATATTAAACTATTAAAGTTGACAGCAAGTAAGGGAAGAAGTTGTTTACTTCTGTTTGGGGCAAATCATTTATGGACTGTGAGCTTGTGTTTGAATAAGGAGTATTATTGGAGAGGCAAAAATTCAAGAAAGTATTTGGGGTTGTGATTATGATAAAGCAAAGATGGACATAAGAAAGTCCATGCATACTTGTTTGGCTGTAGAAAAGAATTCCTTAAAAAGTCAAGGAAAACCAGGATAGAGGAATAGATGACAACAGATTGAGAAAACTACAATGTCTAGATAAAGAGGTAGTCTTTATAGGGAGTGAAAATTTTTCAGTAAGGCAAGGACAATGATAATGAGGAGCTGAGAATAGAAGGGGGAAAGACCCATTTGATGTCTATTTTAGTGGCCAAGGCCAGAAGTAACAAGGGGCTGAACCAGGAACAAGGCAGTAGTAGTTCTCACAGTTAAGTGCACAACAGAATCATCTGGGGTGTTTACTTATTTATAAATCACAGATTCTGGGCCTTCCCCCCACCTCATCCATTCTGATTCAAGAAATCTGGTTGGGTTGTGCATTGATCATATGTGAAAAACAGTAATAAAATGAAATGAGTATTGACACCTAAATAAGGCAGCTATGGGTGTGAATTTTAGGTCTACAACTTACTAGCCATGATCTTAGGCAAGCAGCAGCTTTAACAGATTCTGATCTGGGAAGATTTAATGAGAAAGGGTGGACAGAACCTTACAAATATTAGATTTGTTCAAGGAGGCTAGAAGGGATGGATGGTTGAAACATTGTGAAAAATATTTTGCTTTTTCTCCTACACACTTACCATGTTTTATCACATGTATTTGTGTACATAATTTTTCTCCTGTTCTAGAATTCATGTTCTTTAAAAGCAGAGACTGTATTCATTATCAGGTCCAGAGAGTGTAATTGAGTGAATAAATTCTGTCATCAATTTCATATCATAACCCTGAACTCTTCCCTTTTTAGTCCAAATGCCTAATTAACGCTAGCTGCTCAACCAGTGTTATGTGAATGAATGAATGGGAGAATGGAAGTATGGATGGGTGAAGTACACACTAGTAAAGACTAGATGCTAAGCCAGATCTCATCTCTGAAATCCTGGTCCTCAGGGATTCTGTGCATACGAAATGTTAGAAATTCTGCCTCTCACTTTGAGATGTGCCCAAGAGACTGTGTGAAGTTAGAACATATTTCTGTGAAATCATTTGATTAAATTTAGCATTTAAAGTTCAAATTCAGCATTCCTTCACATGGATGTTAATAAGAAACTATTTCAAGTCATCTCTCTTTCCTGTATGTTGAGCAGGGCTTTAAAATTTCATTTAATGTGCTCATTGGGACTTTCTTCCCAGAGGTCAGCATTTTGGGGAGAGGAAGTGATCATAATAGTCATTCTCAATTTGCTTATTGTCCTAAGTTCTATAAGGAATCATTTTATTATTTTTTATCTCAATCTGACACTAGAAACACTGTCAAAAAAAAACATGAAGAAATATCCAAATTATATAACAAATAGCAGGCAAGGTAACAACTATTTTTTGTTGTTGTTGCTGACAAAAGTTGTTGTATCTAAATTGGGAAAATCATTCATTCATTTAAGCAACAAATACAGATTAATGATCCAGGCATTGTGCTACATGCTGGTGACAGAATGATGAACAAGACACCTACCTGTTCAGGATAGATAACACTGTCTCTCACTGAATGAGTTCCTATCATAAAGCCTTATCAACTGCAAATAGTTTGAAGATCATTGGGATCCCCAGCCTAAATTCTAAACTCAGGATAACTTTAGAGACTTCTTTGTGCCTCTGGTGTTTCATTTGAGCTTGAACTGTTGCTAGAAATGAAATGAATGTTTCTTATAAAAGAAGGGCAATTTCAGACTCCCCTGATGAATTCACAGGTGTTTTGCCTGCACCTCCAACTCTGACATAATTCCACAGGAAAGGATCAGCTATACCAGATCAGGTTATATCAGCTTCTCTGTATCTGCCCAGTTCTGACCCAGACTTCACCAATGACTACAAGAAAAATGTGCCAGATACAAGTGGCACCGAACTTTTACAAAGAATGTACTTCTATTTACGGAGGACCTTTGATGTGATAGCCCTGTGATGAATGCTTTTCATAGATGCAATTATTATACCTATTTCATAGATAAGGGAACATATAGAGATTAACTTTTAACACTCTTCTGAGCAAGGATTTGAACTCTATTCATGTTATTTCAACATTATTCCATTAATCATTACCCAAATGTGGAAAAGATAAGAGAGACATTTCCTCCATTGTGCTCTGCTAAACTAATTTGTAATTTTTGAGTATTTTTCTCTTACCTTAAAGTAACTATTATAATAATAATGTTAGAATCTACAGACCTGTCAGTTTAACAGAAAGATTCCATTTAGATCCACTATTTAGAGTTTAAGGAGATAGCGAAGGTTATAATGGCAACTGTAAATTTGTGTTTTTTAAACCACAAATTGAATGCATGAACAGGTTGGTGTTGAATAGTAAGAGAGACTTGAGTTGCTTGTGGGGAAATATTTCTCTGTGTTGCCACTGACTCACGGGACTACAAGGTTGCCTGCTTCTGCTGCATCCCAGTGATCAAATTAGGGCCTTTTATTGACTGAATATGGGCCTCGATGTAACTTTAAAACTATTAAAAAATTTTAAAAATGTCTGTTGTGATGATAAAAAGATATTTATTCCTTCTAGTCTCCTATATTCTGGAGTAGCTAGAAGGGAAAATCTGAGATGACGGCATGGTATGGTAGCCCATGACAAACTCTGGGATCTGTCCTGTAACTACTTGTTGAAGAGTGCTTTGAAAACTATTGCTTTTTTTTTTCTTTATTTTCTTTGTATATATGTTACATTATACAATAAAAAAGTTATACAAAGTATTAAAAAATAACCTGCTAGCTACAGGATGCAGAGACTTAGCATGCGCAAAGTCATCTCATTTATGCTACTGGGTATACTCACTAATATAATAGTATACAGAGGTCAAGCCAAGTGAGTTTATTAAGGATAATAATAAAATTTTAAAAACAAGAACCACCACTAAATAAATAAATAAAGTTATTACTTTATTTGTCAGATTGGGTCACTTGATTTTAAAAGGAGTGAAGTTGCCGAAGGAAAGACCTCCGACTCATGCAAATTTCTCTCTCCAACTCCACAGGAAAGCTCTACGTTTAGCATTCAGACTTGGCTCTCTATGAAGCTCACACTGCCACCACATCTGTGATCATTACCTATCATTAAATATATTGACTAAAGCAATTTCCCTGTAGAGAATCTAGAGAGGAAGGGAGAATTTGCTCACTTCTCTGCAGCACATCCTAGAGTTCTTTGCTACTCCCATCAGCTGTTCTCTCTGGAATCAACTCCCTGGGGCAGCTGAGGGACCTCCTCAGCAATGAAAGGCAGGAAAAATGACAAACACCACAAATCCTGCTGCTGGAATATGCAGCAGGAAAAAGGAAAATGTTTTCTTTGGAAGTGGTTACCCTGCTTTTTTAGTGCAAATGTTGACGCACAGGAAGGAAAGGAAAGGAAAGGAAGCATTTTACATTTCACTCATTTTTTGAAGAGCAGCTCAGAAGACAGTGTCAAAGGAAAACATTGGAAACATTGTCAGGTTCTAATAAAGCCATTTAAAAAATACCCAGTATGAGAAAATTTTTAAAAAGAGAGAGGGATTGCGCTGGAGAAATAAGAGTGGGGAGAGGAGAGGTGGAAGGGAGAGAACAAACTGATTTTTACCCGAGGAGGAGAAAGAAACTGTCACATATGCAAAAATGGAAAACAAAATATGCAGAATAAGTAAAATAAATGCAAAATTTACACTTTCTTAAAGTCTTTCCAGGTCTCCATCAAACATAAAATAAAGTTTCAGTAATATTAGAGGAAGGGAAGATAGGGAAGTGGAAAAGCGCGTTTTAGTATCTGTATACATACATAACTTGCATATGTTAAATATGTGCATACAGAGATAGGCACACACTTTATGTATGTGACCTCACATATCTGGGTAGAAGTGGTAAAATATCTCATGAGCTTGAATGTACCCTACTTCATTAGTGTAGTTTGTTAGTACAGATTCAGAATGACATTTTTGAAACTAGCCTTTATATGTAATAAACTTCTAGTGCTTTAAAGGCATGTACATCTTTTGTCATTGATGATTACATAGGTGTTACATTTTTCAATTTTGAATGCCTCCCTTTCTAAAAAAAAAATACTGCATTTGGAATTGGTGGAAGTCTCAATGCCTTCGGAAGAATTTTTAACAGATATAGTCTGTGTTGGTTTGAAACTGTTATGTACCACAGAAAAGCCATGTTCTTTTAACCCTAATCCAATCTCATGGGGCAGACCTATTGTTTGGGTGGGACCTTTTGATGAGGTTGTTTCTGTAGAGATGAAACCCACCCATTTGTGGTCGGCACCTTTTAATTGGTTTATTTCCATGGAGATGTGACTCCACCCAAAAGTGGTCTTTAATTAGTTTACTGGAGTCCTTAAAAGAGCCAACACGGAGCAGAGAGATGAACACAGACACAGATGTTTGGAGATGCTAAGCTAAGAGATGAAATCCAGAGTTTTCCCCAGGGAGATGAAGTGAGGACCCACAGATGCTTAGAGAGAAAGCCATTGGAATCAGAAGTTGAAAACAATGAACAAGGAGCAAGGACAAGCAGATGCCAGCCACATGTTTCCCAGCTGACAGGTGTTCCAGATGCTAACAACCTTTCTTCAAAGTCAAGGTATCTTTCTCTGGATGTGTTCATTTGAACATTTTCAAGGCCACAGAACTGTAAATCTGTAACCTAATAAATCCCCTTTGTAAAAGTCAAGCCATTTCTGGTATATTGCATTCTGGAAGCATTTGCAAACTGAAACAGAGTAACCTTCTCAATAAAAACTTTTAAAGAGCAAAAGAGAATAAAATGTGAAGTGATGACACTACACATAGAGAATTACAGTTCAGAGCTACAAGAAAGGCAGAAATCCTCTTACAAAGATCATTTCTCTCTTTTTTTTTTTGTTCTAGAGAAGTATGTACCTATTTTGCTGTGAAAAGTGAAAATTATCACTTTCCGACCTCCTCTATACCACAGAAAAAGAGAGAGAAGAAGGGATTCCAGAGGGAAGAGTGCCTGAGTGAAGTGAGAGCAGGAATGCCAATGAAAAAAATCTATGTTGAGGATGTCCATGAAAGACAATGAGGTCAAATTTTCAGTTTGGAAATATTTCTCAATTTGTGCTATAGTAACTGTTATCTCAGATTTTTAGAAGTGTCTGCCAAACTTTATGTTGGTGATACTCTTGGTAAATGGAGCCGTGTCTGTCATCAGAAGGGAAGTGAAAAGGGTGGTATAGTAGTTAGGTTCAGGTGTCAACTTGGCCAGGTGATGGTGCCCAGTTTTATTGCTGCGAACTTAAATTATAGCATGTGAAACTCATCTTTCACTGATTACATCTATGGTCGGCTAAGGGGAGTGCCTTCTGCAATGATTGAGCTTTAATGGAGAGGTCAGAAGAATGAAAAGGAGCTCGGCACAGCCCAGCCCAACGCAGGTCAGAGCTGGCTCAGACCCAGACGTTTGGAGATACAGAATTTACAGAAAGGAACCACCCCAGGGAAAGCCATTTGAACCCAGAAGCTGGGAGAGAAGCCCAGCAGACGTCACTGTGTGCCTTCCCAAATACGTAATTGTAACTAAATAAGCCCTCTTTATAAAAGCCAATCCATCTCAGGTTTATTGCATTCTGGCAGCATTAGCAACTAGAGCAGGTAGTCACAAGGGTGAGCAAATTAGCAATGATGAAGAGTCCAGTGGAAGCAGGAATTCAAGATGATAGGTGACCACGAGAATTCAAGCCTGCCAAGACTCTTGGAAACCTGGCTGTGAATTCTGACTTCCCAAAATGCATGGAATGGGAGCCTAAGCTATGTTGACTGTAGCCAGACACCTGAAATAAAATACCTAAAATTGTGTTTTGTTTAAGTAGTGGTAAAGTGGATTTTGTGAGATACATTGTCAGAAACTGAAGTCAAGAGAATTTGAATACTTGTCTTCTTGCCAAAGAGTCAGCAAATTTGCCAGTTCTTGAAATTACGGGAGAGATGAAGACTAGAAAACTGGTGTAGGAGATCACATTTCAGACACAGGATAAAAGTAATAAGTAAGAGCATGACAACTGGATAATGGATGTTTGAGAAGATCTAATAATGGAGGTAAATGATATTTGTTTAAAAACAAAAAAATTATCTGTTCCTCTTTCACGGCAATAATAAATATTCAAAATATAACATCAAAATTGTCATTAATAAATAAGATAATGGAGATACATGCCATTTCTTTAGAATTTTCAAAATCTAAGCTCACAAGTATACAAGACATGCTAGATTAAAAATTATAACTAAATATTATTGAGTGATAATATTTCTCTCTGTTCTTTCTAAAATTATAATACCTTTAGTTTTGATGACTGTGGAGGACATTTGGTTTTTGTCCTTTCAGCAGCTCTTCTTCCTTTTTCTGGTTACAACAACATTTTGGGGCAGCACTTTTCTCCTCATTGTGAGTAATCTCTGTGGGAATATCACTCAAGATACTCTATATTTCTTAGCCAAGGGGAAGGACTTTTAACTTGGAGCAAAGGGGCACAAAGATTTTTAAAAAGAGGTGCAACAGTGGCTCAGTGGCAGAATTCTCGCCTGCCAAGCTGTAGACCTGGGTTCAATTCTCAGTGCCTGCCTGTGCCAAAAAAAAAAAAGAATATAGGGTTGATTCATCTAGATCGGGCACCTTGGTTGGATAATCTAATCAATTACTAGTTGCCTTCCTGATAGAACAAGTACTATTTTGATAACTCTCAGAAAATGGAGCTAACCTGAGTCTTGCACTTTCTAAGATTAGTTCTTTAGCCATTCTTTTGATTGTGTAACTATTTCCTTCTCTTCCAATAAATTCCCCCTCTTTGTTTAGATTGTAGTGATAGGCAGAATTCTAAAATGAACCTCACTGACTTTGTCCTGTATCATCACTTCCCCTTGAGTATGTGCAAAAGCTATAATTTGCTTCTAATGAATACAGTATAGCAAAGGTGATAGGATATCCGTCCTGTGACTGTTGCTTTATATTGCAAAAATGAAGGGTATCTGCAGTGGTCATTAAGAATTTTAATCAATTTATGTTAATTAAAAGGGAGATTATCCTTGGTGGGCCCAACTTAATCTGCTAATCTGGTGATCTCTTCAGAAGAATGACTGGGCCCTTACTTAAAAGAGAGATTCTTCTACTTGCTTTAAGAAGCAAGCTTCCATGAATTCAGTAACAACAAGGAAATAAATTCTGCAAATAGTTATGAGAGCCTCGAATAGAATCCCATTCCTCAGGTGAAACCCTAGTCAGGGCCAACACCTCGAGTGTGGCATTAATAGCAAAGAACACAGTTAAACTCCTGCCAGACTGCTGACTCATGGAAACTGAGATAATAGGTGGAGTTTTAAACTGCTTAACCATGGTATTCTATTAGAAAGCAACAATAACTAATACAGTTGCCTTAGTTCTTTTCTGCTGCTTTCAACCAAAGAATTTTCATATAAATAATAAAATATTGTGATATAAACAATAAAATGTTGGGTCTGCTTAATTCTTTGGCAGATATCTGTGAAGTATGTTTTAATCAATAAACAATAAAACTAGTTCTATTTATTTTAGGATTATATGTTAAAAAAACATGTTGGTTTCTGCTAACACAGTTTAGCATGAGTAAAATAGTCCTTCCCCTCTATGATCATCTAAACCAGCTGTTTACAAACATTTTCGTCTCAGGATCCCTTTATACTCTTAAAAATTGAGCTTTTAAGTGTTATATTAATCAACATTTAGAATATTAGAAAATAAAACAGACATTTTTAAAGTATTAATCATTTAAAACAATAGTAAACTATTAAATTTTGGCATAAATATCATTTTTTTTGAAAACTGACTTTATTTTCCAAATTAAAAAATATATATGGAGAAGTTTGACATTGTTTTACATTTGTACATATCTCTTTAATATCTGTTATAGTAGAATAAACTAGATTTTCATATTTCCTTCTGTATTCAATCTGTAATATATATTGTTTTGTGGGATATATGAAAAAATGGACTTTATGCAGATGTGTAGTTAGAAAAGAGAAGAGTATTTTAATAGCCTTTTCAGGTGATTGTGGATATTCTTCTTCAATATTATACCAGAAGTTGGAAAATCGTTGTTCATACTTTAAAATGAAGTATGAAATATATGAAAAAACTAATCATATTCTATTACATTAAAATCCATTGTTCTGCTTTGCTCTTTGGATCTTTTACTCAAGCATAACTTTATCATAACATTATAACATCATTTATTGGTCATTTGGAAAATATTGGCTCACTTGATTATGTTGATCTTCAAAATGTTGACACATTTTGTTATATAATATTTAAAATATCACATTTCTTAATATCATCACCAATCTCATCAGAAAGTCTTCAAATATTAGTCATGCCATCAAGCTCAGAGTGACTGACTGAACACAACTTTTCTAAATTCTAATTTTCATTTGCAAGCTCAATGTTTTCATTGACAAATACCATCAGCTTTCCTTGAGTGAGTTTCACTTTGTCCATTTTTGAGAAAATGCCAAAGACCCAAATCTGAATAACCATAATTTGTCTATCAGTCATTCTTTCAAGTAAAAATGGCATTCCACGAAAAATCTGGCTAGTTTAGCTCACAATTCAATCACACAAGTGCTTCTTGTTAAGAAAACCATCCTACTCTGGTATGCAGCAGTTCTTTATATGTACTTTCTATTTCATCACATAAAATATTAAAAACATGTACACAAGGGTTGAAATATAATTATTTTTTACAAGGACATTCTATTTCATTTTATCTCTTCAAGGACATTCTTAAGTAAAACTGGCATTCTTTTTCTTTTTTCTTTTTTTGAACTCTGAATGCCTGGTAGATGAATAATGCAAAGACTACTAGTACAGTTTGGTGCTTTTGCCTTGATTCTGTTAAGTGCTTTTGTGCCATTAGTGTAAATGTCAACAAAGTGCAAAAGGCAAGTAACATCTTAGAATTTTTATATAGGAATGGAAAAATAACATTTAAAAAATACATATTTTAGATCAGGCTAGTGATTAGCAAGGGATAGAAATGTCTTCTATCACGTTCAATCCAATTAGCTTTAACTAATTTAGTTAAACTAGTTAAAGCTAAGGATGAAACATATTAGGAGTTTAATATGGTCCATGCCCTGTCACTCTGTGTTTCAAAAATCTGGGCATTTTGGGTGTTCCCCAAGCCAGAAACCAAGGCACAGAGGTACCAAAGGAACCAACCTCTCTAGTTATCTCAGCTATGTCCTGGCTTTTCTTCTTTGGTTCACAGTGTACTTTGGTTCTTCACAAGGATAAGAACAATTCTTACTGGACATTAAGGCTTCACTAACAAAAGCATATCTATTCTAAAAGCTCTATCTCTCAGATTGGCAGATTGACTCCAAAAAGGAAAATTTCCCATTTTTACCTCCGAACTTTTTAAAATTATTGGAAAAGCAATGTGGTATTGTCTCACAGAACTTTATTTCCTGACAAAAATATAACCCTTGTCTTGTTTGTATCCACCACATTTTTTCCAATAGAGTTAGGAATAGTACTTGGTATAGCACTTTACCTTACTTATTGTAGAAGCCCCTCAATGTTGATGGAACTGACTCCAAAAAGGTAATGTGCTTGGTTTCCAGGTTTATTCCAAGAGAACAAAGCCTAGGCATTGTAAATGTACATTTGCCACAGATTTATTTCATCCCATGGATCAGACTTCTCAATATGTCTCTTGATTGACCACTCATTTCTGGATTAATTAGAAGTGACTTAGTAGCCAGTTTTCAAGTGAATGAATTACGGAAACATACTGAGAGATGCAAAAAGTTACATTTCCACAACTTGCAAAATTACAAATTACATTTCCACAACTGCTAAAATTGCATACCCAGCATGTACTACAGTGAAAATATAATGGAATTTTCTAATTTTCACTTCAATAATCCCAACCATTGTTTATCCTATCATCCTGACTCAGGAACCTAATTTTTAGTCTAGCAATCCTGCCTTGCTATTCTATGAACATCTTTCCTACTGCCTAAATATTATAGAATCACTCATTTATGCATTCATTCAACAAGAATTTATTGTGCCCACTATGTGCCAGGGACAGGGAAATAGTAGTGAAGAAGGAAGATGTGATCTCTGGGCTTCCAGAAAGTGAGACCCCAGAGACTAGTACCTTATGTGAGAATTTAACTGAATATGGAAGAACCAGTCAGCCATTTCAGTGTGAGTCAGGCTTGGAAATGGAATTATCCAGAAAGGATTTGTGGAAAGCCCTATTGTCAGATGGTTGGGACCCCTGTGTACTGCATGAGAAATCGACAAGTTTGTTGCGGGATCACTCCAGTCTGTACTAAAGGGACAGATTGAAGGAAAAATGACTTTGAAGGCAGAACCATGTAAATCGAAGTCTGGAGTAAAGAAACCTCAGGCCAGGAGAGTGGACCTACCCATGCACATGGAAAGGATGAGTTTACAGAGGACAGGCCTTCTTCCCCATTGTTCAAGAAGAGTGTTGCCATCTCAGAGCTTTTAGATGCCTGGGGAATTGAGGGGAGCTTGGCTGCCCCCTGTTGTTTTGGAAGAATGCTGCTGCTCCAGGCCTCAGAGAAGCTGGAGGTAATCAAGGGGATAGGGCCTGGCCATGACCCTACTGTTCAGAGAGGGGTAAGCTTGTGTCCCAGAGAGGGCAGAGAGTCCAGCTGCCATCCAGATGCTAGAAGAAGGTGGAATGGAGAACATAACTGTCTCCCAATGTTTGGAGATTCTGGAGTCCTCACCCCAGTATTTGGAGAAAGCAGGGTTGTTATGCAAGCCCTTGAGAAAGCAGGGTTGTTATGCAAGCCCTTGGAAAGGGTAGGGCTGTCACTTTCTGAAACCCTGAGGACAAAACATCATTCTATAGATGACTTTCAGACCTAGAAATCTAATGAAGTTTGCCCTGGAGGTTTTTAGAAATATTTGGGAAATTAGACTCTGTTTTCCTTCCAATTTCTCCCTATGAAGATGGGAATGTTTACTCTATGATTGTTCTTCCTTTGTATATTAGAAGCCAATAACTTGTTCTAAGTTTCACAGGTTCACAGCCAGAGGAGAAATTTGCCTTAGGACAAACCACACCTGCAACTGATTTTGAAAAGGCTTTGTTCTTAATATTGTTACTGAAATGATTTAAGGCTTTTGTGATATTGTGATTGAATGAACGTATTTTATATATGGAAAGAACATGCCTTTTTGGAGTCCAGAGAGTGGAGTGTATGGTTGGAAGCTTTTATGCATACCAGAAAAAGCAATGTTCTGTTAATCCATTCTCGTAGGGGCAGACCTGTTGTGGGTGGGACCTTCTGATTAGGTTGTTTCAATTGAGATATGACCTATTCAGTTCAAGAAAATGGGTCTTAATGCTTTACTGGAGCCCTTTATAAGGGTAAAAAGTGACAGCTTAGAAAGAGAAACACCCAGAGATATTTGGAGAGAGCTCAGAAACAAAAAAAGGAGCAGCAGATGCCAGTCCATGTGCCTTCCTGTGTGACAGAGGAACCTTGAATGCCAGCAGCCTTTGCTCAGAGAAAGTATCTTCCTTTTGATGTCTTAATTTGGACATTTCTGGCCTTAGAACTGTAAATATGTAAACTAATAATTCCCTATTGTAAAAACCAACCCATTTTTGGTATATTGCATTCCAGCAGCTTTTGCAAGCAGAAACAAATGGCATTTGAGTTCACTCTTATGTGAAGAATGAAAAAGAGTATCAATGCCTGGAGAAGTTAGGAGATCAAAGAAGGAACCTTTGACTGCAACCCTGGTTTGAAAGGGTAATGTGGGTGGCCGTCCCAGATCTGAGTTGGAAGGAAATAAGGGTTTTGGAAACATTAGAAGGTATATTGTATTTGACTTAATAAATGATTGGGTGAGGAGAAAGAGGAGTCAAGGATAACTCTGAGGTTCTAGTTTAAGCCACTGACTGGGTAGCTGTTGGTGCCATTTATGAGAAAGCATATCAAAAGGCTGGGGAAACGCCATCAGTTTAGATTTTGTCACATTGAGTTTGAGGCAAATGAGCGGTAAGGCAAGCAGAGACATACAGAAGGGTCTGTAAAAGGAGCCCAGGACTGAACCTAGGCTGGAAAGAAAGACTGAGAACCTTCACTACATTAAGGCCACAGGGGAGGAAAGAAAACCCGCAGAGTGTGGACAGTATGAGGAGAGTGGAGGGTCTAGGGTAGACCAACAGTTAGAAAGCACTCAACACCTACCATGTGCTAGGTTCTCAGGAGTTAGAGAAATAGTCAATCCATCTCTGCCTTAAGAAACCCACAGATCCAGTAGGAGTCAGGTAGGGACAAAAGCTTATTGCGTATGATGAAAAATTGACATACATAAGCAGAAGGTACTACAAGGACACATTGAATAGGCATCTAATAGATTTTAGGGTTGGAGCCCTAGAATAATTTCTGAGGAGTGAACACTGAATTTTATAGGATAAGTAGGCATTAGTCAGGAGAAGGGAAGGTATTAGAGGAAGAAGTAGGGGCAGGCCTAAAGACTCAGAGGCCAATGAGCACATGAATTTTTAGGGATTCCAAGTAGGTCATATGGCTTCAGTGAGAAATGTCAGGCAGAAACTGAAGTGAAAAGATAGGTGTAATCAGGAACCATATCATAAAGTGATAAGCTTTATCCTGGAGACTAAAGGTATCACTGAAGGATATTAAGGAGGGAAATGACATGAACAGATCTGCAGTTTAGAAAGACTGATCTAGTTGAAGTGTGGAGAGTTGATTAGAAGGATGGAGAGCAGAGGCAGAGAAATCAGGAGGTGTGGTAAACTGAATGATTGTCCCCCAAAGATGTCCATATCCAAATTCTTGGAAACTATGGATATGTCACCTTACATAGCAAAAGAGACGTTACAGAGGTGATTAAGTTAGGGACCTTGAGGTGGGAAGATTATCCTGGTGGACCCAAGAAATCAGAAAAATCCCTATAAGAGGAATGTAGAAGGTCAGAGTCATAGAAGGTGTGACAAAGGAAGCAGATGTGAGAGAGAGTGACTGATTTGAAGATGCTAAGATGATGGCTTTGAAGATGAACAAAGGGGCCATGAGTTAAGCAATGTGTGATCTCTAGAATGAAGAAAAGGCAAGGGAAGAGATTCTCACCTAGAACTTCTAGAAGGAGCACAACCATTTTGGACTTCTGACCACAAGAACTTTAAGATAACAAAATTATTTTGTTTTAAGCCATGAAGTTTGTAGTAATATGTTGCAGAAGCTGCAGGAAAACAATACAAGACACTATGACCATAATTTTGCAGGGAATTGTTGAATGCCTAAATCAAAACATAAGAAAGAGAATGGTAAAAGAAGGGTCAGATATTTAGTGCTAAGAAAGTGAAAATATCAGGACTTAATGAGTAGCGGATATAGAAGTTGAGACAGGACCTGGAAGGGTGATGGTGATATTAACTAGGAAAAAGGGAAAACAGGAGAAAGACCAGATCTGTCAAGGCAGATTATGAATGAAAATTTATGCAAAGTTTGTTTCTTTAAGCATCCAAATAGAGCAATTAGATATTCTGAGAAGTTTGGCTTAAAAAGCCTAATTTGGGGGGTCATTAGCCCACCAGAGTTAATTCTAAATATGGGATTAGATGAAATCATCCAATGGTGTTGCATCAAAATTTAAGACAGAGGAATAAGAGCCTAAAGGGAATATGAGAAAGAGTAGAAAAAACAGTAAAGAACAGGGACCTTGAAGACAATGAACTTGAAGACTGATGTTTGAACATCGGTGTCAACTGAGACAGAAGTGCCAAGTAAAATAAGAATAGGGAAGTGCCCATCAGTTTCAACAATTGGGACACAATTGGCAGTTCTTGAGGGAAGAGTTTCATTGAATTGGTGGCATATAGTTTGCAAGCTGCTGGATGAGATATTACAAAACTGGAAAAGATTTTAAAAGGGGGAACTTAATAAGTTACAGCTTTAATTTTAAGCCTATAAAAATGTCTAACAAGGCATCTTAGGAAAAGTATGTTAATTCAAGGAAGGCTGATGGGTCAGGAACACCTATTCAGCTGGTAAGTCACATGGCTGACATCTACGGGTCCCTTGCTCCTGGGCACCATTGCTTTCATCTTCTGTTCCTGTGGGGGTTCTTCATTTTGCTTTTCTGGGGCTGGCTTTCATCTCTTAGCTTCCCTTGGCTCTCCAGGTTTTGGCTTGTGTAACATCTCATGGTGATGTCTGTCTTGGGCTCCAAGCATCTCCAAACATCTGTATCTCTGTTCTCTGAAGCAACTGTTCTCCAAGTATCTACAACTGCTCCCTCTGTTGGCTCTGAAGCTTCTGTTGTTTCTGTCATTTCTGGCTCTCTCTCAAACTGTTCCTCTTTTAAAGGATTCCAGTAAACTAATCAAGACCCACCCAGAATGGGTGGGGTCACATCTACAACTAATCAAAAGGCCACACCTACAATTGGGTGTGTCATATCTCCGTGGAGGCAATCCAATCAAAAGTTTCTGCCCTACCATATTGAATAAGGGTTAAAGGAAACAACTGCCTCCACAAGAGTGAATCAGAGTAAAACATGGCTTTTCTGGGGTATATGATATTTTCAGACCAGCACAGATGGGTACAGAAATGAGACATTAATGAGTGAAGATTGAAAAGGAAGTGAAGGTGTAGAAAGAATGTGTAAAGACAACTTTTCCCAGAATCTAGGCTCTGGAGGAAAGATGATAGCATGGTGAAAGAGCTTTTGTTTTATTTTGTTATTTATTATTTTGAATATTGGAGACACCTAAGCATGTTTCATTCTGATTGGAAAATGAAAACTAGTAAAGATGAAGAGGTTATTGGTAAAATAGAGGAAGAAAAATTGACAGACATCTCAAAAAAAGAAAGAAGAAACACAATTTAAAGCCAAGTTTAAGAATGAATCCTTGACAGGAGGATATATATACACTAATATTTTATGTAAATGTATGCAAATGTGTAGCTGGCAAGGTAGAGAAAAGGAAGGTGACAGATTGTGCAGAGCCTCTGTTTTACCTCTCCTATTTTATTCTGAATTAGGAAGAAAAATCATTTGCTGAAAATAGCATGGAAAATTGTGGGTTAGTGGGTTTGAGGAGGGTGGTGAAGTAGTGAAGGAGCTATTGTGAGGAATGTTCAAGGGAAATGGCCAGGGTAGGCAGAAGTAGTGTTAAGCAAGATTGAGGGTCTAGTCAAAATGGAAATCATTAGTGGCATTGGTCTGCATAAGCATGCAGTTTTGAGCAGCTGTGCTTGGTGGTACATGGACAGGTCTCTCTTCTTGTTCTGCTTAAGCAGTCTCCTCCTCCAGTTATTCAAACATCTAAAGCTGCAGCCACCATAGGAATGCTTAAAAGATATCCGTAGCTTAGTATGCTGGTTTGAAAGGATGTATGTCCCCTAGAAAAGCCATGTTTTAGTCTAAATTCCATTTCATAAAGGCAGGATAATCCCTATTCAATACTGTATGTTTGAAACTGTAATCAGATCATTGCCCTGGAGATGTGATTTAATCAAGAGTGGTTGTCAAGCTGAATTAGATGACGACATGTCTCCACTCATTTGGGTGGGTCTTGATAAGTTTCTGGAGTCCCATAAAAGAGAAAATATTTTGAAGAATAAAGGAGATTCAGAGAGAGCAGAGAATGCTGCAGCACCATGAAGCAGAGAGTTCATCAGCCAGCACTTTGGAAATGAAGAAGGAAAACGCCTCCCGGGGAGCTTCATGAAACAGGAAGCCAGGAGAGAAAGCTAGCAGATGACACCATGCTCGCCATGTGCCCTTCCAGCTGAGAGAGAAACCGTGATTGTGTTCCCTATGTGCCTCTCCACTTGAAAGAGAAACCCTGAACTTCATCAGCCTTCTTGAACCAAGGTATCTTTCCCTGGATGCCTTTGATTGGACATTTCTATAGACTTGTTTTAATTGGGACATTTTCTTGGCCTTAGAACTGTATATTAGAAACTTATTAAATTCCCCTTTTTAAAAGCTATTCTGTTTCTGGTATATTGCATTCCAGGAGCTAGCAAACTAGAACACTTAGTGTGCCTCAAAACAAACTCCTGAACCACTGCCCAAAACTACTACTTTCATAATCCTGCTTCCCATATCAGTAAATAAATACTCCATTATTTGAGTTGCTCATGCCAGATAATGAGCACTTCCTTAGCATACTATTTCTCATATTCTATATCCAATGTCTCAGCAAATCCTATCAGCTCTACTTTCCAAGTATATCCACTATTTGACCACTTCTCAACATTTTTGGCTTGTATCAACCTGCTCCAAACCATTATTGCAATAACCTCTAAACAGTTCTCTGTGCCCCCATCCTTGCTTCACAAACAGTGTATTCTTGCTATACAGTTAGTAGCTCATCAATCCTTCTTAAAGGCAAGTCAGATCTATCACTTCTATGCTAAAATGCTCCAATGGCTCCCCTGCTCCTTCCACATTAAAGGCACTAAGTAATTTAGCTCCCCTACTGACTCGAATCTCATATCCAACCTTTGCTCTCCTCTCCTCTACCTACCCACACAGATATACTTCATTCTATTCCAAGAATTTGCAGGAGGAATTTGCAGGAAAATTTGCCTGTTCTCCCTCTTCCCTCTGCCCAGAGACACCTCCCCTTCTGTTTTTGTATGACTTGCTGCTGTCCCTCCTTCATGTCTCAACTCAAAGTTTAATCTCTAGGAAGACTTTTCCTGGCCATCTCCTATCAAATATCAATCTCATCTCTGTACCCTGTACTGCCTATTCAGCTTACCCTTTATTTACCTTCAGAACATTTATATGTACCTGACATCTCTCTTTCTTCCTTTCCTCCCTTCTTTCCTTACTCTCTGTCTTTCCTCCCTGCCTTTCTTCTCCCTCTTTCTTTCCCGTTCTCCCTCCCTCTCTTCCTTTCCCTCCTTCTCTTTCTCTTTCTCTCTTTCTCTCTTTCTTTTTCTTTCTCTCTCTCTTATTAGTTTATCATCTATTTCTCCTGGTTAAAATGTAAGTTTCACAGAGGCATGGGACTTTTTTGGTTCACTGTATCCTCAGCAACTGGAACTGTGAATGGCCCACAGTAGGTATTGAATAAGTGCATGAGTGAGTGCTCTTAGCTTCACGTGGAATATTCTCCAGTCCACCTTTGTCTTTTTTTTTACATAGGCAGTCACCAGAAATTGAACCTGGGTCTCCGGCATGGCAGGCAAGAATTCTGCCACTGAGCCACCATCACACTGTCCCACCTTTGTCTTTTTACTCCACCATCAACCTTCAAATGTCAGTTTAATTGTCATTCCACAGAAATGCCTTCTCTGACTTTCTCTATTTGATCTAATCTGTGATTTAATCTCTCTCTATGTACCATTGTTTGATAACATTTACCACAGCTGTAATTTTACACTAATTTTGTTTTTTGTTTTTTGTTTTGCATGGGCAGGTACTGGAAATCGAACCCAGATCTCCAGCATGGCAGGTGAGAACACTGCCTGCTGAGCTACCATGGCTTGCCCAACATACATTCATTTTTTATGATATGTTAATAATAATTGTTAATCCCATAGACTTTAAATTCCATAAGGGCAGGAACCCTCTCTGCTTTTGCTTATTGCTTTTTTTTATATTAGCATAGAGCCCAATACTTGGTAGATATTCAATAAAAATTTTGTGGATGGATGGATGAATAGATGGATGAAGGAATAAATAGATATGGTCTTTTTTAAGTTGCTGGCATTTTTACCTCACCAAATAATTTATTCTCATTGCTCAGTGCTACCTTCTTTTTCATTTATTTTCTTTCAATTGAGAGATAAAATTTTCTGCAGGTTCATTATGAATTTAAAGTAAAACTGCCATCTGGATCACTTC
Organism: Tamandua tetradactyla; assembly: GCF_023851605.1. NCBI lineage: Eukaryota > Metazoa > Chordata > Mammalia > Pilosa > Myrmecophagidae > Tamandua > Tamandua tetradactyla. The sequence goes on along the minus strand of NC_135333.1, from coordinate 92,533,424 downwards.
TATAATTTACTTCAAAAATCAGATTCTCAAACCTTTTCATATGGATTATTAAAAGATTCCAGATGTCTTCCAGGAATCTCATATTTGTCTTACTTTATGTTTCTATTATTAGAATAGTTAAAAGCAGAGTCCCAGAATATGTCAATTGTCATACAACAGGTGAAATGCAGACTGAAGTTCACTTGCCAAACTCAGTGGGGAAGATGAGTTGTAGAATACAATTTTCATGGGTGAAAATGCTTTTGAAAATAACCATTGCTGACCTAACTACAAACCCATTCCCAAGTTTCTGCACATAAGAAAAAACAAAACAAGACAAAATCTCTTAACATCTCTGTTTTTCTTCTGCCCAAGATAAAGACATTCTGAGTTTCATACCCTGCTGCAGGATGCAAATCAGGGACTCCTGCACTTCAGGGGAGATTCACATCTTCTGCCAGAATATAATGGAACAAAAGTCAATGAATTATTATAAAATGATCAAGTAAGTAGCAAGTTCCCTGATGAAGTTTTTTTGAGAATACAAAACTTAAAAATAATTACTTGTTCAAATTTTAAATCTAAATGTAAGCCTAAGGTAGGGAGTGCCATATTCCAGAAGGAAGAACACCCCAATATTTTAAAATGATAAATCATATTTTTTGGTTTCATTCAAAAGCAAAATATCAAAGTTTGAAATGTATGGCTATTATGATATTTTGCTAAGTAGAAGGTTTATTAGGTTACCAAAGGTAATAGAATAAAAAAAAACCTACTTCTGTAAAGTATGAAAGAATGGAGGTCAACTTTGTTGACTTTTGAAAGTCAACCCATAAAACGTACAGTTTATAGCTGTTATTCTGTTCTTAGTGTTAAATCTGAAACAGGCAAATCTAAACAAATTGCTCTGTTGTTTAAATACAACATAAAAATTCTTAGACTAAACTATTTCTGCAGGCAATAGAAGGCTGCTTTTCAGATGTTTCCTTGGTTGACAGTGAAATCTCTCATTTCACAGTCTTCTAAAAAAAATTGGTTGCTTAATATCAGATAAAACTATCTGAAGACAAGCAGTTGTAATATCCTTGTGTAACAGAAAAATGGCAAAAAAAAGATAATGCAGAAATCCTTGGGGTGAATGCTGTAACTGTGTAGTGTCTCTGCTCAACAGAGAAGCAAATTTTAAAAGAAAAGGGTCCTACTTCTCACTCATAATTTAAAACAGCCCATTCATTTTTCATTGATCCTGAGATCCATGAAAGAAGAAAATACATAATAGTTTTCAACATTGTATCAGGGACAGACCATTATCCATTTATATTTACAAGTTTCTAATATTTTGTTTTACAGATATTTGTTATAATGTGTCTATTTCCTTTAATTTAAATCCCCTTAGCAACTTCCTCTAATAACTTCTTTTGAAATTGCCCATCAAAATGCTTTAAACAAAATGTTTACCTAACTCCCAGGCATCAAAGAGCCAAATTTGTTATAATTACCTCCTAGCACAGTGTGCCCTGCAGAAATCTGGGTGCCTCCACAAGTTGCTCACTCCTTTATAGAGAGGAGTATAAGGAGGTTCTTTTATTTTTTTTTTAATTTTTATTTTAATAAAAGTGACGTTTGCTTTTTTATTAGGATTTTATTTTACAATTTTGTATGAAAAAGTTTGTAAGTTTTCAAAAAAAAATTAAGGTAAGTTCTGTGTTCCTTCAGATATACCATTTTATCCTGCTTTTGTGTGATGCTCCACTAGGTTTTCTCCATCTTCCCAAATGGCCCTATTTTGCTTTGAAAGAACTCCCTAGTTTTATACACCATCACCCACAAAACTGGTTATAGGAATTCAGAAGCTATACACAGAGGCTCCAATTAAAGATAGAATGGAAAAAGTAGGAAAATTATCTATATCCAGAGCTATATCTAACTATCCAAACTCTCTGATAAAATGGGCAGAAAGTTATTTAAGTAATTATCTACTCTACATTATTAAATCAAAATGATTTCGTATAGATATACGAATTTCGTTTTGAAAGCAAATTACCTTCATAAATGCACTTGTGTTTCCAGAATAATTTGGAAAGGAAACTCCTACAGCATAAATGTTTTTCCTTCCCAGAACAAAATTTGCATGACAACTTTTGTTAATAGGCTAATAAACTAGCTGCAGAGTATTTTAGTAGCAAAGATCTTTTCTCAGTACTTTGAGACCTTCTATTAGAAACTAAAAGAGCAGCAGTTTAAACCTGAAGACAATTCTCAGATCCTATGCTATTAAATTAATAAATTAAGCAAGTGTAAGAGGCTTGTCTGTAGATTTTGGAAACAAGCTTTAATTCCCTTTGCTCCTAATTCCTTTACTTTAAGTAAAATTTGCTCATAAGAGGAAACTAATTAGAAAACCAGGATGGTATCTAGCTACACTGTACAGATTTCATTCAGCTAAAGAAATAACAAGGATCATTAACATTTGTTGAGCACTTAATATGGTGCTGACAATGTCCCATGCACCTTGCAATTCCAATGGTAGGAGGAGAAAGATCAGGAAGTTGAACTTTGGAACTCTAAGTCTATTTGTTTCTATTTTAAACCATTAAAATGCCCCTCACTATCTCTCTGGCATAGAGGATGCACGTTTACCTCCACATGTCATTGTACAGTTTGGAAATAAGGAGAGCTGCAATAACTTTTGTAACTGAAGGTGCCTTGAAGTGCCTGAAGGTACAAGTAACATGATATCTGTTGAGCAAAACTGTGGCAGATCCATTCTAGGGAGAATGTGATTGCCTTCATTAAGCTTTGAAGACTGTTTAGCTTGGAGTTCCCTCAGCATTTATTTTCCTGTCTTATTGGGTAGCTAAAAGGTCCTACATGAGCTCTCATCCTTCTTTGAGATACTATCCACTGGAACAGTAATATAGCTTACCCTATAGCCCCTTCATCCAATTTTCCCACTGGAAAAAAATTTTTAGGCTAATCGCTTAGAGCATGTATAAGTTGAGTTGTCCTGTAACTGAAAACTATGATCATCAACAATTGTAATAATAATAACAATATAATACTACTAATAATAATAACAATAGCTGTCACTTCTTATGACTAGGCACGATTAGTACAGATCAGAAAGCTGAGGCTCAAAGAAGTTAAGAAACTTGCTTAAGAGATCTATATTTACAAAGTTAACTAATTGCTTATTAATTAATATTATTTGTATACCCCTTTGCTGTAAAAAAGGACTAAAAATTAAGTATTCATTTGGAAAGTCCTCAATTACTCTATATAATTATACATCTCATACCATTTTACTAACTCTACCTTTTAAATTTAAATACAGAATTACTGTCTTTCAAAAAACACTGTTAAAGTCTAATAAATCACTAATTTGGTATGTATAGGACTTGAACATATCCCATGCAGAAGCCAGTAGGGGTGAAAAAAAACAAAAAACAAGTGAAAAGTTTATGGAAGGAATTCTCTGTTCCAACTTTTCCATGCCTAACAGAAGAGAACAAATACCCTTCTGAGTACTTTGGAGTTGATTATTTAATGAAAAAACATATATAGTGTCAGGCACAGGCTGGAATTTATAACCTGTGCTCCAAGTATGAAAATTAAATTCTTTTTTTAAATGGATTTTTCCAGGCAAATTCAATAAAACGATCAAATGCATTTGAAATATCATATTCTTCCTTGTGGCTCTAAAGTTCTCTTCTACTTTAATCTATGTTTGCATCCCATATGAAAACCCTTAGACTATAAATCTGCACCAGATGTGCCAAAGTGACATTGGGTGATGCACATACCAGGACAGAATTGAATTTCAGAACCTGACAACAACCATCACCATCTCCTCCCCTCCCCACCAAAGAGTTCAGCATTTCCTGTCAGTCATAGTAAAAAGCAATTTTCTTCATTCAAGTGTTTAAATAACTTGCAATGATTATTTGACTTGTACTTCACAATACAAAGTGAACCAAACACTCATTTTTAACCAACGTAGGGCATTGCAGATTTTTTAATTCTCCTTCACAGGAAATTAGTCATTGATTTTTTTTTTAAGATAAATGAGTTCTGCTGAACTATGGTGGATATCACAACCAAGGAAAATTATAAATGAGGTAAAAAAAAGACCAGTCTCGCAGTCCAAGACTCATTCAGCTTGTTAAACTCCACTCCTACTAATGGCTTTAGCAATATCTAAGACTTCATTTACTGCTTTTTTTCCTCTTACCTTTTTGGCTTATTTCTTTAGCTTCACGTTTCTTTAGGATGAGAAGATAGGAGGAATACGAGCTGAGTAGGAAATGGGAAAGAATTAAATGGGAAATGTAAGTTGCAATGCCAGGGGCTTCTTACAGCATCCTACAACCAGCAGCCTTTTATCAGGGAAGTGTTGAGGTCTCAGTTCATGGCAGTATTATACCCCCATGCCTGAAGTCTAGCTCACTCCCGGTTGAAATTGGCAGGCTCTGTGGGCTGGCCGGCCTTCTCATGTACAACCGCAATCACCTTTGAATTGTGAAACTCAGGTAATACCTTTGACTCTTAAAATGTTGCCACCTCAACACTTGGCATGCCAGAATTTGAGAAGTATAACTTGGTTATCTCTTTGGTGATCAGGAAGTGATCATGTACTTGTCTTGTAATCCATTCAGACATTCGTTTATTCAACAACAAAAATTATTGATGACTTGCACTGTACTAAGCACTGCACTAAGTGTTGGAGATGAGGAACTCTGAATGCAAAGAATGCACAAAAAAATACAGACTTTCTTAAATACATGTCCTTCTACTTCTCCTCACTCATTTCCAAGAATTATGCATTTGCTTGGGGAAAGGTTGGGGAAGAGATTTTACACAGTCAGGAATACACGGTGATGAAGGGCAACATCTCCCAAACTAGTTTGTTTAGGTTTCAATCTCAACAATTAAGATGTGTGGCTTTGGACAACCTTTGTAGCTATTGTGGGTTTCCTGTATGTAAAATCGGTATACAGATGGCAGCAGAATGTCCCTAAGGGGTTGTTGTAGGATTAAATGAATTAATTTCTGTAACTGATTTGGGGCAATGTTTAGAAAATTCTAAGCACAACATAAATATTCCAAGTAGTATCAGTAGCCTCTGAGGGTGATAATATTTCCTAGATTTCATTTGGAACAAATTATCACTTGTGTGCAGTTCTGCTAAAAGATTTTGTTCTGATGAAGACAGCTGGTGTCACTCATATATAACAGCATTATGAAAATGATGGAGATAATTTTCAGGGTTATATAGAAACTAGTACAGTATGTCTAGCATTATAAATTGGGACTTAGAAGTGGGTGAATCCAAATTTTGAAATATTATTGAAGCAATGAAATATAACAATGGTTATATGATTAAATCTCTAAAAGGGCAATGGAAAAAAGTTAAAAAAAATTGGAAGCATTTATGATGCTCAGAGACAGATTTTCTTATGATAGTGGGGTAAAAAACAATAGAAAATTTAGCATACTACCCTTGGTATCATCTGTAATTGTTTTTCCCATTTAAAATAGAAGGTTAAAAATTCAAGTTGACCTTAAAGCAAACTCATTTCTAAAATTGGTGATAATAACATGTCACTCTAGGGATACAGTATTCTTCCTGGTCTTAAGAATAAGTGGGGGAGAAAATGGCAATGAGTTAGACCATTTAGCAGGAAATAAAGTGTCCACAATAAGTTGACAAACTGGAAATACAAAAAATAAACCAAATACATTGGAATAAAGTGGTTAAATTTTATCTCAGCTTCAATATGTGTGTAAGAAAAGAAATCAATAAGCAGTTATGATATTTATATTTTTCTAACTAAAAACAGTTCCCTAGTTTTCAAAATATGGCAGCGTTTAGAGACCCTCATTAGGAGATGGTGAGGAGGTTAGAGAGAAGAAATGATGAATGGAGGAAAAATGTACACTTACACTAGTCATCAAAAATGATTTTTTCCCCTTATTTTTGTAAGAAATCACCATTTTCGTGAAGGACGCATTTGTAAACAGTAAAAAGTCTTTGATTTTAAACTCAGGTTACATATTTCTCCATACTGAAGTCAAAGTTATCATTTAAATTAAAATGTAACAAATCATTTATGAGAACAAACTGCTACCTCACTTTGGGATTGCTGCAAATTAAAAATCTTTCCTACATGTGCAAAGAAATTCACCCATAGGATTCTTATAACTTCCAGTTTATGGTAAAGTCTTCCACTTTATTCCCAGAAGAGTTTTGATTCTGCTCTTGATCTAAATGTATATCTGACATCCATTAGCAAGAAAAATCTAATAAAGAAAGGGTCTTCATAGAGAGTAAGGGAGGCCTCTAAAGAAAAACTGCTAAGCCTAAACCCATTAAAAACTAACTTTGAACATCAGGAAAAAAAACCCCTGCATCCTAGCTCCACCTTATCTTCTAGTTGGGACCGTGATGTCCCTGGACGCAATTTCCTCATTTTTAATGTGCAGGGGTGAGAATCTCTAAGTAGTCTTCTAGCTCTAAAACCCTCTTGGTTGTAATGAATAGTAACTACCATAATAAAGATTTGCTCCTAAAATCTATAGACTTCTGGATTTCTAAATGTAGCTTGAATGCTTTTTCTCATCAACTTTTTCAGCCTCAAAAAGGAAAAAAAAATTTCTTTATCTAGATTATAAGAAATACTAAAGCTTTTAGGAAAAAGGAAAACAAATAATGCCATTATATGCCTCTCTGGGGTCTTTTGAAAATGAAAGCTGATATCTGCACCAAGATGTAAGCATTTACAGAATTACTTGTATTTATGCAAATAACCCAACTTCAGTTCTTAAGGATTTAAATTGGTCTAAATTTTAATCGTTCCTTCTCTTTTCCTTTCTTGTTGACTCAGGGTTGCAATATATACATTTTACATTATAATCAGGAAAAGATTTTCTCATATACATGGTATGAGCTAGTTTGCAGATTTCCCATGTACTGTTCTAGGTACTGAGGTACAGCAATGAATTAAACAAAGTCCCTGTTCTTATGGAGCATTCCTTCTATCAAGGTTGTTCTGTTTTAATATTAATAGTTTATAAAATATGAAGAAGAAAATTAATATCACCTACAATCCAGCTACCCTATGCATTTTGCTCTCTTTACGTTCTTTTTTCCTATGTACCTTTTCAGACCATATTCAATAAATAATTTTGTACTTTTCACCTTTCTTTAAAATGTATCATAAACTTTCCTATGAATTATTTGAAATTCTAGATAAAAATCATATTAATTGCTGAATGTATGGAACACTTTAATTTAGTTCTCTTCATTTCACACATATTTATTCTAAGCCCATGTACCAGGTACTGTGGTAGGCACTGGAAATCTCACAGTGAAGAAGACAGCCTGGTCCTTGCCTTCATGGAGATTATATTCAAGTATCCATTTATTATTGGACACTTGGATTACTTCTATTTATGGGCTACTTTATACAAACACTTTTATCCTATAAGACTTTATACTTTAGATTATATCCTTTGGTATACTTCTCAGTGGGTCAAGTATTAAGACATTTTAAGGGTCCTGACAATGTTTTTCAAAAGAGATTGTAGCAAAGTATATTCCCAATGACAGTATATTTTTTAATTTTATGTAACAGTTCTTTAGTGTTTACTATGTGCCTGATATTGTTCTAAGTGCTTTACAGAATTAATTCATTTAATCTTCATATCAACTCTGTGCAGTATATAATAATAGTACCTATTTTTTGCACAGAATTCTAATCTGGAGGCTTGTTTTCTTCAGCACTTTAGAGATGTCATTCCATTATCTCCTTGTTTCTATTATTTGTGAAGAAAAGTCAGCCATTTCTTGTTGTGGTTTTCAGGGATATAATATCTTTCTTATCTTTTAGCTTTTTAAAGCATTTTCTCTTTTCTCTTTGTTTGCAGCAATTTGGTAGGTGTGGTTTTCTTTGACATTAGCTAAGATTTTTTTTTTAATATGTGAGATGATTTTATTAATCAATTTTGTAAAATTCTTGATGATATTTGTTCAGAAGCTTCTTATTCTTTTCCCTCTCTTTTCAGGACTTCAGTTATGTGTATGTTAGACTGCTTGATATTGTCCCACTTGCTTCTCAGTCTCTGTTCAGTATTATCTTTCATTTGCTTCTCTCTGTGCTTCAGTTTGGATAATTTCTATTAATATATCTTTGAGTTCACAGATTCTGTTTTTTTTTCTTCTGTGAACAGTATGCCATTAATTTCCTTCTTAATTTTGGATACTTAATCACTCAGTTCTAGAATATACATTTAATATTATCTCTCTCCCTCTATCTCTCCTTTAAAATACTCCACTTCTTTTCTGAAATCCTGCATCTTTTAATCCATTCAGCATTTCTTTTCCTTTAATTTCTTTAATATATTTGTAATAGTTATTTAAAATAGCTTGCCTGTGGATTCCAATATCTGAGTCTTCTATGGTCTGCTTCTATTGACTTATTTTTCTCTTGACTGTTAGTCACATTTTCCTATCTCATAATTTTTTATTATATGCTAGAATGTTGTATTTAAAAGAAGCAGAAAGACAGGAGTAAATGCAGTTTTCCCCAGAGAAAGCCTGTCCTTTCCTCTATCAGGCAGTTAGGGTGAGAGGTTGGTCACTTCAGCCCAACAAGGAATTGAACTGTGTTGAGGTTAAATTGAAATTTTAGTAGGTACCAGTTTCCCTTTCTGCGTCAGGCCCAAAAATAACATAGTCATTGTTCTCATAGCAGTATCTTCTGTATACAATAAAGGCAATAAGAACTTTCCAGAGTCTAAAAACACAAGACCTCCATTACTCTGTAAACTGGTCATAACAAGATTCCTTAAGGAGTAACAGATAAAGGGGAGGAAGTTATTGGTTGCATAGGAAACATTACAGTATTGGACAAAACTCTTGAAGATATTACAGAAGATACAGCAGACATTGGGGGAAACATTCTGAATAAAGCTGCTGAAAGAGAGCTATTGTAAAGGATTTCATGAAAAACATTACCATAGAGTAACCTGGAGGTAGATAATGTCAGAAGAAAAATGTTTCTAAGTTAATTATCACTTTTTAATGCTATTTTATTGAGATATATTCACATAACATATAATCATCCAAAATATAAAATTGATGGCTCACAGTGTCTTCATATAGCTGTGCACTCATCATTGCAATCAATTTTAGAACATTTTCATTACTCAAAAAAAATAAATAAATAAAAAGAATACCCAACCATACCATACCCCCTTTCCCCTTCTATCATTTATTTATTGTTTTGTCTTTATTTTGTTATTCATCTGCTCATACACTGGATAAATGGGGGGTCATTAACAAGGTTTTCACAACAACATGGTCATATTATAAGAGCCATATAATTATACACTCATCATAAAGAATCAAGGCTACTGCATTGCAATTCAGCTGTTTCAGGTATTGCCTTCTAGCTCTTAACAGAAACTAAAAAGGGATATCTATATAATGCATATGAATAACCTCCAGAATGACCTCTCAACTCTGTTTGAAATCTCTTAGCCACTGAAAGTTTATTTTGTTTCTTTTCCCCCTTTTGGTCAACAAGCCTTTCTCAATCCCATGATGCCAGGGCAAGGGTCATCACTGGGTGTCATGTCTCACATTGCCAAGGAGAATTACACCCCTGGGAGTCACGTCCCTTGTAGGGGGGAGAGTAGTGAGTTTATTTGCTGAGTTGGCTTACAGAGAGAGTGGCCATATCTGAGCAACAAAAGAGTTCCCTGGGGGTAAATCTTAGGCATACTTATAAGTAGCCTTAGCTTTTCCTTTGCAGAAATAAGTTTTATAAGGTCTAGCCCCATAATTCAGGACTTGACTTTTTAAATTGGGAGTCCCTAATGCTTCACAGATATCAAGAATTCCCCAGGTGGGAAAGTTTAATATTTCCACATTTTCCACAGTCCCTCACAGGGACTTTACAAATACTTTTTAAATTTTATGTCAAAATTACTCTGGGATTTATTGGTTAGTACATTACTCTGAACAAAATAACAAGAACTCGTTCCCTATTCAAGGTTCCATGTAATTATATTGTTTGAATAAACTGACCATACAGGTTAAATAAGCTAGTATGTGACAGAAAATATAAATTTTGTATCAAATAAATATCTCTTCCTTTGAACTGACACATAATTTGAAGCTTTGAAACAGAGTCAATATCATCCTTTACCCTGTATTCTGATTTACCTTAGTCACAACCAGATCAGCTTCATTCATATTTTTATCAGTTCTCTTTTTCAGCTTCTTTACTCCATGGGGTAAGGCTGACTTTCAGAGCTGCAGAATTCTAATTCTGAGTTTAGGTGTCATTCATATACCCAAAGTTCCAGCGTATTATAACAACAGATAAAGAGCTCAGATATCCAAATTCCAGGGTATTATACACAACAGGTTATACACAAAGAGCTCAGAATCTCAAAATTTAGAAATAACAGTTAAAACTCAGGAATAGATGTGACTGCTGTAAGAGATTACAATCTAGTAACTTTTACAGTAAACCTTATTGAATATTCTGTACTCCTTAATCATCGATAGCCCAGTCTCCATCCATGTTCTATTGCCTGATAACCTCTGCTCTTGAATTCAATTCTCAGAGTTTGCACATACATTATAGTTAGTCCATATTAATGAGACCTTACATTATTTCTCTTTTCGTTTCTGGCTATTTCAATTTTTATATTTTACATTTTTATATTTCATCAATATTATGTCTTCAAGATTCATTCACCTAGTTGCCTGCCGTACAACTTCCTTCCTTCTTACAACTGCTCGGTATTCCATTCTACATCTACAGCACAATTTTCTCTTCTGTTCATCAATCAATGTACCCTTAGGGCACCTTTATCCATTGCAAATTGTGAATATTGCCAGCATAAACACCAGTGTGCAAATGTCCATTCATGTCCATGCTTTCAGTTCTTCCAAGCATATAGCCAATAACAGGGTTGCAGGATCATATGTCAACCCTCTACTTAGCCTCCTGTGGAACCACCACACTGCCCTCCAGAGGGGCTGTACCATTCTACTTTTCTATCAACAGTGCGTAGGTACATCTCTCTCCACATTTTCTCTAGCACTTGATCTTTCCATTTGTTTTTTAAACAGTTTTATTCACATACCATGCAATCAATCCTAAGTAAACATTCAATAGCTCCCAATATAATCACATAGTTATGCATTCATCATCACAATCTATTTGAGAACATTTCCATTTCTTCCACAAAGAAAGAAGGGTGAAAAATGAATGATAAAAAAAAAAATGAAAAGGAGAAACAACAACCTGCCTCAAAGAATCCCATACCATGCCTTATATCCCCCACTCATTGACACAGCTTTGGTATATTACTTTTGTTACAAGTAATGGAAACATATTACAATGTTACTGTTAACTCTAGACCCTGGTTTGCATTGAGTGTATTTTTTCCATATATCCATCCCATTTTCAACACCTTGGAATGCTGATATTCATTTGTTCTCCCTCATGTAAAAACTTTCTTATATTTATACCTCTAATCACCATCATTATCCACTCTAGGTTTTGCTTAATTATACAGTCCCAGTTTTTATCCTCTATATTTTCTGGTGTCATACAGGTCCCTAGCCTTCCTCATTCAACCACATTCACACTCAGTTTTGTTCAGTGTTCTTACAATATTGTGTTCTTTTTTTTTTTTTTTTACCCTTATTGATATTCTTCATTTCTACACTCTTCTCCAGACTTCTCTCTCTTGTCTTTTCCTATCTGCCTGTAGTGTTCCCTTTTCTTGTAGAGCTGGTCTCTTGTTCACAGCCTCTCTCAGTGTCTGTTAATTTGAAAATATTTTAAACTCTCTGTATCTTTGGATGACAGTTTTGCTGGATATAGAATACTTGGTTGTAAATTTTCTCTTTCGACGTCTTAAATATGTCATACCGCTGCCTCCTTGTGACCATGGTTTCTGCTGAGAAGTACACAGATAGTCTTACTGAGCTTCCCTTGTATGTAGTAGATCACTTTCTTCTTGATGCTTTTAGAATTTTTTCTCTAAAAATTCTAACAATCTGATTAATTGCATTTAACAATCTGATTAATGTCTTGAAGTTGGCCTATTCAGATCTATTCTGTTTGGGGTATGCTGCTCTTCTTGGTTTTGTAGTTTTATGTCTTTCATAACAGTTAGGATATTTTCAGTGATTATTTCCTGAAAATGCCCATTATTGGTTCTGCCCCTTTTCCCTTCTCTTCTCCTTCTGGGACACTAACACATATATTTGTGTGCTTCATGTTGTCATTCAATTCCCAGAGATTATGCCCATATTTTTTCATTCTTTTCCCTATCTCTTCTTTTGTGTGTGGATTTCAGATGTCTTGTCCTCTAGTTCACTAATCCTTTTTTCTACCAATTCAAATCTGCTGTTGCATGTCTCCATTGTGTTTTTCGTCTCTTCTCTTGTGCCTTTCATTTACATAAGTACTGCCATTGTTTCTTACAAGCTTTCAAGTTTTTCTTTATGGTCACCCAGTGTCTTCTTTACAACCTTCATCTCTTTTGCCACATCTTTCTTCACCTTATTGATTTTATTTGCAAGATTTGTTTGAATATCTTTAATTAAATGTTTCAACTCCTATATCTCATTTGAAGCATTAATTTGTTCCTTTGACTGGGTCATATTCTCTTTCTTTCTAGTATGACTCATGATTTTTTGTTGGTATATAGGCATCTAATTCCCTTCATTAGTTTATTCTGCAGGTCATTTTCTTTCTTTAACCTAGGGTTTACTTATTGGTCTATCTGCTCCTTGGCACTCAGTTCAACTTTTTAGACCTCAAGCTTAGCTTCTGTTGAACTGACCAGATTTTTTCAGCTCTTTTTTTTTTTCTGGATCTTGCTCTGTCAGATAGAATCTACCCCAATCAGATTTTCCCAGGCCCAAGACCCAGGAAGGCTGCTATGCTTTCTTGTGAGGCCCTTGAATCTGAGTTTTTTTCTATCCTGTCCTATAGGTGGTATTTTCAGCCTGAAGCTACTATGGTATAAAGTGATGCAGTGCCTTTAATTCTCTGCCAGGGGCTTGAGTGAGACAGAGGCTGAGGGAGAAGGTAGGCTTAAGCTATTTCTGTTTTCTAGTCCCTCGGATCTGAATTCTCTGAATGAGAGCCACCTCTTGTGCTTGGCCCTATCTGCCCCAAACCCCTTTTCTTGGGGAAGATATACCTAAAGGGTGTATCTCCTTCACTTAACTAGTTACTTTATCTCTCAGATATACCTTAACTCTGCCCTGGGCTGGGTCAGTGCTGAAACCTGAGAATGCCTGCAGCTTAATTTGATGGGCAGCTAAAAAGTTAAAAAAAAAAAAAAAAGAAAGAAAGAAAGAAAAGAAACAGAAAAAAATTCTTTTCAAAGCTGAACTGAGACCACCAGTTTTGCCAATCAAGAGCCAGAGTTGGTACCCAGCTCTATATGCCCCTTCCTTGGAACATAGACCTTTTCCAGTGTTTTGGGCTCACACAACTCCAAAAACCTCTTTTTATCTCAGCCCTTCTTCCTCTCTGGCCAGGAGACACCCCCAGGTTCCTTTCATGCTTGCTGTATGTTCCTGTGCTTAGAGCTTGAATCTGCTTTCCAAATTTGTTCATTAATTCCACAATTGGAGCTTGGTTGGGCTACCTTCCCTTGCTCTTGTAGAGACTGCTTCTTTTACCTAGGGAAAGTAACTTCAGAACAGCCTACCATTGAGGGAGTGGTGCCAACCTCCACAACTTGGGAGACTTAAAGTTCCATGCTGTGATCTCAGCCCTTCCACCCATTCCAGATTAGTGTATACGAGCATCCAATCATACAAGTCCCCCAACTGTTGTTGCAGACAATTCCTGTCTACTTAGTAGTTGTCCTAGAGGAGAAACTAAATCCCAGACCTCCCTATGTCACCATCATGCCCCTTTGAAGCTCCAGTTATCTCCTAATACTCTGAGAATTCCAAAAATCCTGCCAGGAGAATTCAGACCATAGCCAAAGATCTGAGTAAAATTTTGCTTAATCAGTTCCAGAGAATTCATTTTGTGATGATAAATTTACCTGAGCCTACAGGACAAATTGGGAAGCCACAACTCAGATTAGAGAGTTAAGGTAGATTTCACTTGACTATTGGGATAGACTAGGGTTAGCTCAAGGAAGAGCAAGAAGGATTAACAGGGCCACAGTTGTACAATTAAAGATCTTCTCTGAGCTCAAACTCAGCATAAGTAGGAGAATCATTTTTATACTCTTGTAATTTGTTCACTTCACATCGTCATTGCATGTAATGATAAATTTTCTTGATTTATAAATTGATATATAAATTTTATTTCATTGTAAGTATAATATAAGTGTGTTAGGGCTTATTGACAGTGTAATCAAGGTAAGGTTTGTGGTTTGTATTATAAAAAGTTAATAATTATATCAAAGTAAGTTTGAGGATTTTATGGATCTACTATAAGCAAGCTCCAAATTAAGACAGCGAGTTTACTTAAAATTACACATCAACAACTGATTATACCTTTCCTAACATCTAAATAACTGTTTCTAAGAGAGCTGAAGTTTTATTTTCTTTGGTAGATACTTTTCATTTATCTGGTCAGTTTCTGTAACAAAAATAATGTATAAATTAAACAAGTCTGTGTCAGTGGAATCTTACCTAAAGTGGCATACCATATAAAGCCTCAATATATCTTAATCTTACTTGAACATTTTCTTACAAAAATTGTCTACATTTTAAATTTTCTTTTCTCTTTCTTTGCTTCTAACTCTTTACTGGACACACTATAGGACAAGGTATATAGTCTGTTATTTTAAACTTTAACACAGATTCTTGTGTCATTGTCTTCATATTTAAGTTGGAAATATTTTCCCATTTTCATTAATCAAATAAAATTCAAACTAATCATATTTCACATGATTATACTCTAGCCTTCTGATCACCTTTCTGATCCTTGAACACTGTAAGCCCACTTCTGCTTGAGAGCTTTTCTGCTTGCTCTTCTCCAAAGGCAATACTCTACCACCAGATCTTTACATGACTGGTTCTTTTGTTACATTTTAGACTCAGCTCAGAGTTTCAGCTTGTTAGTACAACCCCCTGATAAAACTCCCGAATCTGCCCATTCATCTTCAGTTAAATCACCTATTTTTATCTTCTTTATCATTTTTGTTTATTTGATTTAGAGTAACTCTTCTCGTATAACTCAAGCTCTATGAGAAGAAGAATATCATCTGCCTCATTACTCATTGTTTCCCCAGCAGGTAGGACATTGCCTGGCACATAGTAGGCATAAAAAATGAATGATTTTTTTTTTCTCTGCATATGGAATGTGTAATATAGTTCTAAGTAGACTTGGTTTACGTACCTTAAGCTGGTTAGAAAACTACTGCATCAACATTTATCAACAAGTGCAGCCTTAAACACAACTTGATGCATGAAATCATTAAGCAAAATTGGAAGACCAATATTTTAGTCAGTACTATTGCAATAATTTATCCAGATTTATAGCTTCTTGAAAAGACATGGCAGTAGAAATACGGTCAAATGCGCACTGGCATTTGTGATGGTAATATAAGAGGAACTTCACATTATATTTATTATTAATCCAAGGTTCTCAGATGTTTTCTTAGATAAATTATTGTCTCAAATCAGACTTCCTATTAGCTATGCACAGAGTTTGCCCCCTTGGGGTTCTTTGAGTGGAAATCCAGTTGAAGGGAAGTTTATTAAAAGAAAATTGAAGCATGTGGGCGATGGGGATATTTGGAGCACAAGTTGCATGAAAGGCAGTAAAGGGCACGGTGTAGAAAGAACAGGTTGGGTATTGATTATTTGTTCTTGATTTCATTGTGGTGATTTATGGCAGGGGAAGTTATGATTCACTGTTCGTATTTGTACTCATTTTGAATTTCTATAATATTTTGTTGCCCCTATAATTTCTGAAGTTTGCTACTACAGTGAATTTGAGTGAGTTTTGCCTATTCTTTTATTATATCACTCCAGCAACAGGTCTCTTATGAAAGAACTACTCACCTTATGCTTGTGTGCTGCTACAACAAAAAATATGCCAAGGGGTCTGAAATTTGTCAAGTTGTAGCATGAGGCACCAAAGGCTTTTAAGCAGGAGAGTTACAAAATAGAGATGTTTTAGAGATAAATTTGACGGGAGATTAATTGAACATAGGAAGAGTTTGGAGACCAATCAGAATAATATGTATTATTTAGGCAAGAGACAACAAAAACCTGAACTGTGACTATGTCAATGGGATGAAGAAAAAGAGATAAATGAAAAAGATACCTCAAAGGAAAAATGATGATATTTATTTAGTCCTTATTTTGTGCCAGTCCCTCTGCTAAGTATTTTACACATATTATCTTGATTAGTCCATATAATAACCCCAGGATGTTAAGAAATGTACCCGAAGTCATCTAGTTATTAATGGCAAGGGTGAAGCCAAACCAAAGGTTGGGTCCTACAAAGACTATCCTTATCCATTAGATGATAACAATCTGATGTAATTGATGAGGAAGAAGGAATAATTTAAAGGAATCTGAAGTGATAGAAATTAGTAATATGGGGGGAAATACCAAGTCTGCAATATTGGTTTGGTATGCAGGTAGCGAACTTGAGGAGATGGTAGAAACTTAAGTCGTGGAATCTGGAAAGAGACCAGAGCTGGACACAAATTTGGGGTCATCCTTATATGGAATAGAATATAAATGGATAACTTTGCAAAGGAATAGTGACAAAAGATATAAGAGAAGGATATTAAAGTAGCATCCTGAGTAACCCTACATATGGAACATGAAGAATGGGACAGGAAAAAGAGCAGTTAGAGAAGTAAAGGGAAAAACAATAGTTGGTGTCACAATCAGGAAGTGGAATAACAAGGATAGCTAGTGATCATTGTGAAGTGTAATACGTCAGCAAGAGTAAAGACCAGAAAAGGACCCCAGATTAAGAATTTTTTTTTCCAAAGAGAACTCATTTGTTTTTAGGGCAGAAGTAGAGGTCAGATATCTAAGTATCTGCCTTATTTTGTTTCAAGCCAGATTCATATAGTTTTATTGGTAGTATCTTAGTAAGTACTTATTCTCAATAAATGCAGTAAAATATTTCTAAACATATTTTAGGAATTTCTAGCCCCTATAGTTTTAAAAAGTGGCTAATCAAAATATCATAGAGAGTATGCCAATCACAGATTAGTAGTTAAAAAAATTTTTACTCAGATCTAGTGAAGTCTTATTGACAGGTCTTCCAAGTTTCTGTTAGAGCTAGGCCCCTTCCCCCAAATTAGGGGGATGGTCCTGAGGAGGGGTTGTAATGGCAGGCCAAGTGTGTCTTTGATGTTTCCCTTTCCTTCTTGGTGCCCGCTTCCTTTTTCAGTATTATATATAACTTAAAGGTTTCCCAATATCACCCAGGTCTTTCATTCTGTTTCCATTTCCTAGGACAAGTGAAAGCTGGTCCCATGTTCATAGTTTTCTGTGTTCCTTTATAACAATTTTTCCCTGTTCATCATGCATGGCTCATAATAGCGGCAGAGGGGCTAGGGGGTGGAAAAAGGAAATATTTAATATTATGGGATTAAATACATTAGTTTAGCCATATAATAAAATACTGTAGGGCTAGGTAAAATTGGTTGGGGTATAATTAATAATATGGAAAAAATTTCAGTATATCAAGTGAAAAAAATATGTATGACCTGAATTCTGGTTCATGAAATAAGACTATACTTTTAGAAATAATGAAATAGAATATTTGCAATTAGATTTCCCTGATAATTGCATATTGTCACAAGCACCATTTAAAAAGGTTTGGGGCAGGAAATCCATACTATGCCAAAATATACAACCTGTTAAAGAATGTTAAAAAGTTTACATTTGTATTACCAAATGTCTATGTAAGCGTCATTTTTCATATCCATGTCCTTTGAGTGATTTATGGAGAATGCCATGTCACACCATAAGCCATTTTTAAAAAAATCAGGCTGACATCTTTCTTTCAGCAGAAAAGATTAGTAGCTTTTCTAACAAGGATAAAATGGAAACCCTTTGTATTGGTGTTCATTATCATTACATAGGCTATACACTTAGTTAATGAATGTGATAGATTATACTCCACTAAAATAAAACTTTCTGGACCATCTGTTTCTATGCTTTGCTTCAGAATTTTTGATTGACATTTAAATGGAAAAGCAAACTTTTATTCATATTTCATTTAAAAAGAAAAAGCTAACATAAAACATTTCCCCATCGAAGTGACCATAATTAAATTATTTGGGTGGTAAAACAATCAATGAAAGAGCCAGTGCATGTCAAATAGGGAATTCAAGCCATTCAAAATATTTCTTGGTATATAGAGCATTCATATCTCCTTCGAGATGCTGTCAAGTTAATTTTTTCTCTAATTCATATAGTGCTTTATAAATATATCCCATCAGCCCTCTAAAACTCTTGTGAGTCATGGAGAAGAAAGAATTTTCTTCATTTAGCATATAAAAAAATCTAGCATAAGAGATCAACTTAATTATTTTAGAGAATTGAATAATTCATTGGGAAATTGGAAACAGAAGGCAACTTGTACTCTTCTCCTTCACATAAAGTTTTGGATCATACTATATATAAAGACACAATCTGATTTCCACATGATTATTATTACAACTACTAACAAAGAGCTAAATATAGGCTTTTCTCATAAGTATCAAAATCCTGATGATATAGTTGACTATAAACATGGGTACACACATGCATACATAATCCAATAGACTCAAACACACACCATATATTACATTAGCTCGATTTCACAGATGGAGAAAACAGAGGGTTAAAACACTTGTCTAGAATATAAAGCGAGTGTTTGTCAAAAAATAGTTATAAACTAAGTCTTAAAATTGCTATTATTCTTAATGTTCTTCGAGTTTAGGGAAGAAAACAATTGGTAAACAAAGCAACAAATTTGATCTTCACTGATGGGAATAAATGATTGATGATAGGATCCGTGACCAGAGAGAATGTACTTATTCTCTAGCTGAATTTAACAAAATGAAATATGATAAGTAAGATTCTTTACCCTAATACAAATTCAGGGGCGATGCACGGCTTAGTATGTACTTAGTATTAGTACATTTCACTAGCTCATTCACTTATTCATCAAATGGCTTGTCATTTACTATCTTGTGCCAGGCATCTTATGGTACTTGATAAGTACTCCCACTAGATAAGGCAATATATTTGGTAACAAGTGTCAAGCAGGCATACCCAGACTATCCGTGTCTACCCAGGCTTCCTAGCAACCCGTGTCTAGTTTTCTTTCAGCAGGACTGGAACTTTGATGACAGCAATGACTTCTTCCCAAAATGCAGAGTGGTGTCATTGCTGCTCCAAACATTGACCCAATCTGGCCTTTGTAAATTACGAAAAGATATTTGTCTTAAAGGATGACATCCCCTTTTGAACTGTGCAGGTAAAGCTTAGATGACTCAGAGCCCAATATAGTCCAATCTCAAAATAAGCACCTTGATGATTGATTTAATTCATGTCATCTATGTCAGGTGGTAGGGGAAAGGGAGGGCAGTGAGGGAAGGCTTTAAGCATAGGAATATACTTGTGAAGTCAAAAGTACTTCCAAAGACATAATAATTTGCTAAATTATTTAATAGAAGTTGAAAAAGTATCTTTTAATTAGAGTTTCTTGGTACTAGGAGTGGTTCTTGAGAAATAATCTTAAGGATGAAATTTCTGAATTGGTTCTGAGGTTTTTGGAATTGATTCTCTAATTTGATTGTTCAAACTCACTAATTACTCTATTTCCAATAATCAAGATGGTACTGATAGTCCATGGTGTGAGTTGGCAATAGATATGCAAAATATCACTACTGGATACAGTAACTGAAATGCCTTAAAAGGGAAAATCTGGGTTTTTGACAACTTAATAGAGTTTTGTGGCGCTAAAAGGCATAATAATGTTGGCTGATTGTTCCTAAATATACTGGATACAGTTGTAAAGGAAAGGAATGAGCTCAAGTCTTCAAATTCACAATTTAAGTGTTGTATGAAGGATGTGAATGTTTCTATTATATGCCCTGAAAGAAAATCTTATTTTGTGTAGCCAGACTTGAGATTTCTGAAAACCAGACCCAGAGTTTCGTTGTGCAAGTGTCTGAATTACAATGTAAGTTAAGATCCCAACCTTGCAGGGTGTCTGCTATTAAAGACAGGGCATTGATTGGAAAGGAATGGGATCCTGAAAATTGGAGTGGGGTCCTATTTATAATCATGGTTGTGGGAACATGAAAACCCTACATTCTACTGAGTCTTTCACAGATAAACTTGTAGTGGTCTGCCCTGGGGAGCTAGCCTGCAGACCTCCAGTTTGCTCTGAGGAATCTACCATCCAACTGCCACCTGAAAAGATTAACCCTGCTGTGCTGTTAAACTTGTAATCACCTCCCATAAATAAATAATCCTCATTCCTCTATCTGAAGAGATGAATCCTATTTCACAAGATGAAACTTCAATGAGATGCCCTATGGTAGTTGGCTTACAAGACACTTCTAATCCTTCCTGTGACCCACCCCACACCCTCCTTTTTTTCCAAACCTGTAATTAGACTGAGCTTCCAAAAGGCCCCAAAAGGTGAGGTGCAAAGTATGACCCAGGAGGAGGTGTGTTATATTTCAAGAGAACTGCATGATTTTTTCAATTTATATAGATAGAAATCAGGGGAATAAATGTGGGAATGGTTAAGGGTGTGGGATAATGGTTGAAGAAATATAAAGTTGTATCAGGCTGAATTAATTGGTATGGGCTCAGTAAGCAGAGGTTCTAGATTCAGTATTGTAGCTCAAGGATTTAGAAAGGGTTCTAACAGTTTGTTTGGGTGGTTGGCTGAAACAAGGACCAAAAGGTGTCCTATGTTCCTGAAGTCAAAATGCCAGAACTCCCCTGGCATAATGTAAATGAGGAGACCCACTGGCTTTGAGAGATTGGAATGTTAGAGTGGGTTTATCCTGTAAGACCTGCCCCTCCACCTCAGGAATGTCCAGAGGACACATCTGTCAACAGGTCAGTGAGGAATAAATTTGTTAATACTTAAGTTCATCTTCCTTGAAGAGCTCTGTGGTCACTCTTCTCTGAAGTTCAGATACTACTGTGGGAACTGCTGTCACAGAACCTGGATCCTCAAACACAATGGAGATGGTCAGATCCTGGGTTGGCTGGAACCAGGTGACAGCACTTAATCAACAAGATAGGGTAGGCGTGGCCACCACAAAACGGACAGCAGCTCAAATAGCAATCAGAATAGTTTGACTCATGAGAAATCTGTGCTATTGGCTAGTAGATCATAAGGTACCTAGAAGTAAAATAAATGAGCAGTCCACTTAATTCACACCTGATCTGTATAGGCAGAAGAGAGACTTTCCATCTCCACTTCAGACAGCTAGCATCTCTTGGTGAAATCACTGAAAACCTTTATCAAAGTTCCCAGCCTGCCCTACAGAATTTGGACTTCTGCATCCCCACAGTTGTGTGAGACAATTCTTTTAAAAAAAAAAAAAAAACTCATATTTGCAGATATTTCCTGTCAGTTCTGTGCCCTAGAGGCCCCTGATTAAAACAGCATGCAAATTTTAATTAGAAACATTGTATGATCTTTGGGCTCTTCCATCGAAATTCTCCTTGGATTTTCCCCTTGCTTTTTCTATGCAGTGCTTTTTCCTTAGTTCAGGTCTGAATTACTTACTACCTGCCTGAATTTCTGCAATAGCCTCCTATGAAGTTTCTTATTGCTAGCCTTATTTGTTCTCCTTTCAACTATGTTTTGCTTATCTTCTCCAGACAAATCCACCTAAACCAGATTGCTTTCCCCACATTGCTTTTTGTTTTGCCCCATGAAGTTTGCACTTTGCCATTGGAAACTTCTCCCATGATTTTGCTCATTTTTCTTCCATACTTGGAAATAAAATCTTAGTCAAAACCCATGATTCAGATAAACACTCCAGTGCACATGATCATTTCCTTTTCAGCATTTATACTTCAGTTGTTGAATCTTTTCCTTCATGCTTATTTACTCTCTAATTGGCTCAGATTTCCCAGTTTTGTCTCCAGAGCCAGACTAGCCAAGACAGCCTCTTTTTCCCTTCTCCCTAGCACTCAGTTCAAGTTCTAAGATCAGGGTTCCCAATAAACGCTTCCTGATCCCCAAATAATAGAAAATTGCATTTCTTCTCATGAAACAGAAGGTAATCAACTTTTTAGTAAAATTGCTTAGTAAAAATATAAATGATGTGTAAACAAGAGAATTGTGAGAGTTGTATTGCTATATACCACACCCTGACAAGAGGTGTAGTTCTCCTACTCTCAGCTTTTGGTGATGGTCTTCTCTTATTTTAAAGGATGGAGTGGCATGACTCAAGTTCCCATATGGAGTAGTGTTTAAGCAGAGGCCTGCCTTGCCTAACCCATGATGGTTCAGTGATGCTAGGAGTAGATGGCAGGAACAGAAACATTCGATGTACCCCACCAGAGGTACCCATGGTCTTTAAATTTCATGTGTACTTTCAACTTCATCACAAAGGAAAAAGGGCAGGAGGAGGATTTCGGTTGCTTTTAGAATTTGTTTTTTTTCCTGCAGAAAGGCTGTAATTGTGCTCAAGGCTCTTATCTAGTCAGGAAATGCTGAGCTTCTAGCAGCTGTAAGGCAATACATTACTTTTAATGCTAAAATACGAACCTGAAAGAGTATTTTAAATATGTCTTACTATATGAATAAGCAGAAACTTAGGGTTAAAGTACTAAAGTGCTGTGATTAAGTTCCTGAATTAATGCAGTGATATGAAATTTATTTTCAGTTAAATTCTAACAGAATTTCATCTATAGAGTCTTATAAAACACCTGTCCTAAGCTTAACTATTTCCTTCTAAATTCGGTGGCTCTCTTAAAAAAAAAACTCTATTATCCATCTACCCCCTCTTCTATCTAGCTAATCTACGTATTTGTCATCTCTCTCTCTCATCTATTTAGTTAATAAAACCTTTCTTAGCCCAGTATTATCCATATGATTGGAACTTTATATAGCCCCGATCTTCAAAATAGAAAAAAAAAGAGAAAAAATCAGAGATATCAAAACAAACCAAAGTAGCAAGTGGATAAAATCTGTAATAAAAGCATCTGTAATCCTGGAGTTGCCCATATTGATTCGCCTCATCTGGGTAAGCAGGAGAAAAACCAGGTATAAACTTGCTTTCCTGTTGAAGACTAGATTTACTGCCTCAGTGTTGACACAGACTGGTACTACTCTGGGTAATTTTACACACCAGTCCTATTTGTTTATTAATCACCACCACATCCCTATAGTAACAGCCTGGTTTTGTATCTAAAGGAATAAGGAAATGGTGAAGTATTAGCATAGGTCTACACTTGTTTTCTGCCAAACTTCAATTTCCAAGAGGAAACAGAATTATGTGAAAGTAAGGAAGGAATTATGTGAAACTGAGGTATTATAATATCTTTCTCCAGTTATAAAATGCAGGTGTTATGGCTAAATACAGTCCACCATCCTGAGCAGAATTACTAAATAGATTTCCAAAATTCATTAGTCTGACATGCAAGGTTTTTAAAATTTCTAATGAAACCTGATTTTTTTTGCCTTCTCTCTCTTCTCCTTCTACATGAACTTCTTCCCATGACCACAAATGCTTTGTTTCTTTACACTTCTTTTTCTTTTCTTGGCACCACACTCCCTCCCCATCCTCTTTTATGCCTATCTGGTGGTATCCCATTTGGTATTCTTAAAAACCTCCCAGATGGTCCTCATTCCAGAGAAGGTTGAGAACCAATAGCCTATCCAAGGTCCAAGTCAAATCTTTTTTATCCATGATGCCTTCTGGGAAATCTCCCTCCACCAAGCTCACTCAACCTACAATTGATGTTCCATCCTTTAGCACATAATCATGGGTTGGTTGCCTTATGTCATTTCATTTTATTATCTCCTTTTATTCTTACTTAGCACTTTCACTACTATTTACCTTAAATGTCTGTGTGTCCCAATTCCCCAACTGGAGGCAGAAAGACTGAAAGATGAATTCCAAATTCTACTGTACGTTTCATTTAATTAATGCTCAAAAAATATTTTTCATTGCCTGAAAGTGGTCAAAGGTATTGAAACAAAGCCAAACAATTCTTTTACCCATGGCAGCCAAAGATGAGCTCAGTGGGAAGGCCCAGTGCCCTCCAGTGCTGTGCAGTGCTGCTCTCAGGGTCTGAGGCCTCTTGCCATGATGAGTGCAAGCTAGTGTTTAGGAAACTTCAGCACAGTTTCTCAATCACTCTTTGTTTTGATGAGCCAAAGATTTGTACATGATAAACCTTGATGATGCTTTTGGAGTACAGTGTCTTTATTGTTCGGGGTACTTAAGCTTTTAGGAACATTGCAACAATCTGAAAAAGTACATGTAAGCTATTAAAATCACTATGATCCAAGATGCAGAATGTGAGGAAAGAGAGTCTTTACCAAGAAGGGTAAAGACTGCTAGATCCTTAGATGATTCTTACATAGTGGCTGGGAACCAATTCTGGCAAATAGGTGGTGCCAAACCAGTCTCATTTGGTGGTAGGTGGGGATGGGAGGGTACATGCCCTTTTGGAACATGCTTGTCAAGGTTGCTGAGCATCAGAGGGTAAATGAAAGGAAATCACTATTTAAGAAAATGCCTCCTCATTATACTTCTACTCCTGGGAGATAGCTATCCTTAAGACATACTCTCTAGGTTCTAATCAAAACAGAGGAAATTGATTTTTTAAAAATAAACATTTCCTGATGAGGATATTGTGGCTACAAGTCAGAAAAATAAAATATAGAGCTTTTAAAAAGACAAGTGAAACTAAGAATAACTAAGCCCTGGACCCCTAACTTCCTGCTTGCAGCTTCCTTTAACATTCAGCTGCAGATATAACTGCTCTATCCTGAGACTTCTGAGACTTTCATGAGTCTTTGAGACCCTTTCAGGCCTAAAGGAGGCCTTGTGCTTTTTCCCTCTATGTAAGACCCTTTGCATTTGGCTACTATCATTATTCCATTAATATTTTAAAGGATAATGAGAACTTTTCTCCATTACATTGGTCTTCCTGCCTTCAGAGCCTGCCTCTGTAGCTTTTGAAGGCACGAGTGTACTTTTACCATACTTAACAAAATTGAAAGAGCTTTAAAAAAGGAATAAATTTTAATGTCTGCCCTTCATTCATTATTTCTCATATGTTCATTCAAAAAACATTCTAAAAGGGGAAACTTTGTGCCCTCAGATCAACAGAATAGGTATGGTAAGAGAGCAAATGTTTGCATAGCAAATTGGGTACTTTGGAAATCAGCAGATCTGTTCTTTCCTTGAAAATAATATTTTATTCCCATTTGAAAAATCTCTCTCCCCAACCCCTGAAAATCTCTATAATGATTCAAAGTCTGGTAAGGGACAAACCAGCAATACTTCCTGAACATGGTAAAATGCCTAAACATATACTATCATTCCCAAACATACACAACCATTCCCAATCACGGTTACACGGGGTGATTTTCACAGGCTGCAGGGATAAAATACTTCCTGTGCTAGGGACCAATCCTAGCATGGCTTCCTGCCTTTCCCTGGGATCCACAAATACATTCTGTGCTCAGGACCAGGTGTGTCATCCTGGTGGGATGACACACAGTCCCCTAGGAGTTAAGGGAACTGCCCGTACATTCCTTCTCCTATTGTCCCCAGCATATGTAAATATTCACTGGGCTGTCTGAATTCTAGCGGGCATGTTTTATGACATTCAGTTCACATCCTGTGTTCGCATCCCCATCAGTTTTCCTGGTGGGGAAGGAGCGGGGGGGTTCTTGCATCACAGCACACAAAGACAAGAGAGGGGTGCTGCACACATCCCCCTGACACGATTGATACCCACTGGCTATAGGGAACTGACTCCTTGTGAAGTGAAGCTGACCTTACCCTGTCTCTTCTCTATGTGAGCAAAATGTCTTTCTATCAGAGCCCGTGTGAGCTGTGCTTTTGCTGGCAGCCCTATACGTGTACTAGAATGGGCTAATATCTCTTTAAGTGTCTCTTGTTCTGACTGACACTTTCAAGTAGAAGGTTTCACTGTATAACAATAATTTAATGTATATCCTCAAATTTCTCCACAAAGGGAACAACATAAGAAACATTTTTAATCATTATATTATAGATGAATCATCAGTATGACTCTGTGAAGAAAAACTATGTGAGAGCACATAGCAGCTGTGTGGGTACACAGTTAAATGTTACTTCAGGGCCTTTGCACAGGCTGCCTGAGTTCCTGCTTCCCTTGCAGATCTCAGCTTAAATGCCACATCCCCAGAGAAGCCCTCCTGAACACCCTATGTAGAGTAGAGGAGTTTTCAGTTTTCTCTCTCAGGTGCCTGTTCATTTCCTACACAGTTCACTTTTGTTTTACACCAGACACCTGTCTCGGCTGACCATAGTACATAGTTAATCAATTCAACAAGGTGCCATCACTGCAGCATCTCAGCAAGACCATCATATCAGTGTCTCCTTCTTCGTCCAGTCTTGTGCAAAAATTTCTCGTTCGCTGCTATGCCCGAGAAACAAGTGTAGACTCTGCTGCTATTTTCCAAATTCTTGATTACAAAATCATGCTGCCTCTCATCACTTTAAAATCTACTGAAAGATTATCTTTTACCTCTGACATATTTTCTCTGTAACTCAAAATCTTCAGAAATTTGTAAGGTGTGTTAGAGGTTACCAAGGGCCCTATCCAATAGTAACCTCTATTCCTACAAAGTTTTTCACAATATTTTTCACAATATTGTGGGGAATTAAATGGCTTCAGTGATTTCAGACGTGGGTGGTCATACAAACCCAACACAATTGCTGTCACTTAGCTATTAGAAATGCTCTTGTGGCTCAACAGTAAATATGTACCCCCTTCCCATTACCTAATCTTCACATTAAGAGTTACTCTTAGGTAATTCTCCCATGTGAACGCAAAAACCAAGGAAACCTAGCTCACTCAGATGATGATTCTTTGCAAAGGAGGGCAGGTGTGCAGCATGAATTGTTTTCCTGCAAAAATGATAAAGGCAAAACAGTTACACTGTGGTGGGAAGGTTACTGTATTTGCATTTATTTCTGTGGGTTAAGGAAGAGATTCCTGGCTTGTTCGAATGTCACAGAAACCGAAGATTATAGCTTTAAGCCAAACCTTGAACAAAGTTAAATTTTGTAAAGTACTTCTCTTCTGTATAGAAGACTAAATATCAAATATCAGTTCTTTCTTCAAAAGTCATCTTTAAAAGTGAAATTACAAAACCACTTGTACTATCTTGTCTTCATGAGTTCTCTGGGCCTCATGCATACTCTGACCAAAACAGTATTCATTCTCTGGAAAAATATTACTGAGATTGATTTCTTTTATGATTCTCAGATTTCTCATAAAGATATATCTAGGATGAATTGGTGATCATCCTTTCACTAGAATGTTATTGATAGCTGCTGTCAGTACTTAGTTTTGATGGCAAGGAAATAAGTAAATCTCTTAACAATCACTTGTAATTCATGAATTCTGAAAAGAATGAGAATACATGACTCCAAACATGGTTATCAGTTAAAATAAATAGATTTTATTTAGCAATGCAAATAGTTGTTTGACAAACCTAAAAGATGTTGACATTATCTTCTGAATATATACCCAAGACCCATGTACCCTTATCTTACTTTAACAAAAGAAAATGGAACCACATGGTAATTTTTGGAAGGCAGCTTCAAATAGTAGAGATAGCATGGGTTTTGGACCTGATAGATTTAAGTTTGAATAATGAGTCTCCTCTTTGTCCTCTTTTAGCCTAATAGTCTTCCTTTGTAAATGAGGATAACATAGGCTCGACAGAGACTAATTAAGATAATCAGTGAAAGGCACCTGGTACACTGTTGGTACTGATTGGATGTTCACCTTTCTTTTAAATATTATATCATCTAAACAAAAAAACCCACAAAAAAATCCTCTAGGAAGTTGTATTGGTTATAAAAAACTTCTACCAGCTTCCAATAACAGCTTCCACAGCACAGCTTCAGACACCAATTATGTAGGTATCAGTTAGTTGAATTAGTAACTGTAAGGGCTGTGGTATCGCAACCGAATTCAATTCTGACTCTAACTACCCAGACTCCACAGGTTAAGAGCCACCTTCTATGATAGTGTTCTTTAGGCATTAGCTGCATGTTGGGGGGCCCAGGCCACCCACACTTCTGACCAACTAACAACAAATCCAGGGGTTCCCACCACACTCTTGTGTTTGATCATTTGTTAGAATGTAAGTGCTATAGATATGATGATAGATTTATTATAGTAGGAAGATACAAATCAGAAGAAGCCAAAAGACTTGGTTCCTAAGGCGAAGTCTGAAAGGGCCTTAAAGTAAGATGCTGAGTCCTTTCTCCACATGGAATCAGAACATACTGCCCTCCTGGCACAAAGATGTGGTTAGTCAACCACAGAAACTTGTGGGAGCTTCAAGTGTCCTGAGTTTATATGGAGTCTCATTACTTTGGCATGATTGATAGAATCAATGTCCAAATGGTTGAGTTCATTCTTTAGCCCCCTCCCTTCCCAAAGGTCAGGGAGGTTGTATTGATTTACTGCCTGGCTCAATGTTCCAACTCCCTAATTACCTGATTGGTCTTTCTGGAGTAGCCAGCCCCTAGCCTAAGACTGCGGGTGGAGTTGGCTCCACCCTGACATTTCTTAGAATGTGAATTATCAAGTGTGGTTCTGGGCCCAACATGAGAACAAAAGCATTCCTAGCACAGGAAATTCCAAAGATTCAGAGGTGCTTCCCCAGGAACAGTGGGCAAAAGCCTGCCAAGTTTATTTATTATACTTCAGCAGTATAGTACACATTTTGTACTGGCTGAGAGACTCACCTATTTCCTCAAGGTTGTAATAAAAATTCAGTTGGCAGGAAGGATCAGCACTATTCTCTAGTACAGCACCATCCAGTAGAACATTGTGCAAAGAAGAAATGTTCAACATCTGCTCAGTCCAGTATGGTAGCCACTAGCCACGTGTGGCAATTGTGTGCTTGAAATGTGGCTAGTGAAACTGAAGAACGAATTTATATTTTAATTAAATTTAAATTTTATATAGGCACACTGGCTATTGACACCTTATTGTGCAGTGCAGTTCTAATGAAATGGTAAGCTCACATTTCTCCCAGCTTTATCAAAGACAACATTCACAACTGAAAAGGTGAACGAAACCATTTTATGATTAATGTATTAATCTTATTACAAGCCTCAATGTAAAACATGTTAAAAAGTAAAATTCTTTTCTTGATAAGCCTACTTATTGACCTTTATTTACACCCTTAACCCCAGTCTTCATACAGAAGAAGAAGGCAGAAATTCCCATTTGAATTAAGGGATCAATTTTGGTATGACTGCCTGGAATCAGGCTGATAAAATTTTCCCATCCAAAAAACATGATCATAAATATGAGAGGGAACTCACCCTCCCTTTCATCCGTTCTTCAGAAGTTTCTTTATTCAAATACAAAGGGATGCTCACAAGGATATTTAAAGGGCAATAGTTGTGTATGAGAATTATGGTTAAAACAGACATTTTTTTTTCAGCCCAAAAGGGGAGACTGTACATCTGTGTGCTCTGGGTCAGTTGGAAATGAGGGTAGTTGCGAATGTAAAGGGGATGAGAAAAAACCTAAAATGTATTAAGATCCTAAAAGGAAGAGAGAAAGCCCTCAAGACAAAAGTGAAAGAGAAAGACAGAAGAATAAGGGGTGGAGTTTCCGAAATGGTGGAGGGAGTGGAAGCACCTGCAAGAGCAGGAGAAAGAGAACATCCCATGTACAGGAGACTAATCCAGAGCTAAGCTCTCCTCTAAAACCTCTCTACCAGAGGTCAACCAGTAATCCATGAAAACTTTCAGACCACATCTACCTGACTTCCCTGTCTTAGCAGACAGTGTTAACCACTCTAACCCCCTTGAAAGTTTGTTCTCCTTTTCTCTGCCCAGCTGCTGCTGCTCACTCTCCTCAGCTGATTTTATTACTGACCACACAGATGGTCAGACAGCTGTTTACTCCTCAGCTCCATGGGGTGCTCTTCACATTGTAGACTTTATAAATTTGTAAATTCATTATGACAACTTTCTGGCTGATGGCAGTAAAGGTGCTCTCTAAACACCCAAAGGTACCATATGGCACAGAAGCCCCCATCTTGGCCCCTGAGGACACAATGCTCCCCTTGGTGCCACTCTAGACTCTTCTCTGTTTTTCACTTTAGTGTAACTACCAGTGATCTCAGTCACACGTACAGCTGCACCTCCCAACTATATGCCACCTATTCGGCTTTTAATTCATTCTATTACCTAGTGTTCTATAAATCTACAGCCCAGATTTCTCTTCTCAGCTCTAGACTCCTATCTAATTGGGTTTTATACAGCTTTATTCAGATGTCTCATGGACACCACAAACACAACATATTAAAAAAAAAATTGATTTCCAATCGTAACACCACCACCTTCCATCTAGTCACTCAAGCCAGAAATGTGATAATTATCTCCATGTCACTCATTCCTCACTTAAGATCAGTCTATATATCCTGGGGATTCTGCCTCACACCTCTTTTTTCCACATTTTTACTATAGGTGCTTAGGGCCTCTCTATGCTTCCCTATAATAATCTGTTTTCTCTTGTGTGTTGATCTGGTCCTGTCTGTTTCCACATTACTGCTGGTAGAATCTTTCTAAATGCATATAATCATGCCACAATCCTGCTAAAGTTTCTTTAATTTTTATGCCTTGTTTGTGTGATTCAGGATAAAGTTTGAATTCCTGTTCACAGTATAGAACATGGTATATGTGAGCTTGTCCCTGTATGCTTTTCCATTTTTATCTTTGACCACTTCTCCTAACATATACCTATATTTTATTTATATTCATTATCTTTGGCTTCCTTCAAAGGTCAGGCTCATGTGCCAAGACTGGATCAACTGCTTTTGTAAGAACCCAAGTAATTTTTACCAGGGGTTATTGCAATAGTTTCCAGATGTCCTTTAGACTCTAAGTACCGGGAAAGCAGGAATATGATCTTATCTTTATCTCTGGCACCTGCCTACCACTTAGCACTCAGAGCATGTTAATAAGTGTTTGACAAGTAGATGTATGAATGGATAGGTTAAAGAGAAGAGAAAAGGAGAAAATTAATGAATTTCAAATGTCTCAGGATGATCATGAGAAGAGAGGAGTATGAGGAGGTGTGGTAGGAAAGAAAATAGTAGCTGTGACAGAAGTACATTTGATGTAAAAATCACTCTAGTATTCTACACTTTTAGAGAGTGTAGAATCGATAGCACTATTGTTTCTTGGACCAAACGTTTTTATATTTTTGTGTTGTTGTTGTTTTTTTTTAATCTACAAAAAGGAAAACTTTACTCTGAAGCCTTAATACTCCAAAGCCTTTGTCACCTATGACAAAGCTATGGATTTTATTGATGAACCTTAAAGGAAAGATGTTATAATATTTAAATGTAAAAGAATAATAGAATAGTCAAAATATTGCCTTTACACAAAACTATTTCAAAATAGTAAGCATGAAAAAGAGCTCTCCAAGCACATTTTTCTTTTCTATCTAATTCTTTACTTTCTTTTAAAACATTTTGTCATTTTGAAAGTCCACAGCTATTCATAGCTATAAACAGCTGTGTCACATATATTTGAATTATATTTAATATCCTTATGAAATGATATCTATCAGTTCCTATATATATAAACCAGGGATATGCCTTTTTGTTCTATAAAACTTGTCTGTGTTAAGTCTGAGATTTTGTTTTGCCTTGAGTTTAAATATCTGGAGTTTTCTGCTTGTTTGGTTGCCACAATCAACAGAGCCAGTGACAGAATACTTCATTTCTTAAATGACCATCCATAGAGCTTTAGAAGAAATCAAAGCTCCACATCATTAGTTTGTGATGTAATTAATTCATAAGACTGGAAACTGCATTTCATATTTTAAGATATAGACATTAAAAATACAACTAATTTTTTAAAATTTTAGTTTTAAAAGTTAACTGAGCCCATGTTTTGCTTCATTTATCTTTCTCAATAGTTTTGGGCATTCCGGAGGTACTTAATAAATACTTACTTTTTAATTTTAAAAGTTACTTTAAATAATTTAAAGATTAACCTTTTTAAGCCTCAGTCTACTCATCGATAAAATGGGATTGATACCTACCTCATAGGATTGCTGCAGGATTAAATTAGATAGTACTTTATACTGTGCCTGGCATGTGGTAACCACTCAAATGATGGTCACAATTATTTACATTTTGATCCTTGTAAACCTTGGTTAAGGGACATTTTTTTAATCAACATACCATAGAATTATAAGACTGTGTATTTTATATGTCCTTTCAAAAAATGAGGTTTTAGCTGAGTAACAAAACAAAAAAGACAGATTCAGAGATAAATTGGAAACTCTAAATGAACATAGTCAGCCAATAATGAGAAAGTGGTCTGATACAAACCAAGTAGCTTATGAAACAACGTCTTGCACTTTGGAGTTATTTTTAGTGGCCATACAGCCTAAAGTTGGTATTGAATGGTACTGAATTTGATATATACAGGTCAAATGTAAAATGTTGTTTAATGTGTATTTTCTCTCCACCAAGGATTTTCAGCAAGGCCCTGAATAAGTTACAAACCACTGACTTAAGACTGCTGCAGTCACAGAATCTAGTGTGTTCTTGTACTTACAAGCAGATTTTAAAGTAAATAGTTTAAAAGAAGCCCTCTAGAAGAGGGTTTCTTCCCTAATCTTCCTGTTATTGCAAGTGTATTCCGAGTCTTGTCTTTTTCTCTTTGAGTATATTCTTTTGCTTTCTCCTCAGAGGAGATTCAGAGCAGTTGGTCACAGTCACTCAGAATTTACCTCAGCTTTGCTGCTTTACTCCTTGAGCATTAAATAGTTGTTTATAGAATTTTCTCTGCCGTTGCCAATAATCCAGAATATGCATAGTATTTTCCTTTTACATGATGACATGGGAGGCTAAGGTCAGTGTTCTGTGATAACATGTATGATTAGACTTCTTAACAAACAGCAAGAAGATTCATGCTCTTTCAGATTAGGTAAAAGAAAAAAAGAAAGTGGTCATAGATGGTAGACAGTACAGTTTTCTTAGAACAGTATGGGTCAAAATAATCAAATTAAACTCGTAACAGATGAGATTAACAAGTCTGCAAGTTACCTGAAAGGATATATTGATTCCTAGGCTGAAAAGGAGGAAGAACTGGGTCAGAAAATTTACTGAAGTCTGTAATATCTAAAGATGATGTTTTGAAGAAAAATCTCATGAGTAGAAGGAAAGTGATCTGCAAGTAGTCTAGAAATGAATGGAAAGGGCTAGGTACAAGATTTTGTTAGGAATTGTCTAGAAATGATCAACATGTATAGACACAAAAACCTGATAATTCCAGAATTCTTGAACCCTTATTCTATGGGGATTCCATCTGGATTTCACCATACATTGCATGAACCATTTCAAGTGTGTTCACTGCACTTTGCTATAATTCCATGTTAACTGAAGAAACATTTTCTTACAAATCTGGAATCCCAGTGTAAAATAAAGTCGGACTCCATTTTTTGGTTTGTGACTGCTAACAACTTTTAAGCTTCATCTCTCCCACTTCCCCTTCTGCCCCACATCTGGGCAAACACGCACTAGAACCCACCCCCCACCCCCACCCTGTAACTACCATAAAAATCCCAAACCACACTCTTTTTACGACACACCTCTTGGTGTGTGTATGTGGGGTATCACCAGTCTCAATATCTAAACCAAATTTTGGAAGCGGATCCATTCAATCTCTATGAGTAACCACAACACGCAGTCACCATGTTACTGGAGAAAGGGTCCTTGGTATGTAGATACAATAAATTCAAAACCTAGGGAGAAAGCTACATCCAAAAGAAACTTAATAAGCTGGAATTACAGTTTATACATCAGTTTCTTTTGAGTTCACACACTGACAATCCATTCTACAGACCTTAACCAATTCTCGTGCATTGCCAAGACTGAATTTCAGAACATGAGGAGTTGAGGACTAGTCTTTGGGAATTTGATAACCCTCCAAAGGGCTACTAGATGACACCTTCTCTTTTTGCCTCTATCTATCACAGGGAAACACAATTTTATTCTTCTAAGAAATAATACTCTTAATTTGAACAGTTCTGCATCAGAGGCAGCAATCATATATGTCTACAGGGGGCAGCAGTTAACCTAAATGGAGCAGGCGAAAGAAAACAGATATGCTAACTTTGGTATTACAACCCAGAAGAGTTCGCTCTGGCTCTTTACCTTGTCATTAAAATACTCGACTTCATTTTAAAAGGCAAGATAAGTCCAGCTTTTGACCCTCTGCTATAAATGGTAAAGTTGAAAAGTTGTAGAGCTAGAAATATCAGAATTTTAGCTTCTTTATTAAATAAATAAATACTCTCTTGATATCTGCAATGTAGAAGATAGCTAATAGTCATGCATATAAATGGAAAAATATTACCAGTGAAAGTAGTAGGCCTTTGTTTTGATGCTCTCTTGCTTGCTATTTCCCTTTCATTTCTATTCATGTTAAACAGACCTTTATGCTTCATTAACTATTATGAAACTGATGCTCAACTGATGGGCCTCATTCCTTAAATAAATTAGGTATATATATTGCCATTGGCATTTCATGCACAGATCCAGTATTTCAGAGAGCCTTTTGAGCTGTTTGATGATATATAACAAATATTATTTGCTTAGAAATCTGTAAATTCAGAGATGGATTTTAAAGAATTCTGGGGTTTTGAAGTGAGGTTCAAATACCATATTGACCAGTTACTAACTGTGTGACTTGGAAAAGCTGATTAGCCTCATGTGTCACATGGAGAATCTTGTAAGGAGTAAATGAGATTGCATACATAAAAATCTGTTACGTGTGTCCAGTTCACAAAAATCTGTTACAGTGTCCAGTTCACAGAAGATGTTTAATAAATGCTAACCCCTTTCCTTTCCAAGTACATTTCCTAGGGTCCTTGGGGTTTTGTTACTGAGAAACCTCGCAGAGGCTTCATGAGCTTGAGAGTTGATACTTACTAGGAATATTGAAGTTTGCATATTCATAGAGGACAGTTTAATTGATTTAATTTGTGGAGCTACAATAGTTATAAAGGAATGGAGGGAGTTACTGTGGTATGTTAATTCACTGCTTTTTTAATTGGGTGCACTGGAAGTGAGAGAATAAATGATGGTAATTTACTCACAAAATGGCTACTACTGCGCTATAGCTTTCCTCTTCTCTTACTTTCTGGCAAACCACAGAAAATCTACGTGATAGAGGAAACCCAGCCCTAAACAAAGTCCTAATCAACCAACACAATCAGTCAGGCAATAAACTTGCTGATAAATGAGTCCACTATTTACTTTAGAGGAGTAGTCTCTATATGAGTTTGTTACCTAGCCTAGAAAAGCATTATTACAAACTAATCCCTCTGAAAGGGATTAAGCATTTTGCTTTGCCTTTTCCAAACAATTTTTAGTACAAGTTAATCTCTTTATAAGCCTAAAGCAAAGCCACTTAGAAACACCAAGTCAATGCAAAAGCCTGTTAATGCAATATTATGGTTGAACATGTAAATGTATCAAAGGTCAAGTTTCCCATAGCATATGCAAACAGTTCCCATAGCAATTGTAACTTGACCACTTAACACTTCAACATTAACACCGCAGAGTATCCACATCCAGAGAAAGCATTCCTGAAGTAAATCTAGGTCCTTCGGTCTTTTAAAAGTTTTGGCTGTTATGTTGCATTTAATTTGGTGGGCTTACTCTTATCACCATTTCAATAACATTACATTTAGGTTCTACTACTGAAAGGCCTTAAAAGTGGTCTCATTGTTTCAAAGGTGATGGCTGCAGCCACACTGTAATTTTGCAATTATTCATTTTAGACAATAGCATCATAAATGCATCCTTATACTTTTAAGGAGAACATTAGTGCTAAATTCTAATGGGTGAAATGGAAGGCTGTTGTCATCCCACTGTGGTGTAAATCATAACATCTAGGAGTGTTCACCACTTAGCAAATGAATTTCAAGTAGGTAAAGTCTGAAAATTAAAGGCAGTAAGCCAGGAGTTGGTAGACCCAAAGCTATGGATGAGGTTTTATGGAAACTACTAAAATAAAATAGCAACAGTATAAACATTGGGTAAAATTTGTTTTAAAAGCTGAGGTATAAATTTTTTTAATAATATACTTAACAGGAGAACTAAAAGGACAATAACTGTAGATTTATAGCCACTTAGACAAAAATTAGCACTTTCTGGACCTATCTTCTAATTCGAAGCTCAGTATAACAACTCAACTATATCTCAGACTCACATTGGGAGATTTCATGACAAGACTATATAGTCAAAATCAAGTGAATAATTCTGAACTCTCTAGAACAAGGATCATCAAATGATGGCCTATGGGCCAAATCTAGCTCTAGGTCTGTTTTTATAAATAAAGTTTTATTGGACCCCTGCCATGCCCATCCATTTTCATTGTCTGTGGCTGTTTTTGTTCCACAATGGCAGGCAGAGATGAATAGTTACGTTAGAGACTGTTGGTTTGCTAAAGCCTAAAATATTTACAGACTGGAACTTTACATAAAATTCAGCAAGAAAACCTAAACAAAAGCAGACATATATAAGCCCACTGCCTAGATTGTACAACTCTCTGTTTTGGTTGGGGAGAAATAGAAAAAAAAAAACACAAAACCATTTCTTTCATTCTGTTTTTAGGCCACAAAATTACTAAACCCAGCTAAAATGTGTCTAAATCATTCCCATAAACATTTTCAGAAAATAAGATTTGAATTACTCTTTTTCATAATTGAAATCACAAATAGGCTCAATGCATTTTAAAAATCTGTGTCTTGCTAGGTTTAAAGATCTAGAGTTCAACTGTCCTGTATTTGAAAGACAAATGTGAAAAATATGTTTGGTTTTTACTTCAGGATTTTTTTTTCTGATTGAAAGTCAAATATAGTAAAGATTTATGAAAAATAATTATACAATACCCCAAGCAAAATGTTTTTATTTAATAACCAAACCCTAGAGAAATGAGGAAGAATGGATAAAATAGTTATATTCAATACAGCCTGAAAGAATGCCAGAAGGAATTCAGTAACACACAAAATTAATCTTGCAAAAATCGGGTAAAAAATAAATAGCTATAGGAAATGTGGGAATACTTTACAGATGTTCCTACAAATAAAACAGTGGCAAACTACTATTTAAAGTCATAAGAAGAATTAAGTCATACAGAATTCTGACAAGAAAGGCTGAAAACTTGTGTTCAGGTGCTACCCTGTCTGAATAATGAAAGCCAAGTGTGGCAAAGGGTAAAGAGATGTCAATTTAGCTTCAAACCTAAAAAAGAGAATACTCAAGTTACTCATGAAGAAATCAATTTGCAACTGCTTAGAAGAGAAGAAGATACAAAATAATAATCAACATGGTTTCATCTTTCTGAAAAAAACAAAACATATGTAGTCAGACTAATCTCATTTCTATTGATGAAACAGTGACAGGAATAGTAGATTGAGTTGTATGAGGTCTTTCACTCAATTGACGCCTCTATGAGAAAGACAAACACAATCTAGAAAAACATACAGCATCTCTTAAAACTATATTGTCCAGTGTAAGAGCCCATTAGTCAATGTAGCTATTAAGCACTTGAAATATGGCTAGTGTGAATTGAGAAGTGCTGTAAGTATAAAATATATATACCAGATTTTGAAGACTTAGAAAGAACTAAAAGAAAAAGATTATAAAATATTTCATTAATAATTTTATATTGATTATACATTAAAATGATGATTTTGTATACATTGTGTTAAATAAAGCATATTATTAAAATTAATTTCACAAGTTTTAACTTTTAAAAGATTTTAAAATTACATGTAACTTGCATTTGTGACACACACTATATTTCTATTAGTACTGTCTGAGAATATAAACTGATGCTGAACATGGTAGATTATGGGAAATTCTCTCATCCTACTGACCATCAGTGTCTCCCTCTGTATAGTGAAGGGTTGGGAAAGCTGGGAGGTTATGCATGGGATGGGAATGCAGGAAATTTTTTTGTTGGGCAAATTTTATTTTAGCCTCCCAAGCTCTCATTCACTAATGCTACCAACCTCGGGTAAAGAGAATCAAAAAACACACTTCTCGTATTTTCAATACCCCTGGGCTGGGGTGGTACTATCACCCCGTGCTGAAAGCCAGTAGCCTAAGGGATTGCTAAATCCCCTCCAGTGCTGAAATTTTATGATTCTGCAGTGTGATTTTCTAAAATTCGCCTTGGCCTTGATTTTTTTGAAAATTACTTTTTAATAATATATTCATTTCATGTCTAATGACACAACACTTAAAGGCTGGATTACAAAAATCATTCGTGATGGTTTTCTTCACCATATTTAGTTAAGCCAAAACTAGTTGGCAGTATTTATGATAGCAGCCTGGCACACTTAGATACGTTCTTCTTTCCTCTTCCCATTATATCTTAGCAAATTCCTGAATATTGGCACCAGGATTCAGATGCGATGCAATCAAGGGGGGAATACATTTCTGAATATATGTATTTTGTGGTTTCTAAAGCCAAAAAAAGAAACTCAGAGAAGAAAAAAAAATGCAGTAATAATGCCTGTGAATTCAACAAGCATATAGATTGAGGCATAAATTGTCTGCATAGAAAGATAACTTTTCAAAGAATAGTCTAGAACAGGGTTTCTCCAATTTTCATACTTACACTCCAACCAGCAATATCAAAGAGCCTGGACCTCACCATGCTAGTAAAACAAAGCTGTCCCTTCTTTTCCCTAAGAAAAACTCATTTTACAGGTATATAATTTTAAAAATTAACACTTATTAAGAACATGAAATGTAGCAATATTAAGAATCAATTTTATCAAGAATTCTTTGTTATAATCTTTTTATTGATGTAATTGCTATAATAATCCTCATCCATTTAGACCACTACTTTTGAGGCCCATAATTGTACACTAACCACCAGATGGAAATCAGTAGTTTAATCTCCATGGAGCAGACCATGAATGTGTGTCTCACAGGAATGCCTATGATTGCATCTACAATTTTGGATGCAAGGTGTAAATTACTCATTGTTTCTGTATTGTCATATGGCTCCTTTACATCAGAAGTACTGATGAATGAAATTTCCCTTGGATAGTTCTTGACCATAAAGGAAATTTATCTTCTGGACAAAAGACATGGTTGGCTGAATATTTTAAGATTAAATTTCACTTGCTATTTTTTATTGAGATATATTCCCATGCCATATAATCACCCAAAACATACAATTGATGGCTCACAGTATCATCATGTTTGTGCAGTCATCACCACAACCAAATTTAGAACATTTTTGTTACTCCAAATAAATAAATAAATAAATAAATAAATAAATAAATAAAGCACACACAGACACATGCAAAAGAACATGAAACATCCCATAGCCCATATCCCAGCCCTATCATTTATTTATTTTTTGTTTTTATTTTCTTACTCATCGGCCTATACACTGGATAAAGGGAGGGTCAGTCACAAAGTTTTCACAATTGCATGGTCTCATCTTAAAAGCCATATAGTTATACACTCATCTTCAAGAATCAAGGCTACTGGATTTCAGTAAAACAGTTTCAGGTATTTCCTTCTAGTTAGTCTAATGCACTAGTAACTAAAAAGAAATACCTATATAAAGCATAAGAATAACCTCCAGAATGACCTCTCAACTCTATTTGAAATCTCTTACCCACTGAAAATTCATTTTGTTTCCTTTCTTTTCCCCCTTTTGATTAAAAATGCTTTCTCCACTCCATGATGCCAGGGCCAGGGTCATCACTGGGAATCATGTCCTACATTGCCAGGAAGATTTACACTCCTGAGAGTCACATCCCACATAGAGGGGAGGGTACTGAATCTATTTGCAGAGTTGTCTTAGAAAGAATGGCTACATCTGAGCAACAAAAGAGGTTCTCCGGGGGTGACTCTTAGGCATAATTATAAGTAGGCCTAGCTTCTCCTTTGCAGGAATACATTTGATAAGGGGAAGTTCCAAAATTAAGAACTTCGACTTATTAAATTGGGAGTCCCTAATACTTGTGAGAATATCAGGAATTCCCCAGGTGGGAAAGTTTAATATTTCCACATTTTCCCCAGTAATTGGGGTATTATATTAACCTGTCAAAATAACTGTACCGGGGTATTACTTTAACCCTATTCAAGGTTCCATGTAATTAAGTTGTTTTCATAAACTGACCATACAGGTTAAGTTAGCTTGTGTGCTACAGAAAATATATACTTTGTACCAAATAAACATCTCTTCCTTTTATCTCACATAGAAGATGAAGTTTTAAAATATAGTCAATATTATTCTTTATCCTCTAATCTGATTTACCTTAGTTCTAACCAGATAAGCTTCACATATAACTCTAATTGAAGTCTGGCCTATTTTTTATCTTCTTTAACAGTTGCTGTATGGGGTAATGCTGACTTTTCAGAGCTGCAAAACTAACTCTGAATCTCAGGTATGACACAGATACAAAAGTTCAGTGAACAACCAGATTATATACAAAGAGCTCAGCATCTCAGAATTTAGAAATAATGGTTAAAACTTAAGAATAGAGGTAGCTGCTGTGAGAGCTTACAATCTAGGAACCTTTACATAAAGTCTTATTGAAAATTCTGAACTCCTTAATCATCAATTGACCAATCTCTGCCCACATTCTATACCCTGATAACCTTTGCTCTCAAATTCAATTCTCAGAGTTTGCACATATTATAGTTAGTCTATATTAGTGAGGTCTTACAATATTTGTCTTTTCATTTCTGGCTTATTTCACCCAACATCATGTCTCAAGTTTCATTCACCTAGTTGTATGCCTCACAACTTTATTCCTTCTTGCAAGTGCTCAATATTCCATTGCAAATTGTGGATACTGCTGCCATAAACACTACTGTACAAATGACCATTTGTGACCCTGCTTTCAATTCTTCCAAGTATGTACTTAATAACAGGCTTGTAGGATCATATGGCAACCTTATATTTAGTCTCCTGTGGAACCACCACAGAGCCCTCCAGAGGGGCTGCACCATTTTACTTCCCTACCAACAGTGAAAAAGGTACTTCTCCCTCTCCACACTTTCTCCAGGATTTGTATCTCCCTATTTTTTAAACAGTTTTATTCATACATCTTGCAATTCAGCCTAAGTAAACACTGAATGGCCCCTGGTATAATCACATAATTATGCATTCACCAACAAAATGTATATGAGAATATTTCTATTTCTTCTACAAAGAAAGAAGAGGATAAAAAAAAAGTTAAAAAAATTAAAAGAAGAAACAATGCCACCACCAAGAATCCCAAACCTCCCTCTTATAGCCTCTTCTTTTTGACATTTAGCTTTGATACATTGCCTTTGTTACAATTAAGAGAAACATATTACAATGTTACTGTTAATGCTAGTACCTAGTTTGCATTGATTGTATTTTTTCCAAATATCCATCCCATTTTCAACATCTTGGAAAGTTGAAATTCATTTGTTCTCCCTCATGTAAAAACTTTCTTGTATTTGTCCCTCTAATCACCATCATTGTCCACTCTAGATTTTGCTAAGTTATACAGTCCCAGTTTTTATCCTCTATCTTTCCTTCTGGTGTCGTACATGCCCCTAGTCTTCCTCATTCAACCATAACAATACTCAGTTTTGTTCAGTGTTCTTACAATATTGTGCTCTCTTTTTATACTTACTAATAGTCTTTATATCTAAACTCTTCTCCAAACCTCTCTCTCCTGTCTTTTCCTATCTGCCTGTATTGTTCTTTTTAGTATTTCTTGTAGAGCAGGTTTCTTGTTCACAAACTCCCTCAGTGTCTGTTTGTATGAAAATGTTATAAGTTCCCCCTCATTTTGAAAGACAGATTTTCCACATATAGAATTCTTGGTTGGCAGTTTTTCCCTTTCAGTGTCTTAAATATATCATACCACTACCTTCTTGACACTGCGGTATCTGCTAGGAAATTCACACATAGTCTTATTGAGCTTCCCTTGTATGTGATGGATGGCTTTTCATTTGCTGGTTTCAGAATTCTCTTTGTCTTTGACATTTGATAATCTGATTGGTAAGTGTCTTGGAGTAGGTTACTTGGGTCTGTTCTGTTTGGGATGTGCTGTGCTTCTTGGCTGTGTAATTTTATGTCTTTCATAAGAATTGGAAAACTTTCAGTGGTTATTTCCTGAATATGTCCATTATTATTTCTGCTCCCTTTCCCTTCTCTTCTCCTTCAGAGACACCAATAACATGGATATTTGTGCACTTCATGTTGTCATTCAGTTCCTGGAGATACTGGTCATATTTTTTCACTCTTTACCCTATCTGTTCTTTAGTGTGTAGGATTTCAGATGTCCTGTCCTCTAGTTCACTAATCCTTTCTTTTGTCTCTTCAAATCTGCTGTTGTATGTCTGTGTTTTATATCTCTTCCATTATGCCTTTCATTCTCATAAGTTCTGCCATTTATTTTTTCAACCTTTCAAGTTCTTTATATCCTTCATCTCTTTTTCCATGTCTTCCTTCACCTCATTGATTTGATTTTTGATTTGATTTACAAGATTTGTTTGAACATCTTAATTAGTTGTTTCAACTCCTGTATCTCATCTGAGGGGTTAGTTTGTTCCCTTGACTGGGGCATATCTTCTTTCTTCCTGATATGATTCATGATTTTTTTTGCTGGTGTCTT
This sequence comes from Tamandua tetradactyla, assembly GCF_023851605.1. Lineage (NCBI taxonomy): Eukaryota > Metazoa > Chordata > Mammalia > Pilosa > Myrmecophagidae > Tamandua > Tamandua tetradactyla. Next base: position 92,490,517 of record NC_135333.1, on the reverse strand, counting down.
GGCATTTCATTTCTTTGATTAGTTTATTCTAGAGATCTTTTTCTTTCTTTCACTTAAGGTTTTCCTTGTTGGTTGGCTTTGTTCTCTGTTCTTTAACATTTAGTTCAATTTATTCTAGACCTCTAGCTTAGCTTCACTTGAACTGATCAGAATTGTTCAGTTCTTGTTTTTCTGAATCATGCCCTGCCAGGTAGATCTACCCCAATCAATTTTCCCAGAGAAGACAAGCCTGGGACTCAGAATAAGGGTGTATTCATTATTAAGATTCCCTGAGGATGAAACCCAGCAGGCTGCCAGGCTTTCCTGTGAGGCCTCTTGAATCTGTGCTTCTCCTTTGCTGTCCAGCAGGTAGTGCTTTCAGCCCCACAGCTCCCATGGAATAAGTGGTGCAGTGCCTTTAATTCTCAGCAGACTCTTTTGCTGCCAGGGATTTGGGTGAGACAGAGACTGAGGCAGACACGAGGCTTAAGCTGTTTCTGTTTTCCAGTCTCTGGGGTCTGAACTCTCTGAATGAGAGAGCCGTCACTTGTGTTCCCACCCCACCCCCCACCCCCACCCACATTTCTTGGGGAAGATACCCCTTTAGGGAATTATCTCCTTTACTTGACTAGTTACTTCATCTCTCAGACATACCTTAACTCTACCCTTGCCTGGGTCAGTGCTGAAACCTGAGAATGCCTGCAGCTTAAATTTAATAGACAGCTAAAAAGTAGGAAAAAAAGAAAAGAAAAAGAAATGGGGGGAAAAAGTCCTTTTCAGAGCCAGAGATCAGCCCCCTAGGTTTGCCAATCAAAACCCAGAGTTGGTACCTGGTTCTTTGTGCCCCATTTCTTGGGGCACAGTCCTTTTCCAGTATTCTTGACTCACACAACAAAAGCCTCTGTTTTTTGTTTGTTTGTTTGTTTGTTTTTGTTAGCCTGCCTCCACTTTGTTGGGGAGAAACTTCCAGGTTGTTTTTATGCTTGCTCCAGGTTTGTGTGTTCTAGGAGCTTCTATTCAGTAGTCTGAATTTGTTAATTGCATGATTGGAGCTTGGTTGAGCTATCTACCCTTGCCATTAACAGAGAAAGCTTCTTTTTCTTATGGGGAAATAACTCCAAAATAGCCTCCTTTGCCAGTGGGGGATGTGCGCTAGCCACCACAGCTTGGAAGATTTATAGTTCTGCGCTGTGATCTTGGTCCCTTCACTCACTCCGGACTAGTGTACGATGTGTGTTCAGTCATAGGAGACCCCCAGCAGTTGTTCCAGACAGTTCCTGGCTATTTACTAGCTGCTCTAGAAGATGGACTAAACCCCACACCTCCCTACACTGCCATCTTCTCAATTGCTATTTAATTATAAAGTTAATGACTACATGTCATCTTGCAGAAATCTTGGGTCATATCTTTAAAATGGGGAAAATAATACCTTCTAGAGCCCAGAGCAAATGCCCACTGGAGGTTTTGTCCAGCCCTCCTGCATTCTATAAATATGTGAATTTAATTAGAATTTAGCTACTGTGTCATTGTAATTTCATTTCAATGCTTTTTCAATATAGTCCTTATTTTTATCATTTTCAGATACCTTGTAACATCTCCATCTGTATGAGAAAAACTTACACTAGCTAGCCCTTCCTATACATAATCACAAAAAGTTCATTATATCCCAGTTTCAGCCTGGACAAATGCCACTAGGAGGGTTAATAGTTTCACTGGCTTAGTTTTCAGTGGCATCATCCCTGTATCCACATTTTTCTTTAGAAGCATTTGTACAATTCTAGTAATAGTCTAAACAGAAGCAAAGAGCCTTCTTAAAAATTCCCTGACCAAGATCCCAGTCACAGGCAGCTGTTTGTTAGCTGCTTTGTAAATTATTTGGGATGTAGGTAGCAGGTCTCCACCTGCATTACCATCTGGATCCAGCACAGTCAGAAGGGAGTAGAATTAGACTGATGAGATTTGGGTCAAGTGTCTTGATGTCAGTCTGAAATCATTTAACATCATCTCTAAATGACTTGACTTCACTAGTTGTTGTATCATCCATATACTTCCTCAGGCTTTTAACTTGCATTATTTTAAATTGGCTGCATTTCGTAAAACTCTTTGGATCTAATGAGAATTGCTATTGCTTCATTTTGTGAGATAAGAACTAGGTATAGGTCTGTCTTGCTTAACCCAGTTGATGATGGATAGGAGGGCATCATGCTAAATGAAATTCACTTTTAGTTTTTTAAATAATACTCTTTTAGCCTATACTTTCTAACTCCTGTAAGCTAAAATCACTTTTTAAAAAAATTATTTATTTTTTATTAGAGTTGTAGGTTTACAGAAAAATCGTGCCTTAAATATAGAGTTCCTACATATACCCCTCACACATGCAGTTTTCCCTATTATTCATACTTTGCAATAGTGTGGTACCTTTATTATAATAGAAGAGACAATATTATTATAATTATATATTAACTATAGTCCATAGTTTATATCAGGACTGCTCATGTTATATAGTCCTATGATGTTTTTTAAAATTTATTCTGCAAACATTTATATACCCTAAAATTTCTCTTTTAACCACATTCAATTATGTAATTCAGTAGTGTTACCTACATTCACCATGTTATGCTACCATCACCGCATCTATTACCAAAACTTCTGAGCACCCCAAACTGAAACTCTGTTTCAATTAAGCATTAACTCCTCATTCCCTACCTTCGTCCTGGCTCCTGCAACCTGTGTTCTAGTCTGTGACTTTATGGATTTGCTTATTCTAATTATTTCATATCAGTGGGATTATACAATATTTGTCCTGTTATATTTGTCTATTTCACTCAACATGATGTCTTCAAGGTTTACTCATGTTATCACATGTATCAGAACTTCATTTCTTTTTATGATTGAATAATTTCCATTGTATGTATCTATCACATTTTGTTTATTCTTCTGTTGATTGACACTTCAGTTGCTTCCTTCTTTTGATTGTGGTGAATAATCCTGTTATGAACATTGGTGTGCAAATATGTGCTTGAGTCCCTGCTTTCGGTTTTTTAGTGTATATAACAAGAAGTGGGATTGCTGGGTCCCACTTAAGTATAATTCTATACTTAAGTATAATTCTTAAGTATAGAATTAAGAATTTAATAACTAAGTGGTTCTGATCAGTACCATTTTACTGATCAGAAAATCAGTAAAATGATTTTTACTGATCCTGCACCATTTTACATTCCCACCAGCAATGAATATGTATTTCTATTTATCCACATCCTTTCCAAAACTTATTTTCATTTTTTTAAAATAGTAGTCACTCAAGTGGGTGTGAAGTGGCATCTCATTGTGGTTTTGCATTTAGCTAATGGCTAATGATATTGAGCATCTTTTCATGTGCTTTTTGGCTCAAGCCATTTTTTTTCCCAATTTTTTATACAAATGAATTCATTTGTATAAAATTTATTTTTTTGTCACTTTTCTATTTCATTGTCATGAACACAGAACAAAGAAGAATCAAAACAATCAGAAAAACAGCCTATGTGATTGCACACTGGATTAAAGGGCCTAGGCAAATGTAACATGTCTATAGTTTGTATATATTATATTCATAACACCTTTTCTTCTGCATTTGTTACAAGTCATTGTATATTTTAGAATTTTTGTTCAAATAGCATAATAATTATTAATACGAATGTGACAGTTTTAACTATAGTTCTTATTTCATTTTCCTCAAGATTGTCTTGAACCGCTTCATGTAAGGTTGATTTTAAATATAAATGAGGTTTGTTTTTTTTTGTCCTGAAAGAGATCCTTTTTTTCCAAGTTGCATAAAATAATACAAACTAAATTAAAATATACAAAATGCTGTTTGTTACTGGCAAATTACCTGTTTGGTTTTGCATTGTCATTCAAACTCAGCTGGAATTCTAATTATTGGTATATCATAGAGCTTCGGTGCAGGCCAGTGGTCCCAAAGACAGTGACCACATCACAAGTTTTGGTAAATTGGCTAAGAAAAACAAATAAGCATCTTGTTTTATAGGAATGATTACTTTTTGCAATAATTCAAAGGTAGATAGCTTTTTTCCTATAGGGAATTAAATAATATATTTAAATATAAAAGTTGTTAAGATTTTTTTCCCAAATTTTTAATATGAGAATAAAGCAATTTGAGGAGCTTAAAAATAAAATTTGCCAATGAGTTCTTTTAAATACTTAAGTAACAGGTCTAGCTTTATAAAACTAAAGGAGTACATTTATATTTTCTATCCTTTAAGTTTCCTAAATTGAAATGATCTCACTTTTATCCTTAATATTAAATTTTAGTGTTTTGTTTTCCAAGTTTTAGTCTAGCATTTTTATAAGATAATATTAAATTATTATTTACAATTTGAATTACAATTACTCTATATTAATTTCTAAGTTACATCTTTAGAAATGATCCTTTGCAGGACCTAGACATGCACTAAATAATATGCCTCAGAGGGCCCCATCCCTCTGTGAACACACCACTCTCCACACCCAGAAATGCGTTGACCAGGAGTATCATCTGTGTAATTTGATACTTGCCAACAGTAAAGGGCCCCTAAGTGCCTTCATAATATCAGGAACTTCATCAATTTCTGTCAACAGAGGAAAGGGTTCTCTAATTGCTTTCTCTCCTTTTATGGAACATGAAGCAAAGTTCAGCAACTCCCAATTGGTCTCTGGTTTCAATCAAGGATAAACTGTAAATCTGGGTTTATTCTTGACTGACACAGTATGAAGAGCTCACCTTTCCGGTACTTTCTGGAATCCTGAGTTAGAAACTATTTGTCTTTGATCTATGAGCATATACACAATTATCTTGACTGTATTTTTTCTTATTTTGTACCATTTCTTCACGAATTTCATACCAGTAACTGATAGTGAAGATTTTTTTTTTTTCAAAATTCCCATGAAGACCCTTAAAGTTCTTGTTTCCTACATGAGGTTTAGTAGTTAAGTGTTCTGACAACCTCTCCAGTCCTTGGTCAAAGCAGCAAATTATACAAACATATTGATCCAAAGCCAAGTTTCTTTATTAAGGTAAAATGCCAACAAAGAAAAAAGTGACTAATGTACCAAATTAAGTATGAGAATAATTCATGAGTTGTTTTCTGATTGTAGTATTTATGTGACAACTCTGTGGACAAATAATCTTTCAGAACAATAACTTAAAGCATGGAAAATAACAATAGCATGGTTAACTTCCCAGAGAAGCTCAATCATACGATGAAAAAAGTGAGACAGGGTGGCAGGGCAGAAGTAGCATAACAGAAGCATATAAAAATAAGGGTATGGTGGCTGTCCATATGCATTTGTTTGTTGGTAAAATGGGATGTTTGAGCAAATATATAATCATGAGAGGAATCAGACAGAAAAAAAGGGAGAGAATGAAGATAAGTGCAACTGAGGTTCTAGAGAAGCTCTGAGAATATAAAATTTGTAGTGAAGTTACCTGGACAGAGGAAGGTCACTTTATCCTCTACAAAAGGAGGAAAAGAGGTAAGGGTGGGTGAGAAGGTAGATGATAAATTTGTAGGTTGGAGATAGACCTTTGGTTAGTTCCCTGTTCTCTATGGAGTATGAGGCAAGATTATATTTTGTTAATTAAGGGGCTACAAGTAAAGGAAGAGACTTGAAAAGGGGTAAACACTTTTAATACTGGCTCTAAATAATAAAGAAAACAGACGAGAAGCCAACAAAGGTGGGTGGGGCTTTCCTTTTGGTGAGAAAGTAGAAGTCTGTATTAGCAACATGAAAAGATAGAAGCACAACACTCAAACTTACCTCACAGGAATGTTCTGGGGCTCATATAAAATAATGGATATGAAAGTCCTTCAAAGAGTGTAATATATAATTTAAATAGAGAGGATTATTAATACTATTGTGTATATATAAAATCATATTTTTAGACCCTATTAGTTTTCTATGTTATCAATATCACTTACTATTAACATTAGCAACTCTTTATAATAACTTATAGCTGTTTTTTTGTTGGTTTGTGTTTGTTTTTTCACATGGGCAGGCTCCGGAAATCAAACCTGGGTTTCAGGCATGGCAGGCAAGAATTCTGCCACTGAGCCACCATTGCACCACCCAAGCAATACCTTATAGTTTATAACAACAATTCTTAAAACATTTCATGTGCACATTTCAGAATTTTCTTATAACAACCCTGGGAAGTAAATAGGTATAGATGTTTTTATCCACAAATGAGGAAACTAAGGAACAGAAACATTTAGTGATTTGGTTAAGTCTACATATCTTTGATAGAGTGAAGATTTAAAGTTTGATAAAAGAAATTTAAGTCTTCTAACTCCTAATGAGAAAGCTTTTCACCAGCTGTATATTTACTTCTTGTTTTTCCTATATAGCAACATCTAGGACACTTTACCTGACAACATCAGGTTACACCTGATAACCCTCTGTTTTGTATGTTTTCATACACTGCATATTAGAACATTAGAACTCTAGGAGCTCAAAGGTACTGAATTTGCAAGAGACCCTATCATCAACAATTAATTTCCACTTCCAAGTTTCAAATGTTTACTATTGGTACAGTTATTTTCCAGACCGTGTCTTGGTAGTAAAGACAAACCAATGGTTTTATTCTTGAGAAGTTTCCTATGAAAAATGAACCTGGGGGCAGTGTGATGGTGGCTCAGTGGCAGAATTCTTGCCTGCCATGCAAGAGACCTGGGTTCGATTCCCGGTGCCTGCCCATGCCAAAAAAAAAAAGAACCTAGAATCATTTTCCATTGTATTTTCAGGAAAACATGGTACTACCTTTAATACAAACATGTCTATTATATCCAAAAAATGGGAGTGTTTCAATACTAAAGGCATTCTTTAGACTAGCTCTCAGAATATATTTTGAGCTGAAAGTCTCTCTCTTAACTGAAGTTATGCTTCAAAAATGACTTTATTTGGTGTTAACACTTTCCTAATGAGTATATTTTAAATTTTGTGTGTCACAGTTTCCTCACTTGTAAAATACATAATCCACAAAACTGATAGGATGTAGTTTCTTAAAGTGCCTAGGACAGTGTTTTGCATTTGTTCACTGTTCAGTAAATAGTAATGATGGTTTTAATCGACCATTATTTGTTATCCAGCATTTCATCGTTAAAGTATTTCCTTCCTTTGTGTGAAATGTGTCACCATGGTTATACCACTAGAGGAAATATGTATGAAGCCACATACTCCTAACTGAGGAGAAGTTCACAAACTAAGTACTTAAAAATTGAAGCAGAAAGGAAAGGTTTTCTTTATACAAGACGCAAAAATCTCAATGCAAAGAGAAAATGTTAAGTAAATCCATCTATATTGGTCATAAGAAGTTCAGTTCTTCAAAAAACGCTAAAGGGAAAATAAAAAGACAGGCCACAAGCCGGGACATATATTATGTCAACCCAGTAATGTGACTCATGATTAATTTATGTATGACACTGGGCAATAAAGTTTTGTAAGGAACCTCAACTAGTTCTGCCTTTACTCTGGAAAGGCACATTTTTAGGTTTCTCTTTGCTGTCCCTGAAACATTTCACTGCATCATGTTCGTGCACAATCGAATGCTCAATGTACAACACACTACTACTTGTCCTAAAGTCATGGAACTGGAACATGGCTCCCCAACACTCTCTGTCTCTCTACTGCCCAGCTCATGGCCTAGGCCTGGAGTTCCTTTCACTCTCCTTTAAGTTCTCCCCTCTCTGGGCCTCCTCCCAAGACCATTCTTAGATATCCCTTGTTCCTTTCCCCATCCCTGAATGCCAACAAAAGATTCTGTGGTGCCATGGTGGTGGCCGGTACCATACCAACATCACACTGTGAGGGAGAAGGGACCTGGGGCCCCCAATGCCTAGGGCCAGGCTGAGGGTGGGAGGAGAAATGAAAGGAAAGAGGAAACTAGCTTCAGCCCAGGCACTTTCACATTAAATTTCCTTTTGGAGTAGGAACCAATTTTGCCAAGGTGAAGGGACTGGAAACAAGCAAAACAGCAGTAGGTGCCAGCACTGAACTGTACCTTTTGTTGAACACCACTGTACCTTTAAAGAATAATTGCTTAATTAAGGCTTAGTGCCTGTCTGAACATAAGGATGGATAAGAGGTCTAAACAGACACACAATGCAATTACTAACTGTTCTTCCCAAATTAAACTTGGTGTAATAGATTTTGAACAAGCCAAACAGCCTTATTATAAGGGAAATACTTCTATGGCATTCTGTGTGTCAAGCACTGTCCTAAACACTTGATACACTGAGTTAATGTACTTCTCAGAACAACCCTTTAGAAAGTGCCTCTTACTAAGTCGAGACTAGGCTTACTAGGCCATATATAATCGCCAATAATCAAGCATTTTGACCTATAAATGGAAAATTTACATGATTCACACTGAATTTTGTCTGACTTTTATAGATACAGAGCAATTAAATAACTTGATAGTAAATAGCAGAACTGGACCCAGGCAATTGGGGTCCTGTTTTTATGGTTGTTATTAAGCATAGTTAATTAATAATTAGTTAATAATACTACTGAAGTATACTGTCTATCAGGCTGAATTAAAGTGATAGAAAAGATTTCTTTCAACTTAAAAACTGTATTCATGATTCTGTGCTCTATCGTTCCCAATCTCCTCACACCAAACCTGCAGCTCTTCTTGACTTGCCTATTTCTTTTGAAGTATTACAGCTTACCCAGTCACAAGGCTGGAAATCTCAGATTTGACTTCGATTTCTTCTTTTTATTTCCCTAGCACAAGAATCCAAATAAAGCTTAGTAAATCTATCTCAGCAGAAGGTGCAGAATCATAGGACATGAAAGCCGAAAGGGACTTGAGACATCATCTAGTCATTTTCCTAAAGCAGACATAGCCACTGAGTGGAATCAGGCCCAGAGTCTGTTTCCTGAATCCTGGTCAGTTCTCTTCTCTATCTAGCTCAGTTCTTACACTGGACTAATGCTATAGACACCCCTTTGCTTCTCTGAGCATCAGGACCAATTGTAACACTCTAACCCTTGCATTTGATAATAGTTTGACTCATTGAACACATACTCTGTGCCAATCACTGTTCTAAATGATTGACACGTATTAACTCATGAATCAGCACAATGCTATCTTAGTTACCATTATAATCCTCATTTTACAAAATGGGGAACTAGGGAACAGAGAGGATTGTCTCCCTTCGTACCCAAATGCAAAATTCTTTTGAATGTTGTTCCCCAAATATCTGGTTATAAATTTGTTACACTATTAACACAGTAATTTTTTTTATCCATCATCACTATATACAGACTTTAAATTTGTTTTACCTTTTGTTTTTTGAGTTTTGAGTATGAAAATGTTCCAGGAGGATGTATTCATTTATTTTGTTTTGCCTAACTTTTTGTACAAAACATTAGATTCCTGCAAATAGGTTGAATACATATTTTGACCCTAATACTGATGTGCACAAAAAAATTAGAAATAATATATGAAGTCCCTCAGGTAAGTTGGATATATGGAATTGATACCTGCTATGTACTATTCTATTTGGGGGAATATCTGTATAATTCTATGCTGAAAGAGCATTTGCTTTTGAGGGTCCTCGAACTTTCATAGTCACAATGGACTTCAGAAGTTATTGCAGTGAGACAGGATTTAAAATCATTTGCAGGAATCTACAAAAAGATTCTGAGTCAATAAGATATCTAGATAGAAAAAAATGCTTTTTTATTTCTAGCGTCATATAAAAAATCAATTCTAGATGTATAGTAGATCTTAGAGTGAAAAGCAAAACAAAGTTTTTAGAAGAGAATATCTTCTTGACCTTTAAGTAGGCAAAAGCACTACCCATAAAAGAAAAACTACTAATAAATTGAATTCTATTAAAATGAAGAACTTGAAAAAGGAGGCCAAGATGGCAGCTTAGCAATGTGCACAATTTAGTTTGTCCTCCAGAACAACTACTAAATAACCAGAAACAGTACAGAACAGCTCCCGGAGCCATGATAATGACCAGACACACAGCGTACCCCAGTCTGGACCAGCTGGACCGGCTGCGAGTCTTCAGAACAATGAGTTCCCCAAGCCCCGCGCAGTTCCCCAAGCCGCGGTGGCCGGTGGCCGGCGCCCCTCCCCCACAGGCGGCTTCCCGGAGGGAAAGGAAAGAGACTCTAAAAGTAGCAGGGACTGAGTCCAACCAAACACCAATTGTGGCATTAATAAACAAATTCTGACTACTAAAAATAGGCCCCCAGCTCAGGCGAAACTGGTCAAGGTGGAGGTCACCTATTGGGCTAACCAAAAAAGAGGAAAGGAGACAAAACAGAGGCTTTTGTGGCTGTTTTACAGAGGCTTGGCTGCCTCTGATTCAGCGGGATTACACAGGCTGCAACTGCCCCAGGCATATGCAGAAACAGGCTGCTTTCAGGGCTGTCTCCCACCTGAACCGTCCCCAGGGGAGGGGTGAATCGCAACTCAGGTGGAATCCCTCTCTCAAGGAATTCAGACCCCAGGGCTTGGCAGTTTGAAGCCATTACAACCAGCCTACAACCTCTCCTCTGTCTCCACCATGCCCCCAGCAGGGAGAGCCTTCCAAAGTTAAAGGAGCCACAACATCTTTTGCTGGTGGGACCCACAGATAGACAAGCACCACATACTGGGCAGGATGAGAAAAACAGAGCCCAGAGACTTCACAGGAAAGTCTTTCAACCTGCTGGGTCTCACCCTCAGGGAAAACTGACGCAGGTGACTCCTTCCTCCCGAAAAGAGGCCAGTTTAGTCCGGGAAAACCCGGCTGGAGTCTGTAATACCTATGTAGACCCTCCTAAGTGTGGGGAGGGAAAAGGCACCTTATAAAGCAGGACAAGAAACAAGAAAACAAGAACTGAAAAATTACCCTCTGTTAAACAAAACTTAAGCTAGAGGCCCAGAAAAAGCTGAACTGAAGGTCAAAGAACAGATAGACAACAAACTCATCTAGCAAGAAAACCCTAGGTAAGATAAGTGAAAGCAATCTCCAGAATAAACTAATTAAGGTAATTAAATGTCCAGACGCCAGCAAAAAATAACAAATCACACCAGGAAAATTGAAGATATGGCCCAGTCAAAGGAACAAACCAATAGTTCAAATGAGATACAGGAGCTGAAACAACTAATTCTGAATATACAAACAGAAATGGAAAACCTCATCAAAAAACAAATCAATGAATTGAGGGAGGACATGAAGAAGGCAAGGAATGAACAAAAAGAAGAAATGGAAAGTCTGAAAAAACAAATCACAGAACTTATGAGAATGAAAGATACAGTAGAAGAGATGAAAAAAACAATGGAAACCTACAATGGTAGATTTCAAGAGACAGAGGTTAGAATTAGTGAACTGGAGGATGTAACATCTGAAATCCAAAAAGAAACAGAAACTATAGGGAAAAGAATGGAAAAATTTGAGCAGGGGCTCAGGGAATTGAATGATAATATGAAGCGCACAAATATACGTGTTGTGGGTGTCCCAGAAGGAGAAGAGAAGGGAAAAGGAGGAGAAAAACTAATGGAAGAAATTATCACTGAAAATTTCCCAACTCTTATGAAAGACCTAAAATTACAGATCCAAGAAGTGCAGTGCACCCCAAAGAGAATAGATCCAAATAGGCATTCTCCAAGACACTTACTAGTTAGAATGTCAGACGTCAAAGAGAAAGAGAGGATCTTGAAAGCAGCAAGAGAAAAGCAATCCATCACATACAAGGGAAACCCAATAAGACTATGTGTAGATTTCTCAGCAGAAACCATGGAGGCAAGAAGACAGTGGGATGATATATTTAAATTACTAAAAGAGAAAAACTGCCAACCAAGGATTCTATATCCAGCAAAATTGTCCTTAAAAAATGAGGGAGAAATTAAAACATTTTCAGACAAAAAGTCACTGAGAGAATTTGTGACCAAGAGACCTGCAAGAAATACTAAAGGGAGCACTAGAGACAGATACAAAAAGACAGAAGAGAGAGGTGTGGAGAAGAGTGTAGAAAGAAGGGAAATTTAGATATGACATATAAAATACAAAAGGCAAAATGGTAGAGGAAAGTACTATACAAACAGTAATAACACTAAATGTTAATGGATTGAACTCCCCAATCAAAAGACATAGACTGGCAGAATGGATTAAAAAACAGGATCCTTCTATATGCTGTCTACAGGAAACACATCTTAGACCCAAAGATAAACATAGGTTGAAAGTGAAAGGTTGGGAAAAGATATTTCATGCAAATAAAATGAAGAACTTGTATTAATCAAAAGACACTATTAAGAAAGTGAAAAGGTAAACCACAAATTGAGAGAAAACATTCATAATACATCTACCCAATACGGAACTTATATCTAAAATAAAGAATGTCTAGAAATCATTATGAAAAAAGAGAGCCACTCCCAAAAGACAAATGGGCAAAGACTTGGGTACTTCACAAAAGAAGATATTCAAATGGCTAATAAGTACATAAAAATGTGCCCGTTTTACTTTTTTAATCATCAGAGAAATGCAGGGGAATAAAAAACCCCACTATGCCATACAATTTTTGTCCAACAAAAGAGTGAAAGTGAAAAAGACAGAAAATAGGAAGTGTTGGCAAGGATGTGAAACATCAAGGACTCTTGATTACTACCAGTGGGAGTTTAAATTGTACAATCACTTTGGAAAACTGGCAGATTTATTAAATCTCTCTATATAAAGCAATTTCACTCCTGGGAATACACAACAGAAAAATGTACATAAATACACCAAAAGACAATCATAATAATGTTAGAAGTATTGTTGGAAGTGAGGATACTAGTTACCTTTGGGGGTAATGGGTAACAACTGGACAAGAGCATCAAATGAGCTCCTGAGGTGCCATTAATATTTTGATTTTGGTCTGGAACCTGGGATCAGAGAGCTGCTTCGGTATGTTCACCTTATTGCATTTAATGATGTATCAGTTTTCCACATGTACATGGTATATTAATCACATGGAGAAGAAACTCTTGGTGAAGGGAATAGTCATTACTTATGTTCAGTATTAATCCATACACAAAATGCATATAGGACTTTTTTTGGGAGGTGTGGTGTCTTGAGCTATTTACCCCAGAAAAACATGTTCTTAAATTTAATCATTCCTGTGGGTACGGACCCCTTATAAATAAGATTTCTTCAAGGGGCTACATCATTTAAGGTGCGGCCCAAATGAATCAGACTGAGCTTTAATCTGGATTACAGGAGTCCTTTAAATGCAGAATGAACTTCAGAGAGAAAAAAAAAAATAGCCACTGAAGCCAGAACTGAAAGTCAACCCAGAAGAGAAGGGAGAAGAAGCTACCTTGTACGTTGCCATTTGCCAGAAAAGCCCAGGACCAAAGATGCTGGCAGTCTTATCACAGAAAGCCAGTCTTCAGGAAGAAAGCATCGCCTAGATGATGACTTGATTAGAACGTCTCTCCTCAAAACCATGCACAAATCAATTATTCACAGTTTAAGCCAACCCATTACATGGTGCCTGCTTTAGTAAAACGGGGTAACATAGAAAGTGGTTGTAGAGATAATTTCACCATATCCCTATTGTAAGGAGGAGTCAAGTGTAATATCCTGAGAAAACTGTATGGTCCAGTAACCAGTCTAAGGACCCCTGGCCTGACAGCAGCAAGGGGAGGTAATGGGAAAGTCTCCTCTGTGTCAGATACACCCTCTCCCCACATGCTACCTCAGTTATCAACTCTCACATTTGGCAAGGCTGCTCTAGGGGTTAGGGAGCAATGAAAGTTTTGATACAGGAGAATGGCATGATTCTTTTTCTCTTTTGGAACAATGTCCTGCTCTGAATCATGTGATACACTGAAGATGGAACATGAAAACCTGAGAATCCGAAACAGCTCTATGGTCCTTGTGAGAATCCTTAGAAGGGAACTTTCCTGACCTAGCAGAGGTCAGGTGTTGGAGCACTTCAAAGATACAAAGTGTTCCACTAATTGGTCCTAAAGCAGTGGTTTTGTCTTCTTTTGGTTGTGCTCTCTTGGGGAATTCATTGAAAGCTGTAAGTCTTCTCATCAGACAAATGCCCATACTCATCCAGATTTAAGACTGTAGTTAAATATTTCTAAAGCAGAGGATTTTTTTTTTTTTAGTCTCACCTCCAGAAATAAAGATGTGGGGCTGAAGATAATGGGTGAGGCATCTATTAATAATCTCAAAGGAAGTCAGCATCCAACTACTGGTTCTGTACCAGGACTAAAGGCCTAAATGTCATTCTGAAAACTTCATAACTTTCTCATATTGGTTACTTTTTGGTTCCTCTATCTATTTTTTTCCACAATAATTAGAATTTAATTATTCAAAATTCAAAGAGAATGTGTGTCTGTCATTAGGTGTAGAAAGGAAAGGGAAGCCTGAGGCTGCAATCCATTCCATAGCCAGGTTTGGCAGGACAGACTGAGAGGAGAACAGATTAATCCCAGGATTTGTGTTGAATTAAGATAACATAGTTTTCTTGGGAGGAGTTATCATTATCTTCACTGATTAGGAGTGAAGATAATGATATTATCTTAATATCAGTGATTGAAGCTGTGTAGGAGGGGGAAGAAAGGGAACTGAAGATATATGTGTGCTTCATATATTTATATCGAAGACCTCTACTACAAGATTTCACAAACTCCCAAATTGTGACTCGTCAAATATTGCTCAAAGAGGACGGGACATTAAGGCTTAAGGGCAGATACTTTATAACGTGTTCACTATTATTTACAAAGCTTAATACCCTATCACTTGGTAGGCACACAGTCAATAGAATGAATGAATGCCCGTGTGATTTGCAGTCATACGATCTAGATTCTAATCTAGATTCAGCAAAAAAATAGCTGTGTGCAAGTCACTACATCTTTTTGGGGCTATTTTTTTTCCTGTAAAATTAGGGACAACTATAGAGAAGATACTTGAATATCTAAGATTTAGAAAGTGTATTAGGAAAGGCAGATTTATTTGTGGTCACCACAATGTATAATAAACAAGTAAACAAGATGGTGTGATATATGCCAGCACGTGGTATGCCTAAGACTGCAGGGATGTCTAATTTAAGAAAGTCTTGCTCTGTCCTAAAAGAAACTGAAACCTAAATTTACTTGAAACTGCCATCCTGTGATCAGCAATGCACTGAGCAGCACTTGTATAACCACTGCCTGGGGCAGAACTGGACCAAAATAGTAGGAGGAAAAGGAAGAACAATGTCACAATTTTATTAAGGAGTGAGTTTTGACAGGTGCAAGTTGCTGATAAAGATACTGCTCATTTGGAAGAGGGAAATTAGCTCTTTCAAGCCATCCAAGAGCTCTATGGCTTGAGAACAGTTTGGTAAGTGAAAATTAATGCTCTGAAAACCCTTACCAAAAAGAGCAAGTGTCTGTCTTTTACATCATAATTATATCGTGCAGTCTGATGTCAACAAAATACAGGTGGAAAAAATTCAATTCAAATGAGACAACAGTTATTGCCTAATAAAATACATAAACTGGCATGAAGTTCATTTAATACATGTATCAGAGTATCTCATTTACATGTATATTCAATGTGAAATTAAGTGGATAGTTTCTCCTAAATTTTAGACAAAAGTTTCCATGTTGTTTTAAATGAAAACTATCTATCTTTAAGGTGTTTTATTTCTGGATACAACTATGTTACTAGTTTCCAAATACTCTTTAATATCAAATGTCTTTTCTTGAAAATGATAGGCCGACATTTTTAATGCATGCACACACCCTGAATTGTACACACCCATTCTTTTATTCAATTTATCAAAAATTTCTAGGCACGTTCTTGACAACATGGGGCAATTGGTGAATGCTGGGGATTAAATACTCTCCCCACAAAAGGCAACTTGAGGTCTTGTGGGTGTGGACCCATTGTAAATAGAATCTCTTGAAAGATGTTACTTCAGATCAATTGTGGCCTAACTGAATTAGGTTGGGTAACCAGATGACTAGAGTCCTTTATAAGAAGGATGAAATTCAGAAAGAGAGAGAAGTCACAGCAGAAGCAAGAAGCTAGAATTCAGTGGAACAGAAGAGAAAGGAAAAGAGGCTCCCATGTGTATTGCCCTGTGACAGAAAAGCCAAGGCACCCTAAGGATCGCTGGCCAGCAGGAAAATACCAACCCTGGGGGGAAGCATGCTTTTTTGCCTCTGAAACAGTGAGCTAGTAAGTTCATGTTGCTAAACAAACCCATTATATGGTATTTGTTTTAGCAGCTGAGTGCATATCTAACTCTACTTGAAGGGCTTAAAGTGTTTTCAAATCTCTTGACATTAAACACACAATTTAATGATCTTCCTAATTCCCAACTCTTCTGCTTTTAAGGATACCTGGGGATTGTGCTGCCTTTTGTAGAATGTGTCCTCTCAATGACCTGTGACAAACAGCACACAATTTTCTAAAATGACTAAAATATAGGACGTTTTCACAATGACTTTTTCTCATTTCTTGACTCAGAAAATATTTTTCCTGTCTCTCGTGTCATCTTATTATACACCAGGGAATGTTACTGATCCAGTAATTCCCCAACTGATGGAAAGACAGGTAAGGGGTGGAAAAGGCCATATTTTAGCCTTTTCTACACAGCTGCACAGGGAAGAGTTTTTACTTTCCCTTCCTCATTTGGGGCTCTCTCTGGAGAAGCCTGAGAAGTTAAAATGCCTTAAAAACAAGAAAATCATATGTTTAAAAGCCATAGTGGCACATATTGTCTATTGCAGCTTGAAAATGGCTTTTGCTGGTCTAAGGAGTCTATGATTGTGAAACTACTTAGGACTTTAAAAATGAACCATAACTAAAATAATAAATAAATGATATTCTTAGTGTCTGGTAATTACAATATAGATTAATTTTCATTTACTATGTACTTACTTGTATTGTTGATGACATAAGGATTATATTATATATATAATTTATATATATAAAGATTATATATATAAAAGATTATATGTATATAAAATGTTCTTTGATATGGATGTTGAACAAAGTGGGAATACATCTATTGAATGAAGATCTCACATGCAACCAATTCTCTTTTAAAAGCTAGGTCTCTATGTTATAGTCATGGAAATTCTCCTGATCAACATGACTGGCAATGAGTCTGGTATTCCACACTGCATGATCCCACAGAACACCCTGAACTGAAAAGATTTCATGGGAGCAGTGGTAGCGCTAAGTCTCAAGAATCTTGCTTTCTGATTCTAGATCCCCACGTAAGTATGTGGACCAGTCATTTCCAAATTTTGCACCTATCCTGTGCTGGCTATGTATGAAGGACCTGGGGTTCCTCACCCCAAAGAACAGGATTCAGCAGGAGGGTGGGGTGGGGATAGAGAAATGTGTCTTTCTGACATCCAAAGTTAAGACTGTTATTCCTAAGCCATCACTCCTCCCAAATAAGGGTTCATTAATTAAAAAAAAAAATAGATTTGCCTCATCATCAAAATCAGAGGTGACTGCTCTCAGGAGATCCTTTCTCAAAGACAGTACATTTCAACAGCTAAGTAATATCAGGGTTGATTATGCCCTCTACTTTTGGAGCTGTAGTTATGGCTTTTAAGTGGCCATCCTTTATACATAAGTTCAAACGTTTGAATAACTTACAAAGGCTTTCATCACCTTCAAGACCATTTACTTCTCCTCACATATCTAACATTAGCTACACTAGACAGTGACAATAAATGGCAGTGACAGGACTCCAAGGTCAATCAAGTTTGAGGAGCTTCAAGGAGGTCAATTATTGGTATTTCTACTCCATAAAATATAAAGCAAATAAAAATAAATCAGTTAAGATTACCTATGGATGATGAGTTTAATAGGCTAGAGCTAGGGTTGGCAAATATATTCTATAAAGGATGATTGTAGGGACAGATCAGGAATAGTCAGCTTTGTGGGTCACAATTACTGAACTTGATTTAAGCACTAGAGCAGCCATAGATAACATGTGAAGGTGTGAGCATGGCTCTAGTACAATAACATATTTATGGACACTGAAATTTGAATTTCACATAATTTTCACATGCCACAGAATATCATTATTTTCATTTTTTTCCAACTATTTAAAAATATAAGAACCATTTTAGCTCATGGGATGTATAAAAACAGGCAGGGGCCTTCAGACTGTAGTTTGCTGATCCTAGAACTAGAGCACCAAGTGGATGAATCCGTGGCAAGGGTCTGTAGTTGTCATGAGCTGTTTCGTCTGTTCTGCTCTGTTGGGTTCTTAAGTCATAGATTGCTTAAGACAGAAATGCATGGGTGTGCTGGTTTGAAAATATTATGTACCCCAGAAAAGCCAAGTTGTAACCCTGATTCAATCTTGTGGAGGCAGCCATTTCTTTTAATCCCAATTCAGTACTGTAGGTTGGAAACTTTAGATTGTCTCCATGGAGATGTGATACACCCAACTGTGAGTTTGAGCTTTTGATTAGATGGGAGATGTAACTCCACCCATTCAAGGTGGGTCTTGATTAGTTTACTGGAATCCTTTAAAAGAGGAAACATTTTGGAGAAAGTCAGAAATGACAGAAGCCTCGGGCTGACAGAAAGAGCAGATTTAGATGCTTACAGAACAGCTGCTTCAGAGAACAGAGACAAAGATGTTTGGAGATGCCTGGAGCCCAGCAGACATCATCATGAGATGTTAAGCAAGCCAGAACCTGGAGAGAGCCAAGGGAGCCAAGAGATGAAAGCCAGCCCTGGAGAAGCAAAATGAGGAACCCCCAGAGGAACAGAGGATGAAAACAATGGAGCCCATGAGCAGGAGACCAGCAGATGTCAGCCATGTGATTTCCCAATAGGCAGAGGTGTTCCTGACCCATCAGCCTTTCTTGAGTGAAATTAACCTCTTGTTGGTACCTTAATTTGGATACTTTCACTTCCTTAGAACTATAAACTTGTAACTTATTAAATTTCCCTTTTTACAAGCTGCTCCAGTTTTGGTATACTGCATTCTGGAAGCTTCCAAACTAATACAATGGGGAATCAGAAAAGAGGGTGTAGGAGTCACTGCCAAATCATTGTTTCTACAGATGCACTATGTTTTCATATTGCCCTGCCCTGTGAGGGATGTATCACAAACCTCAGATAAGGCCCCAAGCTACCCTGGAACACAAGAGGACCTAGAAAGTCTTCCCCACCATTCACGTTTCAGTTCCATGTGAGTACATACTTGACAAAATGTACCTCAGCAATGTCCTGCATAGCCTTGCCAGGAAAGGAGAAATAAATAGACTGCAAATCCTACTTGTGAATATCTCAGTATCTCTTTTCCACACAGAATTGTTTTCATCATCTACTTAAAGTCTTAACAAAGTCAATTCCATTTTCCTGCTTTCCCCTAAGTAGCATGAAAGGCGAAAGACGCTTATGGTTAATAGAGAGCTGTGGATGTTAAAAGGTTTTAATCTATTAATTTAGGGCAGTATTTCCCAAAGCGCCTTACGCTGAATGCTGACTCTTAGATGTTCCACTGAAAAAACATTTCAAGGTTAAATAAGTTTGAGATGTGGCATAAAATATCTGTCCTTTCTTGAGGATTCATAATATACATTGGTATATTAAAGGCTCTGAGGACTCTCACAATAAAACTGCTTAACTGGGTTAAATCAAATGTTTCTCAGAGTAAGATGGTCAGGGAAGCTTTTATTTCCTTCACTAAATGTTGTTAGTATCCCAAGTAACTAAATGATCCACAGAATACATTTTAAGAAACACTGCGGCAGCAAGGTGGAAGAATGAAACATTTTAAGCTGGGAAGTGACTTTTGTTTTTGAACAATCACCATGGTGAGGATTAGACCTTTCTACCCTAGTTTTAATCCTTTTAGGAAATAAGACCATATTCCATTCATGTGTAAAAACTGGAAAAATAATTCAAACATTACAAGAAAGTACGTGAAAAGCAAGTTCTCCTCCCTCCTTTCTTTCATCCTTCTCCCAACAGCCTGATCCATTTTCCAGGGGTACCAACCAGGGTTATCAGTTTTGTTTTTAGCTTTCAGTTCTTCTTGTGGCAACTCCAAATCATGCATGTGAGCCTATGGGTCTGGATTATAAACTTCCAGAAGTATCTACTTAAGAGATTCATTCCCATATTCCCTCTGCTTCACCTAGCCACACACACCACCGCCCACCCCGCCATATTCAATCTATCGCCAATTCTATTTTCAAAATACATCTCACTTCTGTCCACTTCTCTTCATCTTCCCTGCTAATACTCTCACCTACACTCTCTCCTGTCTTCCTACATCCAATCCTTCCCTCCCTCTATTGTAGCCATAAAGACTTACTTAAAATATAAATTAGGACAGTTTCTGACTTAAAAGCCCTTAGTGGATTTATACTAAAAATTGAAAGTCCTTATCAAGTCCTGTGAGGTTTTGCATGATCAGGTTCTGGCTACTCCTCTACATTCTTACGGAGCTGTCAGCTCTTACCTCACTAAATTCCAGTTGCAGGCGCCGTCTTTGTGTTTCTTGAACATTTCCAGCTTTTCCTTTCCTTACAGCATTTGCTATTTCCTCTGCTCAGATTGCTTTTCCCTCCATTTTTTTTTTGTTGTTGTTGTTGAATTATTCCCTATGTTTCTTTCAAATCTCAATTTAAAGCAGGCTTTAAATTGAGCCTCTTTCTTTGTCAGAGAGGCTTTCCTGATTCCTCTGTTACTTTTTCTCATAGCTCCCCATTCTTCTCCATACTACTTCCCACAATGTTATATATTTTTATTTGTGCTTATTTTTTTATGGCTGTAACTTCCAAAAGGATAGGGAACATGCTTGCTTAGGTAACCACTAAGTGCTGAAAAATTGGCATGGGTTCTCATCATATAATGGGTTTAATAATTATTTATTACATGAGTGAAGCTAGTGGGAAGTACTCCTATGGTTCAATTTCCTGCCTTCTCCTAACATGAAGCTTTATCTGCATCCAGAGTTCCATTTTTGTACAGTTTATCGCCAAGAACTCTCATTCATTCATCTTTATGAGGAGCAGCACTCTAAGGGCCATCTCATATACTGATGATTTTAGGCTACTCTAACCATTTCAGCATATTCTCTTATTGGGAACTCATCACACTTATTTTCTCCACCATTCATTTTTGGCCTTTTTAATTTCCCTGGCTGCTGAAGCAAATACCATGTAATGGGTTGGCTTAAACAGTGGAGATTTTTAAAAGTTATCGTTTCTCAAATCAAGGCATCATCAAGTTGATACTTTCTTCCTAATGACTGGTATTCTGGGGTTGGCTACCAGTGTTCCTTGGTCCTGGGTTCTTGTGTCACACAGCAATGAACATGGTGGCCTCTCCAAGCCTCTACCTTCTCTTCTGGGCTCCGTTGATAGCTTCTGGCTGTTCCCTTTGGTGCTTTCTCTATTTGAATTTTAGTCTACTATTAGAGGACTCCAGAAATAGGATTAAGACCTATCCTTATTGAGGTGGGCCACACTTTAACTGAAGTAACCTCATGAAAAAGTCCTACTTACAAAACAACTCACACCCACAGGAATGGATTAAGTTTAAGAACATGTTTTCCAGAGGTACATACAGTGGTTTGTATTGCCTTGTAACAACTTGTCTATTTTAACAAACACCTTACAGTTACATCTTTTGACTTCTGCAATGCTGTCATAAATGTATCTAGTCTAGGACCTGGTACTTTGTATCCTTAAGCACACAGAATGCCTCTGCACTGAGGAGTTGCATGAAAGAGTCTCCACCCATCCTTGAGTCTCCCCACTTTTTAAGACCTTGATAAGGAAGTATGTCTCATTTCCTTTCACTCTACTTTCATCAAGTTTTCTGAGTTAGGTGAGGATGGGAAGCTAGGATCAAGATAAGTTCTGGGGTCAGAGAGAGAAAGGAGAGTATAAGGACAAAAGATTTGCCCAAATTTCCTTAGTTCCTCGTTACCAGCCACCAATGTCACAGGAGGTAAAGAAAACTTGATACAGATAGTATGCACATTATTATTATTTTTTTGCATAGGCAGGCACTAGGAATCGAACCCAGGTCTCCAGCATGGCAGGCAAAGAACTCAGCCTGCTGAGCCACCGTGACCCACAGTATGTGTATTTTATATTGATTATATCCTAGAATATTTAAAAGAGGGACTTGATCAAGACAGTGGAAATAGGGAGTTTTGAAAATTAAAGATTACCTTCTCAAAATCATTTTCAGGTTATCATTGTTCGATTGTTGGAGTAATTAGACCCAAACACCAACTTAATTCAGGAGTATCTTTGGGATCCAAGAAGTTATTCTATATTTTTAGGTTCCATTCAAATCTTGTCTAAATGATGACTTTTAAGGAACATTCAAAATCCTCAATACCTTAGTTTACTTTTACTTTATTTTTTTAACCAAAATAATGTGACAAGGTCAGGAAAACTGGGAGGTGCACAGGTTTGTCTTTCATAGTCCATAACTTTTATCAGATTCTCAAAGTAGTCTGTTAAAATAAAGGAATCAGCATGGCTTTTCAAGAGGAATAAATGTTCTCACAGGGCCCACAATGTCAGAACAGATTAGCAGAGCCAAGAATGCAGGTGGTCACTATGCTTGATTCCCCTTGGGATGGTATTTGTGAAGAAGTTTTCACAAGTGTCTCTCTGTGCATATGCATTAATGCAAAAACATGAGGAATTGTTAAGCAGCCCAGATGTTGCAAAAAATGCACTCAAGAGTACATCTTCAGCAGATAGAAAAGCAGATGATGAAATGTCAGGAGGACTATACATTGTGTAAGCTTGAATATTTCTTTAATTTCTCCAGTGGTGGTATGACTTAAAAACTCATGGTGACAAATCTGTTTTTTAGATACATATAACCAATGGCTAGGAATTAGAGTAAGATAGGAATTAATTAGTAAAGCAGGTGGAGAAGATGCCCTTAAAAATACGAAGAGTAACTATAAAGAATACAGATGAAATATTGCAAATTGAGTCTGGCTAGTAAAAAGCTGTTGGCCATCCACTAGAAATCTCACACATAACTAGCCCTAAATGTAAATTTTGACAAAAAATCTGTGTTTGCAGTTTAAGTGGGTGCCTTAAAATTTTATTTAGTCCCAATGCCCTGCTTTATAACATTTACACTAAATAGCCCCTCAGCCAAATTTCCAAACCATATAAATGGAGATAGAGAGATGGGTAATTGAAACCGCAGGGTAATTCTCAAATTTCCATTTGCACAGAAGTGTCAGACTTCTCTTCATACAGTCTCTAACAAGCAGAAAAAATACAATTCATTTAAATTTTACTGGTCACCTAGCTGTTCCAGACAATTGAAACAATTCGAAGCTTGTTCTTACTCAGGCACAAGGGGAACTCTTCTACTATGATTAAATCAGCCGCCAAAGATCCAGCGAGAGCCTTGGTGGCTCGTGCCAGGTAACTTATCCATCAAAGGTGTTTATAATTCTACCCACCCTGAAAAGTGAAAAAGTTCGAATTTGGCAGATGGGACACATTCCTGTGATCTCTAGGAAAAGGTAGATCATTAATTGTTTAAATTGTCTGGAATTGCTGTGTGGATGATCTTACTCCCTGGGTGTGACAGGCCTTCCGGTAAACCATCTACTCGAGGTAGTAGTCTGGTACCTTTTCCCTTCCACTCTCCAAAAAGCCCAGGCCACACGGTGAAGTAAAAAACTTGTAAGGGGCAGGACCCGCCCTTGCTGCCCCAGCGCATTTCAGCCTCCTCCTGGCCAGCTTCGCCAGGCCTGAGTTCCAAGGCGCGCAGCCTGGGGTGGGGAGAGGGGCGTGCAAAGCAGCGTTCCGGGTGCCGGGAGAGCGCGCCCGGGCGATACCCGGTGCAGGAACTGACCCCGCGTGGATGCGGCTCAGCACGTGGCCCCTGAGGGGACGCTCTCTCTCCAAGAATAGCCGCAGGGGCCAAGAAGGCCCGGCCAAGCGCTTCTCTCCCGCAGTACACAGCCACACAGCCACCACTGAGCCCCACGACCTCTCGGCCCCCCCACGTTAACCTACAAGGGCCGTTCCAGGCACGCTGCTAGGTACCGTTTCCTCCCCCTGCGGGTCCCACCTTGGCTGGCTGTGTCAATTCCCAACGTGCCTAAACAGCCGACAACGGGGTACGGAACGGGCAGCTCTAAGGGGCAGAACCTCCGTAAATGCTTCCTCCTCCCACCACTACCCCCCACCCCCCTGCTCACACCCGCCCCACCTCGAGTTCCCGCAGGGATCCGCCCCTTTCTTGGGAACCCAGCCAAGCCCTCCCATGCCACCCCCAGCCCGGGCTTTGCCTTCGGAGCGCGCGGGCTCTGCGAGCGGCTGGGCTGAGAACCCTGGAATACCTTCTCCTCCGCCACCGGGTGGGGTTCAACTAGTGTTGCTCTAAATCCCGGTCCTTCCCCGAGGCTACCGGGAGTACTCCAGCCACGAGGAAACCGCTCTCGTCTTTTCGGCTCCCAAACGTGACACTGGAAATCCGGCTCCTGACTGGTGTGGGGCGGGAGGAAACCACCCTCCCTCAGATCTTCCCGGTCGCCGCCGCGGTCTCGGCAGGCGTAGGGCGCGGGGCCGGCGAGGGCCCTACAGGCCGGGGACTACATCATCGGGGGCAGGGCGGCAGTGCACGGAGGCCCGCCCCGCAGCTTCCATTCATTCAGCACCAAGCCGATCTGCTCCCTATTACTCATTTTTTTTTCACCTCTCCTTCCTTTTTTAATAGGTGGGTGAGGAAAAAGGTAAAGGCAATTGGAAAGGCGCCCCGCTCTGGACTGGAAAAGAAGGGGAGCTCCCACACCTAGACCGAGGGAGGGAGGGAGGAGAACAAATGAAACGTTGATTTTAATCGGAAGGGGAAATGAGGGTGGAGGAGGTAGATGCTCACAGTTTCGGGTTTAAATGCTTGAAGGAGACACCTTTCCCTATCCATTCCAGGAGAAAAGGCAGGCACTTGGCTCGTCCACCCTGCACATCCATGTGAGGGTGCTCTTCTCTCAGCTCCGGACGCTGCGGAGGCGCCCCACAATGACCCACAAGTGTAGTGTCCCTTTAAGAATCCAGGGCGGGAGGAGGGGGGCGGGCTGGAGGAGCGGTTTACTCTTACCCAGAGTTTGATGCACGGACCGCTGGGGTCTGTCTGCTTGAGGTGGGCGTGGGAGGACGGCCAGCAATCTAGAAAGGATCAGAGACGCGAGCTGTAGCCGCAGCTGTGTGTCAGGTTAAAAAAAAGTCAAATCATATCCTGGCTTGATAGCTTTTGGGGGGATTAGGTCTTGGTTAATTTTTAAACGGAAAAAAAAAACAAAACAAAAACTGGAACTATTAGAGAATACTTGTAAAGAGATGGACAGGGATGTGAGTGGAGATGCCGTCCTCGGTGAAGAAGTGCTGAAACCCACCCAATACCTAACCTTATTCTCGGGGCAAGGTGGAAGTTAAATCCCCAAATAAACATGTTGTGTTAAGAAAAGCCAAAAAGGAATAGTTACCTTGTAATCTGTTCCTGTTCTCTTTATTACAACAATCAACATACAACTGAAGAAATGCAACGCAGTTCATGAATGTTGGGATTAGTGAAATGAGCAATTTCATGCATTTAAAAATTATTTACACATCTTAAATTCTCTTTTATTAGACTCACTTTATTTAAATGTGTTAAAGTGTAGCCTAAAGACACTGGCTAATTTTCTCTGACGGCTGTCTGAAAGCAGGAAAGACAGAAAAAGTTAAAATCAGATAAATATATTGTTTTTTCATACCTGCACCCATTTTGAATGTGTCTTCCAAATGTGTGTGACAGTACTTGAATGATACTGTCATTTGTTGGTGAGAATGTGGTGAAATCATTCATCCAATGGAAAGGTAAATTGACAAACCTCTTAGGAGAGTAATTTATCTATTACCTTTATATGGTATAAAATGTTCAATCACTCAAAACAATTTTGGGGTGAATCTTTTGACAAAGGACTCCCATACCTTGGAATATACCCAAAAGAAATAATCCACTAAAAGGGAAATACTGTAGGGACAAATTTATATGCTCATTAAAGCATTATTCATGAAGTGAAAAATTTTGAAAAGACACACTTTCGTGCGTCTTTTTAAAGACACAGTGGAATGGTCATAAACAAAATTCAACATTACTGTAGATTATAAAACCTATAATTTGATATCAACATTTTAAATGATATTAATTTTTGGATAACAATAAAAATGTAATGGGTTGTATACTGACCCCCCAAAAGATAGGTTCACGTTCAAATCCCTGGAACCTGAGAAGGTGGCCGAACTTATTTGGAAAAAGGGCCTTTGCAGATGCAATTAAGACAAGGACCTTGAGATGAGGTCATCCTGGACTATCCAGGTGGATGCTAAGTCCAATGACAAATATCCTTATAATGGAAAGGTAAGGGAAGATTTGAGACACACACATACAAAGGTTGGGGCAACATGAAGGTAGGGACAAAGATTGGAGTGATATCACCACAAGCCAAAAAACCATGGAAGGCCAACAGCCATCAGAAGCTGAAAGAGGCAAGGAAGCATTCTCCCCTAGACCCTCTAGGGGGTGATCTGCCCTGTGAACCCTTAACTGCAGACTGCAGGCTCTCCAGAACTGAGATAACAGGCCATGCAGTTATAGACTATCAGCTTATGGTAATTTATTACAGCAGCCCTAGGATCCTAACACAGGCAATGTGTTTGGGGTAGAATTTTCTTGAAACAGAGATATATTGACCAAAATCATTTCTAATCAGCTTGATTATTTTATGTTATTTTACTTTTTTATGCCATATACCCAGGGTCACATTTCATCCTTTTACCATGTGAATATCCTGTTATTGCAGCACCATTCTGTTAATTTTGTTTGTTTGTTTTCTTTGTATGTTTGCTTGTTTGTTTTTGGGATGTGCATGGGCCAGGAATCAAACCCAGTTCTCCTGCATGGCTGGTGAGAATTCTACCACTGAACTACCCCTGCACCCCCATAATTGGCTTGATTTTAAAAGAACATAGAGTTTCAAGATTTTAAGAGGATGTTTTAGGAGAACATAGTTCTCTTAAGTCAATTGATTTTGAGTTCATCAGAAAGAAAATTGTGCTAGATGGCACATTTTTGTAGGTATATAACATATCGTCACAGGAGTGAAGCCCATCACATCAGCCCCACCCACCACCTAGATGGGGTTATGCAGAGTTTAGAAACCGGTTAGTTAGTTGGCGGGTGGTAGCATCATGAGTGGAGGTAGACTGTCCT
Source organism: Tamandua tetradactyla (assembly GCF_023851605.1). NCBI lineage: Eukaryota > Metazoa > Chordata > Mammalia > Pilosa > Myrmecophagidae > Tamandua > Tamandua tetradactyla. The sequence continues at coordinate 92,463,281 of NC_135333.1, read as the reverse complement.
TCCTACTCTATTGAGGAGTTTTGCACAAGGAGAGTTGTTTTCCATTGTCTGGCCATTACGTGAAGCAGCCAGATATGAAGTTTTACAGAATTTTTTTCTGCTCATCTTTTCCCAGTAGAGATACCATATAGATCTTTGACAGTTACACAATCTGTTTCTTGAGAATTTTTAGAGTGTAACAAGTGAAGATAAAACCCTGGAGTCCTGATTTCTGAGTGCGCTCCAGTATGGGCTAATTTAGAGTCTTAAATCTTGGACCATAAATACCAAGAATCTTTTGAGAATGCTTTTGGATCAATAGGGCTATGGCTGAATTAATTAAAGGCATATCCTCCCTAGTAACAATTATGCAAATCAATACATTTGCAAATTAATAATTATGCAAATATTTAAAAGAATGACTTAACGCTATGCCAGTCGAATTGTGCTAATTTGCAAGAGGTTTAGCTTGTGCATAAAGCATCATGCTGACAAACATGTATTATATGGTCTTGTTCCTATTAAACCAATACAAAATAACTTTGCATATATATGCGTATACACAGATATATAGGACTATGAGAGCATAGAATAAAACAAGGAAGGATACATACCAGGTTATTCATATGTTACCTTGGTTGGTGGGGGAGGAGAACTAATATGTGCAGGGAAGTGAGAGGGGAGGAATCCAGGCAAAAAACAGACAAAGAAAAAGAAAGACTGAAATATAAATCAAAATATCATATGCCTATTTGTGCATTTGTGTGAATAATATTAATTTTTAAAAAGGATGCTATTAGACAATGTTTTAGTTTCCTTAGCTGCTCAAACAACTACCATGAAATGGGTCAGATTAAACAATGGGAATTAATTAGCTCGCACTTTTGAAGCTAAAGGAAAATCCCAAAGTCTAGCATTCTGGGGCTAGCTGCTGGCGACCCTCAGTCCTTAGCTTGTCACATGGCAAAGCTTCTCCATGGTGGTGTCTCCTGGTCTCTTTTCTCTTCCAAGCTGCACTGATGTTCAGCTTCTGGCTGCTTCCTCTGTGGCTTTCACTCTGTCTGAATTTCATTATGCTTATAAAAGGACTCCAGTAATAGGACTAAAATCCATCCTGATTGAGCTGGGTTACAACTGAAGTAACCTCATTAAAAAGGTCTCAAAAGGTTTAGGAGGCGAAAGGGTGAGAAAGAAGGAAGGCAGACTAGGAAATTTAAAGCAGGCGGGTTTATTTCTACACTCCCGAGCAAAGTTCACCAAATCCAAGATGGAGAAAGGTGAGTCTGCGCCTGGGTGATGGCTTGGGCAGTTTTTAAGCAAGCAGGTCAGGTGACATCTGGAAGGGGCAGTTCTCCAGAAGTCAGGTGTCTGGAAGGGGCGGGTCCAGAAGTCATGTCATCCGGAAGGGGTGGTTCCGGAAATCATGTTGGGAGGAGTGACCCAGCCTCCGCAGCTCCCGTTGCAGTGCCCTTCCAGGTTCCCCAATTTAACAGGTCTTAGTTAGAGTGAGTTCACACCCACAGGAATGGATTGAGTTTAAGAACTCAATTTTTTGTTTTTCTGGGGTATAATCAGCTTTAAACCACCACAGACAGGAAGCAGAGGTGAAGAAGATGGATATATTCAGTTGCAAAGTATGAAATGGAGTAAACCATGGTGGTGAAAATTCAAGGATTCTAGGGAAGAACAAAAAAAAGATTTGACTGCCAAATTCTGAATCAGGAATATTGGTGACTCTTCTCTTCTTATTTTATCCTCCCCCCATAAAGAAGTAACTTTAGACTCTAGGAGAAGAATCGACTTGTAACAGTAATTAGAATCAGATGATCATGGAGCCATGGAAGGAATCTCCCATGCATGTCATAGGACAAGAGCTCTAGAAAGTTACTGCACTCCAAAGGACAAATAAGTTTGTACACGAATATGGGTATCTCTCTGCAACCTTTAATCAGCAATATTTCCTTTTACCCACGTTGCATGTAAGTATAGCTTCTACAGTAGGGCAAGTGTCTACAATTGTTGAATCATGATTTGATGTCTTTTGGCTTTGCTCCCAAGTTTTGTCTAGATCTGTGCAAGGCTTATGGCCAATTGCTGTAACTAAGAGTCACAGAGTTCATAGGTAAAAAAGTAATGAGAAGAGAAGGGGTTAGAAAGTGGGGACCAAAAGAACAAATCTGCCTCTAACGTTGAGGGACCTGTTGCAAGAGTCAAATGGAGTTTGACTAAATAGTGATTAACTACTATAGTGAAGAGAGTTAGAAGTCATAAATTAAGCTAACAAAACTATTATATAAAATATGTCCTTTCTTGACAAATATGCCTACATAATGACAAATTAAAAACGTGTATAAAACAGTTTTTTCCTATGACTGAAAGTTACCAAAGTACCAGGATGACTGACTACAATTATCCTTGTGCATATCTGAATGTTCATTTGATAGGCTGGCAATATTTAGGTGAATAGTAATATAAAAATGTACATATTTAGAAATTACTTATTTATTTCAAGAAATGGATTTTTCTTGCTTACATTTCAGCAAATCATTAATTATATTGTTAAAACTATTGTGGGTGACACCACCTGTGACAATTATTCTTTGTCCCACAAAGAATCAGCATGAGAAGAAAAAACTTTTGACACAAAGTCAGAAAGCAAGGAAGTCCCTGTCCCAAGAGAAAGCCAGAGCCTCAAGTTTATTTTCTGCGAGCTATTTATTGGGTAATGGGGGCATTTGGAGTTAAGCTTTCCATTGAACACTGGGGAGGTTCCTGTTTGCCTCGAGAAGGTATCTTTAATTTTAAGAACAAAGCAGGAATTTTCCCATGAGTAGGAGGATATGTTGCAAATAAGCAAATGCCACAGCTAAGCAAAGCAGTTGGATATGCAAATGATACATCAAAGCAGAGAGACATCTTAAGCTGTTTTCAGCTTTCATGCTGTTTTCAACAAACAAGCAGACAAAGGAGCAGTGGTCTTCCACTGCTTGATGACAGGCAAACACAGAGCAAGCTTACAAATACTTTAACCATATCCTCGCCACAATCAAGATAATGTAGTTTGTGCTCTATTTACAGTAATGAGCTAAAAGATTAAAGAATATATTTCAATGTACAAAATATACATTTTTAAATGTAAATTAAAGTAAATGCAAATATTAAAAATAAAGCTATTTAAAAGCTTTTAATAAAACATTCAAATTACCATATTTCAAAGTCAGGTCGCAAAATAAATGATTGAATATCAATTTCAAATCAAAATTATTTAAATAGAGAATCAAAAGTGAAGATGGCGGCTTAGTAAGACGTGCGGGTCTTAGTTCCTCCTCCAGAAAAGCAACTAAAGAAACAGAAACAATACGAAACAGCTCCCAGAGCCACGACAGAGACCAAAAAGACAGCGTACCCCATTCTGGAATGGCTGAATTGGCAGGGAGAATCCACTGCGGTGAGATACCCGAGGGGCGTGCATTTTCCCGGCTGGGGCGGCTGGCGACTGGGGTCCCCTCCACGCATGTGGCTCCCTGGTCTGACTGGAACGTTGGATAGCGGGGCCCTCCCGCTGTGTGGCGTCTAGGGCCAGCTGGGCAATTTGGACCGGCACTCCCCCAAGCCAGGGCGGCCGGCGACCCCCCCCCCCTCCAGGCGCGGTTTCCCAGGCCGACTGCGAGATTCGGATTGGCAAGTTAAAGGAGCCACAGCATCTTTTATTGGTGGGCCCCGCAGACAGACAAGCACCACGAGCACCACCTACTGGGCAGGAAAAGAAAAACAGAGCCCAGAGATTTCATAGAAAAACCTTTCAACCAGCCGGGTCCCACACCCAGGGAAATCTGATCAAATGCCCAGACACCAGCAGAAAATAATGGATGACGCTCGGAAAATTGAAGATATGGCCCAGTCAAAGGAACAAACCAATAGTTCAAATGAGATACAGGAGCTGAAACAACTAATGCTGAATATACGAACAGAAATGGAAAAACTCTTCAAAAACCAAATCAATAAATTGAGGGAGGACATGAAGAAGACATGGGCTGAACAAAAAGAAGAAATAGAAAATCTGAAAAAACAAATCACAGAACTTATGGGAGTGAAGGACAAAGAAGAAAAGATGGAAAAAACAATGGATACCTACAATGGTAGATCTAAAGAGACAGAAGCTACGATTAGTGAACTGGAGGATGGAACATCTGAATTCCAAAAAGAAACAAAAACTATAGGGAAAAGAATGGAAAAACTTGAGCAGGGGATCAGGGAACTGAATGACAATATGAAGCGCACAAATATATGTGTCGTGAGTGTCCCAGAAGGAGAAGAGAAGGGAAAAGGAGGAGAAAAACTAATGGAAGAAATTATTACTGAAAATTTCCCAACTTTTATGAAAGACCTAAATTTACAGATCCAAGAAGTGCAGCGCACCCCAAAGAGAATAGACCCAAATAGGCGTTCTCCAAGACACTTACTAGTTAGAATGTCAGAGGTCAAAGAGAAAGAGAGGATCTTGAAAGCAGCAAGAGAAAAACAATCTGTCACATACAAGGGAAACCCAATAAGACTATGTGTAGATTTCTCAGCAGAAACCATGGAAGCTAGAAGAGAGTGGGAGGATATATTTAAATTACTAAAAGAGAAAAACTGCCAACCAAGACTTCTATATCCAGCAAAATTGTCTTTCAAAAATGAAGGAGAAATTAAAACATTTATAGACAAAAAGTCACTGAGAGAATTTGTGACCAAGAGACCAGCTCTGCAAGAAATACTAAAGGGAGCACTAGAGTCAGATATGAAAAGACAGAAGAGAGAGATATGGAGTAAAGTGTAGAAAGAAGGAAAATCAGATATGATATATATAATACAAAAGGCAAAATGGTAGAGGAAAATATTATCCAAACAGTAATAACACTAAAAGTTAATGGACTGAATTTCCCAATCAAAAGACATAGAATGGCAGAATGGATTACGACCCAGCAATACCACTGCTAGGTATCTACTCAAAGGACTTAAGGGCAAAGACACAGACAGACATTTGCACACCAGTGTTTATAGCAGCATTATCTACAATTGCTAAGAGATGGAAACAGCCAAAATGTCCATCAACAGACGAGTGGCTAAACAAACTGTGGCATATACCTACGATGGAATATTATGCAGCTTGAAGACAGACTAAACTTATGAAGCATGTAATAACATGGATGGACCTAGAGAACATTATGCTGAGTAAGTCTAGCCAAAAACTAAAGGACAAATACTGTATGGCCCCACTGATGTGAACCGACATTCGAGAATCAGCTTGGAATATATCATTGGTAACAGAGACCAGCAGGAGTTAGAAACAGGGTAAGATAATGGGTAATTGGAGCTGAAGGGATACAGACTGTGCAACAGGACTAGATACAAAAACTCAAAAATGGACAGCACAATAATACCTAAGTGTAATGTAACTATGTTGGAACACTGAATGAAGCTGCACCTGAAATATGTTTTTTTGTTTGTTTGTTTGTATCTTTTGTTTTTGTTTTTTTTCTTTTTCCTTTATATATATATATATTATTATATATAATATATATATATATTATTAGTATTATTATTTTAATTCTCTTCTCTATATTAACATTCTATATCTTTTTCTGCTGTTTTGCTAGTTCTTTTCCTAAATTGATGCAAATGTACTAAGAAATGATGATCATACATCTATGTGATGATACTAAGAATTACTGAGTGCATGTGTAGAAGGGAATGATTTCTAAATGTTGTGTTAATTTCTTTTCTTTTTTTTGATTAATAAAAAAATAAAATAAAATTATTTAAATAGAGCTAATTTTAATTTTATTGTTTTGAAAAAATCTAATAAATCTTAAGAATTTTATACAATAACATCATTTTCAATTCTAGTGGTCAGTGTTTATCTAGTTGACTGAAAGAAAAAAAACACAGTAACGACCTCCACAGTGTGATGTCAATACCTACATATACACAGATTTAAGAGTAATATGAGCTGCTTAATGTGGTAAAATATTTCTCAGTCATAAAAAGCATCTGTTGCAAATACTGTGATAATTTGGAACGAGAAATTGTAAAAAAAAAAAAAAAAAAAAAGAAAGAGATGATATTTTACTGACAGCACTTCAGGGAAAGATGATTATGCAAAAATGTATTGCATTCATGGTATCTGAGAGGCAAGAATTTGACATTCATTATTTTGTCTTTTCTATTACCTGAGTAGTTCCACCACTCATATAGTCCTCACACTCACAGTGTCCCTCTCTGATTCTAGCAATGGTAAAATTCCAAAACTATGGCATTTTGATGCATTCACATTGTGTTAGGAGGATAATGCCAAAAATATGGAAAGCATTTTCAGGGGCTTAAACAGTATTGATCATGAGAATGGACATTTGGGATTATGCATTATGCTGTGCCAAGTTTGAGTGCTGGACCCCCTGTGGTAGAAATACCATTGTATTCTTTGATAAATTAATTTATGTGTGAAAATATGTTATGCAGAACCCTTGGGAGATGGATCCTCAGGAATGGGGCCCTTTTGTTTGGGTCCAAGACCACGTTAGGATGTATAAATGAAAGATCAATGGAGAGGTGCTGGAAATTCGGACAAAATTTTAACCCTTCCACTGGGAACCTGAGAAGTGCTAATAGGGGCAGAGATACAGATAAGAAGGTGGAATGCTTAGCAGACATTTACAGTAATGAGAACTTGAGTTAGATAGAATTTAGCCTAAGAGTTGGGCACAGATTATTGCACAATAGCTGACAGGAGCAAGAGAATAATAGTAATACAGATTTTACTCTTCTTTTTGCTGCAATCACAGGCAGTGTAACTCCCCCCATAACTTAATGGTGGTTTAATGCCAGTTTTGTGAAAGCAGACCACCAAACTCATGCTTGCAGATGTATATGCCTTGGGTGGCTCTGGGTGATCCCACAGCACCAGCTTAATGAGTGGCCTACTGGGCATTCTCAACCCCTGGGGATGGGATGCAGGTATTATAAAGGAAGTCCTCACCCTCTGTGAGTTGGTTGAAGTTTGAACATAGGCATTGAGCCTGCTCCGTCTGAATTCAGTCTGTAGGGAAGAATTTGTTCCTTGCTTCTCTCCTGGCTTCTAATGGTGGTTTGCCGGCAACCCATGACATTCTCCACCTCAGTGCCCTCATGCCATTTTCCCTTCTGTCTTTCTGTGTCCAATTCTCCTCCCTACCCTAATCCAGTCCGGCCTCATCTTAACTAATAGCATCTATTTCCAAATGATGTCACATTCAGAGCTCTGGGGGTTAGAACTCGTACTTGTTTTCTGTGAGGGCGCAATTCAACCCATAACATTGTCCAAGGTGCCCACATGTTACAATGAACAAAAAAGCCTGAGTTTTCTAGGCTTAGAACTCCAGGGGGCATCTAGTTACCAGTATAAACCTTCACCTTTTGTCCTCCATAACTTAGGTCAGGACCAGATCTGCATCTACACAAATTTCCAGTCTTTCCCTAATACCTTCTCCAGTCAGGAAATTTGAGGCTTAATTTTCAGTTGTTTGCTTAATAATTACTGTTTCACTATCTTCAGAATTTCAGGAACTCAAAGGTATGCTGTATTTCCGTAATTTTTTTTAAATTTCTAAACTTATTACAAAGTCCATTTAATTGTTGTGTTTGCCACACATATAAGTCAAAAGATATTCCCATCCCAACTTCTCTTCCACCCCAAATAAATATTATCAAATTTTATTTATTCAAAGAAAAAAATAACTTTATAGAGTGGAAAAGCTATTTAGATTTGAATATGAATTGTCTTTGGGCAATAATACTGCCAATTTCCTCCTCAAACCTTCTGTTAATCAATAATTTGGTAGTGTTTTGCAAGCTTCTCTCTTTGAGAATTTCCCCAAGCACATAAAGTAATTCTCCATCAACTATCATTAATTCATTCTTTCAATAATACAGAGTCATGAACATTTGCTGTATACCAGGTACTGTCCCAGTTTCTGATCAGAATCAAAATCTCTGCTCCCTTGTAGACTGTAGTTTAGAAAGGACGGAAGACAGAGATTAAACAATAAGCCCCAATAAACATATGTTCACATTTGCAATAAGTGCTCTGAAGAAAAAGTAACTCTAGATAGCATTCTAGGAATACACGAATTTCTAATTTCTGCCACTGGGTCCCCAGAGCTTCTTAGGTTCCTACCTTTCCCCCTTTTAAAAATTCTTTCCTGGATTCTAATAAACACCTGAGTGTTAAAAAAAAATCTTATTTATTATTATTATTTTTGCTTAAGTTAGATAGATTTCTTTTTTTAATTTCATAAAAAAAAACTGGAGCTAATATCAGTTGATAATTTTCTGCAGCATCTATTCTTATCTTTTGCTAATGCTTTTAGATAGTTAAACCAAAGCACAAATGTAGGAGAAAAATGGATTGAGATGATAATTTTGATATTTCTGGCCAACATTTTTGCTTTGTTGAATTCAGGGTTTTAAAACTTTTTTTCCGAAAGTACTGGGTAAAGTAGTAGCTTTTCTCAATTGATATACTTAGATCCTTACAAAAATAATATGCAACTCAACTAAATCTGGAAAAAAAAAACCCTTAAAATGTAAAGAACTTTTCCCTTTGCCATTTTTTATTGTTCCAGTAAAATTTAAGCATTGGCATTATCAAGAGCTCTGAGTGTTTTTAAATATGAAGGGACATAATCAACAAAGACTCTCTGTTAAATCTTAAATCATTAGACTCCAAACTGGGTAGAATTAACTCAGCACTAAATCATTGCTCTTGGGCAATTCCATGCACTCATTCTTGGAGGAATTAGGAAAATTGTCACAAATCAAACATTTACCGAAGTTAGGTGAAGTGAATACTTGTAGGGAGGTTCTTAGAAGACAAGGGCCTGGAATCAAAAGATGAATTTGAAATCCAAAACAAAATGTTGCATTTTCTCAATCTTTTCATCTTTAATGTACAATTGTCATTTATGAAGATGTGGATGGAAAATTTTTTTATTCTTAATGTAAACTTCTGGATGCAATATTAGAAGTAATTTTAAAAGTCTGGTTGATGTTTCTTTCTCCCTTGCTTGCTAGTTTTGCTTTTACTCTTGCTTTCATTTTCTCATCTGTAAAAATGGGGGTGATAATGCTAACTCTGTAAGGTGGCATTGAGAATCAAATGGGAAAAATGTATAAACAAGGAACTGCAAAGTACATGTACTATTGCAATTTCTCAATGAACATTCCCCATTCTTTTCTTTTTAACCAATTAAAAATCTTATCAAATGAATTGTGTATATGCTGATTTGAAGAATTAATTTAGAACCAGAAAGTACATAATTTATAGTAACAATCAAAGAAAAAGCTTATCAAACACAAAACCAGCTTTTAGAAATAAAAGATATGCAAAACACATAGCAATTGATTTTGCTGTTGTTTCTTCTTTTTAACTGATGACAAATGTTCTTAATAGGGACTACACCAGACCAGAACAGTGTTATCTCCCTATAGGTAGCCTTAAGAACCAAAGATTAAGTGTAGGTGCAACTTGCCATTTCTCTAGATTCACCAAAACATAGGTGCACATATTGGCAGTACTAAGGATGGTTTTTAAAGCAAATTGAGCAGGCTCAATTAATTTTCTGGTCTTCTTATATGTTTGGCATTTAGTTAACTTTAGCTGTGATGTGCATCAGAAGCCATAGTGTCTTAAGACTCCCCCGGAGAGAGAAATGGGCCAATACAAGTCAATTAAAAAAAATGCAAATAGCATTTTAGTTGTTTTATTTTTTAACATACATTTACATATTATTTACTTTGTTTCTGGCTTTAATGACTTTACAAATTTTAATTCCTACTTGGAAGGTACTATGGCTATCCCCAATTTGCAGATTTGGAAACTGAGGATCAGAGAAGTGACTCACTCAAAATCATTGTTGAATGAATTTTGTCCATGATCTTTCTTATTCTCCCCATTGTCAGCCCGCAGGGTCTGACTCCTGGTTTGATTCATGATTCAGTTTTGTTCCTGGAATTTGGATGTGTTCTAAGCTGTAACACCTTAGCTGAGTGTTTCTGGGTTCTGACACAGGCTTGTCCTCTGACTTTGTTCTTCTGTCCTCCCCAGAACAGGACAATATAGTTTGCAATGTTCTCAGCAACTCCCACCTGGATTCCAAGTTTGGTTACTTTTTTTTTTTCATTGTTTGTAGAAAAACATTTTTGGTTTTGTTTTTTTTTTTAATTACAAAAGTCAAAGAGGCTCTTTAAAAAATTTAGAAAGCACAGTAAAAGTAAACAAAGAAAAACAAATATTGCTCCCACACCTGAAGATAAATTCTGTGGACATTTGGTAGATATTCATCTGGACATCTCTTGGTTTCTTAAGTTACCATCGTTGCCAGGTTCTGACTCTGCCCTCACCCCTTTCACTGTAACTACTTCCTCTCAGTTTTAACTGTGCCACTACTGCTTGAGACATCTCTTTGTATAACAGCCCCTTTCTGTCCTTAGTGCACTGCTAGATTATTTTTGTCAGCTTTCATTAAATACGGATGCAACAGTGATTTTGATGCATAATTAAAATTTACTTGTGTGTGGCCATTTTGTAGTATACAATGGATACTATATGGAGAATCTAATGTGATAAAGTTTCAAATGATCAAGAAGCTTTACCATACTAAAGAACACTTAATGGCCCCATTAGGGGTGCCAGGACCCTATGACTTAAGCAATCCCTCCTGCTCTCTGCTCTCTTTCACTTCTAAATGGGACCTATTCTCAGACTGTTCTTAGCCTGTGTTTGTTCGGGCCCCATCTTACACTCTCCATATCTTCACCTTTTCATCCAACCTGCTCCACAGCTTCTTCTCTTCTTCCACTATCAGTTTTTCTTTCTTCTACCTTGTTTACCCCCTATTTGGTCATTTACTACTCCCATCCCAGGACACCACCTCTACATATCTTTACCCAGCTTACTATTTCCAGTTCCTCTCCCTTATACTTCTTTTAGATTTTATCACCTCTCTGTCCATTCTCCAACCTCTAGCCACGTTGTAGTCCTCCAATAGGCCTAATTTTATCTAGGTCACCTTATGCCTTTAGAATAACATCTTCATAAGTATACATCTTCATTTTCAAAACAGCACAAATAGATTTCTGCCACTTCCAAAAACAATTAAGAGTGCCCCTCACATACATTTATAATTCAACACAGACAACTCTATGCTTTCTAAATAAGATGAGCTTCTTATTTATTCTACCTGTTCTCTCATTCATTACTGGCTATTTGGATTTGGTTTCCTACACCCATATTTTAATGTCAACTGGATTGTGGACATAAATTAGAGGAAATGTTTAACTTCTAAACTGTCATAGATTTTGCATGAATAAACATAGCTAACCCTCAAATAAGTGCCTACTATGTGCCACACTGCTTGATATGCTTTTCATATATTTGTTTATTTAATTCTCATCATTATCCCATTGTACAGTTCAAACTAAAACATAATTTTATTAAATTGTATTTTGGAAAAAGATTCCATTTAGATGGCAGTGGAGAAAGGTAGTATCTTAATTGAAATTGTGGGTGTGTGTGAGTTTGTGTGAGCAAATGTGAGCAAAACTCATTTCTACATCTAAGGTTTTAACATACTTGGTAGCTAAAAAAAAGTGTAACAACTTTTCTGATTCCATAAATAACATGAGAAAGATGGATAATCTAATGGAGTGATTATTTTAAAAATAAATTTATTTTAGAAATTAGGCTTTTAAATAGATTTTCCCATTAATACTTGACCATGACTATGTTTCACATTTTGGGATTTCATTGTAACAAAATATTAAAAATGTTCAGTAAACAGCATGGCCCCTTCTTGTTATGAGATCTTTGCTGTAAAATTGGGGAAAATCTAGGTATCTTGAGAATGGTTGAGTTTGTATGCTCTTCATGACCCTTTCTCATTCAAATATTTTCTGTTCTGTGACTTTTTTCCTCTAGGGGACCAATACTAGGGAAGATGAGTGAATACTTAGGTCTAAGCATCCTCTTTATTCAACATAAAACAGGGGTTATTCATATTAATAAGCTTAGCAGGTTATTCATCAAGTTCCTTGAAAACAAGCTTTCCAATATATTTTAAAGTAATGTTACAAACTTAGGCAATCAATACATGCTTATTGAAATTAAAATCATTTGAGCTAGTGTCAAAAGCATAATGATTTGTGTGGCACCACCTTTAAAAATTGCCTTTGTATTTAAGTTACCAAGACCGCTCTATTATGGGCAACCTTCTATGTGGGAAAACTGACAGAATAAAGCAAGTGACTTGCTAAGACTAAAAGACACGTGAACAGTGTTAGGTTTCCAAAAAAAAGGAGAGTGGCATTAAATCACACTTCATTCTAAAAAGAATTGGGAGAAGAAAATAACTACATCTTACAAAACGTGGCTGCTTTGTCCTTTACCAGAATGCTTTGAATTGAAATGCGAAGGCTGTGGTACAAAGATTTATGGCTTCGCGGCTATGAGTAGGGCATAATGTGAAATAAAACACAGGCACTTTAATTTTAAATTTTTCTATGGAAGCCTTGATGCAATTGAGGAATTTCATTGATTCTCACAGTGCCTAAATCAGTGTGTTTCCTAGCTCCTGATTCTATTGTGAGACGAGAAAACAGCATTCATAGACTTCACTTCACTTTCTTGTTGTTGCATGTGTCCCATCTATAGCAAATTACTCAGGAGATGTAAACACACGATAGGCTTGGTAACCTCCCAGAAATGGTAGTACTTCTAAGTGCAAGATAGAGGTAGGGGGCTTCCTTCTTTTTTACTCCTGAGTTTTCTTAGTAGTGATGGATCGAAACAAAAGCACCTGAACTGATAAATAGTAATGGATAACCATTCCAAAGGCCAGGGCTAATGGTTAGATCACTCCTCCCTCTCCTAGGTCTAGTTTCATTCTTTCATTATCTATTGTTTATATGTGATTAAAAATCAGTGAAGAGCCAACCTACCCTCAAAGATCCCAAACTCTAGTGGTCAGTCTCTGCTAACTCCTGCATAATAACTGCAATGCAGTATCATACATAAAATGTTAAGGGACATTCTGCTAGAGCTGAGTAGGATGCATCACGCAGAGAAGTGTATGGGGTAATGGGAAGTACCTGGTAAGGGAGGGATTCTTGGAGATGAATAGGGGGAGTTTCCCTGATGAATGAGGCTTTGATAGTATAGTGGGAAGGACCATCCATACAGAAAGAAAAAATAGTGTGTATGTTTCAACAAGATGTAAGAGATTTTGAAGTGTGTGTAGAAAGATACAACCATTCTCTGCGATGTAAATCTGAAGAAGGGAGTAGTAAGTACTGAAGGATGTGAGGCAGATACCTGCATTAAAAGGCTCTTGGATCCTGTGCTAAGGGATTGGATCTTATTCTCCAGGGCATGTAGAAGCACTGAAGTATCAGAAAGTAACATGATTAAGAGGTTACTTTTAACAAGTTACTGTGATAGCTGTGTACAGGATAAATTTGAGGAAGTGAACCTGGAGGCAGGAAACCACTTGGAGATTTGAAGTAATCTAGAACTTTGGACATACCCACTGTTTCAGTCTCATGAAACCCACTCATAAGAAAACCCTTGGATGAAGCAATGTAGGGCATGGGCTCTGGAGCTGATTTGGCCTGGGTTTGAATTCTGGTGCTAGCAATCACTGTGTGTGTGACTCTGAGCAAGTCATTAACCTCCAAGCCTCAGTTTGTTCATGTATAAAATGGGAATGAAAATGGAGTTTTGTATCTGTTACTGTGAAAATCAAACAAGATCATCAACATGAACTGCTTAGCAAAGTGCCCGCCATTATATAGCACTCTATAAGCATTAGCTATTATCATCACATGATATAAAAGAAAATAGGTGACATAACAAGCAATATCAATGGCATTCCTGGTAACTGTTTCTTCCATGAAAATGGAATTTTAATGGCTTCTTCCATTAAAATCATTAAAAGGGGGGGGGGTTTGTTTTCATGTCAACAAGGATGTAGGGAAAAATCCATCAGAGTGAATAAAGTAGAGGAAATTTAATTGTTTTCTACAAAACACAGAATGCTGGCCAGGATATTCTTAAAGACAGCTGTATTGGCATGCCCTCCTAATTTTTGAGGTACAAAATTGTGTGGTTGGCATGACCTTGTGGTACGTTAGATATAAGAAAAATGCAAAGAACTGCATCAATATTTCTGCAATGTGTTCACTGATGATGAAAAACATTTGAAATTTTCAGCAGTTACAAATTCTATCAGCATTTGAAAGACTTCATTGCCCATAGATGCTTAATAAAATCTCAGTTCTCCTCAGCTGGCCCCATTAGATCCCATAGCATCTTCCTTTCTCTGGCAGGTGACAATAATAGAAATTATTATTGAGAGTTTACAATGACATGAAAAGAGTATAATCACACATATCTGCACAAGTCCCTAACTTAACACGGTTTGATGATTGACTATCAAAATTGTCCTAAACTCAGAATTTTTCCTTGGGTTGTGTCCCCTCTACCATCTCTCTGCTCATGCCTCCTGTATTAGTTAGGGTTCTCTAGAGAAACAGAATCAACAGGGAACATTCGCAAATATAAAATTTATAAAAGTGTATCACCTGACTACAGGAACGCAGAGTCCAAAATCTGCAGGGCAGGCTGTGAAGCCGACGATTCCGATGGAGGGTCTGAATGAACTCCACAGGAGAGGCTCACCAGCCAAAGCAAGAAGAGAACCTGTCTCTTCTGAATCCTCCTTAAAAGGCTCCCAATGATAAGATTAAGCATCACTCATTGCAGAAGACACTCCCCTTGGCTGATTACAAATGGAATCAGCTGTGGATGTAGCTAATGTGATCATGATCTAATTCTATGAAATGTCCTCATTGCAACAGACAGGCCAGCACTTGCCCACCTAGACAAACAGGTACCACCACTTGGCCAAGTTGACAGAGGAACCTGACCATGACACCTCCCTACCCCAACCTGATCTATCCTAGCTTTGAAAATTAGACCTGACAATTACTGATTCCTTTGTAGAGAAAATCTTTTAGCCATCTTACAAATAACCAAAATCATAGGGCAAGTTTTATCAAAAAGCACTTCCATTGTGATAGGTTGATTTATGTACCCCAAAAGACATGTTCTTAATCTTAATCCACTGCCCTATTGTAAAAAGGATGTTTGAAGATGTTATTTTTAGTTAAGGTATGACAAACCGAACCACAGAGGGCCTTAAACTGAATTTCTAGAAGCCTTGTAAAGAAAATGCCACAGGGAAAGAGGCAGAAGCTAAAGTCAGTAAATTCCCCTTTAAGCCAATCCATTGTGAGGTATTTGTCATAGCAACCTGGCAAACTAAGACAATTAATTCTTAGGAAGATAATAGCTGTTTCTAATTTTAGCTTCTCTGCAGTCTATTTTTAATTCTTGCAATTAACAGAAAGGAAATAGAATATTGTCTTAAGGGGAACTACTCATTTTTTTACAGATTTGTAGACAGAGGCCATCTAAATCCATAAGATAAAGTCAAAAATAGAGATAATTAGACAGAAAAGCCATTATAGAGCATATTTTTGCTGGAAAATTCCAGATGTAAAAAATGGGACTTTAAAAAATGAGGTGTTTTTCTCATGTTAAAGATGCAATGTTGCATGAACAGGGACAAGGCTGCAACCCTCCTGGAATGCTGCATGGAAATAGAACAAACTGGGGTTGAGGCTCAGAAGTTTCTGGAAGTAGGCTTTTATCCATCCAAGGCCAAATAACCTCTGAAAGTTTGAGGGCTGAAAAAAGCTTAACATCAGATTTTATAGACAGCATGACATGTTAAAGACAAGGTGATAATTCCAATGATTCCAATGAGAGCTGTAATAATGAGTCCAATTAGTCTCTTAGTCCTTTTCAGATATTCTTTTGCCAAATGGATCAAGATTTGTGTTTCTGGAGAGGATCTTGACATCTGCACCAGCAGTCAAATACCTCTTCTTCTCCTTGTTGCTACAATTGTCTCATTTTCCTGCAACATAAAGGCTTGGAGACAAGTGAATAGAGAACAATTCTCACAATTAAAAGTTTGATTTCTTAATTTAATATGACCTTTACACCAAATACATATGGATCGCTAGTACATATTTGCATATAGTGTTTATGGCTGCTATTTAAAGAGAAGTTATAGTTACTAGAATTCGCTATAAAAATTGGTCCCAGTCCTAGGAAACTTTTCCATAAATTTCTCTGACTAATGTATTTATCATCCCAAGAATTTGGCACAAATCATCCTCTATGTTTTAAACTCTGATTTAGCTTGCCTGTCTATAGTCTCAGTTATCTTCAAGTTAGAGATGGGAGACCCCACAGGGGCCGCATCTCTTACAGTTCCATAGGAATCATTAATTATGATAACTTTTCAATCCATATGACATAATTGCCATCCATTCCAACTATTGTCCCAACAGCAGGCAGATATCATTTGATTACACAGAGTCATGCATATGGGTCTTTCTAAAAATGGAAAAGTTAAATTTGATACCATTGTTCTTCTTCTTTAAGTAGTTTTGGAAGTCTTAAATCTACTGGACCTGGGAATCCTAAACTAGTATTCACATATTTTGGTAAAGTTGGATCTGCCCATGTTAGGGCCTGCAGCAAAGGTGGGTTAGGAATATAAGCCCAATAAGTATAATTATGTCCCTGTCCCTCAGCAATTAAAGTTATATATCCTATAATATACATTACCCATTTAGTTATTTTCACCTGGGTCTTATTCTCTTCGAGGGAATCCAAACCAAGTTTCCATCATCTGCAATGACAAGAGCAAATCCCCTACCCCACACCTTTATCATGCCTGGTTTCCATAAATCATCCTTAACATCGTTCCAATAGATTGCCTGCAGCTGCAGTTGTTTGGGTTGTATCATTTTTTTTTTCCAAATTACTAAAATGTTGTTCTGCAGGAGTCCATGATGAATTATCATAGATGTTTTAAAAATTTAAAGTAAACAGCACTTTTGCCTAATTGATCTTTAGGTGTACTTATTTTTACAACATCATCTTCCTGATCATCATCTCCCCCTTTTTGTTTCATTAGCATAGACTTTAGCATCCAGTTTTCTCGTTCAATAATTCCTTGCCCAGAGGGATTATGTGGAATTCCTGTGATATGAGTAATATGAAAAGTAGTACAGAATTTACAAAATTGCTTTCCTGTATAAGCAGGACCATTGTCCATTTTAATAGACTGAGGGTATCCCATAAAAGCAAAAGCATTAAAATATCAAACAAGTTCTGTAGCATATAATTAGGAATCCTTAAAGTAGGTCTAATCCAGTTAATATCTCCTAACAGTTTTTGAAAATCATTTAAAGTTTGTAAATTATCTCATCTTAATTGTATTTTTTGAGGAATTATTTTATTAGCAGCTATTTCCTTTCCTAAGTATAGGTAAGGCTCAGTCTTTTGAATCTTTTCTGAACCTATTTGCAACCCATATGGAGGCAAAACTTTTGTAATTATGTATCCCAACTTAAGTTATTTATTTATTGTCCTTTTCCCTTGCCTCAGGTTCACACTTCTGTATTTCTATTTTGAAGATTTCTTCAGATCTTCTAACACAGTCTCCATATCCTCATTTTGTTTGTCCTTTCTCTCCTTTAATTACTCCAAATATTCTCTCGATTTTTCTCTTATTTTTTTAGAAATAGCTCCTTTTTTGAAGAAGCTAAAAAAAGCCTCTTTTTCCCAACTAGAGTTACCTTTTCCCTGGCTGTGTCATCTTTATGCTATTAACTAGTTCCCTTTACTATTTTCTCCCTAACAAGAACCCAGTTTCTTTATTTTTCCTAAACTCCCTTCTGTTATTGCCCCCTTCTGAGGCAATAACTGAGTTTCCTAAACTCCCTTCTGAGGCCCCAGTGAGTGGCCTCACTGTATTGTTATAGAAAAATGTTTTCAGCTCAGAACTTTCTTCACTCCTTTTCCTCACTGTATTGTTTCCCTCAGTGTCTCCCATCTCACTATGGGAAATCTGCTTTAGGCTCTTCTCTGTTTCATCCACGAAGTCTTTTTCTTCAAAATACAAATAACTCTTAAACTTTATCAAAGCCTTATTTTTGTAATGGCACCCTGACAATGTTTCAACACACAAACATACAAACATACATACTCCTCCAGCTGCTTATTGTGATTACCAGTTACCCTGATGCCACCAGGAAAATGCTTACTTAACAATATGACTCGAGTCCTCTTTTATCAGCTGGACACAGGTCCCTCTAATGGAGACTTTTCCTAGGTTTCTTAATGTTGTTTTGGAGTCTTCTTCTTCGAGGCCCACGTTGGGCGCCAGATGTTGCTTCCTATGAAATGGAGCTCAAAGGATATTAAGGAATGATGAGAAAGAAAGAGACAGGTGGGATCAGGGGGTCTGAAGCTTAGCCTTAACAGACAACAGACAACAGACAACTTTCTTCTGAACCAGATCCTGCTTATATTCTGCAGGGTAACAAAAGGCATGCCTGCATTCCCTGAGAAAACAAAGTACTTTACTTTCTTCATAATTAACGTAACCATTTGGGGTAAACAAACATTCTCTTCTTCCCAGACTGTTCCAAACAAAGCAGATAACAATCTCCCCAATTTCCTGTCACCACCCTAACACCAGCTGCTCCCAACAAATTCTGCAGGTCTTGTTTTAACCCTTGGCTCCTACATCCCTTTCTAGGGGTTATGGTGATAGCCTTGCTGCCCTAGAGTAGCAAAAACAGCACTATTGAACCTGGCAAGGTGGGATTATAGCATGCTGGGGGACCTTCCTTTAGGGTGCATACAGAATAATTCAGGTCTGAGAACTTCCCTGGCATGAATGTTGGTTATAATTTTCACCTTTTTCCCCAACATAGGTGGTTTTGAGGCATGCCTGGCATACATCATTCCCCTTGGAAGGGCTTATGGCCATGCTGATCAGAAACAGAGGAGTGAGGTACATGGTGCTGGCTATGGGAAGTGCCACCACATGAGTGTACAATTAGCCTCAGGGAAAGAATGGAGACACACACAGCTGGGCAGTAGTTAGTAAGGGGAAAGAGGGATCCCACCAAATTAGAGGAAAATTGGTTTTGGGGAAGAACTCCAGGTGACCTATTTTCAAGAGGACTAAAACTGCTAAATGAAAGACAAATGCAAAGACCAAGAAAAGACAATTAGTCCACAGACCTGACAGGCCAGAATGTCCATGCATCAATTCCTCAATCTTTGGCCATGTGTAGATCAGTCATACATGGCCACACATCAGTCACCCTTCCGGGGTGGCTGAGGCAGGGCTCAGAGGTCTCCTTAGGCTTCAGTCTTGCATTGACTAGCTGCTTCCGGTGAGCTAGGGTGGGGCAACGATGGTCTTTCAGGCCTCAGTCGTGGGCTGGTCAGCTGATTTCAGCTGTGATGGAGAAGGATGCAGTGGCTTCCAGAGAATGATGCACATCAAGTATTCAGGATCAGGGGTGCACTCCTAGGGGTCATCTGTGGTGACCCTCTTTATCCAAGAGTGGTGAATCCACAGGATGATCTTTGTGTCTCTGAGAAGTGTTGGGGTTGCTAAGACAACATGGTAAGGACCTCTCCATTGAGGCTGGAGGGAGCCTTTTTTTTTTTCCCAGTCTTCTACCCGCACCATGTTCCCTGGCTCAACCTCATGTAAGGAAAGGTAGATGCTAAAGAGTTAGGGTACTACTTTCAACACCTTCCCTTTTAGTTCACCTAAAATTTTCCTAACTTTGACCATAATTTCCTTTCCCACAAACCTTTGGCAACTTACTATATTTGTTCAGGCTTCGTCTTACATTTTCCTTATTCTGTAACAGCCACTTATTGTATATTAGGACAAAGCTACTTTTTTTCCTTTTAGTAAAAACATATCCTTTATGTCCTTCATACTTAAGTCATTACTTCAAGCAAACATTTCACCACATACAATTACTATCATAAACGAATTTGTCAGAATAATGTAAAATACTTAAAATGCTTTAGTCAATGCATATTTGAAACATCAATATACAATTTTTTAATAAGAATTAATGGAACACATCAAGACTTTGTAAAAAAAACTGTAAGGATAAAACTTGTAAGCAAAGAGTTTCTCCATATTAAGCAGCTTCCCCACTTTAAAAATATGAAACATAAAACCAAAGGGGAGCCACAAATTTGGAGTCAAAGATAATGGGGTTTGGCCTAACCCCTTTGTCTGGAAGAAAAGGATTAAACGAGAGTACAGGGGTGTTAAGGGAGGTGGACACAGGTCTTCTGCCTTGCCAGGAGTAGGAGCACTATTCACTTTATGATTATAACTTGGCTTACATTTTTGTTCATACATTCTCCTTATCTCATTATTTGACAAAATGTTAATACTTTTTTGGTTGACCCCAGCTTACAGCAGGGTTTTGAATATGTCTCTGTGTAAAATCCTGTTACTGGTATTGGGCAATCATTTCTCATTCTACCTTTTGGCCTTTCCTTTCCCTGTATTCCAGTCTCCCATGTCTCTCAGCTCTGCCATTTTATTTAAGACACTGTTAAGTGGATTGCCTGTTTCTTCTAATAATAAAGTCATTATCAAGTGTTTATATGCTGGAGGTGCTGCTTTAATGATACCGTTTCTCTGTGGAGCGTTGACGGGGAGGAGGTGGTATGTGTCGGCCTCTCCCAATACAATTGCCTACTTCATAACTTCTTTTTTAAATTTCTGCATAACATCTCACAAAGTGTACCAGGGTCAGTTATTTCATGGCCACATAGTGTCAGCAGGGCATTGCTTATTATACCTTTGTGCAGCCAGTGCCAGCAAATAAGAACTTTCTCCAGTCTGCCAACTAAACTCCTGAAAAGCAGTTTATATAAAAGGATTGGTGCTAATTCCTACAAGTTTTATGCAATCAGCATAGTCCAGCACCGCTCCTCTAGCCCCTGCATCAGCAATTCTGACCATCCAGATAATTAATGGCTCACCAGTTTTCTGAATAAAATGCCTAAGAATGTTAGTTACTTTTTATTCTTTTATAGTGGTTTTGAAAATAACCTGATTGCCCTGTATCTCTTCCTTTTGCCTTTGTATTGGGCTAGCTCCTATTTTTAGAGGATATTTACTCTTTTCTTTCTGACAAATTTTCTCATCTAAAATATTCCCATCTTTTTTCATCATCTGCCTCATCCCACACATCACCATCCCACTTATTAGGGTCCCAATCAGCAGTGGCAGTGGCTATTACCATATGTACTTTCTCTTTGTTCACTTTACCTTGTCTCTTTTTATATTTATATTGGGCCACAGGGACTGTGGCCCTCTCAACTACTGACTGATAATTACAAATTTGATTCTCCAAAACAAAATTTTGATTCTGCAGCATGGACAGTTTTTCCTGTAATTCTGCCAATTCCTTTTCATAATTCATTTTTTCAGAGATTGTGCCATCTCTCTGTTCACACATTTTTCTATATTCCATTGACAAAGCCCATCCTTTTCTATATACTCCAATTATTTCTTTCCCTTTTTCTAATGGAATGTTTTCTAGAAACAGAACAACCTGAATAGGCTCTCCCTATTATATCTATCCCCCCAATCTTCACAGGGTCCTGTGCATTTTGCCTATTCCTTTGCAAGTGAGGAGAAAGGTAAATCATCCCATCCTGGGATTTTTTTGTTTTTTTACTTTTAACTTAGAGGACTTTTTAAAAAATGACATGATCTCCTAATCCATGTCTAAAGCTTCTGGCTCATTATTAATCTATTTCAAGTAAATTTTGAAGAGGGGCTACAGACCTAAAAATTCCCAAATGTTTTATAGCATTAGAAAGTACAAACCAGAGAGACAAATTGTTTAAATCCAAAAACATTCTGCATACAAGAAACCGGGAACTTTAGATTTATCAAGGGTGATCCTAATAAAGCATTACAGTGTTTAGAAGAACATAGTCCATATTTTCTGCAAAAATTTTCTGAAGCTTGTTTTACTGACCTTCACCACTGTGAAGCCATGCTGAAATGCGAACCCTGCTTATAGCACCAATTTTGTCACATGAAAGGCAATGTGATATTTGTGGCCATTTAATTTATACATTTGGATTCATGGACAACACAGACTTCTGTGATATAAAAACAGATTTTATTAGGAAAGTAATTAAAGAAAATAATTAAAAGGTAGTAATTAAAAGAGTCTTCAAAAATAAAGCATAGTTACATCACCAGATAAGATGATACCAACACGGAGATTTCCAGAAGCAGCATTCCAACTCCCATTAGTAAAGAATTCACAGCAATCTTGGAAACAGCACTCAGAATCTCCTTAGTTAAGATCCCTAGCAGAGCATAAGATTCTGATGAGGTGCTCTCCCTCTCTCATAAGATTCTTTTCTCTCTTCTTCTCCTAAGTTTCTCCTCTTTATTTCTCTAACTGTTTGCATACAGTTTTTTTCTTTCCTCTTTTTATGACATCTTCACATAATAGTGGTCAAATTCCAATTAGCTTATGTGATCGGGCCCAGTTTGGTCCTCCTGGAACTGGCTAGGGACCAAGAGGAGCTTCCTGGGATCTAGATATTTTTATTAAAGTGCCCCTCCTTCTGGGAGGATAGCCAACCCTCCCAGCTAGAGTGCACATTTCAACTGTTTCTTACCAAGGTCACACAATGGCAACATCAGTTGTATGAAACAGACTCTCTTAATGAGATAAATTTTAACCCCCTATAAAGATGTTCTCCTCTTACTCTGATGTGAAATTTTTCATTTATAAGACAGAATAATGATAAGTCTTATGTGAGATAATTTCTTTTTGTCCTCCTTAAAAGTGGTCCACTTTCATTCACATAGTTTCCCAAGTAAGCCAGGGGTCAGCTTGACTCCCCAGTCATCAGTAAAAGGTTTCTTAAAGTTAGACACCATGCACTGCAATGGTGTCTTGCTGACTTCCTCTCTCATATCTGTGGCACCAACAATTAGGGAGAGGGCTTACAGACAAGCAACAAGGGGTTTTGAATAAACTGTCATTTCATTTGGTCTGGCTGCTCCCTTAGTGGGGACATTGGGTGCCTCTTGGCTTTGGCGGTCTGGCATAAACCCCTGGCTGGCCCCCTTTTGGGGCTGCCTACCTTGAGCTGTATGAGGATCACCACATACTCACAGAATCCAAACTCATTGGTGGCCTGGTGCATGGCTCCTATGGCCCAGGACTTCCTTTCATTCACACAACCCCATGCACACACTCCAACACCCTCTTGCACCACCCTTCACAGAACTGGACCTGAAGATCTCCATTTCCCCTGGTCCTCCAACTGGAAACTGGTACTCGGAGAGTCTCTGGGAGGTGGTCAGGTTCTCCTTACACTCAGGGTCCCCTAGCCTTTTAAGAGTGGGCTGAAGGTGATGCACCCAGGTGATTACCAGTCAGACAGGTGGTGCTCCCAGAAACCTGGTTCCAGAAACTATCCCAGATCCATTGCTGCTCTGGTGGTGATGGGTGCCCTGCCTGGGGAGGTCAGGAATCTGAGAGACAGGGAAAAGCCCCATTCCCAGCACTAGATTCCATCGGGTCTCTAGTCTGGGCAATGCCACCACCACAGGCAAGGGAAGTGAAAATGTCACCAGCCTTTCAATCCCAGATGAGCCCCCCAGAAATGTTGTGTAAAACAGGGACATGGCTGCAAGCCTCCTGGAACGTTATGCAGAAACAGAATGAACCAAGGCTCCAAAGTTTCAGGAAGTAGGTTTTTATTCATCCATGGCCATGGAGCTCAACCAAGTAGCCTCTGAACGTCTGAGCCCTGAACAAAAAAGTTGACATCAGTTTTTAGAGACAGGATGACATGTTAAAGATAAGTAAATGATTGACTAGTTTAAATCAGGAAGGGTGCAAAGCTGTGTTTACAGAATCAGATGAGTGGTTAGGGGAGGGTTTTCTTCACAGGAATTTGTCTTATCTTGCCTATGTGCAGTTTTACCCATTCTCATGGCAAGCATCCTGTTCATGTGTAGTTCTGACTGCTCAGAGGAATTTTGGGGAATTTTTAAAGAGGAGGTAGTTTAAATGTGCAAAGAGGGGTGAGGGGCCTGCCTGTGACAAGGGGTCTGCTTGCTACAATATCTAGTATTACCCAGGTGAAATAAGGACTTTTGGTGTCTAGGCACTTTGCAAGGCCATCCTGAAGAAGTCTAAGGAGTTTGTGGGAGAGAGAGCCATTTGTACTCACATTAAAAGTTTATCATGCAGATGGAGAGAGTAATACTTTCTTGGTTTAGTTTACTACAGAGCTCTTGGAGTATTATCGTGCCAATCAGAACCATAAATCTTTCTGCCTCTGATTGGATTTAAAAAGTTACATATCCTTCCCTTCTACCCCAAGGAGTAAATCCTAGGGAGCTAGGCAGTATAGAAGAGAGCATCATGCATTCATCAATGCATGGATGTTTTAGTCCATAAGCTATGAAATATGCCAGAAACAGAATGGCTTTTAAGGAGGGGAATTTATTAAGTGGCAAATTTATAGTTCTAAGGTCATGAAAATGTCTAAATTAAGGCATCCAAGGAAAGATACCTTGGTTCAAGAAGGCTGATGAAGTTGGAGGTTTCTCTCTCAGCTGGAGGGGCACATGGTGAAGTCTACTAGCTTTCTCTTCCAGCTTCTTGTTTCATGACGCTCCTCGAGGGGTGTTTGCTTCATCTCCACAGGTCTCTCTGGCTGTGTGGGCTCTGTTGGCTCTGGTTGCTCTCATGGCTCTAAAGCTTTTTCCAAAATGGTTCCCTCTTAAAGGACTCCAGAAAGTAACTACCTTTAATGGGTGGAGACACATTTCCATGGAACCCATCTAATCAAAAGTTACAACCCACAATTGGGTGGGTCACATTTCCATGGAAACAATAAAAAAGCTCCATACTCAGCAATATCAATGATGATTAAAGAACTTGGCTTTTCTGGGGTACCTAACAGATTCAAACTGGCACCCTGGGCAAGGAAAAGGAAAGCAGAGGACTTGAAGAAACCATGTATTGTTTTTATTTCATCACCATGTCTTTTAATTTTAAAACAAATTGCATATACAAAAAGTTTTAATGGTGTGATATGGAGATGTTTACAAATTATATAATGATTTAGAACATGAGTTTTGTCATTAGGCCCTGTTTCTAATGTCCACTCTGACACAGGTTATTAGCTACCAATTGCAGGCAAAATGTTTACTATTCTTTAGCCTCCGGCTCTTTATCTGGAAAAGGCACATAGCAATACTTGTCTGATAGCATTTTAAGGAGGAATATTTGTAAGGTGTTTATCCCTGTGCTGACCATACAATATGTACATAATAATTAGTGATAAATAATGTATACTATCTATTCTCACTCTACACTACTAACATGACTGTACCTAAATTGCTTTCTTTTTTTTTTTTTGCATGGGCAAGCACCGGGTATCAAACCCAGGTCTGCATGGCAGTGACAATTCTGTCACTGAGCCATGGTTGCACTCCCCCATAATCACTTTTGAATGCCACATTTCTACACTCTGAGGCTGTACAGAAATGGCGAAAAAGATGTACCAACTCTCAGACAAAGTATATAAAAAGATACTTCTGGATGCACTGGTCTTTCCACCTGTGGAGAAATGGAAACCTAGTTTTAAAACATTCTAAAGACAAAATAAAGTTTCTGTACCACAGTTCAACTTTCTTGGAATCTCTAAATGTTGGGGGCTTGCCAATACATTTGGATGTTCCAACTTTGTCGTTCTGTTTAAATATGAGCATTTATTTTTGCATCTGTCATAACAAGGAGAAAAGGCCTAGTTTGAGGAAAAGCAGATCCAAGATATTGTACATAATTTAGTATAACCTTGTCTCAAGTCTTATAAATAATTCTGTAGACTCAGTTCTCTAAGGACCAAGTTGGATTCTTTCATGCAATATTTTATTTGAATTTTCCATTTTTAAATTTTGAAGCATACACCCCCAATACACCACACATACACTGTTTTCACTATTCAAACTTTACATTGGTGTAATACTTTTAAAATTGATGAAACAATGTGAATATAATTATACCATTAACTGTAGAACCATAGATTACATTAGGGTTCACTGTGTTTTACAGTGCTTTGGCTTTTAAAAACATTTTTCTGGTAGCATATATACATAAATACTAATGGGCATGTATACATAATAACTATGGGCACATTTTTTTGTTTAAAAGGTATTTTATAAGTTCTCATTTGCTTCTATTCATTTCACTTTCTCCGCAGGCAAAACCATTTGCAGTTAAGGATCATAGTTAATTTCTGATGTTTTATCAGAATATAAATTTCTGATATTTAGTAGGATATATACTAAAATTTTCCCTTTTAACCACATTCAAATATATAATTCAGTGGTGTTCATTACACTCACAATGTTGCAGTGCCATCAACACCATCCATTATCAAAACTTTTCCATTGCCCCAAACAGAAACTCTATATCAATTATGCATTAATTTCCTATTCCCCCACCCCCACCCCTACTGGGGCCCCTGTTAACCCTGTATTCTAGTCTCATAGAGTCAGAATCCACTTAATATCTTTTTAAAATAAGTATATACTTAAGCAATATAACTAAACTTTATATTAAAAATGTCATTATTATCTCATCCTTGACTATTACCTTAGTCCAGCTATGCTCAAAGGTTGTACTTCAATCAGTGCTCCAGGTCTTTTGGTTTTATTGCTATCCCCTAAAGAATGTAATTTGTTCCATATCACATAAAAAGATGAAAAATGAAACAATTAACTGAGTATGCCAAAATCTTGCAAAGGTGGTCCACAAACAGAAATAATGGAACATCTCACCTGTGAATATGGATGAGTATCTCTGGAGTTAATGGCTTAGCAAATGAAAGTAGGGTGGAAGAATAGCCTGCCATGATGGTCCCATGGATGGTTTAATATGAGGAAAGCTATTAATACAATACGTCACTTAAGGAGGTCAACCTACAGCCAACAATTAACAGACAATTCTCTCTGTAGCCGCCAAAAAGGCATATGATAAAATTCAATATGTATTCTTTATTTAAAAGGCAATCTTTAGTAACAAAATTTGAAGTTAATTTCCTTAAACTAAAAGAATATTTCCTTTAGACCAACTGCCAAAATAATGTTTAAGAGTGCAGTATTAGCCAAATTCCTTTTATAACCAAAGGGAAATAAGTATGAAGCTGAATCAGTTGGAATACTATTTTATTGAAGCAAAATAGAGACTTGCTGGAAAGGTCTCCTGGGCTTACAGAACTGTTTAGCATGGAAGACTAGGCTTCAAAACAATAGGATTTAAGGAACTCTTCAGAGGCAGGAAGCAGGAAACATGGTAGGGACAGTCTCTGGTCAGGAATATTCCACTGGGGCTGCCTCAGTCATAATGAATATTAACCCATAATCTGCACATCACCATGCTATTGGCACAAAATGTGAATCCCCAAAGAGGGTCTCTTGGCAAAAAGTCAAGGGTTTGCCCTACCCGATACTGCGTACAATGAATGATGGTTTCTCCAAATGGAAGTGCTAATAGGAAGGTAATAGGAAGAAGAGATTGAAGGTCTGAAAACCTGATATAATAGATGTTTACTACCTTACTATCACTGCCATTTATCAGTGTTTATAGATATATTATTTTAAATCTAGAAGGTACATGAGAATCATTGAAGTTAACAGCAAAAGATAATTTAGTGAGGAATCAGTATTAAAAAAACACATAGAAAAATATTATTTTCCTGCATATCAATAACCAGTTAAAGAGATCAGTGAAAAAATACTGCTTTCATAGTAGCAACAAAAAAAAAATTTGTAGAAATTACTCTAGAATATTAATTATAAAATGTTGTACTCCATTCCAAAGGATTTAGAAGCTTTGAGGCTTCTCCGGGGGTGCCTTTCTCGATCATTTGACCCTAAAGAAGTAATCCTTGCACTTAAATTCAGGTCTCAGGAACCATTGCATAAAAATTATATATACAGTTCATGGTGCATTAATGTGATCAGTAAGTTGTACATATAATAGTTCAATTATCACTGTCATGCTATATTGAGCAGAGAATGATTTTTTCTCACAATCTGTTTATTTTGGTCATCACATTAGATTACTCTTTATTTTTTATTGGAGAAGTTGGAGATTTACAGGTAAATCATTTAGAAAGTACAGAGGTCCCATAGACCCTCCGTCCTCCCCCCCCACACTCATTCTCACACATACAGTTTTTCCTATTATTAACATCTTGCATTAGTATGGTAATTTTGTTACAATTGATGAAACTACAGTATTATAATTATATCATTAACTATAGTCCATAGTTTACATTAGGCTTCACTGTTGGTATTGTACACTGCTATGGTTTTTTAAAACTTTTGTTTTAGCAGTATGTATATATATGTATGTATGTATATATATATATATATAAAACCTATGAATTTATGTATTCTAATTATTTCACATTTGTGAGATCATACAATGTCCCTTTTTTTTTTTGTATGATGTATGGTGGGAGTCACATTTCATTCTTTTTCCATGTGACTATCCTGCTATTGCAGCACCATTTGTTTAATTTTTTTTTTTTTTTTTGAGGAGGGAAGTGCGTGGGCCAGGAATCAAACCCAGGTCTCCCACATGGCAAGTGGGAATTCTACCACTGAGCTATCCTTGCACCCACAACATCCTTTTGAATGTGACTTATTTCACTCAACATGATGTCTTCAAAGTTCATCCACATTGCCACATGATAAAACTTTATTCCTTTTCATGCTGAATAATATCCTACTGTATGTATACATACCATATTTTGTTTATCCATTCATCTATTAAAGGGCACCTGATTGCTTCTATCTTTTGGCAATTGTGAATAATTTGCTATTAATATCAGTGTGCAAGTATCTGGATGTGCCCATGATTTCAGTTGTTTTGGATTTATACCTAGAAGTGGAATTGGCAGGCCATATGGTAATTCTACAATTAACATTCTAAGAAACCACTAAACTGTTCTCCACAATGGCTGCACCATTTCATATTCCCACCAACAATGATTGTTCACTGGAAATAGTATTCCTATTTCTTTACATCCTCCCCAACACATTCTGTTTTATCTTGCTTTTGTTTGTTTTTTAATATAGGAGCCATTCTAGTGGATATGAAATGGTATCTCAATGTATTTTTGACTTGCATTTACCTAATGACTAAAGATGTTCAGCCACATGTATGTACTGGCCATTGTGTATCTCCTTTGGAGAAAATGTGTATTCAAGTTTTGCTTTTTTGTTAGTTGGGTTCTTTTATCTTTTTGCTGTTGAATTGTAGAATTTCTTTATGTATTTGGAAATTAAATCCCTATCAGATTTATGATTTCCAAACATTTTCTTCCATTCTGTAGGTTGTCTTTTTACTTTCAGGATAAAGCCCTTTGGTGTACGAAATTTATAATTCGATGAAGTCCTATTTATCTATTTTTTTCTTTTGTTGCTTATGCTTTTGTTGTAAAGTCTAAGAAACTTTTGCCTAACTTGTTCCTGAAGATGTTTCCCCATGTTTTCTTCGATTTTTATAGTTTTTGTTCCTATATTAGGTATTTGACCAATTTTGAGTTAATTTTTTGTATATAGTCTGAGGCAGGAGTCTGCATTCATTTTTTGCATGTGGATATCCAGTTATCTCAGAAACATTATTTAGAGAGACTGTTCTTTCCTCATTGAGTGGTCTTGGAAGCCTTGTCAAAAATCAATTGACCATAGACATAAAGGTTTATTTCTGAAATCTCAATTTTATTCTGTTGGTCTGTAGGTCCTGTCCTTGTGCCAGTACTATGCTGTTTTGATAACAGCACTTTTGAAATGAGTTTTGAAATCAGGAAATGTAAATCTGCCAAATTCTTTCTTCCTTTTCAAGATGGTTTTGGCTGTTCAGTTCCCTTACATTTCCATATAAATTTGATAATTGTCTTTTCCATTTCTGTAAAGAAGGCTGTTGAAATTTTTATTGGGATTGCATTGAATGTCTAAATCACTTTGGGGAGAATCAGCATATTTAGTCTTCTAATCCATGAACATTGAAAGTCCTTACATTTATTTAAGTCTTTTCTGATTTTTTTTTAGCAGTATTTTGTGAAGTTCTGTGTTAAGACCTTTACATCCTTGATTAAATTTATTCCTAAATGTTGGATTATATTAGTTGCTATTGTAAGTGGATTTTCCCCCTTGATTTCCCCTTCTAATTGTTTATTACTAGTGTACCAAAACATGAATGACTTTTGCATGTTGATATTGAACCCCATCACTTTGCTGAATTCATTTATTAGTTCTAGTAACTTTGATGTGGCTTTTTCAGGATTTTCTATAAATAGAATCATGTCATCTGCAAATAGGGAAAGTTGTACTTCTTTTGTTCCAATTTATATGACTTTTATTTCTTTTTCCTACTTCATTGCTCTGGCTAGAACTTCTAACATTGATGACAGTGGAGAGCCGGTCTTGTTCATGATCTTATTGGAAAGCTTTCAGTCTTTCACCAGTGAGCATGATGAAAGCATGATATTAGCTGTGGCTTTTTCATATATACCATTTATCATGTTGAGGAGATTTCCTTCTAGTCTAAATTTTCTTAGTTTTTTATCAAAAACAGGTGCTGAATTTTGTCAAATGGCATTTCTACATCAATCGAGATGATTATGTGGTTTTCTCCCTTTGATCTGTTAACATGATGTATTGCATTAATTGATTTTCTTATGTTGAACCCCTCTTGCTTCTCTGGGTTAAATCCCACTTCTTCATGGTATATAAGTCATTTAATGTGCTTTTGGATTTGGTTTTCTAGTATTTTGTTGAGGATTTTTGCATCTGTATTCAAAATGAATATTGGTCTGTAATTGTATTTTCTTGTGTATCTTTATCTGGCTTTGGTATTAGGATGATGTTGGCCTCATAGAATGAATCAGGGAGTGTTGCCTCCTCTTCAGGTGTTTTGTAGGTGTTTGAGGAGGATCAGTGTTCATTCTTTTTGGAATGTTTGGTAAAATTCCCCTGTGAAATGCTTGAGTCCTGGGTTTTTCTTTTTTGGGGAGGTTTTTGATTAATAATTCAGTCTTTTAAATTCTTATTGGTCTATTGAGATCTTCTATTTCTTCTTCAGTCAGTGTAGATAGTTTGTGTTCTTCTAGGAATTTGTCCATTTCCTCTAGAGTATCTAATTTGTTGGTTTTCAGTTGTTCATAGTATCTTCTTATATTCCTTCATACTTATGAGGGTCTGTTCGTAATGTTCACCACTTTTATTTCTGATTTTAGTTGTTTGGATCCTCTCCCATTTTAAAATTTGTCTTTTTAGTTAAAGCTTTATTATATTTTTGAACTTTTCAAAGAACCAAATTTTGGTTTAGTTAATAATATTGCTTTTTATGCTCTATTTCATTTATCTCTACTCTACTCTTTGTTATGTCCTTCCTTCTGCTTGCTGTGGGTTTGGTTTGTTTTTCTTTTTCTAGTTCCTCCAGTTATGAGGGTAGGTATCTGATTTTAGGAATTTATTCTCTTTCTATAAAAACAGTTAGAGTTATAAATTTCCCCCACAGCACTGCCTTTGCTGCACCTCATGAGTTTACTGTGTTGTGTTTTTGTTTTAATTTGTACAAATACATTGCCTAATTATCCTTGTTTTCTTTGATCCTTTGGTTGTTGAGGAGTGTGTTTAGTATCCACATATTTATGAATTTTCTAGTTCTCATACTATTATTAATTTATAGCTTCATTCCACATGATCGGAGAAGATATATTATCTGATTTCAATATTTTCAATTATACTGAGACTTGTTTTGTGGCCTATCCTGAAGAATGACCCATGTGCACTAGAGGAGAATGTGCATTCAGCTATGTTGGGCGAAATGTCCTAAATGTCTTTTAGTTCTAGTTTTTCTTATAGTATTGCTCAAGTCATTTTTCTTATTGATCTTCTGTCTAGATGTTCTACCCACTACAAAAGTGATACACTGCACTAGAGTAACTTTTCAGAAGCCTACAACCTCCAGATGGGTCACTGGTCCAGATAAGTCCTGAAACCTAGCCCGGCCTCTCCAGAACATCAGATAGTTC
The DNA here is from genome assembly GCF_023851605.1 of Tamandua tetradactyla. Taxonomy (NCBI): domain Eukaryota; kingdom Metazoa; phylum Chordata; class Mammalia; order Pilosa; family Myrmecophagidae; genus Tamandua; species Tamandua tetradactyla. The sequence goes on along the minus strand of NC_135333.1, from coordinate 92,431,144 downwards.
CATCACTATTAGTGACAGACCCTTCCAATATGAAAAATTTAGAATGGCCATAGCCCAAACACCCCTAAAGAGAAGGATGGAAAGATCAAAGGTGATGGAGGATTTATACAGTGAAGATAGGATTTAACAAATAATATGAATGCTGAATCATTAAATTGATCTCTCTTTTAGGCTCTAGTATCTTAGAGCAGCTAGAAGTAAAAACCTAAATTGTAGAATTGTAATTCATGTCAAACTATGAAATATGTTCTACAACTAATTATGGTGCTGTGCTTTGAAATGTATAGCTTTTTTTGTATATATGTTATTTTTCACAAGAAAAGAAGGGGAAAAAAGTCAATTGTGGTGATAAAAAATATTTAAATCCTCTAGCCTCCTGTATTCTCAAGCAGCTAGAAGGAAAAAAATGTGAGAGGATTGTATGGTAGCCCATGACAAACTCTGGTATCTGTCCTGTAACTACTTGTTGAAGAGTGCTGTGAGAACTATTGCTTTTTTATTTCTTTGCTTTGTATATATGTTATACTATACAATAAAAAATTTTAAATTAAATAAAAGTGAAACAATGAAGTCTCTACAATTAATTTAGAATTGCCTAATCCTCCTTTCTAATCTGTCAATATCTGTTCATGTATTTTGGGGCTCTGATGTTATAAGTATATATATTTATAATTGTTTTGTTTTCATGTTGAATTTATCCCTTTATCAGTAAATAAACTGCTTCCTTATACCTTGAAATAGTTTATGACAGTCTATTTTATCTGATGTTACTATAGCTAACCCAGCTTTCTTATATTGTTTGTATGGAGCATTTTTTCCTATTCTTGTACTTTGAATCTACCACTGTCTTTGAATTTGTATGAGTCTCTTCCAAGCAGCATATCATTGGGTCATGCTTTTTATCCATTCTTCCAATCTCTTCCTTTTCAAATGGACAGTTCAGTCCATTTGTTCTTACAGTTACTATTGATAATGCAGAGCTTTCTTCACCTTTGGCTATATGGTCTTTGTCAGTCTTAGATACTTTTTGTCCCTCAATTATTCCCTTAATGCTAACTTTCCTATTTATTTTTTGTAGTGTACAATTGTGAATCTCTTATCATTTCCTTCTGTACATGTTTTTCAGATATTTTCTTTGTGGTTACCATGGGCTAAATTTGACATCCTAAATCTATACAATCCCATTTGATTTGATAACAACGTAACTTCAATAGCACCCACTAGCACTATGCCTATACCGCCCCATACCCCACCTTTTTGTTTTATTTGTTACAGATGATATCTTCATACAATATATGTTCTAAACCATAGATTTATCTTACTTTTTGTGTATTTGAATTTTAGAATCTGTAAGGAGCAGAAAGTGGAGTAAAATACCATAAATATAATGCATCAGTGCTGGAATTTATAGTTACCCATATAAGTACTTTACTAGAGATCTTTACATCTTTATGCCACAGTTTCCTACATTTTCTCTTTAATATTCTTTCTGCCTCTTTCTCTCTTCTCTTTTGGCAGTTCCATAATGCATATATTGGTATGCTTGATGGTTCACGCTGTTCTCTTAGACTCTGTTCAGTTTTTTCATTTGTTTTCTTTCTGCTCCTGAACCCAAATCATTTCAATTGTTTATCTTTGAGTTCAGTGATTATTTCTTCTCTCAACTCGAATCTGCTGTTGAAACCCTCTGGGGAATTTTTTGTTTCAGTTATTGTGATTTTTAACTCCAGTGTTTCTGTTTGGTTTCATTAGAAAATTTCTACTTCTCTATTGAGATTCTCATATTATTCATTCATTGTTTTTCTGATATCCTTTACTTCTTTCTCCATGCTTTCATTTATCTCTTTGAACCTATCGAAGATCATTTGTGTAAAGGTGTTTGTCTGGTATGTCCAAATCTAGTCTTTATTGATGGTTTCTGAAACCTTATCTTGTTATTTTGGATGGGCCAGCATTTCCTATTTCTCTATTTGTCCTGGAATCTTTTAGTGGACACTGTACATTGCAATATTTAAAGGTATTAAGTTTGGGATTTAGTCCCTGCTGTGTCTTAACTTTGTATCTAGCTAGTTATATGACAGAAGTTTCCTTAAACTCCAGGAGCTAACAAAAACAAACAAATCAATATAAAGCACACCTTTCATAGTCTTTACAAATTGGCAGGAAACTTCCCAAATTTAATGAAAGATGAATATACACACACAAGAAACCCTACAAACACCAATCATAAAAACACCCTGAAAGAACCATGCCCAGATACACTGTACTCAAATTGTCAAATATCAAGGACAAGGACAGAGTTCTAAAATTTACAAGAAAAAAGGAGCATATTATGTAAAAAGGGGTTCCAATAAGCTTAAGTTCTGGATGGTGATCCCTCTCAAAGCTTAGACCTCCTATAAGAAGATCAGCTCAAGATGGAAGTGTAGGGTCCTCTTCTTCTCTTTTGAGCTTATGCTTATCCAGGTTTGGGAATTCCCCCATTTACAAGAACATACTTTCTTCCCCTCCTGTGTACTCTATTGTATGTATTACAGCTCGTAATCCTTTGCCCCAAACCCCTTTGATTTAACAGTTCTTACACTGCTTTAGTCTTAACATACAGCCACTTCAGAATGTGTATAAGGGTTACTTGCTTCCTCCAGAAGCAGGCCAGGGACCCACAGTGGGAGTGCAGGCCAGCTCTATGGACTGGGAGGGGGTGGAGTAGGGGCCAGAAGTGGTGCTATAAGATTCTGCTACTTGTTTTAAGTTGTATTTCCTTAATTCAGCACTTTTCTAGTTACTGTAACCCTTAACTGTTTTCCACAGATTTGAAGAAGATGGGTTTGCCAATTTTTACTAGTTGCTCAAACTTCTGTGGAGGAATTGAATCCTGTGTTATCTTATGCCACCAACTGCATTGACCAGAAGTCAGCCTACTCTTTTTGTGTGGTTTTCCACACCCCACAAAGGATATCAGCTTTAATATACATTAATAATATAGAGTGAAAACATCAGTTTTCCTTTTTTTTTATCTTCTTTTTTTTAACTGACCCAGGTAGGTATAAAAGTCTCATCATAAATGTCTACTATGCAAAATGCTAATGTGATTTGACGGTGGTATATATAGTATAGTACAAGAGGATTTTTTTTCCTATTTAAAGGCAAAAATGAAAAAAAAAGTAAAAATAATGTTTTAACCAAATTTGGAAAGAAATAGATAATCAGGCTTTACTTATATGTCTTGAAATTAATCTCCTTGTTTGATTTTTATAAATTTTAGAACTCCATAAGGCAAACATTATAAACTTCTGGTAAATCACTACCTTAGCCCAAAATGGAATTTCATTTTTCTAAAAGAAATTTTGATATAAATTCAAATAACATAAATAATGTTATTTAGAAGATGAAAATTTATTCAGAATATTGACTAGTAAAACTACTCAATCCATAGTCTGTAGCAATATAATTAAAAATATCACCCAAAACACAGTTTTATATGAATTTGAAAAAACATTTTCTTACTGAGTGATATGATCAATCTCATAAAACTTGCAGTTTCAAAATTATTATGCAAGTGCACTGAATTCCCTTATAGAATTCTTTTATAAAAGTACTTATGCATAAAGTTGCCAAAAAGTGAGAATAAAAATCATCTTTTTAACATGAAACCTATGCTTGCTGTATTTTGCTGCACAAGCGCTCCATTCTGGGTTGAACTTGAGATAAGCAAACACTCATTTAACAGGAATGAGACTTCTGTTCTTGCTCCTACTGCTTACAAGAGAAGTCTTTCTCACATACATTAAGAAATTAAAAACTTCAGGAAGTTGTTCATTGGTTCCCCATGACTGGTGTGATACTCAGGACAGATAAGAAAATCTCATTTTGAATGTAGCTTATAAAGCTTTTATCTCTTCTCTCAAAGTCAAGTGCTCAGTGTGAGAAGAATCAGATGCAATGAGATGGAAGATGTTCAATTTTGACCTGCAGTTCTTCCTGGTAGCTTTCAATAAGACTGGAAACTTGCTGATATTCTTTCTTATCCTCAAGCTGAAGCAGCAGAGGAAACATTTAAAGATTTCCTTTTGTAGCAGTTTTTCCCCAAAATTGAGTGTCCTTTTAAATACAAGAATCGTGTCCTAAGAAATCAAAATATTTTTCCAGGCTTTGCAGAGACTTATTCTTCGAGTGTCTGTGATGAAACTATCTGCCAAAGAGGCCAGTTTTTTTTAGCCATTCTTCATCTTCAGGGCATGCAGCGAAAGTAGGCTTCTTAAAATTTCTCTTACAATTTATCTTCTAACTCAATTTGTTAAGAACTTTTCAATAAGTAAGCCACGAGATTTTTGTGTGTACAGAAGATTGATGTGTGTTTTTTTTTCAGTCCAGTTTCCATGTGGTCATTTTTGAATAAGCTTGTTTTTTGTTTAATACAATTAACCACTTAGCATCATCCAGAACATTTTTTTATTTCACTTTCAAGAGAGTTGACACCAGCATGCCTCTGGGAAGAGCTAAGTGTGTTTGTGACAAAGTGAGAATTTGCACGTTTATAATAAGAGATAGGAATCCTTTTATGGAAATAACCAGTTGAGAGGGCACTATCAGTACAGATACAAACATTGGACATTTCTATAGACTTGTTTTAATTGGGACATTTTCTTGGCCTTAGAACTGTTAACTAGCAACTTATTAAATTCCCCTTTTAAAAGCCATTCTGTTTCTGGTATATTGCATTCTAGCAGCTAGCAAACTAGAACAGTGGATTATACAGAGAAGGTAGGGGCTAACAAATGAGTATGAGTGCTGAATCATTATATTGAATCATTAAGTTTTACGGTCTTAGCTCTAATGTTTAGGTCTTTGATCCATTTTGAGTTAAATTTTGTATGAGGTGTGAGATATGGGTTCTCTTTCATTCTTTTGCATATGAATATCTGTTCTCCAAGCACCATTTATTGAAGAGACTGCTCTGTCCCAGGTGAGTTGGGTTAACTGCCTTATCAAAGATCAATTGTCCATAGATGAGACATAGCAGGTTTTAAACAGTTTTTTTTAATGTATGAATGAACACCTGAATTTTATAGGACAAGCATCATGCCTGATACAGATTGTAATAATCAAGATATGTATAAATGTGCATGCTTAAATACAACCATGTAACTTTAAAGTAACTGTTTTAACAAATGAAACACAGTTTACTTTATGTTGTGGGATAACATAACGTAACATAAACAACATAACATTACATACCATAAATAATATAAATAACAACACAACACAACATAACATAACATAACAGTCCACTTCCTCTGTTCTTTTCTTTGGTTTGCCTCCAGCAACGTGAATTAGAGATTATCCTACTCTCATGAGATACAGGAATTCTTAGATGGGAGATAGATGTGATTGAAAAGAACTTCCCATTTGACATGCTGGGGTTGATAACAGGATGCTGCTAGTGTTAAGAGCTCTAAAAACCCTCATAATAGTGATCACCAAAGAAGTGGGTCACGGGAATGGTTGTTTTGGTGGAGAAGAGTACTGTATTTCTGACCTTATTTAGCATTGCCAGCAAGTGGTGACATCAAAAGCCAGACTAACTTGTAGTCAATTTTATTACTGCTTTACATTTATCTACTGATTATGGACCTCTTTGTGGCCAGTGCCCTAGCTGGACTGCAATGTCTTATTTCAAACTTCACAATGGGTCCTGTGAGTGAAACATATTCTTAACTCTCAGAGGTGTTCAGAGGAGCTCCAATAGTCTCACTCTACTCCTAATGCAGAGTTCTGATATGGCCTGACAAGGAATGCAAAATGGGACTATAATCATGGAGGTAAAATTATAGTGTTGGGAGTACATGTTGAAGTGGAACTTGACAAAAACAACATTTTCAACCATCTTTCTCTTTAATTGCTTTGCTCTCAGATCTCTTAGGATCTTTTAAGATATAAGTCTTTGGGTCTCTGTATTTACTACTTGCCTGTAGGTGAGCCAAACAGAGCTCAAGAGGGGTTAAGGAAAGCATCAGGGAGAAGACAATTCAATGCTGCCTGTATGTAAGTAGGTACTTAAAACCTTTAGGGCCTGGGAAGCTTGCTGGGATATGAGACCACGTTGAAATTTGGGAAAAAGCCCCACCTGGTAATGAAAGGTGACCCTCTTCTTGAAAGGTCTTCTATGTACATATCCTTCAGGGAGGTAGCTTTGGTGTTGAGGACCCTATGAAGTGGATGGTAAAGAATTCACAAGCCCAGTTCTGAATATCTTTCTTTCCAGGAGCATTACTAATAATAGCATATTCTTTAGCTGTATCTGGAGAATACTTTAAGACAATGATTTTAAAAATAACATAGTTTCAAATTCCTAGGCCAAAAATATGCTTCTCTTGGATGTTGATTAATGGATTATTTTCTTCTTCATTCAAGAATAACAGACAAGGAAATAATTTATGTGTTTTAAAGTTATCTACAATGGATGTGGATTTACCAAAAAGCTAGAGAAATAAACTTCTTGTACAATGTGCTGTTTTAAGAGGCAATTTTGTGGAGGGTATAGCATATTGGGAAGGCAGCTACAGGTTTGCTTATAAGGAACATGGGGAAAGGTAAAGGATATTTTACATAAGACCTCATAAACATTACATTATTCATCAGTATTCATCAAAGTACTGATTATGGAAAAAACAGCTTTCTCTGAACATCAAACTAGTTCAGGAAAATACCATTGTAGACTTGGTTCCAGTCAGAGTTCTTAGATAAAAATAATAGAAAAAGATTCTGACAATTTAAGCAGACAACTGTTCAATTTTGTTCACAGATGGATGTCATATTTGGAGAAGGCAATTACAATGTCTAATATTGGCATATAATTAAAGGCTACAAAGAACTCGAATAAATCAACAAGGAAAAAGGTGGAGAACCAAAAAAAAAAATGACTCTAAATATGAGTAGATAATTTACAGAAGAGGAAACTCAAATACCTAACAAATATATCAGATACTTAAACTTAATTTGTAATCAGGGAAATTAACAGTACTTTACAATCTTCAAATTGCCAAAAGTAAGAAAATAGGATCATGCCAAGTACTGATAAGGATGTAGGGAAATAGAAAAATAGACCAATGTAGCCATTCTGCGTGGTTTCTACAACTCATTAATCCTTTTAGTGCATATAAACTCCAGAGAAGGTAATGTACAGGTTCGTGAGTGTATATACATGAGGATGTTTATTTGATTATTGTTTATAGCAGTGGAGAGTTGGAGACAACCTAATTTTTCATCATTAGGGAAGCAGATCAGTAAAATCTGATGAGGTTATTATGTATTACTATGTGTCAGAGGCAATGAGTTACAAGCATATATAAAATCATAGACAGATCTTAAAGTCAGAGTGTTCAATGGGAAAAGAAGCCTAGGAAATCAGGACAGAAATAGCCTAACATTTTTTTCTTCTACTTTCATTCACCTGCCAGTTCTTCCTCTTGTCCAAATCCAAAGTGCATCTAACAGGAGCCTTTATAATGAAATTCACAAGGCGCCACCTAGTTGACACAAAGAAGAGCAGAAAAGGGTGAAGAATGGATCTGGGTGAAGAAATGGAGAAAAAGTAGTTTGTCCCATGCACACCCCATGCCTTTTAATATATAGCATTCATTCTTCATATTTATAGATGAGTAAATAGTAATCCATAACAGTGGGGAGACACAAAGTCCCATAGGCTATCATATGGTAATGGAATGATGTAATTCAGTTATAATTTAAAATGGGATCTAAATTGTAATAATAGCCACCACCAGGATCTTTCACACAAAGTATGTGGGAAAGAGGAGAAAAATAATAAATGAATACAAAATGTACATAATTGCTATAGTCCTTGGCTCTGTATCTGGTTATTAGGCCAAAGATGATCATATGCTTTTTAGTCCCAGCATCCATTACATGTTTCCCTTATTCTCTGCTAGCATTTTAGCTGAACAGGTGTCTTTATTGAGTATATCATAAATCTTCATTCATGACATGTCTGAGATCATAGAATTTCTGTCTTTTTGGGTGGTTATAATTTTTTATTGATTTTTAATTGTACATTTGAATATTAAGAGGTGCCCAGGAGAATCCACTGGATTCCAGACCTAGCCTTTCCCTTCCTTTTTGTTTATAAACTACCCAATTTCCCTTTGTTAATTGGAATAAGTCAGTAAAGAAACCCCTCCTTGCCTGTTATGTCAGGGACATGAGAAACCCAAAATGCGAAGAGTTGGGCTCCCCTTCCGCTTTACCTCCACCAAGCCTGTATTCCCTGGAGGAAGTGTCCTCCCCTGAGATTACGGATTCCTAACCTGATGAGGCCAAGGTCATGGGGACAAGAAAAAATTTTTTATTAATTATTTATTTTTATTGATATATATTATATATTCACATACCATATCATCCAAAATGTACAATCAGTGTTTCACAATATTTTCATATAACTGTGCAATCATTACAATCAATTTTTTTCTATTTTGTAAAACATATATACAAAACAGCAATAAATTTCAAAGCATAGCACAACAACTAGTTGTAGAAAAGATTTCAGAGTTTGGTATGGGTTACAATTCCATAATTTTAGGTTTTTACTTCTAGTTACTCTAAGATACTGGAGACTAAAAGAAGTATCAATATAATGAATCAGCAATCATACTCATTTGTTAAACCCTACCTTCTCTGTATAACTCCACCATCACCTTTGATCTTTCTCCCACTCTTTGGGGTATTTAAGCCATGCCCATTCTAAATTTTTCATGTTGGAAGGGGCTGTCAATAATATGGGATAAGGGGATGGAACTAGGAGAGGCTGGTCCCTCTGCATTTCAGGGCTTACATGGTCTAGGGGTCCACGTGGAGGTTGTAGGTTTCTGGAAAGTTACCCTAGTGATTGGAAGCTTTGTAGAATCTTTTACAATGCTTTAGGTATTCTTAAGGATTGGCAGGAATGGTTTTGGTTGGAGTTTAGCAAGCTGTGATACGTAGCAATGTCTAACTGAAGCTTGTGTAAGAGTGACCTCCAAAGTAGCTTCTTGTCTCTATTTGAACTCTCTTCAGCCACTGATACCTTATTTGTTACACTTCTTTCCCCCTTTGGGTCAGAGATGCATTGTTAATCCCATGAGCCAGGCTCATCCCTGGGAGTCATCCCCCATGCTGCCAGGGAGACTTTCACCTCTGAATATCCTGTCCCTCGTAGGAGGGAGGGCAATGATTTCAATTGCAGAGTTGGATGTAGAGACAGAGAGAGACCATATCTGAGCAACAAAAGAGGTCCTCCGGATGTAACTCTTAGGCATACCTATAGGTAGGCTTATTTTCTCCACTATATACATAAGCTTCACAATAGCAAGCCTTAAGATCAAGGGCTTAGCCTATTGATTTGGGTGTCCCTAATGTTTAACATAATATCAGGGGTTTCTCTGGTGGTTAAGTTAGAGCTCTATATTTTTCCTCCCATCCCTCAAGAGACTTTGCCAATACTTTTTTCTTTTTGCATGTGCAGGCACTGGGAATCAAACCCAGGTCTCCAGCATGGCAAGTGAGAATTCTGCCACTGAGCCACCGTCATACCACCCCAATACTTTTTGATTATCTGCTTAATATAGTCTGGGATGTATCCAGGCTTTGCATTAAGCTATACAGGATTAAAGGCCCTCATACTTATTCTGGATTTGCTGTGCTTGGATTGTTAAAATGATCTTTCTGGACAGGTTGAGTTAGATTATGTGCTACAGAAAATTTAGGTTCTGGACAAAATATATCTTTCTTACTTTGGTCTCAAAGAGTAGATGAGGATCTAAAATATAGACGATGTCTTATTTACCCCTGTGTTCTGAATTACCTTAATTCTGACCTGTTTGGTATTATCTCTAAATACCAGGTTATACATATATAAAACAGCCTCTCAAAATCCAGAAATAACAATTACCACTCCAGACTAAATGTGACTTCTATAAGAGTTTACAATCTAGGTATTCCAGCACAAGAAACTTTTAAAATTACATATATTCTAACTTCAATCAATTAATTGGCAAAGTGAATTAAATCATGAAAAAAATTTATACCCAGCCTATGTATTTTATGTTAATTAAGACAGATAAATGAATCAACATACACAGTGTATTTTTCCTTTGTAGATCTCAGACTTTTTTCTTTAGGGTATGGATCCGCTGACTGAAGATCAGGGTTGTTTTCCTTCCATTAGTCATAGCCATGGTGTATCACTTTCAACATTCAGGTTTTGTTTCTTGAAAGTGGAGCAAGAACATTAAAAATACTTGAAAACTCATCCTAAGTGCAGAATCTTAGATTTTTCTTACTTTTTTTCCCTAATGTGTTTATATTTGTCTGCCTTCACTTAAGTGATTGGTGATTTCATTGTCATTTGAATTGCAGGCTTCAGAGGATTGGTTTGTCTCAAGCATAATGTATTTGCTATTTTTTCTTCGTTAGAGAAGTTATGGGTTTATAAACAATCATGCATAAAATACAGGATTCCCATATACCACCCTATTATTAATAACCTACACTGATGTAGAGCATTTGTTACAACTGATGATGGAACATTTTTATAATTGTACTCTGTTTTTGAATAAATAATTGTACTCTTAACCATAGTCTATGGTTTAACTTAGGTTTCACTATTTGTGTAATGGACTTCCATGGATTTTTTTTTTTTAATTTAACTTTTCATTTTGAAAATTGTCAGACAAAAATTGAAAACATGTTATAATGAACACCCCTTCTCAACAGTTATCAAGGTCTGCTTAATTCATCGATCTCATTTTTTCTTTTTGGTAGAATATTGTAAATTCCATACATCAAATTATTTCATTAGGACATACTTCTCTAAGTATCTTTACCAGATAAGGACAATTTTTTCAACAAGCCATAAGACTATTATCACACCTTCAAAATTAATGCTAATCCCTTAATACAATCTAATCCCCAGAACATATTTGATTTTCCGCCATTATCTCAAAAACATTTTGTTTGAGAGTTGGTCATTTCAAACCAGGGTTCAAATAATATCCACATATTTCATTTGGTTGACATGTTTTATGTCTACTTCCATGGATTTTTGAAAAAATTTTTATTCTGTTACCATGTCTGTTTTTCATATTTTTAAAATGTCAGCTCACACTTGGTACACATCAATTAGTAGGTCTGACTCCTAATAGACTTTGAATCTTAGGTGAAGAGAAAGAGGATAGAGAACAATACAGGGATTTTTAACTTGTGACAGTGTTGCCAATCAGAATTTTTTAAATAGCCGTTTTCCTGACTTTTCTGCAGAAGTCCAAAGTGAACTCATACCTTCTTGATTATCACTCCTGTAAGAATTAATTGTCTGCATTTTCTGAACCTGCTTTTCTGCTGCATCTTTGCTCATGCCATTTTCCTCACCCAGACTGCCTTCCTATCCCAAGGCTCATGAGCTGATTACTTTGTGGACAACTCAAGTTGACTTCTATACTGAAGATTTCCATAAACACCTTATTTAGAAGTTCTCTCTCCATTCCCTGAACTTCTAGGGAATTAATGATTTTCTTAAATCATATGCTCTATATCAGGCACTAACTTAATATATAGCTACTTATGTCTGTAAAAATTCTCCTATTTTTAAACTCTTAGAGGGAAGGAGATTTAACTTACGTTTCATTTTAATTCTCATCATAACTTCAAAAAGAATATATCTGAGGAAGGGAAATTAATACCTATCTTTTGAGTAAATGGCTACATAATGAGTACTTTTTGCCTCCAATATCTTTCCACCTTTCCTGTCACTGATGGCTGGAATCCAACCATTAGTGATTCATCTCATTTACTTAAGCAGTACAGATTTTTCTGGAAATGCAAATATTCCAACATTTGTTATATTGGCAGTAACTCCTTAGAGTGAATTACTTTATGTATAAAGTACACCTGGGCCATTATTAGAAGGTTAGGCTTTTGGGTAGTGGGAAGAAGAGGGCTACTAAAAGCAAAGGTTCAGGAAACAGGAAGCAGAAGCTTTTTCAAACTGGAGACAGGGTCTATGCTTTCTCTATGCCCTGCTAAGTTTGGATAGTCTCACGAAGGAACTCTTCTAAGGAAACATTTTTTTAAAGTAGTTTTTTGGGCTCCAACCTAATTCCAACGTGGAGCTGCTCAAATCTAAGGCCTTCTGTGAACTTGGTAAATATTGGCAACTTGATTCCTTCAAACCTTTTCAAAGTGGCTTGCTGATTTTTTTCGGAAGCAGCTAGACCCAAGATTTGTCTTCACCACATTAAAACATTTTGTCTTCTTTCCGTCAATCTGCGGTGGGACATGGTTGTTATGGCTATCTTGCAGATTAAATCCACTTGGGGCTTTCTAATTGAAGCTTCAAATAGTGGCATCTGTTCTTCATCATTTTAATCCGTGGTCATTTTCCTGAAAGGCCAAGGATGGCCAATTCATCCCTAGACTGGAAATCAATATGCCTTTAACCTCATATGGCCCAAATTTTTATGAATAACATCCATGGTTCCATTCAAAAATGTTCCACCTTGCTTTGATTCTTGGAAAAATATAGATCATTCTGTACTCTGCTCTCCAGATGGTTCTGTCTTTAGCAATGAGCCAGAAGCCTGTTTGTGAGAACAGTTCTGGGGAAATGCTCTCGTAGTACACTGTAAGGGACCTTCTCTTTTCCACCAGATGCCACTGCTAGCTGCACTCAAATGGGATTTTAACAAGTTGAGTGTTGACGGCACTTAGTGGGTTGCACAGACCCAAATGATTTCCCTCTGATGAGTTATATCAGTGATAAGTTAATTGAACTTTTCTGATGCTGACTTATCCTCAGGTTAGATGCAAGAGATGCTGCAGCAAGTCTGCAATTACAATGTACAAAGGAAATTACATAAATTCTTATGCCTTTGTACATCTGAATTGTGGTAATTTGCAAAGATTGCTCAGTTAGAAGGAATAAATGATAATGACAGATCATCAAAATAGAAACTTAAGTTGTATAGATGACCATTATCTATATAAAGCATTGATGTTAATAATCTCATTTAATCTTCTCAAAAAACATATTTAGTAGTGTTATAATATTGAAAATGCAACTAATGTTAATCAACCAATAAAGAAATATAATTTCCACCTTCATATTAATAAGAAGACTGAGGTAGGACAAATTCTGAGTTGGATAATACAGTGGTTCAATCATATCAGGTCATATTTTTCCATTATTTTTTAGGCCTAGCATCTTGATTTTCTTCTCATGGTTCCAAGAAGCTATCGCAGTTCCAAGGAACAAACACATTCTACAGATATTTATTGAAAACCTAATTTATACCAGGTATGGTTGCAGGCATGGGGGATATAACAATGAATGAAACAGATAAAAAATTCCTGGCTTCATCTAGTTCCTATTTTAGAGAGAGAAATTCAGCCATGCCCACCAGAAGAAGAGGAACTTCCCTTATTCATTATTTTTTACCTCATTAAGACAATGAAAGTATAATTTACATACAATGAAATGCAAAGAACTTCAAGTGTACAGTTTGACCAGTATTGACAAATGGTATACACGTGTGTTACACACACTGCTGTCAAGTGTAGAATATTTCCATCATCCCAGAAAGTTCTCTTATTCTTTCTTGCCAGTCACTTCCCCAACTCCATCTCCATGGAGTAATCACTATGTTGATTTCTATCACAATAGATTGTTTCGTCTGCTCCTGAATTTCACATAAATAAATTTTTTGAGTTTTAAGTATGTCATTGCATATATTGTTACTTCATCTTTTTCACTGCTGAGTGGTATTCCATTGTATGATTACACCAGCAGTTTAAGTTTCTTGTTCTTCTGCTGGTGGACACCTGCACTGCTCCCAGTTTTTGGTTACTTTGATTAAAGCTCCCATGAACAAGCTGGTTTGGGGTATATATTTTCACTTCCCTTTGATAAATATCTAAGAATGGAATTGCTGGGTATTTTAGTTTGCAAAAGCTGCTGGAATGCCGTATACCCAAATTGGAATGGCTTCTATAAAAGGAATTTATTAAGTTGCAAGATTACACTTCTAAGACTATGAAAATGTCCAAACTAGGTCATTCAGGGAAAGATACCTTAATTCAAGAAAAGCCAATGCATCTGGAACACCTCTGTAAGCTGGGAAGGCATGCAGGTCCCTTGCTCTTGGGCACCATTGCTTTCAGCCTCTGTTCTTGCGGGGGTTCCTCACTTTGCTTCTCCAGGGCTGGCTTTCATCTCTTGGCCTCCCTTGACTCTCTACAGGTTCTGGTTTTCTTAACATCTCCTGGCAATGCCTGCTGGGCTCCAAGCATCTTCAAACATCCACCTCTGTTCTCCAAGTGTCAGCTTCTGTGTCAGCTCTGCTCTGAAGTTTCTGTTGGCTCTGTTGTTTATGTCATTTCTGAATTTCTCCAAAATGTTTCCTCTTTTAAAGGATTCCAATAAACTAATCAAGACCCACCTGAAATGGGTGTAGTCACATCTCCATCTAATCAAAAGTTTATACACACAATTGGGCGCACCATATCTTGGTGGAGATAATCTAATCAAAAGTTCCCAACTCAGAGTGTTGAATCAGGATTAAAGGAAATAGTGGCTCCCACAAGCTTGTATCAAGATTAAAACATGGCTTTTCTAGGGCACATATTCATTTCAAACTGGCGTATTGGGTCATAGAAAAAGGATACATTTGACTTTTTAAGAAAAAGTGCCAATTTTCCAAAGTGGTTGTACTGACTTTTACTTTCACAAGCAATGAATGATTGTTCTGGTTGCTTCACATGCTTGGCTTTATCAGTCTTTTGAATTTTAGTCATTTTAAAATCATTTCCCTAATAAATGATGTTGAAAAGCACTTTTCATGTATTTATTCCAAGTAGCCATTTAAAGAACTGAGTTGTTTGTCTTATTATTGTATTATTGTGTTGTAGGAGTGATTTGAATATTTTGAATATAGGCATACCTCGGAGATATTGCAGGTTTGATTCTAGACTACCACAATAAAACAAATATGGCAATAAAGTGAGCCATGAAATATTTATTTCCCAGTTCACATAAAAGTTATGTATACACTATACTTTAGTCTACTAAGTGTGAAATAGCATTATGCCTAAAAAATGCAGAAACCTTAAAAAATTCATAAACCTTAATAAAAATACTTTATTGCTAAAAAATGCTAGGCATCATCTGAGCCTTCTGTGAGTCATAATCTTTTTGCTGGTGCAGGGTCTTGCCTCAGTGTTGATAGCTGCTGACTGATCAAGGTGGTGCTTGCTGAAAATTGGGGTGCTAGTGGCAATTTCTTAAAATAAGACAAAAAGGAATTTTGCCACATTGATTGACTTACTTTCATGAAAGATTTCTCTATAGCATGCAAAGCTGTTTCATAGAAATTTACTCAAGGTAGAACTTCCAACATCGGCGTCAATCCTCTCCAACTCTGTGGCTGCTTTATCAACTAAATTTATTCATATTCTAAATGCCTTATTTTCATTTCAACAGTGTTCACAATATCTTTGCCAGAACTCCTCAAAGTCATCCATGAGGATTGGAATCAACTTCTTCCAAACTCCTATTCATTTGATACTTTGACTCCTCCCATGAATCACAAATGTTCTTAATGGTATCTAGAGTGGTGAATCCTCTCCAGAAGGTTCTCAATTGATGTTCCTCAGATCCATCAGAGGAATCGCTATCTATGGCAGCTACAGCATTGCAAGTTGGATTATTTAAATAACAAGACTTGAAAGTAAAATTACTCTTGATACATAGGCTTCAGAATGGTTGTTGTGTTAGCAGGTATTGAAGTAGTGGAAACTCTGTTTTCCTAAGAAAGCACCTGAGCCTCTGAGAAGTGGCCAAAACGTTATTGCTGGCTGACCCAGAGGACTCTTTGTCCAAAGTCTGAGCCCCAAATACTCTTTATTTCTAGATTATATAGGCTAGTGAGCAAGGCAGGAGTTACTAAGGGAACAGGTGGTAAACACTGGAAAAGCACAGAGACAGAACTTACAGGGTAGGAGTTACTATCTGGTTCTTAGCTAAATTCCTTTGTCCAAGATAAGGGCAGCTCTTGGACATGACAAGAAACAGGCCTGGCAGCCTCCCTCTTTGCACACCAATATCTTCGGACAGGCTTGAGTAAGCCTGGACGTGATTTACAGCACTGCAGACATTCTGCTATTCTTCCTTTGAGAAAGCTTGCAATTATGTATACCTTTATGAGAGCATCAGTTTATAGTGATGCACACAAATACAAAAAAAGAAAAGAGAAATATGCATGATGCATAAAGTGATACACATAAATTCATAAAGTTATACAATAATACTGAGGTAAACTTATAAACTACCTCAGTATGAAAACAACATTTATCTCATTGTACATCCCCACCAGAGCCCTTAAGTGACCAGGTCTGTTGTCAGAGAGAAGTCATATTTTGAAAGGAATCTTCTGAGCACTAGTTCTCACCAGTGTGCTTAAAATATTCAGAAAACCATGTTGAAAATGGATGTGCTATCATCTAGGCTTTGATGTTCATTTATAAAGCACAGACGGAATAGATTTCACATAATTCTTAAGGGCTGTAGGATTTTCAAAATGGTAAATGAGTATTAGCTTCAACTCAAAGTCACCACCTGCCTTAGCCCCTAACAAAAGAGTCAGCTTGTCCTTTGAATCTTTGAATACAGGCATAGATTGCTACTCTCCAATTGTGAAGATCTAGGTGGTCTTTTCTTCCAAAAGAAGGCTGTTTTGTCTACATTGAAAATATGTTATTTGGTGTAGTCACCTTCATTAATGACCTTATCTAGATTTTCTGGATACTTTGCTGCAGTTTCTACATTAGCCCTTGCTGCTTCACCCTGCACTTTCATGTTATGGAGACAGCTTCTTCCCTTAAACTTCATGAACCAGACATCTGTTAGTTTCAAAGTTTTTTCCTGAGGTTTTCTCACCTTTCAGACTTCATAGAATTTTAAAAGAGTTAGGGCCTTGTTCTGGATTATGTTTCAGTTTAAGGGAATGTTGTGACTGGTTTGATCCTCTAAACTTAAATCAGACCACGAAAATTTTCTCCATATCTGCAATAAGGGTGTGTTACTTTCTTATAATTTGTGTATTCACTGGATTAAAACTTTTAATTCATTTAGAATTTGGGTTATTTGGCACAAGAGCTTTTTGCTTATCTCAGCTTTCAATGTGCCTTCTTCACTAAGTTTAATAATTTCTTTTGAGATTTGTGAGAGATGTGCAACTCTTCATTTTACTTGAGTACTTGGAGGCCATTGATGTTTATTAACTGGCCTAGTTTCAATGTTTTTGTGTTTCAGACAATAAGGAGGCATGAGGAAAGGGAGAGAAATAAGGGCACAGCTGTTCAGTGGAGCAGCCTGAATACCATACTTATTAAGTTCTGTGTCTTACCTAGGCATGGTTTATGACACTCCAAAACAATTACATAGTAACATCAAGGATTACTGATTACACATCACCATAAGAGATATACTAATAATGAAAAAATTGAAATATTGTGAGCATTACCAAACTGAAATACAGAGACATGAAGTGAGCACATGCTGTTGGAAAAATGGCACTGATAGAATTACTTGATGCAGGGTCGCAACAGCCTCCAATTTGTAAAGAGAAAAACCCATAATATTTGTGAAGCGTAATGAAGTGAAGCACAATAAAATAAGGCATGCCTGTACAATTTAAGTATTAACTTCCCATTTCCTACCCCCACCCTGATCCCTGGTAGCCTGTATGCTACACTCTGAATCTATGAGTTTGCATATTCTAATTAATTTGTGACAATGAGACCATACAATATTTGTTTGCTTGTATCTGGCTTATTTCACTCAATATACCTTAAGTGCTCATCCATGTTGTATCATGTGTCAGAACATCAGGCTTTTTTATGACTGAATAATAGTCCAATGTATGTATACACCACATTTTATTTCACCATTTATCGGTTGAAAAACATATGGATCGCTTCCATCTTTTGGCAAATGTGAATAACGCCCTTATGAACATCAGTGTGCAAATATCTGTTAGAGTCCCTACTTTCAATTCTTTTGGGTATTTACCTAGAAGTGGGATTTCCAGGTCATACCATAATTCCATGCTTAACTTTCTGAGGAAGTGTCAACCTATCTTCCTCAGCAGCTATACCATTTTACATCCCAACAACAATAAATGTGTGTTCCTATATCTCCACATTCTCTCCAACACATGTAATTTTCCGTTTTTTAAATAGTGGCCATCCTAATGTCTGTGAAATGGCATCTCATTATGGTTTTGATTTGCATTTCCCTAATAGCTAATGATGTTGAGCATCTTTCCATTAGGTTATTTGGCCATTTGTGTATTTTCTTTAGAGTAATGTCTTTTCATACCTTTTGCCCATTTTAAATTGAGTTATTTGTCTGTTGTTTAGCTGAAGGATTTCTTTATATATTTTGGATATTAACTGATGCCCAGTTATTGATTGTTTCTTTTGTTTCTTGTGCTTTAGATGTAGCCTAAGAAGCCATCGCCTAACACAAGGTCCTGAAGATGCTTTCCTATGTTCTCTTCTAGGAGTTTTATAGTTCTCATTCTCATATATACATCTTTGATCCATTCTGACTTAATTTTTGCATATAGTGTGAAGTCAAAGTCCATCTCCATTCTTTTGCATATTTGCAGCTTTCCCAGCACCATTTGTTAAAAAAGACTATTCTGTCCAAATAGAGTGGTCTTTTCCCCTTGTTAAAAATCAGATGGCCATCAATGTGAGGGTTGATTTCTGAACTCTCAATTTGATTGGTCTAAATGTCTATCTTGTACCTTTACCATGCTCTTTTGATTACTGTGAATTTGTGATAAGTTTAAAGATCAGAAGTGTGAGTTCTCCAACTTTGTTCTTTTTAGCGATGCCTTTCGCTATTCAGAGTCCTTTACACTTCCATATAAATTGTAGGATTGGCCTTACTATTTTTGCAAAGAATGCTGTTGGAATTTTTTTTTTCCGTTGCAGTTTTGATTTGAATTGCACTGAATCTGTAAATCACTATGGGAAGAATTGACATCTTAGCAATATTTAGTCTTCCAATACATAAACATGGAATATTGTGGTGGTTGGGAGCTACATACCCCAGAGAAGTACATTCTTTTTAAATTTCTCTGAAAAGTACATTCTTAAACTTAATCCATTCCTGTGAGTGTGAGCCCTTGTTCATAAGGCATTTTGATGAAGCCACTTCAGTTAAGATTTGGACCAGCTGAATTAGGATAGGTCTTATAGCTATTACTAAAGGACCTATACAGAAGGTCACATAGAGACAGCCAGAGGAAACAGCCGGAAGTTGCAAGTCAGCAGAACCTAGGAGTTAATGAAGAATCCAGGAGAGGCTGCCACGTGCATTGTTATGTGACAGAAAAGTCAAGGACTGATGATTACCACAGCCAGCCCTAGTATGCTGTGGTCTTTTAGGAGAAAGCATTGCCTTGATGATAACTTGATTTTGGACTTCTCCTAGCAACAAAACTGTGAGTCAGTAATTTCCTGTGTTTTAAGCTAAATTCATTGCATGGCATTTGGTTTAGCAATGAGGAAACTAACACATGGCCTACTATTTATTTACATCTTGATTTCTTTTAGCAATGTTTTATAACTTTCTATGTATAAATCCTTTACACCCGTGATTACATTTATTTCTAGAGATTTGATCCTTTTAGCAGTATTTGTAAATGGATATTTTCCTAAATTACTTCTTCAGATCGTTCACTAGAAACACTACTGATTTTTGTATGTTGCCCTTGAACCCCACCACTTTACTGAATTTTATTAGTTCCATAGTTTTATTATAGATTTTTCAGGATTTCCTGTATATAGCATGGTTTCATATGAAAATAGGGAAAGTTTCTCTTCTTTCTTTCCAATTTGGATGCCTTTAATTTCTTTCTATTACCTAATTCCTAAAGCAAGAACTTTCAATACAATGTTTAATAACTTGTGACAGTTGGCATCCTTATCTTGTTCCTGATATTAGAGGGAAAACTTTCAGTTTTTAAACATTGAGTATCATGTTAACTCTGGGTTTTTCATATCTGCCCTTTATCATATTGAGGAAGTTTCCTTCTCTTCTTAGTTTTCTAAGTGTTTTTATTAAGAAGTGAACTGAATTCTGTCAAATGACTTTTATGCATCAATTAAGATGATCATGTAGTTTTCTTACTTTGTTCTGCTAATGTCATGCATTATATAAGTTGATTTTCTTATGTTGAATCGCCATTGACCGTGGTATATAATTCTTCAATGTGCAGGTAGATTTGGTTTGCTAGTATTTTGTTGAGGATTTTGCATCTATATTCATAAGGGATATTGATCTATAGTTTTCTTTTCTTGTGGTATCTTTAACTGGCTTTGGTATGAGGGTGATGTTGGTCTCATAGAATGAAATAAGGAGTATTCCTTACTTTTCAGTCTTTTGGATGAATTTGAGCAGGTTTGGTATTCAATCTTCTTGGAATGTTTGATAAAATTCACCTGCAAAACCCATCTGTTCCTGGGCTTTTCTTTTTTGGGTGGTTTTTGATTACTGATTCAGTCTGTTTACTAATTTTTGGTTTGTTGAGATCTATTTCTTCTTGAGTCAATGCTGATAGTTTGTGTGCTTCCAGGAATTTTTCCATTTCATCTAGGTTATATAGTACAGTTGTTTATAATATCTTGTTATAGTCCTTTTATTACTGTGGGGTCAGTAATCACCCTTTTATATTTCTGATTTTAGTTATTTGTGTCATCTTCCTTTTCTTCTTTGTTAGTCTACCTATGCATTTAGTGATTTCATTGATCTTTCGAGGAACCAACTTTCGGTGGTGTTGATTCTATTCTTTTTTATTTTTATTATTATTATTGTTATTATTCTCAATTTACTTATCTCCACGCCAGTCTTTGTTATTTCCTTCATTCTGCTTGCTTTAGATTTAGAAGTTTTTTCTTCTTTTTCTAGATCCTCTAGTTTTGAGGTTACATCTCTGATTTGAGATTTTTCTTCTTTTTAATCTAAGCATTTATAGCTATAAATTTCCCTCTCAGCACTGCATTTGATGCATCCTGTAAGTTTTGATATGTTATATCTTCATTTTCACTCACCTCAAGATGTTTCCTAAATTCCCTCCTCATCTCTTCTTAAACCAATTGGTTGTTTAAGAGTTCATATTTATTTTTCATCTGTTTGAATTTTCCATTTTTCCCTCAGTTATTGATTTCTAGCTTCATTCCATTCTGGCCTGAGAAGACATATTTTGTGATTTCAGTATATTTAAAATTTATTGAAATGTCTTGTGACCTAAGTTATGGTCTATCTTGGAGAATTAGTCATGTGTACTAGAGAAGAATGTGTATTCTGGTTTTTTGGGCAAAGTATTTTATATATGTCTATTAGAGCTAGCTGGTTTAGAGTATATATTCTTTGGAGAACTGTCTATTCAAATCCAGCATCTATATTTTAGTTGGTTTATTTGTCTTTTTATTATTGAGTTGTACTGGTCTTTATATATACTGGATATAAATCCCTTATCAGATATATAAATAACAAAAATGTTCTCTCATTGTGTAGGTCGTCTTTTCATCTATTAATAATATTATCTGAAGAAAAACATTTTTAATTTTGATTATTTCTTGTTCTTTAGTCTATTTTTTCTTTTGTTGCTTATCATTGGGTGTCATTTCTAAGAAACCATTGCCTAAACCAAGGTCACAGGATTTACACCTAGTTTTCTTCTAAAAATTTTATAGTTTTAACACTTACATTTAGGTCTTTGATCCATTGTGATTCAATTTTTTTATATGGTGTGAGGTAGGGGTCTGTTCTGTTCGCCCACTTCCATTTCTCCTTGAGTTTCTGGTTGAATAATTTCTACTGACATCTTCAAGTTCATTGACTCTTTCCTCTCTTCTATTAATTCTACTGATGAACTCATTGAGAATAACTTTCTTCTCTTTTCCTGTATATTTTTCTTTGTAGCATTTCCATTTTGTTCTCTCTGCTGAAATTCCTTTTCAATGGGTAAGAAATTCCTTTTTGCTTATGTCTCTGACAGGATCTTCCTCCACATTCTTCTCCATCCATTGGCAGTAGATTGTGTGGAGATGAGTGCCAGGGGCCATTCACCATTTTCCTTATTGAGCCTCAATCTTAAATGCTCTATCCATGGGTCTTTGGGAGTAGGATCTGCTCAGTACTCTTGTTCCTATGTCATTGGAAAGGTATCTCTAGTTGTTTGTGACAAAGGATTTTTCCTGATCCTCTCTCAGGGGCAGAGGGTTTTTTCCTAATCTCTTTCCCCAGCTGCAATAGGTCTTTCTTTATATGTGATTTGAGCATGACAGATTTTGTTTTCCTTTCTTCAGCAGCATAAAGATTTTGTTCAAATGAGAGATGTATCAGAAATGTTGGTGGGATTTTATGTTTTTCATGCAGTGGTTGATGCGCCTTCCCCAAGTTGCATCATGAGGGGGAGATTCTCCAGCTCTTGCCATGATCCTAATCTTTCTGATGTATACAATTCTAAGGTTTTGTCTCTGCTTACTTTTGTATAGTAATCATTTTAAACAACATTTGTGTCATGATTTTTTAATTTTCCTCTCTTTTAATCACATGTAAATTAATTTGCAATTGATGTAATTATTAATATATTAGGTTTAAACTTAGCATCCTAGGTTTTATATGTATTTGTTTTATCTACTCTTTATTTCTTCTGTTATTTGTACCTTTATTTTGGGTCAGTCAAGTATGTTTTGTATTCCAATTGATTTTTTCTGTTGAGTTTTTTTCCCCAACATTTTTATATTTCACATTTTAACATACAGCAAAGTTGAAAAAATTTTTCAGATAAATATGTGTACCTATCACCTAGATTCTACAGTTAACATTATACTACCCTCATACATATCCATCTATCTGTCCATTCCACTCTCCATCCATCAGTCTGATATATTTTTAATGTATTTTAAAGTAAATTGCAGACATCAGTATAGTTTTCCCTAAATACTTCAGCATGCTTATTTTTAAAGTTCAAAATTTATTTCTATTATTATTTTTCTTTCATGGTATAACTTACGTACATGAAATGTTAAAATCTTAAGTTGTACACTTGTTTTGACAGATGAATTCATGTCTTTGACCTAAGCATCTATCAAGATATAGAATGTTACCTTCACCCCAAAGCTTTCCTCATATGTCTTCCAAGCTAATTCCTACCTTTGTCTCCAAGTACAACAATTTTTCCACCATAGATTAGTTTTAACTATTCTAAATTTAATATGACTGGAATCATATAATATAGATACTTCTGTTCACCATAATATTTTTCAGATTAATCCATGTTGCTGCATACATCAAAAATTCATCTCTCTCTGTTTCTATTTCTCCAATGTATGATTGTATCATAGTTTATTAATTCTCCTATTAATGGACACCTGATGTTCCTAATTTCTGCTTATCATGACTAAAGCTGCTATGAAATTTCTTGTATAAGTCTTTTGATGGGATTAGGCTTTGGGTAATACCTAGATAAGAATTATAGTGCCTGAAGGTAGTTTTAGCTGTAGATTTAGTTCTATAAGAAACTTCCAAACCGGAAGCAGTTCACAATTAATATGAATTAATATTCAAAAGCGGTTGTACAATTAATATGAGTACAATCTGTTTGCTCCATGTTCTCATCAACACTTACTGTTTTGTTTTTGTTTTTTTTATGGGCAGGAACCGGGAATCGAACCTGGGTCTCCAGCTTGACAGGTGAGAACTCTGCCAGCTGAGCCACTGTGGCCCACCCAACACAATATTATGAGTTGTTTTTTTTTTTAATTTTAGCTTTTCTGGTAGTTCTGTTTCACTGTGGCTTTAATTTACATCTTTTTGCTAACCAACACTGTCAATTACTTTGTAATGCTTTTATTGCCATTCATGGACATTGTTTTTAAAAGCTTGTTAAAATTTTTGTCAGTTTTGTTCTTTTATTATGAAATTACATGATTTCTTTACATAGTCTGAATGCTAGTGTTCTGAATATTTTGTGTTCTGAATATTTTCTGACTCTGTGGCTAGTCTATCATTTTTTAAGATGGTGTCTTTGTTGAGCAGAGTTATTTTTATGGAAGGAGCTCTTATAACAAATGCCACAAAAGATATTATTATCATACCCATTTCAGAAGGCATTTCAGAAGGGGGAAAAGAAGAAGTTTAAAAGATTAAATAGTTTGCATCAAGTAAATAACTGATCGGTAGAAGTTCCAGAGTTCTGGGATAATGAAAATAGGGCTAGTCTAGATTTCAGAAAACTTATGTCACTAAATTACTATGGGACCTGAGGCTATTCCTTAAATCTTTCTTGGACTCATTTTCCTTATTTCAAAATAAATTCTAAAATAAGCTTGATTAATCACAAATATCTCGGTCAAAGACAGATTCCTATACTGTATTCCATAAATTTTTATCAAATTGGTTAATGAATCATTTGTATCTGAAATATAAGAAAACTGTGAATGCTGATACAAATATTATTGAAAAGGAAAACTATTAGAATATTAATTTTGTTTAAGAAAATTGAATCAAGAATTACTGAAGTTTGGAGGCTAGTTTTACATGAAAATCATTGCAAGGGCCCAGGCAATATTCCCCCTTATTATTATTTTTTTTTCATTAGAGAGCACCTGCTTTATATAGTTTTAATTTTTCTGCCACTTTATAATTAAATACATACAAATAATTAGAGCATCCATTTAAAATTATGGAGGTGATATTATGGTAATGAGAAGTAACATTGCATACCTGAGTTTGAATCTTGGTTTAGCTTTTACTAGCAAATCATTTAGCCTTTGGATCCTTAGATTTGTCATCAGATGAGGAGCAAGAGAGTCTGGAGAAGACCTATCTCTCAAATCTATATGAAAGTTATAAGATAATGAATATAAGGTTAATAGCAAAGCACCTGTACCTAGTAGGTACTCAATAATTCAATAATTATCAATTATCTCTTCCAAATTTTGCTTGTGAATGATCTATATAAGTGTGCTGATAGGTTAAGTTTCCAGGTAATAGAGCTGTCTTAATTTTACATGTAGTGACCAATTTTAGAAATCTGGAAAAGCTAATAAATACCCTTCCAAATTCTTCTTCATCCCCTGAATTGTGTCTTGATTTCAATTTCACCCTTAATAAAGCTTTTATTGCTATTAAAATATATAAATCATCCCTGAGGTAACAGTTGGAGATGTCAACCAGAATTTTACAATTTGACATGAAGTAATGAACTGCAAGCAGATTTTAAAAGAGAATTAAGAGAAGCATTAGGCACTAAAGGAGATGGAATGTGGGAACCAAAGGCAAATTCCATCCCCTTCACAATTTTGTCCAGAACTACTCTTTATACTTATTCCATCATAATTGTTTGTATATAATCCATTCCTGTGGCTGTCAGTAGTTGGATTGGATCCTGTGCTTCCTTTTCCAGAGAATAAATACCAACCAGTACAGATCTCTAGCTGAAATCCCATTTCTCTACTATGGTAGCTAAGGTGGCCTTCCTTCTTTGTCCCAAATTATGCTGTGTACTTTCTTGCTTCTACATGATTGCTCAATGCCTTCCATTCACAATGCCCTCACTGCCCACTGAAATGCTCATTTGTTCAGTGACATTTAAAAAATCCTCTCGGGCAGGGTATGGTGGCTCAGCAGGCAGACTTCTCACCTACCATGCCAGAGACTTGGGTTCGATTCCCGGTACCTGCCTTGCAAAACAAACAAACAAACAAAACCTCTATTCTTTGTTCATCTCTCTCAGAGTATCTTAGCTACAGTTTCTCTTTGAGGCCGTAATCATTTGCAGGCTGGTGTGGTAGATATTGTATTTCATCTCTATTAAATCATAGATTCCTTTATCTCAGAGAGTGACATTTGTTAGAACAGAGCAGGGCAGGCAACATTCTTGCCTCCAGGGACTAGTGTGGCAATGTACACATTGCAGTCACTTAACAAGCAATATATTTGTAGAATAAATGAATATATGGTGCCATACTGTATCTTGAAAAAATCCTTGGCATGAACAACTTGAAAGCCCTTAAATTGGTGTAAGTTTTTAATGAATAGCTCACTTTTAACATTTTTGTGTTTGAGTTGTTGCTTTTGTTATATTTTAGAGGCATTATTGAAAAGAAAAAAATGAAGGATAATATTCATTAAAATTTAAAGAAAACAAGAATTATACTTAGTCCTCAAATTTGATATATCTGCATATATATGATGGCCAGTAAGTTATTTACATAACTTTGGAGAGTTAAGTTGCTCATCTTGGTTACTTGCAATGACACTGGTGTTTGTTGGTTTTATTGTAGCAACCCTTCTGTCATGAATTAGCCGGTAATTGAGTAGAATTCTGTTTTCTTTGCCAAGAGAGTAGATGACTTAATAAAACTGATATTTCTACATAATATTAATAACATGTCTCTTTTTTTTCCTGATAGGTCATTTGCTCCAGGCAGGAAGACTCATAGATGGTAGCCTGCCCTGCACTGAAAATGAAATCAAAACAGCTCCATGCTAAATGGAAAAGCCACTCTGTCAAAAGATGACATGACCATTGACCAGAGAAAAAGGTAACCCATTGATTCTGTGGGTAGTACAGAGTCATGTTGCTGTTAAAATCCTGCTGATATCTAAAGCTGTCACCAATATACTAAATGGAGACAGGCCTGGAAAAGTTATTATGAACATAAAATGACTGGAAAATATATTTTTTCAAGTTTTTAATACAAATAAGTTACAATTTCCTATATTCTTTCCCTTAAGAGGATGTCCATTTAGGCACTTCAAAAATTTAAAGTGATGTAGGTTTTGCATTTTTTTCCTAAGATTGCTTTCCATCATATTTCTGATGCCATGAGTTTCCACTCACAGAATCTAGGACTTCCATGAGTTTTAGGAGCTGACAGTCCTAGGCTAGGAATAAAATAGTTGCTAAAGATTTTACCAAAGTTCAAGAGTGTTTTTATAGTGAAGGGATGCTAGATATAATTAAAGTAAAGGAATATTTTTACCCAATAATTTTAAAGATGTGGGGCAGCTGATTTGTACCTTCTGCTGCTCTTGGTGCTCCTGGAGTCTGAGTCCCTAAGAGGAAACTAGACCTTTAAGATCTTGACAAAATCTCAAAATGAGAGTGAATGTTGCCCACTGAACCTGTTCCTCACAGATGAGGATTTCTCAATTACACACCATTCAATCTCTTTTTAAAATCCTAACCTACAAATTTGAAGTCTTCCCTTTTGTCCTTTTGTTCAGGCTTGTGCATCCCACAGGTCTATGATATTCTCCTTATTTCACAAAATCAGGATCCTGTATCTTCTGAAGACTGATTAAATGATTTGGAGAATGATCCCAATTTGCCAGTGTGTCAAAAAATTACTCAAGACCATGTTTCTGAAATAGTCTGAAATCATTTTAAAGCCAAACGCCATAGAAAGGACTTTATTATCCTAGAAAGAACCACAAGACATTACTCACAGTTAGTTGCATTCCTTTGCTATGAAAGACTTTTATTACTTCTGTTTCTATATTTAGGAGAGTGTTCCAATTTTTTCATACTTTTCTAGACTATCTAAAAAAATCAAGCCATTTTGCTTCCATATTATCATTCCTTTTATACCATAAAGACTCTACTAAGCTCAGTGGATGCTTTGGAAATAATTGATTCTGGGTTATCTGGGGCTTTGTGCATCTGTTACCACCAGTTTGTGGTCAGTGCCAGGACAGAATGTTTCATTTCTTCAATCACAGAGGCATATGAATCTGGGAATCCACCGGCAAGGGTCTTAGACTTGATCTTCTGGAAATGATCACTCCTGTGAGCAATCGCCTTCTATTTCCTTATGCTGTTTTTGGATGTCCTTCAAGTCCTTCAACTTCAAAGGTCAAGTGTACAGTAAAAAGAACATACACCACCTACTCTTCTGAAAAGAATACTCTGTAAGTAATATTACTTTATGCAGTTTGTATTCTACTCTTTTCCACTTGACCTTATGCTGTGCTCATTATTAATAACCTTAAATATTTTAAAAATATGAATTGAATAGTGTGTAATGTTTTATAATATGATTGTACAAAAATTTATGTGGCAATCACTTGTTTTTTTATATTTAGATTTATTATAATTTTTTAAATTCTTAAACATAAAATTGCCCTAAGCATTTTATTTTGAGTGATTTTCTTTTTCTTTTCTTGGGGAGGGGTGGGGGGGCTTAGGTTTGAAATTCAAAGAATTAACCGAGGTTCCTTAACTTTCCTTATGTCTCATCTCATATTTATCCTGAGGCTCATCAGGAATAGGATGAAAATAAAATAGATACAGGAGCTTCTGGTTTTCTAAGCAACATTTTACTTGTTCTGGAGAACAATATGGGAGCGAATCTATGATGATTTGCTTGGGGTTAACCCTGAGGGCTGGCTCATTTGTGCTTGCAAAGGAAGGAGTCCCTCTGGGCAGCAGGACAGGCTTGAGAATCAGTGGGTTCATGGAGACAGTTGAGAGGACAGTAGGGTTCTCTTCATTTTCATGTCAGAGGTAGAAACTGCCTTGTCTTGATCTGCTTTGTCTTGAAGTGGTTCAAAATTTTAGACCACTCACTAGGTGTAATTGTAATATGGGAAACGAATGCCAGAGGACAACTGGTCTCAGCTTTGGGTCTCCTTTTGAGTACAGTGACTTTTCCACCTTGCGGGGCTGTGAGTCCACCCCACTTAGCTTCTCAATACCCAGAAACTTCCATTTATTTAGATTGTTTTTAGTACTACAAATGGATTTTCCTCCATGGGATATCTCATCTACACCTTTGGCACTGTGGGTCACTTCTCCTGACTTGGATTTCAACCATGGCTATGATGATATTTCAATGTAATCTTGGGCTTGTCTTGCACTGACAGCAAGCATTTTAACAGTGCATCATGTGTTTTTCATCCTATATTCCAGAACTTACTCCTGCTCTTAAGGAGCCTGCAAAAACCTTCTTTGTCTATGCATAAACTTAATCCGGAAATTCAAAGTAGTTAACCTCTATTAACATATAGGAAATGAAAACTAGTGCTTGAGGATTCCAGCCCTTCCAAGTGACACTTCCAAGTGACAATTCTGGGAGACATCATGGATGCTTCTCCACAGGTCACCACCATCCACAGAAGAGACTTCATTAATAGTTCCTTCTATTTGCTTCTCCTCCTTCCTGTCTCACTTTTGTCCCTTTCTATGCTTACTTCACTTATATATACTGGGATCATCTCTGAAACAAAACATCCCAATCCTTTTCCTTGTCTTGGGCTCTTCTTTTGGGGATCACAAATCAAGACAATTGGCACAGAAGTGATCCTTGAAAGCCATTTCTCAGAATAGAATTATAGAACTGGTTCACTCACCCATCATAAGCAGCAAGGATAGCATTACTAATCATAACTGAGGAAGGGAAATCCCCTGCGGAGTTCATGATTTCTGGCATTACAATTATTAAGACCCTCGGATTCATATAAGGTAAAGATATAAGGAGAAGCACTGGTGTTTAGCATGGGTCTGCTTGATATCAACTGTGGGCCAAATCTGATCTGCTACCTGTTTTGACAGCTACACTCATATGTTTACACATTGTCTACAGCTGCTATCATGCTAAAATGGCACAGATGAGTAGTTGCAATATGCACTGTATGTCCCACAAATCTTAACATATTTACTTTTTGCCCCTTTACAGGAAGTTTGCTGACTCTAGTGCATTGCATGGATTAATCTCAGCTGGGCTGGGTTGACTGACTGCATGCTTATCTCCAGAGTCACCTGAAACATGGTACTGACTCTTGACCAAAGTTACAGAATATACTAACTCAGATAAATTAAGTTTTACAATTATGGATCCATGAGTTGTTTGGGGGCAGGACATCATGAGCATGGTTTAGAAATAACAACTGGATTATGACTTACACCTAGCTTCATGAGAACATGGGGAGTTTCTGTGCTTGAGGCTGGTCACATGGATGGAAAACGCTTACATAAATAACTCACCATAAAGACCTCCATCACTAGCATATATTAGTACTGTTGAAATCACAATTGGGATTACTGAAAAGAAAAACAAACAAACCCTGGCTTACTTTTTGGAAAAATGGCTAAGGTTGTTTTACAGAAAAAAGAGAAAAAGAAGGGAAGTAACTTGGTGGCTGCAATATTTACTGAATCATGTTTGGTTTCAAGAGGTCGAAATTTGTGCTCTGTGTGATGGGGAAAAAGCTATCAGTGGTATTTAAAGATAATAGATATAGAGTCTAGAAAAATAGCAATATGGATTGAAGAGGATATGATATGTAGATTGATGATGTAGAAAGTGGCTGAGAGTTCTCTTCCATAGTTGCTGTTAGTCACCTCAGTGAAATTCAAAGACAAAACTGATCTTAAGGCACATGAGGTTAAGGTTTTGCACTTAGGCCAGCGAGTGAAGCTCCAACTAAGGGAATTTAAGCAGATATATTTGAGAGGAATACAACTCCCTGTTTGACCTTTAATTACAAAAAGGATGATATCGGTGGGAAATGTTGCAAGACAAGTCATCATGGAAACTAGAAGACATAGAGTTAAGAAATAGAGCCATTTTATTAATGGATGTAATCAGCTCTTTGGAGAGCCATTTGTTAATATTGTTGCTTAGAATTAGCAATCATTGAGTTGTTTCCCTGGCTCTGGATATCCCTGAGTAGAAGAATGTTTGTGTTAGTACAGAGCCACAGTTAGGAGCCATTTTTGCAGCAATAAAAACATCACAGGAGTGACAAATATTCTTTTTGTTGGACTGGATTAAAGGAGGAGTTCAACATACCTATAGAGAAAGGGGAACTGCCCTACTTTATGTGACTAAACTGGATCTCACAGTGGCAAATGGCCTATACTACAATGTAGTGGGTTTAAGTCTTTACCTTTAAAATCCTATTCCGTGTAAGTAAGAATGGATGAAGGAGGAGGCTCTATCAGGGCTATTTTTGCTTCCAGCAATATGTATTTACTTGGAAGTGAGGATGTTTGGTTTAAAATAAATGATAAGTAGAAAGAAGGTGAAATAATTGCAACCACTACCTTTTAGGATACTTTGCTCTGCACAATAGATAACGAATACATTATCCCATGGTGGTATTTGGTAGTTTCCAATATGTGAGACTCACAGCTTATACCTCTAGGGTTCTGAAGGAAGGCCATGCCTACTGTGGCAGAGTATTCTCCATTATTTGAGAAGCAGTTCCTGCTATCCACCTGGGCCCTAGAGAAGGCCAAGTGCAGTCATGGGGCATCAAGTGAGTTACTATGAACTCAGAGCTGCCTATCATAAGTTATAAGTATCAGACCTATGAAATGACACAATTGGGTGGGCACAGCAGCAATGAAGTACACATCTGAATTTAGTCCTCAGCAGATCAAAGAGGCACAAGCAAATTCTTTAAATTGGCATCCCACATTCCTATGACTAACTTTTTTGTACTAATGTCACTTCCTCAACTCACACTTATTTCTCATGAAAGATTTCCGAAGACCAACTGATGGAAGAGGGAGCAATTGGGACTGGTTCACAGATTGGTTTGCAAAAATATTCTAGCTCTAAATAGAATGCCATAGCACTATAGCTTCACACAGTTATGTTCTGAAAGGTAATGTTGGGGGGTATCCACCAAGTGGGAAAAGCACTGGATAATGGTTAGAGAAGTAAGTAATGGTAAATACACACTCAGAAAACTGGCCATGGAGAAATAGCTTTGAAGGGGCATGATCCACGAGAAAGGGGTCTTGGGAAAGGTACATAAAGGTACATCTTTCGGAGTGGGCACAAAGTATGAGAATTTTGTATTAGCATTAACGTACACAGAGAGCATCCATACATAGAAAGCAATCTACAACCAGGCAGATTAATTCAGTAGATGTTAGTTAGCTTCTGTCCTTGGCCATCCATTGTTTGTATAGAGGACTACAGTGGCAGAGATGAAGTTCTGCATATGTCTCACAGCCTGAATTCCTTCTAAACAAGCATCATTTAGCTACTGCCACCATTTAATGTCCAGTCTGCCAGCAGGATAGGCCAACTCTGGACTCTCAGTATGGTACAAACAACCTGCCACTTGGAGACAAGCTGATTACATCAGACTCCTTTTACCTTGGAAAAAATAATTTAATATAATTGTTATCCTTAATTTGGGTTTGCCTTCACTGTCCATAGTGCTTTGATCAGTCTTACCATCTGAGAGCTTATAGAATAACTCATGTATCAGCATGATCTTTGTATTAGTTCCCTAGGGTTGTTGTAAAAAAATTGCCACAAACTAGGTACCTTAAAGTAAGAGAGCTGTATTCTCTCATATTTGTAGAGTCCAGAAGTCTGAAATCAAGCTGTTGGCAGAACTGTGGTCCCTCCAAAGTCTGTAAGAATACTTCATTGTTTCCTCTAGATCCTAATGCTTTTGACTGTATAACTCCAATTTCTTCCTTTACCTTTAAATGGCATTCTTCTCTGTGTCTGTGTCCTTTCAGTCTCTTACAAGGACACTCATTGGATTTAGGGCTCACCCTAATCCAGTATGATTCATTTCAATCCTTACCTTAATTATATCCTCAAATACTGTATTTCAAATAAGATCACATTCTGAGGTTTCAGGTGAAAATGAAAGTTAGTGTGTGTGTGTGTGTGTGTGTGTGTGTGTGTGTGTATGTGTGTGTGTGTGTGTGAGAGAGAGAGAGAGAGAGAGAGAAAATTCTACTCATTATAATACTTCATATATATTGTTTTAGACCAAATGACCTATTTGATGGCAAAAGAGGTACAACATTGGGTATATGGTCATGGAATCTACTGGTCTTACCATATCCCTCACCATCTTGAAGCAGATAGCATATTAGAATGGTGAAATGGCCAGTTAAAAGCTCAACTAAGGTGCTGGCTCTGGGCCAACACTGAGTAGGTTTGGGGTGCTGTCCTTTAAGATACAGCATGTGTGCTAAACCAATAGCAAGCATATGGTACAATATCCCCAATAGGAAGATTAGATGGGTTCAGCAACCAAGGGATGGAAGTTGGCTTGGCTCCTATCACCATCACTCTCAGATATCTATTAGAAACCCTAGTACTCTAGGGAAGGCAAGAGGCAATTAAATGGGTAGATAGGTCAATAGAAGATGGAATATCTCAGGATTGGCAGCGTGGTGTGGCTTCAGTTGAGGAGTAATTGAAAATAATAAATAATTATAAATTAAAAGGAAAATGCCAGCTAATAGAGTTAGGCAAGTTTGTAACACAGAAGGGAGGGAGCTATTCTAATTAATATAATTGTAACAATCATAATAATGCTTACCATTTATTGAGGGCTTAGCAGATGCTAGGACTTTTCCGAGTGCTTCACATATATTCTCTCAGCCTTACAATCTCATACTGTAGAGAATTATGTATTTTTGTACATGTGAAAACTGAAGTATAAGAGAGATTAAGTAATTTTCCCTAGTTCACTCGGAGGGTGGACATGTGAAGACTTGAACTCAGACTTCCTTTCATAGGACCTGTGTAGTATACCTCACAGAGAAATTCATGAGTGGCTTATTCATTCTGCATGTGAGTTCAAGGACATATTCTAAAAAGCTGAATTAATGTCATTTTTAAATCTTTGATCCCAGATTCTTGACTCTATATTCCAGGTCAAGCAGAAAAAAATTTCAGGCAAATTAAAAGGTAATAAGAGTGAATCTAGTTACAGTTAACAGAGAAACCACAGTGTATGCTTTAATTTTTATTTTTTTGCCAAGACTTCTAATGTTAAAGGTATGAATAAAGCAGTATGCAAAAATGTTTCTACCTAAATCTGTCTGATTTCTAAATCTGTGTTATGGTGGACTTTACTACATGAGCAAAATTTTAATGGAAAAGGTACAGTCTGGGCATCCAGAGACCTAACTTCCAATCTCAGTCTTGCCATCAATATCTTAGACAAATTATCTAACCTTCTGGGCTGCAGTCTTCTTCATCTGTCACATGAGTACTTGCTCTTTTTTTTTTTTTTAACCATTTAGTCTTCCTACAAGGCTAAAATGAACCTGGTTTTGTGAAAGCTAAAAGTTCTATTTAAGTGTTCAATACTATTAATCATTACTTTCCATAACTGGATTTATTATGCATCTGCTATATGACCCCGTATTGGTCACTGTATAAGATCATTTTTCCTATAATGAAAATAGTCCTTAAACGAAAAATATTATTATGACCTTGGGGTTAATACAATATTTTCAGAGATGACACAGTGTAAGAATTTTTAAACCTCTGAGAATACATAAATGTTTTCTTTTCCTCTCTTTTGATATTAAAGGAGCTATTGAGTGTTTTGGACAAATGCTCCTCTTGGGTGAGGTTCATAGCCTCATTGGTTCAGTTTCTCTCCTCTTGGAAACTTTGTGATGGTTTGTGTAACCAGAATCCTTAGAACACTTGTTCATGATGTACGAACAACGTCAAGTGCAGCTGTTGGTAAGATTCCTATTTGTCTTGAACCCAATTTAATCACCACAAGAATGGTCAGGCTTCTCTGAAACTGAAATATGGGCAATTTGATGCTACTGGAAGGATTAATCTACCTTTGTGCTCTCTCAGCACCAGGAAAGAACGGAGAAAGGAAGAAATCACCTCAGTGGGGAGAGAAATGAAGGCTTATTGGAAATCGAATTGAAGCAAAAACACAAGAGATCTGTGACTCTGAAGAGCAGGGATCGAATCTTCTTTACTTTTCTCTACCCAGAACCTACAAAGGCACATTATAAGCCCTTAGTAAATGTTTGTTTAAAGAATAAATGAACAGACATTTAGCCTAAGAACCACCCCCCCCCCCCCCCCGCCTCACTGAATAAAGGCAATAATTGTGAGGACGAAGTTAAAATATCAGGACTTAAGTTTGGCTTTTTCTCCTTATGATCCATGTATTCATTCAGCTTCTTAAGCCTAAGATTTCTCATCTGTAAAATGGGAATTAAACTACCCTCCTTGTGACTGCTAGAGATATCTATGTAAAATTCAATTCTGACTAAGACATTCTCATACCTTAAAACTTTATAATATACAGGATAAAAGTCAAGATTTCCTCATGAAACACAAAAACGTCTTCACTGTTAGGGCTCTGGCTTTCTCTCAGAAATAGCTTGTGAAAGACAAGTAAACTCTTGCAGTTGCAAAGAGAAATGACGGGAGGATTTATAAGCCACAGAACTGCCTGAAAGAATAGTCAAGAACATGTAGGACTGTAGGACAGAATCGTTTCTATAGCGAGTCCTAAATTGAGCTCCAGATGTTAGAAATGCATCCATTATCAATAACAGAAAACCCTATTACAGTGACCGAAGTAGAGAGGAAAGGACTCAGAGTGCAATAAGGAGAGAAGTAAAGCAGGTTGGCATGTTCTGGAAGAAAAGTGACCTGAAAGGAATATAGAAGAAGGCTGGAAAAGAAAGCAGGGGCCAGAGCCAGACCACATACAGTCCTGAATGCCAATAGAAAGGAGTTTCAAATTCATGCTAGTGGACTGGGAGAAGATTGAAGAGTACTTAAACAGACTGGAACAAGTAAGGTTAGGGATAGGAGGAGTCAAGGATTTTGGCTTGAGCAAACAGGTGGGTGGTGGGGCTTCTGGGGAGAGACCGGGAGAGAAATGCATTTTATTAGTGGTAGAGACAAAGGAGAGAAAACGAAGAATTTTACTTGAGATGTTAATTTTAGGATGCCTATTAGATATCCTTATGAAGATTTTAAGTAAATGCTAAATATTAGAGTTTGGATTTCAGGAAAGAGAGGTAGTCTGGAGAAAGCTTCTCCTTTCGTATCAGAATTAGGGAATTTTATTCTAGTGTTTACCATGGAGGATTTCAAACTCTTCTGTAATCCTAGGGTTCCCAGGAAACACCTATGGGGCTGCTCACCAAATTGTGGGAAAGTTCAAGGGGTTGGAACAACTCTTGTTTATTTGTTTCTGTTGTTTAACTTGTATTCTACATTTGGATTCCACATAAGATTTCATTTGGAAAAAGGTTTTTGCTGTTTAAAAATGTTTGAATATTGACATAATTATAATATATTTATATTTAACACATAGTGTTTACTCTTCTAATAAGTTGATATGTTAATTAATTTAAACCTCACAATTTTATAGTGTAGGTACCATTATTAGCTTATTTTACAGATAGGGAACTGAGGCAGAGTGATTATTCAACTTATGCTAAATAAAGCTCTTTGGGTTGGCACTCCTAATTTAGAGTGAAATTTTCTAAAAGAGTATTCAAGATTTTTTTTAAACCACTTTTGATGTCCCATGGCTTTTACAAATATTCCAGGTCGCCCATATTTCAACCACACTATGCCATCTTTCCTAAAGTCATTTCCACCCCTGCCTCTGTTCATTCTATCTTTCGAAATTCAGCTAAATGTGACTGTTTTGGCGAAGGCTTGCTTGATTCCTCATTTTCAGAGGACAGAACAAGTCACAGCCTCCTTTTGGCTTTTAGGTTGCTCTAGTCACAATCCAATTACTGCAATTATGATTTTTTTGTGTGTGTGTGTATGAGTCTATCATTCCTTCTCCCATACCCTTATAGAAATGTGAAAACCTTAATGACATAGGCACACCTCCCTTGTTTAAGTGAACTTCAGAAGGTCTCTTCACTTCTGGAGCATGTAGTCTAGAAAAATTATATAGACACAGAAGCAACTATACAACAACAAAACAATTGCTGAAAGAAGAATATTTCACAGATTCTTGAATCAGAGTGTTTTTGTTCAAATACTGGCACTGCCACTTGTCTAAATTTAGATAAGTTATTTAACCTCCCTTTGCCTCAGTTTGTACATTTGTAATACGTAGGTATTACCTACCTCATAGTCCTTTGATAAGGACACATAATAAGACATCCTATAAGACATAAAAACTTTTGGAACAGTGATTGGCATGCAATGTATATTTGATAAATGTTTATTATTATGATTTCATTACCTTTATTACAGAAACATGTGCCATGGGGTCCCAGGCAGTTAATTTTTGTACTTTCAACAATTGTAACTATTCATACAAGTACATGGTTTTTGAATGAATGACTTAAAAAATGGATAGACTAGACTTATTGATTCATTAATTACTATAACAAGTAATTATTGTGTATCTGCAATCTTCTAGTTCATGGTAGTTTCTGAAATTTCATTGGTGAAATGAGTTCCAGTCTTCTAAAAGACTACAGCCCCCTGGGATGGAGTGTGGATGTGGGACAAATAAATAAACAGTAATTATATCACATATAATAATAAAGCATATGATAAGGGATATACAGAGTGATATGGATTACAGGAAAGATTCTTTCTCAGATTTGGAAGGTTTAAATGTTATCTAAATCCAGACCTGCAGCAAGCCATATCAGTGGATTGGGGAACAAAGAAAATACAAGGATCAGTTATTTAAACAGTACAATAGGGCATGGCCTATTAGAAGAACATTTAAAAAGTATCTGTGACTAAAGATAAGGTAGCAGAGAGAGATAGTCTTAGATCATGAAAGGTCGTGTAGCCACTTCAGTAAGTGTAGACTTTAAGAACAATGGTTAGTTATTGATGGGTTTTCATTAGAGGAATTGCTTGGTATATATGTCTCTTAATATCATTCTGGCTTCAGTTTAAGGAATAAATTTTACTTTCTGAGAGGCATCCAAGAGATGGTGATCCTGGGTATAGAGATAGAAAACATCATAGAATAGACTTGGTAAGAGGACAACAACTTCAGTTTTGTATATACTTAGTTCTAGTTGCTTATGACATTTAAGAAGGGAAAGCAGCTAGCTGCATTAATGCAGGGCTTGAGTTTTGCCATCTGTGACTGAATGAATAAACAGAAAGATAACTAAAGATGTAATTAGAAATTTAATTGGAATCTAACTAGATAGAGAAGGAAGAGAAAAGACAAGTATGGATAAACTGAGAGAAAGTGGATGTATGAAAATACATAGGTTCTTATGAAGTCAAAGATAGGCACAGGGGCAATGATTAAAGTAGGAAGAATGGAAAAACAGGTTATAATTAAATTATTGGAATTTGTGACTTCAGGGATGAATCTCTCCAGAGTTATAACAAGGACCAAGTTGTAGTCATAGAAATAAATGTGAAACTCAAGAGATGAGTAAATCAAGGAACCAAGGGGTCAAGGGGTTTTGTGTGTCATACAGGTGGATTGCCACGTCATTCAGGATGATGACAGAACTTAGAACAGAGGGCAAGACTCTCAAATGGGAACTAAAGTTTACAGTGAATATGGGACAGCACCTGCAATGTTAGTAGATAACATCAGGGAGGGTGTATTAGAGCAGTAATAACAAAGGGCAGCCTAAGATTTAGAGTTTCAAGGAGTGTCTAAAAAAAGTCTAGAGAAATCCTAAATTTAAAAAGTCCTATTGGAGAGACTGTAGGCAGGGCAGGTGTTGCAGCTTTACAGAGGAACTCACCATAAGCTACATAACCAGGAACTGAGTGAAAGAGACTTTTCATTACCGGCACAAGCAGGTTATGTCCACCTGTGAGTTCCAACCATCTCTTGCAGTTCATTTCTTTCCTGGCTTTGAAAAATTGGCACTTGAATTAGAGAACAGTGAATGTAAGAAAACAGGAAACCCAATGAGAATTTATTCTTTTTGAGAAGCTATTTTTAAAACCAGGATTTTTTGTTTTAGAAGAAAAAAATGGTTTGAGACTTTTTTCCCCCTTCAGAATCTAGGTGGAAGGAAATACAAAAACAAATCAGTAAAAAGAACTGGAAATTCTCCACTCCCTTGATGTGTTCCAGCACAAACATCATGGGAGGCATGGAAAACTCCACAAGGCAACTTTCATTGAATCATAGGACTTTTGAGCTGGAAAGGACGTTGGATCAAATGGGCCGGTACTTCATTTTAAATGAGGATGCCCTGAACAGGCCAACGGAATGGAAGATAATCAGTGTAGAATGTTGCTGATTTGGAAAGTCATTGTCATATTTCTCTCAAAACAACCTTTTAAAATTTCTTTGAAAAAATGAAAATTCTGATACTTTTCTAAGAGATTCTTAGATAAAATTCATTATGGAAATACAACCCTTGAATTAGAATTTTTAACACCAATTTTACTGCTAATAATACTGCTAATTCTCTTAATAGTTCATTTAAATTTGTTATATAATTTTGACTATGAAACTGTGGAATAGCACTATAATTCTGTGAGACAAATATACATTTTAAATGCAAAGCCATTTTACTGTAAATTCAATGAGAAAATCAGAAATGATGCTAATTGGGAAGTAGAAAATGATCTATGCATTAATATTATAACACTCTTTTCCTTGCAGTCATTACACAGTAGTCTATACTTTCCTTCTTTCACTTCAAAGCTTCACTCGCATATACCTAATAGCTAATACAATAAGAAAGAATGAGGGAATTCTTTCTTGCCATAGGCAAAGACTATAGACTGTAGGAACTCAGGCAAATCCCTCCTCTAGCATGCTCTCCTCTCCTCCATCTGATGATAAGATACAGCTTGCCTAACATGTGTCCAGACAAATTCCCCTTTGGCTATGTTCCAGCTATCCTAAGACATTTTCAAGATTTTTTTTTTATTTGCAGGAAACTTTATCAAATGAAATCTTTCTAACTGTGTAAAACAGAAAAGGCAGATGTTTCCGTTAAGTAGTTGACTGCAGGTGGCCTGAAGCTCAGCCTACAAACATCTCCACTCCTCAAATTTCCCTCCATCACAACTGTAACGGATTCGGTGGAGCTGAGGTACAAAACCAGTTCTCTGCAAAAAATCCAGGCAATAAAATACCTGTAGACTAGCTAGATTATTTATTTACACACACATTCACACCGGGCACACATATGTATATACACAAGAAGTATATATAAAAACTATGTATAAAGTTTAACCTGACCATTTAGAGGAAGTTATCACTGTAGAAACCAAATAGAAAATATTATTTCTGATGCATTTGGAAACATTAATGGAGAATGGATTTCAATGGTTTGCAAGAGTTTATGGTACATGGCATGGTCTGTTTTACACCGATTGACACTGGCTTCTTTTGACCAAGAGCTGGTTTTATTTATATTCTGGTTGGAACCTTTGACTCATATGATCAGACACCCATACAACACCCTCAACTTTTTAGAAAACCAAACCACTTGGATACACAGAAGAGTGAAGAAGGTAGCATGTTGCAGTCTCCTTTGTGGATTGTGGTTAGTGTAACAGGATCATGAACAAAAGGGTCACAAAACCACAGTTTGGAAAGGGAACATTTCAAAGGAGTAGCTGTCTTCAGACAGAAAGGTTTATAAAGGCAAATTGAGCATTTGGTTAGTTAGTGTCCTAAAATGACTTGGGTGAAGACTTAAACCAGGAGGAAAGTGAAGGGAGTTTAAATAAAGCCATATTTTTTGACTGGGCACATACAATGCGTCAGAGACTTGACACATATTGTCCTCTTTTATCCACAGTGCAACTTTACTAGGTTTGTTCCCTAGTACAAAGTGTCTGTTTACAAAAGAAGACACTAAAGATAGGAGAGGTTGATTAATTTGTTGAAGGTTTCACAAGCTGTGCTGATTTTATCCTGCTACCCTATCGCCTTGCTCTTCCACAAACTTGCCAAACATGCTACTACATCAAGCCCTTTGTCTATTACTGATCTTCTGCCTATAATTACCTTCCAGCACGTATCTTACAACTCATTCTCTATCTCATGTGGATTTCTGCTCAAATGTCACCTTTTTAGAGGGGTGTTGTCTGACTTCCTTACATAAAATATCATCCCTTGTCATTCTCTAGTTAGCTACTTACTCTGCCTTCTTTTTGTGGCATTTATTGCTGCCTGACATAATATTCTATAAACACATACTCAATTGTTCGTTATTTGTCCTTTGCATTACAATATAAGTTCCACTAGGGTAGGGACCTGTCTGTATAGTGTACAGCTTTAGGCTCAATATCTGGAACAGCATATGCCTGGCTCATGGAAGATGAGGAATGAATATTTTCTGATAAATGAATGAGTGAATGTGTACTAAGAAATTAAATGGCAGGCAGAGGATTTGGGCAATTTTTTCTGATTTTAATCATTTACGAAGAGAACATGTTAATCCTGTGCTTATGCCCTATATGAGATACCCTTGACCTTTCTGTACTTAAATTTCCACTTGTAAGATCCTGTCTTATATGTCCAGTGGTACAATGGAGAGCTGCTGGAAATAATGTATATACAACTCTTCTTTAATGGAACTGGTACTTCTTACTCATTCTTAGCAAATTGATTTGGGTGGATTTTTCTTACCCCGAGACCTATTTACCCACAAATGAGTCTTAACTGGCTTAAGTCAATTCATGAAGCCCATAATTCTGGCCAATGTAATTGTTCAGGGGTGGTCACGTGTCCTGATACAGGCCAGTGAGATGCAAGGAGATATTTTTTGGTGTCTTCTGGGGGAAAAAAGCATCCTCACACTTCTGAAAAAGTAACTATCAGAAGTTATCTTTTCTTCTTTTGGGAGCGTGAATGCATGGTTGGGAAGAGATTAAGCAGGAAAATCCTGAACTGTGGTTGGGGCTCATTTACCTAATATTGCATCCCCACTATGCATCAGACACTGTTTTAGACACTGGAAAAAAAGTGGTTAACAAGAGAGATAAAGTTTTGTTCTCATGGAGATCAAATTTTACAGGAAAGACAAACAGAACAAATAATCAAAATAAACATGATAATTTCTGCTAGTTATAAACGATATGAAGAAGATTAAAGTGTAACATATAAGGAAGAGTAATGGAGGGATTTTACCTTGAGATAACAAGGCTGCTTTGGAAAGGGTTTCCAAATAAGGGCCCCTTTTTAAAAGTAAAGAAATATTACATTTTGTAATAAATACATTATATTATTTTCAGTGATTTTTTTGGTATAAGTAAGCAAAGTTTAAAGTAAAATTATAAAGAAAAAATTACATATTATGTCAATATTGTTACAGTTTTACCCTCCTGTCTCTTTATCTTTTAAATTTTGGTAATTTTTGTCAAATATGTTAGAAAATTTCTTACCTCTCATTGGTCTGTCCTGGGTGAATGTGATCACCTCCAAACCAATCACATTATCCAGGGCTATAGACCTTACTAATTGGTTTCAGCTCACTCATGGACCTAAGGATAGGTCAATACCACCAAACTGCCAACCTGATTGACTGCAGTTATTGAGATTGTTAAATGGTGTTACAGAGAAAGGATCATGAAGCATCCAGAAAAATGGGGGATTGGAATGACACAGAATATGCAACATACACCCTGCTGCCACCACCCCATGTTTCATGTTACAAACTCATTGACTATCTGGATAAGCAAAACAATAAGAAAAAAACAAAACAAAAACCAGGAAACCACCAAGTCAGATGCCAAGGAAAAAAAGGCAAAGGGATAATCAGGAGCTCATAATACAGTATAATGGAGACCCAGATGCAAAAGGACATAATATATGGTATCAGTTCACACAAAGTTGATAGTCAAGCTTCTCTTGAGAAATAATACCAGCAGAAGATATCTGTAAATATGAGATTTTATAAAAGAGTCTCACACAACTCTGGGGATGCATAAGTCCAAATTTCAGAGGGCAGGATGCTCGCTGACAACTCCAATGAAGGTCATTGATACACTCTCCAGGAGGGCTGTCTGGTGATTAAATCCGCTGATTGGATTCTCACATTGTGGAGGACATTCCCTTAACCACAGATGTAACCATCTCTCTGGTTTATTAACCAGCCACTAAATGTCCCTGCCGTACTGGTTAGGCCAGTGCTTGCTTGATCAGACAACAGGGTACCATCACCTGGACAAGATGACACAGGAACGTAACCATAACAGTTGAGTACTGAAACTGGAATCCTGCTGCCCGTTTATGAGAAAATGGAAAATTATACAAATCCATTATCCTAGTAAAGCATTTAAACTCAGCTTTTTCAGTTATTGATAACTCATACAAAAGACATCAGCAAGGATGTAGATGGAAACAAACCATACAATCTTGATATAAAGAATATATATAAAAAAGTATTTACTCAACAATCTGAGTCCACATTCTTCTCATAATGTGAGAAGAATTCTTCAAAACATAAAATATTCACCCCCAAATGATCATATCAAAGAACTAGTCTCAATTGTTTTAAGCAATAGATCTCACAAAGAACATGTCCTCTGCTCAAAATGCAATTGTGCTAATTAAAAATAGTTTTAAAAAATGTCCATGTTATCTGGAAGTTAAAAATCATACTCATAAATCAGGAGTAAAATAAGTAGCCACAATGGAAGAGTAACATGAAAAGGCTTTAAATCAAATATATAGAAATGTGTGTGCATTTAAGTAAAAACATAATAAATTATAAGAATGACAATATATTCAATAAACAGATGGAGTAAATAAAAACAAAAGGGATAGCCAGTGAAATAGAAAACAAAGTACCAGCAAGTAATTATAGGTGAAAACAAAGTTAAAAGTTGGTTTGAGGAATGATTAACAAAACGGACAGAACTCTCATGTTGAGAACGGAAAAGAGAGAAGGAGGGAGACAAAGAAAAGGAGAAAGAGGAAATAGAATCAGGAATGAAAGAGTACGTAACAGTAGGTACAGCAGAAATTTAAAATATATTAAGAGAATATTATCAGCAACTTCATTATAATAAATATGAAAAGAGAAAAAATGGATATATATCTAGAATATATAAGTTACCGAAACTGACTTAAGGTGTACATAAACAATGTGAATGTCCCTTTGACTATTAAAGAAATCGGTCTTAAAAATATTCCTCCCTCCTTGACCCCATAGGAATCTAAACTCTAAATCCAAGTGAGTTCTACCAAACCTGAAAGAACAGATTTTGTTCTAATCTCAAACTCTTCCAGAGAAGACGCAATAAAAAATATTACCCCAACCATTTATAAATCAAGTAGAACTTGGATATCAAAACAAGATAAGGACTATAAAGAAAAGAAAATTACAGCTCTATCTCATCCAATAATATAGCTTTGTAAACGCTAAACAAACTAAATCCTATTATGTACTAAAAAAGGATAACACAATGTGACAAACTTGAGTTTTAGGTAGCAATAAAAGGGTAGTTCAATATTAGAAAAATATATAAATGTCATTTGCAACTCTAATAGATTAAAGGAGGAAAATATATGAATCTCTCAATAGATGCTGTGACAATATTCGGTAAAAATCAGTACCAATTATTAAAAGAAACTTTCAAGCTAGGATTAGAAGAGATTATTTAAACCAATTTAAGGAAACCTATGAAAACACTCTAATAGCTATCATCCAAAATGTGAAAACGTTAGAAGTATCGCATTTAAAATTGGTA
The DNA here is from genome assembly GCF_023851605.1 of Tamandua tetradactyla. Lineage (NCBI taxonomy): Eukaryota > Metazoa > Chordata > Mammalia > Pilosa > Myrmecophagidae > Tamandua > Tamandua tetradactyla. The sequence continues at coordinate 92,386,627 of NC_135333.1, read as the reverse complement.
ATGAAACATATTCCTACCATTATTATACAACATACTATTCACATACCAGGATAATTGGAAAAGAAAAGGAAATTAAAGGATTAAGGATTAGAAAAAGAGGAATAATCTTGTTATTATATGGAAATGATACGATTATTGTCTTAAAAATCCAAACTGTTCTATGAAAATGTTAGAAACTATAAGAGCATTTCTCAAGGTGACTGGAGAGAAGATCACTATAACAAAAGTCAATTGGATTTTTTATAGCATCTGCAATGAAAAAAAGATATTTTAAAAAGATACCATAAACAATAGCAATACATGCTATAAATTACCTAGAAGAAAATGTAGCAAGAGATGTGCAAGCAATTCTAAAGTAAGAATTATAAAAATTGACTGAAGGAAATTAAAGAAGACCTAAATATGCAAAAATATCCTTTGTTCATGGATAGAAAACAATACTATCAGTTGTTTTAAATGCCAGCTCTATCCAAATTGCCCTATAGATTTAATACATGTTCAATCAAAATCCCGATAAGCTTTTCATATAACATGAGAAATTGCTTCTAAAATTAATTTGGAAGAACAAAGGGCCAGATCTGAAAAATAAGACTAAGGAGGGAGCATTTGCCCCCACAGCCTTAAAGTGTTAGGAATTAACACATTTTGCAATTTGGCTCAGGAATAGCAAATGAAACAGTGGATCAAAATAGAGAGGCTCTAGAGAGACATACACATATGATGAGCTTTGACATATGACATTACAAGTCTAGTAGGAATGAAAATTATTTAATAAATTAGCTGAGAAAAATTGACCATTCATATGAAAAGTAATATAGGATTTTCTTTTGAACATCATAAAATCAACTATAGATAGGTAAATAAGCATAATATCAAATACAAATCTTAAAATCATTAGTAGAAGGTTTGAATAAATATTCTTCTGATCTTGGAGGAGGAAAGTAATTTTTTAATGACACCAGAAGTGAACTAATAAAAAAAAAATACGTGCAACTTCATTAAAATTAAGATACTCTATGTACCAAAAGATAAGAAAGGTAAAAATATAAGCAATAAACCAAAATATTTGCCTTATACCACCAATAAAGGAATAAATCCAACAAGAAAATATTATTCAGAACATCTAAAGTCCTTATAAATCAATAAATAAAGAAAAACAACCAAATAGGAAAACACACAAAAGACACAAACTAGTGTTTCACGAAAAGATAAAACCTTCTAGTTAAGAAATGCATGAAGAGTTGTTTAAGGTGCTTAATCACACCAGAAATCAGGGAAATGTAAGTCAAGAGCATAATGAAAAAAACATTTTACAAGCATTAGAAAGGCAAAAATTATGATGTGCAGCCATAAGAGTAGTAGGAGAGCGTGTGGCTCAAAGAGAGGGCTTATGCATTGCTAGTGAGAGTGTTGATTAGAATGATCACTTTGAAAAATAAATTGGCATTATCTTGTAATCCTTGTATATTTTATGATTTAGAAATTCCACTTCTACGTAACCAAGAGAAAATCTTGCACATGTGCACCAAAAGTTTGGATGAATTTCAAAGAAGTACGGTGGGAAAGTCTAATATCTGTCAATTGGAAAGAGTAAACAAATTATATAATACGATGTAGTAATGAAGATGAATGAATTACAGTTGGGTTACAACCTGAATTAATATTATAATAATTTTGAATGAAAAAGCAAGTCCCAGAATACTTTGTCCAGGTTATACAATCTTGGCTGGAAATGAAAATCCTGTGAGTTTTAATAGAGATAATTATGAACTATTTAAGAGGCTTTTCTTTATAGTAGATTCTTGGTTCCCACCCTACTGAGAGCTACTTAATCAGGCTTTCTCGTGAAACTTGTGCCTCTGCCTTGTTACCTGATTTCCTAAAGAGTCTGCAGCTGATTGTCCAAGAATTAAAATGTGAGAAAAAAAGGAAGTTAGAGAAGTTGGAATACCCTTGTGGAACTTTCCATGGAAAATGTGGGGAATCATTTTAGGTTTAATAAGATTGAAGAGGAGTTTTAGAAGCCTATTCTCTCAGTTGTCCAAATTAAGGCCAATATTACCTAAGTATATATATTTTAAGTATGGATGATAAAAAACCCCTAGACAACTAAAAACTTAAATGAGACTGCTCATTCAAACTAGGAAGGTTGTTACTGGCCCTTTTGATTAGATGAGTTACTAAAATAAGTGGAACATCCATTTTATTGGACCTCATTTTTAAAAGGCCAGGACAGGGTGCAAGGGTAATTCAGTGGTAGAATTCTCACCTGCCATGCGGGAGACCCAGATTCAATTCCCAGCCCATGCACTTCCCAACAAACAAAGAGCCAACCAAACGAAAAATTCAACAAATGGTGCTGCTTATTGCAGGGGATACTCACATGGGAAGGAATGAAATGTGACCCCTGCCATATAGTATACAAAAAAAAAAATTTTTTTTAAATAAGAATAAAAAAAAAAGCAAGGACAGTACAGGTGCCTTTAATTAGGCTATTCTATGCTGGATTTTTTTGTATTTAATTCTATTTATCTATTACACATGTTGATAAGGAGAAAAAAGTTTTCAGGCTTCCTTTCCAATGATGACATCCCAAAATAAATATTCTCAGTGTTAATTGATCATCAGTTATACCAATATGAATTATTAATATGACCCCAATTATTTTGAAATAACTAGAATACACAGGTCACACTTTGCACTGTGGCTCATTCAGCGAGTGTGAGACTCCAAGTAAATTCTCTGCAAAGACAGGAATATTAAGGAACTCAGACAGAGGCTCTGATGGCACTCATTAGTCAAATGAAATCCCTCTGTTTCAACTTGATTGCTCAACATTTTCCTCTCCTCTGTCAATATGCTTGTTTCAAAATAGCTTTTAACAGAGTTGGTGGATTATGAAAATATTTGGAACACTCCAAATTTACTGATAATATTAAGTTCGATTTCTGGTTCAGTTTACCCCCTCTGTGTGATTTATTTATTTTTCAAAATACATAGGCAGTTTCATTTTTTAAGATACTTCAATGAAGTTCTACGGTAATGTAGAAAAGAGAGGGATGTAGACATTGTGTGATGTCAAGTCTATAGTTCATGGCATCACTGGTATTTCAAATAACAGCTTTTTTCTTTTGCCCAAATGAAACATGATTTCCATCTTTCTCACTCAGCTCTTCAACTACTATCCATTTATTAGTAACTTGATAGCTCTTAGAAAATTGACAAATGTGGCAAACTTCCCAAAGATGTCTAATTTTACCTAAATTCAATCTGTGACTCTTGCCATTTTCTTCATTAAAAATGGAAATCAATATAAATTGTCAAGTACATGTCACTTATACTCTTAACATATTTTGATTAAATTGGATCTATGATTCGAGTGACCAGTTTATAAAAATAAGCATCATCCAGAAAAATGACAGTCTACAAATGTTAACTATTGTATTCATCTTAAGCAAAAATCATTATTAATGAACACCACAAAAAACCTATTATTTCTCACAAGACTTCTGTGAGGAAGATTAAAGTCTTGGCATCATAAATCTTTAGTTTTCAAAAGAATCTCAGGATGCCTGCCTGGATGCCTGACAGGGTGGGGAAAGCTAGAGCATGTCAGTAAAGGAGTTGTGTTGGGTGAGCCGACAGTGGGAATGGAGTACTGGGCTTTGAACTCCAAAGGAAGGTGATCCAGAAGTTTTGGAACTAGTGCTGGCAGCTATCCACCCTCCAGCATGAAGGGACCTAGATGGATCAGTTTGCTAAATATGTGCAAGATTTAAAGAGCTGACAAAAATCCGCATTAAACCTGTATCTTTAAATAGATTCAGCAAAAAAAAAGGACTGTTGTCCCACATTCAGAGCTCTGGATTAAGGTAGATATAGGAGAAAGATCCTACAAATGCTGAATCAAAGGAAGATAAAAAATATTTTGGGCCTGTCAGAGCTGGTTTTCATGCCCTGCACAGGAACCTGGCCCTGTTTTGGATGAAAAATATGGATGACCCAATTGTCAAAGCAATGCCCTAAAACAAACCCAAGTTTTGCTGGCCGGTGAAAAGCAGAGCACTCCTGGGCCAGCTGCTGGCTGAAGAAGTTGAACTTCTCAGTCCCTCAGCCCAAGGCCTGTCCACGCAGGAGCCTGAGCATTACCAGACACATTGTGCCCACAGCCAGTAGGCATCATGCCCACTCCCTACCCCTGGAGTCAGCAGCTGACAATCCACATGGAGAACTGTGGCTTTGACTGGACTGTTCCCTGGTTGGGTCCCGGCCTAGTGGTCTGCTGCAAGTGGGGAGAGGCAGGCTTGTGGGGAAGAGGAAGCTCAGGACCACCATCCATCAGGAAGACAGGAAAAGTGAAGTCTGGCCAACTGATTTTCTGTCCAGCCCTATCTAACTTTGAAGGATGATTGCACCTCCTTTGTGAGGCCCTCCCTGATCCTGGTGTGGTTGGAATTACTGAAAAACCAAACGCTATAGGAAACAGTCAATGCAGACAGGAGCAACGACAAAATCTTAGACAAACGAGGGAAATCAACCTTCAAAATAACCATATCAAGATAATCAAATGCCAAGAAACCAACAAAAAAATCACAAAGGACATGAAAATGCAAGGAGATTTGGCTAAGTCATATGACCAAACTAAAAAATCAGAGAAGACACAGAATTTGGAACAAATGATTAAAGGTGTTCAAACAAATCCAAATAAATTCAATGGGTTGGCTAAAGACATAAAGGATATCAAGAAGACACTAGAAGAGCATAAAAAAGGATTTGAAAGAATAAATTGAAAAATAGCATTTCTTATGGAAATGAAAGATATTGTATATCAAATTTTAAAAATGCTAGAGACATACAATAGCAGATCTGAAGAGGCAGAAGAAAGAATAAGTGAACTAGAAACAAAACAACTGAATTTGAATGCACAAAAGAATACGTGGTGAAAAGAATGAAAAAAACTTGAATTGGATCTTAGGGAATTAACTGAGACCCAATTAACTGACAACATGAAGTGCACAAATATAAGAGTCACTGGTATGTCAGAAGAAGAGAAGAATTAAGAGCTAGGAAGATTATTTAAAGAGATAATTGGTGAAAACTCCCCTTCCCTTATAAAGGACATAAATACACAAATCACAGAAGCCCACTGAATTCCAAATAGAATAAATCTAAATAGACCCACTCCAAGACACATACTAATCAGACTGTCAAATGATGAAGAGGAGAGCATCCTGAATGCAGCAAGAGAAAAATAAATTACCACAGACATGGGAAACCATATACGACTAAGCGCCTACACAACAGGCAACATGGAGGTGAGAAATCAGTGGTAAAATATATTTAAGATTCTGACAGAGAAAAATTTCCAGCTGAGAATTCTTTATCCAGCAAAGCTATCATTCAAAAATGAGAGAATTTAAGATTTTCACAGATAAACAAATGTTGAATTTGTTAACAAGAGACCTACCTTGCAGGAAATATTAAAGGGAGTTCTGTCAGCTGAAAAAAAAAAAAAAAAGACAGGATAGAGAGGTCCGGAGAGAGAACAGAATTGAAGAATTATTAGTAAGGGTAATTTAAGGACAAAAACAAGAGAAAAAAAAATAGATCTGACAAATAAAAACCAAAGGATAAGATGGTTGAGCCAAGAATTGCCTTTACAGTAATGACTTTGAATGTTAGCAGATTAACCTCCCAATTAAGAAATACAGATTGGTAGAATGGATTTTAAAATGTAATCCATCTATATACTGTTTATAAGAGATTCATCTTAGACCCAGGGATACAGAGTTTAAAAGTGAAAAGATGGAAAATATATGCCACACAAATTGTAACCAAAAGAAAGCAGGGATAGCAATACTAATATCAGGCAAAATAAACTTTAAATGTAAAGATGTCATAAGAGAAAAGGGAGGACACTACATATAAATAAAAGGGACAATTCATCTAGAAGAAATAACAATCATAAATATTTATGTGCCCAATCAAAGAGCTCTAAAGTACATGAGGCAAACATTGTCAAAACTGAAGGTAGCAATAGATATTTCTACAATAATAGTGGGAGACTTCAATACACCATGCTCTTCTACAGATAGAACAAGCAGAGAGAGGATCAAAAAGGAAATAAAGAACCTAAACAATATGATAAATTAATTATACTTAATCGACATATATAGATCATTGTATCCCAAAACAGCAGTATGTTTTGTGCTCATGGAACATTCACCAGGATGGATTATATGCTAAGGCACTAAATACGTCTTAATTTTAAAAGGATTGAAATTTTTCAAAGCACTTCCTCTGATCATAACAGAATGAAACTGGAAATCAATAATATCCAAAGAAATAGAACTTTCACAAATATGTGAAGGTTAAGCAACACACTTTTAAACAATCAGTAGGTTAAAGATGAAATTGCAAGAGAAGTCAGTAAATATTTGGAGACAAATGAAAATGAGAATACCGCTCATCAAAACCTATAGACATTGTAAAGGTGGTGCTGAGGGGGAAATTTATAGCTCTAAATGCCTACATTACAAAGGAGGAAGGGGGTGCAAGGGTAGTTCAGTGGTAGAATTCTTGCCTGCCATGTGGAAGACCCAGGTTCACTTCCCAGCCTACACACTTCCCAAAAAACAAACAAACAAAAATTCAACAAATGGTGTTGCAATAACAGGATACTCACATGGAATGATGAAATGTGACCCCACCTGTGCTGGTTTGAAAGGATGTATGTCCCCTAGAAAAGCCATGTTTTAATCTAAATCCCGTTTTGTAAAAGCAGAATACTCTCTATTCAAGACTGTATGTTTGAAACTGTAATCAGATCATCTCCCTGGAAATGTGATTTAATCAAGAGTGGTTGTTAAACTGGATTAGGTGATGACATGTCTCCACCCATTTGGGTGGGTCTTGATAAGTTTCTGGAGTCCTATAAAAGAGGAAGCATTTTGAAGAATGAAAGAGATTCGGAGAGAGCAGAGAATGCTGCAGCACCACGAAGCAGAGAGTCCATCAGCCAGCGCTTTGGAGATGAAGAAGAAAAATGCCTCCTGAGGAGCTTCATGAAACAGGAAGCCAGGAGAAGATGCTAGCAGATGACGTCGTGTTCTCCATGTGCCCTTCCAGATGAGAGAGGAACCCTGACCGTGTTCACCATGTGCCTTTCCAGATGAGGGAGAAACTCTGTCTGTGTTAGCCATGTGCCCTTCTCACTTGAGAGAGAATCCCTGAACTTCATCAGCCTTCTTGAACCAAGGTATCTTTCCCTGGATGCCTTTGATTGGACATTTCTATAGACGTGTTTTAACTGGGACATTTTCTTGGCCTTAGAACTGTAAATGAGCAATTTATTAAGCACCCTTTTTAAAAAGCCATTCTGTTTCTGGTGTATTGCATTCTGTCAGCTGGCAAACTAGAACACTGCCATACAGCATACCAAAAAAAGGGAAGAGCTAAAGCCAAAGACCTAACCAAACAACTGAAGAAACTAGAGAAAGAGCAGCTAACTAACCCTAAAACAAGTTGAAGAAAAGGAATAACAAAGATTAAAGCAGAAATGAATGAATTGGAGAACAAAAAACAATAGAGAGAATCAATAAAACCAAAAGTTGGTTCTTTGAGAAGCTCAGCAAGATTGACTGAACCCTTAGCTAGACTGATAAAGTCAAAAGGAAAGAAGATGGGACTAAATAAAGTCATAAATGAGGGGGGGGGGCATTAGCCTGGACCCCGAATAAATATGAAAAAACTCATAGGGGACACTATGAACAATTGTATGTCAACAAACTAGATAACTTAGATGAAATAGACAATTTCCTAGAAACACATGAACAACCTAGACTGACTTGAGAAGAAATAGATGGCCTCAACAAACCAATCACAAGTAAAGAGATTCAATCAGTCCTCAAAAACCTTCCTACAAAAAGAGCCAAGGGGGCCACGGTGGCTCAGCAGGCAAGAATGCTTGCCTGCCATGCTAGAGGACCCAGGTTCGGTTCCTGGTGCCTGCCCATGTGAAAAAAAAAAAAAAAAAAAAAAAAAAAAAAAAGAGCCAAGGGCCATGTGGCCTCACAGGGAAATTTTACTGAACATTCCACAAAATACTAACACCATTCCAAACTCAAACTCTTCCAGAAAATTGAAGCCAAAGGAACACTACTTGACTTATTTTATGAGACTAACATCACTCTAATATCAAAACCTGATAAAGATACTACAAGAAAGGAAAACTATAAGCCAATATCCCTGATAAATACAGATGCAAAATTTCTCAACAAAATACTTGCAAAATGAATCCAAGAGCATAAAACAGTCATATACCATGACCAGTTTGGATTTATTCCAGGCATAAAAGCTTAGTTCAACACAAGAAAATCAATCAATGTAATACAATACATTAACACATCAAAAGGGGAAAGCACATGATCATCTTGACTGATGCTGAAAAAGCATTCAAGAAAATTCAGCATACTTTCCTCCTAATATAAACACTTCAAAAGATAGGAATAAAGGAAACTTCCTCAATATGATAAAGGGCACATATGAAAAATCCACAGCCAGCAATGGTGAGAGACTGAAAGCATTCCCGCTAAGATTGGAACAGGACAAGGATGCCCACTGTCACTGCTGTTATTCAACATTGAGCTGAAAGTTTTAGCTAGAACAATTAGGCAAGAAAAAGAAATGATAGGCAACCAAATCAGAAAAGAGAAATTAAAGTCTCATTATTTGTAGATGACGTGATCCTATAGTTGGAAAATCCCAAGAAATCTATGACAAAGCTACTTGACCTAAAACAAATTCAGCAAAGTGGCAGGATACAAGATTAATGTGCAAAAATCAGTAGTGTTTCTATACAATAGTAGTGGCCTAACTGAGAAGACAATTTAAAAAAAATTCCATTCACAATAGCAACTAAAAGTCAAGTATGTAGAAATAAACTTAACCAAGGATGTAAAGTCTTGTATGCAGAAAAGTACAAGACTTTACTAAAAGAAATCAAAGAAGGCCTAAAAGGTGGAAAGACATTCTGTTTTCATGGATAGGAATGCTACATATCATTAAGATGTCAATTCTACCCAAACTGATCTACAGACTCAATGCAATAACAATCAAAATTGCAACAACTTACTTTGCAGACTTGGAAAAGCTAGTTATCAAATTTATTTGGACAGGAAAGGGGCCTCAAAAAAGCCAAAATATCCTAAAGAAGAAGAATGAAGTGGGAGAACTTAGACTTCCTGAGTTTAAAACTTATTATAAACCCACAGTGGTCAAAACAGCCTGGTGTTGGCACAAAGACTGACATTGATCAATAGACTGAAGTTGAGAGTTCAGAGATAGACCCTCAGATCTATGGTCAATTGACTTTTTTTTTTTTTTGCATGGGCAGGCACCAGGAATCCAATCCAGGTCTTCAGCATGGCAGGCAAGAACTGTGCCTATTGAGCCACTGTGGCCTGCCCTCAATTGACTTTTGACAAGGTCCCCAAATCCACCAAATAGGGACAGAATAGATTATTCAATAAAACGGTGTTGGAGAACTGGATATCCATATCCAGAAAAATGAAAGAGGACCCCTATCCCAAACCCTATACAAAAATTAACTCGAAGTGGATCAATGACCTAAATATAAGAGCCAATAGCATAAAACTTCTAGAAGAAAATGTAAGGAAACATCTTCAAGACCTAGTGATAGGAGGTAGAATCTTAGACCTTACTCACAAAGCAAAAACAATGAAAGAAGAAATAGGTAAATGGAAACTCTTCAAGACTGAAAACTTCTGTGCTTCAAAGGACTTTGCAAAAAAAGTGAAGAGGCAGCCAACTCAATGGGAGAGAATATTTGGAAACCATATATCTGATATCCAGTTACATATAAAGCAATTGTACAACTCTACAACAGAAGGACAAGCAACCTAAATTATAAAATAGGCAGAAGATAGCAATAGACATTTTTCCAAAGAGGAAATGCAAATGACCAAAAAAGCACATGAAAAACCCATCTTTACTAGCTGTCAGAGAAATGCAAGTCAAAATTATGAGATCTCATTTTGCACCTTTAATAATGGCTGTTATTAAACAGGAAACTGCAAATGTCAGAAAGGATGTGGAGAAATAAGAACACCTATTCACTGCTAGTGGCAAAGTGAAATGGTACAGCCACTGTGGAAGACAATTTTGCAGATCCTCAGAAAACCAAATATTGAGTTGCCCTATGACCTAGCAATTCCGCTATTTGGTATATATCCAGAACATCTGAAAGTAGTGGCACAAACATATATATATCTATGTATGTATGTATATAGGATGGAATATTATGCTGCAGTAAGAAGAAATGTGATCCTGACGTATGTGACAACCTGGATGAAGCTTGAGGATATAATGTTAAGTGAAATAAGCCAAACAAAGAAGGACAGATATTGTATGATTTCACTAATATGAACTATCTAGAATATGTAAACTCAGAGTCTTAAAATATAGACTATAGGGGACCTAGAGATAGACAGAAGATAAAGAAGGGGAGGTGGTTTCCTAATATGTATAGAATTACTAATAAGGTTTAACTTTAATGTTTGGGAATGGATAGAGGTGATGTCAGTTTGTTATTGTCATTATAAATAATAGTGCCATATTTCAGGTGAGTTTGAATAAAAGGGGTTGTTTAAAGCCATGTATGTCACAGATTAACACTAAGAAAATATAAGTAAGTTTTTGTATGAACTATTATGAATATATGATACTTGTACAAGGAGTTAATAATTGAGTTGTATATGGGGAAAAACTACCTATTGCATATTATGGGCTATATTTAACAGTAATACTTTAATATTCTCTCATTAACAGTAACATGTATACTACACTGATACTAAGGGCAAATAATTGTTTTTTTTTATTTTGTGTGTGTGTGTGTCTTGATGTTTTTCTCTTGGAGCAAGGACATTTGTCTAATATTGAGTGTGATGGTTACACAAGTAAGTGACAATACTGTAAGACATTGATTGTATACTTTGGATAGAATATATGGTACATGAATATATCTCAATAAAATTTGCAGATTCAAAAAATCCAACATTTAAAAAAAAATCAGCAGCAAGATACTAGTGCTGGAGATGTGGGGAGAGCAATGTATCTATTCACTGTTAGTAGAGAAGTAGAATGGTACACCCTCCCTGGAGGGCAACATGGTGGTTCTGCAGGAGGCTAAGTCTAGGGTTACCATATGATCCTGCAATCCAGTTACTAGGTATCCATTTGGAAGAACTGATAGCAGGGACTCACACAGACATTTGCGTACTGCTGTTTATAGTGGTATTATTCATGATTGCCAATGGTTGGAGGTTGACTGATGAGGCAAACTGTGGTGTGTATATATATATGTATAAACAATGGAATATTGTGTGGCTGCAGAAAGGAATGAAGTTGTGAGGCATGCAATGAGGCAAATGAACCTTGAGGACAACATGTTGAACAAAATAAGCCAGAAATGAAAGGACACATATTGTATGGCTACACTAATATAAATTAACTGAGAAGTAAATTCAAAAGCATAACATCAGGAGATATGAAGTGGGCAGAAATTGGGCAATCAGTGTTTAGGGAGTACAGAATGTTCTCTTCTACGTCTCATTGGAATTACAAGCTTTTACAGCAGTCACATTTAGTCCTAAAGTTTAATTGTTATCACTAAATTCCACAATGCTGTACTCTTTGTGTATAATTTGGTAGTTCCCTGGAACTTTGGGTGTCTGTGTCACACCTGTGGCTCAGAGTTTGAGTTCTGCAGTTCTGAAAACCAGCATTACTGCTTACAACAACTTTTAAAGAAGCTGAAAAAAGAAATCAGACTTCAGTTAGAGATAGAAATGAAGCTGAACTGGCTAGGAGTAGGTACATCAGAATACAGGGTAATGGATGATATTGTCTGTATTTTAAAACTTCAATTTTTGTGTGAAACCAAAGGAAGAGATGTTTATTTTGTCCAATACTTCAATTTTCTGTAGCATACTATTTAATTTAACCTGTCTGGCCGGTTTATTTAAATAACCTAATTACATGGAACCTAGAATAGGAAATGAAATCCTGTGATTCTGTACAGATTATTGTAATACCCTGATACATTCCAGAGTATCTTGGGCACAAAATAGAAATATTTGCAAAGTCCCTTGAGGGACTGGAGAAAAATGTCCAACCATTAAACTTCCCTATTTGGGAAATTCCTGATATTCTCTGAAGCATTAGGGACTTCTAACTTGATAAGCCAAGCCCTCGATCTTGCCCTTATGAAACTTATTTTTGTAATGGTGAAGCTAATCCTATTTATAATTATGCCTAAGAATCTCCCCAGAAAACCTCTTTTGTTACTCATATGTGATTTCTCTCTTTGAGCGGAACTCTACAAATAAATGTACCACCCTTCCCCGCCTCCCCACATGGGATGTGACTTCCAGGGTTGTTAATCTCCCTGGCAGTGTGGGACATGACTCCCAGTGATGAGTCTGGCCCTGGCATCATGGAATTGAGAGTGCCTTTTTGACCAAAAGGGGGAAAAGAAATGGAACAAAATAAAGTTTCAGTGGCTAAGAGATTTCAAATAGAGCTGAGAGGTCATCCTGGAGGTTACTTTTATGCAGTCTCAGCCAGATACTGCAAATAGCCACGATATACCAAGCCCCAACCAACAGTATTACTGAAAATCCTAAAGAAATCCTGGGCTCTATTTACAAGTTTTACTTAGTTTATTTTTTGGAAACTGAAGACCGCCAGATGGTTCCTATGCCAGATAAGCCTTGAAACCCAGAGGTACCAGTCTGTCCAAGAACATCAGCCAGGTTCATTCCTCTACTCAGTGAGGTCAACATCTCTTACCAGCGTGAAAAAGTTAAAATAGTCATTGCCCAGATATCACTGAAGATTGAGAGATAGATCAAATGATAATAAGTAGGTGTAACTGAAAAATTAGGATTTAACAAATGATTATTACTACTGAATCATGATATGGATGTTTCTTTTTAGTTTCTAGTGTATTGGAATAGCCAAAAGGAAATACCTGAAGTTGTTGAACTGTAATCCAGTAGCCTTGATCTTTAACAATGATTGTATAACCTTGTGATGGACAATCCCTTTATCCAGTGTATGGACAGGAGAGCAATAAAATAAAGATGTACATGAAATAAGAATAATAATGTCAGGAATGTGAATGTCAGTTCATATAAACTTGGACAAAAGTTATAATACTAGTTTAATAATCTTTAATCAATTGTAACAAATGTAACAAATTAAAAAAATAGAATTACAAAAATAAAAAAGTGTTATCATGAACTCTAACAAATTTTCCACCAGTGTAAGTGGTGGTGGGTATTATATGGGAATCCTGCATTTTATGCATGATTGTTCTGTAAACACATAAGTTCTTACTTCTACTCCATTGGATTCATAAAGAACTAGTCTTATCCCTTTTCCACATGAAAGTCCTTCTCTTATTTGTAATGTGCGTTATACCCCCTATACATCCTCTTTGGATAAAATACTCCTAGTTCCTTCAACTGTTCTTGCTTACTGTGGTTTCACCATCCTATTTGTTTTCTTTTGAATGGGTTGAACATTTTCTAGGTCCCTATTTTTTTCAATTAAAAAAAAGTGTGGGAGGGGGTTCTCTCTTAAAGGGAAATTTCTATTACATAAACCTTACAGATACTAGTCAAACATTTGTTGAATGAAAGTATGAATATCTGAGTGAATGAAGTTTGCTGCTGAAGAAAGCTGAAATAAAAAACAAGATAAATAGCTTGGTTGATATGATAACTATTACTGCTAATGTAGGAAATGCAATTATTGTCTTTCAATTTTTATTTATTCATGTCTGAACAGATTTAGGAGAAGTTATATATGAATATTCATCTTACTTTACATATATTATTTATAGTTATAATTTCTAAATGTCCTCTAAATTCAAAACTGGCTTCCTGACTTAGGACCCACTTGATACATTGACAAGCCAAAAATTGAGGACAAATTTCAATGTAAATAAAAGTGTATAGGCCTATTTCAAACTTATCAACCCATCTTCAAAAGTTTTACTCTGGCTTTTTTATATGCTTACCCAACAAATTTCTAGTGTTTTGTCATTCAACATTTATGAAATTCCTTCCATTTCAAATAATTTCCAAACTTCTATCTGAAGATTGACCAAGGCAAAGAGTTAATTCTTTAGATCAGAGCTGTCCAATAGTACTTTCTGCAATGATTGAAATATTTGATACCTTCATATTGCATATGGTAGTTACTAGTCCACATATGGTTACTGAGTACTGGAAGTGTGGCTAGAGCATTTGAGGAACTGAATTGTTTATTTTATTTAATGTTAATTAATTTAAATTTAAATAGTTATATTAATTTAATTATTTAAAATTAAATAGCTATAGTGGCTAGCAGATTGGACAGGGCAGCTCTGGTGGTGGATACTCAGATACCCTAGTATCTTGGATAGTATGTTCCAAGACATAACAGCTCTTTCTGGAATTTTTCTCCTCAGTTAAATGTGTTTTCCTCCAAGTTTCTAATATTGTGCAAAAGAACAATTTCAGTCACAATATAGGCAAGCACAATGTCTAAACAAAATATTTTTGTTTGCTATAGTGGTCTTTGCTTATTTTTAATTCATTTTACATTTAAATATTTTAAAAAGAAAATCCTTGTCTGAGTGCCTTAGATCCACAATATGGCTGTAACTTAATAAGTAGTAGAGGGAGCATTTTTTTGAATTTTTTTTTTATTAATCAAAAAAAAGAAAAGAAATTAACACAACATTTAGAAATCATTCCATTCTACACATGCACTCAGTAATTCTTAGTATCATCACATAGGTGTATGATCATCATTTCTTAGTACATTTGCATCGATTTAGGAAAAGAACTAGCAAAACAACAGAAAAAGATATAGAATGTTAATATAGAGTAGAGAATTAAAATAATAATACTAATAAAAAAATATATATATATAAAAAGGAAAAAGAAAAAAAACAAAAACAGAAGATACAAACAAACAAACAAAAAACTATATTTCAGGTGCAGCTTCATTCAGTGTTCCAACATAGTTACATTACACTTAGGTATTATTGTGCTGTCCATTTTTGAGTTTTTGTATCTAGTCCTGTTGCACAGTCTGTATCCCTTCAGCTCCAATTCCCATTATCTTACCCTGTTTCTAACTCCTGCTGGTCTGTGTTACCAATGATATATTCCAAGCTGATTCTCAAATGTCGGTTCACATCAGTGGGACCATACAGTATTTGTCCTTTAGTTTTGGGCTAGACTCACTCAGCATAATGTTCTCTAGGTCCATCCATGTTATTACATGCTTCATAAGTTTAGTCTGTCTTAAAGCTGCATAATATTCCATCGTAGGTATACGCCACAGTTTGTTTAGCCACTCGTCTGTTGATGGACATTTTGGCTGTTTCCATCTCTTTGCAATTGTAGATAATGCTGCTATAAACACTGGTGTGCAAATGTCCATCTGTGTCTTTGCCCTTAAGTCCTTTGAGTAGATACCTAGCAGTGGTATTGCTGGGTCGTAATCCATTCTGCCAGTCTATGTCTTTTGATTGGGAAATTCAGTCCATTAACTTTTAGTGTTATTACTGTTTGGATAATATTTTCCTCTACCATTTTGCCTTTTGTATTATATATATCATATTTGATTTTCCTTCTTTCTACACTTTACTCCATATCTCTCTCTTCTGTCTTCTTGTATCTGACTCTAGTGCTCCCTTTAGTATTTCTTGCAGAGCTGGTCTCTTGGTCACAAATTCTCTCAGTGACTTTTTGTCTATAAATGTTTTAATTTCTCCTTCATTTTTGAAGGACAATTTTGCTGGATATAGAAGTCTTGGTTGGCAGTTTTTCTCTTTTAGTAATTTAAATATATCCTCCCACTGTCTTCTAGCTTCCATGGTTTCTGCTGAGAAATCTACACATAATCTTATTGGGTTTCCCTTGTATGTGACAGATTGTTTTTCTCTTGCTGCTTTCAAGATTCTCTCTTTCTCTTTGACATCTGACATTCTAACTAGTAAGTGTCTTGGAGAACGCCTATTTGGGTCTATTCTCTTTGGGGTGCGCTGCACTTCTTGGATCTGTAAATTTAGGTCTTTCATAAGAGTTGGGAAATTTTCAGTGATAATTTCTTCCATTAGTTTTTCTCCTCCTTTTCCCTTCTCTTCTCCTTCTGGGACACCCACAACACGTATATTTGTGCGCTTCATATTGTCATTCAGTTCCCTGATCCCCTGCTCAAGTTTTTCCATTCTTTTCCCTATAGTTTCTGTTTCTTTTTGGAATTCAGATGTTCCATCCTCCAGTTCACTAATCGTAGCTTCTGTCTCTTTAGATCTACCATTGTAGGTATCCATTGTTTTTTCCATCTTTTCTTCTTTGTCCTTCACTCCCATAAGTTCTGTGATTTGTTTTTTCAGATTTTCTATTTCTTCTTTTTGTTCAGCCCATGTCTTCTTCATGTCCTCCCTCAATTTATTGATTTGGTTTTTGAAGAGGTTTTCCATTTCTGTTCGTATATTCAGCATTAGTTGTCTCAGCTCCTGTATCTCATTTGAACTATTGGTTTGTTCCTTTGACTGGGCCATATCTTCAATTTTCTGAGTGTCATCCATTATTTTCTGCTGGTGTCTGGGCATTTGATCAGATTCCCTGGGTGTGGGACCCGGCTGGTTGAAAGGTTTTTTTTTTTTTTAAAGGAAAGACAGAGAGAAGGAAGGAAGGATAGAAGGAAGAAAGGGAAACATCTTTAAACATTTTCTTGTTTTATTGTATTTTGTTTTTCCGTTTTTTGTTACATGGGCTGGGGCCGGGAATCGAACCGAGGTCCTCCGGCATAGCAGGCAAGCACTTTGCCCGCTGAGCCACCGCGGCCCGCCGAAAGGTTTTTCTGTGTAATCTCTGGGCTCTGTTTTTCTTTTCCTGCCCAGTAGGTGGCGCTCGTGGCGCTCGTCTGTCTTCGGGTCCCGAGTTTCGCAGTCGGCCCAGGAAACCGCGCACATGGAGGGGGGGTCGCCAGCCGCCACGACTTGGGGAAGTGCCAGTCCAAATTGCCCAGCTGGCCCGAGACACCAAGCATGGCGGGAGGGCCCCGCTATCCAACGTTCCCAGTTGGACCGGGAAGCCATGTGTGTGGAAGGGACCCCGGTCGCCAGCCGCCCCGGCCGGGAAATCGCGCGCCCCTCGGGTATCTCACCGCAGCGGATTCTCCCTGCCCGTTCAGCTGTTCCAGAATGGGGTACGCTGTCTTTTTAGTCTCTGTCGTGGCTCCAGGAGCTGTTTCGTATTGTTTCTGTTTCTTTAGTTGCTTTTCTGGAGGAGGAACTAAGACCCGTGCGTCTTACTAAGCTGCCATCTTCTCCGGAAGTCCAGAGGGAGTATTTTTAAAGGAGGAGAAGGAAAATGGAAAGAGAAAGAATTACTTGTCTTTCAAAGTTAATAGGTCATATATAAACAGAGATTACCTTGATTTTTAAAACCTTTAATTAAAAAAACTAGAACAACAGTTGGAATCTCTCAGAACTGACGTCCTAGAGTATAAAAATATTCATCAATTTAGGATGATTTAAGCTTCTTTGTGAATAAACATTTAATATATAAAATATGGAAAGGAAAAGAGGAATGGGGATTCTTTGGCTCTTTTTTGAGTGTTTCAAGGACAAATTACAAAGAATTTTTCAAAAGGTTCACACTATAGCTTAAAAAACAAAAACAAAAACAATACTCTGGAAAATCTCAGCCTTGGAGATA
This sequence comes from Tamandua tetradactyla, assembly GCF_023851605.1. Taxonomy (NCBI): domain Eukaryota; kingdom Metazoa; phylum Chordata; class Mammalia; order Pilosa; family Myrmecophagidae; genus Tamandua; species Tamandua tetradactyla. Next base: position 92,368,820 of record NC_135333.1, on the reverse strand, counting down.
TTCCAACAAGAATGTTCCTTGGCACTTCTGGGTGTTTTCAAAAGCTTGTTGCTCTTCCTCTCAGCACTTCTCAGCATTTTCAAAAGCTTGTTGTTCTACCTGATGGAATTGTTCAGCTAATTTCCTGATGGGAAGCTTTGCTATAGAGTAAGCAATGATTAAAAATGAAGAGGAAAGGCCAAAAGCTAATGTCCAGTTGCCTAAAGACTTCACAAACACAGTTGTACCATTCCAATCTTTATGTCTTTGTCCATGATATCTCTTCAAAACAAAATCCATCCTATTGTTAAAAGTCAAACTTAAATGTCACCATCTGTATAAAGCCTTCTCTGATCATGTCAACAAAAGCAATTTCTTTCTCCTCACTCCTATAATACTTATATTATTCATGACTATCCTCATATACTATCTTTATTGCCCCCCCCCCCCATTAAATTCTCTTGCAATCTGGGAGGAGGATGTTGAGACAGGGCTTGCATCTCAGGTATCTTTGCATTAACTCTCAGGACTTAGCACATCCTTAAGGATCTGAGGCCACTCTCAACTATAAAATGGTAATGATAAACCACCACCTTCACATATAGATCTGGTTACTATTGCTGCGTATGAAATCACCCCAAAACTTAGCAGTTTTTAAACAACCATTTTATTATGCTCATGATTTGTGGGTCAGGGATACAGGAAGGGTAATTCGTGTGGGTAATTCACATTTGGGACACTCATGCAGTTGTAGTAAGACATTGCTTGGGCTGCTATCATCTGAAGGCTCCAGAAGATTACATGTCTGGCCAACTACATGATTGGCAGTTGACCAGAGCACCAATCCGTGGCCTCTCGAGTATGGCAGTGTCAGGGAAGTCAGATTTCTTACATGGAAAATTGAGAGCACCAAGTGCTGGGGTTCCAACAACAGCAACAACTGACAGAAGTGTATTGCCTTTTGTGATCTTGTCTTTGAAGACCACAGCCTCACTTTTAATTACTGGATGTAGTCACAAGCCCACCCAGAATCAAGGGGGAGGGGATTAGATTCCAGCTCTTGATGGGCGATGGTAAGATCACATTGGAAAAGAGCACGAGATGGGAGATATTATTGTGACCAACTTTGGAAAAGGCAATCTGCCATATATAAATAATATAGCTGAAACACACAGGACCCTGGATATTTATGACCTCATCTACATGTATGTTTCTCTCCTTTTCATCAAACACCCTTTTGAACTTTGGCCTATTTAGTTCATGCCAGGCCTAAAACTTACCCAACAAGACCAGTTCAAGGTCTATAGCACAAAAGCTAGCATATAGATTGGGCAATTATTCTGGGAATTGCTTTAAGCTTGTCCATGTTACTAATTTGCTCCTCATCCTTACCTCTTTGTGTCTTTTCAGTCCTCTTACCAATTTGGTTCACCTTTGGGCAAGATGACTCTTTCTGTCATATTTTTCCTCACCATTTCTCTCAGCATATCCTGAAGACCTACTTCTCATTTCACTACTTTAAAGTGAGATGAAATACTTAAAACCTGAAGTATTTGAAGTATAATTATGACTTAAAGTACTTCTACAGCTCTTCACAATATCCAGAGATAAATATAAAGCAAGGGATCTTTGACAAATAGCAACAGTTTAGTCTTTGTAGCAGAATACTAATTTTAATTTTTCAGTGTCCACAGATCCTTTCAGAGATTATAGAATTATGATCTTAGCCTAAACCTCCTTAGGAGGTTTTTTTTTTTTTTTTTTTTAGAGTTAAGGGGAAAAAGAGAGAGAGAAGAAGGATCTATTTTTGCTAGGGCTAGGAGTAAATCACAATCAAAATACTCCAGGACTGTACTTGGTATATAGTAGATCATGAAATACTCTCTAAATAATTAAATATAATTAGCATTCACCTAGTGCTCACCAGATACCAGATAGAAACTAGTTGCTGGATGCAAAGCAGCATGAAGTGTCAGTCAACAAGCAAGTTGGGAAGACAGCATTTAGTCATAGCAGTTGACAATGATGACATAATTCAGTTCTTAATAAAGTCCAAAACTAGTGGAACAATAAAATATTGTATTCTTGAAAAAGACGGATGCAACTAACATTCTGGAAAGGCACCTTCTAGGTGCAAGTCATTTGATGCCCTTCTTTCCCTGAATCCTGGTAATAAGTGCTGTGGAAGAGAAACAGAGGGAACTGAGGAGAATGAGAAGGGCACAAAATGGCCAGAGCCATGTACTGTGCAAGTAAAACCAGAAAAAAAAAACTCAGGTTCATCCAACATTGATACCAATTCATTTTCCTCTGCTGTGATCTCTTCATGTCTTCAGGATAACAAGAGACCCTTTACTCTTCTTAAAGACTCTACTCAGCCTAATTGTCAATGCCATTACTAGATGATTCTGTGATGTTGATTGTACCTTTTCCAGGAAACTATTTGATGCCCAAACTGACCAGGGTTCAATTTTTCCATTGGCCACTGGAGGGCTCCCTACCGTAAGTTTTATAGACAACCACCAGGTAGGAAATACAAATTGGTTTCTAGGGTTCTCTGACGTTTGATTAATTCCAGCCCTTTGAGAGTTGGTGAGTGACGATGTCACTTTTAAAAATGAAGGATGAGTAACAGTTGGCCAGAACCATATTGAGACAACTTCAGGCAGAAACCAAGCAAGGATCTTTTCACAGTTTGTCTTGGAGCCCTGAGGCTAGGCTGCCCACACTTTGTTTCTTACCTCCTGAGCCCACATAACCCGTACACCATACTTCTGACCTACAGCATTGCGCCAGCACCCTCCTTTGAACACCACCAGCTTCTCACTGAGCAGAGGCCTGTGTACGGGGAAGGTTCACATTTGCTCACCTCGAAAGCCTTAGGAAGTTCTTTCAAACAGGGCCTCCCAGTTCTTTTCCATTGTGCTCTTTGAAAGTGGGAAACACTCATGAGGGGGTTCTAGTTTGCTCTCAGTCAAAATATATTCTCCACTCTACTTTCCCCTGCTGGCAGATGTGTCATGCTCTCTGGTACATGTGCATTTTAAAACACACAGAGGAAGAAAGACATGTGGAAGGGGTTGGAATATACTGGAATATAGGGGAGTACTTCATACCTCAGGAAGGTGAAATTTTTGAGTGAAGACCCTCTCAGAGCCCCCCCAAAAGACACCAACAAGAGTGACAGAATGGTATGGGGCTGATCACAGATACTTGAACTTTTTAATAATGATTTCAGATAATTGATCTTATGAGAAAGTTGTAAGGTCTTCTCACTAAAAAACTCTGCCAAAGTTTAAACAAGCATCATTTAATTAAAAAGTAATTCTGCAATGATTTTAAACAGGATATGGTGCTCTGTCAGAAGTCAGGAAAGGGTGATGTCCTTCATGATAAAAATTAGTTTAGATGCAAGAATAGTTACATACTTTCCTGTTGTGTCAAATCAGCAACAGTACACAAAAACGGAAAATGATATGTTCAATGTCAGGTTCAGTAACTATACTTTCAAGGCCAAGGATTCAATGTAAAGCATATATTCAAACTGACTAGCCAAATGCAAATAGTCTCTTCATTCAGAGCTTCTTGGTTTCCTTTATTTCCTAGTACCCTTATGAGTTGAAAACATTTTTTTTTTCAATTTAGAACTGGAGGAACAGAGGCACAGAGTACGCAAGCAATTGACTCGGGCTTTCCAAATTAGTAACTGGTGGTAAGGAAAGTAGCTCAGGTACTTTTTTGTTTTTGTTGTTCTTGTATACCTAAGATTAAGTAACTTGGTCTCACAGATATCGCAGATACTGTACTTTTATCTTCACTACCTCCAACATTAGCTTTAGATACAGGGGTCTTTCGGTAGACATCTGTATGGAGTTTCCTATATCAGCTAGTAGACTTTACAAAGATATGCCACATGTTTCTTTATTTCTGCTTTAATGTTAAGAATAGCAAAAGTCAGGGGAAAAGCCAAGAGCCAAAACCTGGGAGCAAACCCTACTGGCTCAGGTTTGTGTAGTATAGTCAAAAGTCGAGTAAATACCCACAAACTTATAAGCCTGGTGGCACTTTTCCACCCCAGTGGGCAAGAAATGAGCAGTAGTGTTTGTATAAGTACTTTGGTTCTAATGACCTCAAATTGCAAGCACCAATCTCTGCAGTGTTTGCCCTCTGAAGTTCACGGCCTGAAGTTCCACCCATGGCCTGGATTCTGGGATTCTGCATGGGTGGTATGTAGAGTTCAGCCTGGCTAGAGTTCATCTGCATAGATTACTCTCGCCAGGGTTGAACTCTATACACTGAACCTGACATTTAGCATATCATCATTCTCCGTTTTTGTGCATGTTGCTGATTTGACACAACAGGAAAGCATGTAACTCGTTCTTGCATCTAAACTAATTTTTATCATGATGATCCATCGTCATGGCTGTAGGTGGGGAGGTCTTTAAGATATGGGCTGCTAAGCACTGAGGCAATTGCCCCTGTACAACTCAGTATAATTATTTAATTGATTAGCAGAGGAAATGGTTATATAATATCTGGAGAGCTTAGCCTTACCCTAGGTTCCATTTAAGCTAATCAGCAGTCTTTCTGGAAAATGCCTATGTGGGTTTTTCTCTAAGTACAGTCAGCAAGTTCGAACAAAACCGTCCTATGCTGTCTGACACAACTATGTTTGGACTTCTACCCTGTGACACTGCATCACCAAGAGAGCCTTGGTGGTGCCCTGGGCCAAGTGAAGTCGGCTAAATGGTAAACGCATGCCTTTATGAAATAAAATAGAGACTGCTCAGATGGAAATGAATCGAAAAGAATTGGGTATTCCATCTTGAACTTGAAAGAAATTAAGCATGGAAAACTTGCACTTCTCCACCAACCGAAGAACAGAGTAGGGGAAAACAAATTTAAGAGCTAGAAGAGAAGGTGATAGGGGAATTTTCTCCGTACAAGGCATATGCAAATTTAGATAAGCAAGAGAATAACGTACTTGGGTGCATGGCGTGCTTTATCACAGCATGGTTGGACAGTTTGCTGGATTCAGAGACTGGAACAGCCTAGAGGTCTAGAGTGATATTTAAGGGCCTCTCAGAGAATGGTTTACAGGATCCAGGCCACAAGGTATAAAGGTCATGATCATTTCAAATATTTGTTCTTTTAGAGATGTATGTTAACTCTGAACCCAAGTTCTAAAACCTAGAGCAACGCACTTAGATTGGCAATGAGATTAAAATAAGGCAACAGGTAAGATAGGTTTGTAAATTATATTATGTCCTTCGCATTTCCATTAGAGGGCATTCTTGCTTCACAAATTCTTGCATTTTCCCGTCATCACAGAGCCTTTTCTTCTAAGGCAGGTCTGCATGATAGGTGGTCTGAACTGGCACACTGAATGCCAAGCAAGGTAAGAGAAGTCAAGAGGAAACAATATGGCATTTCTGTTTTCCTGCTTTCAAATCAGAAGTGCATGCCCAAGGTTAACAGAAAGCAGCTTGGGCCAAGACTGTTTTCCTGAGAATTTTTTCACTTCACAGACCTTGTACACAGTACTCCTATGGACTGCCAGAGCTTTTCCCCAGGGAAGCTGAAAGGGTAGACAGTTGATTTTTCAGAGAGATTGTGCAAATTCAGCCAAGTGAACAGGAAGGTGCCTTGAGTCCTAGACGGGGGCTTTTCCTCTCCACGTGCGCTCACTGGGGCCCCGGGTGTGGGGAAGGAAGCCAACAAGGCAAACTGAGCCCCCTCTTCAGCATCTCCCTACCACCAGGGTTTCCTCTCCAACCAGCTGCTGCCCAGTTCTGATCTTGTGGTCATATATACATTTGTGTACATATGCATGCATGTGTGTGTGTGTGTGTGTGTGTGTGTGTGTGTAGTTATATGCATGCACACATCCCTAAGTGAGTGATCAGAACTTGCATGTGATGTTGGAGCTGTTTCAGAGTGTTCAGAGTTCTGACTGTGATCCATGGGGAATGATATTGATAATGAAGTTCATACCTCTCCTGGCTGTGAATACCCTGATGAGGAGAGACACATATAAAAAGCTAGGGTTTCCGATGCATGGCCCAACACCCTGAGTGCAGTAAATATATTTCGAAGAGCACATGTGGGGTATAGATGAGGCTCAGCAAGGAGAAGAGAGTGCCCTGCTCTATGAGGTACAGGCAGCACTGGAGCCTGAAGACAGGGACTTGTCCAGCACTGTATCCTAAAGACAGCTAGCTCTGGGGAAGATCTGCCCTTAAGGCTATAGGAAAGCTCAGGGGGGTGAGTTCATAGGAACCTTTGAGCTCTCACTGGTCTCTCTCAGGTATTCATTTCAGATCTCTGTGTACCTCTCATGGGGTCCCCACAGACAGCAGCATGGAATAAGACAGCAGTGAGGATTCTTTATCAGGGCATCGGGTTAGGAAGCCAGGCTGAGAGAAGAGGGCTATGAACAAGGAATATCTTCACTTTGGCCCTGAGAGGATAGTAGCTAGCATTTTTATTTTGCCATCATAAAAGGTGTTTCATGTTGAATGGTTGTAGAAACTCATGTCAAGACAGTAATAGTAAGGTAGCTTTTATGAGACTCTTAAAGTACAATGCTGGCAAAGGACTGCTGAATCTTGGAAAAAATTAAATGACTAGACTTGTCCCTAATGGGCTTAAGTTAGAGACTCCGGATAAGAAGACAAAACCTCCAGGAAGAGAGAGGACAGGGCCTGAGAGGAGTACCGGTACCTTGGCAAGACCCTGATGCAAAAGAATAGCAATTACAGTCCCAGGAGGGGAAAGCCTAGTTCTCCCCCAGTGGCTTTAAAATCCTGGATTTACAGCGGAAGCTCCCAGCCCTGGCTTTCATTTTTGGGCTCTGCAGCAACAGAGCACCTTTGGCTCAAATCTCTCACTTTCTATTTTTAAAAAGCAAGTATTTAGAAGTACCCAGGAGCCTGTAATTTACCCAGTACTTGAAACAATCAAATCCACCTCAAGGTGTGAATGCAGCTCAGATCCTTTTGCACAGGTTTTGATGGTACTACCACAGCACTTAAGGTTTTCTTTTATGTGCAGTGTAATCACCATAGCGCCTTTTATATCTCACATAACGCAGTATAGAGGTAAGTGTGTTCACAGATTGAAAGCAGAGCCTACCTAACACTCAGTTCAGTTTATAAGCCTTCTAGCTTGCAAAACAGGGCTAGCTGGCCACTTTTAGAACCCCCTCAAACCTTTGGATTTGGAGCTCCAGATAGAAGTCCAATTTTTCTTGAGGTTCGATTTCTTTTAACGTTTGGCACCAATGTGACTTCCTGTTTCTAAGAAAAAGAAGTTTTAAAAAGTTCCATTAAAAGAACTCCTAAAGAGCCCTGGACATCAAGTGCTGTCACAAAACAATATTTTGATGAGTTAAGTGTAAATATATCAGAAACATATGGACTAAATATCCCTTGAAACACGCAGGGATTTGAAAAAGGAGGGGGAAAACCAGGCCAAGCACACTTCAGGGTTTCACCGAACTTAAAATTTTTGAAAAGTACTTTGAGGTGTTTGAAAAAGTCCAAACCTACAGTCCTGGCCCACCCGGGATGGCAGCTCACAGCCAAGCAGAACCCATTTCCCAAACTGGGGGGATATTTGCATAGGCAAAGAAACACAAGCTCATGGTGTGCCACTGCAACCCGGAACCGAGAAGCACGTGGGCCAAATCCAGAACAGGGCACATGCCTCATCTCTTTGCCCAAGTATTTCAGCTCTGAGAAGGAAGCCAAAAGTTGGCTGTACTTTTTTTGGGCTTGATTACAAAGCACAATTCCTTGTATATAATGCTGCAATAAAATGGATTGAGATTGAATGAGCACCAACTAAAGCCTCTACTCCAAATGTTAATTGAAACAATTGCTAGGAATGGAGAGATCCCTCCATTTGTATGTTCCTCTTTCTCCCTCTCTAATCCAGCTTTTGCCTTTGTCTTTTCTGCTCTTGGCTGAGACCAGAAGCAAAAACTCTCAAAATTACCTTCCAGGAAATATGTTCTAACAAGATTTCCAGCTCCATTAATAGAAGGCTAGAAGTTTGAATACGGTTCACAGATGCACCACAATTTTGAGGATTTTTGAAAGCCAGTAGCCTTTCTTGAATCACCCATTTGCTAAGGTTGACTTTGAGGCATGTGGATCATGCTGCAGAAAACAATTGCCTTGGAAAGGAAATAAGGGGCCCTAGGCAACATGTCAGCCTGAGAGAGTCAGTTTTTCCAGTAAACTAAAAAACCCCAGAGGAAGTAAAGATATCTTCCCTCTTTTTCCATCCTGTTTGCTTTTTTAGGTCATGGTATAAGCCTTCTCCCTTTGCTTCTCAAAGATTCCTTTTTTCAGCTGTATACTGTGCTACCTAAGTCCTGGCCATCCCCTTGTGGGTAAATAGGGAGATAAAAGACTGAGAATATTTCTGATTTCTGTATTGTGGATTGTTTTAGTTCAGGCTCTTTGTCACAAATAGGGCTCTAGCATCCCTCTTTAAGTCTTCTAGGGGAGTTCCAGCAGTAGGACTATTTGTTGGCAGGTAAGCTCAAATAATAGAAAAGCTGGAATTCAGAGGTTCTCACTCTTCCAGGGTCAGAATGCATTTGAACTAGCTTGAAAGAAGAGCACTCTAGTTGAAAGAGCGTTTGGCTGGGCATCAAAAGAGATGGGTGGAAGGCTTGGCTTGGCTTTTACCATGATTCCACATGGTAAAATTCCGCAGCTTCCCCATATTCCAAAAAGAATGCATTATCTGATGAACATCTATGAGGATAATGTGAAATGCTCCAAACTCCTTGAGGGTGAGTCTGTCAGATTAATAATAATAATAAACTGCATGATAGAAAACCTAAAATTGTGGTAAAATCAAGTATAGCATTGAGCATGTTAGGAAAATGACTTCATTCTTATCTCCTGGTAGCCTACCAACTACTAATAGTAATTAAATTATATGGTACTTGCCATATGACAGGTATTTTTAAGTGTTTTATATTTATTAACTTAGTTATAACAACACTAATAAGTAGGTGCTTTATTATTCTGATGGGGAAACCAAGGCACAGATAAGTAATTTGCTCCATCTGCAGGGCCCAGCTTTGAACCAAGGCAATAAACTCTGAAGACCATGTTCTTAACCTCTACAGGATTAGGAACTTTTATCGTCAGGCCAGACTATCCCAGTCTTACTTCTAAGTTCTTTGATCTTGAAAATATCCTCATGAATTTTTCCCCGTCCCATGTATTTTACAAGAAAATAATTATTTTTAAAGAAAGTAAACTAGATGCAAAAACATATCCCTGTGATTTGCCATCTCAGTATGTACTGCCAACGGAGGCTTCTTCAGGCAGATGTCCTATGTCTTTGTATGGAAAAACTCCTGTGTAGGTTGATATAAAAACCTATTTGCTTTTAAACGTTCACAATTTGCTTCAATTAAAAGCAAATCTCAGAAGTCTCTAAGAAAGCAGGTTCTGAAAGTGCATAGACGCCTCCTATAGTTGATATAGAAATCAATTCTGAGGAAAATCTCACGGTGAGTTCAACTTGGAGAACATATGAGGAGTCATAATGTCCAGTTTTATCAAGAGAATCTTGTTGCCCACTGGAAAGGTGAATGGGTTAAAGGGGCTTTCTTCAACAATAGATGTTTGCATCACAAAGCTGCTCCTTTCACCTTGAAAGCCCAACAGAGGCAGGAGGGCACACTTAAGATAGCTGGAGCATTGAGAGTATAAATTGATGCTTTGCATGTAGGTAGTGCTTACAAGTAGAAGAAAGGGGCCTGCCAAATTACACTAAAGCTTCAAAGTGCTGCACCAATCATATATCCCTGGAAGGCTATTTTGACTTAAGGAAAGATTGTGCTGAGTTATGTTTCTATGGAAATAAAGCAATTAGGTTAAATGGCAATTGAAAACTTTTTAGTGAAAAAGGTACTGACTAGCATTTCTTTTAATTTTTCACTAATTTAATATTACTGTTTCATTTAGCAATGAGAAAACAATGCATATTTATGCGCATGCTTGTTTCTAATTAAAAGTTCATTTTATTTTTAGAAAACTAGCACTGATTGAACTGGGTAGCAGAAAGTGAGATCCAGTTATATTGTCTAGGAAAGCTTACCAGGTTGACTTTTGCAGTTGTGTGTGAAACACCAGGATTCTGCTAGAAGCACCTATTTGAATTTCAGATAAAGCTTCTAGGACATTAACGTCTTCAGGCTAGCCCTAAAAACAGCATAGTGCTCCTTGTTGATTATGGTCCTACTTTTCAAGCCTGAAAACAGGCTTAGGAAAATGGTCTTCAGCCTTCAGCATTCTCTTCCCAAGTATATGGCTCTTTTGTACCTCATTAGCTAGTGCTCCCTTTACCTCTTTTAGAATGATGGGTAGGAGATCGCTGCTCTTCAAACAATCCCCCTGGGTATCTTGCTGAAGTGCAGGTTCTGAGCCCATTAGTCTAAGGTGGGGCTCTAGACTGCATTTAAGTTCCCAAGTGAGGTCCAGACTTTTGGTTCATGGATCATCTTTTCAGTAGCAAGAAGAGCATGACCGATTTTTTTTTTGTTGTTATTTTTTTGGTGGGAGAATGGTGAGGGAAAAATGGCATTTGCCTGAGTTTCCCTCCTCTTTTCAAATGTTCATAAATAAAGGTGAAGTAAAAAGCAAACAAACAGCTTTTCTGAATCCTTAAGCATCCACTAAATTAAAGCAGTCTGTCGATCCAAGCAACCAGGAAAAGGATCCTAATAGAACTAGAGCTTAGATGTTATGGTCACTGATTAAGGTATAATTGGCTTTCACACTTGTTTAGTAAGTGATGATAATCAAAGTTACTGAGGACATTTGCAACACTGAGCTCAGAGGCTTTCTTAATATTTCTCTTCCTACCTCATCATGAATTGTGTTAGTTCCCCTCTCCCCAAGTCTAACAAACATATATTTCAGGAAATCAGTGCATAGAATAGGTGACCCCCTTTGTACTTAGAGCCCATCATTTCCCATCTCTGTCCTCACATACAGAGTGATATTGCTTTAGTTCTGCCCAGTGAACACTTACTAGTTCACTCTGATCCAATTACATTAGTCCTTTTTATCCCTTAGCAAATTCAGGTGTTTAAGTAAAGGGCAAGGTACATTTTGACTAGCATCTCTCAATTTATTCCAAGATGCACTGGGGAAACGTCTACTCAGTTTTGGCATCCTCACCTATTTCTCTCATTTTAAATTTCATGTTCCCTCTTTCCTTTCAATAAAAAGAACTGAAAGCATGAATAAATGATCTATTCAAGTGAATATATTATTTAGTGAGGTGACAGGCTGACTATATTTCATACCTGATGACTCAGGAGTAGAGCAATTGGGTCTTGATGAAGCAAAAGGCAAACCTTCCCTGAAATTCCAAGCTCTAAGGTATACTGATAGCTTACCTCCTCACTTTTTGACAAAGGGTCAAGGGACATTAAGACTCTAGGAATGAGGAAGGGGAAAAAGAGGCTGAGAGAGATGAAGTCCTGGACACTGGCAGTGGGCTGGAAGGCTGAGCTCAGGGAGAACTAGGGCAATTCACAGTGAAGAAAAAGCTGGTTTGGATGATGGAGAATATGACGTGGAAAGTGACAAGGGAAGGGAAGTGGGAGAAGTGATAAGAAGGCAGCACTACAACTTATCCCTCAAATAGAACTGAATTCAAATATACACTTTTTGGCCAAAGGTTGATTACTTAAAGAGATAAATCTTTACTGCTACTGAGGCCTCAGTTCAACAATGAACTTTCTAGTAAGAAAGGAGTTTAGACTAGTAGGCGTTCCTTAAGAACTTCTGGAGTGTAAAAGAGAAAAGCGTTTCTCAAGGGTGGCAAAAAACCTGACCTGCTCAGGGCCTGGAAAAAAAGAACAGAGTGAGGGCGAAAGAGGGAGGGAGGCCACTGTCTTTGAAATCTGGTTCCTGCTCAAAGTTTTTGCAGGGATTTGGACTTAGAGTAGGTGCCATACTTTCCCACACTTACTGTTTGTTTTCTAAACTCTGACTCCATAGAAGACACTAATGTGGCTGAGCTCTGAAAGCTAATGCATAAAAGGGAGGTCTATTCCCTTAAAATTCCAAGTTCTCTTTCTGGGACGGGTTGAGAGCATATTGGCAAATCAGGAAAATAGGGGAGATGTTTATACCCAGGCTGCTCTGAAAATAAACCATTGTTTTAGGCCCTTTCATAAGTTTTAGAAATAGAAAACATCTTAGAGGCCATAGGGTTTGATGCTCTTATTTTATAGGAGGGAGAGGGAGGGCTTTTATGGTCACATAGCTGGTCAGTGATTAAAACTTGGTTTTGATTCAATTGTTTTTTTTTTTAAATTCTTGTCATAATATTCTGTTTGTTATACTTTAAAATATATCAGCTTTGTTTCAGTAATATTTTTTGAAGTGTAGGATGAGGTCTCCTCTCAAACAAGAACAGGGTTAAAGTAAGGAGCTCCATATAAAGGATGCTTCTGGGAATTAACGTTGCTCTTCAAATAGCGACGGTTTTAGGGGTTCTTTAGGGGTCTCTGCAACGTTCAGCACTCCATGATCTGCCTCAGAAAAAGTGCTAGAGAAAGAACCAAGGCATTCTTCCTAGTTGCTTCAACTCCCTGTGCTTATGACATTCCCACCAATCACTTCTGACTTTACAGGTTAGGGTTTGGGTGTTTGTTATTTGTTTGAACTTTCATCCTCAGTTGGTTACCTATGAAAGATTCTGTGGCAATTACCCCCGGTCCATTAGGGGAGAGCTGATCAATTATAGGCATGCTATCTTCTGCACTGAGCAATAAGGCTCACGGGAGCCCAGCAAGTGCTGAAACTTTGAGGTCGCTTTGCTGTTTCCCCTCCAGCAGAGTCCATCTGGAGCCTCTCCAAGCAGGGCTGGAAACTGAAGGACAACTTGGCTGTTGGGATTCTGGGCTTGAACCTGCCTCGGCCTGGGGGTGGCTAAGATGACCTCACACATCTTTTCCATCTCCAGTTTCTGTGAACCATTGTTCTTGGGAACAGATGATTTAATAGGTTACTACATATTTGTGTTTTCCCCACTCTGCTGTTCCTAGTATTTGTTGTATTTTACTTGGTTACCTTGGGAAGAACAAATACATTATGTAAGTCTAGACATGCTCAGAGGTCAGAATCTGCAAAGGGCAGTGTTTGAAGGGATGTGGTCAAGAAAGACAGAGAAGGTGGTGAATGGAAAATCTACAAGTACTTTCTAGATGTTTCCAGAACAGAGTTTGAGGGAAAGTACCAGGATGTGATGTCTTCTGGTACAGTGGAAAGAATACAATTATGGAGATGGAAGACCTAGTCTGAACTGTGACTTACTGGCTTTTGATGATCTCACCTCTCAATGAACTCAATAATACTTTTTATGCCTATTTCAAGAGGCTGGTTTGAAGGTCATATGAGAGAATTATGTGTCTATGTATTACAAATGGGAAACGATATGAAAATAGGGATATTATTGTTTAATGAAGTGATTGTCATACTGAGAGCTTAACAGAAGAGTTCTGTGTACAAAGAGCTATGCCTAAACAGCTTTGTTTTCAGAAAGAAATTTTGGAGGAAAACAGGGAATTAAGGTTAATCAATACACAGAAAGAAAGCATAACAAAACCTCAAAAGTTCTAGTCTTCTCTGTGAAACTAGTTCACTCAGCATGTAAGCCATGGGATATTGATATTAACCACTGATCTTTTCCTTATAATGAATGACCCCTAAAAATTTTTCAGATGATTAACTCTAAACAGTTTAATGTTCAAAGAAGTAGTCTTTAGTCGTAAAATCCAGTGGAGGTTTTTCTGAGCTGCTTCTGGGTACAAGACCATGACCTGGACTTACAAGGAAAAAACATTAATAAAGTATGCATCGTGTGTCAAGAACTGCAATTTAAAGGGCAGAAATGAGTTCACAAATATATCCAGTATTTTCCAGGGGTTAAACAGCATCAAAATGATTCTCATAAAAAAGCTTTACTCTCAAATTATACATGATTATCTCTCTTGGCACCAGGAGTTGTCTTATGAGTGGCCCACTCGTTAATCACTGGCTACCACATTGCAAATAATGTTTTTCCGTCTCTCCTTTTCTAGTTCATTGTCTTGGTTCTTCCTGACTTTATCAACATCCTCTAAAGCTCTTGCCACTGCTCTCCCTCAGAGTACAACTATTGCCCATAAGTGTCCCTACTGACACTCCTACAGCATAAGTAACTTTAAATACACAAGTCAGACAGATGCATAAATAAAGTGCCGTAGGTGCTTCTGGTAGGGACCTATCAATTCTGGTCAGCTAAGAGAAAAGTGGAAGGGTCACAGAAGGCTCTCTCTGAAAGAACTGATTTATTTCAACATGAAGGGTAACTAGGATGTCAACAGGTAGAGAGGGGGAGGTCATCCCAGTATATTGGAAGTATAAGGGCAAAAGCATAGAGATGTAAGAGTTGATAACATATTCTAGAATATAAAGTAGGGATTTCTTTCAAAAGCCACTGACACTTTTCCACTCTTCTACCTTCCTACAATATAATGAGAGGTGGAATTGATGCTATTTCCCTTTGTAATTAGATAAGAAAACAGGATTTGAATTACAAATCCTGGGATGGGGATGAGGGTTGCTGAGAGTAATAGAGCAGATTAGCAAAAAGCCTGAACCTAATCTCTAAGGATTCAGAAACCATAACTATAGTCAAGCAAAAATCATCTGGTAATAACAGAAATGAACTAAGTTCAGCATCTGAGGCTTTGAACTGAAAACTCCCTTCACTGTGATCCAAACATATCTTGCATAGTAATTAGTACAATTGTTAAATTTCATTCTAAATTCCACTAAATTTTCCAAAAAGTTGAATAGTTTTGACTGGAGGTTTTGATTAACCCCACAGAAAACATTCCAGGTTTATTCTAAGGCATAACGATTTGTGTTGAGACCCATGGTCCTGCACATTCATAGCCTTTATCCAATGTAAAGGAATGCAAATTTTTGGGCACCATCAACTATCTTAGTAGGAAAATTCAAAAGTAATCTTTTCACATTAAGAATAAAATTGCTTCCTTTTTTTGAAACATAGATATCTACACAGATATCTGCTTCTTCCCATCCCCCCAAACTACCCAAAAGGAGCATGCATTTTGCTTTGTACATTGCCAACCATTCCAGGATACTTTTCTAGGTTAGGTTTTTTCTCTCTGACTCTTGCTTGTTAGTTTGTATGATATCAGTGTTCTCTATATTAACTTGTAAGCTCTTGGAGGGTAGAGACTAGCATGGCACTGTTGGAAAATTGTGAATTAATGCTTTTAAATGATGCTAATCATGATGTTGTCTTATATTCTGCATCATCCACTTTGATTAGTCAGTATTGAAAAATGCACCTTTTGAAGTAGCAGAGGATTTGAAGATCTCCTATAAATTTCAGAGACAGTCAGACTTCTGCTCATTTATCCCCAGAGACTTTCTTATTGCCACTAAGCCAGGCATCTGGTCAAATAAAGGAGTTCTGCATACACTGAAAATCAGTGGGTAGAAGAACGGGCTCTGTGGATACATTGAGAACCAACTATTCTACCAGCAAAATCATCCCAATTTCGTCCTCTATCAGTCTTGAAATCTCTAACCCTCCTTGGGCATCTCTACAAGACCTGCACATTCCCTGAAACACAATGCAGGGCAAAAAAAGGATAATAATAAAAATGGTGTTGATTGAGGGTCTGCCCTAAATGTTTTCCAGAGAGATGACATTTACTTACCAAAGTGACTCAATGAGCCCTATGTTAAAGTTGAACAATTAAGTGGATTTCTCAAGGTCACATGGCAAGAATATAGCAGGGCTGGGATTCAAACCCAGATCTGTTGGCTCTCAAATCCATGCTCTTCAGCCTGACACTCTAAGTCTCCTCCATTCAAACAACAAGACTGATCTGTGACTAGGGAGGACTGAGTCAAGGATTTGTCACTGTTGATACTGGGCCTGCTGTTATTCTATCTTCTTTCTAATAACCTGAATGAGAAATATAAATATTAACTCAGAAGGCTACTTGATGATACTATGTTAAGATATTGATCAACATATCTTGGAAGATTGTTTTTAAAACAAGATAAATTCATGGCTTGTAATGGAATTGTGGTCAATAGAGAAAATATAGGGTTTAATCCAAGCCATAAAGTACAAAATAGTTCTTAATTTTTTTGTGTCTAATTAACACAAGCTAATCTGAAAATGATTTGGAAAGCAAAATATATATTGTATTGCCTTTTTAAAAAAGAAAAGGGAAAGCAAAAGAATAAGAGGGGCTACGGCTCAGGATGTAACAGAGACTTGGAAAATAACATTTTTTTATGTACTTGGAAATGAAATTTTAATAACATATTACTAAATTTTTAGTAACACATTTTAAGGAACATATAAGCCCACATTTGATTTGGCTTAAAGAAAAGATAGAAAAATTACAATTGATGTAGGGGAAAACTAACAATAGATGGAAGAACTTGAAAATAGGAATTATGGATAAAGTTTGATGGCATTTGAGATTTTCAGTTTTGAGGTAGGATCAAGAGTAGCACTCACTGTATACCTCCTATCATTCTAAAAATTATAAAGTTTTTAAGGAATACATTTATAAATTTTTTCTGGCTTCTCGTTTTATAGAGAGCAGACAGATCTGTTTGAGTGTCAGGTTTATCTCATATTAGGGAATGACTTTTTCTTTCCTGAAAAAGGTATGTAAATCAAGAGTTTTTAACAAAATCAGACTATGAGCTATAGAGAGGAGGATTGCATTAATATATTCAACTCTGAAAGAAATTAAATCTCCAAATTATTCTTTTCAATGGCACTGTGAACAAACCACAAGTTTCCCCTAGTCTCACCCCTACACTTCCAAAAAACCTCTGTGAGTCACTATGAGCTGTGACTGACATTATAAATTTTTCTAAAGCAATTGAAATGGAACAAAACCAGATCATCAAAATATTCTCCAAATCCACCCTGACCTGACCTGATATTTCACTTGGTTTGAATCCCTGCTGTAAAAAAAAAAAAGAGTCATACTTTAATGCACCAGAGAGTTCTGCTATTTCAAAAAGTGACCCTATGGTGGGTGCTATAGAAAAACAAAGAATTTTCTGAAATGATCTATTTATTTTGAAAACCTTGATTTTTGGAGTCTGATTTGCTTAAATTCCTATATACAGAATTTAATGATAATGTGGTAAGATAGATACAGATAAAACTGGTTTAGTCGACAGCTCCCACAACGGCATCAATAAGACAACCTTGCTGTTTCTTTTAAATCAACAATTAATTGAACAAATTGGGTGCTGCATGGTATGACTTAGCATCTTTTACAGAGATAGGAGGCTGGAGAAGTTGAAATCTTGAACTTCCAGACTTAGAAATTTTAGGAACTTCAAGAGGCCAAAATCGGCCCATTCATTTTTTTTTATAGCTCTGCCTCAGCATCCATCATGGTTATGCTTGTAAAGATATGAGTGCTTGCTCCTTCCCGGTTACCACAGGAAAACTGGGCAGCTCTTCCGGAGAGAACTTTGGCCAAGGAGTGAATGCCGCGATTGGTTTCCATTTATCCCACCACTGAGATGCTTCTGAATACTTCACAGAATTCATTCCCTCAAGCTTGAGTTTCTTGACTCCCAGAGAACTAAAATACTGCATGCATTTCTCCTGATAAAAATAAGCAGCACCCTCCATGCCACAGTTAATTGGTCTTGGTCTCTGTTGCTTCCCGTTTTGTTTTTTGGTTGGGTTCTGGGGAATTAGTAATTCAATCTTCAAGTTTTCAGCTCTACTTAGAGATCAGTATAAATAAATCCTCAAACAACAATAAAAGGGTGTGTGTTAGGTGGGGAATGGTGGTGGTGACTCAAGGACAGATAAGTGTAACTTCTCCCCCTAAGGTGTGAAAACTTGTTCCCTTATCCCCTAAAGGGGGATGTATAAAAAGTCACTAGTAAAGTGTGTCCCTCCCCCTCCCCCACCTCTAGCCATTTCATTCCTTCTACTTACTGGTCTAATTTATAGGTCTGGATCCTTGAGGAACTGATTGGAGTTTTGGGAGAGCTTAGTTACTGAGGTGCTGGTAAGGCAAGAAATATAAGACTGGGTTAAGAAATGGAGTGCAAGAATTTTCCTGACCCTGAAAAATAAGTGGGGAGTGGGGGAAACATATTTTATAAAACAGAAGGGCAGATACATGTCAAATTTTACTGCCAGATAAATGATATTCAAATTATTTATGACAAAGAGACCTTTGGTACAAAACTAGCTGTCTGATCTTGGGCAAATTATTTAACCTCTCCCATCATATGTTTCCATAATAAAATCAGTTAGAAATTATCCTTTCCTGATAGTGTTGTTTTGTTGGTTAAATGAAAATATGGCAATTGTCTGATGTAGAGCCTGAGCATAATAGAGTCAGAAAATATTAGTTCTCTTTGTTTTCATGAACTTAAACATTAAAACGGACACATATAACAATTCTATCACCCACTGTTGAGTATCACTGAGTGCCTATTAAATACAAAAATTTATATCCTCTGTATTCTATATATATATTGTCTAATTTGGTCCTGTGAAAATCTTGTCAGGAAGATGTTATCATCCCCTTTTCACAGATGAGTTCATTGGGACAAAGAGAAGGTAAGTAACATGCCTAAATTTTCACAGCTAGTAAATGAAAGAACCAAGCTTTGGATGAATTACCATGACACAAAAAATATTGTAGTCTTTTCTTCTTAAGTCTGCAAACCAAGCATGCACAATTCCCTCTGGGAAAAGATGTATAGCTTTACTTTTTTATCAAACAGAAAGAGTATTTTCTAAGTGATCAAGAAGATTGATTTTTTTCTGAGTTACTTCAAGAAACCTTGAGTTATCTGGGTAAGCTAGAAAACATCTGATCATTTCTCTATAATGATGGTTAACATGACACTACATTTTAGTTTTGCCTGATTTTGAATTATGTATTATGTATCTCACATAGTATATATTATTTTGCATCTGGCTTTTTATTCCTTGATAGCAATATATTTGTGAAGTTTATTTGTATTATGTTTGTAACTTAGTTCATTGTTTTCAATGATTTCCCTGGAATGAATCTATAATAACTGGGCTTTGGGACTATTCTCAATTTGGGGCTAATAATGTTGTAATGGACATTCTTTTATCTTTCTTTCATGCTTGTTTTAGTTTCCTGGGAGACTTAAGCAAATACCATGCTATGGTTTAGCATATCAAATAGTAATATATTTGCTCACAGCTTTGAAGCTAAGAGAAAGTCCAAATCAAGGTACCCTGAAGGTGATGCTTTCTCCCCCAAAACAGTGTTTTGAGGTTGGCTGCTGGTGCTCTTTGGTTCTTAGCTAATTACATGGCAAGGCATATGGCAGCCTCTCCCAGTCTCTCTCTTCTCTTCTAGTTCTGCTGATTTCAGCTTCTGACTGCTTCCTGTGGCTTTCTCTCTGTGTGTCTGAATTTCATTCTACTTATGAAGGACCCAGTAATAGGATTAAGACCCATCCTTCCTGGGCCAGGCCACACCTTACCTGAAGTAACCTCTTCAAAGTATTGTAGTTAAAATTGGTTTACACCCACAAGAACAGATTAAATTTAAGAATATGTTTTTCTGGGGTGTATACAGCTTCAAACCACCACAGTGCTCATGTGCTTACATTTTCGTTGGAGTGGAATTGCCAGATTAAAGCATAGTGTGCATTCAGTTTAGTAGACATCACCAGTTTTCAGTGTGGTTGTACCATTTCACACTTGACTAGCAATGAATTCCAGTTCTACATTCTCTTCAAACACTTCTTATTGTAAACCTTTTTCATTTTAGTCATTCTGACAAATGTGTAGGTATTTCATTGTGGCTTCAATTTGTATGCCCCTTATAACAATAAAGTTGGTTGTCTTTTCCTACTTTATTGACCATTTAGATATCATCTATTGTGAAGTGTACTTTTGGTCATTCTTCTATCAAATGGACTAACTTCTTATTGTTTTGTAGAACTTCTCTATATATTCCAGACTGTGAGCCCTTTGTCAGTTTTAAGGGTTGCAAAGATCTTCTCCCTCCCTATGGCTTGTCTTTTCTGGTTTTCTTTTTTTGGTGTCTAACAAAAGGAAGGTACTTGTAAAAATGTATTATATCCAACTTGCTAATCTTTTTCTTCATAGATAATGCTTTCTATATTTTGATTAAGAAATGTTTCCATCTAGCTGCTGCAGAATATAGGAGGCTAGAAGGAATACATATCTTTTTATCATCACAATCAACTTTTTTTTCTTTTTTGTGAAAAATGACATATACAAAATAGTGATAAATTCCAAAGCACAGCACAACAATTAGTTGTAGAGCAATTTTCAAAGTTTGGTTACAATTTCACAATTTTAGGTTTTTACTTCTAGCTGCTCTGAGATACTGGAGACTAAAAGAAATATCAATATATAACGATTCAGCAATCATACGCGTTTATTAACCCCTACCTTCTCTGTATATCTCCACTGTCACCTTTGATCTTTCTTCCACTCTTCAGGGGTATTTGGGCTATGGTCATTCTAACTTTTTCATGTTAGAAGGGGCTGTCAGTGATATAGGGTAGGGAGATGGAACTAGCTAATGTTCTGGAGAGGCTGATTCTTCTGCATTTCATGACTTTATCTGGTCCAGGGACTCTTCTGGAGGTTGTAGGTTTCTGGAAAGTTACCCTAGTGCTTGGAACCTTTATAGAATCTTATATATTGCCCTAGCTGTTCCTTAGGATTGGCTGGAATGGTTTTGGTTGGGGGATGGCAAATTATGATAGGTAGCAATGTCTAACTAAACCTTGCATAACAGTGACCTCCAGAGTAGCTTCTTGACTCTATCTGAACTTTCTCAGCCACTGATACCTTATTAGTTACACTTCTTTTCCCCCTTTTGGTCAGGATGGCATTGTTGATCCCATGGTACAAGGGCCAAACTCATTCCTGGGAGCCATCTCTCATGCCACAAGGGAGACTTTCACCCCTGAATGCCATGTCCCACTTACTGGGGAGGGCAATGATTTCACTTGCAGAGTTGGGCTATACGTCCCACTAATATGCTTTTAAAAAAATTGTTTATTTTTTTATTAGAGAAGTTGAGATTTACAGAAAGATCCTATAATATCTTTTTAGGTCTTTTCTCTTCCCTTATTAGAAACTGTCCAGGATCACATTTTTCATTTAATTGCCATTGTCTCTTTAATCATAATTTCTTTTCTCTTGTTTATTTTTAAATTATGGGACCATTGTAAATTTTTATTTACAGACTGAATTTCTTTAATAGTTATATTATTCACATTTCTTATTCCTTCTTTCATTTTTGCTAGTTGTATTTTTCTACATATACAATATAAACTTTACAGTCTCACCCCCTCCCAAGCTTACCATTCAGTGGTATTGCACACATTCACAGGGGTGCAGGACCCTCACCGCCACCCACTGTGAAAACCTTCCCCTCTCCCCAAACAGACACCCCACACTCAATATACATCAATTCCTCATTCCTCCTGGACTTTGCCCCTAACAACCTGTACTCTATTTTCCGTGTCTATGAGCTCTCATTTTCTCTGATATTTTCTTTGTAGTTACCATGTGGCTTAAATTTAACATCCTAAATCTGTTACTATTTCTTTTGTTTTGATACCAACTTAACTTCAACAGTATTTACAAACTAAGTTCTTATACTTCTCCTTTCTACCTTCTTTATGTAGTTTTGTCGCACATTAAATATCGATACAATATGAGTCCAAAACCACGATATATCATTACTTTTTCTTTTCTTTTTTTTGTGTGTGGGCAAGCATTGGGAATTGAAACAGGGTCTCCAGCATGGCAGGCGAGAACTCTGCCACTGAGCCACCAGGGCCCAGCCGATATATCATTACATTTTGTGCATATACATTTTTTTTCCTGAAAATCCATTTATTTTGGTACAAAAAAATAAATAAACTCCAGTCTGTAAAGAGGGTTTTCATTTTACTGTACAGCAAAGTTAGAGAATAGAAACACCAAGGATATCATATATGCTTTAAAAAAAGAGTTATTATTTGGATTCAAACAAATATCAGTGGAGAAGTAACTAATTATCTCACACTCCTGATTTTCCATAATTTTAATAAGTCATCACCGGGAATGCTAGTGGTTGAGATGTCACATAGTTATGTCAAAATCTGGTAAAGGTGGTGAAATCAGCCATCTGAATCAAGCTAAACTATAAAAATGACATTTTATTACCCTTATTCTCTTGTAGCTGGGATAGGAGGGTTCAACTTTATATCTCTCATGGGCCAGTGGCAGGGCAAAACTTGCATTACTATACTATTATTACTTGTGTTTAGCATTGCAAAAGAAGCCATCAAATTTTGGCTTGTTTGACATTTCTTAGAAAGCAGCAAGCTAAGAGGCACACTGATGATCTAGATTTTTCTTAGGTGGAAAACGTACAATAGAGTTTAGCTGATTTGCTATTAACTTTAAAATAACCATGTTCGTGCTGGTCAGTGAGTTCAGTCAGATGATTCGGTTACCATACCCAAATTTTTAAATGGCATAATGTGAACTGAGATCTCATTGTAAGGTCATGGCCTCAACTCCATCAGCTGTGGTTGTCTTCTCTGATTTTAATGCCTATCAGTCCTTCCCAGCTGTAGCAGCCACTGCTTGATAAAACTTTGCCACAAATTCTGGTTCACTGACCTCCAGTTGCTTGACAAATTCATCACGCTCCTCCACAGCCCAACCTCAAAACCACTGATCCCAAAGACATAGCTGGCACTCAAAGATACAAGGTGGTTGGTTTGCCCCAGACGTACTAAGATGCTCCAGACCATCCAGCAGTGGCTGTAATTTTCCTGGCACTGCCTTGGCTACCAAGTCCCATAGGAAACGTTCACACTTGGGACCTGACCAACTGACAAACCAGTGCAGAATACACTTCCTTTCCTGGGAAGTGATGTAAGACATTGGGGGAGGCTAAGTGTTAGTGATACTGTCTGGTACTGAGGGTAAGGGAGAAGGCAAGGATAGCAGCAGTAAATAGGAAGATGATTCCAGTGGCATCCTCCTGTCTCCTCTCAGAGGACACCGGGAGACCATCACAAGAGTCCTTAGACTCCAACTACCACTGCCACTTCCATGTTTTCTGAAACCCTAAGTAGATCTTCATATACTTTTTAGAGTCTGTAGGGAGTAAAACGTGGCATTAAAAATGAAAAATACAGGAGCACCGACATTTCTGTGTATCCGCATTATTACTGATGCTGAAGATCTTTATTTCTTCATAAAGCTTTGATCTATTGTCCATGTCCTTTCCTTTCAACCTTCAGAACTCATTTATCACCTCTTGTAGTGCCAGTCTAGTGGCGATGAACCCCATCAGATTTTGTTTATCTGGGGTTGTCTTAATCTCTCTCTTTTATGAAACACAGTTTTGTTGGCTATAGAATTCTTGGGTGGCAAATTTTGCTTTCAGACCTTTAAATATGTCATCCCACTGCCATCTTGCCTCCATGGCTCCTGATGAAAAATTGTCTCCTTTGTAAGTGAATGTGCTCCCTATGGAACCAGGACCAGGAATCTTTACTGGGAGTGCAGATTTGCTCTGTAATTAGCTATTGAGAGGTTGGGGAAGAGGCTAGCAAGTGCACCATGAGTTCCTAGTATGTTTAATATGAATTTTTCTTGAATAAACACTCATCCTGTTACTCTAATCTTTTAACTGTTTTGTGGAGCTTTGAGGATAATGTTTCTAGTAGTTCTTGCTGGTTGTTCAAAGTTTCTGGGGTGATGGAGCCCTGGAGCTTTTCATCCCATGAGGACTTGATTGGGTCAGTGTATACAAATGGATTTTCAAATGTTAAACCA
This sequence comes from Tamandua tetradactyla, assembly GCF_023851605.1. Classification (NCBI taxonomy): domain Eukaryota; kingdom Metazoa; phylum Chordata; class Mammalia; order Pilosa; family Myrmecophagidae; genus Tamandua; species Tamandua tetradactyla. The sequence continues at coordinate 92,344,901 of NC_135333.1, read as the reverse complement.
ACTTAATATTTCTGGTCTAAACCCAAATTGGTTATAATATATTAACCTTTTTATATATTACTTAGTGTGGCTTCCTTTCATAATATGTAAAATTTATGCTTCTATGTTCATGAGTCAAATTTTACCTGTAATTTTTCTTTCTCATATCTCCTTGCCAGGTTTTATTGTCAAAGTTATGCTGGCCTTATAAAATATACTGATAAGTTTTTCCGCCTCTTCTGGTCTCTGGCAGAGTTTGTGTAGAAAAAGAAGTGGCATCATTCCTTCCTGTTTGTACAAATTCATTGGCAAACTCTCTTGGCCTGTGTTTCCTTTGAGTGAAGATTTTTGTTTACAGATTTAATTTCTTTAATAGTTATAATATTATTCACATTCCTTATTCCTTCTTTCATTTTTGCTAGTTGTATTTTCTACATAAATTTTAAATGAATTTGTTCATGTAAATTTCCAAACTCATTTTCATCAGGTTATTCGTAATTATTTGACTATGTAATTTATAATCCTACTGGGAAACTTTTGAGGATAAGAGAGAGCACTAAAAATAATTAACTTTATGTAATTTTTGAAATATTTATTTATAGAACTAAAGTTGATTTTTATTATTTGGGGACACCTATAAAATAGTTTTATTGAAAATTTGTTTTTAAATATAAGATCATTTATAGAAAGTAAAGGAGCATATCTATTTCCAGTAACACCAAAAAACTTCTTCATATTGAATACTTAACTATTATAAAATAACCTAATTAAATATTTATTATTAGTACATACTCATGCCATTTAATTCATTTGTTAACTGTATCTGTCACTGATGTTCTGTGTCATTGATATCTTTCTGAGGATATACTTTACTAATATGGTCTTATTATTTTTAATTTTTCTTCAAAGTTGAATTTTTTTTTTCTAAATTTGAAATTGTTGACACAATTCACTATAACACCAAGTAGCTGGCAAGAGCAGTATCTGCTGACTCTTCACCTACCACCATCAGGACCAGGTAGGAACAGCTGGTGCTAGCTTTTCCTGTTTAGTGCACTTAGTTTAATCAATGAGTATCTGGCCTTTAGCCTATGAAGGGAAATGTTAGTTATCTGATGGTTTGGTTAGGGTTAGGAAAAGAAGATGCATTATCATCCATTACATTCAGTTTTAAAGTGAAAATTCTTCATTGAATATACATCTCACATCCTATTAGAAAAGGCCACAGCAGAAGTTGGAAGTAAAGGGAGGTTTATCCAATGCACTCTGACTTAATTTACTGCAAGTATTAATAATATTTTGTTGCAAAAGTAAAAATCAGGTGAAATGCCAAAACAGTTGGAATACAAGAACAAAAGGTGTAAATTGAGAAATCCTTCTCCACCAAAAGGGGGAAGAGTGAAAGGAGACAAAGTGTCAATGGCTGAGATTCCAAACAGAATCGAGAGGTTATACTGGAGGTTATTCTTATGCATCAAGTAGATATCATCTTGTTATTCAAGGTGGAATGGAGAGACTGGAGGGAACTGCCTGAAAATGTAGAGCTGTGTTCCAGTAACCATGTTTCTTGAGGATGATTGAATGATACAGCTGTCACAGTGTGACTGTGTGATTGTGAAAACCTTGTGTCTGATGCTCCTTTTATCTACCTTGTCAACAAAGGAGTAGAACATATGGAATAAAAATAAATAATAGGGAGAACAAATGCTAAAATAAATTTAGTTTGAAGTGCTAGTGATCAATGAAAGCGAGGGGTAAGGGGTATGGTAGGTATAATCTTTTTTTTTCTGTGTTTGTTTTATTTCTTTTTCTATTGTCTTTTTATTTCTTTTTCTGAATTAATGCAAATGTTCTAAGAAATGATGAATATGCAACTAAGTGATGATATTGTGAATTACTGATTATGTATGTTGTTTTATTTTGTTTCTTTTTAAATTAATAATAAATTTTTTTTAATTAGAAAATCTCAACTGATAAATAAAAAATATAAACAAAAACAAAAACAAAAAAAAGGGTGTAAATTGGAACACTTGGTTATTCTACAAGTAATATCTTTTGATAGTTTTTCTTTTACTTTTGCTCTGCCTTTTAAAAAATTTCATGCAGTTACCCAATTAGAATAGTATGATACATTTTAATGTACTTACCCACAGCTGCAAGAACTGTCAATGTATACCCACTTTATTTCATCTGTACTTTTCCCACTACACATTTTCCCTGGATTATTTTTAAGTAGTATCAGACACCATTTCATTGCATCTGGTGGTTCTTTTAGATATCTACAGGATCATTAGCAATACTGTCTCTGTTTAATTATCAATATTGTGATTTTGTATGCCTTCTCTGATCTGTTCTTGATATCTTGTTCAGTGTGCTAGTTTGAAAGTGTTATGTATTCCAGAAGAGCCTTGTTCTTTTAATCCTGATTCAGTATTGTAGGGTGGGACTTTGATTAGGTTGCTTCCATGGAGATATAATCCACTGGATTGTGGGTGTGACTTTTTGATTAGATGGAGCTGTGACTCTGCCCATTTAAAAGTGTCTTGATTAGTTTACTGGAGTCCTTTAAAAGGGAAAACATTTTGAGGAGAGGTCAGAGCTGACAGAGCCAACAGGAGACCCAAACATTTGCAGATGCAGAAAGAAAACACCCTTGCAAAAGCTATTTGAAAGAAGCCAAAGAACCAGCAGATGCCAGCCATATGCCTTCCCAGCTGATAGAGGTGTTCTGGACCAATCAGCCTTTCTTGAGTCAAGATCTCTTTTTCCAGATGCCTTAGTTTGGACATTTTTATGGACTTAGAACTGTAAACTTGTAACATTAGAAATTTCCTTTGTAAAAGCCATTCCATTTCTGATATATTGCATCCCCGCAGCTTTAGCAAATCAAAATATGCAGCATTTGTTAGACTTCAATGAACCAACTTCAAGGAACTTATTTCCTTACTGGACTTCTCTATTATTTGTTTGCTCTTTAATTAATTTTTCTTATCTTTATTATTCTCTTCCTTCTAATTTCTTTTGTTCCATTGGATGTTCTTTTCTTAACTCCTTGGGGTATATACTTAGCTCATTGATTTTTCAGCCTTTCTTCTTTTTTAATAAATGCATTCAGTGTTATCCATTTCTAAGTAAGTCATTAGATGCATGCCACAATTTTTTATTTATCACCTTATTTTAATTCAGATAAAAATATTTCCAAATTTTAATTTTAATTTTTTTCACTCAAAAAATTCTAGTAGGTTATATTCCCATCAAGTTTAAAATATTTCCTAATTTTCACTATAATTCACCTTCAAGTATGAAAAGTTATATTTTCATTTTCAGTTATGTCAAGGTATTTTCTAATATTCATTGTGATGTTTTTGACTTATGGGTTATTTGAAAGTATATTTATTAATTTCCAAACTTGGAAGGATTTTCTAGGTATTTTTTAGTTTTTGGATTCTGACTTAATTGCCCTGTGATGAGGAAACATGCTCTGTATTATTTATAGCTGCTGCATGACCCCTAAGCAGTCTGTTTTACTAAATATTCCATGTGTTCTTGAAAAGCATGTGCATCTACAATGGTTGGGTACAGTGTTCTGTACAGTCAGTTGTTAAGTTAATTAATTATGCATGGGGTTTAGAGATATGTATCCCAGAAAAATATATTCTTAAACTTAATCCATTCCTGTGAGTGTGAACCCATTGTAAGCAGGGTCTTTTGATATGGTTGTTTCAGTAAAGGTGTGGCCCACCTCAATCAGCATGAGTCTTAATCCTACTACTGGAATCCTTTGTAAGCAGAATTAAATTCAGACAGAAAGAAAGACACATAGGGAGCAGCCAGAAGTTGAAATAAATGAAACCCAGAAAAGAAGGGAGAGGCCGGGAGAGGGCACCATGTGTATTGCCATGTGATAGAAAAGCTAAAAACTAAGGATCACTGACAGCCAGTCCAAGGATGCCAGTTTTTGGGAAGAAAGCAACATCTTGATGATGTCTTGATTTGGACTTTAGCTAACCTCAGAATCATGAGTCATTAAATTCACATTGATTAAGTCACCTATTGCATGATATAGTGTGCGCAGTCAGGGAAACTAAAATATCATTGCTTTTCAATTCTTCAAAATTCTTATTTATTTTTCTTGTCTACTTGCCATATGAGTTATGAAGAATAAGGTGTTAAAATTCCCTCTATGACTTTGAACTAATCTATTTCTCTCTATTTCCATCAATTATTCTTTGTATATTTTGAGGCTCTTGGTGCATAAAAATTTATAATTAAATATCTATTCCTGGTTAATTAAACTTTTTCTCATAATGAAACACCCACTATCTTTTTATATATAATTTTTAATTGGATATGTTGTAAGTTTACAAAAATTCATGCAGAAGATACTGAGTTCCAATGTATCCCCCTTCCAACACACACATTATTAACACTTTGCATTAGTGTGGTAGCTTTGTTATAATTGATGAAATAATATTATTATAAGTGTTTATTAATCATAGTTCATAATGTATAATATGATTCAGCATATTTTAAAGCCCTATGACTGCTTGATTTTAAATTTTAATCTATTAACATATATACATTACAATCATATATACAACCTAAAATTTCCCCATTTTAAATTTCATCTATATGATTCAGTGATGTTAATTACATTCACAATATTTTGACCTTATCACAACTATTCATTACCAAAAGTTTACCATTACCCCAAACAGAAATTCCATACCAATCAAGGATTAACTCTCCATTCCCTATCTCTACTCTGGCCCCAGGTAAACTGTATCCTAATTTTTCTAATTTTTTTCTGGCTAATTTACCTCAACATGTTATTTTCAAGGTTCACCCACGTTTTTGCATGTATCATGATTTCATTCATTTTCACAGCTAAATTATATTCCATTATATGTATATTCAACATTTTTTAATTCATTCATTGGTTGATGGACACTTGGGTTGCTTCCATCTTTGGCAATTGTGAATAATGCTGTTATAAACGTTGGTGTGTGAGTATCTGTTTGAATCCTTGGTTTCAATTCTTTTGGGTATATACCTAGAAGAGGGATTATTGGATCATATGTTAATTCTATGCTTAACTTTCTGAGGAAACACCAAACTGTTTTCACAGTGGCTGAACATTTAACATTCCCAACAACAGTGAACAAGTATTGCTGTTTCTCCACATCCTCCCCGTCACTTGATATTTTATGTTTGTTTTTTTTTAATTTTTTTACTTCAGTAACTGCCATTCTAGTTTGTGTAACTTGATATCTCATTGTGGTTTTGATTTATATTTCCCTAATGGTCAAAGATGTTGAGCATCTTTTCATATGCTTTTTGGCCATTTGCGTAGCTTTTGAAGTAATGTCAATTTAAGTCTATAGCCATTTGTTAATTGGGTTGTTTGTCTTTTTATTTTTGAGTTGTAGGATTTCTTTATATATTCTAGATATTAAACCCTTACTGGAAATGTGGTTTCCAAATATTTTCTCCTATTCTGTAAGTTGTGTTTTTACCTTCATTAAATGCTTTGATGTATAAAACCTTTTAATTTTGATGAAGTCCATTTTTCTATTTTTCAATCTATTACTCATGTTTTTAGTGTAAAATTAAAGTAACCACTGTTAACACAAAATCCTGAGGATGCTTCCATAAGTTTTCTTCTGGGAGTTTTATAGTATCAGTTCTGATATTTAGGTCTTTGATTCACATTGAGTTAATTTTTGTGTACACCATGTGGTAGAGGTCCATCTTTATTCTTTTGCATACAAATATCCTGTATTCCCAGTACCATGAGATGAAGAAACTGTTATTTCTTCATTGAGTGAACTTGCCACCATCATCAAAAATCAACTGGCCAAAGACATGAGAGTTGATTTCTGAACTCTCAGTTCAACAATATTGGTATATATATATATACCAATATTATTGTATTGTATATATATATATATATATATTTTTTTTTTTTGCCAGTACCTGTTATTTTATTATGTTAGCTTTGAAATAAGTTTCAAAATTGGGATGTATGATTCTTCCAACTGTATTATTCTTCTTCAAGATGATTTTGGCTATTTGGGGACCATTAGCCTTCCATTTAAATTTCTTGATTGGCTTTTCCATCTCTGCAGAGAAGATTGTTGGAATTGTTATTGGGATTGTATTGAATCTGTAAATTGCTTTGGGAAGAATTAATGTTTAACAATAGTTAGTCTTCCAATTCATCAATATGGAATTTCCTTCCATTTATTTAGGTCTTCTTTGTATTGTTTTAGCAATGTTTTGTATTTTCCTCATATAAGTCCTTTACTTCCTTGGTCAAATATGTTCTTAGAGTTTTGAATCTTTTAGTTGCTATTTTAAATATAATTTTTTCTTGATTTCCTCTTCAGATTGTTCATTACTAGTGTGTAGGGACATTACTGGTTTTTTCATGTTGATCTTGTACCCTGTTACTTCTCTCAATTTGTTTATTAGCTCTACTAGCTTTGATATATATTTTTCATGATTTTTAATGTATATGATCATGCCATATGTGAATAGGGAAAATTTTACTTCTTATTTTCCAATCTGGATGCCTTTTATTTCTTTTTCTTGCCTACTTGCAAGAAAAACAACACTAGTACAGTGTTGATTATCAGTGGTGATAGTGGGCATCTTTGTCTCTTTCCTGAAATTTAATGAAAACTTTTCAGTCTTTCACCAGAGAGTATGATGTTAGCAGTGGTTTTTTCGTATATGCCTTTTATCATATTGAGGAAGTTTCTTCTACTCCTAGTTTTCTGGGTATTTTATCAATACGTAGTATTAAATTTTATGAAGTGTCTTATCTATGTCAATTGAGATAATTATGTGGTATTTTCTTTCATTCTATTAATTTGATATATTAAATTGATTGGTTTTCTCATGCTGAGCCATCCTTGCATACCTGGGATAAATCCTACTTGATCATGGTGCATAATTCTTTTAATATGTTGTTAGTGTCAATTTGACAGCATTTTGTTGAGGATTTTTGCATCTATTTTCACAAGTGTTATTGCTCTGTATTTTCTGTTCTTGGAGTATCTTTACCTGATGTTGGTATTAGGGTGAGTTGGGCCTCATAGAATGACTTACTAAGTATCCCCTCCTCTACAAATTGTTTGGAAGATTTTGAAGACGTTTAGTGTTAAACCTTGGATTATTTGGTAAAATTCACTTGTGAAGCCATCTGATCCTGAGCTTTTTCTTTTTTGCTTTTAAAAAGGGGAACTTATTAATTTGATTTATTATGTCACGAGTTTACATGTTCTAGGGATGTGAAAATGTCCAAATTAAAGCAAGGCTATATAAATGTCCAATCTAAGGCATCTAGGGAAAGATATAGTGGTTCAAGAAGGCTGATGACATTCAGGGTTTCTCTCTTAATTGGAAAGGCACATGGCAAACATGGAGGCATCTTCTAGTTTCCTCTCCGGACCTCTTGTTTCTGAGGACATTTTCTTTCATCTCCAAAGGTCTCTGGCTGTGTGGGCTCTTTTGTCTCTTTCCAAACTGGTTCCCTCTTAAAGGGCTCCAGTAAGCAATCCACCTTGAATGGGTGGAGACATATATCTATGGAAACCATCTAATCAAAAGTTACCACCCACAATTGGGTGGGTCACCTCTCCATAGAAACAGTCAAAAACTCTGACCCAGTAATACTGATTGAGGATGAAAGAACTTGGTTTTTCTAAGGTTTGCAATAGATTCAAACCAGCACACCTACCAACAGTAAATAGGTACACCTCTTTCTCCACATTTTCTTTAGCACTTGTTTCTCTCTGTTCATTTTTTTTAACTTTTTAATTGTATAGTATAACATATATACAAAGAAAAGAAATAAAAAGCAATAGTTTTCAAAGTACTCTTCAACAAGTGGTTAAGGACAGATCCAAGAGTTTGTCATGGACTACCATATGATCCTCTCAATTTTTTCCTTCTAGCTGCTCCAGAATGTAGGAGGCTAGAAGCCTTAAGTATTTTTTTTATCACCACAATTGACTTTTTTTCCTTCTTCATTTTTGGGAAAAAAGAACATATACAAAAAAACAATAAATTTCAAAGCACACCACCACAATAAGTTGTAGAACATATTTCAGAGTTTGACATAAGTTACAATTCCACAATTTAGGTTTTTACTTCTAGCTGCTATAAGATACTAGAGACTAAAAGAGATATCAATTCAATGATTCAGCATTCATATTCATTTGTTAAATCCTATCTTCACTGTATAACTCCCCCACCACCTTTGATTTTTCCATCCTTCTCTTTTGGGGTGTTTGGGCTATGGCCATTCTAAATTTTTCATATTGGAAGGGCCTGTCACTAATATAGGGTAGGGAGATGGAACTATCTGATGTTCTGGAGAGGCTTGACCCTCTAGGTTTCTGGACTTATCTGAACCAGAGACCCATCTGGAAGTTGTAGATTTCTGGAAAGTTACTCTAGTACCATGGAACCCTTGTGAAATCTTACATATTGCCCTAGGTGTTCTTTAGGATTGGCTGGAATGGTCATGGTTGGGGGTTAGTAGTGAGGTTATGATAGGTAGCAAGGTCTAACTGAAGCTTGCATAAGAGCAACCTCCAGAGTAGCCTCACAATTCTATTTGAACTCTCTCTGCCACCAATACTTTATTAGTCAGGATGGAATTGTTGATCACACGGTTCCAGGCCCATATTCATCCCTGAGAGTCATCTCCCACATCGCCAGGGAGATTTACACCCCTGGATGTCATGTCCCATGTAGTAGGGAGTGCTGGCAGGTTATTGATGACTGAGATTCAATGTCCTCACTTGTTATTGGTCTGTTGAGGTCATCTCTTTCTTCTTGAATCAATATAGGTATTTTGTGGTTTCTAGAAATCTGTCCATTTCATTTAGCTATCTAATTTGTTGGCATATGGTTGCTTATAGTATCCTTTTATAATCCTTTTTATTTCTGCAAGGTTGGTAGTAAGGTCCCACTTTCATATATGATTTTATTTGTGTCCTCTCAATTTTTCTTTGTTAGTCAAGCTAAAGGTTTCTTGATTTTATTGCTCTTTTGAAAGAACCAACTTTTGGTTTCATTGATTCGCTCTTAATTTTTCCTATTTCATGTATTCCACTCTAATCTTTATATTTCATTCCTTGCCTACTTGCTCTCCTTTTCTAGTATCTCCAGTTGTGAGATTAGGTCTCTGATTTGAAATCTTACGTTTTTCTTAATATAAACATTTAGAACTAAAAACGTCCCTCTCAGCATTGCATATGCTGAATTCCACAAGTTTTGTGATGTTGTGTTTTTGTTTTCATTTTCCACAAGATATATACTTATTTCCCTTGTGATTTCTTCTCTGAACTATTTGTTGTTTAAGAGTCCATTGTTTGAGAGAGGAATGTGGGAAGTTTGTGCAGAAGGAAGAACCGGGAATGAGTCCCTCCACCAGACAGAAATTCAACTGTCAGGAACTGTCTGAATCAACTACTTTGAAACTCCAGAGTATAGTGGAACACTGCAGCATCCATGGAGGAGCAGGAAGATGCTTTTAAATTGTGATAAATACCAGTGAGTTTCACCCCCAGGCAGTGGCTACCTTCCCTATTCCATGGCTTGCAGCAGGGGCCACTGGAGCTCAGGCTGCTGGCCTAACCTTTTGATACCAGTCCTTCAAATTCCAGGTGGTCTGATCACAGATCTCTACCTTCAATCAGCTACTGCAGATTGCTGGGGGTTGGCTGTGAGGGTGGCCAGTGTTCCAACCCCCATTAGGCAAAGGTGGCAGAGTAGACTTAAAGACAGTAATTTTCTTCAAAACTATGGAAAATAGTTAAAGGCCTGCATTTACCAGGGAACTGCTGAATCAAGAAAACACAACTTCAGAAGACGTAGAAGTTCTGGTGCCTTTCCTGTCTCATCCCCAAATCCTTCCAAAATGTAGTGTGAAACCAGCTTGTACTCTCATTGTGAGTCTCTGGCCATACTCCAGAGGACTGAGTGCTCCCTTTATGCATGCTGGGATGCTTGTATAGTAGTGCCAATCTATTGGGCAGAAGACTGAGAGACTGATCCTGGGAACCTGCCTCAGGCTTATGCTCCCAGAGTTTGTCTTGAGGACAAAGAAGTAGCTTGCTGATAACTGAAACAGTGTGAGGAACAATGAAGCTGAAGCAGCCTAAGGCAAAGGGCAACTTGCATTAAGTAACTCTAAAGAGCAACAGGAGGGGGAGGAGGTCTATTTCAAAGAGAGTAGAGGAAGCATTTGCTACCCAAAATGTAAATAGGGAATATTCCCAAGACATATAGAAAGCACAAGTCTAAGAAAAGAAACCAGTTCTGCAACTCCACACAGTCTCAGAAAAGACAGAGAGGACTCTGCACTCCACATTTGCCTCAGGATGATTTCTTGATGTGAGAGTCAAGCTCTGAAGGCATCCACCAGCTAAAGCAGAGCCGATTTTCAAAGACCTCAAAATGTGCTTTTTGCCTTGATTTGTTTGTTTTGATGAGATCCTGGCAGTCAAGAAAATCTCTGTTATATTACTAGTTGGACACAAACTTAAGGAACAGTCAGTTCAGGGACTAAATCCCAGAGTTAATACTTTAAAATATTAAAATGTATAATGTGCAACAAAAAATTACAAGACAAAGAAAGAAATAGGAAATGATGGTCCATCCAAAGGAATTAGATAAAAACCAAGAAACCATAGACGAAGAGGAGCAGACTTTGTACTTACCAGATAGAGATTTCAAAACATGATGCTCAGTACGCTCAAGGAAATAAAGACACAGAGAATGAACAAAAGGATATGAAGAAAGCAATGAATAAACAGTATGGGACTCTCTCCAAAGAAATATTGGCATTAAAGAATGCAATAACTGAAATGAAAAAAAAATTCCCTATGTAATTACAAGAGCAGTTTGGAGGTGGCAGAAGAAAGAATCAGTGATCTCAAAGATAAGACAGCCAAAGTGATCCAGACTGAGGGGGCAGAAAGTAAAAAGAATTAAAAAGAATAAAGAACCTAAGAAACCTGTGGGACACCAACATATATATCAATATAGGCATTATGGGATTTTCAAAAGGAGAAGAAATAGAGAAAGCCCATTGTGGCATGAGATTTCATTACTATGTAACATGCCCTACAATCAGTTCTTCAGACTGAAAAGAAAGGACACTAGAGAGTGAAACAAAGAAGCGTAAATAATAAGACATCAAGTAAAGGTAATCATATGGATAATTATAAATGCCAGTACTATCATATGGTATTTTTTGTTATGTAACTCCTCTTCTTTCTTCTCACAGGTGCTAAAATGCAAATGCATAAAAAGTAACAATAAATTGGTGATTTGGGATATACAATGTAAAAAAACATAATTTGTAACAATTATACCAAAAAAGTTGGGGAACAGATGAGTATAGAAACAGTAAATGTGCATGCTATTAAAGATAAATTGGTATTAAATAAAATATGATTTTATAAATTTAAGATGTTAGATTTTAATGCCATGGTAACCACAAAGAAAATACATGAAAATATATTCAAAAAGAGATGAGAAGGAACTCAAAATGGTTCAATATATTTTTTAAAAAGGCATTAATAGAAGAATTGAGGATCAAAAAAAGTACAAGACAAAGACAAAACAGCAAAGTGGCACAAAAAATGTACTACATTATCAGTGATTACTTTAAACGTAAATGTATTAAATTCTCCAGTCAAAAGGAGAGACTAGCAGAATGGATCAAAAAGCATGACATGACTACATACTGAATACAGGATAGTCACCTTAAATTCAGACATAAGTAGGCTAAAAATGAAAGGAGGGAAAAATTATGCAAATAATATATCAATCTTTAAGGCTGCCAACTGATAGGTGGGCATTGATATACCCCAGTATCCCAGTATCCTGCAGAGGGATTTTGCTATTCCCTTTGGAACAGAGCCAGGGGCCCACAATGGGAGTGCAAACTGGCTCCTCACTGCACAATGAAAGAGATGAAGGAGGTGTGTACACAGGCAATGTGAGATTCTCCTGTAATTTTTCAAACTGTGCTTTTTACACCCAATTACTGCAACCTTGTTTGTGGAATCTTGCAGAGGACTGCTCTGCCAATTTTTGCCAGTTTAAAGATTCTGTGGGGGAATAACACCTTGGAGTGTCTTACATCACCATCTTGGTTCCTTTTTTATCTTTTGTAATGCTTTCTTTCTCTTAAAGTCTACTTTGATATTAAATAAATTAATCTAGCCAATCTCCTTTGATTAGTATTTAGATGATATAGCTTTCCCTGTCATTGCATTTTAAACTATTCTGTACTATTATGTTTAAATGTGTCTCTAATAAACAGAAGTATCATGTTTTTTAATCTAGTCTGACAGTTTCCAATTAATTAGAGTATTTATTCATTTAAATTCAAGTTGACTGCTTATATATTCAGTTTTAAATTTATCATCTTATTTAAATGGAATTATTTGTCCTGTCTATGTTATAGAAAGGAAATATTTGTCTTATCTATCCTGTCTCACTCTTTTTGACTTCATATGGTTTAAGTATTTCCCACTTTAACCTAATATTATATACACTCCTACTCTTCTTTTAATGGTTACCTTATATTACTAAATATAATTTAATATATTATTAAATTATTAAATATTAATATTTAATATTAATTTGATTCTTGTACATTACTCTGGCAAGAGAAGTATTTTTAACCTTTCTTTACCCTCTTCTTGACTTGTATGCCTTTATTGTTATGAATTACCTCTCTATATTTTATATATTTTAACTTACATGAGGCATTATTATAATTGTTTATATCATCAAAATAAGTTATATTTCACTGTATATTTACTATTAACTTTGCTGTCTTTCTGTATTGACTGTCTGAGCTTCCTTTGGGAATTTTCCTCTTTATGAAGAAATCCTTTGATATTGGTTAGCTAGCAACTAATTTTATTGGTTATTTTCCTCTGAAAATATCTATATTTCATTTTTATTCTTAAATGCTATTTCTCTGAGTATGGAATGCTATGTTGGCGATTATTTTCTTTTGGCATTAATCTGCTTTATTAGCACTCTGATTAACTATCACATCCATCCATGTAAAATACTTGCTCATAACATTAAAGATATAAGGAACATACTATGTGACAGGCATTTTACTAATGGTGTAATTTCTCGTCGATCTTCACCACAGTACTATGGATTAAACATTACAAGGACCTGACGAAAATGGAGATTAACTCAAGCATAATTGTATAGTAGTAAGAAGCCAATGTTTGGAGTAAGGTTTTTCTATTCCAAAAGCCAAAATTGTTCCAACCTGTGATACTGTCTTCCCTAACCATGAGAATTTATGATCATGGTGGGAAAAAAAACATGGTGGCATGGGATCCCTTTACAGTCTACATTGGGTACTTCCACATCTAATTTTTCTTTGCCTGAATTACTCGTTCAGGATTACACTATGGTTGCTACAAAGGACGCCAACTTTAAGCTTAATGGGTTTTGCCATAAAAACATGGGGGAGTTTGAGAGGAATTCTAACTAGGTTTCTGAATGCCCCTCACATTTCTTTAAAATTTTGGGATGTCTAAATCAAGCATACAGGTCTTGCCTATAACAAACTCATTTTAACATTACAAAGAAAGTTCCAAATCTCAAAAATGTAACGTAACATGGAGACAAGAGAGGCACTATTATTTAGGGCCCCCCAAAATGAAGAAAATAAAGCCTGCCCTAGAACCAAAAGGTGTGAAAATGTTGGAGCAGAAAAAGAGAAAAAGGAAAGGAGGAAGAAACAGAGAAAAAGTCCGCAAGAGAAAAAAGTAAAAGTGAGTAGAGCAAAGGAATCTAATCCAGTCTATGCCTGTCAAAGGAGAAGTCCCAGGATTTAAATACTCCTCCCTTTGTAGGAAGTTAGTTGCATACTTAAATATAGGGTTTTCCCACTTAACAGATGAAGGGAGAATCTTCAACTTCCCCCCCACTTAACAGATGAAGGGAGAATCTTCAACTTCCCCATGTTTATTTAAATGCTTCCTTTTCTGGGGAGATAATTTCCCATTTCATTATTGCTGAATAAGTGTTAATTTTTAATCTCATGTATTCTTTTGAACATAATCACATTTCAATTCTTAGCAGATTTATAATATTCTGTAGCTCTAGCTAGAGTTTAATGTTTAACAGTACATAATAACTAGGATCTCCTTCCTTATATTAAAAATTAAAAGGGGAAAGAGGAAGAAGAAGAAGAGAAAAAGAAAGGAAGGAAAACATGTAAGAGAAGTCTAAGATTAAAGGTTAACTGTGGTTACCAGCTAATGATTTTGATTAAGAAATGACAAGGCATTTATTTATTTTTTCCAGCCTTATTATGCATTTATTTAAATGACCGTTGGAAGTCTCCATGTTCCTTGTGCCTGCCTTTTATGCTGAGGTATGTCTTGATGATGCAATAGCAATACAATCAATCAGCAATGGAATTAAATATATTACTGCTAAAAATCTCAAAAGTGGCAGGCTCAGGCTAGGCAGGTGGCCTGTTTCCAGAAGTTGTACAATTAAGGAAATAAAGGGACTAGGTAAAAACCAGGGAAGCCATAATTCTTAGGCTGATTAGAGGCTACAGGTTAAGCTGACACTGTCAAGGCCTAGCCTCATTTCACCCTTCCTCAGATGTTCAAGAAGTACCACTGGCTGTTTATTTCTTCATTTGCTCCAAGCTGCTCACCCCACTGGAACTGGATTAAATTAATACTGTTGGGTTTCTCTGAGAGACTTTGGAAAACTGTGCCCCACAGCTTTTCATCAATGTCTCAAACGGGTCTGCCAATGGTGAAGATCTCTTGCTGAGACATATGTCATCAAAAATTGTAAGTTCTCAGTCACACCTTTTTCATGGAAAAAAAAAATCCCTCTCCTTGTCCCTCCAGCCTCTGCTCCTTAACAAAGACCTCTTTAAATAAAACAACTTCTTAAACCTCTCTAGTGTTCCTGTTAGCCTGTTAATCCTGACAGGACTGTTCTGCCCACTTTTGGCTCTAAAACCTAGTTTTCTCCCTAGTGCCTGGTGGTCTTGGCAGAATCTTGCACAGGTTCCCATGTCACACACCCACAGAGGAGAGTGTGGAATTTGGTGGTTATAAGGAACGAGCCAGAGAATCTTGCCTTTTCGTCTTTGCCTAGTTATTCAACTCTTTGACCTTGCAGATGAGTCACTTGGATACCACTGACTGAAAGGGAGAATTTGGGGCAAATATAGGAACCTCCTCTGAAATCCAGATGCTGTTTGTGAGCAGTGTTTTCCCAGATCAAATAAACAAGCGCAAGAAGCAGTCATCCAGGCCCCATGGAAAAATATTATGCACCCCAGATGCTTTCGTGGCTAGTGGGTGACTAAATTAGGTTCTTATTTTGTCTGAAGTTATTTGAGTATATGAAAAAATTATATAGCAAATATCTGGTGTCCCAACTCTCACAAACTATGAAAATCATTACTTATACTACATCAGTGCCAAAGCATAAACATACATTAAAAATCCACTTTACCATGTGTACAGGTGGTTCAGTGGTAGAATGCTTGCCTTTCATGCGAGAGACCCGGGTTTGATTCCCGGACCATGTATCCCCCACCCCCCAAAAAAAACGACTTCACCAATAAAACATATTGCCTATATATTTTTAAAGATCTTAAAGCATCAAGTCAAATCATTTGAATGTACTAGATTGCAGTTATATGATTCTGAACTCACATTACAGTCTTCATCAGTTGAAATGAAAATCTGAAGACCTCAGGTTTTCAGAACAAACCAACACATGGACTGAGATTTCCTACATTAAGAGTCAATCTTGCTGAGAGAACGAAAAACAACAACAAACCCTCACTACATTCCAACTTCCACTAAGACAGTAGTAGACATTTAAGCTCTATATCCAGGGATGCTTTCCTTCTACCGCATTTGCTGGGTTTGGGCGTTTACCCAAATGCCCAAGTGTGAGCATTCCAGAATAGATGTTCTGGAAATTCCCAAAGACAGCCAGCCTCAGTCATCCCAAACTTTTCCAAACCCTGCCTCTTCTCTTTTCATACTGTCAACCAAACCTCCAGGGGATGCAGTGATGAATTCTATCTGGCAAGAAACCTGATTTAGGCACATTTCTCCCTCCTTATCTTTCCATCCTTCCCTTCATTGTCTGGGGAACTGCAATCCTTGGTTGAAAATCTTTTTGCTGTCCCTAGGATGCCGAGTTAGTTTTTCCTTACATTTCTTTCAGTTCTTCAAGGGTTGTCTCTGAAGGCCTCTGCACATTCAACCAGTCAACGTACTCTCAACTTGGCAGTCAATGAATTGTTTGGTTAATGAAATGTTTGTTATAGAAGAGCAGGAGTGAAAAGGGACTAGGAGGTAGAAATCCAGAATGATAATCCTGGGTCCACCAGTCATGTGCAGGTACTTTGAGCATTTACTCTGCCCTACTTTACTCCTTGGAAAAATGATGGGGTTGGATAAGATGCTCACACAATTTCTGAGCTTACCATGTAATCATTTAAAGATTGTTTTCCATTTTCAGTTAACTTATGTGCTTTTGTGAGTGCTCTCTGGACACTTTTCTTAGGGTGTTTGCCTCCTTCTACTTTGTGATTCTATGGTCAGAATTTCAGGCCATGCAGAAGCAAAGGGTAAATCATGGCAGAAATGGCTGTGTTGAGTGGACCATTTGAGTCTTCTTAAATCACCTAATAAAACAATAAGTTTAATATTAATTAAGCACTTAATAAGTGCAAAGCATTATCCTGTGATCTTGAAGTGTTTTATACCATTTAATCTTTATGATAATACTGTGACATAAATAGGATTATCACCGTTTTACAGATATGAAAACTGGTGAATAGAGAGTCCACATCAGTTTCTTAAGGGTACACAACTGGTAAATGGCTATGTTGAGATATGAAACAGGCAGTCTGGCCATGAAGCTATATTCTTCATAAATGTTATGCTGAGGAGGTCCTCAGGCTATCCTCTCCCTCCCCCCCACCCCCCACCCCCATTAATGTGAGGACTCTCTTCATAATTTAACTCATCTTGCTGGACAACCAGCATTTCATTCCTGGACTCCACATTACCTTTGGTCCTAAAATCCTACTACAAGCTTTAGTTTCCTTGATCACTTTAATATAAGGAAACAAACCCTTCTCCAGTCAGTTTCTTTTCCCAGTCTTGGTCCATAATTGACATTTTAGCTAAAACTAGTCACTGTCTAAGGTCAAAACCCCAACTCTTACGTTTAAAGACTTTCCCTGCACACTTTCCATTATTTGTAACAACATAACCTGGTATCTCTCAGGCTGAAAGCCCACTTTTTTTCCTGCTGTCTTTTCTTATTAAAGCAGAAATCTCTCCTATTCATTCATTTAACAAATATTCTTAAGGACTTGCCATGAACTTAGCACTGGGCTAGGACATAGGGAAACCATGTTACGTAGAATATACAGGCCCAGAATTCACTGAGTGTAAAGTCAAGGCACAGAAAATGACCAAGACACATTTACAATGCACAATAACCAACTGCTTGCATCACAGAGATATAATAAAATAAACCAACAGAAACCCTTTAAAAACAATATATTTTTTGCAAAAGCAATTGTAAACGTGCCATTTCCCTTTCCATTCTTCTCTATTCCTACAATTTTGTGTTCTTTTATAAAATGAGTTGTTACTAAAAATAGTGACACGTGATGCATATACACATGTACACTATCATGTGCACACACTCTCATGTTTAAGGAGAGTTGCTTATTACTCATATCTTGATAAATTGAAAAATGGTACTTCCACCCTTCCCCATCTCTGCATGCTCTCCTTATCCACCTTGCTTCCAATGAATGCTTTGGCGTACCTGTATTGTGCTGCATACCAGGTGTCCATTGATTAACTCATTCTGTAACTTCTGCAAACTTCTTAACTTAGGGATGTTTTATGTTGAAAATGATACCAAAATATTTTATAATTTTTCCTGGAATTATAAGATGTTAGGCACAAGACAAAGTAATTGGATGAATCCTGATGTGGGCTTATAGCGCTACAGATCCAGAAAGCAATGGCTCTCCAAGTCTTACAATAAATTGATTCATACATCTATTTTGTAGATCATCTAAGCATGCCTCATTTCCAAAGGCTGTTTCCACTGCTTCTAGCATACTCATTTCTCCCCCTTTCCCTATCCCACTCCCTTTGTTAGACAAATTCAAATTCCTTCTTCAAATCTTAGATGTTCTTTCCTCAGGAATCCTTTTCTAACACCGAGTCAGCCTTAGCTCCTCTCTGATATGTCTCCATAATACCCTGGAACAGCACCCAAAGGACTGTGTGCGCCACTGAGTGTTATTGCCACTAAGGTAATGTGTGAATGCATTGCTAGGTATAGTGCTGGCTCAGCACAAGCACTCATATTGAAGTATAAATGAATGAATGAGTGATACTTTCCTTTCAAATTCTCTTGAAGAGAGGAAGGGAGATTCCTAAAAAGGGTCTAAATGGAAGACTGTGTATACCAAATGGTACTGCCTCTTAAATAAATAAGATCAATTCATTTGAACAAAGTGCAGCCTTTCTGGAGACCAAAAACAGAACTAGCAACTCCCTAGTATCTTTGTGAATAGCTACCTATGTCTTTCCATTCCCAGTTTCTAGTACAAAATTCCTGCCGACAGTAGACTCTCAGATAACAAAGTTGCAATGCGAGTATTTATCACAGAGTTCAGCTGGAGAACTGATTGGAGAAAGAGACCTCAAGGGAGATGGAAAAGGGCTATTTGTCCCATGAAAAATATGCTGAAGATAGCAGAAAGGGATTCAACACATCCAAAGAGGGCCATTGACATAATGTTATTGAGGGCAGAGTCCCAACTATGTTTGTTACCTTGGATTGGGGGTAATAGTTTGAAGAATATCTTTATGGTTATCCAAAGGTTAACTAGTTCTTTTTCTCTTTTCAATGCCAAGCATCCAAGTCATTTTCTCTCTCTAAAATTAAAGTAGTTCTGGGCCTGAGAGCTGGGCTAGGTGTTTCTCCTCTTTATTTATAAACATCCTTTATTATTGTACTTGCTCATGTTTGCTAAATTTGCCTCCTTTGATGGATTGTGAGCTGCTGAAGGGCACCAAGCCCAATGCCTAGTACAGGAAAGGGCCATTAAGTGTTTAGCGACTGAATGCTTGATCAAATGAATGAAATGAATAAATGGTTGAAAGCTTAAATTGCTAAATGGCTCCACTGCATTTAAAGGAGGAATCTGGTTTCCTTTCCAATAAATTTTCAAGAACAGATCTGACCTGCTGGGGAGCTGATGAGCAAAGACATGAGCTTCTTGCCAAGATCTGTTTAGCAGTAGGTCTCATGTGTTTTAAGTTCATCTGGCCTCAAGGCCAAGAAAGGGAGTAGATAATCTGAGTGCCAGCCAGCCCTATTCATTTATCTTTCATCCCACAAATGTTTATTGATCACCCAGTCTTTGCACAGCACTCAAATAAGCAGAGAGAATATATACAGATTAATAAGGAAAAGAATTTTTCCTGAAAGAAGTTTATGATATAACAAGGTATGATTGTACACAACACCAAATATCACTAAATATCACAAATAATGATGGGTCGTCTTACTCTCTTGAATCTCTAAACTCCAGAGAATGGTTTTGTTTACTGAGCAGAGAACAATGTAAACACAAGGGTTTCAAAGGGACCACCTACTGATGGAACAGCCTGAGTTTATGAACTTATTTAGCTGCTATGAAGGTTAATAAAAAAGCAAGTATAGGGCAAGCCATGGTGGCTCAGTGGCTGAATTCTTGCCTGCTGTGCCAGAGTCCTGGGTTTGATTCCCAGTCCCTGCCTATACAAAAAAAAAAAAAAAAAAGTATAGAAGATTTTTCTTTTTGTGATTATTTAGCTGCCTTGGAATTTCATAAAAAGACAAGTATAGGAGGTATTTTTCCTGTTTCAAATTTGAACTAAGATAAATTTTTACCCTTCTAAATCATCAGGAAGTCTTTTCTTCCATTTCTGGTAGTTCTTTCTATCAATGATGGGACAAGATGTAAAATTCACCAGCTGAAATGGAACTATCAGTCATGCTCTAGGACTGAAAACAAGTCAATGCACCTGGTGCTGTAAGAATTTGTCTCTATACAATAATGAAGGGAGGAATTGCATTCATACCTTTCTTTCTGATAAGTTTCTCTCTCAGATGACAGTAGGGGAAGAACCAATAAATAAAAATCTTATGTTTGAGTTTTGGTACCCATCCTAGCTTGCTAGGGCTGCTATGACAATTGCCACCCAATGGGTTGGCTTAAACAACAGGAATTCATTGCTCACAGTTTTGGAGACTAGAATCAAAATCAAGGTCTCACCAGGCAATACTTTCTCCTAGAGTCTGTTTTGGTGTTTCTTAGCTTGTAGATGCATCTTTGCCTCCATCATATGGTGTTCTCTCTCACCTTCTCTGGCTTCTCCTAACTGGTTGTGTCTAAATTTCCTCTGCTCACATAGACTTCAACTATATCACTTTACAACCCACCCTGATTCAATTTGGCCCCACCTTCAATAACAACATATTCAAAAATCCTATTTACAAATGGGTTCACACCTAAAAGACTGGAGGTTAGGACTAGAATATGTCTTTTGAAGGGAACATGAGTCAATCTCCAATAGCTCCACAGTTCAGTAGCTGTGTGTCTTAGAAAGTCAGTTGTGTGTGACCTCACTTGCTTCATTTGTTAGATGAGGCAAGTCTAATATAGGAGCAGACAATCTCGAAGGTCTTTAGTCTCTGATTCTGAGGGAAACACATACAGAACATTCAGGTTCAGAACTCCTCTTTTGGGGCACAGAATACCAGGGAGCTATGAAGCAGGTGGCCCAGGGCTTGGTCATCAGGCAGGGTCAGGTTTGAATTCTCATATTTGAACTTTTTAGGGTGGCGGTTGTTAGGGATGTTATCTATCTAGAAACTGTGATTGCATTGCTGAAAAGCAAACACCATTAAAGTTATCATGAGAATTAAAAGAAAAAAAATGAATGAGAAAATTTCCTCATTCTCAGTAAATGTTGGTTTGTAGCCAGACAAAGGTAGGCTTCCCTGAAGCAGGAGCATATGAAAAAAGTCTCAGACAAAGGAACCTTGGTTGAAAAATGCCCATTTCTAGGCACTTAAGATGCCAGTGACAGCCGGCAAGACATCCCTTTCCAAGAGGGAAATTCCCTCCACAATGGCATGGGGAAGAAGTGCAGATTTCACTCTGTCTCTTTCCAGAAAACAAGCATCTCTCAGTTTATGTTTATGAGAAGACTGCCGGTTTCACTCCAGCATGAGGTGAAAAGAATGTCGCCCTCTTCTCATCTGAGCAGAGCCCACAGAAGTTGCTTAGGGTGTGGAGGAGTTGCTTCTCCTTGGTGTATGTGTGTATTTCTATGTGGGGGGCATGAAGCAGGAGACATACTGGAGGGATGACCTCAGATCTGGGATTCAGCTGGTGTACTTGTACACTGGGTATGTTACGCATAAGGGGCTGGAAGACGAGCCGAGAATAATTCCCTCTTGAGACAGAGCAAGGAAGTTCCTGCTGGCTCAGTCAGGGGGAGATTTCTTCTTCATCTGTCCTGGAGAAACCACTATTGACAGATTTCTGGGAACCTTTCAGTTCAGACCTCTGTGCTGAGAATATGTAGGGAAAACACATGGGAGGGAAAATAAAGGCAGGCTTGCTTAAATGTGAGGAGGGGACAAACTGTTTCTGTGGGTGGGAAATACCTGATGCTCATTGGAGCCATGGTTCAATGCTATGACCATCACACTGGGGCCATCAGTATGGCCTCAGGGTCTGACCACATCAGGCCACAACAGTGAACTTCTTGTACATGGCACTGAATATTGGCTCAAATGTGTTAGTTATGACCAGTCTCTGTGCTTTTATACCAGTACCTGAGTGACCCAATTATACATAGTGGATTTGAGAGACAGAGTTGATCTTGATCTACTTGATCTACTTGATCTAACGGTTTGTAGCTTACATTCTTAAGTCTTGGAAAAGTGGACCAGGGAGAAAGTCATGGAAACAATAGGCCAAAGTGAAGATCTGTGAATGCTCTGCTCAAAACTATTTTAATTTCCTAGACCTGGTTCTAACATGAGATTGGTGTACATGATGAGGATACAAAGTTCCACTTCCAGCTCTCTGTACTGTCCTCCGGCAAGTGTGGGGTTGATGAGCCATATTTATTCCCACTCTTTCACCTCCCATCTCTAGTATGCATCTCAGGATGGGTAGAGGACCCATCTTGCTGGGCTGAACTGAACCTAAAAACTAAAATCAATTGTCATAGTTAGTAATTGCATATTTCATCAAACTTCAAAGTAGTGAGGATATTATTTGGGGGAAAGAGGCGATGAAAGTGTATTTCAAGATAGCAAGTACAAAAAGAAAAACAACAACAACAATAATAATGACAACCCCCACCCCCTAAGATGAGTGGGACTCTCGTTTCTCATTTCTGTGCTACTGTAGCTCTGGTTTTGGCTGGCCTCCGTGGCTTGGCAAGCCTGATCCACTTCATCTCCCGCTTCTCCTGTTGGCTGAGCTCCCATCCTTCTCTTGGCTCCCACAGCTCGATTCCTGGCCGGCTATGCTAATCCCACATAATATTTTACGCAAATTTATGTGAACCCCGCTACAAAGCTTAGTAAGGAGACACTGTTTCTTGTCCTTGATAGAATTAATCATTTATATCTAGGCTTTAAGCAGCCAGTTCAACTGTTGGGTCTTTAAGTTTTTAGTCATGATATCATTCATAGCCCTACCACAAGAGAAAAAGGTTTCCCATTCCTCTGTCCTGCTCTGGACCCCCAAAGCGCTGTCTGCTTTGGAAATTCCCACCATTATCATTTAGAACCACACGCACAAGTTGCCTGGGAATTTCCCTCAGATGCCTCCTATCACCCCCTCCCTTTGGGGCTTGCTTTCCCACAGACCCCTGAGTGGTTTCTTGTGCTGTCTATATTAACAACACGATAAACTTATCGTGGCTGCCCAGACTTCTCCAATGGACAATGGGAATCATTTGTGAATCACTTCTTTGGTTTTTCTTCTTCAAAATTCTGTTTTTTTTTTCTATTCATGTTAAATGATGGTTCTCAGAATACAGTTTCTTTAGTGGCACTGCCCCATTGAGGAGGAATGCATGCCTCCGGTTCTAACAAAGATCAGCAAAGGCACCAAGTTCTGGATTTTCAGTTAACAAAGTGTAAGTTCAGCCAGACAGCATCTCGTTCTGCCCCTGATGCCTCATCAATGAGAAAGGCATTCCCCACTCTTCATTTTCCACCACTAAAGAGAAAATTTAGGGACTAGGCTATCTGCTTCATCACATACATACAGTCTCTATTCATAGACTGTTGTAGGAAAGCAGAATACAATTTTTCTGTTCTTATTTTCTTTTAGAAAAGACCAACAGCAGATTGTAGCATTTATCATCTCTGAGTTTTCAACAAGTTACAAAGACAAGAAACAGTATTTGTGCTTGCAGTCACTTTTCTTAAGCAGTGTGGGTGGTGGTGGGATTTTTTTTTTTTTTAATCTGATGTGAGTTCAGGGTTAGCTGACTGGGTTTATAGCTCCAACTTTGGGAATATAATTTCCACCTTCCAACTAAAAACTCCTCTCCTTTTTTGTAGTAAGGAGTCATTACTAAATACATACTCAGGGTAGCTTTCTCAAGTGGCAGGTAATTGAGATGAACTTCAAAGAGTACTACTCAGGTGAATGGTCAAAATTCCAATGATCTCATTTTCAAATAAAACACCTGAAGCTCAGAGATGGAGTCAGATTTATCCAAGTCACAGATTTAGCAACAGAGATAGTACTAAGATCTAATTTTACAGATTCTTAATCTAGTGTTTTGTTCTTAACATCATTTGTTCAAGAAATAGTCATAAATATCCAAGATGTTTCAGGCACATTCTGGGTGCTAAAGCTATATATTATAATCCTTTCTCAGAAGAACTCCATTTTATACTGCTGTCAACTAAATAGGAAAGGGATAAAGTATGTGTCTTAACTGGCATCAGCCTAACAGCCTTGTCTGAGTGTATATGACGTTCAGTGACTGCTGTGTATGTGAGACAAGGTTAACATCAACAAAAATCCAGAAATCATAACCCAGGAATCTCAGTAACAAAAAGAGCAGGATCCATGAGATCAGAGACCCACAAATGATAGGCAGAGCAGGAGGAAACTCTCCTTAAAATTTACTTGAGGAGATTTTATCCTTGCTTTTTTAAAATAATTAAAACTTTAATCTTAAAATAGGTTTTTATTTATAGAAAAGTAGCAAAGATAGTAGAGTCCCCAGATCCCCAGTATCCGGTTTTCCTTGTTGCTAAGATATTGAACCAATATTGATAAATTATTATTAACTGAAGCCCATACTTTATTCTGATTTCTTTAATTTTTTAGCTAATTTTTTTTTCTGTCCAAGATTCCCTTCTAGTATGCCCCCATTATATTTTGTTGTCATGGCTCCTTAGGCTCCTCTAATTCCTGATGGTATCTCAGACTTTCCTTTTTCTTGATGACCTTAACACTTTTGAGGAGTACTGTTCAGGTATTTTGCAGAATGCTCTAGTTTGCAGTATCCAGTTTTGTTTTTTTTAAATGATTACATTGGGGTTATATGTTCTGGGGAGGAAGATTACAGAGTTAATATATTGTACTCATCATATCATTTTAAAGGTGCATACTGTCAACATGATTTATGATTGTTGATGTTGATCTTGATCACTTTGCACTTACCAGATTTTTCTGTTGCAAAGTCACTTCCACCCCTCACCTCTCCATACTCCACTCTTTGGAAGGAAGTTACTATGTGCACTGTACTTAAGAGGTGGAGAGTTATGCTTAGCTCTTTGAGGGGGTGGTATCTACATAAAGTATTTGAAATTTGCTTGTACTATCGTCATATAATTTTTTTCAAAAGACAATTAACAGCAACATCAGAACATGACAAAAATTTAAGACATGCTAATACCTCAGAACATACCTAGTTTTGTGTTCCTGACTTAATGAAGATCTTGCCTAATGACTTGAATAGTGCACACACCTGTGTGGTCAGGTTCAATCATCAACATTCACTATTTACTCAACAAATATTTTCTTAGTGACAAATGATAGGGGACCATCATTTGATTTCTTACCGGAATGTCAGGCAAGAAAAATGCCACTGCTCTCAATTTTCAGATTAGAAAGCCATGCCAAGGGCGGGCCATGGTGGCTCAGCAGGCAGAGAGTTCTCACCTGCCATGCCAGAGACCCGGGTTCAATTCCCGGTGCCTGCCCATGCAAAAAAAAAAAAAAAAAAGAAAACCATGCCAAAACATTTTTCCAGGTGTTACTGATCAAGCTGTAAGGAGTACCTATGTTTCTGGGCAAATGCAGGGTTTTGACTAGACTCAGTGGTATGGTCTCTTTAACACTACTAAGAATAGGTGGCTTTTATTAAATATTTCCGAGGGTAATGCTTGTTTGCTGAGCCATACCTGCTACTAAGAAATCAAGGATTCAGCTTAAAGTTTTATTTGGCTAGAGCTCATTCTTGGATTCCAACTCCTTTAGACACTACTCTCTCTACCCTTGTCACCAACCTCTGTAAACAATTATGTTGGCTATGTCTGGGTTCCTGCTACTGAAAATAAGTAGTATAAGGAAAAGTCTATTGGTTAAGTATATAATCAATGTGTTTACATGGAGTCTGTAGCTGCAGAACTTTTGTGTTCTTATAAGAGCTCAGTTTATTCTGGAATGTCATCAATTGGTCAAATATTTGTTTTTGTTTTTTTTTTAAGGCAATAATGAACAACTACTCTGCAGAGCACTGTATTAAATGCTACAGAAAATGCTTTCAAAGCAAAGGGAAGAGGGTACAACTGGATGATTAGTATTGGAGGGTATTATAATCTAAAAGTTGCCAAAGAATAGGAAAATCTGATGACTTTGAAATACAGTTTTCATAGCAAAGAGAAAAATAGAGTTGGCTGGAAGGGGAGAGGACAGAAAAGGGAAGTGTGGGGCACTGAGGTGAACTGAATAGGTTAGTATAGAGTAAACTGAGGACACAGGTTTAAATTGGGAAAAGTTGAATCATTGAAGATTAGACTCAACATCTTTACCTATGGTCATAGCATTCATCATTACACCCAAATTTTTTCCTTCTCTTCCTTAAGACTTCTCCTGAGTTTTTCTTTATTGTAAATCACACAACTCTTTGACACCAGGAATGGTGGTTGTTCTCACGGTCCTCTTGGAAGTAGTTTAAAGCAAACTCTACATCTAGATTCCTTTTCTATATTCATTTTTAGGAGCAGAAATTGTCCAAATTCAGAAGGATTCTTCTTCAAATTCAGAAGGATTTGAAATACACTTTTTCAAATATAACGTGCTCAGATTTTATAGAGCTGGTTTAGAGATCTTATCCTTTTCTTTGGCCTTCCAAACTTCATGTTATTTTGGCTGGTTTTGGTCATATTCCAGTAGATAGGGTTCCCTAAGGTAGTTCACTCAGTATTCCCGATGGTTTCTCAGACTTTCCTTATCTCTTGATGACCTTGCCAGTTTTGAGGAGTACTGGTCAGGTATTTTTCAGAATGCTCTACAGTTTGAAGTGTTCACCATATTCACTGTGATTACTGAGTTTACTAACTTAAGGTGATTAATTTCAGAAGATTTAAGACAGAAAAGAAAGTTTCATCAGGATTTTGGTTTCTAGTCCCACATCCAATACAGAGGGAGAAGGGAAGCAATATAACCAAACTTTAGAGTTAGGAAATGCTGGCCTGAATCTGCTCCCTACCACCTAGCATGTGGATGGCACGGAGGAGATCATTTAAAGGGCTTGGCAGTTATATTAAAATATTGATGTCACCATGTCTTGAAAGAGATAAAAGAGATTTTAGCAAAGGAAAAGGACAATGAAACAAACAATATTTGTCATCTTTCCTTTGATCTACTAGTCAGTTTTCCCTGTTGTTGCCATGCAGTATATCTTCTAGCCAATACTTGTTAATTTAGGACTCATATTTTGGCAAAGTAACTAAGTAGACTTTTCTCTTCTTTTGTTTTTAAAGTAAGGATAGATTAGAAAAGCCTAGGAACTTCAAAAGAAGTAATGATCTCTTTCGTTATGACTGCTAATGAATAGAAGAATGGCTCACAGCTCAGGGCTTTCTGATCTACCTGCTGAATGATTTAGAGAGATGGAATGCAATTCTCAAGGAAGTTCAAACTTCAATCCTTCTATAATTTTATGTAAGATTCTCTCAAAGCCAACTCTCTTTTTATCATCTGGACTTGCAAGTCATTCTGAGAAACTGCCTGTAATCTAAGAGAAATTTGCAAATAAAGTAGAAGACAAATACAAATTGAAAACATAGAAAATATGCACATAATAAAGTCTAAATATAACTTGTCCCAAAGTTATCTAGATCATCTTAATATAAAGGTATTAAAAATTATTAGATATTATAATATTTCATCATGAGATATTTTCACAATAATTTTCCCCATCTTCCCTGCTTTCCTCCTTTGCATATGAGGGAGAAGGAAAAAATCAGTACCAAAAAATTCTAAATATTAAATTTTATTTTTAAAAAGTTTTTCCAAAAGGTCTATTATTTATTGTAGTTCTCAGAATGTTCTGATTAAAAGGTTAAGCCTCTACTAGGCTTGGGGCTGGGGTAGATTGATTGCAGTCAAGGATGGGGTAAAAACATAGAAGTGACAACAAATGCAAAAATGCTTTTTTATATTTGTCAATAGCTGGGGGAATAATAAACTATACTTACAATTTGGCTACCATTTTGGTCATTGTTCTGCCCAAGTACATACAATTACTTCCTATTACTGACAACATAAAATCCACCAGTTTTTCCAGGTTCACCCTAATCTGGCACCACTATACTAAAGAATCTCATTTTGTCTTCTGGTTAGTGCATACGTTCATTCCTACAGATTGATCTTTACATTCTCTATAAGTCATGCTGTTCCCCTATGGCTTGGATTTGTTGACATGACTCAGTCCATCTCTGACCCTGACCTGGAATAACTTCCTTCAACCTTCTGCCTACACATATTTTAATGGTCAGCCCAAGCTCCTTATTTAAACTTCTTCACTTCCAAGATCATTTGAGGTACTTATGTTTCTTTATCGAACTTTAATAAGTCTGAACTATACTATCTTCTAATTTTTCACAAGGGTGTTAGTTTGAGTACTAGGCTATGTTGTTCAGTCCTCTGAGGAAGAAAGCGAGTCTTACATTTCTGGGTTTTAGCAGTTCTGAGTGTAAATAAAATGCTTTTGTTGCACCAGAACAGAAGGAATAAAATTAAATGGCTGGATTAGGGTGGTAGGTGAATGAAGACGAGTTAGGAAGAATATAGAACATATACTTTATCTTATTTACTCTTCCCAATGAATCTGGTATTATTGCCACCATTTTAAAGATGAAGAGACTGAAGCTCAGAGAATTTTATAACTATAACTTGCTCAAGTTTTTAAGGCAAACAAGTGCAGAAAGCACATTTGAACCATCGATGCCAAGGTTCTTACTACATTGCTAATCAGTTTTCTCAACAATATGTGACAAAATACCTCACTAAGTGAATGTTATCTCATAAAAACAATGAGATAAATCCAAGCTGTTATACATGGTACTGATTTCAGTCTATATTAAATCTTAAGGAGAGTTCAGACATCAGAGTAGAAGAGTCAAAGAAAACTCCATATAGGAAATAGAACTCCATCTGAGATTTTTAAAGGTAGAAGAGGAAAAGGGCACAGAAAGAACAAATGGGGCAGGGACAAGCTTGGCATTTGTGGAGGAGAGAAAGTTTATTTGAGTTGAAGACATGTTTCAAGGTAAAGAGCAGAGTTCACAGTCAGTGCATTGGTCAGTGATGCTGCAATATTGCTGTTTATCATATATCCCCAAATCTTGGTGGTTTATACCCAGCAAACATTTATTTCTTACTCACAGGTCTGCAGCTTAGATATGCCTCTGCTGGTCTGACTAAGCTTGCCTGGGTTTAGCTTTATTAGGTGGCAGATTATTTTTTCTCATTCTAGAACCCATAAGTATTGATAAGCCATTTATTTTTATGTCCTCCTTTGGCAAAATGCCAAGTTTGCCACCAAAAATGGCCTCTTCCATTAGTTTTTGAAATTTCACAAGCCCATGAAATCTAAAATCCAGGAATTACTGAATTTTATGACCTTTCTGAGTCTCTTAAGTTTCCTCATTCATAAGATGCAAAAATAGTGATTTTTGTCTTTCCTATAGCACCAGATTTTTGTGAAGATTAAATGAGATAATTTAAGTGAAAATGTTTTGAAAAATCATGATTCAAGCATAAACTGTTTTGATTCACATTAAGGCATAGTTTTCTTTTCTTTTCTTTTTCTTTTTTTGTGACGTAGAAAACTTGTGTAAATGGCAATGTGGTAAATGAGAGCAAAGTCTCCCTGGTCCGCCCTCACACATACATACCCACACACACTCATGGAATGATGAAAACCCCTTCAGTGTATTGGTTTAAAGACACAGCCAGGTTTCATGCTGGTTTACAAAACACAACACAGGTTTGAAAATCTTTGGACTTCAGAAGGTATATGACTGCCATCTTTTTAATTGGGGGTTAAAAAGTGGGCATGAGAACCAAGGAATCTCGAATCACTCTGTGCAAGACAGTCAAGGTCTAAAGCAAAGCATCCAAGCTGCAGATATTTGCACAATTTTACTAGGACAAACACCCAAGCTACCAATGCTTTCATGGAAATTCTGGCTGTGTAAAGGTATTAACTTTGGCTTAGACTTGAAGCTATTTTCAGAACTCTCCACAAACTTACAGGAAGTATCTTCCCTTTTATTTACATTCAGTATTGTTCTTTTTAAGTATTGCACACACAGGAAGACTTTTTTCTTTACCTCCACTAATAGCCAGTTTTTAAAATCACACATTTGTGAACAACCATGAAGACATATAAACACACCCTTTGGCTGAGCTAACCTTAAAAAAAAACCAATTCTCAATTGAGATGCTAGACCTGATGGTTCTTTCGAGTACTCACAGACGTGGTTGAGTAGACTTATCCCCCCTGGGCTCCAGCATGAGCTGTGGCAAAATCAATAAACAAATAAAGTAAAGTAAAGACCAGAGGCTCCATGGAGAGTTGGGGCTCCCTGTCTCTTTCATGAGTAATGAATGTGGCAACCACAGAGACTTGGAAAGGACTGGGATTCTCAAATCTGCAAGCAACTTTCAAGTAGGTCAGTGCTCTATTTCAGGGAATTGCTGGGGGGGTGGATCAAGGATTAAATAAGAAGGGGCTTCAGGTAGAATAATAGGCAGCTTGGAAAGGAGGATATGATAGGGATTGCTGGAAATCCATCCCTCCCATCCTGAAATTTGTGGTTGCTAAAGTTTGACTCTCCAGGACCTGTTTTGCAATGTGACTAAATTTTCCAACCAATCTCTTGAGAAGTAAGGCAACTTGTGCTGTAAGAGGCCCACCTGAGGAGGCAATCCCTCTCAAGACTGCTCTACTGTCCTGGGTGGTCCCAGGCTCTTGAAAGGGAACATCCTTCTCTTGAGAAATACAGATGAAATAAATAGAACAGAAGTTGGCTTTCACACCTGGGCCTCCCCACGCCATCCCAAACCCTTCATGTTTTCTTCAGTATGGGGGAGCTTTCAAGCGTCAGTTGCTTATGTGCTGGCTCTTGAATGCCAGCAAAGAAAGATGGAGAGAGGAAAGAAAGAAGACTCTGGAGGGATCCGGAGAGTACATACAGAGTCAGACATAAGGAAAACAACTACAATCATCTTAGTAACACAACCCAGTAATCAATCTTTAGAATCAAGGAGGTCAGAAAAATATAAATGCATCTTGTTTCAGGCAAAATAATTACTCTTCTAGAATACAAACTTATTCTGTTTTTGTGTGAAAAAATATCTTTTGAACAATAGTAAGAACCTTAATTTGTATGGGAATTGCCTTTCCACTAGTCAATTGATGAGAATCATGTGTTGGCTTGAAGCTGTTCTATACCCCAGAAAAGGCCACATTCTTTTAATCCATCCCTGTGGGTACACACCTGTTGTGGGTAGGACCCTTTGGTTAGGTTATTTCAATTTGACATGTGACCCAACCCATTCAAGTGGGTCTTAATCTCTTTACTGGTGTCCTTTACGAGAGGATAAAGGGCAGAAAAAGCCAAGAGAGCTTACAGAGAGAAAAGCCCTAGAGAAGCTAAGAGAAGACCCACAGGACACAGTGAGGGAGCCACTGGAACCAGAAGCTGAAAGCAATGAAACCCGAAGCCTGGGAGCAGAGGACCAGCAGACACCAGCCATGTGCCTTCCCATGTGACAGAAGTGTCCCAGATGCCAGCAGTCTTTCTTCAGAGTCCAGGTATTATCTTGTTGATGCCTTAATTGAACATTTTCATGGCCTAAGAACTATAAAGTGTAAGTTAATAAATCCCCATTGTAAAAAGTCAATCCATTTTTGGTAAATTGCATTCCAGCAGCTTTAGCAAACCGAAACAAATCAAAAAGAACAAAAGAAAAGGTTTTACTTTCTCTTGCATTTTGTAAAAAGAGGTTCTTGCTCACTACAAAATGCATGATTGCCTGCTTTTCCTATCTTTAAAGCATTTTATGAATCACAGATGCTATCAATAATTCTCCAGGAAACCGAACAAAGTGTCTAATGTAGCTGCTTCATTAAGATAAAGTCAAAGTCTTCAGTAAGAGAAGCAGGAAATTTGCATTAGAGAGAGCCAAGGTGAAGCTACAAGGGAAATTCCCTATATTTTTTTCTGGAAAAACCAGAAATGACAATGACTTTGTCCTATTCTGGAAGCATGTGTAGGAGCCTGGTGAAAGAAAGAATCTTCATTTAGCTGTACTAGTTATTTAAAGTTTTATCACACACTCATCTAATAAGAGAAGCCTTGGGAGCTAAAGGCATTAAAAAAAGAGATAGAAAGAGAATGAGACTTTTAAAAACTTCCCAACTATGAGATTAGAGAAGACAGATAAATGTTGGAAACTGAAGAGGAAGAAACCAAATGAAAACCAATCACAATATAGCAACTCACCTGTCTTTGCCTTCTATTTTTTTCCATTTAAAAATTTCAAAATACAATTGAATTCCAACCCCTGCCTCATTAAAAAAAAAATCACTCTCTGTTTGAACAACTAGCTCCATTTTGTAGGACTGGTTTTATCAATATATAAAAAGTGAAATCTACTTTTAAAACTGAAGGTATTTCCAACCGCCATGCTATATTTGAGCAATGTTATTTTCCATTCTTTAAAGGAAAGCTGAAAATGGAGACCATATTTGCTTATAAAAAGCAACTTAGAGAGTACATCCTCCACAAAGGGCCTCCAAACTTCAGGGCCCCTGAGCCAAAGAATAGGTGTTTCAGTCCTAAAGAAGACATTCTCTTAGAGGAAGCCTAGAGCGCAGTTGGGTCGAGCAATAAAACCACATTCTGTGAAAGATTAACATTGTCTGCCACAGGTGCCTCAGGGTGATATTCATTTGCCATCCCAGGACTAAATGGTATGGTTCCAGAGGCACCTGGAAAAATGTTATTCCCTAAATATTTCACCTACTGGGTGCCAAGAACTGAAAATTATTTGAAGAGGTCAGAGGGGTTGACTGGATATCCTTAGCCCACAGCTATTGAAGTTGTAATGCAGTTACCTTGGGGAAGAAACATTGCTTGTGTTCCCAGTGGAGAGAAGATAACTGGCGTCAGATTCTTTTATTTGATGGTGGGGTTATGTGTGTGTGGTGGGGAGGCTGGTAGAATTGGAAGGGGGTCAAGATGGACTAGATACCTGATTACAGAAACCAAAACTGATGCAGAAAGGCAATGCTCTAAGATTCCCCCTTTGACCAACCATAACTTCTCAGATATGAAATGATATTGTCAACCTGCTTAAATGAATCATGCAGGGAAAGAAAAAGCTGTTTTCTGTCTAATGAATTAGTTTATGCAGAATCTATTGTGGGTGAGGAAACTTCAGGTATTGGGATGTATCTTGGCATCTAAGCCTTACTTTTCTTAAAAGGCACAAAGAATGGGCGTGCATAACTGTTCAGGACTTTTTTTCAGCACAGGTCAATTTGGAAAAACAAATGGAGTAACACAAAATATTCTGCTTCTTAACGAAAGGAAGTACGCCATAGTGATTAAGATTATATATTCTGCTTCCTTAGCCTTATAATGCATATCTATAAAAATCCTATAGCAAACATCTTACTTAATGGAGAAATACAGTAAGGTTACTCACCACATTGGAATAAGATGCTGCCACTTATCAATATTTTACAAGAAGTCTTAGCCAGTACATTAAGACAATCAATAATGATAAGGAAGAAGAAAAATCCCAGGTTTGAGAAAATAAAGAGACACATACTTACAAATAATTCACTGTTCAAAGAACTCACAATGGAAATGAGAAATATTTTATGCTGAAAGATAATACAAGTGTAGCATATCAAATCTTGTGGAGGAAGCAGTGCTCATAAGGAAATATATAATCTTAAGGACCTATATAAGAACATAAGAAAGGAAGAAAATCAATTCTCTATGTATCCATCCTAAGAAGAAGAAATTAAATCCACAAGATAGAAGGAAGGAAATAATAGACAAGAATAAAAATTAAGGAAGAAATAAACAAATGTAAACTAGAGAAAAATCTGCAAAGCAAAAGGTGTGTTTCTTTAAAAAAAGACCAATAAAACTGAAAACTCTCTATCAATACAGTTAAAAGACAGGTGTGTGTGTATATGTGTGTGAGAGAGTGAGAGAGATCAAATTAGTAATATCAGGAATGTAAAGGGAGCATCAAAACAAATCCTATGGATATTACAAAGGGGATAATAAGATATTATTATCTAGTTTATGCCAATGAATTTGAAAAGGTAGAGAGAATGGAAGAATACTTAGCAAAAATCAATTATTAAAAGCAAAAAGGAAGACATAGAATATCTGAAATCATATAACTATTAAGTTGAGTGAATAATTAATGGTCTGTCCAAAAAAAGTAATTCCAAGTTTACTCAGATGGTTTTACCAGTGAATTCTACCAAATATTTAAGAAGGAACCAATTCCAATCTTACACCAACACTTCCAAAGAATTAAAAAGTAGGAATATTTTCTATTTCATTTTATGAAGTCAGCATTAGCTTGGCCTCCAAAAAATGACAAGAACATTATAAGAAAATTATAGGTCAATCTTTCAAGAACATAGACGAAAAAATAAAAACAAACTATAAGCAGTGAAATACAAACAAAGAAGCTACAAAAACCCTATAGCAAACATATTTAATGGTAAAATATTGCAAGTTTGACCCTGGCACTGGGAATGGGACAAGGATGCCCATTATCATCATCTATTCAGCACTGTCCTAAATAAATTCCTAGGCAATTCATTAAAAAGGACAAAATATTAAAATGTAACAATAGGAAAGGAAGTAATAAAATTTCATTATTCAAAGATTACATAATTATATAGAAAATTTGAAAATAAACAAATTATAGAAGAGTAGAATTTGGTAAAATTACTGAAACAGGGCCAATTAAAAAAAATTAATTGGAGTTTGATATACCAGTGACAAATAAGTAGAAAACAAAACCATATCATTTACAATAGCATCAGAAAATATCAAGACTCTAAAAATTAATATAATAAAAGGTGTGTAGGACTTCTTACACTGAAAACTACAAACATTATTGAAAGACATTAAAGACAAAAATGAATGGAGAGGGTGGGCCATGCGGACTCAGCAGGCAGAGCTCTTGTCTGCCATGCCAGAGACCCAGGTTCAATTCCCAGTGCCTGCCCATGAAAAAAAAAAAATGAATGGAGAGATTACCACATTCTTGAATTGCATGATTCAGTGTTTGAAGGATGTTGAAAAATGTTAGTATATTTCATATGAATCCATACATTTAACAGAATTTAGAACAAAACAGTAGCATATTTTGTTATAAAAATGCAAAGGGCCAAGAAGAAATATGATGATCTTGGAAAAGAAAAAAGAAGAATTACATTACTAGAAACCTAAACCTATTATAGAGCTACAGTAAATAAGAGAGTGTGGTATTGATATAAGGCTAGACATACTGAACAATGGAATAGATTAGAGAACTGAAACACAGACCTGTATGTTAGATTAATGGCAAAGGTGACAATGCAATGTGGTGGGGAAAGAAACATAATTTTTCAGTAAATGATGTTAGAGCAAATGGATGGGAAAAAAAAACATATATATATATATATATGAACTGCTCTTTCACATCAAAATGTAAATCAACTCCTGATGGATTACAGATCTAAATATAAAATAAAGAATAAAAACATAAACAGGACTCTAAAAGTGCTAACCATTAAAAATATTAAATTACGTTTCTTAAAATTAAGGGCTTACATTCAGCAAGATTTACTATTAAGAGAGTGAAAATACACCTGTAGAGTGGAAAAAGATATTGCCTTATCTCTATCTGACAAAGGAATCGTACACATATTTTCTGAATATAATGAAGGTGTAAAAACTGTTGCAAATCAATAAGAAAAAAATGGGCTAATAGAAAAGTGGGCAAACAATTTAAAGCATTTCTCAAATGAGGATATCCAAACGGTCAAGTTCATTATTCATGATTAAACAAAGCATGGATAAAATGAAAAAGATATAAAATACCAAGTGTTGGTGAGGACATGGATCAATTGGAATCTTCATACACTGCTGGTAGACATTTAATTTAGTACACAATTTACAAAACTTTTTGCAGTACCTCTAAAGCTAAACATATGCACACTCTTTGACCCACCAACTCAACTCCAAAATAAATGTACTAGAATGCTTATAACTGTTCTATTAGTACACTCAAGCCTGGAAGTTCTCCAGATGTTCATCAGTAAAAAAATAGATAATTAAATTGTGATATATTTACATAGTGCAATACTACATAGCAATGATAAAAAAATTGTAGGACCTCACACAACAAAATGGGTTTATATCACATGGTAATGTTGACCAAAGGAAGCAAGCCAGACACAAAAGAGTATTGCATTATTCAATTTATATTTATTCAGTGTATGAAAAGTTCAGAAAGAAGTAAAATTAATCCATGTAGTTAGAAGTCAGAAAATTGGTTACCCTTGGGGCTGGGGCAGATAGTGACATGGAGGTAATAGTTTGTTTCTGGATTTGGATATTGCAGTTACATGGGTGCATTCAACTGTGAATATTCACTGAGCTGTATACTTATGATTTATATACTTTTCTGCATGTATATTATACATCATCAAAGCAAGTGATTTTATAGTTTATTCTAAACCCAACAAAATATTTTTTTCATAAAAGTGTTTTTGGCTATGTTAATTAAAATAAAGGTTGACTGATTGATACATTAATTTACAAAACCTTTTTGCCACACCTTTAACGATGAAACCTATTTCTTTTTTTTTTTCCCCACTGAAGTCGGATTTTCCATTACTGCTCACTGCTATTGCATTAGACAGAGATTTGTCATTTTAAACACTACTGGAAGGTTCCACTTCCATTTGGAGCATATTTAAATTACGTATTTAAAACATTTAATTACCAAAATTTCCCTTGTACCTTTATAAGCATTTTCAGTTCTCAGTATCTTTAAATGGAAGTCAAATTGTGCTTTAAAGTTTATTTGGCTGGAGAGTGGGCACTCACTCATATGCCTGATATTCCCTAGAAGAAGTTATTTTATGGGATCATTTATTCTAAGTGAAATCAAGAGAGCCGCAGTACAAACTGGGGAAGATGGAGATGAGTTCTGTGAGCCACCCCTTTATGTGTAGCCAAGGTCACATAATGATAAACTGGTGCTCTGTAGAGCTTGATTTTTATGAAACAAGGAGAGTTTTCAAAACACACCAGGGAGGGTCTCCTTCCGACCTTTCAAAAGACATTATACAAAGACTCTTCCCATCTGGAAGGCAGTCTTGGCAAAGAAAGCCAAGTGCTCCTGAAAAGTCATTGTCTTGATGAAGCTTTTGCTGATTTCTCTATTCATAGCTAATTTCTCTCTCTTCTTTTACTTACTATACTTTGTTTGTATTCTTTTTTTGGCATGAGCAGGCTCCAGGAATTGAACCCTGGTTTCCCACATGGCAGGTGAGAATTCTACTAAGGAGCTATCCTTGCACCACCTTGTATTCATTTTTATCTTTATATTCTAACAAATTATATTGGTAATCCTCAACCAAAATGGCCTCTTTCTCCCTTTTCATAAAAACTGGGGTGTCTGTAGAATTTGAATAGCATCACACCCTCACACTTTAGGTAATATGTTTAGGACTTTGTATTTTGTTGCCCAAATCTTCTTTAACCAGCATATTATTTCAGCTTCCTCCTTACAGTCTGATAAAGAATTATTAATTTTTTTCCTTCAGCAACTCCTGTTTTGTAATTTTTGCTTGTGATTTTCTATTCTGTATACCCTCACATATTTTTATCTCACGTATTCCATATATATCTTATTCTAGACTTTGGAAAATAAATAGGTATATACCCAAATGCAAAGTCCTAAACATATTACCTAAAGTATCTGGAAAGGTATTTTCTTTTAGCGGCAATGCCTCAGTGAAGAGAGATTTATTTATGTACTAGCCCTATAAAGAAGCTGTTTTGTCCTGATGATATTTTTGAATGGTGAGACAGAATATGCTAAAACAAATAAATAGTAACATTAATATTATAGTTAGAGTCACGGAAAGTCACTAAGACCCCTCTTTTATATTCCAGAGCAAATATGCATTTATAAATTAAAGGATGTTTCATGGAAAACTTTTTTAATTTAAAAGAGTAAATAAATTCAAGTTGGAAAGAAAAAGTAATTTCTACTGGATTATTGTGTTTTCTAATTTCTTTGTTTCCTATTAGAAAGTAAGCGCCATTTATTTCTACCTTATCTTATCCAACTGCTTACTGCATCTCCACTTTCTCTCTTCCTCTCACTCTCTCATCATTTATATAGCTCCTTTGAATTGATAGAATAAAATACAAATTCCTTATCATTTAATATAAGGCTCATCATAATCTATCCTCAGACTGCCTTTCTTGTCTTATTGCTAAGTGCCGGCCCTATACACCTTAGATTTCCCTAGGCCACACCTTTCTGAATGGGCCATGGGCCATCGGTTTGTATATCCTCTTGTAAGCATAGTTTGCACCTTTTTCTGTGTAGCAGATCATTAATCATTTTTGAAGGCAGTTCAGTTATCATCTTCTGTACGAATGGTTCTGTGCTTTATTTCTCTTCTCTCCCCAGTTAGTTACCACCCTTCAATAGTCTCAGGGGTTTTATTCAGATGTCTGCTATGGTATTCATTACATATGGTTAAACATACTCCAGAGTGGTGTCATAATTGTATTCCAGAACTAGGGCCCAGTGCCTTCACACAGACTCTCAGATGCTTGTTTGAAGAGATGAATGAATAATGAATGGAAGAATAAATGAAAATTATGACATAAAAATTTGTTATTGCTCTAATAAAGCACAGAGGCTTATGTGTTCAGGCTCAGTAATGAAGGTAAAGACCATTTCTAACAGAGAAGGCACAGATTTATGTATTTATTGGTTGAATTTCAACCCTACTCACAATTTAAACTCTTATTCTGCTTACTGTCTGCAGAGCAGGGTATACTGACATTATACACAGGAGTGCTGTAAAAATCAATACACATCAATATGCTACTTCAGAGCTGACTGCTAATAAATTTTCTTTATGAAATAAAAAGAATGTTGTCCTATATCAATATTTTTAAATAGAATAGAATCCCTTTCTATGTAGAAAACATGCATGGAAAAGTAAATAGAATTTTTTCTGCAAACAATACTTTTAAATTATAACTCTGGAGCCATTTGACCTGGGATATAAAGGTGGAAAGAAACTTAGTTTTATGCATGTGCATGCTTACATACAATACACTCTCTTATGTAAACCAGGCAGTGACAAGTTACTTGGATGGCTAAAAGCAAAACTGGTCCACCAAACAAAATCATGCACTGTGTTGGAGAGCATTAGGACTGCTGAGTTTTAAGGTTTGGCTTGGCTTGAATTTGTTGTAACACCACCCACTTCTCTCCAGTTGCAATATTCTAACCAGGTCACCTAGTTGCTGTGAAACAGATGTTCATTGAAGGGAAAAGGAAATAGGTGGTGTCCATTGAAAAGTGATAGTCACGGCAAAGGAGAAAGTATATTTTTACCTACAACACAAGCTGAATATTACAGAAAGTTATTGGTTGGACAGAAATTTCTACTGCCCCAGGAATCCACAACACTTAGTAAGCACTTGAGTATAGTGAGAAGTGGTAGAGCAAAGTGGTGAAGTGCTCAGGTTCTGGGGTCAGAATGTTTGGCTTTGACTCCAGCTCTGCGCTTCTTCATCATGTGAGCTTGGGCAAATTACTTAATCTTTCTTTCAGTTTCTTATCTATAAAGTGGGATGATAATACTTCTTCATGTGGTTTTTATGATGATTACATGAATTAATACATATAAACATGTCAAATAATGCATTGTGCTTTTAATTATTATTGTCACAATTGTCTCTATAAGGAGGAATATGACTGCTCATTTGGGTTTGTAACTAACTTCACCTAGAGTTCCAACAAGGACAGTATGGTGATAAGGACTTCATCAATGTGTTAAAAAAAAAAAAAAAAACCCCAAAGAGAGTTCTCAGTGCTAAGAGAATTTTTACTTATATAGCTAGAAAGGGAGATGGAAATAACAAAATACTGAGCCTCAAACCAGCCTTTGACACTTCTGAAGCCACAGTTTACAAGGGAGCCTCATAGGCTATGGACTGGTTTCAGCCTCCCCCATGGAGCTGAACAGGCATCTTATTAGCAATTTTATAGAGCTATTACTCATTAACATTCAGCTTTAGCTTTTTGGTTCCACAGTCCTACCTCAAATCCTTCTCCTCTGTACCTCTATGACCTTTCCAGACTTTCACTTATTCCTTCTTTCTTCATGGAAGAACTTCTAGTAATGAGGGTTTTCTTACCTGATTGAGCTGTTCATCTGTTTTGTGTACAAATGCACATTCTGACTTCACATTGCAGTATCTACTAAACCAAGATGCTGATAGGCAGAAGCAGGAGTTAGCAGTTTGGATCTAGACACTTCTCTATTTGCAAACATTTTTTTAAATGAATTTTTGAAGTTATGAAAAAAAACTACATGCCAGATTACAACAAAACTACTGGAGCTAATAAACTAATTCAACAGAGCAATGAGCTATAATACCAACATGCAAACACCAGTAATGTTTCCATATGGTAGTAATGAGCAATCTGAGGAAGAAATCAAGAAAAAAAATTCCATTTACAATGCAACTGAAAGAGTCAAATATCTAGCAACAAATTTAACCAAGTGTAGTAGTTAGGTTCAGGTGTCAACTTGGCCAGGTGATGGTGCCCAGTTCTGCTGTGGACTTAAATCATCAGCATGTGAAATTCTTCAAGGGCTGATTGCATCTGCAGTTGGCTAAGGGGAGTGCCTTTTGCAATGAGTGAGACTTGCAAAGGAGTTCAGAATATGCCAGCACAGCTCAGCAGCAGCCCAGTACACCTCAGCTCAGTGCTTAGAACCAGTTCAGACCCAGGCATTTGGAGATACAGAAAGGAACCACCCTGGGGAAAACCATTTGAACCTAGAAGCTGGGAGAGAACCCCATCAGAAGTTGCCTTGTGTCTTCCCAAATTAGTAAATTTGTAGCTGAATAAATTTCCCTTTATAAAAGCTAGTTTATTTCTGGCATATTGCATCCCAGCAGCCTTAGCAAACTAAAACACCAAGGATGTCAAGTATTTACACATGCAAAACTACAAAACTTTGCTAAAAGAAATCAAAGAAGAATTGGAATTTGAAATTTAAGTCCATATATTTACAGTAGCATTACAATCTGAAATATGAAAAGTAATAAAATATACACAAGATATATACACTGAAAACTACAAAAAATTGCTGAAAGAAATATAAAAGACCTAAATAAGTGAATAGGTTTACTATATTCATGAATTGGTCTGGGTGTATGTAAAGATACATATTCTCTCAAAATTGATTTATAAATTCAATGCAGTCCCAATCAACAAATGCTGTAGGAAAACATTTACAATAATATCAAAAACAATAATGCAACTAGGAATGACATAGCAAGATATGATTTTATAGCCTTATGAAACTTTAAAAATGCATAAAGGATTTAAAAATCTGTAATAAATGGAGACCTACAGCTATATTATGTTCATTTTGTGAAAGATGTCATACAATGTAACTGCCAATTTTCTTCCAAACTACTCTTATAAGTTAAATATAATTACAATCTAAATCCTGACAGGATTTTTGCCAAAATTACCAAACTTCTCCTATAATTTGTAAAGAAAAGTCAAGATAATTTTTAAGGAAATGAATGTGGCA
Source organism: Tamandua tetradactyla (assembly GCF_023851605.1). NCBI lineage: Eukaryota > Metazoa > Chordata > Mammalia > Pilosa > Myrmecophagidae > Tamandua > Tamandua tetradactyla. The sequence continues at coordinate 92,303,316 of NC_135333.1, read as the reverse complement.
TTTGACTTATCAAATATTAAGGCCTACCATAAGTAACGATATATGTTAACGAAAACATTGTGATATTTATACAGAAATAAATCAAAATACAAAATATAGGCAAGAGATACATGTCTATATGGGAAATGGGATATGGCAGGGCATGTTTAGTAATTCGTAGAGAAATAATAACAAGAACACATGCATATCAATCTTACTATGTGCCAGTCACAGTTATAAGCACTTTTATGTATTAAGACACTGCCTCATAATAAGCTTATGAAAACAGACTTTGCAAAAAATAGTACGCCATGGATTCTTCTGAGAGATTTCAGATAATTATTAGATTTTTAAGTATAATAGTGAACATTTGTGGCTTTTGAGAAAATCTTAGAGAGAATGATATTTATGATTCCCTCAAAAAAGAGAAAAAAATGGAGTCTTATTAAAACATCATGCTTCCTCCTTGTTCAAATAGTAGTGAAAGTAGACAAAAATCCTTGCAAGTAGACAAAAATCTGAAAATAAAATAGTAACAATTTTTGTGGACCACTCTTTTATTCTAGGTATATCCTGTAGGTTCCCTCGACTTCTGTATTATCAACAATATCTTCAATATACATTAATTGAACTTCAAAACTTTAGTGGATAAACTGTCTTCAGGAGTTCACAATCTAATGGAAAGAATACAGACAAAACACAGAAATAACAAAAATAAGTTAATTTATTTTTATTTCATCATTAAACGTGTGAACAGAAGACATTTGGGTGCCAAGGACGGTATAATTTTAATTGAGTCTACATTAGTTGAGGAGGTTGTCCTCAGAGACATGAATTTTAATCTGAGGATTTAAGTGCTTATAGAAGGATAGTCAGTCTGTTCTAAGCGTATGCCAATGCTTTACTAAAGGATTGGATATAAAGAATAATCTTCCTGAATAGATTGGAGTATTCAGTCAAGATTGACTAGGAAGTGAATATTGTTAACAGTATAGGATAAAATAATAGAGTTCATGATAGCTTGAATTATATGCCCCAGAAAAATACATGTTTTAATCTTAATCCACATTCTTATGGGTATGAACCCATAATAAATAGAACATCTTGAAGATGTTATTTTTAGATAAATTGTGGCCCAATCAAATAAGAGTAGGTCTTAATCTGGATTACTGGAGGGTTAATCTGTATTACTGGAGGTTTTATAAGGATTACTGGAGGGTTAATCTGGATTACTGGAGGCTTTATAAAGAGGACCCAGAAGGGATATGGCCATGTGATGGAAATCCAAGGAGCCCTAAGAAGTGCTGGCAGCCAGGACCGGAAGGCTGCAGTCTTTGGGAAGAAGGCAAGCCTTGCCAATACTTTGATTTTGGACTTTTTCTAGCTTCAAACCATGACCTAATAAATACTTGTTTTTTAAGCCAATCCATTGTGTGGAAGTTAAGAGCAGTGCTGGTAAATTAAGACAGAGCTCCTTAATAGAGATTAAGAAATCATAATAAAGTTTCATATTTGAGCCAATAGGCAAAACTGGTGTTCTTAGGAATTAGAGGAGGATTAAATAGTCCAGTCAGAAAGAAGCACATGGGAAACCTTCAAGGTGAAGAAGCTGGGCATGGAGAGATAATATAGTTGAGAACTCAGGCTCTGAAGTCAAATGCCTGAACTCAAATCCTGATTTTGCTGCGTACTAGGTTTGTGACCATGGGCAAAGTGCTTACATCCTTACGTTTCAGTTTGTTCAACAGCAAAATTGGAGAGAGTATTAGTACCTATCTCATTACTATTGTTAACATTCAATGAGCTAATCCATAGTAAACAATTGTAACAATGTCTTGCACATAGTAAGTAAACTCCCCAGTAAATGTTAATTTTTATTATTATTACCATTTTGACTCTCCAAAATAGAGTGCCAGCAAAGGAAAAGACAAAATGATGGATTTACGTTTTGAATACAATCTAACCATAACTCAGGTGAGACATCCATCTTAATGCTCGTGCATACACACATACAAATGCAAGCCAGGAAGAGGCAGCAATTACCGTGGTGCAGTTGTGAGGCCTCGCTGAAAGTCTTATCCGTAGAAACAAGGTGGTAGGGACCAGTTGGGAAGGTATCATTAGCCAAGAAAAGTGTTTGGACTTGTCAGTGAACCTGAGTAACTTTGAATTATACGAATTTGGAAGAGAATGTTATGAGTATTGTTTAAACGTGTAACAATTCCTGAATTACTGTTCCAGTGAGTCATGCTGCACTTATTGCCCTGGGGAGTGCAGGGTGTGAGCCCGTCCACATTCCTGCACACACTAGTCTGTTCGCTCACAGGGGATGAGTGTTTATGGACATAACCTCTCTTAAGTCTGTGCTTGCAGAGTTGCAAACATTACACAAATGGCCTTCATCTTGCCACAAACTACTCATTTCACACACTTTCTGTGACCTGAATGTGACTTCAAACTTACATCATCCTTACCTCGTGTTGAACTTTTCACTCAGTTGAAGATACTAAGTATTTTTTCTACACAGTTTATTTGCCCACATCTCTTTATCCCAGACTTAGGTGTTTGGGAAAATCCTTTAGAAAAAGGACTTTAATTTTACCCCTGATATATTTCATTTTACCCGATTTGGTCCATTTGTCCTGTCATCCAATGAATTTGTCTTCCATTCAATTTTGAGTCCTCAGAATCTGATTGGGAAAGCATGTGTTTTAGTTTGCTAAAGCTGATGAAATGCACTATACCAAACATGGATTGGCTTTTGCAAAGGAGATCTATTAACTTACAAGCTTTCACTTTTTAAGCTATGAAAACACCCACATCAAGGCATCAACAGATGATGTCTGTTCCTGCAGACTGCCTACTGGTGAGCTGGGGCTGCTCTGTCAGATCGCCAGGGACATGGCAATCTGCTGGTCCTCCTCTCCTAGCTTTCACTGCTTTCCGCTTTTGACTTGAGTGGCTTCCTCCCTCAGATTCTCTGGGGCTTTTTTCTGTGTCTTCTGTCTTCTGTCCTCTTATAAAGACTTCCAGTGAGAGGATTAAGACCCACCTTGAGGCATGACTCAACTGAAATATCCTAATCAAAAGGTCTCATCCACAAAACATCTACACCCACAGGAATGGATTAAAAGAAGATGGTCTTTTCTGGGGTACATATAGCTCCAAGTCATCACAGTGTGAATTTGGTGGCTTTATCTAAGCCATTGATAAAAATATCAAAAATAGTACTATCAAGGACAGAGCCCTAAGACAAGTCACTATAGAGATTCCTCTGAGTTGATATTAATTTAACAATTAGCCTGCTTCAGACATATACTCTAATTAGCAATATATAGCAAACTATGTAATTCATCTAAGCCAAGAGAGTATATAATTGGGGGGCTATCTTAGTCAGGAAAACCTTGACTAAAATCCCTTAAATTGGAATCTGAAGGTGTGGTTCTGATAGTTCACATTTACCAAAGTTATTTAAATTCAGGATGGCTATAATTTAGGGCTGTACTTCCCCTGAATCAGAGTCCTGTGCTTTTAAGGAGCTCTTATAAATTCCTTATATATATTTCTCATAGCTCTAATCCTGGGAGAGTATTGGTTAAAAAGAAAGAGAGGTTTTATGGTCAAATATGTTCTGGGATGCTACAAAGTGTGAAACTCTATTTAAAAATCATAAAGATTTTTAAAAGTCCCTCAGTGAAGAGAGACTTATTTGACTACAAAACACTTGTTCATGAAATACCACTTAACATTCCAGAGAATTTCAGTTGTGAAGCAGGGAGGGAAGCTGGAGGCCCTGGGAAAGGAGTCTAACAGCCAGAGAACAGGCCCTCGACCTCGTGTGAGCAGAACGCCACGGTTTCCAGGAGCCTAAATCTCGTGGGAGGAGGAGGCGAGACCCCAGCTCTGAGTGTCCAGGAGCTTGGTGCTCTCCCTCACTGGCTCTCCTGGTCCCTGCAGGAGAATAGGGAGGACAAACAGTCCTGTGATCCCGGAAAGAAATAGAGGAACTGTAATCAGTCCCGGCATGAACAGGAATCTCACTGAGTGTAGAACTCTGGCTGGTTCCCCATGGCAAATGACAGCAATTAGCTGAGAAGCACGATGCCTCTAAGAGGTGTGATGCCTGTAAGGTAACGCGATTCTTGTTCCAGAGGCTGACTGTGGATAGCCAAGGTGGGGCAGTCTGTTCTCTGGAATGGAGTGGAAGAAAGCTATCACTGTCATTTTCTACATTTTCACCCACCTCTCTAAAAATTCTTTTGCTGTCAGAGTGTTCAAGATATGGAGGAAAAAGAACAGGCCGGTTTTGTATGTTCACTTTATGGAAAGGAGAAGCACAGTGGGTACAGAGAAACGAGCTTGGCTTCTGCTTTACGAAAGCTCAGACTGACAGACTCCATCTTCATTCCCCTCTGCCTCCCTATGCAGGGATTGTGGGATGATGAGGATGTCAAGACATGACTTCCATTTTCTGATTAGCCATTGCCTTTGTCAGTCAGCCAAACTACACACTTCCACCCCTGCCTCCTCGCCCGACTGCTGACCCCAACCTAGCCAGACCACCCTCCTTCCAACATAAAATCAAATCCTCCTATTTGCTCATCCACGACTTCTCCCACACACTGAAGATGCCAAATGCGTTTAATTACCGGAGATTAATTTGTGATACAATGGGCTACCACCCTATAGGGACTCCCGCTGAGATCACAATGTTCGCTTCCCTGTCAAAAGTCTGTTCTCCCTGTAACCCGTGTTGTCTCAGAAGCGAGGCTCAGGTTTTCCCCTTCACTCAGACATTCATTCAGTCTTACGTCGCTGATGGATTCTGGCAGCAGCAGGGATCATGCTCCTACACCCTTAAATAATACGTTTTTAAAAGTGCTTCCCATCTCTAAACACATGTGCACGTCCACCCATCCCACCAGCTTTTTAGCTATTTTTCTCTCTGTTTATCTTGGCAGGTGTTGGTGTTGGGTAAATACTCCTTTTACGGAGGGGCTTGTCTGTCAGGTCCCGTGGAGAGTAAAGAAAACGATGAATTAATGAATTCAGGATTATGTCTGGCACAAAGTGTGTTCCAACCCCATGTGGCACATCTGGTAGCAGGTTAAAACAAAACAAAATGTAACAATGAAGTCTAAACACAGTTTCAAAAACCTGAGGTTAAAACAGAAGTAAATAAATGCCCTGAATGTAAATGTTCTAAAGCCAAATGCAAGTGATGGAAGCAGAAAAGGCGAGTCAGAAAGGGGCAGCTTCAAAGCAATCATAATAATAGCAATTCAAAAAAAAATGCCAAAAAGCAACAATAAGAGGTTTTCAGCATCGAATGGATAAAAAGAAATGCACATTGTTTTAGGATCTTGCGCTGTAAACTCTGTCTGATGAAGGTTGCGGTGCTGGTCACCTGTGGCAGAGCATCTTTCTCCTGCTGGCACAGGGTTTCCCAGCAAGTCCCCTTACTGAATGTTTCATTCTCTGTAATGCCATGGTTTGAGCTTTAAAGCAAAGATGCAGGAATGTGTGGGTTGCATCATTTCAGATTTGAAGAACTAACATTTTTAAAGCCCCTCGAGTGTTTTAAAATTATTCCAGGGCCCTCGGTCACAACATCCACCTCATTTAATAGGGTTGGGAGGAGGTAGGCAGGGAAATCATATCTTTCCAAATTACTGTGCACGATAACAGAGAACAGGAGGAAAAAAAAAAAGACTTCTCTAGATATGATACTTTAGATTTTCAACAAAAAAGAAGAGTAAGAAAGACTTTGAAATGATATGGAAACTGAAGAAGGAACCAGTGTTTTAAAGAAAATTTTATTGATAATGGGACCTAAGATTTGTATAAAATGATAAATATTATTAGGGTGAAAGGTGCCAAAGATTATAAAGTTTTAAGATCTAGTGGAATAGAACTAAGTCAAAGTTCCGTGTAGAAGAAATTCTTACTGTGGAAAAACAACCATTTTCTTTTGAGCATTTGAATGCCTCCATAGTGTGGCATTGTGGGCTCCTGATAAAAAGAAGAGGCATCGTTTTTTTTTTTCCTCTAAAGATATTGCTGTTGGAAAAAGAAAACCATTATATTCTTTGTTCTTCCATGGTAGTAGAAAGTTTTGTGTGCCTAAGCAATTAACCACAGATCTTTCTTTGTGAAAAGCAGAACAACTAACAAAAATTGCAGATGAATACAAATCCTCATTGGTACAATTAACCTCAAGAAATCCATGTGCTCATTGGGCAACTGACTTCTCAGCTAATGCATGCACCTCATGCCTCACCAGATGTTAACTGCAAAGTCACTTGAAGAAATAAATATGTTTTTAAGGAAACAAGTAAACAATAAGAGGGTGGAAAGCAGATATTAAATAAAAGCACTCAACTTCCTTGAAGACATGAAGATAAGGGACCTGATGGCAAAAATGTCCAGAAGAAGAAAATTTGGCAATTTGGCTTGACAGTTAATTCTTTAAGTGGTTGCATGTTCTTGTCTTTGGGGAGACTGGAGGTCTGTAGAAGACAGAGAAGAATCTCCAGTAGTCACTGTGGAATGATTTTATAAATTATTAATCCAGAGGCCAAGACGTCTCAAAGGCCACCTTAGGTAGAGTGTGTGATGAACATATACTACGAAGGGATTCCATGGTATGAGTGTCAACCTCTCAGAGGCCTCTTTATAAAAGATGCCAGAGAAGGGTGTGGGGAAACTTTCACTGCAGGGAGAGAGGCAGATACTCTGTGATACCTTATTTCAGGGACAGTAAACCACTGGTGAGAGTAAAAGGAGGAATTTTGAGAACAGTGAAATATCTGCTACTCTCTTTTTCCAAAGCCATGTAAACTCTAACCCAGGACTTGGGCTATTTCTAGTGATAGGGGTTTATAACAGGTTGGATTGTATGGATAAAGTTTGCAAAAAAAAAAAAAAAAAGAAATTGAGTTCAATGTGATATTGTTTATATACTATCATAACACAATGCGCGTAAAGGACGTTGCCCATACTGTAAGAAAGGGCCTTTGGTAGCACACTGGGGGAAATTATGGAGGAGCGGATGGATGGTTATACAAAGAAGTGCTGGAGTGAAGCTGTAATGCCTACATCAAGATCACATTATTCCCCTCATAAAATCCTTTAATTCCCTACCTTACTCCACATAAAGGTGAAACTCTTTGTCACAGTGAAAAGAATGCTAGGCGAGTTCCCACCCTACCTGGCTAACTCTTTTACCTCTCCCTCCCTTTTTGTGCTCTAGCCATTATGAATTTCTTTCTGTTTCTCAAGCAAGTCAGACATGTTATAGCCTCTAGACCTTCCTGGTGACTTTGCCTTCTGCCTGGCCTGCTCTCTCCCCAGGTGTTTACCTAGCTTGGTTCCTCTTTCATCGATTTCTGCTAAAACATCACCTTCTTAGAGAGGCCTTCCCAATCCAGCTTATCTAAAACAATTTCCCACTCCTAACCCCAGCCTGAGACAATATCTATTGCTTCATTTTGCTTTATTTCCCTTCATAGCATTTATCACCATCTAAATAATCATAATTGTTTATTTGTTCATTTACTTTTGCATCTTTTTTTTTTAACATGGGCAGGCTCTTGGAACCAAACCCAGGTCTCCAGCATGGCAGGTGAGAACTCTGCCACTCAGCCACCGTCGCATCACCTCCTGCATTGGTTTTTGTTTCCTATCAGAATGTGCTATTCACAGGCTTGTTTTATTTATGCTGAATATAGTCCCTAGAACAATGCCTCGCACATAGTAGGTTCTCAACAAATAGTTCTTATAAAATGAATGAATGAAAATCGGCCATGTTGAAACAGGATCTGTTAGGAAAATGTTCAGTTGAGCCTCTGAGCCACAGAGCCAACATCAGCAGCCAAATAGAATGATGGCAAAACAACTGTGGAAAGAGCAGAAGGTAGAGGTTGTAGGCAGGGGTTTGGAGCATTCAAGAGAGCAAGTTTCGGGGAGTATCCAAAATAGCCCAAATCAGAATTAGCAGACCTGCCCAGGGAAGGAGAAAATGAAGGTCATGAGAGTAGGCATCTACATGACTCATTTCAAGACTGGAAAAAAGAGAAGCATGCCATCTGGTTATTTTGAGGACAATATTAGCAGGACAGCAACCCTACTTGAAGAGTTCTGGAACCTCTGAGGAAGAATTAGAGTTGGGTGAGGGTTCCCTTATATTGAAGGTTAAGGTTGTATCAGAATTATGCTGATTGGTTAATGATATCTCCATTTTGTAGTTAGACTGGTGTGGCCAGCATGGTCATCACAGATAAAGCTCAGGTTCGGACTACGACACTTTTTATCGTAACACTGCCTAACACCATGATTTGAAAGTTATCTGAACTACTGTGATTATTTGTAGGGTTGAATGCTGGAAGGCACTCTATCTAAACTCTTTGCATCCAGCAGCAAAATATCAAAACATGGTAACCAGAGCATTTATGAATTCAGATTCTTAGGAATAAAGACCTCTATCAAGTCTTATAGAAACATCTTACAGACTTTCCAGCTTGGGGACTCAGTTTTGCACACATGCTCCAAGACAGCAGAGCAGGGATGGGTCTGCTTGATGTTGTTTGCCAAATAGTCATCAATACTGAACACTGCTTGGAACACAGCAAAATGAGTCTAAAAGTAAAAATATCATATACATCAAAAATTTGATATGCAAGCAACGATGTTTAAATCTCTCCTCTATAACACAAAGTAGTAATAAAACTAACAAAAAATGGAACTGAGGATGAATATTTTAACTCTTTTTTTCTCAAATAAAATAAACACATATTTACTGAGAAAAAAAATTGAATGCAGAAAGCACAGAGCATCTTATCAAATTTTAGTTTTAAGAGCAGGTTTTAACTTTGGAATGTTTATAGGCGATTCTGTTTATCTAAAATAAATCACACCCGGCAAATTTCCTACAGTTAATACAATGTTAATTCATTTAGTACCAAGCATGACTAACTCATATCGGTTTAATAAGCTTTGGCAGTAAGCAAATGGAAGAGATGGAAAGAGATATTATCACAGTTTATAAACAAAAAAGGGCAATGTCTGATGTTGCATGAATCTGTTCACACTTGAGAGTGTCGAGAATTTTTTTTTACATTACAATGCTGATCCCTGTGATAATGAAAGAATAGACACAAGCTGCCTTGCTTTTCATTCATCAGTACAAAGAAGTGGAGTTTCTGGGAGCACAGGTGTGCATGGCAGGAGAGCATGCCCAGGGTGTCAGATTCCTGCTCTGCCCTTGCAGGTGAGATGCCTAAGAGGGGAAATATTCTGGAGGCTGTCCTCACAATTTTCAGAACATTATGGTGCTAGGAGAAGGCTTCTAGCACCATAATGTAACCATTCCAAATACAGGCCAGGTACCAGGGTAGGCCCAGAACTGGATTTGAAGTAAACTTTCAGAGTTCACACAAGATTGAAATTTCGAATTTAGGAGGAACACAAATGCCTGGGTTAGTGTTTGATCCTTCTGAAACCTCCACCTGGGCTAGAGGTTTATAATGCCTAGTCATAAGAATGGTATTTGCCTGTAATGTTCTTCTTTAAAATATGCATGACTTGCTGAAGTGGCTGATTCTAGAATTAGGAGAGGGAAAATCTAAGATGGATCTAGAGCATTTGTAATGCAAGTAAGTGAAGAAGTGCTGAAAATACTGAAGGAAAGTGTGATATATTCTCAATTCTTAGAACGAGTCTAAGTTAGGCGATTCTGAACCACATTTAGAAGAGCACTGCCCTAGAACCAGCCCCCAACATTTTGCCTTTTAGTAAATAGTTGGTGTGCTATGGTGGTGTTTTCAGGTGAAAGTCATATTGGCTGGGCCAGCAGCAGCTTCTAAAACAAATATGCCCTTATGTTGAGTTAACTGGCATTATTTACAGACCATTTACACATTAATGATGCTCCTTATAGTCTATCAGATTACTAATCATTCCTCTAAGTAAGAAATGTGCTACCAAGATAAACAATGGTGACATCAAGGTGATGGTTGGGTTCTAGGGACTTCTAGAGGAGCCTAGCCCATTCACCCCAATCACTAGAATCCCACCTTACAAAGCAAAGGGAGTGAGTGAGCTCACCCAGCCTTTGCTTCCCTTCAGTGCTGAAGTTCCCCTGTTCCTGCTTCTGATATGTTTGCTTTTTGTGATTATTCCCTCATCTTATTGAAGCATGTCTTCTAGCAGTCTCCTGAGAAAGAACTGAACAGGAGGTGAGTAATTTGCAAATTTGCAGTGTTTGAAAAAGATTTTTATTCTGTCCATAGGTTTTATTGCTAGGTGAAGTACTAATTTCTGCAAGTTGACATTATCTAATTATAACCTTCAAAAACTTATACCTCACAGGTTTTAAGGGGTTGCCTTGTTTTCTTGTATCGCTTTTGCTAGACTGCAAATTATTCTTATCCTTCCTTCATGACACAATTTTTCTCTTCTCATTATCCCAAGTATTCTAAAATTCTTGTTATTGTACCTGGGTTTTTAATCTTTTTTACTCATTTAACTGAAAATACATATTCTTTATTTCTGAGATATCTTCTTCTATTACTTAAGAATTTTCTCTTTTTTTTTTTTTTTTTTTTTTTCCTGTTCTCTTCTGGATCCCTAGTCTTAATGTTGGGGCTCCTGAATTCATCCTCTAACTTTTTTACATTTTATCTCCAATTTTCCATTTTTTGTCTTTTTACCCCACCTTCTTAATGATTTCTACAAATTAGTTTTTCCAAGTCTTCTACAGCTTTTATTTTTGCTATCTTATTTTTTAAGTTTCCAAAGTTCTTTATTTTTCTCATTTTCCCTTTTTTATATTACCCTATTCTTTTTTTCATGGCTGCAACATCCTTTTTATTTGAGAATATTAAAGTTGTGTTTTTTTAAAAGGTATCTGCTCCATGCCTCACCATATTTCTTTCAAGTTTCTTATTTTCTTTCTTTTGTATTGGTCTCTATTTTTCATAGTAAAGGCTTTCCTCTTTAGCTCTCCATTTAAATTCACCTCATGTGAATCACTAAAAAGCTGCAGAAATATTGTATGCATGAGTAGGGCCCAACCTGTGAGCTAATTAATTAGGGAACCTCCAAATGTGTCAGTATCTGTAAATCTTTTTTTTAAAGACTGCTAGATTTCTCCAAAGGAAAAAAAAATCTACCGATTTTCTCCTCAGGGTGGAGGTAGAGTGAGAATGGTATATCTGTGGCGGCCTGTATCCTCCAAAAGGTAGACACGGGACACCTTCATCATTCAACCTTTCACTCGGTTGGCATCTGGTTCATATGCTATTCTTGTTGTTTTTCTCATTCTCTTTGACCTTACTGATTTATATCTCTTTAAAATATTCTTTTACTCTCATGATTTGTACTTGTGGTCCATCTGCCATCTTCATCCAGCCTTAGCTTTCCTTCCTACCTTCAGAGCCTAGAATGCGGCAGGTCTTCAGTAAATAACAGCTGAATAGGTGACTTAGAATCACAGACCTTTAAACTTGAAACAACACAAGTGAACATTCTATTCATTAGACATTTTGTTTACTGAGAAACCAATTCCAACCCCCCACCCCCCCCAATATAGTAGAACTCTTCTCTTAAAAAGAAAGGAATTGTTTTCCTGCCACTTTTCCTTGCACAAAAATGATTCAAATTTAGTTTGTGTCATTTGCATTGATCGCAAGCATAGCTAGACTGAAAGTGCCTTAAGAACAGGCTCACATCTGATCCTTCGAACTGGCACAGTACAGTTGAATGATATTTTTGATGAAATACACCTGGTCTATATTGATCTTAATTATGGCCTAGTCAGTAGCTTGGCAACAAGACAAGAGAATCAGCAACAAGGTCAGAGTGAGAGAGGCCTGGGCAGACTAATGGTTTGTTGTTCTGGGCAGGCCTCTCCAAACCCATATTTTAAAATTTTGGTTCACTTCTGTTTGGAGGTGAGGCTGCATGTTGAAGACTGAGATAAGAGGACCACAGGTGGCAGTGGCTCTGCTGGCCCCAAACTCGAATATCTCACTTTATAAAAAGAGGAACTCTGCATAAAGAAAAGCTCTGCAGTTAATTAAAACTCCTTCCATGTTATTTCATACATTCTCCATTACATAAATGTGGTTGTTGAAGGTGGAGTAGTGGTGGAGGATGGGGGCGTCTTATTGCTCACTCCATGTCACTCATATGGTTCTCTGCCTATAAAGACTTCATGTGTGTTTGGTTTTCTCTATCTCATTACACTTCCAGTGCCTCTTAGAAAGTCATATCCTGCAAAAATGCTTAAGAAGTGTAACCTTTGATTTGGCTCCAGTCAATGTACATCTGCATCAAATTGTTTTGGCTTTTTTTTTTTAAGTTGAGAAACTCATGTTGGAAGGAAAGGAAAAAAATAGGATGTTTGCCTTCATGATCTTAATGGGGTCATTTGCATAGCAACCCTATTGTTTATAGCTTGCCTAGGTGTAATCTCTATCTTGAATCAGTTTTGTTTTTTTTGGGGGGGGGGGTGCATAGTACGGGAATCAAACCGGGGTTTCATGCATGAAAGGCAAGCATTCTACCATGAAATCACCCAAACTTGAGTAGTTTTATGGAAACAGGGAGCGTTCTCATAATGCAGAGCTGTGGTCATGCTTAGAATGATCCCAGGAGTGTTATCTCAAGCTTTCATATCTTCGATTTAGAAACTCTTCACAGTTATCACCTTTGGCTTATCAAAAGAAGTTTCTTTAGACTAGAATGAGTGGTCAGAAATGTTTAGTGAAATCAAAATCAACTAAATGGCAGCTTTAAAAAGTTGCTTCCAAGATATAGAATTAGATTTCCTCCTTGACTATTGGACAACTTTGGAGTCAGGGATTTGAAACGTGGAGCTTGAATTATGCATGGATAGTGGTGTTCCCTTCTTAGCATTATGCTGAATGCTCTTTTATTTCACTTTTTTAATGTTTTCATCTCCAGCTTGGATTTCACACTGCCTCATATATTGTGATAAGGCTAGACCAGGGTGTGCCTCAGAGCATGCACTGTCAAAATGTTTTCCAGGGCAATTTCTGGATATTAAAGTTCTTTGGGTATTTGATTATACATCAGAAGGTATTGTCATCTATCATGTGCTTTAATAAAACTATTATTCTTGATTACTACCACACCTAAAACCATTTTCCCTGGATATCTTATCTATTCCTTTCTTCCTTGAACATTAATCATCCTGGGTCTTCTTGGGCCTAAATTACAATAAAACTTTCTAGAAGCAGAAATATGAAGTTCACTATTGCTAAACTTCAACCAGTAATATCTGCTTTATCATTTATATTTTTAATAGCCTGTGCTTTCTTGCAGTATGGCTTGTTGGAACTAGCATGGACTTGAAACTTAGGTAGATTGAGGTTCCATCCCTGTATCTACCACTTGTCCTGGCTTTGTGACCTTGGCTGAGTTAATTAGTTTTCCTAAGTTTAAATATGAATTATGACCAAATATACTGATTTCACAGAGTAATTATGATAATTGAATGGGAAAATGGATCTCATCTAGATAGTATGTAATTAGGTTTGAATAATGTGATTTTATTACTTAGGTTGGTTAAGGGTTTCTTAGACCTCATTGTGCATCATAATCACCTGGGGCATTTTCAAAAGTTACAAATACTTGAGCCCCAGAGATTCTGATTCAATGAGTCTGGGGAAGGGCCTGGACAGTCATATTTTTTAAGCTCCCCAGGTGATTCTAATATGCAGCCAGTGTTGAAAAACTATTGAATTAGAGCTTGGTGAATGTTGGCGATCATCATTCTAGGGTAATGCTGAATAACTTCTTCTCAGGAAACATAAAATGCTAAGATAATAAGAATCAGTGGCCTACAGAAATAATCAGTTTATTGTCACCTACACTCATGGCTAGCAGTGCCGGAGGAAAGAATAGGTCACATACAGCTTTCCTTCTTCCCTCTGCACCTACAAAGGCCCTTGAAGGTAGTTTGATGCGTCCTATGGGGAGAGTCAAGACCACTATTCTGAATACTAGCAAGATAAGAAAACAGATATTTTTTAGTTGTCATTACCCAGAAACACTCTACTGTCTTGCTATGAGAAACTTGGTGTGAAATTAAGGTGAAAGAACATCTTAAAAATGAGTCAAACTAATCACTACCTCTAAATTTACACATACAGGATGCAGAAAAGTGTCTACATTTTAAAATATATATATTTATAATACTTCAAAAGGGAAAACTTTAATATATGTACTAAAGTGAGGCTTAAGCTATTGTAGATAAACATAAATCAAAAGTTCTCAATCTTTGTATTTGAAATTATCTGCACAGTTGAGGGTTTTTGCTTTCAGGCTAAAAAAGAAGAACATAAACCTTAATAGCAATTTGTTACTAGTATTGGGGGACCCATTATTAAGTTATTCCATACTTGAAATGTAACTGTAGAATGTAAGCGAAAACAAACATTTTAACATGCTAAGAAAACCAGAAAAGGGGTAAGCCCACCAGGGAAGAATAAAGGTCTGGTTTCTTTTGTAGCTTGTCCAGAAGTCTATGTATAAGGAGAATTAATATACAGTACTCTATCAAAAATAAATACATTATTATTTTTATTATTACCAATAATAATAAATTTATTCATTGAACTGGGGAAAAGACTGTATAAACAACCCAAAATAACCACTTAAAGGAATTACTGCAATGTTTGGAAATGTAAAATAGAAAATTTACAATGGGATATTTGTTCCAGAACACACATACAAATTATATCAAAGACATGTGGTATACCCTTGCGGGTTTTCCCATAAAATGAAACTAACATATGGCATTAAAATATTTTATACTATAATGGAGCACCTAACAGTTGCCAGGCACTGTGCAAAGCACTTTATAAGCATCGTCTCACTCAATACTCACAACAACCTGACCGTTACACTTCCCATGTTACAGATGAGGAAACTGAGGCTCAAAGAGGTTAAGTTCTTGTTACTCAGATGGTGGTCCAGGAATAGCAGCACTACCTGGGAGCCACCAGGAAATACATAACGATAGACCCCTCTCCAGAACTGTGGAATTGGCATCAGCCTTTTAACAACATCCCAAGGTGATTCTTATGTGAGAGTAGAATTTTAACTAAGTTGCCCAAGGTCCTGCATCTAGAAACTAGCTGAGCCAAGACTTAGCTTAATCAGTGCTAATATAAATATAATGTGTATCCCAGGAAGCAAAGTGATGTTATTTTAAAGGTGAGAAGAAAGGAGGTATGATTGTGAAAATGGGCACCATGCAGAGCACACATAAATCAACCCGGAGTCACAGAGGGTAACTAGGGTGGCCTGTCCCATGGTTGTGAGCAGGATGTGAAAACCCTGCACTTCCAGCGATGGGGGCCCTTTGCCTGGACACTGAGGAGCCAGCTGGATCAGCTTCTACAGCTACCCAAGGTGCCTACAGCTCAAAGTTCCTATCCCTTTTCTACTGTACACACAGGTAAGAAGGCATGATTATAGATGGGCCACAGGAGAAAATGCTCCATTTTCCCCTTGTGGTGGCTATCATTTTTGAGACCGTCCTCTGAGTCTGAATGTTAGTTTACATACCTATATTGGACCTCTTCATAGAACAGGACTTAAAAACGCCTCTTCATTCTTATCTGGAATCCCTGTGGGTATCTAATATGTGTTCACAGACAAGTGCAATCAGCTCCTGCTTGGTGTCCTCAGTTTTGTTTTTCCAATTTTCCTAGTTCCAAACCCCTTTGCTGTGTCCATAGATATTGTGGCTTCTTCTAGAAACTTCTCTGTCCACCAGGCAACAACCAACACAGAGTTCCTGGAAGACCTGAGGAGCTAAAGCCATGCTATAACTTGTGCAAACTGCAGGAAGAAACAAACACACTGTCCCTTTAGGGTCTTCTCTCCATGTCTCTTGGGAATTCACATAAGAAAGTCCAATCCACGTGACCAATGCAAAAACATCTTTGCTACTGGGGGAGGCTCCTCTGCTGGGTTCTTTCTTCCTATCTATCTAAGACACTATCTATTACACTACTGAATACAGGGGTTTTCTACAGCATCTAACACATAGGAGATGCTCAATAAATAATTTGTTTTGAATTGGGTGGTAGGTTCTCTCACTTTGGCTCCTCATGCAAATCATGACAGACCTGGCCACCAGGATGCCAGACATGCTCAGACATGTTGGAGTCACCACAGAGGACACAGCTTACACTCTCACAGGGACTCCCTTCCATTAGCGGGGAGGATGACTCCTAAGAATATTGATACTAAAAGTTGGAGAGAACTGTAGTACATCTATACAATGGAATGTTATTCAGTGATAAAGACAAATGAGCTATCTAGCAACAACAACAACAACAAAAAAAACAAAACAGGAGGGATCTTTAAAAACATTGCTAAAGTAGAAGAAGCTTGTCTGAAAAGGCTACATACTGCATAATTCCAACAACATAACATTCTGGAAAAGGCAAAAGTATAGACACAGTAAAAAGACCAGTGATTACCAGGACTCAGTGGGGGGGAAGGGGCAGGGATGAATAGGTGGTGCACAAGACATTTTTAGGCAGTGAGACTCTTCTTATGGTATGTGACATTATGCATTTGCCAAAACCCATAGAACTGGATGAAACCAAGAGTGAACCCTCATGTAACTTATGAATGTTAGTTAATAATGCATCACTATTAGCTCATCAATTGTAACAAAGGTACCATACTAATGCAAGATGTTAATAATTGAGGTACCTGTGTGCAAGGTGGAAAGGTGTGGGGGATAAGGGTATATGGGAATGCTGTACTTTCTACACAGTTATTTTGTAAACTTACAAAACTGCTTTAAAAAACAAAGTCTATTAAAATAAAATTAGGAGGAGGCACTCCCTGCTCACTGTCTCTGCATACCTGCTTAGGACACCATGTTGTCCATCTCTCTCCCCTGTGGTCCTTGGAACCTACAGTTCCTCCATCACCTCATCACGGAGCTGCCTCTTCTCCTGAGACATTTCACCTATGGGTTCTAAAGCTACATTAAGTCAAGGCCAGGCCTGGCATCCCTGGCTCCCAGGTGATGTAGTCCAACTGGGGTTTATCCGGGTTGCCATCTCCTCAGCTGAGACATGGGCTGGAAGCACCCCAGTGACGTCTTTGCTGCAGTGGCCCCTGACCCAGCACCGAGAAAATGGGACTTTTCCCAATGGCTCTCACCTTTATCAAAAAATCTCTAGTCTCAGGGACATGTGAATCAAGATATCAGTGAATTGTTACCTGTTTGAATTAATTTCCTTCTATTAGGAAAAGAGGTAATATCCAGAGACAAACTAAGTGCTATAAAATGAATTGTTGCATTTAATTTCATCCTTATAGCCACTCTGTAAGATAAAACATTTGTTGGATAAGAAAATTGATGCTGAACTATAGAAGTTATTAAGTTAGGTAACTGATATGTAGTGCAGCTAATAAGTGGTATGGTTTGGATGAAAATTCACACCTGGCTGCCTCCAGGTCAGGATCTTTTTATAAGTATGGACATTGTCCTGAGAGAATGTCCAGAGAAAGCCCTGAGGCAACATCTTTGTGGGTATGTGTTCTCATCCTAAACTAAGGTAAAGCCAGTGGCTCTAGGCTTAAACGAGGGAAATATGTATATGAACCCTCATTGTACCAATAGAGGCTGTTAGATCAATTCATTTATGAATTGATATAAAGTAACTCCTACTGAAATGCTTGGCTGGGTCGCTGTTGTGGGTAGCAGTCCCAGGTGATTGCTTCATAGTTCCTATCTGTTAATGAGAGACTCTGAAATATAGCATGGGTCCCATGATGGTGTGGCAGAAGAATGTGCTGCCACAGCCAAATGGGACCCCATGCCAAGTGGAGCCACCACCGTTGTGATTCAGTGATGAGACATGCCCGGGAACATATCCCCAACAAGAGAGCTGCGTCAATTGCAAATAAATTCCTCACCGGAGGCCACATGGAGGCCACCCACTTGCACCACCTCTGGGAGACAGTCCAAAGGCCACCATTGGGGGCCCCCAGATAACATGGAGCCTGGGGGACCTGGTCCCCTCACCATTTCCTGCGTGAGTCACATTTGTGGAGGATAGAGTTTGTTGATCCTTCGGGAAACTCCTCACTGTGAAGAAATAACAAATTCCCAAATGAATTACTGGAAGGATTAGAGGTGCTGAAAGTTGAGGTTTGGGGAGACTTCTACAGAGAATTTAAATTCTGACTGTGGGTCCCTTGGCTGGAGAGCGCCTAGAGAAAGGGCATTACATGTTATCCATTGCCATTTGCTTTGGGACATCTGGCCAGCAGCTATTTACGGAAAATAATCTCTTTGAAATTTGGGAGTCATCATCATTACTGCACAATTATTTTATTTTATTTTTCCCTTAGAGCTAATCTTATCCTTCTGGCTTGTCCACCTTTCTGACATCTATTTTTGAGGTGTAACTTAATTCCCTCCTGAAAGTTTTGGATATTCCTCTGAGGTTCTCACCTTGCTCTTTATTTTTAAACACTTTTCTGGGAGTTCTATTTACACGACTTTGCTTAAAGGTCCCCAGACTGCTCTTAAGCAACTGTATCTGCCTGCCAGTGTGGGCCATTCTTTCATCATTTCATTCCCGTTTGGGTCTTGTCTTGCAGTTCCCCAAAGGTTCTCTTCATATCCCCACCATCTAAATATTTCACTCTTCACTCTCATACAAAAACACCCTCAGCAATGTTTACATATAACAAACTACCTTTTTCCAGTGCTTGAGAAATTCTCTAGGAAAAATTTAGTCACTTGTGGCAGCTTCTTTAAATTCTATCATTCTACTGAGTTTCCAGGTAATTACTGCTAACTGCAATGCTTGTGGCCTCAGAGCAGCTTCTGATTACCTTCTCCAAGCAGTCCAAGAACATTTCCATGACACTAGGCAGAATTTCTGAGGGTGGGAGGTCACTGCCAATGCCTCCGTCACTGAAAATGTGCCAGAAAGTGCTGGTTATCCCACAGGCTTGGTGCGGAGACTGAGTGACATAATGCTGTCAATGCATGTTAAGATGAATGTCTTTCTTATTCAGCCCAGCACAATGCCTGACTTACCTTCCATTGGCATTATATGTTTTTGAGGCATTCAAAAACTTTGGGAGATGCAAGAGTAATTCAGTGGTAGAATTCTTGCCCACCATGCAGAAAATCCAGATTTGATTCCTGACCAGTGCACTACTTTCCACCTCCACCCCCCAAAAAAGAGAGAGAAAAAAAAAAAAACCTGTGGAATTTCTTGCAAGTCATCATTTGATTCCTATGTGTTTTAACTCTTGTGATCAGGTGACCCTATAGAAATGACTACATTAATGTGAAATTTATGTTATGTAACATAAGTCTTTGCAAAGACTTTACCTTGATTCTTTTTCCTAACGTGTATTTTTTTTTTTTTTTTTTTTAGTTTACTAGTACCCAGAGTATTAGAGTTTTTGAAATTTCCTTTTTCCTTTTCTTACACAAACAAGATTACTGGAAATGTGTAGTCAGTTCCTGTTAAGGAAAGTCTCTCCCTTACATTCTCAGATGAATAAGCTGTAAGAACTTTAATTACATTTTATCTTATCAACATGATTTCAGAGAAGTTTTTTATCTAAAAAGTCTTTTCCTCTCACATTGATGAAATGTGCATGTCATGGCTTGTTGTTCAGACTCACCCTTTTGGTTAAGGGTGA
Organism: Tamandua tetradactyla; assembly: GCF_023851605.1. Classification (NCBI taxonomy): domain Eukaryota; kingdom Metazoa; phylum Chordata; class Mammalia; order Pilosa; family Myrmecophagidae; genus Tamandua; species Tamandua tetradactyla. The sequence goes on along the minus strand of NC_135333.1, from coordinate 92,283,609 downwards.
AAAGACTACAAATATCCATGCTTAAAAATGAAATATTTTATTGTAGATATTCCATTTAGATATGTTTTCTTTTTTCTCACTTTAAATTTGAAAATGGAAAATATGTTCCAACCTCAATCATCAGTTGAATATATACCATAAAAGGGCACATGAGAGTGCCAAAAACATCACAAGACCCAGTAAATGGTCTTTATTATTTGATCAGTTTAATAATTTAGTCATTTAGTTATAGCAAATATACATAAAACGAGTCACTAGGTTTAGAGATTAATTATTTTCCCTTAAACCAGGCTATTAATTTATATGCTGGGAAAGAGATAGGCTTATTTAAGCAAATGGAATATTTTTTTTGATCTCTAAATAGCAGACATGATTACCTGATAATTACGATTATCAGAGACTAGAGATAAGGTAAAAGTAAATAGGACAGCTATTTATAGTATAAATACTATACTGGGACTTCCATTTATAGTATAATGACAAGGTCGGTTATTCTTCATGCAAAAAAAGTACAAAATCAGACAAAATTGTCAAAAATAACTATTTCAGGGTATGACTGTTGATCACTAGTAGACAACAAATTGAGAAGCATTTCTTGTCGAAAACTACTAGATTGTCAGGTAAGATGGTGGGAATCTGTGGTCTATTTGTTGGGAACTTCCATTTTTTACTCTTCAGTGACAACTGCAGTTTTAGTAACTGTGGACTGGCATCAGAAATCCAAGGTTTAATATCAGAGAAGATAAGCTCTATTTGAATCAAGGAGAGAAAACTCGCAGCTTTGCAATATTGCCATATTTTGCTAGAATAAAGTCAGTATTAAACTAAGGTAGATTTTGATAAATTAAAGATTCATTTTGTAACCCCAAGAGCAAAGAAACCTCAGCAATATAGGTAATAAAAGTAAAGGAAAATTAATATTGCATACTAAAAACATCAATTGAACAATAAAGAAGGGATAAAGTAAAAGAGGGATAGAAGAACAATAAAATATGAGGCAAATACAACAAAAATTCCAAAATTAAAATTAACTAGACATTCCAGTTAAAAGGCATAGAGGAGCATGTAGGATTAAAAAAAAAAGATACTTTACGCTCCCTATAAGAGACACACTTTAGACTCAAATATGCAAATAAGTTCACAGATAAAAGTTAGGTAACTATAAGAGGGCTACAGTAGCTAAATTAATACTGGACATAGTACTATCTTATCATTTCTGAGGGTCAGAAATTAAGGCAAGTCCCACTTAGGATCTTAACAAGGCTGCAATCCAAATGTGAGGTAGGGCTGCAGACTCTTCTGAGACTCGGCTAGAGGAGGATCTGCCTCTAATCTTATTCAGGTTTTTGGCAGAATTCAGTTCTTGAGGAACTTGTAGGATGGAGAGTTCAGTTTGTTGTGGGCCATTGGGCAAAAGCCACTCAGCTTCTCGACACCATCCTAGGCTTTCCGCCACATGGGGCGCCCCAACATGCCCACTTGCTTCCTCAGAGCCAAGAAGAGAGAGAGACTGAATAACCCAAAAGTGAAAATAAGAAAACAATTCCATTTACAAAGCATATACCTATTTGGAAGAAAGAAAGAAAGAGAGGGAAAGAGGGAGGGAGGGAGGGAGAGAGAGAGAGAGAGAGAGAGAGAGAGAGAGAGAGAGAGAGAGAGAGAGAGAGAGAGAGGGGAGGGAGGGAGGGAGGGAGGGAGGGAGGGAGAGAGAGGGAGAGAGAGAGGGTGAAAGAGAGAGAGAGAGAGAGGAGGTTGTGAGAGATTGTGAGAGGAGAGGTGTATTCCAGGTACTGTAGGAGAGTGCTTTGAAATAAAATTATAGATAGCACAAGGGTGGAACCTGGAAGTCCTTGCAAGCCATATTGAGAAATTTGGGCTTTATTTAGAGAACTAGTAGAAGATATTGGAGGGTTTAATTTCTTAAAAGAAGGAAAATAGTAGCATTCTGTTTCAGAAACATCATTCTAGCTGCAGTGTGGATTGGAGAACAAAATAGAACTTAGACTGTGAGGATTCCATTGCAGTGATGTACATGAGGATAGGGTTAGCAGGACTGGAAAGAAGTGGCCAGATATGAGGGCTAATTTGAAGATTAAAAGATCTATAAATGATTGGATATATAAGGCAGAAGCTTTCTCATGAATAGAGTGTTCCCTGAGAAAGCTGCCTAGATGTGTTGTGAAAGTTGGTTTCAGGCAAGGCCAAATTTGCTTATGGAAATTTCTCAATCTGTTTTTTGTTTGTTTGTTTGTTTTTTGACATGGGCAGGCTCCAGGAATCGAACCCAGGTCCATGGCATGACAGGTGAGAATTTTGCCACTGAGCCACCATTGTACCACCCTCCTCAACCTATTTTTACCTGATGGCTTGCTGGTTGGTCCTCAGCTGTGGCAGTTGATTGAGATGAAATTTAGGGTCTCTTTAGATGCTAAGATACTATGGATGATACAACCAACTGCTAGACGGAATTCCCAGAGGGAAAAAAGAAGTAAAAAATAAAGAGTGCATCTTGGAAATGAGCAATGGATATAATTAACAATCACTGTAAACTTCTTTATCAAAGGGTAAAAAAAATTGCAAAAATGAAATTAAAGAATGAAACTGGGCCTTGTTTCTAAAAATCCTTGTTTATTTACTCATTTACCCATTCAACAAATATGTTTTGTGTATTAACTATGTGCCATGAATTAATTTATGCATTTAGGAAACAACAATGAACAAGACTATAAGGTCCCCTTACCCTAATGAAGATTATGTTCACTGGGGAGAGAAGTAGACTAAGCAGAAAATACATGAGTAAGATGTTTTTAGAGGTTCTGAAGTGCTCCACAATATACAAACTTGGAGATGTAATGAAGAGTGACTGGAAAGGGGGTTCCTTAAATAGGAATATCAGCCAAGGCTTTGCTGAGAAGATTACATTTAAACTGAGGCCAAGAGGCTCTCAACGTATCTTTATATATTATAGTTGTAGCAAATAAAATATTTACAATAGTGAAGATGTGCCCATATTATGCTTGACTAAAATAATATGGATAAAACCAATGAGTTATTTGATAAGCTCAGTAAGCAAGCCAGGATGTTTTTTATATTGGATTTTTAAAAATGAAACATGACAACTGAGAATAATATAAAATAAGTATACCTAAATTCTAAACAGAGTTACTGGACACAGCCAACTTTCCATCAACCCCTACCACTCACCTCCAGCCTACATAAAGGAAGACCAGATATTTGAAAGAATGAGAGTACCCCTCCTCTCCTTATGGAGCCAACCAGATTCTGTATGGATCATGTCAGCAAAGGGTTAATGCAGAGTTTCCTACAGGTTCTTCTTTAGAAGCAACCTTAAAGACCACTTGTATCTCTATGTTCTGGAAACAGCAATGTTGGGATAGAAGAGGAACTATTTTCTGATAAATGCCCAGAACTCATAAGTGGGAAAACCAACCAGGAGGCACATTGACCTGTTTACAGCTTCAGTGTCCTGGAGTTCAGCTCTGAACAAGGATTGCCTGGGAAGTCCTGTGCCCACAGCCAGCTCCTCTTCTACCTCACTGAAATGCCACCTTATCTTAGAATCAGAGTCCTGATTCTTTTGGCTCTCCCAAGCTCTGGAATGGTGTCCTCTTTTCTGTCTCTCTGTCACTTTGTTCCTAATGCCTCTTTGATTTGTCTTATCAGCCTAGGGCGACTGATTTCCAAGCTGGCTACACCATTTTACATTCCCACTTGCAGGGTGATGAGGAGCTCTACGTTCCCACATCCTCACTAACTCTAGTTGTTGTCAATCTTTCTGATCACAGCCATCCGAGTGGCTGTGCATAGTATCTCATTGTGGTTTTCCTTTGCCTTCCTTAATGACTAGTGATGGTGAACATTTTTTCATGTGCTTTTTGGCCATTTGTGTATCTTCTTTGGAGAAATGTCTATTCACAACCTTTCCCTTCTTAAAATTGTCTTTTTATTATTAAGCTTTAAGACTTTTTAAATATCTTCTAGACATAAGCTCATATCAAATATATGATTTGCAAACATTTTTTCCCACCCTATGGGTAGTGAGTTGTCTTACTTTCTTTAAAGTGTCTTTTTAATTTTGATGAAGTCCAATCTATCAATTTTTTTCTTTGGTTGCTTGTGCTTTTGGTGTCATATCTAGGAAATCATTGCTTAATCCAAGGTCTCAAAGATTTTTACTTTAGAGTTTTCTAAGTTTTCTTCTAAAAGTTTTATCATTTTAGCTCTTACATTTAAGTCTTTGGTTCATTTTGACTTAATTTTTCTATATGCTGTGAAATAAGGGTCTAATTTTATTCTTTTGCAAGAGGATATCCACTAGTCTAAGCACCATTTGTTGAAAAGACTGTTCTTTCCAAATTGAATTGTTTTGGGACCCTCGTAAAAAAATCTATTGACCATAAATATGAGGCTTTAATTCTGGACTCTCAATTCTATTCTATCAATCTATATGTCTATCCATATGCCAGTATCACACAGTCTTGATTACGTTAGCTTTGTAGTAAATTTTGTAAATATAAAATGTAAATCCTTCAACTTTGTTCTGTCTCAAGATTGTTTTGACTATTTTGGGTCCTTTACATTTCCACTTAAATTTTAGTATCAGCTTGGCAATTTCTTCAAAAAAGGCAGCTGAGATTTTGATAGGAATTCCATTGAACCTGTGATCAATTTGGTGTTTATTGGCATCTTAAAATTGTATTCTAATTCATGAACATGGGATGATTTTCCATTTATTTAGCTTTACTATAATTTATTTCAACGGTTTTATAATTTTAGGTGTCCACATGCTATATTTTTTGTCAAATTTATTCCTATTTTTTTTCTTTTTCATGTTATTGTAGATGGAATTTTATTAATATCATTTCTGGATTGATCATGGATGGTGTATAGAAATGATATTAATGTTGGTATATTGATCTTGTATCCTGCAAACTTCCTAAACTCAATTATTAGTTCTAAAGGTTCTAAAAGAAAATCCTAGGATTTTCAACATAGAAAATCGTACTATTCTCAAATAGGGATAGTTTTGCTTCTTCCTTTTCAGTTTTGATGTTTTTTGATGTTGCCTAATGGTTCTGACAAGAATCTCCAGTTCAGTGCTGAATAGAAATGGTGAAATGGACATCCTTATTCATGATGTTAGGTGGAAAGCATTCAGTCTTTCACCCTAGTATGATGTTAGTTGTGGGTTTTTTTGTAGTTGTCCTTTTTCAGGTTGAGAAAGTTCCCTTCTATTCCTAGTTTTTTGAGTGTTTTATCAAGAAATAATTTTGGGTTTTATGAAATAATTTTCTGCATTGTTTGAGATTATCAAATACTTTTGTCCCTTATTTTATTAATATTACAGATATATTACATTGACTAATATTCATACATTGAACCAAGCTTACATTCCTGGGATAAATCTCACTTGATCATGTTGCATAATCATTTTATATGTTGCTAGATTCAGTTTCCTAGTATTTTATTGAGGATATTTGTTTTTATATTAATCAGCTACTGCTCTACAGTTTTCTTTTCTTGTTATTTCTTTTTTTTTTTGGTCTTGATCAGGGAAATACTGACCTTACATTATGAATTGGACAGTGTTCCCTCCTCTTCTATTTTGTTTTTAAAAAAATTTGTAATTGGATTATTATTTTTTCTTTAAATATTTTGTAGAATTTGCCAGTGAAGCCATCTGGGCCTGGAATTTCTGGAGGAATTTTTTAAATTAATTATTCATTGTCTTTCCTTTATCTATGTCTTTCTAAGAATTTGTCCATTTCTTCTATGTTATCATACTTTCTGACATTGAGGTATTCATAGTATTCCCTTATAATCTTTTGTGTTTCTGTAAATATGGTAATGATGTGCCTTCTTTCATTTCTTGAGTAATTTCATAATTCTTTTTTTTTGGTCAGTCTTGCTGTTTGTCAATTTTGTTGATTTTTTCAATGAGCTAAGTTTGGTTTTCTTGATTTTCTCAACTGTTTACTATCCTCTGTCTCAATTATTCACACTCTGATCTTTTTATTATTTTCTTCATTCTCCTTGCTTTGGATTGAGTTTGATCTTATTTTTCTAGTTTCTTAAGGTAGGAGGTTTATTATTGATATGAGACCTTTCTTTTTAGTAGCATTTACAGTAAACTATGCACTTTACTGTAAGCAACATTTTAGCTGAATCCAGTAACTTTTAGTATGCCATGTCTTCAACTTCATGCAACTCAAAGTATTTTAAATTTCCCTTGTGATTTCTTCTTTGACTCATTATTTATTTTGGAGTGTGTTGTTTCAGTTTCCACATATTTGTGAATTTCCCAAATTTCTTTCTGTTGTTGATTTTTAATGTTATTCTGTTGCACTTTGTATGACTCTTTAGTCCCTTTAAATTTCTTGAGACCTGTTTTATGGTCTAATATATTGTTCTGGTTTGCTAGCTGCTGGAATGCAATATAACAGAAATAGAATGACTTTTAAAAAGGAGAATATAATAAGTTGCTAGTTTACAGTTCTAAGGTTGAAAAAAATGTCCCAACTAAAGCAAGTCTATAAAAATGTCCAAATTAAGGAACCAACAAGAGGTCACCTTCACTCAAGAAAGGCCGACGAAGTTCAGGGTTTCTCTCAATTGGAAAGACATGTGGTGAACATAGTGACATCTACTGGTTTCCTCTCTGGGCCTCTTGCTTCATGAAGCAACCTAAGAGGCATTCTCCTTCTTCATCTCCAAAAATCACTGGCTGGTGGACTCTGGTTCTCTCATCATTCTCAAACTTTCTCCAAAATGCTTCCTCTTTTAAAGGATTCCAGTAAAGTAATTAAGACCCACCTGGAAGGGGTGGAGTCACATATCTCTCTACTCAAAACTTAATAGCCACAATTGGGTGAGTTACATTTTTGTGGAGATAATCTAATCAAGCCTATAATACTGAATAGGGATTAGAAGAAATGGTTGCTCCCACAAGATTGATTAGAATTAAAACATGGCTTTTCTAGGATACATAAATCCTTTTAAACCAGCACACATGTTGTCTACTGTGGGGATTGATCCCTGTGTACCTGAGAAATGTCTGTAAAAAGTAACATTATTAGGTGTAGTGTTCTCTGGATGTCTGTAAGGTCTGATTGATTTATATTACTATCTAAATCTTTTATTGCCTTGTTGCTCTTCTGTTTAGTCTTTTTTTTCTATCAATTATTTCAAGTGGGATATTGACTTCTGTTATTGTTGAATTATCTATTGCTTGCTTCAATTCTCTCAATTTTTATTCATGTATTTTAGGACTCGCTTGTTAAATACATATATATTTATAATTTTTGTATCTTCTTGATGGAGCAAGTATTCCTTTTATCATTGTTAAATGTCCTACTTTTTCTCTAGTAACAATTTTCTCTTAAAGTCTATTTTTTCTGATATTACTGTAGCTATTTTTGTTTCCTGTTGGTTACTCTTTGCCTGGTATAACTTGTGTTGTTTTCATGTTGTTGACTTGTTTTGTTTTCATGTTGTTAGTCCTGGGGATTACAATTAACATCCTAATTTATAAGAGTATAGTTTGTGGGCGGGCCGCGGTGGCTCAGCGGGCAAAGTGCTTGCCTGCCATGCCGGAGGACCTCGGTTCGATTCCCGGCCCCAGCCCATGTAAAAAAACAAACAAACAAACAAAATACAATAAAACAAGAAAATGTTTAAAGATGTTTCCCTTTCTTCCTCCCTTCCTTCCTTCCATCCTTCCTTCCTTCTCTCTGTCTTTCCTTCCCTTCCTCCCTCTCTTTAAAAAAAAAAAAAAAAAAGAGTATAGTTTGTATTAATACCAAATTAATTTCAACTGCATACAAGACCTTGTTCTTGTATAGCCCAACTTTCCCTTCCTTCCTAGGGCAGTTGTAGTTGTACAAATGAAATTTTATACATTGTATGCCCATCAACACAGATTTACAATTATTGCTTTATATAATTACCTTTCAAATCATACAGTAGATAAAAGGAGTTACAAACAAAAAATTACATTCATACTATCATTTATATTCAACTATGTAGTTGCCTTACTGGTGCTCTTGATTTCATCCTGTGTATTAGAGTTGCCATCTAGTATTCTTTCATTTCAACCTGAAGGACTCCTTCATTATTTCTTCTAGTTCATGTTTGCTAATGAAAAATTGGCTCAGGTTTTGTCTCTCTGGGAATATCTTAATTTCTCCTTCATTTTTGAATGTAGAGATTTTTTGGCTGACAATCTTTTTCTTCTAGCACTTGGGATTTATCATACCAGTGCCTTCTACTTGCTTCGGGTTTAGTTTGCTTCTGGTCTGTATGGATTTTGATGAGAAGCCAACTGTTGAAACTACTGAGGATCCCTTATGCATGAGTTGCTTCTATGTTCCTGCTTTTAAGATCCTCTCTTTGTCTTTATCTTTCAATAGTTTAATTATGAGGCACCTAGATGTACCTCTTTTTTAATATATCTTGCTTGGAATTTGTTGAACTTCTTAGATATATAATTGAATATTTATCATCAGATTTGGAATGTATTCAGCAATTATGTCTTCAAATATTCTTTTTTCCCTTTCCTCTTCTTCTGAAACTCCCATTATGCAAATTTTGTCAGCTTGATGGTATCCCATAAGGCTTTCAGACTCTGTTAATTTTTCTTCATACTTTTCTTTGTTATTCCTCAGACTGAATACCCCTGGTTGATCTCAAGTACACCAACTCATTCTTCTGTCTGTTTCTTTCTGCTATTAGGCCCCTTTAGTGACCTCTTCATTTCAGTTATTGTGCTTCTCAACCTCAGAATTTTTATTTGGTTCTTTTTAATAATTTTTGTCTTTAGTTATAATGTATTTAGTAAGATACTGTTTTCATACTTTAGTTTAAACACATGCTTTAGTCCTTTGAGCTAAAACATCTATTTAAAATAGCTGCTTTAAAGTCTTCACTAATAAGTCTAACATCTGGGACAGTTCCTATTGATTGCTTTTTTATCCACTGTGTACATTCATACTTTCTGCAGCTAATTGGGACAATATAAGTAATTCTTGCCAATGGGCTGTCATCTTGAGAGATATGTCAATTCCAACTGGGGAAGTGAAGAACTTTTTCTTATCTACTTTGGGGAACCTGGAGAAACCCATTTTAAAATGGTAGAGTAAAATGTCCATCTGTTTGTGTCTCTGAGTGGCAATGCAGAGAAGCCTCCCCAGCTAATTGGTGTAAGGCATAAAACATAGGTGAGAAATATATCATTGTTTTATTAAGATTATGAGTTTTCGGGGTAAATTTGTTGGTATATCAGGCATAGGCTGATACATCCTGTCACTCACTTCCAGTCTATACAATGGAAGTTTAAAAACTTATTGCGGGGGAATTGGTAGGAGAAATGATTTTGGAAAGTGCTACTTTGTGTTCTGCCATCCCTTTCCCTTACTCTTGGAGGTGAGATGTGAAAGATGGTGTCTTCCTTCCCAGATCTGATGGAGGAGGTTCTCTCTCTACCCTTATGCTTCAAAAAACCCTTAAACTTCATAGATCTCAACATATGTCCTCTTGCATTTGAGGGATACAAGGACTAGAACTTAACTCATATTGAGAAAAAACAAAAACGCTGTAAAGAAAAGATACTGTCTAGGGAGACCCCTAATGGCAGTGGATGAATTCTGGTGGGAGTAAACAGCTCACTCATCAAACGTGGCACAAAGGTGAGTGTTTCTCATTGGCCAGCCATGGAACCTATAGAAAGGAGCCAGAATCGAGTCTTGAGAATGGCAGCACCCAGATTTTCTAGTTCAAAGGAGTAAATCATAACAGAAAGAATCTCCGTGGTGGACCACTGGAAGTCAGAGACCAGGAATCATGTTGGAAGGATTATGAAGGAGAGGCATCTCCTAAATCAGGAAACTGTAAATTGAACATTCTTAATGATGAAAGTGGAATGGGTTTGCCATTAATTACAAAACTCCCAGTGGAAAAAGAGTGAGCTTTTGAACATTTGCTATGTCTAGAGAGAGAGCTATAGACATCATCAGCTATATAAAACTTTTTAAGCTTCTGTATCTCTATCATTCCTCCTTCTATCTTTCAATCCCAGAGGAATAGAAACAACCTAGTGAATGGAGAGGAGTGTTAGAACCCAGAGGAAATAGGAAAAGCATCCATCTCAACAGATGGAGCTTGAGCTGGGTGATGGGAGAACTATAGTTTGGATGAAAGATGGAAACTTTCATACGGATTGAATTAGAATTTTGGTATCTGAAAATTGAGAGTATCTATTTAGACTTAACAATGATCTGAAAAACAAACAATAAGGGATCAGCTCAAGATTTTATATAAGAGCATTTAAGAACATTGCAACATAATGGATTTAAAAGTGAAGTGGTGGCAAAGAATAAATATAATTTCTGTTTGTACCTTACTGAATCAATGATTTAATCAACTAGTCACAGCAGCATGGAAGGACTGCAAATAATTTAGTATGACTGAAATAAGCTGGAGGACAGATCATGAAAATTATGTATATATTACTAAGGAATATATAGATGGTGGCAGCGTAATTAATCAGATTTGTATTTTAGGAGACCATTCCTTGAGCAGTGCGGAAAATGGATTGGAATAAATTCAGTCTTGAAGAGGGCTGACATTTGAGAAAGCTGTTGCAATTTCCTAGGCAAGATCTATGAGGGCCAAAACTAAGGCAAGGACAATTGAGTTAGAAAGTGAAAGTTCAAGAGATATTTGGGAGGTAGAATACACTAAACTTGATTTTCAATTGAATCATACATGAAAGGAGGATTTGAGCACCACACTAAATTCTGTCTTAGAGTGTTTACTAGAATGGAGAACATTTATGGTGGAGGAATACAGATAGAAGGAGAATTCAGTTTTGGTTTACATATGTGGGGTTTGAGTTGCTTCTGGACTTTCAGGAAGAACTAGACATACAGATCTGGAGTTTAAGAGAGACTTCAAGAAAGAGGTGAGAGTTGGAAATGTAGTGAAGAGTATAAGAGGTCATGTAGGATGTCTCAGTTACCATTCATTCCTAAGCCTGTTTGAATTTGCCTTTAACTATTATGGAGTCAGATGCCATATGACAGAGGACTGAAGATGTAATTGGAAATTTGCTGGGTGGGAGTTCCTGAAAAGTGCTTGCTATCTGGATTTAAAGGAATGGACCTGGCTCTCATGCCCTTTCCAGCTTTCCTTTCCTCTTCATACTTGTAATGAGCTCATGAGGGCTAGAGGTGCAGCAGCCATTTTGTAGCCATTGGAAACAAGCTGAAAGACAAAGGCCTGCAAACTGGGAGAAGCGGAGCAGAAAGATTGAAGGAACTTAGGTCCCTGTAGGTTTTACTAATCTATCCTGTACTGACTACCCTGTATTTCTTCGTATATGAGAAAAATAGAACCATAAGTATCTATCCCATTGTTAATAAGATTTTATGTTGCTAAGAGTTGAACAGTCAAAACTGATATGAGTCATTAGCTCTTAGTGATGGTTGAATAAGAACATGGCTAAAAATGCCAAACAACTGCACTAAGTATTAGGGTGACATTAACCTACTTGGGACATGCTCTTTATGTTCAGCTACCATACAAGCAAAAAAATAAAAAAATAAAAAAATAAAAGAGCTGTGTCACAGTGCAGCAAGTGAATAAGGGAATCAAGTACGACTGAGAGGGCAAGTAAGATTGCCGTAGTTACTCATGCTTTTAGTAAATTCATTCTAGAGCTATGCATCAGACCCTCGAAGCTCAGTTAGTGGCCTTCTCTGCATCAGCTGCAAATAGTGAAAATTCTCCTACAAGGGTTTTCTTAATCATTGCAGTTGCCTTCTTGGTGAACTTGATGTAATCCATTCCTATTCTCCATCGTTATGTTTTTATTTCTTAGTAACTTAACTTCCTGATTACTGGGGATCATGTCATTGACTGAATCCTCAATGTCAAGAGAACTTTCAAAATCACACAAAAACATAAACCCTCTGTTTTTATAAGAAATGTGGAGTTTAGTTTCTTTTCCTTGGTATTTCAATATTCTTCCTATTATTTTTTACTTTACTTTTCTTCCAAGAGTCACTGCCAGGGTACCTTGGGGCCTGTGATCAATTCTCCAAGGGGTATTCTCTATAATACATTCTTGAGGTGGCCCATATTGCATTTATATTTCATAATCAGAATGGCATTAATGTTTTGCCTCTTGATAATTGGACTGGAAAGATTCATTGGATCCATTCTTTAAAGTGTGATTCAACATCCATTTGTCTCCTTACTCATTCTTTTGAATTGGCAAAGAGAATGTGAGAATGAACTGCCATGGAAATTTTATGGTTTTGATGAAGCATTTATATTCATAATTATATTCCATGCCATCTCTTTCCTATTTAGAGCAGTCACTGAGGTTTAGTTATCCTTAACTTAAGTTGAACAGAGGGTATGTTCTAGAAGAAGCCTGCTAGAAGGGTGTGGAAGAGGAAGTCTGTGTTACATTTCAGACTTGATATGATGAATACTGTTTTAGATCACAGACAGTTACAATTTGGAAGGGATAAGAAAAAGAAGTTTAAATGTAGAATATTACTGTACTTTATTCCAAGAAAGGATATTTTGTCCTCCTTAGAGAGCAGCATGGTTATAAGAGGGGTTCAGCCAATGGCCAAGTACATTAGAGAAACATTAAAAAACAGCCTGGACTTCCACACCTTAGCAAGACTCTTTCAGGCCACAGAACCTTTTGGGGCTTTTTTCATATGGATGCTTCAATCATACATAGGAGCTGCATTAGAGGAGAGAAAATAGTAATTCATCATTGCTTCATTTCAACTCCATTGAAGCCACATTTATCAAATGCTTCAACATGGCATGCACTGTGCTAATTTTGCAAGGTTGAGTAAGACTTCAGCCATACCTTATTCAGATCACAGTCTGGTGAAGGAGACAAAAAAAAATCTTCCTGTAAAATGTCATATTTGCAATATGTCAAGGAGAGGGAGAAAGTGATATTCATCTTTGTATCCCTAATGGGATATGTGCCTTGCACATAGTAGGTCTTTGGCAGACACTTGTTAAATAATAACAGTACTTATAAAATGGCTTATAGGGACTCAAAAAAAAAAAAAGAGAGAGAGAGAGAGAATTACTTCTACATGGAGATGATGAGAAAAAGTTCAGAAAGGAAGCTATAATTCAGTTGGGACTTTAAATCTGTTTAGAAGTTAACTTGGTAAAAAAAGAGAAAGGCATTCCTGGTCAAGACTAAATTTAGTGAAGAAAATCATGTAAGCAAGCAGGGCTTGATTAGAACAAAAATAATATTGTTGAACTAAGCATATAATTAGTCATGCTGGGCATTTACATGTAATAACTCATTTTTTTTCTCACAACAATACTGTGGGGGAAACATTATTTTACCCAGCATATGGAGAAAAATGTGATACCCACAGAGCCACTAAGTGACAGAGCCAGGATTTGAACCTGCAACCCCTCACTATACAATCTTTCTTTTAAAAAGTATGCATGGTGTGTGTGGGGGGGTGATGGTTTTTCATCAAGGAAATGACATGTTCTGGTTTGTTTCTAGCTCGATGGAAGAAACATTGGAAGGTGGGCAACTTTCTACTAGGATTATCTAAGCCAAATTCAGAAACCAACTTCGAAAACACACATCTCTAATGCTCTGATCCAATTCAATAGATTTGAAGAAAGGTATATGATTTATACAGTTCAGAACATACAAACTTTTGGATACCATTGAATATAGAAATAACCCATAGCAAATTTAAATATTTTTTTTTATTTTTTTATTAATTAACAGAAAAAAAGAAATTAACCCAACATTTAGAAATCATACCATTCTACATATGCAATCAGTAATTCTTAACATCATCACATAGATGCATGATCATCGTTTCTTAGTACATTTGCATCGGTTTAGAAGAACTAGCAACACAACCGAAAAAGATATAGAATGATAATATAGAGAGAAAAATAAAAGTAATAATAGTAAAAACAAAGCAAAACAAAACAAAACAAAACAAAAACCTATAGCTCGGATGCAGCTTCATTCAGTGTTTTAACATGATTACTTTACAATTAGGTATTATTGTGCTGTCCATTTTTGAGTTTTTGTATCTAGTCCTGTTGCACAGTCTGTTTAAGTGTTTTGAATTAGCTTAGGCACCATGGCCACACACTTGGAGGGAGAATTTTAACCGTATTCTACCTTGTTTTGTGCCTTCATCCCTCAGGACCTAATTTCAAAGTCAGGCAAACAAATGCTTAATGATTCAAGAGCATTTAAAAAAATAATAATAAGGGGTAGAACTTTTAAAGTCTACATCCTCAAACACAGATTTTTACTCTCTAAAATAGGCTTAGACTTTTATGTCTTCAATGACATTTTAAAATAATTATTGTAGCCTGCTTTTGTTTAAAGGTCACAATGCTTGTATTTATATATGACAATGCCACACTAATTTTGGCTTCTGGATGTCAAAGTTGCAGAAGGGACATATTTGAGAATACTTTCAAAATTTTAGTAATGAAATAAATCGTATAAGTATCCTCTCTGTCTTTCACCTTTAGCATATCAGAAGTAAACTATTATTCCAGCTGATCAGCTTCCTAAGAAGCAATATGGGTCACTCAGCCCCTTCACAGTCCATAAGAACACAAAAAGAATTGGAAATAATTAGAGGTGAAGAAAATGTGAAGTCTGTTCAAATATACTTGTATTAATATAATAACACAAAGTGATGACTAGAGCTTTCCAAAAGGCAAACTTTATTGTTTTAGCTACTACTTAAACTTTTTGCCTTCTTTCAGAAATTGTTTTGCTATCCCAGTTATATTCCTTCCAGAGAAGAGAAAAGAATACTTTACTGAGACTTTTCACATACTTTGCATTCCAATGAAAGACAGATGATTTTAAAGTGGTTTTAATATTTTTCATATTGATACTGTCACTATTGTTATTGGTAATGAAACAACCCATTACTCTGACACCCTTTAAAATCACAGCTAGTAGGGATTTGCAGACATACATGGGAAGAAAGAATGGCTCAAAAGTTCAATATCTAAGTGGTAAAATAGTATCACTCTCTAATCAAGAGGTTGGTGGGTAAATGGAGTGAGTTATAATAAGCGCTGGGTTATCAGTTAATTGTCCTTAGAAGAAAGAGGCAATCTGATAATGAAAAGAATGGTAGTTATGAGTTACTATTTTGTGCCAATTTCTTTTTTAATTTTAAACTTTTTACTTTGAAATACTTTCAAACTTCCTGGATGGTTTCAAAAATAATACAAACCTCATACAGAGAACTCCACCATACCCCTATCCCCTCCCCAAAATGCCCAGATCCACCAATTTTAACATTTTGCCATATTTTATCTTTTTTTTAGCTTGATATCCATCAATCTATCAATCCATCTATCTGTCTAGCAATCCGTTTTCTAATCCTTTGAGTGTAGGTTGTATATATCTCACTCTTTGAACACTTAATATTGACATGTACCTTTCCTAAGAACAAGGAATTCACTTAGATGTTCACCTAAGTGCAGTTATTAAGTTCAAAAACATTAACATTGATATAAAGGTTATAGTCTAAATTCCAATTTTTTCATGTCATTTTGAGCTTTCTCTCTTCCCTTAGTAGATCCTGTCCAGGATCTTATATTACCTTTAATTGTCCTTGTTTCTTTGCTCGCTCGCTCTTTTTTTTTTTATGGGAATGTATGTGGAACATAAGCTTTTCCACCTTAACCACGCCCAATCATGTCATTCAGTGGGATTAATCGCATTCTCCATGTTGTGGTAATTGGCACCTTCCCATCTTCCTAAATGGAAAACCTATGCCCATTATGCATTAACTCCCTATCCCCTCTGCCACCCCTCTCATAGCCTATAGTCTAATTTCTGTCTTTATGAGCTTGAATATTCTGATATTTTCTTTGTAGTTGTCATGGAGCTTAAATTTAGCATCCTAAATCTGTAACAGTCTCATTTTGCTTTGATACCAACTTCACTTCAATTAGTATACACAATGTTCCTGTACCATCTGTCCCCTGACCTTTATGTAGTTCTTGTCAGAAATGACATGTTTATATATCATGAGTCCCAAACCACTGATTTCTCATTACTTTTTAGAAATTTGCCTTTTAGATCCTAAAAAAGTGGATTTACAAACCAAAAACACAATAGTATTGGCATTTATATTTACCCCTGTCTCTAGTATTGGCATTTATATTTACCCCTGTCTCTGTGTTTCCATGTATTATCTGTGGTCCTTTTATTTCAGTCTACAGAACTCATTATTTCTTGTAGGGCTGGTCTAGTGGTGACAGATTCCCTCAGGTTTTGTTTATCTGGAAATGTCTTAATTTCTCCCTTATTTTAAAAGATGGTTTTACCAGATAGAAAATTCCTAGTTGGAAGTGTTTTTTTTTTTTTTTTCTCTCAGCACTTTAAATATGTTATCACACCACCTTCTTACCTCCATGCTTCCTGATGAGAAACCAGCAGCTCATGTTATTAAGGTTCCCTTGTATATGACATGTTGCTTCTCCCTTGTGGCTTTCAGAATTCTCTTTATTTTTTTTGGCATTTGACAGTTTGATCAAAAAATGCTGCAAGTGTGAGTCTATTTGGGTTTATCTTGTTTGACATTCCCTCAGCATCTTGGAAGCGTATATGGTCACGTCTTTTGTTATTTTGTGCCAATTTAATTGTATTTGGGCCGCATATGGAAAATTGTGGCCATTTATGGTTCACATCCACAAAGAGAAAGATAGTGTTTCCTGAGGCATTATTTGAAAAATGATAGTTCCTTGGGACAATAATAGGTATTAAAAAATAAAAGAGGTATGGTAAGTTTTTGTAAATGTTTTAAACAAAGTTAAATGGATTGCCCTGTGCCAAGTCTTCTCAGAGTTTTTAATGTGCTAATATGCATTATGACCTGAAAGAAGAGGATTTAGTATGTATAATTTCCAAAATTTACCTCACCTTTTCAGAAGGAGGTTTCACATAATATGTTAGACCTCACAAAAAAAGGATATTTCACTATGGTTCATGGACTTTATATCATCTCTTTAATCAAAGTTATTATACCTTTGAAATTATTTTTAAAAATTACTTTGCCTCTTAGTGTACATTTTTTTCATATTCCCTACAGAATCTTGAGGAATTGTCATTTCATTCAAATTAGAGAATGGAAGATATGGCAACTGGTTGGAACTTTATTTTGCTGACTGTACCACGTGTTTTATTGTATCTACAAACATAGTTTATAAATATCTAAAATGTTGCTATGGCCTTTTGCTAGCAATGACCCCTGAGGAAAGGACAAGAAATAATTAAAGAAGGAGTTTTAGGAAAAAACATTTTAAAAGGCAGATCAGTTTACTGAAGGGTCTTGTGTACTCTGCCAATGAGGGAGTTTTGTAGTTCAATTTAGCTAACTTTTATTGAGATTGCACAAGTGACTTTACACTATATTTTTAGATGGAAATTTTCTGTTGGATGATGTGCATTAGACAGAAAATATATAAGATGAATGTGAAAATGTAGGATGAATGCTAAAAATCCAGGAGCCTGAAAGCTGACATTCTCCTAGAAATCCTATCAGTAAATAGGAACTCAGATTGTCCTAAAAACAAAGTATTGTGCCAAAATTAATGTGTAGAATCTTATTATTTGAAGACCATTTTTCTTAGGCCTCTCTTTAAAAGTCTACCTTTGTTCGTTCAGCTTTCCGGCAGTTGTATGTATATTCTCAAAAACAATATGACTTCACAAAGTTTATCCATCCCCAAGGAGTAACTGAATTTCTCAATAAAATATACCCAGGATGAACATTTCTTATTGCCCAATGCATTCCACAAAGCATCCTTAGGGGCTTTTAAAATTTTATTCCATGCTTAAGGGCCTTGATGAAATGACCTTATGTAGTGTTGAAATCAGTTTAGTGGAAAGGGAACCTAAGAATAATCCTATCTCAGAGTCCAGAACTCCTAGACATAAGTGTATTCATGATACAGTCATCTCATCTTCATTCTTCCTGGTTGGTATTGTTTTTAACATGTATTGGGAAGTAAATGAAGTTTTTAAATTATTCTACAAAATATATCAGGGTGGTGTGTCAGTGGCCCAGTGACAAAATTCTTGCCTGCCATGCCAGAGACCCAGGTTCAATTCCTGGAGCCTGCCCATGCAAAAAGAAACCTTTAAAAATATATATCAGTTATTTTCTTTCATACTATATATTTTTGAGAAGAAAGCAACTCAACAACCATTTCTGCTTTTTCCACATTTGAGGCTGATTCTAGATGCGTTTTTCAGATTCTTTACTGTTGAATGATATATTTGCTGAACATCTTATACTCAACACTCCATGTTCTCTTCAGTATCTTCTTGCCAACTTTACATGGTCATTGGCTCCCAAACTGGTAACATCTGCGTACTGGTAGTATTATTCCACCATCTTCAATGAGAATGGCTGGGCACCTGTTTTTATGTCTGTACAATTTTATTCATACCTGTTCTTTGAGGACCTGGATGAGCTTTGTGGTCACAAATTCCAAGTTAATCAACAAGTTACAGCCATCAAAGATGTGCGAAACAAACCAGGCCTTTGGGATAATATTGTAATTAGCCAGCCTTCATAAACATAAACAAAACAAATGCAAAAGATATCATGAACTTCTGGGTAGAATAGCAGTAAAACCTGGCAAAGACCGTCAGGCTTAGAGTTTCAGAAATAAGAACCGACAGAAAGTTAACCATTAGGTAACATTTTGTGGCAAGAAAATTGAGCCTTCCCGAGACTAAATGACTCTATAGCAGAAGTTTCATAGTCAGTTGCAGAGGTCTTCTGTTTGTTAACCTGGTGCAGTTTCTATCATTTGACTTGCTATAATACATTTGCTCTAAAGCTACTGTAGCTATCGCCCTTCACCTCGTTCCTGAATTCCTAACAGTGATCAATCAAAGAAACCCCAAATTACTCAAATTCTTCATTAACATTATACTGTGGGATCTACTGGCATAAATCTGTGTTCTGCTCACATTATCCTGATTATGCTTATGCATATCAATTTGTACAGAATGATACCCATACAAGAATAAGAGCTTTTACAAATTACGCCAAGAAATATGCTTCATACTTGGTTTTTATAATCTGGCCACTACATCTTGAGAAAAGTGTTACTGATTCACTCAAGTTCAGATGCTATTTACTAAAAGCAAGTGTAGTTAGGCTTTCAAGATTTTATGTTTTTTGTTTTTTTGCATGACCAGGCACCGGGAATTGAACCCAGGTCTCCGGCATGGCAGGTGAGAACACTACCTGCTGAGCCACCATGCCCTGCCCTTTATGTATATTTTTAAAAAGAGTAAAGTAATATTGTGGAATTACTCTACAGTTAACCGAAGCCCACATACATAATCATACCATAACTCTAAATAACATCCATTGGATTCGCTATCATCTGTCTATCAATCACTATTAATCTCACCTCACTAGAGAAGATAAAATACTTAGCTTGAAATGGGAAAATCTCTCTTAATGCTTGGGTCTGTAACTTCTTTGTCATACATCATGTTTATTCTCTATTTTCCAATAATCTCTTTCTATCATCACATATTTTAATCCAAGACTCATACAGAGTTGTACTGTTACATATCTGATTCTCCATCCTTCTTTCATTCAGTGAAATTCAATGGACACCTGTATGTGCTGACATTGGCCTAGATAATGAATGGGAACAATATGGTGAACAAGATAGAAAAGGTCCTCACGTTCCTAAAGCTTACTTTCTAGCAACTATATCCTTTTTAAAAGCATATTTAATTTAGAGATTGTAGATAGGTATTAGGTTTTGTCTGTAGTTCCTCAATGTTTCACTATCATCAAGTCACTTTTGTTGTTTCACTTATTTCTGCTCGTTTCATAGTGCAACAGGCATATTGAATATTGAAATGTGTACATTCATTCTTTCCCTGTGCAATATATTAACATAATCCCTATTATCAAGTGTTCTCTTTGCTAGATTACTGAAATGAAGAGTGTTTTACAGATGTCGCTGACTTTTAGCAAGAAGAGAACAATCCAAGTTGGATGTTTCTTGAGCCATTTCTTTCTCCATTACATATAAGTCCTTTATGTTATGTTTAAGCTTCTATTTCCTAATATTGTCTTTTTGACTGAAGCTGAATGTAAAAGTTGATTACATGCTTCTTATTAGTTTTGTTGTTCAAAAATATTATGTCTACACCACTGTCAGTGCTATGTGCATATAATGTTCAGTCTAATCAGCCACTCACCCACAAAAATAATCAAAGATCTCATTCAATAGATATGTCTTTGGGAGGTTGTTGTTCCAGAATAATATCAAACCAAACTGAAGGTTTATTGCTAGACTTCTAATATAATCACAATTTTCCTTATCTGAACCTGCTATGAATATAATTTTTTGTTTCTAAGGGTGTCTTATTAATGTTATTTATGAAGCATGTTTTACATTAAACAGGGCAATAAGAAAAGCGACAAGCAGGCTCTACAGTGCTACCAATATATTCATTTTAAAACCGTAACTATAAAATTCCAGAAGTGCCTCTTATTTATTTATTTTTTCTGGCATAACAGTGCACTGGGGACAAAGCCTATCCATCCTGGGGGCTTCATAACTACTGAAAGCAAGCAAATTATTTTCACTAATCATGCAAACGAGTACCAAGTTTGTGCATGTATGCTCATAATTTAACATTTTATATAAATTTATGTGCAAATTAAGTGTGGCCCTCCGGCTCCTGGCAAATTACCATCATAGCCCTTGGAAGTATAGAATTTGGGCAGTTGAAAATTTACTGCTTTTTCCACTAAAGTCTATTTCATTGCCTTTACTTTTTTGTGGTCTGCTTGAGACTTGATGCCCAATTCTAAAAAGTACATTTATGATCTTATCTCTCTACTTGGTAGACTCAGTAAAAGAAGTGACAGAAACAAAAGCGAATTAAGTTGTTTGAGTTTAGAGGAATTATTTTGAACTATTTTTTTTCAATAACAAGACTTTCTATTAAACTCACGGAAAGCCCTTATGTACTAATATGTATAGAAAAATAAAGAGATGTAAAAATTCTTTCAAGTTGCCTCCTATCAAGCTAACTTTAAAAGCGGGTGACCTTGTGGATATAAAAATTGGGCCTCACTTATTCAGAGGTCATTTAGCCAGCAAATTGTTAGCTTGTTTCCAAGCACCTGGAAGAATGCCTACAAAAAGAATCAAAATTAATTTTGCAGTCTTTATTCTAAAGGTCCCTCTGACAGCAACCAAAGCCCATTTTACTCACACTTTGCCCTTAACTCTAACATATTGAGTTAGTTTCCTAGTCCACACCAGCTGGGAAGCAACAATTCAGGAGAAGCACTTTTGTGGCCGGATTACTGACTCCAAGAAGCAGTGATATTTAACAATCTGACAATACCATGGGAGAGAGAAACCTAAAGCAAAAACCAAAACCAAAACAAAACAAAACACTGGTTTATTAGTGTCAATCTGAAGACATTTACTATGTGGTCAAAATCTCTATTTACTTTAACAATCACGAGATTATTGTGACCTTAGTGCACAATAAAAAGATGTATTAATTCATTCAGTACACATTCATTAAGAACCCAATATATGCCTGAGCTAGGAACTGGGGTAGCAAAGACAAGTAAAGCCATATTCCAGTGGTTTTAGGAATAAATGGAAAACGAGGACATGGCAGACTACAAAGATAGACTCTTCTTTCACATAGCTGGACAATAAGAGAAGAGGATAGTTGAGGGGGAAAGTCAAGGTAGATAGAATCAAAAGGAAAATTTTTTTAGCTTGTTATTTCAGTGTGTTTAAACTCTAGGAGGAAAGAGCTGGTGGCTATTCATGGTGATTGATGGCCATGAGGATGACTCTGAATCATCAGAAGGTCAAATCCTGTTCAATACATAATATCTTTTAGAAAGAGTTCCAGCAAAAATATTGACATGAAATTTACTCCTTTGAACATGAAACTTGTTTTCTCTTATTGGAAAATTAATTTGTGAAGAGCATGCGTTCCCTCAATGGTGATGGACAAATGAGGTTTGTTACTCTAAATAGAAGAACAATGGTGAGCTAAAAAGTGTCCTTTTAAAAATTACTGTTTTATTCCTGAAATTTTTAGACAATTTTCTGGGATATGAAGAAAGAAAAGGAACAAAAAAATCACCACACCTCATGATTTCCATGCAATTATTATTAAAATTTGGATTAACCTTTAGCTGTCTGGCAGAGAAGTATTGGAGACATTCAGTCAGCCTACATCTCTGCCACACTGCTCTAGGGTAAAAATCGAAGGTCCAGCATCTGGCCTCTGTGGGCTAGAAAAAATGTGACTATTATAATATTTTCTCCCAAACATTATATTCTACCCAACTCAGCTATCCAGCTGGTAGATATTTAACCAGGACAACTTCTGGAATTCCTTATGTTTCAGCCAAAATGTTTGCTGTCACCATTTTGTTTCTCTTTTGAAATTGTGTTCAGCATTATTATAACTTTTTTTTCAAAGTACTTCATTACTCTTCAATGCCTGCAGTTGTAGTATATTACCTCACTATTAAAAACAGATTGTTAAACACTTGCTGGCAAAACCCCAGTGGATCTATGTGGATTTATTTGTTTTAAAATTTATTAAAATTCTCTGGATACAGATTAACTTTGCTTGCTCAATATTTTTTATTGTTTCACCTGCTATTGAGTAGAAACTGCAACTAGGAAGGTTTTTGTTTTGTTTTAAGTTACTAAGTTCTATCAAAATTGTTTGAAAGTGTCTAAACATTTTTTCACTTAAATGATCCCCTTTTAAATAACCTACCACCCTCAGGGGGGGGTTACTTACACAAGGTATCCAGATGTCTTGGGTGATGAGTAAATATTCAGCATCTTTAAGGAAGTTCAAGAGCACTTTAGAACTTGGCAGGAGCTCAGTGCATTAAGAGAAGAGACTCCCCACTCCTTTGTGATGATGACCAAGGAAAACTGTCTTCTGGATTCTGAGTGTGAGAAAAGGCAGTTGAGCCATCTACTTGATGGAATCAGCCAGGCAAAACAACTTGCCTAATATTGCAAGGGTGAGCCAGATCAGAGTGTCCTGTGAAAGGAAGCCTGAGAGGGACAGGGATACATTTCTGGGAAGAGCATAATTAGAGCATACTGCATAATAAATAAGAGCTGTTTTTCTCTTGATTTGGATCTGAACCTCAATGTAGAGATCAAGTGGTTTAAAAAAAAAAAAAAAAAGGAGAAAGAAGCATCTCTGGTTTAAAGAAAAGTGATAGGTTTCAACTTGGTATCTATTTAGTGAAGGAAGCTTCAGAAAGAAACAGCATCTTAGGGCTTCTCTGTCATTTCCTTAAATCACACATGAAAATTGACTTATTCTGTTCTTCCTCTGGGACTTATCAGATATATTCTCCTGCCTTTTCTATCCTAAAACCAGCTACTCCAGATAGATTTCTAGTATCTTCAGAGACAGAACTGTGGGTGAATACCATGAAAGGCCTGAATTCTAAAAAGAATTTTATTACTCAAAGGCCCAGATCCATTGGTCTGTATCTCTGTGTTATCAATATATTCACATAAGAATAGAAAGGACACAGGCTTTAGCCTCCAAAGATTGAAGTTTGAATCCCTGCTCTACGATTTAGTAGGTTGACTGATCATTAACCTCTTTGAGCCTCAGTTGCGTTATCATTGTGCCTGTTTCCTCAGGTAAACTGGGGAAAATAACACTATCTGACATTGTTCAGTAATCAACAATCAATAATCATAAAGATGAAAATTTTTGTAGTTTGTAAAACAGAATATGTATGTTAACTGGAAAAAAAAAACCCTTGAATATTATCCATCCAGCTTTACAAGCCAAGATTTGAACCTAGTACTGTATGACCCCAAAGTCTGGTCTTTTTCTAAAACTGCCTTGTCAGTTAATCATCTTTCAGTAAATATTTCCAACCTCAAGCCATTTTTCTTTGAGGGATACCAAACTGAATCAGCTGTAGATAGCATTTCCAAGATGCTATTAATTTATCCATCAAGACATGGATATGAATATCTACTCTATGAGTTACAAAATAAATGTCTTAAGAGATGTTCATTCAGCTACTGTTTGATAATTATCTGCTGAACACTACAAAGTAAAAAGGTCTGTATTAGATACTAGGGACATAATGATAAGCAAAAATAATCATGGTCCACTGTTAACAGCAGTTAACAGTGAGAATGGAAAAGAGGTAAAAAGTTCAAGAATACTATTGTCAAAATATTGGCTGATCTTGTTTGTGGAAGACAAGGACAACAAGGAACCATTAATAAGTATATGAAAAAGAAAAAAATCAACTGCAAATTGGCATAGCTCTTTTTCTTCCTGCATGGAACTATCCTGCTAGCATTTTGTTCATGATAACATACTGCATTTAGACTTCAATTTGTTTATCTATAAAATGAGATTAGAAATCTTAGTCACTCACATAGGGCAAAATTGAACACATGTTTTATTTAATAATGCAAATATATGAATTAGGGTTCTTCAGATGATCAAGATTCACCTTTTTAGGCATAGTATGTTATGTCTGGATAGACTCTTAGCAACTGTGGTAAGCAGTGGGTGTTAAAAAATTAGGAAACTGAAGTCCAGAGAGACTAAGGAACTCAGTGAAGCCAGACAACTAGTAAGACATAGAGTCCAGATGTCCTGCTTCCCAGGCCAGGGCTTTTTCACCACTCTACAGAGCCTCTTACTTTTAACATTGATGTTTAGTTAAGAAAATGATACTCCCATTGCAGCTGGGCTTGCCCAACCCATGATGGCCTTACACTGTTTAACAGTGTACAGTGAACAAGACTCCTTCATGCTTTGGATGAGAACAGCTGGGTGTAGGCTATGATACCCAGGACTCCAGACACAGCTGTTACTGTGTCCATCCGAGGAATTCATCTTGTGTCTGAGAAAATTAGATGACTGATGGGAAGAGACCTCAGGGAAATGAGAATCCGCTCAGGAAAGACTTCATAACAAGAAAAAGGGAAGCCAAGGTGCACTCATTGGATCAAGTTAAATGAAGTAGGTCTGGGAAAGGGAGCATTGCCCCTGGTCTTGTCGTTATTATCTACCATTCAAGTCATTGGGTGAAGAATCTATACCAAAGAGCAAATAAGACTTTAAAAGAACTGTTTCTCTACCATCTCTGTGTGACATTGAAAATGCAAGATGAAGGTGGGAGGATGTCAGCAGCACTGGCATTGGCAGTGCCAATGGAGGTGTGTGTTGTGCTGACTATAGTGCCAACACCTAGTTACAAACATCAACTCTCTTGATTTTAGGCCTTTGCTTAAAATCAGTGGAGGCATCCACAGCATAACATCAGCCAAATTGTCATTATTTGGTATTTAGTAGCCTAGCTGTTACTTTTACTTTGGCATGACAGTAAGGAAGAAATAATAGAAAAGATAAAATAGCCAAGGGCATTTGTGGTAACCATCTGAGGGCCACCAGAGTTCCTACTTTGAAAATTAAGTAGGCTAGATTTCCTACAGAATGAGGTAGGGGTATGCAGACAAATTCTCTTATTACTTAACATTATCTCTACAGGTAGGAAACAAAGCCAAAATTAAAACTGTTATTTTAACATTTACTATCTGTTTGTTCTTTTGAAATTATCTTGGTATCTAGAACAGTGTTGGGGGGGTGGATCAATTGATGGTATTATATTTCTGAGTAATCACAGTTTCTGCATAAACAGACCTCTGAAGAGTTTACCTTTTGTTTCATAAGATCTACTGGTAGGTTCTATGGAAAAAGTTAAGGAAGACCATGTGAATTGACTATTAACATCTCAAACAAGTTTTTGTTCCATGTGTTGATTAGTAGAAAGGATACCAGATGAAGAGTTAAAGATCTGAGTTTTAGATTTGTTGTGCAAATAACTTTAGGGAAGTGTTTCGATTTGCTAATGCTGCCAGAAATGCAATATACCAGAAATGGGTTGGCTTTTATAAAGAGAATTTATTAAGTTAAAAGTTTACAGTTCTAAGGCCATAAAAATGTTCAAACTAAGGCATCCAGGGTAAGATACCTTGACTCAAGAATGGCCTATAATTTCGGAACACCTCCGTCACCTGGGAAGGACATACCTGGCATCTGCTGGTCCTTGGGTTTCTAGTTCAAATAGCTTCCCTGAGAGCATTTTCTTTCTGTATTTCCAAATGTCTCTGTCTGTGTCAGCTCTCAAGCAACTGTTCTCCAAGTGTCTGAGTTTTCTCCAAAATGTTTCCCCTTTTAAAGGACTCCGGTAAACTAATCAAGATCCACCTTGAATGGGTGGAGTCACATCTTCATCCAATCAAAAGGACATACCCACAATTTGTGTGTCACATCTCCAGAGAAACAATCCAGTCAAAGGTCACACCCAAAACTGGGTGTATCACAGTTCCATAAAAACAATCCAATCAAAGTTTCTACCCTAAACAAAAGGTCCACAAGATTAGATTAGGAAAGAAAATATGGCTTTTCTGGTGTACATAAAAATTACAAACCAGCACAGGAAGGTTTTACTTTCTTTGTTTTTTATCTTCAGTTTTATCTTTGAAAATGGAGATGGTCATTTCTGCCCTGACTGGTCTTTCTTGAATTCTGGTCAAATCCTGTAAAGAAATACTAGAATTGTTTAAACTGCATTTAACAACAGGAAATTAACCTTTCCATCCACATATGGGATGATTTCATTCTCTTTGCTGTAGTTTCTATGCTCATCATAATATTGATACCCATGAGATATTTCTTCATTAAATCTATTAGGCAAATGCTGGATTAAATAAAGTTTATTAAGTTCCATTATTGAAAAATTTCTTAGCAGATTTAATAGGCCAACGCAGTATCCAAGAGGGGAATTATTATGTAGATATTTTCAACTAACTCAAGTGTTTTATAGAATTCAAATGCAGGAAAATGTCCTTATATTATTTGAACTTTCTGAAACTTGCTAATGGACAGTTCATTAGATTCCTTTTTTCGTGAAAGCATGGATTAGCCTAAGTCATGTCTACTGATGAATATATTTGAATGTCGAGAATTTTTCAATGCCATTGTTTATCATGCTGGGCTGGAACATACTCATAGTTTTAAATTGTCATTATTTTTTCAAGGGTCAACTGGAGAATTAGGGGTGCATGAGGGGGAAAGTGGATCCTGTTTCTGTTCAGCCAAACTTGGTTTGAGGCTTGAGATAAGACAACAGACATAGGTCACTCCTTTCTACATTCTTCAGTTGTGAACATGTGGATCCACAGGCAAAGCATTTTGAGCTTCTTAGAAACTGACTCATTACCATCTATCAACATTTACTTAACTCTTAATGGAGGTATAACACATATAGTAGTACAGATATTGAGTGGATATCATAATCGTCTTCTTGAAAAGCTCATATACTGGCAGAGATCCTCTGGCAGCATCCATTTACACAATATGACTCTGGCACTTTAGACATAGTTAATTGTTGTAAGATATGGGTCCATGATCCAAGCTGAGCCAAGAAAAAATTTGTCTCTAGAAATTTTGAATTAAAACTATAAGATTCTGGACTCGGTTTTGGTTTATCATAAGGATATCATTCTCCAGCAATTGGACTGGCAGGCAACAAAAATGTGTCTTCAGAACATGGTGAAGATGAAGCTGAAATGCAGGAGAGGCAGAGCAGAGAGATGGAGGGAGTCCCTACCGTTCCACTCTGGTTCTCACTCTTCCTGGGTCCCAGTGCATTTTTTTACCTTGGATACTGCAAGATATTTATATTCTATCATTTCCCACTCAAGTTAACTATAGCTTCTGTTTTTCTTTTTTAAAAAATGAGTCTTAACCAATACAGAGCAAGTAATATTGTTCTAAATACTGGAAATATGATTGATCTAAAGCAGAAAGGTTGAGACCAAGTATTAATATAGTGGGAAATGCATGGCCTTGGGTGTCAAATATGCTTGGGTTTATATCCTGGCTTTTCTGATTTCTGAAGTCCATAGGTAGTGGAAAGTATTACCCTCTCTGAGCCTCAACTTCCTCATCTGTAAAATGGATATAACAAACTACCTAAATCAGACAGTTTTGGTGAAGATTCAAGAGATGATGCATAAAATGCTGAAAAAAGTACATAGCACACAATTAAGAATTTGATAAAAATGATAACTCATCTTGGTTTATTCTTTCATGGTTACTTCATGGAAATAACTTGAATCATTTTGTTATTATCATAGTCAAAGATTAAATTTTTGATAATAGGGTCACTGTCTTATTGTGGTTTGCTTTGGGGGCTTGTGGCACAGAAGAAGGCTGGGCAGGCAGGCTTGGCTAGGGCTCCTCAGGCGATCCTGGGTAGCCAGAAGGCGGCTGAAACATACAGAATATGAAACAAGAGGTCATAACAGGTAGAGAGGAACAGAGAAGAAGGGGGAGGGGTATGGAATCATCAGGACAGTTCTAGGGAAGGGTGACCTCGTATGCTCGATGTTTCTGAAAATCACTGCAGTACCTTCTGGCAAAGAGGCATTTTTCCACTTACCCACACCAAGGAATCAAATCAGCCCTTTCACTCCATTCTCCAGCATAAGTAAGCTCTGATTTCATGATTATATACATCGCCATCCCTTCCTTCTTCACAAGATGCATGTGAATTACATTGGAGTAAAGTTGGCCCTGTTAAAACATAGCCAGCATCCCTCCTGTAGACAAGGATCCCTGGCTTTTATGAAAAAGGCAGAAAAAGCCTTAGTTTTTAGTCCAAACCCTCATTGTGCCAGAGCAAAAGCTGCTCAGGTCATGCCATCAGAGGCCCTGTCTTCCATGCTACACCCCTTGGCCTGCTCCACCAGGTGTTTGAGAAGCAAAGTAAACAGTGTTGGCAATATGATAAAGAATGCAGTTTCATTTTGGATGGCTTTCCTTATAAGGAACTGAATGACTATCAGCATATATTTTCCTTCCTCACTGGTCATTTTCAGAGCATTTGTCTTTGCATCTTCTTTCATAGCACCCTTTTGCTCCCTGTAGGATCTGAGGTTCTGCTGGCCTATCGATGTAAGTGGGAATATTTCTATTTCTGCAGAAGAGAAGGACTTAAGTAAGCCTGTTTGAGGGTAGTACTTAAAGAGGAAGAAATTCTCTAGGTTAAAACAGCAGGATGGGAGAAAGGGAAAAACAATCAGGAGCTCAGAATTTGATAAATGAGCAGAGGCAGAGAGGGAAAGGGGAATGTAGACTGACACTGTGTGGGCTCACTTACCTCCTTAATGGCTGCTGCTAAAGACTGCAGCCCAGTACATTCTTTTAGTGAATTCTGCTCTTTTTCTGGGTTGGTACAATAAAAGCTTTCTCTAAGTGGCCATGATTCTGGCCTCTTGCATGGATATGCAAAGCCTTATTTTGGAGATGCCACAGATTATGCTCGCTGGAGGGATTTTATTTCCTGTTAAAAACAAAAACATGCCCCAACTCTTGGTTCAAAGCATAAATTATTTTTAAATAACACTTTAATGCAACTTCTCATGTTTTGGGGCTCATTCTCTAAATTTACATATCAGTCTCAGTAGATTTCCTTGCCATAACTCTCTCATTTCTTTGAGAGGTTAATTAGACTTGTTAGATTTTTTTTTGGTTTTTTGGTTTTGTTTTCATGCCCCAAACAATTTAAAGATGCTGAGGAAGATTGATAAATAATTCAGTTCTGGTTATTTTAAATTACTACTCAGTTCTGTAATTTAGAGCCAAATGGAATTCATTAGCACCTGAAGCTGTGTAGCTGCTCTTATTAGTGACATGGGATTTGTTCTAAGTTTTGGGGGAAATCAGTGAAATAATGGAATAAAGGAAATTCTCCTTTTCACAACTTATTGTGTATTTTGAATGATAACTCCATGCTTCTCGCACATGAAAAATAGGTGTCATATTAAAAGTGAACTTTTGAAATGCTCATATAACACTTGATTAATAAATGTCTTTAGTTACTGAACTCAGGAGTAAACATAAGAAGGAAGAAAAGAAATCTGCTCTAAAGAAATTGGGTTCATGAGAAAGATAGAAAGGGATAGAAAATGTTTGAGCCAGAAGAGAAGCCACTGTGAGGAATTAATAGGAATAAAAGCAAGGATGAGAAAGCTTGATTCTGTCTTCTGGTAGAACATTCTCAAGTAATGAGCTCTTTTCATTATACAATACTATTTCTCTTTATACTCTACTAGAATCGTAGAATGCAGAGCTCTGATACACTTGAATAAAGACAAACACATAGTTTAAATACATGTATCATAATGTAAATAATTAGAAAATAAAAATATCATTGAGAAATGCTTTGTTCTAAGAGAGAAAGAATAAAGAGAGACCTATAAATGATAAGAACAGAAAAGTCTTCATTTAAAAAACATAGTTCTAACTGAAGATTACGTGTTGCACTTTTATAGAATGCTTTCATTCAAGACTTACCAACTCCCAAATGCAGACATTGTGGTGTGTTGGAGGTACAAGGCAAATCAAACATATTCCCTGTTTCAAGGATTTAATGACTTTTGGTAGGAGAGTTACCTATAAGCAATTTAATGCAACAATATAGCAAGGATTATAATAGTAATATAGAATATTTGCAATGAAAAGTCAGAAAAAGTCACTATCAGTTCAGCTGAGACATATCAGTATCATTTCATAGAGGAGCCAACAGTTGAGTTACAATTGCTAGATGAGCAGGCATTCCCCAGGAGGAAGGGCAAGTTTTCTGATAGAGAAAAGATCTTTTTAGAAGGCAAGTATCTGAAATGACAAAAGTTTGGCTGAAGCATGGAGTGTATGGGTGAGCAGAGATGGTAAAATGGAGCTGGAAGGACAGGTTAGGGCAAGATTGTGATGGGATTTTTCTGTTATCTTCTGTATATCAAGAACATTGGACTTTATGTGTTTTGCACTAAGGGTCTACTGTCTGATTTTTTATTGTACATATCTTTGAGGCAGGGAAGCATGAAAAAGTATCTTAAAGGATTAACTCTTATGCACTGTGTAGTATGAAGTACAGAAGGGACAGAAAGTGATGGAAAAAGACCAGTTCACTACAATGAGAATAATTAGAGCAAATAAAGAAAAGAGGAAAGGTTCAAGATATATTGATGGAGTTCAGTTACTAGTCATTGGTAACTGGTTAGGCATGAATGTTAGGGAGTGAAAAAACAATTCATGTATTACCCAAAGAGTTCTAGCCTAAGCATGTAGATGATGTCATTTATTGCTCTAGCACCGAGGAAAAGACAAGTTTGAAAGAGAGCATATGTATTAAGTTCTGTTTTGAACATGTTAAATTTGAGGTTCCTATAAGGCAGGTGGGAGGACCTGCTTTCTAGGCAGCTGGAAATATAGACTAGGATTTGGAAAGTTAAAGGGGCTAGGATTATTGTTTTGGTGGTCACTATAGTATGGGGAAATTGAAGTGACAGGTATGAATAAGGTCAGTAGGCAGGAGGAAGAGGAGGGCAAGAGTGTACTCTACTGTTGTGGAAGTGAAGCCAGTCATGTAGATGGAAGAGAAGAAGCCATAGCACTAGAAGAACCAGAAAAATAGCTTGAAGGAAAAGTGAATGATTAACAGTATTCAATTACTCAGAAAAATCATATGAAATAAAGACAGGAAGTCTCTTTTGAACTTGGCAATTTCACTTGGTGATTTCAGTAATTCAGTTCATCGCAGTGATGGCGACAGAAGCCAGATTGTGTAGTTGGTTGAAGAGTGAATGGAAGAAGAGGGGTAGGGAAGCAGTGATTTGGAGATTATTGGCAAGTTATAGAGCAGGGTCAAGAAAAGAGTATATTTTAATGGAGAGATGTTTATCGATTTAGAAGAAGACTCAGGGGAAAGAGGACATTGAAGACCCTGAGGAGAGCAGTGATAATTGAGACAGCAGAGTGCCTTCTATATACTGACATGCTTTAAATCATAACTTCCAGTCTAAATTGGGGAACAACTAAAAGTGAAGTTAATTTATAGCAAGATCTATCTGGGTGGGGATAATGTATTTTGTTTTTAGGACCAAAACAAAATAATTGCAAACTTATGAACCACTTACAGTTCTATTTTTCCCTCCATAAACTATTCAAGTTAACAGGGGAAAAATAAAGTTTCTAAATAAAGTCTTCCCCTAGGATAGCATTTTTGACTTGCCAAGCCAAACGAACCAAATCTTTTGTTTCTCTAGCAATCTTGCTTCCCAAGAAAAATACACCTGCAAATATCAGGGGCCAGGTTTTCTCCATCCATGGCCGATTTTTTTTTTTTTTTTTGTCCCTAAAGCAACGTTAGAGGGCACTTCTGCATTGTACTATGTTTCCTTCAGTCTAAAAGGTTAAGCAAGTGTAAGTTAAAGCAATCAAATCACTCTATTTTTTTTTTTGAAGATGAAGTAATTGCCCCTTATTTGTTCTTGCAGATGCTCAAGCTATGCAGTGATTCCTTCAAACTATTCTAGGGTATATACAGTTTGAAGACTCTTGACAGTTCTGGCACAAGGGCATGCAAGTTACCATATGTTACTGCTTGTGATAATAGCTATTGTCTGTACCATCTAATTATCTTGTCTGGCATTCCACAGTCAGTCATTTTTCCATGGTTTGATGAGAAGAAAACTCTTCATATTTTATGTGCATCAGGAGACACTGTTTCCCTAAGTGTAAAATCCCGACTCTTTATGTGAAGTTCTGGCATGTAGCAGGCTTTTACAAAATTGCAAACTATGGAAACCTTACTCACTGTAATTCATTTGCAAGATTTTGGTGTTTAAGCAAGACTAGAAGGAATAATTCTTGAGATTGTTCCGATGTCTAGAATTTCTTACACACCCAGATGTGGTTAGTTGGTGTTTAGTTTATCTACTTTATTGAAGGGAAATAAGGGAGTTAACAATTGTTGAATGCTCACTTATGCTAGGTCCCAAGAGAAGTACATTGTATGTCTTTTCTTCATACAACAGTCCTGAGCGATAAGTATAAATAATCCCCATATGAACATCTAGAAACTGAGATAAAGAAGTTATTCTAGATATTTCAGCTAGTGACAGTAGAGTGGAGAGCTGATTTCATATCTGTCTGATTTTCCCTAATACCCTCCTCTGGCATCATTTTAAAGGTATTTCTTCATATGTATATCCACAAGATACCAATATAGTATATATATTGCATATATATTAAAGTAGAGAGTTGTAGGAAGAAAGTACCATCCATGGATCCTTTTACTTACTTCATGGAGCTCATCTTTCGCTCTTTTTCAGACCATCTACAGCTCCAATATGGAATATCCCCTCACTGATTCTAGCCTAAAAGATACACATCTGAAATGCCCTTTCTACTCTCCCTCTTGAAATCCTTTCTTCTGAACACAGTTTATGTCTCCACATTTTCCATGAAGACCAGTGTGAGAACACTAGCATTCAATGGATTTTTCTTTTACTGCTTTCTTGCTTCACTTCCAGACACTTTAGTATTTAAATGTATACAGCTGTATATTTTTACCTATCTTCTTCTTGTGCATTTTCCTCATCTTCTCTTTTGCAACTTTTTTTTTCTTTAATATTGCCCAGTAATTGATATAAATCGGGGCCTATAGGAAGGAAGGAAGTGCTCGATAATTATTTAGGATGAGTAGAAATACATTAAATTTTGTTGAAGATGGGGGAAGGGACACAGATAAACTGGGCAAGAAAAATTTTAGATTTGTGAATTGTGAAGCCAAGGCAAGTCCCCATGAGCATGCTGCTTAATATGGACACAGAAATGCTGAGACCCCACTTATCTAGACCACAGAAAACATTCCAGTCTTAGCTGCCCCCTCAGCTCCCATGAGAGCCCCATTAAGGATGAGATGCCAATATCTGAGAGCAATTCTTATGAGAAGTAAACAACCCAGAGGAGAGTTTGTTGGACAGTTTTCTTGGGCATTCATCACCCATTTCACCCTATTCCATATTGTTCACTCCATCACAGGGACCAGAGTCTTTGGAAATATATTTTCCAAGCATCTCTCATCTGTAAGCATGTGCTGCCATTTGGTGTTGACAAATCTTTGAGCAAGGTTTGAGGGCAACTGTGACTCCAGCAGTGGCTTCTTGCAATCTCCTGAACTTTGAGTACCATTAAGTCCCCTTTCTGTGTGAAATATCTAGAATGATTTGTTTTCTTGATTTATACAGAGAAAGACTTGAGGTAGTACCAGAATCCCAACTCCACCCCCAGTAAGAAAGGTCAGAGAACAAGAAGCAGTTATAACTGAAAACACCCAGCTTTCCTAGTAAGCCAAGCCCTTTCCCCTTCCCTTCTCTGTGTTCAATCTTTTATTCTGTCATACAAGGGCTGCAAACTGATAGTACTGAAACTATCCCCTTGCTCTCCCTTTATCGCCTCCTGTCACTAAAAATGCTGCTGACATGTGCTCTTTATTACTCTCTAGGTATACCAGAAGAGCCACCAGGTGGGGTCTGGGCTTCCTTAAGTTCTGAATTTGAGGTACGTTCTGACATTCTTGAGTGACACTAGAGTCTGACCCTGTATGACCATCTACATCATTCACAGAAAGTCAGAAGGGCTTGACCTGACACTGGGAACAACCAACACCCACCCTCAAGGTGGGTTAGCTATAATTATTCTAGAGCTTGGGCTAATTATGGCCGTAATTCCTGGGGATATCATAGGGAACAACTACTCCTATTAATACCCCCTTTTCTGAGACAAATCACCTATATCCTGAAGATGGAGCCACACGGGACATCGTTAAGTGATGACATAAAAACTGAAACTTACCAAAAGGATCTAAATCCCAAAAGAACCCCATATGCTTCAACTCAATCCTTTTCTCCCTACCCTTTAGAATTGCCACTTAAACCCTAGGGAAAACACAGCATTACTTTTCTTCTTGCAGCCACTTTTAGATCTTGGGGGATCAGGAGGAATAACTTCAACCTAGTTTTCCAAAATTCCTGTGAAGGGAAAGTATAGATTCTTCCTTTGGAAAAAATCAGGAATGTTAATTGATAGAATGCTGGAACAAAAGTCAGAAGTGGTATAATCATCTGCAGCTCTGCAACTAGAAATCCTCCCTGTTGATTGGGATAGGGTTATCTCGTACCTGCCACATAGAATTGGCATTAAAATTTGAATGACTCAATCTGAGAGATGGAGAAAAGTTAAAGGGGAAAGGAGGCCACATTGTACTCTGATCTTTCTGGAGGCAAAAACTATAAAAATAACATACACTGTTGGATTAGAACTACACCAATTCTGTTGTGGTAGTCCATGTTCTACATTATTTGAAATGATAGTTGTTAGTTGTTATTGGATGAAAAATTACTTGGTTAGAATCCAAAGTTATTGAACAGCAGCAACTACTTCCACAGGAGGCCCCAGTACTTCGTCATGTAAGATATATTCTATATTATTGAATATTGACCATAAATGCCTATGCTAATGAACTGTACCAGATCACAAATGTTTTATTAAACATCACATTTCTTTTTCATGGAATATCTTGCATAAGGGGAGGCAAGAATGAAGGGCTAAGGGCTTGTAATACGTATGACATACTGTCAGAAATGCTATTCCAGATAAAAGGACAGGTGCTTCTCTCCTATAAAACCTATTCAAACCCTGGAAACCAACTCTGTCTTGCCAGTAGGGGTAGCTGCTGAGCTGCCAAACATGACATTCTGATACCGAAGGGCTTTCAGCCTTGATGGGAACTTCTTGACCTGGTCCTAATGTTCCTGTTTTTTTCTGGCCACAGCCCCTAAAATGTTATATCTTCCAGCTATGCAGAACTATTCTTCATTGCTTCACCACACCCAATTTGCCTTTTGTTCTTGCTGTTCTCTCTCTGCCGAGAATGTTTTCTCCTTCCTGTTCTTCTAAGTTCATATCAGATATGACTGTCTCTGACCAAACTTCTCAGAACCCCTAGATGGAACAAATCCTCCCCTACACAGTGTGTCATACGGATCGAGCTGTATCTTTTTAGTGTATCTAGCTAGCTAGCTATCATCAATCTATAGCTCACATTGCACTGAAATTGTTTATTTACCTGTATATTTCTATACCTACCTGGAATGTGAAGTTTCTGAGGGCAAATTCATGTGGGCTTCACCTTTGTATCCCCAGAATCTTGCATCGTTCCTGCTGTATAGACACTTCCCTGAACAGTGAAGAAGATCCCATTAAGAAATCATATTGGAATTCTTTAAGAGAGCCCATGTTCCAAAAGACACCATGAAGGGTTGAAAGAATTTGTAAGTCTGTCTGTTATTCCGAGGACTAAGAAATGCACCCCTTGCTGGGCTCGAATATTGGAATATTGAATATTGAATATTGGGAAGTGTGAGATGTGATTCCTGTTAGAATCGGTTTCCTCACTGTGAGTGGTTGCATTATTCCCAGGATAAGCCTGGCATGGGTGACTGAACAGCTAACCTTATTAGGAGTCATACCGGGGGGGTGTCTAGGACACGCCCTGGACAAAGCGCATGTGTGACCTGAACCATGAGTGTTGTCATCCCAGCAGGGCGGGGCCTGGACCTGGGTTCAAAGTCATGCTCCAAACAACAGAGCTGATTTCACTTGCAGGCTAATTATAGTGCTGTTTCAGTAATTACTCCCCGCGGACTTCTTTCACTACCTGGTAGTTTTAGGAGATGAGAAAGAGGGCGAGTGGGGACAAGGGAGTTTTCAAGAGTCAGAATTCTTATAAAAAGAAAGAATTTCCACATCGAAACCTAGATTTGTAGATCTGTTCCGTGCCAAATGTGAAAAGGCATGAAACAGCTAGGCATAAGCTATTCCCCAAAGGCATGTCTTTTACTAGAAAGTACTTTGTAAATGTTAATAGGTACTAGATTAACTGGAAGCAGATTTGCTCTCGGCCCAGAGACATAAAATAATCATCACTTTGTCTGATTCTAGATGGGTTTAATATTGATTTGCCTTATAAGAATTTCAAATCCCCACTACTCTAAGAGGGTAATCCAAACCCTCTTGCACATGAAACTTCCTTTGACGTTCTGCATCAAGGAGATGAAAATGTGCAAGAAAAACCAAGCCAAACATCGCATCTGCTCTCTTTCCACAGTTCTGCCCTGAACATTTGAGGGTGGTGTGATAGATTCGATTATGTACTCCAATTTAGACACACTCTTAATCGTAACCCACATCACTGTGGGGTGAACCATTGTAAATAGGATCTCCTGAAAATGTTATTTTATTAAAGTATGGCCCAGTTGAATGAGAGCGTGACGGTGTGCCTTAACCTAGATTACTAGAGGCCTTTAGAAGCAGAAGACATTCAGCCAGAGAAAGCCATGGGGAGAGCTGTAAGTAGGAGATCAGCAACAACCCTGACAAGACAGGAGAGGATGTCGCCGTGTGATGCATGCAGGTATGCAAGCCAGGGAGCCCCAAGGAGCACCAGCAGCCAGTACAGAATGTTAAGACTTTGGAAAAAAAGCCTCGTCTTGCTGATACCTCAATTTTAGACTTCCCCTAGCCATAAAACAATGAGCCAAAAAAGTCTGTTGTTTAACTCAACCCTTTGTGTGGTTATCATAGCATCCTGGTAAACCAAGACAGGCAGATTCTGCTTCAGATGGTTCTCAAGAGTGTGGCTCAAGTTAATTCCACGCACAAAGGGAAGAGTTTACATTAATAATAGTCCTAAGATACCCTAGGAGAAAAAGCAGGTATGGTGTGTATCACGGGGCTCAACTCTGCTCCATGGAACTAAGAAGCACACTTTAGCATTATGTTGCATGTCATAAAAATATAAAGCTTAGCATTTTAGATTGAAAAGTTTTAGAGGC
Source organism: Tamandua tetradactyla (assembly GCF_023851605.1). Taxonomy (NCBI): domain Eukaryota; kingdom Metazoa; phylum Chordata; class Mammalia; order Pilosa; family Myrmecophagidae; genus Tamandua; species Tamandua tetradactyla. The sequence goes on along the minus strand of NC_135333.1, from coordinate 92,245,677 downwards.
TTTCTTCTCCCTACCTGAGTTAAGGATTGGCAGTGCTCAGCCTAGAAACTGAGTCTCTTGACTTCCATGGCCACACTTCTTCTCTATCACAAACTCTCCAATATAGACCATTCTAACTTCTGAACCGTTTGCATATATAATATGAATTTAAAGTATATAACAAGTCTCTTCGTGAATTCATGAATTCAGCAGATGTTAACTGAGTGCCAACTACGTGCCAGAACTATATTATTGCTGCTTGGGATATTTCAGGGAACAAAATAGACAAAAATTCCTACACTTATAAGGTCTATGAATTCTAGAAGCATAATGAAGATATATACTGATTCCCATGTGAAAAAATTAAAAATGGAGTCTCAAAAAAGTTGACTTGGGACACAAGGTGATTAATGACAGATTTGGCACTATGATTAGATAGGCTTTTTGTCATAGATCTTCTCTAGAAGAGACCCAAATACATGGCTCCATCTCAAAATGTATTCAGAGCCTAAGGAGGTGGAAAATTACTTCGTGCAGTCCTTCTTAGGCAAATCAGGCAGAAATAGTCTAAAGATGGAAGCTCTGTGAAGAAAAGCCAGAAGATTTTTAATGAAAGAATGCAGATTTATTAGCTTACTTCTGAGCCTGCATGTTGTCTTGCTTTCTTCGTGATCCTGACATGTCTATTATTTCATGTTCTTATGAAATAAAATACAATCATTTTGTTGTTGTTTTCAGGAGGGAAAGCTCTCCACACTCCCCTGACTTCTCCCCATATTTCCCAGGTCAGGACATGGATTTGCTATGGATAGAGGTGGGAGATAAACAGCCTCAGACAAGTATTATGCTGATAAAAATTGAGTGAAACGTCTGCCCCACCCACCTCCCCCAGTCAGTCACTCACACATTCAGCGTTTCATAGCTCTGGGCAAATGTCTGTAAACGATGGGAGTGCTCAGCCCCAGAGATAAAGGACGTCTGTTCTGTTACTGTTTATTGTTGAGTCCGAAATATTCAAAAGTTGTAACCATCTGACTCATGCAGTTAACCAACCCACACAATGTGAGGAGGTATAAAAGAAGGAAACATTCTGATTCCATTTGTACAATAAAAGTAAAATAGAAAACCTCCAAATTGGTGATGAATCACCGAAAAAAAAAAAAATAGGAGCTTTCCTTTTTAGTGCACTACCTTTGAAATTCACAAAGAAAGAACATTTCCTCTATGCTCTCGGATACCCCCAGTCAAAATAAAGCACTGAGTTGGGAGAAATTGGAGTAATTGAAATATGCAATTCTATTGAATGTCTGTAATAATCAACTTATTTATGTTATATTTCAGTGTTAAATTCAGGGGTGAGTGAGTCTGGTCTCTAAATGAATGAAAAATATATCAGCCCACCGGCATGAGTAAGCTTCTTGATGACAGGAAATCCCTGGCACATGTAGATGCTCATTGTAAAGCTTGCTGAATTGGAGTAAACTAAGAACTCATGAGAAAATGAAACCGAGATCTGTTTTTATAAATCAGAAAGGTGGGGAGGAGTCGGGTAGCAAAGGGAGATATAAGTTCTACCAAATTTCCTGTGCCTTTATGATAATAAAGTCTACACTATAATGTCTTCCACTACCCACAATTGCTTACAATCATCTCAATAATGCAAGTGTTAAATGACAAGACCATGCTGAGGTAGCCCCAGGAGAACACTTGAGAACATCCAGTTATATCATGGTTCTGACAGAAGTTCACTTTTAAACTTTCAAGTGACAGACTTGAACTATCACATTCCATTCTCCTTGTGTGCCTCAGAATTGCCACAAAACTGACTTTGAAACCTGCAGTCTCAATCTGTTCTACCATTCTACCCACTGTAACACTTAATTTTAAGGTCATAAATTAATAATTCATAGGCTTGTTATGGGTTCATTTATTCAGTACCTCTTTATTGAGCATGTGCTAAGTGTGGAGCAGTTTTGTAGGTACTACAAAAGAAAATTAAAAATAAGGAAATGAATAATTTTTATTCTGAACCTAGTTGTCCCTGCTGAGTTAGACTGGTGAACTTCCCAAGGAGAGGTTATCTAGTGGTACATTCAAAAGCTTTCGATGTCACTGTGTCATCATTGTGGTACCATCTATTCTCCTAGCTTCATCATTTTTCTTTCTCAGATGAACATGATGGTTAAAAGCAAAAATTCTGGAGCCCAACTACCCAAGTTCAAATCCCAGCTCTGGCTCTTATTAGCTCTATGACGTGGGGAAAGTTATTTAACCTTTCTATATGCAATTTCCTCATGAGTAAAATAGGGGCAATAACACTGCCTATGTCATGAGACAGTTTTAAGGATTACATGAGTAAACATACATTAAGTGCTTAGAATAGTTTTGAGTAAATAGTAAGCACTATGTAAGCACTCACCATTGGTATTAACATGCTGAGTCACTAGACAATGTACAAAGGTGGAAGAAGGGGACCAGAATACACAATACTATCAATAAAGAAACTTAAAAGCCTTCCCAGCAGCAATTGAATGGACAAGAAATTGACAACTGTGGACACATTTAATCTTATCATTGGAAACTTTAGTTAGGATGTTTTGTGGCAAAATACGCTGTTCTTTACCAAGGAAAGGGAGAAAAGTATTTGTATTGTATTAGATAGCAGGCTTTTGCTGAACGTGGATATACAGTTCAGCACTTGAGGCAGATGGTTAAAGCCACATGCTTGTGGATTTTCCCACTTTTTCCACACTCACATATTCACAACCACTTTTGGTGCCCGTGGTTTAACCTCTGTTTCTCTAACTTCTATTTATGAGTCAAGCGGTTCCATGTCATCAGTTTGATGGGAAAAGTGTGAACAGGGGATAAGGATGTGGAAGCAGTTTCCACACTGGTAAGGACCATAATGTGCCAACACTAAAAGGGAAAAAAATTCAAAGCATCCAGGCTTTGAAGGATTGTGTTTGGTTAACTTTGAAAGCTTGGGTGCAATCAAAGTAGCTATCTGAATAAAGAGGCATTATTTATTTGAGTATAAATGAAGCTTTCAGTGTTGGAAGAGGCTGTGGTAATGGTGGCAGCCAAATAGGGTGGGCCTGGAGTCAGAGACAAGCAATCAGATTCTTATTGATCTCTCTTCCTTTTTTTTCCAAAAAGGCATAGGTCAAAGTTCACCAATGATGGCAGCATACTGTCTGGCCATGACAAAGCTCAGAAATAAACTCTGTAAGGACACGGTGAACCCCACAAAGCTGTTTGTTTCAGCTGGCATGCTTATTGCAAACAACAATCTGGGGATGAAAGTGACTGGAGAAAAATCTGATTCCTTATTCTTTGCTCCTGCTCGACTCCAGCAAACTCAAGTTTCAGAATTCCATAGAATCACATCTGGCCAGAACTCCAAAAGCCCTCAGAGTTTTTAGAGACAGAGAAGCAAAGGTTGGAGAAGTTATGTGACTAATGGCAGCCAGCTAGTAGGAAAGCTGGGACTGGAATCCATTTTTTCTGGCTCCTTTTTTGCCTTTTGCTCCTTGTACTCTTCCATCTACACTTTGATGAGTTCTAGTGGGCATCTGCTGGGGACTTAGAAGAATAGAATATTTTATTCTTAATTGTCTCTACAGATGATTGGCAGCTATCCCAGAGTCAAAGACACAGTCCTTCTGGGAGGATGTGTGTAGGTCCTTCCTCTTTGACCCTATGATTGCAGTTATCGCTGGAGACTATTAGCCTAGCTTCCTTGCTGAGGAAGACGAAGAGCAAGGCGACATTGAGAGAAGGGCTAATGGATGAGAAACCTCCACTGAGAAAAATTTTCTTAAACTCTGTCTCAATATTCTGAATATTTAACCAAAATGATCCGTGAACCTTACAAAAGGTTCAGTCTTCCTTTGCTGGAGTTAAAAATGATTTTCCCCTAATTTCCCTCATTTTATCAACTCCCTAACCTAGCTGATTTTCTCCTTATGCTGAATCAGTCCAATTTTTCTTTCCATTTCTGTTTGCAAACCATGGTTTCTAGATTTCCGATCATTTTAAATAGTTTCCGTTGTAACCTCTCCAATGTATCCACATCCTTCTTGAATTGTGTCATTGCTAACCAGACACAAAATTCCGTTTGATGAGTTCCCAGTAAGAAAATGGGAAGAGTAAGAATACAGTAGCGTTAATGTACATTACGCAGCATATAAATAAAAATAAAATATTCTTTATAATTCCCTGCTTATAAGACGAGGCTGTATTGGGCTTTTGGTTGAAAATTAATACCAAACTGACTCTACAGTTTCCCTCCTCAGAGTTCAAAGACCTTTAATTCATTTATTCAATCGTCTATTCATTAATGTCTTACTTCCAAAAATAATTTGAGGGAACTTCATACTAGAAGTAATATTGGAAAAAGGGATCTGAAATTCAATAAGTGAATGAGATGATTATTTCCAAATTTTAGATAATAAAATAATTAAGCATGAAACAAACCTCTGAATTTCCCAGAAGCAGGCAAAATAAAGAAATTGTTCTAAGTAATTTTAAAGATTACTTTGCTCCAGAGGAACAAACAAGTTGACAGTTTCTCTGCAAATAGCTCCTTGCTTGAACTTCTCAGCCAAGAAATTCATTTCTTCAAAGACTATGAGCTTCTTGAGGGTAGGCACCATTTCTTATAATGCAGTTTTTGCTCTAATTATGCCTATTATATGAATGACTATTACCCTACGTAATTTCCCAGATATCCTTTTTCAGGTTCACAAATTGCCCAGCATAGCCACTAATTATATTAATGATTTTAGGCTGTCTTTTTTTTGCAAGAGATTTTAATTTTAACTACATTTCCATGACACCAGAAAAAAGAAGATCCAGGGATTATCAAACTATACAGCCCATGGGCCAACCTGGAAGCATAAACCCTTACAACCAGGAATTTTTTTTACATTTTTAAAGAGTTGTAAAGCAAGGAAACAAACAAGAAATGGACAACAACAAAAAACCCAAAGAAGAATAACAGAGACCATGATTGGTATGTTAGGGTTCTCTAGAGAACCTACAGGAGAGATCTCTAAATATGAGATTTATAAAGATGTCTCATGCAAACGTAGCAATGGAAGGGTCCAACATCCTTAGGGCAGGCTGTGAAGCTGGCAGTTCCAATGAAGGATCTGGACGAACTCCACAGGAGAAGCTCGCTAGCTGAAGAAGCAGTGAAAGAGTGTCCCTTATTCCTTAAAAGCCTTCGGATGATTGCATTATCTCATTGTGGGAGACACACCTTAGTTGATCATGGATGTAATCAGCCACAGCCTGCAATCAACTGACTGATGATTTAATACACCAGCCTTCTAGTTTATCAACTAGCCACAGAATATCCTTGCAGCAATGGTCAGGCCAATGCTTGCCTGACTAGACAAGTGGTCACAATCACTTGACCAAATTGACAGCAGAACGTGACCATCGCGTATGGCTATGTGGACCCTTGTACTAGTTATAAGAGGGCTCAGCTATCATGGTTTTGTTGTTTTGTTTTATTTTTTAACTTTTTTTTATTGTATACTATAACATATATACAAAGTAAAGAAATAAAAAAGCAATCGTTTTTAAAGCACTCTTCAACAAGTAGTTACAGCACAGATCCCAGAGTTTGTCATGGGCTATCATATGATCCTCTCAAATTTTTCCTTCTAGCTGCTCTGGAATATAGGAGGCTAGAGGGCTTAAATATTTTTTTTATCATCAAACTGACATTTTTTTGGTTCTTTTTTGTGAGAAATAGCCTATATACAAAAAAGCTATTAATTTCAAAGCACAGCACCACAATTAGTTGTAGAACATATTTCAGAGTTTGACATGGGTTATGATTCTACAATTTTAGGTTTTACTTCTAGCTGCTCTAAAATACTGGACACTGAAAGAGACATCAATTTAATGATTCAGCAGTCATAGTCATTTGTTAAATCCTATCTTCTCTGTATAACTCCGCCATCACCTTTGATCTTTCCATCCCTCTCTTTAGGGGTTTTTGGGCTATGGCCATTCTAACTTTTTCACTTTGGAAGGGTCTGTCACTAATATAAGGTAGGGAGATGGAACCATCTGATGTTCTGGAGAGGTTGGGCTAGGTTTCAAGACTTATCTGGACCAATGATTTTAGACTTTTAAAGTTGATTGTCAGGCATTGTTGGATCATGACATAGGCTTTGATTATATTTGAGTATTTTCATGTTTTGTTTTGTAGAGGGAGAGACAAGGTTCATGCAAGTGGCTTTTTTCTGTGCTGGCTTCTCATTGTCCTCTTGGCTTTCCAAGCCACTCTAGTACCAAACAAAAGTTACTTACTGGTGCCTCACTTAAAGGTACATTTGAGAGGAAAATTTGGAAAGATCTATTTGAATGCACATATGTCAAAATTTAAATTTATTGCTTTCTAAATAACCAAGCAACCTATAGAGCAAACAGCTCTGATTCTTACTTCATCTTTAATTCCATCATAATTTTAGGAACTTCATACTTTCTGATTTATTTATTTTTACATTGTGTGGAATTTTTATGTCTTATTACTTTTACAGTATAAATACTTATTAAATATTATAAGCTTCTAATACATGAAGTATTACATACAATAAATTGACATTCAAGTGATTTTAATTTTTGATATCTATTTTATGTTTTCATCTGATATTTTTCCCTTTGCCTTCCCATACTTGTATTTGAACAGGTCACAGGGTTTGTTTTTCTTGTTTCTGGTGGGACATTCTGGTTCTGTTCCTAAAAGTCCAGGCCCAAAGATATTAGATATGAGAGGATAAAGGCCTAACTGTTGAAGATCTGATGCCTTCCTCTCTACCCATGAGGGAGAACAAAGGGTGAAGGAAGGGTCTTGAGGAAAATCTCTGCCTTCTCACCTCCAGGGTGCCTGATGAGTAATCAACACTTAAATGTGGTGATTCGCTTCTCTCTTGCTGCTTTCAAGACTCTTTCTTTCTGTTCAAATTTTGACAGTATGGTTAGTATGTGTCTTGAAGAGGATCTATTTGGATTTATTCTATTTGGAGTTTGTTAGGTTTCTTTGATTTGTATATTTATGTCTTTTATAAGAGTTGTAAAGTTTTCTCCAATTACCTACTCAAATAACCTTCCTAACTCTTTTCTCTTCTCCTTGGATACCAATGATTTTCATATTTGCATGCTTTATGTTGTCAATCATTTCCCTGAGACCCAATTCAAAATTTTCCATTTTCTTCACCATTTTTTCTTTGGTGTCTTCAAATTCCATTGCTTGTCCTCTAGTTTGCTTACTCTTTCTTCCACCTCTTCAAATCTTCTGCTGTGTGCCTCTAGCGTATTATTAATTTGACCTATAGTATCTTTCATTTCATAAGATCTCCTTTCTCTGTTTACTCTTTGAAATCCTTTTTTATGTGCTTCTCCTGCCTTCTTGATATTATTTTTTCTCTTTAGGCAACTCATTGAAGTTATTCAGGAGATTTGTATGAACATCTTTGATTAGTTATTCCAAATTCTGTGTCTCCTCTGGCTTTTCAGTTTGGTGATTTGGGTTGACCATATCCTCTTGCTTCTTCATGTGCTTTGTGATATATTTTTTTTTTTTTGGCATTTAATTATCCTGATAAGGTTATTTTGAAAGTTGATTTCCCTTACTCATCTAAGATTTAATTGTTGCTTGGGTTTGCATTGAATACTCAGTTTGCACTCAGTTGGCACTCAGTTTGTCAGTTATTCCAAACCAAACCAGTGCCAGGACCATACACAGAAGGTGAAACCCTTCTTGGAAGTCTGTTAAGGCTGGTTAGGGAAGCAGTTTTTCAGACTGCACTTTGCCTGTCTTCCAAGTCAGTGCTGTTCTTGGGCCACCTCTTCCCCACAACCTTGCCTCTCCCTGACTGCCAAATCCTGCTGAGCTGGTACCCAACCAAGCAACAATCCAGTCAAGACCACAATTCTCCATGTGTTAGGAAGCTGTGACTCTGGGTATAGGGAGTGGGCACTGTGAGCCTTGGCTGAGACCGCACTTGTGGGTGCAGTGTGTCTTGTGATTCCCAGGCAAGATCTTGGGCTGGTGGACTGAGGGGTTAAACTTCCCCAGTCAGCAGCTGGTCCAGGAGTGCTCTGCTTTTTGCTGGGGGGGGGGGGTGGGGGGTGGGGGGCAGCAAAGACCTGGGTTTGTTTTAAGGCACTGTTTGACACTTGGGTTGTCCATATTTCTTAGCCAAAACAGGGTGGGGTTCCCATGCAGGGGATGTAGGCCAACTCCAGTCAGCCTAGGACAGAGTCTGCTGATGGTCTGAAAAGCACTGTAATATTCTCCTGCACTTTCTGGCCTGCCCAGCAGATGGCGGTGTTAAGTGAATTTCTGGTCCTCAGAAGCTGTCTGCCTCTAGACCCCAGGCAATGTTTGACCTGGCTTGTATGCTTTCACTTCCTTGGCCAACATCTGGCTCAATGTGGGGCTGTGTCCCCTGCTTTACTTGTGGTAGGGAATTCCTGCAGCTGCTTCATTCTGCAGCTGTCACCCAGGCAAGGATCAGGCCATCCGCTCCTGTTTCCCTCGAGTGGAGGATGGGCAGCAGGACCCAGGGCTAGAAGCAAAGTCTCTGCCCACGTTTTCTCAGATTCTTTGTCCTTCACTGACCTGGGCCTTGAAATGTCCTCTCCTGTCCCCTTGATCGTGAAACAGTTGATTTGGTTATTTCCTGCCTGACTGCTAGGCTGCTGCTTCTGTGCTCTTCCAGTGTGGTGGGACTGAGTGAGGGGGAGGGGAGAGGGCTAGTCAGTCTGGGACGAAAGTTTCCTGCCAGATATTTTTCTCTTTCTTTGATTCAGCCTATGTGGGATCCTTCTCCAGTGTATACCTTCCTCCAGAGTTGTGGGTAAGTGACAGTTGTCCTTTTTTCCACTGAATCTCTGGGGAGAGGTTTCAGTAGCTCTTGTGCCACCATGTTGATGACATCACTCCCCTTATCCTTTGGTTTTTATATGTTATATCTTATTTTTGTCTTTTTACCCTTTAGCTACATTTACTGATAATCTTCATTTCAATACTTCCCTCCAAGCCTCTCTCTCCTGTCTTTTCCTTTCTGCCTTCAGAACTCCGTTTAGTATTCTCTATAGGAAAGATCTTTTGTTGATGATCTCTCTCAGTTTCTGTTTATCTGTGAATATTTAAAACTCGCCCTCATTTTTGAAGAACAATTTTGCTGGATAAAGAATTCTTGGCTGGCAGTTTTATTCTTTGATTATCTGAAATATATCATGCCACTGCCTTCTCATCTCCATGGGTTCTGATGAGAAATCTGCATGTGGCCTTATCACATTTTCCTTGTATGTGATTAGTTGTTTTTCTCTTGCTGCATTCAGGATTCTCTTTTTATCCTTGGCATTTCACAATCTGATTAGCATGTGTCTCAGAGTAGGTCTATTAAGATTAATTCTGTTAAAGTAGACTGCTCCTTGGACATGTACATTCATGTCTTTCATAAGAACTGGGAAAATTGGGGCCATTATTTCCTTAAATATTTTTTCTGCCCCTTTCCTTTCTCTTCTCATTCTTGGATACCCATGACATGTATGTTTATGCACTTTGTGCTGTCATTCAAGTCCCTGAGACACTGCTCAATTGTTTTCTATGCTTTTCTCTGTCCTTCTGTCTGTAATATTTTGGTTGTGCTGTATTCTTGTTCATTGATTTCTTTCTTCTTCCTGATCAACTTGAAGATTTGTTTGAATGTGTTTGATTAGTTGTTACAAATTCTGCGTCTTCTCCTAAGTTTTAATTTGTTCCTTTTACTGGGCCATATCTTTCTTTTTCTTAGTTTGGCTTGTAAGTTTTGCTGATATCTAGGCATCTGATTATTTTGATGAGTTTACTCTGAATGTCAGTTTGTCCCCCTTGCCTAGGTTTTTATTGTTGATTGGCCTTGTGGCAATGCTCTTCTTTGACACTTGGTTCAACTTATTTTAGACCTTAGAGTTGCCTGTGTTTAAATGATTAGATTTTTTTTTGGCTCTTCATCTGGTTCTTGCCCTGGGTATGTGGATCAATTTTTAAGATTGTACTATTTGTGCAATTGTTTCACTCCCAGGAGTCAGCTTCCTTTCCCCTATTCCTTCTTCAGGAAACTTGATATGCTCTTTTATTTTTGTTTTGCCTCTCTCTCTCTTTTTTTTTTTTTTCACTCATTTTGTTCCCTCTAGCTGCTTTTGCTGGGAGGCAAATTCTGGGATGAGGTTCACCCTGGGAGAAGACTTTCCCAAGTCAGTATTTCCCAGCCAAAACAGGACCCAAGACCCATGAATGGGATACAAACCAACTCCAAAGAGTCCTGGGTAGATGTCAATGAAGATGCTAAAACCTTTTTTGGTGTGTCCCTGATGATGTGCTTTTCTGGCCTGCCCAGCAGATGGCGCCATTCAGCAAAATCTTCCCCAAAGCCCCAGGGAGCCAGTGTGTCTTTAATTCTCAATTACCTCTGCTCCTGTCAGGGGTGTGGTTGAAACAATGGCTACAGCTATTCCTATCTAAGGTAGGCTGGAACAGCAGCTTAAAGCCAGGACCCAGCAATCTGAATTTGCTAATCAAAAGCTGTGGTCACTGCCTGGCTGTGGACTCCCCCCTTGTTTGGGGACGAAGGCTTCCACATCCCTCTCCATCTGCAGCATCCAGCCAGAGACTGGACCCCAAGGAAGCCCACCTCAAGAGTGGGGGATGGGCCCTGGGAGCCACCCCAGAGTGAGCGACTCACAATTGTTTGCCACAATTTGCTTCCAGAGCCCTAGAACAGTTGTTTCAGACAGTTCCTGCTTTTCCCCTAGCTGTTTGGGAGCAAGAGTGAGTCCTTGACTCCTTGAGCTTTACTTCTCAGAATTTCTTTGATATTCAGTACCTCTCCTGTTTGAGATTTTCTCTCCTCATATATTTATATTACACTGAACCCTCTTGGTTCCTAGTTCCTTTTTGATTTGTCTTACAGGCTACTTTTTCATTATCTACCTAATTAAACAAATGTTTCTCAAGATTCTGCCTTCAGCATCCTTTTTTCCGTTGATTAACTTCTTTATGCATACAGCTTCAGCACCTCATTAAAAGAACAGGAATAGAAGTGATGCTGAACACTGTTCACTTTAAGAATAAATAATAGCTAGACACATGGCCTCACTGGAAAAGAAAAAGCCCATCTACCTTAAATAGAAATACATTTCCAACAAAATTTTACTTTTCATATCTAAGAATTCTTTTTTCAAAATGTGTAATATATTTTTCTTTTGATTGTATAATGATAATTATAATGATAACTCAATTAAAAGACTTTTTCTGTACGTTTATAATCTTATATTAAAGAACACTTTAAAAATAGATATATATATATATTACTTTGGCTGCAGAAATATGATTGGGTAAGCAATAAAATAACTTCAAACTTGAAAATATATTACATTAGAAAAAAATACTGTGGGGAAAGGGAAATAAAAATATAAGGTCAAGGAGAAAAAATAAATACTACTAAAGAACAGCCTGTTCATTAAAATAAGAAAATAGATGCTGATTTTTATCAACTTACTTTAAAATTTAGATTCCATTTGCTTAGTTTAAAACACATTTAAAACATCAATCTTACAAATTACCAGAAACTATACCTGTTAGAACTGTTTAAACTTCTGTTGAAAGTTTTTACATATTATCTCGAAAATAGGTCAGAAGGTACTTAAGAAGTACCTGAGAAAAATGGTTTGAGGATACTGCCCTACTCCACAAACCAGACTTTTTAATGGTATCCTTAGTCTTTTACTGCAACTAGTAGTTTTAGATCCATATTAGAAAGCTTGTTAAATTGAATTTTTAAATTTTCAATATAGATTGAAAACTAGTTTTTTTAAGCCAATAGAAATATATACATCACACAGTGCCTGCAACTAATTCTAGCACGTTTTGTTCCCCTTTTATGTGAATATCATATTAAAATTTCAGGATTAAAATTTATTAGAAAATAGGTATTTCCATCAAAGCACATCCCCTATAAACTGTATCTATATGATGATCCATAATTAGCAGGTGCTTGTCCATCAAAGACCATATCCTAGTTTCTGGTTTCTGTAGTCTCAACTAATACTGTTTCTCCATGAGGACTTTCTCCACTCCCTATAGAGTAGGTCAGAACTATAGCCCTCTGTACAGTGTGTGTACAGAAATCCATTATTAGAAAGATCATGTCACAGCGTAACAGTGTGTGTACTTACTGAACAAAGAGACCATGCCCTTTGTATTGTTAAGTTCCCACCATTGGGCACATATTTGTTGAATGAAGAAAGAAATAAAAGATAAAATATCTGTTTGGTCAATGGATAAAAGTTGAGTCAATCTTATCAAAAGGATTTGTCTGCTACCTCCATTTATCTACAGAAAACCAAACTTTGAAAGCCTTAAGATAATCAAGTATAACCTTGTCACGGTCAGGTTCATGTGTCAACTTGGCCAAGTGGTGGTACCTGTTTGTCTGGTTGAGCAAGTAAGTGTTGGCCTGTCTGTTGTGATGAGGACATTTCATAGAATTAAATCATGATCATGTCAGCTACATCCACAGCTGATTACATTTGTAATCAGCCAAAGGGAAGTGTCTTCTATAATGTGTAATGCTTAATCTGATCGCTGGAAGCCTTTTAAGGAGGATTCAGAAGAGACAGGCTCTTCCTGTTTTGACTGGTGAGCCTCTCCTGTGGAGTTCATCTAGACCCTCTATCAGAATCGTCAGCTTCACAGCCTGCCTTGTGGATTTTGGACTCTGCATTCCATGGTCATGTGAGACACTTTTCTAAATTTTATGTTTGCGCATGTTCCTTGTTGATTCTGTTTCTCTAGACAACCCTAACTAATGCAAACCTTTACCTATCACAATTGCCAAAAACTTAGCTGTAGCCTACATATTACCATTCTTTGAGGTTTTAATATAAGCAAATATAGAAAAAATAAATAACCTGCAGAATATATATTGCACAGTTTAGGGTTCAAATTTTAGAAATGTCATGATAATCTTGCTATGCTGTAATTTAAAAAAATGACATCACCCTTATGTAATACTTACTACATTGGTGTTGGCTATTGTATTGGTTTGTTAAGCTGCCAGAATGCAATATACCATAAGTGAAACAGCTTTTAAAAAGGGAATTTAATAAGTTACAAGTTTACAGTTCTAATGCCATGAAGTGTCCAAATTAAGGCACCAACAAGAGGTTACCTTCACTCAAGAAGGACTGATGCCATCTGAAACACCTTTGTCAGCTGGGAAGGCACGTGGCTGGCATCTGCTGGTCCCTCGCTTCTGGGCTCCTGTTGTTTTCAGCTTCTGTTTCCTGTGAAGTTTCCTCACTTGGTGTCTGTGGACCTTCATTTAGCTGCTTCAGGTTAAAACTCTAGGTGTCACCTCTTAGCTCAGCATCTGCTCAGGCCAGAGATTTCTTCTTTTTGGTTGGCTATTTCTGAGAATCCTTACATAGCACCTGAGCTATTTCTGTCTCAATCTCCAAACATCTACATCAGCTATCTCTGTTGTCTGTCTCCAAAATGTTTCCTCTTTTAATAAACTCCAGTGAAGTAATCCAGACCCACTAGTAATGGGTGGTGTCACATCTCCATCTAATCAATAGGTCACACCCACAATTGGGAATGCTGAATCTACCTGGAAATCACCTAATCAAAGGCTTCTGCCCTACAGTATTTAAGTTGGATTAAAAGAAATGACTGTCCCCATAAAATTAGATCAGGATTAAAACATGGCTTTTCTGGGGTACATATTATTCTCAAATTGACACTGCTACTTTGGGGGCAGTTTATATAAAAGTCATATCAAGCATAGAAAAATCTCTCCCAAAGAACTGATATTATAGGAGAACTTTGTGGGTGGATCTGTCTTTGAAAAACATCCTTTGGGACTATTAGCATGAATTAGTATAAAAAGGCTACAAAAATCAACATTTTTGTTTCCATTCATAATTTAAGAAGCAATTAAGAAGTCAAACTTGAAATTCACTGTCAAACAGCCAAGACCATTCTTGTAAGAAAGTGGGCATGTTCGTATCAGTGCTCAGAACCCAGACTCGGAGAAGCTCCATGACATTTAAGTCCCCAGGACAGAATCCAGCCTTTGGTTTAAAGCTGTGTTCTTCAGTAAACCCCACGCGTGAGTTGGAGGGGCTAAGATACCTTAACAAGCTTAGCATGATGAATTATGTACTTTTGTGAGATGAGAAGGGAGAATTGTTTTGTGATTATCAACATGGTTTTGAGACATGACTCCTCAGTTTACTGTAAGTCTGACCATGACAAATTTGTTATTCTGTCAGAGCAGCACATGACCCATTTATTTCATCTATAAAATGATGATTATGATAGTACCTATTTCAGGTTGGGCGTTTGGGGGACTGAACCTGCCTTTAGGTAAGTGCTTAAAAAAATATTATACACTGTTGTTATTAGTAACATTATAGAATTTTGATAAGGAGAGGGGAAATGCTGTAGTAGAGACAAGGAAAGAAAAATACAAGGAAAAAAACATTGTCTCTATTTTTCTTCAGGTAAAGTTCATCCTATAGCAAGCTCTCTGTTTGTATTTCTGTACCCAAGTTTGAATCCACACAATATCCCAAGAAACCCTCCCTCATTGTGATCAGGTCCAGAGCAGTGATAATACAGTTGATCAAAATCACTTCAACTGTGAGTTAAAAGCCACTTGGAAACCGAAATTGGAGGAAAAAGCATGAGAGGCAAAGACCCCCCTCCTGGATACAACAAAAAAAAGAGTGGCTGGTGAAGTAGGCTGTGTTTACCACACTCTGGAATTGTCACAACAGACAACTTTTCCTGACATGATCGTATCCAAAGAGAACTCAGACTAAGAGAGAAGGGTAATAAAGTAAAAAGAATAAGAGGTGAACAGAGTGAAGGGTCATGCCACTTTCCATGGAAAGCAATCCCAAAGGCAGGAATGGTCATTAGCACACTTCATTCTGTAAAGCTGTGTTTGTTTGCTCAGAGCTGGCTGCTTTGAACCCTCAGTCAAGTCTGGTTTAGAAACTCAAACCCGTAGTGAAACTTTCCATCTTGATACACATCCCATCATAAGACTGACATTTTCTGTTCTGTTTGCTATGAGCTGGTGTGTGGCTATAATCTGGTTTTCCCACCAGTCCTGACCCTTGCCAAATCAAGAAGCTGGCAGAGATGGGAAGAAAGGGGGAAAGAATATATGCGCTTGCTTTCACCAAGTGATCTCAGAAGTAACTTAGTTCTGGGTTCGTTTGTCCTTGTCTTACAAATCAGTTCCATTCTGTGGATTATTTACTTACCACTTCTAGTATGTCTCTAATAAATTAAAATCTACTGAAGTGGTAAAATATGCTGAAGATATAGTGAATGGTCTTCAGGCTGCACAGAAGGACCATTATTCTCAAAGGAAGTAGGAAAAGCAATCATAAAATTTTAAAAAATTAAGCAATAACTTGAACTTATTGCCCATCTGTATTCATTACAATGATCTACTTCATAGACATATAAATAGAATGGGAAAAGAACAGATTGCAGTGTGCTCCGGGCACGGCTCATAACTTCAGTCGACGAAATTCAATTAGAGTCTTTAATAAAGAAAACTCCCCAAACACCAATTGTCTGCATATTTCTCTATGCTGTCCTGAAGTTACTTATTTAATTTCCTCCCAGATCTTTCCCTTTTCTCTTTTCCGAATGTCTCTTTTATAGTGAGATGAGAAGGCACAATCGCTCAAGTCTGCTGTGGGGCATGGGGGCGCCGGCGGCATCCTCCTCCTAGGATTTGCCTCCATCTATCACTCCTTCCAGACACGCCCAGTTGAGCTGTGGCAGGACAGCGTTGTGCTGAAGGACGAGGGCCACCCAGATAAGACCGTAAAATTGCCGGGGACGTAGAACAGGTTGTGTGACACGCACGGTGATCAAAAGAGCTTAACCAAGATGGTTTAAAATCGTGTGTGGGCATTGGAGGGTTCTCAGGTTCAAAGAAATGGTTCTGTGTTTTGTTTAGTTTTGGCAAACCGCCCTTCTCTTCAATAACCTCAGAAAAACAAAGCCGACGTAGTGAGGCCATGCTCAATTTTGTTTCTCTGTTGAAGCAAAATATACCACCTTGAGGAGGTATTACAATGAGATCAGTCTGCTTTTTAGGGATATTCTGAATTGGACATGCTCATTTGAACATTTACTCCTTTGAAACGAAGCCACTTTAAATGATGCTGGGAATCGCACAAATTAACTGTTGTGAAAAAAAAAATGTTCTAGTTACATGTCTGGTCTTGTTTTTGGAAAGCTCAATGTTAAAATGTTAGGCATCACTTTTTTAAAAAAATCAAAATATAAAATGATTAGGTACAATGTAAAGCAGTATTGCATCTACAGCAAGATGGGAAGTCACCTTGGCAACCCGGGAACTGAAGGACAATGAAGAAGCAGCCAGGTCAGACTAACTCAGGCTCATCCAATACATACTTGCTTCCTTGTCTCCTCCTCCCTCCCTTTTGCCATCTTTTTCTTTTTCCTTCTCTTTTTCTTCCTTCTTCACCATCTCCTTTTTCTTGTTCTTTCTCTCCTTTTGCTTTCTTTGCCTCCTCCTTTGCTACTTCCCACTGCCCACTTTTCCCTTTCCCTTTTGCATGTAAGCAAATACATCCATCCATTGGAAACTACCTAATTTTGGTAGAGTGGATTTCGGGTGACCTTGCTTTTAAAAGATACTTTTTCTTTGCTTATGGACCAAAGGATAACACCACAGAACAAAATCCAATCGAGCATTTCTTCTAAAAGATTTTACCAAATCTTAAGAGAGAAAAAAAGGAAAAAGCAATTCTCTTTCTGCTCTATGAATACCTCACTTTTTTTGCAGGAAAATAAGTAGCAAAAATATGTTAGGCAATCGGAATTGCAAGAATATCATGTAGAACATCACCTAATTGCATAAACCACAATGCAGGCAGAAAAACACTCTAATTCAAATATGCTATTTATTAATCACTGAGGTTCAGAAAGGAACCCACTGTGTCCCAGAGATTATGCCCTTAGTTTACTTTGGGTGTGGGAGGTGGTGGGAAGATAATAAGAGAGGAAGTACAGTATGTATGCTTAATAACTGCTTAGAGATTTCTATACAGCATTTAGCCATGAAGCCAATTAAGAAAGTCTTGACTGTGGAGAGCCGCCTCCCGGGTCTGGCCTAGTGGACACGCTGCGGCCTGCTCTAGAGTTCCCCCCCGCCCATCGAGTGAGTCAAGATGGCGCCCGCATCCTGTTTCCGCGTATGACGCACGCGCCCACCAACCCTATCTTCCAATCACCTCTGTATACGTGGCACTAACCTATTGGGTTTGGGCACAGTATATAAGAGGTTACCCGGACAGGGTGGGGGGAAACGACCCATAGGGAGCCGTACCTGACGGCCGCATAGAGGTTGTTCCCCCGCGGGGTATTCTGTCCTGCGCGGAATTTGTAACAGAGCTTGCAAGCTTAGCTCCAGTAAAGGTCTGTGCTCACAACTGCAGCGTGTCTCGAACCCGTGTCTGTCACTTGAGTCGGTTTGTCTGCGTCTGTCTCTCTCTCCCTCCTGTTCCCTCCGCCGGCCGGGGACCAGAAGCTAAGCGAGACGGCGCCGGACACTTGACCCCTTTTCCTAATTTAAGAAAATTTTAGAATGCCCCTGAATGGGTGTCTTAGAAGATTTATGTTTAGCTTTGTTTTGCTTTACTTTACTCCAAACTCTGAGAGTTAGTCTTGGAAAGAGTAAGTCTTGAGGGAAATTTTGAAAGTAGAGGAAAAAAAGGAAATTTAAAAATAGTGTTTGTAAAACCTAATCCTTGAGATTATGTGGTAGACTGGATTGGGAAGGGTGAGAGTGAGGAGGCATGAAGCAAAGAGATTGCAAGGAAGATGGTGCTTAAACCCAGGACATAAAATGGATCCAACCTTTTAAAAAGGGTGGAATAGAAGTATCCAAACAAACAGAAATGCTCATGAGGAAACAGAAAAATCAAAGGTAGGAAGGGAGGAGACAAACTTGGCCTAAGAGACCAAGAAGAGAAGTTGGCAGGGCTTGGATGGGATTATAATGGGCACTAGCTCAGGTATGTGAAGTTGTGGGTGGCAGTGAGACACCCACGTGGAGATGTGTATAGCCTTGTCAGAGTACGTGTTTAATGTCCTCAAGCCAGAAGTCAGAAGTCTCTAGGGTTTACCATGTAAAGGCGCATTTGAGGAAAGCATAACATTCTATATATTCACTCACCAAAATGGTTTTTTTACTCCAATGAAGTCATTTTAACTAGTGCATGTATGTACTAAGCCCTGTTCCTTGTTTTGAGGATCCTGCAGGATGACTTTGATGATCTTATTCAAACTAATAAGCATCACTTTCTCCCTCTCTTAAATCTACTTCCCTTTGCCTTTTACACATCATGGAAAGGCAAGGTGACATTTTAGAAGGTGTTGCACTGACAGCCCTACAAACTGAGGCTCTATTTAAACCAAAAGGAGAGCTTGCACCAAAGCCATTGTATTTTCTCTCTCTGATGTCCTCCACAAAGGAATTAACCCAGCCAGGATGAGGTCATGGATCAATTCAAACATACTTAGTGCCAGCAAAATGCAGATTGCGTTGTATCTGCCCATGAGGCTCTTGAGGCCAAGGACGTTGAATTACTTATCTTTGAGCAAGATAATTATATTGACTGAGTAAAAGACAAAATCAAGTGCCTTAGAACATTAATGGGTTTTGTTAATTGCTTATTGAATGGGATGAATAGTATTTGGTTCCAGGAACTAAGTGTTGGTGGGAAACTTCAGGATAAAAATATTTGAGGAAGCTCGAGTAGCTTTTTTATTTCCCTGAAAAAGACTATAATGGGACACCCCGAACTCTGCCCCTGGAACTTACATTTCTGGCACTCTTTGGTATAAAGCTGTTACTATTATTTGGATACTCAAAAAAAAAAAAAAGTAAATAAAGATGCATGGTTCTCCTTTACATCCATATTCAATCCAATATATCCTTAGCCATATGATGAAGGCTTTTCTCATGACAGCCTTTGGATGAAGCCAAATAAAAAGTGAGTATATAATATTGTAGTAAAAGCTTCTACATCATATTAATGTGGGGGAAACTTTTATGTTGAAATTTTTCTAAAATGCTGTATTTTTGTGACAAGCAGAGTTTTTCATTCTATGTTATCAAATTTAGTGCTTGTCTTTGTTATGGTTATGTCTTGGGTATTTATTATGTTTGGAAAGATGTAAATATTATAAATGTATGTACATAATGACAGGTACATTTACTGTATTTTATTATTTCACATTTACATTCAGTTTATTTGGATCTTAATTTGATCAGTTATATATGAGAAGATATAACTTTATATGTTTTCCCAAAATGGTTACCCAGTTCTTTTAAAGCTACATATTAAAGAATTCAGTCTTTATCGTTTACTAAATTCTCATTTATATTTGAGTATACTTTTGGACTTTGTACTACGTTATAATACATTCTTATAAGAGCAGGCCCCTTGTCTTATAACTTTTATGGGACCTAAAGCAATACCCAATACTCCATAATCACTGAATAAATGAATATATTTCTTACTTCATTTAATTGACCCCCCTAGACTTGTTAATCCTACTGTATAAATTTTGCTGGAATTAGTTTTCTTCTCTTTTTAAGCTGTATTGCCTGCCTCATTCAGGCCCTAATAATTACTGCTCTTTTTCTAGTACATCCTCCATACAACTGGAATAGGTTCTAAAATACGAATTTGATCAAGTAACTTACCCAATTAAAATCCGTAGATGACTGCCCGTTCCATGTCTTTGAGGGTCACCAAGACCTTGAGCTCAGCTAAGTGAAACTGTTTTTAATTTCCCAAACATGCCTCCTGCCTTTTGTTTGTTTGTTTGTTTTTAGATTTTTACTGTTCCTTGGTAGAAGATGTACAGCTGGTTATGTGCTATGATGGAGGTATGGACAAAGTGGATTAGGATGTCAGGAAGGGATTCTTGGTATTGCAGAGTAAGTGAGGTTGGCCCTATGAACCAAGGCACAGAGGTGTGGAGCTGTACATATCCTTTCCGAGAACCACACAGTCATTAGAATGATGAGAGTGCAGTGAAGGTAAAGACATAGAGGGTCCAGATCATGAAAGTTCTTGCATGTCAGGGTAAGTACTTGGGACCTTTCTGATAGGAAAGTGGAACCAATGGAATGTTTAAAATGAGAAGTAGCTTGATTACATTTGTCTTTGAGAAAGATAACTGTGATAGTTGTGTGCAGGAAGCACTGGCAGAGGGTAATACAAAAGTAAGGAGCCCAATCAGTAAGAGATTGTGCAGTAGTACAGATGACATCTGATAAGGGCTGGAGCCCAGGCTATACCATTAAGAATTGGAGGAAGGGATGCATATGAAGATGTTTAGAAAGAAAATTGTATCAGATTTTGTGACAAATTAGGCATGAGGATAAAGAACACGGGAGTACTTGTGATTGATCCCCACTTCTGCCACCCTTCCACCCACTGCCATGTCTGGGTGACTAGCCTTATAGAGATGATGTCCTTTACTAAGATAGGCTGGTGACTAAAAGGAAGCTATGTTTAGGGAATTGGTGGGGTGGTGGGGGAGAGATGAGAGGTCATTTTCTCAATCTTGGGCATATGAAGAGTATCCAGAAGGAAGGAGTTGTCAGTGTCAAGCGTTGCAGTGGGGACAAGTCACATGCTGTCTGAAAGCTGCCCATTTGGTCTTGACAGAGATTTCGGTGGTCTTCAAAGAAGCTTGGAAGGAAGAGAGTAGAGAAGAAGGTCAGTACAAACTTCTCTGGAACAAACTTAGATGTGAAGAGAAACAGAGCAGCAGAACAGTGCTGCCCCTCTCTTATACCTGTTTTTGTTTATTTGTTTGTTTTGCCATTGGGTATGTAGGAACTGATACCATCTCCCAAGCTGGAGTATAACCTCTTTGAGGTCAGATACTGAGTTGCGGTTTCCTGGATGACCACTTGGGCCTCAAAGTCCTAACATTTTACAAGTCTCTAATCCTCTACAGTGTCTGTAATTATCCCAGTGCTCAGGCAGTAGCTTTCAATTAAATACTTGTTGAATTGAATACTGTGGACGGGTGACTCACAACACAGAACGGGATTATTTAAAATGTCAGTGCCTCAATTTCCTCCTCATCAACAGCAATTACTATTGGAGTTCTTTTAATAGTAAATTGAACATGGAAAGGTTGTCTTTGCTGTCAAGAGACTTTCACATTCATCTACTTAATGAAAAGGCCAGCCTTCCTTCCTTCCTAGAAATATTATGAGGAGTAGCTCATAGATGAGGGCTAGCGCACGCTCAGGCACGGCCAATACATAAAATCTCCCTTCATATATTATTCACTTTGGGTAGATATAACCACGAGTCAGCTAACCACACAAGATGCTTTTAGGTCTGGCAAGTGGGATGGAAAGCTCACCAGTTCAGTCTCCTCTGTGAGTGCCTGCACGCTTTCTGGTTTCAAGCTGGAAACATCCTGTGGTGTGTGTCTGGCCTGGCCAAACCCAGGAAGTACTGAACTTAACTAAAATTTAAAAACAAACCAGAGTTGTTTGGAACCTCCCAAAACACTTTGCGTTGTGTTTGAGGGTGAAGGCTTGGATTCATTTCTGATTTGACGTGAACGCCATACATCAGGAAAACACAAACAGTGTAATTTCACGAAAGGGCTACACCCTTGCATTAGGTCTCATGACAGTCTAGCAAAGCCTAGAGGAATTTCGTTAAGCCCTCCCCCTTCTTTCAATTTCCTTTTTGTTAGGTTGCCATAGGAATTGGCATTTGTGAACAAACTTTGAGGCAGTTTTGACATGAACATTCTGAGGCAGAGCTGGGGGGGTACCTTGCCTCATGCTCCACCCACCTGTGGAGGCTGGCTTTATTTTGGCTCTGTATTTAGATGGGATCTGGTCTTTGATGGGTCCTGAGACAGCCCCCAACTCAACCTGTTGCTTATGAAGATCTGGACCACCCATGGTAATCCACAAGTGTCTGTGAGTGGGTAATCAGGAGTTGGCTAAATCAAGCTGATGACCAAAAATGAACCTAATGGTCAGGAATGAAGCTTCCAGAAAAACTCACAAGGGTGTACTTGCTGGCTAATTAAGTTCAGATCATAAAAGAGAATTATAGAATTATCTGGAGCTGGAAGTAACCAGAGAAACAATCTAGCCCCACCCCTCCATTTTCTACAGGAAGGAAGTGAGGCACAGAGATTTTTTAGGTGAGTTATCCAAAGTCAACAAGTTAGTGACACAGCCTGAACTGAGAACCCTCAGCTCACCTCCCCTCTCCTTTTCAGTGCTAAAAGCACACACTCAGACACAGATACACATATGAATTCTAAAGGTTATTTTTAAACTTCATTGGAGACTTGGAGAAATAAGCTCTTTTGTACATAAAAGGACATGTAAGTGAATGGTCTTTTTACCCTAATCCTGAGACAACCACTTGTATGTAGAGTTTAGAAGTTAAGAGAGTTAGATAAATTAACTTATATAAGATTATAGGGGTGTTCTAAGGACAGAAAGAACTGAGACCCCTTATCTTTAGATTCAAAATAACTAAAACTTTGTTGAACTGGAGTGGTCCTGAATCAGGTCAGGCACAAAGGGAGATGAGGTTACTGAGATAGAATTCATCTGAGACAGAATTTACCTTTATGATTTACCAGTAGAAAGATATGGCACCCATGGACTAGAAAGAAAATAATTGCCCAAAACAGCTCCCCTGATCCAGACATTTTAGGATCACAGGTGCCTGGGCAGTGACTGTGCTGATAAATCCATAGAACCTAGGATAATTTTACTTTAGAATACCCTTAACTGTGCATACCATAGTGAAATGGAGTGGCCTTCTGAACACCGTAAGGAACCACTACTTTCTAAGTAGAGATCTACTTCAATAATAACAGTAGTGACCTGAGCAAAACCTCCTATCAAACCACATTTCTGAAGGCAGCCAAAACAATAGCAAGCACAACACAAAGCTGTGGCTCTAGCCTTCAAAACTTCAGTGAGTGGGTTCAAGGAACTTTCAGAGCCTGTGGTTGCAAACACAGGACTGCATGGATTTTAGGGAGATGCTACAGTATGCTTTGGCTTTATCAATGGGGCCAGCCACAGGTGTGTGGGGAAATATCTCTTTAGTCTATGGATTTTCCTGGTGGTCCTGGCCGCTGGCTTGAGTGACAGTAAGTGTGGTATGGGAGGATGTCCGGGGCACCTAGTCTGGTAGTGAATACGGATTTATTTCTCCAGCCTCAAAAGGCTCATCGTCCCTCTGTCTAGTCTGGTGAGGGGCCAGCAATCAAGGTTGGCCTTTGCATATGAGTGGGATTCCAAGGAGATTCTTGGTGTGTCAAGGGCAAGAGGGTGGGAGAGAAGACTGGTCTTGCTAATGTCAGCAGACTGTGGTGTGTTAAGTGACATAGCACACACCCCAGGCCATTAAAGCAGAATGCACCACTGGAAATTGTACTTAAGGGAGTGACATATCAATTCTTATTTATTACAATTTAAAAACTGGATAAAATGATCTCTTCGTTTTGACGTTTAGTGACCCTATGCCTCTTCAGGAACTTTCTTCCTTTCCTATAATTTGGTTTTACTCTATTTTATCATGTAACAGGATTCCAACCCAAAAAAGGCTTTCTTCTTTTTGCATTCGGCACTGTTTCTATTAGTAAAAGCAATTCTTTTATAAACTGACTTGAGCATTCGGTACAATCCTAGCTCCTTGGATTCACACATGGAACATAACAGGGAAGGACTCTCTAAAGAAAAGCCTGTGGCAAGAGTTATACAAATTCAACTAGATATGGAGGCCTTTTGCTTGCAGCTACTTTTTTTTTATATAAAATATATAATTTTCCTTCATAAGGATTAGTTTGCATTCAATATTTTCCAGCCTTAGTAAATGGAACATGCAGATTTTATCACCTGTGACAGTCCTTTTAGTCTTAAGAGTCCACCTCAAATATTATATTCTCTGTAAAGCCTTCTCCAAAAACCCCATTTCCCATACAGAATTATCCATTTCCCCCACTTTTTTTCTGTTGTGCTTTATTCTTGTCATTAAGTTCAATAGCAGTATATGTACCTCTCTCTTCTCTCCCTCATCATCAGTTCCCAGAAGGCTGGGATGGTATCTTATCCATATCTATTGTCCCACTATCTCTCATGTAGTATTAGACCTCAGACAAAAAAGAAATCTTGTTGGATTAAATGAACTCATATCATCTTTTGAAAAAATAGTATTAGTTTTAAATGTCAACTGTCACCCAATTGTCTGGGAGTCTCTGCTTAGGAAATCAATAAATTATTTGGATGTAAAGATTTTAGAAATGAGGAAGCAGATGAATCAATTTGATGGCTTGTAAGTTATAGACTTGAGCAAATTCTTATCATGCTAAGCCTTGGTATCTTTACCTGAACAGTCAGGATAGTATTTGTCCCACGTGCCACATAGGATACTTGTGTGGTTCAAACAAAATATTCTAATGTATTTGAAGGTACTTTGCAAATAGGAACATTTGCAATTATTAAAACTGTTTTTGCATCATATTTTTATAACCCTGAATGTGTCCACATTATTAGCTCAAACTTTAAAATACCCAAAGGCTAAAAGCCAGAAGAGAAATGCAAGAAGTTTGTATTATATAATTTTACCCATTTGATGCTGGTATATTATCCCCTTTGTAAAAGGGGTTTAATGTAAAATAATATCAAAACTTTTTAATAAGATGGTTTATAAGCTACTGGCATTATTTCATTTTAGTTATACTCTGCTGTTGTCTGAAAACTCTAACATGGGAATTAATTCTTTAATGCTTTAGAATTATATGTTCTAAATGTTATAGAATTATACTCGGAGATTTCAGGATGTCATGCAAATTCAATCTTCTGAATAGGACTGCACGGCCATAACTTGGCGCCTTTTCTGTTGTAAAAATTCTTCAAAGCAGGCTCTCTGTGACCTCACTCAAAGAATCTAGTGTGTTTTCCATCTCTTGGGAAGTTCTTCTATTGCAGCCCAAATTCCATAGTATGAAATCCATTTCTTCTTGTTCTACCTCAGCCAAGATGCTGGGTTGTTGATTATTCTTCTCTCTTAAATTGTCCTTCATATACACTAAGAGATATAGAAAATTGACCCAAAATTTATAATCCATGCTAAAAAAGAAATATTTTAATTCTATTTAATTAAGCCTTTAAAAAACCAACAACGAAGACTTCCGGAGAAGATGGCGGCTTAGTAAGACGCGCGGGTCTTAGTTCCTCCTCCAGAAAAGCAACTAAAGAAACAGAAACAATACAAAACAGCTCCCGGAGTCACGACAGAGACAAAAAAGACAGCGTACCCCATTCTGGAACGGCTGAACGGGCAGGGAGAATCTGCTGCGGTGAGATACCCGAGGGGCGCGCGTTTTCCCGGCCGGGGCGGCTGGTGACTGGGGTCCCCTC
The DNA here is from genome assembly GCF_023851605.1 of Tamandua tetradactyla. NCBI lineage: Eukaryota > Metazoa > Chordata > Mammalia > Pilosa > Myrmecophagidae > Tamandua > Tamandua tetradactyla. Next base: position 92,220,127 of record NC_135333.1, on the reverse strand, counting down.
CACGCACGTGGCTCCCCGGTCTGACTGGGAACGTTGGATAGCGGGGCCCTCCCGTCACACTTGGCGTTTCGGGCCAGCTGGGCAATTAGGACCGGCACTCTCCCAAGCCGCGGCGGCCAGCGACCCCCGCCTCCACGCGCTGTTTCCCGGGCCGACTGCCGTGCAGACAGACGAGCGCCGCGAGCGCCACCTACTGGGCAGGAAAAGAAAAACAGAGCCCAGAGATTTCACAGAAAAAGCTTTCAACCAGCTGAGTCCCACACCCAGGGAAATCTGATCAAATGCCCAGACACCAGCAGAAAATAATGGATGACGCTCGGAAAATTGAAGATATGGCCCAGTCAAAGGAACAAACCAATAGTTCAAATGAGATACAGGAGCTGAGACAACTAATGCTGAATATACGAACAGAAATGGAAAAACTCTTCAAAAACCAAATCAATAAATTGAGGGAGGACATGAAGAAGACATGGGCTGAACAAAAAGAAGAAATAGAAAATCTGAAAAAACAAATCACAGAACTTATGGGAGTGAAGGACAAAGAAGAAAAAATGGAAAAAACAATGGATACCTACAATGGTAGATCTAAAGAGACAGAAGCTACAATTAGTGAACTGGAGGATGGAACATCTGAATTCCAAAAAGAAACAGAAACTATAGGGAAAAGAATGGAAAAACTTGAGCAGGGAATCAGGGAACTGAATGACAATATGAAGCGCACAAATATACGTGTTGTGGGTATCCCAGAAGGAGAAGAGAAGGGAAAAGGAGGAGAAAAACTAATGGAAGAAATTATCACTGAAAATTTCCCAACTCTTATGAAAGACCTAACTATACAGATCCAAGAAGTGCAGCGCACCCCAAAGAGAATAGACCCAAATAGGCGTTCTCCAAGACATTTACTAGTTAGAATGTCAGAGGTCAAAGAGAAAGAGAGGATCTTGAAAGCAGCAAGAGAAAAACAATCTGTCACATACAAGGGAAACCCAATAAGACTATGTGTAGATTTCTCAGCAGAAACCATGGAAGCTAGAAGACAGTGGGATGATATATTTAAATTACTAAAAGAGAAAAACTGCCAACCAAGACTCCTATATCCAGCAAAATTGTCCTTCAAAAATGAAGGAGAAATTAAAACATTTATAGACAAAAAGTCACTGAGAGAATTTGTGACCAAGAGACCAGCTCTGCAAGAAATACTAAAGGGAGCACTAGAGTCAGATACGAAAAGACACAGAAGAGAGAGGTATGGAGTAAAGTGTAGAAAGAAGGAAAATCAGATATGATATATATAATACAAAAGCCAAAATGGTAGAGGAAAATATTATCCAAACAGTAATAACACTAAAAGTTAATGGACTGAATTTCCCAATCAAAAGACATAGAATGGCAGAATGGATTACGACCCAGCAATACCACTGCTAGGTATCTACTCAAAGGACTTAAGGGCAAAGACACAGACGGACATTTGCACACCAGTGTTTATAACAGCATTATCTACAATTGCAAAGAGATGGAAACAGCCAAAATGTCCATCAACAGACGAGTGGCTAAACAAACTGTGGCATATACCTACGATGGAATATTATGCAGCTTTAAGACAGACTAAACTTATGAAGCATGTAATAACATGGATGGACCTGGAGAACATTATGCTGAGTGAGTCTAGCCAAAAACTAAAGGACAAATACTGTATGGTCCCACTGATGTGAACCGACATTCGAGAATAAACTTGGAATATATCATTGGTAACAGAGACCAGCAGGAGTTAGAAACAGGGTAAGATAATGGGTAATTGGAGCTGAAGGGATACAGACTGTGCAACAGGACTAGATACAAAAACTCAAAAATGGACAGCACAATAATACCTAAGTGTAATGTAACTAGGTTGGAACACTGAATGAAGCTGCACCTGAAATATGGTTTTTTGTTTGTTTGTTTGTGTGTTTGTATCTTTTGTTTTTGTTTTTTTTCTTTTTCCTTTATATATATATATTTTTTATTAGTATTATTATTTTAATTCTCTTCTCTATATTAACATTCTATATCTTTTTCTGCTGTTTTGCTAGTTCTTTTCCTAAATCGATGCAAATGTACTAAGAAATGATGATCATACATCTATGTGATGATACTAAGAATTACTGAGTGCATGTGTAGAATGGAATGATTTCTAAATGTTGTGTTAATTTCTTTTCTTTTTTTTGATTAATAAAAAAATTAAAAAAAAAAAAACCAACAGCTCATTTTGTTTATTTTCTTCTGAGTTCCCTGTATTTCTTAATGAAATGCTAGAAAGTATAAAATTTGAAATGGTACCAAATGCAATTATGATTATCCTACTATATTTCAGTATAGTGAAATGAAAATGGGAATGTGGAAGGAAACTGGACTCCCACTCAGCTTTGCTCCACATCTATTGTTTTATACAGGACAAACCATTTCTCCTCTTTATACCAAATTTTCTAAACAGGAAAGGTGCCAGTTGACCTGGATTTATTCCTGTCATACTGACAATTGCCTGATAATAGATAGACATTTTTTTATTTAATAAGAGAAGTTGTGGGTTTACAGAACAATCATACATACAATACAGGATTCCTATTCACCACCCTATTATAACTGCTTGCATTGATGTGGTATATTTCTTACAATTGATGAAAGCACACTTTTATAACTGTATTATTATCTATAGTCCATAGTTCAATTTAGGGTTCACTGTTTGTGTTGTGAAGTTCCATGGATTTTTTTTTAATCCTAGAAACATGTATACAACCTAAAATTTTCCCTTAACCACATTCAAATATATAATTCGGTGGTGTTAATTATGTTCACAATATTGTGTTATCATCACCACCATCCATCACCAAAACTTTTCCATCATCCCAAATGGAAACTCTGTATAATTTAATTCTTAACTCCCTATTCACCATCCCCGCCCTATCTGCTGGTAACCTATATTCTAAATTCTGTCTCTGTGGGCTCTGTTGCTGTGTTCTCTGTCAGAGTTCAGCCCTCCTATCAGGGAGGTCAGCCAAGGTGAATGAAAACACTGGGAACTTTCTGTCTTTTCTAGACCTACGTCTTATTCTTGACTTGGGTTTGTTAGAGGTCTTAGGGTTCCCCAATTTACTGGAGGTGAAATGCCCCTTATACTTCCCAGTAACAGAACTTCTCCCTCTCCCAGGTATTCCACTCTGGACTTAAAGCAGGGAGATCTTCGCCACAGGCCCACAACATAATTACTTCCATTGTCTCTGAACCTTTTTGCCTGGAGGACATATTTTGGGAGAGGGAAGGAGTGGGCCAGGAAGAATGTCCCAAGTCAGTCTTTTCCAGTTGGGTCAAGGCCAGGGACCCACAAAGCTGAGCACAGGTTGGTTCCAAACTGCCCTGGGGAGGAGATAAGAGAAAAGAAGGGCCAGGAAGGGTGCTAGGAGTTTCTTCCGTGACTCCCCAAAACTTGCTTTCTTGACTCAGCAGTTGCCCAGCAAGTGCAGCCCTTCAACTGTCCTCTGCAGCTCTGAGGAAATGTTCTGTTTTTAAGTCTCCTCTACTGCCTTTGACAAGGGAAGAATGGAACAGTGGCCGCCCTCAGAGCTGGGTCTTTGCCATCTGAAGGAGCTAATCAAAAGCAGTGCTCATTCATTAGCTGGCACCCTCCCACCCACAACCCCTGCCACTGGATTTGTACGTCCCTCTCAAGCAAGCTACGCCAAAGGCTGGACCCCACTGCTGCCTGCTGCGAAAGTGGGCAGTGAGTGACAGTTTCAATGAGAACATGAAAAACTTACATAAATACCTGATTTTGATTGAAAGAGAAAAATCACCATTACCTTGAATAGGATTCTTTAACCAAAAGCTTTCTGGATCTGGATTTGAATTCTCTGGAAATCTACTAGGAGGAAGCAAATTGGATTCGTTCCCAAAATAAAGAATTTTTTAAACATTTTTTTAATAACTGGGAGGAATATTTATGCTCTTTTTAGTACCAAAAATATTTATTGAGGGGTATTTTGTGGGGGGCTATAAGAGGCATGGATGAGATCAATGGAGTCTGTCTCCAAAATGCTTCGAGGAATTCTGCAGTGATAAGTGCGTTTGAATAAATGTATGGAGTACAGGTCTAATAGGAAGATAAATGAAGTGTAAATGAGAGAATGGAAGAGGAGAGCTAGAGATTAGCAACCAGAAGAGGTGCAAAGAAGTATTCCTGGGGACATGAAAGAGGTAGGAGCTCTTTGGCTATGGTTAGAACAGAATACTTGAGGTCCAGATGTTAAGACATTCTATCACCTTCATGGAACTGGGCCTTCTGAGGGTACAGATAGCTAAAGGAGGTTAAGACAAGCACAATCATGTTTGGAGAAAAAGCAGTAATATTAAAACAGTGCAACAGCAGTTTGAGACTTGAATATACTATGTTGGGTTCTATTCTGATATATATATTTTTTCTATTCTGATATTTTTCAAAAGCTAGAACATCATACAATTTTCCTAAACTTTAAGCTGTAAGGTCAGAGACCAAAAAACAAAAACAAAAACAAAAACAAGCAAACAAACAAAAAACCAATAACCACAAGATAAGATAGATTAAAATGAATTTTCAACTTGAGACTAGTTGATGGGTCCAGAAGTAGTTGGAAGGTACCAAATTTCGTTTCAAGGAAACAATGATAATTTTCAGGTAACTACAGGATAGTGTGTTTAGGGAAGAAAGTGTGGCTCTGAGGACATGGATTAGATGGTCCCAACATGAAAAAATGAAACTGCTCTGTGCAAGAAGTAAACTGTAAGCTATGTGGGGGAAAACATGGATAGAGGAGAGCAAAAGTCCAACCGTGTGGCAGGAGGCTAGAACTCAGGTTAGAGGAAGCGCCCAAGAGGCTTTTCAAGAACAGGAAGTTTAATGTATCAGGTAATGTTCAAATTACCTGATACAATGTCTGTTCCCTTCAACCTTTGCCATTGTATCCCTTGCCAACATACGAGCTGTTGTGGGTGAGTAGTATTTAAGAGGAAAGACATCAAGGAGATGGTACTGTGAGGGGAAAAGATAACCATCCAACTGCAGATTGGACATCAACAGACGCCAGAAACCAGAGCCAAATGTAATGAAGAGAAAAACAAACACCTTACAATTTGAAGAAATCTTGGAAAGCCATCAGACTTAATAAGGGCAAGGTGACCCAAACTGACATCTGGGTAACATGGACAAGTCAGAGCCTTTTTGTCAGCCTAGCTTAATTTGTATCTTAAAATGGCAAGGCAGTGGTTTCCCTGTGGAATAAGGTCAGATATGTTCAATTTAACAAACTTCAAAGCAAAGTGCACCATTTAGCTAAATTTTCCTGGATTAAGACTTGAAGGAATTTTAAGTAGCAGTATATTTTTCCATTAAAAACGACTTTCATTATTGTTTTTGTGTATAATTTGGCAAGTATATATGCTAGCTGAAATGAATCCCATTCATATTTTTAAACAATAATAGTAATGCATGCTTAATATGTTCCGGTTCCTTTTCTAGTCATAGGTTTTATCTTGTGATTAGTTGGGCTGAGTGGAGCAGGACTCTAAGTAACACAGCTCAAAGAAGATCATGTCTCTTTCACAAATAAATCCAAATTAATAAAGCAGCTCTTCTCTAAGAGGTTGTTGGGGTCCAGGTTTTTGCTTCACCATCCCTAGAGATCCCCCTTTCTGAATGGTCTAAGGTCACTCACCACCCCCAAATCCTCATTGTGTCAGTGGGAAGGGGAGATATGAGGGGAAAAAGGCATCATTAAGACACATCCCAGGTATTTCACACACCTAGTTCTCTTACAGTTGGTCAAAATTTCAGCATGAGACCACATTTTGCTGTTAATGAGGGACTTATGAATAAGGTATGATTTCAGGTAATGATGTGTCCAGCTAAAACAGGAGTTTCTATTGCTATTGAACAGAAGAACTAATGTAGGAGACAACTATCACCTCCAACCCCTCTCATTAGACTGTGCGAATTTCTATACTTTCCATACCTAAATAAGAGAACAGTTGTTTGCAAATTGATGAAAGGAAGGTCACATATAGATGGTCTTTAATAACAAACACAACAGGGTATGAGGGTAGTTCAGTGGTAAAATTCTTGGCTGCCATGTGGGAGACTTGGGTTTGATTCCTGGTCCATGCACGTCCCCCCCCAAAAAACAAACAAACAAGCAAAACCAAACAAAAACCAAACAAACAAAAATTCAACAAAATGGTGCTACAATAACAGGATACTCACATGGAAAAAGAATGAAATGTGACCCTGCCATACAGCATACAAAGAAGAAAAAAAATTAACAAACACAAAAATCACTTCAGAGTCTTCCCCATCAATCCAGTCGAAATTATCTTTTCCTAACTCTATCTGCCTACCTGATTGGAAAGTTGAATATATCCTATAGAAAGTCAAATGTATCTCAGAAACGTCTAAAAAGATCTCCATAGGGTAGCTGTACCTGTGGAGCTCACCTTATGGCACGGCCTTCTTCCCTGCTTTGCACGTGATCACAATAATCACAGTCTCAAAAGCCTGGTATATGGAAATTAAACTGATAACTTTAAGCTACAATTAAAAATACAAATCTGCAGGGTAAACCCTACATGCTGCTCCAATGTTCTCTCCCAATCAACTGCATGCCAACTTGTAACCGCATCTCAGAGCTGTCCTTTATCCTTCAGTCTAGATCCCTAATCTTTTGGTTAGTATCCAGCCTCCCCTTTTGGGAAATAAAAATCAGTTTATGTTTTAATAATCATGGTAAAATGCACTCAGTTCACTACTGAAAAGTTTCTTCCATTATTCAACAAAAGATATAATACCGATAAGTATCTGTGCTTGTGCTAACTTTTCCCTCAGAACTTCCCTACAAGGAGTGAGTAGATACCCGTTTTTTATCTGCACAATTATAAAACTTCCTGAAGTGATCCTTTTCAGAACTCAGGAAGTGTCCACCCACCCCACCCCCACCTGACTAATTTCTGCTTCCATGAGAATTCAGAAACCCCTACAGTTTTTATTTTTAACAGAAGTTTCTTTCTTATAGAGACCCATCATTCTTGTAGAGCCTATCTTTAATAGCCCTGTGTGCTGCACATATTAAATAAATATTTCATTTATCCCCACCGTGTGTGTGTGTCATTAATTATTGTGTACTGTCTTACCTCTCCTTTTAGATAGTTAGCTTGAGGTCTCTTAAAAACTGGGACATTCATGTTTGCATCCCCACTGAATATAACACAGTGCTTTATTCATATAAATGAATCAATGACTATTTTATGAGATAAAGTGAACCGAGAGAGGCATGCATAGTCCAACAGGGAGAATGCAACCTAAGCAGCATTGTCCAATAGCACGTTCTGCAATGGCAAGTGGTCTTTGTCCTGTGCAATTTGGTAGCTATTAGGCACATTGAGCACTTGACATGTAGTGAGTGTGATTGAGAAATTGAATTTTTAGTTTTATTTCATTAAAATTCTAATGACAATGGTCATATGTGGCTAGTGGCTATCTCATTAGACTGGGCAGGTAGAAAATATGCCAAAAAACTCTGCCTCATTTGTTTTTTGAACGATTTTCTTTCTCCTTCAAAATAGATAGGATTCCAGGGGCAATTTTATTATGAAAAATTTGGTAGTTGAAAGGAAGAGGTAGCTGAGGAGTCAGTTTCTCCAGCGATGCAAACAGTGATAAATAGAGATGATAACATGCCTGCCCCAACAAACCAGGCTCTGTGCTAAATGTTGTTCATTTATGCATTATTCATAGCTCTCAACAACCCTGGAGGTGGTTAATATCATTATCCCCATTTCACTGAATGAGAAAATGCAATCAAGGAGATGTTAAATATGATGTGCATGGCCTTAGGTTAGCTGGAGCTGCTTTTTTTTCAAGTGAATAACTGAGGGAATGAATGAATGAGTTATGATTGGTGTCTCAGACATGGTACCAGATCTAATGAACAAACTTCCCTCTAGCAAATGTTGTTAGCTCAGAGTGAGAAGATGAATTCTAGAACTACCACATGTCTGAAAAGAATGTGAGAAACAACTACTGAGTGCAATGTACATGAATTTTTCTAAGCTGCAGATCCAAAGACCCATCATTTACAGTGATGCCCTTTGCAAATACTCAGAGAGGAGAAAGCCGGAGCCTGGGTATTTCCCACATTTAGGACCTAAAAGGGTCCAACTAGAAAGCAACCTTCTTTTCAGGGAATTTAACTGACTGATACAAAAATTCTTTGGGCTCAGGAAAACTACTTTCACAGACAAAGAGAATGATATACCTTTTTTTTGTTTGTCTCTTGTTCCAGAGAGGAGGTGGCAGAGGAACTTTCTTTTAACACTTAGAATATTCTTGTGTTGGGTGGGGGGACGAGTTGTTGGGCTTTGTTCAGGAATGTGTTTACTTGCTTTTTGTTTCCCAAAGGCAGAACTTGGGATCTAATGCCTACATGACTTTTATTTCAATAAATGCTAAAAAGGGGGCATTCTTTCCTCCTACATTTAATAAGGTTGCTAAGGTTAGTGCTCAAAGAAGACATTAAATCATACTAGGTAGGAGGATGGAATGAGAAATCCATGATACAAATGGCTCATTATATGAGATATGCAATGAAGCAAAAATATCCACCCCCAAATTGGATCATGCATGATATTTGAGGTTAACAAAGGGAATGCCAGGGAAAAAATGATGGAAATCTGCAGGATTGAAATCCTCCGAGCCAATCCTGTCACTCTCCTTGCTTTCATCTCCCTTAAAATTGGCTCATTACACTACTAGAAAAATACATCACAGAATGAAGTTATGTTCCAAAGAGAAAGAAAAACAATATTGCCTTGAGCATTCTATAAACAGGAATATTATTTTCCTTTATGATAATTGGTAAGTCAGCCTAGCAATTAGTTGAATTGATGCAATTAATTGAAGTGTTTGCCCTGTCCTTGCTAAAAGGTAACTTGGTTTAAATGTGTTCATGTAAAAATACGTTTTCGTCTTTTTATATCTATTTGGACAGGCTGCTGTAAGCATCCATGACTTCCATTCTGATCATGTTTATTATTACATATTGTGCAACAAGCAGGTGGTCATGATAATAATGAACTTGAAAGAACACCTATATTCTCATGGCAACAATCTGCAACACTGCTTTAGGGATAAACAAGGGATCCAAGATGGGAGTTGCTGTTTAATACTTAGGTTTGCACACCTGTGTGAATGACACTTACAGAGGGAGAAAAGAGCCATGCTGCAGGCTCCAAATGATTTTTAATCATGAGTGTAACAGCAGCTTACTGAGACCCTACTATATACATGTGTGCAAGGCAGGGCAGTGCCCTTTTCCTCAATGCACATCCTGATTTCCCTTTTGGGGGCCCACTCCTTCCCCACAGTCAGGGCATGAGAGGTTCCAGGGTTGGCTTTGGATTCCCCAGCCTGGACAACCTGAATTCCTGTGATTGGTTCAGGGTGGGCACGTGACCCAGCATTGGACCAATCGAGCCATACTAGGATCATTGCAGAACCATTGAGAAATAGGCATTTAGTTTCATGGGGCAGGTGGGTTGCAAAACTGGTAGGGTATAAAACTGGCAGGATATCCACCCAGAGCTATTGGTAGATGTCTTACCACAGTCTGGGGAGTATCTACCTGAGAATGAAAACAATAGAGAGGAACACACAGCTGGGAAAAAGAGAGACATGATAACATTTGAAGGTCTGCATTCATCCATGTTTGAAATTCAGCTCCTTGAGGGTCTTAATTACATGAGTCTATAAATGTCCTTTTTCACTTAACACAGTTCATGTAGTATTTGTAATCAGACTTGTAATCAGAAGAATCCTAATAGATCTCTCTCTAGGAGGGCATGTACATACTAGAAGAAATGGTAACACTTATTGAGCACCTACCACATGCCAGATAATTTAAGGAATGTCCTCACATACACTTACGACAAAACTATAATGTAGAGCACAGCATCCCCATTTTATGTGTTTAAGGAGTATTCTTTTTGGGTGGTTGTACTGCAATTTAATTAACAAATACATCTATCTTCTGACTTTTAAATGGTTTCTAAATTTTGGATTTTATAGCCAAGACAGAAAAATGGTGTTTTTTTTGCCTTCACAGTGCTTTTAAAATGGAAAAGCCTTCAGACGTAGGTTTTCTACAGTCCCTACTACTTGCTATGGTCAAATGTCCTGCTCCTTCATTAATTTCTATGACCTGCCTGGTCCCAGGAGGTCTTGGTTTTCAATCCCTATAATAGGTCATAATGAACATTCTAATACATGTAGCTTCATCTATTTCAATTTTTTTTTCTAGAAATGCGATTTCTAGGTTAAAAAGTCTTTGCTTTTACAGGACTTTTGATATATATTACTAATTTCTCTGCTAGAGAGTTGTATCAATTTACTATCTGACCAGCCTTGTACGCCTGTCTCTTTGTCTATCCTCACATCAACACTGGGTAGTATCCATTCTTTCAACTGGCCAATCTGATAGGTAAAATCGTCTTCTTATAGGAAAAACTTGGCATTTCTTTGTTGTTAATTAAATTGAATATATACATATGTAGGGTATTTTCCAATTTCTTTTTCTCTTTTTTTTGAGAATTGCCTATTTATCTATTCCTTCCCTAGATAGAATATTGACAGACTGTAGAAATTGGAGGTAGTGGTGGGTGGAAGGAGTGTAAGGAAGAGGGAAAGTACCATCTTGTCCTGAATGCCTTCAACCTCCATTCAGGATCTGACAGGAGAAAGTTTCTCTTCGACTTCTACAGCAGTGGCTCTTTGATGAATTGAGTAGCCCCAACCACAGGAACCCCAGGAAAGACCAAAAATGAATTGCTGTCTCAAATGACAAGCCCAGGAACTGTTTGGATGTGACTGGATAACAGCAATTCTCTTTATTTGAAGATCCTCCTTGGAATTTGCAGACATCATTAAGCTTTCTTAAAATCTGGCCAGATTTTGCAAATGCTTCTGTTCCCTTGGAGTGAGACCTAATGGCATCCCCTTAGTAATGTTTTCCTTGATTTGCTCTTTGACATTCATTTTGTTTTTGAGTGCCTTTAAAAAAATCCAGGTAACCTTTATTTCCTAGAATTATCTTAATTTTATTAAGGTTTCTCTAATTTAGCTGAATTAATTTCTATCTTTTCCCTTCCATTTGTCTCAGTGAGTTCCTTTCTACAGTTGTTCTTTTAAAAATTAAAGGACTGCATGCTAGATTATTTTTCCCTTATATCTAGGTTAGCTAGATAGAACATGTTACACTCAAATACTTGGCAGTTCACTCCTGAATACTTCAGGTACTAGTTCACTATGCAAACCAGACCGAAAAAATAAAAAAGATTTAAGTGGTATTTTGTTGATTTAAGAGTTTACAAAATGCTTTTTCATATTTATATTAGTATGACTATTCTCAATTTAAGAATGAGACAAATGAGTCTTTCAGGTTAATTTGTGTATTTGTCTTTCTCCTCACCCCTGACAGAACAAGAGCATTTTAAAATGTTTATGTAATGACTTTCAAAGAAATAATTACCCACCTCACAGAGTTTTTGCAAATTTATGAATGTCAAGTACTTAATACAGAGCTGAGCACATAGTAAACCCATAATTAAAGTGAGCTGCTTTGCAATAAGATGTATTAAATAGAAAAAGAATAGGGGAAAAGTAAGATACAAGCAGAAAGTTAATGATGGAATTAATTACATGTTTTAGGATCATGTGTAAACCTTGCAACCATGCCCCCAATTTTTCTCTGAGCTTCTTAGAATATAAAGTAGAAAAGTCACATTATGCAATTCACATTTTCTATGGAATAAAAGAATGTCAAATTTGTATTTGTTGCAATTAGGCTGAGAGGTTTGGTGATTGATTTAAGGTAATGCAGTCACTACTTGAAGGAGGCTGTGCTTGAACCCAGGCTTTCTCACTTGCACATACATTATTCACACATGCCCCATGATCCTTCTATGAACTAGTGAGGTAAATTAAAGGTGACAAGGATACTAGCTGACTTGTGAAGTATGATTTCTGTGGCTTTGTGAAATGTACCCTAGTCCCTGAATATTGACTAAAGAACACTTAAATGACAGTTTTAGGAACGAAGGCTTCCTGTGCAAAACATAATTATGAAGGCTCAAGTCATCCTCCACATTTATGCTAACGATACAGCCTATTTTCTAGAATAATCCCAGTAAAAGTGTTCTGGTCTACTGTGCCCATAACCTATAGAAATGATCTGGAATTTCCAATATTACCCTACTAGGAATAAAACTCAGTCAATCAGCGTTGTAATTCAAAATAAGTTTTAGAGACAAACACCTCTCTCGCACTTCGAATGTTTCCTTTATTTTGAGGTAGCTCCACTAATACATTTTTCATAACTCAGTATAACTATACAGTTTGGAAGGAGAAACTTGGAAAACATAGTCTAGACTGGTGGTTCTCAATCACTAGCCTACATCAGAATCTCCTTCAGGACTTGTTAAAACAGATTTGCTGAGTCCCACACAACAGTTTCTGATTAAGTAAGCCTGGGCTGAGGCTGCAGAATTTGCAATTCCATCAAGTTGCCAGGTGATGCTGATGGTACTGATGCTGCTAATCCTGAAATCAAACTTTGAGAACCACTGTTCTAGACCTTTTCTATCTTTTGTCTTTTGGGAATCAGCGGCTTGCAGGAAGTGCTCATTGTATTCTGTTCCTCCAAGCTGGTAGGAGGGAGCTGTGATTTTCCAGTACTCTCTGTGTCTCGGTAAATGATTCTGCCTAACTTTGGTGTTGAATACTCAGTGTTTGATTGCTCACAGATAAAAGGCCAATTTTATGTATCAACCTTACATGTAAAACATGTGATATTTTGGTTTCCATTTGATTATCTTTTTGTCTTCTTTCTAAACCGCTTTAGATCTCAAGAGGAGACCACAGAGGTGATTTAATGAGCCCTCTTCATCTATTACTCACAAACCACAGGTATATTAGCAAAATGTATTCAGTATATTTATGCATATGTGTTTTAGTGGTGCTTCTCCTCCAATCAATAGGTCTCAAATAGCTGAAATATATGCCTATGCAAATGCTGAAAATTCAAAGCTAATGGGTGACAAAATGATGAAAACGTTATTTTTGGCATTAATCTGCAAGGCTAAATTTTGCCTTTGGCTCACAATTGTTGGAGGTATGATTGGAAATTAATGACAAAATTCCATTTTAGTGCCAGGTGAAAGACTTCATTTTCCTGTTCTCTGAGAAGTAGCAGACCTGTTGATAAGATCATTCACGTAACAACTAAAAATGCTGAGTTCAGAAAAGCAAAAATAAAGGCTAGGAGGCTCTTTTCTTAAAAACAGTGGGTTGTAATTGTACATTGGTGGTCATTAGCATATATTTCTAAAATTGTAACAACAATTGGATTTTGTATTCTATTAGATGAGAACAGTATTAAAATATATATATTATTTATACCAAAAGAGATATAAAAATCACTTTTAAAAATTGTATTCAGTGCTCGCTTCGGCAGCACATATACTAAAATTAGAACGATACAGAGATTAGCATGGCCCCTGTGCAAGGGTGACAAGAAAATTTGTGAAGCATTCCATATAGAAAAAAAAAAAAAGAAAGAAGAAAATTGTATTCAGGGCAGGCCACGGTGGCTCAGCAGGCAGAGTTCTCACCTGCCATGCCTGAGACCTGGGTTCGGTTTCTGGTGCCTGTCGGTGCCAAAACAAAACAAACAAACAAACAAAAAACTGTATGCAAGCAAAGTACAGGTGACTTTTGACTCTAAAAACATGATTTTTAAGAAATTTGACCACTCTTGAGATGGAACAAATTTAATAACCCAATCCTTATAAACGTATAGGCGTTTTTATTTTTTTTTTAAGTTAAAAATGCCCTCATTGTCAATAAAGCTTTTATAAAAATACTACATCAAAATTTTCCTACTATGGAGTTATTCTCAAAATATAATAAAATATCAAAATGGGAAGTCTATGTGAAGCAGCAATTCTTCTACCTAAATTTAGATGAAAGAAAAAAATCTAAAATTTTGCAACGCAGAGTAAAACAAATTAAGGATGAATTTTGCTATTGCTGTATGAAGCGCTTTTGGGGTTTGTTATAATCTGTAAAGAGTATCGCTCTGTAAATTGTCTATGTTATCTAGTTTAATTCTTTGGACAACGAATCTTGATCATCTCCATCAGTTATTCCAGGATGTATAAGGGACTGAAGAAAGATCAAATGGGATAATCTTGTGAAAAACGAAGGAAAATTTTTAAATGAGATTTGCTTTTTTTTTCCTGCAATACCTTGGAAATGAATTTGTGTTCATAACTTTAACAATTATTTTCTTTAAAATGATCAAAGAGAAAGCGTTTATAGAACAGAAACGCTTAACTGTGTTTTCATCTTTGTGTGTGCAAGAACATTACAAAGGCATTTATCTTATCTACAACTTGATTTCTTACGCTATGAATAGTTATAGCTTGACCAAATAAATTGTGAGCAGAAATTACATTGTGTGGGCCCTCCTATTACTTATAATAGAGATCTTGGACTTGGAAACAACATCTAGAGAGGAAAGCAAAATGAAAACAAATGGAAACATGCAAACAACTACAGAAAAAATTAAAACTTCATCTGATTAAGCTACTTTGAGTGATTTGGACTTTACTTACCATAATAAAGGGCAATTATCAGAGCTAAAGTGGTATGGCTGGGTTAGAAGCACTCATTAAGTGGTGCTAGCAGGAAGGAAGATGTAATGAGAGCTTGATTTTGTTCAGGAATCACAGCTTGTATAGCTCTGCGGTTGTGGTTTTAAAAAATTGCATTAGAAAATTTTGCATGAAAAACTATTTTATTATGAATCTGAAACTCTCTAGCTTCTCGCCCCTTCAAATTCATTGAAACAATGAGCAATTTAAAAATCAAAACTGTTTATTAGGAATTCAGATATTAGATTAGCATAGAACAGACAGCATACAAAATGAAAGAAAATTTTTAAATTATGCTTCTTTTGCCAGGATCACAGTCATTTTCAATGATTTACAATTTGTGGAGATGAGAAAAGTCATTTGATAACTGTTGAAATTTTAAAATGCCTCTTATTAATCCAAAAGAATTAGTCAGAAAGTTGCCTTGAGACATTTGGGGAGAAAAATAAGAACTACTCTTCAGTTTAAGTTCTTCAAACAAGTCTAAGGGGAACAATATCTTATCAACATCAATAGTAGATGGGTGAAGAAATAGCTGACTATTCAGTATGGCATGAACTGATGAGAAGGGACATAATGTGCGGTGGCAGAGCTCCCACACTCTGCAGCCAACCACCCAGGAACAAATCCCAGCCATGCTCTTCATCCCAGTGTTACCTTAGGCAAGTTCCTTACTTTCCAAACCTTCGTTTCCTCATTGATTTAAAAGGAAACGCTGTGAGAATCTAAAATAAATGTGAAGAAGTCAATATTGGTAATCCTCAAGACTCTTTCAGGAAAGTCCACAAAGTCCAAACTATTTTCATAATAAAGCCAAAGTTGTCATTTGCCTTTCTTTTGCTGTTTTTGCATGTTATATAAGAGAAATTTGTAGGTTTACAGGAAAACCATGTGTAAAGTACAGTTTCCATGCACCATCCTGTTATGAACACCTTGCATTAGTTAGTGTGGTGCATTTGTTGCAATTGATGAAAGAATGATTTCATAATTGTACTATTCACTATAGTCCATGGTTTACATTTGGGTTCACTGTATGTGTTGTATGGTCCCTGATTTTTTTTTCATTTTTATTCCAGTAACATATACAATCTAAAATTTCCCCTTTAGCCACATTCAAATATGGAATTACGTGTTGCCAATTATGTTCACAACGTTGTGCTACCATCGCCATCCATTACCAAAATTTTCCCATCATTACAAATAGAAATTCTGTATAATTTAAGCATTAATTTCCCATTACCTACCCCACCCTGGCCCCTGGTAACCTATATTCTAGTTTCTAAATCTATGAATTTGCCTATTCTATTTATTTCATATAAGGGAAGTCATACCATAACTATCCTTTGCATCTGCTTATTTCATGAAACATATCTTCAAGGTTAATCCATGTTGTCGTATATATATATCAGGATTCCATTCCTTTGTATGGCTGAAATAATATACTATCGTAGGTATATACCATGTTTTATTTGTCAATTCATCAAACCTGAGGACACTTTGGTTCCTTCCATCTTTTGGTAAATTGTGAATTTTGCCGCTATAAACATCAGTTTGCAAATGTCTCTTCAAGTCCTTGCTTTCAGTTATTTTGGGTATGTACGTAGAAATGGGTTTGCTGGGTCATATGGCAATTTTCTACTTTAACTTTCTGAGGAGCTGTCAAATTTTTTCCAAAGCAGCTGCACCATTTTACATTACAACAATAAATGACTGCTCCTATTTCCCCCATCCTTTTCAACACTATTTTCCATTTTTTCTTTTTAATAGTAGCCACTCTAGTTTTCATAAACACAATGATATGATGTTAAGATATAATGTGCTTATTAATTTCATTCTTTAATATAAAATTTCTCAGTTTTAATTTGAGTAGTTGATGTCCATGGATATAGCCCACATAAACAAAAGCTCATTAGGGTCCTCAATACTTAAAGTGTAATTGTCCTGACATTTAAACAAAAAGGGCTGGAAAATTGTTAATTTAAATCAATTTGTCTTATGAATTTTTTTTCACATAAATAAATTTTCACAAGTCAGATATAAATTGTTTTAAGCTGGACAGCCCAAATTTGCCTTTCTTTATATGCAGTTACTGTAATTATATTATTTCTCTACTTTTTAATAAATTGCCAAGAGCAATAGTTCTCAATTCTGGCTACCCATTTGTAGGATCTGTGAAGTTTTTATCAACCATTGGGGCCTCAGATCCTTTTATTAGTATTTCATAAAAGCTCTGTGTTCCTATATGGATATGTTTCATCATTCATATAGCAGCCTAATGATTACTTCATCCAGGTAGGTAGCTCATCCTGACCCAAATGCTTTTTTCAACTCATTTCTGAGCCCAGATTCTACCTTGTATTATAGTTTATGCCCATGCCTAAACTTCCCAGAAGACCATGAGCAACCCCAAGGAGCCCTGAAGTATGAAGCATTTTTCCCTTTGGCCCATTAGGTAGGCAGCAGAGTGTGTCAGTTTTCAACCAATGTTAACTGGATGAATGACAAAGTGGGAGAATTTCAAACAGACTTCTTCTGCTCACTTTATAGAGCAAACAGGCAAGTGGTCCCAGAGTGCAGTGCTTAAGGCCCTGCATTCCAGTATTAGTAGAGACATTCAAAAACTCATTCTAGTCCCTGCTGAGTCTCATCTTTACCCATATGGGAGCCCTAAGAGTTTGAATGTCATTAAGAAAAGACCTCTAGCTCCCATTTCAATGTGGAGACCCTTCAAAATGCAGAGACACTGGCTATGCAGAACAAACCAAGCTTGCTGAGTCATGCCAGATGCATGCAATGGGGATCAGATAGGGCTCATAGTGTTGAGGGAACCTTATTCTTGCTGCAGTCATTCTTCAAGGGCAGGATACCCAATGGCAGCGAGCTCAATGAGACGATCTGGGAATGCAGGCAGGTCTGTGAGGCCGTTATGTTCACAATGTTGTGCTACCATCACCATCCTTTACCAAAACTTTCCCATCGTCCCAAGTAGGGATGGAGAAGGGGAGGAAAAATGGTGGCAAAGACCCTCTCTGGGATGGGATGGAGGTAAAGGAGTGAAGCCCAGAAGTGCCTGCAAAGCTTGTCCTGGAAATTGTACCCAAAATGCAACCACTGACCCATCCATCCTGGCTGCTCCTTCCATGGGGCTAGAGCCAGGTCTCTCCCACAGAGAAAGGTGATCTCAATTAAGAGAGTTTTACTCTCTGATGAACTTGAGCTCTTAGGATTACATCCTTGGTCAAAGTTCCCTGGATTCACATGTGCTAACACTTAATGAAATGCAAGTAGACCTCAGGAGGCCAGTACAGAGGTTCTGTGATAGTTAGATTCTGGTGTCAGTTTGGCCAGGTGATGTGCCCAGTTGTCTGGTCAGGCAAGCACTGGCCTGACCATTGACTGCAAGGAGATTTTGTGGCTGGTTGATAAATCAAAAAGCTGGTTTATTGAATCATCAGTGGATTGCAGCTGTGGCTGATAATATCTGCAATGAACTAAGGGCGTGTCACCCACAAATGATATAATCCAATCAGTTAAGACTATTAAAGAAGAGGAGAGACTTTTTCACTGCTTCTTCAGCCAGCAAGCCTCTCCTGTGAAGTTGCCAGCTTCACAGGGGGCCCTATGGAATTTGGGCTCTTCCCTTCCCACTCTTGCATGGGACACCTTTATAAATCTCATATTTATAGATCTCTCCTTTTGGTTCTGTTTCTCTAGAGAACCCTGACTAATACATGCCCCTACCTCATAGATTCCAAATATTAACCTTCCTCCTCTGTAACCAACCATCCACTAAGGGATGGGAGCTTTTTATTTTTAATGATGCTTTTTGAGATAAAATTCATATACTATTTATCTATTTAAAGTATATAAGTCAATGATTTTAATGTAGTCACAGAGTTGGGTGAACATCACTGTGATACATTTTAGGCTATCAAAGAGAAACCTCCTACCCCTTAGAAGTTGCTCTCCATTGTTCCCAATTTCCTACTTTACCAGCTAATCTTCTTTCCATCTCTGTAGATTTGCCTAATCTGGATATTTCATACTAGTGGAATCATACAATATGTGGTAGTTGTGACTGGCTTCTTTCTCTTAGCATGGTTTCAATATTCATCCATGTTGTAGCATGTATCTGCATTTCATTTCTTTTTAAAATTACTAAATATTATACTTTATGGATATGCTACATTTTATTTATGTAGTCATCAGTTGATGGGTACTTAGGTTGTTTTCACTTTTGGGCTATTATAAATAATGTGGAGATTTATTTATTTGTTTATTTTTTGTGGAGATTTATTTTTAAGTCATTTATTTTAAATATAAGATATGCCATTCCTCTTTCTTCTAGACCTATATATGTATGTGATCAAAGAATTCTTAGAGAGAGAAAAAGAGCAAAAATCTTAAAGGTAAGCTTTTACTTTTGCCTAAAAATTGAAACAATTGTCAGTGTCTTATTAAAGAAGAGAAATAAATAATTTGCAAAAAATAAAAAGGAAATGAAATGGATTTACTATAAATTCAACCATAGAATCATAGAATTTTAAATGAAAAGGACCACAGAGGAGAGCTAACCCATTTTACAGGTAAGAAAACGGAGTTTCAGAGAGGTTGCATGACCTGTTCAAGATTACAAGACTTTCTCGATTTCTGTACTGATGGATTAAAAAGTTATGCTCCAAAGATTAAAAAAATAATAATACTAAAGCTCAAAATACTCACCAAACAAAAGAAGTAAAAAATGTGTTTATTTGAAAATTTAAAATGAAACACTTGAAAGCTATTTGTTGCTTTACTTGCCAGCTTCAGGAGACACACCCTTGTGATGATAAAAGAGCCATATTACGTAATCCCATCCCTGAAGAAGGAGAAATCATTTGCCCCTTCCCCTCCCAGGCTGTGTCTCACCCCAGCAGTGGGTAACAGAAGAGAGGAGTGTTCCCTGGTGATAGGCAAGTGAACTAATGCCGCAGCTCTGGGATCCAAACTGGAAAAGCAGAAGGAAAACAATCTTCTCCTCTCCCCATCAGCAGAGAGATTACCTCACCTGCCCCCCACCCAGGCCAATACTGTACCAGATGCCTGGCCACTATGGATTGAGAAAGAAAACATTAGCATTCTGAAAGCTCACTTGTGTTCTTGTTCTCCAAAAGAGAACAACAGATATTATGGGGTTTTTTTTTCGTTTTCTAATTATTCTCTATAACTCTCATTATCTTTGATATTTCCCTCTTGAAAACTGTAGCATAAGAAGGAAATGGATTTTCCTCCTAGAAAAGAACTGAAAAGACCTGGGATGCTCCTACGTGTCTAGTATTTGCTGTCACCTACCCCTTCTCTCCATCCGCCCCATGCCTCAATGCCCACAATTCACAGAAGCATTAGAAAACGGAATGTCACAGACTCCCTGGCCATGATTCACTTTTTCAGGCAATCCTTTGGTCATGTGAATTTTCCAGCACCTGCATCTCTTACTTCTAGGTCTTACTTTCCAATCATACCCTGTGGCTCTTACTCATCATCATACTCTTAAGGGTTTAATTTGATCAGATTTATATATGTAAAAGAAATGGCACAGATTCAGCATTTTGTATACCCCTCTAGTATGTATAAATTCATCTAGAATAATTTTCAAATTCTTTTTCCATTCTTAATTCTCTCTCCATTTCTTCCTCTTCTCGTTAATTCCTTGTCTTTTATGTGCTATTCACATGTTCATTTCTCTATGAATTGAATTTCCCATGAATTGGGTGTATTCAATAACTATTTATTGATCACTTACTAAATGCTCACAGGTGTTTCAATTCCATAATCCTAAAAGCATCTCTTTATTTAAAATTATGGGCAGGGCATATTCTGAAATAGGTTAAGCAATAAAGATTGAACTTGAGTTCATCTCTGTAAACAGTGAACAACCACTATGAAGTGTTTTTTTGGATATTTATATTATATCATTAATAAAATCCTCCATATGCTTCTTTTTCAATATGTTGTTCAATGAAAGATGAATCCATTCTGAATTCCATAGACATGTGCATTTTGCCTTTCCAAACAAAGATTGTCAGAGGTGAATAATTGGATAGCTCTCAAACCTTAATTTCCAGAGTCCCACAAATAGGACCCCATGATATGTTAATATTCTTGATATTATTACTAGATGTAAAATAATCTTTTTACTCATTTATTCACTCAAGAAATACCTATGTAGCTGTATCTTTTGCAGTTCAAGATCTTAGGGCTAGAAATTTATGATAAAATCAGCAACAGTTGTAGAATCCTGCCTTTTCAGAGAAATATTAATCCCAAAGTTCCTTTCTTCTCATTCACTTTTCACACAGAAGCCAAAACTGACTTTTAATTTTAGTTTTCCTTTAAATTGAAACATTTTTCTTTCCAAGTAATAAAGTCTTTCATTGGAAAGATTGCCAATGAAAGACAACAATCCTTCTGCAATTCCCACTTCACGCAAAACAACCACTTTTAATATATAATATTTGTTTTAAGTTCTTTGAATGGTTACTCCTGTTGGTACAAAAATACACATACACTGCTTTTAAAAATGGACCTTCTAGAGAATTTTCATTTGATTTCCTTCTATGATAGATGAGAATTTAGCTCTGAGTCATTTTCCACCTTTTGTCTTCCCAGTATTCATGACTTTAACGGTCTTAATGGATTTTCATCTTTTTTTTTTTCTACTCAGCATTTGAAACCAATTATTATAGGAAATTCCCCACCTTATGATTCTTGGTGAGAGGCAGAGATAGCTTCAGGCTGTAGAAGCTGAAAATGCCATATACTCACTTTCTCAGTTTTCTTTCAATAGTGCCCATGCACATGAGCTAGGCAGAACAAATCAGACATACCACCTTGGACTTGGAATCTGGAGGTGGTGGTGTGAAGACTCAAGGGTACCTTGGCAGCAGCAGCAGCAGCGGTGCTAATTGGAGCACCCAGTGTCCTGTACCAGCAGTGTTTATAGCGCAATATGCTGTGCTTGTGACCAGCTAGTATAAGAATTCTGCTATGAGACTACTACTGCTGAGTGATTTTCAGAGTTGCTCCTGACTGCAAAGTCCCAGTTTTTTGAGTTCTTCCAGGAAAGTTTTCATTTTCTGCTTGAGTCAACCAGAATCAGTTTCTGTTGCTTACAAGTGAATCCTGACTGACATACTACCTAATCTTGATACAGTAATATTATCGCCTTCAGATCTTTCTCAGGTCACTTTGCAACTTCCAGCTGTATCCTTAAGTGTCCACTGCTTTTATTAATCACAAAGAGTAGCTCATCTTCCCATTCGTTAATGGATGCATTAGCATTCCAATAGTTGTGTCCATATCTCTTTTCTTCTAAGGTAAAAAAAAAATCATTATCCATTCAGCAGTTATAATTGTCTTCATTGATTTGTTTGTAAGTTGATTCTACAGGTTGAAAAACAGTTGACAACCTTTCCATTATGTCACCATATAAAAAATGATTTAACCCTGAGTGTATTTCTTTTTTTTCGCATTCATCGTATTTATAGAGAAAAAGGGCTCCATTCTTACTCCTCAATCTGGACTTTCTAGGATTGCTGCAAATCAGTGAATCTGGGACAAGATGCTACTGTTTTCTTGCCTTTTAATTCTACTGGTTCCTGCAAAAGTGGCTCCTGCTTTTCTTGATTTACTTGCTTGTCTTATTGACATACATGTTCAAGTAATTTTCTAAGAAAAGGTCTGTGTAAGATAAACATTTGGGGTCCTTGCCTTTCTGAAAAAATCTTTCATTATGATCTCCCACTTGATTAATAACTTGGCTAAATGTAGAATTCTAACGTGAAGCTAAGTCTCACATCAGATTTGAAGATCCTTCTTCATTGTCACTGGTGAGATGTCTGAGGCCGAATGAAATACTGTTTATTCCTCTCTGGTCACTGTTTCTGAAAGAATAAATGATACAGTGCAATTAAAAGAGTGAGAGAAATGGAAAATAGGAAAGATTCAGAGCAAGGGGTACAAAAAATACATAATTGGAGATTTCATACTGGTGTAGGTATTAGTGCAATAACTTTGGCAGCTAGTGTAAGAGGGGAGAAGTTCCTAAAAGGAAAAAAGATTGGGTTGGAACTGAAAATAAATTTGTCCACTTGACAATTTTGTTTGGAGTCACTCTGAATTTCCTAACTGAAATAAACTCTGTAAAGATGACTTCTTCTAGAAATGATTCCCTTAGAGAAACTGACTTAATAAAATTAATTTGGCAAAAAAGAGGTGTCTTTGTCCTCTAATACATACATATGACATATAACAGTGCTGAGATGTTTACCTCTGCAGAAAGAAGGTAGCATATCAGAACATAGTATGAATATCTTGCATCCTTATAGCACAGTGAATAGAAAACTTACGGAACATAGAATATTGTAATTGGAACATTTTCTTCTGAAAATGTATTCTCATATACCAATTATAACCCATATCATTTGTTATCCAAAATTTATTTTGCTTTATGAGCCATGTAGAATGAAAAGCAATCATGCGGTAATGTGGTACTCTGTGACATGATAACACCTACTAACGTTACAATTTCAACAAATTTGAACTGGGAGCCAAATGAGTAGCATGACTCCAAGGGAAATGGTTTCATGATGGCATCCAGTGTTCTCAATTAACACAGGAAAGATTAATGGTTTTTTTTTCCCTTTGGTGGTCTCTGTTGAGGAGGATAAACCATGAGTTCTTATTTGATTTTCCACTCAATTGCATCTACCAACTGGCAGACAGACCAACTGGGAAAGTTTCTCCATCTAGTAGCTGGATTGTATTGGTGTGGCCACACCATGTTACCACGGCTGATTCTCTATGACATGGGGAGTCCACAGACAGCAACTCTCAATGAATGGAAATGCTAAGACTGAACTACTAGGATATACAACAGCTGGAAATAATTATTTGGGATTTTTCTCTTCTATTTGTCTTTACCCTATGATTAGCCACCTCTTCAACCTCTGAGAACCTTTCCAAGTCTCATGTCTAGACAGCCATTTTCCTGCAGGAAGCAAACTCCATATCAAAATGGATTTGATGTATCTCAGAAACTGATAAATCAGTTGAACAGTGAATAAATGGAAAATTTAGGACTATCACCCTGTAAGGAAAAGATGATGGCTGCTTTAAGTTGGAAGAATTATGAACTGTCAAAATCTTCTGTTGCAGGGAACAGCTTAACCCTACAGCAATATTCCATGGCAGTCAAGAATCTGAATATGGCCTAGAATTTTCTGAGGATGTAATTCATAAAGGCACAGTTAATCAAACTCAGACGTCCCTTCAAAATCTGTACTGTACAAGCCAAAATTATTGCCAGTAGAAAGAAGGTGCCAGACCAGAGAAGGTAAGCTAAAGTTTCTGTGCCCTGGCTTTAGAATGATGAAGTCTCAACTCATTTTAAAAAGTGAAAAAAAAAAAAAAAAGAAAAATGGAAAAATGTTTAAAAACATTTATCAAATATCAGATAGCTGGCTTTCTATACATACAATCAGAGTTTTGTACCTTACCAAGTTTTTTCATCCTACATTGGTAGATTTTTAAATTTTTCATTTGATTTACCAAAAAGGGGAAAAAAATCCTTCCTCACTCCGTCATCTTTAGAGGAACTGAGAAAGGATGGGTACAGGCCAAAATCACTTCTGGCTAGTGTGCGTGGTTACCGAGCTGAAAGAGAAGGCAGTCTTCTTGGTAAATGGTCTTGCCTCAAATGCCAAAATGCTTGCTAAAAAGATAGCAGGCCTTCAGAATCTTTCTCTGCCTTCTCTGCCATGGCACACAGGGATGGTGGATCTTTCATTGGAGATGCTGCTGTCTTCATCGCTGATTACACCCTCGGTTTCTAAGAAGAATGTTTTTCTTTATTCTTTGTACAGGGAAATCTCTTGACTGAAGTTCGAGTCACTTGATTTGAGCTTTTTAGGACAGAGTCAGTGTGATGAGAAACATTGAATTGCTTTCGTGTTCTTGCCATTGAAAGGGAAGAATAAACAAACATGAGGGAGACTCAGGTCCACTTCATTTGTACGAATCGTCTGCATGCCCACATGCTGACTCTTCATTGGATGTTTATATTTCCTCTCAACTCAGGGACAAATTTATCCATGGTCCTTGAGGATGAATGTGAAGCAGAAGCATAAATAGGCATGCTTCGGGCTCTTCTTCCAAAGGTGAGGAAATAAGGTGGCAAAGATAGAGATTATGAGATCTTTAGGGTCTCAGATCTAGGTTTGAATTTAGCTCTGCTCTAATTCTCTGATTCGTCATCTGTAAAATGTAGATGAAAATTCCTGCCTCAGAGAGATGTTGAGTTTTAAACTGCATTCCACATATAAAACATAGAATTTTTTGTCATAAGGTGTTTAAAAATTGAGCTATTATGACTAAAATTCAAGACCTTGTCATTTAACACATCAGGATTTCATCTCTTTCATGACCTACCCTTGCCCAAAATTTCCCCTCAGTCCCTACCAGACCACCACATTGTTTGTGAAATACTATCTTTAAAGATTTGTTTCTTTAGATTAAAACAATCTGTTTCTCTAGGAACATTTCATTAAAATACAACTATCCCTAAAGGATATCAAATAATAATTATCATTATTATATCATCAATAACTTTATTACTGATTAACAAAAGACATACTCTCCATCCAGAATCTATGGAAAAATACTGTTCATCAGTTCTTCAGTTGGTTTGAAGAAAATGATAAGGGGAGTTCAAGTTCTTTACCATGGTTTTGCTCAAGAAGAGGACTAGAATAGTCTTATATGGTTCAGTTACCTGAGAAGAGGAAAATTATGGCACAGGAAAGGGACAGAAAGACAAACCACTTCAGAAAGAGATGGAGCATTGAAGAAATTGAGTAAGAGGCTCCTTCAAGGTAGGCAGAGTCAACCTCTGAGCAGGGCAGAGGATGGAGAGAGAGGATCCAAAACTTGCTCTCATAGGTGTTCAAACAGGGGGATGTTATTCACTGCCTTGACACTGGCAAACATCAATAGGTCCAGCTAGAAGAATTCCAAAATACTGCTAAAAGCGTGGTTATAGGGAAAGTGAGGACTGAGAAGAATGCATCCGTCAGAGAACGGAAGTGACAGAGAAGCAAGTATAAGATGACAGAAGCACCAAATGCATTTTGGAGCTGGGTCATTGAAATTATACAATGGGACTGAGTTTTCTAACTGGCTCTGCTTGGGAAGGAAAGTTGATGACATATGTCTATATTGCCTGGACTTCAAAAACTTGTATGAGGGGTTCACGAGTTGTTCAGTGGTAGAATTCTTGCCTTCCATGTGGGAGACCTGGGTTCGATTCCTGGACCATGCACCACCACCACCACCACATTGGCTACCACCACATTGGCTACCACATTGGCTACCACATTGGCTAACATCACCAAAGTGATTTCAATCTTGGCTCTACTATTTTACAATATCACTGGTAGTTTCTCCACATCCTCACCAATGCTTATTAGTTTTGTTATTTTTTTAAATAATAACCATCCTAGTGGGTATGAAGTGGTAGCTCATTGTGGCTTTAATTGGCATCTCCCTGATGACCAATGATATTGAGGATTTTTTCATGTGCCTGTTGGCCACTTGTACATCTTCTTTGGAGAAATGTCTACCTAAGTCTTTCCCCCTTTTTAAAATTGGGTTTTCTTTTTCAGTAGTAGCAATTCTTTATATATACTGGATATTAAACCTATAAGAGATATATGGTTAATAATTATTTTCTCCCATTCTGAAGGTTGTCTTTTCACTTTCTTTATAGTGTTTGTTTACATACAAAATTTTTTAAATTTTTATGAAGTCTAATTTATTCTTTCTTTTTTTCTTTTATTGCTCATGCTTTTGATGTCATATCTAAGAAATCACTACCAAATCCAAGATTATGGAGGATCCCCATGTTTTCTTCCAGGTTTTGTGGTTTGAGCTCTTATGTTTAGATTCTTGATACATTTAGAGTAATTTTTGTATATGATGTGAGGTAGGGATCCAACCTTATTCTTTTGCAAGTAGATATCCAGTTTTCCCAGCACAATTTGTTGAGGAGACTGTTCTTTCCCCAATTAAGGTACTATGAATCCTTGTCAAAAATCAGATGACCATAGACATATGAGTTTATTTCTGAACTCTCAATTCTGTTCTATTGGTCTCTATGTCTGTTTTTATACCAGTACTACACTGTTTTGATTATCATGGCTGGGTGGTAGGTTTTGAAAGCAGGAAAGTTGGCACCTCCAACTTTGTTCTTCCTTTATAATATTGATTTGGCTATTTGGGGTCTCTTGTTTTTCCATTTGAATTTGAGGGTTGGCTTTTCCATTTCCACAAAAAATTATGCTGCTATTTGGATAGGTATTGCATTGAATCTGTAGTTTTCTCAGGTGGTATTGACATTTTAGTAGTACTAAGTCTTCCTATCTATGAACACAGGATGTCTTGCTATTTATTTAGATTGTCTTTTATTTATTTCAGGAATGTTTTGTAGTTTTCAGTGTACAACTTCTTTATCTCCTTGGTTAAATTTATCTTAGGTATATTATTTTTTTAGTGGGATAGTGAGTGTGATTGTTCTTTTAATTTCCATTTCAGAAATTTTTGCTGTTGTATAGAAACTCAACTGATTTTTCTGTGTTAATCTCATAGCCTGCAACTTTGCTGAAATTGTTTATCAGGTCTTACTTTTCTTGTGGATTCTTTGGGATTTTCTATATAACAGTTCATGTCATCTGTGAATAGAGATAGTTTTACTTCTTCTTTTCTAGTTTGAATGCCTTTTTAAAATTCCTAATTATTATGGCCAGGACCTCCAGTACAATCTTGAATACAAGTGGTGAAAGTGAGCATTCTTGTCTTGCTCCTAACTTTAGGGTGAAGGCTTCCACTCTTTCACTATTGAGTATAATGATAGCTGTGGGGGTTTCATATGTATATGTTATCATATTGAGGAAGTTACATTCTATTCTCATTTTTCGGATTATTTTTATCATGAAAGGATATTGGATTTTGTGAAATCCCTCTTCTCCATCAATGAGATGATCACATGATTTTTCCCTTTATTCTATTAATGCGGTGTATTAAACTGATTAATTTTCTTGTGTTGAGCCACACTTCATTCCTAGAATGAATCACACTTGGTCATGGTGTAAAATTCTTTTAATATGCTGTTGAATTTGATTTGCTAATATTTTGCTGAGGATTTTTATATCTATATTTATAAGGGAAGTTGGTCTGTACTTTTCTTGTGATGTGCTTATTTGACTTTGGTATTAGGGTATTATTGGTCTCGTAGAATGGGTTAGGAAAAGTTCTTTCTGCTTCAATTCCTAGGAAAAGTTTGATAAAGCTTGGTTTTAATTTTTCTTGTAATGTTTAGAGGAATTTACCAGTAAGCCATCTGGTCATGGACTTCTCTTTGTTGAAAGTTTTTTTATTACTGATATAATCTTTTTACTTGTTAGCAGTCTGTTGAAATAATCTATTTATTCTTGGGTAAGAGTAAGTAATTTTAGTGTTTCTAGGAGTTTTGCCATTTTGTCTCGGTTACCGAATTCATTGACATAC
Source organism: Tamandua tetradactyla (assembly GCF_023851605.1). NCBI lineage: Eukaryota > Metazoa > Chordata > Mammalia > Pilosa > Myrmecophagidae > Tamandua > Tamandua tetradactyla. The sequence goes on along the minus strand of NC_135333.1, from coordinate 92,191,765 downwards.
AATTTTTCATTTTGATAAAATCAGTTTAGGTAAGTTTGTGTTCCTAGGACTTTGTATTTATCCTCTAGATTATCATATTCATTGGCATAAACTTGTTCATAGTATTTTCTTATACTCCTTTTAATTTCTGCAATATCAGTGGCATGGTACCCCCAGTAGTTATGAATTTTAGTAATTTGCATCTTCTCTCTCTTTTTCTCTTTCATTCTTTTCAAAAAATCAATCATTGTTTTCCCTGATTCTCTTTATTTGATTTTCTATTCTCTATTTCATTTGGATCCACTTTAAACTTTATTATTTCTTTCCTTCTGCTAAGTTTAGGTTTAGTTTGTTCTTCTTTTTCTAGTTCCTTGACATGTGACGTGAGTTTATTGCCTTAAGATCTTTTTTTTAATATACACAAAAGCAGCTATAAATATCCCTCAGCACTGCCTTGGCTGCATCCCATAAATTTTGTTGTATTGTGTTTTCATTTTCATTCATCTTCAAGATATTTTGTAATTTCCCTTGTGATATCTTCTTTGACCCATCAATTGTTTAAGAGTGTGTTGTTTAATTTCTACATATTTGTGAATTGTCCAGGTTCCCTTCGGGAAGCTATAATTATTTTCTCCCATTCTGAAGGTTGTCTTTTCACTTTACTGACCCTGCTTTTTTACAGATAAAAGTTTTTAATTTTGTTGAAGTCTAATTTATCCATTTTTTTTCTTTTGTTGCTCATTATGGATTTCTACCTTAATTACTTAGAAGTCAGAGAAGATGTTTTGTATAATTGCAATCTTTTAAAATTTATTCTGACTTATTTTGTGACAGACACAACATGTATTCTATACTAGAGAATAATCCAGGTGTACTTGAGAAGAACGTATATTGTCCTGTTGTTGGGTGAAGTATTCTGTGTATGTCTGTTAGGCCTACTTCATTTATAGTAATGTTCACATCTTCTGTTTCCTCATTGGTTTTTTGTCTAGATATTCTCTCATTAATAAAAGTTTTATATTGAAGTCTCAAATTATTACTGTATGTGGTGGTCTGAAGCTGTATGTGTACCAGAAAGACATGTTCTTAAATTTGATCCATTCCTGTAGATTAGGAACTTTTGATAGGTTACTTCAGTTAAGAAGGAGTAGCTTATCTCAGTCAGGATGATTCTTAATCCTATTATTAGAGTCCTTTATAAGGGAGTGATTTTCAACAGAAAGAGAGATATCTAAAGAAAGCAAGAAGTTGAAGCTGGAAGAGAAGTGAGAGAACAGAAGATGCTGCCATGCGCTTTGCCAGGTGATAAGCTCAGGGTCCCAAGATCACCAGCAGCCAGCCCCATAACACCACAGTCTTCAGGGAGAAAGTGTCACCTTGATGGCGCCTTGATTTGGACTTTCTTTTATTCTCAACACTTTAAACTAATAAGTGCCTGTTGTTTAAGCCAACCCATTTCATAGTATTTGCTTGAGCAACCTAGGAAACTAAAACACTGCAGAAGTGTCTGTTTCTGCCTTCGGTTTTGTCAAATTTTGCCTCTTGTGTTTTGGGTCTCTGTTATTAGGTACATGTTTATATTTATAATTGTTATTTCTTCTTGGTTGATTGACCCTTGTATTAATACGTGGTATTCTTCTTTGTCTCTTGTTAAAGTTCTTGACTTAATCTCTATTTTGTTCAATATTAGGACAGCCACCCTAGTTATCTTTTGATCATTTGTATGGGAAATTTTCATCCATCCTTTCAGTTTCAACTTATTTGTGTCTTTGGGTATAAGGCAGGTCTCTTATAAAGAATATATAGTTGGATCATATATATATATATATATATATATATATATTTTACCTATTCTGCCAATCTGTGTCTTTTAATTGGAGAGTTAAATCCATTATCAATAAGAGTAATTACATATAAGACAGAACTTATATCAGCTATTTCGCCCTTTGTTTCTTATGCGTGTAATACCTTTTTCATCCCTAATTTCCTTCATTGAAGTCTTCTTTTGTGTATAGTTTGTAATGAAACAGATAGACCCCCTTCTCATTTCTGTTTCTGTATATATTTTAAGTATTTCCTTTGTAGTTACCTTCAGGTTTGCATTTAACATCCTGAATCTATAACCAACTAGTTTGAAATGATGCCAGCTTAACTTCAATAGCATACACAGTTTCTCTTCCTAGACCCCTCTGGTCCACCTCTTTATGTCACATCTGACCTCTTTATGATTTGCCTGCCCATAGCATAGATGTGTGATTATTTCTTACTCAATTACATTTTAAATCTTATGAGAAATAGGGTGGGGCATGGTGGCTCAGCAGGCAGAGTTCTTACCTGCCATGCCAGAGACCTGGGTTCAATCCCAGTGCCGGCCCATGCCAAAAAAAAAAAAGATAGCATTAAATCTTATGAGAAATGAAAAGCATGGTTATATATGCAGAATGCAATAATACTGGCATTGTATTTACCTATATGGTTACCTTCAAGAGAGGTCTTTATTTCTTCTTAACTGCTCAAAGCTATTATCTATTGTCCTTTTCTTTAAACCTGGAGAATTCTCTTTAGAATTTCTTATAGGGAAGATCTCATGGTGACAAACTTCCTCAGTATTTGTTTATCCTTGAATGTCTTATTCCCCCTCATTTTGAAAGGACAGTTTTGCTGGGTGTAGAATTATGTGTTGGAAATCTTTCTCTTTTAGAACTTTAAATATGTCCTACTACTACCTTCTCATATAAATGGTTTCTGATGATAAATTAGTACTTAATCTTATTGGATATCCCTTGTTTGTAACAAATCACTTCTTTCTTGCTATTTTAAGAATTCTCTCCTAATTTTTGACATTTTGATTATGATATGCCTTAGTGTAGATCTCTTTGGGTTTATCCTTCGTGAAGTTGTTGGGCTTCTTGAATGTATATAGTCATGTCTTTTGTCAAACATTTTCAGTCATTATTTCATTTTTAGCTATTTTTCTTCAAATATTGGCTCTGTTCTTTTATCCTTCTCCTCTCCTTCTGGAATTCCCATGATGTGTATGTTGGAATGCTATCTGTTGTCCCACAAATCTCTTAGGCTCTGTTCATTTTTTTAATTCATTTCTCTGTCTGTTCTTCAGGCTGTATAAATTTAATTGTCCTGTTATCTTGTCATTGATTGTTTATTTGAAGTGTCCAAATCTACTGTTGAACACTTCTAGTGTATTTTTATCTCCATAATTGTGTTTTTCATCCTCAAAAGTTCTGTTTGGTTCCTTTTTTAAATTTCTAATATCTCCCTTTGTTCATGCACTTTCTTCTTGATTTCCTTTACCTCTATGTTCATTTTTCCTTTAGCTCATTGAACTTATTTAGGAGATTTGATTGAATATTTTTTTATTAGTTCCATTGTCTGTGCTTCCTCTGTTTTTATTTTTGTTGTTGTTGTTCTTTTGAATGGACCGTCTCTTACTGTTGCTTTGTATGACTTGTATGCTCTTTGGTTAATGTCTGGACATTTGATTATTTTGAGATGCTAACTCTGATATTCAGATTCTCCCTTTCACCTAAGTTTTAGCATAGATAGGCTGTGCGTTAAAGCTCTTCTTCAATGTTTAGCATGGTATACTGAACCTTTAGAATAGCCTATGGTTAAAAGTTCATTTCTTCTCTAGTCTCTCTAAGCCTGTATTTTGCCTTTGGTGTGTGCAGTAACTTTTAAGAATTGCTCAGTATGTGCAACCATTTCCCCTTGAAGAGAAGATTTCCTCCCCCCAGATTCTCCTTTTGAGGCCCTGGGCTGTGCTTTTTGTTTTTTTTATACAGTTTTTCCTCCTCAACACCTGAAATCAGCTCAGCTCTATTCTTCAACTCTGGTTCACCTTTTTTCACTCCAGCTTTCAGTATCAGGTCTCCACTGTAGTTCAGCCCCTCAGCTCTCCTTTCCATGCAGCTTTTCTGCCCCTGGTTAGGAGATCAGGACACATGCCCTAAATCTGTCTTACGTAGAGTCAGATATAATTAATGTACAAAGACACAATTTTTTTAGATGCATCTTAGTCCCGAGAGAGCCAGACTGGTAATGCATGTGAGTCACAAACCATCACCAGGGGTCAATCAGATCTCAAGGACACACAATAGAATGCACCCAGGATGTGGAGCCACCAGGGTCAGCTGAAGATCTGAGTGTAGGGGAGGGGCCTAGACTGGTAAGTTTGTCCTGTTGCTCTTCTTCCATTTGTGGGTGTTTTTATTTTTCCAATACAGCTACCATTCATCAGTTCTCTAGTACTGATTATCTTCAAGAGTTTTGAGAGTTGATTCTGCCCTTTTGCTTTTGCTGTTTATAATGGGAAACATTTACCTGCATATCTTATACCACCATCTTGATGGCATCCTCCCCAAAGTTCATTGCAATTTTATGTTTGTTATCAAAAGACTAAAATAACCTGGAGTCCTGAATATATTACACAGAATTTCAACATTGTTCTCCAAATAACTATTAGATATAAAACACACACAACACACACAGACAATGTGATAAGTGGGGGAAAAATCCATTAAGTCATTTCTGTCCCCATAGTGTGAACTCTAATTAAAATCTCAAGCTCCACATAAAAGATGCAAAACTCCCAGAAATAACAAAATGTCAAATATGGTGTGCTATCTATGAGTTAACCAGTTTAACCAAAATAGGCACCATATCTTTTAGCATGAATTATTTTGCAAATGATTTATTAGTCATGCTGAATTTACTCTGAATATTCAAGGAAACCTAATCATTTCTTCCGTCATATATAATACAAAGTGTTGGTATTCTTCCATTTAATTCAATTGCTTTTAATAGTCTGAGAAGAGCAGGTATGTTATGGAATCTCAGTAATTATTTGTCTGCAAGAAAATACATCTAAGGTGAAACAATTGGAAAATAATTTACATAAGTGGATTTTTAAAATCTTTAATGTTTATATGGTAGAATTCAGTTATAAAGTTTTCAATATTATTATAGCTCAGATGCAGCTTCATTCAGTGTTTTAACATAATTACATTGCAATTAGGTAGTATTGTGCTGTCCATTTTTGAGTTTTTGTATCTAGTCCTGTTGCACAGTCTGTATCCCTTCAGCTCCAATTACCCATTATCTTACCCTATTTCTAACTCCTGATGGTCTCTGTTACCAATGACATATTCCAAGTTTATTCTTTAATGTCGGTTCACATCAGTGGGACCATACAGTATTTGTCCTTTAGTTTTTGGCTAGTCTCACTCAGCATAATGTTCTCTAGGTCTATCCATGTTATTACATGCTTCATAAGTTTATTCTGTCTTAAAGCTGCATAATATTCCATCATATGTATATACCACAGTTTGTTTAGCCACTCGTCTGTTGATGGACATTTTGGCTGTTTCCATCTCTTTGCAATTGTAAATAATGCTGCTATAAACATTGGTGTGCAAATGTCCATTTGTGTCTTTGCCCTTAAGTCCTTTGAGTAGATACCTAGCAATGGTATTGCCAGGTCGTATGGCAGTTCTATATTCAGTTTTTTGAGGAACCGCCAAACTGCCTTCCACAGTGGTTGCACCATTTGACATTCCCACCAACGGTGGATAAGTGTGCCTCTTTCACCGCATCCTCTCCAGCACTTGTCATTTTTTTGTTTTGTTGATAATGGCCATTCTGGTGGGTGTGAGATGATATCTCATTGTGGTTTTGATTTGCATTTCTCTAATAGCCAGGGACATTGAGCATCTCTTCATGTGCCTTTTGGCCATTTGTATTTCCTCTTCTGAGAGGTGTCTGTTCAAGTCTTTTTCCCATTTTGTAATTGGGTTGGCTGTCTTTTTGTTGTTGAGTTGGACAATCTCTTTATAAATTCTGGATACTAGACCTTTATCTGATATGTCGTTTCCAAATATTGTCTCCCATTGTGTAGGCTGTCTTTCTACTTTCTTGATGAAGTTCTTTGATGCACAAAAGTGTTTAATTTTTTGTTTGTTTGTTTGTTCTGTTTTTTTATATATATTTTTTATTTTTATTTTTTCTCTATATTATCATTTTATTTCTTTTTCTGTTGTCTTGCTATTTCTTTTTCTAAATCGATGCAAATGTACTAAGAAATGATGATCATACATCTGTGTGATGATATTAAGAATTACTGATTGCATATGTAGAATGGAATGATTTCTAAATGTTGTTAGTTAATTTTTTTTAATTAATAAAAAAAAGTTTTCATTATTATTGGTTATATTTGAATATACTGCACATAAAATATATGCCATACCCCCCCCTAAGAATTATGTACTGTTACAACCTTAGAATATGTAGGATTGTTCACTTCAGCTCAGTATTATAGAGGGTTTTTCATTCCTCTAAAGTGGCTTTTTCTATAAAAGTTCTCTTTATAGACATTAACTTTAGATGTATACTGGTGGTTATGGTAGACTAGTGGTTCAGAAAGGCTAGGAGGAAGAAGAAAAGTAAAGAGGAGAGAAATATTAACTTTTCCAATTAAGTTTTTTTTTAATTAAGGAAGTTGTAGGTTTACAAAAATATGCAGAAAATACGGAGTTTCCATACTCTCCTGCATTGCACCCAGTTTCTCTATTATTAACACTTTTCATTAGTATTATTCTTTTGTCACAATTGGTAAAAAAAAAAAAAGGATTATTATAGCTATAGTATTAACTATAGTTCATAGCTTACATTAGGGTTCACCGTGTTGTAGAGTTCTAAGGTTTTTAAAGTTTTTGTTCTAAATTTTCCCATTTTAACCAATTTCAAATATAGATTGCACTCACAATGTTTGTTACCATGCCAAAATTTTCCATCACCCCAGAAAGAATGTCTGTACCAATTAAGTAGTAACTCCCCATTCCCTACCACTACACCTGCCCCTTAGCAACCTGTATTCTAGTTTCTGTATCTATGAATTTGCATAATCTAATTATTTCATGTACCTGAGATCATACAGCATTTGTCCTTTTGTGTCAGGCTGTTTTTGTGTGTGTGTCTGGCTTTTATCAGTCAGCATGATGGCTTCAAGATTAATCTATGCTGTTGCATATATCAAAACTTCATTACTTTTTAGAACTGAATAATATTCCATTGTATGTATATACTACATTTTATTTATCCACTCATCTGTTGTAGGACATTTGGGTTGCTTCCATCTTTTGGTAATTGTGACTAATGCCACTACAAATGTGCGTGTGAATATCTATTCAAGTCCCTGCTTTATTCAGTCCATTGGTCATATACTAGAAGTGGGATTCTCAAATCATATGGAAATTCTATATTTCATTTTATGAGGAGCTGCCAAAATGTTTTCCATACTGACTGTACCATTTTACATTCCCACCAATAATGAACAAATGTTCCTAGTTCTCCACATCCTTTCCAATATGTGCCATTTAATGCTTTTTTTGTTTCAATAGTAGCCATATCAATGGATGTGAATTCGATTCTCACTGTATTTTAGTTTGCTTTTCCCTAATGGGTATTGATGTTAATTTTCTTTTGAGGCACTTGTTGGCTATTTCTACATATTCCTTGGAGAAATGTCTATTCAAATGTTTTTGCCTATTTTTAAAATTGGCAAATTTTGTTGTTGAATTATAGAATTTCTTTATATATTCTGAATGCTAAACCCTTATCAGATATGTGGTTCTAACTATTTACCTCCATTCTTCTTTACTTTCATGGTAGAGTCCTTTGATGTGCAAAATGTTTCATTTTTAAGTCCTATTAATCTATTTTTTCTTTTATTGCTCAGACTTTTGGCTTAAAGTGAAAGAAACCATTGCCTAACACTAAGTGCTGAAGATGCTTCCCTATGTTTTCTTCTGAGAGTGTTATAATATTCACTCTTATATTTAGGTTTTTGATCCATTTTGAGTTAATGTTAATATATGGTAAAGGTAGAGGTCCTCTTTCATTCTTTTGTATATGGATATCCAGTTTTTTCTGCACCATTAGTTGAAAAGACTATTATATTTCCATTGAGTGGACTTGACCTTTGCCAAAAATCAATTGGCCATCTGTGTAAGCATTTATTTCTGAACTCTCAATTTTATTGACTTGATTTATGTGTCTGTTCTTGTGTCAATACCATGCTGTTTTTATTACTATGGCTTTGTAGTAAGTTTTTAAATTGGGTAGTGTGAGTCTTCCTACTGTGTTTTTCTTTTCTGAGATTGTTTTGGCTATTCAGTACTCCTTATCCTTCCATATAAATTTGATGATTGGCTCCTCCACTTCTATAAAGAAGGCTTTTAGACTTTTTACTGGGATTGCATTGAACCTGTGAATCTTTGGTTAGAATTGACATCTTAACAATATTTAGTTTTCTAATCCATGAACTTGGAAGGATCTTCCATTTATTTAGATTATCTTTAGTTTCTTTAAACAATTTTTTGTAGTTTCCTACATTCAAGTCCTTTACATTCTTGGTTAAACTTATTCCTCAATTTTTGATTCTTTTAGTTGCAATTATAAGTGGAATTTTTTCTTGATTTCCCCCTTCAGATTTTTAATTACTAGTGTATAGAAATACCATTGATTTTGGGTGTTCAACCTATATATACCCTGCCATTTGCTGATTTCATTTATTAGCTCTAGTAACTTTGTTGTTGATTTTTTTAAGGATTTTCTATATATAGGGTCACGTCATCTGCAAATATGGAAAGTCTTTCTTCCTCCTTTCCAATTTGGATACGATTTATTTATTTTTCTTGCCTACTGGCTCTGGCCAAAACATCCAGAAAATGTTGAATAACATTGATGACAGTGGGGATCCTTGTCTTGGTCCTGATTTTGGAGGAAATGCTTTTTGTCCTTCACCATTAAGTATGATGTTAGCTGTGGAATATTCATATATGCCCTTTATCATGTGGAGGAAGTTTCCCTCTATTCAAAGTTTCCTAAGTGTTTTTCACAAAAACGGATGCTGAATTTTGTCAAATGACTTTTCTGAATCAATTAACGGTCTATTAATATGGTATATTACGTTAATTGTTTTCCTTATGTCGAACCACCCTTGCATACCTGGAATAAGTCCTACCTGATCTAGTTGCATAATTTTTTTATCATGCTGTTGAATCCAGTTTACTAGTATTTTGGTGAGGATTTTTGTATTTTTATTCATTCATGAGGAATATTGGTCTAATTTTTTTTTTTACTTGTGTTATCTTTCTCTGGCTTTTGTACTAGGGTGAATTAGTCCCATAGAATGAGTAAGCAAGTATTCCATCTTCCTCAAATTCTGGAAGAGCTTGAGCAGGATTGGTATTCATTCTTCTTGGTATATGTGGTAAATTTCACCAGCAAAGCCATTTGGTTCTGGGCATTTCTTTGTTGAGAGATTTGGTTATTGATCTAATCTCTTTTCATCTATTTATTCTTGGGTCAGAGTAGGTAGTTTGGGTGTTTCTAGAAATTTTTCCATTTTGTCTAGTAATCTAATTCATTGATATACAATTGTTCATATTATCTTCTTATAATAATATATTACTCTGTTGCCTCCCCTTTCACTTTGCATTTTAGCTATTTTCATCCTCTGACTTTTGCTTTCTCAGTCTGACTAAAGATTTGCCAATTTATTTTCTTTTTGAGGAAGCAAATTTTGCGTTTATTGATTCTCCCTTTCTTTTCTTTTTAATTCTCTATTTCATTTATCTCCACTTAATCTTTATTAATCCCTTCCTTCTGCTCACTTTGGGTACAGTTTATTCTTTTTCCTGTTGCTCGAGGTGTAGTTAAGTCTCTGATTAAAGAACTTTCTTTTTTAATATACTCATACATAGCTATAAATTTCCCTCTCAACACTGTCTTCGCTGCATCACATGTGTTTTGTTATATTGTGCCTTTATTTTCATTCTCCTCAAGATATTCCCAAATTTCCTTTGTGATTTCTTCTTTGACCTATTGGCCTTTTAAGAGTTTGTAGTTTAATTTACACGTCCTTTTCAGTTTTCCAATTCTTCTCATTGAATTCTAGCTTCATTCCATTGTTATAGGAGACAAAGTTTTGCATTATTTCAATATTTAAAAATTTATCAAGACCTGATTTTTGACCTAGCATTTGACCTATTCTGGAGAATGAACCATGTGAACTGGAGGAGAATGTGTATTCTGCAGTTTTTTTTTTGTTTTTTTTTACACATGGGCAGGCACCGGGAATCGAACCCAGGTCCTCGGGCTTGGCAGGCAAGCATTCTTACCTGATGAGCCACTGTGGCCCGCCCAATTCTGCAGTTTTGAATGAAGTGTTCTATATATGTCTGTTAGGTCTAGTTCACTTATAGTGTTGTTCAAGTCTTCTACTTATTCATTTATTTTTGGCCCAGATGTTCTTTTCATTATTGTAATTGGTGTATTGAAATCTTTTACTATTAACGTAGAGCTATCTATTTCGCCCTTCAATATATTATGGGGACTCTGCTGTTAAGTACACAAATATTTATAATCATGTCTTCTTGCTGAATCGACTACTCTATTTGAATATTGTGTCCATCTTATCCCTTCTAACAAGTTTTGAACTGATGTCTGTGTCATTTATATTTGTATAGCTATACCAATTTCTTTTGGCTACTATTTGAATGTAATATTTTTTCCATCTTTTCACTTTGAATGTTATGCAAGTCTCTTATAAACACAGTATATTTGGGCTATGCTTTTTAATCCACTCTGCTAGTCTCTGCCATTGACTACATAGTTTAATCCATTTATATTTAAAGTCATTTCTGATAATGCAGGTCTTTCCTCTACGATTTTCTGTTTGGTCTTTATAAGTCTTATACCTCATTTGTCTCTTGATTCTTCTGTAATGCCTGCTTTTATATTTTTTATTTTTTCTCCTTTATTGTGTGCCATTTTACCATTTTGAGTCCTTTCATATTTCCTTCTGTATGTGTTTTTCAGATTTAATATTTGTGGTCACCATGGAGCTTAATTTTAACATTGTAAATTTTGACAATCATATTTAATAGAAACTTAAATTCAGTAGCATACAGAAGTACTATTTTTGTACACCTCCATCCTCACACCTGTCTATAGTTCTTGTTACAAATTATATATGTACATTCTATGTTCATACCATAGATTTATCATTACTTTTTATGCTTTTGAATTTTAGAACCTGTAAAAAGTGAGGAATGGTGTTACATACCAAAAAATACTATACTGTAGTATTTGTGTTTAGAATTAAACATATAGTTTCCTTTATGAGAGACCTTTATTTCTTTATCTGCTCTGATCCACTGTCTAGTGTCCTTTCCTTTCATTCTTAAGAACTCCCTTTAGCATTGCTTTTAGGGTAGGCCTTGTGTGATGAATTCCCTCTGCTTTTGTTTGTCTTGAAATGCTTAAACTCCCCCTCTTTTTTAATTTATTTTTAAATATATTTTATTGACAAAACATAACAATATATGTTCTAGTTTGCTAGCTGCCAGAACGCAACATACCAGAGATGGATTGGCTTTCAATAGAAGGAGATTTCTTTAGTCAACATATAGTTCTTCAGAGGAAAGGCAGCTAACTTTCAACTGAGATTCTTTCTTATGTGGGAAGGCACAGGGCAATCTCTGCTGGCCTTCTCTCCAGGCCTCTGGGTTCCAACTTTCTTTCTACATCTCCAAAGACCTTTCTACATCTCCAAAGACCTGTGATGAGCTATGAGTGCTAAGATGAGGTATGCTGAGCTGCTTGGGCTGTGCTATGTTGAGCACTCTCCTTTAAGCACCAGCCAATTAAATCAAACATCATTCATTGCATCAGACATGCCTTCTAGCCGACTGCAGATGTAATCAGTAACAGGTGAGGTTCACATGCCATTGGCTCATGTCCACAGTAATAGAACTAGGCACCCTCACCTAGTCAAGTTGACACCTGAACCTAACTACCACATGTCTACCCCTTGGCTACTACACGCATCACCGTAAACAATGTTAAAGTGCAAAAAATTCTCATCCAGCTGTGGACCTATGAATCTCAAAACAAGTTATCAGATACCAACATGCAAAGGAGGGACAGTCACAGGATCCATAAGGCAAAATTGGAAGGAAAACCTGTAGGGCAAACACCATTGTATTTCAAAGTCTGAAAGTCATTTATCCTTCAGCTTTAGAAAGTGGCAGTCCCACCCTTTCCAAAAGGTGGGACTTCACTCAAAAGAAGTGGTCCACTTCTTTCCTAATCAACCTCAGGGAACATTGAGGAGACAACCTTTTTCTTGGTTCCACCCTCTCCAAGCATCAGGGCCACACCTGGGCTCTCTGCCATTTCCGGAGCACAGGCTCAACCCCTCCATGTGGTGGCAGCCAGGCTCTCCCCAATCCCCAAGGAGTGTGCTGTACCTTTTCCGAGACCTGAGGCAGCACAACTCTTCCACTCCAATGAGGTGGGAGAATCACCCCCTCCATTTGTACGGGTGGGTCCACTCTCCTGGCTAAGGTTTCTTGGCTTCAGACCTGAGCTTCCATGGTTCTCACTCTGCAAACTCCAATTTGTCCCTTTTGTGTCCTCCCTTGTCCAGATTGGTGGTGGTTCCAGTTACACCAACCCTCTTCAAACACTCCAGGACTTCTCCATCATTCTCTTCACAATTCCTCTAAAATCTTCCCCTTATCCATCCAAAAAACTGGTCCAACTTGTCTGGTGTTTGCAAACTGCAGCAACATCCCACTTCTCCAGTACCAAATCTGTTCTAGTTTGCTAGCTGCCAGAATGCAACACACCAGAGATGGATTGACTTTCAATAAAAGCTAACTTCACCTTCACCTAGCCAAGTTGACACATGAACCTAACTACCACAATATACAAACATGAACATTCTTAACATATGAACATTCCGTTCTTGTTATATAATCAGTGACTCACAGTATGATCATATAGTTGTATATTCATCACCATGATCATTTCTCAGAACATTTGCGTCACTCCAGAAAAAGAAATATAAAGAAAAAAAAACTCATATATACCATGCCCCTTACCAACCCCATTGACCACTAGTATTTCCATCTACCCAGTATATTTTAACTTTGTTCCTCTATTTTTTCTAAACCCCTTACCACTCCCGTTCATTGATCACTAGTATTTCAATCTATTCATTTTATTTTGACATTTGTTCCCCTATTATTTATTTATATTTAATCCACATGTTTTACTCATCAGTTCCTATGATAGATAAAAGGAGCATCAGACACAAGGTGTATACAATCACGCAGTCACATTGCAAAAGCTATATCATTACATAATCATCTTCAGGAAACATGGCTACTGGAACACAGTGCTACAGTTTCAGGCACTTCCCTCTAGCCTCTCTAATATACCTTAAACTAAAAAAGGGATATCTATATAATGTGTGAGAATAACCTCCAGGATAATCTCTTGACTCTGTTTGAAATCTCTTAGCCACTGACACTTTATTTTGCCTCACTTCTCTCTTCCCCCTTTCAGTTGAGAAGGTTTTCTCAATCCCTTGATGCTGAGACCTTGCTCATTCTAGTATTTCTGTCCCACATTGCCAGGGAGGTTTACACCCCTGGGAGTAGCATCCCACAGGGAGAGCAGTGAGTCTGCTTGCTGTGTTGGCTGAGAGAGAAATATGGGCCACATCTGAGCAACAAAAGAGGTTCTGTGGGATGGCTCTTAGTCCTAATTTTATGTAGGCTTAGCCTATTCTTTGTGGGGATTAGTTTTATATTAACAAACCCCAAGATTGAGGCCTCAGCCTATTGATTTGGTTGTCAAGAATATCAGGAATTCTCCAACTGGTGAAGTGGAATTTCCCCCCTTTCTAGCATTCCCCCTAGGGGACTTCTTTATTCACTGTTCAAATCACTCTGGGATTTATCAGAGCATCATACTGGAAAAACCTGCAAAATCTCATGCCCTATTCAAGGTTCCATATACTTATGGTGTTCAACTAACCTGTCCATAAAAGTTATATTAGGAAATGCAATAGTCAAAATATAAGTTTTGTGCCAAATAAACATTTTTTTAGTCTCACACAGAAGTTGAAGTTTTAAAATATGAATGGCCATCTATTTTCAACATCCTGCAATTTTGACATTCCTTTGTTCTTCCTCATGCAAAAACATTTTTTAATTTGGTCACTATAACTGTACACTTCAGGCATTCTTAGATTATACCATCTCAGTTTTTATTGTCTATCTTTCCTTCTGGTTTCATATATGCCCCCAGCCCTCCTCCCTCTGTCCTTCTCACATTCAGCTTCATTTGGTGTACTTATATTATTGTGCTACAATCAGGGAGTATTGTGCTATCCATTTCTGAATTTTTACAAACAATCCTGTTGCACAATCTATATCTCTTCAGCTCCAATTACCCAATATCTACCCTATTTAAATCTCCTGATGACCTCTGTTCTTACCTGAAATTCTCCAAGTTCATTCATTAATGTTAGTTCATATCAATGAGACTATATAGTATTTGTCCTTTTGTTTCTGGCTAATCTCACTTAGCATAATGTCCTTTATGTCCATTCATGTTATTATAGGTTTCATGATTTTATTCTGTCTTACAGCTGTGTAATATTCCATCATACATATATACCACACCTTGTTTAGCCACTTGTCTGTTGATGACATTTGGGCTGTTTCCATCTCTTGGCAATTGTAAATAATCCTGCTATAAACATTGGTGTGCAAATGTCCATTTGTGTCCTTGCCCTCGTGTCCTCTGAATAGATACCCAACAATGGTATTGCCAGATCATATGGAAATTCTATCCTTAGCTTATTGAGGAACCACCAAACTGCCTTCCACAGTGGTTGTACCATTTTACATTCCCACCAACAGTGGATAAGTGTGCTTCTTTTTCCACATCCTCTCCAGCACTTGTCATTTTCAGTTTTATTGATATTTTGGCCATTTTGGTGGGTGTAAGAAGATATCTCATTGTGGTTTTGATTTGTATTACCTAAATAGCCAGGGAAGTTGAGCATCTTTCCTTGTGCCTTTTAGTCATTTGTATTTCCTCTTCTGAGAAGTGTTTGTTCATGTCTTTTGCCCATTTTGTAATTGGGTTGTCTTTTTGTTGTTGAGTTGAACAATCTCCTTATACATTCTGGATTCTAGACCCTATCTGATATGTCATTTCCAAATATTATCTCCCATTGTGTAAGCTGTCTTTTTACTTTCTTGATAAAGTTTTTTGATACACAAAAGTGTTTAATTTTGAGGAAATCCCATTTATCTATTTCTTTCTTCAATGCTCATGCTTTGGGTGTAAGATCTAGAAAACCTCCTCCTATTACAAGTTTTATAAGATATTTCCTTACATTTCTTCTAAATATTTTGTGGTCTTAGATCTAATGTTTAGATCTTTGATCCATTTTGAGTTAATTTTTGTATAGGGTGTGAGATATGGATCCTCTTTCATTCTTTTGCATGTAGATATCCAGTTCTCTAAGCACCATCTATTGTAGAGACTGTTTTATCCTAGGTGAGTTGGTTTGACTGCTTTATCAAAGATCAATTGTCCATAAATGAGAAGGTTTATATCTGAACACTCTATTTAATTCCATTGGTCAGTATATCTATTTTTATACCAATACCATGCTGTTTTGACTGCTGTAGCTTCATAATACACCTTAAAGTCAGATAGTGTGAGACCTTCAACTTCATTTTTCTTTCTCAGGATATTTTTAACTATTATGGGGCACCCTACCATTCCAGATGAATTTGATTATTTGTTTTTCTATTTCTGCAAAGTAAGTTGTTTGGATTTTGTTTGGTGTTGCATTGAATTGATAAATCAGTTTAGGTAGAATTGACATCTTAACTATATTTAGTCTTCCAAACCATGAACATGGTATGCCTTTCCATTTATTTAGATCTTCTGTGATTTTTTTAAAAACAATTTCTTGTCATTTTCTTTGTATAGGTCTTTGTTTCCTTAGTTAAATTTATTTCTAAATATTTTACTCTTTTGCTGCAATTGTAAATGGTATATTTTTCTTGATTTCCCCCTCAGCTTGCTCACTACTAGTGTATAGGAACACTACAGATTTTTGAGTGTTGATCTTGTAACCTGTCACTTTGCTGAACTCATTTATTAGCTCTAGTAGTTTTGCTGTGGATTTCTGGGTTGGGGGTGGGGTTTGACATATAGTATCTTATCATCTGCAAACAGTGTGAGTTTTACTTCTTCCTTTTCAATTTTGATGTTTTGTATTTCTTTTTCTTGTCTAATTGCTCTGGTCAGAAATTCCAACACAGTGTTGAATAATACTGGTAACAGTAAACATCCTTATCTTGTACCTGATCTTAGGGGTGAAGCTTTCAGTTTTTCCCCATTAAGGATGATTTTAGCTATGGGTTTTTCATGTATTCCCTTTATCATGTTGAGGGAAGTTCCCTTCTATTCCTATCCTTTGTAGTGTTTTCAACAAGAAAGGATGTAGAATTCTGTCATATGCCTTTTCTGCATCAATTGAGATGATCATGTGGTTTTTCTGCTTTGATTTGTTGATACAGTGTATTACATTAATTGATTTTCTTATGTTGAGCCATCCTTGCATACCCGGGATGAATCCTAGTTGGTCATGGTGTATAATTCTTTTAATGTGTGCTGGATTCGATTTGCAAGAATTTTGTTGAGGATTTTTGCATCTATATTCATTAGAGAGATTGGTCTGTAATTTTCTTTTCTTGTAGTATCTTTGTCTGACTTTGGTACTAGGGTTGTGTTCACTTCATAGAATGAGTTAGGTAGCTGTGGTAGTCAGATTCAGTTGTCAACTTGGCCAGGTGAACTCACCTAGTTCTGTTGCTGTGGATATGAACCAATGGTACATGAACCTCATCTGTTGCTGATTTACATCTGCAGTTGGCTAGGAGGCATGGCTGCTGCAATGAATGATGTTTGACTTAATTGTCTGGTGCTTAAATGAGAGAGCACAAAGTAGCACAGCCCAAGCAGCTCAGCATACCTCACCTCAGCACTTGCAGCTCAGCCCAGGCCTTTGGAGATGCAGGAAGAAAGTCATCCTGGGGAAAGTTGTTGGAACCCAGAGACCTGGAGTGAAGGCCAGCAGAGACCATCCTGCGCCTTCCCACGTAAGAAAGAACTTCAGTGGAAAGTTAGCTGCCTTTCCTCTGAAGAACTAACAAAATAAATCCCCCTTTATTAAAAGCCAATCCATCTCTGGTGTGTTGCATTCCAGCAGCTAGAAAACCAGAACAGTAGCCTTCCCTCTTCTTCAGTTTTTTTGAAAAGTTTGAGCAGGATTGGTTCTAATTCTTTCTTGAATGTTAGAATTCACATGTGAAGCCATCTGATCCTGGACTTTCTTTTTTAGGAGCCTCTTAATGACTGATTCAATTTCTTTACTGGTGATTTGTTTGTTGAGGTCATCTATTTCTTCTTGAGTCAATGTTAGTTGTTCATGCCTTTCTAGGAAATTGTCCATTTCATCTGCATTGTTTAGTTTATTAGCATAAAGTTGTTCCTAGTATCCTCTTATTACTTCCTTTACTTCTGTGGGGCCAGTAGTTGTATCTCCTCTTCCATTTCTTATTTTATTTATTTGCATTCTCTCCCTTCTTCTTTTTTTGTCAACCTTACTAAGGGACCATCAATTTTATTGATTTTCTCGTAGAACCAACTTCTGGTTTTGCTGATTTTCTTGATTGTTTTCATGGTCGTGATTTCATTTATTTCTGCTCTAATCTTCATTATTTCTTTCCTTTTGCTTGCTTTGGGGTTAATTTGCTGCTCTTTCTCTAGTTCTTCCAAGTGAGCAGTTAATTAGTCATTTTTTTCTCTTTCTTCTTTTTTGATATAGGCATTTAGGGCAATAAATTTCCCTCTTAGCACTGCCCTTACTGCATCCCATAAACTTTGATATGTTGGGTTTTCACTTTCATTTGCCTCAAGATATTTACTGATTTCTATTGTAATTTCTTCCTTGACCCACAGATTGTTTAAGAGTGTGTTGTTGAACCTCCATATATTTGTGAATTTTCTGGCCCTCTGCCTTTTATTGATTTCCAACTTCATTCCTTTATGATCTGAGAAAGTGTTTTGTATGATTTCAATCTTTTAAAATTTATTGACACTTGCTTTATTACCCAGCATATGGTCTACCCTTGAGAATAATCCATGGGCACTTGAGAAAAAGGTGCATCCTGCTGTTGTGGGGTGTAGTGTTCATAAATGTCTGTTAAGTCTAGTTCATTTATTGCATTATTCAAATTAGATGTGCTATTTCTCTTTTCAGTGTTTTACCTTTGAATGTATTTTGGAGCATTCTGGCTTGGTGCATAAATATTTATGATTGTTATGTCTTCTTGTTGAATTGTTCCCTTTATTAACACATAGTGTCCTTCTTTGTCTCTTTTGTTTTACATTTGAAGTCTAATTTGTTGGATATTAGTATAGCTACTCCTGCTCTTCTCTGATTGTTGTTTGCATGAGATATCTTTTCCAAACCATTCAATTTCAACCTATGTTTGTCCTTGCTTCTAAAGTGCATCTCCTGTAGACAGCATATAGATGGGTCCTGTTTTTTAATCCATTCTGCCAGTCTATGTCTTTTGATTGGTGCTGTTAATCCATTAACATTTGGTGTTATTACTGTAAGGCCAGTACTTTCTTCTACTATTTTGCTTTTTGGATTTTATATGTCATATCTAATTTTCCCCCTTTTTATCTTTACTGATAGTCTTCATTTCTACACTCTTCTCCACACCTCTCTCTGCTGTCTTTTCCTATCTGTCTCTAGTGCTCCCTTTAGTATTTCTTGCAGAGTCAGTCTCTTGGTCACGAATTCCCTCAGGGGCTTTTTTTCTCTGAAAATGTTTTAATTTCCCCCTCATTTTTGAAGGACAGTTTTGCTGGATATAGAATTCTTTGTTGGCAGTTTTTCTCTTTTAGAATCTTCAGTATATCATACCACTCTCTTCTCACCTCCATGATTTCTGCTGAGAGATCTATGCATAGTTTTATTGGTTTTCCCTTGTATGTGACAGATTGCTTATCTCTTGCTGCTTTCAAAATTCTCTCTTTCTCTTTCACTTCTGATATTCTGATTAGTAGATGTCTTGAAGTATGTCTATTTGGCTCTATTCTGTTTGGGGTATGCTGCACTTCTTGGATCTGTAATTTTAAGTCTTTAATAAGAGTTGGGGAATTTTCAGTGATAATTTCCTCCATTAGTTTTTCTCCTCCTTTTCCTTTCTCTTACCTTCTGGAATACCCAGAACACATACATTCATATGCTTCATATTGTCATTCAATTCTCCGAGTCCCTGCTCATATTTTTCCATTCTTTTCCCTATATTTTCTTTTACTTGTCAGATTTCAGATTCCCCATCCTCCAATTCACTAATCTTATCATCTGCCTCTTGAAATCTAACATTGCAGGTTTCCATTGTTTTTTTCATCTATTCTACTGTGCCTTTCATTCCCACAAGTTCTGTGATTTGTTTTTTCAGACTTTTGACTTCTTCTTTTTGTTTATCCCTCCTCTTCTTTATATCCTCCCTCAATTCATTGATTTGATTTTTGATGAGATTTTCCGTGTCTATTTGAACATCCTGAATTAATTGTTTCAACTCCTGTATCTCATTTGAATTGGTTGTTTGTTCCTTTGACTGAGCCATATATTCAATTTTCCTAGCACAATTTGTTATTTTTTGTTGCCATCTAGGCATTTAATTTCCTTAATTAGTTTATTCTGGAGATTGTTTTCACTCTCTTACCTAGGATTTTCTTGCTGGATGGCTTTGTTGTCTATCCATTCTTTGACATTCAGTTCAGCTTATTCTAGACCTCCAACATAGGTTTTGTTTAATGGATCAGAATTTTTCCATTCTTGTTTTCTTGTTTCTTACCTATCTGCATGGTGCCTTTTTCCCCCCTTAGGAGGGTCTACTTAGGTATTATAGAGTCCAGTCAGATTTTCCCAGACCAGACTGGCCTCCTCTTAGGAGGAAAGATTCACCTGCATCAGTTTTCCCTGAGGGTGAGGCCCAGCAGGTTGAGAGACTTGCCTATGAATCCTCTAGACTCTGTGTTTTTCCTATCCTTCCCAGATGTGGCACTTGTCTGCCTGTGGGTCCCATCAGTTTAAAGTGATGTGCTGCCTTTAACTTCAGCAAACTCTTCCTGCTGGTGGCATAGTTGAGACAGAGGAGAGGTTGTAGGCTGGCTTTAACTGCTTCAGTTTTCCAGTCCCTGGGCTCTGAATTCTTTGAGGGAGGAATTCCACCTGAATTGGGCCCCATCTGTCTCCTGGAGAAGGCACAGCTTCCAGGAAATTACCTCCTTTCACCTGACCAGCCACTTTGTCTCTCAGTCAAACTTAATTCCACCCTCGCCTAGGGTAGTTGGAACCTGAGAAGCCTTGCAGTTGTTTAAAAAAAAGTCCCTTTCAGAACAGGACCCCTGTTCCTCAGGTTTGTTAATCAAAAGCTTAAGTTGGAACATTGCTCTATGTATCATCAGGTCCTATATGTCCTCTCTCTCTCTTTTTTTTTTTTTAGGGTCTAGACCTTTCCAAGTAATTTGCTCTTTCTGATAAAAAAAACCCTCTATTTTTTTGTTAGCCCTGCCCCCTCTGCATGGATAAAAACTAGTAACTTTAGCTTTTATTAGAGGTTTAGTTGAGCCTGGGGGCTTATTTTTAGTAGTCAGAATTTGTTAATTAATCCCACAGTTGGAGCTTGGTTGAGTTCAGCTCCTTTCTGTTAGTAAAGTCTCTATCCTTTCCTCTCTGGGAACCAGCCTGTGGGGGAGGGGTGCCAGCCTCCATGGCTTGGGGAACTCATGGCACTGGGTGTGACCACAGCTGATCCAGCTGGTCCAGACTGGAGTATGCTGTGTGTCTGGTCACTGATGTGGCCCCAGTTGTTGTTCTGTGCTGTTCCTGGTTATTTACTAGCTGCTCTGGAGGGTGAACTAAATTCCACACCTCACTAAGCTGCCATCTTGGACTGGGGTTTTCTCTCCCCCTCTTTTATTTATTTATTTATTTTTTGCATAGGCAGGCACTGGGAATCAAACCTGAGTCTCCATCATGGCAGGCAAGAACTCCACCTGCTGAGCCACCGTGGCCCACACTCTCCTTCTCTTTTTGAATGAAAGTCTCACCAGATTGAAAATTCATCATTGGCAATTGCTTTCTTGCAGCACTTTAAATACTTCATTCTGCTGCTTTCTGACTTCCATGGTTTCTTATGAGAAATCAACACTTAATCTTAATCCTTGTACATAATATATTGCTTTGCTCTTGTGACATTCAGAACTCTCTCTTTGCCCTTTGTATTCAATAGTTAGGCTAATGATGTGCCTGGACATGGTTCTCTTCTAGTTTGTCTTGTTTCAGGTTCAGTGAGTTTCTTGATTGTACATATTTATGTCTTTGGTTACATTTGGCAATATTCTTCCCTTCTTTCTTTGAATATTCTTTTTGCCCCTTTCTCTCTTTCTACTCCTCCTGGAACTTCTGTAATGCATATATCAACACACTTGATGGTGACATACGGGTTTCATAGGCTCTGTTTATCATTCTTTTTTCTTTCTGCTCACCAGCCTTAATATCTTCAAGTTCACTGTTTCTTTCTTCTCCAAGCTCTAATCTGTTATTGAAACCCTTGGAATTTTTAATTTAAAATATGTGGTCTTCAAATCCAGTATGTTGCTTGGTTCATTTTTTTAAAAATTTCATCACCTTATTTAGAGTCTCATATTGTTCATTTACTGTTTCCCTGATATCCTTTATTTCTTCACCTTTGTTTTACTTTATGTATTTGAGTATACTGATGCTCATTTTCTTAAAATATTTTTCTGGTATGTCCAAAGTCTAGTCTTCGTTGATAGTTTCTGGATTATTTTCAAACTGAATCATTTGAAGGGAATAATTTCATCATTTTATCATTTTTTGCCTTGTAATCTTTTGTTGTACGCTGTACGTGTTAATATTTAAATGTGTCAACTCTGACACTTAGTCCCTGGGAAGTCTGTTCCTTAAGTTTTTATGCAACTAGTGATATGGCAAAGGTGTTCTTGAGTCCCAAGAGCTAATGAAAATAAACAATTCAACACAAAAAACACTTTTCACAGATTTTGAAAATTGGATCTGTATTGGCTGGTGCTCTTCTTCAGAATTTAACCCTCTATCAAGATCATAACAAGGAAAAATTGTTGTATATTCTGTGCCTTTTCTGAGCCTGTATCTTGTCCTCAACATGTGTTCCTGGCCTTAGGAATTCCCCTGTTTACAGGATATGTATGCCTCTTCTACTCCCTATGAGTGGTACTATATTGTATGTCTTGATGTCAGTTATCCTTTGCCCCCTTTCCATCTGATTGTTTCTTATACCACTTTCACTGTCTGCAAATTTATTCTGCCTGTAAGGCAAGTTCTGAGCGGGGAGCCTGAGAAAAGTATTCTGGTACAGTCCTTCAGGCTGCCACCTGATAGATTGGCACCAATCTACAGCACCCAAGTATGTACATAGGGGCTATGCTCCTCTTTCTGAAACAAGTCCAAGGACCCACAATGGTTTACTGGCTGGCTCTTTATCACATAGGGGAGAGAATAGGACAGGGGTCCACAAGAGTGCTATAAGTTTCTCTGTGTGTTTTTAAGTTGCATTTTCTTGATTTGGCACTCTCCCAGTTACTGCTTCCCTTTAACAGTTGTGATTTCTTTGTCAGTTTTCTTTGTCAGTTTTCGCTAGTTGTTTAAAGATTCTATTGATAAACAGAACCTTGGAGCATCTGATGCTGCCATCTTGATTGGCCAAACCAGAAAGTTTTATCCAAAGAATGACTCCTAAGTATAAAAATAATTTATCCCTCTTGAAATTAAAAGAAAAAAATACTGGGCAAAATAGCCTGAAAGACTATAACAAGAAAAACAAAAGAGCAGCAAATGGTACTTGTAGAATATTTTCCTTCTGATCTGTATGCACCTCATTCTTAGTGCTGGGAACCTGAGACTGCCCTCAGCATAAGTGACTTGCTTTTAATTTGAGAATGAGATACTGCAGGCTTCCTTACATTAATCCTGCTCAGATGACCCAGCCTAGATATCACCCACAAGCAGATAAAATATGTTTCCAGGGATTGCGCATTTGCTTCAAGCATCCTTTAATAGCTTCAGCCACTATCTATTCCTGTGTAATTATACATTTAAATAGGGAAATTTAAAAAGCTTTCTCATTACATCAGAAATTTAGTCATCTCCAAACAATAGCTATAAAATTTTAAAGAACAGGAAACTCATCCCTGAAAATTTACAAATGAACCCTGATCTGGTCTTAATTCTATGCTGCGAAAAAATTGGAGATGAACGCACTTTTCCAAGACCCAAGTTCTTTTTCAGCTGGTGATACTAAGCCAAGAATCTATTCTTAATCCAGATTCCAGTAGGCTGCTCACAAGCCTAACTTGACTCCTGAGCTGGCCAGTTTCAAAATGGAGCCCATTTCTCAGGATTACTTCCCCTCTACCTCAAAAACCTAACCTACCACTGTGTGTGGGATGAGTTCCCTGTGCCAGTTGCCACCCTGTTACCTTGAAACGACTGCATTTTCTTCTACCCCAAGCCCAGGTCCAAACCTAGAAAACAGAGGAGAGGGTTGGGAACTTGACCCCAGCCGTTAATCCACTGTGGAACATAAAACAGAAGCTCCTGAGCAAGGTGGTAGGTGAAAAGCTTCTGATCTAGATTTAGGTAATCCCTGAGTAAGTAACTAAAGCTAGATTGTAACTCACTCATAGATCGTCTTAACTAGCTCACCAACATGCAACTAGAGAAGTAGCTGAGTCATAATTTCAAACATCAGTCTGACTTCCTAACCCCTTTGATATGTCACTGTCAGTGTATAAATGAGATGATATATATCATAGTATATCATAAAATACTTAAAAGTATGATCAACACAGGCATGTAAATAATTACTGATAGTTATGTAGTATAAGCAGCAAGATTAAAATGAGACTGAGAAACAAGCTAGGGTTCTGACACAAGACTTCCCATGATCCTCTCTCTCTACCATTGTACTTTTCTTTTTTCTGAGGGGAATTGTTAAGTCTACACTCAACTCCCTTATCCCTCATTCTCTCTTTGCTCTGATTGAAGACATTATACCCATCATTCTGTTGGCACAACTCTTACATTGTCTACTTAATCACTAGATCCAGTGACTTTGTTTTTTAGCCTAAGCTATCCCTCAAGGTTAATCCCTCACAGGATCCGAGTTTCCCTGAAGCTGCTGTGCTAGTTCTCTTTTCCAGCAGCCAGTTGCCAAGTTCTAGGGTCAGCATAGCTGTATGACCTTAGACAAGTTATTTACATGCCCTGTGCCTTAGCTTCCACTTCTATAAAATGGGGATAATGTTAGCATCTGTGTAACAGGGTTTTGTGAGAATTCCATGAGCCAATACATAAAAAGTTCTTTGAGTAATCTTGGTATATATCAAATAATAGTTTTTATTAATATTTTTATTATTCTTCTCTAAGTGATGGTTTCTTCTGCTATTTACCTCACATCTCTTCTTTCTACTCCTCAGAGGTCTGGGCTCTTCTAAAGTTTAATCCTCATTCTTCTATTCTTCTTTCCTTATCCTCTCTTTCCCAGAAATCATATCTTCCCCTGCAGTTATTTACATTGGATGACCGTCTGATTCATAGTCCATTTCTGAGTGTTTTTCTGGATTCTGGCTTTCCACTTCCAACAGTTTACTTGAGTATAATTGCTTGCTGCCCTTGCTACAATCATGAACACAACATATTTAAGGCCAGACTCATTATCTGAAGCTCAGAATTGTTTACTCCTTTTGATTTTCCTACTCAGTGTGGCAGACAGCCCCTAGGATAACCCCCAGTGATTTCCAGCTTCGTAGTGTCCAGGCCTTGGTGTAATGCCTTCCCCGGACCTGTAACTTTCTTCTAACTAATAGAATATGACAAAGGGATAGGATGTTACTCTGCTGA
This sequence comes from Tamandua tetradactyla, assembly GCF_023851605.1. Taxonomy (NCBI): domain Eukaryota; kingdom Metazoa; phylum Chordata; class Mammalia; order Pilosa; family Myrmecophagidae; genus Tamandua; species Tamandua tetradactyla. Next base: position 92,166,837 of record NC_135333.1, on the reverse strand, counting down.
TTAGGTTACATTGTATGGCAAAGGTTATGAGCTGTCACTCCTGTGACTATGTTACATTACATATAAGAATCCACTTGCAGGCTGGAGTAGGAGCTCCTCCTTGTTGGCCTGGTGAAGCAAGCAGCCAAGTTGAGGACAGCTCACACAGCAAGGAACTGTGAGTAGCTTCCAATGGACAGCGAGCAAAAAGCAAGGGTTCTAAAGTATACAGTCACAAGGAAACAAATGCTGCCAACAACTTGAATGAGCTTGGAAGTAGATTCTTCCCCAGTTGAGCTCCAGAGAAAACATAGCTGGATTACGTCTTGATCGCAACCTTGAGCAACCCTCAGTTGAGGATCCAGCTGAGCCAAGGCTGGACTCCTGACCCACAGAAATTGTGAGATAATAAAATAACATGTATGCATTATTTTTAAGCTGCCAAGCTTCTTATGCAGCATATAAAACTATTACTCTTGGTATCAGTTAATGTCGATAACTTCATTGTCTTAGTCTTCCTTGGATTAAACTCCAAAGTTATCCTTGATTCCTAGTACTCCTGATCAGTTATATATAATCACTAAATCTGAAAGATTTGGATTTGTTAATACTAATAGCTAATAATTATGGAATGATTTTTCAAATCCATGTTTTGTACTCGCTCTGTTCATACAAGGATCAGTAACTCAGGCATTCCCTTTATAGATGATAAAATTGAAATTTGGAGGAGAAGCATAATTGGCCAATGGTTTTACAGCCAATAAATCTCAGAGCTTGTTTCAAATCAGGTGCATCTGATTCCAAATTCCATGCTCCTTCTTCTTTACTGGACTGACCATGCAAATGCCTCTATTAGCTCAGAATGCCTAAATTGTAGGTTAAATTTAAAACTACTTATATCAACATTCAAAACCATTCCAAATCTAGTCTCGGTTTCTTCTTCCAGACATTTCCCATTATTCATTTGCTCTCATCCAAATTTCTTGCTGTTTTTCTTCCTCCTAGCATTGACTCACAATTTTCTCTGGTCCAGTCACATCCTGAGTAAAATAATATACCCTTTGATAAGTTAGCATTGAAAGAAGAGTTTTCTAGTGTTAGAGGAACAGGCTTACCAAAGAATCCTACTTCCATCACTTTATATTTCATCTTCAATTCAACATCTGAACCACAAGAATTACTTGTGCAACTGTCATGCTGATACTTGTCAATTACTGCTCCCCCCTCAACATTTGAGCAATGTACTAAATGTGCTAACCATTACCTGCCCTACACATGGCCTCTTCTATGGGAAGTTGCCTAGTCACCACCCTTTTAAAATGGTGAATGGTTTATCCAAGATCAGTGCCATACCCAGACACACTGAGGTGTAAGCAAAGGAAAAGGTATACCCTTATTAAATACTCTTATCAAAATATCCTCCCATATTTTGAACCAAGTGGGAAATGTTAAAGTTCTGCAATAAAAAACATGATGATATATAAAGCTCTGCATTGTCCAGTCTGTTCACATGCTATTGTTAACCCTCATAAATCCAACCGGTGGGATGCGACAGCCACAGGGCCAGGAACAACTCTCCCTGCTACATAGTAAAACTGGATTATAAAAGAAACAAGCAACATTTTGTTTTTATTCAATATTTTGATATTTTGTCCTAATGGGGTTTTTTGTATGTTAATTTTGTTTTAATATTGCATTAAATATCATTTATCTTAATTACTCATTGCCTTGGCACTCTACTAAATTTTGCTCCCAAGGTGACTCTCTTACCTTAATTCTGTCCCTGTTCAATATCACCTGCTCAGCCTCAGCTGATTGACCTCTGATGGCCACCTAACCCAAGGACATATGTGAGCTGGACTTGCCTGTCCTTTCTACAAGCTATGGCCTGAGCCAAGCTGATTTTCTCTCTCAGCAATGTGAACTGAAAGAACACCAAAAAAAGACATTTTAGTTAACTGTTGGAATTGAGGTAGCAAACTAGAGTGGGAGTCAGATTTAATATCATGACAAAGGCACAGAAAAGCCAAACTAATGGAGTTACAGAGAGAATATGAACAAGCAGAGAAAGAGGTCAAAAGAAAGAAGAAAGCTCTGGGGTGAAGAAAGTGGCCTTGGTTCTTGAGTTCAGTTCCCTAGCATCTGTTCCCAGCTCTATCATGCTTCCTGTCTTCACATTGCAATAAGAAAGTCCTCTCTCCTTAAACTATGCCTGTCAAACACATACAAGTTCACATGCACTCACACGTGCTTACATATATACACACATGCATCCTTTTTTCATTCTGGACTAGTGTGGACGATTCTCTGTAGCTTACATTCAAGAGAGCCCTTTCCCAGAAAAACAAATCCCTTTCCGCATGGCCCTTTAGGGAAATCGGTTAAAAACAAACAAACTAAAAACCATAAAACAACAACAACAGCAGCAAATACTGAATTCAAAGAGGAAAAGAGAAAAAATAAAAAACACTAACTGAAGGATCATAAAAGTAGTCTGCCTTACAAAGGGCAGAGTTACAAGTTTTGCCCACTCCACGAAGGTATGGGGGAATTCTCCTGGTGCCCGCTGCAGTCCTTCATCCCAGCTCTAAGCCCTCTTCCTGGCCTCCATCCCATGTGCTGCCTCTCCTGGAGCTCTGCTCCTGAAAGTCAAGGCCAAAGGAATTTTTCTTTCTCTGGCCCTCTTAAGACCCTGCTACTTATTTGCAGTTTCTAATCTGAGAGACAAACCTTTTTGCCCAAACTTTGGCACCTCTGTGTCCTAGACACATTGGTGGGGTACATGTTGACCCTTTTCTGCCATTAGGAAAATTCTATGGAAAATAAGAGTTCAGATAATACTATAGCAATCATACAAGCCTTCCTATGTAGAGTGACATCATTCTTTCCCTCACTTCTCTTTCATCCTTTTGCTGAAGGAAGGCACCAAGAGAAGGAGTAGGAAGGAAGAGTTCCCAGGCAGAGTCTGGAAGGGAGCAGGACCTGTGAACCAATAAGCAAGTTCACTTTGCTAATACAGTAAGAAAATCTTAGACCTCGCAATGTGTATCTTATGCAAATTATACTACTCTGAATTAAACTACTTCAGTTTTCTTCTGTTTTCCCTTAACTTTATACTTAACTGTCCTAATTACAAAACACGTTGCCAACCTCAGGGGCCTGGTTCACTTGATAAGCTTTGCCTGACTACTACTATGCATACTAATCTCTTCCTTTTGCACTCACTGTTCACCAACCCCCTGTGTCTCTTATGTCAGGGGTTTCTTATATTTCATTACCTTAAATAGCTCCTGAACCTCCTCACCCAACCCATTATGATCAATTCCGGAAAAATAGTCCCAAGAGTCAGAAATTTGAAGCTAATTATGTGACCCTCTGCACCAAGGCACATAACCATGCTGGCTACCCACAAATTACTAAGAAGGAAAAGCCATTTATTTTAATAAATGACCACATTAATAATGACAGTTTCAATAAATGACTCATAATCAGTTTAGGAGTATTTGCCCATTGTTGCATAGCCCCTCTGACATTTAGTGAATATCTTTAGTTCTCACCTTTCCCGCGACTGGTGCCAGGAAGAACAGTTACATTCACTCCCTTCCTTACAGTCATAAAGTCAGCTTATCTCCTGGGAACCAGACTTTCTCCTGGGCTGGACCGAATCTCCCATAGCCATGACCATGTAATGAAGTTTAGTGCTAGCAAGCTGGTGGAAACTTCATCAAGGCTAGTTTTTGGAATCTTCCACAATAGCTATGAAATCCAGAAATCCATCTCTACTAATGCAACACATTTTTCATCTGTAAGTTTGACTTTCCTAGATATATTATAAGAGTTCGCTAGAAGGACAATGCCTTAGTTGACTTCTACTTCGCAGTGTGCCCAGCACAAATCACTATATAAATAACTCTATAATGACCAGACTATTTTGAACATCTTTGCCTCAATTAGCAGTTATGGCATCCTTGTTCGGGCCAGGCAAAGGGGTTATAGTTACTAGTTTAAGTACCTGCAAGCCCTCAAGGGAAGATTTTGGAAAAAAGAAGGAGAGACAGGCTGTCAGGGTTGATCCTGGGCATGGTAGGACTAACCCCTGCAGCAATGCATGGTAGAAGGGGGCATTTGAGATGTGTGAAACAGGCCTAGCTTATTAGGATATTCATTTCAGATATCCGATCACACATAGATCCTGGAGGTTCTTCTTTGGAAGGGCACAGCAGTTCCATGGGGGAAAAAAAAAAGCTGGAGTTCTTGTAGCCAGTAGGGCAGTTTAGCACTGTATGGTACAGATGATAGAAACAGACCCACAAAAATGGGGTCTGCTTTACCAATGGTGAGCAGGAGAATTGAGTAAGAGAATAAGCAAAATGAAGTAAGGGCTGAGAACTAAGGGTCAGGTACTTAAGGAGGCTCTGGTGAATGGAAAACTGGTTCAAGGAGTATTTCACAACTATGACCATCTGCAGAGGTATCTTTCTTGTAAGGACATTTCTAGACTTGCCTCAGAGAGATTCTCTAAATTCCTCAAAGTCACACATTGTAGAATTGGGCTTTGGAATCTAGGCAGTTGCATGGACTTTGGAGTCTGCCCCCTTAATTACTACACATATTTGCTTCCAAGAAGGAAATTTTCATCACTTCCCCTACCAAATAACTATATTTAATTATTTTTATGTTTTTCTAATGCTCTAGCATTCTGGCAGTTCTCATATTATTTTTGTCACTACTTTAATTTCCCTTCCTTACAAAGACTTTTACTCTAGTAGATCACAGCACAAGGGAATGATTTTCTCTTCTGCAAACCTAAAAAGATCAAACACATGTTGAGCTGCCAGAAGAGTAAATCATTGCAGCCATAATGTAATTCTAGAAGAGTAAATAATTAACTTGTTTTAGAAGTGCCAATGCAAGAGGCACAAAGTGGCATTTGATGTTTATAATATGCAAGATCGAGAACAAGATGTTCTCATTGGATACTATGATTAGATAGCATTTATTTCCTCAGTAAAGTTGACATAAAAATTTAGTTTGTCATGACATCATGTTTGATACAAATACTAATCTCAGAGGGACACTCATAAAATCCCTCATGTTTAAGCACAGTTTTTGCTGTAAAGGAAAATGGAAGTGATGAATTTTCGTTTAACAATCTAAAGAAATATTTCCAACAAAGACTAACACTCATCACCTAATTTCTCCTCTTTAGCAGTCTGACAATAGAAAATGTGTTTGTTTTTCTGAGAAGACTGTGGATGTGAACACAAGAAGCTTGAAAGCCCAAATTCTGGCACACATGAGTAAGTCTCACAAGCAGGTGACATTCCAGATTTGACACAGAGACAGAAGCCAGGACATTCCCAGGGAGGAATTTTCCAGACCACCGGTAGCTGGATAGTGTTTCTGACAATGGTTTAAGTCAGGGAATGGAAAGTGCAAACCTTCATTTCCTAATGTTAAAACAGCACAGTCCAGTTGAACTTTCAGTGTCGATGGAAATGTTCAATATTCTGTGCTGTCCCATAGACTTTCTACTAGCTATGGGTGGCTCTTGCACATTTGAAATGTGGCTAGGGTGACTAATTGATTTTTAATTTTATTTAAATTTCAGTAGACACATTTGGCTAGTAGGTCCTGAATTGGACAGTATAGCTTTGAGTGCAGCAAAGATAGTCTTCCTTCTTTTTGAAAATATAAGGGAAGGGTAAAAATAAATTCTTTGAGGGCAATGGTGGGGGACACCCTGAAAATCTCAGTATCGCAGTTTTCATTTGTACCATTATGTGCTTCTCAGTTTCACTTTGCAGACCCATAAAATCAAATACAAATTACACCGTGCATTTACTGTGGGAAGCAGCCTGGGATGGTGAGCAGAGCACCGGGGGTGGGGGACGGAGAGGAAGGGTAGCTGATGGGGGACTTTAAGCCTGAGTGCTACCAGCAGCTCTGTTACTTGAACAGGTCCTCCTCTCTGTGAATTTTAGCTTTCTCAGCTGTAAAATGAAACTGTTTAACTCAACACATGCAAAGGCCCCACCAGGCCTTAGTGTTTTACACTCCAGTCCAATGGACAAGACTTTATTAAAATATATATTTTTAAATCATTATTATTGTTTCATAGAAAGAGATGTTAGAATCCTAAAAATTTACCAATTCACGATAAATCTTTAAGAAAGTGCCAGGAGTGCTTTGGACTTTCTGCAGGAAAGATTTTATGGCAGATTTAAAAGATAATAATGGTTAAAATGCATGCTTTTCTGGGAGAATAGAAGTGGACAATAATGATTACTTAGATGCGTATGATCACATCCCTTATTCCTACGAATTCCATTTGCTTCACACATAAAACACCATAACAGCTCTGCAAAATTGTCTCAGCGTTGCACGTTTACAATGAAGGCAGTGTTTATACAATGTGGTTAACTATCATCTTATGAGAGGCCCCTAAATCAAATTTGCACATGCAAGCAAAGGTTTGCAAGGACTAATCAGGTAATTATACCCCAGGCAACCAATTTGCATGGCAAATGGGGCAGAGTTTTATTTGCTTTACATTTCAGCCTTGGTAAAATGAGGTACCACATAAAATCTCAGACTGTGTGGTGTTTAGTTTATAATTACTCGTGTTCCCTAAAATAGGTTGAGTTTACAAGAATCATGTGTTGTGACTTACAGTGTGAAATGACCTCACACCTACAGCCAGCAGGATCTCTGTGCCATCTTGAATTATTTTCTCATTCCCCTCCTCTGACATAAAAGTTCCAAAGTTTTTCTTAAAATTGGTGAAGGAAGCTCCATCTCTGGCCTTTAAGGCTTATTATTCTATCATCAGATGTGTGGTTTGTAACATAAAAAAACTGTGTAAGCCATTCTGTACCTAATATTTTAATAGACAGATGACCAGCTGAAATCTTAAATGTCTAACACTCTTCTCCTTGCTTTATAGCAAACTCTCTATATAGGTTTAATGGGCTTTTAAAATATGAGGTAATCACCAGAAATAGCATTTTCATTTAAAAAACTCACTGTTAAGGTGCTTTTGCTAATCTGACATCAGGGAAAACTCAAGTTCAAATTTCATGCTTTGAAAAGCAGTAAAAACTACCACCTGGAAATCCAGAGGCACAGGCAAATTGATATTCAAAGCAGGTGTGTCAGCCTCATAGGACCAGACACAAATCATTTAGTGATTCTGTAAGAAAGGTTAGGGTCCCAGAAGCAACTTCCTGGCCAGCCTTCAGTGTTAGAGTGCTAGCTTGGTCCAAATGCCTTTAAAAAGAAAACTTAGGTTTAGAGAGAGATGAGTTAAGCCAACTGATTCAAGCCTGCACCCTCAACTAAAAGAACTGAAAACAACAGACCCCACATGTTGATGAGTTCAAATGCTAGGAAGCAGTTCTATAAATATTTTATACTTTTTTTGTCCTCCAGGGCTCAGGTCTGGATCATGAAAGTAAGTGCTATGTACTGCCAGAAAGAATATTTTTAGAGCTTTCTGGTTCAGATCTTGGTGGAATAATTTCTGGACTTCAAATTATTCACTATCTATCAACCATTAATAATATTCTAAACAACAAAAACATTCCAGAGCATTTGATGTATTCATTAGTTGGAACTCAAAAAAGGTATGAAAAGACAGGGTAGGAACATAAACTCATTAATTCTGTCTTTTTTGAGTATCTATTGTATTAAACTGCATTACTATTTCCAATTTTTAACCCCACTCTGTACCCATGAGGCTTTGAAGTTTCTTCTCAAAAGTGGAGTATATTTTTGCAACCCCATTAATGAAGAAGTTGAATTGGCCAATGGGATGCAAATGGGCATGACATAAGCAGACATTTGAAATGTGCTGTATTTAGTTCATGCTAGTCCTTTTTCAGTCTTAAAGATATTTCCTGGGAAAAATGACCTTTTATGTAATTACATAACTAATCAAGTCCAAATTCCTGCCAATGAATAATTGTGTTTATGATGCGTGTGTTTAGGATATACTCATTCTCTTCTTCATACGTGCATTTACATGTACTCTAACATGACAGCAGATCCAGGATTAAACTCAGGCTAAATCTCTGACATGATTTTATTTATTGGCAACATAAGTAATGTATCCTACCCAGTAGAGAAAATATTCAAGCCATCTATGGATGGTCTTTAAGATGTGTTCTTTCTCCAAGGTGTCAGTGTGGGAAGATGCAGGAGACATTTTCATAACTAAAAATTCCTTCTACCATCTTAGACATCTAGCCTGAATCCCTGTTTGTTTGCATTAGAGCAGGGGGTGCTGTCCTTTTTCTGTGTAGGAATTACTTTACTTCTCAGACATGAAATTCTGGAGGGAAGGAGGTGGGGAAAGATGTTGAAGATATTGATTTCATTTAGGGGAGGACTAATGCTACGTGCCTCAGTCCTTTCAATGAGGGGCATGTCTGCATCTGTCCCCAGCCTGTCCAGATGAAGACCCACTAGGTAGCCTGCTAACAGGCTTGAGTAAGGCATTTATATATTGTATTTGAAAGTATAAATACTCCTCTGAATTTGATAATGCCAGGATACTACAAGAGGAATTAATGTGTAGGGTCAGCAGACAGCTGTAGTGCCCGTACTCCATACTTCTAAGCCCCTGGAAGGTGTCAACAATAAATCTTGATATTTTCCTAGAGGCTTTAGTATTCTTCTAAATATAATGAATTCTAAAGGATAAACAAATGAACTCTTGAGCCAAACAACCTAGGTTCGAATGTGACATCTGCCATTTCCTAGTTGTGTTTTTTGGGGGGATGCCCATCATTTTCTATGCCTCAATTTTCTCATGTGTAAAATATGTCTAACACTGCCTACCTCATAGGATTTTTGTGAGGAGGAAATGAGATAATGCATGTAAATTGCTTAGAATAGCACTTGCACATAGAAACTTCTAAATGCTTGCTAGCTATTTATTTTACAGGCACACCTCAGTGATACTGCAGGTTCGATTCCAGACTACTGTAATGAGGCAAATATCACAACGAAGAGAGTCACACAAATATTTCGATACCCAGTACATATAAAATTATGTTTATACTGTGCTATAGTCTATTAAATGTGCAGTAGCACATGTTTAAAAAACAATGTATACATCTTCATTTAAAAGTTTATTGCTAAAAATTGCTAACCATCATTTGAGCCTTCAGGAAGTCATAATCTTTTTGCTGGTGGAGGGTCTTGCCTTGATGCTGATGGCTGCTGACTGATCAAGTGGTGGTTGCTGTAAGTTGGGGTGGCTGTGGCGATTTCTTAAAATAAAACAAGGAAATTGGCCACATCGATTGACTCTTCCTTTCATGAAAGATTTTTCTCCAGCCTGCAGTACTGTTTGATAGCATTTTACCCCAGAACTTCTTTCAAAATTGGAGTCAATCCTCTTAAACCTTGCTGCTGCTTTATCAACTAAGTTGATATAATATTCTAAATCTTCTGTTATCATTTTAACAGTGTTCTCAGCACCTTCACCAGGAGTGGGTTCTATCTCAAGAAACCACTTTCCTTGCTCATCCCTAAGAAGCAACTCCTCATCTTTTCAAGTTTTACCATGAGATTGCAGCAATCCAGCCACTCTTCAGGCTCCACTTCTAATTTAGATCTCTTGCTCTTTTTACCACATCTACAGTTACTTCCTGCCTAAGGTCTTGAACTCCTCAAAGTCATCCTTGGGGGATGGAATGAGCTTCTTCCAAACTCCTGTTCATGTTGATATTTAGACCATCTCCCGTGAATCATGAGTGTTCTTTATGGTATACAGAATGGTGAATCCTTTCCAGAAGGTTCTCAATTGACTTTTCCCAAATCCATCAGAGAAATCACTATCTATGGTAGCCAGAGTCTTAAACAATGTATTTCTTAATATTTGAAAATAAAAATTACTCCTTGATCCTTGGGCTGCAGGATAGATGTGTCAGCAGGCATGAAAACAGCATTCATCTTGTACGTCTCTACCAGAACCCTTGGGTGACCAGACCTGAGGACGGAGAGAGAGATGGGGGAACAGCCAGTCAGTAGAACAATCAGAATATTCACAACATTTGTCGATTAAGTTCCCAGTTGCATATGGGTGAGGTTCATGGCAGCCCCAAACAATAACCATAGTAACATCAAAGATCACAGATCACCACAACAGAAACAATAATAATGAGAAAGTTGAAACTATTGCTTGAATTACCAAAATGTGATACAGAGACAGAAAACGAGTGTACAGTATTAGAAAACTGGTGTCACCAGACTCGCTTGACACAGGGTTGTCACAAACCTTCAATCTGTAAAAGAAAAAAAAAAAGTATCTGAAAAGCACACTAAAGCAAGATATGCCTGTTTTCCCCATCTACCAGTTAAGCATGTCCTAACTATTCCATTTGGCCATCCTTGCACTAGGATATCATTATCAGGAATGGCTAAGCTGAGAAGGAACTTAAATGCTTAGTCCACCTCTTACCAACCTCCGCCTTCCACCCCCCACCCCCCCACCCCCACCTCTATACACCTATTTTGTGGACTAGGAGACTGAACCTCAGAAGAATTAAATGATTTACTCCGAGTTAGCAATAGGGTCAGGAATAGTACTGGGTTATCCTGGCTTTTGACAGAATGCTACTTCCATTAAACTATAGGGAAGACACTTGATATTACCAGATCGATTAGGGTTGGGTAGGGAGCTTTGTGCAACCCATCATAAAGACTCAGCACTGAGATGCATAGAGAGAAGTTGGGCAAGCCAGGATCATTGCTATGGCCTGCTAATAACTCTACCCTTTCTCCTTACTTGCTAACTGATGGAAGGACTTTGGAAAGAAAAGCAGAAGCATGGCAGATATCTCTTTTCTATCATTTAACCTCTTTTTTGTAGAGGAATCTGTGGGATGAGACCTAAAACAATTTCTTACTCATGGAGATGTTGCCAAGGGATTTGATGTTTCTGCCTCCCCAGGAAATAATTAACATCCCAGCAAGTTAGGCATGCACAAATTCACATTTGTGTGGGTGTACACACACATACACACACACACTGACACATGTCCCTAAAAAGGACCAGCATTCCTATTCCTTATGGCAAAGCTTATACTCCCTTGTATCAATGAGAATATTGAAATTTGGAGAAGTTTTAAGACTTGCTGAGAATTAGAACAGCATACTGAGGATTCCAATCCCATCTTCTGTCTCCAAATGTTTTGTTTTTGAGTAATGATGACTGGGTTAGCCATCCTGCTTTGGGGTATCATGTCTTTGTGTTTAGGGCTGCCACTCTTTGCCAAGGCAATGCTGCTGATGCCAAAGGCTCTTGTCTATTTCTTTTCCCCAAAGAAGAGAGTTCATGAAAACCTCATTTTTGACAAGTGGTTTTAAACAGATAACATATGCTTTCCTTTTTAGACTCAGGGCTGGTGCAGTGTTGTCCTTAGCCTCCATGCTCAGGTGTGAGTGGTCTCAGGAGAGCCTGAGTGTCCACATTCAGATTTGTATTTCTAAGTATTAACACACATGGTGGGGAGCCTTTTACAATTACTCAGTTATGGTGAGGTCTTGGGCAGCCCATTTAAGTCATTTTCTCCCTCATGACCCATCAAGCTGCTGTGGGCCAATTTGGAGATTGTTGTCAAGTATGCAGGAAACCAGCCCTACTGGAGCCCTTAAAGCAGAATGAAAAATATAAAGAGGAACAAGTGAACTGGGAACCTAAATGATTTTTTCTAGAAATATTTTTGATTATACACAAAGAGACCTAAATGCCTACTATCTCAACCCTACGACCTTAAATTGTTTGATTTTAAGTCAAGGCATTAAACAACCACATTCTTTCCCTTTTCCCATTTCTTTGCCCCATCTGTCCATTCTCCTCCCTCCTTCAAACCCCACACAGAGGAGGGAAAAGCCCCACAGTTTCCGCGTGACCTGAAGGAAAGAATCCTGTCAAGTTAGTTCCATTTTCCTAATATGAGTTGTCATAATAAGTTTAAGGGGCCACCAGAGGCCTTTGAGTTAGGAACAACTCGCAAATCATCATAATGCTACACCTATTCCTATTTTATGACAGCCATAAATCAAAGGCAGCCTCACAGTGTGAAAACTAACTACAGCAGTCACAAGTGCCAGGTTCTTGGAGATGCCAATGCCCAAACGTATTTAGCTGTGCAGTGTATGTTTTGGCTCCTGGAGGCTCAATTTTTCAATTAAGGATTTAAAGAAAAAAGTGTGTGTATATGTGTGTGTGAGTGTGTGTGTGAGAGAGAGAGAAAAAGAGAGGGAGAGAGAAAAGCTTCAGATGAATTTGCCAAGCTGGACAATGAGGCTTTTGTTCTTTATGGATTTTATTTATTTCAGCTTTACATTTTGTTCATATGACTTTTGAAAGCAATATTGGAGATGGAGCCCAGCCGCAGCATGTGTACTCAAAATTTAATGCCTTGATTTTAAATGAAATGCAAGTCACTTGAAGATGCTATGTGGTTCAGTACCATCAAGTGCTCTAAAACCTGCCCAGCACTCATCTACCAATGATGTCCTGGGTATTGGTTAGAATTCCAAGGGACTCTACAAAATAATGTTTGCGCAATTTTAGCTGACTTAGGAAGAGGCTTAGTACAAACCCATAACTTAGAGGGTCTTCCCTGGTGGGCAATTGAATTTTTTTAAATAGCATTATCATTTCCTACTAATTTGAACCTCCAGAAATAATTTGGCAGCTGTTACCAATCAATAAAAGAAAGCAAAGGTTTTGAAACAATTAAACTAAGTCAAAAGTCTGCCTAGGTGCTAATCATTTACATGAACTGATGCTAATATGTCCTTTGAAAAACAAATTTCCTGACTTTTTTCTTTTTCAAAGAAGAAAATTAAATAAAAAGTATTTCACATCTTTAATTCAAGGATCACCAAAAGTTTTGTTAAGTAATTCTGTCAGAATAGCCTTTTCTTGGGGTCCATGTTCCTTCCTCTTGGTATCCCATATCCATGGAAGTGGTCTGTTTCTTCCTTCACAATATCTGAACACCACCCATTCTCTCTTTTACCTAGTCTAAATCTTCATCCACTAGGCAGCATTATCACAGCCTCCTTGCTGACTCCCTCTTGTCCTTTAGAACCTCCAATTCCTTTGCAAAGTGATGTTAGATTTATTTTTCTAAAGCTCCACTTTCATCATCTTATCTAATGCATCAAGAACCTGCAACGACTGCCGATTGCCTAGTACGTGACAATTCACCATCATCTAGGCTGCATAGCAGACAGACAGAGCCGCTGTTCAGACAGGCCTCAGAGAGGGTCATATCCTCCTGGGCTCAATGTGGTCCAGGAACTGGTCTTTGACAACATGTTTTTAAGTACGTTACATTTATTAGACTCAACAGAAGGCTCTGGAAAATTGATTCATACTAATAACATACACGAAGACTGTTATAAACCAGGGCACAGATTTATTAATTTTCAGCACACCAACCACCAGGCCTGGGAACTGGACTGGTCAGCGCTGAAATGGGCACTCCCTTCCTGGTGAGCAGCTCCCTTTAGGAGACCAGACTGTTTATCAGAGGGTGTGTAGGGAGTAAAGAATCAGAAAAAGGAAATTGATTGTTGCCTGAAGGAAATATGCGTCACACTCTTATAACCTAATGTGTTGACCTTCTCCACCCAAAGGATAGTTCAGACTAAGTAGGAAATAGGAACTATCATTATCATCTAAATCAAAGCCCCATCTCACTGAAGAGTGATGCATAAGCAGGGATGTATCTGTTATCTGGTTGTTTGTCAGTGTAAGCTTCCTATACTTAAAAAAAAAAAAAATCCTTACTGGTTTCCAGACTTTGTAGTTATGGCATTTCTTTATGATATATTATTACATATAGCCTTTCTGTCATTAATTATATTTTAGGCTCTCTCCATCATGAGGTAAGATTTCACAAATAACCTATCCCTAAATGTCTATAGAGTATAAATAAAACTAAATAAATCTTAGCCGTTGCCTGCTATTAGTCGATTGTGCCTGTTTCATTGAGTGTGACTTTTCAACTTCAATTCTAAATATAGGGACTTACCTGAATTTCATTTATATATTCATATACTAACACCAATTGGCCCTGAAGTTTATTTTCCCTTCTTAAACCTATCACCCTGATAATGGAACCCAACCAATATTTCATCTTCATCATATTTGTCAGTTCAACAGTTTTTTTTTTTATATTATTATTGAGTGCTTGCTATTTGTCAGACACTTTGCTAGAACTTGAGGCAAATTGGAAATGAGGAGTGAAGAGGCAAGGATAAAAAGGTCAAAGCCCTTGCTCCCCTATTGTAAGGGTATCAGATTATAATAGACACTATCACAGCACAAGTTGGTAAGATTTAGAATGAAATATAGCCACACTGTGTGCCAGAAACACTGAGGACATAATCCACTCTACCGGAGGAGTCACTAGATGGATAGAGGAGGTGACACCTAAATGTGACCTTAAAGGGTATGGTAGGTAGAATAATGAACTCCCAAATCTGCCCACATCCTAATACCCAGCATCTGAATAGGTTATGTTACATGGAAAGGGGAAACTAGGGTGCTGATGGGGTTACGACTGCTAATCAGCTAACCTTGAGATCTAAAGATTTCCCTGGATTATTTGAGTATATCCAGTGTAATCAGTGGGGTCCTTAAAAGTGGAAGCAGGTTTCCTTTTTCTTCCCTTGGATTGTGGGAAGATAGTAAAGTAGGACGCCCCAGAAAATAGACCCTCCACCAGAACAACTATTAAACAAGGAAGAACTGTCTGAATCAACTATTTTGAAAAACAGGAGTCTAGTAGAACATCTTGCAGCATCCAGGGAAGAGCCAGAGGAAGTTGGTAAAGTGAAGTAAATACTGGTAAATTTCAGTCTCCATGCAGAAGCTACCATCCCCTAATCCCCAGGCTCATGGCAGGCAGCAGTGAGATCCTCAATCCTGACTCTTGGCAGCTTTTGGCACCGGGGTGGGATATAAAGACCTCTGTTCCCCAAGATCTGGGGTGTGCAGCCCAGTCATTGCTCACTACTTCTGATCACTACTTGGATCACAGAGGGGCTGGCTTTGAGGGCAGATCATTATTCCAATCCACCTTGGGCAGAAGTGACAGAGGAGTCTTAAAGACAGTATCCTGCCTCAAAACTATGGGAAACAGTTAAAGATTTATTGGGCAAGTGCCAAATCAAGAAAATGTAGCTTCAAAGAGCCATAGGTTTCTTGACACCCTTGCTGCCATCCCCCTTAACCCTTTCCCAAAGCAGTGTAGAGCCAGCTGGTTCTCCCTTTCTGGGTCCCTGGTGTCCTTTTGGCTGGAAAAGACTGATACAGAAAGCTCCTCTCCAGATACCCTCCACTCTTCCCCCCACCCCCCCACCCCAGAGAAAAGCAGCTTGGGAGAGTGAAAGCCAGGTAAGAAACAATTGAGTCAGACAACCTGAAGCAAATGCCCCTAAGGCCACTAGCAGGTACAAGCCCAGAACAAAATACAGGCTCAGAAGACAGGGAGGATCTTGCACTTGCATTAACAAAAGAATTAGTGGTCAAAAAAAGTATAAGAATAGTTCTGATACCTGCTACAACATGGTTGAAACTTGTAAATATCATGTCGAGTGAAATTAGCTCAGAAAAAAAATGACAAATATTGTTTGACCTCCCTGATATGAAGTAATTGGGATAAGCGAGTTCAGAGAGTCAGAAATCAGAATATACCATGGACTGTGGCAGGAGTAGGGAATGGGTAGTTAATGCCAAAATTATATAGTGTCTATTTGGAATGATGGAATTGTTTTGGTAATGGATGGTATTGGCCATTTAACCACAGCATTGTGAATGTAATGAACAGCAGTGAATTCTATATTTGAAAGTGGTTAAAAGTGGAAATTTTAGATTTGGTAAATATGTTACTAGAACTAATGTTTTAAAAAAAAATCCTTATGCCTATACAACACAAACTGTGAGCCCTAAATTGAACCATAGACTATATTTATTAGTACAATGATTAAAATTTTGTTTATCTTGCAACAAATGTCATACTGATGCAATGAGTTAATAATAGGGTGATAGATATGGAAATGCATTTCATGCATGATTGTTCTCTAAATCTGTAATTTCTATGATAGTAGAATCAGTAGGCAGAAGAAGAGCCCGGGTTAGATACATTGTAAGAAAGATTTAGGTTGCTGAATTTGAGTATGGAAGAGGTCTAAAAGACAAGAAATGCAAGCAGCTTCCAAAAGCTGGAAAAGGCAAGGAAAGGATTCTTCCATAGTCTCCAGAAAGGAATATAGTCATAATTTTGTCTGATACCTTGATTTTGGCCCAGCAAGACCAATTTTGGACTTCTGGCTTCCAGAACTGTAAGATAATAAATTTGTGCTGTTGTAAGATAGCAGGTTTGTAGAAATCAATTGAGCAGAAATAGGAAACTAATACAAAAGATAAGTAGGATTTCACCAGTGGAAGGATCTAGTGAGAAGTTTGCAGGCAGGGGACATAATGTTCAATAGAGTGCTCATTATTGGCTAGGCACGCGTCAAGTGTTTCCCATGCATTATGCCATCGGGAAAGAGATACTTTTGGGTAGTAAATGACCATTAGTGAATTACCAATCAAAGCTATTTGTGATGTAGACTAGAAAAGGTGTTTTGGAATAAATTGATTAACAGTAGTAATGTGTGACACAAAGAATGATGTTACAAAATGAATTAAAGACCTTCAAACTCTGGAAAATCAAATACTTGTGATGCAATGAATAGATTGCATTTTTCGTCCTCATGGCACCACTTTGACATTTTAGGAATCATCTACTTCCCAACCTCCCTACACTCAATTAATTATCTTATCTTATAGCTTCAGTCTCCATGGTTTTCTGATATATGTCCCCTCTGCCAATTTAATTTCAACTATTGTTTTTCCTTTTCTCCTAATGAGATATAAATTTCCTTTCCCCTCATCACACCCTTTCCATGTGGTCTTCCTTGCTCTTTTCCTTCTCTGAACTCCTGCAACAGTAATTTATCATTGAAACACTTAAAACTTCTCAAAAAAATGTTTTTACTCACTGTTGCCCATGGTCTCTCTTACTCACTCTTCAGCTAACCACAAGTGAACTCTGTCCTGTCATTCTGCCAAAATATCTCTCCCAGAAGTCATATGTGCCCTTCTTTTTTCCAAATTAAAGATCTATTTCAAGTCTCACTCAACTCGACCTCCCTACAACATTGAGGTTATTGAATACTCTTTTCTTACTGAAATTCTATTCTTCCCAGGATTCCAAAATAAGTTATTTCTAGTTTCTCCTTTTACTATCTTTCTAATTATTTTTGGTCTCCTCCAATGACTACCCAGCCTCTTCTTTTCTTCTAATTCTAGGGCTTTCTAAGCTACAAGCCTAAGTCCTCATAAATTTTTGTCTTATGCTGTTTGTACTGTTTTTAAATTATTATGTACCCAGAAAAGCCATGTTTTAATCATGATCCAATCATGTGGGGGCAGACATTTGTTTTAATCCTAATCCAATATCTAGGGTGGAAACATTTTTGATTAGATTATTTCTCCAGGAAGATGTGGCATGTTAATTGTGTGTGGCCTTTTGATTAGATGGAGGTATGACTCCATCTAAAGAAAAGTTTACTAGCATCCTTTAAAAGGGGAAACTTTTTGGAGAAACATCAGATACAGACTCTTGGAGCACAGTTGCTTCAGAGCTGACAGAGACACGGATGTTTGGAGGTGCATGGAGCGCTGACAGAGAGAGCAGGTGCCTAGACACAGGCAGACCCCAGCAGACATCACCATGTGCGTTCCCATGAGACAATAAGCAAGCCAGAACCCAGAATCATGTTCCAGAGGAGCTAAGTGAAGGCCCACAGCCATTCAGAGAGTGAACCACTGGTATGAGGAACTACAAGCAATGAAACCAGTAACAAGGACCAGAAGACACCAGCCATGTGCTTTCCCAGCTGACAGGGGTGTTCCAAACAGCATCAGCCTTTCTTGAGTGAAGTTAGCCTCTTGTTAATGCCTTAATTTTGACATATTCATGGCCTTGGAAGTGTAAACTTGCAACTTAATAAAACTCCCTTTATAAAAGCTGTTCCATTTCTGGTATATTGCATTCCAGCAGCTTAACAAACTAATACATTGTACATCTCTTTTCTAGGTATTGGAAATAAACATGATACAGAGACTGATAGAGACCATTAGAATTTATTAATTCTCTGATTATTGGGTCCCTATCTTTCTAAGCCCTGAGTACTTGCTTTCTGCTCAGCAACATGTAAAACATAGAGGAGATTTCAAAAGTGATGAGGATATAGTTTCTATCTTCTAAAAGTTGATTATTAATTTTAAAAGATATAGTATATACCTATAATATGTTGAGAAACAGTCTAAGACAAGATTTATTCCTTCATCAAATGACAATGATCACAAAAGAGCAGCAGTCTAATGTAGTTAATATAACGAAAGAATGCCTCCACTTTTGTGGATAAAGAGCCTATATACAGACTCAGCAGATAAATAAGCTTTTCCTATGTTTTCTTCAATTGAAGCAGAAAGTTTATATAAAGAACATGTCCTAATCATTCCCTAAATTGTATTCAGCCTGGAACAATACTGCCTTTATTTTCACAGTTCCTTACCTGTAATAGAAGCCACTCATTTATATCATTCTGTGTCTGTTAAAATATTCTCAGCTTTATAAAAAGCAGAAAACAAAGGAAACCTAATTGAGGAATCATATAGCAAGGAAAGAGTCTCCAAGATGAATCAGACTGATTTTCAAGACTGTGTCAGCTCTGTTTGCTGAAGCATGTATATGCTCACATGCAACTATAAGTCAGGCATCTACATATTCAGTCGTTTCTTTCTCTAACAAAACAGCCCTTATTATCTGATCACAGAATTAATTTAAAAATTGGTGTTGAGACTGTAGTCACACTACACCATGTCTGTTCAATAGCCACTCTTGGCAGACTACATAAAGTAACAAAACCTGTTAGGTCTCACCTGTATCAGAATCAGATTGACCCCAACTTCTCTTGCTGACCCAGTGGTCTGAAGTTCCAAGTGTTCTAGAAAACATCGTGTCCTTCTCTATGCCTCATTCTCCATCAAAAATTTTAAAGACTACATTTCTTACTACCATATAAATCAGAAAGTTTCTGCTCTTATGCCAAGCAATTATTATCCTGTTATAAAATACTCCTTGGGCAGAGGGAAAGAAAGTGAATCTATATACTGGTGCCTATCTAAAACCGCCAAAAGCCATAACAGATACAAGATATCACCGTCAGAATAAATGTAATAACCGAAGCTTTGTGGGTTCAACTATGGTAACAACTTTGAGCTACAAATTTCTGAAATTGTTTAGTTTGTCCAATATACTAAATCTGAAAACATAGGTTGCTTTATGACATGTTTACTCTGATCCCTACTCAGTCAACAAGGAATACAAAATAAACTTTTACCCTGTTTCAAATCCAAATTTCCCACTAAAAATTCAATTCAGGGGAGAATCTGCAGGCTCACCCAACTTCATCTGTACAACATCTCTCTGGTATAGAGGGTATTACCTCCCAAAGCATAGCCAAAACTAGGCTATTAAGTTTATTAAGATTTTATGAGAGTGCAGAAACAAATCCATACCTACACTGCCGTCTGATTTATGACAAAGGTGACACTGTAATACAGTAGGCAAAGAATCGTCTTTTCAGTAAATGCTACTTAATGAATAAGATTGCCGTAAGAGGGCAGGCCATGGTGGCTCAGCAGACAGAGTTCTCACCTGCCATGCCAGAAACCTGGGTTCAGTTCCTGGTGCCTCCCCATGTAAAAAAAAAAAAGGATTGCCATAAGAAAAAATGTATTTTGACTCCTATCTTAAATAATTCATAAAAATCAATTCCAAATGAGTAATGGCCTACACATCATAAATGTAAAGATAAAATAATAAAGATTGTAGAAAAAAACACAGGTAAACAACTTTATGACTTCGGTTAGCAAGACTTTTTACTATTCACAGAAAGCATTAAACAGTTAGTAAAAATTGATTAATCCATATCAAAATTAAGAACTTCTGTATTTCAAAAGATACCATTGAGAGATGAATGCAGCCCACAGAAGGAAAGAGGTTATTTATAATATATATATCCAACAAAAGATGTTTATCTAGAAATATAAAGGAACTGTAAATCAAAGAAAAAGGCTGATAACCCAAAAGGAAAATGGGAAGGACCCGAGCAACACCTTCACAAAAGAGGATATCTAAGTGGCCAATAAACACCTGAAAAGGTACTTAACTTTATTAGTGTGATAGAGTGCAAAAATGGCTCAATTCTCCCATCCCTGTCTCCATGCCCTTTGCCATGGAACTTTGTAGGACTCTGAATCTGAATCTGGACTTGGATGCATGACTCACTTTGGCCAACAGGATATTAGCAAATGTCATCCAAACAAAGGTTTGAAAAGTGCTTTCACAATTGGGCTTGTTTGCTTTTGCATCTCTGCCATTGCTATGACAATGCCAGGACTAGCATGCTGGACAATGAGAGACATAAAAAGCAAAGTTGAAAAACCCCAATCGCTCCAGCTGCAGCCAGCTTAGATCAGCTGACAGTCAACTGACACCCCCACTCCCTCCCCAAGGCAGGTGAGCAGTCCTAACCTGCCAAGCTGCCTAACCAACTCCTAGCTGACCCGGTACTTGGGATCAGTGCATGCTCGCTGTGGAATGCCACTGGCATTTTGTGGTTGCTTATCATGCAGCATTATTGTGGCAATAGAGAAGTGATACAGCTAGTCATAAGACTACAACTAAAAACTCAATGCAATATTACTATACACACTCCAAAACTGCTAAAATGAAAAAGAAGGAAAATGTCGAGTATTAGCAAGAATTTGAGCAACCACAATTTTCATACATTGCTGGTGAGAATGTAACTTGGTTCAGCCATTTTGGAAAACTGTTTGCAATACATATTACGGTTGAATGAATACACACCCTAAGACTCAAAAACATCACCCCTAGGTATATACCCAACAGAAATGTGTCTATATATTTATCAAAATTCACGTCCTAAAATGTTCGTAGTGGCACTGTTTGTGGTGGTCAAAAAATTGGAAGCTACTCAATGTCTATGTGAATAGAATGGATAAATAAGTTGTGGTATAGTCATATATTGGAGCATCATATAGAAATGATAATGGACAACCACACCCATACTCAAAGATAAGGATAAAATTTGCAAACATAATGTTGACTGAAAAAAAGCCGGACGAAGAAGAGTAACATATTGTATGATTTCATTTGCGTAAAGAATAAAAACAAGCAAAGGTGATCAACACTATTAGAAGTCAGGACAATGGTTAACCCCAGCTAGGGGTGGAAGGGGAAATGGGGAGGGCTTCTGGGATACTGACAATATTGTTTTTATCTGGCTACTGGTTACACTGTGGCATTCAGGTTGTAAACTGAACTCTGTACTTTTAACATATACAATTCCTTATGCATATATTATACATCAATGAAAAGATAAAAGAAAATTATTGAAGGTTAACACCAAAGAGGCGGAGTTAAAAATAGATTTAGGAATAAGTCTAGAGTTCAGCTGCATCTGATAGAAATTTCAAGACAGCAGTAGTTTAACCACAATAGTAGTTTATTTCTCCATTCTGTAAATGAAGTTTAGAGGGTGGCCATCCAGAAGTAGCAGGATTGGCCCCACAATCAAGAGAGTCATGTCCTTCTCCTCTCTTTCTGCTTCACTACTCCTGCGTGCCTATAGTCTCATGCTGCAGCCATCATGACTGCCCTGTAAGCAGCAGGAAGAAGAGAGGGCTAAAGAAGGACCCACCTCTCCTTTAGAAACCTTATGGAAGGTGCGCTTGATGCTTCTGCTTATATGCCATTGGTTAGAACTTTATTACAAGGCCATCTCTAGTTGCAAAGGAGACTGGAAAATGTAGTCTTTATTCCAGATTATACGTGCCCAGCTGAAAATCATGACTTGTTTTTCTAAAGAAAATTGGATATTGGGAACCAATTAGAAAGCTCTGGTGTGACCTTTTACAGAAAATCCTTATCTACTGTCTCTTATTTTAGCCCTATGTATTATAGGAATTAGCTATCATTCCTGAGCAGCACATGGCAAACTTTTTTTTGTAAAGGGCCAGGTGGTCAATGTTTTAGATTTTGCAGACCCGACATTCGCTGTTGCGACTACTTAACTCTGCTGTTGTAGAATGAAAGCAGTCACTGGTGATATTGAAATGAATGGGTGTGGCTGTGTTCCAGTAAAACTTTATTTCCAAAGCAGACAGTAGACTGGGTTACTCTGTGGGCTGCAGTTTGCTTACCCCTGCTCTAGATGCTCCAAGAGCCAATAGGCCCATAAGACAGAACTATGTCTGGCTTATTTTCGGCTATGTCCCCAGGTCTTGGAGCCTATTGTCCTTGATAAAAATATTGATTAAAACATACAACAACCTTTTTGAAAACACCTTCAAGAAATTACCACTCCCTATACTAAAGTTTGTTCAAAGAAGGAATAGGATTTAAGTTCAATTTTACTAAAAGATGATACAAAGGTCAACGTTAGTGGAGAGTCAAAAAGGAAGAGAAACGTGCAGTGATAGCAGAAAAAGAAAAACTAAAGAATGATTTAGAAGCCTGGTAGGATCATGGGGATTTTACAGTTAGTAGTGACAGCAGTTTACAAAAGCAAAACAAACAAAAATATCTTCTGTATTAGCGCCCTGCATTCTCCTGGATTCTTTTCATTTGAGAATATTCTCAGAGGTCTAGCAAAAGTGTGCTGCAAGCTCAGAGAAAGCATTTTTCTTCACGTTTAGGGACATTTTCCTTTGGGGTCAGCTCCCTCACTTCATTCATCCTTCCCTTTTTGAAAATGATCCAGGGAAACTCTGCATGTTCCTTCGCTTGGCGTTCCACAAATAGAACAGAGTGAGACACTAATGAAGAGAGAAAACAGTTTTCCATTTATTTTGCTCTCAGAAATACACTTGGGATGGCCTGTGCCAGAGTTGTACTATATCAAAGAAACCATAATCCAAAAGACTAACCCTTTTTAAATGATAACCAACTGTATTTTGTATTTTCGGAGAATTACTTTATTTCCGTAAAAAACAGAATTTCCATTTTTCCAATCAAGGAGGTAAGTTTCTCAAGCTTCCTGTGGTCTATTTACATTTCCTACAGTAACCTTCTTAAGCAAGAGACCAAGGAAAATATGAAACTTATTTTTTTTTTATTTTCCCTTTTTAAAGAAGCCTCTATATTTTCCTGACCTCATTAAAGCCTCAGAAATACCAACAATCTCCAAATATTAGTTACAAATTTGCATAAAGGCTTTTTATTGCAAAGACTATCATCTGTTTTTCATTACACCATCACCTCTGGCTGTGTACTATGCATTGGATACTAGCATTTCACAGCCACTTTTTCCCTCAAGAGAAATAATGAGGAGCGTAGACTAGTAAGATGAATCTAAATATCCATGAGCTGAAGAGCAGAAGAAGGGATTGTTACATACTGTTAAGGTGAAAGTAGCTGCTAACTAGGTAGTTACACAAGATGGTGAGAGTAGGAAATCCAGATTTTGGAAAGGTTGTGTTGATTCATTTAAACAGTATTTATTGAGGACTTCTGTTGAGCATCCCTGCAGGTCCTAGTAGAAGGAAAGAAAAGGGTTGTTGGCCATGATGCTCCAGTCCCATAAGAATAGCTTTCAAGTGTTGGGTTGTTGCAGAAGATTGTAAAGATAAGAAACCTGGTATTTAATCAAACAAACTATTTTGAGAATGTTCTTGATTTTTTTCCTACATCCTTTGGGAAGCAATAGAGCAGGACCACGTGAAAATTTTAAATAGTTCTGAGGATGTCATTCAGCCTAGAAATCCTGCTGGTTTCCTCCATCTGTTCTTGTATCCTCAGTTGCCTTCTTCTCCTCAATACAAAATGGTCCTTGCTAACTCATGGCTTGAGTTAAAATTACTAGGGGGGAATAGTTCTTCCCTCTTTTGAGGGAACCCCAATTGGCAGACCGCTCCTGGACTCTTTTGGCTCACTCCTGCCCAGGGTAGGTGAAATTATTTATCTGAATGTTAAGTGTGGACAGAGAAAGTAGGCATAGCCCTTCCCTCTTTCCTTCTCTTGAAGACAAGCTGCCTGGAGGGAGCATGAGTTCTGGACTGTCAAGAATGCCTGAATTGGAGACTTAATATTAGGAAGTTCACTTACCTGTACTTAAGTGCTTCCAGTCAAACCTTTCATTGTAATAAAAGTAATAAAAATAATTAAAAACATTCTCAGAGGGACTGACATTTGATGGAGCCATAATGCAATTCTTTGAACCTTGGGCTTTAATGAGGGGCATGCACGTTTTTGACCTTTACTGCTTCCTCTAATTTTGTTGAAGATTTCATTTCAGAACAGCTTCTGTGTTCCAGCTGTCTGGGCATTAATGCAGGGGTTGGTAAACTACAACCCATGGGCCAGTTCTGGCCAGCCATGTATTTTTACAAATAAAGTTCTACTGGAAGACTGCAATGTCCATCAATTACAAATAGTCTGTATTTGCTTTTGTACAACAATGGAAGAATTGAGAGGTTGTGATAGAGACCATATAGCCTACTTACCTAAAATATTTACTCTTTGACCCTCTGTAGAAAAAGTGCACAAACCTATACATTAGTAGATTGAATAGTCTTATGCCCTCCACTGTGTTTCTCAGTCAGACCTATAGGCTATTTGGAGATTTTTGGCCTTGGAATTACATGCATTAACCTCCATCCTGGACCAAGGAAGGACAGATCCAGAAATTGGATGGCTTGTCTGCCTTCACATTCCCTTTAGGTTGTACAATCCACCCTATGCTAATTATACCTAAGGATCTTAGAGATTTATATTGTAGCTTTACCCACAGACAAGTAAATAAAGGACTTCATTATGGAATAAATTCAAGAAATTTTAGGCTCACCCCCATACTGTATATATAACTCCCACTTGGACAAGGATAGAGGAAAGTTGACTGAAATCTTTATTAGAACAAATGCCAAAACAAAGAAAGCTGATACATAGAATGCCTTCCCTTTGAGAATGATGTCAACACGGAAATACAGCAAACACATTTTTTGCACCAGTTAGAGATACTATAGGAAGTTTTAGATGAAGAGAGTGTAGTATTTTAAGAAACAGTTGTTTCTCTAGAAATGGCAGAAGACATATAGCTAAGATATACTTTGATTTTAATGCTTTAAAAATATGGCTTGAAAAGGAGTGGAAGTTTTAGTGTTTATCATATCAGCAAAATGACTGAGACCCAAAGAATTCTAGAGAAAAAATAAGAAATTGAACTTTAAGGCAGAAGTTACTGAAGGAGAAGAACAAGAGAAGCCAGAACAACTGGCTGGAGCTTCAGAATGTAAAGCAACTATGCTAGAATGTGAGTGGGACACCCTGAGAAAGCAGGAACTGGAAATGCTACAAAGGGAGGAGGCAGGGCACTTTCTAGATGCTGCGAGTCTGAAGGGCACCTGCACCTGAGCGAGCCAAGCTAGACTCTGGAATCTGAATCTGGCCATGTAGATCAGCACCAAGAAAGATGGCTTGGCCAGCAGTCAATTCTTTGTCTAAATGAAGGAAGTACTAATCGGAGGACTGCCAGGTTACTTGGGCTCATCCTAGTGATGCTCATCTAAGCCAGAGATGTAGCTCAGCAGCCTAGCTAGTACAATCCCAATTCAAAGACCCAGGATTCCCATAAGATTCCTAAACCACCTCCATAGTGGGTAAGAGAGGACCCACACCTGATCAGTGTGGGAGCAGACAAATAACTCAAGATCATCCACAGAGCTGGGATGTTGAATTTCATAACTTTGACCCTTGGAGTCAAAAAACTTTGGTTTAAATTTCATTTTCAACATACACCTCTATTCAAAAGTTTTTTTACATTTTCTAAGACATATTTCATCATTTAAGTGATAAAATACTCACAAGGTTTTTGTCAGGATTAAATGCAAAAACTGTATGTGAAAATTCGGTATCTGCTATGTAAGAGGTGCTCAATATTCAGTAAATGCCATTTCCTTGATATCTTTCTTAAAAAATTTTAAAAATGATAGACACAAACCTGGCTCTGATACGAAATGTGTGTAATGGGCCAGTGTCTTCTCCCAATCTCGGAGGCTTTTATTAAAATCAAAAAAGAGGCAAAAATTTACAAGTTAATGTAGGCAACCATGTCTAATGCAGCTTTTCCAAATTTCTCATTAAATTAAAATATTAATGAATTTAAAAAGACAAATGATTTGACAGTACTGTAAATAAAAAATAAGACAAGACCACAGGCCAAAGTTGCAGAGGGAATTTCCACTGAATGAATCACGCATGAGAATGGAATGAAATGCATTTTCTTGGATTAGACAACATATGCTCCACCCTCTGAATCAGAACTGACAAAAGTCCTCAAAGAAGGTAAGAAAAACTTTGCCCCAGTCCTGAGTGGCAGACTGTGTGCTCCCCAGGAAGGCATGAGCCCAATCAGCAAATGCTTAGGTACTGGCCTCTCAGTCAGGCAAAGACTGCCATTCCCTGCTGTCTCTTCCATTCATCCCCTCCCCTGAATCAGCAATAGAAAACTAATAACAGATAGTTTAAATAAAACTGATTTAGCAATTATTAACATGTGACTGATGTTTTTCTCTTTACTTGAGAAGTTGTGAGTTTACAGAACAAGAATGCATAAAATATGGGATTCCTACCTATCACCCTATTATTAACACCTTGCATACGTGTGGAAGCATTTGTTATAATGATGATAGCACACTTTTATAATTGTACTATTAACTTAGGGTTCACTGTTTGTGTATCAGTATGTACTGACCATCTTTGTCCTTCATAACTGTTTTTTTTACTTGAAGCATATTTTATCTGATATTACTACGGCTATCCCAGCTCTCTTTTAATTCTTAAAGGCATGGTAAAATTTTTCCCATCCTTTTACTTTTAACCTACTTGTATCTTCAAACTTAAGGTGAGCCCTTTGCACACAGTGTATGATTGGGTAATGCTTTTTTATCCATTCTGCCAATCTCTGCCTTTTGACAGGAGATTTTAATATTTACATTTAAAGTCTACTGACAATGTAAGACTTTCTTTTACCATTATGCTATTTAGACTTTGTAAGTCTTATACCATTTTTGTCCCTAATTTCTTCCATTAATGCCTACTTTTTAATTTGATTTTTTGTGGTGTCCCATATTATTTTTCTATCTGCATATATTTTTCATCTATTTTCCTTGTGGTTACCTTGGAGTTAAAATTTAACCTCCAGAATATATAACAATCCTATTTGGTTTGATACCAACTTAACTTCAGTAGCATACATATATACTTTTCCTGTACCCCTCTGTACTCCCACCTTCTTATTGTACTTGTTAACACTTTTATGGACATTTATGTCCAAACAGTACATTTATATATTTGCATTTTAGCACTTGCAGAAAATTAGAAATGGCATTACATACTGGTTTAGTTTGTAAAAGCTGTCAGAATGCAATATACCAGAAATGGGATGGCTTGTCAAAAGGTGAATTTATTAAGTTGTAAGTTTATAATTCTAAGATTATGAAAATGTCCAAACTAAGGCATGATGAGTCCAAAACACCTCTGTCAGTTGAAAAGTCACATGGTGACATCTGCTAGCTTTCTCTCCTGGCTTCTTATTTCATAAGGATTCCTCAGAGGAATCCTCATCTGCATCTCCAAAAATTTCTGGCTGTGTGGGCTCTGTTGGCTCTATTGACTCTTTACAAAATGGTTCCCTCTTAAAGAGCTCTAGTATGCAACCCCACCTTGAATGGGTGGAGACACATATCCATGAAAACCATCTAATCAAAAGTTACCTCCCACAATTGAGTGGGTTGCATATCCATGGAAACAATAAAAAAAAAGATCCCATCCAGCAATATTGAATGAGGATTAAAGAACTTGGCTTTTCTGGGGTACACAACAGATTCAAATTGGCACACATACCAAAAAATACACTACACTGGCCTTTAGAATTACCCAAATTGTTACCTTTACTAGCAATCTTTATTTCTTTATGCCATTTTAAACCACCTACTAGTGTCCTTTCCTTTCAATATGGAGCATTGCTTGTAGGGCAGGTCTAGTGGGAATGATCCCCTTGCCTTTTATTATCTGGGAATGTCTTAATATCTCCCTCATTTTTGAAAGAAAGTCTCCTGGATTTAAAATTCTTGACAGTATTTTCTTTCATCACTTTAAGTGTTTCAACCCATTGCCGCCTTGTCTCCATGGTTTCTGATGAGAAATTTGCACTTAATCTAATTGGGACTTTCTTGTACATAACACACTATTCTCTTGGAGCTTTCAGAATACTATCATTGTCTTTTGAATTTGGTAGCATAATCAGTGTAAGAAAAGGTATGTTTTTCTTCATGTTTTATCCTGTTTGGTTTTCTCTGAGCTTCTTGGGTGGGCATATTAATGTTTTTTGCTGTTAGGAAAGTTCTCTGTCATTATTTCTCTGAATATTCCTTCTGCCCCTTTTTTTTCTTTTGGGACTCCCACAGTGCATGCATTGGTACAACTGATGGTATCCCAGAGGTGTCTGAGGCTATATTCCCTTTTTTTTTTTTTTTTTGGCAGGGGTCACAGTCTGGGAATCAAACCTGGGTCTCCCGCATGAAAACGAGCATTCTACCACTGAACCCCCATGCACCCTATCTTTCCTTTTTATATTCTTTCTTCCTGCTCCTCAGCTAACTCATTTCACTTGCCTTGCATTCAAGTTCACTAATTCTTTCTTTTGTCACTTGCAGTCTGCTCTTGAAACCCTCCTGGGAATTTTTCATTTCAGTTATTTTGTTCTTCAATTCCAGTTGTTCTGTTTGGCTCCTTTTTTAAAATTTCTATTCCTTTATTAGGATGATCATGTTGGTTATTCATTGTTTTCCTGATACCGTTTAGCTCTTTCTCTATTTTTCTTTATCTCTTTGAGCTTACTGAAGATCACTGTTTTAAAGGCTTTCTTTGTTTTTCCACATTCTGGTCTTCTTCATTGGTGTTTTCTGGATTTTTATCCTCTTCCTATGGATAGGCCATCATTTCCTGTTTCTTTGTTTGCCTTGTACTCTTTCCCATTGTTCATTTTAATAGTTTAAAAAATTAACTCTAGGAATAATCCTAGAGATGTCTGTTCCTTGATTTTGTAAGCAGCTGGTGATAAGACAGAGATTTCCTTGAGTGTCTATCCTACTATCAGGAAGGTCAGCCTAGGGCAGGTGCGTGTACAGGGCTGTCCCTGTCTCTGTGTCTTGTTCTGGACTTCACTTGTTAGTTGTTTTTGGAGTTCCTTTATTTATAGGAGTTTGATTGTCCTCTGTTTCCCCAGAGATAGACCCCCCTTTCCCAGAGTTTGAAGCTGATAAGCCTTTGTCCCAGATTGTCAGTCTCTATTGTTTCTTTCACTTCTATAGTCATCTCAAGACTGCTTTTTGCCTGGAGGGCAAACTCTGGCAGGAAGAACAAACCAGAGAGGATGTCCCCAGCTGAAATAGGATCAGGGATGCAGACAGTCTCCAGAGGGAATCAGGAGGGACACCAAGAGCTTCTAACATGGCTCCCCAAAGCTGAGATTTCTTGCCAACCCTGAAAGTACAGTGCAGTCCTTTAGCTATCTGTCCCCCATTTCTCTGAGGAAGCAGAGTGTCTTTAAGTCTTCTCCATCATGACCTTGTCTGGGGTGGGTTGAAATAGTGGCCACCATCAAAGTTGGGCCCCCAGAGTTCTGCAGCTGCCACTGAAAAGCAGTGAACAGTAATCAACCAGACCCACCCCTTGCCTTTGAGGAGACTATTTTCATCTCTTACTGTCACCAGTGAGCCATACAGGGGCTGGACTCCATGGTGACTTGCCATGAGATTGGAGGATGGGTATCTGTGGCTGCAATGCAGAGAGCAATACTGTTCATTACAACATTTTAACAACCTCTTCTCACTCTACCCTGAATAGTGTACAGTGATCTTCTGGCCCCTGGAATTTAAAAATTGTTGTTTCAGGTAGTTGTTGCCTGTTTAATAGGGTTCTGGGGGAAGGACTGAGTCCTGGAGTTCCCTATTTTGCCATCTTCCCACAAGACCTTTCCTGACTAATCTTTTTTGTCCATACCCCTGCTGACTTCCCCTGACCCCACTGGACTGTTTTGAAATAAATCTTGTACATCGTATCATTTTGCTGAAAAGCATTTCACTGTGTATCTCTAAAATATAAAAGGTCTTCTGTAAAATGCAATAAATTAGCAAACCTGAATAAGAAAAAGCAATTTTTAATACCATCAAATATTTGATGTTCCAATTCTCCTATATTGGACCCTAAATTTTTTTCTTCAATTACTTTCTACACATCAGGATTCACGTAAAACTCACACATTGCAATTGGTTGATATGCCCCATTCAGTGTACTTTCATCTCCAGCTTGCTCTGTCTCTATCTATTTATCTCTCTCTGTCTCTCAGTCTCCTTCTCTCTCTCACTGCCTCCCTCCCTGTCTGGCTGTTTTTCTTGCTGTCTATTTGTTGAAGAAACCAGGTTGTTTCCCATGTAGTATTTTCCACTTTCTAGATTTGGCTGTCTGCATCTCTATAATGTCATTTAATATATTCCTCTCTCCCCTGTATTACCTAGATCACAGTCTCACTACCATGGCAAGTTGACATTTTGGACCAGATACTTCTTGTTGTGGGGGCTGTCCTGTGCACTGTAGAATACTGAGCAGCATGTCTGTCCTCCACCTACTAAGTGCCAGGAGCACCCACCCTGTTGTGACAACCAAAATTGTCTCAAGACACTGCTATAAATGCCCCATGGGTTGGAGGAGATTCCCTAGTTGAGAAACATGACCATGACCTAAAAGGGCATGTTTTTCACAATTACTTCATAGAAGACATAGCAAAAAGAAAATGACAAGCCATCTGTTTTGTGACCTCAAAAATAAACGTTAGAAACTGGATCAGGATCCATAAATAGTGACAGGATTGAAATAGCAGCAGACATACAAAAGCACCTGCCTGAGGGGTTTTTTTTTTTTTTAACAGAATATAACAAAAACCCCAGTTTTAGTAGCAGAACAAATATCTGCATTAGAGTCATCAAGTAACAAAAATTGAATCAGTAACTGGAACATAAATATGAGAGACTTACAGAATGCAAAATTAGAGATAAAAGGGATTAAATTATTCATATAAAAAGCATTTATTTATTGAGCATCTCCTATATGCCAGGCAGTATAATAGACACTAGAGATTCAGAAATGAACAGGACAGATTTTGTTCCAACCTCATGGTGCTTATATGCTAATGAAAGAAGAACAATTACAAGTAAACAAATAAATAAGTGAATAATTGTGGATTGTAAAAAATGCTATGAGGTGGGATCAACAATTCCATCCTGACCAAAAGGGGGAAAAGAAGTGTAGCTAATAAAGTATAAGTGGCTGACAGAGTCAAGAGGCTACTCTGGAGGTTGCTCTGATGAAAGCTTCACTTAGGCATTGCTACCTATCATAACCTGTCAACCCCCAACCAGGACCATTCCAGCCAATTCTAAAGAACACCAAGGGCAATATATAAGATTCCACAAAGGTTGCATGCACTAGAGTAAGTTTCCAGAAACCTGCAACCTCCAGTTGGGTCCCTGGTCCAAATAAATCCTGAAACCTAGTGGGCCCAGCCTCTCCAGAACATCAGATAGTTCCCTCTCCCTACCCCATATTAGTGACAGACCCTTCCAATATGAAAAAGTTAGAATGGCTATTGCTCAAACATCCCTAAAGAGAGGGATGGAAAGATCAAAGTTGGTGGTGGAGTTATATAGTGAAGATAGGATTTAAGAAATGAATATGAATGCTGAATCATTAAATTGATATCTCTTTTAGTCTCCCGTATCTTAGAGCAGCTAGAAGTAAAAACTTAAAATTGAGGAATTGTAACCCATGTCAAACTCTGAAAAATGTTCTACAATTGATTATTTTTCTGTGCTTAGAAATGTGCTTTTTTGTACGTATGTTATTTTTCACAAAACAAGAAGGAAAAAAGTAGATTGTGAAGAAAAAAAATATTTAAGCCTTCTAGCTTCCTATATTCTGGAACAGCATGCAGGAAAAATCTAAGAGGTTCATATGGTAGTATGACAAACTCTGGGTTCTGTCCTTTAACTACTTATTGAAGAGTGTTTTGAAAGCTATTGCTTTTTTATTTCTCTGCTTTGTATATATTACACTATACAATAAAAAAAGGTAAACAAAATGCCGTGAGGGAAATGGGTGTTATGGCAGAGAATATTTAGATAGAGCAGAAACTAGTATATATAGGATGGTCAGGAAAGGCCACTTTGAGATGGCCCTTCATGCTAAGGATAAGGGTAAGAAAAGAGCATTTAAGGCACAGATAATAGCAACTATGAAGGCTATTCATGGAGGCTTCCATGATTTTTTTTTATTGTGAAAAATAACATATATACAACAAAAGCAATAAATTTCAAAGCGCACTGCAATAATTAGTTATATAACAGATTTCAGAGTTTGTGATGGGTTACACTTCCCTAATTTTAGGTTTCTCTTTCTAGCTGCCCCAAGACACTGGAGACTAGAAAAAATATTGATATAATTATGCAACAATCATACTTGTTAAATCATATCTTCACTGTTATAACTCCACCTTCTTCTTTGATCATTCTCCCAAACTTTAGGGGTATTTGGGCTATGTCCTTTCTAACTTTTTCTTGTTGGAAGGGGCTGTCAATAATATGGGATAGGAGGATGGAACTAGTTGATGTTCTGGAGAGGCTGGCCCCTCTGGGTTTCAGGACTTATCTGGTCTACAAACCCAACTGGAGGTTGTACATTTCTTAAAAGTAATCAAAGTTCATGGAACCTCTGTAGAATCTCAGTTAGAGCCCTCGGTATTCTTTAGGGTTGGCAGGAATGGTTTTGGTTGGGGTTTGGCAAACCATGGTAAAGAGCAATATCTGGCTGAAATTTGCATAAGAGTAGCTTCCAGAATAGCCTCTCGACTCTGTTTGAACTCTTTCAGTCACTGATACCTTATTTTGTTACAATTCTTTTCCCCCATTTGGTCAGGAAGGCATTGCCAATCCCACAGTGCCAAGGCCAGGCTCTTCCCTGGGAGTCACATCCCATGCTGCCAGGCAGACTTTCACACTTGATGGCATGGTCTATGGGGGAGGGGTGGTGGTGATAATGATTTTCCTTGCCAAGTTGGGCTTAGAGAGAGAGGCCACATCTGAGCAACAAAAGAGTGCTCTGGAACTAACTCTTAGGCATAACTAAAGGTAGTATTGGCTTCTCCACTACATAAATAAGCTTCACAAAAGCAATCCTCCAGATCAAGGGCTTGACCTATTGATTTGGAAATCCCTAATGTTTGAGACATCAGGGATTTCCTTGGTTGTAAAGTTTAATAGTTCCATATTTTTTCTCCCACCTCTCAAGGGACTTTGCCAATACATTTTGATTATCTACTCAACATACTCAAGGATGTAACCAGGCATTACATTAACATTTACAGAATTGCAAGCCTTCATTCCCATTGTAGGTTCCATGTATTTGGGTTGTTTAAATGATCTATACAGAAAGGTTGAGTTAGATTATATGCTACAAAAAATTTAGGTTTTGGACAAAATAACCTTTCTTCCTTTGGTGTCATAGAGCAGGTGAAGTTCTAAAATGCAGACAATGTCCTCCTCATCCCTGTATTGTGATTCACCAGAGCCCAGACCTGACTTCATTCTTATCTCTAATTGAAACCTGGTCTCTCTTTCAATTTCTTTAACAGTTGTTATATATGGCAATGCTGCCTTTCAGACCCAGAGAACCCCTACTCTGAGTCTTAGGTAAATACAAATACCAAAAGTTCCACAGAAATACCAGGTTTTATATATATATAGGGCAGACTCTCAAAATCTGGAAATAACAATTACAACTCCAGACTAAATGTAATTGCTGTAAGAATTTACAGTCTAGGCCCCAATTTTCTTATAACTATTTCCTAAATACAAGCATACAATATTTTCTCTTCTGTTTCTGCTTTTGTTTTTGTTTTTTTTTTGTTTGTTTGTTTTGTTTTTACCATGGGAAAGCACTGGGAAGCAAACCCAGGTCATTGGCATGGCAAGTGAGAACTCTGCCACTGCATCACCATTGCCTGCCCTGTTTCTGGCTTATTTTGTATCACATAATGTCTCCAGGTTCATTCAAATCATTGCATGCTTCACAACTTCGTTCCTTTTTGTTGCAGCACAGTATTCAATCATATGTGTACACCACAGTTCACCATTCTACTTCTCAATCAGTGTGTGCTTTAGCCACCTCCATCTGTTGGACATCATCTGTTATGTCCAAAGTAAACAGTCCACATCTCACATTATCTTCACTCAGTTGTATAATCATCAACACTCAATTTTAAACAATTTTCATTGCTCCCAAGAGAAAAATGACTGATAAACACACCCTCACCAAATAGAAAATCCAGACCTCCCCTTAATACTTGTCCTTTCTCTCCCACTCCCCAATTATTTACCCCTGGTATTGCATGGTACTGTTGCTGTCTTCCTGTTAAACATAGCCCAGGACATGCATAGTAGTTTCCCCCTTACACCCCCAAATTACTTACTCTTCATACAAGATTCACACTTTTGAGGTAGTTCTCGGAAGAACTTCTATTTGTAGTGTTAATCGGTGGGACACATGGCTCTAAATAATCCTTTCAAACCTTTCAAACAGGTTCATGTTCAATATGGCAATATATAAAATATTACTGATTCTTGCACATTAATCTTATATCCCGCGACTTTGCTGAATTTGTTTATTAGCTCAAGAGACTTTGTTGTCAATTTCTCAGAATTTTCCTAGTATCACGTCATGTGCAAATAACAAAAGCTTTATTTCTTCCTTTCCTATTTGGATTCCTTTTATTTCTTTTTCCTGTCTGATTGCTCTAGCTAGAACTTCAAGCAAAATGTTGATTAATAATGGTCACAGAGGGCATCCTTGCCTTATTCCCGATTTTGGTAGTAAGGCTTTCAGTTTCTCAACATTGAGTACAATGCTGGCCATGGATTCTTCATATATGCCCTTTATCATGTTGAGGAAGTTTCCTTTGATTCCTACCTTTTTAAGTGTTTTTATCAGAAAAGGATGTTGAATTTTGTCAAATCCTTTTTCAGCACCAATCAAGATGATCATGTGATATTTTCCCTTTTCATTTAATGTGCTGAATTACATTGATTGATTTTCTTGTGTTGAACCACACTTGCATGCCTAGAATAAACCTTACTTGGTCATGGTGTATAATTCTTTTACTGAGTCATTCAATTCAATTTGGTAGTATTTTGTTGAGAATTTTTGCATCTATACTCATTAGGGAGATTGGCCTGTAGTTTTCTTTTCTTATAGCATCTTTACTTGGTTTTGGAAATAGAGTGATGTTAGCTTCCTAAAATGTGTTAGGTAGTGCTCGCTTTTCCTCAAATTTTTGGAAGAGTTTGAGCAAGGATTTGGTGTTAGTTCTTTATGGAATGTTTAATGAAATTCCTCAGTGAAGCTATATGGCCCTGAACTTTACTCTGTAGAAAGATTTTTGATGACTGATTGAATCTCTTTATTTGTGATTGGTTTGTTGAAGTCATCTGTTTCTTCTTGAGTCAGTGTAGCTTGTTTGTGTGTTTCTAGGAATTTGTCCATTTCATCTAAGTTGTCTAGTTTGTTGACATATAGCTGTTCATAGTATCCTGTTATGTTTCTTTTATTTCTTCAGGGTCTGTAGTAATGAACACCCTCTCATTTCTGACTTTGTATATTTGCATCATCTCTCTTTTTCATTTTGTCAGCCTAGCCAGGGGTCCATTGA
This sequence comes from Tamandua tetradactyla, assembly GCF_023851605.1. Taxonomy (NCBI): domain Eukaryota; kingdom Metazoa; phylum Chordata; class Mammalia; order Pilosa; family Myrmecophagidae; genus Tamandua; species Tamandua tetradactyla. Next base: position 92,130,870 of record NC_135333.1, on the reverse strand, counting down.
TTTTTGTTGATTTTTCAAAGAACCAGTGTTTGGTTTTATTGATTCTATTGTTCCTTTTTGCTACAATTCATTTAACACTGCTTCAATCTTTATTTCTCTTCTATTTGCTTTGGGGATAGTTTGCCGTTCTTCCTATAAATTCTCCCAAGTGAGTAGTTAACTCCTCAAGTTTTGCTCTTTCTTCTTTTTTAATATAGACAGTTAGGGCAAAAACTTTCCCTCTCAGCACTGCCTTTGCTGCATACCATAAATACTGATTTTCATTTTCTCATTTTTATTTGTCTCCAGAGAGTGACCAATTTCTCTAGAAATTTTTTCTTGGCCCTCTGATTGTTTAAGGGTGTACTATTTTATCTTCATATATTTGTAAACATTCTGGTTCTTTAATGGTTATTGATTGTGGCTTCATTCCATTGTGATCAGAGACACTGCTCCTGTTAGTTTTTCCAATGTTTACCTCATGTACTTTGGAGCTCTTGACTAGGAACATAAACATTTATGATTGTTATTTCTTCTTGATGAATTGTCCCTTTTATTAACATGCAGTTTTCTTCTTTGTCTCTTATGACTTCTTTAGATCTAAAGTCTATTTTATCTGATATTAGTACTCCTGCTTTCTTTTGGTTACAACTTGTATGGAACATCTTTTTCCTTCCTTTCACTTTCAATCTATTTATATATTCTCTCTAAAGTCTCTTATAAGCAACATATAGATAGATTATATTTTTAGTCCATTCTGCCAATATGTACCTTTTAATTAGTAAGTTTAAATCCATTAAAATTCAAAGTTATTACTGAAAAGTCATTTTTTCTTGAATCTATCATTTTATCCTTTGGATTTTATTTGTCAGATCTATATATTCTTTTCCCTCTCTCTCTTTTCAACCTTTAAGTTACCCTTACTGATACTCTTCAATTCTGTGCCCTCCTCCAGACATCCCTCTCCTTTATTTTTTTAATTCATTCAATAGAACTCCCTTTAATATTTCTTGTAAGGCTAGTCTCTTGTTGACAAATTCTCTCAAACTTGTCTGTCTGTGAAAATTTTCTTCTCTTTCTCAGTTTTGAAGGACAATTTTGGCTGGGTACAGAATTCTTTGTGGGAAGTCTTTCTCTTTCAGGATCTCAAGTATATCATACCACTGCCTGCTGAGTAGTCAAATTGCATACCTCTGTGATGCCTGTGGAGTAGTCAAATTGATTTTCTTTTGCCACTATGCAGGATTTTCTGCTTCTCTTCAAATTTGACAGACTGATTATTATTTATCTCGGAGAAATCTTATTTGAATTTATTGTATTTGGGGTTTGTTGGGCTTCTTTGATTTGCATGTTAATGTCTTTTGTAAGTGTTGGGAAGTTTTCCTCCATTACCTCCTCAACTATGTTTCCTAGCTCTTTGCTCTTGTCTTCTCCTTCAGAGATATTGATGATTCTTATATTTGTGGGCTTCACATTGTCTGTCATTTCCCTGAGATCCAATTCAAATTTTTCCATCTTTTTTGCCATTTATACTTTTGTTCATTCAAGACAAATTGTCCTCTCCTCTAGTTTGCTAATTTTCTTCTGCCTCTTCAAATCTGCTGTAGTGCACCCCTAGTATAGTTTTTATTTGGCCTACAGTATCTTTCATCTCTATGATATGTGCTATTTTTCTGTTCTAATTCTTCTTTATGCTCTCCTTGTATCTTCTCATCTCCTTTATGTCATTAGCCAACCCACTGAATTTATTTCGTAGAATTTTATGAACATTTTTAGTTAGTTGTTTCAAAGTCTGTGTCTCCTCCAGTGTTTTAATTTAGTCATCAGGCTGGACTGTATCTGTCTGCATCTTCATATGCTTTGTTATTTTCTATTGCCTTTGAATAATTTAATCATCTTGACAGGGTTTTTTTGGATGTTGAATTTCCTTAATCATCTAAGGTTTAGTATTTGGTGGATGAGTATGGAGCAGGGAGCAGAGGGTATGGTGTGGGGCATGGTGTGGCTTGGGCACACTGTGGAGCACAGGGCCAAACATAGTATGGGGGACATGGAAACAGGGTATGGTGTGATGCAGTTTAAAAGGACTGTGCAGTGCATGGGGCATGGTTGCATGGGGGGGGGTATGGTGTGGGGAGACAGAGGGTGGGGCTTGGGTACACAGGGACAGGTGCACAGGCAGGGAACATGGGCATGGGACACAGGGGTTGTGGGGATTGGAATGTGGAGTTTGGGGCCTGAGGATCAAGGTACATGGAGGCAGGGTATGGGTGTGCATGTATGCCAGGGGCAAAGTTGAGTATACTGTGGTTGGGGGGGAAGAAGGGGGGGCAGGGGACAGGTGAGGATTGTGAGGCATGGGTGCATGCATGCATGAGGCAGTGGGTTGGGTTGCAGATGATTGGGTTGCAAGGGTGGCAGCGTGGCATGGGTTGAGATGTGGTGTGTAGGTATGTGCATGCTCAGGGCAAGGGGGTCCAGAACAGATTTGCATGTGAGCATGTGTATGAAGGGGCAGGGTGCAGGGACCCAGGGGCAGTGTGCAGATGTGCATGTGTGCACATATGCAGGGCATGGGTCATAGGTGCTCAGGTCATGAGGGGGTGGTCACTGCAGGGATGCTTGGGGTGTCGGGGACAGCATGTGTGGACATATGGATATGGCATATTCAATGAGCATGGCTTGACTTACTTGCTAGTCCCCTCTGTCCTGTCTGTGCACTCCTGAGGAGCCTCCATTTGGAAAGGATTGTGGCTCTTTCCATTAGCTGGATGGTCTCAGGTTCTCCATGACTCATTTCCTCAGCTTTTTCATTCAGGACCTCCCCCTCAGGTCACTTATACCCTGGAATCACTGTTCCAGCCATTTTTCTGTCACTTCCCTAGATTTTCCTTGGAGCAGGGTTGAACTCAGCCTATCCTATTGTGCCATCTTCCCAGAAGTCTCCTTCCCATGAATTTTGTTCCAGGAGAGTTTGCAAGGCCATCAAATGAAGAGAGCATAACATGAAATGAAATTGTAACAAAGAAGTTAAGATTAGGAAATGATTATAACTACTGAATCATTATATAGATTTATTTTTACCCTTTAGTGAATGAAGAATAGTCAAATGGAAATACACAAAATGATTAAACTGTAATCCAGTTGCCTGGACCTTTGGAAATGATTGTATAACTATATAGCTTTCATCTTGTGACCTTTTTGAATATAAAAACCTGATGACTGACCCCTACTTGTTTTATCTGTTTTTTGTACACTTTAGAATCTATGATCACAAAGGCTAATGCTAATGGAAGAAGTTGAATCAGCTCCAAACTAACCATTGACTTGATCGTGCTAACTTGTTTCCAGCATAGTCCCACTCCTTTACACTTGTCAGTTATTCCTGTCTGTATTTTCCATGGAGCTCCTATGATGGTAACAACTGTTTATACGTGCTATTGAAATGGCAGTGACTCATCTCCTCTTGTTTGGATTCACAAAAACTCTGTACTGCTTAGACTTGGGGAGGCAGATGTTGGGGCGGCTAGGCCATCTGATCTGCTTCTGGCCTAGCAAAAAACTCTTTCTCTCTTTGAAACACTGATGTCTCAGAAATTGTTCATTTGAGCACATCAAGCAGAGAACTCACTGCTTTGGATCAGTAACAAAATTGAAAATATAACCAGGAGCCAAATCCTACAGAACCATCCATTTTAGGATAAAAAAGGAGATTACAATCCTTATTTTAATGTGGGGATTTTGAAGGACAAAGAGTATAAAACATACATAAAATGAGTGTCCCAAAAGTAGAAGAGAGACAGAAAGAGGCAGAAAAAATATTTCAAAATATAATGGCTAAAAACTTCCCAAACTCAAGGAAAAACATTAATCTACACATTATAAATCACAATGAACTCCAAGTAAAATAAGCAAAAAGAGATCCACAGTTAGATATATTACAGTCAAACTCTTTAAATCAAAAAAATAGTAAGAGAACAAAAGGCTCATCACCCAGAACTGAAATCTGAATCTAGAGTTAATCTTCAGTCAATAAAGGGTAGTGACTAGTAGCTCAAAAAGTGCCAGCAACAAGCAGAGGCAGAGAACAGGGTATCTGGATGGCATGAGCTTCAAAGGAGGGGAGATTTTATTTATCCTTGCTTCTGTTTTAGTTTTCATTTCAGAAGAAAGGAAAATTAATTGTGTGAAAGTAATGTCAAGCAGGGAGAGTGCCTACCCTCACTTCTGGCCGTTATGTTTGTAGAGTCATCAGTGTAGGACTGAGAGGAGAACTTGACCTCAGGAAACAGCCTGATTTTAGACAAGGCGACAAAAAAGGTATAAACATTCAGAGAAAATGTTGGATTATAGAGACTATTGCAGTTCCCAGATTAGAATGAAAGAGATATTATATATGAAAGACAGAATGAGAGATCCTATTTAACAATTATAGGCTTTCCAGAAGGAACAGGAACAAAACACTAGAAAAAATAAACTAAAAAATTATAGCAAATAGAAAATGCCCTAAGTTATACAAATGTCTGAGTCTAAAGATTAAAAGGATTCCTGAGTTTTATATGAAATTATAGGATAGATGGGAAGGAATTGGAGCCCGTATATATATAAATTTTAGAAATGCTTTTTCAAATTTCAAGGAAAAGAAAAATATATTCCAAGCAATTTATTTATGTTGGAAGGCAATAGAAAGGCATTCTCATATATTCAAGGACTTGAAAATACATACCCTTTCTTAAAAAATTATTTGAATACTCATTCCAGCAATTGATTACAATGAATTTTGCTCAAAAGACAGTAGCCTTTCTTTTTCTCTCACATAGAGCACTAGTTTATCACAATGCCTTCTACACATTCTTATCACCATGATAATCCAGTCATGATAAATAACACCATTAAAAATAAGCAGCTGATTGCAAAGTAAGAATGTTTTGTTTCATTTTCTTTTGTCTCCATGAGCACTTGGTTCTAGATCTCTACTGGGCTAGATAATGATCAGAACGTTTGGTGAATCCAAAATATGTTCCCCATGGAGTTACATAATATCCTATCAATATTATAAAAACACCCCATGTAGGAGAAATTTCTACATGAAAAGAATGGAGGTAATTATGGAAACAAAATAATGCATTGAGTTGAGAGTAAACCTGTCTGCAAATATGATAAATAATAAAATAATAATTATCTTTACTGAGCAATTATATGCCAGGCATTTTTCTAGCCTTGCTATATGTTCTTTTCTTGTATCACCTCATTTCATCCACATGGCAATCCTCTGAAGTTGATACTACTGACTTTATTTTTCAGATGTGGAAATGAATAAATTCACTCAACTAGTAAGCAGTGAAGACAAAATTCAAACAGAACTAGTATGACTCCAGAGCTAACCTTCCTACTCATCAGTCGTATTCTCTCTTAAACAAACTGAATCCTTGTTAATTAGAAAAATGTAGGTTTAAACATATATACTCATTAAACTCATATAAAACACTCACATAATTTCAAGGTACATTACTATTTTGCATAGTATACCAAAAGATAAAAGCAAATATTTATGTAACAAAATAAAATAAGGAAACAATCAGTGCAAATGAGGGGAACTCACATATTAAAAGATAAAAGAATAATTATGCTGAAAATTATTCTGGTTTTTCTTGCTCTCATCTTCCAACTCCAATCTCCCTCTCCAGTGGGAGAGCAACTAACACCAAAAAAGTGGTCACAGCCTGGAGAGTATGTGCCGATGTTAGTATGAAAGTGTTGTGTATTCCAGAAAAGCCATGTCCTTTAATCCTGATTGAATTTCGTAGGGTGGAAACCCTTTTAATTAGATTATCTCCACAAAAATGTAGTGTGTGGAATTGTGGGTGTGGCCTTTTGGTTAGATGGAGATGTGACTCTGCCCATGCTAAGTGGGTCTTGATTAGTTTTTGCAGTCCTTTAAAAGGGAAAACATTTTGAAGAAACCTCAGAAGCAAATGCTTGGAGCACAGTTGCTTCAGAGCTGACAGAAACGTAGATGTTGGAATGCTGACAGAGAGAGGAGATGCCTAGACATGAGCAAAACCCAGGAGACCTCGCCATGTGCTTTCCCATGAGATGCTAAGCAAGCCAGAACCCAGAGTTGTGTCCCGGAGGAGATAAGTGAAGGACCACAGATGTTGAGAGAGGAAATCACTGGCATTAGAAGCTGAAGGCAACAAACCGGGAACAAGGACCAGCAGATGCCAGCCACGTGTCTTCCCAGATCAGCCTTCCTTGAGCCAAAGTATCTTTCTCTGGATGCCTTAGTTTGGACATATTTATGGCCTTAGAACTGCAAACTTGTAATTTATTAAATTCCCTTTTTAAAAGTCATTCTATTTCTGGTATATTGCATTCCAGCAGCTTTACAAACTAATACAGTGCCCAACCTTAGTCTCTTCTAAGGCATGGGACTTCTGAGGTCACTGAGGAAAGATGCATGAGAGCAGATCTAAGTAGCCAGTTAAGCACTAATGAAATCTCTGGAAGGAATGAAAAGAACAGAAAAAGATGAAGCAATAATAAAAGAAATAGAGGAAAATTATCCTGATTTTGAATTATTTCAATCTGCACACTGAAGTCTTTCTTTAAATCAGGATATTATGATTAGGTACTTATTAAATACTAGAATATTATCATTTAATTGCATTTGGTCTGATTGTATCTTCTGAAATCCCAGGAGTAGTAACTGAAAGTATAATTTTTAATAAACAATAAAGTTTAGGTGACCGCAGTAGTACAGGTGATTTGAAGTAGGCAAATGAATAATTTAAAAGGCAAACATAAAAGTAGTGAACTGAGAAAAGAACCAAGACTCTACTATTACTCTCTTGTACCTCCAGGTAATTGCTGGGGCACAGCAGGAAATAAGGATCTCATTCCACCAGAAAGATGGTAGAATTATATATTCTCCAACTCTATTATTTGATACTGTTTTTAAGTGCTTGGCAGAAAAATAGGCCAGGAAAGAGAAATAAGGTTTTAAAAAGGAGACAAAAGTTATCATTATCACTCTTTACATTTGGTGTGACTATATCCTCTGAAATCCCAGGAATATTAGCTGAGAAGGTAAATTTTAAAAAACAATAAAGTTTAAGTGACCAGAGAAGTTCAGGTGACTGGAAGTAGATAAATAAAAATTTTAAAAGAAAGCCATGTGAAAAAAGACCTGAGAGAAGAACCAAGACAGCATCATTTCATCGAAGCCAAGTTTTAGAAAGCTTTTTGAAGTTGGGAACAATGTTAGAGGCTGTGAAAAAAATCACTAGACTAAATCTATTGGTGTTGCCACCTACCTGACCCCAAAGTCCCTGAAGCAGAAAGACCTGACATCTTATCAATCCTCTGGGGCTCAGGCCACCACTCCATCAATAATTTAAGTGTTAGATAAAGGCAATCTGACATGCTCCTCTTTTAAAACCAGGAACCAAATCTTTTATATTTGCAGATCACTGAAAACTTCCATCATATTGCCGGCCAACATGTGCCAACAGTGGATAAGACATATGCCAAAGTCTACAGGCTTCTGGCACTAATATGCTGATTCTTCCAGTTAGGAGAAATAATTTGACACCTCTAAAGCAGAACACTTGACAACTAACTGCATACTTGTTCCACAATCTTAGCTAGTCAAGCACATTTCAAAACATCTCTGTCAGCAATATTCACACTGAAATTTCCCTCCAATGCAGCAGTTCTTTCTCCCCTCTGATGTGGGCTTGCAGATACACTCCATGGTATCACTATTAAGCATTTCATTTATTTTTCTGCATTCACCTACACAGACGAAATTACTCCCTTTTAGCTGCCTGTCCAAATGATCAGAGAATACTTTTGACAGATTCCACAGAATTTAGAACGATGATTGTTATAACACAGTCTCAAAACAAACCTGATCGTCCAGAAGAGAAAAATAGTACTGAAATTTGCCTAGAATAGTCATTTTGTTGTAGGATATTTTCTCCTTTGGATTTGATACTGCAAGCACAGCATTTTCCATAGAAAAGCCTGCTTGATCCAGCACTACAAAGAAGAAATGTCTCTTTGTGTGAAGGTGATTTATTGCAAGTGTACTTTGCAAAGAACTAAAGGAATCTTCCCCACACCAGCTCAAAACGGGAATGTGGGTTAAGGTTTGTATAGGTAAAGGAAGGGGGGTAGGGGTCAAAACCTAAGTAATATCCACATGATTCATTCTTTTCAGGTCAGCAACCATGTTGTATCTTCATGAGAAGGGCATAGTCATTTCTCAATTCTATGTTGTCTCCAGCATGTCTAGTTCCAACATCAGTGATTAACTTTAGATACTGATGTGCAAGCTCTTATATGTAGGGTTTTCATGAGTTTTTTCTTAGCTGATCCTCAGTAATGTCAAACTTTTTTTCTTTTTAAATGTTTTTCTTTTATTGCAAAATATAGCAAATTCAAAATGAAAAGAAAAAGAAATAATTTTCCAAGTACACTCCAACAAGCAGCTACAGAACAGAGTTCATAGTTTGGTATTGGTTACTATTCTGCAGTTTCAGATATTTCCTTTTAGCTGCTCTGAAATACTGGAGGCTAAAAAAAATATATCAAAATAGTGATTCAGCAGTCATACTTATTTGTTAAATCCTATCTTTGTTATTAAGCCCTCCTTCTCCTTTGATCCTTCTCCCACTACACAAGGATCTTTGGGCTATGCCCTTTCTAGTTTTTTCATGTTGAGAAGGGGTGTTGTTAATATATGATAGGGGGATGGAATTAGTAGATATTCTTGGAGAGGCTGGCCCCTCTGAGTTTCAGGGATTATCTAGCCTAGGAACCCTCTGGAGGTAATGGTTTCAGGAAAGTAAACTTGGTGCATTAAACTTTTATAGAGTCTATCAGAGCCTCAGGTAGTGTTCTCTAGGGTTAATAGGCATGATGTTGATTGGTGTTTGGCAAACTATGGCAATTAGCAATATCTAGCTGAAGCATGCAGAAGAGTGGCCACCAGAATAGCCTCTTGACACTATTTGAACTTCATTAGCCACTGATTTTTTGTTACCTTTCTTTTCCCCCTTTTGATCCAGGAGGCATTATTGATACTGTGGTGCTAGGCTAGGCTCATCCCTGGGAGTTCATGTCCCATGTTGTCAGGGAGACTTTCACTCTTGAATATCATGTCTCCTGTAGGGGGAAGGGTAATGATTTTCCTTGCAGTGTTGGGATAAGAGAGAGGCCACATCTGAGCAATTAAGGAGGTTTCCTGGAAGCAAACCTTAAGCATAATTATAGGTGGTCTTAGCTTTTCCACAACAGAAATAAATTTCATAAAGTCAAGCCTCAAAATCAAGGGCTTGGCTTATTTTCTTGGGAGTCCCTAATGTTTGAGAGAGCACCAGGGGTTTCCCAGATGGGAGAGTTTAACAGTTCCATATTTTTTCTATAGTCTCTCAAGAGACTCTACCAATACTTTTTAGTTATCAGCCCACCATAACAATCTATATATGTCTATTAGGTCTAATTCATTTATTGCATTGTTTAAATTCTCCATTTCCATGTTGGTTCTCTGTCTTGTTGTTCTAGCTATAGCAAAGAATGGTGTATTAAAGTTCCCCACTATTATCATTGAAATTTCTTTACTTCCCTTCAGGTTTGCCTATGTACTTTGGAGCTCCTTGATTGGGAGCATAAATATTTATAATTGCTTTTTTCTTCTTGATGAATTGTCCCTTTTATTAATATGTAGTGTCCTTCTTTGTATCTTATAACATCTTTACATTTAAAGTCTATTTTATCTGATATTAGTATAGTTGCTCCTGCTTTCTTTTGGCTATAGCTTGTATAGAACATCTTTTTTCCAGCCTTTCACTTTCAATCAACTTGTGTCCTTGCGTCTAAGATGAATTCCTTGTAAGCAACATATGAATGATCATATTTTTAATCCATACTGCCAATCTGTATCTTTTAGTTGATGAGGTTAGCCCATTAACATTCAAACTTATTACTGTAAAAGCAGTTCTTGAATCTATCATCTTATCCTTTAGTTTTTACTTTTTTGTTTTTATTCTTGTTTTTGTTTTTATTCTTTGTTTTTTTAATTTATATTCGTATCCTTTAATTTATATTTGTATCCTTTAATTTTTTTTGTCAGATCTATATGTCATTTTCCCTCTTTCTTTTTTTATCCTTTAAATTACCCTTACTGGTATATTAATTCTGTGCCCTACTCCAAACCTCCCTCTCCTGTCTTTTTGCTTCAGTTGACAGGACTCCCATTAGGATTTCTTGTAGAACACATCTCTTGTTAATTAGTTCTCTCAGCCTTTGTTTTCGAAGATTTTAATCTCTCCCTCGCTTTTCTTTTTCTTCTTTTGGAAGTGCACAGGCAGGGAAACAAATCTCCCTTACTTTTTTTTTTTTTTTTTTTTTTTTTTGCGAAGGTCGGCACCAGGAATCAAACCTGGGTCTCTGGCATGGTAGGCAAGAACTTTACCTGCTGAGCCACCATGGCCCGCCCAAATCTCCCTTACTTTTGAAGGACAACTTGGCTGGATAAATAATTCTTGGTTGAAAGCATCTCACATTCAGGATCTTAAATATGTCATACCACTGCCTTCTTGTCTCCATGGTGCCTGTTGAGTAGTCTGAACGCAGTATTATATGGTTTCCTTGCATGTAGTATACCACTTTCCTCATGCTGCTTTTAGGACTTTCTGCTTCTCTTCAACATTTGACAGTCTAGTTAGTATGTGTCTCAGAGTAGGCTTATTTGGATTTATTCCCTTTGGGGTTTACTGGGTCTTTATGTCTTTTATTAGGGTTGGGAAGTTTTCTACAATTATATCTTCAACTGGCCTTCCCAGCATATTACTCTTCTCTTCTCCTACTGGGACACTGGAGATTCTTTTATATTTGTGTGGCTTTTATTTCCCATCATTTCCCTGAGACCCAATTCCATTTATTCCATCTTTCTTGCTATTTGTTTTTTTGTGTGTGTGTGTGCACACTAGTTCAATTGTTCTGTCTTCTAGCTCACTTTTTCTTCCTTCTGCTTCCTTGAATCTGCTATTGTATGTAAACTTTTGTCTTTTGAGGAGGATGTTACTTATTCACTGGGCCACAGGCTCTTCCTGATGCTATCCTGTTATCTTATTTCTGTAAGAATAACTGAGAAAGTCTGCTTAATATCCTAGAAACTAAGTACAAAGAGTAGATTGCTGAGCTCAGCTAGGGCAAGCATATTTTCCAGCTATCAGTTCCCCCTTGCATTTTTATTCTTCTTACTCTTAAGAAGAAATATTTTGGGAGCATTCCTTATATAAGGATAGTGGGTGAATTTTTCTGTAGTTACTTCTTGCTAACCATGGGTGAAGAAATTTTTATATTGGAGGATGCTGTAGACATAAACTTACAAAGACAACATAGGCAATGACAAGACAAACACATGGCAAGCAAAAATAGAGGCAGTATTTGAAAGAGGTATTTTCCATTTCATAGACAAGTTTATCAACTATTCAGAAAATAAGTTTGCTAAGATTCTTAACATGCTTAATATTACTTTGCATATGATATAGTATAGAGAAGATATTATTATATTTATAGGTATAGGAGTTAATACTAATCAATGTGCAAGATCTTCCTTAAGCTGTAGTTGGTGTTAAGCTTATAATACCATGTACATTATTCTCCCATAGGAGCAGGATTAGTGCCAAATCCATCTTTGTAGGTTCTAACCACAATTACTCTAACTAATCATAGCTCTAGGAGGTATGTGCTTTGTATAGTTGTTGTAGTGTAGAATCATTGGTCCTTTGGAAAATAGGATGGTGGGCTCCAGGGTTTCAGCAGCCTGTTTCATAGCACCGTCCAGCACTATGGAACAGAACCAGTCTGGAGGCAGTGTCCATTGAAGAGCTAAAGTGACTGAGTCCTACCTGAATTAACAAATTGTTACCACAATCACAGCACTTTCCATAGAAGGGCCCACCTGACCTGGTACTGAGAAAGAGAAACATGTCCCTCAGTGTGAAGATGATCTATTGCAAGGAAATGGATGAGTCTTCCCAAAACCAGATCAATGTAGGGATATGAGTTAGGGTTTTTATACATAAAATGAAAGGAGTAGGGGTAAAAAACTAAGTAATGTCCATGTGATTCAATCTTGTCAGATTAACAATGATGTGGGATCTTTGTGAGGAGGACATGGGCAATTTGTCAATACTGTGTTGTCTCAAGCATGTCTTGTTTTTCCAGCATCAGTGATTAGCTTTAGATATTGATGTGTAAGCTCTTGCATGCAGGGTCTTCAAACCTCTTTTCAAATTTTTATATTTTTGAGGAGAATGTCACTGATTCACTGGACCACAGGTGTTTTTTGTTGCTATTTTATTATCTTATTCTTGTAAGCAGAACTGAGAAGTTCTGGTTAATATTCTGGGAACTAAGTACAAAGAGTAGATTGCTAAGCTCAGCTAGGGTAAGCACATTCTCCAGCTATCAGGTTTATGAAGGAACATCTTGCTAAGCTGAATTATAAGAAATATCTCCATTTATAAATACCATTGTTTTAAAAACCCCTGAAAGATTGCCTTGCATATGAGGTTTTGAAGTGTTTGATAGAGGTATTTTTTCTCAACTATGTGATTTTAAGTTCTCTTTCAAAGCTAACCTACAGGAATGGTACAATGTCAAATCAGCTTTTTTTTTTTTTTTTTTTTTTTACTTTTTTTATTGCATAATATAACATATATACAAAACAAAGAAAGACAAAAGCAAATTTTCAAAGCACTATTCAATAAGTAGTTACAAGATAGATCCCAGAGTTTGTCATGGGCTACCATACCATCATGTCAGATTTTTCCTTCTAGATGTCCCAGAATATAAGAGACTAGAAGGAATAAATATTTTTTATCATTATCATCCACTTTTTTTCTTTTCTATGAAGAATAACATATATACAAAATAGTAATAAACTTCAAAGCACAGTACAACAATTAGTTGTAGAACAGATTTCAGAGTTTGGTATGGGTTACAATTCCATAATTTTTGTTTTTTACTTCTAGCTACACTAAGATACTGGAGACTAAAAGAAATATCAATTTAATGATTCAGCAATCATATTCATTTGTTAACACTACCTTCTCTGTATAACTCCACCATCACATTTGATCTTTCTGTCCGACACTTTAGGGATGTTTGGGCTATGACCATTCTAACTTCTTCATGTTGGAGGGAGCTGTCAATAATATGGCTAGCTGATATTCTGGATAGGCTGGACCTTCTAGGTTTCAGGTCTTATCTGGTCCAGGGACCCATCTGGAGGATGTGGGTTTCTGGAAAGTTACCCTAGTACATGAAACCTTCATAGAATCTTATGTTGCCCTAGCTGTTCTTTAGGATTGGCTGGAATGGCTGGTTGGGGTTTGGCAAGTAATGATAGGTAGCAATGTCTAACTAAAGTTTGTGTAAAAATGACCTCCAGAGTATCCTCTCAATTCTATTTAAACTCTGTCAACCACTGATGCTTTATTAGTTACACTTCTTTTCCCTCTCTTGATCAGGATGGAATTGTTAATCACATGGTATCAGGGCTAGACTCATTCTTGGGAGGCATCTCCCACACTGCCAGACAGACTTTCACCTCTGGATGTTATATCCCATGTAGGGAAGAGGGCAATGATTTCATTTGCAGAGTTGGGTTTAGAGAGAGTGAGTCCACATCTGAGCAACAAAAGAGGTCCTCCAGAAGTAACTCTTAGGCATATCTATAAGTAGGCTAAGCTTCTTCCTTACCTCAATAAACTTCACGAGAGTAAGCTTCAATATCAAGGGCTTGGCCTATTGATTTGCATGTCCCTGATGTTTGACAAAGTATCAGGGCATTCCCTGATGGTAAAGTTTAGTAACTCCATAATTTTTCTCGCATCTCTCAAGGGTTTTGCCAATATTTTTTTATTATCTGCATATTATATTCTAGGATATATCCAGGTATTACATTAAGCTGTATGGGATTAAAGGCCATCATCCTTATTCTGGGCTCCCTGTGTTTCAATTGTTCAAATGAGCTATTCAAGCAGGTTGAGTTAGATTATGTGCTACAGAAAATTTAGGTTATGGAGAAAAGAAACCTTTCTTCCTTTGGGCTCAAAGAATAGGTGACATTCTAAAATTTAGACAATGTCTTCCTTATCCTGTGTTCTGAATTATCTTAATCCTGACCTGAATGGCTTCATTCTTATCTCTAAATACCAAGTTATAGATATATTTGACAGACTCTCAAAATCCAGAAATAATAATTACCATGCCAGACTAAATATGTTTGCTTTAAGAGCTTACAATATAGGCCCCTGTTTTCTTATAAGCATTTTCTAAAGGAGTCTGTACCGTAATTGTTCTTTCATGAGGCTTATTTTGCCTCATCGAATGTCCAATACAGTCATTCACATCATTGCATACCTCACAACTTCATTCCCTTTTGTAGCAGCACAACATTCGATCATATGTATACACCACCATTCAACAACCTACTTCTCAATCAGTGCATCCTTTAGCCACCTACATTCATTAGGCATCACGTATAATGCCCAAAGTTCACAGTCTATCAACATTCTCAGTTTTAGATTTTATTGTTTCCAAGAGAAAGATACTCAATAAATACGCCCTCACCAAATAGGAAATCTAAACATTCTCTTAAATCTTGCCCCTCCCCCCATTATTTGCATGTGCTCTTGCTGTTGTGCTGCTGATGTTTTCCTTTTAAACATAGCCCATAGCATGCAATAACAGTGTACCCCCTGTACCCTGGACTTAAACACTCTTTGTACATGATTCATACCTCAAGACTACAATGAGATACCACCTCACATCTACAACAATAGTTGCTATTAAACAAACAGGAAACCATAAATGTTGGAGAGGATGTGGAGAAATTAGTTCTTACAAATAGTTCTTGCAAGACCTAATATGTGCTTCTTGTTTTAAGCAATGGGACACATAGGTCTATACAACTCCTGTCAATCTTGTTCATCTTCAATATGGTAATATTGCCTATAGACCCACTAGATAACTGTCTTCACTTCCATCTACTCCCATGCATTGGAGATCAGTCTCATTAGCTAACTGTTCACCCATCTCTAGCTTCTATGTATTTCTGAGTCCCATATATTCTGAATTATAAGCCTCTGATTTTACCTTTACCCTGGTCATAAAAGTGAAATCATACAGTATCTATCCTTTTGTGTCTGACTTATTTCAATCAGCATTATGTCCTCAAGCTCATCCATCTTGCCATGTGCTTCAGGACATCATTTCATCTTACTGCTGCATAATATTCCATCGTATGTATATACCATATATTGTTAATCCACTCATCTGTTGATGGGCATTTGGTTTGTTTCCATCTTTTGGTGATTATTAATAATGCTGCTATGAACATTAGCATGCAAATGTCTCTTTGGGTTACTGCTTTCAGCTCTTCTTGGTATATACCAAGTAGTGCTATTTCTGGGTCGTAGGACAACTCAATATTTAGTTTCCTAAGGTACCATCAAAATGTCTTCCATAGTAGCTGTACCATTATGCATTCCCAACAGCAGTGCATAAGTGTCCCAATTTCTTCACATCCTCTCCAACATGTTTAGTTTCCTGTTTGTTTAATGGCAACCATTCTGGTAGATGTGAGGTGGTATCTCATTGTAGTCTTGATCTGTATTTCCCTTTACAGCTAATGAAAATGAGCATTTCTTCATGTGCTTTTGAGCCATCTATATTTGCTCTTCAGAAAAAATGTCTATTCATACCTTTAGGCCACTTTATACTTGGGTTGTTTGTTCTTTTGTTATTGAGTTGTATGATTTCTTTATGCATACAGATATCAAACCTTTGTCTGATGTGTGATTTCCAAATATTTTCTCCCATTGAGTTGACTGCCTCTTTACCTTTTTTGTCAGTCTTTTGAGATGCAGAAGCACTTGATTTTGAGGAGTTTCCATAAATCTATTTTTTATTTTATTGCTTTTATTTTGGCTGTAAAGTTTAGGAAGCTATCTCCTATTACTAAGTCTTGAAGATACTTCCCTACATTTTCTTGTAAAACCTGTATGGTGCTAGTTCTTATGTTTAGGTGTTTGATCCACTTTGAATTAATTTTTGGATAGGGTGTAAGGTAAGGGTCTTCTTTCATTCTTTTAGGTATTGCTATCCAGTTCTCCTATGCCCATTTATTGAAAAGGCCATTTTGTTCCAGTTCAGAGGATTTGGAGGCCTTGTCAAAAATCACTTGACCATAGATTTGGACTCTATTTCTGTACTCTCAGTTCGATTCCATGGATCAATACTTCTATCTTTGTGCCAATACCATGTTGTTTTCACCACTGTGTTTTTATAATAAGTTTTAAAGTCAGGGAGTATTGATCCTCCCACTTTAGTCTTTTTTTTTAGGATGTTTTTCACTATTCAGGGTCTCTTTCCTTCCAGATGAATTTAGTAACTAGCTTTTCCAAGTCTTCAAACTAGGTTATTGGGATTTTGATTGCTACTGCATTGAATCTATAGGTCAATTTGGGGAGAATTGACATCTTAACTATATTTAGTCTTCCTATCCATGATCAGGATATGTCTTTCCATCTATTTATATCTTCTTTGATTTCTTTTGGCAATGTTATATAGTTTTCTGTGTACAAGTCCTCTACATCCCTAGTTAAGTTTATTCCTAAATACTCGATTCTTTAGCTGCTATTTTGAATGGAATTTTTTTCCTTAGCTGGTTCCTCAGTTAGGTCATTCTTTATGTATAGAAACATTACTGATTTTTGCACATTAATTTTATATCCTGCCACCTTGCTGAATTTGTTTATGAGCTCAAATAGCTTTGCTGTAGATTTCTCAGGATTTTCCAAGTATAGTATCATATAATCTGCAAATGATGAGAGTTTTACTTCTTCCTTTCCAAATTGGATGCCTTTATTTCTTTTTCCTGCCTGATTGCTTTAGCTAGAACTTCTAGCACAATGTTGAAACATGGTGGTGACAGTGGACATCTTTGTCTCATTCCTGATCTTAGGGGGAAAGTTTTCAGTCTTTCTCCATTGAGTACAATGCTGGCTATCAATTTTTTATGTATTCTCTTTATCATATTGAGGAAGTTACCTTTGATTCCTATCTTTTGAAGTGTTTCAATCATAAAAGGATATTGAATTTTGTAGAATTCTTTTTCAGCATTTATCGAGATGCTCATCTGATTTTTCCTCTTTTAATTTGTTAATGTGCTGTATTACATTAATTGATTTTCTTGAACTATCCTTTCATTCCTGGTATAAACCCTACCTGGTGTGGTGTATAATTCTTTTAATGTGTTGTTGGATTCAATTTGCTTATATTTTTTGAGAATTTTTGCATCTGTGTTTACTAGGGAAATTGGCCTGTAGTTTTCCTTTCTTATAGCCTATTTACCCAGCTTTGGTTTTAAAATGATATTAGTTTCATAGAATGAGTTAAGTAGATTTTTTTCCCTCAAATTTTTGGAAAAGTTTGAACAGGTTTGATGTTTAGTTGTTTTTGGAATGTTTGATAAAATTTCCCTGTGAAGCCATCTGGCCCTGGCCTTTCTTTGTAGGAAGGTTTTTGATGACTGACTGAATCTCTTTACTTGTGACTGGTTTGTTGAGATATCTCATTCTTCCTGAGTCAGTGCAACTTGTTTGTGTGTCTCTAGGAATTTGTCCATTTCATCTAAGTTGTCTAGTTTGTTGGCATATAACTGTTCATAATATCCACTTATGGTTTCTTTTATTTCTTCAGGGTCTCTGGTAATGAACCCCTTCTTCTTTCTGATTTTGTTTATTTGCATCCTCTCTTTTTTCTTTGTCAGTCTTGCTAGTGGCCCATCAATTTTATTGATTTTCTCAAAGAACCAACCTTTGGTTTTATTGAGTCTTTCTATTATTCTTTTGTTCTCCCATTCATTTAACTCTACTTTAATCTTTGTCACTTTTCCTCTTCTATTTGCTTTGGGGTTAGTTTGCTGAGTTGAGCAGTTTAGTCCTCAATTTTTTCTCTTTCTTGTTTTTTAATATAGGCATTTAATATAGGCAATAAGTTTCCCTCTCAGCACAGCCTTTCCCACATCCCATAAGTTCTGACATGTTGTATTTTCATTTTCATTTGTCTCCAGATAGCTACTGATTTATCCAGCAATTTCTTCTTTGACCCACTGGTTGTTTAAGAGTGTGTTATTTAATCTCCATATATTTGTGAATGTTCTTGTTCTTTGGTGGTTATTGAGATCAAGTTTCGTCCCATTGTGATCAGAGAAAGTGCTTTGAATAATTCTGTGTTTTTATAAAGTCCTGTTTTGTGCTTCAGCATATGATCTATCCTGGAGAATGTTCCATGAGCACTGAAGAAGAATGTATATCCTGGTGTTTTGGGGTACAAGATGCATATATGTCTGTTAGGTCTAATTCATTTATGAAGTTGTTTAACTTTTGTCTGGTTGTCATATTTATAAAGGAGAGTGGTGTATTGAAGTCTCCTACTATTATTGTTGAAACATCTGTTGCACCATTCAGTTTTGCCAATGTCTGTCTCATGTACTTTGGAGCTCCTTGATTGGGACATAAACATTTGTGATTGTTATTTCTTCTTGGTGAATTATCCTTTTAATTAATATATAGTGCCCTTCTTTGTTTCTTATGATGTCTTTACACTTAAAGTCTATTTTTTCTGATATTAGTATAGCTACTCCTGCTTTCTTTTGGTTACAACTTGCATGGGAAGTCTCTTTCCATTCTTTCACTTTCAATCTATTTGTATCCTTGTTTCAAAGGTGAGTCTGTTGTAAACAGCATATAGCTGGATTATATTTATTAATCCATTCTGCCAATCTGTATCTTTTAACTGGTAAGTTTAGTCCATTAACATTCAGAGTTAATACTGAAAAGGCATTTCTTGAACCTGCCATCTTATCTTTTGGATTTTATTTGTCACATCTATATACTCTTTACCTGTTTCTCTTTTTATCCTTTGAAGTTACCCTTACTGGTACACTTCAATTCTGTGCTCTCCTCCAGACCTCCCTCTCCTGTATTTTTTTTCAACTGGCAGAACTCTCTTTAGTATTTCTTGTAGGGCCAATCTCCTGTTGACAAATTCTTTCAAGATTTGTTTGTCTGTGAACATTTTAACCTCTCCTTCAGTTTTAAAGGACAGTTTGACTGGATACAGAATTCTTGGCTGGAAGTCTTTCTCTTTCAGGATCTTAAATATATCATAACACTGCCTTCATGCCTCCATAGTGTCAGTTGAGTAGTCTGAACTCAGTCTTATGTGGTTACTTTTATATATAATAGATTTTCTTTTTCTTGTCACTTTTTTTCATACAAAGGTTACCTTTGTATGTAGTAGATTATCTTTTTTCTTGTAACTTTCAGGACTTTCTGTTTCTCTTCAAAATTTAACAGACTGATTAGTATGTGTCTCCAGGAAGGCCTTTTTGGATTTATTCTATTTGGAGTTTTTTGAGCTTCTTTGACTTGCATATTATATCCTTTATAAGGGTTTGGAAGTTTTCTCCCATTATATCCTCAACTAATCTTCCTAGCCCTTCTTCTTCTGAGACACCAATGATTCTTATGCTTGTGTGCCATATTTTTTCCGTCTTTTCCCTGAGATCCAATTCAAATTTTTCCATGTTTTTTGCCATTTGCTGTTTTGAGTGTTCAAAATCAGTTGTCCTGTCCTCTAGTTCACTTATTCTTTCTTCTACCTCTTCAAATCTGCTGTTATATATCTCTAGTATGTTTTTATTTGGTCTACACCATCTTTAATCTCTGGGATATCTGCTATTTTTCTATTTATTGTTTCATATTCCTCTTTGTGCTCTTCTAGTGACTTCTTGATCTCCTTTATGTCATTAGCCATCCCATTTATTTTATTTAGTAGTTATATGAACATCTTTGATTAATTGTTGCAACATCTGTATCTCCCCTGGTGTTTTAATTTGGTCATTAGTCTGGGCTATATCTGTCTGCACCATGATATGCTTAGTGATCTTCTGCTGTCTGTGTGGCACAAATATCTTGATTTACTTTGGAAGTTGATTTCCTTTAGTAGTCTAAAACCTTGTATTTGCAGGATGGATGTGTAGCAGAATGCAGGGTGTGGGTGATGCATTGCAGTGCAGGTTGTGGGATGCTGTACTAGTGACTGTGAGCATGTGTGCCTGGCAGCAGGGAGGATGAGGCTAGGTGGCTATCAGGTCTGGGGGCATGGGGCCCCAGTATGCACTGGTCTAGGGCACATGGCCTTTTGTGCACATGCACAGAGCTCTGGGCAGTGGGTTGGCATTGCTCCTGCATGGGCTGTGGGTGGATGTGGCCCACCTGTGCAGGTCACTGCTTGCCCAGAGCTGAGGTGCATGACTAGAGGCTGTGTGCATGCACAGATCTGGAAGGGCCATAAACTGAGGCCCACAAGTTCAGAGCTTGGGGGTGGGGACAGGGGGATTGCATGACTCTGTGGGCTGGGGGCGGCTGTAGCATGGGCATGGAGGTAAGCACCTACAGCCTTTATGCACTGTCAGCCTCCTACAGGGGGCAGGGATGGGGAGGTAGGACTTGAGAGGGTTGGGTCAAGACTGTACTTTTGCAGAAGAGATGGTTGGGCCAGGGAAGGAATGAATGCAATTGGGTTGGGTGTATGGGATGGTACGCATGAGGGGTTGGAGAAACAGGGGCACTTGGAGCACGGGGAGTGGGGATAGGTGATGGGGTTCAGGTGCGTGGGATGTGGGGTGAGTCACAGGTTGCTGGGCTCTGCCAGTGAGGGTAGTGCATTCTAGGAATGTGACTTGGCTAACTTCTTAGTCCCGGTCTCCCTGTACTCCTGAGGGCCCCAGTCCTCTGAGTTAGACTGTTTGCACCAGCCAGATGGTCTCTGTTTCTCTGCTTCTTAGTTCTTCAGCTTTTGAAACCAGGGTCTCCCTATGTGGTGCAGAAGATTCTCCTATGTCACTTATATCCTGGAATCTCCATCTCAGGCACCCTCCTGTCCCTTCTCTAGCTATTCCTTGGAGCAGACTTGAACTCAATCTGTCCTATTATGCCATCTTCCCTGAACTCAAAATCAATTTTAAACAACTCATAAAATATAAGCTAACACCATCCGTGAAAACATCAGTTTAGGATATCCTCAGCTAGCCCAATTGATTAAATAATGGTCATAATCACACATATACAGGCGCACACACATACACACTACCACACACAAAATACAACATAAACCTAGCCTTTTATGGAATAATTCTAAGTTTTGATATAGGGAATTAAAGTGAAAGATTCCTTTTTGGGAATCTACACTGAAACATATACATTAGTTATAAAATGAAGTGTTTTGACCATGTCTTAAAGGATGGAATAGTGGAAAGTTCTATGTAGTAATGAGAAATCATTTCTCTAAATATGTTTTTAATTTAAATCTATTGTTGGATATATAAATAGTATGATTAAACATGTAAAACTTATTACTCAAAAGTTAAAACTTTATACTTTTAGCAAAGGTGTACTCTGAGAGGCCATTCATTTTTAGAGTATTACTTACTCTATAAGAATAACTTACTCTATAAGAAACAAAGGACAGATTAACTATAAATTATGTAAAGTAGGTATAAGATCTTCTTTTACAAAAATAAGCACATGTATATATATGAACATGCATAAGCATATATTTTCTTCTTCTTACATAAGCAGTAGCATACATTACCTACCCTCTATCCCCTTGAGTTCTTTTACTTAACAATAAGTCCTGAAAGAATTTTTTTCCATGACAGTTCTTAGAGATCTTCATTCTTTTTTTTTATCTGCATGGTACTATTGTGTGGATGTACCATAGTTGAGTCAACCAAATCTCCTATAAACTGGCAATATTTTGCTATTAGAAATCTGTCTTTTACACATGTTATGTTGTGCTTTTCAATGTATTTCTTCCAGGGAAAATCCTAAAAAGTAGGATACCAGATCAAGAAATAAATGCATAGTTAGTTTTGCTAGATATTATAAAATTCAAATGCACATCTAGGAAGTATGCTTGTGAAATAAATGAACAAACAAACAAAACTTAGAGGAAAACTAAATCTCAAGTCTATCATTTACAAGAAATATACAAAACAGAGGAACATTTAAATAAGATCTCAGGGATACTATTAGGAAAATCAAAAATGTAGGAAACTCTATTGAACAAATAACCTGACTTGTTTAACAAATAACTTGCAAGAGAAACAAGGTGAGTGCTGAGATGGAATGTAATTATTATAAAAGTTTTATGAGACATACCAGGTAAATTCAGTGTGTAAACCTTGTTTGAATCCTGAATCACATAAACTAACTGAAAACACACACTCAAAAATATATGTGTGTATATATATATATATATATATATATATATATTACTATGTATCAACAAGTAATTTATATAGTATGAATATTACATACATTTATGTACTATATATAAATACAAAATTGAGAAAATTTGAATTCTGTCTGGGTACCAGTGATATTAAGGAATTATTGTTAATTTTCTTAAATGTGATGTTAGTTCAGTTATATTTTTTAAAGAGTCATTATTCTTAGAACAACATACTGAAATATTTATGGATAAAATGATATGATATTTGAGTTTAGTTTCAAAATAATTCCAGGGTATTGTGAGAAGTAACCTTAATCACTGTCAGAAGGCTGAGCAGCTAAAAAACATTTGCTAGTCCTCCCTGTGCCTGTGTCCACATATCTGCAACTCTGCTTATGCACTTCCATCTGTTATCTACCTTGCAAGTTTATACTTATCCTTGAAGATCCACCTCAAATAATGCTTCTCTGCAGTTTTCCCTCATCCCATTTGGCAGATGCCATTGGTGCTCAGCTGAGATCTCCTTCAATCATTCTTTTTTTATTGTGAAATATATATATAAAAAGCAATAAATTTCAAAGTGCATTTTAATGTGTAGTTATAGAACAAATTTCAAAGTTTGATATGGGGTACAGTTCCACAATTTCAGGTTTTTCTGTCCAGGTGATCAAAAAGAAATATGAATATAATGATTCAACAATTGCAATTATTTGTTAAATTCTAACTTCTCTGTTACAACTCCTCCTTCTCCTATGATCCTTGTCCTAATTTATATGGATATTAAAGTTATGCCCATTCTAACTTTTTTCATGTTGAAATGAGGTATCAATAATATGGGATGGGGGGTGGAACTGGTTGATGTTCCTGGAGATACTGGCACTTCTGGGTTTCAGGACTTATCTAGCCTAGGAACCATCTGAAGATTTTAGGTTTCTGAAAAGTAAACTTAGTGTTTGTAAATTTTGTAGGATCTCTGGGTATTCATTATGGTTAACAGAAATGATGTTGGTTGGGGTTTGGCAAGCTGTAAAAACTAGCAATATCTAACTGAAGCTTGCATAAGAGTAGCCTCTAGAATAGTATCTTGACTCTATTTGAACTCTCTTAGTCTCTGATACCTTATTTTATTACATTTCTTTTCCCCCTTTGGTCAGGAAGGCATTGTCAAACCCACAGTGCCAGGGCCAGGCTCATACATGGGAGTCATGTCCCATGTTGCCAGGGAGATTCACACCTCTGGAAATCAAGTCCCATAGTGGGTGGGAGGGTAATGATTTTCCTTGCAGAATTGGGATTAGAGAAAGAAGGAGGCCACATCTGAGCAACAAAAGAGGTTCTCTGGAAGTAACTATTAGGCCTAACTATAGGTAGACTCAGCTTCTTTGCCACAGAAATAAGTTCCTTGAATCACTTTTATCCTTTTTACACAGCATTCCCTAGCTTCTCTATAGTTTTGCTTCTAATGGTCCTGTCCCTGCTCCCAAGACTCTTTGGGAGACTGCCTTCTTCTGGAGTCACTTTGCCTACACCTAGATAGAGCCAGAAGTATCTGGGCATTTATACTTGTCCCTGGCCAGCCCATAGTCAATAACCATCTGGAGCTGGGTAGGAAAGCCTACATAGTAAGTGAATTATTGAAAGTCAGGTCCTGTGCTTGGCATCTAGTACATCACTGTTCTTACTGCAAGCATAAATGCCACTCTTTGGTTCTGTCATTCAAATGGTTCCAAAAGTCCTCTTCCTTATGCTTCCTTTCCAGTCAATCATATGAGCCTGTAAATTCTATCTCTGAAAAATACCTTAGACCTTTACTTCTCCTCTCTCTACTGCTTCTATCATCTCTCAACTGGATAACTAAATCATATTACTAGATGTCACCTCCTCACTATATTCTCCCCTCCTCTACCAAAGCTAATCATGTCAATTCTCTGTTGATCCCCCATTGTCCTCAGGATGAAGCCCAAACTCTTTAATCTGGTTTGGAAGACCCTTTATAGTCCAATGCATCAAACGACATTATCAAAGTCAAAAGACAACATAAAAGGAATAAATAGTAGCAAATTATAAATCTGATAAGGATCTAGTATCTAGATTATATAAGAAACTCTTAAAACCCAAAAAGAAACTGACAAACAACACAATTGATAAAAGGGCAAAGTCTTGAATAGAGATTTTTCTCTCTATTTGAAATACAAATGATCAAAAATCACTTGAAATGATGCCCATCTCCATTAGTCATTAAGGAAATGCAAATCAAAATCACAATGAGATATTATTTCACACACACACACACACTAGAAGGGCTACTCATTAATGTAGAGAATGATTCAATAAGGAAACAGAGAACAGACAGAAGATCAGTGAGGAAACAGAGAACTTGAATAATATGATAAATATACTAGACCTAACAGACATATATGGAAAATTTAACCCAAAACAGCAAGATATACATACTTCTCAAGTACACATGGAACATTCTCTACCATAGACCACATGCTGGGTCACAAAAAAGTCTCAATACATTTAGAAAAATTGAAATCATATAAGGCATTTTCTATGACCATAATAAAATGAAGCTTGAAATAA
This sequence comes from Tamandua tetradactyla, assembly GCF_023851605.1. Taxonomy (NCBI): domain Eukaryota; kingdom Metazoa; phylum Chordata; class Mammalia; order Pilosa; family Myrmecophagidae; genus Tamandua; species Tamandua tetradactyla. The sequence continues at coordinate 92,105,919 of NC_135333.1, read as the reverse complement.
AAAATAGGCAGAGTACAGGAAGATTCATAAATATAAGGAAGTTAAATAGTATAATCTTAATCAGTAGGTCAAAGAAGAAATTACAAGGGAAATAAGGAAATATATTGAGATTAATAAAAACAAGAGCAAAACATATTAAAATTTATGGAATGCAGTGAAGGCAGTACAGGGGGGAATTTATAGTCCTACATACTTACATTATAAAAGAAGAAAGAGATAAAATAAAAGATTTAACTGTACATCTGGAGGAACTAGAAAAAGAAAAGTAAACTAATCCCAGAGCAAGCAGAAAGAAAGAAATAACAATGGTTAGAGCAAAAATAAATGAAATTGAGAATAAAAAGCAATAGAGAGAATTAACAAACCCAAAAGTTGGTTCTTTGGAAAGATCAATAAAATTGGTGAACACTTAGCTAGACTGACAAAGTAAAAATGAGAGACGATTCAAGTAAATAAAATCAGAAATGAGAGGGGGACATTATTACCGATCCCACAGAAATAAAAATGATCAGAAGTGGATACTATGAACAACTTTGTGCTCAAAAATTAGATAACCTAGATTAAATGAACGAATTCCTAGAAACATAACCTACACTGTCTCTAAAAGAAAAAGAGGACCCCAACAGATTAATTACAAGTAAAGATATTGAAGCAGTCACCAAACACCTCTCAGCAAAGAAAACCCTATGACCACATGGCTTCAGAGGTGAATTCTACCAATTATTTCAAGAAAAATTAAAACCAATATGCTTGAACTCTTCCAAAATTCTGAAGAGGAGGGAACACTACATAATGCATTCTATGAGGCCCAGATCACACTAACAGCAAAGCTAGATAGAGATATAACAAGAAACAAAAATTACAGACCAATATCTCATAAATATAGCAGCAAAAATCTTCAATACAATACTCGCAAATCAAATCCAACAGCAAATTAAAAGAACAATACACCATAATCAAGTACAGTGTTCTTTTGCATTTTTTAAATTTATTTTTTATTAGAGACATTTTAGTTTATAAAAAAATCATGCAGAAAATATAGAATTTCTATATTCCCCTTCCCCCCCACACACATACAGCTTTCCCTGTTACTAACATTTTGCATTAATGTGGTAACTTTGTAACAATTGGTGAAACAGTATTTTTATAACTATACGTAAGTATAGCTCATAGTTTATATTATGGCTCACTGTTTATGTTGCACAGTCCTATGTTTTTTTTCAATCTGCAGATTTTATTTAGATTTATTCACATACCGTATATTCCACCCAAAGTATAAAATCAATGTCTCACAGGATTATTACTTAATTATACAATTATCATCACACTCAATTTTAGACAATTTTCATTGCTCCAAAGAGAAAAATAAATAATAGAAACACAAAAAGGAAAACCCCAAATGCCCTATATCCCTTATCCCCCCTGTTATTGACTCCAAGTATTGGGGTAGTACACTTGTTACTGTTGATGAAAGGATATTAAGGTATTATTGTTAAATATAGTCCATAGCTTGCAATAGGTAATTTTCCCCATATACCATATACCACTCTATTATTATTTCTTTATATAAGTGCATAGTTCATGCAAGAACTAATTTGTATTGTAGTGTTAATCAGTGACATTTATGATTTTAAACAACCCCTTTTAATCCAATTCACCTGGAATATGGCACTATATTGTAATCCCAATTATGAGCTACCATTATCTCTATTCATTCACCAACATTTGAGTTTGACCCTGTTAACAATTCTGTACATATTAGTAACTGCTACTCCTTCTCTGCTTCTGGTATATCTCTAGGTAACCATTTTGCACTCCCACCAGCAGTGAATAAGTGTTCCAGTTTTTCCACATCCTCTCCATCATTGTAGTTTCTTGTTTGTTCAATAGCAGCCATTCTTTAAAGTGTGCAATGATACCTCATTGTGTGTTTGATTAGTAATTCCCTAATAGCTAATGAAGTTGAACACTTTCTCATGTGCTTTTTAGCCATTTGTATTTCTTTTTGGGAAAATGTCTATTCATGTCTTTTGCCCATTTTATAATTGGGTTGCTTGTCCCTTTCATTGATGACTTGTAGGATTTCTTTATATATACTGGATATCAAACCCTTCTCAGATATATGCTTATCAAATATTCTTCCCATTGAATTGGCTTCCTCTTCACCTTTTTAACAAAGTCCTTTCAAGTGCAGAAGTGTTCAGTCTTGAGGAGGTCCCGTTTATCCATTTTTCTTTTGTTGCTTGTGCTTTGAGTGTAAGGTCTAAGAAGCTACCTCCTATCACTAGGTTTTGAAGATATCAAAAAGAAGAAGATGCAAATAAATAAGATCAGAAATGAAAGTGGATTCATTACTGTGAACCCAAAGAAATAAAAAAATAATAATCAGAAGAGGATACTATGAACAACTGTATATCAACAAAATAGACAAATGGATGTAAAGGACAATTTGCTGGAAACATGAATAACCTATGCTGACCCTAGAAGATATAGAAGACCATTCAGAAGTAAAGAGTTAGTTCAGTCATCAACAAATTTCCTACAAAGAAAAGCCTGAGGTCAAATGACTTCACGGGGAATCTTACAAAACATTCCAAGAAGAACTAACACCATTCCTGTTCAAACTCTTTCAAAAATTGAAGTAAAGGGAACACAATCTAGCTCATTCTATGATGCTAACATCATTCTAATGCCAAAACTTGATAAAGATACTATAAGAAAGGAAAACTACAGACCAATCTCTCTAATGAATATAGATACAAAAATTCTCAACAAAATACTTGCAAATTGAATCCGATGGCAGACTAAAATAATTATACAACATGACCAAGTGGGATTTATTTCAGACATATAGATGACATGATTCTTTGCTTGGAAATCCAAAGAAATCTTTGAAAAAACTACTTGAATTACTAAACAAATTCAGCACAGGGAAGGGATTCACTTTGTGACAAAGTGTAAGACAAATGTGCAAAAATCAGTAGTATTTCTATACACTAGTAATGACCTAACCAAGGAGGCAATTAAGAAAAAAAAATTCTTGGAAAAGTTAGTTATCAATTTATTTGGAAGGGAAAGCAACCTTAGATAGTCAAAAACATCCTAAGAAAAAAAGAATGAAGTGGGAAGATTTACATTTCATGACTTTAAAGCTTATTATAAAGCCATAGTGGTCAAAACAGCATAGTATTGGCACAAAGATAGACATATTATCAATGAAATTGAATTGAGAGTTCAGAAATCAACCCTCAGAGGTATGATCAATTGATTTTTTACAAGCCCCCCAAATCCACTGAACTGGGATAGAATAGTCTCTTCAATATATGGGGCTGGGAGAACTGGATATCCCTATCCAAAGGAATGGAAGAGGACCCCTACCTCACACCCTGTGCAAACATTAATTCAAAGTAGACAAAAGACCTAAATATAGAGCCAGTACCATAAAACTCCTAAAATAAAATAAAGGGATCAAATGGGATTTATCCCAGGTACACAAGGGTGGTTCAACTCAGAAAATCCATTAATATAATACAACACATTACCAAATCAAAGGTGAAAACCAAGCAATAATATCAATTGAGGCATAAAAGGCATTTGGCAAAATACTGCATCTTTCCTTAATAGAAACACTTCAGAAATTGGAATAGAAGTTAACTTCCTCAACATGATAAAAGACATGTATGAAAAGAGCCACAGCTAACATCATACTCAGTGATGAAAGATTAAAAGCATTCCCTCTAAGATCTGGAACAAGACAAGTATGTTCACTGTTACCCCTGTTATTCAATATTGTGCTAGAAGTTCTAGCTAAAGCAATTAGGCAAAATAAAATTAATAAATTGATTAAAGGCATTCAAATTGGAAAGGAAGAATATCTTGAATAGATATTTCTCCAAAGTGGATATACAAATGACTAAAAAGCACATGAGAAGATGCTCATCTTCACTAGTTATTAGGGAAATGCTAATCAAAACAATGAGATATTTCACACCCACTTGAATGACCCCTATTAAAAATAAAACTCTCATTATTTGCAGATGACATGATCTTGCATGTAGAAGACCCTGGAAAATCTACAGTAAACCTACTAGAGCTAATAAATGAATTCAGCATGGTGCTGAGTACAAGATCAACATGCAAAAATCAGTAGTGTTTCATTATACTAGTAACAAACAATCTGAGGATGAAATCAAGGAAAAAATTCCATTTGTAGTAGCGACTAAAATAATCAAATATCTACAAGTTAATTTAACGAAGGATGTAAAGGACCTATACACAGAAAATTACAAAACATTGCTAAAAGAAATCAAAGAAGTCCTTAATAAATACAAGGATGTCCCATGTCACGGATTAGATGACTACATATTGTTAAGAGGTCAATTCTATCTAAATTGTCTTACAGATTCAACATAATAATCAAAATTCCAATAGCCTTCTTTGTAAAAATGGAAAAGCTGATTATCAAATTTATTTGGAAGGGTAAAGGACCCCAATTAGCAAGAAAGAAAAATCTTGAAAAACACAAATGAAGTTGGAGGACTCACATTACTGACTTCATTGCATATTACAGAGTTATAGTGGTCAAAACAGTGTGGTACTGGCATGAGGATGGATATATTGAGCAATGGAATGAAATGGAGAGTTCTGAAATAGACCGTCATGTCTGTGGCCAATTGATTTTTGACAAGGCTGCCAAGTCCACTCAAGTGGAAAAGAATAGTCTCTTCAACAAATGTTGCTGGGAGAACTGGATATCCATATGCAAAAGAATGAAATAGGACACTAGCATGTATAAAATTTGACTCAAAATGGATTGAAGACCTAAATATAAGAAAAGGACTATTAAATTCCTAGAAGAAAATGTGGGGACCATCATCTGGATCTTGTGTTAGGCAATGGTTTCTTAGACTTTACACCCAAAGCCCAAACAACAAAAGAAAAAAAAAAAAAATAAATGGGAATTCCTCAAAATTATAATATTTTGTGCATCAGAGGATTTTGTCATAAAAGTGAAAAGACACCCACTCAGGGAGAAAACATTTGGAAACTACATATGTTATAAGAGTTTAATATCCAGGATACATAAAGAAATGCTACAACTCAAAAATAAAAAGATAACCAACCCAAGTAATAAGTGGGCAAAAGACTTGAATAGATATTTCTCCAAAGTGGATATACAAATGACTAAAAAGCACATGAGAAGATGCTCATCTTCACTAGTTGTAAGGGAGATGCTAATCAAAACAATAAGATATTTCACACCCACTTGAATGACCCCTATTAAAAAAAATCACAAGTATTAGAAAAGATGTGGAGAAATAGGAGCATTCATTCATTGCTTGTAGGAATGGAAAATGGTACAACCACTGTGAGAAGCAATTGTGATTCCTTAGAAAGCTAACTACAGATCTACAATAAGACCCAGAAACCCCACTACCAAATATATATCTGAAAGAATTGAATGCAGAAACTTGAAAAGATGTTTTCCCACTGAAAATCATAACCACATTATTCACAACTGCCAAAAGATAGAAGCAACCCGTGTCCATCAACCGAAGAATGGATAAACAAAATGTGTTATATACATACAATGGAATATTAGTCAGCTGTGAAAAGGAAGGAAGTCCTGATGCATGCAACAACATGGATGAACTTTGAAAATGCTGTGCAGAGTCATATAATCCAGACACGAGAGGACAAATATTGTATGATCTCACTAATATGAGCTAATTATAATAAGCAAGCTCAGGGAGTTAGAATCTAAAATATAGGTTATGTGGGGATGGATTAGGGGGTGGGGGCAGCGAATGGGATGTTGTTGCTTAATTTACACAGAATTTCTATTTATGTTGGTTGTAAAGTTTTGGAAATGGATGGTGGGTATTGTAGCACATTACTGTATGTGTAATTAACAGCACTGAATTATATATGTGAATGCAGTTAAAAAGGGGAAATGTTAGGTCATATGTTACTAGCATAAACATGGAAAGATAAAATACACGCCTGTAATGCAGGGAACCCTATTTTGTTGGACCATAGTTAATAGTGCAAATGTAAGAATATTCTTTCATGAATTATAACAAATGTATGGCAGTAAATCCAAATGTAAATAATAGGATGGAATACAGGGAAAAATACACCTAAAGTAAACTATGGACTATAGTTAATAGTACTATTTTAATATTCTTTCATCAACTGTTACAAAGGTGCCATGCTAATACCAAGTGTCAACAATATGGGAGATACATGGGAACACTCCCCCTTTATAAGAATTTTGGAAACCTATTTCTCTAATTAATTTTTATAAGTAAGAACAAGAGGACATATTTCAATTAAAAAATAAAACCCACAATAAGAAACCACTTTATACTCACCAGTGAGCTATAAATAATAAAACATACACACACAGACAACAACAAATTTTGGCACAGAAGGGGAGATACTGGGTCTCTTTACATTGCTGATGGGAATCTGAATGGTTCAGATTCAGATAGAACCTGAAAACATGGAAAATAGCTTTTGACATTTCCTCAAAAAGTTAAACATAGGGTGGGCCACGATGGCTCAGCAGGCAGAGTTCTTGCCTGCCATGCCAGAGATCCGGGTTCGTTTCCTGGTGCCTGCCCATATAAAAAAATAAATAAAAACTTTATTTAAAAAAAAGTTAAACATAGAGTTATCATATGACCCAGCAACTCCATTTCTAAGTATATGAAAAACAGGTACTTAACGACATGTACTTACCTGTTCATAACAGCCCTATTCACAATAGCCGATAAATTGGAAACAACCCAAATGTCCATTTATAGATGGATAAACAAATTTTGATACGTACATATAATAGAATATTACTCATCATAAAAAAGAATGATGAACTGAAACATACTAGAGGGTTGAGCGATCTTGAAAATATTATGCTAAGTGGAAGAAGCCAGACACAAAAGTTCACATATTGTATGATTCCATATATATGAATTACCCAAAGTCAGTAAATTCAGAGAGACAGAAATCAGATCGATGTTTTCCGGGACTAGAGAGTGGGAAAGAACTGGGAGTGACTGCTTGATAGGTATGCAGTTCTTTCAAGGTGTTGAAAATCTTTTGTAACTAGAGGTAGTGGTTGCACAAATGTACTAAATGCCACTGAGTTTTTCATTTTTAAATGATCCATTTTATGTTATGTGGATTTTAGCTCGATTAAAAAAATAAAAAAGAGAAGAAAGGGATAGCATCTTCTAGGACTCTTCAGCCTGTTGTGTAAAAGAATAACTGTTTTGAAGTATTCTCATGTTTTGCATTTATTTTTCCCTAAACATGATTTTCTGTGTTTTAATTTTACTATGTGTGGCTTGAGTGCAAGAAAACCATAAGTGGCCCAAAGTTGAAAAGTTGGTGAAAAATAAATGGTACAGAAGGCAGATGTAAAGTAAAAGGCTTTAACTATTTAATAACATACAGGCATGATGGAAGGTCAACTAACTGTGTGCCATCATTGAAAGAACGGTTCCTCATAATCTTCCTTTCCAATCACCATGAAAATTGAATCTTCTCTTTTACTTTGGCAGGGACAATAAATCTTTATAACATTAAATTTAAATACAAACTGCATTTACTCAAAATTTCGTTCATTACTTACATAAGCTTGTTTAAATTGATCAATTTACATATTTTTCTCTCTGTGAATATTGTTCATATATTTTTGGGTTGAGATGGAAAAAGTCATAATTTTTCCATTAAAACCAGTAGAAATAATTTCTCTAACAGCTTTAGACTTAATGCCAGAGTTCTTGGGAATGAATTAGCCATTATGAGAGGGCTAGGTATACTAATTTCCCTATCCCACTAGACTATAAACTCCATTGCTTCATAGTTGGCAACTGATAAGATTTCTAGAATAAAATAAAATAAAATAAGATTAGTTAAAACTCTTTGGCAAGGACTAAGTAACATTAGAAATAAATGGGGACTGTAAGACTAAGTGTAAAAGGCACTGTACATAGGCATTCAACTCTAGCTGGTAAAGTTTTTCCCCATAGGAACATGGGTTAAGTATTCTGAAATCACTATAAATGTTTACTGGAGTTGAACAATTAAATGCATAGATGGCAGATGGTGGGAGCTATGTTTCAACAACAATGTAACCAGTATTGGCTCACTTTTTTTAAAAACATTTTTTTTAATTGTGAAATATAACATATATACAAAAAAGTAATAAATTTCTAAGTACATTTTAATAGTAATTATAGAACAGATTTTAAAGTTTGGTATCGGTTACATACAGTTCCATGATTTTTCATTTTTTCTTCTAGCTTCTCCAAAACACAAGAGACCAACAGGAATATCAATATAATGATTCAACAATCATACTCATTTGTTAAAATCTGTCTTCTCTGTTATACTTCTCTTCCTCTTTTTTTTCTTTTTTGTGAAAAATAACATTTATGCAAAAAAGCAATAAATTACAAAGCACATCACAACAATTAGCTGCAGAACAGATTTCAGAGTTTGATAAGGCTGGCAATTCCACAATTTTAGGTTTTTACTTCTAGCTGCTCTAAGGTGCTAGAGGCTAAAAGAAATATCAGTATAATGACTCAGCATTCATATTCATTTGTTAAACCCTATCTTCTCTGTATAACTCCACCATCAACTTTGATCTTTCTCCCACTCTTAAGGGGTATTTGGGCTATGCCCATTCTAATTTTTTCATGTTGGAAGGGGCTGTCAATAATATGGAATGGGGGATGGAACTAGTTGATGTTCTGAAAGGGTTGGCCCCTCTGCATTTCAGTACTTTTCTGGTCCATAGACCTATCTGGAGGTTACAAGTTTCTGGAAAGTTACCCTAGTACATGGAACCTTTGTAGCATCTTTTCTAATGCCCAGGTATTCTTTAGAATTCGCAGGAATGGTTTTGGTTGGGGGTTGGCAAACTATGATAGGTACAAATGTCCAAATGAAGCTTGCATAAGGGTGACCTCCAGAGTGAGCCTCTCAATTCTATTTGAATTATCTCAGCCCCTGATACCTTATTTGTAACACTTCTTTTCCCCCTTTTGCTGAATCACTTTTTACATCTGTAAGAGGAGATACCATGTAAGTGGTGTATCAGCCCAAACTTACAGGAACCAGATGGCACACCCAAACAGGGAAGTTGAGCAGAATTTAATGAAAGGACTATTTACAGGGGTGACACTAGGGCTAATGAAAAAGAAAAACAGAAGAAGAACCACCAAGAGATTCTCAACAGCAGAGAGACTATAGTTCTGAGGGGCAAAGGAATCCCAGATAGTGCTGTGCTATAGCTGAGGCTGTAGGGAAGGACCTCCAACGGGAGTATTGCCCTTGATAGAGGGATACAGTCACTGTGACTCCTGCCAGGAAAGGGGTAGGGGGTGCTGGAGGAAAAATACTCCAAACTCCAATGGTACCTTCTCATTGATCAAACCCCAAGGGAAAACAGAGAGGAAGGAAGGATGCCTGTTGATAGATTCCAGATAGATCAATCTCCTGGACACAGAGAAATGTGGAGAAGGGTGTAACACAGACCTGGTGGGGCAAATGGAGAACATCAAGCACACTGAATGATTAAACAAAGAAAGATTAGCTGAGCATACCAAAGACTGATATCATTTATTCCATAATTTTACCCTACTTGAGAGGTATTTAAACTGAACCCTTTTAGTAAAGACTAGAAACCTTGCTAAGATTTCTTATGTATCCAAATTGCTTCACATGCCTAAGCTTGGTCTCAAAAGAGTTGAAGTTAGATTTTTCACAGCATTTTGACTGAATTGCCACTTATTTTTAATCAAAGCTGTTTTATTTTAATCAACTGCCCTTTAAGTGCTAAACTCTAAGGAGAGTTTGAATTTCAGAAGTAACATTTGCTCTGTCTGTAGCATGTAAGACTTCTGGTCCTCTTTTTCCAATTTGGCTAGGCTTTCATTTCACTCCTAACACTTCTGAAAAAGGAAAAAGATGTATTTCTTGATTGTGTAAAGCAATCACCATCTCTTGCCACTTAAGGTATTTCATTAACAAGGGTATATAGGTGGTTCAGTGGTAGAATGCTAGCTTTCCATACGGAAGTCCCAGGTTTGATTTCCAGACCCTATACCCTCCCTCCCCCCCAAAAATGTGTATCATTGACTAATAAAGACCTATCTTCCCACATTTTTATTTACCTGCTGGTTTTATATATTCTAACCATCCCAAATAGATAAGGGCAATAGTCACTGTACAGCCAAGCAAATGGGTGTATCATCATATTCCTAAGGAATATGTTCCCCATAACAGCAGAATTTTGCTGATGCCTGTTCTTATAACCCAAAGAAAGTAAAGGCATTTGTTGTCCAAATGTTCACTGGCTTCATCTTTATTGAATTTCACTGTTCACGCAATAAATAGGTGTCAAACCAATCTATTTGTATGAAGCCATTGGTGTAATAACCATCCTATATCAGCTCGTTCAGAGATTTGAAAGAGATAAAAGGAACCCACAACTTAATTCAAGACTTTGTGGACAAATATAAGGTATTTGAGAATATTTATAAGACATTGTGGCACCGAACTGGGATCCCAGTTGCGGGGGGCTCAGCTGCGGATGCTGGGCTCCTGCTTGGGGTCTGCCTCTCAGCGACAGGGGGAACTGGGCCGGTCGCGATCCGGCCGAGGTCCCGGGGGCTCGAAGGTCTGGAGGGCGCACGAGGCTCAAGGAAGAGTCGCGGGAACGAGAGGCGGTGAACACATCGAACGTTTATTAAAGGAAGTATACCAGCTTATATAGGGTGAAGCGTCTAGGGGAGGGGTGAGCGAGAAGGGCTCAGAGCAATTTTTTGATTGGTTGGGACGGGTTTTATTGCCATAAATGGAAGGCTCAGGCGGGGGTTTTAGAGGAAGGGCTGGTTTTGCATCCTCACTTGAAGGACCAATGGGATGGTTAGAAATATGCTGTAAAGAGTTGCTAGGTAAAGAGCTGGAGGAACGGGGACCAAAGTGATATCCGGCACCCAGTGATCTCAAATCTAGTAAAGTTGCATTTCTTCCTTTTTTTCTCTTAACTTATTTTAAACAGCAATAGCATAAAACAATATGTATTTAGTGGAATAATTGGGCCTATAATTTAGAAATGTAATACATTTGACAATAAGACAAAGGTGGTGGGTGGAAGTGAAGTTCTATTAGAGTAAGATAATGACACCAGAGGGAAGCATGAATTCATAGGCGCAAATGAAGACTGCCAGAAATGGTGCTTAATAGGGTTAATATAACAAACTCTGTAAACATGCATATGCACTCCTTTCTGCCCTGAGCTTCTTTAAAAGGCATAAAATAATGTAAATTAATAATTAAAATAATGTAGCATAGCATTGGTAACATAAATATAATTGTTGTAACACTAATAGCACAAAATGAGAAGAGAATAGAGGCATTTAATAGTAACATTTGTATATCTCATTGAAATTAAGTTACTTTACACTTTGAGTAGATTCTGATAAATGACTATGTATACTTTGTAAGCCCAAGAGTGACCACTTAGAAAATAATTCAAAAAATATAGTGGAAAAAAAACTTAAAAGGAATGTACTCATCTTTAATTTTTAATTTTCTTCTGCTGCATCTGCTGATATACCTGACAAATGAGTTCTTCATTTCTGATATTTCAATTTGATTTTTCTCCAATTGCTTTTTAAAAGGTACTGTAAAGAAAAATTTTCATGCACTAGGTAACTTTCCAGAAACCTACAACCTCCAGATGGGTCGCTGGACCAGGTAAGTCCTGAAATGCAGAGGGGCCAGCCTCTCCAGGACATCAACTAGCTCCATCCCCATCCCATATTATTAGTAGCCCCTTCCAAAATGAAAAATTTAGAATACGCATAGCCCAAATACTCCTAAAGAGTGTGAGAAAAATCACAGTTGATGGTGGAGTTATACAGAGAAGGTAGAATTTAACAAACAAGTATGACTGCTGAATCATATTGATTTATTTTAGTCTCCATTATCTTAGAGCAGGTAGAAGTAAAAAACTTAAAATTGTGGAATTGTAAACCATACCAAACTCTGAAATCTGTTTTACAATTAATTGTCTTGATGTGCTTTGAAATTTATTGCTTTTTGTATATATGCTATTTTTCACAAAAAGAAAAAAGAATATTTCTAGACTCCAGTGTTTTGAAGCAGCTAGAAGGAAAAATCTGAAATAGTGGAATGGTAAACCATAACAAACTGAAATCTGTTCTGAACTACTTGTTGAAGCGTACTTTGAAAATCATTGCTTTTTCTTTGTATGTAAGCTATATTTAACAATAAAAAATGCTTAAAAAAAGAAAAAAAAGGATTGTAAATATTATACAAGAAAATATTCAATTAATGCAAAAGAAAGCAGTGATACAGAAACAGAGAAACAAAACTGACATGAGACACAGAAACAAATAGCAAAAGAGCAGACATAAATCCAAGTAGATCAATATTAACATTAAATATAAGTGAATTGAACACTGTAATCAAAAGGCAGAAATTGTCAAACAGGATAAAAATCCAAATATGCATTGTCTAAAAGAGAATACTTTAGGTTCAACTATGGACATAGAAAATAAAAGGTGAAAATAAGATATTCCATCTAAACAGCAAGCATAAGCAAGCTGGAGTGACTATACTAGTATCAGAAAATGGACTTTAAGACAAAAAAACGTTACTAGAGAGAAAGGACATTTTGTAACAATAAATGGTCAGTACACCAGGGAGATAGAACCATCATAAATGTATATACACCAAAAACAGAGCCTCAAACTGCAGGAAATAAAAATGACAGAATTAAATGGAGAAATAGACATTTCAACAATCATAATTGAAGAAGTCAACACCTCATTTTCCTTGATGGATAGAATAATTAGAAGATCAATAAGGATATAGAAGACTTGAGCAACAATATAAACCAACTGCATTTAACAGATCTATAGAACACGCTACCCAAAACAGCAGAACACGATATTCTTCTCAAGTTTCTCCCAAACAAACCACATGCTAGGTCACAAGTTAACCTTCAGTAAATACTAAAAGATTGAAATAAGGCAAAATATGTTCTTCTTGCACAGCTGGAATTAAACTTGGAACGTTAGAACAAAATAAAATTTAGGAAATTCACAAATATGTTGACATTAAAAAAAAACACACTCAACCAATTTGTTATGGAGTGCAGACAAAGCAGTACTTATGGGGAAATTTATTCTTTTTATTTTGAGGTAATTGTAGCTATGCATGCAGTTGTAAGACATATACAGAGAGATTTCATGTATCCTTGACCCATTTTCCCCCATGGTAATATCATGCAAAACTACAGTGAATATCACAACCAGAATTCAGAACATTTCCATCACAACAAGGGTCCTTCATGCTGCCATTTTATAGCCTCACCCACTTCTCTTCAATGCATACCTACTACTTAACCCTGGACAACCACTAATTTGTTCTCCATTTCTATAAATTGTCATTTTTAAAATGTTATTTAAAAGGAATTGCACAGTATGTAATACTTTGGAATTGACTTATCTCACCCAATATAGTTCTCTGGAAATTTAACCAGGTTTTTGCATGCAACAATAGTTCATTGCTTTCCAATAATGAGTAGTATTAGTATTCTATAGTTTAGATTAACCACATTTTGTTTAATCTTTTGTACATTGAAGGGCATCTGGATTGTTTATAGTTTTGGGCTATTTATTTATTTACAAATAAAGCTACTATAAATGTTGATGTACAGGTTTTGTGTGAAGATAAATCTTCTTTTCTCTGGAATAATTGTCTAAGAGTGCAATTGCTGGGTCATATGATAGTTTTAAAAGAAACTTTCAAACTATCTCTAGAGTAGATATACCATGTAAATCCCTACCAGCAATATATAAGTGATTCAGTTTCTGTGCATCCCCACCAGCATTTGGAGTTGTCACTGTTTTTTTTTTTTTTTTCGTTTGTGGGTTGGTTGGTTTTATTATTTTAGCCATTCCTATAGAGGTACAGTGGTATCTTATTGTAGCTTTAATTTTCATTTCTCTAGTGGTTTAAGGTGTTGTTTTAGTTTCTTCTGCTCAAGCAAATACCATGAAATGGTTCAGTTTGAAAAATGGAATTTTATTCTCTCATGGTTTTTGAGGCCAAGAAAATGTCCAAATTTAGGCAATATCAAGACAGTACTTTCTCCTAAAAGACTGCCATCCTGGGGTTGTTGCTAGTGATCCTAGGTTCCTCTGTCATATGGCAAGAGACATGGTAAAATCTCCTGCTCTTTTCCTTCTCTTCCATGTGTTGTTTCAACTTCTTGCTTCCTGCGGTTTTGTCTCTCCATCTTAATTTAATTATTTATAAAGGACTACATTAATAGGATTAAGACCCATCCTGATTGGGTTGGGCCATACCATAACTGAAGTAAAGTCCTACTTACAATGGGTTCATACTCACAGGAGTGGATTAAACTTAAGAAAAAAATGTTTTTCCTTAAGTACATACAGATTCAAACCACCACAAATGTTGAACATTTTTTTTATCTGTGTATTTGTCATATATATATATATATATATATATCTTCTTTAATGACAGGTCTCTTTATCTGCTTTTCCCATTTATAAATGGATTGTTTGCTTTTTTTTATGGTAAAGAGTGTTCTTTATATATTATTAATACTGGTCCCTTGTCAGATATACAGTTTGCAAATATTTTCTCCCGCTCTGTAGTTTGTCTTTTAATCCTCTTAATAGAACTTATCAGTGAAAAAGTTTTTTATTTTGATGAAGTCCAGTTTCTAAATTTTCCTTTTATGGATTGTGCTGTTAGTGTCAAACCTAAGAACTCTTCATTTAGCTCTAGATCCCTAAGATTTTCTCCCATGTTTTCTTTCCTATAAGTTTGATAGATTTATGTTTTACATTGAAGTCCATGATTCATTTTAAGTTCATTTTTTGTATAAGACTTTTGTATAAAACTTGATAGAGATCAAGTTTCTTTAATATATATATATATGTCCAGTTGCCTCAGCACCATTTATTGAACAGGTTATCTTTTTACCATAGAATTAGTTTTGCACCTTTGTCAAAATCAGTTGGGTATATTTGTGTCGATCTCTTTCTGGGTTGTCTCTTCTGTTCCATTAATATTTGTATCTGTCTCTCTGCCAATACCACACATTCCTGATTATTGTACTATATAATAAATTTTAAGACAGGTAGACTGATTCCTCCACTTATTCTTTTTAAAAAATTAATTTAGTTACACATATTGCTTTACCATGTCATATGAATTTTATGATAATCTTGTCTATATCTACAAGAAATTGAGTTGGAATTCTAATATGAATTATGTTGAACCAGTATATCAATTTGGGGAGAATTGACATTTTTAACTACATTGAGTCTTCAATCCACTGCCCCCCCCCCCCAGTAAAAAATTTCCATAGATGGACTGATGTGCCAGAATGGATATATTGAGAGAGCAAATACAGAGCTGAAAGAGTAAATCAGGAATTCTATGAGTATGAAATGCAGAAGGACAAGAAATAATATATGTTTGAGTAGTTGGGCAACAGAGAGGATGCCCAGAATTTTTCACAGCCATGTAATAGTAGTTCCAGAAGGAGAGAATAGAAAGACCTGAGGGGGGGATAAAATCAAGAATACAATAGAACAATTATCCAGAGTTGAAGAAATCCCTGAATCTTCAGATTGAAAGAGTCCAGAAAGTACCGAGCAGGATGAATTAGTCAAGATCAGTATCTTCAGGCTATAGAGGATATAAAGTAATCACGAAAAGTCTTGAGAAAAAGAAAATATGTTACCTCCCAAAAACTGAAAATACTTTAGTTAGCAACAATGGATGTAAAAAAACCACAGAGCCTTAACTTCATAGTTCTAAGGTAATTTAATTTTAACTCTGTAGGCTTAGATCCACTCTGCAAACTCTCAGAATTTTATATCCTTTTTTCAAAAGACTTATAGAACAAAAGATGAATTCAACAGTAAATATGGTCTGAGAAAGAATGTCAATAAATCTTATCATTAAGTCTAATAATTGTGGTGCATAATGTAAACATCAAAATAATAACATTTGGATTGAAATTCAGAAGTAATTTCAACATGGGAGTTTTCAGCAGGGGATAAAGTATTATATATAATAGTTTTGTCTTATTTGAGAGATTGGAAAAACATAGACCCTAATTAAATCAAATTATAATAGGGAAATATCCCATTCTCTGGCCCTAAAACAGAACTTCCTCTCAAGGCAGTTCTAGTAAGGAAACTGTCATTCAACCTGGCCTGACATTTTCTGCCCCCAAAAGTGTGCACACTCTGTTATCCATTAGGAACTATATGCCCAGTGTCTAAGACCCATAAATATATTTGAAATGGAAAAATATATATTTTCCAAAAAAAGAAAATTGCCAAGTTTAAATTTTAATGTGTTTAATTATATGCCTAACAACATATCATTATAATGAATTTATTAATTGCTAAGTATAGTATTTGAAAATTAATTACTTTTAGAAACAATTTATAGATTCCATTTTTCCACTTTACCAGAATAATTGTCTGCATAATGATTGCCAAAAAATCATAGCTGATGATGAATTAAAATTTATTCAGGGTTAAATAATTTTAAAATAAAAATGTGAAAATCTTACAAACAGTTTAAAGGAAAATTACATGAATAATTTAAATTTATATGATAAATATGATTTTAAATTAAATATTAAAATAAATATTGTTATTTATATAACATATATTTAAATATAATTTATCAGATATTATTTAATAAACTAAATATATTATATATTAAATTAAATCTAATTCATACGTATATTTAAATTTGTTTGATTTGACATATGAGGCCTCTGAATGAGAGTTCCTAGGGCCAGCAAAGGTCTTACAACAGGCCCAAAAGAGTGACTTATCTGATTCATGAGGCTCCTTGAAGGTGATTGATTGTTCTCCTTGTTCCTGGCTGACTTTTGCTCTTGCGCTCTGCTCTCTCCTTTCTCTCTTGCTTTCACTCTCTCATGCTCTCATTCACTCACTCTTTTGCTTTCCCTCTTCCTCTCTCTCTGTCTCTCTCTCTCTCTCTTTCTCTCTCATTCTTGCTTTTGCTCTTTCTCACCCTCTCTTGCTCTCTTGCCTTTCTCTTTGAGTTTCGCCTGGCAGAAGCTGCCCATGCTCCATCAGCTTCCTGCTGATGTGGTATTAGCACACTGAGCCAACCCTTCACCCTTCCTGCTTCTCTTCTGACAGATGGTGTTGGGGATTCAATTATGCCCCCCATAAAGACATGGTCAGATCCTAACCCCAAGTCTCGTGGGTGTGAACCCACTTGTAAACAAGACTTGGAAGAGGTTATTATTAGTTAAGGTGTGGACTCATTGGTGCATAGGATCTTTGAAAATCCTATTCATGAATGAGACCAAATTGAATCAGAGTAGGCCTTAACCAAAATGATTGGAGTCCTTATAAGCAAAGGAAATTGGACTATCAGAAGCCAGAAAATGAGTAGAAACCTGAAGTCTGAAGTCTGAGAAAGTGAGAGGAAGAAATCAAGGAGAGAAAGATTTCCATGAGACAGAGGACTGCTGGTGTGCTACAGACTCTGGGAAAAAGCAAGCCCTGCCAACATCTTGATGTTGGACTTTTATCCTCTAAAACTTTAAGGCAATAAATTCCTGCTGTTTAAGTCAGCTTGCTATGTGGTATTTAATAGAGTAAGACAAGTGGGCATATTAAATTTGGGGTGGGGGGGAGTAGAGTAAGAAGCCTCAGTTTAGTCTCCCTCAGTCTTAGCTGCTGTCTACAGTTCAGTTTTACTATCATTGAGGTAAAGAGTGTGTTTAATTTCTAACAGGTTTCTATGTCTTACTAGGTGAGTCTGAAATCCAGTGAGGAAACATGATAAATGATTAGGCTCCCTCAGTATTTGCAATAAGTATTATTAAATGTTGAGTATATTTATTAAATAATAGGAAAAGGGATAAATTTCCTAACCACTGGAGGAAAAAAATATGAAACAAAGAAAAGGCAAATGTTCCAACAAAGGTGGAAAATCCAGAAGAAATGATGAGAAAGCATAGAAAATAAGTGACATAAAACCAGATGTCAAGAATAAGGAATGGGCATTAAGTCAAAACTAAATGTCAACAAGCAGGGACGTGGGGCATGGAGGACTGGTATGGATTCAAAGTGGGAGAAAAGGAAATGTCATCATATAGATTATGGTGACAAAGGCACGTCTATTTACTTAAGTTGGATCGTATGATGCACAGATAAAATTGTTTAAAAATGAACAGAGATTAAGAATTACTGATTGCATATGTAGAATGGAATGATTTCTAAATGTTGTGTTAATTTCTTTTTTTTCTTTAATTAATAAAAAAAATGAACAGAGAGAAACAAGTGCTATAAAAAATGTGGAGAAAGAGATGTACCTATTCACTGTTGGTAGGGAAGCTGAGAGGTGCAGCCCCTCTGGAGGGCAGTGTGGTGGTTCCACAGGAAGCTCGAGGTGGGGTTACTATATGATCCTGAAACCCTGTTGCTAGGTATATACCTGGTGGAACTGAGAGTGGGGACATGAATGTACATCTGCACACTGGTGTTTATGGTGGCAGTGTTCCTGATTCCCAATGGATGGAGGTGGGCTAAGGTTACAATGACTAAGGAATAGAAGGGGGAGCTATGGTGTATACATAAAATAAATGACTGAGCAGCTGCAAGAAGGAATAAACTTGTGAGGCATGCAACTAGGTGAATGAACCTTAAGGACAGTATGTTAAATAAAATGTCAGAAACAAAAAGACAAACATTATCATGCCTCACTCCTATGGATTATCTATAATATATAAATTCAGAGAATTGAAGTTGAGAGCATGGGTTATAAGGTTGGGGCCTGTTGTAAAGTTTCCTGGATTGTAAGCTCTTACAGCAGTCACATATATTTAGGAGTTGTAACTGATATTTCTAAATCCTGAGATACTGAGCTATTTGTATATAATCTGGTCATTCCCTGAAACTTCAAATATTTGTGTGATACCTGAGATTCAGAGTTAGAGCACTGAAGTTATGAAAGTCAGCATTACCATTCAATAACTGTTAAAAAAGCTGAAAAAATGATCAGACTACACCTAGTTATGAATGAAGCTGATGTGGATAATACTAAAGTAAATCAGAATACAGGGCAAAGGATGATATGGCCCATATTTTCAAACTTCGATCTCTGTGTAAGACTAAAGGGAGAAATGTTTATTTGATCCAAAACTTATATTTTTGGTAGCACATTATCTGATTTAACTTGTATGATCAGTTTGCTTGAACACCAAAATTACATAGAATCTTGAATAGGGTGTGAGATCTTGTTGGTTTGTACAGGTTAGTGTGATGTCCTGCTATTATCCCAGAGTAATTGGGGCAAAGAATAAAAAAAGTATTTGCAAAGTTCCCTTGGGGGACTGTGGAGAAAGAAGGAAATATTAAATTTCCTCATCTGGGAAATTCCTGATATTCTCACAAGCAGTGGGTGCAACCAATTCATTACACTGAGCCCTCAATCTTGAGGCTTGCCCCTATAAGCTTATTCCTGCAAAGGAGAAACTAAGTCTACTTTATAATTATGCCTAAGAGTCACCCAGAGAACCTCTTTTGTTGCTCAGATGTGGCTTCTCTCTCTAAGCCAATTTGGCAGTGAACTCACTGCCGTCCCACTCCATGAGACATGACTCCGACGGGTATTAATTTCCCTGGAAACATTGGACTTGACTCCCGGGGATGAATCAGGACCCAGCATCAGATGAATGATAAAGTCTTCTTGACCAAAAGGGAGAAGAGAGAAATGAGTTAAAATAAAGTGTCAGTGGCTGAGAGATTTCTAACAGAGTTGGGAGGTTATCCTGGAGGTAATTCTTATGCATTACATAGATATCCCTTTTTAGTTTATGGTGTATTAGAGTGGCTAGTGGGAAGTACCTGAAAATGGTTGAACTGTATTCCAGTAGCCTTGATTCTTGAAAAAGACTGCATGACTATATAACTTTTATGGTGTGACTGTCTGATTGTGAAACTCTTATATCTCATGCTCCTTTTATCCAGGGTATAAACAGATGAGTAAAAAATAACAATAATAAGGACAAAATATAAATAAATAATAAGGGGAGATAAAGGGTAAAACATAAGTAGATTGAAATACTGTGGGTCAATGAGAGGGAGGGATAAGGACTATGGGATGTATGAGTTTATCTTTTTCTTTTTATTTCTTTTCCTGGAGTGATGCAGATGTTCTAAAAATGTTCATGGTGAAGAATACACAACTATGTGATGCTGTTGTGAGCCGTTGATTGTATAATATGTTTGGACTGTATGTGTGGCAATTTCTCAAAAATATTTTTTAAAAAAGAATAAGACATATCAGGCCAGTAATTAAAATAAATCCTAGTGGCTTAAATTCAACTATCAAGAAGTATATGACTCCCTAACTAAATAAATGCAAGGAGTCTTATATCTATAGTGACATGTTTAACTGTTTATTAGTGAGAAAAATTATACCTGAAATCACAGGAAAGTATGAAAACAAATTCCAAACTAGTTAAATAATTATATTAGCTTCCCTCCAATACAGTTGCAAATCAGAAATTCAAAAGAACCAATTAGTATATGTCTGCCCTTAAATTTTATGAAAAATATGGTATATCCTAAATTCTTCTTTTGGGGACATAGCAATTGTATTGCATTTAAAGAGATAACTCTGGAAACAAAAAGAAAAGCTAAATACTAGAGACCTTTGTTACTATAATACTGTTAGTCTCATCAAGTAGACTGAGAAATAACAAGGAAATAAAGATGAAGAACTATCATAGATTTTTATTTCAAAGTAGTCATGAATTTCAGTGAATGATCCTCAGAATGCAAGACAAACTTCCCTGACAAGGAAACATCTTGATATGTAAGGCTACTTCCGTTTAATTTCACATCACCCCTTTGCCCTTTGAAGTGCATGGCATAGTGGGAATCAGGTGGATTTCAGAAACAGCATCTGGGATGGCATCCTGCTTTTGCCATATCCAAAATGTGACTATGGATAAATTACCTGGCTTTTCTGAGCTTCAGTTCTTCATCTGTAAAATAGGGTTAGTAGCTACCTACCTCTAAGGTTGTTGTGGGAATTCAGTAATCTAGGTGAAACAGATGAGATAATACCTGGCTCATAGGAAGTGTGCAGCAATTAATACCTGTCATGCTTATTCCTTCTAAATGTTCCTAGAAAATAGGGAAATCATTGTTTTAGTCAGGTCAAAATAGGCTACGTGAGGGGAGAAAAATCTACAGAGATCTGAGGCTTCTGCATAAGAGCAATTTTCTCCCCTCACTGTCTCACCATCTCCCTTCTGTCTACAGAACACCCTGCTTGGGATACCACAAAACCCAGGAAGGCCACTTAGATTAGAGTCCCTCTCTGCCCAGGGCAGACTCAAAGCAGTTCCCTTGAGTCATCTTGGTAAAGGCTTGCCCTAATTGTATTTGTACATGGTTCAACCTCAAACACCAGCTATAGATGAGTACTTTAATTTAGGCTAGTGAGTGGCATTTGTGGTCATTCTTTCTTGGAGAAACCCAAAACTCCAGTTTTTGGCAAACGGGCAGCTCTTAGATAGTCTTTATTTAAAGGTTTTCCTTAGGAAGAATGAATGAATGAATCTTTTCATAGGAGAAAGTTCATTTAAAAAACGACTAAGAAATGATAATCTATAAAGAAAAGCAGGATATCTATCACACATGTTTATGATTCTCATCTCTAAATACTTAGACATTTGTGGCAATTTCTTAGCCACAAACTCAGAGGATTTAGTATTTTTCTTTAGACAAAATGCCCCATCATTGTGAAGAGAAAAAAGTAAAATTCTGGTACTATTGATGCTAAACTCTCTCCTCTGTAAATGAGCAGAGAATCCAGGGCAAAAACTGAAAATTCATGCAATGAATTGAGAAGGACTTAAATTACAGATCTGCCTTGGTGGCCAACATATGAGCTGTCTGGATTCAGGGGGAAGCCTTTTTTTTTTTTTCCTTCTTTTTTTTGGCAAGAACACTGACTGTTGAATTATTTGCCTTGCATATTTTTAATACCTGAACCAGCTTATATAGAATATCTTTAAACAGATATGCATTTATCTTCAAAGAATAAACTACTTACTTGACTGGAGAAAAGAGTAGGTGATAGCTTAGCTCACAGACCCCCCTGGTTGTTGGTAAAGATTATGAGGATTTTCTCTATCCCATTTCACTTCACTGGTGGGAATATGGAAATGTGAGGACCTCTCCCAGAATAAGGTCTCTCAACATGAGTGTTTCTGGAGTCTGGCTGGGTGCACATACTCTAAACTACAAAGCCAGTTTCCCCACGAGGTTACATCTTGTATGTTATACAGATGTGGGGCAGGGATAATGGTTGGAGTAAACACAGGCTTTGGATTCACAAAGGCTCAGGTTTTAAGCTAAGGTCATCATTTATCGGCTGCTCTCTTGAGCAAATCGCTTAACCTGTCTGAGCCTGTTTCCTCATTTATAAAATGAAGTGGCCATCCCTAGAGTTTGTGAGAATAACAATGAGGAAACTCCAAGAGTAAATGGTGTAGTTAGAGAGGAGAGAAATGCTATACCTAAGGAGAGGCAGCTAGAGTTAAGGGGCACTCCGATGTTCGAGGGAAACTTTGTCCAGAGGCCAAATGTGCAGGCCTTAGAGCAAGAGGGAAGGAAGCTACTTATTGAACTTAACGACATGTGCTCAGAGTGTGGCAGTCACCCTAAGGCAACTGATCTCATTTTATTCTCACATTAGTCCTGAGAACGGGGACATTATCACCCCATTGCATAAAGGCTAAGGGCAGTTAATTTCTTGATTTTTTTAAAAAGTATTTTTATTGACAAGTCTTCACACACACGCATTCCATACATGGTGTACAATCAGTGGCTCACAATATCATCACATACTTGGGTTTTCATTATCATGGTTATTTTTTAGAACATTTGCATCACTCCAGAAAAAGAAAAAAGAAAAAAACTCATACATCCCATACCCCTTTACCTCTCCCTCTCACTGACCACTAGCATTTCCATTTACCCAATGTATTTTACCCCTTGTCCCCCCTATTGTTTGTTTATTTTTTATTCTTATTTTTTTTTTACTCATTTGTCCATACCTGGATAAAAGGAGCATAAGACACAAGGTTTTCCTAATCACACAGTCACATTGTAAAAGCCATATTGTTATTCAGTCGTCACAAGAATCAAGGCTACTGGAATACAGCTCAACAGTTTCAGGTACTTCCCTCCAGCCACTCCAGTATACCATAAGCTAAAAAGGTATATCTATATAATGCATAAGAATAACCATACAATCCTCTCAAATGTCTTTTGTCCTCATCTCTCAGATTTTTTTTGTTTTAGCTACTCCAAAATATAGGAGGTGTAGAAGGCTTAAATATCTTTTTATCATCACAATCTACTTTTTTCCTTCTTTTTTTGTGAAAAATAGCAAAAGTACAAAAAAACACAAATTTCAAAACACAGCACAATGATTAGTTGTAGGACATATTTCAGAGTTTGATGTGGGTTACAATTCCACAATTTTAAGTTTTTACTTCTAGCTACTCTAAGATACTGGAGACTAACAGAGATAACAATTTAATGATTCAGCATTCATATTCATTTGTTAAATCCTATCTTTGCTGTATAACTCCACCATCACCTTTGATCTTTCCATCCCTCTCTTTAGGGGTGTTTGGGCTATGGACATTCTAAATTTTTCATATTGGAATGGTCTGTCACTCATATGGGGTAGGGAGAGGGAACTATCTGATGTTCTGGAGAGGCTTGGCCCTCTAGTTTTCAGGACTTATTTGGACCAGGGAACTCTCTGGAAGTTGCAGGTTTCATGAAAGTTACTCTAGTGCATGGAACCCTTGTGGAATCTTATATATTGCCCTAGGGGTTCTTTAGGATTGGCTGGAATGGTCCTGGTTGGGGGTTGGCAGGTTATGATAGGTAGCAATGTCTAACTAAAGCTTGCATAAGAGTAACCTCCAGAGTAGCCTTTGACGCTATTTGAACCCTTTCTCTTCCACTGATACTTTATTATTCATACTCCTTTTCCCACTTTGGGTTAGGATGGAATTATTGATCCCATGGTGCCAGGGCTAGATTCATCCCTGGGAGTTATCTCCCATGTCACCAGGGAGACTTTCACCCCTGCATGTCATGTCCCATGTAGGGGGGAGGACAATGATTCCACTTGCAGAGTTGGGTTTAGAGAGAATGAGGCCACATTTGAGCAACAACAGAGGTCCCCCAGAAGTAAGTCTAGGCATGTAGTAGTCCAAGCTTCTCTGCCACCTACAAAAACTTCACAAGAATAAGCCTCAGGATTGAGGACATGGCCTATTGATTTGGGTATCCCTAAAGTTTGATGCAGTATCAGGGGATTCCCTAATGGTAAGGTTTAATAGTTCCATAGTCTTTCTCCCATTCCTCAAGGGACTTTGCCAATACTTTTTGATTATCTGCTTAATATACTCTGGGATATATCCAGGCATTATAATAATCTACACAGGATTAAAGGACCTCTTTCTTATTCTGGGCACCCTGTGTTTCAATTGCTCAAATGAGCTATACAGATAGGTTGAGTTAGATTATGCGCTACAGAAAATTTCAGTTCTGGACCATATAAACCTTTCTTCCATTGGTCTCAAAGAGTATATGTTGTTCTAAAATATAGATACGGTCTTCCTTACCCCTATGTTCTGAATTACTTTAATGCCAACCTGATCGGCTTCGTTCTTATCTCTAAATATCAGGTTATATATATGTATGTGTGTATGTATGTATGCATGTATGTATGTATATACATAACAGCCTCTTGAAATCCATAAGCAATAATCACCACTCTAGACTTAATGTGTCTGCTTTAAAAGCTTACAATCTAGGCCACTATTTTCTTATAAGCATTTTCTAAAGGTGACCATACTATTGTTGTTCTTTTGTTCCTGGCTTATTTTGCCGTGGCAATTGTCCCACATGTTCATTCACATCATTGCCTGCCTCAGGACTTTGTTCCTTTTTGTAGCAGCACAACCTTCGTTCATAAGTATACATCATCATTCGCCAATCTGCTTCTCAGTCCATGCATCCATCAGCCACCTGCATTCATCGGGCATCATGTATAGTGCCCAAAGTCCACAGTCCATCAACACTCTCAATTTTAGATCATTTCGTTGTTCCCAAGAGAAAGAAAGCCAATAAACACACCTGTACCAAACAGGAAATCTAAACCTCCTCTTAACTCTTGTCCCTCCCCGCATTATTTAGCTCTGCTGTTGCTGTGGTAGTGCTGATGTTTTCCTTTTGAACATACCCCATAGCAAAGAGCATGCATTTGTGAGGACAAGGTACACATATCTTACTCACTGTCTTATTTACTTACTTACTGTCCAGCACTTTATACAGTGCTTCTCACATAGCAAGTACTCAATAAATACTTGTTGAACAAATCAGTAGGTAGTGCACAGCACCAAATTAATGGGTCGGCACTTATATAAAATTAGGCTTCGGAAACATTGTAATGATCTATTCCCACTGATGCCTGATATGGTAAAAAGTGGTTACTTTAAAATGGCTTTAAAATAAACTAAAGGACAAGAGTATTTTTAAATGGCAGCACTTAAGAAGTTAGAAAATGGAATTCAGATTTTTCATCACAAATGGATGCTGTTTTGGCTTTTTGCTGCAAAGCAAACAAGAAGTTGGTTGATTATCATGTCCTTTGCTTGATTTGAAGAAATGTCCTATTCGCAGTCATCTTATTTCCTTCCCTCTTTCTATCATCTTAAATCTTTTTGCTACTATCTTAGATATTCTCTAAGCAATAAATGCAACATTACCCAAAGTTTATTCAAACTTATCTGAACCTTTTGGGGCTAAAAATTAGGTGGGAACTGTTTTCTTCCTTAGATTTCTAGTGCTTTTTGGCTTCAAAAGGCTGGAAATGCAACAAGAATAGCTTTTCTTGCGGTATTTTGGTTTCTGCTCCCAACCAAAATCAGGAAGTGCAGAGATGCACAAAAATTAAAGTAAAGGGGAAAAGTTAACTCAACTTTTTGAACCTCAAACAAGATTCAGGTTCAATTTCAGTTTAAGGCAAAGGCTCAACCAAGATCTTATTTTATCCAAACCACTTGGCCCTTCCATTGAAATAACTGTTAAACTCACATATGGAATTCCTTTCTAATGTAAGGAGAAAGGGAATTGTTTTTATGGAGAAACATTAGGACAACAGGATATTCTATGTTACTATCATTATGGTAATAGAATTCTACAGGACAGAGGTGGCAGTGAAAGGAGAGAGTCATACGAACAACTTTTCTTTCTCACAACTCAGCTTTAAAATAAACAAATTTTCTAGGATATGATTCCAATTAGATGAGTTTTGTCCAACCCAAATTTGCCACTTCTTTCTTTGGGAACATAGGTAAAAGAAAAGTTATTCTGGTTCAGCTCCTATTTCAAACCAAAAGCTTTCCTTGATCTTATTGGTTGGTGAGTCAATCAAGAAGACCTGAGAATTCTTACTTATGGTGATTGATGATCAGGGTAGGTAAATAAGATTTGAAAAGTAACTGATCAAACTGTTAAGATAGAAAATGTTGAAATTGTGTTTATTTGGGGAATTCTAAAGTTGCAGTGAGCACCAAATTGCATTCTTATGCAGCGAAAAGCATTAGGGATTTATGAATGGAAGAAAAAACATATTTGCTATAGACTGTGACTGGATAAAAACAAGACTCAAACACACAGGAATAATAGGTTCCCTGAGAAGTGTCTTTGGGTTAGATTTATTAGCTGTTCTATTACTGGAGAACAACTTGACTTCAGGAACCTATTTGCCTACTAAGTGCCAAAGGAAATAAGTGGAGCTATTTTTCTCTTAGGCTGTGTCTACACAAAAAAGAAATTGGCCAAACAACTAGCCAAGTCAGTCAATTCACTTAGGGAATGTCCATCAAGGCAGTTGCTTAGCACTGCAATACTTGCTTTTCAACTGGTTGCGTGGTGTCACTTAGACACAGTCACAATCAAATGTCTAAACATAATGAAGTTTTAATAATAAACAAATGATTTTGAACATCAGTTAAGTTTTAATACCCCTGCAAAAGGATGCTAATAATAATTGGCTCAGTCATCCAACAAACATAGCCTCAGTTAAAATGCCTACCAGATTTATTTTGTTTTACATTTTTGATATTTTGAACTTGGTCATGGTCCCAGAGTATTTAAGGGTGGGACATTTAAAGTATGTTTTGGTATTAATACCTTATCTTTTAAGGCTCTGAAGAAGGGATCTCTATATACATTATTATGTACAGCATGCTGGTAAACTCTTTAAACAGTACTGTTTTAGACCAGGATACAATGATGTTTGATTGGAAAGCATAGAGACTGCTTTATCAAATATTTCCAACATCTTCAGGGACATTGCTAATAAAAATTTTAGTCGTGTTCTGATCAATTTATTATAATTTAATTTGTGAAACTATTGCAAAAATCTTTGAAGTGCTTTGAAATCATAAAAGTGAATTATTAAGTCCATTTCTTCTTGTATTTGAATAGATTATAATAATCTACCAAAACCACATAGCAAGGTTTGAAAAATAAGAAGTAGCCCTGTTTTCAAGGGGGAAAATATTGGTATTGATAGGTAGGAGGAATCAGCTGTCAGTTTTGGAGTGGTCTCAGAAGTAGATGACATCTTTGTAGCAGCTCAAATTCCGAGGGAGTACCAGGTGAGCAGAGGAAGTTCCTAAGGACATTTGAGCAGCTGACAAGTCAGGTGCAACATACTTTTCATCTCTTGATTACCCCAGGTCCATTCTACACAGCCATGCCACTGAAGTCACTTCACAGTTTCTCTGACGGTGTAGAAATGGAAACTAGACCTTTTGAAGAACTGTCTTAAGTGCCAGGTTAAGAAAATGCCAGATTTTCAAGGAAAGTGGATTTCCCTAATGTATTCTGGCTTACAAAGTCTGTCTCTTTCATTTTAGGAATAAAATTGTCACACCTTTAAGACAGCAGGATATGCCAAACTCAACAATCAAAGCCCTGTTGTTGTTTTTTTTCTGTGACTGGTCTTTACTAGTCCCTTGAGAAAAAGGGTTAGATGGGGAATATAAATATATAAAAAGGGAACCAAAGGATTGGTTCATCTTATTGCAGCAGCATTTTATCTATCTACTGCCTGCCTCTAATATAAAAAAAAATACTTAAGATAGAAAGTGTTGGTTGGCGTAACAGAACCTAAGACGTATCTTTATTCAGAATAGAAAGCAGACAGGAAATAACCAAGGAAGTTTCTGCTAACATATATATCTCAAAACCAAGCAGAGATAATCCTTTACAGATCAAGGACAGTTGAGTCTCTTAAACACTCAACTTCTTTAGAGGAGCTGGCTATAACATTGATTAGTTATCTCAATGAGTTTGTGATACTGATATTTAGCTACTTAAAATAAGCCAGATCAAATATTCCTACCCACAAAAGTCATCAAAAAAAAATCAACTTTTTATTCTCCACATTGTAATTGCCCTAAGTTATCTTGTCATTCATTTATATACATATATATATATATATATATATATATATATATATATGCATATATGTATTTCTTTGTGGTGCATGTATGTGTGTGTGTGTTTGTGTGCGTGTGTCTGTACAGAGGTTATCTGAGTTGATCAACAGTAGTCTCTAAGTAACTACCTGCCTTTACCAGTAAGATGTCAAAATGCAAGAAATTAATAAAGACAGAAATCTGAGAATTATATGAACCCAAATATATCATCATTACTTGAAATAAAGAGCCTTTCAATATTGTTCATGCTCTGCCATGTAAAATCAATGTGTCTTTATTTAAAAAAAAATTGGAATGGAAAGAATCAAATGATGACCTTTTTTTTTGTTGTTGATGATGTTAATAACTGTGTCCCACTGCTCCACAGCTATTCAATAGTATTAGAAGAATACAGAGGAAGAAATGTTTTCTAAGAGGATCATGTTGAAAGTTTATAATGGAGTTTAATAGCATTTTGGAAGCTCAGTTCCACTTATTTTGTCTGGTATGTGTATATGCACAAGGTCAGGTTACTGAGAAAGAAAAAAAATACAGTGCTCTTTTCATTGCTGAGACAAAGAATGAATTACAACTCAAACAAGGGGAGGAATGGAGGGAGGGAATTAGTGCAACTGGTGGATTCAGGAGAGATAACTTCACAAATGCTGGGGTAAGAATATAGCAAATGTTTAATTTGCAGAGACAGCCCTTCTCTCCTTTGGAAAGAATCACTTCCAGAGAGTTCAGTCAACCCAGATCACACAAAGTGCTTCTTCCCCTATGAGGCCATGTGCTTTGTATAAGCCTATCTTAAAAGACTCATCACTCTGGATTTCCTGTGTTTGAGCTGGCTGTCTCACCACTGGAACTCCGACCTCAAAACATACACCAAATAAATATTTGTGTTCATCTCATTGTTTTTCACTGGGGGCACAGATCCATTAAATTGAGATATATTTTCAAAGAGAGGTAGGATGCTGTAGAGGTAGGATGGCTTTAAGTTAAAGCATATGTCACAAAGCTACTTTTTGAGTGGTAAGTTCCTTGAAGACAAAGACTGTGTCAGATAATGTTC
Source organism: Tamandua tetradactyla (assembly GCF_023851605.1). Taxonomy (NCBI): domain Eukaryota; kingdom Metazoa; phylum Chordata; class Mammalia; order Pilosa; family Myrmecophagidae; genus Tamandua; species Tamandua tetradactyla. The sequence goes on along the minus strand of NC_135333.1, from coordinate 92,076,163 downwards.
TTTCACAACTGTTGTCTCTCCTGAACACATATTGAAACACATTTGGTTACTAGAATCCAATTCCAATTTAATAGTTCATTGTTATGTTACAGTTGTTGTCATTGTTGGTCATCTGAATGTTCCCAGATGCTGATAATACTAAGATATTATAGTAATGTTGTAAAGGCAATGGGGGATAAAATGACTATTGTCTTTTTAGCATGAATCAAGGTAATAGCTTCAAATTATTCTAGTCATCATTCCATTGTTCACTTCCCACATTCACCAGAAAAAAAAAAAGTTCATCTCACTTAAGGATGTCATTAATGAAGTGGTAAACACTTTTAATTTCATTAAATCTGGACTCTTCAGACTTTGTAACTTTTGAAGAACGGGAGGTATTCTGCCTACCAAATTCAGAAGTTTGCTTCAAAGGAAGGAATTTATGCAACTGCTTTCAGTTGCGAACTGAACCAGCAGCTTTTTTTTCACAGAACACTATTTTTTAGTTGGAAGTCCAACCGATAAGCTATGGTTGTTCATATGTGGTTACATGGTAAACAGTTTTTCCAAAAATGAAAAACAAGTGAACCTGTCAGGACAAGGAAAATAAAAGACAGTTTTATTGCAAATGAACTTGTGTCTGCCATCAATAACTCAACAGTTTCCCATACTTGAAAATTTTTCTGGTGAAATTATTAAGAAATGTGATTTATTTTTACATTATGTAATCAAAAATGTCAACTATTGGAAGATCTTCTTGACTCAATGGACCAATCTTTTCCAGATAACCTATAAATGTGGGTAAGAATGTGTAAAAATAGTTTAAGATCGACCAACAAATTTTAATACAATAAAGTAAGAAAAATTCATTTGTATGATTTTAGATTTCACATTACAACAAATCTTTAAGAAACTATCACATGTTGAGTTTGGTGTAGTATCAAAGAACAGCCACAATTATCTGAAAAGCCTATAAAAATACTTCTCACTTTTCCATATTGAATGCAGAAGTAAATATAAGAATCCAACTGTCTTCTATTAAGCCAGTAATTGAAGAGATTTGTTCATGCTATAAAACAATGCCAATTTTCTCACTAGTTTTTTTTGTTTTGGAAATGATATCATTTTTTTTTTAAAGTATGTTACTTATGTTAACATGTAATGGGTTTCTTATTTTAATTTAAATGAATTTAGTGAATATTTAAAACATTCTCAGTCTCGGCTAATATGTTAAGTAATGATAAACATAGCCCACATGAACCACGCTCTTTGGAGTTGTCAGTAATTTTTAAGAGTAAAAGGTGTTTTGAAACCAAAAAGCTTGAACTGTTCAGAAAACAGCTCAAGAGTCCCTCCTTGATGCATTATCCTAACAAAATGGGTTTAGAAATTACCTCCCTCTATTTTTGTCATTTTATAAAGTTTGCAAATAAACTTTTAGATTTTATCCTTGATTTTTTTATTAGAAAGGCTAGTTATTGATTTTCAGAAAAGTCTCTCTACTGTAATTACCAATGTTTGTTCAAACATTCTCATTTCTTCCTTTTCCTTCCTTTGTTCATTTCAAAGCTTTTTAACTGAGCATCAAGTCCCAACTGAGCAACATGGGAAGTTAGAAATCACAGGATTGCGAGAGCTGTATAACAGGTAGCAGAAAATACACACAAAGATGAGTAAGAGATGATAATTTTTCTGGGCGGGATTTAAAAAGAAATTCATTTTACTATTGTATTCAAGTTTTCCCAAATTTTTGCCCCACACTTGAAAACTTCAGTCTGAAGAGATGGGAAACCTCAGAGGGAATGAATTCATAAAGGAACACAAGATTCCAAGACAAGTTGTCATGACTCCCCTCTCCTGCATCTGTACTTTTCTACTTCCCCCAGTTCTTCCTCCTCTGTAGGTGGCAATGAAGTGTCTGTTGTTGCTGTAAAGAAGAAATTTATGGATTCTGTCTGTATATGCAAATTTTTTTACTTACTTTAAGTCAGAATATAGTATTAGTGGTTTTAACTAAAATAACCACAGACTTAGCTGTTGGCAATACGCATGCATACCTGGAGAATGCTGCCTGAAAGCCAAAATACTGCAAAAATCATAGTACATTTCAGTCACACTCTGTTTCATATGGCATCAATAACGTAAATACCATTAGAAAACTTTTCAGAGATCACAGTTTCTCTAAGAACTCCAAGTCTAATGGTCAAGCAGTATGAAGGTCTAGCAACATTTATGGGTACTCACCTATGACATTGTAATTACCACCTAATTATGGAATAATTACACAGGACTTTTGTTTTTGTACCTGGAAAATGAATATGTTAGCTGCTGTATATATTGGTAAGAGGTGGATATGTGTGTGTAGGGTAGAAAATTGCTCCCTTTGCACATTTTTTCACCAATGACAGCTCATTGCTGAGGAGTCATCATCTTTCGCTATTCCAGCAGGATCCTGCACACAATCTGCTTGAGGCTTCTTTCCCATCTTCTACTTTTCCTGAATGTTCCATCCCATCCAACCCAGAAAGAAGCTCTCTGCCCTCTGGAGAAGGCCAGCTTCAGCCCCTCTTTCCCACATCACCACGAAGGTATGCCCTTATTCACCATTACCTAAAAGCTGTAGTTAGTATCCTGAAACACACGCAGGGAAGGGCAAGAGTCACAAACCACTGATTCCCAGGATTCACCCAGTAGGAGTCAATCATCAACAACTAGGAGTTGATTGGATTCTTCTCAGATTCTCGGCTGAATTATTACTGGCAGTAGCTTACATTTCCTCTTTCTGAAGATGACATGTTTATGGCCTTATGGGAAAAACAAATTGGAATGGAAGTTTGGCTGTACCATTGGGACGATGGGTAAGATGCTTCTCTTTCAGAGAATATGCTATAGTTCTGGAAAGGGCTTCTGGACAAAGATAAGGTCAATTTCTAGCCACATGAGCTTGGGAAATGTATTTAACTTCTCTGCATTTCAATTTCTTCATCTGTAAAATGGGGATGAATATATCTACCCCAGAGAGCTGCTAGGCAGATCAATTGTGTGAATGGGTAGGAATCTCTTTTGATCAGGTTAACTCTCTCCTCTTTGTTTGTGAGTGTTAGTTCTCTGTGTTAGCTCCACCAAGACACTTCAACAGCACATTCTAGGGTGTGCAAGGGTAGTTCCCAGGTAGAATTCTCGCCTGCCATGCAGGAGACCCAGATTCAATTCCCGGTCCATGCACTTTCCCCAAAGCCAAACAAACAAGCAAAACAAATAAACAAATTCAACATATGGTGCTGCAATAATGGGATACTCACATGGAAAAATACTGAAATATAACCTCCACCATACAGTATACCAAAAAAAAAGCACATTCTTTTACCTGACATCTCCTCTCTACCACCCCTGAGATGTTGCCCTAGCATTGAAAGAATTCACTATGATTTCTATAATTTTTAATATTATTTCATGGCATAGGTTTTTCTGCTTTTCAAACATAAGTAATCCTCCTACCCCAGTTCAATTTTATGCAACAGATAGTTATTGAAAACAAGCCAAGTATAAAATACAGAGCTAGAGCCAGAAAAACAAAATGCTTGCCCTTTAGAAACATGCAGGAGGGAAGAGATGCTCAACATGCATGCAAACCACAGAGAGAGAGATGATGCCCCAAGAGACGTATGCACAGCATTCAAGGAATACATGGCAAAAGAGATGCCCTAGAGTATATCTTCATATAACTGTCTAACTTCATATATCTTTGAAGAATTTCCATCTTCTGTGAAGATACACACATAGAGTGAGGACTCTTGGTAATTCCATAAAAACATTTAGTTGAAAGTGGCGCTCTGCAGGTGGGTAAATGTAGTAGATTCTCCACATACCGTTAGCACTTGGCAAATGTGTGGCAAGCCAGAGTTCAGATCTTAATACACTTTAACACAATGCTGTGGATCTTTATCCTCTCCTGGAGTCAAAATAGTTCATCTTCGTTGAATTGGGGAAAAAAAGGTAGAAAGAAAGGAAAAAATTGGTGAAACTGTATTGCTCCCAAAACAGCACGGCACAAAGTCTGTTGCAATTCTGTGCAATTTTCTGTAATCATGTGTACTTAAGTGAAATTTACTTTATCATTATGAGCTGCACTATGGAAATGATTCTTTTAGCCTACAGCTATTAGAACTAACTTCGTGCCAGGACCAAGCTGTCAGCACCAGGAGAAACAATTTTATTGGGTTTCTTTTTACACTGACACACGGCTCCTATTAAAACTTATGCCTCCTATTTTGTTTCCCCCCGCCCCAAAACTCATGCAGTTTGCCTTTTTGGATGGAAATGAAAACAATTTCAAGAATGAAAAGTTTCAGTTTTTTGCTAAAAATATCCCCAATCATCAGCAGGGGAGGCAATTCCTCAGCCACTTCCAACAAAGATGACCTCTTTGCCAGGCTTGGCCTACCGCAGGAGATGTCTACTCATGAGCTCCTTTCACATGGGCTTGAAAATAAACAGCGAGTTCTTCTGACAGGCCTCCCTCCTAGGATGAAGGCAGGGAATGTTCTGTACAAGAAAACCTTCTCCCACCAAACCAGGGCCAATCCATAGCTTTTAACTACAGGTGCCCGAGAGGCACAATTTCAGGGTCCTTCAACTCTGAGGACCTAGCCCATAGAGGATAGTCATATTACAGAGTTGGGACAGTGCATCATGTTATCTTTTTTTTTTTTTTAATAAAATCAAAGGCTTTTTTCACATAAGTCTCTACCTTGAGTATACCTCTCTCCCAAGGTTATAGGAATACATTACCATAAAGGCATCAAGTAAGCAAAAACTTGGAAAGTGAATGCCAAGTCCAGGAAAAGTTTAAAATTCACTTCTATCTTTAAGGCTGACAAGTGAAATATACACAGCTGAACCGGCACTCTAAAAAATTGAAACCACATGGTGCCCTTACCCTGCACACCATAGGTATATATGAGCAGGAGTTATGCCAAATTTGCTTTTACAAATAGAGAAATTGAGGCAAAATGCCATAAGGAACTAATAGAAATGTTAGAATTATGGCCCAGTAATCTCTTCTTAATCATTTCAAGCTGGTAGGTGCTAAATTGACTTCCTATAGTAGAGGTACAGAGGATACAGAATTTCAAGACATGTACTCAGAAGTGCAAAAATTTAACTTAATTTTTCTATATAGAAATGAGATATCTATTTTGAATCCCCATTCTGCATAATGTTTAAAAAAATCCATTTTGTTCAATTTCATGTAAATCCAGAAATGTAAGACTTGTAGGCAAATTAAAAATTTCCCCCATGACTCCTCTCCAGGGTAACACCCAATTTCTACATGAGATGTCAGGTTACATCAATGGAGTACAGGTGGGGCAAGGGAGACACATTTATTATCTGCCAATGTGTACAATATTGAATCTACTTCATCGTTATTGCTCCTACTCCACGTTTCCATCCACTGAGATGTCTAAATTCCCACTTGTTGAGAGTACCTCCTTACCCTGTGAGAACTTCCAGGTCTTCCAACTCTCAGTATCACATCTGACCATTTAACACACTAAAAATCTGGCTGCAACCCCATCTCTGGAAGGTTTTAACTAGACTCTGGAAGGATGCTGAATATCTTTCTGCCTTAGACATACCAGGAAAGCTATTTCAATTCCTCTCTCCCATGCCACATGATATAGGAAACTTGGGAGCTTGCCCACACACCACCCCTGGATGCTACTTTTGTAAGGGGTAAGATCATAGCAGAATCAAGATCTGTCTCAGAGAACTCCAAACTCGGAGCTTATTTTCCTTCTTCCTGTCCAGTTCTTTCCATTACCCAAACTCAAAGGATCTTGAACTAAACTTGAAGGGTTGGAAGAAGAGATCGGGAGAACTCATTGTGCTCAGCAAATATTTTTCTCAGATATTTATATTAACACTTCACAGTATTATCCTTCCACAGTAAAACAAGTTTGGGGTAACTGATTAAAAACCAAATACTTTTATTATTTTCCCTCTCTCTTCAAAGAACCAATGTCAAAACTCTACAGAAAAGTAAGGAGATAAGATCAGAACACTGGATTGAAAACGAATTTGAAAATATGGAGGTCATGATTTTGTTTTGGAAGACATTCTTTATACCATCCTCATTTATACTTTTCTTTCTTTTATCTTACTTCTTTCCTTACTTATTTTCTTTATTGAGCAAATAGTATTACAAACAGTCATTATATTTATACAGTGATGGGTCTAGATGCCTTTCCATAACCTCACAATCCCTGACTTATATGGACATCCTCATGATTGCTCATCACAAGTTCCTCTCTCTCCTCACTATTTTGGTTATCCTCCATATTGTGTTTGACCTCATTTTCCTTTGCTCAAGTCTTGTAGATAGACCAGTTAAGCTTTTCACTTCGCGGACTTTGCACTTCATGAATGATGATAGTATTTGTTGTCACTGAGGGGTAAATGGATGACTGCTGGTCTTGGTTAGCCACCCTGTACGTGAAGGGATCAGTATCTTGGATACACTTGCAATCCTTTGAAGGGGTATCCCTGCATCTCAGGACTTAGTCAAATCCTCACTACTCGTCAAGGTTTCACTCACCTCACATGCTCTCCATGACGCCTTCATCAACTATCCTAGCCAATAGTGATCTTCCCTTTTTATGATCTCTCAACAATCCTTTGAGGATCCTCTGTGCCACCCTATTTAACCCTTTGTTTCATACTTTATGTTATTAACTCCTTGTTTCAAACGTATTAGTGTTCTTTTTAAACTATACTGTGAGAAACCTGAGGGTAAAGATCATGTCTTCTAGAACTACTATCTCTTCCAAACAACTCAAAATCAGGGCCAGAAATAACTGTAGGTGTTCAAAAATTATGTATACAGAAATTCAGTGAATTCAAAGAAACCTAATAATGTATAATGGAAAGAACTTTGGTAGCTTCGTATTTAGACTCATCACTTACTGACTGGAGAGCTTTGGGAAAACAAATAAATTGTGGCTATTGTATGGAAATAAAGGGCCAAATGTACTATTTGTATCTAGTATGCTTTCAAAAGCTGACGAAGTGATGCTTTTTCCCAGAGGGCTGTGGCATTCTGGGGCTGGCTGCCAGTGATCCTTGGTCCTTGGCTTTTCTGACACATGGTAGTACATGTAGCAGCTCCTCCTGGCTCCTCCTTTCTCTTCCAGGTTCTCTTGAATTCCAGCTTCTGGCTGCTCCCTATGTCTTTCTCTGTCTCTCTCTCTGTGACTGTCCCTATAAGACTTTCAGTATTAGGATTAAGAGCCATCCTGATTCAGTTGGGCCCACCTTAACTGAAGTAACCTCATCAAAAAGTCCTATTTATAAGGGTACATACCTACAAGAATGGATTCCCTTTAAGAACATGCTTTTCTGGGGTATGTAACTCCAAGCCACCACATAGTCTAATATATATGTATTTAGAGTCTTCATAGAAATAGTCAGAAAAGGATTTGGGAAAAAAGCTGAGCATTTTCCAATTTTTATATAAAGTACAATCCCATAGATCCAACAGATACCAAGGACAAGAAACACAAAGAAAACTACACTTAAGCACATTATAATCCAACTGCTGAGAACCAATGATAAAGAGAAATTCTTAACAGCCAGAGAGGAAAGATACATTATGTACTGTAGGACAAATATTAAGATGAATAATAATAGAAGAAGTAGAGATAGAAATTTCAAACTAAGACTTTATACAAGATATCCTTTTAAGTAAGCCTAACAAAGCAAAATTTGAAGGAGTCACTTGCTGACTAGTGCTTTTCTCTTTCACAAATGTTCCATTGTATACTGTCCATATGTGTTTTGGGAATGGTAAACAGTGGACATAGGACCAGTGCTTAAGTACTGGGCAGTTTTTCAGTCTATCTCTAGACCAACCACTGACTCACTGTATGATTTTGATAATTCACTCAGCCTCTCTTCCATTTTTGAAGTAGGTAAAATGATCTTTATGGTAGATTGGATTATGTACCCTCTCAAAAACATATTCTTAATCTTTATATGCATTCTTATGGGTATGAATTTATTTATGCATAGGATCCTTTGAAGATTTTATTTTTATTTAAGCCATGGCCCAACTGAATCAGGGTTGGCCTTGATTCGTATTAGTTGAGGTCTTAGGAAGAAAAGAAATCTGAAGCCAGGAGACAAAGAGTCACAGGGAGGAGCCAGAAGTTGGAATTCAGCAGAAAACTGGAAGAGCAAATACAGGAGGAGGCCAAGGACATCACCATGTGACAGGAGGCAGAGATGCAAACCATGGAACCACAAGGATTGCAGCAACAGCACCAGAATGCTGCAGATTTGGGGAATAAAGCATGGTCTTGCCGATAGCTTGATTCTGGACTTAGTGTCTTCTAAACAATGAGTCAATCAGTTTCAGCTGTTAAGTCAACTCATTTTATGGTATTTGTCATAGCAGCCTGGCAAGCTAAGACAATATTAATCTTTATCTTCATCACTGAGAAAGGATAAGAAAGAAGAAGGTGAGCTACCTAAAGAATTGTTAACTTCTCAGCTCAGGAACATTAAATTGACATTACTTTTCAAAACCAATGAATTTTCACCTGATTTTTCTTGCTTTTCTTGCAGCTTGCAGGGCTAATATTATATCTTTTTTCCAACATAATTTTTCCAAGCTGATTTTGTTAGAAAATTATACATTGGAAAGTTTGACATTAAGTTTGATGGCAAATTCTGTGATTGAAGAGGAAGCAAATGTCACATCGCTATGTTTTATAAATAAATGTTCCTTTGAAAAAATGTATAAACTTCAAACAGATATTTTTTAAATGACTTGTAACCAAGTAACCCTTGAGACAGGGAAACATTGATAATTTATCTCCATTTATCTAAGTCTCCAACCCAAGAAATTACCCCTTCTTGTCCAGTATCAAGAGTGACTACACAGCACCAAAGAGATATATAGGAAACACTAATTTCTACTCACCAGCCATTCACCCTTCCTTTGTTGCTAATGGGACCCTTGATTCTGTTTGGGGCAACAATGTGGACAAACTGTCAGTGGGTTAGGATTGTTTTAGGCATCACTTCTCAGAAAGAAAGCTATTGGCAGTGCAGGAATGAGAGGTAATTCTTAGTTGTACAGGACTGTCCTACTCATGGCAAGAATTGTGGTATTGCTTGCCATGCACACTAAAAGTCTATAGAGTGTCCCCTGGTCATTGTGATAGCCAAAAAGTTTACCTCATTATTTCTAAATACTCCCCTAAAATTGATATTATTCTTTTTTTAAACAATAGTTGAATTCCTCAAGGAAGTCATATGAGTCTGAAATTTTCTTTGCTTATACGTTTTTAATTACATGTCAAATGTCTTTTATAGATAAAGGATAATTCAGATTATCTATTTCTTCTTGAGTGAATTTTGGAAATTTATGAATTTCAAGGAATTGGTGCATTTCATATAAGTCAGTGGTTCTTTACTAGGGACAGCTTTGCCCCCCCCAGGGGATGTTTGGTGGTGTTTGGAGACATCTTTGGTTCTTACAAATGTGACGGCAAGAAGGAAGATATGAGCTGCTAGTAGATGGAGGCCAAGAATGTTGTGAAACATCCAACCCAAAACGTTGTTGGATTTTCCCAGAGTTGAGAAACTCTGACCTAAGTTGTCAGATTTTTGCCTTATTATCCATTTTTTTTAAAGTACGCTTTTCTGAAATGTGAAAAGTTTGAGGGATATTTTCTAAATAGGAGCGACAATTATCATCAAAGAGCTTATCAAACATACAAAAAACTAGCCAAATATATTATTTCTTAAGATCGCAAGCACAGTGAGACAGGTACCGCACGTGTTTCTTTGTAGTTTGGATCTGAGTGTGGTTGATTCATCTGCTTCACTATCATCTTACCTTTGCCATACCACACCTTTTTCCTTTAACTCTATTCTAAGTTTTGTGCTTAATCACTATGCGCTTAGTCATCTTTTAGAAAGGCTAAAACATTCTTCATCTCACTCATTTTGGGGTAATTAAAGCCTAATCATGATTATTTTGTAATGTTTTTCTAATACTAAGACTGCTCAGATTATTAAGAAATGATTCTACCTTCCTGGCTCATTTTATGGCACTGCAGTTGTTCATTCAGCCATTTATTCAGAATATGTGCATTGAGTAACAGCTCTGGGCAGGGTACAGTACCTAAAAAGATGGCCAAGTTCTGAGACTTTGGTGTGCATTAGATTCATGTGGGGAGCTTGTGCAGCATGCATGTGTGAGAGTCCCATCCCAGACCTGGGGAATTAGGATCAGCGATTGCAGAACCATTGGAAGAGAGGAAAGAAGGTGAACTCTAGACTCAGAAAGACCTAACTTAGGCCTAACTATGCATATTACCTAACTTCAGTTTTCTTACCTATAGAGGCTTCCTAGTCTGTTAAATTGTGAAGTTGCCTTTTATTCTCTCTCAGCACCTTCTAAATACATAGAATAATCTGGATTATCTGTAACTATCCATAGTGACTTGTAGAGGAGAATCATATACTCCCATACTTCCTAACATGAGACAAAACATCCTGGCCTTTCCCCTTTGGCACAGTTCAGTTTTACTTATAGAATGTCTGCTCTAAGTAGAGTGCTTGTCAAATGTATCTGGTAAAGAAGGGCTGGTTTTTTGTTGGTGTATTTTTACATTTGCAGTCCACTGTGGATGGATAATTTTGCAAAATACAGAAAAACAAATTGCTAGAAAGAGGATGATGCATTTGAAAGTCACTGCAATGTCAGATTACTGTACAGGTTTCTAAATATTTTCATTTCTGTACTATTCCATGGACTGGGAACAGTTGGAAACTCTTACTAGGACTCCACTTTGAGTACTACTGATTTAGAGCAGTGTGTCTAATTTCTTTTTTTTTTCTCATGCCCTGTTCAAGATTCCATGTACACTTTCTTTTTTTTCTTGATCGTGTCTTCTTTATTTTTATTTTTTTATTCAACATGCAAACACAAGCATTCTTACCATATGATCATTCCATTCTTGTTGTATAATCAATAACTCACAATATCATCACATAGTTGTATATTCATCATCATGTTCATTTCTTAGAACATTTGCATCAATTCAGAAATAGAAATAGAAAACAGAAAAAAAATAAAATATTATCCTTTTAATGTCTTTCATTCCTGATACATATAATTTTTTATCTTCTCTCATTTTTCCTTGGTCAGTCTGGCTAAAAATTTACCAATTTTTTTTTCCCCAAATAAGTTTTTGTTTCATTGACTTTTTCTATTATTTTTTCTGTTTTCAATTTCATTATATCTATTCTTATCTTTATTATTTCCTTTTTTTCTCCTTACTTTGGTTTAATTTGATTTTATTTTATAGCTCCATAAAGATGAGACTTAGCATTTGAGTTGAGGCCTTTTCTCTTTTCTAATACAAATATTTAATGCACGCATTTCCCTGCTAGCACTGCTTTAGCTGCATCCCATAAATTTTGTTGACGTTTCCTGTACATCTTTACATTGCGAATTTCTGATTTACTTCCACTGAGGTCAAAGAACATAATAAGTATGTGTTCATCATCTTAAATGTATTAAGATTTGATTTATGGTCTAAAATATGGTCTATGTATATTTTTAAGCAATCTTTATTCTGTGGCTTTTGGTTGATTGTTGATAGTGTTCTTTAAGTTTTCTGTAACATTACTGATTTTCTTTCTGCTTATTCTATCAATTACTGAGAGAAGTGTGTTAAAATCTTCAACCATAATTGTGGGTTTATCTTTTTTCTTCTTTCAGTTCTATCAAATTTTGCTTTATGTATTTTGAAATTATTAGCGACATGCACATTTAATGTTTGTATGTGTCCTTGATGAATTTATTCCTTTATCATTATGAAATGTCCCTGTTCTTCTGTGATAATATTCCTTGCTCTGCAATCTACTTTGATATTTATTAATATAGCCATTCAAGCATTCTTTGGATTAGCATTTGCATGGTGTATATATATATATATTTATCTTTTGGGTTTAACCTTTCTGAGTCTTTCTATTTAAAGTATGTTTCTTGTAAACAGTATATAGTCTTTATTTTTTGTCCAATTTGACAATCTCTGCTCTTAATTGGAGTGTTTAAACCATTTTTATTTTATGTTTTTATCAATATAATTTGTTTTCTCTTTGTCCTATCTGTTCTGTTTTCCCCTTTCTCTAATATCGATTCATTCAGATTCGAGCTTTTTAAAAATTCCATTTTATTTTCATTATTGGTCTACTACCTATATTTTTTGTTTGTTTATTTTTTTGGAGATTGCAATCAGGTTTAAAATATATATTCTTAAGTTATCACAGTGTTACTTTCAAATAACATTATACTCCTTTGCACAGAGTTAAAGAATCTTTTAAAACTGCACTTTCATTTCCCCTTCCTCACCATTGTGCTGTTGTTGTCATACCTTTTACCTTTACATATACTATAAATTTTACAACAAATTGTTATTATGTTTGCTGTAAACAAGAAACATCTAAAGAAATTAAAAATAGGGAAAATATTTTTTGTTTACCAACATATTTATGATTTCTGGAACTCTTCATTCTGATGTTTAGAAAGTTGAAATTTCAGTCTTCTAGTTTTTGTTTTGTTTTACCATGTGCAGGCTCCAGGAATCAAACCTGGGTCTCCAGCATGGCAGGCAAGAATTCTGCCACTGAGCCACTGTTGCACCACCCCAGTTTTCTACTTTTAATGGAACTTCTTTGAGATATTTTTAGAGATATTTCAGAGACAACAGACCTTTCACTCAGTTTTCTCCTATGGTAATATTTTGCATAACTGTGTACAATATCACAACCAGAATATTAATATTGATAGTATCTACCAAACTTATATAAACTGCACCAACTTTACATGCACATTAATGTATATCTGTGTATTTGATTCAATGCAATTGTACCACAGGTGTAGCTTCATTTTACTCCCATCAGAACTGAAATACAAAAGAGTTGTGCCACAAGGATGCCCCTGCTACCCTTTTGTAGTTGTACCCTCCTCCCTCACACTTCTCCATCCCTACCTGAAAACCACTAACCTGTTCCCTAGCTCTATAATTTCATCATTTAAAAAATATTGTGCATACGAAAGAATTATAAAGTATATATCCTTTTGCGATTGAATTTTTTTTCACTCAGCGCAATTCCTTGGAAATTCATCCAAGCAGTGGTATGTACCAGTAGTTTGTTCCTTTTCGTTGCTGAGAACTATCCCATAATGTGGATGTACCACAATTTGTTGGACCATTCGTTCATTGGAAGACATTTCAAATGTTTGCAGTTTCTAGCTATTACCAATAAAGTTTCTATGGATATTCACGTACAGGTTAGTGTGTAAATATATGTTTTCATTTCTCCGGGATAATTGGGCAACAGTGCAATATCTGAGTTCTATGGTAGTGCACATTTAGCTTCAAAACAAACTATTTTCCCAAGTGTTTGTACCATTGTACTAACAATGTGCAAGTGATCCAGTTTCTCTACATCCTTGCTAACATTTGGCATTATCATTTTGTTTATTCATTATATTTTTTATTTTAGCCATTCTGATTGTCATATAGTGAGATATCTATGTAGTTTTGACTTGCCTTTCTCTAATAGCTAGTGAAGTTGAACACATTCTCATTCTTATTTACCATCTGAATTACCTCTTCAGTGAAATATCTTTTCACGGCTTTACCCCACTTTCTGATTGGATTATTCATTGTTTTTTGTTGTGGTTGTTGTTTGTTTCTTACTCTTGGATTTTGAGAATTCTTTATATATTTTAGATTCACATCCTTTGTCAGATATATGGCTTGAAAATATTTTTTCTCAGGTTGCAGTTATTGTTTTTCGTTCTAAGAGGCTCTTTCACAGAGCAAATGTTTTAAATTTTGCCAAGGTCCAATTTAGGAATTTTTCTTTTTATGAATAATGTCTTTGGTTTCAAGTCTAACAACTCTTCACCTAGCCCCAAGCTATTTGGGATTATTTTTATATATTCCAATTTTCTTCTCATCATGGTCATGTTTTCCTCTTCTTTTTCAACATATGGAGCAAATTATACTGGTTGGTTTAATATTCTTGTCTGCTAATTCTATTATATATATCATTTCTATGTCTGTTTCTATTGATTGATTTTTCTCCTGGATAGTGGTCATATATTTCTACTTCAGCTCATGCCTAAGAATTTTTGATAGATGCCAGGCATGATTTTGACACTGTTGGTTGCTGGATATTGTTTTGTCCTTTAAAATGTGTTGTGAGTATTTTTTCTGGTGCACAGTTAACTTTCTTGGATTTAGTTGGATCTTTTCCAGGCTTGCTTTTAAGCTTTGTTAGGATTGATCCAAAGCACCTTTTGTCTAAGGTTCATTTTATCCCACTTCTAAGGCAGTATCCTTTTAGGAATTCAACCTGCTGTCTCCTATCTCTTGAGATCTTTCCACACTGGCTGATGAAAAACTATTTCCAGCTCTGTGTGAGCTGAGGAAATTGTTCTGCCAACTTTTATCTGGGGGTTCTCTTACTGGCCTCAGGCACTTTCTTTTCATGCAAGTTCACATTAGCACTCAACAAAAGACTTGAGATATTCCCCCTGAACATATCAGGAGATATCTTGCTCTCTCTGTGTGAGGCCCTCCGCTCTAATACTCCAATACTCTGCCCACCAAATTTTGGCTATGTCCCCAAAAGGCCAGGAACTCTGTCTAGGTTCCCCCTTTCTACCCACTTCTTCCCCAGTAAGTTTGTGCCGTCATAGAACTTAACTTGTCTGTTTCTCTTTTCTCGGAGATCACAGTTACCTCTTGTGCAGCACCTGAAAATTTTTCTTTTATATTCATTGACCGGTTTTCTATTTTGTTTAAGGTAGAACAGTAAATTCAGTCATTGTCGTTCTATCTCATCTGGAAGTGGAAGTACTTCCTGCATTTTTTTAGCATTATACATTACTTATGGAATCTCAGAATGAACATATTTGGGGCCTGAGAAATGACTATTTCCAACCCCTTTATATTATAAATAAGAAAAACTGAAGCCCATCCATTCATTCATTTTTTAGTCAGTAAGCAATACCTTTCAAGGACTTAGTGTATACATATTATGTGCTGAAATTTAATAGCATGGTTGATCTCACTAGGGAGGGACTTAGCAGATTAACAAACAATTCTAGTACTTTACATTTAGGTCCTAAAAGATACAGACCCAATGTACTTCTCTGCCAACTCTTGGGATTTAGGAGGTTGATAAATAACACTTTTTTCCCTTCTGAGTTCAGAGAAACTTAAGAAAAAGAAGGAGGGAAGATTAAAAAATAACAGCTTTTTTTTAAAATATAAAATCTTGTTAGAGAATGAACATCAACTTTAGGCCCAATGGGTTAGTGACACTTCATCCCTGAATCTACAGATGTACCCAGTAGTCACAGACAGTACAGGAGGACGACACAGGGACAGAGCCTGTGTCATTAGGCTGACCTCATTTTGGAAAGAGCAGCCTCAGATATACCCTTACTTCAGGGCACATGATCCCAAACAAAATGCAGAAGGGATTGAGCCATGCAGGTCCAGTTCCTTCTCTTAAACTCAGAAAATCTGGGGAAGGGTGAGCAAGGGGGCAGAGAGAGGTCAAGAGAGTTACTCCAATGGGAGTTCCTTCTACAGAGAAACCATGAGGAAGGTGGGGTAAATGTTCTCCCAACACCAATCATCTTACTGACTCACAAGTCCCTTCCCCTGTGAGTTTATGCATATTTATTAGAGGTCTCTCAGGTCCCATGTCTCCTGGCCATACCTTCTAAACCCCATGATTGCTACTATCATGCAATCCTCATGTACGGGAGGACATGAAGGACTGAGAACAGCATAATTACATAACTGACTAAGAAAATTGGGGGGTGAGGGCAAGCAAGGAATATAACCATCTTAGTGTAGAAAATGTGGCCTGTTTTTTATTTCACAACTATCTTCTCAAAACCTATGCACCTGGTATATATTACATGCTCAATAAATGCTTATTGGATAAATGTTGGAATAATTAGCACAAGTTATTATCTAAATCTAGATAGATAGGTGCCAGAAATTTCAAAAAGTAAAATAATTCAAGGAATAGGCATTTGAAAATATTGATTTATATTGTACAGTCAACGAAGAGGAAAAGCATGAATTCTTGACTCTGGGCTTGATATCGGCTCTACTGCTTGGAGAAATTGCCTTAACCCTTCTGAATGCAAGTTTTCTTATGAGAAACCCATGTTTTTCATCTATAGATTGGAAACAATAGCATTTTCTGCCTTGAAGTAGTTCTGCAAAGGTAAAAGAGATCATTTAAAGTGTTTAACCCATGGTGCCTGACACATAATTAATTGCTCAATAAATATTAGCTAATAGTAATAAAATAGTGGCATTAACCAGTTAAGCAAGACAAGCTACAGAGTAGGATAATAGTAAGTCCATTAAAAGAACAACATGTTCCAATAAAAGAACAACATGTTAGTGGAAGTGTTATATGGATACAAGATATTCCATTAGGTCACTGCTCTTCATTTACTGTTGACCCTAGTAAAGATTTAGAAAGATAGGGATATTTGAGGTGACTTAAGTGATTTACAGGCTGAGAAGCTCTTTTGAGCCCATCTGCAAAGTTGCTGACAGTCTTTTTATTGTCAAGGGTTATGCCCCTTAACCAGGCTGTCACCATTTCTTTTCTCAAGCTGGGTGTGTGTATGGCCCCCCACCTGCTGAGAGGCAGGTGGTCATATCTGCTGCTGCTCAGGCTCAGGCTGCTGTCATTTTTTAAGTTATCTTCTCAGCTTTTTTATGGCATTGATCTAAGATCATAAAGTTATTAAACTCTATCACTTGCAAATGCTGAAAGTGCAATGCTTTGAGCACAGAAAACCAATTTACAAAACTTTCCTGATGTGTGTGTGTGTATGCGTGTGTGTGTGTGTGTGTGTGTGTGTGTGTGTGTGTGTGTGTGTGTGTGGAGAGAGACAGACAGAGACAGAGAGAGCACAAAATATTTACTTTACTATAGGTGAGTGAAAGGGAAGAACATTATTTTAGCACAGTGAATTGCTTTGGTCACACAACTCTGTGACCAAATGTTACAACTAAGAAGTCATTGAAAATGGCAACATATTCTGATGATTAGTCCTAAAAGGATACTTTCTCCGGTTACAGGCCACCCTAATCTGAACTCCCTTATTTGCAATTAACCAATCTTGGTCTATGACTACCCTCGTTGTCTTTTTTGTTGAGAAACTAGACCCAGAAACTTATCAAGAGCTATTCTTTCTTTGTTTCTCTACTTGGCATGTATATACTAAGCATACACTTCTCTCTGAATATAGCTGTAATTCTCCCTCCCTTTCCCTCTCTCTCTCCCTCCTGCAGACGAGCTCACTCTTTTACCCTTAGTAAAACAGTTCTTGGATGTAACTTAGTGGACTACAGGGGCCCATATTCATACAACATCCTTCTTCAAGGATCCCAAGCAGTAATTCAAACTTGTCAGGGTCCAAATAGGTTCTACTGTCTTTCAGGAATAATTAAAATTGTTATAATGTTCATCTTGATTCTAAATTCATATAGAACAATTTGAAATTGTTCCTCCATCAACATATTGATCATATTGTTTATTGAGCATATGGTTTTAGAAAGGATTACAGAATATTATGGTAGAAGCTTGTTCCTGCTCAATGAATTTTTATTGCCCCCAAATACTTCTGTCTACTCAGAGCATATTCTAATCCTGCATCCTTTATTGGTGTTCTCTTGAGTATCTTAAACATTAGAGTTAACTCAGCCTAGAAAATTATTTCACTAATTGAAGCATTTAGTCCAAAAACATTGACCTCCTATCTCACTACTTTGGGGCTAAACTTGTGTTATTTCAGTAGCAGACTTTTCCAGAGCTCATTTGCATGTCTGAAATTCTTACTATAAGAAGTACTATCAAAACGTTGGTTGAGTTTAATTATAATGTGGGTGTGAAAAAAAATGAGTGTGTTTAGTGTTAATTAACAAGTCAGTTCTAACAATGTAAACAGAATAGACCAAAGATTAACTAATTATATGCTAGCTACTAGTATGACAAGTAATTATGATTTCAACTTTATGTAATGAACTATTAGATCCACAAAATACATTTAAAATTAAGTTATAATTGTACATAATACTCTACTGTTGCCTTACAAGGTATTCATTCCAATTAATGAGTTCTAAATAGATTTTACACATATATCAAGATGAATTCATTCATAGGTTGGATACAATTTTTGAGTTTCTCCTTAAAGTTTAATAGTACCCATAGATAGTGATTTCATCCTAAAGAATATGAAATGATGTATCACCTATGATATTTTTATTAAATACTATTTTTCTTATATTTCCTTCACTAATTTGGCTACAGACCTATTCTCCACTTGCATCTTAAAACATCCCTAGAAACTTCTTACTGTTGCTTTTAACTCTGCTCACATATGTGAATTATTATAGCATTATCTACCTAACATACTGCTTATTTTTATAAAATGTTTAATTTTATTAGAGTATTACCTATACATAATTTAAGAAGTCATGTGGCTCTCTAAGCCTTATGAAAACAAGCAAGAAATAATCTCCTGTCTTATCCCTCACAGTTCCCCCAAAATAACTTGAACTCATTTAGCTCTATCCTTGGTGTTATAGGTTGAATTTGAGCCTCCAAATTCATGTTCAAATCCTAACCCCCAGTATTATCAAAGTGACGTTATTTGGGGAAAAAAGGGTCTTTGGAGTGGTTATTAGTTCATATGACCCCTAATTCAATATGGCTGTTGTACTTTTAAAAAGGAGAGAATATGACACAGGCACAGGGAAGAAGGCCATGCGATAACTGAGGCAGAGATCGAAGGCCCAGGATTGCCAGCAAACAACCAGAAGCTAGGAAGAGGCAAGGAAGGACTCTCCCCTACAGATCTCAGACTTCCAGCCTGCAGACTGTGAGGCCATGTGTTTCTGTCATTTCGAGCCATCCTGTGTGGGACTTTCTTACAGCAGCCCTAGGAATATTAGACACGTGGATATACATGCAAATGCCTGAAGACATGCTTATGCTATTAATCTTGGTTTTAAAAATTTTCAATTTTGCTGATATTTTGAATTCCTATTATTGACTAAAAGGATTTAGAAGTCTTAAATCTTGCCTTTTACCTCATTGCTGACATAAATATCCCCCTCTCTCCGTTCCATTCATGGAAGCTATGATTTGTGGTTAAATCAGTAGGCCAGAGAGTTTAATGATGATTATATGAATATTCTTCAGAGCTGAACCATGTGAAATACTATGATCATATTTTGTTTTTGGTTTAAAGTTTTGTTCCCCTGGAGTTAGTAATTTCCTGGGATTGTTTTTCTTTATTTGCTTTTTCAACCTTTTCTATGTACCTGTGTTGGAGTGTTCTATTGTTAACTTGTTTGATCTGGAAACTATTTTTCCTAAAATTCCTCTCTCTGTATTGTATGGTTACAGGTTAGAATCAGCCAAAGAGAAGCCTGTGCAAGATGTTGGGTGTGGAGGTGAAGCTGTGACCACTGGTTTTCAGAGGTCTTTTTGGTATTGGAAATAATGACAGCCAAACACAGAAGAGCCCAGCAGATTCCAGTTATACTTGCTCTTCTTTCTGCCCTGTTCAGTTCTCCTAGACCGCTGACTGTGGTACTGTCAGCGACTTCAGGCCTCCATGAGATGGGGTATCTACACAGAGGTAAGAGCATCCCACACACTGCCCACTCCATGAGCTCCTTCATCAGGGAGCCACTTCAGTGACCGGACATGCTTGGTTTCTCAGATTTTCTTATATAAGCTGGAGTTTGTCCACCTGTGCCAGGGCTTTGGGGTGACTGCTGAGCAGCTTAAGTCCCTAATTCTTCTATCGCGCCTTCCAGATTTCATGTTCCCAGCAACTCCCACGTTGGATTTGATCTAATTCCTATAATTATCCCCAAACATTGACTGTGGATATGTTTCTCTGACTAAATCCTGATTGAGACTTTATCACCAATTATTCCCAAATTCTTAGAATAACTTTTAATTTTCTCCAGGTTTTTCCCCTTAGATATTCTCTTTTGGATACCTCTGTCCTGTTTCGAATGTAGACTGATTGTTCCAAAGATTAGATTCACTTTTGTTATCCTGGGATTACCCTTCACCTTTTCCCTGGGATATCCTGTCACGTGTTTCTGCTATTCAATTTTTCTGTCCCCTAGAGTCCATATGTTCCTCTGTCCTGATTGGGACCTTATTTTAGAGAAGCAACTCCTGCTGTAGCTTTCTGAGAAAGATGAAAGGAGATAAAATATGTTTGTATCTGTGCTTATTTCCTATTTTAAAAATCAAACTTCTTATTTCCATCTCTTTTTATAAAATTGTTTTATGGAATATATTTTCCACAAAATGTCCTCAACAATATCTGCCAAATTTCTTTTCCCCCCCAGCTATTGTGCTTTAAATTTCCAAGAGTTCTTGTTCCATGACTGTTTCTCTTTTATGGCACCCTGCTCTTATTTCTTAGAGTAATAACTACTCTTACCTCTCCAAAGAAATTAAATTTAAAAAGCATTCTGCTCGTGAACTCTGTCCCCTCTTCTTCTGTTAGTTTCTTTTTGCTTCTATCTTGTTAGGGTAGGGTGCCAAAAGCAGTTGTTCCATGGGTGTGAACAGTCCATGTCAATAGGTAGGGTTCCTTTTATGGCAATTGATCAGGGATAGCATTTTCTATTTTTATTTTTTGCTTTACTTTTATAGGTATGTACATGCATGTTAGAAGTCAAATTTATACACTGAGTAATTCTTTCATTTAAAGGAATATTTATTCCTTTCCTATCGGAAGTTAGTCTGAAAATAGTCTTATGTGGTGATGTGGAATGTATCATTTCACCCAGCCTCCAACTGCCTTTCAAATACATCATATACTAGTCATTTTTAAAAACTATGTTGACTAAGTCCTACTCAAGATAAAAGATCCAACTGGAAATGTTGTTGGGGAAAAGCTAACTGGAATATAAGCAACATAGAAAATGAAAATATATGAAAAGGAAAAGAGAATGAAAATGCTGAACCTTGACTGAGCATATAAACAAAATAGTACTTTTTAAAGGAGGAAAGGATATCTTTCCTCTCATCCAATAATTTAACTATAAAATATATTGTTAGAATAACCTCAGAATCCATCTTTCTGAAAACTAGTCCATTTAATAAACCTAATCTATGTATTCTGGTCTCAGATTTATGACAGAATTTCTTTGCATATTTAACTCTTATTCAGAACACTCTAACTCTTCATACTTGGTTAGAATTCAAGTTTTTAGTTTAAACTTAAGCAAGAGTAGCAATATGTAATCAATAATTTTATTTCTTCTTCTTACTACTCTTCAATATATTTATATGGATTTTTGCATTTTCCAAATGCTTTCAATACCTGTATTATTGTTTATTCAACAATAATTGAATGAACGCTATGTGCCAGCCAAAG
The DNA here is from genome assembly GCF_023851605.1 of Tamandua tetradactyla. Taxonomy (NCBI): domain Eukaryota; kingdom Metazoa; phylum Chordata; class Mammalia; order Pilosa; family Myrmecophagidae; genus Tamandua; species Tamandua tetradactyla. The sequence goes on along the minus strand of NC_135333.1, from coordinate 92,054,634 downwards.
TCCTGGGCACTAGGGATACATAGTGAGCAAAATACAATCTCTTCCTTGCCCTCATCACACTTATAATTTGAAAAAAAAAGAGACACACAAGTTTATAGTCATAGCAATTTATTATGCTACAGCATGATACATGCTAAAATAGAGACTAAGACGGATGCTATAGTCACAAATCTGGCAACATGTCAAGTCTTGGAAATGGGGGGCATCAGAAGGTCTTGTCAGAGGAACAGAGATGGAAAGGAAAGAAAAAATATAAAGGATGATGGGAGGGTATTTAGAAAAGCTGTCAAAATAGAGGACACATTCTTGCAAAGTCTTAGCAGTCAGCGGGAGCTTAATACATTTGGGGATCTTGAAGTGGTTCCTAGAAAATGTGGAAGTTGATTGGGGGGAGATAAGGTATTGAAGATAAGCCAAAGAGACATCACAAAGCCTCTTATATGCCATGTTAAGGATTTTGAGCTTTGAGGAAATATTCTGATTAAATTTGGGAGATTGTAATGGTCAAAGAATGGAAATGGACTGAAAGTGAATCAGACCCAGGGAGAGCAGTCAGATGATTACTGCAACAATCTGGATAAGAGATGATGAGAATCTAATTAATGTGGACCAATTCAAGAGAGATTAAGAAGGAAAATTACTAGAGCTTGGTGATTGATGGATGTGGGGAGTGGACTGTACCAAGGAGTAAGCATTGAGAAGAAAGCTTCAGGCATGCCATCTGGGCAAACATGGTAGAAAGAATAATTAGTTCGATCTGGACAGCTGTGGGGTGTGCAAGTTTAAGTATCCTGTCTAGAGGATGCTGGTCTAGAGATCAGAGAGTGACCTGGACTAGAGGAATTAATGTGGGAGGCTTTCGTAATCACAAGGTAATTAAATCTCAGATGTGGATATTGTCATTCATGGAGAGCAAGTACAGTGAGAAGAGAGCGGGTCTGTGAAATAGAACTGAAAAAGGCATAGCTGATAAAGACAATTTCACAAGGGAGGGCCTGTTAGAGAGGAACCTTGGGCTAAGATGATTAAGCAAAGTGTCCATTAGTAATTGGCATGCCCTACCTTCCTGGCCCATTGATTCAACTACAGGTGAGGGCAAGTCTGACAACTTTATCCAAAAGTACATATTCAGACTTTATCCAGATGAAAAAACTAGATTCATTTTTATACATTTATAAGCCTTCTTTGACCTCTAGACCTGGGTTAAGAACAATTTCTAAGTGTCAACTGCAAGATAGTACTAGAATACCATTTAACCACTTGTTCATTGTTTATCCTCCATCAAGTAGATTATGCCTATCTAGTTCCCAAGTGTTGTTGTTGTTTTATTTTAATTCCTTATCAGGCATGTGGTTTACAAATATTTCACCCTAGGAGTTGGTTGTGATTTCCTTTTGTGACAATGTCTTTGATGCACAGGAATTTTTTAATTTGATGAGATCTGGTTGATGTAGTTTTCTTTGATTTCTGGTGCTTTGGGTATAAGTTCCAAGAAAACATTAATAAACTCATTTTCATGAAGTTGATTCCCAACATTTGGGAATCAAATATTTTATTTCCTTGCTCTTATAGTAAGGTCTTTGAACCATTTTGAGGTTATATTTGTGTATGGTGTAATATATTTTTATACCAGCACTATTCATTGAAGAGACTCTTCTTTCCCTATTGAATGGACTTGGTAAAGTTGTCAAAACTCCATTCTCCCTAGGTGTGTCTATTTTTGAACCCTTGATTAAATTTTGTTGGTTGATAAATTTATCCTTCTTCAAGTAGCATGCTGTTTGACATATGCTTTAAGATAAGGAAGTGTGAGTCCTCTCCCAGTTGTTTCCTCAGGATTTGATAGAAGCACCTGGTATATAGAATTTATTTGGTAAATATTCAATAAATTGAATTTAATTTATGACAGTGAACTTACCAAGCAAGTAAGAGAAGGAAAGAGATTTCAGGAAGAAGGAAGATCCAAAGCAAAAAGTCATAGAAAATGCAGCAGTTGCGTGTGGAAGGAATATGGGGAGAATGGAGGGGAGTGGCAGGAGATTGTATTGGAAAGAGGTCAGATTATCAGAACTCTTTGTTGCTAAAGTGAGGAAAGTGAGAGCCCTGTGACATGGTGCCCAGTATAAATTGGGTGCTCAGTGTTTGCTGAATAAATATGGCTTTATTATGGAGGAAACAGAGATCAATCCAAGGGTTTTAAGCAGGTGGCATGATGAATTCTGTAGCTTTAATAAGACAATTCTAATGGCAAGATAAATATGAGTGGTGACTTGGGAAAGTCAGTTAGGAAGCTACTGTAGTAGATCCAATGAGAGATGAAAATGTTTTCCTTTACCTAGTGACAGTTGAGCTGGGATATTGCTAAAGTAGGATGAATTATTAGAAGTGGGAGAAGAGTAGTGACCAAGCCATAGATGACTCCAAGTTTTCTTTCTTGGACAACTGGGTGAATGATATTGCTATTAATAAAGATTAAGACCATAGAGTTAGTATCAAATTTGAGGAAAATGGCAATGTGCTATATTTTGGAGAAGTACATATGAGTTGTCTTTTAATCACCCAAAGGAGATTCTAGCAGGGATTTAAAAATCTGAGTTGTAGGGAGACCTGTGCTGGTGATATAGTTGGGGATGTCATCAGTAGTAAATGTGAGAGCTCAAATCTTGGGAAATTACCGTAGAAACTGGACAGGAATGCCTTGCCTGTCCAGGCCATATCTTTCAGCCAGGAAAGATAATTTTATTTCCTTTTAAAAATTGAATCAATTGAGTCAAGAAAAGGTAAATGTCTGACCCAATATATAATAAATGATGAAAGAAGAGGTTGCAGCCTGTGTCCTGCCTGCAAATTTTGCCATTTCTACCAAGGATAAAAATAATAACAATAATAATTTCTAGAATATAGTTTGGTAAACTACAGGGCACTTGGACAACTAAGAGGCAGAAACAATTCAGATGGAAAAGCTCAATTAGGTGGTAACTATTTAAACTATCACTAAGACTTTCATTCAGCTGTTATTTTCTAAAAGCAAACCCCTAAAATGTCTAGAAACCTTTAGGCAAAGTTGCTTGTTGAATCCACCTCAACAATAAGAAAATTGTCTCTTTGGAAAGAGAAAGCTCAGAGCCACACAGGTGGAGTCTCATTATCTTGAGAATGATCTCAAAATCATCTTTCATTAGGAAGAGAGAAGTTCCATCAAGACGAACCTTCAGAAATCCAGCCAGCTGAATTCCAGACCTTTTTTTTTTAACCAGATGTAATTTAATTACAACAAACAAGAGAATTAGTTCCATTGAATTCAATACCATGAAATGTTTATTTAATAGAAGAACAGATATGTGAAATTATAAAAAAGTTCGAAGGAGTAAAGGGGATCCATCTGAAAATTCTGATTTCATGCTACAAAATAAATATATGGATAACTCGTCACCATAGGAGTCATTCACTCTTAAGAAAGTAAAGGGTAATCTTTTGTTTGTTCCTTTACTTTTGTAAGTAAAAGCAGAAAGGAAAAAAGCCATCTCCATAACTAAGGTATTTAAATATCTCAAACTATAAACTAACTGAATAGGTGTTAGAGATGACACAATCCTTTCCAAATTTATTCAACCACTATTTGTCCAGGTTCTCTATTTGCCACCCACTGATCTCTTCTCTGTGACTTCAAAGATGAATATAATGTAGCTCATAACTTCAAGAAGTGAATTTTTATCAAAGGAAACTAATATTTTAATTGATCACTCTAATGTGTTAAATGCATAAAAGAGTTTTATGTAAATTGCTCATCAGCATAGTTTGATGAAATAAAAAGCAAAAAACAACAACAAAAGAAGATGAGTAATGAAATCCTAAACCAGTTTGTTGTTGTTGTTTTAAATTTCTTTTAAAGATTTTAAGATTGATTGTTAAAAGGGCACAAATAAAAGTCCTCAATAAAAAAGCCTGCATTTGTAAAGAAACAGAAGAAATTACAAAGTAACCGCATATAAAATACTCCATAGATAACTGTAGATCAAAAAATTGTAATTCTAGGTGAAATAGGTAAGAATAAACATAAACTATTAAAGTTGTTCTCAGAAAAAAAGTTAAGAATCTAAAGTGTCCAATAAGAATAGAAAAAAATAAAACATTGCTCAAATACGTATCCCTATCCATACCCAGTAAAAGAGCCAGGGTCCTTATTGTGAGTTCAATCAAATTTTTATGAAACTAATGATTCCCATCCCAGTGAAAGATGTCCAAGCTTATAAACTGTTCCATAGCATAGGGAAAATTATAGGAATATATTCAACTGAATTTATCAAAATCATTCATCATGAAAGTTAGGAAAAAATAGCACACACACAAAAACAAAAGTATTGACAAATCTCTTTTATGAACAATAGAAGGGTAAATCCTAAATAAAATGCTAGTAAACAAAGTTAGTAATATATTTAAAATTTTCAGTTGAATTTAATCTGAGAATACAAGATGACAATGCTTTTTAAAATTTATCAATGCAGTCACATGATTTTAAAAGATTACAAAGGGAAGAAACATTAGAATTATCTCAATCGGTGTCTAAAAAAACAGTATTTAGTGAAATTCAACATCATTCACAGTTAAAATATATTAGACAATTAATAAGAAAAACACCTTAACCTGATTGAAAATGGAAATTTAGTATGAAACCATGCTTAATGGTGAAATATTAGAAATAGTCCCATTAAAATTAAAAACAAGCCAAAATGCTTGCTTTCATCACTGTTTTTAATTGTATTGCTGTCTAACCAATTTATACAGCAAGATAAAGAAATAGGAGATTCAAAATAAATTAGAAAGGAAGAGACAAAAAGCTCACTATTTGGAGACTTACATAGGAAAAAAATTCTCTCATACTGGCTGTTATATTTTCTTACCGATTATTACTAATATATAAGAAAATGATTGGTTTTTATAAGCTGGTCTTGGTTTTAATCACCTTCTGAAACTCTTACTAGTTCTAATAGGTTTTCCAGTTGATTCCTTTGACTTTCTTAATATGTGGGAGAGAAAGTCTTATAAATTCACCGAAGTAATTTTATTTTTCTCTCAGGCTCACGTGAGGGCTACTGTCCCTGTCCCTCTCACAGCTGTGTGGGGCTGAGCAACTGAGTTCTGAGTTATGTACCCCACTTCCAAGCCTGCTCATAAAATCTCCGGGCATATCCTGCACTCTCCCTCTTCTCTATTTATCAGCTGGATGACAAGACCCACAGCAGACTAATGGTCTAGGATCCCAGAATGACTGAGCAAAGCAGAATACCAACCAACCTGGCCTGCACTGCACCATGACACAAGTGAGAAGTCACGATATCTATATGGCCCTAAGATTTTGAGGATGCCACAGCATAACTTACATAGTCCAATACATAAACTAACATGAAATTTAGAAGATCTTTATTGGGATAAAACTAATAAAACATCACTGTATTTTTAAGACTATAAAGTTTATATAAGATTATTCTATAAATCGGTGTAATCCCAATCAAAATCCTAAAACAATATAGTATGGACATTTCAAAGTTAAGTCAGACATTTTTGCAACAGCAGAAAATAACTAAGACAATGCTGAAAAAGATGAAGGACACATTCCCCCTGCCAAATACAATAATGTCTCTTACAGCTACACCAATTAACACAGGGCTGTGAGTTAGCAGGAATATTCAGTGGGATAAAATAGAAACCAATAAAAATATTTATTTACATATATATATATATATATATATATATAAGTTTAATTTGTGATAAGACTGGCATTTGAAGTTGGAATAGACTATTCAAAAAATGGTATTGATCCAGAAGGGCAGTTGCTTAGAACAAATAAAATTAGATCACCTGACACCATTAAAAAAACTTCACTTGATGAAAAGTCAAAATGTAAAAATTAAAAAGCTAAAGAAAATATACAGGAATATTTTTATGACCTCCAATTAGGTAGGACCTATTTAAACAAGTAAAAGGTATAAGTAATGTCCTGACTATTTAGGAGGAAATCAAATTAAGGGGTAAAAAGAAAAGTAGCTCAATGAAAGAAAAAAAAATGAACAAAGGTTATTAATGTGTACGTTGGGGAATTTACAGATGAAATAAAAGTATAAAATAAGCAAAAATATGCTAACTCACTCATAATCAGGGATATACGAATTCATACAATAATGTACCATGCTTTTTCCCATAAAATTAACACATTTTACAAGTTTGCACATATCAAATATTGTCAAGTATATGCAGAAATAGGTATTGCTAAATAGTTTAGGTATATAGCCACCTAGGAAGGCAGCTTAAGAGTTAAATAGTACCTATTAAAATTCAAAGTGAGTGTGTGCTATGCTTCCCAAACTCCACCATTTTTCTATGCTAGATAAAATTCTCCATACGGGCCTCAAGGGACCTGAACAAAGATGTCGATTTCAGCATTGTTTTTAATAGTGAAAAAAGAATTTTAAAACCCTAAGCATCCCTCCTTATGGGAGAAATTTAAAAGACATTGGTCTGTCGCTCTGCATTAGTTATAAAAAGTGCAGTAGGGTTACATGTGGTAACATGGATAGAAGTCTTAAGAAATATTAGTGGAATTTTAGGAGGTGAAAACGGGATGGAGGCCATCTTTTGAGCCCTTCTGCCTGCAAGTGCAATCATGAAGTATTTGGTTTTTCAGTCCTGAGCCAGGTTTCAAGGCTTCTTGGGTATTGAGAGGCAAGGTGATTTTGGGTGATTCTTGGGTATCGAGAGGCATGTGATTTGCCGGTACAGTTGCAGCAGGGAGGTTCTGAAGCAGCAGTTGTGGCAGCAGATTCCTGATACCCCAGTTTATTAACCACCTGACAAATCAATACTCACTGTTCTCCTGGGAGTCCTTCCTCGAAGCCTGGCCTAGGGCCTAGTTTCCTAGTTCATCTCATTATTTTGAAAGCATCCAGTAGCCTGTACTATATCCTTTGCCTTCCCTCTTCTTCTTCTTCTCCTCCTCCTCCTCCTTCTTTTTCTTCCTCTTTGTTTAAACTAGCTAGACAGGTTTCTGTTATCAGCAGCTGAACCCTGACAGATATGGTATTTGGTGTCAGAAGTGACCCCAGTCAACAAGTTTTCAAAGTTGAGAACCTAAGATAGTTTCTATCTGACCTGGTCAGGTTTGAGCAGTAATGATAATATGAGTAACATTAAAGGATGGGACACTACTAATATCGGGAAACTTAAATTATTACCGGTGTTTACCTGTAAGATGCCCATGAAAGGTGTGGCTTTGACAGATCAGTGATGACTACCTTTGCGTAATAGGTTTGACCTGTGGAAGGCAAGGCCTGAGGGATGCAACGCTTGTTACAACAGCCCTGTTAGACTTCTAAAAATAAAATTACAGAATCCAGTTGTGAATTCATGATTATAGGCATAATCAGAGAATTAGGAGGTATCAAAGATTACAATGAAAAAATCTCTTATGGCCACAGTGTTGATATAAAGCATCAACACCGAGCCTCTGTATACCTAAATTATAATGAAGGTTTAATTCTCAACAACAGTGGATTTCTTATTTGAAGACTGTGAAATATAGAACTTTGACTAAGAAAAAGTGGGGTGGGAGCCTAAGAAACTTTATGGCAAAATTTCGCCAGATAAAGAAGACAGAGGATATTGTCAACACCTAAAGCTGATTTAAACTGTATGAAGATGAAGAAGAGGAGCCAAAGCATAGGTAAGCGTAGAAGAAAAACAAAATATAGATAAAGTGAATGGATTTAAAAACCGTCTTTATTGCACTTTCCTTAAAAATAATAATGTGGCAGTACACTCTCAGGCATCAGGCAGGAAAATGATGGTAAGATGCTCCACATCCTTTTCTTTTGAAAATAAATTAGGGCTAACTACCTATTAGAATCATAAAATCATAGGCTGTTGGAAGCCTCAGACTTCATCTAATCCAAACCCTTTATTTACCTTGATGATTTATATCCCAACTTGTTAATAAAGTGCTTTCTGACTCTTTGCACTAACATGCTGTCATGTGTTGTCAAATAATGTGTGGGTGGTTCTGGGAATTCACAGAGAAGGTAAGTGAATCAGTTTAATGCTCTCTGAACCTTTGTGTAAGGGCTAAAATAATTCATTCTTTTTTCAAATTAGGAATTGTGGTCAGATTAACGTCATAATTTAAAAATGAATAGATTACCCTTGCTTGATATTGGAGGAAAACGGCAGCCTAGAAAATTTCTTTTTGTATAATGTATAGAATGCTTTAAATGTCTTAAAAAATAGGCAATTCATTGTTATGAAGACATTTGAACAATAGCCATTTGAGGATCAGAGAAAGGAAGCTCCATCCCTTTTAGCCAAGATGCAAACTGTTTCAGTGTCTAAGATAATTATTGGTTTATAGCGGTTTTTCATCAAAACAGATTCCAGAGTTAATTTTGACATGTTTATGCCTGGTAATGGACTATTAGTTGAGAAGATGTCACTTTTTCTTTACACTGCTCATTTTGTTTACATACCCACCTGGCATTTTGCGTTGCCTTACCACTCTCATCTTTCACTTTCCAGATCTTGTCTTTTCCATGGGGTTTATAATCCCATTAATTATAACTAGCAGACTGCCTTGAAACAGTTTTAAAAAATAGGTTTGTGTGGTATCATAACAACATGGCTTCATAACAATAATCTCCAAGGAGAATCCATCATTTGGTATTAAAGAACCCTGCATATATATAAAAAGACATGATTACTATAAAACCATGCTTAATATAATTTTTAATTGGTCTCAGCCTTTCTTGTAAAGATGCCAATAAGAAGACTAAAATTATTTAATAAGGGTTTAAACCTGGGTGGTAGAATAGTGAGATAAATGGGTAGTTGCACTGGGTGATATATATTTGGGACCTGTGTCTTTTCTAAGAATGTAGAATAAAAATTCATTTAGAAAAACAGTCTAAAAGAAAATAGGGATTTTAAAATCATAATATACTATGAACATGTTATTAAATTTGAAAACTTAGATGGAATTTATAGTTTCCAGGAACTGACTCAAAAAAGAAAGATAAAACTTATTAAACCAAAAAAAAAAAAAAAAATTAAGAAGTTAAATGTTATTTTATGCCTAGGAGACAGACCTAGATAATTTTAGAGATGAGATGTATCAAATCTTCAAGAACAGGTAATCCCTATCTCATAGAATTTGTTTCAAAAAATTGGGAAAAATATCTAATTAATTTTATGAAATTGTAATAACCTTCATATCAAAGCCAATCAAATACAGTCCAAGAAAAGGAAACTACAGACCAATTCACTCCTGAACTTAAATACAGAGTTATTGAATAAAAACTAGAAAATCAAATGTAGCGGTACATAACAAATACATTTTAACCTAGTAGGGATCATCCCAGGAATTCTTAGATAATTCTACATCAGAATGTCGCATATTATTTTTCACTATATTTGCAGAAAAAAGGAGATAAAAAAATATGATTGCTCAACATATGCATCATCAATGGATAAAGGAAAAAATATTCTTTTAAGTAAACTTTCATAATAAAAACACTTTGCAAAATAAATATAAAATGGAACTTCCTTCAGCTTCCTTCTTCATCTAAAATGGCGAAACTTTAGAATTATTTACGCTTTATATAAAGGAATAAAATGAAAATGTCTGTGATCATGGCTTCTTGTCAACATTATGCTGTTTTTAAAAAGGCATTATAAATTGGAAAAGACAAGACAAAATTATTCTTTGCTAATTATACCAAGAATGTCCATAAAAGCTATTAAACATATATGAAGAGTTAGCAAAGTTTCTGGATAAATTGACAACATGCAAAACTAAATCACATTTGTAATTGAAAGAAAAATACAACATTCCCATGTATAAATTTAATAAAAATATACAATACCTTGGAAAAAATTTGAAACAGAATTATAGAAAAATATTACTGACTTAAATAAATGGAATGCTATGGTCCTATATGATATGACTTAAGGATATCAATTCTCTCCCAAATTAATTTATAAAATCAATGGTTAATTTATAAATCTGGTTGTTTTTGTGTGAAACAACAATACAATCCTAAAACTCATATGGAATGGCATAGAGCCAAGAACAGCTAAAATATATTTAGAAAAACAAATTTGAAAATAATTGTTCTGTCAGATATTAAAAGTAATCATAAATCTCTAGTAATATGAGTTATTGACCGGTTCATTTCCCAGTGCCTGCCCAGGCAAAAATAATAATAATAATGATAAAATTATGAAAAGTAGTAAACTATATTTTAAAAATCTTAGCTACCTCACAACGTAGGCAAAAATAAAATTCTAGGAGATTTTAGACAATACTGAAAGCAAAACTTTAAAATTTTAGAAGAAATACAGGAGAATATCCTTATGATTAATGATTAAGAAACACTTTCTTAACAATACACAGAAAACACAAACCATGAATAAGAACCTAAACAAACTTGACTAGGCTAAAAATTAAATCTTCTTTTCAATAACAGACATCATAAGCAAAGTTAAAATGAGCCACGGGTTGGAAAAAGCTACACCACACATGTGTTAAAGGAAAACTATTCACTATTAAACAAAACAATACACAACAAAAGAAAAGAAAAAAATAATTCATGAAGTCTTGTTTACATATAAAAAACCACCAGTAGAAGATCGAGCAAAGGATATGCACAAGCAGCTTATGAAGAGGAAATCCAAATAATCAATAAACCTATGCAAAGATGTATAACCTCAGTAATAATAGAGGAAATGCAAGTGAAAATAGTAATGAAATACTGTTCCACACTCATCAGATTAATAAAATTAAAGTTCTCATGAATGTAAGTATTGGCTAGATGGAGAGCAACAGAAACGTGTTTTGGCTGGGGTGTAAATTAATACAAACACTGTAGAAAGCAATTTGGCAATATTCGAGAGAGTTGAAGGTGACCTAACAGCCTCTGTCTAGATATAACCCAGAGAAATTCTACTGTATATACATAAGAAGAAATACACAGGATTATTAATAGTAGCATTGATTGAAATAGTAAATTGTGTGTGTTATCTGGAGAATGAAAAGATTCATTGTGGTCTATTCACTCAATGAATAACAGCCAGAAAGGGCTAGATTGTCTGAGCTCAAATCCTGGCTTTTCCACTCTAGATGTAAAAATAGATAAATCGTTGAACACCTAGATACTAACCTCTCCTCAATTGTTATATAAGTGTAGCACTTGTGTTATAGTTTTTGTGTAATAATTAAATGAGAGAGTCCATATAAAACACTTAGAACAGCCATTACTCAATTATTATTAGCTATTATCATTATCATTACCTGGAGTAGTTTAATAAATAAACTATGGGTTAAACTTATCAACGTGAATAACTCTAAAAAACAGTCTGATAAGAAAAAGACAAACCTTGGAATAATTTTAACAATACTTTGCCGTCTATATAATGTTTGAAGCATACAAAAATATAAATAGGCACTACAAATATATAAAAGCTCATGAAAGTGATAAATACTCAGTTCAGGTAACAGTCATCTCTTGGATGCAAGGGAAGGGTAGAATCTGAAAGCTTTACCCTGGAAATATCAAATGTATATGAAATATTTTATTTCCCTGAAAGTGTCTTAAATATGAAAATCTGTCAAACATCAAGATTCGATAAATCTAGAAAATGGTACATGAGTGTCATTTAATTATTCTTTATAGTTTCTGTGTATTTAAATATTTCACAGTAAGAAAACAGAGACAGATTCCACTTTGCTTCACATCGTCCATCTATGGGAAACCAACCCTTAAGGAACAGGGTATCATATCAACACTCAGAGAGGAAATCAAACAAATCCCCATTTTTAAAATCAGTGATTTCTAGTTTACCACAAGTTGTCTTAATGATCAAAACTGATTGTCATACAACCTTTATGATTGCTGCGTAAACAAGCAGATGCAAATTGGAGACAATGCGTTTTGATATGTTTGCCAGTTGTTCCCCTAAGTAAGTTATAGTCCAAACCAGCTAGAAAAATCGTAAAGCCTTCATATATCCTAAGTCCTTAAAAAACAAAACAAAACAAAAAAGCATTGGATTTCTATTTACCTAGTCAAATAAGACCTTCTTTTTCTCCTTTGATTTCCCCTTCTCTAGCATTAGATTTTTATCGTTTCTACTTCTTTGTACTGATTCACCAACAGTACTTTATTTTAGAAAATAACTTCAGACAATTTACTTCTGGAAAGCAACTTTCTGAAGGACCAGACCATGATGATTAGTTTGGCAGTTTGAAGAAGGCACTCAGTGAGACAGCTGTTTCCTGGAGAACAATTTCCCAGCAGGATGGACTGTCACAAACAATCCACCAATCCTTTAATGCACTGGAATCCTGCTGGTCCTACCACATCGTGTTCACTCTTCCTGATGCCTTAGTGCCCTCACTTCCTTGCTTACTCAGATTAAATCAATAAGCGTCATTATTGCTCCCTTGCACACAGTCTGAACAATCTTGTCTCCCTCCCTTATTTCACTGTAAGCTTGGTAAAACACCAACCCTCGTTAAACCCAACTTTTCATTTATGTGCCTGTACCTTCCATATGTAAACAAAGCTAGAGAAAAACTCACACCCATGCTGAACAGTCTCAATTTAAAATCATCCCTTCTAACCTTGACTGGGTCCCTCCATCCAACATTTCTTTTTCCATTTACTCTCCTATTCAAGAAAAATATTACTTGCCTTCACCTCTCACCTCTAAAGCCTCAATTTCTCTGTCCATTTCCTCAATTTCAGTTTATGACCTTACTTTCTATTTCACTGGGAAAAAAAACAACACGTACAATCAAGAAAGAATTCTTTAAGCATGTACCACTATACCTACTTACTTTCCTTCATCTAAGTCCATGTAGTCTTCTGTTAAGCACAGAAGTAGTCTCTGTAAATCTATTACAGATAATGCCTCTTCTTTTCTTGTGCACTTAATTTCATGCCCTTTTGTCTGCCTAGAATGCATTTCAGCAGGCCCCCTTCTTTTTACATCACTGTTTCCCTCTCTCCTAGAGCAATTTCTATCATCATCAAACATGGTGTATCTCTTCCTGCTTAAAAAAATAAATGAAAGAAAAATCTTTCTTGATTCACTTTTCTCCAGTTTCAGTCTTATTTCTCTTCTCTTATTTTTAGTCAACCCCCTCAAAAGTTATCTATACTTTCTGTACTTACTATCTCCAATTTGTCTTCCTCCATTCTCTCTTAAACCCACTCCATTCAAAATTTTGTCCACATCACTGCACCAGAACTGCCCTTGACATCATTACCAGTGATATGGTGATGACCAGTTGCTAGCTCCAGTGACCTACTGCTAGTTCCAATATTTAATTATTCTCATTCTTTGTCTTCTTAACCTATCAGCAATATTTGATGTGAAAGGTCACGCCCTCTTTCTTGAAACATTTTCTTAACTTGGCTTCCAAGGCAGCATTTACTCTCATTTACTTCCCCTGACCACCCAGTGGCACTCCTTATTTCCATTCTCAGCTTTATTTGTCCCATAGTCCATGTCACCTCTTTCATACTATTTATTTTGCTCATTTATTTTGTTTACTGTCTGTAAAACTAAAATTTAGGGACTTTTGTCTATTTGTTTCTGCTTGAATTCTCGATGTCTACAAGAATGCCTGACACTAGACACTCAAAATATTATATGTCAGATGTTTAAGCAGTCCTGATCTGTAAATAATAGTCTCTGATATGCATGAATCTTCATTTGTTGAATAAATGGTAAAGTTAGAGTTTTTTTTTTCTTCTGAATCCTTGGCAACACCAAAGCTTCTGTGTGTGTAGGAGAAGACTGCAGGAGGACCAGTGTAAAACAGGCCCTGGAAGTTTAAGAGCTGAGCAGAGATTTCAAAGCCTACCTGTTGCTTAAGAGATATTAGAGTTCAGGTGCAGAAAAATGGAGGCTTTTTTGTGAATACACTGGGCTATCAATTTAGACTTCAGGGATGCAATTCCCTATAACTAAGGAATTCTCTTTAGGTATAAGGACAAAACTGAAATAGATCTGCTCTGACAAAGCCTAAAACCAAGACTCAGTAACACCAAGGCCAATCACTCAAAATTTAATTTCCTACAGAACAATATTTAGCGCCCATAGAAAGGAAGACAATATAAGCCAGAGCCTATACAAGATATCATGCACAATATCCATCACAAATCAAAACTTACTCCAAACATGCAAAGAAGCACAAGAAGAATAGTTAATAGAAACAGACCTAAATAGTTGGCAGACATGGATAGCAGAATAACTGAACAAAATGTTAAGAAAATAGAGAAAAGGATGGACAAAATGCATGAAAATGGAGCATGTTAAAGGAGAATTAAAATTTATAATAAGAAATGTCATGTATATTCTAGAACTGAAAAGCTATAATATATTAAAATAAGAACTCAGTGGGTGAGTTTAACAACATACTTTTCTATGTTACAAGAAAAGATGAGTGAACTTAATTATAGATCGATTTATCCATTGGAGCACAGAAAAGAATGGGGAAAATATCAGAGTGTAAGAGATATGTGGCATTAGCCAAAAACTCTCACATACAGGTAATTGAGAGAAATGGACAGAAGCAATATTTGAAGAAATAATAATTAATAATTTTCAAAATCTTTTGAAAGATATCAAGTCCTAAATTCAAATGAAACTATGAAACCACATGTAGGCACCTTATAATAGTCCAAATGCTGAAAACCAATAAAAAAGAGACTACACTATAAGCAACCAAAAACAAAAGACATATTGGATACAGAAAGAAGCAGTAAGAATAACAGCTAACTTCTCAATCACATCTATGGAAACCAGGTAACAGGAGAATAAGTATTTAAAGTGCTAAAATACAAAAAAAGTGTGTGGGGGGTAGTAGAAGATTTCTGTACTCATTGAAAAGAGTCTTCAAAAGTGAAGACAAAACTAGTATTTTCTCAGAGTGAAGCAAACTGAGAGAATTCCTTCCCAGCAGATATACCTCCACAATAGGAAATACCTAGCAAAATGGTTTATGCGAAAGGAAAATGATGACAGGTATATATGATGCAGGTGCTTTGGAAAGGAAAAAATATTTGGCTATATATAATAAACTGCTGACTATGGAAAAAACCACAGTTACAATATCTTTTGACATTTGTAATATATGTAAAGCTTATAAATGTGAAAACAAAGCATAAATTTGGGAGGGCAAATTGAATTCA
Organism: Tamandua tetradactyla; assembly: GCF_023851605.1. Taxonomy (NCBI): domain Eukaryota; kingdom Metazoa; phylum Chordata; class Mammalia; order Pilosa; family Myrmecophagidae; genus Tamandua; species Tamandua tetradactyla. Next base: position 92,039,392 of record NC_135333.1, on the reverse strand, counting down.
ACCATTTTAAGCTTGTTCAATGTATTGAATGTAGCACTAATGTGAAATACTAATATAAGATCAGTGATAATAAATTAAAGATGAATTTTTTAATTTCCATAGTAAACCACTAAAAAAGATAGTAGAAAATATAGCAAAGAAAATTAACATAATAGTTAATTTGGAATAATGACTCCTTTACTATAAATAAAAGCAGAACAGAAGTAATAAGGATGCAGAGAACAGATGGAACACATAGATAACAAATAGCAATATGGTGAACTTAAACCCAACTACATCATTAATTACATTAAATTAAAATGAACTAAACATTTCCAGTAAAAGTTATATATCTTGTCAAATTGGATACATAAGCAACTATATGCTGTTTACAAGAAACACTTTAAATATAAAAATACACAAAGCTTGAAAGTAAAAAGATAGGAAAAGTTACCTAATGCAAAGACTAAGGAAAATAAAGTTTTTGTGACTACATTAATATCAAATAGGCTTAAGGCAAGGGATGTAATTAGATGAAAAGATAATTTATAATGACAAAAGATTCAAGCAAAAGTAATACAAAATATTTAATTGTATTTACCTAATAGCATAGCATCAAATATACAAAAAGGCTATTACAAAACTAATATAAAAGACAAATCCACATTCATAGTTAAAGATTTTAACACAATTCCTATTGAGAGACAATACTCCACACTCAGGATTGGCTGCATAATTTGTGAGGCCTAGTCCAAAATGAAAAGTAGGGTCCCATTGCTCATAAATTGTTTAAATTTCAAAATAGTGACAGCAGAGCATTAAACAAATCATGGGGGAGATGGTGGGACAAAATGGCAGCTTAGTGAGGTGTGGAATTTAGTTTGTCCTTCAGAGCAGCTAGTAAATATCCAGGAACAGTACAGAAGAACTGCTGGGGCTATATCAGTGACCAGACACACTGGTGTAGACAGTATGGTGTAAACAGCATACACCAGCCTAGACCACGTGAATCAGCTGAGACCCCACACAAAAATATAAGTCCCAAGCTGTGGAGGCCTGTGTCCCTACAGGCATGGCAAGCTGGTTCCCCAAGGAGAAAGAAAACAGACTTTACTAATTGCAAGGGCTTAGCTCAACCAAGATCCCCTTGCAGAATTAATTAACAAATTTTGACTATTGAAAAATGGCCCTCAGCACAGAAAAACCTCGAAGAAGCATTACAGGTAATAGGAACGTTTGCCACAGTAGAGAGGGGTGGGGCTGATGGGGAAAAAAAAGAGAGAGAGAGAGACTTTCTGAGTCAGACAGCACAAAATACTGGAAAAGGGCTGGATCCCAAGAAAAGGGGCACAAAGAGCCTGGAGACACATAGAGCCATGTACCAACTCAAGCTCTTAATTGGCAAACCCATGGAGTGGGTCCCACTCTGAAAAGGTCTTTTTTTTTTTTCCTTCTCCTTGACACCTCATTAGATAGAACTGGAAGGTTTCTCAGGCTCCAGCAGTGCCCCAGGCAAGGGCAGAATTCAGCTTATCTGAGAGACAGAATAACTAGTCAGATGGAAGGAGTTAGTTCCCTAATGGCTGTATCTCCCCCAAGACAAAGGTGAGGACCAACTCAAGTGGAATCCCTCCTTCAAGGAATTTAGGCCCTAGGGACTGGAAAACAGAAGCAATTAATGCCAGCCTACAACCCACCTCTGTCTCAACCACCCCCTTGGCAGGGAGGGTTTGCTGAAATTAAAGACATAGCATCACTTTACACTAGTGGGAAGCCATGGGAAGACAAGTACCACATATGCTGGACAGGATAGAAAAAGCACAGATTCTGGAGGCTTCTTAGGAAAGTCTGTCAACCTGCTGGATCCCACAATCTGCTGGATCAGGGAAAACTAATACTGGCAACCCTTTACTCCTGAGAGGTGGCCCTGTTTGGTCTTAGAAATTTTGACTGGGGTCTATAATATCTGAGGACATCCTGTTTAAAAAAAAAAAAAAGGCTCCATAGAGGCAGGGCGAGAAAAAGAAAAACAAGAACTGAAAAATACTGATGAGTTAAACAGAATCCATTGTAGAGATCTAGAATAAGTTGAACTGAATGTCATAGAACAGGTAGAGAACAAAGCCATCCAGCTAGAAAATCCTAGGTAAAAGAGTGAAAACAACCTCCAGAATAAACTAATTCAGGAAATCAAATGCCTAGATGCCAACAAAAAATAATAAGTCATATTAGGAAAATTGAAGTTATGGCCTAGTGGAATGAACTAACCAACAATTCAAATGAGATAAAGGAATTGAAACAATTAATTCAGGATGTTCAAACAGACATGGAAAATCTCATCAAAAATAAAATCAATGAGTTTAGGGAGGGTATAAAGAAGACACTGGGTAAACAAAAAGAAGAAATCAAAAGTTTGAAAAAGCAAATAACAGAATTTATGGGAATGAAAAGCACAGTAGAGATGAAAAATGTAAAACTACAACAATAGATTTGAAGAGGCAGAAGAAAAGATTAGTGAACTAGAGGACTGGACATCTGAACTCTGACACACAAAAGAAAATATAGGGAAAACAATGGAAAAATATGAATTGGGTCTCAGGAAATTGAATGACAACATGAAGCACATGAATATACATGTTGTGGGGGTTCCAGAAGGAGAAGAGAAGGGGAAAAGAGGAGAAAGACTAATGGAGGAAATTATCACTGAAAATTTCCCAACCCTTATGCAAGACATAAAATTACAGATCCAAGAAGTGCAGTGTACCCGAAACAAAATAGATCCAAAAAGACATACTCTAAGACACTCACTAATCAGATTATCAGAAATCAAAGAGAAAGAGAAATTTTGAAAGCAGCAAGAGAAAAGTAATCCATCATATACAAGGAAAGCCTAACAGGACTATGTGTGCATCTCTCAGCAGAAACCATGGAGACAAGAAGGCACTAGTATGATATATGTAAGATTCTAAAAGAGAAAAACTGAAAATGAGGAATTCTATATCTGGCAAATTGTCCTTCAGAAATAAAAGAGAGATAAAATATTTTCAGACAAATAATCACTGAGACAATTTGTGACCAAGAAACCAGTTCTGCAAGAAACACTCAAGGGAGCACTACAGGCACACAGGATAAGGCAGGAGAGAAAGGCATGGAGAAGAGTGTAGAAATGAAGACCATCAGTAAAGGTAAAAGGAGGAAAAAAAAATAGATGTGACATATAAAATCTAAAAGACAAAATGGTAGAAGAAAATACTGCATTTACAGTAACAACATTAAATCTTAATGGATTAAACTCCCCAATCAAAAGACATAAAATGGCAGACTGGATTTAAAAAAAGGGCCCATCTATAGGCTGTCTACAGGAGACTCATTGTAGACCCAAGATAAAAAATACATTGAAAGTAAAAGATTGGGAAATGATATTTCATACAAAAAAAAAACAAAAAACAAAAAAAGAATGGAGTAGTTATACTAATATCCAACAAATAAGACTTCAAATGTAAAATAGTAAAAAGAGACAAAGAAGGATATTATGTTTTAATAAAAGGAACAATTCAACAAGAAGACATAACAAACAAAAATATTTATGTACCGAACCAGAGTGCTCCAAAGTACATGAGGCAAACACTGACAACACTAAAGGGAGAAATAAACACCTCTACCATAATAGTTAGAGACTTCAATTCCCTGCTTTCATCAATGGATAGAACATCTAGATAGAGGATCAGTAAAGACACAGAGAATTTGAATAATACAATAAATGAACTAGACATAACAGACGTTTACAGAACATGTAATGTTCTGTAAATCCTCACATAACAGCGGATAAAACTTTTTCTCAAGTGCTCATGGATCATTCTCAAGGATAGACCATAGGTTGGGTCACAAAGCAAGTGTCAATAAATTTAAAAGGATTGAAATCATACAAAACACTTTCTTAGAGCATAATGGAATGAAGTTGTATATCAATAACAGGAAGATGGCCAAAAAATTCACAAATATATGGAGGCTAAACAACACACTCTTAAACAACCAGTGGGTCTAGGAAGAAATTACAAGAGAAATCAGTAAATATTTCAAGGTGTGCTGGTTTGAAAGGATGTATGTCCCCTAGAAAAGCCATGTTTTAATCTAAATCCCATTTCATAAAGGCAGAATAATTCCTATTCAATACTGTCTGTTTGAATGTGTAATTAGATCATCTCCCTGGAGATGTAACCCAATCAAGAGTGGTTGGTAAACTGGATTGGGGGAAATGTGTCTACCCATTTGAGTGGGTCTTGATTAGTTTCTGGAGTCCTATAAAAGAGGCAACGTTTTGGAGAATGGAAGATTCAGAGAGAGCAGAGAATGCTGCAGCACCAGGAAGCAGAGAGTCCACGAGCCAGCGACCTTTGGAGATGAAGAAAGAAAACACCTCCCAGGGAGCTCCATGAAACCAGAAGCCAGGAGAGAAAGCTAGCAGATGATGCCATGTTCACCATGTGCCCTTCCAGCTGAAAGAGAAGTCCTGACTGTGTTCGTCATGTGAGTTTTAATTGAGACATTTTCTCGGCCTTACAACTGTAATAGCAACTTATTAAATTCCCTTTTTTAAAAGCCATTCTGTTTCTGGTATATTGCATTCCAGCAGCTAGCAAACTAGAACACAAGGCAAATGAAAATGAAAACACAACATATCAAAATTTACATATACAAAATTACATATACAAAGTTTACATATTCAAAAATTAACTCAAAATGGATCAAAGACCTAAACATTAGAACTAAGACCGTAAATCTTTTAGAAGAAAATGTAGGGAAATATTTTATAAAACTTGTAATAGGAGGCAGTTTCCGAGACCTAACACCCAAAACAGCACTGAGGAAAGAAATAGATAAATGGGATCTCTTCAAAATTCAACACTTCTGTGCATCAAAGAACTTTGTCAAGAAAGTAAAAAGACAGCCTACTCAATGGAAGGCAATATTTGGAAACCACATATTAGATAAGGGTTTAGTATCCAGAATATATGAAGAGATTCTTCAACTCAACAACAAAAAGACAAGCAACCCAATTTTAAAAATCTGCAAAAGACATGAACAGACACTTCTCAAAGAGAAAATACAAATGGCTAAGAAGCACATGAAAAGATGTTCAACTTCACTGGCTATTGGGGTAATGCAAATCAAAACCACATGTGATATCGTTTGATATCTACTACAATAGCTATTACCAAAAACACAAGAGCTGTAGAGGATGTGGAAAAAGAGACACACTTATCCACTGTCAGTGGGAATGTAAAATGGTACAACCACTCTGGAAGGCAGTTTGGCATTCCTCAGGAAGCTAAGTATATAGCTGCCATATTATCCAGCAATCCCATTACTAGTATTTTAGTTTGCTAGCTGCTGGAATGCAACATACCAGAGATGGGTTGTCTTTTAATAAAAGGGAATTTATTTTGTTAGTTTTTCAGAGGAAAGGCAGCTGACTTTCACCTGAGGTTCTTTCTTACGTGGGAAGGCTCAGGGTACTCTCTGCTGGTCTTCTCTCCAGGCCTCTGGGTTCCAACAACTTTCCCTGGGTTATTTCTTTCTGCACCACCAAAGGCCTGGGCTGAGCTGCAAGTGCTGAGATGAGGAATGCTGAGCTGCTTGGGCTGTGCTATGTTGAGCTCTCTCATTTAAGCACCAGCCAATTAAGTCAAACATCATTCATTGCAGCAGGCACCCCTCCAAGCCAACTGCAGATGTAAATCAGCAACAGATGAGATTCACGTGCCATTGGCTCATGTCCACAGCAACAGAACTAGGTGACTTCACCTGGCCAAGTTGACAACTGAATCTAACTACCACACTAGGTATATATTCAGAGGACCTGAGGTCAAGGGCACAAATAGACATTTGCACACCATGTTTATAGCAGCATTATTTATGATTGCCAAGAGATGGAAATAGCCCAAATGTCCAACAGATAAGTGGCTAAACAAGCTGCGGTATATATATACAATGGAATATTACACAGCCTTAGACAGAATCAAGTCATGAAGCTTGTAACAATGTGGATGAGCCTTGAGAACATTATGCTGAGTGAAATTAGCCAGAAACAAAGGACAAATACTATATTGTCTCACTAAAATGAATTAACATTAATGAGCAAAACTTAGAGATGTTAAGAACACAGTTTATCAGGAGATGGAAATAAGGTAGAGATTGGGCGATTGGTGCTGAAGGAGTACAGATTGTATAACAGGACTGTAAAAATTCAGAAATGGATAGCACAATACTACCAGAGTGTAGCACAATAATATAGGTACACTGAGTGAAGCTGAATGTGAGAATGATAGAGGGAGAAGGGCTGGGGACATGTATGAAACCAGAAGGAAAGATAGAGGATAAAGACTGAGATAGTATAATTTAGGAATGTCTAGACAATGATGGTGATTAAATGTACAAATAAAAGAAAACGTTTTTGCAAGAGGGAGAATAAATGAATGACAATAATGCAGGGTGTTGAAAATAGTATATGGGAAAAAGTACAATCAATGCAAGCTAGGGTCTATAATCAACAGTAACATTGTAGTAAGCGTCCACTGAATATAACAAAGGCATTATGCCAAAACTAAATGTCAACAGGCTGCAAGCATGGGGAAGGGGTATGGATTCTTTGCAGAAGAAAAGGAAATGTCTTCAGATAGATAATGGTGGCAAAGGATGTCTATATACTTAGGTTGGATTGTATTATGTGTGAATAAAATTGTTTAAAACTGAACAGAGAAAAATAAGTGCTAGAGAAAATCTGGAGAAAGAAATGTACCTATTCACTGTTTGTTGGTAGGGATACTGAGAGGTGCAGCCCCTTGGTGGGCAGTGTGGTGGTTCCATAAGAGGCTAGGGGTGGGGTTGCCATATGATCCTGAAATCCTGTTGTTCAGTATATACTAGGAGGAAATAAGTGTGAGGACATAAACGGACATTTGCACACTGGTGTTTCTGGTGGCAGTGTTTGGAATCCACTATGGATGGAGGTGGCCTGAGGGTACAATGACTGAGGAATGGAAGGGGGAACTATGCTGTATACATACAATGGAATACTGACTGGCCTCAAGAAGGAATGAAGTTGTGAGGCATGCAACTAGATGAATGAATTTGGGGGACTATATGTTGAGTGAAATGTCAGAAACAGAAAGACAAATATTTTCATGCCTCACTCATATGGACTGACTGATATAAAAACTTGGTGAACTGAAGTCAAGAGCATGGGTTATCAGGTTGGGGCCTATTGTAAATGGTCCTAGATTGCAAGCTCTTACAGCAGTCACACATATTCAGGAGTTGTAATCGTTATTTCAAAATTATGAGATACTGAGCTGTTCGTTTATAACCTGGTAGCTCCCAGAAACAGAAATTCAGCTGTTTGTATATAAAGGTCTAGTAGACCTTTCCCAGAAACTTCGGGTATTTATGTGACACCTGAGACCCAGAATCAGAACTCTGAAGCTCTGAAGTTATGAAAGTACCCCATACAGAAACTAGTTGAAAAAGGGGTGGGCCATAGTGACTCAGTGGCAGAGTTCTCGCCTGCCATGCCCAAAACTCAGGTTCAATTCCTGGTGCCTGCCCATGCAAAAGGAAAAAAAAAAGTTGAAAAAGGCCTGACTTCAAGTAGAGATATGAATGAAGCTGATCTGGATAAGACCAAGACAAATCAGAATACAGGGTGAAAGATGATATGGTCCATACTTTAATACTTCAACTTCTGTGTGAGACCAAAAGGAGAGAGCTTATTTGGTGCAAAATTTATATGTTGGGTAGTGCATTTCCTAATTTGACTTGTTTGGTCAGTTTAGTTGAACACCATAAGTACATTAAATTTTGAATAAGGCATGAGATTTTGCTCATTGTCCAGGTTAATGTGATGCCCTGGTATATCCCAGAGTAATTTGGGCAGTGAACAAAGAAGTATTTGCAAGGTCCCCTTAGAGCACTGGGGAAAAAGGAGGAAGTGTTCAACTTCCCTGTTTGAAGAATTTCTGACATTCTCGCAAGCAGTGGAGACAACCCAGTCAATACACCAAAACCTTGATCTTGGGGTTTGCCCCTGTGGGACTTATTCCTGCAAAGGATAGGCTGGCCCTACTTAAAATTGGGCTAAGAGTCATCCCCAGAGAACCTCTTTTGTTGCTCAGATGTGTCCTCTCTCTCTAAGCCAACATGGCAGGTGAACTCGCTGCCCTCCCCTACTCCTGGGAATATGACACCCAACAGTGTAAATGTCCCCAGCAATGTGGGACAGAAATCCCAGGATGAGGAGGGACCTGGCATCAAGGGATTGAGAGAGCCTTCTTGACCTAAAGGGGGAAATGAGGCAAAATTAACTTTCAGTGGCTGAAAGATTTCAAGCAGAGTTGAGAAGTTATCCTGGAGGTTATTCTTATGCATTATATAAATATCCCTTTTTGGATTGTGGTGTATTAGAGTGACTAGAGTGAAGTATCTGAAACTGTTGAGATGTTTTCTAGTAGCCTTGATTCTTGAAGATGATTATATAATGATATGGCTTTTACAATGTGACTGTGTGATTGTGAAAACCTTGAGTCTCATGCTCATTTTATCTAGGGTATGGGTGGAGAATGAACAAATAGGAGGGACATATAATGGTTAAAATAAATTGGGTAGATAGAAATACTAGTGGTCAATGAGAGGGAGGGGTAAGGGATATGGGATGTATGAGTTTTTTCTTTTTCCTTTTTATTTCTTTTTCTGGAGTGATACAATGTTCTGAAAAGTGATCATGGTGATGAACATACAACTATTTGATGATATTGTGAGCCACTGATTGTAAACCATTTAGGGGATGTTTGTATGTTAAGATTTATCAATAAAAATATTTTTTTTTTAAAAAAAAGAAACCAGCATGAGGTCCTTCTAAGCATGGCACACCCAAGAAGTTAACCCTGTCCATAGGTTTTATCTGCTTTACACTTGATGCAAGCAAAGTCACTAACAGTATTTTGTTCCGTACTGTCGTATCAAGGATGTTTGTGTAGTGGAGCCAAGGGCAGATATGCTTGTATGTCCAGTAAAATAAAGATAATGTCTCCCCTTAGGGCAAAAGTTGTACAGATTTTCATATAAATATTGAAATTTCTTAAGCTCGGGGTTATTTGTCTGTGATACAAATCCACTTCATGTGAAGTACCCAGTTAGGTTCCCCTGTGTGGCCCTTCCTAGGCTTGGGAATCTTGGGGTACCATGCTGCCTGCATGCATGAGTGATAAAGCCCTTTCTAATACAGGAGTCTCATGTCTTCTGCCAGCAACTATGAAACTGTGACAGGCTAGCTTGTTAGCTTACAAATAGAATACAATTTCAGATATATCAGTGTTCTTGACACTATCTCAGTAGTTGATAAGACAGGCAAAAATCCACTAAGTATATAGAAGATCTGAACAAACATACAGCTGTAGATGTTGCTGAAGATACTGTGCCAATACCTGTGTTTGCCTCTCAGACTTCTTTTTCCATTGTGGCCAATCTCCCAAATGATTGACATATAGGTCGCTCTCTCTTTATTTTTTTTAAGCATGGGCACTGGGACTCAAACCCCAGTCTTCAGCATGGCAAACAAGAACTCTGCCACTGAGCCACCATCACACCACCCATATAGGTATCTTAAAACCAGTGTTACTTGCTCCACAACTCAGCATGCAAATGAGTGCACACTGAATTCCAACTAATAGCTTCTCTACCACCCCCAATTTTATTCACCATGAAAAGTTTTTCCTTCCCAGTCTTCTCCTCTACCTACCATTATCAAATCCAAAACCTCTTATAGTTACTCAATGCAAATGTTCTGCTGCCAAAAGCAATCTCTATACTAAAATGTGAGCCTAAAGGACCTGCTTAAGGGACTTCCCACCTAACCTCCACTGTTACCTCACCACCTCTACCCTCCTCCCTGCCTCCCATTTCCTTGAATAAAAACAATGTTTTAAGGAAGAACAAGTCAGTGAGGTCCAGGAACATACAGCTTCGATTTTACTTGGGAACTTATGGGAAATGCAAATACTCAGACCCACTTCTGTGTTATACAAGCTTTCCTGGTGATTCTCATGCACATTAAACCTTATCTAGCACTGTTTAAGGTCATTTTATATTTCTACCTATAACCTGTTAGTATTTCCAAATGAGTTACAGTTGTGACTTGGCCAAGGAGGCGTTCTGTTTCTTCAAGAGCCTATTTCTACTACTCTGCGTCTTTCCTTTGCTATGTTCTCAGCAGTTGGAAGATTTCAAAATTGCAGCCATCTTCTGCTCTCCACTCAGTCTTCTCAATATGTTTTCTTTATTAAATCATCATTCCTCCTGCCTTTCCCTGCCTCCTCCTTATCACCCCCAGTACATTCAAGGCAATGAATACATTGTGAACCATAGAGAGACTTGCCTCCAAGGAACTCAGGAGTTTTTGATAAACTTTAAAGTTGGCATTTCTAATTTTCTCCATATTCTGCTCTTGTCTGCCCCGTCTTTGAGAGTATAATATAAACAGACATTATAAAAAACTGCAATCTGTTAGTGGTACTAAGGGGTGGGTGCGAGGAGAAGAGTACCAGCAGGGAGGGTATCATTTCAGCCATCACACATAACCATAAAAGCTAACTTGGAGAGGATGTTCTTGCAGTAATCTTGAAAAAAAATTCCTTCACCAACACTGTGAAGAACCAGATTCCTTGAACAGTTTGTCCCATCTCTTTTTTTCTTTTCCTAATGTGATTTAGCACATGGAAGAGCCCCCAAAATCAAAACACAAAAAATGTCACTCATGCATACTTAGGAAGTGAAAGACATTATAGTCTCCTGCTTAGGATACACCAACATTTTACTTTAAAAAGTTAGAGGAAAATTTTCGGAGGCTTTTAAGGAGGTTTGTCAACATTTCCTCCTTGATCTACTGATTGTGGTATAGAAGCCATCTAAGTAGCATCTGCATTTCAGGCATATGCTCTAGTCAAGTCCCCCCACCCCCACCCCCAGCCTTCCATCTTGCCGTGCTCTACACCAGAAAACTGTTTGGCAAATTACAAAGAATAATGTGGTCTTTTCTGACAGTTTGGCTTGGGTGCCCCAAATGTAAACTCACATCACTGCTACCAATGAATGATTTTATTCATTTTAAAGTACTTATTTTCTTTTATTCAAATACGCTTTTTAAGACATGTAATACACCAAAAGGAAGTGGAACAGGGTTATTTCAGAAGGGAAATTTACATGACTACCTCTACATTAAGAATATTAAAAATTACTCTGTCTAAAATTCCAATTTAAAACACTATAATCAGTTTTGCATATTCAACCCCTAAAACATCAAGGTGTATGTGGGCGGGTGTGTGGGTCCAGTTTGTTTAAGGAGAGGTTCTACTTCACCATTGCCACCCACCCTGATTCAAAACCGAAGGTATTCTGAGGTGCCCCTGGGTTACCTGGAAGCGGATTCACCATACTTTAATAACCAGCACGTCTCTCTTCAAAATGCGGCTCAGGAGTCACTAAAGGAAACCACACACTGTTAAGACTAAACATTCTTGAGTAAGCCTCAGTTATGGCAAGTTCAACAGCCTGGCCGTTGAGAGCACAGTTACCGAAATTTTCCAAATAAATAAAGCAAACAAGTTACTTCAGGAAGAAGTTTGCGTCTATATGATTTATAATGCTGGGAGTTGGCCCATTGAGGCAGGAGGAACCCAGTGAACCCGCAGTAAACCAGAGGCCACCCATGTACTCGGAGCGGCCTCCAGGGTTGCAGTTCATGTTCAATCACCTACTGAAACGGAGTCCTCACCAGGAGTCCTCTGTCTAGGGAGTTGATGGCATCTTACACCATTCTGCAAGACCTACTGGCTTGAACTTTATCTTTCAGCCTCTAAATGGGTTAATACTAATAAGGATAAAAAAAATAAATAAATAAGGATACTGTTTAGAGGCTTCTGGCGGCAAGCAAATAGAGAAAAAAGTACCCATCCAAAATCAATGTTTGCTTTGCTGAGGGCCTCCTTCGGTGTACATTGGAGACAATTCTGTCTGTCTACCACAGTTAAGTCACCCAGCAGCAGTACATGCCAGCCAGGAGTACTTAGCAGTCCAGGATCAACAGGTTGCTGCAGTTGAGCAGTACGAGAACACCGGGGAAAAAGAATGGAACATGCTGTATGTGACTCAGCAGCCTTGATGGGTGAGGATGATAAAAGATGAGAAGCACTAGAGGGTCCTGCCTTTCTTGACACCCTCCCCCCCATCCACCTCAAATTGGGCACCATCTCCAAGTTCCAATCTAGCCACTGGGGCACAGACTACTGGTTCCCTAGTTTGTCTCCATACATTAGGTCATTCTCAGGCACTTCCCAACTGAAACACCCAAATACGCCATCCTAAATTACACACACACATGTAGTATAGAAGGATATTTTGTGTTGACGGAGAAATTGAACCATACTTAGGATTTTGCAATCACACTGGCATATCTCAGCCTGAGTACTACACACGTATAGAATTAGATAATAAAGAGCATAAAGACAATAAACTGCACGGGATTAAATTACCCCATATATGTTCTTAGGCAGAAGGCTGAAACTCCAGCAAATTGACTGAGCATGAATTAATAATACAACTAAATTCTTCAGCCTCAGTATCTTATTCACATTATAATATGCTTATTAATTGAAATATTAAAAGAATGTATATACATATCCCAGAAGAGACCAGTGCACTGTTTTAGTCTAATACTAATTACATAACTTTTTTAAACAGAAAATTATCTTAACAACTTATCTTTAAATTGCCATTAAGTCTATTGACTTGGGAGCAAGACACATCAGCTCCCAGTCAGGTTCTCTCCTTTCTGGACCATTATATTATTAATACATTTATGAAATTTTTATAAAAATGATCTACCTCACAGAGATGTATAGGCATGAATATAGACAATGACTCGTAGAGGAGATATTCATAAACATTTAAATAACACTCCCAATATTCATCTCAGTTAAACATTCTTTGAGCATGCCTGATATTTAGGTACAGGTACAGGTGTAAGACATTGGTTAGTGTCATTACATTCATGACATTATTGTCACAGATATAAAGATGAATATAAAGAATATAGGATATAAAGATGGAAGAAATAGTTCTTTAAAACAAGGAAGAAATACAGATTCTGAAGAAAGAACTAAGAACAGTAAAACCAGTTAATGGAAGCCATTCATGAGAAGGAAGCCTAAGTAATAAGAAAGTATCACTATGTAGAGGCTACTGGTTGTGAGCCTCATATTAAAGCATAGACTCTGCAGTAGTATAGAAAGACAGGGAGTAAAGACGTGCAATAAGGGAAATGAAGGCAGTCTGAATACAAATTCAAATACAAGCAGCAGTGTGCCTGACAGTGTCTGTAAAGGAGGGCTCAAAACAAAAAGAAGAAAATAAACAAGAAGGTGCAGTACCACGGATGAAGATGCAGGAAGGTCATAATTTCCTAATGCAGGGTCTGTTTCAATTCTGTTGGAAATTTGCAGGACACCCTCCCTCTAATGTGCTCGTCTCCTATTGTCTGGAAGGCGTAGACTTCCCAGTCCACCCTCCCACCAACACTGTTAATCTGATATCTAAAAGACAAGTGGTCGGGGACATGATCAGAGACACAACCAAGGATGCATCTGGAAAGGGGCAGACCCAAGAGATTCCACAAGAAGAATCAGCAAATGAAGAAATTTCCTTTAATAAAATGTAAAGAAATTTGGCAAATGGCCAAAGATGACCTTACCAATGTGGTCTTTAAAAGCTGAATGAAATAACTCTGGAGATTCCCCAAATCTCTGTGGTTAGCTTTAATTGGAAAGTTGAAAAGAAGTACTTGTTTCTTATTTGTTTATTTATCCCCTATTCCTTTCCACAAATAGTTTAAGAGCATAGGAAAATGGTCTGGAATGATACATATCTCACTACAGTGGTACCCAAATTGGTGAAGAGGGCCCTTCTTCTTTTCCTTCAGTACACCTCAGTATTATTTGAAATTTGTACAAAGGCCATGCCCTCATGCATTACTTTGGAATTTAAATGTTTAAGAACTTAGAATGGCTACGAAACAGATGATGCCCCCTGTATTTGATTCTCTTTCCTTTGCCCATTTCAGAGAACAGGATCAGATATGTAATTGGGCTCTGTGGAGAAGTGGACAATTACAGACTAAAGAAAGAAAATAAAGGAGAAATGCAGCAGAGTAACTCATCACCAACAGAAAACCAACATATATTAGACAACAAGGGGACTCACCTGAGTGCTTGGGGAAAGTGCAGAGGGTCACAACTGCACGTGCAGCCCAGGAGAGGAAGGGAGCTTACCTGAAAGTGTTTTGCCAGTGCATCACTCTCATCAGTCACAAATGTGCCAGAGCAGTACCTTAAAGGAGGGCAGGCTTTGTGAACCCCCACTTTGCTGCATAGTAGCCATGATAGCTTGGGTAAATGTTTTAACTATTCTGAACATGTTTCCTCAACTGTGAAATAGAGATGTTGATACATATCTGTAGGACTATTGTGAGGACTAAATGAGTTCATAGACATAAAACATATAATTCAGTGTCTGGCATGGGAAAGGTAATCAGTAAATGGTAGCAATCTCTGTCAAGAGCCTGTTTGATAAAGGATATGGCCAAGAAATCAAGAGAATATATTAGAACAAACATGGCTGGAAAATCCTATGTTCATGTCTTCCTGGATTATCTAAACATGCAAGGTACAGTTTGAAGCAACAAATACATTGTATGGAAAAAGGGGGAAATGGAGTTATCTAATTAAAAAAAGAAGGCTTATCAGAAATCCTTTGTCACTCTCAAAGCATGTAAATGGGGTGGGAAAGAGTGATGAAAAGCCATTCTTTTAATCTACATGAAGAAATGAATTTAAATTCAGGAATACAGAAGGAATGTGTTATATTAGTGAGTGATGTCATGAAATCTTTTCCTTGAGAATCTTTGCAATAGATTGACAACTCTAGTTTTGGTGGTACAGGTGTTACAGAGCTATGTGCCAAAGGACCGCAAATCCAAAACGCATAATGCAATTGAATAAGGTTGACTTTGAACGACATTGGAAAGATGTGGAAAAAAAGAAAGATAAGCAGTTTTAGATTAGGAGTCCATGAAAGGCATTCCAAGGGGAACTAAATGTGTCCAAAACCAAAGGGTCAATGGAAATGATCCAGGCAAAGGTATCAGTATATCAAATTCATCTGGACATTTTGGTGGCACAAAAAGCATATTGGTAGGTAGAGCCGGAGGTGGAAAGAACTTTAGAATTTGGGCTAAGGCCCAAAAAAGAATGTGAGGCAGTGACTTGGGATGGGGTGTTCCTAATGAGGTGACCAAGTCCCAAGGGGACTTTTAGAGACATGTGGAAAGGATGGGAAGAAGAGTGTATGTTAAGTTGAAATGACCAACTGAAATTCTACTTGAGAAGAATCTGTGTTTTTTTAAAGCTTTCCCCCCACCATGAGATAGAACATTGTATTTTCCTTTTTTAGTTATTCCTAATTGACCTCCATGAGCACACTTCAGAAAGCAGGGGGGTGTCAGGGACATAACTCAACCTGAGAGCTGTGTGAAGCTAGGTGATAGTTTTCTCAACACTGGAAAATCTAAGAATTTGTCTCAAACACAGAGCTTAGAGTGCCTGGCTGCTATGAAGAAATTGACGTTTTTACCTAAAATAACTGTTCAAACTGTACATTTGCTACGTTTTATAAACATGAGAAAAGCACCACTGACACCCAAGTGAAAAATCCCCACCTTGGCCAAAATGGTTTCGCATAAAAACAACTTACCTACCAAGCAAAACTTTCTGCACTCCTTGTGCCCAGGGGAATTGGGGGCAGGAGAAACTGTGCCTGCTCTGCAAAGAAGCAAGGACTTTAACCCCACATTGGAAAGGTGCTTTTCAGTTGAAATGTTGCTGGCTTTAGCTTCTCCGTTTCTCTCTTGGGAGCAGAGTAGATACCTCCCAAATTCATCCATAGAGCCAACTCACACCGTTACTTGTCTGTTGTCCACTTTTTAAGCTGCTCTGTATAAACATTTCACCCTCCGCCCGCAGACAGCCCACCTCTGCCTGCCTCCCTGCTTGCTGACCTCCCCAGCCCAAGTTTCAGCTGGAGGAGCGCCTCACAAACAACACGCGCTTTGGGGCTCAGTGTTCTTCAAGCCTGCCAGTTCTTTCAGGAGGTCGTTTACGTGGTTGGCTCTTACTTCAGTGAGTTACTCTGGAGCAGCCCATGAAAAGTGCTTTTGCTCCTGAAAAACATTAGAGTGCTTTGCTGCAAATTGCGAAAACTTATGGCCTCCAATCACCAAAGATAATAGCCAATGAGGTTGAAATGGTCACTTCTTGGCCTGTGATTATAGTCCCCTAAAGTGTGATATGGCTCTTTTAGCTCCCAAATTAGGCTTTTGTAAATAATTTGTTCTTTTCCCATGATTCACCTAACTTCTTTTGGCCCTGCACACCTGGTCACCCCTCTTGTTTGTAGATTGCCATGGTGCATAACTATTAATGGGCCAAAAAAAGACACAAAGCTAACATTTACTCATTACAGCCACATGGAGTGCATGAAGAAAAACACCCCCTTGCAAACACCCTTTAGAAAAGACATAAATTTTGATGGGAAAAAATATTTCATGGGGAGCCCCATGTATTTCTTTACTCATTTGTAATGGCAATATTATCAAATTAATTTGTGCTGCCTCAGACTTAATATTTTCATTTGGTTCTTTTTTCCCTTAAGTATACTATAAAAAGATGATTAATCAAAAATGAGGGCTACCTTTGATTAAAGAAGTTAATTATGGGTGGCCAGCTTGATGTGGCTGGGATATTCCACTCAGCCATTTTATTTTCTTCTCCATGGGAGAGCTAGGAAAATGGGCCATAGAAATATTACAGAGAAGGAATCACAGGAGTTGTGAAGACTTTAAAGGAAACATCAACATCCACTACCATCATCAATGAGCAATGCCAAAAATGTATCTTTGTCTCTATTTGATTGCACATTTAATGGGCCCCTGATTGCGATACACATTAAATATATTTCCAAAATCCCATGATGGATTATACAAATAATCTCTATAACATTACACCCATTTCATGAAGCAAAAGTGGAGGGAAAACTTAATTATAAGAAAGGAAAGTATACTCATTATCGCTGAGTTTATTCCTGGAGTCTCACAAAAAAATATTTAGGGCAATGTAAAGAGCATGCAATTTGGAGCCAGAATGCTGGCAGAATCCCTGGTTCTGCCTCCTTGTTAGCTGGTTGAACATGGGAAAGCTTTTAAACCTCCCTATGCCTCAATTTTCTCATCTGTAAAATGGGGAATATAATAGTATTCTCCATCAAGAGTTTGTTTTGAAGGCTGGGTTAATTTGTGAAAAGTGCTTAGAACAGTGCCTTACTTACACAGTAAGTGCCTATATAAGTGACAGCTAGGATGAGGAGGCGGAGGAGGAAGAGGAGGAGAAGAAAGAGGAGGAGGAGGAAATGGTGTCAAGCAGAGAAGTGGGAGGCAGATATTTAGTCTCCCAGATTCCATGAGTTTCTGGATCTGACTGGTCTAAAAGCAGTGAGTGTGTCCAAACGAAAGCCATTTTAAAAATTTTATCTAAGACCCTTACCTCCTGGGTATCCCTTCCCATGTAATGGAGAAAAGCTTTGATATTATCAACTCTCTGCTCATTCCAGAGTCTAGCTGAATGTCTACAAGGCTAGTCTTAAGGAAGTTTTCCTCAGTTAGAGTATCTCTGACTCGTACGCACCACTGTTCCCACCTTAGTTATGACTGAGCAGAAAAACCAAACATTATAGTGTATGCATTGCAGTGTGACCCTCACCTAGAAAATGAAGCACTTTTCTGTTTCTGAAGGTTTTGGTCTTAGCTCCCAAGCCCGGCCCCGTGCCCTTCACACTCGGGGGCCTCATCTTATGGCCTGACCAACACGGATGCAATGAACTCGGCACAAACCAGGCAGTCATGTTTTCTCAGCAAAAATTCCCACCAGGTGTCCAGTCTGGGCCCCAGAAATGCTCCATCTGGCCACATTCTTTGAAGCATGGTCTGAAAGTCAAGTGAAGCAAAATATTTTCCTGTTGCTAACTTATTCACTTGCAAATGTGGACATCTTGCTCTGAGGTAGCTTCACCATTTGCCACCTCTACTGATGGGCAAGTGATTCAGTCTATCTAAGCCACAGTCCTATCTGTGAAATAGGACTAACGAGCATCTACCTCAGTTTTTGTGGAGATTAAAGGAGAAATAGCATTGTATAGACTTATATGATATTTTTTAAATGATTAGTAAAATGCCTAGTAAATGTTAGTCATTATTTAATACATGGGATGACGTTTTCAATTTGTAAATGAGTGTATAGTCTGCATTACACAGTTGATGGGGAGAGGGCATGTGTCCTTTAATTCTGTGTTTTCAACCAAAGTAGCTTTTACTGTGTTTTTGTGAAGAAAGAATGTCCATTCATTATGTCTCAGCCTAAACACATGCAGTTTTCTCTACCTGGAATCAACTTCTGTAGCTGCTTTTGCCTGTTTAAACCCCACACATTCTTTAGTTCACCTGTCACCTTCTCCAGGGGTCACCTGGTGTACTTGATTCAGACTCTCTTAATATGTTTATCCTTATTGCAGTTCTTGTGGTAAGCTATGAATGGTCAACTTTTTAATACAAAAAGAGTTTTATTGCTTTTCTTAAATTCCTTTGCTAGATTAGAATGAATGGAATATAAATATTTCCTCTATGTCCTGAAAGGATATGAAAAAATAAGCCCTCTCTGCTCAGAGAGGAAAGGGAAGCAAGTTTTCAGTTGCTCAAAATTTGGCTCAGCGTTAAACAGATCTTTAAAACATTTTATGAAAGATCCAAAAGAGAATGGGAGATACACAAGGAAGACACAGGGCCGAGAAGAAAAATTTCCCAAAATATCAGAGGAAAGGGAAAGAATTGAGGGGTTAATCAGAGGATTCCTGGTTGAAGTTGCCCAAGGATAAGGAGGTCGCTGCCCAGAGGAAAGGGCTTTCTGAAGGGCCATTGTGGGAAATGTTCTAGCAGTCCAGGAGCATACAGGGCCCTGAGCCACGGCCACCTCCCCCCAGCCCTCTCTGGAGGTAGGACATCCACAGCTCTGAGCCGAGGCACCCTCCAGCTGAGTCTGCTCCGTGTGCTCCCTTCTTTCCAGGTCAGCAGGAGAGATGTGGGCCCTGCTTCCTAGGCTCCCTCAGAGCCCAGCCCTTCCCCACCCCCATCACCATCACCAGCCCCCCAAGAGGCCCATGCATCTAAAGGGGAGAGCAGCCTAGCGGGCAGGAGAGCTTCACACCTGCCCTGGGGAAGGTAGAAAAATGGAATGAATGAAGACGCATGAGTAGAGCCAGTGCCACTGATACTTCTGTCACTTCACTCTAATTATTGGCTTGCCATGTGTTCTCTGCCCCCTCACCCACTAGACTGTGAGCTGGTGGGGGTTTGAGGAGTGAGCAGAGTGATAGCCTTCCCCTCTGCAGGCCCTCTGCCCCATCTGTGCACTCCCAGTGCCTAGAACATTCCCTGGCACACATAGTAGGGTATTTTAGCTATACTGTTCATTTTTTATCAAAGAGAATCCCTTATGTTTACTCAAAGTGGGGAAAGTTATAGTTTCAGGTGGGGTAATGGGGAGAGAGAATTTCCATGAAATTCCAAGAAAGTGGCCTTATAGTAGATTTTTAGTCTGTGGGGTGCCTGCGTTCCGGTTCAGGTGTGAATCCTGGTATCAACAGTGGACTGGGTGATGGAGCCGTCACACAGCTGCAGGAAATTGCCTCTTCAGCAGGGCCTTAAACGCAGCAGTTTCTTTTCCAAAGAACACGGACATGGAAGACACTCAAATGGGCATGCCTGGCACACAGGTGCTCAATAAGTGTTCCCTGTCCAGATGAAGGGTGTGGTGGTGCACGGACTTAAGCACCCCTTAGAAAGCCGTGTTCTTAATCCTGTGGGTGTGAACCTGCTATAAATAGGACCCTCAGAAGACGTCATTTTTAGTTCAGGTGTGGCCCAACTGAATTAGGATGGGCCTTAATCTGTCTTCCCAGGAGCCTTAAGGAAAAACGTCAGAAAAAGCCATAGGGAGGCGCCGGGAGCCGGAAGTCAGCAGAGACTGGAGAAACACAGGAAAGGTGAGAGATGGCCGTGGGATGGAAGTCAGACGCAAGCCAAGGAACCCCAGGGACTGCAGCAAACCAGCACTGGAACGCTACAGACACCCAGTAAAAAAAAAGCATTGCCTTTGGGTCACCTTGATTTTGGACTTCTGACCTCCGAAACCATGAGACAGTAAATGCTCACTGTTTAAGCCAACCCATTTTGTGTTATTTATCATAGCAGACTGGCAGACTAAAATAGCTTTGGGGAACAGAAAGTGGGGTGCTGCTATTACAAATGCCTAAAAATACGGAAGTGGTTTGGAATTAGGTAGTGGGTGGCAGTGGGAAGAACTTGAGGCTCTTAGAGAGGCTGTTGGGGGAGTTCAGCTGACACCTCAGTGCTTAGAGAGGTTGCAGTATGGACTCTGGCATTCAGGGAGGGCCCGGCTGCTGTGAGCCCCAGCAAGGCGGGAATGTGCTCTGGCAGGAGGACAAGGCAATCCACGGATGGCTCTCAGACTTTGAAATCTACTGAGATTCCCCTGCTGCTTTTGGACTTGCTTGGGACCCATGACCCCCATTTCCATTAAATTTCTCCCTTCTGGAATAGGAATGTTTATTCTATGCCTGGAAAACTAAGTCAGGTGATAAAGAGCACAGGTTCTGGGGTAAGGAGACTTGAGTTCACCACTTTCTAGCTTTGTGGCCGTGAGAAAGTTACTTCAGCTTCTTATGCCTTGGTTTTGTCATCTATAAAATGAGGATAAAAATGAAGTGCAGGTGCAAGGGTAGGTCAGTGGTAGAATTCTCGCCTGCCATGCGGGAGACCTGGGTTTGATTCCCAGTCTGTGCACTTCCCCAAAAACAAGCAAACAAGAAAAACAAACAAAAAACAATCAGACAAACAAAAATTCAACAAATGGTGCTGCAATAACGGGATACTCACATGGAAAAATAATGAAATGAGACCCTGCCATAATGCATACAAAAAAAAAAATGAAGTGCAAACCTATAAGTTATTGTGAGGAATAAAAGAAATACCCGTGTAAAGTGCTTGGAGCAGAACCTGGCACATAATAAGTATTCAATAAATGACAGCTAACAACACTAATAATAATCAATATTATTATTATATACTTGGATATGGGAATTTCTGCAGACTTGTTCATAGGCATGAAACACGAAAGGAGTGGATAGGAGTTACAGATTTAAAAATTTTAAAAAATATATAATAAATGTATATTTTATATATATTTAGTATAATGGATTTGAAGATTAATCCTGATATAAAGGAGCAGATTTCTTGAGTAGCTGGTGAAATAGAATCACAGAGTTCCTAAACAGCTAGAGGAAGAAATATAGATAGAACAAATTGACCTTAGTTTGACTAAAATATTTATCTTTATCAAATTAGGAAATCAGGACGAAAGGTCTTTTAAGATAGACTCTGCCTCTACTCTGTAAGAGGATAGTCCAGGGCAGAAAAAATTTATGACTCTGCCTGATTCCTTCATCAATTTTTATTTCTTACCTGCCCTGGAGCTGCTGATTCCTTCCCTCCACAAACATGTGTTGGGTAATTTCTATGTGCTAGACATTGTGCTGAAGCAGGAAAATGAATAAGACCAAATGCATCTTCTCTAGGAGCCATACGTTCTTTTCTGGGTTCCAGAGGAGGGTGTTCCCACTGATGCTACTGCCTTGGTCTCCCAAAGCCTATGGACATCTCTCCCTATCTGAGCAAAGCGTAGTGAAATCCTTTTTACTATAATCCATGACAAGGGAGTTTACAAGGAAAATGAAAAATGCACACACACACACACATGCCAGTAGCATCATTTATTAAGTGCAGATATCGGAAGTATTTTTATCTTATGTCTAAGCAAAAGGTGGGTTTCCTACAATGAATGTGTAGGGCACCTGCACCATACATTTTCCCAAGCTCACCCTTTTCTGCAGTGAATGCTAAGTAAACACAATTTACACTATGGCACAAGATGACTTTGTTAGCTTTGCTTCTAGGTCTGGCTAAGTGTCACACTTGTCCCTAACACCCCCTTCTAGGTCTCATTACCTAGATAGGATTTCCCACATATTTCTCTTGCCTTCAAATAATTGTCCCAGGTCCCTTGGGATCTCCCTGTTTCCCAAATATAAAGCATACTAACTCATTTGATTCTAAAGATCTTTCTCTGAACTTTAGGCCTTTTCACCTGTGTGTTCTTTTATCTCTTTTCACGAAGTCCATAGTTCTTTTTTTTTTTTTTTTTTTTTTAATTTTTTTTATTAATCAAAAAAAAGAAAAGAAATTAACACAACATTTAGAAATCATTCCACTCTACAAATGCACTCAGTAATTCTTAGTTTCATCACATAGTTGCATGATCATCATTTCCCAGTACATTTGCATCGATTTAAGAAAAGTACTAGCAAAACAGCAGAAAAAGATATAGAATGCCAATATAGAGAAGAGAATTAAAATAATAATACTAATAATATATATATATATATATATAAAGGAAAAAGAAAAAAAACAAAAACAAAAGATGCAAACACACAAACAAACAAACAAAAAACCATATTTCAGGTGCAGCTTCATTCAGTGTTCCAACCTAGTTACATTACATTTAGGTATTATTGTGCTGTCCATTTTTGAGTTTTTGTATCTAGTCCTGTTGCACAGTCTGTATCCCTTCAGCTCCAATTACCCATTATCTTACCCTGTTTCTAACTCCTGCTGGTCTCTGTTACCAATGATATATTCCAAGCTGATTCTCGAATGTCGGTTCACATCAGTGGGACCTTACAGTATTTGTCCTTTAGTTTTGGGCTAGACTCACTCAGCATAATGTTCTCTAGGTCCATCCATGTTATTACATGCTTCATAAGTTTAGTCTGTCTTAAAGCTGCATAATATTCCATCGTAGGTATACGCCACAGTTTGTTTAGCCACTCGTCTGTTGATGAACATTTTGGCTGTTTCCATCTCTTTGCAATTGTAGATAATGCTGCTATAAACACTGGTGTGCAAATGTCCGTCTGTGTCTTTGCCCTTAAGTCCTTTGAGTAGATACCTAGCAGTGGTATTGCTGGGTCGTAATCCATTCTGCCATTCTATGTCTTTTGATTGGGAAATTCAGTCCATTAACTTTTAGTATTATTACTGTTTGGATAATATTTTCCTCTACCATTTTGGCTTTTGTATTATATATATCATATCTGATTTTCCTTCTTTCTACACTTTACTCCATACCTCTCTCTTCTGTCTTTTCATATCTGACTCTAGTGCTCCCTTTAGTATTTCTTGCAGAGCTGGTCTCTTGGTCACAAATTCTCTCAGTGACTTTTTGTCTATAAATGTTTTAATTTCTCCTTCATTTTTGAAGGACAATTTTGCTGGATATAGGAGTCTTGGTTGGCAGTTTTTCTCTTTTAGTATTTTAAATATATCATCCCACTGTCTTCTAGCTTCCATGGTTTCTGCTGAGAAATCTACACATAGTCTTATTGGGTTTCCCTTGTATGTGACAGATTGTTTTTCTCTTGCTGCTTTCAAGATCCTCTCTTTCTCTTTGACCTCTGACATTCTAACTAGTAAGTGTCTTGGAGAACGCCTATTTGGGTCTATTCTCTTTGGGGTGCGCTGCATTTCTTGGATCTGCAAATTTAGGTCTTTCATAAGAGTTGGGAAATTTTCATTGAAAATTTCTTCCATTAGTTTTTCTCCTCCTTTTCCCTTCTCTTCTCCTTCTGGGACACCCACAACACGTATATTTGTGCGCTTCATATTGTCATTCAGTTCCCTGATCCCCTGCTCAAGTTTTTCCATTCTTTTCCCTATAGTTTCTGTTTGTTTTTGGAATTCAGATGTTCCATCCTCCAGTTCACTAATTGTAGCTTCTGTCTCTTTAGATCTACCATTGTAGATATCCATTGTTTTTTCCATTTTTTCTTCTTTGTCCTTCACTCCCATAAGTTCTGTGATTTGTTTTTTCAGATTTTCTATTTCTTCTTTTTGTTCAGCCCATGTCTTCTTCATGTCCTCCCTCAATTTATTGATTTGGTTTTTGAAGAGTTTTTCCATTTCTGTTCGTATATTCAGCATTAGTTGTCTCAGCTCCTGTATCTCATTTGAACTATTGGTTTGTTCCTTTGACTGGGCCATATCTTCAATTTTCCGAGCGTCATCCATTATTTTCTGCTGGTGTCTGGGCATTTGATCAGATTTCCCTGGGTGTGGGACCCAGCTGGTTGAAAGGTTTTTCTGTGAAATCTCTGGGCTCTGTTTTTCTTTTCCTGCCCAGTAGGTGGCGCTCGTGGCGCTCGTCTGTCTGCACGGCAGTCGGCCGGGAAACCGCGCATGGAGGGGGGGTCGCTGGCCGCCCCGGCTTGGGAGAGTGCCGGTCCTAATTGCCCAGCTGGCCCGAAACGCCAAGCGTGACAGGAGGGCCCCGCTATCCAACGTTCCCAGTCAGACTGGGGAGCCACGTGCGTGGAGGGGACCCCAGTCGCCAGCCGCCCCGGCCGGGAAAACGCGCGCCCCTCGGGTATCTCACCGCAGCAGATTCTCCCTGCCCGTTCAGCTGTTCCAGAATGGGGTACGCTGTCTTTTTGGTCTCTGTCGTGACTCCGGGAGCTGTTTCGTATTGTTTCTATTTCTTTAGTTGCTTTTCTGGAGGAGGAACTAAGACCCGCGCGTCTTACTAAGCCGCCATCTTCTCCGGAAGTCCTCGAAGTCCATAGTTCTTGACCTCTGGATATTCTATTCTCCACTGACCTGTCCTGTTTTCCTCAGCCATACTCACTAGCCTGTGAAGCTGTTTCCAGTCATCATTCAGGCCCAGGTTCCCCAGTTTTGGAACTCTATTGCAATTATTTCCTACACCAACTGCAATACAATTCTTAACTACCTGGAGTTAAGCCAGACTTCACAGTTTAAAGGCACAAGGCTGCCTCCCTTCAAACACCAGCTGCAAGTTCAGGGGTTCCCAGGCCACCCTCAATTGCGACTAATTAACCACATATTCAAGGGTTCTCACCAACTCCTCAGGTTCAATAATTTGCTGGAATTACATGCAGAATCCAGGAAGTGCTGTATTTACGATTATAGTTTATTATAGTATAAAAGGATATAGATCAGAAGAAGCCAAAAGAAGAGATGCATAGGGTGAGGTCTGGGAGGGTGTCAGATGCAAAGTTTCTATGTCCTCTCCATGCGGAGTCAGAACATATCACATCCTAGCACATTACCAATCATGGAAGCTTGAACTCTGAGGTTAGAGTTTTTCGGGGGATTTCGTTATGTAAGCATGACTGATTGAATCATTGTCCACTTGGTTGAATTCAATCTCCAGCTCCCTTTCTTCCCCAGAGGGTGGGCTAATATGACCTGGCTCAAAGCTGCAACCCCCTAACCATTTGGTTGGCCTTTCTAGTGTGGGAAGCCCCTCACCCCAAGACTGCAGGTGTCGCTGGCCCCACCTGAGTCATCTCCTTAGCATAATCTATCAGGTGTGGTCTGGCATCCACCATGAATGAATAACAGAAATCACTCCTATCAGAAATTCTGAGAATGTAGAGGTTGCCTCCTTGGAACCATGGATAAAAAGCAGCCAAATTCTTCACTATACTATAACTATCTTATGCTCCATGTTCACAACTTTATCTGAACCTGTTTTTGATAGCTGGAACAAGCCCCTGTCTCTTACTTTTTCAAAGCCTTCCTCCCTTTTAGGGAGACACTGTACATTTCTGTTTCCTGTTTAAGGTTTAGCTTCTGTTCCTTGTTCCTAGAGGAGTTAGTGGAATGTTCCTTGAGACTGCAGCTGAACTGCTCAGATTTAATCTATGGTACCAAATTCTCTTGAAAGACTCATCACTCAACACTCACTGTTTATTTGAACATGAGAAGTTTTCCAGAATCATATCAATGGGGTTTTAAAATATCACAAACAACAAATGAACATCTCCCCACCTAGAGAAAAAGTATATCACTTCTGTAGAAATACTATAGGTGTGTCACTTCTAAGTAGTTTAGATCTATATTATGTTCACCTTCTGTTGTAAAATACTTCTTTCTAAATCTAGTAAGTAGGCTTGTAAATGATCAGGTTCTTGATTATCTCTGGCTGATTGAAATAGGAAAAAATTATTTGTAGGATATTGGGGAGGTCACAGAATTGGCTGAAAGACTAGGAAACCAGCTTCAGAAAATGGGCAAGAATAAACAAACCTGATAAAAATTATAATATAGAATCTGTCCAGAAAGGACACCACACTGAACACCAGATGCCACAGTTTACATTGCTGAGACTGTTGGCATCAGATAATGGTCACAGTTATGAGAAAGGAAAAACAAAAAAAGCAACCTCTGATGTCCAGGAACCGATTTGAGGATTATAGCTAGGCCTCAATGTCATTGCAAATTGATCTGACATTCCCAGCTAAGCCATTCTCTCCTATTGGACATACATGATCTCAGAAATTCCATCTCCAACATAGTTCCCATTACAAAACAAAATAACAACACATGCAATCATTGAAAAATGATTAATTACTACTTTTTTATCAATTACAATTTTATCCTTGCTCAATTGTACAATCCATATGGATAAGATTTGTTGAGATACACAATTAGAAAATTGCCTGCTGCTTTCTGACAGTATCCTATCTAGAGTGAGCTTAACTTTTTTGTCACCCAGCCAACACCCAAGTCCTGTAATAGGTTATTTCTAACTTCCCTCACTACAGCAAGTAACAAATTCAACTTGTTCAACTGCAGGTATGTTCCTTAAGGTCTTTCCCCTTAAGAACAGGAACAAGACAAGGATGTCCACTATCACCACTGTTATTTAACATTGTGTTGGAAGTTCTAGCCAGAGCAATTAGACAAGAAAAAGAAATCAAGGCATCAGATTGGAAAGGAAGAAGTAAAATTTTCACTGTTTGCAGATGATATGATACTATATGTCGAAAACCCTGAAAAAACCACAGCCAAACTACTAGAGCTAATAAATGAGTACAGCAAAGTGGCAGGTTACAAGATCAACACTCAAAAATCTGTAGTGTTTCTATACACTAGTAATGAACAACCTGGGGGAGAAATCAAGAAAAAAATTCCATTTACATTTGCAACCAAAAGAATAAAATATTTAGGAATAAATTTAACTAAAGATACAAAAGACCTATACAAAGGAAACTACAAGAAATTGTCAAAAGAAATCACAGAAGACCTAAATAAATGGAAGGTCATACCGTGTTCATGAATTGGAAGACTAAATATGGGTAAGATGTCAATTATACCTAAATCAATTTACAGATTCAATGCAATATCAATTAAAATCCCAAAAACTTACTTTTCAGAAATAGAAAAATGAATAACCAAATTTATCTGGAGGGGCAGAGTGCCCCAAATAGCTAAAAATATCCTGAGAAAGAAAAATGAAATTGGAGGCCTCATGCTACCTGACTTTAAGGCGTATTATGAAGTTACAGTGGTCAAAACAGCATGGTACCTGCATAAAGTTAGATATATTGATCAATGGAATCAAATAGAGTTTTCAGATATAGACCCTCTCATCTGTATAGAATTGATCTTTGATAAGGCAGTCAAGCCAACTCACCTGGCACAGAACAATCTCTTCAATAAATGGTGCCTAGAGAACTGGATATCCATATGCAAAAGAATGAAAGAGGATCCATAACTCACACCCTATATAAAAATTAACTTGAAATGGATCAAAGACCTAAACATTAGAACTAAAACCATAAATCTTTTAGAAGAAAATGTAGGGAAATATAAAACTTGTAATAGGAGGCAGTTTCCAAGACCTAACACCCAAAACAGCACTGAGGAAAGAAATAGATAAATGGGATGTCTTAAAAATTAAATACTTTGTGCATCAAAGAACTTTGTCAACAAAGTAAAAAGACAACCTACATAATGGGAGTCAATATTTGGAAATGATATATTTGATAAGGGTCTAGTATCCAGAATATATAAAGAGATTGTTCAACTCAACAACAAAAAGACAAACAACCCAGTTAAAAAAATGGGCAAAAGACATGAACAGACGCTTCTCAGAAGAAGAAATACAAATGGCTAAAAGGCACATGAAAAAATGCTGAACTTCACTGGCTATTAGGGAAATGCAAAAATAAACCACAATGAGATATCATCTCACACCCACCAAAACTGCTATTATCAATAAAATAGAAGACAAGTGCTGGAGAGGAGGTCGAGAAAGAGGCACACTTATCCACTGTTGGTGGGAATGTAAAATGGTACAACTGCTGTGGAAGGCAGTTTGGCAGTTCCTCAGGAAGCTAAGTTTAGAATTCCCATATGATCTGGCAATACCATTACTAGGTATCTATTCAGAGGATATGAGGGTAAGGACACAAACGGATATTTGTACATGAATGTTTATAGCAGCATTATTTACAATTGCCGAGAGATGCAATGAGCTCAAATGTCCATCAACAGACGAGTGGCTAAACTGTGGTATATACGATGGAATATTATGCAGCTGTAAGAATAAAGTTATGAATTATGTAACAACATGAATGAACCTTGAGGACATTATGTGGAGTAAGATTAGTCAGAAACAAAAGGACAAATACTGTATAGTCTCACTGATATGAACTAACATTAATGAATGAACTTGGAGAATTTCAGTTAAGAAGAGAAGCCATTAGGGGATAGAAATATGGTAGATACTGGGTAATTGGAACTGAAGGGATACAGATTATGCAACAGGACTGATTGTAAAAATTCAGAAATGGATAGCACAATGTTTCCTAATTATAGCACAATAGTGTTAGCATGCCACACAAAGCTGAATTTGAGAATGATAGAGGGAGGAGGGCTCGGGGCACAAATGAAACCAGAAGGAAAGATAGATGATAAAGACTGAGATGGTATAATCTAGGCATGCCTAGAGTGTTCAATGATAGTGATTAAATATACAAATTAAAAAATATTTTTTGCATGAGGAAGAACAAAGGAATGTCAATATTTCAGGGTGTTGAAAATAGATAATTCATATTTTAAAACTTCAACTTCTGTGTGAGACTAAAGCAAAAAATATTTATTTGTTAGAAAATTTATATTTTGACTTGTGTATTTCCTAATATAACTTATATGAACAGTTTAATTGAACACCATAAGTAAATGGAACCTTGAATAGGGCATGAGATTTTGTAGATTTGTCCTGTGTGATGCACCAGTAAATCCCAGAGTGATTTGAGCAGTGAATAAAAAAGTATTTGCAAAGTCTCCTTGGGGGAATGGTGAGAAAGGGGAAAAATTCCACTTCCCCATTTGGAGAACTCCTTACATTCTTGCAAGTAGTGAGGACAACCAAATTAATAATAGGCCAAGCCCTCAATCTTGGAGTTTATTTATATGAAACTTATCCCCAAAAAGGATAGACTAAGCCTACTTAAAATTAGGCCTAATAGTATACCCCCATAGAAACTCTTTTGTTGATCAGATGTGGCCCATCTCTCTCTCTCAGCCATCACAGCAAGCAAACTCACCACCCTCCTCCTCTCTACATGGGACATAAATCCCAGGGGTGTAAACCTCCCTGGCAACATGGGACAGAAATCCTAGAATGAGCTGAGACTCAGCATCAAGGGATTGGGAAAACCTTCTCAACTGAAAGGGGGAAGAGAGAAATGAGACAAAATAAATTGTCAGTGGCTGAGAGATTTCAAACACGGTGAAGAGGTTATGCTGGAAGTTATTCGTACACAATATATAGATATTCCCTTTTTAGATTAAGGTGTATTAGGCTAGAGGGAAGAGCTATGTTCCAGTAGCCATGTTTCTTGAAGACGATTGTATAATGATATAGCTTTCACAATGTGTCTGTGTGATTGTGAAAACCTTGTGTCTAATGCTCCTTTTGTCTATGGTATGGACAGATGAGTAAAACATATGGATTAAAAATAAATAATAGGGGAAACAAATGTTAAAATAAATTTAGTAGGTTGAAATACTAGTGATCAATGAAAGGGAGGGGTAAGGGGTATAGTATATATGGTTTTTTCTGTTTTCTTTTTATTTCTTTTTCTGAATTGACACAAATGTTCTAGGAAATGATCATGATGAATATACAACTATGTGATGGGAAAAAAAGAATGTTCATATTGTATGTTGACTGGTTTTATCAATAAAACTTAAAAAAAAGAATGTGCTTGAACATTGCTGTATCAATAAAAATTGAAAAAGAAAAGAATACACTGGGTGACCATCAGAAGAATTCAAAAGCTTGAAAAAACAAATGTTAGGATTTATGGGAATAAAAGACATAATAGAAGAAATGTAAAACACAAAAAATCTTGCAACAGCAGATTTGAAGAGGCAGAAGAAAGCATTAGTGAACTAAAGGACAGGGCATCTGAAATCCTACACAAAAGAAGAAACACAGGGAAAAGAATGGAAAAATAGGAGCAGGATCTCAGGGAATTGAATGACAACATGAAGTACACAAATACATGTGTTATGTGTGTCCCAGAAGAAGAACAGTAGGGGAAAAGGGAAGAAAGAATAATGGGGGAAATAATCACTGAAAATTTCTCAACTCTCATGGAAGACATAAAATTACGGATCCTAGAAGCACAGTGTAACCCAAACAGAATAGATCTGAATAGATCTAAGATACTTACTAATAAGATTGTCAAATGTGAATGACAAAGAGAGAATTCTGAAAGCAGCAAGAGAAAAGCAGTTCATCACATACAAGGGAAACTTGATAAGACTATGTGCAGATCTCTCAGCAAAAACCATTGAGGTAAGAAAGCAGTGGTATGATATATTTAAGAAACTGAAAGAGAAAAACTGCCAAGAATTCTATATCCAGCAAAACTGATCTTCAAAAATGAGGGAGAGTTTAAAATATTTTCAAACAAACAGATATTTAGGGAATTTAAGAACAAGAAGCATGCTTGTTCTTAGAACAAGAAATGCTAAAGAAAGTGCTACAGATAGATAGTAAAAGACAGGAGAGAGAGGTTTGGAGAAGTGTGTCAAAATAAAGGTAAAGGAAAGGAATGGTAAAAGAGAGAATAAAAATGAGAAATGGCATAGAAAATCCTAAAAGCAAAATGATAGAAGAAAACAGTATCTTTACAGCAATAACATTAAATATTAATGGATTAAACTCCCCAATCAAAAGACACAGCATGGCAGAATGGATTCAAAAAGAGGACCAATCCATATGCTGTCTACAAGAGACTCACTTTAGTGCCAGTAACAAAAATAGCTTGAAAGTGAAAAGTTGGAAAAAGATATTTCATGCAAACAACAAACAGAAAAAAGCAGGGGTGATATACTAATATCAGACAAATGAGACTTCAAATGTAAAACAATTAAAAGAGACAAAAAGGATGCTATATATTAATATATCAATTCTGTTGGACATTTCCTCAAGAATACAATTCATCAAGAATATATAACAATTATAAATATTTATGCACCAGCAAGAATGCCCCAAAATACATGAGGCAAACACTGACAATACTAAAATTGTGAATTAGACACATTTACAATATTGGAGACTTCAGTACACCACTCTCATCAATGGATAGAACATTTAAACAGAGGATCAGTAAGAAAATAGAGATTTTGAATAGCCTAATAAATGGAACTAGACTTAACAGATATTTACAGAACATGACACCCCAAAATAGCAGGATACACATTTTTCTCAAGTGCTCATGGATAGATTATGTGTTGGGTCAAAACACAAGTATCAATAAATTTTAAAAGGTTACAATTATATAAAACACTTTCTCACATCACAGTGGAATGGAGTTGGAAATAAATAACAGGCAGAAGGCTTCAAAATTCTCAAATATATGGAGGCTAAACAATACATTCTTAAATAGCAATCAAGGATCAAGGAAGAACTTACAAGAGAAATCAGTAAATATCTCAAAGCATATGATAAGGAGACACAACATATCAAGACTTATGTGATGCAGCAAAGGCAGTGCAGAGAGGAAAATTTATCACCCTAAGCACCTATATTAAAAAGAAGAAAGAGCAAAAATTAGCAGCTTATCTGGAGGAACTAGGGAAAGAACAGCAAACTAACCCTGGAACAAGCAGAAGGAAAGAAATAACAAAGATTAGAACAGAAATCAATGACATTGAGAACATGAAAACATTTATTGAGACTCAACAAAACCAGAAGGTGGTTCTCTGAGAAAATCAATAAAATTGATGGACACTTAGCTAGGCTGACAAAAAAATAAGAGGATGCAAATAAGTAAAATAAAAATGGGAGCAGGGACATAACTTCTGACACCACAAAAATAAAGGAGATAATGAGAGGATGCTAAGAGCAACTATAAGCTAACAAACTAGATGAAATGGACAGCTTCCTAGAAAAGCATGAACAACCAGCACTGACCCAAGAAGAAACAGAAGACCTCAACAAACTAATAACAAGTAAAGAGTGAATCAGTCATCAAAAATCTCCCATCATTTTTGCCCATCATCAGATGGCTTCACATGTAAATTCTACCATGCATTCAAGAAAGAATTAGATCATTCCTGCTCAAGCTTCACTGGCTATTAAGGAAATGCAAATTAAAACCACAATGAGGTTTCATCTCATACCTACCAGAATAGATATTATAAAAAAAAAAAAAAACAGAAAACTAGAAGTGCTGATGAGGATGTGGAGAAAAAGGCACACTTGTTCATAGTTGGTGGGAATGTAAAATGGTACAACCATACTGGAAGGTAGTTTGGCAGTTCCTCAGGAAGCTAAATATAGAAAGAATTTCCAAATAATCCAGCAACCCCATTACTAGGTATATACTCAGAGGAACTGAAGGCAAGAACATGAACAGAGATTTGTAGACTGATGTTTATAGCAGTTATTCCATCTCTTGGCAATTCCATCACAATTGCCAAGAGATGGAAACTGCCCAAATGTCTGTTACAAATGGATAAATGAACTGTGATAGGGAGGGTCACAGTGGCTCAGCAGGCAGAGTTCTTGCCTGCCATACCAGAGACCGGGTTCATTTCCTAGTGCCTGTCCATGTGAAAAAAAAACAAAAAACAAAACCTGTGATATACATGTGATGGAATATTATGCAGCTGTGGGATAGAACAAAGTCATGAACCATGTAAGAATGTAGATAAACCTTAAGGAGTTTATTAATTGTTGAGTGCAATTAGCCAGAAATAAAAAGGCAAATATTGTATGGTCTCACTAATATGAACTAACTATAATGAGCAAACTCTGAGAGTTAAAGTTAAGAACCACAGGTTAACAGAAGACAGAAAGAGGTTAGAGACTGGGCATCTGATGCTGAACGAGTATGAAATGTTCAACAGGATTTATTGTAAGGATCCAGAAATGGATAGCACAATACTTTCTGATGGCAGCACATTATTATAAATATAATGAACAAAGCTGTGTAAATATATTTGAAAGAGAAAGGCTAGGAGGAAGTATGACATCAGAAGGAAAGATAGAGAATAAAAACGGGGACTTCATAATTTATTGAAACATAGAAAGGACAATGATGGTGATTAAATGTACAAATACAAGAAAGTTTTCACATGACAGAGAACAAATGAATGTCACCATTGCAAGGTGGGGAAAAAGGGATGGTATATGGAAAAAATACAATCAATGCAAAGTAGGGTCTGTAGTTAATACAAACATTTTAATATTCTTCCACTAATTGTAACAAAGGCAATATACCAAAGCTAAATGTTAATAAAAGGGAGGGGTATGAGATTCTTGTTGTTATTTCTCCTCTTTATTCTTTTATTTCTTTTTTTCCTTTCTTATCATTTTTTTTCTTTTCAATTTTAAAAATTTTTTATTTTTTATTTTTTCCTCTTCTTTCTTTGAGAAAGAAATAGAAATGTTCTCATTTAGATTGTGAATGCATAAGTATGTGATTATACTGAGAACCATTGATTTTTCACTTAGGTTGGATTGTATGGTGTGTGAATAAAACTTTTTAAAAAATAAACAGAAAGACAAGTGCTGGAGAAGGTGTGGAGAAAGAGATATAGCTATTCAGTTATTAGAGAAGTACAATGATGCAGTCCATCTACAGGGCAGTGTGGTATCTCCACAGGAGGTTAAGTATAGGGTTATCATAGGATCCTGCAACACCTTCATTTGATATATAAGTGGAAGAATTGAAAGCAGGTACACAAATAGACATTTGCACAATGGTGTTTATGGAGGCATTATTCATGATTTGCAATGGATGGCAATGGCCTAAGGGTACATCAAAGGATGAAAGGAAGGGGCAAACTGTGGTGCATACATACAATGGAGTATTGAGCAGCTGCAAGAGGGAATGAAGATATGAAGCATGCAACTAGGTGAATAAACATTGAGTGAAATAAGCCAGAAACAAGAGGACAAATACTGTAGGGCCTAACTCATATAAACTAGCTATAATTAGCAAATGCTGAGAATTGAATTCAAGAGCATAAGTTATCAGTTTATCAGGGAATAGAACACGGTCATAGATTGGGCAATCGATGATTAAGGAGTCGAAAATGTTCAATAAGACTTATTGTAAAGGTTCCTAGATTACTAACACTTACAAGCAATCATAACTATTCCTAATTTTTGACTGTTATTTCCAAATTCTGAGATGCTGAGTTCTTTGTGTATAACAAGTTCCTTGGAACTTCAGGTATCTGTGTGAGGCCTGAGACTCAGAGTTAGAGCTAGCCAAAGTATTTAAGTGTACAACTTTCCATAGGGACTGCCAGCTTTTCCAATTCACATTGGTTCCTCTACTAATTCAAAATACCGACTTTATCAAAATCAAAATTACTATGCATAAGAGGATTGATTTCAGAGACTTGCTATGTTTCAATGGTCACCTTATCTATTTCTACACCAGTGCCCCCATTTTAATTAAGCAGGATCCCCCAAATTGTTTTTTACAATTATTTTAATTAACTATGCTTGAAAATATTATCTTACAAATAAAATTGAGAAGCGACTTGTCAAGTTTCATGAGATATTCCATTGGAATTTTAAAATTACATACAATTTATAAATTACTTGACATCTTTACCATACTGAAGATTTGCATTCGAGAACATGCCATGTCCCTCCATTTCTTTGAGTTTCCTTTTATGATCTTGTTCTCCTTCAAATGGGTCTTGCACACTTCTTTCTCATTTTTTCATTGGTTATTTTTGACTGCTTGTTTCCCCACATTACAAGACAGAAATGAAGTCATTAGATTGATGTAATTGCTCCAGTTCAAACACTCTGGTATTTAATGCTTAGAAAACGTCCACTTATTTCTTCCTCTCTACTGAAGCAAAGCATTATCTTCCCATTGTGACAGTTTGGCATTGTATTTGACTCACACATTTCCTTTCAGCTGATCCATTTTTATGTTCAGCCAGAATGATGACAGGGTAGTTGACCCCAATTGGCTCAAATCTCATCAGCCACATGATTTTTACATTCCTATGCTGTTTTAAATAACGGCTCCCTCTGAGTATGTTAGCTATTAAATCACAGTGGAATTCCTCTTGCACAACATGATTTTACATTTATATTAAACCCTTGAGGGCAACATATTGTACATGCAGGTTGGCAGGCACAGCTAACAGACATGGAAGCCTAGACTCCCCAAGTGATGTATTGACATGCACTGCTAAGACCCACAGGTGAATTAGGAAAGGTGAAATGGCCATTACTAGAGTCCATTCTCTGTCATCATTGTGTTACTTTAATTTATA
The DNA here is from genome assembly GCF_023851605.1 of Tamandua tetradactyla. Lineage (NCBI taxonomy): Eukaryota > Metazoa > Chordata > Mammalia > Pilosa > Myrmecophagidae > Tamandua > Tamandua tetradactyla. The sequence continues at coordinate 92,003,436 of NC_135333.1, read as the reverse complement.
GACTTTCACAAAAACAGAAAGTTCGAAGACTGACTTGAATTTCATATTATGACACAGTATGCTTTTGAGATGTTTACCATGACATTTTAAAAGGAATTTTTCCATCTTCCATGTTTCTAATGTGTATCTGTTTCTGTGTTTTTCATGTGTTATAAATTTAAGTAGAATATTAATATTTGAGTATGCAAACACTGTGATTTTAAAAAGACAGTGTTTTGAAGCTCCTGTCTTTACCTTTCCATCTATTCCTTTTACTTTCTATCTATAATTATTGTCTTGTTTCTTTTCAATCCTTTCATTTTACAAGCATAAGCAGAAGGAGACAAATTAACCCATCAGCAGCTCATTGAAAATAAGAATAGCTTCAGATTCAATGGCTTGGAGATAAGAAGAGGGCTGTGTGGATAGATGTGTGAGTTTTCCTAACTGTTATCTGTGTATAACATTAGTTCTCAGAGGTTCCCATGCTCACCATTCACCCTGCTTAAGAAAGTAAATTTGATTCTTCTCTCTAGTGTACAAATTTAGAGCCAAGTTTAGCTCTTCCCTTCTTCTCTGCATCCTGCCTCTCCATAGACGCTTATCAGCATATTTAAGAACAGGCATTCTGGATTTATAAGTTACTTTACAGCAGTGGAAAGTGTTTAGGGGTAAATACACACACACACACACACACACACACACACACACACACACACACTGATCAATAAGCTACAAGTACTCAGTTTTCCATAAATTTAACTTGTACATAATATTACCTTTTATATAGTCCTGCTTTGGCTCTGTAGAGTCTGCTTTTTCTCCCAAGCAAGTGATTCACCTCTGAGATGGAGAACTCAGTCCCAGGCCACACCTTCAGATCTAGGTAGAAATGCACTGTTCATACCTATGTGGCCAGGGCCGCTGTGAGAAATGCCACACACGGGTTGGCTTAATCAGCCGAAATTTACTGTCTCACAGTCTTAGAGGCAGAAGCCCAAACTCAAGGTGTCGGCAGGCCATCCTTCCTCCCAGATCTGTAGCGTTCTGAGACTGGCTTGCCACAGTCGCTGGGGGTTCCTTAGCTTGCACCTCTGCCTTCGTCCCATGGCAATCCACTTTGTTCTCTGGCTTCTTCTGTTTCCTGGTTTCTATTCCCATATCAAATCTCCTTCCCTTAAAAGAACTTCAGGCACATGGATTAAGGCCCACCCTGACTCAATCTGGCTTCATTGAAGTAGGATTTTCAAAGACCCTATTTGCAAATGAGTCCACATCTTCATTGCACATGGTTCACACCCACAGGAATGCAGGGCAAGATGTGACCTTGTCTTTTGTGAGGGGTGTGTTTCTATCCCCAACACCTAGATTCTATGCTTAGAGCCCTGTGACAAATCTCTCTTTCCTTGGGTACCATACCATGAACAGAAATCCTTTAGTCAAGGCTGTTATCACCAATTACTTCTACTCTTCTCTCTGCTGCACAGCCCATAGCAGTCTTTCCCACCTCCTGGCCTCCTAGCTGTCTGCAACTACCTTCATTTTAATGATTGCTCTTTCCCAAGTCATTATTTTGTTACTGTTTTTTTTTTCTTTAATTCAACCCTGTCCCCCCCACCCTCCAACCCATATTTGTTCTTGGAGTCTCCTTTACTAGCCTCACAATCCTGTGCTCTCAGAAGTTTATCTCTCCTGGCTCACTATGAAACTGATAGCTTAAAATCCCTTATTTTATTTGACATATATAAGGTTTGACTAGAGGGAAAGGAGTGCTGTTATTCCCTTCAGCAAACAGGATTGGGGAGGATCTTCATCACTGCTACATTTAAATATTTCATGGACAAATTTCTAGGTGAAACATTATTTTATGATATATATAACCCTATAGGACATTGTTTGAGCTAAGACTCATATTCAGCACTTTTAGTTAAGACAGTAGAAATCTGCATTGGTCCCCTGTTGGAGAGATTTAAATTCAGACAGGGTAAAATAATTTCACCAGATGTCATACATCTCCTATGTAAAAACTGCATTAAAAAATCATATGATTGGCAAAAGAGGAAAATATTGCATTATATAGCATCCTTCATCAGGAACCATTCAAGGATAAGCAACAGCCTTTCCTGCTAGTAGTCTCTGTGACAGAAATGAGGACATCTAGATTATTTTAGAAATTAGAGGTTGTTTTAGAAGTATATGACCCATCTCTAGGAATTCAGATTACCAGCCTTTTAGATTTACTTTCTTTCAAATTCAGCAAAGTGTTTCATTTTGGGAAATGAGAGCAGGAAAACCATCAAGAAACAACTGTCCTGGGGTGATATTTCATGTCTCCACATGCCAGTAAGATGCACGTTATTTTGTTCATGTGGAATAACTGACAAATGACTGGTCTCTCAGGCCAGGGTATAGGACCCAAATCGTAGGGTGGCATGAAAGAGAGAAACCATGGTCTGAATCTACTCCATTAGGCTTCAACGAGGAACAGAAGCTTAACTGTTGGCACTGACAGAAGATCTTCTTGAGACCTTACATCTAAATGACTCTTTATGTTTCCCTGACCTGACCATGGGCACTAGTGAGCCACCTGTGTGATTATCTCCATAGCTCACATGTGAGGGAAGCTGTTCTAGTTTACTAGCAGCTGGAATGCAGTATACCAGAAGCAGAAAGGCTTTTAAAAAGGGGCACATGGCAAACATGATGGCATCTGATGGATTTCTCATGGCTCTAAACAGGGACTGTTTCCAAAATGTTTCCTCTTTTGAAGCATTAATGTGTGGAGTCACAACTCCATAGAAGCTATCTGATCAAAAGTTACCACCCACAACTGGGTGGGTCACATCCTCATGGGAATAATCAAAATGCTCCCAGCCAGCAATATTGAATGAGGATTAAAGGACATGGCTTTTCTGGGGTCCACAACAGATTCAAACCAGCACAGAAGCATGCTATTGTGACAGTCTCTTTCTGCAGCCCCCCACCCCCTACCCAACCTCATCTGGGAAGCTAGGTGGAACACTGCTTTCACTTGATTTTTCAGCCCGTGAGGTGAAGAAAGCTGAAGAGATAGCATGCCATTGTCAACATGAGCTCCAATTCCTTGTCTTATTAACATTGAATGTGCAAAAGTCTGGACTTCCAGGTTCTAGATATAATGTAGCCAGTTTAAAGTTACCTTCGCTATGAAGAGGGCTATTGTTGGCAATAGCGTAGTGTGACTTCTCTTTTACAAATGTATAATAAAGTTATTCTATAACTTTAAATAAGCATTGCCCTCAGGAAAAAGTCCAAACTCAGCTGGGCCATAAAAAGGCCCTGCCTGCTTTTCCAGCTCAGGCCTAGTCTCTCCTTTACACTATCCTCCAACCAAACCAGAGTGCTGACAATTGACCTAAAGTATAGCTCAAAACCTTACTTTCCCCATGAATGTCCATCTCAGGGCCCATCCCACCATCCTCCCACCCTGAGTAATTCTTACTACCATCTGTAGGTCTAAGCCTTAAAGCCCTTCTCTCCCAGAATGCCCTCATTGAACCCCCAAGACTGGAGGGAGGTTCACTATTTTCTAGGGAGCTAACTCCTAGAAAACTACTTGCTACTTAGTAATTCCCTGTCAGCTTGTCTGTCTCTCCCACTAATCCAAACCTCCTTGAAGGACACTGCTGTTGTAGTATCCAGCAACAGGAGGTATTCAGTTATTTGGTTTCAAATGAAGATTGTCCTGCCCCACAAAACAATTACAAAAACTACATCATAAGGCAAATTATTCCAGTACTTTTTATCTTCCTAATTGAAGAATGTTGCAACTGGCCAGTATGTGTGTATGTGAGTGTGTATCTCACCATGTTTAAGAAAAGCCTGGATTGGAAGCTAAAGGGGTAAGGAAAAGGTTAGATTAAGTTTTTTTAAGAAAAGCTTCTCAACTATGATTTCATTATGGTTATACTGTATAGAATAATATTTGTTTTCCTCACAGAGTCATGGTGAGGTTAAATGAGATAAGTTATGTTGAGTCTCATGGTAAAATACCAGGTACAAAGTAAACAACTAATGTTAGTTTAAGGAATCATGGTTTAATAGAATCTTAGAGGTCATAACGCAGCCTCGACCTGCCCAGAGCAGGAAGGGCCTTGGCTGAAGGGTGGGCACCCGGCCTCTGTCTGACCACCCACTGGGCTCAAGGCAGCCCATTCCACGTGTGGACATCCTTGTTGTCAGAAAATTCTTCCTGCAACTGAAGCAAAATCTGCGTCCTGCATGCATTGATGCTATTTTCTCCAGGAGAAACCAGAGAAGTCTAATTCATTTTTCTTAATTGATTTTGTTTGCATAAGTAACATATAAATAATTCCCTCTCCTAAAAACTTAAAACATTGCAGTTGCATCCTCTTTCTCCACTCTCCCTTTGTCCCTGGAGTCTCCTTCCTTCCAACATGTCAACTCTCCAAATGCTATGACTCTTGTTTCTTTCCTCTTTCTCAGACCTGTCTTTCAACCTCTTCTTGTCCTTAGGCTGCATGTCCATTTCCTTCCTCATGTCATGAAGTTTCTCTTACGAAAGTCTTTACCACCTAGTGGCCTTTGTCTGATCCTAATCAGATCATCAATATCAGACTTTTATGATGTGTCATTTCTTAGGGGTTGTGGTGAAGTGCCTGCCTCATCTTGAACTTGGAAAAGGAAGAAATAAAATTACCCTTTAATCCATTCTGGCACTGTAAATCAAAATTTAAAATACACAGTACTTTCGACCCTGCAATTCTTTTCACATACATACACTAGGATATGTGTGTGTAAATGTAAGTGTGCACACACATACACATTCACATTTTTGTTAACTAAACATTCCAATGTATACCAAACATTGGAGTAAAAATATGTGTCTGGCAAAATAATTTATTTGATATGTTTCAGTAAATTTGGAAAGATGACCAAGGGATATTATTAGAAGAAAGAAAGCCATTTGCAGAAATACAAAGATTGCTCCAATCTATGTTTCAGTTTTTAAGGTACCCAGAAAAATATGTATTTGTATTTTATAGAAAGTGTCTGGAATACCACTGATAAAACAATTAAGAGTGGTTATTTTTGGAAAGATGGAACTAGAAAGGTATGGAGGGAGGGAAGAGATGAGGGAAAAGGGCTGGAGAGGAGGGAACAGGAGAAGTGACATAATATGGAAGAAAGAAAGAGGTGACAGGAAGGGGGAAAACAGTCCCCAGTTATCACTATATATTATGACAGATATTTATTGATGGGTTCAATATCTGAAAGAAAATGACTATATTGACAATCCCTGCCCAAGTAAAGAAGGTACTGGGTGTTTATATACTGTTTTGCCATGGATACAGGGTCCTCTAATTTAACTCGGATTTCCCAAACTACATTTTTTCAATGACTTTTCCAGTTTGTTTTTTGTCCAAATATACATAAATAAAATAAATACAATAAAAGGTAAGAATGTGTTATGCTATAAGATTCAATACCTTGGCTTAGAATATTTTGAAGAAGATCAGAAATAACTGAATATCACACAGCAAAACTAGAAACAGAGCCATTCCCAGCACCATGCTTTGACCTATGTAGCCAAAGTATCAACATCCAAAACTCAATCTCATTCTACACATATGTTTTTAAAAGCAAATCAACCACTGTTCTTTTACCAAAAAGCAAAACAATGCCAGCAATCCATCATTCATGAACAGCCCTACAATAACAAACCAATGTGGGCAAGATTCAAAAAAAAAAAAAAAAAGCATTTGCAAGGAAACTAATTTATTCCCAGAGTTTCCAAGGGTTTAGTATAAAAAACAGTGACTACATGTTTTGTTAAAACAAGAAAAAATAGCCTTACAGTATTTATAAATTTTCAAAAGGAAGTTGCCTGGCATAATGAACTGCATCTTGGATTGGGAGTCAGCAACTTCAAATACTGCTCTTTCTCAAACTGTCTCGCTGTGTGGCCTTGGATAAATTACTAACCCTCTCTGTGTTTCCTCATTTTAAAACGTGGGCTTATACTAACTGACTACACAGAAGAGGTATTATGTTCACCTAGGAATTAATGGCTACAAAGAATCGTTCAAATATGGACAAAGAAGTATTATGTCTAATATGAAATACACACATTAAAGTGGTTAGGAACAGTTCCCTCATTAGATAAATAAGGCAGTTAGACTACTTAATTTTTTAAATGAATTCCAACTTAAAAAATTAAATTATTCTAAATGCTATATTTCTATAACCAGAAAATTCATAATTCAATTTTTGATATTGAAATGTCCATTCTTTTGCAGAGTTTCCAAATGAAGATCACCTATTTTTTTAAGTTTGTTTTCACTATGAAAAAGAATGAGGGAGAGAGAGAAATTACTTCAGTATCTGTGTCCTGGTCTACTCTTAGAAAATCTCATTAACTTCTGGAATTCTGACTCTGATTTATTAATGAACCACAGCAAATGGTCAAATATGACAGAACCTATGAAACTCTATAATTTCTGTACCCATCTGATTAGATGTCCGTCGCTCTGTTAGGTTATGAAACCATCCAGATTGCAGACTCTGTGCTACCCACATTTATGGAGAGTGCCTGGCACAATGCTTGGCACGTAAAGATCTTAAAAGAGTATCTGTTGAGCAATGCTGAAAATGGAGCAGTGAAGTTGATTTCTTCAGGGGAATTGGGACTAGAAACAAATTTTTTGAATTGATAGTTTTCTAAGTAACAGAACCAAGAATCACTTCACAAGTTTCTATTACGTTCCTAGATAAGGGAATATCATGAAGCACAGCTAAATTAATAATTTCAGTAACTGTCCCATAACTTTGCACTGCACACAGATTTTCTAAACTTAGCATAACATGCAAGCCCATTGCAGCTCCATCACTATCTTCTTTGGATAATAAATTTTCTGTATCGATGCACATTTCCCCCTGACCACACTGAATTCTGCTAATTTGCAAATACACCAGGCATTTGTTCTTGCTACTGATTTTCACAAAGATTTTCAAGGGACAAACCTTTAGTCTGTGCTAATCCTTGAAGCTGGAATGTTTACTCTCACTTCTTCTTTCCTACTAATCTTTAAGATCATCGTATGTGGAGTTCTACCAAAACTCTCCTACCTGGGTTCTTTAGATATATACCTCTATAATAATACACATGTTTATCACTTGCTTATATAACTGATAAACATAACATTGGCAGAGACTCAATCCTGTTCTTTATGATCCCAATACTGAGCATGAAACATGGCTTTTATTATGCCCTCAATACATTTTGTAGAACGAATTAATGTTTGTGGACCCAATGTTTTAAATTAATGTTCTCTCCTAAGCCATTGTTTTCTGAAATCAGGGGTTATTTGGAATTTGGAGATTAAGGAATCAATGTATTGTGGTGGGAGCGAGAGCCTGCATGAACTTGGAGGGCTATTGGGATTCATGTTGGAGAAGCCACCTCACTGAGCCAACCATGGGGGCCTGCTAGGCAGATGAGACTTGCACCTGAGTTGGTCATCAGAGACTAGGTTTTGAAGATAAAAGAGGGATTACTGGTCATACAGGCCAATATTGGTCATACAGGCTGGTGACTTCAAAGACGGATGTATGACAAATTGATTCAAACAGGGTTAATTTATATCGTACGTTGTTTAAAACAAGTGATTTCTCTCCAAAATGCGATTGTAAATCATAGGAGCTAGAGTCTTCATGTGAGAATTCATTCCCAGTCTTCCTCAGGAAATTTGTATTTTCCCAGATCTCCAAATTTACTTGCTAAGTAAAATATAGCAAGAAATAGAGAAAATTTAGGAAAAACATTCTATTTTGATGAAAAGAAATAAAAAATAAGAACAACGTAGAGCTCTAACTTGTTGAAAGAATCCACCGTTGTCAAGTTGAAAACAAGAGTGAAGAAGACTGCCACATGGAGTAGATTCAGGTCCCATTTCTAGGAGCTCTAACAGAAGCATGTAAAAGAAGAATAGTCACAACCTAATCACTCATTTCACTGTAGCTGTTGCATGTGCAGAGCATGATTGCAACGTATTAAGTATATTTAATAATATTGCAAATAAAATAAATGTTAGCAATTTTGTATCATAATATACTTTATACAAATCCTATGACTGACCTTTCAAGAAATAACAAGTTTTAAATAAAATAGATTCTAAAATTGGAAATTTTGATGCATGATTCTATATAGTGTGTTAACTTTTCTAGGAGATCTGAGTGTTTCATTATCCAATACTTTCCAATAAGTGTCCCTGGCTGTGTAGGAAAGAAATACAGAGCAGGCCTGAGCCTGCTATCCTTAAGAAGATTCCTTGCAATGCTGGTCCTAGACTGGTTTCTTGGAGCTTGAGTGGCTGACAGTTCCCTGCATGGATATAACACTTTCCCTGAAAGATAAGAGTAGATCAGGATGCCTAAGCTGATTTTTACAAACAGTGTGGTTTATGCTAAGCAGCTGATTTCCTAATGGAAGTCTGAAATTTTGGTAGGTTCTGGGTAGAGGGTGCCTATTTATGTGATAAATAAAAACCTTGGGCACTGAATCTCTTCAGTGCTTCCCTGGACACACACTCACAATTCTGAGAGGGGACTCTTGGAAGCTTTTGCCTAGTTTCCTCTGGACTTCATCCTACAGGATCTTCCCTTTGCTGATTTAGCTTTGTATCCTTTCACTGTAACAAATCACAGGCATTAGTAAAACAGTATGGCTAAGTCCTGCGCGCCCCCCCCAAACAAATCACCAAAACAGGCATGCTCTTGGGGACCCTCACACGCTGACATTTTCCAATGTGTGAATTTTCACTATGAGCTACAGTTCTTTGTAAATACTATTTACAAAGATACTATTGAACTTAATCTTCATTCTAAAAAACAAAATAGCTATTGGTAATAATGAATAAAGAATATGAAGAAACTTGGGTGTATTTAAGAATAATTTGTGATTTTAGGAAATCAAAAATTATCAAGTTGTAATTTTTTCTTCCCAAATCCAAAGATTAATATCTCTCTGGAATTCAGAACACTAATAGGAGTTAAAATTTAGGCTTTTATCCCAATAAAAATGTGAATCGTTGGATAATTTTAACAATTCATTAGAATTTAAACTAAATTTTCTTTGAAATATGAGTCTACTTTGAAGTTCTGGAAGTTATTAGTCTACTGAAATCATAAGTCTGATTTATGTAGAAAAATAAATAAGCTTGTCTAACCATGAATGGGGACTATGGAATTATAAATTCAATATTTTATGGGGGAAAAAAACTCCAAACAAGAAAAGTGAAAAAGGAGAAGGAATTGCTCTAGGGAACATCCAAGATCACAGGATAGAAAAAGACCAAGACTATATACAGTGTAGACTTTAATCATCAAGGCTTCCTCTGGCCTCTTTCTGAGCTAGGAAATGGGAAAAGAAGAGAGACCCGAAACAAATTCCTTAAGAGACCATAGGGGGTGCTAAAGATAGCAACTGAACCCCAGCCTGGAAAGTAGGGTAGATGATTCAACTTAAAGACTTTAACTCTGAAGACTAGAGCCTGGAGAAAAGAACTTGAGATGAAAGTGGAGGGAAGCTAGATGGGGTCTTTTTTTAGTTTCCTAGGTTGCTCAAAGCAAATACCATGAAATGGTTCAACTTAAACAATGGGAATGTATTAGCTTAGAGTTTTGAGGCTGAGAAAATGTCCATGCCAAGGCAAAAATCAAGGTGTCATTAAGGTGATGTTTTCTTTCCAAAGACTAGCGACCGGTGATCCTTGGCTCTTCTGCCACAAAACAAGGCACATGATGGTGTCAGCTGGTCTGTTCCTTCCCTCCTGGGTTTCATTGATTTCAGCTTCTTGCCTCCATCACTTTCTCTCTGCATTCATTCTGTTTATAAAGGACCCCAGTAATCGGATTAGAACCCATTTTGAATGAACTGGGTCACACTTAACTGAAGTAGCCTCAACAAAAGGTCCTACTTAAATGGGTTTACACAGGAATGGATTAGATTTAAGAACATGCTTTTCTTGGGTACATTCAGCTTCAAATCACCACAAGCCTGAAAGGAATTCTTTTTTACTTAAAAGGTGTGTCATCACTTCTCTTAGAAACACTCTGCTTAGTATGTAATGGTCAGCTGTGCTGGGTACATCTCATTAGTTACCCTATAGTTCTCTGATGATGAGAGAACTTTTTTTTTTAGAGTTGTACACTGACCAGTTCATTGCATTCCAAAGTCAAAGTTGTTTCCACATTAATTTTGAATCCAGAACTTGATTTTTTTAAGAGGCATAGAATTGACACAAGCTAGGAGAGCAGAGTATTGAATTCTTTGGGTCAGTCTCCACTCATTGAGTGAACCAGAACATGGCTCATGATCTGTGCTTCAAATCCCCACCTATAAAATAAGCAGAACAATAAGCTGGGCTGGATCTGACACAGAGTAGATTCTTAATAAATGCTGAATGAATAGGGTTGAATGACATTATTTGTATTCCCTTTTCATTAGGAATATACACTGTCCTCATGTGCTAGGTTTCGTGAAAAAACGAGGGTAAGAATAGGGGACAAAATTGAAATAGAGAATGGGAAAAGTTCAGGGTCTAAACCTTTGAAGAGAAAACGTTGACCCTTTTCTATCCCATGCTTGTTTCAGCAAAGAGGGATTATACATGGCTGCAAGATGCCTTTGCTGCCTCCTGTGCCTTTATATCAATATATCATATTCCCTACATTTGGCAGTGCCTCTTTGTTTCTTTGCTCACTGTACTTATGATCACGTTAATTCACCAGTCAATGGCTTTTGGGCCCTTATTTTTACTTATGCTTTAGTGGACTTGTGCTGCTTATATGCAGATGAACTTAGCTGGACTCTAATATCATCTGAATAATTATTAGTAATAATAATTAAATAATGGCTTATGTTGATGGACACTTACAATATGCCAGCCACTGGGCTAAATACTCTACATGTGGCATACTGTTTAATGTTAAAATGTTTCTATGAGATAAATGCTTTAATTATTCCCATTTTTCAGATAAGGACACTGAGCCCCAAGGGTCACTCAGCTAGCAAACATCAGAGCCATGATTCGAACCCAGATGTAATTGATGCTACAGCAGTCTCTATCAACCATACCATATTGTTCCTTGTCATAACTGTTCACTGTTGGTGATCTTGTCTTTCTGTGGTAAAATCAAACACATCTTATCTGATGGTATGCAAAAATGTTTGAGAAGCCAGATGCAACACCTGTGTCAGATTCAGTTCTTATGTACACCAAAAGGCCAACTATGCCAACTAGCTGTATTAAAAATTCATCTCATTATCTTCTCAGCCTCAAATAATGGATCAAGACTGTTGAAGCTAGTATAGAATTTGGCAATCATCTAATCCAGTGGTTCTAAAAGTTTTGCTTCATATGAGTCACCTTCAGGGGTTGTTCAAACACAGATTAATTATCCCCAACTCCAGAGTTTCTGATTCAGTAGATCTGGGGTGGAGACCCAACATTTGCATGGCTATCAAGCTCTTAGGTGATGATGCTAACTTCCAGTAATCCAACCCAACTTCCCTTAACTGTCCAGGTGAGGAAACTGAGATCTGGGGAGATGGAGGGGCTGATCCAAAGGCACTTCATGACGAAGAAGCAGATGCAGAATAGAACTAAGTGTTCTTTCCCCTTCATTAGGCAGCCTCTGAAGACAAATGACATCAAAATAGCATTGCCTGGAGGATGTAAGTTCATGCACAATGGTAGCAGTCTAAATTAGCACTAGATTTACTGAAAGCGATTGAGAACAATATATTAGGCACTTTAAAATGTTTATTTGACTGCTTCATTCCATTTTAAGGAGACTAGCACTGGAAGTAGCTATAGAGGGTTAAACATTTCTGCCCAAAGGTATACATATATTATCTTTGTTGAGGGAAGATGGAGAAGATCAGCGCTAAGATTCAGCCTTTTCTCCTCTGGAGACCCACAGCAATAAACATACTATTTATGTTTAGGAAGGTTTACCAACACTCCTGCCTGTCTACATTTATTTAGGCCAGGACCAAGGGCTATGCTCTGTCCTACCATCATCTTGCTGAGTGTTCAGGTAGCCCTCTCTATTCCAGAGGGTTCTTGAGCACTAGACTGGGTATCTGCTGGGGGTACCAGATCGACTCTTGTGACACAAACAATTGTCACTTGAGGCTATACATCTGATGGACAATATGCTGGCCACACTTAATGAGAAGGATTCAACCTTGACGCATCACCTGGCACTGGAGCATGCATTTCTCATCTCATGTTCTCATGTACCAGCAATCCAGCCTTCATCCTCTTCAGCAGCCCTTGGCAGTTTTTCAATCTTTTATCTGAAGATTAACAAACAAACAAATTTTCTCTACAAATATCAACCTGATTATTTTGTCTTATCCTTGGGATAGTGTCTTTTGAAATTGGTAAAAGAATATTGTCAACTTTTGTTTTCTATTTCCCAGGTGGATGAATTCAAGTCTAGTTGTTTAGGATGCTGGATCGGAGGCTGCAGGGAAGGGGGTGGTGGTAGGGGATTGGGGGGAAGTGATAGACCTCAGGGTACAATGAAGCAATACATAGGCTCAGAAAGGGAGGAATGCATTCTAATTAGTATTTCAGAATAAATTATAACACCAAACAAGTAATGATATGTACTTTTGATATATTACAATATATGACACATGTTAGAGAATTTAAACCATATTATCAACTGAAATTGAAGGACAGAAGCTTCTCATAACTCCATTTCCCCAAATCTTTCCTTACAGGTGACTTATCCAACCTGTTCAGCTTCATGGGCAGGGCCAGATTTAGGTTTGGTGGAGCCTGAAGACTATTCACTCTGTAGAACCCCTTTAAATGAAAATAATTCATATGACAGTATGGACACATTTCTCAGCCTTGGAAAGGACCTGGACAAGTGAGGAACTCTAAAGCTAGAGCTTTGTAGTTTCAGGTTAATGCACCTCTGACAATCCCCATACCCGAAACTAACATCACTTTGAAAGACGCAGACTTAGCTTACCCAAGATACTCGAACTCCCCTGCTCCCTTTTACTATTGATATTTGCTAATTTTATTTTTGATCCTTTGGGATATCTTTCTATCTATGTATTATATACCTATGACAGATTGCTTTATGTTCCCCAACAAACATATTCTTAATCTTTTTTTTTAACATTTGTTCCCCCATTATTTATTTATTTTTAATCCACATATCTGTCCATACCATAGGTAAAAGCAGCATCAGACACAAGGTTTTCACAATCACACAGTTTACATTACAAAAGATATATCATTATACAATTATCTTCAAGAAATATGGCTGCTGGAACACAGCTCTACAGTTTCAGGCACTTCCCTCTAGCTCCCCTAATAAACCATAATATAAAAATCTTTTATCTATATAATGTGTAAGAATAACCTCCAGGGTACCTCTTGGCTCTGTTTGAAATCTCACAGCCAATGACACTTTATTTTGTCTGTTTTCCCTCTTCCCCCTATTTGTCGAGAAGGTTTTCTCAGTCCCTTGATGCTGAGTCCCACTTGTTCTAGGATTTCTGTCCCACATTGCCAGGGAGGTTTACCCTCCTGGGAGTCATGTCCCATGTAGAGAGGGGGAGGGTGGTGAGTTTGCTTGCCATGTTGGCTGAGAGAGAGATCGGCCACATCTGAGCAATAAAAGAGGTTCTCTGGGGGTGACTCTTAGGCCTAATTTTAAGTAGGCTTAGCCTATCTTTTGCAGGGATAAGCTTCATATGAACAAACACCAAGATTGAGGGCTCAGCTTATTGATTTGGTTGTCTCCACTGCTTGTGAGAATATCGGGAATTCTCCAAATGGAGAAGTTGAATTTTTTCCCTTTCTTGCCATTCCTGAAGTGGATTTTGCAAATACTTCTTTATTCACTGTTCAAATCAGTCTGAGACTTATCAGGACATCACACCGGACAAGCCTACAAAATTTGATGCCCTATTCAAGGTTCCATGTAGTTATGGTGTTCAGTTAAATTGAACATATACATTATATTAGGAGATGCACTAGTCAAAATATAAATTTTCTACCAAATAAAGATTTTTGGCTTTAGTGTCACACAGAAGTTGAAGTTTTAAAATATGAATGACTACCTATTTTCAACACCCTGCAATATTGACATCCCTTTGTTTTTCCTCATACAAAAACATTTTTAAATTTGTACATTTAGTCACTGTCATGGTCAGGTTCATGTGTAAATTTGGCCAGGTGGTGGTACCTGTTTGTCTGGTTGGGCAATCGCTGGCCTGTCTTTTGCTATGAGGACATTTCATAGAATTAAATCATGATCATATCAGCTGCATCCACAGCTGATTCCATTTGTAATCAGCCAAGGGGAGTGTCTTCTTTTTTTTTTTTTTTTTTTTTTTTTTTTTTTTTTAAAGGAAAGACAGAGAGAAGGAAGGAAGGATAGAAGGAAGGAAGGAAGGAAGAAAGGGAAACATCTTTAAACATTTTCTTGTTTTATTATATTTTGTTTTTCCGTTTTTTTTGTTACATGGGCTGGGGCCGGGAATCGAACCGAGGTCCTCCGGCATAGCAGGCAAGCACTTTGCCCGCTGAGCCACCGCGGCCCGCCCTCTTCTTTAATGAGTGATAGTTAATCTAATCACTGGAAGCCTTTTAAGGAGGTTTCAGAAGAGACAGGTTCTCTTCCTGCTTTGGCTGGTGAGCCCCTCTTGTGGAGTTCATCCAGACCCTCCATTGGAATCTTCAGCTTCACAGCTTGCCCTACAGATTTTGGGCTCTATGTTCCCATGGTTACATGAGACATGATTATAAATTTTATATTTACGAATATTTCCTGTTGATTCTGTTTCTCTAGAGAACCCTAACTAATACAGTCACTATCATTGTATACTCTAGGCATTCCTAGATTATACCATCTCAGTCTTTATTGTCTAGCTTTCTTCTAGTTTCATATGCACCCCCAGCATTCTTCCCTCTAGCCTTCTCACATTCAGCTTCATTCAATGTATTTACATTATTGTGCTACAATCAGGTAGTATTGGGGTATCCATTTCTGAGTTTTTACAATCAGTCCTGTTGCACAATCTGTATCCCTTCAGCTCCAATTACCCAGTATCTACCCTATTTCTATCTCCTGATAACCTCTGCTTTTAACTGAAATTCTCCAAGTTCATTACTTGATGTTAGTTCATATCAGTGAGACCATACAATATTTGTCCTTTTGTTTCTGGCTAATCTCACTCAGCATAATGTCCTCAAGGTCCATCCATGTTGATACATGGATGGTAGATGTTACATGGTAGATGTGTTACATGTTTCATGACTTTATCCTGTTTTACAGCTGTGTAATATTCCATCATAAATATAATATTCCATCATAAATATATACCACAGCTTGTTTAGCCACTTGTCTGTTGATTTGGGCTGATTGCATTTCTTAGCAATTATAAATAATGCTGCTATAAACATTGGTGTGAAAATGTTCATTTGTGTCCTTGCCCTCATGTCCTCTGAATAGATACCTAGCAATGGTATTGCAATAACAATTTTATTGATTTTTTCATAGAACAAACTTCTGGTTTTATTGATTTTCTCAATTGTTTTCATGTTCTGAATTTCATATATTTCTGCTCTAGTCTTTATTATTTCTTTTCTTTTACTTACTGCAGGGTTAGTTTGCTATTTTTTCTCTAGTTCTTCCATATGAACAGTTAATTCCTTGATTTTTGCTATTTCTTCTTTTTTGATATAGGCATTTAGGGCAACAAATTTCCCTCTCAGCACTGCCTTTCTGCATCCCATAATTTTTTTTATGTTGTGCTTTCATTTTCATTTGCCTTGAAAAATTTACTGATTTCTCTTGTAATTTCTTCCTTAACCCATTGGTTGTTTAAGAGTGTGTTGTTGAGCCTTCATATATTTGTGAATTTTTTGGCCCTCTGCCTATTATTGATTTCCAACTTCATTTCTTTATGATCTAAGAAAGTGTTCTGTATGATTTCAATCTTTTTAAATTTATTGAGATTTTCTTTTTGATGCAGCCTATGGTCTGTCTTTGAGAATGATCTATGAGCACTTGAGAAAATGGTGTATCCTGCTGTGGTGGGGTGTAATGTTTTATAAATATCTGTTAAGTCTTGTTTGTTTATTGTATTATTCACATTCTCTGTTTCTTTATTGATCCTCTGTTGAGATGTTGTGTCCATTGATGAGAGTGGGGAATTGAAGTCTCCAAAACTATTATGGTAGATGTTTCTATTTCTCTTTTCTGCCTTTTCAGTGTTTGCCTCATGTATTTTGGAGCACTCTGGCTTACTGTATAAATATTTATAATTGTTATGTCTTCCTGTTGAATTTTTCCTTTTATTAATACATAGTGTCCTTCTTTGTCTCTTTTAATGTTTTACATTTGAAGTCTAACTTGTTGTATATTAGTATAGCTGCTCCTGCTCTTTTCTGATTGTTGTTTGCATGAAATATCTTTTCCTAACCGTTCACTTTCAACCAATGTTTGTCCTTGTATCTAAAATGTGTCTACAGTAGACAGCATATACATGGGTCCTGCTTTTTAATCCATTCTGCCAGTGTATGTCTTTCGATTGGGAAGTTTAATCCATTAACATTTAATGTTATTACTGTAAGGGCAGTAATTTCTTCTACCATTTTGCCTTTTGAGTTTTATGTCATATCTAATTTTTCTTCTTTTTACCTTTACTGACAGTCTTCATTTCTATACTCTTCTCCATACCTCTCTCTGCTGTCTTTTCCTATATGTGTTCCCTTTAGTATTTCTTGCAGAGCCAGTCTGTTGGTCACAAATTCTCTCAGTAATTATTTGTCTGAAAATGTTTTAATTTCCCCATAATTTTTGAATGACAATTTTGCTGGATGTAGAATTCTTGATTGGCACTTTTTCTCCTTAGAATCTTAAATATATCATACCACTGTCTTCTTGCCTCCATGGTTTCTGCTGAGAAATCTACACATAATCTTATTGGGATTCCCTTATATGTGATGGACTGCTCTTTTCTTACTGCCTTCAAAATTCTTTCTTTCTCCTTGACATCTAATGTTCTGATTAGTAAGTCTCTTGGAGTAAGTCTATTTGGATCTATTCTGTTTAGGGTACGCTGCACTTCTTGGATCTGTAATTTTAAGTCTTTCATAAGAGTTGGGAAATTTTCAGTGATAATTTCCTCCATTAGTTTTTCTCCTCTTTTCCCTTCTGTTCTCCTCTGGGACACCAACAACACATATATTTGTGAGCTTCATGTTGTCATTCAATTCCCTGAGTGCCTGCTCATATTTTTCCATTCTTTTCCCTATATTTTCTTTTGCTTGGCAAATTTCAAATGTTCCACCCTCCAGTTGACTAGGCCTACCTTCTGCCTCTTGAAATCTAACATTGTAGGTTTCTATTTTTTTTTTCATCTCTTCTACTGTGCCTTTCATTCCCATAAGTTCTGTGATTTGTTTTTTCAGACCTTCAGTTTCTTCTTTTTTTATCCCTTGCCTTCTTTATATCCTCCCTCAATTCATTGATTTGATTTTTGATGAGATTTTCCATGTCTGTTCAAACATCCTGAATTAATTATGTCAACTTCTGCATCTCATTTGAATTGTTTGTTTGTTCCTTTGACTGGGCCATATCTTCAATTTCCCTAGTATGTTTTCTTATTTTGGGCTGGCATCTAGGCATTTGATGTCATAATTAGTTTATTCTGGAGATTGTTTTTACTCTATTACCTAGGATTTTCTTGCTGGATGACTTTGATGTCTATCTGTTCTTTGCCATTCAATTCAGCTTATTCTAGACCTCTAACATAGGTTTTGTTTAATCAGAATTTTTCAGTCCTTGTTTTCTTGTTTCTTGTCCTGCCTGCATGGTGCCTTTTTTTTTTTCCTTAGGAGGGTCTACTTAGGTATTATAGACTCCAGTCAGATGTTCTCAGACCAGACTGTCCTCCTCTCAGGAGGAAAGAGTCACTTGCATCAGTTTTCCCTGAGGGTGAGAACTAGTAAGTGGACAGACTTTCCTATGAAGCCTCTAGACTCTGTCTTTCCTTTCCTGCCCAGTATTTGCACTTGTCTGCCTGCCGGTCTCACAAGCATAAAGTGATGTGGTACCTTTAACTTCAGCAGACTCTTCCTGCTGGGAGTGTGGTTGAGATAGAGGAGAGTTTGTATGCTGGCTTTAACTGATTCAGTTTTCCAGTCCCTGGGGTCTAAATTCCTTGAGGGAGGGATTCTACCTGAGCTAGGCCCCACCCCTCTCCTGGGGAAGGCACAGCCTCCAGGAAATTACTTCCTTTCACCTGATCAGCCTCTTTGTCTCTCAGACAAGCTTTATTTCGCCCTTGCTTGGGGCAGTTGGAGCCTGAGAAGACTTGCTGTTCAAAAAACAAAAATAATTTTCAGAGCAGGACCCCCCTTCCTTGGCTTTGTTAATCAAAGCTTAAGTTGATACATTGCTCTATGTATCTCCAGGTCCTATGCGCCCTCTGTTTTTTTTGTTTGTTTGTTTGTTTTTTTAGGGTCCAGACCTTTTCAAGTATTTTGTGCTGTCTGATCCAAAACCCTCTGTTTGTTTGTTTGTTCCCCCATCAGCTGGGGTAAAAACTAGTAACTTTAGCTTTATTTGAGTTTTAGCTGAGCTGGGGGCCTATTTTAGTAGTTGGAATTTGTTAATTAATTCCACAACTGGAGCTTGGTTGAGCTCAGCCCCTTGCTGTTAGTAAAGTCTCTTTCCTTTTCTCCTCTGGGAACCAGTCTGTGGAGGAGGAGCACTAGCCTCCTTGGCTTGGGAGACTCATGGTTCTGGGTGGGATTGCAGGTTGTCCAGCTTGTCCAGACTGGGGTACGCTGTGTGTTGGGTCACTGACATGGCCCCAGCAGTTGTTCTATACTGTTCCTGGCTATTTACTAGCTGCTATGGAGGATGAACTAAGTTCCACACCTCACTAAGCATCATCTTGGACTCAATCCCCCATGTTCTTAAACTTAGTCTACATTCCTGTGGGAGTGAATGCCTCAGTAAATAGGACCTTTTAAAGATGTTGGTTTTAGTTAAGTCATGATCCAACTGAATCAGGATGGGTCTTTTCTATATATCGGTATCCTTATAAAGAGCAGGAACTGAAAGCCAGAGTCAAAGATAGCCATACAGGAAGAAAAGAAAAGAGAGGACATGGCCATGTAAAGGGAGGCAGACATGCAAACCAAAGAACCTCAAGGATTGTGGCAAACCAGTGCCAGAATGCTGGTCTTCAAGGAGAAAGCATCGTCTTGCCAACACCCTCGAGTTTGGATTTCCAGACTTCCAAACTGTGAGCCAAAAAATTCCATTATTAAACTGATCCATCATGTGGTATTTGTCCTAGTAACCTGGCAAACAAGATAATATTGGAGCCTCTATTTTTACATCTTCAGGAAAGTTGGAAGTCCCTACAACTCTGTCTTTTCTCATTGTCCCATCCTGCTGCATCTCAATTTCTGGTCAGCTATACTAATATTATGAAGATATCAAAGTTAATAACATATTCTGCTCGGTATCTATAGTCAAGTCTTTTGTGCTTTGTCAATCAAATGATTATAAAAGTTGGAAACTCATAAAGAACATGAACAGTATCCTGACTGTGCAAGTACTGACTGCAGAAACAGTGTTATAGGATAAACTGTGTCCTCCCAAAAGACATGTTCAAATCATAACCCTGTGAATGTGACTTTATTTGGAAATAGGGTCTTTGAATATATAAATTCACATGAGTCCAGACTGGTTTAGAGTGGAACCTAATCTGGTATGACTGGTGTCCTTATAAGAAAGGGATAATTGGACACAGACAGAGGGGAAAAAGCCAATGTAACCACTGGGGCAAAGAACTCCAGGGATTGCCAGCAAGCCATTGCCAGATGCCAGGAGAGAGACACCAAACAGATTTCTTCCTTACGGACTTCAGAGGAAGAATGATACCACTGACACCTTGATTTCAGATTTCCAGATTCCAGGACTGTATGACAATTCATTTCTGTTCTTTTAAGCCATCCAGTTTGTGGCACTTTGTTAACCCTAGGAAAGACACATAGTTTGAAAATTGGGAGAGGAAATGCAATCCTATGACATAAAATCTGGGCTTTTTCAAACATTAACTTCAAAAGAATTCTCATTTCTTACATTCCATCATTTGCTCAAAATTATGCCAGTTTTAGTTGGCTTTAAATTTGTACCATCACTTTCCTGTACAGATTTTTCTTGAAGTTTCTAATTATTTCTCTTTTTTCCACTTCTCAAGATAATAATATGTTTCTATTAATCACCAAGCACATCAGCTTTTAAATCATATGGTTACAGTAAATTTGCTTTCTTCTTGAAGACAGTATTCCTACCTCTGGCTTCCCATTCTTATTTCAAATGATTGTGTTCTAAACTTGCTGCCCAGTACTCACCCTAAGGATTCTTTTCATAGTATTTCTCTATGAGAGCAATTGGATCTTAAGTCTTATGTCTTCCTCTTTCTGAGATTCCTTTTTGGTTTTGGCAGTCATACATCCTCAAGGAATAATTGCAGAGAGGGTAGGAGCGAAAATACATTTTCTCAGGCCTTACATGTCTTAATATGCCACTATTTTGCCTATAAACTTGATTGATAATTTAATGGGTATAGAATTCTAAGTTTAACATAATTTTCTCTCAGAGTTTTTAAGGCATTACATCAGTGGTTTTAGCATCCGTCATTTCTGAAAAGAAAATTTATGCCATTCAGATTCCTATTCCTTTCCAGATTATCTGCTTCTGCATTCTTTTAGCATGTTCTTTTTTATCATTAGTGTTCAAAAACTTCAGTAGTCTATGTACAAATATGGGTAATTTTTTCCTTTCATTCAGTTTGGTACTCTACGCCAACTTTCAATGAAAAGATTCATGATTTTCTCCTGTTCAGGAAAATTTCCTTTAAAATTTTTAAAAATCCCCATTCATTTTTTTCTGTTTTTGTTGATGTTATTTTGATTCTGGAAATTCTCTTAGATGTTTGATCTTCTGAATTGACCTTTTATGTGTCTGAATGTTTTTATTACATTTTCTTCTCTTTTCTTCTTGCTCTACATTCTGGGAGATTTCTATGAGTTTCTTTCCATCTATCTCTTGAGAATTTTGGCATAATAATAATATTTTTAATTTCATATAATATTTCCTGTTTATGAATTTCCCAATTTAAAAGGTTTTCTTCTGTTTCCTAAATTACCTCTCTTTTCTTCAGGGTTCATTGCCGTACATTTTTCTTCTTGGTCCTTTTCTTACATGTTGTTGGTTTTCTCAGCTGCCTTGGTGGTCTGTTCATGTTTGGAATAATGGCTCAAGATTGATTGATACTGGTACCTTGTGCCTATTTCCTCTGTGGAGGTGTAGTCTGTTTTCTCAACAGACTTCCCTACTGAGGGGAAGGTTGTTCTTGAGTTACGTGCACTGGGCAGGGTAAATCTCCTGTCAAGTTTCCCAGTAGGGAGCTTGTAGCTAAGCCATCATCTGCCAAAATGAGGAAAGAATTGCTTTGCAACCTGTACATGTACACCAAAGCCTGCTAATTCTTCAAAACCTTTCTTTGCATGTGGTCAGTGGAGAAACAGTCCCACTGTCAGTTGCTCTGTGCAGGCATAGTTGGGAAAGAGGGTGTGTATCTGTAGGCAGTGGGTCAGGTGTCCAGGGCAGACCTGCAGTTACTACCTGGATGTATGACCCCCTTATGCTCCTGCTTTTCTTACCCTCTAATTCCAAAGCTTAGAATTTATTTGGGGCTCACCTAGGGAGCAGGATCTCACCTTCACCAATTTTTTCCTCTCTCTTCTAGCTGAGGCTTCCGCACAATCCATCTGCTTTGTATATTCCAGAAATACATCAACATCTGTCTGCTGATGATTCTTACCCATCACCAAAATGGCTATGAATTTACTCTATCTTGTACTTCTTTAATGTTATTTTGTACTATTTCATACTTTTTAATTGCCATTTCAATGATGCTTAGAGAAACCATGAAGTAAAATCTACCCTCAAAGGCCTATTTTCTCTAATAAAGTTTTAACATTGATAAACAGAATTTTTCTCTGAAAGGATTTTGATCTGTGCGTGCACACACACACACACACACACACACACACACACACACACAGAACCCATAAATAGGCATGGAATAAAATGATTCTGCATCAGGCAGTGCAGCAGTGGCTCAGTGGCAGAATTCTTGCTTGCCATGCAGGAGACCCGGAACCTGCCCATGCCAAAGAAAAGAAAAGAAAAGAAAAAAAAAAATGATTCAGCACTGAAGGAGAACATTAGTAGATGCTCAGTAAATACTTGTGTCATGGTTAGGGACAGGTGTCAACTTGGCCAAGTTGTGGTACCTGTTCATCTGATTGGGCAAGCGCTGGCCTGTCTGTTGCAATGAGGACATTTCATAGGATTAGGTCATGATCACGTCAGCTACATCCACAGCTGATTCCATTTGTAATCAGCCAAGGGGGAGTGTCTTCTGCAATTAGTGATGCTAAATCCAATCATGGGAAGCCTTTTAAGGAGGACTCAGAGGAGACAGGTGGCATTCCTGCTTTGGCTGGTGAGCCTCTCCTGTGGAGTTCATCCAGGCCATCCATTGGAGTCATCAGCTTTGCAGCCTGCCCTGTGGATTTTGGACTCTGCATTCCTACGGTCACGTGAGACACTTTCATAAATTTTATATTTGCAAGTGTTCCCTGTTGATTCTGTTTCTCTAGAGAACCCTGACTAATACAACTTGTCTGATCAATTTAAATTTCTTGTCCAACAAAAAGTGATAGTTGCATATTATAAGAAAAGAATAATGTAGGCGGTTATTACCTTGTTGAACCAAATGACCTAAGTTCTTTGGTAAAAACTCTGAATAGTGCTTTTCCTTAAGTAGAACTGAGTAAAGAATTTGAAGGCAACAGAATATTCCATAGGATTAATTAGAACACAAATATGTGCTCTTAATATTTGGAATAGAACAGCTATAATCACTTTCTCAGTTTTACCTATTCACATGGTAGTGAAAAATTATATGATGTTTATTACAAATAGACCTTGTAAGTAAAGTTACATGAAGCAATAAAGTGTATAGTCCTTGCTTTACTAGGCCACTCTGGACTTTACCAAAACCCTCTTTTTCTTATACAGCAGCCATTAAAGTGGAAAACATAACTTTGTGTAATGTAGTGAAATGGTAAAGGGCTTTTAACATTTTATGGGCTTAGGAAATATTATTCCCCTGATTCTTTGAAATCTTAAATCAGGAGCACACTGGCAACTTTAAAAACATTGAAGATTCTTGTAATTCAGTGCATGGCTTCGAATAGGGAAAAACCTTTTGTAAAATAATGAAAACAATAAAAAAATTTTGTATTATTTTAGTAAGTACTGTAATCAACTGGATATTTCAGATGAACAACAATAGAAAATGTTGGGAATTTTCACTAGTGACCAATTGTGAATCTTCCAAAGTCCTCCCAGCTTTTAGATTGAGTTTCCTGTGCCTTCATCTATAATATAATAACTGGACAGATCATCTACTCCTGTCATTTCCCTCCTCTCCTCCTTTCTCCTGCCTTTCCCCCTCTTCTTTTCTTTTGTGAAATTTGAAAATACAGAGAAGTACAGAGGGCTGAATGGCAGATATTCTAATTCCCACCATCAACAATCAACACTATGAATATGTTGCCTTATTTGCTCTCATTTTTTCCCTATGAATACACTTCAAAAGATATTACACAAGTGGCTAGGCCGGATTGTATGATGTGTGACTGAAACTATTTAAAATTAACAGAGAGAAATAAGTACGAGAGAAAATGTGGTGAGAGAGCTGTACCTATTAACTGTTGGTAGGGAAGCTGAGAGGTGTAGCCCCTTGGAGGGCAGCCTGGTGGTTCCACAGGAGGCTAGGGGTGGGGTTGCCATATGATCCTGCAATCCCATTGCTCAGTATATACCTGGAGGAACTGAGTGTGGGGACATGGACATTTGCACACTGGTGTTTATGGTGGCAGTGTTCATAATCCACAATGGATGAAGGTGGCCTAAGGGTACAATGACTGAGGAATGGAAGGGGAAACTGTGTGCATACATATAATGGACTACTGAGTGCCCACAAAAAGAAATGAAGTGTGAAGCACACAACTAGGTGAATGAACCTTAAGAACAGTTTGTTGAATGAAATGTCAGAAACAAAAAGAAAAATATTATCATGCCTCAATTATATGGACTAACTATAATATAAAAACTCAGTGAACTGAAGTTGAGAAGATGAGTTATCAGGTTGGGGCCTATTGTAAAGTATCCAAGATTGTAAGCTCTTACAGCAATCACATATATTCAGGAATTGTAACTGTTATTTCTAAATTCTGAGATACTGAACTGTTTGTATATAATCTGGTTGTTCCCAGAAATTTTGGGTATTTATGTGACACCTGAGACTCAGAGTTAAAGCTCTGAAGCTATGAAAGTCAGCAGTACCCCTACAGGAACTGTTTAAAAAGTTGAAAGAGTGATCAGACCTCTAATAGCGATATACATGAAGCTGATCTAGATAGGACTAAGGTAAATCAGAATACAGGGTAAAGAATGATATCATCTGTATTTTAAAACTTCAACTTCTGTGTGAGACCAAAGGGAGAGATGTTTATTTGGTGCAGATTTTGTATTCAGGTAGTGCATTTCCTAATTTAACCTGTATGGTCAGTTTAGTTGAACACCATAAGTCCATGGAATCTTGAATGGGGCATGAGGGTTTGTTGATTTATCTAGGTTAGTGTGATGTATCAATATATCACAGAGTAAGGTGGGTACTGGATAAAGAAGTATTTGCAAAGTTTCCTTGGGAGATGGGGGAGGAAGGACGAAATATTCAATTTCCACATTTAAAGAATTTCTGATATTCTCACAAGCAGTGGGGACAACCAAATCAATAGGACAATCACTCGATCTTGGGGTTTTCCCCTGTGAAAATTATTCCTGTAAAGGATAGGATAAGCCTACTTGAAAGTAGGCCTAAGAGTCACCCCCAGAGGACTTCTTTTGTTGCTCAGATAACTCTCTCTCTAAGCCAACTCAGCAGGTAAAGTCACTGCTCTCCCCACCTACGTGGGACATGACTCCCAGGATGAGCCAGGACCCGGTGTCAAGGGATTGAGAGAGCCTTCTTGACCAAAAGGGGGAGGAGAAAGATGAGATAAAAAGTTTCACTGGCTGGGAGATTACAAATAGAGTTGAAAAGTTATCCTGGAGGTTATTCTTATGCATTATATAAATATCCGCTTTTAGTTTATGGTATATTGGAATGGCTGGAGGGAAGTACCTGAAACTGTTGAGCTTTGTTCTAGTAGCCTTGATTCTTGAAGACAATTGTATAATATTATAGCTTTTACAATATGATTGTATGGTTATGATAACCTTGTGTCTGATGCGCCTTTTATCCAGGGCATGGACAGATGAATAATTTGTATCATGTATTGTAGCTGTATTTTCTTAGCAATGTCTCAGGTTTATAACTACGGTCTTATAAAGGACACGCTTTAATTTCCTTCCACATACCCATTCTTCAAAATTTGTCTTTTGAAACTTAACTTATGTTTGTTATCAAGGACATGAAAGAAATATTGGCATTGTTACTGTGTTATTATTTTTCATAGTATTTAGCTCTACCTGCTGCTTTATATCATGAGCTAAGGATTAGGGTGTGTTTCCCCTGTGTGTGTGAATGTCAGGGGTAAAGTGTACCACCTCCTTCTTGTGCCCAGGTAAGTCAGGCTGTCCTTTCCTGCTGGCTCAGCCATTTCATTTCAGGGAGTGGAATAGCAGAACATTTTTGGCCTCATGTTTTAAGCTCTGTGGTACCATCCATATTTCAGCAGAGGACTCCACGTTGGAGGTTCTACAGTACTCATGGAGATTAATAAAATTAGTTTTTGTTGTTTAACTGAGGTTGGACAAGTTAGGGGCAGATACTCCAGTGAAAATGTTATTATACAAAGAACTACATGCTAATTAAAATTAAGTAGAAAGTGGTATATGACCACAGAAACTGGGGTGATAGATGTTTCCTTTTCTTTGGGAGGTCACAGATGGCTTCTCGGGGGGTATATCTTGATCTGGCTCTTGGGGATGAGTGAACAGGAGCCAAGTGAAGTAGGAGGCATGGTAGATGCGGGCAGAGGCATCAGCAAGGGCAGAGTTATGGAGATATGAAAGAGCAAGGACAATTCAGAAAATGGCACAAAGCTTCCCATGACTAGAGTAAAGGACAAGAGGGGAAGAGTGGCAGGAAGAAAGATTGGAGAAACTAAGGAAGATAAATTTGGGCCAGATGTTGACAGTCCCAAAAGCTGCATAAAGAAGCTGGATGTCTCATGTAGATGTAAGCAGTGGTGAATTCTGAATTCCTAGCACAGAGACCCACCTCCCTTTCCTCACTCCAAGTCACCCAGAATTAACCACTTCCCATTTTCCCACTGAGCCTAGACATGGCCTTCCAGCCTGTTTCAACCCAGCAGTTCCAGGAAATGGTTTCCAGTTTAAAAGACTTGGTATTCCTACTTCTTATCTGTGATGTTAGCAATGGTAGCCTCTGAAATAACTGGATTTATGTTTTAAAAGACAACTTTGCTGGGGAGATGGAGCAAAAAGTGAAAGGGGACCAGAAATAATGAGGGTTTGCAATCAAATAGGGTAACAGACATAGAGTGGAAGTAGTACATTTAATAATAAATTTGGTGGGCTCAAACCAAATTAAGCAACTTAAGAGGAGGGGGAGAGAAGAAGGTGGAAGCAAAGGGAAAATGTGAGGATGGCTCTCAGTTTTGTGACTTTTGGGTCAGTGGCACATGGTTCCACCTGCCCCAGGCCACCTGTGGCTCAGCTACAGCTCTGGTAGACAGTTCTGGATCCTGGCATTAGCACGACTTCAAGTATATGCTGAGTCCATCTGCTTTTCTGCCTCAGGACATTGACGGTTTCTACCACAGAAATAGCCCTGAAATGTGGGAGATTTATGACCTTGGGGATGGGGGTAACATCAGTCAAGAAGAAGTGAGAGTTTATGGATAAATGTCACAGCTTCCTATCCTTTGGGGTAATAAAAAAAAAACTTTTCATGCAATTTAGGATCTCATGGCTTTACTGAGAAGTTCACAAGTGGGGCAGCGTCCCGTCAGAAAGTAGAAGGCAGCTCCACCAAGGGGCTGGGGAGGAGAGGCTCATATTGGCTAGCACAGAAGCAAGTGAGAAAATGGTCTGACTGACTGACATTGTTTCCATTTTACATGGGTGGGAGGTCTTACCAAATGGGGAGCAGATATGCACCGATCATATATTATGCTCATCCATTCTGAAAAGCTCTCTCTACTAGACTGAAACTAGTTTATCACCAGGTGTCACTTATCAGTGATCCTGTAGCGCATGTTCTGTTTTCTCAGAGACTCCCTTGAAGTGGCACTGTTTCTGTCTTCTGGAAAAGTCCTTCTCAGAAGGGGGTCTTTATCCAGCAATGCTCAATGCAGGCAGCCATTTGATTTTACCTAACAGGAGGGAATGCACTCTGAGGTACGTTCTATATGGTTCCTCAGAAGGTCCGCAGTGAAACTGAACCCCAGCTGCCCAAGGATATAATCAAGTCAAATACCCTAAACTGGCCTTTCTGTCTTTTCTGACTTTTATCACCCCCACTCTCCTACTTTCTGGGATGACTTCTCAAATAAGCCACTCAGTCTGTCTCAGGCTGTGCTTTTGGGTTATTAAAACAAAGATCATAGAAGAAAATTCCTTTATTTGAAAGGGAGGGGGACTTCACAAATGGGTGCCGGAGTGGAAAGGGGGTTTTGGATGGTGGAAATAATGCATTTAGTTTGGGGAATGTTAAATCTGAAGTTCCTGTGGTGATACCCAAGAGTTAAAGGACAGAGAATGGCACGTAGCAGGCTTTCAAGAATTATGTGCTAAGTGGATAGTAGTTGCAGTGTGGGTGTAGATGAGATCTTATGTAAAAAGCTAATTTGTCCTAATAGTGTGTGTTCAAGGAGCATGATGTATACAACCTACTCACAAATGTTTAGATAAGTGGTAGATAAAGAAATGATAGCTAGATGATAGATGGTAGAATGACACAGCAAATGTAATAAACTGTTAAATGGGTGGACCTGGGTCTCTGGGTGGGGAGTGGTATTTGCTGGAAGTCTTTGGATGGGTTTTGTATTATTTTGCAACTATCCTGTAAGTTTGAAATTGTTTCAAAATAAAAAGTTTAAGAAAAAAACAGCTAATTCATCCTGAAAAGAAACCAAATATGAAATACTGCTCCGAGAGGGGTTTGTCTTCTGTGGCTCTGCTCACTCTTTGCAAACTGATTGGCAAATGTTAAGTGTTGCCAAAATGGCAAATTTATGTATAAAGAGAAATTATTGTCTATTTCATTAGTAAGCATCATCTGCATTTTATTTGAGTTCTGTTTTTTTTTTCCTTTGAGGAAAATCAAGCTTAAGAAAAGTTAAAAGTTGCAGGAAATAATGTGCAGATTGGTGGCAGGTTGCAGAGCCTTTTGAAGGACCGAGAGAGAGCAGGGGAACCTGCTATGTCTTCCCTTCAGTGACTGTTGGGTGGCTCAATTAGGAGAATAAGCTCTATTTTTTTTTTTTTTCAGAGTTTGCCATGAGGTAACGCTAACAAGTGAGTACCTTGTAAAGTATAAATCTGTGCGGTCTCATTTGTTAGCCATGAGCCACCTGCAACTATTAAGGATTTGAAATGTGACTGGTATGATTGAGAAATGTTTTCATTTTATTTTATATTAATCACTTTAAATTTAAGAATCTGAAGCAATATAAACTAAGTTTCCTCTAAACACAATTTTATTATTTTGGTAGGGCTATATTTCCCTTTAACTATTGAATATTTAGCATCTGAATGAACATTTCCAAGATTTAATAAGACAAAAGGAATGTAAACTGAGCTCAATAATTTTTACGTAGTATTTTGAAATGAGAGTGTTTGAATCTATGGGTTAAATAAAATATATTATTTAAATTACTTTCATTGTCTTCTTTTGAGTTCTTTTAGTGTAGCTATTAGAAAATAAAATTATGTATGTGGCTAATATTTGTTTCTGTTGACAATGCTGGCATGAAGTATGCTAACCACAAGACCTGTGGTTTACAGAGGCCCCTTCTGAATCCAGCAATTATGGTCAGGACAACTTCTCAGCAGGCTCTCTTGACCTTACACTTTTCATGTATCTATCTTGTTGATACTCCTTGGACTGGGAAAGAAAGGCATAAGGTTTATAACAAAAGTAAAAGTTTCCTAGGGTTTGGTTTAGTTTTGTTTTGATTTTTACCCTCAAACTTTGGTTCTTAAATATGTTTGTCAGTTTGTTTGTTTTGTTGAGGCCCAGAGCACTGGGTTTTCTTTCAAAATGGCAGAAAGAGGATGAGGGTGGGGCCTGAGGAGAAGGAAAAACAAAAACCCTTGGCCCTGCTGAGAACAGAGCCAAGGGTGTGGCTGGAACTGAGCTGGCATCTACTTCTGGAGCTCAGAGACCAGGGATCAGGTGGAGGACAGGCTGGGGTGGAGCCCTAGATAATCGGTGGAGGAAGAATGCTAAGCCAGGGGAGCCAACGTTGTTATGGCGAAAAGGTCCAAGAGAGATGAAACCGAACAGTCAGTGCCAGGGAATCACAATGGAGATGGAGACAAAACATTATGGTAAAAGTACCATAAATGAGCTGCTAGAGAAAATGCACAGGCAAGAGGGCAGGCCAGAGGGAAGGCAGGACAGAAGGTGGCAGGGATGCCAGGCAGAGATGTCCATGTCACCACTACCGGCTGTGACGCCTTGGCTGTGCATTTCCCTCACCTGTGACTCCAGCTATGCAGCTGCTGACAAATGTATTTACTTTCTAGCCCTACTGTTCAAAACAAAATTAGCTGGACTCTCCTAAAACTGACTGGTATTGTGGAGTCTTTTGGCTCTTCTTCATATATCTCACAGAAGTCTAATTCATTTGTTTCTCCCACTAGCCTGTCACCTCATCCTCTCTCTATTGCCAGTGACTAGCCTGATACCAAGCAAGTACTAGGTGCTGGGTCAGTGAGTGTGGAATTGGAGTTGGGAAGCAGTGCCATTCAAGGATATGCCTATCCAAATTCCTTTTTAGAGTTCCAGCCAACTCCTTTGGAACAATATAGATATTTAAACATTTACATGCATATAAATATTAAAATCCAGTATGTTCAATTATACCCCCATTTTTGTGTCATTCTAAGCCAACAGCTCCCATGTTTAGATGGGTTGGGGAGGATATTTTCAGGAGCCATTCTTTGCTGCTGGATTGTTCACTAACTTGATGGAGTTAAACCTCTCCCAAAGATGGGAACTGTCCTCACGGAAATAGCTGAAAGAAACACACCAAGTTCCTTGGCATGATGCAGCAAGGCAGGCTGCAATAGATTAGCTCTGCCCTCAACAACAAGTTTCACTGGGCTGATGAGAGATTTTATGGAAATGTATCAAGGGAAAAAGGACTCCAGCTTCAGCTGGCCAGCAGACCATAGGGTAATCACTGCAATGAAAATACTGAACAGGCACCAAAACTCACAAAGCAGCTTATTATAAGGATTTTATATACAATATTATGGGGAATCTGGATGGCTCTTGTAATGGGATATGGAGCCTTGCTCTTCTTAGTTTCTGGTTCAAATTTGGATTAAGCCCATTTTGAATAAATGCAGTTGCCATTTAAGATAATTTAGAGGCCTTGGAAAAAGAAGTTGGTCATCTCATTCCTGCTACCATGGCAGCTGACTCCATATGCAAGGGCTACCCCTAAGTAAATAATCCCACCAATACACTTTGTCCTACTATAGGTTTCCTTTCACAGCAGAGATAGGAAGGCATCCCTTTAACATTATTTGATGGATGTGAACAAAAGGACCTTGCATTCTGGATGATCATTCTTGAGGAAGATTGAAAAGCTTAAAAAAATATATCCTCTAAGGCAAGTTCAAGTCTTCAATCAGACTTTTTTTTTAATAAAGCAACATGGCAGCTTTGATGACTGTGAGCTGCTTTAGGCATTAGGATTTCAGTTAATTTGTGTGGAGGTGATTTTTCAGGGGCTGAGTCTGCCCTGTATTCGATGCTCTTTATGGTTTGGGGAAAGCCTCTTCCAGGGCCAGATCTGTGAGTTGACTCCCGCTTTGCCTGGATGCTGCTCCACTCTTGCTTCTCAAACTCTAACCTATCAAATGGTTGAGTTTGCAGAGCGATAAGAATAAAATTGTCAACAAAGGTTTGGCATCTCTCTCCACCCATCAGGAAGGTAGTCGTCTGCTTGCTTCAGAAAGCATTGCTGCACACTGTTATTTCTCAGAAGGTTGGGAAGTCAAGGGTTATCTCTAGGGTCCTGTGAGCTTCATGGTGCCTGAGAGTGCTGGGCATCCAGGAAGCCTTCTCGGGTCACTGAGACCCTCTGAACCTCATGGTGAAGCCCACAGTCCCTGTCATTGATTCCAGCCTGCCTCTACACTGTCTCAGCCCGTAGACAGGAGTGGCAGGGAACTGCAGAAGAGACCGAAATGTTGGAAAACTGTGGCCTCTCTACCTATCCTTGTGAATCTCCTGACATTCACTGCCCCACCTGGCATCTTGGGATACTTTCTGTGACTCTGGCCCCAATCACAGAACCTCTCTCAGGGCAGACTTCTAGTTAACCAAAATCTAGACTGATGTCTGCTTTGGGATTATCTAGCCTGAAAATTACTAGAAGTGGACGTTTACCCTGTCTACATCCCTTCAAATTTGGGTGTTTCTCTGATCTTTTGTCTTCTCAAAACAGTCATTGAGACAGCAGAAGAGAAGATTCAGGACACCTCTAACCTACCTAAAAAGTAACCTTTTAATGACCCAGCCAGGAGCTTGTCAATTGAGGGCCACAGTCATCAGCACAGGAGAGGAGGAAGGGTGCAGCCCTCCCTCTGGTCCTGGAGATCTTGTTCACTTTCCTTCACAGAACAACCGGAAATGAAATTCATAGATCAGATAGCCAGCTTTACTCATGGATTCAAAACAAATCAATATACTGCCCTAAAATAAAGATGTAACAAAAGGAATTAATTTACATTTTTAAAACACATTTTAATGTACCTATATGTGCAATCTTTGTGAATGAGATAGCTCTAAGTGTAGCCTGACGGGTGTGTTTTACTGGCAGCACTGCCACCAATGACATGCTTTTCTGAAACGGAACAGCTCATTCTGAAGAAAACAAAATACAATCTTCCACTCTAGATGCCTAGCTTGAACATCTAGTATATATTAAAGCTGTGTAAAAGGCAACTTGTGACTGTATGCAAGACAGAGTTAGAGTTAAGTTCTAGGATCAGGTAATTATGAACAGATTTTTCACTGAAATGTCCAGCAAGGATTCAAAAGTCACTGAAATGATGTGGGGCCGGCTGCTCTCCTCAGTATAGGACACCCTAGAGCCTTGCTTCCTGAGACCTCAAACCCAATCACATCCCTCCAGTGTTATAACATCCTAAAATGATGTCACCAAATTCCAATCTACCCTCACCAAGAACCACTAAGCTAGAATGTCCATCTGTGGATTTGGTTCCTGGTGAAGCTCTGTGGTGTGTTCTCCCATAATTTATGCAAATAACTGTTCGATGTCTGTCACACCCCCTGAATTATAAGTTGTGAGAGAGCCAGGCCAAAGTCTGTCCCATTCACCGCTGCCTTACCTATGTGCATGAGGCACTCAATAAACGCTTGTTGAATGTTATCAATGAGGAAATGAATAAACGAATGAATACTATATGGTTGTCAGACATGCAGTCCTTAATAAGCAAAGTCTAGGTCTATTTCATGTGATGCTTAAAGAAACTTGCCTTTAAATGATTTTAATTTAGGATTAGTATCTAATTACACTTATATTAAAACACATCACCTATCAGAGCATCTCATACGGACCTAGGCCAACACTCGTAGTATAATAATTAAAGTGCGAGGGCCATTTCTTAAGTCAGAACAATGGAGGGTTGTCTCAGGGAGCCAATATTTAGAGTAAACAAGAAAGAATGAGAATTCAGGGAAGCAGAATCTTCTTTCCCTGCCCCATACCTCTTATTTGTTCCTGCCTTTAGAGCTCTCTGCCCTAAGCCCTGGAGTGGCTGGTTACATCTTGGGAAAGATCTCATGTCATGTGTAAAGTTTGGATCCCAATTTTGCTGGCCTGGGAGTCAGGAAGTCTGGATTTTCATCCCAGTTTTGGCATTAACTGGCTGTGTGACCTTAGGAAAGTTACTTCACTTCTCTAAGTCTCTGTTTCCTCATTTATGAAATGAAAGGATGGGACTAAAATTTTCTGACTGCTTTTTCCAGCTCTAATACATAATATTCCAATGACATTTTATAACTGAGAATAAGCAGGGACAGGTAAGCCCAAAGTTGTGTAAAAGCTAGAATATGGTATGGAAAAAAAAAAAAAGGCAATAGTTGGAAACTGAGCTTTGCCTAGTTAAGTTACAGAATATCCTTGAAACTTCACAGAATGAAAAGGAAGGAAACATGTCTGTATGGATTGTATGGTTTCTGTAAAGTCAACTAATATCTCTCTCACTAGGGAAAGTATCACGTTTCTTTTTGCAATAGCTGGCACATCTGTTGCATAATGTATTCTTATTTTCCTTTGACTTTCAATCCTCAAAGAAGGTCTTTACAGTCCTAAGCTGTCCAAAGTAGACACATTAGTATGGTGACTGCCATCTATCAGAAGGAGAATCCAGAAATCTCAGTGCCGGCAGCAGCAAACACTAGTCCTCTCCCTTGCAGAATCTTTGAAGCTCTGAGCTTTAAATTAAAGATCAATTACCTGTAAACTCTCTTTATTTAGTCTAAGCATTTGCACGATTAATACTGAGATTTTTAAAGAGCTATAATTTGGGAGTCCTAAGATCATCTTATGGCTAGCCCACTAAATCACAGAATTGCTTTTCTGGGGAGAAAGGAATAGAAATGTATTTATGTGGCCATGGGATTTTATTTTAACACTAATCAAATTCCTACCAGCATTGCTTTTAGAAGATCTATAACTGGCATCGATGCATAGTGCTAGATGGTTTACACATGATATCCTAGGCCTACTGGGCACAGAAGCATCTTGAAGGCCTTCCTGTGGCTATAAGCTGAGCCCACTCCTTGAAGCATTTCCATGTGGCTAACTGATCTTTCCTCCTACATGCTGAAGAATACTGGGGTTGGGTGAAAGCTGTGTGTATATGGCAGGGAGGGAAGTCCAGCATGCATTAACAAATTGTACACCACAGCAAGTACAGCTTTACTTCTTGTGCTGAAGGAATCAAAGAGAGAACAGAGTGTTGACTGTTTAGCTTTCAATAGCCATCTTGCTATAGGTTCTCGAGCTGAGCAAATGACAGAGAATCCATTCAGAAGCTTTATCATTCTTCAGCAGCTTGGAATTGGACATCAGAATGGGGAGACACAATAACTGTGTGTGTGCGAGAGAGAGAGAGAGAGAGTGAGTGTGTGTATGGGTATAGGTGTGGGTGTGTGGGTGTGGTGTGCCTAGGCAGGGCCCAGGCTCTTTGATGGTTCCATGCAATCTCTAGAACTCCAAACTGAGTAGTTTAATATGGACCCACATAGGAAATCTCTGCATGCCCTTTAAACACCCCAGCCTAGATTCTTCTTCACCATTCATGCAGAACTCACACCACTGATCATCAGAGAGTTGGGCCACTTCTGCTCTAGCTGATGTGCGTTTAGAGGAGGAGGACATAACGGGAATCATATGGAATGGGCATCAAAGAGGCCTTTGCTACAAGTCCTCACGAAATGAAGAGGACAGATGGACAAGACTGCTGAGGGGCTAAAGTAATAGCCTTGTCTTTCCCCATTAAAGTCTTTAAAAGCTTAACATAGTTTTCATTTTTCAGCATTAATCCAAATCTAAACGCTTCTTCCCCACAGCTCCCCACCCTGCCTTGAATTGGCTGCTCCAGGATAGTCTTCCCTGCTATTATCAGTGGATAATTGCTTGGCATTTTCCCGAGGTAATTAAACTTGCCTTTGAAATGAAAGAAATCCCTAAATTGAGCAATATGATGAAAGCCATTCTTTCATGTAATTTCATCTCATCAGCCAATACCAGCCATTAAGTACATCAATTTCTAGCTCAAAGGCAGTGCTGAAGAATTAGCAGTGGTGATATTTTAAAAAAAAACCTCAAGGCCTTAATGCTGTCAATCTCGATTTCTTCAGACCAGATTCCGGACATCGCAGCTGGGATGTGAGAGGATGGTGGGCCTGTGAAAGCTCCACTCAGCAACCCTGATGGACAGTGACTGTGAAAGATCAGGCATCGGTGCTGCCAGGAAAAGCCAGTCTCCACTGATGGCCACTCAAGCGGATAGTATGCGAGGTGTAGAGTACATACCCAAAGGCTCTGGAAGTTCACCAAGAACCTAATATCGTAGGTTAGGGTTTAATTTCTCTGAACATTTTTGGAAAAAGAGACCTCTGTCATATGACAAAGCGCTCTGATATACTACCTACAGTTTTTCAATCTCCATAAGCATCTGTGTGCATGCCTGTTTTGTAACTGGTTAAGCATTTTCTTTCAGATCATAGAATTTTGGGTTGTAAGAGCCTACGTTCGAACATGTCCCTGCCTCCATGTAAGGCTGTGCCCAAATGACCTTGGATTGATGGATATCAGAACTTTCCCTCTCACTAAGAGAAAGATTTCCAAGATGGAGACTAAACAGCATCCCCTGGCATCTCATTCCAAGCTTTGGGAAAGTTCTGTGCCAGCAAACCACTTTGTGGTTGCATTAGACACTCTCTGCCGCCCTGCGGTTAGCTGGAAGTCAATTTACCGCAGGGCTTTTATCACCCAGAAGCTGCATTTAGCTTTCTGGGTGACCCTGGCCCACACCCCAAACCAGAGGAAGGCCCTGAGGAGCTTTTTAAGGACCATCCAGAAACTCTCAGAGAAGCAGGGGGTCCATGCCAGTTCTACAGAAACAGAGATTTAAAAAAAAAGTATGATCTTTTTGGCGCCCTCTAGAGGTGGTTTATTGCCCTCTTGTAGATTGTGAAATAGTGCATTTGGGAAATTTTCATGTCAGTATAGAGACAAACATCTCATTAGCGATTTCCTCATATGGCTTACCAGTACCCTTTCCTACATTCTTTCTGTTGATTATTTTACACGACCACAGGATCACTTGTCTCATGGAAACTTCATCATAAAACCCAGTACCAAGGGGAAAAAAAAATAAAACAACAAAATTAAAGCCAGAGATTTTGATTGTGTCTATCAGTTCTGTTTATTTTGAAACAAGCCCCGAAGACAGCTCTTCAGCCATGCTTTTAAAATGTTTTGCCATTCACAGACATGCGATCTGAGTTGGTTTAATCCCCCTTTTAGCCAACGGGGATCTCTGAAGTGATGTAGAATATTTAAGAGCATGATATTTGGAGTTCGCCTGAATTTCCCAACACCACTACTCACTGTCTTTGGTTAAGTTATTTAACCTGTCTGTGCCTCAGTTTCCTCATGTGCAATATTGATGTCATAAAAGCACCTTCCTCATAGAATTGCTATAAGGATTAAGTGAAATAATGCCCAGAAGGTACAACATCATTCATGACGTTTATTGAGAATCTCTAGGTTCTTCAGGCAGTAGAATGGTGAGGACTCAGGGGTCATGTATAACAAAAGCACCTACCTCATGGGGGGTTGAAAGTAGTAAATTGCTTAATGAAGGAAAAGCACTAGAATCACGGTTGACAATTACTAAACATCATAAACTGTTATTGTTGTGGTTACTGCTATCTCAATTTTACAGTTGAGCAGACTAAGACATACAGAGGTTGAGTAACTTGCCCAGCTAATGGACAGCTAGTAAACAGTGGAGTCAGGGGTCAACTGGGCATTCTGATTCCATGGTCTACGCTCTTAACCGTAACCATTAGGCTCCCTCTGTGGATATTGGCTATTATAATCATTAGTATTATTTTGACAGGAAAGATAAGTTTCAAATGGGCTTACTGTCACCTTATTTTAGAGCTTTCTCTAATTAATGAACTTGCAAAATGTATACTCCATAGCACAAGCCTACTGAGCTAAGATGCTAAAAAAATTTAACCTCCAGTTGGCCAATTTCTGGCACAGGGCAGACATTCTCAAATGCTTTATAGAGAGCATCTTTCCTCCTCATTAAAATCTTTGAATTGGTCAAGGAGAGTGAAGACAGTTGATAGGCAACTTGAAGAGGCAGTGTCCAGAGGCAGGTAGGAAAGAAAGTATTCATAGACAGTCTTATTGCTGAAGTAGCAGAAACTGGACACTATGGTAACTTCCTGCTTTCATCTAGACGAGGTTCAGGCCACTCTGCTTCCTGATGGATTGATTAGGAATGCTGTGATTGAGGATGTTCCCTGCTCCTCTGAGAACTGTCCTCATAATTTTCATGATTTCTATTTAAACTTGGGTAGAGCTGTTCAGTGTTTACAATTGTTAGAGTGTTCTTAATGCACTTGAAATAAACGTGCTTTCTGAAGTATTGTTTTCTTCACCTATCTTTGCTAGCCTAATAACAGCTTTGCTATCTAAGCTGCTAAATCTTGGAGGCTTCACAACTTAATAAGTTCCCATTGCTTTTAGCTTCCAAAATCTGATTTCCAGCAAGCCAAGAAACGTTTATCACCAGATCGTAATCATTGGTGAAAAGACTCTTGCTATTCAGTTTACTGTCTACAACTGTTGAGACAATGGAAACTCAAATGTCTGTGGTTATCTTATTTTCTCTGAAGGCCAACAACTAAAAGAAGACTGTTGTTTTAGGGAAGGTATTTTCAGCTATTGGGCAGGATAACACTGTACTGGAAAATACTGCATTTTTTCTGATTTTTCAGACACAAAAATGTATATATATATATTGGGTTCAGTCTGACTATGAGACTTCCTAGTACATTTTCTTCTCCCTTATTTAGTCAAGGTGATAAA
Source organism: Tamandua tetradactyla (assembly GCF_023851605.1). Classification (NCBI taxonomy): domain Eukaryota; kingdom Metazoa; phylum Chordata; class Mammalia; order Pilosa; family Myrmecophagidae; genus Tamandua; species Tamandua tetradactyla. The sequence continues at coordinate 91,965,343 of NC_135333.1, read as the reverse complement.
ATACTCCTTAAATTAATTTACTCTTTTATTCAGCCTCCTGGGACTAAAAGTAAAGTCATCTGAAAGAAGTTTGCCTTGGAAATGCTGGTTAAGTAAGAGGAGAACATTTTCCAGTTGAATATTCATCTTGAAGACTCAAGCTGTCACTCTTCGATTATCAGTATTAATAGTAAAGACATTAAAACAACAATCCTTTGACCCTTGGCGTTTATATTGGTCTTTACTGTGAAAAGCTCCAAGTGCTGCCACAGCTTCCCTAGTCTCGCAGGTGTGCTATTGTTTCCATTAACAGAGGGAGAAACTGAACCTGGTCTCACTAAAAGGCCCAGAGTAAGTCACTCAACAGAGAAAGAAAGAAAGAAAGTTCTCCTGGTATGCAGTTTTGTGCCTTTTCATTAGCAACATCATTCTGAGTATGGGGTAGATAAGTGTGGTAGTACACAAAGTAATTAGCCCTTGGGGAACAGAGATGCATAATACTAGAGTATTATTCATTACCCATTCATTCATTCACTGATATTCATTGAACACTCGCTCACTGAGGAGGAAAGTCCTTCATCTTATGGAGTATACACTCTGGTGGGGTGGGGGCAGATAATAAATGTATCAGAATGAAATATCAGGTGAAAATAAGTGTTGGGGGAATGTCAGCATGTGCACAGGGTCTTATTTTAGATGCCATGGTCTCCTCCAGAACGTGGCTTTTGAGCAGCTATCAAAAGGACGCTAGGGCAGAGAAAGTTGTTAAATTATAAAAGTTTATACATATATATAAACTGAACATATAACAAATATTTAATCTACTCATTAATTAATAAATGAATCAGTAAGGATGTAATATATGATTAATGAGCCCTTGAGCTGGTATTTGTAGGAAATGTAATAAAGGAGTGTTAGATTGAAAAGACTGCTAGATTAGAGACAAACGGGTGAATGCCCCGCAGGACAATTTTTGTATTCTTTGGATTTATCTTTTCTTGTTAGAAAAGGCAGAATTATTTGGATCTTTACCAGAAAACAAATTCTATATATTAACATGTAACTTCACTGGTGGATACAGAAAGCAGTAAAGATAGGGGAAATGGATTTGGACAATACTTTCTTATTTTCCTCTGACATCAGAATGTGCTCCCTCTGCTCGTCTCCACATGGGACTGTTTCCTGACAGAGTAAAGACAAGAATTGGTTAAATTACTTTTTGGTTGCTCGTTGGACAGTGATGATGTGGTATAGTGGTTTGGAACTGTATAGACCCTAGAAAAACAGTTTAAACTTAATCCATTCCTGTGGGTGTGAACCTAATTGTAAGTAGGATCTTTTGATGAGGCTACTTCAGTTAAGGGGAGACCCAGCCCACCTCAATTAGGATGGGTCTTAATCCTATTACTGGTGACGTTTATGAGCAGAATGAAATCCAGAGGAAGCAGCCAGAAGTTGAACGTCGATGAATGGAACCTGGAAGAGAAGGGAGAGGCCAAGTGATGTCATTATGTGCATTGCCATTTGGAGAGAAGTCTAGATCCAGGGGTCTCCGGCAGCCAGCTCCAGAATGCCAGTCTTTGGGAAGAAAGCACCGTCTTGATAATGCCTTGATCTGGACTTTCTCTTACCCTCAAAACCCTAAGCAAATAAATTCCCATTGTTTAAGCCAATCCCTTGCATGGTATTTACTTGAACAGCCAAGGAAACTAAAACAGATAGGACTATGGGTCTCCTGGTTTCAGATCTGTCTGAAATAATCCCAGCATTTGTCTGGCACAACCTGTTTCTGTCTGAAATAATCCCATGGATTGAGGTGTTTCAGCAGGGAAACATTCTTACTGGAAGCTGAGGAGGAAAGAAAATGGGAACGTTTCTCATTGTAACCAGTCCTGGTTACAATGTGAGTGTCCTGCTCCAGGAAAAAAGTGTAAACTGTCCTTCCTTCTGCTCACAGGCTCTTAGCAAGGAGAGGAGGGAGGTCAGGGGGCTCCTTTTGCTCCCTCCAAACCCCCCACGCTCTATCCTCCATGCTCATCTGGCCTTTCAGGTCTTTACATTTGATTCTGCCCGCATAAACCTGCACTTTACCTCCGATCCTTTGCATTAACCCCTTTCTGTTGCATTTTCCAGTCTGAGAATTACTTCTGTCTTCAAAATACCACCATCTCCCATTTTCTGTGCTCCATAAAATGTCCCATGCCCTCATGATCTCTTAGCTCCATCCTAGGGGCTCAGGTAGTTTAAGCTAATTTAAAGAAAGTGATGAAAGATTCATGGTCTCTTCCCTTAATCATCCCTGGGATATTTGAAAATGTTTGGACGAAAGCGTAAGAGTTTCTTATTTTGAAGTACAGGCACAAACCCTCACCAACTCTCTCTTCTCCCCCAAAACACCCCCTCTCTCCATGTGTTCTCATTCTTGGCTGTTCTGTCTAAAATGTTCAAAGAGTGTTCTGTCTTAACTTCATCCCTTAATGAAACCATGTGATCAGAGAAAAGGGAAATTGCCTACTGAATAGTTAGTTATACTTAGATGTATAGAGGGCCTATGTATTACACGTCTGAAAAAGTCACGTTTTGTTTCTAGTCCTACTGCCTCTGCCCTGCCCATGTACTGTGTCTCTCATGAAGTACACCTTATTGGCCACGTCAAAAAGCCTGGAGACAAATGAGACTCCTTTCTCCTTTTTTTTCCCAACAACCTAATCACTCACTAGATTGAGTAGCTTCTACCCCTTACATTTTTCTTTATTCCAACAGTGCTCAAAGTGTGGCTCCCCAGACCAGGGCCCGTCCCCTGGGACAGTATAAGAAATGAAATTCCCAAGCCCCACATCGGAATTTCTGAGTCAGGAACGACGAAGGTAAAGCCCTGCGATCTGTGATTGTGATGCCCTCTGCTCTAATCACTTATCCATCCCAGCTGCTTCTGTGTTCCCTCATTCAGACCTTCCATACCTTCCACCTGGACTATAGGACTCTTAATTAGTTTCCATCCTCCAGTCTCTCTCCTTTTCAAATGACCTTTCATGCTGCCAACATTGCGATCTTTCTGGAATATATTGGATTGTGCTATTTCTCTGCTTAAAATCATGAAGGAGTTAGTTAATTTAATGCTAAAATATGTATAGATGTGGCTATATATGATGTTCAGTTGTGTCACCAAGCAAGCACGGGCTGACTCTTCCTGTGAGGGTATTTTCTAAATTGAGTCCTATCTATACTCAGCTGCCTCCGTCTATGGTTGATTGTATCTACATTCAAAGGACATTGCCCTCGGCATGAAGGGAGTCTCCTCAACCAATCAGATGGAGTTTTCAAAAGCCAGAACCAAGGATTTCATGAGTTAGAATTTTCTGTCTCGACTTCGGCTCGCCAGCTTCTCCTGGGGAACTCACGTCACCTTTACTGGAGTTTCCAGCTTGCGTCCTGCCTGCCTGTGGAACGTCATTCTTCGTGGTCATGTAAGTCAATTCATATAGCACATCTCTTAATACTTATATTTTTATATTATGTGTATATATTCCATCAGTTCTGTTTCTCTGGAGAACTCCCATACATGCTCCCCCACCTCCACCCCAGGAAAAGTTACTCTCCTTTGTTTGAAACACTAAGCTCTTCCCAAACTTGTCCCATGTAACTTCTCAATCTTATGTTCAACAACTTCTGCCACCCAATTTATTCCTTCTTGCATGTATTTGCCCCCCAAATCTGCCCGGAATTCTCTATTCTAACTTTAGAGGCTTCCATGTCTTGAACATGTCCTTCTATGTAGAATCCCTCTCCCCCCCCCCCCCCTTTTTTTCTTCCATGGAGCACAATCTCACCATGACAGTAAACTTTCTGGTGCTGGGTCAAATGTCAACGCCTTGGTCAAGCCCTCCAAATCATTTCAAGTGGGATTGCCTTTCCCAGTGGTATCCTAGCACATTTTAAATCCAAGCCAGCCCATTTATCCCATCATACTACAAAAGTTTTTGGTCTCCACTAGACTTGAGGGCCTTGAGATCAGGAAATGTACCTTATTCATCTTTTTAGCCTTAAGACCCACCACTTGACCTGAAGTGTTCTCTAATTGCTATCTGGATAGGCTAGTTTGCTGTGTTCTAAGGAAAATGACCCTTTGGTAGGTTGGAGTAGTTTTCTGAGGTTTAACAGGAAAAGGATTCAAATGAGATTAGACGTACGGGCAAGTTTGCAGAGATGGAGAGGAGGAGATTTCCTTGAGCTTAATCAGTTAATATGATTTTTATTGACAGTTTCTTAAAGGTTTATAAGAGCGGGAACAGAACCGCACTTTGGGACCCCCAGACTATGATGACAAGCAGGAAAGTGGCTGGGTGAACCTTAATTGAAAAGAAAAGAATAGTGACCACCTTGTTCTGGTCTCAACCCAGAGTCTCTTTTATTTTCTTTACATGGGCAGGCACTGGGAATCAAACCCAGGTCCTTGGGAATGGCAGGCAAGCACTCTTACCTGCTGAGCCACTGTGGCCCACCCTCAACCCAGAGTCTTGATATTAAAGGCAGGCCAAGGCAGTGATGTAAAGCTTGCATCTGCATCCTGTACTCAGCAGTTACCTCCAGGCTTTCCAGAGTTCCAGAATCAGTGCTGTCCTATTCTAGAGTCTCTGGCTATCAGAAAGCACAAAAGTAGCCCTGGAGCTTGTTAAAAGCAATCCAAATGCCCATTTTTGCTCCTCTATTCTTCTTGCATGTTTTTTTTTTTTCTTTCAAATTTCATGTAACTTAAAGTGGCACCAGGATACATTCTGTTCTCTCTCTGCTGTCTTCGAGGTCAAAACTTTGGATTCTCAATTTGTGAGAAAGGCCAGACTTCTCCCAGGAAGGGTGTGTCTTTCTTAGAGAAGTCCGTGCCTGATGACTTTGTCTGTTAACAGCAGAACCAGAAGATAATGAGGACTATTTGACAGAGACTAGCGTTGACAAATGGTGCACATTTTTGAACTCATTTCAAAGTACAAGCTCTCCTATTTCATTTTCTAAGGCTCTGAATAACTAACTTATAGACAACTTAATTGCCCATACTTGGGATAGGGAATTCCTAAAATACTGAGTATAATATTTGGACTGAAAGAAAAAGACACCATAATAGAGGCCATTGTTCAAGTAAATAGAGACAGGTTCATATATTTCAAACCTCGGATAAAATATAAAGAAGATCATTGAGTTCTAATTTGAAAGAATTCCACTGAAAGACTCAGAAAACAATCCATATGAGAATGAGACAGAAGTATAATATTTATTGGACAACTGTTTGCTAAGAAGCATTTATTTTATATCATTTTTTAACAAGACTGAACTGTCAAACTGTTTAAAATTCCATTGGAAAAATTTGGATTATCACAAGTGTTTACTCTTTTATCCTTCCATGTATATTGGATTACTCATGGAGGACAGTGGAAAGAATCTGAGAAATGCTGGTTTAAGCAGCAACTGACTACATTTGAGAAATATTATAGACTGTGTAAACAAATGCAACTTTTGGACACATATTAACATAGTTGCAATATTAATGGTGGGATGTAAGTTCAAAGAAAGGAAAGAATTCCAGCACTATCTGCAGAGATGATCCTTTAGAAGGCGATGATACAAGTTAGACATTCTCCCCATAAGACCACCACTGCCTGCCTAGGGAAAAATAAAAGAACTTCTCTGTCTTGTTTTGCTAAATACCACTGTTAAATCCAGAAGCTTTTAATCATAATCCATGCACTAACATTTTCTTTTAAAGTATTCTAAAACTACGGCATTATCATGTATAAATTTTGTAATCTTCCATATCCTAGATCACTCCTTGACTGTACTTTTTCTTGATTGATTAGTTCTTCTAATACTGAACGGGCATTATTCTCACTTTCCCTGAAATGTCTGCATTTCACGGTCATTTTCAGTGGGCAATGAGGCAGCAGTTCTCAGACCTTAGCTGCACCAGGACCACCTGGAAGGCTCATAACAGCAGATTGCAGGGATCCATGGCCACAGATTCTGATTCAGTACAGCTGGCATGGGGCTTGAGACTTTGCATTTCTAACAAGTTCTAGGTCATGGTGCTATTGATTTTCTTGGGAACACAGCAATAAGGGGATCAGGGATAAAAGACTATTCTTGGAAATAATGTTTAGGTGTGGATCAGGCTGGTCTTGTGTACATTGAGAAGGCTTTGCCTTCCCCTAAAGTCCCAACTTCCCTGTGCCCACCCGGCTTCTGGGCAGAAAGACCCCTTTGGTTCTTGTGTTCCCATTCTCTTTCCTACTACCAATTCTCAAATGTGCTAACAGATCTTGCCATGCTCATTTACCCTTAAAATGTAAATCATAAGTTATTCCTCTTGGGGACCTTTGCATTTTTAACATGGATCCAAATGTGATGTTAATTTTGAATGAGATAAGCTTGGCTGGAGGGTGGTAGCAGAAGCACTCTCCTGATACCCCAAAATCTTACCTGTGAAGCCAGGGTTTCTTACCCATAAATGGGGCCCAAATAGCGAGCATGAATTCAGATAACCTCAGCCAGCCTCAACCACTCATATGTCTATCCTCCAAATAACCTTTTCATGATGTTTTATAAGGACATTACTAGTAAGATTGACAACCTAACATTATGTCACTTAAAAGGGCACATGCCCCATAGTATGGGCCATCTCAGTCTGGTGCAGCCACACAGACTGTACACAGCACAACTTGAGAAAGTACCATTGATGGACTGTGATACAGATGGAACCGTCTGTATATTGATCAGCATGGTAGTTCAGATCCTAGATCCATCTTTGTCTCAGGTAGCCTATTTTATTTCCTGGCTGATAAACAAGCACCATGGTATGGTATTTGTTTGCTAAAGTTACCAGGGGCAATATACCAGGAATGGGTTGGCTTTTACAAAGGGGATTTATTAGGTTGCAAATTTACAATTTTAAGGCATCAAGAGGAAGATACCTTCTCTCAGAAAAGGTTGCTGGCATCCAGGGTTCCTCATGGGTAGGCACATGGCAACATCTGCTGGGCCTTCTCTCTGAAATGTCTCTGGGCATTTCTCTCTTACCTTATGCTCTCTGCAAAATGTCTCTGCCTTTTATCCTCTTATAAAGACTCCAGCAAGGAGATTAAGACCACCTTGAATGGCTGGCCATATTTCCATGGAAACAACTTAAGCAAAAGGTCCCAACCACAATAGGTCTGCCCTCACAGGGTTGGAGTAAAAGAACATAGGCCTTTCTGGGGGTTACATAACAGATTCAAACCAGCACAAATGGGTTAGCTTAACCACACACATTTATTGGTTCATGGTTTCACATGTAAAAGGGTACCTTTTTCTGGTGGTCTGGAAGTCTTTGGGATTCCTTGGCTTTACCATCATATGGCAATGCACATGACAGTGTCTTGTCCTTTCTCTTTCTGGTTCTGTTGACTTCCAGCCTCTGGCTGCTCCTCATGGCTTCCTTCTTGTGTCTGATTTTTAGACTTGAACTTCAAATGCAGAGATTCACCTGAGTTTCATGACACATTTGTTGAGTTTCTGGGAAATCTCTTGCATAGCTAGAAAATGCAATATATTACATTAATTCTGGGATTACTTGCTCTCCTAATGCCACTGTCATGTTTTCTCCTTCTTTGGTAAATTTGCAACATACTATTCCTTCTACCTAAAGTGCCATTTGCTCATTTCTTGTCTGGTAAATTCCCATACAATGGTCAACTGCTCAGCCCAGACCCTGCATCTGCTTTTCCAACACTCTGGCATAGACCTAGAACTCGTGCACACTTGTAATTTAGTGATTATCTTATTGAATATTAACCTCATGTGCATGAACCTCTTTTTTGCTGGAATCAAAGCTACTTGAGTGCATTGATAGCACCTTCATCTTTGTGTCTGCAGTACCTAGCACAACCTGAAGCAGGGACTCAAAACTACTTGTTAATTAAAAGGATAAGTGGTCATACACTCTTAACATTTTTCATCAGTTTGAAAATGGTTTCTTGGAAGAATAATATTCCTAAAGTCAAGGGGCAGTGTCAATGTGACACAGTGTTCTGGAATTACTAGGTGGGGTTGCAAATTTACTTCCAGTTTCCACAAAGAGAGGAAACTCTGGGTCACGAACTAAGTTCCTTGGTCTCTCAAACCTGGTCTAAGTGGGGTTGACCTCTGGAGGTGTGCTCCCACCTACTCCATGGAGGGGTCTAACTCATGGGACAGTTTGAGAGAACTGTCAAGAATGCCTTTCCTAGACTGCTTGACTTGGGAAATCTTATTTATTACTATAACAGATTGTCTGGGGTTTATAGTCACTTCTAGGCTGGTGATCTGGGCCGTGGTTAGGAGACACCCTTTGAGCCTCCTCCTCCTCCTCTGTGACTCGGACTCTTCTCACTGTTGCCCCACTGTGAGTGGTGGGGAAATACCTTACAAGCTGAAATTCAAACAGTAAAGTCTGCTTTCTGCAAAAGTGGTTTATCTATGAATTTTATGTACCCAAGCCCTCTTCATCCTGGCTATCATTGACTTAGGTGTTTTTCTCCAACTTGCATATACTATTCTGGGGCATGTTTTGAGAAAGAATTCAGGAAGTGCTTTTTGAAAATTATTTTAATAATTTTACTTTTTTTTTTTCCTTTAGCTTCAAAGCAGCAATTGGCATGTACTGTGTCTCAGCAGTCTAGGGGTTAAAGAAGCAGCTGGCTGTTGTCCCCACCTTCCACTCCCAGGCTGTGGAAAGGGGAGAGATAGTTATTAAAACTTTCTACCATATTGCTGCTTCTCAGTTTTTCTCTCCTTAACTGTGTTTCCTTCTCCCTTGGAGCTGGTAGGTTTTCATTTCCTCAAAGCAACTCCACCTCTGAGAATGTAATCCCTAATGAGGTACGACAAAGGGTGGCTAGGCCCAGACCTAAATATCGAAAGGAAAGAAATTCCTCAACAAGTTCATCCATTTTCAGCAGGTGCTGAAGCCTTTATCCCCATTTGAGACAGACACATTTTCCCAAATGCTCTGGAAGCAAATCCTGGGCTGTCTCAACCAAGTGTCTAGTCACAACAGTATCAAGAGGCATATGAGGAAGCCTGCACTGAAGTAGAAACTTGTCTCCATGGTAAGGCAACTTTATCCTTCTGCTAATGCTTGTGGTTTGGATTTACTTTTAACCTTTATGGGTGGATTTCTTACTCATTTTTTCACTTGGAAGTTTCTCAACTGTACATCCTCAAGTGCACGGTTATACTTGAGATAGTTCATTCATTTAGGAGGCTTACAACTTTCCTAGACATAGACTCTAGACTCTCATGGTTGCAAGCTGTGATCATAGGTTATGTCACTTGAACCTCATGTGATACCTAAATCTTCTCTACCATTGTCATGTCAAGGAATATACTCTCTTTTCTTAAACCTTACCAGAAGTGGGGAATTAACTGCTGCCCTGCATCACCTACCTAATCCTTGAACAACTCTATTAGAAATGTCAACTTGGATAACTTTGTGCTTCCAGATTTAAAAGAAATTGTCTTGAGTTCTCATTCCTGATGAGGTAAGCCACCTAGCAATTCTCAAGCTCTCTGGCAGTCTGGCATGTGGGCAGTTATTTATAAGTGTGCTAGCCACCTTTGGCTAAGGTCTATCCACTCCATTTATGGACTACCTCTCCTGTGCCTGCTCTCCATTTTGTGTACCCTGTTACTCAACACAGAACATTCCACATCTTCCTCTTTGGATTTGAGCCTGTGTTGAAACAAAGCTGTGTGAGTATAAGGGGGGTGGACATACTTTCACGGAAGAATTGGGTCAGCTGTTGGAGTTTACACTACAGTGACCAGACAACTTATTATTAAATATTAGACATTCCTATTCCTTAAAGGCTTTCAACCACCCCATCGCTAGCAACTTCTTTCCCTGGCCACTTTCCCTGGCCCTATCTCCTTTTAACTACTCCTCTCTTCTAATATCCTGCTTCTGTCCAAAATTCAGTTAACCTTACTATAGAACAATTTGCTTTTTGCCTTTGTTGTCTTCTAGACTTTGACCTTATGTCCCAAACCCAGGGCACTTTATCAGTGTGTTTTCCCAAAGATAGTCCTTTCCCTATAGGAACTCTCCTGCCAGCTATTAAAATAACAGTGAGTCCTCTACCACAAGGATACATAAAGCTCAAGTCTATCTTGCCATAGGTTCTCTCCAGTTCATTAAAATGTGCCCTTTCTTGGTTGGCTCTTACTCTAGAGTCACTGCTGTGGATGGCATGAGTGCAGGCTTTGGAATCAGACCTGAGCTTAATTCCAGGACTACCAATGAGCTGTGTGACAGCAAACATGCTACTTTGAGATCATTTTCCTCAGCTATGGAATGGTGATAATTAGACCCATTTCAAAGATTGGCATGAGTATTTGATTAGTTCATGAACAGTATTTGGTACAAAGTACACACTCAAATTTTGATTCTTTTCTTCCCACCCAGCCCCCAAATGTAGCACAGGTGTTTATGTGTCTTCTCCAGCCTAATCAAATGACTGTTTGCTTTGAATTTGGATACCTACCAACTTGGTATTTTTGCTTTCTGGGCCTTTGATCTGGTCTCTTATTTTTCCTTCAGCCTCGGTGTTCATTCCCCAGCCACTTTCATTCTATGCTCCAGGTATATTGAACTTATTAGTGTTCCAAACTTATTCTTAATTTTTCGGTCTTGAAAAACTACTCTCTACCTTTTTTTTTCATAGGTAAATTCTACTAGGTCTCACTTAGAGACGGATGATCCTCTCTTCCAGGAAGCCATGCTAGATTCTCCCAAGAATGAATCAAATGTCATTTCTGACAGGAACTATGACAGTATTCAAAGCACTTTTTGAAATCACTTGTTAAAGAGCAATTCTGTAAACTGTAATCTGAGGTAGGGGTAGATTCTTCTTTTTTTTCTTTTTGCATGGGCAGGCACCGGGAATCAAACCCGGGTCTTCAGCACGGCAGGCGAGAACTCTGCCTACTGAGCCACCGTGGCCCACTCTAGGGTTAGACTCTTGATCAGTGTTCTGTCTCTATGTTCTGGCATGTACCAATCCTTCAGGTATGTTCATAAGAGAATATATTTGCCATGTGAGGACTTACAGTCCTTATATGTCAGGCTATAAGCATTACACTTTACTCTCTATCTTTTCCCTTTCCTCACAGTATCCCTCCAACACAGGAACATTATCGTGAATAGGGAAGGACTGAAAAAGGAGGAAATATCTAGATTCCATTTAACTTTTGACTAAAAGGTTGTATAATATGGGTCAGATACCTCGAGTTTAGCATATGTAGGTATAGAATGATAGTTCTGGCCGGGGACCTAGGTGCCCTAGTTAAATCCATTTGGCAATTGATAACTGAGGAAAGAGGGAAAATATTTAGAGACATACTCTAGACAAGACAAAGGTGAGTGTGAAATTCTGAACACAGGTGATGGAGGAGCTTTTACACTCCTACACACAACATAATTCCTTATATGTTGTACTCTGTGGCTAACAAGTGCTTGTATGTGTGTAAGGAGAGAAATTTCTCTGTCTCCCATTGTTTCCAAATAATCCTAACTTGGAAATCACTTCAGAGACATTTGGTCTTAAGATGACACTCAGATAACTGAGATGTCTTGCCTCACTAGTTCTTGGGCCAAGACCAGAAATTTTCAAATGGCCCCAGCTTGTGTGTACATGCAGTAGAGCTTGTCAGTTATGACTGAGTGAAACGGTGGCTGCTGCATCTCTCTGTGGCATCTCATAAGAAACCTTCTAGTACCCATGAAAAGGAAATAAATCAGATGCCATGAGAGTGCTTAAACAACCTAAATCTCAGTAACATGCAATATGCAAAAATTAAGACGTGAACAAACAGTATCTTGGAGTACATTCTCTGTTTTGGTGCTAAACAACTTTGTTTTGAATTAAAATTCCAAATACAAGCCCTTCAATGTCAAATTCTAGGAATGAAGTTGGTAGTAAAGATAATTTTTATGACAACCTGTATGACAGTCAATAAAATGGTAATCTTAAAACAAGCTTAGCCTCTGGTGTGGTTGGCGTTCCAGGATGGCGATTCATGAGGAATGTATCCCTGTGATCAGATACAAGAAAACTCGTGAAAGCAGATGTTCCAGGATGCACACCCCATTCAGAGTGGAAAGCTGTATGATTTTATAGCTACCTCCCTTTCAAAGGAGGATTCTAAGAGAGAGGTTCATACTGGAGTTGTTTGGAAGGGACGGCTTCTTGAGCAATTTCAGGCATGTTATTTGTGTCTCTGAGACTCAGATGCTGATTTATGTGAAGCATATAAAAGTGTCCACCAGCATCAGTTGGTGAACAAGACTGACTACTGTGTGGAAGATGCATTTGTCTCACGGTACAGTGTGGGTATTAATCCACAGCTGACGGGACAGAGCCACAGTGTGAGGATCAGGACCCTACTACTGGGATAGTGGAGGACAGTAACCTGTTTCATACCTTTACTGGCTTTTGTCTCATGGCCCAACTCTTGCCTTGACATCCAAATTCCAGTGGAGAATGGCATGAACTGCAAGCTGTTTACTTTTCTGCTCACACCCCATTGGCAAGCACTGTGTCACATGGCTCCATCAATCTGTGAGATACAAATTGGAAAATGTCTTGACATCCAGCTAAAACTCAGGAGTTCTCACATTAAAAAGGGGTGAATGCATATGAAAAGGACATCTAGCAATTACTCTTAAGGGTCCTCCTGATCGGTTGTTAAGAAAACATTCATGAACTGTCTGACATAGAGTCCATGTTCAATCAGAAAACATGGATTTTTTTTTTAATAAGCAAAAACTTAAGTCAGTCCATTTGCTCTCTCGATAAGACAAAAATGCACATCTCCATATAGAAACTCACAATGTGAGTCATACTGAGAAGAATGAGATTTGAAGATAGGTTTGAATCCCATCATTGGTCCCTCCCTGCTCAGTGTGTGGTATTACAAATCTTCATCCAAGGGCCCAGCCTTGTCTGGTTCCTCAGCCAGGCCTGATCATGGTATCACTAGTGGGGTGTCTTGCAGCTCTACATTCAGAACGTGGTGTGTCTTGTTACAGCCCTCCCTTTATACGCAATTCATTTCTCTACTTCATGCATCTAAGCTTCTTTCATACTTACTGCTAAGCACTGATGCTCCCCTGAGATTTGATCTCTTACCTGAATTTGCCAATCCCTCTTATCAGAGCTTTTACCCAAAGTGGAAGTCCCTACAGCCTGCCTACGTTTGTGTGTTTCTCTGCCCAGAGACTCTGGTTTCCCTCCTCCACTCACCAGATCAGACCTCTTTGGATACGGATGTGGTTCAAAGCAAATCAAACTCAACACCTCTCTTTGGACTAGTCAATCCAGAATGAAATTCACTTTTCACCTTGTGTGAAGCCTATATTTGTTTTTCACTCCCTAACTTTGTCTACTACAGCTTTTTTCCCCTTCTCCACTGGTCTTCTATTGAGGGCCAAACATACCTCACGATCAAACCTGCCTAAAATGTTATACAGGAAAATGTTGCACACAACCTCTGCATGTCCTACTATACTGTTATTTACCCCTGTCGCGCCTATAGGGACTTCCCCGCCTAGTTAAAAAAAAAAAAAAAAAAAAAAGAGGAGATGATCAGAAGGTGAGACAGTAGGAAGCTATGCCAGTGTGAGAGCAGTATCCAGAATGGAAACCAAAGAAATGAAATGAGCGCCCACCCGTGGGAGGGGTAGTCTGGTCGTGAGTGGTCACAGGCAGTGCCCCATAAACACATGGGTAGAATATCTGAAACTCCTACCAGACTGAGGGGCAGGAACCCGGTGTGGGTGGAAGGAGAGAGGAGAGTGAGTCATGTGTTATTTACATATATCCACAAGGCAGAGTGAAAAACAAATTGCCTTCTGGCAAATTTACTTTGTAACTAAGGTATTGTAACAGTAACTAGGAAGTTTTCTAATAAACATGTGGCGTGTGTCAGGAAGTAACATTTTATAATAGGTGTTTTCTTGGCTTTTTTTTGGTCAAAAATGCATCTGTCAGATCAGTTAGAACAGAATTCAATCATCAGAGGGAGCTCCGGCATGCTCTTTACTGATAGGTAAAATAAGAATGTAAGCTTACTTTGCTAATTTTCTGGATCATTCTCTCACACGATCTTAGAACTCAAAGGGATGTTACTGATCGCCCATGCATGGCATTTTATAGATGAGAAAGCGAAAGATGTCAGGGTGGGGACTTCTGTTTCAGCGAGCCAAGGTGCTTTCTGATATCAGAGGAATCTGTTATTCTGAGAAGAAAGCGCATGTTGTGAGAAATCATTAATGTATTCTTAAAACCTTTTTTTTTTTATCTGAAAGGGCCAGACCTGAGATGATGAAACATATTCTAAGTGTATAAATATCACTGTGTTTGAAGTCATTTGTTACTATGCAAAGCCCACAGATATTTGGTTTGGGCTACACATTTATTTTGTAGGTGGCTTTAAATGAAATACTTCCAAAATGCAGGAGAGACTGGTGAGCTAAGTAGGCTGGTAATGAGGTAAACCCTGTGGTAAACAAGTGGGATGGAGAGAAGGAGAAATGTTGATGAAATACCCTTTTTTGTCTGAGTGAGACAGCATGAGCTGCTGCGCCCGGGAGGGGGCGCCTCTGAGCGAAGGGCCGTTCTGTGTGGCGCAGGCGCGGTGGGCCTGGTGGGGGGGGGACGGCCACAGGTCACCAGCCCTGGGGCCTCAGCAGGGTGAGGTGAAAAGTGCATTTCGGCAGGATTCAGAGGACCCGGGGTCCCATTCTTGCTCTGTCACCTTGAATAAGTTATTTAGCCTCTCTGTTGGGCCTCCGTTTCTTCCTCTGTTAAATGCCAGGGTTGGACTACATCGCTTCCAGCTAAAAATCTATGTTTTCTGGGAGTCATTATTCAGATGCCTGCCACAGCAGTGGTCATTGTGATTTTTGCCCCCAGGTACCATTTGGCAATGTCACAGCTGAGGGGAGGTTGTTAGTGCTGCTCGTGGTTGGTGGGTAGAGGCTGGGATGCTGCTAAACATCCCACAATACACAGCACGCTTCCCCCGAACAGCAAAGCATCAGGTCCCACGTGATGCTAGCGCCAAGGCTGAAAAACCCTAACTGGAAAGGCAATATAATGATGGGCTCATTTCAGCCAGTTACTGTCATGTTGCCAGATTTTCTGATTTAATGGGAGAATCTGAATATCTGGTTTTATGAAATATCCCATAATTAAAATATAGCAGTGTGTCAATGTTTCTATAATATGCTGTGGGGCCAAATAAAACAGGGCTTCCAGACAAATCCTGTCTGCAGGTTGTCAAACTGACTTCTCATTTAGCCGGACACTGTCCAAATAGTCAGTGTCACTTAGCTGATTCCTTCATCTGTGTCTGGTTATCAAGCTAGAGCTAAGCAGGTCAAGGTTAAACCATGTGTGTATGCACACGTGTGCAGTGTGATAGGGAAAAAACACTAAATGAAGGGTCCAGAGATGTTACCGCTTATCATTTGTGAAATCACAGAATATATAATTAAAACCAGAGATGTGATGCGACTTTGTCCAGGAACCCACAGCCACTTAAGCTACAAGCCAGGTGTCTTGACTTCTATTCTCCCTTCTCTGAAGGAAGCAAGAGGAAGGAAGGTGGCGTGGGGGAGAGTACCAGATGTGTCTCCCTGGCATACACTATCCCAGATGTGGTCTACCTGCACATGGTCCTCCAGATGTGCCGGAGCAGCTCCAGATGTGATCCGGGGATTCAATGAGGAGGGATGTGAATGAGCTCTGGTGCTTGTATCCTCTTGCCCTGTTTTCCAAATGTGAGGTTGGGATTAGTATCAATCTGTCCCTGACGCATGGCCACAGGCAGCTCTGTGGGCAATAGCAGGGCAAGTGCCTGATACGGATCTCAAGGAGGCCTGAGCCAGAGGATGTGTCTGGCTTGATGCAGACACTAGAAACACTACAGAAATGCAGATCAGTGAAGTCACGTTTGCTGATGAAGGGCAGTGTTAAAAAGTGATCAGAACAGGGGGTGCAAGGGTAAATTCAGTGGTAGAATTCTCACCTGCCATGCGGGAGACCCGGGCTTGGTTCCCAGCCCATGCACTTCCCCAATCCCACCCAATCCCCCCAATAAATTCAACAAATGGTGCAGCAATAATGGCAGCCACATGGGAAAAGAATGAAATGTGACCCCTGTACCATACAGCATTCAAAAGAAAAAAAGCCATCAGGACATAAAGTGAAGCCTCTTCAGTTGCCACTGTTTGTTAACATGAGCTAATGACATTGAAAGATGCATCTTCCAGGTTAACTTTAGTTTATAAACAAAAGCTCTGTCTATATCCCTACCCTTCCTTCTCTGAATGCCACCTGTGCTTTCAGGCTGGAGACTTTTTGTTCTGACTTCTCTCCTGCTGTGTATCTTGCCTCATTCCCTCTGCTTATCTAGGAGAATCCATCTCTCCTGATACAAAGGAAAGCCCAGGTTGAGACTTTGTCCCTGTGAAGTACGTGCTTTTTTCCTTGCAATTCTGTTGCAGCAGACTGTCCTGTCTTATGCTAGATCAGTGTCTGACCACCACAATTGGCTCTTAAGCCAATAAAGTCAACTGCCCAATAAGTAGTCACATTTGTTGGAGTCTGTGAGGGCCAGGATCCTGATAAACAGTTTCCTACTTCTCTGTAGTTATGAACATTTAGAAAAATCCAAGAGTAGCAAAGATGGAAGCTGAATTATTAAAGATTAGTTTGAAGATGTAGCTTAGGGTGAGAGACAGTTGAATGTTACAGGGCTGACTCCCAGCAGTGGTAGTGTTAGAAGAGGCTAGTGGCACACATGGTAGGGAGAAACCTGTCCCCCCACTCCCATACCACGCCGTGGAGACTGTCCTCGGGCAGATAGCTCACTCCCAGAGGGAAGAAGGACAGTCATTAATCTCAAACTGCGTTCATGTCAAATCGATCACTCTCAAAATCACTTACCTTCTTGAGGCAGAGTAGGCGAAGAAGCAGAGATGAGTCAGGAGGTAGACTTAAAAGTCTACCTTTTAAGGAATACACAAGGAATGGGAAAGAATTGTTTTCTCCAAACAACCATTTAAAGATGATGGTGACATCTAAGTTTTTTTCAAATCTCTATCAGATTTTGAATTTATCTCCTTTAAACCTTGCCCAACTCACGACACAATCTTCTGATGTTACCTATCCCTTTGGAAACAATGAAGGCAGAGAAGAATGAGTTTATAGTGTGATAAAATGCCTATATTACTAAAGATTACTTTACTAATGCTTATTAATTGGTATAATTTCTTCTGACAGTATAGGTAAGACCCACCTACATTTCACCCTTACCACTCCAAAGAATGGAAGCTAGGGTGGAGGAACAGCTTGGAAATGAAGCCTGCGCATCCCACAGAGACTGGCAAAAAGGATGGCATGTAAAGCTTAAAAGGCCCATTAAGGGAATAATTTTAAAGCTTTGCTCAAGAATTTTTGAGGCTCTTAAGGAAGAGTCATTTACAAGACTTGAAGCTCAGTACAGTTTTCTTTAATGCTTAAGAATAAGCTTAGACTTGGGGAGATGTAATGCTGGGAGGATGAATCCTGAGCTGATAACTCCTATGGATGAGTGAAGTTTCCCCAAAAGTAGTGTAGACTCAAAGTTTGACAAATAGAAAAGGGTATTATATCTTGGAAAGAGAAGTAGAACTAGGAACTAGAAAGAAAATTAGGAATTGGGGGTGGGGTGGGGGTGGGGGTTAGCCTCAGGGCCCTCCCTGTGAATTCCACTTCTGGAATGTTTTCTCTTTGGACTATGGAAAAGTGGGTGATGAATTTTTCTCCACAATGTATCACAATTCTTCTAGTTTCCCTAGTGTTTGAGAAGAGCCAGAAATGCCTCTATAATACTTTGTGGTGGTAGTTGAGAGGGGAAGGACAGAACTACTACCCCTTTGACTCTCTCTTGTTCTAAGGAGAGATTTGAAGAGGTCTCAGAACCACACCAGAGAGGAGAGAGGAGGACTATATATCTCAGATGAGTAGTATTCAGTAACATTCAGAAACAAATATGCACTAAATGATCTCTTCTCTTTCATAAATATATCATAGGGATGTGATTCTTAATGAGAAACCTGGTCTTGGGTTATTTATGGAAAAGGCACAACTGCCTTGTAATACAATTATCTGTTTGTACATCACAGAAGGAACCATTCTGCATTCTCTTACATCTGTTTGTTTAGGAAAATATGTAGATGTACTAACCATCCAGCCAAGGAAGGGATACTCAGTGACTTATTTATTTATTTAAATGAAGGCATACTGTAGAGCTACCTCTTTCCCCTCATTTTGGTTTGAATGAACAGTTTAAGGAGTTGTGTAACATGCAGATAACACATGGAAATCAGAATTAAGACTTTAATGTAGGGTGGGCCACGGTGGCTCAGCAGGTAAGAATGCTCGCCTGCCATGCCTGAGGACCCAGGTTTGATTCCTGGTGCCTGTCCATGTTAAAAAAAAAAAAAATACTTTAATGTAGGCCACATTGTTTTTGCCTGTAAATTGCCTCCAAACAGGTTGGAAAAAAAATATTATATTGCCTTATATTGTTTTCAACTAAGGGGAGCTACCTGAAAACACGGACACAATATTCAGAGACTATTTCTGTGATCCTCTATCATGCCATTCAATTGAACTGTATCAGTCAGGGCTTTTTAAGGGAAAGTCCCACAGGAATACAAAAGTAAATAACGTGTGTACTGGAAACAGAGAAAACAAGACACAAGTTCACTGAGCAGGAGAAATCTAGAACATCCTGCAAGTCACTATAAATAAAACACAGCAGTTTGCAATTATTCTGAAGGAAAAAAAAAAAAGCTGAAGCATAAAAGTACTGATGTGGTTACCTAAGATTATGCTACATTAATTCAAATGGACTTGGGCAGACACAAAATCCCCAGATGAAGTCAACCCCCCTGGAAGACTGTACATGAAAGAAAACGTAGTATAACCAGGTGGAGAAAGCAGTGGATTAGGGGTCACTGGAGTATTGGCTCTGCCATTGACTGACTGACCTTTGGTCATTCATGGAACTTCAATGGAACCCAAATTTTTAAACTACAAAACAGGATACAACTGCTTAACTTTGGATTAAAAGAAAACAAGTTTATTTTATTTTTAAATATTGTTTTCTTCCACGCCTCCCCTACTCCCTTCCATTTCTTTTCCCTCCACACAACGAGAGACATACCCCCCCCCCCCCCACAAACACAACTTCTTCACCAGGCACCTGCTTCATTTTAATTTTTATATTTAAATTATTCCTTAGTATAAGCCTAATTAAACTTTCAAAATATTCCCTAAAGCCAGGATTCAATGTTATATTTAAAATCAACTGATTAAATTTAGGTTGTTTGTTCAGATTTATTCCAAATTAAGAAAAAAATAATCTGAGTTCTTCTATCAGTTATCCTCTTGGCTACTACTATTAGCTGAACTTAATCCACTATTCATATTATTGACATAGGTAAAGTGAGTAAATTTAGAAGGGCTAAAAGGGGCATTCTTTTGATAAAGTTGGTGTCATTTCTCTGGTGTAGACATATTCCCAGGTTATTTGGGAATGATGTTTGTACTTATGTTCCAAAGAGGATAGCTGTGAGCAGAAATCCTCAAACTTTAATGTATATCAGAATCATATGAAGAGTAAATTACAAATGAACATTTTTGAAGTCATCTTCAGGAGATTCTGATTCACAAATTTAAATAGAGGACCAGGAGTCTGCATTTATAAGCATTTCAGGTGATTCTAGTGCAGGTAACACACAAACTATGCATCAGGAAGCATTGCTGAGGATTATTTAGGCAATTCTAAAAGCAATCTGTAGTTTCGAACCTTGTGGTTTATAAAGGGAAATACTAGTAAAGGGATTTAATAGTAAAAAAGTGATGATATATGCAGAACATAATTGAGTTTGGATGGGGCTTTGCCTGCTTTCTGTGTGTTTTTTGGAAAGTTAATTAGTCTGAATTTCCTGGAATGCAACAACTCCATTAGCAACCCAAGGTGGGAATGAAATGAGATAAAACATGGTATGTTTGTTTGAAGCTGTATGTACTTCAGCAAAATAAGCTCTTAATTCGAATCCATTCTTATAGGTGCCAATCCATTGTAAGTAGACTTTTCCATGGGCCCTAATCCTATTAGTGGAGTCCTTTGTAAGTAGAATTCAGACATGGAAGATAAACTTATAGGAAGAGGGCGGGCCACAGTGGCTCAGCGGCAAGAATGCTTGCCTGCCATGCCAGAGGACCCAGGTTCAATTCCTGGTGCCTGCCCATGTAAAAAATAAAAATAAATAAACAAAAATAAATAAATAAAAAAACTTACAGGAAGAAAAAGGCTGGCCACTGACAGAACCAAGAAGACAAGGGAGAGATCCATGTGCTTTGCCATGTGTCAGAAGAGCCAAGGATGCTCCAGAATGCTAGTCTCCAGGGACTGTTTTGGATACTGCTCTGGTCTCAAAACTGTGAGAGAATAAATTTCCATTGTTTAAGTGGAACCATTTCATGGTTTTTGCTTGGGCAGCCTAGGAAACTAAAACGCATAGTAAAAACAAACAACCAAAACAAAATGCACCTTAGTGAGGAAAAGTAGAATTAAAACATTAATAATAATTATCTTTTTAGTACTGCAGGATGTCTGTTTGTCTGCACCCAGTGGATTGTTAAAGTGCAGTCATGAAACAGCATATGTGGGTGAATAGCCAGTTATCTGGCATTAAACATTAATTCAATAAAATGTGAATTTCATTTAATACAAAACACTGCTACTGGGTGTAAATACAATGTAATAGCTAAAACCAAGTGACTGTACTGCCTTACTTCAGAATACTCTGACCCATTCTGCAAAAGGAAGAAAAGAAAAAGAAAATTATCTATTATAAACCGGCTACAGGAATTATGTAATTTTTCTGTGTAAAATGGCATCATGCAGACTATGATAACGGTGATTACAACTTTATTCTATATGGACTTTAGTGAAAGATCAACTGAAGAATACAGTGCTTGGCATCTTTATCTTTCCTGCAATCCCCTAAAATATATATATATATGTGTGTGTGTGTGTGTGTGTATGTGTGTGTGTATGTATGTGTGTATGTATGCGTGTGTGTGTATATGTGTGTATGTGTATATGTGTGTATGTACGTGTATATGTGTGTATGTATGTGTGTATGTATGTATGTACGTGTATGTGTGTGTACGTGTATGTGTGTATATGTGTATGTATGTACATGTATGTATGTGTATGTGTGTATGTATGTATGTATATATATGTATGCACACACACATATATATACACTCAGTGTTTAACACATACTCATTGAGTATGTGCCCATGCACATGTCCCATTTTCAGATTAAGAAATTTTAGGGGGAGAGAATTTCAAGTAAAATTTCCCAATGCAGAATAGATAAGCATAACATAAGAAGAACTTTTTTAGCAACTTGAAAGCAAGAGGTTGAATCTTCCTCATCTTTATATCCCAATCATCTTGTGGAATGCCTACATATAGTAGACACTGAAAAAAAAATCATTGCTGTTGAAGTTGATGTGATTGTCTTTGGCAAAACAAGATCTAGGCGAGTCTCAATGAAATTCTGAAGGAAGTGATCATGTGAAACTGCCAGGTTTTCTGAGTTTTGTTTATTCTTGTTTATGTTAAGGTAGGTTATGCTGCAGTAAGAGGCAACCCCCAAATCTCAGTAACTTAATGCAAAAGGTTTCTTCTCATGTAATTTAAAGCCATTAGTGCATACAGGAGAATCCTCCAAGGCAACTCTGCTTCCTGTGGCAATTCACTGATGTAGGTGGTTCCATTTTGTGTTTCCATAATCTCAGCATAAGCCCTCTTCCACTAAACATGTAGTATGAGAAGAGAGCTTTGAGCTGGGGCTTCTGGCAGTAGTAATTAAATGTTTTGGCTTGGACATGATAAACAGCACTTCTCACAGTCCATTAGCCAGTACTAGTAGAATTACTTGACCTAAGCACCATAGTGTAAAGAAATATGCATAGTCAAATGCTGAGGAGACATAAATGTGGTAAGACCAGAAGCCTCTACTACACTAATATAAATAATTTCCAAGGAAATTGACAATGGGGTAATATACTTTTAAGAGGGATGTCAGAAACAAATAAATGGAAGAAACCAAATCAAATATAATTAGCAGATCTTAAATGCTGATGGTAAAGGGGAATTCTCTGAATACTTTTTAAAACCTGATTTAAATAATTTCAAAATTAAAACTGACAATGTAAATTATTTTAAAACATTTAAATGCCATGTATCTAATATTTTTTAATCAACCTATCTTTTCTGTGCCAACATATAGCTGAGCAGACAAATAATAGAAACCATGATGATGGCAGGTCCAACAGAAAGTTAATTTAAATGTATTGTACCGAGGCAAATTTTAATTTTGTCATTAAATATATGGTATTCAATTATTGGGGGTTTGAGTAAAAGCAATTTTTCCTTCCTTTGACCATATGCATTTTTTTCTTAATAATTTAGAAAAATAAAGTAATATACTAATTTAAATTCATGCTAGGCTAAAGTGTTATGCCAGTGCCAGTATAATCTCTGGTCATGCCAAAGTCTCTATAAAAGGGGTGCCAGAACAAAGCTGATTCTCTGGGAGTTTTTTAGAATAGCTTTAATCTGGGTCTTTTTGAACACCAGGAACAAGATGGGTCAGAACTGACCAATCCCAAACCTGAGACAAAGAATTTAGAACTGAATTGTTAACACAATTTATTGTATTTTAGTTTCCTCTTCAGTCATAGAGAGGCGATAAAACTTACTGGCCCAGCTTACTGGAATTGGCTAGAGATCCTTGTAAAGGAAGAAAAAGAAATGTATAAATTTATAAGAATCAGAAGGTGAGCTTAATTTTAACCTTTGGGTGAAACCGTCTTTAATCATATGCTTAATCATCTTGTTTGGATATCTTTCAGAATAGCTTGAAATACCATTTACTATGGAAGAATTTGAGCTCAAATATACTACTTTCTGGATGTTCTAGACTAGATAAGGTCTTCAGTTCCCCTCCAAGCCTAGGATTTGATGTGTAGACAGTGCGCGCAATTTTGCAATCTGTCAAGCCAGAAAAGGATTTAATATTACATTCAGAACAGCATTCAAACTGCCAAAAAAAAAAAGTTCAATAAAATAACATTGCAAATCACACTGAGTTGAACTAGCTGGCAAAGGTAGCGTGACAAAATTAAAAAATAAAGCATATGGCATGTAGTGTGTTTACATGTTTTCAGGGTTTACACCCTGGGTGGCTTGCTGTTTAAAAGACAGTTTCCACCCTTCCCCTCTGCTTTAGGTTTGATACAAGGCCAAATCCTCAATCTAACTTCATATGACTGTGGTTTAGTTCAGATTAGTGTTTGTCACCACTCTTCATGGCAGACATGGATTTGGGAGTCTGGGGGAGGAAGAGAAAATGGAGAAGGAAGAAGAGATTACGAAAGAGACTAATTCTGTTGAAGGTAAACATACCTGTGGACAGCTGCCTGAGATGATCAGGACAGTGAAACATGGAAGTGGAATGGCAACCAGATGTTTGTAGCTTCACCAGTTTTAATGATCGAAGGAAAGAGCATATTAGAATTCTCAAAATATCTGCTGCCACCAAAGTTAGACATGTGATAAAACATTCTTATGCATACTCTCTGAAGATCTTTTATAGACTTCTAAGCTGTTTACTTAGAAACTAATGGGACATCTGGCTGAAAGATGACACATCACAACTGCTTTTCAAATAAATTAAAACTTAGTTTAACAAAAAACCATCAGAAGAAATTAATATAAAGTAGTTTTGAAAGCTAACATTCTGTCATACTAAAATATTAAATGAAAAATTTAAAGTAAACATAGTATGAACACAGAGCAAATTCTTTACTATGGGGCCAGACACTACTTTAGGTGATTATTAACCTTCACAGCAACCCTATTAACAGAGTTCTATTAATG
This sequence comes from Tamandua tetradactyla, assembly GCF_023851605.1. NCBI lineage: Eukaryota > Metazoa > Chordata > Mammalia > Pilosa > Myrmecophagidae > Tamandua > Tamandua tetradactyla. The sequence goes on along the minus strand of NC_135333.1, from coordinate 91,941,283 downwards.
TCTTCTTTATAAAGGTGGAGAAACTGAGGTGCTGGAGAGGTTAAATATTGATCTGGTAGACTTGAGACTGGAATCCAGCAGCCTGGCTCTATCCTGAATAAATTACCATAAATTATGAAAAGGAAGAATACAAACCTTTTCCGAGTAAAGCTTTGCAATAGGAACAATACACTGTACTTCTGAATTATTTCATATGATGGGATTCTGGTGTTGAATTACTACTGACTGGCAGTATCAACTTCAATTAGGTAGAATTTGATGAAAGGAGCCAGTGGTTCTTGGCCTGGTGCTGTACTCTATGCCTGAATAGGATTTAGAACAGCATGCAATTACTTTATTCAGTCATTTCTATTTTCTTCTCTGAAAGTTGAAGGTTATAATGCTCATCATGCTACCAACCTGTTGATTTGGACTACTGAATTCCCCTAATGGTTTAGGAGATCAGTCCTCTGAAGAATCTTGTAATATTACAGTAACTAATACTATAGTAACCTATTTGAGCAGAACATAAATCTTTTCCCACCAGGTAAATAATAGCAATTAAGTAGCATTTAACTTAGAAGGGAAATGAGTATTCTACAATTTTGCCCCATCAGCATCAGCCCTGACACTCCTCAAGCAACAGGGTTTAGTGCAGACTTTGCTGTGCCACTCAGCAGAATCTGGTTGCCAAGAGGCTGGGCCTGGAGCTTCTTTGAGGAAGGTCATCCGCATCCATGGGTGGGAGATACATACAACAATGAATCCAAACAGAATGGGTGGCTAGGTTAAAGGAAAGAGGTGGAAATAACTGGCAAAAGGAAACATTTACCAGTCTGAAAAGCATGGGCTTTGGCCTCAAGCTGACTTTGATTGGAGTCCAGCTTCATACTTTACCAAGCAGTAATCATTGAAGAGTTATTTAACCTCTCCGAGCCTTAGTTTCCCCTTCTTTCAAAGGGGATTATATTAGTTAGGGTTCTCTGGAGAAACAGAATCAACAGGGAACACTTGCAAATATAAAATTTACTAAAGTGTCTCACATGACCACAGGAATGCAGAGTCCAAAATCACAGGGCAGTCTGTGAAGCTGACGATTCTGATGGAGGGTCTGGACAAACTCCACAGGAGAGGCTCACCAGCCAAAGCAGGAATGGAACCTGTCTCCTCTGAATCCTTCTTAAAAGGCTTCCAGTGATTAGATTAAGAATCACTCATTGCAGAAGACTCTCCCCTTTGGCTGATTACAAATGGAATCAGCTGTGGATGCAGCTGACGTGATCATGATCTAATTCTATGAAATGTCCTCATTGCAAGAGACAGGCCAGCACTTGCCCAATCAGACAAACAGGTACCACAACTAGGCTAAGCTGACACATGAACCTGACCATGACAGGGATAATATATACCTTATAGGGCTTTTATAAGCATTAACTAGCTATATTATTATGTCAGCAAAATACATGACATAAGACCTTTTTTTGAATGAAAAGATACTCTTCAACAAATTTAATTATTGGAGAGTGGTTCTAAATAACATTTTGAAGACTTATAACTAATTAGACACTATTTCCTGGTTTCACAATATCCATTTTTTAGCTCTGAATACTTATATGGGATTATTCAATTTCTGCTTATTTTTTAAAAATGAGATCATATAGATTCTCTACATTCCTCTCAAAAATCAAGTCTATAGTATTTATTCAAATTTAGGAGATGAGTTTGATTTTGTTTCTTTCTCTTATATATTTTTTCTTCTAACTGTAGTCAAGGATCAGAGAAGTTCCCTCTCCTTGCTGGCATTAAATTTAAAATGATCCATCTCCAAGAGTCAAATCTTGGAGAGAAGTATTTTTCAATAAGATCTTTTATCAATAACGCAACAGCACTGGCTTCTCAGTCTTTTACTGGTGGGTCACTTTACTAGAAGTGTGTCCTATATCTGCACTCACAACGTGACTACCCTTACAACAATCTTAAGAGGAATGGAAGGAAACAAAACTGACTATGTCAAAGTTCTGGGTTAACAACCTTGTCCCTACTTCTACCCAAACAAGGGAATCTAGATTTGTACTCTCCATAAGGTAGTCACTAGTCACATGTATCTATATAAATTTAAATAAAATTAAAACAAACAAACAAAAAGTTCTTCTGATACTAGCTCCATGTAGCTAGTGGCTACCACATTGGACAATACAGATACAGAACACTTCCATCATCTCAGCATTCTAACCCGAGGCATTGCCAAATGATTGATAGGAAAGGGATCCAATTATGATATTTCTTGTTGAGTATACTAAGATATAGGCTTCACTGTTTTTGATAAGAAAGAAGTATGCAATAATACATCATTGCAAAAAATGTAAGACCATCTCATACCTACCCCTTCTGTTTTTTACCCCCAAAGACTTTAAAAATTGTTATTAGAGAAATTGTAGGTTTGTAGGAAAATCATGCAAAAAATAGAATTCCCATATACAACTGTGTCAACACCCTGCGTTAGTGTGGTACATTTGTTACAATTCATGAAAGAACATTTTTGCAATTGTACTATTAACTGTCCATTGATTACAATAGGGTTCACTGTGTTCACAGTCCTGGTTTTGTTTTTATTTACCTTTTTTAACTTCATTCTAGTAACAAATGCAACATAAAATTTTCCCTTTTAGCCACGTTCAAATATATAATACAGTGATGTGAATTATGTTCTCAATATTGTTCTACCACCACCGCCATCCATTACCAAACTTTATGTTCAACCCAGATAGAAACTGCACAATTTAACCATGAACTCTTCATCCCCTTCCCCCACCCCATCCCCTGGTAACCACCATACTACTACTGACTCTGAGTTTGCTTACTTTCATTTCATATCAGTGAGGTAACACAATTATTTGTCCTTTTGGATCTGGCTTATTTCACTCAGCATGCCTTCAAGGATCATCCACGTTGTCGCATAGATCCAAAACTTTATTCCCTTTTATGGTTGAATAATATTTCATTGTGTGTGTGTGTATATATATGTATGTATATATATGTATGTGTATATATATATATATATATACACACACACACACACACCACACTTTATTTATCCATTCATCAGTTGATGGACACTTGGGGTGCTTCCATCTTTTGGCAATTATGAATAATGCTGCTATGAACATCAGTGTGCAAATATTCGAGTCCCTGTTTTCAAACTGCCCTTAATGTTTTATAACCTGATTCTCCCCCCACCCCCCGTAATCTATTGTGAAATGGATACTCTATAGAAATGTATAAAAAATTCTTAGAACACCCAATAAGAAGCCCCCTGCATGGACCACTTCTACCAGAGAATCTGAGGTTTCTAAAGATTGGCTGAGAAATGGGACTGAAGGATTTCTGTCAAGGGGCCTCACCCCTTGTTTTTCACTTAAGTTATTTCATGGAAATGCAATGGCTCCATCCTTGTGATCACATGTTCTACTGTGAGTTTGTCAAATTCATCTGTCAGAGGAAAGACGCAAGGCCACCTGAGAGTTAGTTCAGCATGTTAAAGCAGTATTGTCCACATTACCTGACACTCCACTTCTCATATTTCTATTGGTCAACCACATATATCGCAACTAGAATAGCTATTCCAAAAAGGTGGTTCTGTACAATGAAATGGTCATTTTCTTTTCTGCTGCGCCTATTTGGTATCTCTTGCATTTTGCAATTTCCCCTCCTTCATTTCCCCACCTTTATTTTAGTTATGCCTTTTTTTTTTTTGCCTGCCTTGTTATTGGTCAGTGTTCACCATGATTGCAAGACTGGGGATGTTGTCATGTGTAAGAGGAAAGAAGATGAACAAAGCTTTTCTGGACATCGTGGCTGAGAAAATGTTAAGTCTTTTGTGTCCTGAACCAGGTCTATTCCTTCATCATTCTGTATATACACTCTATTTCTTCTATACCTCACTTCAGCCAGAAAATGCCCAGAATAGCCTGAAGCTGCAATTCTTCCATAGGATATATAACCCCGTATGCAAAGATTCACCATTAGCTCAAGGGCTAAGGAAAAAGGACAATATGAATGGAGTGCTTTCTATTTCCAGTTTTCCTGCCATATGAATAAAACATCCAGCCAGCCATCAAAAGTTACCTGAGAGATTATGGATTTTTGTAATGTAAAATTCTTCAAGTATTTCTGTAAGTAAGCCTTCAAGAAGAGAGACTCTGGTTTGAAAACTAATAATGGAGGAAAATGTTCAAACTTTAAGCTGTATAGAAGGTAAAGGGGTGAAAAAAGAACCAGTTGATTCCCAAGAAGTTGTATACACACCCACTGGAGGTTTGCAGGTCTCTTAGCCATGCATTAAATAGCTTTTCAAAGTAGTTGTACTCATCATCTGCAGAATTGATCCTGTTAGTATCTTTGCTCAATGTCATAAAGCACCATCAGTGAGAATATATTCCTACCTATATTGTATATGTTCTTAGAATCCCTAGGTAAAATTTAAATGACTTTATCATTAGAGACGTGTTTATTCAATAAATTTAGATTTTAGGAGATTATTGGTTGTAACATAGAATGGATTATTTGGGGGCAAGATGGGAAGCAAGTGTTCACTTAGGCAATTTCAGAAGTTAAGGCAAGAGATGATAAAGGCTTTGGCTAGGGAGGTAGCAGTGATGATGGGGAAAAAGTGGCTGGATTCAGGAAGAATTTGGATTAAAGTTGATAGGGTTGAGTTCGAAGTTGGGGGATAGGAGTGATGATACTGTTTTTTATTGAGATGGGAAATATTAGCAAAGAACTCTGAGGATGTGTGTGTAGAGGTAGGTAAGGATGAAGAGCACTGTTTTAGATGTTTTTAAGCATCTCTGTGGACTACTTGATGTGTACAATTGAGAATATGCATCTGAAATTCTAAGGGATAGCTATTAAAACACATTTCTGAACACAAGTATTTAAGTGGCGAGTGCCAGCCTAACAAAAGGTTTATGTTAGGTAGAATCCCTGTGGTACTTGAAAATTTTTTTTTACTAAGTGAATACATCTTACTTCAGTTAATAGAGCTGGCACAGCTTGGAACTGTACAGACCAAAGTTTTCCAACAATCTGTTTTAAAATTTTTACCTTGTTGATCTCATTTTCTATGTTACCAACATGCCAGTTTTGATTTGACATAAAGTTTAAAATATCTTTCCCTGATTTGTGAGGGGGGAGAATAGGAAATTATAAGAAAGTTAAAAATGAACTTATTGAAAAAATTTATCTAAAGGCCTGTGAGCATAAAAAGGTACTGGTTTGCCCATAAAATTAAACTGTAGAGTGTATTTTAAAGAAAGCTCACAATAATTATAAATTTACTGATTGAATCACTAGTACTTAAAATTTTTATAGCTTAGACACATTTTTGGCAGTTTATGGAAAGCAGGAAAAGGAGATAAAAATATTAAAAATGTTTTATAAAACGAGTGCTGTTCAGTGTCTATCAGTTGCTAACATTTCCAAAAGAGTACTACACAAAAGGGCCAAAAACTCAAGTCATATATATTGCCACAGGGAATTTTCTACGGTCTGTTTTAGAATCTGACCTGTGTTGAAGTCAGCAATTTGTACATTCTATGGCTTCATTTTTTTCTTTCTAAATCACTTCTACAGACTTCTGAATTTTTGCCAGGACTGAGTAAAATTTTCCTACCTTTTAAAATGAGTTTATTTTTTTGATTTCTGTGTATTTCTCAAAAGATATTGAGTTAGTACCACAATTTGGTGTCACAAATGGATTTAGCAAGATCCTCAGATTCCTTGGTATCCACCATCACATCCAGTACAGGACTCCGATAGTGTATTGCTCTAGACATTCTTTGATCGGACCTAATCCCGAACATCTTTCCTCTTGTCACTGACAAATCCCACTACTGGACACTGTAATTTCCTATTCTTGATCACAAAACCCTACATACACAATCTTTTTTCCAAATTTTCTTCTTCCATTCTTGTTGTAACTCATGGTCCAATGAGTCTGATTACCCAACACCCTCAATACTTACCCTCAAGGAGAGGCTGTTTCTTACTATAATATGAAATGATTTCACATATAAGTTCCCATGTGGTCTTCCCTGCTTTTGCTTTTAGGTGATCTTCTTTGGCAGTATGTCTATCAGTGTGATTTATTCATTTTGGTGAGAATTTGGAAATATAGAGTTCATTTTAGAGTGTTTTATTGATTCACTGTTATAGTTAAGTTCTTTAAATTTCCTAATGTATGTGATTTAGAAACAGCAGTCTCAGCTAACTCCATTAACCTAGTAACTGGAATCTATTAGCTGGGGATTACTAGTGAAATGACTCTTTGATTCCATTATATATTCATTCACAACTATTATGCTAAGTCCTTCTCACAGGCCACACAATTAAAATGCCTTCAGAATATAATAAAAAAGATGTGAGCTCCTCCTTCAGGGGTGACAGATATAAACTAACACAAATTACTATTAAATTATACATGACGTGGAAACACAAAATACCATTGAATTATATCAGTACTCCATAGGAAAAGTTCAGTCTGTAATGGCTGGGGGCTGAGTTAACGGGAATCATCTTGTAGATAATTATTGTTGGAAAATAATATAGGGTGCACAGGTAGTTCAGTGGTTAGAATGCCTGTTTTTCATGCACCTAAAAACAAAAAACAAAGAAAACCCAGAATGAGAGCAAAAAAAGTAACCTCTATTGGTTCTTTTCTTCTATTTATAAATATCCATGGCCCAAGTACCCTTTGCATTATGGAGAGTTGGATGTGTGAAAAATGTTTATTTTTCAATTAAATAAAGGGAACAGTTTTAGTTTTCCCTGGCTTCCAAAAAAAAAAAAAATATGGCAATGTCACAGCGTGAGCTCTCATACATTGTTTCTACCTATTTACTAGACTGTTGATGGTGATGCTTACAACTAAGGGCCTGTGGATTCAAAACACATTGGCTTTCTGCTTCTTGTTAGTAGAGTCTTTGGAGACACAGTAGAGCTGTTTACTGGTATGTAAACAGAAGACTAGAGGCTAAGTACTTTGATCCAAGTCTCCTTTTCTCTTGGAGTTTTATAAATGTTTTCCAGGTTCTTACATATGGATTTAATCTTGAGGATTTATTATGTAAAGTCTACTCTTTTTTTTTCAAGTGAATAAATAATTCTTTTGTTTTTATTCTTTAACATAGAGATAGCATTTTTTGCATTCCATTCACTTTACTTGTTAGACCAAAAAGAAGCTATAATTAAAGAGACCTACTCATTACAGAATGACACCAGTCATAGGGACATTGCCCTGGTTTTGATTTCAAATAAATGGCTGAATAAGGCTCCTCTGAATTGGAACATGAATCAGCATTTAGCAAGGCCGCATATAAACCTCTACTTCAGATCCAGAGTGACAGTGAACTTCTAAATAGGGTACTGTTTGTTCATAGTTTTGGGTATCTGCGATTTACTTGGCTTTGTTAGACAATAGAGGCTTTGGTTCAGTTATATTTTTAACGTTCCTCAAAATAAAGAATATTTCCATTTTGGATGTGGATTAGTAAAGTAGAGGAAATGAATAACAAGTGATGAGTATCTTGGGATTAAGTGCTGGGCTCTGTTCTGGTCTGCCTTAGTTAATATTTTTTTGGTTGCGAGTAACAGAAACTGGTTCTGGCTAGTTTAAGGGAAGAAAGAAAGCGGTGCTCGGGAATCGGAAGAATATTTGGGTCTTTCATTGAGACCAAGACTCAGGAAATGCAGGGATCAGTGACTTCTGATCTCAGAAGTAGTATTTCATGTCTGTTTCCCTAAGGTAAAATAGTTGAAGTGACTGTGCATAAGACACTTCACAGGAGGCCCAGTTAAGGTCAAGTTTTCACCTGTAGATCAGTGAAGATCAGTAGGGCAGAATGATACAGTTAAGTTGTTTGTTTGAGGACAGCCACACCTATATTTTGTGGGCAGTTCCCAGAGAAGAGGAAATGCAAACTGGCAGCCACACCAGTGTGGTCTACTATATGGGGTACTTTACAAGCTTACTTTAATTTTCACAAAATGCCCATAAAAAATTGCTGTTTCTACCTTACAGGTTCAAATCACATAGACCAATTGTCCACAGCTAGAGCATGGCAGAGCTTGAATTCCCACTAGGTCTGTACTGGAGATTGAAATAATGTTGCATGACCACATGGGATGAAAATTTTCACCTATTTTCTCATGGGGAGAATATTAGGTACATACAGGGTAACAGGAAGGGTAGAACTGCATGTTGAACCCAAACCCCACAGTGTCATCTAAGGCAAGTAAAAACTAATTTCTCCATTAATAAATGTGGATATTAACATCTTTATGGAGTTATTGTAACTTCTCAGGGTTATTGAGATATGTGAAAATATTTGGCATCAAGCAGGCCCACATCTTTTTTGGGGAAAAGTACTTTACTAGTAACTACTAAAGAACTTTACCACTAACTGTACCCCCAGTGTACTACTACTCACGACTTACAGTTTGATAGTGGCTTTATCATTTAAAAAACCTTACTACTCTCTTACTTTCGGCCTGTCAACAGAGTGCTTTATTCACCTAAGCCTAAAGGTAGGAAATGTCATGCAAAAAGAGTTAAATCATACACAAAGGAAAATAGTGGATATAAAATATTGGAGTATGCATTAGTCAGGATTCTCTAGGGAAACAAAACTAACAGGAGATATCTATAAATAGTAGAAGATTTTATCAAAGTGTTTCTCACACAACTGTGAGGATGCACGAGTCCAAATTCTGTAGGGTAGGCTGCAAGCTGGTACTCAGATAAAGGTCTTCAATGAATTCCCCGGGAGAGGGTGGCTGGCTGAAGAAGAGACAAAAGTTCTGCTTTTGGCTGCTGAAGTTATCACCTCCCCCTTAAAAGTCTTTGATTAAATATCTCATTGCAGAAGAGTCTCCCCTTGGACAACTGCATAGGTAATCAGCCATAGATGCAATCAGTGTACTGAAGATTTAAGACCATGAAATGTGCTCACAGCAACAGGCCAGTGCTTACCTAATCAGACAACTGGGCGCCATCACCTGGCCAAGTTGACACATGAACCTAAACATCATAGAGTACTTCTGCCTGAACTTGTGGTTCATAATTCAGTGGAAAACTCTTATTTTTGTGGAAGTACAAAATCTGGTCATCTAATTTTCTCAGTGACTACTACCAGAGATGATCTATGTCCTTTTGATGACCAGGGCAAAAACAGAATACAGTTCTTAATGTGGAAATCTAAAACTTGAACATAATTGAAACAGATCAGATCATTAGCTAATTTGGTATGGAATAACTGATGTGCTCAAATACTCAGAACTGTATGACCAGATGATACCTATCAATTACCTTAAAGATATTCTGTAGAAAAAGCATTGTAGCAATCCTAAAGGAGTATATTTTTCTACATGGTAGATGTTATATGAGTAGTTGTAGACTGGTAGGTATCAACTTATTACAGATTACTTCAGACAATGATTAGCCTACACCAACAGCAAAGTTGGAACCCTAAATTGAAGAGGAGAAAAATACTCCATGGTATGGGGTGAAGGAGAGGTGCCAAGTATTTCATTCTCTTGACATTTCTACTATCTTCTGTCCTTCTTAATCTTAGCTTTAGTGACCTCCTCTACTTCATTTTTACTTAAATTATATCTTTTAACTTGTAAAAGCATCCTATCACTTAAATTTGATGACAGTCAAGAAATTTTAAATAATGACCATATCGCTGTGTGTTAAAATATTTCTCCCTCTACTATGCTAAATTTCAAGTCAGTGGTCTGCTTGCTTTATTATTTACACTTGTAAGGAATTTTAAGTAATTTGTAAAGGAAAATCAAGCATTAATATTTAAAGATTTTTGATAAATATTATTGTAAATATTTAGGGGGTATATATAAAAGCAGTCATGCATGAATATCAAGGTTTAAGCAAGAATTAAAAGAAAAAAACCCAAGTTTTTGGAACTCATTTTATTACACTCAGAAATCCAAGAAAAGTACAAAGCCCATGAAAGTTGAAGCATTTCAGAAAATAAGACAAAGTGTTAACATATATTTTAGTGACAACATATTAATTTTGATGTTAAATATCTTCATGATTTTGCATTAAAGCACTGATTATGTTCTGACTAAATAAATTAAATATGTTCTGAATTACTGGGAAAAGATTTCATATTACCTACATTTGAATCTCAAGTCCTATAATGGCTCAGTTATATTCTCTTTCTGGGGATTAAGTTCAAGGTTTGACTCATCAGAAAAATGGCGTTATTGATTCGGAGTGCCTTTGAAGAGGAGAAATATGAAATAAGCATATATCACAAACACACACCCCACTTTAGGTTAAGTGATACATCAGATCAAAGTTGAGTGATACAATAATTGTTAGTACTTTTAAATTGCATTATCTGTCTTCAGTAGACCAATGAAAATACATAGAACTTGCTGCAGAAAAAAGGTTTGCTAATATCAGAATGATTCTCTATCATATCAGTTTTTATATCCAAGTTTCAGGGATAAATAGGTGATGTTGAAATTCATGCTATTTCTATCCTCATAATCAAATTAATGTATGGTTACATTCTAGCATCTTATCAAGAGTTACAATGAAGCAGTAAGTAAAGATATTTACTACTTTTGCCAAATTCAGCAACACAGACTGCCAGAGGCTATCAAGTTTACTTAATTAACTTTTGATAATGTGGCAATTTTCAATGGCTTTGGGGTCTTACCATACATTTATACTTTTATACTATTACTACTAAAATAATAGTACGAGTAAAGGAGAAAAACCAAAGAAAATAAATTAGATCATTTTGTAGTTACAATTGATTTATCCTTGAACTGGAAATCAGTTCTCCAAGTTTTGGAAAGAAAACAAAAGCATCTTTATAATTCATAGCATATATATTCAAAGTCTTATGATTTATCCATTGCCAGTGTGGGCTACCTTTTCATGTTCTCTTTATTCAATATCAACTGGTTCCGTAGCTATTAAAGCACTTAGCTGTTTCTGGGCACAGGAGAGGAACAGTTCCAAACTGGACAGGCTTCTCTGGCGGATGGCTTGATCAAGCTGTTGATTTTTTTAAAGAGAGAAAGAAAAAATATATACTTAGTTGAGGAATAAAGAGCCTTGTCGCTGAATCCCCCTAGAAAGAAATTTTCAAATACATGATTTAGGAAATCAAATTGAACATTAACCTGAGTTATGATCTCAGTTTTTCTGGTCTATCACCCAAGATGAGATGATAATATTATAATTTTATAATTGATGTTGGTATTCAGTTACTAGAGTAACACCATATATTTGATCACAATGATTTTAGAAACTGCTAGTTCATAAAGAATTTGCAGACCATACATCAAAAAATATCATATAAATGTCACAGGTGCACAGAAAAATAAAAGGCACCAAAAAACAGCATAATTATATCACGTGTAGTAGGGTAGAACTAATAAGTGATGAGATTAAGGAGTTTCTGAGATAAGAGAAAAGTTCTAGGGGAAGGTGTATGTTTTAGTTTGTAAGTTGCTGGAATGCAATATACCAGAAACAGAACAGCTTTTAAAAAGGGAATTTATTAAGATGCAAATTTACAGCTGTAAGACTGTGAAAATGTCTAAATTAAGGCATCTAGAGAAAGATACTTAACTCCAAAGAAAGGGACCATGAAGTCTGGGGTTTCTATCTTCACTGGGAGGGCACATGGTGACAGCTGCTAGCTTTCTCTCCTTATTTCATAAAGCTTCCCCAGGGGCATTTTCCTTCTGTATCTCTGAAGGTCTCTGGCTGTATGGGCTCCGTTGGTTCTAAAGCTTTTTTCCAAAGGGTTCCCTATTAAAGGAGTCCAGTAAACACCCACCTTGAATGGGGAGAGATGCATCTCCGTGGAAACTGTCTAATCAAAAGTTACCACCCACAAGAGCATGGCTTTTCTGGGGTACATGACAGTTTCAAACTGGCACAGTATATTTTAAAAAATATTTGGTATTATTGAAATTTATTTGATGTAGTCTTCCTGCCAAAACAGACTTTTTTAGGGTAGTCTGAATTTATCAAAAAGAACTTAATATAGTGAACAAAACGAGAGATTTGGTAATGGAAGTCATTTGAGTAATATATAACTTTCTGGGTGGTAAGGATTGTTGAATATATTAATAGTTTCTGACTCTTCTGCTGTAAAAAAGAAAAAAATGCATACTGTTTAAAAACAACCAAATAATAGCTATAGGTTATAAAACAATGGATAAACGAAGGAAAGCCAAATAAATTCTGCTTCACAATATTTATCTGTCATATTTATGTAAAAGTTGAAATATCATACCCACAAGCTTCTCCCCATCCCACCCCCCAAAAAAGGGGAAAAAAGGCAAATCCAAATCAGAATTCTTTATTAAATTACACTTCTACAATTCACTGATACTCAATGATTGAAACCCTGGAAGATGAAAATCCTGACATATCCTGAGAGGAAAAAACAAATCAATTATATGTAGAATGCCCATTTAAAAAGACTGAACTATACTAAGACTCCCTTCAATTCTAATATTCTGTGCATTTTTTTCATTTCAGATATTGTACTTCTCAATTGTGGAATTTTCTTTTTTTATAACTTCTATTTTTCCTTAGTTGAGACTCCTTATCAGAGTAACTGTTGATACCATATTTTCCTTTATTTATATGTTTTCTATAATTCCTTAAATATATTTATAATATCTGTTTTGATGTCATTGTGTGCTATTATCTAAACCTATGCAGACAGTTTCTATTAATCTACTTTTTGTGTGTGTATGAGTCATGTTTTTGGTTTTTTAGACTGGTTATTTTTAATTGAAAATTATCACTTTACATAGTATGCTGTAATTAATTCTGGATTCTATATGTCTTCTGAGGATTTGTTGTTGTAGTAGTTAAAATTTTTGGTCTCAAACTGTTAACTTTGTCTCCCTAGTGTGTGTAGTACCTAATATCGTTGTTTTTATGGCTATTTTTTTTTTTTTTTTAGCCTGGTCCTCTTGGTGTTTGGAATTTTCCAAGCAAATGTGTACTTAGGTAGGTCAAGAATCTGGGTACAGATTAAGATCTTGGGGTTCACCCTCTCTGTGGCCATCTTACATATAGGAATTCCCCTCCAATTTCCAGCTACTCTGCTTTCAGCCTCTGTCCTGTGATACTTCTAGGCATTAAGGTTTTAAGCTGCCCAAGCTACACATGGTTTGAGAATATACACACTTAAAAAATCATGTACAACAAGGATATTATCAAGAAAGTGGAAAGATACCCTAGAGATTGGGAGAAAATATTTGAAAACCATATATCTGTTAAGGTTTTAATGTCCAGAAAATATGAAGACTGACTGTTACTCACCACCAAAAAAATAGCCCAGTGAAAAAATGGACAAAAGGCTTGAATAGACATGTCCCCAAAGAAAAGATACGAATGGCCAATAAGCAAGTGAAAAGATGCTCAAAATCATTAGCCATTAGGGGGATGCGATTCAAAACCACACCTACTAGAATGGCTATTAAAACATGCAAGTATAAATACTGGCAAGGATGTAGAAAAATAGAAACCCTAGTACATTATTTTTGGGAATGTAAAATGACACCACAACTATGGAAACCAGTTTGGTGATTCCTCAGAAAGTTTAGTATAGAATTATATGATCTGGCAATCCGACTTCAAAGTATATACCCAAAAGAATTGAAAGTAGGAGCTTTGAACAAATATTTGTACACCAATGTTTATAGCAGCATTATTTACAGCAGCCAAAAAATGGAAGTAACCCAAGTGTCCATCAACAGATCAAGGAACAAAAATGTTCATCTGTAAAAAGGAATGATATTGATATATGCTATAACATGGATGAAACTTGAAGTTTGTCTTTATGAACATGAAGTTCAAGCATGTCTTCAAGGCTCATACACAAAAGGACAGATATTGTGTATTGTCACATGAAATAATTAGAATATGCAAATTCACTGAGACAGAAAGTAGATGACAGGTTACAGGACCTGAGGGGAAATGGAAAGTCAGTGCTCAATGGGTAGAGAGTTTCTGTTTGGATTGATGAAAAACTTTTGCTAGTGGATGGTGAATGTGATTAAAACTTCTTAATTATATGTATGAAGATGGTTAAACTGAGAAATGTTATGTTGTATATATGTTACCATAATTAAAAAAAAACCAAACACATCTCTAGAGTATATTCTTCTATCTCTGACATTTTGTCAGCCTCCCTGAGATACTCCTTATACATGCATAGTTTAGCTGGAAGCTAGAGACTCGGGCAGAGTTTATAATCAGATTTTGGGTTTCACTCCTTTTGTATTTCTCTTTCTTCCAGGATACCCCCTTTACATTTCCAGTTGCTCTTCTCACCCCAAACTCTCTTCTTTGGCACCACAGGTCACTAAGGTAGTGCTGCTGGCCATTTTCTGTTGCCATATTCCCAAAGGATGGAGGGTGTCCCCAGACCAGAAAGCCATAAACTCTCAATTATTACACTTTTCAGTTGCAGTTTGAGTGTAAACTCTCCTATGGATTCTGTTTATCTTAGAATGCTTTCAAGACTTTAAGATAGGTTTTAAAAAATATTGGTCCAGATCTTATTGTTAACTGTGGGAGGGTTTATACAATCATTTTATTCCATTGCTGTTACCCTATCTCATTAAAAAATGTTTAACTGTATCGCATATTTTATTTGGCTACTCTCCTACAGACAGACATCAATTTATTCTAATGCAATTTGCAGCCTTATGTGCACTTCCTTCAAAACACATTCAAGAGTTTCTTTTAAACAGATTCTAATCCAGACATACGTCATTTTATTGTACTTTGCTTTACTGTACTTTGCAAATATGTGTGCTTTACAAATTGAAGGTCTGTGGCAGCTATGCCTTGAAAGCAAGTCTATGGACACCATATTTCCAACAGTATGTGCTCACTTCATGTCTCTGACACATTTTGGTAGTTCTTGCAGTTCAAGTTTTTTCATTATTATATCTGAGGTGATCTGTGATCTGTGGTCTTTGCTGTTAGTATTGTAATTGTTTTGGGGTGCCATGAGCCATGCCCATAGAAGACAGCAAACTTAATTGATAAATGTTATGTGTTCTGACTGCTCTACTGCTTCCCCATCTCTCTCCCTTTTCTCAGACCCCTCTATTCCCTGAAATATTGAAATTAGGCCAATTGATTCCACGATGGCCTTGATGTACTCAAATGAAAGGAAAATTTGTATATCTTTCACTTGAAATCAAGAGCTAGAACTGACTAAGCTCAGTGAGGAAGGCATGTTGAAAGTCAAGATAAGCCAAAAGCTGGGCCTCTTGCACCAAACAGCTAAACTGTAAATGCAAAGGAAAAGTTCTTGAAGGAAATTATAAGTGCTACTCCAGTGAAAATGCAAATGACAAAGTTTAACAGCCTTACTGCTAATATGGAGGAAGTTTTAGTGGTCTGGATAGAGCAAACTAGCTACAATATTTCCCTTAAGCCAAAGCCCAATCCAGAGGAAGTCCCTACCTTCAATTCTATGAAGGCTCAGAGAGGTGAGTAAACTGCAAAAGAAAAGTTCAAAGTTAACAGAGGTTGGTTCATGAGGTTTAAGGAAAGAAGCCATCTCTTTATATTAGAGTGCAAGGTGAATCAGCAAATAATGATATAGAAGCAGCTGCAAGTTATCCAGAAGATCTAGTTAAGCTAATTGATGACAGGGACTACACTAAACAACAGATTTTCAGTGTAGATGAAACAGCCTTGTATTGGAAGAAGATGCCATTTAAACTTTCATAGAGAGGAGAAGTCAATGTCTGGCTTCAAAGGACAGGCTGACTCTCTTGTTGGCCACTAATGCAGCTGGTGACTTGAAGTTGAAGCCAAGGATTTTACGGTTATGAAAATCCTTGGGTCCCCTAAGAATAAGAATAAATCTATGCTGCCTGTGTTCTATAAATGAAATAATAAAGCCTGAATAATAAAGCACATCTATTTAGGATAAATATGACTTACTGAATATTTTAAGCCCACTGTTGTGTCCTCAGAAAAAGAGATTCATTTCAAAATATGACTGCTCATTGACAATGTATCTGGTCACCCAAGAGGTCTGATTGGAACGTACAATGAGATGAATATCCTTTTCATGCCTGCTAATGCAACATCATTCTGCAGCCCATGGATTAAGAAGTCATTTTGACTTTCAAGTCTTATTATTTAAGAAATACAGTTTGTAAGGCTATGGCTGCCATAAATAGCTATTGCTCTGATGGATATGGGCAGTCATCTGTAAACCTTTTGGAGAGGTTTCACCATTCTAGAAGCCATTAAGAATATTCATGATTCATGGGAGGAGGTAAAAATATCAACATGAACAGGAATCTGGAAGAAGTTGATTCCAACCCTCACGGATGATGTTGAGGGGTTCAATACCTCAGTGGAGGAAGTTAACAGCAGAAGTGGTGAAAATGGCAAGAGAACAAGATTTAGAAATAGAACCTGAAGATGTGATTGAATTTTTGCAGTTTCATAATGAAACTTGAATGGATGACATGTTGTTTCTTATGGATAAGCAAAGAAAGTATTTCCTTGAGATGGAATCTACTCCTGGTCATGCTGTGAACACTGTTAAAATGACAACACAGGACTTAGAATATGAATAACTTAGTTGATACAGTAATGACAGGGTTTGAGAGAGCTGACTTCAATTCTGAAAGAAGTTCTACTGTGGATAAGTTGCTATCAAACAGCATCACATGCTACAGAGAAATCTATTGTGAAATGATGAGTCAATCAATGTTGCAAACATCACTGTTGTCTTATTTTAAGAAACTGTCACAGACATTCCAGCTTTCAGCTGCCATCATCATTATCATCCTCATCATCATTGAGGCAAGACCCTCAACCTGCAAAAAGATTACTTGCTGAAGGGTCAGATGATGGTTAGCATGTTTTAGTAATCAAGTATTATTTAAATAAGGTATATACATTATTTTTTAAGATATAATGTTGAACACCTACAGTATAGTGCAAACATAACTTTTATATGCACTAGGAAGCCAAAATATTTGTGTGACTGCTTTACTGTGGTATTTGCTTTTTTGCAGTAGTATAGAACAGAACCCACAACATCTCAGTGGTATAACTATGCACAGAATATCTGAATCACGCAATTCACATATTTTAAATCGTTACAGATTGTTCTAGTTTGCTAGCTGCCAATGCAACACACCAGAGACGGATTGGCTTTTAATAAAAGGGGATTTATTTTGTTGGTTCTTCAGAGGAAAGGCAGCCAACTTTCCACTGAGGTTCTTTCTTAAGTGGAAGGACACAATCCTGTGTCTCTGCTTGTCTTCTCTCCAGGCCCCTGGGTTCCAACAACTTTCCCCGGGGTGACTTCTTTCTGCATCTCCAGCGGCCTGGGCTGAGCTGCAAGTGTTGAGATGAGGAATGCCAAGCTGCTTAGGCTGTGCTACATTGCATTCTCTCATTTAAGCACCAGCCAATTAAGTCAAACGTCACTCATTGCAGCAGACACGCCTTCTAGCTGACTGCAGATGTAATTGGCAACAGATGAGGTTCACGTACCATTGGCTTGTGGCCGCAGCAACAAGATTAGGTATGCTCACCTGGCCAAGTTGACAACTGAATCTAACTAACACACAGATATTGCCAAATTGCTTTGCAGAGTGAGTTACCAATTTCAGTCCCATCTGCAGTGTATGAGAGGGCCAATTTCTACAGCATTTCCCTGTTTGAAACTAGCTGCATAGTTTTCTGTTGTGTTTTTACAATTGAACATGTACAATAGATATTTAAATATTTTAGAAGTCTTCTGCTATTAGACATTCAAATTGTTCTTAATCTTTGGCTATAAAATTAATGGTGTGATGAACCTCCTTCAACACAGACCTCTGCATTCCGATGCTGGTATATCTTGTAGCAAAGAATACATCATTTGAAACACTACCTCTATCATAAAACAAGTTTCCAGAATTGAATTGATCAATCTTTGGACACTCTAACCTATTCCCTTGGATAATTCATTTATCCCTGCATCATTATAATGCTGTCTTAATTACTGTAGCTTTATAATCTCAATATATGCTATATTCCCAATATAAAATATTTCAAAATAATATAAGTAAAACTTGTAACAAAGTAGTTTCAAAAGGAAGTGATCAGACTTCAGACAGTCTGATGCTCTTTTTGTCATAAAGCACAAAAATAATAAACTCAAAAGTATATTATTTTGGGTTACCTAAGTGTGATAACATTTTAAAAAATTTTTTGTGTCTGCAGACTGTATTTACATAGCATATATTCCATTCAAAGAATACAATCAATGTCTCACAGTACATTCACTCAGTTGTGCAACCATCATCACACTTAATTTTAGACCATTTTCACTGCACCAAAAAGAAAAATAACAGATACAAAAAAGAACACCCAAAACACCTCATATATCTGTTGTACTCCCCCCATTACTGACCCCTAGTATTGGTGTGGTACACCTGTTACTGTTGATGAAAGAATATTAAGGTACCACTGTCAACTACAGTCCATAGCTTGCAATAGGTAATTTTCACCACATACTACTTGATTAACTCTTTGTACAAGACACTTTTCTTTTTAAGTGAAGGAAATAATCAGTCAAAACTGAGGACTGTTGTATTTGGAGGGTAGAGTGAGATGGGATGAGATACATAGATCCAATTTGGAGGTGACTTAATTGTTGTATGTACTATTATACTTCATAACTTATATGTATCATGTTAGTTTTAACAACTCGAAGTCTTCCAGAAACCCCAAGGAATAATCAGTCCATTAAAAACAAAATTGTCTTAATATCTTAGAATTTTAAGATATTAGATAAAGGAGAAACTTTTTTCCCTTTGAGGACATGTAGCACTAGCAATGTATAACAAACATTCAGTCTGTGATTATTGCTAAGTAACACAATGTGGATTTATGAATTCAGAATGAATATTCTAAAATTAAAAACTAAGAAAGGTATAAGGACAAAGACTGATGGATTTTAACTATTTAAAATATCTAAGCACTTCTTTTACTTGTTTTCAAGTCATCTTGGACTTAATGATGAAAAATGATGGACTAACTGTACTGGTTTTGGGTTTAGGCAGCTGCCAAAGCTCACTTCCCATCTTTTACCATGCATCCCCCCTGCCCCCTGCCAGAACTGTCTGAAGGCAAGAATCCATGAAATGGGATCTCAACACTTCAAGGGACTCCAAGTAAGGAGGAAGATACATAGAGCTGAGCTTCCAATTTGGTGGGTTTTTACTGCACATGGTGTAAGATCATATCTGTGAGGGCGAGCAGTTGGGACCTCTTTCTTATCAGGATGTTGAATTCCAATTCCTACCACTGATGAGACTGATAATCATGGCAAATTCCTGAATTTCAACAGTTTTGTTTCATTAGGCATGGCCTTATTATTCTTTATTGAAGCAAGAAGAATTCTAGCAAAATATTTAACTCACTTTATCTCTAAAGAATGAGACAATTCTATATTTGTGGCTTTCACTTCAAAGTGAATTAAAGATCTGTGCTTTGTGACATAATACTGATAAATATTATGCCCAGAGCAGTAGTGTCAAACATTTATGGAAATGGGAATTATGATCACTTCATGTTAAAGTAGCTCTAACTACCTTGTGTTTCCTTCCATTTTCTGCTGCTGCAGCTGTTATTCAGCTCTTGATACCTGAAGAAAAAAACTACTGGAAATTCTAAGGTCTCTGCAATAGACACTTGAGCTTTATAAATCTTTTTGTTCTCTTTGTTATCTCTTCAGTTTACTAGTGTACTGCTGAAAGTTATTTACAATTAAAAGTGTACTAATTAAAAGTTGTTAATTCAATAAGCTTAGGGGAAAAAAACAAGAATCCCCAATAACTCAATAACTCCAAGTAGTAGATTTACCTTTCCATTATTTCATGCTATAGCCAAAGGAAAACAAAACAATTCTAGACCTTAGCCTTTAATTTCTAATTACCAAAACACAATATGAAATATGGTGAACTTATGCTGGTCTAAAGATGAAACTTAAAGTTAATTACAAATAAATTCAGCCTATTTTAATGGAACTAGTCATTAAGAATACTATTTACATTTCAGAAAATCTGATACATTATTTTTGGAAAGTATGTCTGTTCATGTATACCTGTGTATATGTTATATATAGATACATATGTACGTTAACACACTTGGTACTAGTGCTTTCAATTACTTTTGGGCTTCTAGCCACATATACTAAGAGATATGAAAATATTAGGTCTACTGTTATTAATGTTACTTTTCCACCTATCCTCCTCCATATTTTAAACTTATGCTTAAAAAGTTATCTCCTTTTTCAAAAAGAGCTAGAATGGATATCTGGCAAGTGTACTGATGGAAAGTGACTCAAACACAAATTTTATTAGTTTAATAATAAAATGCTTTATGGAACCAGTGTTCACATTCACTAACAAGTTCCTTCATAGGTAGTGAAGAAAGGTCAGGTACGATGATATGGAATTGTAATTACGTAGGCAGAATTTCTAGTTCACGTTATCGTATTGGGTAAGGATTTTTTACATTCTAATGACATACTTCTTCATTCTCTTGTTTGTTGAAATGCTTCACTTTTAATGTTGTTTAGGTATGAATGCCTTTCTTTTTTATTTTATTAAATATTCCCTCCTGCTCCCAACACCACCATCACCAAGCACACAGACTTATACTCAAGCTGTTGTTTCATTTACAGGTTTTGAAACTGGACCAATAAATTAGTTAATCAGCTGATCAATTAAAAAGTCAAATGGGCTACTATTTGTATATCATTGCCCTAATGTCTGGGCAAAAAATGTATATGATACTGTCTCTATCTTTAAGAGGTTTATGATCATTTGGAGAGACACACATGCAACAAGTAAAGAACAGTCAGTGCTAAAATATACAGTAAAGACTTAGTCCCATGGAAGATCAGGGAAGGGGAGGGTATAACAAGAAACTTGGGAGATGGGAGGTGGGATTTACAGGCTTTTGGAGGATTGAAAGCATTTCCTTAGAAAAGAAGGGTAAAATGTGGAAGAAATTCCAGGAAAGTAGATTGGCAAGAACAAAGAAACAGCTGTTTATAAACACTGAGGAAAGAAACGTGAATCTAGTGGAGAAAGTCTGGGGGTGTATGAATTATTTCACCCATTTACTCAATATTTAGCACCTACTATGTGTAGATACTGTTTTAGACACTAGAGATACAGTGGTGAATAAGACAATTTTCTGTCTTTGTAGAATTTATGTTCTAATTTGAGGAGATAAACTAGTATCTTTCAGGTGAAGATCAGTGCTATGAAGAAAAAAATAGGATGAAGGGAAAATAGAGGTGGAAGGAAATTCTTTCTGGTAGGGTAATTAGAGAAGGCCCCTTAAGATAAGGTGGTAATTAAAGAGAAAGAAGTGAGGGAGGAAGGGAGTGATGCAAAAACTTCGGCAAAGAGAATTTCAAGGCAGATGGAACCCCAAAGAAAAAATTCCAAAAGTAGCTTCAAATTTGGTTTAATCCAGGGCTGTCAAGAAAGCCAATACTGGGGCATAATTAGCAAGGGAGAATCAGAAGCAAACTATGACCAGGCCATGTGAGGTCCTGCAGGTCATGCAGTGATAATGGATTCCGGCAGGAAGATACATGAGTTTTGAGCAGGAGTGTAACCGTGATTTTTGTTTTAAAACTTACCACACTTGCTAGTCTGTAAAGAAGAGAGTGGGTGGAGGGGTGGGGGTGGGGGTAAGCGTGGAAGAAGAAAAACCAGTTAGAATACTTTTGGTCTGGGAAAGGGAATGGTAATGTTAACCAGAAGGCTGCCAGTAAAGGCCTAAGAGGGGATCAGTTTAGGGATTTATTTTGAGACAGGGCCAACTTGATTTGTTCATGGATTAGATGTATGGACGAATGGAAAAATGAAACCAAGAATGGTGTTTAATGATGGTGCCACTTACTGATATGGGATGGACTGGAGGAGGAATGAGTCGGGCAGGGGAGACTTTGAGTTCCAGTTTGGATATACATAGTGAATTTGTATGAAACCTATTAGACATGGAGATACTGGATATGAGGGTCCATAATTCAGGAGAAGAGGTCAGGGCTGGAGATAACAAATTTTGAAATCTTTTCCATAAAGAGGGCATTTAAAGCACAAATGAGGTTACCTAGGTAATGAATGTTAAATGGGGAAGTCAGAGTACTGAGTCCTAGCACACTCTTAACACACGATCTGACAAAGGAACAGTGGAAAGTGAGTTTTGATAATTACTTTTCAGACTGTCGAGATCCTTATATACAGAGAGTAGTACTTTCTACAATGTGTTATATTTTCTTTTTTTTTTTAAAGGGGAGGGAGGTTTGTGGTCAAGTAAACTGAGAAATGTAGGATTAAAGTTTTTTTTTTCTTTGTAGCTAATAAGCATTGTGTATTGCCAAAATGACTACCATATAGGTAACACTCCCCAAACTTTTTTAAACCTTGGAATCATGTGTATATATAAAGTATACTTTGGAAAATGCCACACAAATCAGTTTCTCTTGAACTCCTCTAGACACACAAAAATTGCAAATATAGGGGAAAAGATTACGCTAATTCAGTTATTCACCTGAATGCTAAATAATCATGGGATTTAAAAAATTTTTTTTTACTGAGAAAAATCTTCATACACATACTTTCTATACATGGTGCACAATCAGTGGCTCACAATATCACATAGTTGTATATTCATTACCATGATCATTTTTTAGAGCATTTGCATCACTCCAGAAAAAGCAATAAAAAGATAAAGGAAAAAACTCATATGTATAATACACTTTATCCCTCCCTCTCATTGAGATTCATCTACCCAATTTATTTTACCCCCCCAACATTTATTTATTTATTTATATCCGTATTTTTTTATTCCTCTGTCCCTACCCTGGATATAAGGAGCATCAGACACAAAGTCTCACGATCACACACTCATATTGTAAACATTATATTTTTATATCATCTTTAAGAATCTAAGCTACTGGAACACAGTCCAACAGTTTCAGGTACTTCCCTCTAGCCACTCCATTACACTATAAACTGAAAAAGGATATTTATATAATGCATAAGAATAATCTCCGGGATAACCTCTCAACTCTGTTTGAAATTTCTCAGCCAGTGAAACTTTCTGTCTCATTTCTCTCTTACCCCTTTTGGTCCAGAAAGCTTTCTCAATCTTTTGATGACGGGTCCTGGCTTATCCCAGGCTTTCTGTCTCCTGTTGCCAGGGAGATTTACACCCCTGGAAGTCAAGTCCCATGTAGAAGGGAAGGCAGTGAGTTCACATGCTAAGTTGGCTTAGGCCACATCTGAGCAACAAAAGAGGTTCCCTAGGGGCGACTATTAGACGTAATTTTCAGTAGGCTTAGCCTACCCCTTTGTCATGGTTAGGGACAGGTGTCAACTTGGCCAAGTTGTGGTACCTGTTCATCTGATTGGGCAAGCGCTGGCCTGTCTGTTGCTGGCCTGTCTGTTGACATTTCATAGGATTAGGTCATGATCTCGTCAGCTACATCCACAGCTGATTCCATTTGTAATCAGCCAAAGGGGAGTGTCTTCTGCAATTAGTGATGCTAAATCCAATCATGGGAAGCCTTTTAAGGAGGACTCAGAGGAGACAGGTCCCATTCCTGCTTTGGCTGGTGAGCCTCTCCTGTGGAGTTCGTCCAGGCCATCCATTGGAGTCATCGGCTTCGCAGCCTGCCCTGTGGATTTTGGACTCTGCGTTCCTACGGTCACGTGAGACACTTTCATAAATTTTATATTTGCAAGTGTTCCCTGTTGGTTCTGTTTCTCTAGAGAACCCTAACTAATACACCCTTGCAGGAATAAGTTTCATAGCGGTGAAGCCCAAGATCGAAGGCTCAGCCTATTGATTTGGTTGTCCTACTGCTTGTGAGAATATCAGAAATTTTCCAAATGAGGAAGATGAATACCTCCCTCTTCTCCCCATTCCCCCAAGGGGACCTGCAAATACTTCTTTTCACTGCCCAAATCACTCTGGGATTTATCAGAGTATCACACTAACCTGGACAAGCCAACAAAATCTCACTTCCTATTCAAGATTCTGTGTACTTACGGTATTCAACTAAACTGACCATAAAAATTAAATTAGGAAATGTTCTACCCAAAATATTTTATACCAACAAAGATTTCTTCCTTTAGTCTCACCTAGAAGTTGAAGTTTTAAAATTTGGATATCATCCTTTACTCAGTCTTCTAGTATACCTTAGTCGTATCCGTATCAGCTTCATTCATATCTCTAGTTGAAGTCTGACCCCTTTTATAACTTTTCAAACAGTTCCTGTATGGGGTACTGCTTACTTTCATAGCTTCAGAGCTCTAATTCTGAGTTGTAGGTATCACATAAATACCCAAAGTTTCTGGGAAAGATCATATTATATACAAACAGCTCAGTATCTAAGAATTTAGAATTAACAGTTACACCTCATGAATATATGTGACTGCTGTAAGAATTTAACAATCTAAGACCCTTTATTATAAGCCCCAACTAATAACCTATGCTCTTGACTTTAGTTCACTGAATTTTTGTATTATACTTAGTCCAAGGGGCTAGATCTCTCACTTCCCTAGACAGTGAATAGGTACATCTCTCTCTCCACATTTTCTCTAGCACTTGTTTTTCTTTGTTCATTTTTAAACAGTTTTATTCATGCATCATACAATCCAGCCTAATTATATAGACATCTGAAGATATTTCCTTTTCTTCCACACAAAATCCATACCCCTTTCCCAATTCCTCCATCTGTTGACATTTAGTTTTGGCATAATGCCTTTGTTACATTCAGTGGAAGCATATTATGATGTTACTGTTGAGTAGTAATGGAATTTTAATGGTAAGAGATTTTGAGATTGCTTGGTCTAACATCACCTTTTTTACAGTTGTGGGAAACTCATGCTCTGAGTGGTTAAGAGACCAATTTCACAATTAGGACACTGCCAAATATGTTCTCCTCTACTTAAAAAAAAAATCTTCTTTATACTTTGTATAACTGCATAAAAATGAGGTTATTCTTTGCTTTAGAAACCTATTTAACAAAGAGAGTCTATGGCCTAAGTTTTTGAAAGTAGATATATAAGAGACTTATTCCCAGAGTGTCACCCAGTACTGTAGGCAAAGAAGTGCTGGAAACAATTCTAAGTGAGATGATATGGACTACCCTTACTTTTGATGTAGATGTGAAGGAAGTGGGTGATGGGTCAATTTTGAGACTTAATATGCAAAACATAATTTCAGTGGTCCTTTCTTTTAATAAAATCATCACAATAAGAACAGATAGACTTAAAAAAAGTCAAGTAACCTTTGAGTGGTATTTTTATTGTGATCCTCCAATACTTTTGCTTTAAATACAGCTATTATTACTTTCCTTCTCTATCCACAAATTCTGCTTCTCATCATTTCAAGCTTAAGAAAACTGAGACCTTATCTGTAATATTACTGGTTGTATTAATGGAGGCTCTATAGTACCAATTTTATTACTGGTAAACTCAAAGGTTTTTCTTTTAATATAGTTTTTTCTTTGTATTTTCAGATAAGTAAATTTGATTATAAAAGGGCTATATTGTATATAAAGCTGAAATTTAGATATAGAATCACCTCTCTGGGAATATAACTGTCAGTAAAGTAAATCATGTTGAAAGAGACATTGTCCCAACTTCAGGATAATAGTGTTACATAAAATACATACTTAGAATAATTCCAACTTTAAAAAGACTTAACATAGTTCAGATGGTGGTTTAAATTATGGTGGTGCTATTTGCTTCAACCTGGAGCCTCAGATAATCTAGGCCTACTCTCTTCCGAACATTCACAGGATATCATTCATGTCCGATGAAGACTTCCAATGCAGAGTTCACATTTCCTATTCTCTTTGAGAATACTTTTCAACTTTGCAGTATATTTAAAATCTATTTCAATAGTTCGGAATGTCAAGCATAAAAATAATCTCTGTAACTTTCTAGCATTCACAATATGAATTACAGATGGTCTTTTAGAGTAAGTGAAAAGCAGGTATAAAGAGTATTAAATCTTACTGGCCACAACTAAAGAACTGGTGTGTATATATATATATATATACACACACACATATATATATATTTTAAAGATGTCTTAGAGTGAGTAAATTCTGTTTTTGAATCATCTAAAGTAAGTTTTACATATTTGGGCAGTTTGCCAAAGAATTCACTGGCAATGGGAAGAGTCACTTTTTTGTTCTTTACTAAATCATCTGGCCAAAACAAATCAATATATATTCCAGACTCCCATGTGCAGACACACCACCTTGGAATGCAATCTTATTCATTCTTATAAATTAAGCATCAACAGTTGAACAGAGAAGGATGCTCTATAGTAAGGAGTGAATATTTTATTTTGGCTAGCTTGATAGGAGGCAATAACTTTCATGTGAAGTTTGATGAAATTAAAAAGGATGCGCTAACATACTGTACTATACCTAATTCTGACAAATTCCAAAGAAAATCTGAAAATTTCTGATACAATTAAAAAAAAAGGCACTGATCTTGGGGGAATTTTAGAAGTAAATGTGGGTGAAATTGATTAACAGTTGCATAAAAATCCTATCCTAGAGTTGGGATCTATAACGCCCGCTATACCTAATTAATAAACAAGCTTCACATTCCACTTCCTAAGTTCAATGGCAAGTAAAGAATTTATCTCAAATACAAGGTGGACCGATCTTGGGAAGGCAGACTAACTGATTTTAATATTACATCCCACACAAAGTTTTTAAGGGACTGTCTACAAGTCTTGAGTTCTTTGCACACTTTTTTTTTTTTTTTTTTTTTTTTTTTTTTTTTTTTTTTTTAGAATTTTTTAAAGACAGAGAGAAGGAAGGAAGGATAGAAGGAAGGAAGGAAGGAAGAAAGGGAAACATCTTTAAACATTTTCTTGTTTTATTGTATTCTGTTTCTCCGTTTTTGTTACATGGGCTGGGGCCGGGAATCGAACCGAGGTCCTCCGGCATAGCAGGCAAGCACCTTGCCCGCTGAGCCACCGCGGCCCCCCCTCTTTGCACACTTTTGATAACTGATTTTACATTATGAAATGAATAATTCTGTAATGCTGGATTAAGTCTGATCTTTTCTTGTTCTGTGAATAGTATTGTTGTTTCTTGACTGGTAGTGCTTACTACTTCCTAGGCACAGATAAACCTTTTTATTTAAGTGTTGTATTAGTTATCTATTTCTATGTACACAAATCGTCCCCAAACCTAGTGGCTTAAAACAAAAAGCAAGTATTTATCATTTCATAGTTTCTGTGAGTCAGGAAACTGGGTACTGCTGAACTGAGAACCTATGGCTTAAAGTGTCTACTGAGATTGCAGTCAAGCTGTTGGCTGGGACTGTAGTCATCTCGAAGTTCAACTGGGGAAGGATCTGCTTCCAAGAGCACTCAAGTGGCTGCTGACAGGCCTTAGAAAATCTACTTCCAAGCTGGCTTCATGTGAGCTTCTCCACAGGGAGGCCTAAATGATATGGCACCTGGTTTCCCCCAAGTAAGCAATCCAAGAGAGAATTAGAACAAAAGCACACCGAAGGAATGAGAGAGCATTCAAGACACAGGCCACATTTTCTCATAACCCATTCTCACTCAGCCTAGCCAGGGCTCAAAAGAGAAGCGATTACATAAGGGAAGAGGATGTATTCCTATACATACATTGGGAGACGTCTACACACCTATTACCTTACTTTTATTCTCTTGATAACTCTATGAATGAGGATACTTAGGTTTAGAAAAGTCAAGACTAGGATTCAAATTCAGGTGTGTATGATACCTAAACCTGTTCTCTTAACCACTAAGCTACATTGCTTTCTCAGATAAGAACTTCAGTTATGACTGGGAGCCTTGGAACAATATCTATTTTGCTATAAACATGGAGGGGTTTATTGTATTTCATAAGCTACGTCAAGGTGCCAAAAGCCTTATAGATGCAATCATAAAAGCATGTAATTATCTTCTTTGTATACAGAAGGTTTAGAAAAGTTTCTATATATCAACACTCAAATGCAACAGAAGCATTTAAAGAAAAACTGGCACATGAAATGTCATAAAAATGAAACCATTTCCTTAAAGAATCTGTAAATCTTGGTGGTTGTATGTGAAAACAATAAACTCTACTTCCTTCCAGGTCCAGAGTGAAAATAAAGGCAGTGTGGTACAGATCTCACCTTGTAGTACCTTGTAGGCCTACAAGATTTTGGCTTATATATTTTCACATTTCCACATATTGATAAAAATGCTTAAATATACAAGCAGAGACTGCTCCACATCTGTGATGCATTCCTGATTTATGTTAAGAAATGCTTATTATCCAAAATCGAGCCAATGGACCGAAGCACCATTAAATCAAATGGAAATCAGAATAGACATTTTTTCTAAATGTTTAATTAAACAGGGCTGCCCTTCCTCCTCATTCAGGATTTTGCGGTGTGTGCTTTTATCACTAAAGCCTTAGAATAAAACAAAACAAAAAAACAACAAAACCTGTCTGGAACATCTTTAAAACAGATTTATTCAGCTGACGGAACTAAGTGGGAAGACACCTTGTTATTCCTCTTAAAATCTCTGCTGCCTGCCAGCTAGGTCTAAGAATGTAGAAAAATCTTAACCT
This sequence comes from Tamandua tetradactyla, assembly GCF_023851605.1. NCBI lineage: Eukaryota > Metazoa > Chordata > Mammalia > Pilosa > Myrmecophagidae > Tamandua > Tamandua tetradactyla. The sequence continues at coordinate 91,912,553 of NC_135333.1, read as the reverse complement.
TTCTCTTCCTGTAAACAAGAAAAGGACGTTTGCTTTCAATTAAGTAACAGCTAAACTTGTATGCTTTTGACTATTAGTAGCAAAAGCACCTGTTCAGAAAATGCTAAAAAAATGACTAACACTAAACACCTACCACACAGAACATATTAGAAGTTAGGGAACATGGCAAAGCCTGCTAATTGTCTCTCTGATAGTAATTCATTTTTTCTTCTTTATCAGTAGAATTCTACTTTAATTCTAGGCATGCTATGTCCATCCATCCTAAAGACACCATTTCTAACACTCTGAGTTAGTGGTATCAAAGAGATAAAAGTGGAAATTATTGATCAGGATCTCTGAAAACCCTTAAATGTGAAACAGACAACTGCCCCAGGTTCTTCTCCCTTTATTGTCCCTTGTTTTTCTTTCTCTACTCCAACACAAATGATTATCTGAAGCTCCAGCAGTAATTTTTAAAATCTTAATGGTGTAAACTGGTGTTTCGGAGAGAAGAGTATTAAGACAGAAGGGTCTCAGTTTCTGGATGACTTTGAACTTTCTTCACTATCTCTGAACTGCCTACCTCTAGATTTGCTTATGTCAAATTTTTTCTAGTTGTCATTACTAGGAGGCAAATATAAATCTCAAGTGATAAAGTCACCAACTTTATACATTTCCAATATTACACAGAAACAAAAACCTAAAGATATTAAATATATCATGGGGATGGACTGAAAACTATAGCAGTGAGACTCTGCCTAAACAAATTTATGTATAAAATATGATAGCAGTTTTGTCCCCTGGAAAATCCAAGCTGATTTCTGCCAAGCACCTCTAATAAAAAAGACTTTATGGTACATAAATCTTCGTAGTAAATCTCATTTCTCTCCCAATATTTGATGCTGATTTTCCATTTACCATTATTTATAACAGGATATATATTTTAAGATGTCACAAATCACTTCTAGAATAAAGCAGGTGTTTAAATTAATAAATATTTTAAGACAGTGTGAGTATAATCAAAGAGACTCCGATCAGAACCACACAGATAGGAAAAGTCACCAACACAAAAACCATAATAGCATAAAAAAATGACATTAAAAGTGAACTTATGTGCCAGGTGTTATTCTAAGCACTTAAAGTGTGCTAGCTTGATTTTCACAAGAATCCTATGTGAAATGTGTACTAATCTTAATTCCTTTTTATGGATGAACAGAATGTGGCCCAGAGAGGTTAAAGTATTTGCCTGAGTTTGCATATCTAATTAATAGCTTGGTTTGAATGTAGGAAATATGATTTCAAAGACCCATACACTTATTCAATATTCTGTATTTCTCTCATTAAGATGAAAAGTATTTCTATGTTATTTTACAGTGTTAATGCTGAAAGGCTTTTTTCAATTAAAAATGGGATAATTCAGTAAACAAATGAAAACAAAGAAAGGTCATCCATTCTTCTATCCCCTTCTTTTAAAATCTGTGAGCATTTATTTGCAAAGCAGAATTGGTGGCATTTTAGCTAGAAATTCCATAGATTTGTGGTCTATAAAATCCGGAGGCAATCCTGAGGTTTTCATATAAACTATGATAAAACTTTTGTTTCTATGTCAGTCATTCTCTTTTGTTGTTAACTATGTAACATTACTTTTTATGCATCCCAAAGAAGCAAATTCTGGGAAAAATTCTGTTCCCCAGAATTCCTACAGAAACAACCTCTTTGCTATGTTTCTGCACTATAAGAGAGTATCTCAACTGATGATAATTCTCACTTAAAATTAACTCTCTACAGTCTGTAGGTTAGAAAGATTCAGAGGAAAATCTGGAAAAAATTATATAAAATGTAATTAATCTTTACTAATCAATATTTACTAAGCATCAATCTTTACTTAATTAATCTTTACTAAGAATGATTAAGAAAGCATTGGAGCTAGGAAGTAAGAGTAATACAAGGAAAACAGCTTTCTTTTTAAAAAAAGAGAAAGTTATAGGGACAAACTACAATTGGGATTTGCTGAAGCACAATTTATTCCCCCAAGGGCCCAAATAATCAGACAGTGCAGCTACCACATTGACATTCTTTTTCTTCAGTGTTTTGCTAAAAACAAATAGAAGGAAATAGAAGGATTAAGTTATCTAAATGGTATGTGGTGAATCAAATGAGGACTATTTGAAATTCCTATGGTTATGACTTATACAAATGATTCGCACTTCATTTACTATACAGATACCACCATGTGTGGCTATAAAGTAAAATGAAAAAAAAATAGTTTTCTGATTTATTTCTAGATTTCTCTAAATATGAGACTCTATATGTTTAAAGTCTTTAGGAAATACCAAAGCAGATATACTAAATATATACCATATATATTTTAAAAATCTGTTAAAGTATGACAAACTGAAAAATCTAATCATACTCTCTGAACAGGTGGAGATCCTACCTACTCTCCTTTGAAAATACAGCACCTAAAAGCCATATGGAGGTCTTATTAACAGCTTCTCATTTCTTTAAAGAGAACATTGAAGTAAACTTTTAAATTTATAGTGAACATATATGCAAACAAAGCTCAGCAAAAAGTAAGAAAGCTTTTTGGTGAAGAGGGAGCTTTAGATAAAAATGAATTCAGTGTTCAGCCTGGCTTGGGTTGGTTGTTAGAGCAAAATGAGGGAATGTGTACAAACAGACATTGCCACCCTGATGTGGTCTTCGCTGATGTCTGCAGAAGTAGTTTTTATCAAATGTGGAATTAATACTTGGATTGCCTGCAGTTTAATTCATGGACTAGCCTAAAAAGTACCAATCTGATGTTCGTTTTTTAATAAGTCTTTGAACCATAGTTAAGAAAAGAAAGGTTTGATTCCTGCTTAGATTGGCAGGAGAAGGATGGAAGCCTTCAGGGACTGCCATGGAGTCTTTATACATGTGTCCTATAAATCAGAAATAAAATCTCAAGCGTGCAGTTTGATGGCAGGACCGTGTAGAGCAATCATTAAATAGCAAAATGAAGTCACAGAAAGCAAAGAAAAGCTGACTGACATTTCCTTGTTCTTCTGGGACTTTATCCCACTATTTGATGGAGCACTTCACAAGGTTCCTTGTTGAGAAAATCATAGACCTGTTCATTGATAAACAACTCCGATCTCATAAAAGTTTGTGCAAAGCATCGCTATTAGGACATTCATGTCTTCATTTCACCAAGTTCATTTAGTATTTTCAAAGGAAGTCTCAAAAGTAGAAGGAAAGTAAGCAGCACTGACTAAACTATGATCACTATCCCCTATTTTACAGATAAGGAAATTAAAACATCAAAACATTACATGTCTAAGAATCTATTAAAACACTACTTAGAACATGTGAGTTCCTAGCTCCAGAGTCTAAACTCATGCTGCCACACTGAGTTAATGTGCAAAACTTCACGATAGAAGATGCAGATTTAATGAACATAATTATGGGAAGGTAATCTCTTTAAATCAATTTTAAGTTGTGGAGAAAGAATGAACAACCTAGTATAGGACTATTCAGAATAAAAACACTTGATTAGAAAATTGGTCCCAAATACCCACATGAAAACAGACAACAAATTACTTCTGCTGCCCAAATCAAATAGTGAAGCTATTCTTTACTAAAACTTTTATACCTATTCTACTCTACCCTCACAGTCTTATCCATGTTTTATTCTTAAAAATCTTACTGGAAAACAAACAAAAAAGCACAAAAAAAGTTTAAAAATTTTAAAAAAGTTAAAAAAAAAAAAAGCAACGCAAAAAAAGTCTTATGGGTCATTGTATCCTACTTCTCCAGAAAAAAAAAAAGTGTATATTTAAAATTAAAAAAAATTGCTATACCATAAATCTACTGATTTCTTCTAAGAATTAAATTTAAAATTTTCAAGTCTCTTCAAAAATGAGCTCATTTATTACATTAATTAGGGACTGGCTCATTTATAAGTCCACAGTTTACTAGAAAACTAGCAATATTTAATAAAGTAATCACATCAGTTTAAAAATTTTTCAAATCCCTTTTTGGGCCACTCCCTTTTTTTTTTTAAGAGTAGTTTTATGTTTACAGAAAATTATGCAAAAAGTTCCCAAATACAACACCCCGCCACCCAATTATTGCCACATTGCATTAGTCCCAATTTTTTTTACTTCATCATCTAACAATCTTCCCCCTTGCTCACTGTACTCTAGCCATACTGTCTTTCCTGGGTTTCTTCAAATAAACCCAAATTCTCTTCTAGATCAAGACCTTTAAACTTGGTGCTCCCTCTATTTGGCATATTATTCTTCCAGATAGCTATATGACTTGACCATTTTCTATATTCAATACTCTTCTCAAATAATTCATCATTGATGTCTTCTCTTGCTCTACTTCAAATAGCTCTCCTATTCTCTACTCGCATCACTAACTCATTAACTTGTTCCTTCCTCACAGCATTTATCATCTCAAAATATCATACAGTTGTCAATAAGCTCAATTAAAATGTAAACTCCCTTGGAAAACCCTAAGAAAGCAAGGATTCTGATTTATTCACTTCTGTATCTCCAAGGTCTAGAGCAGTATCTATTTAGTCAGAACATAGCAGGAGCTGACTAAATGTTTGCTGAATTTATTGAATAAATAAACAAAGTAGAAGAGAGAATTAATAAATTATTTTTTCTTTTATACCACTGATTATATTTTTTAGAAAAATGCATAATATATTTTCAAAATTTTCAAAAGAAAAATATAACATAATATACAATATATACAAAGCATTTTAAAAGATTAAAAGAAGCTGCCAGTTATTTTATACTAAATACTCTAGTGATGGTACTCTTTAAATTTATATATTAGTAAAACAGAATTATCATTTGAACTAGAAATTTGTATTACTAAGTTAAGGGTTGCAGATTCCATTTATTTTCAGTACACAGATTTAATATTAATGGAGGGATAAGTAATGTAATAGTAATTTATAAAATTATTTTAAAATTATATACAATTTGTTGATAACAAAACAAAACTAGGAAGTCTTAAAGTATCTTAATTTCTATCACTGAGAAATCTCATTTATTGAGGAGTGTTCATTTTTCAATCTTTGTTGTTTAATGCGGTGAGGGCTCTAGCCTGATTTCTTTACAAACTTGCCAATTTTGTGCTTGTGAAAGTAGAAGACTCAGTTAATGGACATGTTAAAATCTTTCTGTAAAGCACATGAGACTATATTGTGGATTACACCAGCAGACAGTATAACCTTACAAATCCTAAAACAGCCTAGAAACTCAATGAGTGCTTACTTGAACATAAAGGATACTCCTTTCAATGGTCTCTGGATTTATGAACTCTGCTTTCTTTAGCAGCGTTTTGGTTAATTAGTCGTCTGGTCCTTCCACAGATGAAATGCTTCATCTCTGTCCATTTTGAATGAAACATTGGCTCTATATGGCTTTTTAAAAATTCACTATGCCTAAGCCAGTCCACACAATATAAAATTCTCTTCCAAAAAGATTCCTGTCCTTGCTGCAGATATTTCCTCATCCATCTCTGAGTGGAGAAGTGGCTTTGTACCAGTTACTATGGCTACAAAACAAATTCCCCAAAACTCGGTGTAAATGACCATTTATTTCATGAATTTTGTGGGCTAGGAATTTGGATACAGAAGAGTTGGACAGCTTGTCTCTGCCTCATGTTTTGGATCTCAGTTGGATGAATGCAAGACTAAAAGAAGCAACTAAAGGCTGACTCACATTTGGTGGGTAATGCTGGCTGTCTGCTGGAGGTCTCAGTTCCTCTCCATGTAAGCCTCCCCACACAGTCCCTCCACACAGCTAGCATGGTGGCTAGGTTCTAAAAGTGAGTGTTCAAGTGAGAGAAAAACAGACGGGTGGAAGCCTTACCACCTTTTATTACCTAGCCTTGGAGCCTAGCCTCGGAGTCATGCATGTCATATCTACCACATTCCATTCGTTGAGTCAGTCACGAAGTTTTGCTTATTGATGGGGAGTGGTAAGACAATATTGGGTCTAGAAATACTGCTGCGGCCAATTTTGGAAAATACAATCTGTCACAGGCCCTAACTAGGTACAATTTCTTTGCATCCTCAATTTTCTGAGAGTGTTAATCCTATTCCCAGTTCAAGTGACTATTGGAGTAAATCAAGTCACCTGAACTATAAGTAATATTAGTCTCTGAATTGCAGTCAGGAGGAATAATTTCATTTTTTAAGGGACTCAAAACTTAAGAAAAAGCAGGGTTGAAAAATAACATGGAAAATTAAGCAAATAACTGAGACTTGTGAGAAATTATTGTTTTATTTTTAACAAACTACTTGCAATTGGACTTATTTTTCTTCTTAAAAAGATAGAACAGCTTCTTTCTACTCAAGAACATATCATTTTCTGTCCCCCTGAAAAATATGCCCCTGCCTACACAATCATTTCTGCCTCTACTGGCTCAGAGTATCTTCCTCAGCAAGTAGAAATCAAGGGAGAACCAGGCGGATGCACCCATCTTGTCCTAACAACTTTACCTAAATCTCATTCTTAATCCTTTGAGTTTATATTGCTCTTTAAGTTGAGTGGTATGAAAATGTTCCTAAAATCTCAATGAAAAATTTTCTCTAATCCTATTAAAGCCACAGAACAGACCCAGCTTAATGAATAAGAAACTGAGTTAAAGAACTCTCCTTGATCCTGACAATACTGTCAGTCTTGGCACTGATTCCACTGGTCAGCATTTGCTCCTGAGCAAGGCATGGGTCAACTGGGAAACCAAACTTTAGCCTATTTCTGTCTGATACATTCAAGTCCAACTTGTATACTGTTCCACCAAACCTCTGGAAAAGAATCTGGTTACACTTTCTACATTTAAAGGAAAAGAGTTGAAATGTTGAAAATATAAACAATAAACAGAAGAATACAGTAGTCTATTAAAAAGTTTATTTTTAAAGCTAAAACATAATCAATATATACTTAAGCAATGGCATACCATAACAAAAAGCAAAATCTCTTCTAATTCTACCACCCAAAGATGAAAATTGATCAACTTTGTCTTTTGCTTTTTTTGATGTATTTTGTTATAAATTTCACACAGAAATGTAACAAATATATTTGAATACATAAGATCATACGATTCAGGGGATTTTTGCAATCTGTCTTTTTTCTTGACTTAACATAAGTCCTGCAGAAGATGGTCCGTAACACTAAATTCAGATAATGTTTTCAATGGATGCATAATATTCTTTTGTAACATAATTCATTAAACAGGCTCTATTAATGGGCATTTGTCTCTAAATTTGAAAATATCAAACGTCTATTGTATGAATATATGCCACGGGATACTGGATAAAAGCCCTACCACAAACTTGATAAGGATCTGTTATTAAACTTTCTTTAGTGGCTTAAAGGACAGTTAAAAGGGAATAGAAGGTTGTATAAAGATGTACAAACGCAAGATGATACTCTGCAAAACAAAAACCAGCCTATTAAAAAGTATTGGTAGTAACGTTTAGGGCTTGTATTCTGGTTAATGAGGCCCTAGGGGAAAATAGAAACACTTCTGAATTCAAGTCTGAAGCTTGCCCACCACTTTCTTGTTTTCAGTTTCAGCTCCTGGCACTTCAGCCTGTAATTGAGGCCTTGTAGCAGTTGCCAAACTAAACAAATGGGAACAAGAATTGTAATGACATCCTTTTGTGTGCTAAATAATTTTAAAAACACACAACATGAAGTAAAACAAATAACTCTAAGAAATATGAAATCTGATACCACTCAAAACAGTTTCTTGGATATTCATATGTTATTCTAAGTATGCAAATAACTGTCAGTATAGATTCTCTGGCATAGAGAAGCAGGGAGGGGAGATGTGAAACTTTTCACAGACAGCAAAAAATACAAAAATTAAAATCTGAATGCATGGAATGATGAAAGAGTAAAGATTCATGCAAAGTCACTTTTCAAATCTTCACTTCTAGCTGTTTGCATGACTGACTAATGGGTATTTCATAGAAACTTCAATTTAAAAAAATTGTGAACTTTTTCAGGTAATTAAAATTTGACTCTCTATTTTAAGAAGAGGAAAATAAATGTCTTTCCCTGAAGGGTTTCAAACTAAACAGGTTAAAGCACATTACTGATGATGTAAAAGCACTTTGACACATTTAACATGAAATGCTTCAGTGTCAGGAGATTATTCTCTTTAGAATGCCAGAATGTTCTCAAATACCTAAAGATCTGTAGATTTATTTAAGAAATCATATTAATACTCCTGGATTAGTCTTTAAAATATAAATTCCTTATGGCTGGAAAGTGGGGAAGCAGGAATGACTGAAGGAGGCATGGAAAACGGGGGTACTGCGGTTTTAGTGATATTCTGCTTCATGACCTGCATGCTGGCTACGCAGGTGTGCTCCCTTTGTTAGGATCACTGAGGTGTGTACTTAGAATTTATGTTATACTGTAAGTTTTTATAAAAGTAAATTCCTGAGTAGTGCAGCTTCATATGCTATAATTCATTTCTATTAATGTTTAGTAGGTACATGAGCTGTCATTCATTATCAGCCCAACAAATCAAAGAGAATAGCTCTTATATTAATAAAATAGCTAGTTTTAGATTATTGTTAATCACTGTTATGTACTTCCTGAATATAATTGTTTCAGTATACTTCATTGAGAGAATAATGCAAAGGTCAATTAATCTGCTTTTTTTTCCATACTTATCAGTACAGTTAGCACTATCTCGAAATAAAATATACAATTTCTTTTATGAGGAAGGATAGAAGGATAAAAAAGATGAAGTGCATATAATGAGCTGTGCCAGCCACTGAGTTAAGTGGCTTATATGCCCAATACCATTTTACCTTTAAAGAATCAATATCTTTTCTCTTGAAAAACACCATTTTAACATATGGCATATTATGGATACTTAACACTAACAATGATTTATTATATAGCTGCACAGACTTTCCTTTAGTTTATATATTCTTTCCTTTATTTAAATAATAGCTGAGAATCTACCACATGCCAGTCATGGTTCTGACTATATTTGCAATTTTAAGAACCCTGTCTTATCTCTCCAAAGCATTTCTCTGGGGGAGTTCTAGAGGACACAGAACTGGGAAATGTTTTGCTGACACAGTTTTGAATACCTTTTAATTTTAAAACACACCTGTATGCTTGACAAAGAGAAATGCAGAAGGAGGAGGAAAGGAAGTATAAGGAAATCTTTCGCACTTCAGACATACTTAACTAATCTTCTATAAACGAGATTTATTTCTCAGCCAATAACCATTTGGTCATATCTCATCTCAGTATCATGTAATCTGGCATTTGTTGCTTCACTAATTACTTTATGTTTTAACATCCAATCCCATTAGGCCTTAAGTCCTTTGTGAATAGGGTCATGATTTGTACTTGGGCTTGGCAAACTGTTGTGGAAAGAGCCAGACAGTAAATACTCGAGGCTTTGGAGGCCCTGTAGTTTCTGTTTTAACTACTCAACTCTGCTGTTGATAGCATATAAGCAGCTACAGAAAATATGTAAACTAATGAGTGTAGCTGTGTTCTCACAAAACTGTATTTATATAAATATAGGCAGTAAGCTGGATTTGGCCCATTGGCCATCTTTCCGCTGCACCCCCGCTTTATCCTACAATGCCTCTTATAGTGTTAGATGCGTAGTTGGCCTCAGTAAATACATATTGCCTGACAGAGTCAATGGGATGGAAAAAGGAACTATGGAGGAAAACGGCATTAATTTTAAGTTGTGTAAGAGAACATATTCATACTACCTCTGCTTCTAACTTAGAATACAATTATTTCTCTCCTACATCAGATTCTATAGTGAGCTATAAAGAATATTCTTTTTACTGATTTAAGACGTTTTCCCGTATTAGGAAAAAAAAAACTTGACAAATTAAAATTATGGGGGTATATAGACCTTGGTGCTCAGTTTAGTGCCCCTTTCCTCAGGAGTCCAAAGTGGGTATTTGCAGATAAGGTAAGAAACTATTTGTAAAACAATGCAGCATAGAAACCCAAATATGTGTGGTCCAACCAGGAAAAAGTGGTTGGCAGATGGATTTTAAAATGAGAATAGCATTAAGATGTTAAGTACTGAATCCATCTAGTCACAAATATATGTTTTTAATGACATTCAGAGCCATTTCCATAAAATGAAAAAAAGCAGAGGGTAATTTATTGCATTGAAAACATTTTGAAAAGTCCTAGAGTACCCTAGAACTAAGAACCTTTTATTGTTTTCTCGTGGCTGAAAATCATGTTCATATGCCAGTGACTGTAATTCTCAAGGTTACGGCAGAGACGGAAGCCTGCTAGCAGCATAAGACCACACCAACACATTTCTTTTCAACATAAAATTTGACATATGAGAAGCAGACACAGTGCATGAGAACCTTCATAAAATAAACAAACCAAGTACAGGATTTTCTTAGACACTTTAAAAGAATGACCGTTTCAGTGAAAGAAATCCCTCAAAGTAATCCTTGCTGTGACCTTCACTTTCATTAATTCAGCAGGTATTTATTGGGTCCCTACAAGTATCAGGCACTTTTATGTAATGGGAACACATGACTTTTGCTAAGTCACTTCATTCTTGGGGAAAACAAACAACAATCATTTAAGACAGTAAATAACATTAATTTCTGTTACTGAGACGTGCTAAGAAAAAAATAAGGCAATGGTAAGGAAACATGATAGGTGGTGGTAGGAGATAGGTCAGAACATTGTAGTTATTTTTGCCAAGGTGGTTAGAAATTGCCTTTCTGAAGAGGTGATATTTGGGAAACTTTTGGAGGATTTTAAACATGGCAATGTCATGATTCAATTTGTATTTTAAAGAAATCACTGGCTGATGTATGGAACATGTTAAGGGGGTGATGGGGCCAAGACCAGAAGTAAGCAGTCCTTGTATAAGATTAGTGACTTGGTTCAGTGAGACACTGGTGGAGATGGAGATCAGTTGAAACAGTCTGAGGGTGTACTTCACCTGGTAAAAGGCAATAGTGGCTAGAGAGAATGTGATGGAGATGATGATAAATTGATGAATTCAGAATTAATCTGGAGTTAGTCAGTCTTGTCAGAATGCTCTATGTGAACCGTGGAAAAAGAGAATCAAGAATGATTTTTAGGATTCTGGTTTGAACTGGTGCCATTTAGTGACTTAAGAAAGACCTGTGGAGGAGCAAATTTGGCAGGGTCTGGATGGTAGAAATCAAGAATTCTATCTTGGACTTAGATCATTCTCCCCAGTCCATATCTCAACGTTGACTTAATGAGAGTAAGTATGAGTGTTAAGTTCCTTAAGAGAAAATTATCTTATATTTCTTTATATTACTCAAAGACATAACAGAGATTCAATAAATACATGGAAAAATTAATTTTAATCAAACAAGCCATATCTAACTGTTTTCAAAGTCTAATTGCATGAAAAGAATTGGCAAGTTGGATAAGGTACATGAATGGCTTTCACAGAGACCATTTCTTTTATTTTCATTTCTTATCTATTTCATAATATACCAGAAATCGGTTGGCTTTTACTACGGCAATATATTAGCTTATAAATTTATAGTTCTAATGCCTTAAAATGTCTCAGTTAAGGCATCAACAGGATGATACTTTCTTTGAAGATAGGCTCCTGGCATTGGGACACCTCTGCTACATGGGAAAGCAAATGGCCAATGTATGCTGGTACTTTACTTAAGGGTTTTGTTGTTTTCAGCTTCTGGTTTCAGTGACTTCCTCTATGAGTTTCTGTGGGTCCTTTTCCTTCTCTGGGGCTTTTCTCGATGGGCTTCTTTAATTTTATTTCTTAGCTATAGTATGCTTTTTTTCTTCTTATAAAGGACTCCAGGAAGGGGATTAAGACCCATTTTGAATGGGGCAGGTCACATTCTAAATTGAAATATACTTATCAAAAGGTCCCACCTTCAATAGGTCTATAATCACAGAAATGGATTAAAAGAACATGGCCATTAGAGTTGAGAGGCTATTCTGGAGATTGCTCTTAAGCAAGCTTCAGTTAGACCTTGCTACATAGCATAACCTACCTGCCAAACCCCAACCAGGACCATTCCAGTCAATCCTAAAGAACACTTAGGGCAGTATATAAGATACCACAAGGCTTCCATGCACTAGAGTAACTTTTCTGAAACCTACAACCTCCAGATGGGTCACTGGTCCAGATAAGTCCTGAAACCTAGAGGGCCCAACCTCTCCAGAACTTCTCCCTACCCCATATTAGTGACAGACACTTCCATTATGGAAAATTCAGAATGGCTCTAAAGAAAGGGATGGAAAGATCTAAGGTAATGGTGGAATTATACAGTGAAGATAGGATTTAACAAATGAATATGAATGCTGAATCATCAAATTGATATCTTTTAGTCTCCAATATCTTAGAGCAGCTAGAAGTAAAATTGTGGCATTGTAACCCATACAAAACTCTGAAATGTGTCTACAACTAACTGTGGTGCTGTGCTTTGAAATTTATTGCTTTTTGTATATATGTTATTTTTCACAAAAAAGAAGGAAAATAGATTCTGATGATAAAAATATATTTAAGCCTTCTAGCCTTCTATATTCTGGAGCAGCTAGAAGGAAAAACCTGAGAGGATCATATTGTAGTCCATAACAAACTCTGGAATCCGTCCTGTAACTATTTATTGAAGAGTGCTTTGAAAACTATTGCTTTTTTATTTCTTTGCTTTGTACATGTTATACTAGACAATAAAAAAGTTAAAAAAAAAAAAAAAAGAAGAAGAAAAAAAAAAAAGAAGAAGAACTTGGCCTTTTCTGGGGTACAGATAGCTTCAAACTACCACATTATCTAAAGACCATCCCTTCCAATTTCAACATTCAGCCCTCGATGGCTTTATTTCCTTCTACATTGATACTCCTACCTGCTGGTATAAACGTACTCTCAGTAGAGAAGAGTACAAGCATGAATACTGATACATTGCGAGAGTTTGGAAAAGAAATATCAGTCTGGACATAGGAGAAGAGTTCTTGGGTCAAGAAATATGGATTTTATGCCTTTGCAAAAATATTACCTATTCACCAAACATTTTGGATTAGAAGTAGTCTAGAGACTTGGGGCTACCACATTAAATACCTATAAATAAGAAGTAACAATTGTTTAACTTATTGCTTCAGAGCCTTCCTTTTTATCCTCCCGTATTCCTATTATTGTCAACCTTCAAGACCAAATCTTTTCATTTGGCTACCACACATATCTTTTTATACAGTACAGCCTAACAATGGCTCTTTAAATACCCCATACTTTCAATTATACAATGATTATCTATAAATAATTTTCAAAAAGAACTTTAAAAAATGTTATAAATAAAACACTTTATCATTGTAATGATCCAGGAATTAGCTGTATTAAACAGTGATTATATATCACATTCCTCCATGTAGACTAGAACTCCCCTGTTGGTTGAAGACAGCGAATAGCCTTGTGACGTGACACATCTACTTCCATACCCCTTTTCCCAGTGTCCCCTTCCCATCCACATTCCCATTGCATAGATAAGCCATTTATTTTTATCTCTCATAGATGGAAAAGCTGCTCCATTGGCTGCTGCTTAGTAAAGGAAACGAGTCCCCACTTTAAGGGAAATACTGCTGGCTGCTCCTAGACCAATGCTATGGGCTTAGTTACATCATAATTCAGCCAGTGAAGAGCTATGTCTGTTAAGTGTCTATACCTGTTAACATGTAGTATCAGAAGCTGGGAAACTGTATGGGAGAGTGCTAGATCAAGGGGAGATGGAACATCTGGATAAAGGAGAATTTATTGATAAGTGAATATTCTCCGATAATACAGAATTTAACACCCTAGGAAGACTACAGGAGATGAGGCTACCATACTACTAGGATGTCGGTTGAAAGTTTACAGAAAGCCCACAGTAAAATGAAGGAGAAATGTCATGAATGCCATAGCAGACAGAAGTCCCTATCCTAAACTGCACCACCCAAAAGTTGCTGGCCTAAATACAGTGATGGAATATAATGGTCTACTGAGGGCACACCTGAGATTCCCCTTTGGTGTCCCTTTTCTAGAACACAGTGCATGGCCTAAATCAACAACCACTGTATGAAGCTGGGTCCCCAAGAAGCAGAATTCATGGGTCGCAGAACCAAGAGGTAAAAGTAAGAGTAGCCCTAAATATTGTCATTCTTAATAATTGACTTGGAAGATTTGTGCCTCCCATCCACTCAAAATGCAGACTTTTAGAAATCCTGATTCCTGGAGGGGGATGCTCCCACCTGAAGACACAGCAATAGTCCTGTTAAAGTTAAGCCATAGCTGTAATCTGGTTACTTCAGGCTGTTCATATCAAAACTATAAGGCAAGGGAAGAAGACAGATCTTGAACAACAGGAGGAGATAGGGCTGTCACACAACAGGTAAGGTAAAACCATGTTTGGGATCCAGGTGATCCATTAGGAAAGCTCTTAGAATATTCCTGCATAATTTTGGCTATAAATGGATAGGTGCAGCAGCTAGTTGTAGCCTGAGAAAAATATGGTTATCAGAGGCTTTGATGCCTCAAGGATGAGAATCTGGGTCAGCAAATCAGATAAGCCCCCTAATGCCAGCAGTTTAGCCAAGAATTAGAGGAATCTGGAAAAGGGAGTAGCAGAGGAAAATAATAATCAGTTGTGGCCTTAAGACACTGTGGCAGTAATAGTTACTGCTCATTCAGCAACTTTCTTTTATGTTTCCCTGGAAAAGAAGATCAAACAGAATCATGGAAGAGCTATTACGAGAACTTATCAAGGAAGTTGATTTGAGTGGTGCAAATGAGTGAGAGATGATAGTTCTTCTAGTTGCTAGCTGCTGAAATACGATATACTGGAACTACAATAGTTTTAAAAAAGGGGAATTTAATAAGTTGCTAATTAACAGTTCTAAGGCTGAGAAAATGTTCCAATTAAAGTCTATAAAAATGTCCAAATTAAGGCAACCACAAGAGGTTACCATCACTCAAGGAAAACTAATGAAGTTCAGGGTTTCTCTCTCTGACATCTACTAGCTTCCTCTCCAGGCCTCTTGCTTTATGAAGCTTCCCAGCGGTGTTCTCCATCTCCAAAAGTCACTGGCTGGTGGACTCTGTGGTTCCCTCATCATTCTGATGCTTTCTCCAAAATATTTCCTCTTTTAAAGGATTCTAGTAAACTAATCAAGACCCATGTGGAATGGGTAGAGTCATATCTCTCACTAATCAAAGGTAATACCCACAACTGGGTTAGTTACATCTCTGTGGAGATGATCTAATCTAGTTTCCAATGTAGTGTTGAATAGGGTTAAAGAGAAATAGTTGCTCCCACAAGATTGGATTAGGACTAGGCGACAGCTTTTCTGGGGTGCATAAATCCTTTCAAACCAGCACAGTAGTACACCATCCAGAGCCTACTTTCAGGATGAATGTACTAATTCCCCTAATTACTAGGAATGCTGGTGGCTGGTGATTCAGCTGAGTGTCTCTCCAGGAATTACTAACTTGACCAAGGTCATTCATCTGCATGTCTGCCCCCTTCCAACCCCAAATCCATATCCCATAACTGATCAATGTAAGGATATAAACCCCTTGCCTCAAGGCAGTTCAACTCTGAAAGATCATCACTGTACCAGGGTCCCTATGGGTCCAGTTGAGGCCCGTGCTGCAATTTCATTGCAATTCTCCCTTCTGCCCAAACTTACTTCCTTCTTCCCACAAAGATGCTGACCTAAAAAGCGTTCCCTAATAAATTTACTGCACACAAATCTCCATCTCAGGGTCTATTTTTCAGGAGATCTGACCTAAAACAAACTGCTGAGGCTGTATTAGAGACAGCTGATTATCAGATCTGGATATGGCATAGCAAAAGACATGAACTCCTAGGGCTGGAAGACACCAGAAAGAACATCCTGTTCAGTTAAGTACTGTTCCCCTAAAAATGAATTCAGAAAAGCTGCGGGTGGAGGTGGGGTGAGAGGGGAGGGAAGAAAACTGAAAGACATTCAAAATCAAGCTAGTTTCTAATATTGTCTTAGAAAAATATCTTTGCAAATTACAATTCTTTTTAGTGAATAGAATTTCAGTCATCATTGAAAACCGGCAATGTTTGCGGAGTCAATTGCTTTGGTTGTCACAACTGGGTGGTAGGTGCTACTGGCATCTACTGGGTAGATATCAGGGGTGCTGCTGAACATCCTACCATGGCATATAGCACCCCCCCCCCCCCCAGAACAAAGAGTAATCTGGCCCAAAATGTCATTAATGCCAAGGTTGAGAAACAAGGTTTAGAGTTCACGAAGAACATTGCACCCATCTCATTCCATTCTTGGGCGGCAGGTATTATTAGCATCCCATATTACAGATGAGGAATCCTACCTTAGTGTGAAGGAAACTGATTACGAATAAAGATGTGTTGAGTAGTTTTATTGTATTCAATGCAAAATTTCTTGGCCCTGGGTAGTTCTTATCTAACTGAAGAACACTGGAAGATTTGTACCCTTGTTTTTTTTATCTCTTTTCTTTCAAACTAAGAGGCTGAGAGCCTATTTATAAAGCTTGCTCTACAAGCCCAAGACTGTCAATCAGCAGTAAATTCAAATCCATAATTTTATTTTTAAAATTCCTAACTTTGCATCAGAGAAAAATTATTTGCAAATTTATAAACTCTGAATTTATGCAACATTTATTCACAAAGCTTGGCTCTTATGGAACATATACATTATATAGGACTACTGGTGGATTTAATATATTTATATATCTTTTTTTGTTGTTGTTTTGTTTTTGTACTTTGCAGTGACAGGGTCAGAAAATATCACCAATGATAACAGATGTATCTGTCAAGAGGGAGTATGAAATTTAGTTGTTAGCAGTTTTCTCTTTGGAGTCCCAATTCTGCCATTTTTTAGTGGTATCATCTTGGGAAAGTTACCTAACCTTTATCAAAGATTTTTTTCTACTGACCTATAAAATGAGAATTATAATAGTGCCTGACTACTAGGCCAGTTATAAGGATTAAACAAAATAATGCACATGAAATAGAGATTGGCAAACCATTCTAACTGAAAAAATAGCTGTATTGAACAGCATTGTGTTGCTTTTTTGACTTCCATCTAATTCTCCTTTGGAAAAATACCTTAAATTCCATATGGGGAATTAATTCTTCAATAATGTCTATAGTCTGGTGGACTGGAATTAGGAATCTTGTGCTCCCTAGCCAAGGGGCAGGTATGTAATTCAAATTAATCCAATCACATGCTCCCTCTCTGGAATTTATATACACAGCAGAAAAACAAAGAAACAGAAAATGATTATTAGTTTGGCCCATTCCTAGGGGTAGTACACTGAGTAGTATGTTTTTCAAATTAATTCTGCAAACTGCTGGTATCTGTTCATGGCCTTAAAATTAGCCTGATCCTGTTTCTATTGCTTGTATCCAAAGAAATTACAGATATACTGTAGCTATATTTCATATCATTATTAAATATTTAATGTATATAAGTTTCAGTGACTTCTCTCTGCTTTGAGAAATATATTTAATCATTAATCTTCCTTAGTCTTTACCTCTGATATATGTTGCAGAAAGTGAAATCTAAATAGGAATTGGAAAGCTCTTTACCTAAAAGAAGGTTTTTCAGTGTAGCAAAGGTGCTGTTTAAGCAGTCATGTCTGTTCTCCATTGGAGCACTTCTTGGTAGGGCGTCAAGAAATACAAAGGAAATGAAAAGAAACTGAATGTCTGATTGCCACACTTCTGTAGGTACACCTGAGATCTTAAATAAGAATCTTTTCAGATACAGAAGCTTCAATTATTTTTTGCTAAACTTTTACGTCTTGAATGTGGTTGTGTTTTTGGTATAGCTATGGGTCAGATTCTTTGTGGTAAATCTGAATCCGTAATTACTGGTCAGGGTAGGAGAGGAGGAGTATAGCCATAATGTGACTACATGTTTCTTAAACAAGGAAAGAAATGAATAATCACTTGGTTTTTGCTATACAGATGCTTTTATACACTGCATTTTCATTGTGAGAAGACAGAATGGCAATTCTCTGGCTTACTTTGGTTTTCACTTGCCAGTGAAAACTCTTTCAAGACCACATATGCCTTGGTCAGTTGAGTTGCAAGGGTACAAAAATCTGTTCTTTCCCATCACTTGGTATATTAAGTTCAATAACCCATTAATTTTTCCACATCCCAGATTAGATAATTCTAGAGGCAAACAGTAATTATTTAAACCTACATGTGCTTAAGAAGGCTCTGATTCTTGCTGAATAATTATTCCAGAGACTAGATTTTTCGTTTAAAAAAAAAAAGGCATACACTGCTGTAGAACAGATGAAAAGAAGTCCATTCAGCAGATACTACAATGGGTCACAGTATTCCTGTGAATGAGCTTTTGCCAGTTAGAATGTACAGTTTAGGTTGTTCTAAAACACTATTAAACATCTATTATTTTTGTAGCAGTTTCTAAAATTGAAACAGCAATTCCAAAAGAATCTTGACAAATTACTTTATTGCTATGTTGAAGCTGTTCTGCTAGCTTTCACTTAAGTCAGCTGCCAGACAAGGCATTTGTTCTTGATCTATATATGATGAGTGAAATATATGAATGAGAATCTTTCAAGTGACATAACTATTCTCAGGCACATAGTTCAATAACTGGTACAAAACTTTCCTGAAAAAAAGAAAACTTATAGAAAAGTCATGGGAATATTTAGTGATGATATAATCTATCCTTTTTCCTAAGAAATATTTTATTTCCTGGGTGGTGAGGAAGGAATTGATTGAGGGTAGTCTTTTGATCATTCTTTTTTCTTAGTAGTATACCCTCTTTTCTCAACCTACTGGTCAGCGATTTTATATATATATATATAATATATATATATATATATTATATATATATATATAAAATATATATAATATATATATTATATTTTATTTTTAATAAAATATTTATATTTAATTTTATATATAATATATAAAAACTCTGCCTGCTGAGCCACCATGGCCCACCCAATTCTATACTTCTTGACAAGTATAATAATCCTGGTTGCAAGGTACATCATATCATTAAGGATTATGCTAGGGTGAACACAGAACAGAACTCATCAATCAGAGAATTCTGACTCTCAAAGTGACATTTTCAACATCATGTCTTATTGTAATAATAACCTTCTTTATGATAAAAATTTCAATGTCATCAACTATTTCAGTAGGCATGTTTTTAAATACATAATCTAATTTTACAAAACAATATAGCCTGATTAAAATCATGTTATGAGATTTAGAATACATACATCAATTTCAACCATGAAAGCGGAGTGAATGTTCTTCAGCATATAGCCGTATCTGTTTGTTAATTGCCTGCTCATAGGAATAAGAAGAACGAGGCATCTCAGTTATTTCCACATTCCCTCTATAAAAGCTCTACTAGCTCTTTCTCAACAGACAAACTAATGCTAATCACTTTTATTAGGCTCCTGTTTTAATCTTTTCTGTTTTTGTAAAACTGACCTATTTTCCAGTTCAATCAACCAGCTTTATGCTAACACAATTATTGCCTTATATATAATTACTTTTGACGATTTTCTTTTTTCTTAGTTACAGCAGAGATTATTGTATTGTAGGTAAGAAAAGCCTAAGATGTTATCATATATTAAAAAATTCCTTTGAAATACTGCTGGGTAACTGTTAATGCATTCATTATATACATTGGTCTTCAGTCATAACAATATTGACAGTTCAGGTAATTAATTTCTCATTTGTTTGAAATATGAGATCGGCCACACTATATACCATGAGACACTAACAGGCTAAGTATAAAAACAAATCAGCTACAAGTTCAAAGATGAAGGCTTGGAACATTCTTGTATGGCATTTGATAATGCAGTTCAAATATTTATGACACGGGACTACACTGAGAATCTTATAAATTCTTTTTTTAAAACAGTAAATATATACTCTGAGTCAAAGCTGTTGAAACAGAGCTTAAGAGCCCAAAGTAAGTGAGCATTATGGCTTCTTACCAAACTCAAAACTTGACAATGGTATCTATTAACTAATTAGCTCCTCACCAACACTCTTTTGTGTTTGCTAGGTTTGAGAATAACAGAAAAAGGCTATATCACTGAGACTGTTTGGTTTTTTTGGTAAGGACATTGAAACAAGAGAATAAACCAAAAGTGGACAGAACCTTTTATGACACATATGCCACACATTTCAACTAAAAATCTCTGCATTATTTTTAATAACTGTATCTGCTTAGAATGGGAAATAAAAGTATACCTGCCCAATGGTGATCCTAAGGAAAGCCTGGCCATTTATCTCTTAAGAAGTGTCTCAAGGTGGTTTTTTACCTTGGTTAATTTACCACATTTGAGGTTTGGTTTTCAGCTGGGCAGGAACAGAACCCTGAATTGCCAAAATACCAAACATAGTTCTTTCAAATAGAAGACTTAGAAAAACCCAAGTTCATAAGACTAACTATAAAAATTTCTATGTTGGAAGCATCTCACAATCAAAAGGTTGTCTAGTAAGCAAGGAATATGAACAAATAAAATTAGATTACAAAATGTTTAATGACATTCCTTCATTAAGCAAATTTTTAATGTATGTATGCTATGTGCCAGCCTTATTCTAGATAACAGGAACACAGTGGTGAACAAAACAGACAAGGACCTTTCTCTCAGAGCTTATGTTTTCAGAGAGGAGACAATTAACATGGATTTTCTGTCTATTTACTGATATATACCTACTGCTTAAGAGTAATGCCTGGTACATATTAGGTATTTGTTACTTGGATTGAATGAGTAATGTAATGAAAACTATTAAAATCATGATTTCAGATAGTGATTGTGCTAAGAAGAAAATAAGAGGGTAGGGATATAATAAAGTGAGGTTAGTACAGGAGAGGATAATAATCTGGATTAGGTGGCTATATAGACTAAATTATTTGCCAAACGTTTATTCCTTTTTTGCTCCCTACCTCTACGGGAGGAATAAACTTTTCTATTCTATTGATGTTGAACTTGGCCATGTGACATGCTTTTGCCTCATAGCTGGTTGGTTGTACTTCTCTGCCCTTTGACCTTGGGACTGGACAGATGACTTGCTTTGTTCTACATGATGTCATCAAAGATGACACAATCAGAAGCTCGCAATGTTTATTCATTTGAAATTTTCTTCTTTGATAAGAAAAGACCATGCCCTCAGCAGCCCACCACAGTTTCTCTCTAAGTTTTAGTAACTTTGTTCAAGTGGTTTAATTTCTTTCACTCAAATCAATGACTTTGATTTTTTTAACATTTTTATTGACAAAACATAATAATGTACAGACACAAGCATCCTTAACATAGGAACATTCCATCCTGGGTATATAATCAATGACTCACAATATAATTACATAGTTGTATATTCATTACCATGATCATTTCTTAGAACATTTGCATCACTCCAGATAAAGACATAAAAAGAAAAAAGAAAAAACTCATACATACCATACCTCTTACCCCTCCCTCTCATTGACCATTGGTATTTCCATCTACACCAATATATTTTAACCTTTGTTCCCCTATTTCTTTTTTCTATACCCATTGCCACTGCCTTTCACTGATCACTAGTATTTCAATCTACTCAATTCATTTTTAACATTTCTTCCCCCTATTATTAATTTTTAATCCATATATTCTACTCATCTGTCCATACTGTAGATAAAAGGAGCATCAGACATAAGGTTTTCACAATCACACAGTCACACTATGAAAGCTATATCATTATGCAATCATTTTCAAGGAACATGGCTACTGAAACACAGCTCTACAGTTGCAGGCACTTCCCTCTAGTCTCTCTACTACACCTTAAACTAAAAAGGGGAAATTTATATAATGCATAAGAATAACCTCCAGGATAAGCTCTTAACCCTGTTTCAAATCTCTCAGCCACTTACTATTTTGTCTCATTTCTCTTTTCCCCCTTTCAATTGAGAAGGTCTTTGTGCTGGTTTGAAAGGAAGTATGCCCCCTAAGAAAAGCCATGTTTTGATATAAATCCAATTTCTTAAAGGTAGAATACTCCCTATTCAATACTGTATATTTGAAACTGTAATGAGATCATCTCCCTAGATGATGTGATTTAGTCAAGAATGGTTGTTTAACTGGATTAGGGGATGACATGTCTCCACCCATTTGAGTGGGTCTTGATTGGTTTATCGGAGTCCTATAAAAGAGGAAATATTTTGGAGATTCAGAGAGATTCAGAGAGAGCAAGACTACAAAGCAGAGAGTCCACCAGTCAGCGACCTTTGGAGATGAAGAAGGAAGACGCCTCCTGGGGAGCTTCACGAAATAGGAAGCCAGGAGAGAAAGCTAGCAGATGATGCCGTGTTCGCCATGTGCCTTCTCACTTGGAGAGAGAAACTCTGAACTTTGTCGGCCTTCTTGAACCAAGGTATTTTTCCCTAGATGCCTTTGATTGGACATTTCTTTAGACTTGTTTTAATTGGGACATTTTCTTGGCCTTAGAACTGTAAACTAGCAACTCATTAAATTCCCCTTTTTAAAAGCCATTCTGTTTCTGGTATATTGCATTCCAGCAGCTAGCAAACTAGAACAGTCTTCTTAATCCCTTGATGCTGAGTCCCAGCTCATTCTAGGATTTCTGTCCCACGTTGACAGGGAGGTTCACACCCCTGGGAGTCATGTCCCATGGAGAGGGGTAGGGCAGTGAGTTTGCTTGTCATGTTGGCTGAGAAAGAGATAGGCCACATCTGAGCAAGAAAAGAGGTTCTCTGGGGGTGACTCTTAGGCCTAATTTTAAGTAAGCTTAGCCTAGCCTTTGTGAGGATAAGTTTCATATGAAAAAACCCCAAGATTGAGGACTTGACCTATTGATTTGGTTCTTCCCACTGCTTGTGAGAATGTCAGGAATTCTCCAAATGGCGAAGTGGAATTTTTCTCCTTTCTTGCCATTCCCCCAAGAAGACTTTGCAAATACTTCTTTATTCACTGTTCAAATCACTCTGGGATTTATTGGGGCTAGACAAATCTACAAAACCTGATGCCCTATTCAAGGCTCCATGTACTTATGGTGTTCAATTAAACTGTCCATATAAGTTATATTAGGAAATGCACTAGTTAAAATATAAATTTTGTATCAAATAAACATTTTTTACTTTAGTCTCACACAGAAGCTGAAGTTTTAAAATATGAATGACCATCTATTTCCAACACCCTGCAATACTGATTTTGATTTTTGAATGTCTCTATTACTTTTACTGATTTCTTGACAACTAATTTGGGGGCCTAAAATATAAAAGAAATACTACTGAACTAGACTGCATTTTGTGGAAAGGGGCTAGAAGAAGGCATTTTTATTAAATATGAAACTATACAATAAAAATGCAAATGTGAAACTGTTCTCCTACTAACGAGATTTTTTTAGTAATTTAACCACTAAAAGCAACTTAGAGCAGAAGGAGAAAATGTTTGTTTAGTCCAGTGGCTAAGCCCCACCCTAGACAAGATATTTTCATTTTCAACACATGATACATAAGAAAAAGAAAATGAAAACCACAGGAATGAAATAAATATTGATGACAAAAGCAAAGTGTTGAATACATTACAGTCACACTAAATCTTAAGTGAACAAGCACTCTATAAAAGAAAATCTAAGCAAAGTTATTTTAAATGCCAGATGTACCCCCACAGATGAATAAAAAGCAGACATTAAAATTCTTGTAAAATGGCAAAGAAACTATGAATAATATGTTCCTGGTATGAAGCATTAATGACATTATACATGCAAAAAATAATGGAAAACCATAGTGACAAGAAAAGTTTTGATTATTTCATGAATTAATATCAATATTACACGGAAGGTTAGATATATGATTTATCCCAAAGTATTTATCTCAAATCATGTGTTCAGAAAGCATTCTATAATGAAAAATTCATCTAGAAATGACTCAGTGGAGGAATCTAATTTTGAAACTTTATAGTGTAATAATGGCCATATTGGCAGCTAGGTTTTCAGCTTCCATAACAACCCAGAATCTTGAAGAAAGAGGTAAGTATAGAGGGTCAGTGAAAATAGACACCACAAAATCTATATATTTATTACATCAAGAGTAAAGGTTGTCCTTTTCTCCAGTTTAGAATATATGTGACTTAATTTGATAGAAAGTAAATTGCTGTATAATTTTTCATCATTTTCTTCAGTTTTACATTTATAATTTACATTTATAATTGGAGGCCTCAGACAGCAGGTTTTATAGCAATGAACTAAGGAGACAGATAGAAGAAAGAGAGTCACTGAAAAGTGTGAGACGTACATATAGAGAATAGACAAAGTGTTAAAGACACACGAAACAACTAAAATTTAATCAGGGAATTCACTAAAAAGAAAAGTTAATTTCTTCATAGTTTCTTAACCTTTGCGACCATCATTCTTATGAAAGCAAGTGCGGTTACTAATGTATATACAATGTCCCTGAATTACCAGGAGTGGGGAAGGGAACTGTTGATTATTGCAAAAAAAAAAGTTTAATCAGTAAAACAAAATACCCATAATACCTATGCCTTCTAAAATTATCCATTTTTAGCTTAAGTATATGGAAGCAAAAACCTTTTCTATTCAAAATATGTATCCTCTGAATAGTGTCACACAACTTGGGCATTAATTGTACAAACCTCAGATAACTTGAAAAAAATGATACTGTGGTGGACAAGTGACAAACCTTCTACAACATGTTTGATGAATCTGGTGATTGTTAAAGCCCTGCTTTAGTAAGAATTAATGCTCCTGAGTTTGACTCCAACGGATCAGTTTTAGAATTAGCCAAGAGACTAAAAACTGGAAAAATATTTCTGCAGAAACCATAGCAACTTGGAAGATACTCCCCAAGTGTGTAGTAGCCATCTGCAATGTTTTCTGGGTTTTGATACACTTCCTATGTTTGCTGAATTTCCAATCTTATGAAGTATGACTCTCAGGTAAAACAAGAAAGCTCACTTCTATTCCTAAAACTCCACTGATCAGTCAATTGTGCAAGACTTTAACCCAAAAATGAGCAGAGGGAGGAAGCGCTGTGCAATATGTTCTGTTCATGAGGATGGTGATGGAGGCATCCAAATGTTGTGCATAGCAGTGGTACCATTAGCAATGGTTTGTCATTTTATAACGGAGATGTTGCAGCAACATGAAGTTTATCTTTAGGTCAGTTTTGTGGTATACATGTTAGTATTGTTTCCTAAAACTTAACCTTGAACCTGATTCTCTAGTCCTCTTAATTGTGTCAACTCTACCCAATATCCTTTTACTGTTGCTGTTTGATTAACCAGAGGCAGCTTCTATTGCTTACAATAAGAGCTCAGGTTGATAATATATTGCTACTAGCAGTGGTTGATCAGAATGCAACTTCAGGAAAATAAGAGAGATTGATGATTATTTCCTTGTTTTGTAATGGCTGATGACTGATGGCATTCTTGAAAACAAACAAAAAAAGCAACCTGAAAAATATAAAACCTGACAGGCCACAGCCTACAGTATCAAAGTAAAAATTTACTAATTATGGTAATTTGGAAAGAAGTGACCATGAAGGACAGACTTTGGGAGATCTGGTGGCTACTGATGGAATGCTCTGAAAAATATGAAGCATTCAAAGATTTAATTACAACTTTAAAAAAAAAAGATAATGAACTGTTCACAATTCTAACTTTTCAACTGAAGGTCAGACTCAGACACTGTTCACTCCTTAATGTTGTTCTCTGAGAGAAAAGTCAACATCTGTGAACAGCACTGTCCATCTTCTGTAGGCCATTAGTGCTGGCAGGTGACACTGCTTTCAATGTGAATAATGAGAAGCTGAAGTGGCAGAAGTTCTGCAACAGGCAGGAGGAAATGGTTACTGTCTTTGTTAGCAGGGCTGAGTAGGGATCAAAATGCACTGACCTGCAGTGACCACTGGGTCTGGCTACTTTATCATGCTATCCTTACAGACAAAATAGATAGGCAGACAAAAAAAGCCCAACTTTGTAAAATTATAAAATAACCAGGTCTGTTGAACAGAGCCTGACTTCAGCCACTACAATACTGTAATGTCTTCTCCAATTTCTAGTCTTGAGTCAAGACCCACAGACCCAGGGTTGTGTGAGTGAGGGGAAGACGGCTAATTCTTGAAGATGTATGTTGCAATAACATCACAGATACAAACTTTAAATCTTCAGCTTGGCCTTCTTAATCAAATTAACTGTGCATTGGAAAAAGAGGAATACCTTTTGGGTACTACTGTTGTATACTACCTCTGAAGTAACAATAAAATGGGAAACCCAGAATACCATTGTGGACTAGTAGTCATTAAGAATATTTATGGGACTTAAAGGATGAATGGCATTTTACCTAGGTCTGCCTCATATCCAGTTCACTAGGGCCCTAACAGTACAAACTGCAATCATTTCCAGAGTGTACAGCATGTATTGGAGAAGAACTGTATTCTTTACTAGGAGCTCTTAGCATCAGGTATAAAACTATTAATCTGATAAATGTCTTTTTCCCTCTCTCCTAATAGATACAGAACACCTATAACAGCTGCTTTCATATAGCAAGTAAAGAAGTAAACTAATTTATCCTAGGGTATATAAATTATTTGGCTCTGTATCAGCATATATTTCGCAGAGACCATTGCACAGGGCAATTGCATTGATGATATACATCTCCAGGTCCTGGAAAACCAGGAAGTAAAAAGAACTAAGATTCTTTGGTAAGACATAATTGTGAGTCATTATGAGTGCAATAATGTGGGGGATATATGAAAACATAAGATCTAGTACCTCAAGCTTTCTAGTAGTTCTGTGATCTGGAGCATCTCAGGATAACAACTATAAAGTTAGAGATCATTTATTGCATCTTGCAACCTCCTACCACCAAGAAAGAGGAAAGGTACTAGATGGGCCTCTTAAGAAATAATAGATATCACTTTGGAAATCCTGCTTTGACTTATTTAAGGAATGACCTAAAAGCCTCCAGATGTGAGTGGGTCCCAGAGAATAAAGAATGCTTCCTAGCTAAGCCAAGCTACAGAGCATTTAACAGGCCTTAGTGGCCAATAGCTGTAATGGTGTTAGAACTGTCAGTAGCTTAGTAGGATGCTGTACATTGCCCATGGCAAGCTCTGATAGAAGTCCTTAGGGATTTGGAACAAAGTCATCAAGCAAAAAACTGACAAGCAGATCTTAGTTCATTGTTGAATGCTATCAGAGACTGCATACTTGACTGTGAGACAATAAATGTGCTCAGAATGGGCTAGGTTTAGCTGATCCATCAAACAATTAAGTCAATCATGCTTAGTAGCAAGACATATGAAGTTATTGTGATATATGTGGAATGATACTTGAGAAAGTTGTGATAGTAGAAATAAGTTGCCTATCACACTCTCAGTGATACTTGCCTTGTAGTGGTTAGAGGCCAAAAGAGACTTCAGGTTATCCCTTTGTAGGCAAATGGTAGCACATTTTTATTATTACAAGTTAAAGCATTTTGTTAGTTGATATTGTATTGTGTTTAAGTATAGAAGAAGGATGTACTTTGAGGTTTGGGTTTAAGTATGGATAAAGGGTGTATATTGATGCAGGAGAGTCAAATAATGTATTACAGTATTTATCTGCAATTATTTTTTCTTACTTCAGCAATTTTTGAACACCCTTTGACATGTTTGGTGATATTTCATGCTTATCATTTCTGTCTTCAAGGCAGAACCTGCAAAATGTGTTTCCCTTGCTTCTTTTAGGACCAGACTCTTATTGGGACTTCAGTAAGAAATGAGATAGTTGAAGAAGGAAATCATGAGGGACCTTCTCTACTGGTGAGGGTGGCAGCAGAGACTTCTGGCTTTGGGGGCAGCAGAGGTATGAGATTGAATTAGTGATATAGAAGTGGCATAAATGGAAGCAAAAATAGTTTCTCTAGTGTTTAATAGAAGAGTATTTAGAACAAAACTGAGGATCCTGGAATCTCATGGATAGAATGTGAACTGAACCAATGAAGAAGGAATTGAAGGAAGAATTACTAGGAAAAGAATAGTGAGCACTGATAAACATCTGTATAAAGAGAAATGACAAGAAAAATTATACATTGGTTCATCAATCCTAGAGAAGAAAAGGTGTTTAATAAAATTACTGCCTCAACTATTCAATTAGTACTCCCGTTTTTTTTTTAAATTAACATAGTCTGAAAATGTAGTCAAAGGCTCATCAGATGTGATGCATCCAAAGGAGATATTCTCTTCCTTTCTGTCATAGATTGGAGTCCACATAGATGAAATAATTGCTATTCTTTAAGAAGTGTGCTGTTTGAAACTGTTGTGTACCCCAGAAGAGCCATGTTATTTAATCTGATTCAATATTACTGGGGGGATCTTTTTGATTAAGGTTTTTTTTCCATAGAAACATAGAGATATGACCCACCCAACTGTGGGTGGGACCTTTTGAATAGGTGGTTCCCATGGAGATATCTCCACCCATTCAAGTTGGGTCTCTGACACTAGAAGCCAAAGGACCAGCAGATACAATCACGTGCCTTCCCAGCTGACAGAGGTGTTCCAGACCCATCTGACTTTCTTGAGTCAAGGTATCTATCTCTGGATGCCTTAGTTTGGATATTTTTAAAGCCTCAGAACTGTAAACTTGAAACTTGATAAATTCCCTTTATAAAAGCCAACCCATTTTTGGTATATTGCATTTTGGCAGCATTAACAAATCAATACAAGGAGTAGGCACAAAGCTTCCAGAGCCAGTACAAAGCTTCCAGAGCAAGTCAGGAGCACAGTGAGGTCGTATCAATGTATTTGAATCAGCAACTAAAAAATGTCAAGAAGGTTTTCTCTGTTTTCATAGAAGAATAAAAATACTGCATCTCTTAAAAAATGTTTTTTTAATTCTATTTCCAAGACTTTATTGGTTACAAACCAACTTGCTATTTTTTCAAAGGGCAGAATTGATGGCTAAATAAAAAGCTATGATGGGAAATAGCAATAAATCAAATAGGATCAATCTGAAAACCACCAAGTGTTTTTTAGTAATAACATCTCCTTCCTACTAAAGATCAGAGATTTTGATAGCAGAGGGAAATTTGAAAACAATCATTTCACGAGTTTTATTTAAAAAGCACATGACAAGCTCATTTGTCTCTTAAAAAATATTCATATATTTGAAAAACAAATCAAAGAATGGGAAGCAACAGGTGCATTCATAAATATTCAGGCTAAATAGTTTTAAAGAATATTAACCTATTAAGGAGTAAGCCTGCATTCATTCATATGGGTAAAATGTCTATGGCCCAATTGTTATCCAGAGACTGGATATTTTAAAATGTTTATAAGAAACCCTTGTAGAAATTGCTACAAAGTCTGAAGTGTTGTCTAATTACTAGATGTTTTTCGTAATGACAATTTCTTCTCTACCTTGCCAGAAAGAATTAACTGAGAGCCACTAAAGAGAAGCCTCAGACTGCAGCAAATAGTGGAGTTACATGGTTTTTAGTTCCATGCCACTGAAGTAAGAGTTTTTGAATATTAATATTCTTCAAACCAATATAACTTCAATATTTAACAAAATGGGTGGTTTTCAAAACAGAATATGTTCAGATCATGATTTAGTTTTCTTAATTTGTTACATAAAAATTTGTTTGCAATAATGACTGGTCTACTGGATATATATATATATATATATATTTGGATATATTTTAAAGGAATGATATAACAGCAACTTTGACAAGTTTAGTTTTTTTTTTGTCTTTTTAATTCAAGATGAAGTACAATTTTAAGGGCATTAAGCAGTAGCTTATATGCTAACAGAAATGTGCTGTGCATTAATTCCAAAGATAGGACCTTTGAAGACTTTTATGAGAACTAAAGAGAGAAAGCTAAGGGTTTTAGTTCTAAATACAGGCTTCAGTGGCTGGATCGGGAAAAAAGGCGCATGTATTACTACCTAGAACAGTAGAGCTAGGCTGGAGCAAAACCCTTTCATGTCCACTTATTACTACCACAAAAGCAGGTGATTTTTAACTACATAGCCTAACTTATGCTGCAGTTTTATAGAAACCTTATTTTAAGACTTCTTCAATCTTTCAACACCAACTAATAAGGTCATAACAATTAGAAAAAAAAAACAGGCCTGTTTATAACCTAAATTGAAACCATAAAATCCTGCAGGACTGAAAAAATATTTAAAATACCCAAATGAATAGTTTTTGTGAGGCTATCCAAAAGTTCACTCCAGGTAAAGCAAGCTATTTTTAAACAATTTATAAATTATATATATGTGATTTTAAACAATTTCCCAAGTGAGGTGTGTGCATGATATCTGTCTTTCTACTTTTGTTTCAAATTTATCTGGGTCTTATACATTGAAATGGTATGAATTAACATGGTGCCTTTAACAGGTGGTAATACTGATAATTCCTAGAATACAGCACAGAAAATAATGTGTAAATTAAATTCTTCAACCAGTCTTAAAGAGTTATTGAAGAAGATCCCACAATGCTATTTGCATTCAGAGAGAACTAAATTGCAATCTTGACTCTCTCTTTTACCAATCTTGGACAGTTATCTAATGTCACTGCTCTCAATTTTCCTTATTTTCAAAGTGCAGATATTATTTTACAGTTTTAAGGATTGAGACAAATATGTGTAAAGCCCCACCATAGTATCTTGCATGATTATGGCACTGAATAAATGGTTATTGTTTTATATTTTTTCTGAGATAGTACATTTTACTTAAACAATTTAGATGTGAATTTAGTAGAGTATTTGTAGGTATTCCTTTAGTGTTGTAGTCATAAAAAGATAATGTTTTCCGTGTTTCTCTATGTTGAATTTCCATAGTAAGCAACTTTTTATTTAGTTGCACACATTTAGGTCTTCAATATTCTTCTCTTATATAATATCCTTAATTATTCACCCTGTAAACTCCATTTTCTAAGAAAATACCAACATCTTTTCCTAAACATGTAACTCAGAACTGGGCCACAAGAGATAGTGATGACGTGTTGGGGTAGCTGTTTTCTTGAACAGTCCTTTTCTGTATCACTGAGTACCATCTTACGGATGTAGCTCTTCACTAGTCTTAACTACTTTTGGGCTTTAATAATCATCTTCAGATATTGGTTTCATTCTAAGATACTACAATTAAACTGTTAGTATACATGAAGTTGGTGTGATGTAGTGGAAGGAGCAAGAGTAGTAAACTTAGATCAAGAGTAGGAAACTCAGATCAAGTCTCAGCTATGCTATTTATTGTAAACCTGGAAAAGTCAATATTTCTATCATCTTTGATTTTCTGGTTTATAAAATCAGAATAATCAGTATATAGGTTATTATAAGAGTAAAATAATACATGTAAAAATATTTATAAAAATTTTCCATTGTTAAACTTAGGATGTCAGTTATCTTCTTGGTTATCTTATTTATCCTTGTGTGTTAATCACTGTACTCAGATTATTAAGGGTGCTCAGTGTTTTTTTCACTGAATGAAAAAACATTTATACTGAAGCTCTGAGTGTGTAGCTTTGTTAAGGGTGGGGAAAAGGCACACACACACGTGTGTGTGTGTGTATATATATATATAGAGAGAGAGAGAGAGAAACTTGCTGACAATTTGCAGTAATACCCCTTTCATTCTTCATTTCCTTCTAAACAGTTGCATAGCTTTGCTTGAGGTAGTACAGTAAAGGGAATTGTGAACCTGTAATAGTTAATGAATAAATGAAGACTACCCACCCCCAAATACATGATTTTTAACTTCTAAAGGTAGCTGAAGAGTAAATCAGCATAATACATGTTTAAAAATGAGTTTCATGAACCAAGACATTCTAGAAATGCAAACAAAAGCCTTCTAGAAAATAGACTTGTTTATAAAAATGTTTATAAATTAGATTCATAAATGTTTACAAAATCACTTGGTTTCTCACGTTGTTGCCCATGCTCTCCTCACTATTTGGTTTAGTCTGAATTATAATTTCCATTTGACTGAAATCAAAAGACTCTTCTGATCACCATAATCCCTCTTTTGAAATTTTAGTAACAGTTTTTGTCAGCATATTGCATTTGACCTTTATTCATGCACTGTCATGTATAATGGCATCTATTGTTGCTCTTAAGCTTTGTTTTGATCTTACATGATTACTGAAGGTAAGAGCTCTAATATTTTCCTTCCAAAAACAAGACTTAGAATTCCTTAAAGGCGTGGTACACCCAGTCATCCATAGCTGCTTTGATCTGGTGGACACTACATAGTCCCGTGGAGTTGACGTAACATAAAAATAGGTCTCTGTTACCTCTTGTTCTTCAGACTTTTAGTCTACTTTTCTGATCTATTCCTGGGCTTTTATCTTTATTATTGCTATATCTTTCTCACACAAGGTACTATGGCCAATAGTTAACAGCTGACTTCAAAGTCAGATTGTCACTTGCTAACTTTGTGACTTTGGGGTTAATAATACCTGTCTGATTGTGAGTAAGGTATTTTTGCTCTCTCACTTTAATAACATCCTTAGAATAATATGTGGGACTCAGCAAATGCTATATAAGTATTAGCTTTGATTAGCATTGTTGTCATCATCATTTCAAGTTTGGGTCTTTGATAGCTACTGCTTCTACTAGGTCTGACCTGGAGTTCTTCTTGCCCAGTTTGGGCAAGTTTCCTTCTTGTCCAGTTTGTTCCCACCATTCATTGTATAGTATTTCTAACCAGTCTTAGAATAGAAAATACTAAATAATTTTTTAGATCATATCCATATTAACTTTTACAAGCTATAAAACCTTTTTAAGAACCTATTAGGTGCAATGGTTTCATTAACTTCCCTTCTCAATCAAATTTTCTATTCTATAAATTTGGGGAGGAGGGTAAGTTTCTGATGGCTTGAATTAAAATGTAGGTAGGCAGTGCAGAGTAGGTTTAATTCCCCTTGTATTGAAAACTGAGGTAAAACTGAAAGCACAGGCATCAAGTATATGTAAAGGCATATTATTCATTTTAATGTGCCTTTGTCAAATAAAAGCATTTTCAAATGAACCCAAATCAAAATTTACAAAGCCAGTAATTTTAGACCACAGTTGCTGAAGTCCTTGTGAGTTGCTTTTTTGCATAGACAACATATAGCCTGGCCTGAACTGAATAGGAACTAAGCTAGTTAATTAATTAGGATGAGACTAGAATAAGGGGCTGAGGGATGTCAGAAAAGTATCATATCTCTACACTCGGTAAGCTTCAAAGCTAATCTACCAAATATTATAATATAATAGATTTATTCCAAGAATTAATAACCTCTCGAGAGATTCATCAGTTTTCAAAGCAAATATTACTCATAGTTCTGATAGAATTTTAGAACTTCTAGAGACATTAGAATCAGCTAGCCCAACTCCTATATTGAGAAAAGTAAGCCACCAAAAGGTATTAAATAATTTGTGAAATCATGTTTAATTCAAGTAATTGCAGAACTCAAGAATTTTAGTTAAATATTACCTTTTAATAAACAGATTGAGAAGCAGACACCTGAGAAAACTGTAGTAAAACTGAATTAAATAAGCCCTTTTATAATTAAGAAATTCTTAACAATGCCTTGGCTACAAAACTTTTGAAGTGAAGATAACTGTAAGTCATTCTTCTCTGAAGATTTAAATTAAAAGGATCCTCTAAAGTGAAGGTTTATTTTCCTGGAGGTGATTTAGAAAATACAGACCATAATCCTAGTTCTTAAGAGGAAAAAATAATAATCTTTTATTACATTTGGATGAAATTTTATTTTTTAGGAATCACTGCTTGGCTGTGAGTAGTAGTTGCTTGCTGAATGTTATTCACACTTCCTCCCTCATAGTAAGCTCATGTGTAACAGTCTTAACTTGTGGGATGGGTTGGAACACTTCACTCTAATCCAAGGGCCATAGGTCATTATAAACCACAAATTCTTTCTCCCTGGGGAGCTGTCAAGGGATGTGGTCTTCCCCATCTCATTTTTCTACGTTCTCCTACAGTCTGAAATAAAGTTTCTGGCACTTATGATCAGATCTAACATAATACCTTATATTAGCTACCTTGTCTTTTCCAGAGTAGCTCCTAAGGGATTTTGATTGTTTGGTTACAATGAGGCACAAGGAAAGAAAAGGTTAAAAGGAAGAAATTTTTTCTACAAGGTGATTTTGATGTCAAGAACAGGGTCAACAAACTTTCTTTAAAGGGGTAGATGGTAAATAGTTTAGGCTATTGTGTAGATTTCTAAATTCATGTAAAAACCAAATTAGACAATTTCTATGGAAAATTTATGAGAGCTGATCATTAGCTTTTCAATTCTATCCTAAATTTATGCGTTCAATGTAATATGTTTTTTCTCCAGGCTTAACGAGATAGATTTTTCAGAGGAATGTTTAAAAAGACTACCTTTTACAATACTCAAAAGAAAGGTATTTTTATCACTGGAACTGATCTGTATTAATGTGAATTACTTTTCTGGTTTATCATTTAAAAAGCTCTCTATGGAAATTTTTATTTCATACTAATCTTGGTTATGATTATGACTTGGATTGAGTATCTGACTTAGTAACTTTGGATGCAGTTTCAGTGGAAATGATGATTCACTTAATTAGTCCCTTTGTAGATAGTACCTTTATCCTGTCCAAGATGCTCAGATCACAGGAATAGAAGGCATAAAGTTTAGTGACACCTCTGTTGAGAAATAAAAGTTGGTAAATGCTGTTTAAAAGTAAAACTTTTTTTTCTGAGAAGACCCAGGGAAATTCATTTTTGCTGGCTATCGGATTCTTTACCTTCTTATCTGTAGAAGCCATTTTCATTTTTATTAGTGGTAGGGTCTAAAATAAGAATATACAAAATATAATGGTAATATTCTATAATTTCCTTATGTATAAAAAGTAGCAGTAATGGTAACTACTGAATATGTTTGTTATGAAGATGAAAAAGTATCAAGGCACATGTTAAACTTAGTTAATTTTAGATATTATTTACTAAACTTTATTTTAAAACACTGGCTCATAAATGGAGCATATTTTCCCCCCTCTCTCTAATACTTAAGAAAGTTTTAATAAATATAAAAACTTTGTTGTCTTATGGTTTTTATTTTTGCAATCAAATGTACTGCTTTGTTACACAGTAAAATTAAATTTTTTTATTTGACACATACTTTTACAAGTCTATAACGATAGTGTATTTACATAGTACAATTTATGCTGTATGTAATACTACCTATGGTTATTAAAAACCTATGTAAAATTAGAGAAATTATATAATGCATATTAAAAATGCCAAATGGAAAAAGTTATTCTTAGGAATTATCAGAGATAACCAATTTATAAATTCTAATACTGATCAGAATTGGATAACTCATTAAAAACTTGTTGACTTCAGATAAATAGAAAAGCAATGTTTTTCTCCATGGTGGTTCGTGATTCCACTGCATTTTATATAGTAGGATAAATTGTAAGTTATTTGACAAGATAAGCATTTTGGATATTTTTCATTCTGTAAATCTTTTTCTTTTAAGAATAAAAGACTGAAGAAAAAGATGCAGGGAGAAAAAGTGTCCTCAGTCTTTAATGAATTTGGTAAGGGTAAGGTAATGTAAAAGGGAGGACTGTTAAGGATAAAGTCCTTAACAAATAAAGAAAGGAACTAACATTTAGACTTCTTCCTTCAAAGGTTTTTGAAAACTTCAAGAGGGAAAGAAGATTACTTGATAGAAAGGAATGAAAGCCCAGTTGGAACCAAGGTTTATTATAGGGCTTTTGAGGTGTCTAATGTTGAAAATCTCAAGTTGACTCTCTAGTTAAAAAAGCTGGAGAGGAGAAAGGAAAATTTTTGTTCCGGAAAAGTATTCTCTGATGCAAATAGAAAGCTGTCTTCCAAAGGAAGAAGAGATGAATTGCTCTAATTTAGCCTTTTGGAAAGAGACAAAAAGATTATGAATTTGTAAAAACTTTTGTTTCTTCTAAGTATTTTATAAGCTCTGAGATGTCTTATTTTCGTGAAAAATTTCCAAGCCCCAAGATGGTCATAAAATTAACTTGAAACACAGAAATATATTTTTGGGAAGAAGAGAGTAAAGAAAATCTTAATTTTTAAAAAGTTAATAAAAAAGAGGTCTAGTAATTAGTCGGTTGCTTCCATTTCAGACATTTTATCTACTTTCTTTTTATACAGCTTTTATTTTTGGAGAGAGAGAAACATTTAGAAATTAAAAATATTCCACAGCATGTATTTAAAAAAACTTTCCAAATCCCAAAATTGATATATTAATTTTCTACCAGTATATTGATTAATTCAATTTTAATTTTCTGAGTCAAGTTATGTGAATAGAATAAACTTTCAGAATTCTCACTAGTAACTTCAGAGGAAATAGAATTCCCAACCATGATTAGAAAAGTGCATTTTAATTAGCAAAAATAATGCTATTAGGAGTTTCTTGGTTGTTTTTTTAAATGTTGATGGTGAAGATGATAATCATAGCACATATTTACTGACTCCTTACTACTGCTGTTCCATTATATTAAATGCTTTAAGACATAACTCTATCAGGTAGGTACTGAATAATATTCTATTTTATATATAAAGAAAACAGCTCAGAGAAATGAAACTATGATGCAAAAGGACCTAAATAGTGTGATGATCTTGTTGTTATTTAACAAACATTTCAGCATGTGATAACTAATTTACCCAAGTAATATAAATTATTAGACTTTAATATGATTTGCAAGAATATATTAAATGGCAGAGTTCACTGTCAGTTCTCTTCAAGAGTTAATTTACTTCATACAAGAAAAAGATAATTCCTATTATAAGGGTATTTATTACTCTAATTTTAAACATTTTTTATATGTTTAAATATTTTTTACATGTAACTACATGGCTCCCTTCGGAAAATGTGCTGGTTTGGAACTGTTATGTACCCAAGAAAAGTCATGCTCTTTTAATCCAATCTTGTGGGTGGGTCCTTTTGATTATGTTATTTCCTTGGAGATGTGACCAACCGAATTCAAGGTGGGTCTTAATCCTTTCCTGGAGCCCTTTAAGAGAAAGAGTCCAGAATAGCAATGAAAGAAAATGCCCTGGGAAGAAGCAAGAAGGACCCACAGGAGCTGAGTGCCATTTGAAACCAGAAACCAGGAGACAAGGATGGCAGATGTTGCCATGTGACAGAGGAACCCCAGATGCCAACTGCTTTTCCTCCAAGAAGATATCCACTTATTCATACCTTAATTTAGAACTTAATAAATCCCTTTTGTAAAAACCTATCCATTTTGGATATATTATATTCCAGCAGTTTCAGCAAATGAAAACAGGAAAGCAATGTTATTCTAAAATTTTAGGAAAAACTTATATGTTGATCAAAGGAATATTAGTGTATACTAATTTTATGAATGGGTTTCCTTTGTTATTCAATCTCTTGCTCAGATTAAGAGCTCCAATGAGGAATGGCTGTGTATTAAAAAAAGATGATAAAAAAGAAAATAACCACAAAAAGGCTTGAATTATTTCAAGTCTATGTTCTTTCACTACTGCAATTGTATGTATGTGGAAGGCATCTATAATTCTTTGCTGGATGACTTTTGATCCAGATTATTTAAAAAATAAACTCTCTGGGGGTACAGATGCAAACAGGAATTTTCTGAGAACACATCACTTCCTAAAAAAAGTCAAATGACTCTTTTTAAGTCAAAATGTTTGCTTCAGAAGGTTCAGAAGGTTATAATGAGGAAATTTTTTTTGATGAAACTGCTTTTAAAAATACCTTGAGATAAGATGTTCAAAGACTGAATCCCAGGCAAAATGCTTCTTCATTTATCTAGAAAGGTTACTTAGCAGTTGTTTACTTTATTGACAAATTCTCCTTTGTTGAAACCTAATGGTAGCCATTGAAGGTTGAGGATTTTATGTCACACCAAATATGAGTTCTAGTATGGGGCTAAAGTGGTGTCATGAGCTGTTACTACATTTCTAATCTACTACTTAACAACTAACTACAAGATACTAATCTTATATTTTCCACATATTTTTCTTATTTGACCACTAATTAAGTTTAGATATTACATGTCAAATTTCCTCACAAACACAATGTTTTATTTTTTACAGTATATTATATATAATGTTTTATATTTAGATGTTTAATAAACTATAAACACAAATATATAAGTTAGCTCTATAAATGTTATACATATCATTTACATAGTATAATGTAAATGTTTATATGCCAGTATAACAAATATAAAAATAAAACAAAACAGTGCATGAGAAGAAATTCATTATATATTATGTTTATTATAAAACAATACATTAAAATACTTATAATAAAAATCTGTGTATCTTAGTCTTTCTCATCTTAAATATTAAGAAAATTAAAGATGTATTGAATAAGATAAATCAAATTTGAGCTGTCATTTTCTGCTATTGCTCAGACAAATGTAAAATCCTACAAATACATTTCAAGAAATGAACACATTTATGGCGAAAACTAAAAATCTAAAACAACTTTGTTCATGAGTGTAAAGTTAAACTGGAAATGTTTTAGGTCATTTCTAGGAGTCTAGCAAGAAATTATTCAGTGTTGCTATTTTTTTGTTGAAAAATGGGATTTAGGTTTATAGTTAATATTATTTGAAAATATATTAGAAAATAATCTTAGAGATTTCTAAATTAGAAGACAAATGACATTTTAAAAGTTTAATATTATTGTATGAAAGTAACTGCTTGAGTTCATGGAAGCACAAATTAAAACTCTCCAGGAGACACTTACCCTTTTCTGTTCTTTTACATACTCTATTAATTCATCTCTCGTTCTTTTCACTGCCTCTTCCACAGCTTTTTCACTTCGCTTCTGCTCTTCTATTACTGCTGCCTTAACAGTTTCCTGTTTGTGGGAGGGGGAAAATATAAATCAGCAAAATAGGGAATATGACATTTAATTGTGTTAATTTTATATAAACTAGAAATCCTCTTCAATGGGTTGATGTTCATTCTGTTTATAAAGAGCATCTTTAAACAGGAAAAAGAATTTACAAAATCTTTTCGGATCTGTTAGAGGTTTCTCAGAATTATCTTTTCTAAACTGAGGGAAAAGGAAAAGACATGAAATAAGTCACTTACTGCAGGGAGCATCTGACAGGCTCCAAGAACTTCCTTACCAAACTTTTATTTCATGTTTACATGATTTATTGCCTTCCTGTACTTTGCACTATCCTCATTATACTTTGAACTTGTGTTTATTCTTCCAAGAAAACCTTAATGCTCTAGTTGTTTTATTCAGGTTTAATTTACCTATCAATAATCAAGTATGGTCTAGGTGGTAAGATTCACAGTTAGTTTGGCTCTTCTGCCAGGTTAAGATGTTGAAAGCTGGACACCATGAAAAAGAGGTAAAAACTTCACCCTGTGTGCTAAGGTTTGAAATGAGAGAGGTAAGGAAAACAATGGTATAACCATTTTACTGAAATAATTCTCTAAAGTACCTAAGAGATTTCAGAATTTCAGGCAAAGATGCTAAGACGACTTAAAAAATTCTGAAAAAGAAATACAACACTTCTCAAAAAGTAGTGATAATGTCTCCTAAAATAGTGGCTGATGTATTGGAGTGAATACCACCAACAAAATCCTTCAACTTCTTTTTATGTGCATACCATTGTTCTGGACAACAAAGCAATCAACTAGAAAATGACTAGAGATTTCTCAAAATATTTCCTTCATTTTTCATTCTTAAGGACTCTTAACTCTTTGTGGTGTGTGTGTTTTCACTTAATTTTTCCCAATTCATTTTGGATATCCAGTATAACCCAGAAAATTTTAAATATTAAGGATCCTCTATTCTGAATATATACACTAAAGAAAATTTGAAAAATACAGAAAAAATATTAACTCAAAACAATGCACACACATGTGCATAAGATGGGACTTATTTGCACACGCTATTTTCTAACTGACATTTTAAATTTAAAATGTTTTGAATATTAACCCACTATATATTTTATATGATTTCTATTCCATTAGAGAGATATATAATTTACTTTATCAATCCTTATTCATAGGTATTTTAACTGTTTTTAATAAAATGAAGCAGTGATGAACATCATATATGTAACTCTCTGGTGCATCTTTTATTTTCTTAGTTTTTTTTTCCCTGTATGCTGTATGGTGGGGGTCACATTACATTCTTTTTCCATGTGACTATTTCATTACTGCAGCACCAATTTTGGGGGTGGGGGGGTGGGGGTGGGGAGTATGTGGGCTGGGAATTGAACCGGGCCTTCCACAAGACAGGTTAGAATTCTACCTGCAATTTATCCTTGCACCCCATAGTTTCTTAGGTTAAATTCAAGAAGTAGAATCATTTTGGTCAAAATCCCTTTTAGGACTTGTGACATTTTGTGCAAACTTCTTTCCATAAGCTGCCTACGAGAAGGGCTGTTTTCTTGCATCGTTGACTATATTCAGTTGCATTAGTTTTCAAAACTTTTGCTTATTTTGGGAGAAGGGTATGGAATGTACTATGAGTCATGAGAACTAGTTAGGATTAAATTATGGTTCTGTCATCAATTATTTGTGATATCTTGGACACATCATTTTATCATCCTAGACTTTATTTTCCCTAGAAAACTTATTTTTGGTGACATAATTAATCTATTATTCTATGAGAGAACCAGACTTGTTTGAAAATCAGGTTAATATCTTATTATTCAGTATTCATTATTTTCATGCTTTATTTTACAAGGTGCACTTTATATATAAACATGAGTAGAGGACACGAGCTGCAATAGTATATGAGGTAGAAATAATAATAATTGATGAGATTAATCAGCTACTCTATTAAATATACTATTTAAGATAATATCTAAAAATAGAGATCACTAAATAACATTTAAAAAGTAAAAAGCAGAAAGTTACAATATTTTGTTTTCTTGTTTTTTAAAAAATACACAGCATTGTTACTTTATCTCATTATAGGGTAGGTCTGGCACTATGTTTAGTAAATAATTAGCTATACTAGAAAAAAATGTACTTTCTCCTATATACAAAATGAAATGTGAAACTATAAAATTCCAAATATATATACATAGTAGTAGACAAAAACAAAACAGGAGCATGACTTTGCTTACATCTTCATTTATATCTAACCAGTATTTCTCATCTGAATAGAAAAAGAAACCCAGTAAGGATTAACAGCTCTACTTTCAAGAAAATGATAATACTTAAGTTCTCAGTAACGTACTGGTGAAGAGGAATACTGGCATGAGTATTTCTGCAAATCTTTTGTAAACTACACAGCACAATGTTAATAGTGTTACTGATATACTTCTATATACTCCTGACTCTGTACATATCTGTCTGAACTTTTTATCATCTTTCTTCTTTGTGTGCTGAAATCTTAACCATATTCTAAAGCACAAATCAAATTTCATATCCTCCTAAAATCCTTGTCCTGATGGTTTGTTCATAATTCCATTGTCCTTAGTTCTGTCTTTCTCTTAAAGCACTTACATTCAGCCTCTTGATTTTTCAGACTGTTATGTCCCCATTAGATTGTAGGCTCCCTGAGAGAAGAATGTGGTTTCCCTTCTATCCTTCACTGTTGCAGGGACTCATTAGCTCATTTAGCTAATATCTATTTTCTACTGTTTGTCAAACTTTGATCCAGACAGTGAAGACAAGGTCCATACTCTTAAGGATTATATTCTAGTGGAGAAGTACGCTAGTAAGTAATTTATAACATGAATACACAAGATAATTTCAAATTGTGATAAGGGAAATAAATATGAAAGATAACTGACGCAAAATTGGGGATACTCTACATCTTTGTAAAGTATTCAAATATTTTGAAAGGGGGAAAAAAGAGTTCAGGAGGTCCTTGTTATTCAATAATGCCAGGAAAAAAAGGCTATAAAAAGCTAATCCTTTAAAAATATTTCTTAGTAAGTTAGTGATAAAAAGGTTTCTTAAGGCATTATCTTGAAAAGGGAAATCAAAATAAGAGAAGTATATAATTTATATTTTAAAAATTAGTTATTGCGACTCTAATTTTTCACTGAAAGAATGGATTGAGTGTCATGATTTATTTGGACAAAAAAATACATGCTACCAAGCAACAACATTTTTCAGTTCATGATGGACTATTGCAATACAAGATGACAAAGGGGATCGTTTCTCCAAAATTATTCCAAGGCTTCATAATTTTCCCAAATAACTTAATTCTTTTGGTAGGTAAATGATGCTTGTTTGATGACTTGTCATTGTCTTTAATTTTCTCTTCCAACATTAACTGGTCTAATTCTGCCAGAACCTGACTTGTCAAAGGTTCTGTCTGTGATTCAAGCAATTGTCCAATACTGTTTTATTTTACTTGATGAAACATTGTAATGTATACAAGTATTACTCAAAACTTTAAAGCAAATAGGAAATAAAGCATTACCAGCTTGAAAGAAAACAAGAGGTAGAAGCAGACCAACACTTTGCATTAGCAGAAATATCAGGCAGAAAATGCAAAATAAGTATGCTAAATACGCATGAAGAATGAGAAGGGTTTGAAAATATGACTATAAAGAACATAATAAAACCAACAGGACCAAGCATTTTGAAAAATAACCAATGAAAAATTTTAGAAATACATACTAATTGATAGCATTAATCCAATGGAAGAGGTTGAGCAACAGATAAGATTTAGCTGAAGACAGAATAAGTGAGCTTGGAAACAGACCAAAGAAATTACCTAGAATAAAACACAGAGAGACAGATAGAAAGCATGAAAGAGAAACTAAGAGACATGGAGAACAGAGGATAATCTAACATGTCTCAGTAAGTTCCAGAAGAAATGGAGAGAATATACTAAGATGCAGCATTTGAAGAGATACTACTTGGGAATTTTCCAAGTGACAGAAGATAATAATCACAGATTCACAGTACTAAGAAAAAAAAAACCATTAACCTGGAAATTATCTACTCAATGAAACTATCCTATAATGCAAAGGACAAAATAAAGATAATTTCACTCACACAAAAAAGGCATATGTTAAACTCACAGTAAGGGAAATTTAAAAGAATGTACTTACTTCAAAAGGAAGAAAAGTGTTATCAAGAAAAAGACCTGAGATACAAGAAGAAATGATGAGGAAACAAAGCAAAAGAGCTAAATCTATGCAAACATTGAATAAAGCCAATAACACTGCCTTTAGGAGCAAATAAAATGAGATAACAGCCATACCACATGGGTCATGAGGTGATCAAAATTAAAGTGTTCTAAGGAACAGATTAGTGATATTGATGAACTTTAATGTTTCAAAGCTCAGTTCTAAATGTTTAAAATTTTTGAGGAGGGTGGTGCAACAGTGGCTCAGTGGCAGAATTCTTGCCTGCCATGCCAGAGGCCTGGGTTCTATTCCTGGAGCCTAATCATGTGAAAAAAAAAGTAAAATTTTTGTAGAAACAGTGAAAGAGGTAAAATATATAATTTTCAAATGAGAAAAAGAAATCTAACTTAAAAGACAGAAAGGAAGGAATGATTAGGGATATAAACAATTGGGACACGCAAAAAAGAAGAAAATGAAATGGTAGAAATAAATCCAAATGTCAATAATTACAATAAATATAAATGGATAAAATGCTCCTTTTAAAATACAAATTATAAGCAAAAGATCTAGCTAAATGTTTATAAGATGTAAAATTATGAATCAAGAAGACTGAAAATAAGCTGATAAAAAAAATACATACTAGCTAATTACTAACCAAAAGAAAGGCAGCCTACGTATATTAACATGAGACCATTTAAGCATAAAAGCTAAAAAGTACTACCAGAGACAAAGAGGGTCACTTACAAACTATCAAAAGGTTCAATTCATCAGGAAACTATAATAATTTTAACTTGTACATATCAAATAACATAGACTATAATATGTATGATGCAAAAACTAAACAATGACAAGAAGAAACTTATAAATCTATCATCAAAGTAGGAGATTAAACACATCTCTCAGTGATTAACAGATCAAACAGACAAAATATAAAGGCACAGAGAACATGAATAAGAAGATTAACAAGTTTTATCTAACGGACATATATAGAATATCATACCCAACATTTCAGTTAGACTTTTTAGTACATATATGATATTTATGAAATTGTTCTAACACTGAACTGTAAAGCAAATCTCGACAAATTAAAAAAAAAAAGACTTGTAACATTAGACCGTGTTCTTTCTGCAGTGTGATTGGGTTAGAACTCAATGACAACTTTTTTTAAAAAGCTTATGTTTGGAAACAATTTTTTGAATAAGGCAAGGGTCAAAAAAGAAATTATAATGGAAATCTGAATAATACTGAAAATACTATGAATGAAAACTTGAGGTTTTATACTAAGACAGTAATTTAAATGCTGCTTTTAAAGGAGTGAATTAAATGCTTGTGTTAAGACTAAAAAATAACAAACCAAACATTCAAGTCAAGAAATTAGAAGAAATGAATATACCCACAGAAAGTAGTATGAAAAATGAGAAATAAATGAAATGAAAGCAAATGTACAATAAGGAAGATATATATTAAGTTTTTTATACTAATCCTCCAAACACTGAGATAATGGAGCAAGATTGTGTTAAAGTGTGAAGGGATGATTGAGAAGGATCTAATTTTATACAAAGATAAATGAATGTTTTTGTACAATGATGGGTTTTGC
The DNA here is from genome assembly GCF_023851605.1 of Tamandua tetradactyla. Classification (NCBI taxonomy): domain Eukaryota; kingdom Metazoa; phylum Chordata; class Mammalia; order Pilosa; family Myrmecophagidae; genus Tamandua; species Tamandua tetradactyla. The sequence goes on along the minus strand of NC_135333.1, from coordinate 91,867,868 downwards.
TTTCTTGAATTTGTGAGAACTCAGATAATGGATAATCGTGAATAATGAGGACACATAATGTTTAGACAGTGAAGGAAATTAAATAATTATATGATTTGTGGTTTTTAAAAATATTTCCATTGTGATCATATGACCCCAACGTACAAAATACAATTTATTTAAGTTAAGAAAACCCAGTTCCCTTTTGGTAGTGACTTTGTGAGGGGAGAGTCAACTATACCTTGTAAAACTGATACAAAAATGTGTTATAAAGGATATGATGAGGCAACCCAGGGTTGGGCAGTACAAGATTAAGGATTAATGGTTCTGACCCTGGGATATAATGGCTAAGAGCAAAACCGCAAGTCCATGGTCATTAAAGAACTCACAAACTATTGGAAAAGAACAACAGAATAATGTGTTAATACCTAGGAAAGAAGTAATGTAGCAGGTTTAGGGATGAGGAAAATAAAGCATTTGAATAGCTAGAAGGGGAAAATGATTTGGACAGAAAGTTGCTGAAGTGCTTCTAAAGGTGTTTGGTATCTTTAACTCCATTTATTTAAAAAGTCTCTTTTGAGAACCTCCTTTTTGCCGGAAATTTTGCTAGGCAATGAGGATTCAGTGGTGAACAAAGCAGACAGATTTTGGTTTATGTTATTTTTATTGGACAGCATTCTTTCTCATAGTTCAGCTGAAGTCAGATGTTCTAAAAAAGGAAAGGAAATCTCCACTAAATAAAAGAAACTAAAAAGAAATTATAAAGCAACTATACCTTTTAAAATAGCATTACTATTGATAACTCATATTTGTTTAGTACCTATTATGTACATAACACTTAGCAAAAGAAAATAAAGGGGGAAGCAAATTAGCTGAGAGAAAGTTGCTCCTATATTCTTTCCACTATTCTACATTTTTTCTATACGTAGGAACCTGTTTCTCTATTTTGGATTATATTTTCTCTTTCATTCTTTTCTGCAAAGCCACCTCACAAACTGGCTTGTCCAAAGAAAATCTTCACATATTTATGGTATTCTATTATCACTCTTATACTACAGATAAGAAATCCAAGACACAAAGAAATTATGTAACATGTTTGGTCACCATTGCCATAAGCAGGGGACCCAGCATTCAAATCTAAGAGTCTGGCTCCAAAGCCCATGCTCTTAACCACCATTCTACATTATAATAAACAAAGAACACTATCCCTGCCCCTACAGAACTAAGAAAAGAATCTATGTGGTCACATTCTGGAGTTAGAAATTTTACTCTATTTTAGGAAGAATTAATTTAAAATAAAACATCTCTCAAGGAATGTAGATTGGCCACTAATGAGTATATTTCCAAGAATATTTTAGTAATATTTATACTAAAGAAACGCATTGTATGCTCTGCCGCAGGGTTTCTAAACACAAGAACCACTGATATTTTGTTGGATAATCCTATGTTGTGAGGGGAATCTGGCCTCTAGCTGAGAACCACTAAAGTGAATAGTTTGAAGGAGATGATGCACATTTATATACATGTTATGGTGTGTTTGTAAAAAATATCAATTTCTAGTCATATGTAAATACACTTACAAATAAAATATAGGCAAAAATATGATATCCAAATGATGATATAACTAGTTTTTAAATGTGGAGCAAAGATTTCTATACCTGCAATTTTTTAATTTAAATGAATAACTAGAATCAGTTTCTACAGTGTTATGGTTAAGTAGGTCATGTTGAAGTAGGACTAAAAGCTTATATGACATTTTATGTAAGACTTTAAAATTTATCCTCATTTCTTATAAGTGTTGTTATGCTTTAATATTCACTAAATCTACTATACATTTCAGTAATCACAGAATCATGAACCAATAAGAGGTCTGTGGTTGTCTGTCCTTTATCAGTGCAAATTTCTTACTAATTATAAAGTTAAATTATTTATAGGACACAAATCTCAGCAACAAACTCAGTTCTGCTTTGTGGGATGTAATCCACAGGATCCTGTGGTTGTCTATTTTTCTAGGACAACTGTGTGCCTTATTTCTTGTTTCTATACACAATATATATATATTATTTAAAAAGATGTACATGGTTGTTGAAATGCACCTTAGAAAATGGAGTGATAAACTGGAAATATAATTAATGCCAGAGGCCAGATATCTCACATTATACAGAGTTCTGGAATGTGGTTAGTAGCTAACTCTGTTTATATGTTCATACATTGAATAGGTCCTGAATAGTTATTATATGCAAAGAATAGTACGAGATATTGGAAGCTTTTTGTTCTTAGCAGTTTGTAATTTACTTGTGGAAATAAGAAATAAACACATAGAAACTGTAATAATAGTATAAGATATTAAAAAAGACAGTGGTTAATGATGGGCACTGAGATTAATGATAGTTACAAAGAGGGTAACATTATAAGGTCTATAAACAGTCAGAAAAAGCCTTTAAAAAAAGCTAGGCTGTGAGCTAAGATTTAACAGGCGTTTTGTACATAAAGGCATGAGGATGAAGTCTGAGGGACAGTATAAGTTATGATGAATGTAATGTTAGGGCTAAAAACTTGTGACACTTTAAGAGTACAAATATAAAAACCAAGTATATGTGTATGAGGCTTGTGTTGACTACTCTGGCTACAGATGAGGGTTCTTGTAGGGAGAAGTAGAAAGAAAGAAAGGATGGAAAGCCAGGCTGGAACCAGATAGTAGGGAGCTTCAAGGCTTAAAGTTGAGGCCAGCAACCCAGTGAAGGGCTACCAATAAGGACATTTGAACTAGATGTCACTCCTGCCACTTGTGAGGTTTTTACATGAGTCAGCAAAAAACACTCTTTCTTTTGTAAGTCCCATACATATTCTATTCTTGCCTTATTCCAAATGGAATGTCAAAAGTAAATAGGTTGGATCTTTGGCATTTTCTCTTAAAAGTCAGTGACTCCTAATTTAAACAATGGAATAAACTAGGAAAGGGACACAGAAGTTTTTATTCCCTGCTAAGAAGTTTACTTAACACAGTATCATTTTTATGCTCACAGTCATCAACTCTCACCTATGGTCTATTTGACAGAAATTTGCATCTGTTATGCCAACATACAAGCAGAATAGTTTTATTCGTAATTGGAAACAAAACCTTCTAGATTGCCTTATCTTTCTTATCTAAATTTTAATATACCAACTATTAATATTCATTATTACGGTACAATGATTTGGGGATAATGAAGTTGAGTCCTCACATTAGATGTACCTTTTCTAACTAAGATACTTAGAAAATGAATGCCATTTTCAGTGTTTGCAACAAACAACCCCCAAAATGACACAAGCTTGTATAATTAGAGATTGGTTAGTAACCACAGTGTCTTCATTCATAGGTACAACTAAGTAGGAATAGACATTTTAAAAAGATTGATGATTGTATTTAATTCTATTTTAATTTGATTAACCTTGGGGCAAGAAATGGAGATGAGCTTTTCTTTTATAGGGTACTGGAAAAATGAATATAGGCTTAGTCTCTGTAATCAAAACCTCACAATTTATTGAGAAAAACAGACATGGATGGATATTATTGTAACAAAATGTGGTAAATGTTATAGAAATACAGAATATTGTCGAAGAAAAACACATATGCAAGGGAAAGGTATAAGTATTCTGAAAGAACTGTATCTGAAAGAAATAAAAAGTAATCAGGTAGGGTAGGCCATGGTGGCTTAGCAGACAGAGGTTTTGCCTGCCATACTGGAGACCTGGTTTGATTTCTGGTGCCTGCCCATGTAGGAAAAAAAAAAGTAATCAGGTAAAGAGAAAGAAGGAGAGGGATCAGTTTAAGCAAGTGGGCATGAATATTTTGTAATCATAGAATTATAAAGTACAGGTATTTTAATATCACAAAAGCACAATCTGTACAGCATTGAGTGGCCAGATATGAGGCTGGTGAGGTAAGCAATGCTGTATTATGTATCTATAAATCATGTACCTCAGATTTCCTATTGTTAAAATGGGAATAGTATCTTTCAATGTGGGTGACTGTAATAATTATAATAAGTTAATTTGTGTAAAATACTTAGAACAGTACCAGGCACATAGTAAGTGGTCAATGCATATAAATATCATTGTTAACGATCTTGGGCTTTCTCTTATATGTGGTAGTGCACTGCTGAACAGTGTCATTTAATGATGAGATCTGTATTTTAGATGGGACATTCATTGGCTTTTAAAGATAGATTTTACATTTTTAAATGGCTAAAAAGGAAGAATATGTGAAATTAAAATTTCATTGTCCATAAATTGTCTTATTGAAATCGTTACCCATATTTGTTTACAAATTATATATGGCTTTCATGCGAAAATGGCAAAGTTGAATACTTGCAAGAGAGACCATGTGTGGAACTCTCAACCTTTCTAGTGCTGTTTGGTGTATTAGAAATTATAATTGTATAGGCATAACTTGACAGTATTTGAATTCCATGCAAACTAGCATGCTGCAACATTATATATTTTTCTTTCCAGCGCATACATATGACCAAAAAAAAAAAAAGAAATGGGCTTGTTTGCACTTCTTTGTCAAAGTAGAGTGTGAGAGTATGGATTATTTTGTTATTGAATTAGAGGGCAAAGAATTGTTTAATATGCAATAATACTACAGCTGTGCTAAAAAAATACAATAAATGGTCACATTATCTGACTGAGCAATCATATTAATTCTCTGCAACTCACAGGAAAGCAATGGTAAGAAAAATTAGAAAATTTAAAATAGAATCGTAATACAGAATTTCTACAATCCCCCCACACACACACACACTGCCCCAACACACACACAGAGTGTGCTGAGTGAATTATCTGTTGGTCAAGCAAGCAAAGGTACTTGCCAGTTGTGGGTTTTAAAAATTGTTTTATAATGGCAGCCAAATGTGCATAGAGAAAATGAAGTTGTTTGAGACAAACAGCTTTTTGGGGAGAACAGCTGTTAAAGAGTTAAGAACACTGGGAGCAAAATTAATAGTCAAAGAACAAGGCAAATAATAGAGTGGTTTTCCATGGTTCTTGATTAGTCAACAGATGTTACTGATACTGTTCTGTGCTTGTTTACTGAAGACTCAAGGCCACATTTGAAGTAACTGAAGAATTAGGATCCATGAATAGTCTGCATGGAACAACAATAGGCAAGAATATTTTCAAAGAAGTTGAGGAAACATTAATTTAGTAAAACATAAAGCGGAATCTCCTAAGATTGTTATAACTGACAATGGTAAAAATGTGTCAACCAAAAATAACAGACTGATTTATAAAGCTTTTTTGAAAAATTATATCAAGCTTATAGTTATTCACTGTATTATTCATCAGCAAGTGTTTGTGGGAAGTATTTTAATCTATCAAGTGTTATGGAACCAATAGTCTTAATGGTGAACCTTCTTTATTCTTGGAGACTAAACCATACTCCATAACAGTTAAATGGCTTAGCAGTTGCAAAGTGTCACTGCGATTTATTTTGAGTTCAGGGATGAGTCTGAAATTTTTTCTCATCAAAAACCACCAATTTCAATCATAATTACCAGATACTCAAAGGCTTTGAAATAAGCTTTTGTGGCAGGTTAGATGCTTCTTAGCAAATTCAATTTGAAATTATGGCAAAATGACACTTATATGCAAAACTTTATATTGTGATGCAGTCAACTGAACTACAACTAACAATGAATTATAAGTAATGTCAAACTGCTTTATAATCAAAAGTTAAAAAAATATTTCCATCCCCACTCAAATTTATGAGCTCAAACTACAGTTTCAGCATTATCTATTCAAACTCAATGCAAGTGCAAAGAAAGCTTTCATATTGCTAACCCATGTAACTGTTCAGTTGAGAACCTTTCATATAATCTTTAATTGGAAGCAATCCATCTGTACTCTAATGACATGCAAAATGGCAAATATTAAAAGAACCTATAATTCTTTTAGAATACTATAAATACCTTCCAAGTGATTAATATGTCCAATTAAAATTGTGTGTTCACAGATTGATAGCAATATTGCAGGGTCAAAAGACGTCTATGCAGAATGTCATTAGATTTAAAAATGAGTATTTGCAATCACTTCTGATGATAGAGATTTCTGTGAACTGCAAAATGGCTCCCCCCTCCGAGAGAATTCCATTCTTCACATTAGATCTATATTACCAAAAACTGTACTCTATTATTGTGCTCAATAAAAAAAAAATTAGAGCTATTTTCTCCCTTTCTATGTAAGCACCTTTATACTATCCTCAATTTTTAAAGTTTCTTGACCTGTAAAGTCTAAATAGTATCTGGCCCTTTACTAGAAAACGGTGCTAATCCTAGATTTAGGTCATGATGCTCCAACTTCACAATGTTGGCTAGGTTCAGCTGGGAAGTACTTTCGGTTCTGGCTGGGCTCACTAATGTTATCTGTGGTTAGCCACTGTGTCCGATAAGATTGACGACTAGATGATGGCCTCAGTTAGGACAGCTTATCTCTACCTTCATTTGGTCTTGCATCTTCTAGTAGAATAACTCAGAGATTTTCACATGGCAGCTGGACAGAGTGCCAAAAGAAAGCAAGTCTTTTAAAATAGGCTCAGAAATGGTACATCTCTTCAGCACCAGAGCAAATATTTATGGTGAACTGATTCCCAAATTCTCCCCTAGTTGTGTAACTATTATCTCAATATGTTCAGAGATAGCAGACAACTATTATGTTTATCTTCTTGTAAATTATATCCTGGACCTCCTGCAAAGTGGACAGGTTGTTTACTAGGTCTTAAATAGATGTTTCTTCTGGAATTTCCCTCAGTTATATTCTTGGGGATTCCTTTCAGCTGTCTTAAATTCAATGATGGATTCTTCTCTCTTGATTTACACCTTCTTTTGGTAGAGCATCTTCTCTAGCAGATTCCTGAGAAAAGGTACATGGGGAGTATAAGTTTTGATATTGGTTTGTCTGAAAATGTCTTGATTTCACCTTCACAATTGATAGTTTAGCTAAATGAAGTTATCTAGATTGGAAACCACTTCTGGCATAATTGTAAAGGTAGGTGAGAAATCCAACCACATTCTGATTCTTTGTCACTTGTTTAGTGTCATTTGTGCTGTATGATAACTTTTATGTTTTCTTTGTTTCTATTTCTCAAAAAAGACATAAGCCAATCTAGAAATGCATGTCTTTCAAATCTAGAAACTCATGTCCTTCAATTTCGGGAAATTTTCTTTAGTAATAATAATGAGAAAATAATACAGTAATTATTTTCCTGCGTTTTATTTTTATTTTTTATTTCTCAAACTCCTATGACTCAACTGATATACCTCATATACATCAACTTATTGCCTAATTTTCTGGTCTTTATGCTCCTATTTTTCATATCTTTGTATTTTTGCAGCCTTTTCTCAAAAAGACTTGCACAACTTTACCTTATGACTTTAAAATAGCTATACATATATATATCTATAAATAAACTCTGCTATATTTTTAATTTCTAATGTTCATTTTCTTTGATTTTTCTTAATAGCTTTCTCTTCTTGATTTATAAATGCAAAAAAATTCTTCTCTTATCTCTGAGGAAATTAATGATAGCTTTTTAAAAACTTTTCATGTCTCCACAAAACATTTGCTTGTTTTATTCTCTGCTTTCCATGAGAAGTATCTGTTCATATTTGACTATTTGCTCATGTTTAAGAATAGAGCACTAAAAAGCTGAGTCACATCCTTGTGCTTGCAGCTGTGGTTTATGGGCTTTGATCTTAATAGCACAATAACCAGGTTGGGTTGTTTCCTTGGGGCAATTCTTGATACCAGTATATTTAAGGTTTTTTATCTTGAGCTTTCTAGGTTCTTCAGAAAAAAATTCTTCTAATCTATTGTCTGTCAGAATTCTGAAAGGGGAATAGGAAAAATGGCTTACATATAAGCAGCATAAAATTTTCCACCTTTCCTCATATCACCTCCATTTTCAGTATAACACCTTGTTTAGTTTACTTGGTAACTCAAGTAAATACCATGAAACAGTTCAGCTTACACAATGGGAATTTATTTGCTGACAGTTTTAAGTTGGGAAAATATCCAAATCAAAGTGATACTTTCTCCACAGAGACTGTGGTATGCTGGGGCTGGCTGCTAGTGATCCTTGGATCCTTTGTCACATGACAAGTCACATAGTGGCATTTCCTGGTGTTCTCATTCTCTTCTAGGTTCCCTTTTAGCTTCTTGCTTCCTGTGCCTTTCTCCTTCTCTCTGTCTGAATTTTGTTTTCTTAGAAAGGGCTCTAGTAAAAGGATTAAGAGCCATACTGATTGAGGAGGGTAACACCTCTACCGAAGTAATGTTATCAAAAGTTCTATTTACAATGGGAATGGATTAATTCTAAGTATAAGAGTCACCTGGAAAACACCCCCCCACCTGTTATTCTTCCTCACTTGCTGACATTACTTTGCTCAGAATTTAGCCAACTGAAGTAAAAAGTAGGTGGCAACCTTCTTAGTCCTGTGGTTAGGGACTTCCCAGTCTCCAATGCAAAACAGTTTGATACCAAAATGCCCTAGAATGAACGGAAATAGTAAGTTCTCAGAGTGAGATTTAGATGCCATTTTTGAACATGCAATGTACGACCAAGTATGTGAGAATATGTAGTAACACAGAGCACATGTAATTGCCAACCTCTCCCCGTCAAGCCTAGACTTAATCCCTTAGCACCCACCCTTACAGAAGACAACGTAATGTTGCTACTCCTATTGTTCCAAGAGGCAGATTTAAGACTTACTCTCCTGATCTCAACCAAGCTTTAAAAAGCTCTTTCCCTTGTGTGATCAACCTTGGTTACATTCATTTCATCATAGCATTTCAGTAACAATATTAAGTCATGTCAAGTACAAAGTCTCAAAAAAATCAATTATGGTTGTGGTTTGTCCTGGGGCCCATTTCCCCTCCATGAAACTATAAAACCTAGAAAACAAGTTATTTGTTTTGAATATAAGGGACAGGCATAAGAAAAACATTCCTATTTACAAAGGAAGAACCTGGAAGGAAAACAGAGGTCATGTTTCCCAAACAATTCTGAAACCCTGTAGGACATATTAGATTTCAAGGTCTATAAAACAAGTCTATAATCTATAAAGTGATATTTTTTTCCTCCAGGCCTAGTGAATCACCACTTCCAAGTGCTTGCACAGTAGTCACTCTCTCTGAACACTGGAGTGAAGGCTCCACCCTCTCCAAACATCAGGATGGTGGCCAGGTTGTCTGCAATTCCTGGTGCACAGGCCCCATCTTCTCAGATCACTGGGGTGATGACCAGACTCTTCACAATTCCGAGGGCACAGGCCCCACTCTCTCTGAGGACTGTGTGGTAACACTCTTTCTGAACAAAGGGCCAGAGGCCAGTTCTCTTCAAGTGCAGGGGTAGACTCACCTTCTCTACACACTTGGGTGGGCCCACTCTCTTGGCCCAAGATTTCTTCAGCCCAGACCTCAGCTTCCATTGTTCTACCCTTGTGATTTTTCCTTCAATCTGCCCCTACTCTGTCCCTCTTAGTCTAGCAGGAAGCAGTTCTACTCATACAGATTACATGTGCAAAAAACTTGGTTTTGCACATGTACAAAGGAATTAAACCATGAGGCCAAAGAACATTACACAAACCTTTCTTGGATAACTGCATTTCCATTCCTAACTTGCACTGAAATGGCCTACCTGATCCAAGTTCAGTTAAACCTTAACCTGAAACACTATTCTCTGGGGACTTGTTTTCTTGAAGCTCAGAATTTTCTAAACCATCCCTTTCTGGTTTCTTTTTGCCCAGGAGTTCAGTTCTCAGCTCATACTCTTCCTCTCAAATTTTACTCTAAGCTATAAGGAGAAACCAGGCTGCCCTTTCCATACTTAGCTTAGAAATCTTCTCAGATAAATATCCAAGCTCATCGCTCTCAAATTCTGCTTTCCATTGGACACTGGAACACAATTTCACCAAGTGCTCTGCCATTTTAAAACAAGTACTGCTTTTCCTCGTTTCCAATAAAACATTCATCATTTTCTTCTAAGGCGTCATCAGAAGGTGCTAATCACCTTTAGCATTCTTATTTCTAGTAATTAGTCTCTTCAAAGCCACCTAGGCCTTTCCTTCAAGCATCTCACAATCCTTCCAGCCTTTACCCATTCCCCAGTTCCAAAGCCATTTCCACATTTTTGGTATTTGCGATAGCAGCACCCCAATATCCTGGTATCAAAATTTGTTTTAGTTTCGTAGGCTGCTCAAAAAAATACCATGAAATGGTTTGGCTTAAACAATGAGAATTTATTTGTTCACAGCCGTGAAGCTAGGAAATGTTCAAATCAAGGCAATTCCAAAGACTATGGCTTTCTGGAGCTGGTTACCAGTGATCATTCGCTCCTCTGTCACATAGCAAGGCACATGATGGTATCTCTTGGTCTCTTCCTTTTTAAACAGGGTCCCTTTGAGCTTCTTACTTCTTGTAGCTTTCTCTTTGTGGCATCCTCTTATAAATGACTCTACTAATAGGAGTAAGGCCTATCCTGGTTGACATGGACTACACCTTAACTGAATATCTTTATCAGATATTCCTATGTACAATGGGTTCAAACCCAGAGGGGTGGATTAAGTCTAAGAACATATGTCTAGAGCACATACAGTTCCAAACCACCATACACCTATACCCTTAACTGAGCATGATTAATACTGGTCCAGAGGCCCTCTTATTATTTATTTTATTATTATTATTATTATTTTGAATGGACAGGCACTGAGAATCGAACCCAGGTCTCTGGCATGGCAGGCGAGAATTCTACCTGCTGAGCCACCATGGCCCGCCCCCTCTGCTTTATTTTTTATTTGTTTTTTAGAGAACTAACTTGTCTCGTGCCAGGATGGGAAAAGATGAATGGAGATCTAACTGCTTATTGAACATGCTTAAAAACTTTCCTTCTGTTTGCAACTTCATCTTTACTCCTATTTCCAAAAACATCTAGTGCAATCAACTATGAAGACTTTTGACATCTGTACAATGAATTGGGGGCTTGTCATCTGCCTCTATGTCCAACTTAGGGTTTCATTTCAGTGAGGTTATAAGGAGGAGTAGATATAAATGAATGATTCAGTGGCCCTTTTAAAACAGATGAGTATTTGAAAAAAATAAAATTAAATGTTTTATTTTGAAATAATTTTATATTAATAGAAAAACTGGGAAGACAGTGCAAAAGTTACCATACATCTTTCATTTACTTCTCCTAACGGTAACATCTTACATAATGATGGTTAATTTAACAAAGCTAAGAAATTTACACCACATAATACTTTGAAATAAACTAGATTCTATTTGTTTCATCAGTTTTTACTCTCTTTTTTCTGTTCCAGGATCTATCCAGGTATAGCACTCCATTTACACATCTGTGACAGTTGTTCAATCTTTCCTTGTTTATCATGACCTTGACACTTCTGAAGGGTACTTGTAGGTATTTCATAGATACTTGGTTCTATTTATTTTCTCATGATTAGGCTAGAGTATGGATTTTAGGAAAGAATGCCACAGAGATGAAGCTTGCTTATCATTTGTATCACAGTGGTAGCACATGGCATCAACATGACATCAATGATCCCTTGGTTAGGGTAGAATCTGTTAGATTTCAGTAGTGAAAAGTTGTCATTTCTCACTTTCTATAATCTATTCATCAGAAACGATCCACTAAGTCTAGTCAAAGCTTAAAAGGAGATGAATTAAGCTCGATCTACTAAACTGTGAAACAGCTACTTTGATTTTTTGTATTTATGTTTTTAAAGTGATAGATTCAGTTCCTCCATAGCTATACTATGTACATAACTGTACAACATTCCTAAACCTTGACCTAGTTCTGGATTTATATTTTTCTAGGTAACTTATTTCATTTAAATTTTCAAATTTATTGGTATTAATCAATTCATATTGCATCATCTTTAAAATTTTTATAGCATGTAGGTGAGGTAACTTCATTCATGATAATATTCACTAATAATTTCTATTTTTTCCATCAATCCTGTCAGATATATGCAAATTTTGTCTTTTAAAAAATATCATAACCTTTATTATTTCTTTCCTTATTTTCTTTGTATTATTCTGGTATTTTTCTTACTCTATGAATAAACTGGAAGTGCTAGCCCATCATTTCCAGCCTTTTCTATATTCTTAGATAAGTGTTGAGGGCTATAATTTTCTTCAAAGTACCACTTTATACCCTTCTCACATTTTTTTTTTTTTTGGCACATGCAGGCTCCCGGAATCGAACCCGGGTCTCTGGGAATCGAACCTAGGTCTCTGGGATGACAGGCGAGAATTCTAACACTGAGCTACCCTTGTACCACCCATTCTCACACTTTTTTTTTAAAAGTAAAAACAACTATATTATTAAAGCTACACTTTTTTTGTGCTTGTTTTTTAATAAAAAATTTATACATAGTAAAATGCACAAATCTCAACTGTACAGAGCAGTGAATATTTGCATACATATACAGTCATGCAACCACTACCTAGATCAAAAAAAAAGAATGTTTATATATCACACAAAGTTCCCTCTTGCTCCTCCCCATCACAGAGATCATCCTTATTCTGAATTCTATAACCATAGATTATTTTTAGCTCTCTTGAATCTGAATTCTATCACCATATATTATTTTTGACTCTCTTGAATGTATATAAACTAAATGATTTAGTAAGTATTTTTTTTTGTGGCTGATTTGTTCAACATAATATTTTCCATATTCATTCATATTGTAGAGTGTATCATAAGTTTGCTTTTATAAATTTGTTTTAGTATTCCATTGTATGAATATAATGTAATTTATTCACCCACTCTTCTATGGACAAAAATTTAGAATGTTTTCACTTGGGCCTATATGAGTAAAGCACCTTTTATTCATTTCTTTTCACATCTTTCAGTGGACATAAGCACTAATTTCTGTTGAGTATTTTTTTTTTTTTTTTTTTTTTTTTTTTTAAAGGAAAGACAGAGAGAAGGAAGGAAGGATAGAAGGAAGGAAGGAAGGAAGAAAGGGAAACATTTTTAAACATTTTCTTGTTTTATTGTATTCTGTTTCTCCGTTTTTGTTACATGGGCTGGGGCCGGGGATCGAACCGAGGTCCTCCGGCATAGCAGGCAAGCACTTTGCCCGCTGAGCCACCGCGGCCCGCCTCTGTTGAGTATTTAACAGTCAAATTGGTAGGTATCAGGATATATATATAAATTGAACTTTAAAAGATACTACCACAGAGTTTTCTAAATGAGGTATTTGAATTTACAATTCCAACAGGTATGTGTGAGAAATCCAGTTGCTGTACATCACCAATACCTTTCAAACTTAGCCTTTCAGGCAGGGGTATTTTGTAACTAATTGTGGTTTTGATATGCATTCCCTGATAATGATATGAACACCTTTTCACGTTTACTAGTGATTTTCACATGTGGTTTTTATAAAGTGCCTGTTTAAGTCTTACACTTTTTAAAAAATTGAGCTATATGTTTTAACTTAATGAGTGATAGAAGCATTCTGGATACAAATCCTATTAAATAATATATATTACAAAAATCTCCCAGTCTATGGCTTGCTTTTGCCTTCTGTTAAAGGAGCCTTCTGATGAGAGTACAAAGAATCCTTGCTCATGAAGATATTTCTTAGAAGTTTGACTGTTTTACCTTTTGATTTTAGGTGTACTTTATTTTGATTTAAAGGATTCAAGTTTCTCTCCTTTAAGTATTTTTTCCCCAGTATGCACAGCCAATTGACTGAGGACCATTTCTTGAAAAGACCACCCTTTCCCCACTACCTTGTAATGGAAAATTGTCTTACATCAAAAGAGTATGTATATGTAAGTTTATTTGTTAATTCCATTGTTCTAGTTGTCTATACTTGTGCAAACTACCACACTCAAACTGTAGCTTTATATTGTTTTTGACTTTTTTTCTGGTCTCTATTGTATCAATAAACTTTTATTTCTTTGCTTTTTTAACAGCTTTATTGAGATGTAATTTATATACCATACAATTCATACAACTAAAGTGTACAATTCAATGGCTTTTTTTTGCGTGGGCAGGCATGGGGAATTGAACCCGGGTCTCTGGCATGGCAGGCAGAAACTCTGCCACTGAGCCACCGTTGCACAGCAGATCAGTAGTTTTAAATAGAGTCACAAATACGTCTGTTTTCGTTTGCTAGCTGCTGGAATGTAACACACCAGAGACACATTGGCTTTTAATAAAAGGGGATTTATTGTGTTAGTTCTTCAGAGGAAAGGCAGCTAACTTTCATCTGAGGTTCTTTCTTACGTGGGAAGGCTCAGGGTAATCTCTGCTGGCCTTCTCTCCAGGCCTCTGGGTTCCAACAACTTTCCCCAGGGAGATTCCTTTCTGCATCTCCAAAGGCCTGGGCTGAGCTGAGAGTGCTGAGATGAGGTATGCCAAGCTGCTTGGGCTGTGCTACATTGCACTCTCTCATTTAAGCACCAGCCAATTAAGTCAAACGTCATTCACTGCAGCAGGCACGCCTCTTAGCCAACTGCAGAGGTTCATGTACCATTGGCTCATGTCCACAGCAACAGAACTAGGTGCCTTCAGCTGGCCAAGTTGACAACTGAATGTAACTACCACAATGTGCAACAACACCACACTCAATTTTAGAATATTTTCACCTGAAAAACAAACCGTACCCTTTAGCGATCAATCCTCACTTCTCCCCCAGCCCTAAGTACCCCTAAACTGCTTTCTATCTTGTAGATGTCCTCTGCTCTGGACATTTCATATGAACAGATTTAATACATGTATACTTTTTTTTTTGATTTTCCTTTTTTTTTAACTTTTTCTATTAATTAAAAAAAATTAACACAAAACATTTAGAAATCATTCCATTCTACATATATAATCAGTAATTCTTAATATCATCACATAGCTGTATTTCATCATTTCTTAGTACATTTGCATCGATTTAGAAAAAGAAATAAAAAGATAACAGAAAAAGAAATAAAATGATAATAGAGAAAAAAAAACTATACGTACCATACCCCTTACCCCTCGCTTTCATTTACCACTATTTCAAACTGAATTTATTTTAACATTTGTTCCCCCTATTATTTATTTTTATTCCATATGTTCTACTCTTCTGTTGATATAGTTGCTAAAACGAGCATCAGACATAAGGTTTTCACATTCACAGAGTCTCATTGTGAAAGCTATATCATTGTTCAATCACCATCAAGAAACTTGGCTACTGGAACACAGCACTACATTTTCAGGCAATTCCCTCCAGCCTCTCCACTACATCTTGAACAACAAGGTGATATCTACTTAATGCGTAAGAATAACTTCCAGGATAACCTCTCGATTCTGGAATCTCTCAGCCATTGACACTTTGTCTCATTTTACTCTTCCCCCTTTTGGTTGAGAAGGTTCTCTCAGTCTCTTGATGTTAATTCTCAGCTCATTCTAGGGTTTTTCTCAGTCCTTTGATGCTGAGTCTCAGCTCATTCCAGGATCTTTGTCCCATGTTGCCAGGAAGGTCCACACCCCTGGGAGTCATGTCCCACACAGAGAGGGGGAGGATGGTGAGACTGCTCATCATATTGGCTAGAGAGAGAGGCCACATCTGAGCAACAAAAGAGGCTCTCTTGGGGGTGACTCTTAGGCTTAAATTTTAAGTAGACTTGACCTATCTTTTGTGAGATTAAGTTTCATGTGAAAAAACCCGAAGACTGGGGGCTCAGCCTATAGCTTTGGTTGTCCACACTGCTTGTGAGAATATCAAGAATTCAACTTGGAGAAGTTGAATTTTTCCCCACTCTCACCTTTCCCCGAAGGGGGCTTGCAAATACTTTTCCAGTCACTGATCAAATCATTCTGGGATTCATCGGGGGATCACTCTGGACAAACCAACAAAATCTCATGTCCTAACTGAGATTCCAAGTACTTATGACATTTAATCAGACTGTCTACATGAGTTATATTAGGAAATGCTCTAGTCAAAATCTAAATTTTGTAACAAATAAACATTTTTTGCTTTAGTCTCACACACAATGTGACATTTTAAAGTATTAGTTATCATCTATTTTCAGTACCCTGCAACAATGACAATCCTTTGTTCTTCCTCATGCAAAAACATTTTTAAAATTTGTACATTGTACATTTCACTATTATACACACTAGGCATTCCTAGATTATACCATCTCGATCTTTAACATCTATCTTTCTTTCTGATTTCATTTATGTCCCCAGCCCTCCTCCCTCTATCATTCTCACATGCAGTTTCATTCAGTGTTTTAACATAATTACATTACAGTTAGGTGGTATTGTGCTGTCCATTTCTGAGTTTTTGTATCCAGTCCTGTTGTACAGTCCGTATCCCTTCAGCTCCAATTACCCACTATCTTACCCTATTTCTATCTCCTTATGGTCTCTGTTACCAACGACATATTCCAAGTTTATTCACTAATGTCAGTTCATATCAGTGAGACCATACAGTATTTGTCCTTTAGTTTTGGGCTAGTCTCACTCAGCATAATGTTCTCTAGGTCCATCCATGTTGTTACATACTTCATGAGTTTATTCTGTCTTAGAGCTGCATAATATTCCAGCATATGTATATACGACATTTTGTTTAGCTACTCCTCTGTTGATGGACATTTTGACTGTTTCCATCTCCTTGCAATTGTAAATAATGCTGCTATAAACACTGGTGTGCAAATGTCCGTTTGTGTCTTTGCCCGTAAGTCCTTTGAGTAGATACCTAGCAATGGTATTGCTGGGTCATATGGCAATTCTATATTCAGCTTTTTGAGGAACCGCTAAACCACCTTCCACAATGGTTGCACCATTTGACATTCCCACCAACAGTGGATAAGTGTGCCTCTTTCTCCACATCCTCTCCAGCACTTGTCATTTTCTGTTTTGGTGATAATGGCCATTCTGCTGGATGTGAGATGATATCTCATTGTGGTTTTGATTTGCATTTCTCTGATGGCCAGGGACATTGAGCATCTCTTCATGTGCCTTTTGGCCATTTGTATTTCCTCTTCTGAGAAGTGTCTGTTCAAGTTTTTTCCCATTTTGTAATTAGATTGGCTGTCTTTTTGTTGTTGAGTTGACAATCTCATTATATATCTGGATACTAGACCTTTATCTGATATGTCGTTTCCAAATATTGTCTCCCATTGTGTAGGCTGTCTTTTTACTTTCTTGATGAAGTTCTTTGATGCACAAAAGTGTTTAATTTTGAGGAGCTCCCATTTATTTCTTTCTTTCTTCAGTGCTCTTGCTTTAGGTGTAAGGTCCATAAAACCACCTCCAATTATAAGATTCATAAGATATCTCCCTACATTTTCCTCTAAATGTGTTATGATCTTAGACATAATATTTAGATCTTTGATCCATTTTGAGTTAACTTTTGTATAGGGTGTGAGACACGGGTCCTCTTTCATTCTTTTGCATATGGATATCCAGTTCTCTAGGCACCATTCATTGAAGAGACTGTTCTGTCCCAGGTGAGTTGGCTTGACTGCCTTATCAAAGATCAAATGTCCATAGATGAGAGGGTCTATATCTGAGCACTCTATTCGATTCCATTGGTCGATATATCTATCTTTAAGCCAATACCATGCTGTTTTGACCACTGTGGCTTCATAATATGCCTTAAAGTCAGGCAGCATGAGACCTCCAGCTTCGTTTTTTTTCCTCAAGATACTTTTAGCGATTTGGGGCACCCTGCCCTTCCAGATAAATTTGCTTATTGGTTTTTCTATTTCTGAAAAGTAAGTTGTTGGGATTTTGATTGGTATTGCGTTGAATCTGTAAATCAATTTAGGTAGAATTGACATTTTAACTATATTTAGTCTTCCAATCCATGAACATGGTATGCCCTTCCATCTGTTTAGGTCTTCTGTGATTTCTTTTAATAGTTTCTTGTAGTTTTCTTTGTATAGGTCTTTTGTCTCTTTAGTTAAATTTATTCCTAAGTATTTTATTCTTTTAGTTGCAATTGTAAATGGAATTCATTTCTTGATATCCCCCTCAGGTTGTTCATTGCTAGTGTTATAGAAACACTACAGATTTTTGAATGTTGATCTCGAAACCTGCCACTTTGCTGTACTCGTTTATTAGCTCTAGTAGTTTTGCTGTGGATTTTTCAGGGTTTTCAACGTATAGTATCATATCATCTGCAAACAGTGATAGTTTTACTTCTTCCTTTCCAATTTTGATGCCTTGTGTTTCTTTTTCTTGTCTAATTGCTCTGGCTAGAACTTCCAACACAATGTTGAATAACAGTGCTGATAGTGGACATCCCTGTCTTGTTCCTGATCTTAGGGGGAAAGTTTTCAATTTTTCCCCATTGAGGATGATATTAGCTGTGGGTTTTTCAGATATTCCCTCTATCATTTTAAGGAAGTTCCCTTGTATTCCTATCTTTTGAAGTGTTTTCAACAGGAAAGGATGTTGAATCTTGTCAAATGCCTTCTCTGCATCAATTGAGATGATCATATGATTTTTCTGCTTTGATTTGTTGATATGGTGTATTACATTAATTGATTTTCTTATGTTGAACCATCCTTGCATACCTGGGATGAATCCTACTTGGTCATGATGTATAATTCTTTTAATGTGTTGCTGGATTCGATTTGCTAGAATTTTGTTGAGGATTTTTGCATCTATATTCATTAGAGATATTGGTCTGTAGTTTTCTTTTTTTGTAATATCTTTGCCTGATTTTGGTATGAGGGTGATGTTGGCTTCACAGAATAAATTAGGTAGCTTTCCCTCCACTTCAATTTTTTGAAGAGTTTGAGCAGTGTTGTTACTAATTCTTTCTGGAATGTTTGGTAGAATTCACATGTGAAGCCGTCTGGTCCTGGACTTTTCTTTTTAGGAAGCTTTTGAATGACTGATTCAATTTCTTTACTTGTGATTGGTTTGTTGAGGTCATCTATTTCTTCCTGAGTCAAAGTTAGTTGTTCCTGCCTTTCTAGGAACTTGTCCATTTCATCTACATTGTTGTATTTATTAGCATAAAGTTGTTCATAGTATCCTGTTATTACCTCCTATATTTCTGTGAGGTCAGTGATTATGTCTCCTCTTCCATTTCTGATCTTATTTATTTGCGTCCTCTCTCTTATTCTTCTTGTCGATCTTGCTAAGGGCCCATCAATCTTATTGATTTTCTCATAGAACCATCTTCTGGTCTTACTGATTTTCTCTATTGTTTTCATGTTCTGAATTTCATTTATTTCTGCTCTAATCTTTGTTATTTCTTTCCTTTTGCTTGCTTTGGGGTTAATATGCTGTTCTTTCTTCAATTCTTCCAAGTGGACAGTTAATTCCCGAATTTTTGCCCTTTCTTCTTTTTTGATATAGGCATTTAGGGCAATAAATTTCCCTCTTAGCACTGCTTTTGCTGCGTCCCATAGGTTTTGATATGTTGTGTTTTCATTTTCATTCGCCTTGAGATATTTACTAATTTCTCTCATAATTTGTTCCTTGACCCACTGGTTGTTTAAGAGTGTGTTGTTGAGCCTCCACGTATTTGTGAATTTTCTGGCACTCTGCCTATTATTGATTTCCAACTTCATTCCTTTATGATCCGAGAAAGTGTTGTGTATGATTTCAATCTTTTTAAATTTGTTAAGACTTGCTTTGTGACCCAACATATGGATCATTGAGAATGATCCATGAGCACTTGAGAAAAAGGTGTATCCTGCTGTTGTGGGATGTAATGTCCTATAAATGTCTGTTAAGTCTAGCTCATTTATTGTAATATTCAAAATCTCTATTTCTTTATTGATCCTCTGTCTAGATATTCTGTCCATTGATGAGAATGGGGAATTGAAGTCTCCAACTATTATGGTAGATGTGTCTATTTTCTTTTCAGTATTTCCAGTGTATGCCTCATGTATTTTGGGGCATTCTGGTTCGGTGCATAAATATTTATGATTGTTATGTCTTCTTGTTGAATTGTTCCTTTTATTAGTAGATAGTATCCTTCTTTGTCTCTTTTAACTGTTTTACATTTGAAGTCTAATTTGTTGGATATTAGTATAGCTACTCCTGCTCTTTTCTGGTTGTTATTTGCATGAAATATCTTTTCCCAACCTTTCACTTTCAACCTATGTTTATCTTTGGGTTTAAGATGTGTTTCCTGTAGACAGCATATAGAAGAATCCTGTGTTTTAATCCATTCTGCCAGTCTATGTCTTTTGATTGGGGAGTTCAGTCCATTAACATTTAATGTTATTACTGTTTGGGTAGTACTTTCCTCTACCATTTTTCCTTTTGTATTTTATATATCATGTCTAATTTTCCTTCTTTCTACACTCTTCTCCACACCTCTCTCTTCTGTCTTTTCGTCATGGTCTCTAGTGCTCCCTTTAGTATTTCTTGCAGAGCTGGTCTCTCGGTCACAAATTCTCTCAGTGACTTTTTGTCTGAAAATATTTTAATTTCTCCCACAGTTTTGAAGGACAATTTTGCTGGATATAGAATTCTTGGTTGGCAGTTTTTCTCTTTTAGTAACTTAAATATATCATCCCACTGTCTTCTCGCCTCCATGGTTTCTGCTGAGAAATCTACACATAGTCTTATTTGGTTTCCCTTGTATGTGATGGATTGTTTTTCTCTTGCTGCTTTCAAGATCCTCTCTTTCTCTTTGACCTCTGACATTCTAACTAGTAAGTGTCTTGGAGAACGTCTATTTGGATTTATTCTCTATGGGGTATGCTGCACTTCTTGGATCTGTAATTTTAGGTCTTTCATAAGAGTTGGGAAATTTTCAGTTATAATTTCTTCCATTAGTTTTTCTCCTCCTTTTCCCTTCTCTTCTCTTTCCAGGACACCCACAACATGCATATTTGTGCCCTTCATATTATCATTCAATTCCCTGAGCCCCTGCTCATATTTTTCCATTCTTTTCCCTATAGTTTCTGTTTCTTTTTGGATTTCAGATGTTCCATCCTCCAGTTCACTAATTCTAACCTCTGTCTCTTAAAATCTACCATTGTAGGGTTCCATTGTTTTTTTATCTCTTCTACTGTATCTTTCATTCCCATAAGTTCTGTGATTTGTTTTTTCAGACTTTCTATTTCTTCTTTTTGTTCATTCCTTGCCTTCTTCATGTCCTCCCTCAATTTATTGATTTTGTTTTTGAAGAAGCTTTCCAGTTCTGTTCGTATATTCAGAATTAGTTGTTTCAGCTCCTGTATCTCATTTGAACTATTGGTTTGTTCCTTTGACTGGGCCATATCTTCAATTTTCCTGGTGTGATTTGTTATTTTTTGCTGGCGTCTGGACATTTAATTACCTTAATTAGTTTATTCTGGAGATTGCTTTCACTTATCTTACCTAGGGTTTTCTTGCTAGATGAGTTTGTTGTCTATCTGTTCATTGACCTTCAGTTCAGCTTTTTCTGGGCCTCTAGCTTAATTTTTGTTTAACAGAGGGTAATTTTTCAGTTCTTGTTTTCCTGTTTCTTGTCCTGCTTTTAAGGTGCCTTTTCCCTCCCCACCCTTAGGAGGGTCTACATAGGTATTACAGACTTCGCTGGGTTTTCCCGGACTAAGCTGGCCTCCTTTTGGGGGGAAGGAATCACCTGCGTCAGTTTTCCCTGAGTGTGAGACCCAGCAGGTTGAAAGACTTTCCTATGAAGTCTCTGGGCTCTGTTTTTCTTATCCTGCCCAGTATGTGGCGCTTTTCTGTCTGCGGGTCCCACCAGCAAAAGATGTTGTGGCTCCTTTAACTTTGGAAGGCTCTCCCTGCTGGGGGCGTGATGTAGACAGAGGAAAGGTTGTAAGCTGGTTTTAATGGCTTCAAATTGTGAAGCCCTGGGGTCTGAATTCCTTGAGAGAGGAATTCCACCTGAGTTGTGTTTCACCCCTCCCATGGGGAAGGTTCAGGTGGGAGACAGCCCTGAAAGCAGCCTGTTTCTGCGTATGCTTGGGGCAGTTGCAGCGTGTGTAATCCCACCGCTGAATCCAGAGGCAGCCAAGCCTCCACAGATACAGCCACAGAAGGCTCCGTTTCATCTCCTTTCCTCTTTTTCGGTTAGCCCAACTAGGCGACATCCGCCTTGACCAGTTTCGCCTAAGCTGGGGGCCTAATTTTAGTAGTCAGAATTTGTTTATTAATGCCACTATTGGTGTTTGGTTGGACTTAGTCCCTGCTACTGTTAGAGACTCTTTCCTTTCCCTCCAGGAAGCCGCCTGTGTGGGAGGGGCGCCGGGGTTTGAAAACTGCACGCGGCTTGGGGAACTCACTGTTCCGGAGACTCGCAGCCGGTCCAGCTGGTCCAGACTGGGGTACGCTGTGTGTCCGGTCACTGTCGTGGCTCCGGGAGCTGTTCTTTACTGTTTCTGGTTATTTAGTAGTTGCTCTGGAGGACGAACTAACACGCGTGCACATTACTAAGCCGCCATCTTGGCCCCCCATCAAAAGTTTACTTTTGATACTGCTTCTTTCCCTTAGCATGTTTTCAAGGTTCATCCAAGTCGTAGCTATGGTCACTTCTTTTTGCGGCTGACTAATTCATCATATGGAAACTGCATATTGTTTACCCATTTGTTGGGTGATGGATTGACATCTGGATTGTTTTCAACTTTTGATCAATAATAAATAATGATGCTATAGACTTTTTTTTCAAAATAAGTAATGGTTTGATGCAATATTTAAAAAAAATTAAATCAGCAAATGACAGCCTGTGCTCACTACCGTTTTTTAAATTTTTTATTAGAGAAGCAGGTTTACAGAACAATCATGCATAAAACACAGGATTTATTCATAAGTTTTTACACAGAAATACATTTTAATTTCTCTTGGGTAAATATGTAGGCATGGAATTTTGGGGTCATATAACTCCTCATTTAATCATTTAGGACTGTTTGTCAAAGAAACTGCATCATCTGACATTCCCAATATTAGTTGTATGACGGTTCCAATTTCTCTATATTCTCAACACTTGCTATTATGTGACTTTTTGATTCTACCCATTGTAGTGGGTATGAAGTGGTATTTATTATAGTTTTGATTTTCATTTCCCTGATGACTGATGATTTACTGGTCATTTGTACTTTTGCAGAAATATCTATCCATATCCTTTGCTCATTTTTATTACTGGCTTATAAGAGTTCTTTATATAAGATTCTGCATACAAGTCCCTCATTGTGTATAAAGTATTTTTTTTTTAACCTATCCTTGGGTTGTCAACTCACCTTCTTGATGGAGTCCTTGAAATACAAATACTTTTTACTTTTGATGAAGCTCAATTTATCTATTATTTATTTTGCTGCTTAAGGTTTTGGGTGTCATAGCTAAGAATACTTTGCCAAATCTTAGATTATGAAGATTTATTTCTGTTTTCTTCTAAGAGTTTTATGGTTTGGGCTTTTTAATTTAGGTCTCTGATCCATTTTGAGTTAATATTTGTATATGGTGTGAGGTAGAGGTCCTCCTTCATTCTTTTGCAAATGGATATGCAGTTTTCTCAGCACCATTTGTGGAAGAGACTATTCTTTAGCCACTAAGTGGATTTGGTACCTTGTCAAAAAGCAATTGGCCATAGATTGAAGGTTTATTTGTGGGCTCTTAATTCTATTCCATTGCTCTATCTGTTTCTCCTTATGGCACAACTACATGGTCTTGATTACTGTTGCTTTTTAATAAGTTTTGAAATCAGTGAGTCCTCCTAGTTTTTCTTATTTTCAAGTTTATTTTTGGCTTTTCTGAGTCTCTTGCAATTCTAGATGAACTATTGAATCACCTTGCCAGTTTCTACAAAGAAGTAAGCTGAATTCTTATCGGGATTATGTTGAATCTGTAGATCAATTTGGGGAGTATTGTTATGTTAACAATATTAAATTTTCCAATAATTGAACATGACCTGTTTTTTCCCTCCTCAGTTACTTAGGTCTTCTTTCATGTCTTTCAACAATGACGTTTTCAGAGTATAAGTTCAGCACTTCTTTTGGTGAATGTATGCTTATTTTATTGTTTTTGTTGCTAATGCAAATGGAATTTTTAAATAAACTTTTTGGATTGTTCATTGTAAGTATATACAAATAACAAATACAACTGACTTATGTAAAATGATCTTGTATCCTGCAACTGTGCTGAATTTAGCTTTACTCCTTAGGGTTTTCCCATATACTGGATAATGTCATCTGTGAACAGAGAATTTTACTTCTTCCTTTCCCATCTAAATGTTTGTCTTTTCCTTGCCTAATTGCCCTAGCTAGAACTTTCAGTATAATGTTGAACAACAATGGAGGGAACAGACTTCCTTGTTTTCTTCCTGATTTAGGAGTAAAACATCTAATCTTTCACATGAAGTATTACATTAGCTGTGGGTTTTTCATGGATGATATTTATCAGTTTGATGGAGTTCCCCCTCTTTTCCTAAATGGTGTTAGAGCTTACCAAATGTTTTAACTACATCTATTGAGATGATCATGAGACTTTTACTTACTGGGATGATTACATTAATTGATTTCGTGATATTAAAACCACTTTTGATATACAATTCTTTTTACATGTTGCTAGATTCAATTTGTTAGTGCTTTGTTGGGATTTGTACATTTATATTAAAAAGAGGTACAGCTCTACAGTTTTATTGTGATGTCTTTTCTGGTTTTGGACTAGGGTAATAACAGCGCCATAAGATGAACAGGAGATTGTTTTCTATTTTTTGGATGAGTTTGTGAGGAATTTGTATTCTTCTATTATATTGGGTAGAATTCAGCAGTGAAGCCATCTGGGACAGGGTATTTTTCTTTCTGGGTAGTTTCTTTATTTTTGTTTGTGTTTTTATGAGAAGTGGTAGGTTGATAGAAAAATCCTGCATAAAACAGAGTTCCCATATACTGCCTGTTATTAACATTTTGCTTTAGTGTGGTACCTTTGCTAAAACTGATGAAAAGCACATTTTTATGACCATACTATTAACTACGGTCCATGGTTCACTTTAGGGTTCACTGTGTTATATATATTGCTGTTTTTTTGTTAATGTTTTAAAACCTGTATTCTAGTAACATATATGCAACCTAAAATTTCACCTTTTAACCACATTTGAATATACAATTCATTGCTCTTAATTAAGTTTACAATGTTTTGCAACCATCACAACCATCCATTACCAAAACTTTTCCATCATCCCAAATGTAAACTCTGTACAATTTAAGCATTAACTCATTTGGGGAGGTTTATTCAGATGATGTGTTCCTTCTTGAGTTAGTTTCAGTAGTTTGTGACTTTCTAGGAATTTGTCCAATTCATCTAAGTTATACCTAATGCACTGGTGTACAACTGTTCATTATGTTCCTTTATAATCCTTTTATTTCTGTATGACTGATAGAAATGTTCCCTCCTCTCTTGTTCCTGATGATAGTATTTTGAGTCTTCTGTTTTTCTTCATCAATCTAGATAAAGATTTGTCAATATTGATCTTTTTAAATGACCAATTTTTACTTTCCTAATTTTCTTATTTTTTTTTCATATTCTCTATTTTACTCTTTTCTGCTCTGATCTATATTCTAGTGTTTGTTCTAGAGTTTACCACATACAGTTTAACTTACCAGAATCAACTTTGGATTTCTACTAGCTTAATTCCAGTGATATACAGAAATATTCTTCCCACATAGCTCTACTGTCTTTTCCCATTTCTGTGGCATTATTGTTATATTTATTAATATATATATATTACATTTATTAATGTTACAGACACTACAATATGTTGTTATAATTATTACTTTACCATCTGTAATAAATTATTACCCAATACAGCTTAACCCCAGCACTTCTTCTTTGTCCTGTTATTGGAAAAAACACTATTTAAGTATTATATTCGTATGTTACAAGTCCAACAATACATTATGTACACATATTTATTTTAACTATAATGTATCTGTGGATATCATTCCAATTTACCTACTTGTAGTTTGTAGAGCTTCCTGGGATTTGTAAATTTTGCTTTTTTAAATAAATTTGAACAGTTTTCAGCCATTATGTGAATATTTTTTTCTGTTCTGTTCTCCTTTTCTTCCCCTTTTGGAACTCTGTAGGGGTTCCCCTGTTTTTTCATTTTTGATATGTGAAATTTGTTTTCTCTTTTTTTTTTTTTGTCTTCTGAATTTTTGGTAATTTATTAATTTTATTAAATGTTCAAAAATAAACGCAAAACCCAAACCCAACTATTGTCTTTCTTGTTCTTTTATGTTGTTATATTTGCTTTCTATTTCAATTAAATCAACCCTCACTCTTCCTTGTACTTTTTTTGGGTTTAACTTGCTGTTTTTTTTTTTTTTCTGTATCTTTCTGAGATAAAACTTAAATCAGCAATTTTCAACTTTTTTCCCTGATATATGGATTCTTCATAAAGCTATGAGTGTCCCTTTAAGTACTGCTTTCACTACACTACACGTTTTATGATGTATTTTCATACAAAATGATTTCTATTTTGACAGATATGTTATTTAGAATATTGTTAAACTGTCAAACATTTGAGGATATTAGTAGTTATCTTCATATTATTGATGTCTAAGTTTAATTTTTCTATGAATGGAAAATATATTAATGATTTTAAGGCTCTGAATATATTGAGATTTTGCTTTATTGCCCAGAATATAGTTAATTTTGGTAAACAATCTATGCATTGTCTTAGTTGCTTCATGTAGCTTTCTATGTATGCCAATTAAGTCAAGTTGGTAATTGTGTTTTTCTAATCTGCTATATTATTACTGATTTTGTCTTACTTTATCAATAACTGATGTGATTATCTTAAAATCTCTGATCATTTTTTTAAAATTTTAGTTCTTTCAACTTTTGTTTTCTAAACAATTTTGAAATCTTACAATAAAGTACATAAGAATCTAGGATTTTATATCTAACTGTTGAATTGACATTTTATCATTAGCAAATCTTTAGTAATTCCTCTTACTTTAAAATGTACTTGTCTGATTGCTGTAGCTATGCTATTTTTTTTTTTAAGGTAATGTGATCTTTCTCCTAAAGAGGTTAAGTTTAATTTTGGCAGGCATGTAAAATGTGTCACCTTGCCATGCTGTAGTTTGGTTTTAGGATTCGTTGGGTTTGGTCTGTTTCGGTTTTACTCTTATTTCTATGATGTAGCTGTTACTCCAAGAACTGTTTGGGGTTCTCATATAAAAGTCCCTGATTTACAAAAGCCCTTCTATGATGGCATGACTTGACCTTTAATCACTGCTTCCTGGTAGAAGTCTCTGATCAGCTCTTTAACTCTTTTTCCTTGTAGATTCTCACCCTGCATATATATAGCTTAGGATTGACCAGTGATTTGGGGGAATTTGAACACAGGTTTTTGATATTCTGAAAATTTGCCTCTTGGCAACCCTGAACTCTGCCTTTTATATCACCAGCCCTATAAGACTAAAGTTCAAGTAAAAAACATTAATCATACATAACTACCAAATAGAAAATGGCTTTAGAGAAAAAGCCTGAATGCCGAGTTTCCCTTGAACATATTCCTTCCCTCAAGCACTGCAGCTCCTTCTATCTAAAGTTGTACATTATATATAAATAGGTTTGTATTGCATATATGCATATATAATTGCATATACATATAATGTATGATACATATTTATATTATATGATATATATGGCAAAATAAATATCTAAATGAATTTTAAAAGATTTTTATAGTACTTAATTCTGAAAGAGAATTTTCTGCAATTTTAAAAACGGTAGACAGATTTTTGCAATGTTGGTAATTGGATACAATCCTTTGGAGTATGAAATTGCCGTAGAAGAGACAGCAGAACTTATTCTCCAATATATACAATTTTCAGTCTCCTATGCAATCTATTCTTCACAACCATGGATAAAATGATGTGATTTTCCTGGATAGCCCTGATTTCATAGATTTATACCAAACAGAACTAAAATTTTTTCACCTACTTTGTCTGTCCCTCTTTCATTAAATAGAAAAAAAATATCCCATTATGATGCCCCTTCAAATATATGAAGAATGTTGTAGTATCTTCCCCTACTTTCTCTTCTTTGAGCTAAATACTCCAATTTCTTCAACAGTTTGTATGTGATAAGGTTTTCTGATTTGTCTTGATCAAAGAATCACCCAATATTTGCATGGAATATTATAGTTCCTAAAGCTGCTTCACAAATGTATGTTTTTAACCTTTTTTTTTTTTCAAACATATTTTTAAGGGCCTGGCCTCATAACAGTTCTGTAAAGCAGAAATTTTTAATCTTACTTTACAGATCTGGAAATAGAACCTCACACCTTTTAAAAACTTAGTAAAAAACATTTGTGTCACAAGCTAGGACTCAGCTCTAACTAACCCTGCTTCTTCCTTTGTACATTTATTTGGCAATCAGTTAAAACCTTTTTGATCACAAGTAACAAAATTCAGCACAAACGGAATTAAAAAGAAGCCTCAAGTACAAAACATAAAAGAACTAAGAATAAGCATCATTAGGTAACGTGATCAGGACAAAATTTTTCTCTCTTCAGTTCTTTTTTTTTTTTTTATTAATTAAAAAAAGAATTAACAAAACAATTAGAAATCAGTCCATTCTACATGTACAATCAGTAATTCTTAATAACATCACATAGTAGCATATTCATCATTTCTTAGTACATTTGCATCGATTTAGAAAAAGAAATAAAAAGACAACAGAATAAGAATTAAAACAATAATAGAAAGAAAAAAAAAACAAAAAACAAAAAACCTACACCTCACATGCAGCTTCATTCAGTGTTTTAACATAATTGCATTACAATTGGGTAGTATTGTGCTGTCCATTTCTGAGTTTTTATATCCAGTCCTGTTGTACAGTCTGTATCCCTTCAGCTCCAATTACTCCTTCTCTCTCTTTTTTTTTTAATTAATGGAAAAAAAGAAATTAACCCAACATTTAGAAATCATACCATTCTACATATACAATCAGTAATTCCTAACATCCTCACATAGATGCATGATCATCATTTCTTAGTACATTTGCATTGGTTTAGAAGAACTAGCAACATAACCGAAAAAGATAAAGAATGTTAATATAGAGAAAAAAATAAAAGTAATAATAGTAAAATCAAAACAAAACAAAACAAAACAAAACAAAAACCTATAGCTCAGATGCAGCTTCATTCAGTGTTTTAACATGATTACTTTACAATTAGGTATTATTGTGCTGTCCATTTTTGAGTTTTTGTATCTAGTCCTGTTACACCATCTGTATCCCTTCAACTCCAATTGCCCATTATCTTACCCTGTTTCTACCTCCTGCTGGACTCTGTTACCAATGACATATTCCAAATTTATTCTCGAATGTCTGTTCACATCAGTGGGACCATACAGTATTTGTCCTTTAGTTTTTGGTTAGACACACTCAGCATAATGTTCTCTAGGTCCATCCATGTTATTACATGCTTCATAAGTTTATCCTGTCTTAAAGCTGCACAGTATTCCATCGTATGTATATACCACAGTTTGTTTAGCCACTCGTCTGTTGATGGAGATTTCGGCTGTTTCCATCTCTTTGCAATTGTAAATAATGCTGCTATAAACATTGGTGTGCAAATGTCCGTTTGTGTCTTTGCCCTTAAGTCCTTTGAGTAGATACCCAGCAATGGTATTGCTGGGTCGTATGGCAATTCTATATTCAGCTTTTTGAGGAACCGCCAAACTGCCTTCCACAGTGGTTGCACCCTTTGACATTCCCACCAACAGTGGATAAGTGTGCCTCTTTCTCCACATCCTCTCCAGCACTTGTCATTTTCTGTTTTGTTGATAATGGCCATTCTGGTGGGTGTGAGATGATATCTCATTGTGGTTTTGATTTGCATTTCTCTAATGGCCAGGGACATTGAGCATCTCTTCATGTGCCTTTTGGCCATTTGTATTTCCTCTTCTGATAGGTGGCTGTTCAAGTCTTTTTCCCATTTTGTAATTGGGTTGGCTGTCTTTTTGTTGTTGAGATGAACAATCTCTTTATAAATTCTGGATACTAGACCTTTATCTGATATATCATTTCCAAATATTGTCTCCCATTGTGTAGGCTGTCTTTCTACTTTCTTGATGAAGTTCTTTGATGCACAAAAGTGTTTAATTTTGAGGAGCTCCCATTTATTTATTTCCTTCTTCAGTGTTCTTGCTTTAGGTTTAAGGTCCATAAAACCGCATCCAGTTGTAAGATCCATAAGATATCTCCCAACATTTTCCTCTAACAGTTTTATGGTCTTAGACCTAATGTTTAGATCTTTGATCCATTTTGAGTTAACTTTTGTATAGGGTGTGAGAGATGGGTCTTCTTTCCTTCTTTTGCATATGGATATCCAGTTCTCTAGGCACCATTTATTGAAGAGACTGTTCTGTCCCAGGTGAGTTGGCTTGACTGCCTTATCAAAGATCAAATGTCCATAGATGAGAGGGTCTATATCTGAGCACTCTATTCGATTCCATTGGTCGATATATCTATCTTTATGCCAATACCATGCTGTTTTGACCACTGTGGCTTCATAATATGCCTTAAAGTCAGGCAGTGCAAGACCTCCAGCTTCGTTTTTTTTCCTCAAGATGTTTTTAGCAATTCGGGGCACCCTGCCCTTCCAGATAAATTTGCTTATTGGTTTTTCTATTTCTGAAAAATAAGTTGTTGGGATTTTGATTGGTATTGCATTGAATCTGTAAATCAATTTAGGTAGGATTGACATCTTAACCATATTTAGTCTTCCAATCCATGAACACGGTATGCCCTTCCATCTATTTAGGTCTTCTGTGATTTCTTTTAACAGTTTTTTGTAGTTTTCTTTATTTAGGTTTTTTTGTCTCTTTAGTTAAATTTATTCCTAGGTATTTTATTCTTTTAGTTGCAATTGTAAATGGGATTCGTTTCTTGATTTCCTCCTCAGCTTGTTCATTACTAGTGTATAGAAATGCTACAGATTTTTGAATGTTGATCTTGTAACCTGCTACTTTGCTGTACTCATTTATTAGCTCTAGTAGTTTTGTTGTGGATTTTTCCAGGTTTTCGACGTATAGTATCATATCGTCTGCAAACAGTGATAGTTTTACTTCTTCCTTTCCAATTTTGATGCCTTGTATTTCTTTTTCTTGTCTAATTGCTCTGGCTAGAACCTCCAACACAATGTTGAATAACAGTGCTGATAGTGGACATCCCTGTCTTGTTTCTGATCTTAGGGGGAAAGTTTTCAATTTTTCCCCATTGAGGATGATATTAGCTGTGGGTTTTTCAGATATTCCCTCTATCATTTTAAGGAAGTTCCCTTGTATTCCTATCTTTTGAAGTGTTTTCAACAGGAAAGGATGTTGAATCTTGTCAAATGCCTTCTCTGCATCAATTGAGATGATCATGTGATTTTTCTGCTTTGATTTGCTGATATGGTGTATTACATTAATTGATTTTCTTATGTTGAACCATCCTTGCATACCTGGGATGAATCCTACTTGGTCATGATGTATAATTCTTTTAATGTGTTGTTGGATACGATTTGCTAGAATTTTATTGAGGATTTTTGCATCTGTATTCATTAGAGAGATTGGTCTGTAGTTTTCTTTTTTTGTAATATCTTTGCCTGATTTTGGTATGAGGGTGATGTTGGCTTCATAGAATGAATTCGGTAGTTTTCCCTCCAATTCGATTTTTTTGAAGAGTTTGAGGAGAATTGGTACTAATTCTTTCTGGAACGTTTGGTAGAATTCACATGTGAAGCCATCTGGTCCTGGACTTTTGTTTTTAGGAAGATTTTGAATGACTAATTCAATTTCTTTACTTGTGATTAGTTTGTTGAGGTCATCTATGTCTTCTTGAGTCAAGGTTGGTTGTTCATGTCTTTCCAGGAACCCGTCCATTTCATCTAAATTGTTGTATTTATTAACGTAAAGTTGTTCATAGTATCCTGTTATTACCTCCTTTATTTCTGTGAGGTCAGTAGTTACGTCTCCTCTTCCATTTCTGATCTTATTTATTTGCATCCTCTCTCTTCTTCCTTTTGTCAATCTTGATAAGGGCCCATCAATCTTATTGATTTTCTCATAGAACCAACTTCTGGTCTTATTGATTTTCTCTATTGTTTTCATGTTTTCAATTTCATTTATTTCTGCTCTGATCTTTGTTATTTCTTTCCTTTTGCTTGCTTTGGGATTCGTTTGCTGTTCTTTCTCCAGTTCTTCCAAGTGAACAGTTAATTCCTGCATTTTTGCCTTTTCTTCTTTTCTGATATAGGCATTTAGGGCAATAAATTTTCCTCTTAGCACCGCCTTTGCTGCATCCCATAAGTTTTGATATATTGTGTTTTCATTTTCATTCGCCTCGAGGTATTTACTAATTTCTCTTGCAATTTCTTCTTTGACCCACTCGTTGTTTAAGAGTGTGTTGTTGAGCCTCCACGTATTTGTGAATTTTCTGGCATTCCGCCTATTATTGATTTCCAACTTCATTCCTTTATGATCCAAGAAAGTGTTGTGTATGATTTCAATCTTTTTAAATTTGTTAAGACTTGCTTTGTGACCCAGCATATGGTCTATCTTTGAGAATGATTCATGAGCACTTGAGAAAAAGGTGTATCCTGCTGTTGTGGGATGTAATGTCCTATAAATGTCTGTTAAGTCTAGCTCATTTATAGTAATATTCAGATTCTCTATTTCTTTATTGATCCTCTGTCTAGATGTTCTGTCCATTGATGAGAACGTGGAATTGAAGTCTCCAACTATTATGGTATTTGTGTCTATTTCCCTTTTCAGTGTTTGCAGTGTATTCCTCACGTATTTTGGGGCATTCTGGTTCGGTGCGTAAATATTTATGATTGTTATGTCTTCTTGTTTAATTGTTCCTTTTATTAGTATATAGTGTCCTTCTTTGTCTCTTTTAACTGTTTTACATTTGAAGTCTAACTTGTTGGATATTAGTATAGCCACTCCTGCTATTTTCTGGTTGTTATTTGCATGAAATATCTTTTCCCAACCTTTCACTTTCAACCTATGTTTATCTTTGGGTCTAAGATGTGTTTCCTGTAGACAGCACATAGAAGGATCCTGTTTTTTAATCCATTCTGCCATTCTATGTCTTTTGATTGGGGAATTCAGTCCATTAACATTTAGTGTTATTACTGTTTGGATAATATTTTCCTCTACCATTTTGCCTTTTGTATTATATATATCATATCTGACTTTCCTTCTTTCTACACTCTTCTCCATACCTCTCTCTTCTGTCTTTTCGGTTCTGACTCTAGTGCTCCCTTTAGTATTTCTTGCAGAGCTGGTCTCTTGGTCACAAATTCTCTCAGTGACTTTTTGTCTGAGAATGTTTTAATTTCTCCCTCATTTCTGAAGGACAATTTTGCTGGATATAGGAGTCTTGGTTGGCAGTTTTTCTCTTTTAGTAATTTAAATATATCATCCCACTGTCTTCTAGCCTCCATGGTTTCTGCTGAGAAATCTACACATAGTCTTATTGGGTTTCCCTTGTATGTGATGGATTGTTTTCCTCTTGCTGCTTTCAAGATCCTCTCTTTCTCTTTGACCTCTGACATTCTAACTACTAAGTGTCTTGGAGAACGCCTATTTGGGTCTAATCTCTTTGGGGTGCGCTGCACTTCTTGGATCTGTAATTTTAGGTCTTTCATAAGAGTTGGGAAATTTTCAGTGATAATTTCTTCCATTAGTTTTTCTCCTCCTTTTCCCTTCTCTTCTCCTTCTGGGACACCCACAACACGTATATTTGTGTGCTTCATATTGTCCTTGAGTTCCCTGATACCCTGTTCAAATTTTTCCATTCTTTTCCCGATAGTTTCTGTTTGCTTTTGGAATTCAGATGTTCCATCCTCCAAATCACTAATTCTATCTTCTGTCTCTTTGAATCTATCATTGTAGGTATCCATTGTTTTTTCTATCTTTTCTACTTTGTCCTTCACTTCCATAAGTTCTGTGATTTGTTTTTTCAGTTTTTCTATTTCTTCTTTATGTTCAGCCCATGTCTTCTTCATGTCCTCCCTCAATTTATTGATTTCGTTTTTGAAGAGTTTTTCCATTTCTGTTTGTATATTCAGCATTAGTTGTCTCAGCTCCTGTATCTCATTTGAACTATTGGTTTGTTCCTTTGACTGGGCCATGTTTTCAATTATTTGAGCGTGATCCGTTATCTTCTGTTGACATCTGCGCAGTTAGACAGATTTCCCTGGGTATTGGATCCAAAAGTTTGGAAGATTTTTCTGTGAAATCTCTGGGTTCTGTTTTTCTTATCCT
Organism: Tamandua tetradactyla; assembly: GCF_023851605.1. Taxonomy (NCBI): domain Eukaryota; kingdom Metazoa; phylum Chordata; class Mammalia; order Pilosa; family Myrmecophagidae; genus Tamandua; species Tamandua tetradactyla. The sequence goes on along the minus strand of NC_135333.1, from coordinate 91,833,653 downwards.
CCCCAGTAGGTGGCGGTCGTGGCACACGTTTGTCTGCGGGTCCCACCAGTAAAAGGTGCTGTGGGACCTTTAACTTTGGAAAACTCTCGCCGTCCGGGAGTTTCGCTAGCTGAAGCGGCTTGGAAGAGTGCGAGCCGGCCCGGGGTCCGAACATGGGGAGGGTTGCTGGCCGCCGCAGCCCAGGAAAGCGCCCGTCCAAATTTCCTAGTCGGCCCGGGGTGACAAGGGTGGCGGGAGGGCGCCAGCGGCTGCGGCCCACCCGGGAGAGTGCACGTTCCCGGGGAGTCACGGGTTTGGAAGGGGCCACCCCCACCCGTCACCGTTCGCCGCGGCCTGGGGATTTCCGATCCAATTCTCTCAGTTGGTCCGGGGGGGCCGCGCGTGGTGTGGGCGCCAGCCGCTGCGGTTCAGGGGACCGCCTCTCCAATTCTCCCAGCCGGCCCGGGTAGGGGGAAGGGAGTGACTCCGGCCGCTTGCCGCCCCGCCCGGTGAAGCCCGCGCGCCTCGGTGATCTCACCCGAGCGGCTTCTCTCAGCCAGCCAGCCGTTCCAGGATGGGGTACGCTGTCTTTTTTTTTTCTCTGTTGTGGCTTTGGGAGCTGTTCTGTATCGTTTCTACTCCCCTAGTAGCTGTCCTGGAGAAGAAACTAAGATCCGCGTGTCTTACTAAGCCGCCATCTTCTCCGGAAGTCATTTATTTGCTAGTTTTTTAAGCCACTGAATTCTGGGTGATTTGTCACGCAGCAACTGGTAATTAATATATGCCCTGAAGCCTGTGTTGTTTTCTCTACCACCTTTCTCCCTGAGTAGAGAGACCAAGACGCTAGATTAGACTCACTCCTCCTCACTTTGAAGGCTTCGTAAGTGGGGCAGAGGGAATAGCCATTAAATAATGTCTGGGACTTTAAAATGTATAAGACGTAAGACAGACTTAAAGGGCCCGGAACTTATTTATTTCCACTGAGAGGTTTAGTAGGTCCTGAGGGAAAAGACCGGGAAGAGGGAACCTCTCTTCAGTTCTTAACTCTGCTATTGGTGTTGGCACAAAAGCTCTATGCATATAATCCCAAAAGGGATACTAGTGGCTCTTATGACTCACTAATTTTCTTACTACTACGAAATATATTTTATATATCTGAGAATGCCAGTCCCAATATTTCAGTTTTTAGGGCTTGACTTTGAATGCATCCTGGGAAGGGATATAATCATTAGCATATGTCTAGAAGGCTCTTCCTACCTACTTAGAAGGTAGATTAAATCTCACCTAAACTACATGGTTAAGAAACACAAGGTGTTACTAAGAAGGGGGATGGGAGGGAAAGATGATGAGTAAGCAACAAATACCCAAGATGCTCCCATTGTAATTTGAAAATACTGCTTTACAATGACCTAAAATTCTATTTGTACTCATGCAGCCACTCATTTCCCTAGAACAAATCTGTATTATAAGTGAATACTTTCATGAAGATGGAAGTAGCTATTCTTTCCTCTCCCAGGTTACTTTTCAAATATTACACTGCATAACAGTAACAAGGATTATTTCAGGTTGGCACCAAACAGATAATTTAAGGGCCTACTTTTTTAAAGGGGTAATAACATCCAAAACACTATTTTGGATAATGCTGCTCTCTGGTATAACAGTCCTTGCAAAAAACAACCAAATCTTTAAAAAATGGATTTGAATTACCCCAGAAAACAACTTGGTAAAAGAGCTAAACTGTTTTATGGGGGAATTCAAACCCATTTTTAAAAGATTAATATGTCTCATTAAAATAGGGTTCTTCCTATACCATTCTCAGAATTTAATGCAGTTTGTTCAAAATTCAGTCCTTACTTTCAAGGTGCTTGTGATTTTAGTAAAGAAGATAAAGAACCCATTCTTTTCATATAATATGGCTGAATTATATAGTGAATGCTTAAGAAGAAGCAAAAATACTTGATCCAATCTGAGAGGTTAAAAAATAAGTTTTCTAGAGGAAAACATAAAGCTGAATAATAAAATAGTGAGGTTTTCACCTAGGAAAGCAATAGCATCCTAGGCTGAAGGCATGGTATCACCAAATCCCCAATGGCATAAAATAGCAGGTATATGTACCAGTAGTTTGGTAATAAAAGTACTAAGTGTGAAGCAGAATGGCAGAAAATGAGCTGTTAAGGTAGAGAACAGGTCACTGGACAGTTTATATTTCATGCTTCAATTAGGTGGGATACTAAAAATAGGAAAGTAACATTATTCATTTTTTACTATAACTTGAAAGGGGAAAAGTGATGGATTGTTGTCCCACTGATTGAAATACAACATATAAAAGAAGGAAATGGTTAGGAAAAATGATATAGTTAAGTTGATGCACTATTTAATTTTTCTCTAGATATGTAACTTAAGACGTTTAAAAATTCATTAAGATTTTACCTCTGACCAACTAAGTTACTTACTGTCAAAAATACTGTAAATAAAAACCTTAAAACAAACTAACAAGTCAAAATCAAAGAAATCAATAGAGAAAAATCATTTAAGCATTGTGAAACTATCTTACCTAGTAAGTTAAAAGAGATGCTCTTAAAAGAAGGGTCAGGTGGCAATGCTAAATTTCCTAAAGAAAAGTTAACACTGATTGTAATGTTTGTGGGTTTAGGGGGGAATAACCTCAAATTTCAGGCACTGTGGTTATAATCTATTATGAAGAGTTTCCAATGTCAGACAGAGTTTAAGTGTCTGTATATATTGGAGTCCTTTTACAGGACTTTGCTAGAACAACAAAATTAATGACAGCAGTCCACTCTTGTGTCAATATATGCACTTTCCTTTCTTTAACAAGGGTTTTCAAGGAATACAAAATTATTTTAAAGTGAAAATCAAATAAGCCAGTTCTAAATCTTTTTCTTAATTATTCAGGAAAAAAAAAAGTACAAATCTACAATCAATACCATGATTTAGACTTAACCAATGCCAAACAAAACATTTCTTAAGTAAGTTTTAAGAAATATCTGCCACAATCCTAAGATAGTGTTTTCTGGCACAAACATTTTTTTTTTACCTCAGGTAATGGCAGGGTTGAAACACAGAGATATCTAGAGGTAAGCTACAAATCAGAAGTTGTTCTTTTATTTTTACTTCTTGCATATCTTTGAAGTAAATTTAGTTGCTTAAATTTACACTGACTGATTTTCCTTTGCCACACTATCCATTCCTCGTTTCTTGTGACTTCCTGGTCAGAAAAACAAGCAGTGCTGTTAATTACAAGCTCAACAGGATAAATCTGTATTTTATTCTAAGATGGTCCCATAAGTAGCACTGGGAGGTAAAAGAGCATAGTGTCAAATTTCAAGGCCTCTGGAGTAATGAATCCTGCCTTGTTTTGAATCCTGCCTGTTGCTTCCTCTAAGGAAAATGGCCTTGAAGGAGTTAAGTGATCTCCATAGGCTTTGTTTTCCTCATCTGTAAAAGGGAGATAAAGAGGAAAACCGCATAAGGAGATTGTGAGGATTACATGAGATCAAATATGTAAAACTAGCACACTGCCTAGCACTTAGAATTGAATTAATGGTAGCTGTGGTACTTTGCAGCTGTATGTACCCCAGAAACACATGTTCTTAAACTTGATCCATTGCTGTGGGTGTGAACCCACTGTATATGGGACCTTTTGATTTGATACTTCAGTTAAGGGGTGACCCACCACATTCAGAATGGGTCTTAATCCTCTTACTGGAGTTCTTAATAAATGAAGAGAGAGAGAGAGTGAGCAAGGGAGTAAGAAGCTGAAATCAAAAGAACCCAAAAGAGAAGGGAGAGACCAGCAGATGTTACCATATGCTCTGCTATATGGCAGAGGAGCCAAGGATTGACTGCAGCTGATCTTGGGGATGTGAACATAGCTTTAAGGATGCCTTGATTAGGCTGTTTTCTCAGCTTCAAAACGTAAGCTAATAAATTCTCATTGTTTAAGCCAACCCATTTAATGGTATCTGCTTTAAATAGCCTAAGAAGTGAAAATAGTAGACTTTATTGTTATGATTATTACCATCATATTACTTTTATTTTCTATATTTAAAGCTGTAGAAAAAATTCCATACAAGCAGATGTCTTGGCTTGATTTGTTTCGAATTAAGACATTAAATGAAACTTGAACATGGAGAACTAACCTATTTTTGTTCTCTGTAACATTATAAAAGATGAGAAAGATCTGTCAAATTTTCTAATGCCTGATATTCCAAAGATTTCCCTAAAAGAAATTCCAGGGACATTAATTGTAAATCTGAAATTCACATATAAAATCCTCAAATGTATGAACAGGTTTAAAAGGCAGGATTTTAGATTCTTATCACTAGTAGCTCAGGGTAAAGTCTACTTATAAATTACTGCTGGCCCTGCAAGTTAAATAATTTAGGGTGATTAATCTCATGGGATTTTTAAAAAAGCAATCCATAACAATTCAACAGTTTTCCCAATTTGTTTTCCCTAGGGAATTATTGTGATTGATCAATGAAGTGATGAATATATATTTGAGAATTTGGGGTGAATCTAATTATTAGAGAGTATTTTCCTGAAGTATTCTCTACTCTGGGTAGTGGAAGTGGACAAAATGATATAACACATATGAATAAGAGCTAAATAAATATTCTAGAGAACTAGAAAACAAAAGCAAAGATAACTAAACATTAAAAAACTAAAATTAAGAATGCAATGGATAGATTTTAAAAGCCAATTAGCGAAATAGTTAATGGACTGTAAGATACGGCAGACGAAATGGAGAGAAAAATGAATGGGAAATAAAGAAGTAATACCAAGATATTTAGAGAATACAGGGAAAATGTCTTACATATGTAGAACTGGTGTCCCAGAAGAAGCTCCCTGAATTCTATACAATTGTACAGAAGCTCCCTGAATTCCAAGCAGAGGAACTATAATTAAATCTACACCTAGATACATCAGAAGGAAATCATAGAAAATACAGGGAAAGAAAAAAATCTTAAAAAGAGACAGAGAAAAAGAGATCACCTTCAAAGGAGAGAGAGAACCTAACTTCTTAATAGCACTAAGAGAAGCTAGAAGCTAGTGGAAGGCTATCTCAAATAGTAAAAGAAAAAAAAGAAAAAAAAAAAAAAAACCAAGCAACTTGGTTTTTGTACCCAGGGAAAGATATTTTTCTAAGAATTAAAGTAAATACAAGTTCATTTCCATCAACAAAACCAGAAATAGTTTTCAAAACAACACAAGAGTTGGAAACCTATGAACCTTATTTTTGGAACATAGCCATAGCAGCCATCATTACATATTGTCCATGGCTATTTCCATATACAAAGAGTAGGTAAGGCAAAGACATGACAGTCCACGAGATAAAATAGTTGCTATCTAGGACTTTACAGAAAAAGTTAGCTGATCATTACAGTAGCAAAATGACACTAAAGACGGATGTGTTTCTGGGTATCAGATTCTGCTTGTCTGTCAATTCTCACATGACATTAATATATAGTTTGAATTACACCAAGCATCTTCTGTCCTCAGAATCTTTATAATTGCTATTTCTCCTGCCTGAGGCACTCTATCCCCAGCTATTCACAAGGCCAGCTTCTTCCTTCAAGGCAGGCAGCTCAATTGCTAGCCCCTTACCTCTGTGCTGTCAGTCTTCCTCAGAAAAAAAGACAAACTCTATGAGAAGTGGAAACTTTTTTTTCTTATTATTGAAGCCCCAGAAATAAATACAGGATCTGGAACATAGTAGGCAGTCATTTCATTATGTCATTTCATTACATTTCAATAATGTAAAATACTAAAGAGTAAGTTTGATCATGGCAATCTGTGTGATTATCCCAGTGGTCTAAGAAGACGTGACATGAATGTGTTCTTTACCTAGATTCCAAGAGAAGTGACAATTTATCAATTCTCTTGGTTAAGGATATGAAGCTTTAAGGGGTTAATGAAAACTATAGTTGTATGGTTATAATAAAACCAACCAAATAAAATTAAAAGGATAGGGCTGTTTAAAGAAGACTTAGAGTGTATTTTGTGAATTATTAGGCTGCACTGTATTCTCTGCTATAGATGGTTTCTATTCAACTCTCTGTCACATGGCATTTAAGTACACACATACACATGCAATCTTAAGCAAAATATGAAAAAATTTGTAAGAAAATAATTACATGTATTTATTTACTACCTACTTGGGCTACCTTCACAGTACTATGAACCCATATGGGACACATTTTAAAGTGCATCATACACTGTAGTGTTTATTACAGACAGGAATGCTCCTGACAGCAGAGAAGTCTATTTAAGATACCTATTTTCCTGTTGGAGTGATGAATATATGCTGATCTGTTCATGCCCTCTTATTCAATTTCATGGTGACTGATAACCTACTATCTATGTGAAGTTAGAGGAGAGGTCTGTGGTTACAAAAGTTTTATGTAAACACTCCCAAACTGTAATGTAACCAATAACCTTGACGTTACTGACCTGGCATTCCAAACAACTAAACAAAAAGACACTTAAATATCTTAGGTAAAATAGGTGCCCAATGCATATTTGTTGATACTAGCATAGGTTACCTTAAGAATAATCATTAATTTAAGGCAAAAAAGATAAGATTTGTTATTATACTACTGTTTTAATCACATAGATGCTACCCACAGATATGTTTTATTTTTATAATTAAAATGGGTAATTCTGTATTTTTGTAAATAAACTAAGTAGCTTCATCCAAAAAATATATTATTTATCCTGGATATAGGAAACATTGAGATTTTTAGGGCTTCATCAAATGATTCTATAAGAAAATCTTCTACATTGTTTGTTCTCAAAGGCTAAGGATTTTACATGCATTTATAATGCATGGTTGAATAAACAGTGGTAGTATACATAATGCTTTGACCATGTGAAAAAAAGACTTATGAATGCTATTTTTTGCTTCTTATACCTCTTTAAGGAAAGATTTATTCAAGTATCTCATTGTCTATCTAAAGAAATGACCATATCCAGGTAAAATAAAAGCTTGAAAATTTAGTTACCGATAATGACATTAAGGTAGACTTTTGAATTAAGACAAGTCATCAGAAGATATTATGCATGTATATTACATTTGGTGATCCGTAAATGACCTTTAGAGATGACAGGGATTATTTATGAGACTATATTACCATTACTAACTAAAAGGTATATATACATAAAACTTGTAAATTAATTGAATCAAACTTTTTCCTCACAAATACATTATTATGTATCGATTTTTATATGTAAAGGAAAAACACACCTGCTACACTGGAGACTTAAAGTAGTTAATGACTAAATATAAATTTGGATTCTGAGCTTCTTGAAAGTAGAATTAAAAGGTAAAATTATAAGTTATCAAGTTTTCAATGACAGAAAGGTGAAAGCACCTCAAAAACGCCAAATATACCAACATGGCTACTAGAATAATTTTAAGTAAGATAAAATAATAGTAAGAATAGTTTAAGAAAAATAAGAGAAAAAAGGAAATATTCTCAATGAATTAATTTTACTAACCTGACTTATTTTTCTTTGTTCTTGTACAGCTTTTTGAATTGCCTGAGATAATTTTTCTTGGTCTTTTGCATGTTCAGTCTTCCATAATTCCCTTTCTTCAGCATGAGCTTTTTCCAAATTTTTTCTTTCTTCTTCTATGGCTTTTAACACAGCATCCTTCATTGCCTCCTTCTCAATCTTAAAACAAACGACCAAAACAAAAATATTTCAAAGTGCAAATTAACAATAACTTCTCTAATTAGGAGACTTGCATGAACTTAGAAGACAGAAAACTTCGATCCTAAGGGGTTTGGTTCTGATATTACTGTTGTTTTTCATGCATAAAATAACTGGTATAAAATAAAATATTTGTTTTTTATTCAGATACTCCTGTTTATTTAACATCAAGGAAACCAAGACTTAGCTTGAAGCAGTGGTTCCCTAACTATTGGTTCCAGGATCCCTTTACACTCTTATAAATTATTGAGGACTCCAAAGAGCTTCTGTTTATATTGGTTTGATATATTAACTGAAAATATATTTTATGAAAAATAACAATATTTTTCAAATTTAAAAATGACCTTTTTTTTTTTTTTTTACATTTTTGTAAACCTCTTCAATATCTGGCTTAATAGAAAACAACTAGATCTTTCTAACTGCCTTCTGCATTAGATCTGTAATGATATGCTTTAGAAAATCTAGTCTCACAGATATGCAGTTGGAAAGAGGAGAAATATTTAATAGGCTGTTCAGAACACTGGAGATAATATTTGATTCCACACCAAACTTCGAGAAGGAGCATTTTATTAAAGATTATTTGCAATATGGAAAATGAAATCTTATCAATGAAATTTGTACTATTAAATTGCAAGCCGTCCTTTCCCTTTGAGTGGATCCTTTACCAGGCGTGATTTTTAAACATTTTTCATTTGTAAAATATTGATGCATTAGTTATGTATTGCCTCTGGATGTTGACACAGCTCATTTTATTCTGAGAAAAAAATCACCTTTGCTAATATTATCCTCAATCTCATCAGAAAAGACTGCAAGTACTGGAAAACTCCCAAGTTCCTTGAGGCAGGTACAAATCCTCCAATAACCTAACTTTTGCTTTACAGCTAAAATGTATTGGCAACAAAATTGTCAGTTTTTTTCCCCCTTGAGGTGATGTGTTCACTTTGTTCCTTTTGGAGAAAATACCTGCCACACTTAAGTCATTCAAGAAAAGAGTGTTCCATTTAAAAAGTGAATTCAGGGCGGGCCGCGGTGGCTCAGCGGGCAAAGTGCTTGCCTGCTATGCCGGAGGACCTCGGTTCGATTCCCGGCCCCAGCCCATGTAACAAAAACAGAGAAACAAAATACAATAAAACAAGAAAATGTTTAAAAGATGTTTCTCTTTCTTCCTCCCTTCCTTCCTTCTATCCTTCCTTCCTTCTCTCTGTCTTTCCTTTAAAAAAAAAAAAAAAGTGAATTCAGTTTACAACTTGAATGCACAATAATTTCCTTCAGGAAGAACCACTGTCCTTTGCTGTATAGCAAAACTCCATGGATTCCTTTCCTATCCCCATGGATATACCTCTTGTCTTGTTTCCGGTTAACAGTCCAAGTTGACACAAGTTACCAAAACTTATAATTAACCATTTTTTGAACTTTTGTTTACCACTTTAAACTATTCTCTCACTATTCACTATGCCCTCCATGTTGTTATAGCCAAAAAGTATTTTTTAATTCTTAAATTTCTGTGCAACATTCTACATAGTTGACTATTTCTGTTTTCTTTAAGTCCTCTTTTTTCTTGGTTTGCATGATAGCACACTGCTTATATTTTTCTTGTTGAATTCCTCAGCCTCCTCAGGTCTTCCTCTTCTTCCTTCTCTCTTAGGCTTTTAAATTTTGAAGTCCCTTGAGGGCTCAGACCTCTGGCCACTTTTTACTCTACTCTCTCTCCTTAGATGATTATACGTGGTGGTCTAGTTTGCTAGTTGCTGGAATGCAACACACCAGAGACAGATTGGCTTTCAATAAAAGGGGATTTATTTAGTTAACGTATAGTTCTTCAGAGGAAAGGCAGCTAACTTTCGACTGAGGTTCTTTCTTACATGGAAAGGCAGAAGGCGATCTCTGCTGGCCTTCTCTCCAGGCCTCTGGGTTCCAACAGTTTTCCCTGGGGTGAGTCCTTTCTGCATCTCCAAAGTCTGGACTGAGCTGCGAGTGCTGAGATGAGGTATGCTGAGTTGCTTGGGCTGCGCTAGTTGAGTCTCTCATTTAAGCACCAGCCAATTAAATCAAACATTCATTGCAGCAGGCATGCCTCCTAGCCAACTGCAGATGTAATCAGCAACAGCTGAGGTTCACATGCCATTGGCTCATGTCCACAGTAATAGAACTGGGTACTGTCACCTGGCCGAGTTGACAACTGAATCTAACTACCACATGTGACAAGTTCCACGGCTATGGTTATCATCTATATGCCAGAAAAAAAGCCCACATGAATATTTTCAGATAATTACATTCAGAGCTCAGGAGAAAGGAAAGTATTTTAAATTGCCTACCTGACTATATCATCTGGATTTATCACAGGTATCTCAAGTCTGTTTCAAAGAAACAATTCTACATTATACTTGGTTGTTGACTCCATACTCCAGGAGTTCACAACTTAGCTTCCTGTATCGTCCACACCAAGCATATATGTTGATTCCATATTCTATGTATTTTTAAAATTTGTTTCTTTACTTTTCAAGCTACTTCTTATTCCTCCTGTATTTCAGATACTCATTATCTCTTTCCTGGACTTTTGATACATTCTATTAGATTTCTTTTCCCGCCTCTGTTGCCTTCAATGTCCTAAAAATTAAGGTCAATTATGCCTGCCACACATGTGCTCTGAAATTTCAATTTGTCTCCCCTATCTATGGAATAAACCTCCAACACAATTCAGTGTGCTAGTGATCCTTCAAGATTCAGAAGTTTTTAATTGCTTTTGAAATGACACATATCTACTCACTCAAAATGTCTCCTACCTGATTGTAAATTCTATAAGAATGACCGAAAATCATAGTAATCCTTGAACTTCTACCTTTGGCAAAACGATGTGCATAATTAAATTCAATATTTATTTCCTACATTTAATTTTAAATCTAGAACTGAGATGTTAGTATTATATATTTTGGTATGCATATATATATCTATGAACACATGAATGCACACTTTTAAATTTGGCTTTAAAAATCACAGATCTTGATGAATGTAAAAGCATGTGAATGCACAAATATACAGCCACATATATGACATGCAACAATACTTATCAAATACCAGGAATACATTAGAGTGTCCCACATACATGTTTTCAGCATATAAGTAAATAATATATTGTAAAGCATTTCATTTCCCTCATAACCTTTGTATAATGTGAGTTTAACAAAAATGTGCATAGTTTCAGAAGCTTAATTCAAAAAAAAGGAAAAAGTTTCTAATTTTTCTGGAATGAAACATTATACAAAAGTAGATTAACCATACACTTACTTACACAGAAACTCAATATTACAGATAGAAATACCTTTGCAGCAGATAATAATGCCTCTTTATTTCTTTGCTTTTCTTCTTCCAAACATTTTTCCAATATTTCCTACATATGATGAGACAGAAAGATACTATATGTATTATTTGAGGTCATAATCCACATTTATTTCACAGTCTGAGTATTAAGTATTACCTTCTGTTCTTGAGATTGCTGAATCAAAGCTTCCTTTATTTTTTCTTTCAGCAGTTCTTTCTCTATATCTAGCATTTCAAGGAGCCTCTGATGCTACAAGGAAAGATAAATGAATTATGCTGATTTCTCTGAGACACATAATCTAACAAGGAGCATAGCTGATGGAATTAAATTGCCTAAAAGTACTAAAGTAGTTACTAGATGAAATAATGGAAAGTTTGCTAAAACAAAGATCTTAGAAGCCCAAAACACTGAATTCACTTCTCTCCAATTAGCCAATTTAGCTCCCAAGCTCAACAAAGTACATGATATGAGATCTAACTTAAGAACAAGTATTCTGAATTGGAAAGTGAATCAGAAAATGGATATATGCCTTTGCCCAAAATCAAATTTAGAAAAATTATTCACTAAAATTACTTTGCAGCAATAGAAGCAATTGGATGACAATTGAAGAAAACCTAAAATGTTTGCTTGATGAACTGTCATAACATATTAATTATATTTCTAATAAAGCACTATTGAAGAAATGGAAAGATTTAAGAGTCACCGTTTTAGCCCCCAGGATATTACCCTACATTCAATTAAATGGATCTATGAAAGTGGTCAAAGGAATATTATAAATACAAGCAGGTTAAAGTGTACAGTGTTCACATATTTACTTTTATTCTAATGTGCTTATGTAAAAGCACACAGAACCATCAGTAAATTATCAGTGACTGGTCACTTGGAGTTTGAATGGAGTTTCTAAGAAAATTCAACTTTTGCAGGCTCAAAATCCCCAATATAGATGAACCAGATATTGTTCTGGAATAGTGCTCTTAGGTGAAAACAAAAGCAAAAAGCAAATATATGTTGCTATACACATAGATTTCTCATTCATTTACCAAAGGCAAATAACATTTTCTCAGATATGCTATATATATACAAGCCTCCCTTAAATATGAACTTATCTGTTATCCTATACTTTAAATACAACTAGCCCTTCAATTTTAAAACATTTTTTAGGGAGTCAGCCTACATTGAGAGTAAGTGACATAATAGTCCATGTCTAGTTAAGAAACTCTATTATTCCTGTTTATAATTATAATATTTTTGTTTTTCAAGAAAGTAAGGAAAATCACATGAAAGATGTGGTTTTTCCTTGAAAACATATCCAAACTGTGATACAAATCATGAAATGATTATGAGAAATTATTGGTACCATATGGATTTGTGAAAGGCAGTTGTCTAGCACATCAGTAGAATTAACATGATACACAAGTAATACCAGACTTCAAATTTGTATTCTACCTAATTCTAGATACACACAGAATTCCAAAGGATTAAAAACAATACTTAATCCTATTTAAAATACACACATGAGAAATATACAAAGATATTATACCAGGCAAATAATTAGACTTAAAAAGAAATCATAAATACGATGAGACCAAAATTATTCAATTTAGGCTTAAGGGTGAGGGGTGAAGCAACAAAAATAAACATCTCAGTCATTAATTTAAAAAAATAATTTCTCCTTAAAATCTTACATTAACTCAGACTAATATAAATCATTAAGCTATTGTAAGTAGGCCAAATTTCTATAGAGATCCAAGAACTAAAGTCAAAGACGGTACATTGACTAAAATGACAATACAATGTTTAGAAATTCACCCAGGAATTTCATTTCTTAATTGTGACAGTAAGGTATCATAGAAGACTATTAATGAGTTTGCCTATACAAAAAGAAATGTAAATTTACCATTTGGAAGAAGCATCCAACTTATGATATACCCTAATTAAAATCACTGATCTACTTAAGAGAAAATACAGTTAGGTTACTGGCATTTTGAATAAATAAAGATAATAGCTAACATTTTTTAGTGCTTTTGAGATATCAGATACTATTAATGTTGTTTTATGCACAGTGATATCACATAAAAGCCTCAACAAAGTGCTGTGGCAGGCACTATTCTTCATTTTTGATGAATAATCTAAGATTTAGAGAGGCTAGATAAACTTGTGAAATTTCTACTTAATCACTTCAGCAATAATCGTAACTGAACAAAAGGAACCAATTACCTATTAGCTAAAAGTAGTCTCAGGACAACCTAGTTATTACCTAATTATTACATACTAATTAAAAGCTAGGTAATATAAGTAGCATGCCAGGTTAAAGCCTCATTTCCACTTGGCCTTCATAGAATTAGACTAACCTACTTTCCTGATTCTGTTAATTTTAGACTACAATAAAATGAATTTCCTGATCAAATATCAATTGATAATGACAAAGAAAAATACTGAATGGTACAGGAAGACTTTAGGTCTTAAAATTAAACGCAGTTACTAATCAAGGACCATATAAATTCAATAAAATATACTGTTTCTATAAAAGTGATGTATGTTCATTGTGAAAAGTGCAAAGAATAAAAAATAGCATTGAGGTAAACAACTTTCTGCACAGTTCTGTGAATATGTAAACATACAGATGTGTTTATATATAACATAAATACTGTTGAGTAATCTGATTTTTGAACTCAATCATGGTGTATAATTCTTTTTTTTTTTTTTTTGGTATGCTGTATGGTGGGGGTCACATTTCATTCTTTTTCTATGTGAGTATCCCATTATTGCAGTACCATTTGTTGAAGTTCACGGGCCAGGAATCGAACCCAGGTTTCCCTTACGGCAGGCGAGAATTCTACAACTAAACTACCCTTGCACCCCAGGGTATAATTCTTTTAACATGTTGTTGGATTTGATTTTCAAGTATTTTGTGGAGGATTTTTCATCTATTTTCAAGAGAGAAATTGGTTTATAATTTTCATCATAGTATCTTTACCTGGCTTTGGTATTATGGTGATGTTGGCTTCATAAGTAAGGTAGTATTCCCTTCTCTCAAATTTTTTGGAAGAGTTTGAGTGGGATTGGTTTTTATTTTTCTTGCAATGTTTGGCAGAATTCACCTGGAAGCCATCTGGTCCTGGGCTTTCTTTGTTGGGAGGTTTTTGAAGAGCAATTCAATCTTTTCACTTATTGAAATCTATTTCTTCTGGAGCCAGGGTAGCTTGTTCCTGTTTTCTACAAAACTGTCAATTTGATCTGAATTGCCTATCTTGTTGGCATACATTTGTTCACACTATCCTTTTATATCCTTTTTATTTTTGTGGGATATCAGTAGTAACGTCTCCCTCTCATTTCTAATTTTATTTGCATCTTCTGTTTTCTTACTCAGTCTAGCTAAGGGCTTGTCAATTTTGTTCATTCTCTCTATCGTTTTTTGCCCTCAATTTCATTAGTTTATGCTCTAATCTTTGTTATTTCTTTCCTTCTGCTTGGTTTGGGATTAGTTATCTGGTTTGTCCAGGTGTGCAAGTAGGTCTTTGATTTTACTGCTTCCTTCCTTATAATTTATGCACTTACAGCTATAAATTTCCTTCTCTGCATTGTCTTTACTGCATCACATAAGTTTGATAGGTTGTATTCTCATTTTTATTTGTCTCAAGATATTTATTGATTTCTCTTAAAATTTCATCTTTGACGCACTGATTGTGAGTGTACTGTTTAACCTCTATAGATCTGAGTGTTCTCCAGTCTTCTACCTATTGTTGATTTCCAGCTTTTATTCCGTTATGATCAGAGAAAGTAGCTTGTATAATTTCAATCTTTTAAAATTTGAGACCTATTTTGCATCCAAGCATGTGTCTATCCTGGGGAATGAACTATGAACACATGAGAAGAACGTGCATTCTGCTGTTTGGGGGTAAGGGGGAGGGAGCATTGTTATGTATGCGTCTGTTAGGTCTAGTTTATACATCAAATTATTCAAGTTCTCTATGTCCTTATGACCCTCTGTCTAAATGTTCTATCTATTGATGTGAGTGGTGTATTGAGATTTCCAGCTATTATTGTAGAGAAGTATTTCTCCCTTCAATTTGGCTAGTGTTGGCCACATTTATTTTGGGGCACCCTGGTTAAGTACATAAATATTTATGATTTTTATTTCTTCTTGGTGATTTCACCTTTAAGTAATATATACTGACCTTCTTTGTTCTTTAAAACAGCTTTGCATTTAAAGTCTACTTTGTTTGATACCTCAACTTTCTTTCAGATACTGATTGTGTAGAATATCTTTTTCCAGACTTTTAAGTAATATATACTGATCTTCCTTGTTCTTTAAAACAGCTCTGCATTTAAAGTATACTTTGTTTGATACCTCAATTTTCTTTTGGATACTTATTGTATAGAATACCTTTTTTCAGACTTTTACTTTCAACCTATTTATGTCTTGGTGTTTAAGATGAGTATTTTGTAAACAGCATACGGATGGTTCATATATTTTTACTTAATCTGCCAGTCTGTGTCTTGATTGATGTGTTTAATCCACTAACATTCAATGGTACTATTGTAATAGCACTATTTTCTTCAACCATTTTATCCTTTGGATTTTATAGGCCATATCTTATTTTTGTCTCTTTTTTTTTTCTGTTCTCTCTTTTTACTTAACTTTACTGATATTCTTCATTTCTATACTCTCCTCCAAGCCTCTCTCTTCTGACTTTTTCTTTCAGCCTACAGATCTCCCTTTAGTATTTCTTATAGGGTAGGTTTCTTCTTAACAAACTCTCTCAGTTTCTGTTTATCTGTGAATATCTTTAACTTGCTCTCATTTCTGAAGGACAGTTTTTCCACAAGCAGAATTCTTGGCAAGCAGTTTCTCTCTTTCAGTATCCTTTTTCCGGGGGGTGGGGGGGGTGGAATGGTCTGGGAATTGAACCTGGGTCTCCCACATGGAAGGTGACATTCTACCTGTGAGCCACCTGCGCACGCCCCCTTTCAGTATCTTGAATATACCGTACCACTGCCTTCCCACCTCCATGGTTTCTGATGAGAAATCAGCTCCTATTCTTATCGGACATCCCTTATACATCCTTATATGTAATGAATGCCTTTTCTTTTGCTGGTTTAAGAATTTTCTCTTTATTTTTTGACATCTGTCATTCTGATTTGTATGTGTCTTGGAGTATGTATATTCAGATTTATTGGGTTTGAAGTTTGTTGCAGTTCTTAGACATGGATATTAATGCCTTTCATAACAGTTGATAAGTTCTCACCTGTTATTTCATCAAATATTCCTCTTTCCCGGATATCCATGATGCGAAGGTGCATGCATTTCGTATTGTCAATCAGTTCCCTGAGTCCCTGGTCAATTTTCCCAGTCTCTTCTCTGTTCTTTGGTCTGTTCAAATTCAGATACTCTGTCTTCTAGCTTGCTGATTGTTTCTTCTGTCTCTTCAATTCTGCTGTTGGTGCTGTTAGTGTATTTTTAACATCATCTATTTTGCCTTTTATTCCCATAAGACCTGTCATTTTCTTTGCATGCTTTCAAATTCTTATTTATGCTCACTCAGTGTCTTAATATCCTTTCTCTCTTCTGTTATATCCTTGAATTGGTTTAGCAGATCTGTTAGAATATCTCTGATTAGTTACTCTAGATTCAGTATCCCCTCTGAATTTTTGATTTGCTCTTTGTGACAGGGCCATATCTTGATATGGCTTGTCATTTTTTGCTGAGCATTGGATTATCTTGGTGAGTTTATGCTGAAAGTTGGATTCACTCTTTTGTCAAAACTTCTGTTGTTAATTGGGCTTGTGTTAATGCTTTTCTTTGACACCTGCTTTGTCAGAAGTACCCAAACAGGGCTGGGCCAGGGTCCCATGAGGAGTGCTCACCACAGGGCCCCAAGGAGAAGACCAGGTACAGTTGTCAAAATGTCTTCAATTCTGCTCGCCAAGGGTGTGCTTTCTTGGCCTTCTAATATGCCATCTTCACACAAAAGCCCTGTAGACATCTTCCTGGAAGTGTACTTTCCTTGCTTGCCAGCAGATGGCACTCTTCGGCAACCTATTTCTCGCACCTCTCAGAAAGCAGTCTTCTTAGCTGCCAGCTAACCTCTGGACAATTGTATAGCAGCGCTGGGCAGATGGGTTGAAAACGTAGGTTCCCACATCCAAATCTGCTGGCCAAAAGATGGAACAGTACCAGACCATGTCCAGTCCTATTCTTGGGAAAGAGGACCTCTATGGCCTCTTCATCTACAGTTGCCTGCCCACCAAGAACTGGGGCTAACACATTCTGCCCTGTAAATGGGGGATGGGCACCAGGAGCTGGGGCTGATAAGAGTTACTCACGATCTCTTATGGCAGCTTCTTTGTTTCTATATCCTGCACTTTCCTGGGTGTTGCACAGCACTCTGCCGGTATCCAGAGCCCCAGAACCATTGTTTTGGACAGTTGCTGCCTATTCCCTAGATGCTTTTCTGTGAGAGAAGGGAATGCAGCCTTTCTTTAATCAGCTATCTTGGATCTTCTATTGAGCTTAATTTGATTCTTTAATTGCAATAAGCTAGAAATTATAAAATACCAAAAGAGAGCCTGGCCAAATGATTTGGACACCCTTTATTCTATCTAAAATAGAGGACAAAGAAAATCTGGAGTTTGCTGTATTATTCCTGCCTTCTGCTTCAATATGGAATTCTGTAGTTTTCAAAAAGTTCTAGCACTTCAGAGATGGTTCAGTTCAATTGGTATCTGGTGGTAGAAAGAATGGCCAATCCTTTCTTCTGCACCTTGCTATGTGAAATTTCTCAGGTAAGGAGTGTTCTGACATCTCTTGTTATATACTGCTTTAGTTTGCTAAAGCTGCCAGAATACAATATACTAGAAATGGGTTGGCATTTATAAAGCAAATTAATTAAGTTGTAAGATTACAGTTCTAAGGCTGTAAAAATGTCCAAACTAAGGCATCCAGGAAAAATATCTTGACTCAAGAAAGGGCCAATGATGTTCAGGGCTTCTCTGTCAGCTGGAAAGGCACATGGCTATGTCTGCTACCTTTCTCTCCTGGCTTCTCATTTCAAAAGGCTTACCCAAGGGTGTTTTCTTTCTGCATCTCTAAATGTCTGGTTCTCATGTTGGCTCTCAAGGTTTTTTCAAAATGGATCCCACTTAAAGGACTGTGGTTAAGTGACCCACCTTGAATGGGAGGAGATCTAGTTCCATAGAAACAAGGTAATCAAAAAGATCCCACCCAACAATATTGAATCAGGATTAAAGAACATGGTTTTTCTGGGCGACACAACAGTTTCAAACCAACACACACAGCTCAGAGTAGAAACTGTGAACCTATAGTGACATTCAATCATAGGACTCTTTTTAACCTTTTTTAAGATACTGCAAGGAAAGTTCCTCCCTATTTCTAAAAAATACATCAGAAAGCAAATATTTATAATTTCTAAACAAGAGGAGAGCTTTCACCAGAATTTGCAAATCAACCATGTTTTCTATACTTATGGTATATAGATCTCATAAAATTATATATTTAGACCATACCGTATTTATCTACCTTACTTAAGAACAGAAGACTACAGTCCCAGTCTATAATCCCATCTATTTTCCATGAGAAAGAATAGTTATATGATATCAGAGGATCCCAAACCTCCTAAAGAGGGTTTCTGCAAACACTTTTAGTGATATTTTCTAAACCTTAAATTTTATTGAGTTCTGAATATGCCCTTTTAATTAAATGAAACAATATATATGAAAACACCTGTAGAGCGTATTTTCACATATGTAAGTTGTACCTGATTTCACTATTTAAAAACATGTTTTTCAGGTGGTGCAATGGTGATTCAGTGGCAGAATTCTCATCTGCCATGCTGCAGACCCGGGTTCGATTCCCAGAACCTGCCCATGCCAAAACAACAACAACAAAACCATGTTTTTCTCCAAGCTCAGTAATCTATAAATACTGCTTTGTTCCCTCTATGTATTTTACATCTGCATAGCCTTGCCTTACTATTATTCTACAAATTTTCATTAGGTAGTGTACCATTTTACATTGTACAGAATTTAGTCAGAGCCACAGCATGACAAAGAGAATTCAATGTATATATTCAAGCATGTCTTTGTATTTTATTAATTTGAACTGAGCTTTTTTAAAAAACAAAAGATTGATTCGATATAAAAACTGAACAATAAAGCAAGACATTTCATTAAATAGTTCAAACCTTCAAGTTGAGACATGGGTCCTCTTCTTGTAACGATTCCCCTACTTGCTTTCCTCATAAGCAATATATGCAGTAGTTAAAATCATAGATCAAAACTATCTGTGTGAGGAGATGAAATTGAGAGAATCACATGGAAAAAGTCCCACAGAAGTTCAGAGACAAGGACACACTCACAGAAGCTGAGAGAGAAAGCCATTGCACACAGAAGTTGGAAGCAATAAAACCTGAGAGATAAGGGCCAGCAGACATCACCCTGTGCCTTGCTAACTGACAGGGGAGCCTAAGATCACCAGTAACCTTTCTTCAGAGAAGGGAATTCTGGGAGTATAGTAGAATAGGAGAGGCAGAAGTTCACCCTGATTCTATGCAACAGTGAGAGAAGGGACAGAAAAATGACTGGGACACAGTTCCAGGGTATGAGTGACCAGAGAGGGTTTTCTACCCTATATATGGAGACCCTGAACAAAAAAGCAGAGAAGTTGAGATGGAGAGAACAGGGTGAGTGAGCTTGGCCAGGACTCCAGCCTAGCCCCCTCAGTTGACTTAGGAGACCTTCCCTCAAAAAGTTCCAGCACTTCAGAGAAGGTTCAGTTCAATTGGTATCTGGTGGTAGAAAGAATGGCCAATCCTTTCTTCTACACCTTGCTATGTGAAATTTCTCAGGTAAGGAGTGTTCTGACATCTCTTGTTATGTACTGTTTTAGTTTGCTAAAGCTGCCAGAATGCAATATACTAGAAATGGGTTGGCATTTATAAAGCAAATTAATTAAGTTTTATTAATTAACTGTAAGATTACAGTTCTAAGGCTGTAAAAATGCCTTTTACAGGGCAGGAGTTCCCATGTCAGGAGACTTATTTTCCCTGTGTACAAAGACCATTTATCCAAAATGTTTGCTCCCCATTAGAGATAGGCTGCGCGCATATGTTTTGTGTGTGTGTGTTTGTTTGTGGCAGAGACTGCAGGGCCTTCCCCCAGGGAAGAGGGAAAGATGCAGAGTGGTGCTTGGTCCATCAACCAGCCAGTGCAAGAGACTTGTTTGGGGTCCCAATACTGCTCCCATATCACCATGGGGGCCCAGAGATGTCAGTTGTGGGAAAGTGGAGAGGGGAAGCCAAGGAAGTCAGTGAAACGGCATGTTGTGACCAACTGCCAGACATCTCCGGATTAGCTACAGGCAGGGAAAGCTGAAATACCCTGTCTCATAGCCAAAGGTTATCCCAAGTGGAAGTCTGGGATCACCAGACCCATCAGGCATACAAATGGAGGGTCCTGGCTAGAAGTACATCAGGTCTCCATTTAGGTCAGCCTGCACCTGAAGTCAGGGAGAGGTGAGCCTGAGGGGAAGTGGTGACTCAAGGGCACCATCTGTTGGGAAGAAGTAGAAAGTACAGTCTGAAAATGGCCTATCTGCCTAGCTCTCAATAGAGCTTCAAGTAGAATTACAATCCCCTCATAAGATCTGGGACTTGGTTTCATGAGGAAGCACTCACAACCCAAGTCCAAAAGGGGACCTTCAATGAAAATCTAAGAAAATATAATATCTCAGACTGAAACCAACTTGTAAAATAACCTCATTGAGATGATTAAATGCCCTGTTAGCAACAGAAAATCATAAAGCATGTCAAGTCTCAGGCAGACATGGCCCAGACAAATGACGAAATGAAATCACTGGAGGGAAACAGACTTTGGAACAACTAATCAAGGATGTTCATAAAGACATAAGAGATACTAAGTCATTGGAAAAGATAAAGAAGAATTTGAAAGGGTAAATACTATAGACTACATTAAAAGTATATAAGACATAATAGCAGATTTGAAGAGGAAGAAGAAAGAATAAGCAAATCAGAAGACAGGACAACTGTACTTATATGCAAAAAAAAAAAAAAGATGAAAGAAATGGAACTAGATCTCAGAGAAATGACAGATTCCATGAAGTATTCAAATATAAGAATTATCAGTGTCCCAGAAGGACAAGAAAAGAGTAAAGGGATAAGAAGGCTAGTTGAAGAGATAACAGGGGAAAATTTCCCAAACCTTATAAAAGTTTTGAACTATTTAATGAAATGCTCTTGCTTTATTGTTCAGTTTTTATATTGAATCAATATTTTGTTTTTAAAAAGCTCAGTTCAAATTAAGAAAATACAAAGACATGCTTGAATATAAATATGCAAATCAAAGTGCGCCAGTAAGTTCCAAACAGAATAAATCCAAATAGGCCTACTTCAAAACATATGCTGATCAGAATGTCAAATATTAAAGAGGAGCAAAAAATTATGAAAGCAGCAAGAGAAAAGCAATTCACTACATACAAGGGAAACCACATAAGACCGAGTTTGAACTACTCAACAGTCAACATGGAGGCAAGGAGTCAGTGGTATGATATATACTTACGATCCTCAATGAGAGCAAGGCTTCTAGCCAAGAACACTATATACTGCCAAGGCTGTCCTTTAAAATTGAGGGAGAGTTTAAACTCTTCATTGACAAGCAAAGGCTGAGAGAATTTGCCAACAAGAGACCTGCACTCCAAGAAATACTTGGTTAAAAAAAAAAAAAAGGAGAGCAAAGTCTCAAAGAGGGTACAGAACTGAAAAGTATCAATATTTATTTTAAGGATAAAAAGAGGGAGAGGGAAAAGAATTTATACAAGCCATAAATAATTTAAGTATAAGACAGTAGATTCAAGAACTGCATTTACAGTAATAACTCTAAATGTTAATAAAATAACTCACAATTAAAAAACACAGATTGGCAAAATACATTTAAAAATATAACCAATCTATATGCTCTTATAAGAGACACATCTTAGACTGAAAGATATAGATTGAGAGTAAAAGAATGCAAAAAGATGTGGTCTGCAAGCTGTAACCAAGAGAAATCAGGTGTAGCTATACTAATATCAGATAAAATAGACTTTAAATGTGAAGATGTCATATGAGACAAGGAAGGACACTATATATTAATAAAGGGGACAATTCACCAAGAAAAAATAATCATCACAGATGTTTAAGTTCCCAGTCAAGGAGCTCCAGAGTACAAAAGGCAAACATTGGCAAGACTAAAGGGAGCAACTGATGTTTCAACAATAATACTGGGAGACTTCAATACACCACTCTTCTCTATAAATACAGCAACCAGACAGAGGATCAACAAGGAAATAGAGAAATGATTGATAAAAGAGTTAGACCTAATAGACATATATAGATTGTTTCATCCCAAAACATCAGGATATATACATTGTTCTCTAGTGCTCATGGTACATTCTCCAGGATAGATCATATTCTGGAGCACAAAACAGGTCTTATAAATTTAGTAAGACTGAAATTATTCAAAGCAGTTTCTCTGACCACAACAGAATCAAGTTGAAAATTAACCACTGAAGAACTAGAACTTTCACAAATATATGGAGATTAAAGAAGACACTCTTAAACAATCAGTGGGCCAAAGAAGAATTTTATAAATATCTGGAAACAAATAAAAATGAAAATAAAAATAAAAATATCAGAAATTATGGGATGCAGCAAAGGTAGTGCTGAGAGGGAAATTTATCCCATAAATGCCTAAGCCAAGAACAAGCAAAAATTGAGGACCTAACTACTCATCTGGAGGAACTAGAGCAAGAATAGCAACTTAGCTCCACAGCAGAAAGAAGAGGAGAAATAACAAGGATTAAAGCAGAAATAAATGAACTGGAGGACAACAACAACAAAAAAAAACAATACAAAGAATCAACAAAACCAAAAGTTTGTTCTTTGAGAAAATCAGTAAAATTGATGGACCCCTAGTTAGACTAACAAAGAAAAAAAAGAGAGGTTATAAATAAACAAAATTAGAAATGAGAATGGGGTCATTACCACGGATCCTGAAAAAATTTTAAAAATTATAAGTGGATATTATGAACAATTATAAGCCAACAAAGTAGACAACTTAGATGCAATGGACAAATTCCTAGATACATATGAACTACTGACCCTGACTCAAGAAGAAATAGAAGCTCTTAATAAACCAGTTGCAACTGAAGAGATTCAATTAATTATCAAAAATCTTCCTACCATGAAAAGTCCAGGACTGGACAGCTTCACAGGGGAATTTTATCAAATATTCCCAAAAGAACTAACACCAATTCTGCTCAAACTTCTAAAAGCTAGAGGAAAAGGGAACACTACTTAACTCATTTTACAAGGCTAACATCATTCTAACAGCAAAACTGGATAAAGACGCTACAAGAAGGGAAATCTACAGACCAATTTCTCTAATGAGTATAGATGCAAAAATTCTAGAAAAACAAATCCAATGATACATTAAAAGAATTATACAGTGACCAAGTGGGGTTTATTCCAGGCATGCAAGGGTGGTTTAATATCAGAAAATCAATTAACCTAATACAGCAAGTTAACAAATCAAAAGGAAGAATCACATGATCATCTCAATTGATGCTGAAAAAGCATCGGACAAAATTTAATATCCTTTTCTGATAAAAATTCTTCAAAATGTAGAATCAAAGGAAACTTCCTCAATATTATAAAGGGCATATATGAAAAACCTATAGCCAACATCATACTTAATGGTGAGAGATTGAAAGCATTCCCTCTAAGATCGTGAACACAGCAAGGATGCCAACTGTCACCCCTATTATTCAGCATTGTAATAGATGTTCTAGCCAGAGTGATCAAGCAGGAGAAAGGAATAAAAGGCATCCAAATAGGAAAGAAAGAAGTAAGACCTTCATTAGTTGTGCATGACAATGATCTTATACTAGGAAAATCCTGAGAAATCCATGTCAAAGCTACTTGAGCTAATAAACAATGAGCTAATCAACAAATTCAGTAAAGTGGCGGGATACAAGATTAGTGTAAAAATCATACTGTTTCTATATACAAGTAATGACCTGAATGTGGAGACAATCAAGGAAAATATTCCATTCAAAATCACAACTAAAAGAATTAAGTATCTAGGAATAAGCTTAACCTTAAGGGTGATCAAAGATCTGTACACAGAAAACTACAAAACAGTGTTAAAAGAAATCAAAGATATAAATACATGGAAAGATATTCTATGCTTATGGATAGGAAAGCTGAATGTCATTTAGATGTCAGTTCTACTAAAATTGACCTACAGATTCAATGAAATACCAATTAAAATTCTAACAACCTACTCTGAAGACTTACAAAAGCTAGTTATCAAATTCATTTGGAAGGGAAAGAAACCTCAAATAGCTAAAAAAGATAGCCTAAAAAAGAAAACTGAAGTGGGAGGAGTAATACTTCCTGACTTTAATGCTTACTATAAAGGTACAGTACTCAAAGCAGCATGGTACTGGCACAAAGATAGATGTATTGACCAGTGGAACTAAATTGAGAGTGCAGAGATTGAGCACCAAATCTATGGTCAACTGATTTTTAACAAGGCTCCCAAATCCACTGAATTGGGACAGAATAGTCATTTTAATAAATGGGCATGCGAGAACTGGATATCAATAGCCAAAAGAATGAAAGACAAACCATACCTTATACTTTATACAAAAATTAACTCAAATTAGACCAAAGACCTAAATATAAGAGCCAGCACCATAAAATTCCTAGGACAAAATATTGGGAAACATCTTCAAGACCTAGTAATAGGAGGTAGCTTCTTCAAATTTACACTGAAAGCACAAGCTATGAAAGAAAAAAAATAGATAACTGGAAGCTCCTCAGAATCAAAATCAAAAGCTTCTGCACCTCAAATGATTTTGTCAAAAGGGTGAAGAGGCAGCCAACTCAATGGGATAAAATATTTGGAAACCATATATCATATAAAGGTTTGATATCCTGTGTACATAAAAAATAACTATACAACTCAACAAAAGAATAAACAATCAATTATAAAAGAGGCAAAAGGTATGAATAGACATTTTTCTGAAGAACAAATACATATGGCTAAAAAGTACAAGAAGAGAAGCTCATTTTCATTAGCTATAAGGGAAATGCAGATCAAGACTACAATGAGATATCACCACACAACTAAAAGAATGGCCACTGTTAAGCAGAAAACTACAGATTTTGGAGAGGTTGTGGAGAAACTGGGACACTTATTCCCTGCTGGTGGGAATACATAATGGGATAGCCACTGTGGAAGACAGTTTGGCAGTTCCTCAGAAAACTGAAAATTCAGTTGTCCTACATTTTGACTGTTTTAGTTTGTAAGCTGCTGGAATGTGATATACCAGAAATGGAACAGCTTTTAAAAAGGGGAATTTATTAAGTTGCAAGTTTACAGTTCTAAGGCTGTGAAAATGTCCAAATTAAGGCAAGCTATAAAAATGTCCAAATTAAGACAGCCAGGGTATGATTCCTTAGTTCAAGAAGGCCAATGATGGTTGGGGTTTCTATCTCAGCGGGAAAGGTACATGGTGACATTTGCTAGCTTTCTCTCCAGGAATCTTCAACAGCTTTCCCAGGGCTCTGTTCATACTGTTGGCTCTGTCAATTCTGGTGGCTGTAAAGCTTTTTATAAAATGGTTCCCTCTTAAAAGGCTTCAGTAAGCAACCCCATGGAAACCATCTAATTAAAGGTTACCATCCACAATTGGGTGAGTCATTTCTCCAAGGAAACAATCAAAAAGATCCTACCCATCAATACTGAATGAGGACTAAAGGACACAGCTTTTCTGAGATATATAAAAGCTTCAGCCACTGTGGAAGACAGTTTTGTGGTTCCTTAGAAAACTAAGTATTGAGTTGCCCTACATCCCGGCAATACTACTACTTGGTATATACCCAGAATAGCTGAAAGCAGTGCCACAAACAAACATTTGCACACCAGTGTTCATAATGGCACTATTCATAATCACCAAAAGATGGAAGCAATCCAAGTGCCCATCAACACACAAGTGGATCAACAAAATGTCATATATATACACGATGGAATATTACAGAGCAGTAAGAAGAAATGAGGCCCTGAAGCATGTGACATGGATGAACCTTAAGAACATAATGGTAAGTGAAATAAGCTAGACACAAAAGGAAAGATACTGTAACATTTCATTAATATGAACCCCCTGGAAAATGTAAACTCAGACTTTTAAAATGTAGAATATAAAATACGGGGTATATAGACATAGAACCTAGAAAAGGGGAAATGATTACTTAATATGAACAAACCAGTTAATGAGATTGAATTTTAAAGTATGGGAATGGATAGAGGGGATGGTAGTTCTTTAGTGGGTTTATAAGTAGTAGTGTCATACTGAAGGCAAATATGATTGATAGGGGTTATTTAGGTCCAGGTACCTCACCATTTAGTACAACAACTATAAATAAGTTAGAAAAAAATCTGTTATAAAAATTGTGAAAAGTTGAAAAGGCTGGCAGGTAGTGGTGAGAATAAGCTAATTAACAAATAAAAAATCTGTGAGAGATTGAGAAGTCTCTGTATTTTCAAATGTTAAATGATTCCAATAAAAGTGGTATACTGTAGCCCTAAAAAAAAAGAAAAGAAAAAAAAATCTAGTCACGCACGTTACCCAACCTTCCTGAAAAATAATGATACTTATCTTTAAATGCTGTTTTGAAGATTAAATAATACTTGTGTCAAGTAAATTGATACTCATTTGCTATTAGTGTCTAAATCAGCACCTGCCAATAATAATTACACTATAAAGGCTAGACAGTATTCCTTTTAGAAACCTCAAAACAAACTGATAAACGACTATGATTACCATTTAGATATTAATAGGCCAAAACGTCAGATGCAGGAAAGCTATCACTTAGTTAATATAAAGAGAGAAGGGGGAGAAAAGGCGGTAGTATGGGTTGAATTGTGTCTCCCAACAAAGACATGTGCAAGTCCTTATTCTGGTCTAATGACCTTATTTGGAAATAAGATCTCTGAACTTATTAGTTAAGATGAGCCCTAAGATTAGAGTTTCCAAGTATGACTGGTATCCTTATAAGACACAGAGAGAATGTCACCATATGAAGAACAAGAATGGCAGGGACTGGAAGCAAGCTGCCATCAAAACTGTACAGACTTCAGAGGAAGCATGATCTTACAGATATCTTAATTTCATGTTTCTAGGATCCCGAATAATGAGACAATAAAATTTTGTTGTTTTAAGCCACTCTGCTTTTGGTACTGTGTCTGGGCAGCCCACAACAATTAGGACTAGTGGTTGGTTACGCAGGATATTCTCTGGCATATAGGTTTTGTTTTCTAACCAATTCCTAATCTTCCTATCCTTCCATGGAGGGTTGGGAGAGAGAAGTAGAACTGCTTTTAAGACATTTTAAAATGCAGGGGAAGTAGTTCCAGAGGATGTGTGTTGTACCATTCTCCAGGTGCCATCTCTCTTTTTGGTTATATTTTATTTATATCTATTTGGTTAAGTTTTATTTTCTGATTATTTTTCATGAATATTACATTTAAACAACCTTACCCATCACAACTAGATTATGAGTTGTTCAGTAAAAGGTAAATTTCTGTATTAAATATGTCTTGAAAACAAACTGTTAGACCTTTTTTTAAAAAGTATACCATTCTTTCCTTTCCCAATAAATAGATATGGTGACATTTTTCTTAATTTATTAATTAAAAAAATTAACAAATGAAATAAAATTAACATAATCAGTAATTCACAATATCATCACTTAGTTCCATATTCATCATTTCTTAGAACATTTGCCTCCATTCAGAAAAAGAAATAAAAAGACAATAGAAAAAGAAATAAAATGAAAACAGAAAAAAAACTTATACCTACCATACCCCTTACCCCTCGCCTTCACCGATCACCAGCATTTCAAACTAAATTTATTTTAACATTTGTTCCCCCTCTTATTTATTTTTATTCCATATATTCTACTCATCTGTTGACAAGGTAGATAAAAGGAGCATCAGACACAAGCTTTTCACAATTATACAGTCACACTGTGAAAGCTACATCATTATTCAGTCATCCTCAAGAAACATGGCTACTGGAACACAGCTCTACATTTTCAGGCAATTCCCTCCAGCCTCTCCCTTACATCTTGAATAACAAGGTGATATCTACTCAATGCATAAGAATAACCTCCAGGATAACCTGTTGACTCTGGAATCTCTCAGCCATTGACACTTTGTCTCATTTCCCTCTTCCCCCTTTTGGTTGAGAAGGTTTTCTCAATCCCTTGATGCTGAGTCTCAGCTCATTCTAGGATTTCTGTCCCACACTGCCAGGAAGGCCCACACCCCTCGGAGTCATGTCCCACGTAGATAGGGGGAGGGTGGTGAGATTGCTTATTGTGTTGGCTGGAGAGAGGGGCCACATATGAGCAACAAAAGAGGCTCTCTTGGGGGTGACTCTTAGGCCTAAATTTTAAGTAGACTTGACCTATCCTTTGTGGGGTTAAGTTTCATATGAACAAACCCCAAGACTGGGGGCTCAGCCTATAGCTTTGGTTGTCCACACTGCTTGTGAGAATATCAAGAATTCAACTTGGGGAAATTGAATTCCTCCTCATTCTCACCATTCCCTGAAGGGGGCTTTGCAAACACTTTTCCACTCACTGATCGAATCATTCTGGGATTCATTGGGGCATCACTCTGGGCAAACCAACAAAATCTCATGTATGACATTTTTCTTGATAGGCAGACTTCTAAACCAAATACTTCTTTATCATGGCTCACACTTAAGGGATTTCATTGGACTATCATTATTTGTGTTAAATAACCCTATAGAAACAGAGCTATTCTATTGTTAGAGGCCTTTGGCTAGTGAAGCTATCTACCATTCTGTCTTCATTGAAGGACTCTGGGCTATAGAAATACTGTGGAACAAAGATCAGTACCTATCTGCAAAATATTGTTACCACAAGATAAGTACAAAAATTAAGATAAGTCTTTATCATGTTTCACAGAAATACATTATAGTAATTTGTATCTCTATTGGAAAGTATGATAAAACACGGGGCTTTTACTTTGTATTTATTTTTAATTTCATTTTGCTACTAAATTTTATTATATTAATCAGAAGTATAAACCCCTGATGGATTTTTTGAGAAATGCTCCTTCTCCAGACAGGCTGGAAAAGATTGCCAAGGACCAAATATCATAAGTCATACACAAATGTTTACTTCTAAGGGATGTTTACCTGCTCTACTGCAGGCTAGTCTTTTTTCTCTTCATTATGGTAGGTCTTCCTTTCTACTGACACGTCTTATTACTATCAAAATTCTGCCTGCAATGCATCTGCTGCTTCTATTTTTCCTTACAGAAGTTTATTCTCTACAGGGATTCAGTATATATATATGGAAATGAATAAAGAAATTCATGCAGTCATGTGTGTTTGAATGAATAAATCAAAATTTACAAATCATTTATGCTCTACAGCCACTTTTAATTCCTTTTTCTCAATTTCTGTTCTTGTTCTCCATACCTCTTTATATTTCCACCATGCTGGTCAGTTTTTGCTGAAGTATTATTGTTGCTTTGTCTTGTTTTTGAAGTATTATTGTGTTTTTTTTTTAAGTATTATTGTTACAATGAGAATGTGCCACTTTCCTTCTGCCTGGAGAAGTCCCACAGCAATCAGTTGTTTTCACTGTTGTTCACTGCTCTTTTCAGATGGTTAGAATTAAAAGGAAGTATATCCTTGAGACTCTTATATTTCTTGCATTGTCTTTATTTTTTTTGGAACGGGCAGACTCTGAGAATCAAACCCAAGTCTCCAGCATGGCAAGTGAGAATACTGCCACTGAGCCACCATTGCACCATCCTGTCTTTTTGCTTTTTTGCATCTCTAATACCTAAAACAAGGCCCAACAAGGGTTCAGCAAATGCTTATTGAATGAACTCAATGAATCAACAAACCCACAACAAAAAAGATTGAATTATCTGAAGAAATAAAAGAGTCATGGAACATCAAGATAGGAAGCAACTTTAAACATTATCTAGTTCTACAACCAATATAAAATATAAAGCATACAGTGTTTGAAGACCAAGGTTCTAGTTTTGGTATTACTTCACAGGATGAAGGACAAATTATTAATTCACTTATTAATGTGCACTGATTCCCTGCCTAGTCCATATGTTGTCACAAAAGCTGGGGTGATGGATGACAGTTAGGTTCCAAATCTCTGATCTCAAAGGGCCCACATTTTAGAGGGTGGGAAAAACCATGAAAGTAACAAATAACATAATTTCAGAAATTGATATGAACAAGAAAGAAAAAAGCTGAGAAAAATGTAAGTTAAAGAGAGAAGATTAGCTCCTTCAGGTAAAGTGATCAGATCAGAAACATCTGTTTTTCTGCAAACAAGGAAAATTCTATCTTAAAGGACTACTGTGTGAATCAACTGAAATAATCTATGGGAAAGCACTTAATACATTCTTATATTCATAAAGAGTGTTGTAGTTTATTAACAGCAATGGCGATTCAAATGAATTATTTCCCAGAAACAGAAGAAACACACAAACACTGAAAATACCATTTCCTAAGAGCTTATTCTACTCTGCTAGAAAGTTATATTAAGACAAAATTTGCATTTCTGCAAGATTCACACACACTTCTGCGAGGTTAGAAGAATCTAACCTTACTATATATTTTTGAAACATTCTGCTCTGCCCATATCTTCCCAAGGGTTTTCTTCTTCAGATCAGACATTCCCACTAACATCAGTAATTCTTCATCTAGTTTAAAATCCTTCAAAACTATGGATGCTTTCCACAAGCTGTATTTGTTTACATATCTTTATACTAGAGTGGTCCTCAATGATTTGTGCTATAATAAGGCACTATCAGCTACCATAATAACCTCTAAATCTGGAGATCTTAGTATGACAGAAGTTTATTTTTCATCCATCTAAAAATCCAATGTTCCTGATCATAGATAATCTTTTTATGCATTGATTCAAAGACCCAGTCTCCTTCTACCTTGTGGCTCCACCTTCCCTTCGATCCTTAAATTCCTTCAAATGAAGAGTAGAGAACTAGAGGATCATTTAGCTATCTCACCAACATGTATTCTCAACCACCTCCTTCTACATCAATCAGACTTATAATCAACACAAAATAAGACGATAACAAAGAGATATCTCCATGCTCCACCCAGGTATAAATCCAAACTCTACCAAGGACTATTAAGAAATCTGAAGCATAATTAAGGTCCCATAAAGTAGCAAGTTAAGAAATTAGTGCTCTCATTCACTGAGAACCCATTTAATGAATCAAATCCAACTTGCTAAATGCAAAAAATGATGTATATCTATTATAGTCATAGTCTCAGTCCTAAAAATAGTATTATACTCTAATGAAATTAAGTAATATGAAACATAAAATGCCATTAAAGAGGAATAAACAAAGAAGTAGATGA
Source organism: Tamandua tetradactyla (assembly GCF_023851605.1). NCBI lineage: Eukaryota > Metazoa > Chordata > Mammalia > Pilosa > Myrmecophagidae > Tamandua > Tamandua tetradactyla. The sequence goes on along the minus strand of NC_135333.1, from coordinate 91,802,088 downwards.
CTGTTGAGTAAGTAATTGCTTAATTTCTGACAAGGCATATGGGCAAGGATTTACACAGTTAAATGTGAGATGGACCCTGAAGGAAAAGTGGGCTCTATCTAACACATGGGAAAATGAGGAGAGGATTTTAGAAGTAGAAGGAACATGACTGTTCTCTTAAAATAGTGAATATACCATGAACACTGAAGATATGAAAGAAACTCAAACTAAGAAAGGAAGGTTGGAGTCAAATTGTCTGGACTTTGAAACCTATAATAGGAGGTTTGACAATTATTTAGGAAATGAGGCAAAACTTTAAAAATTATTCCTTGTTTTATAATATCTGAGGTAGAGCCATATATGAGAATTAAAAAGGCTTAAGTACAAAAAGAAAAAAAAACTAACATACGTAAGCAGATAAAATCAAAAACAAGTATGGAAGTAGAGCTAGAAAGGGGGTAAGAGAATTTCATAGTATAGAGTCACTAATGAGGCAGAGAAGATAAAGGAGAAAGGCAAGTTAAAGATAACTAAGATCTGCAGTTTGGGCACCTGGGCAAATAGTTATGCCATAAAATAAAAGGAAGAAAATCAAGTTTGGGAAGATACAAGGGGAATTGTTTAGTTTTAGGCACATCAAACTAAAGATGTCAGTAGAATATTCACTTTTAGAAGGTTGTTCAGAAGTTTGCTGATAATATTAATTTGAGTTTAGAGGAGGGGTTAAGAATAGCAAATTATAGGTCTGACAAGAAAATGAAAAACAGAATGCATCCTAAATCAGGAATATTTGCTTTCTTAAATCTTTTCATCTGCCAACGAATCAGAATTCCAGACACTGAAAGATAGAAGGAACTATCACTGTCAGACTTCCACTTTAAAGAAAAAAAAAGGAGAACCTCCTGTCTTCTTATAAAGACTGAGCCATAATAACATACTTTCCATATATGGGTGGACATACAAATGAAGCTACCATATCAAAGCTATTTGCAAATATTTAATAGTTTTTTATACAAGCAGTTCTACTCAGGAAAGACAGTCATAGAATCAATACTAAAATATAAGATTTAAGCTTTTATTTCCTTTCCCTATAAATAAAATAATCTACAATAAAAGTATTTTGACCTTTGATCACAGAATACTTCAGAACTGTGGTCCCATGTAAAGTATAACCAATAATTTTAAGAAAGGTATTTTTTGTTTCTGATCTAACACACACACACCCCTCATTGTTATCTACTATGAACGTGAAATACTCATAAGAGCTTATTTCCCCAGTTCATACTCTGACTTTTTGGCCTGCTTCTAGATTCATGCTCTCTGAAAGGAAAAGAGAGATAAATCAGCAAGTCAAAAGTGTAGTTTCTCATTGGTACCAGAAACTTTCAAATCTCATAATTCTTTTTCAGACTACTTTAAAGACTTACAACTGCTTTTTTTTTTTCACAGTGGGAACTTTTGCCCACCAAGATAACCTGACTTATAGAAAACTGTCCTTATATTAATTTTTCAAAACTATGAATATTTTTATTTCTATGGCATCATTGCACAAAGTGTTCCTGATAAAAAAAAGATTCAAAAGCTCTGACCTATCATATAAAGAATAAAATCTAAACACCTACTCATGTCACATAAATGAGTCTTTAATAACCTAATTCTAAAGTCTTATGTGAGTTTCATGAATATATGGCTTTGAAACTGCCTGAAATAGCCTCATTCTCCATAGCCCTCAATTCTTCACTTATAAAATGACTATACATCTTCCAGGAATCATTGTCTTTCCTGAATATCCAGGAAGTATTAATTTTTCTGTCATCTGTGTTTGGTCCTATAGTACATAAGAATAAAAAGTTTTTATTATAGAATGATTTAAGCATATAGTAGAACAGAACCTCCCTAAACCTAATGCTCAGCTTCAACAATTATCAGCACTTCTGCCAATCTTTTACAGTCTATAAGGTCAGCCATTCACTTTGATAATGATTTTGCTTATCGAAGATGCTCTATTGCTTTTTAAAATTAGTGAAAAGTATTTTTCTTTTTAGTAAATTGAGATAAATGCAAAATATAGAGGTTCTATGAATCTTACAGAATATAGGCTTCATGTAATGATGCCAAGGATAATTTTTTGAAATTTAGCCTAAAACAAAAGGCTCAGAAATGGGTAATGTTTTTTGCCCTCTTTGGAAGAAATTCTTTCAGGTGAAAAATGTTTGATGCAGACTCAAATATAAATATAAAAGTTTTGTGGTTTTTACTTGATTCCTGTTAAAAAACATATTTTAAAAATCTCTTCTTTCCCGGAATATGAGTCACAAGAGATACTATAAACAGATTGAATCACAATCATAAGTGGACAGATTTTTGTACATTAAATTTTAGTCTAAGCAATCACAGCAGCTCATTTATGTTAAGGTTCACAAACGTAACATTCTAATCTATAACATGTAATGCAAACTCAAAAAACCTTTTCTTTTCATCTTCTATAGAGCTCAAACATTGAACAAGATTTAAAAATCTGGTAAAATAGTCATAAAACACATTCATATAGGTCTCTATTTAACCTGACTTAAAAGTCGCTAAATAAATTCAATGTTTGTCTTAATATTAGGTGGATCACAGAAATTTAACACATTTAGAAGTTAACACAGCAAATACTGTTTGGAAAGAAAGCCTAAAAGGATAAATTATGGTATTAAATCTACTTAAAGCAATTCCTACAAGCTCAATAACATCAATAAACTTCTTACTGTGAATAAAACAGAACTATAATATAAGCTAAATATTTTTGTTTCCTAGGCTGCTTGAGGTTGTCTTTAAGCAATGAGATTTTATTAGCTTACAATTTGAGATTGTGAAAATATCCAAATCAAGGCATCATCAAGGCAATGCTTTCTTCCTGAAGACTGGTTGCTGGTGATCCTTGGACCTCTGCTACATGGAAGGCACATGGTGCCATGTGCTGCCCTCCTCCTTCTCTTGTGGGTTCTGTTGATTTCAGCTTCTCACTTTCGTGGGTTTTTCCCCCCTCGCTCTTTATATTCATTCTGATTATTAAGGACTCTACAGTAAGAGGATTAAGGGTCACACCTTAACTGGACAGCCTCATCAAAAGGCCCTACTTACAATGGGTCCACACTCACAAGAGAGTCCTTGAAGAACATACTTTTCTGGGGTATGTACACTCTACCCTGTGGGCCCCCAAAAGACATGTTCTTTGTATTTGCAAAATACATTCATTCTGTCACAATATCCCAAAAGCCTTAAGTCATTTCAGTAATAATGCCAAGTATAAACTCTCATCAAAATCAATTACCAGTATGGTCTGTCCTGTGGCACAATTTCCCTATGTCTGTGGACCTATGATACTTAGAGGAAAAAAATAGCTGTTTCCAATATACAAAGGAGGGACAGGCATAGGAGAACATTCCCAATCTCATAGAGAGAAACTAAAAGGAAAACAAGTCACAGGTTCCAAACAATTCTGAAACCCTGAAGGTCATACTTTGTTAGATTTCAGGTCTGAGAACCATCTATGGAACAATGTTTTGTTCTGCAGGCCTGAGGGAGTGGCAACCTATACTCTACATGTGCTTGCACAGCTGCCATGATCTCCATGAACACTAGGGTGAAGGCCCCAGCATCTGAGAACACTAGGGTGACAGACTGTATTAGCTAGGGTTCTCTAGAGAAACAGAATCAGCAGGAGATATCTGTAAATATAAAATTTATTAAAGCATCTCATGTAACTGTGGGGATATAGAGTCCAAGGTCTGTAGGGCAGGAAGCAAGCTGGAAGCTCCAATGAAGATCCTCAACAAACTCTCAGGAGAGGCTGGCTAGGCATCTATGGGGATGTAAGAATCCAAGATCTGTAGGGCAGGCCATGAGCTGGTTGCTCCAATGAAGGTCTTCAATGAACTCTCAGGAGAGGCTGGCTGGCGGAAGCAGGAAGAGTGATTGTCTCTTCTGAATTCTCCTTAAAAGCCTTCTGGTGATTAGATTAAGGTTCACTCATTGCAGAAGACACTCCCCTTAGATGCAGCCAACATGGTCATGATTTAAGTCCATGAAATGTCCTCATAGCAACACACAGGCCAGTGCTTGCCTAACCAGACAACTGGGCCCCATCACCTGGCCAAGTTGACATAGACAATCTTTCCACACATAAGGACAGGCTCACTCTCTTGATCTGAGGAAGGTATCTTTGGTTCAAATGCTAGCTTCCATGGTTCTGCCTTTGAAGTCATTTTTCCTTCAATCTGTCCCCATTCTGTTCCTTTTAGTACAAGCTGGCAGTGGTTCTGTTCATCTAGATCTCACAAAAAAGTTGCTTTTGTATGTAGTACACAAGATTCCAAACCATCAGATGTTAGGACTTCCCAAAAATCCTTTCAGAATAATTGCATTTCCAAATCCTGACTTGTACTGAATGGTAATTAACGCTCACATGTAACAGTATTCTCTGGACACCGAATTTCTGGAAGCTCAGGATTTTCCATACCATCTCTTTTCTAGTTTCTGTATGCTCAGGAGTTCAGTTTTCAGTTTGTCCCTTTCTTCACACATTTTAATGTAAGTGGCAAGGAGAAACCAGATGACAGTTCCCATATTTTGCTTGGAAATCTCCTCAGCCAAATATACAAGCTATTGGCTCTCAAATTTTGCTTTCAATCTGACATCAGAACTCAATTTTTCAAAGTTCTCGTTCTCTAATTTCCAATGACACATTCATCATTTTTGTATAAGACCTTATTGGAAGTACCTTTAGCATCTATATTTCTACCAGTAGCCTCATCAAGGCAATCCTGGCCTTTTCTATCAAGTGCCTTATAGCTCTTCCAGCCTCTACCCTTTACCCAAACCCACAGCCACATCCACAGTTTTGGTATTTGCAATATACCAAATATTGGTACCACCTGACTCTTGTGGTACCAATATCCGTTTTAGTATTTTAGGCTACTTAAAGCAGATACCATATGTGGCAGTTAGATTCAGTTGTCAACTTGGCCACGTGAAGGTACCCAGTTCTGTTGCTGCTGGGCATGAGCCAATCGTACATGAACCTCATCTGTTGTTCATTACATCTATAGTTGGCTAAGAGGCTTGCCTGCTGCAGTGAATGATGTTTGATTTAACTGGCTGGTGCTTAAATGAGAAAGCTCAACATAGCACAGCCCAAGCAGCTCAACATACATCCTCAGCACTCACAGCTCAGCCCACGCCTTGGGAGATGCAGAAAGGAATCACCCCAGGGAAAGCTGTTGGAACCCTGAGGCCTAGAGAGAGCAGAGATGGTCCTGTGCCTTCCCATGTAAGAAAGAACCTCAGTTGAAAGTTAGCTGCCTTTCCTTTGAAGAACTATACGTCAACTAAATAAATCCCTTTTTATTGAAAGCCAATCCATCTCTGGTGTGTTGCATTCCAGCAGGTAGCAAACTACAACACCATGAAATGTGTTGGCTTTAAACAATGGGAATTCATTAGCTTATGGTTAGTGGCCATGACAATGTCCAAATCGAGGCATCATCAAGGCTATGTTTTCTTCTGAAGACAAGAGGTCACTGATCTTTGGCTCCTCTGCCACATGATAAGGTACATGGTGGCATTTAATGGTCTCTCCCTTTCTCTTTTACATCCATTATTTCAGCATATTGCTCCCATGACTTTTTTCTCTGTGTCTGAATTTCATTCTCTTATAAAGGATTCCAGTAATAGGATTAAGTTCTATCCTGAATGAGGTAGGTCACACCTTAACTGAAGCAGCTCATCAAATGGTCCTACTTAAAATGGGTCCACACTCACAGGAATGGACTGACTTTAAGAATATAATTTTCTGGAGTGTACACAGTTTCAAACCATCACACCATACCAGAAGATTCACTTCAGCCAAATAATCACATTTCTAATAGTTATAGAGAAATATAAAAATAGGTTATTCCCCTTATCTAAACAGGCTCTTGTCTTAAGGGAGCAATATGAAGGAACAAGGCATGGGACAGAACAGTATAAAAAACTGCCAGAGTAATTTATATTTCTACAGTGAGCTCTCTATTTATGAAAGGTGTATATTTTACTAAATGACAAAGATATTCTGTATTTAAACAGAAGATTGTCTCATTTTCAAGTGGCTTTTGAAAATACGTCTCAATTCTATTATTCCCTTTGTTTGCTTAAGCACAATACTAATCTTAATTCAACATAAAAGAAGAGTTAAAATGGCATTAGACCAAAATGACCCTTGTATTTAAAATAATCCCTTTGTCAACAACAACAAAAAGAATGAGATACTTATACAAGCTCAAAGAAAAGTAACAGAATTGATGGAGTACCTGCCTGCAAACAGTTTGATTCTATACTTAGCTGTCATTAAAATACTTATGCTCTGTGATTCCTATTCCTGGGAATTTATTATCTGAAAATACTATGCAGGTAGTTCTCATTTTTCATGCTAATGTGTATTTTATATTCTTCACTTTTATACTTTGTACTGCAATATCCCTAAACCAGTTAGTTACAGACTTTCCTATTTGTTCAAAAAAGACTATTTTAATTTATTGCATGGTAAAGATATGTCAGAGAAGAAATCAGCTTAGAAAGCATAGCTCTTCCCATCTGTATTGTGTTTCTGTGACAAAAAATTGAATTTTGCCTATATTATTTTATGAAAAAAAAGGAAAACAAAAATGAAAGAAGGTGTTAGGAGTCATAGACTTCATAAACTTGATAGATTATGATAAAATGGAAACCATTAGATTTGTTGAAAGAATGAACTGTGGAAACCACTGCTCTAGCTCTAAGTACCCCTTGCCTTACTGGCTTGCAGAAGTTTCCATTCCCTTTTCCTTGAGCTCCCACCTCCTCATTTTTATTGAGAAGAAGCTTCGTTCATAGCAAGATAGTTTCTTGTTTTCCTCTACCTTTGTAGCACCTGCTAAGGCCAGCTCTGACTGGTTCTAGCAAAAATGGCAAGTGTAGTCAGGAGAAGCCCTGACCTAAAGTTACATCTGTCTATCTATAATGGTAAAATTCACACTAACTGATCATGCTAAGTTACCATTTCTGAATATATGCATAAAGTAGCACAATTTAGAACTGCAACTGCTCTACTTAAGCCTATCCCTTAACCCATGCCACCTCTACTTATCCTAAAACACTCCCTTGGATCAACCTACCCAAAACTGTATAAATGTCTCAAACTTTTTCAGCTCAGATATTAGAGGCATGCTTTCTGTCTCCTTGTTGGGCTCCCTTGAAATAAACTCTTTCTTTGCTTGAAATCCTGGTATCATGACATTGACTTCTGTATGCATTGGTCAATTAGCCCACTAATGATGATGTTTCAGCCTTAACTGGATACTCATTGAGTAAGAGCGCAACATACATAAAAAAACAAACAAAATAAAACAATTAAAATTACTGAAATAATATAATTATTTATAAAGGTAAGGTGTAATTACTGATATCATAATTTTTAGCTCTATAGAAATTGAAAGCCCTTATACCATGTAAGTTTATGGATCAACTTTAGCATATTTTTAGGAACACAAAAGTAGGGGACTGCCTATAACAAAAGATTATAAGGGATATGTACAAAGATGTTTACAAACAACATTCCTTATACAAGTGCAAAACCTAAAACATTTTATTAGTACAAAAATGGGGTATGGCACAATAAATGAAGGTAAGTTAACGAAAAGGAATACTAGGGACACATTAAAATAAATATAAAAACTAGGCATCAAAAAACAAAAAACTAGGCATCAACTTGGATGTATACTTACAAAATATTGTTGCTTGAAGAGGAGTCATAACATCTTTTGAAACAAACCTTATTGTTTAAACTGTGTAAAAATATGTACATCAGAATAAACACTGAATGGGACTATGAGAAAAAGAAACTGTACTATTAGGGAACTGGTGGATAATTTTTTATTCTTTTTAAACTGAACATTGATTTAATAATTCAGAAGAAAAAGTACAGAACAGTTATAAAATCTGGCAGTAGGAGTATGAGAATTGACCTTGGGAAAAACAAAGGTGAGCAAGATGCAGGTATTTAAAATGCTTGATAATAACTGAGTAACAGTAGACATTTCTTGTTAGACTTTATAAGGTATAGGGCAACAGAGTCAAAAGAGATAGTGGCCTGTGTGTATACCTTCCTGGTTACAAGAAAATATTATCCCTTAAATTTTACCCTATTGGCCTATAATGTAAAATCAGCCCCATGGCACTCAAGACCTTCTATAATCTGACCCTAACATACACTTTCCCAATGTAATTTATCTCCTAAATCATTTCTACAAATCGATGATCAACTTACTCTCTAGATATTTAATAGATTCTTCCTGTCAAAAAAGGGTACAAAGAAAATTATTTGCAAGCTGTATATTTTTAATGCAGACACTACAAAAAGCTGATGAGCATTTTAAACCACTACACAAGAATAGAGCATACATGGCTTCTATAAAGTGTTTCACTACTATATTTTTCTACAGAACATTTTGTATTTCTACTCTAAGATGTATGGTTTGGGAAGTGCTGGTTTAAGCCATTAATATACTGCCTAGCTATAAATGGATTTTAGTGATTTTAAAATAAATATGAGTATAATAAATGCTCACTAAAACATTTATATACTGTTTACATTTACATAAAATAGAGAGGAATAGATGAAAACTGAATTTTATACTTTTATGATAACATGGCAGAAAATATATAATGAAAAACCCAGTACAAAAGTGCTGGATGAAGAATACAAACATTCTTTTAAATACTGCTGAGTGGGCAAGAAAGTAACACAAAATACACATCAGCAAAAATGATAAAAAGCACAAATCCATAGAAGTGAGAAAGTTTTGAATCAACTGCCTGCTCTTAGGAGATCTGTTCAACCCTGAAGTACTAGAGTCTGAATTTTAATAAGAAAAGCTTGTAAGTAGAAAACAAAATCAAGGGGTTGATGGGCTATGTTACCTTTCGGGTAACACAACATCCTAAGTGGGTGAACTTGAAAACATATACCCAGCAAAGAGAATCTAAAAGGAAACTGGTTAAAGTAAGTGTTGGCTTTGATTTAGGCAGGGGAAATGTTTCCCTGACAATTCATAATTACATGTTGCCTCTTCTGCAGGTTTAAGGCCAGAATTCATGCAAACCATGTTTCTCAAAAATTACAAAATAAAACATTTAGCCCTGGGGAACTGGCAGAAGCAAAAACAAATCTTGAATGGATAACATACCTTAAACCCAAATAATTCTCACAATTAAAGTTTAAAGAAAGGGTGTTCATACAAACAAAAAAATTTAAAAATATCTGAAAAAAGAAGATATCATGAATGTGAAAAGCAGGCCTGCAGAATCAGATCTTAAATGACAGCAAATGTCCAGAACTACTAGATTTAGAGAATGTGTAAAAATTGCACTTGATGTTTTTAAAAAGTGTCAAAAGTATAAGAGATGAGGTACTATAGGAAAATGAACATGTATATTTGAAAAAACAATCAGTATGTGGAAATAAAATGTATTAATCAAAAGAAGTTCATTTTAAGCAGAACTGAAGAGTGAACTGGAAGACAGATCTGAAGAACATTTCCAAAATGCAGAATACAGACAAATTAAAAAATAACTTTGAAAATTACGAGAGATATTTAGGATAGATCAAACGGCTTTAATATACAGCAAAATTAGAGTTCCAGAGGAATATACAAGAGAAAATGGGGTAGAGGCAATTTTCCAAAATTGAGAAAGATATATATACACTCAGATTTAAAATAATAATATATCATATGGAATATTAAAAAAAATCCATACCGCATTACATATGGTGAAATAGCAGAACTCAAAGCAAAAAGAGATTATTTATAAGCAGCCACAGAGAAAAATGACAAAAATGGTAGTCTGAGAAGTGATGTAAAAATTTTTAACCTAGCAGAATGGTTTTTAAGAAAAATGAGATTTCAAACTAGAATTTATATATATATAAATAAACTATTATATAAGAATGGGGAAAATAAATGTACTCTTATAGAAAGTTCAAGAGACCTTAGAAACACAACTTCACTGAAGGCCTATTGGGCTATCCGATATACTTCTCTTTCATAATGTAGATGTTCTATATCTGTACCGCACAATATGGTAATCACAGTTATATGTGGCTACTGAACATTTCAAAAGTACCTACAGTGAACAAGGAATGTAATTACTAATTTTAATTAACTTAAATTTGAATTTAAAGGGTCATATATAGCTAGTGACTAAAATATTTGATGGTGCAGGATGAAACACTTCAGATGGAAGAATATGACTTCAGAAGGGAGGAATAAGATGGAAGAAGGAATGTTGAGCAAAATAATATGTTAAGCATGGTTAAATCTTGGCAAACATTTATTGATTATATAAAATGACCATGATAAAAGTAGAATGTGAGATTAAAGAGAAAAGAGGATAAATTCAAAATATACAAAAGAAATAGCATATATATCAGGAGTGGGGTGATGAGAGTTAAAGCATTCTAAGATTCTTATATTGTTCAGGAAAACTGATTAGCCTTATACCTTGAGTTAAATATTCATACTAAATTTTCTAAGGTAACCATTCAACTATCACTGATTTCAGAACATATTTCTTTTTTTTTCACATGGGCAGGCACCAGGAATCGAACCCGGGTCCTCTGGCATGGCAGGCAAGCATTCTTGCCTGCTGAGCCACCGTGGCCTGCCCCAGAACATATGTCTTAATAACAACTCTGGATGATAAAAATCAGCATTTTATCATAAAGGAGTAAGAGTATCAAAAAGCACAACAAATGAAAATCACACAATAAAACAGTAAAAATAAATTTAAATATAACACTAATCACAATAAATGCAAACATGTAGAAAAATCAGCTACAATTATACATAATTTATGCTGTTTATAAGATATATATCTAGAATAAAAGAACCCAGAAAGAATGAGAATTACTGAATGGAAAAACATCTACCAGGCAAATTCTAACCAAGATAAAATGGATGTAGTCAAACTGACAACTATAATTGACTTTTATGCAAAAAGCAATCATAGAATAAAAATATCAGTATAAAATGACACCAGGAAGATAGAACAATTTTAAATTTGTATGTACCTAATAACATAGTGTCATAATATATAAAGCAAAAACTGACAGAACTACAAGAAAAAACTGACAATTTCATTACTATAGGGGGAATTTTAACACATTTTTCTCAATAATCAATAAATCAAATGGCAAAAAAACAATATATTAACAAAATTTCAGCATGACCGAATTGATTAATGGATATATATATATAGAACACTGCAACCAATTGTGTGGGGATTACTCATTCTTTTCTAACATACATGAAGGAATTATGAAAATTCCTTCAAACAGGACATGAGGAATTATTACAAAAATTATGTATCATATACATCTCATCACACCACAATGTAATAACTTAAAATCAATAATGAAGACAGAAAACATGTGACACTCATAAAATTTTGTACTGAATTAGACACAAATTATCAGTTACAGTCAACTACAACCTTGAGCAACTACAGACCACACATGGCATAGAGTATTTCTCTATAAAACCTACTGCAAAGAAAAGCAGTGAAAAATGTACTCTCTGCAGGTAGACAGATCCCAAGAAAGAAGGAGAGGATAAGGAACTAAACTGCCAAAGTTCATTTATTTCTTCTCAACTCACGAATCAAATAAGGAATTTCTCCTTCACTGAGGAAAGAATAAGGGAAAGAAAGAGAATGCCAGTATTTCTTCAGTAAAGGAGCAGGGAACAATTTTTACCCAAATACCTAAACACACACTTTGTTAGAGAGGATTTCACTGATGGAACGCCTATAAATATTGAACTCCAATAATACTTTCATATACAAAACTTTAATTGAATCTATATATAACTTTCTAATATATATATAATTTTTTATAGCACTCAATAGGATGCTATTTTTCCAATACATTCTCGTGTAAACAAATACAATGTTCCCATTTTCCAGTCTGTGAACTCTTCTAGGGAATGTATACAACTGCTTTTGCAAATTTTACAAGGATGCACACCAAGAATGACCTTGACAAATATAAAACGAATCACAGGCTCAGGGTACTATCGTCATTAAATGAGTAAGTTAAAACACTCAGTTTGTTTCTTCCCATTGTTCTCTTTTAACCCTCTCTTTTTTAAAAACCATAAGGTTGTTCTTCTGGCATGCCTTGGCTTCATATAGTTACAAAAGAAAACTGTGATTATGGTTTCTAATCACATTATTTCCCCCACTAATAGAAATATAGCATAATAAAGATGGAAAACATACATGTCTGTAACCTTATTAAAAGACTAATTTTATAATGGTCTTTCCTAAATTAGCTTATTAAAATATCCATCTACATAATCATAATTTGGAACACTATAAAACTACTGCTGATTAAATAAATAGAATGAAAGCATTCAATATCAGAAAGGCAAAGCCATAAAAGCTTTTCTAGAAGAAAATAAAGAGTTTACTTGGTATATCTAAAAATATGTACAGAATGATGAGAAAGGGGCATGAGTGTATTTTTTGAGGTAATGGAAATATTTTTTATCTTAAGTGGGAGTTATATAACCGTATGAGTTTGTCAAAATTCATGAAAAAATACAATTAAAATGGGTATATTTTACTGTATGTGAATTATACTTCAGTGAGCCTGGAATAAACACACATGCATTTTAAGTAACTTCACTTTTTATTCATATTATTTTCTCTCTAGCTACAATGCCATTATTTTCTCTTGCTATCAAAAGCCAATCTTTCAAGCTCCATTAAAATGTCACCACACCTGGGAAATCTCTGAAAACTCAGGAAAATTGACTACTCTCATATCTGTAATCACAGAGCATACTGTTTCTATCACTACTGTACAGTTTATAATAAACTATATTATAATTCATACTATATTTCTGTTGTAAGGTTATTAGCATCATGAAAGCAGAGAATGTTATTATCTTATAAAAAAATCTATCTGGTAGAGTTCATGGTATGTTGGAAGCTCTCAATTTAAGTTTATGACACCATTATAGATAACTTGTATTTCAGAAAAGTTCTGCCTGTTATTAAAATGACTGTCAAAAGATAACAAAGAAAAAGAGAGAACTGCAAGAATATCTGACTCTGATAGCAAGCAGCAATTTTTTCTGAATCATGATGGAAAAAAAGTGGTCACCTAAATGTTGTACACAAATATTATTGAGAAACTAATTAAATAACCTTCTAAGTGCAACCTGCCCAATGCTCTAACATGGGTACAATTTGAACCACACAAATCTTCTGGTTTGCAAGATTTCCTGCTGGACATCAATACCAACCACTTGCTAGACCCAAAACCACCTTGGGAAATAGCTGTGGCTAAGATTTACACAGACTGTAATGGGCTAAATTACTGGTTCAGTTGAAAAACAGGGCAGAAGAATATATAATATGACAGAAATTGGAAGGCCAATAAAAATAATTATATATCAGATTCCCAGTCCCACTCCTCAAAATTCAGCTGAGCGTTTTAAGACTCTGAAGTTGCTGGATGTCTTAAGAAATGTTTGGCAATTCTCTCACACAGTCCTTGTAATTATTATGAAATGCAGATTGGATGAATTAAATTTTGGCAACGATTACTGCATCCTTACTATCTTTTAGGTGGGAAATAAAGAAATCACACAACATATGATTGATGTATTTCCTTAAAATATTATGCACCTATCTGAAGAGTGAATGTAATTAAAAAGACAATGTCTATTTTTCTCTATATGCAAAAAATATGCATACCCTGGATGAAAAGGGAAATTTCAAGGAGAGAACATTTTATTTTCCACAGTCATACAAAAATGTATTTTAAAATATAGCATACTTCATGTCCCTCCAAATAATATTTTCATGAGGTGAACATTATGATAGCACATAGTGAACACATTGTGAATAATCAAGAATGAGTACAATATGTAACAAAAGCACAATATTCTAACATCAATAAAACTGAATATAAGACAAACCAACAATAGAGCATTCATATTTGGACTAAGGACAAACAGCTTAAAATTATGTTTAGCAGAGTACTAGACATCCCTATCCTCTCTTACACTAGAGCCACTTTGCCTTTATTGGTCCTATTTGTAAGACTAGTCTTTAATAGATGCTCTTTATGTAACAAAAGTGTGATGGCCAAAATAAATTTGCAAAACTACTAAAATAGATAATGAAAACACACACTCACACTTCTGGTTTCAACATCAATATATAAAGAACTTGGAAATCATCACTCCAATCCATACAACAAACTGAAGATCAATGACATCCCCTGGCTCTATCAGAGAACTGTCACAGGGCAAAATGTACACCAAATTTGGAGAGAGATGCATATCCAGAAAGTAGATGAGATCTACTTAAGTAGACCAAAAGCCACTGGCAACTTAACATGGTAAGTACATTTAAAACTGTTAATTGAGGAGTGGTTGGAGATTGACTAAGAATGAGCATGAGGAAATTCTTGAAGGTGGGGTGGGTGGGGCATACATTCATCATTTTTAACTCCAGGAACACTATCAGGATTCTACTGCGAAGCAAGAAAGATCCTCTCAAGCCTTCTGCAGGGGAGGAAAACCAATATTCTCCAATAACAAAGGCCTGTTCTGCGGAGGAAAAGACATTACCATATACTTGATTTCTAAATCAAGGACATTTCCAAAATTCCAGCCATTTTAGCCATCCTGTCTCAATAGATGGAAAAAGCTAAGAAACTCTTCCAAAAGTCATAACTGAGAAACACAGGCCAACAATTAAATGATTGAGATTTAATTATAAGATCAGAGAATACTTCCCCTCCTTTATACCTTACCATCAGTATAACAACAGTAGACAATAGCTGAAGAAACTGGAAGACAAAGACATGGGGAAGCCCAAAGAACAAAAAGGGAGACAAAGACATGAACAGTAAAGGAATTTGGATGCTCTGGCACCTAAAGTTACAAGAAACATTAAACACAGCCCATTTCTAGCCAAATTAATATAAAATTTTCTACCAAAGATCTATGTACCACTAGTTCTTACTACATAAAACATCATGATTGGGTTTCAGTAAAAAGCTCACAAGGTGTGCTATAAGACAAGAAAAACAAAATCTGAAGAAACAAAATAAACATCAGAAACAGTTTAAAATGTGGCAGCCATTTTGGAATTACCAGGCCAGAAATATAAAATAACTATGATCTGTTTGTTAAGGGATCTCATAGAAAAAGTAGAAAACAGATGGGTAATGCAGACATAGAAATATTAAAGAAGAACCAAAAGAAAATGCTACAAATAAAAAGTACTCTAACAGAGGATACACTGTAGAATATAGCAGACAGTAGAGGTACACAAAATCTAGAGATGGGAGAAAGGCTACCCAATGAGGTTGAATTTAAATGCAAGGGAACAGATAAAGTGACAGTAACTAATTAGTGGGCTTATAAGTAACACTGCTATATTGAAGTGAATATGACTGAAAGGGGATGTATTCTGCCATGTATCCCACTAATTAAATCTATAATTATAAATAAGTTCTCACATGAACTATTTCAAAATTTTGATATTGGACAAAGAGTCAATAGTAGAGGGGTATAGAGAGAAAACTAAAAGTGCATGCTATGGCCAATAATGAACAGGAAGACAGCAACAGCATCACAGTGATACTAGGGACAACTAACTGGAGGGGGGTGGGGTGGGAGGGAAGGGATAAGTGAAAAGGGGTAGTTTTTATTTGATATTTAGTGGTGTTTGTCAGTTCTTTGTTGCTATGGATCAATGAAACTTGTCTAAAATTGAGAGAGATGTTGATTGTACAACCAAGTGAGAATTCTGTAAGGTATGGTTTGTTTATTTTGGACATTATCCATGATGTCAATGGATGGAGGGAGCTGAAGTGTACAATGACTGAGAAGCAGAATGGCAAACTGTGACACATTTATATGATGGAATATGGTGTGGCTACAAAGTGGAAGGACATTGAGAAGCAAGAAAGGAACTGAACAAATTTGGGGGACAATGTGTTGTGCAAAATAAGCCAAAAACAAAAGAACAAATATGCTAAGTCTCTCAGAAAATACAAGAAAACTGGAACCTAGATTGTAAGCCCTTTAGTAGCCACACTTAGTCTGAAGTTGTAAATGTATTTCTAGATTCTGAGACACTGAGCTATATGTGTAACAGCTGGTAAGTCTAGGAAATCAGAATACAGGGTAAAAGATGATAGTGTATGTACTCAAGACCCTCACTTACCGTATGTGACTAAAGGCAGAGAGGTTTATTATGTCTAGAACCTAAATTTTCTGTAACACACAATCTAAATTAACCTGTCTGGATAGCCCATTAAAACAACCTAAACTCCTGGAGTCCAGAATGGGAATGAGTCCCTATGGGGGACACCCAAGAAAATAGGCCAAGCCCTTAATTTTGACGCTTGCCCTTATGAAACTTCTTTCTGTAGTGGAGAAGCTAAGCCTATCTATAGTGAGACCTAACAGTTGCTTCCAGGAAGACTCCTTTCTTGCTCAGATGTGGCCTATCTCTCTCTAAGCCCAACTCTGCTAGGAAAATCATTGCCCTTCCCTGTACAAGTAAAATAACATTCAGGGTGAGAGGCTCTGTGACAACATAGGGTGTGGTTCATGGGGATGGGTCTGGCCCTGGCATCATGCGATCGACAATGCTTTCCTGACCTAAAGGGGGAAAAGAAGTGTAATAAAATAAGGCATCAGTGGCCAAGAGAGATCAAATTGAGTTGAGTTTATTCTGGAGGCTACTCTTAGGCAAGTTTTAGTTAGATAGTGCTAATTGCCATGGTTTACTAAACCCCAATCAACATCACTCCTGTTAACCCTTAAGAATACCTAAGGCTCAATCTGAGTCTATCAACATTTCATGCACTAAATTGCTTTCCTAGAATCTATAATTTCCATAGGGTACCTAGACTAGATAAATCCTGTAACCAGAGGGATTAGCCTCTTCCAGATAATCAACTAATTACATCCCCCATCCTGTAGTGTTGACTGCCCCTTTTCAACATCAAAAAGCAGAATGGGAATTGCCTAAAGATGCCTATAGGTTGGGAGAAGGATCAAAGGAGGAGTTATAACAGAAAATAGGATTTAACAAATGAGTATGATTGCTGAATCACAATACCGATATCTCCTTTAGCCTCTAGAGTTTTGGAGCAGTTAAAAGGAAAAACCCAAAATTGTGGAATGGTAACCCATAACAAACTCTGAAATCTGTTTTGTAACTAACTGAAGTGTACTTAGAAAATTATTGCTTTTCTTTCTTTCCTTTGTATATATGTGATATATGATAATAAAAAAAAAGTTTTTTTAAGTACTTGTATTAGTTTGTTAAGCAGCCAGAATGCAATATACCAGAAATGAAATGGCTTTATAAAGAAATTTATTATAATACAAGTTTACAGTTCTAAGGCTATGAAAATGTCCAAATTCAGGCATCAACAAAAGGTTACCTTCACTCAAGAAAGGTTGATGCCATCCAGAACCCTTCTGTCAGTTGGGAAGGTAGATGGCTGACATCTACAGGTCCTTGTTCTCAGTTCCACTGCTTCCAGCTTTTGATGCCAGTGGTTTCCTCTCTTAGCATCAATGGGTATTCACTTAGCTCCTCTGGGACACAACCCTGGGTTCTGGCACATGGTGACATCTCCTGGGTGCTACCTGTGTCTAGGCATCTGCTCTGTCAGCACTCCAAGCATCTCCAAATGTCTGAGTCTCATATTGGCTCTGAAGCAACTGTTCTCTAAGCATCTGCATCTGCTTTCAGCCCTGAGCTCTCTGCACAATGTTTCCTCTTTTAAATGACTACAGTAAACAAACCAACACCTACCCTGAAGATGGGTTGAGTAACATCTCCATCTAATAAAAGGTCACACCCAAAATCGGGCATGCCACCTCTCTGTGGAGATAATCTAATCAAAGTTTTCCATCCTGCAATGTTGAACAGGATTAAAATGCATTCATTGCAACCCAATATCACAAAAGCCTTAAAACCATTTCAGTAAAAAGACAAATACAATACAAAGTCAAGAAACAATACAAAATCTCATCAAAGTTTCAGGCATGGTCTGTACTAAGGCAAAAAATTCTCCTCTGACTCTGGATCTGTGAAACTCAGATCCAGAAAGTTATCTGCTGCCAATACATAAAGGAGGGACAGACACAGGATACATGTTTCCATTTCGATAGGGAAAATCTGATAGGTAAAAAGAGGTCACCAGACTCAAACAGTTTCAAAAAACTTTGGGTAAACTCCATTGGGTTTCAAAGTCTGAGAGTCATTTATCTTCGGGGCTTTAGACAGCAGCAGTCCTACCCCTTCCAAGGGCCTGCACAGCAGCCTTCTTCTCTCTCCAAACACTGGGGTGAGTTGTGACACTGGGGCACATTGGGAGGGCCACCTTTTTCTTGGCTCCACCCCCAAACACTGGGCCAACACCCAGGATCTCTGCCATTTCCAGGCCACATGCTAAACCCCATTCCAGAACAACAGGTGGCAGCCAGGCTCCCCCCAACCCCTGATTTATGTGCTCCACCTGCTCCAAGGCCTGGAGCAGCACAACTCTTCCTAAGCAATGAAGTGCAAGGCTTACCCAATGCTTCCTGAGCAAACTCACCCTCTCTATGTGTATGGGTGAGTTCACTTTGCTGGCCCATGATTTCCTGGCTCCAGATCTTAGCTTCCATGGTTCTGCCTCTGAAGTTAGTTTTGCTTCAATTTTACCCTTTACTGCCCCTTTTAGTACAAACTGGCAATTGTTCCATTTACATAAATCCCACGACACTCTTTTTTGGTTTTCTATGCACTGTAATGGGATCATACCCATCATACAATAGGACTTTCCACAAATCCTTTTTGGATAATTCCACCTTCAATTCACACTTGTCCTGTAATGGTTGACTATATCCAAGTTTGGTTAAATACTCACGAGGGGTCCTAGTCACTGGGTCTCACTTTCTGGAAGTCCAGAATTTTCCAGACCATCAATTTCTGTTTTCTTTGTACCCAAGAGTTCAGTTCTCAACTTAACTCTTTCTCCTTGCATTTTACTATAAGCTTCAAGGAGCAACCAGGCTGCAACCACATTTAGTTTAGAAATTTCCTCAGCTAAGTATCCTGGGTTGTTACCTTTAAATTCTAACTTACATCTTCATAGCAGTATACAATTCAGCCAAATTATCTGCCACTTTAAAACAGCATTGCCTTCCTTCCAGTTTGAAATGATATATTCCTCATTTCTATCTAAAGCCTCATCAGAGGTTATCTTCAGAGTTCACATTTCTACTAACCGTCTCTCTAAAGCATTCTAAGCGTTCTCTATCAAGCTCTTCACAATTCTTCCAAAAGAAAGAATTTTTTAAATTCTTCCATTTAAAAAGCCATTCCAACATGTTTGGTATTTGTAAACCACAGCACCCCACTTCTCTGCTACGAATATCTATATTAGTTTGTTAAGCGACCGGGATGCGATATACCAGATATGGAAAGACTTTATAAATGGAATTTATTACAAGTTTATAGTTCTATGGCTGTGAAAATGTTCAAATTAAGGCACCAATAAGAGGTTACCTTCACTCAAGAAAGGCTGATGCCATTTGGAACACCTCTGTCAGCTAGGAAGGCACATAGTTGGCATCTGCAGGTCCTTGTTCCCGTTTCCACTGGTTCTAACTTCTGATGCCAGTTGCTTCCTCTGTAAGCATCTATAGACATTTACTTGGCTCCTCTGGGACACAATTCTGGGTTCTGGCTTGCTTAGCATCCCATGGGAAAGTACATAGTGATATCCGCTGGGTGCTACCTGTGTCTAGGTATCTACTCTCTCAGTCAGCACTCCAAGCATCTCCAAATGTCTGGGTCTCATATTGGCTCTGAAGCAACTGTTCTCCAAGTGTCTGCATCTGCTCTCAGCCCTGAGCTCTCTCCACAATGTTTTCTCTTTTAAATGACTCTAGTAAGCAAATCAAGACCCACCCTGAATGGGCTGAGTCACTTCTCTATCTAATCAA
This sequence comes from Tamandua tetradactyla, assembly GCF_023851605.1. Taxonomy (NCBI): domain Eukaryota; kingdom Metazoa; phylum Chordata; class Mammalia; order Pilosa; family Myrmecophagidae; genus Tamandua; species Tamandua tetradactyla. The sequence continues at coordinate 91,782,013 of NC_135333.1, read as the reverse complement.
AAGGTCACACCCACAATTGGGCATGCCATTTCTCTGTGGAGATAATCAAGTGAAAGGTTTCCACCTACAATGTCCAATCAGGCTTAAAAGAAACCACTTCCCACATAAGACTGCATCAGGATTAAAACATGGCTTTTCTGGGAAACATAATAGTTTCAAACTGGTACAGTACATTGAAGGAAATGGAGAATGATTTTGATGAGCTCATCTACAGACTGAACATGACTGATATATGACTCAGTGAGCATGAAGACAGGTCAACTTATTATGCCCAGGCTGTTTGTGGATTTAACTCCAAAAAGTTCCCTTTAATTACAGAGGGAAAAGATATGGTATCTGTCTCCTAATAGAAATTTAGCTTGTTCTCTTTGCCTATAGTGATGTAGCAAATACCTTCTTGCAATAGGCTTTTGTGGTAACCTATGTGCACAATAGATCTCAGTGCTGTGTATGAACTGAACAGCCACTTTCAGTTGCCACTGGCCTGCCTTGAACCGTGACTCTTGTGAATTGGACTCTGTAGAATATCCTGCTAGCCTGGCAGAATTCAGTACATTGGAAAATCTGAAAAAGAATTTTCTCATTTAGGACTGAAATCACAGGTTTTATTAATTACCAGTAGATGGCTTAATTTCCTTTCTTGGCTATGGTGGCCTCACTTTGTAGAGTTGTTATCTGCTTGGGGAATTTCTTATATTCTAATGGAACATATATTATTATATCCTGTTATACTGTTACAGGATGCAATGTTTGTCTTATGATCAATGTAGTCAGCTGGGTGGGTGTAGATGGCAAGGACCCAACGTTCAGGCCCTGCCCCTTCCCCCATTTGAGTGCAAGTCAATTTACACAGCTGCCTACATGACTGGGAACAGATATTAAAAGTCAAAGAACGTAAATAAAAAGCCTTGTCCTAATAACCCAGCCTCATGAGAGTCTGCTGAAATTCTGTTCGAAACAAATCTTGCTAGACTGTTAAAATTTATAAGACATACCCTAGTTATGCCTCTCTCTCTCTTTTTCTCTTTTCGTGCTGGGTGGAGTATACACTTTCATCTCCCAACAGGCTGCCACTAGGAAGATCTTCCCCTGTCTGTAAGCCCTTAATTAAATTCCTGAGTAATCTGAAAAGTGTGTGCTCTATGATCTTGGGGTTGTGCTGGGCTGGAACAGGTCAATTGAAACTTCCAAAACTAAAATGCAAAGAGAAAAATGATAAGAAAAAACAAATAGCTATGAACATTGGGACAATGTCAAAAGATGTAATATAAAAGTAAATGTAATAGCTAAAGAAGAAAAACAGAATGGAGCAGAAAAAATATATGAAGCAATAACAGAACTTTCCAAAATTAATTATAAACAAAACCTGAGAATCTGAGAGAACACCAAACAGGATGTACCTGTTTGAAATGATTTATGTGCCCTAGAATAACCATGTCTTAATTCTAACCCAATCTTGTAGAGGCAGCCATCTCTTTAAACCTTATTTGGCACTGCATGCTGGAAACTTGATTAGATTATCTCTGCAGAGCTCTGGCTCCACCATTCCAGGTGGGCCTTCATTAGTTTACTGGAATCCTTTTAAAGAGGAAGCAATTGGGAGAAAGCTTGAGAACAAGAGAGAGCCACAGAACCCATCAGCCAGAGTCCACAGCCAGAGTCCTTTGGAGATAAAAAAGGAAAATGCCCCCAGGAGAGCTTCATGAAACAAGTAGCTGGAGAGACAGCTAACAGACATTGCCATGTTTGCCATGTGTTTTTCCAGTTGAGAGAGAAAACTTGAACTTCATCGGCCTTTCTTGAGTGAAGGTAACCTCTTGTTGGGTGCCTTAATTTGTACATTTCTATAGCCTTACTTTAATTTGGACAATTTCACAGCCTTAGAATTGTAAACCTGAAACTTAATAAATTCTCTTTTTAAAAAGTCATTCCGTTTCTGGTATATTGCATTCCAGCAGCTAGCAAACTAGAACACAGGATAAATATTGAATTTCTACAACAAAGCATATAGCATTCAAACCATAAGTAAAAACGACAAAAAATAATTCAAGAATGAAAGGTAGAGGGAAAAACACCTTACCAATAGACAAGAATTACAGTGGAATTCTTATCAAAATAATGTGCAATAGTGAGGTTTAGGTGTCAACTTGGCCAAGCGATGATGTCCAGTTGCTCTGTTGCTGTGGACTTAAATCATCAGCATGTGAATTTCATCTATGGCTGATTACGTCTGTGGTTGGATCAGCAATGACTGATGTTTAATTTAATCTGCTAGAGGCTTCAAAGGAAAAGTCAGAAGAGAGAGAAGTAGCTCAGTGCAGCCCAGAGGCTAAGAGCCAACATAGACCTGGATGTGTGGAGATGCAGAGGAAATGCTCTGGGGAAAGCTGTTTGAAACTAGAAGCAGGGAGAGAAGGTTGGCAGACAATGCCATGTGCCTTCCCATGTGACAGAGGAACTCAGATGAAAGCCAGCCGCCTTACCTCCAAGGAACTGTAAACTTGTAGTTAAATAAATCCACTTTATAAAAGCCAATCCATTTCTGGTATATTGCATTCTGGCAATTTTAGTAAACTAAAACAGTTGGTACCAGAGAAGTGGAGTTCTATTGTGTTTGCACAATGTGGAACTGCTTTTTAAATGGACAAGGGGAGGATTCTGGAAGAACTGTGAGGAGCTTGATAGAAAAGCCTAGATGTTTTGAAGAGACAGTTGGTAGAAATATGGGCTCTAAAGATACTTTGTTTAAGCCTTAAACAGAAATGAGGAATGTATTCTTGCAAACTGGAAGGAAAGCGACCCTTGTTTTAAGGTGGTAGAGAATTTGGCAAAATTGAGTCCTGGTGCTAGATGGAAGGGAGAACTTGAATGTAATGATCGGGGATACTTAGCTGAGGAAATTTCCAAGTTAAATGTGGAAATTGCAGCCAGATTGCTCTTTGAAGCTTAAAATAAAATGCAACAAGAAATGTATATGCTGAGAACTGAACATTGGAGTACAAAGAAATCAGAAACTGGTCTGGAAAATTCTCTGCTTCCAGAAAAAGGGGACCCCAGAGAATAGTGTCCCATGTGAAGATTTGACAAAAAAATGGATCCACTTAGCCATTATAGGACAAGCCAAGATTGTAGATGGAGATATCAAGAAAGGATCTGTGGAAAGTCCTATTGTCTGATGGTTTTCATCCCTTATGCTACATGCCAAGTCAACAAATTTTTTTGCGAGATGTGTATAAAGGGAAACACTGCCACTCTGGACTGAAAGGGACATACGGAAGGAAAAATAACTTCAGAGGCAGAACCATGGAACTTAAAGTCTGAAGCCAAGAAACCTTGGACCAGGAGAGTGGGTCCACCCATGCATGTTGAAGGGGTGAGTTTGCCTTGGAGGCAAAGGGTGGGCCTTCTGCCTCAATGTTCAGGAAGAGTTCTGGTGCCCCAGGCCTTGGAGAGAGTACAGCACATTCCTTGGGGATTGGGAGAAGCCTGATTGCTAACCCATTTTCTGAAGGGGCTAAGCATTTGCCCCAGAGATGGCAGAGAATCCAGGTGCCATGCAGATCTTGAAGAGGGTGGGGCCAAGAAATAGGTGGTCTCCTAATGTTTCCCCATGTTACAATCCTTATCCCAGTATTTGGAGAGAACAGGGCCACTGCATAGGCCTCTGGAAAGGTTAGGACTGCTGCTTTCTAAAGCCCCAAGGATGTGTGACTCTCAGACTGTGATATCTAATGGAGTTTGTCCTATAGGTTTTCAGAATTGTTTAGGTCTCATGACCCTTGTTTACCTTCCAGTTTCTTCCTATGGCAATGGGATCATTTATCCTATAACTGTTCCTTCTTTGTAAATCAGAAGCAGTCAACTTGCTCTAAGTTTGAATGTTTACAGCTAGAGGAGAATTTCACTTTAGGCCAAACCATGCCTGTAACTCACTTTGATGAGATTTTGACTATTTTGAGTTGGTACTTGTATTTGTATTGTTACTGAAACTATTTAAGGCTTTTATCATATTGTGATGAAATGAATGTATTTTGCATATGGGAAAATTTAGTGCATTCTTTCAGGAAAGATAAGCACTGTTATGTGAAAAAATGTCTGTTATTGTTTTCTAGCTAGATATAAAGTATGGTTTAAAGTGATGTGTACAGCTGCCAAGTTCATAAGTGGTGAACACTATGATTGGTAGGTTCAGATGTCATCTTGGCCAGGTGATGGTACTCAGTTGTTCTGTTGTTGTGGACTTAAATCATCAGCATGTGAATTTCTTCTATGGCTGATTACATCTGTGGCTGGATAAGGGGAGTGCCTTCTGCAATGAGTGATATAATTTAATCTGCTGGAGGCTTAAAAGGAGAAGTTGGAAGAGGAGAAGAAGCTCGGTGCAGCCCAGCCCAGCCCTGTCCAGGGTTCAGAGTTGACATAACCATGGAAATTAGGAAATGCCCTGGAAACCATCTGAAACCAGAAGCTGGGAGAGAAGGCCAGCAGACATTGCTGCATGCCTTCCAATGTGACAGAGAACTCAGATGAAAGCCAGTTTCAAGGAACTATAAATTTGCAGTGAACTATATCCCCTTTTATAAAACTCCCTCCATTTGTGGTATATCATACTCCAGCAGCTTTAGCAAACTAAAACACCATGCAAGCATGCACTGAAAGTAGCCAATGACTCAACCCATCCCAGATAGGGGTGGTAGCAACAGAGACTTAAAGAGGCTGTACTTCCTTAGGGATGTGACGGACAGTTAGTTGAATGGCTGCATTTGCTGGGCAGGGTAGGAAAGAAAAGCTCTGGGAGGTACAGAAGAAGTTCTTGATGCCCTTCCTGGTCCCCTCCCCACGGCACTTTGGAATTGGTCTGTGACCCCTTTGTGGGTCCCTGGCCCTGTTTTGATGGGGAAGACTGACATGAGAAAGTCCTTCCTGGGATGTCCTCCTCCACAATTTGCCCTCCAGACAAAAGCAGTAAGAGAAGTGTAAAAAACTATAGAGGCAGAGAGTCTGGGGAAAAGGCTGGTCAACATCAAACAGGAAAAGAGGGAGGTTTGTCTCTTTGGAAACAGAGGGGACAACCAAACTCCTGTAAATAGAGGAACTCTAAAACAACTAGCAAGCAAAAGCTATAGACAAGACAGAACCCCAGAAATACAGGGAAAATTCTGCATACTATATTCGTCTTGGGCAAATGTTCCCGATAGAAGGGCTAATGCTCAGGACTGTCTTATTATAAGCTGGTTACAAAATCACAAATTGACATTTCAGGGAATGAAGCCCTGACATTCTCTTACATAACCAGGACACCTGTGTTTTTTATCATCAGTGCTTTCCACTCTTGAGCAACTTAAGTCATAAAAGTTATTAATTACTCCTTAAAATATATTTCATACTAACAAAATGCCAATTAAACTTCCAGTTTGATTACTTAAGGAACAAGATAAACTTACTTTAAAATTTATATGGAATAAAGGTCCATGAAGAGCTTAGCCAAATACAAGAAAAACAGAGCAGGTTGTTGTACTACATATTATGATAAACCACATTGTGAGCTGGACACAACTTTAAAGAACAAAGAACTGAGAGTCTAAATTCCAGCAATAACACATTAAAATATCAAGATGTCTTAAGTTTCAACAAAAGTCTACAAAATATTCAAAGACATAGAAAGCACTGGCCTAGGCAAACAAGAAGATTTAAAAGCATTACAAATCATCAATAAGGAAGACCAGACTGGACATACTAGACAAAGATTTTTTAAAATCTGCCCATATACAAATAAGAATAGAACAAATATGATAATATGCCATAAACTGAGAAGTATGATTAAGCCCTTTCACCTGAAGTGAAAAAAGAAAATGATTATCCTTACACTGATAAAGCAAAACACAATCTTAACAGAAAATTATGAATGGATACAGAAATTGCATCTTGCAAAACACACCTGAATCAAAAAACAAATTCTGCTAAACTTAGTCATGACGTACATAACAGACTAAGCACAAATCTTTTAGCAACACTTCACTCAGACCCATATATTCCAAGAAAAGACCACAGAAAAACTAATCTAACAGTAACTCCACAGATTCAAGATTACATACTATTTCCAGAAACTTTATTTTATAAATTCTAACAAATTACTACAAACAATTCTATGGTCTATTAATTATTCTAGTCCCTCAAATCCTGTAATTACCCTTCCTGATCCCGAACTTTAGAGACACCCATTGTTACTCTGGTATGTATTATCTCTTGCTACAGCAAACTAACAGACCAAACTTCATTAGGCTACAGGTGGGTTCCTGGTAGCCTTTGACTCATGGGCTTCAGCAGTCATATCAGACTATGGTAAGCAGAGGAAGTTGCATTGGAGTAGCTGGAGGCTGCTTGGTAGAGCCTTCAGTTTATGCCAGGTCCTTCTTCCACTTCCAGCAGAACTAACAGAATCACTATTTTGGGCACAAGTGCAAACTCTTCATGCAGTTCTATTTTAGACTGTCTAAAGTATTTTTTTTTTTTCAATCTAGTAATACCTAAAATGAAATACATAGTGAATGAGTTAATGCAGTAAAATCCTTAGGGCATGCACACATAACTGCACATGTTTTTTTGAACAGGCTAATTATGGTGAGTCTAACAACTACAATCTGAGCTTCAATTCTCATTTCTCCTATTTCTCTTTTACTGCCATTCATGGTATCAAAATGTGATAGAGTTTAAATGGTTAAGCCACTATAGGAATAGGTAGAAAACTTGTCAATATCCACAAAAATATTTTTTGAGATGCCAGATGAATCACCATTTCTTAAAACAAATCTTGAAAGTGACTCAAATTATGAGAATTTAAAAGCAGAGTAGTATTTCAGCTCTGGATTCAGATAATCTTTGTGGCCACTATAACAATGCTTTGTTTTAGTTGAGGGTTCAAGTAATAAAACTATGTTTCACTCACCAAACTACTAATTCATGGGGTTTCAAACATAAAGTACCTAATATTATGAAGAACTTTCCAATCTGAACTTTCAAAATTCTCTATTTGATAGCAATTCACTGAGTATAAAGATTATTCTCATGCCTCATCTTTCATCAAAACAGGACAAATTATTCTAAACATTTTCTGAACAAAGCAGGAGAAATTTAGGGGAAAGAAACTAATTTAAAAGATAAATTTTCTATAATAAAATAAGCAACTATTTTATTATATTTTGAGCTGTCTATCGTCAATATTTTATATTCTAAAAGCTAAAAGATTCAATTTCACAGGAAATTTCTACCCTGAGATTTACTGTTTTCCAGAACAGATATTTTAAAGAAAATATCAATCTTTCAAAGGAAAACATCCAAGAGAAAGGTTTAGAAAAATAAAGTTTCGCATTAAAAAAAGTTGTCATTATAAAGGTAACAGAAATAATTTTTTAAGAATATTCCCATTAGGGACTAGAGTAAAAGGCCACCACTACATGGCATAAAGAGTGTTATTTTTCTAGATAAAAGAGGACATTCTAAGTTAACTATAAAATGATACAATGATAATGTCATCTGCTGTTAGGCCTATGTTGACCTGGATCTTCATTCAGCAAATGTACAGTAAGTGCAAAACTAAATTCATTTTCTAGAATCCCAAGACCTTGGGATCAGGAATGAACTTGAAGGACATGTAACCAGATTTCTCATCCAATACTTAAAATCCCTCCACAAATTATCCATTAAATGATTGTTCTTGCTATGAATGACTTACTCCAGAGAAAGCAAATATGTTAGCTCTAAGGAATACCACTCACACATTACTCCTTTATATTAGAAATTATAATAAAAAGTTAACTATATGAAATATCTACTCTTTTATAGATATAAATGGTCTCATGTTGTTGATATATATACAACGTAATATAATTAAATCTACCTTAATATAATTTTGTATTTTTATGTTAAGTTAAAATTTTTCCCTTTAGTGTCAATACATTGACCATGGTTCTATAAACTAAGTCTAATCTTTTCTTCCCATCTATCAGTCTTTCAAATACAAATAATACAAATTTCAACTTGTATCAAGTACTTTTAAATGTTTTTCAACAATAAGAATTCATGTTCATTCAACCATGTATCTACTGTCCTTTAAATAAGCTACTTTTTTTATTGAGAAGTTAGTTATAGGTTTACCAGAAAATCATGCATAAAATACAGAGTTCCCATATACTACCTTACTATTAACAATGTGCATTAGTATGGTACATTTATTACAATTCATGAAAGAACATTTTACAATTGTACTATTAACTACAGTTCTTCATTTATAATAGGATTCACTGTGTTGTACAGTCCTGTGCTGTCTTTTTAAAATTTTTATTATAGTAATATATACGCAACTTAAAATTTCCCCTAATATGTTCAAATATGAATATACAAACTGAATTTAGAGCAGGACTCCCTTCTTTCCATTTTTTTAGAAAATGAATTTCAATTATACTAGACTAGAATTATAATCACTTCCAAAATTTTGTTTTAAAATTTAATTTAAATAAAACTTCTAAATGTTAACTTACATGTTCTATCTCTCCTAACCCTTCACTGAAGCTAAAGTATTTAGTATAAGACTCCATTAAGTAAAATAAAATGGCCATTTGCAGTGAGCATTGTTGGGAGAGAAGTTTTTCTGAGAAAGGACTGTCTATAAGACAAGAATAATTGACCTACAGGAGCTCTCTGAAAAGAATGGAACAACGGAACATACCTTAAGAATTGCAGCTAAGCAACACCTGGTGATAAACCAGTTCCCTTCCAGTATAGATAGCCTATAAAAAAGGACAACCATTCCTTACTAGTCAATGCTTATCTGCTCTCCACTTTTTAAGTCCCTCCTTTATAGCAAGGAATTGTAATGTCAGCATGTAAATTCCCCCTATGTGGAAATTCCCGAAATGCCTTTATAAGCAGCTGTGATCAGATGGCTACTGAAACTCTCACTCTAACTCCCCTGGTTTGAGATTTCCCTGCTCAAGTAATTTTTCCTTCAATAAACCTGCAGCTTCGATTATGTAGGTGACTGTGTTTCTGCTGACAACTTTCCTACTTATTCCTTTTGAATTTCACTTTGAAAATATCCCCACTTCTCTAGACTCTTAAAATATTAAATACAACTTCTTGTCTCATACAAAGGTGAAAATGATTTCAATATTTTCATCCAAATCATTGATAACAATATTGAGTAGAGTACAAGCAGGAAGATAGTAAGCTGAAGAAGAAAACTTTCCCTCTAGGTGGACAGCAAGCCATTGATTTATATATTTGGTATGGTCATTTAACCAATTATCTAATGCACTTATATATTTTATACTTCCATCCACAAGGATCTTATGAGAGGCAATTTATTAAAATGTAAATAATCTGCCCTGATTCATTTTTCTGACTGAATAGCCTTTCACATCTGACTACCAAAAAAGTAAGTGTAGTCTGACAATATTTTGGCTATTGGATTCAGAGACTGCCATTCTTTTTTAAATAATTTACTCTGAATCAGAAATCATCATTACAATCAGCAGTTTATGAAATATTCTTTATGAAAATTAAGAGCACTTTTCCATTTGCAGTCTAAGAGTATTTAACACATTCTTTTCAAATGCCTCAGAAGATTACAGGCAGTATTTCACTCTTTTCATTTGCAAGTTCCTTGATTCCAATTCACCTAGACAGGCAGTTATGTACATATTAATAGTAACTTCTAACACCACTGTAATCTTTTCACTCCTCTAGGGTTTCTAGTCTCCTTTAATAATGTCCTCTGTCAAAAAGAAGTGATCTTTGTAATGAAGGTGATTAATGATGAAAAAAATAATAGGAATTAGTGAGGAAAATTTAATCAGGAATTAAAAAGTTCTGATTTCTGGTCACTATAAATTTTCCCTTGAACGATGGGTGAGCCTATTCTTTCTCTGACTTTCTTCTTTATGTAAGCATGGCTTATATTATCCTAAAGGAGGATAATAATTTGCTATTTTCTCAAGCAATGTATTCTAGAGAAACAGAAAATAAGTTTCTTATTTTGTATGTAGATTTCAGTTTAAAATTTTACTTCTTTATTCACTCTCTTAAATTTACTATATGTGGAGAGTAAAGAAAAGTGAAGTATGTGGTAAGAGAGAAAAACAACTTATGGCTAGCCACAATCTGCCAACATAACACTATATACATTTGGGACAATAATTAGCAGGTAATAAAACGTGTTTTTCCTGGCAGATAAATGGTCTCAAGGCACACATTTTCTGCCTATTTTATGAGAATAAGACTCAAGTGATCCTGATGGTATGTGAAGAATGGATCAGAATAATAACACTGTGAGGCTTACAAAAGTATTAAAATGGTGCTGTTATTGTTTTACAAGCATAACATATAAAATTAAGCAAAAAAGAAAATCACTAGTAATATCCAGCATTGATTAATTTGACTAAATTTGGATTTTGCTACCTATTCTTTAAACCACTACTACCCATAAAAAAGTGATGAATTAAATATAACTGGATAAATTCTGTTCAAATTTATGACAAAATCTAAACTTTTAATTATTTTGATTTAATTATAATACTTTTAGATATATACAGAAAAGATGCGAATCAGAATTCAGTATCTAACTAAATAATAAATCATAAATAAGATTTACAGTAGAAGGCATATTTGAAAGTGATAAAGGTGATAAAGTGATAGACGAAAAACAGTTTTCTAGCACTTTCAGGTACTACACTAACAGAGGAACAAAACTCCAAAAGACAAGGAATATAAAGTATTTATAGACAAATTAGAAAGTCATGACAAGGGCTTAAGCATCCTTAAAAAGTAATGATAAACTTCAAAGATAAGCAAAGAAATACAAATTTACAAACTTAACAGTTTTACTTATCAAATTAGCTTTTTTTTTAATGTTGGTAAAAACAAAGTGAATGGGCACATTATCGAACTGCTTGTTGATTTAAGATAAGATGATGGATTAAAAAAACACTTTTTCAGTAATAACTTTGAATGTTAATGGACTAAATTTACCAATTAAAAGATACAGATTTACAGAATGGATTAAGAAATATAATCCAGCTATATGCTGCTTACAAGAGACTCATCTTAGACACAAGGATACAAATAGATGAAAGTGAAAGGATGGAAAAAGATTTTCCATGTAAGCTGTAATCAAAAGAAAGCAGGAGGGTGGGCCACAGGGGTTCAGCGGGCAGAATTCTTGTCTGCCATGCCAGAGAGCCAGGTTCGATTCCCAGTGCCTGCCCATGCAAAAAAAAGAAAGTAGGAGCAGCTATACTAATATTGGACGAAATAGACTTTAAATGTAAAGACATCATAAGATCAAAGAAGGACACTATATATTAATAAAAGGGAAATTCACCAAGAAGAAATAACAATCATAAATGTTTATGCTCCCAATCAAGGAGCTCCAAAGTACAGGAGACATTGGCAGAACTGAAGGATGATAGAAGTTTCAATAATAATAGTAGGAGACATAAATACACCATACTCCTCTATAGAGAGAACAACCAGACAGAAATCAACAAGGAAATAGAGAAGTTAAACAATTTAATAAATGAATTAGATCTAACAGACAAATATAGGTCATTGTACCCCAAAACACCAGTATATACATTCTTCTCCAGTACTCATGGAACATTCTCCAGGATAGATAATATGATAGGCAACAAATCAGGTCTTTATAAATTTAAAAACACTGAAATTATTCAAAGCACTTTCTATGATCATGAAGGAATGAAGCTAGATCTCAATAACCAACAAAGAATGAGAACATTCACAAATATATGGAGATTAAATAACATACTCTTAAACAACCAGTGGACCAAAGAAGAAATTGCTAGAGAAATCAGTACCCATCTGGAGATAAATGAAAATGACAATACAATATATCAGAACTTATGGGATGCAGCAAAGGCTGTGCTGAGAGGGAAATTTATTGCCCTAAATGCCTATATTAAAAAACAAGGAAGAGCAAAAATCAACAAATTTGTGAAAATTAAGCAACAATACTCTTACACAATTAATTAAAGAGGAAATTGGAAATATATTGAGAAATCAACTTCAACATGTATGGCAAACTGATCTTAAATAAGGGAACAAAGACCACTCAGTTGGGAAAGAAAAGTCTCTTCAATAAATGATTCTGGGGCAACTGGATTTCTATTTGTAAAAAGAAAAAGAAAAAAAAAAAGGAGGTGGACCCCTACCTCATAACATACACACTCAGATCAAAGATCTTTTATAAGATCTAGGGCTATCAAACTCCTAGTAAATAACAGGGGGATAGCATCTTCAGTACCCTATGTTAGACTATGGTTTCTTAAGACTTTACACTCATAGCACAAACAACAAAAGAAAAACCAGATGAATTGGAACTCAATAAAATGGTTGAATTGTTGACCCCACAGTGCCAGGGCCGGACTTATCCCTGGAAGTCACCTCCCATGCCGCCAGGGAGACTTTCATCCCCAGATGCCATGTTCCACATAAGGGGGAGGGCAATGATTTCACTTGCAGAGTTCGGCTTAGAGAGAATAAGGCTAAATCTGAGCAAAAAAAGAGGTTCTTTGGGGGACACACTTGGGCATAGTTATCATTAGGCTTAAAAAGCTTCTCCTTTCCTAGAATAAGCTTCATAGGAGTGAGCCCCAAGATTGAGGGCTTAGCCTATTGGATTGGTTGTCTCTACCGCATGTGAGAGCACGAGGAATTCCCCAGCCAGGGAAGTTGAATATTTCCTTCTTTCTCTCCAGTTTTCCCATAGAACTTTGCAAAAACTTTTTTATTGTCTACCCAAATTACTCTGGGATATATTGGGGCATCACACTAACTTGTACAGAGCAACAAGGTCTCATGCCCTATTCAAGATTCTATGGAATTAGGGTGTTCAAGTAAACTGCCATACAAGTTAAATTAGATAATGTGCCACACACAATATGAATTTTACACCACATAAACATCTCTCCCTTTGATCTTGCATAGATGCTGAAGTTTGAAAATATGGCCCAGTGTTCTGATTTACTTTAGTCCTCTTCAGGTCAGCTTCATATATATCTCTAGATGAAGTGTGATCACTTTTTTGCCTTTTATAACAGTTACTGAATGGGATAATGCTAACTTTCATAACTTCACTGCTCTAACTCTGAGTCTCAGGTGTCACATAAACACCTGAAGTTTCAGGGAATGACCAGGTTATATACAAATAGCTCAGTATCTCAGAATTTACAAATATCAGTTACAACTCCTAAATATATGGGACTACTGTAAGTCAGGTAGTATCAAACCTCCCACCTCAGGTGTTTAGTGATTCAAGGCACACTGCCCTCCCATATGAAGTTGATTACTGATTTTTCTTTTTCTTCAGAGTAAGTTACTGGGATTTTAATTGGTATTGCATTGAACCTACTAATCAATTTGGGTAGAACTGACATCTTAACTATATATAGTTTTCCACATATAGGTCTTTCGTATCCTTAGCTAAATTTATTCCTAAATATTTTATTCTTTTGGTTGCTATTGTAAATGGAATTTTTTTCTTGATTTCCTCTTCAGATTGTTCATCACTAGGGTAAAGAAACACTACTGAGTTTTGGATGTTGATCTTGTACCCTGCCATTGTGTTATACTCACTTATTAGCTCTAGTAGCTTTGCTATAGATTTTTCAGGATTTTCAACATACAGCATTCTATCATCTGAAAACAGTGAGAGTTTTACTTCTTCTTTTCCAATTTGGATGCCTTTTATTTTTTTAATTTTTTTAATTTTTTTGTCTAATTGCTCTGGCTAGAACTTTCAGTACAATGTTGAATAACAATGGTGACAGTGGACATCTTGTCTTGTTGCTGATCTTAGAGGGAACGCTTTCAGTCTTTTCCCATTGAGGATGATGTTAGCTTTCGGTTTTTCATATATTCCCTTTATCATGTTGAGGAAGTTCCTTTCTATTTCTATCCATTGAAGTGTTATCATCAAGAAAGGATGTTGAATTTCGTCAAATGCCTTTTCTACATCAATCAAGATGATCAGGTGGTTTTTTGCTTTGACTTGTTGATATGGTATAATACGTTAATTGATTTTTGTGTGTTGAACCATCCTTGCTGACCTGGAACAAATCCCACTTGGTCATGGTGTATAATTCTTTTAATAAGCTGCTAGATGTGATTTGCAAGTATTTTGTTGAGGATTTTTGCATCTATATTCATTAGAGAGACTGGTTTGTAATTTGCTTTTCTTGTACTATCTTTGTCTGGTTTTGGTATTAGGGTGATTAGAATGATTTAGGTAGTTTTCCCTTCTCTTCAACTTTTCTGAAGCACTGGAGTACGACTGGTACTAATTCTTTCTTGAATGCTTGGTAAAATTCACATGTGAAGCCATCTGGTCCTGAACTTTCCTTTGTGGCAGCTTTTTGATGACTGATTCAATCTCTTTACTTATGATTGGTTTGCTGAAGTAGTCTATTTCTTCTTGAGTCAGTGCTGTTTACTGAAGTCATCTATTTCTTCTTGAGTCATCTATGCTGTCTCGTTTATTAGTGCATAGTTGCTCATAGTATCCTCTCATTACCCACTTTATTTCTGTGGGGTCAGTGGTTATGACCCCTCTTCCACTTCTAATTTTACTTATTTTCATCCTCTCTCCTTTTTTTTTAATCAGACTAGCTAAGGGTCCAAGATGCATAAGAAGTCTTAATGGTAACAGGGCAACTAATGAAATTTTACTTCTAGTATCAAACACTGACAACTTCAGGAAAACTCTGAAAGCCATCAAATTCTGGGCCAAACATCATAACTATTCCGCTAATACATTAGGTTTCTTTGGTGGCATTTCCTGGGCTGTCCTAGTACTAAGAAATTGCCAGCCTTCTCCAAATGCAATACCATAAACTCTTGTACATAAATTTTTCTAGGAATTTTTAGGATGGTATGGTTTTAATTTATATAAAATAAAATTTGAATGTAAATACACCCACATAACTACAGATTAACACTGTACTTAATGGTATAAAATTGAATGCGTTCTTCCTATACAGTCAAGCAAAAGGCTGGATGCCACTCTCATTCTTCAATTTTAACATTGTACTGAAGGTTCTACCCAGTACAGTGACATAAGAAAAATAAAAGGCAACCACATTAAAAGAAAGATACAACAATATTTTCATCATCAGACAACATGATCATCTATGTAGAAAATCCATGGACCAGAAAACAAAAGTTACTAAAACTAGTAAGTGATTTAACCATCACTGCACAGTATAAGATCAATAATACAACGATCAATCATATTTCTATGTACTAACAATAAACACTAGGTGCATTAGAGTTTTCTAGAGAAACAGAACCAACAGAAGATATATCTGTAAATATGAGGTTTTGGTGTCCCACGCAACCATGGGAATGCAAGAGTCTAAAATCTGTAGGGCAGTCTGCGAAGCTGGCAAATCCAATGGCAACAAGAGAAGCTCAAACTGGCTGAAAAAGCAGTGAAAATTCTCTCTTCTCCCTTAAGAGTCTTCAGCTGATTGAATCAAATCCAACTGATTAGATTATCTCATTTGCAGAAGACCCACCCTTAATTGATCATAGATGTAATTGGCCACAGCTGGAACTTAATTGATCATAGGTGTAATTGGCCACAGCTGGAATCAACTGACATGATTTACTAAGCCAGCCTTCTGGTTTATCAACTAGACATAAAATATCCTTAGACCAGTGCTTGCCTGAACAGACTGGGCACCATCACCTGGCCAAGTTGACACCAGAAACTAAACCATCATACTGGGTAACTGAAATTAATAAAATAAAATCTACAGCATTGGAATTAACATTGAAAAATCAGAAATGCTAGTGTCATGGTTAGGGACAGGTGTCAACTTGGCCAAGTTGTGGTACCTGCTCATCTGATTGGGCAAGCGCTGGCCTGTCTGTTGCAATGAGGACATTTCCTAGGATTAGGTCATGATCACGTCAGCTACATCCACAGCTGATTCCATTTGTAATCAGCCAAAGGGGAGTGTCTTCTGCAATTAGTGATGCTAAATCCAATCATGGGAAGCCTTTTAAGGAGGACTCAGAGGAGACAGGTTGCATTCCTGCTTTGGCTGGTGAGCCTCTCCTGTGGAGTTCGTCCAGGCCATCCATTGGAGTCATCGGCTTCGCAGCCTGCCCTGTGGATTTTGGACTCTGCGTTCCTACGGTCACGTGAGACACTTTCATAAATTTTATATTTGCAAGTGTTCCCTGTTGGTTCTGTTTCTCTAGAGAACCCTAACTAATACATCTTGGTACCGGGAGTGGTTCTTAAGGAACAGAATCTTAAAAATGGGTTTTTATGAATGGTTTTCTACTCTGACTGGGCTCAGAGACACTAAGGACTCTTATTCCCGTAATCAGAATGACACTCCCAATCCATGGACTGAGTTGCAAAGGAGACAGTCAAAATATCATCATTCGATTCTCCTAATGCTTCGCTTGTACGAAGCCAGACTCTGGGGGAAAATGTTTTTGACACCTTTACAGAGTTTTGTAGGAATAAGAGTTATAGAGATGTTGGTTGGTTGTTGTTAGATACACTGTCTACATTAAAGGGTGAAAGGGATGGGCTTAAGGCTTCAAACAAGAAGCTTAAGTGCCGTCTGAAACATGTAGAGGTTTCTATGAGTATCCTGAAGGAAAATTTCATTTCCTGTAGCTGTAGACTCTAACATCCCAATCCACTCTAACATCCCAATCTCTCTAAGCCTCTGGATCCCCTCATCTACATTATACCAGGGCAGTTCTGGCATTTCAACCTCAGGTAATGTTGGCCACCTTTTTTTTTTTTTTTTTTTTTAGGGAGGAAGGGAAGGAAAGACAGAGAAGGAAGGAAGGATGGAAGGAAGGAAGGAAGAAAGGGAAACATCTTTAAACATTTTCTTGTTTTATTATATTTTGTTTGTTTGTTTGTTTTTTACATGGGCTGGGGCCGGGAATCGAACCGGGGTCCTCCGGCATGGCAGGCAAGCACTCTTGCCCGCTGAGCCACCGCGGCCCGCCCTGTTGGCCACCTTTTGATCCATGTTTCAACCAACCACCCAAACAAGCTGTTAACACCTTTTCTAACTGCTCTAGCGATAACATTGAATGCAGAATCTCTGCTTAGTGGGCCCATATCAATAAATTCAGCCTGATACAGCCTTATATTCCTCCCACCATTATCCCACACTCTTAAAATCCATTGCCACACATATTCCCCTGATTTCTGTCTGTATAAATTGGAAAACTCACACAGTTTTTTGGAGTATAACGTACCTCCTCATGTGTGATACTCATCTCTGAAAATCAGACTCAGAATCTTATTGTTAGAGTAGAAACTTTACAACATAAACTGAAGTCTCAGTCTTGCATGGTGTCTGCCGTTAAAGTGAGGGCATTGATTGGAAAGGAGAGGGACCCTGAAAAATGGGATGCTGACATATGGATTGATAATGATGTTGGGGGTGAGGTTGAAACCCTAGACCATGCTGAGCCTTCTTTAGATAACCCTGTAATAGTCTGCCCTGAGGACATAGCCGCCCCACCTCTAGCCTGCCTTGAGGAATTGGCCACCCAAGTTCCTCCTGAAGGGATTAGCCCTAGAGTTATTAATCCTGTTTCACCAGATGAAACTGCAAATGAAAGCCCTGAAGCAAATGGCTTGGAAGATATTTCTAATTCTTTTCATGACCCACCCCCACCACCCCTCATTTCTTCTAGACCTATAACTAGACTAAAGTCCCAACAGGCCCCTAAAGGTGAGGTACAAAGTATCAAACATGAGGAGGTACCTTATACTCCAAAAGAACTGTGTGAGTTTTCCAATTTATACAGACAGAAATCAGGGGAATATGTGTGGCAACGGATTTTAAGAGTGTGGGATAATGGTGGGAGGAATATAAGGCTGGATCAGGCTGAATTTATTGATATGGGCCCACTAAGCAGAGATTCTGCATTCAATGTTATAGCTAGAGCAGTTAGAAAAGGTGTTAACAGCTTGTTTGGGTGGTTGGTTGAAACATGGATCAAAAGGTGGCCAACATTACCTGAGGTTGAAATGCCAGAACTGCCCTGGTATAATGTAGATGAGGGGATCCAGAGGCTTAGAGAGATTGGGATGTTAGAGTGGATTTATCATGCAAAGCCTGCTCTTACACCCCAGGAATGTCCAGAGGATGCACCTTTTACCAGAACAGTGAGAAATAAATTTGTGAGACTAGCACCATCATCCCTCAAGAGCTCTGTGGTTGCACTTCTCTGTAGGTCAGATATTACTGTAGGAACTGCTGTCACTGAGCTGGAATCCTTAAACACAATGGGGATGACAGGATCCCGAGTTGGCAGAAGCCAGGTGGCAGCACTTAATCACCAAAGACAGGGTAGACGTGGGTATTATAATAGACAACAAACTCAAAGGAGGCATCAAAATTATATGACACACAGAGATTTGTGGCATTGGCTAGTAAATCATGGGGTGCCTAGAAATACAACAGAAGGGCAGCCTACTAAATTCTTGTTGGAGCTGTATAAACAAAAGAGTTCTAGGTCAAGGGAACAGAAGTCTAACCTGAATTACAAAACACAGAGTCACGGCCCCTTAACCAATTTCCAGACTTGAAACAGTTTACAGACCCTGAGCCCCTTGAATGAAGGGGAGGCCAGGTCCCTATGGGGAAGAAACCTGTTACACTGCCACAAATTTATACTGTTAACCTTCCTCTAAGTCTTCCCCAAGGAGACCGACGGCCTTTTACCAGGGTAACTGTGCATTGGGGAAAAGGAAATGATCAGATATTTCGGGGATTATTAGACACTGGTTCAGAAGTGACATTAATTCCAGGGGACCCAAAACGTCACTCTGGACCACCAGTCAGAGTGGGGGCTTATGGAGGCCAGGTGATCAATGGAGTTTTAGCTCAGGTCCGTCTCACAGTGGGTCCAGTGGGCCCCCGGACCCATCCTGTAGTTATTTCCCCAGTTCCAGAATGTATAATTGGCATAGACATACTGAGCAACTGGCAGAATCCCCACGTTGGTTCTCTAACTCGTGTAGTGAGGGCTATTATGGTGGGAAAGGCCAAGTGGAAGCCACTAGAACTGCCCCTACCAAGCAAAATAGTAAATCAAAAGCAATACCGTATTCCTGGAGGGATTGCAGAGATTACTGCCACTCTTAAGGACTTGAAAGATGCAGGGGTGGTGATTCCCACCACATCCCCATTCAACTCTCCTATTTGGCCTGTGCAGAAAACAGATGGGTCTTGGAGAATGACAGTGGATTATCGTAAACTCAACCAGGTGGTAACTCCAATTGCAGCTACTGTTCCAGATGTAGTATCATTGCTTGAGCAAATCAATACATCCCCTGGTACCTGGTATGCAGCTATTGATCTGGCAAATGCTTTTTTCTCAATAGCTATTAGTAAAGAGCACCAGAAAGCACAGTTTGCTTTCAGCTGGCAAGGTCAGCAATATACTTTCACTGTCCTACCTCAGGGGTATATCAACTCTCCAGCCCTATGTCATAATCTTGTTTGCAGAGACCTTGATCGTTTCTGCCTCCCACAAGACATCACACTGGTCCATTATATTGATGATATCATGTTGATTGGACCTAGTGAGCAAGAAGTAGCAACTACTCTAGATTTACTGGTAAGGCATTTGCGTGTCAGAGGATGGGAGATAAATACAACAAAAATACAGGGGCCTTCCACCTCAGTAAAATTTCTAGGTGTCCAGTAGTGTGGGGCATGTCGAGATATCCCTTCTAAGGTGAAGGATAAATTGCTGCATCTGGCCCCTCCCACAACGAAAAAAGAGGCACAACGCCTAGTGGGTCTTTTTGGATTTTGGCGACAACATATTCCTCATTTGGGTGTGCTACTCTGGCCCATTTATCGAATGACCAGAAAAGCTAATTTTGAGTGGGGACCTGAACAAGAGGAGGCTCTGCGACAGGTCCAGGCTGCTGTGCAAGCTGCTCTGCCACTTGGGCCATATGATCCAGCAGATCCAATGGTGCTGGAAGTGTCAGTGGCAAATAGAGATGCTGTCTGGAGCCTTTGGCAGGCCCCAGTAGGAGAATCACAACGCAGACCCTTAGGATTTTGGAGCAAAGCCTTACCATCTGCTGCAGATAACTACTCTCCTTTTGAGAAACAGCTTTTGGCCTGCTACTGGGCCTTAGTAGAGACTGAACGCTTAACCATGGGCCACCAAGTTACCATGAGATCTGAGTTGCCTATCATGAGTTGGGTGTTGTCTGACCCACCAAGCCATAAAGTTGGGCGTGCACAGCAGCACTCTATTGTAAAGTGGAAATGGTATATACGAGATAGAGCCAGAGCAGGTCCTGAAGGCACAAGTAAGTTACATGAAGAAGTGGCACAAATGCCCATGGTTTCCACTCCTGCTGCCACATTACCTTCTCTTTCCCAGACCAGAGCTATGGCCTCTTGGGGAGTTCCTTACAGTGAATTGACTGAGGAAGAGAAAACTCGGGCCTGGTTTACAGATGGTTCAGCACGATATGCAGGTACCACCCAAAAGCGGACAGCTGCAGCATTACAACCCCTTTCTGGGGTGTCCTTGAAGGACAGTGGTGAGGGGAAATCCTCCCAGTGGGCAGAACTTCGAGCAGTGCACCTGGTTGTTCATTTTGCTTGGAAGGAAAACTGGCCAGAGGTGCGTTTGTATACTGACTCATGGGCTGTTGCTAATGGTTTGGCTGGATGGTCAGGGACTTGGAAAGACCATAATTGGAAAATTGGTGACAAACAGGTCTGGGGAAGAAGTATGTGGATAGACCTTTCTGAGTGGGCTAAGAACATGAAGATATTTGTGTCCCATGTGAATGCACACCAGAGGGTGACTTCAGCAGAGGAAGATTTTAATAATCAAGTGGATAAGATTACCCGTTCTATGGATACCAGTCAGCCTCTTTCCCCAGCAACTCCTGTTATTGCCCAATGGGCTCATGAACAAAGTGGTCATGGTGGTAGGGATGGAGGTTATGCATGGGCTCAGCAACATGGACTTCCACTCACCAAGGATGACCTGGCTACAGCCACTGCTGAGTGCCCAATCTGCCAGCAGCAGAGACCCACACTCAGCCCCCAATATGGCACCATTCCCCAAGGTGACCAGCCAGCTACATGGTGGCAGGTTGATTACATTGGACCACTCCCTTCATGGAAGGGGCAGCGATTTGTTCTAACTGGAATAGACACATACTCTGGATATGGGTTTGCTTTCCCTGCACGCAATGCTTCTGCCAAAACTACTATCCGTGGGCTTACAGAATGCCTTATCCATCGTCATGGTATTCCACATAGCATTGCTTCGGATCAAGGAACACACTTCACAGCAAATGAAGTGCGGGAATGGGAGCATGCTCATGGAATTCTCTGGTCTTACCATGTTCCCCATCATCCAGAAGCAGCTGGATTGATAGAACGGTGGAATGGCCTTTTGAAAACTCAATTACGGTGCCAACTAGGTGGCAAAAACTTGAAAGGCTGGGGTAATGTTCTCCAGGAAGCTGTATATGCTCTGAATCAGTGTCCGCTGTATGGTACTGTTTCTCCCATAGCCAGGATCCATGGGTCCAGGAACCAAGGGGTGGAAATGGGTGTGGTGCCACTCACTATTGCTCCTAGTGATCCACTAGGAAAATTTTTGCTTCCTGTCCCTGCTACCCTGAGTTCTGCTGGTCTACAGGTTTTAGTTCCAAAACGGGGTGTGCTTTCTCCAGGAGAAACAACAGTGATACCACTGAACTGGAAGTTAAGATTGCCACCTGGCCACTTTGGGCTACTTATACCTCTGGATCAACACACCAAGAAGGGGATTACATTATTGTCTGGGGTAATTGACCCTGACTATCAGAAGGAAGTAGGACTGCAACTACATAATGGAGGTAAAGAAGAGTTTTCTTGGAATATAGGAGATCCCCTGGGGCGTCTATTAGTACTACCATGCCCTGTGATTAAAATCAATGGAAAACTGCAACAACACAATCCAGGCAGAACCACTACTGGCTCTGAGACTTCAGGAATGAAGGTTTGGGTCACCCCACCAGGCAAAGAACCACGGCCAGCTGAAGTGCTTGCTGAGGGGAAAGGGAACATGGAATGGGTAGTGGAAGAAGGTAGTGATAAATATGAACTTCGACCACGTGATCAGTTACAGAAACGAGGACTGTAATGCTGTTTTGTTTGTGTTATACTATTTAAGTTGTAAGATATCAAGTTTAACGATGAATGTTGCCCAAGGATTTGCAAGCTGTTCTGGAGAGATTTAATGTGTTTTCAGTTATATGCAGGACAGTTGAATATTGTAAGGCAAAAGAAAAAATGTGTGCTTATTTGTTTTCATTTGGAAATTAAGTATGGTCTAAGGTGATATATATATATATATATATATATATATATATATATATATATATATATATGTGCCAAGTTGACAAGGGGTGGACTGTCATGGTTAGGGACAGGTGTCAACTTGGCCAAGTTGTGGTACCTGTTCATCTGATTGGGCAAGCGCTGGCCTGTCTGTTGCAATGAGGACATTTCCTAGGATTAGGTCATGATCACGTCAGCTACATCCACAGCTGATTCCATTTGTAATCAGCCAAAGGGGAGTGTCTTCTGCAATTAGTGATGCTAAATCCAATCATGGGAAGCCTTTTAAGGAGGACTCAGAGGAGACAGGTTGCATTCCTGCTTTGGCTGGTGAGCCTCTCCTGTGGAGTTCATCCAGGCCATCCATTGGAGTCATCGGCTTCGCAGCCTGCCCTGTGGATTTTGGACTCTGCGTTCCTACGGTCACGTGAGACACTTTCATAAATTTTATATTTGCAAGTGTTCCCTGTTGGTTCTGTTTCTCTAGAGAACCCTAACTAATACATCTAGTGATGACTTTGACAAAAAGACATGCAAGATGGGAACACTAAAAACTTTAAAACACTGCTGAAGAAAGTTAAAGATGATCTAAATAAATGGGATGATATACCATGTGCATAGATAGCAAGACTCAATGTTATTATGTCAATTCCCCTTAAATAAATTTAATGCAATCCCAATCAACAACCCACTATGGCTTTATGCAAAAATTAAGGCTGTTTTAAATTTGTGCGAAAAAAAAAGAACAGAGAAGAGCAGGAACAATTTTGAAAAATGTGAACAACACTGGAGGGCTTACACTACCTGATTTCAATATACATTAAAAATCTACAGCAAATCGGGGGTGCAAGGGTAGTTCAATGGTAGAATTCTTGCCTACCATATGGGGGACGTAGGTTCAATTCCCAGTCCACGCACTCCCCCCTCCCCTGCAAAAAATCAACAAATGGTGCTGCAATAATGATGGTCACATGGAAAAAAGGATGAAATGTGACCCCTACCTTACAGCAAACCAAAAAAAAAAAACCACAGTAAATGAAACCATGTCATACTAGAGTATGTTAGACAAATAGATAAATAGAAATGAATATAGAGTAAAGTAATAGATCTACACATATTTGGTCAATTGATTTTCAACAAAATGGTACAAAGGAGATTCAGTGGTGAAAGAATAGTCTTTTTGGCAAATAAGACTGGGCAATGAGGTATCTACATGTAAGAAGGAAAAAAAAAACAAACTTTAACCCAGTACCTCATACCATCTACAAATGTGGTCATGTGTAAAAGTGAAAAGCATAAAACTTTTAGAGGAAAACATAGGAGAAAATCCTTGTTTTGGGGTTAGGCAAAGATTTCTTAGATAAAATGCCAGAAGAATGACATATAAAAGAAAATTGCTATTTTAGATTTCAAATAAATTAGGAACTTCTGTTCAACTAAGTTTGTGATAGAATATTTGCAGATCATGTCCCTGATGTTTACATCTAGGATATGTTAAAGAACCCTCAAACTCAAACATAAGAAAACAAACAAGCAAAAGATTTTATAAGACACTTGCCCAAAGAGGTCATATGGATGGCAAATAAGTATATTATTGGTCAATAGGGAAATAAGGAATGAAATCATAATGAAACACCACTATACACATATCAGAATGTGTAAAATTAAAAACAATGACTGTAGCAAGTGTAGGCAACTATTTGGGGAGGGGGGGCAGTGGTGCATGGGCAGGCTCCAGGAATCTCCAGCATGGCAGGCGAGAATTTTGCCACTAAGCCACCTTCACACCACCCTGGGCCTCTTTTTAAAATACTGAAAATATCTAATATATGTGACCTCTTTCTTAGGGGATATGCTGTGGCATATTCATTGAAATCCTACACCTGAATTTGTTTTCCTAATTCTTAGTAAATTTCCTTCTCATTACATAACACAGATCCTTCAATTATAGTTGATTCAGTTTTCATCTACCAAGCTTTATTTTACTCAAAAGTGTTGTTAAGAGTTTCTTACATAAGTTATTTATACTACAGCATGTCCAAAAAATACTCTTCAACAAATGTAAGTATGTTTAATGTAAGTCAATTAATAATTTAAGACATTAAATCAAGAAAAGAAAAATTCAATAGAAAAAACATACAAAATAGAAATCAATGCCCACATGAAACAAAAGGTTAATTCATATAAGTACTTAAAAAAGTCATGATATTTATAAATTTTACACTATTAAAAATCATTTCAGTGCCATACTTTCATAATTATCTCTTTGCTTCTGTTATCTGGTAAATATTATAACCCAGAATTTAATATAAGAATTATTAATTTTGGGAAAGCATTTTAGTCCCATAGTACTATTCTAAGTCTATCATAAAATTCCCAAACTTTACCTTTGAGTTTACATAAGCATATTTTTCTCCAAAATACACCAAAGTAAATGGCATGCAACTGAATAAACAGTTATAGAGCTCTCAGGAGAGGGGATAGTTCGAAGAAAAGTATAAATATATAATGGATGTGCACTTTTATTACCTGGGAATTTAGCAACTCTTCACACTTGTGTGCTTGTTTCTCAATTGCAGAAATGTACTGTTTTTCAATAGCTTCTACTTGTTGCTTAACTGAAGACTGCAGGAGTGCCTAAAAACAAACAAAAATGTCATTTGGAACACAAACAAAACTTAGAGTCTACTGTTGGCCTGACAAAATTTTTTGACATTTGTGCATATCTGAAATCTGATATTTTTCTGCATCTACAAAATATACATTTGTGAATATTGTAGTACATTCATATATAACACTACTTCAAGCTTTCAGTTTTACATTTTCCTATTGCCAAGATTACTTTTTTGGCTCAGATGCTCCTCCACACACCTTCTCCTCAAAAAAGGCCAAGTCACAGAAGACGATAAAGAGGGTACGTAGTTATGTTAAATATAGATTCAGTTTAGGGAAGACCACACAGGATGAGGAGTGTATGAAAGCTAATGAAAAAAAGAAAAAAAAAACCAGACATATTTCACTGGCTGACAAAACTCCACATCCTCTCGGCACACTCTAATATCTCATGGGCCAAGCATGATCTTCAAGACCACAAGTCAAGTAGAAGCAGATGGAAACTCTGAGCAATTTCAAAGATAAAATAAATGCCCCCCAGGAAGTTCACACTCCTAATGTGAAAGAATATAAGTCGAAGTGTGGAAGTCAGAATCTCAAGGCAGTATTCATTAAAAGTAATAAAACTTGGGACAGTGGACAAACTTAACTGGGTAGTATAGTGGAACCTCAGTCAGTTAAATATAAAGATACAAGCTGTTCTAAGAGAAGCAAAGTCACCATTTGAAGATGTTCCACCCACTTACAGATGCTTAGAATATTATCATTTTGTTTCTTTTCTTTTTTTTTAAAGCATTATATTTAATATGTTTTCAGTAACATCTTACATGCTATTTATAAATCCTAAATTATTTTAAAATATGCATTCAACCATATATAAAAGCTCTTTAGCAAATATTTTATTTTTAAAGGTCTATTTGGATAACAAACTATTCAAAATCAAAACAGTAAGTTGAAACAGACATGTCTTATAGAAAACAGACCTTTGGCACATTCACCAAAAAAAAAGAAAATAAGCCAAATCTCTTAAATAATCAGTTTTGAAAATAGATTTACTTGGTTAGAAAACCATTAAGAAACTAAATACATATGTATGTATTTTTTTAATGGAGACAAAACTATTTTAAAAACCTCACTCATTTTCAGGTAATTAGCTTTCTTTTGCAAATATTAGACTGCCTGATGATGCTACTACTCATATAATTCAGTATTCATGACTTTGAAGCTGCAGAATTACTAGTAAATAACCAAAAGAAAATACAACTCTTACTGAGGTTTAATCAAAATATAAGGATTTACAGGATGTACCTCTTCTGAAGATTTCCTAATGATTAATTTAAATAAGCCCCTAAAATTTAATCCTGTCACACTGTAACTAGAGGATATAAAAACTTAGCCATATACTACTTGCTGGATTTCAGAAATCTTAAAGAATGATACAGTTATAGACAATTCCCTTGGAATAACCATTATATGTTATTTACAGAGACACAGCATCTTTTGTAGCGAGAACAGTACTATCCTTTCCTGGGACTTGTAAAATAACAGAATTGCTTTGCTTAATGGAAAGAATGATTTTACTTCGAATGGCTCCAAATAATCCTACAGTTTAAATATACACTTGTGATTTTTGACTATAATTAAGAAATACAATTTGAATATTTATTTTTTCCTCTTAGTAACTGATCTGTACAGCATATATTCATTTTATTCCAAACTTCAAGAAGGCAGGCACTTAGAAGACAGAGTCAAGTCATAGCCAAACTAATTATGGAGCTTTGTCTCTGTGTAAAAATAACTGGTCTTTTATATAGCACAAATCTGTCAGCCCCATTCAGTCAGTTAAATCTACACATCTATGTGCAGGGTTTATATGAGAGAGATAAACTGTCCTGAGTATGCTGGAAAGGCTCACAAATATACAGGGAGAATATTAATAGATAAGAACAGCTGAAGTTAAGAGTGAAGGTAAACAGTGAGGCAGGAAGGTGGAAAAGCAGTAAGTGCCAAATATTAAAAGATCTTGTATGCCAACACAAAGAGTTTAGAAATTTGCCCTTCACTATTCAACAGTGGATCATCAGTGCCACCGTCTAAGCAAATGAGGTAATTTCCAAAACCTGTCTTTACAACTAAAATAATTACCATATGGACATACTTAACAAATATACATTGATAATAGCCACATGCTTTTATGGCTTGCTCTGATATTATATAACTGAATATTTACTCTCCATATTAATTATCTTTAAATTTCTTATATTTTAAGTATAAAAATGAACATTAATTGGTCATTTCTCTGTCATATATTTTCCTCTGTAATTTTGTATATATATTTATGCAACAAAGACATGACAAAGCCTTTCCTATAATAAAATATATGAAAGAATTATTTTCTTTATAAGTCATTTTAACCCATGTTCAATACACAGTTCATTAAGACTCCCACAATATCTATAGGTAGAAAAGCAAGATGTATCCCAATATATCCTATAATGAAAATAATGCAACCAAGTACAGGGAATGTTTTGCACATTTTCAACAAAAACACCTCTGATAGAATGACACATCAAACACATTCATCATAAATGTGCTGAATGGAACTGAATAAATGAACCACGGTTTGGGCACACTCAAGTCTAATCATCTGCCTATCCATAGAGAAACTATTAAAACTTGGTTATGGCTTATGTCTGTAATTATGCTCATAGTTTAGCTTACTAACTACAGTAGTACAATAAAATCTTATAAAATGTCATCTGAAATAAAGCACAAATTTCCTTTTCTTGAAAAACTGTCAATTTGCCTTGCTTTTCAAATATATTTCAGATCTTTTTCCAGTTTTTAACTAAAAATAAACTGAGAAAAGCCAAAGGTATCTATAAAATGGGTACATTAAATCTGTGACAGGATTCTTTTATGTTTTTCCGGAGTGTACCTTCTTTCTGAGTAAAATATTACTTCAAATTTTGGAAAACTATTAAACTTTGCATGTTTTATAACATTCTCTCAAAATTTCAAACATTACTATAAGCAAGTACTGGGATAGAAAGGAAAAGATTCATGGAAGAGAATATTTTCAGAGAGGGTAGCCAAAAAGGGCTCTCAAGGGAAGTGTAAATAGAATTGAGATACAACAGTTGAGGAAAAGTCAGCTAAATATAAAGTCAGAGAAGTAAATAGAGGGCCAAGAATATTTACAGACATGGTAACATGTTTTAGTTTTATTCTGATTGCAATGAGAAACCATTAAAGGCTCTATGCAAGGAAGTTTCTATAGTCTGACTAACATTTTTAAAAGCCTTCAAACAGTGTTACAAAGACTACTCAAATGCTAGCAAAACATTCTCCATCAACAACTTGAGAGAGTGAAAATGTGTCATTGGTTTTTGTAGGCTACACACGTTACAGGTAAGTTAGAAACTTAGAATAAACGTACCATGCAAGAACCTTTTTAAATTATGTAAAATTAAATGTATTACAGTTAGCATCTCTAGTAATAAAAGAGTTAATTTTAATAAGAATTAGGTTTTTTTGTCCTGGTTTGAAACGTTGCATACCCCAGAAAAGCCATGTTCTTTAATCCTCATTCAATATTGCTGGGTGGGACCTTTTGATTAGGTAGTTTCCCTGCAGATGTGTCTCCACCCATTCAAGGTAGAGTTGCTTACTGGAGTCCTTTAAGAGGGAACAATTTTGGAAAAAGCCTAAGAACTAATGTTTGGAGGTACAGAAGGAAATTGCCCCGGGGAAGTTCTTTGAAACGAGAAGCCAAAGACCCCAGCAAACTCTGGCCAGGTGTCTTCCCAGCTGACAGAAGTGTTCTGGACCCATCAGCCTTTCTTGAGTCAAGGTATCTTTTCTTGGATGTCATAGTTTGAACAGTTTCATAACCTTAGACTGTAAACTTGCAACTTATAAATTCCCTTTTGAAAAGCCATTCCATTTCTCGTACATTGCCTTCTGGCAGCCTGAGCAAACCAAAACACTTTTTTGTTCATGTCCTTACAAGAAGGAAAAGTGCCACAGATATACTACAGTTGATCAATGATCAAATAATACTTAGTTAAATTTGAAGACTTTGTTTAGTAACATGAAGTTTTTCTACAATACTTACAGTCTCCATTTCTTCATGAAGAGATGGGAAACAAACACTATCAAAATGAATAAACATTGTACAAATGATGGCAGCTCATTAGATTTGGTTCTGAATGCTGATATTGGTTTCCAACTTGACTTACTCTTCAATGACTCTTTTGGCTGTAATCAAAGTAATCTTTCTGCAAATTTTGGGTTCTCAAACTTTGATCAGAAGTTCAGAAGGAAAAACTGATAAAATTTTATTACTCATACATAAAAATAAAATAAAATATAAATATATACACACATATATATATTTAAATACACACACATACTAAAAGGTCTCTGATCAGTGAGCTAATAATACAATTGAGGTTGTGCTAGAAGGGAAATGTTAAGCTATATGGAAAATAGTATTTAGACACAAGCAATATTTAGATATTATAGAAAGCTTTGTACAGAAACAAAAAGAAAATATGCAATTAAAACCTGCAATTGACAGGTGATTTTAAAATATAATATAAAAAGGCCTAGGGAGTATATATCTCTGAGGAGAGCCTTAAGGTCTTTCACTTAAAATGGGTTCCAAATTCAAGTCTAGGTTCATGGTCTTCTGCTACCCAGGATGGCAGAAGTTAGGCAACATTCAGACCCTCTGAGCTCAATCCCTGGCAAGAATGAAGGTGATTGTTTCCTAAGAGTAAGCTCCAGATGTCTAAGGAGTGATACTGATGGATTTGGTC
The DNA here is from genome assembly GCF_023851605.1 of Tamandua tetradactyla. Taxonomy (NCBI): domain Eukaryota; kingdom Metazoa; phylum Chordata; class Mammalia; order Pilosa; family Myrmecophagidae; genus Tamandua; species Tamandua tetradactyla. The sequence goes on along the minus strand of NC_135333.1, from coordinate 91,752,144 downwards.
CCATTTCTTTTTTAGAAAGCAGAACAGCAACTATAACCCAAAATTTCAGAAAAACTCGTTTTAAAAAAATGAACCATTTACCCCTTTTTCATTTTTTCTTCATTTAAAAAGGAGAAGTAGTGATGTCATGCTGAGGCTGCTGAAAATTTATCCTGTTACATATCTCAAGCGTTTGAAATTGCATTTTTCCCCAGGTTTTGTATGTGTTTGAATTACACAGTACTTGTACTATACTATTCAAAAAGAAAAATGTTAACTTATGTGTGTAGATCTAAACATGGAAATTCAATATAGTCTAGCCATGCTATAAAGTGCTTTGGAAGATGTAAAAGCCAAAAAATCTTCAGGACAGATGGAACTGTCCCTTTTGTTAAAGGATTCCAGTAACATAAGAGTTGTTACCCCAAACACGACAAAAGTCTCCCAGTGAAAAAATTTTTTTTCTGTGCAATGCACAACACATTAAAATTAAGAAGTTTCTAAAATTAAGTATAGCACAGAGGTTCTGCATGTCTGCCTTCCAGATACTTTCTGTCAAGCTGCATATGGATATGCTTCTACCTCAGATGCCACAATATGGTTCCTTGTTGACCAAACAAGAGCTATAGTTTTAATTAGAAAAGAGTGGGGGGGGGGAAGGAAAGGAATAAAGAATTCTGACTGAAACACTGCCACTTCAGAACCCTTTTAGGAGTAAATAAAGCACCTGGTTGTTAAAGCCTAAAAGTCTGTGCATTTCATTTTCTGTAACATGAAATCAGAGACCATGGAAAGAAAGAAACCTTTCTTTCTGACATCATCTAGATGTCAGAAATATGTGGCTAAATACACATGTATTGCCTTTCTAGGGTGGCAGTATAAGCCCTGCACTAAGTCTTGAGTGACCTGGTTTTTATGGAAATCCTTTCTGTTTGCTTACATGTGTTTGATCAACTCACGGTGTTTCCATCTCAGATTCCTCATCTAACAAATGGGAACAATACTATTGTTTGTTCTCTGATAATAATGAAAAATTCTATGAAATTATGACAGCTAATTTAATTCTTTCAATTAGTGATGATATTTTGAAATGATTGTTTCAAATCATTTGCTGATTTTTTATGCCTAATTATTTACCTTTGGATGCTATATGAAACTCATGCTACCTGGATTCAAATTAGGATCAACACTTTTTAAATTTACTTGATGTGAGTTGATTAAAATGACAACCCTTTTTCTCTTTATTAGCTGGATCCATTCATCAAACATAGATCACCAAAATGAGAAAAAAAAAATTTTCTTCACATTGAAAAGCCACAGAATGGAAAGATTAGTTTTGATTTAAATAAATTTTATTAGAGGTAATGTTGACAAAAGATTAAATTTTCCATTATGCTTTTATTTGA